>NC_141687.1:1120132883-1125410804 GCF_964263255.1 Lissotriton vulgaris
ATTGCCAATGTGTATACTCCTCCTATATTTCGAGGAAACCGCCATGAATTTTGATCTCACTTCCTGTTAATTGACAGGAAATGAGCTGGGAAATGTAGTTTTATAAATCAAAAATCGACATTCTACAAATGATGAGATTATACAATATAAATTAACCAAACATAAAGGTGATAGTTATTTTTGTGCATAGCATATATATATATATATATATATCATTTCCTTTTCATATTGGATATTCTAAATTCGCCAGTTGATTCGCTTACTTTAGACAAAGAAAAACGTGGCTTGAAATCTAGTCCTCTAGTGGGCAAATTAAAACTTGCATTCTCAGTACACATGTTACCAATATGTAATCTGTAGTAAGGCCCTCCAGTGGGTTTGTATTACACCTCGTTTTACATGATACTCAATTCACAATTTGAAAAATATGGGTACATATATATATATATATATATATATATATATATATATATATATATATATATATATATATATATATATATATATATATATATATATATATATATATATATATATATATATATATATATATACATACATGTAGAAGCTCCACAAACACCACTTCCAGAACTACACAAGAACGGCGAGGCAGGCAGAGAAGGAGACGGACCACGAAATTCACAGGTTCTTGGCTTTATTGCAGTTGGTACAACAGGAGGGCAATATGCGTTTCGGGCTTCAAGAGCCCTTGTTCACATGCCTCACAGACCTCATGCACTTTTCGAACTTGTACCATAATCGGATGTCTATGAATTTAGTATTAGCAGGGCACTAGACCGCTGATATATATATACATTGTTGCCAGTACGATTATCAAGCTCTCTCAAAGGGAAATGAGCTCAAATAAACCGGGGTGGTTATAGTAATGGAATAGATTCGACATGTACAAACTACACCCCATTGCCAAAATTATTGGTAGAAACATTACGTTGTTTTTTATTAATATATTTTTTGATTCTTGTTACTTAGAATTCATTGTCTAAGTCTTGTATATGTGTAAACAGAATGACAATATTTACTGGGTAAATGACTAGAATTTTGGTCGATTTACAGACATCCTGTACAACTGTTATTGCTAGATCATGTGGTTTCATACATATATGCATGAGAGTAATTCCATTCCAATATGGCCGACAAGTTTTTACCCTGATTCAGTTGACTGATGCAAACCTCATCTATGTTTATTGTTTGTTACTAGCTGTGTATTTAACATGCTGAGCACTGGGGAGAGGTTATCGTGTGATCAAGACACCTTGGCGTGTCGAAACGCGTAGCGGTATCCGGTGAATAAACTTTCCTGACTGAATCTCCTTGAGTGCGCGACTTTGCTTATTGGCAAAACTTGTGGATTTTCATTGAAACTTTTCGGCTTTGGGTTTGCCGAACTTCCGCGCCACCTGACTACGGGAGGAGGTACCCGGAAGGACCCAGTGTGCTTTGTAATATATATATATATATATAATTATATATATTTTATTTATTTATATTAATTACCTATTATTGTTAATGGTATTTAAGTATTTTTAAGTTAGTTATATTTATTATTTCATTAATTTTAAATTACTTTTAACTATTTTAAAAAGTCGATGTTTTGATTATCTATATTTTTTACATCAATATTTTTGATTTTATATTTTTGTACTTACCTGTTTGGAGATAGGAAGATGATATTTTGTCATTCTATATTTTTAACTCGATATTTTTGTATATCGATATTTTTGACATCGATATTGTGTCAGTGATCCATTCCAACCGGCCACACATATGTAAACAACATTTTATTTTACAATGTAACCAACTTCCAAATGAGTATATTTCGTTTAATCAATCAATAAGTATATTTGCAGAGCGCTTCTTGTCACTGGTGAGGATCTCCAGGCCAGGCACTGGCAGAGTAAAGTTGACTGGCAGAATAGCCAGCTCTTCAGGGACTTTCAGAACTGTGAAAGAAAAGGGGAGGTCTGAAAATGAAAGTGTGGGTCATTCCATGTCTTCTCTGCTAAGCAGGAGAAGGGCGACCTCTGCATCTGCTACGTTGCATTCTTGGTGTGAGGGGTAGAGACAAGAAAGCAAAGTGGAGGTGTCTGGTGGGCTGATGGAAGTTCAGGCGATGTTTCAAGTTGGTGGGTCTGCAGTTATGTAGGGCCTTGTATTCGTGGGTCAGGAGCTTGAACTGGCATCTTTTCTGTACAGGGAGCCAGTGGAGTTCCCTGAGGTAAAGGGTGATGTGGGTTAATCTAGGAAGACCCAGGACAAGCCTGGCTGTGACATTATGTATGGCTTGTAGTTGTCAGAGGAGGTGGCTGTGATCTCTGCGTAGAGAGCATTGCCATAGTGTCTTTCGCTGGAGATTAGGCCCTTGGTGATGGCAACCTGAATTTCACAGTTCAAGCACGTAAAGTTGCTGCTAGCTGCTATGGTCTTCTCAGGTTGATAAGGAGGATTCTGCCTCTTCTTCCGTTTGAAGCCAGTTGTATGTTGGTCCAGGCTCTCATTCTACCCCGGTTGGACTTCGTAAATGCAGTCTACTTTGGTGCAACACAAGGAACTACAAATATCCTGCAGATTGTCCAGAATTGCGCGGCACGTCTCTTAATGACGGTCCCAAAACGTAATTCTGGTAAGTTGGCACTTAGGCGGCTGCACTGGCTTCCTGTCCAGGAAAGAATCAGGTTCAAGGCAATGTGTATCAATCACAAGTCCATTGCTGTTAATGGCCACCCTCTGATTCAGTCCATGGTGCAATTATATCGCACCAATAGGACACTTAGATCTAACAATAAGCGACTACTTGTAGTCCCTAGGATCAAACGGTCACGGACCCGGTGGCTGACGGTTTCCACACAACGCGCCCAAGTTCTGGAACCAGCTTCCAGACGACATCCATCTTGAATTTGATTATGTTAGGATCAGGAAGCAGTTCAAGACTTTCCTCTTTCCATGATCGAGGTGAATGATAAGGTGTCACAAGAAGCGCTGGGAGGCCCTTCGGTAGCCATGCGCTACACAAGTGTGTATTCATTCATTCTTGAACTTTGGGGAAGCCATTTAGTTGAATTCTTCTAATCAAACCAGCTTTCTCGCTCTCTCAGTTGGCTTTTTTTCATTAAATCTCTGGCTGATATTTTCATTGTGAATTTCATTACATCTAATGTCCACCCATGTAGGATTTACACGATTGATAGGCTTTGCACCCCTCACCACCACCGAAATAACAGAAAAAGAATCTGCTCATTTGTTGAATTGTAATTGCAGTTATATAGCACTTACTAACCTTGATGAGGCATTGAAGCACTTTAGCTCAAGTTGTACATTATTCCTGAACCCAGGTTAGTGGTTATTCTGGTGGTATTGTTGGTTTGATGTTTTTTAGGATTAGTCATTTGGTTTCAAGAAAAACCCCATTTCAGTTAGGTGTGTTCATTAGTGGGGAGTATGGGGTTTCAGAAAAAAAAATGTTGTGATAGATAAATACATTGGGTGGCAGAGGTTAGGGATTGTTAGGTTGCAGAGATAGGGTTTTACAAAATGAGAGGTTGTGATATAAGAAATGAGGTGCAGGCATCAGCCGAATTACGATGAGAGATTAAGGCAGAGATGCACCAGGCTGAGAGGAGGCTACACTCAGAAAGAAAAGCAGTAAGAGGATGGGAGGTGAGGAGAGGGTCTCTCTGAAGAAACAAGGACAGAAATCATTTGGAAGTAAGGCAAGGTCAATTTTCATGTAGGGTTTTAGGAATATAAATAGCAAAGACTTAATGAGATAGCTAGCAATATGAGGATGTGATTTGTAGACACAAACAAAATTATATAAAATGCTCCATGTCCGGGGTAGATTGCTTAAACATGCAAGTTCAAGTGTACGGATATTTAACACATTAAGAGCCGAAGCCTGCTATGGCCTATGTCTGGGCAACCGCTTTTAAAAATTATTTGGAGTATTTCCTGCTTGGCACAGCGCATTACATTGCACAAGGGGAGACAACACCGATGCTACTTCGGGGAAGTCTCCTTTAATTATAGTCCCTCACTATTCTCAAGGAAGGTTGTTTTACTCCCTACGGATCAACGTGAGTAAGACGAAGATGGTAATCTTCAGTAAATATCACCACAAAAAAGAAGCAACATGGGTCCTGGGGAGCACCGAATCACTACTGCCTCATCCTATAACTATCTGGGAGTCTGGGTGTCCGAGAGGGCCACTGCCGTCAAACATCTGAAGGAGCTAAAACCAAGAATAAACAAAATAATTCTGTCTTTAAGACGCTTAAGCTATCGCTTGGCCAGTCCCTCAGTAGAACCGATGTTGACAGTACTCAGGGCAAAATTGATTCCCTCCATTACGTATGGCCACATTGCCTACCCAGGTGCATTCGAGAAAGTGGGCCCAGGCGAAAGCGTATAAGATGGTGCTACAGGCCCCTAGACAGGCAAGGAACAACAGGCTAAGGCTAGAAATAGGCCTGAAACGACCAGAGTTGGCACTACTGGGGGACCTGATAAAATACCATATCAGAGTACTGAAAGCGCCTGAAAACACCCTAAAGCACTTCTTAAAAACTACATTTGGTGAAGTGGGCTCCCTATGGCATTCTAAGGTGGCACAAGGCATTGACTTATTGAAAATCGAGGGTAAGAGCCTGCCCCTTCACGAAATTCCATACTCTGCCTGGGCCCAAGCCGTAAAGCGCCAAGTCCAGTCCATCTCGTTCATGCTTGATCTCTTATTGCTACGGCACAACCCATTAACTCTGGCCCTGGATAAGTCCTATATTCCTGGAAAACCCCAACCATACCTGCAAGACTCACTAACAACCCAGGCGAGAAAGAAATCCTGTATCTGCGCCTCTTGGCCCTCATGATCGCGGACTTTAACCCAAAATGGGCACGAACGGACGGTGCCATTGCCTGCCAATTATGCAACTACCGCAGAGAGTCTTGGTTACACCTGTTTTGTTGCTGTACAAAGTTGGTCAGCGACCGTCATCGTTTTCTGCACCCAGCCTTAAGGAATCTAGGCCATAGAACATGCTGAGAGGCCTCAGATTGGTGCTTCTCAGAAACTACCACCTGTCTATTAGCTAGGGTCGGCAAGTTTACCCATCTAGTCAAAATGGCACTCGACCTCCATCAAAAGGCCACAGATCCTAAGGGTCTCGACACTGTGCAAGGAGCGCAATCTGGTGCCCTAACGATGTCAGCTTTCAGCTAATTTAGGGAGTTCCCGCAAAGTAACTGGAACTACTGGACCCAGAAATTAAATCAGAGTTGGACAAGGGTCCAATGAAGAACCCATCCACTGTGCAGTGCAGTGAGAACGTTCATGCCGAACTTCCACACTTCCCATAGAATCTAGAAGGCGTGAAGTTAAGGAATAAACAAAGCCCTTTCTTCTTATAATAGAACTTTGATTGGACAAAAAGTGGTAAAGACAGTCAGTATTCTATTTTAAAGTTGTACATTTGGTTTTACTGGGAGATGGGCCGCTGGGGGGGGGGGGGGGGGGGGGGGTTGTGGTGTTCCTTGTGTTTTATACTGTAAAGATTTTAAGTAATCGCACAGTTTAATAAAATTTGATTTGATTTGATACTCCCTCACTAAAATGTGTTTTTTGGCAATGGCTGAGAGCATCTCACACTTGTGCAGAACCATTTATAACTTGTTTTGTTACTGAACGCCATTCTGGGTAGTTTTTACAGCAGAGCAGCCACATATGTGAAAGATAACTAGTGCTGACACTCCAAGTGTGGTACATGCTTAACATGTTTCCATGAAACAGAAGTAGATGGGGGCTTTGGGTTCAATTGTGAAAGCCCACAACCTGTTCCTGTGCACATAAGTGGCTGAGGTTGTCAGGGCCGGACTGGGATACCAAACCGGCCCTGGCAAAGGGATGTATGATGTTACAACGCATACTTTTACCACGCATACCATTACAACGCGGTATTTACAACAAATACCGTTACAACGCATAGCGCTTAGAGGTGCTGGATAGTGGTAAGTATAATTTTCTATTCCAACTCCAGTCCCTGTGGACAATAGGGAAGGTGTTGGATAGAAAATTAAACTTATTCCCTATCCTAGAGCGCCCCCCAGCGCAATGCGTTGTAATGGTATGCGTGTAATGCCTGCGTTATAATGGTAGTGCGTTGTAAAAACTTTGTTGTAACAGTTGTATACCCTGGCAAAGTGCTCGGCCGGCCCCCGTGGGGGGAAGTTGGGGGTTCGAGCTCTTTGCGTGGGCCGATTTTGTTAAAGGGCCGATTTTGCAGATATGCTGCAAAAACGGCCCTGTAACAAAAACGGCCCCCACCCTTGCGGCGCACCGGGGGATTGCCCGTTGTCCGCAACCGCCAGTCCGGCCCTGGAGGTTGTTTTCCCAGACAGCAGATGTACATTGCTAACATTCCTGAAGCTGGAGGGATGGCACCTAGATAGAGACATGGTGACAAGAGACAGGGCTCCAATACAAATTTGATTAGGTAATTTTGCTTTGAAGGGCTGCTTAAAAGCCTTCCTGTTGCACTGCCTTTTGGTAGATGATGGGGCTGAAGGGTGGAACCGAAGCCTATGTTCTTAAGAGTGAGATTGGTCCTTTAAGTGAGGCAAGTCTTTTGTCTTGATCACTCTGTGTCTGACTGTTAACAGCAAATGCAGAAAGTTAACACTTATTTGTGCCTCAGTTGTGGGTACTTCTGGGAGGAAACAACCCTGCTGTGAAGAGCGTCACTCTGCACAAAGACTGTTTTGCAGAAGAGCCTGGAGAGTCACTTGAAAAAAGGTAACCACTCAAACCAGCTCTGAGTATCTAAAATACAGTAAGGAGCAATTTACAGCATGCACCTACATAGTTGTATTTTCTTTTGGGCCTCTGTTGAGCATTCCGGATTTCAATTCCTCCCTCCAATCTTTTTTATTAGAGTCTCTAAGTTGTATGATCTTTTTAAACACTGTGTTAAGTCTCTCAATCCTTTGCTTCAGGATGCTACCGTGAGCAATTATTGTGCCTAATACCCCTTGATTCATAAACCCCGTCTATTACTTTAGGAACTAATTGCATCCCAATATCCATTATTTTAGTTTCCAAAGTAACCTCTCATACTAAACACCTCACACAAAAACCTGATCATATGTTTGGTGCCTATACAACTGTTAAACATATCTTCTGTGACATGAAGAACATGTAAATTGAAGAAATATAACTTTAAGAATTCTTTAAATATATTGGTCCCACAATATCTAATGCCACATCCTCGTACAGATGACTAGCCAACCTCTCATGACCATCAGCTGTATTCTGGGTTTGCATGTTTTGGCAAAATTCAAGCTTCAGTACATTCTCTAACTAGTCTTTCCATTTAAACATCCATGACAGGCCACCTGTAGTTTCTCTTTGGGTTTTGAAATTCCCAAATGACCTTGATGTGCCAGTTTTGTCTCTTTCAACAAACTATGTGGAATTAGTCTTGTCCCTCTGAATATCAGACCATCAACTTCAGATATCACAATTTTCCAAAATGCATTGGCCCCATACCACTGGAATCAAGCTATGCTGGCTGAAGAGGGATGATACCCCGAAACCGGTCCTAGGATGCTTGTTTTCAGTCCGGGGACGACCTGGCCTGGCAGTTCGGGCTGGACGATTCCCATTGGGCGCAGGGTCAAGACTGATTTGCATGTGGCTGGGTCCAAACTGGAATGGCACGGTGAGCAAAAAAACGATGGATTCAGGCCCAGATCTCTGTACTGGAGTGAATGTATGACATTGTTCCACATTCTGTCCATCAATAGTTCTTTTTGCATTTGTCACCCCGAGCGGGACGGGTATGCTCAGACGTGAGTCCCTTGCTCTCCAAGCCACTGGAATCAAGCTATCCTGGCTGAAGAGGGGTGGAACCCCAAAACCGGTCATAGGATGCTTGTTTTCAGTCCAGGGAGGACCTGGCCTGGCAGTTCGGGTTGGACTGTTCCCATTGGGCGCAGGGTCAAGACTATAATGGCTGGGTCCAAACTGGAATGGCATGGTGAGCAAAAAACGATGGATTTAGGCCCAGATCTCTGTACTAGGGTGAATGTATGACATTGTTCTACATTCTGTCCATCAATAGTTCTTTTTGCCCATACTAAGATTGTCCTTTTTTCCCCATCTTAAAATAATGTTTTTCTAAAATCTGTTACAATATAACATCCTAAGTAACCAAACACTTCCACTTTTCCTGCTTAACTAAACTTTCTGCAAAATGAAAATTTGCAGAAAGTCTTTTTTCAGGTTACAACCATAATCTTGCAAAGTAACAAAAGTTGTCTCATTCATTCTGCGTGTTCATGGAGCCATAAGTCAAAATGTCATCCAGGTAAACTTTCAAGCTTTTTAAACCCCCTCAAAACCTTATCCATAGCTCATGGAAAAAAGAGGCATTGAAGATTAAGCTAAACAGTATCATTATTTATCTGCAAGCACCAAATTGCATGTTGAAAGGTGTAAGGTGCGGGAAACATCCTTTACAACGCAACTTTTACAACGCAGTGCCTTTATGGCGCAACTTTCACAACGCAAACCATTACAACGCATTGCGCTGGGGGGCGCTCTAGGATAGGGAATAAGTTTAATTTACTATCCAACACCTTCCCCAGTGTCCACGGGGACTGGAGTTGGAATAGTAAATTAAACTATTCACTATCCAGCACCCCAAAGCGCTATGTGTTGTAAAGGTTTGCGATGTAAAAACCGTGTTGTAAAGGCATGCGTGGTAAAAGCATGCGTTGTAACGTCATACATCCGTAAGGTGCACCATATCTTTGTGAGCGTGAAAGAATGTTAATTTTCTTTGCAGTGACAATGGCAGCTTTTAGCCCAGGGTCATCCTTTTTCCAGAGATCTGTTTCCAAAATATTCGGCAAAGTTTGCCTATCCACATTTATCTGTGTTTGTTTAATTCACGTATATCCACACACATCCTAATCTCTTTCCCGCCATCTTTCGCGGACAGGTCACCGGAGACAGCCACTACAAGCATTCTAACTTTTCAATCACCCCCAACTCCAACAATGTATTTAACTCTCATTCAAGGGAATCCATCATCAAATGGGGAACTTTCCTTACTTTAAAAACAAATGGTACAGCACCATTCTTCAAAACAACCTTATTTTGAAAATCTTTCAGCAAACCCAGCATGCTACCAAAGGTTTTAGGAAATTCAGAACATACATCATCAGGCAACCCATCTATTGAAAGTGACAATACTTTCTCTAGGGTATCAGGAATCAGATTTATACACTTATCCCTCTGATGCATCCTTCCCAACAGGTTGTCACCTCTTTTGCCAAATACACCTTCCCTACCATTGCACGGTCAGAAAATGTAATAACTACGCCATAACCCACCGGGTTAGCATCATGTGGGAGAAGTTCAATGTTGTCCATGCCAAATATCATGAACCAATTATTGTCACCATCCAAAGTATATGGTGACCCTAAATCAGCTAGCACTGATAGCTTTGTTTTTATCCACTACAATCTCACATTCAGGCATCTCTAAAGTTCTCCATCTACTAACCAATCATTCCTCACGCTCAAACCAAACTTCCTTTCTTCTTCCACAGAGAGTACCCCTTGTGTTTTAGCTCCACAACACTTACAGGCATTATACCTCTTTTTCCCACATTTTGTACACGTAACAAATCTTGCAAAGCACCCAGGACTATTGGAAAGATGTCCTTCACTGCTACATCTAAAACATTATATGCTAACATTCTTGCTGAATTGGTATTTTCAGTATTGAAAAAGGTTTTGGAAGGTCTTGATAAGGTATTGTTTTTTCAGGACGATATTTCAGTCTATGGCCAAGATCAACAGGAGCATGATGAGCATTTGTTGCTGTTGTTAGGGTGATTGCAAGATGCAGGTATGGTCATATAAAAAGAAAAATGTAAGTTTCATGTGTCTTCTGTAACCTATTTAGGGTATACAATTTCAGGAGAAGGGATGAGTAGAAAGTCTGTTGTAGAGGCACCTACACCAGACAATGGATCAGATGAGTTCTTTCCTGGGGTTGCCAGAGTTCTGCTCTAAGTTTATTCCAAATTTTGCTAGTGTTGGAAATATTCTTCCAGCAGTGTCTCCTCCAAATCTGCTACTCCCTTTCCATTTAGTATGGACGGCAAGAACAAAGCACATCAGATGGTGCAGCATCTCCTCCAAACTGCATGCGCACACAGAGCTGAGCTGTACAATGCTGCAGTCTTAGGGCATCCACAGTGTCTCCTCCAATCCACAGGTGCACAACAAACACTGCTGCGTGAACACTCCACTCTAGGAGCAACCAGACTGCACTCCTGCAACTGACATCACCATTCAAGCCACAGTTTCCACTTTGAATACCTTCCTCTATTGCACTCGTCATAGAGCCATCACAATGCCCAATGCCAGCAAGTCTCTATCACAAGTGACAACCTCAGTGTAGGTGAGACCAAAAATGCTGTATATGCTCCTCGATGAATACGCCAAAGTTCAGCTACTCCAAATCGTGGAGGTCGCAGAAAAAGTTGGTGGTCACTCGCTTGTCCCTAGCAGGCATTCATCGCTCATGTTAAGTTTGGGTTCACAACAACACTCGTACTGTGATTTCATGTAGCTTTATTTGAAAGTACAATATAGCAGACCACCAACCAATGCTGGCAGCTCCAAGACAGTGTTCAACTGACAACATTCAAACCCCTGCATTTAAATGGTGTACAGAGCTGTGTGCTGCCACCAATGACCTGGGTAACATTCTAATGATCAAGCAACTTGAGCCACAACACATCCCTAACATTTTTGATGTTACATCTTAACATGAATTGGCCTCGCAATCTCTCTTCCAGTGTGCTGCCAAAATGACACAAGAATGTACATTTTGGTAAATCAGTGAGACAGCTTTCCACGGTTTTGTCCTATGTCTGCACTCTCTTCCCAAAATAGTATATTTCCAAATTGTCCTGGGAAGCTAGTACAGATCTAACTTCATGATGCATATTTCTAATTAATTGAACCCTAATGCATCCTCACTACCAAGGTCATGTGACCGGTCATATACTTGTTCTTCTGACCATAAGCAATAGAGAAGTAACAATGTGTTCTCTCTACACTTAGTTAGTGCCACCTGCTCTGGTGTAGTGCCAAACTATTTTTATTCTACAATTTTTGCCATTTGATATCCAGCTCACATGATGAACTGAGAAAAAATGTCAGGGCTGGGACATTTACCGTTTTGAAAGCAAAAAAACACATTTGTGTTATTAATTAGAGAAATGTATGTATGTATGTAAATTATTTGCACAACACCAGTACACAAATTTGTACCCAAGATTCCATACTCTGGTACTCGAAGTAGTACCTGAGATCACTTGTTGGCAGAAAAAAGAGACAATACAAAAACAAAAACCCACTTGCTCAGGTAATTCATACAAGTGTGGAACAAGCAGTGTACAATCCAGTATTGAGGTTCAGTTCAGTTCAGTTCACACAGCTTTATTCGATCTTTTATAAAACAGACCATAAAAGCATAAACATCATACAAATGTCATTACAAATATATAGTCATATGTACGAGATTTAAAAACAAGTAAACAAATTTCCCATGACCGTAGTGAACAATTCAGATAAAACCATATAAAATCAGTTAAAAGTAAGGTAAAAATACTAAAATCTCTTAGGGGCAAGGTTTAGAGCTGTAATAAATTTATGGGACCAATTTATGTTAATCAAATTCTGATGGCCTGCCTTGCTGCCATGTTCCTCTTTCTAGGGCAGGCCCATAAAAAGAGGCTACAGAGAAGCATACAAATGGGTCTAAGAGGGCCTTAAAGAAGTAAATAGCCACCCACACTTTTTGAATTTATGGTACCTCAGAATTGGGAGGATAAATGATTTTCTTTCATCAGAGTAGTTTTTGCAAAATAGTAGGTTGTGGAGGTCTGACTACACAGCAAAGTCATTACAGGAGCTGGCTGACAAAGCTTCAAACTTATATCTCTTTTCTGGATACCCTAAGAGTAACGGGATCATGTTTATACATAGACACAGTAGAATAAATCTATGCTGCGCGTTGTTAATATGAGAGAGATAGTGGAAGCCTTCCCCTGGTCTAGCTGGAACCAATGCATATGCAATAGAGGAATTTTGTAATCGATTGCTTTCCCTTCGAATATGATTTGCTCTCTTAATGAATAATTCTGTTATTTTCCCCTTTGTAACTTTTCTGCAAGAGAGAGGGTTTCGAAATAATTCACCCAGCCCCAGAGCACTCAATTGGTCCTCTACATAATTTAACCACCCAATCCTCTTGTAATGATCCAATTTAAAGCAGTCCCTGATGATACTTTGGGTCAAATCTACGGTGGTTCTCTGCCATATTGACAACCACAGCAGAACTGGTGCCAATCGTATGCTGCGAGTCAGGTAAGGGAGTCCCAATTCAAGGTGTAATATATAGTTTGGAGCTGATTGGGGTAAGGACACTTGATTTTAAAAAAAACAGCCTTCTACTTGCTGTAATGGTTTGGGATTAGCCATCCCCCACACTCATATATTGCTGCTGACTTTGTTTTTGCTATGTAAATGTTTTTAATTGTGTCCAGGGGACTACCTCCTAACTTTTTAGCAAATCTTTTAATAACGTTAATACTCCTTTCCATGCTTTGGTCTCTAGCAGTCACCAGATTAGACCATCAGTTGTTTTTGTCTCCTAGATATGAAAAGGAGTCTACCACCTCGATGTTCATTCCTGCCAGCTGGAAATGGGGGTGTTTCTCTCCTCTAGGTGCTCCTGCAACAATTATGAAGGATTTAAATGAGTTTACTTTTGGGTAAAGGGAGGTCATAAAGGTGGAATAGGCCGAAATTAGATGTTGAAAGGCTATCCCTGTTCTAGCCATCAGTACTGCGTCATCAGCGTTCGCCAGGATTGGAAGGGAGGGGGGGGGGGGAGAATAAATTTGGGCACGTCTACAGGCAAGGCGTTCAGGGAGGACTCTACCCCGTTTGTATAAATGGAAAAAAGAAACAGGGCGAGAACATATCCCTGCCTTACTCCTTTTGATTTTAAAAGGACGTGTACACTCCCCATTCCTACCATACCGGATGCAGGCAGTGGCAGTGGCATTGGCATACAAATGATGGATAAAACCTATTATCAGCGGGTCTATACCCATCTCATTCATTCTAGACCACAGCCTCTGATGTGAAACACAGTCAAAGGCTGCGGTCAGATCCATAAAGGCCATATAGATCTTCCCGCCTTTTGCCTTAGTATATTTCCTTATAGATAGGTTTAAATACTGATCGACCGTCTCAATTCCCCTACGAAATCCATATTTTGCTTTCATGAAGATATTATGCTTTTCAGCCCAATCTTTTAGTCTTGCTATCAGTTTAGCGTTAGTGTCGAGAAGGAAATGGGGCGATAGTTTGCTGGGGATCCCCTCTCCCCCTTTTTTTTATAGATAGGGACTATTATGCTCTGGTTCCAATACAAAGGGGGACCTACTAGCTGATTTTTTTTTAAAGATGTTTGTTAGCAGTGGGACCCACATATCGTAATTGTCCTGAAAAAGGTCAATTGGAACGCCATCAGGCCTCAGGCTTTACCGGGGACACAGGCCTCCAATGCCTTTCTAACCTCCCCTGTTCAAAAAGTTAGCCCACTCTGAGTTACTAGTTCTGGGCTTAAATTTAAGGGATTAAAAGTGTTTACTAAGCCAAATGTTTTCCCAAAATAGCTGAGCCATGCCTCTTCATCCTCATGTACATCCAATTTTGGATCACTAAGGTCTATAAAGTGAGGGGCATTGTTAGAACCGGGGGTCTCTAGTTGGCAGAGGTAGTTACCCCTGTACAAATAGGGACCTGTGCTTCTAGTCAGAGTAAGGAGGATACACTCTTTAGATAACCCCTGTTCACTCCCTTGGTAGCTTGGCACGAGCAGTAAAGGCTTATCAAAGGCAATGTGTAAAGTATTTGTACCAACACTCACAGTAACACAGTGAAAACACCACAAAATTACTCCACAACAGTTAAAAAAATAAAGGTATTTAAACTACACAAGACCAAAACAACAAAAATCCAACATACACAGTTCAAGATTATGATTTCAAAAGAGTTCTTAAAGTTGAGATAACATGATCCACATCAAGATTATGATTTCAAAAGAGTTCTTAAAGTTGAGATAAAATGATCCACAGTTGGTGAAAAGTTCACAGTTGCGTCACGTTTAGCCAACAGCACCTTTAAATGCGACAAAGTTCCAAAACGGTAACTGGTGCGGTGGAAAATAAGCGATGTGTCAGTCCAGAGACCTTGGGGAGGCGATGCGACAGTCTCGCTGGATGTAACGGCGTGTTGAGGTGACTCCGGTCTGTATGGGGAGGGATGCGATACCTTGTATGAATTCCGGTGCGGAGGTTTTGTAGTCAAGAAGCTTGCAAAGGCACGATTCGATGATTTTTTGAGTTGTGACAATCTCCGGGGCGACGATGCGTGGACCGGCAGTGATCTTCCTCTCGCAGCTCCTCGATGCGATGGCTCTGCTACGGCACTCGCAGCAACGTAAAGTGGTCTGCAAGCAAGCGGTGCTACGATTTCACCCAGCGACGACAGGCTCTGCGATGACACGGGCAGCGATAGTAATCTTCCCGCACCAGACTGGTGCGACCCGCAAACGAAGGATGCGACGACTCTGGCAGCGGCAACAGGTGCTGCGACGATCTCGGCCTTCGTAGCGGCGAGAATTTCCTCGTACTGACGGAGATGCGCTCCACAAGCGAGCGACACAACAAAACTTGCAGAAAGTCTTTAAAAGCTTGGTTTCCAGCTTCCCAACACAGGTACAACTTCCAGAGGTGCCACAACTGGCCCCACCACTCTAGGAAGGACAGAACTCTCTCAGAACAGTTCAAGGAAGCTGGGGGTGAAGTCCTTTTGTTACTGGGACTTCTTAACAGGGAGCCAGCTTTTCTCAGGCCCTTGAAGACTCCTTCAAGCAAGGGGACACAGCACCAAAAGCAACGTCCTTCCCCTCTCCTTGGCAGCAAAGCAACAGCAGGTCAGTCCAGCAGAGCAACAGCAGGACAGTCTTCCTTCTTCAGTTTCAGCTTTCTCCTTGGCAGAGGTTCCTTCTTGATTCCAGGATGATCTAATTTTTAGTAGTCAGGGGCCCTGTACTTATACCCCTAAATGTATTTGATCCTTTTGTGCAGGAGGTCTCTGAGCCCGGTCTGAACCAGTTCTGGTGTGCCTTGAGCACTTTGTTTTCCTGTCCTCTCCTTTCCCTTCAGAGAGAGGGGCAGGGTGGTCGGCCGCCCAGCAGGAGGTGGAGCCAGCATTGTGGAAGGCAGGCACAGCCCTATTTAGGCCCAGGTGCTACCCCCTCCCACCATTCTAGATGCAGATGGAGCTATTCAGCCCAGGGATGGCCCACTCAGACTCTGGGAGCCACCCAGCCCCTGTCACTCACAAACCAGACAGTCAATTCACAAACAGGCCAAGGCACACAGAAAGGTCAGACAAGAGAACAGCAACTTTCTAAAAGTGCTGTTCTCAAACACAGGATTTAAAAACAACCTTTCCTAAAATATTTGTTTTTAAATTCTGAGTTCAGGGATATCAGACTTGCATGTCCTATCTTGCTCCTATGGTATGACATACGTGTCTTCACCAACGGTCCTGATGAATGCCCGTAAGTCCTAAACCCAGGCAGATTGAGACAGAAACATGTCGACCTTTTTTTAGAAATACCCCCCACAACCCCCGAACTTTTTTATACTCTCAGTGCACCTAACACTCGTAACTCTGTCCATAAGATGCACTACCATAGAGTTTATCAGACCCAAAACCATGCATTATAAAGAATCGGAATCTCTGGCTTTTGTGTCTTTTTAACAAAACCCTTATCACTGGCTCACTACTGCGTCAACCTTGGGTAAGAACCTCCTGGTGGAGGCTGCATAACCTAAAATAGACCTAATGATTATACACACACGTGATCCATAAGCGGAGAACCAAGATATACCGCTTCAGATACCACCATGCCCATCACGTGCATGAGGGTCTTTTTTCACTGGGACATCCTCATTCCTTCCTGCATACCTAAGGTTGAGCAGGACAAGTGATCCATTCCCCTTTGATCATTATATGAAATGCTGGTAGCCACTGTACCAACATTCCCCATGATAGCCTATGGGGCAAGACAGCCTTACAATAGTGAAAAACGAAAATGTCTGTAATTCACTACCAGAGCATGTCACCTGCACAAGTACATGCTCTACCTTTCACATACACTGCATCCTGCCCAAGGGGGTACCTTGGGCCTTCCATAGGGGTGACCAATGTGTACAGAAAGGGAAGGGTTAGGGCTGGCCAGTGGGGACACTGACCAGGAGGACATGGCAGTTCACAGACTGCACACAGGCACTGCGGTGGCAGGCCTGAGATACCATTTTAGGGCTACTCATGTGGTGGCACAATTAGTGCTACAGGCCCACTAGTAGCATTTGTTATCACCCGCCCTGGCACATTCAGTGCACTTTACTAGGGACTTCTTAGTGACACAAATATGCCAATCATGGATAATCAATCACAATAACAATTTACACAGGGAGCACTTGCACTTTGACACTGGACAGCAGTGGCAAATTGCCCAAAGCATCTAAACCAGAAAAAACGTAAACAAAAATACAGGAGGTAGAGGCAAAAAGATAGGGGGAAACCACGTCAAAGATGTCAGGTCTAATAGGAATTCACTATTCTCCAGAAATCACCACTGCTACCTGAGATGGCTGCCTGCTCAATCCACTCCCATGCATGCACCCTAAGATTCTTCCCTCTATTCCTCCTGGCTAATTTGTATTCATTACGCAACATGGAAATCTTGAAGGGATCTCTGGGGTAACGTTTTAGTGCGTTTACAAGGGCTTTTCTTGTTGCAGAACAGGCTGCGTCAAACCACTCCCTATTTGTAATTTGTAAGGGGCGGTTAAAGACTTAAAACGTGTAAGTGCAATCTTTATTTGCGCCAAGGGGGCACAAAACTGGCCAACCAAGAAGGTAGGGGATGAATTCTCTCCCATACATGGTAGTATTTCTACCTTAACATGGGTTAATATGCCAAGGGCTAAGTTTAGCTTACTGAACTGTGACCATTTCAGCTGATAACCATTCTTCCTGGACAGGACCATGCCCTCTACTGTCTTCTTGTGATCTTTAGCTTTAGATAAAATACTTAAATGAATGAGTAAGATGGCATGATCACTATAACAAGAAAGATGAGTTCCGGTGAGGGCCACTTTACACTGTAGGTGTGTTGAGGCCAGAATAAAATCATCAATGGTAGACTCTTGGAGGCCTCTTCTGAAAATAATCTGTTGCCTACCCTCATTCGCATAGTTTAGTTTGCCCAAGTTCCACTCATACAGACGTTTATTTAGGGTTTCCCCATACTCACTATGTATGAAGTGTGGGAGGGGATTGCCATAGGTATTTATTACTCCACATACCCATGTCCCATTAAATTTACAGAGATGAATGTTAATAATCCCCACCCATATGAGATTAATACTCGCCCTGTTTTTAGCAGTGATACATTTCTCAATCTCTGTCTCTAAGGCGGTGGGGACATTTTCCATATTACTCCCGAAATCATTGTTATAGAAGTTGATAATTATCCAAGTATCTTGTTTTGTACTATCAACCTGGAAAATCTGGAAATTACTATGTATGGGACAAACCTGCTTGACTTTGGAGGGTATAGTATTCGAGATTAGCATTAAGAGGCCCCCCTTCGCCTGTCCGGAAGATGTTGGAATTCCCGGGGAGTGAAAAGTACGAAACCCTGTAAAGAAAACTGGGTCTTTAGACCAAGTCTCCTGGAAGGCTATTATCTCCATAGATTGCCACTCATTTCAGCTTGAATTCCCCATTTTAGAGGCTATACCTGCCACATTCCAGGATAACATAGAAGTCCTGGCTCCCTCAACTCTGTCTATATCAATCATGTGGGGTAAGGGACTCTGCTCCTGGATACTAGGCGAGGGAGTTACATCTACAGGGACATACTTGCGGTCATGTGTAGTGCATGGACCTAGTGGTACGCTGATCTCTACTGGGGCCATAGTAGCTACATTTACTAATTGTGACAAACGAGGTTCATCTGTCAGAGTTACAGCTACGGAAACGTTTTCAAGAGGTGGTATATTAATTGGTCTCAGCGATGGAATGACCTCTACAGGAGCCATAATAGCTACCTTTACTGGTTGTGACGGGAAGATTGAAGTCAGTCAGTCTCAGACTTCCAGGTTAGAAAGGACGTCAAATCTATTGTGCAATTGTATCCCACCATTAATAATAGGACACACATTTCCTCTCACATTGGGAGGTGGTAGTGCTATTTTGGGCCTGTAGTCTCTTCTCAGTAGTACACCATGGCCATTGTAAAAGTATTCCAGCAGTAGAAGTGTTATCTGGGACTTCTTTGAGGAGAAACTATGGAGATTATTTAGGGAAATACCACCCGTGTAAGCATTATTAAAATTCACAACTAAACAATCACTGGAAAAACATTTCCTTAAACTGCCCACCCATTCAGTTCTCCTGGCCATAATAATTTCATTGGCCAGCTGATACTTCCCCATCTCTGTAACAATCACATTATTTAATAACCAGTAAAGACATTTATCCATTAATTGTCCTGTGGATTCGCTCTGGTCTTCTCGGAGGGGGGGAACACTAGCCAGAGCCAGTGGGGCAGCAGCAGGTGGAATGTGAAGGGTTTGTTGCTTATAACTGCCAAGTTCACTTAAAGAGTTCCCAGATGCACCTGCTGGGTTGTTGACCCCATTTGCTTCCTTGTAGACTGAAGTTGGGTATCACACTATGTAACCTTCACTCATCCCTTGGCGGTTCTGGACACCCACCGGCAAATTAAAATTTGTATTTGCATTTGGGAGCTTTGCTGCAATACTAGAGGTATCATCCGGAAGCGTGGACTTCATGCACAGGATTATTGGAAGAATAGTCACCCCCCCTGCTTCCTTTGCTTGTGTTGGACCTCTAGTTATAAATGCTTCCGGGAGGGGGGGGGGATTATTTAATAAAAACCCCTGGGCATGCAGTGAATGGTTTTGAGATTCCAACTCAGCTAGGCCCTGTTCGATTTGGGTCAGTTTGGCTAAAATAGTGAGCATTATGTTGTTTAGTCTTGTAGTCACTTCCGACCAGATGGGATCATCTGGCTCCAATGGCTCTCTGCAATATTAAGAGACTTCAAAAATACTGTGTTCTGAGGTTAGTTGGAGACACCCATGGCTGAGGACCTTTAGCGTTAGGTGCACAAGTTGTTTTGAGGTGTTTAGTTTTAACTTTGGTAACAGCACCTCCTGCTCTAGTGCATTTAGCTGGTGGATTTGGTGAGGGGTCCCTTGAAGAAACACCCAAGGGTGAAAGGTCACTCCCTCTCGTTGGTATGATCTCCTTGTTGGGAATTGGGAGGAGGGTCTGGTATGAATTTGTGCCATGACTGATGTAATTGTAGGGGGCGGGGGAAGCTCCTCCAAAGGGGGTTAGTTAAGCTATCCTATGGGCAGCCCCAAAGTGGATGGGGTCAGGTCCATGGATAAACGTATTTCGGTCAGCTCTATCTCATGCGAAAGGACGCTGGCCGCTTTCACTAAAATGAAGTCCAATGTAGCTCCAACCCTCCCTCGTTTTTATCCTTTCGCCCTTTATTTCTGCCATGTATGTAGCTTGGAGTAAATAAATATAAGGGATGGTAAACTAGGAAAATAATGACAGCACCGTAATTGTGTTGTAAATGTAAGGGAGTTGGCCCAGCCCAGCCTCTTCTGGACTCCAACAGGCGTGGGCGCTGCAGGAGCCCGTGGTAGCATTTATAGCACCTCCTGGCACTATACGGCAACATTGGCCCGCCCGTCTGCGCCCGTCCGCACCCAGCGCCAGAACCCCTAGCCCCCACAATCACCACAAGGCCGGACTACGCTACGATGCCAGCACCCTCCACGCACTCAACTCCGGGCTAGAACACACCTGCTACCGGGCCACCACAAAGTGCACCCAAGGACCCTTCACCTGCAGGAACTGCAGCTTAACCAGCACCTGGCCCACCAAACCTCCAACCAATGAACCCAACTATCTCAGATCCATCCTCCTCAACACCCACTCCGCCCGCAAACACGCCGTGGAACTCTGGGACCTTCTCGACTCCACCTTCTCAGACGTCGCTTTCCTGACGGAGACCTGGCTGAACCCCACCTCAGCTCCCGACATCTCCATAGCCATCCCGGAAGGCTACAAGATCACCCGCAGGGACCGTACCAACGGCGTAGGAGGAGGAATTGCCATTGTCTACAGAAACACCCTCAGAGTCTCGGCCTACACCAACAACACCCTCAGCACCGCTGAACACATGCACTTCCAGATCCACACCGACCCCAACACCACCCTCAGAGGAACCCTCATCTACACTACAGACCCCCAGGACCCGATCACAGTTCAGCAACTTCATCGCCGACTTCATCAGCACACAAGCCCTCGCCTCCACAGACTACATCCTCCTCAGGGACCTGAACTTCCACCTCGAGAACAACAACAACACCAACTCCACCACCCTGATCGACAACCTTGCCAACCTCAGACTCAGACAGCTTGTGACAACACCCACCCATGCCGCCGGCCACACGCTCTACCCCATCTTCACCGCAAGCCCCCACGTAACTTTCAACCACACCACGAACCCCACTGGACCGACAACCCGTTGGTCTCTGCTTTCTTCCTCCGGCTGCTGCGGCTATAGAGTCAATTACTTGCAGCCGGACGGGACTCTTTCTTTCTAGTTATTGGTGTCGTCACCTCGGCCGCCGCGGCTTCCTCCTCCGGGTCCTTGGCGGGAGCGGGGAGTAGAGCTCCTCTGAGCTGCCGGGTCTCGTCACCTCCCTTAGCTCCTCTGGGATGGTCAGATTGGGCACGGGCCTCTGCCTTTTTCCGTGGATCTAGAAGGCCTCTCTCCTCCCGGTCGGCACCTGTCTTAGTCTCAAGAGGGTATATGGATTATCAGATACATCTAATGTTGTGTCTAAGAACAGCTTCCTCTAAATCAGACAGGTAACATCCTCTCTCGGTTTGTCACTGACTGCTTCTTCCTCACAAACACCTCCACCTCGTGTGCTCGTATTGAGGTAAAATGTAAGTTTGTCTTTCACTCTTCTTTAAAGCATGGGACTAGTTCATAAGGCACCAGTAACACAGCGAACCAAACACACACAAACGTTAGATACAAAAATGGCCTCATATTTCTGCCACTCCTGGATCTAGCTGCTTAAATGCACAATATATTTGTGCATAAAAGCCAGCTAATAGAAATCAACACACTGTGAACCATCTTCTCACTTATACCGAACAACAGAGTTGATTAAATGCCAGTCCGTCATAACGGCTTGCGATTTTCTTTCTCTGCTTATTCACAGTATAGTAAATTGATAGTGAGCCATGCCATTGGTGTCTATATACTGTATTACTATACACACTTCAGCAATCAAGCTAAGGTGTCACAGTACAAGGATGCAAACTTCGGTGCATTACAATATTCTCCCTTCCGGTACATGTCATCATGGAACTGCCGATCCACACAGCTCAAGGAGATGAAATTGTGACGCCTCTATGCAAGAATGTATTATCACCACACAATGAGAATTTGAATGTACACTATAGGAGATCTGTTTTTTCTGCATAGTGACCTCAGATGTTTTGCATTTACCTGACCCTATTTAGAACTCTGTGCACTTTACCACTGCTTAGCAGCAGTAAAATGCATGTGTTGCCATTTAAATATGGTTGAATTTGCATGCTCATACTTGTCAGACTCAATTTACTCATAAGTGTCTAGTCTTCCAGGATCTAGAAGTTAAAAGCCGCTAGCGGACTGCAGCACCTATTGTGCCATCAACTACAGTGGCAGTGCAAACTTGATCTCAGGCCTACCATTGTCCCTTGAATACAGCAAAGTAAACATTTTATTTTGACCTTTCAAAAAAATCCTTTTGACTGGTCAAAACCTTTCTTTGTAATATTAATAAGTTAACCCTGCATCAGCCTTGTAGCCCATGAGGCATGGAATTCAAAATGAGGCCAGGTAGAAGTTTAATGTTAACATGACCATACAGTGACAGGCACCCAAAAGCTATTTTCACTGTAGGAGGCTGCCTGTTCCATAGAGAAATACAGGAAAGCAATATTAAACTTAGTTTTGATAACTCCAGCCAGGGAACAGCTAGAAATATGATACATGACTATTTTAATAGTTATTAAGAGCCCACTTTAATGGTGAAGTTAGATTTTTTATAAATATTATGGAAAGTAACTCTTAGAAAGTTACTTTTTCCCTGCCTTGAGCCTCTGGACCCTAATCTGTATTAACCTTCAACATCCTGCAATTCTCTGAGTTCTTAGCCCTAATGAGATGTGAAAACTGATTCCATAGCTGAGAAAAAGGACTGGGTGAAGTGAGGTGTTTTGCCCCCTAACGGGATGGCCAGTTAGTGTGTACCTAAAAACTCACTTTACTTCAGAGATTTCTCCTGTGTCACTGGCAAGTGTTAGCTAACACTTGAACAGACCCTTAATTTTTTCACCCTGTAAAGCAAGCACCAATCCCAGTGGGAGGGGAGATGCCCCCAGAACTGGTTTAAACTGACCATAGAGGAGCCGTTGATTATGTCCATGGCCACACCCTGAGGCGACCACAGAGGCTCGACACCAGGGTAGAAGGGTTTCTCCATTTTAGATGTAAGTAGTGAGGGGTACTGTGGTATTGTTTGGAGCAAGGCAGACACGAACAGTTGTAAAAGTAGAAAGAGTTACCCCTGGTAACATTCACCCAATATTTGGGGAGGAGCCAGAAGTCACTCCCATCAATAGCTAGCGCCAGACATAAAGGTGGCACCTCCAGTACCCTGCTCCAAAAACTACTGGACTTGACAATGAACAGAAGAGGACTGGACCTACTATCAATGACCTGGGAGGAGCCATGAAGAATTAGACATGATTCTTCTTGTACTCAGGGAAAAGAAGAGGAGTCCAAGGGTATAAATGTTGACCTTCTGTTCAAGCTACGAGGACACAACAAACTAAAAGAGACATTTTGCTGCAACTGTCCAGATGACTAGTACTGAGTAGAAATGCCTTTGAATCTGCTGTTAACCTTTTCTCGAGTGAGCCTTACCCCCAATTGCTGTTCCGGAGGTACTGGAACCCTTGACTGTGTCTGGCTGGACTTCTCCTATCATCCCTGAAAACCTGGCACTCAGAAACGTTATCAACTTCAAGACCTCCGGGGGGGGGGTCTAACCAAACCTGGCAAGCCGGTGTGCCAAGGTGCACTGCTGCTGTACTGAAGATCCAGGTTTCTCCAAATTGTATGCAGCAGCACATCCAGTTCAGCTGGACCTTGGGGAGAATGTATCTGGCCTTGTGAAGCCCTTTTGGGCTACAGTCCGCTGAAGGATTCCGAGCTCCTAAAAGTGACTACGTGGTAGCATAGAAAACTTGAGCGGGCAAAAAGGTATCAAAAGAATCAGGCTGTTGAAAGGGCATCCTTGAGTGAGAAATTCAAATTTCTCCTGCTTGGAGCTTTCCTGCAAAACTAACAACAACACCAGGGGCAACTTCAAAGACTATTCAGCTTCATGGAGCCCTGCCAACACATATGGTTCCAATAGTGCGGGTGGGTGGATTTTTGAAAACTCCCCAGGACATTAGAAGCAGCCTCAGACATTTTTGTTTTGGAGGAGGGAAGGAGTCTAGCATCGGTTCTTGTCACAAAGCCCTGTCCCCTCTCCAAGATTCTGCCCCCTCATGTCTCATAAAAAAATCGGCTTAGGGCCTGCCTTTCCACAGACCCCTCCCCATTAAGTCTCCAGCTCCTTTTGCACGGTGAAATGTATCGGCGGTTAGCGAGCCTGCAGATGTACATAATATAAAAAAAAATCATTGGTATAGCCAAGAGGTCTCGCTTTTGGGACCTTATAAGTGTTAAACCATGTAACAATTGATGTTGTTGCACCAAGGATATTGTGCTGGATAACTAAACACTTATAAGGTCCCAAAGGCGAGACCTATTGGCTAAACCAATGCTTGTTTGACTGTATTAGCTTTTCACTT
Source organism: Lissotriton vulgaris (assembly GCF_964263255.1). Classification (NCBI taxonomy): domain Eukaryota; kingdom Metazoa; phylum Chordata; class Amphibia; order Caudata; family Salamandridae; genus Lissotriton; species Lissotriton vulgaris. Next base: position 1,120,157,106 of record NC_141687.1, read on the forward strand.
TGTTTAGTCCCAGTCTAGGAGATATGCATGCACTGCAAGAATGTCAGATGTGTTGGTCTTTCCCAGTATTTACACACAGCAAATTGCATTTATATAGAGCTTACTTCCCCTGCGGATGAGTTGAAATAATTTAAGTACCACTATTTTTTCTTGTAAAGCACTACTCATACCAAAGCAGGGTGTCAGAGCGCTTTACATCAACACACACATATTACATGAGGATGTGTTGCACAAAACTGGGGGATTGTAGGTGTAGACGTCTCAAAGGTTGGCTGCTGGAGTGGAGCAAAATGGTGGTTGGTAGAGGCGTGACACTGATAATGCACCAGCAAAGAGTAGAGCAGGGGAGGTTTGGAGAGCAGTGACGTGATGAACTGTGGAGTCTAGCAGTATTAGCGTGGGAGAGTGAGGGGCCCACTGATAGAATGTGCACAGCAGAGTCCACCAGTGACAGCGAGGAGACAGGGGACGGAGAGTGCAGTGGCACCAGGGCAGTGAGGGCAGTGATGGAGGCTTCCGCTGGGGACATGGTAGTGGCAGACACTAGCAGTCAGTGATGGACCTTACAGTTAACAGGGTCTTGAGGGGCCCAGAGATGGCGGGTGCAGTGGAGTCTGGGATATTGTAGAACATTAAGGGGCCCAGTGAGGGAAGGTGCAGTAGAATCCACAACACAGGATGACAGTGAGGGACCAAGTGGCGGAGGATGCAGCCTAGTCCAGGATACTGTAGGACAGTGAGTGTGCAACAGGGACCGGGATATTGTAGGATAGGGTGGGGTTTAATTATGGAGGTTAAATTAGAGTCCAGATAACGTTGGCAGTGAGGGGCCCATGATAGGGGTTACAGTAATGGCTGCTCTCGGACAGTGAGGAGCCCACTGATGGGGTACAGTAAAGGCTGTTGTAGGACAGTGAGGGGCCCACTGATGGGGGACAGTAAAGGCTGTTGTAGGACAGTGTGGGGCCCAGTGATAGGAGTAGAATAAAGGCTGTTGTAGGACAGTGAGGGGCCCAGTGATGGGGTAGAGTAAAGGCTGTTGTAGGACAGTGAGGAGCCATTGATGAAGAGTGCACTCGAGTCCAGGATATTTTAAGACAATGAGAGACCCAGTATCGGAGGTAGCTGTAGAGAGCAGAATATTGTAGGACAGTGAGTGACCCAGTAATAAAGGGTGTGGTTGAGTCCTGGATATTTTTGGACAGTGAGGAACCTTTCATCGATGGAGGATGCAACATAGCCCGGGTAATTGTAGGACAGTGCGGTCCAGGCGATGGGGGGCTCAGCAGAGTTGGGGCATTGTAGGACAGTGCGGTCCAGGCGATGGGGGGCTCAGCAGAGTTGGGGGACTGTAGGACAGTGCGGACACAGTGATGGGGGGGCTCAGCAGAGTTTAGTTATATAGGACAATGCAGACCCAGTGATGGGGGGCTCAGCAGAGTTTGGTTATTGTAGGACACTGTGGATCTAATGATGCGGAGGCAGGGGGGGCAGGTGAGTCCAGGATATTGTGACAGTGAGGGACCATTAATTGTGTAGAACAGTGTCAATTGCAGTCCACGTGGGTGCTCTCGTTCTGATAGAATATATATGTTCTAAGTGCTCAGATAAATCATGAATCAGAAATACCATTGGAAAATAAACAAAGGCGCTCGTACATATTCATAATTAAAAGTACCCATAAACACCGGTAAAATGTTTAATAAACTAGTGAGGTACACTATTCAAATGATTTTTCGCACAAAATCAAAATTAGAATGTTGATAATGCACTGTGTATAAAAGTACTCTGGTCGAATGCATGGCAAATTTTGAGTGGGAGTGTGACGGGGTGCTGCCATTAATCTGTGGAGGACCATGACTTCATCTCAAATTTGTTCCATATGTTTTTTCTTTACAATTATTCTATGTGTTTGATAAATTTAGATCAACTACCCTTAAAAAAAAAGGGGGGCTTTCACTTCAAACGCAATTAACTTTGCGATTTTGAGCAAACATTTTGGAAATATTTCAAATAACTTTCAATTCCACTTTGGAAATAGGTTTGAACACAAAGCAATGAATCAACTGTAGTCAACTCACATTTGTGGCCCAACCATGGAGTGTGACGTAGAATCCAGCAGTCATTTTATGTGGGTTGGATACCTCTAGTGTCACATTTAAGCCTCTCAAAGCGCTCAAATCTGCATAGAAATCCGGTGTGCGTGGAAAGTGCGCCACTCTGCGAAGTGTTCGAGCAAACTAGAGCATATGGGAGAGCTGTTGAGACTAATGGCTCAGTGGCAAAGCATTGCACCTCTGTTTGCTGGCTCCAGCAGAGAGGCCATGGACTGAATGGGCAGTCAGATCATATAAACAGCCAGAAACAGTTTTATATGCACTGGAGAGCAGTGTGAAACCCCGCTCGATTTAACTGTTTTTTGGGTTATTTAGAGGGTTGCAGACGGAACGTTTACATGCATTTAAAATATCAGGTTTAATCTTGAACCAACCTGGCCCTACTTTCACAAACGGAATAATGACAACACAAAGCATGGTGGTGGGGGGCGACACATGAAGGATGAGACTGCACCAAGCTCGGCCTGGTGGGCACAACTAGGACTTTTCAATAGTGCCACAGTGCACACAAGGCGCCTTCCTGTTTACTCGGAATCACAGCTGTGATTGGGCTAGTGATGTGGAATCGACTCACATGCTATACAGCAAGTGCCAAAACTGCATTGTTTAAACTAGAAATCCCAAGAGATCCCATAAGAAGGTGCACTTTCCCAGCACTAGAAAGACCCTCACAGTGGTATTTTTGTCTTGAGCCGTGCTCTTTTGAGGGCCTTGTTCTTCTGATAGAAAATCCATTCATATAATTAAACAAGCACACGTGCCACGATTAAAAGTAAAAAAAACAAAAGTGAAAGCGTTTCCCTTGAGGGAGCGAGCAGCGCCAGGAGCGATAATTGCTAACACAAGGCACCAAAGCACTAAAGCTCGCCAAACGTGAACGCTTTGCCATTCAAAGCAATGCACAGAGTGCACATTTTTGCCTGCAAAGCTGAAGCGATTACTAAAGGTCTTTTTCCTTTGTAGCGCTTGCTCGCTGTGTAGGCGAGACCTAATGACTAAATGCACACTTAATCTGCTACATTTTTTTTTAACAATGCTGTTTTTACTTATGATATAGTCGTAATACTCTCAGATAAGATACAGTATAGAAAACTCTAGCCATACTATACAATAAATCCCGTTATGGCAGATATGATAAGTTATAGTATGATAAAGTTCAAAGGAGTCCTCGAATCATGTGATAGTGATGAATTCTAATTTAGCTTGACTCAACTAACAAAAAATATCAAAGGAAAAGAAGAAATGGAAGCCAAGATACACTTGAGGGGGATAGTGTGCTTTGCAAATGCACATAACCGAACAGGGATAGCTAGGGATGGAATAAATCCTTGACCAACACCTAGCTTCTCAGATGTCTATGAAACATTATTAAGGAAGGTTTAAACAAAACCATCTGTAGAAAAGTACCATCTACGTGAAAGACACTACCTCCCTTTGCAATCTGCCCACTTCGAGTGGAAGTGACGTTTTCCAGCAGAGACTCAACAGACAGTCACGGACATCTGCTTGTTGAATGTTTTTTACCATGAGGAAGTTGCGATTCATTTATTGTATACCTTATAATGAAAGTATGAGGGAAACTGGTCAATAGAGCCACGTAGGCAAAGCTGGAAATATGTAATTGGCTTATTGAGACTTAAAAGATACCATTGTCGGAGCCTGGAACAAACCTCTTCCAAAATCTAGAACTGAGGCTGTAATAAAGCAAGTGCTAAGACTTGGTAGTAGCGATCACAACTAAGTAAGGCTCATATTGCAACTAGTCAAGATCCCTTTATGAAAACCACTGTTGTTTTTAATAATAACAGCACCACCCTCAAGTATTTGAAGAGTGAGGACAGAGTGCCAGAGAGCCAACTGGGGAGATTCTAAGTAAGGACACACACCACTGGGAGGACACAAGAGGACTCTCAGAGGTCCTGTGATGCACATCACCAGGGCTCACATAATGCATAGTGATAGAACCTCGATACTGTAACACATCACTGTGTGCCAGGTTCTGCAGAAGAGACAGAGGCAAATAAGAGTGCCAGTCAAAACAGTGACACTGGAAGGGATCTACATCCCTTGCTGCAAGACTGACATTGAGCCCATGCAACCACACCATGAAGGTCACAATGTGACAATAGAGTCCACTTAATGTCTTTGCAAGAAGGTGAGCCAGCCACTCAATATATCCAGTGACCTCAAGTTGATTTGTCAGGGTCAAAATGTTATTCTGAGAAAAGATGCCGTGATTAGAGGGTACACCAAGCCGCAGTGAGCAACAAAACCTGACAAAAGGAAGTTTGGGTTCAGTCAAAGCTCCTGACAGATTGAAACTCAAGAACTGACATTATGATGAACAATAACATATCTTTGTCTTGGTAGCTTGGAAGGATGAAAGACTGTATTATCTCTGCCGAGATGCCAGCCTGTGAATTACAAACTAACCATCAACCCAGACTGTTGCTTGCATAGTTTTACAGTTTCACAAAATGTAAATTATCAAAGTCTCTCTCTAACACAACACAACTGTGCTTACTTTAATTACTTTGGAAGGATGAAAAAGTGTGTTGGCCCTGCTGAGATTCCAACTTGCAGCTTTCTGGCTAGTCGCAGTTTGGGAGCATTGGGTTCACCAACCTGATGACATATGTTATCTTTCTGTTCTTACACAGTTAAAAACATCTGTCAGTTATCTAAAGTGGTTTCTCACATAGAGGCAGAAGCTACAGCAATTAAAGGAAAGGTGGTGGAAGGTAATGAAATCAAAGATGGAGCAGGGGCAGAAGAAGACATCACATGTGGAGGAGTGGAAGGTGAAAACCACTCACAACTTGTCGAAAATGTATGACATAGCAATAACACAATTCCATGTCACTGGATAAATAGGCTTTTATTGCCTTACATAAGGACATGTGTTATTTCGATAATATCCCTGATCAATGCTAAGTGGGACCCATGCCCCCAATTCTTCATATAGAAGGTAGAAAAACTTCTTCCCATGGTTTAATCTTGCATCGCCTGTCTTATAGAGTCACCTGATTGTTTTAAGCAGAGGTTGTTGTGGAAGATGCTGAGGTCAGAGCCTCGTCTACACTGGTGTCTACCCTTCCAGATCCACACTGATCAACCATAAAAACCCTCACAGAACCACTTCCAACTGAGGGCTGTGCAGGATGGTAATGCTTCAAGCAGATGGCTTCATTTAACTTCGGATGGGTGTTTGTAGTCTGTCAAAAGTGTGTTGTTTTTTGGCCTATGATGTTTGTAGGAGATTTACTTTGAATTTAGATATCTTTAAAAATGTTCTTCTTTTTCCAGATGATGCAAGGGGTTTAAGTTTCTACTGTGCGTTACTGTGAGTGTGGATGAAAAGGGTCAGATCAACGACCACCTTAAGGTTCAATGCCCCGATTGATTCTTTTGAATAGAGCAACAGGTCATAATTTTGAACATCAGAATGCTCACCTGAGCCTTTCATATTTCTGAAATTGGAAAACTGAGCATCAATATGTGTAGCATTGAGAGAAAGAGACTGGGAGAGACACGGAGAAAGCACATGCAGCCAGGGAGTGAAAAGAGGAAGAGGGAATGGGAGAGAGAAAGAGAGAGTGTGAGAAGTTGGCCTGATATGTGATGTTTCCAATTCTGGAACCACCTTGTATCAGTCCAAACAATCCCTTATGGTGTCTGGTTGTAAGTCAACCTTATTAGACAAGCTATCCTAGTGGTAGCATGGACTAAGCCGCCTTAAAGGCTAAACTCAAGAGGTTGTGTTAAGCGAGCTGTTTTACCAATCACAATCCTGTAATACCAAATGAAAGGACACCACACAAGTATATATTATAAAAATATATGTGTTTATTACTAGAATAATCCCCAGTACTCTTTATGAGCAAAGGGGCACAAGCATTAAAACAAAAGCACAGTAAAACATATGAAAGTTGCACAATTATGGATGAGGGCGGGTGGCCACTCAAACCATATATTATGAAAGTGGTATAAGAGATACCAATGGAACAGTGGTTAGGCCTAGGGCCTAGGGAATCGCTGGGAGCAGTCGGGACTAGCAATGCTGAAGTCGGGAAAAGCCCGCGGGATTCGGGTGCAGCGCTTAAAGCACACGCATGCACCACTGCAAAGTAAATGGTGCGTAAAAGTTATAAAGGTACTGTTTAAGGAGACTTCCTCTTAACCTAGAAGGACGAAATTTAAGACACATACACTAGAGGTGTGTACCAGTGTGGGAACACCGGCATTGTTGAGTTACCTCACCCACAGGAAGCGGGTGCATAGGGTCGAAGTTGTGTCGGGTTTCGTCACGCAGGTTGTTGGTGCTTGAAGCTGAAGATGCTGCAGGCGATGTGAAGGAGAAGTGTCCTGTGTGATCCAAGGGTGAATCAGAGGTGTAGAGTACCTGAAAACAGAGGGGACAGAGTCTGGGTCACTCAGCAGTGACCAGGGTGGAACCAGGACAGAACCAGGCAATGTCGGGCGCAATCAGATGGTTGTTGAGGAGCTTCTCTCCGCTGCCACGTGGACTCTAGGGCATCTGCGATGTCCAGGAGCGGGTCACCAGCTGTCCCACAAAGGCTCTCGCCGTCGGTGCTGTCGGCTTCAGGATTGGAGCAAACAACACTTGGCAAGAGCAATCCACGCAGGACTTGAAGATTGCTTCTCACTCGGACCAGGAAGGTCAGTGCGGGTGCTCCTTTTTAGAGGAGCGGGTGCAAGTCTGGAGCAACCAGAATCACAAGTTAGAACATAGTTCGTCGGCACAGGGGCCACAAGCCAGCGGACAAGTGACCGGGCCAACACGTTGAGCCAAAAGAAGCAGAAGGGCCCCACGCAGCACTCGGTGAGTGTAGGGGGGTGAGCTTCAGTGCAAAAGTGTCTCAGGGCTGGGGCTTCTCAAACCCTGATGTACAGCTTCGAGGGTCACTCGTGGGCTGCACGGTCAGCGTCTCGTGGTCTTTTCAAGATGGCGGGCCCCACACTTCTGGTCACCTCCAAGGGTCCCAGCTCTGCAGGGACTGTGGATCGGGCTGTTAGAAGGCAGGCTCACTTGGTGTTGTTGGACTCTGTTGCTTGAGTTCCGGCGGGAACTGCAACAAAGCAAATGTCAAGGTGCTGGATGGTGCCTGTATGCACATGGTGGTCACTCCTTGACCACAAGGGAGATTCTTCAGTCTTCTACGTAGGGTAGGATGTCGAAGGATCCAGGGTTTTGTTTCTTATGTTTCATCAGGATAATCTGAATGCTTGGGCATTGCTCCCACTCTTATACCAATCTGGTGGGCTGGATTACCTGCTAGGTCCCTCCTATTGGTGGGACCCAGGAAGGGGTGGTTACACCCCTTTCCCTTTGTCCAGAGTCGCACTGGGACTGGGCCTGGTGTCCCCCAGAACCGGTTTGACCAGATTATGCAAGGGGAAGCCTTGTGCTTCCCAGGCACTGTCTGGTTTCTTTCAAACCTCCCTGCTACAATCCACTATCTCCTGTCTGGGTGGTGTGACACCTCCCTGTGACAATTGCAAAAACAACAAGTGATGGACTGAATGTGGATCAATGTCACACACTCCCCCAGTCAAAAGATCTGGGCCCAAATCCATCGTTTTTTTGCACTCCACACCACCCTGGGTTAGACAATGGCGATATGCAAATCAGCTCTGACCCTGTTGCCCCATGGGAACAGCCCAGTCCGAACTACAAAAGCCATGTCCTTCCCAGAACGGAATCAAGCATCCGAGGACCGGACCGGTTTCGAGGTAACACCTCTCATCAGCCCGGCTAGCTTGACTCCAGTGGTGTGGAGTGCCTGGGACCCACGTCTGGGCATCCCCAGCGCACTTAGGGCGGCAATTGCAAAAACAACAAGTGATGGACTGAATGTGGATCAATGTCACACACTCCCCCAGTCAAAAGATCTGGGCCCAAATCCATCGTTTTTTTGCACTCCACACCACCCTGGGTTAGACAATGGCGATATGCAAATCAGCTCTGACCCTGTTGCCCCATGGGAACAGCCCAGTCCGAACTACAAAAGCCATGTCCTTCCCAGAACGGAAAAAAGCATCCGAGGACCGGACCGGTTTCGAGGTAACACCTCTCATCAGCCCGGCTAGCTTGACTCCAGTGGTGTGGAGTGCCTGGGACCCACGTCTGGGCATCCCCAGCGCACTTAGGGCGGCAATTGCAAAAACAACAAGTGATGGACTGAATGTGGATCAATGTCACACACTCCCCCAGTCAAAAGATCTGGGCCCAAATCCATCGTTTTTTTGCACTCCACACCACCCTGGGTTAGACAATGGCGATATGCAAATCAGCTCTGACCCTGTTGCCCCATGGGAACAGCCCAGTCCGAACTACAAAAGCCATGTCCTTCCCAGAACGGAATCAAGCATCCGAGGACCGGACCGGTTTCGAGGTAACACCTCTCATCAGCCCGGCTAGCTTGACTCCAGTGGTGTGGAGTGCCTGGGACCCACGTCTGGGCATCCCCAGCGCACTTAGGGCGGCAATTGCAAAAACAACAAGTGATGGACTGAATGTGGATCAATGTCACACACTCCCCCAGTCAAAAGATCTGGGCCCAAATCCATCGTTTTTTTGCACTCCACACCACCCTGGGTTAGACAATGGCGATATGCAAATCAGCTCTGACCCTGTTGCCCCATGGGAACAGCCCAGTCCGAACTACAAAAGCCATGTCCTTCCCAGAACGGAATCAAGCATCCGAGGACCGGACCGGTTTCAAGGTAACACCTCTCATCAGCCCGGCTAGCTTGACTCCAGTGGTGTGGAGTGCCTGGGACCCACGTCTGGGCATCCCCAGCGCACTTAGGGCGGCAATTGCAAAAACAACAAGTGATGGACTGAATGTGGATCAATGTCACACACTCCCCCAGTCAAAAGATCTGGGCCCAAATCCATCGTTTTTTTGCACTCCACACCACCCTGGGTTAGACAATGGCGATATGCAAATCAGCTCTGACCCTGTTGCCCCATGGGAACAGCCCAGTACGAACTACAAAAGCCATGTCCTTCCCAGAACGGAATCAAGCATCCGAGGACCGGACCGGTTTCGAGGTAACACCTCTCATCAGCCCGGCTAGCTTGACTCCAGTGGTGTGGAGTGCCTGGGACCCACGTCTGGGCATCCCCAGCGCACTTAGGGCGGCAATTGCAAAAACAACAAGTGATGGACTGAATGTGGATCAATGTCACACACTCCCCCAGTCAAAAGATCTGGGCCCAAATCCATCGTTTTTTTGCACTCCACACCACCCTTTGTTAGACAATGGCGATATGCAAATCAGCTCTGACCCTGTTACCCCATGGGAACAGCCCAGTCCGAACTACAAAAGCCATGTCCTTCCCAGAACGGAATCAAGCATCCGAGGACCGGACCGGTTTCGAGGTAACACCTCTCATCAGCCCGGCTAGCTTGACTCCAGTGGTGTGGAGTGCCTGGGACCCACGTCTGGGCATCCCCAGCGCACTTAGGGCGGCAATTGCAAAAACAACAAGTGATGGACTGAATGTGGATCAATGTCACACACTCCCCCAGTCAAAAGATCTGGGCCCAAATCCATCATTTTTTTGCACTCCACACCACCCTGGGTTAGACAATGGCGATATGCAAATCAGCTCTGACCCTGTTGCCCCATGGGAACAGCCCAGTCCAAACTACAAAAGCCATGTCCTTCCCAGAACGGAATCAAGCATCCGAGGACCGGACCGGTTTCGAGGTAACACCTCTCATCAGCCCGGCTAGCTTGACTCCAGTGGTGTGGAGTGCCTGGGACCCACGTCTGGGCATCCCCAGCGCACTTAGGGCGGCAATTGCAAAAACAACAAGTGATGGACTGAATGTGGATCAATGTCACACACTCCCCCAGTCAAAAGATCTGGGCCCAAATCCATCGTTTTTTTGCACTCCACACCACCCTGGGTTAGACAATGGCGATATGCAAATCAGCTCTGACCCTGTTGCCCCATGGGAACAGCCCAGTCCGAACTACAAAAGCCATGTCCTTCCCAGAACGGAATCAAGCATCCGAGGACCGGACCGGTTTCGAGGTAACACCTCTCATCAGCCCGGCTAGCTTGACTCCAGTGGTGTGGAGTGCCTGGGACCCACGTCACGCCTGATAAGGTGACCCAAGCCAATCTAGTTATGCACCTAGAGTACATGGAATCCATTTTACAGAGAGAGCAGATAGCCTGGGGCCCTGATTAGCAGGGAACCAGGCCAACTAAGTCGAAAACCAGCTGAACACAGGGCAAAAAATCTGGGGTAACCATAGTCAGGTAGCCATCTTCCTACACAACACCCCCCCCTCACAAACTAAAGGAGATAAGGCTATCATTGGCCAGGTAAGCCTATATTGCCTGAGTGGCCATATAAGGAAGTACCTGCACTAGCATGGGTACCCCCTGTCTCATGGTCCACAAGCAGTCCCTCACCCTTGGGGTATTAGAGGGTCTCCACCATAGGGAATCACTACCTTGGGTGTGTTTATGCAAGGAAAAAGGCTGGTTTTGATATGGAGTATTGAAGTGAGGCTCCACTAATTTAGGGCTCAGCTTCCTCCAATTATCTTCCACCATGCGTGCCTTTCTCTCTTCAACTGAGTTGCACTGTGCTCTCAGGGTCAACCTCTGGCTACCTAAAGCTGGAGGCAGGGTCCCTTGTTTTGGCTTACTGGAGGGACAGTTCAGGTTTGGGCCCTTTGGGTCCCAGGTTTGGCTGTGCCCAACAGAATCCATCTGGGGAGGTCCCTAACTACTTTTAAGGGGGCTCCCTCAGGAGTTTTTAATGTTTTCATCTTACTACGGCTACTAGTTTTGGTGCCCCTAATCTGTTGATAGGGGTGCTTTATTTGACAGGGGGCCCTCTGGGTCTCACTGTCCTTTTTGTCCTCTGCAGCCCTGGGCTGACTAAGGCAAGGTAGAGAGGGGCAGGTTACCTGCTCCAGACTGGGTCCCACCTGAGAAAGGTCCACTGCCATCAGAGGCTCTGTCAGGCCAGGCCTAACGACCTCTGGGACAGCTCCTTCATCAGGGGTAGGATCGGTTCCCTGAGGAGGCTGATCCTTTCCTAATGTCTGGTGAGGGGGAGATTTCTCTTCCTCCTCCATGCTCTCTGTTTGTGTGGAGTGATCCATCATTTCAAGCTTCACAACACAGGTATCAGTTTGAGTTTGGGCTGTGGCCATCACAGCCCCACCAACCTTTTCAGGAAGAGACTCAGTTTGGGTATCTGCTGTTATCATAACAGCCTTGCTATTCTGTTCAGGAAGAGCTCCTGCTAAAGATGGGGCTGAGTCTTGCACAGCCCTACCAACCTTTTCAAGGAAGGACATCTTGAATTGGAGCGGTAGCCATTACATCCCCACTAACCTTTCCATTGGCATTTACCATTCTAGAATGGATTTTCTGTTCAACCTCAGCCCAGGCTGAGATTTCTAAATCATTACCTAGTAGACAGTCTACAGGAAGGTTTGGAGACACTGCCACTCTCTTTGGGCCAGTGACACCTCCCCAGCTGAGACTTACTACTGCCATGGGATGATTGGTTTGTATTCCATCAATGTTTGTTACCTGGTATGTGGCACCAGGTAAAAGTTGCTTAGAGGGGATTATACAGTCAGCCACCATGGTGATGCTAGCCCCTGTGTCTCTAAAGGCTTCAACTTTCAAACCATTGGTGATGGGTTCTTGTCTATATTTGCTCAAGGTATTTGGGCAATCAGAGAAATTGGCAAACCCCATGCCAGTCTCATAGACACGATCATTTGGGGATGGGGACCTGGATAGGCCAGGGTCCACCTGTGCTCCAAAAGTAAACACACCCAGATTCCTGGGTATGCTCCCACTTCCTGGGGGATTACTGCTGACAGTGACAGGAGGTGTTGGAGCTGGCTTTGGAGGTATATTTTCTTTATTGCCATTCTTTGGACAACAGCTGTCTGATTTCCAATGGCTAGTCTGTTTACAGACATGACAGTATGGCTTTTTCTGAGCAGATGAAGTGTCTTGGGACCCACCCCCATCCTTGGAGTTTTGGGGCCCTGGGGAAGTCTTTTCTTTACTTTTATCTCCACCCTTATCTTGAGGCTTGGTAGACTCCTTCTTCTGGTCATTGCCCTGATTCTTAGGCCTAATGCTGGTTCTGACCCATTTATCTGCCCTCTTTCCCAATTCTTGGGAAGAGGTCAAATCTGAGTCCACCAGGTGCTGGTTTAAGAGCTGGTTCTGACAATTACTTATGATCTGATCCCTCATAATCAAATTATACAATCCTGTAAAGTCATGTACTTTGCTGCCATGTAGCCAACCCTCCAGAGCCTTAGTAGCACAATCTACAAAATCAGTCCAGTCCTGTCTGTGTCTTCTGGGAATCTCTGAACCTTAACCTGTATTGTTCAGTGGTTAAGCCAAACCCATCTATTAGAGCACTCTTCAGGACTTTGTAGTTTTTAGCATCCTCATGTCTGACAGTGAGGAGCTTATCTCTCCCTTTCTCGGAAAAGGAGTACCATAATATTGCTGCCCACTGTTTCTCAGGAACCTGCTGTACCATGCAGGCTCTCTCAAGAGCAGTTATCCACTTGTGGATGTCACCCCCTTCCTTGTAGGGGGGCACAATCTTTGTCAGGTTTCTATTGTCATAGGCCCTGTCTTTCTCTCTAGGAATATTGCTGCCACCAGTGGCATCTAAGCCACACAATTTTTGTTCTCTTGCTAAAGAAAGTTTAGCTTGAGCCAAGGCTATCTCTTCCCTCTCTATCTGAAGTTGGACAGCCCTCATCCTGGCCCTATGCTCTTTTCTCTGGGGGGAAGTCATTCCCCTTTGAGATTCCCTTGAGACACTAGAAATGTAAGAGCCCCTTGAGGGAGATCTCAACCTTCCATTGCCTGAGAGAGAGATTTATGTTATAGGATCTGGGGAGGGGCTGGCCCTCTCCATTCCCATGTAGGTCCAAATTGGCTCGGCTAAGCCTCCCCACTGGTACCTGGTTACCCCTCTGATTCTGATCAGACTCATCTACTTCTGAGCCTTCCTCCTCTTCTCCTTCTTCTTCCTCCTCTGGGGTTATCTCATTCTCAGGGGTATTTACTCCATCTCCTGCATCTAAGGGAACTGCACTCTCCTTATCTAAGTCATCCTTTTCCAGGATGGCTATCAGGGAAGGAATGGTGGGGTTGTGACCCCTTTTTAGCCCTCTTGCAATGCATAAGGCACTCAAGTCTTTATGGCTAAGTTTGTCATAGCTGGAAGTTGCCTTGGTGAGGTCAACTGTCACAGGGGCAGAGCCTGAAGCTCCTCCTGTGCCAGACATGACTGCTAGTGAGGTGCAAGTGGTGCACTTACCTACACTAAGTGTTTTCCTACTGTACCTTGCTAGTGAGTTGTAGGCAGGGTGTGCTAATCCCTTTGATCTACAACTACTAAGTTCAATAGAACTTAAATATGCTAAGCTTTTGTTTATATGTGCCTGAGGTACTTGATGTTATCTTTCAATTTGATAAAAAGATTGCAATGGTAAAACAACAGCAAGCTCAAATCTGCACCGCTGCACACCAATGTGAGAAGTTGGCCTGATATGTGATGTTTCCAATTCTAGAACCACTTTGTATCAGTCCAAACAATCCCTTATGGTGTCTGGTTGTAAGTCAACCTTATTAGACAAGCTATCCTAGTGGTAGCATGGACTCAGCAGCCTTGAAGGCTAAACTCAAGAGGTTGTGTTAAGCGAGCAGTTTTACCAATCACAATCCTGTAATACCAAATGAAAGGACACCACACAAGTATATATTATAAAAATATATGTGTTTATTACTAGAATAATCCCCAGTACTCTTTATGAGCAAAGGGGCACAAGCGTTAAAACAAAAGCAAAGTTAAACATATGAAAGTTGTACAATTATGGATGAGGGCGGGTGGCCACTCAAACCATATATTAAGAAAGTGGTATGAGAGATACCAATCGAACAGTGGTTAGGCCTAGGGCGTAGGGAATCGCTGGGAGCAGTCGGGACTAGCAATGCTGAAGTCGGGAAAAGCCAGCGTGATTTGGGTGCAGCGCTTAGAGCACACACATGCACCAATGCAAAGTCAATGGTGCGTAAAAGTTATACAGTTACTGTTTAAGGAGACTTCTGCTTAACCTAGAAGGACGAAATTTAAGACACATACACTAGAGGTATGTACCAGTGTGGGAACACTGGCGTTGTTGAGTTACCTCACCCACAGGAAGCTGGTGCATAGGGTCGAAGTTGTGTCGGGTTTCGTCACGCAGGTTGTTGGTGCTTGAAGCTGAAGATGCCACAGGCGATGTGAAGGATAAGTGTCCGGTGTGATCCAAGGGTGGATCAGAGTTGTAGAGTACCTGAAAGCAGAGGGGACAGAGTCTGGGTCACTCAGCAGTGACCAGGGTGGAACCAGGATGGAACCAGGCAATGTTGGGCGCAATCAGGTGGTTGTTGAGGAGCTTCTCTCCGCTGCCACATGGGCTCTAGGGCATCTGCGACGTCCAGGAGCGGGTCACGAGCTGTCCCACAAAGGCTCTCACCATCGGCGCTGTCGGCTTCAGGATTGGAGCAAACAACACTTGGCAAGAGCAATCCACGCAGGACTGGAAGATTGCTTCTCACTCGGACCAGGAGGGTCAGAGCGGGTGCTCTTTTTCAGAGGAGCGGGTGCAAGTCTGGATCAACCAGAAATCACAAGTTAGATTTTGTAGTTCGTTGGCACCGGGGCCACAAGCCAGGAGGCAAGTGACCGGGCCAATGCGTTGAGCAGCACTCGGTGAGTGTAGAGGGGTGAGCTTCAGTGCAAAAGTGGCTCAGGGCTGGGGCTTCTCAAACCCCGATGTACAGATTCATGGGTCACTCGTGGGCTGCACGGTCAGCGTCTCGTGGTCTTTTCAAGATGGCGGGTCCCACGCTTCCGGTCGCCTCCATGGGTGCCAGCTCTACAGGGATTGTGGATCGGGCTGTTAGAAGGCAGGCTCACTTGGTCTTGTCGGACTCTGTCGCTCGAGTTCTGGTGGGAACTGCAACAAAGCAAACGTCGAGGTGCTGGATGGTGCCTCGATACACATGGTGGTCACTCCTTGACCACAAGGGAGATTCTTCAGTCTTCTTCGTCGAGTAGGATGTCGAAGGGTCCAGAGTTTCGTTTCTTATGTTTCATCAGGATAATCTGAATGCTTGGGAATTGCTCCCACTCTTATACCAATCTGGTGGGCTGGATTACCTGCTTGGTCCCTCCTATGGGTGGGACCCAGGAAGGGGGTGGTTACACCCCTTTCCCTTTGTCCAGAGTCGCACTGGTACTGGGGCTGGTGTGCCCCAGAACCGGTTTGACCGGATTATGCAAGGGGAAGCCTTGTGCTCCCCAGGCACTGTCTGGTTTCTTTCAAACCTCCCTGCTACAATCCACTATCTCCTGTCTGGGGTGGTGTGACACCTCCCTGTGACAGGAAACCCTTTGGCCAGGCCTCCTTGGCTGAGTTTCGGTCAGCAGCAGGAGGTCAGACCCGTGTCTGTGGCAGAAGCATCCATTTTGTGGTGCTGAGGCTCCTTCTAAAATCAACCACGTTTTAGCAAAGTAACATGCCGTCTCCCTCTAGAGGGGTGGAATGCTATCCCCGTCGACAGGACTGTCGAGGGGATAGTATTCCAAATCGTATGACACCTTACACAACATGTTTTGATAAAGCCAAACCAAAGTTAACATATAACCGTGAGGATTATAATGGACTTAATCGTATATGGTTTGGCAATATCCCGGAATAGCTAAGGGAATTGGTCCCGACAGCTGCAGACAGGCTCAGCTCATGCTAGAGCATCATCTCACATAAAACCAGGCACTCTGCCACCAGGATTGTTAAGGCCTGCCATAGGAGTGACTTATAGGTTTATATGTGTCAAGATAGGTTTAGATATAGGCATACTATATCTAAGCAAGGGGTGATTACACCACCTTGCCCCAGCTGAGTGATCAGCCAGTTGTGTCAATTTTAGATAGCCAGCCAGGGGTGGCAAAAGATATGCTGCAGCCCCTTGTAGGCCTTGGATGCACCTATGCCCTGGGCACCTATAGTGCTCTGTACAGGGGCTGATAAGGTGACCCAAGCCAATCTAGGTATGCACCTAGGGTTTATGGAATCCATTTTACAGAGAGAGCAGATAGCCTGGGGCCCTGATTAGCAGGAAACCAGGCCAACTAAGTCGAAAACCAGCTAAACACAGGGCAAAAAAGCTGGGGTAACCATAGTCAGGTAGCCACCTTCCTACAGAGAGAGAGAGAGAGAGAGAGAGAGAGAGAGAGAGAGAGAGGGAGAGAGAGAGAGAGGGAGAAATTGAGCAATAGTACGAGTACTAGCGATAGGGACAGAGAGGGAGAGATAGCGAGGAAGACAGACAATCAATCAGCGGTAGAGAGTGAAAATAGGAATAGAGAGGGGATGAGGAAGTGAAGTTGAGAACTAAAGAGAAAAAAAGAGACCGGGTCAGAGTTAGAAACAAAAAGAGTGTAGTGTTATCGGCATTCCTATGTATTGGGACCACATGAGGACCTTTAGCTACCATTGTTTTAATTGACGTTATGTGTTTTTCATTTACTCTAGCTTGAATGTACAACACAATTTTTTCTGCACATGCATTTTGTCTTCAGATTCAATTTCATGTCTCCTTGTGGCTTCAAAGTAGGAGTGTATCACAGAGTAAGACATCCTTAGCCTTGTCAGGAACTTAACGTGTGGGATGTGCATTTAAAAGCATGAGAGAGAGAAATGTATGGAATGTACTTGACTGTCTCGGAGTGTAGTGTTATATGCAGAGGTGCCCAAATGTGGAATAATGTTATACATTGGGAAATGAAGTGTGTGATGCTATAGGCAGTGGTGCACAAATGTATATCATGTTGTACATTGGGAAGTTTTATAAAGTTTTTACTATTGGGTTTAACATGCCCTAAACTCCATCTTGAATACTGACTCTGTCTAGCTTGAGCTCTGCACACACATGCAGGCCCCCAGGTTAATCACGTTATTTAGGTTATTCATGTTTAAAATTGTTTTCTGTACTTTTGGAGACGTTTTCTACTTTCACAAGCATCACTAAGATAATGGGCTGTAACATGTGGAAGCGCAGAAGAATGTGTGAGAACTCCTTTGCCTTTGGAATGCTTGTGGGATATTGGCCAACTACAGTAAGTTTTCTTGGAAACTTCTAGTGCTTTGAGATTATGATAAAACTGGGGTCTCTTGACCTGGAAGCAGGATTTTGACCTGAGGGATGAACGCATCTACACAGTGTGGCAGTTCCTGGTTTGCAGAATCTCTTGTCCCCAGGGCTATGAATCGCCCAGTCTTGTGTGGGCTAAGATGAAGTTATTGCAGCCGGTGTGGTATTTTTTCCGATTATTGGCATTGTGATGTGTGAATGTTTCTGTGTGCACATTCAGGTCTCCAGTGGTATAATCTTCTGATGTATTCTGTATATATATTTTATATCTTTTGGTGCTTTCCTTTGACAGAGTTTATTCCTTGTGTCTGAGTACTTGTATTTAACTGAGCTTATTTCTTGCAGTGGACGTCCAGTATTATTATCATTATTATCTGCTTGTATTTTATCCCACACAGTTAACAGTTGCATTTGCTTACTTGTAAATGTATTGGTATTGCTTGCACATATATATATATATTTATATATAAATATATATATATATACAAATATATATATATATATATATTCACAGAAAAAACCATAGGTTATAGACCATATATAGTTAGGAATTTGCATTTACAAAACCTTGAAAATTCACTGAAAAAACCATAGGTTATAGACCATATATAGTTAGGGATTTGCATTTACAAAACCTTATTTTACTCGCATAAAACCATTGAAATTCCATATATAGTTAGTTGCGCTAACTATATATCGCGCACCCGCAATCCACTGCTGATGATGTCACATATTACATCATTCATGACATGGTCAGTGACATCACTGATGACATCACTGATGACATCTCAAATGACAACACTGTCTCAAATGACATCACTGATGACATCACTGATGACATCTCATTTGACATTACTGATCACATCACTGATGATATCATTCATGTGATAATACGATGAACCTCTTCAGACTCTAATATAACCTTAGATACAATCAGTGTAAACAGACACTCACAGACTGTCACTCATCCATGCAGTTACTCACACACCTAGTCAGTCATGCAAAGAATCAATCACACCTCCATTTCCTCAACTATACAGTTATACAAACTTTACTTATTCAAACATATACTAACACATATTTACTTTCTTATACAATCCCTGATACAAGTTCACAATGATCCATACAGCCACTCACACATTCACTGGCTCTTATGCACAGTTATTTATATATGTCAACTCTCACATGTACTGTGTTTTACATATGTACTTACTTTGACATGTAGCACTGAGATATCCATTCACTCACCAATACACTCATGCACACAGTCAACCGCCCATACAGCTGTTTCCACATGCACTTTTGAAACCATACATCTAGTGAATCAACTGCTCACACATCTATGGATAGAGTCATACACCTCCCAGCCACCCACACCCACACTCAGTCTCCCATACAAATACATGGGCTACCAATCAATAACCCATATAGTTACTCATATAGCTACTTATCAACACATGCAGCAGTTTACAGAACAACAGACATAATAATACACAAATTAAGACAGTTTAGTCACTAACCCATGCACTCAGTGAGACATATTTAATCACTCACTCATACAGTCAGTCATGCACCTACTAAATCCTTCATCCAGACACTTATACATCCACTCATTCTTCAATATGTAAGACATATTTACACTTTACAGAAACATACAGTCACTGGATGTTGTCATCAGTGATGTCATCAGTGATGTCACTGACCATGTCATGAATGATGTAATATGTGACATCATCAGCAGTGGATTGCGGGTGCGCGATATATAGTTAGCGCAACTAACTATATATGGAATTTCAATGGTTTTATGCGAGTAAAATAAGGTTTTGTAAATGCAAATCCCTAACTATATATGGTCTATAACCTATGGTTTTTTCAGTGAATTTTCAAGGTTTTGTAAATGCAAATTCCTAACTATATATGGTCTATAACCTATGGTTTTTTCTGTGAATTTCATTGGTTTTTTAAAAGCTAACATCTGTAGCTGTAAAATGTATTCTTCTTTAAATCTTAAAATATATTTTAGATGTTTATTAATAATTTTTTTTAAAATATTTTTTTTCTTCGCTTCTAGTTCGCGAACCGGGAAGCTTTCCGTTAGCTCATCTTGATGCCGCGACCTAGTCCGCGAACCGGTCAACGTTACGTTAGCGGAACTGTGACGCGTCGCGGAAGCGCGACGTATCACGTTGTCGCGTAATGCGTCTAATGACGCGCTGCGTTAGCGCTCCCGGAAGTGCTCCGGACCGCGAACCGGAAGCGATCTGGGACGCGTCGCGCACCGCGTAACGTAAGCGGAACAGGTCATGTGACTTGTTTATCAAACTTTTCATTGGTTCATTTCACTTTTGGTTTCCAAATGATGTATGACTAGGTCATGTGACCTAAAAATAACACTTTTCATTGGTTCAGAACTTTTGTTTTTCCCAAATCATGTAAACCCCTCCTTCTTTCCTCACTCTGACTTTCATCTTGGTGAGAGAAAGACCATTTACCTGGAGTTCAACAATGGCTTCCATACTTGCTGCAGCTGGTGCACCCCCACCACCACCTCCACCTCCTCATAAGAAGAGAGGACCACCAAGTCAATTTACCTCCAACAGAGAGGAGGAAGAGGAGGAAGAAGAAGAAGAGGATGGAGATCAACCACAATTTATCCCAGAGTTGCCCCGTGTTTCTAAGAGAAAAACAAGTTTCATCTGGCAGTTTTTTTCCATCCCTCCAGGGGAGAAGAAGGTGAATGCTAAATATGCCACCTGCCTCATCTGTGATTACAGATTGTCTAGAGGCACAGAGAAAAAATATAGTATGGGCAACTATACTATGCATCGACATATGACCAGGTGGCATCCCTTAAACTACAGCCGGGCTGAGTTAAGGGACCTACAAGACAATCCCCCGACAACTCCTGTGGCCAGATCTACCTCATCAATGTCTTTGACAGGAAGAGAGGCACAGGAAACTGTGCCAAACATTCAGCCAAATTTTAAACATATGAGGTTTACTTGTATATATTGTGGTGCTATGTTGTCGTATGGGAACATGAGCGTCAACTTGATTAATATGGTGTTCGAAAACCATAAGTGCCCTAATGCACCCAAGCAGTAATTTTTTTTTTGCTCCTGTTGAGCCCTTTTCAATGCCTGTTTTTTTGTTGTTTCCCCTCCATAAAAAACACAAAAAAAACATAAAACTGTTCTAAAAATACAAAAAAATCAAAAAATGTTCAGAAAAAAAAAATAAATAAATAAAACAACAAAAACAAAAAAAAAAGTTCTTTTCAGAACTACCTCCCCTTTCAAATAAAATTGCTAGAATGTTTATCACTCTGGCAAGCTCTATTTCTTTTGGTTCGCTTCAAGTTCGCTGACCGGTTCGCGAACTGGAAGCGAACCAAAAAAATATTTTTTTTAAAAAAAGAAGAGTTAGTGTAAGGGAAGTAAACAGAGAATAATGTAAAAAGAAAGACAGCTATAGAGAGTAAATGAGAGATAGTGTCAGTGACATCATCAGCAGTGCATTGCGGGTAAAAAGAGTAGAAAACATTTACCTTATAATTCTTGTTACCTTTTTAAAATATTTTTTCATACTTTCAATCTGTAAAACAGAGAACAAACATTTCCAAAAATATTAAAACATGTATTTAAAAATTAGAAAAGACAAGGGAAAAGGTTCAAGAACAAACAGTTTTTCAACAACTTTGACATTTACAGAAGTCTCTGCTTCTCTACGTCCCCTACACAATCCTAAAGATATATATTTTAAAGAAACTGTATCTTGATGTTGATGAACTGAGGCCTATTTTGGAACATGGTGCTTTTTTTGCACTGCTAATGTCTCACAATAGTGATGCAATTGCAGCGCAAAAAAGATCTAAAGCCATCATAAAATTGTGTCTAACATTTTAAATGATTGTTTCAGGATGCAAATAAGATGTGTGCTTTCAAGAGCTTTCTTTGAGGTGAGGCCTATTCATTTTTTTTAAAAAAAAAACAGTACCCAGAAGTACAGCACTGTAAGCATTAAAATTGACACTTACAGAAGACTCAGTTTCTCCATATCTACTTCACATTTCTAAATGTATATCATAAGTACAAAAAGCAAAACATTAATTATACATGTTAAATGGTTTATTTTTGCTGTTCTCAGATTGTATCAAATTTCACTTAAATCAGTGACTTGAAGGTATTCATCATGTAACAGCGGGGAAAAAAAAACACAATCAAAATGATTGTGTTTAAAAAACCCATTCAACATAAGAAATCTGAATTCAAAACTCCTTAAAATTAACTTACTTTCAATGACGTCGAAGGATGTCCTATGAACAGCGTCCACTGTGTTGTGCTATAAATATTGTCAGCCCGCCACTTTCTGAAAGAAAACCTCCAACGATTCGAAAAATATGCTACATACAAGAAAAGACTTCTCACATTCTACCACATGTTTCCACTTGGCCAAATCATGATGCAGCTATTCACAAGTCTTGTAATTCTTCCAATCAAATCCCGTCATTTTCTATATTCGCAACTTTCAAAAAGAAAACATTTAAGATAATTTTCACAATCCTGGACTACTAATATCTTACCCTTCTTTGTCACTCATGTTCTCCTTTTCCTATGACACTGATACTGCTTACTATGAAGCAGACTTACTTGCATCAGGTTTATATAGTCGGATTTGACAAAATAACATTATAATTAAAAGTTTTGGACCAATAATCTAGACAGCATTGCAGACTTACATTCCCTCAACTTGATGAACCTTTTCCAATTCTTCACAGGAAATCTCGAGATTCTTTCTTTAAAATTTTGGTTTTAAAAACACCAGGTAAGAATTTTTAAGGTCAAACGGGAATTTTTTCTTTTTGAAACTTACAACGGAATCATTGCAGAATGACCAGCCGTTTCGAGACTTTAAATAAGCTGTATAATGTCCTGAAGTTGTTGAAGGACCATCGTGATAGATAATTGCTACAGTTACAAAAGTCCTTCCTGATATTGAAAGCTGAGAAGCCACAAATTTTTTTATTAAAGTTGACAATTTTGATCCATCAGGCCTACATCGTTGCATCATTAAAATGACATACTGGCCATATCTACGTATAAGTAATGTTGACATCATTTCAGATTTACATTGGCTACACTCCATGTTGTGATCCGCTGCATTTACTAGCTTATTAAAGGAGACTGATTTACTGTCTGGCAAAGTTAAATATATAAATCTTTCTGAGTCTACACTAGTAGTACTTGATACCCTACAATTCTCGCAGTCATGCTGCCATTGATAAGAAAGCCCAAACAGTTGATCTACATCTACACCCTCATCTTGCAATATATCAAGCATATACATTAAAAACTCCTGACAATCTTGCTGATTATTTTCAGAGAAGTCTGTTTGACCTGAACATTCATCTAACAGATAACGAACTTCAGACACACTTTCTACTTTTGTTCGATCAGTGCTACATTTCTCGAAAACAGAATTCAACAAACAGCATAAAATTTGTTCTGAATTCAACAGAATCTGTTCTTTTAAACTCTCTAGTGAAAAGAGAACATTAACCACTACATTTGCATAGCAGTTGACACCAGAACTGTTTTCAAATTGAAAACCGACAACATCTTCAACAGAATCCACTTTCTTTCTGCTAACAATTTTCGGTGCATTGACTTTTAGTCTTTTTGCAACAACCTCCCTACTATTACTGCTATTTCTACGTTTGCGGCCTACCACACGTTTCTCAAACAAAGGATATTGAGGCAAATGTGGCGCATACTCTCTTCTTAACCTATTGTATTCCTTAACACAATCTAGATCCGCACAAATGATTGTGACATCACAGTCAATCAAGTACAATCCCGATAAAGTTCTAACTCGTGACAATGCCACATATGCCATACCCTCCTTGAACACAGAACTGCCAATATTCACCAATGCACAGTCTACACTTAAACCTTGCGATTTATGGATTGTCACCGCATATGCCAAGCAAACAGGAAACTGTTTACGGCGAACATATAAGTCTTTAACAAGCAAAAACCTAGCAGAACAACGACCAATTTGCTGTACTTCCTCAATGCCATCAAATTTAATTCTTAAAAATTCTATTCCATCTCTATTTCTGTATTTCTCAAAATCAACAACATTACCCATTGATCCATTTACCAGACCTCTTTCTACATGTAAATTCCTTCTCAAAATGATTCGGCAATTTAAACACACATTCAAAGTCTTTTCAAAACCCGCTGTTTTAGATATAGTCTTCTCTAATGAATCCAATTTTGATTTCAAATTGTCTGACAAAATAATTGTTGATCCCATATGCTCTAATTTGTCGATAGCTTCAAGTTTCACAATCTCTTGCTTTTCTAAATTCAACATTTTGTTGTTGAAGATGGCACATTCTGCAAGAGTTGGCATGAGACATATCCCGGATTTCTTCTCAGTAATTTTCTGAAAAATATTCTCAGGCACAATCTCTTGTTTG
The DNA here is from genome assembly GCF_964263255.1 of Lissotriton vulgaris. Lineage (NCBI taxonomy): Eukaryota > Metazoa > Chordata > Amphibia > Caudata > Salamandridae > Lissotriton > Lissotriton vulgaris. The sequence goes on from NC_141687.1 coordinate 1,120,180,957, forward strand.
GGATATAAATTTGACAGTAATCGTGCATTTAAAGCTTCTTTCCCATGCTCAGTCACTTTTCCAATTCTAATATCTTGTAGAATATTCTTGTAATCTTCATCCTTTGCCTGACGCATATTTTGATGCAGTTCTGCATAATTGAAGTTTAACCATATATTGACATTGCCAATGCTCCCTAGGCACTTCCTGGTATCTTCATGTGTGAGTATTTTGAACACAGGTTGACCTTTTACTGGTGTCAGCTGCAGAAGATCTCCGAAAACAATGATGTGTTTCCCACCAAATAACACATCATATTCAGTTTTAAGTACTTCTTGCATTCTCAAATGCACAAAGGCAAGCATGACATTGGAAACCATGCTTACTTCATCAATGATAAGTAGTTTCATTTTCCTCAAGACTCTTGAAACTTCACAGCAAGCATCTCCAGATAACTTGTTGTATTGTAATTTGTTGTCATGCTCCACCGGCAGCATCAGTAGACGATGCAAAGTAATACCTTTAATATTATGTGCTGCCAGTCCAGTAGGAGCGGTGACAACACAAGACAGCGATGACTCACTCCTTTCCTGCAAATAACAAGAGATTGCTTTAATGAGGAAACTTTTTCCAGTTCCCGCTTCTCCACTCACGTACAGTCGGACAGGCTTCAACGATGTACATGAGCACTTGTTCTTCTCATGACTTAATCCGTGCTCAATTTCCTTGGTAACTTCATCATATATTTTCCTCTGCTCAACGTTGAGTTGTTTTTCCAAGTCTTCTAAGTTAACTGAATCCTCCTGAGCATGTGCCATGGCTCTTTCTACTTCATTCATAGCAGTGGCAGCTTCATTTTCGATAATAGGTCCTCCAAGTGGATCTTGACTCAATGAAACAGAACTCTGACTGTCCTGAGAACTGTCTCTGGCAATCTCGGCTGCAATCGTGGCTTCCTGCTCAATTTCCAAAGTTAGCATTTCTTGATATTTAGAAAAAGCAGGACATTCTATGGACTCCTTGGCTGCATTGAAAGAGTCTTCGTAACAGAGGAAATCTCCAAGCAGTTCCTCTTCTGCACGCCAAGGCTTGAAAAGTTGCAAAAGTGCTAAATAAAAAAACTCCTTTTTTTCTGGAGATTCACCACTCAATTTTCGATGGTTTACTAATTGGCATTTTCTTTGCTTGACCAGGCATCCCTCACTTCCAATTACAGCATACACTCCTTTCTCAATATCTTCTTTGATGTTCCTCTTGAATATATAATTTTGGAGAACCTCATATAGACAAACATTCTCAAGGTGACTGCTTCGATTTGGATAATATGTATCCAACATGTTGGTCTTCAAAATGTCGGTACTGTTTGGTTCCTTTTCTGCCAAATACTCAATTTCCCGGACAGGTTTTAGAACTCGATTTCGCGTTGCAGCAAGACCAAGACTCGCCCAAACGAGACTCCTGGATTTGGCATAGAGACTTGCTGAAGACAATCGATCAGAACATTCGTAAGCTCCGATTTCTCGATGCGACAACATCTTCAGACTGAAACTGTACAACTTCTTGCTGAGGCTCTTTTCATGGGAAATGTCCTCCCACATATCCTTCAGTTCGGTCTTTTCTTTTTTGGTGATGTAAGATGTCACATACCGAGCCACAGCCATACAGTTGTCAGCCACAAACTGTATATCCATGTTAGCATTCCACATGGACAAAATCACTGGGTTGTAGTCATTGATGTACTTGGACTCTTCGTTCCTTTTCAAATTGTATGTATTCTTGGGTGATTTTCTCGTCACATTATGTCGCAGCGAAGACATCAAACTGTTCACTCTTCCTTTAGAAATCACCGGTCGTGGAAAATTGAAACGACATTTGGTGTAGAACTTGTCCTTGTTTCTGAATTTACGACGACAGTACTTTCCACAACGATGGCTTTGGAAACGTAGAACTTGTTCTCTTAGACTTTTCTTCTCCGTTGCGTTTGGAACAGCACACGTAGAATACTGTTCGATGAAATTCATCACTAAGTCATCCGGATCTGTTCCAAATTTAGGTGCATCCTTGATCCACAACAACATATGTATATGAGGGGCACCTCTTGCTTGGTACTCCTTTCTCCAGAAGAAATCCAACACCTCTCCAAGAGGTGGATTCTTTTTATTTGTGATGAAAGACATCATAGCTTCAAATCTATGATTGAAGTACCTGCATACATTCACTGGATCCAAAGAACACAGTTCTCCAGGTGTCTTGAATTCAATGTTTTCAATATTTCCATTTGCCTCTCGTAGAAATTCAAGTAAGTCTTCCCAGCCATACTCGGCACAGCTCAGAGTGAGGAACCATGTTGGAGTTCCTAAGTTCCTCAGCATACATTTTAAATCACCATGACGACGGTACCAGTACTCATTAGTACCACGCTGACACGCCATGAGATTAATTAAGTGAGAATCCAAAATACTGTCTTGGACATTGACTTTATGCATAAAGTCACTTGCCGAGATGTTTCGCATCTGTATACCACTTTTTAAGATGTGGTTCACTGCATATGACAGTCCAGACAGATCGCTTTCAAACAGGAGATGAAACAAATAGGGAATGCATTGCCGAAACCTAGGATCTTCTGCATACAATCGTAAAGTCCGGTATTCAGACGCAGGAATTTGATGAGGTCGCTCATCATATCTTCCTCCTTGACCTGTGGGAAATAGCTGTGGGAAACACCGAGCTTCCAAACTTTCCTCCCAAACACTAATGGGACTCCCTTTGGCTTGTTTCATTTGAAACAACTCAATAGCATTCCCCATGACTTCCTTGGAATGCAAAGGATGAACACTATAATGTTCATATATTTCTTCACTTTTAGAGGCCTCTACTTTCTCAATTTGGCCAGCACACAAATCGCTATCCTCTTCATCACTTACTTCCTCTTCTGCAACATATACATTCTTATAGTACTTATTATTTTTCTTCAAATACACTGTTGCCTTTTTGACTTTCCTAACATCCACTAAATCTTGCCATATTTTCTTATTCTTTGTCGGAACCCCATTAACCAAGATAACCAGAGGTTCCTCTTCCACTTTTTCTATTCCAATTGTGTTAATGTTTTTGTTCAAATCTAGAGGCAAATAAACAACTCTTCCCTTTAATCCTCTCTGTAAATTTGCTGGAGGCAACTTCCCTGTCTTTGGCTCCATTCTTACAATAGCCTGAAAGGGATGGATACTTTGAATCAAAATAGATTCATAAGTATTTAAATCCTTCAATTCAGAAGGAATCTCAACCAATTCCAGATTATTATGAACTGCCCTAGCAGGCATCTGGTTTTGGTTTAATTTATTACAACAATAAGTACACACACGTTGATCCGATCCCAAATCAAAATAATTTTCTACCATCAAGTATGTGGCAAAATCCTTCCATTCACTATTATTTTCCCTTTCACTTTTTGCATATAAATCCACTACCTTAGTCTGATTCTTATAATAAGTACGTCGACAACATACACAAGTGAAATTAGGCCTCTCACTTGATTTCATCTGAAACGTGGCAATTTCCTTCTGAAAATTATCTGTACTGGAAACCTGTACATTATCTTCCACATTACCCTCTACTTCAGGGTCAATTTGAACATTCTCATCTTTACTACCAAAGTAACAAAACTCAATTTCTTCACAAATATTCTTCACATCTATTTCAGAACCATGCAAAAGAGCAGCACATAATTGTTTAAGCATAATTGCTGGACTCTTAGCATAATACAACATTCTCACTAATTTTCTCACTTTATTATGATGCACTGCTAGCATCCTGAAATGATGAAAAACACTCTGGCATACTCTCCTGGAAAGACAAGCCAGTGAATGACCACGCAAACCTGTCATTTGTCTCACTCTGCAAGGATCTAAATCTTGCAACAACTTCATTTTCTGTTTCAAACTTTTCTTATTAAATGTCCGTATAAAATCACAAAGCAAATTGATGGAAACCTGTCGCACACTGCAAATAGAACTACACTTCCAAATGTACACAGGACCCTTAGGACGTCTTCCTAAAACCTCATCACTTAGCGCCTCTTCTGTCTCTGTTGTCACAAGTTGTTCTTTTTCAACTGGACAACCATCCTTCACTTCATAAGCTCGACCACTGATGTCAACTGCATGCACCAAATCATTATCCTGAAAATAAGTCTCCTCATTAAAAAATGCCTCAGAACTTGAACTATGCATCCATTCTCCGGAAAAAACTTCACAAAAGTTAGTACGATTTACTACTCTCTTCCATCTACTTTTTGTTTTGAAATCAGAAATTACCTTGCTTAGTTTCCTAATTCTATTGATTACCAAAATAAACAACTTTCGCTTAATTTCAAAAGCATGATCAATAATTTTCTCCACATTTTTCTTCTTCTTATAAAATGCCGCTTTCTGTTGGCCTTTCTTTTTAATATTTTTCAATAAATTAACTAATATCCTATTACGGAACATTCGATTTCGAATGTCCCTAAACTGTTGTTTCCTTCTACTATCATGCACAGAGTTATCTCTTCCTCTACCAGTAACATTTGTGATGGGTCTCTCCTTTCCATTTAAATTACTTTTCTTTTTGTGAACTGAAACATTTTTTTGAGCAAAACTTTTTTTACTACAAATATTTCTTAAGAATGATTTCGTGCTCTTACCCGGACCTTTCTTGGTGTTTTGACAAGTATTTGGGGAAGAGGACTGCTGCAATAAAACATCATCCTGCTGTCTTTGACGTTTTCTAGCCTTTCTTATTCTACTTTTTGAAGGCATTTTCCAAACTATGAAAGAATCTGCAGTTGAATCTGTGGAAAAATATAATATAAAATGTTATTAACCGCTATTACCAAACAGTAAATAAATAACAGTCATCTAAAACTTAATGCCGTACTAATTATTTAACATAGCAAATATTTTCCACCAGCACTGCATCACAAAAATGACACTCAATGGTACAAAACAGGCATACAACACTCATAAATCACTCCCTAATATTTTAAATCATTAATTCAGGATGACGATAAGATGTAGCCTATCTAAAGATTTGTTTAGGCCCAGATCTTTAGACTGGGGTGAATGTGTGTCATTGATCCACATTCAGTCCATCACCTGTTTTGTTTATTTGAGGTGAGGCCAACACATGGTTGCAGATAAGATTTTCACTGAAAAAAACCAAGGTAAAAAAACATGTGAAGGCCTACCAATGAAGTAAATCATTAAATGAAAACCAATACATTTCTGGAAATATGCACTACTAGTGCTTCATAAGATGTTTTGGGTCATATTTATAAGGCATTTGAGTGTCTAGTATGCTATTTTACGTTCTTCATGGTGCAAATTTATTGTAAATACGCTCCCACCTGCGGTTGGCAAATTTAGATTTTGATTATGGGAGTTAGATAGGCATGTTAATAATTTCCCAAAAATGGTGTATAACCCCAAACAACCTTTGAAGCAAATGCTCTTAGCCATGTTATCCACCTCCCATTGGATAACATGGCTAAGAAGTGCTTGCAAATGTGAAAAAAAACGGCCGCAATGCATGAATATCGCAGAAAAATCAGCGATATTCATGCATTTTCCAGAAAATGCTCTTAGCCATGTTATCCACTTCCTATTAAATAACATGGCTAAGAACTGCTCAGGGCCCCATGAGGAACGCTTTCCATTTAAAAAGGGAAAAATAACATCAAAGACACTAAAATGCCTTCTAAATATGACCCCAAACAACCTATGAAGCTCTAACAATACATATCCTGAAATTTAATTGATTTCAAAATTCGTTTTTAAACACAGCATATAAATCAATTGTATACCTGCATTCATGAAGAAATGACTAAAAATGTCCTTGAGACACATGAAAGTGTTTTCTGGAATGCCCTAGCACCATTTTTGAGACACTATTAACATGGCTAGGTAACTCCCATAATCAAAATCTAAATTTGCCAAGCGCAAGTGGGAGCGTATTTACAAGACACTTGCCCCAAGAGGAACGCTTTCCATTTAAAAAGGTAAACATAACATCAAAGACACTAAAATGCCTTCTAAATATGACCCCAAACAACCTATGAAGCTCTAAAAGTACATATCAAGAAATGTAATTGTTTATCACAAATGCGATTAAAAACAGCCGCAATGCATGAATATCGCTGAAAAGTCAACGATATTCATGCATTATCCAGCAAATGCTCTTAGCCATGTTATCCACCTCCCATTGGATAACATGGCTAAGAACTGCTCGCAAATGCGAAAAAAAACGGCCGCAATGCATGAATATCGCAGAAAAGTCAGCGATATTCATGCATTTTCCAGCAAATGCTCTTAGCCATGTTATCCACTTCCTATTAAATAACATGGCTAAGAACTGCTCAGGGCCCCATGAGGAACGCTTTCCATTTAAAAAGGGAAAAATAACATCAAAGACACTAAAATGCCTTCTAAATATGACCCCAAACAACCTATGAAGCTCTAACAGTACATATCCTGAAATTTAATTGATTTCAAAATTCGTTTTTAAACACAGCATATAAATCAATTGTATACCTGCATTCATGAAGAAATGACTAAAAATGTCCTTGAGACACATGAAAGTGTTTTCTGGAATGCCCTAGCACCATTTTTGGGACACTATTAACATGGCTAGGTAACTCCCATAATCAAAATCTAAATTTGCCAAGCGCAAGTGGGAGCGTATTTACAAGACACTTGCCCCAAGAGGAACGCTTTCCATTTAAAAAGGTAAACATAACATCAAAGACACTAAAATGCCTTCTAAATATGACCCCAAACAACCTATGAAGCTCTAAAAGTACATATCAAGAAATGTAATTGTTTATCACAAATGCGATTAAAAACAGCCGCAATGCATGAATATCGCTGAAAAGTCAACGATATTCATGCATTATCCAGCAAATGCTCTTAGCCATGTTATCCACCTCCCATTGCATAACATGGCTAAGAACTGCTCGCAAATGCGAAAAAAAACGGCCACAATGCATGAATATCGCAGAAAAGTCAGCGATATTCATGCATTTTCCAGCAAATGCTCTTAGCCATGTTATCCACTTCCTATTAAATAACATGGCTAAGAACTGCTCAGGGCACCATGAGGAACGCTTTCCATTTAAAAAGGGAAAAATAACATCAAAGACACTAAAATGCCTTCTAAATATGACCCCAAACAACCTATGAAGCTCTAACAGTACATATCCTGAAATTTAATTGATTTCAAAATTCGTTTTTAAACACAGCATATAAATCAATTGTATACCTGCATTCATGAAGAAATGACTAAAAATGTCCTTGAGACACATGAAAGTGTTTTCTGGAATGCCCTAGCACCATTTTTGGGACACTATTAACATGGCTAGGTAACTCCCATAATCAAAATCTAAATTTGCCAAGCGCAAGTGGGAGCGTATTTACAAGACACTTGCCCCAAGAGGAACGCTTTCCATTTAAAAAGGTAAACATAACATCGCAGAAAAGTCAGCGATATTCATGCATTTTCCAGCAAATGCTCTTAGCCATGTTATCCACTTCCTATTAAATAACATGGCTAAGAACTGCTCAGGGCCCCATGAGGAACGCTTTCCATTTAAAAAGGGAAAAATAACATCAAAGACACTAAAATGCCTTCTAAATATGACCCCAAACAACCTATGAAGCTCTAACAGTACATATCCTGAAATTTAATTGATTTCAAAATTCGTTTTAAACACAGCATATAAATCAATTGTATACCTGCATTCATGAAGAAATGACTAAAAATGTCCTTGAGACACATGAAAGTGTTTTCTGCAATTCCCTAGCACCATTTTTGGGACACTATTAACATGGCTAGGTAACTCCCATAATCAAAATCTAAATTTGCCAAGCACAAGTGGGAGCGTATTTACAAGACACTTGCCCCATGAGGAACAGTTTACATTTTAAAAGGAAAACATAACATCTTAGACACTCAAATACCTTATAAATATGGCTCAAAACAACCTATGAAGCTCTAGCAGTACATATCCAGAAATGTAATTGATTTCTTAAATCGTTTTTAAAAGCAACATATCTGTTTCAGCTTACATAACAGACCATGGAATGGGCTCCATGTACCACAATAACTTGTGTTACTGCATGCCAGAATGTTACACCAAATATGCAATTACAATTTCTCTATGAAACTAATTCTATTACTATATCACTAGAGACAAAACCACATTTTAAAAACACAGCTTTCTTCATCATTTTCTCCTTAAATCATACTATTCTCTATCTAAATTAAATAAATCTTTTCTCACCTTAGCAAATATTTTTTGAGTTTTGAAAACAGTCTAAGAAATACACCAAATTGTCTTCAGCAGAAGAAAAAGGATGCACTCCAAAGGCTGCAGCTATTGAAAGCACAGAAATACAGATATTCATTTCACATATCTCTCATATTAGCCAATCATACCTCTTCCCTCACTTTTTTCAAATCAAAACCCTTCCCCCCTCTGCCCTGTCTGCCTTGTTTCCATAGCAACCACCTCCTGGAAGACCTCTCATGTTTGCAAATTCACACAACAATGTTTCAATTGAACTCTGAACTCTCAGTGCACCTGCGTATCCAGTGCAATCTTTCATTAAATGTTTCTTCCTTGACCATTCAAATTACATGTTTCAAAGAACACATCCATGCACCCTAACTTTCTGTTTTCAGAAATGGAAATGCACCAATCACTGCTAATGAATCATTAGCATTGTAAATCCACAGTTTTTTTTCTTTAGAAACTCCTACTGTTTCAACTGCCCTTTCATTACCACACTTCATCTGACTGCAGAACAACCTTCTCCCACCATGTTTAAGGTCTGGATTGTTGGACATAGTTACATCCACTGGGCTCAAAGGTATGCTGAGAACAGAAATTTACCTAACCTCAATTTACAAGATGTGGAAATTAAGTGGTTGGGCCAAAGAGGATTAAAATGTCACCAATTGATACCATTGGTGAAAACCTTTATGCATTTGCCAAAACCTGACCTGTTAATTGTGCACTGTGGAGGTAATGATTTGGGCACTTTGACAGGGGTAGGTCTGGAAATGCTTTTAAAGGACACCTTTGAGCAATTAATGGCACTTTTTCCTCAAACTGCCTTGGTATATTCCAATATATGCCAAAGACAGAAATGGAAGTGGTCCAACCAATTTTGTCCACAAATTGAGAAAGCGAGGAAGCATGTAAACAAATCTGTTTCAGCTTTCATGAGAGACCATGGAATGGGCTCTCTGTACAACAATAACTTGCGTTACTACATGCAAGATATCTACAGAGGAGATGGAGTTCACTTCTCAGATGAGGGCAACAGAATTTTCATTCTGAATTTAAGACTGTGCATTGGTACCTACTTATAAGTACCTAAATGTACCATAAACCCAAAAGCTCTTCTCAGAGCTACCCTACATCTGATCACTCACAATTATTATTTTTCTCTAACTTTTTTCACTAATTTTCCACAAAATTCGCTCCCCGGAGCGCTACCCGGTTCGCTAACCGAAAGCTAACCTCGCGGATTTTTAAAAAAAATGTTTTTTTTCCGCACATATAAGCCTCCTCAGCCACGCTCAGAAAACCTAGGGGGTCAAGATAAGTCTACCATGACCCCTTCTACCCATTCTAAACATTATTTGCCCTCCATCTTGTATCTTAATGCGACCGAAACACAAAATGGTGGACTCCCGTGACGCTTAAGGTTCGCTAACCGGGCCGCTTTCCGGAAAGCGGTCCTAAAAAAAGGTGGGAAAGTAATTTACAGAAAAACGACTAGAGACACTCTCACCAAATATAGATTAGCTCATACTACATAACAATCCCTTCCATTCTCACAAATTTCATTGAAATTTCATTTAGCCATTTAGCCTGTAGACCTCTCCAAGTACCGTGAGGTAAATTACTTCACAAAACACATCTGAATTGTTGGAATTGACAACCAATGAAAATGTTACTTTCATTTTCTACTTTTATTACCTGACATTTGATTGGTTATATACCTGTATATATATAAAGGGAGAGAAGGAAACACAGCCATTTTGACTACTACTTCTTGTTGTACCTCCTATTTCAATAGCTTCAAAAAACTTCAACTTCTTTGTGAAGGTAAGTTATAATTTAATATATTGTGCACTATAACTTAATATAGTAGACTTTTTCTGCTAGATATACACTATCCCTCTGTAGTAGTAATGTATTTAGATAGACTTCTCTGTTATAGTTATGAATGGAGTAAGGCTTGTCTTGGTTAAATCACATACACTTTTTTATAGTCCTATTTCCACTCTCATACTATACACTGCCAAAAGATAAATTCACTGATAAAAACTGCCTATCTAAAATTAATCCCAACAGTGCCCTATCTCTACTAATATATATTTTTTTAATCCAAATTTCAGGCAAAATGGAAGGCGAGCAGCAAGTTTCTTTTGAGATGGACCTGCAAGAGAGCAGCCAGGAATTAATTGAACAAATTGACATGGAATTTATGGATGAAAGCTTGGATAATGAACTGCTGCAATGTGTCCAAGCAGTAGATGTCCTCCTTGCAAATGAGGACATTTTGCAACCTCACAGATTGCAAACAATATTTCAAGAAAATAATGACATTTCAGACACTGAAATGTTAGAAAGTTTAATAAATTATGAAAAAGAATCAAAATAAAAAAAACACTTTAAAAAAAAGAAAACAAAAAAAAACAAGAAAAACAACAAACAATTAACATACAGTATTAGAAAAGTCTTTCATTCTTTTATCCATAAAGTTCGCTGCCCAGAACGCTTTCCGGTTCGCGAACTTGGCGCTTACCACGCAAAAAAATTTTTTTTTTTTTTTTTTTGTACCCTCCTAGGCCCTTTTAAAACCTCCACATAAAACCTAGGGGGTCAACGAGGATCTACTATGCCCCCTTATGGTAATTTCCCCCTTTGTTTTGGCCTCCTCTTGTCTCTCGATCCTACCGAGAGACAAGATGGCGGCCGCTCCGGACTGTTTAGAATGTTGACAGGCACCGGAGGGCCAATCAGCTTCGCATCGCAAAGTTCCGATACGCGAAAGGTTCGCTAACCGGATCGCTGCCCGGAGCGCTGTTACAGATATATATCTTGATTTAAACGTTAATTTCTCAAAATCCACTGAAGCACATATATTGAGACCTAGCAAAGGCACATCGGGCTAACAGTCCCTACAATTTTGCCAAGTTTCGTGAAAATCCATTCAGCCGTTCGGGCTAAAAGTGAGTCCAACCGCCCTATGGAAATTAACATGGGAAAAAGGCGTTTTGGGACCCCCCTTTTTTCTCGGCCCCCCCTCCACAAAACCCCCCCAAATTTTCAAGGGCTGCTCAGAAACAAAATGTGCCATTTTCCTGAAAATTTCAGCCAATTCCGTCCACAAACGCAAAAGTTATTAGGCATAGAATTTTCAGAAATCCCATAGGGAAAAAATCCTAACTATATATACCTACTGGCAACCGCCAGTAGGTAATATATATATATATATATATATATATATACATATATATATATATATATATATATATTACCTACTGGCGATCGCCAGTAGGTATATATAGTTAGGATTTTTTCTCTATGGAACTTTTGAAAATTCTATGCCTAATAACTTTGGCGTTTGTGGACGGAATTGGCTGAAATTTTCAGGAAAATGGCACATTTTGTTTCTGAGCAGCTCCTGGAAATTTGGGGGGGGTTCGTCAAGGGGGGGCTGAGAAAAAAGGGGGGTCCCAAAACACGTTTTTCCCATGTTAATTTCCATAGGGCAGTTGGACTCACTTTTAGCCCGAACGGCTGAATGGATTTCCACGAAACTTGGCAAAATTGTAGGGACTGTTAGCCCGATGTGCCTTTGCTAGGTCTCAATATATGTGCTTCAGTGAATTTTGAGAAATTAACGTTTAAAACAAGATATATATCTGTAACAGCGCTCCGGGCAGCGCTCCGGTTCGCGAACTTTTCGCGTATCGGAACTTTGCGAAGCGAAGCTGATTGGCTCTCCGGTGTCTGTCAACATTCTAAACAGTCCGGAGCAGCCGCCATCTTGTCTCTCGGTAGGATCGAGAGACAAGAGGAGGCCAAAACAAAGGGGGAAATGAAGGAAAGGGGGCAAGGTAGACCCCTTCTGACCCCCTAGGATTGATGAGGGGGATATTATAGAGCCACGCCGGGCCCCAAAAAAAAAAAAAAAATCCGATTTTTTCGCCGTAGAGACGCGTCTTGGTACGCGAACCGGGCAGCTAACCGGGCAGCTAACCGGGAAGCTAACCGGCAGTGTAACCCAAAAAAAAAAAAAAAATCAGATTTTTTCGCCGTAGAGACGCGTCTTGGTACGCGAACCGGGCAGCTAACCGGGCAGCTAACCGGGAAGCTAACCGGCAGTGTAACGGGAGTCTGAGGAGTAGCTGATTGGCTGTCAATATTGTAAACAGTCCGGAGCGGCCGCCATCTTGTCTCTCGGTAGGATCGAGAGACAAGAGGAGGCCAAAACAAAGGGGGAAATGAAGGAAAGAGGGCAAGGTAGACCCCTTCTGATCCCCTAGGATTGATGAGGGGGATATTATAAAGCCACGTGGGGCCAAAAAAAAAAAAAAAATCCGATTTTTTCGCCGTAGAGACGCGTCTTGGTACGCGAACTGGGCAGCTAACCGGGCAGCTACCGGGAAGCTAATCGGCAGTGTAACGGGAGTCTGAGGAGAAGCTGATTGGCTGTTATCATTGTAAACAGTCTGGAGCGGCCGCCATCTTGTCTCTCTGTGGGATCGAGAGACAAGAGGTGGAAAAAAAAAAGGTGTAAATGAATGAAAGGGGTAAGGCAGACCCCTCCTGAACCCTTAGGATTGATGAGGGGGCTATTAAAGTTCCCTGGGGGGTGAAAAAAAAAAAATTTGCGATTTTTCGCGGTAAAGGTGCTTCCTGGTACGTTAACCGGGCAGCTAACCGGCAGCGTAACGGGAGTTCGACATATTGTGTTTTTTGAACGTTTGTGATATGTGCACGTGTGGATTTTGTCTAATTAAGGTTAAAAATATATATATATATCTTTAAGCGTGTTCTGGCGCGCTTACGTTTTGGGTTTGGTTTGCGCTGCAGAGACGATACGTCACGGTTATGCGATGCATCATGAGGCGTCTCACGGGCTACGTGATACGTCACTTAATAAAGAATATATTTTACAGCTATAGATATTAGCTTTTAAAAAACCATTGAAATTCACAGAAAAAACCATAGGTTATAGACCATATATAGTTAGGAATTTGCATTTACAAAACCTTGAAAATTCACTGAAAAAACCATAGGTTATAGACCATATATAGTTAGGGATTAGCATTTAAAAAACCTTATTTTATTTGCACAAAACCATTGAAATTCCATATATAGTTAGTTGCACTAACTATATATCGCGGACCCGCAATCCACTGCTAATGATGTCACATATTACATCATTCATGACATGGTCAGTGACATCACTGATGACATCACTGATGACATCTCAAATGACATCACTGATGACATCACTGATGACAACACCCAGTGACTGTATGTTTCTGTAAAGTTAAAATATGTCTTACATATTGAAGAATGAGTGGATGTATAAGTGTCTGGATGAAGGATTTAGTAGGTGCATGACTGACTGTATGAGAGAATGATTAAATGTGTCTCACTGAGTGCATGGGTTAGTGATTAAAGTGTCTTAATTTGGCAATCAATATTTATGTTCTTCTAAAACTGCTGCATGTTTAAATCAGTAGCTATATCAGTAACTATATGGGTTATTGAATGGTTGCCCAAGTATTTGTATGGGAGACTGAGTGTGTGTGTGGGTGGCTGGGAGGTGTATAACTCTGTGCATAGATGTGTGAGCGGTTGATTCCCTAGGTGTATGGGTTCAAAAGTGCATGTAGAAACAGCTGTATGGACAGTTGACTGTGTGCATGAGTATATTGGTGAGTGAATGGATATCTCAGTTCTACATGTCAAAGTAAGTACATATGTAAAACACACTCCATGTGAGAGTTGACATATATAAATAACTGAACATAAGAGCCAGTGAATGTGAGAGTGGCTGTATGAATCATTGTGAACTTGTATCAAGGATTGTATAAGAGAGTAAATATGTGTTAGTATATGTTTGAATAAGTAAGGTGTGTATAACTGTATAGTTAAGGAAATGGAAATGTGATTGATTCTTTGCATGACTGAATAGGTGTGTGAGTAACTCCATGGATGTGTGACAGTCTGTGAGTGCCTGTTTACACTGAGTGTATCAAAGGTTATATTAGAGTCTGAAGATGTATTATCACATAAATGATATCATCAGTGATGTAATCAGTAATGTCAAATGAGATGTCAGTGATGTCATCAGTGATGTCATTTGAGATGTCATCAGTGATGTCATCAGTGATGTCATTTGAGATGTCATCAGTGATGTCATCAGTGATGTCACTGACCATGTCATGAATGATGTAATATGTGACATCATTAGCAGTGGATTGCGGGTCCGCGATATATAGTTAGTGCAACTAACTATATATGGAATTTCAATGGTTTTGTGCAAATAAAATAAGGTTTTTTAAATGCTAATCCCTAACTATATATGGTCTATAACCTATGGTTTTTTCAGTGAATATATATATATATATATATATATATATATATATATATATATATATGTGCAGAATGCCTCCACACACGCTACTTCCTATCCTCCAGGATTGGCGAAGCACGAAGAGAGAGACACGGACCACAGGATCTGACATCAGGTTAATTGTTTATTGTGCAGGTGAGGCAAAAAACAGCATGACGCGTTTCGGGCCCGAGGGCCCTTGATCACATGTAAAGTTGTCACTGAATTTTTTTCTGTTTATATACATGCTAGTGAACTAACACCCGCCCCTCAGTACAAAAGTATCAGCGGTCACCTGACCAAAGACAGAGAAGAAATACTGCTATTTCAATCTTTACATACTCAGTGCATTACTTAAGGCGTATTCTGTCTCAAAAATTGTAGTAAATTACATACAAGTAATAAATATAACAGCATAAATGCGTGATTTTTCCGTAGAGCAGGATATTGAAGTCTTTCAGGATAAATCCCTAGTTTCCATTCTTCCTGCAATACATAGTAAAACAGTATCTATGAGTAAATGATGAAAAGCTAATAACAATACTTAGCCTGAGAAAAAATAATTTTACTCCAAGGTGAAAGAAAGCAATATAGAATATAAATAGGGCAACTAAAAAAAGCCTGCTAAGATGATACAGTAACAACATGTTGGGTTCTGTGTAAACATGGCTATCCTAATAAATGCAAGAGTTTCTAAAAGGTGAAGTGCTATAGTAAAGAAATATATGAGCTGTAAAAAAACTACTATGTACAAATATGCGGAGACAATAAAACATCGGAATACACCAAAATTTAATTGAAAAAACATTACATAAAATTTGTACAAATGTTAAAAACCACCCATATCATCAAGTGTAAAAACAGTGAGCACCCCATAAACCAAGTGGGCTTGGGCCGAGACAGTAACTGTGCAATATTAATAAAACGAGATAGTATATTAAGAACTAAACAAAGGAGGCAACAGGAAACCTGACTACCTCCTTCTAATCAGAAACTGAAATACAAGGAATAATTCTCCTGCTAGCTAGAAACTCAAAGTGGGTATCAGATATACTAGGCTACAGGGAACCTGATTGCCTAACCATAGATGAGAGAGATTAGCAATCCATGATTGAATAAGCTTAATAGAAAGCTGGGTACGCAGAAGCGCAGAATGTAGCCAAAGGGAAAACTCAAACTGTTTTATAAATGGGTATACATGTCTTCTGAATTGTTTAACCCATTAGGCCATCTGCTGTCAAACTGTAATATCATGGTTGTCTCCAATTGTCTGAGTAACTGCTCTCTATCGCCCCTACTGCGCAGTTTGGGGACAACACCTACCATATAATAAGTAAGGCATTGCAGGTCTTTATTATGTTTGGATTTAAAGTGCCGTGCCACTGGATAGGACGGATCGCTATGTAGAATAGCTCTCAGATGTTGCAGTATCCTGACGTGCACTTGTAATTTGGTGCTGCCTATGTAATTAAGGCCACAAGTGCAATTCAGGACATATACTGCAAATTCCGTTTTGCAGTTATAACAGCCGGCGATGGGGAACAAATAGTCCCCAAAAGCAGTTTGGAAGTGGGTTTTATTAGTGCCAAATTTGCAGACTCTGCAAGAAGAGCATTTACGGAAACCTGTGGCCGGCTTCAGCCATATTGGTTTCTGTCTAATCTCAGGGCTACTGACATCAAGAACTGACCCCATATTTCTAGCTCTGCTGAAAGTAATCTGGGGAATATCAGGGAGCAGAGCACTCAATACAGGATCAGTTAGGAGAATGGGCCAGTTTCTTTTGACAATACTCCTAATTTTGTTGTCTTCATTGCAGAATGCAGTGATAAGGCGAGGGCAGTCTTTACTGATTCCTTCCGATAGACTCTACCTCTTCAATGATCCCATTATCTGGAGTCTTGGAAACAAGTAAGCTTTCCCTGGGACGCATGTCTGCCTTACTGAGTGCTAGTTTGAAAATGTTGTCAGAGTACCCCCGTGCTTTCAGTCTCTTATTCATCTGCCCAAGACAAAGATCAAACTCAGTAGGAGTGCTACATATGCATTTGAGACGTAGGATTTCCGCCAATGGTATACTGGCAATGGTATGCCTCGGATGCATGCTGGATGCATGCAGGGTAGTGTTCCCAGCAGTAGGCTTCCTGAACAGGGTGGTCTCTATTTTGTCATTGCTGATAAATACTTTGACGTCAAGGAAATCAATTTCATTCTGACTCATTTTGACAGTGAAATGAAGATTTAAATCATTGTTATTGATTTCCTGCACAAAGAGAGCAGCTTCATGGGCATCCCCCCGCCATAAGATGAAAACATCATCTATATAGCGGAGGTATTCAACAATTTTGTTATTTACCCAAGACTGCTGTTGTCTTCCCAGAACCTGCTCCTCCCACCAGCCAACGTGTTGGCACGCATAGCTGGGGGAGAAACAGGCCCCCATAGCTACTCCCCTTATCTGCCTCCATATATCCTTTCCATATAGGAAGTAATTATTATGGAGACACCAATCTATCAGACTGAGAATGACTTTATTATGCTGGAAAAATTCTGCTGAGCGTTTGTTCAAAAAATGTTCAGTAGCTCTTAAACCTGCATTATGGGCGATGCTCGTATACAGGGATTCTATATCCATAGCAATCAACCACATATCCTTCTTCCACCTCACATCTTGTAGTTTAGACAAAAAATCTCCCGTGTCTTTAACGTAGCTGGGTAAAGCCATTACCATATCCTGTAAGAAAAAATCTATATATCTTCCCACATTCTCGCCAGCACTCTTAATGGCGGAGATAATGGGTCTCCCTGGGGTAGGCTGTATACATTTATGAATCTTAGGTATAAGATAGAATACCGGGAGTACTGGAAAGGCATTATGCATGAATTTAAATTACTCTGAGGAAATTAGCCCCTCCCTGCGCCATTTATTTAACAGCTTTCGGAGAGTGTCTTTTGGAATGTCATAGTTCTTATGCGTTGTTTTTTCATAGCAGCTTGTATCATTTAGTTGGCGGAAAGCTTCTGTGTTGTATTCCTTGGTGGGCCATAAAACAATATTTCCACCCTTATCAGAAGTTTTAATGACAATGTCAATATTACTGCTGAGTTTCTTCATAAGGGCGGTGTAATCTCTTTGTTGTTTATTATATTTGATTCCTTTTCTTATGGTCGTTCTGTGTAGTGATTTTATTTCATTCGTAACACAGTCGTGGAAAGTATCTACGGCATCCTTCACAGCTAAGGGTACGAAGTTGGATTTGCTTATAAAAGGAGATAGTCCCGCACCTTTTTGAATTTTGTCTATTTTTTCTAAGCGTGCTTGCGTACTCATATTGATATCAGGCCCACATGGTTGAGAAGTTGTGGCATCCTGCAGATCATGAAGTGTTAGAAGAAGTGGGACATCCCCTGCGGCCGTCTCAATACTGTCTCCCCCTACATCAGGAACCCTTTCTGTTTCATGGCTGGCTTTGAGTTTCTGGACCGCAAAAAACTTTTTCAGTTTTAGTTTTCAAATGAAGCGGAACACATCTATCCTGGTGGCAGCATATTTAAATGGCTGCTTGGGACAATAATTCAAACCTAACGACAACAGTTTCTGTTCGGCCAATGTTAAAGTAACATCCGATAAGTTTATAACTGAATTGTCACTTACTTTTTCTGCTGCCATTTCGTTTGCGGTTTCTTTTTTTGTTCCTGTTTTTTGTATGCGTCTCCTCTCCCGTCTCCTTTTGTTGCGGCGGGTTGCATTGGATTTTTTAGGGGTGGCCTGAGTGTGTCTAGTCTTTCTTTCACTAAAAAATCCAATTCCTCTTCCATGTTTAAAATAGGAGCTGGCAACTCTGTTATCTCCGTGTCTGAGGTTCTGCTGGAGCCACTAGTTAAGGAGATAGTATCATAACTGGGGAGTTCATCTTCAGTGTTCGGCGGTGCCATGGTGTTTCCAGCCTTAGAAGTGCTAGTTCCTTTAGCGCTATATTGTTGTCGCTTAGCTGCGCTGTATTTGCGGGAAAAGGTGAAAATTTGGCCTTGCTCATAGTCTGATTGGTCTCTAGCAAATTTGTGCACTTTCCGAAGCTTGATTTTATTTTCATGTTTTTTCAGACGCTCTGCCATGGCTTCGCTTAATTTTTTTGTCTCATCTGTATCCCCAGTTTTGTTAATTTCCATTTCCAGTCTTGCTATTTCTTTTAGGACCTCTTCCCTGTCGATGGCCGCATACTTAATTAAAATATGCACAAGGTTCATGGAGGCCGATAGATTACTGAGTGCCCACTCCTTTACCATGAGCGGATTCGGTTTTTCAAAGCTGGGGGCCAGCATGATTCTTAAGCCCCTCGGCACTCGTTTGACATCCGCATATTTGCTGAGCGAGTAGTGCTCCCACCATTTAGTTATTTCCAGCTTTTTATTTTTTTCCAGTTCTTTAAATAGTCCTTTTAAACTTGTTTCTTCCAGTGTCTCGTTTCTCTTGGTCTTGTTAGCGGGACCCGCAGCAGCCGCTGCGATGCTCCCGAACAGTTCATCTGCCTCCATAGCCCGTGCATGGACAGCCTCTGCCGACATGTTGCCTCTCACCTGCACGATTCTCCTGAAGCGGAAGGTAGCACCAATTCTGTTCTGGACGCTACCGCTTCACTACGTGTCGATCGCTCAATACCTTTCTACCTCCAATCTGCCTTGCAGCTCTACCATGTAGCACGGAATACTCCGAAACTCTCCTCCGTCTTCCGACACAGGTGTGGATCGTTTCCTCCTTGCTTGCGGTGAAAGCTGATACTCGGCCTTGTGAGGGGGCGTTTCTTGTGATTCCCAACGGGACGTGAAACAAGAAAATGGTTTGAAGAAAAACGCCACTTGAAGAAAGGGGGTCCGTGAACAGCAGCAAACCATCTGCTGTAATATATTATATATATATATATATTCACTGAAAAAACCATAGGTTATAGACCATATATAGTTAGGAATTCGCATTTACAAAACCTTATTTTACTCACACAAAACCATTGAAATTCCATATATAGTTAGTTGCACTAACTATATATCGCGCACCCGCAATCCACTGCTGATGATGTCACATATTACATCATTCATGACATGGTCAGTGACATCACTGATGACATCACTGATGACATCTCAAATGACATCACTGATGACATCTCAAATGACATCACTGATGACATCTCAAATGACATCACTGATGACATCACTGATGACATCTCATTTGACATTACTGATCACATCACTGATGATATCATTCATGTGATAATACGATGAACCTCTTCAGACTCTAATATAACCTTAGATACAATCAGTGTAAACAGACACTCACAGACTGTCACTCATCCATGGAGTTACTCACACACCTAGTCAGTCATGCAAAGAATCAATCACACCTCCATTTCCTCAACTATACAGTTATACAAACTTTACTTATTCAAACATATACTAACACATATTTACTCTCTTATACAATCCCTGATACAAGTTCACAATGATCCATACAGCCACTCACACATTCACTGGCTCTTATGCACAGTTATTTATATATGTCAACTCTCACATGTACTGTGTTTTACATATGTACTTACTTTGACATGTAGCACTGAGATATCCATTCACTCACCAATACACTCATGCACACAGTCAACCGCCCATACAGCTGTTTCCACATGCACTTTTGAAACCATACATCTAGTGAATCAACTGCTCACACATCTATGCACAGAGTCATACACCTCCCAGCCACCCACACACACACTCAGTCTCCCATACAAATACTTGGGCAACCAATCAATAACCCATATAGTTACTCATATAGCTACTTATCAACACATGCAACAGTTTACAGAACAACAGACATAATGATGCACAAATTAAGACAGTTTAGTCACTAACCCATGCACTCAGTGAGACACATTTAATCACTCACTCATACAGTCAGTCATGCACCTACTAAATCCTTCATCCAGACACTTATACATCCACTCATTCTTCAATATGTAAGACATATTTTAACTTTACAGAAACATACAGTCACTGGATGTTGTCATCAGTGATGTCATCAGTGATTTCATTTGAGATGTCATCAGTGATGTCATCAGTGATGTCACTGACCATGTCATGAATGATGTAATATGTGACATCATCAGCAGTGGATTGCGGGTGCGCGATATATAGTTAGTGCAACTAACTATATATGGAATTTCAATGGTTTTGTGTGAGTAAAATAAGGTTTTGTAAATGCGAATTCCTAACTATATATGGTCTATAACCTATGGTTTTTTCAGTGAATTTTCAAGGTTTTGTAAATGCTAATTCCTAACTATATATGGTCTATAACATATGGTTTTTTCAGTGAATTTTCAAAGTTTTGTAAATGCTAATTCCTAACTATATATGGTCTATAACCTATGGTTTTTTCAGTGAATATATATATATATACATACATATATAAACATATATCATCTGTATATCTATATAAATACAAACATAAATGCATGCATACATATACTTATATGCATACAGATGCATGTTATTTACATGAAAGTTGAAAAAACACTAATAAAAGCAAAGCTAAAAAGCCACCTCATTACAAACAGAATGGCGTTAACTTAAACGAGGGCGAGATCTATTGCATTTTCAATGCTTGTTTACTTTGGTTCCATCAAGAAGGCATTCAGATGTGTCACACATTTGCCATAAATTCTGAATGTTAGCACTCTAGTTGCACATTAGATCACTGTAGTAAAGCTACTGCTCACCAGGGACGTCTGCTGCTGGTATTCAAAGTGCATGTTTCAGTCTGCATGTCAGAATTTTTTTAATGAAATAGAAGAGGATTTGAGAAGTCACTCAAAATGATCCCTAATTTTTCTTTCTGAAGCACTAATCATACTTTCTATGGCAAAATTAACCCCCTCATGTTGTTCCTTTTTAAATTGAGTGTTTTCAGACTTACCACTTCATTCCAATCAAGATGGCTTCTGGTGTGCCATACTTTTGTCATAAGTAAGACTGTTAGCGCTCTAGTTGTTCTTTAGAACACTCTGGGACATTCTGTCATTGGGCTATACTTGGGGTACATCTGGGTGATATTTGGGCTACATTTAGGCTCTTTTGTCTCTGGTGGCCATCTTGGGAGACTGTATGTCAGAATTTTTTAATGAAATTGAAGAGGGTTTGAGAAGTCACTCAAAATGTGCCCTAATTTTTCTTTCTGCAGCACTAATCATAATTCATATGGCAAAATATGCCCCCTCATTTTGTTCCTTTTTAAATTAAATGTTTTAAGAGTTACCACTTTATTCCAATCAAGATGGCTTCAGGTGTGCCATACCTTTGTAATAAGTAGGACTGTTAGCGCTCTAGTTGTTCTTTAGAACACTCTGGGACATTCTGTCATTGGGCGATACTTGGGCTACATCTGGGTGATATTTGGGCTACATTTGGGCTCTTTTGTCTCTGGTGGCCATTTTGGGAGACTGCATGTCAGAATTTTTTAATGAAATAGAAGAGGATTTGAAAAGTCACTCAAAATGTGCCCTAATTTTTCTTTCTGCAGCACTAATAATACCTTCTATTGCATAATATACCCCCTCATTTTGTTCCTTTTTAAATTAAATGTTTTAAGAGTTACCACTTTATTCCCATCACGATGGCTCCAGGTGTGCTATACCTTTGCAATAAGTAGGACTGTTAGCGCTCTAGTTGTTCTTTAGAACACTCTGGGACATTCTGTCATTGGGCTATACTTGGGCTACATCTGGGTGATATTTGGGCTACATTTGGGCTCTTTTGTCTCTGGTGGCCATTTTGGGAGACTGCATGTCAGAATGTTTTAATGAAATAGAAAAGGATTTGAGAAGTCACTCAAAATGTGCCCTAATTTTTCATTCTGCAGCACTAATCATACTTTCTATGGCAAAATATACCCCCTCATGTTGTTTCTTTTTAAATTAAATGTTTTAAGAGTTACCACTTTATTCCAATCAAGATGGCTTCAGGTGTGCCATACCTTTGTAATAAGTAGGACTGTTAGCGCTCTAGTTGTTCTTTAGAACACTCTGGGACATTCTCTCATTGGGCTATACTTGGGCTACATCTGGGTGATATTTGGGCTACATTTGGGCTCTTTTGTCTCTGGTGGCCATTTTGGGAGACTGCATGTCAGAATGTTTTAATGAAATAGAAAAGGATTTGAGAAGTCACTCAAAATGTGCCCTAATTTTTCATTCTGCAGCACTAATCATACTTTCTATGGCAAAATATACCCCCTCATGTTGTTTCTTTTTAAATTAAATGTTTTAAGAGTTACCACTTTATTCCAATCAAGATGGCTTCAGGTGTGCCATACCTTTGTAATAAGTAGGACTGTTAGCGCTCTAGTTGTTCTTTAGAACACTCTAGGAGGCTGCAGTAGAACACAAAGGAATCAACTGACAGTCTCTGTCCTTGTTGGATGTACATGTTTTACTGAGAATGTCAGACTTCATTTTCACATGACCGAGAAAGATAATGTGAATTTACAGAAAATATGCTTTCAGTTTAGCTTATAGATCCCCTTCCAAACCACTGTGGGAAAATCATGAGATATTAGTTTTCTTTCAAACAATATTCATGATATCACAGCAGAAGGTTTTTTCACATGGTAAAATCACCTTAGAACCCACCACAATTCCTAAAACGAGTATGGTACCATCAACAAATGATTTATAATGTAACTAAAGTCCTAAAACCCTCTATTAACTACAATGCTTTTTAATGAGGTGCTATCATGTATATTGGTCCCAAGATGGCTGCCAACACTTCTTGGATGAAGTGCTGACAGCCAATCAGATCAGATGTGTGGTTAGGCTCCGCCCAGATATATATCTTTTTTTGAACCTAAATTACTCAAAATCCACTGGAGCACACATATTGAGACCTAGCAAAGGCACATCGGGCTAACAGTCCCTACAATTTTGCCAAGTTTCGTGCAAATCCATTCAGCCGTTCGAGCTAAAAGTGAGGCCAACCGCCCTATGGAAAGTAACATGGGAAAAACGTGTTTTGGGACCCCCCTTTTTTCTCGGCCCCCCCTTGATGAAACCCCCCCCAAATTGTCAGGGGCTGCTCAGAAACAAAATGTTCCATTTTCCTGAAAATTGCAGCCAATTCCGTCCACAAACGCCAAAGTTATTAGACATAGAATTTTCAAAAATCCCATAGAGAAAAAATCCTAACTATATATACCTACTGGCGACCTGAAAAAAAACATAGGTTTCAGGGGTGTTATAGTTAGCTCAGCTACACACTCTTACAAACACTACTTTATTTATTCATATAGATACTAACTCATACTTAGTGTGCTATAAAATCAGTATTACAAGTATAAAGTGTTACATACAGTCACTCAGACAATGTCTGACTGTTATGTATACTTATTTATGTGGAACAACTGTCACATACACTGCGTTTATATTTCTACTCTCTTGGACATGTATCATTGAAAAAATGTATTTAATTATCAACACACCCATAAAGAGACTCACTCACCCATACAACTTGTTCCACATACAGTCTTAACCTAATATATCTACTAAATCAACTATTTACACAACTTTGAACAGTCAAACACACCTCCCACCCAACAACACACATATTCTATTCCATTCAAATGCTCACTTGACTAATTAATAACTAGTATAAAGTTGACATAGCTAGTAATCAACTTATGCAATAGTTTACACAACAAGAGACAGAGCGATACAGATATTCACACAGTTAAATCACTATTCTTTATATTTAGTGAGACACTTTAAATTAGGGACTTAGACAGTCAACTCAAGTGTTATTAAATTCTCCATCCAGTCACTTATTCATTCACCTAGTCTTCAATGCAGATTCCTAGGTATATAATACTTATTTCATTATGGAAGCAAATCACATTCACTGGATTATGTTATCAGTGATTTCATCAGTAATGTCATTTGAGATGTATTTAGTGATGTCACTGACTATGTCATGCATGATGTAATATGTGACCTCATCAGCAGTGGATTGGGGGCGCGCGAGTTACAGTTTGTACAACTAACTAAAGCGGAGGAATTTCAATGTTGTTGTATGAGTGAAATGTCCAGCTAACTATAACACCTCTGAAACCTATGTTTTTTTCAGTGAATTGTTAAGGTTTGTTTAAATGCTAATTCCTAACTATACCATACCTGAAACCTATGGGTTTTTCATTGAATTTCAAAGGTTTTTTAAATGCTAATTTCTTAATATAATGTTCATTAAGCATATCTGTTTTTTTCTATCTTTTTTAGTTATCATCCCATTCTCAACCTAGTAAAAACTGCAAATATCACCACTCTTCAGTTGATTCCTTCCGCCAAAAAAATCGCCACAAACAGAACGACATCTAACGTTAATGATATACAAACTTGGCGTTCCTGTTAAAAAAAAACACAGAAACACCACTTCCCCATATTTTCAACAAGGCAAATCTGCAATGCTACCTAAAAAAACAGGTGATAGCTCCACTTACCACTAACAAATTAACATCAACATTTACTAGTGTAAGGAGGTCGACTATGTACTGAGTGAATTACATCGAACTCACAACCATATTTAAAGACCAATATGTGATAGAGGTACTAATTATGTACCTCCGACACCCAACAAAATCACAACACCCAGCGCCACCACCACTACAACCACCCATCCTGACCCCTCTCCCCCTACTACACAGCGGCAGTGCAAAACAGGACAAAAAAACCGTCCCAAAATAATGTATCCCCTCAACAGCACACTAGCTGAGATGTGGCAACCAACTATGTATAAGGGAGGGGACTCGCACATCAACTATAATTTACACAATCCCAAGACTACCAGTGATATGCTATGCACAACTCACTATACAAACCAAAAACGTTTCCGTCAGTAGATATAGTATTGATACGTGTAGTGTACTGCACAGTGGATGCAACCATATTATCTCAGACACTGGGGAATATCTTGGTCATGTAGCTGTGTTGCCCCCCCCCTCCCCTTGAAGCAGAAGCGGAGTGGGCTGGTCCAACATACGCAACTCCAACGTAAGAGTATAAATACATAGGCTACACCTTGGGCATGGTTCATTTGTGCGAATTACTTTAAAACATTTTTTTAAGGGTGTTACATATCTAACACCACATAAAATGAACAGCACAAACCCCTTTTTCGGTCGCCTTCACCTGAGTATATACTTAGCAGACCATCATATGTTTCACTGCTCTTTTGAGTAAGCATTAAATACACCTCCACCCTTAGTCATGCGAGAGGCACTACGCGACCGTCTCAGATACTCCCCAAAAAATTATGGGAAACAACTTTCTCATTTAACCCATTTGAACTACGAGTTTTGGGATATTTTTTATTGATAATATGCCCTCCGCATTTTCGAACCTTTTAATAAACACTTTCCGTACCATAGACGGTTTCCCATAGTATCATTACACCACAATATCCAGAATATAGATCCTTCGCCTTGTTCATGGGACCGAGCTGCGGTACTTAGGAATTAGATTTCCTTTTCCCCTCCCGCATATCCCATCGCACTGTCACAAATCCTTAGTTCACTATCAAATAAATAGTTGAACAAGTGTCTATAAATACATTTGCGGAGCAAGTGGTCCAAACTACGAGAATCATACATTACGAGAACTACATATGCGGTTTTTAGGACCTCCGCACAACCATTTCTTCTGAGACACGACCCACCTCACTGATAGACTCCCCTGACCGATTGGAATGCACTAGATTATGACTAGCCAATAGGGAGACAACAATACAAGCCCGATTATGTTAATTCCGTGGCTTCCTCACTGATAGACTCCCCTGACCAATCGGAACGCACTAGATTATGACTAGCCAATAGGGAGACAACAATACAAGCCCGATTATGTTAATTCCAAGGCTTCTGTTAGTATCGACCCGATTGGTCAGAATTCAGACCACCACATGACAGATTGAGCATTTAGAGACGGAGCCTCCTTTCCTCGAGCATTTTCCGTGGAACCAGAGATGCAGGCAGTACTTCGTGATAAAACAGGTAAGCACCACTACTAGAACAGGATGTGAGGTAATAGCGGCAACTGAATACAGCAGAGTATACTTAACCGCTAAGTCCCCTTTTCTTTATCGACTCCTAGGAAAAGAACCCCATAACACGAGGACATGACGTTAATACCTCTGGGTCTGCAACTTAATGATTAACCAGAGAAGCGAGCAGTCCTTTGTGGATAATTAGGTAAGCCTACATAACTTGGTGGCATTATAGATTAGCAACATGCTAATAACATTGTCCTCAACTGACCCACATTTTATCTTTATATATTCTTTCACTTCCTCCCGCATGTTTAGAGAAACGGAATCTAATACTGCAAGGACAAGACTTAGGCGCCTCTGGATTTTAATATTGTAAAAAAGAGCAGTAGCACACATTGGGCAATATAATTCTGAACTGACTCTATGCCCAAGTACCTATATCAACAGGTATGTCCAGCCTTAACTAATAATGCCTAGACAGCCACTTAAAAAATCATGTTTAAAACTAGGAATATATCAGTGCAAAGTTCCCTTTTTCTCTTATCCGTATCCTATAATCTTTTGATTTACAGGAGCACCATACCGGTAGCATGATCCACATATACAGTTTTAATAATTTGCGTACAAAAAAGGAATAACATAGAAATCCAATTCAACCCTTGTATACGGACTTCAAGGTAAACTTTTCTTCCAAGCCATACAAAAGTGATAGAATAGACTTGAATGTGCTAGGTTCGTCAATCTGGTACACGATTGTTAATGCAAATTTATCACAACCTTTATCCCCATACCCTAATAGTTTGTGCCCCTATAGAGATCCTTGTAATCTTCTGGCCTAGCAGAACAGCTCCTCCCCAAAGGTAGATGGCCTAAGAAATAATAAACAGTTCAGAATTGGATCAGTCTCCCCGAGGAACTATGATTATAATCGATTCCCCCATATGCATTCTGAACAAGCAGAATAGCCCCTCCCTGAAGATAGAGGTATATAGAATAAAATAAACTGTTAAAAATTGGATTATCCATCGTTGAGGAACTATGAATACAATCGATTTCTTCACATGTATGTACCAGAACTGTTGATCCATTGTTTATGATACTGTAAGAAGATTTATAATGGGTTGTACAGCGAATGTATCATTCTCTTTCAGTTAACAAAACAGCACACCCTGAATAACCAATCTGTTAGTACAAAAGATACTAGAAAATTCTGTATATATGCACAGCCATGTACCACATGTTACAGGTCAAGTAGCCAATTGTGTTTTGGATGATAAATGTAAAACACCATGTACTTATCAAACCTTATTGTATGTTCATTTTTCCAGGGCAATTATATTGACCCCAATACCTCGACAGAAACTAAATGGTGTCTTGATAAAGGTGGACAAAACTTCTGAAAACCACCGAAACGCGTCGACGCTTCACCCAGTATAATTCATGATCTCGACATCTCTGCTGATATACTGTATTATAGTGCACATAGCTTAGGTGTTTATAATAGAGTCCGAATATACAACCAGTATTGCACAAATTCCATGTCTTACAGCCTTTTCAGTCCTTGTGATTCAATCTTGCTGGTCAATATTGAAAGTCAAAAAACCTTTTATTGTTTTACCTGTGTTGAGTGGGTTCCATTTGGACCACTCTTCTTTTAACATTTGTATTTCCAATAAATTGTAAGAATTCTTTATATTTACTTGTATTTTGTAATTGTTCTTTCTTGACCCTCTGGCTTTTCCTATTCAATTACGCTCAAGGGAACACTTTCTTTTACTGGTTAGTTAACCCTACTTCCCTTGACTCTAGTTAAGGGGTACCTCTCGTATTAACCCTCACTTGTGCGAAGACAAAAGACTCTGCCTCAGCGAAGGTCCTCACCGTGCCAGTTGGCTGCCGCCATGAGCACGTGCCTCCTCGATACAGGCCCATTGCGAACTCAGTGCCACAGTACCACAGACTTACGTCTGTATCGACTACTGCCTTCGATCTACACTGCCAACAGAAGGGTTCACAACTTGAATTCAGATTTGGATTTACACTACAGACAACATTGAATTAAGCCTTGCTTTATTTAATGCAGAGACAATTATACTGTATGTCTTCACATTTTGTTAAAGGATGTGACAAAAAGCATTCCTCGATGTCTGTCCTGACTACTGCCTTCGATCTGCACTGCAGACAGCAGGGTTCACAACTTGAATTCAGCTTTGGATCTATACTACGGACAGCATTGAATATAGCCTTGCTTTATTTATTGCAGAGACAATTGTACTATATGTCTTCATATTTTGTTAAAGGATGTGACAAAAAGTATTTTTTGATGTCTGTGCTGACTACTGCCTTCGATCTACACTGCGGGCAGAAGGGTTCACTACTTGAATTCAGCTTTGCTTCTACACTATGAACAGTAGGGAATTCAGCCTTGATTTATGTAATGCAGAGACAATTGAACTGTATGTCTTCAGATTTTGTTAAAATAAGTGACAAAAAGCATTTGTCAATATCTGTGCTGACTACTGCCTTCGATACACAAGCAGGGTTCACAACTTGAATTCATCTTTGGATCTACACTACGACAGCATGAATTTCAGCCTTGCTTTATTTAATGCAGAGACAGTTGTACTGTATGTCTTCAGATTTTGTTAAAGGATGTGACAAATAGCATTCCTCGATGTCTGTGCTGACTACTGCTTCTGGGGGCTCCCAATATCCTGGTATCAAAGTTACAGAGGATTCAAAATATGGCAGCCAAATTGGCTTTATCTCGCCCACGTTCTGCATCGTCATCGGCAGCACTCTCTGATCTCCACTGGCTACCTGTCCAGCACCGGATTCTATTTAAGGCCTCATGCCTTGTTTTCAGGGCTTTGCATGGACTGGGACCAACGCTGCTTCAAAATCTTTTCTCCTGGTACCAAGCCACCCGCTAGACCCCTAAGGTCTTCTTCGGCGTTCCTGGTGATGGTCCCCAAGATTAACAGAGTGAGGATGGGAGGCCGTGCCTTCAGCTTTGCGGCCGCCAAATTGTGGAACACCTTACCTCTGTCGCTGAGGAGTAGGCAAGATCTGACTTTCTTCAAGAAGGATCTTAAAACCCACCTCTTTCCAAGAGCAATGTAGTGTATTACATCTGATGGATTGTTATGGTCACAGTGCCGGGATACCCTTTGGGTGGCAGTTGCACTCAACAAGTATACATACTACTACTACTACTACTGCCTTCGATCTACTCGGCGGACTGCAGGGTTCACAACTTGAATTCAGCTTTGGATCTACATTACGGACTGTATGAAATTCAGCCTTGCTTCATTTAATGCAGAGACCATTGTACTATATGTCTTCAGATTTTGTGAAAGGATGTGACAAAAAACATTCCTCAATGTCTGTGCTGACTACTGCCTTCGATCTACATTGTAAGGGCTCACGATTCAGGTGGAATGGCGATTGCACATAACGCATTCCAGTAGGCAAGAGACATTATACCAGTGTGACCCGCCCGAACCACGAATCATCGCAGGGCACGCACACGCTGAGTTCTTCAGGTACCACTAACTCACTGCACCACAAGTCATCTCGAAGTGACCTTATTAAGACAGAATTCACTAGGCAAAAAACATTGCTCCCATTGCGGCCTGCCCGGACCATGCATTATCACAGTGTAAGTACAAGCTCAGCGCCAAAGATACTAATAACTCAGTGCACCAAAAATCATCGCAAAGAAGAGTGAACAGTTTTATGTCAGTAATGAGGCATACTATCACTTTTTATCGAATTGATGCAGAATTCAATAGACAAAAGACATTAGTCCAAGTGCTGTGTCTCCCCAACCATGCATCATCGCAGGGTACGTAGACGCTAAGCTCCAAAGGTACTACTAACTCAGTGCACCATAAATCATTGACACGCAGCCTTATTAAGGCAGAAATCAGTAGGCAAAAGACATTGCTACCAGTGCGGCTTGGCCGGAGCACGCATCTTCGCAGGCTCCACAGAACATTGTTGCTTCAGGTGCCACTAACTCAGTGCACCACTTATTATCGCTGGTTGCAGACATGCTAACTTACCAACACTGTGCAGCTCTACTCAACTCCACCTGGCCGTGGGCTCTTGCTAACCGCAGCCTCCTGCCTACACTGCGTTCATCAGAGCTCACAATTAAATAGACTCTTGGTTCATTATTTGCAGAGTGCATTATCAAACTAAGCATAACGTCCCTCAAACCTACACAATATCCATTTAGTATCCTTCCTTCAGGAACTTCTTTTATATCAGTTGTAGGTTTAGTTCAATAACAAAATTCACCCTGCAAGTCCAAAGGTACACTGAATGGCAGTCTACACTGCGGACAGTAGGCGTGAGCGCAAAATCCGTTCCGCTCGTGGATTTCGTGGATTTTCGGTAAATCCGCAATCCGCGAACTCCCGCAAATTCACCGAAAATCTGCGAATCCGCGAGCTGCGGATTCTGGGGGCAAAAGTTCAAGCCTTCAAGCTTGAAGTTGTAACTATTTTACGATGGCGTCGGCAAGCTGCCAGCGCCATCCTAAAATAGTTACTAAGTTAGCTAAGTTGGCTTCAACAGGAAGCACTAATAGATAAAATAAAGCAGGTGCTCGGGCACCTGCTTTATTTTATCTATTAGTGCTTCCTGATAGGTCTCTGACCTTTTATACACACAAGAGGCATGAACTCGCATGGAAGCCCCGCACGTTTGGTCCCGCTCACACACTCGCGGTGTGCACCGTCTTCCCGCCATTTACCCACTATGATAGCTCACTCAAGGGACCCCTGCGCCCTTCGGGGCAATTGCATAGTAACACACACATGGTCGCTGGAACTAGTTGAAGCTCAAATTCAGTGACTCATTCATCAGCCCAAAAACAATCATGAGCATCGTCGAGGCTGGGCAGGTGTGCCTTCTTCCCAAATCTACCGTCGGAAATCAGCTGTGATGCTGGATAAAGACATTTGTATCCTTGACTTTCACGAGCGCAATCCTCGTGCTGTTCCTGTGACCAGGAGCTTCTTTCTCTTGATCTGCTGCTCTGATAGGTCTCTGACCATTTATACACACAAGAGGCATGTGAACTCGCATGGAAGCCCCGCACGTTTGGTCCCGCTCACACACTCGCGGTGTGCACCGTATTCCTGCCATTTACCCACTATGATAGCTCACTCAAGGGACCCCTGCGCCCTTCATAGCGATTGCATAGTAACACACACATGGTCGCTGGAACTAGTTGAAACTCAAATTCAGTGACTCATTCATCAGCCCAAAAACAATTGTGAGCGTCGTCGAGGCTGGGCAGGTGTGCCTTCTTCCCAAATCTACAGTCGAAAATCAGCTGTGATGCTGGATAGAGGCCTTTGTATCCTTGACTTTCATACGCGCAATCCAAATCCGCGAATCCGCAAATTCGTGGATTTTGAGGATCCACGAATACGCAAATCCGCAAATTCAAATCCGCCCATGACTAGCGGACAGCACAGGTCACAATTTGAACTATAATGTCCCTGAAACCTCCATATTTCGACAATGTATTGCATATATGTTTCGTCTTTTACTTGAATCATGATTACAGATGATGCAGCCCAGTAGGCAACAGATAATGCTTCCAGTGCAGCCCGTTCAGACCACACATCATCACAGGGTGAGCACACGCTGAGCACCAGACGTACCACTAACTTAGTACTCCATAAATAATCGCCACGTGGCCTTATTAAGGCAAAATTCAGTAGTCAGAAGACATTGTTACCAGTGCAGTTTGCCTGGACCACACATCATCGCAGGCTCCACACAGACCACCCCTACCTCAGTGCACTACAACTCATGAACCCTTTACGATAGAATCTTCTGCGTATTATTTCACATGTAGTGCTCCTACCTTTGTACAGCAGAAGTCATAAATCGTTTATGATGGAATATCTGTGTATGAGATGATGATTACTATTGTACTTGTTACCAACAGCAACGTAATAAAATGAAGTCAAGCACATATGCCCGTACCCACTTTAACTATATATCTGTGTCTGTGTATTCATTATGTTTGTAAAATGCTGCCCCTGGGCCCTACCACATTATATTGTGCTGTAAATAGAGTATGCAACCATCTTACCTCTGGCAGTAACAAAAACTTTAGTTATATAACTTTCTCTCGCCCCTTCTACAAATACGAACGTAGAAAATGGATCATTACAATCCAGCAAGCAAAGTGTATAGTAAATTTATAAATTAGTGCGATTGCTCGAGTTTTCTCGTTTTTTGGAGCATATTTATATAGCGCAAAGTCTTTTTTTTTTTTTTAATTTTTTATTGAAGTCTTGGATAATCAAAGCAAAAACAGACACTAACATATCATATGCTAGCCAAAATATACAGATACCACAACAAATTCAGAAGCCACACATAAGGCCATCTCATGAAGATTAAACCCAGAAAAAAAAACCCAACATGATCAATTTGAATCAGTTAAAATCGAAATACGAACCCGAGATTTTCTCAAATTTGCGAATCGCCCCAACTCTTTGAGCATACAAATGTTCGCTAATTCTGACTTTTTGCATTTTATAGCACCATTCATGTAGATTAGGGCAATATTGTGAACGCCAGTTCTGAAGAATTAGCGATCTCGCTACAGCCATAGCTATATATATTAGTTTAACTAGTTGCCCATCTAACTTCAATTCAGGATCAAATCCAAACAAAATCAAGTTAACATTAACCGAAATAGATATTTTACACTGGTTTTGTATAAATGCAAATATTTCTTCCCAAAAAGGTACAATTTTAGAGCATTGAGCAACAACATGAGACCAATTAGCAGGGTTGTAATGCAGACATCTATAACAATTGGAAGAGCAATTAGGATACATTTTACTAACCGTTGCCGGAGTAAAGTACATATAGCTGGGATGCCCGTCACCCCCTCCCAACACAATCCCCAAGGATGGGAAGTCGGACACATTTCTGAACTTTTGGAAGGCGGGAGGGAGTCACCCTCGCGGCCGTATTTATTAAAATATGAAACAAAATTAAAACATTAAATAAAAGTTTCATAATCATGTACAATTTTATATTTATTACATTTCGATGAAGAAATGTTCTTTGGCTAACCTTAACAAATCTCTAATACAAAGGTTTCCTAGCCGAGTCTAACATCCTGCAAATGCATACCTTCTAAATTAAAATTGTACATCCTAGCATTAAGGGCCAACGGCAAGGTCTTAACCGGTGTCAGATCCCCACTACCAAAACTGTCGCCCTCACGGTGTGAACGGCGCATGCGCAGAGGACTGTACCCTCATTGCCAACTGCAATTTCCCTTGTCTTGTTGGGGTCCCCCCTTTCCGCTCGACGCCACCTTAAAGGTCGTCCGAGCTCCTGTGTGAGGTATCTGTAGGAAGGACAGCGTGGACTCCCCCCCCATCCCCACACTCTCTATCCGTCGTCGCGGATATCCGGGCCCCAGGAAATTCGTAGGAGGGGCATATAGCCGCCTCCTCCCCTGGAAGGGGCCTATGGCCGTCTCCCCTTAGGCGACCCATCCTTAGTGGGTTCCGCCTCCCAGTGGGAGGGGCCAATGGCCGCCTCCCCCCAGGCGCTCCCATCCATATTGGGTGGTGCCCCACTCTAGGGACCTTGAAATTACTGCTCACCGATCATGACCTTACCGCCACAGGCCGGATAGTTGACCGGCTATCCGGCCCCCCCAGACTCCTCCTAAAGGTCATGCCTCCACAAACCCCTTAGCCATGCTATGAAGTCTCCTATGAGTAAAACATTCCCCTCCCGGGACAGGTGAACCCCATCATTTAGATACATGTGATCACCCCGTATACACCCATGAGGAATACTATGCAACTGTGTAGAGCGAAACAATCTACCAATTTTATTGTTAACTTTCTTCACCGAATGGTTCAGTGCTGACACCGAAAGGCCCCCCCCGCCATACTTTCCTGGGAATCATGTGGGACCAGGCAATCGTGCACCCCGGGATTCTTTTTGCCAACCAGCTAATGGCAGACAAAACTTGCTCGAACAATACACGTCTACCCAGAGTCACCAAGTCATTGCTCCCCAGGTGTACTATGACTACAGATGGCGGTGACCTCTGCCGCCCTAAGAGACCCTCAACAAAAGATTCGAATTGGTCAATACAGAGCCCGCCCCTTCCGTGGAAGGCCACTCTGTACCCGTATTCCCCAGCTGCGCGAGTCGCGTCACCTGCTTTGAATACGTCCCCGGCCCGCCTCACGTATGAGTGGCCCACGACCCACACCACTCTCTCCTCAGACGGTGATCCAAGACCGCTGGTCTCCAGGCACTGGGTCGACTGCAAATTCCGCCCCGCATGACATGCTCGCGAAACTGTAATTCAAACAAAAGACATGAAGGGTGAGTGCATGTCCCTGACTTTACAACATGTGCAATCGCACATACCTTTTGAAGCAATTCGAGGACCATCGTCCCAATTGTTTCACTTTCTCTGCACCCTGACCCCTGGCTGTAGCCTCAGTAGCAGCCCCTATCCTAAAGGAGTGGGTCCCAAAATCGCACGGGTCCATGCCCGCGGCAGCGATTGTCAGTGCTAGCACCCTCTGGAACTGAAACCTCGTCAGTGGGGTGCCATCGTTGTGCCTCAGCAAACTCCCCCCCCATGTATCCGCCCTTAGTGCCAAGTATTCTTCTACACACATTAGCGGGCACGTGGGGGACCCTCGCACGCGCTGCACAACAACACTGTTTCCCGTAGCTCCCTGGTCAGTCTTGGACCTCGCTATCGTGACTACCATCGAATCACCCCTAATCAGGATGTGATCCCTGCACAAGCCTCCCTCCACATCTTTCTTATTCCTTGCTACCAGTTCGCTCACCCACATAGCCCCATGGAACGCTAATGCGAAAGCTGCCCGGAACAGAACTGCTTCGAATTGGGAGGAGCATGTCTCGACTAGTTTCGCTATGAGTAGGGCCAGCCTTTCTAAGCCAATCGGGCGCCTCTCATCCTGCTTGCGACCCTCGAGGCGCTGCCAGCCGCTAAGGGCTTTTTTTGCCAAAAAGGAACCTGTTGGGTCCCTGATGCCATGCACCTGCGCCTATTGGCCGTTGCCGCTGATCGGCCTTCTCTGTGCAGTGCTACCAGGAACCCTAGGAAGGATTCTTCCTGACCCCAGTTCTGATTCCCTGCCGGACCCAAAAACGCACAATAGGAACGAAACGCTCCTTCGTATGCCTTCCTCGTCCTGGGGGCTAAGCTCGCTGCCACGAGGTCTTGTAATCCGGGGCACCGATTAGCCAGAGTGCTTCGGGGAATGGTGCTGCCGCTAGGTCCGCTGTAGGTAGATAACCCCTGAACGCCTGCATATGTGAACGAGAGAGTGCATCAGCCGCATGATTCAGTACACCCGGCACATGTTTCGCCCTGAACTGTACATTCAGTCTCATGCAAAGCAGCACAATTTCCTTCAACAATCTCAAGATCCATTTGCAGCGTGCTGCCTGATTGTTAATGCATTCGACAACAGTCATATTATCAGACCAAAATACCACAGAGCGGTCTCTGAACTCGTCTGGCCATGCCATCAGAGCAACCAAAATAGGGAATAGCTCCAGGAACCCAATGTTACCTGTGGGACCCCAGGAGTGCCACCACGCCGGCCATGTTTGCGCCGACCATCGATTGCCGAAGATGGCCCCAAACCCCACGCTCCCCGCTGAGTCAGTCCACAAGCCCAGCTCGCCCGATGACGCTGGCGGCTTGTTCCACACTACTCGACCGTTGAAGTCCGCCAGAAATGCCAACCAAATACGCATATCCTGGCGGACCTCTGCCGACAGTCTCGTGCAGTGGTGTCCTTCCTTGAGACCAACCATAGCTTGTGCGATAGAGCGTGAAAAGGGGCGGGCCATTGGTATCACTCTCAAGGCAAAGTTAAGCTGACCCACTGTTTGCTGTAACTGGTGCAGGGTCACTTTCTCCTTACAAAGGCAAAGTTCCAGGGAAGCCCTAAATTTAGCTACTTTATCGGCTGGCAAACGGAAGCATCCCTCCACAGAATCGAGCTCAATTCCCAGAAACTCGAGTGAAGTAGCTGGTCCAACCGTCTTACCTGGTGCCAATGGCACTCCAAACTCCCTCATGAGGATGCAAAAATCTTGTAGCGCCTGCGCACATTCCGAGTCGCCGGCTGCTCCCAAAAACAGAAAGTCATCTAGATAATGCATAACATGCCTATGCCCTGTAGCCTCGGTAAATGCCCACTCTAAAAAACAGCTGAATTTCTCGAAATAGGCACAAGAAATGGAGCAAACCATCGGCATGCATTTATCCATGTAGTAACTCCCCTGGAATGCAAATCCTAGCAAACGCTGATCTTGTGGGTGTACCGGGAGCAACCGGAACGCTGATTCGATATCTGATTTCGCCATCAGCGCCCCGGGGCCCAGGCGATTTAACATGGTGACGGCATCATCGAATGATGCGTACCGCACCGAACAAACTTCTGGGTCAATAGCATCGTTTACCGAGAAACCCCTTGGAGCAGACAGATTATGGATCAGTCTAAACTCAACCGGGTCCTTCTTGGGGACCACCCCTAATGGGGAACAGATGAAACCTGCCACTGGCGGGCGATGAAAAGGCCCAGCCACTCGGCCGAGGCTTACTTCCTTAGCAAGTTTTCTTTCCACCACACTAGCATTCTGTTGCGCTGATAACTGGTTTTTACAAAAAGGTTCCCCATGAAAATCCCCCGCCGGAATGTGGAAGCCATATAAGAATCCCTTCCTCAACACCCCAGCAGGGACATAATCAGGGTATTTGTTCAACCACGGAGTCATAGCCAGGAGATCAACGGGAGTAGGCAGTTGTACACAATGATCGACCTCAGTCCTGCTTGGACCCTCCTTTACCTCCCGACCCACTATTCTTGATCTGCATGAACTCTCCGGGTGTGAGGAATTCCCACAACCCGCACACACATGCTTGAACCTACATGTACCTTGTGGGCTGTTACAGTTGCCTCTAGTGAAGCCCCAACAGACCCCCCGCTTTCCACCATTCCCGCCGGTTTTCGGCTGGTGATCACTCCCGGTGCCCGATCGAAAGGGCACTGCGGGTTTTTGGCGGGAAACCCCCGAACTATTCCCGCCTGGCGAGGATGTCCCTGCCGACCCAGGCAGGAGCTGCTTATGCCAGGCAATTGAATCGAGGCAATCCCATGTCAGAGAGGAATCATACTCTTTCTCTTTACGAAATTTCATGTCGTAACCTTTCCATTCGTCCCCCTCATACATGTCATAAAAATCCATTATACGTGCCTGATAACAAGACAGTGCGGTCAGTACCTCAGGCTTATGTTCACCAATAATCGCAGTAAACATTGCAAAGGCCTTCGCCCAATTCGTTATTGTCTCTTCCACCCTGAACTCCGCCATCTTGGCACGCCAGACGCTCGGGTGCCACAAATCTTTCTGCGTTTTAGCATATTCCATCTCGCGATGGTCAGTCAACAATGAAAACATATTGACATACTTGTCTGCCCATATCAATTCCTTCGTGGCCATCGGGATATGTTGAACCACCCTCTCCCGCCTTGAGGGCAATGAGCCCTCCCCCGCCTCTGGCAATGCAAGCTTACCCGGTTCGGTCGTTGTTCCCGCCGTTTTCTCACGA
Organism: Lissotriton vulgaris; assembly: GCF_964263255.1. Taxonomy (NCBI): domain Eukaryota; kingdom Metazoa; phylum Chordata; class Amphibia; order Caudata; family Salamandridae; genus Lissotriton; species Lissotriton vulgaris. Next base: position 1,120,219,369 of record NC_141687.1, read on the forward strand.
CCAGCAGCCGGTCCTTCCGGTGTCACCTGTGGGGAAACAAGAGGGAGATTCGCCTTCGCGGCATCTCCCGACTGCCGCAACTGCTGGATTAGTAATTTGGCCTCTTCGGCCGTGTCGCCGGGCGCCGTAGCACCACCTGCCTTCTTATTAAGCCATGCAGCCAACTGGGTGGCTCATTCAGGAGGCATATCCTCATCAGTAGCGGGCGTAATCACAACCGGAATCGGTTGACCCGCGTCAGGGGATGGTACTGGGTCATCAGCTGGTATGGCAGGGGTGACCGGGGGGACCTCAGGGACATGAACCTCCCCAGTAACCGCCCTCCTCTTGACCCGTTTCCCTCTACCCTTGGGGACGACTTCCGGCAATGCCGGGCCTATTACCTTCTTCGGGTTACCAGGCTTGTTCAATGCGGCCAGTTGTTTCTTGACGCCCGCCAAATCACGACCAAGCGCTGGGACTTGTCCGAAGCTTCGTTCCATTCTCGCCATTCTGGTCACCAACATACGAAGCATCTTGTCTGTTTCGGAACCCTTTCCTGCCTTCTTGCCGGACATGGTTTCGATGTATTCAGTCCGAGACGAACAACGCAGATCTAAATCCTTCGCTGCAAAGTCACTGAAAGAAAAACACAAGAATTACAAGTTCTCAAAATTGTCGCTTGTTCCGTCGAGGGCTCACGAGCAACGAGTGGGTGCAGCCTTCAGAGCACAGGAACAAGAGGACGCTTCTTCGGATTCCCGCTCTCTTTATTCTTCTTCGGGAGGGCGTGCACCCTCCTCTGGTACGCCTACCGGGGCGTGGTCATCGGTGTAAGTGTCTAGGACAACCCCTCTTGGGCGGGAAAAGGCGCGCCCCGGCTACGCCGCTTCGGGCATACCAGCCGAGACACGCCCCCGCCCAAAATGGTTTCCCGGGATGATCGGGGCACCCAACCATACGTTCGGGGGGACCGAGTGGTCGCCCCTTTCCAGAAGCCATTTACTAAAAAACAGCATTCTGCGCCAGTTGGCACCTCTTAATACAGAAAAATTCAGAACATTAATTCTCTTCCATATAGCAGGGGTTAATACCATATTTTCCTGCCCTTGCCACTTATTGATTGCTTTTAGACATAAGTCCGGGTCCCTATTCGCGGTTAAGCATCGTTTCCACTCCCCCGGCTTTCTTTCTCGTATTAAACAGAATAGTTCATTAAATAACGGAGTAGGAGAAGAAAGGAGTGAAGGGTCTAGTTGGATCAAAACTCCATTGATCAACTTATACGATCCCAGCAATAAGAAATTACCTTGAACCAGGGTTGACATATCAGACATCCTAATCCAAGCGCGATCTTCCATATAATCGCTTAACTTCTTAAACCCTATCTTCTACCATTTTTCTAGCAGATCCATGCTAATATCCACTCCAAAGAATGAGAAAGCCGAGCTGAGGGAAGAGGATGTATTGAGAAACGAAAGGGAGTATCTCTTTAGGAGTGCTGTACGTCTCTTAAAAAACCAGTGCAGCACCTTATACCTGACTGTTTTTGGTGATTTAAATAATTTAAGTGGGGAGGGAATCTGGGTTTCTTCACAAAACAAACCAATGAAAAAATGTATAAAAAGTTGCTGATTGTTATCCTTGAATCTCGTTATGAATTGAGCTAAATATGCATTATAATAGTCTTTAAGGTTGGGAAGGGCCAGCCCACTTTGTCCCTTATCTTCGAATAAAGTATTCAAGGCAATACGAGGCTTCTTTTTTGCCCAAATAAAGGAAGAAAACAAGGCTTCAGCTTTGGAGAAGAATGATCCCGGCAGAGCACAAGGTATGGTTGAAAATAAAAAATTAAATAAAGGAAGGACCGACATCTTAATTAGTGCGACACGACCAATAATAGTTATTGGTAAAGGATTCCATCTTTCAAACATTGCTCGTACCCTCTGCAACAATGGTGTGAAATATATATATATAGCGCAAAGTCGACCCAAAACTATTTCAGCGGTTTACATGAGCACCGTATTTACAGTACATTTTCAGGCACACGTAGATTACTTAATTTGTTTAAAATAAAAGGACGGACACGACTCTGAGGCTTGAACACTAATTTCCAGCACCAAGTTTGACAGTATACCCGAATGACCACATAAGTATATATATTAGTTGCCCTTCATGTGCCAAAAACTGCAACCTAAAGCTTTCAAAGGGATGTATCACGTTACAACACATACTTTTACAACGCCGACCTTTACAACACATTTTTTACACCGCAACATCCATTACAATGCATACCATTACAATGCATGCCATTACAACGAATTCTTTGAAACTACTTTTACAACGCATTCCACTACAACACATACTACATTTACAATGCATACCATTACAACGCATAACATTACATTGCATGTAAGGTAAGTAGTGGATAGTGTAGGGGTAAAAATTACTATTCTAACTCCAGGGGGTGCAACAGTAGGGTAAGTGTTGGATAAGGTAGGGGTTTAAATTACTATTCTAACTCCAGGGGTGCAACAGTAGGGTAAGTGTTGGATAGTGTAGGGGTACAAATTACTATTCTAACTCCAGGGGGTGCAACAGTAGGGTAAGTGTTGGATAGTGTAAGGGTACTATGTGTTGTAATGCTATGCGTTGTAATGGTATGTGTTGTAATGACTGCGTTGTAATGGCATGCGTTGTAGTGGTGTGCGTTGTAGTGTCATGCATTTTAATAGTTGTGTTGTAAATGCATGCGTTGTAATGGATGTTACGTTGCAAAAGTTTCATTGTAATGGTAGTGCGTTGTAAATGTTGCGTTGTAAAGGCTGTTTCCCCTTTCAAAGCCCTGTATTGCTACAGGTACAACACTCCACTGAATGTACAACAAACATTCATATTCGCAGAAAAGCTTCATGCCCACCATCTGTTATGTGTGAAACTATGGATGAATATATCATCAGTGATACCCCGTAGCTTCCATGTTGTGGGACTTCACAGACATAGTGACACATTTGCCTTTAACCACATCAGCGCGGCGCAGATTCCTGCGCAGTGCTAAACGTTCTAATGAGCCAACGGGCTCATGACGGAACGGTTCCGTCATGAGCACAGGCCAAACGACGCTCATGACGGAACCGTTCCGTCATGAGCATCGAAGGGGTTAAGATCCAGATGGCAGCATAACTATAACACGAACACCCGAATCACTTGATTTCTCAAATAGCTCACAACAGAGCAACGCCCATAGCTCCAGAGTCATTGTTCACAACCTTGCGCTGCACTGGCATATGTCAGGATAGCGCACTCTGGTTACCCTTACAGGAAATCACAACAACGCTACATAGCCCAGATTTTCATTCTAGTGATCTGCTAGTTACAGGTCTAGTTCTCCCAACGGCACACACACTTCCAAACGGCTGGTATACGCCCACACCACACCCATCCAGCACAGGCGTCACAAGACATGTGACCCTACCAATAGAAAAGTCAGGGCGCACGTGCTCTATGACATTTTAGAGCAGCTCCCTTCGCAAGCGCTGTGATGGCCCATCCTGGTAGTCCATACGCCTCATGTAGGCCCAAGCCACCGAGCACGGGGGCCCACCACTACGTGCGTGGCCTCTTTGGTCACTGAGTTAGTGGTACCGGAGGGACTGAGAGGGTGAGCAACCTGAGATGAAGATGGGTGCACAAGTATGTCCTTAGCCATAGTGATATCAAGACTCAGCACCAAATGTGGGACTTCTTGGTGGCAGAGCGGGACTGCATGATGTAGAAGGTGCTCTGTCCGGAAAAAGATGAGCAGTGAGGCCTGGGTGCGCACTGGAGGAGTAGATGCCTTACAGCAGACTGGATACAAAAGGCGACGCAACGATTTAGTCATAGGCAGTCCCACACACCCTATCTTATTGGTCAAATGTCCGTCGCTCCAACATGCGTAGCGAAGTAAATGAGTATTTTTTTTATACAATGTACACTTAAATTTGCCATCTTATTTTGACAACCTATCCTTTTTTCAAATTCATTTAGGACTCGCGCCTCCTTTGCTGTGCGCACTACAGCTTGTGCCTTTGTTCTAGTGCACAGCACTGCCCACGCAGTGCAAGAAAATTTCTATGTGAAAAAATGAGGATACTAATCTAACCTACGAGTCGCACACGCTCAAGCGTGTCTGTTTCCATCAGTGCTAAACAATTGGCCTTTGCGTGCAACTTATTCTAAAAGACTGCATGCAATTGGCCAGAGGTGGGCGCATTGCTCAGTCCATGGCCTATTGGTATCTATTACGCACTTGCTGCATGTAATAGACACCAATAGCACATGAGGTTTCAATTATCGTGCCCAGACAAGGGTGTGATGATTGAAACCACGTGTATGGCTGTACACCACTTGTTTTTTATAACCGGATGGTAAACATTACTACTATACTAATTGTTCTTAAATCGAAGCCCATTAAACAAGTTGGAACCTTACAAATGGTTGTATTTTTAATGGGGGAGGGAAGGTGTGTGAAAGGGCAATGTTATTCTACTCCACATTAAGATACTGACAATTACCAATCATAACATCTTTCATCTACTATCTCTTAGATGTGGAGCTTCAGGGTGCACTATGTCCCAGCAAGTGGTGGAAGACACACCAGTGACAAGAAGGTGAGCTGTGAATATTCTTTTCAGAGTCACTCTCTCACCCTCTCTCTTCCTCTCTCCTTTGATGAACAATTGACACACAATCTTATCTTCTTTTTTATCTAACAGGTTGTGTTTCACAAATTGGCATCCTCCGCCTCCCAACACCTCCAAAGCTTAACGTTTGAGGAATCTGCGAGGATGCATGGCCATCATAACAATGCCTTAGAAGGTTGCTTTGACACGTGGTGGATCTTTCCGAAGCAATCAGAAGTCACCTGTGGGCAGGGTGAGTTGATAGTGTAGAGCAACTTGAGTGCGCAGGAATGTACAATCACCTCCGGGCAGTGGGAGTGGATAGGTTGCAACAGTCTGGGTGCGCAGGAACGAGCGCTCACCTACTGACACTAGGAGTAGATGGGGTGCAGCAGTATGGGTGGGCAGTAATGAGAACTCACCGCTATGCAGTGGGAGTGCATGGGGTATAACACCCTGGGTGGAAAAGAGGGCACAGTCACCTCCTTGCAGTGTGAGTTGATGTAATACAGTAGGCTGGGTGTGCAAAGGTGTAACACAGAAATGTACATGTGCAATTGTACGTACTCTGCAATTACTAATTGTAAACTATCTTTCAGATCACTAAACTTGAGGGTGCACTATAACCCGGCATGCGGTTGGACAAACACCGGTGGCAAAAAGGTGAGCTGCGAAGATTTTTCTCAGTATTAACACTACCTCTCCTGCTCCATCTATTACTTTCTCTCTCTCACACTTTCAATGTCTTTCTCTCTTTCTCTCTCTCTAATTTTTTCTTTTTCTCTCTTCCTCTCTTCACTCTCTCTCTCTCTTCCTCTCTCTCACACTATTGCTCTTTCTCTTTTCAAGTTATTAACGCTGCTGTCCACACTGCAGATTATTAAATCAAGGCTGAATTTAACACTGTCTGCAGTATAGATCCGAAGCAGAATTCAAGTTGTGACCTCTGCTAAATGCAGTGTTTGCAAAAGGTAAGCATAGCGGCCTAGGTGCACAAGGCCTCTAATTAAACGCGGTACGAACAAACAATATTGCTCTGCATAATGACATGATCTCTCACCTCATTCTGTCTCATCTCTAAATCATTTTAAAGACATGCTGGACCATTTTGTAGATCTGAGCCAGCGGGCACTTCCCTACAGACACCTCTGCAACGTGGACCTACCAGAGGGGTGGGATGCATCAGGCACACTACACACGTGCGAATAAGCAATATTGTCAAGTGTTATGTTAATTTGTGACTTTGACCTCATTCAGTCACATCTCTGTACCGTTTTAAATACCATCTATACCATAAGATAGGCCTAAGCTTATGAGCAGCGCTGCCCTACAGACTCCTGTTGAGGGTGATTCTGCGGGAGGGTGGAGTACACTACCCTGAGTGTGTATGTGAGAAAAAGCGATCTTGCCTTCCGTAATGATGTAATCTCTCACCTCATTCAATCACATTGATCTAATTTTAAGGACCTACTGGGCCGTACTATAAACCTCAGCCAGCAACAAGCGCTGCTCTACAGACATGCAACATTAACTTTTAGAACACTTTAGTTACTTCCTTACTGAGTGTACATGCACAAAGGGTCCCGTCACTGCCCTACGCATGAACATTAGACTTCTAGCATACCCTCTATTCCTATGTATATAAACATTAGCATGATATATTATAATTTAACCTTGTGTTTTCTCGTGCATTCCAACTCCTCTTTGAACCACAATTATCACTAACGATTAATCGTACTTCAAAAACGAAGGATACACTCAACTCCTATTTTCTACCAAGCATAAAATAAACATTCACTTACCTGCAAACGTGTCCACCATTAAATTACTTCTCCCTTTACAGAAATTAATTGGTTGGCTAAAAAGTGGCTGAGCGGAAACTCTCTCCTGCAATGATGCCTTGAGCATTCTAACACCTTCCATGGCAGTAGCAAGATACCATTTCATTGTGGAGACCTGCTCTTCCATACAAATGTGTACCGGACTCGGAGCTTGCACCAAAACGTCATGGGACACACTAATGGTGGCAGGTGAGCTGTAAAGCCTCAGTGTGCAAGACCTATAATTGAGAACATTGTGGGGTAGGGACTGGGGTGCAGCACTCTGGGTGCACAGGTGCATACAAGCGATTTTCCAGTAAGTAATAATGTAGAAATATATTATCAAACAATGGCGATCTCTGGCTTCATGTATTTAATTTTAAGGGCTTCTTAAACCACACTCTATCTCGCAGATCCCTGCATCCTAGACAAATGAGTGATGAACAGTAAACACAAAAGACTGAGTTTGACTATTATTTAGTGTGATAATCATCTGCTATTGAAGATTTTAAAGTCAATACTATTTAACATTACAGTTCACCTACAAAAAATAATGTAAGTAACTGTTAGGCACATAAATCCTGAGTAATTATACAAGTACAAGAGTTCTATGAGTGTATCACTTTATGACACCACAGAGGCTTAAGAGACTGCTGAGGCACACCCTGCATATTAAAATAAAGATCCTGAATATGACAATTAAGTTGCCTCGAACTCCTCGAACAATTAGTAAATAATTCTCGGGAAGGTGGCCGTCTCCTAGACAGCCACCTTCCCACCTGCCCAATTCACGTGTGACAATAACACAGTACTTGGGGGCATATTTACAAGGAAGCCGTTAAAATTATACCCCTTAATTTGTAAAAGAATAACTGATGGGGCTCAAAGTTTTACTAAGAAAAGAATGATGTTTCTAACTAGAAGTGTAATACCGGGGCTAACTCTTTACCAGAGGCTGTAGCTGCGATTAACGGTTCCTATGGAAAAATGTAAAAAGTCAAGCACACTTGCTGTTTGGATTAGCAACAGTGTGTGCTGAACTTGTGACCTGCGAGCTCAATTGAGTGTTCCATGAACTGTTACTATGGTAAAAGGCAGTAAGCAGTTTGGGGGTAGGGTTCAAAGGTGTTGGCTGTACAGAAACCGTCATATTTACCCGAAGTCCTCTACATGACAGAGGAGCAAGCAAACAGAGACGACAGAACACTGTGTACATTAGGAGCAAAAGAAGTACACAACTCTTTGAATTAACCTCAAAAGAGGGCATGAGCAATAGCCACTGGTGTTACAAACCCCATGTACAATTTGCCTACTCTGTACTCAACAATGGGCAATTCTTTATTGATCTCAATCAGACACTGCTGCTTCATGTTTCACAGTGTGCACTTCACTAAATACTTTGTGGATATTTAAATGGGAAACAGGATTGTCGACATTCCAAAACATTGGGGCATATTTACAAGGACAAGGACTGTTCCCATGAGGCACAGGGTCAGAGCTGATTTGCATATAGCCAGTGTCTAACCCAGGGTGGTGTGGAGTGCAAAATAATGATGGATTTAGGCCCAGATCCTTGTAAAGGGGTGAATGTATGACATTGTTCTACATTCTGTCCATCAACTGTGATTTTTGCAATTTTCACCCCGAGTGTGCCGGGTATACTCAGACGTGAGTCCCAGGCTCTCCACACCACTGGAGTCAAGCTATCCAGGCTGATGAAGGCTGATAGCCAGAAACCGGTCCTTGGATGCTTGATTCCGGTCTGGGAAAGACATGGCTTGGTAGTTCAGACTGGACTGTTCCCATGAGGCACAGGGTCAGAGCTGATTTGCATATAGCCAGTGTCTAACCCAGGGTGGTGTGGAGTGCAAAAAAAACGATGGATTTAGGCCCAGATCCTTGTACTGAGGTGAATGTATGACATTGTTCTACATTCTGTCCATCAACTGTGTTTTTTGCAATTTTCACCCCGAGTGTGCTGGGTATACTCAGACGTGAGTCCCAGGCTCTCCACACCACTGGAGTCAAGCTATCCAGGCTGATGAAGGCTGATAGCCAGAAACCGGTCCTTGGATGCTTGATTCCGGTCTGGGAAAGACATGGCTTGGTAGTTCGGACTGGACTGTTCCCATTAGGCACAGGGTCAGAGCTGATTTGCATATAGCCAGTGTCTAACCCAGAGTGGTGTGGAGTGCAAAAAAACGATGGATTTAGGCCCAGATCCTTGTACTGGGGTGAATGTATGACATTGTTCTACATTCTGTCCATCAACTGTGTTTTTTGCAATTTTCACCCCGAGTGTGCTGGGTATGCTCAGACGTGAGTCCCAGGCTCTCCACACCACTGGAGTCAAGCTATCCAGGCTGATGAAGGCTGATAGCCAGAAACCGGTCCTTGGATGCTTGATTCCGGTCTGGGAAAGACATGGCTTGGTAGTTCAGACTGGACTGTTCCCATGAGGCACAGGGTCAGAGCTGATTTGCATATAGCCAGTGTCTAACCCAGGGTGGTGTGGAGTGCAAAAAAAACGATGGATTTAGGCCCAGATCCTTGTACTGAGGTGAATGTATGACATTGTTCTACATTCTGTCCATCAACTGTGTTTTTTGCAATTTTCACCCCGAGTGTGCTGGGTATACTCAGACGTGAGTCCCAGGCTCTCCACACCACTGGAGTCAAGCTATCCAGGCTGATGAAGGCTGATAGCCAGAAACCGGTCCTTGGATGCTTGATTCCGGTCTGGGAAAGACATGGCTTGGTAGTTCGGACTGGACTGTTCCCATTAGGCACAGGGTCAGAGCTGATTTGCATATAGCCAGTGTCTAACCCAGAGTGGTGTGGAGTGCAAAAAAACGATGGATTTAGGCCCAGATCCTTGTACTGGGGTGAATGTATGACATTGTTCTACATTCTGTCCATCAACTGTGTTTTTTGCAATTTTCACCCCGAGTGTGCTGGGTATACTCAGACGTGAGTCCCAGGCTCTCCACACCACTGGAGTCAAGCTATCCAGGCTGATGAAAGCTGATAGCCAGAAACCGGTCCTTGGATGCTTGATTCCGGTCTGGGAAAGACATGGCTTGGTAGTTCGGACTGGACTGTTCCCATGAGGCACAGGGTCAGAGCTGATTTGCATATAGCCAGTGTCTAACCCAGGGTGGTGTGGAGTGCAAAGAAACGATGAATTTAGGCCCAGATCCTTGTACTGGGGTGAATTTATGCCATTGTTCCACATTCTGTCCATCAACTGTGTTTTTTGCAATTTTCACCCGAGTGTGCTGGGTATACTCAGACGTGAGTCCCAGGCTCTCCACACCACTGGAGTCAAGCTATCCAGGCTGATGAAGGCTGATAGCCAGAAACCGGTCCTTGGATGCTTGATTCCGGTCTGGGAAAGTCATGGCTTGGTAGTTCGGACTGGTCTGTTCCCATGAGGCACAGGGTCAGAGCTGTCCATCAACTGTGTTTTTTGCAATATTTACAAGGACGGCGTTAAAATTATCGCCGCTTTAGCAGCAGCAAACTGCTGCTAAAACGGCAATAATGGACTTGAAAATCCTTTGTCGTCTTACCAGAAGATTTTTTTACACTGCTGTTTGCTATGGCAGGGTGTGAGCCAAAGCTCCCGCCCTGCCATAGCAAACTTGGTTTGGATTTTGAAAGAGAAAACAGGGAAACCTACTCACTCTTTCAAAATGCAAAGCAAATTGCTTTTTCCCACGGGGAGCTGCATATTAGCAGGCCCCCATGTGGAAAAGTATTGGCGGCTTCAGAAGGACGCAGGGAGCTGGCTAGGACCATAGAGACATTGGGGCCCCACCCACGGTCCCTAATGTTGTATATACGCCTAAAGAGTAAACAGGGCAAAAAAATGCGGCAAAATGGCTCTTGTTAATATGCTTTCAAGTTTGCTATGACAGAGCAGGAACCTCGACTCCCGTCCTTCCATCCCAAACAGCAGTGTTACAGGGTAGGCACCCTGAGACACAGCAGGAGCCGATCCTGGTTAGTGGTGTTTCCCAGGGCCCTCAACTGCTCCAGAATGAGGGCCACGTGACCCCCGTCCCACAATTTAAAAAGCCCCGGAGGGTGGTGATCCCTGGAGCTTAGAGAGCTCTTTGAGCCCCACCACCCATTTTTTTGAAAGCCCCAAAGATTAACGGTTCCCCAGGGCTGGAGAGGGCCTTTAAGCCCCCCTACCCAAGTATTTTGCTGGGGGAATAGGTTTGAGCCCTCCTACCCATTTATTTTGTAGCACCCAGGGATGGCGGTCCCCTGGCTACAGGGCCCCTCTGGACCCTCATCAAATTTAATATTTTAGACCCTGGGATTTGGCCCCACCAGGCAGCTAATTTTTAAACAAGCACAGGAGCCAGCACTTCGTTTTTAATTTTTTTACCATGGATCCATTCACCCTGCGCACAGTTAGCTGTTTTTAAAAAAAAAAAAAAAGATTTTTTGGGGGCCCTATGGGTCCTTGTGGGACCCCCTAAGCAGGTCTAGAGGGTTAAGAAGATATTTCTAACCTGCCCCCTTTACACGTTTTGAACACTTGTTTCACTGATTTCTAGACCCTCGGTTCTACCGAGGCACACAATGGCTGCCAACACTTTCTGGTTTCGAATGTTGACAACCACTTGACAGCCAATTAGCATTCAGCACGTGAACCGGACGATGCGCTTAGGGTGCGCTCAGGATGCGCGGATCCACTGCGGCCATAGATATATATGTACTTGTAATTGTGATTTTCTCAGGAACTACTGAACAAATATACACCATTTAAGCAAAAGTCATGAGTCTGAACCAAGGACTAACTCGTTGCCAAATTTGGTGTAATTACGTTCAGCAGTTCAGGCTGTAGCCACAATGAACTGTTCCTATGGAAAATTGCATGGGGAAAACACGTTTTGGGACCCCCCTTTTTTCTCAGCCCCCACTTTATGATTCACCCCAAGACTTTTTAGGATAGTAGCGGACGGGAGCGCCCCACTAGTTCTGAAAATTTCGCAAAGATTTGTCAACCGGCACCAAAGTTATTCCAAATAGAATGTTGCAGATTGCTTTTGAAAAATAGGTCCTAACGGATGTATGACGGTACGACGCTGGCTATTACCACGCGTACCGTTACAATGCGTGTTTTACAACGCAAGTCGTTACCACGACTTGCGCTGTAGGGTGCGGACTTAGGAATAGTTTAATTTACTATTCCAACACCAGCCCCGGTGGATAGTAGGGAAGGGGTTGGTATAGTAAATTAACTATTCCTTGTCCTTGAGCGCCCTCCAGCGTAAGTCGTGGTTACGACTTGCCTTCTAAGAGACGCGTTGTAATGGTAGCCGGGGTACCATCCGCGTCATAAAGGATGTTCCCCGGTCCTAACTATAACTACCTACTGGCGACCACCAGTAGGTAATATATATATATATTTAGGCTGATCACTCCCTCCTCATCAGGGGCCAACAACCTCAGAATGATGCTTATAAAAAACTGGCATATCCAGCAAACAGATATTGTGCTGAAGGAAGATCTACTTTTTTTTTTTTTTTTTTTTACTTTTCTACCTGCTTATCCATTACTAACCTTCAGCAAAGCAAGGTCAATAGGAGACATGCTTGTCACTAGTCATCTGGAGAGACCTATATTGAAGACTAACACCCTTAAAGAACCGAAAGGGTTTTATCCCTGCGGCCGCTGCAAGGCTTGTGCGGGCAGTAAAACGGTCCTATCGTATATGATACCCGAGACAGGGAAGAAAATATTAATTAAAAAGTTTATCACCTGCAGCACTAAATATGCAGTCTATTGCTTGCACTGCCCCCGTGGCCTTCGCTACATTGGTAGCACAATCAAGGAACTGAAATTGAGGATATTAGAACATCTCAGGGCCATCGACAAGGCGGATCCCGCCTATCCGGTGGCCCGCCACTTTGCTGAGGTACACGGTCTGGACCGTAATAAACTGCAATATTTTGGTTTGGACATTGTCTGACCAAATGTCAGGGGCAGCGACCACTTAAGACAACTCCGCAGATTGGAGTTGAGGTATATTATAGATCTCTCTACCAGGCATCCACGGGGTCTGAACAGTGGGGAGGAAATGGCGTTCCGTTTGGGAAAGTAAAGCTGTAATTTGAGAACAAATAGGAATGCCAACATATGGGTTGCAATGCATGGAAAGCCAGATGCACTGATATGGAATTTACCATCAATGAATGTAAGCCTATTTTCGAAATGTCTGCTGTAAATTGTGATTTGTAATTTTTTGATACATTTTTCGATTAATTTTTTGATTGGAACACTCATTGGCTTTACATGATCATGTATGGGAATTTGCCACTGAAGTTAGCATGTTTCTATTTTTTCTATAACATTCGATTGATGAATTTTGAATCTTGAATTTGAATCAATTGATTTATTATTGGTATGGATTTGAACTGCCATATACATCAAGTCTTTGAATGATGTAATTTGATGAACTTTTTATTGACTTGGTGCGATACATGTGTATCTTGTTAAAGTGGAGTAATCATTACGGGATGGACTAACAGAAGACACTAGCTGATTCACGGCTTTATAAATGGTTTAATATTTATACTTTTTAATATAATTAATACCCCCCTGTCCATGGATAACAGCCCATTGGTGGGCAGAACACGTGCTTTGTAAGGGCCTAATGGTCTTGTATATACATTTCAAGATGGCGCCCACCGTGACTCTAGGAGGGTTGAGTCCTTTGTTGATGTCTATGTTCATGAAAAACTTTATTAACATGTTGAATGTTGAAGTGTTATACACACTGACGAAGGCAGCACCAGAAACAAGTCTGTGCAAGTCCCCCGCAAATAAAACATTTGTGGTTACCATGACCCCCTTGAGTGCTGTACATTTCTTTTGAATTGGAAAGAAAAGACTGAGCGCCATATATATATATATATATATATGAAGAATCAGCTCCTTACAGCTCAGCTCAGCGCGCCGCGCCAGCATCGAAGGAGACGGACCAACCAGGTACAGCAAGATGGTAGTTTTATTTCACAGAGAACAGCTACGCGTTTCGGGCCAACTCTCCTTGTTCACACTGTAATCCTAATAAAAACAATTGCTTTTTTTATATGCTTAGAAAGTGAACACACCTCTAGTTATGACATCATAAATCACATGGTCATAGACATAAAATAAATATATGCTTTTCTCTTTCTTTTTTTCTGTGAAGCGTAATTTTGCAATGGATAACTGGATAAATCCCAATTAGCTTCATAAATATAGCTTCAATATTTGAAAAACAATTATTTATCTGTATGAATACATAATAAAATATATTGCACAAGCTGACATAAGAAATCCAGCATCGATATGTCTATAAAGTGATTAGTGCAAAAGTAGAAAAGCAGCAGTTGAAATAAAAGTGCATGTGAGACTGTGTAAAAATTGTGCAAATGAAGCAAAAAGTGCATACTGCAAGGTCAAGAAGTAATTCATTATCTGCAACTGTATATACTCAGATCCCTGGGATGGTTACATTAAAATCTACTAAAAAAAACCTTAAAAGCAGTAAAAACATGTGCGTGTAAATATCAAAATGGTCATCAACAATGTATGTGCTGAACCATACACAAACATGAAAAAAGAGATCATCATATATTTAAGAATAAGTATACAAAAGTGTATTTAAAAGTGTATATAGAAAAATAGTAGAAAATTTGAAATAAAATGATGGTACCAAGTTATCTGAAAATGAAGAAGAAAAATAGAATATATTAAGATAAAGTTAAAAACTATATCATCATATATACATATTTACAGCATAGTATCAAATATTATCAAAGATAGGAAAAAGACAGATTCAAGTACGAAAATGTATATTCATGTAACAACTAATGATGATATTGCACTCAATAATAGGGATCCTAACTATTGAGTGCCTAGTTGTTACAACCAAGTGATAAGTTACTAGAAAGCATATGTATAGAAAGAAATTATACATTTGGAAATAATGGATTATATACAGTTAATCATATAAAGTAATGCATTTCTTCTGTGTTGTTTAAATCATTAGGCCATATACTGTCAAATTCTAAAATAATTTTAGTTTCCAATTGTCTGAGCATAAGTTCTCGGTCACCTCCTCTTCTGAGTTGAGGGATAGCTCCCACCACAAAGTATTTGAGACATGCCACATCTTAGTTGTGGACAGTCATATATATATATATATATATATATATATATATATATATATATATATATATATTACCTACTGGCGTGTCGCCAGTAGGTATATATAGTTAGGATTTTTTGTCTATGGAACTTTTGAAAATTCTATGTCTAATAACTTTGGCGTTTGTGGACGGAATCGGCTGCAATTTTCAGGAAAATGGCACATTTTGTTTTTGAGCAGCCCCTGAAAATTTGGGGGGGTTTCGTCAAGGGGGGGCCGAGAAAAAAGGGGGGTCCCAAAACGCGTTTTTCCCATGTTAATTTCCATAGGGCCTTTGGCCTCACTTTTAGCTCGAACGGCTGAATGGATTTGCACGAAACTTGGCAAAATTGTAGGGACTGTTAGCCCGATGTGCCTTTGCTAGGTCTCAATATATGTGCTCCAGTGGATTTTGAGAAATTAACGTTCAAAACAAGATATATATCTGTAACAGCGCTCCGGGCTGCGCTCCGGTCCGCTTACTTTTCGCGAAACGGAACTTTGCGATGCGAAGCTGATTGGCTCCCCGGTGTCTGTCAACATTCTAAACAGTCCGGAGCGGCCGCCATCTTATCTCTCGGTAGGATCGAGAGAGAAGAAGAGGTGAAAAACGAAGGGGGAATTTAATGAAAGGGGGCAAGGTATACCCCTCTTGACCCCCTAGGAATGTTGTTGGGGTTATTAAAGGGTCCCATGGGGAAAATTAAAAAAAATATATTTTTCACGGTAGAAGCGCTTCCCGGGCCGCGAACTGGGCCGCAAACTGGTAGCGAAACGGGAATTCGCCATTTTGTGCTTCGTTTTAATTAAATTACTTGGTATAAGGGGGTGCGGGAGACGTATCCTAATCCCTTATGTTTTCTGAGGGTGGCTGAGGAGGCTCATATATGTTGATACATGTCTTCCAGCGGCTGTGCGTGAGCTTTTTTTTTTTTTTGCTGCGTGACGTCTGTTAACGTTCGATTCGATGGAAATCAGGAAGTGTTGACCGCCAATTTGTCAGTGCGATAAAATATTTTGTTATAAATGAATCCTTATTGATAAACATTGTCTGCGCCATCTTGCCTTTTTTCCAATGCCACAATTTTGTCGTGCACGGCAGCCATTTTAGATGCCAGGCCGGTCCCAGGCTATCACCTAGCCCTGCGGATGTAGTTTATGGCCCCAGCTGTAGAGAATCCAGACATGTCAACCCTCCCGATTCAGGCGTGAGACTACTGATTTCAATGCTAGTCTCCCGCCTCCCGATTTCTGCAAGCAAAAACCCGGGGGCATATTACCAACAACTAGCGATAATTTTTGTCTCTAACTTGTTTAGAGACAAAAATTATCACCGCACATCGGCGATTTTTATCGCAGATAAACCTTGCTATTAGCAAGGTTTATCGCAAATGCGATAAAAAACGGCCGCAATGCATGAATATCGCTGAAAAGTCAGCGATATTCAAGCATTATCGAGCAAATGCTCTTAGCCATGTTATCCACCTCCCATTGGATAACATAGCTAAGAACTGCTCAGGGCAGATGTTAGCTTTTGGAGATATTCGCGCTTAGCGCGAATATCTTCAAAAGTTGGTAATAGGAGATAGCGATGTTAGGGACTGTTTCCAGTCGCTAACATCTTAGCACGCCCACTTTGCATGTCATTAGTGATAAATATCACTGACATGCAAAGCGGGGCCCAAGATGGTCGCTATCTCCTTTTAGCTGTCACTAACTGGTGTTAGCGACAGCTTGGTAATAGGGAGATAATTTTATCTCCGCTTTCTTGGCTTTTAAAGCCAAAAAAGCGGAGATAAACCCCTTGATAATATGCCCCACGATTCCTCGGGGGTTTCAGCTGACAAGGCTTGGTATTGTGTTACGTAGTAATTCTTCCAGGAAACGTCAGAGGGTCGATGCAGGGGTTCAAGAAGGGGTGATAAACCATTTAAGCCTCATGAACAAGCGCATGGTCTTTTAAAGATCTGTGCGGTACTCGGGGCGGCGGTGTGTGTGTGTCCTCTTTCAGGAGCGGGCGGGGGGGGGGCACTGCCAGCAACTTGCCAGGCCAGGCAGTGTTCAACTCTTGCATCACCCTTTCTCTGCCTGCTATTGCGCTCCATGCTTCGGAAAGGTAAGAAAAAGAACGTGCATTTGAGTTTGAAATGTCCGATCCTGTAGCAGTACACGATTCAAGGCCCCATTCACCCGATTTTTAAAAAATATATAGCACTCCAACAAAGTAGGATTATAAAACTTTATTAACTTTTAAATATAACGAACGGAACAAAAACTGTAAAAACATTTAAACATTTTTGACAAAAAAAAGCAACAATGGTCAGAAGCTGTCTTTTGTGCGAATAGTCCCAATGCAGCACAACGTGCTGAGTTCTGGACGGCACCCAGGTGATGTCACCTGGGTGCCGCACTGGTTTTTGGGATCCTACAATGCAGCTCAGAAAAACAGCGTGGGGCGTCCCGGGTGGTGCGGGGGGAGGCCTCGTCAGTAGCGGTCTGTTGTGCGAATAGTCCCAAGGCAGCAGAACGCGCTGAGATGTGGATGGCACCCGGGTGATGTCCAGTAAACTGCCGCACTGGTTTTGGTATCCTACAATGCTGCTCCGAAAATTGGCGTGGGGCGGCCCGGGGGGGGCGTGGGGGAGGCGGCGTGAACGGGCCTCCCCAGGTGGCGGCCATCCAGCTGAGTTGCGCCCGCTCTTGCGGCTACAGCGTCTCGCTCACCATGTAGTTGAGTTGCTCCCACTCTTGCAGTGCAGCGATAGGCGGCTGCCACAGGACTCTTAAAATGGCGGACGGCTCTTCGGTTTTGGGCCTGGTCCACTAAAATGGCCCTGGGACACCTTGGAACTCGGACGCTTGCCTGCTAGGGCTTGGGCTCCATTCTCGAAAGCGTCCCTTCAGCCGTGAAGATTCTACAAAAGTCTTGGGGGCCCTCGACTCCTGCAGGCTTCCGGTGGGGAGCGGCTGCCATGATTGCTCGCGGAATGACCACGACGGAGCCACGAGATGGTGGTGCTCTCATGCTGACGCCAGCTTCAGTCTGAATCATCCAGAAACAAGGTGGGGCTTTCATCGTTTGGGAAAAAAAAATGTTCTAAACCAATGAAAAGTGTTATTTTTAGGTCATATGACCAAGCCTTCCATCTTTAGGAAACCAAAAGTAAAATGAACCAATGAAAAGTTTTATAAACAAGTCACATGACCTGTTATGCGGCATAGGGCTACAAAAAGCGTAGAAAATCCGTTGGCACGTGAGGCGGCGTCAGTAGCGGACCGATGTGCGAATAGGCCGAAGGCAGCACAACGCGCCGAGATCCGGATGGCACCGAGTTAGTGTCCAGCAAGTTGCTGCACTGGTGTGGCTATCCTACAATGCTGCGCCGAAAGTCGGCGTGGGGCGCCCCATTGGCCTGTGAGGTCGCGTCAGTCAGTGGGGGCTGTGCGTCTCCCCCAAGATGGAGGCTCCTCGGCTGCAGTGGAGCGCCCCTTAGCGTTTCACTCGCCGTCCAACTGAGTTGCGTCCGCACTTGCGGCTACAGTAGGCCGAAGGCAGCACAACGCGCCGAGATCCGGATGGCACCGAGGTGGTGTCCAGCAAATTGCCGCACTGGTGTGGCCATCCTACAATGCTGCGCCGAAAGACGGCGTGTCCAGCTGAGTTCCGGTCACTCTTGCGGCACAGTGACTCGAACGCGCCGAGATCCGGATGGCACCGAGGTGGTGTCCAGCAAGTTGCCTCACTGGTGTGGCCATCCTACAATGCTGCGCCGAAAGTCGGCGTGGGGTGCCCCGTTGGCTTATGAGGTGATGTCAGTACAGTGGATCGATGTGTGAATAGGTCGGAACCAGCACAAGGCGCCAAGATCCGAATGGCAAGTCCTGAATGTTGAGTGCCATAGTTGAGAGTTCTGAGCAGTGCTTGTAAGACTGTCTGAAGCTTATTTGCACCTGCTGCAGCTTCACTATTGCCCTGGTGTGGCCAAAGGTCGCACATGACATAGGCGGCCGGCTCCCGAGGTCCGGCGGAACTTTTTTCCTTTTCCTTTTTGCTTCTTGTCCCACAATCCGTTTCATCTGAAGACACGACCAGGTCCCTGAATGTGTGCAGGGGGACGTTATTGATTGAATCAAAATGGCGGCTTGACACAAAGCTGACTCAAGCGTTGCTGTTGATGCTATACAGACAAAAATTGGTTTTCAGTTTGTACATTCTTCAGGATTTTTTTTTCCATCCAAGGCTGATTGAGAGTTTGTAGAAAAATGGCTTCAGATTTTCCACATACTACTCTTCAACATTCTTCCTAAATGTAACAATGTGAGACTCACTAGGAGAACGGCTGTTTATCTTTCCTTTCAAAATGCTGCCAACAATATTTTCTGAATGGAAGACACCATCTTGTAGCATAAAGGGCCGAAAGGGGTTCTGGTCTGGCCGATGGTTGGTGGAGACATTTTGACTATATCTTGGACCTGCCCGGCCTCGCCCAAAATGGCGCCGGTATAAATGGGACTCGTAACTCCTTGTTGTGTACTGGTTGAACAACCTTGATATCACGAGATATGAATGCAGTTTTGATGCTCATGGCGGGCGGGGACGAGAATTGATTGAATATTTCGACATCCCTATTGATATTAAGTTCTGATGTGTTATTGATTACTGTACTATTGAAAGTCCGAATTAACGTCACCCATGGTAGTTGCACGCAAATGTATATCTAGATAACTTTTTTGTAAGTGGCCCTGTCGTATTTTAATTACAAAATGTACGTCCACCGATTCCGCAACTGTTAGACACCTTAGTTCTTGCAACCTAATGGCTCGCTCGTTACGTTCCTCTATAATGTCAATGTCTCCTCATCATATACGATTTCAGTTTGCTCCGTGGCCGGCCCACGTGGTTATAGGCCCGTATTTGTATACTGACATTTTCACAATAAAGGTTTTTAAAACAAAACATGGTAGTAGTATTTACATTGGTAAAGTTTTTACTTTTAGTCACTGTTTTCGAATCAGTATAAGGCAAGTGAAATAAAGCAGTCCAATTACATGACGGATAAAAGGTATAATATGTAGGAACGCAGTAAAGATAAATGGTCAAGGGCAGTTGTGTTTTCCACTCCTGCAACATAAAGTGATCGATAAGAATCTGATAATCAGGCGTATCGGCGACTAAGACAGCAGGCCGAGTCTCTTTTACTCAACGGCTCCGTCATGGAACGAAGAAACGCCCTTTTTCTCGAAAAAGGAATATATTTTACTTGCAGGACAGTTGTAAATTTTCCGGGAAAGTACATTAGCCTGGAATATTATAACATATATGTTTTAAAAAAAAAAGTTCGAAATCAATAAAAAGCTTATTTTTTAGGTCATATGACCAAGCTTTTCATTATTAAAATAACAAAAGTAAAATGAACCAATAAAAAGTTTTATTAACAAGTCACATGACCTGTTATGCTTACGTTACGCGCTGCGCGCCGCGCCCCGGATCACTTCCGGGTGCGCTAACGCGGCGTGTCATATAACGCATTACGCGACAACGTAGGTCAAGAATATAGTCAAAATGTCTCCACCAACCAGCGTTCGGAACACAACCCCTTTCAGCAGTCCAAAAAGTTCTGTAAAATGACAACAGAGGGGACAGGCAACAAGAACCATCAGTCAAAGAGGGGAGGGCAAGTTCTTCTCTACCGGGTCATGTTGGGGCGCTACCGGAACTGATTGAATTGGTAGTCTACAGTGTTTCTGGATGTTTCAGACTAAAGCTGGCGTCAGCATGAGAGCACTACCATCTCGTAGGTCCGTCGTGGCCATTCCACGAGTAAACATGGCAGCCGCTCCCCACCAGAAGCCTGCGGGAGTCGGGGGCCCCCAAGACTTTTGTAGAATCTTCACGGCTGAGGGGACGCTTTCGAGAATGGGACCCAAGCCCTATCAGGGAAGCGTCCGAGTTCCAAGGTGTCCCAGGGCCATTTTAGTGGACCACGCCCAAATCTGAAGAGCCGGCCGCCATTTTGAGAGTCCTGTGGCAGTCGCTTATTGTTGCATCGCAAGAGCGGGAGCAACTCAACTACATGGTGAGCGAGACGCTGTAGTCCCAAGAGCGGGCGGTAAACAGCTGAATGGCGGAAGAGGCACAGTGTAGCAAAAGCGGCCGGAATGGCAACTAAAATGGTAAAGGGGCGCCCCACTACAGCGTGTCTTCAGGTCAAACGGATTGTGGGACAAGGTCCAGAATAGAAGAGTCATCAAAAGGCAAAAAGTTCCGCCGGACCCCGGGAGCCGGCCGCCTATGTCGGGGGCGATCTCAGGCTAAACCGGTGCTATAAGACTTGGGGAGGGGGTCGGAGCCAAGCGTCTTCTCCGAGTCCGTGCCATCACACCGCCCCTCGGGGGCCTCCGTCAAGCGGTTTAGGGAGGTACCATATCACATTGTTTTCAAATGCAGTCAGGTCCACAAACGACACTCACTTACTTTGAGAATAGTGAAGCTGCAGTAGGTGGAAATAAGCTTCAGACAGTGTTACAAGCGCTGCTCAGAACTCTGAACTATGGCACCCAACATCCAGAACTTATGCCATTTGAGAATGGCAGTGACATTGAAGCAACTCAGGGACCAAAACCATTAACGTACTTTCACATATGAAAATCTTACTTGGGGAGGGGGCAGGAGCGAAGCGCCCCCTCCCAGTCCGCGCCACCACACCGTATGTTGAAAATTTGAAGCCATCGTTCTACAAACTCAACCAACCTTGGATGGAAAAATCTAGAAAAATGTACAAACTGAAAACCAGTTTTGGTCTGCATAGCATCAGTAGCAACGCTTGCTATCAGAGTGCATGAGTTTCATGCTCGATCGATTGAGCTAGCCGGATCGGGCAATAAAAAGTATAAAATAGTTATGTAAATAGTTATTTAATAAAATGTTTTACCCTGTTTCTTTGCTGGTGTGTTGTATATATTTTTAATATTTGCATAGGGTCTGTCGTTATTTTGGGCGGGGTGGGTGACGGAGCCGAGCTGTCTTGCAGCCCTCATGGTGTGGAGCTCAGTTCATCTCACTATTTTCGTATTTCTCATGAAGGGTTGTTCCTAATATTTCTATTTTAGCGAGGTCAAAAAGAGATCCAATTAGTGGCCTACTGATTTTGCTCGATTAATTTTATTTTTTTACACGATTTTTCACTATCTGCAAAGACTAAACAGAGTATTGCGACTTTGTGCTTGTTTGTAAATAGAGAATGAACCAAAGAGAATCAATTGTAAAACAGTAAATGCTTGGATAACAATCAATCAAATGGAGAGACAAGCAGGCACGACGGATTACAACGGGGGTAAAGGCCTGCGTTAACTACTCTTCACTATCTGCAAAGAGAGAGTACTACTAAGAGAAAAGAGGGGAGGGGGGCAGCGTTCAAAGCACATCAGCGTGCATAAACACAAAAAAGTTTTTACCTATCACGTACTTGACATTTTACAGCTTTTGATATTTGCTATTAAAAAACCAATGACATTCACTGAAAAAACCATAGGTTATAGGCCATAAATAGTTAGGAATTTGCATTTACAAAACCTTGAAAATTCACTGAAAAAACCATTGGTTATAGACCATATATAGTTAGGGATTAGCCTTTTCAAAACCTTATTTTACTCACACAAAACCATTGAAATTTCATATATAGTTAGTTCCACTAACTATATATCGCGCACCCGCAATCCACTGCTGATGATGTCACATATTACATCATTCATGACATGGTTAGTGACATCACTGATGACATCACTGATGACATCTCAAATGACATCACTGATGACATCACTGATGACAACATCCAGTGACTGTATGTTTCTGTAAAGTATCTGAATCGGGTCTAAAATCAATGTTCTCCACCTGACTCTCGCACACTTCTCAACGTGGCTCTCAGCGGGGCATGCACTGTACGTAAAGTACGGCAAAGTACAGGATCTCCGGTCAGCCGACCTCCGACCCCTCTCAACCTCGTCACTCCTGCGCAGTTCCTTGTACTCCCGCTGCCCGGGGCAACCACGACTGCTCCCCCTCGGAGAATGTAGGAAAGCTCTGTACACAGAGTTGTTGCTTCTTGCCGTACGCCCAATGTAGAGAAAGGGTTTTGCCAATTTCTGAGGAAGCACTCTCGAAAAATATTTGAGAAGAAATCGTCCTCCAGCCACACTCCTTGTTCTGAATTAAGACGGGCGAACCCAGGTAGATGGTGCAAGTTTTATTGTTTTAGCCCAACACCACCGCCACAACGCGTTTCAACCGGTGTAGGGCCTTGGTCACATGACATGTTTGAAGGTTTACAACAATTTAAAGTGCTAGTGCATGACGTACTTCCACTACAGTAATGTAAATAACAAGGACCCCCTGTTAGGAAAAAATGGCATAATATTAACACAGTGGGAGGGAGAAATTGTACAAAGGAAACACAACCGAATGATTATAAAAAACTATATTTCATTTAATAAGTATATAAATGTTCATATTAAAAACAGTTAATAAAAAGCATAAATATAAATCAATTCTACAAAAAACAAGATATACAGTTTTCATACAATACATAAAAATTACATATAAAAAAAGATTCTATAACAGTGGCAAACAATATTATTTGACGCGCGTTTCGGCGTTATGGGAAACGCCTTCCTCAGGAGCCACAAATAGTATCTGAAAAACATAGTAAATTCATAATTAAATCAAAACACATATGTGACTATTTTATTCAGAAGTTACCTAAATGACAATCACTCCCTATTTGTATAGCTGATTGAATGCAGCTAAACAAGGTACAGACTAGCATTTCTATATTTGAGCAGTGGTAAATTGTGGGAAGAGATAGTTCCTGAAAAGCAACCAATGGTAAAAACCATCGGGATAATCTCTTCTTAGTGAGCCAAGGTAATGGATAAGCTCTAAATGTAAGGGGATGTATAATTCCTTCATAGGAGATTTGTTATTACTTGCACATTTGACGTAAGTTGATGGAACTGTATGTAGGAATTCGTATGTCACAGGCCCATCTAGATAACAACCATAATTTTGGTACAATGTACTTACATATGTTGTTCCAGCTGATAAGATATTACATAAAAGTATCTATGTAAGGGGAAGACTATTCTAGCCATTCAATCAAATCAATATAGGGCCAAAATGGTCAATGGACCTAAACTGGAAATGTGGAGAGTCACTTACCGAGTTACCGATGGTGAGGGCGGAGAAATGCAAAGACAATGCTTATCTCTCTCTTTGTATCTATATCCATAAGCTAAAGTCTGGAATAGGATATTACAGTGGACAAAGAGAAAAATAAAGACTATCAATACTAGTTTACCATAATGCAAATGAGATGTATCAAAAAGGTAACTACAGAAGAAATTTGTGATCTAAAAAAGGAGGGATGGCTAAAGAAAGTTCTTCGTTTGTCAGGCACAGTATTTGCCGATGTAGGACCAGCCTATAGATGATGTACAAAACAAATTTTATATATATAGGGGAAGACTAGATGGGCGTGCATGCGTCTTCTGGTATGGGAACATAGTTTAGTTATTATATAAGGGATTCCTAAATGGGAGGATTAACTTATTGCAAAGTGCAGCATATTTATTAACTCATGCTTACCGTGGCACATAATCGCTAGTTTCTCACAATGAAGAAACACCTTCCAGTTCGAACGTAACTATGTCCTTCTGTCCGAGTGACTGGCCTTCATACAGATTATCGTCAACGATGGGATTAAAAAATAAGGGAATGTAGTGGTATCGTAACAATGGATGAAATAAATAAACCTATTCTTAATGTAAAGCCTAATTCTGTTGAATTATCGCAACGATCTGAATAATGTCCAGTACACAAGGGGTATCTTAATTGGTGCCGTAACATGATGTTTGGGTATTTATCTAAAAAGGCTCTGTATCATAGACCTAACAGAATCTGGTAACTTGTCATACAAAAAGAAACCTTACCGGTAAGTAAAATCAATAATCAATATTCTGTATTCTAACACCCACAGTGGAGGACATCAGGGGAATGAGATCATTTATGTGTCCACTCCAAATGGTTATTAGGGAATGTCCATAGCAATGCTAAAAAGTGAAAAGTACAGCATAAAGAAGTCAGAGCCCAGGACTTCAAAACAAGAAGCAATATTTAAACTGTGCTCAAAAATATCAGCAATGTTAAATTTAATCGCATTGCCTTACCGGAGGCACAAATAGTATAATGCTGCAGTTTTCTTTGTGTATTTAGGAAAAGCAGTTGGTGCCTGCCGTCATGTTTCAGCAGTGGGAGAGTGTATCACCACGCCGAGTTTCCACTTCTAAAAATAAGGGTAGATAAAACGAACCGATCTGAGTTATAAACAACTTATGGATATCTAGTGTTATAAGGCGAAAGGAATTAGCCTCAGGGGAAAGCCGAGATCTTACCGGTAGAAAGGTTCCTGGTCCGAATGTATCAACCCGCGGGAGCCGCACAGAAGATGGCTGCTGGCGTCCCGCAGCTGTTGGGAAAGGGATGTAACCTAGCGTGCCGGCATACGTCTCCTTATGTATGGACCACTCGTTTACCTTGAGTGTGACGTGTAATTGCTTGAGTGCCGCCTATTAAAGGAGAATCCCTTTAACTACAAAGTTCGAGGGCCGTGTCACAAGCGAGAACGCCTAGTGGGTGACGTTTAAGCACTGAAAGCACGCCTGTTGTCAGAGGAGGGAAACCTCAGGATTCATATAAAGGGGCGGATAATAGACAAAAGGTCGCACCAAAGGGATATTTAAATCCGACGGTCATGATACTAAAAATGTCTTATGCAAACGTGACAACCAACCACGGTATTGTGGGAGGCACTTCAAATAATTGATAGCAAATGCAGATATGGTAAAGATATTAGTAAGGACAACCGGAAATTATTGTTATCGGATCTCCTAATTAAAGTCTTTTAATTGAAGGAAGGCGGATAACAGTTGTTGGAAAATTCACAAAGGAAAACGATCTTTCAAATTCAGACAAAAATATCGTATCTTTGTCCCATAATCTCAATAATCATGATTATTATTAAAGGTAAGATAATCGCAAAATGAGCCTAAGGTACACATCTGGTGTATACCATCTAACAACGGCAATCACCATTGAAACGGATAATTTAACCATTTTAGAATATTCATAGTGAGTCTAACTAAAAGGTCTCATCGTGAATGATGGACCAATGTGTGCTAAAGGAAATCCAACATAATACCTACAATCTAAATCTGACTCATAAATCTTATCTGAACAATGCCTGATTGTATGGACACATAATGCGAGTGGTTATTATATAGCATTCTCCCAGGGAATTTCGCTGTTAAGTCCCCTTTTATATGTGTCCAAGACAAAAAATCCAATAGACCTCTCTTTTTTTCCTAATGGCGCATCCACCTTTGTTATCTGATGTTTTTATTTTCTCTAAGATGCGCCAGTGGAAATCATCCAGTTTGTGTTTTTTATCGAGGAAATGTTTTACTAAGGGTGCATTTAGTTTCTTCGTTTTTATCGCTGATCTGTGTTCAGTAAAGTGCGTTTGAATTGACCTGCAAGTTTCGCTAACGTAGCCTAAGCCACAAGGGCAGCTGATGAAATAAACCACATTTGTGATTTTGCAGTTCCATAATTCAATTGCTTTAACTGTAAAGCCATTGTGGGTAAATACCTCACCGCCTAGAATATTTTTACACGATTTACAGGAAGAACAAGGGACTGTTCCTCGAACCGGTTCCTCGAACCGATTGTCCAATGGAAGAATGATTCATCCTGAAGCATGGTTGATTTCCACCCATCAGTCTATTTTCGACTATTAAGGAGGTTTACAGCAGTAGCTTGGGCATCCCACATACATGATTGCCTCCCTCCCTAATGAGCTGCACAGTAAGACCTTGGGCAGTATACTGCTATTCTGGCTCCTCAGTCACTCAGTGTAATTATTACTTTCGTATGGGATGGGTTCTAAGGTCTCTTCATGAGCAAATGACATCTGAAAAACATAAAGTCATGTTTTGGGTGGGATTACATGTTGGGTTTCTATAATCCCTTCGAAGCAGGGCCTGCACACCTATTCTCCTGCTGTCTGTCACTCTTCTGCATCTTTCTTTCATCTTTCTCGTCATGCAGCAGACTCCCTCTGCCCTGCAAGGCTACTAAACAAGATGAAACCGGTTCTGACCGGCACTCTATGTGAACAGTGTTCTGTCAGACAGCTCTCCGATAACAAACCACATGTAGAGAGGGATATTTCTGGATGTTACAAAACTTCCAGTGTGTTGACAAATTTATATTGCACATTCCAGAACCTCATGCTCGTAGAGGTGGGAGCGCCGAGCTACAGCTGACCCAAGGTTCTGACTCGTAACTTAGAGCCTGTGCACAAGACGACCCTAAACCTGTTTGCTATGTAAATCATAAACTAAACATCACGTAAAATATGATAAAGTCTCTTCATAATTAAAAAAAAAAATGTGGGCCTCATGCATCGCTGGAATGTCACGTTTTGTGACGTTCTGTGGCGCACAAGCCTACTTCATATTTACGAGGCAACGAAGTCACTTTATTTGGCTTAATGCTGCCTCATAAATATTGTTCCCCCTTAACGCAGGAGTGCAATGGGTGTTGCTGGCGGCATTCCCAGGACATTCATGGCTTTTTTTACCCTGCCCCAGATATACGGGAAATCATAAATCTGAGGCAGCGCCAAAAATGTATGCCTTCGAGGAGAAGTATCTTTATTTCTCCTCATTTTATCTTTTTCTATGTGTGCTACATTCTGGAGCACACATAGAGAAAAAAATCCCCTTGTGATTGTTTTTTGCAGGAAGGTTTCCCTCCCTGCACAAAAGAAATCATCCCTGCGTTGCAGGCATCCTTCCACCATGGTGCAAAGGTGCCTACATTGATGCACAGCAGCCAGTTGTGCGCCAGTGCAGGGGAGGGACAGGAATGCGCCATAACTGATAGATACAAAACACAACAGTTGATGGACAGAATGCAGAACAATGTCATACATTCACCCCAGTACAGAGATCTGGGCCTAAATCCATCGTTTTTTGCTCACCACACCACCCCAGTTCAGACATGGCCATATGCAAATCAGCCTTGACCCTGTGCCTCATGAGAACAGTCCAGCTCGAATTGCCAAGCCATGTCTTCCCTGGACCGGAATCAAGCATCCTAGGACCGGTTTCTGGCTATCAGCCGTCTTCAGCCAGGATAGCTTGACTCCAGTGGCGTGGAGAGCACGGGACTCACGTCTGAGCATACCCGTCCCACTCGGGGTGACAAATGCAAAAAACAACAGTTGATGGACAGAATGCAAAACAATGTCATACATTCACCCCAGTACAGAGATCTGGGCCTAAATCCATTGTTTTTTTGCTCACCACACCACCCCAGTTCAGACATGGCCATATGCAAATCAGCCTTGAACCTGTGCCTCATGGGAACAGTCCAGCCCGAATTGCCAAGCCATGTCTTCCATGGACCGGAATAAAGCATCCAAGGACCGGTTTCTTGCAGTCAGCTGTTTTCAGCCACGGGACTCACGTCTGAGCTTACCCATCCCACTGGGGTGACAAATGCAAAAAACAACAGTTGATGGACAGAATGCAGAACAATGTCATACATTCACCCCAGTACAGAGATCTAGGCCTAAATCCATCGTTTTTTTGCTCACCACACCACCCCATTTCAGACATGGCCATATGCAAATCAGCCTTGACCCTCTGCCTCATGGGAACAGTCCAGCCCGAATTGCCAAGCCATGTCTTCCCTGGACCGGAATCAAGCATCCTAGGACCGGTTTCGGCTATCAGCCGTCTTCAGCCAGGATAGCTTGACTCCAGTGGCGTGGAGAGCACGGGACTTATGTCTGAGCATACCCGTCCCACTCGGGGTGACAAATGCAAAAAACAACAGTTGATGGACAGAATGCAGAACAATGTCACACATTCAACCCAGTACAGAGATCTGGGCCTAAATCCATCGTTTTTTTGCACACCACACCACCCCAGTTCAGACATGGCCATATGCAAATCAGCCTTGAACCTGTGCCTCATAGGAACAGTCCAGCCCGAACTGCCAAGCCTAATTTGCATGTGGCCATGTCTGAAATGGGGTGGTGTGGTGAGCCAAGAAACAATGGATTTAGGCCCTTTATTTCTTTACGATGCGGAAGCTTTGACTTTAATACGTCACAATATAGCACTGCACTGCGAGGCACTTTATTCAAAGTGATAACGTTTAAAGATGAACCTTTCGTGAACTAAGAGGCAAGACAGTTGACATGTAAGCCATGTAAAGGCCCGGATTATTATAGAGTAACTAACTTTTTCTATGTTTAGGTTTTGGTTTTACTTCTTTAGGCATCTTTCGGCTGTTTTTAAATAGCGCGAATTCGACCCAAAATTATTGAAGTGATTTACATAAGCACCTCTTACATAATACAAGGTCACCATCTATTGTGCATAGGGCTGTGGAAATAAAGCTATTTGCCCAGAATTGCTAGTTGAGCCAAAACCAAGACACGAACCGGGTTCCCCCGGTCCAAAGTTGACAGCCTAGGACCTAGTCCCACACCCAGGGTACAAGGAGGGAGGCAGGCAGAAGCCTCACGGAAGCTCGGCTCGTTATGGGCTACAGGTTCAACACGACCTTGAGCTGTACCAGAGCCAGGCCCAGCTGTACGCACCCAAGCAAGAGATTTACTGCCCGAAGCAGTAATAAAAGCAGTGAGCTATCAACTGCTCAGTCAAGAATACCCCAGTGGGGAGGCGCTGTCAAAACATTACCTATGCATGAAAAAGTCACGCTGTTTTGCAATTGCAAGAACATGTTTATTTAACCTATGGCTTTCCCCGTTAAGCCATTTCAGCCTATTACATCGTTATACTGAAAAGAAGAGAAGAGAAACTTCTCGCTGCACCCATGTGCCAGGGAACTGCGGTGTTACAGCTGCACCAGGTACAGATGATTTGGAGACAGATATATATACTATTATGTTCGTTTGTTTGTGGCGGTCTCGCATAAACAATTTTTCTCTTCTTTGGGTGGATCAATCCCACCGCACATGTTTTGCCCAGTGAGTCAACAATGCAAAAAGCCAAATTGGGAAAGAAATCAACATTACAAGCACAAACAGTAGAGAATGTTTTCTTAAACTAACCATACGATTTTTATTACACTGATGATACAGAAAGACCAGCTAACATCTGTCAAGAGTATGAAAGAGAAAGCAACTAGAGGGCAAGGTGCTTCCTCTTCACAATCAACAGATTGCCGTGATGTCTTCAATTTCAAATACATTTTTGCTTAGAACTCGATTTCCAAACAAAAACATGTTAGATCTAGGACAAAAATACAAGTACATTTGTGCAGAATGCTAACCCTTTAATAAAAAATAAGAATAGCATGTACTGTTATAGAATGAATTTTTTTTCACTAGCCCTGTAGGGCATAACGTAAATCAAATCCTCAAGGTAAACAGTCCCGCTCGTAGCTGCTGTATTCTCCCGGTTTGGGCGCTGACATGGAACTTTGTTCGTGGATCTACGGTCGTGGGCGTTGGAGTGGAACTCTGATCTCTGTCTCCAAGCCCCGGGACTGCAGGGAAGCCGACGTGGGATTGCGGGAGTGCGAGGACCAGCATTTTCTGTTTCCTCACAGCTGGTGCCTCTTCCCGCAATTGACCCGCCTGCCTGTGACCCGCCTGCCTGCTTGTGTCCTTAAAACAGCTTGCGGCCCCCGCTTCGCGGGAGCCGCTCGCAGCTGCTGTATTCTACCGGTTTGGACGCTGATGTGGAACTTTGCTCGTGGATCTTTGGTCGTGGGCGTTGGAGTGGCACTCTGGTCGCTGTCTCCAAGCCCCGGGGCTGCAGGGAAGCCGACGTGGGATTGCGGGACTGCGAGTACCAGCATTCTCTGTTTCCTCCCAGCTGGTGCCTCCTCCCGCAATTGACCCGCATACCTGTTGTACATATCCACGCCCCCCTCGCGCAACGCGGGACGCGCACGGGCCAAGGGCGGGCCCTGTTGTGTCCCCGAGGGCCCGCCCCCGAGGTCCGGAGGGACGGACAAGTTGGTCATGTGACCGCCCTATAATAAAAAGAGGTCGAGCACGTGAGAGGGCGCTCAGAGACACGCGCCGGCCGACCAAGCAACCTTATTTCCCAGTGTCCGGCTGAGTTTATTCTAGGGCCACGTGTTAGGGCTAGCCAGGGTTAGACCCCCCTTGAGTATAGATCACCCGACACAACAATTGGCGACGAGGGTGGTGATCGATTCCCCGCTCGGGGTGCGTGTGTGTGTCCCTGTTGGGGTGAGGCGGCTGCGGGCACTTCCACGTGTCCGCGGTGCTCGTGCCGTGCCCCCACACACCCCCCCGCTCTGCCTGCCTGGAGGAAATACTCTGATCCCTGGCTCTCTACAGGTGAGCAGCGCTGGCCTGCATCTATCTGCAGCGCGCAGGAGCGTGATTGGTCGCGCGAGGGGTGTCCGGCGCTCCGGCTGCCGCTGGACCACATCCCGGCCGCCCACGGACATCCTCCCGGGCGTCCAAAGCGATGGCTAATATTCCGCCCATCGAGCCGTTTGTGGTGGAAGGCGCGCCGTCCACTCTCGCACCGAAGTGGAAAGAATGGGTGGACAGGCTATTCATATTCTTCGAGGCCACCAAGGTCCATAAGGAACAGAAGCGTGCCATGATCCTCCATCTTGGTGGCAAGGACATTCATTCCATCGCCCGCACCCTTACGGAAGCAACTCCTAAAACCCACCACACGCTCATAAACGCACTCAATGCGCACTTTGAACCCATGGCCAACCAAGACTATGAACGGTTCATCTTCAGACAAGCGCGGCAACTACCAGAGGAATCGCTGGACGCCTATCACTCTCGGTTGAAGAAACTGGCACTAACGTGTGGATTTCAGGATGTCACGGAGGAAATCAGAGGCCAGATCATTCAGGGTTGCGCTTCTGCTAAACTGCGCGAGAGAATACTAGAGGAGTCGGGGAAACCCCTCCCAGACATTCTCACGCTGGGCCGCACGAAGGAGCTGTCCAAGGCCAGGGCAGCCCACATGGAAGCAGCCCTGCAGGCCAATATGAAAGTGGAACCGGTGAACAAACTGCAGGTCCGCCCACAGCCCAAATGGGTGAAGAGAACAACAACTCCGCAGGGCGGAGCCTCGGCGCAATCATGTGGTTACTGTGGAGGCCCGAGACACCCGGCGCCAGAATGTCCAGCACGGGGCAAGATATGCTCCGGGTGCGGGAAAATGAACCATTTTGAAAAGGTGTGTCGGTCCAAAAAGTTCAGCAAGCCCCGCCAGACAGTACACGCGGTGGCGGAGCCTGAAGGCGCGGAAGGAGGACCCAGCAACAGCGACATGGACGACGACGAGGAGGAAAGGTCCACACACAAGGTGCACATGATCGGCACAGCTACCCGACGCACAATGACACTACCACAGTGCGCAATACAAGTGGCTGATCAGGACATCATGGCGACGGTGGACACGGGTGCCTCAATAAATCTGATGAGTGCGTCCCTCTATGGAGACATGGCTACTCCACCCAGCCTCCGCCCCACTCCGATCACCGTTTTTGCCTATGGCCAGGACGTGCCCCTCCGCATTTGAGGAAAGTTCAAAGCAGCAGTCCGGCACGGAGATAAGATCACGCGTGCCAACATCTTCGTGTCGGAGGAAGGCCAAGGGATGCTCCTGAGCTGTCGGACGGCAGAGGACCTGGGAGTGGTCTCTTTTGCGTTTGGGGTGCACGAGGAATCAGTGCAGCAACTGATCGCAGACTTCTCGGACCTGTTCGAAGGGATTGGCCGATTCAAGGGTCGGGAAATACACCTGCATGTGGACCCCACTGTCCAACCGGTGGCCCTGCGACACCGGCGGGTCGCGTTTCATTTGAGGCCACTGGTTGAAGAAGAGCTACAGAAGTTGGAAACAGCGGGCATCATTGAAAAGGTGTCCGGACCCACTCCCTGGGTATCGCCCATCGTGGTCACTCGGAAACCCAAGCAGCCGGGAGCGGTCCGGATATGCGTGGACATGCGCCTCCCCAATGCGGCCATCAAAAGGGAAAGACACATCACCCCCACGATCGATGACCTGATCGGAGAGATGGCTGGGGTCCGGTGGTTTTCCAAGTTGGACCTCCGGGCGGGGTACCATCAGCTCGTGCTGGATAAAGAGTCCCGGAACATCACGACGTTCTCCACTCACATCGGACTGCGCAGGTACACCAGACTGAGCTTCGGGATCTCCAGTGCTGCCGAAGTATTCCAGAACGTCATCCAAGAGCTCATTACTGGCATACCGGGGGTGATCAATGTCAGTGACGACATCATGGTGCACGCAAGGACAATTCCCGAGCACAACCAACGCTTGGCGCAGGTGTTCCGCAGGCTCCGCAGCGCTGGACTTACTCTGCACCGAGACAAATGCGAGTTCCTTCAGACCAAGCTGGGGTTCTTCGGCTACGTATTCTCGGCCGATGGCGTCAATCCTGATCCGGACAAGGTCAAAGACATCAAAGATGCACCTCCGCCCACGACTGTCACGGAAGTCCGAAGCTTCCTCGGGATGGTGAACTACTGTGGTCGCTTCATAAGAGACCTAGCTAACCTGACCCTCCCTCTACGTGAGCTAACCAAAGACTCCACGCCATGGAACTGGGGACTGGAACAGGAAAGAGCGTTCCAAGCCATCAAGAGTGCGCTGTCCAGCAACCCCACGCTGGCGTTTTTTGACCCCAGACATTTCACTCTTATTGCAGTAGATGCTGGACCGGCGGGATTGGGGGCTGTCCTGATGCAGAGAGCCCGAGACGAGATAGACTGGGCCCCCGTCGCTTTTGCCAGCCGGTCCCTCACGGACACCGAACAAAGGTACTCCCAAATTGAAAAGGAAGCCATCGCGATTCATTGGGGATGCCGGCATTTCCACCTGTATGTATATGGCAAACCCTTCACAGTAGTAACGGACCACAAGCCACTGCTGTCGCTGTTCTCAGGTACCTCCTCCAAACCACCCCCCAGAATTGAAAAGTGGATTTTGCAATTACAGGAGTACAACTGTACCATTGAGTACCAGCCAGGGGCAAAGAATCCGGCGGATTATCTGTCACGACACCCCCGGGCGGCCACCCCAGAGGAGATGGAGGAAGCTGAAGAGACGGAGGCCTATGTGCGATGGGTCGTGGCCAGATCATGCCCGCGCCCCATATCCCTGGAAGAAGTGGTGAGCGCCACGGCTCAGGACGCCTGCATACAGCGGGCCAAAGATCTGCTCCGGACAGCCAACTGGCAGAAAGCTAAGGAGAGCTGGAAGGTACTCACCCCCGAGGCCCAGAAAATCATGGACGGTCTGTACCACGTGAGGGCTGAACTGAACGAAGACGAGGCGGGGTGCCTCCTGCGAGGGCATCGTCTGGTGATCCCGACGGCTTTAACGAGCCGAGTAGTTCAGCTGGCGCATGTAGGGCACCAGGGAATGGTTAAAACAAAGGCCCGGCTGCGGACAAAGGTGTGGTTCCCGCTTATGGACGACATGGTGGAAACTGCTGTGCGCACATGCACGGCCTGCCAAACCACAGGTGACAGCCCCCGCGAAGCACCCATAATCGTGGAACCCAGGCCCCGAGGCCCTTGGGAAAGGGTCAGCATGGACTTTGGCAGCCTTCCGGATGGACGGCACACGCTAGTGATGATCGATGATCACTCCAAGTACCCGGAAGTCGAAATTATCACCAGCACCAGTGCCGACTGTGTGATTCCCAAGATAGAGAAAATCATTGCCACGCACGGAGCCATGAAAGAACTCAGAACGGACAACGGACCGCCATTTCAGGGCCAAGACTTTGCAAACTATCTCTCATCCCTAGGAACTCGCCACAGGCGCATCACCCCAAGGTGGCCTCAGGCCAATGGAGAGGCCGAGCGGTTCATGAGGACCTTAAACAAAGTAATCCGCATTGCACATGATAAAGGACAGTCCGTGGAGATGGCCATTTTCACCTTTCTCCGCAGCTACCGCCAGACCCCTCACTCTACAACGGGGGTAGCTCCTGCACACCTTCTCCTAGGGCGAGTAATAACGGACTCCATTCCTCATCATCCCCAGTGGGCACCTGAACTGATAAAGGAACAGACTGTAGAAATGAGGAGGCGGGCCGCCTATGATCAGATCAGCAAGAAACGGAGGGCTGTGGCCCCCCACTTCAAAAGAGGTGACCTAGTGCTCATAAAAAATCGGCCCACTGGGGGAAAATTCAAACTCAGTTATGAAAGACGACCATGGCGAGTCAGTGGTGTGAAGGGCACCCGCATCACAGTTACTCGAGGACGAGACAAGGTAACTCGCAATGTGTCCCATTTCAAACTCTACCACCCGGCGAGCAGTGAGCCAAGGCGCCAGCAAGGCGACAGAGAAACCGAAACTGCAACTATGTTATCACCTGGTGAATCAACATCACAGCACGAGGTCCGGCTACGTGCCGAGCAGCCAGTTCCTGGTGAGGATGTGGGCGGAGATTCGGAGGCCCTGGATGAGGCCCCAGATCCGGAGGGGGCCGACAATGAGGCGCCAAGCCAAGAGGTGGAGGCTGGAACAGAGCCGATGACTCAGCGAGGGTCCCAGCGCCAGCTACGTGCTAACCCCACCCCCTCCAGTTGGCTGAGAGACTACTTTACGTAAGACTGTTCTAATTTATACGTGTGCCCGCAATGTTTGAACTGAATGCGCTAGTATTTGTGCAAGACTCTGAAGGTACCAGTCCCGATGCTAATGAGACAGTGGGCTAGATCAGACCATGTTTGCAATGTTGCAGTATGTTTTGGTTTTGTTGTTTTTCTTGTTTTAGGAGGAATGTTGTGTCCCCGAGGGCCCGCCCCCAAGGTCCGGAGGGACGGACAAGTTGGTCATGTGACCGCCCTATAATAAAAAGAGGTCGAGCACGTGAGAGGGCGCTCAGAGACACGCGCCGGCCGACCAAGCAACCTTATTTCCCAGTGTCCGGCTGAGTTTATTCTAGGGCCACGTGTTAGGCCTAGCCAGGGTTAGACCCCCCTTGAGTATAGATCACCCGACACAACAGGCCCGTTCTAGCCCGTAACAGCCCGGGAGAGACCGGACCGGGCCACCCCCCTTGGTATTATTTTTCAATTGTTATCTATGCTATAACTGTGCTTCCACCGGGACTCTACTGTGATTGTGGGTTATGTATTAGAATTATTAGCTGCAGTATGGCAGGGTGAGAGACTAGAAACAAAGCCCTGTCTTCGGCTACCTATGCTGTAGGAACAATGGACAATTTCCTTATTAGAGCTAGTTCTCTCCTATCACATGAAATTACCACCCTAGAGCTGAGATTATCACAGGGAATTGATAATGTTATAACATCGTCCCTTGGGCATATTGCAAATGCGGTTACTCCCACCAGAGAGGTATCTCTACCTGTTCTTACCTCGGCAGCACCCATTTTGACATGGTTGGAGAGTAGCGTTGCATCTCCCATAGAGTCCCCACTGGCCCCTCCCGAACTTACAGTAACATCCAATTCTAGCGGAAACCCCCCAGCTGACACGCAGGCTAGTAACATAATCCGCCAACTTAGAGGGAACAGAGAGGGAGCAGTCCCCAAAAGGAAATGCAGAGCTTATAGATCAGGGGGTAATAAGGCGAAGGTCGCCAAACATTTCAACCTTACAGCTCACAAGCCCGGGGCAAGCAATAAGGAGGCTGTTCCCCCTACAACTAAATACAACTCCTCCCAGGCTCCAACCCAACCAGTTTTATCTCCAACAAGTCCAACACCCAGTGCCCCGCAGTTGGCTGGTGAAAAGGTAGCAAACCTTGATTTGGGCATTCTTCTAAAGTCCTTGCTTAGTCCTTTGGTAGCAAGACTTGCCCAGATTGAACCTAGACTGGTGAAGATAGAAGAAGCCACGGGGGCAACTGTGGACTACCTCAACACAGCCAAAAGTTTACAGAAAAATTCCAATGGCTCCAAGGTGGTAGTGCCGGCAGTTACCCAGATTCTACCTCTATCCCAGGACATGGCCACAAGAATAGATCTCTCTATTCCCCTAGCTAACGTTCCTGTGTTGGCTATTAAGACTAATCCGCCTGGGGGGCAACAAGCTTCACCGGGCACCAACTCGAGCAAGAAAATGGTGATTGACCTCCCTCCCAATGCTGCCCCTTTGGTGGTAGTCTTAACTGGCGTACCTGAGCTTGATGCCTCCACCAAAGAATCATTTGCATCACTGAAAAATAAAGTGGTTGGATGGTTAAGTAAACATAGACCACTCCCCCCAGGATTTCTAGTGAAATCTTGATGTTCCGAAGGGTGGCCTGGGTGCGTAATACCATTAAGAACATCAGTGGCGACTGTGTCCTGGTAAGCTTCAGGGACCCAAGAACTATATCTCACATCTGTAACTGGTCGCAGGGCGACTTAGATACACTAATTGGGGCCCTCCCATTAGCCACCTTTTATCCGCTTGACTCGGTGCAGCCCATGGAGGGGCCAGAAGAGGCCTGGACTAGGGTAGAACCAAGATGACAAAGCAGGGAGAATAGGAAAAAGCCCTTTAATTCCTATACACACAGCCAACCTTTCTACTGTAATAGGTTCAGCTGCTTGGACCTGGTTGACTGACTGCAACATTACCGGGGGGCACCAACTTCTCCCAAGTCATCAGGGGTCCCTATTAAGAACATGGCACACCCGGAGGTGATTATAAACTGTTGCAGTACAGATAGGCCTTTAGGCTCTCACCATGGGGCGTCCAGTTACCCAAAGTCACTGGAACATTCACCCCGTGACTATTGACCATAGTATTTTGGCAGATGCTGCAATCACTACAGACACCCCTCTGGTAACTCCAGTGGTACTGGGCCCAAAGCTCCCGCCTAAAGCGATAATATACAATGGTGAACCAGGAATTTTGTCAATTCTGTAATGGAATCTGGCAGGGTTGAGCAACAAATTGTCTTGTCCAGAGTGGGGGTCGTTCATCGACAAGCAAGACTCCTGCCTGTTCCATGAAACCTGGGCTACAGAGGATTATCCACGTAATGGATTTGCTACATTTTCAGTCTTGGCAAAATATGGGGGGGGGAAGGACGCCCGTCCGGTGGACTAAGCATCTGGGTGGGTTCACACCTAGGATGCAAGGTCAGGACTTTGAACACGCAGTCGGAGGATGTCCAATGTGTGCTTTTGGAGTGGCCGAATGCATCTAAACTTGCACTGGTCAATGTGTATTCCAGACCTGTTAATTTAACGAATGAGTCTCGAACCATAGATGAGCTCTCTGTATTCTTGAATTCCATCCCGCAAGGTACATTGTTTGTGGTAGGGGGCGACTTTAACTCCCACTTTGAGCCACTACCGGGTCTGATGGATGAAGTATCTACAGAAGAGGATGATCAGTGGGCAATACCTCCAATAGTGGGTGCCTCTGCTAAGTCTTGGACCCCGTTAGCTGTCCAAATAATGGCTCTGACCCTTAACCACTCAATCAGGGCCTGTAATGAACGCACCCAATGAGACACTCCCTCCAAACCTACTTTTAACAAACTTGGGCAGGAGTCACGCTAGGATTACATCTTTGTCGAAACACACGCTTGGGATAAGGTCACTGACTTTATGGTCATTGATAGAGGTGAGAGTGACCACAATGCGCTGATTCTGGTATTTTCCTTACCGGGTCTTCCAAAGGTTAACCTGTTGCCTAGTGGTGCGAGCGATTCTAGGGCAATCCTCTCTAGCAACAGGCGCAGAGTCAGATGGGCTAACATAGCAGATAACCCTAAGGCGATAAGCCAGCTGTACAGGGTTTTTTAAGATTTCAGATGCTGGGGCGCTCTGCCTCAATTTCTACGTTACAGGGTATGGTGTAGGTGGGTAAACAGGTAGTGCGTGAAGAGCAGACGGAAAAAAACCCTTAACCGTCTAAATAAGTCAATGACTTAAAATATGAACACAGCTGAGCTCTCGCAACTACATTCAAGTGAAAATAAACATGATAAATGTAACATAAACAATTAAGCAGACAGAAGCAGATTCTTTAGATGTTATTTCTTGTATTCGCAAGATGATGATTTAATGTGTCCACACTCAAAGAATAGTCCATAGTTAGCCGACACGTGTTTCGTCGTGCTTCAATGAGTCAACATGACTCCTCAGGGCTTGTGGCTTAACTCGGGTTAACTGAGTTCGAGATCAGTCCGAATCTCGTGGTAGCGTTCAAAGTGCGGTTAGATTCCTTAGTATGCTTGGTTACTGAAATTGTACATCAAGCTTATTTATGAGCAAGAAGGTATTCTTGCTTCTATATGACGCCCAATGGCGTAAATGGTGCTTTCCAAGTTCAAGCTTGATACGGGTACGTGTTAGGCTGTTACCGGGAGGGGATCCACCTATGCAGGCGATGTGAAAACGGCTACGTTTCACTTTTCGCGACGTTCAGGCGTGCGGCATCCCTCCTCTGTTGATTCCCGGTGGCCGTGTTACGAACAACGGACCGTTGTTCGTAACGCGTTTTCACGTGCTGTGTTCAACCCTAAGGCGATTGCCGAGCTTTATGCTCGGATTGTTCCCGTATTGGAAGGCATTGGTGATCTAGCTTCTCAACCCCGCTCCTCTGAGAATTATATTAACATTGGAGCTTTACACCGGGAGCTAATTAGTATGGTTGCAGAGGTGCTAAATACCCCCGCGACAAAAAAGACACCTAAGCCCTCCAGAGCGTCATGGTATAACGCCGCCTGCAGAAAGGCCAAATCAGATCTTTTAGCATCCCTGAAACTAAATAGTAACAAGGTGGTAATTAAAGCAAGGAGGTCAGAATACAAACGCCAAATACAATCTGGCAAAGCTGATTGGGGCCACGATAATTGGGCAACCATGCTGACCGCTCTCAAAACTAGAGACCCTCGCAGGTTTTGGCAAATTGTGAAAACAGGGTCTGGCGAGCTGATCGCCGCTGTTGAGGAAAACATTGCTGCGGAAGTCTGAGAGGAACACTTTCATGTTTTGTATGAAAAACCAAATAGAGACCAAGCAGGGGACAGAGGGGGGGACTCTCTATACCCCGACTCCCAATCAGATTGCGATGGTTTTAGTGAGGCAGAGGTTAGTGCTGCAATATTAAAACTTGCAGCCGAAAAGGCTCCAGGGTTGGACAAGCTTCCAGGAGACCTTTTTAAGCATGAGCCTGAGATACGGGCACGTTATCTCATGGTTATATTTAATGCAGTCTTGGGGGGGATGGCGGTGCCTAGTACTTGGCTGGGAGCAGAGATTGTCCCTATCTTCAAGAAGGGCTCCCCTCTGCTCCCAGCCAACTACAGGGCCATCAGCCATGTATACAGGCATATAGGATTTTTAAAACAGACTTATCACCTGCAATTGTCTTTGCTGTAGCGAAATTTCTGGAAACAATGTGGCTTAGGCGTAGATTGTTTATTAATACAGATTAAATTTTATTCTTCTGGTTTACATTTTTATGGTGCAATTTCCTAAGTGGTTGGTAGGCTGCATTCCAATCCCTTTTTTAGGTTCGATTTATGATTAAATCTTATGTTTTAGCCCATGGGGCACTGTGACAAACGTTACACTATCCTGCTTGTATTGCGAGCTGATGAATTTGATAACTCATTATTACCATATTGTTTTTAAACTTTTATTATGCTTTGATCTCTTTTATGGCAAAATTGCTGAAATAAAGAAATAAAGAAGAAGAAAGCCAAATTGGGAAAGAAGTCAACATTACAAGCACAAACCAGTAGAGAATGTTTTCTTTAACTAACCATACGATTTTTATTACACTGATGATACAGAAAGACTAGCTAATATCTGTCATGAGTATGAAAGAGAAAGCAACTCGAGGGCAAGGTGCTTCCTCTTCACAATCAATAGATTGCCGTGATGTCTTCAATACCAAATACATTTTTGCTTAGATCTCTATTTCCAAACAAAAACATGTTAGATATCTTGGACAAAAATACAAGTACATTTGTGCAGAATGCTAACCGTTTATTAAAAATAAAGAATAGAATGTACTGTTATGGAATAAAAAAAATTTCACTAGCCCTGTAGGGCATAACGTAAATCAAATCCTCAAGGTAAACAGTGCAGTTGCAGCTCTCACACTTCCAGTGGCATAGCTTGGTTACCATGGGAGCAAGTGCAAGCAAAGGGCCTGATTATGAGTCTGGCGGTCTTGCAACTGCCAGACTGGCGATGGTGCAGGAGTGGCGGTCCACTGTTTTGCTGTTTGCGACTTTGTAAGACGTATCAGCGGTGGATCGCCAGCTACACCACTGAACAGTCTTACCCGGTCATTGGAGCGGGAGTACCACAATGCATTATGCTGAGCAGGTACTGGCACAGTCCCACTCAGCATATTTTGAGTTCCTGGGCTGCTAGCCTTTTCATGGCAGAGCCCAGCGGTGAAAAGGCTGGCGGTGCGGAAACAGGGTCCCCATGTCTCCTCTCCATGGAAAACATTCAGGGTGAGCACAACATGTACCCCCCTGTCTGTATTAACCCCAGTTCCAGCACGGCAAGGACATCACTGTCCATGCTGTGCTGGAACTTTTTAGTCATTCCCATTGCAGCGCCTGTTTTCAAGGTATCACCATGGGAAAGGCCAAAGGACCGCTGACCGTATTACGAGTTGTACTTTTAAAAGTCTTAATATGGCCGGGGTCCATGTGCAGGTTTGGCGCAACAGAGCCAATGTTGAGCCGGTGCCATTGCACCAAACTCGTAATCAGTCCCATAGTCTGCCAGCTGCCCCCGACACTCCTCCACCTCCTTCATCAGAGTCTGCATCTGTATATCAAAACTCACTCCCAATCTCATACAGGCACGGTTGTATACAATACTTTTTAGATTATCCAATATTTTTGAGAAAACATGAGGCTGGTGAGGCAGCTAAAGTCGTCTTGGATCAGACCTAAAACATACAGAAATAGAACACAGGTAGCAGAATGCAATTGGTTATGACTCTCACACATAACACATGTCAAGAGCTTCACAATTGTCCCTTCAAGGTGTGGATCAGAAGTGGTACAGCATGGCATGTGCAAATTTCCTTTAAAGACAGGGAACAAGTGCAGTATAGCAGGACCAGTGCACAATTCCTTTAAAGACATGGAACAAGTTTGGCACTCACAGCCAGGGAAGGTTTGCTTCAAAGACATGGATCAAGTGTGATACTGCAGGGTCAGGTAGTGCAAGCTTCCTTCTAAGACATGAAACAATTCTGATATTACTTGGCCACTGCAAGCTTCCTTCAAAGACTTGAAACAAGTTTGGCACTGGGCAGCACCATTTAACGGCTCCCTTAGATTCAACAAACAAGCAGCATCTCAGAATTGAAGCAAGTTTAAGGAATAGCACTGGGGTGTATGACGGCAACCATTACTCACAAACATAGCATGATATCCACACCCAAAACAGATGCAGGACAACAGAGGAGTACACACTTCTCTCACACCCATAGAGCAGATGCAGAAACAATGCAAGGTTCCCTTACATGGACAAAATATGGAAATGTGGTGATAAAGTCACACAACAAGAATAAACCTTAACTTAGGTTTATTAACCACAGCCTGAAGTGAACAAGATCCTCCCAAGTCAGCCACTGATTAACTGGCTCAGTAGAACATTTAATCTCCAGGCAACATTGGAACATAAACACTGTTCCACATTCCACACACCAACCCACTACATTACTACACATCTTCTCCCTTTATATAGAAAAGATAAAAACAGTAGAAACGCAATAGAAAACAAATAAAGAACATTGGAAATACATAGTGAACATCCATCAAACACAAAGGACGTAAAAATGCAGGATGTAAAAACATAATTACCTATGGTAAGATACAATTTATTAACACCCCTGTACATAATCACTCAAGTAGGTGGGACGTCTGCGGGCATGCTGTGATCTTTGGAAATATGTTGCTTCCCTCTACTTTTGGGTAACTCTCCTGCCCTTCCCCCTACACTCATGTCTTCCACTTCTCTGTTAACACCTCTCCCAAACACCCATTTGAGTTCCCTGTCAACTTATTGCCACACATCGACATGAAACTTTTGAAATTTTAAACATTGTACACCCCTTTGTCCTTTACATCGCCACCCTTTTGATACAATGCCACTTTGCGTAGATTCCATTTGTTGCCATTGGTAAGGACAATGTTCTCCTTGTGCACCTCTTTCCCCTTCTAAGGGCCCCAAAAATGTGACAAACCCACACACACTCTATCATGCTACACTTTCCCCCAATCACCAACTCGAACAACATCGCACACATCACTCTTCACAACACTCCCCTTTACTTGGTCCTCACACTTCAACAACCATGATGGAGTCAAATTGATATTGGGCTTCCTTCCCTTCACACTCTCTAAAGGAGAAACCTTAGTCTCATTATTTTCTATAGTGTGATGAGCCCACACCATACTATTGACAGTATTTTCCATATCAGGGCCTGCTTGAATCACCTGGAGGATTGATCCTTTGATGAAGGGCTTGGCCCTTTCCACCATACCATTTG
Source organism: Lissotriton vulgaris (assembly GCF_964263255.1). Classification (NCBI taxonomy): domain Eukaryota; kingdom Metazoa; phylum Chordata; class Amphibia; order Caudata; family Salamandridae; genus Lissotriton; species Lissotriton vulgaris. Next base: position 1,120,262,663 of record NC_141687.1, read on the forward strand.
CCTAGGGGTTATAAAGTACTGTATAATGATATCTTATGCCAGACTTCTCCAGGTATGACTTAATTTCAATCCAGGTGAGTTGGGTCCCATTTTCTGTCATAAGCACCTGTGGAAATCCCCCCTCAAAAAATATCTTATCCTAAACCTCAATGGTGCATCTAGTTGTCACCTCTTTCATGAAATTAATAATGAGCCACTTGCAGTGGACATCAACCATGACCAACACATTTTTCATATCACCGCATACTTCTTGTATAGGTCCATGCAAACTGTGCTCCAAGGCTTACCTGGATCCTCAATATGCCCCAACACAGCTTGTACACCAGTTTTAAGTCTTTTTCCAATTTCTCAGCACATACCTCACTCCTCTACCCATTGGGTGATCATAATACCCATCCCTAACCACCAAAAGTTCTCTCTAGCTCTTTTCTTCATCATGGTTTGACCAAGATACACTTCATGGTCCAGGTCAAAAATCTTTCTCCTCAAACCCTCAGGCAGCATAAACTTGTCCTTTTTCATAAACACCACATCAGTGATGGAGCAAGGATTCGCACATTACGCAACTTGCTTGTATTCATGAACCTCGAATAACGTTAACGTCATAATCAACCTGTTTGTCTTATTAATATTGCAACTTTTCACTACACGAGGGTGTGCCAGCGAGGCTTGCCTATGTGTTTACTAATCCTAACTACGCTTGCATCTAAAATAGTCGCTGCTATGAGGGATTCTAGTCTGCGTATGCGTCGGTCATACCCATGTGATGTGACGCACTCGCAGTTCTGGAGGGAACTTGTCGGTCATGCGCAGTACTGCTAAAGATGACTGCTTTGTTTCTCACATGCTCTTCGCTTGCACTGCTGCTTTTGCTCAGCCGTTTCGTTCTGCTTAACTCCTAATGCTATAGTTATTATAAAGTAAGGGATGTAGTATAGCCAATCATGGTATACAGTGTATTCATTTTTTCTGTGTTTCTAAATTGTTTTCGCTTACTTTTCATGTATCGATCTTTGCGGGCCTGGGAGAGGTGTGCCACTCCATCTTTGAAGCCTGTGCGGTACTAATCACGTGATGAGGGAAAAGAGAGTCTTGCAGCAGTGGAAATCAGCCAGCTGGCTGCTGAAGCTAAGATGCTCCTGGGAAAGTGACCCATGCCCAGCGAGAAGACATCAACTCATACCTGCACTCGATACATTTTATGATGTTTCTGTATGCTCTATTGTAAAACCTGTAAACCTGTAGACTTGTAGAGCGCGATTGCTGCCCGGAGGCGTCCAAGCGCTAGGTATTGTATTCTGAATTTCTATGCCATGGGAACTGGAATTAAAGGGGTGGGTTCGAAAATTGAATATTTAATCTGGGAAAGAGGAAATTATAGGTGGTGTCATGACCTAACCACCTCTCTTGTCCAATCCGAAGTTGGGGATCCTTTCACTTGCAACATAGGTGGGTGGTACACTGACCCGAAAACAGTATAACTAGCCTAGGTTTAGCTAGAGAAATTGTCCGAATAGCTGACCTGTCACTGACCCTACGAACTCTATAGGTGATTGATACAGAGAGCTGCGGAGCACTCTGTCCGTAATTTCCACAAACTCAGTCTGGGGTGGAGAAACCGTAAGTGCTGGCGAAGCACTTTGCTGGGAGATTCGAGAACCCAATCGGGGTTATTGGCAGATTCCTTGCAGAGAGGGTGTAGCGCAGGCGTTGCATCCGAAGCTGCAGGTGTTGGTCGTACCCTTTGATGAGCCCAGTCCTGACCCAAATCCTGGGGTTATCCTGTCCTGACTGTCCATGTGCTGTACCTGCTTGCCTACTGGCATCCAAAGTCCTTGAGGGTCCTTTCCCGCCTTTCCCAACTGACCCGTGGCCAGGGTTAGTCTCCGTCCTGTTCTAGGTAAATATATCCTGTGTGGGTGTTTGTCTATCAAAACCCTCTCTCCCATTTCTTAAATAAAGCCAACTTGCCTATGTCAATCTCTCTGTCATTTGACTCTCACGTAAAGTATTTTTCCTAGCATGTTCCATATCTTTTCCCTACCTTTAGTTAAACATTGAACTGTTTTGCATATCTAGTATGTTCCACTCTTACCCTTCCTATAGAAAATAAGTACATCTTGAAAAGTTTCGTTTTTCTTCTAAATCGTTAGTAAAATTTGAAAATCAGGATTGATTAGTATGTTCCTTTTCCTTACCCGCCTTTAGTAACGTCGTGAAAGTCTGGTAGACATTTAGCGTGTTCCTTATTTTTCCCTTTCCTTTATTTTTCGAGTTATAGATGATTCTTACTTTGATTCATAGCTATATTATATTTCTGATCTTAGTTATTGATGGTTTGATCTGTGTAAATTTCATTCTCATGGCATTGGATGATGAAGATTAATTAGATAAAGGTGTTTAAAACTTCTTGCGTTTGTGGTTATTATAAAAAGTGCAAACATTTTCCAATTGTATATGGTATTTTTGGTTTGTGTTATCTTCCTACCCACTGCTAGCTCCTGATCCGTTGAGATCTTAGGTACCCGTGACAAGGAGTGGTAAGTCAGGTACACGGAACTAAAATTAAGGGAACAAGAATTACTGATAGCGGTGTGTACGTTACCTGACCAAAAAAATATAGTGATAAACACGTTATGGGCCCAGAAGTGCATATTTTGGTAAAATAAGAGTCGGGTGACCTGCGCGCTCTATCAGTAATTTTCTGGTAGCAGTAGAATGGTTAGGACTAGTTAAGATAGGTAGATAAATTAATTATTGATAAACCGTGAAAATCTAAATGTACTGTTAACAATTATTTTACCTCCTTAAGATCGATCTGCGGTAAAAATGATTGCTTTAAAATGTTTTGAAATTATATTTTATGAAATGCTGCTATATTAAGTGTTTATTAACAAATTGTTAGTGATTGTTATATGTTGTCTGGAAATTCCCCGGGGATACTGGAAGCGCTAATTAAGGTTTTCTGAATGAATAGTTGAATAAATGACAGCAACGAGTTCGCTGATGAAACTTCAGTTGTTATATAACCTAGTAAGGGTCACACGAGGAAGGAGTAGTAGGTTCATCGAAGCTTGAGTGATAGCAAAGGAGTTCACTGGTGAAACTTTAGACTTAGTATATATCCCGGAAAGAGTGGATGAGTCAAAGAAATAACAGGTTCTCTAATGCTCGTGTGAAGGGTAGGCATAAGGGTCTATCCGTAGTGTATGAAAAGTAGACAGAAGAGGTTTACTTGTAGTGAAACAAAGCATTCTTTATAGACACTCGAGTACAGTGGCGAATGTTATACGTTGTATATTAAACTAAGCACTTGCACTTTAAGAAAATTCAAAAGTTTCCGTTACCTTGTGAAATAGGGAGTCGGTCGGGGAGCAGCGCTGACGTCACTCTGTGCCACGCTGGTATTGGTTGAAACAGCGGGTGTGTAACAAAGCTAGTATTGTAAAGGAGGGGTGAGTGCCGGAGCGTGAGACCGCGTCTCGCGAAAAAGGCCGCGCACCCATTGGTCAGAAACAATTGTAATCATAGTGTTGATTGGTGGTTGAAAAACTGAAAGACGCGCTAGCTTTGAAAAAGGATTTGTAAACAAAATGCGTAGTTTAACACAAAAAGTTTGGTTACGAAGTATATGTGGTATCCCGAATTTTTACCTGATCCTCAACACTTAGGTTTCCATAAGGTTAAGAGGCAGACCTTACAATATGTACAGAAGCAAGAGAAAAATGTCTTTCACAGACAAGGTCAAAAATTACTTCAGGAAAGATAAGTCCATTAAGACTAGGGAAGGTGTAATCATTCCACCACCTAATACTCCCGCGTCATTTATGATGTTTGACAAAGGATATCATACCTTTGTATGGTTGGAAAATTGGATAAAGTATACCAAGGACAATGGAATCTTAGCATTTCCCCTAGATTGTACCTTTAATAGTAGAATTCTGTTTAATTTGAGGACCCGAATAAATGACTTACATCCCAGACCAAGATTGAAGCAATACGAGGCTTTAGAAGAATGGGAAATTGAGGCCTTGGAGCGAGACAGACCCAGAATGGACAAGGGAATAAGTAAATGGTACCTGAAAATGCAGAGAGAGACTAAAGAGAAAAAGATGAAACAATGGAGGCAGAATATGATGGTTGAGGGATTATTTCCAGTATTTGGTATAGACGAAACAGTAGGAGGAAAAAGCACAGAAAAAACCTGACACCAAATGGCTGCGGGTGATTCAGAAGATGAATACTTGGAGGATTTATTTATGAAAAATCCACCACCCAAGGAGTCTAGGTCCCTGAGTTCGAAAAACCCCTTTTTCAGACATCATATGGCTAGAAGGGCCAGTACCACTGAAGCGACGGGACTAGGCACTAGACCTCGTGGAAATGAGGGATCAAGCATGTCGGATCCAACTATTCCTTGTTATAGACCAATTTGTGATGAGGGACCAAGTAGGACAGTTCCAACTGCCCCGAGTCTTTACCCTCCTTTGGTTCCGCATGTAATACCTGAAACCTCTATGGAAAGGATTTTGCAGGAAAGGGAAAAGGAAGCCTTGGAAAAACAGCGAAGTGAACTCATTCAGAAAATAGCCCAGCTAAATACCAGTCCTGAAGCTTTGACCATTCCAGTAACTATTGGCCCAGTTGTTCCCCTCTATGGGGATAGACAGGCTAGTCCAACAATGCCAGTTATTACTCCAACTGTAGTACCGCCCAGAAAAGAGCCTTTAATAGTAGATGACCAGACAAGTGAATGTGAGTCTGTGATTTCACTAATGGATTTACCCATAAGAGAACCAGAAGGCAGTGCACCGAGAACCAGAACCCAGACTAGTGCAAGAGAAGTCCTAATAGAGTCATCTGCAGGTACTCGGAGTGCCACGGTAGTGACTCCGGAAGAGATAGATCGATGGACCCGAGAATTAGAGAAGGCAAATCCCCAGCCAAAACCATTAGATATTTACAAATTAAGAATCGAACTGGAAGAACTAATGGCAGGGAACGTGGGACTGGACAGGTTGAACACCCTTAGTGAGGAAGAATTATTATTCATCTGCAAAAGTATTACCAGAAATACCAGAGTGTTCCATGAGAAATTAATGGACACAGCAGCTAATATGAGAATAGATGTTAGCAGATCCAAAGTATTACAAAATCTCTACAGAGCAGAATTTTCTGACAAGGATTTAGAAAACATGAATGTGTGAGGGAAAAAGGTACAGGTAAGAGAATTGCTGAATCTAATACAGAAATGGGGAGATTTAGAAAAATGGAAAGCCAGATGGGCAAAGAAAAAGGAAGACAGTAAGGCCAGACAAAGGACTTCTGAATATGTTCTAAAAGAAGTCGACAAGGCAGAGACTTTGTATCCTATGAGAGAAGTGTCAGGTGGGAAATATGTACATGTACCATGGTCCCGACAAGATATTGTGTCATTTACGAATGATTTCCCGAAATTGCTAGAAAAACCTGTAGAGTGGTATAGACAGGTTGAAAGATTTGTAAAAGTTCAAAAATGTCTTTTGAAGGACCGAGATGGATTCTTTGACATTGTAGTTCCTGTAGATTTATGGACAGAATGTAAAATTACAGTTGATTGGCACAGTGAGGAGTATGAAAGAGACTCAAGAACAGGAGCTCCCTACCCGGAGGTGATGAGAAAATATGGCCAAGTAATACTGTATTTAAAAGGAAAAGTGCCCGCCAAAGAAACTGATTGGACCCGCATAGATAGAACTACCCAAAATCGTGATGAAACTGTTCACTCATATTATGAACGACTGTTACAAGTGTTCAAAACCTACTGTGGAATCGATAACATTGAGATGAAGAATATGACCCATTTTATTTATCGATTCGTGTTAGGGCTAAGACCCGAGATCTCACAGTAGATTAGAGATAATAAAATCTGTTGGCAAGGAAAACCTATAGATGAGGTCTTGAAATACGCCAAGTATTGTGAAGATGAAATGGAAAATAAACGGAAAGCACTAAAAGAAAAAGTCATGTGGGCACAAGTGAAATTGGCAGAACAACAAGAAAAGCAGTTAGGTAAAATGAATAGTAATACCCCGCATACAGGCCCTGGGGGAGGAGGTAAACCCTGAGTAAATATGAGTCGAGAGGATCCCGAAAGAAATTCCCCTGTCACGGGTGCAGACAGATAGGGCACTGGAGAGACGAGTGTCCCTTGCTACAGAATGGTTATGTGCCAAATAATGATTTAAATCCACAGGTGCAGAAAGAGGGGCCACGAAAGACACAGGAGCAGGTAAAGCAGCCTCAGTTGCCTCGCGCACCTAGGCCAAACTATAAGAATAGAACACAGCAGAATGAGGAAATTGAGGTATGGGAGGATAGAAATGCAGCAACTTCGCAATTCCTGTTGAATGATACGTTTCTCTGTGATGAACCTTACTGACGGGGCCTGAGGGGGGAGGACGAGGAGTGCGTACTTGGCGCCTCCTTACCGGTAGACCAGACAGGGCCATACATTGAAGGGAAGGTTGAAGGAAATGACGTCACCTTTCTGTTGGACACTGGTGCTACCCGTTCTACTGTGAGAACAGCAGACGTTCCAAACCTACCCCTCTCGGGAGAAGCAATCCAAGTAGTGGGTGTGTCAAACCAAATAATTAGTACCCCAGTAACTGAACCAATGGAAATCTCAATAGGGAATTTTAAAGAGATGCACAGATTTGTCGTCTGTGATTCCAGTCCTGTGAACTTACTGGGACGTGATTTGCTGTGCAAAATGAACTGTACCATCTTTTGCACACCAAAGGGCGTTGAAATTCAGACCCCGGACGAAGATGGACTGTATAAATTAATGTTGATAAGGCCTGACTCAGAAATTAAGAAATTGACAATACAAGACTTACCTGAAGAGCTCCAACAGACAGTGAAACCAGAGGTGTGGGATTTCACTGGAAAAGATGTAGGATTAATGGCAAATGTAAACCCGATTCAAATAGCCATAAAAGCAAATGCAGTCTACCCAAATACCAAGCAGTATAAAATGAGTGCAGAAGTGAAAGCAGGAGTTGCCATTGAAATAAAAAGATTCCTAGAAGCAAACATCATACAAGAAGTAATGAGCAGTCCTTGTAATTCGCCTATAATTGAAATCAAAAAGCCTAGCGGGAAGTACAGGGTAGTGCAGGACCTGCGCAAGGTAAACAAAATTGTTGTCCCTTGCTGTCCTATTGTGCCAAACCCTGCAGTGATTTTGTATCAAATTCCATGGAATGCTGGATGGTGTACCGCCATTGATTTATGTCACGCATTCTTTTCGATCCCATTGCATCCAGACAGCAAATTTCTTTTCTCATTTGAATTTGACAGTCATGTCTATGTCTGGAATCGTGTTCCTCAAGGGTACACAGCAAGTCCTTCAATTTTCAATCAGATTTTGAAAAGATGCCTTGAATCATTAGTCTTACCTGGAGAATCAGTTTTGGTCCAGTACATAGACGACCTCTTGGTTGCCTCTAAAAGTCGGAACGACTGAGTTACTGATACCATTGTATTGTTGAATCATTTAGGTAAAGGAGGACATAAAGTATCACCAGACAAATTACAGTTCTGTACAAACTCAGTGAAATATCTGGGGCACCAGATAGAAAAAGGTATCCGGAAAGTTACTTCAGAACAAATTAGGATATTTCGAGACATGGAATTACCAAATACTCAAAAAGAAATCAGAATGTTCCTGGGAGTAGTAGGATACTGTAGACAGTGGATTGTGGGATTTGTAGTCCTAGCAAAGCCATTAATAAAAATGACCAAGAAAGGAGCAAAAGATCCAGTTGAATGGGATGATGAAAGCATGACATCTTTTGTGAAATTGCGAGACTGATAATGCACAGCTCCTGCATTGGGAATGCCTGACTATTCAAAAGACTATGCCCTGTTTTGTGATACACGAGACAATTGTGCACTTTCAGTCCTAATACAAATTCATGGTCTGACTAGACGTCCAGTGGCATATTTTTCTGCTACCTTAGATCCAGTGGCTGCTGCATTGCCTGGATGTCTGAAAGCAGTAGCTGCAACTTGCATGAGTCTTGAACAAAGTGAATCCATTGCCATGGGACATCCGGTAACTGTGTATGTCCCACATGCAGTTGTAATCCTACTGACCCGAACCAAGACTCAGTACCTCACACCTAGTCGGCTGACTAAGTATGAAAGATTCCTGGTGGGTGCAGCAAATGTAACCATCACTAGATGTAATATACTGAATCCAGCAACTCTGTTACCCGATACACTGGTTGCAGAAGTCAAAGAAGAGGTCGAGCATAATTGCATTGATCTGACTGAATTTAGCACGAAACCACGCCCAGATATCAAGGAAACGGCCTTGCCGATAGAAGATATTGAATTGTTTGTAGCTGGCTCACCCAGAACCACCTAGTGTTCAGAAAGCAGCTTAAAACGTGGATATTTGACAAATAATCCTCCTCCCCTCCTAAGCGCCTTGAAACCCGCTGGGTATGTAGTGCGCTATACAAATTTTATGACTTGACTTGACTTGACAGGTCTAAGTGCTGCCTATGCTGTGTGAACTCAGCGAAAAGACAATAGAAGCATCCTACCTATTTGGAGTAAAGTCTGCACAAGTAGCCAAATTGTTTGCATTGGCAAGAGCCTGTAAAAATGGGAAAAACAAAAGAGTAACCATATACACTGATAGCCAGTATGGTTACGGGGTTGTGAATGACTTCGGCCAATTGTGGTTGCAAAGAGAATTTATGACTTCCTCGGGTACCCCTATCAGAAATGGAAAAGTGGTACAGAACGTACTGGAAGCAATCCAGTTACCAAAAGAATTGGCAGTGGTCAAGTGTGCTGCTCACAAATCTGGCAATGATGATGTGACAGCCGGAAACAGATATGCAGACCAAGTAGCCCAACATTGTGCAAGACATAGAATGTCAGTGAATATCAATTTGGGGGGAATCGGAAACAGCTGCCAACTTATGGTGTTTGAGGATGTATCAACTTGGGAGGAACTGAAAGAGTTGCAAAGGGCAGCAGAACCAGAGGAAAAGGAAAGATGGGAAAAATCTGGTTGTCGACCAAGGAATGAAGATGGTGTCATTGTCTGTAGTGATGGTATGCCTGTGTTACCAGACAGCTTGATTGCTCCTATGGCTAGACTGATACATGGAGACACACACATAGGGAGAGATGCGATGGTCCGTGTTTTCTAACAGGCATGGTACAATTCGAAGTTCAGGAACATTGCAGAGGCACTTTGCCAGAGGTGCTTAACTTGTCAGCAGTTTAATTCTGGGAAGAAAACAGTGGTGTTGCCAAGTACAATTGGAAAGGCAGAGGGCTCTTTTATCAGACTACAAATTGACTTTATACAGTTATCCCCTTGTAAAGGAATGAAGTACATCCTTGTCATAGTCTGCCTATTCTCAAAATGGGTGGAAGCTTACCCAGCTAAGAAAAATGATGCCATTACTGCAGCCAAGTTGTTACTAAGGGAACTGATACCTAGGTTTGGTTTTCCGGTCACAATTGAATCAGACAGAGGTGGGCATTTTGCCAATGACGTAATAACTCAGCTCTGTGAAGCATTCAAAATTACCCAAAAACTGCACTGTGCATATCATCCAGAGGCTTCTGGAGTAGTAGAACAGCTGAATGGCACTATAAAGTCAAGACTGGGAAAAATGTGTAACTCTACTGGATTGAATTGGATAGACGCTTTACCCCTTGTCCTGATGGGACTGAGAAGTATTCCAGACCGAAAAACAATACTGATGGGAAGAGTGATGCAGCAGGCATGGGTACCAGGACACAAACTGCTAAGGACTTCTGATGATTTGGTACTAGAATACTGCAAGCAACTGGGTGACCAAGTGCGTTCTATTTCTCACCAGATTGGGGAAGACGCCGTCGCCAGGCCAACAACTCCAGTCCATAATCTGAACCCAGGTGATTGGGTTGTTCTAAAGAAACACACCCGGTCAAGTTGCCTAGCACCGAAGTGGGGGAAACCGAGACAAGTGATTCTCGTCACCACAACTGCGGTGAAGTGTGCAGGTGTGCCAAAGTGGATCGATGCAAGTCATACCAAGAGGGTGACAGACGAAGAAGCAACTGAGGCTGAAGGTTGTGCAGCTGAAGGGTCTCCAGACGTTGGTCCTGAAATAGCTGATGACGAACAACCGAGCACCAGTCAAGACGAGTGGGTCCCAGCAGACGATCTGACTCTCGATCCAATAAGAACCCGAAGATACACCTACTTAGATAGAGAGTGGGAGAGTGAGGACGAGACAGGACTAGAAGTCATAAATAAAACAGACAGATCTGTCTGTTTTATTTATGACTTCTATGCACCTGTGATATATCCCAAAAAATATATATATTGCTCCCAAAAAAAAGCTTTTTAAATCTTAGTATCAGAAAATAAAAACAAAAATAAAAAATATATTTTCATAACATTGAACTGTTTAGTCCTCTTGATTCGACCATGTGATCATTCTATGTCCTGTCAACCCCTTGGTTAACCACCCCTCCATACATATCAGTCAGGACCCCATAGTTAGGGCCTATATATCCTGAGGCAGGGTAGTCTTCTTTTCTATTGTTGAAATAAGACCTGTAACTAGTCAGACAGGAAGGGAAGAAGATAGTGTTGAAATAAATGTGCCACAACTAAATGAAAATAAACGACCATTAGAAGAAAGCAAAACCACAGTGCCAGTTAAAAGACTCAAAAAGAAGAAGAGTGAACCCAGATTCATAAAAAGACTGAGACTAAGATTGAAAACTGTAGAGCAAAAGCTAGAAGACAGGAAAAAAGCCTCCAGTGAAAAGGAGAAAGCTGGAGCCAAGCCTAAAAGAAGAAGTAGCAGAATAAAAAGACAAAACGAAAAGTATCAGAGTCCCGAATGGACTTACCTAGTGCTAGAGGAATTTGAAGACCTCGAGATTAGTGACGAGGGTGATGAAGAACTGATTCCTGACCAAGTTTCCGAAGAAGAAGATCCAACCTGAAAGTTACCCTGCGTAAGCAACCTGTGTAAAGTTACAAAGAGGGGTTGGAAAACTTCTTTTGAGCAACAATGTCTGATTCTAGTGTGAATGGAAGACCTAGACGAAATTGTTGTAAAACATGCTGTAAAATATGTTTGTGTAGTGTTGCAATAGTACTGATATTATGGATAGGACTAACAATTGCAATACCGTTCATGATAAGTAAAGACTCTAACCTGCATCCTACTAAACAAGTGACAAAAGACACAGAAGTTCTGACGACAGAAGAAACACCACTAAGTGTAGAAAGACGTGAGAAAACATTTAGTCTTAGACAGACAAAAATGGACGTAGATGCATCAGATGAGGGAGGACTACATTATCACAGAATTAAAAACAGAACACATTTAAATGTATTTGTAAACCTTTTAGTACACTATGTAGAAGCCATGCAATAGAAGACTACTATGTCTGTATGAAGCTACCCACTTCTGTAGCTGAAGGTGTGACCTATCACCATTTACCCCTAACCTATGGAATTTCCTGTAGTATTTTAACAAGCTTATTTTATAGAGGAACTTTACAGTATTATTATTCTAACTCTGACGTAATCTTTTCGGAACTTCCTATTCGTTGAAACCTGAATATTGTACATACTAAAAGTGACATGACACGTTATATGGGAGAATACTTTCTGACAATAGGTACTATCGATTTAGGTGAAGCACACCGAGACAACTTGACCTGTTCATTACATGAACAAGAGAAAATGTTTCTAAACATGGCAGAGAAGAGAAGGGAAAGTTTCCAAGGAAAGGCAAATGATAAAGGACAGAAAACTCCTAAATGGGCAGAAAACATGGAAAGCACCTCACATGGTGAAGCAAACCCTGCACTGTTACTGGATTTCGAAAGAAAAGGGAAACTTTGTCTTCATAGAGAAAAGACCAGGTATTATAATAATATATTCATTGGTTCCAGTGAATGCGAACACAATTACAAGGTAATTGGAGGTTGGGGTTTCAAAAATGGGTCAGAACCTGTATTTCCCGGAATTTATTATATATGTAGAAACAAGGCTTATTTCAAATTGCCGGATCACTGGTATGGAAGCTGCTATTTTGGAATTGTCTTCCCGAAAATATACCATGTGAATGACGCCGCTGGAAGCAATGAAAATACTAATGGTTTAGCGCGTAGTAGAAGAGAAAGTGTAGGAGAAATTTTAGGTGATATATTTAGTGCATTGATACCTGGAGTGGTTCTGAATACACACAGAATTTGCAAATTGTCTACAGTGGTGGATCGATTATCAACTGACACTGCTGCTGGTTTCCTACTGGTCAATACTGAAATGGTTGCGATCAGATCAATGGTTTTACAAAATCGACTTGCTCTTGATACCTTATTGGCAAAAGAGGGCGGAGTCTGTAGAATGTTGAAAGCGCAACATTGTTGCACTTACATTCCTGATAAGAGTGTTGCAATTAAGAAATATGTGAGAAACATAACTAATTTGGAAAAGGAGCTCAAACCACTGGAGGTTGACAGTGCCTGGAAGAGACTAACTGATGGTCTCTCCTCAGTAGGTAGTTGGTTTTCTAACATAGGTAAAAGTCTTGTGAGTAAAATACTGATGCCAATAGCAGGAATAAGTTTAATTGTGCTAATAATAATAATTTGCTGTAAATGTCAAAAATGCAAAAAGAAGTATGCTGTGAAGAAGAGAGGAGTGAAACGGAATGTTGATGAGCTTGAATTGGAAGAGCTGAATAATAAGATCTATAAAAGAATGAAGAATTACCATCCTAATAAGGATGCAGAAAAAAGGCTCAACAAAAAGTTTGTAGAAATTGAAATGGGTGAACTGTGAAAGGGAAAGTTGGTGTCTGGTTCCATTAATAGTGATGATAGTAAATATCATCAAAGAGGGGATTGATGGAGCAAGGATTCGCACGTTACGCGATTTGCTTGTATTCATGAACCTCGAATAACGTTAATGTCATAATCAACCTGTTTGTCTTATTAATATTGCACCTTTTCACTACACAAGGGTGTCCCAGCGAGGCTTGCCTATGTGTTTACTAATCCTAACTACGCTTGCATCTAAAATGGTCGCTGCTATGAGGGATTCTAGTCTGCGCATGCGTCGGTCATACCCATGTGATGTGACGCACTCGCAGTTCTGGAGGGAACTTGTCGGTCATGCGCAGTACTGCTAAAGATGGCTGCTTTGTTTCTCACATGCTCTTCGCTTGCACTGCTGCTTTTGCTCAGCCGTTTCGTTCTGCTTAACTCCTAATGCTATAGTTATTATAAAGTAAGGGATGTAGTATAGCCAATCATGGTATACAGTGTATTCATTTTTTCTGTGTTTCTAAATTGTTTTCGCTTACTTTTCATGTACCGATCTTTGCGGGCCTGGAAGAGGTGTGCCACTCCATCTTTGAAGCCCGTGCAGTACTAATCACGTGATGAGGGAAAAGAGAGTCTTGCAGCAGTGGAAATCAGCCAGCTGGCTGCTGAAGCTAAGATGCTCCTGGGAAAGTGGCCCATCCCCAGCGAGAAGACATCAACTCATACCTGCACTCGATACATTTTATGATGTTTCTGTATGCTCTATTGTATTCTGAATTTCTATGCCATGGGAACTGGAATGTAAGGGGTGGGTTCGAAAATTGAATATTTAATCTGGGAAAGAGAAAATTATAGGTAGTGTCATGACCTAACCACCTCTCTTGTCCAATCCGAAGTTGGGGATCCTTTCACTTGCAACATTGGTTGGTGGTACACTGACCCGAAAACAGTATAACTAGCCTAGGTTTAGCTTGAGAAATTGACCGACTTGTCCGAATAGCTGACCTGTCACTGACCCTACGAACTCTATAGGTGATTGATACAGAGAGCTGCGGAACACTCTGTCCGTAATTTCCACAAACTCAGTCTGGGGTGGAGAAACCTTAAGTGCTGGCGAAGCACTTTGCTGGGAGATGCGAGAACCCAATCGGGGTTATTGGCAGACTCCTTGCAGAGAGGGCGTAGCGCAGGCGTTGCATCCGAAGCTGCAGGTGATGGTCGTACCCTTTGATGAGCCCAGTCCTGACCCAAATCCTGGGGTTATCCTGTCCTGACTGTCCATGAGCTGTACCTGCTTTCCTACTGGCATCCAAAGTCCTTGAGGGTCCTTTCCCGCCTTTCCCAACTGACCCGTGGCCAGGGTTAGTCTCCGTCCTGTTCTAGGTAAATATATCCTGTGTGGGTGTTTGTCTATCTAAACCCTCTCTCCCATTTCTTAAATAAAGCCAACTTGCCTATGTCAATCTCTCTGTCATTTGACTCTCACGTAAAGTATGTTCCTAGCATGTTCCATATCTTTTCCCTACCTTTAGTTAAACATTGAACTGTTTTGCATATCTAGTATGTTCTACTCTTACCCTTCCTATAGAAAATAAGTACATCTTGAAAAGTTTCGTTTTTCTTCTAAATCGTTAGTAAAATTCGAAAATCAGAATTGATTAGTATGTTCCCTTTCCTTACCCGCCTTTAGTAACGTCGTGAAAGTCTGGTAAACAAAATTTTGCGTGTTCCTTATTTTTCCCCTTTCCTTTATTTTTCGAGTTATAAATGATTCTTACTTTGATTCATAGCTATATTATATTTCTGATCTTAGTTATTGATGTTTTGATCTGTGTAAATTTCATTCTCATGGCATTGGATGATGAAGATTAATTAGATAAAGGTGTTCAAAACTTCTTGCGTTTGTGGTTATTATAAAAAGTGCAAACATTTTTCAATTGTATATGGTATTTTTGGTTTGTGTTATCTTCCTACCCACTGCTAGCTCCTGATCCGTTGAGATCATAGGTACCCGTGACAAGGAGTGGTAAGTCAGGTACACGGAAATAAAATTAAGGGAACAAGAATTACTGATAGCGGTGTGTAAGTTACCTGACCAGTAAAATATAGTGATAAACACGTTATGGGCCCAGAAGTGCATATTTTGGTAAAATAAGAGTCGGGTGACCTGCGCGCTCTATCATCAGCACCTATGGTTAATTCATCAACATTTTTCACAAATGGTGTCAGGGATGGAGAAACCATACTTTCTCTAGGCCCTCTTTCCAACACCCCCTGTTTGACAGCTTTCAAGACACTATGCGACTCTCTTCAATCACTCCATTCTTTAGCTGTGAACACTCCTGCTGCACATTCTTCTACATAAGTTACCCAAGCCACCACTCCCTTTTTCTCCTTAGCCAACACATTTTCTTTGCCCACCTCCGACCACTCCAAGGACATTCGTGACAGACAATCACCCAGAGCATTTCATTACCTGGGAATATGCTCGACCTTGTATCTATACCTGCTACCTGGATGCCAATCCCAACAACCTGGCTGATCCTTTACCGGCCCCTCCAGGTCTCAAGACTTTGAATGACGGTTTGTGGTCAGTACAGACACAAAACTCAAAACCCCAGCTAATGCCTAAAAGTATTCCATGCCACAGCGAATGCTGCATGCTCAAATACTGATTTATTATGCTCCCTGTCAGTCAAAGAGCACAAAGCGAATACCATAGCATGCTTCATCCGATCATGGAAATAGGACAGAATGGCACCCGCACCACAGTCACTGGCATCCACAGTCAAAATTGTCTTAAGACGAGTGTCAAATTATTTAAAGATACACGCCTCACATATCTCTTTCCAAATGTTGTCAAAAGCATCCTCTTGTCACTCTCCCCAGTCAGACACACACCCTTTCCTTAATAAGTGTCTTAGCTCCTCAATCTTTCTGGTGAAATTGAACACATACTTAGAAAATGCTCAATCAGTCCCATAAAAGAGCGTAGTTGCTCTTTATCTTGAGGTGTTGGGGGCTGAACAAATAGCCTGAAGGAAGTCCTCCTTGGGTTTCACACCCTCCGCTGAGATCGTATGGCCCTGGTAATCAATAGTCGCCACCAATAATCAGAGTCAAACCTGCTTCCTGCAAACTTGCCAACGCCAACCTTAAGATGCCATTGTGTTCTTGAGCAGTCTTGTCAAACACTAAGATGTTGTTTTGGTAGAAAATGACATAAATAAGGCCCTTCAAAACTTCCAACATCATGCGTTGGAAGACTCTTTCAGCCCAGGATAACCCAAAATGCATCCCCTTGGACCTAATGGTGCCTTCCGTTGCACTGAATGTGTTAAGTCATTGAGTCCTTGTGCAAGCAAATCTTGTGGTAAGCACTCTTAAGGTCGAGTTTGGAAAATCACTTACCACCACTGAGCAGCAAGAGGAGCTCATTGATATTTGGGATGGGGAACATATCCATCACAATGTTCTGATTGAGACCCCCAACATCTACACAAAGTCTCAGATTGGCATCATTTGTTTTAGTGATCACAACAAGTGAAGTCCCGCTGGTAATTTCCACAGGCTCAATAATGCCTTGTTTAATAATATCATCAATCATACACTTCACTCCAGACCTTACAACCACAGGCAGCCTACTTAACGTGTGCTTCACAAGCACAGCCCCCTCCTTTAAAACTATCTTATGGACATATCCTGCAATTTTCCCAAACTATTCTTGAAAATGTTTTCCATCTCACACAACACATCTCCCACTCGGACATCGCCTAAAACTATGACCTGACTGGCAGCATGTGGGTCAATAACTATGTGCAAATCATACTGATGTACCCAACCCAATATCAACAGGCTATACTCCGCTATGTACACCTTACCTTCAATGTGTCTGCCCTTGAACATGTCCTGGAACCACCACAAAACATCAATCCTTTCCCCTTGGTATCCTCCGGGAATTATATATTTGGGTAATAAGGATACAGAAAGCTATTCCTTCTCTAACAGACTCTTCGGAAGTATGCTGAAAAGTGATCCAGAGTCAACCGTAAGATCAACCTTGCAGGCGGCAATCTCATAAGTAGCATAGATCTAACACTCGTTCCATCTCCCAGTTCCTGATCCACAACTAATACCAGATCTCTCTGCCTAGCCTCCCAAGCCTCTTTGGTGAAAGCCAACCTTGACTTGTTAGGTACTTTACAGGCTCGGGCATAATGCCCCTTGTGTCCACACTTCCTGCCCTTTTTACTAACTGCAAAACAATTGTTTGAGTCTCATGTATGGAACAGACTTCCACACCTGTTGCGAAGTTTACTGTGTATGACAGTGTTAGAACCCTTCTATCCTTTATTAACCGCTTTACTGCGGTGACCGACAGTTCCCAAGCCCCCGTGACAATTCTCCCTCCTGTTAACATTGCAACCTCCTCTCCAGCACTCTCTGAGTCTTTTTTTCTCTCATACGAATTTCGGATTCTTTTACAACATTTGCTTTTGCCAGAGCATCTTTTAAAGGAGAGTTCTTTGCAGCCCACAAATGCTCCTGCATTTTTGTGTTCTTGCACTGGATGATCAACTTATCCCTAATGAGTTATTAAGTCATCCGTCCAAAACAACATTTGACGGCGAGTTCTCCAAGTCAAGAAACAACTTCATCCATGTACTCTTCCGGTTTCTGTGCCCTTGTGTAAAATGTATATGATGCCCCTCTTTTCCTAATACAATTAACAATAGGACTTTTTTCCTTTCCGGTTTGAACCCTCGGCCATTGAGGGCAATCAAGTATTTCCCAAACAAATCAATCGAGTCTTCCCATGGAATTGATGGGGTACCATTGTGTGGTAAAAATGCAGGGTCAATCACAATTGAAAAAGAAGCAGACATGTTTTGTTCACAAAAAATTAACCTCAAATAAGCCAAATAACCTTAAGAATCAAGAAGGGAGAGGGTTAAACTGTTGTTGAACTCCACCAATCAAGATGGAGCACAAGACTTCCTAAGCCCTTTTCCTCTAACAGGCATGTGACCAAGGCAGAGCAAGGAGTTTAGATTCACTGTGAGATATTATGAGATAAGCTCTCCAAGAATGAAGTTGTGGCTGGAATCCTCATGCCTACACCGAGAGTAGGGTTGCACAGAGATTGTTTAGCAGCAGTAGTTAATTGGGTGGCCTTACCCAACAATAAATTCATGCAAGGGGCTTGCGGGTGCTATCTTGCAAGGTGCATATAGCAATGGATGCAAAAGTCTTAGGGGCACATGGGGGATGTACTGCGATTGATGCACTTGAACTGGCAAGGCACTTGACGTTCTGGGCTCACGGGTGCTGGCTCGAAGTGTCTGTATGCACGAGCCTTCCAAGCAATGTCGATGCTGTCCTGTAAAGCGTGCCAGTGGGATGCTTGCAATTACAATACAACTAAATCCTAGAGTCTTTTCACGCTCCTGCCATGCCCCCAATACCTGTACTCACAGTTCCTTACACTGTGGTCTATAGTACGCAGCTGTAATCATCGTCCTTCCAATGGAAACAACCCATGCACAGTGGGTTCTTGGATTTGTCATCAGGTTGTAATGTGGCAGCAGCTGGCCAAGTCATCTCCAATAAATGTGGTGTTGAAGACACGCCTTAACTTTGGTTTATTATCCACAGCCTGACGTGAACAAGTTCCTCCCAAGCCAGCCAATGAGTAACTGCCACAGTAGAACACTCGCCTTCTAGGCAACTTTGGAAAATAAACATGGTTCCACATTCAACACACCCAACCCACTACATTACCACAGACAGCATCTGCAGAAGCAATCCAAGCCTGTGTGTAAACACATGCAGAATGTGCTTCATTTGGGGGCAGTGTAAATTCTGCTTGCACGCAGCACAGGTACAAGATGGTCATTGGCAAGGTTAGCTAAGATATCCCCACATACAAAACAGGTGTCATACTGGCAGCAACATCTAAGCTAATTTCAGGAACTGAGGGGCATATTAGCAAGGACCTTATCACCATTTTAGCGGATATTTTTCCCGCTAAAGTGGCGATAATTTTATCGCCCTATTACCTAGCTGTCGCTAACACCAGTTAGCGATAGCTAGTAGGAGATAGTGATCATCTTGGGGCCCACTTTGCATGTCAGCGATAATTATCGCTAATGATATGCAAAGTGGGCGTGCCAAGATGTTAGCGACTGGAAACAGTCGGTAACATCGCTATCTCCTATTACCAACTTTTGGAAATATTCGCGCTAAGCGCGAATATCTCCAAAGCTAACGCCTGGCCAGAGAAGTTCTTAGCCATGTTATCCAATGGTAGGTGGATAACATGGCTAAGAACATTAGCTCGGTAATGCATGAACATCGCTGACTTTTCAGCGATATTCATGCATTTCGGCCGATTTTTATCGCTTAGGAGATAAACCTTGATAATAGCAAGGCTCCTAAGGGATACAAATAGGCTATGCACGTCGTTAAAATAATAGCCGCTAACCAAGCATAGCGATAATTATCGCTTATGCTTGGTAATATGCCCCTGAATACCTGGAGTAAAGTATAGAGGTGGGTAAGTTACTGAAGGCTCAAGCTAAATGCCAGACTCTAGTTCAGTCCAAGGTTCACTTTCTTGTGGTTTCTACCTGCTACCCATACTCTAACCTCTTGCACCAAGTAAGAAAGTCAAAAGTATTAAACTTTGATGTCAAACAAGAGAAAAAATAAGATACCACTCTAGTGGCTGAATTACACAATGTGAGACCAGAAATCCTGGGATCAATGGCTTTGCCACTTGCCCAAATTATGTAATCATAGGGAATTATTTTTGTTGATCATTCCGCCTATTTTTTTCTTGATTGAATGTGAAAAAACTTTGATATTCATGAGAATGTATGCTTCTCTCTTGTGCTTAACTTCTTGCAGTATAATGTTGCTGTGTGTAAAATAATAATATAGCCCACATATAGGGTGCACATGACAACTGACTTTCGGCTTAATTCACTAATGGTGTTATCGTCGAAGTGGGGCTGGACGCATGGATGTTTCTGAGTTCATGTTGAAAAGCTATAGCTTTTAATAATTGCCTCTTAATGCAGTGCTAAAATCTGATGTACTAAGTTGATACACTTGTCAAAGAAATACAATGTTTTGAATTTGAAAGACCCTTTATCATATTCTACATAATATTTGCTTCATGATTTCTAAGCAAAATGTTCACATATCTCAGCTCGTGCCTGGGCTCACAGTGACAAGATGGACTCTTAGGCCCACATGCATCATTGCATCCGTTTGCGATTCCTAAGTTGTGAAAATTAAGGAATTGCAATTTAGAAATCGCAAACGGCAATGCATGAACAAATCGCATTTATTTTTGTGATTCGGTATTTTTCCTTAATTGCGATACACAATTTGCGAATCGCAATTAAGGAAAACCCTTCCCATTGATTCCCATGGGCCAAAAGGCCCATAGGAATGAATGGGAAGGCATTCACATTTTGCGAATTTCAAATTGCGATTCGCAAAATATGAATGCAACTTCAAGGGTGCAGGGGGGGTCCAAAGAACCCCTCCCTGCACCCCTGAAATGTAACTTGAAATGCAATTTACAAACACACATGCCCCAAGGGCATGTGTGTGTGTAAATTAAAACTTTCAAAAATGCAATTTGTGCATATTTGAAAGTTTTCGGTAAATTAGCATGAAGTTCAACTTCATGCTAATTTACCACTTCCAAACTGCGAATTCGCAAATAAAAAATGATCATGCATTGCATTTAAGAAATCTGAAATTGCGATTTCTTAAATGCAATCGCAATTTTAGAAATCGCGACATGGTTGCGATTCCTAAAATTACGAAATGCATGATGCATTCCAAATTAGTCAATTGCATTCGCAAACGGCCGAAAATTGCGATTCGCACCGTTTGCGAATGCAATTGACGTTGATGCATGTGGGCATTAGAGCCAAGACAGATCCTTAACTCTGGTCTCCCTGATAATTTGTTTGCTTGCTCACCTCTACTACAGTACTGTGTACCACAGTCACTAGCATTCCTGCTCTTTCAGTATCTCATTCTGTGGAGCAACATCTTGTTTTCCAGATTCTGATGGCTTCCACAGATCTCACAAGAGTAACGATTTCTACTTCGGGTTTTAATAAGGAAGAATTGCTCATTAGGGACTCAGAGAAGTTGTTTAAATCTACCTATGCACTCTCTTAGCATAAAATGAAACAACAAAACTCAAATCATTCATTTTCTCCGTGCCAGCGCTTCATCCTAAGTAAGTTTATGTTCTTTTACTAATTGCAATCACCTGCCCTCCAGGCTGAATGTAGTGATTACTGTAAATGCAGTGCCTTCAGAAGCCATCCAGCAGCATGGGCATAACTTCTTCTTTGACCTCAGCTAGCATAAGGCAGCCAGGGCCAAATGACGCATTCTACTTTTACAAAAGTGAACATGCGCACTGCTTCGTCATTGAGTGCACATACAATATGTCCTTTGCTGTGTCCCTGCAGGTGCTTCAGTATACTCTTCTGCTGCTCCTGATGGAATTAGACAGAGCTAACAGCAAGCTCCCAGTGTTCTAAGAACTCCTGTGGCTCTAGTAGGCAGTGATGCTTGAATCAATTTTCAGGCAATGGGTGCTGCCATCGATGTTACGTCACCGAGCTCATAGGAGTTTTTAAAATTCCAAGCATCACACAAAGCATACGTGTTGCAGATAAGTCACATCCTCTCAGCATGAGAGTTGTAAAGGTATATAGTATGTAGGTGGTTTTGCTTTCAGGAGCACACTGTCACAAATGTATTACTAAATAATTGTGTGTTCCACTGTCATTTGCAGACAGCACATTTTCCTTTGAAATGCCCACTAAATCTGCACAGACATACAATCTTACTGATAAAATATGTAGCACAAACAATAATTTGTGGAAATTTGTTTTCAGCCAATATTTGTCATTTGCACATCACCAAGTGTTGTGATTTGTTTTGACCCTTTTAAAATCTTTGTTTCCATCACACTTTAGAATTAGGAAAAAGTGCTTCATTTGTGCCTTCCTGTTTATTAAGCTTGAAAATGTGCAGAGTTCATTTATGGGTATTGAAATTCTGTTGTGTATTATAAGAAGAAGTCATCCTACAGCCTTTCCTTTCACACCAGCTAGATTTTCATAATTCACTTGAAAAAAAATCCTCTCCATGTTATGAATAAGCAGCAAATTGTCAAGAGACTAGACTCTCATTTTACTTCTGTCTATGAACGCAAAGCAAATGTGACAAGATAGAAAAAAAATAAAGTAATCTTTTGTGATAGGGCTGAAGGAGCAATTAATATTCATATTGTGTTTTTTTTCTTTTCCCCCTGTGCGACCGCCAAGAGGGTACCATCAATGTATGCCTGGAATGAAGAACTAAACAAAACCGAAAACATCAATTAAAAAATCTCAAGCCTAAACTTCCCATTGCTTCTCCCAGTCTTATAGAACTTGTTTCCATCATTGTGCCGCCGGAGGTAGAGAAACAATGTCACCATTGCAATTGGATAGCCCTCGCCAGAGCCTTGGGCAGAACTTCCGGGTGGTGAATCAGGAACCCGTGACCCAGGGATGCCTCACTGTACATGTTTACAACAAGGGGTGGTGAGGGACAGAGTCTCTGACTTAAACAGAATACTCTCACCCAGTCAAGAGATCAGGGCTAGATCCAACACCGTTTTTTAGCTCACTGCACCATCCCAGTTTCAGAACCTGGCTGTATGCAAATTAGTCTGTTCCTGTCCCAGTGCATGATGGGAACAGGGCAAACCAAACTACAAAAGCCAATTCTTACACTGGGAAGGAAACAAGCTACCGGGGACCGGTTTCTGGCATTTCAGCCTCTTCGGCCCGGCTTGCTTGAATCCTGATGGTGCAATGAGCAAGGGACTCACATCTGAGTATACCCTTCCACGCTTAGGGTGGACAAAACGATTCAGAAAAAGGGGGTGGTGATGGACAGAGTATCTGAACCTAAATGTTTAAATCAGCAAACTCCGCATTGGCTTGGTAGTTTAGTCTGCCCTGTTCCCATGATGCACTGGGCCAGGGACAGACTGATTTGCATATAGCCAGGTTCTGAGCTGGGATGGGGCAGTGAGATAAATAACGGTGATGGATCAAGCCCTGATCTTTGGACTGGGTAAGAGTGGTCTGCTCAATTCAGACACTCTGTTCATCACCACCCCCTTTTGTAAATCGATTTTGGCCACTATAGGTGTGGCAGGGTATACTCAGACATGAGTCCCTTTCTCACTGCTCCATCAGGATTCAAGCAAGCCGGGCCGAAGAGGCTGAAATGCCAGAAACCGGTCCCCGGTAGCTTGTCTCCTTTCTGGTAAAGAATTGGCTTGGTAGTTTAGTCTGCCCTGTTCCCATGATGCACTGGGCCAGGGACAGACTGATTTGCATATAGCCAGGTTCTGAGCTGGGATGGGGCAGTGAGATAAATAACGGTGATGGATCAAGCCCTGATCTTTGGACTGGGTAAGAGTGGTCTGCTCAATTCAGACACTCTGTTCATCACCACCCCCTTTTGTAAATCCACTGTACATGGGCTCTAGTGGGGAATCTTGCCCTCCTTAACACGATAAGAGGGGGGATTACCAACCACATCAGGGTGGGCGTAGGTCAGCCTCTGGAGAATCAGAATTTTCGAAGTGGCAACCCTGCCAAGAGTAGATAGTGGAGTGCATTCCAGAAGGGAATTGATTTGCTAATGGACGCTATTGCTTTCCCAAGATTGCCACCCACCAGGTCATGTTTCTCGTTGTATATCTGGATTCCAAGGTATTTCACAGTGTCAGGTGTGAGGCCTAAATCTCCATTCATAGGAGACTCAATTGTCATTCTGCCACTTTCTTGGACCTGGGGAAACAAGCAGAAATGATCCCAATTGGCACTCAGACCTCAGAGAGTTGCAAAGGCATCCAGCTGCGCCATTACCGTTGGCAGTGTATGTCTAATACCCCTAAAGTGTATTAAGGCATCATCAGCATATAGGGAAATTATGTGATATTCAACATTAATAGCTATGCCCCAATCAGGGATTCACAAATGTAGTCACTCAATTTTCAGTGCAAAAAGCACCGGGTACAATGGGCATCCATGCCTAGTACCCATGTGAATGACTACAAATTCAGAGATCTCACACCTGGTATGGACCCGGGCTCTTGGGTCAGTATATAACAAATGGATCCCCCCCCTACACAGCATCTTCCAGGCCGAATCGGCAGAGCATTGCCATCACGAAGGCCCAACCTAGTGACGCAAAAGCCTTCTCTATGTCTATAGAGATCAACCAGTGATCAGCTTCCCAATGCTTGGCCCACTCCATTTTTTGGAACAGCCTGCAGAGCTTCATGAAAGTATTTATACCTGGGATAAAACCATTTTGGTCACTAAGTACCAGACCATGTGCCACGGGGAACAGATGATTCGCTAAGGCTTTCCCTAATATATTATGATCAAGGTTCAAAATTGAAAGGAGCCTATATGATTCCACTAAAACCTTCCCGATTTAGGAAACAATGTGATTAAGACCTACTACATAGAGGTGGGCCAACAACCCTGTAGTCTAGATTCCTCATACACCTTCATTAATCTTGGGGTCAACCTAGAGCTGTACGCAGTACAAAAGTCAAACGGACAACCATCCTGTCCAGATGGCATTACCCTGGCCATCTGTGTAATGGCAACTGGATTTTATGTAATTGCAAGGGTTCATTCAGTTTGAATGTCTTTCAGTTGTGAAAGCAGCAGGTGGTCCAGGTACTAGTACATATAGGACCCTCAGATATGCTTTGGGTATTGTCATACTGCCTCATAGTAATCTAAACACAGCATTGATCCTCCTCTGGGTGTTCATTGTCAGGTCTGTCTCGTATTTCGAAATCACCGTTCTGGGGGTCTCAGTCTTTAGGAGGCATGCTAAGACCCAACCTGCTTTATCCCCCGCAGAGTGTTGTCTAACTGAGTTTTCCCTGAAAGCCAGATGACCCAGGGGGTTCAATAGCATCCAATATTCCCTTCTGACCCAAACCAGATCACAACTGAGGTGTTCCTGAGTGACAGAGTGTATTTAAAATGCATGGATGTGCAACTCCGATGTGTCCAGTTCTTAGAGCAGAGTCTACTTCACCCCACCAGAAGTATGCAAAAACATTTCAACTCATTACTACCTTGAAAGCATCCCAGTGCATTAATCCCGTAGTGGCTGTGTCAACATTTTCAGTAAAATATTGATCTATGTAGCTCGCCATCTCCTCTTTAATGACAGTATATTGTAAAAATGTCAGGGAAAGTGGCCAAGTGGGTATGAAGGGGGTGATTCGGCCCCACAGCTTTGTTAATTGCAAGGAATTATGATATGATAGGGTTAGGCCTAGATATACAGCATTACGCACTCTTGTAGCAGGACCTATATCACAAAAGAATAAATCTATGCATGCTTGTAACTGGAGGACCCTAGAGTAAAATGAATATACCTGAGCAAGTGGGTGTAGGTTCCAGCATACATCCTTAACTAGGGAATCTTTTGCCCAGCGCAATAGATGGTGGGAAGCAGCTAGGGATTTGGCCCCTACTAACGGTGGTGTTGATCTATCCAGTTCCACATTAAGAACGCAGTTGAAATCGCCCCCCCCATACATGGATTGTCCACAGTAGGGGGTAGCGACTGAGTAAGTGTAGCCAAAAAGTCAGGTACATTAACTTTTGGGGCATACACGGCTACCAGTGACAACATTTCCCCATCAAGTGTACCCTCTGATACCACATACCTGCCCTTGGTGTCCACCCTGCTCTGCATGAACATGAAAGCAACACCCGGAGGAACCCAGATAAGGACTTCCGAGGCATAACTAGACTACTCCATCCCCATAACTATTCCTCTCCATTTTTTATGCAATCTATTAAGTTCTGGGGCCATTACATTGGTTTCCTATAGCCATGCACAGTGAATGTTCCATCATTTCAAGTTGGAATGTATGCCATCATTTTTCACTGGTATCGCCATTCCCCTGATGTTCCATGTAGAATATTACATTCATGGGCAGTGAGTCTAGTGTCTGTTGCCATTTAGTAGTGGGCATATGTTGGACAACATCAAGGTCATCCGAGACCTCAGCATTTAGTCAGCACCTACTGTTCACCCAGCATAAAATCCAAAGGTAACTGTAACCCCCAACTCCCCTTTTCAGGTCAAGGTTTCTAGAACTCCCTCACCAATAAATCATCAGGGTGGAGAACATATAACGTCCAAGTCAGTAAGTGCAGGGAGGCAAAGGGTCCGGCATCAACACAAGCAAGCACCCATGTGAATCCACTACACCATCATGAGGAACCACCAATTTACCGTTCCTCTCAATCACCTCTCTCCACAACCTCACCACAACAACATATAAAATCCTTTTGAGCATGCCCCATGTATTACAGTCTACAGATGGAGAGAAAAGAGAAAAAGGATACATGAATGGGTCAATGAAGATCATCCGCTGTTATAGGAATAACTGTCGGCACCAGCCGGAGTTCTCGTTCTAACTCCACTGCCACATCGTCCTCTACGCCTTCATGTGAGTCAGTGCCACTACGCGATTGCTCAGTGCATGCACTGGCTCATTGTTCCAGCTCCTCCACTACCAATTCATTTAGCTTTGACAGACTGCTCCCTGGA
Organism: Lissotriton vulgaris; assembly: GCF_964263255.1. Lineage (NCBI taxonomy): Eukaryota > Metazoa > Chordata > Amphibia > Caudata > Salamandridae > Lissotriton > Lissotriton vulgaris. The sequence continues at coordinate 1,120,289,213 of NC_141687.1, forward strand.
AGGTCCACTATTCAGTTTCTTACACGTTCTAGTGTCCCGCAGGAAGTTGGTATTCGAGCCACTCCCTCGAGGGATGGGCACACTGCAACCCCCACACCTATCCATCACGGGTGCCACGAGTGACGTGGCCGTCAATAAAAGGGCCCGGGTGCACCTGCTCGAGGCCAGTTACTTAAGCATACCCTGGGTGTCCGTGTCCATCATTCCTCAACATGCGGGCCTGAGGTCCGATATTACATGCAAGAGTCTTGTGTTTCATTCGAACCTGTCCACCAACCCTTTTGTTTTGAGCCGAGTGCAAGCCTTGGTCACACTTGTGAAAAAATAAGTTATGCCTTCATATATGGCTCAGAGTTTCGTCGGATAGAGCAGGGAGTATGAAAGGTTCAATTGGTGTAATTGGTGTTTAACCTCCAAGAAAGAGGCTGCTTGTTTTTGCACCTCTGCCTTGGAGTCGGGTACATATGCACTTCATTGTTCTCCACTATCCACAGTGCATTTGTGCTCGCATTTTGAAGGATGAGATCACGACTCCTGTAATTAAGAAGGCGAGCTACCAGAGGGCAGTGTGGTGCCCCTAGTGGAAGTTGGTACCCTGGAACTCTGTGGACAGGTTCTGCTGACAAGAAATGTGAGCGCTTACCCGCCAGAACCATGTCCACCTGTCAGTGTTTCAAATACATTTCCATGCTGTGACCCTCAAAGTGTGAACTTCCTTTTGTAGGTCATGCAGCTGTGTATGTAGTTCACTCATGCTAGGTTGACAGTGGGCATGCTGACTTATTGGTTTCAAACTCTATCCTTTAGCTTCTGCTGATCTGGGGGTAGTTGGCCCAAATCTATTTTGGGCACCAGAGTAGATCTGATATCCTGGACGGCCTCAACATTTCTTGTGTGGGCTCGAAATGTGGCTTCCATGCTCTACATATTAGCTCTGGGGTGTTCTCCAAGGATGTAGCCGCAATTGGGGTCCTTTGGTTTCACTGTGCACTGCTTGCCTAATGCAGATTGGTGTTTGGGGCAGGCGAAGGTGGATAGAGTCTCAAGTATGAGGATAGTTTGCCATTATCAATGCAAGTTTCTTAGCTGGTGTGTGCTGCCACCGTCATAGTTGCAGGCATGAGGGCAAAGCTAGGATATCTGAGAAGAGTCAGTGGTTAGGACAATACATTGCAGTGGATGTCCTATTAGATAGTCCCTTCGTAGCAAACACCCTTCTCCTTCCGGTTTATCAAAGCACACTTGGAGGGGTGAGACTCGTCACTACGTTGATGGTCCTGATATTTCACTGTGCAAAAGAATGTTAATAAGGGCAGCATGGTAGGGGATGGGGGAGAGAGGAGCAGCATTCAGAGCCCCTGCTGATCTCAGATGGCCAGCGGATCACCTAGAACGACCAAGGTCTGGCAGCAACAGAAGGATACCGCTTGAGGGCATTCGGTGTAGGGCACACAGCCAACCGGAGTTTGTGGGCAAACGGACACCACCACTCATGGATGGTAGGCACCACCTGTGCTTGGCCATGTGGCATCCCGCCAACCATGCCCCAGCGTGATCTGGCCAGCATGCCATAGAAGCACCTCCCAGTGAGCGGGGCATGGGCACCCATTCTCCACTGCCAGGCCCTGCTAGTCTTGTGGGGGCTCCTCACCTGGTATCTCCTGTTGCTACTGGGCATTGCCTCACCACTACATCAGGGCGTCCTTGCTGACCAAAGTCCAATGAGGAGATACCTCGTTCTAGGCGTAGGCCCACCCTACCTCAGGAGTCACTGGGAGTCATTTGTGATGCTCCCTGTGCCCCAACTCGCCAGGGGATCTAGTTGCTGTCTCTTCAGCTCCCACTCCTTCCAGCCCAGAAACCCTGTTCTCAGTTGTCGAGCCTAGGATCACAGCCTCTCCCCCGTGCCAAGTCTGTCTCATAACTGCTCCACTGGCGCGGGCCTAGCTCTGCCTGTTGAATCGCTGCTCGGTCAGTTGTCAGGAGGCCCGCCGGTAAAAAGCGTGGTTGCCACCAAGGCTCCAAGTCACTTTGGGAAGTCTGATTGCTGTCTTTCCGGTGCCCCACCGGCGTAGCAGCCCAGAAGTCTTTCTTTCGGCCCCAGCCCGCTAGCATCACCCTTCCTCCTGCATGGGCAAGTCGTGCTGCCAAGATCCTCTGGAGCGCTTCCCTCTCCCACCCTACGACCTGCTTTCCAGTAACCAGTCACAACTCAGGTGAGACGGGTGGCTGAAGCAAAGGATTCATTACAAGCAGGTGCAGTGGTAGGAGCTTAGCAGTAACGTGTCCTACATGGTCGAGTGCCTGGCCACACCCTCTTTGCCAACAAGGATCACCACATTTTCGTCAATTGCGAAGGTTGCAAAATACCCTGGTCTATCACGACCTTTGACTATGCAAAGTTTTCTCGGCAATTCAAGACAATGTCCACTCGAGCCAAACCAGGCCTAGTTGGAATATGTGCCGGGTGCCGCTCGGAGCTTTGTGGGACAGGCTGACCTCTGAATGCTGTTGGAGTGCTCCTCTTCATCGCGAGTCCTGGGAAGTTGAAGGACCATCGTGGGCGGTGGAAGATTCTGTGGGACTGCGAGTCCCAGGATTCCTAGCGGCGTGTGCAGAGCAGCACCTGGAGACTCTTCCCCAGTGACCCCGGCTCCCCTCCCAGGCGATACGCCCGCCCACTGACTATAAGACTAAGCCTTGATACGCGCATCGCAGGACGCGCGCGGGCGGGCGCTGGGCTAAGCCCGGGCAAAGGGCGGGCCATTTGAGGCCGTTAGAGACCGGACCGGGCCACCCCCCTAATGATTCGCTTTCCAGGTCACCTTTACCCCCCCGCCTGACTACCTAGAAGTTCGGACCGAACATAATGGCGACGAGGGAAACAAGAAGCAAGGCAGCTTCCATTGTCACAGGTACTTTGGACAATTTTCTTGCAAAGGCAAATACTGTGGTAAACAAGGGGCTCACAGTGTTAGAAAAGCAAATTGCCGAAGGTATAGAAAGCTCGCACCTGGCTTCACCGGGGTCATCATCCAATGTTAGATCATCACTACTGCTTGATGCTACACATCTATCACTTATGGATAGCATTGATCAAACCATAGAGTCTGTCCTACAGCAGCTAAGGACACCATCTAACCCACACAGGGACAGAGACTCAGTACACATCACTGATGAGGTGGCATCCTCCCCTACTGCAGAGTTAGTCCTACCTAGGGCTTTGGGGGACGGTTCTACTGTAATGGATTATATGGGTCATAGAGAAGATGCTGCCCCGAAAAGGAAAAGATCGAGGAAGTCCAAAGGTGCTAAAAGGGCTAAAGTAGACCCCACAACGAACACTACTGAAGATAGCACGGACGCCCCCGGAAACTCCACCATGGGGAACGTCACAGAAACAGCGAGTCCTCTACCCCTCACCTCCAACCCTATACCCACGCACACTGGCCCATTCATCTTTGGAGGGGGTCTTTCTAACACCTCAGAGCATATTATCTGCTCACTTACTGGTATTGTCAAAAGTCTTTTGAACCCTCTCTCCCTCAAACTAGACTCTATTGAGGCTAGACTTCTAGCTTTAGAAAGATTAAGTGGTAGCGGTGGCGATCAGCAAGGGTTATGAGTAAGTACACATGGAGCTAACGGGGCTACTGCTGGGATTCCTCTTTCCCCTACTGCTATAATTACTGCGGCCCCTATTCTGCGAACAGCTCTTTCCCGGGAGAACACCACCACAATCCCCCCACCACAACCTGCCCCTGTACCCCTCCCTAGGCAACTGCCTCCGGTACCAACTGTCAGGAGGTCGAACCCACCTGCTTCGGCCAGTTCATCTGGACAGGAGAGACCACCTAACGAAACAGCTAACAGCCCAAACTGGTCAGTTAGCTCCTTTAACTGGCGAAAAGCAGTCAACCTGCCCCCTGAGGCGGCGGCCTACACTGTGATTCTGATGGGGGTACCGGAGCTTTCCAGCAACGTGGTGGAATCCTATGATTCCCTACGCAACAAAGTTATCAGCTGGTTAAATGTCCAAAGGCCCCTACCACCTAACCTAAGAGGAGAAGTACTTATGGTTAGAAGGGTCCCGTGAGTTGGGTACACTGTCAAGAAAAGTGTGGGGGATTGTATAATTGTAAGCTTTAAGAGTCCACAGGTTGCTACGTACATTTGTCATTGGCTTGGGAGTTCAGGAAACACATCAATAGAATTGGTCCCTCTGTCTTTCTTCTGTCCTAATGTACGAGATTTGACTATGAGGAGGAACGATGGTTGGACAAGGGTGGGATTTGCTGTTGATGGGTCAAGATATAGGCCCACCCGCAATGATATCCCCGTTCATGGCAACTATGTACACCCCAACAGATTCAGTTGCCTTGATCAGGTTGACTGACTCCAGAAGGCTGCATCTTCCGGGCACACCCAAAGTATCGCTGGTGAAACTGTGGGACAGGGGACAGGGAGAGGCGCAATTGATACCACCATTCGAGACCCAGACGCATCCCCCCGGGAGAGCTTAATTCCTATCAGCACCCGTAGCCCCACCTATTTTGGGAACAACACTGCAAGGGCCCGAAGTTGCACCGTCGGATACCACAACCGAGATGACCAGGGGGTTGGTATCAAAGACTCCAGCAGGAACCATGAAGGTCCTCTCCTGGAACGTGGCGGGTATTGCCAATAAACTAGATACAAATGACTGGGATTCCTTAGTAGGCAGCAGTGACATCTGTCTCTTCCTTTTTTTTTTATTTTTTTTTAATTTTTATTGAGCAAACTTTAAATTTACAACAGTAGATAATAATTAACATATATAGTATCGACATTCTTATATAGTGGGATGTTTTCCAAATTATAAAGGAACGCATAAAAGGCTGTACATAATACATTAGATACAATTAATAGTACAAATTATCTTTGTGTTGTATGTGACAGGTGTAATGATATATAATAAAGCTGGAGTAAATATTCGACATGCACTATACCCTCATTTTCTTCTCCATGCTTCTATATAAATTAGACAAATGTTCCTACAAGGTTCAAATGGGTTTAAAATCAGGCCCTTTGCTGATTATACCAACTAGCTATAGGAGCCCAGATCAATTCCCCTTTAGCTCTGGATTTTTTCCCTCTAGTTTTGTATATTGCTGTTTCTAGCTTATATGTAGCAAGGAGTCTATTCATCCAGCCCTGGAATGTAGGTGCCTCTGTATCCTTCCATCGGGCTGCTAGCATAATTCTGTATATGGCTGTGCACAGATAAGTTGTATATATCTCTGAATTATTAAGTTCTAAAGAGTTATCATAACCCAATACAACCAAGGTAGCCGATAGTTGGATCTCCCGGCCAAAAATTTCAGCCCAGAATTTACATATACTCTCTTTTAGTTGTTCGAGTTTCGGGCAATCGTAGAACATATGTATTAGATTTGCGGGACCCAGCGCGCATCTAGGACATTTATCATGACTAGCCTTACCCCATGAGAACAATTTAGCCGGTGTATAGTATAGATTACAAGCCGTTTTGTAGATTTGGGCTTTTAAGTCACTTGCGAGTATGACTTTAGAGGATAATTGTAGCACCATATCTATATCCACATTGGAATTATTTAGTTTGTTAGCCCAACTTTCCTCTATTTTCTCTAGATCGTCTGGGTGATTGTTTATAAGGATCCCATAGATATCACTAATTCTTACCGTTATTTTTTGCATCAGGTCTAATAATGTTAGCGACTGTAAGTTTAAATTTGTGGCGTGTTGTCTGAGTGATGTGAAAATTTGGATGAATTTAAAGTAATCTGTGGGGTAAATCTGATATTTGAGGCTTAACTCTTTGAAAGTGATTCTGCCATCTGCGTTTAGGAAGTCGCTAATAGTAACGATGCCTAAATTTTCCCAGCGCTTAGTAATGTTATCATTAAGATATTGCAGGATTATAGAGGAACGCCATAAAGGTGTATATTTGGTGTACTTAGGTATTGATAGTACTCTAGTAACTTTGGTCCATATTTTGAATGCGTCTGTCACTATTTTAAATTTAATCTTTTTATAATATGATGGCTCGATTTGTCTTAGCAGTAGTCCGCGCGCTGAATCTCCTAATGTGAGTTCATAGATAGAGGGAATGTCAAGAGGAGATCTTATTCAATCTGGAATTTTAGAAGTGGTTAAAAAGGACATCTGCTGCAGTATGGCGGCCCACATGTAATAGGTTAAGTTTGGAACTGCTAATCCGCCTCGGGATGTAGGTGACACTAATTTATTTATAGCCCGTCTTGTCTTCCCATAATTCCAAATAAATGATGTTATTATTTGGTCTATCTTTTTTATATAGGTGTTATCCATAAGGAAAGGAATTGCACGAAATAAGTATAGTAATTTTGGGAAGATTGTCATTTTAATATAGTTAGTTCTACCGATTATGGATAAATGAAGGTTATTGACTCTAACGAGATCTTTTTTTATTTTTGTGATTACAGGGTCATAGTTAAGTGTAATCATTTCGTTAGTATTTGGTGAGATGTTGACCCCTAAATATTTTGCATGTCCAACTCTATGTTGACTTATATATGGCGTGTTATCGGCGCAGACAACCATCGTTTTGTCTTTATAGATTTATAGAGTACCCTGAGTTAAAGACCCGAAAACAATATCCGATCATAATGCCATATATATTACAACGGAAATACCGGGATTTAATCGGGCCCACACACAATGGACATTTGATAGGAAATTATTAGTTAACCAGGAATATATAACTCACTTAGCCCAATGGACAAAGGAATTCTTGGATGCAAATCAATATAGTGCGTCACGATTTAGTGTTTGGGACAGCTATAAGGCAGCACTAAGGGGGGAGACCGCTACATTCGTCGCCACCCGTAAGAAAGACATCTGTCTCTTCCAAGAGACCTGGGCCAGGGAACCCCTGTGTAGAGCAGGATACGCAATCTTTGAAATTAAAGTTAAGTGGATGGCAAAGGGAGGCCCTCAGGTGGTCTGGCGGTCTGGGTGGCTAGTCATATTGGGTGTAATGCGGAGAATGTACCTACGTTTTCGCAGGACATACAATGCGTTCTCCTTAAATGGCCCAATGCCTTCAATTTGGCAATCATTAATGTGTACTCTCGCCCAGTAAGTGCGTCCATGGAATCATCTACACTGGAGGATCTCTCGTCATTCCTGGGTCAACTCCCCATCGACTGTAAGATAGTGATTGGCGGAAATTGTAATTGTCATTTTGAACCCCTGGAAGGTTTGAAGGAGGGTGCCCTAACTGCTGAAGATGATTACTGGGGGGTCCCGCCATGCCAATCCCCTCATCCCAAATCTTGGTCCCCTCTTGCAGTGCAAATTATGTCCCTGACACTGAACTTTGCGCTAAGGGCTTGTAATGGGCGCACCCCATCTGACACCCCTTCATCGTGTACCTTCAATAGGAAGGACCACGAATCGCGCCTGGACTACATCTTTGTAGACACAGGCCTGTGGTCCAAGGTTCAGGATTTTAGGGTCATTGAAAGAACAGACAGTGACCACAACGCACTTTCATTAGACATGGCTCACCCAGCACCTGCTGCTGGGTCACTATCCACCGATCCCAGTGAAGACCCAGGGAATCTGGTTCTTAGCCCCAACAGACGTAAAGTAAGATGGGGGAAATTGGTAAACTCAAAAGAGAGTATAAATAAAGTCTATGAACTAGCACTCCCCAAGCTAGATGAAATGGCCAGACTGATCAACCAGCCTAGACCCCCAGATTTTAATGAGAAACTAGCCCAAATCCATATAGACCTAGTGAGAACCCTAGGAGAGGTTTTCTACCCGGTGGTGTTGCCAAGAAAGAAAAAGACTCGAACCTCAACCTGGTACAATTCCTCCTGTAAAAAGATCAAGACAGAGCTAATTGCCACAATAAAATCAGGTATTAATAAGGGTAAGGTAGCTGAGCTTAGGCGGAAATACAGGGAAGCCATGGCACAAGCAATGTCTGAATGGGACTGGAATAGATGGCAGGACCTCTCCCTAGCACTAGAAGCGAGGGATTCTAGAAAATTTTGGTCTTTGGTTAATACTGGCTCAGGAGAACCAAAAACTGCTGTGGAGCCAAACATAGCAGCTTCTGTCTGGGAAGCCCATTTTAGCAAATTGTACCAAGATACCCCTGAATTTGTTAATGATGTGGCCACTGATGCCTTAGGTGGACTAGAATTTACTCTGGGCGAGGTAGTCAGTGCAATAGAGAGACTGGTATTGGGGAAGGCCCCGGGACTTGACAGATTGCCTGGCAATCTTTTTAGACATCATCCAGAGATCTGGGGCCCGTACCTCCTAATCTTTTTTAACTCCATCGCGGGAGGTATGGAGATCCCCTGTACTTGGCTGGGGGCAGAGATAGTACCTATCTTTAAAAAGGGCTCTCCTCTGCTCCCAGCCAACTACAGGCCGATCAGTCTTATAGATGTCCCCCAAAAATTATTCTCCCGCCTTCTCATGTACCACCTTCTAGACTGGATGGAGGAAAACGAGATCCTGAGTCCCCTCCAGGCGGGCTTCAGGAAAAACACGTCCACCATGGATCAGATTTTCTGCCTCGTTCTCCTCTATTGGAAAACTGTGAGGATCGAGGGGGGGAGGCTGTACATGGTGTTCGTGGACCTGAGGTCCGCCTTTGATTTGGTTCCCCGCAAGAAACTATGGGAGGTCCTACCCATCTACTACATGCCATAATTAGGCTCCATGACAGCAACTTTGCTCAGGGTAGGTTTGGGAGGGATGGAGCGTTGTCATCTAGGTTTCCAGTTCTTAGAGGGGTAAGACAGGGTTGCATTCTGGCGCCAACCCTGTTTTGCCTTTTCGTTAACAGTGTCATATGCCAGTGTCATATGCCACCTCGACAATGTTAGGGACAACAACGTTCCCCTGTTGGCAGGCAGGAGGGTACCGGCTATCATGTTTGCGGACGACAACCTCCTGCTTTCCAAATCCCCGATGGGGATCCAACGGATATTAGATGGGTTTGGCGTTTTCTGTAGACAACACAGTCTAGAGAGCAATACAGAAAAGACCAAATTCATGATATTCAACCCCTCCCCTAAAACCAGACCTAATCCAACACTGGGTTCAGCAAGACTGGGAAGGCTAAAAACGTTCCAGTACCTGGGGGTAACCCTACATGAGAACTTATCCTGGGACCCTCAGATAGCCAGATCCCAGGTTAAAGTTGTCCCAATTGTCGGGGGCAATTTTGAAGGTTGCAAACACTTCTACCTTCAAACCTATTAGCCCGGCAGTAGAGATGTATAAAACCCAAGCCAAAGCGGCCGCATCCTATGGTAGTGAGTTATGGGGGTATAAAGCTGGGACAGAACTTGTCAGAGTAGAAAACAACTTCCTCAGATGTCTCCTGGCCCTCCCCCGTGGCACACCCCTGCTTCCTTTAAGACTAGATGTGGGTCTCCCCTCGATAGGCGAGGATCTGGAACTAAAACTACTAAGATTTTGGAACAGGCTCTGGACCACCGGCGAGCTTGCACATTATAGGCAAGACCTTATCCATGTAATGAATCTGAACCAGCGTGACAGAATCCCGTGGTTGGCCTTTATAAAGAGAGAACTGTACCGTCTGAGACTCCCTGAGCTATGGGAGTTGCCTGAACAAGGCTGTCAAAGGGTCTCCCGCAAAAGACTGGTCGAAATATACAAGGAGAAAAGTCTAGTTTCTCTGGTGTGTGCACCCAATAATGGCATTTTAACTGAACAATTCTTGGATTCCACATTTTTTTATCAATTTGAAGGTTTTATGGACATCATTTTCCCCATTTTAGCAAGAAAATTGTGTATTCAATGGAGGCTAGGCACCCTGCCCATCAAAACCTTTACTTGTAAATGGACAATGAGGGATGATAAAATCTGTCCAGGGTGCAGTAATCATGATGAGGAGGAAATTCACGTTCTGTTTTTTTGCTCAGCTTACAATAGACCAAGGAAATACTGGCTAGCGCCATTATGTAGGAACTTGGGCATAAGGAACCATTTACACTCATACAGAATACTGAAAACAAGTACCCTGCCCCACATAGTCTTTGCAGTTGCCAAGTTTATAATGGCTATGTGGCAGATTAGGAGAAAATGAGCAAAAGACTGAACACTGAATGAACTGTAATGTTAACTCCTACTCATATTCAGACTCTCCATGGAAATGAATTCTTATGAAATTTATATTGGCATGTTTTTACTGTATGTGGATGTCTTTTAAATGTTGAACGTTTTTATTGTATCTTTTATGGTCTGAAAGGCCGAAATAAAGAATTTTTTGATTGGATTCGATTGAATATGTAAACAGAATATTTTGGCCCATGTTTACCTTTGCACAGGTTCTTCATGTACAATGGCATTGAGCAAGCAAAGAAAACTAAGGTCCACATTACAATGGGAGTATATTACTGTGGTTATTACGGGACCGGAAGTACCGGGACAGTTTTACTAATACCAGAGGTTTTAGTAATTCTGAGGTACAGTAATACTGGGGGTTTACAATCTATCCCTTGAAGGTCAATGATTGTGTGGGGAATCCATGAGGAATTTGGTGTAATTTTGTCAATTACTGTACAATAATTCTTAATTATGTGGCTTTTGCTGGGATAATTTTCACCACGTTTGTCCTGGTGGAATTGCCCAAGGAGTTACCTGTGGTAATATCGTATGCAGTATTTCTGGCAAACTGGTCATACCTAATCAATGTCATGAGTGCAGTTGTAAGGTGGTGCGGCTTTCTGCAAAGTATATTTTACCCAGAACAATTTTTCAAGTTTTAAATAAGGAACTGTGGGGCATTTGTACAAGGAAATGGTTCAGCGCCACGCTACAGCAAATTTTGCAGCGCCACGCTGCACCATATCTATAATGCAGGGATGTGCCGTAGTTACAAGAATACGGCAAATCACTATGATTTCCCAAGTACTCGTGCTAAAAGTAGCTGACTAGTGCCAACAAAGACCCCCTTGCGCCATAGTGCAAGGGGGGCTGCAATGCGGGGATGATTGTTAATGTTCAGTAAGGTGTCCCTTTCTGCACATAAACAATCAATAATGGTTATTTGCTACTTCTACGGCTGCTGCATTCTGCAGTACACATACATGTAGCAAATCGCCATTTTTTAATGATTGTTTTTGTGCATGAAGAGATAACTTCATGCACAAAAACAATCATTATTTGTGTTTTGCTCTTTCTATGTGTGCGTTCTGCAGTCCACATAGACAAAAGTAAAAACGAGGAGAAATAAAAGTATTTCTCCTCATTGTACTAAACTAATGGCTGCTTTTTCATGGTGTTAAGTTTTGGCACTGCCTCAGATTTACAGATCCTTGTAAATATGGAGAAGCATCAAAAAGCAATGGGTGTTGCTATGGAATGCCCACATCCACACTTATTGCACACCCCTTTCATGCAGATACCTGCATGAAAGGGTACCATATTTACAAAGTGGCTTACGCCACTTTGTAAATATGAAGCAGGCCATTGCGCCACTGGGAGGTCGGTAAAAGTATTGTTCTGCTGGCACAATCGCCTTGGACATATGCCTATGTGTAACATAAATTGTTGAAACATCTCTATTTCAAAAGTGCATGTCCAACCAAAAGATTTTGCAAGTTTTGTGAGTCTGAACAATTTTACATAAAACTTAAAAGAAGGCTGAAAAATAGCAGCTTTTTAGACTCTTATATTTTACTGTCTAGCCTGTGAATATAGGCATCACCAGACCTTGTAACTTATCTACTACAGAGACTCCAATCGACTAAATATGGACGTGCTCTAAAAGCCATATATTGGTTGCATATCATATAAGCTTCAAGGTGCTCCAATCATTCGCGAGCCACAATATGGAGCAGGACCATCATGTTTACAAACCAAGGTGATCAGATACCTCCGCGATCACATGCTTTGGTAGAAGATGAAAATAATAACACTTAATTTGTATGGCTCAATGGCGATAAAAATTACTACTGAGGATTGAGGATGGCTAAAAGAAGAGGCATACACATAATTATCTATATTCCTCTCTCGTTTTTACTTTATAATACAATTATCATATTGAATTATGTCATACAGAGTAGTTCATACAAAAAGACATAAACAATACATAAAAGTGCAATGTGTCCCAAGTGTATCAAAACAACCAAACTAACAATACAAAAACACATAAGTACTCTAAAGGCACAATGGTTTCTTAAATGAATACATATACTGGAAAAAGACCCAAAATAGATATATAATTATTCTGAGTGAATCTACACAATCGTAGGCACTCTGTTTGGGGGTTCTATTCCACGTAGCGTCGACGGCGTTTCGACCCCTTAGGGTGGGGGTCTCGTCAGGACAGGAAAATGAAGGACATCTAAAATTAAAATTACAAGGGGGCTGTGAATAAACTGTATGACAGTCGTATATATTTAGTAAATTAGAAATTAGGGACCTAATTACCTTATTTCTGTTTCTATGATCACCCATGCGTGGTATAAAGAAGAAAAGAGTTCAAACACTTACAAGTGACCCAGCCGGGCACTGTTGGATTTGTCAAAAGAGAAGACAAGAAGGCAATTAGTGAGAAATTACCATCTAGGTGATATAAGAGAAGGAGCACTGGATTTAAGAGAAGGAGCACTAGATTTAGTACTTACCACTTGTAGTGGTCGGGGAAAGCGCAATATGTAGCGCAAGGCAATTGTATTATAATCTGTGGTAATGTTGATTACACCTGATGGAGTAAGGGACATCCTAGTTATATTGCGTTTATAAAACGTAATACTTGCAACCCCCTAACATAACAATTATAATTGATTACCTGCAATGGGTGTATCATGGATCGAATATTCGATTCTTTGTCCCAGTATTTATGACAGACGAGGGTAGTGTCTGTATCAATGTATTAATTGAGGATAATACCTATTCCAGTCAAAAAAGAAGAAGGGGGGAACTTGTTACATATGGAGTTTTTATTGCCACAAATCGCAATAAAACGGGATTAAAACGCAACGAACTAGGACGTACCTCACTGCTGCAGAGCTCGGTCGCGTCTTACAGCTTCCCGCTTCCGTGTCTCGCTCCTCCCGCTCCCGTTCTACTAGTTCCAGTAAGACCTCACCGCGCGAGTTAAGAAAACTCGAGCGCGGTCAGGTCAGTGAATCAATGGCTGAGCCCATGATTCCTGAGGTCAATTTCTTAAAGAACGGACTACAGGGAACAGTCTGTATTGACGCTGTACTGTTTGTAAACACTACGGCACCTTTTGAAAACGATCTATATTACTCATTGGGACCCTATTTATATCGTATTTATAATTTAGTGCATAAGTATATGTATACATAGCATGACAGTCAACATTCCCTAAAATAAAATTGGCACTATAGTGGGCTACAATGATGGAAGTGTCATATTATCCTATACGATATGTCAATTTTATATATGCAATTGGACTGGATACAATTAACTTAGGAGTAATAACCAAGCGCAGAGTGGTATATCACTATGCATCGATAATTGCAGCGTACGGCAAGATTTAGACACTTGCAGTTATTACTCTATAGTATGTACAATAAAGTATACCTATCATATTTACATACATATACAACATCAAGTATTCAAACACCCCATCAATATTGAGTATTCAACAATTAGCGTCTCAATGAAATATATACATTAAATTAGACATTATTCAAACCGAACATCATCATTCTTTACAAGCAAAATATCAGTGTAAAAAGGTCTGAATAGGCAACACATTGATATGAAGCAGGCTAGTTTGTAATGTTTGACACATATCCTCTCCATTCATCTGCGGAGTTCAAACCATGGTTGATAGAATCAATTCTATCTATCCAATGACATTCTCTACGTTGTAGGATCTGTGTAATATCACCACCTCTCTCAGGTACCGATATATTGTCTGACCTGACCGCGCTCGAGTTTTCTTAACTCGCGCGGTGAGGTCTTACTGGAACTAGTAGAACGGGAGCGGGAGGAGCGAGACACGGAAGCGGGAAGCTGTAAGACGCGACCGAGCTCTGCAGCAGTGAGGTACGTCCTAGTTCGTTGCGTTTTAATCCCGTTTTATTGCGATTTGTGGCGATAAAAACTCCATATGTAACAAGTTCCCCCCTTCTTCTTTTTTGACTGGAATAGGTATTATCCTCAATTAATACATTGATACAGACACTACCCTCGTCTGTCATAAATACTGGGACAAAGAATCGAATATTCGATCCATGATACACCCATTGCAGGTAATCAATTATAATTGTTATGTTAGGGGGTTGCAAGTATTACGTTTTATAAATGCAATATAACTAGGATGTCCATCAGGTGTAATCAACATTACCACAGATTATAATACAATTGCCTTGCGCTACATATTGCGCTTTCCCCGACCACTACAAGTGGTAAGTACTAAATCTAGTGCTCCTTCTCTTAAATCCAGTGCTCCTTCTCTTATATCACCTAGATGGTAATTTCTCACTAATTGCCTTCTTGTCTTCTCTTTTGACAAATCCAACAGTGCCCGGCTGGGTCACTTGTAAGTGTTTGAACTCTTTTCTTCTTTATACCACGCATGGGTGATCATAGAAACAGAAATAAGGTAATTAGGTCCCTAATTTCTAATTTACTAAATATATACGACTGTCATACAGTTTATTCACAGCCCCCTTGTAATTTTAATTTTAGATGTCCTTCATTTTCCTGTCCTGACGAGACCCCCACCCTAAGGGGTCGAAACGCCGTCGACGCTACGTGGAATAGAACCCCCAAACAGAGTGCCTACGATTGTGTAGATTCACTCAGAATAATTATATATCTATTTTGGGTCTTTTTCCAGTATATGTATTCATTTAAGAAACCATTGTGCCTTTAGAGTACTTATGTGTTTTTGTATTGTTAGTTTGGTTGTTTTGATACACTTGGGACACATTGCACTTTTATGTATTGTTTATGTCTTTTTGTATGAACTACTCTGTATGACATAATTCAATATGATAATTGTATTATAAAGTTAAAACGAGAGAGGAATATAGATAATTATGTGTATGCCTCTTCTTTTAGCCATCCTCAATCCTCAGTAGTAATTTTTATCGCCATTGAGCCATACAAATTAAGTGTTATTATTTTCGATTGCACCACTGGAACCATTGTTCTTGATATAACTGTCTGCCCTGGTTCCTTGTGAGTAGGGTTTCCCTTGTCTTTTGTGATAGATTGGTAGAAGATGGGCAGGGTGAAATTTTCACTGGCAAAGTTGTATCAAGTTCAGAAGTTTTGCTCTTTGAGAAGTTACAAAGTTTGTATACTTTGCATATCTCTTACTTACTTAGGGTAAAATTTAATGTAAAATTTAATGTAAACATGTTTCTGTGGGAGATTTTCCCTGGAGACACGTTTAATTTGAGGCAGAATTTATTTTCATACTTTGTCTTTTGTTGTATTGTTGGCCCAATAATATAAATGGCACATATTGTACCTGTTTTTTTTAACACACAGTGGGGCATAGTACCAAGCATAAGCGATAATTATCGCTATGCTTGGTTAGTGGCAATAATCTTATCCCCGTGCTTCGCCTATTTTTATCGCTTAGGAGCCTTGCTATTATCAAGGTTTATCTCCTAAGTGATAAAAATTGGCCGAAATGCATGAATATCGCTGAAAAGTCAGCAATATTCATGCATTACCGAGCTAATGCTCTTAGCCATGTTATCCACCTACCATTGGATACCATGGCTAAGAACTGCTCAGGACAGGCGTTAGCTTATTGGAGATATTCGCGCTTAGCACGAATATTTCCAAAAGTTGGTAATCGGATATAGCGATGTTAGCGACTGTTTTCAGTCGCTAACATCTTGGCACACCCTCTTTGCATGTCATTAGCGATAATTATCGCTGACATGCAAAGTGGATCCCTAAATGCCCGCTATCACCTACAAGCTGTCGCTAACTGGTGTTAGTGACAGCCTGGTAATAGGGCGATGAAATTATCGCCGCATTAGCGGGAAAAAGTCCAGCTAATGCGGCGATAATGACATTTGGTAATATGCCCCAGTGTTCCCAAAAGTGAAAATAACATTCACAAAGCATCATCTGCATTCCCCTTAGCTCCGGTTACCGCTGGAGTGCCTCCTCACTCTCACTCAATTGAAAAGCATTTAGGAGTGTCCTCTTTTTCTGCACAAGCCATTCATCTCGAAAATACAGGTTCTATACGTTTTCAACCATGCATCGATATTTGCACTTCAGCACTGCAGACTTAGGGGCAGGTTTGTTAAGAAGTCACTTGATGCAACGCAGCAAGACAACTTGCTGCACTGGGTGACAGGGAGAGAACAGAAATGTGCTATATCTACTAAAATATGATGCGTTTCTGCTCTCTCTCTGCGCAGGCATACTTTCTGCTGCCTAGCACCAATGCAGGCACCCTTGCACCATGGTGCAAGTGTGCCTCCCTTAGAGATAGGATTGTTTTTGCGCAGGAAGGCACACGCCTTCCAGCACAAAAACAATCCTTAGAGGCATTTTCCACTTTCTATATGTGATGTAGAATGCATCACACGTGGAAAGAGGAAATTGCAAGGAGAAATAAAAATAATGTCCTCGTTATGCTTCACTAGGAAAGGCGTAACTTTTTGAGCCATTCCCTGATTCACTGACCTTAGTAAATCTGGGCTTGCATTAAAGTCCATAGGTGGATGTATGGGGACACCCACACTCCACCCATGGAACACGTTCTCGAAGCAGAGCAATGCAAGGCAGTGATTTGCACTACCTTGTTACTCTGGATTTACTAAGCTATGTCAGGCATTGTATGTGGCTTTGCATGGCTTAGTAAATCCCACTAAAGGGTTTGCATTGCCTTGCGTCACCTTGGTGTACCTCTGGGCCTTAGTTCTTGCCTACTGGACACCATCAAAATACAGCATCGAAACACTCCAGCTAGTTAAACCTGCCATGATGAATACCATGAAATGTGTATGCCATCACCTGCCCTGAACTCTTTAGCTCAAGTGACACCACAACCTATTCTGCTATCCTCCCAGTTTTCTAACGAACAATCAAGTTCCACTCACCCTCCTCCTTGTAGTGTTGTGCATGCAATAATGACAGACACTACTTGATGTTCAAGGAGCTTTATTCACACACTCCTTCCTCGTCCCTGTCCCTACTCTAACTGTCCCTTTCCTGCTCGTGCCCCGCCTCTTCCTCCACCCCGTGACTCCGCCCATGCCCAGCTACTAGAATGCTCAAAAACATAACATCTCCCCCTTTGTTAACAAAAGAACGAACTAACTTTATTCAAGTTCTTCAATCAGTCTTTGAGGTCTGTGAATGTTTCTTCTCAGTCGCAGACTCATACCGCCAGCATCCAATTCAGCCTCAGTCTTCTGATCAAGTCTTTGGGATGTGCCCACTTGACTGGGTCCTTGTGTGTCCGGTATGTCTCCATCCTGTTCTGGAGCCTCTTTCAGGCCCGGCGTGCATTTTTAAAAGTGGGACACATTTCTGGTAATCTTTCTATTTTCAGATGTCGCTGTGACCATGGTGCCTTTTTGTTGGGTGATAACCAACGGTTCGTCTTTGAACGTGCAATCTGTCTTTTGGGATTGTTCTTGTTTGACCACCACACAGTCTCCCATCTGCAAGGAAGGAGACTTGGCTCGCCGTCGATTGTCCGCATATTATTTCATCTTGTTCTTATTGGTGCGATCAGCAAGAGCCACCTCTTGGTGGACATGTGTCGGAGACACTGGTCGCAGAGCACCTTCCCACGTCGGAATCCTGGTCCTGATGGGTCGCCCCAGCATGAGAGTGGCCGGGCACTTTCCTGTGGTGGCATTTTGTGTAGTCCGGTAGGCTCGCAAGACTTCGTTGAGGGCAACTTGCAAGTCCTTCTTTTCAAACGTGGCTTGTTTGAATGTTTTCTTCAGAGTTGCCATGAACCTCTCAATAGTGCCATTAGCCTGTGGCCACAGAGGCGTGACCTTTCGATGTCTAAAATTAAGGTGTCGTGCAAACTCACGAAACTCCTGGCCATTGAAAGGAGGACCATTGTCCGTTTTGAGTTCCTTTGGGACACCCCAGGCGGCGAACACCTCATCAAGTACTGCGATGGTGCAGGAGGCATTAGTGGAGGGCACGAATCGGGCCATCGAAAACCTTGAGTACTCATCCATGATAGCCACCACATACTTGCCCGATTGAAGTGGTCTGTAAAAATCCATGGCTAGTTCTTGCCAGATTCCATTTGGTAGTTTAGTCATTTGAAGCGGGGCCGGGGGTGTTCCATGGCTGACTAGTTGACACTGGGGGCAGTCTTTGAGGGTGGCCTCCACCATGGAATCAAGCAGCGGGAACCAGACTCACTCACGAAGATTTCTTTTGGTTGCAACCACTCCCCGGTGACCTTCATGAGCCAGGTTAATTACTCCTTGTCGTAACTGCCTCTGGATGACAATCCGATGGTCTCTCAGGAGGAGCCCCTCCGAGGTGGCAGATAGCTCTTCACAGATGTATCTGAACGCCTGCATTTCTTCTCTTCCTTCTCTTCCTCACTGTCATGTCTCCAGCGATGAGTGCGCAGTCGGCGCAGTCGGTGCATGACCTTCTGAAGAATGCCATCTTGGACAGTGGCTTCCTGGATTGCCTCTAAGGGAATGGCCGGAGGTCGGGCTGATCCTACTACAAAATGGATGTATTCTTCAGCAATTGACGGAGGCGAGGCCTGGGATTCCTGAGGGTGTTGGGACATGTAGTCCGCAGGATTCTCCCCTTTCCCCGGTTTGTGTATGATTGCGTATGTGTATTCCTGTTAGCGCAGGCCCCACCGTTCGATCCTAGGTGGCATTTTGGCATTGGGGTTGCCAAATATGGTGACCAACGCTTGATGATCTGTTATCATGGTGAAATGTTTACCATAGATGAAGACGTGAAAATGATCGCAAGCCCAGACAACTGCGAGACTCTCCTTTTCCGGCTGAGAATAGGCCTTTTCTGTTTCAGTCAAACTGCGACTGGCGCAGGCCACGATGTGCCGTTGATCATTGTCTTTGTCATACTGGGCCAAAATGGCACCCAGACCTACTGGAAGGGCATCCACTGTTATTTCAGTCTTTCTCTTGGGGCTAAAGTATGCCAGGTTGTCCGCAGCCTCAACAGCCATTTTGATTTCCCGGAAGGCCCTCTCACATTGGGAACTCCACACAAAGGTTGTCCTTGCTTGGTGAGAGTTCTCATGGGATGACTGATGGTGGCATAGTCTTTGATATATCTGGCACAATAGCTCGCCATGCCCAGAAATGAACGAATGTCACTGACATCTTGAGGACTCTTGGTGGCGTTGAGTGCAGTCACTTTCTCCCGGTTAGGCCTCATGCCAGCTCCCGAACGGGCTGTCTCTAGTTGGCAGAGGTATGCACTTCTGATAAATAGGGACACACCTTTTCTAGTCAGGGCAAGGGGATCACACCCTTTGATAACCCCTGCTCACCCCCTTGGTAGCTTGGCAGAGCAGACAGGCTTATCTCAGAGGCTGTGTGTTAAGCATTTATGACCACATACAGTAATAAAGTGAATACACTACAAATGGACACGACACAGTAGTATTATAAAAATAAGGATTTTTATATAAGGCTTAGCACAAGACCAAATAACGACAAAAATATACCACAATCTTAATAAATACTCTTGGAAGGAAAAATAATAGTTCAAGTGTAGTTTCTTCTTAGCACAAAGTCTTTTAGTATCAAAAGCAACTCTTCTTCTTTAAAACACAGTTCTTGGCAACAATGTAACCCACACTGGAGTCACACGACGTCGAGGCAAAGTTAATCCAAAGGTTCGGTGTCGACCGCGAGGAGCGCTACGTCGAGCCCGGAGTCGCACAGACCCCCACAGCACAGTACCTTGGAAAAGCGAAGCACACGATGATCAGCGGCGTCGAGATGTCTGGCGACGCGTCTTCGGCGTCGATCCGGCCTCGGAGTCTGGGCGACCTGCAGTGGCGTCGACAGATGTCAAGCAGGAGCAGCGCTCACGAGGTGAAGCAGGATAAGGCGTCATCGTCAATCTCGATGATGAAGTTGCAAGAGTGAGCAGTGCTCACGGCGTCAAGTGGGCACGAAGTCGATGCGATCAGCAGCGGTGCAGACACAAGGTCACTTGGAGCTGGAGCCGAACTCACTACTCACTGGCGTTGCTGCTGGCATCGATCGGGCCCGGCGGCCGGCGTCGAGGAAGCGGGACACTGGATCTGTTACTCACGATGTCGAGCTGGATTCGGCGGTGTCCGTCGGCGTCGAGATTGCTGGTTTCTTTCAGAGGTGCTGGATTCTCAAGTTCCAGCAACAAGCACTTTTAGCAGATGAAGTCTTCTAGCCCTGTGACTTCAACAGGAGGCTGGCACTCTTCCAGCCCTTGGAGATTTTCTACAGCAAAGCTTGAGAGTACACACACAGTTCCTCTCTCCCTGGTTCCTTGGCAAGAATAAAGAAGCAACTGCAGGATTCCCCCAACAAACAGCACTCTGGCAGAAGGGGTAGGCAAGTCCTTGGATCAGCAGGCTTCTTGTCCTTGGTTCAGGTTTCCTTGTCAGAAGTGATCTAAAGTCTTGGTTCAGGGGTCCTTCTCTTATACCCCTTGTTGGCTTTGATCCCTTTGTCCATGCAGGGGAATTGCGATTCTCCTATTAACATGACCAGAGAATCTGGATTTCATTAAAGACACGGAGGCTGACATTATGCATTTATCCTTTAATAGCAACTCACACAGCCGCACTACATCACAAAGGATAAAGTTCTAGAGTCATAACAAAGGATGTATCTAGGAGATGATCTGCCTCTTTTAAAAGAATCACAGCAGGAAGAACTTCAAAAGGAACTGAGAGATCCGGTAACGGGAAACAACTTCATGAGATGAAACATCAAGGAAGGAACTTCAGCAAGTCAAAGGCCAGCCGGTTAAACGGAGTTGCCTGAAAGAAAGAAATGAGTAAGAACCAAGAGCCTGAAGAGTAAATTCATCACATGGTTATAGCAAAGATTAAAACCAATTGAAGCAATTCATAAAGTCATGCACAAATACAATACATCAAAGATGTAGATGTAATAAGTTGACACCCCTCAAGTTGTGAAAGGGAGGAGGGAGGGATAATGTCAGCCTCCGTGTCTTTAATGAAATCCAGATTCTCTGGTCATGTTAATAGGAGAATCGCAATTTCATTACAAGACCGGAGGCTACATTATGCATGTTCGTAGCCCCGAAGGACCACCTCAGACATATGCTCGATAGGCTTACAGTAATGACGAGCAAAGGTATTAGCATTTGACCAGTCAGCAGCTTTCAGAATATCATCCAACTTACCACCTGACCAGAAGGACTTACTGGCCATAGCTCCTCTGACAGAATGAGCTTGGAACTTAGAGAGGTCAACACCAGCGAGCTTCATGGTAGACTTAACCCATCTAGCAATGGAGGTGGAAGAAACAGGTTTGAAAGGTTTCACAAAGGAAACTAAGAGTTGATTTGCGCCATTGGGGCGCAGGAGAGACATCCTAGCGTCATATTCTTTCATGCAAGCAACCACACAAAGTTTAGGTAAGGTGTCAAAACGAGGATAGAAGATAAAATCTGACATCGTTTTGGTTCTTCTAAGTAATTCGAACTTGACACCAAACATATCATAACATCTATTAGAAATGTCTAAACTTCTGATGTCAGAAACCCTCCTACAGGAAATTAAGCACAAGAGTGTAGCAATCTTAAAGGAGAGAAACTTTCTATTAAGGGAAGAATTATCTGGCCAGGAACAAAAAAGGTCTAAAATGCACTTGACATCCCAAAGGGTCTGGTATTTAGGCCTAGGGGGTCTCCTAAGTCTTATACTCTTGAGGACCCTACAAATGATAGGATTTTTACCTACGGATTTACCGTTGATAGGAGCGTGACCAGCGGAGATTGCGGATCTGAAGCAGTTAATAGAGCGATAGGAAAGGCCTCTGTCAAATTGTTCGACCAGAAAATTAACGATATTCACGACAGGAGTCTCCACGGGATCCAGACTCCTTTCCAGGCACCAATGAAACCATTTCTTCCAAATGCTGTTGTATCTAAGGTGTGTCCCAGGTGCCCAAGATTCTCCGAGGAGAGAGAGAGCTGTTGACGAAAGTCCAGACAGCTCGTTAGATTGCCTGACACTTTCCAGGCAAGAAGGTTCAAATTCCCCTCGAGAATAAGACGGTGATCTTCCCCGTCTGCGTTTGAGACCAGGCCTGGAGAGGCTGGGATCAGAAAGGGAATGTCACATGCTAGTTCCAGGGCTGTCGGGAACCAGGCTTGGGACGGCCAAAAGGGAGTTATCAGGATCAGGGAGCATTGCTCCGATCTGACCTTCTGAAGGACTCTCTGAATCATGGCGAAAGGAGGAAAGGCATAACCCAGGAAGTGGGACCAGGGTTGGAGAAACGCGTTCACAGCAAGAGCGCCCGGGTCTGGCATCCAACTGAAGTAGTTGGGAAGTTGGAAGGTGAGCCTGCTGGCGAATAGATCCACGTCTATGGGACCCCAAAAGTGGGAGAGGGAATTGAAGACGTTCACGTCGAGTTTCCAGTCCGAGAAGTCTATAAGGAATCTCGAATTCCAGTCTACTGAAATGTTCGATTTCCCGGGGAGATATTCCGCCCTGAGGGAGATTTTGTGTTCTAGACAGAACATCCAAAGTCTCCTGGCAAGGTTGGAGAGATCCGCAGATTTCGTCCCTCCAAGGCGATTGATATAGGCCACAGCGGAGACGTTGTCCATCTTCAGAACAACGGACCTCCCTTGGATGGAGTGTTTGAAGCTCATAAGAGCGTATAAGCCAGCCGTCAACTCCAGAAAATTTATGTGTCGGGAGGATTCCGATAGGGTCCAAACCCCACCGGTGTCCTGGTCTCCAAAACGAGCACCCCAGCCATGAAGACTGGCGTCTGATTCTAGGACAAAATCCGGGGATGAGCCAAAGATAGCTTTGCCGTTCCAGGCATCTAAGTTCTCTAGCCACCAAAAAAGCTCTGTTCTCGCATCCGGATCTAGAGAGACAAGGTCCCCATACCACAGACCTGAATTGAGGGCTTTCCTTTTTATTCTCTGAAGTGCGCGGTAGTTCAGAGGGCAGGGAAAAATGGCCTGGATGGACGAGGAAAGGAGCCCAAGTAGTCTGGCTAGTTCGCGGAGAGTTAAAGACTCTTGTTTCAGAACAGATCTGATCTCCTTCCGGATCTTGGCAATCTTCTTGGCCGGAAGAAGGAGGAGACATTTTGTGGTGTCTAGAGTGAAGCCGAGGAATTCTATAGTTCTGCAGGGAGAGAGCATGGATTTGTCTCTGTCGATGATGAACCCAAGGCTCTCTATCAGGTTCATGGAGGTTTCTAGGTCTCTTAGGAGGTCTGAACGGGATTGGGACATGATAAGAATATCGTCCAAGTAAATGATGAGGCGGATACCCCTCTCTCTTAGAATTGTAACGACACACTTCATGATCTTGGTAAAGCACCAAGGGGCAGAAGAGAGGCCGAAGGGAAGAGCTTGGAACTGGTAGAGATGTTCCTTCCAAGCAAATTGAAGGAAGGGTTGATGTTCCTTGTACATGGGAATCGTGAAGTAAGCGTCCTTCAGGTCTAACTTGGCCATCCAGTCCCCTTCCAGAAGGAGATCCCTCAGGAGGTGGATACCCTCCATTTTGAAATGGCGATAAACTAGGAATTTGTTGACTTCTCGAAGGTTTATTACGGGTCTCCAACCCTTGTCCTTTTTTTGAACGAGAAACAGAGTGCTTATGAACCTTGCATCGGACCAGGGAACCTCCACTATTGCGTCTTTTTTGAGCATGGAATCGATTTCTTCCTCCACGATCTTTTCTTGATCTTCTGAGAGGACAAAGGGGTGGGGTGGGTGTGACTGGAGGGGAATCTGTAAGAAGTCTATCTTGAAGCCCATGACGGTTTCTAAAACCCATGGGTCTTGGGTAATTGAATCCCAAACATGATAAAACTGTTTTAGCCTGCCCCCTACTATGGGAGGGATAGAAGAAGGAGGAGTAGTACTTACTTGTAGAGTTGGAGGTGTTGGGAGCGCCTCGGCCTCTTGAACCACGGTTTCTCAGGCCTCTTCCTCTTTGGGGGAAGAAGGGTTGTCTAGGGGGGTAGAAGCCCCTTCCTGTTCCTCTGAAGGATGAGTAGGGTCGTTGGTTGCCTCGGCCGGAAGAGCGACCCCTTCTGCCGGCCTGGCCAAAAAGGTTGGTGTTGAAGACTCGTCTCAGGTTGTTCTGGGCTCTATCAAGGGCAGTAAAGGTGGATACGTATTTGCCAATTTCTTTGATTATGTCCTCTCCGAAAAGGAGGCCTTTGGGGTTCTGGGAGGGTTCTTTCTCCGCCATGTCACCTAATTTGGGGTTGATTTTGTTCAGGATAGATCTCCTCCTCTCAATGTTCAAACTAGAATTGGCGTTGCCAAGGAGGACGATAGCCCTTTGGCTCCAACCTCGAACGAGGTCGACGTTCAAGGGGGTAGAGGAGAGGTGGGACTGTTCCGCCATTTCTAGGATTCTAACCAAGGGTCCTAGGACGTCTAAGAGTCGGTCTTGGCAGCCCTTGAGGGCCCTCTCCAAACCTTTTCTGGGGTCACGTCCTAATTTAAATAGGAATTTAATGAGGCTAGGGTCTAGGTTTGGAGTTTGACAGACTCTGTCATCAATGGTAGGTCTGGGGGATTCAGACCTCATTGTGTTTCTGGTGTTTCTATCCAGAAGGTTTCTCAACCAGCGTGCAACAAATTTGGAAACATGATCCTGCGGGAACCATTTAGAGCTGTTGGGGTGAGAAATGTTTAGGGGGGAAAACATTTCCTCCCCAATAGGGTTTAAAATAATATTCTTTGGAGTAGGTTCCGGATTGAAATGGGAGTTGAGATCATGTTGGACCTCATCCAGGTCAAAGACGAACTCGTCTGAGGGGTCTTTGGAGGAGTTGTCATCCAAGGAGGAGGGAGAGGAGTCAAGACCAACATTTCTATTTGTTTGATTAGCACTATTCCAAAGTGTGCCGCGAGGGGCACCGTACACATTTGTGCCGCCATGGGCACCGGTCAAAAGAGTGTCCCGAGGGACATCAGGTTCAAGTGGGGCGCGGTGGCCTCCCATCCAAAGTGAGGTGCTAGGACCTCCTATGTTTTGAAAGGCGCTAGGGCCTGTAGTGCTTTCGCAATGTTTGGTCTTTTTGGGTCTCTTACCGTGTAAGGGGAGATCCTGGGGGTCACCCGGTCTTTTAGAGAGCATGACATCTCTGAGGGAGGACATCATGCAATACTTAATTTCTTGTTGCAGAAATTTTTTAAGCGAATCGTCAATGGGGGCAGGTGAGCTAGCAGTGGCGTCATCAGAATCCACGTCAGACATGGTGTGGTGATGAAAGACTATTAACAGGTAAGATAATAATCAAATCCCCCTTTTACTCCTCTTTTTTTTTTTTTTTTTTTTTTTTTATTAAAAGGTCATTATTTTATCCCCTTCGATGCTGGTGACATAGCCAGCTCGTCATGGGCGTTACCTGCGCTGCGCGCATGACGAGCTGGCTTTGTCACGTAACCCGCGATTTTCAAATTTCAGCGTACAGCGGGAAAACCTGCTAGCGCGCATGCGGTTATAGGTAAAGGGGTATAATTATGGTGAACAGCATAATCAAAATGAAGTAATGGGAGAAGTTAAAGTTTAAGGCTAAGCAGAGTATTGATGAAATGAAGGGAAGTATTTATTAAGTATATAAGGAAAGTGTGTTTAGAAATATTCCTAGATGAGTCAGGGAGACGAGCGCAGTGGTCGTAGGTACCCGGCGGCTGAAGCAGAGCAACTGACAAGCTAAATCAGTCGTGCTCGAGCTCAGCCGCCGGAGGAAAGGAAAGTGGCTTGGCAGGGAAGGCACGCAACGCGGGTGTCGCGAGCGTGCTTTCCTCTAATCCAAAAGGTAGGAAATGGAGTGAAATCGCAGGCGCGCCTCTGCTGAATGAAGCGGAGATCCGCGTTTAAGGCGGCGGAAAGAGAGAAGGACGGTCAGAAAGACGGTATGAAGGGAGGCGCGGTTGGTTCAGGTTTCCTTGTCAGAAGTGATCTAAAGTCTTGGTTCAGGGGTCCTTCTCTTATACCCCTTGTTGGCTTTGATCCCTTTGTCCATGCAGGGGAATTTCCCAACATCCTGGGTTTGTTGTGGGTGTAGCCAGGCAGAGGCACCTGGCCTATTCACTGTGCAGGGCTGGGTCCTCAGACGCCCAGCAGGAGTTGGAGCCAGCATTGTCACTGGCAGGAGCAGAGCTATTGGTCTCCTGGTGGGAGGTGGGGCCAGGATCGTCCATGGCAGGCACAGAGCCATCAGTCGCCTGGCAGGAGGTGGAGCCAGCATTGTATCAGGCAGGGCAGGCTATCAGGAACTACTCTTCCCCTACTCTCAATGCAAATGTCCCACTCATCCCACACTGACTCACTCAGACCTCTGGAGCCACCCAGCTCCTGTCACACACACACCAAATCAGCATAAACCAGAAATAGTTAGACAAGAAAATAGCTACTTTCTACAAGTGCTATTTTCAAACCCAGAGTCCAGAAACCATCCACACAAACGGATGCGTGATTAAACCCCGAGTTCAGGGATACCAAACTCGACATTGCACCATGCTCCCCGAGCCAGCTAGGATTATAGCATTAATAATCCTGGCAGCCCATTCTAACTAATGGAGAGCAGGTTACCTTACAATAGTGAAAAACGAATATGGTTGTAATTCACTATTAGGACATGCCAACTTGGTCAGGCTTTTCCTACCTCATGCTTACAATGCACCCTGCCCGTGGGCCTACCATAGGGGTGACTGACATGAAGTTAAGGGAAGGTTTAGGGACTGGCAAGTAGGTGTACTTGCGCAGTCAGCGCGACAGTACCAGACTGCACGTACGTCTGGCAATGGCAGACCTGTAGACATATTTTTACTAGGCCGCTCTTGTGGGTGGCACAACATGTGCTGCAGGCCCACAAGCAGCATTTGTATTTACAAGCCCTGGCACTCCTGGTGCACTAGACTAGGGACTGACAGTAAACCAAATAAGCCAAACATGGAATTCAATCAATACAGCAATTTTTCATAGGGAGCACTTGCACTGTGGCACTGATCAGCAGTGGCACAGTGCCCAAAGCAGTATACCAGCAAAAACATCGTAAACAGAGGAGGCAAACAGAAAAACTGGAGGAGAGACTCAAGCCAATGAGGTCAGGTCTAACACGTGTCCACTCCAGCTGAAATGTGGGTAGAACTACCCTTGACCTAGGGAGTCCTCATCACTAAGGTGGAAAAATCTGGACAGACCATCAGCATTGGCGTGATCTGTACCAGGGCGGTGTTCCACCGTAAAGTCCATCCCCTGTAGAGAAATGGACCACCTCAACAGTTTTGGATTCTCACCCCTCATCTGCATCAACCATCTGAGGGGCCTGTGGTCTGTCTGAACCCGGAAGTGAGTCCCAAACATGTAGGGTCTTAGCTTCTTCAGCGCCCAGACCACAGCAAATGCTTCTCGCTCTATCGCACTCCACCTCTGTTCCCTGGGAAGTAACCTCCTACTGATGAAGGCTACAGGTAAGTCTCGGCCCTCTTCATTCACCTGAGCTAAAACAGCTCCCACGCCATGCTCTGAAGCGTCCGTCTGGACAACAAATTCTTTAGAAAAGTCGGGTGCCTGGAGTATAGGTGCTGTGCACATTGCAGTTTTCAGGGTGTCAAAGGCCGTTTGACAGGCATCAGTCCAAATCACATTTCGTGGCTGCTTCCTGGAAGTCAGCGAAGTCAAGGGGTGCACAATGTAACCATAATCCTTGACAAACTTCCTGTAGTAACCCATGAGACCTAAGAAGGCTCTCACCTGCGTTTGGGTTTTGGGCGGTACCCAAGCCAGGATGGTATCTATCTTGGGTTGCAGGGGGGCCACCTTGCCGCTCCCTACTTGGTGCCCCAAGTACACCACAGAACCCTGCCCAATCTGGCACTTACTGGCTTTGATTGTGAGGCCTGCTCTGCGCAGGGCCAACAACACTTCCTGGAGGAGGCGCAAGTGTTCCAACCAGCTGGCGATGAACACTGCAATGTCGTCCAGGTAGGCGGCACTGAAATCCTCCAGTCCAGCCAAGACCTGGTTGACCAACCTCTGGAAGGTAGCAGGGGCATTCTTCATCCCAAAGGGCATAACCCGGAACTGGTAGAGCCCATCTGGTGTGGAGAATGCTGACCTCTCCTTTGCCCCATCAGTCAAGGCGATCTGCCAGTACCCAGACGTTAGATCAAACGTATTAAGGTACCGGGCAGCCCCCAACCGATCTATGAGCTCATCAGCTCTGGGGATGGGGTGCGCGACAGTCTTGGTGACTGAATTGAGTCCTCGGTAATCCACACAGAACCGAAGTACTGGTGAAGCACCAGGCGCTGCTGCCTTCGGGACCAAGTCCACTGGGCTGGCCCAAGGACTGCTAGAGGACTCAACCACCCCTAAGGCAAACATTTTGGAGACCTCCTCCTTAATGTATGCTCTGACCTTGTCAGTCACCCTGTAAGCCTTGTGCTTCACAGGAGTGCTGTCTCCGGTGTCAACATCATGGACACACCAATGAGTGACACCAGGAACCAAGGAAAACAGATCAGGGAATTGTCCCAACAGTTGGTGACAATCCTGCTTCTGCTCAAGGGTCAGTGTGTCAGAGAGGACAACACCATCCACTGACCCATCTTGCTCTTTAGCATACAGGAGGTCAGGAAGAGGCTCACTCTCCTCCTCCATTCAAGCATCTGTAGCTAGGAGCATGCCCACTTGGGACCTTTCTAAGTGGGGCTTCAAACGGTTGACATGCAGGACCCTTAAGGGGTTCCTGGGAGATTTCAAGTCCACCAAGTAGGTGACATTGCTCTTCTTCTCCACAACCTTAAACGGTCCAGTCCACCTGTCCTTGAGTGCACAAGGTTCCACAGGGGACATGACCCAAACTTCCTGACCAGGCTGAAGTACGACCAGAGTGGCATTCCAGTCGTACCACCGCTTCATCTCTTCCTGGCTGGCCTCCAGATTTGCCTGAGCAAGATCTCTGAAGCGCCGAGTCTGGTTCCTAAAGGCCAGCATGTGACTGTATACATCCTGGGGAGGTTTCCTGGGAGATTGCTCCCAGCCTTCTTTGACCAGACTCAAAGGTCCTCTTACCGGGTGACCATACAAAAGCTCAAAGGGGCTGAACCCTAGAGACTTCTGTGGCACCTCTCGGTAAGCAAACAGTAGGCATGGCAAGAGGACGTCCCATTTACGCCTCATTGGTTCTTCAAGACCCATGATCATGCCTTTAAGGGTCCGGTTGAATCTCTCAACCAGCCCATTACCTTGAGGGTGGTAAGGAGTGGTGAACTTGTAGGTTACCCCACACTCCTTCCACAGAGACTTCATATAATTGGAAATGAAGTTGGTGCCCCGGTCTGACACCACCGCTCTGGGGAACCCCATGCGGGAGAAAACACCCATCAGTGCCCGTCCTACCACGGGGGCCGTCACTGTTCGGAGTGGGATGGCTTCCGGGTACCGTGTGGCATGGTCCACCAAGACCAGGATGAACCTGTTGCCCAGGGCTGTCTTGGGGTCCAGGGGCCCAACAATGTCAATCCCCACCCGGTCAAAGGGGGTACTGACCACTGGAAAAGGTTGGAGGGGAGCTTTCTGCTTCCTTCCGCTTTTCGCACTTACCTGGCAAGTGTGACAGGTCTTACAATGGATGTCTACATCCCTTCTCATCTGAGGCCAATAAAAATGGGTGACAAGCCTGTCATAGGTCTTGTCCTGCCCCAGATGTCCAGCTAACGGAACGTCATGGGCCAAACCCAGTAGGAAGGCTCTGAAGCGCTGGGGTACCACCAGCACACGGGCTGACCCAGGCTCAGCAGCCTTAGGCTCGCTATACAGGAGGTCGTTCTCCCAGTAAACAAAATGTGACCCTGACTGATCACCTGAGGTTTGGGCTGAGGCCTGCTGCCTCATACCCACAAGAGAAGGGCACACTTTCTGTTCTGCAACAAATTCTTCCCTGGAGGGACCGCCATCCTGCTGCCAATGGGTCAGCTCGGGCAGGTCTCCCAGTTCAGCTACTTGTTTCCCTGTGGGCTCCAGGGCATCCCCCTCAGGGTCTACCTCCTCCTGGACCACGGGAATTACGGGGGCCGGTTTCCCACGCTTCCTGCCTCTTCTCTTTACAGCTGGGTCCTGGGCCATACTTTCAGGCTCTGGGACCCCATCAACACCCTTACTTGCTGTCATGGATCGAGTGGTTGCACACACCCACTCTGGCACACCCAACATTTTCAAATGTGTCTCCCTCTCCACCTTAGCCCAAGGGGAGTTTTCCAAATCATTGCCCAGGAGACAATCAACAGGCATGGCGGGCCTCACAGCAACCTGAAGAGTACCTGAACCTCCCCCCCATTCAAAGGGAACCTGAGCTACCTCACACTCTTTCTGGGAGTTGTCAGCAGCTATCACAGGGTAGAATGCGTGGGGAACCACCTGCTCTCTGGACACCAAGTGACACTTGACAGCTGTCACACTCGCTCCGGTGTCTCTGAGAGCTTCCACTCTATGGCCATTAATGGTCACCCACTGCCTATATTTATTAGTGTTACTAGGCAGAGGGGGTGGAGGGACCATTTCCATGTCTCCTAGCGAGACCAGGGGCATCTCTGCGGGACCCTTCCCACCAGGGGCAACCATCTCCTCCCCTCCCAGGGCTACACTCGCCAACTGACGGGGGGGGGTGCACGTGGTGGTGCATTAGAATTCTTCATGGGACACTGGGGATCATAATAACGGTGTCCCACCTGTCCACAAACGTAGCAGGTCATCGGGCCCCTCTGAACAGGTTTACCTGTTGGGGCCCCTGGCTTCTTCACAGGGGGAGGCTGGGAACCCTTCCCTTGGTTCTCTTGGGAATTACTTTAGGGCCCTTTTTGGAACTCCCTCTGTTTACCCTTGTCCCCCCCACTCTTCTGCTGGGGACCCTGCCCACCTTTGGCTGAGTCTCCCACTGGACCCTTGTGGACCCTGGTACTGACCCAGCGGTCCGCCTCCTCAGCAAGTTTTCTAGGGTTAGATATCTTGCTATCAATAAGGTGCTGGCGCAGCTCTGGAAAACATTTATTAGACAAATGCTCCCAAGCAAACAAATCATAAAGAGCTTCATAACTTTCCACTTTGCTGCCCTTTACCCAACCATCCATGGCTCTGCAAAAAAATGACACATATTCATCCCACGTAGTACCAGGCAACTTCTTACATTCTCTAAAGGCTTGTCTGTACTTTTCTGGGGTTAGGCCATACCTCAATATTAAAGCATCTTTCATATGAGCATAAGACGTCCTATCCTCAACAGGCATGTCTAACGGGGTATCTCTCCCCTCATTCACAAAGCGACCCCACAACCCCGCCCCCCAATCCTTCTCAGGAACCAGGTGGGCCAACAATGCTAACTCATATGCTTTAAACCATTGACCAATATCTTCATTCTTATGATAATCTTTTATCACATCTTTAGGAAAATAACACCTACTTTCTGCAGGCACAGATGGGATGCTGCCACCAGAGGGATTCAAGTCTAACTCTTTAGCTTTGAGCTCTAGCTCCCTCAACCTTGTATCACGCTCCAAAGCTAACTTTTCTCTTTCAAACTCCAACCTTTTGATCTCCAAATCAGCTTCTCTCCTACCTCTTGCATTTTCTAACTCCAACTGCCCATTTATCTTAAGTTTTGCCATCTCCATGTTGTATGCTTGCTCCTTCTCTCTTTCTTCTCTTTCTTCAGGAGAAAGACCTTTAGAGGAAACACTGCTACCGGGAGAGGACACGGCTCCATTTACTGGCACCTCCTCATCCCCTTCCACTGGCGGTTCCACCACCGGATCAGTGGGATCTCTGGCCTCTAACCAGGCCTCCAAAGCTTTAAAATATCCTGCCTTATTTTTGAGGCCTGTGGTAGGAACTTTCAATTGTTTGCAAAAGTATTTCAGCTGATTGTATGTGTATCCCTTGATTTTTGATCTCTCAAATTCCTCCACAACAACAACAGGGGTGGTGACTCCGGTATCACTCATGGTCAAAACTGGCAGTGTTCAAAAAATCAAGCTTCAGAAAAGCGGAGAACAAAAATAGAATCCTACCAAAATAGATTGTGGCTGCGCTATTGTCTGCTTTCACTATGTAGCGCACACTAATCACTGCACATGGGTCATAAATGCAAGGTTCAAATCCTCACCGCTGCGTCCAATGTTAGAACCGGCTGTCTCTAGTTGGCAGAGGTATGCACTTCTGACATATAGGGACACACCTTTTCAAGTCAGGGCAAGGGGATCACACCCTTAGATAACCCCTGCTCACCCCCTTGGTAGCTTGGCAGAGCAGACAGGCTTATCTCAGAGGCTGTGTGTTAAGCATTTATGACCACATACAGTAATAAAGTGAATACACTACAAATGGACACGACACAGTAGTGTTGGACCTCATCCAGGTCAAAGACGAACTCGTCTGAGGGGTCTTTGGAGGAGTTGTCATCCAAGGAGGAGGGAGAGGAGTCAAGACCAACATTTCTATTTGTTTGATTAGCACTATTCCAAAGTGTGCCGCGAGGGGCACCGTACACATTTGTGCCGCCATGGGCACCGGTCAAAAGAGTGTCCCGAGGGACATCAGGTTCAAGTGGGGCGCGGTGGCCTCCCATCCAAAGTGAGGTGCTAGGACCTCCTATGTTTTGAAAGGCGCTAGGGCCTGTAGTGCTTTCGCAATGTTTGGTCTTTTTGGGTCTCTTACCGTGTAAGGGGAGATCCTGGGGGTCACCCGGTCTTTTAGAGAGCATGACATCTCTGAGGGAGGACATCATGCAATACTTAATTTCTTGTTGCAGAAATTTTTTAAGCGAATCGTCAATGGGGGCAGGTGAGCTAGCAGTGGCGTCATCAGAATCCACGTCAGACATGGTGTGGTGATGAAAGACTATTAACAGGTAAGATAATAATCAAATCCCCCTTTTACTCCTCTTTTTTTTATTTTATTTTTTTTATTAAAAGGTCATTATTTTATCCCCTTCGATGCTGGTGACATAGCCAGCTCGTCATGGGCGTTACCTGCGCTGCGCGCATGACGAGCTGGCTTTGTCACGTAACCCGCGATTTTCAAATTTCAGCGTACAGCGGGAAAACCTGCTAGCGCGCATGCGGTTATAGGTAAAGGGGTATAATTATGGTGAACAGCATAATCAAAATGAAGTAATGGGAGAAGTTAAAGTTTAAGGCTAAGCAGAGTATTGATGAAATGAAGGGAAGTATTTATTAAGTATATAAGGAAAGTGTGTTTAGAAATATTCCTAGATGAGTCAGGGAGACGAGCGCAGTGGTCGTAGGTACCCGGCGGCTGAAGCAGAGCAACTGACAAGCTAAATCAGTCGTGCTCGAGCTCAGCCGCCGGAGGAAAGGAAAGTGGCTTGGCAGGGAAGGCACGCAACGCGGGTGTCGCGAGCGTGCTTTCCTCTAATCCAAAAGGTAGGAAATGGAGTGAAATCGCAGGCGCGCCTCTGCTGAATGAAGCGGAGATCCGCGTTTAAGGCGGCGGAAAGAGAGAAGGACGGTCAGAAAGACGTATGAAGGGAGGCGCGGTTGGTTCAGGTTTCCTTGTCAGAAGTGATCTAAAGTCTTGGTTCAGGGGTCCTTCTCTTATACCCCTTGTTGGCTTTGATCCCTTTGTCCATGCAGGGGAATTTCCCAACATCCTGGGTTTGTTGTGGGTGTAGCCAGGCAGAGGCACCTGGCCTATTCACTGTGCAGGGCTGGGTCCTCAGACGCCCAGCAGGAGTTGGAGCCAGCATTGTCACTGGCAGGAGCAGAGCTATTGGTCTCCTGGTGGGAGGTGGGGCCAGGATCGTCCATGGCAGGCACAGAGCCATCAGTCGCCTGGCAGGAGGTGGAGCCAGCATTGTATCAGGCAGGGCAGGCTATCAGGAACTACTCTTCCCCTACTCTCAATGCAAATGTCCCACTCATCCCACACTGACTCACTCAGACCTCTGGAGCCACCCAGCTCCTGTCACACACACACCAAATCAGCATAAACCAGAAATAGTTAGACAAGAAAATAGCTACTTTCTACAAGTGCTATTTTCAAACCCAGAGTCCAGAAACCATCCACACAAACGGATGCGTGATTAAACCCCGAGTTCAGGGATACCAAACTCGACATTGCACCATGCTCCCCGAGCCAGCTAGGATTATAGCATTAATAATCCTGGCAGCCCATTCTAACTAATGGAGAGCAGGTTACCTTACAATAGTGAAAAACGAATATGGTTGTAATTCACTATTAGGACATGCCAACTTGGTCAGGCTTTTCCTACCTCATGCTTACAATGCACCCTGCCCGTGGGCCTACCATAGGGGTGACTGACATGAAGTTAAGGGAAGGTTTAGGGACTGGCAAGTAGGTGTACTTGCGCAGTCAGCGCGACAGTACCAGACTGCACGTACGTCTGGCAATGGCAGACCTGTAGACATATTTTTACTAGGCCGCTCTTGTGGGTGGCACAACATGTGCTGCAGGCCCACAAGCAGCATTTGTATTTACAAGCCCTGGCACTCCTGGTGCACTAGACTAGGGACTGACAGTAAACCAAATAAGCCAAACATGGAATTCAATCAATACAGCAATTTTTCATAGGGAGCACTTGCACTGTGGCACTGATCAGCAGTGGCACAGTGCCCAAAGCAGTATACCAGCAAAAACATCGTAAACAGAGGAGGCAAACAGAAAAACTGGAGGAGAGACTCAAGCCAATGATGTCAGGTCTAACACGTGTCCACTCCAGCTGAAATGTGGGTAGAACTACCCTTGACCTAGGGAGTCCTCATCACTAAGGTGGAAAAATCTGGACAGACCATCAGCATTGGCGTGATCTGTACCAGGGCGGTGTTCCACCGTAAAGTCCATCCCCTGTAGAGAAATGGACCACCTCAACAGTTTTGGATTCTCACCCCTCATCTGCATCAACCATCTGAGGGGCCTGTGGTCTGTCTGAACCCGGAAGTGAGTCCCAAACATGTAGGGTCTTAGCTTCTTCAGCGCCCAGACCACAGCAAATGCTTCTCGCTCTATCGCACTCCACCTCTGTTCCCTGGGAAGTAACCTCCTACTGATGAAGGCTACAGGTAAGTCTCGGCCCTCTTCATTCACCTGAGCTAAAACAGCTCCCACGCCATGCTCTGAAGCGTCCGTCTGGACAACAAATTCTTTAGAAAAGTCGGGTGCCTGGAGTATAGGTGCTGTGCACATTGCAGTTTTCAGGGTGTCAAAGGCCGTTTGACAGGCATCAGTCCAAATCACATTTCGTGGCTGCTTCCTGGAAGTCAGCGAAGTCAAGGGGTGCACAATGTAACCATAATCCTTGACAAACTTCCTGTAGTAACCCATGAGACCTAAGAAGGCTCTCACCTGCGTTTGGGTTTTGGGCGGTACCCAAGCCAGGATGGTATCTATCTTGGGTTGCAGGGGGGCCACCTTGCCGCTCCCTACTTGGTGCCCCAAGTACACCACAGAACCCTGCCCAATCTGGCACTTACTGGCTTTGATTGTGAGGCCTGCTCTGCGCAGGGCCAACAACACTTCCTGGAGGAGGCGCAAGTGTTCCAACCAGCTGGCGATGAACACTGCAATGTCGTCCAGGTAGGCGGCACTGAAATCCTCCAGTCCAGCCAAGACCTGGTTGACCAACCTCTGGAAGGTAGCAGGGGCATTCTTCATCCCAAAGGGCATAACCCGGAACTGGTAGAGCCCATCTGATGTGGAGAATGCTGACCTCTCCTTTGCCCCATCAGTCAAGGCGATCTGCCAGTACCCAGACGTTAGATCAAACGTATTAAGGTACCGGGCAGCCCCCAACCGATCTATGAGCTCATCAGCTCTGGGGATGGGGTGCGCGACAGTCTTGGTGACTGAATTGAGTCCTCGGTAATCCACACAGAACCGAAGTACTGGTGAAGCACCAG
Organism: Lissotriton vulgaris; assembly: GCF_964263255.1. Taxonomy (NCBI): domain Eukaryota; kingdom Metazoa; phylum Chordata; class Amphibia; order Caudata; family Salamandridae; genus Lissotriton; species Lissotriton vulgaris. Next base: position 1,120,325,366 of record NC_141687.1, read on the forward strand.
GCGCTGCTGCCTTCGGGACCAAGTCCACTGGGCTGGCCCAAGGACTGCTAGAGGACTCAACCACCCCTAAGGCAAACATTTTGGAGACCTCCTCCTTAATGTATGCTCTGACCTTGTCAGTCACCCTGTAAGCCTTGTGCTTCACAGGAGTGCTGTCTCCGGTGTCAACATCATGGACACACCAATGAGTGACACCAGGAACCAAGGAAAACAGATCAGGGAATTGTCCCAACAGTTGGTGACAATCCTGCTTCTGCTCAAGGGTCAGTGTGTCAGAGAGGACAACACCATCCACTGACCCATCTTGCTCTTTAGCATACAGGAGGTCAGGAAGAGGCTCACTCTCCTCCTCCATTCAAGCATCTGTAGCTAGGAGCATGCCCACTTGGGACCTTTCTAAGTGGGGCTTCAAACGGTTGACATGCAGGACCCTTAAGGGGTTCCTGGGAGATTTCAAGTCCACCAAGTAGGTGACATTGCTCTTCTTCTCCACAACCTTAAACGGTCCAGTCCACCTGTCCTTGAGTGCACAAGGTTCCACAGGGGACATGACCCAAACTTCCTGACCAGGCTGAAGTACGACCAGAGTGGCATTCCAGTCGTACCACCGCTTCATCTCTTCCTGGCTGGCCTCCAGATTTGCCTGAGCAAGATCTCTGAAGCGCCGAGTCTGGTTCCTAAAGGCCAGCATGTGACTGTATACATCCTGGGGAGGTTTCCTGGGAGATTGCTCCCAGCCTTCTTTGACCAGACTCAAAGGTCCTCTTACCGGGTGACCATACAAAAGCTCAAAGGGGCTGAACCCTAGAGACTTCTGTGGCACCTCTCGGTAAGCAAACAGTAGGCATGGCAAGAGGACGTCCCATTTACGCCTCATTGGTTCTTCAAGACCCATGATCATGCCTTTAAGGGTCCGGTTGAATCTCTCAACCAGCCCATTACCTTGAGGGTGGTAAGGAGTGGTGAACTTGTAGGTTACCCCACACTCCTTCCACAGAGACTTCATATAATTGGAAATGAAGTTGGTGCCCCGGTCTGACACCACCGCTCTGGGGAACCCCATGCGGGAGAAAACACCCATCAGTGCCCGTCCTACCACGGGGGCCGTCACTGTTCGGAGTGGGATGGCTTCCGGGTACCGTGTGGCATGGTCCACCAAGACCAGGATGAACCTGTTGCCCAGGGCTGTCTTGGGGTCCAGGGGCCCAACAATGTCAATCCCCACCCGGTCAAAGGGGGTACTGACCACTGGAAAAGGTTGGAGGGGAGCTTTCTGCTTCCTTCCGCTTTTCGCACTTACCTGGCAAGTGTGACAGGTCTTACAATGGATGTCTACATCCCTTCTCATCTGAGGCCAATAAAAATGGGTGACAAGCCTGTCATAGGTCTTGTCCTGCCCCAGATGTCCAGCTAACGGAACGTCATGGGCCAAACCCAGTAGGAAGGCTCTGAAGCGCTGGGGTACCACCAGCACACGGGCTGACCCAGGCTCAGCAGCCTTAGGCTCGCTATACAGGAGGTCGTTCTCCCAGTAAACAAAATGTGACCCTGACTGATCACCTGAGGTTTGGGCTGAGGCCTGCTGCCTCATACCCACAAGAGAAGGGCACACTTTCTGTTCTGCAACAAATTCTTCCCTGGAGGGACCGCCATCCTGCTGCCAATGGGTCAGCTCGGGCAGGTCTCCCAGTTCAGCTACTTGTTTCCCTGTGGGCTCCAGGGCATCCCCCTCAGGGTCTACCTCCTCCTGGACCACGGGAATTACGGGGGCCGGTTTCCCACGCTTCCTGCCTCTTCTCTTTACAGCTGGGTCCTGGGCCATACTTTCAGGCTCTGGGACCCCATCAACACCCTTACTTGCTGTCATGGATCGAGTGGTTGCACACACCCACTCTGGCACACCCAACATTTTCAAATGTGTCTCCCTCTCCACCTTAGCCCAAGGGGAGTTTTCCAAATCATTGCCCAGGAGACAATCAACAGGCATGGCGGGCCTCACAGCAACCTGAAGAGTACCTGAACCTCCCCCCCATTCAAAGGGAACCTGAGCTACCTCACACTCTTTCTGGGAGTTGTCAGCAGCTATCACAGGGTAGAATGCGTGGGGAACCACCTGCTCTCTGGACACCAAGTGACACTTGACAGCTGTCACACTCGCTCCGGTGTCTCTGAGAGCTTCCACTCTATGGCCATTAATGGTCACCCACTGCCTATATTTATTAGTGTTACTAGGCAGAGGGGGTGGAGGGACCATTTCCATGTCTCCTAGCGAGACCAGGGGCATCTCTGCGGGACCCTTCCCACCAGGGGCAACCATCTCCTCCCCTCCCAGGGCTACACTCGCCAACTGACGGGGGGGGGGGTGCACGTGGTGGTGCATTAGAATTCTTCATGGGACACTGGGGATCATAATAACGGTGTCCCACCTGTCCACAAACGTAGCAGGTCATCGGGCCCCTCTGAACAGGTTTACCTGTTGGGGCCCCTGGCTTCTTCACAGGGGGAGGCTGGGAACCCTTCCCTTGGTTCTCTTGGGAATTACTTTGGGGCCCTTTTTGGAACTCCCTCTGTTTACCCTTGTCCCCCCCACTCTTCTGCTGGGGACCCTGCCCACCTTTGGCTGAGTCTCCCACTGGACCCTTGTGGACCCTGGTACTGACCCAGCGGTCCGCCTCCTCAGCAAGTTTTCTAGGGTTAGATATCTTGCTATCAATAAGGTGCTGGCGCAGCTCTGGAAAACATTTATTAGACAAATGCTCCCAAGCAAACAAATCATAAAGAGCTTCATAACTTTCCACTTTGCTGCCCTTTACCCAACCATCCATGGCTCTGCAAAAAAATGACACATATTCATCCCACGTAGTACCAGGCAACTTCTTACATTCTCTAAAGGCTTGTCTGTACTTTTCTGGGGTTAGGCCATACCTCAATATTAAAGCATCTTTCATATGAGCATAAGACGTCCTATCCTCAACAGGCATGTCTAACGGGGTATCTCTCCCCTCATTCACAAAGCGACCCCACAACCCCGCCCCCCAATCCTTCTCAGGAACCAGGTGGGCCAACAATGCTAACTCATATGCTTTAAACCATTGACCAATATCTTCATTCTTATGATAATCTTTTATCACATCTTTAGGAAAATAACACCTACTTTCTGCAGGCACAGATGGGATGCTGCCACCAGAGGGATTCAAGTCTAACTCTTTAGCTTTGAGCTCTAGCTCCCTCAACCTTGTATCACGCTCCAAAGCTAACTTTTCTCTTTCAAACTCCAACCTTTTGATCTCCAAATCAGCTTCTCTCCTACCTCTTGCATTTTCTAACTCCAACTGCCCATTTATCTTAAGTTTTGCCATCTCCATGTTGTATGCTTGCTCCTTCTCTCTTTCTTCTCTTTCTTCAGGAGAAAGACCTTTAGAGGAAACACTGCTACCGGGAGAGGACACGGCTCCATTTACTGGCACCTCCTCATCCCCTTCCACTGGCGGTTCCACCACCGGATCAGTGGGATCTCTGGCCTCTAACCAGGCCTCCAAAGCTTTAAAATATCCTGCCTTATTTTTGAGGCCTGTGGTAGGAACTTTCAATTGTTTGCAAAAGTATTTCAGCTGATTGTATGTGTATCCCTTGATTTTTGATCTCTCAAATTCCTCCACAACAACAACAGGGGTGGTGACTCCGGTATCACTCATGGTCAAAACTGGCAGTGTTCAAAAAATCAAGCTTCAGAAAAGCGGAGAACAAAAATAGAATCCTACCAAAATAGATTGTGGCTGCGCTATTGTCTGCTTTCACTATGTAGCGCACACTAATCACTGCACATGGGTCATAAATGCAAGGTTCAAATCCTCACCGCTGCGTCCAATGTTAGAACCGGCTGTCTCTAGTTGGCAGAGGTATGCACTTCTGACATATAGGGACACACCTTTTCAAGTCAGGGCAAGGGGATCACACCCTTAGATAACCCCTGCTCACCCCCTTGGTAGCTTGGCAGAGCAGACAGGCTTATCTCAGAGGCTGTGTGTTAAGCATTTATGACCACATACAGTAATAAAGTGAATACACTACAAATGGACACGACACAGTAGTATTATAAAAAATAAGGATTTTTATATAAGGCTTAGCACAAGACCAAATAACGACAAAAATATACCACAAACTTAATAAATACTCTTGGAAGGAAAAATAATAGTTCAAGTGTAGTTTCTTCTTAGCACAAAGTCTTTTAGTATCAAAAGCAACTCTTCTTCTTTAAAACACAGTTCTTGGCAACAATGTAACCCACACTGGAGTCACACGACGTCGAGGCAAAGTTAATCCAAAGGTTTGGCGTCGACCGCGAGGAGCGCTACGTCGAGCCCGGAGTCGCACAGACCCCCACAACCCAGTACCTTGGAAAAGCGAAGCACACGATGATCAGCGGCGTCGAGATGTCCGGCGTCGCGTCTTCGGCGTCGATCCGGCCTCGGAGTCTGGGCGACCTGCAGCAGCGTCGACAGATGTCAGGCAGGAGCAGCGCTCACGAGGTGAAGCAGGATACGGCGTCGTCGTCGATGTCGATGATGAAGTTGCAAGAGTGAGCAGCGCTCACGGCGTCGAGAGGGCACGAAGTCGATGCGATCAGCAGCGGTGCAGACACGAGTCACTTGGAGCTGGAGCCGAACTTACTACTCACTGGCGTTGCTGCTGGCGTCGATCGGGCCCGGCGGCCGGCGTCGAGGAAGCGGGACACTGGAGCCGTTACTCACGATGTCGAGCTGGATTCGGCGGCGGCCGTCGGCGTCGAGATTGCTGGTTTCTTTCAGAGGTGCTGGATTCTCAAGTTCCAGCAACAAGCACTTTTAGCAGATGAAGTCTTTTAGCCCTGTGACTTCAACAGGAGGCTGGCACTCTTCTAGCCCTTGGAGATTTTCTACAGCAAAGCTTGAGAGTACACACACAGTTCCTCTCTCCCTGATTCCTTGGCAAAAATAAAGAAGCAACTGCAATATTCCCCCAACAAACAGCACTCTGGCAGAAGGGGTAGGCAAGTCCTTGGATCAGCAGGCTTCTTGTCCTTGGTTCAGGTTTCCTTGTCAGAAGTGATCTAAAGTCTTGGTTCAGGGGTCCTTCTCTTATACCCCTTTTTGGCTTTGATCCCTTTGTCCATGCAGGGGAATTTCCCAACATCCTGGGTTTGTTGTGGGTGTAGCCAGGCAGAGGCACCTGGCCTATTCACTGTGCAGGGCTGGGTCCTCAGACACCCAGCAGGAGGTGGAGCCAGCATTGTCACTAGCAGGAGCAGAGCTATCGGTCTCCTGGTAGGAGGTGGGGCCAGGATCGTCCATGGCAGGCACAGAGCCATCAGTCGCCTGGCAGGAGGTGGAGCCAGCATTGTATCTGGCAGGGCAGGCTATCAGGAACTACTCTCCCCTACTCTCAATGCAAATGTCCCACTCATCCCACACTGACTCACTCAGACCTCTGGAGCCACCCAGCTCCTGTCACACACACACCAAACCAGCAGAAACCAGAAATAGTTAGACAAGAAAATAGCTACTTTCTAAAAGTTCTATTTTCAAACCCAGGGACCAAAAACCATCCACACAAACGGATGCGTGATTAAACCCCGAGTTCAGAGACACCAAACCCGACATTGCACCATGCTCCCCGAGCCAGCTAGGATTATAGCATTAATAATCCTGGCAGCCCATTCTAACTAATGGAGAGCAGGTTACCTTACAATAGTGAAAAACGAATATGGCTGTAATTCACTATTAGGACATGCCAACTTGGTCAGGCTTGTCCTACCTCATGCTTACAATGCACCCTGCCCGTGGGCCTACCATAGGGGTGACTGACATGAAGTTAAGGGAAGGTTTAGGGACTGGCAAGTAGGTGCACTTGCGCAGTCAGCGCGACAGTACCAGACTGCACGTAGGTCTGGCAATGGCAGACCTGTAGCCATATTTTTACTAGGCCGCTCTTGTGGGTGGCACAACATGTGCTGCAGGCCCACGAGCAACATTTGTATTTACAAGCCCTGGCACTCCTGGTGCACTAGACTAGGGACTGACAGTAAACCAAATAAGCCAAACATGGAATTCAATCCATACAGCAATTTTTCAGAGGGAGCACTTGCACTGTGGCACTGATCAGCAGTGGCACAGTGCCCAAAGCAGTATACCAGCACTAAGTTCACTAAGTTCCCCCAATCCCGGCACAATAACTCCCACAAATGGTTTACCCCCCACCTAAAAGTTCTCCACTTAGAACTCCGCCAGTTTGAGCGGAAGTGGAGGAGAGACTACAGCCCTGCAAGCAGAGACGCATACGTGGCTGCCCGCAATGGGTATAAACTCGCTATTCTGGCTGCCAAAAAAACCTATGCCTCTGGAAAAATTTTATGTGCCCCTTGCCAGACTAAGGAAATTTTTAAAGTTCTCAATGAATTTACTTCCGACCCCAGGACGCTCCCTACTCAGGCCCCTACACAGGAAGCATGCAACGCCCTTAGCACTTTTTTCATCGAAAAAATCGTATCGATCAAGAACACCATTCCTACTACATTTCCTGGCGCTGGATCTGTCTCCCCTCCCCACAAAACTTCTTCTTTCACACAATTCCCTCTTCTTGACTCCTCCTCCCTGGCTATTCTTGCCACCCGCATTAAGTCGGGATCTCCAGATGATTGCTACCCCCCCTCCATTCTTAGGGACATCTGCCACACTCTACCCGACTGTATTCTCCCCCTGCTAAATTCTTCTCTTTCTTCTGGGACGGTGCCGGCCCCCTTCAAGGAGGCCGTGTTGGTACCTCTTTTGAAGAAACCGGGGGCTGACCCCGCCGTCCCGACAAACTACCGCCCCATCTCTCTCCTACCTTTCTTCTCAAAAATCCTGGAAGCCCACGTCACCACCTGTCTCTCACAGTTTATCGAGAGCTCCAACTTTCTCGAGGGCAACCAAGCTGGCTTTAGACCCGGCCATTCAACGGAGACAGTGATCCTGGCCGTGCTTGATGCCCTGAGAGACGGTGTTGACAAAGGTACCCCCCAGGCCCTGGTATTATTAGATCTGTCAGCCGCTTTCGACACGGTGGATCATAACATCCTTCTCCGCCGTGTCGAGCAGGCTGGCATCCAGGGCCCGGCTCTGGCCTGGGTCAGATCCTTCCTGACGGGCAGGTCCCAGACCCTTAGCCTGGGTACCTTCAGGGCCCCTAGAGAGCAGTCGCTCTGTGGGGTCCTCCAGGGTTCTTCTCTGTCCCCTCTTCTCTTCAATCTTTATCTCCGCCCCCTTCTACTTTCTCTGAGGCTGTGGGACGTCACCGTGTTCAACTACGCGGACGACCTGCAGCTCATCTTCTCTCTTAATTCCCCTTCTGCTATTCCTAACTTTCAGTCAGCCATGTCCCACATTCTCCAGTGGATGGGCCATAACCAGTTAAAACTGAACCCCGGTAAGACGGAGCTCCACCTTCCTGGTAGGAGCCCCACCTTCTGGGGGTCACACTTCTGGCTGGCGGAACTGGGCCCGTCTCCCACTCCCGTGGCCTCGGTGAAGAGCTTAGGGGTCACTATTGACTCTGCTCTATCCCTAGGGCCGCAGGTGGGGACCGTGGTCTCATCCTGCACTTACCAACTGCGCAGGATCAGGAAAGTGGCATACCTCCTTACACCTGAAGCCCTCCTGCAGGTCATCATGGCCCTCGTCCTCTCTCGCCTAGATTTCTCCAACTCGATCTACCATGGTCTGCCCAAAACATCGATGGGCAGACTACAGGTGGTCCAAAATCAGGCGGCGAGATTGGCCTTAGGGATCCCGAAGTGGCAATCTGCCAGGCCCCTCCTCGTCAAACTCCACTGGCTCCCTGTCGCCTCTAGGGCAGCCTTTAAGATCGGCTGCCTCATCTTCAAATCCCTGGCTGGCTCCTGTCCCATCTTTGTACAATCTCTTATCCTACCCTACTGCCCGTCCCGCAACCTGAGATCCTCCTATCTTCATCTCTTAACCGTCCCCTCTTACAAGCTCTGCAGATCTGGAGGCCGGAGATTTGCTTACCTGGCCCCCAAGTTCTGGAATTCTCTCCCTCTTTCTCTCAAAATTTCTAATTCTTTGATTCTTTTTCGCAAATCTCTAAAAACTTGGCTTTTCCCTCATTCTGGTTAGTCTTTCTGTCCCCTCTATTTCCAACCAGCGCCAGGAAACCCATGGTGTCAGTGCGCTACACAAGCACCCCTTACGATACGATACGATACGATACCAGCAAAAACATCGTAAACAGAGGAGGCAAACAGAAAAAATGGAGGAGAGACTCAAGCCAATGATGTCAGGTCTAACACATGGCCAAAGAACTTGAGAGTGGATTGGTGGAACTCACACTTATCTTTGTTTAGAGTCAAGTTGGCCTCCAGACGAGCATGGCCTACTCAATCCAGTGCCTTATCATGCTCTTGCGTATTTGACCCATATACCAGAATGTCATCACTGTAATTCAGCGAGTTGGGTATGTGTCTGATGGTCTGCCGAATCATTTCTTGAAAGATTTCAGCAGCTGATGAAATGCCAAAACTTAGTCTCTTGTATCTAAACAGATCTAAATGTGTAGCGAAAGTTGTTATATATTTTGATTTCTCCTGGAGTTCCAGCTGGTGATAGCCCTTGTTCAAATCAAGTTTGGAGAATACTCTGGCTCCATTCAAGACGGTTATCATGTCTCTCAGGTGGGGTCCTGGGTGGCGCTCTCTTTCTATGGCAGTATTGGGAAGTCTCATGTCTACACATAGACGCACTTTGTCTGGAGTGCCTTTCTTTGGGACTATGACAACCGGAGACACCCATGGTATAGGACCATCTGTCTTTTCGATAATGTCAGTCTGTAACAGCTCCTGAATTTCCTCCACCACCGCTTGCTGAAGATGAAACGGCACTCGTCGAGGGTGTTGAGCTACAGGGCGCACTTGATCATTGATGTGGAGATGGATCTGGCATTGGTTAATTTTTCCATGCCCCATGAACAATTTAGGGAACTTGCGAATTATGTCCGGATCATCACTGACTCTGGAAAGTATCTCCACAAGGCGGAGACGTTCTGCCGTTGGCAGGCTGAGGAGGCACTCCGCCTCGGGACCTTCAATGACATGGATAAACGCTGTCACCGATTTGTCTTCGTGCGTGAGAGTTGGTTCAAATTTGCCCAAGCATGGAAGTGGTTTCTTCGCCATCCAGGTGAAGACTCTTATGTGTGCTGGGCTCAGGTGAGGTGGTGATTTCATTTTGTTATATTCTGTCACGGGCATGTAGTTCAGGGATGCCCCACTGTCAAGCATGAACTGTGTCGCATGAGTCCCCACTTTGATGTCCAATGGGGGATACTTTTGTAGTTGATCAGGGTCTGATACCATGCAAACATATTCATCAGTATAATTAGACTCTGCAGACGTCGATCTGGACTCTCTCGACGGTGATCGTTTCGGTGACCTTCTGGTCCACTGAGATTCAGGAGAGTCTCGGCTGGAGCGGGACGATCCAGAGGATGACATCGCCCGGTCTTGCACCGCTTTGGCGTGGTGTCTTCTGGGGTCAGACTGCCGCCGGTTCGTTTCACCCCTCCTTTCTTTATTATATACGCCACACATTGCTTCAAAGTGGTTCTTTCGACCACACTTGTGGCACTGTTGACCCATCGTTGGACAGACGTCTGAATGCAGATAATCGTACCCACATCGATAGCACTTTCTAGACCTGTCCGATTTCTTTGCATGTTCGGCCTTCTTGGCTCTCCGGCTAGACCCATAGTGTCTGCGTCCTTTGTGTTGATGACGAGAGGCCGGTCTAGACCTTCTCTGCTGTTCACCTGACCTCCTGCGAGTCTTGGTGCTGTGCGTCCAGAAGGCTTGTTCTTTTCTCTCACTTCTTCCTGTCTCCATACATTTGGCGTGTTCCTCCGCCTGATCATGTACCCTTGTCATTTCTTCTTTATCATCAAGATTATGGCTTTTTCTGAGCAACCTCCTCCGGAGTGTTTCGGAGTGACAACCTTCGATCACTCGCAGTCTGATAGCATCTTCCATTGAGAATGCATCAAAGTTGCAGTACGGAGACAGTCGTTGTAACCTGGAGATGAAGGTGCTCATCATTTCTTCTTTGTCTTGACGAGCTTGATGAAAAACATACCTTTCATAGTCCACATTCCTTTTGTGTATGAATTTCTTATTCAGCGCTTCTTTTGCTTTGGCATAAGTCACTTTGTCATCTTCTGGCAGCTCCTTAATCACTTTGCTGACTTCTTTGCCAACTGAATTACGCAGTGCAATGAGTTCCTCTCTATCTATAGTGACCTTTGACCCTTCAAGATAGTCCTCAAAATCTTCTAGCGACTCCTGCCATCGAGGGCCCATGCTCCCGCCAGCCACCAACATTAGTGGATCAGGGGGACGCAAATGTGATCTTCGAGGCTCAGTCGAAGTAGCCACTGTAGCATTGTCATTCTCTTGCGGTGGTGGATTCGACATCCTTGAGTGTGATTGGCAACATCACCTTTTATTTTACTGGTACCAGTCGTGTTGTCAAAACTCGTTTTAGAGTACCACTGCTTGTTTTGCATTTACCAATGCTTGTTTGTGTTTGCCAATGCTTGTTTTTGCATTTACCCGTGCTTGTTTTCTTTCACCAATGCTTAGTTTATTTCATTTGCCAATGCTTGCTTTTGCATTTAACAGTGCTTGTTTCGCAGTTACCAAGGCTTATTTTGCATTTGCCAGTGCTTGTCCTTGCATTTACCAGTGTTTGTTTCGCATTTACCAATGCTTGTTTGCATCTGCCAGTGCTTGTTTTTGCATTTACCAGTGCTTGTTTCGCATTCACCAATGCTTGTTTGCTGGAGCCCTGAGCCGCCTGACTTCAAAATGGCTGTTTTCCATTTACACATAGGGATTGTCCTGTGGGCTGCCTGACTTCAAGATGGCCGCCGCTAATGAAATCTCGGCTCCCGCAGGATTTCACCTTCATTTATTCTCCTTGCTCTGATCCAGTTACTGAGACTCACTGGATCGCCGATCTTGTCAGCAGCGCTGTAGCAGCCACGCTCCACTTGCTTTCTCTGGAGCTTCATCATGAAGGGGTCACGGTAGGCTCGCGATTCTGTCGCTTCACTCGCAGCCACTTCCGACGCGTTGCCAAGTTGCACACATCTGGGGTGTGCTCCCGTTTTGGCGCGAAGTGACTTCTCGGCAGCAAAATTATTTCAGCACTCACTCGACAGCGCTCCACACGATCGACGGATCGGGGAGCTGTCACAGCTGTTGCTGGCCTGGGTCCTCAGGCGACGATCTTCTCTGGGGACACACGTGTCGCGACGGCGACTACTTCTCGGTGCTACCCACGGACAGGGCACTCATTTCCTCCATGTGGGGATGGCAGGTTACTTCATCCCACCCTCGTCGCCAGCTGTAGTGTTCTGCATGCAATAATGACAGACACTACTTGATGTTCAAGGTGCTTTATTCACACACTCCTTCCTCGTCCCTGTCCCTACTCTAACTGTCCCTTTCCTGCTCGTGCCCCGCCTCTTCCTCCACCCAGTGACTCCGCCCACGCCCAGCTTCTAGAATGCTCAAAAACATAACACTCCTGCTTCCCTCTTACCTTAAAGTTAGGCTTATATTAGGAGCAGTGGCTCCTTTCTACCCATGGTTCTGGTTCTCTAAAACCAATTGGGACAGGAGGAAGTGACGCATACGCTGCCATGAGTAAAGCATACTTCATATGAAAGAATGGACTTGTTAATAACATGACCCCGCAGTGTTTCGGCCAATAGATATCCACTCTTATGGGTGCTTGTTCTGTGGAGAAGTGCTCCCAAGATTCCTTCTATATTGAAAATGATTTCCATCACCGTACGTCAATTCACTGTGCTCCCACACAATACTTTCATAATCTGATAACACAAAGCAGCAGGAAAGACTGACCCACTGACAGGTTTGTAATTCTTCCTCTTTCTGTCTCTCTTCTAATTACAAGTTTTCTGTTGTTTTTCAGCACATTAAATGCCTTGAAGTTTTCTCACTGTGTTAGAAGTGGCAATGTTGGCATCTCTTCAAGTGGTTTCTTTTTGCTGAGGAGAAGCTAGATTTCCACCGGAGTTATTAAAAGATGGAGGTTTCCATCATCAGCTCCGGTCAACATCACTTACGTCCTGGTCCAGCCTAGTAATGGATGTGGTTGAGTGTGTTATGAACTCCTCTGATAAAGGACTGGCTGAGTGTACCATGAACCTATCAAAAGCCCTTATATATGAAATGTTGCATCTCCTAAGTACGATGATTTATCATTACTGTTCAATGAACATGGGGGTGCGAGTTGCCAGGAATGGAACGCAGACACCGAGTGGAAGTGTTCATGAATAATACTAATGTCTGCAGATCTGTACCCGCTCACACTCCCACATGCGAGAAAGCTTGATTAATGCATTAGATTCTCACTTTTTCCAAACATATCTTTCCAAGTGGACATGTTGCCTGGTAGTGGCCTCATACAGTCTTCTTGGTCTCAATTCTAAGCTATATGTATGTATACAGTATGAGACCCACCTGCATACTGACTCTGTATGGAACGTCTGTGTGTGTGTGCGCCCACCCTATAAGAGTTACATTAGTACTAATTCCTTCCATCCCCTTCCATCATCCCTCTGAGCATGTTCAACCATGCTTAAAGAACCAAAACATTAGATCTTCTTTGCAAACACTACCCATAGCACACAAACAACTTTACTGAATGTCTTTTGTGAGCACCAAGACAAAACAATGCATATGAAACTTCAGTAGAAATCATCTGAATATATCCAATAGCATCAGCCTATCTTACGATTCTCTTCTTTGAAAAACGACAGCTCTTACATGCATGCTGTCAGTCTACAATTTCGCTATACATTTGTCAAAGGAGGCAATTACCAGTCTGTATTACATCCTCATCAAGGCACAGACCTCGCCTAGATTGCCAATTGGGATGGAATCAAAGACACGCTTGCTTCAAATGGGATTCTATTTAATGGTACTCTTCTTCTGCCCTGGAGTGCCTCTTACCCAGCAGACAGATTCCTCATCTTCTCCTTTCCTCATTAGCACCACTTTCCTTTGAAGCCGGTGTTACACAAGGTTCCCCTATCACCCCGCTGCCATTTAATATATATCAGCCTTTACCTGAACTTAATTTCCTCCATCAACCTCACGTTTCAATTACGTTGATAGTATGCAAATTATTCTACAGTTTGAAAATCCATCAGATGTTGGTGGCGTCTTGTAAGTACCTCATCACCTCCGACACCTTGGCCGTACGAATCTCCCCCCCCCCCTTTCCCAAATGATGAGATTACCACTAGCCCTGCAGTGATCTTTGTGGCTTCGGAGGACCCGCCACCATTGTCAGCTTCTCTGAAGTCATTGAAAGTTTGGTGAACAGCTGCTGACTTTTAGGCAGCCAAGCACTAATCTTTGTTTTACATAAACAAACACCCAAAGTGGAAGTTTGTTTCTAAAAAAGCAAAACACGAATGACCCAGACCCTTTGGAAGTTTTCTCCTAGGGTGTAGGGTTATTATTTTTGTGATAAAGACAAAAAGTGCATCATACCATTCTCTTTAAACAGGGTGAGCAGTCTGATACCTTTATTTTGATGACGAATACTCCGTCGGGCAGTCTGAGTAAGAATTCAGGTGGAGGAGTCAGTGGGGGCACCACCGCCGGCACATTAATGTGTGCTCAGCTCAAAATAGAGTGGGTAGACAGTTTGGGTGTCACATTTGTGACTAGTACCCTATCTGCTAAATTCTAAATCAGACCCCTTAAATACCGTACAAAAGATCTCAAGAACTTGACCTGCTCCCAGCTCCTTAACCAAAGGGATAATTTTGTGAATATTTATGAGCTTCAACTTCTCATATATACAAAAGAAAATCAAGTCACCCAAGGAACATTCTGAACTAGAGATACCTTCCTTTTCCTAATTTTCTGTCGAGGAAAATTGGCAACCCAAACATGATCATCTCATGTCCAAACTAAGTCAAAGGTCTAATTTACCTCAGATGCCTTTACTGTCTATTTGGCAGGTCACAGGGAACCCAGAATGTGGAAGACAAACAATTTCCTAAGCTTGATATCTCGGGCCAAATTAAATTATTGCACCGTTTGCCTGTAGCTAAACACATCACATTTTAAAGCTGTGCCTAACTTACAGAGAAACATCTACTTCTCTACAGCCCTCTTCTTTCAAAATATACTCTGCTCCTGCTACAAAACTTGAGTGCTCCACTCTAAATTGACCCTACTGCAGACAATCCCTTCTTTCCCAAAATATTACATTAGTTAAAACTGCTTCTATGTCCAGCGAGTCAACCTGCAGAACGTGATTCCAGAATGAATCAGGATAAGTAGCAGCCATCTTGAATTTTGAAGAGCTCGAAATTCAAGGCTATTTCAATTGGCATGATGCCTGCAACACGACTAAACCTATGAAAATCATATGTACTCTCTCATGCAGCCACATCGCTTCTCACATTTTTCCACAGCAATGAATATCCAAGTTCAGTAACTTGCTTACAGTGATCCGTTTGGGCAACATCTCCAAACCTAAAACACTACAACTGATTCTTCCTACAAAAGTTTCACAACAAATCAGGCCCTTTTCCTGAGGGTATCACCTATATACGTTGTAACACAATTTAAGCATAGAAGCACTTTATTATTATCTAAACAGTAGTCTATTCTCTTCAGATCATTGTGGTGTAGCTAAAAGTGACCAATATTGAGAATACTGTAAACACTAAAGTACTAGCCATCCTTCTGCATGCAATGCCCAATAGTCTCCCATGTTTTTTCAAACTTGCATTAAAACAGCAAATATTGGGGCATATTACCAAGCAATAGCGATAATTATCGCTATTGCTTGGTTAGAGACAAAAATTTACTGCATCGCTGCGGCGATCTTTACCGCAAATAAACCTTGGTATTACCAAGGTTTAACGCAAATGCGGTAAAAATCGCCGCAAAGCATGAATATCGCTGAAAAGTCAGCGATATTCATGCATTAGCGAGCTAATGTTCTTAGCCATGTTATCCACCTCCCATTGGATAACATGGCTAAGAACTGCTCAGGGCAGGTATTAGCTTTTGGAGATATTCCCGCTTAGCGCGAATATCTCCAAAAGTTGGTAATAGGAGATAGCGATGTTAGCGACTGTTTTCAGTCGCTAACATCTTGGCACGCCCACTTTGCATCTCATTAGTGATAAATATCACTGACATGCAAAGTGGGGCCCAAGATGGTCGTTATCTCCTACTAGCTGTCGCTAACTGGTGTTACCGGTAGCTAGGTAATAGGTAGATAATTTTATCTCCGCTTTCTTGGCTTTTAAAGCCAAAAAAGCGGAGATAAACCCCCTTGATAATATGCCCCATTGTGTTTGGCTGTGTGCCTGTGTTACCATTTATACATGCACTCCGTGCATGTGTTTATGAGTATAGAATGTTTTGTGTGTCTGGGTATTTCTGCATCTGTATCTATGCGCATAAATCTATGTGCGTCTAAAGTGTTGGGATCATCTAATGACAACAGGAGCAGATGATGGTGTTCAAAGCACTGATCTTGGAAAGACGGACTGAGTACAAGGCAGTATATGTTGTGGAGTAAGCTAACAGGTTTGACTTTAAAGAAAGTTCACATGGGACACTCTATCATATCTGTCACTGAAATCATAGAGTTTAAGCACAAGTAGCTCAATTTTCCCTGTATTGGATAATTGACAACTACGCTTCAAGAGGAACCTGGGTGCTTCTTTATGAGCAAGTGATGCAGCGCTGCGCTGCGTGACTGGGGAAGGGCAGGGTTAAGTCAATGTGCGCATTCCTTTCCATTGCGCTGGCGCCCTTTTGGCAGCCTGGCACCAACGCAGGCACCCTGGCACCATGGTGCCAGGGTGCCTGTGTTGGATGTAGGATTGTTGTTGTGCAGGAAGTGGCACCTTCCTGCACAAAAACCATCCTGAGAGACATATTCCTCTTCCCATGTGTGCTGCTGAATACAAAGAGTAAGCAACAAGGAGAAATAGAGATATTTCTCCATGGTTACGCCTCCCCTAGGAAGGTGTAAGATTTTGGCACTAACACTGTCTGCAAAAAGATACACCTCATTAGTAACCATTTCAAGTTCATAATCTTTATTCGGTAAATTAATCACCATAAAAGACAACAATACATGTTAAAAAATGTTAAAATACATTCATCATAATTGTACTAGCAGCAACTGGGGAGGACCAAACTTACACTACCACTAAACACTAGCATATTAATAGTAAAAACAGGACAGAAAATACTCCAGTTACTCGAACTTAGCAGCTTCAGACAACTCCACTCACGGTAGATAGAGGCAGTGCAATCTTCCCCAAAGATCTAGATCTAATAATCCAGGCGCTACCTAGAAACTTTGCCACCCCGCATATCACTGAGGTAGATGATACATCCGATGTAATCACTCGTAATGCCGAGCGGTGACACCTCAACCCCAAACCTTTACATACTGGTTTTAACCAGTTTTTCCGTGGCACTTTGTACGCTGGGCAAGCAAAAAGAAGGTGGGCCACGGACTCTTTAGGGGCCGCACAACCCGGACAGGATCGCAGAGGACCGCCCTGGTTGGACCATTTTGAGGCAAATTCATGCACCGGGAGGGTACCGAACCTTAGCTTTAAAAAGAGGGACCTGTCAAAAGGTTTCGTTATCAAATCCAAAAAGGGTTCAAGCTTCCTTACACTCTTACACTCCAGAAAGGACTCTGTAAGTGACCCCCCTGATGTGTCACGTGAAGATTCAGCCTGGACCCAATCCCAATATAATTTCTTGATAACCATCTTGGGCGGGGGTACTTGGGACTCCCAACTATCGCTCAAACCCAATTGGGAGACCAATAGCCTCAGATTTTTCAGCCAGCCAATTTTACCCCCAGAGTCCAATAAAATTAACTCGTCCAGTGCTTCCGCGTATTTGACCAACTCCTTAGTCCTTCTCAGGCGAACCCAAAAAAGTAGTGGTCTCAATCTCACTATATCTTTAAGGGCGCGTCTGCCAAGGTCAAGCCGCAAGGGAATAAGGGGAGTGGAAACCGGGAGTGCCACCACGTCTCTCAAAAACTTATTTTCCGCTAAGGTTAGCTCGTTTACATTATTGAACCCCCATAATTCGGAGCCGTACAATGCTGCCGGGAGTATCTGGCCATCATAGATGGCCATTACCGGGGACACTGGTTTGCTAAGTGATGCCCGGTGCTCTCGAAGGATCACCCCCGAGACTCTTCTGTGGCCCAACAGCATTTTCGCTAGGTGATCCTTCCATGTCATTCGGCTGTTTATCCGAATCCCTAAATAGTCAAACGCCTCAACCAGCTCCAAAGGCGACCCATTGAGGAGAAAGTTGTTTTTAAAATTTTTGGAGGGTGAAAAGGCCATCAATTTGGTTTTAGTAGTGTTGATGGTTAGGCCCCTCTCTGTACAGAAGGTGGAAAAACGCTGCAGGAGTTTGTGCAGGCCTACCGGAGATTTAGCTATCAGTAGGGTGTCATCAGCAAAGAGTAGGGTTTGTATCTTTTCCCCCGCCAGGGTTGGGGCATCCGTCTCTTCTCCTCTCAGATGGTCCACCACACCATTCACAAACAAGGAGAAGAGAGTCGGAGCCATGACACACCCTTGACGGACACCACTCCTCACAGGTACCCTATCAGTCAGTTGGCCCTGCGAACCCCATCTAATCCTGGCGTAAGTCCCCTCATGGAGTCTTACAATCAATCTTAAGAGCGGGCCAGGGAAGCCCATGCTTTCCAGAATCTCCCAAAGTTTGGCTCGGGGGACCAGGTCGAAGGCCGTCTTGAGATCTATGAAGGCCATATATAGGCTTCCCTTTTTGATGGTAACTGCCTTCCAATAGATCCCAAACAGCCGAAAGACCTGGTCCACCGTGCCCACCCCTTGACGAAAACCGGCCTGCAGATGAGACAGAATGCATTCTTCCTCCATCCAGTCACATACCCTGGTGATAATAACCCTGCCAACCACTTTCTGGACTATGTCTATCAGACTAATCGGTCGGTAGTTGGCAGGGTCATCTCTAGCCCCCTTCTTGTATACTGTTACCACCTCGGCCCCCTTCCAAGAGTCTGGCACGGGGTGCCCCTTTAGGAGCAAATTCATTACGGTGGCTATTAAATTTGCCCATGCCAGGGGTTCAGCAATCAGGAGATCCCCAGGGATCCCATCCGGGCCAGCTGCCTTTTTGGGTGTCAAATGTTTAATTGCTGCCACAACTTCGGAGGCCATAAATAAACACTCCGTCTCCCCGTCAGGATCCCTTCCCTCCCCACAAGAAACAAAAGGGCCAGGTGCATCATCGCTGCCGCCATACAGAGATGTGAAGTGATTGAACCATTGCTGGCAGGTTATATGAGTTGCTAGTGGCTGGGATTTACCCTGTCTGGCTCCATTAATTAGATTCCAAAATTGCGTCGAGTCCCTCCTTCTGACTGCCTCTGTTAATTCCCTCCAGTGCTCCTCCTCCCACTCACGTTTTGCCAGATCGATTGCTCTCAAGTACTCCCTCCTGGCCGCTCTAACCAGGTTGGGATTCCTTGAGAGCAAGGCAACTGACAGACTCTTCCTCTTAACCCTGCAGTTAGCAGAATACCATGGGTTGCTGGTTATAGGGGGCAGCCTATTAGATCTACGGGGTTTCCCGTTAGAGGAGAAATAAAGACTTAATTGTTCTATCGTGCCTTTATATGCAGAATCTAGTTGTAAAGAAGAGCCTGGAGAACCCACAACCTCCCGTTCCAACACTCCCAAGTCCCTCTGCAGGGCTTCGATGGTAATTTTGATGGTCTCTAGTTGGTCTGCACTTAACTGAGCTTTATCCCACTTCAATCTACGATTGCTTTCGTAGGGGATCACCTCTTTGGTTCGTTTCAACGAAACACTCATCCCTTCCACTTTCGATTTACCCCATTTAAACTTACAGCAAAGCGGATTATGATCGCTGTCCTGTGAGGGTACCACCTCCATATCAATAAGGTCCATCCACATACTGGCACTCACTAGGATATAGTCAATTCTGGACGGGGCCGTTATCCTATTAAAAGTCGGTGCGCCTAATTTATCAGATCGGGACCTGCCGTTAAGGGCTCGTATTTTATGCTCCCTAGTGAGGGCATTCAATTGGATTGCCCTAGCGGACCATTTCCGAATGGGGGGTATCGTCAAGGGGGGGATAGACCACCTAAAATCGTCCTCCTCATTTCCCAGTGGGTCATCACCAAGAAGAGGTTCGAACGTACAGTTAAAATCGCCACCCACCATAATTCTAGCTGAGGAAGGGCAAGTGGCTAGAGCAGAGTCGAGGCTCAATATGGTTGTCGATGCATTGTCCCCCACACCCCCTCTCGCATACACATTAAAAAGTTCAAGTCTAATCCCCTCTATATGGCCCCTGGAAGAAAGGTGCATTAAATCACTGCAGTGGGTGTCCATAGATGCCATGTCCCAATCTAGGTCAGTTCTTATCCAGACCAATAGACCTCCTGCTGGTCTGCCCTTCCCACTACTTATTGCTGGGGAGAAAAAGGATGTATAGCCAGATTTGTCAATTGGTAACAGACACCAAGTTTCTTGGAACAGGCAAACATCGAACTTCTCGATGAATTCGTGCCATTCAGGAATGTCTAATTTCCTTTTGAGCCCAGCTATGTTCCAGGAAATCAGATTTATGACTCTGGCTCCCTTGTGGACTGGAAAATGCCCTTCCCTGGAATCCCCCCCCTCCAAACTCCCATCACTAGGCTGGTAGCTGTTACTCACACAACCAGGTTGGCTTTCAGAATCAGTGCAGGGCACAACATTAAACATATCCGTGGCAACAGAGTGGGGCATATTCGATAGGGATCCAATAGTGTCATCAGTAATGACCCCCTGGGAATTAACACAAATAAATCCTCCATGCTGGGGATCCGCTCCTTGTCTACCGCCTCCCTCCTCCATAGGCTGTAAGCATCAATCGCAGTCCTCCAAGCCACTGAGCTGCGAAAACCTATTGAAGGTATCTAAGGGGGTGAAGGGTCTGAGATGCTCCATTGCACCTTTGTGGCTTGGGTGGTGACTCTGTGGAACCGTGTACCAACCGGACTGACCGTTAGGATAGTACTGATGCTGGCCAAGTACCTGGTGGGTACTGTTGTAGCCAAACTGCTTGGGCCAAGGGGCGTGAGTCTCATCCCTGCGTGTGGGTGGGTAAGGAGCCGCCCTCGGGTAAAAGTAGGTTAAGGGCCTAGGAATGATAGAGTTTCCTCCTCCCACATAAGGCCAGTTTAGAATGTAATCCACTGCACGGGGGTCTCTGAAATTAACCACTACTAGATCCCCGTCAATATCTTTCCTAGTGTTACCCAGCCACGGGAGCCTTCTCACATGTACAATATCCCCATCCACATTAGGGGCTATAGGCCTAAATGTCCTCAGCCAGTGGATTATTTTATTTTTCAGTTGGCCATAACCTTCCGTCTTATTGTCTGCTAGAGGGGGAACCCCAGACATGACTACTACATAGGGCACCGCCTGGGGTGGAATTTCCACTTGAGGTACCTTAGTTAACGGACAACTAGGGCGACCCCCATCCCCCCGTCTCTCGCTACTAATAGCTGGGGGAGCCTTTGGTGGTGGCATTTTGGCGCCACCATCTGTCCCAGCTACAGAACTGATCGGGGTCGTTGTGGGATTATTTTTATTTTTCTGGGTAGCAGGCGCCTTCTTTCCCTGTTGCTGCGCAGTCTGCCTAGACGTCTGGAGAGGAGCAGCGGAGGTGACTACTGGGGGTTTTACCATCCCGGAAGACGAGACCCCAGTGCAAGATACTGGTAGTGTTCCCCCACTCCCCTGAGCCCTGGTCACCGAGGCCATGCTATTTAAGGCAACCTCAACTAAGGTCAATCTATTTTCGACTTTCATAAGGCTCTCAATCACAGGTAACAACAGAGACCTCAATAAAAGTTCGAGGTCCCCTCGGGGCAGGAGAGGAATCGGTGAGTTTGTAGCTAGGGGCCCCTGACTATTTACTAAATCTGGTGTAGAGGGGACCACAACAAGCGAAGTAGCCTCTACTGGTAGAGCCTCGGGAAATACAGTAGTTGTAGCTTGCATAGTGGCCCTTGCATGCGGTGAATATAATTTAGGGCCTTTTCCAAAGTCTAAATGGGAGATTTTAGCTTTGGCCTTCCCCACCCTTAGTTTCCTCCTTTTTTTACATGGTGGAGGGCCATGTATCTGTGCAACCACTTGTAGCTTGGATTTGAGGGGTTTAGGCTTCAGGGGGGCAACAGGGATCTGAGTAGGTGGGTCGATCACTATAGGATCAAGGGATACACTGGGTGAGGGTGTACAGTCCCGCAGTAAGAGTGGGAAGCCTTCTTGACTGACGGTATCCCTCCCAAAGTCAATTAAGTCCCCCTCAGTGGGCAAGGATACGGATGCGGAGTCAAGAAGGGATCTGTTTTTCAAGCTTTCGATTGAACGCCTCCGCTCAGCCCTGCGCTCCGCCATGGACATTTCCTTTTCCCCCTCGGACAATACCTTAGAAAAGAAATTGTCTAGAGACCCATTGCGGAGTTTGCCCTTCTTCCCAGGTGACCCCCCAACGGATAAGGTAGCCATTAACTAGCCTATAGCACAAGCCTGCGGAATGGGTTGTTAGTGAGTGGGCCCAGCCCGGCCTACGAGGGCCTCAGAGGGCCCGCCCTTTGCCCGGGCTTCGCCCCGGGCGCTCCCGCGCGCTCCCGCGCAGCAGGACTCTACAACTATTATTGACACCTTCCTCCAATAGGGTGAGGGGGCGGGACGATGAGGGAGAGCAGCCCAGGTGACACGGGCTCGGGGTTTCCCTTTGGCTCCTGGGAAACGGAGTCCAAACCCCGACGCTCGCAGCCCTCGGTCCCGCTCTGCAACGAAGAGGTCTTCTGCCCTGGTCCTAGGGCGACGCGGGACCCGCGAAGCGGGTTCCGCTAGCAGCAAACACAAAGGGAAACCGGGTGAGTGATAGGAAGCACAGCAGTCCGTCCCTGGTCCTGTTCAAAGGCAAGGCGAGTCCCGCCTTCACAATCCACACGGGGCACTTTATCCCGACCCAGCGTCAGGGGGCGGGACGATGAGGGAGAGCAGCCCAGGTGACACGGGCTCGGGGTTTCCCTTTGGCTCCTGGGAAACGGAGTCCAAACCCCGACGCTCGCAGCCCTCGGTCCCGCTCTGCAACGAAGAGGTCTTCTGCCCTGGTCCTAGGGCGACGCGGGACCCGCGAAGCGGGTTCCGCTAGCAGCAAACACAAAGGGAAACCGGGTGAGTGATAGGAAGCACAGCAGTCCGTCCCTGGTCCTGTTCAAAGGCAAGGCGAGTCCCGCCTTCACAATCCACACGGGGCACTTTATCCCGACCCAGCGTCAGGGGGCGGGACGATGAGGGAGAGCAGCCCAGGTGACACGGGCTCGGGGTTTCCCTTTGGCTCCTGGGAAACGGAGTCCAAACCCCGACGCTCGCAGCCCTCGGTCCCGCTCTGCAACGAAGAGGTCTTCTGCCCTGGTCCTAGGGCGACGCGGGACCCGCGAAGCGGGTTCCGCTAGCAGCAAACACAAAGGGAAACCGGGTGAGTGATAGGAAGCACAGCAGTCCGTCCCTGGTCCTGTTCAAAGGCAAGGCGAGTAACCATTTCAATTAAGTCACATACGTCAATAGGCAATTGAAAGGGGACCGCCTGATTTTTGTGAATGGCCATTTTTGGGAGGCAAAATGTGCTGCATTTTTTTAGTAACTTTTGATCCATTTGAGCTACAAATTCATTTTTTCGGGTGAAATCTGCAAATTATGCAGTATACAATGGAATAAGTCCACCACAATGCAGGAAACACTACGGCACAGGATCTCATAATTCCAGTGGCCATGATTATATTTCTGGTGAGCATTGCTTGATTTCGAGGTGATAACTCACGGCCTGAGTGAGATGTTCTGCCGCTTTACAGCAGCTTCATACTATGTGTTCTTACCTTCAGCTCTGATCATTTCTGCAGCAGGGCTTTTTCCACAACAAGCATAACCACCAGACAATGCAAAGGTTTTCTTTAAATTGATATAGACTCCCTCCATCATCATAATCCATGATAAGGAGTGGACACCAGCGCAGATAGGAGATTTTCTTATCACACATTCTATTTGTATTCCTATTAAATACACTGATTGCATGCATAATGCTGCCCTGTATGCGTCTAGAGACATTACACACTCTTCTCCCCCAGTCCCTTGCTGGGAGAACTGCCATCTTGGGGGCATATTACCAACAAGTAGCGATATTTATCGCTAAGTAAGCTTAGCAGCAATTTTTTTATCGCCGCGCGTCGCCGGATATTATCGCTGAGATAACGTGCTATTAGCAACATTTATCTCAAAAGCGATAATATTTCCGGAGATAGCGGTGAAAACCGTGAATATTGTTGAGAATACAGCGATATTCATGCATTATCGCTAACAGGGTCTTAGCCATTATATCTACCTCCGATTGGATATAATGGCTAAGAACTGGTCTCAGCAGGCATTAGCTTTTGGAGATATTCGCGCTTAACGTGAATATTTCCATCGCTACGCGTTCTTGCTAATAGGCGATAGCGACGTTAGCGACTGCTTTCAGTCTCTAACAGGTTGGGTACGCCCACTTTGCATGTCATTAGCGATAAATATCGCTGACATGCAAAGCGGGCCCCAAACTGCTCGCTATTGCCTACAAGCTGTCGCTAACTGCTTTTAACGACAGCTTGCTAATAGGGCGATAAAATTATCGCCGCTTAGCGTCCGAAAACGGCCGCTAAAGTGGCGATAATCACATATCGCCCGCCTTGGTAATATGCCCCTTGGTTCTTATGAGCAGCGTTGCTGGAGAAGGCGGTAAAAGGTATCTATGAATGACCCCCAACCTCGCACAAATACCACCCTCCACATCTATTCATTTCGTAAACAATTGAACAACTCTTGCTGAGATCTTTATTGATGGAGCATTTACTCTCCATTGGTTGTCCCTGCGCAGAGACATCCCACTGCTGCTAACACGCCCATCTGTCACAATGTTTTGAAGTTGAAATTGATAGTTGCGATGCACCCAGTCCTCTGGGTTGCATCAAATGGTAAAACCGTGACTAAGATTATTTAATCATATTCATTAACGTGGGTGGTTAAAAGTTAAAGAGCAGTACATAGCTACTTCACAACCTTAGCAATATCTACTCACCATACTTAACCTATCTAATTCCATATCCTATACAATATTTATGGTTCGGGTCTTTACAGTAGTTAAGGTTAGACTTTACTGCAATTTGGTGAGGGAGGACAAAGGTAGAGCAAAGTGGTCGACTTTTCTCATTAGTCAAAGAAACACTGCAACATCTGCATTGAAATGCAGACACTTAATTACTAACTGGGAGCAGAACATACCCTTGTCAATTTTGAATGACTGACAAGCATTGACATTAGGTACTTTGAATCAGAGTCTGCCCTGTGTTTAGTTTACAAAATAGATTGAAATTATTTACAAAGTGCAACTGTGACTTTTATCTCCATTTTACGTCAACTTTTCTGCAGTGTATACATTGTCCTTTATATTGCATTTGTGGTAATTGTTATTATATTTCAGGATCCGGTGGACAGTCGGACAAGTTTTTCTCTCCCTTTCTTATACATATATATATTTCATTCCCCAGCACACAGAGGGGTAGTTGTGAATGACTTGTGCTTGGATCTGTGCTTATAAATATCACATCTAGTCAGCCTCCCTGCAAAGGTACCGTTAGGGGCCCCCATTAGAGTTACCCTGCCACCTGCTATGTGGCAGTACCGCAGTGGTGCCAAACACCCCACAATATCATAAGGAGTTTAATCAGTACAGTTGGGCCATATTTATGACCTGGTTTGAGTCGCACTTGCACTATGCAAGGTGGTGCAGGAGCGACACAAACCTAAAGTCATAGGGCTATATTTATGGCAGCCTTTTCCTGCCATTGAGTCACTTTTTAGTGATGCTGCATCGGCATAATCAATGCTCCATATTGTGCCCTATTTGTAAAGTGACGCATTTATGCAGATGCGTCAAGTATAATGTATGCCCGGTGGTCATTCCCATGTAAAAAAGGCTCATTTAAGTGTCTCAGTTAAATATATGAGATTTCACTGCGCCACTTCTACAACTTGACTGCACCAAATCCTTACGCGTAAGGACATGGGGCTCGCCCATGTGTAATGACACCATGGCTGGAGTTGCGTCAGTTGACCAACACACTCCCAGCAGTGTATCATTACTGTGCCACCAAATACGTCAGGATTCCTGACGCGACTGATCAATCCCTGTGACATGGAGCACCAAAGTGTAAATATGGTGCATCCATGGTGTCGCAAGGAGGGCGCAATGAAAGTGCTGCATCGCTTTTTTTCCCCAGCGATGCAACACTTTTCATCAATGAGGCCCATATTTTTGTTTTGAATGTCTTAAAAAATAAGGAGTATTGCAAAGCAGAGCAAATCGCTGTGTTGCATTGCTCTGCACAACTGAGGCGTTCCATGGGAGTTGTGATGGCTGTTCCTATGAAAATCCCATGGTTTTTGACGCATTCCCAGATTTTCCAAACCTCTTAAACCTGGAAATGTGCCAAAAAGAGACGCCTCCCTGGGCGAGACGTAACGAGGAGAAATATCATTATTTCTCCTTGTTTTTTTCCTCTTTCTATGAGTGCTGCATTTTGCAACACACATAAAAAAGAGGAAAATGACTCGATGGAAGGTTTTTGTGCATGAAGGTGTCCCTTCTTCTACAAAAACAATCCTGCTTACAACACAGGCACCCTTGGTGCAATGGAGCCTGCATTCGTGCTAGGCTGCTGAAACCCCGCCAGCACAGGGGGGAAGGACAGGAATGTCCCGTATTGGATACATTTGACGCATTCCTGCCCTTTCCCTGTGGCACAGGGCAGTGCAGCAAGAGTCAGAGTGGAGTGACATATGTTGGCTTTTGCAAAAAAGTTCCCATAGAAATTAATTAGAAACCGGAGGTTTTACAGATCATCCAGCAAGAGAGTTCCTAGACTGGTCCAATAGTTCAAGTTTTGCCTCAGTATTCAGAACAACTAATTATTTGCGGAGGCCAATCTTGGGGCAATCAGAAGCACAGGATGCTCGAGCGAGATATACCTTTGTCACAGTATAGACGTTACTTAATAGTTTTTGTCCATTATTGCTTCTGCACCAATTTTATTCCATCAGTGCTTTGTCAAAAAATAAAATTCCATCATCTTGCTGATATCATAGCATGATAGCAGCAAATCGTATGCTGCTGTATTTCCGAGCAGCCAGAAGGTAATTTAAGAGTGCCACCATGATATTGAACAATACTTTCAAAATATGTATGTGGTGCTTGAATATCCCAGAGCGGTGCTCAGATATTCAGGGGGGTTGGTAATAAAATAATTCTCAATGTACTGAAAAGCCTGTCTTGTTGTTCCCCAGTTGATATGCTGAAATATACCTAGGCTGAATATTTTGCCTAGGGTATTACCGATGTCACGACTAATGACTATTACACATTACTGCTGTATTACAGATCTCACATGGTTCAGCAGCAGCTTTATCTCTTCGGACACATACATAAGCACGATGCTGGTTTGCAAAACACCCAGGCACATCACACATTGCCATAAGGGCTTCCACATTGTCACTGTGCACATCATGCGCTTTACATGATTAAAGAAAGTAATGCCAACTGAACACACTGGAATGGCTTACACTGATTATGACCAAACATGTACATTAAAATTCAACGAAATAAAAAAAATCTGACCACCTCACTGCTGTTTAATTAATTTAAAAATGCAAAATATCGGTGGGGGGGGGGGTGTTCAGCTGCGGAGAGAAATGGCCGCCGACTAGACTAGCTCCGTCTCGCTCCAGATCGTTCCCGAGAATTCTGATAAAAAATCCACAGGCGACACAAGTAAAGGGGTGGAGGAGCAATCGGAACCAGCTGGGGCCAGTCTGACCCAACCGTAGGCTGGAAACAGTGAAGAGGCAACCGGCTACGTTGTGGAGAACATTGCGGCCTGGATGACTGAGCGAAGCTGGGACGGTGTGATGGTGAGTCCGGAAAGCTAAGCCGTCGCACAACTCCCCCCTGAGACCGGATCAAAAGAGGATTGGAGCAGTGGGAGCACAGGCAAGCCCTGCGACAACCAGCAAGCAATTCCTGTAGGTTCCCATCGACAAGCATACACCTGTCTGGCCTGTCCATGAGATCGTGGCCTAGGAGTTACCTCACGTACAGGCGGGTCTGACGGTGGGTCTGCCATGAAACAGTCCCCGCGAGCCAAGATGGGAAACAACCTTTACAACGCAGTCATTACATTGCAACATACTTTACAACGCATGTCATTACAATGCAGGCATTACATCGCATGTCATTACAATGCATACCATTACAATGCATAGTACCCCTACACTATCCAACACTCACCCTACTGTTGCACCCCCTGGAGTGAGAATAATAATTTTTACCCCTACACTATCCAACACTTACCCTATTTTAGTACCCCCTGGAGTTAGAATAGTCATTTTTACCCCTACACTATCCAACACTTACCCTACTGTTGCACCCACTGGAGTTAGAATAGTAATTTGTACCCCTATACTATCCAAAACTTACCTTAAGTGCAATGTATTGGTATGCATTTTAATGGTATGCATTGCAAAGGTATTATGCGATGTAATGGAATGCGTTGTAAAGGAAGTTTCTAAAAATGCGATTAGTGGCACGCAATGTGAAAGAATGCGTTGTAAAGGATGTTACGATGTAAAAACTGTGTTGTAATGGCATGCATTGTAAATGTATGCGTTGCAACGTCATACATTCGCCAAGACACAGGAGATCCGAGGAGATCCATGGCCAGAGTGCCCTGCCCAGCCCACCCTCGTCCAGTAACTGAGTGTAGACAGGAATTAGGCGCCAGTGGGCAGTGGCCAGCTGAAGACCTGAGGACATCATTTCAGGTCAGGAGGTACGAGGCACTGTGCAGACTAATGTGGGCATCCCATATAGTTGATATTGGAGGGAGCAGCACACAACAAGGCACCCCAAAGTGCACTTGAATCCTGCAAGACAGCGAGGGACCCACTCATAAGTCATAAGTGGGGCAGGATGAAAACCATTCAAAACCGCAGCACATCAGGCACCCACCGAGCACATCAAAGGCCCAACCAAGGCATGGGAGAGTGAAGCCCAACAATAGTTGATCTCAGTGAGAGATGAAACTAGCATGAAGGAGGCATTCCGGTGGGCCAACAGGGGTGCAGAAGAAAGGGCCATTGAAACATGCACAGAGTACCCCACAGGTGAAGGTCCCCCCATGAGACACCTTGCACTCGACCCCCTGGAGTTACCAGCGAAGATATCTAGAGTCGGAGATAGGCCGTCCATCGGGGCGATGTTGAAGGGTTCTCTGCAACCATCTACCGCCACACATAGGCGCGTGCGGCACCAACTGGAAGTAGGAAAACCGAAAGGCTGCATGGGGTGACGCACTTCACAGGCAGGCAGCGGTGAATACTACCAAGCATCCGCTTCAATCTGCGCAGAGCTGCAGAGGGCCCAAAATGACAGAGGGTAGAGGCCCATGTAGCACACATCAAACTAGATAGAGTTGCATGGGCCAAAGAGCAATCGGAGATGGCAGATCCAACAGCCACTGAAGCCGAAGGCCATGCAGTGACAGAAGCAAAAGATGTTACACTACAAGACATTATGGCCACACATGTACCGATTCTGTCTCAGTGGAAATTTCACTGGTCTGAGCCGACCTTAAAAATATGAATGCAAGAGTAACAGAGGTGGAAACTACAACAGCGGCCCTCTGTGAACACTCAGATACTCTAAAGTGCCAAGTTAAGCAGTTACAAACCGAAAGTAGGGTGATGGGTGCAAAACTGGATGACGTTGAAGGCCGCTCAAGGCACAACAACATCAGGATTATTGGTGTTCCAGGAAGAGCAGAGGGACCTAAAGCCGACCTGTTCCTCGAGGACCTCATCCAAAACATCTGCAACCAAGGGGTTTATCCCACTATTTCGCGGTGGAGAGGGCCCACTGCGTACCAGGTGACAGGCCCAAACCAGGAGCCACCCCAAGGCCAATCCTGGCCCGCATTTTTCATTTCTGGGACCAAGACTTAATCCTATGGATGGCCCCTGCGGCCCCGCCACTGCGCTTTGTGCACAGTACAATAACTTTCTTTCCAGATTATGCAGCGGCAGTAACAAAACAAAGGCGCAGTTTCTTCGAAATAAAAAAGGAACTGAGGAAGCGTAAGCTTAAATACTTCATGCTCTTCCCTGCAAAACTAGAGGCCGAGGGGAAAGCATGGTTTTTCACAACGCCTGAGGAGGCCCAGGAGTGGCTAGAAGGGTGGTGCCAAGTCACTAATCATGGCAAGACCGGAAAAAAACAAGACAGACATCTGTCAGCAGCTGCCAATTTGGGAACAGAGGAGGCAACCTCCATGAACACAGCGGATGGCCCAGGGAACTCCAAGTGAAGGCACCAACCAAGGGACTAAAGAGTGATACAAAAATCCCAACTAAAGACTCCCACACAAACACAGAGGTAATATAGTACTGAGGGAGTGGAAACCTGCTTCAAGTGGGACTGAGACGGTCAAGGCAACCATGGAGAACTGGCATCACCTCAGAGTTGTCAAGGGATGAGACCCGTATTAATTTAATATATACTAGCGGTTCTGCTAATTTCTCCAGCTATAGGTATGTGTTTAGATTTGAGAAAATCATCGCTGGTTAAGTAAAGCTACAACTCGGTAGTGGACATGGAGGGATACTGGAAATGCTCCCACACAGAGGTATTGGAAAAGGGTAACAGGCACTCTGAACTGTTGGGGAGGCTGGTAGTTTCAAATCCGTCATTCAGAAAGGCAGAGAGTGGGGAGCGAGGGATGGGAGGTTGGGGTTTATAATTATTGTATTCTTGTTATTGTTCAACACTGTTCATGGCACAACTTGGTAAACACCTGACAACTCAGTTCGAATATCCTGACAAATTTATCCACACAGAAGACATAACTGACGCATATGACCACACCGATTGACCACACCACCTTCTCACCCACATTCCACCCTCCAGGTAGCCTACACCTACAGCTCCTTTCATGGAGTGTGATTGGTCTCAGGGACTAATTGAAGAGAGGTCTTGTTCTACAATATATAAAACGACAAACCCTATTGGTGGTCTGTGACGGCGGGACCAGGAATTGGAAGCAAACGGGTTTTTGTAGCAGTGGTATTTATTCTGTACAGTAAGTCATCGGTACATTTCTTTCTTAAGAATGTTTTTCTGGGGGACCGGCTCCTGTCCTGTCGGTTCTTCCTGCGGACTCCCTCCTCCTTCCTCCTGACGGGGCTCCTCCTCCTACTGCTGGGCTCCTCCGGAGGCTCCGTAGTGCACACCCTCGCCGGCCACCAGTAAGGAAAACAGAAGAGAGGAACCGTCAGTGATTATGACCGCAGTCGTGGTTTTGCTAGGGTAGGGCGTGGGGGAAGTGCAAGTTTCACACAGTGCTCGACTAGGGGTAGAAAGTGCTCGGTGCCGTATCGTGTCTTGTTATCACTAGGAATGCCAGTTATCACTACGTGACGCGTCTTCCCTTCCTCCTCCACCACCCCAGGACCCTGGCACGTACCTCAGCTAGCCGTACACCTCCTGGCGCACGGCTGGGCGGCTCGTGGGGTTGGCCTCCTGGCTTCACAGCTCCCGTCTCGTCTCCCTCCGTTCCCGTTGACGCTGCCTCTCGACTCGTGCAGTCTGCTTCCTGCTCGTCCCCTTCAGGCTTTCGTTCTTCCTGCACGTCCTCTTCGCTTATCCAACTCGTACAGTTTCTCCAGTCCGCTTCGATAAATCCTCTTGATCCGCCGTCCTGATCCGCTCTGCTCCACCAACTCACTCCTCCGCTCCTCTCCGTCTCGCTGCTTCCCGCCACTCGGCTCTTCTGCACTCTGCCCGCTCCTCCGGTGAATAGACACACCTGTGGACTGTTGTGATCGCCTTTTTCAACGTCAACAGGCTCCGCCTCCTCCATCAGGTCCGTCGTCCACTTAAAGGGACCCCATCCTTCTTCCTCCTCTTCATCACAACTGTATCTTTCAGCCGGCGTCCAACCATGGGGAAGGTGAGCCTGTGGAGACAAGAGGGGGGGTCGCATATCGTTAAAGGAGGCCCCCCTGTAGGGCGAGAACCCGTGCCCTTGCTACACACCTCCCCCCCTGAACACTTCCGCTCGGGAAGTGGATTCCGGGACAAAAAGTACGCCCCAGTATTGTCAATCCCACGTTTGTGGCATATCGTGAATACGTAAGGTTGCATAGCGAGGAACCACCTCATGACCCTCGCGTTGGAAGACTTATTGCGAACCATCCAGAGTAGGGGAGCATGGTCAGTGTACAACCTGAACCGGCGCCCCTCCAGGTAATAAGCCAGCTTATCAACGGCCCACCTTATGGCCAAGCACTCCTTCTCAACTGTAGGGTACTTGAGTTCACGGGGAAACAACTTCCTGCTGATGAACAGGATCGGGTAGTAGCAACCGTCCGGACTCTCTTGAGACAGTACTGCTCCTATGCCGTAGTCAGAGGCATCGGTATGCAGAGAAAAGGGCCGCGAGAAGTCCGGTGAGGTGAGAACCGGTGCAGAGGTAATCGCTCTTTTCAGGGACACAAACGCGTCCGACATGGCAGGGGAGGGTAGTCTCAGATCGCACTGTTTCACCCTGGTCTGTAGGGCATCCGTGAGAGGGGACGCCAATTCCGCGAATCCCGGGATAAAGCGCCTGTAATAACCAATGAGGCCCAAAAACGCTCTTAGCTCTCTTTTGGTTTGTGGAAAAGGGGTCTCCATGATGGCTCTGACCTTTTCGATTTGTGGTTCTATCATACCATGACCGAGCACATAACCCAGGTATTTGACCTTGTGAAACCCTATCCTGGATTTCTTGGAGTTAATTTTTAACCCGGCCATGGTGAGGGTTTCGAATACCCTATGCAAATGTGTCAGGTGGGTGCTCCAGTCCGGGCTGAAGACGACTATATCGTCCAGATATGCGGACGTGAAAGATGAAAGGTTCTTCAGTACATTGTTCATCAGTCTTTGAAAGGTCGCGGGTGCCCCATGGAGTCCGAAGGGTAGGACTGTGAATTCGTATCTCCCATTGTCCGTAGTGAATGCTGTCTTATGCCGGTCCTCCTCTTTCAATGGCACCTGCCAGTACCCTTTTGTGAGGTCTATCGTACTTATGTATTTCGCTTCTCCCAACTTTTCAATTAGTTCGTCTATTCGTGGGATGGGGTATGCGTCGAAAGTTGAGATTTCGTTTAGGGCACGGAAATCCATACAAAACCTCTTCGATCCATCAGGCTTAGGGATCAGCACTATGGGACTGGATCACTCGCTGTGGGAAGGTCTTATCACCCCGAGTTTCAACATCTCCTCAACTTCCTGCTGTATGCCCTTTTTACGAGCCTCTGGGATCCGATAGGGTTTAATCTTTACTACCCGCCCCGGGATGGTATTGATACAGTGTTCTGCCAGGCGGGTTTTTCCTGGTATGTCGGAGAAGACATGTGTATGTTTTTGTAGAGTCCCTTCTAACTCTTTTCTCTCGGTCTCGGTCAAGTCCTCGTTGATCACTAGGCTCTGCATGGTGTTGGACGGATTAGGGCAGTCAGGTTTTGTCAAGTGAACCTCCGCCGGAGGTTTACCTAGCCATTTCTTTAAAATGTTTATGTGATACACTTGAGTGGATCGGGCACGTATTCTCAGTTTGTAGCTGGTTTTACCAATTGTTTCAATGACTTGGTAGGGTCCACTCCACTCAGCTTTGAATTTGTGCGTTGATGAAGGCAATAAAACCAGGGCCCAGTCCCCCACCGAGAGTCTTCTCCATCTCTTTCCTTTGTCATATCCCGTCTTTTGTCTGATTTGGCTTTTTTCTAGATTGGCGAACACCAAGTCCCGTAACTTGCCCAATTTTGATTTAAGATTTCGTGCATACTCGAGGGTGTTCAACACGTCGTCGTGGGTTTCCTTTTCCCAGGCCTCCTTGGTCATGTCTAATAGGGTCCTAGGTTGCCGTCCGTATAATAGCTCAAAAGACGAGAAGCCCAGGCTACTTTGCCTTTGCCCCCTAATAACATACAGTGCTAGGGGGAGAATCTGATCCCATTCAGCCCCATTCACCTCCAACATCTTGCGAAGAGTGGTTTTCAGTGTACGGTTATATCGTTCAACTAGGCCATCAGTTTGGGGGTGGTATACGGCGGTTCTTATCTGGTGTATGTTGAGCAGGGTGCACACTTCCTTCATGAGTCAGACAAAGGGGGTCCCTTGATCGGTCAGGATCTCCTTTGGGAATCCTACACGGGAAAACAACTCTAACATTTTGTCGGCTACGTTCTTTGTGGTAGTTGTAGTCAGCGGGAAGGCCTCTGGAAAACGGGTGGAATAATCCACAAGGACTAGGACGTATTGGTAGCCTTTCCTGGTCTTGGGGAGAGGCCCAATGATGTCCATCCCTACTCTCTCAAAGGGCACTCCGATTATTGGAAGTGGTTGTAAGGGAACAGCAGGTGGACGAGTCATGTTACGTTTCTGGCAGATGTCGCACTCCTGGCAGTATACCATCGCATCCTTGTATATTCCTGGCCAGTAAAAGCAGTTTAGCAAATTCTGGGTCGTCTTTTCAGCACCTGTATGTCCCGCCACTAAATGTGAATGTGAATAGAACAGCACTTGGTCCCTGAAGGCCAAAGGGACCAGTAATTGTTCGGGGTCGTCTTCCTTCCCCTGTCTATAGAGCAGTTCATTCTTTATGTACAGGCGAGGATACGTGATAGGGATTTGGTCTTGTGTTTGGTGGGCCCTCTCCCATGCGTTAATTAAAGTGGCATCATTCGACTGGGCGAATTGAAAGCTCCTGTCTAACACCCAAGGTTCTGAGGACACAAAGGCAGGCGAGGGGATCTGTTTTATTGCAGTGTTTTCGCTCTCAAGATTGGGGTTAATGCTCTGCTTGAACATCTCAAGAAAGGCCGGGTTGTCCGTTCCTATTATCAAGTCCTCGGGCAGGGACGACAGGACACCCACCTTGACTCTAGAGGGGCGGCCATTTTGGGGTACCAAGGGGATCACGGCTACGGGATATGTCTTTACATCCCCATGGACGCACCTTATGTACACCGATTCACGGGGGACAATCTGATGTGGTCGTACGTGTTGGGCCTGGACCACAGACTGTCTACATCCAGAGTCAAGAAGTGCCTTTACAGGATGGTCGTTAATACTTATACTCACTCTGTAAGCTTGTCCCATCTCGGCTGAGTATAATACAGTTCGGGGTAGGTAGCCGACCTCCATGGGCTCCTCTTCTTGTTTTCTACGAGGGCAATGTCTGGCAATGTGCCCCCAGGTTCCACAGTCAAAACACTGGGGTCCACTGTGCGGTATTGGCTCCGGTTTCCACATTCTGGGCTTCCCCTGTTCCGGCACCCTTATGGTTTTCCTATCCGGTTTAAACACGTGCTTTTGTTTGTCTGTCTCCCCTACAAAGGGAGGCCTCTGGGGAGCTCTTGAAAAGGTATTGGCCATCTCGACGGCTTGCTCGGTGGTCAGGTTAGGATGTTGCTTCAACCACCGCTGAGTGGCAAAGGGTAGAGCCTCCAGAAACTGCTCAAGATATATCCGGTCCATGATTTCCTCTTTTGTACTTTCAGTCGGTTTGAGCCATTTGTCCGCTGCCATCTTGAGCCGTACAAAGAGGGTCTTGGGGGTCTCTCCTGGTATGCCCCTCTCTTTGCGGAACCTCAGTCTATAGGCCTCTTTGTCTAAGCCCAGATGGTCCAGTATTATCTTTTTGATGTCAGAGTATGTTGTGTCCCCTCTTGGGTTTGCCACTTGGTAGGCCGCCTGGGCCTCTCCTACCAACAAAGGGGCGAGAAAAAACGGCCATTTGACCACAGGCCAGCCACAGGCCTGTGCCGCTCTCTCGAAGTTTAGGAGGAATGCGTCCGGGTCCTCCCCAGGTTGGTACTTCTGAAGAGAGACTCCTCCTATGGTGTGTGGTGTTCCTCCCACGGCCGCTGGGGCAATGGTAACAGGAGGGTCAAGAGTGCACGCCGCTACGGCCGCCTTGATAATCTCTCTATCTGCTTCTGCGGCTCTTAGCTGTTGTTCCGCTATCTTCTCCAGTCGTTCCTGCCCATGCACAAGGGCTTGCACCACTGCTTCCATCTTCCCTATGCAGATGGATGGACTGCCCGCATTCTCCACCACTGTGACGGCGGGACCAGGAATTGGAAGCAAACGGGTTTTTGTAGCAGTGATATTTATTCTGTACAGTAAGTCATCGGTACATCGGTACATTTCTTTCTTAAGAATGTTTTTCTGGGGGACCGGCTCCTGTCCTGTCGGTTCTTCCTGCGGACTCCCTCCTCCTTCCTCCTGACGGGGCTCCTCCTCCTACTGCTGGGCTCCTCCGGAGGCTCCGTAGTGCACACCCTCGCCGGCCACCAGTAAGGAAACCAGAAGAGAGGAACCGTCAGTGATTATGACCGCAGTCGTGGTTTTGCTAGGGTAGGGCGTGGGGGAAGTGCAAGTTTCACACAGTGCTCGACTAGGGGTAGAAAGTGCTCGGTGCCGTATCGTGTCTTGTTATCACTAGGAATGCCAGTTATCACTACGTGACGCGTCTTCCCTTCCTCCTCCACCACCCCAGGACCCTGGCACGTACCTCAGCTAGCCGTACACCTCCTGGCGCACGGCTGGGCGGCTCGTGGGGTTGGCCTCCTGGCTTCACAGCTCCCGTCTCGTCTCCCTCCGTTCCCGTTGACGCTGCCTCTCGACTCGTGCAGTCCGCTTCCTGCTCGTCCCCTTCAGGCTTTCGTTCTTCCTGCACGTCCTCTTCGCTTATCCAACTCGTACAGTTTCTCCAGTCCGCTTCGATAAATCCTCTTGATCCGCCGTCCTGATCCGCTCCGCTCCACCAACTCACTCCTCCGCTCCTCTCCGTCTCGCTGCTTTTCGCCACTCCGCTCTTCTGCACTCTGTCCGCTCCTCCGGTGAATAGACACACCTGTGGACTGTTGTGATCGCCTTTTTCAACGTCAACAGGCTCCTCCTCCTCCATCAGGTCCGTCGTCCACTTAAAGGGACCCCATCCTTCTTCCTCCTCTTCATCACAACTGTATCTTTCAGCCGGCGTCCAACCATGGGGAAGGTGAGCCTGTGGAGACAAGAGGGGGTGGTCGCATATCGTTAAAGGAGGCCCCCCTGTAGGGCGAGAACCCGTGCCCTTGCTACATGGTCCTTCTTCAAGAAACCCACCTGGTGGGCACAACGTGTAAGGCCCTAGATAGATGGGGCTTTAAGTTAGTGGTACACTCTGGTTTTACGTCAGGCTCAATAGGGATGGGAATCCTGCTGAGGAAACAATTCCCTCTCATTGTTCAATAAATGTGGACAGATGAACAGAGGTGATTTTCAGCACTCGCATGCCAATGGGAGGGGCAACAAATCAATATGGTCACAGTGTATTTCCCCCCAGCACTCCACTCCGTAGCTTTATCTGTGCGGAGCACTCTCCTCCTTAAACTACCAGAGGGTGAGCTGATAGTAGGGGGTGACTTTAACACTACCTTAGATGATTCAGTAGATCGAATGTCCTCCAGAAAGCAACACCGAACAACATCCTGGTTCACTGACTTCCTGGAGGCAATGGGCCTAGCAGACGTCTGGTGCACGCGATTCCCTCAAGCACATCAATATACATTCCAGTCAGGTGCACACAACAGCCTCTCAAGAATAGACTACTTGCTCATGCTGGCTGTAAAGGTGACGATGTTCAACGAGATGCGTTACCTAGCCAGGGGCATCTTGGACCACTTCCCAATCTTAATCAAATACACCTTAAATGCCCCAGCCCAACGCCACACGGTCCCCATCTACCCAGGTTATCTGAAGTGCCCCAAGATCTGGAAAGGTCCTACATCGGCCACCCAACATTGTTTTGAGGAAAACGAGCACTCGGTCTCATCCCCCCTTACCCTGTGGGAGGCATACAAGCCAGTCATTAGAGGACAAGCAATCTGCCTTATCGCAGGCCACAACAAAGAGAAGACCAAAGCATCAGAAGCCTTAGAACAGGAGGTGCACTACCTAGAAACCATACATTCCCAGGACCCCTCTCCCCTCAACACGACCTGACTAAACATGAAGAAACAGGAGTATAATGAACATATGTGGGAGGGGGCCAGGGCTAAGCTAGCATCCACCCGACCCAAATTCTATGATATAGGGGACAAAGAAGGTAAGCTCCTTGCCTGGCAAAATGGACGGGAACGGGCTGACAGATGGGTGGTTGGGCTCCAACTTGATACTGTGGAGCTCGCTACGGACTCGCAAAACATAGTAATAGTAGACGCATTTGCACACCCCTATGAAGATTTACACCCCTGTAGTCACAGCAACATTAAGTGAAGCTGCTGGATTTCTGGATATCCACACCGCAATACTTACAGCAGAAGAAACCAAAAACTTGAGACCGAACTCACACCAGAGGAAATAGCAACAGCTATAGGTGGCATTCAATCAGGAAAAGCCTTGGGCCCAAAAGGTATCCCTATTGAACTGTACAAAAAGGCAGCCACAAAATTAACCCTATACCTGCTAGAAATGTACAGGGCCAGCCTGGAAGTGGGAGAGCTTCCTAGAGACCAGCGCATGGCAATAATAGTAAACATCTGCAAGCCGGGTAAGCCGGCCCAAGAATGCTCCTCTTATCTTCCCGCCTCGCTGCTCAAATTTGAACCCAAAACTTTGGCCAAAGTAATGGCCAACAGACTGACCCCCCACCTCACTAAATTAGTACACCCAACCCAATCAGGCTTTATGCTGGGCAGAAACACGGCGCTCAATTTGCATTGCTTCCACAGAGTGCTGGGTCGTAGATGCACTATCCAGGAAGATGCCATCATTCTCTCTCTCGCCGCTCGTATGGCCTGCAACACTGAGGGATAAAATTGATTTCCTACATTTATATTAACTCTTTTGTGTTAGCACGATGTATCTATATTCACATGTATATTATAGAACACACTGATTGGTTATGTCAATCCAGGAACTTCCTTTCGCTTTTGCATTATATTTCCCTTGTATGCTGATTGAGAACCAAACGGACTCCATTTTGTCTGAACATGTATTAGACTCGAACGGTGGTCACGTGCCACCCTCCAGCAGCCGAGTAAGCTTTGTTAGTTGAGTTATACAGACAGCTGAATTCATACTATTCTTTCTTCTTCTGAGACCAAAGGTTGCATCTGGTTTCAGAGGTGATAAGCGCATTCCTGGAGGCGCCGTACCCGTGCTCACAGGCATCAAGATGAAAGGGTGTCACCCCTCCTGACCCTCCCCAATAATAGCAGAAGCAGACTTCTAAATGAGCTTTGTGTGCCATGTATGGTCTTTCCTTTAAGCTACTGTGCCTACCAGTAATTTTCCATGTACGGTGATCTCATGTAACGCAATGAAAGTATATATGCCATGTACTGAGTGTGAATCAGAAGTCTTCTCCATGCACTCGCTTAGTGACGTCGGAGGGGCTCCTCTATAGAGTATTGGTTGTCTATTAAACGATTGACTTTTCTTCACTGCCACCTGATTGATTATTTGGTAAAACGATAAGTGGGGGCTATTGGTAGGTATAGCTCCTTAGATTAATTTTGTAATACGTCAAACACGATCAAATGGCCATTCCTCTTTGCAGTTCTAGAACATATGGGGCTAGGCCCTAAATTTAGATCCTGTGTACAGCTACTATACACAAAGCCATTGGCGCAATTGGTGGTGAACTGCAGATTCTCTGATGTATTTCCCCTAGGTAGAGGAACAAGACAGGAATGCCCATTGTCCCCACTCCTCTTTGCCCTAGTGCTAGAAACACTGGCAGCCTGGGTCAGGGGAGATCCCATCATCCGCACACTCCCATGGATGGAGGAGTGGGAGGACCGGATATCACTGTATGCGGATGATGTCCTGTTATAAATGGCATCCCCGAAGTGCTCCCTAACTAGGTTACTTAACATCTTTGAGGCCTATGGGAAGCCCTCTGTATATACAATTAACTGGAGCAAGTCCATCCGATACATGTTAAACAGCCCTCACTCAGACATGCCATGGGGCTGCGAGGTAAGAGTGGTGGATGACGGCTTCCGCTATCTCGGGATCTTCATCACAGCAAACCCAGAGAACTTCATGAATAAGAACCTTCCCAAGCCCCTGAAACGATTACGAAGGGAGGTCAAACACTGGCAGTCCCTCCCCTTAACACTACTAGGAAGAGCTGTGCTTTTTATTTTTTTGATAACTACATTTATTGATTTAATAAGAGCCAACAAGATAACAATATCAGCTGTTTGTACATTTGGGCGCGTAGGGCAAATATAGGAGGACATTACACCTACATAAAGGAACTGATAGGCAAAGCAGAAATAAAGACAGTGGTGCACCCACTCTGAACCTTGATTATACATTGAAGGAATTAGTCCTCCACCACCCCAACCCACTTGCCCCACATTTTATGGAATTTCTTCGGGCAGACTCTTGCCTCATACAGGGGTCACTCCTGGGCGGCGCACCTATCCACCCTTCTACGCCAGTGCGCCATGGTGGGGGCAGATGAGCTAAGCCAGTTGGCCACAATGTCTCTTTTGGCCACCATCAGTGCCGTGTTGAGAAAGAGTTTTTCAGCTCTGGATCCGTCCAGTCCCTCAGTGATACCTAGCAGAACATTCAATGGGTTAAGAGGAACCTCCCAGCCTAGAACCTCGGTGAGTTCCCCAGTTACTGACTCCCAGTAGCATCTGATATCAGAGGAACACCATACCATGTGATAAAAATGGGCCAGTATATGGCTGTAGCGGGGGCATGATGCATCAGGTTGGAGCCCAGCACGATGGATATGCAGCTGTGTAAGATAGGCAGTGTGAAGGTAGTATACTTGAACCAGGTGAAGCGTTGACCCGGGTAAGCCTTGGTGCTTTTTAAAAGGGAGGCACTACCTAGATTTCTTTACGACCTGCAGAGCACTCCATTTCCAGTCCCCCCATCATACCTCAGGGCAATAGAGGTGGAAGTGTGCAGCCTCCTATGGGAAGGAAAGCTACTCCAAATAGCCATGACCAAATTGGTCAGAGGATGGTACGATGGTGGTATAGCACTGCCAAACATACAGGCGTACTATTGGGCCTCCCAACTCATAGTTCTCAACCAATGGATTCACTCCCCCCAGACTGAACCCGCATTCCATATGGACCGATACATACGTTTTGGGGGAAGAAGGGGTCACGAGGGCACTCTATAACAAGACTCACAGGGCATGTCTCTCGGGACCTACAGCACACACAGTCCACATATGGCACAGGGTTCAATAAATCTGGGCTGGTATCACAAAAGCGACACAGTTTACCCCACTCTGGTAGACCTAGTAGCTGCAAAGGTTCAAACAACAGGACTAATAGGAATCTCAAGGGTTGGTAATCTCTGGGTCAAGGGGAAAGTTATCCATTTACACAGCTTCAAGAAAAATATGACATGGCATCAACGGAAATGTCCTACTACCTCCAAATCAGGCATGCATTCATGGCCACCGTCCCAGCAGACGCTACCCTCCCAAAGGCTTCACCGCTAGAGGATAGGTTACTCATGGAACGCATCGACCAGAGGCCTATCTCCCTAACTCACCAGAAAATAATCAACAGTAAAAATAGATTCTACACTGTGTCTCCATGAAAAATGGCAGGCAAATATTGAGGAGTTAGACGACACTGACTGGCAAAAAGCGCTAGAGTCCCCATTGGAAGTGGCAATACCCGCTAGACTGTGACTGGTGCAGCTCAGGGTGCTCCACAGGATATACTTTTCTAGGGCAACGTTACACAAAATGGGGCAGCTGACACCCAGCTCTGCTTGTGAAAATGCGGGGCCACAGGCACATTCTTGCACAAGCTTTGGGAGTGCCCTGAAATCACAGCATTCTTGGAGGCAATCATAAACACAATAACATAGGTCAGCTGGGCCTCTTTAACATATGGGAAGGCACAGACCTCAATCACAAAACCTAAGACTGGGCATGACGATAGCAAAACGCAATATTGCCAAACACTGGGAAGTGCAAAATTCACCCACATATGCAGAATGGTGTAATGACATGGACTGGGTCATGGTGGCCGAAAAGGCAGTATATGTGAATAGAGGATGCCCCAAGAAGTGGGAATGGGTGAGGGGTGGAGAACACATTCAGGTGGAATATTTGTACTTTACCGCCTAGGGCATTCTTGACGTAATTCAGCTGAACGATGCGTCGTAATGAAAATGGGGAAAAAAAAGAACTGCAGTTCCCTCGAAAGTAAACTTGCATGTGACAAATCGGTTCTGGTATAGAAGGTCAGATTGTTATACAAGTGTACCTAAGTGTATGTCAGATGATGCTTTCATGTGATATGTTCAATAAAAATATTTGTTTTTTAAAACCCGCAAAATATCACTTTGAAGGGGTGAAGCAATTGAAGGCATGGCCAAGATGGAGGCAATGACAGATCGATACTGGAAGCTACTGCGCAGCCTACGAGGCCCCATTCAACTATACTGCCCACAGCGTGCTTTCCACCCACCTGCCAGAGGAATATATTGCTGGGTAATGCAGGGATACAGGTGGCTGCCCGCAGGGCTCCTTTCTGCCCACTGCTATTACTGCAGCACGGGAAGTGCCAGTGCTGCGGAGGCAGATAAATGGGCAAAGACAGTGGGGCAGACCCATCTCTGCTGTTGTGTTCCTGCTGAGGGGCGGCAGACGCTGGGGTAGAAGGCTGGAGCCTAACCGAGGTTCATGATGCCCGTGTGGAGCCAATGCAGCTCTGCCGGCTGGTGTGAGTTCCACTGCTGTTGAAGCGACTGGTAAGGCCTAGGGTCGAAGTGGAGCGGCCTCATCACTACTGATTAGCCCAGCCTGAGAAAATGGTTGCCAACGCGAGCAAGAAGGGGTGAGCCATGTTGGGGTGTCCCCCAGCGGCCATGTGTCTCTCTGCCTGCTGTTACACTGAGAACTTCAACAGTCCTCAAGTGTGTGCCTGGGGATCTCTGGGGTTTACCTGTGTGCATGCCTAGCAACTCACACGGTGCTACCGTGTGGCACACAGTATCGGCTCCCATCACACAGTCTCCCAGCGAGTTGCCAATATTACACAGTGGCAGGGTAAATGGGTTGAAAATGAATAAACAAAGTGGTTGTCCAGCTTATTTTCTGAGAAGTGGCGGCCGGCACAGATAGAGGGTGGTGAGGAGGGTAGGCGGGGACATGGGTGTAAATAAAAAATAAAATTTTACTTACCTCCTCGCCGGGTCTTTCTCGCTGGGTCCTCCTCGTCGCGCTGGCCAGAACAACAGGAAGCACCCAGGCTGAGGCTTCCCTTTGTGTGATTGGTAAGCGCCCAGGCTCCCCTGACCAATCACAACATCTGATTGGTTTGAGCGCGAGGTTCGGCGCTCTGCAGTGATTGGGGACCTGCAATGCAGCCTGCGTGGAGAACAGGGAAAGTGCATATGAATGTTTGGCTGGGCCAAGAGGGCCAGTTAAACATTAATGTGCATTTAGGGAGTGAAAACTACTCCTCCCCTCCCTCTGCTCTGTCAGCAGTGCAGCCCAGTGCCGCACAGCCTGGCAAAGCTGCCGCGTCCACAAACAGGAAAAAATAAAATGATTATAACTATCAGTTATTATCATTTTATTTTTCCTTACACTGCTGAAAAGCAGTGGGGTGACGCTCCTCCATCTTAGCGGAGGATCCACCACTGTTCCAGAGGCTTTGATCTTCTGATGTCCTTTTAGGGGCGTGAAAACACCCCAGGACATCAGTACCAGCCTCAGCAAGCTTTTTTTTTTAGGGGGGGGGGGGGGCCAGTGGGATTCAAAAGTGCCTTATAGGTACTCCTCTACACTAGGCCCTGCCCCTTCAAGGCACCTCCCCCTCCTCACACTGTGAGATTGTTCTCAAAGTTGGCAGGTATGTGTGCATAAGGGGAGCTGTACAACCCCAAGGACGTCACTTACCACTAGGCATGAAAAGTAATTGGTATGCCCCATAAAAAAGGTGAGCAGCTGCCAAAGCGCACACACTCTCCCCAGAACATGGTATCATGAGTCTCCCAGCTCAAAAGGTGGCATGATGAAGCATTCCACTATTAGTGGGTGAGGACAATTTTAAAACACTTTGCGTGCTTTTTGATTGAGGGTGCACCTTTTGGTGTGTGAACCTTCTTCTCCTGTTGTTGTGTGTGTATGGTTTAGGATCTTCACCTGAGCACAGAAGTTGGGTTTACTGTTTGTTTATTGTGTGACACTGTGCACCACCAGCGGAAACAGGCCTGCTCAGACTTTGGAGTGTCCCTATGCATGGGACCAGCATCTATGTCAAGCTTATGCCCTATAAAGACTTTGGATGACTGATGGCTGCACAATACACTTTACTAACTTAGAATATAGGGGTATGGAACCCATCAGAAGAGGTATGAGGTATGGGTAAATGCATACCTAGAACACAGACAATTTCACTTTGCCTGTTTGCAGGAGATACACTTCACGGGGATTGAGCTTTAGAAAGTGGCAGGTGGCAGGTCTATGTGACCATATTTTTGGTATATGCAATATGAGTGATGGTGTGGGTAGCACCGGGGGCCCCATTTGTGAAGCAACAAACACTGATTGACCCTGATGGTATATGCAGAGTGAGCAAAAACGGCTCCTAGATGATCAACCCTATTTATTATTGAAATATATGCCCTGAGTGTGCAATTAATGGAGTTTTTTTTTATTTTCGGTCCCTGCAGTACTGAGGGACCAACACGTTCCCCACCTATGGAAGGAGACTTTAACTGTTTCTCCCTGGGACACTCATGCATAGGATTGCACACCATTTCGATGACTGGCTTGCACATATGCATCTAACAGATGATTGGAGATGCATATACCATGAGGCAAGGGAAAATTCCTATTATTATCCGGTACACTAACTTCCCCTCAGCATTGATTACTCATTATGCTCGGAGGACCTTTGCTAAAACTACTAGTGACAGAGTGTATTGGGCACACCATATTGGACCACAGTCCTCTGAGGCTAGGGCTCTCCTAGGTGGGACATCGTGCTAGGGTTCCCACATTAAGGCTGAGAAGACAGTCCTTACTGGAAAAACATAAGCACACACATAACGCAATACTTTACTGACAACGAGGGAATATCGATGGACAAAACTATAGAATCGGATGGTTATTCAGAGATACTGCATCAAAGTCACTTGAGGAGTCCAGAGCATGCTGCACAGGGAATTATTGAACTAGAGTGCGACATTTGACTGGTGGAACAGCATCTTGTA
Source organism: Lissotriton vulgaris (assembly GCF_964263255.1). NCBI lineage: Eukaryota > Metazoa > Chordata > Amphibia > Caudata > Salamandridae > Lissotriton > Lissotriton vulgaris. Next base: position 1,120,369,974 of record NC_141687.1, read on the forward strand.
ACCTCACCCAATGCTGGGAACACACTGACTGACTTGCCCAAGCAGCACACAAAACTGCACACTTGAATGGGTTGCTCCCTGGCCAACCAACACGTGGAGTAGGACAATGCTGGTAGGAGGCTTGCTTGGCTTATGAATTCAGAGCTCACTTGGTCCTAGATAGGCAGAATACAGAGATGGGACACATCAATGCTGAACTCATAGGAGGCAATATGCAATGCCTTTATAGATTACTACTGCACACTCTACACACTACATAACAGTCCGCCACCAGACCAGTATGTGTTTGCAGCACACACATCAGAAATGGTTCCACTTCAGCATCAGGATCTTGATGAACCACTGTACACAGAAGAGGTGCGTGCAGCACTGCAGCAGATGGTACGTAACAAACTGGCTGGATTGGATGGACTCCCAATGGAGTTCTTTACTACATAGAGGACCCAGTTGGCCAACAAGCTGTTGTTGGTGTACAGGAAGGTGTTTGACAAAGGAGAACTGCCCAGATCTATAAGGGAAATCCTGATCGTGGTACTCCCTAAGAAAGGGAAGAACCCATTGGATGCTATTATATTGAACTACAAATTATCTCTATTTCTCTAGTATCCATCTCACATCCAGCTTTAACCTTCTCAGTCACTCTCTGTCATGGCTCTGCATTATTCTTATCTTCATCTTTAGCTCTCAAACATACTCACCTGTTTATCTCTCCAAGTTGCCCACATAGGACTTCTCTTCCACCGGCTCCTCCTTATCCTCAAGTGGTCCTCCTATTCCTGATCCTCCTGCATTTTCTAGTCATGATCCATTAGGTCATGCTCCTTCTGGTCATCTTGGTTCTGGTCCTTCTGGTCTTTTCAGTAATCGTCTATCCTGTCTGAGTCATTCGCCAAGTGCTGGTCCTGTTCCTGTGTGATCTGGTATTGTTCATGGTTATCCCCATCTCTCTGCACCCACTCTCCTGGTCCTCCTGACCCTGATCATCTTGGATATGTTTGTCCTGTCTCCCCTACCTTTTTTTAGTCAGGGGCATCCTGCTCCACACGACACTGGTCTTCCTAGCCCTTCTGTTCCTAGTTCTTCTTGCCCTCTTGGTCCTATTCCTGATCCTGCTGGTGGTTGTCCTCCTTCAGGTGCAGGTCTTATTCTCAGTACTTCTGATGCTGTTCTTGTTCCTTCTTCTCCTGATCCTCAGGGTGCTATTTGTCCTAATTCTCATACCAGTCCTACCGATGCTGATCCCCTTGACCTGGCTGCCAATCCTCCTGTTCCTATTCCTCCAGGCCTGTTCAACTGGTACTTCATGTCTTGGGCCCACCGGCCCGTCTGATCTTGGTGCTTCTGGCCTTCTAACCTTGGTCCTTGCCCTTCTGGTCCTAGTTCTTCAAGTCATCCTGATTTTGTTTCTCTTAGTGTGGGTTCTCCGGCCCCTGAACCTTTGATTCCCATGACATGGTCTTCTTGGTCCTGTTCATTCTCCTGGTACTGACCCTCTTGGTCATAGTCTTCTTGGTCTTGGTCATCCTTGTGATGTTCCTCCTCCAGACCCTGTTGCTGGCCTTCCTAAGTCTGGTCCTGATCTTGCTCCATCTTCAGATGCATCCACCCTCCCATGGATTTGTTCCCTTGGTCCTCAAGGTTCTGTTCCTTACCCAGGAACTAGGCCCCTTTCCTCCTTGTCTTGGATTAGTGGTCTTAGTCCCCCTTGTCCTAGTTCAGTTTGTTCAGCATAGTCTTGGATCCTAATGATCCTCGTCAAGCCTGTCCTCCTCTCTCTGGTCCCATTGGTCCTCCTTTTAGCCCTGGTCCTTCACTGGATCATGGTCCTCCTGCCCATAATCCTCCTTGTTCTCCATCTCCCCTCCTCTAATGTTTGCATGCAATACATCCAAGCCTATTAGGTGTATGTTTTTCTTTTGTTAGAGGTTTCGGGAATCGGGATTTTTACAAAATCCTCCTCAAGCAAAGGGGACAGAAAAAGTAAGCACATTTGGAAAGTTTTTCAACACCTTTTGTTCATTTTTGGTGTCAGCATTAAGAGCATCTATCCCCAGAGAACACTGAGATAAAGAAACCTGCTGCAGAGAGCTCAATTTATTCAGCAAAAGTTAAGGTATAACAGGAAGTGAAAGCTGATGGTTAATGTGCTTGCTAGTGAGATCCGTATGCCAACACTAATTTGAAGTTTGAAGCATAAAAAAACAGCCCAGCTCGGATGTGCCTTCTCCACGGTATCACAATCAACAAGTACATTACAGATTTGCATTTTATGTAAGATAGTAGAGTGGGTTCATAATACTTTAAAGAAATAATTGTTTACCTGCATGGCAGAAGCTACAGTTCTGGCAAAGTAGCTGAACACCTAGGGGCAGATTTATGTTAACTGGCGCATCCCGAGGGATGCGCCAGTTAACATGCGCCACAGTGCGCCACAGCTGCGCCACCCATGGTGCGCCGCATTTATGATGCCGCGCACCATGGGGCAAAAACGGCACAGATGCGTCACGCATCTGTGCCGTAAAAGTGACGCATTGCTGGAGTTGTGTCGCAAGCGCGACGCAGCTCCAGCAAGGCTCGGGGGTGCCCTATCTGACCAATGCTGCGTCAAGCCTTACGCCTGCCCCAAGCAGGCGCAGGGTTTTGACGCAGCATTGGCCTAAAAGTGACTGAGTGAAATCTTATAGATTTCACTCAGCCACTTTTGCGAGGCGCACCTGCCCCGGAACGCCCACCCTGCGCCGGAACGCCCACAAGCGGCGCAGGGCTTTACAACGTGACGCATCTGCCTAGATGCGTCACGTTGTAAATCGGTCGTAGGGATGCGCCACGTTTACGCCACAGTTGCGTGACGCAAACGTGGCGCATACACAACATAAATCTGCCCCCTAATGTCATACATGGTTTGTATTTGATTTAATAGAAAAACAATATTATGGAGTACTATTACTGAGAAATCATTTCACCTAAACTGTTTAATGGAACTTTTCTGAATAAATGGAATTTAGCATTTCATAGAAACAAATTCATAGAATTGTCTTTTTGTTTGAAATTTGCACACTTACTTTTAATGTGTAAATGTAGTGGTTGCAGGTCTTACTTTCAAAAACAGTTTGTTGGTGGCTTTAATTTCAGTGCTTTACTTTCGGGGGCCTCATTTCGGATTTTTACATTTCTGAAGATAAGCGCAAGCTTCATTTATTCTACCACATCCGAGGGATAATCTGACTTTCCTTGACGAGTTAATGGAAGTAATTTCCTCAAACTTCAATTCACAAGTACCACAAAATGTTCTGGAAGATTTTAATCTTCACTGGAACAATGCAAACGATCATGGTGTAGGAAGTCTTAAAACGTTTCTGGAAGACCAAGATGTATCCCAATTATATGACAGTCCAACGCACAGCAAGGGAGAGACACTGGACCTCATCATAGCAAAATCAAGCATCATTTCACTAGAATCCATCACCCCATATGACTGGACTGACCATCACAGCATCTTATTCTCCATCAATATTGAAGTAATTCCAAAAAGAAGTCTACCATCAAAAACTAAACAATGGAAAAGGAACTTGCAGAATATCAACTCCATCACCCTGGTAAATGGATGCAACTCCGCCCTGACCCCCGCAACGGGCATGGATGATATCCGACCTCACAACCTTTTACAATTCCACGATGCTTGAAATCTTGGACTCCACAGCACCCCTTGAAGAAAAACATTTTTCCACCAACATTTCCAAACATTGGTTCAATGACTCCCTGAATACGGAGTGGCGCAAGCTAAGAGTTGCTGAACGATTATGGAAATCTGCACCCGCCGATGTTCACCTACACCACCTTAGAACGTTAAGGAACTCATACAACAGGAAGATTCTAAAGACCAAGGCAGACTTTATTAGAACCAAGCTGAACCAAGCAATCAACAGTCCAAAAAAACTCTTTGAAATTGTCAAGCAACAAACTCGCAACATGGCTAACTCTATGGATCTAAACGACCTGGCTACACCTTCTTGCGATGATCTTGCCAACTTCTCCCATGAAAAGATAAAGGTCATCGAGCTCAACATCCAATCTAAGAAGGTCCTCCCACAACCTCTAGCCAATGATGTCAACGGTAATTCACAATTCAAGGTCCTCATCAGTTCTCCACAGGAAGTCACAAACAACAACGCCTCCTGGAACCCCTTCGCACCAATCTCTGAACAAAAAATGTATAACACTCTTCTGGGAATCAATCCCTCCAACAACTTCTCCAACTCCCTTCCTCCTGCCCTTTTCACAATTTTAAAAACATTCATACTACCACTATGGGCAAATATTGCAAACGCATCCCTGAGGCAAGGCTCCATACCAGACTGCCTTAAAATAAGGCAGATTACGCCTATACTAAAGAAATCCGACACCATCCCATCTGATCTCAGCAATTTCCGCCCTATATCTAACATCCCCACTTTGGGGAAACTGCTGGAGAAATGTGTACAAATAAAAATTATGCAACCATATTGAGAACTACAACCTCCTAGACATTCACCAATCTGGTTTTCGCCAAGGTCACCGTACATAATCTGCTCTCACACACATATTGGATGACATACTATTAATGCTTGACCGCCACGATTCCTGCCTAATGATACTGCTTGATCTATCCTCCGCCTTCGACACGGTTAAGCATGACAACCTACTATCACTATTAGAAGGAACGATGGGCCTCTCGGGCACAGTGTTACAATGGTTCTCCTCCTTCCTTAATAACAGGTCTCAAAGAATCAAGCTGAAGAATGCACTCTCTCAACCATTCGGGGTCGACATAGGCGTTCCCCAGGGCTCAGCCCTCTCACCTATTCTTTTCAACCTACTAATGGAACCCCTGGCTAACGCACTGAAATCAGTGAATATCTTATATCACCTGTATGTGGACGACACTCAACTGTATTTCAAAATCTCCACTCCAGAAGACTTCATCTCCCTCAATGCTATTCTTCTGAATACGCAAAGCTGGCTCATGAACAACCACCACATGCTTAATACAAAGAAAACAGAATTCATTCTCATCTCCCCACTCAATCACACACCAAAGATAGAGCAATGGTTGAGGCACCTAACAGCCATGGACTGTGCACCCCTCATCATTGACTCAGTGAAATTCCTGGGAGTCACCATAGACAAACATCTGAATATGTAGTCGCACATCAATAAGGCCACCAAGGGAGCCAATCACCAGATGAGCTTAATAAGGAAACTTAAACCCTTCCTCCCTCAGACCGACTAAAAAATGGCAGTGCAAGCCATAGTGTTATCAAGATTAGACTATGGAAGCACCACTCTCTGTGGCCTCCAAGATACAAGCTGGCTCCGCTGAGGGCCTCGCTTAACGCTGCAGCAAGATTGATATCAGGATCTAAAAGAAATAGCCACATTTCCCGACTTTGAAAACACTGAATTGGCTGCCATATGAGGCAAGAATACAACTAAAGGTTGCTTGCATGACCCATAAAGCACTTGATAACAACACACCCAGTTATCTAACCCTAACGCTCGAACGATCCGGAGGTTGCAGACAGCTGAGAAGAGCTAGTTCTGAACTTCTGAAACCACAATCCTTTCATAAAAAGATAACTGGTTGCAGAGCCTTTTCAGGGTTCGCTCCTAAGATTTGGAACTCATTACCTCCAGTGGTTAGGGAAATCTCTTCCTTTACCGCCTTGAAGAAGGAGGTAAAAATACTCCTAATGAACAAATTTGCATCCTAAGATGTTACAATCCTCTTATAAGACGTTACCTCGTGTGGATTTTAAGAGATCATTATATGTTTGTTTATTTCCACAATATTGACCTAAGGGGTAATGATCACTTAAATTCTAATGTGCTGTTGCCCTCTATGATCATAATATGTTGTCCAATTGTCACCAATGTTATCTTATACCTATGTTATCTCATACTTCTTACCTCACATGGGCTATGACCCGATCGGCACAGTAGCAATCATCGGTATGGCCTCAACTGGCATACAAGGTAGCCTGCTTCACTCCGCAAATAGGCTACAGCCCGATTGGTACAGCAGTGATGTTTACCGCGGCACGACCTGGCATATGTGGTCACCGATTTCTCCCTGCACATAGGTTACTATCTGATATGTGCAGAAGCCATCTCCTCACACCTCACTTCACAGATCCAGTCTCCAGGATCTCCCAATGGACCTTACTACCTCCAGCGCTCTCCTCTTCCTCATTTAGCACACTGGTCTTGGCAAGCAAGTAGTTACAGGTGCTCCTGGCTCAAAGGGCATGTAGTCTGAGATTCCCTGGGTTATGTCAGCTTATCCAGCTGGGAGACTGGCAGTTTTAGCCGCCAGTCCTGGTCACAGGTAAACATCTTGCAGAGATTCCCCTCCTCTTATAGCCTGATTTGCTGCTTTTTAGTTGACAATTATAGGGGCCTCACCCCCCCTTCTTATAGTCCATTTCCAGACATAAAATGTGATTTGGGTTCTGAGTCTCAGTGTTTGTAGTTTGTGTTGGGCGTCTGCTTCCTTTTGAAGTGCCCTCCCCTTTGGTCTACCCTTCCTCCAGAAAGCAGTCTGCCACAGCAGGAGTGACTCCAAATCTGACATTATAGGCCATGAGAGTCTCTAGAGGGTCCAACCTGGATGTCAGACATAGTGATATGTGTACCATAAGGCTACCCCAGAGTCTCAGGCCTGCTCTTTTTGATTTTCTTATCAGACCCAGCTCCTTCCTGAGATTTTCCCAGGCTCCTTCCGAGGGACCTCTCTCTGAAGCAATGAGAAACCTGTGAAGTCTACTGAAGGATCTGCCTTTCATATCCTCCTGTGTGTCGTACCCATCTGTCAGGAATGCACAAATCCACAATTATGTCTGATAATTCCTCTGCCTCATCTTGCTTCTTTAGATAGCTCTGTGTCTCTTAAAATGGAACCCTAATTCTTCCAGCACATGCATATAACACCCACACTGCAAAGTACTTTATGTTCCATATATTGTACCATTCACAGGCACACATAGACCCAGCACATGTATGTAACACACATGCACTTCCCAGCACTACATCTTCCAAGTCTTGCACCGTTAATGGGCACACATTCACCCATCACATGCATATACACACATGCAGTGCACAGCACTGCATACTAACCTGAAGTAGCCTAAGGGTGAGTAAAGCACATAGCAACAGAACTTTAAATAAGTGAGCCTGTAATCCTCACTTTAGCAAGGGTAAAAAGGCCTATTCACTTCTACTGATCACTACACAGTATGCTGCTACCACTGCTCATGGGCTGCTTAACTCCTGGCAAAGGCAGTAGCCTTTCATCACTATGAGTGTAGTGCTTAGGGCACCCCTCTTGGTCCACGCATGATTTGTGTTCACACAAGAGAACAAAAATCCGCACCAGGGATCCAGCTATCACTGCAGTTGGGGGCACTCAGAGCAGGGGTCTATCTCCATGCGAGGGACTTTTCCTTCCCAACATGGCCAAAGAAGAGTACAGGGAGAGATTGGCACCTTCGGACAGTCTTGTCATTTCCTTGATCTTTTCCAACCATGCACAGCTCATGTACTGAGGAGCTGTAAAGGTGAAAGCAAGAATATTAAACTTAGAGCGTGATCTTTACTCTAAGTATAGAAGTGTTAGTGGGACTCACCTCCAAGAGGCCCCACCCACCTCAAAGGTCCTGAACCACAGCTGCCAAGTTTTGAGAATGCTTATATGCAACATTTCCATGTTTTCAGTTTGTTTATCTGTGACATTGTAATGCCTTATTTGTGCCACTTTGAGTGTTACTTTATTGTGAATAAAAGACAACAGTTACGCCCATTTAAGATGGTACATTTCACAAATTATCTGTTGAGGGAAAAAAATTGCCATCAACATGTCCATTGCTCCAATAGTGCTATTGCTCCTAAAGTGCTTATGCAAGGTCACTAATGTATTTCATCTTTCTACCGTGATCACATTGGAGACGTATATGGCACCTTAATAACCAATATCAAGTGATCATGGCCATGTTTATGTAATGCCAGTTACATACTTCTGATAAGCCATGACATTAATATCCATCAGAGACAGCACATGGTAATTTCTTACACTCACCACCAATAACAACTTGGAGGCACTTTGTCACTTTCCAAAGAACTGACATCTGCTCTATCGCCACTGTGACAAACTGCATCAGGTTGCAAGGCAGGTTTCTATAAATAGGTTAAGGATTAACATGGAAAATGCCCTGCAAAGAATAGGCTTACTCCCTGATTCTCTGCGCTCTCACAGCCATTTAAAATTCTGGCAGCTTTCCTTGTAGATGCAAAGGACAAAAGCGTCTCCTCCTTCCCTCTCACTACCGTCTCAGTCACGTGGAGTAGGCCCAGCACCCAGACAAGACCTCTTGCCTCGCTCCACACCTGACATGACACCTGACATGACTCGCAGCCTTGTGGGGACATTCCTGAGGACTTTGGATATTTTAACCCGTTTTTACTTTGCTGGTAACTTTCCCTGCTTCCTGGACACGAGGACTGGGGACCTAAGTGGACGCTGCCGGGGCCGGGACTGCGAGAGCCAGGGTGCACAGCGCTTGAAGATCCCAGCGCACCTGGTGTCTCTTCCCGCCCCCAGCCCTCCGCCCTTGAGTGATAACACCGGCTATTTAAGGCTCGCGGCCCCCGCTCCGCGGGAGCCGCTCGCAGCCTTGTGGGGACATTCCTGAGGACTTTGGATATTTTAACCCGTTTTTACTTTGCTGGTAACTTTCCCTGCTTCCTGGACACGAGGACTGGGGACCAAAGTGGACGCAGCCGGGGCCGGGACTGCGAGAGCCAGGGTGCACAGCGCTTGAAGATCCCAGCGCACCTGGTGTCTCTTCCCGCCCCCAACCCTCCTAATCAACGCACTGGTGAGCGCGCACGCGGGACGCGCGCGGGACACAGCCCGGGGCTAAGCCCGGGCAAAGGGCGGGCCCTCTGAGGCCCTCCGAGGACCGAAAGGACTGAACTGGCGGTACCCCCTAGTGTATACTTAGACTATTCCTGTTGTTACAAAGCCACTATTTAACTGTGTTTTTTCTTTATTTTTTTTATTTTTGGAGTGTTTGGTTTAACTCTTGTTATTGATAGTGTATTGGTTTATCGTAGGATTCTTGTGATCTTTAGGGGTTAGCTTTAAATCCGAGGTCCTCCACCTTTTTCCATAGAGTATCACTGACAGTAAGTGTTGGAGTATTAATGTCTACACGGACAACTCGAAGCCAGGTGGGGGCAGGGATAAAAAACATCAAAACCAAAAAACTGACCAATACTCTGGATAGTTTTATCCTCCGTACCCACACTCTAATTGACGAAGGTATTACTTTGATGGAACGGAGGGTTTCCCAAGATTTGCTTCATGCCAAAAGATCGTCACTGGGTAATATAGCCCTGGCTCGTACCCCGACTAAAGACCTGCCCTTACCAGTTACGCCTCAATTAATACCTACACATGAGACACCAGTACTGACTATGGCCCAGCCCCAATGCTTAAATGAACCCTCGGTCCCCTTATTACCAGTATCCCTAATTGAGTCTGCTACCCCTGCTACTCCACTGGTTACTAATGTTATTATGCATGCAGTTACTCGAGAGTTGCAGGGGTTTCCTGTAGTAGGTCCAATATCCTCCCCAAAATTAACCGCCCCCAAGGTGCTTGGTGATAATATACCCTGTTTGGAGAATATGGCCTCTACGGGAACTGGTGCACAGGAGGGAGGATTAGGTGTGGATGCTACAGTTGACACAGCTAGGTTACATCGTGTATCGCACCCCCTGCCCTTAGAGTTGCCTGATGTAACTGTATTGGATTCTAGCATAGATAGTATTCTTAATAATGGTAGCCCTAATGTATCTACAGAGAGTGAAGAGGATGCGGACGCGCCCTTCTTTGATTCCTTAGCGGATCTCATTAGGTCTTTACTTTTGCCCCTTGAAGTCAGACTCCAGGGTATAGAACAACAACTTGGAATTATATCAAAAGAGTTGGAAAGCAAGGGGGGGGATAAAACTAATGTAACCCAGAAGATTACACCCGGTATATCGGGAACTTTATTGCCAGTGGTTGGGAATTCTTTAATAGCACCCACCCAGCAAACCAAGACCTGTCCATCTACCACAATTGTAGAGAAGGGTGATAAAGTGGTCACTAAACCAGTCTCTGTAGAAGTTAAAAAACCCCCGGTGAAAGTAGATCAGGCCGCATCCAGCGCTACTCCTCTCTTACCCCCTGTAAAGACACCAAGGGCTCGGCGGAATATTAGCTTACCATCTGACGCCTCCCCATTTGTGATTGTGCTAACTGGTGTCCCTGAGCCTACCCCTGACACTCCCGAAACATTTTGGAGCCTTAAAAATAAAGTTTGTTACTGGCTGGACAGGAACTTTCCACCACCCCCAAATATTAATAAGAATATTCTAATGGTGGAGAGAGCCCCATGGGTTGGAGAAAAAAAGAAACAGTTCAAAGGCGATTGTGTGGTGATCACATTTGAAGATCCCTGCATAGTAGAGTTTATTTTTTCAGGGTATCACCGTAACACTGACTCAGGGATTCTCGTCAAACCTCTATCATATTTTTATATGCCTGAGGGTAATCACGATAATAGATGGAGTTGGCTTAGGGCTCCCACGCATGAAACCGGTTGGAGGAGACCTGTAAACCAAGGGAACCAGCGCTATAATAATTGGGGAGGGGCTGTTAGCGATGATTGGCAAGAAGTACGCAGAGGGAGAGGTAGAACTTATAATGGGGGAAATAGGTTCAAGGAGGGATGGTTGGGTCCACAGATGGATTATCCTATCCAATGTTATAACCGTTTCAACGGCCTGGAGGAAGTCGATTGACTTACTAACGGGTCTATTGAGCGTTTGGGAGGAGGGGTGTTGCATCCCTTACTGGAAGATCAAGCAAATCTGCCCGCAGACATAGTGGTTAACGCTGACTTTAGTTCAGATACAATTGTACCCATGGTAGTAGCTGGTAACTGTACTCAGGATATAGTCTCTGTAGGACAATCGGGAACTAAGGAACTGGGTTCTTCAATTAATATTTTATCATGGAACATTGCTGGCTTAAAGAAAAACGTAGCAAATCCTGATTGGAACACCTTTATTAACCTATATGATATTTGTATGTTTCAAGAAACGTGGTGCAAACTCCCTGAATACATGAATGGTTATTCTACCTTTTATGTTCCAGCTGTTTCATTGGGGAGAGGGCGCCCTTCGGGTGGGCTACACATTTGGGTAAAAATATCTCTGAACTGTAGTGTCACCTCCAACAAGTATGTCTCTAATGACATCTTGCACATCACTTTAAAGAACAGTGTAGGAGGTCACAGCTATGAAATCTTCTGTATCTATGCTAGAGGTCTCCAGGGAGGGCTTGCTTCTCCAGTATTAGAACTGTTGGATGAGGAGTTGTCTAAACTCCCGGCTAGATCTAAAATAATAGTCGGGGGAGACTTCAATTGCACGTTTGAACCGTTAGATATGGAAGAAGAATCAGGTCCCAATGTAGTAGAAGGAAGATTATCTATACCCCCACTAACTCTTAGCCCAATTAAGAAATGGTCATCTAGGGTCATTCAGTTGAATGCTTTGGTGTTAGATTACAATCTTTGGGCTCTTAATGGCCGTACAAACTCTGATCGCGAAGGAGCAATGACTTTTAATAGGCTGGGGTGCCCCTCTCGTATTGACTACATCCTTTTAGATGAATATTCCTGGCCTGACCTAATAGATATGGTGGTTAGGGAGTCTACCTATAGTGACCACAACCCCTTATGTATGCAACTCAAATGGTTAAGTGGCCAGAATTCTAGACAGGAAGTGGAGATGATAACCAAAGAGGTCTTCCCTGTAAATAAAAATCGGAAGCTAAAATGGAATGTGGTCAAATGCGATGAGGGGAAGCTTCAAAATATCAAAGACCTAGTATCTAAAGAAATTATTAGTTTGGCAGCCTTAGAGTCTGTTCCAGTTAATCTAGCTGATCGTAGTTTGTCGGTCTCCTATAGTAATTTAATAGGTAAAGTGGGAGCCCACTTTTGTAAGAAGCAACCAGGAAAATCCCGCCCTAACGGTACCAAATTAAATAGTAACCCATGGTATACGAGTAATTGTAGGAATAAAAGGGAAGCAATTACTAAAGCAATACGTAGTAAGGACTCCATGGCCGTGCGGTTAGCCAGGAAAGATTACGCGTATAGTATAAAATCTGCCAAAAGAGAATGGGAGGAAGAGCATTGGCAACAGTTGAAAGAAGCAGCTTGTGGTAAAAATACTGTTGCCTTTTGGAAATTAATTAATGCACTAGATAGAAAGGGAGCAGATCCTATTTTAAATCATATTACGGACCAGGAATGGTATTCTCATTTTTTTAAACTATATTGTGAGGAGATTGTGGATAGCGTGACATTATTATCAGCTAATATCCCCGAAAGCACGCCTCATGGTAATTTTAATTATAACATAGATCCATTTACTCAGAGAGAAGTACTAGATGCTATCTCTAAATTATTGCCCAGGAAGGCCCCAGGCCAAGATGGTCTTCCAGGGGACTTGTTAAAGTACGAATCGAATGTGTGGGCTAAATACATATCCAATCTGATGAATTTGATACATGCTGGTCATCCTGTTCCCGATTCCTGGAAAGGTGCCGAGGTAATAACCATTTATAAAAAGGGCGACAGGGACGACCCTTCCAATTACAGACCGATAAGTCTGATAGATACTATTCAGAAGGTGGTTGGAAGGGTAATCATAAACCGTACAGAAGTATGGCTTGTGGATAAGAGTATTTTGTCCCATTTCCAGGCCGGGTTTAGAAGCAATATAGGTGCAATAGACCAGGTATTTAGATTCTGTGCAGTCTGTTGGAAGTCAGTGTTAATTACTAAGGGAAGTCTATATCTGGCTTTCATAGACTTGAAGACAGCATTTGATGTAATTCCACGGAATAAGCTCTGGTCGGTCTTATCCGATATGGGTTTTCCCAGTTACCTCCTACAATTTATTATTAAACTGCATGAGGGGAATTATGCCAGGATTCGATGGGGATCCCAGGGTCAACTGACAGAGAAGATCCCGGTGAATAGGGGAGTGAGGCAAGGATGTGTGATGGCCCCAACCTTGTTCTCCCTCTTTATTAATGGGGTTGTTGCCCATTTGAGGGAGGATCCGGCTGATGCCCCCGTCCTTGCTGGAGAGAAAACACCCACTCTCCTCTTTGCCGACGATACCTTGCTCATGTCAAAATCCCCCATGGGTTTGCAAAAACTACTCGATCGTTTTTGCAGTTTTTGTATAGATAGGGGGTTGTCAATAAACACTTCCAAAACAAAGCTGATGGTGTTATCTAATAAAAAGAAACTTAGGAAGGTAAACCTCAGGCTGAATGACACCCCGTTGGAGGTGGTAGAGGAATTTGATTACCTCGGGGTGAGACTTTGCAATAACTTGAGCTGGTCAGCCCATATCGCCAAAATGGTTTTAAATCTCAAAAGGGTTGCAGGAGTAATTCTTAAGAACCAGCGTCGATCTTTCAGTCGTCCCATAGCCCCCACCCTGGCAATTTATGAAGGGAAAGCTTTGGCAGCGGCAGTTTATGGCTCAGAACTTTGGGGGGCGGAAAATACAAAAGTTTTAGCGGTGGCCGAGAATAAGTTTATTAGAGATATGGTCTCGCTACCCTTATCGTCCCCTTTGAAACCTCTTTTTTTGGACATGGGTAAAAAATCGGTTGTGGATCTAGTGCAAATTCGCCCCTTGTTATTCTGGGTTCGTCTTAGAAGGACCCCAGAACTTTATAATTATGCTAAGGTTCTGGATGAGCTTATTAGTTTAAATGTAGCAAACAAAATTAAATGGCTCAACAATTTAAAGAGACTTGTAAAATCAATAGGTCTGGAGGAGAGTTGGATCTCGCAACTGCCACCCCCAAAAGCAATTGTCAAAAAACTTTATTGGGATTGGGTTGCTGCCAAAGAACACAGGAATCCAAACTGGGGTCATTTAACTAGTACCTTCCTTGATCACAAGCCCCTTAGGAAGTTAGAGCCCTTTTTGGATTTTATCCAGGTCCCTCGTGATAGAACATTGTTTCTGAAACTCCGATATGGTATTCTACCCCTTAACTCATTCAAGGCATGTTGGAAGGGACATAGAGGAACAGAGGACAAATGCCCAGGTTGTTCCTGCCCAAAAGAATCCTTGGGCCACTTCCTATTTGCATGTGTAGCATATAAAAAACCTAGAGGAAGGTGGTTGAAACCTGTCTGTAGGAACCTAGGGGTGAAGGACCATAGATTAGCTATGCGTATTTTTTTAACGGATGTTTCTTCAATGTATATGGTCTGTGGAGTGGCTAAATATGTGGCGAATGCTTGGCTCATTAGGTCCAAACTCGTACCTACTGTCTGAATTGTTTTATGATTTGTTTTATGTACAGTCTATTATGGATTTATTAGGGATAATGTATATGTACTTTTATGAAATTTTGTTTCGAATAAAGTATTTCAATATGATTAGAAAAGGACCGCTTTCTCCCTTCCCTTGCACTCTGACTTCTTTGAGCACGCCGTCGCATCTAAATAGATAACTGGGGTCTGCTCCAGGCCCCACTCATGATTTTCATGATAAAAAAAGTGAAAGGTGAGTCCAGAGAATCCCCACCCTCCTGGGTGGCATTTGGATTTATTTTTACAATGCCTTGGAGCACTTCGAGCAACTCGAGAAGAAAGAGGAGCTCTAATTGGTGTGAAATGTCATCTCCGTGTGACAATGCGGGCAGAATTACTGAAATGTACAAGTCTAACCCGTGATGCGTGGCACTTAGCTGGAATTCTGAACGCAGAAGTGCTCCGCACCACTCCTTGAAAGATAGAAACTGAAGCAAAGGGGCCCACCCAGCTTGCCATCCTTAGCAGCCTTAGCTCAGCATATGGGTATTAATGAGTTTGTTGTTTTGCACTGGAGGGCAGTGGAACAGCGGACCCCCATCCACCGCATTGCCACAATAGCCTGTGCATTACCCTGCATCTTGCTACCGACATTGTTGTGGTTAAAATGAGTGCTGCTTGTAGCTTTGGTTTGCAGTGCTTAATTTGAGTAGGTGGTTGCAGATGGGGGCACCCGCACTCATTTTTAGGGACCAGGACTCATATTTTTCTTCAACAGACTTTGGCTGAGAGCAAGAGAGACAAAAACACAAAAGTGAAAAAGAAGGAAACATTAGAAGATGGAAAAAATATTAAATGGATAAAGCAGACATTAAAAGAACCTGCAAGAGTGAAATTAAGAGCCAGGAAGTGTCTGGTGGTGGATTAAAGAGGCATGAGGTGGATACGAGACCATGCATCACTGGTATCCAGCACGCCGATATTCAGTAGTGCTGGTCGCAGGCTTCAGAGCAAAAATGTGGGCTCTGGCACCTACTCTTATGCAAATTATGCACTTATGGCTTGTTGAATAGTTCATGTGTTTATTCTAAGCCTTTGAATATTTGTAAAGTCGTTTTTGATAATTTAATGGGTTGGTGCAGTCAAATATGGTTATACACGTCCTATGTTTTAACCTTTGTGCTAACAAAATGTATTAAATATTATTTTAACGCATTAGTACTGACAGTATTTAAAGGGACGCCTTTTTGTTCCTAATAGTGGAATTATTTGCCATTAAACAATATGGACTTATTTCTCCTTGACTATTTTTACCTGGCTTTGTGACACTCTGTCTATCTCGCGAGAATTGACAATTTGTCTTTCTTTTTATACCTACCTCTTCTATGTTTGTTTTATATTTCTCTATTGTTATTGTTAACTTACTCTTACAATCTACATTAATACAGCGCGCCTTAAAATACTCTGGGTTATGATTTGCCAAATGATTCAATTGCAGATCAGTCTTATTTTGTGCGTTAAATTGGGGTTTCGACATCATGAGTAAGTTCGTTTTAATTTGTTATGAGTTTTTGGGTGGGAGAGACATGATGACTGAATTAAATTAGTTAAGTATTTCCTCGGTTGGTACAACTGCCCATGGGCAAGCACATGTATATCTGTAGTATGTAGCTAACAGTGGTGAGTATTATTGGAAGCCTCAGTAGCTAGTTAGTTGCATATTCAGGCTACTTTGGGTGAATTTTGATCGTTTTGTCTTAATGTGTGCTATTGGTCGGTGATAAGATATATCCATAGGTTGGCAGTGATTTTGTGAGTATTCTGAAACACAGCTATTTTGCATGTCTAGACTCTCTTGTTGTAAAAAGTGTCTAATATGTTCTTCTGGCAGATGTCAGATTGTTGTGCTCTGTTGGGGTCCTACGACAGTGATTTCTGCATATCTGGGCTGTGTTGGGTGTCTGATTGCACTTTCTTAGGTGTATTATGGAACTTCTCTTTAGAGCACCTGAAGACAAATATTGATCATCTTGACACTCACAGATAAATAATAGTATCAGTTAATAATATTGAAATTCAGTTTTGAATGGTAAAGAAGGTAATGAGACCCCAACATATGGGACAAACCTGCAGCAGAGCATAGGGTCTTCATACAAGAGTCTGGAGCCACTCTAGTAGGGGGTAGTTTTTTGTAATTTCATTTTATCCTCTTAGGTTACAGCAGCAACTGGTAGGTCCTGTCATGGCCCCATTCTTTACCAGCTGTCCCTGTCCCTGTCTCATAGCTTCCACACCAACCACCAACGTTCTATTACATCATTCAATGTCTATATTCCATACAAAAGCTCAGACATACAGTATATGGTGACACACAGGATTCACCGGGTACCCCATAAACTGATCCTCCATAAATCATATTTATTTGTCTTCTTTCTAATTGTAGCCTGAAATTAATGAGTATCACTGACAGCTGTTTGTACAACTGTCCATCACTAAATTATGTGTAACTATATCTATGCTTGCCTATTTCTCTATATTTGTTTATCTTTTTATATTTATTGTGTCTTACTGCGTCTCGATGTTTTCATCCCACGGGAATAGGGCATTCATTTTAAACAACCCCACTTCTCATTGATCGAAAGAGTTCACAGACAAAATGACGAAGGCATCAATTTTTTCGAGAGTTGTCAAACTTTTTCAAGATATTTTTGTGAACCATGGATTACAGCTGTCTCTAATTAGTTAGAAGACCCCTCAAAGCCCTAGGAGTCTGATCCTGGGTAATTGTTTCATTATCTGCTGTCTTCTCCTCCTGTCCCATCGAGCCCGCTCAGCTGAGGTGTTTGTCTGAGAGTTGCCTAAGAGGCCTGTCACCAAGAGGATGGGGAAACGACATGGAGGTGGAGAGGTCTCGTTGCGCCAGTATGACTTCTTCAAGAGAAAATATAATACAGAAGATTAGAAAGGCAAAGCAGATGCATACTAATTGCGAGATTAGCTTTAATTAAGATTTTAATTATACACCCATTTCAAAAGGAAATATAACAACTCTCTGACATGGGAGAAGAAGCGCATGCAAAAATAAAGGATTAGGGAAAATAGTAGAAAGCCAGGTGAGGAAGCCATTGAGCCCCTCCTTGAAAGCAAAGCGTAACATAACAAAGAACTTAACATTTCCTTTATTGCAAAATGACAGATCATGGATCAGACATCTCACTTAATCCTATTCCTTGCAAACGTTGACACACGTCACAAAGAAACTCTGACTCTGATACCCATTAGAAGGGTATTGGGTTACTAGAGACCATTTTCAAATTGTATTCAAATGCTGTAGCTGTCTGGATGTGTTTGATTTTATTCAGACATAGCCCCATCAAGATATAGGGAAAAGCCTATATATGCATATGCCTTTCCACACATGCCTTTACCACGCAAGCCCTTACCATGCAAATGCCTTTACAATACATCATAAAGGCATGTATGGTAAAGGCATTTGCATGGTAAGGGTTTGCCTGGTAAAGGCATGTGTGGAAAGGCATATGCATAGCAATGGATGCGTGGTAAAGGCCTGGAGGTAATGGCATGTGTGGTTCATCATACATCCCACACATATATCTTTGTAATTGACTCCCTATGTCTGCTAGCTTATTATAGACATATGCTTCTGTAACTAAAAGGTTAAAGATGCTAGCTAATTGCTCATATACCTCACAGTGACCTCATTCCTCCTTGTGCTTGTTTTTTGACCATATATCCCTCTGTAACCGAATGCTTCATCTTTCTCATCACTAAACACATACATCTCTGAAACCATATAGTCATGCACACATATTTTACACTTACACCTCTGATACATTGCTTCTTTTCTGCACGATTATGAACACTTAAACAGATGTGACAGAATGTTTATTTGAAACTGGATCATCTGTTGGGTGTTTATAAGAGGACACAAAATAACCTAAGGGTCATATTGATCAATGCATTTCATCGCCTGTGTACCATGCAAAGGGGCCTCAAGGGTGACACAACACTAGAGTATGCTTTATCAAGCAATGCAAGGCCGCTTTGTGTAGCTCTGCATGACTTCATAACTCTGGAGCAATGCAAATCGCTGTGTTGGACTGCTCTGCCCCAGGGAGGCATTCCATGGGCAAGTGTCCGATGGATGTTAGCGCATTCCAAGATTTACCGATACCGATAAACCTAGGAATGCCTCAAAATTCTTCGCCTCGCCAAGGGAGGTGCAATGAAGAGAAATATCTTTATTTCTCCTCATTGCTTCCTCTTTCTAAGTGTGCTGCATTCTGCACAAAAATTATTCCTTTACACAATGCCGACACCCTTGCACCATGGCACAAGGGTATCTGTGTTGGCACTAGGCAGCTAAAAGGATGCCAGAAAAAGGAAAGGACAGAAATGCACTATATAATGCTGAGTACAGTGCATTCCTGCCCTTTCCTTTTCCCTTTCATGCAGCGCAGCAAGGTGGTTTGCTGCCCTTCACTAAAGCTTGATAAATGTGCAACTAAGAATAAAAAGACGGTGCAGAAGAATTTAGAGAAGAGGTGTGCAATATGGAGATTAACTTCGTAAAGATGTGCAGAGAAAAATGGTGCATGTATCTCAGAGAGGACCTACAGAGGAAAGTCATATGAATGCCAGGGGCTTACTGGGAGTCCATGTTCTCTATGCAGGCTGCATTGCAACCTGCATGGAGAAGGACAGAGTGCTCATGAATGGCTTGGGTGGCCCCAGAGATCTGACCAAACAGTCATTGAGCCCTCGGGAGTGGGAACACCAGTCCTCTCCTGCCCTGCTCACAGAGCAGCCTCGCCCACTCGCCCGCCCGCAACCAAGCATAAAATGGTAATAACTGAAGGTTATTACCACTTTATGCTTCTGTTTCTCGCAATGCGAGAAAGCAGTGAGGCAACGCTCCTCCACCGTAGTGGAGGAGCCGCCCCTGGTGAGTGATGAGTGAGTGAGTGATTGAGTTAGCCAAGCAGTGTGAGTGGAAAGGTTATCAACAGAAACTTACTTCTAGCTCTTCAGCTGTGATGGTTAGACAGTGAGGTACTTGCATGGTACAGTCCAGACCTGTTTGAGCAGGGCTAACTATGGAGAAGTTGGAGTGTTAAAGATTCGAATTTCGGGGAATTTTATCATCAGCAGACTGCCTTGGGGTGCAAAAAATAGGTTTGATCTGGTAGCAAAAAGTGACTCCTCTAAATATTTCCTGTCTCCTTCACTTCATCGTGGTCTTCTTATGTCTTTCATTAAAATTTTGATATTGTCTCTTTTCAGATGCCAAGGCTCGCTGATGGACAAGGAGGGATTGTATCTTGCTCTTACATACTTGAGGGAAAATCTAGGTCTTTCTGCTGAGACTGAGGACGTTTCTTCTACCAATTCTACCTGATTTATAGTCCCAGTTCCACCATCCATTCTATCCCACTGTTAGATTTTTACCCATGATCCCTTTGGTACTAGACGTAATTTTTCAAAAATGTAAATAAATGGAAAATACCACTGTAGTATTCTCTTTATATCTATTGTATGTCTGTACCTTGGAACCTAGAATGTTAAGATGATGAATATTCCTGAAGTGATCAGTTGCTGCCTGGTAGCTGATGGTTAGGGTGTTTAAGAATAAACCTTGCTTAAACCTTCATAATACTTATACATTTATTTGCATCTTTTCATTGGCGACGAGGGTGGGATAGAATGAAAGAAAAGAAGAACACCTTAACATCAAGCTAAGTGGTTTGACACGTTTGTTGAGCTATTTTAAGGCTTTGTGAAAAATCGGAATGAAGATTAACATTTATTAAATTTACATGAGGAGTTGGAGAATTACATTTATTATTATCGTTATCTATTTTGACTTTGAGCTTCCCCAGCGTCTGAAATTTTGAATGGGAAGTTAAAGATCTTCCCCAGCGGCAGTTAGTTGAATCAGAGGAAGCATTTTGAAGGTCAAAAGGGAGATTACGATAATTTTGTTGTGGCTAACTCAATATTATTCCTTCTCTAGCGGCTGTAAGGTGCAAAGAGAAGTTTTTTAAAAATATACTTCTCCCGCGGCAGTTTGAAAGTTTGTGTTGGGAAGGAATGGAAGCGAAGGTGTAACATTGCTGCATTAACAGGAAGAAGAAAATTGTGTGGAGTTAAAGTGGAAGAAACATTGGTTTCTGTTACCGTTTACTTCTTGTTTTGAACTGAAAATCTGCGAGACGAGCTCTTCCTTGGTCGGCGTTTCTTCAGGAATGATGACGTAGTGGAACGTGAAACGGGAGTTGGCGAAGGGCACGCACGAGACATCGTGAGATCTGGAGCGCCTGCTTCTCTTCGCGCATTCAAGGAAATGTCACTTCTGAACTGCCTGAACCTGTTGTATCATTTATGCGTGTGGATTAACATTTGCGCAGCAGCCTTTGTTTTTAATGTGATGAAAACTAATGGAAGTGAGCAAACGAGGAAGGAAAATTGTTGTGGTAACTCGAGAATAAGATAATTACTTTATTTTATTTTCGATTTCTTCTAGCTGTATGATTGTTTGCTCTCTTTTCATTCAAAGGAGAGGTATATATTTATGTAATGCAATTTAGAGTGCAATATCTTATATATAGCAAAGGAAGATATCAATTTAATTTAGTATATAGGCATTTTGAGACAAGAAGTTATTGGATATCTAGTGCTGCGCATTTAATTGTTGTACAATTTAAATTTAAAGATGCAGAATGTAACAGCTCCACCGATTTTTTTGAGTGATCCGGGAGAACCAAAGGTAAAATGGAGTAAATGGAAAAAAGATTTTTTCACACTATGCTAGAGTTTGTGGCGCAAATTTAAGCGCAGAAAGAAAATATTCCTTGTTAATGCATTGTCTTGGTGGGGAAGGGCAAGAAGTTCTAGAACATTTGCCTGCTTTGTCTCATCAGGAACAGAGAGGTTTGGATGAATATGAGGTATGCTTGTTACAACTTGACAAACTTTATTTACCTCGTGTAAGTACTACAATGGAAAGATATCATTTTGGTAGAAGGGAACAAGGTAAAGACGAGTCAGTTAAGGAGTATTTAACTGCGTTGAGAAAATTATCTTCTACTTGCAAGTTTGGTCCTGCAAATGAGGAACGTTTAAGGGATCAGCTTGTGTTGAAATGTAGAGAGGATAAAATTAGAGAAGAATTGTGGCTCAAGGATGAACCACCTCTTGAGGAAGTTGTAAGTATAGCCAAGAGGGTTGAACACATGATCAAATGTGTTGATGAATTAAAGAATGATAAAGGGAGGACTGAGGAAAAGGTAGAAAAGTTAGACGTGAAGGAAGATGTTTCACAGATAAAGGAGGTGAAAGAAAGTAAAGCCTCGGTAAATGATAAAAGTAAAGAGGAGACTTCCTTGTCAGCTGTAACATGTTTTAGATGTGGAAAATCTGGTCATAAAGCTAATTCAAAGTTCTGTCCGGCGGGGCGTGGCTTGGCCTGCGGACATGGCGGTCGTGTAGAGCCGGAGCTCCGACCAGCCGATAATCATCCTGCTTCATATATCCTGCCC
The DNA here is from genome assembly GCF_964263255.1 of Lissotriton vulgaris. NCBI lineage: Eukaryota > Metazoa > Chordata > Amphibia > Caudata > Salamandridae > Lissotriton > Lissotriton vulgaris. Next base: position 1,120,391,974 of record NC_141687.1, read on the forward strand.
CTGGTCAACACTCTATGTTCCCTGCGGTTGGGCCAGTCCCTAACATCCGGACACTTGAATTCTGCGGCCGGAGCCGCCCGCACCGTGTTTTCAGGCGGTGCGACGTCCCGGAGGGTGACTGCGGTGTGGTGCGGCCCTTGGAGCCGGGGCCTTGGTTTCTGGACCATCCCACCGGGTGAGAGGGGCCGCGCAGAGAGTCACTGGGGAGCCAGCTCCGAGTGCTGCCGGAGCTTCGTCCAAGAAAAACAGTTGCGGCCCCCGCCCCCCACGGCCTGAGAGGAGCGGCCCCCGCAGGGTCGCGCTGCTGGTGGCGGCTGTGGAGCGGGCCTGGCGGGTCACGGCGGCGGGGAGAGCTGAGAGGCGCGGCTGCCATCTTGCCGCAAAGAGCACCTTCATCGGCGCTGGAGGACGGTGCTGCCCGGACGGGGGCTGATCTGGGGCCCGGCGAGAGACTGCATTAGATCAAGGTTAGAGCGGGACCCGGAGGGTGGACAGGGGGTAGTGGAGCCGCGCAGCCATTCGGGGGTCGTGTCGGGCCCCGAGCGCACCCCTGCCTCTGCCCTGCACGGCGGCTGCCGCAGTGCCAGTGAGACTCGGGCTCAGTTGGGAGGGGGGCAGGACCGGCGCCTACTGGTCGCGGCGGAGGGCTGCCGGGGTTGACAGGGCCCTGCTACATTTCGGGGGTCGGATCGGACCCCGGGGCCTGAGAGGACTGTGCAGTGGGACCCCCTCTCCCCCCCTCCCCCCCTGGCAAGAGCCTATGGACTTTGCATCGCTTCTTGGACTTATTGGGGCGCTGGCTGGGGGGCGAAGCTACTGCTGAAAGACTAGTTAGTGCATCCTTCCTGGGACTGACGCCTTGTTGCGGGATACCTGGTCACAGGAGTCAGCGGCTGAGGGGTTTGGGCTGTGGCCGGCTGGCGCGGGCCCCTCTCCCCCACAACACCATGACACGGGGCGGCAGTGGCAATCAGGGCAAACAGGGCCCCATCGATAAGTTCACCGAGGCCGCGGGCGCCAAAGGGACGCAACCCCCGGTGCCGGATAATGCTGCCCTCTTGGCCGCGATCACGCAGTCCAGGGATGTCCTGGACGCCAAGATTGGGGCAGTGGGCTCTGACGTTATGCTCCTTCGGCAGGACCTGCGAAACGCCGTAGAACGCATAACTGGTGCGGAGACGCGCATATCGGCTGTGGAAGACGACATGACTACCCTAAAGAAGAGGGTTGTGGCCCTCGAGAGGACACAAAACGGCCTGGTGGCGAGAGCGGAGGAGGCAGAGGGACGCGCCAGGCGCAGTAATCTTCGCTTCCTTGGGTTTCCAGAGGACTGCGAACAGGGCAATGCTGAGCACTTCCTAACACAATGGCTGGAGGGGTGGATGCCGGCTGATGCCCTCTCGCGCTGCTTCGTCGTTGAAAGGGCCCATCGGGCTTTGACGCAGAAGCCCCCGGTGGGAGAACGTCCTCGTCCCATGATCGCTAAATTGCTGAACTACGCCGACAGGGACGCTATCCTGAAACAGGCGAGATTGAAGGGTCAGCTCATGTTCGAGAACTCTCAGATCCTTATTTTCCCAGACTACACGAAATTGGTGCAGCAGCAGCGACAGTCCTTCACTGCGGCCAAGGCCCGCCTTCGGGGCCTGAAGTTACCCTATGCCTTACTATACCCGGCTCGGTTGCGGGTTATCTTCCAGTCCCGTACCTTCTTCTTCGACACCCCGGAGGCCGTGTTTCAGTGGACAGATGAGACAGTCAGGGTGCGGGTCAATACGGCGAAGGGCGGTGAGTCAGACTCCTCGACCGGGGGCCCCCCGAGTGGGGGTCCTGACGATCAGCGTAGGCGCCGGGGCCGTTCCCGCTCGCACCGCAGCCCAAAACCAAGATCCAACACAAGCAATGACAAGAATTTGCAGGAAGCTACTGCCGAAGTGCCTTGACTGTGGGGGGTGAATGGGATACTTGCTCACTTGCTTGACAGTTCTTTTTGACCAGGGCGCTATAGCTTGGCTGGAGGCCACGCTTTCTCAGAGTTGGGAAGGGGTCACAGCCTAGTTTGACATGGGTTGTGCTGAGGGGATCCATTGGAAGGGGTGCTCCCTGGCTCCCCGTTGGGGCCGGGACCACTCCCTGACCACGACAGGTGCTTCCACGTTTGGGAGGTGCGGGGTGGGGGTTAGGGGGTCGGGGGGGGCTTTGTTGGGGATTGGGCCTGTTCTAGTTCAGGGGAGGGGTTTGTGTGTGCTGTGCTGCATCCGATCCGTGGTGAGTGCTGCTGTTGGTACCTGTGGAACAACATGCTTGAATTATAAGCCGCTGCGTAAATGTCTTCGAATGCTGGGGGCCCTCGGTTAGATCCCTGTGGGACACGCATACTGAGCTGGAATGTGCGGGGTATGCTAGATAAGGTGAAGAGAGGGGCTGTGTTTGCGTGGGCCAAAAGTAGGGGAACTGACATACTGCTCCTGCAGGAAACCCATCTGTTGGGTACAAAGGCGCTCTGCCTCCAGCGTAATGGCTTTACGCAGACATTCCATGCAGGCTTCACGAGGGGGTCACGGGGTGTGGCAGTTCTGATCCATCGGAGAGTTCCCTTCACACATAGACGCACATGGCTAGACGCGCAGGGCAGGTATGTGTTTGTACAGGGCGAGATTGGTGGTGAGATGGTTGTTCTTGGTAGCGTGTATGCGCCGCCCCCACTGCAATGGGCCCTAGTGGAGAAGCTGATGTCCCTATGGGTGGATATGCCAACAGTGTTATCGATTGTGGGGGGAGACTGGAACGACGTTATGGATGTCTCATGGGACAGATGGCGGGGCGCTGCAGGCGAGGTGGCGGGGAGGGAGGGGCAAGTGTCACGATTGAGGGCAATGGTTACAGGGCTGGACTGGATTGACTCCTGGAGGTACAAGCGAGGGGCGCGTAGGGACTTCACATACTTCTCTGCTGCGCGAGACTCGTTTTCGCGCCTGGACTACATTTTCCTCCCGCGGGCGATGGCCGGTAGGCTCCTGTCGGCAGATATCTTGCCACGGGCGCTCTCTGATCATTCTCCGATCTCCGTACTGGTTAGCACTGGGCGCACTAGGCAGCCATTCAGGTGGCGCCTGTCGCCCTGGCAGTTAACACAGCCCTCCTATCGCGCCCACGTTACTTGTGAACTTGCGCACTTTCTGTCCGTCAACGTGGGCTCAGTGACATCCCCGGCGGTCCTGTGGGAGGCCATGAAACCCACCATGAGAGGGGTTGACATTTCATGGTGCTCGGCAGCGCGGAGGGAGAGGCGTAGGGAACTGGTGCGGCGGGAGGCGGACTTGGAGGACCTGGAGCGTAGGGGTCGGGGGGAAGATGGCGAACGGATAAGACGTCAGCTGGTTTTGGCGCAACAACAGTATACTTCGGTATTGTTGAATGAGGCCCGCCAGGTTTGGCTGGCCACACAGAGCCGCATATACCAATGGGGCGATAAATCGTGTAAAATGCTCCACCGCCTTTGCCAGGGCATTCTGCATGCACAGCCACTGCCCCAGATAGTCGCCCCCGAGGGGGAGCCGCTGTTGGAACCCAAAGCGATAGCGGATAGCTTTGCCTCCTACTACGAGACCCTGTATGCGTCTCGGGAGTGCCTGGATGCCGTCATGGTACAGCGCTTGATAGACGATCTTCCGCCTCGGGCCGTTTCGGATGAGGTCCGCGATGTACTTGACCGGCCTCTGACGGATGAAGAGCTGGGCACTGCCCTGGGTGAGCTTAACCCGGGCAAGGCACCGGGCCCGAATGGGTTCCCGTGTGAATTTTTTAGACACTACGCGACGCTGTTGACACCCCATTTCCGGCCGGTTATCGAGGAGGCACGTGAGAGGGGAGTGCTGCCCCCGGACTGGAGACATGCGGAGGTTGTAATTTTCCTGAAGCCGGGACGCCCCCCTGAGAGACACGAGTCCTACAGACCTATTTCGTTGCTCAATACCGAGGCCAAGATTTTGGCGAAAGCCCTCGCCAACAGGCTCAAGCCCTACATCACGGACTTGGTCCATCCGGACCAGGCCGGCTTTATGCCCCAGCGGGCCACCCGCCATAACATCAGGCGAGCTCAGGTTGCGATCTCGGCTTGGCGGGGTCTGGGAGAGCGGGCTGCGTTGCTGTTGGCGGACATGGATAGGGCGTTCGACTCTTTGAGCTGGACATATCTGTTTGCTCTCTTGGGTCGCCTGAATCTGGGTCCCCGATTCTTGGCATACATACGGCTCCTCTACACGGACCTGACGGCAGCGGTGCGTGTTGGCGGTGGCATTTCTCGTTCTTTCAGTATCCGGCGGGGAACCAGGCAGGGGTGTCCCCTCTCCCCGTACCTCTTTGCGCTCGCAATGGAACCCCTCGCGGCGTGGGTGCGGATCGATGCCCAGCTGAGGGGCTTTCAGTGGTCATCTGGTGTGGCGGATAGAATAGCCCTATACGCCGACGACGTGTTATTTTTTCTCACTAACCTGGAACGCTCGGGGCCTCGCATTATGCGGATCCTGCAAATTTTTGGAGAAACGTCGGGGCTTTATATGAACCCTGGGAAGTCCACACTCTGGACTCTAGGAGGTCCGCAGCCACTGGGTGAGTGGGCCGATGGGCTGCAGGTGACGGTAGACGGCGTGAAATACCTCGGGGTGTACCTCACAGAAGACGCTTCTGTGGCCCTGGAGCGCAATATCACCCCGGTCTGGGAACGAACGCGTGAAGATCTTAAGGCATGGGCCAGGATGCCGCTTTCCATTCAGGGCAGATCGGCCATCTTTAAGATGGTCGCGCTCCCACGCCTACTGTATCAATTACAGAATCATCCGGTGTTGGTCCCACACGCCTGGTTCCGACGCCTGAACGCGGCATTGAGTGGCTTTTTGTGGGAAGGTGGCATGATACGAGTCGCGTTGCGGACTTGCTTCCGTTCCACATATGAAGGGGGCCTGGCCACGTCTGACCTGTTGTCATACTATCAAGCATTCCACCTACTGGTACTCAATGATTGGTGGTACGCGGACAGGGGCGATCCCGCTTATGCGGTGGAACGTTTCCTCATGGGTTCTGCCTCCCTACACACATTATTGTATTCGGCGGCGCTTCGGAGATCTCTGCCGTCTGCCACGCGGGTGGTCTTTCAGATCTGGCGGCAGGCCCTGCGCAGTGTGGGCTGGTGGAATGTCCTGACCCTAGAAACCCCATTGTGGCAGAATGGACGACTGCCTCAACTAGCGGCCCTGGTGGGCTTTCGACAGTGGGAGGCGATAGGCATCTCCACCCTGGGTGATGTCATGTCTGGGGGAGTGCTCAAGTCCTTTGCCATGTTGCGGGAGGAGTTTGAAATGCCACATGCCCAATTTTACAAGTACCTCCAATTCCGGCATGCTCTGACCCCGTATATCCAGGGAGTGGAGGATGTACCAGACTTTAGTCCCATTGAGGCCAAGGTCTTCATGGGGGAGCTGCCGGACAAAAAGATTTCCCGCATATACCAGACCCTTGTGCGCCACAGCGCCACAGACCTTGCCCACCTCAGGACTCAGTGGGAGCGGGATGTTGGGGAGCTTGAAGAGGAAGATTGGGTGGAGGCCCTGGAAGGGCCCAGGGGAGCAGCCATCTCCACGCGCTTGCGATTAATACAATTCAGGTACCTTCACCGTACATATTTTACTAGACAGCGTCTGTGGAGAGCGGGACTGATTGCTTCCCCGAATTGTCTTAGGTGCAACACTGAGCTGGGGACGCTGATACATACAGTGTGGGGCTGTGGGGCGCTTCGGCGGTTTTGGGACAGAGTGTTTCAGTGTTTGAATGAAGTACTGGCTTGGGAGCTGCAGAGGGACCCCAAATTGGCTCTTCTTCATGTTCTGGCAGGGGTTGGGGGCAACCGGTACAAGCGTCATCTACTACTGTTGGGACTGACATTGGCAAAAAGAGACATTGCGAGATCCTGGAAGGTGCCTCGTGCCCCTTCCTTCCTAGCATGGCAGAATGGAATGGACTTTTGTATGGGCCTGGAACAGCCGGTGTTTGTCGCACGGGGGTGCCCTCTCAAGCACTATAGAATTTGGAAGCGGTGGGCAGACTATCGGGGCTTGGACTTAGACCCGCCACCGGAGGAGGATGATGTACAATTAATCTGACAGTCTCATAACCTGTGTAATGGCGAACATTGCAACACGCATGGCACGACACGGTCGGAGTAGGCAGCAGCACGCATGGGAGGGAGGGAGGAGTTGGGGGAGGGGGGGCGGGAAAGGGCGGGGGGGCTTGTTTCTGCACAACTAGGCATTTTCTTCGTTTGATTATTTTACTGTTTGCTCGCCCGTACAAAATGTTTGCATGTTGCAGTCCTTGATCATTTGCCCTAGTGATTGTCTCTGGAGATCAGAGAATTACTTGATGTATTTTTTACCATGCAACTAATAAAATCTGTTGTGAAAAAAAAAAAGTTCTGTCCGGCACTGAGTTTTCTCTGTCATGGGTGTGGAAAAAAAGGTCATTTTGTTAAATCTTGCAAATCTAAGGAGAAAAAAATAATTAATTAAGAAATTATATGTCAAGTGAAGGACAAAGATGAAAAGGATTATCCAACTGGAATAGTTAAGATTGAAGGTATTGAACTTGAAATTAAATTTGACTCTTATGCACGTATAACAATTGTATCAAAAGAGTTTTATGAAAAATGTTTAAAGATGTAAAACAAACTAATAAAAATGGATGTAAGTGCAGGAGGCTCCGGTGGTGCCCCTATAAGCATGATGGGTTATTTCAATGCTTGCATTGAATTTAAGGAAAGGATTATTGTTGGAAAAGTCTATGTTTCCAAAGTTGGTGATTGTTTAATTGGGTGGCCGCATCAACGTTTGCTGGGGGTTATACTGAATCCAAATTCAAATCCACAGATTCAAATTCAGGAGATTGTATCAAAAAATAACTCTTTTATGGAAGAGTTTCCCAAACTTTTTCAATCAGAATTGGGTTGTCTTAAAGGCTATAAACATTGTATAAAGTTAAGAAAGGATGCTGTACATGTGGTTGCTAAGGTTAGGAGGATTCCAATAGCTATTTGGGAAAAAGTCGAACAGGAATTGAGGAAATTACAAGAACAAGATATAATTACTTCTGTTGAGGCAACTGAATGGTTGGCTCCAATTGTTGTCGCTAACAAACCTAATGGCGATATAAGATTATGTTGTGATTTAAGGTCACTCAATAAGGAAGTTGTAGTGGACAAATTCCCTTTGCCTAATATAGATGAATTATTATCAACTTTAGGTGATGCTGGAATTTTTACAACACTCGATCTTACTCAGGCATATCATCAAATTGAGTTGACGCAGGATTCACAAGACCTTACGGCGTTTATCACTCCGATGGGTGCATTCAAGTATAAGAGAATGCCGTTTGGTCTTGTGTCTGCTGCGTCGGTTTTCCAAAGTGTTATGGCATCCATTTTAAAAAGGTATAAAATCAGTAAAATGCTATCAAGATGATTTGTTGATCTATGGTGTGAATCAAGAAGAGCATGATAGAATTTTAAGGACAGTTCTTAAAAGATTAGAAAATGCTGGTTTGACTTTAAAATATGAGAAATGTAAATTTTCGGTCACTGAGGTGAATTATTTAGGTCATTGTATATCAGCAGTTGGTATTTCACCTAAGAAAGAATTGGTTGATACCATTAAAAATCTGGTATCACCAAAGAATAAGGAGGAGGTTGTTTCTTTTCTTGGTATGGTGGAATATTATAGAAAGTTCATTAAAAATTTAGCAAGTAAATCAGGTGGATTAAGAGATCTTTTAGGAAAAAACAAGGAATTTAAGTGGTCGGATGAATGTCAAAGGGAGTTTGAGGATATCAAGAAAGATTTAAGTGCTGCTCCAGATTTGCAAGCATTTGTTCCTTTTGAAGAGACATATGTAATTACGGATGCAAGTTCAGAGGGTTTGGGAGCAATTTTGAAACTAAGAAGGAATGGACAAGAGAAGCTTATTGCCTGTGCTTCAATGAGTTTGAGAGGTGCAGAACTGAACTATTCGGTCATTGAGGAAGAAGCCTTGGCTATATTTTGGGCTTTAAGGAAGTTCAGGAATTTTCTGTGGAGTCTGAAATTTAAAGTTTGTACCGATCATAAACCTCTAAGAGAGATTTTCATGGTGAAAGGTTTGGATAATGTTTCTTCAAGAATCAGAAAATGGGTTATTAGTCTTCAGGAATTCAGTTTTGACATCGACTGTATACCGGGTGTGGAGAATGTATCTGCGAATTGTCTTTCACGTCTTGTTGATGACTCTCAAGGAGTTGTTTATGAGGAAGTTGACTGTGAAAGTGAGGTAAATGTTTGTGAAATTACCTCAGGTGTCATACTTGAAGAGGAATGGTTGGAAGAGTGTAGTAAAGATTGTGAGATTAAAAGTGTAATTCTGATTTTGACAAAGTCTTATCTAAAGTGTGGCATTTGATTAAAAATGAGTTGTCTGTGGAGAATGGTATCCTTTTAAGGGGTTTTAAGTTGATTCCACCAAGCTCTTTGAGGAAAAGGTTGATTGAAGAGGCACATCAAGGTCATATGGGAATTGTAAAAACTAAGGAAAGGATTTGCTGTTCTTTTTGGTGGCCAGGGATGGATTTGGAAATTGAAAGGGAGGTGAGGGAATGTTTACAATGTAAAGTAAGTGATAAAATCTTAGTTTCTCGCACTGCTCCCATGATTTGTCGTAATCTTCCTAATGGACCTTGGGAAGACATAGCTATGGATATTGTGGGTCCACTTTCAGGTGAACATCGAATTCCTTATTTGATAGTTGTGATTAATCTTTATTCAAGGTGGGTTGAGATTTCTTCTGTTTCAGAGGTAACATCTTCATGTGTCATAGATTTTATAAAGGAAATTTTTAAAAGAGAAGGTATTCCAAAAACTCTGTTGTCAGATAATGGTCCTCAGTTTTGCTCAGGTATGATGTCAGATTTTTTGTTATTGTGTGGCATTCAACATAAAAGATCATCGGTTTATCACCCAGAGACCAATGGAACCGTGGAAAGGTTTAATAGGGTGATAAAGGAAAATATTAAACTTTCTAGGGTTAATGCGTTAGATTGGAAGGAAGAATTACAAAAGTGTATTCTGGCGCATAGGTTTTCTCCTCAGATGTCTACCATGAAAACTCCATTTGAATTATTTAAAGGAAGAACTCCTAATACTAGTTTGAGTCCGGCATGGATGTTCTGGGGCAAAGGGGTTAAGGATAATAGTATTGGTGATTGGAGACTAAGAGAGATAAAACTGTGTTTAAAAAATAAGTTGTGTTTTGATGAAAGGAAAAGGGTAAAAGAAGGAAAAGTTTCCGTTGGAGATGAAGTAAAGGTCAGAGCACCAGTAGGTTCTTTGTCCTGGTCTAAATACTCTTCTCCCATGAAGGTTATCAAATGTTTTAGTAATTCAGTGAAATTGGAAAATGGAAAGATTAGGAATTTTAATCGTGTTGCTATAGTTAAAAAATGCAATCCTGATATGGATTCTAGTGTACATCATTCTGTCTCTTCTAATAGCTCTGTGGTATCTCCAAATAGATTTAGCACTCGTGTAAAGAAAATTCCAACGTATCTCAAGGATTATACTACTTGAAAGTTTCTTTATATTTTCTTGTGCTATGTTCTTTACACTGCATTCTGTTTTATTCTGTTATACTAATGCTTGCTATGTGAAGCTGTTTTATTTGTATTTCATTTGCAAGTTCTATCTTGTTATAAGAAAGAAGATGTGTAGTATTCTCTTTATATCTATTGTATGTCTGTACCTTGGAACCTAGAATGTTAAGATGATGAATATTCCTGAAGTGATCAGTTGCTGCCTTAAACCTTCATCATACTTATACATTTATTTACATCTTTTCAACCACATCCCACACAATTTGACTAGGATGTGGCGTATTATTCTCAGCATCATTGTCCTATTTGTTTGTTTTATTTAACAACTTTGCCTTGGCAAGCCTAACAGAATGACAACCAAAATCTCAGGTTTTAGATTTGATCAATTGGAGACATATGCTCTGCTTACTGTCTTGTCTGGATGGTGAAAGACCCTGCTCCACCATCCCATACTCCACACTGGCACCTCTTAAAGGCATCCAGCGCCCTACATCACTTCTCATCCAGGGGCTGAAGATATATGATCTCATCATCCACATCCTGATCCATCCTGATGTAACTCCATTGGCTCCTCTTGTCACTCTGAACCATCTTCAAAACCGGCAGCGTCATTTACAAAGCCATCCCAACCAGCCACCCTGCTTATCTTGGAGACAAGCTCTCCATCTATTGTGGCTTTTTGGAGACTCACAGCCATTTCACCATCAGACTGCAAACTAAGAAGGAAAAAATCTATGCATCCAAGATCTGCATCAATCAGACCTGCCCAACAATGCTCCAACGTAAGACAAAGCTGACAACCCACCGCTTTACAGAACACCACATCACAATGCACTAGCACTCCACAAATTAGCTACCTCTCCTATCACTTGTTGACTTTATGCTTCTGTTTGACCATGTACAGTGCACATCTGCCTTTTGACTAAGTTTCTGCTATGGAAATTCCAAATGCATATGGATACAGATGTACACGCATCTCTTTCTTTGGTGTGAAACCATCATCGAACAGCCCCTTTCTGAATGGAAGTGTTCAACCCTCGAACATTCAGGATAACTTTTCTAGGAGGAGCCATCAATACAACCCTGATTATCATGGGGAAGGTCTATTGGAGGTCATTTATGGTAACCCCTGCTATGAACTCTAGCTCTGTTTCTGCTGCACATCTTGGACTACAACTTCCAATACCTGGTACATCATTCAAAAAGAGTGCAAAAGTTGTATAACTTCCAGGGGGACCATGTGCTGCAAGACCCAAATGGGTCTATAGGGCCGTACACTGAGACCTATCAAAAGTGGGTCTTAATATCGAATACATTACTTACCACCTAGTTGTGACACCTTAACATTCTTCTGAAGAGCGTAGACTGTTCCTCTCTCCTTTTCACCCTGTATGCCACCCTGTGTTTGTCAAAGCCTAACTCACCTGAGTTTCTGTTCAGTTCTGATGGAGGTTGAAGACAGTCCGACCCCACCCTGAAACTGCTTGTTCCAGCACACTAGTTTTAAAACAGTGCACTACGAACCAGAAGCTCAAGGGAAGTGGATAAAATAAAAAAATAGAGACAACACTGTTCTTGCGTTTCCACTGTAGAAGAGCTGCTAAAATCTGCGGCCCTCTCTGACTTCTGTAGAAACTGGTGCCTAATGAAACATAAACAAAGAACAGATAAGTGCAACCTATCCCTAAATGTGTTCCTGATGAAACCTTAATCTTATTAGAAATTCTCTTCTAAAAGTACCTCTGGGATCCTGGTCCCAAGCTTCCAGGTTTGGAATGTGTTACTGTTCTGGGATGTGCTTTCTATTACTGTAAAACTTCTGTAAAATCAAACGAATATCATTATCAGAATTACCAACGTCTAACTTTCACCTTAATATAACTAAAGCCTAAATTCTTAATAGCAAACTCACTTTTCACACATTTCCAGACTTTTTATAAAACAAATACTGTACTTTTACATCAAAATACAGCAGGTAATTTGTGCAAGTCCTTGATTTACTGTTTGCCTTGCTGTCAATAGTTTCCTCTGTTCGATTCTTAAAAAAGTTCCATGTAAAACAATGTTTATTTCACAAAGTTCCACAAAGTATTCTTGTAACAAAGGGTTTGAACCACAAAGTTCGTGGGAAATATCTTGTTCCAAATTGTCTTTACATGAATCCAGAAATCGCCGATAAAGTTCTCTCAGGTAATAAAAGGTTTTGCACTTACTTACTAGTTGCTGAAAAGGGATAGTGATCAGTCTAACCTTGACCTCTTTCTCTTTTGCAGGTCGATTGCAGTGAACAGAAGAGGGGCTGAGGCAATAAGTAGCCGGAAACCGGAAAAAGAAAGAGCCAGAAGCCGCGCCCGTTGAAGTCAATGAAGGTCTGGAGAGAGCAGGAGTGCCAGCGCCGGAGGATTTGTTTCCAGGTAAGTGGAGGTAGGCGAGCACAAGCACTGGGTGAGGCTCAGGGGCTGCCTTTTATAGACAGGGCTGGGTGTGGTTCGAAAAGCTGGGTGTGGTTCGAAGAACTAGGTGTGGTTCTCACAAGCAGGTGTGCAGAGCTTCAGTTATTATGCTAATGAGTTGAAGTAACACACGGCCTAGGGAGGAGTGTTATAAATAAGCCTTGGTAAAAGCAAGGTCCAATGTTTTCTAAATAAGCCTTGGTAAAAGCAAGGTCCAATGTGCAAACAAGACAGCAATGTCCAAACTTGTGAATACATTGAGCAACATACACAGAAGTCTTAGGGAGGGGCTGAGATAACAAGAAAGGCTTTCAGTAGTATATTTTAAGAGACCTATTACAGAGACCACTAGTGCAATGAGAGGGGACATGCTCTTTGCTGTGCACAAACCCTAACAGTGTTCCCTGCTGGCCTTTTGCGTCTTCCATTCGCCAGAACAGTTGAAGCGTTGAGACTTGCCACCCATTCCCTAGGATCTTGTAGTGGGAACTTCACTGTTAAGTGCCTCTGCTGATGTCTGTGCTGTATGTAATTTGGTACTCAGTGTGACTATGAGGTACACCAGTAATCCCTAGTAATAGACTATAACTCTCTGCCACAGGACAGCAGCTACCTTCCTGAAGCCTCTCCTCCTTGCTAGTCCAACTGATGATATGTCTTGAAACAGCTCTATCTTGCCTCCCTGAAACAAGATCTTCTCCTCCATCCTCGTGGCCTCCATCGAAGATTCCCTGAGTTTGGAAAAAAAATATTCACGTAAGAATATAAGGGAAGAGGTTTTGTCATATCTGGAATGCTGAAAGAATGTACAACTCTGATTGCTAGTCGAAAGCAACAGAAATTCTGCATGGAATGTGGATGCAGGATCACTAGACCCAATTTTAGCAGCCAGAAAAAAAGGCTGATAAAATCAATTGAATCTTTGACTGCAACAGCAGCCAGACCTCTGTTCCCCTCCTTGCTGAGTTTCTTTCAGCAAGGACACATTTTTCTTCCCCAACCCACTCTCCCAAATCCACACCTCCACCAAACACCTTTCCTATCTTCTCAGAGCAGGTGGTAAATGTGAAAGTTAATTCTCCTTGTACTGGGTAAACCATGCAGCCTTCCACCTGGTAAAACCAGGTCCACACTGTTATTTCTCATTCTGAAGAATAACACAATGCTGAGTAATGTCACAATACTGGTATGGTGTTACCATACAGTAACATAAATTTCACATGCAGAGTTTGCATTATACCAGTACCATGCAATTCACAAACGGTCCAATGTGTCCTTTCTAATTTAATGTCAAAGTCCCTATTTTTCATCAGGACCTGGGGAAAGAATGTTTGACCTGATTTTCCTGTATGGCTCCAGTAACCACAGAATTGATTTTTCAGATTCGAATATTTTTACTTCGTGAACAGTTTTTCAATGCCATCAAGATTGTATTGCTGGGCCTCTAGGGCTGCTATCCTCTTTGACAGTTTGTCTTATTTAGGGGTGTGTTCTGTGGCAAGGTTTTCAACCTAGTTGAGCCATAGCTCAGCTTTCTGTGAATTATTGACCAGTTCTGAGATGGATCTTGCCAGATCCTGAAGTTGAGACATCATCTCGGCCTTGAGCTCTTTTATCATCATGTGTATGGCCTGCTTTCAGGTCAGGGCTTGGTATCATAGTCTTCCTCCAACGCTTCCATCTCCTGGCTCTCCAGTGTCTCTGATTGGCAATTCCATCTAATTTGTCCTACTTTTGTGATCCTAGTATGTCCTTTATTGAGGAAGTTTTGGGCTGCTTGTTTTTTGCGATGCCATTTGTTCTTTTGTAGGCTAGTCAATCAAGCAGCTATGTTCACTATTTAACTCTAGCAACCACAAGTAGAGGAAAGAAGACTTTGGAGTGTTTTCGTTGATGCTTTCTTCAGAAACCGTTATGAGGTTTGATTTTGCAATAGTTTTGTTTTGTACCTCCTTATTAAAGGTGTGAAAACTGCTGCTAATATGCTCTCTGGTCAGAAGGGAAAGTGGCTGCTGAGATTTCTGCTGGGTAAGGGTCTTTGGGCCAAGAAATGGTTTTGCGATTCTGAAATAGAAAATTTTACTGATTCGCTATTTTGGATTTGCAAAATGCAATGTATATAGGAATCTCAATATTTTTTGCGATTCCTCAACAGTCCCTAATAGCAAACCGCAAATTGTGATTCGCTATTAGGAAATGCATTCCCATTCATTCCTATGGGCCTATAGGCACATAGGAATGAATGAGAGTACATATGTAAATTGCGATGACCAAATTGGTAATCGCAATTTGCTAATGCAAATCCAAGTTTGCTAGGTGGCCTATGGGCCCCCCTGACGCACACCCAAAAAAGGTAAGTGTGCACATATGGCACACACACATGCCCCAAGGGCATGTTTGCGTGTCACATGGCACCTTGAAAAATTCACTTTTGTGGCTTTTTCAAATGAATCACAAATTACCATCAACTTGAAGTTGGTGGTAATTTGCGATTCCTAAATGCAAATTTGCATTTAGCGATTGCTACATGAATTCCCTAACTGCATTAGCAATTTAGTTAATCGCCAAAAATTATGATTACCCATATTGCGAATGCCAAAAGTTTTATACATTGCAAAAGGCATTTTTGTGTTCGCAAACAGCCTTGATACATCTGGCCCTTTATGTTGGCCTCTAACACTGATCCTAGTTCCAACCTGCCCCTTTACTAATCTGGCTCCTAGTGCGCAGATATTTGCTTAGTCTCAAATTCACTTTCACCTCCTCTGGCCTTTTATGTTGATCTCTAACACTGACCCTAGATCCAACCTGCCCCTTTACTGATCTGGCTCCTAGTCCGCAGATATTTTGCTTAGTCTCAAATTCATTTTCTTCTCCTCTGTTTAGCGCTCACTTCTGGCAGGAATATTCAAATTCCTGCTCCTGTCTGAGTGCCAGAGCTGGTCCAGAGTTCCCTCTTGTAGCTGGAGTCGTCATTGGATAGCTGGAGTCGTCATTGGAGCACTGAGGTGCTTGCCAGGCAACAGCATGGGTTCATGACCTGCAGTGTAAGGGGCTGTAAATTTGAATACCACATTCTTGCATTATAAATTGTGGCATCACTCTGACCTGCTGAAGGACTGGGTTCTTTAAGACCCAGCGGTGCCAGGGCACAACACCTGAAACCTTCGTGGGTAACCTGCTCCGGCGTACGAATGACAGAGACACGGGACACTTCCTTCGGCGTCAAAGATTCAAGGTTTATTTACTGCAGGGAACACAGAAGTCACGACAAGTACAACACGTGCAACTTGGGGAGACTGCTTCAAATTGGTTCTGTGGATCGCTCCTTTTATACAGAATTTACCCATAGGACAACACGGTACACAAAGGTTTACAACCGGGTTCCCACACTTATCCCCCAGAGGGGTCGCTTTGGTCACTTTGATACACATAAGGTCCGGAACATAAGTGCGGAAACATTTGGCGGTTCCCAACTGTAAAAACCCATCTTCCCAACATTAGTGCATTCCAATCGGCAGTAAAACAGATCGAAATAGTAACAAAGACAGGTGCAGAGGAAGATGGAGACAGTGGGGAGATCGGAAAGGGTGTAAAAAGGGGAGGTATCGGGAAACACGAGATACAGGCATCAAAGGGACGTGCCTAATGAGATGCACGGCTGAGACAATAAACCGGCACGGCAAGATGAGCCTCGAGCGGGGCCATCTGCCTTACAGTATCATCCCCCTCATCATAAAGACACTTACAAAGGACATGTGTCTTCCGCAAATATCTTGGGAGTCCCAGGGTCGCGAAGCGGACAGCGTCCGTTCGCTTGCTACTTGAGGGCAAGAGACAAAATGGATGCCGTATCTAAGATGGAACCCGTGGGTACAGACGAAAAACCCACATAACAAACGAACGGTTTAAGTTAGCACAGCGAAACTGCGCACACTTACTAAACTCGTCATTTGCGGTTCATAGATACCAGACTCGACCATATTCGTGCGAGTTAAAAACACCACTTCCAATTGTCACAGAACCTCAGACGCTCCTTTTGCCCTCATGTAGGCAAGCACTAGTCGGAATCATACTCGATATTCATCAGACCATCTAGATGTTGTTGTAGCATAGCTCTGTCCAACCGAGTCCCCTTGGTAACAGGTGGCTGTCTCATACACGTTGTAGCACAAAGGCCACATAAGGCAGGACCGCACTGCACACAAAGGCAACACGTGAACAGGAACGCCACAACGACTCCGATGATCATCAGAATCTTCCAACCCCAAGTCGACATCAGGCCCCAAAACCATCCAAGTAGCGTCCAATCCCCTACATCCACGTGTATGGATTCGGAGATCTTATGCAACTTCGAGATGGCTTGATAGACAGTCGGAGCGTTATCTGGAATGAAAATACAGCAGCTCGAATGGATCACCTTACATACCCCACCTCGATCTGCTAAGATCACGTCTAAAACCATACGGTTTTGTAACGTCATAAGTCTATCCGCATGAAGTTCAGTGGTGATATTTTCCAAGGGCACTGGCAGTAATATTAGCTGTCGATTCTACCACTCGAGTCAACTGTCTCAGGTTCCTACTATTAACCATAGGTCCCCAAAACGGGAGGAAACCCTTGAAAAAGTCTCCTGCCTCTTGACCGGCAGTATCCTCTTCGCTAATTACGCCTCTCACAACTCTAGTCTTGTGATAATCTGCATCTACAGTGAACGTCGGAGGCAACAAGTTTGCATGAGCCCATGAAGTCAGAGGGCAACCATGCATATGCACGATCATGACAGATAAAGTATGTACCCTTGGCGGCCAGAAACACAGGGGACGAGACCATCGGCAGAATGTAATTTTCAGTGCAAGCACTCTCTCCAAGTCGGGCTTTCGATCTTCGGCCACGACCTATTAGACAAAAATTACCAATGTGGGGTACGACCCATATCGGAGGCGAGCTCTTAAGCTGTTTTTCGCTAGTGAACACACTATACTCGCCTCTACTCAGGACCCTGTAGGCTTGTACCTCTTCTTCTGGAATAAGCGAAGGATCATAGATATCGCTATCTAAGTCTTCTATTGCTATAGACAAAGGTTTTTGATACGAGGTAGGACCAGAGTAGGGGGAACGTGGTTCTCGAATGGGGTGGAAACCCAGTGCGCTTCGAAACATTGTTTGAAATGCTCGAGCAGACCCTTGGGAACTATACGGTAACACCAGATATGGAATTCCCTTATCCGTAGTATGTGGCATCAACCCACACACCCAACAATTAGTAGTGTTAACCACTAACTGATGCTGATGAAGGAGCTGAATAAAGGAATTGTTGCGGAATTCTGCACGTCTAGCCTGCTCGTGTTCAGGTAGGATATGAAAAGAATGAGGAGAAGCAGTGGAGGTAAGTTTAGGGTCAGGGGTAGGAGTAGGTGTAGCAGAAGGTAAGAAGTAAGACATCGTGTAATACACCCCACCCGCCAATAATGCAGAAACAGTCAAAAACAATACGAATATTTGGAACAAAAAACATTTGGTACGACTGAGTTGCTGCAGCTTGAATCTATGAGCCTGAGCTTCTTCCAAGTTCATCAGCTTCGAGAATGCCATTCCCTATGACCGTCCGCAACGTTTCTTGACGCACTTCGTTCTGTGTAGCAGCAGTCAATCCCTAGGAGTTCCCAGGAACCGACGGTCTTTAACCTAGCGTCAAGACCTACTAACCAGAAGGAAGTACGCGCGCGGCCCTACGGCCTTTATTTCACAAGCGTATATATGCGAAAACAATGTTTCTCAGCTGTGGAAGCAAAAAGTATAAGGAACGAAGCTTAACGAATATATACAAAATAATTACAATGATACGAGTGTTCAAACTGATCGTGGAAAACGGGATAATGCAATTGTCAAGGGACAGAACAGGATCTTTTATTAGTCTTTAGTGCTGGATCGCAAAAAGTATCGGGTTTTCCCAGGACGTGTCTGTTCGTCAAACAAAGGATCCGTTGAAGAGACAGCGTCCTGCTGATCAGTTGAATGTTCTGGTCTTGAGTCTTTTGCTGACAAATGATCAACAGTGTCTTTTTGCTGCACTGAGGATTCTCCGACAGGTTGTGCGTCACTAAAAGGTACAAACGCCGGCAATCCTTCGGTTTCAGTTGATGCAATGCCTCTCCTCACCCACGAGTCTGCTGGCAACGGGATAGGGACTTTCTTGGTATGGGTGGCATGCACCCAATTTTTCCGACCCTCTAGACGAACTGCAGTTCTCGTGGCAAGGAGGACCTGGTAGGGTCCAGTGAACCTGGGATCCAAATTGTTCTTGCGCGAGAAGTTGCGCGTCACCACCCAATCTCCGGGCTGGAGGTGGTGGCCTGGACCCTCCGTCTGCGTCGGCAGTGCTTCGTAAACCTGTTGGTGAATTAACCTCAGTTTAGCAGTCAAGTCATGAAGATAATCGATCAACATTGGATACTCAAGATCACAGAAAGTACCTGGCCTAGGAACCCCCCAAACATTCGCAGGACGACCGAACACTATTTCGTAGGGACTAAGCCCTACTCGGGAGTGTACAGTCGCCCTAGTTGACAGTAATGCTAAGGGTAAAGCGTCAGGCCACGAGAGACCAGTCGTAGCCTGAATCTTTGCTAGCTTTAGTTTAAGGGTGCCGTTATACCCTTCAACCAAACCAGCTGACTGGGAATGGTTGGCGCTATGGAATTTCTGATTAATTCCAAGGCCCTTACACACACTCTTCATCACACTCCCCACAAACTCACTTCCGTTATCTGACCACACGACTCTAGGCATTCCATACCGAGGAAAGTATTCCTTCAGTAGGATTTTCGCAGTAGACAAAGCAGTATTGTCTTTGAGAGGATAGGCCTCGATCCATCGGGAGAATGCGCAAACCACAACTAAAACGTATTTCAGGTTATTGCATCGCTCCATATGGATGAAGTCCAATTGAATCACCTCAAAGGGACATGAAGGGGGAGCAAAACTGCCAGGAGGAGTTGGGGTTCCTTTGCCAGGATTGTACAACATACACACCATACAATTCTTAACCAAGCGTTCAGCACATTTCGCAATACCATCATTCTTCCACACAGGGGACAGCAACTTACAAATACCTTTCGCACTAATATGTGCTAACCCATGCGCCATAGTCACAACAGCCAGCACATACGCATCAGGCAACATCCATCTTTTCTGATCCGATAAATCAATCCAACACCCACTTGCATCTAACTTCCCCGTACTTTCTTTCCACTTCGTCTTTTCAGTCTCGGTGGCCTCATTCTGAATTGCCTTCACACTCTCGATAGTGTCCTCACACATACTCGATTCTATAGGCCACCTAACTGAACTCGTCACATACATTCGAGTGCTAAGGTTCCGAGCAGTCTCCTTAGCAGTCTCATCCGCAAACGCATTACCACGACCAACATCATCCGTCACCTTACGATGCGCACTACATTTAACAATCGCCACTTGCTTAGGCAACGTAAGTGCATCCAAAAGATCATTCACCAGCTGACCATGCTGAATCTTCGTACCATGCGATGTTAGAAAACCTCTCTCTCTCCACAACCGTCCAAAACTATGTGCGACGCCAAAGGCATATTGGCTGTCAGTAAACACGTTCACCGTTTCCCTTTCGCTAACACACACGCTCTAGTGAGAGCGATCAGCTCTGCAGCTTGAGCAGAATTCTGATTTAACCTCGCCGTCTCAACAACAGTATTCAACGTTACAACAGCATAAGCAGTAGTCACATCACCATTCGGCAACTTGAAACATGAACCATCCACATACAGTGTTCCATCTGGGTCTTCCAATGGGGTGTTTTTAAGGTCCACTCGACCTTTCGTTTCCTCCTCTGTCCTCAAATAACAGTCGTGTTCTGTTATTTCATCTGACTCTGAGCTAATTGGTAACAAAGTTGCCGGGTTCAGAACATTACAACGTTTTATTTGAATGTGGCTTGCCAACAGCGTCAACTCATACCCAGACAACCTCGCACTCGTCAAGTGCTGAGTTTTTGTACGATTCAAAAGAGTGTCAACTGCATGCGGAACCATCACCGTAAGCATATTATCCATGACCAATCCTGCTGATTGTCGGATGGAGACCGCAGCTGCCGCTGTTGCTCTCAAGCAACTCGGCAATGCTCTAGCTACTGGGTCCAAGGTCGAGGAAAAATATGCACATGGACGTTGTTTACCACCAAAAGGTTGCGTTAAGACACTCAAAGCACAACCTTCCCTCTCGTGAACATATAACGTGAACGGCTTACTGTAGTCAGGAGTACCTAACACAGGAGCCGAACACAATGAATCACGCAATTCAGAAAAACGTTTCTGACATTCTTCCGTCCATGGTAAAGGAGTCGAAACATCCTTGCACGTAAGAGCTACCAATGGTTTCGCTAGCAATGAAAAATTTGGAATCCATTGCCTGCAATATGACGTGATACCTAGAAAGGCACGCACATCTCTTTGGGTTGTTGGCACAACCATTCGCGCAATTGCTGCAATTCTCTCTGGGGTCAACCGCCTTCCCTCCTTTGACAATAAGTGACCTAGATAGGTTACTTCTTGACAACAATATTGGAGTTTAGAAGGTGACACCTTGTGATTTAACTCGCAGAGATGTTGCAGCAGCGACACCGTAGCAATTTTGCAAATGTCCTGAGTATCTGCAGCTACCAATAAGTCATCGACGTATTGGATTAAGGCCGCACCAGCCGGCAACCTAAACGCATCCAGTTGACCCTTCAAGGCTTGGCTGTAAATCGATGGACTTTCACAGTAGCCCTGAGGAGCGCGTTTAAACCGGAAGCTACGTCCACCAAGAGAGAAACCGAAAAGGTCTCTGCTCTTGTCTGCAATTGGAATGCTGAAGAACGCATTCTTCAAATCAATCACCGAAAACCACGATGCAGAAGCTGGAATCAGAGTCAGTAGCGCCGTGATGTCAGGCACAACGGGGAACTGAGGAATCACAATTTTATTCACCTCCCGTAAATCGATAACAAAACGATAAACAGGTGGTTTCGAAGGATCGATACGTTTAAGAATGGGCAGTACAGGACTGTTGCACACGTTTCCCCGTGTTTCCTCAATAACATCTTTCTCGATCAAATCATAGATGATCACTAACAACGCTCGCTCACCATCAAGAGAGATACGATATTGGGGAATACGTGGCAATCGCACATTAGATTTCAACTGAACAACATAAGGGGAGATGTCAAGCAGGCCCACATCATTGGGACCTGTTGCCCACAAAGATGCAGGAAGAGAACTCAATTCCGGTGGAAGCTTATCGAGAGACAAGTACATAGGAGAGACAACCTTCTCTCCTAACGTAAGCTTTACACCCGCAGGAGAACAATACAAAGTTGCATACAAACGTTTAAGCAAATCCAGACCCAAAAGATTTTCACCACAACCCGTGGTCAAAATCAACGGAGCTTCTAGCTCACGAGGCCCAATTATAAGGGGCAGAGGGCGTGAAACTGGATTGCTAACGGGGGCGCCAGAGAATCCAACGGAAACATTTGTTAAGCCAGACAAAGGTGCGCCAGGGAGTTTCGAATGCTTTATGGAACTTTTCGCTGCACCAGTGTCCAACAGAAAAGGCTCAACGACGCCCGATGTAGCAACTGCGACGTAAGGCCCTCTCTGATCAACCGGAACTGATACCACTCCCTCTCCTTGTCTATGGCTGTCCTAGTAATTACTGTTGTCAGTTCCCTGATCGACGTAATAATCGTCTACATTGTACTGCGCAGATCGTCCTTGCGACGATCCACGTTGATCGAAACAATTATCGGAATTTGATGAGTTATCTGAACGATCATTCTGAGCTCCACGACCTCTACCACGTGGTGCCTGCTGTGAACCACCACGACCTCCTCTAGATGAATTACCACTATTACGTTCATTTAGGACAGGACAATTGAATTTGATATGACCCTCCTGTCTACAATAGGCACA
This sequence comes from Lissotriton vulgaris, assembly GCF_964263255.1. NCBI lineage: Eukaryota > Metazoa > Chordata > Amphibia > Caudata > Salamandridae > Lissotriton > Lissotriton vulgaris. The sequence continues at coordinate 1,120,414,080 of NC_141687.1, forward strand.
TTGATTGTACCCTAACGAGGATCTTTGGGAAGAGGAGTCATTGCGAGATTGTGATCGGTTGGATTGCGGCTGCGATCTATTTTGTTGCGAAGCATTCTGATTCGAACGCGGAGGATACGCTTGCTGCAACAACACTTTAGTTTTAAGTTCTTTCGTCTTTTTATCAGCACGGTCACTCTCTTCTTTCTCTCTATTCTCATAATATTGTGCCGTAGCCAATATTTGAGCCGAGGTAGAAACGGCCCATGCACTTTCTGAATTCTTTAATTTATTGCTCAAATCAGGCAATAAATTCGAAACGAATTTGTCCACAAACAACCGTTGACCACCCTCAGTGCTCATATCCTGACCACTATGATCGATGAACGCTTCCTCGAACCTCGTAAAGAAGTCGGAGACACTCTCGTCCTTCTTCTGTTTACAAGCTGACAATTTATCCCAATTTACTCTCATAGCTGGCATAAGAGTTTTCATTAACGTTATTATTCTTTGAGGGAGAGCAGTAATCAACTGCTCGGGTTTAGCGCCACCAGTTTGCAAACCATCCGCCGCTACAATGGCAGCCCAATCACCACCTAATTCGTTTGGATGATTCTCCTGACGAATCTTAGCCCATACCGGTTGCGGTACAACATTGCCAAACAGCATGTCAATATCGGCAAGATTCATTATCGTAGCGTCTACGAGCTGCGATAGTTCTTTGTAATACCCTGCAGGATTTTTGCGAGGGTCAGGCAAAGATTGCTTCACCTGTAACACTTCTGAGCGTTTCCATGGGAGATGTATCCACACTCTCTGGAAATGTGCCAATGTCGGAGGGTGAGCATTAGGATCAGCTGGCATCCATACTGGTGGAACTTCGCGCATAGGAAATTGACCAGACTCATCTGGCTGTCTTTCAATATCCTCAACAAACAAGGCTTGAGGTATGGGAGTGGGACGGAAAGATAGCAACCGTTCAACAGCACGTCGAACATTGGTATCCACTATCAGTCCAGTTGAGAACTGAAGCTGTAGATCAGACAAAGCGGTCAGCACCTCGTCAGGCGCATCGGCCGATATCTGATCACGAAGGACCTTACACATTTCCTCGAACACAAATCTTTGGGTTGGTATATTGAACTGACAAAACGTATCGAGTACAATACGTGGTGGATTTTTAAGGGGATGCGTCATCCAACCCATCGCCATATTATATAGCGAAGCGCGTTCCCTATTACCAGGAAGCTGACTACGTCTCTGAGGACCATCTGAACCAGCGGACCCAAGAACAGGTCCGAGCGAATGAAAGAAACTAGCCGCAAGAGGAGAATTACGACTACGAGTAGAGGGAGAAGTATAGGACACAGGACTAACAAGTGAAGGAGTAGAGACAGAAACAACAGCAGGAGTTAACAGAGCAGGAGCAGTAGCGGGAGCAGGAGTATGTGGAAGCGGAGGAGCAATAGGAATAGCAACAGGCAAAGGAGCAGGAACAGTCGGAAGAACGGGTGCAGGTTGAGGAACAGGCAAAGGAAGAATAGGTGGAAGAATAGGTACAGGAGGAACCACGGGAGCTGTGGTACCCTGTACATACGGAGGTGGCGACTTCATGAGATAGGACATTAAGGGATCCTCAACTATTTCTTCCTTCTTTTCCGACTCCGTAGGCAAAGCAGGATAACATTTATCTATAGTCATACGCTGTAGCCTATCAAACACTTCCTTTTCCTTAACCTCCTTATCATGCTGAAATTGCTCTGCTTTCTTTACAATGGTAGCAACATTATCTCTCTGATTTCGTTTAGTCTGTCTGATTTCTTTCTGTCGGGCTTCTTTACGCCACAACCGAAAGGCATCAAACATGGCCGGCCTTGACTTTTTCTCGAACAATTTAGCCTCTAGGTTATCTAGAATCGGGGTCTCAAAGCTACCATGAGGTGGCCAACTAAGGACACCGTCCTTCTTTGTATAGCGAATCCAATAATCATTAAAGGTAATCGGGCCTAGCCCATGTTTACTGTACAGTTCATAAGTCGGAGTTCCAACCGGAGGTATCGGACACGAGTCCTCCAGTCGGGAATCCGCACCACAAGGTCTGAAACAACTAAACAAAGTACTACGACCAGGCATCTTGCACACTAGCCGAGTTTCACAAACTTCAAGGGTTACGGGATTTACCAAGTCCCAGCAAAGAGCTAATACCCTCGGTTTTTGGCGTCTGCAGGCGTCAAATAACACAACAAAGTACGCTAGCAAAGTGTCACCGACAAAAACACTCACACAGCGTCAACAACAAAAACACTCGCTAAAGTGTCAACAACTAAGAACTCTGGGAGCGACCCACAAATACTTAACTCAAAGATCGATGGCGTCACCAGGAAGGCCCGTCAATCGTCTCGCTATACCAAGGTCTACGCCAGGCGCCAAAACAGGTTTACAGTCAGAGCAGCAGTCCGTCGCAGCCGTCAGGAGGCGGGAATCTTCGCGGGAAAAGTCTTCGGGCCACTTATTTCGACAACAGGATTGATGAAGCGGAGTGCACCTTCCCTCGGAGATTTCACACGAAGTTCCTCACGATCGTCGGGCTTGGACCGGTACCACTGATGCAGCCCCACGTTGGGCGCCAACTGAAGGACTGGGTTCTTTAAGACCCAGCGGTGCCAGGGCACAACACCTGAAACCTTCGTGGGTAACCTGCTCCGGCGTACGAATGACAGAGACACGGGACACTTCCTTCGGCGTCAAAGATTCAAGGTTTATTTACTGCAGGGAACACAGAAGTCACGACAAGTACAACACGTGCAACTTGGGGAGACTGCTTCAAATTGGTTCTGTGGATCGCTCCTTTTATACAGAATTTACCCATAGGACAACACGGTACACAAAGGTTTACAACCGGGTTCCCACACTTATCCCCCAGAGGGGTCGCTTTGGTCACTTTGATACACATAAGGTCCGGAACATAAGTGCGGAAACATTTGGCGGTTCCCAACTGTAAAAACCCATCTTCCCAACATTAGTGCATTCCAATCGGCAGTAAAACAGATCGAAATAGTAACAAAGACAGGTGCAGAGGAAGATGGAGACAGTGGGGAGATCGGAAAGGGTGTAAAAAGGGGAGGTATCGGGAAACACGAGATACAGGCATCAAAGGGACGTGCCTAATGAGATGCACGGCTGAGACAATAAACCGGCACGGCAAGATGAGCCTCGAGCGGGGCCATCTGCCTTACAGTATCATCCCCCTCATCATAAAGACCCTTACAAAGGACATGTGTCTTCCGCAAATATCTTGGGAGTCCCAGGGTCGCGAAGCGGACAGCGTCCGTTCGCTGGCTACTTGAGGGCAAGAGACAAAATGGATGCCGTATCTAAGATGGAACCCGTGGGTACAGACGAAAAACCCACATAACAAACGAACGGTTTAAGTTAGCACAGCGAAACTGCGCACACTTCCTAAACTCGTCATTTGCGGTTCATAGATACCAGACTCGACCATATTTGTGCGAGTTAAAAACACCACTTACAATTGTCACAGAACCTCACTGCCCTGGCCAAACTTCTGTGAACACAGCTCTATGCAGTGGGCTATTGTCTCTGCAGCTATGTCTCTGCAGCTGGTGAAGACTGTAGTTATCTCAAGTCCATCCTTGCTGCCATATGAGATTCTCCCCTTTTCCACAAATCCATCATTCTTGTTCAGCATCACACTTTATTTGTTGATCTTGCTCTGAATTGATTCACAGTAGCTGACGTCTTGGAATCGATGTGCATACTTTGCTCAGGATGCCAGCCGTTCTATTAAATTGTGTTGCCTCTCAGATAACATCCAGCTCACAGAATGAGTTTAGGACCATCCTGCCTCCTTCTTTACTAGCCTCTATCCACTCTCTGCTCTAAATGGCTGCCTGTGGCACAATTAAGCTAAGACGTGAACTGGAGCTCGGCAAGCACAGGTCTTGACAGGTCCTAACACTGGCACACACCTCACCCATCGTCTAATCAATCCAGAGGTGGGGCCAGCTGTTTCAAGGGAAAGAATTTAGCATCCTCTTCAAAGACATATTTAGATCCTCCATCTAAACCTAATCAGTCCTGACTACCATTGACTCCCTTCCTCAGAATCTGCTTGGTGAAGAAAAGGAAATTTTTTAAGGGCCTGTTTCACACAGGCAACTTGCACTTTTGAGTAAGTTTATTCTTTGTAATAAATTTACTATTTTTGGTATTCACAAACTCTGATAGTAAAATTACCACAAAGGTTTCATGTATATGACTGTATCACAGAGTAGTTCAATTGGCTTACTATTGTGAGGATGGGTGGTGTTCCTTCAGAAACTTCTCCCTGGCCCTCAATAAAACCCTCTTGCTTCTCCCTAGACCTTTTGTAGTAAGTCCGGCCCTTTTCACACCCACTCCCTCAAGTCCCACCCACATTTACTACTAAAACATATACTTAAGTGTGTGGAGATTCCAGAGTCTTGTCGAGAACTCCGCACACATACATATAGATAATGCAGAGGTGTAAAACTCCACATGTAGACTGTGAATTGCAAAGTGTAGTACATTTCGTGGTACTACAAAAAGTACTGTAATATGCAGTTTCTGAATCGGGCCCTTTGTGTCTACGTGCAAACGATGTCAAGCGCTTGGAACTGGTACGTGCTTTAGGAAGGTTTCAAAATCAAAATTTCTGAGCTGCTGCCAATTTCGTCAGGAACAAGCTATAACAGGGTCAACAATTGGTGGCAGATCAAAAATAATTTGGGCCTTTTCAGCTGCTCGCCCAAGATCAGGGTGGGCTTCATACTGGCTTCTCACTGGTAAATCTGAGTAGTCTGCCACGCCTACGAGCCCACACTTTTGCCTGTGTGTTTGGAGGAGGAAGTGTGATTGCAAGTACTTATGTGTGTTTTTACATGAAGGGCAAAGCAAACAGTTAGAGTACTCCTCATAACCGCCTCTTGTCGAATTACAACATGTACACTGGCATGTAGGTCCATATAAAGTTAAGAAACCACAAATTTTTATCAAGAAAGGATTTAAACCATCCAGGGCCTAAAGCAGGTGTATGCTCTTCCTTCAAGTCTACTTTTTTTGATTTCAAAGCATTTTATTTTATAAAGAAGTGACAAAGAATAAAAGGTACATAATATGATAAAAGTGATACAATTGAGGCAAGATAAACAAACAATCAGAGGCTAAAATTGAGGTGTAATCATAATAAATGCATTCAAAAGTAAAAGTAGCCTGTTATAAATAAAGGAACCAATTAGGTAAAGGCTAACATTCAAGCAATAAACAAATGTATCACTATCAACTGTTATATATCCTTCAAGTCTACTTAAACGAAGTACTGCTGCGCTTTAGGTGTAATAATGATGAACATATTTACTTGGCTTGGGCTACATTTCACTTCTACAATATACAGACATCAATAGGCCGTCGGACAACACCAGAGTGGATCCTCAAAGGACTCTTACTGCATTGAAAGATTCCAATATCCAGAATAAGCTGTCACTGTGAGTATATGAAATACCACCATAGCGGTGTCTGGTTGATTTTCCAAGTATGCGTTAGGGGGCAGGTAGGTCATGAAATATTAGGGTGACTAAGTGATCAGCCTACCTTACAGAGTGGTTTGAGGAGTAGCTACGAAAAGGTAATGGTATAGATAAAAAAAACACAATTGCAATAAACATCATGGACAAAAATAGAACCGTAACACACTGGTATGAATGGGCTGGCCTTATTTACAGAAATTGAGAAGAAACGTTAGTCACTGCCCAATATATAAATCGTCAAAATGGAAGCAATTCAAACCTGGTGATAAAAAAGTAAACCGAAAAAGTTTTCCTTTCAACCAAAAATTTACAAGGAACACTTTTTACCATTTCGAAAAGTTGAAAAAACACTTTTAAATATTTCTGCAGCACATCCAATTGATTTACTGAAGGTGCCTTTAAAAAAAAGACAATGTAGGTCCTCGGTAATGTTTACAACTACTTTGGCTGAAAAGTGGTTGTATTCATTTCATTAAGTATATCAATACTGGACACAGACATATATTCTCGACGTTCTCTTCTGCCTCGCAACATTAACGACCAAGCGTCTGGTTATTTGGCAGGTTGAACCAGGCCCCTTCAATTTATAATTTCGAAATATATAACAGTCTTAATCGTAAAAAGGTAAATGTATTTCTTGCTTATAAAGTTGAATCTAAATATGGCTGTTTCTTCATAAATGATAAACATAAACGAGTTAGATAGCCTAGAGACAATTTTAGGTCTTTAGAGCAGAAGGAACTCGTATATTAGTTTCAAAAGATGTTTATTTTGATCAATATTCATGGTTGATCATATTCCCAGACATGGTAATCGGTAGCCAAAGCTAATTGTATTTATTCGATTAGTCGCTAGAGATTGCGGCCAGAGTTTTTACAAATTCTTTCTTCTAAACGAGACTTTTTAATGCGGTCTGTTCCCTTTAGCACAACAACCACAGATATAATTAAGATTAATAATTTCACGCTATGACAAAATGGAGATCATCAATTCACGTCGAATCTTCTATGCGGGGTAGAGAGTCAAAGATTAAAATTACAAGGGAAGCATCTAATAATGCATTACTTTGGTATAAGATGTGCGCGGCAAGCCAAAGCCATACTTCCCAAGTGCAAAGGACTATCTGTTGTCTAAAGCTGGCAAAAATGGACACGTGCCCCTCATAGCATATGGTCTCCTGCCAACTGTTAACAAACACTAGGGGGCATATGTATAAGCCCCTATCGACACCACAATGTCACCTATATTGACCTTGTGGTGGCGATAGGAGCTGCGCCTTATGTACAAGGCAGCGTTAAGCCACTTAACTTGGCTTAATGCTGCTTTGTACATAAGGCCCCCTTTCACGCTTTGGTTAGTGTGAAAGGGGTGGGCAGTGGGTGTTGCGGTGGGAAACAACACCCATTCATTTGATGCTGCCCCCTATGTACCAGGGAGGCGTACATAGGAGACAGTGCCAAAATTAAGACCAGGTAAAAACTGATACTAAGATAGAGAAATGAGGAAAAATGCATTATTTATCCTTGTTTTTGCTTTTTCCATGTGTGCTGCCTCTCTCCTCCACTTCCTTGAACATATCCCCCTAGGAATCGCAGTTCCGAATATCAGGATAATTTCCATTTAAAATGAACAGTGCAAATTACTTAGACTATGTAACAAAGGGAGGTGACAGACTTCAGCCATAATATACAGTGAAGCCAGTTAACTAAGGTTATCCTCCTGCCCCAAGCTTTTTCAAGAGGTCACATGCATGATTTCTTGACCTTCAAACTCCAGTTATACCTGTCACTTCATAAGAGTAACCACCGAATGTAAAGTGGTTTAATGAACTGGCAGGGGGTGGGGGCGTGTGACCAGCAGTAAATTCCTGCTGGAGGTCAGGCAGGCCTGTCTTTGTATTGCAGTGTAAGACTCCTAAATGCAGCACCCAGTCTACAGACGTAAATCATGATGTATGTTTGACCCTGGGGCTGAATAAGGTCATGCAATTTAATGGATATAACAGTCTTTTCTTGAGAGCAGCTGGCAGTTAATCAGGTGGTAAATCATATGGACCGCAGTAAGCAAACAGAAGCCAGGGCCACTATTTAAGAGCACTGTTTTCAAGGCAGAGAATGAAAGCCATGTCAGGGGCGTAACACAGTCCCCTGCAGTCCCTGAAGTGCTGAAGGGAACCCAAACACTTCATTCCGCCCAAGGCCAATGAATATCTGTGTGGTGCAGGAGACTAAGGGGCTCCTCATCACATTTTGTGGGTGGGGAGGCATCATTTTTAGATTGAGCTTGAGTATCACATGCGCTGCTCTGGGAGGCATGCTGTATTCAGACTATGTGCATTTAACACGCCCAGCACTTCAGGTTGGTTAGTTGACTTGCCTTTTGAAATTCCTTTACTAAGGTTGGTCAATAGTGTCCATCTCTCCCGTCTTTGGATGCTTGGTTCCCTTCCAGTGGACATCACTGATTGTTTCTTTTGGTTGGCCATCTCTGGCCATCTGTTACCTCTTACCCCACACCACTCCCTACCGCCATTGCTACCGTCTTTCGTGTGCTGCTGCTTTTTGCAGTAGTAGGCTGTTCTGACCGACTTTTTGCCCCTTTTCTTGAGTGAAGGTGATTGAAGGTGACTTTAGTCTGCTATCATTCTAATAGGAGGACTAGAACCTTAGACAGGGCCTATTTACAAGACGTTTGATGCAATCCCCTACCCCTCTTTTCATTTCAGGGCTTATAAATCTATGTTAAGGGATAGATTCCTTAGTATTAGTAGTAATCCGTCCTTTTATAAGAGTGCTAGTATATTTCTGATGGAGTTATGCTTATTTCGGGCCTTGTAGGCCTCAAACGGGAGAGACTCTATCTTTCTTTCTGCCTCGGCAGCTTGAGATGCTTTTAGGTCAAATGTAATGTTTTAGTTATGAGGTGTTGTTCGCTTAGAGAGAACCGGCTCAGGCTGGCCCTTTTTGAAGGACTGTATTTTTCTTCGTGTCGAAGACATAACATCAGGCCGGCCGGCTGGGAACATGTCCTTGGTACGGGGAGGTACAAGAATTTGGTGGGCGGCAGGTTACTGACCGTAACTTTCCATGCAGGAACAAGGTTCCATATTAGCGAAAGCAGGAGGTAGCGTGAGTCAGTTCGTAGGCGGCAGCTAGCCGTTAGCATCATTGCAATTAATTATTTGAAGGCAGACAGTCGCCATCTTGAAGTCTGAGAAAGACCGAGAAGCTAATACTCTCTTAGAAAGATTGAAATTATTTTAGTTGGAGCAGCTGGCGAGCTTTGACATTAAGATCAGAGCATACAGAGTGAAGCAGTTAGCCGAGAGAACGAATACCAGAGTGGTAGGAACTGATTTATAAGATCGAAGCTGAACAGTGAAGACAGTCTGTGATTGAGAGGAGAGAGGAGTAGTGCAGAACAGCAAGAGAGCAGCTGATGAGACAGAGAATAAGAGGAAGGTTCCAGTGACTTGGAGGGAAACGGAGGAGACAGAGCATAGCGGTGCAGACGTGTATCCGTGACTGCAGAGGTCATCCTAAGAAGAGCCAAGGCACAGACGAGAAGGGAACCCAGATGACTGCTGATTCCAGACTTCATATTCATAAGGTGACGTCGACCCTTTCTTATTAGTGTGCACACACATTCTAACTTTTCCTTTTGCTTTTCAGGCTATGTGTTATAGTGCAGTATTATATTGTTGATATTATTAATGAATAAAGATACCCCAGTTCTTAGTGAACTAGTGTGTACTTGTTATTTTCTTATGGTAAATTTAACCTTTCTTCTAGTCAGATGCTGTTATGTGAACGGATGTGTCTCCCGTCCAGGTAAATGTTAACTGAGCAATGAGGGGGAGAGGAGCTCTTGAAATAGGGAATAACCTTTCCACAGTGTAATTTGGCCAGTCTTGTGTGATCTATAATATTGTAGTATTGTAATCCTAGTAGATGGAGAGAGATTTCCCAACATGGAGAGCTGAAGGTATTCATAGGAAAGTGATCGTCGTTGTGTAGCGGCGTTATTGAGAGCATTGACTGTAGTCGATGTGTATACCCACAAGATTGTGGCTTGAGAGAGCACCGGGGGGATACGGTGTGTAGTGAGATCGCCTCTAGGGAAAGCGGCGTTAATGAGAGCATTGACTGCGGTCAATGTGTATATCCACAGGATTGTGGCTTGTGTCTGTATGAAATAGTGAGAGCACTGGAAGGATACAGTGTATATACCCACAAGATTGTGGCTTGAGAGAGCACTGGTTGTAGTCAGTGTGTAATGGAAAGTAATCGGAACTGCCTCAGGGTAGTTTAGTCTGGGCCCATGTTGCCGCGAGACTATGCGGTATGAGTGTGGTGTTTTAGAAGATCTAAGCTTGTATATTGCTAATTCCGCATCCTTGGGTAGGAACACAGATACCTGTTGTAAATAGGTCCTGAGGAGGGAGGTGGTTAAGTTTCGGCTGGGTTAGTGGTGTCTTGGAGAGCTGATTCTATCTGGTCCGAAAATCCAGTCAATACATAGGCTTTAGGTAGAATAAGTGTTTTGTGGTGCATGCAATCCGTATCCTTATTTGAGACACGCATAAAATATCAAAGTGAAGCATTTTCGCTAAGATCCCGGAAGAGAGGCACTAACAGGTTTTGCATGCAGGCGGCCAACCTTGATGCAAGTGTGACAATAGGTGCTGCCTCCCGCTGGGATCTATGTCCTGAGAAGTGCTTGTGATCGAAGTACAGAAATTCTGATGGTGAAAACTGTAAGTCATGCACCTTACAATCCTATGCACACCTTAGTGTGTGTGCATGGTTTACGTGAGCTCAGGGTTCACTCTGAGCTACTTGTCCTGAAGAAAGCCATTCCATCTTGCACTTTTGGCTGTAACATGTAGCCCACCTGACATAAATTCACTCTTCACATATTTTGAGGAGACGTGCGAGACCAATGTCTCACTCACGTCCCATTAACTATTTTTTAACACTACCCGAGGGACCATATAATAAAGGATTGGGTACCATGAAGGTAGTTTTAACCTTTCCCTCTCATGGTATCCACTATTCACAAAATACAAACAAAAAATACCAGCTTCGCTGTAATCAGGCATCAAAGCACACGTAGGAGGCACTCAGCTTTCTGGGTGGGAACCCGATGATGAAGCATGCCACCAAATAGATTGGTGGGTGAGGGTTCTTCTAAAAAACCAACTGTGTTCCTTGTCAAGGAGTCCTAATTTCAATACCTTGCTGATTGGGTTTCCTAGAGCGCAGCTCTAAGCTTGTTATCTTTGTTTAAATATATCTATGATCAGGGGAGACGAACAAGCAACCTTGCTTCCTCCTCTTTCTCTCTATGAGCACATGACCCAAGACCTGCGAGACCTCCACTGACTCCCCATCGAGAAGTGAGTAACTTTCAAACTACTCACTCACGCCTAGAAAACCTTCCACAACATCGGACCCAAATACCTCAATGAAAGAATCTCGTTCCACGCTCCCAAAAAAACCTCCGCTCCGCCGACCTTGCCCCGGCAGCAACCCCATCTAATTGCAGAACCAGAACCGGAGGAAGAGCCTTCTTCTACGTCGCAGCCAAAGCCTGGAACGATCTCCCAGCCACCACCAGACACACCTTCAGGAAGAGCTTCAAGACCTGGCTTTTTGGTTGACCCAGAGCAGCACCCCCGCGCCTTGAGCCCCTCACGGGTGAGTAGCATGCTTAAAAAAACCCTGATTGATTGATATTTTGTTATTTGGCATTTTCTGTAGTGACATCTAGCAAGTGTGCCAGCATCCTTTGCATTATCAAAATCATGAAGCATCAGAATAAATAACCATGGGTATAAGGGTTGCACAATGTTTATAGACCGCTGTCGGGTGTTCAAAAATGTCTGCCGAAGTTTTTATGCAGGTAAGATACACTTTATCATGTATATTCTACTGTCCAATTTCAGCTTAAGCAAGTTTTATGGAGATGATTGGATAAGGTATGCCCGATGTTTAATGATGCATGATGACAGAGACTTCTATTAGGAATTGCAGGGTTAGGCTTGCACTATGGGGCCCGTTTCCTGCACCGGAAAAGAGTGCTACTAGCGCACGCTCTGCCCTAGTTCACATTTTTCTGTGCTCTTACCATTTTTTGAGGGCTGACGTTTCTGCCAACAGGAGGTCGCAATGCAACTGTGTCATAGCAGGTTGAGGGGTCATTTGCCTATCTAATACTACTGTGCCTTAGCTACTTCTTATGCCTGCATTTACTCTTACGGCAATGCCATATTTGCGTTACTCTTTGCATATCTGATCAGCAAAATATCTGTGCACCATGTTGTTCTTTATTACTCAAGTTGTTAACAGCTGTAGTAACAAGTGTTCCAGCTGCAGCTCCATATCATGCTTTTTAGTAAATCTTCCAGGAAAGACATTTTTAACACTCTTGTCTCGATTTACTTATACACGTTAGGATTTGCACAAGTTCCTGTTATTGCATCCACAATCCATTTCAATATTCCTGAAGAGTTTGGAATTGTATGAGTGACCCACTTCATATTAAATTGTTCTCCACATGAATCCTTTTAGACTTCATGCTGCTCATTAAATTCCAATTCTCAATCACAGACTAAACTTCCACCAACCCATCAGGCATCTATGCTCCGCCTCCCTCTCTGTCATTCCCTGCAATATCATTCCACTATTCTTAGTCCCCTTAATACTGCTGCAGCTGCTTCTCTGGTCCCATTGATAACTCCTCCATTCTAAGACCTCTATGCTGTGCTGCAGCTGTGCCTCTATTCCCAGTGGTAATTCCTGATTCTTAGTCCTCTACACAGTGCTGCAGCTGCCTCTCTTTTCATACATCCACTACATTCCAAACCAAAACGAATAGGTAAAAGACATTGGCATTTACAAGGCCAATAGCTCTAACTCTAAAAAATGTGAGACCTGTTGCATTGCAAATGCTTGTTTGTCACACAACCACATCAGGTTGTTGGGAGAGTAGAGCGCATCAGGGTCCTCTGTGAAAGTCGGAGAGGATGGAGAGAGAGAATTTAGAGCATTAGGTTCATATGCATGAAAGTGAAGGGGGCATCAGGGTCAGGTACATGAGAGAGAAGGGGAATGCTGGTGGATGTCTGAGGGAGACATGAGGTAGTGAAAGGAGCATCAGTGAGAGCTGCACATGAGGAACATCCAGGAAGCAAAGAGATGAAAATGGAGGGAGACGAAGCCAGAGGAACAGACACAGCTGTCCACCGGTGTCTGCAATGCAATAGGTCTCAGGGCGAAGAACTAATACTGCATATAACCCTATTTCTTTGCCTCTGACTCCCTACAGCACGATCCTTTACTCTGCAAGACATCAAGCTCCTCTCTGCCTCATCTTCTTTTGCCAACATGTGGGTGCTTAGAGATATCAAATGAGTAATAGAGAGCTTCAGATTAATGTCTGTTCACACTTTCAACTTGAAGCTAGGGTTTGGGTGCAGGCTCTACTTTAAAGGAATAATAAGAAATGAGCCACCCGCACAAGGGTCTGGAGGGTTAATGCATATGGCTTTTGTGCTCTGAGGATGGGAGGAAGTGTGTTTATTAATCCCCACTGTGATCTGTAGATCAAAAAAAATCCTACATGGTCTTGTGGAAGGTGAGTAACATATTTGTTTAGATCTTTTTAGGTCCGGCCCAGAAGAGCTTGGGATAGCTCTCTTCCTTCATCCATTATTGTTCACAACTATCTGTTACATGTTTCTGCCTCTTACCACAGCATCCAGCAATTAGCTCTTCCATACGTTTGTGTAATCATTTTACCTGATCACATGAACACATCAACCTCAAAAGAAGTACACTTTTGTGCTTGCCCATATTTTACCTTGCAATTTTTTCTTTACATTTTTGATTCATTGTACTTTTTGTCATCCTTATATGTTTAAACTATGGGCCTGATTTAGAGTTTGCTGGAGAGAGTGCTCTGTCACGAGTGCGATGGAGTACCGTCTCAGCCAAACCCCTGGTGCACACACCCGATTTACAGGCAGGCAGACCTTTAGTATCTCAATGATGGACCATGCTCTAGGCTCTGTTACCGAGATAGTGCAGATAAAGTGTCCGTCAGCAGAGTTTTGGCATTTCTCCTTCATTCTGCATATAAAAGTTACCTTTTAGAACTCTACTTCTTTTGTTGTTTTACTCCGTGACCACAGAACATAACGATTAAAAATGCCAGATTACTATATTGTGTTAAGTGATGCATAACGTGCAAAACCCCAAAACATACCATATTTACACTTTCATATTACTTATTGCAGGACTGAGTATATAAAAACATTTTAAATATGTACCCCATAATTAATTAATTTTTATTCAACATCCACGCTTGTTCGGATGGAAAAGTCCTCAGCATGGTAATGGACGTGTACCCATATACTGCACACCTACAAGCCCTCCACAACCTAGGATCACAGCGCATGAACCACAGCCTGACCCTCCACAAGTCATCCAGAAACCTTTGATTCGCACTTCTCGCCCTTGCACAGACTCCACACAGTCACTGCAGCTGCATCGGAGGACACTTCTATCCCTCCCCACCTCCGACCTCACCGGCCCATAACCACTTCAGAAAGGACCTCAAGATCTGGCTCTTCAACTGGGACCTGCAGCACAGTTCCTGGATACCTCTTCAGGTGACAAGTTGTGCTTTACAAGTACCATTTTGATTTATTTTTTGATTGGACATGCTGTATTCACAAAACACAAAGGTATCAACGGGTCTTTAAATGAAAGTCTACATGTGTCACATTCAACCTAGCCGTCCTGTGGCATCCTACCTAAAAACAGAGGAAAACAAGAAAACTGAAAGATACCCTGATCTCAATGTGATCTAAAAGGATACCCATCAGTCACCACACGGAACCGCCCTTCATCATTTGGGATTCCTTGTAGACCAACCACTTGGAAAACTACCTGTTAATATGGAGACTCGGATCTAATTACTTCCAATGAACCTGGTAGTAACCAGTATGGTCTAAGTATACATGGTACTAGCTTGTGAATAAATGTGTGACTGATTTACAGTGCATGTGAGAAAAAATAGTGAATAGTGGTGAAAATAAAATTGGGTGAGGGAGCAATATGAAATGTTATTCTGTGTTCTGCTCACTCCTCCAATGTTTAAAAGTGGTTGGTCTACAAGGAATACCAAATGATGAAGGGCGGTTCCGTGTGGTGACTGGTGGGTATCTTTTTAGATCACATTGAGATCAGGGTACCTTTCAGTTTTCTTGTTTTCCACTGTTTTTAGGTAGGATGCCACAGGACGGCTAGGTTGAATGTGACACATGTAGACTTTCATTTATAGACCCATTGATACCTTTTTGTTTTGTACTTAAGTTAGGGAAAATGTCTTTGCTTGGTCTCTAAACTCCCTTGGGCCCCCCCCCCCCCACCTTCTTGTTAATATCATGCTGTATTCACTCCATGAGCATCCAGCTTAACCATTGCCTTTTTATTCCTCACTTCAATTGTCCTTCAAGAAGCTTTCTTGCTGGTGATAAATCCTTCTTCTTTGTCCTACCTTGTCGTTTGTATGCTCCCATGGAACAGTGTCTAACTTCCAAATCTTTATGCATTTGCCTTTATGTGGTTTCTGGAACTTGTTTTTTTCTTTCAGTCAGTCCACTTCTAGCAGTATGTTATTCCTGCCTCAGCCTGGGACCATCTCTACTGCAGCCATGCAAGGGGCTGGTTATTATTGGCATGGCGGCCAAGAAGAGCGCCAGTGCTTCCCTTGAACAGTCATCAGTATGCCGGCCACTTTAGGAGGCTGCACGCCTTTCTTTTATCAACACAGCAGACGTGGAGGTGTCTTCACAGTCACCGCTGCAGTTCATCATTTAGCATGGCGGTCACATGCCTCTCTTTGATCAGCACAACACCCGCTTTTACTTATTTGAGTTTGGAAAAGTTTGGATTTAAATACCACCTCTGAGGAGGTTAGCATGCAGTAGAAATAGTGAAAGTAACACCAGTGTTTTTCCCAGTTTTGCCCAAGTTTCCTAAAAATTTCAATGACGAAAACTCAGCATCCCAAAATGGCTGGCTCATTCCCCTAGTGGACCTTGCGGTGCCTTATCTGCTTAAGGAAAGTGTGCATACATTTGGCATCTGGCTCCCTATTTGAAACCAAATAAGTTCACACCAGAAATATTAATTGTCCTTTTATGTCCCTATGCTGCTTGCAATGGATTTGAATGTTCGTGTAATTTATGGAACTCCAAGTAACATACTAACCAAACCAGGCCAGTGCACTTGATGCGTGAGTGGCGATGAGCCACCTCTCCTATGCTGTCAGCTTGCCTCCCAGTCACTCTCTCTGTGTGTAGCTGCTAATATCTGCTACCGCCTGCCTCGTGCCTTATGGGCCACAGACCATGAGCAACTACAGGGAGGAACAGCGAAACTAGCTGGAAGCACTGGAATCCATTTATCCAGACTCCTTTACTGGTAGGTGGAGAGGCAAACTAGCACATTTGTTGTGCCCTGCAAAGACAGCGCAAGTTTGCTTTATGAACTCCATGAAGCATGATGTGCAGTGAACTCTCATGCTTTGTGTTTTCCTGCATTCATAAGAAGACACAAGCATTGCAGTTAATTATCTTTTTATTTCTCAACCTTGCTACAATTTTGGAAAAAATAGTATTTGGACAAAGCTTAACTTTATTGTTTGTTTACATGCCCAGGACTAGTCATGTGCATTTTGGATTGCTGATAATAGTGCCAAAGAGGAAACTGAGTATCAAATGGATTGTACTTCATAGAGGTGATGTGAAAGAACTTAGATGGTTACTTATATATATTTGTTTATTACATCATTTACGTTGCACTGTATTTGTCCCAGGATAATTTGCTGCATAGCTAAACACTTGGTCCAAAATGCGAGACCTATTGGCTATGCCAATGCTTGTTAACCTGTGTCACTGGAGTGAGGCCTACTGGCTCACTCACCTTTTATTTTAGAGTTCTGCAGCTGGGTGCCTAACTTACCCTTGGCCTACGTCAGCTAGATGAAAAGCACTGTGCAGTACAGGAGTGGTGACTGTGTGCTGGATGTATGTGTGCCTAGGACGGTACAACACAGGGATAGAGCAGTGCTGTGCAGTAAATGCATGGTGAGTGCATGTACTGAGTGCATGTATACCTGTGAGTGGAAGCATGTGCTGAGTGTGTGTGTGCTTGTGAAAGGTACAATACATGAAGGGTAACGTCTTATGCAGCACATGCATGGTGAATGTGTGTGTGTTTGCAAGTAGCACACCATGGCACAATACAAAAAGGCTACAGTACTGAGCAGTGGGCAAAAAGAATGTGTGTGGTGATATTATGTGAGTCTGTAAGGAGTCATGCATGCAGATAACAGGACTGAATATGTGTGTGTGTGTGTGTGCTGTGTCCATACACTCAATGCAAGTGCCCCTGCAATGGTACATTACATGGAGGACCCTGGGTTCCATTTTGGACAAGCCCTGTCCTGCCTGGTGAAAACATGAGGAGTAGAGGAATCCCACCATGACGATTTGTGCATTGCAGCATTCCTGTGAGCAGGGTGGTAAACAAAGGAGAAGGCAGAGAGCAACGCCAGCTGTAGACCTCAAAGGTTGCTCTTTGAATCAGTGAGAGATCACAAGGAAGGGTCCTTGACACATCTTAGGAAGGAGATGGGGCTCATAAGGGTAGGACAAAGAGTAAGGCTGGGGACCCGGGATTAACCTTTTGGTGCATATATCACTGTGGCTGACAAGGTGTGAACTCTAATCACTCCCATGGCCTGTGTTGTGGCCCTATCAGCTTCCGAACCTCTCCTGCTGTGACAGACATTCTTTCAGGAAAAAAGGATGAAAAGGAAGGGTGGACTTCAAAAGAAGCTGCACCCCAAAATAAAACTTCAAAGATCCAGATCCCAAATAACATTTGGTGTCTACAAATGGCCTTAAGAAGGGGAGGTTGAGAGCCCAAAAATTGGCATCTGCCAAGCCGCCAAATAGGCTGTGTAAGGAGGGGACGACCTGCAAGACTTCTGCCTGTGACCAGGTATGGGGGCCATGGCCTGCTAGTCCCCCTGCTGGGTGAGGGTACATCACCCAGGGAAACCAAGACCACCTGCTCTAGAGGCTTGAGCATGAGTGCTTGCCTGATTGCCAATATCAGGGAGCCCAGTAAATCAGAGGAGATCATTGGGGAGAGTGAGGTCCAGTGAGGATAACTATTTGTGTGACCATAGAGCCCGTTCTGCTACTTTAGATTTTAGTACTGTTTCTGTTAGGTTACCTAAAGAACTCACTGATATTCTGCCACCTAAAAGGGTCCCTGGAAGCTTGGTTTAGTAACAGTGGCTCTTTGAACTCGGATATAATTCATTCATTTTCCCAGTTTATGAAGAAAATAATACAAAGGGATGGCCATATACCTGCTCCGACACAATGAAAACCTACACAACAACCTCTCCTCACTCTAATCAAAGAGATAAATATGGTAATTAGATTGCCATTCGCCTTGTTTGTGACAGAAAAAGATAAATGTGTAACTATGAAAGAGGAGAAGAAGTCATTTAAAAGCTTGTTTCAAAAAAATATGAACATGAAGGTAAATGGATTGACCTTAGCAGTGGAATTTAGTAAAAAGATAAGGAAATTCTGGACAATTTTTGGAGAGTGCTTAGGGACAAGAGTAAGGCCCCCCCCCTTCACCAATTAGGGGAGATCAGTGGAAAGATTTCATTTTAGAGTTATATGCGGCTAACTATTGGGCAGTTGTTAATAATGTGGAAGAATAATACCCCCTCCCAGAGTCTAAACTCACTAAATATGGCCCTCTATCAACAAATGACATGGAGAAATTCATTAATTCTATGAAACTATCTGGGGCAATGGGACCATATGAAACTACTATAAATGTTATAAAAAAAGAGGCTAAGTTATGGGCTACACACCTTACCCTGGTATTTGAACACTGTTATTTTTATTCTAAAGTCCCCCATTGTGGACAGAGTATTATCATCCCTTTATAGAGCAATCATTTGGAATGCCAATAGGTCTCACCTTATAGTGGAGTTTAGTGTGTAAATAGTAGTAAAAATCAGCATACAAAATGGAAGCATTACAAAAACTGTTAAATGTGAGCTTATGCTTTGACTTTTTTTGTTACGTGTAATAATTAAAGCGGTAACATTTTGTAGGTGTAAAATGCAAATACCCGCGGAGAATTTTATATTGTAATGTAATAGAACCATTTTTGCTTGGAAAAAAAACGCACAGTAAGTAACCCCTTTAGTGTTTTAGTGTTAATAGTTAAATAAATATATAAAAACAATGATGGAAAAGGAACCGCTTAAGTGTTTTGTGTGTTATATGAGAAGGACTGTTGTGCAGTGATGGTAGAAGCTTAACGCTAATAAATATAAAGAGTCAGCGAAAATGTAAGTAGGATTGCCTGTAATACATAAGAAAGCATAACTTGTGTAAAATACAGAAATAAACAATATTATATTTAATGTAAAATAAAAGAATAAACTTAGTGTTACTTGCCAATATTAGCAATAGCAGGGAATTGACAAAAATAGTTAAGGGAGAACAAATCCAGTTGTGAGCTAATAGGAAGAAGTGTTTGTTTTTTTACAAAGGTTTGGCGTGTAAGGAAGAAAGTCATAAAAGGAAAGAATGGAAAGGGACAAGGAGTGAATGAGGAAGGAGCAGTTTGTTTGTTGCAACATGAATGCCTGAAAAACTAAATTTAAAAAGTCTACTTACATGTTGTAATTTATGTAAATAAGAATGTTTTTTGTATTGAGTTCTGTAGTATTGTTTTTTTTTTTGTTCCCAGTAAGTTTATGCTTTTGTGGAATGGAAACAATGTTGTTTTATTATGCAAAAATATGCAGTAAAACAGTTCTAAAAAAACAAACAGTATGGTTTATTATGTACAGAGGGTACAAAAACAGAGTTTTAGAAAGTGCATTTCTTAGATATTTCCATGCATAAACGTAGGTGGTTTGATTGTACGGTGGGAGTTCGGTGTATTGTATGTTTCCAGCCTACATTTGTGTTGTGGATACCGGCTGTCGTATAAGTCACGTGGACTACTATATTAGAACTGCCGAGGTGGGGGCGTGGTTTGACGCACACGGAAGATGGCGGCAGGCCCGTGAGCTCCGGTGGAACTGCACGAGTGGTGGCTGTTTTTCACGGGTCCTGCAACCCGTTTTCCTCATGAAGTGCGGCTTTCATACCATGAACCGCCTGACATCCTTCTGGTACTGCAAGCAGCACACCAGCAACAACCTAATGCATGCTTCCCCGTTGTATGTTTAGCCTGTTGTTTTGCACCTTGTAATATCCAGTCGTCCTTGTGCTCCCAGTCCGTGAGAGCTGGTTGTGCCGTTCTTCCATGTGGTTTCACCCTTCCTCACCCTCATTTTTGGACTTTTTGTAGGTATGTGTTTTTTCCTTTTGTATTTTTTCTTTGGTGCTCTTTTTCTTCTCTCATCTTTTGTCACTCTTCCTTCATGTAGAACTTCATTTTTCCTTTTACTCTTTCTCACTATCTGTTTCTATATTATCTTTCTATTTCAATTCTTTCTTTCTAATTTATCATCTTTAATATTCTCCTTCTTCTTTATCCCCCTTCATATATTGCTACTTTTTCTTTATTTACAAAATGTTGTGGTTTATCTTATATGAAGTTTTTATAATATCTGGTGTCGTTCAACTTGGTCTCTTAATTGTTATTATATGTCTTATAAATATTGTTACTTGGAATGTCCGAGATTTGCACTCACCGATTAAACAGCAACACGTGCTATCGCATTTATCTAAACTGAAAGCTGATGTAGCAATGATTTAGGAGTCCCATCCCCCAAACACTCAGAATCTTTAAAGTTAAAAAGAGATTGGTTTGGTGATGTTTTCTTTTTTCTAGGTGATGGTAAGCGTAATGGTGTTATTACATTATGCCACAAATCTCTCTATGTTAAGCTCGTATCTCAAGAAAAAGATGATGCGGGTTGTTGGTTACTTACAGATTTATTGATTGGGATGGTTCCACTCTCCTTGTTTAATATTTATGCACCAACTGCAGGTGACTTCCTTTTTTGGACCCATCTTTCAGAAAAATCGATGCAGCTCTCTCAGGACGACCTGATTCTGGTTGGAGATTATAACCAAATTATAGATCTCTTCATAGACCATAATTTCCCTTCTTCTTTTACTTTTACTAAAGCTCAGAGATCATTCCTACACTCCTTTCACAATAGACATTTAGTTGACACATGGAGATTGTGCAATCTCACCCTGAAAGAGTATACTTACTTTTCCCCAGTCCGTCATAGCAATCCTGCATTGATCACATTTTTATTTCTCATGACATTTCCCAGTTCATAAGATTTGCAGATATTGACTCTATCCTGATTTCTGATCATGCCCCAGTATCCATTTCTCTAGATATATTCCACAAGTCTTATGTCCCTAGACATTGACGCTTTAACAATTCATTGCTGTGTGACCTTATTTTAACCTCTTCTTCCACCTCTTTTTTTGAAGAATATTTCTGTTTCAACGAATCAGACACTCTCCCTTTCCACGTCATTTGGGACGCTTTTAAAGCAGCTGCTCATGACTTTATCATTAACTATGTTTCTAAGAAACGCCTTACTGCCCAAAAATCACCACAGACCATTTTGCTTAGATAAAGAGATTGGAACATTCCTACTACACCACTAAGTCAAAAAATAGTTTAACAGATCTAATAGCTACTAAACTTCAATTCAATAAGGAATCTACTGAGAATGCTTCTTTATATTTGCTAAAATCCAGTGCAAAATTCTATGGTGGCCAAAAGAAATCAGGCAAACTGTTGGCAAATTATCTTAAAGTTAAAAAACACAGATTTAACATTGAATTGATTCTTGATGATCAGCAAATACCCACATTTAAAGACTCAGAGATTTTACAAGAATTCTACACGTTTTATAATTACTTATATACACCAGAAACGACACCTACAGATGATTCCATTTCAGACTATCTCTCTTCTATTGTTAAATCTTTTGATACTCACTTGGATTTTGATTTATTGGAGCCTGATATTTTATTGACAGACCTACACACTGCTTTATTCACTCAGAAGAGGTATAAGGCTCCAGGCCCGGATGGCTTCACAGTCAAATTGTTTTCACATTTTTCTCAACTTCTCCTTCCCAAGCTACACAAACTTCTAGTTTCCTTTTTGCAAACAGGAACCTCTTCAGGTTCCTTTCTTGGGGCCCTAATCTGCCTAATACCCAAAGAAGATAAAGACCCTTGAACTCTTATGTAAGGAACAGTCAGGTTTTGTGAAAGGTTGCTTCCTGACAGATAACACACGTTTCTTTTTAGACATACTCTTCAAATCCTCACATTTTTCCGAGTCTCTAGCAGCCATAGCTTTAGATGCGGAAAAAGCCTTTGATAGAGTTTATTGGCCATTTATTCTTTCAACACTTAAGTGGTTTGGTTTTGGCCCCAAAAGTATTAATTTCATTTCTCTTTTATATTCAAGTCCTAAACCAGCTATTTTCGCTAATGGTCTTGCCTCTTCGTATTTCAATTTAGGAAGAGGTGTTAGGCAAGGATGTTCCTTATCCCCTTTTTTGTTTAATCTAGCTTTAGAACCGTTCCTATCTAGAATTCGTCGGAATCTAGAGTTTGATGGTTTTAACTATGAGAGCATGCTTATAAACAGGCGGCATATGCAGACGGTATTTTGTTATTCTTCTCCAATCCCCATTCTTCTCTTTCCGCTTTTCTTTCTGAGACGGAGGCTTACTCTTCTGTCTCTGGTTACAAACTTAACAATGACAAATGCAACATTTTACCTTTAAGTAAATTTACTTTTAAAGATGATTTTAAAATAACTAACTTCAAATGAAACACTAACCATATAAAGTACTTAGGTGTATATTTCTCTGCTTCAATTAAATCATCAATTTCCATTAACTTAGGTAAATGTTCTTTAAAAATGTCTTCCCTAATTGATAAATGGCATCCTTTATAATCATCATGGTGGGGAAGGCTGGATACAATAAAAATTATGTTGTCTCTGATTGTTCTCTTTATTGTTTCTAACATTCCAGTTGCCATACCCCAAAAGTTCTTCAAGAAAATTAATTATTTATTATCTTCCCTTCTTTGGAATAAAAGAAGAGCACGTATGTCACCAACAAAACTTATTCAACCAAAATCGGATGGTTGTGTGAATTTTTCCGATTTTCCTACTTATCATATAGCCTTCAATTTGCATCAATCTTCTCATTGGCTCATAGGTTCCTCATCAGATTCTCCTCTTTGGGTTATCCTTGAACAGTCATTTCTCGCCCCCTTCTCCTTTCAAGAATATCTATCATTTACTCGAAAGCCTCAGAAATTATCTACTCCTATTGGTAAGTACACAAACAAGTTATTAGATACACTCTTATTAGACAGTTCTACTGACATGAAATCACTTTTACAATCCTCCATATGGCACAACAATCGGATAATGAATAAAGTCAAGTCTATTTATTGGAAAACATGGAAGCAGAAGGGTCTTCTCTGGGTCCACCAGCTAATTGAAATGAAAAAATGATATCCTTTCACCACGCTAGAATTACTTTTGGCCTTCCTGCCTCATTTTCTAATAAATATCAATCACTATACTATGCTTTGAATCTAGCTATTAACCAATCTGTGCTAACTTCGGATTAGTCCATTATAACCTCCAATACCACCCAAAGCATCAAAAATGTATACCTATTTAAGCAAACTGGCCCCTCCAGAGATAAAACTAAAGTGGAATTGGAATGGGAATGGAATTCAGCAGTCAATTGGTCCACTCAATTATGGAATAAAATTTGGTTTAAGAATAGAAAAACCTCTAGGGCAACCAACACCATGCAGACGCTTTTCTTTCTCTATATTAGATTACTTCTTTCCCCCACTTCTCTTCATAAGATAAACACTGAATTACCCGATACTTGTTGGTCATGTTCCTCCACGATGCAGAATTTAAAACACTTAGGGCCATATTATCAAGAACTGCGATAGGACCACAAACCTGAGGACAAGTCGAGAAGTCTGCACTCACAAATGCAGACGTAGGCAGCAATCCGGGAGGCAAGATGGCCGCTGACAGACTGTAGGGAGAGGACGTGTTCTCCGCTCTCTCCCTGAAGCTGACTACCGAGTGGAAGGTGATGCAGCTTTAACAAACTGTAGACGGCGTTTTTTTCTGTGCTTCAAGCATTGGCATACGAGAGAAGTGAGGATATGATACAGAGTTCGAAGGATATCTCCATAATTTTACCCATAACGGAGTTCAGATTGATCGCGAAGGCACTAACCTCTTTGACAGTGGGATCGGTGCTGGCGTGGACATTGGCTCACACGCGTCAGCTGATGGTGAAAGTTTCTGGCTGGAGGCAGCAGCGTAATCGGCATCAGAGGTCAGCAACTGCTGCATCCAGGCTCTGGCGTTCAATGGCTCCGAAGATTGCGAAAACTCTGAGGGAGGAGAAAGCTGCCTGGAGCGAGTCGGATGCTCCGGCAGCCAATCTACGCGCAAAGAAGCTGATGCGGACCCAGGAGGAGCGGGAGGAGCTGCACATTGCCGATCAGGGGAAAAATACCGCGAGAAGTAAGGAAGCTGGTAAAGCAGGGGAAAAAAGCAAGAAAAAGGAAAAAAGTAAGGCGGCCTCCACAAAGAAAGGAAAATTGTTAGAACAGACAAACATGAGGCAACCCTTAGTGTCCGAGGCATTTCTACCTGTTGCCGCTGCTAACCTCGCGGGATATCAGTTGTTGAGGTATCCCCTGCAGACCCCGATGCGAGTTTAATAAGTGACGGTGCTCCCGCAGTTCGGCTTCTGGCCCAGGATATGTTCACAAAAAGGGTCTACAGACGGAAAGTTCTGAAACAAACTTGCAGGTAACTGTTGGTGAGAATGAGCATGTGGTTGCTGAGCCGTTGGAAGGGGTAATGACACAGGAGCAAGGGAAAGACAGTAGAGAGACTGCTGCTCAGGTGAAACAAACGAATAATACAACTGATTTTGAGGAAGGGTTGGATCAACAGGAACGTGGAAAGGAGAAGGAAGCGGCAGTTGATATTGACAGTGTTAGCCAGCCGGCTGAGGAAAAGACTCCGTCCACAGACCCCAATAAGATTTTGGCGCTAACAGAGGCATTATCAGAGGCATAAAGAGAGGAACATAGAACTGATAATATGAATGAAGTAACCATTCCAAATTTGGTAGTTACTGTAGGAGAGGATAATATTGGACCTAATTTGAACAGTTTGGCTATACTGGGGGTTAATATGGTAACTACTTCCAATGATGGTTTAACGGTTTTACCAGGCTCTCCGGCTGATGAGTGTTTCTTTTCTGTAAATGAGGGAGAGGGCGAGGATGAGGGTGAGGATGTGGGTGCGGCTGGAGAAGGGGGAGTGAGTCAGAGGATTCTTCTAATGCCGAGGAGGTGGAGAGTGACCAAACGATGTCAGGTTTGGTAACAGAGACAGTAGCCACATCAGGGTCTGGAGAGGTTTCAGAACAAAAGTTGTCTGCAAAGCGCAAATCTAAAATTTTGACAAAAAAACGAAGAAAATCAAAAGGCATTATGAGCCCTGTAATTACCAACGTTGCAAAGAGACTTGGTTGGGATTACTCAGCCACGTCGCAGATGTACCAAGAGGCTGTTGAGCAAAGACCTAGGCAAAGTCAAAGCGATAATCAGAGTCAGGGTCAATCACAGGGGCAAACTTCACCAATGGGGTTTGAAATGATGTTTTCAATGTTGAAGCAAATTCAAACTGAGGCAAGAGTGGAAAGTTGTAGAGCCAGGCAGAAAAGTAAAAAGATACAAGGCTCCCTCCGAAAAGTAAATAAAGTATATGCAGATTTGGCAGGGAGAGTTACGGAGGTAGAAGAAAGAACTGGGGTTCTGGAAGATGCAATGAAGGGTTGGAAGGAATTCAGACAGGAGCAAGAGAAGACTAACAGCGATATGCTATGGAAGCTGGAAGATTTCGAGAACAGGCAGCGTAAAAACAACATTAGGCTTTTGGGTATTGCGGAAGGAAGAGAAGGGCAGGATGTTAGAGCCTATGTTATAGAGCTCCTCAAGGGTGCATTTCCTGATTCAAAAGGCTGGAATTGGGAGTCAGAGATTCAGCGTGCACATAGATTTCCATTTACACAGAGGAAGGGGGATGTCTCAAACAAGCCTAGAGCAATACTTATATATGTGGGCAACTATCTGTTGAGAGAGGAAATAATGGCGAAGGCAAAACCACAGGCTAAATGTAGATATAAGGATGTCGAATTCTTCGCTAGGCCAGACTTCTGCCATACAACGGTAGAACGGAGGTGGAGACTGCGGGAACTGATATCACCATTTCAAAAAATTGGCTGTGAGGCATATCTAATGTTCCCCAGTAGACTGAAAGTGGTAAGGGATGGTCAGTTCAAAATGTTCTACTCCGAAATTAAAGCAGCTGAGTTTCTGACATGGTTAAAAGAAAGGAACCCACAGAATCAAACACAGTCCCAGACACAGGCTGATAGAGAACGAGCGGTAGCTCTGGTTGCCAAAGGAAAATAAAAGATAGAATATGTATACGTTTGTATAAAAATAGAGAAGAAGCACAAAGAATAGAGAAATGCACTGTATGGAAATGTATATATATGTATGCTGTAAAATGTTCACCTTGTTTGTTTAATTAGGTAAAAGGGAAGGGGGAGGGGGGGACACGGTGGTCCCGTGCAGTCACAGCTGTCACACATAGGTCCTACGGACCTATTTGCCTGTAGGGGGGGTGGGACAGTCAGGGTGGGGGCTCAGGGGGGGAAAACGGGGGGGGGAGGAAAATCAAAAAAGCTGGAATTATTGCAGAGGAAAAGTAACCTGGAACACATGGATCAATAAAACAGAGAAATTATATGAGTTGTATGCGGCTGTGAGCCCAATATGTATCATGAATCAGTTCGGTATCTGTAAAATTAAGGATAAATTACCTAAAAAACCAGGATGAACACTCGAATAATGACGTGGAATGTTTGCAGACTTAATGATAAACTAAAAAGGCAGAAGGTGCCTGTCCTGATCAAAAGTCTAAGACTAGATTTTTTAATACTTCAAGAGACACATATACAGGCGTCCGAAATTCAACTGCTTGACCAGTTAGGTCTTACCGTTATAGCGTACTCCAGACAGGGGGCTAGGAATAGGGGGGGGTGGCTGTAATGGCAAGACAAAGAGACATTACTACTAGGAAAAAATGGGAGGACGCTTGGGGAAGGTGGGCTCTAATAGAATAATTGATAGGAGAATGATGGGTAACTCTTGGCTCTATCTATGGGTCTACAGGAGACGATTCGGAAATCTTTGAAGAGATCGATATTGAGTTGGCGACCTGGGCCCCATATGTAGTAATAGGAGGGGATTTCAATATCAACGGAGCAGGGGGATTGGGTCTGGGGTTAGGACCTCCAGTTAAATATAAAGGAAGGAAGAAAAGAGTGTTTCAAGCAGTTTGCTCCTTAGCTAGGAATAATGGGTTATTGGATGTTTGGGATACTCTTAAGGCAGGACAAGATGGGTATACGTACTACTCAGCACCACACAAAGTAAGTGTAAGATTAGACTATTTTTTAATTAGTAGTCAAGGCATTGATGGTGCAGATATTGAGAGATTACCAAGATTACTAGCGGATCATAATCCCCTAATTGTCACCTTAAAGGGATTGGTAGTTGCAAGGAGGGTCTCAGAGTGGACATTTGAAAAAGCACTGCTGGAGGATGAGGCATATATTCAACACATGAAGAGCTGGATAACTGAATTTATGACAACAAATAGAGATACAGCAGCTGTAGGGACAGTATGGGACTGTTTTAAGGCAGGGGTGAGGGGGGAGACTATTAGTTTTGGGGCTAGGAGAAGGAAACAGGAGAAAGAGAGAAGTGATGCCTTAAAGAGAGAATTATTGCTAGCGGAGGAAGAATTAAGTAATAGACCAGATCAGAGTAGTAATGGAGGTGCATTAGATCCTGCCTGTATGAAGCTCGCGAAATTGCGAATGGAAGCAGAAGAATATATAGCAGTGAAGGCGGCTAAACAATATGTGGTTAATAGAGAGAATTGCTATGAGATGACTGAAAGAGTTGGTAAAATGCTAGCAATTAGAGCAAGGCAAAAAGTATCATTTGGAGAGATAAAAGCAATAAAAGATAGTTCAGGAGGGATTGTAACAAGTGTGTAACAAATTAGAGAAGTCTTCAGGAATTTTTATACAAATCTATACCACGAAAATGATGTAAAAGATCCCGAAGACATAATGGAGTATTTGAATCATTATGAAGGGGCTGAGCTGGATGAAACAGAGAAGCAGAGGATAGATAACCCATTAGATCAAGAGGAAATAAAAGGGGCTTTGAAGAGTTTACCATCTGGAAAAGCGGCCGGGCCTGACAAGATCCCGCTAGAGTTCTACAAGGTGTTTTGGGAGGAGATAGGGGAAGATATGGTACGCACTATGAAACAAGCACAGAAGGGAATGTCAATACCAAATTCCTGGTCCGGGGCTGAAATAGTTGTTATTCTAAAGAAAGGAAAGGTACCGACAGATCCGGGGTCATACAGACCAATCACGCTCATGAACACCGACACAAAGGTCTATTCAAAAGCACTGGCAATACGATTCGCCAGTGTAATAATACCATTAGTCACTGCCAGTCAACATGGATTTATACCTGGACGAGTGACCACGCATCACATACGGAAATTAATAACCCTTATGGATAAAATGGAGGTTATTGGGGAGCCGTTCGCGGTTTTATTGTTAGATGCTGAAAAAGCATTCGACCGTGTATCATGGATATATCTGTGGAGTGTTTTGGAAAGAATGGGGTTTGGAAATGGTTTTCTTACAGCGATAAAGACCTTGTATAGGGATCCAGTAGCTACGATCAGAATAAATTCGGGAACAACGGAACAAGTGAAAATAAATAGGGGTACTAGGCAGGGATGCCCGTGCTCCCCGCTACTTTTTGCAGTATATTTAGATCCGTAAATACGGAGATTAGAAGCAAATGTGAGTATACCTCCAGTTGCCACACCTAGGGGGGACTGTAAGATACTTGCTTACGCCGATGACGTGGCTGTCGTAACACCAATACCCACAGAGGCTATAAGATATGTGGAGCTGGAGGCTAAAGAATTTGGGAAAGTGTCAGGATATTCTTTGAACACTGGAAAAACACAAATCATAAAAAATAACAAGGCTATATGTCAGGATCCACGGGTGGTACAGACAGGAACGTATCTGGGCATAACTATAACCACAGAATAAGAAAAGCTAGTAGAGCTAAATATAGACCCCATTATAGAAAAGTGGGGATAGAGCTAGATAGACTTAATAATCTACATCTCACATTGGTTGGCAGAGTAAATATCATAAAAATGCTAATATTGCCGAAATTTTTATATCTGTTCAGGACAATCCCGTTGTGGTTTGATAACCTTTGGTTTAAAAAAACTGAACGAATGATTAACAGATTTATCTGGTCTAAAGGTAAAACTAGGAGAGCAGCAAGATTTATGGCACTCCCACGGGAAAGAGGAGGATGGGCACTACCGGACCTAAAACTTTACTATTGGGCTGCAGCCCTACAATATATGGTAGGATTAATAGGTGGAGCAGAAGTGGAAGGAGAAGATCATCTGGGTTCATTAGCGATATATGGCATATTGATGGGAGAAGAAGTTAAAAATATATTTTTGAAACATTTTGACACAGCTTATTTTAAAAGAACACGATTTAAGACTATTTTGGGGGCACATAATATTTGGAAGGTGTTTATTAAGAAATTTGGACTGGGGAAATTTAATAGATACACGAGGATAAAAGAGAATACGTTATTTCCTGAAGATATATTTTCTGACTTAGTGTACACAGAATGGTACCGAAAAGGGATAATAAAAGTGGGGGATCTGATGGCCCCACAGGGGATGAAACAATTTGCAAATTTACAGGCGAAATATGATTTGTCAACAAGACACTTCTTCAAATATCTACAAGTAAGAAGTTTCCTGCTGTGGTAAATAAAGATTTACCGTATACTTAATTTCTATGCGGTATAAGTTCAATAAAATAGCTCAATCAAATGAGAGGCAGAGTCCGTGGAGTCTGAGTTTATAAGGGTTTTATTCCATGTAATGGAATGGTTCGAACCATGGTATCGTGTTCCTTTACCACGAAGGTTCAGGAAGGGATAGACAATGCTTTATTAACAGTGCACAATATATGTAGTAAATGCATACAATGGTGAAGGATACAGAAGGCGTAACAGCTGAAAGAAACAAGATAAGAACACATGTGCGTAACAGAAGGCGTGCACGAGGGCGTACACGGAGGTGTGTGCTAGAAACGTCACATGAAAGTGTCACAGGTGGGTGGAATCATAGAGGAATCCTGCAGTGTCAGCAGAAATATATGGCTTGATGCGCGCGCAGGCAACATGACGTAACACATGACGTGGAACTGGAGGGTGAAGGGGACTTGACATTTAGCACTATAAGGGGAGACAGAAGTCTGGCGTGTCAGAACAACCTAAACCCAACTCATATCTGATATCTTGTGTTTGGAGAACCTTTTTATCTGGAAGGAAAGGTCTGTCGGGTAGAGGCTACTCTATACTGACTGCTAGTGCGTGCATATGTGTCTACGTGTCTACGTGTAATGCGAGGGGCCGTGGGCCTACCATGGTAACGGGAGCAATGAATTCGTGCATGCAGACAGAAAGGTTGGGCCCTTTGCTCTGCAGCTGGGGAGATGTTTACCTAAATCACTAGACAGGAATGTATTTTCGAGGAGCGGAGCAGATAACTTGAAGGCTAAATTGTCTTGGCAGGCAAGCAGGCCGAGCCGGTCACCGCTCGCCGCGCAGGGAGTAAGGTAAGGGTCATGGATACAGATCCAGGCTGTAGCTTTCTGAAGCCGAAGGCAGAAAGGGCTCGATGGCAGAAATCAGGGCCTAACTCAACAGAGCCAGGAAAACGTGAAAGTGCACCATGTAAAGACGGTGGCACGGCATATTCAGGAACGGAATTATCAACCCATTCATGGTGGATCTGATAGAGGACAGATTAACGTTGGACGCAAATGTATTTGCGTCTTCAGATTCGGTTGTGGAGGGAAATTACATGTACTTGAAGTGCATACATGGAGCCGTTGGGGTCTACGTTAGGGGACACAATTGACCATAAAAATTCCAATTACCTCATTCCCTCCTTGTCCCCTACGGACCCTTCATGATATATCAATCTTCATTAGTCCATCTATTTGTTCATATAACATCATTTGCTCTTCCTTTTTCAGGCGGGATTTAGAATGTGGACTTGGATGGGGAATACATTATGTGGCGCACAAGCCGCGAATCGCTGGCCCACACTGTAAACATAGACAACAACTGAATACTATGAGAAGGGCTATTCCGAGGAAGGATAGGACTTTCCATCCCCATGCTGATAACACGCTCCAGAGCCAACCGGACCAAGTCCAGGTGCCTGGATTCTGATGTATCTGACTTGCAATCTTATGGAGACGGGTTTGGCTCTATATACTGATGGTGCGTTTTCTGGAATGAAAACACAGCAACTCGATCCGATGACTCTACAAGCTCCGCCCCTATCGGCCAGGATGACGTCAAGAACGAGACGATTCTGAAGAACAACAAGTCTCATAGCAGACTGTTCCTCTGTTAGGTTGCCTAAGGCGGAAGTAGTTTCATTTACTACGGCTTCAAGGGTTCTGGTTAATCTTCGTATCAGTTTACTATTCGAGACAGTACCTAGATAGGGAAAGAAACCTTTATTGAAGTCTGTATACTGCTCCCATGCCGTTTCAGTATAATCGACAATCGGGAGATCTCTCTTGGGTCTATTGTGTACTAGATGGGAGTTCCTATGATAATCAGGTGGGGCTAGGAAAACAGGTGGCAGAAGGAATGCAATGTAACAAGTACCATCCCAATCTAGAGGTAAGCGTATATAAGCTGTCTGACCACAAATGAAATAGGAATGACGGGAAGCTTTGAATGTAGACTTGCCTTTATCACTGAATTCAATCACAGTAGTACATTCACTATGACCTAGGTGTACTGAACCGTTCTTTCTGACACATAATTCACCTTTGACTGGTAATACTGACATAGCGGGTAAGTCTGGTTTTGTATTGGACTGGACATTCAGAATCATGAGGTTAAATGTAAAATTACCTAATCCATACACTTCGTTTTCTAGATCAGTCCCTGTCCTTCGTGGAAGACCCTCCTTGTCAGGAAAACATGCTTTATTCATAACTGTGTTCAGATTTCCCCATACCCAATTGCCCTGGTAAACTATGAAATCAGAATCTAATGAATTCATTAAACTAAACCAAGCACCACAGGAACCGTTGTGTGTAAACGGATACGGAAAGAGGGGCAGAACTCCCTTGTATTTCTGATAGGGAGGGAGTCGGCCACATATCCAGCAATTTGTAGCATTGCTGGTCTGCTGGGAATGATGTAACATACTGATGAAAGTATTGTTGCACAGCGCAAGTCGGTATGATAACTCGTGAGGGGGCAATTCACTGAAAGTATGCTCGACAGTGTCATTTGTGGAAGGATGTGCACGTATGGAAATAGGAAAATACATGTGTAACAATAAACCTGTGATAATAATCGTAAGACTCAGAAAAAACATAATCAATAATGTCACAATGCAGTGGCTGCGGAGAGATTTACAATATTTTCGTTTCTTGATCTGTTTCTGTCTATCTCTCTCTCTATTGGGGTCTAACTTGTACATGTCAGAACCCTGTCTAACCGCTTCACCTAGGGGAGGACTTAAACAATTAAACTGTCTGACTTGCTAGACCTCAATTTCATTCGGAACTCCTGCTGAGGATTTTTTTCTACCAGGGGGAGTTTAGTATCAGTCTCTGGAATGGGGCAGGGTTGGGAGTCTGTTTTTGGCGGAAGTCCATGGTATTTCTTGATGTGACTCGAGTGGAGCCAGCCTTTGCGGCCCTCCACCTTAACGGCAGTCCTTGTTGTTAGCAGAACAAGCTTCGGCTCCTGCCAGCGGGGCTCCAGCGGACTCCTCCTATCGAAATTCCGGATAAACACTAGGTCTCCAGGGACGATTTCGTGTGGCTTCACCTCGGTGTTGTCGGGAAAGGCTGCAGCTACCTGTGAACGACATGATTGTAGTGCAGACATCAAGGAGGCAAGGTAATCTGTCAGCATATTACAGTCGACATCTGTGATCTTACGAGGCAGAGGCGTCCCCCACATATTCGGTGGCCTGCCAAAAACCACCTCGTACGGGGATAGCCCTGTTCTCGAATGTGCTATCATTCTCATATAAAAAAGGGCAACCGGTAAGGCTACTATCCAATCTACGCCTTTCTCTATGCACACTTTGGCGAGACGTGTTTTCAGGGTCTGATTGTGTCTTTCTACGAGACCTGCTGCCTCGGGATGTCGGACACAGTGGAACCTCCACTGATATCCTAGCAGGAGTGATACCTGCTTCATAAGCTCGGACGAGAATGGCTGACCATTATCTGAGTATAAGATACGGGGCAAACCATACCGTGGGAAGAATTCACGTACCAGCTGCTTGGCATTGGTTGGAGCAGTGTAATCTGGGACTGGATATGCTTCGGTCCATCGGGAAAGTGCACATACAACTACGAGGACATACTTGAATCCTCGACAACGTTCCATCTGGATATAATCCATCTGGAGAACTTCAAAAGGGTGATCGGGAGGATGAAATCCACCTTGCTCTACGGGAATGCCTTTACCTGGGTTGAACTGACAACAGATCATGCAAGTACGCACTTTCTGTTTTGCTGCTGCTCGTAAATGCTTATTGAACCAAAGGTTTTGAATACTGTCTAACATGGCTTTTTCTCCTAAATGTGCAGGACTATGTGCTGTGTTAATGATAACTTGAACCATAGAGTCGGGGAGAAACCATGTGGCTTTTCCCTTTGTCATCCATCCCTGTTCTGTCTGTATCCCTCCTAGTTCAGTCCATTTCTTGATTTCGTCTGGTGTAGCATGTGTCTGTATGTCAATTACATCTAGGGCAGGATCCCTAACTGTCATACAATGCGTCAATGTCGGGACTACTGTCTTTGTCATATTAGTTGTGTGAGTATGAGTCTGAGCTGTATGCTTGGCTGTTCGATCTGCCAGGTCATTACCCTGGGAAATGGTATCTGTAACTTTCGTATGTGCTTTGCACTTCATAATGGCTATGGCTGTAGGCAAATGTATTGCTTCTAACAGAGCTTGAATGAGGGGACCGTGCTGGATCTTGGCTCCGTGAGAGGTCAAAAAACCTCTTTCTTGCCAGAGGACACCGAAGTCGTGTACGACTCCGAATACATAACGTGAATCCGTGTATATGTTAACTCTCTTGTCCTTTGCTTGTATACAGGCTTGAGTCAGATCAATGAGCTCTGCTGCTTGGGCTGACAGCGTGTCAATACGATGTGTTTCTATGACTCCAGTTTCAGTGGTCACAGCGTATGCGGCCACTAACTCTCCTGTACTTGTTCTCATACATGAACCATCCACATAAAGTGTCAGGTCTGGATCTGGTAATGCGATGTCTGTTAAGTCTTGTCTGGGTTTCGTCGTAGTGTTAATGACTTCAATACAATCATGTGCCATAGGGTCTGTCATACTTAATGGTAGAAGTGTAGCAGGATTCAATGTATTGCAGCGCCTGATTTCTATGTGTGGCTGAAACAATGTCAATTCATAACCTGTCAGTCGTGCTATAGTCAAGTGCTGAGTCTGTGTTCTGTTCAAAAGGACTTCCACGGAATGTGAAACTTGTACTGTCAATTGATGTCCTAACACTATGGAATCACTTTGTCTCATTGCTAGAGCTGTGCTGCTACAGATTTCAAACACGCAGGCAGAGCCTGGGCTACTGGATCTAATGTACTAGAAAAATAAGCACACGGTTTGTGTGAACCTGCTTGATCTTGGGTGAGTACTGACAATGCAGTACCTTCACGTTCTGTGACAAAAAGTGTAAAAGGCTTACTGTAACATGGTGTTGCTAAAACTGGTGCTTGACATAGGGCTTTCTTTAATTCATCAAAAGCTTGTGTATGTTCCTGAGTCCAAGGGAGGACAGTCGAAGACGCTGCCTCCTGTGTTGTCAACTGTATGAGTGGCTTAGCTAGGAATGCATATTGTGGAATCCATTGCCTGCAATAGGAAGTGAGTCCAATGAAGGCTCGTACTTCTTTCTGTGTCTTGGGGTGCGGAAGATGTGTAATTAACTGAATTCGTTCAGGTGTCAGCTGCCTACCCCACTTGGACAGCAAGTGCCCAAGGTACACCACTTGCTGGGCACAGAATTGTAGCTTCGAAGGAGACACCTTGTGTCCCTTGTCCGCCAGGAAATGCAAAACTGTCAGTGACGCTTGTTCACATTCTGGTTCACTACGGGCGGTGATCAATAGATCATCGACGTACTGGAGTAGGGCAGTGTTGTCAGGCATGTGGATACTGTCAAGTTGTTTTTTCAATGCTTGGCTGTAGATACTGGGGCTTTCTGTGAATCCTTGAGGTGCACGTGCAAATTTGAAGCTTCGGCCATTTAAACAGAATCCGAAAAGGTATTGGCTCTCCGGATCGATGGGGACACTAAAGAAGGCGTTCTTCAGGTCTATTACAGTAAAGAACGTCGCCTCTGAATCAATAGCTGTCAATAATGAGGAAATGTCTGGAACCACAGGGTACTGTGGTACAATACATTTATTCAATTCTCGTAAATCGATCACTAATCGATAAACTGGAGGTGCATTCGGATCAGTGCGTTTAAGAATCGGAATGATAGGGGAATTACAAATGTTGGAGTCGGTTTCTACAACCACTCCTTGTGCAATGAGCTCGTCAATGATTTTCAATAAAGCCACTACAGCATCAGGGGGTAACTTGTATTGTCGGATGCGTGGTAGTACCACTCCTTGTTTGAGTGTAACTCGATATGGTGTAATGTGCATACAACCTACATCAGTGGGACCTTGTGCCCATAAATGTGCAGGAACATTCTGTAATCTGGAATCAATATCTCTCAACACATAGTGACCCTTAAAATCACACAGAAACAGTCTTACTCCTTCCGGAGAACAACAAATTACAGCCCCTAGAGCTTTCAAGGTCTGTATACCAAGCAAATTTTCTGGACATGATTTCGTGAGCAACAAATCTGTAGTACGTGACAATGGACCAACTGCAAGGGGAACTGGTTTTGAAACTTCATTAACAATGGGCTTTGCTGAAAATCCAAGGGAAACATTCTGTGAGCCTGAGAGGGGTGCCCCTGGAACCTCGTCGTGACTGATTGTCGTCCTGCTTGCCCCTGTGTCAATCAAAAACTTTCTATCCTTACCTAATACCTGACTATGTACGTAAGGGCCCTCTTGATCTACAGGAACCTCAATAAGAGGCAAGCCAACCTCCCTCTCTAGGCTGTTTCATGTGTATCGCTGATAATCGGGATAGTCAGATTGTGCATATTGGTACTTCTGCTTGGTTGCATGTTGTGTTGCGGCAATGAGTTGTGGCTGTGGTACCGCTACGGTCTGTTGTGGAACCTGCATAGGCTGGACATTCTGTGGAACGTGTTGTTGGACCTGGTCCTGTCTAGGAGGGCACGGTCTCTCTTTAGTTTTACCTGAAGCTATGTTGTGTTTCAGAACTGCACACTCGTTTACATAGTGACCTGGCTGTTTACAATAGTTGCATATCCCTTTAACAGGAGCTGCTGAATTTGAATTATTGGATTGTGTTGTACCCCTTTTATGACCGTCAGCTGGAACTGACTGAGCAACTAGTACTTTCATTTTCGTGTCTTTCATACGTCTCTGTTCGTGATCATGTTCTTCCCTAATTCTGTTTTGGTGGTACTGTAACATTTGTAACATTTGGGAAGGCGAATTAGCTTGCCATGTGCTCTCGACTTTCAGTACATGGTTCTTAACCTGGGGCAGGGAATTCTCGACTAATTTGGATACAAAAAGGTGTGGGTATGACTCGCTACTTGCTTTCAGGCCACTATTAATAATAAAACATTTCTCAAATCGGGAATAAAAATCACTAGTGTTTTCATCGGGTTTCTGTTTGCAGGCTGAGATTGCATCCCAGTCCTCCTTTTTAGTTGCTAACAATCTTGGCAAAACCTGTACTAACAGTCCTGGTAATGCTTTAGTTTTATCCCCAAGACCCAAACCTGGGGTTCGACCAGTCTCTTCGGTTTCTAATGCAGCCCAATCAATCTTTTGGTCTCCCACCTCCCATTCTTTTTCTTTGAGTTTCTCGTAAATACCGGCAGGCAATAACACTTTCAATATTTTCATAATGTCGGGATAGGTATAATCTCCCATGAGTAACATGGCTTTTATTTCACGGTGGAAACCTGCAGGGTCTTTATCATGACTGGGCACAATTTTCTTCATTTCCAATAATTCCATTTTAGTTATAGGCGTGTATACATACACACGTGTAAGGGTATCATCAGTGTTCCTGACTGGATGTACTTCTCGTAAAGGATTCTGTTTGTCAAAGTCAAAGTGAAATGGTTTCCTGACTGGGGGTGGAACAGAAACAAGATGTGGAGTCAAGAAGGTTCTATACTTGTGGCGTTGTTCTAAAATTGTTTCAATTAGATCGGTACCTAGACCTCTCCATCTTCTCAGGAGTAAGTCTTGCAGTAAATTATATAACGGACCTGGATCAGATGCTTCGTTTTCATACTGTATAATGAGGTGTTGGGTCATGTATATACCAGCTAGTCGCTGTTCTTCTGGAGTAAGACTTAAAAATGTTTGCACTACTGAATCATCTTTATATATGCTGTCATCTCCGGCCCACTGTACTGCGGACCGGGCTAGTTCCTGATCACGTAGGGTATTGAGTTCGTGATAACCTACTCTTTCTTTCAGTACTTTGTCAGTAATTTGGAATACATGTTCAAGGGTACATCGCTCTGGTATTGGGCAAAGGTAACGTTTCTTGTTTTCTAAACGAATGGGTCTATCGAAAGGCCTATCAAGAGGATACGGTCTAGGGAGTTTCTCTCTACCTACATATGCCACCATGTCTCTATGTGACTGTTGCGATGTTTCTGCTGAATCCTCTGGTTCTTCCTCCTCTGAGGAGTCCTTATCCTCTGACCCAGATTGTCTTTCAGATCCTCGACGGGCATGTATTGCTATTATTTCTTTACGGATCTTTCTAACGATAGCATGTACACATTTCTCTTTATCATGTTTACCCTCAGAAATATTCTGGCTCCATCTGTTCAATCTATCCATCTCATCTTGTGGAAAGCCTGTCTGATCTTGTTCCCTTATTAAACAATTAACCAAAAACCGCATAATTAAACCCTTGTTCTCAACTTTCTGACGTGACATGGCTTCACCAACACACTCCGGTCTTTCTCCTGTTCTGATAAAATGATACAGATGGTCTAGATGGTCTGGCATTTCTGGTAGCAATTGCAAATAATCTGTAACACGTCTCAAACGTAGGGACGCTAACAACATGGGTCCTGTTTTACCAGGCACTGTGTCATATCTGCAATCTGTAAGCTGTTCTCTGAGCTTTTCGGCTGGGGCACCCCTAGGTGTTCGCGACATTGCGAATTCTCTCATTGTCACTCGTTGTAACTGCGGCGGGGTGCGGTAACCTCCTGTAGCACCTCCTGAGGCGGAGGCCTGAGCATAACCTGGCTGTAGGGTCGGTATCTGCTGTAACGTAGTTGGAACCTGGACCGTGCCAGTCCCAAAAGGATTAAGTGGATGTAGTTGTTGAATACCAGGGGGAACAACGGGTAAGGGTGCAGGAAGTGGTGCGGGAGGGGTATGCTATTGCGGACCCGGGGGCTGATGATCATGGGGTAGGTTAACGTCAGCAGGTGGTACATGGGCGGGTACATTGGTATAGGTGGGAGCTACATCGTCTAAATAGGATGAAAGAAAAATATCTGCTGCGGTCTTGTGACGTAATTTAGTCGGAACCAATGGAGGGGGCAGATTTTTCGGTGTTTCCGGGGTCGCCTTGGGCAGGCCCTCGGCAAGAACTGGATACAGTCCTGTCAAAATAGCATTACTCTGTCTGTCGTATTGTTCCATTCTAACTCGTTCTCCTTCTTCTAGTAGTTCTTTTTCTTTTGCTTTGTCAGAATCCTCTCTACTTTTCTCTGCTTTTCTGAGTGCTTTCTCGGTCCGTCTATGTGATTCTTTACGCCATAATTCAATGGCATCTTTCTGTGACTGTCTGGCTTTCTTTTTCCACAACGCTTCTTCTACTCTCATGATGCACTCGGCATCCCATGTCCCTGTAACGGGCCATCTCTGATTCTCTGCTAAGTCTTTAGTGTAGTCCACCCACAAGTCGAGAAATAATATGGCATCTAAGCCGTGCTTGTGGTACATAAAATATCCGGGAGTGTCCCTGGGTGGGATGGGAACAGCTTCTTCAAGTATCCCTTTCCTAGTTCCTATCTGTCGCAATTTCGAGAAGAGAGGCATCGCTACCTCGGTCTAGACACTATACACAATAAACACAGTAAGAAAAACGCGAACAATCACTCATACCACGACATTTAAAACATGTTGAAACATTATAAAACGAACAACAATAACTTGATACCTAGATACTTGATGCACTGCTAAACAGTACAGATACACTGCTAAAACAGTGCAGACCGGGTCTGCGTACCCAAACCCGTCTTGACCGGACACAAATTAATGCCCCCGTCTGGATGCGTCCCCAGCAACGGTACTCACCGGGAAGCACAGAACGGAAGGCCTCGGAAACTCGACTGGACTGGACCGGACTGGACTGGACTCGACACGTGACGTAGGTACTTCGGAACTGGTGGGCCTCTAGACACCTCGGACCTCGCTCTCTCGGCTGGGCTCTGGTCGGGATCCTCCGCACTCCTCACCGCCTCGTCTGGATGTCGATCGCAGTCTCCAGCACCTCCGTAGGCCTGAGGGATACAGGAAATCCTGCGGGTACGCGTAGTTGTCCGTCACGGCTGTGGTAGGGGGCAAGGCCTGCGACGCATCGCCGGCGCGTAAGGTGGGGGAGGGGTCCCTGTTCGGGCGCCAAATTATGTGGTAAATAAAGATTTACCGTATACTGAATTTCTACGCGGTATAAGTTCAATAAAATAGCTCAATCAAATGAGAGGCAGAGTCCGTGGAGTCTGAGTTTATAAGGGTTTTATTCCATGTAATGGAATGGTTCGAACCATGGTATCGTGTTCCTTTACCACGAAGGTTCAGGAAGGGATAGACAATGCTTTATTAACAGTGCACAATATATATAGTAAATGCATACAATGGTGAAGGATACAGAAGGCGTAACAGCTGAAAGAAACGAGATAAGAACACATGTGCGTAACAGAAGGCGTGCACGAGGGCGTACACGGAGGTGTGTGCTAGAAACGTCACATGAAAGTGTCACAGGTGGGTGGATTCAT
This sequence comes from Lissotriton vulgaris, assembly GCF_964263255.1. NCBI lineage: Eukaryota > Metazoa > Chordata > Amphibia > Caudata > Salamandridae > Lissotriton > Lissotriton vulgaris. The sequence continues at coordinate 1,120,454,251 of NC_141687.1, forward strand.
AGAGGAATCCTGCAGTGTCAGCAGAAATATATGGCTTGGTGCGCGCGCAGGCAACATGACGTAACACATGACGTGGAACTGGAGGGTGAAGGGGACTTGACATTTAGCACTATAAGGGGAGACAGAAGTCTGGCGTGTCAGAACAACCTAAACCCAACTCATATCTGATATCTTGTGTTTGGAGAACCTTTTTATCTGGAAGGAAAGGTCTGTCGGGTAGAGGCTACTCTATACTGACTGCTAGTGCGTGCATATGTGTCTACGTGTCTACGTGTAATGCGAGGGGCCATGGGCCTACCATGGTAACGGGAGCAATGAATTTGTGCATGCAGACAGAAAGGCCGGGCCCTTTGCTCTGCAGCTAGGGAGATGTTTACCTAAATCACTAGACAGGAATGTATTTTCGAGGAGCGGAGCAGATAACTTGAAGGCTAAATTGTCTTGGCAGGCAAGCAGGCCGAGCCGGGCACCGCTCGCCGCGCAGGGAGTAAGGTAAGGGTCATGGATACAGATCCAGGCTGTAGCTTTCTGAAGCCGAAGGCAGAAAGGGCTCGATGGCAGAAATCAGGGCCTAACTCAACAGAGCCAGGAAAACGTGAAAGTGCACCATGTAAAGACGGTGGCACGGCATATTCAGGAACGGAATTATCGACCCATTCATGGTGGATCTGATAGAGGACAGATTAACGTTGGACGCAAATGTATTTGCGTCTTCAGATTCGGTTGTGGAGGGAAATTACATGTACTTGAAGTGCATACATGGAGCCGTTGGGGTCTACGTTAGGGGACACAATTGACCATAATAATTCCAATTACCTCACTGCAAAATAAAAGGGGGGGATTGAGAGGATTTGAGAAAAATTGCATACTAGAGGCAATACATAATGGAGCAGACTGCACAATCAAAAGGTTTTACGCAGAGCTAATTGACTCTAAAACAGATGATATGGTTAAGTGGGGGGAAAGTTGGTCGGCGAAGTTGGGTATAGAGCAGGAGTGCTTTAATATATCAGTAGAACTAGGAAAGAATATCTTGTGCTCTGCGTCTCTGCAGGCTCAGCATTATAAAACCATCTATCGGCTATACTACACTCCAGCGAAACTTGCACAATGGGGGGCGACTACTGGTATAAATTGCCCTAGATGCAGAAGTCTAGAGGCAGATGTTATTCATATTTTTGCAACATGCCCATGTCTATTGACAATATTGAACGAGATAGAAATGTTTCTTCAAAGGGCATTGAAATTATCTATTAATTTAACACCTGCAATTATTCTGCTGGGGGTAGACTCGGGCAATGAACATGAAGAGGGTAACTATTTCATCTTTGTCGCCATGGCAGTCTTTAGATTATGTATTGCCTCAGCCTGGTTAGAACAATTGGCACCAGCATTCCAGCAATGGTTAGCCAAGCTTCTAAGTATATATAATCTAGAAAAAGCAATATACTCAGGAAGAGGAAAGAATGCAAGGAAACTAGGATTGAAAATATGGGAGCCAATAATGAAATGGAAGGAAGAAGTGTAAAGTGTATATAAAGTGTATATAATGTGTATATAATGCATAAAAGGGCATAAGGATCATCGGGGTATAAGGGAGGGGAACTGGTATTAATAAGAAATAAAGTGATGTATAATTTGTTTATATGTAAATATGTAGGTTTAACGGATGTGTTGTCTTTGTGTTAAGTATGGTCTGTGTAAATACTAAGGTACGAGGGAGAAGCTTTAGATGCAATTTAAGTTATAATGTGTCATATGATGTGTATACTTTAAGATTATATATTAATTTTTTACACTTCCACGGTGGAAGCATTATTGATTTACTTTAGCAAACTGTTCCTCACCCCCTCTCCGTTTCAGAGGGGGGGGGAAATATCTGTAAAAATCTGTTAATAAAAAGATTTAAAAAAAAAAAAAAGGACCACAAACCTGAGCTTCTATTGGAATTCTCTAGGGCATATTATCAAGCCCCTTATCGCTGCTTTAGCTGCAGTTTCCTGCCGCTATAGCGGCGACAATGTTATCTCCGTTCTTGATAATATGGCCTTCACTTTTTACTTGCCCATTTACACATGACTTTTGGAAAAGTGTTTGGAAACAAATTACCCTAATTATTTATTATGTGGTACCCTTCTCTTTTGCCAATGTTTTCTTGGGTTCTCTCCCTGATGATGGGTCTCATTGTCCATTAAACATGCATGTTTTGGATTTACTTTTGGGAGTAGCATTTAAACAAATTACTAAACATTGGAAAAATCTGTCTGACCTCTCATTCCAGGCCTGGTGGTATGCTATTTGTCACAACCATAGATTAGACACTGTATACGTATATCCAATGTCTCTGGCTGTAAAACGCTTAAATATATGGTCCCCAGTTACGATGGTCATGCTAAGCTTTCACATGCACGCACTGTTTTGGAACAAGAGGTTTCAAAACCTCCATGATATTCTGTTTCTTTCTCTACTTTTAGCATTGTTTACATAGATTTCATAGAAATATGCTCTTATGTTTCAGAAAAATGACCAGATTTGTTTTATGTTTTCATATACCTTTATTTCTATTGTTAAAATAACCATTCATTCATGTTTAATAATATCTTTTCATATTATATTATATATGCATTTTTTATATTGTATTTCCATTCTCTCTCCCATTCCCCTTTATTTTAATAAACTTTACTCTTTTAAAACTAAAAAGAACAACCGAGGTGGGTGGATCCTTGAGCACTAAAAGGTGTTAATGTGAACAGTGCATGCGCCAAGATTTCTGAGGAATTGTGAACTTGGTCAAACATATGTATATTAGATAGCGAGTTAGGACAAAGTAGAATTTCAAATCCCATGAAGAGTCTGTATTAGGCTTTAAAGAAAATACAGACCGGAGCCTCAGATGGCATACGTCCAGGTAGTTATGCATTTTAAAATGTGCTCAATGTTCTGTGACTGTGAGTGTATAGGAACAAAGCGTAAATACAGAGTAAACACCAACAGCAGATTGTGCATATGTGATAGTATTAATGTACGGTATGTAACCCAAACCCATTCTTCTGTGTTAATGTTTCAAATTGACCAGTGCTTCATAAGCCGAACACTGCTGTCCTGCTTAATGATAGCATTAAGATGCAGAAGCAGTGGAACATGTAATGGGGTGAAGTGTGTGAGTCAGCTACCAGTGAGATAGAAATGAAAGAAAAACAATGGAACAGATAGGACATAAATGGCTGAACAGAAATGAAACTAGTTATACATGTGCTGTGGGAAATAACTGTGTTGACATGTACTAAATTTTGATATACCTGTGACTGACATGTTCTTAAAAATAATAAAAACTTATTTTAAAAAAAAATACAGAAGCGGTGGCAGCAAGCACATTTACAAAATAATTTTCACTGGAACTGTAGAGATGGCAAGTTAGGATTTTTTTGAAAATATATACTTGTGTTGGTCAGTCTCAATAACCACCATGTAGGAACTTTGAAAGTGCAATGTGCAACAGGGCACTCCTCCTGCAGAAAATATAGAGGTCTTTGCTGCAGTTTGATGTAACGATGCTCAAAACTGTGCAAGCAAAGCAGAGGACACTGCGAGCATTAGATAAACAGCCTCAAAATAAGTTTCTGTAATTGTTCGGGATGTTTGTATATTGTTACAGGTATGTTTTTTTGTCTAACTTTCTATCGGAGGGGCACACTTACTGCTACAGCGACCCACATTTCTATTTTCTCTTGGGAACAAGCAAATAAAGAAAAGCTACCCATCAAAACAGATGTTGTTTCCTAAAAGAGGTTAAAATAGTGAGAAGTTTGCATGTGGCGCACAGCCGAGTGCTAAAGTGAGACCTGCAACATTTTTGTTAATAGTGGAGTTAAGTAGGCAAGGGCGCCATTGTCAACCTCATCTGTAGACTTTATTTGAAGCTCTATGCAATGTGCACGCACCTTGTTGCTAAAAGAAAGAAGGGTGCATGCACCAAGAAGTCCCTGGTAGTGGGAGCAGTTTCTATTGTTTGTTGTAATGTTTTTAAGGTATGAATGGGTCCATATGTTATTGCTAAAAGAAAGAAGAGTGGCTGAGACAAGAAGTCTATTATAGTGTGAATGAGTTGTATTGTGTCTTTATATTTTTATAAAGAAGTGGGTGCTGGAATAAAAAAAAGCTTTGTAGTTAAGATCAGTATGATTCTGGGTAACAGTTTCTATCTGGCTACCTATACATTACAAGCTGTTTAAAATGTGCACGCACCTTGTTGGTTAAGAAATAAAGAGGCGTGCACGTCAAGACATCTGTGGTAGTGGGAGCAGTTAGTATTACTTTAAATGTGCATTTTCTTGGCTACAATGGTAACAGTTTCCATCAGGCTACACTTATTTCGAAAGCTGTTTCAAATGTGCATGCTCCTTGTAACTAAATAAAGAAGGGTGCCCATGACATAAAGTCTGTGCAAATGTTTAGTTTATGTTAAGCACAGTTAACCAAAGTACAGCTGCAGGTAACAATAAAAGTTTATTTTCTAAGAGTTATTAAAAAAGTGAGAACTCTCCACGTGGCGCACACCCTGATGCTAAAGTCAAAGAGCCACACTTCGTCCAGCTAAGCCGTTTTTTTTGTTAATAGTAGGTTGGGTGGTCAAGAGCGACTTTGTGGAGGTAATTTAAAGACTTTATTGGAAGCTCTTTGAAATGTGCAAGTACCTTGTTGTTAGAAAACAAAAGGGTGCGTGCACAGCAAGAAGACTGAGGTAGTGTGACCAGGTGCTATTGTTTGTTGCAATGTTTTTAAAGGTGTTAATGAGTACGCATCTTATTGCTAAAAGAGATAAGAGTGGCTGAGACAAGAAGTCTATGGTGGTGTGAACAGGTTAAAATTGAGTCTCCATTCGTTGAAAATAAAGTTTGCCCTGGTACAAAAAATGAAATGTGACAATATGCAAAAGTCGCAGTGTAGCTGCGAACAGTATTGTTGTTACTAGCTGCACGTCACCCAAAATAAGTTACAGACCGTATTCAAAAAAATTAAATACAAAGAAATGCTCAGGAGTTCAAAAAAATTCAAAGTATACAATACGAAGAAATAATCAGGGTTTCCATATTAGCATACACTGTGTTGAAAACAGAACGTTATGGAAAGAAAGAGCCAAAATTCGCACTCTACTTGTGATCGGTATTATTGTTACCAGCTGCACGTCGCTAAATAAAAGTTATTACAAAAAACGAAATACAATCCCCGTGGAGAAAAAGAGAAGAGAAACAAGGGGCCATCATATGCTATACAGTGTGATGGCCAAAAATATACAAAGAAATGCTAAATGTTCTTAAAAGTTAAAAAATAACCTATGTGAACAAATAAGGTTTCATTATTAGCTTACACTGTGTTGAAGACAGATTGCAATTGGTATTATTTTTACCAACTGCACGTCGCCAAACAAAAGTTACCAACCATATTCAAAAAAATTAAAGCCAAAGAAATGTTCAGGAGTTCTTAAAAATATACAATACGAAGAATTCATCAGGACTTCATTATTAGCATACACTGTGTTGAAAACAGAAAGTTACGGAAAGAAAAAGGCAAAAGTAGCACTCTACTTGCGGTCGGTATTATTGTTACCAGTTGCATTTCGCAAACTGAAAGTTACCGAAAAAAACGAATACAATCCCTGTAGAGGAAAACAAAAGAGGAAGGAGGGGCTATCACACGCTGTATAGGGCTCGATTCACAGAACTAACAAGACAACATCTTAAACTTACTACCATTTTGGTATTCAGAGAAGGCACTTACTCAATTTGGTATTCACAGAAGGCACTTACTCATTTTGGTATTCACAGAAGTTAGAAGTCCTAACTTTAGGACTCCTAAATGACTTCTGTGAATACCGAACGTCTTAAAGTTAGGATTTTTCTCAGTTTAGGAGTAATAAAGTTAAGAATCCTAACTTTAGGACTCCTAACTTTAAGACTTTCGGTATTCACAGAAGGCATTTAGGAGATAGAAAACGACCAGCAGAGGTCAGTAAAATACCAAAATCACTTAAGCATTCTCTAAATTCCAGTCCAAAGAAATTGTCTTCCATGAGAACTCGTAGGCAATAATATTATTTTCAAATCTTGTATTTTCAGTGATATGACCACCGAAGACCCTGATTTTATATTAAAAACAGAGCTTTGGACTATACCATTTCCCGCTAAAAGGCAATATTTCTCTCCGGTTGTTCCCATACCAGGAGTGTCACGCAGTTTGGTGCTTATTTTCCCTCTATGTTAAAGAACAGTAGCTGTTTCAGCACCCAGGGTAACATGCTGCAAAGCTAAATACATATAAGGTCTCAAAGTCGAGACAGATTGCATTGCAAATGCTTATTATATTCAGCGATAAATTCAGGAACTTTTCAATTTCACCTAACCAGGTACCAAATAAAGGACACGTCGCAAACATGTATACCATGTTGGCATCTGTACTATTACAGCGGGGCATGTGATCCCATCCTGCCCACCCCATTATGCAATTCTAGCTGGGGTAAAATATAATAAAAACAGAGTTTTGTAGTGTTGTGCCTGTAATCCTGCAGGAAGGAGCACAGTCCTTCCAAGTTCCAGTGAATCTAAAAATATATCATATGCTATGCTCAACTTCTGTTAGATTGAAATTTCTCGCGGTCATCGTGGGTAAGCCAGATCAATTTTGAGTAAATTTGTGTGATTGTGCACCCTTCATCAGACCAAACCACATCCACAATACTATTATTGTTAAACCCCGTGCACCATCCTTCTTTTGCGTTAAATTGATCCAGGTTTGTAAATATTGGAAAAAATCCCTAGTGTGTAGCCTCAATCTGACTTGGCTATCACTAAATATTAGCATCCTGATGTGTCTAGCAAGTCTCCTATCAAACAAATACCTGCATACTCCCATCTTGACATAATATTATCCCTAAAAATCTCTGGAATTGTTGGATTTTTAAAAAGTTGTGTATAATAATTCAGCCTGCCGAACCTATCTTTCTTTTGACGGCCACCCAGATCTTAAAAGCAGCATGCAAAATTTTTAATTTGACCTTTTTGTAGTAGCTTGGCTCACTGTAATTCAAAAAGCAGCCCTGACAGGCGTCACCTATCAATAGCTCATAAAGGACTTCTCTCCGTGCAGATTCCTCTGCTCTTCTGTTTTCCCACCCATCAGCACCCACATGTATTGTAAAGCAGCGGCCCAATAATACAGTCTTAGAACAAGAACCCCCATCCTCCTTTCTCCCTTGCTAATGTCAAAAATGTTAGTTCCCTTCTAGTCTTGCCATGCGACCAGATAAACCTATTGAGCATGTTTTCCATCCCTTTGAACTAGCACTTCCCAAACTTGAGGGGGATGGCCCTAAAGAGATATAATACCTTAGAAAGAAATAACATCCTAACTACGTTACATCTACCTACAATCGAGAGGTGAAGATTGTGTCACCTGTCTGAATCATTTTTCCCATTCCTTATTACTGGAACAATATTTACCTCCACTATTTGCTCAAGGTCAGATGTGATATTTATCCCCAAATATGTAGCTATATTTCTGACCTATGGATCCTCCAAGACGACCAAGCTGTTAGCAACTATTTGAGTTTTCTGCTGGGTAAACTTATTCCCTGAAATTAACCCAAATTCTACAGCTTCTTTACCTATTGCAGTAACTGCAGTCTGGGGGTCAGGTGTAACAACCGCCAAGGCGTCCGCATATGCGAGAATTTTTGTCTCTAGCTCCCGAAATCTCCTCGGTTTAACTTTTCCATTCCCTACGATTCTTCGGATCAGGGGGTTCATATATATATAGCAAAGAGTAACGGGGAACAGGGACACCCCTGCCTAGTTCCCCTTGTGATCTGTATTGGTTCAGTGTAACCTCCATTTATTCTAACACAGACCACTGGATTCATATATAAACTTGTGATTGCTTTGATGAATCCCTTTCCTACCTCATACTGTTCAAGGGTGCCCCAAAGATAGTCACAGGAGACCCTATCAAACGCTTTCTCAGCGTTGAGAAAGTATCCAAACTATTGGGTCTCCTGAGACGGCTATGGCGTCAAATAATGTTATTACCCTATGCACAAGCTCTTTAATTCCTCTGCCAGTTATAAACCCGTGCTGTCGGGATGCATTACTTTACTAATGATTGAGCTTAGACATGTAGCAAATACTTTTGAGATCATTTTGGAATCACTGTTCATAAGAGTGATAGGTCTTTATGAGCCTATTTCCTGCGGAGGTTTACCTTTCTTTAAAATAATGACTTGCTGCCTGGACCCAAGATTTGGGTTTAGAGCTCCCCCCTTGCGGTTGCTTGAACATTTTTTATCATGTCTTGTTTTAATAAATGGAAAAAAGTTTTATAAAATTCCAGGGGGATCTGATCTGGCTCCACCGCCTTCCCCGATGGAAGATTCTTCAGGGCATTATATATTTCCTCTTCTGACAGGTTCGCCTTCAAGGCTTCTATATCACTAGCAGTGAATTGCTTTATTTGGATATCATTCAAATATTCCCTGAGTTTTGGAGTGGGTCAAGTTTCTCCTGATAAAGGTCGCTATAATATTTATTAAATTCTTCCTTTATACCCAGAGGATCTTTAACCAAATTCCCACCTTTATCCTGTATCTCAATTATCTCCCCCATCACCCTTCTCTGCCTCGTCCGCACTGCCAAAATATGGTCCACTTGCTCGCTAAGTTCATTGCACCCCTGGCTCCATGCCAGATATATCTTGGCCACCTTGGTCGCTGAGATTCCCCTGATTTTAGCTTTAGTTACCGCTATTTTATGTTTCCAGCTCTCTAGGGGCGCCCCTAACGCTATTGCCCTGGTCATTTCCTCTTCCAAGTCTGCCAGTGCATTATATAACATATTTGCTCATTCTAATTCCTTTTTTTGCCGTTGGGCACTGTAGCTGAGCATCTCCCCCTGACCCTGGCTCTAAATGCATCCCAAACCATTCCACTGCTAGCACTATCCCTTTTAATGTCCACAAAACCCTCGATCTAGGAATTCATGTGAACAATGTAGTCTGGATCTTTCAACAAACCTCTCTCAAATGTCTAGAGCAACTCTTTACTTTCAACCCCCCTGAAATTAACCGTTAATACTAACGAGTTGTGATCTGACATCACACAGCACACAGGGATACTTTTCTATGGCGCTGTCTGGGGCTAAATGATATGAAGTAAAAAAATAATCTAATCTTGCTACCATTTTATGCAGCGCAGCATAATATGGGCTCCAGGGATCAGATGCTTTGTTTTGGGTCCTAATATCCACTAATCCGTTATCTTGGATCAACAAGAGCAAAGCCCTGCACACCTTGTTTTTGGGACCTGTGTATTTGCCAGTGCTCCCCTCCACCTAGTGCCCAGGCCATTGATCTTTAAATCGCCACATAATATAACTGGTGCTTGCTGTGAGGCTAACTATGTGTTCGCCTCCTCCAAGACTTCTTGATCATCACCCGTAGAACAATACAGGGAACAGAGGGTAAAGCTATGTCTGTAACAGCAACAGTCTGCCAACACCCACCTTCCAAGTTTATCTGCTTGACAGTTCTCCCATTTTATGTCACTCCCAGGAGATAAAATAGCAACACCTCTAGTCCTAACACCCAGTGGTATGTTGGCCACCAGAGTATACTCAAGCTGCTCCATTAATTTACCCCTTGAGCCCTCTATGTGTCTTCTGTAAGCACAAAATATCTGCCCTCAGCTGTTTCAATTCCATTGCAATTCTTTGCCTTTTATTTGGGTCATTCAGGCAACACACATTTATTGATACAATTCGGATGCTCAACATCATACATCCAGAAAAATGTTCCTGAGTTCGCATTAGCCAGAGATATCCTAGTCTCCACCTGTTTCACAACTGTACTATTTACATATATCTTGTTTCCCCAAAATCCTACAAGCACCTCATGTACAATTTTCGAAACCCCTTTTTGCCCCCTCTCTCCATTTAACCCTCCAGCCCACCCCCCCTCCTTCTCCATCCCCCACACTACCATCGCCCCACCCCACCCCACCCAAATTGGGCAAATAGCTCATAACATGACCCATTAGATGTCGCCTGTGTCCGCCACCTGAGGTGCACCATTGCCCTATCCCCAAACCCCTGAGTTTGTAAAAGCTAAACAACATTACAACCTTGCCCCACCTAGTGAAAGAAAAAAGGGAATAGAAGATAGAGAGTAAGTGAAAGACTTTGGACATTTTCTGTCATTTTACCATCTGTTCTTTCACCCCCTTACTCGTTTCATTGTTAGTTTATTCAATGCACACCCACCCCCATCATCCAATCTCTAAATGTAAACAGAGCATGTCGCCACACTTTATCTTCCTGTTGCCACTGGTTCTCTAGACTCTTGTAATTCCTTCAGATTGCCTTGGGCCTTTGATTCTGTAGCCAACACCCTGGCCTTCCCTCTGTGGACAAATTTGAGGCATGCAGGACTCAGGAGATAGGCTTCGGCGATAAGTGCCTGAAATGGAGAGAGCAGTTGACACAGCCTCCAAGCCTCTCCACTGTGGTATGGCAAAAATCCAGCTGTGCGAAAAATATATGGCAGTTTAAAAACCGTTTAGCATTCGGTCTTACCCCATCTGAGATAGACTGCGGAGGAGGAAGTTCCAGAAGAAAACTAGGATCGCCCTAGGTCCATCCGGCTGCCCTGATATGGTATTCTTCATATTCAGTGGAAAGCGGTGCTCCCATTGGATCTCAGCACCCCAGTTCCAGTTTGAAAGTACAGGGAAGGAACCCTTCAAAAGATTCACCATAAAAGTTCTTACATCACTACCTTTGCAGTTTTTTCCTATTTCAAAGAAATTAAGGTTATTTCGGCACTGCCGATTTTCGAACTCCTCAAGTTTCCACATCATATCAACTGTCTGCTTTTCCTGTAGTTCCTTATATTCCTGCATTTTTCCTAGTTCACACTTAAGAGGGCAAGATGGCGGCTGGCTGACTGACCGCCGGGAGAGAGCTGCTTCTGTGCTCTGCTCCTAATCCTGTTGAAAGGATCGGTAATGAATGTAAATCCCCTTACCTGGTGAGCCACAGTGCTTTAACGTGGTGGAAAGGGCTGTGGTGGCTGAAGCATCACACTTTCTCCTTCCTTAGAGACGCCACGGCATTAGTGGTTGCTGCACGAGGGATATTGCTGAGAGCTGTAGATATGGCTCCTAAACTGAACAGAGCACATAAGGACATGGAGAAAGACCCTGGAACATATGCGAAAAAAATCCTAGGACGTCTAGGTATATGGGTGTACAGATAAGACAGGCCAGTTATCAAGAAGGAATAGTAGGGGAGAATAAAAGAAGTTGTATAAAAAGTATATTTTTATTTTGTATATTTAAAAATCATATTAGAAATGACAGGGGGTCAAACCAATATGACGGGTATTAAAATAGCTTTGTCAAGATTACATACTATGGTCATAACAAATTAACATAACATTCAGAGTACATAAAATAAAAGAATATATAAACAAAAGCATACAAATAATCACATCAATAATAAAACAAGCATAGGAACTCGACGCGCGTTTCGGCAGGGGACCGCCTTCTTCAGGAGACACAATTTTAATTCCTGAAACACAATTTAAAAGAATATCTATGTTATCTAGACATCCATAGGATTTATAGTGACAACATATACAAACATCATTACAGATAAATTTAAAAACCTACATTCCTGGCTTAAGGACTGACCTTGACTATTATTATGTACACTCATGGCCTTTCATAGGCAATATATTTTGCCAATTGTACAGTATCTGACTCATTCCAGGCTCCCGTACCTTGGTTTATAAAGGCACCCCCTTACAATGAAGAGAAATAGCCTTAGGTCTCATTCTAGAGCGCTAAAGTAGAATCACTTCTAGATTTTTCTATATCGGACTGAATCTTTGTAGTTCATAGCATATGATAAATTCATAACATGGTATTTCAAAATAACTGTTTGTTCAAAGAAATAAACAACATTACATATCTAATGCAACAGTGCTCAATTCACCGGGTATACTCACAAAGGTAGACTTCTATCCGTGCAGCAAGAACACCCAAGGGGGGTCTTCATACAAACGTGATGCGTATATGGAATAGGGGGATTCCTAATGATGAGATTTGCATTGTTAAAAGGGGGGTCGTATCAACTTATTCTTCTTAATAACAAACACAATTAGCGTAACAAATTGCTCTTGACATGTGGAGGGCACTACAGGATTTATTATTCTCATGATGGTGGAACAAAATATTGTGCCTGTTCATACACATGGCATCCGTAAGATGACTCTTTTATATAATACTAATCGTATGTCATGTTCTATTTACTACCAGATAAAAAGGAGCGGTGGTAAAGGAAGAAGGGACAGGTGTTGACTAGATAGCACTGTTAGATAATATAATGGCGCCATAAAGCACAAAGAAATGGTGGTATTAACTATGTACCTTATGTTTCCATGAACGATGGATGAATATTGCTGACGAAGTTATTCATTACATAAACACTTGATGACCATATTCGAGGTGTCCCAGAGCAATGGGTACCGTAAAAACACTATGGGTAAAAGAAGGGGGAGACAAAATAGACTCATTCCTCATATATTATGACCGTGGTCACTGCAATGGTAACTACAATGGTCTAGAAATGAATGTATTAAAATAGGGAAAGATATAGTATTTACCTATAGTTAGAGCCTACATTAGATGGTAGACTTGACACTTGAAACAAGGTCGCTGTTGATGGCACCTTATCTCGTTGAAAGTTTAACAGGCTCTAGAAAAACGAATTTCAGATTGGTAAATTATATTTTAGTGCGTCTTGAAATTAGTAGCATACTGAGGTATTACTCTACACATCCGTGTGATATTGACAACACTAATTAGTCATCAAATGGTTTTTAGTTAAGATTATCTTTGTATATCTTAAAACGAAGTAGTGCCTGTGTTTGACGCAACTTGGAATGGTAGTTTTTTTAAAATTTGCGCCTTGCAATGTTGAAAAATAGAACACTCTGAAAGAAATAAAATCAGAATGCCCAATTAGTTGCTAATAGACCTAATTGCGCTAAATTTAACAAAATTACTGCACAACAGAAAGCTAATAGCGATCTGAACGTGCTCTCGATCTCTCCTATGGCCAGGGCTTACCGTAATGTGGCTCGATACCGGCGGACAGCACGATATAGCTGCTTCGTTCTCCGACGTGTGGGGGCTCGTCCTCCTTAGCGATACAATGTATCTAGCGTTGGAGGACTTCCGTATTTAAAGAAAGTGGTTTGCGCGCGAGAAAAATCGCGCAGCATGCTGGTAGTCAGGTCGAAAAAGGACTAGGTTCCTATAACTCGATCCTGATTCAACATGGCGCTCAGGAAAAGCGCGAACAGTGTCTATGACTCGTGGATCTACTTATATTCAATAAAAGGGTGCAATTGCAATTGCAATGCCACGCCAAAAGTATATATGGAAGTGGGACGGCTACATAAAATCGTGTAATATGACAGAACAAAAATAAATAAAAATAATATAGAATCTACTATTTAACTCAAAATAATTTATTAGTATTATTTAGTTGTTACCACGATGGCATGTAACTACATTACCAAGGTAATGAGAAGCACTACATATATTATTTATATATACGGTAGGTATGTCAGATAAACAGAACGAAATTCATTAACAGTCCATATTTCGAACCGATATGGCCTAACTCGAGGTATAGGATATATAATCTATAAGGAGTATAGTCCATTGTATATGCAGTACAGGGGTGGCTACATAGGTTACCCATAGGACATCTAGAACTAAAGATAACCCCATTTGTTCGTGAGTTATGATATTTTCATGATAAAGGTAATTTAAGATTATGTAAAAACTATAGAGAATTCAATTGGGAAGGCAGCAATTTAGGTTGTTTCAGAAGATAGACACTGCAGTGTCTAAAGGATGGCGTTCTCCCAGGGAATTTCAGCATTGAGACCTCGCTTGAAAGTCCCAAGGGAGAAAATCCAAAATACTTCCCTCTTTTTCCTGACTAGGTCGCCTCCTTTGCTACTCGGGAGTCTGATTTTCTCTAAAATGCGCCATTTAAAATCATCTGGGGCATGATTATTTTCAGTAAAATGCTTCACTAAGGGCGCTAACTGTTTGTTGGTCCGAATTGCTGACCTGTGTTCTGTCAACCTTGTTTGTACGGACCTGGAAGTCTCACCCACATAACCTAGCTGGCATGGGCACAAGATAAAGTATATACAGTTAGTGGTCTTGCAATTCCACATGTCAGTAGCAGAGGTGTGACAGCCATTGTGTTCGAAAGACTCACCTTGGATGATGTTGCTGCAGGATTTACAGGCTGAACATTTAAAGGTACCTTTAACAGGAAGGTTGTTGTTAATTGACCTCTGTATAAATTCTGACTGCGGGTTGTTGGTTGCAAATCGCGAATGTACAACCAGGTCTTTGAGGTTTTTATTCCTCCTATGTGCAAAGATAGGTTTCTCTATTTTGTCACAGGAGGGATTCGAGTTCAGAATGTGCCAATTCTTGTTCACAATATGCCGTATCGTGTTGTTTAAAGTCGAATGTCGGGTTATGCATACTAGTTGGTCATTGGTTGCTGGAGGTTTCGTTCTAAGCAGGTGATCCCGGTCATAAAATCTCGCTCGTTTGTATGAATCCCGGATCAACCTGTGTGGGTAACCCCTATTGAGGAATTTCTGTCTCATGACTTGGGCTTGGGCATCAAAATCCGCCAGATTTGAACAATTTCTTCGCACTCGAAGAAATTGTGAAAACGGGATACTCTCCCTTTGGCACCGCGGGTGAAAACTCTTAAAATGAAGAAGAGTATTCCTCGCTGTAGGTTTAACAAATAAATCTACAATAAGGTTGTTGTCTTGGTTCTTGATAATTATGTCCAAGAATTCGACTTGAGTATCACTATATTGTGCTGTAAACTTCAGATTTGAGTCAGTTAGGTTGATCCATTCCAGGAATTCTAAAAGAGAATCTCTCCCACTGGTCCAGATAAAGAAGATGTCATCAATATATCTGGACCAATGGGAGATAGATTCGTAGAATGGCGCTATCTCATTATGTTATTGTTATTGTTATATAGCTTTATTTCGAAATATTTCATTTCATAAAAGCATTACAGTAAAATCATTATAAAGGTAAAAGCACAGTTATACATCGAGATAAAAAAAACATTTCATCAGAAAATCTAAAAAGTATGGAATCTGGTAAGAGGCATCATTTCTGTGGATGTTTGTACAAATATACAATTAATCATTTCTGAATGGACAAGGGCGCTTACAGGAAGTAACCGAGGCGCTATAATATAATTTGACATCCTTACTGGAGGAGCTTCCTCCTCGTGGTTCTTATCCTCCAAGCACACCCCAGAAATTTTGCCAGACCACAAGCGAACAGTGGGTGAGGGTCGGATTTTAACAGCTGTAGGGCCTCCAAATGTGACCGAGTGCCCAGCCTTGTGCAGAGCGGTTTCAGCCATCTGCGACGGGGAGCAGCGTAGGCTGGGCATTCAAATAACAAATGGGGAATGGATTCCACCCTGGTTGTACAGAAGGGGCAAGTTTCCACAGTTTGCCATGGTGGTTTCCATTTAGATGTCCATAGCCCTAAGGGCAGAACCCCGGCCCTGAATTTGAAATACAACGCCCTATCTGTTGGATTCAAGATTACATCGAGGTAGGGTTCTCTAAAGGGACGGGATTTGATACCCAAGAACTCTTTAGCTGTTCTGCACATATTCGTTTGGGAGACTCTCTCATTATCCACCCACAGCCAGAATGTTTTCTTGAGCAGCTGTTTGGGTGGCGAGGATCTACTAGCCCATGCATCGCCGAGGCCTAGGTCGCAAAGAAGGCGCTTTACACTAAGGAGCCAACCGATCTTGTGCCAGCCCGGGGTTGAAAGAAGCTCATTTAGTGCATCAGCATAGCTCGAGAGCTCAGGGACATTCCATATACGGGCCCACAGAAGGAGGGGGCGTAGCTTGGCCTGGTCAGCTATGGACCGTGTACCTGTGTCGAGTAGCAGGGGTAAGGTGGGCGAGCTGTAAGGGAGCCGCATTAAGTCTTTGTGAAACTTATTCTCCAGATGGAATAGAGTGTCAGGTTTCTGGGTACCCCACAATTCGGCCCCGTAAAGAGCCGCACTCACAGCCTTTGCCTTGTAAATGTCGAGTATCACCCCGATGGGTTTAAGGGGTGAGGCGCGATGCTCTTTTAAGAGGGCGCCCGTGACTCTCCTGTATGTCAAGGTGGTTTTTTGGTGATGCGCCTTCCAAGACATGGTGTCACAAAGTCTGATTCCCAGGTAATCAAATTCCCTGACCCTTTCTAAGGGAACTGCATCAATTAATGGCGGGTGAACTGTCTTCCTGGGGGGGTTCAGCACAAGGAACTTGGTTTTGTTGATGTTAATAACCAAGCCCCTTGTGTCGCAAAAACCTTGAAACCTCGTAAGCAGGGTTTGGAGGCCCTTCGGGGATTTCGAGATCAGCAGGGTATCGTCTGCGAACAGGAGCGTTGGTATCTTTCTGCCCGCCAGGGAAGGAGCATCTGCTGGTAGTTGGAGAAGGTGCTCTACCACTCCGTTTAGATATAGGGAAAACAGAGTGGGAGCTAGCACACACCCCTGGCGGACGCCCCTGTCAACAGGAATCCGAGATGTTTTTTGGCCCTGCTGACCCCATCTGATTTGGGCAAAGTTGCTTTCATGGAATTTGATGGTTAAGGCTAACAAGTACGAGGGCATGCCCATGCCCTCAAGTGTAGCCCATAGTTGGTTACGTGGAACGAGGTCAAAGGCAGTCCGTAAGTCAATGAAAGCGAGATACAGACTGCCCTTGCCCAGTTTGACCACTTTCCAAAAAAGCATTAGGAATCGGAATGTCTGCTCAATCGTGCCGGTCCCAGATCTGAAGCCGGCCTGAAAGTCAGACAAGACCTTCATTTCCTCGGCCCACTGCAGGATCCTGCCCAAAACTACCTTCCCTGCTGCCTTCTGGGTGGAATCGAGCAGACTTATGGGTCGGTAGTTGGCCGGGTCGTCCCTGCAGCCCTTTTTAAAGATGGGGACCACTTCCGCACCCCTCCACGAATCCGGGAAACCGCCACCCACCATTGCCTCATTCAGGAGTTTAGCAATGTATAGGCTCCAAACCTCGACATTGCTACGAAGCAGGTCTCCGGGGACTCCATCTGGGCCTGCCGCCTTGTTGGGCACAATGCACCTGATTGCTATCTCCACCTCCCTGGATGTAAAAGTGGGGCCAAGATGAGAGCTGTTTGCCGGTACTATGTCACTAGGACTCCAAATAGGACCCAGTACCCCCGGGGGGTTGGAGTATAATTTGGCAAAGTGGTCCCACCAAACCTTCCCTGAAATGTTACATGTAATCAGTGAGTCAACAGGCCTGTCCCTACCTCTAATCAGAGCCCAAAAAGCCCTTGAGTCCTTTCTAGAACCAGCCTCCATTAGGTCACTCCAAAAGTTGGTTTCATGAGTGATCTTTGCCGCGACCTGGGTTTTCTTGTAGTTTTTCCTAGCTTGGGAAATCAGAGCCTGGTCTTTAGCGCTGACCGCCATAATTAGTTCACTTTTAGCTTGGCGGCAGGCATGAGAATACCATTGGTCTCTACCCTTAGTCTCTTTTCTCCGCTTGGGCCCCCCCCTCCCCTCAGGAACCAAGAAGAGATTGCTAAGTGATACAATTGTCTCCACAAATGGCACAAGTATAGGAGAGTCACAGTCCAACGTGCTTGCAATACATTTGGCTTCCATCATTATGGATTGAACTTGGGCCATTCTTTTTGCATCCGAAGCGACCTTAGCCCACTTTAGTCGCCTCCCGCAGTTGGATGGAACAACTTCGTGGGATGTTTTCCAAGTTGGCCGAGGTGATACTACTGTGGCCCCTTGGTCCCACGGGAGAGCAAGCGTGAGGATCAACGGGTTGTGATCACTATCCGTGGATTCTTGAACAACCATATCAAGGGCGTATTCCCACAAGTTAAAGTTTAACAGTACGTAGTCGATTCTGGAGGTGTGCCCAATCCTGTTGTATGTGTGTACACCTCCAGCGTCTGACTTACAACGACCGTTAGTGGCTCTGAGGGAGTGTTCCAGGCAAAGTGCGTTGATATCAATGGCATTCTGAGTCCATTTCCTGATGGGGTTGACAGCTAGCAAGGGAATGCCTCTCTTGGCATCATCCTCCCATGTATCCAAGATGTCGTCACATGCCAGAGGCTCAAAGCAACAATTGAAGTCCCCGCCCAGAATGGTAAGGGAGTCAATGTTGCAGCCAGTTAGCTCCTCTTCAACTCCAGTTAGGGACAGAGGGCTCGAATTCCCTGCCCTGGTCCCCCTTAGGTACATATTGAAGAGCTCTAGAGTATTACCCCCCGGGCACTGCATAGTAAGCCTCAAAAGGTCTGGGGATGGTGAGTTTGTATGCTTTACTACTAGACCCAAAGCAACACTTACCCAGATGAGAAGGCCGCCCGAAGGGCGGCCTTTACTGCCTTTTGCCCTGGAGGCCGGCACAGAGTAGGTGGTGAAGCCGACCCTGTGCACGGGCTCCAGGCACCAAGTTTCTTGTAAAAGACAGATCCCGAAGGGCTCCATAAAGGAGATCCAATCAGGTTTATTGAAATTCCGGGCAAGCCCTGCCACATTCCAGCTTAATATTTTAAGCTGGGGAGCACATGTCAGGGTCTTGGCAGACTGTGTCTCAAGAACTGGGGAAATGGCATGAGTATCAGTGACCCTGGCAGAATGGAAAGAAGTTGCAGATGGCGGGATTTCCGAGACAATCAAATTTGTTGCTAAGTGGGTAATGGGAGGACAAACAACAGGGGGAGAGTGCACCTGATCCATTGAGAGGGGGGCCTGTGTTGGAGGCTGGGTGGGAGAGAGAGTACCAGTCTCACCTACACTAACCGTCAAGGCTGGTCTCCCCTTCCCCAATGTGGAACCATTACGATTACTTGGTATCGCTGTAGTTGGGGGCGATGGGAGTCAATCGACATCCTCCAGGCTGCCAAACCCATCAGCAGTTACGTTTCCAGGCCAACAACTGTTTGGATTGAACACAGTAGGAAGGAATCCCCAGCTAGGCTGTTGATGCGCTGGGGGCCAAAGTCCCCCCTGCGGACATACAACACGGGGAGGGTAGAAGAATGATAAGGGCCTCGGGGTAATAGAGGAGCCCCAGTCTTGGTTCCCAGGAGACCAGATGTGCCTGGCTGTATACACGTCGTCAAAAGTTACGACTATACAGTCACCGGGGGTTGATTTCCTCGTGGTGCCCACCCAGGGGACTCTACGAGTCGTTAAGACTCTACTCTTTCTTCCATTAGGAATAGGCCTATAAGTGTTAAGCCAGTACATCACTTTGTTACGTAGCGAGTGCTGGTCTTCATATTGGCCATTCTCCAGTTCCGGAACACCCGTCAAGACCACCATATAATCATTTGCTTCTGGAGGAAGGTCAATATAACCTCCTCGAAAGTTGCTCCTGGTGTGGGGACCCCTAACAGAATGGGTTGGGGGTTTATTCCGAGGGGCCTTTGCGGGACGTGAGCTATTAATAGCTGAATTCTGGGCTCTCGGTGTGGCTGTTGTGGTATTGGTGCGAGATGCCTGGGCAGGGCCGGTGTTGGAGCTAATTGGGTTCCGGGCTCTCAATATAGTTGATGTAGAGCCAGTATTAGTATGTGTCACTGGAGCATTTGGGATAGTAGCCCTGGCCTGAGGGGGCGGGTTTGCAGTAATGAGATTCCTGGTGCGGGGTTTGGGAATAGGGTGGGTAGAACAGGGCAAAGTAGGGTTGGGGGGCAAACCAGGGATAGCTGTAGGGGATGGGGTAGGAACCTCTGTAAGCGGGTTACTATCGATCACCCCCTGGCATTCAAGGCTTCTTAGGCCAAGAGTGGCCAAGGCGATGATACTTTTCTCCATTTCAAGGAGATTATTCTCTATGCGGGAAAGCCTTAGATCCAGGGGAGATAAAAGGTTTTTTAGAGACTCCCAAACCACTCCTATGAATTCCCGCTCCCTCCCATCCTGGTTTGTCCAGCCCGCATCTGGTCTTACAGGTTGTGAGGTACTTCCAGAGTCTGGAGGGCCTTGCCCCACAATATTTTCACCACCAGGGACCAATGGGAAAGGGAGAGGAATGGCCGGACTGGTGGCCACTAATATATTATCACTAGTGGTCAAATTAGCACCCTGCATTGGCAGTTTCTTCCGAGGGGAAGTTGGGCTGGGTGAACGTTTCCTCTTATTGGGATTCCCCGGGATATTATCAAAACCGCCATATGTAGTAGAGGCCAGGGATATATCAGATGAAGAAGTAGGGGAAGCAAGAGGACTGTCCTCAACAGTAGGGGGGGCGTCGGGCAAAGCAGGTAGACCTAATAATGGGAGTGGGAGGGAGGGAGTGGGCGGGACATGCGTATCGTGGACATCAACCTCTACTATAACACCCTCCCGCTTGCCGGTGTGTTTAGGGGAGATAGCTGTAGCTATATGGCCAAGAGAAGATTTCTTGCGTGAGGCAAAATCGAGTGACAACTTCCTGGCCGCTTCCAGGTCAAGGGACACTCTGGTTTGCAGTTTGTCAATTTCAAGGTCTATAGCCTTGGTTGTCCGCGTAATGAAATCGTCCATGGGCCCGTTTGATGCCGGCCCCCCCTTGGCCGCCCTATTGCGTGTGACGCGGGTACACATGGACTAACTGAGTCTAACAGGCTGGGCAGCAGAAAATGAGCAAACAACAAGTGCGAGGCGAAAGTGCAAGAGAGGGGGCCCAGACCAGACCGCTCAGACCTCGAACGGCCTCAAACGGCCCGCTCTTTGCCCGGTCTTCGCCCCGCGCTTGGACCCGCACGCGTCCCGCGTCGCGGAAGCCTCAGGGTAGAATATATGGGCCGTTTGTAGGAGGTGGGCGGGCCACGGGGAGAGCGGACCGGAAGGTCTTGCTGGTCACGCAGGGACTCCTGGGCAATGGAGTCCCTGCACACGCTCGCAGCCCCGCAGCGCCTCGCTCCCACAAGCAGCCTCAAGGTCTTAGTTTTCTCCTCAGAGCAGCCCCCAGCCAACAGGGCGAAGCGGCACCCGCGGAGCGGGTGCGGCGAGTAACAGCCAAGGGATCAGGCAACAAGAGTTCCAACTGTAGCGCCAACAACAGCGCTACGGCAGCAAAAGCGTCCCAAGGAACAGTGGAGGAAGAGGAGGTAAAATACCCTCCTGTGGGCGGTGGGCGGGCCACGGGGAGAGCGGACCGGAAGGTCTTGCTGGTCACGCAGGGACTCCTGGGCAATGGAGTCCCTGCACACGCTCGCAGCCCCGCAGCGCCTCGCTCCCACAAGCAGCCTCAAGGTCTTAGTTTTCTCCTCAGAGCAGCCCCCAGCCAACAGGGCGAAGCGGCACCCGCGGAGCGGGTGCGGCGAGTAACAGCCAAGGGATCAGGCAACAAGAGTTCCAACTGTAGCGCCAACAACAGCGCTACGGCAGCAAAAGCGTCCCAAGGAACAGTGGAGGAAGAGGAGGTAAAATACCCTCCTGTGGGCGGTGGGCGGGCCACGGGGAGAGCGGACCGGAAGGTCTTGCTGGTCACGCAGGGACTCCTGGGCAATGGAGTCCCTGCACACGCTCGCAGCCCCGCAGCGCCTCGCTCCCACAAGCAGCCTCAAGGTCTTAGTTTTCTCCTCAGAGCAGCCCCCAGCCAACAGGGCGAAGCGGCACCCGCGGAGCGGGTGCGGCGAGTAACAGCCAAGGGATCAGGCAACAAGAGTTCCAACTGTAGCGCCAACAACAGCGCTACGGCAGCAAAAGCGTCCCAAGGAACAGTGGAGGAAGAGGAGGTAAAATACCCTCCTGTGGGCGGTGGGCGGGCCACGGGGAGAGCGGACCGGAAGGTCTTGCTGGTCACGCAGGGACTCCTGGGCAATGGAGTCCCTGCACACGCTCGCAGCCCCGCAGCGCCTCGCTCCCACAAGCAGCCTCAAGGTCTTAGTTTTCTCCTCAGAGCAGCCCCCAGCCAACAGGGCGAAGCGGCACCCGCGGAGCGGGTGCGGCGAGTAACAGCCAAGGGATCAGGCAACAAGAGTTCCAACTGTAGCGCCAACAACAGCGCTACGGCAGCAAAAGCGTCCCAAGGAACAGTGGAGGAAGAGGAGGTAAAATACCCTCCTGTGGGCGGTGGGCGGGCCACGGGGAGAGCGGACCGGAAGGTCTTGCTGGTCACGCAGGGACTCCTGGGCAATGGAGTCCCTGCACACGCTCGCAGCCCCGCAGCGCCTCGCTCCCACAAGCAGCCTCAAGGTCTTAGTTTTCTCCTCAGAGCAGCCCCCAGCCAACAGGGCGAAGCGGCACCCGCGGAGCGGGTGCGGCGAGTAACAGCCAAGGGATCAGGCAACAAGAGTTCCAACTGTAGCGCCAACAACAGCGCTACGGCAGCAAAAGCGTCCCAAGGAACAGTGGAGGAAGAGGAGGTAAAATACCCTCCTGTGGGCGGTGGGCGGGCCACGGGGAGAGCGGACCGGAAGGTCTTGCTGGTCACGCAGGGACTCCTGGGCAATGGAGTCCCTGCACACGCTCGCAGCCCCGCAGCGCCTCGCTCCCACAAGCAGCCTCAAGGTCTTAGTTTTCTCCTCAGAGCAGCCCCCAGCCAACAGGGCGAAGCGGCACCCGCGGAGCGGGTGCGGCGAGTAACAGCCAAGGGATCAGGCAACAAGAGTTCCAACTGTAGCGCCAACAACAGCGCTACGGCAGCAAAAGCGTCCCCTATCTCATTATGTACAAATCTCCTTTCAAAGGCCGCCATGTAGATGTTAGCGATGGAGGGTGCCAGACCCTGGAACCGCAGCGGCAGGCCGAGACGTGGCTGGTTCCTGGCGCAGAGGCACAACTGGGAGACCTGAGGAAGCTGAACTGAAGCCCACTAAAAAATACGGGATAGCTGGTCGCGGCAGTCGGCGAGTTACTGCTTGGGACCATGGTGTTAAGCAACTGCTCATCTCGGAGGTTTTCACACAGGGAGCGGCGTCAGAGGCAGTTGAAGAGTTTCTGCTGGGAGACAGGCCGCTTAACCAGGCAGGTAACCATAAATCTTCCGTTGCCATTGCCCCAGCAAGTTTGCCAATAGTGACAGATACTGAGCTAACTTTAGAAACTCTAGCTGTGAACAACAATGACAGGCAAATATACCCTCATAGTCACCTCTTCCAAAGGGGCAACAGAGATTCAGGCGCAGCAGGGTCAATCATTGTTAAAAAATACAATGGGCTCACCAGATTTTGGGGGGCGGAATTCTTCTCCCTCACAGACAACTCAGAGCTTTTGACCTCTACCCCAGGGCTTGCGGAGGAAGACTCTGGAACTGAGGATTCATCTAATAATAAAATCCATGACAAGACCTACAAACGCAGAGTAAGATCATAAGGGAAACGTCATAGAGTGGACAGCAATGGTGAAACTACCCTCAGACCAAAATTGGATTACTTTGCCACAAGCCAGGTGTATAATGAAGGCGGGACAGATCAAGCCAAAATAGCGCCCTGCACTGCAGCCAGCCCTAACACTTCTCCCTCCATGGATTTAATCTATGCCACTCTCAAGCAAATGCAGGGGGAAGCGCACCAGGAGAATCGCTGGCACATCAGGCCATGAAGAAACTACAGGGATCTACCTGGAAAGTAAGCAAAATGTGCGCAGAGATGAAAGAAAAGGTGACACACTTTGAAGATAGAACCATGAACCTTGAGTGCCAAGTAGGAGAAGGGGCCATATTTACAAAGACAGGGTGGCTTTTCTTGTCCTTGTAAATATGGAGCAGGAAAATGCACCACCAGGGCCTCACATAAAGTGATGCACAGGCGGCACAAGTGGCTTGTAAATAAGCCCCTAGACTTCAAAACTTTTCAACTTCAAAATGGCAAACATGAGCAAAAATTGACATCTGTAATCTATGTAAGTAATGCAATAATGTGGTCCAGGATCTGAATCATGCTTTTGGTTGCCCTGCCGTGATAGTGTATTGCCATAAACGTTTGAGACATTAATTCTCAAAACATCATGAGCGAACGGCTTCTGAAGCTCTTATCGTAAAGGTTCTCCTCATAATGAAATTTTCTCTACTCAAATATTTATTTCTTTAACCCCTTCGCTGCGGCGGGAATTCCGCCGCAGCGCTAAGGGGGCGGGGGGGCCGAGCGGCGCTCGCATGCTCGTGACGGAGCCGCTCCGTCATGAGCCGCGGTTGAGCTGTGCTCATGACGGAGTGGTTCCGTCATGGCCCCGCCCACTCAATGGAATGTCCAGCGCAGGCACGGAATTCGCGCCGAGCCGGCCATGACGGAACCGCTACGTCATGAGCATAGAAGGGGTTAAATGCTTTTTAAATTTTTATTGCATTTTTTTGGTTTTTCTTGAATAGTTTCTATTATATTTAGTCATGTACTAAATGTTGTGCATGAGTTAATTAATGTCATCATTAGTATATATTGTATAATTTATGGGTCTTGTCAATTCATGTGGATCTCATTTGAGTTCCAAATCTTGAATTAAAACTTGACTTTAGTCGTATTCACTAACCTGTATTCACTCTTCCCTCTTGAGGGGGCTTTTGACTGCTCAACCACAGCTAGCACTGAGAGTCAATTGCACATGGGTTACTTGGCCCAGTAGCTCCGGATCCATAGCAGATTGGGCCTCGGAACATCAAAAGAAAAAAGCTTCAACTTCCACAGTTGGGCCCAGAAAACCCTGAATGCACGGACCATCTGAAAGGGGTTCAGACAGCGATCCTAATGGAAAACACTTTCCCAATCGGTAATTATTTCATTTCTCCTCTCCATTTTTCCACCAACATTGAAGGCATAAAATCCTCCATTTTTTAACTGCAAGTCTTCGAGCAACCAACGCCCACATAAATAGATACATTATCCTAGTCGATATAGATGGGAACAATGCTAACAGGCCTCTAAAGGCAATCTTGGCATCAATCTCCATATTTTCACTTACCCGATTCCTCCGCTGAGCATTAGGCGATAGCCAAAAATGTCATACATTTTCCTAGGGTCCTATCTTATTTTTACACCCCTCACAAGGCCTATCAAAGGTACCTAATGTAGCACTGTCTCAATTGCAAATAATGTTATTTCTTTGTACACTTAAGCATTCTCAGATTGCATGCTGTCTCAAAAAAGTCTCCATTATATTCCTAAAAACTGTCATGAAAAACTGACCTTGACTTAAAATTTATGACTGTTGACTCTCCTTTTCTTTCCAATGACCCTCTCCATCCTTTTCATCCTATGCATTCCTCTTCTCTTTGAAAACAGTCTACTCTATATAAATTGCAAGGGTGCCTTAATCTCTTTTATTTTATTTCTGCAAATTTCCCACACTTCATTTCAAAGATAACAACCTTCTTCTTTGAAAGGCATATCCTAACAATATTTATTCTAACACATCTATCCCTAAAATTATCTGCACAAACTCACATATTCCCTCAGCCCTCCCAAATGATCACAACTGAACCATATTAATTAAATCTACTGCAAAGAAACAGTAGGAAACACCTGGACTGGTTTCCTTTAGAGTACAAGTCTTCTAATCCCAATAACCAACAACAGCCAACTACCTTAGGTTCCTGTGCAGTTTACTGCCCGGCATAAATAGCTTCAATGCCTCTTCTGGGCTAGTAAGTGTAAAGATAAATGCAATTACAGTACAGGATCCAAGCCTGGAAACAAAAAATGAATCTAAGACTGTGTAATCTAAAAAATAGAAGAATACAGTGAACATCAAATAATAGATCCACAAAGTAAACGCTGCACTTTTGCAGCTATGCATTAACTCTGTGCTTATTAAGGGGGTCATTAGGATTGCGGTTTTTCCGCATCCTCTAGGCCGGCAGAAGCCACCGCCGGCCCGGAGGATGCGGAAAAACCGCAGTGGACCCACCAAAGACCCACCGCCACATTAGGATGGCTGGTGGGTCCTGGTTTCCGTCCGCAGCTTTTCCGCCGCGGCTGGCTTACAACCGAGGTGGAAAAGCTCTAATATGGTGACGGTGTCTGTCAGACACCGTCTCCCATATTAGGATGGCCTGTTTCAGATGCTTTTCCGCGGCGGGTTTTCCGCCGTGGAAAAGCATGTGTAACTTCACTGCTGGGGCCCGTTGCTGGTCCCCTAGGTGAAGGGGGGGTGGGGGGTGCACATGGGGGGTACCTTTGGTACCCCCCTGCATTTGTATGCGGAAAGCGGCAGACACCGCGCAGTGCCTGCCTCTTTCTGCATACAAATGCAACACCTGCATTTTTTCAAAGGAGTGTAAATCAAAAAGCTTTTGGAATCTTGTTCAGTTCATTAATATATACACAAAAGATGTTCATAATGTAGAGATGAAAGAAACTGACAAAATAGAACATTGGTTGTAGTTCATTATCAGATTTGTATTGAAATCATGATGCAAAAGGTTTATATCCAAGGACAATGTTGAAATTCACAGAATCCAGGACACATGAAAACAATCTTCAAATTCCATGAAATTACAAATCCCAATGCATTTCGGGCTTATGGAAAAAGCCCTTCATCAGGGATCCAGAAAAAATGACATAAACCATGTTGTAAACCTATGTATATGACACAGCAACAGGCATAGTACTTACTCAAGCAAGGTGGTGGTGAGGAAAATCGTGCGCAAAAATTAACCCCAAAAAAAAAAAACATGAACACTTGATGCAAGGTGGAACCAAATGGTAAATACGAACCTGAGAACGTGACTGCCAAAATAAATCAAATGTGTGTGAAGACATTGGACCGGAAATGAAGTGTGAAGTTGAACTGGAAATGGAGATGGAGACTAGCACGAGTGAAATCTACACGAGTGCCCAAATGAACCAATGCTAACAATAAATCAACCACCAATGTGACCATGCTCGTGTGTGAAATTGAAAAAACATGCAAACGAATTAGAATCTAAGCAATAACAAGGAGCATGCTCGGCGGAGCTTACGAAGTGGGTCGAGTGTTCAACACTGTCGCGAATTGCTGCAATAAATGCGGAAACAAGACTTAGCCAGTGAAAGCAAGACAGTGGTGCTCAAATTAGGAAAAAGAAACATGCTTGTGTCTTACCGAAAAGAGCTGAGAAGACGCGAAGCGTCCATCCCCGGTGCCCTGAGCAGAGTGAGTGTCGGCGTCAAGACGGCGCCCAACATATACGTAGAGAGAAAGTCCCGAGAAGAAAAAAGTAGAAAGTGTAGTAGGACACAAGTGTGTGGGCCCGTGATCGGCCATGTATAAGTAGAGCAAAAAAATAAACCTTGAATGGCAAAGAAGTGACCCAAAGGTCCATATGAGCAACATGTCACAGTAATAACGAAGTGGCTACGCAGAAATACATGCGTGATGGTGATATAACTGTCATGCTAAAATGAAAAATACAACATGACCTATATACATACAAAAAGAATGAAGGAGTGAAACCATTACAGAAATTTCAAGAGCATTACGGGGTACACATGTAATTGTCTGTTCAGAGAAAGCATGCGAGTTCAAATTTATCATTGAGACCCAAGGGGGTCAGAGTCTGCATAAACCAAATCCAGTGCATCTCGCGTTGAGACAAATATTTGTTGCAATCCCTATCTGGACGTACATCAATGACTTCGAGTACCCCACATCTCAGTTGTGCGATGTTATGTTTGAGGTTGCGCCAGTGCTCAGCAATAGGGGAACTCGTGGTTTGAGTCCTGATCCGACTTTTGTGTTCATTGATTCTTACCCGTAAGGGTCTCTCAGTTTTGCCAATGTAGTACAGACCACATGGACACTTGATGAAATACACTAGATGATGACTAGTGCAGGTAGCGTTGAATTTGAGATGGATAGATTTGCCAGATCTAGGATGGTGAATCATGTTGCCCTTTACCATGTTACTGCAGTTGGAGCAATTCATGCAGGTTGTCAAACCTTTATAAGTAACTTGAGGAGTCAGTTGAGTGTTCAAAATCTCCTTTAGATTTTTCGCTCTCCTATAGGAAAACATAGGTGTGTTTTGAAATAGATCTTTAAAATCCACTTCCGATTGTAGAAGAGACCATCTGTTAGTTATGATGCTTTTCAACTGTGGTGATTGTGTAGAATAAGTGGAAACAAATACTTCTCTCTTGGTAGTTGATGCCTTCATGGATTTTTGTAAGAGCTGATCACGTGTGACTGCTCGAGTTCTAGTTTCAGCTTCTTGGATGACTGAAGGGGGATATCCCGTTGCGCTGTATTTCTCTTTGTATTTTTCGATCGTTTGCATGCCTTTTTGCTCATCAGAGTGTTTGCGCTTGATGCGCAAAAATTGACTATATGGAAGATGGCGTTTTAATGACCATGGATGAAAGCTCTGATATGCCAGAGCATTGTTTCTGTCAGTTTTCTTGGTGAAAAGAGAGGCGGTGATGTTAGAGTCTTGTATCGTGATTAACACATCTAGAAATGGGATACACATGGCTTCAATTTGAGAGGTGAATTGGATCCTAGGATGTATAGTATTGAGCTCTTGTATCTTGGTTTCAAGTGTGTTGCGTGGGCCTCGCCAAATAATGAAGATGTCGTCGATGTACCTCTTGAAAAGAAGTAGATGATCAAACCAATCCTTATTCGATAGAATATGCTCAATTTCGAATTTCATCATAAAGATGTTGGCGTAGCTGGGAGCCCCCGGAAAACCCATGCTGGTTCCATTAGATTGCAAGAAAAAGGAACTCTTCCATTGGAAGTAACTGTGAAATAGGCAGAACTGTAAAATCTCCAGTAAAAACACTCTGTTTGCTCTAAGTTCATCAGTTTTTAGAAGTGCCCATTCGATGGCCTCAATGCCTTCAGAGTGAGGAATGGAGGTATACAAAGCTACCACATCAACAGTGCTTAGCCAGATTTCTTCTCCTGATGGAATATTAGTGGAAGAGAGAATGTTGAGCAAATGTGTGGTATCTTGCACATAGGTGTCACTGGATTTAACAATGGGTTGCAAAAAAGTATCCAAGTATCTTCCCAGAGAGTCGTGTATAGAGTCACATCCAGAAACAATTGGTCTCAAAGGTGGATCACTCAAAGATTTGTGTATCTTTGGGAGCATGTATAGACGTGGTCTGCGTGGAAACCTGTTAAAGAGATAGTCCTTGGTTTTAGCCGTGATCCATTTCATTTCTAAAGCCTTGTTCAGAATTTTATCGAGTACTCTCAAGAATTCGTTTGTAGGATCCGCAGGCAATGGGAGGTATGTGGATGTGTCAGATAACATCAGTTCAATTTTTTGTTCGTAGTGCTGTTTGTCCATGATCACGAGAGCGCCACCTTTGTCTGCCTGCGTGAAGTGGAGATCAGTATTGTCTTTGAGTGAGCGTAAGGCATCCTTTTCTCTCTTGGATAAATTGTGTTTGAATCGAGTGGTAGGTGATAATTTGGCAATATCTTGTTTGGCTAAAGTCTCAAAAAGATCTATAGTCTTATGTGAGATCGGTGATATGAAGGAGCTCTTGGGTTTAAATTCAAGAAGTTCGGAAGTATCCTGGATGGAACCAGAAGATTCGATGGTGGAAAAAAAGTATCGCAATCTAAGTTTTCTCGTGAATCTGAACAGTTCAACCTGGGAATCTTGATTTCTTGCTTGGTTAGTTGGTACAAAAGAACACCCTCGATTTAATACCGTCATTTGAGTGTGAGTCAGTTCTTTTGATGATATGTTAACAACTAGTGTTTCTTCTTCCTGGATGGTTTTCCCGTGTCCGGACCCTCTGCGGGTTTTAGCGGACCAGTTTTTGTAGGTGGTTCGTTTGCGGCCGGACTGGTGGATAAAAAATCCTTTGTAGATGATGAAGTGCCTTGTACCGGATCACTAATGGATACTGTCGAGACAGGAGGTCTGGACATTTGGGTGTCGGTGATGGAAGCGACGCTCTCATCTGAAGACGCCTTGTCGGATTTCTTCTGCCATGTTCTTTTTTGTGCATAAACTTCAGCCCAGGAGTAGACCTCGTCTAATTTATAGTCGATTGTGTCTCAACAGAATTTTCTGATTTTTCTTTCGTGAAGATCTTTAGCATATGAATCCAATTTGGTGTTGATGCTTTCAAGAGTGGAATTCCAAGCTTCACTCTCCATACGTTGAGTTAGGGTGGTCTGTAGATCTTTAATTTCAGTCTCTAAACCAATGAGAACTTGTGAAAGTTCTTCCACTATTAATAAAATGAGATCGAGCGAGCACTTATTTAGAACCGCGTACCACTTTTCCATGAATTTTTTGTTCAATTTGAACAGCATAGGCTTAATTGCTAGGCGTAGTCCACGAGGGATTCTACTAAACCGATGGTACTGGATGAGCGTTGTGGCATGCAAACGTTGGTTAATTTCACGTCGCATAAGGTATTCCAATTGTTTAATCTGTTGTTGCACTGGGCCTGAGGTCACATCAAACTTCCTCACCTCCTTGATGAGGTCATATATGCCTGAAGCTTCTGCTGAGGTATAAGCTTTCGTTTGTGCCTTGTTCTCTGTAAGATGAGCTATATCGTCAAATGACGCCATGTTTTTAGTGAGAAAATGACGGAGACGTGGTGCAAAACGGTTGCGGTGCAGAAGCTTGAGAATACAAATGAAGAGCAACCTGCATGCACTCAAATATATACAATGTTCAAAGTTGATATTAATAGAGGTCCCTTTATCAATAATAGTCCAATGCGTGCCACAAGGAAAAGGGTCCTGCAAACCCTTTGTCGTTGAATGCAAGGAAATACTAGACGTGAGTCAGAGTAGCCTTGTGCACAGCGTAATCACTCAAAGGAGTGTAAATCAAAAAGCTTTTGGAATCTTGTTCAGTTCATTAATATATACACAAAAGATGTTCATAATGTAGAGATGAAAGAAACTGACAAAATAGAACATTGGTTGTAGTTCATTATCAGATTTGTATTGAAATCATGATGCAAAAGGTTTATATCCAAGGACAATGTTGAAATTCACAGAATCCAGGACACATGAAAACAATCTTCAAATTCCATGAAATTACAAATCCCAATGCATTTCGGGTTTATGGAAAAAGCCCTTCATCAGGGGATCTAGAAAAAATGACATAAACCATGTTGTAAACCTATGTATATGACACAGCAACAGGCATAGTACTTACTCAAGCAAGGTGGTGGTGAGGAAAATCGTGCACAAAAATTAACTCAAAAAGAAATAAAAACATGAACACTTGATGCAAGGTGGAACCAAATGGTAAATACGAACCTGAGAACGTGACTGCCAAAATAAATCAAATGTGTGTGAAGACATCGGACCGGAAATGAAGTGTGAAGTTGAACTGGAAATGGAGATGGAGACTAGCACGAGTGAAATCAACACGAGTGCCCAAATGAACCAATGCTAACAATAAATCAACCACCAATGTGACCATGCTCGTGTGTGAAATTGAAAAAACATGCGAACGAATTAGAATCTAAGCAATAACAAGGAGCATGCTCGGCAGAGCTTACGAAGTGGGTCGAGTGTTCAACACTGTCGCGAATTGCTGCAATAAATGCGGAAACAAGACTTAGCCAGTGAAAGCAAGACAGTGGTGCTCAAATTAGGAAAAAGAAACATGCTCGTGTCTTACCGAAAAGAGCTGAGAAGACGCGAAGCGTCCATCCCCGGTGCCCTGAGCAGAGTGAGTGTCGGCGTCAAGACGGCGCCCAACATATACGTAGAGAGAAAGTCCAGAGAAGAAAAAAGTAGAAAGTGTAGTAGGACACAAGTGTGTGGGCCCGTGATCGGCCATGTATAAGTAGAGCGAAAAAATAAACCTTGAATGGCAAAGAAGTGACCCAAAGGTCCATATGAGCAACATGTCACAGTAATAACGAAGTGGCTACGCAGAAATACATGCGTGATGGTGATATAACTGTCATGCTAAAATGAAAAATACAACATGACCTATATATATACAAAAAGAATGAAGGAATGATTTATTGCAGCAATTCACGACAGTGTTGAACACTCGACCCACTTCGTAGCATTGGTTCATTTGGGCACTCGTGTTGATTTCACTCGTGCTAGTCTCCATCTCCATTTCCAGTTCAACTTCACACTTCATTTCCGGTCCGATGTCTTCACACACATTTGATTTATTTTGGCAGTCACGTTCTCAGGTTCGTATTTACCATTTGGTTCCACCTTGCATCAAGTGTTCATGTTTTTTTTTTTTTTGGGGGTTAATTTTTGCGCACGATTTTCCTCACCACCACCTTGCTTGAGTAAGTACTATGCCTGTTGCTGTGTCATATACATTGGTTTACAACATGGTTTATGTCATTTTTTCTAGATCCCCTGATGAACGGCTTTTTCCATAAGCCCGAAATGCATTGGGATTTGTAATTTCATGGAATTTGAAGATTGTTTTCATGTGTCCTGGATTCTGTGAATTTCAACATTGTCCTTGGATATAAACCTTTTGCATCATGATTTCAATACAAATCTGATAATGAACTACAACCAATGTTCTATTTTGTCAGTTTCTTTCATCTCTACATTATGAACATCTTTTGTGTATATATTAATGAACTGAACAAGATTCCAAAAGCTTTTTGATTTACACTCCTTTGAGTGATTACGCTGTGCACAAGGCTACTCTGACTCACGTCTAGTATTTCCTTGCATTCAACGACAAAGGGTTTGCAGGACCCTTTTTCTTGTGGCACGCATTGGACTATTATTGATAAAGGGACCTCTATTGATATCAACTTTGAACATTGTATATATTTGAGTGCATGCAGGTTGCTCTTCATTTGTATACACCTGCATTTTTGACATTGCCACGGGTGGAGCTTGAAGCCGCACCCGCCGCACTGTTAAAAATAGAGGATGTGACCGCCAGGGTGGTGGTCACATCCTAATTGCACAGGAGGGAACTCTGCATTCCATGCGGAGGTTCCCTCCTGCTCTGGGGTCGCGGACGGACGCAAGTCCATCCGCGATCCTAATGAGGCCCTATGGATGGTCCCACCCATGCTTTTATCTCTTGTACTTTTTCCAATAGGTTTGCATCTATCAGTATTTTTTTTAGGAGCGCTTCAAACACTGTTTAAAGTTCTTTTTTCAGAACTGGAATAATACACATTTCTTTATCTCTGGCCCGCCAAGTTGCGCAATATTCAATAATCAATGTCTAAGCTGAAGTTATTTAAACAATGTGCCTCGAAAGGGAAGATCAGTATAAATACGCACATGAGATATAGGATAGTACCTCCTCCATCCATGAAAAAGATATTGCAAGTCACTGAGGAGGTTCGTGACCATATGGAGGAACGAGGCCGATGGCGCAGGTCCCGTACAAGGTTATGGAACTCCAAGGTGATGTGCCATAGCCTTCAAACATACAGCAGAGGTAATTTTAGTTATAATAATACATATCACACCATTTCCCTTTACACAAAACCACTTAAAATCTTGGGGCCTCATTTATGAAAAGTGACGCATTGCTGCGAGAAAATAGCAATGCGTCACTTTTCATTGTGCCCTCCTTGCGACACTAATGATGAGTCATATTTACAGTATGACTCATCATGTCACAAGGAGTTACAGATACATCAGTATTTCTGACGTATTTGTAGGCTTAAAAATTACGCATTGCTGCAGTATGTAACAAAAGTGAAGCAACTCTAGGAATGGGTCATTACACATGGGCAAGTCCCATGTGAAATATGCCTGCGTTAGTCTCATGCCTGCCATGAAGCAGGCATAAGATATTGGCACATTTGCGTCCTAGAAGTGGCGCAGAGAAATCTTATTGATTTCACTGTGTCACCTCTATGACCCTTTTTTGTGTCAGAACACCCCCCTGCATACATTATACCTGGCGCAGGTATAATGTGGACAGGCGTTTACAAAGTGACGCATCTACCTAGATGCGTCACTTTGTAAATATGGTGCAACAAGGCACATTTTTTACACCGCTGGTGCGTCACCAGCGGAGCAAAAATGACTCAAGGGCTCCTAAATAAGCCCCTTGGAGTCCTGCACCTTCAAATGAAAGAGCTAACATGCTTCCACACATGACGAAGAAAAGCAAAATTATCCTCATATCAGAATTGGTTAAATGCAGTGGGTAATTTGCAAAATACAATAAGTGATGGGGCTCTCGCCAGAAGGCAGCTAGCGCCAGACTATCTCTCCTGTTATCTCCACCTAAAGGAAAGCCAACTACTAAACATGAAAGTGGGGAGAGGATGTGGTGTAATGGTCAGAGATGCTGACTTTGGAACTGGGGAACAAGGTTTGAGTCTGGCGTCAGCGCAATATCCTGTGAATGTGAGCAAATCACTTAACTTCCCGATAAATGACTGTGTCCTTAACTGGTGCTCATGAAGAGCGCTGGTGTTGATAATTAAGTGCCCATGCTGAGCACCAGAAACCACCAGCTCAAATTAAGCGCTGGTCAAATGTACATTAGTTTGCAGAAATGCAGTTGCTCAGAGTCGGTATTAATATGCAGAGAGATTATTTTGTTCCTGCAGTAAACTATACTGTGCAAAAAATAAGCATCTTACCATAAACCTTTCCATTGTCCTGATCGCAGTTCATTTTAGAAAAACAGATCAGAAGAATTACATTTTTTTAAATGTAGCTGCAGTGATGCTCCTGTGACCCGCCTTTCACCTTGTCTGCTAGCTCTGGAAGCAGGCTTTTCACTGTAATACCTTTTTTATGGTTGAATAGCTACATCATTTCTTATGTAGGTGGGTATGGATGTTAAAACTCGATTCTAATAAGGAAATTAGAGACATGGTTTTATAGTGGGATTGCAAGTTTCTATGTATTATAAAGCTTTGACTGAACTGTCATTAAATAAATCACGAGTACAGCGACCCTATTAACCTGCTAAATATGATTACCATCCATCATTTTCTTAGGAATTTGAGGGGTACAGAGTAGGACTCGCGAAGCATATCCCTTTTCATTAGGAAAAAGCCTTGTAGAATATTACTTTACAATACCTGTGTCTAATCTAAGTGTCTTACGAGGGCATGAAAAAAGAAGTAAACTGACATTCTTCTGTATTTTGATTGGTTGCTTGAAATAATTGCTATAGCGTGTGGTGTCACATAAATTTGCATGGATAATTAAACAAAACATTTTCATGACAAAGAAAAGACAATTTTTCCCACAGTGTCTGAATTACAACGAAATATGTAAATATCTTTTCTTGCTCATTGGCATAAATTCTGTGTTGGCAAGGGTTTTCTTTAATCAGTACCAGTTTTACACCTCAATACAGCAGCTGACGACCAAAAGGAGACCATTTACTTTTGACAAGTTTCTGCCTCTGCACTTTAGGATGCGTGGCACATGTTTCAGTCCTTTATTATCCATTTGTGCTAAAAACATTTTTTTATGAAATCTGCAAATTGTGTGAAGAGTACGGTATGGTAAATGGCTTTGTGGTTTGTAACTCACATTTGCTTTCTTTCGATTTGCTGGATTCATTTGTTTTAGGCTGTCCAGACTGAGTTTGTAGCTCGTTGTGAGTATCTGGGTGTACTATACGATAGGGCTGTTGGGCTTTATCGTGGAGTACACCGGCAGATACCATTTTGGGTCTAGACAGTATCATTTACTTAACCTTAGCTTAACCCTGGGTAGCTGTGGCTGAGAGCAGTAAGTCTGGAAAAGGAACTTAATGTGAAGCATTTAACAGCTCCAAACAATGGAATGAGAAACATATATCAATAATGCATGACAATAATTCTGAAAGATAGAGTGTAGTCTTATGAATTTTTAGAGACCTAGATCATTCAAATCCACCAGAGGTTTCCATAGATACAGATTTTAGATCTTTTTATCACTTTCAAATGCAGCTGCAAGCAAGCAAGGGCAAACAAGAAGTTTGAAAACGTTCGAAAAGTTAGAAAAAGTTAGAGTGAGTACTCTGGCTTGAGTGACCAAATCCATCAGGGATAAGGTTTAGGGGGCAGAAAGGAAACTTTGGACAGTAACCTGTCCACTGGAGCATTTTTGAAGCAAGATTCAAACTTGACAGGACAACCACCATAGACGTCAATTGAGTGGTCCTAATGCTGAGGGATGCCTGCTACGGTGCCTAAAATGGTAGTGAATTTTTTAAACCCTTTGTCATGACACATTCATTGTCCACAGGAGGATATCTCCTCTATGGAGGTTGGCATGATGATACGATCTGACCCCAACAAAGTCAGCTTGGCGTTACCCTTCTACGAGCGAATCTGAGTTTTCCATTCGTACACATATGACCAGCTCAACCTACTGATTAGGAGTCTCTAGCAATGATACATTGTATCCACACTAGGCGGGTCTGCTCGATCATCCCATTCTTTGAGTGGAGACAGAGTTTCATACTCACTTGGAGTTTTCCCATTGCAACTTGCATGACTAGCGCGATTTATTACTGCTCAAGACACTCTAGATTTGCATTAGTGTATAAATACTAGGCGGTTTTTTCAAAGCGGTTCTGTTAATCATACACTCAATGATTCTGCTTAATAGGCTGTCAAGACTATCAAGACTGTGTAGAGAGGCCACATATGGTTCAGCTCGACAATCCACATGGCTGCGAATCCTACGCTCGAGTTGCATTCCGCACGTACCTAGTGTGCACACAGATGCAGAGAGCGCTGCTAAATCTATTTCACTGGATGGGGGGGCGAGGCAACTTGCTCGCGACCAAGTTGGCCGCTTGAGCCTTTAGCTCTGTGACTTTGTCACTCAATCCGTCAATGATCCGGCAGCTACATACACCAAACCGCTCTCCGCAACCCAGAAAGGGCTGTCTGAAGTTCGCAGGAAGGGATTGTGCGAACGCCGACCCCGCTGTGACTAAATCTAGTGAAGCGGTGGCGCCCGGACTACTTGAGCCCCGCTGGGATCAAATCCCCGCGCTACAG
This sequence comes from Lissotriton vulgaris, assembly GCF_964263255.1. Classification (NCBI taxonomy): domain Eukaryota; kingdom Metazoa; phylum Chordata; class Amphibia; order Caudata; family Salamandridae; genus Lissotriton; species Lissotriton vulgaris. Next base: position 1,120,491,265 of record NC_141687.1, read on the forward strand.
TTGAGCTGCGGGCAGGTCCTTGGCTGGGTGTGCGGCCACTGGTGGTCCCGAGAGGAGAATGCCGCACCCTGCGGCTACTGCTAGCGACCGTCCTCGCAAAGACTACGTCCTTCAGACAGCTGATTGGTGACAGAGCTGCTGCCTTACCTGCTGGGGATTCAGAAAAGGGGGTGGTGATGGACAGAGTATCTGAATTAAGCAGAACACTTGTACCCAGTCAACAGATCAGGGCTTGATCCATCACCGTTTTTTAGCTCACTGCACCATCCCAGCTCAGAACATGGCTACATGCAAATTAGTCTGTCCCTGGCCCAGGTCATCATGGGAACAGGGCAGACCAAACTACCAAGCCAATTCTTTTACTGGAAAGGAAACAAGCTTCCGGGGACCGTTTTCTGGCATTACAGCCGTCTTCGGCCCGGCTTGCTTGAATCCTGATGGTGCAGTGAGCAAGGGACTCATGTCTGAGCATACCCTTCCACGCTTATGGTGGACAAAACGATTCAGAAAAGGGGTGGTGATGGACAGAGTATCTGAATTAAGCAGAACACTCGTACCCAGTCAACAGATCAGGGCTTGATCCATTACCTTTTTTTAGCTCACTGCACCATCCCAGCTCAGAACCTGGCTACATGCAAATTAGTCTGTCCCTGGCCCAGTGCATCATGGAACATGGCAGACCAAACTACCAAGCCAATTCTTTTACTGGAAAGGAAACAAGCTTCCGGGGACCGATTTCTGGCATTACAGCCGTCTTCGGCCCGGCTTGCTTGAATCCTGATGGTGCAGTGAGCAAGGGACTCATGTCTGAGCATACCCTTCCACGCTTATGGTGGACAAAACGATTCAGAAAAGGGGTGGTGATGGACAGAGTATCTGAATTAAGCAGAACACTCGTACCCAGTCAACAGATCAGGGCTTGATCCATCACCGTTTTTTAGCTCACTGCACCATCCCAGCTCAGAACCTGGCTACATGCAAATTAGTCTGTCCCTGGCCCAGTGCATCATGGGAACAGGGCAGACCAAACTACCAAGCCAATTCTTTTACTGGAAAGGAAACAAGCTTCCGGGAACCGGTTTTTGGCATTACAGCCGTCTTCGGACCGGCTTGCTTGAATCCTGATGGTGCAGTGAGCAAGGGACTCATGTCTGAGCATACCCTTCCACACTTATGGTGGACAAAACGATTCAGAAAAGGGGGTGGTGATGGACAGAGTATCTGAATTAAGCAGAACACTCGTACCAAGTCAACAGATCAGGGCTTGATCCATCACCGTTTTTTAGCTCACTGTACCATCCCAGCTCAGAACCTGGCTACATGCAAATTAGTCTGTCCCTGGCCCAGTGCATCATGGGAACAGGGCAGACCAAACTACCAAGCCAATTCTTTTACTGGAAAGGAAACAAGCTTCCGGGGATCAGTTTCTGGCATTACAGCCGTCTTCGGCCCGGCTTGCTTGAATCCTGATGGTGCAGTGAGCAAGGGACTCATGTCTGAGCATACCCTTCCACGCTTATGGTGGACAAAACGATTCAGAAATGGGGGTGGTGAAGGACAGAGTATCTGAATTAAGAAGAACACTTGCACCCAGTCAACAGATCAGGGCTTGATCCATCACCGTTTTTTAGCTCATTGCACCATCCCAGCTCAGAACCTGGCTACATGCAAATTAGTCTGTCCCTGGCCCAGTGCATCATGGGAACAGGGCAGACCAAACTACCAAGCCAATTCTTTTACTGGAAAGGAAACAAGCTTCCGGGGACCGGTTTCTGGCATTAAAGCCGTCTTCGGCCCGGCTTGCTTGAATCCTGATGGTGCAGTGAGCAAGGGACTCATGTCTGAGCATACCCTTCCACGCTTATGGTGGACAAAACGATTCAGAAAAGGGGGTGGTGATGGACAGAGTATCTGAATTAGGCAGAACACTCGTACCCAGTCAACAGATAAGGGCTTGATTCATCACCGTTTTTTAGCTCACTGCACAATCCCAGCTCAGAACCTGGCAACATGCAAATTAGTCTGTCCCTGGCCCAGTGCCTCATGGGAACAGGTCAGACCAAACTACCAAGCCAATTTTTCTACTGGAAAGGAAACAAGCTTCCGAGGACCGGTTTCTGGCATTACAGCCGTCTTCGGTCCGGCTTGCTTGAATCCTGATGGTGCAGTGAGCAAGGGACTCATGTCTGAGCATACCCTTCCACGCTTATGGTGGACAAAACGATTCAGAAAAGGGGGTGGTGATGGACAGAGTATCTGAATTAAGCAGAACCCTCGTACCCAGTCAACAGATCAGGGCTTGATCCATCACCTTTTTTTAGCTCACTGCACCATCCCAGCTCAGAACCTGGCTACATGCAAATTAATCTGTCCCTGGCCCAGTGTATCATGGGAACAGGGCAGACCAAACTACCAAGCCAATTCTTTTACTAGAAAGGAAACAAGCTTCCGGGGACCGGTTTCTGGCATTACAGCCGTCTTCTGCCCGGTTTGCTTGAATCCTGATGGTGCAGTGAGCAAGGGACTCATGTCTGAGCATACCCTTCCACGCTTATGGTGGACAAAACGATTCAGAAAAGGGGGTGGTGATGGACAGAGTGTCTGAATTAAGCAGAACGCTCGTACCCAGTCAACAGATCAGGGCTTGATCCATCACCGTTTTTTAGCTCACTGCACCATCCCAGCTCAGAACCTGGCTACATGCAAATTAGACTGTCCCTGGCCCAGTGCATCATGGTAACAGGGCATACCAAACTACCAATCCAATTCTTTTACTGGAAAGGAAACAAGCTTCCGGGGACCGGTTTCTGGCATTACAGCCGTCTTCGGCCCGGCTTCCTTGAATCCTGATGGTGCAGTGAGCAAGGGACTCATGTCTGAGCATACCCTTCCACGCTTATGGTGGACAAAACGATTCAGAAAAGGGGGTGGTGATGGACAGAGTATCTGAATTAAGCAGAACACTCGTACCCAGTCAACAGATCAGGGCTGGATCCATCACCGTTTTTTAGCTCACTGCACCATCCCAGCTCAGAACCTGGCTACATGCAAATTAGTCTCTCCCTGGCCGAGGGCATCATGGGAACAGGGCAGACCAAACTACCAAGCCAATTCTTTTACTGGAAAGGAAACAAGCTTCCGGGGACCGGTTTCTGGCATTACAGCCGTCTTCGGACCGGCTTGCTTGAATCCTGATGGTGCAGTGAGCAAGGGACTCATGTCTGAGCATACCCTTCCACACTTATGGTGGACAAAACGATTCAGAAAAGGGGGTGGTGATGGACAGAGTATCTGAATTAGGCAGAGCACTCGTACCCAGTCAACAGATCAGGGCTTGATCCATCACCGTTTTTTACCTCACTGCACCATCCCAGCTCAGAACCTGGCTACAAGCAAATTAGTCTGTCCCTGGCCCAGTGCATCATGGGAACAGGGCAGACCAAACTACCAAGCAAATTGTTTTACTGGAAAGGAAACAAGCTTCCGGGGACCAGTTTCTGGCATTACAGCCGTCTTCGGCCCGGCTTGCTTGAATCCTGACGGTGCAGTGAGCAAGGGACTCATGTCTGAGCATACCCTTCCATGCTTATGGTGGACAAAACGATTCAGGAAAGGGGGTAGTGATGGACAGAGTATCTGAATTAAGCAGAACACTCGTACCCAGTCAACAGATCAGGGCTTGATCCATCACCGTTTTTTAGCTCACTGCACCATCCCAGCTCAGAACCTGGCTACATGCAAATGAGTCTGTCCCTTGCCCTGTGCATCATGGGAACAGGGCAGACCATACTACCAAGCCAATTCTTTTACTGGAAAGGAAACAAGCTTCCGGGGACCAGTTTCTGGCATTACAGCCATCTTCGGCCCGGCTTGCTTGAATCCTGATGGTGCAGTGAGCAAGGGACTCATGTCTGAGCATACACTTCCACGCTTATGGTGGACAAAACGATTCAGAAAAGGGGGTGGTGATGGACAGAGTATCTGAATTAAGCAGAACACTCGTCCCCCGTCAACAGATCAGGGCTTGATCCATCACCGTTTTTAGCTCAGTGCACCATCCCAGCTCAGAACCTGGCTACATGCAAATTAGTCTGTCCCTGGCCCAGTGCATCATGGGAACAGGGCTGACCAAACTACCAAGCCAATTCTTTTACTGGAAAGGAAACAAGCTTCCGGGGACCGGTTTCTGGCATTACAGCCGTCTTCGGCCCGGCTTGCTTGAATCCTGATGGTGCAGTGAGCAAGGGACTCATGTCTGAGCATACCCTTCCACGCTTATGGTGGAAAAAACGATTCAGAAAAGGGGGTGGGGATGGACAGAGTATCTGAATTAAGCAGAACACTCGTACCCAGTCAACAGATCAGGGCTTGATCCATCACAGTTGTTTAACTCACTGCACCATCCCAGCTCAGAACCTGACTACATGCAAATTAGTCTGTCCCTGGCCCAGTGTATCATGGGAACAGGGCAGACCAAACTACCAAGCCAATTCTTTTACTGGAAAGGAAACAAGCTTCCGGGGACCGGTTTCTAAGATTATAGCCGTCTTCGGCCCGGCTTGCTTGAATCCTGATGGTGCAGTGAGCAAGGACTCATGTCTGAGCATACCCTTCGACGTTTATGGTGGACAAAACGATTCAGAAAATGGGGTGGTGATGGACAGAGTATCTGAATTAAGCAGAACACTCGTCCCCAGTCAACAGATCAGGGTTTGATCCATCACCGTTTTTAGCTCACTGCACCATCCCAGCTCAGAACCTGGCTACATGCAAATTAGTCTGTCCCTGGCCCAGTGCATCATGGGAACAGGGCAGACCAAACTACCAAGCCAATTATTTTACTGGAAAGAAAACAAGCTTCCGGGGACCGGTTTCTGGGATTACAGCCGTCTTCGGCCCGGCTTGCTTGAATCCTGATGGTGCAGTGAGCAAGGACTCATGTCTGAGCATACCCTTCAACGCTTATGGTGGACAAAACGATTCAGAAAAGGGGGTGGTGATGGACAGAGTATCTGAATTAAGCAGAACACTCGTCCCCAGTCAACAGATCAGGGCTTGATCCATCACCGTTTTTAGCTCAGTGCACCATCCCAGCTCAGAACCTGGCTACATGCAAATTAGTCTGTCCCTGGCCCAGTGCATCATGGGAACAGAGCTGACCAAACTACCAAGCCAATTCTTTTACTGGAAAGGAAACAAGCTTCCGGGGACCGGTTTCTGGCATTACAGCCGTCTTCGGCCCGGCTTGCTTGAATCCTGATGGTGCAGTGAGCAAGGGACTCATGTCTGAGCATACCCTTCCACGCTTATGGTGGAAAAAACGATTCAGAAAAGGGGGTGATGATGGACAGAGTATCTGAATTAAGCAGAACACTCGTACCCAGTCAACAGATCAGGGCTTGATCCATCACAGTTTTTTAATTCACTGCACCATCCCAGCTCAGAACCTGACTACATGCAAATTAGTCTGTCCCTGACCCAGTGCATCATGGGAACAGGGCAGACCAAACTACCAAGCCAATTCTTTTACTGGAAAGGAAACAAGCTTCCGGGGACCGGTTTCTAAGATTATAGCCGTCTTCGGCCCGGCTTGTTTGAATCCTGATGGTGCAGTGAGCAAGGACTCATGTCTGAGCATACCCTTCGACGCTTATGGTGGACAAAACGATTCAGAAAAGGGGGTGGTGATGGACAGAGTATCTGAATTAAGCAGAACACTCGTCCCCAGTCAACAGATCAGGGTTTGATCCATCACCGTTTTTAGCTCACTGCACCATCCCAGCTCAGAACCTGGCTACATGCAAATTAGTCTGTCCCTGGCCCAGTGCATCATGGGAACAGGGCAGACCAAACTACCAAGCCAATTCTTTTACTGGAAAGGAAACAAGCTTCCGGGGACCGGTTTCTGGCATTACAGCCGTCTTCGGCCCGGCTTGCTTGAATCCTGATGGTGCAGTGAGCAAGGGACTCATGTCTGAGCATACCCTTCCACACTTATGGTGGACAAAACGATTCAAAAAAGGGGGTGGTGATGGACAGAGTATCTGAATTAAGCAGAACACTCGTACCCAGTCAACAGATCAGGGCTTGATCCATCACCGTTTTTTAGCTCACTGCACCATCCCAGCTCAGAACCTGGCTACATGCAAATTAGTCTGTCCCTGGCCCAGTGCATCATGGGAACAGGGCTGACCAAACTACCAAGCCAATTCTTTTACTGGAAAGGAAACAAGCTTCCGGGGACTGGTTTCTGGCATTACAGCCGTCTTCGGCCCGGCTTGCTTGAATCCTGATGGTGCAGTGAGCAAGGGACTCATGTCTGAGCATACCCTTCCACGCTTATGGTGGAAAAAACGATTCAGAAAAGGGGGTGGTGATGGACAGAGTATCTGAATTAAGCAGAACACTCGTACCCAGTCAACAGATCAGGGCTTGATCCATCACCGTTTTTTTGCTCACTGCACCATCCCAGCTCAGAACTTGGCTACATGCAAATTAGTCTGTCCCTGGCCCAGTGCATCATGGGAACAGGGCAGACCAAACTACCAAGCCAATTCTTTTACTGGAAAGGAAACAAGCTTCCGGGACCGGTTTCTGGCATTACAGCCGTCTTTGGACCGGCTTGCTTGAATCCTGATGGTGCAGTGAGCAAGGGACTCATGTCTGAGCATACCCTTCCACGCTTATGGTGGACAAAACGATTCAGAAAAGGGGGTGGTGATGGACAGAGTATCTGAATTAAGAAGAACACTCGTACCCAGTCAACAGATCAGATAAATAGCGGTGATGGATCAAGCCCTGATCTTTGGACTGGGTAAGAGTGGTCTGCTTAATTCAGACACTCTGTTCATCACCACCCCCTTTTCTGAATCGTTTTTGGCCACTATAGGTGTGGCAGGGTATACTCAGACATGAGTCCCTTTCTCACTGCACCATCAGGATTCAAGCAAGCCGGGCCGAAGATGGCTGAAATGCCAGAAACCGGTCCCCGGTAGCTTGTCTCCTTTCTGGTGAAGAATTGGCTTGGTAGTTTATTCTGCCCTGTTCCCATGATGCACTGGGCCAGGGACAGACTGATTTGCATATAGCCAGGTTCTGAGCTGGGATGGTGCAGTGAGATAAATAACGGTGATGGATCAAGCCCTGATCTTTGGACTGGGTAAGAGTGGTCTGCTTAATTCAGACACTCTGTTCATCACCACCCCCTTTTCTGAATCGTTTTTTGCCACTATAGGTGTGGCAGGGTATACTCAGACATGAGTCCCTTTCTCACTTCACCATCAGGATTCAAGCAAGCCGGGCCGAAGACGGCTGAAATGCCAGAAACCGGTCCCCGGTAGCTTGTCTCCTTTCTGGTGAAAAATTGGCTTGGTAGTTTAGTCTGCCCTGTTCCCATGATGCACTGGGCCAGGGACAGACTGATTTGCATATAGCCAGGTTCTGAGCTGGGATGGTGCAGTGAGATAAATAACGGTGATGGATCAAGCCCTGATCTTTGGACTGGGTAAGAGTGGTGTGCTTAATTCAGACACTCTGTTCATCACCACCCCCTTTTCTGAATCGTAATCAACAGAGAGGCGGTGGACACTGAACAGGGGACCTGGAGAACACTGCTAAAGGCAGCAGAGACACACCGAGTCCACCATGAGGGGAGGCAACTGAACCCTAGACATCAGAGGGGACTAGGCCCAACAGGTCCAGAGAGTGCATGAACCAAGGAGTGTGACAACGGATAGCCAGGCAAGCGGGCAGTGACTCTGAACAGAAGACCATCCGAGAGGCACTGGAGATAATCCGTGACCAAGCCCTGTGGTGCTAGGTCTCCATGTCAATCAGGGAGTGGAGCCACTGTCACCATACCCTTTTCTAACTCGAAAGACTTCAGGGAGGAAGCCACGAAATTGAGTCTGCGCAATTTGCCATCGGTTTTGAAGACACACTGACATGGAACCTAGCACCACAGGGCTTGAGACTTAAACGCCCAGGGCTAACTTTACCCCCACGTCATCAGGGGGTGGAGCCTATTCACGGATGCAGTGTCTTTGCCGAACTGATGATCACACAAGCCTCAGGGCTGTGAGATTTTCAGCCCGGCAAATACTCAAGAGTTTGGGCCAACCCAGGCATATTTATGGAAAGCATCACATCACTGCCATCATCACAGCAACAAATACGGTGAGTGGGAGTATACAAGAGCTCCCAGTAAGGATATTTAATGTGTATTGCGAACAAGTTTTTATTTTTTAAAGAAACAATTTAGTATTGCTTCGAAGTTTTCTTTTGACTGTGAATCATGTAAATGGGCGGAACCCCAACGCTCCCCAAGAGAAACGGCCACTGCTTAGGGGATGATTAGATATTCTATAAAGACTTTTGATTTGTGTAGTTGAGGTTCTTTATTGACTTTTAAAATACTTTACTTTTGTCTTCTCCAAGAGCAGCTTGGGTACCTCAGTCTCCTGCCACTGCCATGTAAGATGCTGTGAGCGCTTTCTGCACGGGCAGAACCCCACACTAGTTTGTGGGTGCAAGTTGTGTGTGTGCATATTAACATAAAAAGTACTTGTTTTTATTTAGGTCTACTTGTTGCATTTTTTAAGTGCTGAACAGTCGGCATGCATGTGTAACTGCACTGAGTGTGTATCCTGCAGATTTTGGGAATGATGTGTGTTTACATACCCTATTTGTTCAGCATATTGGGATCAGTATTAGCTTGTAGAGGATATTTTAGAGTATACATTGTAACAATTCTATTTGTGCTCAGAATAATATTGAATTATTTCGTGTGTGCGCCCACACACACACACACACACACACGCACACACACACACACACACACACAGTATACATTTTATTTACATGTGACCTGTGCATGAGTACAGTATGTGTGCGTTATTATTAATTGTACAGTTATTTTGATGCTGTGCCTATATATTTTATAGGGTTTGTACAGTCTGTGTGGCATACTGTGCATGCACATTGTGTTTTCCCAGTTTGTGTTCATTGTCTGTACAGTATAGTGTGATTACATGTAAATGTTCCTAATTTTTCTCGTGCATATTGTAAATAAGGCTAGAATATAGTGTAAGCACACTCCATCAAGATGCATCATTTTATCTCATTTTCGCTAACTAACATTTGCACAGGAAATGGCGACTATCTTTCCAAAAAATGGTGTGCCGCCCTAAAGTGACCTCCACCCGAGCCTAGCCCAGCCTCCCCACTCTCAAACGTCACCAGCTGCCACTGCACAATGCCAAACATAGAACGCATCAAAATTTCATTTGTTTATGGTGTCGAAGAAGATTAACATAATTATGTCTGTATTCAAGAATATAGACATCAATGTGCTTGTTTTTAGCTTGCGCTGGAGAGAGCAGTCCCCTAATGATCTATTATCAATTCTTTAGAAGATATCTAGAGTGTGCTTTGTAGTTCACAAAATCTTCACACATTACATCCTTTATCTCACAGAAGCATTACAAACAGAAAACAATAATTTTCTGGGTTTCAGGGGGGTTCTTTTCACTACAGTAGGCTTTTGGCATGTTATTTAGAACTCAAAATGAAAAACAGATCTGTTGCTTTTGTTAATATGGGGCAGATTTACAAGCCCATTGCATCACTTTTATGACGCTGTTGCGTCGCTTTTGTAACTCAGCGGCGGCGCAAACAATGCTGTCAATTCACAACGTGACGCATCGGTGGAGATGTGTCACGTTGTAAAGCCCTGTTTCACATTATACCTGCATCAGGTATAATGTATGCAGGGTAGGCGTTCCCACGCGAGAAAGACTTGTAGAAGTGACAAAGTGAAAACTACAAGATTTCACTGTGCTCCTTCTAGGATTCCACTGCGTCAAAACTTGCACCTGCTTGAAGAAGGTGTACGGAGTGACGCAGTATGATGAATATAGGCCTCACCATGCATTGCTGGAGTTGTGTTGTGCTTGCGACATGACTCCAGCAAAGTCAGAATTTCTGACGCATCTGTCAATCCTTGTGCCATTGTGTGCCGTTTTATAAATACGGCGTATCCATGGTGGCGTAGATAAACTGATGCATCTCTACAGATGTGTCAGTTTCTTGTAAATCTGCCCCAAAATGTATTTAGAGAAATGATCAGTGTTGCTATTGTTTTACATGTAAACAATAGCACTTTTGTATCTATGAAAGGGTAGAACGGGAAATTCCTGAAATACAGTGAAGAATGTGCAGGTCACACTTTTCAGTTGTTCATAAGGTTTGGCATAGAGTATAGACGCGTCTAAGTGAAAACTCAGAGGCATTCATTTGTTCATCCAGAAAAATTGGCTGCTTTAAACTATGAAAGCCGAGTGCTGGGCTCCATTAAACTGCACACCTCATTTCATAAAAAGTTGATGAGGAGGACATTAATAGTTGATATTTGATGATATTTGGATTCCACCCCTCCAAGATGCTTCATTGGTAACATTTTAGCTGGGTATCAGACAGTGGCCACAGGCACATTTATAGACTCTATTCCAGGCAGCCTTCCCTTCCATTAAAGGTACTTTATGCCTCATCGCTGGAAAGGGTGCCATGGTGATGAGTGCCTCTTTTGACTGGCAGTGCATCTAGAAACCTTTTCACTGCTACTGGCTGGTCTCCTAGCAGCCAGTCCTCAGAACTCTGCAATCAGAGCTTGAGTGGCACTCCGACCTCAAGTGTTATTGCATACAGATCAGACATGTGCATGCCACCCAGAGAAGTGAGCAGCTTGTTCCGCTCTTCAGAAGCATCCAACACAGAGGACTATATGTAAATGGGTGTTTTTCACACAGTGTGAGAGGAGGAGACTTAAAAGGCTCAAACAGTGAGTCTGGATTGGGATCAGAGTAGGCCTGGCCTTTAGCATGTGCAAGCTGGGCCCACACCCAGTGCCCCGACCTGCAGCGGGGTGCAGGAGATGGTTGCAGAAGTTTTGCTCCAACCTGGGATATATAGATAATTAAAGAGGACATGTAAGAGGAGGCCAAAGTTTAGTTTCACATTGGGCGTTACCTGCCCAAAAGAGATAGCACTATGGGTAGCCAATGTAATTCTACAAAACTGCTTGAGCTATTAGTGACCTAACAGGTAAAATACCTCTTATTGTTGCCCCCTCACTGCTGTCATGATATATTACTGAGATTCTGCTACGCTACTTCATCTGCAGATTGTCCAGCTTATCAGAGCTAATAAGTTACCTTTAAAACCTGGACATGTAAATAGAGCAATTTTCTCCCAGGATAACTCTGCAGGGTATATTGATGAGAGACTTGCACTGGTGTTGCACCACGAACTGTTCAAGCGTTAAGTCATATTTATACAATGACACATTTGCAAAAATGCATTGTTTTTTAAGTGTTGCATGGGGCAAAAGCTGTGTCAAAAAAAGCTGCATCACACAACATTTAAAATATACAATGCAGGCATTCTCTGCCCCAAATCTGCTGCAACGCTATGGTATTTATGGATGTATCACTGTGTCATGCATAGTGTGGAAGTGCAGCACAAAGCATAAAATGCGGCACACTTGGTTTGCTTCGTCAAACCATAGGAAATGATGCAATGGCTGTGGTATAAAAATCTGAACAACATAAAACTGTTTGGCATGCTCATCTATGTATGGAGTTTATCAAACTGCAACTCGGGGTACCTAGGAGACCCCAACTACCACACAGGCACCCAAGGAGGAGGGAACATGCTTTCCGGTGTCATGAAATTGCTGAAGAAGATTGGGCCAAGTCACTAACTGTAGAGGTGGACCTCAGCAGGGCCTACCATTGCTAGGGGTTCGCCCTACTCTGCACACAAGTCCTCAGAACAGTAAATAGTAGTTGGCACGAAAACTGAAATAGCAAAGAGATATTTTATTACCCTCATGAGGTGGAACTACATTCACACAACACCCTTCGGTAGTGTATGAAGTAGCACAAGAAGTAGAAGAACCATGGGTCTTTTATACCCAGACAGGAGCTCAAAAGAAAGCGGTAAGCACACATAGGAGAGTTACATACATAAATGGTCATACAGAAATGCACAGTCAACAAAGAAGGACTGTGCTGACTTTAGTAGAAACATCCTGACAGTAACAAACCTAAGCAGGTGCATGGGCAGCTACAAACTTTTCTGAGCATGTGCAGAGTGGCAGAGGCTAAGTACAGCCAGTTATTTGAGCAAAGCACAAGGACAAATGACAGAGAAGAAGGAGAGAGCACATGGTGAGCACCTGGTTAACAAAATGGCTGCTGGAAACAAGATGGCTTCAGCTAAATGCTAACAGCGATCTCTGCCAAATTTTCACACAGGCACCAGCTGCAAGGCCCCATAACATACCACAACATGCAAAATGTTTGGCTGTGCTCCACATTCTGAAATCAGACTCCTTCCAAATCACAACAGCCAGATTGGCAGGAATCTCACAGGGAACATTTTCTGCCTTTCTCCCCTTTGTTTTGTATGAAATAATTAGACTCACAGCCCAGAACCTTCTCTGCTCCAACACTCCACAACAACAACTGGCTACCAAGCAAGGATTCTACGCCATGGATGGATGAATCCTCATATCTTTGGTGCCATTAATTGCGCACACATACAATTGGTGCTTCCTGCTGCAACATCCTACCTCAACAGAAACCAAAACCCCACATACTCCATCAATGTTCAAGCCATAGTGGACCATCACGGAAGGTTCATAACTGTGCTGACGAAATTTCCGGGGAGTGCACATGATGCCTACATCCTCCGCCACAGTGTCATCAATCCGCAGTTTCAGAAAGGCACATATGGGAATGGCTTACTCATTATTAAGAAAATCACAAATATACCTAATACCAACTAAGATGTAATGTACGACATAATAGACATCTCTGTGTTTGTGTATGGGTCTAGCGTCATATGCAGATGCTGATAATAACAGACTCCAGCAAGTAGTCAATGATGTCTCATTGTGTAATTCTGTCACTAATTCTGAATTGGCCAGTCAAGATCTAAACTTACCCCTACGGTGACCCTGAGCAACAGCAGTAGTATTGGCTCTTTACAACTGACTTCTTCTGAGCTGCCCAAGATAACTAACACTGGGGAAGTAGGAACAGATATGGATCCTGTGCTTCTTGGAAAACAGATTTGCTCCCTTGGCGCCCTTGGTCGAGATAGAAAAATGACAATACTGAAAACATTTGCTGCTCACAAAATCCTAGTTCTGAGGTTCGGGGGAATCAGTTAAGCCAACAGAGAAATGAGCTAAGGGATGAGCAAAGGATGCCAGTTACAGATCACAATTTAGAGGCCCAGCCTTCTACAGAGGGCCTTTTAGTTACCCTACTCTCTGAAATCAGAGAAAAATTTGCAATTTCAGAAAGTAATCAAATGAAAATTCAAGCAGTTTGTGAAACGCTGGAAATAAAAATGAATGACACAACGGAGAGAGTTGGAGTTATGTAAACAGCCTTGGGTGACCTCACGAAACAAGTAGAAAAGCATTCATCATTTATAATCACAAGACTAAAAGATAGCGACAAAGAACTGAGGGACAAACTAGAAAGTTTAGAAAACAATGGAAGAAGGAGTAATATTAGGATCCTGAATGTCCCAGAAGAGGTCGATGGAGGAGACATAAGGTGTTTCATTATTATCCTACTCAGAGAATTGCATCCTGACATAGAAAGACAGACCCTGGAGGACGATATACAGAGAGTCCATCTTAACCCATACTGTAAAAGACCTGGGAAGAAAACCCAAGAAGGATCCTAGTTAACTTTAAAACATACTTAATGAAGGAAAAGATCCTTGCTGGGGGCCTAAAAGCAGGAGCCTATAACAAAGGAGTCTGGTCGTTCCGTGTCAGATCAAACATCTCACGCATCACACAAGACAAACAGTGGAAATTAGGGAAATCTATCCAAGAACTAAGGGGTTTGGGTGCCACAGCAAACCTACGATTCCCTGCCTCTTTAAAGGTGATGTGGAAAATAAAATGTTTGATTTCAAGGATCCCTCTGAAGTCAACTCCCTGATTGCTCAGATTAAAAGCGCATCCAAATGAGAAACTTTAAATATCCTGCCTAGATAGAGACTGAGCCCGAACCCAGAGGTATCCTAGGTATACCTCTAGTATTTAGGGAGGGTTCCCTGGGGTGGGGGGATAGGAAGGAAGGGGGAGTCACACAAAAATAAAAATCTTTTTTTTTAGATTTTTTGTTTTTGCACGGGGCGGGGGAGCATGTGGGAAAAAATAAAAAAATGTCCTCATTTATAAATAACAACCAAATACTTCAAATCTGCCCGGATAAGCTTGTCACTTTTTTAACTGTAGGCAGCATATATGGGTTCTTTCTCTTAAAATTCACTTCTCCCATGACAGATCTAGGTAGGATAGAGAAAGCAAAAAGCTTGAAAATGATGTCATGGAATGTAAACAGTCTTAGGGATCCCTCTAGAAGAAAGAAAATTCTAGAATATCTAAGATTCTCCGATAGCAATGTGTTCTTCATTCAAGAATATCCATCACAAAGAAGGGGAGAGGGTCCAAAAGTAAGTTCCACCACCCCAAACCCCCAAGTACAGTATACACACACCAAAGGGGGTGGGGAACTACACACACTGCGACGCAGGGACAGGATTAAAGAAAAACAAAATTTATAAAAATACTGCCCTCACTCACACACAATGTGTGTGACATGCTTCATCATCGGGTCTGCTTACAATACGCCCCCGCGTAACCACGCAGGGGGCTGAGCATAGGGAGGGGAAACACAAAACCACACTACTCAAACAAAAAAGTAAACGAACAACATATAAGTGACATACAGTGATCACAACCATTAGTGTTGTCCTTCCGAACTGGGTAAGTGATAGACTTAAAGTGCAGTGAGAAAGTGCTCTTGTAAAACTGGCTCGTGGGTACCCGCAGGTACTTCATTCATGGGTTCCAAGGTCAGGATTAAAATTATAGTGAAGGATGTATGAGTGTTTAGGCAGAAAGTCAAGATCCATAAACACTACTCCTTATACTGCGGTGGTCAACATGTTTCGACCGTTACTACGTGCCCTCAATTATATAGGTCACACCGGTCTTCGTCAGGACAGTCTAACTGTCCCAGTCCTTCTACACCTCTTACCTCAATGCAATGTTTGGTACAGGAAACCACGTGGAGGGTACTTCCACACCCGTGGATCATTATTACTACAAAAGAAAATATAATAATTATTTTCAAAACAGTATCCATTGTGGTATACTGAAATAGAGTACTGTTAGGCAATAATTGCCCCATTCCCTATATATTTCATAGCTCAAAGAAAAAGATTTTTTTATATAAAGTTAACAGACACGCTCCAGAGACAACATGATAATCCACTTGAGGAAGAAGAATAGTCAAGCCCATAATTGATGGTTAGAAAAAACCATGGTACATCTCCCATCATTCACTGTAGAGAAAATAGCCCCCAGGATAAAGATAGCAAAACGGGCATGAGCGTCTTACCGAGTCTACTGGTTCTTAGGGCTCGAATTGGCGTCATCAGGTGGAGCTCCAAAGAACACAACCTGTGTTCGCGGGTGAAATAAATGCAAAAAAGTAAAGTCATTCCCAATATAAACCTATTATGCATGTCAATCATCCACGCTTGCCTCCTATTGTACGAAGAAGGTAAAGCCATTCCCAATGTGACCCTGTTGTGCATGTCATGCATCCTCGCTCACCTCCCGTAACACGCCCGGGGTAAGAGATTCAGTTAGAAATATTTGTGGTCAAAATCTCCCTATCCAGTTTCCGCAGGACCTGAGTAAAAAGCCAAAGTCCATTGGAAAGCAGGGAGGGGTCACCCATCGCCTAATCACCCCACTCACTGTTCTGCAGGACTGCTCCAGCACAATTCGTGCCTGATTGCCAGAGGACGCCGCGAAGATACGGGCATGTTGGAACGGCAGTGGTAATAGGCGCTGCCTCACGTCTTCCCCGTTCCCTGCACTTCCGCGTAATCACGTCCAGGAACGTCAATACGTGCCTCGTGCTCACGGGACTGATAGTTTGCGCATCCTCTATGGGACAACCATCATGGTGCTTTAGTCAATAAATATTATCAATTATTTAGATCTGGCCCTTCATATTAGGACTTATGCTCCGATTCTTTGGTTGTTTAAGTGAATACTCCTAGTTTACTGCTACGGGGAGTTCGTCACTAAACATCATAATTCCCGCCTCATAGCAGCTAGGTGGAACATGCTGCTAAGCATACAAAGTTGGGGTCTAGTTAGAAGAGTGTTGACTACCTGCTGATCTCACCCACGAACACAGGTTGTGTTCTTTGGAACTCCACCTGATGACGCCAATTCGAGCCCTAAGAACCAGTAGACTCGGTAAGACGCTCATGCCCGTTTTGCTATCTTTTTCCTGGGGGCTATTTTCTCTACAGTGAATGATTTGAGATGTACCATGGTTTTTTCTAACCATCAATTATGGGCTTGACTATTCTTCTTCCTCAAGTGGATTATCATGTTGTCTCTGGAGCGTGTCTGTTAACTTTATATAAAAAAATCTTTTTCTTTGAGCTATGAAATATATAGGGAATGGGGCAATTAATGCCTAACAGTACTCTATTTCAGTATACCACAAGGGATACTGTTTTGAAAATAATTATTATATTTTCTTTTGTAGTAATAATGATCCACGGGTGTGGAAGTACCCTCCACGTGGTTTCCTGTACCAAACATTGCATTGAGGTAAGAGGTGTAGAAGGACTGGGACAATTAGACTGTCCTGACGAAGACCGGTGTGACCTATATAACTGAGGGCACGTAGTAACGGTCGAAACATGTTGACCACCGCAGTATAAGGAGTAGTGTTTATGGATCTTGACTTTCTGCCTAAACACTCATACATCCTTCACTATAATTTTAATCCTGACCTTGGGACCCATGAATGAAGTACCTGCGGGTAACCACGAGCCAGTTTTACAAGAGCACTTTCTCACTGCACTTTAAGTCTATCACTTACCCAGTCCGGAAGGACAACACTAATGGTTGTGATCACTGTATGTCACTTATATGTTGTTTGTTTGCTTTTTTGTTTGAGTAGTGTGGTTTTGTGTTTCCCCTCCCTATGCTCCGCCCCCTGCGTGGTTACGCAGGGGCGTATTGTAAGCAGACCCGATGATGAAGCATGTCACACACATTGTGTGTGAGTGAGGGCAGTATTTTTATAAATTTTGTTTTTCTTTAATCCTGTCCCTGCGTCGCAGTGTGTGTAGTTCCCCACCCCCTTTGGTGTGTGTATACTTCATTCAAGAATCACACTTGCTTAAGGAGGAATGGATATCGATCTTAAAAAAATCAAAAATGGGTAGAACACTGCATCTGCACAACCCAAACGTGCACAATAAAAGGGGTTGCTCTGAAGTTCAAAAAAACTATCCAAGCTATACTTGGGGGTTGCATTTTTGGCCCTTTAGGGAGGTGGGCAATCGCCAGTTCTAAAATCAACTGCTCCTGGCTGACTCTTTAGGGGTATATTGTGCCAAATTTAGACAATCGGCTCCATTATACACTCTACTCCTTCAATTCATTAACATAAATGACCCTATTATATTTGGTGGCGATTTTAATTTGATTTTGGACCCCAGTCAAGACTCAACTTCAAGTAGAGCACTGGCAATGACACAAAATATGAGAGCCGCCTTAAAACAGTTGATGTTAGATTTGGGGCTCTTAGATACTTGGAGAGAGATAAGATATAAGGCAGGGACAGCCGGGGGGGAACTTCACCTTTCACAACAAAAAGTGGGGCCATCATTCAAGGATCAATTTTTTCGTGGTCGATGCTGCTACATGTAAGAATACCATTAAGGCTAGTCATGTCCCAGAACATCTGTCTGACCACTCTGCTGTGGTCCTTTATATTGCCATCGCAAAGAGACCGTCCTCTCGCAGTTGGACCCTAAATCGTTCACTACTCTTGGAAACCACAATAGTTGAAAAATTAAAAACAGTAACCAAAGAGTTTTTTTAATTCAATCTTAACTCAGCATCCCTTTACGTGGTATGGGACTCATATAAGGCATTTCCCAAGAGGTATTTTAACAAATCTTTTAATCTCCCAAACCAAGAGAACGAGGGATGAAATCAGAGCTTTAGAAGCTGAAGTACACACTTATCAGGAGGAGTTAAAAAAAATCCTGGTAATTTGTATATCGTACAACATTTAATGGCAGCGAAACATTAGCTTGCAGAATACTTAGAAGTAATAATCAAAAGAAAATGAAAAGCCAGCAGGTTGTCTCACCACGAATATGGGGAGGGGTGCGGCAAACTCCTTGCGTGAAAAATGAAAGCTGACCAGACGAGAAATTTTGATAAAGGATCATCGATGCTCAAACACTGGTAATATTATCACTGATGATTCTGGGATTGAAAATGCCTTTGTTCAATTCTTTCAAAACCTTTATACAGAAGATTCAATGTTAGATTTGGGGTCTCTAGTTGGCAGAGGTAGGTACCTTTCACAAATAGGGACCCTTGCGTCTAGTTAGGGTAAGGGGGTACACTCCTAAAATAACCCCTGCTCACCCCTTTGATAGCTTGGCACGAGCAGGCAGTCTTATCTCAGAGGCAGTGTGTAAAGCATTTCTGAACATATACAGTAATACAGTGACAACACTACAGATGGACACCACACAAGTTGTAGAATAAAAATAAGTATTTTTATATAGACTTAACACAAGACCACAAACTTCAAAAATCCACAATACTGTACTTGAAAAATGGTAACATCAGCTTAGTTCTCTTTAGATGGTAAATGCGACACTTTGAGTTCAATGTACCTTAGGATGCGTAAGGCTATACAACAAAAGTGTTGCAAGGAAGGTGATGGTTCAGTTCCTTACACGCAAGAACAGTGATGTGTTGGGTCCCTACCTGTGCATAGGGGATGTGTCAGGTCTTCTCGGCGTGAGGAGGTGATGGGTCTTACTGCGCTTCTGTGGCGATGCGAACAGCAGTGCTGCGATGCAATGAAGATCCGGTGCAATGAAACAAAGATGGCGTCTTCTTCTTAATGCAACACGATGCGTGCACGCCCAACAGACGTGCGGCAACTCAACGGTTCTTCTGAGCCACGACAGGCTCTGCAACATGCTTCCTGGTGATGCGGCGTTGTCTGATGTGATGTCGATCCTCTTCTCCGGCGATGCGAGACGCTTCGGCGATGCAATATTATAGCTGCAGCGGCAATACCCTTCTTCAGTGATGCGACGACAGCGGTGGCGACACGCTTCCTGATGATGCAACGGCATCTGATGCGACGGCGACACTCTTCTTCGGCGATGCGAGGCACTTCTGCAAGGCGAAATGACAGCGGCGACACCCTTCATCAGTGATGCGACGACAGTGGCTGTGGCGGCGACACGCTTCTTCTTCGTGAGTCGCGCTTCCACCTCCTTGCGACACGCAGTCCCTCAGAAAGCCCAACACAATGGAAGGCACTACCAAAGAACTCTTGGGAAGCTGGTGGGTGAAGTCTGTTGTCCCTGAGACTTCAGCAGGAGGCAAGCTCTGTCTGAAGCCCTTGGAGATCCTTCACAAGTTGAATAAAAATAACAAAAAGTCTTTTCTCCTTTCTTTGGCAGTCGGCAACCACTGCAGGCCAATCCCCCAAACAGCACTCAGCTTAGGGATAGTCTCTTCCTCAGTCTCTCTGGTTCCTCTCCTCAGCAAAGGTTTCTTCTTGTTTCCCAAAAGTGATCTAAAGTTCTGGGGTTTGGGTCCCCTCTTTTATACTCATTTTCCCTCTGTTCTCTGAAGGCAGAGAGGCCTTTTACAAGTACAAACCAGTTCTGGTTGCTCCTGGAGCACTTTTTTGACAAGCCTCATTCTTTCCTTTCACAGTGTAGGCCAGAGACATCAGAGGCACCCCAGGAGTTGGAGCCAGAATTGTGGAGGGAAGGCACAGCCCTATTCAGGTCCTATGTGCAACTCCTCACATCCATCTACACGCAGATCTCTCTATTCAGCCCTGGGCTGACTCAACCTGCCTCCTGGAATCCGCCAGGCCCTGTCACTCAAACTCCAGACAAGGAATACACAACCTAACAGAGGCAGGCTTGGATGGTTAGACAAGAAAATACCTACTTTCTAAAAGTGATATTTTCAAACACAGAATGTTAAAACCAACTTCACTAAAATATGTATTTTATCATTCTGAGTTCAGGCATACTAAACTCAAATTTCTATCTGGTTCCCTGAGTCAGTTAGGGTTATAAGATGTAATAATCAAACTGTCCATTCTGGCCTATTTTTCCAATAGTGAAAAACTAAAATGGCTGTAATTCACTATTAGGACATGCCACACACACCAGGGCATGTCCAAATTTTACCTACAATGCACCCTGCCCTTGGGCCTACAATAGGGGTGACTAATATGCACAAAAGGGAAGGTTTAGGGACTGGCAAGTGGGTGCACTTGCCCAGTCAACATAGCAGTACCAGACTGCACACAGGCTCTGCAATGGCAGACCTGAGACACACTTTTACAGACTGCTGCTTCTGTGGGTGGCACAACCAGTGCTGCAAGCTCACGAGCAGCATTTGGTTTACAAGCCATGGGCACACTCAGTGCACTGTACTAGGGTCTGACAAGTAAACCAAATCAGCCAATCATGGAGTCACTAATCCATACATCAATTTACCATAGGGAGAGCATATGCACTTTATCGCTGAACAGCAGTGGTAAAGTGGCCAGAGTCAGAAAACCAACAAAAAAGGTCAGACAAAATACAGAAGGAAGGCAAAAAGTTCATGGATGGCCCTGCAAAAAGGGCCAAGTCCAACATTCAACATTAGATGAATACTATATGGAGGAATTACTTTCAGACCTAGATCTTCCCTCTCTCCAGAGTGCTGAAAAAAACCATCAAATCGCCCCATAACTTTGGAGGAAGTCGTTCAAACTATT
Organism: Lissotriton vulgaris; assembly: GCF_964263255.1. Lineage (NCBI taxonomy): Eukaryota > Metazoa > Chordata > Amphibia > Caudata > Salamandridae > Lissotriton > Lissotriton vulgaris. The sequence continues at coordinate 1,120,512,219 of NC_141687.1, forward strand.
AGCTCTCTAAAAAAGGTGAAAACTGCCGGCCCTAACTCTATTCCAAACAAGATTTATGTTATTTTAAAGGAAGAGCTTCCCCCTTTTCTCCTTCAACTGTCTGGTCAAGACCTCCCCTTGTCATGGGATGAAGCCACTACAACTATTTTATTAAAACCAAACAAGAACCCGAGATGCTGTGAATCTTACCAGCCTATTTTACTCTTAAATAGTGATCATAAACTATACAATAAGATCATAACTAAATGCCTGGATAAGGTAATAGGACAACTAATACACCCAGACCAGAAAGGTTTTATGAAAGGGAGGCAGCTTTTTTGAACTAGCGCATGACCTAATCGGGCAATAGACATGGTGCAAACATATAAGATCCCACTAGCAAAACTCCAGAAGAAACTCCAACGAATCCAAAACGCCTCAGCCAGGATCATATTAGACATCCCACGCAACGAACACATCTCTGGTCACCTTAAAGACCTCCATTGGCTACCCGTCGAGAAGAGGATCACTTTCCGACTGCTAACCCACGCACACAAATCTCTCTACGACATCGGACCAGAATGCCTCAACTCACGACTGTCCTTCTACACCCCCTCCCGCCAACTACGTTCTTCCAGCCAAGCCCTCGCCATGGTACCTCGCATCAACAAGACCACCATGGGAGGCAGATCCTTCTCATACCTGGCTGCTAAAACATGGAATTCACTCCCCGCTTACCATCCATCAAATCGCCCCATAACTTTGGAGGAAGTCGTTCAAACTATTAGCTCTCTAAAAAAGGTGAAAACTGCCGGCCCTAACTCTATTCCAAACAAGATTTATGTTATTTTAAAGGAAGAGCTTCCCCCTTTTCTCCTTCAACTGTTTTACTCTGCTTTCATAGCTGGTCAAGACCTCCCCTTGTCATGGGATGAAGCCACTACAACTATTTTATTAAAACCAAACAAGAACCCGAGATGCTGTGAATCTTACCAGCCTATTTTACTCTTAAATAGTGATCATAAACTATACAATAAGATCATAACTAAATGCCTGGATAAGGTAATAGGACAACTAATACACCCAGACCAGAAAGGTTTTATGAAAGGGAGGCAGCTTTTTTGAACTAGCGCATGACCTAATCGGGCAATAGACATGGTGCAAACATATAAGATCCCACTAGCAAAACTCCAGAAGAAACTCCAACTAATCCAAAACGCCTCAGCCAGGATCATATTAGACATCCCACGCAACGAACACATCTCTGGTCACCTTAAAGACCTCCATTGGCTACCCGTCGAGAAGAGGATCACTTTCCCACTGCTAACCCACGCACACAAATCTCTCTACGACATCGGACCAGAATGCCTCAACTCACGACTGTCCTTCTACACACCCTCCCGCCAACTACGTTCTTCCAGCCAAGCCCTCGCCACGGTACCTCGCATCAACAAGACCACCATGGGAGGCAGATCCTTCTCATACCTGGCTGCTAAAACATGGAATTCACTCCCCGCTTACCTCCGCCTTACCCAGAACCACCTAGCATTCAGAAAGCAACTTAAAACGTGGATATTTGACAAGTAATCCTCCTCCCCTTTCTAAGCGCCTTGAGACCCTCTGGGTATGTAGTGCGCTATATAAATTCTCTGACTTGACTTGACTTGATTAGCAGTAATGACTTTTGGTGCTGCAAAAGCATTCGATCGGGTCAGTTGGCCTTTCCTATATAAAATGATTCAGCGCCTTAATCTAGGGGAAACATTCTTAGCAAAAGTTAAAGCCATTTATAAAAATCCATCTGCTAAAGTCCTTGTTAATGGTAATCTTACAAGGTCACTAAAAATAGGTAGGAGACTAGACAGGGCTGCCTCCTCTCCCCTCTGCTTTACAATATATATATATATAGAACCTCTAGCATGCAAATTAAGAGCTTGTCGGAACATCATCCCTTTTAGTTGCAATGGCTGAGAAAAGGAAATCGGGCTATATGCCGATGATCTCATGATCTTCACAGGTGACCTAGAGCAATCACTTCCTGCGATGTGGGAGCTGTTGGGGAGTTTTGGGAGGGCGTCCGGATAATTGATTAACCAGCAAAAAACAGAAATAATGAAATGGAATATTCATTATAGAAGTAACCTCACACAGAGACAAATCAGATATCTAGGAGTTCAAATAGTCCATAACATTGACAAGATCGCTCAGGTCAATTTCGAAAAAGTAACAAAGACTATTAAATTACAGTTGCAATCATGGGGTGCTCTGCCACTTTCTTTGTTGGCTAAAAATGTCAATTTTCCCTAAATTCACTTTTCAGTTCAATACTATTCCGTTAGAAACCCCAAAGATTTTGTTCAAAAAGGTACAAGGGAGCTTTTCTAGTTTTATTTGGGGAAACAAAAGACCAAGAATAGCCCTAAAGAAATTTAGAAGAAAGAAAGCTCACACATTGCTACTCCAGATTTATACTTGTATTATTGTGCCTTCCACTTAAAGAACTTTCGGCAACTACTGATGGATAGCTTGACTTTTTCTCCGCTTTTCAAGGCTCTGCTGGTAGGTCGCTCCCCCAGCATACAGCTCCGCCTGTGTGTCCTGACCCTGCCCCAGCTGCCGCTGCTGAGGAAGTTGAGGCCCTCCTCCACCCGCAGGCTACCACCTGCGCCTCATCCCTGGTGGCCAGTGGTAGGCCTTAGGTTTGTATCACTCTCACTGTCTGTCTGTCTTCCCTGTACTGCCCATACTGTCTTCTGGTGTCTGTGACCGCTGTTGCCTTTCTACCCCCTGTGCCTGCATTCTTATCTGTGCCCGTTCTCTTGCCTTCTGCTCCCCTGATTGCACTCGTTTTTCTTGCCTTCAGCTCCCCTGATTGCACTCGTTTTTTGTGCCTTCTGCTCCCCTGATTGTACCCGTTTTTCTTGCCTTCTGCTCCCCTGATTTGTGCTCGTTTTTCTTGCCTTCTGCTCCCCTGATTGCACTCATTTTTCTTGCCTTCTGCTCCCCTGATTTGCGCTCGTTGTCTTGCCTTCTGCTCCCCTGATTGCACTCATTTTTCTTGCCTTCTGCTCCCCTGATTGCACTCTTTTTTCTTGCCTCTGCTCCCCTGATTGTACCCATTTTTCGTGCCTTCTGATCACCTGATTGCACTCGTTATTCTTGCGCTCTGCTTCCCTGATTGTACTCATTTTTCTTGCCTCTACTCCCCTTTGTGCCCTCTTTGCCACTCGTTTCCCCCCATTTTTGTGACCGTTCTGCCCTTTCTTGGGACCTTTGTGCCTCTGTGCCCCTCGTATCTCCCCATTTTTCGTGACCTTTTCTGCCCTTTCTTGTGACCTTTCTGCCTCTCTGCCACTCATCTCCCCCTGTTTTTTGTGATCTTTCTGCCCTTTCTTGTGACCTTTCTGCCTCTGTGCCACTCGTCTCCCCCCGTTTTTTGTGATATTTCTGCCCTTTCTTGTGACCTTTGTGCTTCTGTGCCACTCGTTTCCCCCGTTTTTTGTGACCTTTCTGCGCTTTTTTGTGACCTTTGACCATGCTTGCAGGCAGGTCGCCCCCACGCCGCTGCTCGTCACATGACTGCCTTGTTCTTGCCTCCTTGCTGCCTCCTTGTTTCCTGGGTTTTTCCCTCCCCTCTGCCCTGTTTACCAGTGCCCGCCGCTCCCGATCTGACCCATTCATGCCGCTGCATCCCTGTCGCCCCACCCACCCTGCACACCCATTTGCCTCCCCACTCCCACCTCCCAGCTGCTCCTCCCTCCCAAGCCACCTCATATGCAAGCCGAGAAGCAGCCGCACAGCGGACGCATGCAGGGGGCGCGCCGCTGGCGCGCCGTGCCCATCCGTGCCTGGACCGCGCCCAGCGCCAGGACCCCTGGACCCCGCGAATGCCACGACACCAGATCCACTACGATGCCAGCACCCTCCACGCACTCAAAGCCGGCCGAAACCACACCTGCTTCCAGGCCACCCCGAAATGGACCCAGAAACCCTTCTCCTGCCACACCTACAGCATCACCTGCGACAGAACCACCAAACCTCCAAGGACTGGACCCAACCACCTCCGCTGCATACTCCTCAACACCCGCTCCGCACGCAAACACGCCGTCGAGCTTTGGGATCTGCTCGACACCTCCGCCCCAGACGTGGCCTTCCTGACTGAGACCTGGTGGAACGACTCCTTGGCTCCAGACATCACCATAGCCATCCCGGACGGCTACAAGATCACCCGCAGGGATCGCGCCAACGGAATTGGAGGAGGAATAGCCATCGTCCACAAGTCCACCCTTAACGTCGCCACCCACGCAGACGACACCCTCAACACAGCCGAACACCTGCACTTCCGGATCCACACCGACCCCAGCACCACCCTCAGAGGAGCACTAATCTACAGAACACCCGGACACCGTGCTCAGTTCAGCGACTCCATCGCACAACCTCGCCAGCACCCACGCACTCGCCTCCATGAACTACATCCTCCTCGTTGACCTGAACTTCCACCTCGAGAACAACAACGACTCCAACTCCGCCACCCTGCTCGACAAGCTCGCCAACCTGGGCCTCAGACAGCTCATCACCGCACCCACCCACGCCGCCAGCCACACGCTGGATCGCGTCTTCTCCAGAGACTCCCACGTCGCCTTCAACCACACCGCCGAACTCCACTGGACCGACCACCGGTGCATCCATGTCACCTTCAAGAAACCCACCACGCACCACCGCACCCAACAGCTGCCTCGCCGCTGCTCTGGCAAAGTCACCGAAGAACAGCTAATACCTCCCTTGCCAAGAATCCACCCACCGACCCCACCAACCCAGATGCCGCAGCCCTAAACCTCAGACAGTGGATCGACAACTGCGCCAACACCCTCGCCCGCTCAAGAAACCCTCCAACAGCCACGCCAACAAGAGAGCCACCTGGTTCACGGACGAGCTCCAGACCTCTAAACGCACATGCTGGAAACTGGAGAAGACATGGCTCCATGAACTCACACCGGACAACCACGCAGCCCACAAGGACTCCACCGGCAGACACCACCATCTCATCAGATTAGCCAAGAGATCCTCCTTCAAAGACCGATTGGATAACAACGCACAAGACAGCAAAGAGCTCTCCAGCATCGTAAAGGAACTCTCCAGCCCCAGCGCCAATGACATCCCGCCCTCCCAAGAACTGTGCGACTCACTAGCCATCTTCTTCCACCGCAAGATCGCTGACATCCACAACAGCTTCACCACCACGACCCCCCGACTATGCCAGGCTCCACCTCCCCTGTGGACACCACCAGTGCCAACCGCCTGACCTCCTGGTCCAACGTCAACGACGATGAGACACGCAAGGTCATGAACTCCATCCAGTCAGGATCTCCGTCTGACCTGTGCCCACACCACGTAATCATCAAAGCAGATGGAGCCATCGCATCCCAACTACGGAAGGTCATCAACATCTCCTTCAAAACAGCAACATTCCCGGAAAGCTGGAAGCACGCCGAAATCAACGCCCTCCTCAAGAAGCCCAAAGTGGACCCCAAGGACCTCAAGACCTTCCGGCCCATCTCCCTGCTCCCGTTCCCGGCAAAGGTCATCGAGAAAATCGTCAACATGCAACTGGCCCGTCACCTCGAAGACAACAGCATCTTGGATCCGTCCCAGTCCAGATTCAGACAAAACCACAGCACCGAGACAGCCCTCATCGCCACCACAGACGACATCAGGCACCAACTAGACAATAGCGAAACATCAGCCCTCATCCTCCTGGACCTGTCAGCCACCTTCGACACGGTCTGCCATCGCACTCTAAAGACACGCCTCCTAGAAGCCGGAATCCAAGAGAAGGCTGTTGACTGGACCACGTCCTTCCTCTCCGGCAGAACCCAGAGCGTCCGCCTCTCACCCTTCCGATCTGAAGCCACCAACATCATCTGCAGCGTCCCCAAGGGCTCATACCTCAGCCCAACGCTGTTCAACGTCTACATGGCCCCCTCGCACAAGTGGCCCGCCATCACGACCTCAACATCATCTCCTACGCTGACGACACCCAGCTCATCCTCTCCCTCACCAAGGACCCACACACCGCCAAACCAACCTCCACGAGGGAATAAAGGCCGTCGCCGATTGGATGAGGAGCAGCCGTCTGTAGCTGAACTCGGACAAGACGGAGGTCCTCATCCTCGGACCCACCCCCTCAGCCTGGGACGACTCCTGGTGGCCGACAACATTGGGAACAGAACCAACACCCATCGACCATAAACGCAATCTAGGATTCATCCTCGACTCCTCCCTCTCCATGTCTAAGCAGGTCAATGCCATCTTCCCCTCCTGCTACAACACCCTCCGCAAATTCCGCAGGGTCTACAAGTGGATCCCGACCGAAACAAGAAGAACAGTGACACAGGCCCTCGTCAGCAGCAGACTGGACTATGGCAACGCACTCTAGGCAGGAATCCCAGCCTAACACCTACGACGACTACAACGCATCCAAAACGCCTTCGCCCGACTGATCGTCAACGTCCCCCGCCACAGCCACATCACCCCCACCTGAGAGACCTACACTGGCTCCCCGTCGACAAGAGGATCACCTTCAAGCTCCTCACCCATGCACACAAAGCACTCCACAACGCCGGACCAGCCTACCTGAACAGCAGACTCAGCTTCCACACCCCAACCCGCCAGCACCGCTCCGCCAGCCTCGCCCTCGCCGCTGTCCCCTGCATCCAACGAATGACCTCCGGCAGCAGATCCTTCTCCTACCTCGCCCCCAAGACCTGGAACACCCTCCCTACCCACATACGGCAGACCCAAGACCTACTCGCCTTCAGAAGACTCCTCAAGACCTGGCTCTTCGAGCAGTAGCAGCACCCCCCCCTCCCCTCAGTGCCTTGGTAGGCCGCTTTACAAGTACTCTGGTTGATTGATTGATTGATTGATTTACAGCTAGTCTCTCTCACCAGGCAGGGTTTTTCCTCTTAAAATGTGGCCATCCAAAATTTTTTAAGAAGGTGAGATTGAAGATTCTTGTGGCTACACTCAAGCTCTGGTCTCAGGGGAAAGAGACTCTTGAAAATTCCCTACTATAGTGATGAGGCACCGATCTGGGACTCTCCAGGCACCCCGGCTTGTTTGGTGGATGCCCTAACCGTTCGGCTTCAATCTTGTGGTATTTGTGCATGGGGGCAACTTATTGTGGACTCTGAATTAATTTTATTGCATCACTTCTCTGCGATTTGCGAGCACTTGGTCTCGAAATTTAAGTATTATCTATTGTTAAGCTGGGTAAAATCTCTAGGAAAGGAGCTAGAAGGGAAAGCGGACTTGGTGTTAGAAATCTGCACACGCCATACAACGCGGAAAGAAGTCGCAGAGTGGTACTGGCTGTTAGTTCAAAGTGGAGATAACACGCAAGTCCCATTTACAGAGATCTGGAAGAGCCACCTGCCGGATGAAGATCCTGAAAAACTAGGGCAAGTATCTATGTTTCTTTTATGGTCTCATTTGAAGTCTGCACCTTTACAAAAGAACCATCTCTTCACAGTCCATAAGGCATACTGGACACCACAGAAAATATATAAAATAGGGAGTTGTGAGATCAAGAAATGCCCGAAATGTGGAGAAGACAGCGCAAATGAGGTCCATATGTTTTTGCGGTGTCCCTCAATCCAGTCCTTGTGGCAGAAAGGGGGTAAGACCATATCAGTTATTATGGGTCAAGGGATGAAGCTAACCATACCCTCTGTAATTTTTGGGGTCTTACCAGGAGATTTAGATAACCGAACCTTAACAAAAAACCATAAAGCTCTTTTCTTTGCTCTGATCCTTCTTGCTCTGAGGGAATTATGTGTTAAGTGGATTCTTCCCTGTTCCCCTATGGAAGAGGAATGGATTTACTCCATTCAGAGGGTAGCCCTATTAGATAGCTCAGGCAAACAGGTCAAGAAAACCAAATATTGGGAAATCAGGGAAGATTGGGTAAAGACTCCCACTTCAAATGTATCTCACTAAGTATTACTTATATAAACGGCACACCTTGTTCCCTTCTCTGTATTTGGTTTTGGATTAGAGATTCTTTTTTTCTTTTCTTTTCTCTTTTTACTTTTTCTTTTCATTTTGTGTTCTATGGTCCAATGATTAAGAGTATGCTAAAGAGGCTGATTTGGTGGCAGGGCCACTGTTATTTTAAAAATCACCTGTTTAAAAAAGAAAAATTTAAGTATAGGTATCATTATTCAACCAAGAGGCTAAATTGTCGACCAGGAGATACATTTTATCTCTCTCTTTGCCATCCCTATGTGTTTATCTAAGTTCACCATGACACCTTGCTATACAAAAAGCATTAGCTGTAGGTTGTCAAAAAATATATAAATATCTATGTTGCATGTTGGAAAATCACTATTGAGTGTGTCTTGCATGGACCATTGTATATTTTCACACAGAACCTGCATATATTTTCGTGTTTTGTTCTGACCACCATAGACAAGGTTATACAACAATTGTTATTCCATCTGGTCGGACAGTAGCAACTAGACATAACATGAGGACGTAGCTGCTGTTTGAGAGCACACATGTCTTGTCATATAACTTAGGGAAAGGTTTTTAAAAACGCACACTGAGTGAAGGTCTTGGGGCAAAATAATCTCATCAGCTGAGATGTAGAACCTTCATCTATGTATGGTAAGGAACATGGTCTTCCACTCATACCAGATATCTTCAATATATAATCATTTATCTTCAGTAGGAAGGGGACGTTAGGCTAATATGTTTTATAATATGACAGGGATTTTCATGGTATATGGTTTCTTAACCATGCTAGCAATATTATTGCTATCAATTTATTTTCTAAATGTGGCGCAAATACTGCATCTTAGATCAAAATAGTTTAAAGAAATATTCTAAACTTCCTTTGTGTCACTTGTTTATCTAATTGTGGACAAGTACGAGTGAGAGAGTAAAAGGGTGTGTCCTGTTACCGCTATGCAGGAGAGGATCGAGAGTGTTGTGTTCTGGTGGAGTTCTGGACTTTTTGGTTCCGTCCAGAGGTGTCAGGGAACAACACCCAAAGACCCCGGAGTTCCCACCTGCCTTGGTGCGCAAATGAACAGAAACACGGGCTTCTCGATGGTGGCGTCAAAGACCAAAGGTTTATTACTGCAGGGACACAGAAGTCACAGATACTACACACGGGCAGTAACCAGGAGCCTGTTCGATTTGTACAAAGAGGGCTGCTCCTTATATACTGTTTTTTATGCTAGGGGCAAATTCTTTACATGTAATACATTCCCAAAACCTTTGTGTCTAAAACAATAAATATTTGGCGTTACACAGGAACCGTCGATAATATCTGAGGCCAAACATTGCGAAAAGAGGGGTTCCCACTAGTTTGTCACAATTCCCTGTCAATATTGCATTCAGGACTCGGACCGCCTCATCGTAAAGTTCGTTACCTCCCCCTAATAAAGATTCAGAAAGAAAGAAACAGAGCCAGGTGTGGAAGATAGAAAAGTGGGATAAGGGACGTTTGTGGGTTGTAAATGGGCTAGGCTACCGGCTTCGGCCGCCTAATCATGATCAGGTACAATGGACACGAAGACCAGTTTGGCAGGGCTGGCCTCGGGCAGAGGAGGCAGCCCTTGTCGAGTCATGCAGCTACAGCGTGATCTGGTTTAAGGTGTACGTGTCATGTAAGAGGTGAATCTCCGGCTAAGGCTACGTGTCCTTAATCAAAGTGGAGTGATCAGAGTTTATTGCGTATGTGAGGGCAAGAATCACAAAATGGCGGCCATGATCTAAGATGGATGCCGTGGGTAGATCAGAAATATGTCAATAGAAGGAGTGCTCTTGCTTGTAGCGTAGCGAAAACACCAGGATATACTAAATGGATCATTTGCGGTTCGCTGATACCAATATTATATATTTCCGACAAATTTGAAAACACGGGTTCAAATTGTCACGGAACCGTCACGGAACCTCAGACCCTCCTTTTGCCCTTACATAGGCAATTACTCAGTCTATGTCTGAATCTAGTTCTATGCTCATCAGGTCAGTGACATGCTGTTGTATCATCATCCTTTCTCGTGTCTTTTCTCCAAACGCAGGTGGTTTTCTGAGACAAGTTGCAGCACAAAGACTACACAGAGCAGGACCACACTGGATAATCAGACAACATGAGAATAGGAATACTAAGATGACACCAATGACCATTAGAACCTTCCATCCCCACGCTGATATCAGAGTCCAAAACCACTCCATGAAGGACCAGTTTCCCTTGTCTACATGTATGGAGTCTGAAATCTTGTGCAACTTAGAGATCGCCTCATAGACTGTTGGAGCATTATTAGGAATAAAGACACAGCAGCTCGATTGGATCATTTTGCATACCCCACCTCGATCTGCAAGTATAACGTCTAGAACCATACGATTCTGCAACGTCATGAGCCTATCCGCCTGAAGCTCAGCTGTCAGATTGCTAAGGGCACCAGCAGTTTCGGTAATAGTAGATTCAACTACCCGTGTTAGCTGACGTATGTTTCTACTATTGGCCATAGGCCCCCAGAACGGAAGGAAGCCTTTGAAGAAGTCTCCAGCTTCCTGACCAGCGGTATCTTCCTTGCTGAAGACACCTCTCGCTACTCTGGTTCGGTGGTAATCAGGTGAAGCAGTGTATGTCGGAGGCAGTAATCGAGCAATATAACATGATCCTGAAAAGTCGGCAGGCAACCATGTATAAGCTCTGTCTCGACAAATGAAGTAGGTACCCCTAGCAGTGAGAAAGGCAGGGGAAGAGTTAGCCGGAAACACGTAAGTCTCTACGCACTCACTCCTCCCTAGCTGAGCTCTCGGATTTCTCCCGTTACCTTGCAAACAGACCTGACCTCGGTGAGGTACGACCCAGATTGGAGTTGAGCTTTTACGCTTGCTTTCTCCTAAACTAAGGCGATACTCTGAAGTATTCCAACTTAAATATACTCGCAATTCGTCTCTAGGGTAAGATGGAGTATTATTGACGTCCTTGACCATGTCAATAATTCCCTGGACTAAAGCTTTGTTGGCAGAGTTATATTTAGCGGAACGCGGTGGACGTGGAGGATAAGTTTCAAGGGCATAAGCAAAGATGGTTTGGAAGGCCTGAAATGATCCATTATAGCTGTAAGGCAAAACCAGATAGGGAATACCTTTATCCATAGTGTGGGGTATCAAGCCACACACCCAGCAGTCTGTAGTGTTAACTACCAGTTGGTGTTGGTGCAAGAGCTGTACAAAAGTGTTGTTGATGAATTCTGAGCGTCGGGCTTGCTCATGTTCTGGAAACGAGTGAAAAGAGTGTATAGAAGAAACAGTAGAAATAGCAGGATCAAGGGGAGGTACTGTAGTAACTGGCACAAAAATCAAATTTATACTAAAGACGATTCCACCCACCAATGTTGCTAAAACAATCAAAAATGTAATGGCACATTGCATCAGAAAGCATTTGCTATGAAGAATTCTATTAAGTCTGTTTCTGCGAACAAAAATCACATTTTCTCGTTGCAGCGCAGGAAGCTCCATCTTCTACAATCCGCTCGCGACCACTGATGATGTGTACGTAGATGAAAATGCCTCTATCAGCCCTGGGAGTTCCCAGAACCAACAGAAAGATCGACCTTGTGTCAGACCCCTGCAAATTCAAACTAGGCACACAGCCACGACCCTACGGCTACCCAGACGGCAAGGCAATTTTTAAAAACAATAAACAATAGTAAACTTCCTGGCTGAAGGCAAAAGTTCAATATATATATATCAAAATCACAATATGCAGTTGCCTGCTTTATTTGTCCATTTTACGGCTTCTTAGGTTGTATCTCTGCTTCGCTGGTACTGTCTGATCGGAAAATAGCGTATCACTAGCAGCTGTTGCAGAGTTCAAGTTCGCAGATAGCAGAGTTTCTTCTGATGCTGGAGACAAATGTTCAGTGTTCAAAGGAGTCTTTTCAGGAGGAGAGTCAGGTTTTGAAGTGTCAGTAATCAATTCGGCATCGCTGAAAGAGATGAACTTCGGTGTGCTTTCAGATTCGGAAGCACCAATTCCCTTTTTCACCCAGTCGTCGTAAGGGAGCGGCAAAGGAGCACGCTTAACATGAGAAGCGTGTATCCAGTGCTTACGGCCAGCTACACGAACTGCTGTCCTCGTTGCCAGTAAGATCTGAAAAGGCCCCACAAATCTCGGCTGAAGGTTCTTCGTCCTCGCGAAGTTCTTGATGACAACCAGATCTCCTGGTTTCAGCTGATGCCCTGGACTCTCCGGAGGTTTTGGCAAAGCATCGAAAACCTGTTGATGAATAAGACTCAATTTAGCAGTCAAGTCGTAAAGGTAGTCTATCAACATAGGATATTCAATGGAGCAAAATTGTTTAGGCCTTGGCACACCCCAGACATTTGCCGGGCGACCAAAGACTATCTCGTAAGGACTAAGCCCTATTCTAGAATGTACTGTTGCTCTCGTTGATAACAAGGCCAAAGGAAGTGCGTCTGGCCAGGCTAAACCTGTGGATGCTTGTATTTTGGCTATTTTCAGCTTGAGGGTGCCATTGTAACCCTCGACTAAACCAGCAGACTGGGGATGGTTTGCACTGTGAAATTTCTGTTTCAATCCTAAGCCGGCACACACACTCTGCATAACTTTCCCTATAAACTCACTTCCGTTGTCCGACCATACAATCCGTGGCATTCCATATCTAGGGAAAAATTCCTTGAGAAGAATTTTGGCAGTAGATAGGGCAGTGTTGTCCTTTAGTGGGTATGCTTCTATCCACCTGGAAAAAGCACAAACTACCACCAGGACATACTTCAAATTGTTGCAGCGTTCCATGTGAATGAAGTCTAACTGAATTACTTCAAAGGGACAGGAAGGAGGAGCGAAATGACCAGCTGGAGTTGGAGTTCCCTTGCCAGGATTATGCATCAAGCACACCATACAATTTTTCACCACTCTCTCTGCACACTTACTGATTCCCTCATTCTTCCAGACCGGAGCCAACATCTTACATATCCCTTTAGAACTTATATGCGCTACTCCATGCGCCATCGTCACTACTGCAAGCACATATGCATCGGGCAACATCCAACGCTGCTGTTCTGTCAAATCAATCCAACATCCATTCGAGTCCAACTTGCCCGTACTTTCTCTCCATACACGTTTCTCTTCCTCAGTTGCTTCTTTCTGAATCTCTTTCACACTTTCCATAGTGTCTTCACACATTCCGGACTCAGCAATCCATCTTGCAGACGTAGCAACATACATTCTGCTCATCGTGTCTCTAGCTGTCTGTTTAGCAATTTTATCAGCAAAAGCATTCCCACGACCAACATCATCCGTGATTGCTTTATGAGCACTGCACTTCACAATCGCAACTTCAGTCGGCAAGGTTAGAGATTCCAACAAGTCGTTAACTAGCTGACCATGTTGGATCTTAGTCCCATGGGACGTAATGAAACCTCTTTCTCTCCACAACCGGCCAAAACTATGGGCCACACCAAATGCGTACTGACTATCTGTGAACACATTCACTCTCTTTCCCTCAGCTAAAACACACGCTCTCGTTAGAGCTATTAATTCTGCAGCTTGGGCAGAATTCTGACTCACTCTTGCAGTCTCCACAATCGTCTTCAAAGTCGTTACCGCGTAAGCAGCAGTCACATCACCATTCTCCAATTTAAAACATGACCCGTCCACATACAGCGTACCATCCGGATCTGATAGCGGAGTATCTTTTAAATCAATGCGTCCTTTTGTCTCTTCCTCCGTTTTGAAACAGCAATCATGTGGCTCGGAATCACTCGACTCTTGATCAGTCGGCAACAGTGTTGCTGGATTTAATACATTGCATCTTTTGATCTGAATATGACTCGCTAGTAATGTCAGCTCGTAACCAGATAATCTCGCACTAGTAAGGTGTTGTGTCTTCGTTCGGTCCATGAGTGTATCCACTGCATGAGGAACCATGACCACTAGCATATTGTTCATCACCAAACCAGCAGATTGTCGAATGGAAGCTGCAGCTGCCGCTGTAGCTCTCAAACAACTAGGCAACGCTCTGGCTACCGGATCTAATGTTGATGAGAAATACGCACAAGGGCGTTGTTTATCACCAAACTTCTGTGTCAGAACACTCAACGCGCAACCTTCCCTTTCGTGAACGTAGAGCGTGAATGGCTTACTGTAATCAGGTGTACCCAATACAGGAGCTGAACACAATGCTTTTCGTAATTCAATAAAACTCTCTTGACATTCATCAGACCATGGCACCGGACTCGGAACATTTTTCCCAGTCAAAGCTACCAATGGTTTCGCTAACAGAGAAAAATTTGGGATCCACTGCCTACAGTAAGAGGTAATGCCTAGGAAGGCACGCACTTCTCTCTGTGTGCGTGGAACACTCATCTGTGTAATTGCTTTTATTCTTTCTGGGGTCAACTTCCTTCCCTCCTTTGACAAGAGATGACCTAGGTAGGTCACTTCTTGGCAGCAGTATTGCATTTTCGAAGGAGACACCTTGTGATTCAAATTAGACAAATGATGCAATAGGGAAATTGTAGCTGCTTTGCAAGTTTCCTTGTCATCGGCAGCCACTAAAAGATCGTCTACGTACTGTACTAGGGCAGAACCTGGAGGAAGGACAAAAGAATCTAACTGGCTTTTTAATGCTTGACTATAAATTGATGGACTCTCACAATAGCCTTGTGGAGCGCGTTTAAATCTGAAACTGCGACCTCCTAGACAGAAGCCGAAAATATCCCTACTTTCTTCAGCTATCGGAATGCTGAAAAAGGCATTCTTTAGGTCAATAACTGAGAACCATGTGGCTGTGGCAGGAATCAATGTTAACAAGGCAGTAATGTCTGGCACTACAGGAAACTGCGGGACTACAATCTTATTAACTTCTCTAAGGTCTATGACAAACCTATAAACTGGAGGTTTTGTAGGATCAGTTCGTTTCAGGATCGGCAATACAGGACTGTTACAGACATTTCCTCTAGTTTCTTCAACCACACCTTTCTTAATCAAATCTTGCACAATCAATAAAAGTGCACGCTCTCCTTCACTAGATATTTTATATTGGGGAATTCTTGGAAATTTTACATTCGCTTTCAAAGTTACCACATACGGTGGAATTTCTAGGAGACCTACATCATTAGGACCAGTCGCCCAAAGAGAATCAGGGAGTGAACGTAGCTCCGACGGGAGTGCGTCCATTGACAAGTACTTCGGAGAGGTGATATTTTTACCCAATGTAAGCTGTACTCCTTCCGGAGAACAGTACAATGTTGCATATAGTCGTTTTAACAAATCTAAACCAAGCAGGTTTTCATTACAACCTGTCGTCAAAATCAGGGGTGCTTTCAATTGGCACGGTCCAACAGAAATAGACAAAGGACCAGATATCGGGTTGTAAACAGGGGCGCCTGAAAAACCTACGGAAACATTTGTTGAGCCAGACAAAGGTGCGCCAGGGAGTTTCGCATGAATGATAGAACTTTTTGCGGCACCAGTATCCAACAGAAACGGTTTGACTACACCTGATGTTGCTACTGCGACATAAGGCCCACTCTGATCCACTGGAACTGATACTACTCCCTCTCTTTGTCCATGGCTGTCCTAGTACCCATTTTGTTGATAACCCTCATCTACTTCATTATAGTCCTCGACAAGATATTGTTGAGATCTATTTTGCTGAGTAGATTGTCCATTTCGTTGATCAAAGTGATTGGAGGGACGATCATTCGTTTGTGGAGGCATAGCACCTCGTCCTCGACCTCTAGAATTCTGCACAAAACCACCACGACCTCTCTGAGCTGCTGCTGCATTATTTTGCGCTAAGATCGGACATTCATTTTTATAGTGACCCTCTTTCTTACAGTACGCACACTGATTCCACTGATATTGAGGTCTTGATGAACCATAATCTGTCCTTTGGTACGAACCTTGCTGCGTATTAGTCTGATTCGTGCGAGGCGGATACGCCTGTTGCAAAAGAACTTTAGTTTTTAAATCTTTTGTTTTCTTTTCTGATTTTTCCTTTTCCTCTTTATCCCTATTTTCGTAGTACTGTGCAGTCGCAAGTATTTGCGCTGTCGTAGATACAGCCCACGCACTTTCTGAGTCTTTTAATTTATTGCATAATTCAGGTAACAAATTATGCACAAATTTATCGACAAACAATCTCTGTCCTCCTTCTGTACTCATGTCCTGACCACTATGATCTACAAAAGTCTCTTCAAACCTCGTGAAGAAGTCGGAGACACTTTCGTCTTTCTTCTGCCTGCATGCTGACAGCTTGTCCCAATTAACACGCAATGCTGGCATCAGAGTCTTCATTAGATCAATTATTCTACCTGGCAGATTAGCAATTAGAGGTTCGGGTTTCGCACCACCTATTTGCTGACCATCTGCTGCAGTGATAGCTGCCCAATCACCACCTAAAGCAGCTTGATGATCCTCTCTACGAATTTTAGCCCACACTGGTTGCGGAACTACGTTACCAAACAACATATCGATGTCGGCTAAGTTCATTATACAAGCCTCAACTGTCTGTGTTAATTCCTTGTAATATCCAGCTGGATTTTTACATGGGTCTGGCAAGGCCTGTTTCACCGCTAGCACTTCTGCTCGCTTCCATGGAATGTGTATCCACACTCGTTGGAACTGTGCTGGAGCAGCTGCAATACCTGCATTATCATCACGTTGTATTGTTTCGCGCCAAATTGGAGGAACCTCCCTCATAGGATATTGGCGACTTAGCTTCACTTTACCTTTTTCTAAATCTCTCGGTGAACGAAGAGATGGATCATTCCTAAAACTTAAAATAAGTTCCATCGCTTCCTTTATATTCTCACCCACTATCATTCCAGCAGCAAACTCTTTTTGAACTCTAATTAAATCTTCCAAATCTGATTCGACATCGTCTTCTTCTATTTCTTCACGTAACAACGAGCACATCTCATCAAAGACGTACCGTTGCGTTGGTTCCTTCCACTGCATAAATGTGTCTAACACATCTCTCGTACTATACCTTCTACTCTTCGAAATCCATCTGAGAGCCGTGGAATCTAAAATTCCCCGTTCCTCAGTACTTGGTAGCTGACTACGTCTCTGAACTGAATCAGGAGTAGGAGTCTTAATCAAAGTTTTATATATAGGAGACAGCATATTAGTAACAGAATCAGTGATTCTTCGACGAACAGAAAGTGGAGTTAGCACACTCGCAGACGTAGAGAATGCAGTAGAGGTAGGAATAGATAACGGAACAGTAGGAGTATCGAGAAAAATAGTTTGAGGAACAGTAGGTACGGATGTAGGTATAGAGGCTGGCAGTGTAGGAAGAGGAGGAGCTGTAGGAACATTCACATTCATCACAGGAGGTACGGGAACTTGATTCTGGGGGACAGGAGCAGGAACACCAGGTAGTCCAGCAACCGGTAATTGAACATTCGGGACGAGTGGAGCCGCAGCACCTTGTGCATACGGTGGAGGTGACCGTAACAGATAAGATAACAGAGGATCGTTTTCGGAATCCTCCAGTATCTTAGCCATTTTCGATGGCAAGGCAGGATAGCACTTGTCGATCGCTAAGTTATGCTCTCTAATTGCTATATCTATGGCCTTCTCACACTCGTTAGCCTGCAACTGTTTAGCCGCTTGCTCTAGAGTTAACTCTTCTTGTTCTTTCTGTTCTTTCTTCAACCTTTTCATTTCTCTCTGTTTGGATTCTTTTCGCCAATAACGGAAAGAATCAAACATTGCCGGCCGGGCTTTTTTCTTAAACAATTTCGCTTCTAAGTTGTCGAGAATCTCTGGTTCAAAACTACCATGCAGTGGCCAACTAAGGACACCATCCTTCTTACAGTAACGGACCCATACCTCATTATAGGATATAGGACCCACGCCATGCTTACAATATAAATCATATAGGGGAGTCCCAATCGGAGGAACCAGACAAGAGTCCTCCAATCGTGAGTCACTGTTGCAACTAAAACAAGACAACATTTTCCGACTTACCATTTTCAGTCCGGAACACAAAACAAACAAACACGGAACAAATGTGTGCACTCGAACCAAGAACTTAGGCCTACCAAAACGAACTGATGTATCGATACCCAAACTAAACCAAAAAGATTATCGTAACTAGAACAACCAGTGATAATTTTATAAGACTAAACCAAACCAAGAACCGATCAAGGATTTTAACAATCCTCACAAAAGTAACCAACTAGCTATCACTAAATACTTAACTGAGTCACTGAAGACGTCACCAAGGAGAAACCCGTCACGTTTCGCCGTACTAAGGACTGCACCACGGGTCCAAGACAGGACGACGGTCAAGGCAACGGCCCACTGCAGCCGTCCTGAACGGGAAACCCTCGTGGAAGAGAACTTCGGGCCACTTTTGCGATATGCCGGGATCGATGAAGTGGGGCGCCTCCCTCAGGAATCTTCACACGAAGCTTCTCGAACTCTTCAGGCTTTTGGACCGGTACCGAATGACGTCGCCCCACATTGGGCGCCAATTGGAGTTCTGGACTTTTTGGTTCCGTCCAGAGGTGTCAGGGAACAACACCCAAAGACCCCGGAGTTCCCACCTGCCTTGGTGCGCAAATGAACAGAAACACGGGCTTCTCGATGGTGGCGTCAAAGACCAAAGGTTTATTACTGCAGGGACACAGAAGTCACAGATACTACACACGGGCAGTAACCAGGAGCCTGTTCGATTTGTACAAAGAGGGCTGCTCCTTATATACTGTTTTTTATGCTAGGGGCAAATTCTTTACATGTAATACATTCCCAAAACCTTTGTGTCTAAAACAATAAATATTTGGCGTTACACAGGAACCGTCGATAATATCTGAGGCCAAACATTGCGAAAAGAGGGGTTCCCACTAGTTTGTCACAATTCCCTGTCAATATTGCATTCAGGACTCGGACCGCCTCATCGTAAAGTTCGTTACCTCCCCCTAATAAAGATTCAGAAAGAAAGAAACAGAGCCAGGTGTGGAAGATAGAAAAGTGGGATAAGGGATGTTTGTGGGTTGTAAATGGGCTAGGCTACCGGCTTCGGCCGCCTAATCATGATCAGGTACAATGGACACGAAGACCAGTTTGGCAGGGCTGGCCTCGGGCAGAGGAGGCAGCCCTTGTCGAGTCATGCAGCTACAGCGTGATCTGGTTTAAGGTGTACGTGTCATGTAAGAGGTGAATCTCCGGCTAAGGCTACGTGTCCTTAATCAAAGTGGAGTGATCAGAGTTTATTGCGTATGTGAGGGCAAGAATCACAAAATGGCGGCCATGATCTAAGATGGATGCCGTGGGTAGATCAGAAATATGTCAATAGAAGGAGTGCTCTTGCTTGTAGCGTAGCGAAAACACCAGGATATACTAAATGGATCATTTGCGGTTCGCTGATACCAATATTATATATTTCCGACAAATTTGAAAACACGGGTTCAAATTGTCACGGAACCGTCACGGAACCTCACTGGGGTGCCAACTCACTTGTTTCTGAGGAAAAGTTAGGAGGGCTAGTTGGACTCGGGCTCATGGGTACTGAGGTGGTAAGGTGACTCAGGCCCTACATGCCAATGTTTTACAGTCCCAAGCTTAATTCTGTTCCTGAGCAGAATCCCTTCAAAATCACTATATGTACTAAGCAAATAGCCATGTTATATTAAGTATATAAATCAAAGGCTGTGCCATTGTCATGTAGGTAAGCAAGGACATCAGAGGTGTCAAAAGGACAAATGTATGTGTGAGTGCCAAACATGTTGGAAATGTTACTACCTTCATAGGGTTGAATATTTGCCAGAGATTCTGATCGTAAGTTTGTAACTTTGCACATGTAGGGAGTGCAAATAGCAGAGAGATCTTTAGAACATTGCAAAATACTTAGAAAAGTAATCTATTGCCTAAACATGACAGTCAGCACGTAGAAGTGTACTATGTTTGAGGACATGGACAATATGTGCGGATCTATGCCGTTACAACGCGTTATTTTACAACGCAGACCGTTACAACGCAATTTTTACAACGCAGGTACCATTACAATGCATGCCATTACAACGCATGGCATTACATAGCAGATACTATTACAACGCATGCCATTACATCGTAAGTATAGGTAAGTATATCTTTTTTTAAAAATGTAATAAAGTTAATTTAAATATTTTAAAAAAATATATATAATTTAAAAATTTTAAAAACAGTAATTAATTTAATTATAGTAATTTAATTAATATTAAAATTATAATTAATGTAATATATTTAAAATAATATAATTCATGAAATATAATACATTTATAAATAGTAAATAATATAATGTAATTTATTACAATAAAGATAATTTAATTAATTTTAAAATAATACTTAATATAATTTAATTTAATATAATTAAAGAAATTTAATTAATTTAAAAATTGTAAATAATATAATTTAATTATAATAAATTAAATATTTAAAAAAAGAAATTAATATTATTTAATATAAGTAATGTAATTCAATTAATTTTATCATTGTAAATATTGTAATTAATTTAATTAAATTTAATTAAATTAATTTAATTAATTTAATTTATTTAAAGTCGTAATACCCCTGTACCCCAAAACGCAAACCCAGCCCTAAAACCTAAAAATACCCCTGTACCCCAAAACCCAAACCCAGCCCTAAAACCTAAAAATACCCCTGTACCCCAAAACCCAAATCCAGCCCTAAAACCTAATACCCCTGTACCCCAAAACCCAAACCCAGCCCTAAACCCTAAAAATACCCCTGTACCCCAAAACCCAAACCCAGCCCATAAACCTAAAAATACCCCTGTACCCCAAAACGCAAACCCAACCCTAAAACCTAAAAATACCCCTGTACCCCAAAACTCAAACCCAGCCCAAAAACCTAAAAATACCCCTGTACCTCAAAACCCAAACCCAGCCCTAAAACCTAAAAATACCCCTGAACCCCAAAACCCAAACCCAGCCCTAAAACCTAAAAATACCCCTGTACCCCAAAAACCAAACCCAGCCCTAAAACCTAAAAATACCCCTGTACCCCAAAAACCAAACCTAGCCCTAAAACCTAAAAATACCCCTGTACCCCAAAAACCAAACCTAGCCCTAAAACCTAAAAATACCCCTGTACCCCAAAAACCAAACCTAGCCCTAAAACCTAAAAATACCCCTGTACCCCAAAAACCAAACCCAGCCCTAAAACCTAAAAATATCCCTGTACCCCAAAAACCAAACCCAGCCCTAAAACCTAAAAATACCCCTGTACCCCAAAAACCAAACCCAGCCCTAAAACCTAAAAACACCCCTGTACCCCAAAAACCAAACCCAGCCCTAAAACCTAAAAATACCCCTATACCCCAAAAACCAAACCCAGCCCTAAAACCTAAAATACCCCAAAATTACTTAATTTTTTTTAAATATTTTATTTTAATTTTAATATTAATTAAATTAATAAAATAATGTTAAATAAAATTAAATAAAAATTATATACTTACCTATACTTACGATGTAATGGCATGCGTTGTAATAGTATCTGCTATGTAATGACATGCGTTGTAATGGCATGCATTGTAATGGTATTTGCGTTGTAAAAGTTGCGATGTAATGGTAGTGCGTTGTAAAAGTTGCGTTGTAACGGTGCAATACCATATGTGCAATGCACTTGGAACTTAAAAAACATGTGTAAACCAATGGTTACCAGTATCTGGCACATATTGGTCTAAACTGCAACAAATGAGTATGAGTTTTCCAGCATACATAACACACATTGACAGGTATGTCTCAGTAACAATGTGCGAAATCATTTATTTTTGTACTTTCAGGTGAACAAGGATATGGGTTGGGACCATGGGTCATGACCCCATCCACCAAATCCTAGATTGAGGCTAAAAACGATATAATGCAGCATCATAAATACAATGACTGCTGTTGAGGGGAGTTTAGGAGTGCTACAGTCCAAGTTCAGATGCCTGGATATGTCAGGTGACAGACTGTTGTACTCACCCCCTATGGTGTTCCAAATCATGCTCATCTGTGCTATATTGCACAAAATCTGTGTAAAAACAAATGTCCCTTTGGACTATGGGGCACTCAATTCAGAGGAACCTAGCAAAGATGAAGATAACAAAAGCGAGATCCAGGAACACAATGGGAGACGTGATCAGATCATGGTCAATTTCTTTTATTAAACTATTTCACCTGATGGTAATCCTGACAGAAAATATGTCAGTGTATTAACCTATATATACATTTTAGAACTCAGTCATTGTGTTGTGTTTATGTCACTCACATCATCTCAACTAGATATAGGCTTCAACATGTAGCAAACATGCTGTCTGAGCTATTGAACATGGTACCATACCACCAAAAACAAAACAATCAACAAAGGAAGCCAATGTGATGTAGTAGTTTTAGAAATGTGACAGGTTTATGTCTTAGGTATGTGTCTAGGGTCCTAGGAAAATCAGAACACCAGAGTACAACATTGTATTTTCAATACAGTATTTCTGCATTTATTCTTTGTCATAAATACAGGTGAACCAAAAAACAGCTGACACGTGTTTCGCCCGAGTGGCGCGTAAGCCAAGGGCTTTCTCAAAGCTGATTCATGTAAAAAAGAACATATTTATACAACAGGGGTATAGGTAAGAATAGTCACATATAGTCCAATGAATATATCACGTCCAATATAGATCAAACTGAGCATTCTGGAATAAGGTAAGGGTAGATTGAGAGGATGGTAAGAAAGATATTGAAGCCAGTACCGTTCCAATATGAATAGAAGGAAAAATACGAAATGGGCCATTTCCAGAGATAGATATTAAAATGCAGGTTTGGGGAATGGTGACACCATTGAGAGAAGGAAAAAAAGTCAGAGGTAATGGGTTGATGGTGCATTGAGGGAAATAGAGGTATAGGGAAGGAAAGAAACAGGGGGAAAGCAAAAAATGGCTAACAGAATTACAGCATCACAGCAACTAACTAGTCATAATGAAAACATTATAGAAGGAGAGGGAAAGAAAACAACAACAATAAAGGTAGATCATATCAGGACAATGACATCTTGGGCTGAAATATTATAAAACAGTCAGCATATGTACCTCCTTCACAATTTCGCACTCTGTTTTTCCATAAAGGTTAAAGATAAGAATTGATGCACGGTATGATCTAATACATCAGCAAAGTAATTCCACCACATTTAATGCATAGACTTATAGTCGATCAATGCCATACAAAGCATCCTCATGTACGCAAACATACTATTTACATCACAATAAGCACATAGTAAAAAAGGAAGAAAGAGAAAGAGGAAGGAAACAAACAAGTCAAACAATTCACTCCAATTATATGAGAGCAATGAGACTGTTATATTATAGAGTAGTCAGTGTATGCACATAATCAAAAAATTAGCAAACTGCTTAAGCATATGGAAATATAACTTAGGAGGGGTAGAGTGTCACGCAAGGTATCCTCATATTGTGACATAGGTACACTCCTATATCTGGATTACAGTGATATCTTTTTTAAGCAAGTGACATATCCTCCATGCTATACGGATATCTGCAACTCTGTGTCCACATTAACAATACATGCCTACAGTTCGATATTGGTGATTGTCAAAAGAATCCAACTGCAGACAAGAGAAGGGGAAATAAACACAGTGATAGTGAAATTCCGAGGAAAATAGAAATTGTGATTTACCAAATATTTTCAATAAAATAATGTCAGTGAGTCTTGTAATGGTAAACCTGCGAAGGGAATGGGAGTAAGGTCAAAAAGAATTAAACACAGGAGATTAAAAGGCATTGAAGCCATGCGAGTAGTCATACAAGGCACAGGATAATCGGAAAGTTACCCCATAGAAGCGAAAGTACAGAGGGGCAGATTTATGATAACTGGCGCATCCCCAGGGATGCGCCAGGTATTTTGCGCCGCTGTTACCCCACCCATGGTGCGCCGCATTTACAATGCGGCGCACCATGGGGCAAAAACGGCACAGATGCGTGACGCATCTTTGCCGTAAAGGTGCCGCATTGCTGGAGTTGCATCGCAAGCGCGACGCAGCTCCAGCAAGGCTCGGGGGTGCCCCATCTTTACAATGCTGCGTCAAGACCTACGCCTGCTTCAAGCAGGCGCAGGGTTTTGACGCAGCATTGGCCTGAAAATGACTGAGTGAAATCTTATAGATTTCACTCAGCCACTTTTGCGAGGCGCACCTGCCCTGGAACGCCCACCCTGCGCCGGAACGCCTACAAGTGGCGCAGGACTTTACAACGTGACGCATCTACCTAGATGCGTCACGTTGTAAATGGGTCGTAGGGATGCGCCACGTTTACGCCGCAGTTGCGTGACGCAAACGTGGTGTATTCCCAACATAAATCTGCGGTCTAAGTTGTATAAGCACCGCATTTAGGAAGAAGACACATGTCCTTGAAATCCACGGGGCAGATTTACAAGCCCCTTGTGCCGCTTTTACGCCGCCGTTGCGTCACTTTTGTGACGCAGCTGCGGTGCAAAAGATGCACCATGGTGCGGGGTATTTACAACGTGACGCATCTCCCAGATGAGTCACGTTGTAAAACCCTGCGCCAGAAGAGGCGTGCCATCGCAGGGGGAGGCGTTCCGGCGCAGGAACGCCTCCCAAAAGTGGCTGAGTGAAATCTATAGGATTTCACTCAGCCACCGTTTTTACCCCATGGTGCGCCGCATTATAAATGCGGCGCATCAAGGGTGGCGAAGCTGCGGCGCACAATTACTGGCACATCCTTGCCGATATGCAGGGATGCGCCAGTAATTGTAAATCTGCCCCCAAGTGTAAAAGGAAAGGAAATACCAGTGAAAGTGAGGATATGACTGTGCTCCTTTATCTTCCCAAAAGGATTGGCCGATGTCTGAAAAGTCGCATAAGGCCGGTTTATGGGAAACCAATATTGAGACAAGGCAGGGCGTGTGGGATAAGGGAAGTTGAACTTGGGAAACTTACTTAATTCAAAATAGTTGCGTCCATACCGAGGTACGGGTGATGAGAAAAAAGTCTCCGCAGTCGGGCGTCAGGAGTGCTCCCACACCTCACGCTCTACTTATACACTGGGGACTCAAATGAGCATTCTACGGCTATGGCCAGAAAGCAACCTGTCTGTGACGGTTCGAAGCCATAATTCAAATACTGGGAGACACTCCCAGCAGTTGAAAGAGGGCTGCAGGTCCGTGTCATAATAAAGAAGTAAAACACAGGGAAAAACCCATTAGAAACACGAGAAACATTTTAACAGAATGTAAGATGATGAACCAAAGTATATGTAAGACTAGGGGTACATCAATATAGGGAAGTGAGATGGGGACGTATCAATGATATAACCCACAAAAAATGAGAGGGTTCCTGATTCTTCCGTGACCACAAGACTGCCTTTGCTGTGGCCGCTCTGGGACTACAGCCTCCAGACTTCCTATCGGCCGCGCACGGCCGCAACGTCACTCTACAGCAGAGGTATTCAAACTTTCTTTGGTTGAGCCCCCCCAGCTGAATTCCCCCAGATGTTGGGCCCCCCCACCACCCGACCGAAACCTCGGGAATCCGGCACACCACATGATCGACTGCAACGCGCACACCACGGGCCATATCCGGCAAACAATGCTCAACACAACAAGAGTGCCTAGCAAACTGCAGGCCTGTGAGTGGGTGTGGCGAAACGACAGAGGCGTACCACACAGTTCAAAACACAATCCTCCAAGGCAAAGGAAGTCATCACAACCCTCGCCATCCATCATGTACACCTTGTCATCCACCAACTCCCCCACCATTCATTCCTTCCCTCCATCTGTGCCCCATCCACATCCAAACCCCTTCAACCACTTGCAAACCCATCCACCATCCATCCCTCCATCCATCATCTCACCCATCCATCCCTCCATCCACCCCCTCACCCATCCATCCATCCATCATCCATCAATCCCTTCACCCAATCCATCCCCTCACCAATCCATCCACTCTTCCACCCATCCTTCCACCCATCCATCCACCCACTCATCCATCCAACCACTCACCACTTCACCCAAGCTATCCTCCCACTCATCCATCCACTCCTCCATTCATTCATCCATCCACTCCTCCATTCATTCATCCATCCACTCCTCCATTCATCCACCCACTCTTCCACCCATCCATCCACTCCTCCACCCATCCATCCACTCACTCATCCATCCAACCACCCACACTCTCACCCATCCAGCCATCCTCCCACCCACTCATCCATCCACCCAGTCACTCACATCCATCCACCCACACAACCCCCCACTCATCCATCCACCCACCCATCCATCCCTCCCGCTCTCCACCCTCCCCCCACTCATGCATGCACTCTCTGACCCATCCATCTCCATGCTCCTCTCCTCACCCATCTATGCACACACCTGCCCATCCACTCTGCCAATCATTCATCCATGTCCTCACTCATCCATCCATCCATCCTCCCCCTCTATCTCCATTCCCCCCTCACCCAGCCACCCATCCCTCCATCCACCCTTCACCTATCCACCCACTCATCCATCGACTCATCTACTCATGAAACCATCCATTGACCTTTCACCCACCCCTTCACTCCTCCATCCATCCCCCGTCCATCCACCCTCCTCAATCACCCATCCATCCCCACATCCACCCCTTCACTCATCCATCCATCCATTCATTCACCCCTTCACCCATCAATACATCAGTCCATCCATCCATCACCTCTCTCATCCATCCACCCACCGACTCGTCCACCATCCACCCCCCATCGATCCATCCACCATTTCACTGATCCATCCATCCCTCCACCCATCCATCTACCCTTCCAACCATACACACATCCATCCACTCCCATCCATCCCTCCACTCATGCATCCATCCTCTCTCCCACCATCCATCCACCCCTTCACCCATCCATCCATCCCCTCACTCATCCATCCACCCCCCCACCCATACATCCACCATGTCACCCACACATCCACCATTCCACCCATCACTCCACCCATACATCCACCACTCCACCCATACATCTTTTCACCCACATGGCAACATAACGGATGTCTGGTGGCCGGCTCCACCCGACATCC
Source organism: Lissotriton vulgaris (assembly GCF_964263255.1). Taxonomy (NCBI): domain Eukaryota; kingdom Metazoa; phylum Chordata; class Amphibia; order Caudata; family Salamandridae; genus Lissotriton; species Lissotriton vulgaris. The sequence continues at coordinate 1,120,539,312 of NC_141687.1, forward strand.
CTCGCTCTCCCTCTAGCTGCCTCTGTCTCCCTCGCTCTCCTTATGTCTCCCTCGCTATGCCTCCCTCGCTCTCCCTCTGTCTCCCTCGCTCTCTCTCTCTCTCACTATGCCTCCCTCGCTCTCCCTCTGTCTCCCTCGCTCTCCCTCTGTCTCCCTCCCTCTCCCTCACTCTGCCTCCCTCGCTCTCCCTCTGTCTGCCGGTCTCCCTCCCTCGCTCTCCCTCTGTCTGCCTGTCTCCCTCCCTCGCTCTCCCTCTGTCTGCATCTCTCCCTCCCTCACTCTCCCTGTCTGCCTTTGTCTCCCTCGCTCTCCCTCTGTCTGCCTCTGTCTCCCTCCCTCGCTCTCCCTCTGTCTGCCTGTCTCCCTCCCTTGCTCTCCCTCTGTCTGCCTGTCTCCCTCCCTCGCTCTCCCTCGCTCTCCCTCTAGCTGCCTCTGTCCCCCTCGCTCTCCCTATGTCTCCCTCGCTATGCCTCCCTCGCTCTCACTCTGTCTCCCTCGCTTTCCCTCTGTCTCCCTCACTCTCTCTCACTTTGCCTCCCTCGCTCTTCCTCTGTCTCCCTCGCTCTCCCTCACTCTGCCTCCCTCGCTCTTCCTCTGTCTTCCTGTCTCCCTCCCTCGCTCTCCCTCTGTCTGCCTGTCTCCCTCGCTCTCCCTCTGTCTGCATGTCTCCCTCCCTCGCTCTCCCTGTCTGCCTCAGTCTCCCTCGCTCTCCCTCGCGCTGCCTCCCTCGCTCTCGCTCTGTCAGCCTCTGTCTCCCTCCCTCGCTCCCCCTCTGTCTGCCTGTCTCCCTCCCTCGCTCCCCCTCTGTCTGCCTGTCTCCCTCCCTCGCTCTCCCTCTGTCTATCTGTCTCTGTCTCCTTCCTCCCTCCCTCTCCCTCTTCATCTCACCATGCCTGTGTGTGCCCGGGCTGACACAGCTTCTGGGCACACACACACTCAGCCAGCCAGCCAGCCGCACCCGAGCACTTCACACCTCTTTAAGAGACCATTCGCATGCTAATGAGCTTTATTCAGCTCTTAGGCCCCTGCAGCCCCACTCTGAGGGAAATCGCCCGCCCTCACAGAGAGTCTCTACATCGCGCTGCCACAGGGTCAAAGGAACGGGCACAAAAGGAAGATAGGAGTGGAGCGCGCGCCCCCCCCCCTGGGATGGTGCCGCGCCCCCCAGGGGGGCGCGCCCCACAGTTTGAAGAACCCTGCTCTACAGCACCAGGGGTGCTTTAAAACTGCCCTCCGACCCCTGCAACGTGGGACGCGTGCGCGGACCATACCCGGACGAACCCCAGACCAAGGGCGGGCCGTCTGAGCTTGTCCGAGGCAGGCTGGGCCGCCACTCTTAGTCACCCGACGCAAATTGGACATCAGCTGCCACATAAGGTTATTAGTTATTACATATTTTTCTAATACGTTTGACTGTCCAGAAGATTGTGGTATATATATTCCCAGGCATAGGCTATGACGACCAAATGTAAGGCTACAACAGCATGGGTGTGGAGGGGGGGTTGTGGAAACATTGGATGCGTTTCTGACAAGGGCAGAGTCAGTTTTAACACATGAAATTCAGCTCACTGAAAAACCCCCTGGATACATATTCATGACAAAAAAGGTAATCTTTGGGATGTATAATTATGGCCAAATCTCCCTTGGGCGCACTGCAAATTCTGGAGCGTTTTAAGCCTTGATATTCCAGTTACAAGTTCTGATGGGGAGCCAGTTGACCATTCAGTATCTATATCGGGGGTACGGGAGGTGGGCTACTCAGATAATCTGGTTCTTGCCCAAAAACCTGTAGTGAGTCAAGTTCAGGAGTCGATAGTTAATCTATCCCCGGAGATAGTAGATCGCCCTGCACCCCCGGTTTCATCTCTAGCCCACACTTTAACCACGACCTTTTCAGTCCAAGGTGACCCTGCTACAAGACCCAAAAGAACTGTAAGAGAAAGTATGATACGCTCCTTTAAATCCCGGATGGGAGGCAATGGTGACTCCTTTAAATCCCGGATGGGAGGCAATGGTGAGCCGCCTGCAAAACGTACAAGGGGAAGTGTGGCCCAGAGGAATAAGCATAAACCTAAATCTATGCACCAAGATACAGGGCTACATGAGAATCAGACCCCAGAAGACGATGGCGGTATGGCCCATCTTCCAAATATTGACCTCAATACCAGTGCTTTAAATGGGTCGGTACTCACAGGTACTGAGTACCGGCACTTCTCATTTTTAGCGAGCTGAGTACCGGCACTTCTTCACTGCCAAGGAGAGTACAGGTACGCAAAAAATGTTCGCTCATTGCTGCTTATAGTGCTGCTGAGCTCGAGGCAGTCAGAGCGGAGCAGATGTATAGGGTACTCTGACATCCAAAGCGCCTCTCTAGCCCGCCCCTTAGCAGAGGCCCCCTGAACCATTCATCAGCGGCTCATTTCAATATGCACAGGATGTGGGATGTCGGGGTGTTGAAGATTTCACCATCCTGCTGTGTCTGAGAAGAGTCCCCATCCAGGCCCTGCTCTGTCAATCTCATTTGCACAGTCGCTGGTGCTGCGAAGTAACTAAGGAATCATCGAAGGGAGCCTTTTGTGTATTTGTCTGCTTATGTGTTCGTGTTTGCCTGATGTTGTGTATGTTTGTCAGAGAATTTAGATCATAGAGGAAGAGAATCAGGACACTTAAAGTTTATTTGAAAAGAAATGTGTGGAATGCTCGTTTCTGTGGGTATGTGTGTGCACTCTACAAGATCTAAGGATTTCACTTAAGTCAAGCAAGTAGGAAGAGTATGGCATCAGGAGGCTGAAAATTTTACAACAACAAGGAACCATTAACATTTCGTGTTTATGTAATGAGCTAACACGTTTTGTTTAGATTAATATATTTCTCACGTGTTTTGGTATGTCCTGCAAGTGGTGTCAGAGATGCAACTAGCGCCATATTTTTGTGGGAGAGGGGGGGGTTTAATAAAATATTGGGGGGGGGGTGTCTTCTTCCAGCAATAGGCAGAGTAGAGCTCCAGGGGTTCTAAGCAGGGGTGAAAAACAACAAAGCCTCGTAAGCAAGTAAATGGTATTTGAAAGACCAGTGAAGTACTCGGTGTGGCTGCGATAAGACAGACGCCAGAGAAGCCAGTCTACAGCAGCTCCAAAACTGTCTGTGTGTAGCTGTCTCAGCCTGGGCTGACACGCAGGGGGGTGAGGAGGAAGTGTGGGGGGGGAGGGGTCTGAAGCCCTTTGTGCCCAGTGGTCATAGCGAGTCTGAGTGGTGTAGAACTCATTAATAATGATTTATGCCAGCATCTTGTTGGGTCTGGGACCACTGATAATAAGCCTGAAAGTGATAATAGTACTGTAGATGGCTTGGCTCTACTCATAGTTTACAAGCTCCTTCCATTATGATTTAGGGCTTGTTCCAAACAAGTCTTCACACCACCCTTGATTAGCATATGTACCTGTTAATCTGTACATATCCTAAATTTGAGACTACTATCAAGGGCAGTTCATGGGTAAAATGAATACTCAATAGAAGTGTCTTTGTATGAGCAGGTCTTGCTCCGCCTCTAACCCCGTCCACTAACCACAACCCTAACTCAATTTAATGAGTACCTGCACTTATATTTTCCCATTTAAAGCACTGCTCAATACCATGGCGGACATTGGGAGTGATCCCGATCATTGGAAACTCTTAGAGACGTTAATAACTGTTCTCTTAGCGCCTCTGTAATGTAAATTAGGGGCGATTGAGGAAAAATTGCTGCACCTTCAAAAGTTTAGTAATGCAACAGTTAATCGGGGAGCATGTCGGTGTCACTGTGTAGTACGGGGCAGCCAAAGCACCTATAGCTCCAGCAATACCTGAAGTGAATGGGTCTGTGCGGGGCAACAACAGGGAACTGGCCCACATAGCAGGCAAAGATTGCATGGGAAAGAGGGTTCCTGCCACATCTCGATCATCACCTGTGACATCTGGTCCCGGGGGGAATATCACAAATCTGGGCCTGGAAGGACTGGGGACAGGCGGGATGGTTAATTCCTTCATTCCATCTGATCAGATGCTGCCCCAGCTTGCGGGTCCTCCGAGACTTTTACCCATTTCCTAGACTAATCCCAGAGACAGTAATAACCGCAGGGGTGGCCCTAATGTAATGAATTTTTTTAATGTCAAGTGTCCTGGAGATATATTACACTTACCCCCAGCTGCATGTCCTTACGTGTTGGTCTTGGCTGGTATGCCCCCTCTTAGGACAGATCAAACTGAATCTTGGACACAACTGCGTAACAAAACTGTAGATTGGCTATCCAAACACAAAGGGTTTAGGGTACCTATAAGTAGCAACATCATTATGGTTCGCAGAATTGGGTGGGTGGGACAATCTCCAAAGAATATCGATGGATATTGGGTGGTCATCAATTTTCGTACACCATTGGTTGTTAAATGGACATTGAGGGCCCCAGATTCCTGCTTTAAGAATCCTACCTGTATCTGGGCCTTGCCATTGGGATATTTTTATAAGCCTTCTTTAAGATTCTCGCCATCGGTTGTTTCCCCAATTTCTTTGTTTAATAGGTTTCAGACCTTTTCTAGCTTGGATGCCCAAGACTGACTATCCCTCCCTGATGAGTACCTGTTATCTTAGATAGTTTTTTCTGAAACACCAGACAATGAAATTCTTGTTCCCGTGGTCAGTTTATCGATTTCTACTATCCCTTACTCCTCGTATCAACACTCTCAGTTTATTCCAGCCAATACAATAAAAGCCGGACTTATCCTGATTTTAGCTGATGATGACATAATGAAAGTTTTAACATGAATATTGCCGGCCTAAGGGCAAAAAAGGGTGCTGTCTCTTTGGAACTTTTTCTTGCTCCACATCACATTATATCCCTACAGGAAACATGAGAGTCTAATGACCATTTCTACCTGGATGGGTTTATATCTTTTTGAAAATTCGCTGTACCTTCCAGCTTATAACACAAAGCTGATTGATTCTTGCTCTCCACACATGTTCGAAGTAGAATTGTCACGGAAGAATTTACCAACCCTTCTAGTGGTTAATTGTTTCAATTCTTTCACTAGAACTCAATTAACTGCTCAGCCAGGTTGGAGGAGGAATATGGCCCTCAGGGGCTAATCCATTTTGAACATACCTCGTCTGGTATTTTTTTAGAAAGTCTTTTATCAGCTCATAACTTGACTTGCCTCGAAGAAACGGACAGGACAGATCCCATACCTACGTATGTTGGTCATGGTTGTCAAAGTATAATTGACCATATCTTGGTATCATCTCCATTGTTGTTGGTAATAGGGAGATTAAGTCTAACAAAAACTTTGTTAGTGATCACAACCCATTAACATTGGACCTTAAAATAAATGCTATCAATAAGCGAAATATCATGACTCAATTCACTAATGCTAATATTACTCCTAAAGATCAAGCTCGTAGAGTAAGGTGGGAAAGGATCACTCCCTGAAAGTTTTATTGACAGCTTGTTCATTAATTGTGCCAAGGAGTTTATGATCTGTTCAGACCAGGATTCCGAACCAAGATCCGTTCTTAATGCCTTTGACTTAGTTGTAAGGCAGGTTGTTTCTAACTTAACCTATATAGCCAGTAAACCAAGGTGCCCAACATTTAAAAAATCGTTTGACGAAACCTGCATGACCACCCATAAAGAACTCATGCAGGAGCTTAAGCAGAAAACCAAGAGTGGCATCTCAGATCAAAAATGTAAGGAAGGCTTATAAACTTGCAGTAGAGAGTAGGAAAAGGCAACTAAGGGAGATGGCTTGGGAGGAGCTTAGCAAGTCAGTGTGGTGGCCAATAGTTCTAGATTCTGCTCTGTTGTAAACAGTCCTTTGTTTGACGAAACACCAAACTCCAGTAAAGATTCTCTCGTTTCTGCTGAAATGTGGGTGCATCATTTTGGGAAAATTTATAGTGACACGACCTCAGGAGTTTCTACAGAGAAACCTTCTCTTGGTCTAGTTTTTACAACTGATGAAGTTCATAAAGCGATTATATCAACACTTGGGAGGAAAGTTCCAGGTCCTGATGGAGTACCAGCTGACCTTTATAAGGCAGACCCGAAATGTTGGGCTAAGATCTGAACTCATGTTTTTAATGCAGCTTGTGTGTCTGGTTTTCACCCATCATGGGCAAAGGCGGGTATTATACCAATTTTTTTAAATGGGGCAAGGGATGATCCGGCTTGTTACAGGCCCATTTCTCTCCTTGACTCTGCAGCCAAAATTATGGGGAAAGATGTTTTGGCATGCCTAACAGAGTGGCTTGACCAAGCAAGCATAGTCTCCGATCTCCAATATGGCTTTAGGCAGGGGAAGGGCACTCTGGACCAATGCCTTAATCTCCATTTGGTGATAGGGAAATACACAGTTGCAAAGCGCGGGAATCTCCACCTGGCTTTTATGGATTTAACCTCGGCCTTTGACCTGGTTAATAGGTCAAAGCTGTGGCTGATTCTTTGAGACATAGGGCTAGATGCTGACCTGATTTCATTTCTGGCTGCCATCCACGAAAACACTATAGCGAGCGGCAGTACATTTTAATGAAGATGGCAGCCTGACTGATTCTTGGGCAGTAAAAAGAGGGGGTCGACAGGGGTGCATATTGGCCCTCTTGCTGTTCACCCTCTATATTATTAAACTATGGGATTCTCTGGCTTCCTGTTGTAAAGATATACCTAGAGCCGGCAACAAAATTATTCCGGCGCTTCTGTATGCTGATGATGCGGTCTTGGTGGCCAGAACTGCAAGAGGGCTGCAAATGCTTTTAAATTGTTTTATAGATTTTATGGAGTCCTTGGACTTAATAACTAATTAAAAAAAAACGCATGCCATGACCATACGCCCAAGGAGGGCAGCGAAGGTTAAATTCTATTGCAAGGGAGTTGAGTTAGTAAAAGTCCCCGCTTTTCCCTATTTAGGGGTTCTCTTTGATGACCATCGCTCATGGTGCACGCAGCGTGGCGCATAAAAAGAACGTGTTATATAGAGCATCGGGGGTGCTCTAGACTTTGCAAAAAGAATAGGATCAAAACCCCTCCCTGCACTTATGAAGATTTATAATGCCAAGTGTGTTCCCATGGCGACCTACGGCAGTGATATCTGGGGTTATACAGATGTGAAAGAAATCCAAGTGGCGAGAATAATTTTATGCATAAACTGCTCTGGGTACCTGCATCCACCCCAATCTTTAACATACATGAGGAACTGGGAGCGGGTTTTATTTCTGATCAGATGGCGTCTGCGCCTCTATTACGTTGGTTGAGAATTTGGGCCCAACCAACCCCAAACCTAAATCAATAGATCATCCAAGACTGTCTTACCTTACAAAAGGTGTTAGACATTCCTTGGATGAAATCTACTAAGGAACAGATGGAAATTCTTGGTTGTCCCGATTTATTTCTGAGTCCTATAGCATTGGACAAACTGGCCATTAGAGACCTCAAGCAGCAGTTTTTTAGATAGACGAAAAGGATTAAGGGAGGAGAATGAACTGAAAAAACCATTGGTGAGAAGATTTGACACTTTGTGTTCAGGTCAACAGATGCAACCATATCTATCTTATATAAATAGACCTTATCATCGTTTTGTTCTGACAAGATTTAGATTGAATATGGTTCCCTGGCTATTTGCCTTCCCTAAAGGTTACACCATCAAGAAAACCGCATTCAAGGAACGACTGGACAACAACGCCCACAACAGCAAGGAACTCTTCAACATCGTCAAAGAGCTCTCCAACCCCAGCGCCGGAAACAACGACATCACCCCATCACAAGACCTCTGCAACTCCCTCGCCTCCTACTTCCACAACAAGATCGCAGACATACACAACAGCTTCAGCACACAGCCGACACACCTCACGACCGCACCTGCACCCCCCACCACCACCCTCCGCGCCTGGACCCCAATCAACACCGAAGAAACCCTACGCACGATGAACTCCATCCACTCCGGCTCCCCAACCGACCCCTGCCCTCACCATGTATTCAACAAGGCCGACGCTGTCATCGTGCCCCACCTGCGGGACATCATCAACACCTCCTTCGACACAGCTACCTTCCCGGAGAGTTGGAAGCACGCCGAACTCAGCGCTCTACGGAAGAAACCATCAGCGGACCCCACCAAACTCAAAAACTACCGCCCCATCTCACTCCTCCCGTTTCCGGCCAAAGTCATCGAGAAGACCATCAACAAGCAACTGGCCGCCTTCCTCGAGACGAACGGATCCCTCGACCTCTCGCAGTCTGACTTCCAGGCCAACCACAGCACCTAGACCGCTCTCATTGCAGCCACTGACGACATCCGAGCCCTGCTCGACAACGGGGAAACAGCGGCCCTCATCCTCCTGGACCTCTCCGCGGCATTTGACATGGTCTGCCACCGCACCCTAGTGCAGCGCCTCAGGAACGTCGGAATCCAAGAGAAGGCACTAGAATGGATCACCTCCTTCCTCACCGCAAGGACACAGAGAGTCCGCCTCCCCCGTTCAGATCAGAAGCCACCGAAGTCATCTGCGGCGTTCCACAAGGCTCCTCGCTCAGTACCACCCTCTTCAATGTCTACATGAGCCCCCTTGCGGCCATCGCATGCCAACACAACCTCAACATCATATGTTACGCCGACGACACCCAGCTGATCCTCTCCCTCACCAACGACCCCGCCACCACCAGAGCCAACCTACACAAAGGGATGAAAGATGTAGCCAAGTGGATGATGAACAGCCGCCTGAAACTGAACTCAGACAAGACGGAAGTCCTCATCCTGGGATCTTCACCCTCCGCCTGGGACGATTCCTGGTGGCCCCCTGCCCTGGGCAGCGCACCCAAACCAACAGACCATGCACGCAACCTGGGCTTCATCCTGGACTACTCCCTCTCCATGACTAGACAAGTCAACGCCGTCTCCTCGTCGTGCCTCAACATCCTGCGCATGCTACATAAGATCTTCCGGTGGATCCCCACTGAGACCAGGAAGACGGTTACCCAGGCCCTCGTCACCAGCAAACTGGACTACGGTAACTCCCTCTACGCTGGAACCACTGCTAAACTCCAGAAGAGACTCCAGCGGATCCAGAACGCCTCAGCAAGACTCATCCTGGACATCTCCCGACACAGCCACATCTCCGGACACCTCAGAGACCTGCACTGGCCTCCGGTCAACAAGAGAATCACGTTCCGACTCCTCACCCACGCACACAAAGCCCTACACAACCAAGGCCCAAGATACCTCAACAACCGCCTCAACTTCTACACTCCCACACGCCAACTTCGATCGACCTACCACGCCCTCGCCGCCGTTCCCCGCATCCGAAGAGCCACCACAGGTGGAAGGTTCTTCTCCTACCTGGCCGCCAAGACGTGGAACTCCCTCCCGACCCACCTCCACCTGACCCAAGACCACCTCACCTATAGGAAGCAGCTCAAGACCTGGCTGTTCGAGCAGTAGCGGACCCCCCTCCCCAAGCGCCTTGAGACCCTCCGGGTGAGTAGCTCGCTATATAAATGCTTGATTGATTGACTTTAAGGAGGGCACATTAAATCCCTGCACCTCTGACAACTTCTCGGATCAAGATACTCTTCATATGACATTTATCTGTGCTTATTACAATTTATTGCCCAGGAAGTTTATCCTCCCTTGACATATGGTTTATGGGACGCTTTTCCATGTAGGTTAAGTTAGCATGGCTTATTCAAAGTTTAAACGCCATTTTTCCCTTTTGCTGCTTTTGCGCACACACAGTTTAGTTGTTTTTGCTGACTAAGCCTGGATAAAGGTCTATACATGAGAAAAGGGTTGTTTTGTGACATCTCTAGACATACATCGTATCCCCAGTCTTTACAGTGAGTGCTAAGCTGACAAGGTTATCATAACTCGAGCCTGTTTATTGGCTGGTCCGTGTAACACATTCTAGACATAACAATTTGGCAGCTGCAAGCCAAGTAGAATTCTGGCGCCTTTATCATAGCACACTTGCCAGAATTGCACACACTTGGAAGATTCCAGGCATGCAGAGAGACTCAAGAAACCTTTTATAGTTTTATAATACATAGTTCCTAGATAGGGAGGGCGTTTAAATAGGCGGTTTTTATCACCTGTTTGCACTAAAATTGTAACATGATTCCTCCTTTTTGTATTTTATGGAATTGTAACCATGTTGTCCGTATTATTATTATCCATATGTATGCTGATGTTTATTAAAATACTGCGCTTGAGATCACATCGTTAAAATAAACATTTTAATTTTACTGTGTCTCTTTTTTACTCCTGTTGTGGACTGGTATGAACGTATAACAAAAGAGTGTACTCACTTCCCACCATTCCTGAGATGGTCCTAAGTCGCATGTTCTAGGTTGTCTAATTATTGGTTTCTTTGCTATTGGACGAAGAGCTAATGTGACACTGATTGCTAGTCTGGTAGGGGATTTTGGGTACTAAGTTGAGTTTTGGCACACCCTAATTCACTGAGGTCCCAAGTCTTTGTGCACAGTTCTATGTTTGCGCAGAATCCCTGTAACACCCTTTGCTTAGAGGTCATAATTTTGTTCAGGTTAGGCCGGCGTTGGTTTATCAACAAACGCTAGCGTCACTTATGACCTACTTTGAGGTAGCCAGTTTCCTAACAGGGGCAATTAGACATAGGAATAGGCTGCCCTTGAGCCAGTCAGCGGATACTTCCTAATCATGGTATGTATTTATTTTTTTAAAGAACATATTTTTACTCTCTGTATGTTGCAGACTCGTTTAATATGAATTCTTCTTATTGTAAATATGAGCAAGCGTAGGTGGGGCAAATTTTATTTTGTACTCTCAGGTTTAAATATATCATGGTGGGCGGTTCTCTTATTTATGTATTTCTTTTTCTTGTTATGGTTTTTATGATGTCGAAGCATGAGCAAATTTTGCGAATCTGGCGTTCGCGAATTTGTGTATTTGCAAACTCGCAATCCGCAAAATCCGCGAATTCTCGCGAATTTGCAGATTTTTTACATGTTCGCAAGGGTTTCTGCCAGTTCGCAAGGGTTTTGTACCAGTTCGCAATTGCGAACTTACTTGTCGGCTCGCAGCGGTCGCAACTTTGTTGTTTCTACATCTGTTTCATCATCACAGGTTCCCACACCCTCTGTTTCACCACTGCCACCCTCTGATTCACCCATGCCACCCTCTGGTACATCACTGCCACCCTCTGATTCAACACTGCAGATTATGGGGGGGGGGGAGCAAGCACACCTGCCCTGCTTCAACTGACATGAATTAATTTGGGGTTGATTAATGTGTCACTGAATTTAAACTTCCTGTCTGGCACCTGCTTCCTTATCTGTAATTTGCTTTCTGTTGCAGTGCAATTTTTTTTCACAGGACCTTTGTGGCCTACTTGTAGCTATTCTATGAGCCTGCTGTGAGGGTCAGAGCAGGGTCATAGAACTCTGGAGGGGCCCCTCAGGAAGCACTACAGGGAATGGTTACTAATGATGACTTTGAACTTTTGCACCTGCTGAGTGCTTTCAGTTTTGCAAAACTCGTTTTTCTGCAGAACAGCAACTGTAATGCCCCAAACAAACTTACTTGTGAAAGTTGATTTCTAATCCAAAAGTGATCCAAAGAAAGTAAAAAAGGCCTCAAATCCAAAAAAGTGCAGGCAAACGTCAACCTGAGGAGTTATTCTGATAAAAATCATCATTTCTGCTGCTTGCTGGTGGATTTCTTGTGCAGAATTGCAAATTTTGTAATTTCGCGAGTGCGAGATTGTTGCTGCCCGCCGCATCTACATGTTCGCAATTGCGAACTCTCGCGATGCGTCGCCAAATTCCCGTGGGATCCCGCAGCAAGATCCAAAATGGCACAGCACTCGCAAAATATCGAGAAAAACAACTCGGCAAACGCTGAATGACGGTAAGTGAACGCCGCACGCCGCAATATTGTATCACCAAGCAAAAAAATCCGCTGCGTGCGAATTTGTGGATTTTGGGTAAATTCGCGAGAGTTCGCGGATTGCGAATTTACCGAAAATCCGCAAAATTCGCGAGCGGAACGGATTTTCTGCCCATGCTTAGTTTTAAATTTTGTATGAATTGTCACATTATAAGATGGTGTGTATCTTAATTTGTTGATCCCCAAGGGGGCTGCAGACCAGGAATTTCATGTTGAGCAGGATTTTAAGATGATTGTTAATTGTGTAATTGTTTTATTGTTTACTTATTTATTTTATATATGCTCGTTTTATGGTTGCTAAAACGGTGGGACCTTAACTGACTACAGACTATATATCCATGTATTATAATGTTTGCAGAATGTCCCACTTTCTTTTTTGCTGTTGTACTTTTATGGCTTTAATTAGCCGAATATATTTAATTTTGACTACCAACGGAAGCACCCCGCAACCCGTCCCCTGCGGGACGCCTGCTCCCGGATATCTATGTATCACTGGCCCGGGCCACCGTCAGCACCATTGCCCGGACCAGCCGCCATCTTGGACACTGCACCACGAGGCCGCGTGGCCTCAGCTCGACCCTAACCCTGGGCCTGGCCAGGCCCCGACATCCCGGCACCACCATCCACCCAGGAGGTGAACGGACCACTTGGCAGGTCAATGGGAGAAAGAAGTGTCGATGGCTCTCCCCCGCCAGGTGCCGATCGCCCCCAGCCTCCCCGGGCGCTGGCTCCACCCCCCTGCTGGGTGTCTGGACTCCCTCATCCCGGACCTCCCGACCTCCAAGTGCGAGGGTCTGGACATCAAAGGGCGCCAGACCTATAACTGAGGCAGCTCCAGAGCAGGAAGGCAGTTGTATCCTGGAGTCGAGAGACACCGTGAAGAACTCATCCTTGACGGACTACTGGCGCTGCCGTAGCCCTGCATTGTGAACTGTCGTCCTGCCTGCTGGCGCTGCCGCGGCCTTCTGCAACCTTCATCGTCGTGGGACCTGCTGGGGCTGCCGCGGCCCGTTGTAACCTTCATCCTCGTGGGGACCTGCTGGCGCTGCCGCGGCCTCTCGCAACCACCATCTTCGTCGGGACCTGCTGGCGCTGCAGCGGCCCGTTGCTACCTACGACCTTCTTGGGACCTGCTGGCGCTGCCGCGGCCCGACCTGCCCGAAAGCCGAGCTCGAGGATTGTGAGCTACCATCGTCGCATCTCAATACCAGATTGGTAACAAGACTGTCCCGCTACCCCCTTGCCCTACTAGAGACTAGAATTGAGAGGATCCTCGTGTCCTGATCTCCTTGTACCGTACTACTTCACATCAAGAATTGCATATAAAGAGTGTTAACCTTATCCTTGTGTGGTGTCCATCTGTGGGGGGGAAGTTACTTGTCTGTACGATCGCTGGACACGGCCCTCACCGGAGGCCTCTACCCTTGTCCTCGGCCGACCCTCCAGGTCCCCGTCTAACATTGGTGGCCAGCGGCGCGATCCGAACCAACGCGTAATCGTACAGAGAGTAACTCACCCTACGACTAAACCACAATGACGACCAAAGAGAGCGGATCTACAGAGAAATTCTAGATGGAAAAACTAGAGGAGTACAACCACTGAGAGCTAAAACAATTTTGTATAGAACTAGGCATTGCTACCACCGGTCTGAGCACAAAAGATGACTTCAAGCACGCCCTAGAATCCTGGGCAGAAACAAGTGCCGCCGGACCCCGGGACCAAAACATCGAAGCACCAGAGACCAACACCACGCTGATGGAAGAAAGGAGAACGGGTCTCTCCCGGGAAGAGATCCAAGAACGAGAAAAAAGTAGACTACACGAATTAGAGTTGGCACGGCTCCGGTTAGACGGAGAGCTGAAACTGGCGGAACAAAAGATAAACTTGGAACACTTACGGCTCCGAGAAGAGCGGGAAGAAAATCAAAGACAGAGAGAACTCGAAGAAAAAAGACTGGCATACGAACACAAGTGCAAGCTAGCAGAGATAGAACTGCGGAAACAGAACAAAGAACTAGGGGTGCCCGAGCAACCGCGCACCCCGGGCGCGACCGAACAAAAGGTCCACATCCCCAAAGATGTGGTCCGTGAATACTATCGGAATGACGACATACAGCAGTGGTTCAAGGCCTACGAGATCGCCATGACCTCCCACCGGATCGATCGAAGTGACTGGGGAGCCGGTCTATGGGGGAGGTTCGTCAATGAAGGCCGCGATGCCCTGCTACAGCTCCCGGACCATCAAATGACGTACTATGACCACATGAAGGCCGCCCTCCTCCCTCGATATGGGCTTACGCCCGAGATGTACCGCCAGAGGTTCCGCGACTGCACCCGGATCCCGGGTACAACTTGGGTAGAATATGTGAACTATTTCAGCCGAGCCTTCGAGGGGTGGATCAAGGGTAGCCACGTAACAACCTACGAGCAGCTCTTCAACCTCATTGTGTGGGAGCACCTCTCCAACAACTGCTTCGTCGAGCTCAGGCAGCACCTCCTCGACAGTATATTGACTGAGCCACGGCAGCTCGCCGCTGAGGCTGACCGATGGGAAAGCACCCGAGTGGCCCGGAGTGGGCCAACCGAGCAGAACCGAACCAACCAAGGTCATCATCGTCCCCGAGGAGGAGGAGGAGGCCAGGGCCGGGGCAGAGACGCCGACCCGGCCGCTCCCGCTACCAACACCCCGCCCCCGGCCGGCCGGGGCAACCCCCCGATGCGCCCGGGGTTCCGAGCCAATGTTACTTGTCACCGATGCCAGCGAGTCAGCCACTATGCCAGTGACCCGAACTGCCCAAAGAACCAGACTCCCGGGCTCCGCCAGGTAGCTGCCGCCGCCCTAGGAGAAGAGCAAATCTCCGAAGAACATGAGGAGTACGAGCAGGAGCAGCCCGAGTGGGAACCCGCCGCCATGGTCCTGGCTTGCCTCGGGGGAAGAGACATGGTCCCGCGGGCTCCCCTACCCACCAACACCAGAAAATACAGCCAGTGGGTGAACATAAATGGGCGCAAGGCCGAAGCCCTGCGGGACACGGGGGCCAGTGTGACGGCCGTCCGCTGTCACCTGGTGACCCCAGAACAAATCCTGCCAAACGTTCTTTGCCCCGTCCGATCGGCCAACAATTCCGAGAGCCTGTGTCGGATGGCCTGCGTCCCCTTCGAATGGGGAGGAGTGTCCGGTATGCTAAAAGTGACTGTTCGAGATGATGCCCCCGTGGACTGCCTCCTGGGAAACGATCTCGAGAGTTCCCCGTGGGCAGCCGTTGAAAGAAGAGAGCACCTGGGGATGTTGGGCCTCCCGGACTGGGCGTGCGTAACAACCCGGTCCATGGCCGCCCGCACCATCCCCCGACCTGAAGAACCCAAATGGCCGGCACCTCCTCCCCTGATCGCTCCAGAGGAGGACACCCTCCAGACCGACCCCCCGGAACAAACCCAAGAAGGGCCCGCTCAGCCCCAAGACCTTCCAGACCTGGCTCAGTGGCGTCAAGAAGGGGGACCCACCCAGGAGCAATTCCGGCAAGAGCAAAACACCTGTCCCTCCCTCGAGGGACTGCGACAGCAAGCACTCGCCCAGAGCGTGGGAGACACCGCAGGGGCCCACTGGATCTATTGGGTCAATGACCTACTATACAGCGAGTAAAGAATCGCGGAGTTGGGGGCCAGTCGAGTGCTGGTGGTGCCCCTCCGCTTCAGAGACTTCCTTTTGAACTTGGCACATGATGCCCCCCTGGCTGGACACTTGGGGCAAGACAAGACATAAAACCGCCTGGTAACCCACTTTTACTGGCCAAAAATGAGAAATGACGTCTCCAACCACTGCCGGTCCTGCCCCACCTGCCAGGCCAGCAGGAAGAGCGGCTGCAAACTCAAGGCACCCCTGCAACCATTCCCCGTGGTCACCACCCCGTTCGAACGGGTGGGAATAGACATTGTGGGGCCCCTGGACCCCCGAACAGCACAAGGGCATCGATTCATCCTGGTCCTGGTGGACCACGCCACCCGCTATCCAGAGGCCGTTCCCCTTTGAACTGTAACAGCACCAGTGGTAGGCCGAGCCTTAATGGGGATCTTCTCTCGAGTGGGCTTCCCCCGGGAGGTCGTCAGCGACAGGGGCACGAACTTTATTTTGAAATACATGAAATCCCTCTGGCAGCAGTGCGGAGTCACCTACCGATTCACAACCCCCTATCACCCGCAAGGAAACGGACTGGTCGAGCGGTTCAACCGCACTCTCAAGGGAATGATCATGGGGCTGGAAGAACCCCTACGCCTCCAGTGGGACGTGCTACTCCCGTGCCTCCTCTTCGCCTACCGAGAAGTCCCCCAGAAGTCCCTCGGCTTCAGCCCCTTCGAACTCCTGTACGGACACCCCGTTCGAGGGCCCCTCAGCCTAGTGAAAGAAGAATGGGAAATGGCCCCCCTGAAGACCCCTCCAGACATCTACAAGTACCTCCTGACCCTCCGCAATCAGACCAGGCGATTCAGGGAGATCGCCAAAGCCAATCTTGAAGCCAGTCAGGAGGACATGAAGAAATGATACGATCAACATGCCTCCTCCATTGAGTTCGAGCCTGGTCAGCAAGTATGGGTGATGTCCCCCACCGAACCTTGTGCCTTGCAGGACAAATGGACGGGGCCCTTCAAAGTGGTTGAGCGCAAGAGCCCCGTCACCTATCTCATCGACATGGAATCCCCCCGGAACTCCCTCCGGGTCCTCCACGCCAACAGACTCAAACCGCACTTCGTGCGCTCGGAGCTCAGCCTGCTGATGGCTACAGACAGTGGGGCGGAAGAGGACTCCGAGCCCCTCCCTGACCTGCTGAGGAACCGGGAAAAAGATGGTTCAGTTGACGGGGTCCGACTCTCCGATGCCCTGACCCCGGAGCAGCGCCAAGACTGTCGGGCCCTCCTGCTGCAGTTTGCAAAGCTGTTTTCCCTCACCCCCGGGGTCACCCCCTGGTGCCTTCACGATGTGGACACTGGGGACAGTCCCCCTATCCGACACCGGGCGTACCGAGTACCAGATCGGGTGCGCGCCTGCATCCAAGAAGAAGTCGCCAAGATGCTCGCCCTCGGAGTCATCGAACCTTCGGACAGCCCCTGGGCCAGCCCAGTCGTACTAGTCCCCAAAGCTGCTGCCCCGGGCACCACCCCCGAGCTCCGATTCTGCGTCGACTATCGGGGCCTGAACGCTGTCACCCGAACCGACGCTCACCCCATTCCCCGAGCAGATGAACTGGTTGACCGCATCGGGGCTGCCCGCTACCTGAGCATCTTCGATCTGACAGCGGGCTACTGGCAGATCGGCCTCACCCCCAGAGCCCAAGAGCGATCCGCTTTCTCCACCCCGGATGGACACTACCATTTCACGGTGATGCCATTCGGCATGAAAAACGCTCCAGCCACCTTTCAACGGCTGGTGAACCAGGTATTGGCGGGCCTCGAAGAGTTCAGCGCCGCCTACCTGGACGATATCGCGGTGTACAGCCGCCACTGGTCAGACCACCTCCGCCACCTCTGAGAGGTCCTGCAGGCCCTCCAACAGGCCGGCCTCACAATCAAGGCCAGCAAGTGCCAAATTGGCCAGGGGTCCGTGACCTACCTCGGACACCAAGTCGGAAGCGGTCTGGTGGCCCCCCTCCAGCTCAAAATCGCTGCCATCCAGTCCTGGCAGCCCCCCGTAACCCAAACCGAGGTCCGAGCCTTCTTGGGGCTCACCGGATACTACTGGCGGTTTGTGAAGGACTACGGCAGCATTGTGGGGCCCCTCACGGAACTCACATCCAAGAACCGCCCAAAGACAGTCAACTGGACTCCCGAATGTCAAGCGGCCTTCGAGAAGCTGAAGGCCGCCATGTGCACCGCCCCTGTGCTCCAGGCCCCCGACTACAGCCGCGAGTTCATCGTTCAGACTGATGCCTCGGACCATGGCATTGGGGCCGTCCTCTCCCAACTGAACCCCGAGGGAGTCGACCAACCAGTGGCCTTCATCAGCAGACGCCTACTGGCCCGAGAACAGCGCTGGAGCACCATCGAGCGGGAGGCCTTTGAAGTAGTGTGGGCCCTTAAGAAGCTCCGGCCCTACCTCTTCGGTACCCACTTTCGGGTGCAAACAGATCATCGCCCCCTGCAATGGTTGATGCAGATGCGGGGGAAGAATCCCAAACTATTGCGATGGTCCATCTCCCTGCAGGGGATGGACTTCACTGTGGAGCATCGCCCTAGCCAAGACCACGTCAACGCGGATGGCCTGTCCCGCTTTTTCCGCCTCGACGAGGAGAGTCCCCAAGAGGATGGATGACTCTCCCCGCCTTCAGCTGGGGGGGACGCATGTTGGACAGGCCCCATGAAGGGCTCGCTCCCTCCCCGCATGACCGGGCCCAGACACCGGCTCTCCCAGTGCTACCCACGGAAGCACCCCGCAACCCGTCCCCTGCGGGACGCCTGCTCCCGGATATCTATGTATCACTGGCCGGGCCACCCTCTGCACCATTGCCCGGACCAGCCACCATCTTGGACACTGCACCACGAGGCCGCGTGGCCTCAGCTCGACCCTTACCCTGGGTCTGGCCAGGCCCCGACATCCCGGCACCAATATCCACCCAGGAGGTGAACGGACCACTTGGCAGGTCAATGGGAGGAAAAAGTGTCGATGGCTCTCCCCCGCCAGGTGCCGATCGCCCCCAGCTTCCCCGGGCGATGGCTCCACCCCCCTGCTGGGTGTCTGGACTCCCTCATCCCGGACCTCCCGACCTCCAAGTGCGAGGGTCCGGACATCAAAGGGCGCCAGACCTATAACTGAGGCAGCTCCAGAGCAGGAAGGCAGTTGTATCCTGGAGTCGAGAGACACCGTGAAGAACTCATCTTTGACGGACTACTGGCGCTGCCGTAGCCCTGCCTTGTGAACTGTCATCCTGCCTGCTGGCGCTGCCGCGGCCTTCTGCAACCTTCATCCTCGTGGGACCTGCTGGCGCTGCCGCGGCCCGTTGTAACCTTCATCCTCGTGGGGACCTGCTGGCACTGCCGCGGCCTCTCGCAACCACCATCTTCGTCGGGACCTGCTGGCGCTGCCGCGGCCCGTTGCTACCTACGACCTGCTCGGGACCTGCTGGCGCTGCCGCGGCCCGACCTGCCCGAACGCCGAGCTCGAGGATTGTGAGCTACCATCATCTCATCTCAATACCAGATTGGTAACAAGACTGTCCCGCTACCCCCTTGCCCTACTAGAGACTAGAATTGAGAGGATCCTCGTGTCCTGATCTCCTTGTACCGTACTACTTCACATCAAGAATTGCATATAAAGAGCGTTAACCTTATCCTTGTGTGGTGTCCATCTGTGGGGGGAAGTTACTTGTCTGTACGATCGCTGGAGACGGCCCTCACCGGAGGCCTCTCCCCTTGTCCTCGGCCGACCCTCCAGGTCCCCGTCTAACAGTTATATTAACGTGTTTTATATTGTGTTTTTTTATAAATGAACATTTGCAACATTTACATAATGCTTTTCACTGTACATACGGCGAAAGCATGAATAAACTTCAATAGAAGTCAGTAAAGTAACATCACAAGGAGTACACACTCAAGATCAGGGACCTGGTAGTGGGCCACATTAGATCCATTTCTCCTAGGGCGTAAAGTATTTCTTGTAACAATTAGCAAAACAAACAAAAGTGAACTTGGCGGCGAAGACATGATTAAAACTGCATACAGAAGAAGTCATTAAAGTGACAACACAAGGAGTACATAGTCAAGATCAGGGACCTGGTAGTGGGTCACACTAGATCCATTTCTTCTAGGGTGTAACATGAAACCTGTAACATTTAGCAAAATATGCAAAAGTGAACTTGACCCAATATAGTACAATAACTAACAATCCTGATGGATGTGGGCCCCCAGGAAAAAATAACAATTAACAACCAAACCTAAAATAATGGAGAACAATAAGTTGGAAGAGATGTCTGTCAGCAAGGGGACATGTAAAAAAGAGAATGATGATGCAGTTAATGAACATTCAGGAAAAACGATTTGGCCTGTTTCTTGTACTAGGCCGTGGAGAGATTGGCTCTCATCTCCGAAGGAAGTGTGTTTCAAATTCTTGGTGCCAGACCGGAGAAAACACGTTTGTAGGTACTTTCCTTCTTGAGTTTTGGTGGTTTCAAGAGAAGTGTGGCCGTACTTCTTAAGTTCCGATTTGAGTCAGAAAGAATGAGCTATATACGCTGGAGTGTTGTAATGCAAGGCTTTATGCGTGAGGCAAGGTATTTTAAAGCAAATTCTCGCATCTATAGACAACCAGTTAAGTTGCACAAGGCCAGGTGTAATGTGATCATGTTTTTTGGATCCTGTGATGAGCCTGGCCGATGCGTTGAGAGTGGCTCTGAGAAGGGCCAAGCCTACTTTAGGAAGCCCCGCAAGGGTCACCAGACACTATTCAATACGTGAGATCACCAGGGATTGTACTGCAGGTTGTAAGTCTTCGGTGGGCAGGAAAGGTTTGATTTTCTTGAGGGTGTTAAGATGAAAGTTGGCACCCCTAATAGTGGCATTGATGTGCAATTGCATGTTAAGTAGTCTGTCTAAGGTAATGCCTAATGATTTAGCGGAATCAACCACGAGAGGGGTGCAGTTAAATACTGTAAAATGCTTTAGCCAGTCAAGGGTAGGTGCAGAGTGATTGTGGGGGGGCAATAAGCAGGAATTCAGTTTTGACTGTGTTCAATAACAGATGGTTTTGAGCTAACCGTTGTTGAGTTTGCGAAGAGCTTCATTTAGAATTTTAATGTCCTCTAGAGAGATCTTCAAGTAAAGTTGTGTGTCATCCACATACATGCGGTAAAGAATGTTATACTGGTTCAAAATGACTCTGAGAGGTTCCATAAATAGGTTGAAGAGCGTTGGCTAGAGTGCCGATCCTTGCGGAACTCCAATCCTGACCTGGGTACTGGAAACAAGGGACTGGTTGAGTTTAATCCTTCGCGTGCGGTTGTATAAGAAGGAAAAAAAACACTTTAGGACCGGTCTTGCTAGACCCATCCTCTGTTGTAGAAGATTAATCAAGATTTTGTGTTCGATGGTGTCGAAAGTGGAAGATAGGTCTAGAAGGATCAGGATATGGCTGAATGTGGTTAACTGACCCTCTGTGAGGTGCAATCCAAGGGAAACTTTTGTTCATACACTTTCCTGAATAACGACTATAACAAAGAATGCCTTTGCCAACTATCTGATCGTAAGTATTACACCCCAATAAAACAGGAACCCACAGTGAGACTCAGTCCTCAGATAAACTCTCTAACTACCACTGCAGAAACTCAGGGATGGATAAGCAAAAATGAGTCAGAGTTCCTAGTGAATTCCTAACCCAAAATCCCTTACATCTATACCTTCCCCAAAATACATAAGGGGGTAACCCCCCACGCCCCTGGGAGACATATCCTATCTGGTCTGGGCTAACTGCTGGAATCTTTGTAAAATTTTTAGAACAACTTCTTGCAACCCTGTGTCACTAAAACACCTTCTTTTCTAACAGAATAGATGAAGCCAAAAACTTGAGCAACATTGACCTTATGCTAACTTTAGCTGTAGAGGCTCTGTCCATGAACATCACTCAAGATGCCACACTAGAGATGATTGAGAGCACCCTTATGACTGAAGGCTGGTCATCTTCCACTTCAATTACCTTCATCACGGAATGTGTGACCACGGCCCTCAAAGAAAAAAACAATTCATTTCAGAGACCAGCTCTATAATCAAGCCCAGGGCTCTTCATGAAGAGCATGTTCGAACCAAGTTCAACCTGCCTGTTTATGGCAAACTTTGAGCAAGAAAATATATTTTGTGACAGTAATCCATACACCACCAAGATCCTCCTATGTCGTTGATCTATATCGACAGTGTCCTGATTTTTTGGCTGGGAGACCTCATGGAATGCAATATGGTCTGTGAACACATTGAATCCCTTTCTCAAGTTCACCAAGAACATCTCTAACAACATTCTCTCTTTCCTTCAGCTATGCAAAACCATCACTGTGGGGAAAGTGATGACTACCACCTATAAGAAGCACACCGATTGCAACAGTTTACTTCAGTATGACAGCTATAACCCCAAATAACGGACGGACAATCTCCCTTATGGCCAATTTTAGCAACTATGTCGCAACTGCAGCACCACTGTAGTCCTTGAAAGACGGGCACAGCAACTCTTGACAAACTTGAAAGCTCAACATTATCTCTCTCACAAGGTTGGCCTGGTATGTAAGAGAGGTAGGAATAATAGTCGAGTAGCCCTATTAGAACCTAGGGTCTGCACACAGGTAGAAATGATTACCTATGTTACAGAATCTACTCCCAGTTCCAATAAGATACAGACAATAATGCGGAAACACTGGCCCATTTTACATACAGGATAACTTTCTATCCCCACACCACGCTTTGCTTTTAAGCGCATCAACAATATCAAAGATATGATTATACACACCAGGCATCAGAACATGACCCCTGTGGGACCTACCCCCTGTGACAGGACGCCTTACCTGCTGTTTGTGTGGAATATGGGATCTCACAGACCCAACCTAAGAAATAGCTCTTTAACATACTCATACCTGGCTACAAAAGACACACACCACTTGCAACACGAAAAATTGCATTCATATGATCACCTGTCACTGCACAAAATGCTTCATTGATATGACCACTAAACCAGTAAAAGTAAGGATCATGGAAATCCGCAGTGTTAGCCACTGCAAACAAATGACAAATAGGATGAATGCCCACTACCTGAGCCAAAAACACACTCTTAATGATGTGCAGTGGACCACTGTAGAAGCACTCACTCATGCAAACCATCAGCCCGTATTCAGGAAGGAACAAAACTGAATCTTCTGTTTGGTCACCCATTTGAATTGGCTGAATGATGACATCCCCTGGAGCGAAGTGGGCAACTGACAGCACCCTCTCTTCCTTGACACTTGGTGTCCATTCCAAGCATGCACACCCACCCTTTGTGACTCAGGATCTCCCGAGTCTGGGGTCCACTGACCCCTGTTTTTAAATATTTTTTGATCAAAATGTTTTCATTGCTCTTCAGATGTGATCCCCTACCCACCCTTCATGGCATTACACTGTGCGATACCTATGATTGCCTTTAACTTGGGCTAATCCAGGCCAACTGCATCCCAAGTTGATGCTTCTATTGAGGTTATACCCCCTAATTTATTGTCACATTGGGAAGGGGCACTTCTATTGGCATGACTACATCCAGTGCACAATGTGAAGAACCAACACCTGTTGCCTCCCCGTACGACCATCTCCCTGAGCCTGCATTAGGAATCGGCATCATTCGCACCATTCCAAGATGGAGGCAACACTAGTCGTACCTTCCCTAGAGATCTAAGCATACTTCTACTGGGCATTGTGCACCCCACCCGCACTCCAAACGCCACCTTTCCTTTTGGAATGACACCATTCACCAGCACACCCCACAGCCGGTGCTATTGATACACAGCCTATGGCCTCAGATAATTGATATTAGGACTCTGCCCCTACATGGTGGTGGCATTGTTCCACAACTCGTATGTGAGTCAACACCACACCCTCCTTTGTGCTGTTACCATGCAGCACATGCAACCAATTTTTGAATTCTCCCTAGTATAAAGACTTTCTCCTCGGCTATCAGCTCACCTCCTGGGTGGCAGAGAAGGGAAACCATGAGCATTATGGGCGACCGCCTAATAAAACTTCTGCATTTCAAGAATTCCTTAGTTTAACTTGACCATTTCTCTACAGTTTTGTTCCACAGCTAGCGTGGTCTTTACCACACATCCAAACAAACAGGTGTCACACAAGCGAAGTCATGGTCTGAAGGTCGCAATCCTAGGATCTAACGCCTGTGTACAGTTTTGAGAAAAGATATATCATGGTATTGGTTCTTGAAAAATAAGAAGGAATAAGAAATAAAAAGAATTGGGACTATTACGTCCAAGGCCAGTATTCTGGGTCCATGCTACGAATTTATTCATACACTTTTGTGCCCTGATGAAGTTCCTTTTACAGGAACGAAACACGTTGGCTGTTGTGAAGTGTTTTTATGAAGATAAATAAAGAACTTTTTTGAAATAAAGTGACCAGTCTGTGACTTCATCCCTGGTGCTGCCTCCACTTTTGCATGGATTGCCACATGGGTTCCTTCTTCCATAATGGCAATTTGGAGGTGACAAAAAGAAGGTGTTCATTCTTTCTTACCTCAACAATTAATATTTGGTTCACCTCACTGAAATTGGTCTTCCTCTTCCCCTGGGCTGCTGTCTGGTCATCTTGGCAGGGGTTGGTGTTGTAGCCAACCATTCTTCTCTCCTATTTTGGTGTTCAGAAGGGCTGTAGATTCAAATGTGTTGCTTTATTAAGCTTCCCACTATAAAACACACTTCTTCATGATGCAAAGTTGGTTTACAGCATAAAGGTGATTTATGACACGCAATCCACTTTGTGTCATATGGGGAGTGGTTGCATTATGATACTTTGCCTCATTCTTCTCACAGCTGCGTCAGTATGTCTGATGCATCTTCATACTTGCGACATGATGCACAAAACCATAAATATGGCACATCCACGTCGCACAGAAGTGATTAAACGCACCACACGTCTTTCTGATGCAATGCTGCTGCAGCTTAGGGGGTCTTGCTTTATGACACACTCGACTCTCAAGTCACAGTTTTTGGATTCTGTTCTTTTTTGTTTGTGGACGAATCAAATGGGGTTGACTTCTTATGTTACCTGGCAGTGTCTTTTGTTTGTATTACCTCTGCTGTTCTTTCACGTATTAAAACACTACTATACAGAGCTTTACCTCTCTTGATAATTGTGTGAAGTGCCCTGCTATCCTGGTGGCTCTGAATCGCCTTGTAAAACAGCAAATAAATAAATACATAAGAAGTCAGTTGTGATCGTGTATGTCATCAGGATGGAATGTAACCCAACCTTCTTGAAGGGCAAGCCAACAGTGGGAATGCTGTGTGTGGTAAAACTCTAGGGGTGGCAGTTGCAGGTAGATGATGTTAAGGGAAGACTGACCCACTGCTCATTGAGCAGTGCAAAAGAAAAATGGTAATAACAAGAAGTTATTATCATTTTATTTTTCTCTGCTCCAGCCAGGTTAGGCGAGCGGGCCTGGCTTACCGTAGAGGAAACAGGAGTAGTTTGGACTCCCTCACTACGTGCCCATGACAGCTTGACCGGCCCTCTAGGGCCGGCCAAACCATCATGCACACTAGCCTTGTTCTTCATTGGGCTGTCTTGCACAGCCCAATGGAGAAAATGCCCTGCCTCCCCCGTCACTGCGTCGTGATTGGCTGGGAGAGTCAGGAAGCCTGGGTACTTCCAGTGTTGCCAGCAGACGGAGGAAAGTCATGTGGTGTCAGGAGAGGCGTATTGCGGCAGCTGTGGTGGCGAAGGTACTTTTTTTTTCAACCACCACCCCCACCCTTTACCAGTCCTCCAACTTCATTTAGAGGCAGCCAGCACTGAAGACTGATCTTTCTGGCTGGTGAGACTGGAAACAATAATACCTTGTTTGAAACGTACACGGACTGAAGTCTAATTTATCTGGCCTGAATTTAACTTTAGTCTCACAGGGTTACTAAATAATCTGCCTACTACCAGCGGAATATATGAGGAAACATAAACATATGCATATTTGGAGTACACAAATTAACAACACTCACATTTCCAAATTAAAAAAGATCTAGAAATGTAGTGATTTTATATCATTGGCTTCAATTGTAGATATATTTCTGAATATGTTGCAATTTGGCTTTCATAATCGCTTGGACCTCAGATGTAATTATTAAGCGGCATCAAGCACAAACTTTGTGTGATGACAAGTTATACACCTCTATATTTATTTTATCGTAATCAACCATCTGTGCCTTTGTTGAAGCTGTGGTTTCTAGCTCTCTTGGGTTTATGCATACTGCCTTGCAATAACAAGTCGAGGCAGTTCATTATAATTTCATTTAAGCTTTTATGGGATATTGAAATTCTAAACCTCTTCTACGATTAAACAAATCCAGAGCTTAGCATAGAAATAAATAAATAAGTAAAAATAAGTTCACAGGCTCACATTTTCTACTGAGGAACCTGCTGCTGGTGGTGCCGATTACCAAAGCTGACTAGACTTCATTTCACCCCATGACTCTTCTGTCAACCCACAGTCTCTGTCTCACCCTTGCACATTCTTTTTCATTGCACTGTTCTGTCTTTGTCACTCTTTTCCTAGTTCTCCCTTCCTCCTTCTTTCTCACTTCTCTTTCTTTCTCTCTCTTGTAATGGGTCAAAGTCTGCTGGTGGAAAATAAGTCCTGGCTCACAAATTAAGTGTCGATGCCCACCAGTTGAACCCTTCAGCATGTATGCAAATTAGCTTGTGGTAGACCTCTATTCTCTCTAAAATTTCATGTTAACTTTCTGGCCGAGCACCCAAAACCTGGATACCCTTGAGTGGAGCTTAACCCCTTACCTGCTAGGCACATTCCCCTGCTGTGCTGGGGGGAGGGGAGGGGGCGCGTGCAGCGCCCCCATGCTCATGACGAGCTGAGCTCGTCATGAGCTACAGTGCTCCTGTGCTCATGACGAGCTGAGCTCATCACGGCCCCACCCGTTTCTTTAGAACGTTCAGCACAGCAGGGGAATTAGCCCAATGTGCGAGCGTTCTAAAGGCCATGACGAGCTCAGCCCGTCATGAGCACCGGAGCACTGTAGCTCATCTGAGCTCGTCATGAGCATGCAAGGGGTCAATAATTGGGTCCAACACAGGGAGTGTACATACACCCAGCCAGCAAAAGGGTTACACAACCTTTTATCATATTATTCTGCTTAAAGATAAGGGATACTAAATGTGCCCCTCAACCAATTAGCACAAATAATGTGCCATTTGCCACTGGTACCTTTGAATAGATATCAATAATGTGACCTATATTACAGAGCGATCCAAGTTTTTTTCTAATATTGTTAGAAATTGGTGTCTCTAATTGACAGAGGTATGCACCTTTGTTCAAGTAGGCATCCTTGCCTCTAGTCAGGGTAAGGGAGTTACACACGTTAGACAACCATCTGTTCACCCCATTTGTAGCTTGGCAGGAACAGGCAGGCTTATCCTAAAGGCAATGTTTGAAGTATTTGTACCCAAATGCGTGGCAACACAGTGAAAACACCACAAATGGACACCACACCAGTTAAGATATATTACGTGTCTTTATCTAAAGCAAACAAGACCAAAAATAACGAAAACCCAACATACAAGTATCAAGAATATGCGTTTTAGAATAGTTACTTCAAAAATATCACCTAAGAAACAAAATAGCTCCACCGGGGGCTATTACAACATCTTGACAGGCAAAAATCCAAAGTAAGGCGCAGACTGCAAAGTGGTGGGCCAGGCATAGAGTCACATGGACCCCCCTAACAACAATACCTTGGAAACAAAGTCACCAGACAATGCATACCGTTGTGGAGATGAGGCATCGGTGTCGCGTCGAGGCTGGTTCCTTTCTGCCACTGGGGAGGTGAGTCCAGGACAGGGAAGTTAGGCAGAATTGACAGCGGATGACGCAGTCCTCTTGTCTAGAACCGCTAATGGTCTCCAAACACTACTGAACTCCTTTTTTACATTCATGAAATCCCGCGATTTGAGTATAAATAACTCTAAATCCTTCGTAATGAAGGTTGGTCAAGGCAGTAAAAAATCGACCTGTCTAAATGTAAATGGGGCAAAAATTCCTACCACTAAAACCTTCTCCTACCTAGGGGTCCTATTCGATCACCAAATGAACTGGGGACCCGTAGTCCGAAAAAAAAGGGGAGAGGTAATTAGGGCAAATGCTGCCATACTTAACTTTGCGAGAAAAATGGGCAATAGCCCAGTGGCAGCACTATTACAACTCTATCAGGCCAAGAGTGTTGCTATAGCGTCCTATGGTAGTGAGCTATAGGGATATGTCCCATTAGGGGCACTCGAGACTTTAGAAAATAACTTTCTCAAAAAGATATTAAGGGTCCCTGTTGGAACAGCAAACTTCTCTGTACAGGAGTTGGAGCTAGGAGTTCCATTCCTATGTGACAAAATAGCAGTAAAACCCCTAGTATGCTGGTTACAATGCTGGACAAATAGTGATGTCTCCCTTACCCAGTTAATACTGAGTGTTGGAACTGGCCCTTCTTGCAGGGTCATCCCCAAACTTTTTGCTTCTTCCTCCCTTATTTTTCCTGACCCATGGCTGTTGGCAATAGGACTCTGAGCACTTTACCACTGCTGACCAGTGCTAAAGTGCATATGCTCTCTGTTTAAATTGTTATCATGATTGGAAATACATGTTTGGCATATTTGATTCACCATGAAGTCCCTAGTAAAGTGCACTGGGTGTGCCAGGGCTGGTGATGACAAATGCTACTAGTGGGCCTGCAGCACTGATTGTGCCACCCACAGGAGTAGCTCTAAAAATGGTGTCTCAGGCCTGCCACTGCAGCGCCTATGGGCAGTTTAGAACTGCCATGTCCTCCTGGTCAGTGTCCCCACTGACCAGGCCTAACCCTTCCCTTTTCGCGCACATCAGTCACCCCTATGGAAGGCCCAAGGTACCCCCCTGGGCAGGGTGCAGTGTATGTGAAAGGTAGAGCATGTACTAGTGCAGGTGACATGCTCTGGTAGTGAATTACAGCCATTTTCGTTTTTCACTATTGTAAGGCTATCTTGCTCCATAGGTTAACATGGGGGATGCTGGCTACAGTGGTTAACAGCATTTCTTCCCATAGGAACAAGATAGGACATAAGTATCTAGTATCCCTGAACTCAAAATTTAATAATACATCTTTTAGGAAAGGTGGTTTTTAAATCCTGTGTTTGAGAACAGCACTTTTAGAAAGTTGCTGTTCTCTTGTCTGACCCTTCTGTGTGCCTGGTCCTGTTTGTGTATTGACTGTCTGGTTTGTGAGTGACAGGGACTGGGGAATTCCCCCAGAGGCTGGATGAGTCAGCACTAGGCTGAATGGATGCCATTGCAACCTGAGTGGTGGGAGGAGTTAGCACCTGGGCTGAATAGGGCTGTGCCTGCCTGCCACAATGCTGGCTCCACCCCCTGCTGGGCGGCTGAGGACCCTGCCCCTCACTCTGAAAGGAAAGATGCAGCCAGCAAAACAAAGTGCTCAGGATCCACCCAGAACTGGTTCAGACCGGGCTCAGGGCCCACATGCACAGAGAGAACAAAGACTTTAGGGGTATAAGTACAGGACCCCTGACAACAGAAAATTAGATCATCCTGGAATCAAGAAGGAACCTCTGCCAAGGAGAAAGCTGACTCTGAAGGAGGAAGACTGTCCTGCTGTTGCTCTGCTGGACTGACCTGCTGTTGCTTTGTTGCCAAGGAGAGGGGAAGGACTTTGCTGTGAGATGTGTCCCCTGTCTTGTAGGAATCTCCAAGGGCCTGAGAAGAGCTGGCTCCCTGTTTTTGAAGTCCCAGGAACAAAAGGACTTCACCCCCAGTTTCCCTGAACTCTGCTGAGAGAGTTCTGTCCTTCCTAGAGTGCTTGATCCAGTTGTGGGGCCTCTGAAAGTTGTACCTGACCTGGGAAGCTTGTAACTAAGCTTGAGAGACTTTTGAAACTGAAAAGTGTCGCATCGCTCGCTTGCGGAGCGCATCCCCGACAGTGCGAGAAGTTTCCCGCCGCTACGAAGGTCGAGATCAGCGCAGCGCCTGACGCCGCTGCTGGAGCCGTCGCATCCTTCGTTTGCGGGACGAACCAGACCGGTGCGGGAGAATCAAACATCGCTGCGAGTGTCGTCGCAGAGCCTGTCGTCGCTGGGTGAGATCACTGCACCGCTTGCTTGCGGACCGCATCACGTCGCTGCGAGCATCGTCGCAGAACCATCGCATCGAGGAGCTGCGAGATAGAGGATCACCGCTGGACCACGCATCGTCACCCCGGAGATCGTCGCAGCCCCTACGAGATCATCGCATCGTGCCTTTGCGAGAACAGACTTCCTACGGAACCTACGCACCGGAATCCACGCAAGCGGCCTTCCTCCCCATACAGACCGGATTCGTCTCATCGCCTCCCCAGGTTCTCAGGAGTAACGCATCGCTTGTTTCCACCGCACCAGCTTCCTGCTTGTGGAACTTTGTTGCATCTAAAAGGTACTGTGAGTAAACGTGACGCAACTGTGAACTTTTCACGCATCTGTGGATTATTTTAACGCAACTTAAAGAACTTTGATTACAACCTGAAGAACTCTTTTGAAACCATATTCTTGAACTGTGTATGTTGGATTTTTGCTGTTTTGGTCTTGTGTAGTTTAGAATAAATATCTTTATTTCCCTAAACTGTTGTGGAATCAGTTTGTGGTGTTTTCACTGTGTTACTGTGAGTGTTGGTACAAATACTTTACGCATTGCCTCTGGTTAGCCTAGACTGCTCAGGCCAAGCTACCTAGAGGGCGAGCAGGGGTTATCTAAGAGGGTTATCTCCTTGCCCTGACTAGAAGCAAGGGTCCCTATTTGGACAGTGGTACCTACCTCTGCCAACTAGAGACCCCCAGTTCTAACACTGAGGGAAGCGCTAACATGGGAAAATAGATTTAAGGTCCCCTGGCTAAGATATCTAGACAATTGTTTTAGGGAAATTGGGCGCCCTGAACTCTTTTCTAATCCGAACTCCATTACGAAACAGGATGTCATGTCTGTGAAGAACCACCAGAAAACTACAAAGGGGTGGCTCTAATCAATATGGCTGAGCCGGTATCTAGAACAACAAAATGAGGATGCCAGTACTGATACACATGAATACTTATTAAAACGCTAAACCTGAAGTAAGATTCAAGGCTTGGAGCTGCTTAGTAGCTTTTATTATTTGCTTAATGTTATCAAAAAACGAATTGGTTCAAAAGTAAACAATATTACATGCTAGGTACAAAATTAAGGGAAGAAACAATCTTTCATTATGTCAGACATATCACAAGCATACAACAATCAACCATTCAGGAACAATGGGGAGAATAAGAAGTGATATATTTACAGTGAACAATATTTACAGTGAACACAAAGATGCTGGAAAAGGCCACAGTCTGCAATATAATTCTCTCAGCCACCTCCATCCAAGTCCTGTATATAATTTAGGTCTGCTTTCGGTCATTTTCAGGTACAAATCATTCCCCAGCCTTGATGCTGTGAAAAGCTATATTTGAATGCATTTGCTCCTCTTCTTTGTGGCTGTCTACAATGAATGCACATCCCCAGCTCCTGTCACTCCAAAACCAGACAGTCAATACACAAAACAGGAGAGGCACACAGAATGGTTAAACAAGAAAATACCTTCTTAAGTGACATTTTCAAACACACAATGTAAAAACCATACTCCTAAAAAAGATGTGTTATTAAATTATGAGTTCAGAGACCTGAAACTCCATTTCTCCATCTTGTTCCAATGGAAAGTTATACTTGTAAGACGTTACAAAGCAACTCCAATGTTAGCCTATGGTATAGATAGCCTTTCAATAGTGAAGAAAGAAATTGGCAGTAT
Source organism: Lissotriton vulgaris (assembly GCF_964263255.1). Lineage (NCBI taxonomy): Eukaryota > Metazoa > Chordata > Amphibia > Caudata > Salamandridae > Lissotriton > Lissotriton vulgaris. The sequence continues at coordinate 1,120,570,810 of NC_141687.1, forward strand.
TTTGCAATCAGGACTTGTAAAACACACCAGCACATGTCCTACCTTATACATAAACTGAACCCCTCCCATGGGGGTACCTTGGGCCTACCTCAGGAGTGCCTTATATGTAAGAAAAGGGAAGGCTGGGCCTGACAAGTGGGTGCACCTACCATGTAAACATGGCAGTTTAAAACTGTGTGCACAGACACTGCAGTGGCAGGTCTGAGATACCTTTTTAGGGTTACTCGTGTGGGTGCCATAATCAGTGCTGCAGGCCCATTAGTAGCATTTGAATTACAGGCACTGGGCACACACCATGCACTGTACTAGGGACTTACCAGTAAATCATATGTGCCAATCCTCAACAACCAATCATAATAACAATGTATACAAGGAGCACTTGCACGTTGACACTGACCAGCAGCGGCAAAGTCCCCAAACCATCTAAGACAGCAAAAACGAAACAGCTCCTGCCTGGACTGGAAACAAGCATCCTAGGACTGGTTTTGGGGTTTCATCCCTCATTAGCCAGGATAGCTTGACTCCAGTGGCATGGAGAGCACAGGACCCATGAAGGGGCATACCCGTCCCACTCGGGGTGACAAGTGCAAAAAGAACAATTGATGGACCGAATGCAGAACAATGTCATACATTCACCCCAGTACAGAAATCTGGGCCTATATCCATCGTTTTTTTGCTAACGTTGCATTCCAGTTTGGACGCAGCCATATGCAAATCAGTCTTGACCCTGCGCCCAATGGCAACAGTCCAGCCCGAACTGCCAGGCCAGGCCCTCCCTGGACTGGAAGCAAGCATCCTAGGACCGGTTTCAGTGGTCCATCCATCATCTCCTTGTGTTTGCTTTGTTCACCCTAAGTTGGCAGGCTATGCCCAGACGTGGTTCCCTTGCTCACTTTGCCACTGGATTCGAGGTAGCCTGGCTGATGAGAGCTGTTAACCTGAAACTGGTCACAGGATGCTTGTTTTCCGTCCAGGGAAAACATGGCTTGGCAGTTCGGGCTGGACTGTTCCCATGAGGCACAGGATCAAGACCAATTTGGATATCGCAATGTCTAAAGTGGGGTGGCGAAGTGAGCTAAAGGACAATAATGGATTCAACCCAGATCTGTGACTGGGGGTGAGGGTCTGAAAAGCTTCAGTGCTCCGTCCATCATCTCCCTGTGTTTGCCTAGCTGGTTCATAAACCAGCACTTAAGGCAGCTCTACAGGGCTGAGTTCCATTAGCGAACCTTTGATTCTACTAAGTATTCTGTAGCTGTTTTCGTTTATTCCGCAAAGGTGCCTTTTGCCCATTTATTTGTATTTGTTTATCACTGTGTTTAACTATTTTGCAATAGTTCTCTTCCGATTTGCCTACACAATTTGTGCAATCAAATCAGATTTTCAGACTCAGCTAAAAAACAATGCCAGAATGAGTGTGGGCCCCAAGATGTTGTCTCCCTGTCTCTGCTTTCCTCCAGACGAACAATGTAGTAAGGGACGAGCAATGTAGGGCTGCGTGCACACGGGCCACGCTGTCCCGAGCCTCCTGGTAATGCATGTAAGTGCAGAGGTGTACACGCATCACATGCACACAGGGAAGGAGACGTCGGCATGCAGATTTTAGCACTCTCTTACTTTATGTTGATAGAGACACAGGGGCAGATTTACAAGCCCCTTGCATAATTTTTGCGCCGCCATTGCTTCACTTTTTGTGACGCAGCAGCGGTGTAACAATTCGGCCCCTTTACAACGTGACGCATCTAGGGAGATGCGTCACGTTGTAAAGCCCTGCGCCACATTATAACAGCATCAGGTATAATGTCTGCAGGGTGGGTGTTTCCAAAGAAAAAAATCTACAAGATATCACTGCGACACTTCTAGGACGCCACTGTGTCAAAACCTTACGTCTGCTTGGAGCAGGCTTAAGGAGTGACGCAGCACAATGAAGATAGGCTTCCCCATGCACTGCTGGGGTTGTGTTGTGCTTGCGACATAACTCCAGCAATGCATGACTTTTGCACAGATGCATCGGAATTTCTGAAGCATCTGCCAATATTTGAGCCTTGGTGTGCCGTATTGTAAATACGGCTCATCCATGGTGGCCAAGGGCTTTAGAGTGGCGCAGGGAAAGTGACGCATCTGTACAGATGCGTCACTTTCTTCTAAATCTGCCCCTTAGAATCCACATTATCTATCAAAATCTAACCAGCAAGAGGGTAACCGCATAAACAGCACTGTAATAATGATCTATGCCAGCTGTGGCTAACCTTGCAGCAGTATTTGTGATTGTATACAATATATAAAAATAAATATGAAAAAAAACTTGTTTTACTCTTTAAAATAGCAGCGGTGAATCCTGCATCTTCTTGCAGGTGGGGTCTCCTCAAGGTATATATTGGGTAATCACCACAATAGGAAAACGACACTGTGCTCTTTATCAATTTTACTGAAAAATACGAGCACGACCCCCAGTTGGTAAATATGATCTGAGCAATCACAGCTCATTCCCTCAGACTATTTCTTAGCGAAATGCCAGTAATCCGATTTCTGAGCTCCACGATAACTCAAATAATCTAAGCGTAAAAGCACAGACACGCATGGAGAATGGACCTTCTTAAGTAGAACTGTTCAAATACTAAAAAAATAGTTCAATGGCGGGTAACGAGCCCCTTGATTTCCTATTTCTGGGAACGACTGCTTTGTGTTTTAGCTGATTCTCTGCTGCGTGCTAACAGGGCCAGTCCATACACGTGACGCGAGGGGGGATAAAACTCCCTCCGTCCCTCCTGCTCTCCTGTTCTTGCCTCAGTGGGCCCACACTCACAGCGTCACCCGCTGTCTCTTCTGCCCATCCCTCCTATGAGACTGCTGAATCCTGCCAGTAATATTAGTCTAACGGCTAAATGCAATAATTGCCGGCAGAGGTTCATAATGTGATGAGTGTGATTAGAGTTGATGTGTTCGTGGAGTAACTGCACCCCTTGGAATAGCTTGCACTTACGCCTCGTTTATTTATGCATGCAAACAACGTGGCTAATTGGGTTTTCAGATGCAATGCAAGTACACTGTAATTATATTTGTGGGACGAGATTGTTCTTTGATGCAGAGGATGCCATGGTGACAGCAGAGACTAATAGGCCGTTCAGTTTGGCATCTCCGAACGCGAGGGAGCGCGTGACGCAGTCAGCCGGGAGCCCCTCAGTATTTAACAGGTCCTCTGCAGCTGCTGAGCCCACAAATAGGACGCCAGCTGTGAATGGAGGTTCTGTGAGTAAGTGTCTCCCCCTTTAACACCTGACCTCCACCCTCAGCCTTTTTCACATTCACCTAAGCTGTGGGCATCTCAGCTGGCGTCTAGATGTGGAAAGGAAAAGTTACTCGATACCCTGTGCTGTATTGAAACATGTACTCCTTGTTAACCTATATTTTCGTTTTGTAAAGTTTTACATAGCGCTAACTAGACCCGAGGTATCGGGTATCAGAGCGCTTTACATGAGCACCAGTTTCGTTACAGAGGACCACACTCATTTTTGTTATGCACTGGGAGATTAAGTGATTTGCCCAAAATCACAGGATGTTGAGCGTCCTTGCCGAGACTCGAACCCGGTTCCTCAGGTCCTATGTCGACTGCTCTAGCCATAAGGCTACATCCTCTCCTTCATGCAAACAACTTTGACATTACATTTTCTTTTTTTTCCGTATAGAAAATTGATATTAGCACAGTTCCTAATTTTTATTTGCAGATATAGGTCAATCAGTGTATAGAAAATTAACACACTTAAGAATTCTATGAGCTATTGATATTAGCACAGTTCCTAATTTTTATTTGCAGATTTAGGTCAATCAGTGATGAGTTGCAGGTGTTAAGCTATGATTGGTTATTGGCTGTGTGTGCTAGTGTAAAGGAATTATTGTATGTCTTGAAAATGTATATGATCGGATGTGTGAGTGTATTTTGATTCTGTGTCTTTGAGTAAAGACTCAAAAGCTGTGTGGTGATGGCGGCACACGTGTTAGAAAATGTTCACTATTGTAAAAAAAGTAAACTGAGTTAGATCATTTTGGGTGCCAGGAAAAAAGTCCCATCCGGCCGTTGGGGACTGTTACTTATACTGAAAGAATATGGGAGTGCAGGGACTGCCTGCACTGTTTCCAAAGGCACTCCGGTGGGAGAATACACTCCTGAGTATTGGTATCCTAATAAAGTATCACACGTTACACATAAACGTAGTCTGTTGTAATCCTTATTTGTTAGAGGTTTTATTTACTCGATGAGTCACATATTATTTCATCATAGTGACTTATTTGTGCAACGATATATCAATTGTATTTAATCACAATGTCCAATGATCAATGCATCTTCCCTATGCATTTCGGGCGGAACCCTTCGTCAGGGGATAGCAAAGGATCTGTGGATAAACATATTAGTGTCAGGAAGGGGAGCTCGCTACCACGAGGTAAACAAAGTAATCTGGACAACAGAAAAAAGGGTTAACCCAAACATGCTTGTTCCAATGCTAAAGGAAGTGAAAGAGTTCACCAAGTGCGTGATATGAAAGTAACCGAGTCCGAAATACTGGTGGAAAAACCGATATTTAATGTGCCCATTGAGTGCAAACTGAATAGAAGTGAAAATGCGAGTGAACCGGCATAATACCAATTAAAACATCGCAAACTGACGTGCATTAAAAACGGAACAGTAAAAGATAAAATTGAAAGTAACGTGAAAGTGACAGTTCGGAAAGGTGCTTACCAATAGATGTGAACAGCAACACACGACATGCGGGGCTGCCGACTGTTAGTATGAGGTCGGAGTGAAACGCGGAAGTAAATGCCCGATTAGGAAACTAAAAATAGAAAACGGACTCCCATGAAGGTAAACGACACGAAGGACATGCCGATAATCATGAGTGAAAATAAAGACCGTTCAAAACACGATGTGGACCATAGCAAAATGCTCTACTGTGTTAACTAGAACTGTGCGTGGAAACCAACGCAAGAAATACATTAATCAACGTATCAACACGGAAACCAGTGTCAATCAACTATGGCGGCCATCTTGGAATGGTCAATCACATTATTAATGCTCAATAAATAACTTCAAAAGAAACATGTATACAAAGTGAATGTTGAGAACAATGGAATAAGTCAACAAGGGGAACATGGGTAATCAGTGTAAAAAATGGAGAATACAAAGGGAACCACAGGTAGGAAGGAGGGTTGCCAGGAAGGTAATGTGATGGTGAGACAATGAATAGGGTAACAATGAGGAGGGTAAAGACTAAATGACAATAAGTGGATAAAAGAAGAAGTGGATCGTAGAATAGTTACACAAAAAAATGTAAAACAACGATACGGAATAATGAGATGTGAGAAGGTGAGGAGGGTGAAGTGATGGTAAAATGATGAAGGAGGGTAAAGGCTGGATAACAAGTGGTAGAAAGAGTCGACAAAAAGAGAAGTGAGCCATGAAGGTACTGGCGTAAACATTGTAGGACGGAAATATAGAATATGAACATTAGAGTGCAGAAAAGTGGAAGAGGGAATATGTACATTGAGACAACGGCACTTTATAGGAAACAGCTATATTCCAGTCTGTCATTGAGGCCCTTAGGTTGGCAGGCATCAAGTCTCTTGATCCAGACGGTTTCCCCCTGGAGTAATACTTTTCTGTTATCAACACCATTCCTCAGTGGGACAACCTCCAATACAAGGAACCTCAGTTGGCTCACGTTATGTTGATGTGTACTGAAGTGAGCTGGCAAGGGTGCTTTAGTTGATTTGTTTCTGATGGTGCTTTTATGTTCTGTCAAGCGAACTTTAATCTTTCGTTCGGTTTTGCCTACATAAGGCAAACCACAGGGACATTTAAGTAGATATACTACGTTTTTTGAATCACAAGTGGCATTAGTCCTTAGCTTAATGGCTTTTCCCGATGATGGATGGTTTAGGATGTTGCCTGAAATGATGTTGTAACAATGACTGCATTTATGGCACGGTATAGTGCCTGAATAGTGTGTAGAAAGATCTGTAGGTTTGGTTTCAAGGATGTTTTTGATGTTTTTTGCTCTCTGATATGCAAAAAGTGGTCTGCTGTTAAAGATACCCTGGAAATCTGGTTCAAAACGTATCATATCCCAACTCTTTAAGATGATATTCTTAATTTCCTTGCTTCTTGTCGAGTACTTAGATACAAAAACTGGTCTCTGTTCACCGGTAGATCTTGTGTGACTGGTTAGAAGATCCAAACGGGTTTTAGTGGCTGCACGACTTTTAGCTGCTTGTAGAGTAACCTCAGGATATTTCCTGTCTCTGTACCTTTGAAGTATCTTTTCTTCTGATCTAGCATAGGCCTCTGGTTCTGAACAAATCCTTTTGGCCCTTAGTAGTTGGGAGTATGGCAAATGTGTTTTGAGCAGGTTAGGATGACAGCTGGTGAATAGCAGAGCATTATTTCTGTCCGTTGCTTTGACGAATAAGTTGGTTGTGAGTTTGTTGTCCACAAGTGTCACATCAACATCAAGAAATGGTAGACTATGAGAGCTGATTGTATGTGTGAACTTAATGTGATCATCCAAAGTGTTGATATATTTCAGAAATTCAGGAATTTCATCAGGTTGGCCAATCCAAATAAGAAAAATGTCATCTATGTATCTCCATAGGGTCAAAATGTTGATGGTCCATTTGTTGTGGTTCAAAATGTGGTCAAGCTCCATCCGGTGCATGAACAAGTTCGCATAGCTGGGGGCAGCACAATTCCCCATTGATGTTCCGACGAGTTGAAGATAATATTCATTGTTGAAGGAAAAATAGCTATGGTATAGAGTGAATTGTATGAGTTCAAGTATCAGAACTTTCAAGTCGTCATCGATCGGATGGTTGAGTAGGAAAGATTCAATGGCTTCAATGCCCCTGTTGTGTGGAATCGAAGTGTACAGAGCACATACATCAATAGTTACCAAGGTATATAATTTGTTCGGTTCAATGTTGATTTCTTGGAGGCGGTTCAGGAAGTCAGTGGTATCGCGTAGGTATGTTGACATGGATTTGACAATATCTTGTAAATATTGGTCAATGAACTTGCCGGTGGGCTCATGAATGGAATTTTTGGTAGAGACTATGGGCCGGAACGGTGGACGGTTCAAGTTCTTGTGAATTTTTGGAAGCATATGTATGCTTGGACATTTTGGATGGGATTGTGTAAGGTACTTATAGTCCTTGTCCGTAATCGTTCCCATTGCCAATGCTTTGTCAAGAATCGTTTTGAGTGTGTTGGCAAAAACTCCGGTGGGATCGCTTGGTAATTTCATGTACAAGTTCTCATCATTAACATGGTCGCTGACACTTGTGTTATAGAAATCGCTGTCCATGACAACAAGTGCACCCCCCTTGTCCGCTTTACTGCAGGTAATGTCTGGATTGTTGACAATTTGATTTAGTGCCCTCGATTCCTTAAGTTTGAAGTTGTTATATTTGGGGTTTGGTTTTCTGAAGTTTTCTTTGATGGAGTTCAGTGTGATGGTTTCGAATGAGTCAAATATTTTGTGACTAACAGGAGCCATAAATGTGCTTTTGCTTCTTAGGTCTTTGCACGTGTGTTGTATGGGCGTGCTTGTGGGGGGACACACGTTGGTGAAAAAGTGTCGAAGTCTTAAGGTCCGCATGAATTTGTATAGGCTTATCTCAATTTCCAATTCCGAGGTGTTATAGGTGGGAACGAAAGTGGTTCCACGTTCAAGAGCCGTTAGTTGTAATTGGGATAGCTTTGTTTTGGATATATTAATCACGAGGGTTTTTTGCTCCTGGTTGCTTGAGCAATCGGTGTTGTTTTTTCTTTTGCGGCTTCTGCTCCGCCTGGTTCGACGTTGATGGGTTGGCCTGTTTCTAAAAAAGGAACACCAGATGATGAGGCCGCGGTTTGCGGGACATTGTCGGATGGTTTTGGTGGTACATTGCTCCTGGGTGGTCTTCCATGGTTGGTATTGCCTCTTTGCGAAGAGGAACCATCAGTCGAGCTTCCTTCATCTGAAGACGGGTTGCTGTACGGCCTTTGTTGTCTGCGTTGGGCATAGACTTCTGCCCAACTGTACACCTCCCCCAGTTTATAGTCCATGGTGTCACGTTTGTATTTTCTGATTTTTCTATCATTTATCTCTTTAGTATATTTGTCGAGTTGGATGTTGATATCTGCCAGAGCTTTATCAAGATCATCTTTGGACATGTTAGTTTCTAAGTTGCGGGAGATTTGTGTGATTTCTTTATCCAAATCGTCGATGACTTTTGAGAGTTCTTCAACTATGAGTAGAATTAAATCCAATGAACAACGGTTGAGGATGGCGTACCATCGTTCCGTGAATTTCGGGTTGTTCCGACAGAGGGTCGGCTTCAAAGCGATACGTAAACCTCTCGGGATACGCTGATCTTTATGATATCTAATAAGAGTTCCAGCATGCAGGCGTTGATTAATGATTCTCTTGGAAGTGTAGAGTAGTTGTCTCAACATACTAGGGTTGGAGAAGGTGCTCGTGGAAGAGGGGTCTACTTCCTGAATCAAAGCATAAATACGATTAGTTTCTTCTTGGGTGAACCCAAATGTGTCAGCCCGATTGGCTGTGGTGCTAGCGATTTCCTCATAAGACATGTTTAAAGTTCGGTGCCCGCCAAAAGGGCCAGAGGTACGTTGAGAATCAAAAGCTGTGTGGTGATGGCGGCACACGTGTTAGAAAATGTTCACTATTGTAAAAAAAGTAAACTGAGTTAGATCATTTTGGGTGCCAGGAAAAAAGTCCCATCCGGCCGGTGGGGACTGTTACTTATACTGAAAGAATATGGGAGTGCAGGGACTGCCTGCACTGTTTCCAAAGGCACTCCGGTGGGAGAATACACTCCTGAGTATTGGTATCCTAATAAAGTATCACACGTTACACATAAACGTAGTCTGTTGTAATCCTTATTTGTTGGAGGTTTTATTTACTCGATGAGTCACATATTATTTCATCATAGTGACTTATTTGTGCAACAATATATCAATTGTATTTAATCACAATGTCCAATGATCAATGCATCTTCCCTATGCATTTCGGGCGGAGCCCTTCGTCAGGGGATAGCAAAGGATCTGTGGATAAACATATTAGTGTCAGGAAGGGGAGCTCGCTACCACGAGGTAAACAAAGTAATCTGGACAACAGAAAAAAGGGTTAACCCAAACATGCTTGTTCCAATGCTAAAGGAAGTGAAAGAGTTCACAAAGTGCGTGATATGAAAGTAACCGAGTCCGAAATACTGGTGGAAAAAACGATATTTAATGTGCCCATTGAGTGCAAACTGAATAGAAGTGAAAATGCGAGTGAACCGGCATAATACCAATTAAAACATCGCAAACTGACGTGCATTAAAAACAGAACAGTAAAAGATAAAATTGAAAGTAACGTGAAAGTGACAGTTCGGAAAGGTGCTTACCAATAGATGTGAACAGCAACACACGACATTGAAGGACTGGGTTCTTTGAGACCCAGCGGTGCCAGGGCACAACACCTGAAACCTTCGTGGGTAACCTGCTCCGGCGTACGAATCACAGAGACACGGGACACTTCCTTCGACGTCAAAGATTCAAGGTTTATTTACTGCAGGGAACACAGAAGTCACGGCAAGTACACCACGTGCAACTTGGGGAGACTGCTTCAAATTGGTTCTGTGGATCGCTCCTTTTATACAGTTTTTACCCATAGGACAACATGGTACACAAAAGTTTACAACCTGGTTCTCACCATTATCCCCCAGAGGGGTCGCTTTGGTCACTTTGAAACACATGAGGTCCGGAACATAAGTGCGGAAACATTTGGCGGTTCCCAACTGTAAAAACCCATCTTCCCACCATTAGTGAATTCCAATCAGTAGTAAAACAGATAAAAATAGGAACAAGGACAGGTGTAGAGGAAGACGGAGACAGTGGGGAGATCGGAAAGGGTGTAAAAGGGGAGGTATCGGGAAACACGAGATACAGGCATCAAAGGGACGTGCCTAATGAGATGCACGGCTGAGACAATAAGTCCGTGCGGCAAGATGAGCCTCGAGCGGCGCCATCTGCTTTACAGTAGCATCCCCCTCGTCATAAAGACACTTACAAAGAACATGTGTCTTCCGCAAATATCTTGGGAGTCCCAGGGTCGCGAAGCGGACATCGTCCGTTCGCTGGCTACTTTGAGGGCAAGAGACAAAATGGATGCCGTATCCTTTAGCATTGGAACAAGCATGTTTGGGTTAACCCTTTTTTCTGTTGTCCAGATTACTTTGTTTACCTCGTGGTAGCGAGCTCCCCTTCCTGACACTAATATGTTTATCCACAGATCCTTTGCTATCCCCTGACAAAGGGCTCCGCCCGAAATGCATAGGGAAGATGCATTGATCATTGGACATTGTGATTAAATACAATTGATATATTGTTGCACAAATAAGTCACTATGATGAAATAATATGTGACTCATCGAGTAAATAAAAACTCCAACAAATAAGGATTACAACAGACTACGTTTATGTGTAACGTGTGATACTTTATTAGGATACCAATACTCAGGAGTGTATTCTCCCACCGGAGTGCCTTTGGAAACAGTGCAGGCAGTCCCTGCACTCCCATATTCTTTCAGTATAAGTAACAGTCCCCACCGGCCGGATGGGACTTTTTTCCTGGCACCCAAAATGATCTAACTCAGTTTACTTTTTTTACAATAGTGAACATTTTCTAACACGTGTGCCGCCATCACCACACAGCTTTTGATTCTCAACGTACCTCTGGCCCTTTTGGCGGGCACCGAACTTTAAACATGTCTTATGAGGAAATCGCTAGCACCACAGCCAATCGGGCTGACACATTTGGGTTCACCCAAGAAGAAACTAATCGTATTTATGCTTTGATTCAGGAAGTAGACCCCTCTTCCACGAGCACCTTCTCCAACCCTAGTATGTTGAGACAACTACTCTACACTTCCAAGAGAATCATTAATCAACGCCTGCATGCTGGAACTCTTATTAAATATCATAAAGATCAGCGTATCCCGAGAGGTTTACGTATCGCTTTGAAGCCGACCCTCTGTCGGAACAACCCGAAATTCACGGAACGATGGTACGCCATCCTCAACCGTTGTTCACTGGATTTAATTCTACTCATAGTTGAAGAACTCTCAAAAGTCATCGACGATTTGGATAAAGAAATCACACAAATCTCCCGCAACTTAGAAACTAACATGTCCAAAGATGATCTTGATAAAGCTCTGGCAGATATCAACATCCAACTCGACAAATATACTAAAGAGATAAATGATAGAAAAATCTGAAAATACAAACGTGACACCATGGACTATAAACTGGGGGAGGTGTACAGTTGGGCAGAAGTCTATGCCCAACGCAGACAACAAAGGCCGTACAGCAACCCGTCTTCAGATGAAGGAAGCTCGACTGATGGTTCCTCTTCACAAAGAGGCAATACCAACCATGGAAGACCACCCAGGAGCAATGTACCACCAAAACCATCCGACAATGTCCCGCAAACGCGGCCTCATCATCTGGTGTTCCTTTTTTAGAAACAGGCCAACCCATCAACGTCGAACCAGGCGGAGCAGAAGCCGCAAAAGAAAAAACAACACCGATTGCTCAAGCAACCAGGAGCAAAAAACCCTCGTGATTAATATATCCAAAACAAAGCTATCCCAATTACAACTAACGGCTCTTGAACGTGGAACCACTTTCGTTCCCACCTATAACACCTAGGAATTGGAAATTGAGATAAGCCTATACAAATTCATGCGGACCTTAAGACTTCGACACTTTTTCACCAACGTGTGTCCCCCCACAAGCACGCCCATACAACACACGTGCAAAGACCTAAGAAGCAAAAGCACATTTATGGCTCCTGTTAGTCACAAAATATTTGACTCATTCGAAACCATCACACTGAACTCCATCAAAGAAAACTTCAGAAAACCAAACCCCAAATATAACAACTTCAAACTTAAGGAATCGAGGGCACTAAATCAGATTGTCAACAATCCAGACATCGCCTGCAGTAAAGCAGACAAGGGGAGTGCACTTGTTGTCATGGACAGCGATTTCTATAACACAAGTGTCAGCGACCATGTTAATGATGAGAACTTGTACATGAAATTACCAAGCGATCCCACCGGAGTTTTTGCCAACACACTCAAAACGATTCTTGACAAAGCATTGGCAATGGGAACGATTACGGACAAGGACTATAAGTACCTTACACAATCCCATCCAAAATGTCCAAGCATACATATGCTTCCAAAAATTCACAAGAACTTGACCCGTCCACCGTTCCGGCCCATAGTCTCTACCAAAAATTCCATTCATGAGCCCACCGGCAAGTTCATTGACCTGTATTTACAAGATATTGTCAAATCCATGTCAACATACCTACGCGATACCACTGACTTCCTGAACCGCCTCCAAGAAATCAACATTGAACCGAACAAATTATATACCTTGGTAACTATTGATGTATGTGCTCTGTACACTTCGATTCCACACAACAGGGGCATTGAAGCCATTGAATCTTTCCTACTCAACCATCCGATCGATGACGACTTGAAAGTTCTGATACTTGAACTCATACAATTCACTCTATACCATAGCTATTTTTCCTTCAACAATGAATATTATCTTCAACTCGTCGGAACATCAATGGGGAATTGTGCTGCCCCCAGCTATGCGAACTTGTTCATGCACCGGATGGAGCTTGACCACATTTTGAACCACAACAAATGGACCAACATCATTTTGACCCTATGGAGATACATAGATGACATTTTTCCTATTTGGATTGGCCAACCTGATGAAATTCCTGAATTTCTGAAATATATCAACACTTTGGATGATCACATTAAGTTCACACATACAATCAGCTCTCATAGTCTACCATTTCTTGATGTTGATGTGACACTTGTGGACAACAAACTCACAACCAACTTATTCATCAAAGCAACGGACAGAAATAATGCTCTGCTATTCACCAGCTGTCATTCTAACCCGCTCAAAACACATTTGCCATACTCCCAACTACTAAGGGCCAAAAGGATTTGTTCAGAACCAGAGGCCTATGCTAGATCAGAAGAAAAGATACTTCAAAGGTACAGAGACAGGAAATATCCTGAGGTTACTCTACAAGCAGCTAAAAGTCGTGCAGCCACTAAAACCCGTTTGGATCTTCTAACCACTCACACAAGATCTACCGGTGAACAGAGACCAGTTTTTGTATCTAAGTACTCGACAAGAAGCAAGGAAATTAAGAATATCATCTTAAAGAGTTGGGATATGATACGTTTTGAACCAGATTTCCAGGGTATCTTTAACAGCAGACCACTTTTTGCATACCAGAGAGCAAAAAACATCAAAAACATCCTTGAAACCAAACCTACAGATCTTTCTACACACTATTCAGGCACTATACCGTGCCATAACTGCAGTCATTGTTACAACATCATTTCAGGCAACATCCTAAACCATCCATCATCGGGAAAAGCCATTAAGCTAAGGACTAATGCCACTTGTGTTTCAAAAAACGTAGTATATCTACTTAAATGTCCCTGTGGATTGCCTTATGTAGGCAAAACCGAACAAAAGATTAAAGTTCGCTTGACAGAACATAAAAGCACCATCAGAAACAAATCAACTAAAGCACCCTTGGCAGCTCACTTCAGTACACACCAACATAACGTGAGCCAACTGAGATTCCTTGTATTGGAGGTTGTCCCACTGAGGAATGGTGTTGATAACAGAAAAGTATTACTCCAGAGGGAAACCGTCTGGATCAAGAGACTTGATGCCTGCCAACCTAAGGGCCTCAATGACAGACTGGAATATAGCTGTTTCCTATAAAGTGCTGTTGTCTCAATGTACATATTCCCTCTTCCACTTTTCTGCACTCTAATGTTCATATTCTATATTTCCGTCCTACAATGTTTACGCCAGTACCTTCATGGCTCACTTCTCTTTTTGTCTACTCTTTCTACCACTTGTTATCCAGCCTTTACCCTCCTTCATCATTTTACCATCACTTCACCCTCCTCACCTTCTCACATCTCATTATTCCGTATCGTTGTTTTACATTTTTTTGTGTAACTATTCTACGATCCACTTCTTCTTTTATCCACTTATTGTCATTTAGTCTTTACCCTCCTCATTGTTACCCTATTCATTGTCTCACCATCACATTACCTTCCTGGCAACCCTCCTTCCTACCTGTGGTTCCCTTTGTATTCTCCATTTTTTACACTGATTACCCATGTTCCCCTTGTTGACTTATTCCATTGTTCTCAACATTCACTTTGTATACATGTTTCTTTTGAAGTTATTTATTGAGCATTAATAATGTGATTGACCATTCCAAGATGGCCGCCATAGTTGATTGACACTGGTTTCCGTGTTGATACGTTGATTAATGTATTTCTTGCGTTGGTTTCCACGCACAGTTCTAGTTAACACAGTAGAGCATTTTGCTATGGTCCACATCGTGTTTTGAACGGTCTTTATTTTCACTCATGATTATCGGCATGTCCTTCGTGTCGTTTACCTTCACGGGAGTCCGTTTTCTATTTTTAGTTTCCTAATCGGGCATTTACTTCCGCGTTTCACTCCGACCTCATACTAACAGTCGGCAGCCCCGCATGTCGTGTGTTGCTGTTCACATCTATTGGTAAGCACCTTTCCGAACTGTCACTTTCACGTTACTTTCAATTTTATCTTTTACTGTTCCGTTTTTAATGCACGTCAGTTTGCGATGTTTTAATTGGTATTATGCCGGTTCACTCGCATTTTCACTTCTATTCAGTTTGCACTCAATGGGCACATTAAATATCGGTTTTTCCACCAGTATTTCGGACTCGGTTACTTTCATATCACGCACTTGGTGAACTCTTTCACTTCCTTTAGCATTGGAACAAGCATGTTTGGGTTAACCCTTTTTTCTGTTGTCCAGATTACTTTGTTTACCTCGTGGTAGCGAGCTCCCCTTCCTGACACTAATATGTTTATCCACAGATCCTTTGCTATCCCCTGACGAAGGGCTCCGCCCGAAATGCATAGGGAAGATGCATTGATCATTGGACATTGTGATTAAATACAATTGATATATCGTTGCACAAATAAGTCACTATGATGAAATAATATGTGACTCATCGAGTAAATAAAACCTCCAACAAATAAGGATTACAACAGACTACGTTTATGTGTAACGTGTGATACTTTATTAGGATACCAATACTCAGGAGTGTATTCTCCCACCGGAGTGCCTTTGGAAACAGTGCAGGCAGTCCCTGCACTCCCATATTCTTTGAGTAAAGACTGCCAGATTGGAAAACACAATCATTCCTGCCAAAATGGGGGATATGCTCCACTTGTGGCAATCCATCCAGCTCCGAAATCAGACCCATAACTCGGCAGTCCATTGTGAAAAATGCCATAGTTGCATAATGGCCAGTCTGGCCCTGAGTGAAGGTGAATATGTATAGTGTTTGGAAGGTTTATGTGTGCATATTTTAGGGCAGGTGTGTCTGTCTGTGTGTTGATGGTTCTTTCTATTGGAGTTAAAGGTAAGATGGATAATGTCCTGAAGGTATGCATGTGTGTGTTCTGGTTTACATCTGGGCATGTGTATGTAGGTATTTAGCTTCTATGTGGTTGTATGATCTAGAGAAGATATGTAGTGTACTGAATGTGTGTGCATGTAAGTCTGTGTAGTTGTATTTATATGTGTGTGTATAGATGGTTGAGAAATCTGTCTTGCTCCTGCACTTGACGGCGAAGATGTGTATTATCCTTCAATTGTGTGCATGTATATTCATTGGTTTGTGTGTGTTGATGTGTGTGTGAATGTGTGTGTGTGTATGTCTAGAAGTGAGTGTACATGTTTATGTGTGTGCGGGGAATGAGATTTTAATATCTTTTTATGATCAATTTAATAACTTATCTCATTCGTCAATTTTGGATCGCTTGTTTTCTGTCATTGAGTAAAAGACAAACCCCGCATAGGTTAGATAAAACCCATAAACTGACGCAACTCTGAAGAACCACTTACAACTGATAAAGTTTAAAAGTTTTAATATAAAATTAAGAAAAGTTGCAAGTACAATCCTCTCAGGATAAGGTTCATCAAATATACAGGAACTAGAAGGAACATATATTCCCTAAAGAACCTCAGTCTACAAACGAATACAATTAAAGTCAGCTCGAGAATCAACAAATTAAAAAGCATAGATATGATGTGGTTCCGTTGCGTCATCTAAAGAAAGAGAAAAATAATCAAGTTAATCTGTCCCTACTCTATACTAAGTGACATCCCTACTTCGCAAGTTCCTAACCTAAAAAGGTGTCAGCAGTTTGACTTCCAAAGAAGTACAAAATCTCTTAGCCTCTAAAGGTAATTCCTATCGAGAAGCAGTACCCTCTCTGCCTACCCATCCGCTCTCTAAGGGTCCTCGGCCTACTGCTCTCTTGCGCTCTGATCTCTCTCAGCGCATCTGCTCAAGTCATCTACTCTTTGCCCTTCGCTCTGAGCTGTTCGCCTTCGCCTTCGCTATCTTCTCCCCGGGGTGCTGTCCCTAAAATACATAATCACAGTGTGGGTGGAACGCCCCTTCGACGCCCACCACGGACTTTCCCCATGATCTCATTCTTTGCTCTTTTCCATGGCTTCATCTCATTCCGTCGTCCGTTAAGTTGACCCTTCTCCTTAGGCGCCATCTTCGTCTTCTTGCTGGTGACTTCATTGACATATCAGTTGTCCTTTCGGAGCAAAAGTCTATCACCTCAGCGGAACTTTACTCTTTACAACTATATGCATAACCTTTCTTGGTCCTGTGAATGGTCATTTCAAAACAAGACTCAAATTCCAAGCGCCCCTTATCACGTTTAGGCCATAAACTCTGTCCGGCATTGTCACCTTAAATCTAGCAAGAACTAGACTCCTTGGCTCGCACGTTCACATCAAGGCTATTCACGACTCCTGTGAGCCCACTAAATTACAAACAGCGGACTACACTCCTGCGAACCCTTGGTCAGCTAGGTTAAAATCACACATGACCTAAACCCTTCTAACATTCTTACAAGAAGCTTTCTATACAGTATAACCTTTAACACACATTTATATATAATCGCATTTAGTAAATCGTTTGCTTAAGTGAATACATTCTACATAGAATATAAATTACCTAGAATATAACTTTACATTCTCATTCGTTACATCGTTATGTATTTTCTCTGCACATCTCTCCATGTTACATTTCTCGCTGTTTCTCCATTTAAAGTTACACATGTACATGAATTCTACTTTGCACGTTCTTCAATTCGTAAGCATTTCTACACATTTCTACATTAGCCCACTATGTATACTGGCCTTCTAAATCTAACGCATGTTCAAGAGTAAATACAGTTACATTTCCTATATTACATTGGTTACATCGGTTAACTTTATGCTATAAGTGTCAACTTCATGTTACGATATACATTTCATTCCTACGTTATACGATATGCTTGTAAATATGGCTCGGATATATGTTTTATTCAAATTGCGCTCTCTCAGTTCCCCCCTTTGATGACTTCTGGGAGTCATCACTAAATGCAATTTGAATAGCACCCTTACACAGAACTAGTTACAATATTCCCTCTTTTTATCGTTTCGAGAGCTCTTAAACTTTTGTACTGTTGATCTTGTAAAGCAGCTAATCTCCTTTCTTGCTCTCTCATGGATCTTTGTAACCGGTTCGACCTATACCATTTATACAATTTCACTAACCCTAATATTGTGATTATACAAATCAATACTATCAATACAGGTTTTAATATATACCATATTATGCTTTTACCAAGGTTGGCAAACCAACTTCCAACCTTTCCTACTCCATGACCTACTTTTTCCCAAACATTTGTTCTTGATAAATCTTCGATTTCTTTATGTATCTGTGTAATTTATGTATGACTTTCTCAAGTGGTTTTGAATTGTCAGGAATGTAAGTACAACATTCTTGGACCTTCAAAGCCTTGCAAACTCCGCCCTCTTTTGCTAGCAGTACATCTAAAGCAAGTCGGTTCTGAAGAACCATTGCTCTAATCGACTGCATCTCTCCTTCTACTAACATTAATGACCTTGCAGTACTTGCAGATAATCTATCTACAACTGTAGCTAGTCTCCTGATCTTAACATCGTTAAGTATCAAACCTAACATAGGAAACATCGCTCCAAATATGTCTCCAACTACTTCTGCATCTCCTACTTCCCTTTTCGTTCTTGTCGAAGCCTTTCCTTCTATGATCGCTAAATCCTTTGCATGATATATTTTGGGGAAGACAATTGCCAAGTAACACGAACCATACCAATTGTCAGGTAGTTTTACATAGGCATTTCTTCCACATACAAAATATACATTTGGAATCGCTTGCATCCCTTTAATAAAATCTTTCGTATAGTACTCTAATCGAAAAGCATGTTCGCAATTTACTTCACCTACAAATACACTTTCATAATACGTCTTGCTTCGAGTTAAACATAACTTCCCTTTCTGCGTTCTATCCAAAGCTATTGGACCATTGCTACCTTTCTTCTTGTGTGCTTTTTCTTCTTCGGTCCAATCTGTTTTCCACTGTCCTGACATTTTCAGAATCTTCTGTCTTCTGTATCTGTCGTCTACTTGTCCTATGAACTTTTTCTCCACTTCTGACACTTTGCAAGTCAGGTTATTTCTGCGTGCGTATGATGTATCTAATGTATCCCAAGGAAGAAAGAATTTAGCTAGTCTATCCTCCTTTTTATAATAGTCCCACTTATTCATTTGTTTATAATTCGGAACTTCAGGTAGTACCGAATCATAATTTGAAAAGTAGTACTCAAATCCTTCCCTACCATAAAATATACTAAGCAGTAAACTACATGTTATCCCATAAGTCAGTGGGAGATGATGATATCGGATGCCTTCGTCTACGGAAGCCGGCAATTGCATACAAACGTAACATTCTTTGGCCTCCATGGCATCGATATACTCGTACAACAATTTGGCATATGCATTTGACCTAAAGTTTCCCTGTGACTCGTCTACGTGTAACCTACGAGCTTCATTCGCCAGTAACGCCTTTTCACGGATGACATTGCTCTCCTCCTCCTTCCCGACAAGAGCAGGTTTCAAAGTCGTTACAGGCTTTACATCTTCTGTTTCTTTATCACTTTCATGTCCTACCATGTATGATGTGGTAACTACTGTAATAATGAGAAAAATTACTACTGCTATTAGTGTACCTACTATGCATCTAGCTTTTCGGTTTGGGTTGCCGTTCTCCATGTTATCAAAAGAGCGCAACTCCTTCCGTTGCGAGGAAAGTTTCTCTTTTCAGTCTTTGCTTTATTTGCCTTGTTCGATCTCTCAGTTTATAAAGTGCTCTTTATCAACAAAGTCTCTTTTCATAACAATGTCTTTTTTTTTTCTTCAGTAATAGACAACCCTAACCCTTCTCCGTCCTCTAAATGTAATCCCTAATTTTATTCTTCTTTCCACTTGGCGCTAGGTTATCTTCTTCTTTATAGCTTATACACAAAAGTCTTTATGCATCTACAATTATTCTCGTACCTGCAGCTTTAATAACATGTTCCAATAATTCAAAACGAACAACTTTTTCTTCTTCTTCTGGAATTTGATGACCAAAAGTCGGAAACTGTAATCGATTTAGCACTAGATCTTTGATCCGACTTAGGTATGGGGGTATGGGAAGTGTGAAAGTCAGTAACCCCTCAGTCTCGAGTCCAGGCGTCAACATCCATATCTCCACTGCCACAAATGGATCGAGATCGATTACCTTCACTTCTTTCACTCTCCCAGATTTCTGTCCCCAAGACATCTGCTAGATAGGTCCACTCTGGGGTGGCGTACCTTCTGCAGGGCACACGTACCCTTCTTGATCTCCTTGGACTCTCAGTGCCTGAGTCTGTAGTTTCTTCTTCTTGGTCCGACTCTTCAGCGATCGGGACAAGGGTTCTTTCTTGATCTGCTTTTAAGCTTGGCCTTCTCCTTCTCTCCGGCCAACTAGCTTTGTCACTCCTTGTCCTCCTACTCCTTGTTCTTGGACTTATCTCTTGGTCACTCTCAGCTTGTTCGGTATCTGATTCGGACTCCCAATTACTTTCTTCTCCTGGTGACTCGAATTTTGTTACCTGCTAAACAGGCACGGGTCAAAGCAATAATTTCAGCTACCTGAGCGGAATGTACTCCTTCCAGGCAGGCGGCTTCCACAACTCTGGTAATAGTACAAACTGCATAAGCTGCTCTCAGCTGACCAATATCGTCTCTTACGCATGAACCATCAACGAAGAATATTTCATCGGGGTCAGTCAATGGCTCATCCACGATATCTGGTCTCGGTTTGGTGCATAGTTCAGTCACATCAAGGCAGTCATGATCTGTACAAATTTCATCATCAATCTCATTTGGAAGTGGCATCAAAGTTGCAGGATTCAAGACGGAGCATCTCTTTAGGGTCACATTCTCGGCAGCCAGTATGACTTGCTCGTAGCGTGTGAGCCTGCTATTTGTCAGATGCTGAGTCTTAGTCCTGGTCATTAACAATTCTACAGAATGCGGTACGTACACCACTAACTGATGTCCCATTACCACACTTTCACAACGTTCAATGCTGACACCCGTTGCAGCTACGGATTTGAGACATCCGGGCAACGCTGCGGCTACTGGATCTAATGTAGCCGAAAAATAAGCAACTGGCCTACGCGCATTGCCGTGTATCTGGGCCAAAACTGCTAAAGCGCATCCCTCTCTTTCGCAGCAGTAAAGCAAGAATGGTTTGGTGTAATCAGGCATTCCTAAAGCCGGGGCACGACATAAGTCCTCCCTCAGCTGCAAAAACGCCATCAAACAATCTTTGTCCCATGGTACCGGATCACTTACTCCTTTGTGCGTCAGTTGTAGTAACGGTTTTGCCTTTAGTGAGAAGTTGGCTATCCACTGCCGACAATAACCGACCATGCCTAAAAACATCCTGACTTCTCTTTGTGTTGTAGGCGCGTTCATTTTCATGATCGCCTCTATTCTGTCTGGAGACACTTTCGCTTTCCCTTTTCAATCCTATGGCCCAAGTATTGCACTTCAGTCTTACAATACTGCAATTTACTTGGAGACACCTTGTGTCCGTTCTCGGCCAAGTGATTTAGTAAGGTAATGGTGTCTACTTTGCAAGCTTCCTCAGTTTCTGACGCAACTAGGAGGTCGTCTATGTACTGGACTAGAACCGAGTTCTTGGGCAGTACTAGACTTTCAAGATTCTTCTTCAGTAGCTGGTTAAAAATCGATGGGCTTTCTGTATACCCCTGAGGGGTACGACACCATGTTAAAACGCGATTTTCCAGCTTAAAAGCGAAAAGATACTGGCTCTCTTCATCTAAAGGAATCGAAAAGAAAGCCTGGCACAAATCTATTACGGTGAACCATTCAGCTTGGAACGGTATCTGGAATAATATCACTGATGGATTCGGTACCACTGGACAACATGAGACAACGATATTATTAACCTTTCGTAGATCCTGCACAATTCTGTATTTTCCACTAGGCTTCTGTAAACCCATAATCGGGGAGTTACATGGACTTCCCACGATCTCCTTCAGTATTCCCTGCTTAATCATGGATTTGATCACAGGCTTTATTCCTGCAATCGTCTCTGGTGTCAACTTATATTGTGGTATTCTCGGATACTCGGCATTGGGTCTTACCATGATCTTTACTGGTTCTACCCCTTTAATCAATCCTATTTCTTCTCCAGTAAAATCCCACACCTCAGCTGACACTTTCTCCCTCAAGTCCTGTGGAAGCTCCTCCACTGTCAGGGTAGGATATAGTTCCACACATTCCTGCGAGTTTACAACTTTAAAATCGGCATCCTCATCATTGGTCTGCACTTCTACTCCTTCAGGTGTGCAATGTATTGTGCAATTTAGTTTACACAACAGATCTCTTCCTAACAGACACACAGGGCTAGAATCACAGATTACAAACTGATGTTCATCACTGTAATTCCCTATCTTCACTGATACTGGTTCTGTCAAAGGATTCGTCATCCTCCTGTTTGCGACTCCCACCACCTGTATCGTCTCTCCCGACATTGGCAAACCTGGGACTACCGCTGATCTCAACGTGGATCTAGTGGCCCCCGTGTCTACCAAAAAGGTCGTAGGACATCCAGCTACTTCAGCCTCTACGTAGGGTCCTCTCTGATCTACTTCCAGGGCTGCACCTAGAGTACAGTCTTCTTCTCTATTCACTCGTTGCCCTGTAAGAGGATCAACGTAGTAGCATTCTTCTCCTCCGACGAACAATGGCATTTGTCTATAGGTTTTTCCTCCATTTGTAATGCGAGGCGGTTGAGGAAACGGGGCTCGAGGAGTCTGATTCCCCCCTTTGATAAACCTTCCCTTCGGGACTGCTGTTCCCTTTACCATGCTGGGTTGAACCTCATCCTCCTCCTGTTCTAATTCCCCCGTCTCGACATTATATGGACACTCGCGTCTCCAATGTCCCACCTCGTTACACTGATGACACCTCGTTGTCTTTTTCAGTGTCGCGATATCCATTCTCGGTCTCGGTCTTTCTTCCTCATCTCTGCTCTGATTATTCTGTTTCTTTACTGGTGTTCCTGTTCCCTGTTGCCGCTGTCCACCCTTTCCAGCTGATTGCATCTGCACCAACATCAGCTTTTCTTTAAGTTTCTTTGCTTTTGAGTCTATTTCGTCGCTACAGTACCTTGCATATCTCAGAATCTCATCTAACGGTTTGTTCTGCCAACAAATCAAATGCTGTTGTATCATTAGGCTTATGTCTGGTCTCAATCCTAGAACAAACTTCGACACAAACTGTCCTATGTCTTTAGGATCCATGACATCCAACCCGCTATACTGTTTAAATGCTTTCAGCAATCTCTCGTAGAATTCGTGAACTGTCTCTTTAGGTTCCTGAGTTGTTCGATCTATCTTAACCCAGTCTATGTCTTGCACTGGCACTTTCTCTTTTAACCATGCAATTACTCTTTCGTACTTTTCCATGACTCTATCGGATGGGCCGTTTGTCTGGGCATCTCTCGGAGGCTCACAAGTGGGCCATTCGATACTAAGTTTGCATGCCGTCCACAAATCTCCGGGTACTACGATATCGAACAAGGTGTTCAAATCGATCCACAGCACCTTAGAGATCTTCACGAACCTCTCTACCTGCTTGTACCACTCTACGGGGTTCTCTCTTAACTTGGGGAAAGAATTAGTGAATGCCGCTAAATCCCCCCTACTCCAAGGTACATGAACGTAGTTTCCGTTCGCGATTTCTCGCAAAGGGAAAGCTTCCATTCGCATTAGGTCTCCATCCTGGGACTTCACAAGTGCACTCCTTCTGACAGATCCCCTCTTGGACCATTTTTCCTCCCATCTATCCAGATCTCTCCATATCCTGATACACATGATCAGTTCCCTTATGTGTACTCTTAGCCCAATCGTCCTACGCTCATCTAGATCTCGATCTGTGCAATTCAGCCTATGGTTGGCCTGTAAGGCTTTAGTTCGTGACATGTCTATCATATACTTGTCTGCTAATTCAGATAATTTCTCATGAGGTGCCCTTGCCTTCCGAGTAACATCCTTAGATAAAAACAGTATTTCATCTGGTTCGTACAGCTCTAACCTCTCTATTGCCACAGTGCCGTCAATTATTTCATCCAAGTCTGATTTTAAACTCATTACATCAATCCGTCTTGCTTTTATTTCAGCTCTCAGTACGTCAGTCCTAGGTTGTTCTCTTACATCCCTCTCACCTCCACTATGCGCCCTACGCCTAAGCACAGGTGAGTTATGAGGAGTTTTTCTTCCATCTCTTTGTTCCCACCTCTCTAGATCCCAAGCCTTTCCATCTTCCCTTGGGGTGTGGTGGAACATTGCTCCATTCCCCATCACTACATTCCGTCTTTCTGGCTCGGTGTCTCCAGATACGATATAGGATCCACCGTGCTGTTCTAAACCATTGTAACTCGCTTGCTGTCTGGTGTCGCTCAACAACCGATAAGATCCTTCATGGCCCTCCATGTTCCCGCGATCTCGTTCGTGATCACCGGATGCATGGCGAGACGTTTCGCGACTCCCTATATTCTCATGACTTCGTTCGTGTTCACCGGATGCATGGCGAGACCCTTCGCGGCTCTCCATGTTCCCGTGATTTCGTTTGTGATCACCGGAGGCATGTCGAGACGTTTCACGACTCTCCATGTTACCGTGATTCCAATGTCGCGCATTTTCTTCTAGGGCATGGTGAGTGCATCTGAAACTATTTCGATACTCCTGCGTCCTTCGTTCTCCCTCACTAAAGGTGACGCGAGGCACCTCCCCACACCCTGTACTTCTGTCGTTACACATTTGCCTATTGCCGCTGGTAATATGGCAAGTATCTCCTCTGCTTTCTTGACTCCCTCTCTCCCACTCTGGGCTGCTTTCGCCAGCTCCACAATGAGAGAGGATCCTGTTATCCTGATCACTCCATTCTGCTCCTGTTTCTAATTTCTTATTCTCAGTTTCTTCGGCAGTATCCCATTCTCTCAAATATTCCCTTCATTCCTTATAGGATTTCGGTTTCGGTCCCCTTAAATCCATCTGTCCTCTTTGGCCCCCTTGTTCTACCCAGGGACCCGTTGCAGAATCTAGTGGGGTACTCCGACTCATTGGTCCTGACAACTGCCTTTGGGAATTGGTCGTGTTATTCCTTCCCCCTGTCTCTGCCCTTTCTCTGTCCCATCGTGCCTGTTCCTCCTGCTGGACCCCTTCTGGGTTGTAGATTGACACTATAGGCCCTATGGTAACAGGTACTTGTAGAGCATCTGGCATTTGATACGACCTTGCATACTGCGTTTCTGGCACCTTCTGGACCACGAATCTTCCTACTACCCTCTGTTCGGAACTAGATTGAGGTACTTCCTCACCCTTCTTGGCATCCCACTCTGTTACTGGAAGCGATTTATATTCCCCCCATCTAGCTCCGTCCCCTTGTTGTAGTACAGGACTTTCGGCTTCTCCGCTGTACGGAGGTGGTCTATCTGTTAGTAGTCTCTCTATTAGATCCTCATCTGGCTCGCTATCCTCATCTTCTTCTAGAGGTTTCTTTTCTCCCGTAGCTTCTAGCATTGTGAACAGTTTGTCTGCCTCTATCTTTTGTACCCTCCACTTTTTGGCTTCTTCGTCCCATTTAGCATCCTGCACTGCTTTTACCGATCGCCTCACTCTTTCCTGGCGCCTCTTTAAGCTCTTTTCATGTGCTGCTCTAAACCATGCACTAAGGGCTTCGAACTGTGTTGGCCTCGGTAGAGGTCTTGTTGCAAGCATTACCGCTTTCAGTTGGTTCAATACTTCCAATTTAAACGTCCCGTATCTCGGAAACGTCAGTTCCTTATTCCCTTCTGTTAGCTTATTCCACTCGGAGATCCATAATATCGAGTGTAAGCCTACATTTACTGCCATATGATAAGCTGGTGTGCCTTCTGGTGGAGCTTCTTCTCCGGCATACAAGTTTCCTCTATCTCTCTTAAAGATCGCCCTTAAACGTTTAAAACACCTCATTTTTGATAATCTACAAATTTCCTCTACTCTCTTCCTTATTTACGTCCCGATGACAAACCAACCAATCCCTACGCGACTCTCGCTAATCGGCCTATCCCAGCGCGACTCTACGCTGACCGACCAATCTCAGCGCGGCTCTACGTTGACGTCACTCGTTCTCTTTGCAGCAATTCCCTTCAGTTCTTAATTCGTCTCACGATCTTGCATGCGTTTCATTCATACACCGAAAAATGACTACTTCCGTCCAAGCGATCACTTTTCTCTGACTGTACGGCCACAGTCTAACTGTAATTGTCACCTCAACTGGCGAAACGTCTTCCCTCTTACGGTCAGACGCTTGCCTCAACTGATAGGTTACTTACACACAGTAAACGTACGACCAGCGTCCGTTACTCATACACTCACTCTTACGCTCCCCCTATCATCGGTCTGTCGGGCGATCAATGGTACCTCATGACCCCCTTTCAATGGTAGACAAATTACTCTGGGTGTTCGATACACCCGAACCACTTAAGCTCTCCTTGAACTTAAGATTTTATCCGGTTGCGCGCGCTCACAACCTTCCCTCAATCAAACTACAGGCATTCAACTCCGCTTGACATTACAACACAGGTACAACACAAAATACCGCAATCTTACAACGCATGACCCTTATACTCACTCTCGACCGACTCTGCTGCTTTTCTCTCGACGCACCGTCAGCACCGTCTTCGGCAGGGATTCTTCTTCTGGTCGTCGATGACTAGGGACCTTGGGGTAATCTAGACCTGACCTAGGTTGTCTTCCTCAAGAAGAAAACCATCTTTCTCTGCTACCAACTGCGGGGAATGAGATTTTAATATCTTTTTATGATCAATTTAATAACTTATCTCATTCGTCAATTTTGGATCGCTTGTTTTCTGTCATTGAGTAAAAGACAAACCCCGCATAGGTTAGATAAAACCCATAAACTGACGCAACTCTGAAGAACCACTTACAACTGATAAAGTTTAAAAGTTTTAATATAAAATTAAGAAAAGTTGCAAGTACAATCCTCTCAGGATAAGGTTCATCAAATATACAGGAACTAGAAGGAACATATATTCCCTAAAGAACCTCGGTCTACAAACGAATACAATTAAAGTCAGCTCGAGAATCAACAAATTAAAAAGCATAGATATGATGTGGTTCAGTTGCGTCATCTAAAGAAAGAGAAAAATAATCAAGTTAATCTGTCCCTACTCTATACTAAGTGACATCCCTACTTCGCAAGTTCCTAACCTAAAAAGGTGTCAGCAGTTTGACTTCCAAAGAAGTACAAACTCTCTTAGCCTCTAAAGGTAATTCCTATCGAGAAGCAGTACCCTCTCTGCCTACCCATCCGCTCTCTAAGGGTCCTCGGCCTACTGCTCTCTTGCGCTCTGATCTCTCTCAGCGCATCTGCTCAAGTCATCTACTCTTCGCTCTTCGCTCTGAGCTGTTCGCCTTCGCCTTCGCTATCTTCTCCCCGGGGTGCTGTCCCTAAAATACACAATCACAGTGTGGGTGGAACGCCCCTTCGACGCCCACCACGGACTTTCCCCATGATCTCATTCTTTGCTCTTTTCCATGGCTTCATCTCTTTCCGTCGTCCGTTAAGTTGACCCTTCTCCTTAGGCGCCATCTTCGTCTTCTTGCTGGTGACTTCATTAACATATCAGTTGTCCTTTCGGAGCAAAAGTCTATCACCTCAGCGGAACTTTACTCTTTACAACTATATGCATAACCTTTCTTGGTCCTGTGAATGGTCATTTCAAAACAAGACTCAAATTCCAAGCGCCCCTTATCACGTTTAGGCCATAAACTCCGTCCGGCATTGTCACCTTAAATCTAGCAAGAACTAGACTCCTTGGCTCGCACGTTCACATCAAGGCTATTCACGACTCCTGTGAGCCCACTAAATTACAAACAGCGGACTACACTCCTGCGAACCCTTGGTCAGCTAGGTTAAAATCACACATGACCTAAACCCTTCTAACATTCTTACAAGAAGCTTTCTAAACAGTATAACCTTTAACACACATTTATATATAATCGCATTTAGTAAATCGTTTGCTTAAGTGAATACATTCTACAAAGAATATAAATTACCTAGAATATAACTTTACATTCTCATTCGTTACATCGTTATGTATTTTCTCTGCACATCTCTCCATGTTACATTTCTCGCCGTTTCTCCATTTAAAGTTACACATGTACATGAATTCTACTTTGCACGTTCTTCAATTCGTAAGCATTTCTACACATTTCTACATTAGCCCACTATGTATACTGGCCTTCTAAATCTAACGCATGTTCAAGAGTAAATACAGTTACATTTCCTATATTACATTGGTTACATCGGTTAACTTTATGCTATAAGTGTCAACTTCATGTTACGATATACATTTCATTCCTACGTTATACGATATGCTTGTAAATATGGCTCGGATATATGTTTTATTCAAATTGCGCTCTCTCATGTGTGTGGGCGCATTTTGCATTTGTCACCCTAAGTGGGAAGGATATGCCCAGATGTGGGTCTCTTGCTCGCTGTGCCACTGGATTCAAACTAGCCTGGCTGATGAGGGGGGTGGTACCCCGAAACCGGTCACAGGATGCTTGTTTCTGTCCCAGGGAAGACATAACCTGGCAGTGCAGGTTGGACTTTTCCCATGAGGAACAGGGTCAGGACTTATTTGCATATGGCTGGGTTAAAATTGGGGAGGCATAGTGAGCAAAAGACAATGAATTAAACCCAGATTTCTTGACTGGGGGTGAGTGGTTGAAAGGTTTCATCATTCCATCCATCATTTTGTTGTGTTTTCTATACAGGCCACGCAGCTCAAAAGTTACTGGCAAATGCACACACACTCTCTCTGCCTCCAAGACTCCTCTCTTCATGGCCACTGCTCCCAGGCAAATATGCATAAATAGATCAAGCTCCCTTCCGAAAGGTGGACACCATCCTCATTAAAGAAATTAGAGTTGTTTAGGTTCAACAAATATGTAACTCCACCACGTAAGGAAATCTCCAAAAAGGTTACATTTCTGGTCAGACTTCTCTTGCACCATTCTTCTGGCCTGTGCTGCAGGCAAGATTTGTTGGCCAGAATACCCCCAAAGCTAACAATACCTACAGTGCCTTGCAACAATGCCAACTCAGAGTTCCGGGATGCTGGCTGTGGCCAAATCATTGACCCTCTGAAGTCCTGCATAAAGTGATCCCCATAAGGAGGTCTGCTAGGACCTCACTGGATTGCCATGTGTGATGATGCTTAGCCTGCAGGCCGGACAGGGCTCTTGTGATATTCTTTGAGACCGCTCTTTCATTGAGTATGACTCTGAGAGCAAAGTTGAGTTTAACCTACTAGCACCTGAAGCCGATTAAGGGTCATTATGGAATCCTGCAAGTAATACACGAATGATTCTCTAAAGGCCTGAGTCTTGGCTGGAGGAAGTCTGTACATCCCTTTTACATAATCAGTCTCAATGCCTAAGAATGACAGGTTAGTAGAGGGACCCTCAGGTTTCTCCTTCACCAACTGCACCTCAACCATCCTCACCAATTCTTGCATAACATCCAGTGTATGCTGCAATCCTGACACCCTGAGGGCCCCCAAAACAAGAAATCATTGAGGTAGGGGACTATATCTTATGAATCCACCAAGCCCTTCAATGCTATTCGAGGAACCGGCTAAATGTCTCAAAGTGTGTGTAGGCAACAGTGCAACCTATGGCTATTCATTTGTCCACGTAATACTTGCCTTTCAATGTAAAACCCAACAGGTGAAAATCTAAAGGAACAACGGGGTGCAATCTGAAAGCTAACTGAATATCTGACAAAGCCATTAGTGCCCCATTCCCCAAAGCCCCCATTTTGGACTCATCAAATTAAGCGTAACATACCGCCAAATAGTATCATCTATTCCACTGTTTACTGAGCGACCCAGCATGGATGACAAATTGGGTAATAGCCTGAATTTTCCTAACTTCTTCTTGAGAACTAGCCCAGAATGCGAGCACACCAGATTATTCAATGGGGGATTGCTCATCACTAAAAGGCATGCAATTCTCTCTTTCTGTACCTCTCTCTGTATTTAATCTCCAGCAATATCCAGCTGAATTAGTATTGATTTATGATTATGGGGATGGGGGTGGAGGGGTGACAGATTGTGGGCTACCTGGTCTGGATTCCGAAAGCCATTCCTGAAACCAAAAAAGAGATGGTGACCATTGTGGGCTTTGTCATACTTTCCCTTTAGATGAGTTAAAATATGAAAAGAAGTGGGTGATGAGATTATGGTTAATTAAGCTTTCCCCCATGCTAATTGGCTGGGTGTGTTTTTTTCTTAACATGCTTTTTAAAAATATCTGCTTCTCGCTGTTCATGGCCACTGAAAAAGGAGCATATCTGTTAACATATACTATTGGACCCTTTGGCACATTCATTCCTATTAAATTGTCAGCATGCATTAATGTTGTCGCCACCCCTGTCTTTTGGCTCAAATGGAGTAGTTTGATCTGTGCGCACTGTGTGCTACCTCAAATTTGACATGTCACAGATTAATTTCTCTCTGGTCTCAGGCAGTTTCTAGCCTGAAGGCCTTCATCTGCTTGACTTGTATATCATACTGAACCTAAGATGTCTGAGAAAATCAGATGCTCCACTATGTATCAAGGAAGTGCATCCCATGATTGAGAGCCCAAACTGGGGAATCTCTCGTGAAGACTGCTGCATAAAGGCTGAAACCTGACACCTAATTCTTCAGTGACATTTCCACCCAAACCATACTCAGGTGGGACTCACCATCCTTACCGTGCTTACATTTCTCGTGCGACACCCCTGAAGTGATCACATTGCAAAACTCACCTTCATAAATCTTTTCTTTGGTTTTTATAGAGACAGGCCACACAATGGACACGGAAAGGCATACCATTAGGGTGTTACTCCCAAAAAGCATAGAGGGCTCTACGATCTTCTGCACAGGCACTTCGGGGATCACAATCACTCTTTGCCTGAGTGTAGTTGCCAGGTTGACCCTCTTCCTCTGATAGTGATAGTCCAACTGGGAAACTTGCAATGGACCCAATACATTTGCTTGACCGCTACGGACTGGTATCACTGATGTTGGCTGATTGGCTGATAAGCCTCACCCCACACTTGCGCTGCTACAGTACTTAATTGTATAAACAATAGTTAAAATATCACATTAATGACATCACCCCTTTCCCCCAAATTCAACTCTTGATATTTAGTAGTTGACAAACCATCCGGGGGTGCTTGTAGGATACGATTTGTCACCCTCTAACCTTTCACTACCCCATTACCTGGATGCTGTCCGTCCGGGGACAAGAATGACTTCACCTGTCCAGCCTGCCCTTGACCTTGTGAAGCCTGCTTGACTTTCCCCGTGGAATGAACGCCACTTATGCTGTCCCTGCTGTCTCATCTTGTGCTTTTTTGGGTAGTGGGCACCTTTGCTGCTGAGTGAAATTGTTAGGGTGCTGTATTATCAAGAGAAAACTAGCATTACTACACAGAGGTAAAATTCCCCGAACAATGTCCTCTAGACTGCACGTCTTGTCTCACTTACTAAGGGTACACTTCAATAACATAGAGAATTTTACACTCCCTGCATAGGTAAATTGTCCCCGTGCAGTGCAGAGCTCCCATGACAGTCTCCCTCTCTCTTTAATCTTAGCCTTATAATACAGCCTGGCCTTTCCTGCATCTCTGCCTATGCACCACCCAAACTGTTTAGTAATCATGGGTCAACAGGTACAGAGGAGGCCCAGAAATCGTACGTGGTGTATTGTCATTGTCCTCATGCCACTTTACCTTCATTCCAGTGAGGCCATGACATTATGGAATTTGTCAGGAGGGCAATAATGCGATTAAAACACATTCAATTAAATGTAAATTGAATGGCACACTTGCTTCAACAGCCCCCAACCAATTGTGCCACGCTGCAGTTCGAACGTGAAAAATCCCCCTGCCATCCCTAGTTCAGATTCCCTATGCTATTGTTGTGTGCCATTGAAAATGGATTCATGCATGAGCATGAGAACACTCTGGGCCAGGCTCTTCCAACTTAACGCAGATGTGGAGAAGTGTGGCTCACTGGTTAGAGGAGGCAGACCTGGAAGCAGAAGTCAGCCCGGGACCAGGGTTCAATTCCTGGCTCGGCGGGGTCTTGAGTCCTAAAATGTCCATGGACTCGACAATTCTCACTCTGGTGCCTACTCGATTCACGGGTTCACACTCTGCGACTCTGGGCAATAGCTTGCTTAAACTCCACAACGGCCCCTCGCGGCGGGATGCCTGGCTTTCACCTTGCAAATACCCTGCCGGGGTTATCTCACAGGGGAATACCAGGACGGGTTCCCTAAGCAAGCGCTTAGAAGCCAGTGGTGATTTGCGCTATATAAATTCCTGTACATTTACATTTACATCAATAGAACTTGATAGTAGCATGAGAGGAAAAGGGGTTAGCAACAAATTTGAATCTCACGGTAAAGTCTCATGGGGTGAACGTCTTGTCATACTGTTGGTGGTGCTGTGCAGACTCATCAACGGCAACGCATCCAGCCATTTTAAAGAAATAAAAGCACACACTTTGGCAAGTCTATATTTCAGTGTCCCATTGACTTGCTCCACCACACCTGAAGCCTCAGGTTGGTAACTACAATGCAGTCTCTGTTTAACCTGCAAGGAAGCACACAGCATCCTCAGCACTTCATTATTGAAGTGCATGCCTTGGACCAATTCCCAAGAAGTCGGGAAGCCAAACCTTGGTATCAGCTCCATCAACAAGAACTTTGCTAGTGTGAGACGAGACTATCATTTCTTATTGTGGGATATGCCTCAGCCGATCGAGAAAAGATGTACATAACAACCAACACATATCGCAGCACCTTACACACATGCATCTCAAAGATGTTAACGTACATCCTGTTTAGGGTACCACCTGACCTCCCTATGTGGCTCAATGTCACTGCAGTTCTTTTTCCTACATTCTTCTGCTGGCACGTAACACATCTGTGACATAACGTTTATGCCATCAACCAGAACCTGGGATTAAACCATGTTCGGCAAAACAATCTGACCATAGCATCCCTGCCTACATGAATCAGACCATGGTGATGTCTATTCAAAAATCAGAGTGAGAATAGATACTTGTAACTGCGTTACCTAGGTTTCATCTTTTTTTTAAAAAACCCTCATACAAACAATGGTAAGATCGTTAGAGGTATATCTTGATTCTCCGCTTATACATATGCGTTATTGCATCATCATTGGGTTTCTTATTTGTGCTGTATGCAAGCCTCAAGCCTGAGGCAACCTCTGGTTGAAGCAATAGTGTCCAGAGATAGGTAATGACCCTCAAAAATATTCAAAATTCATTAAAAAACAAGCCTACTCCCTTTAGTAACTTTTAATAAGAATTGGGTGAGGGATGTTGTTAAAACAAGTAGGTGGGTATACTGTTGGATCATGTTACTAGATCCTGTTATACCACTTGGAAGACGGTCGACATGTTTCTGCCCCACCATGCCCAGCCGGGTCTATGGGGCATTCATCAGGACTTTAAAACAAATAGGATTTGAAAGATTTGTCTAGTAATTTAAGTGGTTTCTATGTAGCCACTGTTTTTCTTTTGGAGGAAATGATGTACCTGTAAATACAGAGACAAAAGCAAACTAACAATACAGAGTACGTATATAGCACACACAGCACTTATTCATATCTAGTTATTTTCTCAATTTGAGTTAAACTATGGTTGGCTGATTGTAGCTTCAATACCTACTGGGAAAGTGTGGGTATGGGGACTATCATGGTTCAGCTATATATGAAGGATAGTTAAAAACTGGCTGGTCTGATGTTTTAGGCCAGTTTAGTCAGAGAGTTTCAATATTAAGAATCTGTCTTTATTCACCGTGTAAATTCGATATTATTAAAAATGTGTACAGAAGACTGATGGCGTTGTCACCCGTTTGCCGATTATTAACATAAAAAATGTTATTACCTCTGTTAATTCTCATCCGCGTTGCTTCAGGGGTTAAGCATACACTGATCCCAGACTGAAAGTAAAGTAACACGGGCAGCATTTAATTGAAGTTCTACTCACGGGCTGGGGATCTCTTTCAAGCGTTCGTCTTACCCGCCTGCAGCGTTTCTGCGTCTTGTGCTGGCTCTGCCCCCGGAAGTAAAGAGGACCTCCTGGGCGTCCTCTCTTCTTTATGCGAAAAATAGGGCCGCAACATAGAAACAGGACAGCGTACCGTTTCTAGTTGTAGTAGTCTTTTAGTCGTAGTGTTCTGATTTATGGTAGAGGTTAAATTTTAATGTTACCTATAACTTCATTATAATGCGGAAAGACTATCTTTAAGCAGTTGTTTTGCATTCATGTTTCATATCAAGTAGAAATTAGGGCACTAATAACTTTGTGAACAATGATGAACATAAAAGACAGACACATGTTGTATTTCTTCAGTGATGCCCTTGTCTTAATTGGTGGAAGTGATATTTCAAATCACTTTCACCTTTGTGTTATCTCATGATTTAAGTATGGTCAATTATATTCCATACGTATCAAATGTTCATTTAAACAGCACTTGCCTATTATCTGTTTCAGAGCAATGGTAAGCAGTAAGGACAGACTCCTATAATGGCTTATCAAACCGTACTTTCTTTTATGGTCAGTTGGTAAAATTACCTATGTTACTTGGAATATTGATGTCATAGACCCTGTATTCACTTATTTTACCCGAGACCTTTTTAAGTATTGGACATCAAGTGTTGTATATTCTTAGTCACCCTGTTTATTATATGTCGGTATGGATTCTCACGGAAGTCATTCAGTTGTTGGTTCAGTATTTAGCAAATTAATGCCAGGGCACATCATCGTTGAGTCCGGTTATGTTCGTTTTCAACCGGTCCACCCATCTTTGTTCCCTTTCGAATAGGATTCTTTTAGGGTTGTGGGTTTTGTTTTGTAACATCTCTGTTACGGTCCATCTAAGATCTTCCGCTTGATGTCCTTGTTCTACAAAATGGGCACACAATTTCGTTGTGTTCTTCTTTGTTTTGATATTGCTTTTGTGCTCTCCAATGCTTAACTTGATTTTTCTACAGGTCATTCCGATGTATTTCTTTCCACATGGACAGAGAATCATATACACGACATGTGATGAATTACAATTTGTATGTTGTCTTTGTGTCCAGAGCAAAGATTCCATCAATTGTAGGGTTTTTGTTGCTGTGTTTAGTCTACACACCACACAGGTACCACATGGGTAATGGCCCACTATTGGGACCATACTTATATTCCTTATCACTTCGTGTTTTTTATATTGCTGTGGTCGTGTGCGTACCAGAATGTCTTTTATGTTTTGAGTTCTTTTATTCGCAAATCTGGGTTTAGGCCAGTCCATTTTTCCAGACGTCAGTATTCGCCAGTTCTTATTTACAATTATTTGTACTGCGTATGATGCTGGATTATAAGTTGTCACACAAGTCACAAGGTTAGTCATTGGTTCCTTCACTGTCGTTTGGAGTAGACATTCTCTGGGCTGGTGCTTAGCTCTTTTTTGGCATTTCGCTATTATGGCGGATAATCTCTTTTCATCAACTTTTGGCTCAATTCTCTAGCTTGCTTGTTATAATCGCCTGTCTTGCTACAGTTCCTCTTGAGTCTTAGAAACTGGCTCTATGGTAAGTTTTCTCGTAATGGTTTAGGGTGAAAACTCTTATACGACAGAAGGCTGTTTTTTGCTGTCGATTTGTAGAATGTTTTCATTTCAATCTGTCCATTCTCAACAAAAATTGCTATATCTAAGAAATCCAGACTGTGATGATCTGCTGTAAACGTGAATTTTAAACACGTCTCTTTGGTTGAGCCATTCCATGAATAGGTTTATGTCTCTGTGATTATTCCACACCATTACGATATCATCAATATATCGTTTCCAAAACAAAATATTGGTAATAAATGGATTGGCATTATTGAGAACGTGTCTTGACTCGAATTCGCTAACAAAGAGTCCTGCTACTGATGGCGCAAACGCACTTCCCATGGAAGTTCCATGGCTCTGTACAAAGAGAGTCCCGTTGTATTCAAAATAGTTCTCGGTTAGTGCTAATCGGCAGCACTCTAGTACAAAGTGACGTGGGGTTTTGTGATTCCATTCTCCCAAAAATAGGATGTCTTCCAGGGTTTGTAACGTCTCCTTTTGTGGGAGGCTGGTGTATAGCGACTCTACGTCTAACCCTACCAATAGCATTGTTTCTTCATTGAAGCTCATTCCTGTAAGCTGATTCAACAAATCTCGAGTATCCTTTAAGTATGTTGGTGTTCGCTGTACTGTTGGCTTGAGAAATTTATCGGCAAATCTAGATAGGGGTTCAAGTACCGAACCTATACCCGAGACCATTTGGCAACCCGGAGGGGGCAGTCTGTTTTTGTGTGTCTTGGGTAGTGAATAGAAAAACGGTATCTTAGGTTCTCATGTCACCAGGAACTCTACTTCATGTTTAGTAATCCATGTGTTGGTTTCTGCTTCATTTACCAATATGCTTATGGTATTTTTTAGTCTGAGAGTTGGATCAATCAGAATTTTTTTGTAGAATTTAGGGTCTGAAAGGAGGGTAAGGCATTGTTGGTTTTACCCTTCTTTCCCTAAAATCACAATACCGCCCCCCTTGTCGGCTGGCTTTATGATCACATTTTCGTTTTTCTGTAGTGCATCTAGAGCTTGTCGTTCCCTCTTGGTTATGTTCTGGTAAGGTTTCTTGTTGTAATTCCTCAATTTGTCTACTCCTTTCATAAGCGCTTGCTCAAAAATCTGGATTTCTATTGGAACCATACTACTTGGGGGGGTTAAACGTTGGTTTTCTTCTCAGGTTGGTGTCGCCCTCAAGTATACGAGGTTCTGTGCCTGTGAAATATGCTTTCAGTTACAAAATTCTACAGAATTCTGCTAATTTGCATTTCAGTTTGAAGATATCTAACGTTGGTGTGGGGACGAATCCTAATCCTTTGTTCAGAACTCTAATTTGGTCATCTGACAGGATGGTGTCCGTGAGGTTTACAATTAATGATTCGCTTTGCTGGTCCCTGGTTTTTCTGTTGACATGCTCCGAGTCAGCATATTCCGTTGTTGATCTTGCCACGTTAGATTTTTTCGTCGTCCTCTTTGTTTGTTTTGGCCTCTCACTAAAAAAGAATGATGATGTTGGGGATCTGTTGTTCCTGGCATCTGTTGTCCCATCATATGTGGCATTGGTGGCATTCCATGATTATATGGATTCATCCACCCTGGGTATTGTGGCATATATGGCTGGAAGAACGGGATTTGATGTCCTGTGAAATTCGGTCTGGAACATCTGCTGGCTCTCCGTGGGTGTTGGTAACGATAATTATTTCTTCCTCTCTTTGGCGTTTGATCTTCTGAACTTCCCTCTGAGGTGTCCGACGAGTTCCAACCTCCTGATTCATTATCAGAGTTTGGTTCTGGTGCTGTATATTCCTCTTTGGAATAAGGGTGCATTCTTTCTTGACTGAAACGTTTGAAATCTTTTGCTAGTTTTTGTAATTTATTCTGCATTATGTACTCATTTGTTTCATTCATTTCTTTGTTGATTTCTTCTAATATTTTTTTGTAGCCGGTTGTGTTCACTATTTTTAGTTCGCTTTCACAAATATGGATCTGTGCTAGAAGTTCATCAGATAATCTCTTTGCTGTTTTTACTATCAGCACTAAGTAATCTAATGTACATTTCCAGGATATTGATGACCAGTTTCGTCTGAACACCAAGTCGTGTAGAAAAATTTGTGGGGCATTATTGACCCATAAACCTTTAGGTGCTGTTTTAGATTTTACATATTCTGTCATAATTATGCTGTGGATGGCAGTCCAGATTTGTTCTCTCTTCTTTTCTGTTAACGTGTTCCAATCATCCGTTTATGCCAGTGCTTGTGTGAGATCTGTATTTTGTAACAGCGGCTAAGCAGACAAAATCTCATTGATATCGTTTTCCGTATAGCTGAGTCCACATATGTCCTCCATACTTGCTTATCCCAGTATTTCTCGTTATACACCATGGCCACTTATCACAGTGGACAATGCAAACTCCTGCAGCTAGATAATTTTACCAACTGACCATAAAAGAAAGTACGGTTTGATAGGCCATTATAGTAGTCTGTCCTTTCTGCTTACCATTGCTCTGAAACAGATAATAGGCAAGTGCTGTTCAAATGAACATTTGATACGAATGGAATATAATTGACCATACTTAAATCATGAGATAACACGAAGGTGAAAGTGATTTGAAATATCAATTCCACCGATTATGACAAGTGCATCACTGAAGAAATACAACATAAGTGTCTGTCTTTTATGTTCATCACTGTTCACAAAGTTATTAGTGCCCTAAGTTCTACTTGATAGGAAACATGAATGCAAAACAACTGCTTAAAGATAGTCTTTCCGCATTATAATGAAGTTATAAGAAACGTTAAAATTTAACCTCTACCATAAATCAGAACACTACGACTAAAAGACTACTACAACTAGAAACGGTACGCTGTCCTGTTTCTATGTTGCAGCCCTATTTTTCGCATAAAGAAGAGAGGACGCCCAGGAGGTCCTCTTTACTTCCGGGGGCAGAGCCAGCACAAGACTCAGAAACGCTGCAAGCGGGTAAGACGAACGCTTGAAAGAGATCCCTCGCCCGTGAGTAGAACTACAACTAAATGCTGCCCGTGTTACTTTACTTTCAACCTGGGATCAGTGTATCCTTAACCCCTGAAGCAACGCGCATGAGAATTAATAGAGGTAATAACATTTTTTATGTTAATAATCGGTAAACGGGTGACAACGCCATCAGTCTTCTGTACACATTTTTAATAATATCGAATTTACGCAGTGAATAAAGGCAGATTCTTAATATTGAAATACTCTGACTAAACTGGCCTAAAACATCAGACCAGCCAGTTTTTAACTATCCTTCATATATAGCTGAACCATGATAGTCCCCATACCCACACTTTCCCAGTAGGTATTAAAGCTACAATAAGCCAACCATAATTTGACTCAAATTGAGAAAAGAACTAGATTTGAATAAGTGCTGTGTGTGCTATATACGTACTCCGTATTGTTAGTTTGCTTTTGTCTCTGTATTTACATGTACATCATTTCCTCCAAAAGAAACACAGTGGCTACATATAAACCACTTAAATTACTACACAAATCGTGTAAGTACTATTTGTTTTAAAGTCCTGATGAATGCTCCACAGACCCGGCTGGGCATGGTGGGGCAGAAACATGTCGACCGTCTTCCAAGTGGTATAACAGGATCTAGTAACACGATCCAACAGTATACCCACCTATTTATTTTAACAACATCTTTTAACAACATCCCTCACCCAATTCTTATTAAAAGTTACTAAAGGGAGAAGGCTTGTTTTTTAATGAATTTTTGAATATTTTTGAGGGTCATTACCAATCTCTGGACACTATTGCGTCAACCACAGGTTGCCTCAGGCTTGAGGCTTGCATACAGCACAAATAATAGACCCAATGATGATGCAATAACGCATGTGTATGAGCGGAGAATCAAGATATACCGCTAACGATCTTACCATTGCGTGTATGAGGGTTTTTAAAAAAAAGATGAAACCTAGGTAACGCAGTTACAAGTGTCCATTCTCACTCTGATTTTTGAATGTTAACATCGGGAAACTGAATTGACAGATATTACTCCTCCCCACCTGGTGATTGGTACATGGTGATGTCTAGCCATTGGTGGCAACAAACTATTTGACAACATTTCTCTGCCATATCCTGAAACCCATATTTCATCTTCATTTCTTTTAACACAACCTGTGTTTGTACAACTCTGCTGTTTTCCTTTTGACACCTCCTACTGTAACCTCCTAACTTCGTGCCAAGTATCAGCTGGTGTGAGAGAAAGGTTGTAATTGGTCTTGTATGTTCCTTCATTTTCATACTCCCCATTAAATGTACAAGAATTGTAAGCGCAGTAGCTTGCCACTTCATCCGCATATCTATTGTTGACTGTCACATAATCATCTCTCTTGCAATGTGCGGATCATTTCACGCCTGCAACTTGCGCAGGCAATTGTGAGGCCTCTAATAGTATTCTCACCTACTCACCTTTATGGATAGGGGATCCTGATGATGTCATACATTTACCTCTGGGACCATAACTGTCCAAAGTCATGCACCACACCAAAGCCATACTGACCGTCTGTAAATATAGTCACATGTAATTGATCTGAAACATGGCATGCTCGAGTCAGAGCAATCAATTCAGCCACCTGTGCAGAAACTACTCTTGTAGCCAAGCAGCTTCCACTACTCATGAAATGGTACAGACTGTGTAAGCAGTTCTCAAATCCCCTTCTTGATCTTGTAAACATGAGCCATCCACAACCAATACATAATCAGGTTCAGGTAGTGGATCCTCATGTATATCTGGTCTCAGCTTGGTGCATAGCTCAGTGACATTGAGACAATTAAGCTTCACCTCACCATCATTATTTTCATTCTTAGGAAGGGGTAGCACAGTGGCAGGATTCAAAACAGATCACCTCTTTAGGGACACATGCTCGCCGCCAAATGGTTTGCTCATACTGGGTCAGGCGGCTGTTCTTGAGGTGCAGTGTCCTCATTCTAGTTAACAAAATTTCAACAGAATGAGGAACATAGACAGTCATGGGATGACCCATTACTATACTTTCCCACCTTTCGAGGCTGACACCTTTCATTGCCACTACTTTAAAGCAGCCAGGCAGCACTGCAACCACTGGATCTAACATGGCTGAGAAGTAAGGAACTCGTCTTTGAGCTCCTCCTTGATTTTGTGTTAACACTTAAAGAGAACGGCCCTCTCTTTTACTACAAAAAAGTAAAATTGCTTTATTGTAAAGACATTCATAGTGCGTTCTCTGAACTCTAGGATGGCAACCAGACAGTCATTGTCCCAAGGCATTGGATCGGACAAATCCTTGTGTGACAGCCTTTGTAAAGGCTTAGCCACTAGGGAGAAGTTGGGCATTTGCTGATGACAGTAGCCCCTCTTCCCAAAATCATCCCGACTTCTTTCTGTGTTGTTGGCAAATTCATTTGCATGATCCCCAAACGTCTCTCTTGTGACACCCTGCTCAATCCTTTCTTGATATGATGACCAAGATATAAGACTTATGTCAAACATTACGGTAACTTATTTGGGGACACCTTATGCCTGTTGTCAGCCAAGTGGTTTAGCAGTGCAATAGTGTCCGTTTTGCCTGCATCATGCAGATTTGATGTAACAAGCAGGTTGTCAGTCTTCTGGACCAGGACAGAATTACAGGGCATAACCAAAGATCCCAAATTCTTCTTAGGGATCTGATCAAATATGAAGGGGCTCTCCTTGCCAGACTCAGCACCATGCCAAAACATGGTTACACAGCCTGAATGCCAAGAAGAACTGAGTGTCCTCAGGCAAGGGTATGGAGAAGAATGCCTGGCACAAATCAATAACAGTAAGCCCCTCAGCCTCACATGGAATTTGAAGCAATATTACAGCATAATTTAGTACCTTGGTACAACAGGGAATCACAATGCTATTGATTTTGCAAAAATCCTGCACTATGTGGTACTTGCCGCTAAGCTTCTGCTGGGCCATAATGGGTGAGTAACATGGACTACCCATGATCTGTTTCAGTATACCTTGTTGATTGTCTTGATAACTGGGGTTATTCCAGCAATCATTCCAGGGATCAAATTAAACTGTGGTGTTGTGGGATATTTCACATTCGGCTGCATCTGACTACAGATAGACTAAACTCCTTTAATGAGACCAATGTGATTTCCTGAAAAATCCCAAACTTCTGGTGTCACTGAATCTCTGAGATTTAAAGGCAAGCCTTCTGTCGTCATCATCGGATAAGTTCCAAAAATAAATTTTTGATTTGCCAATTTAAGGCAATATTCTCATCAATCAAACAATCAAGTTATGTTTGTAGAGAGTGGCTATTCACCCCAGGGGGTATCCAGGCACTTGCTGCTGCTCTTAGTCATACAGCCTGGTCTTGAATGCCTTCCTGAAGTCTGTCAGCGTTGGTGCAGTGCGGAGGTGGAGGGGTAGGGTGTTCCAGGCTGTGGCAGTGAGGTGGGAGAAGAAGTGTCCTCCGGTGAGGCTGCGTCAGAGGCGTGATATGTTTGAAAGGGGAAGGTGTAGCGAGCGGAGGATCCTGTCAGGCTGGTGGAAGTGTAGTCAGTGGTTCAGGTAGGCAGGACCTTGTTTGGGGAGGGCTTTCTAGGCGTGGGTCAGGATTTTAAAATGGTATCTATTCTGGACTGTGAGCCAGTGGAGGTCCTTCAGGTGTTTGGTTATGTGGGCTCTCTTGTGCAGGCTGAGGATCAGTCTGGCCACTGCATTCTATATCAGATGTAGTTTCTGCATGAGTTTGGTGGTGATGCCAGCATTGAGTGCGTTGACATATTCCAATTAGCTCGTGATGAGGGCCTGAGTTACTGTATTCCAGGTTATGTTATGTTACCAGGGTATTTGTAGAGCGCATTGCTGCTCGGCTGAGTGTCCCGGCGCTAGGTGAATGTGACAAGCTGGTTTAGGTCAGACAGAGCAGGCTATTGCTGGAAGAACCAGGTCTTTAAGACATTCCTTAAAGGGAGGAGATCATGTGTCTGTCTCAAATTAGGCGGCATGCCATTCCAAAGTTTGACAACTTGTTCCTGAAAAGATCGTCAGGGGCAGGAACTGTTTCAGCATTTTAAGGAAGACGAAACATTGTCCGGCTACCGTTTGACTTTGGGATTTCATATTTAGGCTGTCATCCATTTTCACCCTCAAGTTTTTAACTGGCCTGACCGAGGTAGTAGGTGGATACATGACGTGTGGCCATCAGCGGCACCACATGTTGCTGGGGGGGGCAGGCTAAAAAAAGAAAATTTACGATTTGTCAGAGTTGCATTACAATTGATTTAGCTGCAGCCAGGCAAACACCTCTGATAACAAGGAATTGACCCCTTCGCCATTGAAATCTGTGTCATTGTCAAAAGTGAAGAGCAACTGCATGTCCTCAGCCTACAACACTATGGGGCCTATTAGGATGGCGGATGGACCTGCGTCCGTCCGCCACCCCAGAGGAGGAGGGACCGTCCGCAGGGGCAGCGGCGGTCCCTCCGTGCTAATTAGGATGTGACCGCCACCCTCACGGTCACATCCTGTATTTTTAACATTGCGGCGGGTGCTGCTTGAAGCAGCACACGCCGCAATGTTAAAAAAATGCATGTTTACCTTTGTATGCACGAAGCTGCAGGCACCGCGTGGTGCCTGCCGCTTCTTGCACGCATAGGCAGGGGGGTGCCATAGGTACCCCCCATGTGCACCCCCCACATTCCCTTCACCCCTGGGGGCCCGCAACGGGCCCCCGAAGAAAACACAGTATGCCTTTCCACGGCGGAAATGTCGCCGTGGAAAGGCATCTGACCGCAGCTATCCTAATATGGCTGGCGGTGTCTGATAGACACCGCCAGCCATGTTAGAGCTTTTCCGCCGCGGTCGGAAGGTGCCCGCGGCAGAAAAGCGGCGGACGGAAAATAGATCCCCCAGCCATCCTAATCTGGCGGGGGGTCTTTTTCCAGTCTGCAGCAGATAATCTGCATCCTTCGGGCCGGCGGTGGCTTCCGACGGCCCGGAGGATGCGGATTATCCGCAATCATATTCGGCCCCTATGTTTGCTCCATGAGACTCAACTAGATTGGCCAGAGGGGACATGAAAATATTAAACAATGTGGGGCTCCAAGACTTCAAGGAGCACTGTTTCAGTACTGAAATTTGGCCTGAAACCCAATTGGCTCTGATGCAGTATGTCATTGTCATTAGTTTTTACAAACCAGGTGGTAACCGCATTAACATATTTTTCCAACGTTTTGGAAAAAAATGGTAGAAGAAAAATGGGCCTATAGTTGGAGGCTACATCTGAGTCTAGGGTTGGCTTTTTCAGAAGGGGAAGTATTTGCGCCTTCTTCCACCTAATAG
Source organism: Lissotriton vulgaris (assembly GCF_964263255.1). Lineage (NCBI taxonomy): Eukaryota > Metazoa > Chordata > Amphibia > Caudata > Salamandridae > Lissotriton > Lissotriton vulgaris. The sequence continues at coordinate 1,120,614,510 of NC_141687.1, forward strand.
GGACAAGCCCAAGCTGCAGAGAGACATTCAGCATCTGATTGATTACTGGGTTGATGGTCGCAGCTGTTGATCCCAGGTTAGAAGCTGGACATGGATCATGTTTTCTGCTGAGGTCACCAAGAGGAGAGGGGGGAACTCAGAAAAGGAGGGAACGCTGGTCCGAGGGAGGAGGAAGGGAAACTCAGTGTTGGATCCTGGAGCCAGGGGGTGGCTGGCAAAAGCGTCTTTGATTTTTTAAATTTTGTCAAAGAAGTATGAAGCCGTGTGTCCCACCCATATCGCGGAAGGAGTGAACATCCTAGTCACAACTCTGGGGGAGGCAAATTCTTTCACTATTTTAAAAATCTCCTTACTTTTATTTTCAACAGCCTCAATTTTCGAGGAAATATATATTTTTTTCCCCATAAGAATAAGTTTAAGGTGAGAGTTAGGGCTTATTTGTAAACTAGTTTGTCGTTGATATCAACATTTTTACGTCAAGCTCTTTCAAGGTGCTTGCAAGCGCTCGTACTTTTCCTGAGGGCAGGCGTAAACCAGGGGGCAGAGACTGTTGATGGGGAGCCACTTGAAGATCTTTCAAAGCAAATGGAGTGTGTGGAGGCAGGCTGCTGAGGCGATGTTGGCTTGAAGATCTTTCAAAGCAAATGGAGTGTGTGGAGGCAGGCTGCTGAGGCGATGTTGGCTTGAAGATCTTTCAAAGCAAATGGAGTGTGTGGAGGCAGGCTGCGGAGGCGATGTTGGCTTGACGTACAATGGATAGTTCGCTGTGGAGGATGATACTGAGGTTGTGGGCGTGGTCTTTTGAGTCATCATAAATTTGCACTTCTATGGTGCAGTTCGATTTGCACAACAAATAATGTCCTAAAAAATTTACGAGACTTGAATCATAAAACACAAATTGATGATTATCCCAAAAAAATCCTATCTTTACAGGAACATCCTCAGTAATGTGGTTCTTCATCTGTTGATTGTTGTTAGACATGGCCTCATTGGCGTGGGTTTCCCCTGTATTTTTGTCTTTGCCTCCTGTTATTTTGCTGTGTGTTGGACTTCGTTTTTGCTGGTCTAGATGCTTTGGGCACTTTGCCACTTCTGTTCAGTGCCAAAGTGCATGTGCACCCGGTAAATTGTTGTTATGGATTAGTGATTCCATGATTGGCATATTTGATTTACTAGTCAGTCCCTAGTACATTGCACTGTGTGTGCCCAGGGCCTGTAAATAAAATGCTGATTGTGGGCATGCAACACTGATTGTGCTACCTACATCAGCAGCCTGTAAATGTGTCTCAGAGCGAGTGACAGGGCTGGGGATGTGCATTCTGTTCAGACAGCCACTGGGGTGGGGGTTCACTGTGTCCTGCCTTCCCAGGATCAGTCAGGGCTGGGCTAAATGGACCTGGGCTGTAGCCAGAGTAGGGGGAGGAGATTGCTTTCATACCTGAATTGGCCTGGTCTGCCGTAGACAATGCTGTCTCCACCTCTTGCCAGGAAGATGCACCAGAGAGGACAGAACTGGTTTTGATTGGGCAAAGAGCTTCTCTGCCACAGAGAACAAAGGATTTAGTATTATAAAAATAGAGGCCCAGACCCCAGACTTTTAGATCACTTCAGGGGATCAAAAGGAATGTTTGCCAAGGAGAACAGCTGGAAAAACTGAGGGGGAGGAGTACCCCATTGATGTTTGCTGTCTGGGGTTGGCCTGCAGTGGCTGTTTCTGTCAAGAAAAGGACAAAAACGTTGTTGTGTGCTGTGTCCCCTGCTTGAGAAGGATCTCCAAGGACTCGAAATAGCGCTTGCCTCCTGTTCTGAAGTCTCAGGGACACAAAGACTTCACCACCAGCTCCCCTAAAAATCCTTGCTGGGAGTTCTGACCTGCTAAGAGGTGCTTGCTGCTGCTTTGGACCTCTGGAGGCTGTTTGCCGCTGGGAGCTGGAAAAGTAACGCAACTTCGAAAAGCGTGATGTATCCAGCACCTGTTTCCAACGCATTGCCGATGAAACTGACGCAGCGCCTGCCAATGGCTTCAGAAATCGCCAGCTTAGTGGCATTGAGTGCACTGATTCCGACACATGCCCTGCTGTGTGGCTGCAAGAACCAATGCTTCTTGGGACCGCGGCTGAAGAAACCAACGCAAGCGCCATTGCTGCCTTCGCATCGAGATCCAATGCATCCCTAATTCTCACACATCGCATCTGGGCACCACGGCTGCAATACCACCAGGGTTGCAGCGAGAAACGGACAAATCACCTCTCTGCACAGTAAGAAACTGACACATCACCTCCACTTCAGTAAGGATCCGAAGCATCACCTTCCCTGCGACTATTTTTGTTTGTGTGCACGACGCATCTAAGGTACTTTGTGTGAAAAGTGTTGCATCTGCAATTTGTTTTGAACAGAACAATTTTTTACCTTTTGAAAGTCATATTTGTATGACTGTATTGTGGATTTCTTTTGTCGTTTTGGTCTCGTTTGGTTTAGATAAAGATTTCTTATTTTTCTAAACTGGTGTGGTATCCATTTGTAGAGTTTTCACTGTATTGCAGGATGTGTTCACAAATGCGTTATACGCTGCCTCTGAGATAAGTCTGTCTGCTTGTGCCAAGCTACCAAGGGGGTGAGCAGGGGTTATTTTAGAAGTGTATCCCCCTTACCCTGACTAGGAAGAAGGGTTCCTACTTGGACAATGGTGCAAACCATTGCCAGCGAGAGACCCCCATTTCTAACAATTAGCAACTCCAATAACTTGGATGGTTCTTACCTAGAGGGGTAGGTTTGGAACTTCCACTGATCTCAGAGAAGAACAGGTAGAACCAGTATCAACCAAAAATGATACATCATAGCCATTTATCTCACCATCAATAAATGGGCCACTCTTGTTTTCCTCCATGACTGCGTCAAGCATGCAATCGTCCACTCCCCTCAAGAAATTCAGGAACACTGACCAATCCTGAAAGTTTCACTTGTCTCGAACATGGGAAGTTGTTCGTAAGGATTGTTTTTCTGGAAAGCATTCTAATTCAAATTTAAGACCTGGTTTGAAGAACATCAGAGAAACATTAGCAGCTAATGGTTGGGGAACCTGCATCACTGGAGCTTATGGAAGATTAAAATTCTGAGATCTGGGTATGTTCTGTTGCTTCATGGAATTACTGTTCTGAGGTGGTACAAACCCTAAATTTTTGCCCTGATTTGTGGGACTAAGACAACATTCTTTCTTCCAATGCCCAACCTTTTACAGTAGTGGCATGGATTAGATTTCTTCAATGTGGCCACATCAATTCCAGTACTCGAATCAATAGGGACACCCAGACCTCTACCTTGGGACTGAAATCCACCTCCACCTTGCATCGCTAGAGCTCCCTGTTGATACACTGCCTGCATTGGAGGGGCATTCCCTATAAATGGTGGATTTTGAATTCCTCTTTGAGCAGCCATCATCCATTTTTCTTTTAACTTTTCTGCCTCATTTCAATCTCATTGTTGCAATATTTAGCCTACCACAAAATCTCATCAACCGACAAATTCTGACTACAAATCAAATGCTGTTGAATCATTACACTAATCTCAGTCCTCAATCCTATCACAAACCTGGGCACAACATGTCCATGTACTTAGGCTCCAGTGTTTCCATCCACAACACTGCTTAAATACCTGTAACAATCTCTCATAGTGTACATGAATAATTTCTTTTGGTTCATGGGTCATCCGATTGATCTTGACGCAGTCAATATCTTGGGTTGGCACTGTAGACTTCAACCATGTCATTATCTGATCATACTTCCTCATCACTATAGCTGAAGGACCATTAGTCACAGGATCTCTTGTTCGCTCTCTCTCAGGCCACTCTATGACTATTTTGCACCGCGTCCCCAAATCACTTTGGGCCACAATATCAAACAAGGTATTCAAATCAGTCCACAAAACCTTCAAAATTTTCACAAACTGTTCAACTTGTTTGTACCACTCCAGAGGCTTCTCTCTTAACTTCGGAAATTCATTTGTAAATGACGCAAGATCACTCCTACGCCACGGTACATGTATGTAAACTCGACCTGGTACCTCTTGCAAAGGAAAGCTTGTAGCTCCCGCCCCCCCTTGTCTCCGGGAGGAGGTGGCTCTCCCGTCATACTCTTGGGAGTCGTTCTCTTTGACCATTTAACTTCCCACTTCTCGCATTCACTCTAAATTCAGATACTGTGAATTAATTCCCAAATTTGCATCTTCAACCCTGGCATTCTCATATGTTCTGATCCCTAAAAGAGAGCCCGTGGCTTTTCCGTAAAGCCTTTGTATGCTCCAAATCTACCTCATATTTCTGAACTCATTCAGATAATTTGTCATGGGCTTGTCTTGCTCTCCTGTAACATCCTTACTCATGAACAGAAGTTCACTCTGCTGATACATTTCTGTCTGATCCAATGTAAGACAACCACTTATCATCCTATCCAATTCCAACTTTAATTTCCCCACATCCACCAACTGTACTTTTAATGGACTGAAGAGTTGCTTGACTCACTTCAATACTCCCACACTCATAAGATGTAGATATAAGAGCTTTCAAAAAGTCTTCCAGTTTCTGAACAACAAGACCAGGCTGTGCCTCAGGTGCTTTTGATACTATCTTTCTCTTAGACATGCTACTCTGCATATTTAAAGGCGGTTCCAAAGTAACTAAACTCAGATCTGGCAACCCCGGGAATAAGCTAAAAGGTCCAAATTCAGTCTGATGCACAGATGGGTCCGCACTCATACCACACAGAGAACATGCATTAATTGGACTTAAAAGAATGAATTCTAGCACCCTTTGACTCATGGGTGTAACGTCTGATGCTTGTTTTTGAGTGGGGACAGCTGAGTTTTGAATCACATCACCCCCAGAACCAGGTGTGTATATATAGAAACTTTATACACTGAAGAGGAGTGAGAAGTATATGGCAAGGGCATACCCATGGCTTCTCAATTTTACTATGCAATAAACACAAGGAGAGGGGAGACCCAGTTATTTGTGACAGTGTTTGTCTTGCCTGTATCCGAGACAAGTGAACATAATGCACCCAGGTAAATCAGTGCCTGCTTCACGGGGAGTTACACACTGAAGACAACCCCTGCTCACCCCCTTGGTAGCTTGGCACGAGCAGACAGGGTTATCTCAGAGCCAGTGTGTAAAGCATTTGTGAACACAAACAGTAACACAGTGAAAACTCTACAAATGGACACCACACCAGTTTAGAAAAATAAGTATTCTTTATCTAAATAAGACCAAATGGAAAAAATCTACAATACAGTGTTAAAAATAAGACTTTGAAATGGTAGAAATAGTTCAGTTAAATGCAAGTTGTGAATGCAACACTTTTCCAACAAAGTACCTTAGATGGGTCACGCAAAACAAACAAAAGAGTTGCAGGGAAGGTGAAGCGTCAGTTCCTTGCTTCGGGGGAGGCTGCACACCTGTTCCTTACTGCGGGGCAGGGGAGGCGATGCGTCAGTTCCTTACCGGAAAGGAGGGGATACGTTAGTTTCTTACTGCATTCCGGTTACGATGCGACAAGATGGCGCCCGATGCGATGCAACGATCTGGTGCGATGCAATATAATGGCGGCTTGATGCGATGCAATGATCTGGTCAATGCGTGAATGTTTGCAGCCGCACAGCAAGTGCTGCGACCGTCTTCTCAGCGATGCATCGGGACTCGGTGTGGATGCGGCTCTCTTCTTCACCAAGGCTTGGAAATGCATCGCGACTGGGTACAGATGTGGCACGCGTCTTCACTGTGACTCGGCGAAGCGTCGGAAATGAGTGCAGATGCAACACGCTTCTTCCTCGTTGTGTCGATCTTCCAGCTCCCAACAACAAACAGTCTCAGAGGTCCTAAACAGCAGCAGACACCTCTTTGCAGGTTGGAATTCCCAGCAAGGAAATTCAGGGGAACTGGTGGTGAAGTCTTTGTGTCCCTGAGACTTCAGACAGGAGGCAAGCTTAGTTTCAAGCCCTTGGAGATCTTTTCTTCAAGCAGGTAACAAAGCAAACAGCAAAGTCCTTTTCCTCCTTTCATTGGCAGCAAGCAAAACCTGCAGGCCAACCCCCAAGAGCAAACAGCACAGGGGCAGTAATCCTCCTTGAGCTTCTCCGGTTCTTCTCCTTGGCAAGGGTTCCTCTTGATTTCCCAGAAGTGATCTAAAGTTCTGGGGTCTGGGTCCCCCTTTTTATACACACAAATCCTTTGTCTCTGAAGGCAGAAATTGTCTGTACCCTGCCAAAACCAGTTCTGTCCTCTCTGGTGCAGCTTCATGGCAGGAGTTAGGGACAGCCTTCTTGAAAGCAGAACTGGCCCAGGCAGGTGAAAGAAAATCTCCTACCCCTACTCTAAATTCAACCCAGGTCCCATTCATCCCAACCCTGACTCATCAGACTACTGGAGCCGCAGCCCTCTCCCAGCTCCTGTCACTCACAAGCCAGACATGCAATATAAAAACCTAGCAGAGGCACGCTGGATAGTTAGGCAAGAAAATACCTAATTTTCAAAAGTGGTATTTTCAAACACAGAATGTTAAAATCACCCACACTAAAACATGCACTTTAAAATTCCGAGTTCAGGCATACTAAACTTAATTTCCCTATCTTGTTCCCTGGGTCAGTTATGTTTATAAGATGTTATTATGAAACTGCCCATTCTGGCCTATGGGAACAGATAGCCTTTCAATAGTGAAAAATTAAATTGTCAGTATTTCACTATCAGGACATGCCACACACATCAGGACATGCCCTACCTTTCACATACAATGCACCCTGCCAACAGGGGTACCTTGGGCCTACCTTAGGGGTGACTAATATGCATAAAAGGGAAGGTTTAGGGACTGGCAAGTGTGTACACCTGCCTAGTCGACATGGCAGTCCCAGACTACACACAGGCTTTGCAATGCATTTTACAAGCTGCTTCTGTAGGTGGCACAATCAGTGCTACAAGTCCACCAGCAGCATTTGATTTACAGGCCCTGGGCACACATAGTGCACTGTACTAGGGACTGACAAGTAAATCAAATCAATAATCATGGAATCACGAATCCATACAACAATTTACAATAGGGAGCCCTTGCACTTTGGCACTGAACAGCAGTGGCAAAGTGCCCAAAGCATTCATTCCAACAAAAACAGATGAAGCAACAGTAAAAAGTAGAAGGGAGACTCACGACAATGGTGCCAAGTCTAACACTTCCCAAGCACCTGTCACTTCCAACTCTTTAAATATTTATTCAACCAGGATATATTCTTAATTTATTTCTCCAGGTCCTTAGTTTCCTCTGGAATATAAGTACAGCATTTCAGAACTTTCAACATCTGACATACTCCTCCGTCTTTTGCGAGGAAAAGGTCTAACGCAAGACAGTTCCGTAAAACCATAGACCTTATCGCAAATATTTCAGTATTTACATGTAATAAGGACTTTGCTGTACTAGTAGTCAATTTATCCACTATTGTCAACAGCTTTCTAATTTTCAGATCATTCAGAATCACACCTAGAGACTTTATTTTAGCACCAAAAATATTTCTTACTACTCCTGCTGCACTAACACCTCATTTACGTCTGGATATATCTTCCCATATGGGATCATTAAAATGATCAACGTGATAAATCCTTGGGAAAACTATACAAAGTTACCAGTTACCATGCCATCCATGTGTCAATTTGAAATATGCATTTTGTTCACACATATAATAGACTCCATGAATTACAAGATCCTGTCCCTCCAGGAAACGAGAATTTTTCCCTTTCACTTCAAAATTGTGCTCACACTCGCCCTCCCCTAGAAACAATGGATCTATATAACTCCGACAAACATGTGTATACAACTTTCCTTTGTGTTTCCAATCTAAAACGAAGGTAGGTAAATTTTATTTTTACTGATACTCAATTCCTTCGTTACTTGACTTGGGATTTTTAAGATCCTTATCAGTTTCAATTTGAGACTTTAGGTCCCTCCATCCATCCTCCACCAGATCCAAAAATGTATTTTCCACATCGGACAGTGAAGAATTCAAAATATGTCTATGTCCATACTCAGGGTCTAGTGATTTAAGGGATACAAAATATTTGCCTGCAATCTCTGTACCTTTAAAATAGGGATTTTTATTTAAGTGTTATATAAGGGAAATTTGTGGGAGAAATACGTCATCATTTGAAAATGAATATTAAAAACTACCTTCTTCATAAAATATACCTAATAGGAGACTTTAGGAAATACCAACTGTCAGAGGGAGATGATGGTAATTCCCTCTAAAGCAGAAGCGGGTAACTAAGTACAAACAATACAATTTCTAACATTCATCGTGTCTATATACTCATAAAGCAATCTAAAATAAACATTCAAGGTGTAATCCCCTCTTGATATATTTGTGCGTCATTTCTTAACTCCCCACAACTGCAAGTCAATATCAGAAGAATGTGACGTGGTAAGAGCAGCAGTAGACTTATATTTCACTGAGGTATGTGTAGCTGAAAACAGCCCTATGCATTAATATCAATGAGGTCACCCTGTTTCCCTCAGAACCTGGGGATCGAATTGGAAAGTTACAAGTGGTTCTGCTAGGTAAGCACCACGGAGTGCTTATTAGAGCCAAACAATTGCTTCAAAATCAATTATAATATACACAAAAATACTTAATGTACCACACGTACAACCAATTTCCATATATAAATGTATTATTCTCTTTGTATTAAAAAAAATGTTAAACAATTCTGCACGGTAAATAAATACGGGCTATCAAACAAAAGAAAACACTAACAATACAAAGACAATTCAGTGAGAAATGAGTGACCTTTCAAATTCAAACACAAACAAAACAATAAGAGAAATAAATGTATTTATTTTTGCTAATTGGTTGTAGGTGTGGTACTTTAATGATTGTTTTGTACATTATAATTGATTTTGAAGAAATGGTAGGTCGATATTTTGGCATTCTATATTATGTCAGTGATCCATGCAGCGGATGAGATCTCCGTCATGTTTGTGATTGAGTATTCCCCTCCACCTAGATTTAAGCCAGGCCCTCAGTCTTGTTAACAAAGGAATTTCAAATGTTAGATCAAACTGGAGATTAAACATTTACAGTTATCCCAAAATTCCCAGTACTCACTCTCCCTATCGATTGCTGGAAAATATGTCTATTCAGGAGATGAGTACCTCCAGCAGGGCTTTCTCACTTGCTTCGACCTCCTGAGTGTTGTGTCTTCTCCTTTACTCAGGTCTAAATCCTCTATGTCCTCTAGAATAACTGGGAGATCACTTTCTCCTTGCAGAACAAGTCTCCCTCTCTTCTGCCATTTCAGTCAACGTTTTTCTGCTGCTCCTTGTGGTCCTCTAGCACTAGGACCTTAATCAGGGTCTGAATCTATCTATGTTACTGCTACTGGATTTGCCACTCCTTCACCAGTCTCGTCATTCAACTCTCCAGAACCCTCCTCAGGCAGATCAAGTGCTATCTCTGTTTCTGACTGTTCCCCTACAGCTTGACTAACCTGCTCCTGTTATCTCTTGATCATCACCGACTCCTCTGGGAGAGCTGCTGTTATTTCATAAAGGGGACATGGAACCCTGGGAGAAGGGGCAGCATGGATCCAATTGGGGAGACCTCCACACTTCACAGCAGGTGGAGTAACCAGTATGACTTTGTTTGGCCCTCACTAATGAGGTTCCGAGCACGACTTAAGTAGGTGATTCTTCACCACCAACCTGTCTCAGGGACTTAGATCATGGCACATCTCCTGCTATATCGGGGCGGACGCAGCTTCAACCTGACACAGAATGCACAATGTCAGCCAATCCTTTCTATAATTTAGTATCAGATTATCAGTAATGTTCGCATGTACAGGTACAGCTGGCAATCTCATTGCACGTCCCATGATGACCTCAAGCCCAAAGGTAAGTATATATATATGACCTAGACAAATGTAAAATAACTGAGCAAAAATTATGCTACTCCAAGCACATTCATCCTTTTGATAATTCGCCTGAAAAGCGACCTGACCATGTTGCCTTAGGTCTCGACCTCAAATCTTCAGAACGTAAGTGTAACATGTCCGCCGCAACTTATCATGTTCATATTTGCACCCCGGTTCAAATTGAATTGGCCACCCAACAAATTATTCTGGCATTAACAACTTTAATAAATTACACCTAGATTTAATCAATATAAATACAAAACATTCACCTGGCCTAAGAAGAGTCTAACTCGTAATCTTACCAGTGTAAGCCCATGCTGTTCGTCATTAGGCTATTCTTACAATCAATGAGATCCTGCTGCCAGGGGCCCTGAATCCTTGCAGCAGTTGGCCCTCAGTAGGCATGTGCACACCAATGCTCCTCACCTCTGCCGCTTCACTTAACCTCCTCTGCCACTCTGGGAGGACTCGATTCACTCCTCAGCCCAGAGGCCAACCAATTTGCACCGTTGCCCGGGAACCATGCAGGTGACTGGAGCCGGGAAGTAACCAGTTGCCTATAATGGGTCGCAACCATGAGGCCATTAAAAATATGCCGGCCCGCATCCAGTATGCCAAGGTGGCACTCAGAGCACCTGCAGGTGTGAACATCTGGTGCAAGACACCACCACAACAATGGGATCCAAATGATACCCCGCACTCCCTGGACTTGCCATCAGGACCCAGAACGTTGTGGTGACCCCAATTTCACCCTGACTGCCCATGTGAGGCCCGGCCTCACCTGCAGCTGCGAGAGCAAGAATCAACCCACCCCATGGTATCACATGGACCACAGACCCAGTCCAAAACTATGACTAAGCCACCACCTACCTAAAAACCTTAGGGGTTATTAATACAGCAAGAACATGCTGCTCTGAGAAGTACTCCTGCTACACCGATATGCCCCACCCCCATTGCACTAATCTCTTCCTTTGTCCTGTATCTTTATATGGTGCATTGTGCCTCTCAACTTCAAGGGGAGACAAAGTGGGTGCCTCAGGCCAGGGCCCCGCCTTATGCTCCCTGCTGAATCAGCCACTGCTGACCTCCCTGGTGAATCAGCCCAAATGGTATTGACCCTCGTCATGCCCTGCCCATAAAATTTTGACCATCCTTCCTGCCTGTCACTGGGCTCGCCTAATAGCTTCCTGCCACGACTTTGCGGTGTGTTCGATCCCATTTAGCATCAAATAACTCTGAAGAAGGTGAGACACTTCAAGTGAGTGCTAGTTAAGGGTAGGGGTGGAACCACCATAATGCACAGGAAGGGTCCGCCACTAGCTTGTTTAAACCAATGAGAAGCACCCAGGCTTTCACTTCTTTGATCCGCAAAAAAGCAAGAGGCAGTTCTTGGAAGCAAACTTCTCATGGTTACTTTGCTGCATCTTGAGGCAGGAAGCCTCCACAAAGGTTACCAGTAAAAAAACATTAGCAATTTCCGAACTAAGGTAAATCATTATTTGTCAACGTTGAACAGTAATCTCTTGTGCTCTAAATTAGAGTGAAGTAATGCAATCGCCTTGTCTTCCTCTTAAAGAAACGTTTATGCCCCAAACAGATAGCCTTGGCTTGCCCATCTGTCAATTGTAGGCCAAAATGGCATCCCTTGGGAGGCAATGAAAATAATATATTCTGCTTAGGCTAAGAAAAGTAGGCACACTGAATATGCAAACATGCACAGAGTCGAAAAAGGGTCCAAAACTAGGAACAAAACACATTGGCATTATTGGTATTGCATGGTTCTCGGAAGATTGGATATGAAGGACTTTTCTAGGAGTTTCTCTTAAGATGTAGAGTAAACGGTCCTGAGGCTAAGGGGTGACGGGTGTCTTTTACGAAACATGATCACAGTTATACCACTGAAGTAGGATTCTAAGCTAGGCGAATATATATGTGTATGTGTGTGCCAATGATACTCTATTCTGAGTACTGAATTTAGAATTGTTGGAATATTGTGACATTGTTTCCTTGGTATGTTATTGTACAGCAGTGGAATGGAGATCCTATATTTGTAGCAGAATGAGAGAAGGCTGCCCTTTGGAAGGTGTATCGCTCTAGCTTTGTCTCAATGGCAGGCAGCGCTTTGTTGGTGGAAGCTCGCGGGTCATCGATCCTAAGCAGTGCTTTCTAAATCAAGATATCTTCTCACAATATCACTCATCACATAAGGAGGATAAGCCTAGATTGATCGTCTTTTAAGCCAACTTTACATTTTCATAGAGGTCATATCCTTTCATTCATACAACACCACTCTTTGGGCGTGATTCACAAATGTAAACTTACAATTTTGTGTATGTTTGCTGTTTTTGCTATTTACAAACTCTGAGCTAAAAGTAGTTTAACAACTGCAGAGACTCTGTAGTAAAGGTGGAAACTGTGCACATAAAAAAGATAGGCCTGTCTTACATTTTAGGTGGAGAGTTCCCCACCCGACTACTGAGTTCCCACAGTAGTAAGTTTACTATTAACTTGTAGGGCCTCATTTACAAGAAACTGACGCATTGCTGCGTTAAAGCAGCGCTGCATCAGTTTACTTGTGCCTGCATCAGAAACACTTGTGCCGCCATTGATGTGCCATATTTACAATAGGGCGAAGCCTGGTGCTGGGTTTTTGGTGCATTGCTGGAGTTGGTGGCAAAATCATTTCAACCCCAGCAATGCGTCACAATATAGAGGTGATTCGTCAGTTTTCACTGACCCATAGCCTATTGAATGGGGACCAATGTGTTAGAATGTGAAATGGTGACAAATTCACTTTGCGCTCAAACATATTGGTCCTGGATGTGATGCATACAAGTGGGCATAGTGCCCACTTGTACGTGTGACATCCACACGTAATGTCACAAATTGTGACATTACGTGCACATACCTACCTTCTGTGGCCCACTTATCTCGAGACTTGATTGCATATAGCAATCAAGTCAGTACCGCTGGTGAGGTCCCTAGGCCACAGTCAATGCATCATCCCTCAGCCTGGATTTAGCAGGTGTGAGGATTGTGATGCATTGGCAGTGCAGCGGCCTAAAGCGCTAAAACAAAAGTGGTAAATACCTCTGGGGCAGTTGTACGGTAGGCATTGCTGATGTAAAACCTACCTTGCATAAATTAAACTCTAACTTGGTTCAGCCGATTCCGACACAGGCAAAGACCGACGCAATCTGATAAAAAGTGACGCATCTGCATCCATGTAAATATGGAGCAAATGAAGAGATACTGTTAGGTCAAAATAATGATGCAATGGTGGAGCAAGGTACTTGTAAATAAGGCCCAATGTGTGTAAATATAAAAAAAAATTAACTTACACAAAACTACGTTTACCTTTGTGAATCAGATCCTTTGTTGGTGAGGTTAGTGAAGTAGTGTGGCTCACTGGTTAGAGGCGGCAGACCCGAGAGCAGAGGACGGCCCGGGACCAGGGTTCGATTCCCGGCGCGGCAGGTTTCTGGACCAGGGTCAGCGGACTCGATAATTCTCTCGCCTCGGTGCCCACTCTGATCAGCGATCACACTCGGCAACTCTGAGCATTAGCTTGCCTCATCTTCACTAACGGCCCCACCAGACCGCCGGGGATGCCTGGTCTCACCCTGGAGATACCCATTAAGGGACCATCTCTCAGGGAAGCCAGGAAGGGTTTCGCAGCGGTCGAAGCGCCTTGGGACCCTACGGGTAAGTAGTGCGCTATATAAATGCCTACACATTTACATTTACATGTTGTTATTACAAGGCTGAGAATGCTCTTTCTGTCACTAACCTGCACAAATTAGAGGAGGAGCGCATGCCGAATGTAAAATGTGACCTATATGCTGATTGCATGTGGGAGGAGTCAGAATTCTAATTATGAGGGTAAATGCAAAGCAAGAGGATTGCAATGAGTGGATACAATGGTGCATCTTTAAGAGGGAGCGGGATCAACCCACTCTGCGACTACAACTGATAAACCAGACTGCACTCGGGGTACATGGAGGGCAGGACTGAAGCAGACATGTTAACGAATGTTTTCACCTGATTCGGATATGATGTGAAATAATGACTTAATTTCACCCCTACAATAAATGTATAGGGTTCATCTTTTGTATGCTCGCATACCATTTGTGGGGCACGTGTTTCTAACGCAAACACTAATTTCTAATTTCTAATTTAAAATATTTCTAGAGCGCAGCGTGCACCTTGCGGTTTCTTGGCGCTAGGGGGTTCGGCACCTGAGGGAAAAGACCAGAAGAAGAGATGAGAGGAGATATTAAGAGAGTTTAAGTGGGGAAGGCCTGGCTGTATCAATACATTAATTATAACTGAACGTTCTTGTGGTAACAAAGCAGTCGTCCCTGGACAATCTCTTCCATGTAGCCCATTAAATAAAACATATAAAAATTACTATGACCAAAGAAAAATAGTCCAAATAAATTTGTCAATTGTAGAACCATCTTTTTGTTGCTCTAAAAACCTTCCCCAAGTATCTACTGTCACAAATGAATGGACCTCCTACCCTGTAGCTGTTATTCGAAACTTTTAACTAACACCCTATTACAGTACCTTTGACAGATGTGGTGTAAATGAATTAAATATCCCTTGCTCATTAGTGATCGACTAGAACTGCATTTTGCCAGAAGCTGTAAAATAAGCTGACATCAAACATACCTTTGCATACCACTTTACTCCTGCGGTTAAGTGTTTCCCGCCCTGCAAATTGCACAGTGTGTCCTCGCCATAATGAAAGGCATTCCGCCATAGTGTCCTCACAGCTGGATGGCAGTTTGGGATTTCGAAGGCACTTCTCTGTTAAAAGAGCACAGGAGGGAAGGCATCACTTAAAGGCGGTGAGCAGCAGTCACAGTGAGAGGCTTGTGATGGGGCCTTCACGTCTTCTTCATGTCTGCCTTTGCAGAGCTCCATAAGGTTTGAAAAAAAGTTAATTTAAACTGCACAATTATCCCTTGTCTGGGAAGCAATATAGAGGAAAGAACTTTAAAACATTCTTTGCCGCCAAGCTTTAATGCTCCCATTCCCTCTTCTCTCGAAAGACTGACCCTTACACATCCCTCTCACTGACTGACCACCCACAGTGACTAATGTAAATGTAAATGTAAATGTACAGGAATTTATATAGCGCAAATCACCAAGCGGTTTCTAAGCGCTTGCTTAGGGAACCCGTCCTGGTATTCCCCTGTGAGATAACCCCAGCAGGGTATCCGCAAGGTGAAAGCCAGGAATCCCGCCGCGAGGGGCCGTTGTGGAGATTAAGCAAGCTAGTAATCCGGGTGGCATCAAGCCTGAGAGCATTGCAGCCCTCAACATTTCTCGCACATGGTACCAATGTATCCGTGCTGTATTATAATATAGTTTTTAGAAACTGACTTCTGAACTCCTATGAAAAATCTGTGAAACATTTCAAATTCATCAGCCATACCATGGAAGCTTGACATGAGGCCGGCTCTTCTTCCCTACTGAATGCATCCTTGTAGGCCAATCTGGCATGTGAATAACTCTGCACCAGGCATCTGGCCTCTTAGAGATGGATCTAAGATGTGAGTGACTCGACCCCAGCTTCAGTGAACTTCAACAACACCAGTACTGTAATGGTTTTTCAAATATGGTAATAATCCAGAGATACTTTTTGATGTATTGTTGAAAAGTGGAAGAAACCCAACCACTTACATCCTGAGTGCCTTCACTGTAAACATTGTGGCATTGTGTTTCCGTAATCTACTACTCTCGTGATTATATATATTAACTCCTTTCCCCTTGGTTAAGACTGTTTTCATCTTGGGTTCAACTAAGACGAAAATTGGATGGGGACTAGCAAAGGAAGTAGGGAAATCTTGCCTATCAATGGAGGAATCTCTCACATCCAGCAATGGGTGTAGGGTCATCCTTGGGCCAATCTGAGGAAAGAGACAGACACATTTTACATGTTAAATACAGTGGACAAAAGCTATAATAATTGGAAAACATGTTTTGCTGACTTGTCACATAGGTTACTGAGAGTGATCTTTGAAAAAGGGCTGAGTGTATAGAAAATTTACTTAAAAACCAGCTTTACAGATCCCTGTAAAAATGCACTTTTAAAACACAATAGAACACATTTTCACAATGCTAATTCAAGGCGAGGACCCTTTTTGTCAATTTGTCAACAACTTGTGTAGAAATACAATGCGCTTGTTATATATTGATCACTGCAAGTTCAGAGAAAATGTACCGCCCTACTGTGGAACGATGGTATGTTTTCAGTCTGTGAAGACAACTTAAAAACCATTTCTGTGGCTACTGTTGTGACTGGAAAAGGCATAAATGCTTGGATGGAAGTGTATGTGAAAATGACTTAAAGCGTCCATTATATTCTGTAGCTTCTATTTAGTGGCTATCTTTAGCCATGTCATCACCTATATTTTGTACTAATGTTTAAGATCCTCATGTTTGACAGATAAATCGTTCTCATAAAAGCCCACAGTCTGCTTAAAGTTTATAAAATAACTCTTGAGTGATGTACCTTGGAACCAAATACTGCATTATGTACACTTTGCTCACATGCTGGCTGAATATCTTGGACTATTCACGCAATAAATTGTCTATCAGCAGTAGAAATATTGAAAGTTGATTGAGCTCAGAATCACAGTTGTGTAATATAATTGTTGTTTGCCCTCCAGTAATGTGTGGGTGTGGAATAAACAAGTTTCCTCTGCTGTGATTTGGGCTTGTACAAAGATTTTATGAATTGTTTTTTCCACTTTACTGCTATTGTGTTGATTCACGTGTTTAATTATTCAGCCTGTCCACTGTAAGATTTTGGACTTCAGCTGAAACAGGAAGCAGTAGATCTAAAAAAAAGTTGCTAAGGTGTTCAGAGCAACAATGAAGTTATGGGACTGAATTAGCTGCATATAACTGCACAACTTTGGAAGAGGCATTGCGATCTTGCTGGTTGGTGATTTCAAGCAAAGGCTAAACCATGGCAGAGCTCATATCAACAGATGTATTCCTTTCAAAACAGCAAGCACCACATTATCCACTTAACAATTTCTTTTTATGTCAGACAAAGTTGAAAAGTTAGGGGCATATTTATCAAGGTTTTGCATCATTCTTGTTCCATGCAAGGTAACGCAAAGGCGATGCAAAACCTAGATAAGATTTGCCAAGCAGGACCACCTGCGTGGTCCTACAGTGCTTGGTAAATCTGGAGCAACGCAAGGGGCTCAAGTCACTGCTTTGCGTTATTCTGCCCCAGGGAGGCATTCGTTGGGTGGAGGGTTGGTGTTCTCACCCACTGATTTTGGCATATTCCCAGATTTACCATGAGTGGTATACCTGGGAATGTTTATTGTAGTCCTCCGAGCACTCAATGTTATCAAAAAGAGTCTTTATGTAGTTTTCACTATTTTATTGTCCAATCTTCATTCAAATCAAAATCCAAATTTCCATCAAACGATTGCTTGCAGCCAACGCGCGTTTTGTCAAGTCCGTGTAGGACAATTTGACTTCTTCAGGGCTAACTAGTGGTAAGTATCTACCCTTGGCCCATCCAAGCGTGGTTTCTTAGAAATAGATCTGTTTCCTTTTATACAAATTCTTACGTATGTATCAGAACCATATAGTGGCGGAATTATGGTATATATCTCCAACGTATATACTTCTGTCCAAAGTCCTCACTTCTAGTCCAAATATCAATGTTTTATTCCAATCAAGTCCTTTCAATCCAGTATCTGTACATACACGTGTACTTTATTATGTATCTTCTAATATCCTCTGTTTTTACAAGAATCGCCAACACGAGTCCGTGTCGTTAGTCGATTCGAAGTATTCTCAATCCGGCGGATTGAGAATACTTCGAATCGACTAACGACACGGACTCGTGTTGGCGATTCTTGTAAAAACAGAGGATATTAGAAGATACATAATAAAGTACACGTGTATGTACAGATACTGGATTGAAAGGACTTGATTGGAATAAAACATTGATATTTGGACTAGAAGTGAGGACTTTGGACAGAAGTATATACGTTGGAGATATATACCATAATTCCGCCACTATATGGTTCTGATACATACGTAAGAATTTGTATAAAAGGAAACAGATCTATTTCTAAGAAACCACGCTTGGATGGGCCAAGGGTAGATACTTACCACTAGTTAGCCCTGAAGAAGTCAAATTGTCCTACACGGACTTGACAAAACGCGCGTTGGCTGCAAGCAATCATTTGATGGAAATTTGGATTTTGATTTGAATGAAGATTGGACAATAAAATAGTGAAAACTACATAAAGACTCTTTTTGATAACATTTAGTGCTCAGAGGACTACAATAGTTGTTTGGACCTTGGTTTTTCTTGGTGACTGTGGTAACCAGTCTCCCACCTCTTCCTGAGCACCAGTCTGATATTTTGTTTTGTTACGTTTACCTTGACTTTGTGCTGTGCGCTCCTGTTAGCCGTTACCATTTCTACCTGGGAATGTGTTCGATAGTTTTTTGACAGAACCACATGTAGGCTTTAAATTGTCAATGATTGAACAGGTTTTAACCCGTCTTAAATCTGTCAAATTACCTTTATGTATATGTCAAACTGGGAAACATCCTCAGATGATGTTTTTAAATTTTAAACTTTGAGCTGTGGTTCTTTCTGGTCTTCGGAGCGCCACGCATGTGTGTAGGTTTGCGAGCTCTGGCTGCACGCACTAGAGGTACCGTACCTTATCGTGCTGCCCCACGGGAACAGACTGCGGGGCCCATTAGGGACTCCCCGAGGGTCACCCCACTAGAGCAGGACCTCCTGGCCTGCCCCTTACTGACCCAGCGAGGTTGTATTTTTACCTTTCTTTCTCCTTGTTGTTTTTCACCACTGTGTAGTACTGAGCACCTGAGGTCCTGAAGAATTGCCAGTTGGGCAAGAAACATATCGACCTAATCAGAGGGTTTGAGTTAGTCCGCTGTGCACCTTACAGTCCCTATCTCCCCTCCCACTCTTTTAATCAAGGGAGTCAGCCACGTGAATAAAGGTCCTTGTGGACTGACCCACCCTTTTTAAACCACCACTCCCTCATGACTACACTTGCACGTGACCCCTCACACGCACACAACCATTGGCTGGAACAAAAAAACTCTGACAAAGAGCGCCTATTAGGCGCCCGTCAGACATTGCAGCGACAGTCTGACGAGGAGCAGGAGGCCAATGATGAAGCATGACATCTAGCTCACTGGGTGTGTGAGGTCTTCTAGTTCCAACAAGGGAACACCCAGTTCCCTGTCTTTGCTCTCCTCCTCTACACACACACACTGTCTTGTCTCTCCCCCGGGGAACTTTGTACCTTTGTTGTGTATGGTTCTTTCTGGTCTCGTTAGATCCATTTATATCTTTCCCTCTGATTCTGAGTTGCACGGTACTGGTGGGGGTTGAAAAATTCGAATTTGATATTTGATATTTGATATTTATTAGCATTTGTAAAGCGCTACTTTCGCTCCGGAGGGAGCATCTTGGCGCTGAGCTCACAGAAGATCGACTATGGGGAGCATGGATCAGATTGCTGCAAGGACTGATGAGTCAGATTGAGAATAAATCCAAGTCTTTAGGAATTTCCTGAAAAGGCTTTCTGAGGGGGCATGCCTGAGGTTGGGGGGAAGACGATTTCATGCCCTAGCAGCCAGAAATGAAAAGGTCTTTCCGCCTTTGGTTTTTAGTTTTATTCGGGGTTCAGTGATTAAATTAGCACCTGATTACCTCAAGCAGCGAGTTGGAATATAACGCTGGAAGCGCTTGATCAGGTAAGATGGACCCGTGCTCCTGGTGGATTTAAAGACAGTGACTAGGAGCTTGAATAAGATTCTCTTATGGAGGGGCAGCCAATGAAGGGCGTTGAGGGCTGCAGAGGCCGAGGACCTGCGGGGGAGTTTCAGGACAAGCCTGGCTGCTGCGTGTTGAACACTTTGTAATTTTTTAAGGGAAGATTTCTTGATGCCTGCTAGGAGGCCGTTACAATAATCCAGCCGGGAGAGGATAAGCGCCACCGCGACTTATTTCCTGGCTGAAATGGGCAGAAAATTGAAAAATTTCTTTAATTGCCTGATCAGACTGAAACAGCGCCCTGCGGTAATGGGCACATGCTCATCGAAGCTGAGGGATGCGTCAAATTGAACTCCAAGATTGCGGGCTGAAGAGACCGCGCTCAGTGGTGCTTCGGAGTTATGAGGCCACCAGTCTTTGGGGGAAAAGAGTGTGCCTTTACCTAGGGGTATTATTTCGGTTTTGGCGCTGTTGCATTTTAGATGATTCAGGTTAAGCCAGGAAAAGACTTCTGAAAGGCAGTTTTGAAATCTAAGGGCAGCATCCGGGAGTCTTTTGTCAATAGTGACGACAAGCTGGGTGTCGTCAGCGTAGGATGTCACTAGAATCCCATGGGACTCGATCAACGTGAGAAGGGGGGCCATATATATATTAAAAAAGAGAGGGCTCAGGATGGAACCCTGGGGCACACCTGAGATGGTGGATCGTTCGCCAGAAAGAAAAGGGCCTAAGGAAACCGTTTGAGAGCGGTTGGACAGGAAAGAAGTTATCCAAGCAAGCGCGGAGCCCGAGACACCAATCTCACGCATTCTATTGATTAGAATGACATGTGAGATGGTGTCGAAGGCCGCGGTTAAGTCGAGCAGGATGAGGACAGCCTGCCTGCCCTCATCCTGCAAGAACTTGATGGTGTCTGATAATTCAATCAAAGCGGTTTCTGTAGAATGGCCAGGGCGAATGCCGGATTGCTGTGGGTGCAGGATGCATTTGTTTTCCACAAAATGTTTTAATTCCTCATGAACTAATTGCTCGGTGATTTTGCCTAGCGCTGGGAGAAGGGAAATTGGGCGCATATTAGACAAATCAGTTGGGGATTTATTTTGCTTTTTCATGAGGGGCTTGACTATGGCCTTCTTCCACTCAGTAGGAACAATACCAGAGTTGAGAGATTCATTCACAATGGCATTAATTAGAGGGTTGACGGCCTCGATAAGATAGTGTAGTATGACTGGGGGGCAAGAATCCGTAGGGGCACCTGATTTGCAGGCCAAGATGGCTTTTTGCGTTTGCAGCAGGGAAACTGTTGTAAATTGATTTAGTAAGGGAATGGTTGTATCAGACTCTTGGGTTGGAGTGGGTAAAGGGGGGAAGTCCTTATGAATATTATTGATTTTTTCCTCAAAGAAATCTGCGATTTGATCGCAGAGAGTTAATGAAGGGGGGATTTCAAGTGCCAGTGCCTTGGGGTGAGTGAAAGATTTTACTATATTGAAAATCGTTTGTTGTTTCTGTTTGGCTGAGTCTATTGCTAGAGTGAAGAATGCCTTTTTTGCTTTTTTTATATTGGAAAGATATTGTTTTCTCTGAAGGATGTATAAGGATCTGGCAGTAGGGTCGTAGGTTTTTCTCCATTCTCTCTCCAAAATCCTACACTTGAGGTGACAGTCAGTGAGGGCCGGAGTATACCAGGGGGCATTGGGCTTCTTTTTACCTCGAACTGATTTTTGAGTAACCGATTTTGAATTAGCAGAGACCACTCTGTCAATCCACAGATGGAAGTTTGTGGAATCTTGTGATGCATCTCCCATAATGGGAGGGGGGGGGGGGGGACAGCCGGTTGGGGATTAAGTTTGATGCACTCAGCTACCTTCTTCCAATTGATGGGGAAGGGGGTGTGAGAGTGTTTAATGGGGGGTGACAGCAGAGATTTAGTTTTGATGGAGAAAGGAATGAAACAATGATCTGTCCATATTTGTGGTAATGGGGGAGAAACATCTAAGGAAACCAGGTTTGTGCAGATGCCGTCCAAGGTGTGCCCGGCACGATGGGTAGGATAGGAGACTGATTGAGAGAGACCAAAAATCTCAAGGGAGTGACGGAATTTGAGAGTATGGGGGTCGGTGCAGGATTCCAAGTGAAGGTTGAAATCCCCAAGGAGGGTAAAAGTGGGGTAGTGGGTAAGAAGAGCTGCCAGAGTTTCGTCGAGGGAATCCAAGAATGGTGTGGCATTGCCGGGGGGGCGATAGACGAGTCCTCCTGAGAAGGCGGAGGAAGGACTTGTTTGGATTACAAATCCAAGGGACTCACAATCCTTGAAGGAGGCCAGGTCAAAAGTATGGCACTTGAATGATTTATTTACAATGATAGCCAGCCCACCTCCCCGACCAATGGGTCTGTCCCGCCTGAGGATGGTAAAATCAGGAGGGAGGGCGGTTGCTAGATCAGGGTTGGAAGCATCATGCAACCAAGATTCAGATTTACGGCTACTTTGTGGTAAATCACCGTTAGTACAGCGCAATTACAAGTTAATTACTGCGTCGGGCTACATTTAGCGATATTAAAATCACACATGTGGCATATATTTGCCGCTAGATCTGAGACTCAAACCCCCGGGTGAAATTACTGCGAGGAAACATTTTCAGGAAAACCAGGTGAAGGGATACCAGCCCACTTATGATCAGGTTGAGTAGAATTCCACACTGTAGTTCGCTTCGCAGACTTGGGATGCGGCCCTTTGTGTTTTTGCTTAAGTGTTGGTGTTCTGCAATCCCATTTCTGGAGCAGTGTATGTAAGTGTTATTGTGCATGTGAAATCCCTTTTCTAGGGCTGTTGTTGTGTCCTGAAATGGTTTGAGGTATGTGCGCACATCAATTCAATTTTATTTTAGGACTACCGAAATAATATCCATATGCTGTGTAGCAACCCATTCCAGGGTAAGAAGGCAATAGTTTTCTAAGAGAATGCTAGAGTTTATGTAATTTTTGAACCAAGGGTATTGCTGAATACATTGTTGATGGTATCATTCGATGATTACATTTAAAAATACTGTATAACACTCTATGTTTCCTAAGCGCATAACCCACCAGCCAGCGGTGCAGGTGCAGTGCTCTTCCCTAGGTTCAGTCTCTGTTTGACAATTGACCTCAATAAAAACAAGCATTGGCATAGCCAATAGGTCTCGCCTTTGGGATCTTAGAAGTATTTGGTTATGCAGCAGGTCCCAAAGGCGAGACCTATTGGCTATTTCAATGATTGTTATGTTTGCGGAAGTGTCTCAAATTTAAGATGCATTACACAGAAAACAGTGGTGTGAATGATGTTCTATTGAAATCACTCCACAAAAACAGGCTGTGATGAAGATCTGAGGTATAACAATATGTCATGGCAAAATTAACAGGATTTACATTTTGCGGTTAATATTCACATTATACAAATTTGTAAAAAAGAAATAAAAAAGATGTGCAACAGTGGTCTACTGATATTTCATCCATCCCCACCATTTCCTATACCCTAAATTATAAATAGACATTATGGGGTGCATCCACCAAGAATATAATTAAACTGCTCCCCTAAACTTAATTCTACCTAAGCATGCAGGTATATATCATTTTGCATTTCACTGTCATTTCTAATAGTCTGGATGGAAAGTTACATTATGAAAAGTTTTTCAGGCATACTACTAGTAATTAAATGTGATAACTCCCCATGATGTCGTTTTCCCTCTTTGTGAAAGGCTCAGTACTATAGATTTAATATTGTGAAATGGAGCTTGCCGTGCAAATACCAAAATTTTGAAAACCTTTTACCTCATTGAGAAAACCTTTCCCCTCATCTCCCATCGAATCTTAGGGTACAATTTAATTCTTTCTAGCAAAGTATCGGTACTACTGCAGCCATTTACTAGTTACATTTTAAACCATTGTATGAGCCTGGCATTCATCCCAAGGCATTGTTATTTTTTTGATTGATTAAATTGCTATTAGAGCATGGAAAATACCTTTGATGAACTTTAGGCTTTATATTTGAATTACAGGGGCATATTGTGTGAAATAATTAGTGGAATGAAATGGATTTTGGGCCAGATGTATGACTCTACCAGTTTGTGAGTCGCAAATTGCATCGTTTTGAATGTACAACAGTGTCTCAGACACTGTTTGCGATTCCTAATGGGGTCACAAATTGCTTGCCTTATTAATGTTCATGAGGCAGGTGCAATTTATGTACAACCCCATTAGGAATGGCTAGCACTCCCAGGGATGGTGGCCTGCTGAAGGCAGCAGACCCCCATGTCTGTGACTGCTTTTTAAAAAAAGCAGTTTTTTAGGTTTCGACCTGGCCGTAGCACCTGCGAAGCAGGTGCTCCGCCCAGGGCGAAATCTTCTGATTTTACACTATGGGGTTTAGTTCCACCTCTGTCTTCCATTGGCTAGCTCCATAAATGGAGGCTAGCCATTGGAAGAGATTGGCTGTCAATCACGCTTTCCCTGTGAAAACGCGATTCGGGGGCGTTTCTGGGTCTTTTTTAAGCCTCGCCCCTTGATGCTGTGTTTCCTGGGCCGCGCTGTGATTGGCTGCCGGCCCGGGACACCCCCGTGACGTCATTCCCCGGGCCGCGCTGTGATTGGCTGCCGGCCCGGGACCTGACTTGTTTTTATGGCATTCCCTAAGTGAGTAACATATGGATTTGGCAAAAAACAGAACTCTCAGATTGTTCAACGTTAAGCATGATTACTGAATCCAGTGCTGGATTTAATATTTGCATTACGTGCTTTAAGGTTTGTTTTTTTCTACTATATTAATGGAAAAGATGCACTACAAATTCCGAATGCAACGTGAATCATGTGTGCATCCGCTACTCCCGTCTGGCTTGGCAGGATGGGAGGTGTTGCAACAGCTTCATTTATTCACCCCGGAGGCTGCACCGCCTCTGCTCAAGCTTCTGCAAGAGGAACGTAGTCCAAAGTCGGTCGGAGAAGAGGGCGGCGCCACCTCCCTTCTAGCCTAGGCTGGGCCAGAGGCCAGAACCAATGCTGGGAGGCGCGGCCTGGCTGCACTATCAGTCCTCGGCTTCCGCGTTCTACTGCTGCCGGGGAAGCGCGGGCAGAGATGGCAGCGACAGTCCGGTGCTGCGGCCCGAGGGCTCCACTCCTGGGGCATCTGCGGGGCTTCCACAGGTCTGACCCGGCATATGATTAACTGCAGAAGCGTGGGGAAGCATGTGACTATAATGGGGCGAAGCAGAGTGGAGGGGGCAGATACAGGCTGTGAAGATAGCTACGGGTGTGGGGCTGGTAGGTGATGGGAAAGGTGGGGGTTTTATAACCGTAGAAAATGGGCTGTGGAGGAAAGGAGCAGTAAAGAGTAATGTGGGTCTTCCTCCATGCATGTTTGAAAACCTTTGCAAATCCTGGCTTTATAATCGGCCACCCTTTGCATTCTGGTATTTGTAGTCTAGGTTGTAACCATTTAAGTGGGTGTTCCTAGTTTTTGTTGTTGCTTGTAGGCAGAATTCCTTCACCCGAAGACACGTTGTTTGGGTTTACTGAAACTGTGTGGTTGGATTCGTATTTTGTGGGCTGAAATGTAGGATTCCTAGGTTATCTGTTGAAATCAAGATCGGGTTGTAGCTAGTCCGATTAACCCAGAGACCAGGAATTAATAATGTGTCTGACAAGGGAAATCTGAAATCACACAGGTTTTAAACTGCACAGAGTAGAACTGGACTAATGTGGAAACCAGCGGGACCAGTGTGCGAGCGATAATCCGATCACTTTATGCAGTCCAGGGTAAATAGATGAGGCCAACAGACTTTGCTTTGATTCATGTTCAATAGGGACCTGCCTCTCAGTGCAGCAGGTCATGTGGCACTGGGGCCCACTGCACCCCATATATGGATGTGTTTTATTACTCTATTTGTGGCTAAATTAGAGGCCAGGGCACCCCTGCTGTCACTGATGTCGAAGGGCAGGCCAAGGCACCATGTCAGTGTTTAAATGAGCATAAGGGCCAATGTTGACGACCTGCTCCCCGGAAGCCCAGCCATAAACAAATTATTTTCAATAAACCGGCTCACCGCAGCCACTATCGACCCAAGATGGCTGCCCAGATTACCTCAGCATGGGTTGTACTGTGCTGACTGCGCAGGTTGTGGACAAAAAAACATCACAGCATGAAAGGATCTCCCTATCGATACAGTGCCATGAGAACCTGTGTAGACTGACGTAAAGCTTTTTTATCCAAATTATTTCTCGCTTGTTGAGTTCGAAGTAAAACCTTTTTATATTTTTTTTTTACAAACCTCAATTGTGTTAAGCATTTTTTCACGTTGCTTTTTCGCTTTCCTGTGGTTCCCTTTCAGCGTGTTGTCCGCTCCTCCTTTTATCAGACTCTGTTCGATGGTTACCTCATTGAACGATAAGGCAACAATGACATCAAAGTGATGTCACTCGGCCAGATCAGACCGGTAGCGTCGAAGTCTGTCACAATATTGTGGCTTGATGATTTTTGGGACGTGGCAGCGGCCATCGGGGGAGGCCGTGTCTCTTCCCTATTAGGATAAGTACATAGGTGGCGGCTCTGTTATCTTCATATTCTCCTTCCCTCATCCAAATAAATGAAATTCCCCAACCAGAGTTGGCTGTTTTTATTGTTCGCGATTTGGACATCTTTACCGCTCATAAGAATCGCCCCTTCAGAGTCGACCGTTTATTGTAATTTGTCACTGTCTTGCACTTGCTGTCGTCGACAAGTCCTGCTCGGTTTGCCGATGCTGGTGGCTTTGTTGTTGTGTTAGATGTATAGTGTGGGCGTTTGTTAGTATTTTATTGAAAGATGAGGGGTTGTAGTGTGGTACTATGATACATTGCTTTCCCCCCTTCAGGATTGAATTGCTGTTTTGTTATAATCGGGCCACTGTAATTATGCAGCAGGATAAAACCAATTATGTAGCATTGTTGACTAAATTATGCTACAACAAGAGGCTAATTGCGATTTATTTATTTATTTACATATTTATTTAAAGTTTTATAGAGCACAAACTTGACCCGTGAGGGTATCAGAGCGCTTTACAGGTTGAAGGACTAATACAGAGAGAATAGCAATAAGTCATGGGGGTAAATAGCGATGAGGGTCCTGTGGTAGGCAGGGAGTCAAAGGGGCATGTACAAGGAAGGAGGGGGTGAAAAGGTACAAGGAGCATTTTACAGAATAAATAATTATACGTTAGGGAGGAATGTGCAGGGGTGCTTTACGTTAACACAGTGATCAAGGATCATACGTACATCATCATACAATAGAACAGGGTATCACAAAGGTGATAAGTCACTTGGTGCTAGTGGCACCGGTTAGTCAAGGAATTTAGCCATGAGGAAGGATTTAGCCTCTTAAGCGATGTTTAGGGTGAGGCGTTTTCACAGTAAATGAATTAACATGAACACATTTATTTATTTTAAAAGCGTTTAACTAGGCAGGGCACTGTTGTGGTAGCATGGCGACACTGACCTTTTAATCCATGGGCATTTCCCCAGTCGGCAGGAGCCCTTGGAGATTGGTTTGGAAATTAAAAGTTCCAATCCTCCGCTTTCCTTTTAAAAATCATTTTTTTCAAGTGTGTCGGCACCTTATTTCATGAAAGTGAAACTTTTGAAAGAAAATGTGAAGTCTTCCTTAACTAAAATGTTGCAATATTTCCGTTTTAATGTCTGGTCAGTTTCGATAGGTTAAACAAGTGTTTGCAATGCAATAGGTCTCACATTTATGGGAGTTTAAGCCATTGACATTGTAAATGACAATGCCCCTTATTTATGTTTTCAAAACAAATACGTAAATAATAGGCATTGTCATTTACAATGCCAATGGCTCAAATTCTCACAAATGCGAAACCTATTGCATTGTAAATGCTTGTTTTAAAATGCAGCCTGGTTTCCTTAAAAGGTGGGACCACTACCTGCTCTTAAAATTTTTTTTTTATTGCCAGTTACAAAGGGGAAGGGGTCATGAGTGCGTTACCACCAATTTGAAATGGGTGGTAAACTGCAAGTATTTTGCGGCCGCAAATCAATCTTACATTGAAATGCGAATCGCTATTTGAAACGAACGCCCTTGGCAAGCCCCGTCTTAATTTGCAGTCGCAAACCCTATTTTGCGAGTCGGTAATAGGTTATCGACTCGCAAAATAGGGTTTGTATTTAGGGCAGACATATTTTGCGGTTGCAAATGGGCCAATTTCCAGTTTTCTAGGGCAAAAAACTGTTGTACATCTGGCCCTATGTTCCAAATAAGGCAGTAACCATACTACATAATGTTTCCACTGATGGAGTAACATCGATCAAAATTATTTTTCATGAACTACTTTCTCTGCATGTGTATTGAGGAAGAGAGCAAGATCAGGCAAGTACTTTGAAACCTGTGTTTTAAATGTGAAAGGTGCAAAAGATAGTTCAAACAAACTTTATGTGCTCAGTACTATGGATGCAGCAAGCACAATGTGAAATCAATTTGAGGAATGTTTGTTCTAGTGAAAAAAATCTATCTTTAAGAAATGTGATAGTCGGTAAACTCGTTTTTTTTTTTTTTGTTATGGGAGCAGAAAAAAGATTTGTCAACATTGAGCAGAGGACAAAAATTCTAATCTCACAGGGTGAGCTCATGAGGTGGAGCTCGGACTGTAGGGATCTGTGTATAACCAGCAAATCGCATATTGTGACCCAAGCGCCATAGCATCCCTACTTCAAATATATATGTATATATATATTCACTGAAAAAACCATAGGTTTTACATAGGTTATAGTTAGGAAGTAGCATTTAAAAAACCTATGAAATTTACTGAAAAAACCATAGGTTTGACACCAGTTATAGTTAGCTGGAAATTTTACTGACATAAAACTAATGAAATTCCACGTTATAGTTAGTTGGACTCACTATAACTTGCGCGTGTAATGCACTGCTGATGACATTACACATTACATCACTCATGACATGGTCAGTGACATCACTTATGACACCATCCAGTGAATGTGTGTCTTTCTAAAAAATAAATATGTTTTATATATGTATATTTAAAGGTGGAGGGAAGAATAAATGTTTAAATTATTGTCTTAATGAATGTTTTTTTTTAAAAGAAATGATTGGATAACTGGCTTATTAAGTGTATCTTACTGAATACATATATTAGCGAGTAATGTTTAAATATTTCAATATATGTATCAGTGTTTCACTTTGTGAATAAGTGGCTGCATGGGTTGATGAGTACCTACATGTGTGTGTATATGGGTTATTAGATGTTTTTTTAGTATCAGTATGAGTGTCTCTATGGTTTGGTGGGGGTGTTACTTATGATATAGATCCATCAATGACTGACTCACTGTTTCTATGTTTTTTGAAGACAACATATGTGCAGGACTGTATGGGTGGATGAGTGTGTATATGTTTGTTTTAGTAAGTAAATGACTGTCTTATTATTGTGTTTATCAGTAACTACATATGTTTTAATCTAGTATATGTGATTATTGATGTATATAAGTGAGTATATGTGAGAGTGAGAGATTGAAAGAGTTTCTGTTTAAATAAGTATGTGTTTCTATAAGTGATTGTTTAAGAGAGTAAGTATGTATAAGTTTCCTTAGAAGTAACGTGGTAGTGTGTGTATAGTTGTATATGCAAATAAATGGATGTTCAATAGTTTATTTGCATGTGTGAGTATGTGTGTGAGTAACTTTTCGATGACTGTCGGTGTGTAACAGAATGTATAGGTGTATCACTACATATGATGAGTGAGTATATGTATGAGTGACTATATAGAACTGTTGGTGAATGACAGAATGTGTATATAGATGGTGGAATTACTGAATTGGTTGCTGTAACTGGTATGGGTATCTCCATTTTTTGGAAAATGTTAATTTCTATTTTCCAATATGTGTTTTAAGGATTACATTACACTTAAAGGAGGTCTGTCATCAGTGATGTCATAAGTGATGTCACTGACCATGTCATGAGTGATGTAATATGTAATGTCATCAGCAGTGCATTACACGCGCAAGTTATAGTGAGTCCAACTAACTATAACGTGGAATTTCATTGGTTTAATGTCAGTAAAATTTCCAGCTAACTATAACTGGTGTCAAACCTATGGTTTTTTCAGTGAATTTCATAGGTTTTTTTAAATGCTACTTCCTAACTATAACCTGTGTAAAACCTATGGTTTTTTCAGTGAATTTCTTAGGTTTTTTGAATTCTAGTTCCTAAGTATGAAATCACGTTTGTAACTAGATAGTGTCACCGCCTACACGTCCTAAGAAGCGCATGTAAAGTCATGTGACTTGAAAACAACACTTGCAATTGGTTCTTAGTAGTTTCTGTTCTGGAATTTACACGAAGCACTCCACCCACTTTCCTCACAATCTTTTCTACTCTGAAGAGACAACGACGTCGAGCATCTTCCGGAAAACTTTGCTGAAATGGCTGCCCTTCCGCATTCATCTTCCGAATCTGAAGGAAATGAGCGACCACCGTTAAGAAGAAAAAAGGAATCTTTCATTTGGCAATTTTTTACTTATCCTGAAGATCAAAAGAAAGTGAATGCGCCAAAAGTAACCTGCATGATATGCAATTCGGAGCTCTCAAGGGGAAATCCAAATAAAAAATATTCCTTTTCTATACACACCATGCAGCGGCATGTTAAACAAAGGCATCCTGAGCATAATGCAAAAGCATCGACAAGAGCCCTGGCCACGCTATTACCATCAGAGGTGGCCAGCACATCTTCTGGTGGACGACCTGTATCTCCATCGAGTGCTGAGATGGACTTGAGACCATATCTTGCGAAGGTGCATATGAAATGCAACAAGTGTGGAGAAATTCTTTTGTATGGAGAGCAGAGCCTCGTTCTTATTAAACTCAAAATTGAAAGTCACAAATGCCCCAAGAAAAGATACATTTCTTCACTTAATTTTCATACTATTACATACTGAAAAATGTAGTAGCAACTTTAAGAAATCGAAAGCATCATAACAATTCTTTCCCCCAAAAAAAAAAGTTCTTTTTAGAACTAACTCTTTCTACCAAAACGTGCTCCAAGAGCATATTATGAGATGTTTTTTCGCCGCTTTATTTTAGTGCGAGACCGGGTGCGCGCACCCTCCTATCGCGTACAGGACCTGACACTTGCATGTGAAGTCATGTGACTTCTAAACAACACTTCTAATTGGTTCTTGGTAGTTTCTATTCTGGAATTTACACGCAGCACTCCACCCACTTCCATCACTTTCTTTTCTACTCTCAAGAGAGAACAACGTCGAACATCTTCCCAAAGACTTCGCTACAATGGCTACCGTTCCGCATTCATCTTCCGAATCTGAAGGAAATGAGCGACCACCTTTGACAAGAAAAACGGAGGCCACGCTATTACCATCAGAAGCAATCAGCACATCTTCCGGTGGACGACCTGTATCTCCATCGAGTGCTGAAATGGACTTCAGACCATATCTTGCGAACGTGCACATGAAATGCACGAACTGTGGAGAACTTCTTGTATACGGAGAGCAAAGCTTTACTCTAATTAAACACACAATTGAGAGTCATAAATGCTCCAAGAAAAGTTAAATTTCTTCACTTTATTTGGATAGTATGACATACTGAAAAATGTCGTAGCAACTTTAAGAAATCAAAAGCATCATAACACTTGTTTCCCCCCAAAAAAATAATAAAAAAAAAAGTTCTTTTTAGAACTAACTCTTTCCACCAAAACATGCTCCAAGAGCATATTATAAGATGTTTTTTCGCCGCTTTATTTTAGTGCAAGACCGGGTGCGCGCACCCTCCTATCGCGTACAGGACCTGACACTTGCATGTGAAGTCATGTGACTTCTAAACAACACTTCTAATTGGTTCTTGGTAGTTTCTATTCTGGAATTTACACGCAGCACTCCACCCACTTCCATCACTTTCTTTTCTACTCTCAAGAGAGAACAACGTCGAACATCTTCCCAAAGACTTTGCTACAATGGCTACCGTTCCGCATTCATCTTCCGAATCTGAAGGAAATGAGCGACCACCTTTGACAAGAAAAACGGAGGCCACGCTATTACCATCAGAAGCAATCAGCACATCTTCCAGTGGACGACCTGTATCTCCATCGAGTGCTGAAATGGACTTCAGACCATATCTTGCGAACGTGCACATGAAATGCACGAACTGTGGAGAACTTCTTGTATACGGAGAGCAAAGCTTTACTCTAATTAAACACACAATTGAGAGTCATAAATGCTCCAAGAAAAGTTAAATTTCTTCACTTTATTTGGATAGTATGACATACTGAAAAATGTCGTAGCAACTTTAAGAAATCAAAAGCATCATAACACTTGTTTCCCCCCAAAAAAATAATTAAAAAAAAAGTTCTTTTTAGAACTAACTCTTTCCACCAAAACATGCTCCAAGAGCATATTATAAGATGTTTTTTCGCCGCTTTATTTTAGTGCAAGACCGGGTGCGCGCACCCTCCTATCGCGTACAGGACCTGACACTTGCATGTGAAGTCATGTGACTTCTAAACAGCACTTCTAATTGGTTCTTGGTAGTTTCTATTCTGGAATTTACACGCAGCACTCCACCCACTTCCATCACTTTCTTTTCTACTCTCAAGAGAAAACAATGTCGAACATCTTCCCGAAGACTTCGCTGCAATGGCTACCGTTCCGCATTCATCTTCCGAATCTGAAGGAAATGAGCGACCACCTTTGACAAGAAAAACGGAGGCCACGCTATCACCATCAGAAGTAATCAGCACATCTTCCGGTGGACGACCTGTATCTCCATCGAGTGCTGAAATGGACTTGAAACCATGTCTGGCGAACGTGCACATAAAATGCAACAACTGTGGAGAAGTCCTTGTATACGGAGAGCAAAGCTTTACTCTAATTAAACACAAAATTGAGAGTCATAAATGCTCCAAGAAAAGTAAAATTTCTTCACTTTATTTGGATAGTATAACATACTGAAAAATGTCGTAGCAACTTTAAGAAATCAAAAGCATCATAACACTTGTTTCCAAAAAAAAAAAAAGTTCTTTTCAGAACTAACTCTTTCTACCAAAACGTGCTCCAAGAGCATATTATGAGATGTTTTTTCGCCGCTTTCTTATAGTGCGCGACCGGGTGCACGCACCCACCTATCGCGTACAGACGTCGAGACACGCATGTGCAGTCATGTGACTTTAAAACAACACTTCCAATTGGTTCTTACTAGTTTCTATTCTGCAATTTACACGGAACACTCCACCCACTTCCCTAGAAAACCAGTTTATCGAAAAACTTTTAAAGCCTCCTCTTATGAAATATTCGACATCAATCACATAGCAGAGTACTAAATAGCACTATATACACTCCGTCCCTTAATTATAAGAGACTTATTGCTATGTAAAAGCAACTTTTGTTTTCACGCGATAATGTGAAATGCTGAGCCTGTTACACAATTTGCTTTCACATATATGTTACTATTCTCCTTCGAGCACTAACACCGTAGAAAATACCACCAATAGCGGTGATATTTTTTACACCGAGAACGGGCGATTTGTGTCGCTTAGAGCCCTTACAATTATAAAGTTTTATTTCCTAAGTCTCTGATCTCCAACTGTGCAACGTAGCTCCCCTGTGTGTCGTAATAAGGTCCATAAACAAAAACTACAGGGCCAGCATTATAAACATGCACAGAACCACAAAACGACAAGAGCCACCATGTTGATATATATCCTTAATATAATAAACCTCTGAGAATAAATACATATTTCCGTGGCACCCCATAACACAAATGTGGCGTCCTCTGACTCTGCTCCATTACCAAACACTGTAACTTCCCGCCCCCCTCACTTTTCACTAAACTCCGCACTCCACCCCACCCGGACCCCCTATTACAAACCCCCAACCTACCCTCCCTGCCCAAACCCACCATGAACCGCAAACCGCCCCTAGAAAACTTATAAGACACAGGATTACTAAAACTCAAAGAATACGCAACAGGCAGATAATGTAAATAGTACATAAAGGCACATATTTTTTCCATAATACTATTTAAAAACATGTTCTATTTTTTTATAAATCTATCATGCATCTGACCCTCTAGAACTGCTTTCAAAACGTGAACTATAAACCTCTACTTTTCATTTTCAAACCATACACTTTCATCTGACCCTCCAGAACTGCTTTCAAAACGTGAACTATAAACCTCTACTTTTCATTTTCAAACCATACACTTTCAATTACATTATTTTTTTTTTCACAATTCATGTAATGTTACACACCTTTTCTAAAATACACCAGTCCCTATCATTTATAAGGATTTATTTTCAGTCTTCATCAGTGACACTTTCTTAACATATAATAGAAATCACTGTAACTTTTTAAACGACAATGCTAACGCGGTAAAAATAACCCTTCATTTGCTTTCCTTTAAGAATGCAGACTATGTATCCCACGCATGCGTTTCTTGATCTTTGTATTTGGCAGCGAATACCGACCTTGAATCGGAAGACATGAACAAGACCGCCATTGTCACATTTAAAACTGAACGTTGCATCTGCTCACACACATATCTTTCACTAAGCTAACATTCACAGAAAACAGCATTGATGTAAAAAAAATTGACCTTGTTTTACAACTCCCTCAAATCACTCCCTTATTTTTTAACGCATCCTCCAGTTAAAAAAAAGCTACTTTTTTGATAACTACTAAGCAATATATAAGTGACTAGACTCCTAGAAAATGTATCAAGTCATTCTGCTCCTCTCCACTGCATAGCCGGCGACCTAATTCTGTGGAGTTGCTATACAACCAGCGGTGCTGCGCCGTTTCCTTTACCATCTTGGGAAATTCAAAATGGATGTCCCTCCTGCCTTCGCAAACGAGCCGGGCCACTTAGAACTATTTCGACAGAGAATGCTTCTGTACTACGGCACCTTACCACTCTCAACTTTGAATACTTCATATCGATTATCATTTCGATATTCGTATTTCACCTGTGTGCAGCCTGTATTTCATTGCCTGAGCTGTGATTTCACGTGGGCCCTGGATTTATGTCTCTGCAATTTGGTACCTCCTGAACTGAATTACAATCACCTCATGAATCCGTTACTTGATCATGAACAGCTTTGTTACAACGGAGGGTTTATGGCCTTTGCAGCGATACAAGGAGTTCTGGGTCATTGGAATATATTTGCAGCGGCGCAAGATTTCCTAACAGAGAGCTACATCGAAAACCCACCGAGCTGCCCTATGATGGTAAAAGACGCTCCAATAATGACAGATCATGAATGCTCCTTTCATCTTCTCAATTGGATGGCTGACATGTTTTCAGATGATAACAATGATTTCATGTTAGAGGCACTTGCTGCATACTTTGCCTACACAATGGACGGTTAACTCTTTCCTAACAGCGAGCTACATCGAAAACCCACCGACCTGCACTCTGATGGTAAAAGAGGCTCCGATTATAACAGATCATCAGTACTGCTTTACTCTTTTCCATTGGATAGCTGACATACTTTCAAATGATAAAACGGATTTCCTGTTACAAGCAGAAGCTACCTATTTTGCCTAAACAATGCTTCAATAACTCTCATACAAGCCATTGACGTCCTCATTTCCTTTTGGTTTTCTATATTCTTCACGTTCTTTTCCATATTTTCTTTTGAAGAACAGACCTATTTGCTTTACTAGCAGTGGACATTATGATTTCGTGTTGTTTGACAGCTGATTCATAAAGTAATGATGTATAACCACTTGCATTTTCATATATCGTTCCTAAACTGAAAGGCCAGAGACCTTCTTCCATTTATTAAAATATAATATACTTCATTATAAGAGTGTACAATGTTTTTTTCCAACTATATTCATTTTTCTTCAACTATAGCATTTGTATTCCATGTACTACTGACAATACCAATTGCTGTGTTTTTTGCAATTTCTGTACTCATATTACATAATGATTTGCCTTTAAAACAGTACATTTCTAAATAAACATTTCAAATATTCACGGTTTCTCTTTTAATCCATAATCTCAACTGAAATGATTTCATATTGAAAAACTATTCATGGGTTCCACATAACCTTAACTGTAGACACTGAAGACCTTATTTATAAAGACCTTCCGCCGCCAGTGCCTCATTTTTTAAAATGGGAAAAAGTAACGCACCGGTGGCGCAAGGCCTTCATAAATAAAGTCCTGAATGTTTTCTTTTCTCGACCTCACTTACTGATACTAGAACCTGCAAGCCAATTACGGCCCGTGAACTCTTTCTTAGTAGGTCGCGCACCGTAAAGACAGTTATACCACTGTTAACATTTTTTTTTTACTGTTACTAAGCACCGACACAGTTCCGCTTTACTCAGAGTTAATCACTGCTCCCACGCTTCTACAGGCCAGACGCTATGTCGTATTTCTCTCCTTATCACCCTTTCATCTCCACAATAACAAACAGTTCTCCGCCTGCCACCAGAGAACAGACTCAGATGCAGAGGCACCAAAGAGTGAACCCATCACCAACTGCCATCTCCGGCTGTTTCCATGGTTACACCTCATTCTGCACCTTGCTGAAGGCACAGGTCAAAAGTTCATGTCTTAACGTTCTACAACAAACTAAGAACACTATTTTCCCTCCAGAAACACCTGCCAATACACAGCTCTGTTACATATCTTGTTTTTTCACACCCAATAGTACTTTTCGTTTAACATAAACATTAACATGGAACGTACTGTTCAATCTCCACTTGTTACAATCAACCAATCATTTTTATTTTTTAAACCACACCCAGCCTCTTCCTTTTTCTTTATTTAGAATTTCAACTTCTAACTACCATTCCACTTCCAGAACCGATCGGAGGACGACTACAAATCCCTTGAAAATGAAGGTCTGGCTAATAGGACACAGTTATATTCACTGGAGTGAAAAATATGCAGTAAGCAGACGAATTTGCAACCTCGGCTTACCAAATGTACACATAACATGGATTTCCAAAAGAAGATTGAAATGTCACCAATTGATTCCATTGGTGAAAACTTTTATGCATCTCCCAGAACCAGACCTTATAATTGTGCACTGTGGTGGGAACGATCTAGGCACAATCACTGGGGTAGGTCTGGAAATGCTTCTAAAAGACACCTTTCGACAATTGATGACACTTTTTCTTCGATCTGCCTTGGTGTATTCCAATATATGCCAAAGACAGAAATGGAATTGGTCCAATCAACATTGTGCACAATTTGAGAAAGCAAGGAGACATGTAAATAAATCTGTTTCTGCGTTCCTCAGAGATTATAGCATGGGTTCTATTTACCACAACAACTTGCGATACCACATGCAAGAT
Organism: Lissotriton vulgaris; assembly: GCF_964263255.1. NCBI lineage: Eukaryota > Metazoa > Chordata > Amphibia > Caudata > Salamandridae > Lissotriton > Lissotriton vulgaris. Next base: position 1,120,651,604 of record NC_141687.1, read on the forward strand.
GTCTATAGGAGAGACGGTGTTCATTTCACGAATGAGGGAAACAGAATCTTCCTCTGCAACATCAGGCTCTGCATCGGTACTTACTTATAAATGCAGAAAACACTCAATTAACACAAGGGCTCTTTTCAGAGCCACCTTATATCTAAGCACTCAAACTTCTGATTTATCTCCATTTTCACACTCTTGTGAATAGGTGTGCGCGACCGGGTGCGCGCACCCCGTTATTTTTTTCCCGAAAAAAAATATATCTTTTCGCGTTTAAGGGCCTTACTGCACACCCCGAGAAAACTTACGCAGCAAGACAATCTCTACCTTCTCCCCTTTCCATGTTTCAACGCTTTGAAATGAACAATATATTTACTCGTAGTGACAAAATGGCGGACAAAACTTCCTGATTTCCTTCGAATCGAACGTTAACAGACGTCACGCAGCAGAAAAAAATTCCGCTCACGCGCAGCCGCTTGGGTGCGCGCACGTGTGCGCGCCTATAGATATATAATTGACTTTAACTTTAATTTTCTCAACAACTACTGAACGGATTTACACCATTCCAAAAAAAGCGTAATCTGCGAACAAGACTCTACAGTTTTGGCAAATTTCTTATAAATCCATTCAGCCGTTCGACCTGTAGCAGAGTCTAAAGGTCCTATGGAAAATAACATGGAGAAAACACGTTTTGGGACCCCCCTTATATCTCAGCCCCCACTTGACCAATCCCCCCCAAACTTTCAGGGAAGGAGCGCAGCGGACCGAGCCATCTTCTTTGAGAAATTTGCAAAGACTCATCCACCAGGGCCAAAGTTATTCCAAATAGAATGTTGAGGATTTCCTATGGAAACTAGGTCCTAACTATAACTACCTACTGGCGACCGCCATTAGGTAATATATATATATATATATATATTTATATATATATATATATATATATATATATATATATATATATATGCATGTGTGTTTATATATTTCTGTTTGGGTGTGCTAAAGCAGCCCACTCGCAACTTCATAGCTGAGAAGGTTAATGCGCCTATGCAAATATGTAACCTGACAGAAAAAGTCCCTTTGAAATGAATATTAGTTATAGTTGTTAGTAAATGAGAGGAAACTCCCTTCTTCAGATTTACTAAATACGAAATATATATCGAAACAAACATACATGACTGTCAGCGGTCTACACTACAAACAAAGGTAGAATAAAGAAACTATGTGTCTGAAATATAAGTGTCACCAAGTACAGGAAATGACTCCCATCAGCCCACCCATATGGTGGAGCATCATCATCTGGGACATTTATGGATACTCGTATAGATAGGGAGACACACTTGTTGAAATAGTGTGTTATTCTCCACTTCTCCGAGACCACCAGCGATGGATCCAACCATACAATACCAAAAAAATAGGGTGAAATGGTGTGAGATATTAGTTGCAGTGAGGAAATTGCTTAAACAAAAAACAAGTGTATAATTTAAAATTGGCTACCATGACAACAAGGAATAATTTTAATAGGGAACAATCATGGTGTCAATATTCAAACAAGAGTGTATGACAGTTTGACATAATAACTGCTAGAAATAGATGATATAGTGGTCAACATGTTTCTGCCATTTCACAGGGTCATTCCCTTCTGGCTTTCATCAGGACCTAACAATACACTACTGCAAGACAGAAGAAATGTGCAAAGCAAAGTATTTACACCAAAAAAAAAGATACCGGATATAATGTTGAACGCGGAGTATCTGCTGCGTCTCTTTGTACGGTTCAGAATTCCATTGCATTCTTTCCTGAAAGAATTTACAAGCAAAATAAACATACATGTAACAGACACATAGAACACATATTTCTGACCTAATGTTAGATGTTGCTCCCAAGTCAACCTTCCAAATATAGTAATCATGTTTATAATAAACTTTACAATACTCACTGTAACGGGGTGTACAAAAGGGTACAGGGCAGGCAGGACTCAGAGCCTCCCGGTGATGGTCTACCTCGTGCAAAGGGGACGACCGAGGGGAGGTCCGACTTAACTCTTGTTCCCTCCCCTCCCCTCTCTCTGTCTCAATCACAGGACCCGGTGGCGAGCTGGACTGAGCCGAACGACATGGACTGGCCCTTTAACTCTGAAGTACACGCCGAGTGGGAGGAGCCGACATACCTGCCCTGCCCCTCAAAAGGAGATCCAGACGAGTCACAGGTGTGCTTGTTCACCTGGAGGACGAAGGGAGAGAGCGTGAGGAGGACGGAGAATCGAGAGGAGGAACGTACAGATCGGAAGATTGAAGCCCAGGAGGAGAGAGCGGGAAACATCGAGAGCTGGTCAGCTAGAGAGAAAGAAGGGAATCAGACGACAGGAGTGGAAACGCGAGCAGAGTCGGCGCCTGCCCCGGACAGAGGAAAGCCAGGAGGCCACCGTTCCCACGAGCCGCCCAGCCACTCACCCAGGGGAGGTGCGTGGCTTCTCCAGGTACGTGACCGTTTGAGGGGCTGGGTAGGAGGTCAGCGTACGCTAGGTACAACTCCACGGGACGTTTAGTTATTACGGTTTTCTTCAAGCACCTTTAAATCCGCCGTTCACTCGTTAATTGGAGCACCGGGAGTCCCATCACTTCCCCCTCCCCTGCACCGCTTGTTAGTTGGAATACACCCCTGACACTTGTCTTTTTCCTTTTTCCTCTGGCTGGGTGATCGCTGGAGAGCTACTCCGACAGTCGGGACGGACTCCGAAGAAGAAGAGACCCCACCCCGAAGACCGGACGTGACCCGGAAAAAGGAGAAGGTCGTCCACAGACGACGGAGTAGAAGCCGGTCTCCGAGGAAATACCCTAACCGTAAAAGCTGTACGGACCAACTGTTTGCATCAATAAAACCTCAATTGCCACGAGCTCGACTCTTGCCCCTAACTTTAGCGCCGCAACCCGCTCACATTGTAACAGTGGTGGAGAATGCGGGCAACCTAAATCTCGATACGGAGATGGAAACCATTCTGCAAGAGCTCGTTAAAGGACAGGAAAAGCTTGGCTGGGTAGCGGAACAGCAGTTGACCTCGGCCCAGGCTGACCGGGAGATCCTAAAGAAAGCCCTCGCCGCCAGAGAGGAAACTCAACAACCCTGGGTGGATCCCGTCGCCACAGGGGGATCTAAAGGAGAAGGAACTATCCCCCACGGCTCTTCCGCCGTGGCCCTGCAGAAATACCATGCCGGAGACGACCCTGATGCGTTCTTGCTGAATTTTGAAAGGGCCGCCAGGGCCTGTGGGTGGCCCATCAGCAAGTGGCCCTTCTTCTTGGCGCCCCTCTTATCAGGGGAGGCGCAAGCCGCCTACCAGGTCGCTAACCCGAACGGGGATACTTCCTACAATGATATAAAGACCATCCTCCTCGATCACCTAGGGCTGGACACCGAGGCCTACAGAATACGGTTTCGGAAGGAAAGGGGCACCCCCGGAGAGACCCCTAAAACCCTATTCGTGAGGCTGAAGATGGCCGCAGATAAATGGCTGACCCCTAACACCAGCACTAAGACAGAGATAATGGACCATATATATCTCGAACAATTTCTGGAGGCCCTCCCATATGCGACGCAGCGTTGGCTCCGCCAACATCACAACCTGTCCACAGCTGAAGCCGTGGAGATGGCCACCACCTTCTCTAGAGCACAACCCCGCTCCTCGGGGTGGGAACATGAGCGCCACCCGAAGCAGCCCATGAAACAAGAGAGACGACCCGTCCCGCGGCCCATAGAACCTCCGAAACCACGCAGTTGGAAGCCTGAGGTTCCCTCCAACTCTGGTCCGCAATGTTTTGATTGTGGTAACTGGGGCCACATCGCCAGGTTTTGCCCCTCCAAGAAAGCCCAAGATGAACCGATGAACTGGGTAGGAGTGTTCTGTTTAATTCAGATACTCTGTCCATCACCACCCCCTTTTTCTGAATCGTTTTGTCCACCATAAGCGTGGAAGGGTATGCTCAGATGTGAGTCCCTTGCTCATTGCACCATCAGGATTCAAGCAAGCCGGGCCGAAGAGGATGAAATGCCAGAAACCGGTCCCCGGTAGCTTGTTTCCTTCCCAGTGTAAGAATTGGCTTTTGTAGTTTGGTTTGCCCTGTTCCCATAATGCACTGGGACAGGAACAGACTAATTTGCATACAGCCAGGTTCTGAAACTGGGATGGTGCAGTGAGCTAAAAAACGGTGTTGGATCTAGCCCTGATCTCTTGACTGGGTGAGAGTATTCTGTTTAATTCAGAGACTCTGTCCCTCACCACCCCTTGTTGTAAATATTTTTGTCCACCCTAAGCGTGGAAGGGTATGCTCAGATATGAGTCTCTTGCTCATTGCACCATCAGGATTCAAGCAAGCCGGGCCGAAGAGGCTGAAATGCCAGAAACCGGTCCCCGGTAGCTTGTTTCCTTCCCAGTGTAAGAATTGGCTTTTGTAGTTTGGTTTGCCCTGTTCCCATCATGCACTGGGACAGGAACAGACTAATTTGCATACAGCCAGGTTCTGAAACTGGGATGGTGCAGTGAGCTAAAAAACGGTGTTGGATCTAGCCCTGATCTCTTGACTGGGTGAGAGTATTCTGTTTAATTCAGAGACTCTGTCCCTCACCACCCCTTGTTGTAAATATGACCCCTAACACCAGCACTAAGACAGAGATAATGGACCATATATATCTCGAACAATTTCTGGAGGCCCTCCCATATGCGACGCAGCGTTGGCTCCGCCAACATCACAACCTGTCCACAGCTGAAGCCGTGGAGATGGCCACCACCTTCTCTAGAGCACAACCCCGCTCCTCGGGGTGGGAACATGAGCGCCACCCGAAGCAGCCCATGAAACAAGAGAGACGACCCGTCCCGCGGCCCATAGAACCTCCGAAACCACGCAGTTGGAAGCCTGAGGTTCCCTCCAACTCTGGTCCGCAATGTTTTGATTGTGGAAACTGGGGCCACATCGCCAGGTTTTGCCCCTCCAAGAAAGCCCAAGATGAACCGATGGAGGTGGGCTACCTGCCCAGGACAGTACTTTACTCCGCCGAGATGGGGAGCACGTATCGGGTGAGTGTACAGGTGAACGGAGTGGTCATACAGGCTCTACTAGACTCAGGGTGCAGGCAGTCGGTTATTCAGGCCACTCATGTTCTCAGGTCACAATACCTCAGCTCTCAAACAGTGGCCATAAGATGTGTACACGGGGATGTGCGGACCTACCCACTTGCTCAAATACCTATATCCCCCAAAGGTGGCCCCCAGCAGCTAGTAAGGGTAGGTGTCCTCAATACGCTCCCGGAGCCGTTGATAATAGGCACTGACAATCCGCGATTCCTTCACTGGTTCAGGCAGAGTTTGGGAACAGGGGAAAACAGCTCTCAATCTCCGAAACCAGCCCTTCTAACTCCTGAACCCTGGGTCATGGAACGGAGCTTCAAATTCGCCCAGATAAATGACACTACCCTCTTAAACGCTTGGGAACAGGCCCACAGGGAGACGGATGACCCTCACCCCAGATACCCCCGATTTCTCATTTCCAAGGAGCTATTGTACCGTCAGGCTAAGGAAGGCGAACCAGAACAGTTGCTGGTGCCCGTCCCCTACCGAGAACAGATCCTATTCTTCGCCCACACCCATCTAGTGGCTGGACACACCGGGAGCGAAAAGACCACCCAACTCATATTACGGTTCTTTTACTGGCCCGGTATATATAAGGACGCCCAGCGGTATTGCCAGGAATGCAGTATATGCCAAACCATGAACATGACAAGACCTCCAGCGGTGCCTCTCCAGCCCCTCCCCATTATTGGAAAACCGTTTGAAAGAGTCGGTATGGACATCATCGGTCCATTGCCCAAAACCCGGAAAGGACACCAGTATGTGTTGGTGTTGGTGGATTACGCCACTAGGTTCCCTGAGGCCTTCCCCCTCACGGCTACCACCACGAAGCAAGTAGCGGACAAAATGATCGAGCTGTTTAGTCGTGTGGGGTTCCCGAAGGAACTACTGACCGATCAGGGGACCCCGTTCGTCTCCCGGCTGATGAAGGAGGTATGCAAGTGCTTAGACGTGCACCAAATCAGGACTTCCGCATACCATCCTCAGACGGATGGCCTAGTGGAGCGCTATAACCGCTCCCTAAAGATAACATTGCGGAAAATGATGGAAGTAAATGGGAGTGAATGGGACCAAATTCTTCCCTTGGCTCTATATGTTATACGAGGGCAACGCCAAAGCAGTCTCGGCGTTTCATCATTTGAACTCTTATACGGTCGACAACCCCGCTCTCTGATGGAGATGACAAAAGAAGCCTGGGAGAACGAGGTTCCCGAAGAAACCTCAGCCACACTGGACTATGCACAGAACCTTAAATCCAAACTGGGAAAGCTCCGAGACCTGGCCTATGCCAATATGGGGAACAGTCAACAGAAACAGAAACAAATCTACGACAAAGGCAAGAAGTGGAGACAGTTGAGGGTAGGGGAATGGGCCCTCGTATTGTTACCCTCCTCCACTCAGAAGTTTCGTGCCAGTTGGACGGGGCCTTTCCGAGTCGTCAGAACCATTGGTAAGACCACCTATTGTCTACAGATCGGACCCAGAAAGACGCAAACCTACCATATAAACTCTCTAAAGAAATGGTTAGGAGCCCCCCCAGCCGCCGATGTACGACTCCTGACTAGTAGTGTTCCATCCTCTTCTACTCAAGACCAGCTGAACATCAACGATGAGCTGACTCAAGCTCAAAAGAAGGACATACAGACAGTACTCCAACGACATGAGGGATTATTCTCCGACCAGCCCGGACTAACTAACCTGGCCGAACATCGAATAAACACACCGCCTGAAAAGGTTATTAATATCAAACCCTACCGAGTTCCTGAAGCCAGACGAACCGCCATAAAGAAAGAAGTACAGGACATGTTGGATCTTGGGGTAATAAGGCCTTCCACCAGCCAATGGTCCAGTCCGATCGTCATGATTCCTAAGCCGGACGGTAGTCGGCGCTTTTGTATGGACTTCAGAGCCCTCAATGAGATATCGGAATTTGATGCGTACCCGATTCCCCGAGTGGATGAACTTATAGAACGCCTCGGGGAAGCCCGGTACATAACGACTCTCGACCTTACCAAAGGATATTGGCAGGTGCCCTTACGGGAGGAGGACAAGAAGAAGACCGCCTTCAGCACCCACGAAGGGCATTACGAGTTTACCGTCCTCCCGTTCGGGCTCCACGGGGCACCTGCCACCTTCCAGAGACTGATGAACACCGTTCTAGCCCCCATATCCTCCATGGCATCGGCATATCTTGACGACATCGTCATACACAGCAAAACATGGGAGGATCATTTACAGCATATCCACCAGGTGTTTCAGGTACTCGAGAAAGCAGGACTTAAAGTAAACGCCAAGAAATCCCGGCTAGCCTACCAGAAGGTGAAGTACCTCGGTTACGTCTTGGGACATGGAATGATAGAACCACAGATAGAGAAGGTCAGGGCTATTGTGGACACCCCTTTCCCCTCCACCCGGAAAGAGATGAGGGCCTTCCTAGGGTTGGTGGGGTATTATAGGAGGTTCATCCCTCTCTTTGCAGACATTGCCGCCCCCCTTACAAATGCCCTACGCCAGCCAGGTAAATCCAACGCCCCCATCAAGCCCTCTGAGGGCATGGCCGATGCCTTCAACCATTTAAAGCGCATCATAACCACTACGCCGGTGCTCACCTCCCCAGATTTCTCGGTCCCATTTCTGCTACATACGGACGCCTCCGAGTATGGCATAGGAGCCGTATTGTCCCAGATAGGTAAAGACGGGCTGGAACACCCTGTGGTATACGTCAGTCGCAAACTCTTTCCCAGGGAACTAAAATATGCCACCATCGAGAAAGAGTGTTTAGCTGTAAGGTGGGCTATTGAGAAGCTAGCATACTATCTAGAGGGTCGACCATTCCACCTGTACACTGACCACGCTCCCCTCTTGTGGATGTCAAGGAATAAGTCCAACAACGCCAGGGTCATGCGCTGGTTCCTGGCGCTCCAGCCTTATTAGTTTACTGTGCATCATAAGAAAGGAACTGAAAACGTTAATGCGGACTACCTGTCTCGCCATCCCCTCCCCGATCGGGAGCGTCCTAGGGGGGAGGTGTGTAACGGGGTGTACAAAAGGGTACAGGGCAGGCAGGACTCAGAGCCTCCCGGTGATGGTCTACCTCGTGCAAAGGGGACGACCGAGGGGAGGTCCGACTTAACTCTTGTTCCCTCCCCTCCCCTCTCTCTGTCTCAATCACAGGACCCGGTGGCGAGCTGGACTGAGCCGAACGACATGGACTGGCCCTTTAACTCTGAAGTACACGCCGAGTGGGAGGAGCCGACATACCTGCCCTGCCCCTCAAAAGGAGATCCAGACGAGTCACAGGTGTGCTTGTTCACCTGGAGGACGAAGGGAGAGAGCGTGAGGAGGACGGAGAATCGAGAGGAGGAACGTACAGATCGGAAGATTGAAGCCCAGGAGGAGAGAGCGGGAAACATCGAGAGCTGGTCAGCTAGAGAGAAAGAAGGGAATCAGACGACAGGAACGGAAACTCGAGCAGAGTCGGCGCCTGCCCCGGACGGAGGAAAGCCAGGAGGCCACCGTTCCCACGAGCCGCCCAGCCACTCACCCAGGGGAGGTGCGTGGCTTCTCCAGGTACGTGACCGTTTGAGGGGCTGGGTAGGAGGTCAGCGTACGCTAGGTACAACTCCACGGGACGTTTAGTTATTACGGTTTTCTTCAAGCACCTTTAAATCCGCCGTTCACTCGTTAATTGGAGCACCGGGAGTCCCATCACTTCCCCCTCCCCTGCACCGCTTGTTAGTTGGAATACACCCCTGACACTTGTCTTTTTCCTTTTTCCTCTGGCTGGGTGATCGCTGGAGAGCTACTCCGACAGTCGGGACGGACTCCGAAGAAGAAGAGACCCCACCCCGAAGACCGGACGTGACCCGGAAAAAGGAGAAGGTCGTCCACAGACGACGGAGTAGAAGCCGGTCTCCGAGGAAATACCCTAACCGTAAAAGCTGTACGGACCAACTGTTTGCATCAATAAAACCTCAATTGCCACGAGCTCGACTCTTGCCCCTAACTTTAGCGCCGCAACCCGCTCACATTGTAACACTCACCCAATGATTCTTGGGAGTAAACCTCACCTCTCCTGGCCACTGCTCAGGAAATGGAGGCCCGCTCTAAATCAGTGAAAAAATGTTATAATAATAATAATTAAATGGTAGTATTGGTTCTCTCTCAGAGTGATACCAAACCCATTGTTTCACTATATTTACAAAATCTAATAGAACCTTGGTATTCAGTTCTGAAAAAATACAGACAGCGCTATCCACTGTAGCCCACATACGACGGCGACAATGTATGATGATGTTGTTAAATCGAATTAACAGAAAACACCCCATCGTACCAAAATGAGCGGACAAGTAGCAATCTAGATGTATTAAAAATCACGCTAGCTTAACGAAACAGTTCTACAGCGCAAAGGCCCTTTAAAGCAATGAGATTCGCTCTATGCAAGAGGAGTAAAAAAAGTAAAACAAATACGCTGTATGTAGCGGAGCGCCCATCTTTCTGCCATCGCTTACCTCTCCGTTGGTACCTCTGGCCTCGTCCTGAGCAAAGGGGGGAGGTACCGACTGAATGAGGCGATGTACTTTTCTGTGATGTGTAAACCAATCATGGCCTTCAAAGTAATTACGTGCTGGTGCGGACCAGGGAGGACACTACAAATCTCAAACACGGACCACACCGAGGCTCGCAACCCGTCATAGGCACCAAACACCGCCCACTCTACCGGATTACAGCCAATGGCAGGCGTTGGTGACCGCGGGCTTATATCCGCTGTGCCGGAAGTAAGACCTCGTTGTTACAACAAATGATATGTATATTGAACCATTTATCAGCCATGTAATTTCAATAACAAAAACACCCTAAATGTAATGTCATGATTTCGCTAACCAAGATGGTACAAAAATCGTATCGCCACACAATCCGGATGAATGTATCAACAGAACAATCCCTGCTGATTGGGCAGAAATATGGCCAATAGTGGAGAGCGACTCAGAACAGCAACATTATTACCTGCTGCATTTGACATTTACTTATCGTGTTGACGCCAAGTGCATGTTTGGCAGAAAGCAGATCGAAGAGCCTCTCTTTAGTTCAAAAAAACTTTTTATCATACAAAAGTTTTAAAGCTGGTTCCATTGTTAATCCCATGAAGGATCGGCAACGAGCCAACTAACACAGAGACATATGAACAAATGCAATTTCTAAATGCAGCTATGTCAATGTTGAAGTCGTACGATAGCCACAGCGCTGTCATGAGGTCCATAGTCCAACTATGAATGCCCTCATCCTATAATTGATGGAGCCCTTATATGTGTGTACCTGGTGAAAAATCTCGAGATAGAAGGAAAATCGCTACTAACTATGATATATCATATATGATATTCACATATATGAAATCTATATGCTACATTGCAACCCAGTCCAACAACTAGTCTCAAAAATAGCAGGTTGAGTAGACAAATAAGATATAATCAATAATAGTTATCATTATCTGCTTGTTGGATAGACAGACCTAGATCATAGATAGTCCAGTGAGCTGATAATGTCTCCTTTGGGTGGCACAGTGAATCCTAGATAGACACCCACGGGATCTCATCATTCAGTCCCTGTATGTCACATTTAAGCCTATAGATCCATTTCTGTTCGCTAACAAAGAGGAACCTGGAGATATCTTTTATATGCGGTGGCACCCAAGGTTTCTCCAGAACTGTCCAACTCATTTCCTCCGGAGTATGTTTCATTTGGATGTAATGAGTGGTCAGTCTGGTCACCTGTTTGTTGCACCGGATAGTGCTCTTATGCTCCTTTATTCTCAGTTTTATTCTCCTGGTGGTCATCCCTACGTAATGCAGGGAGCAGGGACATGTGACTAAGTATATCAATTTATCTGAGTTACAGTTAGTGTGACTCTTGAGGACCCATGGTCTCTGTTGGACTGTTCTGGAGAAACCTTGGGTGCCACCGCATATAAAAGATATCTCTAGGTTCCTCTTTATTAGAGAAGAGAAATGGATCTATAGGCTTACAAGTGACATACAGGGACTGAATGATGAGATCCCGTGGGTGTCTATCTAGGATTCATTGTGCCACCCAAAAGAGACATTATTAGCTCACTGGACTATCTACGATCTAGGTCTGTCTATCCAACAAGCAGATAATGATAACTATTATTGATTATATCTTATTTGTCTACTCAACCTGCTATTTTTGAGACTAGTTCTTGGACTGGGTTGCAATGTAGCATATAGATTTCATATATGTGAATATCATATATGATATATCATAGTTAGTAGCGATTTTCTCGAGTTTTTTCACCAGGTACACACATATACGGGCTCCATCAATGATAGGATGAGGGCTGTCATAGTTGGACTATGGACCTCGTGACAGAGCTGTGGCTATCGTATGACTTCAACATTGACATAGCTGCAGTTAGAAATTGCATTTGTTCATATGTCTCTGTGTTAGTTGGCTCATTGCCGATCCTTCATGGCATTAACGATGGATCCAGCTACAGTCAAACCACCTCTGGAGAGACTAACTTTTGTGACAACATTCAGTACGCTGGAAAAAACTGGAGAATTCTGAATACAGCAGGTTCCGTCATCCAGACTCCACTTTTTTCATTTAAAAGGGGCCCAAGTATAAGGGACAGCCTAGTACACACCAGGCCTAGGTAACATGGGACAGAGTTAACACCTGTCATATGTCTCTGTGTTAGTTGGCTCGTTGCCGATCCTTCATGGCATTAACGATGGATCCAGCTTTAAAACCTTTGTATGATAAAAAGTTTTTTGAACTACAGAGAGGCTCTTCTATCTGCTTTCTGCCAAACATGCACTTGGCGTCAACACGATAAGTAAATGTCAAATGCAGCAGGTAATAATGTTGCTGTTCTAAGTCGCTCTCCACTATTGGCCATATATCTGCCCAATCAACAGGGGTTGTTCTGTTGATACATTAATCCGGGTTGTGTGGCGATACGATTTTTGTACCCTCTTGGTTCGCGAAATCATGACATTACATTGAGGGTGTTTTTGTTATTTAAATTACATGGCTGATAAATGGTTCAATATACATATCATTTGTTGTAACAACGAGGTCTTAATTCCGGCACAGCGGATATAAGCCTGCGGTCACCAACGCCTGCCATTGGCTGTAATCCGGTCCAGTGGGTGGTGTTTGGTGCCTATGACCGGTTGCGAGCCTCGGTGTGGTCCGTGGTTGAGATTTGTTAGTGTCCTCCCTGGTCCGCAACAGCACGTGATTACTTTGAAGGCCATGATTGGTTTACACACCACAGAAAAGTACATCGCCTCATCCAGTCGGTTCCTCCCCCCTTGGCTCAGAACGAGGCCAGAGGTACCTACGGAGAGGTAAGCGACGGCAGAAAGATGGGCACTCCGCTACATACAGCGTATTTTTTAACTTTTTTTACTCCTCTTGCATAGAGCGAAACTCATTGCTTTTAATGGGGCTTTGCGCTGTAGAACTGTTTCGTTAAGCTAGCGTGATTTTTAATACATCTAGATTGCTATTTGTCAGCTCATTTTGGTACAATGGGGTTTTTTCTGTTAATTCGATTTAAAAACATCATCATACACTGTCGCCGTCGTATGTGGGCTACAGTGGAAACCGCTGTCTGTATTTTTTCAGAACTGAATACCAAGGTTCTATTAGAGTTTGTAAATATAGTGAAACAATGGGTTTGGTATCACAGTGAGAGAGAACCAATACTACCATTTAATTATTATTATAACATTTTTTTTCACTGATTTAGAGCAGGGCCTCCATTTCCTGAGCAGTGGCCAGGAGAGGTGAGGTTTACTCCCAAGAATCATTGGGTGAGTAATGCAAAGTTTATTATAAACATGATTACTATCTTTGGAAGGTTGATTTCAGAGCAACATCTAACATTAGGTCAAAAATATGTGTTCTATGTGTCTGTTACATGTATGTTTCTTTTTCTTGTAACTTCTTTCAGGAAAGAATCCAATAGAATTCTGAACCGGACAAAGAGACGCAGGAGATACTCCGCCTTCAACATTATATCCGGTATCTTTTGTTTTGGTGTAAATACTTTGCTTTGCTTTGCGCATTTCTTCTGTTTTGCAGTAGTGTATTATTAGGTCCTGATCAAAGCCAGAAGGGAATGACCCTGTGAAATGGCAGAAACATGTTGACCACTATATCATCTATTTCTGGCAGTTATTATGTCAAACTGTCATACACTCTTGTTTTAATATTGACACCATGATTGTTCCCTATTAAAATTATTGCTTGTTGCCATGGTAGCCAATTTTAAATTATACACTTGTTTTTTGTTTACACAATTTCCTCACTGCAACTAATATCTCACACCATTGCACCCTTTTTTTGGTATTGTATGGTTGGTCCCATCGCTGGTGGTCTCGGAGAAGTGGAGAATAACACACTATTTCAACAGGTGGGTCTCCATATCTATACGAGTATCCATAAATGTCCCAGATGATGATACTCGCCATATGGGTGGGCTGATGGGATTAATTTCCTGTACTTGGAGACACTTACATTTCAGACACATAGTTTCTTTATTCTACCTTTGTTTATAGTGTAGACCGCTGACAGTCATGTATGTTTGTTTCTACATTGTATATGGGGGTGTAAACTGTCCATCAGGTCTATAAATATTGACTCCCCTTAGACCCTCCTCAACTTATTTGTTACATACAAAATATATAAAATATATATCAACATGGCAACTATTAATTATAATATCTGTTATTTCCTACTTATTCAATAACATCTAACGTATAGATTTACAATAAACAAAATGATGCAAACAGGGCTAAAGTATTTTCTGGTTTCACCTCGACACCTTAAGTTAAAAACAGAAAAGTTGTGCAAAAATTGTAGGCATAGCTTTATTATTATTCACACCTACTCCTATTCTGATCACAGCATCATCAATAACTTACACTATTGATTTGGACAATATGTGTAACCCCTCTCTCGCGTTCAATTATTTGCTCAGAAAAAGGAACAAATGAAAGCATCTCTTTCTCCCAGAACTAAAACAAGCACTGGTGGAGCCAAAAGTTATCACCTATGCGAGAAATAGTGGCTTTGCCAATGTCTTTTAGCAATGGCTAAAAGTGAATTTCGAAAAACAGGGCTATGACACGGGCGGTGCAGGCGGTGCTTTTTTTTCTGAAAGACAAGCAAACAAGGATAGGGATGGAGGGAATATGGGCAATCAAAGACGACAGGGAGCAGTGGGGGGAAGCAACACAGAGAAGGGGAGTGCAGGAGGGGAAGATGCAATAGGGAGAAGGAGTGGGTGGGAGCTGGGAGCAGCACCACGGAAAAGGTGGTGTGGAAGGGTAAGAAGAAATAGCACCTCAATCAAAGCCCAAGCAGGGGACTGACACTAATCTAGAGGAAGTAATCTGTGCTTGGTTCATGCTACACAGGAGGAAAAGGAAGTGACGCCTGACGAACGCTGGCCAATTAGGAGGCAGCATAGAAGAGTGACAAGGAAGCCAATGAATGGTAAGCATTGGTTGTGCTCCAAGCACTTTATTATAAACACTACCCTCATAACAACAGAGCATGCGCTGCAGCAGGCAAGACCTACCAAACAGTACCCCTCGCCAGTGCTTAATTTGTGCCGGTGCTTTCCGGAGCTTACCAACGGCACTTAATTATCAGGGCCGGGTCTATGTATCTGCTGCGCACGCCCACATTGAATGATGTTTTTTTAAAATGTACCTTTGTACTATGTGCAGCCACAGGCCCGCAGCGTGTTGTTCATGTATCCTGCCATGTGAGAGTCACAGCGTTTACTTGCAACTCAACTCTTAATCACTTAGCCTGCAGGCAGCCCTGCCCAAGTCCAAGAAAATATATATTCAAATGAATAATGAATCTAATATGTGTCATCATCATGGCGGCTGCCAGCCCGCCCGGCCCTTCTTAGTTTATGCAGACGCAGTGTTGACTGTCTGTTTGCCACTTGACTTGCCAGTGGGCGGGCCGCGGAAGTTCGGAACACACACACTCAGTATTGAACTGAACAAATATGAAGTGCAGGTGCTGACATGTCTGTCGGAGGCCACACCTACTTTTCTCTGGCTCCATCCACTGTCTCCACCCACTTACTCTATTAGCTCCACCCACATCGTCAATTGGCACTGCTAAAAGTCAGATGCAATACATGATCTGAAATTCAGAAAGAGAGACTTCCTCATAGGTAAGCATCTAAGGGAAGAACCTGTGGTGCTAGAAGGATCAGTGATATTGGGTGATTTTATGTTGTGGTGGGGCAGGATAACACCCAATCGGGGCTTCCTGGTTGTCTAACCATTGTGAAGGTCTAACCTTAAATCAGCCCAGCATTCCAAAGGTATTCTAGGTACATCCAGGTTAGTACCGGCAACCTGGCGCTCAATTTTTCATCTGCCCCAAATCACACATGCAGTCTGGCTTAAAACATTATTGCCTAACTGCACGTAGGTTAGACAAGCACGACATTCTGATAATACAGTGCTCCGAATGGGATCTTACAGCCCCAAGAAACTCACTAAAAGAGATACCACAGAAGTACTCATGAGTCCTAAAGCAGCACCAAGGTGGTGTAAAATGCACTGAGTGCATTGGGTTCAAAAAATTATAATTAAATGTACATTATGAGAAACTTGCACAAGTCATTTTAACCTCAATATTAGAGATGGAAGCCACAACAGGCTGTATTGGAATTGAAAGGAAGATTCTTGGGGTAACAAATTCAGGGCCATTCTGCATGTGAATGCACAGGTTAACTAATGAGCCTAACCAGACTTGAGGGCGATGCCGCCTCCACTACCACCAAAACCAAATGTGGAGGAGACGACTTCATGCTGATTTCAACCAATGAACTAGCAAATAGAATGGGGCACATTCTTGAGAGAGCGCAAATTTGAATAAAAAATATGTATAGGCCATATTTACAAGCACATCGTACAACGTAGGAATGAAATGTATATCATAATGTGAAGTTGACACTTATAGCGTAGATAACCGATATAATCCAAAGTAATATAGGAAACGTAACTGTATTCACTTTATGAAATGTATTAGATTTAGAAGGCCCGTATACGTAGTGGGCTGATGTAGAAATGGTGTAGAAATGCTTATGAAATTTAGAACGTGCAAAGTAGAATTCATGTACGTGTGTAACCTTAAACGGAGAAGCGGCGAGAAATGATATATGAAGAAATGCGTAGACCATGTATAAAACGATATAGCGAAGGAGAATATGAAGTTATACACTATGTAGTTTGTATTCTAAGTACAAATATTTACTTATACGTAAGGACTTGCTAAATGCGATTGTATATAAATGTATGTTAAAGGTTACACTGTGTAGAAGGTTTTTTGTAAAGATGTTAGAAGGGTTTAGGTCATTTGTGATTTTAACCTGACTGACCAAGGCTTCGCAGAAGTGTAGTCCGCTGTATGTAATTTAGTGGGCTCACAGGAGTCGTGAATAGCCTTGCTGTGAACGTGCGAGCCAAAGAGTCTAGCGTTTCCTAGATTTAGGGTGACAACGCTGAACGAGGTTTATGGCCTGAACGTGATAAGAAGCGCTTAGAATTTGAGACTTGTTTTGAATGACCGTTCACAGGACCTAGAAGGGTCAAAGAATCGCAGTTGTAAGTAAAAGTCTTGTTTAAGTTCATATGACTTTTGATCTGAAGGTGTCAGTAGAAGTCGCCAACAAGAAGACGAAGATGACATCTAAAGAAGAAAGGTCAACTTAACGGACGGCGAAAGAGATGAAGCAAAGGAAGAAGCCAGAAGCTGACATCATCGGGGAAAGTCCGTGGTGGGCGTCAAGGGGCGTTTCACCTACTCTGAGATTGTGTATTTTAGGGACAGCACCCCGGGGATAAGATAGCGAATTGCTCAGAGGGAGCTCAGAGAGAGAAGGGCGAAGGGTAGATGACTTGAGCAGATGCGCTGAGAAAGATCAGAGCGCAAGAGAGCAGTAGGCCGAGGACCCTTAGAAGAGCGGATGGGTAGGCAGAGAGGGTACTGCTTCTTAACGTAAGTTACCTTTAGAGGCTAAGAGAGTTTGAACTTCTTTGGGAGTCAAACTGCTGACACCTTTTTAGGTTAGGAACTTGCGAAGTAGGGATGTCACTTAGTATAGTGTAGGGACAGATTTAACTTGATACTTTTCTCTTTCTGTAGATGACGCAAAGGAACCACTTCACATCGATGTTTTAAATTGCTGATTCTGAAATTGATTTTGTATTCTTCTGTATACTTTGAGGTTTATCCTGAGAGGATTGTATTTGTATTCAAATTTGACTTTTATATAAAACTTTCAAAACTTTATCAGTTGTAAGTGGTTCTTCAGAGTGGCGTCAGTTTATGGGGTTTATTTAACCTATGTGAGGGTTGTCTTTTACTCAATGACAGATACCAACGGTCCAAAATTGACGAATGAGATAAGTTATTAAATTGATCATAAATTGATATCAAAATCTCATTCCCCGCAGTTGGTAGCAGAGTAATGATGGTTATCTTCTTGAGGAAGACGACGTAGGCCAGGTTTAGTTTACCCCAAGGTCCCTAGTCATCGACGACCAGAAGAAGAATTACAGCCGAAGACGGTGCTGACGGTGCGACGAAAGAAAAGCAGCAGAGTCGGTCGAGAGTGAGTATAAGGGTCATGCGTTGTAAGATTGCGGTGTTTTATGTTGTTCCTGTGTTGTAATGTCAAGCGGAGTTGAATGCCTGTAGTGTGATTGAGGGAAGGTTGTGAGCGCGCGCAACCGGATGAAATCTTAAGCTCCAGGGAAGGACTTAAGTGGTTCGGGTGTATCGAACACCCAGGGTAATTTGTCTACCATTGAAAGGGAGTCATGAGGTACCATTGATTTCCCGACAGACCGATGATAGGGGGAGCGTAAGAGTGAGTGAATGAGTAACGGACGCTGGTCGTACGTTTACTGTGTGTAAGTAACCTATCAGTTGAGGCGATCGTCTGACCGTAAGAGGGAAGACGTCTCGTCAGTTGAGGTGACAATTACAGTTAGACTGTGGCCGTACAGTCAGAGAAAAGTGATCGCTTGGACGGAAGTAGTCATTTTTCAGTGTATGAATGAAAACGCATGCGAAATCGTGAGACGAGTTGAGAAAGAAGGAGAACTGCTGCAAGAGTAAACGAGTGACGTCAGTATAAAACCGCGCTGAGATTGGTTAGTTTGTCAGACGTCAGCGGAGAGTCGCACTGGGATAGGCCGATTAGCGAGAGCCGCGTAGGGATTGGTTGGTTGTCCTCGGGACGTAAACAAGGAAGAGTAAGAGGAAAATCGTAGATTATCGAAAATGAAGTGTTTTAAGAGTTTGAGAGCACTCTTTAGGAGGAATAGAAGAAATTTATATGCCGGAGAAGAAGCTCCACCAGAAGGCACACCAGCTTATTATATGGCAGTGAATGTAGGCTTGCACTCGATATTATGGATTTCCGAGTGGAATAAGCTAACTGAAGGGAATAAGGAACTGACGTTTCCGAGATTCGGAACATTTAAGCTAGATGTGCTGAACGAACTAAAAGCAGTAATGCTTGCAACAAGACCTCTACCGAGACCAACACAGTTCGAAGCACTTAGTGTATGGTTTAGAACAGCACACGAAAAGAGCGTAAAGAGGCGCCAAGAAAGAGTGAGAAGATCGGTAAAAGCAGTGCAGGATGCTAAATGGGACGATGAAGCCAAAAAATGGAGGGTACAAAAGATAGAAGCAGACAAACTGTACCCGATGCTGGAAGTTACGGGAGAAAAGAAACCTCTAGAGGAAGATGAGGAAAGCGAGACAGAAGAGGATCTGATAGAGAGGCTATTAACAGATAGACCACCTCCGTACAGCGGAGGGGCCGCAAGTCCCATATTACCACAAGAAGACGGAGCTAGATGGGGGGAATATAAATCGATCCCAGTAACAGAGTGGGATGCCAAGAAAGAGGAGGAAATACCTCAATCTAGTTCCGAACAGAGAGTAGTGGGAAGATTTGTGGTCCAGAAAGTGCCAGAGACGCAACATGCAAGGTCCTACCAAATGCCAGATGCTTTACAAGTACCGGTTACCATAGGCCCTATTGTGTCAATCAACAACCCAGAAGGGGTCCAGCAGGAGGAACAGGCACGATGGGACAGGGAAAGAGCAGAGATGGAGAATAGGAATACCATGAGGAATCCTCAGAGACAGATACTAGCACCGATGAGTCGGAGTACCCCATTAGATGCCGCAACAGGTCCCTGGATAGAACAAGGGGGTCAAAGAGGGCCAATGGACTTAAGGGGACCAAAACCGAAAACCCATAAGGAATTAAGGGAATACCTGAAAGAATGGGATACTGCCGAAGAGGCTCGGAATAAAAGTTTAGAAACAGGAGCAGAGTGGAGAGACCAGGATAACAGGATCCTCTCTCATTGTGGAGCTGGCGAAAGCAGCCCGGAGTGGGAGAGAGGGAGTCAGGAAAGCAGAGGAAATAATTGTCCTACTATTAGCGGCAATAGGCAAATGTGCGAAGACAGGAGTACAGGGTGTGGCGAAGTGCCTCGCGTCACCTTTAGTGAAGGGGAACGAAGGACGCAGGAGTACCGTAATACTTTCAGATGCACTCACCATACCCCGGGCGAAACAGTGCAACATTGGGATCACGGGAACATGGAGAGTCGTGAAGGGTCTCGCCATGCATCCGGTGACCGCGAGCGAAGTCATGAGAATATAGGGAGTCGCGAAACGTCTCGCCATACTTCTGGTGATCAGGATCGGGATCGCGGGAGCATGGAGAGCCATGAAGGACCTTATCGTTTATTGAGCGACACCAGACAGCAAGCGAGTTACAGTGGTTTTGAACAAAACGGTGGATCCTATCTCGTATCTGGAGAAACCGAGCCGAAAAGGCGCAATGTAGGGATGGGGGATGGAGTAATGTTCCACCACACCCCACGGGAAGATGGAAAGGCTTGGGATCTAGAGAGGTGGGAACAAAGAGATGGAAAGAAAACTCCTCATAACTCGCCTGTGTTTAGGCGAAGGGCGCATAGTGGAGGTGAGAGGGGTATGAGCGAACCGCCTAGGACTGACATACTGAGAGCTGAAATAAAAGCCAGACGGATTGATGTAATGAGCTTAAAATCAGACTTGGATGAAATAATTGATGGCACAGTGGCAATAGAGAGGTTAGAATTGTACGCACCAGATGAAATACTGTTTTTATCAAAGGATGTTACTCGGAAAGCATGGGCAGCTCATGAAAAACTATCTGAATTAGCGGAAAAATATATGATAGACATGTCACGAACTAAAGCTTTGCAGCCCAATCATAGGCTAAATTGCACAGATCGAGATCTAGATGAACGTAGAACAATTGGACTAAGAGTACACATAAGGGAACTAGTCATGTGCATTAGAATATGGAGAGACTTGGATAGATGGGAGGAAAAGTGGTCTAAGAGGGGATCGGTCAGAAGAAGTACAATTGTGAAATCCCAGGATACAGACCTAATGAGAATGGAAGCCTTCCCTTTGCCAGAAATCGCGAACGGAAATTACGTTCATGTACCCTGGAGTAGGGGGGATTTAGCGGCATTCACTAATTCCTTCCCGAAGCTTAGAGAGAATCCCGTTGAGTGGTACAAGCAGGTAGAGAGGTTCGTAAAGATCTCTAAGGTGCTGTGGATCGATTTGAACACATTGTTCGATATCGTAGTACCCGGAGATTTGTGGACGGCGTGCAAACTTAATGTTGAATGGCCTACTTGTGAGCCTCCGAGAGATAACCGGACAAATGGTCCATCAGATAGAGTCATGGAAAAATACGAAAGAGTAATAACATGGCTAAAAGAGAAAGTGCCAGTACAAGACATAGACTGGGTTAAGATAGATCGAACAACTCAGGAGCCCAAAGAGACAGTTCACGAGTTCTATGAAAGACTGCTGAAAGCATTTAAACAATACAGTGGGTTGGATGTAATGGATCCTAAGGACATAGGACAGTTTGTGTCGAAGTTTGTTTTAGGATTAAGACCAGACATAAGCCTGATGATACAACAGCATCTGATCTGTTGGCAGAATAAACCTTTAGACGAAATCCTGAGGTATGCAAGGTACTGTAGCGATGAAATAGATTCAAAGGCAAAGAAACTCAAGGAAAAATTAATGCTGGTACAAATGCAAGCAGCTGGAAAGGGTGGACAGCGGCAACAGGGAACAGGAACGCAAGCAAAGAAACAGAATAATCAGAGCAGAGATGAGGAAGAAAGACCGAGACCGAGAATGGATATTGCGACACTGAAAAAAACAACGAGGTGTCACCAGTGTAACGAAGTGGGACATTGGGGACGAGAGTGTCCTTACAATGTTGAGACAGGGGAATTAGAACAAGAGGAGGAAGAGGTACAGAATAACGTGGTTAAGGGAGCTGCAGCCCCGAAGGGAAAGTTTATCAAAGGGGGGACTCAGATTCCTCGAGCCCCGTTTCCTCAACCACCTCGCATCACAAACGGAGGGAAAACTTATAGACAAATGCCATTGTTTGTAGGAGGAGAAGAATGCTACTACGTTGATCCTCTTACAGGGCAACGAGTGAATAGGGAGGAAGACTGTACTGTAGGAGCAGCCCTGGAAGTAGATCAGAGAGGACCATACGTAGAGGCTGAAGTAGCTGGATGTCCTACAACCTTTTTGGTGGATACTGGGGCCACTCGATCTACGTTGAGATCAGCGGTAGTCCCAGGTTTGCCAATATCGGGAGAGACGATTCAGGTGGTAGGAGTCGCAAACAAGAGGATGACGAATCCTCTGACCGAACCAGTGTCAGTAAAAATAGGGAATTACAGCGACGAACATCAGTTTGTGATCTGTGATTCTAGCCCTGTGTGTTTGCTAGGAAGAGATCTGTTTTGTAAACTGAACTGCACAATACATTGTACACCTGAAGGAGTAGAAGTGCAGACCAATGATGAGGATGCCGATTTTAGGGTTGTGAACTCGCAAGAGTGCGTGGAACTATATCCTACCTTAACAGTGGAAGAGCTTCCACAGGATTTGAGGGAGAAAGTGTCAGCTGAGGTGTGGGATTTTACTGGAGAGGAAATAGGACTGATCAAGGGAGTAGAACCTGTAAAGATCTTGGTAAGATCCAATGCTGAGTATCCAAGAACTCCACAATACAAGTTGACTCCAGAGACGATTGCAGGGATAAAGCCTGTGATCGAATACATGATTAAACAGGGAATACTGAAGGAGATCGTGGGTAGTCCATGTAACTCCCCGATTATGGGTTTGCAGAAGCCTAGTGGAAAATACAGGATAGTGCAGGATCTTCGAAAGATTAATAATATTGTTGTCTCATGTTGTCCAGTGGTACCGAATCCATCAGTGATATTATTTCAGATACCGTTCCAAGCTGAATGGTTTACCGTGATAGATTTGTGCCAGGCTTTCTTTTCGATTCCTTTAGATGAAGAGAGCCAGTATCTTTTCGCTTTTAAGCTGGAAGATCGCGTCTTAACATGGTGTCGTATCCCTCAGGGGTATACAGAAAGCCCATCGATCTTTATCCAGCTATTGAAAAGAAATCTTGAAAGTCTAGTACTGCCCAAGAATTCGGTTCTAGTCCAGTACATAGACGACCTCCTAGTTGCGTCAGAAACTGAGGAAGCTTGCAGAGAAGACACCATAACCTTATTATATCACTTGGCCGAGAACGGACACAAGGTGTCTCCAGGTAAATTGCAATATTGTATGACTGAAGTGCAATACTTGGGCCATAGGATTGAAAAGGGAAAGCGGAAGGTGTCTCCAGACAGAATAGAGGCGATCATGAAAATGAACGCGCCTACAACGCAAAGAGAAGTCAGGATGTTTCTAGGCATGGTCGGTTATTGTCGGCAGTGGATAGCCAATTTCTCACTGAAGGCAAAACCTTTGTTGCAACTGACGCATAAGGGAGTAAGTGATCTGGTACCATGGGACAAAGATTGTTTGATGGCGTTTTTGCAGCTGAGGGAGGACTTATGTCGTGCCCCGGCTTTAGGAATGCCTGATTACACAAAAATATTTTTGCTTTACTGCTGCGAAAGAGAGGGATGCGCGTTAGCAGTTTTAGCTCAGATCCACGGAGATGTAAAAGTGGGGGGAATCCAAGAAAGAACTGAATTGACAATGTTGTTGGATACTGTAGATACGTGGGATGAATTAAGAAGTGTTCAGGAAAATGCACCAGATGATGAGAAAAAGAGTTGGGAAACAGCGGGTTGTGTTAGAAGTGAGATGAATTTCTGGATCTCCGCCGACGGGAGAGCAGTTTTACCAAATGAACTTGTTAGTCCAATGGCAAGGAAATTGCATGGATCAGCACACATAGGTAGAGATGCTATGGTGAGAGTGTTCAGACAAACGTGGTTTAATCCCAAGTTTAGAGTAGCGGCAGAAGCAGTGTGTCAGCGATGTACGATCTGTCAGCAGCTAAACGTGGGAAAGAGAACACCAGTTACGTTGAGTCACATTGGGAGGTCTGGGGGGCCTTTCAATAGGATGCAGCTTGATTTTATAGAAATGCCTAAATGCAATAGACTCAGATACGTTTTAGTGATTGTTTGCATATTTTCTAGATGGGTTGAGGCTTACCCTACACGTAGGTGCGATACACTTACGGTAGCAAAATTGTTACTTAGAGAGTTAATACCGAGGTTTGGGGCACCATCCTCTTTGGAATCGGACAGAGGAACTCATTTTAACAGCGAAATAGTGAAGATGCTATGTTCAGCTTTGAGTATCGATCAGAAACTTCATTGCAGCTATTGACCAGAAGCTTCAGGGATTGTAGAGCAAATCAACAGCACAATCAAGTCCAGACTTGCCAAAGTTTGTTCAGCAACATCCCTGAGTTGGCCAGACGCACTTCCAGTGGTTCTTATGAGCATACGTAGCACACCAGATAGGAAAACAGGTCTCTCTCCACATGAAGTGCTAATGGGGAGAGCCATGAGATTGCCATCGGTTCCGACTGCAGCTCTAGTGAACATCACAGACGATTTGATCTTGGACTACTGTAAGGGACTATCTGATGCCGTTAATTCTGTGTCCCTCCAGGTCCAGGCTGCAGAGGTTCCATCAGCACAAGATTTGGGCCATGACCTGAGTCCGGGAGACTGGGTCCTGGTGAAGAAGCATGTCAGAAAGAACTGCTTAGACGTGCGCTGGAGAGGACCGTTTCAAGTCATACTTGTGACGAATACTGCAGTAAAGTGTGGAGGCCTGCCAAACTGGATACATGCCTCACATACCCGAAGAGTGCCAACACCTCTAGAAGAAACAGCTCCTCTCTCGGATGAGAATCCAGCGGAAAGCGGAGAAGCCACAGAGGGGGAAAGCCAAGCTGTGGAGGTGAGCGAAGAGGCTGAGACTGAGACGGAACAGGTCGACGAAGGTCAGGATACCAGTGGGACCGAAGTCGCCTCAGGAGAAGAGAGTAATTGGGAGATTGAATCAGATACTGAACAAGCTGAGAGTGACCAAGAGACGAGTCCAAGAACAAGGAGCGGGAGGACAAGGAGTGAGGAAGCTAGTTGGCCGGAGAGAAGGAGAAGGCCAAGCTTAAAAGCAGATCAAGAAAGAGCTCTTGTCCCGATCGCTGAAGAATCGGACCAGGAAGAAGAAACTACTGACTCGGGAACTGAAAGTCCAAGAAGATCGAGAAGGGTACGTGTGCCCTGCAGAAGGTACGCCACCCCAGAGTGGACTTATCTAGCAGATGTCTTGGGGACAGAAATCTGGGAGAGTGAAGAAAGTGAAAGTAATCGATCACGATCCATTTGTGGCAGTGGAGATATGGATGTTGACGCCTGGACTCGAGACTGAGGGATTACTGACTTTCACACTTCCCATACCCCCAAAATTGAGTCAAAAACAAGATCTAGTGCTAAATAGATTACAATTTCCAACTTTTGGTCATCAAATTCCGGAGGAAGAAGAAAAAGTCATTCGTTTTGAGTTATTGGAAATTGTTGTGAAAGCTGCAGGTGCGAGAATAATTGTTGATGCATAAAGACTTTTGTATATAAGCTATAAAGAAGAAGATAACTTAGCGCCGAGTGGAAAGAAGAATAAAATTAGGGATTACATTTAGAGGACGGAGAAGGGTTAGGGTTGTCTGTTGTAAAGAGAAAAAGACATTGTTGCGAAAAAGAGACTTTGTTGATAAAAAGCACTTTACAGACTGAGAAAGCAAGTAAAGCAAACAACGACTGGAAAAGAAAAACTTTTTCGCAAAAGAAGGAGTTAAGCTGTTTGATAACATGGAGAATGGCAACCCAAACCGAAAAGCTAGATGTATAGTAGGTACACTAATAGCAGTAGTAATTTTTCTCATAATTACAGTAGTGACAATATCATACGTAATAGGACATGAAAACGATAAAGAAACAGCAGATGTAAAGCCTGTAACGACTTTGAGACCTGCTCTTGTGGGGAAGAACGAGGAGAGCAATGTTATACGTGGAAAGGCGTTATTGGCAGATGAAGCTCGTAGATTACACGTAGACGAGTCACAGGGAAATTTTAGGTCAAATGCATATGCCAAATTGTTATATGAGTATATCGATGCCATGGAGGCCAAAGATTGCTATGTTTGTATGCAATTGCCGGCTTCTGTAGACGAAGGCATTAGATATCATCATCATCCACTGACTTATGGGATAACATGTAGTTTACTTCTTAGTATATTTTATAGTAGAGAAGGATTTGAGTACTACTTTTCAAATTATGATTCGGTACTGCCTGAAGTTCCGAATTATAAACAAATGAATAAGTGGGACTATTACAAAAAGGAGGATAGATTAGCCAAATTCTTTCTTCCTTGGGATACATTAGATACATCATATGCACGCAGAAATAACCTGACTTGCAAGGTGTCAGAGGTAGAGAAAAGGTTTATAGGACAAGTAGACGATAGATATAGAAGGCAGAAGATTTTAAAAATGTCAGGACAATGGAAAACGGATTGGACCGAAGAAGAAAAGGCACATAAAAAGAAAGGTAGCAATGGTCCAATAGCATTGGATAGAACGCAGAAAGGAAAGTTATGTTTAACTCGAAGCAAGACATATTATGAGAGTGTATTCGTAGGTGAAGTGAATTGTGAACATGCTTTTAGATTAGAGTACTATACGAAAGATTTTATGAAAGGAATGCAAGCGATTCCGAATGTATATTTTGTATGTGGAAGAAATGCCTATGTAAAACTACCTGACAATTGGTATGGTTCGTGTTACTTGGCAATTGTCTTCCCCAAAATATATCATGCAAAGGATGTAGCGATAATAGAAGGAAAGGCTTCGAGGAGAGCGAAAAGGGAAGTAGGAGATGCAGAAGTAGTAGGAGATGTATTTGGAGCAATGTTTCCTATGTTAGGTTTAATACTTAACGATGTTAAGATCAGGAGACTAGCTACAGTTGTGGATAGATTATCTGCAAGTACGGCAAGGTCATTAATGTTAGTAGAAGGCGAGATGCAGTCGATTAGAGCAATGGTTCTCCAGAACCGACTTGCTTTAGATGTACTGCTAGCAAAAGAAGGCGGAGTTTGTAAGGCTTTGAAGGTTCAGGAATGTTGTACTTATATTCCTGATAATTCAAAACCACTTGAGAAAGTCATACAGAACATTACACAGATTCATAAAGAGATAGAAGATTTATCAAAAATAAACGTTTGGGAAAAAGTCGGTCATGGAGTAGGAAAGGTTGGAAGTTGGTTTGCCAACTTTGGTAAAAGCATAGTGTGGTATATAATAAAGCCTGTATTGATAGTATTAATTTGTATAATCACATTGTTAGGTTTAGTAAAATTGTATAAATGGTACAGGTCGAACCGGTTACAACGAACAGTGAGAGAGCAAGAAAGGAGATTAGCTGCTTTACAAGATCAACAGTACAAAAGCTTAAGAGCTCTCGAAACGATGAAAAGAGGGAATGTTGTAACTAGTCCTGTTTAGAGATGTTATTCAAATTGCATTAAGTGATGACTCCTAGAAGTCATCAAAGGGGGGACTGAGAGAGCGCAAATTTGAATAAAAAATATGTATAGGCCATATTTACAAGCACATCGTATAACGTAGGAATGAAATGTATATCATAATGTGAAGTTGACACTTATAGCGTAGATAACCGATATAATCCAAAGTAATATAGGAAACGTAACTGTATTCACTTTATGAAATGTATTAGATTTAGAAGGCCCGTATACGTAGTGGGCTGATGTAGAAATGGTGTACAAATGCTTATGAAATTTAGAACGTGCAAAGTAGAATTCATGTACGTGTGTAACCTTAAACGGAGAAGCGGCGAGAAATGATATATGAAGAAATGCGTAGACCATGTATAAAACGATATAGCGAAGGAGAATATGAAGTTATACACTATGTAGTTTATATTTTAAGTACAAATATTTACTTATACGTAAGGACTTGCTAAATGCGATTGTATATAAATGTATGTTAAAGGTTACACTGTGTAGAAGGTTTTTTGTAAAGATGTTAGAAGGGTTTAGGTCATTTGTGATTTTAACCTGACTGACCAAGGCTTCGCAGAAGTGTAGTCCGCTGTATGTAATTTAGTGGGCTCACAGGAGTCGTGAATAGCCTTGATGTGAACGTGCGAGCCAAAGAGTCTAGCGTTTCCTAGATTTAGGGTGACAACGCTGAACGAGGTTTATGGCCTGAACGTGATAAGAAGCGCTTAGAATTTGAGACTTGTTTTGAATGACCGTTCACAGGACCTAGAAGGGTCAAAGAATCGCAGTTGTAAGTAAAAGTCTTGTTTAAGTTCATATGACTTTTGATCTGAAGGTGTCAGTAGAAGTCGCCAACAAGAAGACGAAGATGACATCTAAAGAAGAAAGGTCAACTTAACGGACGGCGAAAGAGATGAAGCAAAGGAAGAAGCCAGAAGCTGACATCATCGGGGAAAGTCCGTGGTGGGCGTCAAGGGGCGTTTCACCTACTCTGAGATTGTGTATTTTAGGGACAGCACCCCGGGGATAAGATAGCGAATTGCTCAGAGGGAGCTCAGAGAGAGAAGGGCGAAGGGTAGATGACTTGAGCAGATGCGCTGAGAAAGATCAGAGCGCAAGAGAGCAGTAGGCCGAGGACCCTTAGAAGAGCGGATGGGTAGGCAGAGAGGGTACTGCTTCTTAACGTAAGTTACCTTTAGAGGCTAAGAGAGTTTGAACTTCTTTGGGAGTCAAACTGCTGACACCTTTTTAGGTTAGGAACTTGCGAAGTAGGGATGTCACTTAGTATAGTGTAGGGACAGATTTAACTTGATACTTTTCTCTTTCTGTAGATGACGCAAAGGAACCACTTCACATCGATGTTTTAAATTGCTGATTCTGAAATTGATTTTGTATTCTTCTGTATACTTTGAGGTTTATCCTGAGAGGATTGTATTTGTATTCAAATTTGACTTTTATATAAAACTTTCAAAACTTTATCAGTTGTAAGTGGTTCTTCAGAGTGGCGTCAGTTTATGGGGTTTATTTAACCTATGTGAGGGTTGTCTTTTACTCAATGACAGATACCAACGGTCCAAAATTGACGAATGAGATAAGTTATTAAATTGATCATAAATTGATATCAAAATCTCATTCCCCGCATTCTTATTCAAGTTGCTTATATTCTAGTCTTCCCATGTAAATACGAAGCACTATGTGCGCTGAACTGTGAATACAGGTCTTTATTTAACAGTTCTTTCCTGTTCATCCATCCTCAATCTAGTAATATGAAGTCCTGAACTAACTACACGACTACCAATGTAGCATAATGATCTCTTAAGCAACTAACATTTAATAAGAGCATCACAGCACTACAGAACAGTTTTCTTCACTGTAATGCATGGATTTGCAAAGTCAAAATCGACCACGTTTTTGCTTTAATTAATACATTCTTTACTACATTACCTCAAATATACAAAATTACAATACAAATTTGAGAAATAACATTCCCCCTTTAAAGTAGGTTAGACACTTGAAAGCATTTGTAGATGACCTGTAATCAATACATCCTGAAAAACAAATGCCAGACGTTGCCTGAAAGAATCAAATACATTTTCTTGGACTTAAATTTCCTAGACTTGCTGTATTACAGAACTGTTTCAATAGCAAACACGAGCAGATGAAGTCATAATTTTTTACAGAAAATCAAACAAGCCTGCATTTTCTAAAGGCAGTGTTTCCGCTGGGTACCTTAAAAGTTTGTAACTTCACTAGACCTACGCACACACTCCTGCACGGACACAATTAAAAACACTAGCAAAAAGGTCACAGAAAGACGAAGATTCAGAGGGGAATTATCAGAGGGAATTTACAGTACCCAATCCTTTCTGAGCACTAAAAACACCCAAATTATTTGGCCTGGCTAATTTCCATGCCACCTCATTGATATGCATGTTTTATCACAAGCATATTGGAATGACTGTCATTCCCATTATCCATACATTTACAGGGTATACAGAGAAACAACATATGGTGGAATTGAAGGATTCCCTGAAACAGCATTTCTCTTTTAGCTGCGCTTGAAAATTCCGGATCTCACTGCACTCAACACTGCCGCTCATCTGTAGGACCACATCGCCACCACTCCCTCTATGAGAGCCAGCCAATGACCCTAATACACCCGAGGCCTGCTGATTGCTATCTTAAGTTAAAGTGTACCGCTACTAGGCCAGGCAGGCAGGCACTGGTCTGGCATTCAGACAGTGAAATTGAATGAATCACAGACATCGGACTCCGACTATGAGGATCCTATAATCCTCGTATTCGTATATTATGGAGCCGCCGGAGGTGAGCTGCCTGCAGCCTGCCAGCCTCCAGTCCCACTGTCCATGCCGGTGATCATACAAGTTAGAATCGGACCAATGCCATCACGCTACCCAAAAAAACAGCATTGGGTTTGGCACGGTTAGTGACTGCATAGCATTGGCATCCCTAGTTAGCTGCCTTCGCTTAGCTACCAGTACTAAAGTTAGTTACTTTTACGACTGCTTAACTTCTAATCTTACCATTAATCATGTGGGGCCGGTCGGCAGAGACACACACATTTACCCAGCACCCACCTGTTGTTCTCGTTTGTGTTGAGAGGCAGGCGGCGTTCTCGTTCAAGTTTGCGGCACACAGGGTTTCTGAAGACGGGCCGGGCCCTGCGTTGATTTGGGAAAGAAGTGGACCCACATGTTTAGAAACGCGCCAAGAGGGCTCGGTGGCGTTGGAATAGCGTGTGCTTATTTCATTTTATTTAATTAATAAAACGAATTTCGTAGTGCGCCTTGCATCGCAAAATGCAATGCAGTGCGAGCTACGAAATTCGTTTTATTAATTAAATTGTTTACTTACCTGCAATTATCCATATGCCGGTTTTTAGCAACCTCCACCCTGCCCCTCCCCCTCCCCACTCTCCTGCCCCACCGTAACTCCCTCCACGAGCCGTCGCTGATCATTGTGTAGTAAAAGCTAGACATTCTGGGCATTATGTGCCCGGATCTCCCCTTCTCCACCCCCTGGTTTCACACCTCTTTTCCTCAGCTCGTTCACCTCCTGTGCGCAGTGGAGAAAGGTACGCCTTGCCCTCTCAGAACAAGAAACACGGGCTCCCAGTTGGTTGTAGTTGCACTAGTGCTATTTGCCTTTACTGTTTACCATTCAGCTTCAGCATTCTAAGGTTGTTTATTCCAAACGCTTCTGTCAGAACCCTGGGCCTTCTGGACTGCCATGTTCGTTCTGTGCTTGAACTTCCTGGCTCCAATCATGGGGTTCAGCATCTGCCACTCTTGCAAATAACAGGGAAACTGTTCTGGTGTGGGTCCTAGGCCCACATGCTAGACAAATAACAACACAGACACAGGATGAACATGTGTAACTGGCTACAGGCACATGCGCCTGGACTCTTTTATTAACAGGGTCACCTGACTGGTGACACCTGTGGAGGAGGGATGTAGGGTGAGTGTGGGGACAACCCTTAAGTAGGTGCAAGCCTGTGATGTATCCATCAGGACATTACAAAAATCTGCAATTAAATGGAGGAAGTGGTGACGGATCTGCGAGAATTATTTGACGGCTATTGATGCTAACAAATTTGTCACTGGATTCAAGGTAGCCTGGCTGATGAGGGGTGTTACCCTGAGACCGGTCCCAGGATGCTTGTTTCCGGTCCAGGGAAGACCTGGCTAGTCAGTTCGAGCTGGACTGTTACCATAAGGAAAAGGTTTAAGACTGATTTGCATATTGCTGGGTCTGAACGGGGTGGCGAAGTGAGCTAAAGACGATGTTGGATTCAACCCAGATCTGTGATTGGGAGTGGCTGTCTGAAAAGCTTTAGCAATCCGTCCATCATCTCCCTGTGGTAACAAATTCGATCCAGCAAGACGAAAAACTTTTCTTTTTAGGCATCTACGAGAAGCAGGCCAGGAATATTTTGAGAATGTGTCTATTATGAAATCGCAACACAGTGCTTTCTGAATTAACGATTACAGCAGTAGCTGTACAAAAGGACAAACAATCTTCAGAAGAGCCTTCTGTTCTGCTAGAAGGGCATACATTTTTTAAAAGGAAACAAGGGAGCGAGGAGACAATTCAAGAATACATAGCAGCTCTGTGTGTTCTTGTATCCGTCTGTGAATTTGAGAATCACATGGACATTTACCCACATGACCAATTTGTATTCAATTGTCATTGAAGGAAAACACAGGAGGGACTCCTTAGCTTTTATAATCCGTCTTTGGATAAGGTTTTGAACATCACCAAAGGGATTGAGCAGTCATTGATTTGTACAAAAATTCTTTCAGAGGAGACAAAAAACTTTTTAGCGCTGTACAGTCTGCGGGATGAAACAGCTGTGTCTACTGTTAGCAGTCGCAATGAAATGTACAGATATTACATTAAGTACATAGCTAATGCTATGGAGGTTACGCCTGATATTTGTAAACTGTAATGTTATATACAAAATGCCAATAAAAATATGTTTAAAATAAAGAATACAGCTAGGAGCACTAGTTGTTTCTGTGTTGCTAGAAAGGGCATCTAGGGAGTATTGATCCATATGCTGCACAGGGCAAAAGATGCAATTTTTGTACAAAGTTTGGACATTTTCAGTCAGTTTGGAAATCTGGGGGTAATCCGGGGAAAGCTAGCCAGATATAAGAAGTATGTGAGAGGTTGGTGCTGAACTGTTGATAATGGAATGCATGAGGACAATATAAAAAGAATAAAGAGTACCATGTGTTTTATGCATATTGAATCTCTTTCAGTTTATGTCACGGCCAACTCAAGCCCGCTAATAACCATTCTATTAGATGTAAGATTCAATAAATAGAAAAATTTTATGTGAAAACCTCCAGATATTAATCCCAAGGCCTTTGGCAAATTTGATATTGAAATGTTAGGCTATTTCAATGATTCCTTAAAGTTCATGGATAGTGTTATGCAACGCATAGAGTTCATGATGTTTTGGGATGGCGAGACTAGTGTGTCTTGGTATTTTATTGAGACCAGACGCAGAAACCCATTTGGCTAGAATATGATGTTTCTATTGAGGGTGTGTGAAGCAAATTTCCAGAGGTATTTGAGAAGAGGGTTGGTACAGCTGTTGTTTTTGAACATGGCATAACACTCACGAAAAGTGCTACACCAGTGACATAGAAAGTTTGTCAGGTTCCACTGAGTATTAGATCTGAACCTATGGATTAGCTAGACAGCATGGGTTCTCAAGGTATCATCCAGCCAGTAGAATCTTCAAAGTAGGTGTCAGCCACAGATCTGTTGTAAAAAAAAAAGCAGGAAATATACAATTTTGCACCAACCTTTGTTCTTAGAGCAGACATTCTTTTCAATTATTCACTTTGGGTGCACTTACCTTTAGCCAAGAACCAGACTACATTTTATGCTCCTTTTGGAGCAGACATGCTGATTTTGATTCAATGTGTTGAAGTGTTTTGGGTTCTGCGATAAAGAGAGTAGTGAATAAACAAAACTAAACAAAAGCTCATTTTGACAGGAGGAAGGCTGAAGAGGTGAATTTGCAAAAAGGAGAGGTTATTATCAGGAAGTCTGATGGCACCACAAATCAATCAATCATGACACTTATAGAGCGCGCTACATACCCGTAGGGTCTCAAGGCGCTGGGGGAGGGGGGGTGCCGCTACTGCTCGAACAGCCAGGTCTTCAGCTTCTTCCTGAAGGAGAGGTGGTCTTGGGTCAGGCGCAGGTCGGTCGGGAGGGAGTTCCAGGTCTTGGCGGCCAGGTAGGAGAAGGACCTTCCTCCTGTAGTCGCTCTTCGGATGCGGGGGACGGCGGCGAGGGCGTGGTTGGCTGATCGGAGGTGGCGTTTGGGAGCGTAGAAGTTGATCCGGCTGTTGAGGTAGCTCGGGCCTTGGTCGTGTCGGGCTTTGTGTGCGTGGGTGAGGAGGCGGAAGGTGATTCTTTTGTTGACGGGGAGCCAGTGAAGGTCTCTCAGATGTCCGGAGATGTGGCTGGTTCGTGGGATGTCGAGGATGAGTCTGGCTGAGGCGTTCTGGATCCGCTGGAGTCTCTTCTGGAGCTTGGCGGTGGTACCGGCGTAGAGGGCGTTGCCGTAGTCCAATCGGCTAGTGACGAGGGCCTGGATGACGGTCTTCCTGGTCTCGGTGGGGATCCACCAGAAGATCTTCCGTAACATGCGTAGGATGTTGAAGCATGCCGAGGAGACATTGTTGACTTGCCTGGTCATGGAGAGGGAGGAGTCCAGGATGAAGCCCAGGTTGCGTGCATGGTCTGACGGTTTGGGTGCGGTGCCCAGGGCAGGAGGCCACCAGGAGTCGTCCCAGGCGGAGGGTGAGGAGCCCAGGATGAGGACCTCCGTCTTGTCAGAGTTCAGTTTCAGGCGGCTGGTCGTCATCCACTCGGCTACCTCCTTCATCCCTTCGTGCAGGTTGGCTCTGGCGGTGGCGGGGTCGTTGGTCAGGGAGAGGATCAGCTGGGTGTCGTCGGCGTAGGAGATTATGCTGAGGTTGTGTTGGCGTGCGATGGCCGCGAGGGGGCTCATGTAGACGTTGAAGAGGGTGGGGCTCAGAGAGGATCCTTGAGGGACGCCGCAGATGACTTCGGAGGCCTCTGACTTGTACGGTGGTAGGCGGACTCTCTGTGTTCTTCCGTCGAGGAAGGAGATGATCCATTCCAGCGCCTTGTCCTGGATTCCGATGTTGCTGAGGCGTTGTACTAGGGTGCGGTGGCAGACAGTGTCGAATGCCGCGGAAAGGTCTAGGAGGATGAGGGCCGCTGTTTCTCCGTTGTCCATCAGGGCTCGGATGTCATCGGTGGCGGCGATGAGGGCGGTCTCGGTGCTGTGATTGGCTCGGAAGCCGGACTGTGAGGGGTCGAGGGATCCATTCGTCTCGAGGAAGGCGGCCATCTGCTTGTTGACGGTCTTCTCAATGACTTTGGCTGGAAACGGGAGGAGCGAGATGGGGCGGTAGTTCTTGAGGTCGGTGGGGTCCGCTGTTGGTTTCTTGAGTAGAGCGCTGAGTTCGGCGTGCTTCCAGCTCTCAGGGAAGGTGGCGGTGCCGAAGGATGTGTTGATGATGTCTCGCAGGTGGGGTGCGATGACAGCGTCGGCCTTGTTGAAGACGTGGTGAGGGCATGGGTCGGTCGGTGATCCAGAGTGGATGGAGTTCATCGTGCGGATGGTGTCTACGGTGCTGATCGGGGTCCAGGCGTGGAGGGTGGTGGTGGGGGGTGGTTGTTCGGTCATGGTGTGCGTTGGTTGGTTGTTGAAGCTGTTGTGTATGTCCGCGATCTTGTTGTGGAAGTATGAAGCGAGGGAGTTGCAGAGGTCTTGCGATGGGGTGATGTCGTTGTTTCCTGCGCTGGGGTTGGATAGCTCTTTCACGATGTTGAAGAGTTCCTTGCTGTTGTGTGCGTTGTTGTCCAGCCGGTCCTTGAATGCAGTTTTCTTGGCGGCGCGGATCAGCTGGTGGTGCTTCCGAGTGGCTAGCTTGAGGGTGGTCCTGTTGTCCGGTGTAGGTTCCCTTCTCCAGACTTTCTCGAGGGCTCGGCAGTTCTTCTTGGAGCTCTTGAGTTTGTCGGTGAACCACGGGGCTTTCTTGCTGCCGGGTCTGCTGGGCGGGGTCCTCAGCGGGGCGAGCTCGTCCGCGCAGATGCTGATCCACTTCGTGAGGTTGTCGGCGGCCTGGCTGGGGTTCGCTGAGCTGGCAGGAGTGTGCTGGCTCAGGGAGGTGGCGAGCTGGTCTGCTGTGATCTTGTTCCAGCTTCTGCGGGCGGCCTGTTGCTGGTGGTGATGGGTCGTTGTTCTCTTGAAGGTGAAGTGGATGCAGCTGTGGTCCGTCCATTGAAGCTCTGAGGCGTGGCTGAAGTCGATGTCTGTGCTGGAGGAGAAGACTGCGTCGAGTGTGTGTCCGGCGAGATGGGTGGGGGTGGACACCAGCTGCTTGAGTCCAAGATTGGCGAGGTTGTCGAGCAGGGTGCTGGTGTTGCGGTCGTTGTTGTTCTCCAGATGGAAGTTGAGGTCCCCCAGGAGGATGTAGTCAGCGGAGGGGAGGGCATGCGGGCTGACGAAGTCGGCGATGTCCTCGCTGAATTGGGTGCGTGGTCCCGGAGGTCGGTAGATCAGGGTGCCTCTGAGGGTGGTGTTCGGGTTGGTGTGGATCTGGAAATGCAGGTGTTCGGCGCTGGTCAGGGTGTTGTCGGTGCTGGTCGTGAGACGGATGGTGTTCCTGTGGATGATGGCGATGCCTCCTCCCATCTGGTTGGCGTTGCCGTCCCTCCGGACGATCTTGTAGCCCTCTGGGATGGCGATGGCGATGTCGGGACCTGAAGAGGTGTTCATCCAGGTCTCCGTGAGGAAGGCAACGTCAGGGGCTGTGGCGTCTAGGAGGTTCCAGAGTTCGATGGCGTGTCTGTGGACGGAGCGGGTGTTGAGCAGGATGCACTTGAGGTAGGTGCTGCTGGTGTTCGACTTGGCGGGTGCTGGTGCGAGGCAGGTCCGGATGCAGGTGAATTTGCAGGCGTGGCAGCTGAAAGGTCCGTGGGTGCGTCGTGGTGTGGCTTGGTGGTATTCTGGGAGTCGGCCGTTGTTGAGTGCGATGAGGGTGGTGGCGGAGTACGTCAGGCGGGTAGGACGGGGTCTTCGGGGGCCAGGGGTCCTGGCGCTGGGCGCGATCCGGTCGCGGACGGGCGCAGACGGGCTTACCTTTGGCGCGCCTTCGGCGCACAATCGGCGCTCCCGCTGCGCGTTCGCACGGTCGCCATATAAGGCGAAGTGCGCGGGTGGGCGGAGCAGCTGGGAGGCGGGAGCGGGGAGGGAACAGAAGAGAAAAGGGGCGGGGCAAATGGCGGTGGCGGGAAGCGGGGAGGGAGAGCGGAGGGCGGCGAGGTAGGCGGGCAAACAGGAAGGAAACTGTAAACACGGCACAGGGATTACAAAAAATGAAACTGGCACAAATGGGGGGCAAAACAAATGGCTAAAACAGGAAGAGAAACGATCACACGGAACAAAAATACAAGCACAAATAGAGGGCAAAACAAATGGCTAAAACAGGAAGAGAAACGATCACACGGAACAAAAATACAAGCACAAATAGAGGGCAAAACAAATGGCTAAAACAAATGGGGAGCGACCAAGGCGGCAGCAAGGCCAGCGGCGAGGCAGTAAGGCAGGCAATGGGGCACACGCAGCAGCTGGTGGCCGTGCGGCGCGGGGGTGTCCCACAAGTGGGGCACACTCACCTGCGTCGCACGGTCGCCATATAAGGCCAAGTGCGCGGGTGGGCGGAGCAGCTGGGAGGCGGGAGCGGGGAGGGAACAGAAGAGAAAAGGGGCGGGGCGAATGGGTGTTTCAAATGCACCATTCCCCTCAATATAGCTCAAATTCCTAAATCTGCTGTCGTGATCGAGGGAAAAGAATGGTGGATGAAAGCGCTTTGATATCTATATCTAAGGGGCAGGCACTTGTGATGCGTGGGAATGTTTTGCCATATGATGAGGATGAATTAGTAAAAAAACAGGTTTTAACTGTGGTCACACAGGTGACACTGATGATGATATTTGTTGTAGGTCTCATGCAGATGAATGCAAATTTGATTCTAAGTATGATCAGTAAGATGCTGTCCAACGATTACACTCATTTTTTTCTCAAGGGGAAAGATGGTGTTGTAGTTCTGTAGATGTTAATTTCTTGCACCATTTACCATTAAACCTCTTTGTCCGTAGAACGTTTATTTCATGCGCAGCTGCCATTCTAGACCTGGATGGAGTCATGGGTTTTCTGCTTGTGAAGATAAATCTTCAGGGGCATAATAACATGGGCTTTATTTCCACTTTTTTGGCCTTAAAAGCCAAAGAAGCGGAGATAAAAATATCGCCCTATCAACAACAGGGTGCTAACATGCAAAATCTCATGTTAGCACCCTTTTTCACTACGCTACCCTTTGCATCTCTAATGAGATGCAAAAGTGGGCGTTCCCGAGCAAAATAAGAGGAGAAATGTCGCTAAGCGACATTTCTCCTATTATCAAGCTTCACACTAATCCTGTTAGAAACCAAAAAAAGCAGCGCTAACCACAGTTAACGCTGCTTTTTTACATCTGCTAATTTTCAGATTTAGCCATGTAATCCAACGGAGGTGGATTACATGGCTAAATCCACCATGGGCTATCAAAAAGGATATCCCTATCCTTGTAGTTTTATCGCTGCATTACCAGCGATAACCTCCCAAAATGCCGCTATCACAGGATTTTTTATCACCTAGGCGGTTAGCGTTGTTAATAATGCGATAACCAGGCGATATAATCCCGCGATAGCAGGCGTTAAAAAAATTAACGCTAAGCGCCCTTAGCGTTAATTTTCCCTGTTCCTTGTTAATATGCCCCTCAGTTATTAACCTACATCTCCAACCTGTCGTCTCGAAGATTGTTTGACTCAGTCAAGCACAGGGATTCAGCTGAGGGCATGATCTCTCAGTCAACATAGACACTTGTCCTGCAGATATTCTTCTTTTCTTGGATGAACTATCTCTCTTTAGGTTGATCAGTGCTGTAGTCTTGACTTTAATCTCTTCCTTACAGGTCTTGGAATCCAGCTGCAGACCAATCATCTCTTGAGTCTTCGGCTAGTAGGGAGCCTTTCTGCTGCTTCACCATCTTCCAGCATAATGAGAGAAGTCTCCACTGCACCACTTATCTTTTATATGGAGAGCATCCACATAATTTTTATTTGCAGCACATTCAGGGAATACTGAAATACAATGCTGGCAGGAATTCTGAAAATAACTTAGAAGTGTTTTAAAGATTTATATTTTTGCATATTATCATCAATGTGTAATGTGTATTTTCACAGACAATTTTAGGTTTACAGGCTGATATAGTGGATTTGCCTTTTAAATGAATTTCCTACGATGTGTAGAAGTGTGTT
Organism: Lissotriton vulgaris; assembly: GCF_964263255.1. NCBI lineage: Eukaryota > Metazoa > Chordata > Amphibia > Caudata > Salamandridae > Lissotriton > Lissotriton vulgaris. The sequence goes on from NC_141687.1 coordinate 1,120,690,192, forward strand.
TTATAATGTATTTTACTGAAGCCACATTTCTATGTAAAACACAGGGGCATATACATGAACAAATCAGGCAGTGCAAGTGGCCTTGATGAGCATCGTGATAGGGAAAGGAAAGGAATGCACTGTATGTACATATAAGGGGAGAGGTGTGGCGCAGTGGCCAGAGTGGCTGACTCTCGAGCACTGGGTTCACGGTTCGATTGCTGGTGGCAGCTCAGCGTCATGTGACTCTGGGCAATAGCTCACTTAATCTGCCTGGCACACAATGTGCTGCCTAGCGCCAATGCACTCTCCCTTGCACCATGGTGCAAGGGGGCCTGCATTGTAAGCAGGATTGTTTTTGAGCAGAAATGGACCCCTTCATGCACAACAACAACCCTCTGAGGCATTTTCCTATTTCTATTTGTGATGCAGAATGCTGCAAACATAAAAAAAGGAAACAACAAGGAGAAATGAAGATGGTTTTCCTCATTATCCCTCACCTGTGGGGGCCTTTCATTTTGACACATTCCCAGTTCTACCAATAATGGTAAATCTAGGAATGCACCAAAATCCATGGTTGGTTGCATAGGAAAACCCATGCTTCTCCCATGAAACACCTCCCTGGGGCAGGTTAATGCAACATAGCAATTTATGCTGCGTTCTGTTACTCTAGATTTATCAAGTTACTCATGGTTACGCAAGGTGGCCTTGCATGGCTTAATAAATCTAATTTAAGAGTTGCATCACTCTTGTACCCCTTTCCTTTTTGCTAGGGTGGCACAACTCATTACTAAATATGTCTCACAATCTTTAACCAGATGAAAGATATCTCTGTCACTCACTCATTCCTCTCACCATGCACATCCATTCTCCACACGCTCCGCAGCACACAGTCAAGCTGAGGTCACATTGATTTATTTTCATTGCTGTATGTTTGTGCTTAGGATGAACTTACTGTGGCGTGGATGTAAAAAGTGTTACTTACAACAACATATTCCATTTCTACACTGCACCTATACACTCAAAGAAAGTCTAATTGTCTATGTTTCATATTTTGTTTGAAGCTCACCAGAGGACATTAGCATAGAGGGTGATGAATAAGTATTCATAAAATGGGTTAGTGATTAGGTGCTAAGGCAGTATGATGTTTATTTTCTATGTGCCTTATTTGCTGAAGAAATTGTACATTTGCTACACCACAATTATTCTGCAGAGCTATTGATTTAATATGCAAGGCTTGTGTATAAAAACACCTTTCTTTTGGGGTGAGCCAGAAGACTTTCCGGTTCTATTAGGGATTCTGTCTGTATTTTTTCTGATTTTGCTTTCTTTAGAGATATTCCTGACTTTGGCGTACTCTGTATAACGCAATTGTCTCTGGACATCTTATTTTTTAATTTTAGTAATAAAACTCTTTACTTTTTATTGATCTAGATTATCCAGTTATTGAGTGGGCCCCATTAATTTATAAATGGTATTACTCTGCTGATTTGATGTTTGGGGAGGTGCCTTAACACGGAGGCACATTGCTTAATAAAAATGAGGTTTAAAATGGTCTCCAATTCAGTAAACAGTGAGATGACTGCATGTGGTACATTTTAGAGTGTCTACATTTTGCTTTACCAATGTGCTCCGGATGTACCATGTTACAACGCATACCATTACAACTACCTACTATTACAACGCGACCATTACAACGCATACCATTACAACGCATAGCGCTTTGAGGTGCTGGATAGTGGTAAGTATAATTTACTATTCTAACTCCAGTCCCTGTGGACACTAGGGAAGGTGTTGGATAGTAAATTATACTTATTCTCTATCCTAGAGCGCCCCCCAGCGCAATGCGTTGTAATGGTATGCGTTGTAAAAGTTGCGTTGTAATAGTAGGTAGTTGTAAAAGTTGCGTTGTAACAGGTGTATACCATGTGCTCCATCACATTTTGGCAGCGGAGGATGGCTGTTCGTTAAAGAGGGCCTCCATTTTCTTGAAAACCCCTCCAACCTCACTTATAGTCCCCAATACTTCCTCTGCCCAGTCCACAAAGATGTTGGGTTTTACTTGTGGAGTTTCCCAATCCTGGGAATTTACTGAGAAACCTGACTTGCAGCGCTGTCCTGAGCAATTTGGAAGATATTTATCAATACAACACAATGATTTTAATGATTGAAAGTGACTCTGGAGTGTTCATGGTATGCTATTGGGGTTCTCATTGTAAAACAGATTGTTATTGTTATGTTATGTCATGTGTCAGTTGTTTGGCTATGCAATGCACATTTTGGGTTCAATTGGTGGTTTGATCACTGTTGTTCTGATGTATTCGTATTGTGATATTTGTTTACAAAAGGTTTGTTTATTATCAATTGGTTAGGTTATCTTATTTATCAAAATCCATGATCTTGAGATAGTGTGGTGTACTTGTCTGTATAAGCTAGTTTGCTTTGCGAGTGGCCACATGCACACAAATAGAGGTTTCTGAATTAACAAGTTTTCCTTTTCAGGCATTGTGTGGTTTCTTGTCTTTTGCAGCTACGTGCTTGGGAGTAATTGCATAGGCAGTGTAGATTGCCACTGGAGGGTATCTGTCTAGTGCCAATTGGGTGGATTAGCAGCGCCTCTTCTGAAGCTGGTTTTGGTTCCATTGTTTGTGAGACATGTTTTACTTAACTTGCTTATTTCGTACTATTTTAGGTTGAGAAGACAAGGTTTATTTTGTATATTTAGTATAAGTTAATTGAGGAAGGGGCTTTTGCAATTGTTTTCCCCATTCATTTAGAATTCGTGATGTGATTGGTTAGCCAGACGGATTGCTGCGCTGGGATTTGTGAAATGTCACCCCAAAGCTGGACGTGTCACTGGTTGGTTTCTGACAGATCCACACTGTGATAGGTTGATCGTTGACAGAGCTGCTTTGGGATTGGTTGTTTTTCACTAGTTTGTTTCTTGTGGTTTCAGATAGTTTTGAGCAAAGATAATGGGTGCTGTGTTGAAAAAGCCTACCTTTCTTTTGCACCTTCTACTGAGTGTCTAAAATTACCTGTTGAGGCTATGCCTGCACACGAAATGATGACAACATTGGGGTTCATACAAGTACCTGAATTTCTGAATGGAATAAATACACCACTTCTGATAAAAACTAACAGTTTCCTTTAGAGGGTATCTTTAATACGAGAAAGCTAGATTTTCTGAGACAAACCATAAATGACAGAAAGCCATTAGCTAGACCTGCACAGTTTGAAGCGCTAAACAAATTGGATTGAATGGCTACTGTGAAGGAGAAAGAAATTGACAAAGAAAGTGAAGGGCTCAATTAGAAAAAAGCTGTAAAATAAAAGGGATTGACAGGAAAGGTGCTGGAGGGAGGATACAATGAAAAGTGGTAGAGTTTTTCCTGTAATTGTCGAAGAGATAGATGACAAAAATAAATCTTCTGAGGGGGATCTTTTTCTACATTGTCCTTTGAATTCTAGACCTCCTCCATATGCTGACAGAGCACAGCGACAGGGAACTGGCCTTGGTCTTCGTGGAGAACCAGATCTCAGGATTGTACAGTGGTTCAGACACAGCTACATCTGTGGTTGCGAGTACAGTAGCAAGTGTCCCACCCGAGACTGCAATGACAGCCTTACTGAGCACTAACAGAGAAACCCCAGCTGTTTCTCAAACTCATCTCGATCCAACTGATACCATATTTTGGTTGAGGAGCTTCCTAAGGAAATAATTATTAATGTAAGACCTTTAAAAATTTAATTTGGAGAAAAGTTACAAGGAACAATTGATTTAAACAGGTTATCAATGTATCGACCTACAATGTTGATAGAATAAGTTATTGATTAAGGAAGCAGCAGATGTGCTAATGAAGAACAACATATATTGGAGGAGTTGGCCGATAAATGTGAGGATGGTATCAGTAAAATGAAAAATGTGAAAAACATTATAACATTTATTTTACTCATAATTAAATAAAGGAATTAGGTTTAATGAGTTTGAGAGTTCACTTTAAGGATTTCATTGAGAAAACAAGAGAATGGGGTGACTTAAAGTAATATAAAGAAAATGGAAGAGAGTGAAGGCAATTTAAAAGAAAACTAACGAGGCAGAAAGGACTGTGAAGGGATCCCTTAGTGATTCGGAAACAGGAACCATTTTAAAGTTCACTTTAAGATAGGTACATGGAGGTGAATTTAGTGCGTGTACCTTGGAGAAGAGCTGATCATTATGCCTTTACTACAAAAAAGTCCCATAATTGCTAGTGGACCCTAAAAGGTGGTCTAAGGAAGTTCAAAGGTTGACATTGATTTCATAAATGTTGTGGACTGATTTGAGTTTGTTGCTTGAAATTGCAGTTCCTAGTGCGTTTTGGTCTGAATGTAAGTTTTCCATTGCTTGGCCAACTGAAGAGCCAGCTAGGGTTTCCCCTAATAATACTCCTTCTGAGGAGGTAGCTAGCAAATATAGACAGGTGATTAAACATTTGAAAAAAGCGGTGCCTGAAAATGATATTAGTTGGGCAATGATTTTGAGAAACTCACAAAACCCAAAAGAATCAGGGGCCTATTTATTAAGAAATCATGCAGAGCAACACCACAAGTTACCTTGCTGCGCTGTGTGATAGAGAAAGGGTAGGAATGCACCTTACTTTACAGTATACAATGCATTCCCGCCAGTCCTAGTCCTGTAACACAAAGTGCTGCCTACCGCAAATTCCGGTACCCTTGCACCATGGTTTAATGGTGCCTGCAATGTAAGCAGGATTACTTTTGTGTAGGGAAGGGATACCTTCCTGCACAAAAACAATCCCCTGAGGCATTTTCCTCTTTCTATGTGTGCTGCCTTCTGCAGCAACTAGGAGAAATAAACATATCTTTCCACCAATGTCCATGGGTGGATGCGCTGGAACACCCATAGAACAACACTCTGGGGGCAGAGTAGTGCAATGCAGCAAGTTACTCTGGATTTTTCAAGCCAAGCAGGGCAGCACAAGGGAGCCTTGCATGGCTTAATAAATCCAACGTAGGTTTAGCATTGGCCTTGCGACTCCTTGCATTAAGTAATGGCGATGCAAAAACTTTATAAGTATTCTCCTCAGTGCCTGCTTATTATGAAAGTCTTTGGCAGATTTCCACGAAGCATAGCGGAGTTCCCAATCCAAAGAAAGATGGTCTCAGTGGTTTCATTTAAGCCTTTGTTATGAGTTTGTGTCCAGAGCTTAGTAATCACATACAGCAAAGTGAAATGTGTTGACAGATAAAGAGTATAGATGCGATTCTGAAGCTTGCCAAATGCAGCATTGATTGGTTTGATGCAAAGCAGAAGAAAATCAAGGAGAATCTGATGGTTGCCCAGACAAAGCAATTTGGGAGGAATGCCTGAAATCAGTAGATGAGTTCAGAGTTGGGTTGTGTGCAATCTGGAAATGCTGCAGTGAATGGAATGTCCCACATGCAAGGTGTGAGAATGGGAAATGGGTCAGAGTGAGAATTAGGAGTAAAGGTGAACTAACAGACCCCTTTGAGAGTGAGACAGGTGTATAGCAAGGGTGCGTTCTAGCGCGACCCTGTTAACGTTCTATTTTTACAACTTAGTTAAAGTACCAGACTTACCCTACAATGATGCTCCTAATGTGAGTTCTTTTAAGACCACTACCCTGTTATTTGCAGTTGTTGTCCTTTCAATATCTAAAACCCTGTATGGTCTCCAGGCCATAGTAGATCGGTTTTTAGGTTTCTGCAGTAACAGAAGACTGGAGTTGAATGTTAACAAAACAAAATGCAGGGGAGGGCAACACCAATCGGGGTGGCGGGAGGGGGCAGAGACGAGGAGGGATGTAAAAAAATTAATAGTTATATAACTTACCTTATCGAAGCTGCATCTCCCCTCCATGTCAGGACTCCACCGAACAGGAACCAGGAAGCATTCAGGTTCCCCTGACCAATCATACGCTGCAATGCAGCTGTGTGATTTGTCAACACCCATGCTCCCCTGACCAATCACAATGCTGCAATGCAAACCCAGGCCAGCCCGCTAGGACCTGCAAATAGAGATCTATAATATAAAAGAAAAAATGCTGCTATGTATGGGTCTGAGTTATGGGGGCATGCAAGAACTGAGGCTCCCATCAAGGCAGAAAATAAGGGGCAGATTTTTGATGCCCTTGCGCCGCAATTGCGTCACTTTATTTGACGCAACTGCGGCGCAAACAATGCGCCCTATTTACAACGTGACGCATCTAGGAGATGCGTCACGTTGTAAAGCCCTGCGCCATAAGGAGGCGTTCCTGCGCAGGGGGGGCGTTCCTGCTCAGGAACGCCTCCTGAAAGTGGCTGAGTGAAATCTATGAGATTTCACTTAGTCACTTTCAGGCCAATGCTGCGTCAAAACCCTGCGCCTGCTTGAAGCAGGCGTAGGTCTTGATGCATCATTGTGTAGATGCGGCACCCCCGAGCCTTGGACGCAACTCCAGCAATGCGCCACATTTCCGGCACAGATGCGTCACGCATCTGTGCCGTTTTTGCACCATGGTGCGCCGCATTATAAATGCAGCGCACCATGGGTGGCGGAGCTGTGGCGCACTGTGGCGCACGTTAACTGGCACATCCCTGGGGATGCGCCAGTTAACATAAATCTGCCCCTGTGTTTATTAGGAACCTACTAAACCTCCCACAGGGTGCTCCTCGCCTTCTTAAACTCCTTGATGAGGGCATTTTCTTGATTAATTTCACCCTGTTGCTTATACCCTTGCTCTACTGGCTTAGGTTGTGGTGTACTGAGAAGCTAGAATTTTACAGACTGCTGATTAAGTCACTACAAAGTCAAAATGAGTGAGAGAAAATATCTTGGAGTGTTTATATTAAGTCTATTGTTTTATGAGATAGGTTTACCAGAGCTGTCGGAAAGCCCAGATGAAACTAAGTTAGTCTCGTATTCACTGATAATAGATCACTGCAAGGAATATTTATAGGTGCAAGAAATTAGGTGAATCAAGCTTGGCAGACTGGCTGATGCATTTTTAGATTTTAAGCTTGTTCCTACAGATGAATCATTGCTTGACGCCATTCCAGAGTGCCTTGCAAAGCAACTGCTTTTGCATGGAGATGTAGTATACTTACTATCCAAAGTTTTAAAGCAAATTGGTTGACTAATAATTATATCATTAGCCCTCGTGCAACCAGGAAGAGGAAACTCTTCATTTTGCTTTCTTTAGCAGTAGTTTTGACCGCCCAAAAGGAAAATGGCTTAGCCATTATGTGAGCTTTTTTGTTTTAGGCAGTATACCACTGCACTCAGACTTTTGAATACAGACACTAGTGATGTAGTTTTCATTGCAGTATCCAAATGTATACTGGCTTGCATGGTCCATACAGAAATGAAGTGGATGTGAGAGAGGTGGGCATTTGGATGCTGACATGCCACTGTGATTCTCTCTTTGCCCTATTTGTATCTGTGTGTAAAATGAAAGCTTAGCGGACACTATTTGGGGGGCATGGGATGGGGTTATTTAGTAGGTTGATGACTACTGGAGCACACCTGGAGGATCTATGCAAAGAAAATCAGCTAGTCTGTAGTTAAGCATTGGCACTTTTGATTGTTAAGAATGGTAATGTAACGCTCCTTTGAAATGAAACTGACTTTCTTTTACCAAGGCTGCTATTTATCTCTTGTACTGCGTACACACACTTTAGTTATGGCTTATGTTTTTATGTTTTTATCTCATGCGTTTTAAACATTGTTATTTTTTCTCTTTATTGTTTTTCTTTCATTGTCGTGTCAACATATGTTCGAAATATTTATTGTTTTACTGTGATTTTATGGATTTCTTTACTCAATGCAAATGCAAGATTGTGGAAGAGGGATGATGAATGATTCCAAAAAACGAATGCAAATGTTGAAATGCTCAAGAGGAACACTGCTTGCATTTCTGTGGTAAAGCAGGGCATTGGAAGTGGAAATGTAGACAAAATACAGATAGAATTCAGAATTAATTTGTTCCTCAGATACAGAAAGATACATTGTCATTGGTCCCAGCCCAACCGACTTCTGTGCAGGGTATGTATGGACAGAAACAATTTCACAAGACAGTGCTTTCAGGCACATTGTTGCAGCAAACGTTTTAAAAACAAAATGTCATATATTCCAGGTTACCACTAGATTTCATTGATTCTAACTACATCATCTCCTCAGTTGTCATCACAGAATAATTTACAATGATGGTGCCTAAGTGGACAGGATGCTTGCCTATTGAGAGCAGTCCTAAAGGTAGACCAATGTGTCTCATACATTGATGGTGGATCAATGGCCACACCGTTTGTTTTTTATATAGATATTGGAGCTGCCTGTCCTACAGTTTGTTATGTGGAAGTCCCAAACCTGCCATTCTTGGGAAGAGAAGCCCGAGTTGTTTAGATCTGTATTAAACACATTGTTAATCAGGTTACAGCAGATGTCTCAGCTAAAAAAGACAGAAGAAGGAATGAAACCTGTCATTGAGAAAATGATTGAACATGGAATTCTTCTGGAAATGCTTTGTAACCCTTGAAAATTTCCAATGATGAGAATAAAGAAACCAAATGCGAAATAGAGAAACATACAGTATTTAAGAAAAATGTATACAATTGTAATCCCATCTTGTGCATTAGTACCAATCCAGCAGTAATTCTGTACGAAATTCTGTCAGATGCAGAATTGTATACAGTCATTGGACTCATGCCCAATGTTCTTCTCCATGAAGAGAGCCACAACGTCTTTGGGTATTAATTTCAAAATAAAGTTCTTGTTTTATGTCGAATTCTACAAGGGTGTACTGAAAGTCCTTCAATTCAAATTCTGAAGAAAGATCTAGAAAATGTGAGGCTGCCATGTTCCTCAGTTTTGGTGCAGTATATTGATGACTTACTGGTTGCATCTAAGACAAAAGAAGGTTCAAAACTTGACACTAGTGATTTTTTGAATAATTTAGCTGAAAGTGGTCATAAGGATTCCCAAGCAAAGTTGTAGTATTGTAAGAAGAGAGGGGCAGATCTACAAGAAAGTGCCACAGCGCCGTACCTCAAGCCCTTTGCCAGTGTGTCACCAAAGTGACGTACTGGCAGCGCAAGGGGCTTGTAAATCTGCCCCAAAGTAATTTATCTTGTTCACCACATTGAAAAAATGGCAAGAAAAGCTCCAAAAGAGGCAATTTCACCAATTCTGAAAATTAATTCTCCTACCACCCAGAAGGAGGTGAGGATTTTGCTGAGACATGTTGGCTACTGTCATCAGTGTATTACAAACATTTCCTTAATTGCAAAACCTTTAAGGTTGACTTACAGTGACATTGAGGACCCAGTACCATTTGACAAAGAGGCATTCTGGGTATTGAGAGAAAGTTTATGTAATGTACCAGCCTTTGAAATGTCTGCCTACAATTTGACTTTTTCTTTCTGTCATGAAAACGGTCGGTGAGCTTTTTAGATTCTTAATCAAAAGCATGGCTGGGCCATGAGACCAGTGGCTTACTTTTCAGCTGTATTGGGTTCAGGCTGTAAGTCTTCCTGGTTATTCAACATTGGTTGCAGCTGTCTTCATTGCCATTGAAAATGTGAAGGGGTAGGGATGGGCCGTACATTAATTGTAACTGGTCACATGCGAGCAAGTCATACTGGCAGCAGAAAATATTTTGTTTAAGAGGTGCAACTCATTGAATCCCACAACTTTGCTTCCAATTCAAAACAAAAGTTGTGAATACAGGGATACAAATGATGATGATGAGCCTGAGCATGACTACATAGAAGATACAGAATTGTGAACCAAACCAAGAACAGATATCAAAGAAACGCTTCATGAAATGGCTAATCTGACTTTGTTTATTAATGTTTTATGTATGACAGACCAGTTTGCAACACTGAAGTCTGCATTTGCGAAATTCTTGGAGCATCATATCTGCTGAATGCAACTTCAGTATAAGTGTAAGAATTATTTGCATTGGCAAAAGCTTGTTGCTTGTCAGAAAACTGACAATTTATAAAGACAGATAGTATGGTTGTGGTGTGGAGCATACCACTAGTCAACTGTAGTCACAAAGGGGCTTTATGACATCTTCTGGAACTCTCATAAAAAACAGTCTATATATACTTGAATTGTTGAAAGCTATACAGCAGCCAAAAGGGAATGCTGTAGTAAACTTCACTGACCATCAGACTGGAAATATATGGTCACTCTTGGAAACAAATATATGTCTCAAGTGCAGAGGGTCATATTTACAAGGGCTTATCGCCACAGGAACATCACTTTTTGCGATGTTCCTGTGGTGATAAGCCCTTTGCCTTATTTACAAGGAGGCCTTAAGCAACTTCTTAAAATGCTTTTTATTAAACAGCGTGGCCTTAAGAAACTTAACGTGGTTTAACACCGCCTTGTAAATAAGGCCCCCTGGCACGCTACACCTAGTGTGAAAGATGGGCAATGGGTGTTGCGGTGGGCATTCCACTGCAACATCCATTGATTTTGGCGCTGCCCCCTATGTACAAGTGTGATGTAAATATGGGGCAGCGCTAAAATTAAGATCAGGGAAAACCTGGTGAAGCGAGGAGAAATCTTTAATTTTCGCCTTGTTTTTGATGTTTCTATTTGTGCTACATTGTTCAGCACAAATAGTAACAGTAAATTGCCATGAATGATTGTTTATGTGGATGTGCAGAAAGTTGTCCCTTCCTGCACATAAACAATCATTAAAAAAATTACCATTTGCAACTTCTACACATAGGAGTTATAAATCACCTTTAGTGATTGTGTATATTCAGAAAGGACACCTTCCTGTAAATAAACAATCATACCCCCAATGCAGGCACCCTTGCACATTTTCAGAAAACCAGATTATTGCGTTGGCAATTTTTGCTTTACACCACACTTCGCCATTTTCATTGTAAATATGCCCCTGAGAATGATTAATCATGCATACGTTCTATGCAAATAGAAGAAATGTGAATTGTTTTCTCAGTTTGTTGAGAGTCTTTCAGGAAGAAACTACAGAAGATGAGAAAAATGAGGTTACACGAAGATTCATCAAGGCATGTGTGTTACCCCTGATCATAAGTATGTACTACCTGATGCAATGTTGTATCGCCTGGCAAAGTATTTACATGGGAAATCACATTTACGAATAGACTCAATGGTTAAGACTTTTAGGATATATTAGGAGAATGCAAATTTCTGGGATGTTACTGTGAGTTTATGTATGTGTTGTTTAGTGTTTCAGAGAAATAATCTGGACACGAGAACAGTCACCATCATGAAACACATTGGAAAATCAGATGGCCCATTTATAAGACTCCAAGCAGATTTTGTGGAGATGCCATTTTGTAATGGCTTGAAATATATTTGGTAATTGTCTGCTTTTTTTCTAAATGAGTTGACGCTTATCCTACATGGAGATCAGAAAGCTTTACTGTTGCCAAACCACTGGCAAGAACAGGTGCTATGAATACTGCTACTCTTCGCCAAGGTGGAAATTATTTAATTCATGTTTAGTTATAGGTGGTGATCCACCCATATAGAAGCATTTAAATTGGGCAAATCTATGCACAAAATGCAGTTCACCTGAGACCATTGGAGAGACGACTACTACTGCACTAAGTGAAATGATTCTATGGACTCTACAATGTCTTCCACACATGTGTCCTGGAACATTTCAGAAAGTTTCCCCCCATAAGGTGAGATCATATTTCTTAAACTGTACCTCACTGAAACTGTACCCTCCTTACATTTAATTTAATGTTTAAAATCAGATTGGCCCCAAATTTCTCACTTAGCACTTCAGCAAACTTCCTATTTTGTTCACATTTGTATTAATCCTTACCATTCCTTTCTTCTAACTAGTCACTGTACATCTCACCTCCTTTTGAGTTATCTATGTTTACATTGGTCTGCACTTTCATCTTGTGGTATGTCCATTTATTCCTGTTATGACCATTCAACCATTGGGTCCCATTTATAAGCCTTATTTATTATTCCTTGGTTCTCCATCCCTTAAATTCTATTATCACCTAACTAAGGGGTCGATTAGGATGGCGGATGGAAGGACGTCCGCTGGCATGAAGTAGGCGGAAAATGCCTTTTTTCAGTCTGCCAGCCGCGTGGATGGGAAGCACTGTCAAATTTACGTGCGCCGTGGAAGAACAAGCACTGCCGCGTAAATAAACAAGACCCCGCGGCGGACGTAACCAACCAGAGACACCGCCGTACGGAATGACATCTCCGACCGTCCACGTAATCCCGATAGTGGATAAGACACAGCAAATCGCAGCGGAAAAACCACCAGCCTCACCACGGCGGATTCACCACAGCAGAGAGGCTAAACATTGCAGACAGATACCCACCACAGGCAGATCGCCGTCATGGACCCAGCTCTGAACGCATTTCTGATCCCCTAAGTGCTCCACCACCAGCAAGTCATGGACCGTCGCCGACGACGACGCAGGTACGCAAACACACCAGTAGCTGCCGGAAGGGGAGTACCTGCGGGGCTGTGATGTGGAAAGGGGGAGGTGCATGTTGGGGAAACAGCATTTACGATAGCACCAATATATATCAACAATTCAAGGAAACAACTAGGAATGACACTGAGAAACTACTACACACGAATAAATTGTTTTCATGCACATATTAGTAAATTACTCCTAGAGTAGGCAGGAGCATGGGCACTGGATATAACCGAAAAGGTACATCTGAGGTAGCATATGAGAGGGCACAATGCAGCATCCTAACAGCAACAGGGCAGTGTCCATAACAGACCAGGTACATCAGGATTCAAGCAAGCCGGGCCGAATACGGCTGTAATGCCAGAAACCGGTCCCCGAAAGCTTGTTTCCTTTCCAGTAAAAGAATTGGCTAGGTAGTTTGGTCTGCCCTGTTCCCATGATGCACTGGGCCTGGGACATACTAATTTGCATGTAGCCAGGTTCTGAGCTAGGATGGTACAGTGAGCTAAAAAACGGTGATGGATCAAGCCCTGATCTGTTGACTGGGTAGGAGTGTTCTGTTTAATTCAGATACTCTGTCCATCACCACCCCCTTTTTCTGAATCGTTTTGTCCACCATAAGCGTGGAAGGGTATGCTCAGATGTGAGTCCCTTGCTCACTGCACCATCAGGATTCAAGCAAGCCGGGCCGAAGACGGCTGTAATGCCAGAAACCGGTCCCCGGAAGCTTGTTTCCTTTCCAGTAAAAGAATTAGCTTGGTAGTTTGGTCTGCCCTGTTCCCATGATGCACTGGGCCAGGGACAGACTAATTTGCATGTAGCCAGGTTCTGAGCTGGGATGGTGCAGTGAGCTAAAAAACGGTGATGGATCAAGCCCTGATCTGTTGACTGGGTAGGAGTGTTCTGTTTAATTCAGATACTCTGTCCATCACCACCAACTTTTTCTGAATCGTTTTGTCCACCATAAGCGTGGAAGGGTATGCTCAGATGTGAGTCCCTTGCTCACTGCAAAATCAGGATTCAAGCAAGCCGGGCCGAAGACGGCTGTAATGCCAGAAACCGGTCCCCGGAAGCTTGTTTCCTTTCCAGTAAAAGAATTAGCCTGGTAGTTTGGCCTGCCCTGTTCCCATGATGCACTGGGCCAGGGACAGACTAATTTGCATGTAGCCAGGTTCACAGCTGGGATGGTGCAGTGAGCTAAAAAACGGTGATGGATCAAGCCCTGATCTGTTGACTGGGTAGGAGTGTTCTGTTTTATTCAGATACTCTGTCCATCACCACCCCCTTTTTCTGAATCGTTTTGTCCACCATAAGCGTGGAAGGGTATGCTCAGACGTGAGTCCCTTGCTCACTGCACCATCAGGATTCAAGCAAGCCGGGCCGAAGACGGCTGTAATGCCAGAAACCGGTCCCCGGAAGCTTGTTTTTTTTCCAGTAAAAGAATTGGCTTGGTAGTTTGGTCTGCCCTGTTCCCATGATGCACTGGGCCAGGGACAGACTAATTTGCATGTAGCCAGGTTCTGAGCTGGGATGGTGCAGTGAGCTAAAAAACGGTGATGGATCAAGCCCTGATCTGTTGACTGGGTAGGAGTGTTCTGTTTAATTCAGATACTCTGTCCATCACCACCCCCTTTTTCTGAATCAGGTACATCAGAGGCAGCACATGAGAGGGGCTAAGTGCATCAACAGTCCATGGCAAGGCACAGAGCAGGTACATCAGAGGCAGCACATGAGAGGGGCTAAGTGCATCAACAGTCCATGGCAAGGCACAGAGCAGGTACATCAGAGGCAGCACATGAGAGGGCACAATGCAGCATCCTAACAGCAACAGGGCAGTGTCCATAACAGACCAGGTACATCAGGATTCAAGCAAGCCGGGCCGAATACGGCTGTAATGCCAGAAACCGGTCCCCGAAAGCTTGTTTCCTTTCCAGTAAAAGAATTGGCTAGGTAGTTTGGTCTGCCCTGTTCCCATGATGCACTGGGCCAGGGACAGACTAATTTGCATGTAGCCAGGTTCTGAGCTAAGATGGTGCAGTGAGCTAAAAAACGGTGATGGATAAAGCCCTGATCTGTTGACTGGGTAGGAGTGTTCTGTTTAATTCAGATACTCTGTCCATCACCACCCCCGTTTTCTGAATCGTTTTGTCCACCATAAGCGTGGAAGGGTATGCTCAGATGTGAGTCCCTTGCTCACTGCACCATCTGGATTCAAGCAAGCCGGGCCGAAGACGGCTGTAATGCCAGAAACCGGTCCCCGGAAGCTTGTTTCCTTTCCAGTAAAAGAATTAGCTTGGTAGTTTGGTCTGCCCTGTTCCCATGATGCACTGGGCCAGGGACAGACTAATTTGCATGTAGCCAGGTTCTGAAATGGGATGGTGCAGTGAGCTAAAAAACGGTGATGGATCAAGCCCTGATCTGTTGACTGGGTAGGAGTGTTCTGTTTAATTCAGATACTCTGTCCATCACCACCCCCTTTTTCTGAATCGTTTTGTCCACCATAAGCGTGGAAGGGTATGCTCAGATGTGAGTCCCTTGCTCACTGCAAAATCAGGATTCAAGCAAGCCGGGCCGAAGACGGCTGTAATGCCAGAAACCGGTCCCCGGAAGCTTGTTTCCTTTCCAGTAAAAGAATTAGCTTGGTAGTTTGGCCTGCCCTGTTCCCATGATGCACTGGGCCAGGGACAGACTAATTTGCATGTAGCCAGGTTCACAGCTGGGATGGTGCAGTGAGCTAAAAAACGGTGATGGATCAAGCCTTGATCTGTTGACTGGGTAGGAGTGTTCTGTTTAATTCAGATACTCTGTCCATCACCACCCCCTTTTTCTGAATCGTTTTGTCCACCATAAGCGTGGAAGGGTATGCTCAGACGTGAGTCCCTTGCTCACTGCACCATCAGGATTCAAGCGAGCCGGGCCAAAGATGGCTGTAATGCCAGAAACCGGTCCCCGAAAGCTTGTTTTCTTTCCAGTAAAATAATTGGCTTGGTAGTTTGGTCTGCCCTGTTCCCATGATGCACTGGGCCAGGGACAGACTAATTTGCATGTAGCCAGGTTCTGAGCTGGGATGGTGCAGTGAGCTAAAAAACGGTGATGGATCAAGCCCTGATCTGTTGACTGGGTAGGAGTGTTCTGTTTAATTCAGATACTCTGTCCATCACCACCCCCTTTTTCTGAATCGTTTTGTCCACCATAAGCGTGGAAGGGTTTGCTCAGATGTGAGTCCCTTGCTCACTGCACCATCAGGATTCAAGCAAGCCGGGCCGAAGACGGCTGTAATGCCAGAAACCGGTCCCCGGAAGCTTGTTTTCTTTCCAGTAAAAGAATTGGCTGGGTAGTTTGGTCTGCCCTGTTCCCATGATGCACTGGGCCAGGGACAGACTAAATTGCATGTAGCCAGGTTCTGAGCTGGGATGGTGCAGTGAGCTAAAAAACGGTGATGGATCAAGCCCTGATCTGTTGACTGGGAAGGAGTGTACTTTTTAATTCAGATACTCTGTCCATCACCACCCCCTTTTTCTGAATCGTTTTGTCCACCATAAGCGTGGAAGGGTATGCTTAGACGTGAGTCCCTTGCTCACTGCACCATCAGGATTCAAGCAAGCAGGGCCGAAGACGGCTGTAATGCCAGAAACCGGTCCCCGGAAGCTTGTTTCCTTTCCAATAAAAGAATTAGCTTGGTAGTTTGGCCTGCCCTGTTCCCATGATGCACTGGGCCAGGGACAGACTAGTTTGCATGTAGCCAGGTTCACAGCTGGGATGGTGCAGTGAGCTAAAAAACGGTGATGGATCAAGCCCTTATCTGTTGACTGGGTAGGAGTGTTCTGTTTAATTCAGATACTCTGTCCATCACCACCCCCTTTTTCTGAATCGTTTTGTCCACCATAAGTGTGGAAGGGTATGCTCAGACGTGAGGCCCTTGCTCACTGCACCATCAGGATTCAAGCAAGCCGGGCCGAAGATGGCTGTAATGCCAGAAAGCGGTCTCCGGAAGCTTGTTTTCTTTCCAGTAAAAGAATTGGCTTGATAGTTTGGTCTGCCCTGTTCCCATGATGCACTGGGCCAGGGACAGACTAATTTGCATGTAGCCAGGTTCTGAGCTGGGATGGTGCAGTGAGCTAAAAAACGGTGATGGATCAAGCCCTGATCTGTTGACTGGGTAGGAGTGTTCTGTTTAATTCAGATACTCTGTCCATCACCACCCCCTTTTTCTGAATCGTTTTGTCCACCATAAGCGTGGAAGGGTATGCTCAGATGTGAGTCCCTTGCTCACTGCACCATCAGGATTCAAGGGAGCCGGGCCAAAGACGGCTGTAATGCCAGAAACCGGTCCCCGGAAGCTTGTTTTCTTTCCAGTAAAAGAATTGGCTTGGTAGTTTGGTCTGCCCTGTTCCCATGATGCACTGGGCCAGGGACAGACTAATTTGCATGTAGCCAGGTTCTGAGCTGGGATGGTGCAGTGAGCTAATAAACGGTGATGGATCAAGCTCTGATCTGTTGACTGGGTAGGAGTGTTCTGTTTAATTCAGATACTCTGTCCATCACCACCCCCTTTTTCTGAATCGTTTTGTCCACCATAAGCGTGGAAGGGTATGCTCAGATGTGAGTCCCTTGCTCACTGCACCATCAGGATTCAAGCGAGCCGGGCCAAAGATGGCTGTAATGCCAGAAACTGGTCCCCGGAAGCTTGTTTTCTTTCCAGTAAAATAATTGGCTTGGTAGTTTGGTCTGCCCTGTTCCCATGATGCACTGGGCCAGGGACAGACTAATTTGCATGTAGCCAGGTTCTGAGCTGGGATGGTGCAGTGAGCTAAAAAACGGTGATGGATCAAGCCCTGATCTGTTGACTGGGTAGGAGTGTTCTGTTTAATTCAGATACTCTGTCCATCACCACCCCCTTTTTCTGAATTGTTTTGTCCACCATAAGCGTGGAAGGGTTTGCTCAGATGTGAGTCCCTTGCTCACTGCACCATCAGGATTCAAGCAAGCTGGGCCGAAGACGGCTGTAATGCCAGAAACCGGTCCCCGGAAGCTTGTTTCCTTTCCAATAAAAGAATTAGCTTGGTAGTTTGGCCTGCCCTGTTCCCATGATGCACTGGGCCAGGGACAGACTAGTTTGCATGTAGCCAGGTTCACAGCTGGGATGGTGCAGTGAGCTAAAAAACGGTGATGGATCAAGCCCTGATCTGTTGACTGGGTAGGAGTGTTCTGTTTAATTCAGATACTCTGTCCATCACCACCCCCTTTTTCTGAATCGTTTTGTCCACCATAAGTGTGGAAGGGTATGCTCAGACGTGAGGCCCTTGCTCACTGCACCATCAGGATTCAAGCAAGCCGGGCCGAAGACGGCTGTAATGCCAGAAACCGGTCCCCGGAAGCTTGTTTTCTTTCCAGTAAAAGAATTGGCTTGGTAGTTTGGTCTGCCCTGTTCCCATGATGCACTGGGCCAGGGACAGACTAATTTGCATGTAGCCAGGTTCTGAGCTGGGATGGTGCAGTGAGCTAAAAAACGGTGATGGATCAAGCCCTGATCTGTTGACTGGGTAGGAGTGTTCTGTTTAATTCAGATACTCTGTCCATCACCACCCCCTTTTTCTGAATCGTTTTGTCCACCATTAGCGTGGAAGGGTATGCTTAGACGTGAGTCCCTTGCTCACTGCACCATCAGGATTCAAGCAAGCCGGGCCGAAGACGGCTGTAATGCCAGAAACTGGTCCACGGAAGCTTGTTTGCTTTCCAGTAAAAGAATTGGCTTGGTAGTTTGGTCTGCTCTGTTCCCATGATGCACTGGGCCAGTCACAGACTAATTTGCATGTAGCCAGGTTCACAGCTAGGATGGTGCAGTGAGCTAAAAAACGGTGATGGATCAAGCCCTGATCTGTTGACTGGGTAGGAGTGTTCTGTTTAATTCAGATACTCTGTCCATCACCACCCCCTTTTTCTGAATCGTTTTGTCCACCATAAGCGTGGAAGGGTATGCTCAGACGTGAGTCCCTTGCTCACTGCACCATCAGGATTTAAGCAAGCCGGGCCGAAGACGGCTGTAATGCCAGAAACCGGTCCCCGGAAGCTTGTTTTCTTTCCAGTAAAAGAATTGGCTTGATAGTTTGGTCTGCACCGTTCCCATGATGCACTGGGCCAGGGACAGACTAATTTGCATGTAGCCAGGTTCTGAGCTGGGATGGTGCAGTGAGCTAAAAAACGGTGATGGATCAAGCCCTGATCTGTTGACTGGGTAGGAGTGTTCTGTTTAATTCAGATACTCTGTCCATCACCACCCCCTTTTTCTGAATCGTTTTATCCACCATAAGCGTGGAAGGGTATGCTCAGATGTGAGTCCCATGCTCACTGCACCATCAGGATTCAAGCAAGCCGGGCCGAAGACGGCTGTAATGCCAGAAAACGGTCCCCGGAAGCTTGTTTTCTTTCCAGTAAAAGAATTGGCTTGGTAGTTTGGTCTGCCCTGTTCCCATGATGCACTGGGCCAGGGACAGACTAATTTGCATGTAGCCAGGTTCTGAGCTGGGATGGTGCAGTGAGCTAAAAAAACGGTGATGGATCAAGCCCTGATCTGTTGACTGGGTAGGAGTGTTCTGTTTAATTCAGATACTCTGTCCATCACCACCCCCTTTTTCTGAATCGTTTTGTCCACCATAAGCGTGGAAGGGTGTGCTTAGACGTGAGTCCCTTGCTCACTGCACCATCAGGATTCAAGCAAGCCCATCAGGATTCAAGGAAGCCGGGCCGAAGACGGCTGTAATGCCAGAAACCGGTCCCCGGAAGCTTGTTTTCTTTCCAGTAAAAGAATTGGCTTGGTAGTTTGGTCTGCCCTGTTCCCATGATGCACTGGGCCAGGGACAGACTAATTTGCATGTAGCCATGTTCTGAGCTGGGATGGTGCAGTGAGCTAAAAAACGGTGATGGATCAAGACCTGATCTGTTGATTGGGTAGGAGTGTTCTGTTTAATTCAGATACTCTGTCCATCACCACCCCCTTTTTCTGAATCGTTTTGTCCACCATAAGCGTGGAAGGGTTTGCTCAGATGGGAGTCCCTTGCTCACTGCACCATCAGGATTCAAGCAAGCCAGGCCGAAGACGGCTGTAATGCCAGAAACCGGTCCCCGGAAGCTTGTTTTCTTTCCAGTAAAAGAATTGGCTGGGTAGTTTGGTCTGCCCTGTTCCCATGATGCACTGGGCCAGGGACAGACTAAATTGCATGTAGCCAGGTTCTGAGCTGGGATGGTGCAGTGAGCTAAAAAACGGTGATGGATCAAGCCCTGATCTTTTGACTGGGAAGGAGTGTTCTGTTTAATTCAGATACTCTGTCCATCACCACCCCATTTTTCTGAATCGTTTTGTCCACCATAAGCGTGGAAGGGTATGCTTAGACGTGAGTCCCTTGCTCACTGCACCATCAGGATTCAAGCAAGCCGGGCCGAAGACGGCTGTAATGCCAGAAACTGGTCCCCGGAAGCTTGTTTTCTTTCCAGTAAAAGAATTGGCTTGGTAGTTTGGTCTGCTCTGTTCCCATGATGCACTGGGCCAGGGACAGACTAATTTGCATGTAGCCAGGTTCACAGCTAGGATGGTGCAGTGAGCTAAAAAACGGTGATGGATCAAGCCCTGATCTGTTGACTGGGTAGGAGTGTTCTGTTTAATTCAGATACTCTGTCCATCACCACCCCCTTTTTCTGAATCGTTTTGTCCACCATAAGCGTGGAAGGGTATGCTCAGACGTGAGTCCCTTGCTCACTGCACCATCAGGATTCAAGCAAGCCGGGCCGAAGACGGCTGTAATGCCAGAAACCGGTCCCTGGAAGCTTGTTTTCTTTCCAGTAAAAGAATTGGCTTGATAGTTTGGTCTGCACCGTTCCCATGATGCACTGGGCCAGGGACAGACTAATTTGCATGTAGCCAGGTTCTGAGCTAGGATGGTGCAGTGAGCTAAAAAACGGTGATGGATCAAGCCCTGATCTGTTGACTGGGTAGGAGTGTTCTGTTTAATTCAGATACTCTGTCCATCACCACCCCCGTTTTCTGAATCGTTTTGTCCACCATAAGCGTGGAAGGGTATGCTCAGATGTGAGTCCCTTGCTCACTGCACCATCAGGATTCAAGGGAGCCGGGCCAAAGACGGCTGTAATGCCAGAAACCGGTCCCCGGAAGCTTGTTTTCTTTCCAGTAAAAGAATTGGCTTGGTAGTTTGGTCTGCCCTGTTCCCATGATGCACTGGGCCAGGGACAGACTAATTTGCATGTAGCCAGGTTCTGAGCTGGGATGGTGCAGTGAGCTAATAAACGGTGATGGATCAAGCTCTGATCTGTTGACTGGGTAGGAGTGTTCTGTTTAATTCAGATACTCTGTCCATCACCACCCCCTTTTTCTGAATCGTTTTGTCCACCATAAGCGTGGAAGGGTATGCTCAGATGTGAGTCCCTTGCTCACTGCACCATCAGGATTCAAGCGAGCCGGGCCAAAGATGGCTGTAATGCCAGAAACTGGTCCCCGGAAGCTTGTTTTCTTTCCAGTAAAATAATTGGCTTGGTAGTTTGGTCTGCCCTGTTCCCATGATGCACTGGGCCAGGGACAGACTAATTTGCATGTAGCCAGGTTCTGAGCTGGGATGGTGCAGTGAGCTAAAAAACGGTGATGGATCAAGCCCTGATCTGTTGACTGGGTAGGAGTGTTCTGTTTAATTCAGATACTCTGTCCATCACCACCCCCTTTTTCTGAATTGTTTTGTCCACCATAAGCGTGGAAGGGTTTGCTCAGATGTGAGTCCCTTGCTCACTGCACCATCAGGATTCAAGCAAGCTGGGCCGAAGACGGCTGTAATGCCAGAAACCGGTCCCCGGAAGCTTGTTTCCTTTCCAATAAAAGAATTAGCTTGGTAGTTTGGCCTGCCCTGTTCCCATGATGCACTGGGCCAGGGACAGACTAGTTTGCATGTAGCCAGGTTCACAGCTGGGATGGTGCAGTGAGCTAAAAAACGGTGATGGATCAAGCCCTGATCTGTTGACTGGGTAGGAGTGTTCTGTTTAATTCAGATACTCTGTCCATCACCACCCCCTTTTTCTGAATCGTTTTGTCCACCATAAGTGTGGCAGGGTATGCTCAGACGTGAGGCCCTTGCTCACTGCACCATCAGGATTCAAGCAAGCCGGGCCGAAGACGGCTGTAATGCCAGAAACCGGTCCCCGGAAGCTTGTTTTCTTTCCAGTAAAAGAATTGGCTTGGTAGTTTGGTCTGCCCTGTTCCCATGATGCACTGGGCCAGGGACAGACTAATTTGCATGTAGCCAGGTTCTGAGCTGGGATGGTGCAGTGAGCTAAAAAACGGTGATGGATCAAGCCCTGATCTGTTGACTGGGTAGGAGTGTTCTGTTTAATTCAGATACTCTGTCCATCACCACCCCCTTTTTCTGAATCGTTTTGTCCACCATTAGCGTGGAAGGGTATGCTTAGACGTGAGTCCCTTGCTCACTGCACCATCAGGATTCAAGCAAGCCGGGCCGAAGACGGCTGTAATGCCAGAAACTGGTCCACGGAAGCTTGTTTGCTTTCCAGTAAAAGAATTGGCTTGGTAGTTTGGTCTGCTCTGTTCCCATGATGCACTGGGCCAGTCACAGACTAATTTGCATGTAGCCAGGTTCACAGCTAGGATGGTGCAGTGAGCTAAAAAACGGTGATGGATCAAGCCCTGATCTGTTGACTGGGTAGGAGTGTTCTGTTTAATTCAGATACTCTGTCCATCACCACCCCCTTTTTCTGAATCGTTTTGTCCACCATAAGCGTGGAAGGGTATGCTCAGACGTGAGTCCCTTGCTCACTGCACCATCAGGATTTAAGCAAGCCGGGCCGAAGACGGCTGTAATGCCAGAAACCGGTCCCCGGAAGCTTGTTTTCTTTCCAGTAAAAGAATTGGCTTGATAGTTTGGTCTGCACCGTTCCCATGATGCACTGGGCCAGGGACAGACTAATTTGCATGTAGCCAGGTTCTGAGCTGGGATGGTGCAGTGAGCTAAAAAACGGTGATGGATCAAGCCCTGATCTGTTGACTGGGTAGGAGTGTTCTGTTTAATTCAGATACTCTGTCCATCACCACCCCCTTTTTCTGAATCGTTTTATCCACCATAAGCGTGGAAGGGTATGCTCAGATGTGAGTCCCATGCTCACTGCACCATCAGGATTCAAGCAAGCCGGGCCGAAGACGGCTGTAATGCCAGAAAACGGTCCCCGGAAGCTTGTTTTCTTTCCAGTAAAAGAATTGGCTTGGTAGTTTGGTCTGCCCTGTTCCCATGATGCACTGGGCCAGGGACAGACTAATTTGCATGTAGCCAGGTTCTGAGCTGGGATGGTGCAGTGAGCTAAAAAAACGGTGATGGATCAAGCCCTGATCTGTTGACTGGGTAGGAGTGTTCTGTTTAATTCAGATACTCTGTCCATCACCACCCCCTTTTTCTGAATCGTTTTGTCCACCATAAGCGTGGAAGGGTGTGCTTAGACGTGAGTCCCTTGCTCACTGCACCATCAGGATTCAAGCAAGCCCATCAGGATTCAAGGAAGCCGGGCCGAAGACGGCTGTAATGCCAGAAACCGGTCCCCGGAAGCTTGTTTTCTTTCCAGTAAAAGAATTGGCTTGGTAGTTTGGTCTGCCCTGTTCCCATGATGCACTGGGCCAGGGACAGACTAATTTGCATGTAGCCATGTTCTGAGCTGGGATGGTGCAGTGAGCTAAAAAACGGTGATGGATCAAGACCTGATCTGTTGATTGGGTAGGAGTGTTCTGTTTAATTCAGATACTCTGTCCATCACCACCCCCTTTTTCTGAATCGTTTTGTCCACCATAAGCGTGGAAGGGTTTGCTCAGATGGGAGTCCCTTGCTCACTGCACCATCAGGATTCAAGCAAGCCAGGCCGAAGACGGCTGTAATGCCAGAAACCGGTCCCCGGAAGCTTGTTTTCTTTCCAGTAAAAGAATTGGCTGGGTAGTTTGGTCTGCCCTGTTCCCATGATGCACTGGGCCAGGGACAGACTAAATTGCATGTAGCCAGGTTCTGAGCTGGGATGGTGCAGTGAGCTAAAAAACGGTGATGGATCAAGCCCTGATCTTTTGACTGGGAAGGAGTGTTCTGTTTAATTCAGATACTCTGTCCATCACCACCCCATTTTTCTGAATCGTTTTGTCCACCATAAGCGTGGAAGGGTATGCTTAGACGTGAGTCCCTTGCTCACTGCACCATCAGGATTCAAGCAAGCCGGGCCGAAGACGGCTGTAATGCCAGAAACTGGTCCCCGGAAGCTTGTTTTCTTTCCAGTAAAAGAATTGGCTTGGTAGTTTGGTCTGCTCTGTTCCCATGATGCACTGGGCCAGGGACAGACTAATTTGCATGTAGCCAGGTTCACAGCTAGGATGGTGCAGTGAGCTAAAAAACGGTGATGGATCAAGCCCTGATCTGTTGACTGGGTAGGAGTGTTCTGTTTAATTCAGATACTCTGTCCATCACCACCCCCTTTTTCTGAATCGTTTTGTCCACCATAAGCGTGGAAGGGTATGCTCAGACGTGAGTCCCTTGCTCACTGCACCATCAGGATTCAAGCAAGCCGGGCCGAAGACGGCTGTAATGCCAGAAACCGGTCCCTGGAAGCTTGTTTTCTTTCCAGTAAAAGAATTGGCTTGATAGTTTGGTCTGCACCGTTCCCATGATGCACTGGGCCAGGGACAGACTAATTTGCATGTAGCCAGGTTCTGAGCTAGGATGGTGCAGTGAGCTAAAAAACGGTGATGGATCAAGCCCTGATCTGTTGACTGGGTAGGAGTGTTCTGTTTAATTCAGATACTCTGTCCATCACCACCCCCGTTTTCTGAATCGTTTTGTCCACCATAAGCGTGGAAGGGTATGCTCAGATGTGAGTCCCTTGCTCACTGCACCATCAGGATTCAAGCAAGCCGGGCCGAAGACGGCTGTAATGCCAGAAACCGGTCCCCGGAAGCTTGTTTCCTTTCCAGTAAAAGAATTAGCTTGGTAGTTTGGTCTGCCCTGTTCCCATGATGCACTGGGCCAGGGACAGACTAATTTGCATGTAGCCAGGTTCTGAGCTGGGATGGTGCAGTGAGCTAAAAAACGGTGATGGATCAAGCCCTGATCTGTTGACTGGGTAGGAGTGTTCTGTTTAATTCAGATACTCTGTCCATCACCACCCCCTTTTTCTGAATCGTTTTGTCCACCATAAGCGTGGAAGGGTTTGCTCAGATGTGAGTCCCTTGCTCACTGCACCATCAGGATTCAAGCAAGCCCATCAGGATTCAAGCAAGACGGGCCGAAGACGGCTGTAATGCCAGAAACCGGTCCCCGGAAGCTTGTTTTCTTTCCAGTAAAAGAATTGGCTTGGTAGTTTGGTCTGCCCTGTTCCCATGATGCACTGGGCCAGGGACAGACTAATTTGCATGTAGCCAGGTTCTGAGCTGGGATGGTGCAGTGAGCTAAAAAACGGTGATGGATCAAGCCCTGATCTGTTGACTGGGTAGGAGTGTTCTGTTTAATTCAGATACTCTGTCCATCACCACCCCCTTTTTCTGAATCGTTTTGTCCACCATAAGCGTGGAAGGGTTTGCTCAGATGGGAGTCCCTTGCTCACTGCACCATCAGGATTCAAGCAAGCCAGGCCGAAGACGGCTGTAATGCCAGAAACCGGTCCCCGGAAGCTTGTTTTCTTTCCAGTAAAAGAATTGGCTGGGTAGTTTGGTCTGCCCTGTTCCCATGATGCACTGGGCCAGGGACAGACTAAATTGCATGTAGCCAGGTTCTGAGCTGGGATGGTGCAGTGAGCTAAAAAACGGTGATGGATCAAGCCCTGATCTTTTGACTGGGAAGGAGTGTTCTGTTTAATTCAGATACTCTGTCCATCACCACCCCATTTTTCTGAATCGTTTTGTCCACCATAAGCGTGGAAGGGTATGCTTAGACGTGAGTCCCTTGCTCACTGCACCATCAGGATTCAAGCAAGCCGGGCCGAAGACGGCTGTAATGCCAGAAACTGGTCCCCGGAAGCTTGTTTTCTTTCCAGTAAAAGAATTGGCTTGGTAGTTTGGTCTGCTCTGTTCCCATGATGCACTGGGCCAGGGACAGACTAATTTGCATGTAGCCAGGTTCACAGCTAGGATGGTGCAGTGAGCTAAAAAACGGTGATGGATCAAGCCCTGATCTGTTGACTGGGTAGGAGTGTTCTGTTTAATTCAGATACTCTGTCCATCACCACCCCCTTTTTCTGAATCGTTTTGTCCACCATAAGCGTGGAAGGGTATGCTCAGACGTGAGTCCCTTGCTCACTGCACCATCAGGATTCAAGCAAGCCGGGCCGAAGACGGCTGTAATGCCAGAAACCGGTCCCTGGAAGCTTGTTTTCTTTCCAGTAAAAGAATTGGCTTGATAGTTTGGTCTGCACCGTTCCCATGATGCACTGGGCCAGGGACAGACTAATTTGCATGTAGCCAGGTTCTGAGCTAGGATGGTGCAGTGAGCTAAAAAACGGTGATGGATCAAGCCCTGATCTGTTGACTGGGTAGGAGTGTTCTGTTTAATTCAGATACTCTGTCCATCACCACCCCCGTTTTCTGAATCGTTTTGTCCACCATAAGCGTGGAATGGTATGCTCAGATGTGAGTCCCTTGCTCACTGCACCATCAGGATTCAAGCAAGCCGGGCCGAAGACGGCTGTAATGCCAGAAACCGGTCCCCGGAAGCTTGTTTCCTTTCCAGTAAAAGAATTAGCTTGGTAGTTTGGTCTGCCCTGTTCCCATGATGCACTGGGCCAGGGACAGACTAATTTGCATGTAGCCAGGTTCTGAGCTGGGATGGTGCAGTGAGCTAAAAAACGGTGATGGATCAAGCCCTGATCTGTTGACTGGGTAGGAGTGTTCTGTTTAATTCAGATACTCTGTCCATCACCACCCCCTTTTTCTGAATCGTTTTGTCCACCATAAGCGTGGAAGGGTTTGCTCAGATGTGAGTCCCTTGCTCACTGCACCATCAGGATTCAAGCAAGCCCATCAGGATTCAAGCAAGACGGGCCGAAGACAGCTGTAATGCCAGAAACCGGTCCCCGGAAGCTTGTTTTCTTTCCAGTAAAAGAATTGGCTTGGTAGTTTGGTCTGCCCTGTTCCCATGATGCACTGGGCCAGGGACAGACTAATTTGCATGTAGCCAGGTTCTGAGCTGGGATGGTGCAGTGAGCTAAAAAACGGTGATGGATCAAGCCCTGATCTGTTGACTGGGTAGGAGTGTTCTGTTTAATTCAGATACTCTGTCCATCACCACCCCCTTTTTCTGAATCGTTTTGTCCACCATAAGCGTGGAAGGGTATGCTCAGATGTGAGTCCCTTGCTCACTGCACCATCAGGATTCAAGCAAGCCGGGCCGAAGACGGCTGCAATGCCAGAAACCGGTCCTTGGAAGCTTGTTTTCTTTCCAGTAAAAGAATTAGCTTGGTAGTTTGGTCTGCCCTGTTCCCATGATGCACTGGGCCAGGGACAGACTAATTTGCATGTAGCCATGTTCTGAGCTGGGATGGTGCAGTGAGCTAAAAAACGGTGATGGATCAAGACCTGATCTGTTGATTGGGTAGGAGTGTTCTGTTTAATTCAGATACTCTGTCCATCACCACCCCCTTTTTCTGAATCGTTTTGTCCACCATAAGCGTGGAAGGGTTTGCTCAGATGGGAGTCCCTTGCTCACTGCACCATCAGGATTCAAGCAAGCCAGGCCGAAGACAGCTGTAATGCCAGAAACCGGTCCCCGGAAGCTTGTTTTCTTTCCAGTAAAAGAATTGGCTGGGTAGTTTGGTCTGCCCTGTTCCCATGATGCACTGGGCCAGGGACAGACTAAATTGCATGTAGCCAGGTTCTGAGCTGGGATGGTGCAGTGAGCTAAAAAACGGTGATGGATCAAGCCCTGATCTTTTGACTGGGAAGGAGTGTTCTGTTTAATTCAGATACTCTGTCCATCACCACCCCATTTTTCTGAATCGTTTTGTCCACCATAAGCGTGGAAGGGTATGCTTAGACGTGAGTCCCTTGCTCACTGCACCATCAGGATTCAAGCAAGCCGGGCCGAAGACGGCTGTAATGCCAGAAACTGGTCCCCAGAAGCTTGTTTTCTTTCCAGTAAAAGAATTGGCTTGGTAGTTTGGTCTGCTCTGTTCCCATGATGCACTGGGCCAGGGACAGACTAATTTGCATGTAGCCAGGTTCACAGCTAGGATGGTGCAGTGAGCTAAAAAACGGTGATGGATCAAGCCCTGATCTGTTGACTGGGTAGGAGTGTTCTGTTTAATTCAGATACTCTGTCCATCACCACCCCCTTTTTCTGAATCGTTTTGTCCACCATAAGCGTGGAAGGGTATGCTCAGACGTGAGTCCCTTGCTCACTGCACCATCAGGATTCAAGCAAGCCGGGCCGAAGACGGCTGTAATGCCAGAAACCGGTCCCTGGAAGCTTGTTTTCTTTCCAGTAAAAGAATTGGCTTGATAGTTTGGTCTGCACCGTTCCCATGATGCACTGGGCCAGGGACAGACTAATTTGCATGTAGCCAGGTTCTGAGCTAGGATGGTGCAGTGAGCTAAAAAACGGTGATGGATCAAGCCCTGATCTGTTGACTGGGTAGGAGTGTTCTGTTTAATTCAGATACTCTGTCCATCACCACCCCCGTTTTCTGAATCGTTTTGTCCACCATAAGCGTGGAAGGGTATGCTCAGATGTGAGTCCCTTGCTCACTGCACCATCAGGATTCAAGCAAGCCGGGCCGAAGACGGCTGTAATGCCAGAAACCGGTCCCCGGAAGCTTGTTTCCTTTCCAGTAAAAGAATTAGCTTGGTAGTTTGGTCTGCCCTGTTCCCATGATGCACTGGGCCAGGGACAGACTAATTTGCATGTAGCCAGGTTCTGAGCTGGGATGGTGCAGTGAGCTAAAAAACGGTGATGGATCAAGCCCTGATCTGTTGACTGGGTAGGAGTGTTCTGTTTAATTCAGATACTCTGTCCATCACCACCCCCTTTTTCTGAATCGTTTTGTCCACCATAAGCGTGGAAGGGTTTGCTCAGATGTGAGTCCCTTGCCCACTGCACCATCAGGATTCAAGCAAGCCCATCAGGATTCAAGCAAGACGGGCCGAAGACGGCTGTAATGCCAGAAACCGGTCCCCGGAAGCTTGTTTTCTTTCCAGTAAAAGAATTGGCTTGGTAGTTTGGTCTGCCCTGTTCCCATGATGCACTGGGCCAGGGACAGACTAATTTGCATGTAGCCAGGTTCTGAGCTGGGATGGTGCAGTGAGCTAAAAAACGGTGATGGATCAAGCCCTGATCTGTTGACTGGGTAGGAGTGTTCTGTTTAATTCAGATACTCTGTCCATCACCACCCCCTTTTTCTGAATCGTTTTGTCCACCATAAGCGTGGAAGGGTATGCTCAGATGTGAGTCCCTTGCTCACTGCACCATCAGGATTCAAGCAAGCCGGGCCGAAGACGGCTGCAATGCCAGAAACCGGTCCCCGGAAGCTTGTTTCCTTTCCAGTAAAAAAATTGGCTTGGTAGTTTGGTCTGCCCTGTTCCCATGATGCACTGGGCCAGGGACAGACTAATTTCCATGTAGCCAGGTTCTGAGCTGGGATGGTGCAGTGAGCTAAAAAACGGTGATGGAGCAAGCCCTGATCTGTTGACTGGGTAGGAGTGTTCTGTTTAATTCAGATACTCTGTCCATCACCACCCCCTTTTTCTGAATCAGGTACATCAGAGGCAGCACATGAGAGGGGCTAAGTGCATCAACAGTCCATGGCAAGGCACAGAGCAGGTACATCAGAGGCAGCACATGAGAGGGGCTAAGTGCATCAACAGTCCATGGCAAGGCACAGAGCAGGTACATCAGAGGCAGCACATGAGAGGGCACAATGCAGCATCCTAACAGCAACAGGGCAGTGTCTATAACAGACCAGGTACATCAGGATTCAAGCAAGCCGGGCCGAATACGGCTGTAATGCCAGAAACCGGTCCCAAAAGCTTGTTTCCTTTCCAGTAAAAGAATTGGCTAGGTAGTTTGGTCTGCCCTGTTCCCATGATGCACTGGGCCAGGGACAGACTAATTTGCATGTAGCCAGGTTCTGAGCTAGGATGGTGCAGTGAGCTAAAAAACGGTGATGGATAAAGCCCTGATCTGTTGACTGGGTAAGAGTGTTCTGTTTAATTCAGATACTCTGTCCATCACCACCCCCGTTTTCTGAATCGTTTTGTCCACCATAAGCGTGGAAGGGTATGCTCAGATGTGAGTCACTTGCTCACTGCACCATCTGGATTCAAGCAAGCCGGGCCGAAGACGGCTGTAATGCCAGAAACCGGTCCCCGGAAGCTTGTTTCCTTTCCAGTAAAAGAATTAGCTTGGTAGTTTGGTCTGCCCTGTTCCCATGATGCACTGGGCCAGGGACAGACTAATTTGCATGTAGCCAGGTTCTGAGCTGGGATGGTGCAGTGAGCTAAAAAACGGTGATGGATCAAGCCCTGATCTGTTGACTGGGTAGGAGTGTTCTGTTTAATTCAGATACTCTGTCCATCACCACCCCCTTTTTCTGAATCGTTTTGTCCACCATAAGCGTGGAAGGGTATGCTCAGATGTGAGTCCCTTGCTCACTGCAAAATCAGGATTCAAGCAAGACGGGCCGAAGACGGCTGTAATGCCAGAAACCGGTCCCCGGAAGCTTGTTTCCTTTCCAGTAAAATAATTAGCTTGGTAG
Source organism: Lissotriton vulgaris (assembly GCF_964263255.1). Lineage (NCBI taxonomy): Eukaryota > Metazoa > Chordata > Amphibia > Caudata > Salamandridae > Lissotriton > Lissotriton vulgaris. The sequence goes on from NC_141687.1 coordinate 1,120,720,405, forward strand.
TTTGGCCTGCCCTGTTCCCATGATGCACTGGGCCAGGGACAGACTAATTTGCATGTAGCCAGGTTCACAGCTGGGATGGTGCAGTGAGCTAAAAAACGGTGATGGATCAAGCCCTGATCTGTTGACTGGGTAGGGGTATTCTGTTTAATTCAGATACTCTGTCCATCACCATCCCCTTTTTCTGAATCGTTTTGTCCACCATAAGCGTGGAAGGGTATGCTCAGACGTGAGTCCCTTGCTCACTGCACCATCAGGATTCAAGCAAGCCGGGCCGAAGACGGCTGTAATGCCAGAAACCGGTCCCCGGAAGCTTGTTTTCTTTCCAGTAAAAAAATTGGCTTGATAGTTTGGTCTGCCCTGTTCCCATGATGCACTGGGCCAGGGACAGACTAATTTGCATGTAGCCAGGTTCTGAGCTGGGATGGTGCAGTGAGCTAAAAAACGGTGATGGATCAAGCTCTGATCTGTTGACTGGGTAGGAGTGTTCTGTTTAATTCAGATACTCTGTCCATCACCACCCCCTTTTTCTGAATCGTTTTGTCCACCATAAGCGTGGAAGCGTATGCTCAGATGTGAGTCCCTTGCTCACTGCACCATCAGGATTCAAGCGAGCCGGGCCAAAGATGGCTGTAATGCCAGAAACCGGTCCCCGGAAGCTTGTTTTCTTTCCAGTAAAAGAATTGGCTTGGTAGTTTGGTCTGCCCTGTTCCCATGATGCACTGGGCCAGGGACAGACTAATTTGCATGTAGCCAGGTTCTGAGCTGGGATGGTGCAGTGAGCTAAAAAACGGTGATGGATCAAGCCCTGATCTGTTGACTGGGTAGGAGTGTTCTGTTTAATTCAGATACTCTGTCCATCACCACCCCCTTTTTCTGAATCGTTTTGTCCACCATAAGCGTGGAAGGGTTTGCTCAGATGTGAGTCCCTTGCTCACTGCACCATCAGGATTCAAGCAAGCCGGGCCGAAGACGGCTGTAATGCCAGAAACCGGTCCCCGGAAGCATGTTTCTTTCCAGTAAAAGAATTGGCTGGGTAGTTTGGTCTGCCCTGTTCCCATGATGCACTGGGCCAGGGACAGACTAAATTGCATGTAGCCAGGTTCTGAGCTGGGATGGTGCAGTGAGCTAAAAAACGGTGATGGATCAAGCCCTGATCTGTTGACTGGGAAGGAGTGTTCTGTTTAATTCAGATACTCTGTCCATCACCACCCCCTTTTTCTGAATCGTTTTGTCCACCATAAGCGTGGAAGGGTATGCTTAGACGTGAGTCCCTTGCTCACTGCACCATCAGGATTCAAGCAAGCCGGGCCGAAGACGGCTGTAATGCCAGAAACCGGTCCCCGGAAGCTTGTTTCCTTTCCAATAAAAGAATTAGCTTGGTAGTTTGGCCTGCCCTGTTCCCATGATGCACTGGGCCAGGGACAGACTAATTTGCATGTAGCCAGGTTCACAGCTGGGATGGTGCAGTGAGCTAAAAAACGGTGATGGATCAAGCCCTGATCTGTTGACTGGGTAGGAGTGTTCTGTTTAATTCAGATACTCTGTCCATCACCACCCCCTTTTTCTGAATCGTTTTGTCCACCATAAGCGTGGAAGGGTATGCTCAGACGTGAGTCCCTTGCTCACTGCACCATCAGGATTCAAGCAAGCCGGGCCGAAGACGGCTGTAATGCCAGAAACCGGTCTCCGGAAGCTTGTTTTCTTTCCAGTAAAAGAATTGGCTTGATAGTTTGGTCTGCCCTGTACCCATGATGCACTGGGCCAGGGACAGACTAATTTGCATGTAGCCAGGTTCTGAGCTGGGATGGTGCAGTGAGCTAAAAAACGGTGATGGATCAAGCCCTGATCTGTTGACTGGGTAGGAGTGTTCTGTTTAATTCAGATACTCTGTCCATCACCACCCCCTTTTTCTGAATCGTTTTGTCCACCATAAGCGTGGAAGGGTATGCTCAGATGTGAGTCCCTTGCTCACTGCACCATCAGGATTCAAGCGAGCCGGGCCAAAGACGGCTGTAATGCCAGAAACCGGTCCCCGGAAGCTTGTTTTCTTTCCAGTAAATGAATTGGCTTGGTAGTTTGGTCTGCCCTGTTCCCATGATGCACTGGGCCAGGGACAGACTAATTTGCATGTAGCCAGGTTCTGAGCTGGGATGGTGCAGTGAGCTAAAAAACGGTGATGGATCAAGCCCTGATCTGTTGACTGGGTAGGAGTGTTCTGTTTAATTCAGATACTCTGTCCATCACCACCCCCTTTTTCTGAATCGTTTTGTCCACCGTGGAAGGGTATGCTTAGACGTGAGTCCCTTGCTCACTGCACCATCAGGGTATGCTTAGACATGAGTCCCTTGCTCACTGCACCATCAGGATTCAAGCAAGCCGGTCCGAAGACGGCTGTAATGCCAGAAACTGGTCCCCTGAAACTTGTTTTCTTTCCAGTAAAAGAATTGGCTTGGTAGTTTGGTCTGCTCTGTTCCCATGATGCACTGGGCCAGTGACAGACTAATTTGCATGTAGCCAGGTTCACAGCTAGGATGGTGCAGTGAGCTAAAAAACGGTGATGGATCAAGCCCTGATCTGTTGACTGGGTAGGAGTGTTCTGTTTAATTCAGATACTCTGTCCATCACCACCCCCTTTTTCTGAATCGTTTTGTCCACCATAAGCGTGGAAGGGTATGCTCAGACGTGAGTCCCTTGCTCACTGCACCATCAGGATTCAAGCAAGCCGGGCCGAAGACGGCTGTAATGCCAGAAACCGGTCCCCGGAAGCTTGTTTTCTTTCCAGTAAAAGAATTGGCTTGATAGTTTGGTCTGCACCGTTCCCATGATGCACTGGGCCAGGAACAGACTAATTTGCATGTAGCCAGGTTCTGAGCTGGGATGGTGCAGTGAGCTAAAAAACGGTGATGAATCAAGCCCTGATCTGTTGACTGGGTAGGAGTGTTCTGTTTAATTCAGATACTCTGTCCATCACCACCCCCTTTTTCTGAATCGTTTTGTCCACCATAAGCGTGGAAGGGTATGCTCAGATGTGAGTCCCTTGCTCACTGCACCATCAGGATTCAAGCAAGCCGGGCCGAAGACGGCTGTAATGCCAGAAACCGGTCCCCGGAAGCTTGTTTTCTTTCCAGTAAAAGAATTGGCTTGGTAGTTTGTTCTGCCCTGTTCCCATGATGCACTGGGCCAGGGACAGACTAATTTGCATGTAGCCAGGTTCTGAGCTGGGATGGTGCAGTGAGCTAAAAAACGGTGATGGATCAAGCCCTGATCTGTTGACTGGGAAGGAGTGTTCTGTTTAATTCAGATACTCTGTCCATCACCACCCCCTTTTCCTGAATCGTTTTGTCCACCATAAGCGTGGAAGGGTATGCGTAGACGTGAGTCCCTTGCTCACTGCACCATCAGGATTCAAGCAAGCCCATCAGGATTCAAGCAAGCCGGGCCGAAGAAGGCTGTAATGCCAGAAACCGGTCCCTGGAAGCTTGTTTTCTTTCCAGTAAAAGAATTGGCTTGATAGTTTGGTCTGCCCTGTTCCCATGATGCACTGGGCCAGGGACAGACTAATTTGCATTTAGCCAGGTTCACAGCTGGGATGGTGCAGTGAGCTAAAAAACGGTGATGGATCAAGCCCTGATCTGTTGACTGGGTAGGAGTGTTCTGTTTAATTCAGATACTCTGTCCATCACCACCCCCTTTTTCTGAATCGTTTTGTCCACCAAAAGCGTGGAAGGGTATGCTCAGACGTGAGTCCCTTGCTCACTGCACCATCAGGATTCAAGCAAGCCGGGCCGAAGACAGCTGTAATGCCAGAAACCGGTCCCCGGAAGCTTGTTTTCTTTCCAGTAAAATAATTGGCTTGATAGTTTGGTCTGCCCTGTTCCCATGATGCACTGGGCCAGGGACAGACTAATTTGCATGTAGCCAGGTTCTGAGCTGGGATGGTGCAGTGAGCTAAAAAACGGTGATGGATCAAGCCCTGATCTGTTGACTGGGTAGGAGTGTTCAGTTTAATTCAGATACTCTGTCCATCACCACCCCCTTTTTCTGAATCGTTTTGTCCACCATAAGCGTGGAAGGGTATGCTCAGATGTGAGTCCCTTGCTCACTGCATTATCAGGATTCAAGCGAGCCGGGCCAAAGACGGCTGTAATGCCAGAAACCGGTCCCCGGAAGCTTGTGTTCTTTCTAGTAAAAGAATTGGCTTGGTAGTTTGGTCTGCCCTGTTCCCATGATGCACTGGGCCAGGGACAGACTAATTTGCATGTAGCCAGGTTCTGAGCTGGGATGGTGCAGTGAGCTAAAAAGCGGTGATGGATCAAGCCCTGATCTGTTGACTGGGTAGGAGTGTTCAGTTTAATTCAGATACTCTGTCCATCACCACCCCCTTTTTCCTGAATCGTTTTGTCCACCATAAGCGTGGAAGGGTATGCTCAGATGTGAGTCCCTTGCTCACTGCACCATCAGGATTCAAGCAAGCCGGGCCGAAGACGGCTGTAATGCCAGAAACCGGTCCCCGGAAGCTTGTTTCCTTTCCAGTAAAAGAATTGACTTGGTAGTTTGGTCTGCCCTGTTCCCATGATGCACTGGGCCAGGGGCAGACTAATTTGCATGTAGCCAGGTTCTGAGCTGGGATGGTGCAGTGAGCTAAAAACGGTGATGGATCAAGCCCTGATCTGTTGACTGGGTAGGAGTGTTCTGTTTAATTCAGATACTCTGTCCATCACCACCCCCTTTTTCTGAATCGTTTTGTCCACCATAAGCGTGGAAGGGTTTGCTCAGATGTGAGTCCCTTGCTCACTGCACCATCAGGATTCAAGCAAGCCGGGCCGAAGACGGCTGTAATGCCAGAAACCGGTCCCCGGAAGCTTGTTTTCTTTCCAGTAAAAAAATTGGCTTGGTAGTTTGGTCTGCCCTGTTCCCAGGATGCACTGGGCCAGGGACAGACTAATTTGCATGTAGCCAGGTTCTGAGCTGGGATGGTGCAGTGAGCTAAAAAATGGTGATGGATCAAGCCCTGATCTGTTGACTGGGAAGGAGTGTTCTGTTTAATTCAGATACTCTGTCCATCACCACCCCCTTTTTCTGAATCGTTTTGTCCACCATTAGCGTGGAAGGGTGTGCTTAGACGTGAGTCCCTTGCTCACTGCACCATCAGGATTCAAGCAAGCCCATCAGGATTCAAGCAAGCCGGGCCGAAGACGGCTGTAATGCCAGAAACCGGTCCCCGGAAGCTTGTTTTCTTTCCAGTAAAAGAATTGGCTTGGTAGTTTGGTCTACCCTGTTCCCATGATGCACTGGGCCAGGGACAGACTAATTTGCATGTAGCCAGGTTCTGAGCTGGGATGGTGCAGTGAGCTAAAAAACGGTGATGGATCAAGCCCTGATCTGTTGACTGGGTAGGAGTGTTCTGTTTAATTCAGATACTCTGTCCATCACCACCCCCTTTTTCTGAATCGTTTTGTCCACCATAAGCGTGGAAGGGTGTGCTTAGACGTGAGTCCCTTGCTCACTGCACCATCAGGATTCAAGCAAGCCCATCAGGATTCAAGCAAGCCGGGCCGAAGACGGCTGTAATGCCAGAAACCGGTCCCCGGAAGCTTGTTTTCTTTCCAGTAAAAGAATTGGCTTGGTAGTTTGGTCTGCCCTGTTCCCATGATGCACTGGGCCAGTGTAATGGCTGGATTTTCTGTTTAGATGGGATCAGCCCCCAGGGGCCCCTGTGACCCAGCCAAAACGTACTCACCTTCCGTCCTCAGGACTCCTCTATATCCAGGCACCTGGTACCTACCTGAGGATAGGGAACTCGCAATATACAAGCTCATATTATTAAGAACACCACTAAATCTATAGGGATACTAAGAATACTCACTGATTACTAGGGATATCCATACCCTACACCACACTTATTCACATCAGTTGGTCTCGCGGCCACCCTGACCCAGACCGTTCTACCCTAGGGCAGATCTGACACACAATCTGGTGCGTCTACACACGGGCCTGCAGAACCCAATGCTCCCTTTTCCAAAGTGTTCGCGATCCTGCGAAACTACACGTCAGTGTCCCTCCTGACGCTCTCACTTATTTAAGCCACAATCTGGTGGATTTACACACTGGTCTCCCACCCAGTGCTCTCATTAACGCCGCAAATCAACGACGACCACATTCCTATGAACACCTATACATATATATATATATATTGGGATATTATCTCAGCTGTCTACTCGGGATGAAACTACAATAATAACTTTGAATATGGGTCCGGATTGTATAGTGTACTCTCTGCTCTTGGCATCAAAGGTTCACTCACTCCCTATTTATGTGATCACCACTTACCTGATTGGGATTACTCATCCATTCACGTGCCTGGCAATTACCTAGAAGCTTCATTTACCTTCAGTGAACAAGAATAGGGGCTACACACCAGTTTGTTATAAACTGGGGATCTTTTTATTATGGTAATATAAACATTTATGCAAATCTAACAAAGGCTATAGGTAGAACACACCGCTTGAAAGAGAAGGATTACACATAACAGGAACACTCCGCTAAAAGGGAAAAGATTAGACATAAAGTGTAAATGTAGCTAATGTGATGAAAACAATATCACCTGATTAGTGTGAAGTCTTGTTCTAGCTGTCATCTGGGTTCCTCTCTCGTCTGTGCCTTGGCTCATCTCATGCTCTCTCTCTCTCCTGCACTCTTGGGTACACCTCTGCGCTGATCACTCTGTCTCTGGACTCCTCTCCCCCACACGAACTGTCTCTTCACCTTCCGTCTTCAATCTTAATGGTTCCTGCCGCTCTGATCACCGTTCATTCCACTATCTTATTCACTCTGTCTCTGCGCCAATGTCCAATTCCATCTGCTCCCATAGGTTAATCCACGAGCTCTCCTCTATCTCTTCTAAAAGGCATTACTTCAGACTCCAGCTATTCACACCTCCTCCTGATAAGCAACTGCTTCTGACTGCTTCCTTCAGTTCCAGCTCACTATTCAACTCAGCTCTTCTCCAGATTGAACCCTCTCTCTCTCTCTGCCAACTCCACTCCACTGCTGGACTCTCTCCTCGACTGCTTCCTGCTTGACTCTCTCCTCGACTCCTCTCTGCTTGACTGACTGACTCCGCCTCTGCACTTCACAAATATAGAATGCTGTTTCCTCATGGAAAGTTCCAGCCAGCAGCTTCTTCCCACCAATCCCATGCACCAGGCTCCTTGCGCTAGACGCTCCCACAGTGACCAGTCTGCTTGTTTCGTCTAGAGACCTGAGCCCGGGAACAATTCCTGATTAGATTCAGCTCTGGCCGGTTCTCTCCGGTCCGCTTAGGGCGAACAACAGTTATAACTATAAACATTGCTTTTGCCCTAAAAAGCCTCTCTGCTTCCATCAAGATGGAGTCTCTCTAGCTTTAGGCCTGAAAAGGGGTTAAATGCTCCTTAGCTCTGTCAGAATACCTACATAAACCATACCAATATGTCTAATATGTCAAAGCCAATAGGCAATAGACAGGTTAAAGTCAAGAATAAAGGCACATTAAGCAGCTATCCTCTTCTAGGTCTGGAAAAAGGGCTTAAAAGGGCCAACACAGGCTAAGAATACCTATACTAGATGCGAGCAAGAATAATGATCTATATCACTGCTAAATAAAGCCAAAAACTCTGCCATAACATTGCACCCTAGATCCTTATCTTGCGAGCATCTTATAAACAACAACAACCATCTAAACAAACATCAACATAATCTATCCAACATAGGCTAAAAATACCTATCCTAGATGTGAGCAAGATTAAGATCTATATCACTGCTAAATATCTCTGCCATCCACCCTTAGATCCTTATCTTGCGAACATCTGACAAACAATAACATCTAGATAAACAAACATCAACACAATCTATCAACAAATCAAAACCTAAAAAAAAACTCCCTAAAAACAATGACAACTCAAAAAAAATTCCACCTGAAACTCAATTGTAGGGAATAGAAACCTAAAAACAAATCAAAGCACCTTTGACTTGAATGCTGAAAATATCTGAGATTGGATCTGATAACAACAGAAACTAACCAAAGCATCCTCAAACTAAATGTGCCTCAACTTCTAATGATAACTAGTGAAATCTAGTGATGTAGGGGCTTATGTGTTGAATGAAAACAGCAAGGGGCCTAAATGGGCCTACTTCGGACAACTTAAGGCTAAATGATGACTCATGAAACTATTGGTGTAGGTGCTAATATGTGAGATGAAAATAACAATAGGCCTAAATGAGGCCTACCTGCTGACATTTGTCAATTTAAAGTGAAATCTGAGAAATACAATTGCAAGGTCTGGGCAAACATTAATACATAATCATACTAAAAGACACTCTACCCAAAACAATCCAAATTTTAAGGTAACTACCCATTGATCAATCAAGGTGAAAATATAAGAACAGTAAAAATACCCCATGTCTATAAGATAGCTAATGTAACATCAAGCTTAAAACAACAAAAAACATTTTAAATCGCACGGTGAAACACATGTGCGCACCATCATTGAAAAAAGTCCTTCATTTGGAAAAACTATAATAGGTGACATATTTTTTTTAAAAGTGGGGCCTGCTTGTAGTGATGTCAAAATTGCAGGCCAGGAAATTAAATAGGTGACATGTATTTTTTTTTAAAAGTGGGGCCTGCTTGTAGTGATGTCAAAATTGCAGGCCAGGGAATTAAATAACTTAGTCATAATAGGTGACAACGTTTTTTTGCTTTAAAAGTGGGGCCTGATTGTCCAAGGGATTATTTAATGTCCAAATTCTCCAGTGTAGGCCACCACCCTGCATCCTCGGTACTTCCTCCAATGCGGCCATCCATCACCCGGTCTGGTCTGGTCTGGTCTGGTTCCATCATCCAAAACAATAAACTAAAATAATAACATGAAAATAAAAAGCTAAAACAAATAAAGGGAGTGGGCAGACGCACGCACGCACCCCAACTGCAGCAATCCTAGAAACAAGAGAAGAAGTATCATTATTCTTGTAAAATAAAATTTTCCATTTAAAAAGCACCCCGGGTGCCTTTCATTATTGAAAAGAAAATATCCTAATTAATTAAAAACATTCAAAATTTAACTTTTAATAACATTTAGCACAGGGCCTAACATACCCTAATCCTAACTAAGCCAGTACCACCCTTCAGGGCAAGAGCCATGCTACAGTGTGAAAAAAAAATTGTAATACTGCCAAATGATGACAGCATCAGCAGGGCACTGCAAGCCTCCCATTTTCCGTGGTCAAAGAAGTCCGCCCAGGCCCATCAAACTAACGAACTCCAAGGGAAGAGCCAGGCCACCCCGCCCTTAAATAAACAAGCCGTGCGCGGAAGAAAATTGAACTGTAGCCAATCATAACACACTGGGACGTGATCGAAACTTGCAGAATGAAAAAGCTCGTCTGCACAGACCAGCTGGTCTGCCAAGGTCAAAAAACAAATTTCACATGCCTTATTTTGTAACTAACAGAAGCTCGAATTTAACAAAAACAATTCCGTTACAGTGCATTGCCAATTAAAAAAGCTCCAGTTTTTTTTTTTTAAAAAGACGTCACTTATTTAGAAAGGGGAAACTACCTTTGGCATACAATATTATACATGTTGCATTTGAGAAACGAATTAACATGGTCCATTTGTCAAAGAGAAATAATTTGTAAAACAACATAAAATGCAGATACATTTCAACATTGTATTTAAGTTCACATTTATAAAAACATACATTTTCATTTTAACATTTTTCATTTCAAAGGCAAATAATTGCCTGTCACTAATTAAAAGCACATGTTACCATGCACAGTCGGGCAAGATTTATTATTTTCAAACCAGCACATTCCTGTCTAGATGGAAACCCCTCACAGAAATTATTAATGAAAACAGCTCGTAGCGTGCACTCTAACGGGCTATCTTTTTAACATTTCACTCATTTTAAAAGAACACAGCTTTCTCCGTAACGTTGATTTATAACCACATCAGTTCCAAGGTGAACCCACACAAATATGTAGACGCATTTCAAAAGGAATGTGAAATGAACAGAACCCTTCTCAAAACACAAGATGTTACCTTTCCGTCAAGAAACTGACAAAGCACGTAGGCAGACCAAGGAACCAAAAAAAAAAGTCAAAATCAAACCATCAAAAATCCTTAAAATAATTCACTGACTTTTATAGTCAGGTCAGATAACCATGCATGTTGACAGCATGTAAAAAATAAAGGCTGCCATCTCAACTCAAGATATTAACCCTTTGGCAGCTCAAATAGAAACATTTCCCAACGTCCATTTATACATGGGAAAATCATTAGCACATTTCTTCACGTTTACAAATGACACACACATATTTTCAAAAACGTTATCCCCAAGCACCCGAGAAAGATCCAGCTCTCTCCTGCCAAACGTAATGATAACATGCCCTGTCCAAGCCATGACCACATGGCGCTATTCACAAGCCATATTTACAAGACAAGCCTTTCACAAACAACATTTCCAAGGCGCAATGCACAAGGAACCCAATAGAGCAACATGAGAACATGTACCTCACAAGTCACAAAAATATGGCGCTATTCACAAGTCATATTTACAAGACAAGCCTTTCACAAACAACATTTCCAAGGCGCAATGCACAAGGAACACAATAGATCAACATGAGAACATGCACCTCACAAATCACAATAATATGGCGCTATTCACAAGTCATATTTACAAGGAGCTATATTCACAGAACTCCACAGATCATAGAACAATGAACACATTTCACATTGCACAGCATAAGCAGATGCAGCAAGCAATTGAATGGGCAATTTAAAAGCATTTTTTACACACATTTATACAATTGGACCATCACATAGATGTAACTGGCTTCCTCATGTAATGCCATCCTTCAACTCTGACAGTTTAAACACCAAGATGAAAACCATTCCTTCCACCCTGAATAAACCAAATGCCATGATGTAATACAATCTCCTCACGCTGCAACTGTTCAAGCCAATAGGTCTAACAGGCTACATAAACTGCAACATTACGCCAGATGGAACTAGCGTTCAGGGCATTCCCTCAGAACACATGGCCAGGCACACAGAGTTCGTAAACTGTCCGACTACGCCAAAATGTAATGGCTGGATTTTCTGTTTAGATGGGATCAGCCCCCAGGGGCCCCTGTGACCCAGCCAAAACGTACTCACCTTCCGTCCTCAGGACTCCTCTATATCCAGGCACCTGGTACCTACCTGAGGATAGGGAACTCGCAATATACAAGCTCATATTATTAAGAACACCACTAAATCTATAGGGATACTAAGAATACTCACTGATTACTAGGGATATCCATACCCTACACCACACTTATTCACATCAGTTGGTCTCGCGGCCACCCTGACCCAGACCGTTCTACCCTAGGGCAGATCTGACACACAATCTGGTGCGTCTACACACGGGCCTGCAGAACCCAATGCTCCCTTTTCCAAAGTGTTCGCGATCCTGCGAAACTACACGTCAGTGTCCCTCCTGACGCTCTCACTTATTTAAGCCACAATCTGGTGGATTTACACACTGGTCTCCCACCCAGTGCTCTCATTAACGCCGCATATCAACGACGACCACATTCCTATGAACACCTATACATATATATATATATATTGGGATATTATCTCAGCTGTCTACTCGGGATGAAACTACAATAATAACTTTGAATATGGGTCCGGATTGTATAGTGTACTCTCTGCTCTTGGCATCAAAGGTTCACTCACTCCCTATTTATGTGATCACCACTTACCTGATTGGGATTACTCATCCATTCACGTGCCTGGCAATTACCTAGAAGCTTCATTTACCTTCAGTGAACAAGAATAGGGGCTACACACCAGTTTGTTATAAACTGGGGATCTTTTTATTATGGTAATATAAACATTTATGCAAATCTAACAAAGGCTATAGGTAGAACACACCGCTTGAAAGAGAAGGATTACACATAACAGGAACACTCCGCTAAAAGGGAAAAGATTAGACATAAAGTGTAAATGTAGCTAATGTGATGAAAACAATATCACCTGATTAGTGTGAAGTCTTGTTCTAGCTGTCATCTGGGTTCCTCTCTCGTCTGTGCCTTGGCTCATCTCATGCTCTCTCTCTCTCCTGCACTCTTGGGTACACCTCTGCGCTGATCACTCTGTCTCTGGACTCCTCTCCCCCACACGAACTGTCTCTTCACCTTCCGTCTTCAATCTTAATGGTTCCTGCCGCTCTGATCACCGTTCATTCCACTATCTTATTCACTCTGTCTCTGCGCCAATGTCCAATTCCATCTGCTCCCATAGGTTAATCCACGAGCTCTCCTCTATCTCTTCTAAAAGGCATTACTTCAGACTCCAGCTATTCACACCTCCTCCTGATAAGCAACTGCTTCTGACTGCTTCCTTCAGTTCCAGCTCACTATTCAACTCAGCTCTTCTCCAGATTGAACCCTCTCTCTCTCTCTGCCAACTCCACTCCACTGCTGGACTCTCTCCTCGACTGCTTCCTGCTTGACTCTCTCCTCGACTCCTCTCTGCTTGACTGACTGACTCCGCCTCTGCACTTCACAAATATAGAATGCTGTTTCCTCATGGAAAGTTCCAGCCAGCAGCTTCTTCCCACCAATCCCATGCACCAGGCTCCTTGCGCTAGACGCTCCCACAGTGACCAGTCTGCTTGTTTCGTCTAGAGACCTGAGCCCGGGAACAATTCCTGATTAGATTCAGCTCTGGCCGGTTCTCTCCGGTCCGCTTAGGGCGAACAACAGTTATAACTATAAACATTGCTTTTGCCCTAAAAAGCCTCTCTGCTTCCATCAAGATGGAGTCTCTCTAGCTTTAGGCCTGAAAAGGGGTGAAATGCTCCTTAGCTCTGTCAGAATACCTACATAAACCATACCAATATGTCTAATATGTCAAAGCCAATAGGCAATAGACAGGTTAAAGTCAAGAATAAAGGCACATTAAGCAGCTATCCTCTTCTAGGTCTGGAAAAAGGGCTTAAAAGGGCCAACACAGGCTAAGAATACCTATACTAGATGCGAGCAAGAATAATGATCTATATCACTGCTAAATAAAGCCAAAAACTCTGCCATAACAGCCAGGGACAGACTAATTTGCATGTAGCCATGTTCTGAGCTGGGATGGTGCAGTGAGCTAAAAAACGGTGATGGATCAAGACCTGATCTGTTGATTGGGAAGGAGTGTTCTGTTTAATTCAGATACTCTGTCCATCACCACCCCTTTTTCTGAATCGTTTTGTCCACCATAAGCGTGGAAGGGTTTGCTCAGATGTGAGTCCCTTGCTCACTGCACCATCAGGATTCAAGCAAGCCAGGCCGAAGACGGCTGTAATGCCAGAAACCGGTCCCCGGAAGCTTGTTTTCTTTCCAGTAAAAGAATTGGCTGGGTAGTTTGGTCTGCCCTGTTCCCATGATGCACTGGGCCAGGGACAGACTAAATTGCATGTAGCCAGGTTCTGAGCTGGGATGGTGCAGTGAGCTAAAAAACGGTGATGGATCAAGCCCTGATCTGTTGACTGGGAAGGAGTGTTCTGTTTAATTCAGATACTCTGTCCATCACCACCCCATTTTTCTGAATCGTTTTGTCCACCATAAGCGTGGAAGGGTATGCTTAGACGTGAGTCCCTTGCTCACTGCACCATCAGGATTCAAGCAAGCCGGGCCGAAGACGGCTGTAATGCCAGAAACCGGTCCCCGGAAGCTTGTTTTCTTTCCAGTAAAAGAATTGGCTTGGTAGTTTGGTCTGCTCTGTTCCCATGATGCACTGGGCCAGGGACAGACTAATTTGCATGTAGCCAGGTTCACAGCTAGGATGGTGCAGTGAGCTAAAAAACGGTGATGGATCAAGCCCTGATCTGTTGACTGGGTAGGAGTGTTCTGTTTAATTCAGATACTCTGTCCATCACCACCCCCTTTTTCTGAATCGTTTTGTCCACCATAAGCGTGGAAGGGTATGCTCAGACGTGAGTCCCTTGCTCACTGCACCATCAGGATTCAAGCAAGCCGGGCCGAAGACGGCTGTAATGCCAGAAACCGGTCCCCGGAAGCTTGTTTTCTTTCCAGTAAAAGAATTGGCTTGATAGTTTGGTCTGCACCGTTCCCATGATGCACTGGGCCAGGGACAGACTAATTTGCATGTAGCCAGGTTCTGAGCTAGGATGGTGCAGTGAGCTAAAAAACGGTGATGGATCAAGCCCTGATCTGTTGACTGGGTAGGAGTGTTCTGTTTAATTCAGATACTCTGTCCATCACCACCCCCTTTTTCTGAATCGTTTTGTCCACCATAAGCGTGGAAGGGTTTGCTCAGATGTGAGTCCCTTGCTCACTGCACCATCAGGATTCAAGCAAGCCCATCAGGATTCAAGCAAGACGGGCCGAAGACGGCTGTAATGCCAGAAACCGGTCCCTGGAAGCTTGTTTTCTTTCCAGTAAAAGAATTGGCTTGGTAGTTTGGTCTGCCCTGTTCCCATGATGCACTGGGCCAGGGACAGACTAATTTGCATGTAGCCAGGTTCTGAGCTGGGATGGTGCAGTGAGCTAAAAAACGGTGATGGATCAAGCCCTGATCTGTTGACTGGGTAGGAGTGTTCTGTTTAATTCAGATACTCTGTCCATCACCACCCCCTTTTTCTGAATCGTTTTGTCCACCATAAGCGTGGAAGGGTATGCTCAGATGTGAGTCCCTTGCTCACTGCACCATCAGGATTCAAGCAAGCCGGGCCGAAGACGGCTGTAATGCCAGAAACCGGTCCCCGGAAGCTTGTTTCCTTTCCAGTAAAAGAATTGGCTTGGTAGTTTGGTCTGCCCTGTTCCCATGATGCACTGGGCCAGGGACAGACTAATTTCCATGTAGCCAGGTTCTGAGCTGGGATGGAGCAGTGAGCTAAAAAACGGTGATGGAGCAAGCCCTGATCTGTTGACTGGGTAGGAGTGTTCTGTTTAATTCAGATACTCTGTCCATCACCACCCCCTTTTTCTGAATCAGGTACATCAGAGGCAGCACATGAGAGGGGCTAAGTGCATCAACAGTCCATGGCAAGGCACAGAGCAGGTACATCAGAGGCAGCACATGAGAGGGGCTAAGTGCATCAACAGTCCATGGCAAGGCACAGAGCAGGTACATCAGAGGCAGCACATGAGAGGGCACAATGCAGCATCCTAACAGCAACAGGGCAGTGTCCATAACAGACCAGGTACATCAGGATTCAAGCAAGCCGGGCCGAATACGGCTGTAATGCCAGAAACCGGTCCCCGAAAGCTTGTTTCCTTTCCAGTAAAAGAATTGGCTAGGTAGTTTGGTCTGCCCTGTTTCCATGATGCACTGGGCCAGGGACAGACTAATTTGCATGTAGCCAGGTTCTGAGCTAGGATGGTGCAGTGAGCTAAAAAACGGTGATGGATCAAGCCCTGATCTGTTGACTGGGTAGGAGTGTTCTGTTTAATTCAGATACTCTGTCCATCACCACCCCCGTTTTCTGAATCGTTCTGTCCACCATAAGCGTGGAAGGGTATGCTCAGATGTGAGTCCCTTGCTCACTGCACCATCTGGATTCAAGCAAGCCGGGCCGAAGACGGCTGTAATGCCAGAAACCGGTCCCTGGAAGCTTGTTTTCTTTCCAGTAAAAGAATTGGCTTGATAGTTTGGTCTGCCCTGTTCCCATGATGCACTGGGCCAGGGACAGACTAATTTGCATGTAGCCAGGTTCTGAGCTGGGATGGTGCAGTGAGCTGAAAAAAGGTGATGGATCAAGCCCTGATCTGTTGACTGGGTAGGAGTGTTCTGTTTAATTCAGATACTCTGTCCATCACCACCCCCTTTTTCTGAATCGTTCTGTCCACCATAATGAGGTTCCGTGACAATTTGAACCCGTGTTTTCAACTTTGTCGTAAATACATAATTTTGGTATCAGTGAACCGCAAATGATCCATTTAGCATATCCTGGTGTTTTCGCTATGCTACGAGCAAGAGCACTCCTGTTACGAGCACATTTCTGATCTACCCATGGCATCCATCTTAGATCACGGAAGCCATTTTGTGTTTCTTGCCCTCACGTAGACAATGGACACGCAGTGACCCCTTTCACCTAAGGACACGTAAGCTTTAGCCCGAGATTCACCTTGCTAGTGACACGTGCACCTTAGAACAGAACACGCCATGGCTGCATGACTCGACAGAAACTGCCTCCTACGCCCGAGGCCAGTCCTGCTATACTGGTTCTCGTTGTTCGTTGGCCTGATCATGATTAGGCGGCCGAAGCTGGTAGCCTTGCCCATTTACGACCCACAAACATCTCTTATCCTGCTTTTCTATCTTTTGCACCTGGCTCTGCTCCATTCCTTCTGGGCCTTTATTAGGGGGAGGTAACGAAATTTACGATGAGGCGGTCCGGGTCTTGAATGAAAAGTTGACATGGGATTATGATGGAACAGTGGGAACCCCTCGTTCGTAATGTTTTGACATCAGATTTTGTTGACGATTCCTGTGCAACGCCAAATATTTATTGTTTAGGACACAAAGGTTTAGGAATGTACTAACATGTAAAGAATTTGCCCGAAGCCCAATATTCCGTATATAAGGAGCAACCCTTTTTGTACAAATCGAACAGGCTCCTAGATTCTGCCCGTGTGTAGTTTCTGTGACTTCTGTGTCCCTGCAGTAATAAACCTTTGGTCTTTGACGCCACCATCGAGAAGGACGTGTTTCTGTTTATTTGTGCACCGAGACAGGTAGAACTCCGGGGTCTTCGGGTGTTATCCCTGACACCTCTGGACGGAACCAAAAAGTCCAGAACTCCAATTGGCGCCCAACATAGGGCGACGTCATTCGGTACCGGTCCAAAAGCCTGAAGAGTTCGAGAAGCTTCGTGTGAAGATTCCTGAGGGAGGCGCCCCACTTCATCGATCCCGGCATATCGTAAAAGTGGCCCGACGTTCTCTTCCACGAGGGTTCCCGTTCGGACGGCTGCAGTGATCCGTTGCCTTGACCGTCGCCCTGTCTTGGACCCGAGGTGCAGTCCTTAGTACGGCGAGACAAGACGGGTTTCTCCTTGGTGACGTCTTCAGTGCCTCAGTTAAGTATTAAGTGGTTGCTAGCTGGTTATTTTGTAAGGGTTGTTCCTGTTTGGATAAAATCCTTTTAGTTCTTGGTTTGGTTTGGTTTCGTAAGATTATCACTGGTTGTTCTAGTTACGATAATCATTTGGTTTAGTTTTGGGTATCGATACATTTGTTTGCTTTGGTAGGCCTAAGTTCTTGGTTCGAGTGCGCACCCTTGTTCGTGTTTTTGTCTGTTCTGTGTTCCGGGTTATAAAATGGTAAGTCGGAAAAATTGTATGTTGTCGTGTTTTGGTTGCAACAGTGATTCCCGGTTGGAGGATTCATGTCTGGTTCCTCCGATTGGAACTCCTCTTTATGATCTGTATTGTAAGTTTGGAGTGGGTCCTATATCTTATAATGAGGTGTGGGTCCGATATACGGAGAAAGATGGTGTCCTTAGTTGGCCACTGCATGGTAGTTTTGAACCCCAAGTTATTGATAATTTAGAAACAAAATTGTTCAAGAAGAAAGCCCAGCCGGCAATGTTTGATTCTCTTCGTTATTGGCGAAAAGAATCTAAACAGAGAGAAATTAAAAAGTTGAAGAAAGAACAGAAAGAGCAAGAGTTGACTTTAGAACAGTCTGCCAAGCAGCTGCAACTCAACGAGTCTGAGAAAGCAATGGAGGTGGCCAACAGAGAGCATAATTTAGCGATAGACATGTGCTATCCTGCCTTGCCATCGAGTACAGCTAAGATAGTAGAGGACCCCGAAAATGATCCTCTGTTGTCTTACCTGTTACGGTCACCCCCACCGTATGCACAAGGTGCTACGGCTCCACCTTTACCGGTTGCTGGACAGCCTGGTATTCCTGCTCCTGTTCCCCAGAATCAAGCTCCTGTACCTCCTGTGGTCAATGTTAATGTTCCTTCGGCACCCCCTCTTCCAGGGTTGCCGGCTTCTCTACCTATACCTGTATCACTTACACCTGCTAGTTCACAGGCTACTCTGCCTGCTACTCCAACTGTTCCTGTTCTATCTGTCCCAACTGCTACTTTATTCTCTGCTTCTGCTAGTATTATGACTCCACTTTCTGTTCGTCGGAGAATCACTGATTCTGTCTCTAATATTCTATCTCCCTTCTATAAAACTCAGATTAAGACTCCTACCTCTGACTCTGTGCAGAGACGTAGTCAGCTTCCCAGTACTGAAGAACGGGGAATATTAGATTCCACAGCTCTTAGATGGATTTCGAAAAGTGGAAGATATAGTACTAGAGATGTATTAGATACATTTATGCAATGGAATGAACCAACACAAAGATATGTGTTCGATGAAATGTGCTCCCTTTTGCGTGAGGAATTGGAAGAAGATGACTCTGAGCCAAATTTAGAAGAATTAATTAATGTTCAGAAAGAATTTGCTGCAGGTATGATAGTTGGTCAGAATATAAAAGAAGCAATGGAACTGATTTTAAGTTATAGGAATGATCCATCCCTTCGTTCACCGAGGGAGTTAGAGAAACGTAGTACTAAGCAGAATCGTCAATATCCAATGAGGGAGGTTCCTCCAATTTGGCGCGAAGCTGTGCAAGCTGATGCAGTTCGTGGTATTGCTTCTGCTCCGGCCCAATTCCAGAGAGTGTGGATACACATTCCGTGGAAGCGAGCAGAAGTGTTAGCGGTGAAACAAGCATTGCCCGATCCACGTAAGAATCCAGCCGGATATTACAAGGAGTTAGCACAGACAGTTGAAGCTTGTGTGATGAATCTAGCGGACATTGACATGTTATTTGGGAATGTAGTTCCGCAACCAATTTGGGCTAAAATTCGTAAAGAGAATCATCCAGTTGCTCTAGGTGGTGATTGGGCAGCTATAATTGCAGCGGATGGTCAGCAAATAGGTGGTTCCAAACCCGAACCTCTAATTGCTAATTTACCCGGTAGAATAATTGACTTAATGAAGACTCTGATGCCAGCATTGCGCGTTAACTGGGACAAGTTGTCCGCATGCAGGCAAAAGAAGGATGAAAGTGTTTCCGACTTTTTCACAAGGTTCGAAGAGACTTTCGTGGATCATAGTGGTCAGGAAATGAGCACAGAAGGAGGACAGAGACTATTCGTTGATAAATTTGTACACTATTTGTTGCCAGAGCTTAGTAATAAATTGAAAGATTCCGAGAGTGCGTGGGCTGTCTCTACGACTGCGCAAATACTTGCGACTGCCCAATATTATGAAAATAGGGATAAAGAGGAGAAGGAAAAGTCAGAGAAGAAGACGAAAGATTTAAAAACTAAAGTTCTTTTACAGCAAGCATATCCGCCTCGCACGAATCAGACTAATACGCAGCAAGGGTCATATCAAAGGACAGATTATGGTTCTCAGAGACCGCAATACCAATGGAATCAATGTGCATATTGTAAGAAAGAAGGTCATTATAAAAATGAGTGTCCTGTTTTAGCACAGAATAACACTGCAGCAGCTCAGAGAGGTCGTGGTGGTTTTGTGCAAAATTCTAGGGGTCGAGGACGAGGTGCTATGCCTCCACAAACGAATGATCGCCCTTCTAATCATTTTGATCAGCGAAATGGACAGTCTGCTCAACAAAATAGATCTCAGCAGTATCATGTTGAAGACTATTGTGAGACTGGTGAAGGATTTCAGCAAAGTGAGTACTAGGACAGCCAAGGACAAAGAGAGGGAGTAGTATCAGTTCCAGTAGATCAGAGTGGGCCTTATGTCGCAGTAGCAACATCAGGTGTAGTCGAACCGTTTCTGTTGGATACTGGTGCAGCAAAAAGTTCTATCATACATGAGAAACTCCCTGGCGCACCTTTGTCTGGCTTAACAAATGTTTCTGTAGGTTTTTCAGGTGCCCCTGTTTACAACCCCGTATCTGGTCCTTTGTCTATTTCTGTTGGACCCCGTCAATTGAAAGCACCCTTGATTTTGACGACTGGTTGTAATGAAAATCTGCTTGGTTTAGACTTGTTAAAACGACTATATGCGACATTGTACTGTTCTCCGGAAGGAGTACAGCTTACGTTGGGTAAAAGAATCACCTCTCCGATGTACTTGTCGATGGATGCGCTCCCACCAGAGCTGCGTTCTCTCCCTGATACTCTTTGGGCGACTGGTCCTAATGATGTAGGTCTTTTAGAAATTCCACCATATGTAGTCACTTTGAAAGCAAATGTAAAATTTCCCCGAATTCCACAATACAGAATTTCTAGTGAAGGTGAACGAGCACTTTTATTAATTGTGCAAGATTTGATCGAAAAAGGTGTAGTAGAAGAAACTAGAGGAAATGTCTGTAACAGTCCTGTCTTGCCAATTCTGAAACGTACAGATCCTTCAAAGCCTCCAGTATATAGATTTGTAATAGATCTTAGGGAGGTTAACAAAATTGTGATTCCACAGTTTCCTGTGGTTCCAGACATAACTGCATTGTTAACGTTGATTCCTGCAACAGCCACATGGTTTTCAGTTATCGACTTGAAGAATGCCTTTTTCAGCATTCCGATAGCCGAGGAAAGCAGAGATATTTTCGGCTTCACTTTAGGAGGTCGAAGCTTCAGGTTTAAACGTGCTCCACAAGGGTATTGTGAGAGTCCGTCCATTTACAGTCAGGCATTAAAAAGTCAGTTAGATTCCTTTGTACTTCCTCCTGGTTCTGCTTTAGTGCAGTATGTAGATGATCTTCTAGTGGCTGCCAATGACAAGGAAACTTGCAAAGCATCTACAATTTCCTTATTGCATCATTTATCTAATTTGAATCACAAGGTGTCACCTTCGAAAATGCAATACTGTTGCCAAGAAGTGACCTACCCAGGTCATCTCTTGTCAAAGGAGGAAAGAAAGTTGACCCCAGAGAGAATAAAAGCAATTACACAGATGAATGTTCCTAGCACACAGAGAGAAGTACGTGCCTTTTTAGGCATTACCTCATACTGTAGGCAGTGGATCCCAAATTTTTCTCTTTTAGCAAAACCGTTGGTAGCTTTGACTGGGAAAAATGTTCCGAGTCCGGTGCCATGGTCTGCTGAATGTGAGGAGAGTTTTTTCTGAGTTACGAAATGCACTGTGTTCAGCTCCTGTGTTGGGTACACCTGACTACAGTAAGCCATTCACGCTCTATGTTCACGAGAGAGAAGGTTGTGCGTTGAGTGTTCTGACACAGAGATTTGGTGATAAACAACGCCCTTGTGCGTATTTTTCATCAACATTAGATCCGGTAGCTAGAGCGTTGCCTAGTTGTTTGAGAGCTACAGCGGCAGCTGCGGCTTCCATTCGACAATCTGCTGGTTTGGCGATGAATAACATGCTAGTGGTCATGGTTCCTCATGCTGTGGACAAACTCATGAACCGAACCAAGACGCAACATCTTACCAGTGCTAGATTATCTGGCTACGAGCTGACACTACTAGCGAGTCATATTCAGATCAAAAGATGCAATGTATTGAATCCAGCAACATTGTTGCCGACTAGTCAAGAGTCGAGCGATTCGGAACCACATGACTGTTGCTTCAGAACTGAGGAAGAAACAAAAGGACGAATTGATCTTAAAGATACTCCGTTGTCAGATCCAGATGGCACGTTGTATGTTGATGGGTCTTGCTTTAAGTTGGAGAATGGTGATGTGACTGCTGCCTATGCAGTAACGACTTTGAGTACGGTTGTGGAGACTGCAAGAGTGAGTCAGAATTTTGCCCAAGCTGCAGAATTAATTGCGCTAACGAGAGCGTGTGTTTTAGCTAAGGGAAAGAGAGTGAATGTGTTCACAGATAGTCAGTACGCGTTCGGCGTGGCCCATAGTTTTGGCCGTTTGTGGAAAGAGAGAGGTTTCATTACGTCCCATGGGACTAAGATTCAACATGGTCAGCTAGTTAACGACCTGTTGGAATCTCTAACCTTGCCGACTGAAGTTGCGATTGTGAAGTGCAGCGCTCATAAAGCAATTACGGATGATGTTGGTCGTGGGAATGCTTTTGCTGATGAGACTGCTAAACAGACAGCTAGAAATATGATGAGTAGAATGTATGTTGCTACGTCTGCAAGATGGATTTCTGAGTCTGGAACGTGTGAGGACACAGTGGAAAGCGTGAAAGAAATTCAGAAGGAGGCGACTGAGGAGGAAAAGCTTGCATGGAAAGAGAGTACGGGTAAATTGGACTCGAGTGGGTGTTGGATTGATTTGTCGGAACAACAGCATTGGATGTTGCCTGATGCGTATGTGCTTGCAGTTGTGACGATGGCGCATGGAGCAGCGCATATTAGTTCTAAAGGGATTTGTAAGATGTTGGCTCCAGTCTGGAAGAATGATGGGATTAGTAAATGTGCAGAGAGAGTGGTGAGAAATTGCATGGTATGCCTGATGCATAATCCTGGCAAGGGAATCCCCACACCCGCTGGTCATTTCGCTCTTCCTTCCTGTCCCTTTGAAGTGATTCAGTTAGACTTCATTTACATGGATCGTTGCAACAATCTAAAATACGTCCTAGTGGTAGTTTGTGCTTTTTCCAGATGGATCGAAGCATATCCACTGAAGGACAATACTGCCTTGTCCACTGCCAAAATCCTTCTCAAAGAATACTTCCCTAGATATGGCATGCCACGGATTGTATGGTCAGATAACGGAAGTGAGTTTGTAGGGAAAGTTATGCAGAGTGTGTGTGCCGGTTTAGGAATTAAACAAAAGTTCCACAGTGCGAACCATCCCCAGTCTGCTGGTTTAGTTGAGGGTTACAATGGCACCCTCAAGCTGAAACTTGCTAAAATACAGGCATCCACGGGTTTGTCCTGGCCAGATGCACTACCCTTGGCCTTGTTATCAACGAGAGCGACTGTACATTCTAGAGTAGGGCTTAGTCCATACGAAATAGTTTTTGGTCGTCCCGCCAATGTTTGGGGAGTACCAAGGCCAAAAGAATTCTGTTCTCTGGAATATCCAATGTTGATTGATTACCTTTTCGACTTGACTGCTAAATTGAGTCTTATTCACTAACAGGTTTTTGATGCATTGCCAAAGCCACCGGAGAGTCCAGGTCATCAGCTGAAACCTGGAGATCAAGTCGTCATTCGAAATTTTGCAAGGACGAAAAATCTTCAACCCAGATTCGTCGGCCCATACCAGGTGCTGCTAGCAACGAGAACTGCTATTCGTGTGGCTGGACGAAAGAACTGGATACACACGACACACGTCAAACGTGTGCCCCTGCCACTTCCTTACGATAACTGGGTGAAGAAGGGAATCGGTGCCTCTGAAGCAGAACAAATACCCAGGTTTATCCCTTTCAGCGATGCAGAACTAATCACTGACACATCGAACTCTGACTCTCCTTCTGAAACTGCTCTTTTGAACTCTGAACATTTGACACTTGCAACAAAAGAACATTTGCCATCTGCGAACCTGAACATTGCAACGTCTGCTGAAAATACACTGTTTCCAGATCAAACAGTTCCTGCAAAACTGAGATACAATTTACGATCTCGCAATATGGACAAATAAAGCAGGAAACTGCCTATTTTTCACATTTGAATTTTAATACCGTACATTGCCTCCAGCCAGGAAGTGTGCTAATACTTTGTATTGTTTTGTTGTTTTAAAAATTGCCTTGCCGTCTGGGTAGCCGTAGGGTCGTGGCTGTGTGCCTAGTTGAATCTGCGGGGGTCAGACACAAGGTTGTTCTTTCTGTTAGTTCTGGGAACTCCCAGGGCTGATAGAGGCATTTTCATCTACGTACACATCATCAGTGGTCGCGAGCGGATTGTAGAAGATGGAGCTTCCTGAGCTGCAACGAGAAAATGTAATTTATGTTCGCAGAAATAGACTGTACAGAATTCTTCACAGCAAATGCTTTCTAATGCAATGTGCCGTTACGTTTTTGATTGTTTTAATAATGTTGGTGGGTGGAATCGTCTTTGGTGTGCATTTGATTTTTATGCCGGTAACTACAGTACCTCCCCTTGATCCTGCTACTTCTACTGTTTCTTCTATGCATTCTTTTCACTCGTTTCCTGAACATGAGCAAGCTCGACGCTCAGAATTTATTAATAACACTTTTGTACAGCTCTTGCATCAACACCAACTGGTGGTTAACACTACAGACTGCTGGGTGTGTGGCTTGATACCCCACACTATGGATAAAGGCATTCCCTATCTAGTCTTGCCTTTTAGCTATAATGGATCATTTCAGGCCTTTCAGACCATTTTTTGCCTATGCCCTTGAGACCTATCCTCCGCGTCCACCACGTTCCACTAAATACAACTCAGCCAACAAAGCTTTAGTCCAGGGAATTATTGACATGATTAAAGAAGTCAATAATACTCCATCTTACCCTAGAGATGAATTACGGGTATATTTGAGTTGGAACTCTACAGAGTATCGCCTTAGTTTGGGAGAAAGCAAGCGTAAAAGCTCAACTCCAGTCTGGGTCGTGCCTCACCGAGGTCAGGTCTGTTTGCAAGGAAATGGGAGAAATCCGAGAGCTCAGCTAGGGAGGAGTGAGTGCGTTGAGACTTACGTGTTTCCGTCTAACTCTTCCCCTGCCTTCCTCACTGCTAGGGGTACCTACTTCATCTGTCAAGACAGAGCATATACATGGCTGCCTGCTGACTTTTCAGGTTCATGTTATATTGCTCGATTGTTGCCTCCAACATACACTGCTTCTTCAGATTATCACAAGACTAGAGTAGCAAGAGGTGTTTTCAGCAAGGAAGATACCGCTGGTCAGGAAGCTGGAGACTTCTTCAAAGGTTTCCTTCCATTTTGGGGGCCTAAGGCCAATAGTAGAAATCTACGTCAGCTAACACGGGTAGTTGAATCTACTATTACAGAAACTGCTGGTGCCCTTAGTAACTTAACAGCTGAGCTTCAGGCGGATCGACCCATGACGTTGCAGAACCGGATGGTTCTAGACGTAATACTTGCAGATCGAGGTGGGGTATGTAGAATGATCCAATCGAGCTGCTGTGTTTTTATTCCCAATAATGCTCCAACTGTCTATGAGGCGATCTCTAAGCTACACAAAATTTCCGACTCTATACACGTAGACAAGGGAAACTGGTCCTTCATGGAGTGGTTTTGGACTCTGATATCAGCGTGGGGATGGAAGGTTCTGATGGTCATTGGTGTCATCCTAGTATTTCTATTGTCATGCTGCCTGATTATCCAGTGTGGTCCCGCTTTGTGTAGTCTCTGTGCTGCAACATGTTTCAGAAAACCACCTGCGTTTGGAGAAAAGGCGCGAGAAAGAATGATGATGCAACAACATGTCACTGACCTGATGAGCATAGAGATAGACTCGGACATAGAGTAATTGCCTACGTTAGGGCAAAAGGAGGGGCTGAGGTTCCGTGACAATTTGAATCCGTGTTTTCAACATTGTCGTAAATACATAATTTTGGTATCAGTGAACCGCAAATGATCCATTTAGCATATCCTGGTGTTTTCGCTATGCTACGAGCAAGAGCACTCCTGTAACGAGCACATTTCTGATCTACCCATGGCATCCATCTTAGATCACGGAAGCCATTTTGTGTTTCTTGCCCTCACGTAGACAATGGACACGCAGTGACCCCTTTCACCTAAGGACACGTAAGCTTTAGCCGGAGATTCACCTTGCTAGTGACACGTGCACCTTAGAACAGAACACGCCATGGCTGCATGACTCGACAGAAACTGCCTCCTCCGCCCGAGGCCAGTCCTGCTATACTGGTTCTCGTTGTTCGTTGGCCTGATCATGATTAGGCGGCCGAAGCTGGTAGCCTTGCCCATTTACGACCCACAAACATCTCTTATCCTGCTTTTCTATCTTTTGCACCTGGCTCTGCTCCTTTCCTTCTGGGCCTTTATTAGGGGGAGGTAACGAAATTTACGATGAGGCGGTCCGGGTCTTGAATGAAAAGTTGACATGGGATTATGATGGAACAGTGGGAACCCCTCGTTCGTAATGTTTTGACATCAGATATTGTTGACGATTCCTGTGCAACGCCAAATATTTATTGTTTAGGACACAAAGGTTTAGGAATGTACTAACATGTAAAGAATTTGCCCGAAGCCCAATATTCCGTATATAAGGAGCAACCCTTTTTGTACAAATCGAACAGGCTCCTAGATTCTGCCCGTGTGTAGTTTCTGTGACTTCTGTGTCCCTGCAGTAACAAACCTTTGGTCTTTGACGCCACCATCGAGAAGCCCGTGTTTCTGTTTATTTGTGCACCGAGACAGGTAGAACTCCGGGGTCTTCGGGTGTTATCCCTGACACCTCTGGACGGAACCAAGAAGTCCAGAACTCCAATAAGCGTGGAAGGGTATGCTCAGATGTGAGTCCCTTGCTCACTGCACCATCAGGATTCAAGCGAGCCGGGCCAAAGACGGCTGTAATGCCAGAAACCGGTCCCCGGAAGCTTGTTTTCTTTCCAGTAAAAGAATTGGCTTGGTAGTTTGGCCTGCCCTGTTCCCATGATGCACTGGGCCAGGGACAGACTAATTTGCATGTAGCCAGGTTCTGAGCTGGGATGGTGCAGTGAGCTAAAAAAACGGTGATGGACCAAGCCCTGATCTGTTGACTGGGTAGGAGTGTTCTGTTTAATTCAGATACTCTGTCCATCACCACCCCCTTTTTCTGAATCGTTTTGTCCACCATAAGCGTGGAAGGGTTTGCTCAGATGTGAGTCACTTGCTCACTGCACCTTCAGGATTCAAGCAAGCCGGGCCGAAGACGGCTGTAATGCCAGAAACCGGTCCCCGGAAGCTTGTTTTCTTTCCAGTAAAAGAATTGGCTTGGTAGTTTGGTCTGCCCTGTTCCCATGATGCACTGGGCCAGGGACAGACTAAATTGCATGTAGCCAGGTTCTGAGCTGGGATGGTGCAGTGAGCTAAAAAACGGTGATGGATCAAGCCCTGATCTGTTGACTGGGAAGGAGTGTTCTGTTTAATTCAGATACTCTGTCCATCACCACCCCCTTTTTCTGAATGTTTTGTCCACCATAAGCGTGGAAGGGTATGCTTAGACGTGAGTCCCTTGCTCACGCCACCATCAGGATTCAAGCAAGCCGGGCCGAAGACAGCTGTAATGCCAGAAACTGGTCCCCGGAAGCTTGTTTTCTTTCCAGTAAAAGAATTGGCTTGGTAGTTTGGTCTGCCCTGTTCCCATGATGCACTGGGCCAGGGATAGACTAATTTGCATGTAGCCAGGTTCACAGCTAGGATGGTGCAGTGAGCTAAAAAACGGTGATGGATCAAGCCCTGATCTGTTGACTGGGTAGGAGTGTTCTGTTTAATTCAGATACTCTGTCCATCACCACCCCCTTTTTCTGAATCGTTTTGTCCACCATAAGCGTGGAAGGGTATGCTCAGATGTGAGTCCCTTGCTCACTGCACCATCAGGATTCAAGAAAGCCAGGCCGAAGACGGCTGTAAAGCCAGAAACCTGTCCCCAGAAGCTTGTTTCCTTTCCAGTAAAAGAATTGGCTTGGTAGTTTGGTCTGCCCTGTTCCCATGATGCACTGGGCCAGGGACAGACTAATTTGCATGTAGCCAGGTTCTGAGCTGGGATGGTGCAGTGAGCTAAAAAACGGTGATGGATCAAGCCCTGATCTGTTGACTGGGTAGGAGTGTTCTGTTTAATTCAGATACTCTGTCCATCACCACCCCCTTTTTCTGAATCGTTTTGTCCACCATAAGCGTGGAAGGGTTTGCTCAGATGTGAGTCCCTTGCTCACTGCACCATCAGGATTCAAGCAAGCCGGGCCGAAGACGGCTGTAATGCCAGAAACCGGTCCCCGGAAGCTTGTTTTCTTTCCAGTAAAAGAATTGGCTTGGTAGTTTGGTCTGCCCTGTTCCCATGATGCACTGGGCCAGGGACAGACTAATTTGCATGTAGCCAGGATCTGAGCTGGGATGGTGCAGTGAGCTAAAAAACGGTGATGGATCAAGCCCTGATCTGTTGACTGGGAAGGAGTGTTCTGTTTAATTCAGATACTCTGTCCATCACCACCCCCTTTTTCTGAACCGTTTTGTCCACCATAAGCGTGGAAGGGAATGCTTAGACGTGAGTCCCTTGCTCACTGCACCATCAGGATTCAAGCAAGCCCATCAGGATTCAAGCAAGCCGGGCCGAAGACGGCTGTAATGCCAGAAACCGGTCCCCGGAAGCTTGTTTTCTTTCCAGTAAAAGAATTGGCTTGGTAGTTTGGCCTGCCCTGTTCCCATGATGCACTGGGCCAGGGACAGACTAATTTGCATGTAGCCAGGTTCTGAGCTGGGATGGTGCAGTGAGCTAAAAAACGGTGATGGACCAAGCCCTGATCTGTTGACTGGGTAGGAGTGTTCTGTTTAATTCAGATACTCTGTCCATCACCACCCCCTTTTTCTGAATCGTTTTGTCCACCATAAGCGTGGAAGGGTTTGCTCAGATGTGAGTCCCTTGCTCACTGCACCATCAGGATTCAAGAAAGCCGGGCCGAAGACGGCTGTAATGCCAGAAACCGGTCCCCGGAAGCTTGTTTTCTTTCCAGTAAAAGAATTGGCTTGGTAGTTTGATATGCCCTGTTCCCATGATGCACTGGGCCAGGGACAGACTAAATTGCATGTAGCTAGGTTCTGAGCTGGGATGGTGCAGTGAGCTAAAAAACGGTGATGGATCAAGCCCTGATCTGTTGACTGGGAAGGAGTGTTCTGTTTAATTCAGATACTCTGTCCATCACCACCGCCTTTTTCTGAATGTTTTGTCCACCATAAGCGTGGAAGGGTATGCTTAGACGTGAGTCCCTTGCTCACGCCACCATCAGGATTCAAGCAAGCCGGGCCGAAGACGGCTGTAATGCCAGAAACTGGTCCCCGGAAGCTTGTTTTCTTTCCAGTAAAAGAATTGGCTTGGTAGTTTGGTCTGCCCTGTTCCCATGATGCACTGGGCCAGGGACAGACTAATTTGCATGTAGCCAGGTTCACAGCTAGGATGGTGCAGTGAGCTAAAAAACGGTGATGGATCAAGCCCTGATCTGTTGACTGGGTAGGAGTGTTCTGTTTAATTCAGATACTCTGTCCATCACCACCCCCTTTTTCTGAATCGTTTTGTCCACCATAAGCGTGGAAGGGTATGCTCAGAAATAAGTCCCTTGCTCACTGCACCATCAGGATTCAAGCAAGCCGGGCCGAAGACGGCTGTAATGCCAGAAACCGGTCCCCGGAAGCTTGTTTTCTTTCCAGTAAAAGAATTGGCTTGATAGTTTGGTCTGCACCGTTCCCATGATGCACTGGGCCAGGGACAGACTAATTTGCATGTAGCCAGGTTCTGAGCTGGGATGGTGCAGTGAGCTAAAAAACGGTGATGGATCAAGCCCTGATCTGTTGACTGGGTAGGAGTGTTCTGTTTAATTCAGATACTCTGTCCATCACCACCCCCTTTTTCTGAATCGTTTTGTCCACCATAAGCGTGGAAGGGTATGCTCAGATGCGAGTCCCTTGCTCACTGCACCATCAGGATTCAAGCAAGCCGGGCCGAAGATGGCTGTAAAGCCAGAAACCGGTCCCCGGAAGCTTGTTTCCTTTCCAGTAAAAGAATTGGCTTGGTAGTTTGGTCTGCCCTGTTCCCATGATGCACTGGGCCAGGGACAGACTAATTTGCATGTAGCCAGGTTCTGAGCTGGGATGGTGCAGTGAGCTAAAAAACGGTGATGGATCAAGCCCTGATCTGTTGACTGGGTAGGAGTGTTCTGTTTAATTCAGATACTCTGTAAATCACCACCCCCTTTTTCTGAATCGTTTTGTCCACCATAAGCGTGGAAGGGTTTGCTCAGATGTTAGTCCCTTGCTCACTGCACCATCAGGATTCAAGCAAGCCGGGCCGTAGACGGCTGTAATGCCAGAAACCGGTCCCCGGAAGTTTGTTTTCTTTCCAGTAAAAGAATTGGCTTGGTAGTTTGGTCTGCCCTGTTCCCATGATGCACTGGGCCAGGGACAGACTAATTTGCATGTAGCCAGGATCCGAGCTGGGATGGTGCAGTGAGCTAAAAAACGGTGATGGATCAAGCCCTGATCTGTTGACTGGGAAGGAGTGTTCTGTTTAATTCAGATACTCTGTCCATCACCACCCCCTTTTTCTGAACCGTTTTGTCCACCATAAGCGTGGAAGGGAATGCTTAGACGTGAGTCCCTTGCTCACTGCACCATCAGGATTCAAGCAAGCCCATCAGGATTCAAGCAAGCCGGGCCGAAGACGGCTGTAATGCCAGAAACCGGTCCCCGGAAGCTTGTTTTCTTTCCAGTAAAAGAATTGGCTTGGTAGTTTGGTCTGCCCTGTTCCCATGATGCACTGGGCCAGGGACAGACTAATTTGCATGTAGCCAGGTTCTGAGCTGGGATGGTGCAGTGAGCTAAAAAACGGTGATGGATCAAGCCCTGATCTGTTGACTGGGTAGGAGTGTTCTGTTTAATTCAGATACTCTGTCCATCACCACCCCCTTTTTCTGAATCATTTTGTCCACCATAAGCGTGGAAGGGTATGCTCAGATGTGAGTCCCTTGCTCACTGCACCATCAGGATTCAAGCAAGCTGGGCCGAAGACGACTGTAATGCCAGAAACCGGTCCCCGGAAGCTTGTTTCCTTTCCAGTAAAAGAATTGGCTTGGTAGTTTGGTCTGCCCTGTTCCCATGATGCACTGGGCCAGGGACAGACTAATTTCCATGTAGCCAGGTTCTGAGCTGGGATGGTGCAGTGAGTTAAAAAACGGTGATGGAGCAAGCCCTGATCTGTTGACTGGGTAGGAGTGTTCTGTTTAATTCAGATACTCTGTCCATCACCACCCCCTTTTTCTGAATCAGGTACATCAGAGGCAGCACATGAGAGGGGCTAAGTGCATCAACAGTCCATGGCAAGGCACAGAGCAGGTACATCAGAGGCATCACATGAGAGGGGCTAAGTGCATCAACAGTCCATGGCAAGGCACAGAGCAGGTACATCAGAGGCAGCACATTAGAGGGCACAATGCCGCAACCTAACTTCAACAGGGCAGTGTTCATAACAGAGCAGGTACATCAGAGGCAGCACATGAGAGGGTCTAAGTGCATCAACAGTCCATGGCAAGGCACAGAGCAGGTACATCAGAGGCAGCACATGAGAGGGGCTAAGTGCATCAACAGTCCATGGCAAGGCACAGAGCAGGTACATCAGATGCAGCACATGAGAGGGCACAATGCAGTATCCTAACAGCAACAGGGCAGTGTGCATAACAGCGCAGGTACATCAGAGGCAGCACATGAGAGGGGCTAAGTGCATCAACAGTCCACGGCAAGGCACAGAACAGGTACATTAGAGGCAGCACATGAGAGGGGCTAAGTGCATCAACAGTCCATGGCAAGGCACAGAGCAGGTACATCAGAGGCAGCACATGAGAGGGCCACAGAGCATCAACAGTCCATGGCAAGGCACAGCGCAGGTACATCAGAGGCAGCACATGAGAGGGCACAATGCAGCATCCTAACAACAACTGGGCAGTGTTCATAACAGAGCAGGTACATCAGAGGCAGCACATGAGAGGGGCTAAGTGCATCAACAGTCCATGGCAAGGCACCGAGCAGGTACATCAGAGGCAGCACATGAGAGGGCCACAGAGCATCAACAGTCCATGGCAAGGCACAAAGCAGGTACATCAGAGGCAGCACATGAGAGGGGCTAAGTGAATTAACAGTCCATGGCAAGGCACAGAGCAGGTGCATCAGAGGCAGCACATGAGAGGGCACATTGCAGCATCC
Source organism: Lissotriton vulgaris (assembly GCF_964263255.1). Taxonomy (NCBI): domain Eukaryota; kingdom Metazoa; phylum Chordata; class Amphibia; order Caudata; family Salamandridae; genus Lissotriton; species Lissotriton vulgaris. Next base: position 1,120,752,242 of record NC_141687.1, read on the forward strand.
AAACAGCAACAGGGCAGTGTTCATAACAGAGCAGGTACATCAGAGGCAGCACATGAGAGGTCACAATGCAGCATCCTAACAGCAACAAGGCAGTGTTCATAACAGAGCAGGTACATCTGAGGCAGCACATGAGAGGGGCACAGAGCATCAACAGTCCATGGCAAGGCACAGAGAAGGTACATCCGAGGCAGCACATGAGAGGGGCTAAGTGCATAAACAGTCCATGGCAAGGCACAGAGCAAGTACATCAGAGGCAGCACATGAGAGGGGCTAAGTGCATCAACAGTCCATGGCAAGGCACAAAGCAGGTACATCGGAGGCAGCACATGAGAGGGCACAATGCAGCATCCTAACAGCAACAGGGCAGTGTTCATAACAGAGCAGGTACATCTGAGGCAGCACATGAGAGGGGCACAGAGCACCAATAGTCCATGGCAAGGCACAGAGCAGGTTCATCAGAGGCAGCACATGAGAGGGGCTAAGTGCATCAACAGTCCATGGCAAGGCACAGAGCAGGTACATCAGAGGCAGCACATAAGAGGGCATGATGCAGCACCTAACAGGAACAGGGCAGTGTCCTTAACAAAGCAGGTACATCTGAGGCAGCACATTAGAGGGGCACAGAGCATCAACAGTCCATGGCAAGGCACAGAGCAGGTACATCAGAGGCAGCACACGAGAGGGGCAAAGTGCATCAACAGTTCATGGCAAGGCACAGAGCAGGTACATCAGAGGCAGCACATGAGAGGGCCACAGAGCATCAACAGTCCATGGCAAGGCACAGAGCAGGTACATCAGAGGCAGCACATGAGAGGGCCACTGAGCATCAACAGTCCATGGCAAAGCACAGAGCAGGTACATCAGAGGCAGCACATGAGAGGTGCTAAGTGCATCAACAGTCCATGGCAAGGCACAGAGCAGGTACATCAGAGGCAGCACATGAGTGGGCACAATGCAGTATCCTAACAGCAACTGGGCAATGTTCATAACAGAGCAGGTACATCAGAGGCAGCACATGAGACGGGCTAAGTGCATCAACAGTCGATGGCAATGCACAGAGCAGGTACATCAGAGGCAGCACATGAGAGGGGCTAAGTGCATCAACAGTCAATGGCAAGGCTCAGAGCAGGTACTTCAGAGGCAGCACATGAGAGGGGCTAACTGCATCAACAGTCTATGGCAAGGCACAGAGCAGGTACATCAGAGGCAGCACATGAGAGGGCACATTGCAGCATCCTGACAGCAACAGGGCACTGTTAATAACAGAGCAGGTACATCAGAGGCAGCACATGAGAGGGCACAATGCAGCATCCTAACAGCAACAGGGCAGTGTTCATAACAAAGCAGGTACATCTGAGGCAGCACATGAGAGGGTCACAGAGCATCAACAGTCCATGGCAAGGAACTGAGCAGTTTCATCAGAGGCAGCACATGAGAGGGGCTCAGGGCATCAACAGTCCATCGCAAGGCACAGAGCAGGTACATCAGAGGCAGCACATGAGAGGGGCTAAGTGCATCAACAGTCCATGGCAAGGCACAGAGCTGGTACATCAGAGGCAGCACAGGAGAGGGCACAAAGCAGCATCCTAACAGCAACAGGGCAGTGTTCATAACAGAGCAGGTACATCTGAGGCAGCACATGAGAGGGGCACAGAGCATCAACATCCATGGCAAGGCACAGAGCAGGTACCTCAGAGGCAGCACATGAGAGGGGCTAAGCGCATCAACAGTCCATGGCAAGGCACAGAGCAGGTACATCAGAGGCAGCACATGAGAGGGGCTATGTGCATCAACAGTCCATGGCAAGGCATAGAGCAGGTACATCAGCGGCAGCACATGAGAGGGCACGATGCAGCATCCTAACAGCAACAAGGCAGTGTCCATAACAGAGAAGGTACATCTGAGGCAGCACATGAGAGGGGCACAGATCATCAACAGTCCATGGCAAGGCACAGAGCAGATACGTCAGAGGCAGCACATGAGAGGGGCTAAGTGCATCAACAGTCCATGGCAAGGCACAGAGCAGGTACATAAGAGGCAGCACATGAGAGGGGCTAAGTGCATCAACAGTCCATGGCAAGGCACAGAGCAGGTACATCAGAGGCAGCACATGAGAGGGCACAATGCAGCATCCTAACAGCAACAGGGCAGTGTTCATAACAGAGCAGGTACAGCAGAGGCAGCACATGAGAGGGCACAATGCAGCATCCTAACAGCAACAGGGCAGTGTTCATAACAGAGCAGGTACATCTGAGGCAGCACATGAGAGGGGCACAGAGCATCAACAGTCCATGGCAAGGCACAGAGCAGGTACATCAGAGGCAGCACATGAGATGGGCTAAGTACATCAACAGTCCATGGCAAGGCACAGAGCAGGTACATCAGAGGCAGCACATGAGAGGGCCACTGAGCATCAACAGTCCATGGCAAGGCACAGAGCAGGTACATCAGAGGCAGCACATGAGAGGGGCTAAGTGCATCAACAGTCCATGGCAAGGCACAGAGCAGGTACATCAGAGGCAGCACATGAGAGGGCACATTGCTGCATCCTAACAGCAACAGGGCAGTGTTCATAACAGAGCAGGTACATCAGCGGCAGCACAGGAGAGGGCACAATGCAGCATCCTAACAGCAACAGGGCAGTATACATAACAGAGCAGGTACATCAGAGGCAGCACAAGGACGTGTGCCAAGCACCCCGTCCCATGGACATTAATAATGCAAGCGTGGTTACAATGGACTATCTACACACCAAGTACAATGACATGTGAGTGATGGGAACTACACCTCACAGCACAGAATCTGGTGGACTGCTCGACCTAGTAGCCCCGGACACAGTGGCAGGATCTGATACCGGATTGGGAGACACAGCCATTGCTCTAGTGACTGACACATGAGCCATAGACCCAGACACACTGCCAGGACCAGAAACAGGTGTGTGAGACACAGCCACAGCTCTAGTGGCTTACACATGAGACATAGACCCAGACACGCTGCCAGCACCAGAAACAGGAGTGTGAGACACAGCCACAGCTCTAGTGACTGACACATGAGCCATAGACCCAGACACACTGCCAGCACCAGAAACTGGAGTGTGAGACACAACCACAGCCTCAGTGAATGACACATGAGCCATAGACCCAGACACACTGCCAGCACCAGAAACAGGAGTGTGTGACAGAGCCACAGATGTAGTGACTGACACATGAGCCATAGACCCAGACATACTACCAGCACCAGAAATAGGAGTGTGAGACACAGCCACAGCCCCAGTGAATGACACATGAGCCATAGACCCATACACACTGCCAGCACCAGAAACAGGAGTGTGAGACACAGCCACAGCTCTAGTGACTGACACATGAGCCATAGACCCAGACACACTGCCAGGACATGTCCATGCACAGTGACCAACAAATACCATGCCAGCATCTGAGACATGAGAGTGGCGGACACACACATTGGCAGTACCTGAAACAGGAGAGGGCACAACTGACACAGTGCTACTACATGAGGCATGACAGCTAACAACAGACACAGTGCCACTATCTGACACATGAGAGTGAACTGCAGCTGACCCATAAGGACCACTGAAATGATGAGCCACAGGGCTGTATTGGCCAGGAGGCAGGGTGGCTCTGGGAGCTGGGGACAGCTGTACTTGAGGGACATTGGGGTGGGCTGGTGTCACAGGTGTGTGTCTCCGTTTCTTTGGGATATGGAAGGGCACCCTACACACGACTGGACTGGTAAGTGGTGTGGCCTCATCATAAACATCACTCATCAAAGGTGGATCATGTGCTGGTGTGGGTCTTCTCTCTGGGGATGTGCTGGACCCTGCTTGACCTTTGCTGTGGCCCTGCCTTCTGCCCTCTGCATCATATGTAATGCAACAACAGTTTACTCCTTCCTATGCTTCTATGGGGTGTGGATGGGAGTAGAGGTATGGGGGACTCCACCGCTGACACATGTGTTTTACGTTCCTTATCCAACATGAGCCTCAGGGCATGCAGGGGTGATGTATGCCTGTCCTTGATGGAGCTCGTGTCCATGGGAGAACCCTTGGCCCTGGGAGGTGCCTTGGTCGTAGGATGTGTTCTGTCTCTGGAATGAGCCTGATCCATGGGCGGTGCCCTGTCCCTGGGAGTTGGCTTGTCCTTTGTAGTGTCCCTGTCCATTGTAATGTCCCTTTCCTTTGTAGTGTCCTTGTCCTTGGGAGTGTCCCTGGCCTTGGGAGGTGCCCTTTCCTTTGCAGTGTCCTTGTCCTTGGGAGTGTCCCTGGTCCTAGGAGGTGCCCTTTCCTTTGTAGTGTCCTTGTCCTTGGGAGTGTCCCTGGCCTTGGGAGGTGCCCTTTCCTTTGCAGTGTCCTTGTTCTTGGGAGTGTCCCTGGCATTGGAAGGTGCCCTTTCCTTTGCAGTGTCCTTGTCCTTGGGAGTGTCCCTAGCCTTGGGAGGTGCTCTTTCCTTTGCAGTGTCCTTGTCCTTGGGAGTGTCCTTGTCCTTGGGAGTGTCCCTGGCCTTGGGAGGTGCCCTTTCCTTTGCAGTGTCCTTGTCCTTGGGAGTGTCCCTTGCCTTGGGAGTACCTTTGGAGGGGGATGCCTGTGTTACATGTGTATCCCTGTCCCCCAACACCCCTTGAGGATCCTGTGTGTCAACTCCAGGGTAGCTGATGTCGTGGTCTGTGAAAAATTTCCCTGTCCTAGGGGGTGGTGTCTGTGCCCTCCGTGCCCTGCCCTGCTGCCTGTGGCAGCTTCTAGTGCAATACCCTGAAAATGAGGCCTGCTCAGAAATGTCACTCTCCGCTGAGACATCAAGTGGTGTGGATGGGGGAACTGAAGTAGAACCTTGTCTAAGCGACTTTTGAATGGCTGCAGACACTGTGTTGGATAATGACTGAACTGTTCTGTGGAGACCAGCAACATCGCCATGCATCCCCTCCATGAATGCTACCACCTGCCCCAACTTCCTATCGTGGTCTAGGAATGCATTGATCATGTTGGTCTGCCCTACACACAGCAGTCGCAGCAGATCAACTGCCTCAGCACAAAGGGCACTTTGTGTCACAGGGGCAGGAACAGCGGTGCCTGCACCGAAGGCCACTCTGCTCCCCCTACTCTGGCGAGCACGAGCAGTACTTGTTGCAGTTGGTGGCAGTGTGGGCCCTGTGTGCTGTGTACTGACTGAAGGTGTAAATTGCCCACTCCCTGTGTCTACCAACAGTGCTGGCTCACCAACACTGTCTGAAGATGAGGACGATGGTGTCTCCACATGTGAGTCCTCCGGGACAGTTCTGTCCCCTTCTCCGGGCTTCTCTCTTCAGTCTCAGTCTGCGTGTGTGTGATCACGGATCCGGATGCATTGCCACCACTGAGCTCTGTCGTTTGTGGGTCAGTGCCCTCGGCCAAAGCTGAAAGAGAGAGAAAAGAGGTATACCTAAGTGCCACACTCACGTACTGCAAATTACAAAACCAAAACTTCCTTGACTGCTGACCAACATGTAGCACCCATCCTGCACAAGAACCACCCCTACCAGACATCCTCATGTCAAAGAACCGTGGGTGCCTGTGAAACATGTACATCTAACAAACAGGGCAAGTGCATGCAGACCACCACACATGTGGTGCCATGGGAACACAGACCTCAACGGCATGTCCTGGGATCCTGCACTACAATGCAACTGGTATGTCCACCTGGCTGACATGGATGGCAACGCTCACTCCCATAATGGCACCAACATTCAATTGCAGCACAACATACACACCACGGATGTCACTACTGTGTCTGAGCATCAATACATGCATGCACTCACAAGTCACAAACACATTCAGTGTGCTTACCGCTAGTTTGCTGCTGCTCCCATCTCAACCGGGCGGACAGGTCAGGATGCGTCACTGCAATGATACGGAGCATCAGAGGGGTCATGGTGCGTCGTGCAAGCCGGGATGATCGTGGAATCTGCCCCAGTGTCATCTCCGCCACATTCTTGATGAGCCTGGAGATGTCGTCCCAGCTCTTGTGGCAGTGTGTGTGTCGTCTATTGCACACCCCCACTGCCCGTACATCACGTGCTATGGTCCTCCACACGGCCTTGCTGCAGAAATTCACACATAAATAGGGCCCTGAGCTCATATCACCCACCACCGGTTGCGGGCGGTGGGTGACTGCCCGTTGCGGGCGGTGGGTGACCACTGGGTGTGGGTGGAGGGTGACTGCCCTGTGTATTGATGTCAGCCTGGCATGGTTGCCCCTGGCCGGTCACCCACCGCCAGGTGCGGGCGGTGGGTGATCGGCCAGACCAGCAGTGGGTGACCGGCCAGGGCCAACCATGCCAGGCTGACATCAATACACAGGGCGGTCACCCACCGTCCACACCCGGCGGTCACCCACCACCCGTACCCGGCAGTGGGTGACCAGCCAGGGGCACCATGCAAGGCTGACATCAATACACAGGGCGGTCATTCACCGCCCACACCCGGCGGTCACCCACCACCCGCATCTGGCGGTGGGTGACCGACCAGGGGCAACCATGCCAGGCTGACATCAATACACAGGGTGGTCACCCACCACCCGCACCCGGCGGTCACCAACCACCAGCATTGGGCGGTCACCCACCGCCTGCACCTGGCGGTGGGTGCCCGGCCAGGGGCAACCATGCCAGGCTGACATCAATACACAGGGCAGTCACCCTCCACCCACACCCAGTGGTCACCCACCGCCCGCAACGGGCAGTCACCCACCGCCCGCAACCGGTGGTGGGTGACCGGCCAGGGGAAACCATGCCAGGCTGACATCAATACACAGGGCGGTCACTGTAATGTTCATAGTTGTACATGTGTGTCAGGACATGTCCGGAATGCATCAGGAATCATTATGTAATGTGAATGGCCCGTGTAAACGTGTCTCATTTATGTCCATTGCTTACATGTTTGGCCATACTTTAGACCTTGCCAGAGATAAACATAGGCCAGTGATGTGAGCCCAGGTTGCATCAGATGTGCATGGCTATGTGTTGACGTCTTGGTTTTGAGGTCACACGTTTCTATTGGTACACATCTACACAGTACAGCAAGGCTGTGTATCCACATTCTGAAGCTGTCGTGAGTGTGTGGTTTGTTTGTGCAAGTAGCATTGATGGGGGTATACATGCATACTGTTTATGCGTATGTGTGTCGCCAGTTGTATGCCCTTGCCTGTCATGTGAGGATGCAGAGCATTGTAGGTGGGGTCATGGGTGCATGATGACAAGGAGGGTGTGGTCCATGTTCGTGTTGTGTGTGCATGTCCATGTGTGTCTGTGGGGATGCTTGTCCACACTTGGTCATGTTATGTTGGCTGTTCTTTCAACATGTGTGCATGTAACATTGGACATGTTCGCACACAGGATGTTGTTTGTGGGTGTACATTGTGTGTGCAGTCAGCTGTAGTGCCTTATATTTTGGTCACGTCACACATAAAATCAGTGTCTGCTACATGTATAATTTGTGTTGTGTTGGTCAAGATGTGAAAGTGTGGCACAGCTGTGCGTTGTTGGTCAATTGACATCTGCTCCCATCTACTCCCACACAGGAGGGCTCCAAATGTGCATCAACCATACACTGTGCTGGAGGACATGGTTGAAGAGGAGGTAATCCGCAAATTCCGGCTGGACAGACGGAGATTGCAGGACCTTGTAGCCCAATTGTCACCTCATCTGCAGCCACGCAGGCCATATCCAGGAGCATTTACACCCACAGCAATGGTGATGGTGGCACTTCACTTCTTCGCAACAGGCACTTTCCAGTACACAGTTGGTCTTGCCGGGGGATGTCCCAATACATGTTCAGCATGGTACTGCGGGATGTGCTGGATGCCATGATGTGTTACAAGGATAATTACATCCATTTCCCACGTCCGGCAGAGCTGGCTGCAGTGAAAGGTGACTTCTATGCCCTCGGCCAGATCCCACACACAGTGAGTGCCATTGATGGGACACATATTGGTCTGATTCCACCCCAGGCTCATGAAGCCGTCTACCGCAATAGGAAGCACTACCATTCTATAAATGTGCAAGTGGTGTGCCTGGCTGACAACATCATATCCCATGTGTCTGCAAGATTTCATGGGTCCGCACATGACTCCCATATCCTGCGGAGCAGCATTGTCCCCCAACTGATGGCTAATTTGCGTCAAGAACGTGTGTGGGTTGTAGGTGAGTGTGCTGTGATGACTACTGTGTTGTATGTGTGCCATGCTGTTCCCACCCATCCTGGTAATGATGTATGTGTCTGTCATCCCCCCACCTAGGCGACTGTGTACCCAAACCGACCGTGGCTGCTGAGCCCCCTACAGAATCCGACTACCCCAGGAGAAATGCGCTATAATGAGGCCCATGGGAGGACATGGGGTGGTGGAATGTACATTTGGACTGCTGGAGTCTAGGTTTCACTGCCTGGATAGAACCAGAGGGGCCCTACAATACTCACCAGGAAAAGTATGCAAAATCCTGATTGCCTGCTGCATGCTCCACAACCTGGCCTTACGCAATAATATTGCACTGATCATGGACCCTGCAGACCAACAGGTTGCTCCGACTCCCATACCACCCATGTCCAGTGATGAGGAGAGTAGGGAGGAAGAAGGTGTGGACCAGAGGCGTCAGCTGATTGCTCGCTACTTTCCTTGAATGTAAATAACTACCTCTTGTGCTGGTGTTCAAAGCGTGATATATGTTTGCTGGTGATGTGTGGATGTGGTGTTGGATGCTGCCTGTTCTGGTATGTTCTGTTCGCAAATGGGTGTTGGAGATGGTGTACATCCAATGCTCCCTGATGTGTGTCCTGTGATCCGCTTAATTAGTGATGAGTGTGGTTTGTGGGATGTTGCTGTACGGTGTGGTGTGATGGGTGTGATTCAGTTTCCAGACCTGTGATTGTTGTTCTCTCATTATCCCTAGGTCACACCCACAGAGGCATGATTCTCAAAAACATTGATACCTGCACCTGGTAATGACAAGTACTAAGACAAACCTGTGATTGAAACATGGAGGTCACACAGCATTGAGTGTTTACGTGGTGTTTATTTACAGGGTGTGGATTACTGTTTGTGCATATTTACAAATAGGTGTTGGGGGGAAGTGAGAGTTGAAGGTCATGTCAGATGAAAACACTGTGGGTACACCACATTGTGTGATGTACACCTAGTCCAACAGACGTGTGCCAATGCCTGACATTGTGGGGCAAGATAGTTCGCAGAGTGAATGCCAGGCTCAAGGAAGGGTGAAGTCAGTGGTGGCCCCTCTTTGAGCGGATGGATGGTGCATTGCCACTGCTAACAAAAAATGGGGGGAGAAGGAGGATAAACTAAACTAGGTCGGCCTCCAGTCTATATCAGAAAGTCAGGAACCCACTGTGATGGGTTCAGAGACCTAGTTTGTGTGTATGGTTACTGCCAAATTCTGTCAGTGTTTACCATAATGAGAAAGAAAAATTTCTTTCTAGAGTCCCCTCACTCACCGGGGTTTCCCCACAGTGACATGCTTCATCATTGGGGCCATCCCAGTTCTCTACGAAAAGGGGCGTGCTGCGACTAGCGGACTACGCAGGAGCACTATATTTGTGAAAGGCTATGTGTGGTGTAGAGTGTCGTGGTGGTGGAGTGGGTGTGTGATTAAAAATACCGTGCTAGTGGGCCTCAACAATTTATTCTGCTCCTAGTTTGGTATACTAAAATGGGGTAACACTGTTATCTAACCTTGTATTTGGGCTAGATCAGTGTTCTGTGGTCGACATGTTTCAAGCTCCCCAAGCTTTTCATCAGGACCATACAGGGTCCAGCCCTGTATATTCCACTCCTATATTTAAATAAATAGGTTTGTTTTTTATTTATTTTTCTTTGCGCTGTTAATTATTAAACATGCGTGTTTATACATACGATTTGTATCTTATTGGCGTATATGTATGGGTGCTAATTTGCACTTCATGGTCTCAGGCGAGGGCGGGATCACCTCGTGGAAACATTGTTCCTATTGGCGAATCTTTTTCTTTCATCTTGTCCAGGACCATATTGACTCTACCTCCACTAATCACCCTACTAAAACGACCTTTTTTCCTATATGTGTTACACTCTTTGTCGACATCAAGCAGATACTTTGAGTTTCCTACATGAGTACGTCTCTCACATCTGTAACAAGACAATGACATTTGCCTTTATGCACAAGCACTTCTCTCAGCATTGTTCCTCAACTTATCCCCGTTATCTCTCTTGAAGATGGCCTTAACAGTCATATTCAAGGTACCTCTTATTTATTCCTAAAAACGTTCTGAATGCTCTTTGCCTTTTGTGATGGTAATGACAGCAACAAGAGTGACGTTAGCTCCAAGGCATAAGCATTCTCTACTTTTTGTAGGTTGTGTGTGTGTGTGCACATCAGAATTTAGGGGCCAATTTAGATGTTGACAGAGAGGGAGCTACATGGCGCTGGCAATGGCGTTCCATCCCAGCCCAGCCAACACAGTGGTCAGTCCACCCGATTTAAATATGGGCACACCATAGGTTTGGCTATGGTGGTGATGACTTTGTCCTCACTGTAGTCAAAATTCTCTGCTGACCCTAATTGCTGTCGGAGAATTGGCTGTCTACTCAATTAGGATGGGCAGACATATAACTGATTTTTTACAGTCTGTCACCGCTAAGCAAACCCTGGTGGTAGGGGACGGTAAAAAATGCTGAATACCACCCCCCCCACACTCATGGGAGATGACTCCCATGGTGAGTGGGGTATTATCTTTTTTTCCCAAAAAATAATCCCCCTGTGAGATTTTCTAATTGAAAAAAAAGAAAACAGTCTGATGCAAGGCTCCATCCTCGACAAATCCCTGCACCAAACGGCAGAAAAACATTGATAGGAACTACTCTGACAGTGGTTCCTACCAGTGTTTTAGAAATGAGTGCCAGGTTGGTGGTCATTTCTAAATTCAGTGGACAGCATCTCCATCAGGGCGATGGATATATAAAAATCAGCTCCATAGCCTCTGAGGACCTGAGCATACCGAATGTTCTCAAAATAACAACTGAATGATAAGGTTTGTATTTCTTCTACATGTTCTATCTCTTGCTTCCTGGAATAAAACTTGAAGCAACCCATAGCAATATATTTTTTAATCAAATATTTTTATTGAAATCGGGTATGAAAAATAGACAACAATCATGACAACCACATTGTTTCGTAGAGATACCACAGGTGAATGCCAGAGGGATGCAACTCCCCCGAGAAACATCAGTCTTATTGATTACAGTTGCAGCGTGGTTAGTCGTTGGGCAATGGTATCATCCTTAGTCAACGGGGATTTGTAGATCTCACCCCTGTATGTGTTCCAGCTATTCCAGACTTGTATCCATTTGTTGGGGCCCCTCTCTTGCAACATATATTGTTTTCTCAGTGGCCATGCACCAGTCCATGCCCTTGCTCCAATCCACTAGTCTGGGCTGTTCTTTGGCCTTCCAGAGCCTCACTATATTACGCTTTGCTACCATCAATCCCAAGATAACCCAGAGGCACTCTTTGGCAGTAGGGTCTGTTGGCCCTCAGGCGTTCAGTAGAACTAATTTTATATGGCAGTCAATATTTTGGCCCAATACACTTTCCATAAGTCCCACATTTCCCGCTCAATATCTTGGAATAACCGTGTACTTCCAAAGCAAATGTATGAAGGCTCCTGTCTGTCCACACCGTTTAGTGCAATTTTCATCAAAGCTATACCCCATTCGGACCAGGACTGTTCTGGCAAGGTACGATCGATGCTGAATCTTGAGCTGCACTAAACGCAGCCTAGAAGAGATGGCCACCTCGCAAGAAGAAACCACTGCAGCTTGCCATTCATCATCATCCAGTCCAGCCACTTCACGGTCCCACTTAGTACGCAGATGGTCCAGTGGGCCCAGCAAGTTATTAATCATTTTTTTTATAGATGAGCGATATCACTTTTCCTGGCATGTCCCCACCCAGCACTCTATCCTCCAATGAAGAGAACTCAGGGAGCTGTTCCTCTCTAGGGTGTTTTGCAAGCAAAGCATGCCTTATTTGCAGGTATTGAAAATGTTCGGAGCATGCCATGTCGTAGTCCTTTTGCAGCTGGTCAAACGTTACCACATCCCAGGACTTCCATAGGTCACCCACCGTGGAAATTCCAATAAGATCCCATCGATCAAAGCCCTACGAGCAAATCAAGTGTCCTAGTTGGTCGCATCACCAAAGCGGCCTGGCCTTCGTGATCTTGCCTTCCCATCCCGGACTTTCCGCATATGCAGTGGGTCCCGTCAAGTTGGGATCCAGCGTTCGCGCATGTAATGCTCCTTCAAAACTCCCACCTGGCAGCAACCACCTGTCACTCTGAAAGGCTGGGTCACCTTGGGGTCTGTACATGCTTTGATTAACCCATAACAATATTAATCTTTCAGTCATAACTATGCTGAAGGTGTTTGATAGCAGACTCAAAAACACAAACATTGAGATTGGCAGTGTTCTCCAAAGCATGTATCAGTTTAAATTCTCTCGGACCCTCACCCCTCAGGCTATTCTTTTAAAGAGACAGCTTGTTTTGAGGCTTGCCCTCTCCTCCTTCCAGGTGTTAAAGTTATTTTCATACACAATTTAGAGTGAAAACTAACTTTGATTACTAATATTATTTATGATAAATCTTAGATGGATTATTAATATTGCACCTGAAAATTGTTTTATATGACATTTAGATGTGTTTATTAATGTAGTTTAGTTGTACCACATTTTCACAACACCATATTAGTGCATATGGGTGCTGTCTGATGCTGCTCATTCCACTTCTGCTCTTCCTCCACCCATCCCATTCCCTTTCGAAGTCTTCTCTAAACACTGATATCATAGTATATTTTACCAATGCTCATGTATTCCGAAATAACTTTCTAGTGTTTGCTACCAATTTTAAACAAGCCTAGTTCTTTGGGTTCTTCTGCTCTACTGTTTCTGGGCATAGCACACTTCGGCTGGTGTAGTGCTTTTTATTTTAAAAATGTTACATTTAGTTGAGCTTCCTATGGTTATGTGCTACTGAGGCTGCTTCATTCTTCCTTACAAAATGGGTTAGTGCTAACGTGTAATGTTATGACATAGATTTCTCTTATATGTCAAAAGAAAGTCTACATCGGATCACACAATGCTCAAATTGATTTTGCTAATTTGAAACAAATAATGTTTGTAAGAGAATCCTTAGATTATGTTAGTGAGCGAGACTTTTCAAGGCATTCTTTGTGTTCCTTTTATGATTTTGCAGGTCATTGGCACTTAGGATGAATCTGATTTCCTAGCGATGTACTCTGGGGCTGAATTATCATTATTTAACACAGCCCAGCAAGCCACCTTCCTGAGCTGCAGGAAACAACAGGAATATGCAGGATCTAACATGATGTGGTGTATTTTTGTCCTTTTCTTGTGATGGCCCACAATGTGTTGCCTGGCGCTAACACAGGCACCATGGTGCAAGGTGTCTGCTTTGCAGGCAGGATTGTTTTTGCACAGGAAGGAATACCTTTGTGTACAAAAACAATCCTCAGAGGCATTTTACTCTTTCTATGTGTACTGCACAATGCAGCACACTTAGAAATAAAGATATTTCTCCTTGTTAAGCCTCCCCTTGGAAGGAATAGCATTCCTAGGTTTACCAGTGTTGGTGAATCTGGGAATGCGCCAACGTCCATGGTTGGATGAGTGGGAACAACCACACTCTACCAATGGAATACCTCCCCGGGGTCTTGAGTTACTCCAAATTTATCAAGCCACTCAGGGCCATGTGAAACCATAATAAATTTGCCCCATGTAGCTAAACCGTCATGGCATATATTCTAATCCCTGATCCAGAGCTATTGCGTGATAGCAGTGACCTAAACTAATGTTGGGTCTTTTATTGAGGAAGGTGATCTATATTGCAAAATCAAGGGTGCTGGAGCAGAATCACTAAAGGTGAAATTTTGGGTTGCTCTAAACTTTTGGGCTGTCTGAAACTTGAATTTTGGGGTTCTGCCCCCACACAGTACATCTAAATAAGCTTGAAACATACCATACTGATGTGTCCCTCAATAAGTACCTCTTTGAACAATAAGAAAATATGGAGGAATGAGGATGCAGGATAGGTCAATTTATAGGATACAGCAAACTAAAATAGAAATATTCACCTCAGTCACTGTCTGCTTATTGGAAGATTTTTATCTATTTTACATCATAGCTACCATTAAGGTTAGTGCCAGCTATTTCACTATCCTTCCTGGTCACAAATTACCACAGCTTTGGAATTACATTACTTGCTCTGTCTCATGCACTCGAGTTTGAATTTGGCTGTAATATTGGCACTTACTGCAGTCTTGAAATCTGGAGGGTACTTGATGGAGTACATGAATGCTCATTAATAGAGGGGTAGCTAACAGACTTCTTTTGGCAATGGAGCCACTCCATTTACAGATGCACTATCTGTGTACCAGGTGGTAGGCTCTTCTGCGTAATGTGACATCAAGAATGCTGCACAACACTGCTGCCTTTCACATGGACAGTGGACTTTCCTCAGTGTGGGTGAATATATTGGATGGCTGTACCACCAAGCTACTACATGTTCAAAATGGCACATATGGCAGTAGAGCACACTCGATTCCAAAGTACCCCTGTCACAAGAACTAGACATGAGACCTACTGGTAACTTCAAAGTATATCTTTTTCACAAAAACTTTGGGACACAGAGTTTCTTTTAGAGGTTACACTCTCGCACACACAGTTCTGTCTGTCTTATCCCATTCGTCAGTTCTCTATAAGTTTCTTGTACTTGCCTTGTCCACTAAAAAGTATGGGGAAAGTAAAAACAAGGTACACCACAGGCACAGAATGTCTTAAACAACTATATTTCCAAATCATGCAACGTAAAGGAGCAAAAAGACAAAACAGCAAACTGGCACCCATCCCCAAGATCAAGAGTCAAGCCATTCAGAACCTTAGTCTCCAAACTTCCAAAATGGCATCTCTATCTACCTCACACACTCTACACTGCACACTCTGACACAGTTGAGTACAAATACCACAGAGGTGTCAGCTGTTTTAGTTCAATCAGACTTGAACCCACCACACATTCACAGTGAAATGGAAAGCCTAGGACTCAAAACATGATGTCTGCTCCCTTTTTGCAATCACAAAACTATGGTCAAGTGGTCCGGTTATTTGTATGCATATGTACCTCTTCATTTCTGCATGCTATCTTCTGTTCTATGCACCTACTTGAACACTATCTTTTCAAACACTAAGGGTCCGATTCACAAAGGTAAAATAAGACGAAACTCTAACTTTATGACTTTTGGTAATGATTACGCTAAATTTAGTCCTTGCCTTCTGTAATAAATTCAGCTCAAATGGTCTTTTATTTGCCTGCTGAAAGTGGTTGAGGGGAGTAAACACTTCAAGATTATACTTACAATTTAATTATGTTTAAAAGACCACAGACTTCGAATTCCGGTTTATGGATTTTATTATGAGGCCAAAAATAATTGGATGTTAACATATCTGAGAATTAGCAAATATAGGTACATAAAAATCAATACAGAACCAAATTGACAAATATAAATACTTTGGCATAAAAGGCATAATGTGATGAATTCCAGAATCAAAATACAACATAGAATTAAGCTGAGTCTAAAGAGTCTAAATCCTTATTCATTAGGAAGGAAACCATAAGTTATCTTTCCCTACACTACTAGCTATGTCCCCTAACTTCTCTCCCCCATAGGTGTCAGCATGTGTGGACTTCCTAAGAAGTACTCACGTCAAATGGGTCAAATAGCTTAAGGCTATGGAGCTCGCTCTTAAGATGCTCCTTCTCCTCCAACAATGTAGAAGTCTAATCTTCGGTCCCTGCGCATCATACGAAAAGACAAAACTCAGACCCCCCTAAATGTATCATATGACATTTGTTTCACTTGCAAGGTTCCCTAGTAGCTTTCCATTGCTTCTTTAATTAAGTTCTTGTCTTCTAGTGGCCTTGAGGTTCAGATAGGCCAGGCATGGAGTCATCCTCCCGTCTCGCTTCTCAGACTCTTCAAAGACATTCCGGTTATCTCCTTAAACTAAGAATAACAAGGCCGAATGTTTGTACCTGCAGTGGAATGAGAGCATACTGTCCTGGTAAACACAAGAGATTCATTTAATTATTCCTTTAGCAACCAAGGATTTATAAACTGTCAACAACTTGCAGCTCTGGGCCTACAATGCAGGCAATTTAAACAAAACACAGTTACATTGATATGAATATAATGTCATCCTGCACATTATACATACAGGAATGGTAGTGTCTCTAATACATGTAAATTCTATTCAAGGGTGCACATTGCATTTTGCACATTGCATTTCTATGCTTAAGATGTTGAATACATGCATTTAAGAAACATAATACACTGCAAACGATACAAATATATGTGAGTGCGTATGAACTATGAGTATAATGTACCCATACAATTTAGAGTGATGTAAGTGCTTTATAAGTATTCACAGTGGGCTTTTACTACTCGTAAAGGCCCTTGTGAATATGGAAAGCCATAAATCTCAACTTTTTGTATTCACAAAGGGCATTTACGAGTAAATGCCATTTGTGAATACCAAAAGTAGTAAAGTTAGACTTTCGTCTCAGTTTACTTTTGTGAATCGGGCCCTACGACTATTTCTGCCAAGTGAAAGGCTGCCATACTTTGCAGGATGAAATATAATCAAAAGTTGCTATCCTTGGATTTAAACATGTTGTGTTGATGTGTGCAGCCAGAAAATGTAGTGCGGCACACTCACCCTAAGAGGCCAGTAACTGTGGAAGCATCAAAGCTACTGATATGCCACAAATGGACTGTGCATAGTACCCCCAGTACCAATACCTATGCCTTAACAAACTCACAAATATCCCATCCTTTGGATGTGTGCAGTGCACTACAGCACACATCAAATATGTTTTTTTTTTTAGAAACAAAAACAGTTGCCTTTCCTAATGCCTACTTCAAGGAGATGCTATTTTCTGATACAAAGTCCAGCCTGGTTATCATAGTAGATGAATATCGTCAAATACTGTACACATTTGAGAAGGCACACAGCCACAGAAAGCCTTAAAATGAAATATTTGATACTCACACATTTTGGGAGAGAGCAAGAATGTGGCGTGGTACATAGCTGTTCACTGAATCCCAACAAAACAGTTTATCTAGTTTGCTGAGTTGGTGGATGTGACTTCTGTGAGGATGGCGGCTGGTGTAATGAAATACTATTTAAGACTTCGATAGGAAGGTACACTATTGCAAAATAATGAGCCCTTACCTGAACCTATGAATACTAAGTGGGTTTAGTCAATGAAAGCTCTGCATTATTAGGTTTGGAGAGGCTAAGGGTTGTATTTAGTTACCACAAGCTTTGCTAATGTGTCACTTATTTACACTTTTTTTCTTAGTTAGATTGGGCGGGGTTATGCCCAACAAGGAAGACGTGAATGATAGAGAATATAGATCATATGCCTCTGTACCTAACGAATGGAGATGGCCATTAAGTGTAATCTGGGCATGGGTACTGTGCAGTGCGTGGTGTAGTGGGTGAGCACGATAGAGCACATTTTCTTATTTCTGTAAGTAAAACAAATTTAACTGAAAAATGCTAATTTCAATGCTGAATAGCATGTATAATAAACACAAAGGGGCAGATTTACAGCCCCTTGTGTCATTTTTGCACCACAGTTGTGTCACTTTTTGTGACGCAGCAGTGTAAAAATGTGGCCCATTTACAACGTGACGCATTTAGGGAGATGTGTCACATTGTAAAGCCCTGAGTCTCATTATTCCTGCGTCAGGTATAAGGTATGCAGGGTGGGCGTTCCAACACAAAAAAGCCTCGTAGAAGTGACGCAGTGAAATCTACAAGATTTCACTGCGCCACTTCTAGGACGCCACTGTGTCAAATTCTTACGCCTGCTTGAAGCAGGCGTTAGGAGTGACACAGCACAATGAGGATAGGAATCCCCTTGCATTGCTGGAGTTGTGTTGTGCTTGCAACACAACTCCAGCAATGTATGACTTTTGCGTCAACAGATGTGTCAGAATTTCTGAAGCATCTGCCAATCCTTGAGCCATGGTGTGTCGTATTGTACATACGCCGCATCCATAGTGGCGCAAGGGTTTCTCAAAGTGGAGCAGGGAAAGTGACGCATCTTCATAGATGCTTCACTTTCTTGTAAATCTGCCGCAAAATGTGTAGTAAGCAATCATATCTAGGCACTATAAGCACACACATGAATGAGCATTGTATTGACTTAAGTTAGCCTACCCACTGATGCCATATTAAATGTTGACTTTACACGTTAGGATTTAAAGGCTGTTTTCGCGTTTAAACTGCTGTTTCACACAATATGTTTTTCTCTTTCCACTACAGATGCTGTAATCTTATAGAAGCCTTCTGTCAGCTAGTAAATAGATAATTGTTATGTATGAGACATCTGATAGCAAAGTTCACACCTGGAGGAGAGGAGATGGCAGGAAACGCAACTCATGGGAAGAACAATCTGAACTACAAGATCTGTTCAAAGTGACAAATCAAGGACATAGTGGCATAGCTTATTGTGAAAATGTGAGAAATTGGGCATGTTACCTGCCCCCTGGGCTTGTTCTAAAATGGGTTGCAAATTGTTTGAGGAATGGGAATATTGTTGGCATTTTTGTATATAGTGCAAACTAGACCTGAAGGAATCAGAGCTCTTTACATGAGAACCAGCTGCGTTATAGATGGACACATTCTTTTTTGTTTGTTAAGCACGGGGAAATTAAGTGATTTGCCCAGAATCACAGTATGTTGAGCGTCTGTGCTGAGGCTCGAAGCTGGTTCCCCAGTTCCGACATTGACCACTCTATCCTTAGGCCACATCCTCTCCCCGCTTTTAATATTTTAATTTACATATGAGTGTGTGTTCCTTAGATTAGTTAGGAACTCTTCCTAGAGGGAGAATCTTCCTTACTGAGTGTCCTTAGACTTAGACTAGGTGCAGAGAGCTTTCTTGCAAACTTAATAGGTGGACCTTAGAAATGTGTGCTGACTTTTGACTGAAAATACCGTTTCAGTCTTTGCTAATTTTCTATGCTTGAGTGCTTAAGCATTCTTACTTTCTCAAGAGAACCCTTCATTTGGGTTTTCTGAACTGACACCTTACATTGCTTGCTGACATTATTTGCCGATTGTGCCCAATCTTCATTAATTAGAATTAGGGATTTCCCTTTATGGAAAAACTTGTTGCATTTTCTTTATCTTATTTGTAATCCTTACTAAAGTGGTATTTTATCTTGCCTTGAAACATCATAATATGGCATATTTAAAACTGTAGTAATGTTGGCTAATCTTTGATGCTTACTACATTAATGACGGATTTTGGAATAATTTGTTAATAAACCCTTTAAACTCACACTAAGGCCATCATTTATGAGAACTGACACATCGCAGCGACGAGGTAGCAATGGGTCAGAAAAAGTTGCGCTGCATTTTCAAAAGACTTGGTGTAAAGTCCCATGGTGCGCCCAAAATAGCTATTACGCTTCGGTGGGACGGCAGCCGCAGAGAGAATGCAAATCATCCTAGTGTCACTTTGAAAAATGTTGTGCATTAAAAATGACTTAAAAAATCAAGCATTTGAAGAAAAAACCTTTGCCCCTACCTCAAAAGGGAGAGATGGAGCAGGCAGCAGCAGCCAGAATAACAACCCCAACAACCACAGTACCAGCCAGGATGTCCAGACAGACCACCAGGGGACGAGGATGAGTAATTTTAGTGAGGAGGAGAATCAAGTACTGAGGTGACTTAGTCACCTCGATTTTTGCCATTAGGGGAGAAAGAGGACATTTAGCAGTCCATGGAGGAGACAATTAGCAGTGTCGGGCAAGCTAAAAGGACAGTTCCAGAGTGCAAAAAGTGCTACCATATTGGCATAGGACCAATGAGAAACTGATCAATAACCTGAAGGCAGCCATGCGGCCCAGAGGAGGGGTCCTAAGCACCAGGTAGAGCAGGTGGCATCAGTCATCCCAACAGAGTTGGTGGCAGGAGTACCTGGACAGGAGAGTGCTGGCTTTCATGATCAAAAAGGCCTACAGGGTAAGTGGCAACAAGGGACTATGGGCCAGATGTAGGTGGCCATTTACCGACCGGTAACGACCGATTTCGGCCGTTACCGACCAGTAAATGGTCATTCCTGATGTAGAGGGCCTATTTTACCGATTCGGTAACTTCCATATGTAGGTGGGACTCTTCTGAGTCAATAGGCCAGTCAGATTCGGTATTTTACCACCCAATCCTATTGGGTGGTAAAATACCGAATACAGGTGTGCATGGCGCATGTCTGTGTGCCACATAGCACACAAGTCCGGAATTGGGGTGCTAGAGGGTGTCAAAGTGACACCCCCTGCACCCTTGCAAAATTCGGAATTTACAGAATTGGTAAATACCGATTCGGTATTCCACATTGATTCCTATGGGCTTCAAGGCCCGTAGGTATCAATGGGGGATATCGATTCGGTATTTACAGAATCGGTAAATACCGAATCTTACCGATTAGGTATTTATCGATTCTGAATTACCTACATTTCCCCCCCTCTAATTTACCACTTCTTAAATACTGAATCGGTATGATTCAGTATTTTAGAAGTGGTAAATTAGAATTACCTACATCGGCCCTATATGACCAAAGATGTCATGCTCTGCAGCACAGCAAGCTACGTTTCTGCTCTGAACTGTGCTCAGTGTAAGGGAAAAGTATGGAATTGTTCATATTTCCAGACAGTCATACATCATATAAATGTAACCCAAGCTACTCAGTTACATGTTGCACAGCCAAAGTCCAGCTCCGTCAAGTTTGTCCAGTCCATGTGTGATGTGCAGCACCATTTCAGACTCACCTTTGTAGTGGAATGTATACACTGACTGACTAGGGTTAAAACTCCCACAATACAAAGCTAAAAAGCTGGACTAGAACAACACATCATGCATGGACACAGGTCCTTGCCCCCCCTGACTTTGACAATGCAGGCCCCTCTTCCCTATGAGACTAGTGTGTCTGTCTTGGGGCCATGTAGGCAATTCTTGACTGTAAAGCTATTGAATGGGTGTGGCAGAGGATTCACTCCTCAAAAGAGGGGGTTTAGGTGTGGTGTATGTGAGGTATCTACACAAAGGAAAATACAAAGAGCCATGTGTTCAATCATTAGCATGAAACTGCATTTCACACAGCTGCATTGATTTGTGGGGTGAGAGCACACCGGTGTCGGCTGCCATGGTAGAGACGACCCTACCACCTGTCATGTACAAATCTAGACTGGGGATGGTGGTGAATGCATGTGATGCACACCAGAGGACCATGAGTGTTTGTGGGAAGAATAGATTGTGTGTGAGCCTGGTGGGCCCCTGGTAGTGTAGTGCAATCCAGGTGTGGCTGAGCATATTGAACTGTCACTGTGTCTGAATGGGGAGGCATTGCATAACAAGCAGGTGAGAAGTAACATGTGTACTGAAAGTTAGCCTGAGCAATACTCACACACTGCTGTGTCTGATAGTGTCACACTGCTGATGCAGCTGGGAAGAAGGTATGCCGTAGAAGAGGGCACTGGTGTACTACATCAAACATGTGATGTGAACATTGGTGAAGATGTAGCATGCGTCACGAGAGATTTGGAAAGGGAAATAGCTGACTATGCCACATATGCCAAATCAGAAGGATCTCAAACAGAGAATTGATAAGATAGGTTTCCATGATGATGGGCAGGTCCTAGTGATGTTTAGAGGGTGAGGTGTACAGACCTAGTTGTGTGGCCAACCTGTGTAGGTACATGTCACAGAATATCATTACTGCTAGCATGTGGGACACAGCTTCAACCATAGCCCTCAGATACTGGCAGCCATGTTGTTCAATTGCAAATGGTGACTCACGTTGGGGGTGTCGGTTTCAGATTAGAGTCAAATGAGCATTTCCTCTGGCCACTACCTATCCCACAGCCCCTAGGAAAGTGATGTGGCTTTGGTCATGTATTACTTTTTATGCTACAGTCTGCCTTTCGCACAATACACCACACCAGTCTTTCTTGTTATGCTGCCTTGCATGTACATTGTGCATTCATGTGGCCAAGTACTCATATCTGACACACATCCACATACCTCTACACAACTAACACCCTTCTTACACTGCAGGTATGTATAAGGGCATGTGCTAACCATGGTTTTACAATTTGGGTATATTCATGTGATTTCAGTACACACACAATAGTCTCCAAAGTTCTATACCTTGGTCACTGTGTACCAACTCTGAGGGGATAGGCCCAGCCAAACCAATAAGGTTGTTACCACTGACGCTCACCCCATTTTCTAATCACCAGATTTGGTTATCTACTGAGTATCAAACATTGCTCAACTCAGCCCTGCTCACTTGTACCTATACATGACTCCTCTGCCAATCCTCTAGTGGACCAAGGGACTCTACTTCCTGTTACACACTTTCCCTGGGGCTGTGCACTAAGTAGTGGCCAGAGGAAATGCAGGCAGCCTGATGACTTGGCACAATGTGCGCAGTAGTAGTGTCATATGTGAAACTCCATCCTGTATAGTCATCATGAAAAATAAAGGCAATCACCAAGGCAGATGTGGAACTTACTTCAAGGTACCCTCCCTGAAAGGGCAGGTCAGCAAGCAGTGTGACTGTGTTGCAATGAGTGGTATGACACACAATATCACCCTCGTCACACAGGGGTTCTGTGTACAATGTAGAGATAATGCCATCTGAAAGGCAACTACAGTGAATCTTGAGCACAATTCCTAGGAGTAACATATGCTTTACACATCAATGTTAACATATGTATATCCATCATAGTTACTCATTTCACCACCTAGCATAGATTAACATAATCCAAATGTAATGCAGAGGAAGAAACAACATGTCTGACCATCAGACTGTCCTGGATGACCAATCGGTAGGCGATGGCATCCTGCCCTCCATGGACGATGACACCTTTCAGCAACTCTTGGCCTTCATTGGAAAACCTTATCTGGCCAGGTCAAAGGGTGACAGCATTGCTGGGTCTCGTGAGGAACAGCCTACCACAGAACATGCCCCATCTGCTAGCCAAAGCTGAGCCTGAACTCTGAGGACCCCAAAGTTGTCTTCCAACTGCGAGTGATAGGAGTCCAGCAGCAGCTGGTAGATAAAGTTCGGTGGGGATGGAGACATTCTGGGTAGCCTAGAGAGAATCTGTACGTGCTTCAGTCCAAATGAGGACACATCAGAGGCGATCAAAGGCACCTACCCTTGCTCCATAGAATGGAATAGTTCCTGGCTGACATTTCTGGTGTCATGAGGCAGAGGCAATAACAAGTCTTGACACCAGTGAGTTTGCCACCCAGCTGGGTTCTATGTGCAACATCCTCCAGTATATGGAGCATAAGCACGACTCCTGCCTTGCCACTATGGGTACCTTCTACGGTGACATTGTTGCTTTGCTGACAAGCCACCAGGCCATTGTCAGTGTTGTGCTACCCTCCTTGCTGACACAGAGAAATGCTACCCAGGAACCACACCTTCAGCCCCTAATGTGTGCGTGCCTCAGATGCCTCTTGCACAAATACCACCCTCGGGGTAGGCACAACACACATTAGAGTATGAAGATGTGAACTTTGCCACTTTCTGGCATGGATCTACACAGTAACATTTGTCTGTGCTTCTTGGCCAGTTTCACATTGGTCCTGTAATAATTATCATGCCATTGTCCTTGTCACCTGGTACTGGCCCCTTTTAGAATGCCCACTGTTAATCTGACCCCTTTGTGGACTGTCAATGAAAACTACCTTCCCTAAAGGCAATTTGGACCTCCTCCTCACTGGAATATTCTTCTCCTCGACATGTGACATGACATGTATCCCCCATGGACTCTGTCTGGATATCTTTTGACTCTTGAACAATGTTGGGGTTGTTGCTTCAAGAAAGGCTAATTTGACAAAGCTTATGCATACACCTGTAATTACATATACTACCATGAACCAGTGTGTTGTATCTCATTTGTAGCTAGGACTTACTAGATCCTGATGGTTGTATATATGTAAAAGCCACGTCCTAGCATCACAAGTAAATTATGTGACTAGCCCTGTTACATGCTCTGGTTAGTCATGGCCAAGAACTATTTACATCCACGCCTATGGCATTATGTTGAAAATTCCTTTGGACTGTTGAATGTCATGTTGTGACAATAAGCATCGGTACCTCGAGTGCCACACAGTGAAACAGGACAACTATTCACACAATTGCAGAACTACACAAATTGGATCCTGTCAGGCGGGTGGGCCAATCACACATCCACAGATATCTTGCTGAGTTTTCATGCAATGTCATTATGCACATATGTCAACCTCAATGCTTAAACTGAAGATATCCTACAAGTACTATCATAACCCATGATCTGACAATATTCAGGTACTAATGGCCAGACTCCTTCCGTTTAGCATCATATCTATGCCAGTCAAGGATGTAGAAGCTCAGTGCTACACTTTGGGTGTCATTAAGCATGTACTGCAACTACTAAGTATTTGGGGTCCTCTATCAAATGATAAACGATGTAGTAAGGCACAATGGGATACGTAGGAACATTGATTGTGCTATATACACACTAACCCTGGGCATAGTGGGAGTAGTGGGGCTACACAGAGGTCCACAGAGTTGTGAACAAACTCTGTGGAACTTCGCTACGCCACCCGCCTCCACCTCCCTATATTAAACAAGTAATTCTACATTATTAAAAGTAAATTAAAACCACTTACCTGTAATGCGGCGTCCCCGGGCTGCCCTCCTCTTCTTCCTCGCCGTCTGGATAATCTGAGGAAATAGAAATTTTACGTGGCCAGTGTGTCCCCCACATGCACCCTATGTATGTACATATACACCATGTATGTCCATGTTACCATGCAATTCCCTTCTCATGCCTGTAATAGTAATGCCTCTGCATTTCCGTCCAACACTAGCATGTCAGTTACCAAGCCCTCCATGAAAGAAACGTGAATTCTACACTGAGGCCTATGTTGCCAATGCATTTACATGGTACACGTTTAAAAGTCGAGATGAACTCGTTTTCGCGGCTCAGCCGAGCCAGGACCCGAATTCAGGCTCCATGCCTCCTGACACTCTGAAAGCTGCAGTTCAGCTATGTATCCCTGACCTCTCACATACTTCCTGCTCAGCCGAGAGGTGCCCAGCCTGGCCTGCCAAGACAGTATTTTGCCTAAAGTTATCTGCTCTGCTCCACAGAAACACATTCCTGCTTAATGAAAAGGGTAAACATATTCCGCCTGCAGAAGATAGGGCCTAGCCTTTCTGTCTCCATCCAAGTGATTTACAGAACCCAATCCATAGAAGGCCCATGGCCCCACGCAATGCACAAAGAAATATATGCACACACTAGCATTTAGTGATGAGCAGCCTTTGCTCGAGCGACCTTTAAGTCAGATAATACATCCTCCGAACTCAAGATATCAGATAATACCAGAGGTGCAGGTCGCCCTGACATTCAAGACTCCTCTACTAGCACGAAAGTCAGCTCCCTTTCGTCAGCTCCCCCCAGCTTCCCCCAGTTACACGTCAATTCTACGTCATGACCAAGTTTGCGCACACAAGTAGGGTAAAGGTTCCTGCTGACCATGCAGACCCCCTCCATGTATCCACCCACCTATGACACATCTATGACTCATCAAGTGAACACCCATGTGTACGCCTTCTTACCCGCCTTCTGTCACGCCCATGTGCTCTTATCTCTCTCTTTTACTTGCTCCGCCTGGAGCGCTCCGCCTTCGCTATGTAAGTTAATGTATGTTTTAACTATAAATAATGCACTCTGTTAATAAAGTTCAGATGACGATCCTTCCTGATCCCTAGTGGTGATGGAACCCGATTCTCCCTTAACTCGAGTTACTGAATTAAAGCCCTTCTGAATCGGACACCACGGACTCTGCCTCTCATTATATGCATGATCCTTGTTAATGTTTACAAATTTTGACAGGGTAATTATTTTATTTACCACAAATCCTTGAGAAAACTGCACATGTGCTCGC
The DNA here is from genome assembly GCF_964263255.1 of Lissotriton vulgaris. NCBI lineage: Eukaryota > Metazoa > Chordata > Amphibia > Caudata > Salamandridae > Lissotriton > Lissotriton vulgaris. The sequence goes on from NC_141687.1 coordinate 1,120,778,366, forward strand.
GCCCGCGCATGCTCATTTCTTGCAAGATAACATAATTAAAACACAGTTGTCAAGTACATGTGCCCACTAAAGAAATACTCTGGAGACAAAACAGTCCTATCCCTATGGCTTTGCAGGACAAAGCTAACACATGGTTTGCTACCTTTATTGCCTCCCCCCACAATTAATTCCTGCTGAATCAACCCTTTCATAGAGGTGGTAACTGAGGTCCAGATTCTGGCCCCCGCTGCTGCTTCTTTCACCCTTCACATTAATACAGATTAATTTCCATACTGTAAACTACTAACAATCTTGATTTCTACATTGGAAATGTTGGCTGGGAGGATTCAACCATTCTGATGCAATGCACAGGCTGGCAACCCCTATAGTAATACATAATAAATATTCTTCTCTCTTTATTACCTAATTGTCTTCTGAGCTGTCAGTGATACCCTAAGTCACCAATACAGGGTAATCCAAACCTGTCCATAAATATTTGAGCCCAAAACCCTCCCAATGTCTTGTATCAATGGTTCTAATTTGGGGCATGAGAAGAACATGTGAATCATGTTGGCCTGCTCTGAACCACACCTATTGCACTTTCCCCAAAACCTACCACCCCACTTAGCCACCTTAGCGGGGTCTGGTATAGATTGAATACTGTCTTAAAGTGTTGGCTTCTTAAACCCGCTGTTAATAAAACCTTATTGTCTAAATCCACTGACTCCTGGAGCTAGAGCCTCTCTATGCCAAACCTAGCCTCGAACTTAAAATTTTACATTTCTATATCGTATTGTTGGCCTCATACTAGCAAATCCTAGATTGGACCAGGTCTAGCCCTCCACCTCACCACCGCGACCAAGGGATCTATACAACTGAGATGCATTCCTTTTTGTTTTAAAAAGAAAATCTCATATCTGAAGGAATTTAAACAAATCACCCTTAATCAATCCAAAGGCCTCCTGCAGTTCTGTGAAGGAGAGACTTTGAACATCACAGTATAGATTCCCTAATTATGCGAGTCCCTTCTGTACCCACGTGTCTATAATTGCATCCTGAAAAATAGCTGGAAAAATTGCTGAAGCTGACATAGGCATACAAAACTTGAGTTTAATAATACATAATCACCCCTTAATCTCGCTCCAGAACTGATATGCTGCTCCAAAGTCTTGAACCTGTTTTTCTTATAATAGCTGGGTTCTCCCGTTTTAACAAGACATTCCCTACCTCAGGCTCCCAAGATCAACTCATAGATTGTTGTAGCTTCTGCCAAAATACAATTGTCTATTCTAACCTAGCAAGTAGTTGCACAAATTCACATGCAGGAAGTGCCACACTTAGTAAGTACAAAATGATAAGGATGATTGAAGTTTCTGGGGAGATGGGGGCCACTTTCATGTATACAAACTAGCAAACAACAATGAGGTACTTGTACAATGCTGCAAGGGTGACTGTGTAAGTGCCAGGCACCAGTGTGTGTCCCAGCAGAGCCATGAGAGGGTAACAAGGGGTGACAGATCTATCCCTCCTGTACATGTAGAATAACTTACACACACAGTACTACAGTAGGTGACTATCTGTGTTGGGCTGTACATCCATTCACACTAAGAGGACTACTTACAGTGCCCAAAGGATGTTGAAGATTCCCTAAGCTATTCCATTGCAATGTTGACTGACTCTTGTCCATAGGCGCATCACTAAGTTACACATATCTACAAACACTGCAGGTTAATTCCTACATTGTGTACTCAAATCAACATAGGCAATTATAACAACTCCTACACAGTAAATTATAATTATTTTTTTAATAACAAAGCCAAAACATTGGCGCCCACCCACTAACACCTTAAAAAAATATAAAATATAAAGTTATAAAAAATCTAACAAAATAGTAAAAGCTATCTCATCTAAACCTATACTATCTCGTAACTACCTACAATACCCCATCTGGACTGTCACAAGGCTGAGCATGTTGCTACCTTCACTCACTCAGTGTCAAACAGTCAATACATGAATATGGGGTTGTGATGTACCCCCTGTAGAATATGCTTGGGGGACATTTATTTACCCACAGGCAATAGTACAGAAATGTCAACATTATCTCCAGCTACAGCCTTGTACAGAAAATTACTCATACTTTATATGCTCATACACACACATCATCCCAAGGCTGCATTTTGGAGCCATATATCATTAACTGAACATAGCATCTCAGTTGTGTGTGTCTGCTTGGAGATCCAGTCATCTGGTAGAATAATTTATTTCATATGATACATGGAACCTTGCTCTATAACTATGAGTGAGCATCAAGCACCATTGCTGCCGGATCACAATAGACATACGTCACGGTAGACTAACACATCGAATATCTTAATGTCCATCCTATGATTAACAAACACATGAACAGACAGGCATGTAGGCATGTCATTGGTTGCTAACCATGGCCCAAACACATTAATTATGAAGATGTAAGTCACTCACATGAAGCGTAGGCTGCAACTACCATAATGTATTGTGTTTACATATTGGTGGCAACCCAGGTGCCACCAATATGTAATATGTATACATGTTGACATATTTCTGAAACCATCTTATCACACTGCTACAGGAACAGTTCTGATTTATGCGAACACATAGTGTAACACAGAAGGTATGTTTGACCACCATTTTATTCAGTGAAACTTAAATATCTCATTTGGAGTTCCCTAAAAGATACTGCATGTATGAAAACATGAAGCTGATTTAAGTTGAGGGATATGTTTTAGGATCATTCTGTGTGTGAATCTGATTACATTACACCTCTATTGTCTGTTCATGCTTGTTAACAATGGCTGTGTAGCATTAATGTACATCCTCTGACCAACTTTGCGCACAAATTGGGACAATAAAAAGTTATCCCTGACCAGACATACTAAGCAAAACAGAATTCACAGTGCCATGACATACGTTGACTCCAGATCTTATAATTTGTGCCATTTGTTGGTCCAGGTAATGTGTCTGTGTGGAACACATGCAGAGTGTCTGCCAGATGATGCTCACTTTGCCCAAAGCAACATGACTATAGATGTGCCTCTCTAAGTATATCTTAAAGGATGTGTACTTCCTGTGGGCGTGTTTGCATACACCTTAAAGCCTCAAGATTATTTGGCTGTAAACAGTCCTAAACAAACCTTGGGCTGGTTCTGTACTGAATCACAGACTGACGGCTCATTATTGGAAGCTGAGTGTTACTTTTCACCACATATCACAAATAATCAGTTCCTCATAGATCATACACAGACATCATAATGGTATGATACATTACTAATTACATTTACTGGTAGCATTGCGGTCTTGGAATGATTGCATCTCTCACAATGAGAATGGAAGATGTCCACAAAAGAGGAGACAATATTGTTTTTGTGCAGGTAATTGCCCCTTCCAGCACAAACACAATCCTGCATGCAACAGAGGGATCCTTGCATCATGATGCAAGGGTTCCTGCATTGGTGCTAGGCAATTGAAACAGCACCAGCACATGGAGAAACGGCAGGAATGCACAGTATTGCATACATTTGGTGCATTCCTGCCCATTCACACTGGTGTTGGGCAGCCCTATAAGGTGACTTGTGCACTGTCCTACACCAAAATCTCATAAATGAGAGCCTAACTTCCCTTACTTTACATCATCTTCTCATATATTTTTATACTGATATACATGTTGCGCATTCCTATCGTGTTTAAAAACACAACTGAAGTACAATTCATGTTTATGTTTAGCATTCCAGATGAAGATTCATCACCGTATGCAGACAGAACATGCATACATACATACCAACATGTCCATTAGTCTTAAGTCCCAGGAAGTCAACCACATCGGCCTCCCTCGAGATGCTGTTGGTGCTTCTAATGGTGAGTTGTCAATGTGACCTTGAAGGTCTGTTCATGGTGCCAGTCACATGCTCCCATCGGTCCTTCTTGTCCTTTGCAGGGTACCCCTAGCTTGCCCTCAAACCAGCTGCAAGCATCCTTGGGAGGCAGTGTGCAAAGAGCCATATAAGCCCTCCCAATTGTGGGTCTGAAAATTTGCACCTGCACCCAGACAGACCAAACCAAATATACAAAATTACCTACCTAAATACTATCGCCCTACAGACTATAACTGCCCCAACAAACAACATCCAACAAGACCTTCACCCGACAGTACAATGACACAGGCTCAGCGTGGGATACCATACTAGCAGACTTCCGTAACTGTTGGCAGGAATATTTGGAAGCACAAGGTGGATTGGATGAGGCACAAGAGCCAACTAATAGCACAGAGTAGCACAGAGTAGAGAAAATATCACCATAGGTGCGGTTGGCAATACAGGAAGCCCACAGGGCCCCAAACATTGTGCTCCTCATGCAGATATCCAAGTTGAAATCAGAACACTCAAGCAGTAAAGAAATGGCGTCCTACAAATGTAATATACAATGAATGTGCAATGGAAGGGATGTGGTGGGCTGAGAGTGGCGGCGATACACTACAGCTGGCACAACTGGCTGGCTTGCTATGGCGAATCCGAATTACGTTTACACCTGTGTTTTATTAAAAATGTTAACACTCTATTTACCTAGGCATACTGAATGCTTCACATACACAGATCATTTCCTATGCAAGGGTAATCTGATATTGTACGCTATGTGATTCATCTCATCGATGTTTACATGCAAATCTTTATCTATGTTGCTTGTTTCATTACATGAAAAACTCAAAATTCAATAAACAAATTTAATTTAAAAAAAAAACAAAGCAATGAAACAGGACACTTCCTGGCTGTGTTCAGCCCATTTTTGACAAATGAAATGGCCAACGTGTGACTAAAGCACAACGCATTAGCCACAATGATTTTTCCCACATTGGTACTGATGCACGGTTTTACAACCCTCGGAACAGGGCAGTGCGATGTGCTAGTGACCCACGCAAGTGGCATATTTTCTGGGATACACTGTAGGGACTAGTGCAATACAGGAAAAGACACATTGGTCTTACTTTCCCTGCTACTCTGTTCTTACCTGACAGGTTTCATCTTCCCAGATGGGTGCATTTTTCTGTGCTAAAGGGCCCAATTCATGGGCAGTTGGAATAATGCATCTAAGCTATTCATCTTGCTGCGCCGCTTTATGTCAGAGTTAAAGGGCAGGATTCCACTGTATTCATCATATACCATTCATTCCTGTCCTTTCGCCCTGCAATGGTGTGTTTCCGGTACCTACCTGCAATGCAGGGACACTTTCTCCATAGTACAAAGGTGCCTGTGTTGAGTCTAGGTGGACAATCCAGGCCAGGCACTGGGTAGGAGGCCAAAATTGTAGGTGTTAAATTATATAGCTTACATTTCTTGCAATGTGATTGGTAATACGACTGTGGCATAGTAAGACTATCTGGCTTTGGCTCCCAATTCCAAACTCCCATGTCAGTCTAGCCCTCCGATTCCATGGAATCGTTCCCTCTGGTTTGATCCAACACCTGTTGAGCTTCCCAGGACTGAAGAATGTCTCCCCATGGTTCCACATATGGCCAGCGCCATTTAGTATTCCTGTCTTCTGCAATCTGGACTCTTTCCTTCGCTCTAACCCAGCGGGAGACATCAGTCTCCCATAGTGTCACCAGTGGTGGGAGTGCGGATATCCAACCAAGCGCTATCCGTCGTTCGGCCAAGAGGAAGGCCAGATCAGTAAACCGGTATCCCAGCTTACGAGCTTTAGGTCTCAGAAAGAGCCCAACAGACAGACCTAAAGAGTACACAACAGGGTATCGGACAACACCCCATTAACCATATCCACTATTCTAACCCAATAAGCAGAGAGCTGCGGGCAGGACCAAAGCATGTGATGAAAGTTTGCATCCTCTATGAGGCATCTACTGCAAGACAAATCTTCTCTATTGTAAACCACGTTTAGCCAGTGCGGGGTAAAATATTTTCGATGGAGTACATTAAATTGAAGGACATTAAAGGCTGTCTTCTTCGAGACTTTCTTGGGACCTTTCAGGACTTTCTGTCACTCCTTGTCTGTCAGACTCCTATGTAATGTCCCCTCCCAATGCTCCCGGAGGCGTGATAGTGAACTGGGCCGAACCCAATGTCACTACCGCATTCAAAGCTGGGTGGGTCTCAGGTTCTTCAGTGCCATCTCCCCACAGTTCCCGCATTGCCCCTCTTATTTTGTGGTAGTTTAAGAATTGCCCCGCTGGGAGTTCATGGTATTCTAAAAAGTATTCTAGGGGAAACAGTTCCTTCTCCCTGTAGCAGTCTCCAACTGTCAATATTCCTACATCCTCCCTACTTGCCAATTGGAGCCGCGATAATGGTAGGCCCATCCCTGCCTGGGGAATACCTATAAGCGGGAGGCTAGGACTATAGAGCAATCTATCTCTGGAGCGCGCTGTGCACCTATCCCAACATTTAACTGCCACCAAGAGCAACGTGCCCATATGTTGAAGTTTCAGGTGCCTGCTTAGGAGCCTAGGAAAGAGCTTAGCCTGTACAGCGCCTGCGGGGAGCGGCAACATACCCAGGTCCCTGCCACCCAACCATCTGGCTAACCACTTTAACTGCGCCGCTAGATAGTAGGCTTCATGGTTGGGGGTCCCCAGCCCCCCCCATTCACGAGCAGAAGTCGCAGAGTCTGCAATGACACCCTATTGCGGCCACCATCCCATACCAGGTCTCTCAAGAGTCCGTCCAAAATTTTAAACCACGATTGCGGTATAAACACTGGAAGGTTTACAAAATAATACAATAGACGGGCCAGGACCACAATTTTGGACAATGCCACTCTCGCCATAATTGGCAACTTAAGAGTGGCCCCAAAGCGCACGCAGGGCACCCCAAGATTCCCCTCAAACAAATCAGTCTGTGCATGGTAGATCCGTATCCCCAGATATTGAAACAACACCGGCGCCCATTCTAAGGAGGGCGGCAAGGACAGGGGCCTGTCCATGGCGGGGAACAGCGGGAACACAAAAGTTTTTTTCCCATTTACTCGCAGACCCAAATAGGTAGCAAACTCATCTAGAATGGTTAAAATAGGGCGGTACCCCTGCATTCCATCTCGGAGATAGATCAAAACGTCGTCTGCATATAGCGAGATAATATGATTACTCCCGTCTAGGGTTATCCCCAGATCTGGTCTCACTCCCCGGATCCTGGCTTCTAGAGGCTACATTGCCAAAGCAAAGAGCAATGGCAACATGGGGCATCCCTGTCTGGTCCCTCTATAAATAGGGTAGAAAGGCTAAACCGCCGTCCCTGTGCGCACTCTGGCAGTGGGAGTTTCATAGAGGAGAAGAACCCACTGCAATCATTCTTCTCCGAATTGCATCGTACCCATCACAGCCAATAGAAAGTCCCATTGGAATGTGTCAAATGCTTTTTCGAAATCAATCGCCACCGCCACTGCCTCAGGATAGTCCTGCAGGTCTGAGTGAAACATGACATGATACAACCGCCTGATGTTATTGGACGTTGAGCATGAGGGGATAAAACAGTTCTGATATTTTTGGACCAGGCAACGCATATGGGGGAGGAGTCTCCGGGCCAATGTCTTACTCAAAAATTTAAAATCCATGTTTAAGATGGAGAGTGGAAGGGATTCAGTTAAAGGAGTGTGTAAAGTCTTAGTCTTGGGCAAAGGAATGACCAATACTTCATGCAGCGAGGGCAGTAACAGCTTAGCCTGGAACGCAGAGACATAGAAGTGTACAAGGTGCGGAGCCAATATGTCTATATACAGGTGTTGTGAAAATCAGCAGGTAGGCCATCGGGCTCAGGCATCTTCCCCCGGGCCATGTCCCGGACCGCTGCTCTTATCTCGCCTGTGGGAATTGGGAGGCCTAACGGGTCCCTGAAGGCCCGATCCAGTTGCGTCAAGGGTTGGTCCGTCAGGTATATCCGTAATGCTTCCTCCTGGGGAACCCCGGGGTGTCATAAAGCATTTCGAAATATCCCCTAAATGCATCATTGATAGTCCTCGGGGAGGAAAGCGTGCTACCATGAAGATCCGTAACACTCTATCTGATTTGATTAACCAAGCCAAGAGCTTCCCAGCCCTACCTACCTCTGTATGTTGGGTTGCTTGATACGAATGAAGATCAAGCACTCTCAGCCTATCCCAAGTGGCACTTTACAGGCTTTTAACTTCAGCTAGCTGCCTATGGACCCCAACCCCCTGGGCAATCTTCCTGTCTAAGGTCAAAATCTGTGATTCCAAGTCCTCCAGTTCCCGGGTCACCAAACATTGAGTTCATCCAGTCTGACCCCAGCAGTGTCCCCTAGTCACCACCTTAAACGCCTCCCACTCCAACAGAGGCGAACTGGCGGTGCCCTGATTGTTTAAGAAATAGTCATTTACAGCTGCAGAGAGTACCTGAAGGAACCCATCATCCTCTAGCAAAGAAGGGTCCAGTCGCCACCGCGGTATCGCAGGCTTCTCAAGGAGTGGGGTAAAACCCAGGAGCAAGGGACTGTGGTCAGAAAGGGCACAGCCAAGATATTCAGCTCCGGACAACAGGGGGGACAATGTGGTCGAACAAAGAAACATGTCAATGCGGGTGTGTAGGTCATAGAGATGAGAATAATAAGAATACTCTCTACCGTCGGCATGGTAGAGATGCCAGACATCATGAATATCCCACCTGGAGGCCCAGCCTCAAAAACCCTCTAGCCATGGAGACAGCCATTGCACATCAAATACACACTTGAAGTCTACCGCCAAGAGTAGATTCTCATGGGGGAGGATCGCCAGAACACCCGAGAGACAATGCAGGAAGGATAGCTAGTCTTTGTTCAGGGTGTATACACTACCTATTGTGATCTCCTTGTCCTTTAAAATGCCATTAATGACCACATATCTTCCCTCAGTGTCAATCAACCTCCGAATGAGCTAGAAAGGTACCCCTGGTCTGATCCACACCAAGACTCCCCGGGAGAAGGCTGAGTATTCGGTTGTGAAAAGCTGACCCTGTTATCTACGCCTCAGGCGAGCAACCTCCACCTCCGTAAGGTGGGTTTCCTGCAGCAAAACTATGTGTACTCCTCGTCGCTTAATGTAATTCAATTTAACTTGTGATGTACAATTAGCATGATGCTGTCATTCACACAAGAGCTCTGTCTGACTCTTGCCAATGTTAGTAGCAGTACATCTACTCTGAGAGCATTTTGTGTCTGTCTCCTGGTGCAAGGATACTGTATTTCCCGACACAGGCATATGTTGTGGCACACACTCAATGTACATTTCACCTTTGGGTGTGATCTGCTCAACTATGCACTAGTACACCCAGGTCAGAGGTACCGTACACCATTTTTGCCATTTAAAGGGACGTTGTCATCACGAGCCCTCCATCTGGCCATGTGCAATGAGTTAGTGTGTATGCACGCACAGTTTTGTCAGATTGATAACCATTTGAATCACTCTCTTGGCATCTCATTATTCTTAATGTGTTCTGATGTTGGCATATAACCTATCCAATGTCATGCTGCTCTGGCTATTTACTCACTGTAGGATGTCATCTGCTCATATTGTCTTTTTACAAGTCTTTGTCATTGCTATGCTGAGCAATGCATGGCATCCTTTTGTACTGTAGCATGATATGGTATAACTGACAGTGTAGGCAGGAAATAGTTCTGTGTTTTCTGGTGAGCCAGACATTCATGTATGCGTTATTGACAAGTGCCAGGTTGTTCACATTTACATGACTCAAGGCCTTTGTCAATCAAACATGTCACTCTTTATCTCGGATGGAATCTGCTACATTACCTACAGCAAAATACTGTCATTCTGCATGTTTACACATTTTTTGAGACACACTACAATGTGAGGGTATCCTCAGTTACGGTAGTTGGTGACTTAAGTTCCTAAATTCACTGAGTGTCATCTGTTGTGCACTTTAATGCTGCACAACGCATCAAGACTGCCAGCTGTGCAGCTCTGCATTGCTCAAGGGCAAGGAGATTGTAATGATCAATTTTGAATAGCAGACGTGTAATGCCTGGTCTGTACCTCTAATGCAGTACACTGCTTCACATTGCATTTCTATGTATGTGCAATTGATAGGTAAAATGTGTAGTACTGTGTTGCTGAACGGGTCTAATGGCATGATTATTACATTTTCAGGCTTACTTCTATTTGATGAGATATGGGTGAGATGACGCGTGAAAGGGACTGTGACATAAACACCAACATAAATAGTGGCTTCAAACATTTATTTCCATGTTGGACCTTCATATTATGTTTGGACATCCTGTCCATCATAGTTCATGTACTTTAAGTGAAGAAATTCTGCACAAAGTGGGTGTGTTACCGAATACCAACTATTGTATTTTGGATCTCTCTTCCATTCTCATCCTCATCCTCCATTGGGTCCTGCTCATCATGGTCCACGTCATAGGGGACATTATTCCACACACAAATATGTGGAGAATGGCACAGACTAGGATGATCTTGCAGACCATAGGGGGCGAGTATAACAATCTCCCCCCCTGACATGTCAAGGCATCTAAATAAGCACTTCAGCACACCAAAGGTTCCCTGCACTATGTTGCGGGCCTTGACCAGTGCCAAGTTGTACTGTAGTTCTGGCTCAATGTGTGGATGCACTATTAAGGTCATGACCCATGGTTGGAGACCATAACCTTTCTCATCTGAAAGTTAATCACAAATTACAACCTTTCCCCTGAAGAGACTTGAAGACTGCTCATTTCCTAATAGGAAGCCAATGTAGTTGGCGTAGGAGAGTTAAAGAAGGGGTGCGCACCGGTTTGTTGAGGGCGAGGCGGGCTGCTGTATTTTGCACCACCTGTAATTTTTATCATAGATCTTCCCTTATTCCAACCAGCAAAGGCCAGTCGACTGGCCAAGAGCAACTGAAGGAGGGTTTTAAAAAACAAAAAAACTAATTACAACCGTCAATGCTTTTGCTCTCTTTTACAGTTACATTCCTGTCTATTTGTGTCATGTGAACTGAATGACTCACGCACATTTCTTATGGAATTTCAGAATATGTGCTACCTATACAATTGACAATAGATTTACACATGTCTGTTCCATTTCTTTATGTCATGCCAATGGAGTCAAGCCATCCGGGCTGATGAAGGGTGAAATCCCGAAACCGGTCCTAGGATGCCTATTTCCAGTCCAAGTAGGACCTGGCCTGGCAGTTCAGGCTGGACTGTTCCAATGGGGAACAGGATGAAGACTGATTTGCATATGACAAGGTTCAAACTGGAATGACAAGGGGAGCAAAGAAATGGTGGATTAAGTCCAGATCTCTGTACGGGGATGAATGTATGACATTTTTCTGCATTCTGTCCATCAGCTGTTCTTACAGCAAATGATGAGCATGACCTGATGTATTGTAAACTTCTACGTCTGGACATTCATGTTAATACAGTAGCTTACTGTGATGGGTATTTAGAAATGGTCCTGATTTCTCTATGTTATGTGCACTCACTACATGTGAGTAATAAGAGATTATTTATCAAAAGTTTGTCTAGTTTTTCCTCCCTGGGTAGTTTGTGATAATGCCTTAATGTTTAACACTCACACGTACATGTCCATGTTAAACCATAGAATGTGTTGGTGGTCTAGATGACATTGGCACAACCGTTTTATAGTTCACTAACTTTGCTGTGTGATTTTGATGTATTAAATAGTTGCAGTTCAAACATGTCACATACATAGTTATGCTATTTATTGTCAGCCTTCAACTATTGCTTTTTACCAGAGAAGTTCTCATGATGCACTTTGAAACACACATATGTAGTCGAATTTGGGCCACCTTTATGTGGGACACACTGATGTTGTTGTAAGGAGCTGTCTACTCCACATGTAGACACATTACATTGGTTTTTCATATGTATGTGTATGACTCCAACTTGTAGGGAAGTGTGTAGTTCTATGTCTTGATTCTTTCCTCATTGCTGTGCAAATGCATGCTGAGATTGGTATACTGAGTGCACGGTTGTGCATTGTCCAGGTTGGAATTTATTCTAAGGTGGTGACATGTTTAGCAGCATTGTGTTTGACTTAGTGAGTTTGCTACTTACCCCACATAACAGGTAGGTGTGCCACCACAATGGTTACAACAGTCAATGTGGGCATCAACCTACATGTATATGCGTATGTAGACTGTCAGTATTGCTGAGACATGTGTGTATTTTGTATGTACTGTCAGTTTCACAATGTTATCCAATATTGATATTTGTATGTCTGGAGCCTGACATGGCATGCCACACAAGGCCTGCCCACATACTTCTTCCTGTGTTGATCCTATCACTTTGGTCAGCATAGAAATGTACTGCTTGTGTCTCACATTTGCTCATTTTCACTGTACTTGTTCTCATACTGGTGACCTTGTTGAGCTTTGACTCATAAAAGGAGGCGGTAAGCCATTAAGGAAATATTCACCTCAGATTTTTTCTCTTGTGTTGCTTTTGTACTCATAATTGCTTTGTCTGTCATGCCACATTGTTTCGTTCAGGAAATCCATCTTCACCTCTAGCAACCATGTCTCCTTCAGCCATACTACGAATCTCCTCTGGACTGACCACAGCTGCGTTCACTTCACCTACAACAAGCCGAAACCCACCATCCACCTCCAACCAACTCTACAAAGAAACTGGAACAAGATCACCACCGACCAGATCTCCACATCACTCCTCCAAACCTCCCCAGCCCTCTCTTCTAACGCCAACGAAGCCGCCTCCAACCTCACCCTCTGGCTATCCAACACCGCCGACACCTTAGCACCACTGAAAAAACGTCAACATAAACCTGGCATCAAAAAGGCCTCATGGTTCAACGATGACCTCAAGAATTCCAAGAAACTGTGCCGCTCCCTTGAAAAGGCCTGGAAAAAAGACCCATCCACCAACTCCAAAGACGCCTTCAAAAGCGCCATCCGTACTCACCACCAACTGATCCGAAAAGCCAAGAAAACAGCATTCAAGGATCGACTTGACAACAACGCCCACAACAGCAAGGAACTTTTCAACATCGTCAAGGAATTTTCCAACCCCTCGGCCAACTCCAACGACATCACCCCCTCTCAAACCCTCTGCGATTCCCTAGCCGTTTTTTTCCACAACAAGATTGCTGACATCCACAACAGCTTTGACAACCAACCCGGAAGCCAACCCACCCTACCATCAGCCGACCATCTTCCCCTCGTTAACACCCTTAACGCCTGGAACCCAATCTCCACTGAGGACACCATCCGCCTGATGAATTCCATCCACTCTGGATCCCCCACAGACCCATGCCCTCACCACATCTTCAACAAAGCAGACTCCGTCATAGCTCCGCACCTCCGAGACGTCATCAACTGCTCCTTCAACTCCGCTACCTTCCCAGAAGACTGGAAACACGCTGAACTCACCGCCCTTCTGAAAAAACCAACAGCAGACCCCACCGAACTCAAAAACTACCGCCCCATCTCGCTTCTTCCATTCCCGGCCAAAGTCATCGAGAAAGCTGTCAACAACCAGCTCGCCGCCTTCCTCGAAGCCAACAAATCTCTCGACCCCTCACAATCTGGCTTCCGAGCCAAACACAGCACTGAGACCGCCCTCATCGCAGCAACAGACGACATTCGAACTCTACTGGACAATGGAGACACAGTCGCCCTCATCCTCCTCGACCTCTCTGCAGCCTTCGACACAGTCTGCCACAGCACCCTTTTACAACGTCTCAGCAACATCGGAATCCAAGGTAAGGCACTGGAATGGATCACCTCGTTCCTCACCGGAAGAACTCAGAGAGTCCGCCTCCCACCATTCAAGTCCGAAGCCTCTGAAATCATCTGCGGCGTACCACAAGGATCCTCACTCAGTCCCACCCTCTTCAACGTATACATGAGCCCCCTCGCGGCCATCGCCCGCCAACACAACCTCAACATCATCTCTTACGCGGATGACACTCAACTGATCCTATCTCTCACCAAGGACCCCAGCACCGCCAAAACTAACCTACACGAAGGAATGAAAGAAGTTGCCGAATGGATGAAACAAAGCCGTCTGAAACTGAACTCAGACAAAACAGAAGTCCTCATCTTAGGTAAATCCCCCTCTGCATGGGACGACTCCTGGTGGCCGGAAGCCCTCGGAAATGCACCCATCCCGACAGACCACGCACGGAACCTTGGCGTCATCCTGGATTCTTCACTCTCTATGAACAGACAAGTCAGCGCCGTATCCTCTTCCTGCTTTAACATTCTTCACATGCTCAGAAAAACTTTTCGCTGGATCCCCACCGAAACAAGGAAAACAGTCACCCATGCCCTGGTCACGAGCCGACTGGACTACGGAAACACCCTCTACGCAGGTACCACCGCTAAACTCCAGAAGAAACTACAACAAATCCAAAACGCCTCAGCCAGGCTCATATTAAACATCCCACGCAACGAACACATCTCTGGTCATCTCAAAGACCTCCACTGGCTACCCGTCAATAAGAGGATTACTTTCCGTCTGCTTACCCACGCACACAATACACTCTACGACATCGGACCAGATTGCCTCAACTCTCGACTGTCCTTCTACACCCCCTCCCGCCAACTTCGCTCTTCCAGCCAAGCCCTCGCCACTGTACCTCGCATCAACAAGACCACCATGGGAGGCAGATCCTTTTCATACCTGGCTGCCAGAACATGGAACTCACTCCCCGCTTACCTTCGCCTCACCCAGAATCACCTAGCGTTCAGAAAACAGCTTAAAACGTGGATTTTTGACAAATAATCATCCTCCCCTACCTAAGCGCCTTGAAACCCTCTGGGTATGTAGTGCGCTATATAAATTTTATGACTTGACTTGACTTGACTAGTTCAGTGGATGTGTTTCCATCGATCAACACAGAGTGAAATGACACATTGCTGCTCACTGACATTCTTTCGCTACTGCCATTGACAGATTAATAAGTGTATGTCAATGTGGCTCATTGCTGTCTCCACACTGCAATGCATTGTTGTCACTAAGTGCAAATGAAGCAAAAGCGCAGATTTTTGGGAAAGTAGCACTGTGCAGTGCAGCAAGTCACCTGTCTGCACTGCACTGCATCACTAAGAAAGGGCATTAGTGCATAGTATTTAGGCCATACAGCACAATCTTGACCTTCCCCCTACACTGGCACACAACGAGCTGCCTCGCACAAACACAGATACAGTTGCACCACTGTTCTCAGGCACCTGCATTGCATACAGGATTGTCTTTCTGCTGAAGGGGGCACCTTATGTTATGTTATTGCGTCGAAATTGTATGTCCTGCATTCTGGTAATGTTTATGGTTTAATTCTGAAAATGTCTATACACGATTGGGATTGAGCAGTTGAAGTTGTTAACTGACTCTGCGTAGTTTAACATACCGGGATAGATAAGAACAGCCACAGTCCGTGCAGGGCGGTGGGGCCATGTAAGGGGGCATTTCGAGGGACGATTATTTATTTATTTTTCCCTCAGCGTCGTCCCTTGAAATCCCCTCTTACCTCGCCCCACCGCTGTTACCTGCACGGACCTCAGCTGGATAAGAAATTTTGTGGTATTACTTCTCTGCTAAAAGATTTATGTTGTTGGTTTGTGAGGTACCATTGACAGCACAATTGAGATAGGGACCATAACAGCTGTTTTGAATGTACTAATAGTGACTGGTGTTAGTAGAACCTCTTGAGCAAAGGGAAAACTACATTAGACAGGGAGATTATATCCGTGTATGTATGTAGAAGTTGGAATGTGTTATTTCCGGCCCACATTCGTATAAGTGAATTACTTTTAATTCTTTAGTGAGCAGACAAGGGTTATTTGTTTATTGTGCTTGCTTAAATTGTGGAATTTTGTCTGTGAGAAAATTGTAAAAGGCTGTGAACCAGTGCGAGGAGTCAGAGTTGCATCAGAGAGCACCGCGCTGGGATAGGGCAACTCGTGTGAAGTACAGCGCTAGGATTGGCTGGCGAGTCATCAGTTGTTGCATTGTGATAGCTCCACAAAAGAAAGGACTGTGTAGAGATTGGGTACAAAAATTGATCTGTATTGAACTGTGATTTGGATAAGACATTGAATATTTGAATCGAAATTGCTCATTTTATTGTTGAATTATTTTAATCATGAAATGTTTCGGAGCCCTTAAAGATTTACTGAGAGGTGATGTGCGAGTCCCTGTCTGTGAGGGTGAGGATACTCCACCCAACGGGACGCCAGTCACTATATGGCGACAAGCGTGGGGCTTCATACATGTTAATGGCTTTGTTGATTGCACAAGATCATTGAAAAAGAGGGGGCATTAAGATTTCCACAATATAGCATATTTCATTTGAAGGTTATTAAAAATGTACGGGCAATATTGTATGATATGAAACGACCTCCTAGACCTGCCCAGTTTGAAGCATTAAATGCTTGGGAGCATGTAGCACATGCCAAGAAGAAGAAAATACATCAGAATAGATCAAAAGGATCAGTGTGTAATTACTCAGATGCTAAGTGAGATGAAGAACAGCATGGATGGAGGAAATGTGTTGTTGAGGGAGCTAGAATGTATCCAACATTGCCATCCGTAAAGAGTAAAAAGATTTGAAAGCCGGGAAACAAAATATTACAAGGAAAACTGATTATGTAAGTGATTTTAGGCGGATATATTGGTTGCCCTGTTTGCCTCTTGCCAACCACCTTCTGCTGCTCCATAATCAGATTCTGATAGTTCAGCAACATCTACTGGGACAGTTGATACATCCCCTGTTGACTCAAATGTAGTTACGATTGGGGGAACGCGCCCAACTCTTTCAATTACAGCCACACCTGCTGAAAATTACTACTATACTTCCTCCAGGTATTACAGCTTCTATTGTGACGGTCCCTGGCCTGCACCAATGTCACATGTCATATCAGCTCAAACATTAGCAGTTCCGGTTATTTCCACTCCAGTAAATATTGCCCCAAATCTTAATGCTTCAGGAACTGTTGCTGGAGTAGCCACAACAGGGTGCATCCAGACCTTGCAAAACTCACAGTTTGTTGCCTGGACCCCAAAGCAACATTTTTAAACCTTAAGAGAAGAGGGAAAGATTGTTTTTGTGAGTCCAATTACTCAAAGGGAAAAGGGAACATTTGCTAATAAGACAGCACTGCTGTGATTTGAGGAGACTTCGTAGTGTAGGGGAATAAGAGATACAGACACACCATCCCTTAAGTCAAGGAAGGGTTAGCTCCTTGGATGTACCAAAATTAAAGGTGGAAATGGACGAGATCATCAGGAGATGTTTAGGTATCTCAAATTTGAATCAATACCAAGAAAATTAACTGATTAACCTGAGTAGGGAAATTGTAATGAGTTGATTACTTTCTTGAAGGTAAAGGTTCCAGCAAGGGATAATTGATTGGTTAAAGATCAATAGGAGGATTTAGTCAGCAAAAACAATCAGTGCTTGCCTATTATGAATGGTTGTTACAGGTGTTTAAACATCACAAATGGAAAAGAAAGTCCTGAAAGGGGAGATATGGGAATCTTTGTGTCACAGTTCATTCTTGGTTTACCTAGAAATCATTATGCACATACAACAGAATGTGATTTGCTTGCATACTAAATCTTTAGATGAGATCTTGAGTGTAGGCCTGGGCCGTAAATCCTGTTCCGTTCGCAGAAGTTGGGTAATTTTGCGTTCCGCGGAGTGCGCAAAATTGCCTAAAATTCAGCATTCTGCGAATTCGCGAAATTTTTTGCTTGTTCGTGTTCACAAAATGCGTGTTCATGAGATATTTCCCCCCGAGTACGCAAACAGCGATTGTGAACAGTAAAAAAGCATCGCGAACAAGCAATTCTGCGTGTTCGCGGAATTTCTGCATGTTTGCGGAGATTTTTACTGTTTAGCGAACATTTGCGTAACGCGATTACACGAATTCCCCCCACCTATTAGAAACTGGATCTCTAATTGGCAGAGATAGGAACCCTTTAAAAATAGGGACCCCCATTCTAGTCAAGGTGATTGCAGTATGCACTAAATGTTTTCCTGTGTTCACCCTCTGGTAGCGTGTCATAGAGCATTCAGGCTAAACTAAAGACGCAATGTGTAAAGTATTTGTGCACACTCAAACACATTAACACAGTGAAAACACCACAGAAGTACTCCACACCGGTTTAGAAATCTAGCCAATATTTAGTTAAGTAAAACAGGACTCAAAAGATAAAAATCCAACATACACAATTCAAAGTAGGAATCTTTAAAGATTAAAGCAAAATGCAGTACTTAGCAGTCTATAGCTCTAACTGGGGATATCTGGTCATGTTTGACGAGCACTAATTCAAAAGTTTAGTCCAACTGTGATGGAGCTTGGGACAGATACAGGAATCATGCAGACCCCCTTATGGTATCTTGGATATGTCAGAAATCAAAGATGATTTATCATGCAGAGGAGGCATTGCGTATGCAGTCGAGGCTTCGCTTCTTTAAAGTTGTGCAGGGTCATTGAAGCTTTGCTGCTCTGGGAATATGCATTGTGAAGAGGAGGTGATGCAGCTGTTGTGGGTGCAAGACCTCAGGGCCTGATTCACAGAACTAACTTACGACAAAATCCTAAACTTACTACCATTTTGGTATTCACAGAAGGCACTTACTCATTTTGGTATTCACAGAAGGCACTTACTCATTCACAGATGTTAGGAGTCCAAACTTTATGACTCCTAAATGCCTTCTGTGAATACCGAAAGTCTTAAAGTTAGGATTTTTCTCAGTTTAGGAGTAGTAAAGTTAGAACTCCTAACTTTAGGACTCCTAAATGCTTTCTGTGAATACCGAAAGTCTTTAAAGTTAGGATTCTTCTCAGTTTAGGAGTAGTAAAATTAGGACTCCTAACTTTAGGACTCCTAAATGCCTTCTGTGAATACCGAAAGTCTTTAAAGTTAGGATTTTTCTCAGTTTAGGAGTAGTAAAGTTAGAACTCTACTACTCCTAAATTGAGAGAAATCCTAACTTTAAGACTTTCGGTATTCACAGAAAGCATTTAGGAGTCCTAAAGTTAGGACTCCTAACTTCTGTGAATACCGAAATGAGTAAGTGCCTTCTGTGAATACCAAAATGAGTAAGCACCTTCTGTGAATACCAAAATGGTGGTAAGTTTAGGATTTTGTCTTAAGATACTTCTGTGAATCGGGCCCTCAGTTCCTGAAGGCGATGCGTGTCAATGATGCATTGATGTTGAGAGCACGGTGCGTTGATCCTTTGGCATCAAAGTCAAACACCTGGCTTCACTTGCTCTAGCAAGACACAGTGGTTCGGAGCAGCTCGACTATCTACTTGCCCGACGCAGTTCGCTACAGCAAGTGCCAAAGGACGCCAATCCTGCTGCTGACGCACTGATCAAGAGGTGGCATTTCTTTCGGCGAGAATCCAGCTCCAGTGTTTCCAAGCTCCCCTCGCGGGGTGTTGGGAATTCGAGTCCCAAAACAGAGATATCAGACCTCCTTCATTCTAAACTAAGGTATGGAGCCGATTAGAACCTTAGAGAAATCTTGGATAGATTATTGGCAAAGAAAACCAAACCTATGCTACACAATAGGTACTCCCTCCCGTTTACTAGACTTAGGTTAAGTACATTGGGGCAGGCGTATTTCAGATAGCACTAGTTGAGTATTTTAGTCTGTGTATTTATGTATGTACTTTTATATGGCTTAGAAACCATACAATGCTCTTACAGTATTATTTTATATTTCTATTCTCACTGTACCCATTATACTTTGCAGCCTGCATTACGATTGTAGCAGTTCACTTTACTTGCATGAGAAAGAAGACTGTTCAATAAATCCTTTTATTGAAAACGCCCGTCTCTCTATTTCTCTGTACTTCTGTTGAAATGACCGATGCACGATTGACTGAGTGAAATATTTATCTATTGTTTCCACAACTCTGAAGATACGTTTATTCTTGGTGAAAGTTGTCATGTTTATGCGGTTGTCAGAAACTAATCACTTCTTGGGTATTCGAGAAAATTTCTAGTGACCTCTGAGCTAGCTGGCACTCATTATTAAGTTTAGTATATTCAATAGAGACCTAGCCGACCTCAGTCCTACGTTGGATATACTATTCCAATGTGCAGAGCCTATGGGAATATAGCAACTACACTACATGGCGCCCAACGTTTGGTAAGGCACTAATTTAACACTAGATACTAGAGTAACTCAGTCGTGCTTTTCACAGAGACCTTTTAACTTTTAACTCAGTCGTGCTTTTCGTAAATACTCCAATAGTTGTCTGGAATGGGTAAAAGGATAAAAAAAACTGCATAACTGAGTAGGACGAAAATCCTATGTATTGTTTTTTGGTTTGTTCAATGTTGAAGGATACAGTGTTCCAAAATATTGTGCACCTTATCTTTGTTTTCTTGAAAACTTGCTCTGCAACTTTCATTAAACAATGTCGAATAACGGCAATGCCACCGAGAACGGTGGAGCTGCAGCAACTGCAGCCCAACCGGGCTTAGACTTTACAGGTTTCCAACAAGATGACCCGGATGCTATAATCATCCCGGAAAACTTGGGGAAAACAATCACTATAAAGTTTATAACAAATGGCATATCACCAAGAGGTGGTAGGGTATTTTTGTCGTAGAGGCACACAAATAAGTATGGGCGAATTTTTTGAATCTCGCGTTCGCAAATTTTGCGGATTTGCGAACTCGCAATCCGCAAAATCCGCGAATTCCCGCGAATTTGCGGATTTTTTTTTGTGTTCGCAAGCGTTTCTGCCAGTTCGCGAGGATTTGGTACTAGTTCGCAATTGCGAACTTACTTGTCGGCTCGCAACGGTCGCGACTATGTTGTTTCTACGTCTGGCTCATCATCACAGCCTCCCAGCACCCTCTGTTTCACCACTGCCACCCTCTCTTTGACCCATGCCACCCTCTGTTACATCAATGCCACCCTCTTGTTCATCATCACTGTAGAAGATGGGGGGGAAAAGCAAGCCCACCTGCCCTGCTTGAACTGACATGAATTAATTTGGGGTTAGTTTATTAACAACACCTGCCCTGCCCCAACTGATAATTATGAATTAGGGGCTAATTAATGTGTCACTGAATTTGAAGTTCCAGCCTGGCACCTGCTTGTCTGCTCCCCTAGCTGTAAATCAGGACCTTTGTGGCATACAGTTAAGGTCAGAGCAGGGTCACACAATAGTTGCAAGCAGGCAACCGAATTCTGGAGGGCCC
This sequence comes from Lissotriton vulgaris, assembly GCF_964263255.1. NCBI lineage: Eukaryota > Metazoa > Chordata > Amphibia > Caudata > Salamandridae > Lissotriton > Lissotriton vulgaris. The sequence goes on from NC_141687.1 coordinate 1,120,799,547, forward strand.
CCTCAGGAAGCACTACAGGGAATCGTTACAAATCATGAGGTTGACCTTTTGCACCTGCTCATTGCTTTGGCTTTTGCAAAAATCGTTTTTCGGTTTTTTCGCGCTATTCGCGGGGCGCGGCGTCGTGCGAAACCGACCGCGGAAGCCGCCAATTCGTGCGAATGAGCTTTATATTTTTTTGCGGCTTGTTGTTTTGCAAGTTTTTTTGCAGTATTCGCGAGCCGCTTGCAGCGCAACACGCGAATTGACCCCAAGGTCGAGTACGGGCGCGGCCATTTTGTTTGCGTGACGTATTTCCGTTTCCGCCCACTATGTATAATCTTGCGCAGTAAGCGCATTGCGAGTATAAGTTCGCACGAGATCGCGAGGAAAATCTCGTGCGAACTTACTTTCGCGCTCGTGAACGGGCGGCCATCTTGTTTTTCATTCATTTCCTCTGTCTGGGCATGGTGTTTAATCCTCTTGCTATCTTTGCCATCCTTTGCTTGTTTTCAGTTTTTTTTAACGATTTTGCTTCTTATCTATCCCTCTCTTTTCCTAGCTGTATATTTTTGTCTTTTCTGCTATTTTTCTTTACTTTTAAACTACTTTTTTAAACTCTTTTCTTTTCTTCTTCCCTATCCTATTCCTTCTTAATGTTCTACTTCGTACCTTACCTGCCCAGACCATGGTGAAGCCAGGTGCCGTGAAGCTGCCCAGGCACTTGAGGGCCGCAGAGGCGGCGGGGAGGAGGAGTCCTGAACCCCGTGCCAGGACAGCATGCGGTCGATTGAGGGGGGAGCAGGTGACGCGACGGGAGATATCTTCAGCACGGAGGAAGTGGGCGCGCTGGTCTACTTCGTCCAGCGCCGCCTGCCCAGGACCATCGCGTGAGGCGTCAGGATCGCGGCCGGCGGCTACAACATCCGGGAGCGCCGGAAGCGGTGGGAGAAGGTGTGCTGGGCCATGTCCCACCTCTACGGGGTCCAGCGCACCTACAGCCAGGTCACTCACCGCTGGACGGACCTCCTGGACCGGGAGCGCGACCTGCTGGACCAGCTCGGCTTGGAGATCCCCGGGCTTGGTGAGTAGTACTAGCTATTTCATCACTCACTACTATGATGTTTTCTCCTGCTCTGTGTTGTTGTATTGCAAATATTTGTTTTTTACATGGAGCAAGCCAATATTGCCGCTGATGACGATTACATTGTAGTTAAATTATATTTCAAAATCTTCTGTGCATTTCAGGTGCACTGCTCTCCTTCTCAGTGGCGTTGCTACTATGCTTATTTGTTTTCTATTTTGTGGTCTCATTGGCCTGAGTAACTATTATGTATGAGTGTACTTTACAGAACTGCGTAATGCTAGACACTAGGGGCAGATTACATTTACAAGCCCCTTGCGCCACGTTTACGTTGCCTTGCGTGACGCAACAGCGGCGTAAACGTGGCGCATCCCTGCGAGTCATTTACAGCATGACGCATCTAGGGAGATGCGTCACGTTATAAAGCCATGTGCCTGCACCACAATGGGTGCGTTCCTAGTACGGAGGGTGGGCGGTCCGGCGGCTGTGCGCCTTGCAAAAGTGCCTGCGTGAAATCTACAAGATTTAACGCAGGCACTTCTGCGACGCTGCTACATCAATTCAATTCCTTATGCCTGCTTGAAGCAGGCGTAAGGACTGACACAGCATGTTAAGTATTGGGTGGCCCTGAGCATTACTGGAGTTGCATTGCGTTGGCGACGTGACTCCAGCGATGCGCCGCTCTTACGTGACGAGATGCGTCACGCAAGTGCCTACCCTTGCGCCAGGGCGCACCGCATTGTAAATGAGGCGCATCTGCCGTGTCGCAAGGGTAGTTTTGCATGACGCATTTGATCTGGCGCATCTCTGGAGATGCGCCAGAACGAGTAAGTAAGTATGCCCCTAAGGGGCAGAATTACAATTACCGTCGCATCCCTGCAAAGTAGCAGGGATGCGCCATTAATTGTGCGGCCCACTACCACCACCAAACATGGTGTGCCGTATTTGCAATGCGGCGCACCATGTGCCCAAAACGTCACCGAAGCTTTACTGCTGGAGTTGCGTCGCAACGATGGCGCAGCTCCAGCAATGCTCTGGGGTACCCTATCTCCCCAATGCTGGGTCAAGCCGTAAGCCTGCTTCAAGCAGGTGCAGGGTTTGTGTGACGCATCATTGTCCTAAAGGTGACTGATTGAAATTTTGTAGATTTCCCTCAGCCACTTTTAGGATGTGTTCCAGCGCAGGAATGCCCTCCCTCGCGCCGGAACGCCCCCTGATGGCGCAGGGCTTTATAACGGGATGCATCTCCCAAATGCGTCACGTTGTTATAATATTATACGCCGCACCATGGCGCCTCTTTTGTTTAGCTGCTGCGTCACAAAAGTCACGCAAGAACGGAGCAAAAGAGCTGCAAGGGGCTTAAATCTGCCCCTTTCTTTGTACCCCTGACAATAAGAAAAATAGTGGCGGTGGATTGATAGTTTGACTATTTAAATGACTGGTAATGTAGCAGGCAACTGTTAGTGTTGTCACTGATCTGACTGAAATCACAATGGAGTTTGTCTGTCACTTTGCGTCTTGCCTGCGGACTGCTGCCTGCCAGTCCTAGGTGAACCTTTCAGTACTTTGTTTAGTGAGTTACGTGACGTTCGAAGTCACAGGTCCGCAAATCAATGAAAACTAACCCTAATCAATATAATTTCGCGGAAATATTTTGTTATTGTTGTTTTGAAATGTTTGATTTGGTTGACATTGACAAGCAACAATCATCCATGTTTTCTGTTCTTTCTTTCATGTTGTACGTCAGCTCCCCCCAGGGGCGAGGGGAGGACACAGGAGCAGCAGGCGGCGGATGCTGTTGAACAGGGCCAGGATCGGGCAGGCGAGGGCTCCTTTGCTGGCCCCAGTAAGTTTTCATTTTAGACTAGTACCTATTTTTCCTAGCGTTCCTCATTTGATTTTTTCAAAATCGTCTTTGATCTTTTTGTAGACTGTATCTAAATTCTTATCCTGCCTCTACTATGACTCCCTGTGGTATTACTAGATTATTCTTATTAGTCTGTCTGTGTAGCTAACTAAGATTGCACGGTTGGCGAAACTCCCATTCTAGTCAGCAATAGCTCTATCAACTTAGTGCAGTCCTCTGGGATTGTCCATAATGTCTTTTGAAGTGTTCTATCTGCTTTGAAAATTCCCAACTATAAAATGTGAATGACCACCAAGAAAGAATAAGATACTAACTTTTGGTTTGGATAGGAGGACAATCCATACCACTACAGTGGCGCGGACAATTTTTCTGCAGAAACAGAACTATGAACAATAAAAAGTGCATTGCTTATCAATTATAATAGGCGCTGTTAGAGTTTCCACATACCTCTGTGATAACAGACTTTGAACCCCCAATGTCCTTACTCACTGACTAGACTACATAGTGTGGCACAGTCATTTACCTCCCGAATTCATCGCTGATTGATCCCCAATGATCCAACGTAGCTGAAGAGTACGGAGTCAGAGTCAAGAAGTGTCAGAGGCACGGACTCATGCTTGCAAAAATTGCAAAACCTTTCGCTCAGTCACTCAAGTCTGGACCAAAAAACACAGAGTCTCTCTAAGTTTAAAAGCTTTATTAAAAGTAAACACATTTATTAAAATGAAGTCATAATAAAAAAACGAAACGTTTAACTGAGAATGGAAAAGTGGTTAGTGCTGACGATTAATTGAAGACATTTCTTGTGGTTGAGCCGAGCTCTCACCTTGTTTCAACTTGATCTTGTTGTTAGAAGTCCATCTTCTGTCTGTGTGGAAAAAAATGGTGCGTGTTAAAAAGCCAGCCTTCATCAGTTGTGCCAAAAAGTGCTGCATTACATTGTTTTCACATGTCTTCATTCCTAGACCAAATACTAGTGAGTGGTTTATTCTAACATTGTTAAATGTACTTTGTAGGTGGAACATCTGGTGACGGGGCCAACGCGGAGGTGGTGGTGCTCGACACGGAGGCGGAGGGCAATTCCTCAGGGGAGGATGCGGCGGTTCCAGTGCCGGCTGTGAGAGTTCAGACGGTGGTGGTGGCGGGCAGAGGTAAGCTCTTATATATTCCTTACTTATTGAGATTGAAGACGTGGCTGGGAAGGAAAGAATATGAGATGCATGGCTGGGTGAATGATGAAGCAATGATTGGTGGAAGGACAACAGCCTGGGTGGGTGACACAGAAACTGTATGTGTCCATATACCTGGATCATGCTACTATCTGACTCTTAGATAGCATATGTGTATCTAGAGCAGGGGTACTCATAGTACGGCCCGCGGGCCGGTGGCGGCCCGGCAAGCCTTCCTTGGCGGTGCGCAGACCTTGCAGACAATCACTGCTCCCCCGGCCCCCACAGAGCGGAGTGGAGATGCAGGGCCACAAAGAGGTGAAATAGAACAAAGCCTCTGCTCTGTGGGGCCGGACAAGCAGTGATTGTCAGGGTGTAGATGCAGGGGCGCTACAACAAACAAAGCCTCAATAATATGTTAATGGTCTTTTAAAGACCTGTTAAGTACTTTGGTGTGGCTGTCTGTGTGTGCGCATTGAGGAAGCTGTCTCAGCCCGGGCTGAAGGCTGACACAGACAGACACACACACAGTGAGATGACAGAGGGGGAGGGAGAGGGAGGGCAGGAGGGAGAGAGAGATGGAGAGGGAGGGCAGGAGGGAGAGCATGAGGGAGAGAGATGTATGTAAATGCTGGGTCTGGTGGCTCAGTGGATGAAGGCATCTGCTGCAGGGACCTGTGTGCAACCTCATGGTCACAAGTTTTCGTTTTGCTTTAGCCCCGCCCCCTCTGACTTCGCCCCCACCAGTGCGGCCCTCGGCCACAAACTACACTGTAAATTTAGCCCCTGAGAGAAAGTTTGTGAGTACCCATGATCTAGAGAGAGTAGACGGTCAGTGGATGAACTAAGTGTAACTTTGAAGAGCATGTAACACTGCACCCGCACGTCCGTTCCAGTGTAGGAAAGGCAAGGAAAAGAAGTTTTAATTTTGTCCAAATACTACCATCAATAGTAGCAGTAGTTTGTATTGCAAGCACAGCATAGATCCGGTTATTACGGTGGCCACTCCCTACCTCTCTTAATAAGTTTAGTAGTACTCAGTCATTCATGTGTGGATGTATCACTGGTCACTCAATAAAAAGCAAAGCACCTAAAGTCATCCCATATATAAGCAAAAACATCCCATGTGAAGTGATAGATAATCAGATTATTTATCTTCTTCAATTTTCCATTTCTAGTACTCATTTGCACTGTAGGGTGAAAGTTAAATTAATTAAGCAGTAGCCCTTGTAACAGAGTATTCTCAGTGCCACCCGTAATAGAAAAGTAAGAGCTTCACCACCTGCATGTACTGGACCGGTACAGTAACGCAAGTCTGTCTCACTCACAATGGTGTGCGTCTGTTTTTCTCGGGTGCAAGTTCACTGCGCTGGTATTATGCCGGCTTGCAGAAGATAACGTACCAATTTTCCTAAACAAGAGACAAGAAGAAGAATAAGACTTGTGTACTTTCATAGTCGACTCCAATGGAAGTCCATAGTGCTCGTAGAATTTGTTCCTTAAACTCCCACTAATGTTAGAGCAAGGATGAAGAAGTGGGAGGTTAGATAGATACTGGCCTCAATAGTTATGTAATGCGTTTGCAAGTTGCTAGTTGTACTGCAACACAAATTTCTGCTGAATGATTGAGTTAATCTTAAAGAGCATTGGTTACAGACTATGTCTTTCTTTCTTCATATAGATGCTCCTTCCAAACCAACAAGGAAGAAGGAGCTGGCTAGAGCGGCCCGGCAACGGAGGATCGATGCCACTGTTGCGGAATATTGGCGGCTGGTGGCCCTGGAGGACGAAGAAAGTGTGCAGTCGACCACAACAACAACGTCGTCTGCATCGGCCTCCGTGCCCCCACGGGCTGCCACCCAGCACAGTGGTCCACACAGACTGAGCCGGGCTGCCAAAGCCAAACGCCACCGCCGAGCAGCAAGGACAACAGCTGCCTCTCACAGCCATTGCACCTGCAAGGCACGCCTGCGCCGCAGTACCCTGATGGTGTCCCGCCTTCAGCAGGAGCTCCACCACTTCACAAACGTGTTGGAGGGGCTCCGCTTAGAGCACGCCTTGCTCCGCGAGGAGCATGATGCCCTGGCCCAAAAAGTAAACAGCATCCACCCATAGTGTCCCTTGCCCCTTTTTTAGAGACTTTTGGGGGGTGGGAATTGGGAGTTGGGTTTTTGGGGACTTTTGAAGGACAATCGTTGGGGTTAGGGAGGATCTTGCGGGAGATTATTTTGTTAGGGATATAAATATACTTTTTCAAACTTTATCTGAGCATACCTGTATTTTACTGCTTGCCTGGTGGGTGGGGGTTTAACAGTGACTTTGTTTTCCTGAAAGTTTAGTTCCATTTTCTTCCTTTAAGTGTAAATGCCCAAATGTTTTCAACACTAAGTGCCTCTCACAGAGTAAGTGAAGTGAATTCAAGAGTCCTAGGACTTTAGTAGTACTACCGTCAGTCTCTCGTCTCTCCTAATACTCCATTATACCCCCAAACCACCAAACGCTTATCTTACCTGTAATTTGTGTTTGAAAGTAGGGCTAGACCTAGGGCTGGCTCCACGGGAAACAGCGAATAAGGTTGGCAATCCTGGGCGGATAAAATTTCCTCATAGCGGTGGTACTAGTGGTGTGACACAGTGGCAGTTGCATGCCTATGAAAAAAAAGAAAATTAAATCTGGTTTGTCCTCCTGAGCAATTCAACGGTACAATAGAGAATATAGCAGGTGACAGAAGTACACTAGAACAGTGCCACATTGTAGCCTAACAAATGGTAAAGTATAACTACTAATTCGGTTGAAGTTCTTTGACATTAGCCATGGGTCTTTGTCAAGCAGAGTAAGAATATATCCTCGGATTTCTTCACCAGCCTGTTGCTATCACCTTATCCTCTCCAGCAAGTGTGTGGATTTATTCCTGAAATTAGTCACACATCAATCAAAACCACACAGCCCGGGGGAAGAGGGTTAGGGTTTGAAAAATGGATGGGTACGGGGGTTTTTGGGAAAGGTTTTGGGAGACAAGAAAAAATAGCACAGCATGGACAAACAATTGTGAACATAAACAAATCTTTGGGTACAAACCTATCCATCAATCTTTGAAAGTGCATGCACTACTGCATGCATGTCAGTAAAAAGTAAGTAGTACTTTCGACAACTGTGGAAGAAAGAATGCAACAGTACAGGGCGTGTGTGGAATTATTGATAACTATATTCAACATAAGGTCTCTGTTGCCAGATACCTGAGAGCCTTGCTGGTCACTATAAATCCATTCACAACACTCAATGGGGTTGGTCTGGAAGGTATAGTAGATAGAAAAGGAGAAATTGCTCTTTTTCTAGGTGTCCCCTCACTCACCAGGGTTGCCCCTTGGTGACATGCTTCATCATTGGGGCCATCCCAGTCCTCTACGGGCTGGGGCGTGCTGCGACTTGCGAATTACGTAGGAGCACTTACAAATGACTATGTGTGGTGCAGATGTGATAGTGGAGTGGACTAAGTGATGTGTTAAGGGATCAATTTAGAAGCAGATAGAGATCCAAGAAATGCAGTCACAGTCAGAGAAAAACACAATGGATACTGTATATGTATGTTGTTGTAGTTGTCCTGTTGAAAGTGGTAAGTAAGTTGCATGCAGAAAAAAAATTCTCTTATTAGCGGCACTCCTCCATTGCAGCCGACGCTTCGTCCATCGATGTTGGTCACCAGAAGTCACCCAGCAAAAAAAAGCACAGCATGGACAAACAATTGTGAACATAAACAAATCTTTGGGTACAAACCTATCCATCAATCTTTGAAAGTGCATGCACTACTGCATGCATGTCAGTGAAAAGTAAGTAGTACTTTCGACAACTGTGGAAGAAAGAATGCGACAGTACAGGGCGTGTGTGGAATTATTGATAACTATATTCAACATAGGGTCTCTGTTGCCAGATACCTGAGAGCCTTGCTGGTCACTATAAATCCATTCACAACACTCAATGGGATTGGTCTGGACAGTATAGTAGATAGAAAAGGAGAAATTGCTCTTTTTCTAGGTGTCCCCTCACTCACCAGGGTTGCCCCTTGGTGACATGCTTCATCATTGGGGCCATCCCAGTCCTCTACGGGCTGGGGCGTGCTGCGACTTGCGAATTACGTAGGAGCACTTACAAATGACTATGTGTGGTGCAGATGTGATAGTGGAGTGGACTAAGTGATGTGTTAAGGGATCAATTTAGAAGCAGAGAGAGATCCAAGAAATACAGTCACAGTCAGAGAAAAACACAAAGGATACTGTATCTGTATGTTGTTGTAGTTGTCCTGTTGAATTTGGTAAGTAAGTTGCATCCAGAAAAAAATTCCTCTCATTAGCGGCACTCCTCCATTGCAGCTGACGCTTCGTCCATCAATGTTGGTGACCAGAAGACACCCTGTCCACTGCCTGCCTGATGGTGAATTGTGGCTCGCTAATGTGAAGCCTGACTCCATCCTTTTTTCCCCATTGCAGAGACTGAAACCCAGCCTGCAATTATTCAACGAAAAACAGGAAGTGATATAATATTACAACACCACTGATAAATAAATATAAGGTATGTAGGCTGTGGAGTGCAAAAAGTCACACTTTGATTTTCCTAGTAGACAGTACAATATTTTTGAAAGTGCGTACTCTGTCTGAGTCACCTTTTGAAGGATAAATAAGTATGGGCAAATTAATGTAGCGGATCTTTCCCCTCAAGCTAGGTGTACTGTAAACTGTGTTTTAGAACACAATTAGATCTTCCCAGCAGTGCTTCCACCCAGACCCTTACTAAAGCCAGTCGCAAAAATGTAGAAGACCCCCAATCAAATCTCAAAAAACGAGGCCTACCAGAAAACTGGTGACAAAACGTACTTTGAAAGTAAAAGTAGGCCCAAGTACCCCCTTACCCACTGTGGATTGTATTCAAACCACTTGCAAGCAACCAAGCAAAAGTATCCATAGCCAGCATCGCTCCAAGACTCGAAAACCCCCCCACCCAAACACATGCAATAGAAATACTGCTAACCCTAACGAACCCTACGTTAAGAATAGTGGCAAAGGCTTTCTTTAACTATGCCAAATCCCCCCTTTCCCACCATGGATTTTCTTCAAATGACTTGCAACCAAAATTACACATTCTCACGAGTGCTCTAAGACCCCAGAACTCAGTTGCAAAAATCTAGAACACCCCGAAACACATGCAATCCTGCTGCTAGGGCTAACCCTAACGAACCCTAAGTTACAAAAAGTGCCAAAAGGCTTTTCCGCGAGGATTTTGTCCCAACCACTTCTACCCGGTATTAGACCTTCCCAGGAATGCTCCAAGACCCGCCAACCCACCCGCCAACAAGCATAACACCCCCAAACAGGCCAAAAGCAAAAGCTCATACTTGCAATATTTCTCGGCCTTTGGTCCAAATGCGCTGCGTAGCTAGGCCATAAGTCGGGGTTGCCACCACGGATTTCCTGAAAAGCAAATGCAATCAAGATTAGAGTGTCCCAGCAGTGCTCCCAGACCACGAAACTCACCCACAAACAGACGGACCCCCCCTAAGAGCACCTCAAAGGCAAGCAAATCATCAAAAACACAAAAAAATTTCCGCCTGGGTATTGGTCCAAACCACTTTTATCCGGTATTAGAGCTTCCCAGCAATGGCCCCAGAGCCGTCAACTCACCTGCAAAGAGGTAGAACAACACCCCCACAAGTGCTGAGTCTTTCTTCATTGGGCGTAAACCAGCCCTCGGCTTTGTTGGAAATAGGAGTCTGGAGGAGGAGGATAGAGGAGCATGTTCTTCTGAACTTGTGAACCTGAGGAATGCAGACTGCGGCACCTTTAAATCAATTAGCAAACAAGTGAAGACAGTTCTGCTGATGGGCTTGTTTTTGTGATTATCTGATTAAAGTTTGAATTATATTAACTGTGCACAACAAAGAAAGACAGACACACAGGAATAAAAGTGAATAAGGACGAAAAAGAAAGTTATTGATTCGTTGTCTCATTTTCAGGGCTCGGTATCACGGTCCAGGAATAAGAATAAGGCTTCGTCATCATACTCTGCGAATTCAGGCAGGGTGAGCTCAGTGTCACCTGACAGAGTAGAAATTCCCTCATCTATGTTGCTGGCCACCTCGTCTTCATCCGGCGCGCTTTCTCGTACTCTGAAATCTGGTGGTATGAGGTGCTGATTCATCTTGATCATTGTTAACCTCCCCACATTTTTGGGCGAGAGGCGGCTCCGTTTGGAAGTTACAATGCCACCAGCAGCACTGAAAACACGTTCAGAAGACACGCTTGAGAGTGGGCAAGACAAGTAGTTTAAAGCCAGGTTGGTGAGCTGTGGCCACAATTCTTTTTTCCCATGCCAATACGCCAATGGGTCAGCATTAACATAGACCTCTGTTGAGTCATTCAGATAGTCCTTGACCATCGAATCAAGGTTCTCCTCCAAGGTTCCTCCTCTTTGCTTAGCTGTTGCTGTGACCTTTTGAGAACCAAACCCAAGCCGAGCTAGCCAATCCGCTTCAGCCTCCAATGTTACTGTTGCGTCTGGTGGTGGTGCAGATGATCCGGTTGCCGGTCTCTTTAACGGCTGAGAGGCCACTTGTGCCACAGCCACAGGCGCAGAAGAGGATTGTTGTGACTGGGGATGGCCTGCTGATGATGATGTACTGCCTTCTCCTTCAATTTTCTGCCGTTCTCTTTCAAACCTCTTGGCTGAGGAGGCTATCCACCGTTTGTAAGTTGTAACATCTTCATCAGCAAAAGGAAAGAATGCTTGGCCTGCCAGCGCCTTTTTGTAGCGTGGATCCAGAATAGTAGCACAAATGTAGAGCTGCTCTGAGTGGATACTTTTAAGACGTTCATCACCTTGTAGGTGCTCCAATAATTTCTCAGCCAGAACAAAAGAGTCTTGGTTTTTTGGATCTTTTTCAAACACAGAACACACCTCCTTCAGTTGGCGCTCCAGCATGTACAACAATGGGATAGCTTTTCTCAAATTACAGTCCTCCTTGCTGACTGCACGCATGAAGAACTCAAAAGGACGAAGCATGCGTATCAGGCTTTTAACTATGTTCCATTGCGCCGCACCCATCCCCAGGTCCTCCTTCTGAGCTGTACCCTCCTGTGTTAAGAAATAGTGATCGAGTACCGTATACTGCTCATACAGACGCTCAAGCATGTAGAAGGTTGAGTTCCAACGTGTTACCACCTCCTGGATCAGTGCTTTCACTGGCATTTGACGTTGATATAGCAGGGTCCTCAGCTGCTTCCGGGCCTTAAAAGAAAGGCTGAAATGGTTGCACATTTTTCGGCAGGTGTCCAATACTCTGTACGCTGCACTGGCTTTATTACCCAAGAATTTTTGGACAACCAGGTTTATACAGTGCGCCAAACACGGCACTCTGAAATAGTAACCCTGCTTTATGGCCTTAACTATATTGGCGCCATTGTCCGTGGAAACATAACCAACCTGGCGTTTTTTTGGGGACAGCCAGTTAAGGACCTTTGTGTTAAAGACATCCAAAATGTTTTCTGCTGTGTGACGTTTCTCCAAACCAAACATGGCTAGTGTTGCATGTTTCCGAGCTGCTTTAAAAACAATGTCCGCGTCAACACCTGCGTTTAGCTTTGCTTTAGCCCCTGAAAAAGAGACCCAGTGTGCAGTGATGCACATGTAATCAGCGCCTGCGCCACTGGTCCACATGTCTGTTGTCAGATGTATAGTGTGAACAGCACTCTTCTGCAAAGCTGCCCCAATCACCTTCAGAACATCTTCATGTAGTGCTGGAACCACAACTCGGGCAAAATAGAACCGGCTAGGAACCTTCCATTTAGGGCAGAGCGCTGCCACTAATTCTAGAAAACCAACCCCTTCTACAAAAGAAAAAGGGAGAAGGTCCAGAGCTAGAATTTTAGCCAGCTTAGTGTTATACAGACGCGTCAGTGGGTGGTTGCGTTCATATTGCGCTTCTGTAAACAACATCTTTTTAATGTTGCCCTGGACCGAGGATTTACGGGATGATGATGATATCTTCGACCCACTTACGCTCGCTGATGAACTTTTTCGCATTGATGTCTCACTCTCTCCCACACTCTTAGTGTGGCTCACATGGGGTGTGCTGCTGACAGGGGTACTGGGTGTAAGTGAAGTGTTTGAATCATCTTCTTCCTCCTCGTCATCATCAGATGAAAATTCAACGTTTTCATTACGTGCAATTCTGGCTTTCTTGACCGCATCTAGGTGCGCAAACCATTGGACAGCGTGCTGTCTCTCAAGATGACCTCTCTGGCCTCCGGTACCATAGTTGGTACCAAACTTACCACGACTAACTCGAAGCTTACAAATGCTACAAATGGCTACGTTTTCCTTTCTTGGGCAAACACTAAAGAAGTCCCAAACTGGAGACTTGAAATGTCTATGGGGGCCGGAGGAGGCGGCGATACTGGTGGTGGTGGTCCTGCTGCTAATGCCAGATGAAGTGGAGGATGTGGATTGCCGAACTTCAGTACGTTTTGCACTTTCACCACCACTAATTGAGGTCGAGGTGGATGGAGGTCCCTTCTTGCGAGGAAGAAATATGGAAGCGGTAGGTGTTGGTGTACTAGTTAACTCCAAATCCAATGATTGTTGTGTTTCCATTGACTCCTCGTCGACATCATCATCACGCTCAGCAGCTTCTCGGGATAGGGTCAAAATGTCTCTTTGCTGCATGCCCGCTGGGGCTGCAGTGACCTTTATGATGACTGGCTCGTCATCGTGAGAGGCTTCATCAGCAGGAGTATCCGTCACTTCTTGTTGAGCCTCACCACACTCCATAGCTATGAGTATTTCGACGACCTTCCTGTTACGCTTAGGTATCTTTGTCAGATCATGGTCTGCCTCACTCTCAGACTGCCGTGATAATGGTTCCCAATCTTCATCCAGAACGGGATCATCAGAAGGAGGTGGGCTTGAAGAAGATGTAGACACCCCTTTGATCTTTTCCTTGCTAGGGATGCGAAAGACAATGAATGATCATCAGGAGGAGTGGCTTTCTCAAATGATACCTCGGTCTGATTGTCAATTTCCTGATGTGCCCCTACTTCGGGAGGAACAACTATTGTGGGCACTTGTGACCCTCCATGCAGCTCTGCTTGCGCATCTCCTTGCGCTGCCTCTCCTTCCACATGTACTTGGGCTTGTACTTGCACATGTTGTTGTTGTTGCGGCTGTGGTTGTTCAACACTTGTCAGATGAGTTACAACAACCTGTGTTGATTCAGGGACATTGCTGCTACTTTCTTCCGATGAGCCAACATCACTGGTTGATGGTGATTGAAGAAGTACACTGACTGCCTCTGAAGCACTCAAGGGCTTTGACTTAAGTTGGCGTGGTGGTGGAGGCACTGAGCCCAATGGAGCGGGGGTGCTGCTCCCAGCTTGGTCCCCAGCAGATCCCGCTGCAGCTGCAGGCGTACTTTTTTTTTTACTCCCAAAAAACGTGGCGGCCGGCACACCAGCCTCCTTGGCAACTTGCTTCTTCTGCTCCTTACTAGCAACTTTCTTGCTAGAGGAGCTACGGAGACCTTTTTTGGGGGCCATCTTCTTCAGAGCAGGTCAGAACAGCAGGCCTCAGTTGCACGAGTTGCAGAGTTGTCTGAGGCCAGACGTGACGTCGCGTGACGTTATGCTGCGCACACACCGCTGCAGGACTTCCTGGCACTGGTGGTTCTCTTGAGTCTTGTGCACCTAAAAGCAATGGAAGACAGAGGAACATCAGTTCAGTTATACACCCCCAAAAAAATCGAAAAAAAGCAGAAAAATCAGCGCAATCCCATGCCCTCCATGATGCTTACATTCAAGACACTCCACAGAAAGACTAGGCCCATGCAAGACTCAATACCCCTGGTGAAAAGGCCACAAGTACAGCCCCAAAAAACGAAAATCACTGAAGAATCACCACAATCCCATTCCATCCATGCCCTCCATGATGTTTAAATTCAAGACACCCCACAGAAAGACTAGGCCCATGCAAGACTCAATACCCCTGGTGAAAAGGCCACAAGTACAGCCCCAAAAAACGAAAATCACTGAAAAATCAGCACAATCCCATTCCATCCATGCCCTCCATGATGTTTAAATTCAAGATACCCCACAGAAAGACTAGGCCCATGCAAGACTCACTACCCCTGGGCATAAAGGTTGAAAAGTAGGCAAAATGGTTGCAGGTCTAACAACACTGCCTGCATTCAAAATGGCCACGTGCCTCCCAGCACATGGGCAGGGCCTGTAGCAGCACTCAAAATGGCCCCCACCCACATGGCCTGTCCCCATGAACACCCCCAAAAATCGAAAAACACAGAAAAATCAGCACAATCCCATTCCATCCATGCCCTCCATGGTGTTTAAGTTCAAGAGACCCCACAGAAAGACTAGGCCCATGCAAGACTCAATACCCCTGGTGAAAAGGTCACAAGTACAGCCCCAAAAATCGAAAATCACAGAAAAATCACCACAATCCCATTCCATCCATGCCCTCCATGATGTTTAAGTTCAAGAGACCCCACAGAAAGACTAGGCCCATGCAAGACTCAATACCCCTGGTGACAAGGCCACAAGTACAGCCCCAAAAAACGAAAATCACAGAAAAATCAGCACAATCCCATTCCATCCATGCCCTCCATGATGTTTAAATTCAAGACACCCCACAGAAAGACTAGGCCCATGCAAGACTCACTACCCCTGGGCATAAAGGTTGAAAAGTAGGCAAAATGGTTGCAGGCCTAACAACACTGCCTGCATTCAAAATGGCCACTGGCCACCCAGCACATGGCCAGGGCCTGTAGCAGCACTCAAAATGGCCCCCACCCACATGGCCTGTCCCCATGAACACCCCCAAAAATCGAAAAACACAGAAAAATCAGCACAATCCCATTCCATCCATGCCCTCCATGGTGTTTAAGTTCAAGAGACCCCACAGAAAGACTAGGCCCATGCAAGACTCAATACCCCTGGTGAAAAGGTCACAAGTACAGCCCCAAAAATCGAAAATCACAGAAAAATCACCACAATCCCATTCCATCCATGCCCTCCATGATGTTTAAGTTCAAGAGACCCCACAGAAAGACTAGGCCCATGCAAGACTCAATACCCCTGGTGACAAGGCCACAAGTACAGCCCCAAAAAACGAAAATCACTGAAAAATCAGCACAATCCCATTCCATCCATGCCCTCCATGATGTTTAAATTCAAGACACCCCACAGAAAGACTAGGCCCATGCAAGACTCACTACCCCTGGGCATAAAGGTTGAAAAGTAGGCAAAATGGTTGCAGGCCTAACAACACTGCCTGCATTCAAAATGGCCACTGGCCTCCCAGCACATGGCCAGGGCCTGTAGCAGCACTCAAAATGGCCCCCACCCACATGGACTGTCCCCATGAACACCCCCAAAAATCGAAAAACACAGAAAAATCAGCACAATCCCATTCCATCCACGCCCTCCATGGTGTTTAAGTTCAAGAGACCCCACAGAAAGACTAGGCCCATGCAAGACTCAATACCCCTGGTGAAAAGGCCACAAGTACAGCCCCAAAAAACGAAAATCACAGAAAAATCACCACAATCCCATCCCATCCATGCCCTCCATGATGTTTAAGTTCAAGAGACCCCCACAGAAAGACTAGGCCCATGCAAGACTCAATACCCCTGGAGACAAGGCCACAAATACAGCCCCAAAAAACGAAAATCACTGAAAAATCAGCACAATCCCATTCCATCCATGCCCTCCATGATGTTTAAATTCAAGACACCCCACAGAAAGACTAGCCCCATGCAAGACTCACTACCCCTGGGCTTAAAGGTTGAAAAGTAGGCAACATGGTTGCAGGCCTAACAACACTGCCTGCATTCAAAATCGCCACTGGCCTCCCAGCACATGGCCAGGGCCTGTAGCAGCACTCAAAATGGGCCCCACCCACATGGCCTGTCCCCATGAACACTCCCAAAAATCGAAAAACACAGAAAAATCAGCACAATCCCATTCCATCCATGCCCTCCATGGTGTTTAAGTTCAAGAGACCCCACAGAAAGACTAGGCCCATGCAAGACTCAATACCCCTGGTGAAAAGGCCACAAGTACTGCCCCAAAAAACGAAAATCACAGAAAAATCACCACAATCCCATTCCATCCATGCCCTCCATGATGTTTAAGTTCAAGAGACCCCACAGAAAGACTAGGCCCATGCAAGACTCAATACCTTTGGTGACAAGGCCACAAGTACAGCCCCAAAAAACGAAAATCACTGAAAAATCAGAACAATCCCATTCCATCCATGCCCTCCATGATGTTTAAATTCAAGACACCCCACAGAAAGACAAGCCCCATGCAAGACTCACTACCCCTGGGCATAAAGGTTGAAAAGTAGGCAAAATGGTTGCAGGCCTAACAACACTGCTTGCATTCAAAATGGCCACTGGCCACCCAGCACATGGCCAGGGCCTGTAGCAGCACTCAAAATGGCCCCCACCCACATGGCCTGTCCCCATGAACACCCCCAAAAATCGAAAAACACAGAAAAATCAGCACACTCTTATTCCATCCATGCCCTCCATGGTGTTTAAATTCAAGACACCCCACAGAAAGACTCAGTCCACCCACCACTAAGTACCCCTGGGCAAAAGGCCCCAAAACATCCCAAAAATCAAAAATTCCAAAATTGTAGTTGCAACAACTGTAATGCCCCAAACAAACTTACTTGTGAAATTTCTAATCCAAAAGTGATTCAAAGAAAGTCAAAAAGGCCTCAAATCCAAATATCCAGCAGCATCCACAAAAAGTAATCCTTCCAGCTCCAGATCCAAATGAAAAGTGACCAGGAGATGGACAAAGCACTGGGAGGAGCCTGCTGGACAGGAACACGAAGTTGGAGACTGTGGGGCACTTCCTTCCTCCCACCCCCCCCTCCCCAAAAAAATGTCAACCTGAGGAGTTATTCAGAGAAAAATCATCATTTCCAGAAGGTTTATGCTGCTTGCTGGTGGATTTCTTGTGCAGAATTGCAAATTTTATATTTTCACGAGTGCGAGATTATTCCTGCGCGCCTTATCTATAAAGTCGCAATTGCGAATTCCCGCGATACGTGAACACGGCGTACTCGCGTTGACAAACTCTCGCGGCAAGCCGCGATGACGTAATCGCGCTCGCCAAATTCTCGCGGGATCCCGCAGCAAGATCCAAAATGGCGCAGCACTCGCAAAATATTGAGAAAAACAACTCGGCAAACGCTGAATGACGGTAAGTGAACGCCGCGCGCCGCAAGAATTGTATCACCCAGAAAAAAAATCCGCTGCGTGCGAATTTAGCGGATTTTGCTGGAAATCCGCGAATCTCGCGGATTGCGAATTTCCCGAAAATCCGCAAAATCCACGAGCGGAGCGGATTTTACGCCCATACTTACACACGAATATTGGCAGACAGAGGTATTCTATTCATGGATTTTCTTCCCTCAAGCAAATGCAGTATCACACGTGTTTCACTTCTACAAAGTAGAGGAACATCCAACGGAATACACTCCTTTCGAGGATGTTGAAATTCTACAAACATACTAAGAGCATGCGTTCTGGATTAAAGACGCCCTACAACATCAAAACCACATTACCAGGCTCGATCCACTAGGTAGACCAGGAGCAACATGGCCGGTACTAGCCAGCTGTACACCACATCCTGACATTGAATAAATGACGGGTATGGAACTATTAGTTCAATTAAAACAACTAATCAGAATTCATAGACAATTGGTTCAATATGTCATGCGGACTCTAACAGTCCAACCTCCTATGAGGATTCCACAACAAAACCCTTACCAGAGGAACACAAATAAAATCACACCACAGAGTATACAATCCGTCATTGGTAAATTGCTCACAAGAAGGGAACAAATTCCATTCTGGATAGCTCGAAAAATTACTCAAATAGAGTCAGTATTTCCCGAAAGTACCCCTCATGAGAAACACAGGATTCTAACAATCTGTTTACCAATGGGGATCGCACCACACCTGGAGGACTGGGACACTTGGGGTACGGTCTTTGCTGCAATCTACACAAAAACACATGGTGTTCCGTCTATGGCGGTAATACCAGATGTCCTGAAACAGATTCAAAATAAATACGGGGCGGAGCCTGCATTAAATCTGGGTATGTAACTAATGAGATATTTCAAACAGGTCTCAGCTATAATATTAGCTAATATTAAAGGTGCAGCAGCATCAGTGGCGATCCGCCAACAATTAAGAGATTTTGATGTAACTGAGCAACTATATGAACTGGCCAGAATAATTGAAAAATCCTATGAAGAACTAGGTAGAGATAGTTAGGGTGGGAAACCAGTTAAACCCCAACTAACTGAAAGTCCTGAAAAGGTCTTTATTAAAAACACTCCCACTATTCCCAAAAAGAAGTGGGAGAACACTAAACAAACTTCTAAAGAGAAGTGTTGTCAATCCTGAGGTAGGTCTCCTTAAAAGGAGCCCTCTGAAAAGAGGTATAACCTCAGGAACAGGGATAATTTGAAAAAACCTGATAGATATCAAGATACTGATACAGGTTCCTCTTGCACCTTTCAGACTTCCTCACAGAAATCTGAAAGAAGAGGACGGTCAGAACACAAGGAAGAACGCGTGAAGTCCAAAGACGATGAACATGTTCCAAAAAATAAGAAAACCCAATGCACCAAAAAGAAGGTACCAGGTCTAAAAATCAGGCATGCAGAGGATCTTGAGGACACAACTCAAGAACGGGGAGTAGGCCCAGACAATGCTGGACAGCGCAGCAGAAGTAACAGTAGCTCGCAAGATCTTGGAGGATCATCTGGAGACAGTGGGCTTGAATGAGTACATCCAAGTTGAAACTGCTGATACCAGAGTTAGTTTACCCCATACGTTTTATGAAGTAACGCTCCGGATGGAGGGGGACATAACTAGGAAAATAGGAGCACTCTTTTGGGAGAAGCTCTCTAAGGGTTATCACATTCTTCTAGCTGAAAAAGACTGGCCACCTAATTTTGTCAGAGAGTGCCCACATGGCGAGGACATCATTATGCCAGCATTCTTCAATCATATTCCAATTCATTTAAAATACACCTATGCAAGAAAATGGGCTGTAGCCCAGGCTCCAGCATTATATAAAAATCATGTAGAATGGGATAAGAATTCCCCTCACCATAAAATCCAGTTAAAAACTCAACCAACTACACAAAGGCAGTATCCAGTTAAGAAAGAAGCTGAGAAACAGGCCAGGGAGATATTAGATCAACTTGAATACCAATGGGTGATTGAAACATGCATCTCGTCAATGAACAATCTTTTGTTTTCTGTCTCCAAACCAGACAATACATAAAGTCTAGTTTTGGACTACAGACATTCAAACTCTTGTTGCAAAACTTTTGCAGTATAAAATGCACACAGTGCAGCACTAATGAAGAACATTGCGCGGAAAAAATATAAAACCACATTAGATATTTCTAACGGCTTCTTCTGTCAAAATATTGCACCTGAAATGCAGGTACTTGGCTGCTTTCTCAATTATAGGGACACAGCGTCACTTCTGTCATCTCCCCCAGGGATCCAAGAATGGTCCGGGGTTATTCTCAGCTAGAGTAACAGAGTTACTACAAACGTGTGATGATAAGGCATTATCTTATGTCGATGACATCTATTTAACAGACGATGACTTGGATAGGCACTTGAACAGAGTAAATACCATTATACTTGGATTCGCACTTGAAGGGTATAAATTCAATTTAAAAAAAATCAAGAATTGCCCACCTCAACGTCCTTCTTCTAGGATACAAGTTATCAAGTGAAGGAAAAAGCCGGGCAGCCAACTGTTTAGAAAAGTGTGTGCTGCTCCAACCTCCAAAAACACTGAGAAACTTACAGTCAATTCTAGGCCTCCTAAATTCTATAAGAACGTACATTCTAAAACTACGCAGAAAGGGTTAAACCTTGCTACGAATTAATCAAACCTGATTTTAAAACAACTAATTGGACTCAAAAACATACCGAAATTTTGCGTTCAGTGCAAACAGACATGTTAGCAACAACACATTTACAGACACACGTGAACATACCCAACCTTGTAATCCGAATCATCCCAGGAAGATGTGGATTCACGTGCTTAACCTTTAATGAAGGGGAAAAAGTACCAATTGCTTATAAATCACACTTGTACACACAAGCTGAAATAAAATTCACTTCTACAGAAAAAATTCTGACAGCGGCTCAAACTGCAGTAGCAAAAGAGAGAGCCCACAGGGAAAACGCATAATGGTTGTTACTCCTATACCTGCCTTAGAGGCAGTGACAAAAGCGAGCATTCCGAATGCAAAAGCCTTACATCCTATATGGATACAATGGGTTTATTCTCTTGCTGCAACAGACATTGAATATGTTTTTGAGCATTATTTGAAATCACAAGAATTTCTACAATACAAACAAGAATGTCCTCTGCCCACTGAGATTCTGCTCCTAGAACAGTACAAATGTATAATTTATACAGACGGATCAGCCCAGCCCGCAATTGGGGGTAAACAAGCCTATAGTGCTGCGTGCACGAGCGTTAAAGGTCGCTGGTGCGATGGTAAATTCAGACCTATGGTCACAAAAACACAATCTCTCGGAGAGAGAGCATTTAAGAGGGCGCTTGAAAATACCGATCGCGAATTCCCCACACTCATGGTGTGCGATTAGTATTACTTCATTCAATCTTACAATGAATACTTGCAGAACTGGATTCAAAGCGGTTTCAAAGACGCAAAAGTTGGCACCATCAAGCATAAGTTGCTTTGGGTACAAGTAGTTCAATTACAGAAAGAACTACAAAAGACTCACGTGATCCATGCACTGAGTCATCAACGTGATGGCATTCACGTTGCAGGAAATTCATTGGCTGATGAAGCCGCAAAGGCAGCTGTGCAAACGGCTTCTGTTGTTGCAATCACTCGTTCAAAAATGAAAATAGACAGCAAAATAATGCAAGCTGTCACCGCTTCCGTCAAAGACAGGGGTAAAAGATTACCAAAAGGCTTTCCGCTCAAATACTCGTATAAAACCGATACAAATAATGTTCCGTTTGCTCGAAACCCTGAAGTGGAGGATAGAGTAATTCCAAACATAAAACATAGATTAGGACTAATTTCAGCAACACATGAAGGGCTTGCCTCTGCGCATGCAGGTTTTTCCGCCACAGTATCGTTATTAAAACAAAGATACTGGTGGCCGCGCATGAGGAAACAGACCAGAAACTATGTTACTACGTGGAAAAGCAACAACTAACTGGTAAAATTCACCAGACTGTCATAGTAGGTGATGGGACCATCATTCTTTACCCGACCCATCTGATTGGATGATACAGCTGGCTTATAATTAGCAAATTTTCTATAAATCTATCTCAGAAGAAGCAATTGTCTTGTAAGGATATTAAAATATTTCTATTCTCAGACAGGTACAAATCTGTCCTGAAGTCCAAGTTCAGCCCTTGGTTTACAATTTTGCGGGATAAGATTGTTTGCTCCATCAAAAGACAGGTTACTGATTCCTACATTTTAGAAAAGGGAAATTAATAAACTCATTACTCGAAGGCCTTTAAAAAAAAAAAGATATGTGAAATATAATAATTGAAAGTCATATTTATACTTTTCAAAATGCAGGGAAATTATGATTCCTCTATGTTGTCTTTATTAAGTTGTCGGGCCTGGTAGATTAGTGGATTAACACATCCATTGCAGGGACTGGGGTTTGGCCTCATGGTCACATGTGCCATTCCCAGCGGATACACTTAGCCTTGCATTTTGGGGGAGGTAGACAAATTGAGCACCACTCAAATCTGTGACTCAATGCCAAGATGCCCCCACCTGTCTTGTGGGTGGAAGTGCACAGTGCACATACGAGTTATGCTATATATCAAAATAGGATGGGCTGCTGCAAACTGGTAGTAACCATTTGCCAATTGGGATGGGGGTTTGAACGGGATTGCAGTCCTGAGGTACAACATTTCCTTGCTGATATGTTCAGGGGTTCCTGTTCACAGATTGTCCGTGGGGTATGATTCATTTATTGAAAAATGGGCAACAATGATTTTCTTGCATCACAAACACCTTTTGTGCTGGTGGGCTAGTTGCATGTTATACAGCGCAGGTCTTTAGGCAACTATCGGGGAATAATGCTGGGATCTACACCCTTCGCTAATGCTCGCCATAGCTCTATTATATGTTATTAGATGTCAGATTAGTGACGGTCTAGTGGTGATCGTATGAGGTTAGTAGGGCAATCTGTATTAAACAACTAAAATAGCTGGGGGGTACAGTAAGTTTGAACTATTCACATAGGCATTGGTTGCGAATATTTATGCCCAGAATACAACAATAGAACTCATGCCCAGCCTTAGTTAACCAATGGTTACTGGCACATGGTGTCTCTGTTTTAGAGTGCGGCATTAGGGAGTTTGCATACTTAGCTCTCTGTTGCACTTGCCATCTGCGGGCTTAATTACATTATAATTACAGTTATCGATGGCGCAGAGATAGCCAACGGTTGGTGGCACAGGGGCATCCCCGATTTGGTGTGTATCATTAAGGGAGCTGGTGTGCTTGGCTCTCTGTCACCCTTACCATCTACATGGTTGGGACGAAAGTGTAGACAAGACATTTACCAATGCCCTCTCTTGTTGTAAATTACCAGTATATAAGAGCACTATAGCCTCAAGCAGATGGTCAGATCCCCAGCTTTAACACTATCACAGAACATCACAAAACCACACTTATAGCTGTTGTGCAAGGTTTGCGCTGGACGCTACCAGTGTCACTTCAGTGGCAGGGGGACAAATCCTCTCCCCCCCCTTTTTTTCTAGGGAAAGGGGTAATGGTGGAAAAATGATTAGATCATCTCCCCAGGGTACACTGCCAAATACCTATGCAGTTCATTATCCAGTGGAGGTAGTAAGGAGGTTACAACTTTAGGTTAAAGCTTATTCCCACAGTGTATAGGAATGTATTGGTGATATAAGCCCTCGGATTAATTTGTGATATAATCCGCAGGCAATTCGGGGAATTGTGCACAATTTACATGGAGTGAGCCTTGGGAAGGTATGCCATTTTAAAAGTTCATCCCAATAAAATGCAGATATTAATTTGGTCTGGCTTAATTGCCAAATATTTCTATGCAGACATTCTCTTTCCGTTCAATCAATCAATCAGTATATTTGTAGAGCGTGCTACTCACCCATGAGGGTCTCAAGGCGCTGAAGGTGGGGTGGGTGCCGCTATTGCTCGAATAACCAGGTCTTGAGGTGTCTCCTGAAGGTGAGATGATCCTGGGTCAGTCGTAGGTGTGCGGGGAGGGAGTTCCAGGTCTTGGCTGCCTCCGGTGGTGGTTCTGCGAATCCGTGGGATGGTGGTGAGGGCGAGGCTGGGGGAACAGAGCTGGCGGGTGGGGGCGTAGAACGAGAGGGGGCTGTTGAGGTAATGGGGGCCCATGTTGTGGAGTGCTTTGTGTGCGTGGGTGAGAAGCCTGAACGTGATCCTCTAGCTGATGGGGAGCCAGTGCAGGTTTCTCTGGTGGGCGGATATGTGACTGTGGCACAGGATTTTGAGAATGAGTCATGCGGAGGCGTTCTATATGCGTTTCTGAAGTTTGGTTGTGGTTCCTGCGTAAAGGGCGCTCCCGTAGTCCAGTCGGCTGGTGACGAGGGCCTGGGTGACCGCCTTTCTGGTTTCGGTGGGGATCCACTGGAAGATCTTTTGAAGCATGCGTAGGGTGTTGAAACACGAGGACGAGACTGCGTTGACTTGCTTGGTCATCGTGAGGGATGAGTCCAGGATGAATTCCTGGTTGCATGTGTGGTCCTTGGGTGTCGGTGTGGTGCCCAGCGTCGTGGGCCACCAGGAGTTGTCCCAGGCGGATGGGGATTAACCGAGGATGAGGACCTCCGTCTTGTCCGAGTTGAGCTTCAGACGGCTGTGCTTCATCCATTCTGCAACATCTTTCATTCCGTCCTGGAAGTTGGCTTTGGCGGTGAGAGGGTCTTTGGTGAGCTAGAGCATTAGTTGGGTGTCGTTGGCGTAGGAGATTATGTTGATGTTGTGTTTGCGAGAGATGGTGGCGAGGGGGCTCATGTAGATATTGAAGAAGGTTGGGCTGAGCGAGGAGCTCTGGGGTACACCGCAGCTGATTTTGGTGGCTTCGGAGCGGAAGGGAGGGAGGCAGACTCTCTGGGTTCTGTCGGACATAAATGATGTGATCCAGTCCAGGGCCTTTCCTTGGATCCCAGCGTTGTAGATGCAGGTTATTAGGGTGTGGTGGCAGACGGTTTCAAAGGCAGCCGAGAGGTCAAGGAGGATGAGACTGGCTGTTTCTCCACTGTCCATCAGGGTCCAAAGGAACTCCATTTTAAAGGCTCACCCCAATAAATGTGGAGATTTTTGGGGTCTTGCTTGATTACCAAATATTTCTATGCAGAGTTTTTTTTTCCTTTTGACTACAGCAGTCTTTCGTAAGGGACTATGGTGTACAATACAAGTCACGAAGAGTGGACCTTGAGAATGAAATGCATGGGTAAACTAATCCCTATAAAGGATGGCAATGTATTTCCGCAGTAATCCACAGTTAATGTGGGGATTTGTGTCAGAAGAGCATAGTGAAGAATTATGGTGTACAACACAATTAACGGAGTAGACTTGGGGAAGGAAATGCTCAATTACCGAATATTTATATGCACAGTTTCTCATTTCCTTTTATGTTTCAGCAGACATTGGAGAGGACGGGTGGTGTGCAACACAATTATCATGGAGGGGGCCTTGGGAAGGAAATACATTTTAAAAGTGCATCCCAATAATGGGTGGTGATTTATTTGTGGCATAATCCCTGCTACCAAATAAACCATCATTAAGGTTGCTTTACTTAATGGCCACAGTTTTCCTTCCCTTTTACGTGTCAACAGTTCTTGTGAGTACTAATTGTGTGAAACACAATTAACATACAGTGGGCAGAGTGCATAAGTACAGGCCAGTAAAAGTCTGGCACAAGAGGGTCTTTTTGAGGACACTAAATAGGCAGCATAGCTGAGTCATTCTATGCACAAGGGGGTGCCAAGTTGGTAAGGGGACTATGGCTGATGTCAGCAGGTAAGGGTATTGGGAGCCCGGGGACTGGTTGAAGGAAAAGTAGAATGTCCTGCTGAGGTCATAGACTTCGTAGCCCTATCGCTGGTCACCAGCTGCCTTCTTTCGGATTCAAACTGCTGGGAGGTGGATCGATTGGAGTTCCTAGGGTACTAGTTTCCTTGGGGATGGAGGTGAATGTCTTAAGTGAAACCGGGAGATGTGTAATGGGGTCCTTCCCAACTTGATGGGCACTAGGAGGGGCTTCTGGACAAGGTGCCAGTTCCTGAGGTTGGTTGCCAAGATTTAATTGTATAAAGCATTCTGGGCTCAAAAAATGTATCACAAGGTGGACAGAGGGTTCAGTATTACGCCACCGCTTAAGAACCAATTGTCAAAAGGGAAACCTATAGATGTGGGCGGTAGTAATACCGCAGGCAGAATAGGTTAAGGGGGCTCCAGTTAAGGCCATGGACAAATTGGTGAAGAAGCTGATATAGGCGATCAGTAATACCCCAGATGCAGAGGATCAACTGTTTGCAGGAAATTTATCATAGGACTACCCAGATAATAAGAGGGAGCGGTGGCATCAGGATGGAGGGCATATGTTGGTAGAAGGGCAGTAGCTCTTTATACAAACAATTTGTGGGGCTATGGTGTAGCACAGTTAGCGCAGGAGGGGAGGGTGAGTGCACCAGGAAGCTTCTCACCCTGTGGCGGTTCAGCGACTGGATGGCCCCAGGAAGGGGTAGGATCCACATGTGCAGAGGGTAGGCGGAAGGGGGGAGTGACCTGCTGTTGGTCCTTGGCTCTTCTGCCCTAACCCACAACGTATGGATTGAGTGAACCTTGGGGAGGCTGCCTGAGTGCAGGCACTCTGGTGCAGTAGCCAGTGTGCCATGCGGGGGCCCTGGTTCAACTAGTGCAACTGTTCGCTGTAGCGCGTTGGGGCCTGCTGGCACAATGTGCGTAGCAGAATGGTGGCTTGGTGGGCTGAGGCGGCCAAGTTCAAGTGTTTGGCCAAGTTCTAGAGTTCAAGTGTAATGTGATGCATACCTTCTTTACTGCCTTTGACAAGTCAAGGCCACTAAAGGTATGGCCAAGCTCAAGTTCAAGAGTAATGTTGAGCCTACATGCCTTGCAGCCTTCGTCATGTTGATGTCGCTAAAGAGTGAAGCTGTAATAATTTTATATCCAAAAAGGATACTGTTAATCTGTGTTGGTCACCGGTTAATTACCTTGTTTGTGAATAAAAAGGTTCCATGAACAACACGCTCTGATTCTGAGAGTTCTTGGGCAATTGGGAGTAGTGAATGTCACGTTGTGCACATACTATGTCCTCTACCCACTGAGATTCTGCCTCTAGAACAGTACGAATGTATAATTTATTCAGATGGACCAGCACAGCCCGCAATTGGGGGGAAACAAGCCTATAGTTCTGCATGCACGATCGTTAAAGGTCACTGGCGCGATGGTAAATTCAGACCTATGGTCACAAAAACACAATCCCTCGGAGATTGTACAGCTCAGCGAGCTGAATTACAAGCATACAAGATGGCATTTGTAAATACTGATTGCTAATTCCCCACACTCATAGTGTGCAATTCGTATTACTGCGTTCAATCTTACACTGAATACTTTCAGAACTGGATTCAAAGCGGTTTCAAAGACGCAAAAGGTGGCACAATCAAGCATAAGTTGCTTTGGGAACAAGTAGTTCAATTACAGAAAGAACTACAAAATACTTACGTGATCCATACACTGAGTCATCAAAGCAATGGCGTTCACGTTGCAGGAAATTAATTGGCTGATGAAGCCCGAAGACAGCTGTGCAAACGGCTTCTGTAGCTGCAATCACTCGTTCAAACACAAAAATAGACATAGAAATAATGCAAGCTGTCACCGCTTCCGACTAAGACAGGGGTAAAAGATTACCAAAAGGCTTTCCACTCAAATACTCGTATAAAACTGATGCAAATAATGTTCTGTTTGCTCAATTCCCTGGAGTGGGGATAGAGTAAATCCAAACATGGAACATAGATTATGACTAATTTTAGTAGCACATGAAGGGCTTGCCTCTGCACATGCAGGTGTTTCCGCCACAGTATCGTTATTAAAACAAAGATACCGATAGCCGCGCATGAGGAAACAGACCAGAAACTATGTTTTGGAATGTGAAATCTGCCAAAAGATGAAAGTCTCAACGGTGAAACACCCGACGCATACGCTCTGTTAATTTCAGATAAACCATTAGCTTGCGTTTATGTGAATTACTGCGGTCCCTTACAGAGGAATGGTAACTATAAATATATCATGGTCGCCGTGAATTCATGCTCAAGATTCATTTGGATGCGGCCTCAGCGCTCGGCTGACGCCCGAACTGTTATTAAAGATTTGCGAGTATTTATCAGCACATACGCAGTCGGCACACTACATTCTGACCAGGGTCCGGCGTTTAGCTCAAAAACTTACAAGGAGGCCATGGCTAATCTGGGCATTGCATTGCGGTATTCTAGTCCATTCCATCCTGAGGGATATTCTGTAGTGGAGAGAAAAAATCAGGACATCAAACAATCTATAACAGCTAGGGTATTAGGCTCGGGTGAGGGGTGGGACAAACATCTAATAAGTGTCCAACGTAGTCTAAACAATCTGCCAAGAAGTTCTCTGGGTGAAATCACTCCATATGATATCCTTTTTGGTACTAGAATGATTGTCCAGGACCTTGATTGTCACACTTCAGTGGTAGAATGAAAACCTTTTGATATCAAAGACCGTTTGGGTGTTTTGCAGGACTTAAATGAAACAAGAAGTCAAAGCAACATATTACAGAAGCCAACGACCACTGAAGGGGAGCCACCCAGCCCAGCAAGGCCTGCCTGGATTCTAAAGAGTGGGGATCTAGTCAGAGGAAAGATCGCGGATAAGAAGGAATTTGGGCCTTCATACAGACAACCAGTACCTGTGCTAGTAATCCACGGATCAAGAACAGTGTTACTGCTGCCACTTGCAGGAAGAAAGGAGAACAGGTTTGTTTCTATCAACCTGGTAAAACCACATCATGTGGACAATCATAAGTAGTAGGCCAAGTGGACTCCAAAGATGTAGCAGATGACCA
The DNA here is from genome assembly GCF_964263255.1 of Lissotriton vulgaris. Lineage (NCBI taxonomy): Eukaryota > Metazoa > Chordata > Amphibia > Caudata > Salamandridae > Lissotriton > Lissotriton vulgaris. The sequence goes on from NC_141687.1 coordinate 1,120,827,896, forward strand.
AATCTGGCTACTATCCAAGAGGTTCAAACTGAGAGATTGATAACATTTGAAGACTCTGCAGTACATAATAAAGGGCTATATAACAAAGCAATGAAACTTGCACCTCTTGAGACCCAAATAACAGTTTGTCAAGAAACACCTGTCTACAATAATATAGCATCTGACTATACTAATATGACAAGGGATTCAGTAGCTCCAGTGATTTCAAGTAATCCTGATGCCATACCCACAATTGACAGAACTGCATCTGGCTATTTCATTACCTTTGATGTGTTTTCCGAGGATCCCAGTGAACCTGAAACGATGCCAGCAAATAAAACTTTTAAAGAACAAGCAAAAGAACATTTTCGTCAACTTGAAAAAACATATCTGTTTTCATCATGGGTTGAACTTTGGATTGTGCTAGGTGTACTTTTTCTCCTACTTTGGCTAATTCTTGTATTAAGTTTGGGAGTGCTAATAAATCGAAGATATAGTAAAATGGACACAGCAAGTAAGAACATCAACTTACTCCACAAGCCACACAAATCATCTCATCGTGAACAAAGAGTCTTGACATCAGTGAACATCACAGCCGTTCCTATACCTGGTGGTATAGTTTGGGGTAAGAACTGATTATGACATCTTTGGTCATGTAGAGCTGTTGAAGATTCCACACCAATTCAAGGTTTCCTTAAGTGACTTTGTTTCACCCAGCACATTTTCTGATGATTGGGACTTTGAGACTGTTAATAGTATGATGCCAGACTTAGAGATGTCTGCCAAATTTACAAAACATGAATACTTAGAAGGTTCATCGAATTACAAACAAATGTACTGGTATAATCACTATGGTCATCATTATTTGCACAAATCTGCAAACCCTAGAAATGTTTATACTTTTAATCAATAAGAACATTGTCCAACACCACCAAAGGGTAGCTCAAAAACGTTTGATGAAAAATGTCTATACTTCTCAAGTTTCAATGTCTCAAATACAGAAACATTTTTCTTTAAAATGTTAATAAGACAGGAATGAAAAGTATGTTGACTAATACTAAGCAAATTTATTCTGCGGCCTTGTATGCTCATCTGTCCTCGTTAGGTTTTGACTTTTGGAGAGACAACATTGAGTCAAAAACTGTCTGGGGCACAAAAGGCTGGCAGGTGCAGGGAATAGAATCTTTATTTCGAACTTGCATTATCCCTGAACAAATAATGTTTTTGAACGACACTGTCCAAAAGACATCCTGTCTCGGCCTAGCTAAGATAAAAGATTTGAACAAACCGTCAATACCTACACCTACATCTGATAGTAAAAACACTAAAGAGCGGGTGGTCGAAGTAAAAACAATTTTACTAAAGAAAAGAACTGATCCTGATTGGAAAAAGTTGTTAATCTGGCCCACAGACACAAATAACTGTCAAGATAGATTCTTAAATAAGACACAAGGATTTACATTGACCAGGCCAGATCCACAACATGTCCAGAGACAACATCCAGGGATAGTAACAACATACAGTGTAGGAAAACTGTGCCTTGATTCGCTACAAAAATCCACACTAACAGAGGTGAACAGCACTTATCTTTAAATAAAGATGGCGGTGATTTAAGGGACTTCTTACAAGGTCCTGCGAAACGGCATCATAAGCGTTTTATATATGCTGGTATATATCCTATTTATAATGAAGCTTGGAAAGCGACACAAGCAGAGACTGCAGAACGAATAAGAGAAATCAATCATATTAATTTAGAGAAATCTCTCTCTGTAGTTGACAATGGGTTAACGACTCTGTCATCCAGAATTTATTCTTTGGACAGCATAGTATCCTCTGCCATAGACATAATGGAACATATCTTGCTCATGCTACAGCATGGACAGTCACAATTGCATTCTATAATGCTTTTAGGCTGGACGTTACAAAGTCTTCGTTCTGGATATGTGCCATGTCATCTAATCAACACCACTCATTGTTTTCTGTATTTAACCTTACAGATAAACAAATTGCTTTGGCACAAAGAGGAGCAGACTATACGGTGCTGATCATTGAGAAACTGGAAAGATTACCATTAACTGGTTCAGAAAAACCTGCAACAGAATGGCTAATACACGGGACAATCAGTCTGCCTGTCACAATTTTCCATTTTCAATATTGTTTGAAACATATACCAGCTGGCGATATGAAAGCTTGGGTAAAGAATACATCAAGTCAACCTGGGATTTACCATATACACACAGATGTTGGAGTGGGGGATAACAAGTATTTCTTAGTAGTACAAATTGCAAAAACGCACTTAGTGGTACACTTATATGTCAGGGTATTAACTTACACGGAGCCTGCGATGGTTCTTCGACCAACCTATCCTGCCACCTGCAAGGTTCTCCAGCTGCAGTGATAGATCCAATTTTTAGGCAGCTTTCTAATGGAAGCTATATTATATTGAATGGCCAGAGCTGCTGTGGCATGTTGCCAGGGATAGCCTATCTCATAACTGTGTCAGCCAGGGTCACTTGCTGTATGCAAGTATTGTTTCCTAAAACCAAGACAGACGGGGAGTCGCCGTTATGGCCTTCACTGAACATCTCTTCTATACGAATTGATACTATAAGCAGAATGAAAGCCATTCTTTTACAAAAAACTTTGCCACTGACCTCGTCCAAAGAGACGTATGAACTACAAGTTGCAAGGTCTTCTGCAGAGATACATGCCCTTTTATCAACAAACTGAACTATATATTTCGTAGAAATGTTAGGTCGTATCTTAAACATGTCTGATACTAGTAGTATTGTACATGTATTTAAGACAGTTTTTTCGGGACTATTAGCACCTTTTGAAGCAGTCCTCTGCATTTTTCCAAACTTCGTGCACTCTGTGTTTGGGGGCCTGCCTCTCATTTTGGGACTCGTATACTATTTTTGTTCTTTCTGCTCCGATATGGCAAGTCAAGTCACCAGCGACACCCAGATTACCTTAGAGAACACTCTCCTGGCAATGAAGTGTTGTGAGCGCATGATACAGATTTTGGGCTTGGCTCATTTACGAGATCTGAATACCATGTGGTTTCTATCATTCCGACCAATCTGGCAAGATTGTATCTTACCTGTTCCTTGATGCCTGCTATGTGGAGAAGAATGCGTGTTAGACATTTGTCTGACACTCCCCTCAGTACTGCCAACGGATGTTGATACTGTGCTTGGATCAGTAACGGCTCATGCATTGTGTTGTCCCCAGCGGCTACCAGTTCTGATGACAGCATTCATTCTCACAGATGTAAACTGCTGACGGGGAGATATGTGGAACGACAGGCACACAGGTACCATCTCCTTCTAACATTGCTAATGCAGCTGATGGCAAAGCTTCCAATTTTTGTGCAAACAATCTACTTAACGAAGTAGTCCAACTTTCACCTACTTTAGTAGACAAATTCTTTACAAGCTTAGAAGATTTGATGTTTTCTCTAAACAATGAGACTGACTTTTAAAGTTAGCACAAAGTGTTCTATGGGACTCTGAATTCGACCATCACTTTTCAAAACAAGCTTCTAACTTTAGAACTCTATTTTTCTACAATTTGATTTTTTTGGGCACAAAGTATTCTGTTTAAAGTAGAACTATTCCTAGAGAACAAGAAATATTTGAATACTTCCAAGAGACAATATTTTACCCTGTCCTAAAACAATCAGTTTACATAATCTGCCATGGAATGGTCTTGATTTTTTTTTTCTGTATTTAAGAGCCATTTCATAAATGTAGAAGAATCTAAATGTATTTTTCATGATTCATTCAGATAGCATTTCCAATATCGTACTATATGCTTTGAATGAAAACATTGCTTTTAAAATGCGTATAGCACAAATGCTCTTTTTATGTACAAACCATTTTGAATGCCTTTCTATGTATTTAAGTAGTTTTTTATTAATACTCATACTTTAGATATATTTTATAGGCTTAGAACTTAGTAATGTTGAACATAATAAAGTGGAGTGGATGCTGTATGGCGATTTAGGATCGGAGCGAAATTTCCCGATTCATGCCCTTATATAGGTACAATTCACATTGCCCTAATATAGGCACATAAATCAAACCCATATTTAGACATAGCCCATGCAGTCCAAATACAGGCATGGCTACTTCCACCCATACCAAAACGTCACAACGATTTCTTGGAAAATCCGCTTAAGCAGTCAGGGGCCTCCCCTTGCTTGAATATTGATTTTTCCAAGAACTCATGAACTTTACAAAGAACTACTATTCCCTTGGGGTTCTTTGCTGACGTTATTATGCCCAACTTTACGTCAAACTAGGCACCTTCAAGGTATAAACATGCCTTCACTCGCTCTAGCAAGAAACAGTGGTCCGGAGCAGCTCAACTATCTACTTGCTCGATGCAGCTCGCTACAGCAAGTACCGAAGGAAGCCGATCCTCCAGCTGACGCACTGATCGAGAGGCTGCATTTCTCTCGGTGAGAATCCATCTCCGGTGTTTTCAAGATCCCCTCGCGGGGTGTTGGGAAATCGAGTCCCGAGACAGAGATACCAGACCTCTTTCATTCTAAACTAAGGTATTGAGCTGATTAGACCCTAAGCGAAAGCTTGTATAGATGCTTAGCAAAGAAAACCAAACCTATGCTACAAAATTCTTACTCCCTCCCGCGTACTAGACTTAGGTTAGGTACATTGGGGTAGGCGTATTTTAGATAGCACTAGTTGAGTATTTATTTATGTCTGTTCTTTTATATGGCTTAGAAACCATACAATGCTTTTACAGTATTATTTCATAATTCTATTCTCACTGTACGTTTTATACTTTGCAGCCTGCATTACGATTCTACCAGTTCACTTTACTTGCTTGAGAAAGAAGACTGTTCAATAAATCCTTTTATTTAAAACGCCTGTCTCTCTATTTTTCTGCACCTCTGTTGAAATGAAGCATGCACGATTGACTAAATAAAATATTTATCTATTGTTTCCACGACTCTGAAAATACGTTTATTCTTGGGGAAACAAAGTTGTCATTTTTATGCAGTTGTCAGAAACTAATCCCTTCTTGTGCATTCGAGAACGTTTCTAGTGACCTCTGAGCTAGCTGGCACTCACTATTAAGTTTAGTATATTCAATAGAGACCTAGTCGACCTCAGTCCTATGTCTAAACTATAGGATATACTATTCTAATGCGCAGAGCCTACTGGGAATATAGGAACTACACTACACCACCAATAGTTGTGTTTTTAAATTGTGAGCCCGGGGACACCAAATTCCAATTTAGGGGAAGTTGCCAGGTCGACATGGCAGGTGAAACTGCATACACAGGCTCAGAAGAGGCAGGGCTGAGACATGTTTGAAGGGCTACTTATGTGGTGGCACCATCAGTGCTACAGGCCTACTAGTAGCATTTGATTTAGAGAGCCTGGGCACAGGTAGTTTACTGTACTAGGGACTTATTAGTAAATCCAATATGCCACTCAAGGAGAAAACAAATCCCATTACATTTTAGACACAGAACACATGCACTTTAACACTGGTGAGCAGTGGTAAAGTGTTCAGTGTCCTAAAATCAGGAAAAAGGAAGTTCAGCACAGAGTCAAAAACAGGAGTTCAGAAGCATATAGACAGAGGGAGCCAAACCAAAAGACACCAGGACTAACACTGAGGTATGCTACATACCTTATAGATGAACTGAAGACGATGCTGAAAAGTTTTAAAGAGAAGTTCATGATTGCACAAATGAAGCTGGCTCAGAAATGTCTTGAAAATCAGCTGTATGTAGGGAGTGTTGGTGGAATGCAAGGTGTTGGTTACAAGAATGGAGGTCAAATGGTGCGAGGTGGTGTCGGTGTTCTGCAAGGTAGAGGAAAATGTGTTCCAGCTTATCCAAATTCAGGGATAAATATTTCAATGTTGAAGAAATCGACTCCTTGTGATTATTGTAACAAACTTGTGCATTGGAAGTGGGAATGCCGACAGAAACCTAATAGGGTATGTGTTGATGGGCAAATGCAAAGTGTGAATCTGACTCAAATGCAGAATGTACCAGTTCAGCAAATGCAAATACCAAATCAGTCACAGATCCCAATGATGCAGGTCCTGTAAGCTCTGATGCCTTCACAGAATGTGGATAACCCCATATTTAATGTGGATCAAGTTCCAAAAGCAAACACAAATCCATTCCAAAATCAGAATACATTTCAATAATTTCTTTTGTTTGAGAACAAGAGCTTCGACTCCAATCATTTGAAATGACAGTACCTCAGGGGGGAGGAATATTGCGTACTTGGAGCAGACTTAGAGGTAGACCAGAGTAGTTCATTTGTAGAAGGTGGGGTAAATGGCCACTAAGTGTCATTTCTGGATGACACAGGAGCTACCCATTCCAGCTACAGTCAGGGATTTTCCCTGACCCACCCCTCTCGGGAAAGAAGATCCAAGTTGTAGGTATCACAAATAAGCAAATTACTAACCCAGTTTAAATGAAAGTTCCTGTAAAAATAGGTTCATTTAAAGACGATCATCAGTTTGTCGTGCTTGATTAAAATTAAAATCCTGTAAACCTACAAGGAGGGGATCTTTTGTGCAAGTTAAACTGCATGATTTACTTTACATCAGAAGATGTCAAGTTCCAAATGCATGGTGAATATGGGGAACATAAAATGGTCAGACAAGGAAGAGCTGTTGGACCGGTAGCAACGGTAGAGGGCTTACCTCCCAATTTACAAGCTCCTGTGAAACCTAAGTTATTGGATTTTTTATGGAAAGACATTAGACTCATTAAAGGTGTAAAACCTGCCTGAATAATGATTAAATCAGATGCTGCATTCCCCAAAATCTACCATGTAATCTCACACCATGGACAGTGGCTGGAATTACTTTGGAGATTGAGTCAATGTTATGACAAGGAATTTTGAGAGAAATAGTAGGAAGTCCTTTCAATTAGCTGATCATGGAATTACAGATGGAATAAGCAACTATAGAATGATGTAGGTCTTACAAAAAGGTATAGTCATCCCATATTGTCCTGATGTACCAAATCTAGCCACAATATTGTTTCAGATTCCCTGTGATGCTCAGTGATTCACTCTAATGGACATTTTCCGGGCATACTTCTCCATTCCATTTCATGAGGAAAGTCAATTTCTGTTGCCATTAAAATTTTAAAACAGAGTTTAGGCATGGTGCCAAGTCCCATAAGGGTCTACAGAGAGCTCATCAATCGATCAGACCTTGAAAAATAATCTTGAGTCTTTACAAATGCCTTGCAATTCAGTTCTTGTACAGTAAATTGATGATCTATTTGTGGTGTGAAATACAACAAGAAGCCTGTAAACTGGATAAAATTGTCTTGCTAAATAATATAGCTGAGCATAGACATAAGGGGGCATATTATCAAGGGTGGCGATAGTGAATTATCGCCGCTTTAGCGGCCGTTTTTGGCCGCTAAGCGGCGATAATTCTATCGCCCCATTAGCAAGCTGCCGATAACAGCAGTTAGCGACAGCTTGTAGGCGATAGTGAGCGGTTTGAAGCCCGCTTTGCATGTCAGCGATATTTATCGCTAATGACATGCAAAGTGGGCGTACCCAACCTGTTAGCGACTGAAAGCAGTCGCTAACGTCGCTATCGCCTATTAGCAATTGATGGAAATTTTTGCGCTAAACACGAATATCTCCAAAAACTAACACCTGTCCAGACCAGTTCTTAGCTATGTTATCCAATGGGAGGTGGATAACATGGCTAAGAGCATTTTGTCGCTAATGCGTGAATATCGCTGTATTCTCAGCGATATTCACGCATTTCGCCGCTATCGCCGGGAAATTTATCGCTTTGGAGATAAACGTTGCTAATAGCACGTTATCTCCAAAGCCAAATTGACTGTGTGTTCTCTTTTCTGCTATTGATACATTTCGGCGATGCTCAGAGATAAAAAATCATTACTCGCTACTTGTTGGTAATATGCCGCAAGGTGTCTCCAAGTAAGTTGCAATGCTGTCAGAAAGAGGTTCTGGATTTAGGATATCTCACTGAAAAAGGATCAAGGAAGGTGTCACAAGAGGAATTGCTACAATGCTGCACACATAGAAACAGCAAAAACTAGAAGAAATAAAGCATTTCTACTTGTTTTGCCTTGTTATGACCAAGTTTTTTTTGTCTTAATTTTGGTGCTGCCTCCAATTTAAGCAATGCTTGTAAATAGGGGCAACATCAATGGTTGTTGCGGTGGAACGCTCACCGCAACACCCACAGCCTAACCCTTTCACGAAACCATAGCGTGCCTTATTTACAAGACAGCGATAAGCCACTTCAAGTGGCTGAACTCTGCCCTTAAATAAGGCAACGCCCATATTACCACAGAACCATCTTTAAAAGTGACGTTCATGTGGCGATAGGGGGTTGTAAATATGCCCCTAAAGATGGAATGATTAACATAAGCCTTCTTGTCCAGCCAAATTGACTGTGTGTTCTCTTTTCTGCTATTGTATCCCACAACTCAGAGAAGCATATTGCCTATAGTTTGCATTCATGATGCCCAAGAGCAGAGGAAGTGAAAAGAAAGCTGTAAATTGACAAGAAATTAGTATGGAAAATATCCAGCTCCTTGTTACAGATGCATCAGAAGTAAAATAAACTTAAAATATTTTTCTACCACTTTCTTTACACCAAGAAGAGAGGAAAGGAAGCCATTTTACTCTCTTCCTCCCATGAAGCTGCAGTTGAAGTCATCTCATATTCCTGCACTCAGAGACACAGCTTTGGAAAATGTAACTCTTTTATCCTGCTGTATCCCCGCCATGACTTCCAAAACGCAAAGGCACCAACCACCAACGGTTTTTAGTCACCGGAGGTGGACTGGACTGGACTGAGGACATCTCGGACAATTGTGGGTGTCAGTCTGTCAGTTCTTCATCTGTGACTCTCTGATCCTGGCATGGTAGGAGTTCTGGAGTACTGCAAATGTATTACATGGTACCCCAGAGCAGGAGCACAATACAGGAATCAACCAAGTGACAGGGGTGGCATCCAATGGGTGGCATGTATTGAGGGGAAAACAGTATCACAGAGACCGGTGTCAAGCTGTAAAAAAAAATCTGAATTTACCTCAATAGGTCTGAAGGTGCCCATTTTTTAAAATCTAAAACCATTACTCGAATTACAGCTTGCATTGATTAAAACCACAAGAATGGGCATCCAGGAGTGAAAAACGATTCTATACAACCATAATTTATCAAATTTTTCATTATGTTTGTTACATGAAGTTTCCGCAATTACACCATTACTACACATTACTTAAGGCAGGAGCACAAATAATTAGAATGTAAGTGGCTGTTGGTGGCAGCAATTGTGTTGTTTGCCTTATATTTGAAATGCAAAATAGATTCCCATGCCTAAAATAGACCCGAGAACGCATTTCATAATAAAATCTAGTTATATCTGCTCATTTTGCATTTTGCCTAAATTAGCATATTTTTGACTAATTTTGTGAAATTACACAGAAGTAAATTAAGAGAATTTCACACACCCTAACTGTAGAATCTGCAACAAAACAATAATGTTGGTCTTATCATTCTTTTCATCCTCCTTCTCCTGGTCTATCTACTTTTCTTAGTGCTGCCCACCTCTTCCTCCTATTTGTTATTCTCCTTCCCTGGGCCTCATCCCTATTCCCTTGACTTTGCAAATTGGTCTCCTACTAATCTTGGGCCTCTTATTCATCGTGGTCCTGGCTTGGTCCACCTTGTCCTCTCTCGCTCTTGGTTGTCCTCAGGGCCCTGGTTATGATGCCTCTGGTTCTCATCCTCTCTTTATAATCCTGAAGCCACTGGACCTCCTCCTCCTGATCTTCCACCTCGTGATTCCCCTAATTCTGATCTTCCTGATTGAGTTCCATATCCTCTTCCTCCTGAAGTTTTGGCTTGCTTTCTGCTCCTCCTCATAGTCCACTTTCTCCTGGCCTTGGCCCTACTCCGCTTCCTCCTATTTCTCCTTCTCTTGATCCGTCTGGTTATGATCCCCCGAGTACTGATCCTCTAGCTCTTGTTCCTCCTGATCTTATCATTGGTCTTCTCGGTTCTGGTCTTTGTGGCTGGAGTCCTCCTCTGGTTCCAACTGATTTTCCTTGGCCCTATGGTCCTCTATCTGACCCCCGTGGTCCTTGCACACCTAGAGGTATTCCCCTTGGTCCTCCATGTCCTGGCCTTCTTTGGTCTCTTCTTCCTCATCCTCTCTATCCTCTTGCTGGCGGAACTCCACCCAGCCCAGTTTCTACTCTAGGTTCACCTGGCATGGGTCATGTTCTATGCCTTTCTAAGCCTTATTCTATTCTTGATCCTCTTGCTCCTCCTAGTCCTCTTAGTGTTAATCTGCAGAATGCCTCCTAGTACTAGCTCCCATCATCCTGATCCTCCTCGGCATGTCATGGTAAACTTGGTTTGTCATGTCAACCATGTCCTATTCCACCTGGTCATAATTATCTGGATTATCCAGGTCCTTCCTTTCTTGATGGTCCCAATCCTCTCAAAACTGGCCTTCCTGGTCCTCTCAGCCCGCAGTTCTAATTTTCCTGTTTCTCGCGATCACCCTGGTCATGACCTTCCTGATTGTGGTCCTTCTGCTGTTTCTCAACCTTTTCTTGGTCTTTCTAGCCTTGGTGTTGTTTTTACCTCTCCTAGTCCTGCTCTATTTCTTGATCCTCTTGCTCACCATAATACTAATCCTTATAATTCAGGCCCTGCTGCTGCAGGTCCCCTTGGTCCTCCGATTCTCCTGGCCTTGTTGCTTTTGGAGCTGCTGCTACTGGCCCTGGTCCACCAGAGCCTAGTCAAACCTGTCTTCCTTGTCCTAGTCCTCCTGGTCTTGGTCCTTCTGACCCTGGCTACTGTTCCCCTGGTCTGGGCAATCCAGATTCCGGCCCTGTTAATCCTTTTTGTAAATAATATCGACGAGCTGGGCAGGAGTCAGGGAAGAATTAACAGCGCACTTTTCCCGAGGTTATATTAGGAGCGTAATAGCTGGATTACATTTAACAAGAGCTGCCGGCCCAGGGATTGGTGTCACTACAACGCATGCTTTTACATCGCATGCCTTTACAACGCGGTTTTTACCACGCAGTCCATTACAACGCATAATGCTTTTAGGCGCTGGATAGTGAATTATTTAATTTACTATTCCAACTCCAGTCCCCGTGGATAGCAGGGAAGGTGTTGGATAGTAAATTAAATATATTCCCTATCCTAGAGCGCCCCCCAGCGCAATGCGTTGTAATGGTATGCAGATGTAATGGTTGCGATGTAATGGTAGTGCGTTGTAAAAAATGCGTTGTAAGTGATGTTCCCCCCGGCCCAGATACCCTACCAGCAGTCATTATAAAAACTAATCCAGACTGGTGGGCTGAGTTCTTTTCAAATATGTTTCAGGGGATACTCCATATAGGAATTATGCCAGATAGTTGGAAAGGGGCTATTGTTAGACCAATACACAAAAAAGGCGACATAAACTCCCCTAAAAATTACCGCCTAATAAATCTCCTGGACATCGGGGAAAAAGTATTCTCCAAAGTAATCCTAGGTCTGCTGAAAGTTTGGGCAGAGAATAATCAGATAATACCCCAAGAATAGGGTGGGTTTAAAGAAGGTCATTCAACGGTGGACCGCTGTTTTGCTCTTTGGTCTATCGCGCTGAAGTCAATAGAACAGAGGGTATTTATTCTGCTGTTTTGTGGACTTCCGCGCGGCATTCAATCTTGTGGGTAGGGAGCAGCTGTGGTCAACCCTGGTAGGTTACAAAATACATGGTGATCTATTGGCCCTTAAACGGGCCTTACATACTGATAACTGGGCCCAGATAATCTTGGATGAGGAGGGAGGATTGTCTGGGAGGATCCAGATTGGAAATGGCTTGAGGCAGGGGTGCGTACTTGCCTCTTTGCTTTTCTCCCGGTTCCTAGCCGACCTACCTCTAAAACTACGAGAGGTTAGAGGGGCTAGCACAAAATTAGGAGGTAGCCATATATCCTGCTTATTATATGCAGATGACCTGGTGATTATGGACCAGACGGAGATAGGTCTCCAGAGAAAATGAAACATGTTTAATGAATACTGCTTAAATAAAAAATAAGTAGTGAACATGGAGAAGACCAAAATGTTATGTTTCGGGAGGAGCAAAACTAAGTTCCCTTGGTATCTGGGTACAGAATTACTCGAGAGGGTAACAGAATACAGATATCTGGGAATGTGGTTCACAAGTAACCCTAAATGGCAAACCCATCTGGAAACCTTAAAAATGAGGGCATCGGCTTCTGTGAAGGGACTAAAAAGATTAAACAGTGTATATGGAGAAATTTCTGACAGGCCGGTTATAAAGGCATACCTAGCAATTGTCCCTCCACAATTCCTGTATGGGGTAGAGGTACTTTACTTAAGTGGGAAAAAATGTTGGGATAAAGAGGAGGGAAATATCCTAAAAACCTTGTTCTCGCTGCCAAAATCATCTATGGTACAAGCAGCAAGACTAGAGCTGGGAATTACCTCTTGGGCTGTAACTGCCTGCATGGCCCTAATACTCTACTGGCAGCGCCTAGGGTCAGGAGAGCCCCCCCAAAATTTCCCACTGGTGTAAAGGTGAAATCGCCATTAGTGAGTTGTCCTGGGCAAAAGAAACAAGAGCCTCACTAAGCGAAGCATATTGTTTAACATCTATGTGGCCCCACTTGCCAGGTTGGTGAGATCATATGGGATGGAGATAGTCTCCTATGCTGATGACACACAGATCTTGGTGTCCCTCCCTCGGTCGGTGCACGCCCCTCTACATCCCTTTAGAAGTTGTATGGAGGCGGTCGCTGAGTGGATGATTAACAACTCACTCAAACTGAATGGGGAGAAGACAGACGTTTTGGTGTTTGATGGCAATGTCAACATCTGGACGGCCGAATGGTGGCCTCCTTCGCTGGGAACCTGTCCTACTCCTACAGAGTCTGCTAAGAACCTGGGAGTAATCATGGACCGGGATCTTTCAATGGCACTGTAGGTAAATAGAACAGTAGCTACCTGTTGGGGCATCATTAAAGTACTCCGCAAAATCAAGCACTACCTGTCTCCGCAGGCTCGTATTTATTTATTTTTTATTTATTTTATGTAGTTTGTAGAGCGCGCAGCTACCCCCGAAGGGGTGTCCCGGCGCTAAAATCCAGAGTTACCAAGGGAAAGGGGGAGTGAAGCAAGAGGAGCAGTGGAGAGACTAAAGTCCGGAGAAGAGCCAGGTTTTAAGTTTGGCTCGGAAGATGGGTTCAGAGGGACAGAATCTCAGCTCAATTGGAAGGGAGTTCCACAATTTGGCAGCAATGACACTGAACCCTCTGCCACCAGTTCTAGATAATCTAAAACGGGGCGAGGTCAGGAGGCGGAGGTCATTAGATCTCAGGGATCTGGTGGAGCGGGATATCGAAACCCGTTTTTTCAGATAAGTAGGTCCGCAGTCGTTGACGGCTCGATAGGTGAGGGTGAGGACCTTGAACTGAATGCGGCTGGCCACTGGAAGCCAGTGGGGTTCCCTCCGATAAGCAGAAACAGATTGACGGTACGGGATATTACCGATCAGTCTGGCTGCAGCATTCTGGACAATCTGCAGCCGGCCTATCAGGTACTGGGGGGCACCAGCATAGAGGCTATTGGCATAGTCCAAGTGGGACGTGATGAGGGCTTGGGTGACTGTACGGCGGGAATCCAGGGGGAGATAGGGAAGGATTTTTCTGATCATGCGCAGTTTCATGAAGCAGGCGGAGGTGACTTTATTAACCTGGGTTTTGCATGACAGGGAGTCGTCAAATTGGAAACCTAGATTCCGAGCCGAGTGAACGGGGGACGGGGCGGGATCAAGCGCCGTGGGCCACCACCAAGAGGAGGGGATGGAGGTTCTCTGATTAAAAAACAGAACCTCCGTTTTGTCTGCATTCAATCTGAGGTGATTCGCGGTCATCCAGACACTGATGTTGTTAAGGCATTGGCGAAAATTGACGAATGCGGAGTCCGAGTGGTCCCTGAAGGAGAACACCAACTGTGTGTCGTCAGCGTAAGAGACCACCCTGACTCCGTAGGACTCCACAACATCGGCCAAGGGGGCAAGATAGACATTGAAGAACAGGGGGCTGAGGGCGGAGCCTTGCGGCACCCCACATGACAGAGGTTTTTTCTCAGACTTGAAGGGACGCAACAGTACCCTTTGACTTCTAGATGAGAGGAAGGACTCGATCCAGCTGAAGGCAGTGCCACCAATGCCTATCTGCTTAAGTCGGTCAAGGAGGATGGGGTGAGAGACCGTATCGAATGCTGCGGACAAGTCGAGGAGAACCAGCATGGCCTCCTCGCCCCTGTCCACGCATTCTCGAATTGTTTCGGATACTTCCAGCAGGGCCGTCTCAGTGCTGAATCCGGCTCTGAATCCGGATTGTGATCCATGCAGCAGAGAATGGTTTTCTAGGTATTCCGTGAGTTGCAGCTGCACGGCTTTTTCCAGGACTTTGGCGGGTTTAGGAAGAAGGGAAATGGGACGATAATTAGCAAAGACAGTGGGATCAGCGTCTGCTTTTTTTAGAATAGGGATCACCAAGGCCTCCTTCCAGGTGGTAGGGAAGAAGCCATGGTGAAGGGAGGCATTCCAGATGGAGAGGAAGGGGCAGGCGAGTGAAGGCGCCAGTTCTCCCATGATTTTTGCGGGGACAGGATCAGAGGGGGCACCGGATTTGCAGTGAATAAGTAGTCTGATAGCCTCGTCCTGGTTAAGTTTGTTAAATGAAAGAAAGGACGGTGACTCTGGGGGACTAGTGGGAAAAGGCAAGGTGACAGGCCCTGTGGGGAAGGAGACACAGAGTTTGTTAATCTTTTCGAGAAAGTAGTCTGAGAGTCCCTCGCAAAGAGCCTGACTCGCGGTGTTCTGAGGAGCCCTGGCCGGAGGGTTAATAAAATCTTTAACAATGCTAAAGAGCGTTTTAGATGAGTTTTTAGCTTTATTAATTTGAGAGGCAAAGTGGTCTTTCATCGCGGTTTTTTTTTGTTTAAGGAAATTTTTTAGGGCAGTTCTATATAGAAGTTTGGCTTCGAGGTCGTAGTTTAATCTCCACTTGCGTTCGAGAGCCTTGCATCTGCTTTTCTCCTACCGGAGGGAGGTGGAAAACCAGGGAGCAGAGGGTCGCGACCTGGTGGAGGTGATGATTTTCTGGGGGGCGATAGAATCAATCGCTTCAACGAGGGTAGTATTCAGCCTAGAGACATTTTCATCAATGTCCGAGGAGAGGTACTCCGACTGAAAATGGAATAACGGGTCCAAGGTGGCACATGTAACCTTGTGCCACTTTCTTCCCAACTCCTTCCTTGGGGCCATAGGGGCAGATTTTCGTCCCAGGGTAAGAGAGAAGGGAATAAGGTAATGATCAGGTCGTTGTTGCATTAGTGGCCTCGCGGCTTGATTACTGTAATGCTCTTTACGCAGGAGCGAACAAAGGTCTCTTGCAGCCCCTCCAGACAGTACAGAACGCGGTGGCCAAATTTGTGCTGGACGCTCCTATACTATCTTCCGCCACGGCGGCCAGGAAAACCCTACACTGGCTCCCTATTGAGTCTAGGATTGCCTTTAAGACCCTCTGTCTGACCTACGGGGCGCTCACTGGTAAGGGGGCTGAGGGCGTGAGGAAACTGCTGCATCCTTACGCTCCGGAGAGAGCTCTCCGATCCTCAACCAAGAATCTGCTGGTGGTTCCCCGCGTTCGCAAAACCAAATGGGGTGGGAGGGCATTTTCAGCTGTAGCCCCTAAATTGTGGAACAGTCTGCCTCTTGGAATTAAAACACAGCCATCGGTCCAGAACTTTCGGAAAGCCCTGAAAACGTGGCTTTTCTCCAAGGCCTATCCGTAGTGCTTGTTATCTGACCACTTTTATGATACTGTTTTTTAGGCGCCTTGATGCCTCCGGGCTTAGTTGCGCAATATAAGATCTATACCATTACCATTACCAGAGTGCTGGGATTAAAGCTATGCCCGCAACTAGGACACTCAATAATAGAAAGAAAGAACTAATGTCATTGGGTTCTGAGATGTCCCGCATATATGATTGAGAGTATCTCTTACAAAAAACATCGGTGACCCATATGATCCTGGCTTGGGAAACCGACCAACAGTATCCCTATTTAGATAGGCTACTGAGCTACTGTTTGAGACGTGAGGTACTAAAAGTGCGAATTGGGATAAACCCCTGCTATGCGATTAATGGGGCTAAACATTTTATGATAAAAAGCAATGGTAACTGCACTTGTATGTTGTTAGGTACCCCCTGCGATATTGTACATATTTTATTAGATTGCATGAAGATTTTAGATTTAGGAAAGTAGATTTTATGCCCGATATTAAAAAAATATAGGATTATGAATAGGACGCAAGCTGCTAACCCTCTAGTGGGAATGACGAACCTAGATATAGGCTGTGCTATGGGGAAATTTATGAGTAAAGTCAAGGTGTTCCTCAAGTGTACAGAGTAACTATCGTATGTTGTTCTCTTAGGATAATGCAAGATTGTGCTTTTAAAGCTTGACAGTACTGTATGTAATTTATCGGAAGGATTTGATGCATATGTATGATTTACTTGATTTAATCAATTGTAGGCGGATATTTGATTCTTACTTTAAAGGAAATGTGTTATTTTATGCGTAATGTACATATGATACTTTTTCTATGATTTTGTCTTGCTTATGTGTTTTTAATAGTTTTACAAAATGTAAAGTGTACACTTTTATGGTTGTAACAAACCAAATAAAGTTTTTATTGACTGACTGACTAAATAATCCTTTTTGTCTTCCTGATCTTGACCCCCCCTGGCTCTCATTATCTTGTCCCTTGCGCTCCTAGTCCTGCTAATGATCCTGTGCCTCCTGCTGGTATTTCACGTTTCATTCTCCTAAATCGGTCAGGCACTGTTTCTAAGCATGTTTCTCAGGGGTTTGTTTTCGTTTTTTAAAAGGCTTATGATGTAATACTGGTGGAAGTTAGGGGTCATGAAGAACAGAAATGAGAGCCCAGAAGGGACCTATCGCAATACCCCCTTGTTTATTTCCATCACTGAGCACCAGTAGGGCATGCCTACTGGAAACGCTGGGTTGAGGAACCAGTTCAGCGATCTAAGTAAATACAGAATCTTTTATGGTGTAAATGTGGCAAGTTAACACTAATGGCACTTTGTCCTTTCTGTCTAAACTTTAAGCATCATAGCACAGCACAGAAGAATATTGTACCTAATTCAGGTAAATGAATGCAACTTGCAGGGAACACACGTATGTTAATGAATGTAGCATGCAGGGAACACAATTATGTTAATGTATGTAACATGTAGGGAATACACTTATGTTTTTCGATAAGGTAGCTCATTAGCAGCAAGTTAATTCTGGTGGTCAGTGCACTTGCTAGAGCGACATGTGTGCATTATGGTCACAGGCTTCACTCATGTTAAAATAGCATACAGGATAATGAGTAAAAACGAGGCACACATTTGTGTTTTACGTTAGACAGTTCAGAGAGATAATCCTTTTGTTAGATAGGTCACTGCTAGCATAGATCAGTGAATCACGCCTGTATTAAAGAGATGCATTTAACCTGCAGGTTATAAGCACCTTCCTACAGCCTTTTGAGGGTAGAGGATGTGCTGTAACGGTTAGAGCGGCCAACTTTGAAGCTGGGCAGGGCAACCAGGTTCGAGTCTGGCAGGAGGCTCAAACAAAGTGCGATTCTGGGCAAATCACTTAATCTACCCGTGCCTAAAAATGAATGTGTTCCTCTTTAATGCAGTTCGCGCTGTATAAAACTGCAAAAAAAAAAAAAGAATTGTGGTTTTTGGCACTTCTTCCCACGATGCTTGTGAAGGACTCCAATTGGCAGGAGATTCCTGGGCTTCCTTTGGAGCTCATGGACGAATGCTTTTTGCACTGTAGACATGGTGAGTGTACGAGTGCACAAGTTTTGAAGGCTAGATGGGCAGATTTACAATGAAAGTGACTCAGTGCATTGCGCAAGCCGCACTGAGTCACTTACAAAGCCCAGGGATGTGACATATTTACCACAATATGTCACATCTCTGTGCTCCTCCCTGCGCTGGCGCACAAACTGCAGCCATGTGCCAACGCAGGCACCAGTGCATTCCGCAAGTCATTTGGCTGCGCCGTGCTGAGTCACTTTCAAAGCACAGGGATGCAACATATTTACAACAATATGTCGCATCTCTTGTTTCCTCCCTGCGCTGGCGCACAAACTGCAGCCATGTGCCAGCGCAGGCACCCTTGCACCATGGTGCAAGGATGCCTGCGTCATGGGGAGATTGTTTTTATGCAGTAAGGGGTACCTCCCTGCACAAAAACAATCACTAGGTATTTTCCTCTTTCAATGTGTGCTGTACAATACAGCACGGATTGAAAGAGGAAAAAACAAGGAGAAATGAAAACATTTCTCCTTGTTGCGCCTCCCTACTTCTCCGCTGGGGAGACGTAGCATTCACGCGCATTTCCAGATTTACAATTTCTCGTAAATCTGGAAATGTGTCTCATCCCATGGTTGGTGCATGGGAACCCCATAGCAACACCCATGGAACGCCCCTTTCGCGCAAAGTGCTGCATGTAAAAGGGCCATATTTACAAGGCAGGAAAAGTCATGCAGGGTGGTTTTTCCTGTGCTTGTAAATATGGAGCAGTAAGCTATGCCACCAGAACGTCACAAAAAGTGACATTCTGGTGGTGCAGGGGGGTTCTAAATCGGTCTCATGGTTTAGGTGTGGTTGCTGCACGTAAGCATGGAGTGTTGAGATCTGATGCATTTGCACACGCAGGTACTTTCAAATGCACAAAATGTCATTGGCGAGATCCCTGAGGGGTTATACTGTTGAAAAGTGGCAGAGGAGGGAGTAGAAACTTAATAGAAATAATGCATGTCAGTCACTGCATCAGGGAGGGCCCGAAGAAAAGGGAGGAGTCACTGGTAACACAACTCAATGGGAGGTCCCCATACCATGCACCTGCGATGGGGGGGGGGGGGAGCTAGAGATGTGGAAGCCCATGAAAGCAAACTTCAGGAGGAGAAGCAAAGAGAACTGAGTTTTTTCAAATCCATTTTAAAACTGATTATCGTCATGAAAGAATAAAGCACGTATCGCAATTCTAGCATGCACAGGTGTTATGGGGGGGGGGGGGGTTGTTAACATAAAAATAAAAATAAAAATATAACTTACCTGATCCCGGTCCCATGCCGCCTCTGCTCCTGGGCTGGTCTTGAACAGGAACAGGCATGCTCCCTCCCCTCCTGTAACCAATCACAATGCGGCAATGACAGAGTCGTGAATGGCACCTGTAGGGAGGCAATTTTCCCTCTACATAGAGAAAATGTAAGTGTGAATGACTGCTTTGGTCGGCCCCAGGGCCAACCAAACAGTCAAGGTACTCAGAGAGGTGGAAGCGGCTCCTACCCGACTCACTGACCTGCCCGCCCCTAACCAGGCATATGCTCTTGCCCGCCCCTTACAGGGTAAATACACCATTTTATTTTCTGCTTCCCACTGCGAGAAAGCAGTGGGGCAGCGCACCTCCGCCCTAATGGAGAAGACGCCCATGTTTAGAGCGTATTTTTGTTCCTTCGCTGATGTTAATTAGTGCTGTGGACAGCCACACTTAAGCAGATGACTGCGACTCCTAGAAACAAATTAAAGTTTTTGGATTTGAAAGAGGTGCAGGGGGGGCAATTAGTCTATTTTTAGGATGAGCAGAAGAGAAGGACAAAGCACACATGCACACGTAGGTCAACTAAATAACTAACTGCTTATGAATGAACTGATGTATTAGACCTGACAGCCTTAGGGTGGTTTCCCCCCCAACGTTCTGCCTGCCTCCACCACTTTTCTGACCTCATTTTTGCTGGTATTGGGACTCCATGCTCTGTCCCACTGATAACCAGTGTTAAAATGCTTTTGCTTTCCCCTCTAAACATGATAATATGTGTTCATCCCCAATTGGGATATTTAATTTACTTATAAGCCTCTAGTTAAATGGCATTGTATGTAATCAGGGCCTGTGAGTTCAATGCTACTGGTGGTCCTACATCACTGATTGTGCCACCCACCCATTAAAGTAGCCCTCTAACCATAACTCAGGTCCGCCATTACAGAGTCTGTGGGTGGAGTTTTACACTGCCACATCAACATAGAAGAATTACAGTTTTATCAAGCCCAAACTGTCCCTTTTTATACATAATGGTCACCCCTATGGTAGGCCCTGGACAACCCAAAGGGCAGGGTGTAATGCATTTAAAAGGCAGGACATGTACTTTCACGCTGTGCATGTCCTGGTAGTTGAAAAAACTCTCAAAATTGTTTTTACTATAGCAAGGCCTATCTCTCATATAGGATAACATTTGAGTTGCCTTATTACATTTTATAAGTGTAATTTCCAATAGTAAAGAGACAGACTTTTCAAAATTGGTGTCTCTGGAATCCTAGTTTAAAACCATAACTTAAGGTGAAGCTGGATTTTAAATTTCAGCACTCTTTCGAAAGATAGCATTCATTAGCCTAAGACTGCTGGTATGTCTGACAGTGTTTTTAGAAATGTGTATTTTTGTAGAGGGCAATGTTCTCATTTTCAAAATGAATTTTATTAAAACAGTGGGGCATATTTACTGGCAGAGCGTGATGTTACACCAACATTGGTAACGCCGCGCTCTATCAGTTTCAAAACTCAGGGATGCTTCTTATATACAAGAATGTGGACCACCCCTGCGTTTACCCTACTGATGGCACTAAAGAAGCTGCCTAGCGTCAGCGCAGGCACCCATGCGTTTTGTTGCAAGGGTACCTGTGCTGCAGGGGTGACTGTTTATGTGCAGGAAGGGACACCTTCCTTCCCATAAACAATCTTTACAGGCGATATACTGTCTCAATGTGTGCTGCAGATTGCAGCACACATGGAAAGAGCAAAATAAGAGGAGAAATAAAACAATTCTCGTTGTAGCGCTTGCTTAAGTCCAGGTATTCCTTGGCGATATTGTTGGTGCTGCCCTATACCTTGTAAAAGTGCTGCATGAATTGGGGCATTATTTACAAGGCAGTGTTAAGCCAATTTAAATGTATTAACGCCATCTTGTAAATAAGGCGAAGGACTTAACTCCACCAGAACATCGGAAATTGTAATGTTCTGGTGGAGTTAACTCCTTGTAAACATGCCCCAATGTTTACTAGTATCAGTCACATTTGAATGAAAATGCTTTGGAAGGAAAGTATAAACGTGTTACAAAATATGGGCTTTTGTAGTACATTTACACTATAAAGTAGGTTTAAGGAGACATTTATGGGGAAATGAAATAAAGTGTGATGGAAAACAGTGTAACTTTTTCCTGAGATGGTTCTGCCTTTAAAAAGTTTATTTTTTTCTTACACTGGAGAGGATTCAATTGTTAGATACTCACAACAAGGATGGGTCTCAAAGAGTGAGCTTGTCAGGTGTGCTGATTAATGTTCTAATAGCAACACTGTCATTGTGAAAGCTTTTTTTTACCTGCACTTGTAGAAAGATGAAATGCTGGGGCATATTTAGTATAAAGTGGCGAAGCGCGTTGTTAAGGCAAGAAGGCTAACAACACACTTTGTCACTTTAGAAATGCAGGGCTGCACCATATTTACTAGAATATCGTGGAGCCCTGCGTTTCCTCCTGCGCTGGCGCAAAATTTAACTGCCTAGCGCAGGGTGCCTGAGTTGTGGGTAACCCATGAGGAGCTAGCGTAGTGCCACTACAAGGAGTTCCATGGAACTGGGAAAAAACTCAGCTCCGCTTCCCGCCTCCACCGCCCTAATATTTTTTATTGAGGGGTGGAGGTGAGGAGCCTATGTTTGTCAGGGTGGTATGGCTAACTCCGCTCCACTGCGTAGTCGGAGTTTTGCCTGGACTCCGCGTTCTCAGCAGAGCGTGGATTAGGCAAAACTCCGCTGGTAGAGCGAAATTCTCTGCCCGCCCTTAGTTGAGGGGAAGATTGTTTATGTGCAGGAAGGTCCCACTTCCTGCACATAAACAATCTTTAAATGCCATTTTGTAACTTCTGTATGTGGTACTTGATGCAGCACACATAGAAGTTGCAAAACTGCATTTTGCCAAATGATTGTTCATGTGCAGGAAGGGGCACCTTCCTGCACATGAACAATCATTGGCGTTTTGCTGTTTCCATGTTTGCTGCCCAAGGCATTTCTGCTCGTTTTGCCCGTTAAGACCAGGTTTTTTCTTGTTTTAATTTTGGCGCTGCCTCCTATTTATGCTGCTCTTGTAAATGGGGGCAGCATCAAAATCACTGGGTGTTGCGGTAGAACTCCCACCAAAACACCCATTGCCCACCCCTTTAACACTTAGGGCCCCATTAGGATGACGTAGAACGGCACCGCCCGCCATAAGGGCGGGGGTCCCGTGGGGGGAATTAGGATGTGCCCGCCACAGTGGCGGGCACATCCTGTAGTTTCTGCATTGTGGCGGGCGGTGCACTCTGCAACGCCCACCACAATGTAAAAAATGCTGTTTTGCATTTGCATATGCAAAGCAGCAAGCACCGCGCGGTGCCTGCCGCTTTGCATATGCAAATGTGGGGGGTACCATAGGTACCCCCCTGTGCCCCCCAGACAGTGGCGCCAACCTGGGGGCCCTGCAGGGGGCCCCCGGAGCAATCACCGCATGCCTTTCCGTGGCGCCATTGCCGCCGCGGAAAGGCCTCTGCTTTTTGCCATTGTAATATGGCTGGCGGTGTCCATTGGACACCGCCACCATATTAATCTATTACCGCTGCGGTCGCAAGCCGACCGCGGGGGTAAAGTGACGGACGGTCTTTCCGTCCGCTGCTGTCCCCTCTGCCATCCTAATCAGGCGGAGGGGAACACAAGGGTGGTTGTCGGGCGGATTGCCTCCGCCTGGGTGGCGGTGGCCACCGCCACCCTGGCGGAGGCAATCCGCCCGATATCGTAATGGGGCCCTAAGTGTAGCGTGAAAGGGGCCTTGCTTACAAGGCAACCTTAAGCCACATTAAGTGCCTTGTATAACCTTTTTATGTGTTTATAGAAACTTTCTCTCTGGAAAATTAATTCAGCAGAACCATGGAAAATATTTCAATAAGAAGATTTCTCATGGACATTTTGGGACTTCTTATCAATCCTGGGAGGTCCAGGGTGGTCCATATGGGCAGACAGGCCATGATCCCTGAGGAGGGGTGACAGCATATTGAGCTACTTTGGGTGGGAGAGGGAGCGTGGTATTTGGGCATCCATCAGCCCAACACGGCCTCTGGCTGTCTTGAACAGAACATGGGAGGGAGACCTTAAATGAATTCATCCTATGGATTAATGCAGCGGACCCCAACCTGCGCTTTACATCGCATATTAGTTGTGACAAAGTTGAATTCCTGGACATAGAAATAATAAATGATAGTGGCAGTTTGATTGTTGATCTACATGTTAAACCCACAGCCAGGAACACACTGTTACACTACAATAGCTTTCACCCTAGATCACAAAAAGATAGCATCCCTTTCTCCCAATTCTTGAGAGTTAGGCGCAATTGTACTAATCTAGCTGATTTCGATCGACAAGCTTTAATCATGAGAAGTAAATTCATTGAGAGAGGCTACCCTCACCGGCTGGTGAGACATTCTTATAAGCGTGCCCGTTATTATGATCGGGACTGTCTACTTACAACCAACCGCCGGAATCCAAAAGAACAGATTGTCTGTATAACAAAACATTCCACAATTGACGCCAAAATTAAACAAGTAATAAATTCAAATTGGCACATTTTAAACAGCAATTGCCCTTCTGAACAGAAACTAGCCAAACCTCTCTTTGCTCATAAGAGAAATAAAAACATAAAAGAACATATCGTTCACTCTCGCTTTAACAAAACTACAAATGGAACAAACTTGTTACAAAGGTCAATTGTGACAAATAATCCAATCAAAGGAACCTTTCCTTGTTCCTCTTGCTCCTCTTGTACCAACATCTTGAGAGGAGAAGACTTTATACACAATGGACACAAAACATCTGCAAAGGAAATGTCCAATTGCAGATCTTCGAACCTGATCAATTTTATACAGTGTCCCTGTCTCCTGGGGTATGTAGGAGAAACCTCCTGCATGATTCAGACACGTTTAAATGAGCATCGCTCTGCAATTAGAACTAGAAAGCTTGCTGCCCCATGGTAAAACACTTTTTAGAGAAAGGGCACAATGCTGAAGATTTCTCATGGAGAGTCTTAGAAAAAATCCACACCTCCGACACAAATGGAGGATCAGCAATACGAAAGAAAAGGGAGGTGTTTTGGATTTTTGTTTTTAACACCTCCCGCCAGGGGTTAAATAGTGAAATACCATGGGAATATGCCATATGCTAAATTACCCTCTGTCTGTTAGTTATCTTTGCTGACATTTCAATTTTCTTTTTCTTTTTCTTTTTCGTAAATTTATATATTTCATATAGTCATCAATTTCCTGTTTTTCTTTTATTTTCTTCCCATTATGATCTTTATGGTTTAAGTTGAGATAAAAGAATATTCTATCCAAATAATTAAATAGCGCATCTCTATATGATTTGCATTTTCCTTTATAATAAATCTCTCTTGCCTCACAAGCTGTTCCAACAAAAGAAACTCTGGCCCCCCAGCAATCTCTGCCTATATCTCACCATACATAAAAACCATACTAGATATTTTCCAGTGGCCATAGTCCCGTCCCACTGTCAAGCAGAAGAACTACTTCCCCCCTTTTAGTTCCTCCGTGATACAATAAATATATCCTGCTCGCAATTGTTTTCCTTCTTATTATTTTTTTTAAAATATCCTTGTAACTTATTTATTTCTTTTTCCCACTAAATGCCTGGTGGCACTCAAATAATTCTTCTTTTGTTTTCCAATTCTGCTGGCATAAGAAAGAGCAATACAGATTGTTTCTTAGGGGCAGTAGTCTGCCTTTGATTTCCATGGGAAGTCTCTTCGCCGGCCCTAGTCGCTTTCTATTTCTATGTTAAGCACACCTGAGCTACATTTAATCCCTGCCTTTGACTTTCATGGGAAGTCTCTTCACCGGCCCTAGTCCGCTTTCTATTCCCATGCTAAGCACACCTGAGCTACATCCAATCCCCTCCTCACACTATATAAACACCCGCGTAGACACACTCAGTCACTTTCTGCCTGTGCACGCTTGCACAAACCTCGAGTCCCGCCGCCGGAAGTAGGGAGCCCTGTTGAATCTTTTTGGGTAAGTACACTCTGAGATTAAATAGCATAACCCTAACTTTTAAAATATAGTTATTAGCTACATCTCCCCTCTTCTTTATTTTTTAGACAGGGAGTTATTTTAACTATCAACTAATCATCTCAATTGGAAGAGGAACCACCCTATTAGAGGTAAAATGATAAAAGTTTTCATACAATAATATGTATATATATTGAGAACCCTCTTTTAGGAATACTGCCCTTCCCCCTTTTATATCATATAAAATTACGTTTTTCCAACTACACAGGGTCTTGCTCTACCTAAAATCTCCACATCAGGTGGATCCCGCTATCTATCAAGTAATCAAGTATATCCTTCACTTAAATGAATAAGAGGTTCCGGACGGCGGGACTAGTTTTTAATCATTGTCCCTTACAGGTAATCCACAAACTTTCTCTTAGAAACAAGACCAGATAAATAGAACAATACTAACTGATTACTTATATTGAGTGGTGGGGAGCCTATCCACATTCTCAATGTGTGAACAGTTTATAGAACTGATCATTGCACTAAGTAGAACAATATGGACTCTGCCATTCGCCATCTTGTAAAACCCCTTTTTTCAAAACATGTTAAGGGTGATATATATATTTTTTTTTAAACTCTAATATCTGTATTTCCTGGAATTAAATTATCCACAGACTGACTATATAATCACCCCTCAAATACAAAAAGACTACTTAAATACAATGAAACAACTAGAATGAGATAACAAACTTGGCCCCATTCTCACTTTTATCCTTTATGATTCTACAGCGTGATAATTACCTGTTTGGAATCCGTCCATCTAGGAAATAAGATACTAATGTCCTATCTTGACTAGACGTCGCCATTGAGCCTTACAAGTTATATCTACACATCATGTAAGTGTCTTATAATTGCTACATAATATATATATGTACATTAATGTCGCATAAAACTCAGATTAACATAGAATACAATAAATCTTTCTCTAGAATCTCGTTACCAGTCAGCTAGGACCGTTCTTTAAAGAAATTAAGAAAGAAAAGTATTTTCGATTCATCATTTGACAACAACTTTTGTAAGTATAGATTAGTACTACAATCTTTCTTTGCCAGTTTTGTCAAAAGGCCAATAATATTCAAATGGCTCTAAAGAAGGCTTATTGCCCCTATCCATTTCCAACCACAGGGTCTATTTAAGCAATTCTGTACTACTTGTCTATATTAGTCAATATTACAAGGAAATGAAAAGTAGGAATCTTTCAACATTTTGTGACTATCTTAAATAGGAAGGTTTTATTTTTAATTTTAAGCTACTGTATAATCTGTAAACTACTCTCTTGCTGCATAAGTTTTTACCTTTGTGTGTATTTCTTATTTTCATGTATACTTATTAAGTTTTTTAGAAAATCCTTGTGGCTACTCCAGAAGAAGTCGCTGGCCGCCGAAACGCGCGTAGAGTACCAATCTGCCACTCCCAGTGTTTTTTAACTTTATATATGTTTTCCTTTGCATTGTGATTTATGTCATGTGATTATACATTGCTGTTTTAAGTTTAGTTTGTTCAACTACACTTTTTTAAATGTATATATTAAATTTGTAAATGTGATATTGTTCTTTTTTATCTTCAATAAATTGTTTACTGTATAAACATTTTGTAGCTTAATCCCCTTCCATTTATGAATATTTCTTTGATTGTCTCTTATGGTTGCCTAGATTGTTAAATATCAAACAGTTGTTTTTCCCTGGTCTAGGAATCTATATTCTATGAACTCAGGGGGTCCTTGCTAAATATACACCAATTGAACAGACCATGGGTCAGAAAATAATGGGGCTGCGGGGATCGATCCGATTCTGGCCAGAACTACCGTTGTCGCTCATGAGGCTCATCACAATCATCAAGATGATTATCCTCCCCTGCTTCCTGTAAGCAATGCAACACTCACTCTATATCATCCTGCGGCATTATTTCCAGACATTGGAGAGTCTGTTGGGAGACCTCCTATGAGGGAAGAATCACTGTAGGGTACGCTTAACAACACTACAGAGGATGTGGGAGGGGGACAGGTTGGAGGTGCCTCGACTGGAGTTCTACTATATGGCTTCTCAGTTGCAGCAAGCGGTCCACTGGCTGTATGATGAGGACAACTGGGAGAAACAATTGCTGTTGGGAACTTATGGTGCCAGTTGACTGCTCGCCCACCACCCCGATCACACCTCCCTGCGGCCCCTCCCTCCCACAGATGACATAGAACGGACCCTCCTGATCGTCCGCTGTGACCAACCTGACCTCGCTCAGCATCGGTCGCTCCCCCAGGCTCCCTGAAATCTGGGTATCGTAGCGCTTTGTATTTCTTTGCCACCAGCTGTGTTTGGGTTGTGCTCTGCACTCCGGTAGCGCTAATCAGCTGTAAGCTCCGCCCACTTCGCTCGAGTGACTCACTAATTTGCCTGCTGCGTTTTTTAAGTGTTAGTATTATTTGTGCCTGCTGCTCATACATTTAGAGGTGCCTCTGCCCACTCTTGTAATAACTTTCCCCACTTGTGCTGTGACGATCTCGTGGTGCTTTGCGCTGTGTTGTTGCGGACATTTTGTTTGTTATTGTGCCTGCCAGCCCACCCCCCACCCCGATCACACATCCCTGCGGCCCCTCCCTCCCACGGATAACATAGAACGGACCCTCCTGATCGTCCGCTATGACCAACCTGACCTCGCTCAGCATCGGTCGCTCCCCCAGGCTCCCCGAAATCTGGGTATCGTAGCGCTTTGTATTTCTTTGCCACCAGCTGTGTTTGGGTTTTGCTCTGCACTCCAGTAGCGCTAATCAGCTGTAAGCTCCGCCCACTTCGCTCGAGTGACTCACTAATTTGCCTGCTGCGTTTTTTAAGTGTTAATATTATTTGTGCCTGCTGCTCATACATTTAGAGGTGCCTCTGCCCACTCTTGTAATAACTTTCCCCACTTGTGCTGTGACGATCTCGTGGTGCTTTGCGCTGTGTTGTTGCGGACATTTTGTTTATTATTGTGCCTGCCAGCCCGCCCCCCACCCCGATCACACCTCTCTGCGGCCCCTCCCTCGCTCCGCCCCCTCCTGTCTCTATTCTTGACTGATGACCCATCGCGCAGCGTCCACGCGCTACAGCCGCACCGAAGGTGCGCCAAAGGTAAGCCCATCTACGCCCGACCGCGCCCAGCGCCAGACCCCCTGGCCCTCGTACCACCCACCCCACCCGCATTACATACGACGCCTCCACTCTCTTAGCCCTAAACCCCGGCCAACTCCCCAACTGCGCCCACGCCGCTCCTGGACACACCCATGGACCCTTCACATGCAACTCCTGCAAGTTTGACGGCACCAAGACCAACTCCCCATCCACTAACTCCAAACAAAGATCCGACACCAACCACCTAAAATGCATCCTGCTCAACACCCGCTCGGTCCACAGACACGCCATCGACCTTTGGAATCTACTCGACACCATCTCTCCGGACGTCGCCTTCCTAACAGAAACATGGATGAATGCCTCCTCAGCCCCAGACATCACCATTGCCATCCCGGAAGGATACAAGATCATCCGAAAAGACCGCACCTACCAAACAGGAGGAGGCATCGCCATCATCCATAAGAATTCCATCCGCATCTCAACCAGCTCAGACGTCAACCTCGCTAGCGCCGAACACCTTCACTTCCAGATCCACACCGACCCCAACACCACACTCAGAGGCACCCTCCTCTACAGGCCACCTGGACCCCGAGCACAATTCACTGAAGTAATCACTGACTTTATCACCCCACATGCCCTCCCCTCCGAGGAATACATTCTATTGGGAGACCTCAATTTCCACCTGGAAAAGAGCAACGACAACAACACCACCACCCTTCTGGACAATCTCACCAACCTCGGACTCAAACAACTTGTTAACACCCCCACTCACTACGCAGGTCACACACTCGACCCTATCTTCACCTCCAGCAAACACATCTCCTTCAGCCACACCACAGCTCTCCACTGGACGGACCACAGCTGCGTTCACTTTGTCTACAAAAAGACCACAACCCACAACCATCCTCAACCTACTCAGCGAAGAAACTGGAACAAAATCACCATCGACCAGATCTCCTCATCCCTTCTTCAAAACCCCCCTGCCCACTCTTCGAACCCCAACCAAGCAGCCATTAACCTCACTCCATGGCTAACTAACAGCGCCGACAACCTAGCACCTCTGAAAAAACGTCAAATCAAACAAGGCAGCAAAAACGCCCCCTGGTTCAACGATGAACTTAAGAAATCCAAGAAACTCTGCCGCTCCCTTGAGAAGGCCTGGAAAAAAAACCCAAACACCAGCACCAGAGACACCTTCAAAAACGCCACCCGAATACACCACCAACTGATCCGGACTGCCAAGAAAGCCGCTTTCAAAGACCGACTAGACAACAACGCCCACAACAGCAAGGAATTATTCAACATCGTCAAAGAGTTTACTAACCCCACTGCCAACTCCAACGACATCACTCCCTCTCAAACCCTCTGCGACTCCCTAGCCTCATTCTTCCACGACAAAATTGCTGACATCCACAACAGCTTCGACAACCAACACAGAGACCAACCCACCCAACCTTCTGCCGCACCTTTACCCCCCTTGAACATCCTTAATGACTGGAACCCAATCTCCACTGAGGACACCATCCGCCTGATGAACTCCATCCACTCAGGATCCCCCACAGACCCTTGCCCTCACCACATCTTCAACAAAGCAGACTCCATCATAGCACCACACCTCCGAGATGTCATCAACTGCTCCCTCAACTCCGCCACCTTCCCGGAAAGCTGGAAACACGCCGAACTCAGCGCCCTTCTGAAGAAACCCACAGCTGACCCCACCGAACTCAAAAACTACCGCCCCATCTCGCTTCTTCCATTCCCGGCCAAAGTCATCGAGAAAGCTGTCAACAACCAGCTCGCCGCCTTCCTCGAAACCAAAAAATCCCTCGACTCCTCACAATCCGGCTTCCGAGCCAAACACAGCACTGAGACCGCACTCATCGCAGCAACAGACAACATTCGAACTCTACTGGACAATGGATACACAGTCGCCCTCATCCTCCTCGACCTCTCCGCAGCCTTCGACACAGTCTGTCATAGCACCCTGTTACAACGCCTCAGAAACGTCGGGATCCAAGGAAAAGCACTGGAATGGATCACCTCGTTCCTTGCCGGAAGAACTCAGAGAGTCCGCCTCCCACCATTCAAGTCAGAAGCCACTGAAGTCATTTGTGGCATACCACAAGGATCTTCACTCGGCCCCACCCTCTTCAACGTATACATGAGCCCCCTCGCGGCCATCGCACGCCAACACAACCTCAACATCATCTCCTACGCTGATGACACTCAACTGATCCTCTCGCTCACCAAAGACCCTAACACCGCCAAAACCAACCTACATGAAGGAATGAAAGAAGTAGCCGAGTGGATGAAACACAGCCGTCTGAAACTGAACTCAGACAAAACAGAAGTCCTTATCTTAGGTACCTCCCCCTCCGCCTGGGACAACTCTTGGTGGCCAGAGGCCCTTGGAAAAGCACCCATCCCGACGGACCACGCACGGAACCTGGGCGTCATCCTGGACTCCTCACTCTCGATGACTAGACAAGTCAACGCCGTTTCATCATCCTGTTTCAACATTCTTCGCATGCTCAAAAAAACATTTCGCTGGATCCCCACCGAAACTAGGAAAACGGTCACCCACGCACTGGTTACAAGCCGCCTGGACTACGGAAACACCCTATACGCCGGAACCACCGCAAAACTCCAGAAAAAACTCCAACGCATCCAGAACGCATCAGCCAGACTCATACTAGACATCCCGCGTAAAGACCACATTTCCGGTGACCTTAAAAACCTCCACTGGCTCCCCGTCAATAAGAGGATAACATTCCGCCTCCTAACCCATGCACACAAAGCACTTTACGAACTTGGACCCGAATGCCTCAACACACGACTTTCCTTCTACAACCCCTCCCGCCAGCTACGCTCTTCCAACCAAGCCCTTGCTGCTGTACCTCGCATCAACAAAACCACCATGGGAGGAAGATCCTTCTCCTACCTAGCGGCTAAAACCTGGAACTCACTTCCCACTCACCTTCGCCTCACTCAGAACCACCTAGCATTCAGAAAGCAACTTAAAACTTGGATATTCGACAAGTAATCCCCCAGCGCGCTATATAAATTATTTGACTTGACTTGACTTGACTTGGGGAAATGTAGTGAGGAGAGTGGTGCGAAAGGCTCTGTTTGCTCCAGATATGGGCACTACGCCCTTTTGCCAGTATTGCAGACAAATTGTCGGTGCATTGGTGGCGGGAGGGAGGCTGCCTGACGTTAGGGGGTCTTTTACATTGATGGGAAATTTGTGACACGAGACGAGGCACAAGAAACATTTAATTTAGGGTCAGGCCAATTTCTACAGTATGGGAAAAATTGAGTGTAGCACGGGAGCTCTGGACTGGGTTCCCGGAGGAGCCTCCCACAACTAAGATCCTGGAAGTAATTTTATGCATGGCGAAAGGAAGACCCTTCATTTCACATCTTTATAGGGCACTGAAGGACGATCTGCTGGGAGAGACTCTGGGCATTCAATCAAAATGGGACACACTCATGATGGAGCCCCTGACAGAGGGTGAATGGATGGAGGTGCATGGGGTGGTGCAGAGTATGAGTGCAAATCCGCAGTTTAAGCTCCTCCAATACAATTTAGTACATCAAGTGTACCTAACTCTGCGGACGTTGCCCATAATCCATCCGGCCAGGAATGAGGAGTGTCCCAGATACCATGGGTGGGGAGTGGATTTCCTACTCATGGTCTGGTCCTGCCCATTGCTGCTGCCCTTCTAGGAGTAAATACTTACGCGCTTACGAGAGGCTCCGGGCTGGACCATTCCTAGAGAAATTCGGCAAGAACTATTAGGTGTGCTACCTACTCCAATGAACAAACAACTAATCAGGCAATTTGTCAACCTGCGGCTGGTGCTGGCTGGGAGGCGGATAGTTATAGTACGGATGTCTCCTCGGATCCTGTGTGTTGCGGATTGGCTCAGGGATGTGTGCAAGTGGGCAGTAGCTGAGTGGGTATGCATGAAATTTGTACAGGAGGATGATAAGGTAGAGGATGACTTACAGGCAAGGGCTGCTATGTTGGCGGACTTAAAGAAAGATGATGCATCTACATCTCACGAGGCCTCTGGAGGGGGAGAGTCCTCACTAAGGGGATAACAGAGGAACACTGTCTAGGCCATGTTTAGGAATACAGTCGATATCGATAATGTGATAACGTGTAGTAACCAGATCACCTGACACAGCCTGAAGAGGGGGGAAACGGAGGGGGAGGGTAGCAGGGAAGTTTACTTGATGTGAAAACTTTTTTAAATGTATTTTTTAAGAGGGACTGCGTAAGGCAGAACATTGTATGATGTGGTAATTAGAAACAAGGAATGCCTATGCATTCGGATGTATGGTCACGTTTTATAAATGCTAATAAAACCTCATTAAAGAAAAAGAGTAATTTAAACAAAATCTACATTTTCTAATTCTAATCAGTAACAATTATTAGATCTACATTAATGAAAACAACATGTTAAAGCTAAAGCCCACAAAATAAACATGCAATGTAAAAATAAATACATGATGAGCAATATGAGCCACTCAGCCGTAGGTCTCTTTCTTGGTTTATGATGTCACCAGAGCCCATAGATGGAATATGGGACCATGTAACATAGTTCCCATTATGCCACACTCTTTCTCACTCTCTCTTTCTCTCTATCTCCTAAGACCTCATTTACAAAGCCCCAAGAGGCACTTTTGTGCTGCTGGAGCTGCACTTTTTTGATGCTCCGGTGGTGCAATGTGGCGCAGCATATTTACAAAGCCACGCATACTACTTTACATGGCTTTTCCTGGCCTTGTAAATATGTGCTCCTTTCACGCAGAGCACTGCGTGAAAAGAGTGCTCCATGGGTGCTGCTGTTGGTGTTTCCACGCAAAAACCATGGAATCTGAAGCATTCCCAGATTTACGAGGAATCATACAACTGGGACTGCGTCAGATTCTAACGCACCACAGGGGTGGCTTTAGGGAGAAATAACAATGAGAAATGTTTTTATTTCTCCTCGTTTTCTCCTCTTTCTATGTGTGCTGCAGAATGCATTCTGTAGCCCACATAGGAAGAGAAAATTGCCTCAATTGATTCATTTTGTGCAGAAAGGTGTCCTTTTCTACACAAAATCCATTGACCCTCAAAGCAGGCCCCCTTGCACCATAGTACGTTGGTGCAGGGCAGCCCATTGTCCCCAAGTGCTATGGAAATTCTATTTATTTGTGAATTTCCTAAACGCAGGCGAATCATCCCCGAAGGGATCTCTCAGCGCTATGGGAGAAAGCACAGAGAGGCAGGGTCCTCTAGAACAACCAGGTTTTCAGCAGTTTCTTAAAAGTAGGTAGGTCACTGCAGGCCCTGATATTTACTGGCAGCTTATTCCAGTGCCTCGGGGCTAAATGGCAGAAAGCTCAGCCACCCCTTCTTACTCTGTGTATTCTATGAGTACACAGAAGGTGGGCATTACTGGATCTTAGCTGTCGGGCTGGCTGATACCACCTGAATGTGTTACTCGGATACACAGGTCCCTTCCGCTGAAGAGATTTGAACACTATACATAGCATCTTAAACACGCCTCGTTTCCTTACCGGAAGCCAGTGCAATTGATTCAACAAAGGGGCCGATGGAGTTTGAGGTTGCTTATTTAAGGCAAGGCGGGCCGCGGTGTTCTGTACCACCTGTAGATGTGTCAACAGGTCCTCACGGATGCCCACCTGAAGCGCGTTGCCATAGTCCAGTCAGCTCACCAAGAGTGACTGGATTAGGGTCTTCCTTGCTGCTAGGGGAATCCAGGGAAAAATTTTCCTGAGCATCCTCATTTTGCCAAAGCATGTACCGGACACTATCTTAACCTGTTCTTCCATGGATAGTTCATCATCAATTCTTACGCCCAAATTTTTTGCCCACCTACTGGGTGTTGGAGGTTCACCCAACTCGGGTGGCCACCACTCAGGAGACCAGATTGTGCCGGCCTTTCCGAAAAGCAGAATTTCGGTTTTTGAGGAGTTAAGTTGTAAAAAATGTCTCCTCATCCAAACAGAGATACTAGACATACAACTTCTGAATTTTCGTTGAGTTGATATAATATCATCCTCATTGGGGATGATTAGCTGTGTGTCGTCCGCATAGGAGATGGTCCCAAACCCATGGCTTCTGATGATATTCGCCAGAGGGGTTACATAGATTTTGAACAGCGTGGGGCTCAATACTGAGCCCTGCGGGTCACCCCTATCCAACCCGCTAGTCTGTGATACGAATGAGCCCAACTGGATACTCTGTGTCCGTCCCGATAAGAAGCTCTGGATCCACTCTACAGCTTTACCCCTCACTCCAATCCCCCTCAATCTGTCAAGCAGCACTCGGTGAGAGATGGTGTCAAATGCTGCTGACAGATCAAGGAGGACGAGGATCACCGGACTCCCTCTGTCTAGTGTCATCCTGAAGGACAGGAATGCGCTGTATTTCACAGATACAGCGTATTCCTGCCCTTTATTTTTGACGTAGGGTAGCGCTGCAAGATACCTTGCGGCTCTGCCCCGCGTCAAAACCTCGTAAATGAGGCCGGGTCTCATTTATGAATAGTGACGCATCGCTGAGAAAAAAACAGCAAAGTGTCACATTTCATAGCGCCATCCCTACAATACCATGGATGCTTGGTATTTACAATATGGCGCTCCATGGGCAAGAATTTACATATACATCACATCAGGAATTTTGATGTATCTGGTTGTGCAAAAATGACGCATTTCTGGAGTGTGTTGGAAGACAGGCGCAACTCCAGCAATGTGTCATAACCCATGGGCGAGTGCCATGTGAAAAGACCTACGTCAATCCTTACTCCTGCTTGAAGCAGGCGTAAGGATTTTGACGCAGTTAAGTCATAGAGGTGGCGTAGTGAAATCTCATACATTTCCCTGGGCCACTTCTACAAGGCTTTTTTTATGGGGGAACGCCCACCCTGCATACATTATACAATGACACAGGTATAATGTAGCACTGGCCTTTACAAGTGACACATCTGCTGAGATTGTCACTTTGTAAATAGGGCGCAGTCTAGTGCATTGATTACGGCGCCGCAGCGTCACAAAAAACAAAAGCATCGGCAACACAAGCCCTTCATAAATAAGGTAGCTTAGTCTTTATCTTTCCATATCTATGTCTATAAGCCTTATTTCAGGTCCCTATGAACTACGTGATAGGAGAGAGATTGCAAAATATGGCTTTCCAGCTCGCTAGTTC
The DNA here is from genome assembly GCF_964263255.1 of Lissotriton vulgaris. Lineage (NCBI taxonomy): Eukaryota > Metazoa > Chordata > Amphibia > Caudata > Salamandridae > Lissotriton > Lissotriton vulgaris. The sequence goes on from NC_141687.1 coordinate 1,120,863,529, forward strand.
TCCCGAAGTAACAATATTTAATGAATGAGTTAATTAACAAGTGAATTTGATTGACAGGTTGTGCCAAGACTCTCAGCTTCTTCATAGGCGCCCATGGTCCACGTACTGGGCTATAGACCTTTCTTTGCCCGGTAATTGCACACACTCAATGGAACCTATCCTAATAGAAGCGTGGGAAGTCTATGCGCACCCGGAGCTTATAAGAAAAAGCTAATATGTCTATCGTATAATTAGCAGCAAAAGGCAATGTAATCTGCCATATGTTAAACTCTATTGAGGTTAAAAGCTTGGTAGCAGTTAGCAATTAAAAAATGCGTATATTCTCCGAGAACGAGATGGCGCTCATCAAGGAAGCCTCGCACTTTTTACTGTGTTTTATTTTACATATGCTAACTGATGCACATCGAAAATAATTGTACAGAATTATGAAACATTCATTTCACGTGCAGCCCCTGAAGTTTCCTCGAGCCCTGCAATATCTCTCCAATGCTAATAGTAGATGCGCGCCTAGGGCAGGATCGCGTATGGAGCACTGGTTCACAACACATCTGATTTCACGCTATTGCATTGTCTAAATCACATATTTTTAAGATGGTATTTTTCAACGGTAGTGCATGAGCTGCAGGTAGCAGGGAACGGAAACAGCAACGACTGATTGTCTCTTCAGCAATGAGTTATTCGCCCGTCTTGCACACATTGCTTAAAGTACATGTGTAAAATTAGTCGAAGTGGAGGCACAATGATTGTTTATAGCTTGAAGTTTTTCACATTTGGTTGGAATGTTTGTGTTTCTTTTTTAAATCTTCTTATATCTCTGTGAAGTTTTCAAAGAGGCCATGTTTTCTTAATCTCAGTCATATTGCTTAAAAAGTGTAATCTGTCTCTGGTTAAGAAAAACGACAATGTCAACAGCAAGAGGATGTGGCCTAACACTAGAGGGCCGACCCGGAGCTGCGGAACCGAGTTTGAGTCTTAGCAGACACGCTCATCATCCGGTGATACTGGCCAAATCAATTAATCTACCCATGAATAACAAAAAAAATAATGCGTCTGTCTGTAACGCACCTGTTGCTCATGTAAAGCGCTCTGATACTTTCTAGTTCAATATTTAAGACAAAATACATCTAAAAGATGGGATGGGTTTATGATTACAGGCATAACACAGAAAGTGCAATCATAGGGGCTAATATGATTTGAATCACAAAGATAAGAGAATAAGTAACATTTATGCGTTATAATGAGGACCAGAATGATGCTCTTAGCCCTAATTTGCAAGTCATAGTGCCGCATGTGTGTCACTTTTTAGATGCATTGGTGGCGCAGTGTGCCTGCCCATTTTTACAAGGCCACATCGCTGCACGACTTTTCATGGCCTTGTAAACATGGGTCCCTTTCACGCATTTCTCTGCATGAAGGGGCTGTTCTAGGTTGTTGCTGTGCAACATCCATGGAACCTGACACATTCCTAGATTTAAAAAATATAATAAATCTGGGAATGTGTCAGAATCCTAAACTTTCCCAGGACAGGCGTAGGAGTGGCGCAAGAGGAGTCATACTTTTATTTCTCCTTGTTTTTTGCTCTTTCTATAGCACACATAGGAGGAGCAAATCACCTTTAATGATTGTTTATGTGCAGAAAGAGGGCCCTCCCTGCACATAAATGATCATCCCTGCAACGCAGGCACTCTGGCACCATGGTGCAGGGGTTTCTGCATTGGCACATGGCTGCTGTTTGTGCTTCAGCTCCGGAGAGAAGGAGAGGAATGAGCCGTATCTTGTAAATACAGCACATTCCTGCCCTTTTGTTTTGATGCACAACAGAGCAGCAGAAAGGCTCGCTGTGCTGAAGTTTGTCAAAATATAGCAAATGAAGCCAGCAGTGTTGTAGCAGAACCTTCGAACCCTGCATCTTTTACAAATGATAAGGATTACCATAGGAAGTGATTTACGACCTCGTTCAAAGTGTGGTGGTCTTTACTATATGGCACGGTGACAAAGGACATTACATCAGCTACCCTGACAAACAGGAGACCTCCATGTTTGTAGTTCACCGCCAGCCCAGCAGTGATCTCTGGACCCTCAGAGGAACAGCAATCATGGTAGTTCCTCTGACGGTACCAGAAATGTGATGGAGGGCCATCAATCGACGTTGACAACTGTCCATAAAGACTTTTTGTTTTTTTTAAACAAACTCCCTAACCAAAAACAAATAACTAATGATTTCACACTCTTTGGGTGTGGAGGGGTATTATTTTTATTTCCAGTTCCTTGTTAGATTTTCTCCGAAGGTGATGGACATAAAAAAGGACATTAGACCATCACCCCTAAATTAGGCTGGTGCGCAGTATGATGCCTTTATTATGATGGGCAGCACTCTGTCAGGCAGTCTGAGTAGGACTTCAATTGATTAAGCCAGTGGGGGCAACTTGGTTCACCAAAAATAATGTTTCATGTTGCATGTTTTTTAATTTCAGCAAATCGAATAAGGAGGAGAAATGTCACACTTCCACCACTATTAAATATATGTGACAAATAGTTGTCTTGATATGTATACTTTATTTTATTTTATATGTCATGAAATGAGTTTTAAGTTAAACATTGCTCTATTTCTATGAAATTCTTAATCTTAATGAGTTTTATTGTAACTGTAACTGACTGTACATTTTTAATTCGATTTCGCCGTAATTGTTTGTATATATGACTGTGCTATTTTCTCTTTATATGATATTAATTTATCGAGAATAAAGGAATTGACTGACTGATTAAGCCAGTGGGGGCATGGTCGGTGAAAAACTGATGGTCCACAAACTCTAAATTGGAGGGGCAGACTGAGAGGTGAAGCGGGTGCTTTGTCAAGTATGTGACCCTGTTTGCCATATTCTAAATCAGGCCCTAAATTGTATTTCACAATGGTCCAATCCAGTCCATAAACTTGAACTTTTATGTGTTGTTGAATAGTTCTGTGTATTTCACCTTTCAATTACTTCAGAACTCCGAGGGTGTTAACAAAAACACATCTTGGCATAAGGAATAGGAAGTTAGAGTCAACTCAGAGGAGGTGGAAACCAAGTCCAATATTTTTCAGTCAATATCTTGTTTTATGAAGGATTCTAAGAGAGTCAGTTTTCAGAAGTTTCTGCAAGTACCTGTTGTTAGGTTCAGCTCCAGGGTTTGGATGTAGGACATTCTATACTCATTGGCTTTATATCGCTTGGGAACTAGCACTCATCATTGTTAAGGTTTAATGGTTACTAAAGCACAATTGTTGGTAAATGAAAGATTCTATCAGGACCACAGTTTGTTGTCATTTTCTGCAGGTACTTTGGGCCTGTGGCTGAATAATCTAAGGCAGCAGAGGGTCCATGAATTTCCTCCCTGTGCCCATCGGAATCCAGTGGAGAGAGCTATGGGCAGCTTCCAAATGTGCCTATCTTCTTGAGCTATTGTCTCCCACACAGGAAGTGCTTATTTGCAAAGTTCAGAGTCCCCGATAAGTGCAGTTTTCTCACTAACAATATCTCCCACCCACACTTCCTGGAGTGGTGCAGAAGAACCCAAGCGATGCTCACCATGCAACATCTGGACTGGAAACACAGAAAATAGGATTGATCAGGTGTCACGAGACTTAACTGAAAGGATGGTCCAGAAATCGCAAGGTTTTAATAATTTTGGTTAAGATCAGTTGATGACAGTGACACTACGTCTTCCATAATGAAGGAAAAGTACTGCTTGAGATGATTTTGGGCCTTATATATCTCCATCAGAAACGTGGCGGATGTCTCGTATGTGGTATTTACAAGTGCATTATAGCCTATTGTGCTTGTAATACAGAAGATGGGCTATCCATAGAACTTTGACAGAGCATCCCACAGTGAAGGACTGGGTTTTATTAAGACCCAGCGGTGCCAGGGGACAACACCTGAAACCTTCGTGGGTAACCTGTTCCGGCGTACCAAATGACAGAGACACGGGACACTTCCTTCGGCGTCAAAGATTCGAGGTTTATTACTGCAGGGAAAACAGAAGTCACGAGAAGTACAACACGTGTAAGTTCTGGGAGACTGCTTCAAATTGTTGATGTGGGTCGCTCCTTTTATACACATTTCTCTCATAGGTTAACATGGTACACAAAGGTTTACAACTTGGTTCCCACAATAAACCACAAGGAGGTTGCTTACATGCTTTCAGGGCCCGGAACATAAGTACGGAAACATTTGGTGGTTCCCAACTGAAAAAACCCATCTTCCCACCATTAATACATTCCAATCAGCAATAAACAGATCAAAGAAGGAACAGGAACAGGTGTAGAGGAAGACAGAAACAGTGGGGAGATCGGAAAGGGTGTAAAAGAGGTGGTATCGGGAAACACGAGTTGCAAGCATCAAAGGGACGCGCCTAATGAGATGCACGGCTAAGACAATAGACCGGCACGGCAAGAAGAGCCTCAAGCGGGGCCATCTGCCTTACAGTATCATCCCCCTCATCATAAAGACACTTTCAAAGGAAACGTGTCTTCCGCAAGAGTCTTGAGAATCCCAGGGTCGTGAAGCGTACAGCGTCCGTTCGCTGGCTACTTGAGGGCAAGGGACAAAATGGATGTCGTATCTAAGATGGAACCCGTGGGTACAGATATAGAAACCCACGAAACAGACGAACGGTTTAGGATAGTACAGCGAAACTGCGTACACCCACTAAACTTGTCATTTGCGGTTCATAGATACCAGACTCGACCATATTCGTGTGAGTGAAAAACGCCACTTACGATCGTCACGGAACATCAGACGCTCCTTTTGCCCTCATGTAGGCAAGCACTAGTCAGAGTCATATTCGATATTCATCATACCATCTAGATGTTGCTGCAACATAACTCTATCCATCTGAGCTCCTTTGGTAACAGGTGGCTGTCTCATACACGTTGTAGCACAGAGGCCACATAAGGCAGGACCACACTGCACGCAAAGGCAACACGTGAACAGAAACGCTGCAACAACTCCGATGATCATCAGAATCTTCCAACCCCAAGTCGACATTAGGCCCCAAAACCACCCAAGTAGCGTCCAATCCCCTACGTCCACGTTTATGGACTCAGAGATCTTATGCAACTTTGTGATGGCTTGATAGACAGTCGGAGCGTTGTCTGGAATGAAAATACAGCAGCTCGAATGGATCACCTTACATACTCCACCTCGATCTGGTAAAACAACGACTAAAACCATACGGTTTTGTAACGTCATAAGCCTTTCCGCCTGAAGTTCTGTGGTGATATTACCAAGGGCACTGGCAGTGATATTAGCTGTCGATTCCACCACTCGAGTCAACTGTCTCAGGTTCCTACTATTGACCATAGGCCCCCAAAACGGAAAGAAACCCTTGAAAAAGTCTCCTGCCTCTTGACCGGCAGTGTCCTCTTCGCTAATCACGCCTCTCACAATTCTAGTCTTGTGATAATCTGCATCAACAGTGAACGTCGGAGGCAACAGATTTGCGATATAGCATGAGCCCACAAAGTCAGAGGGCAACCATGTATACGCACGATCATGACAGATGAAGTATGTACCCTTGGCAGCCAGAAACACAGGGGAAGAGAGCATCGGTAGGATGTAAGTCTCGGAGCAAGAGCTCTCTCCAAGACAAGCTCTCGATCTTCGGCCATGACCTAGCAGACAGAGATTACCAAGGTGGGGTACGATCCATAGCGGAGGCGAGCTTCTAAGCTGTTTTTCACCCACGAGCGCACTATACTCAGCCTCACTCAGGTCCTTATAGGCTCGCACCTCTTCCTCTGGGATAAGTAACGGCTCATAGATATCCCTATCTAAGTCCGCAATTGCTATAGCCAAAGGCTTGTGATACGGACCAGGACCAAAGTGGGGAGGACGTGGCTCTCGATTGGGGTAGGAATCTAGTGCGCTTCGAAACATAGTTTGGAATGCTCGAGCTGAACCCTGGGAACTATAAGGAAGGACCAGATATGGAATTCCCTTATCCGTGGTATGTGGCATTAACCCACACACCCAGCAATTTGTAGTATTCACCACTAACTGATGCTGATGAAGGAGCTGAATAAAGGAATTATTTCTGAATTCTGCACGTCTAGCCTGCTCGTGTTGTGGTAAGATGTAGAAAGAATGAGGAGAAACAGTGGAGGTAGTTTTAGGTTCAGGAGAAGGGGTAGGTGAGGCAGTAGGCGAAAACGTCAGTATCAGATAATACACCCCACCCACCAATAATGAAGAGACAGTTAAAAACAGTAGGAACACCTGAAACATAAAGCATTTTGTACAAGCAATTTGTTGCAGTCTGAATCTTTGCGCCTGAGCTTTTTCCAAGTCCACAAGCTTTGAAAACGCCATCCCCTAAGACCGTCCGCAACGTTTCTTGATGCACTTCGTTCTGTGTAGCAGTAGTCAATCCCTAGGAGTTCCAAGGAACCGACGGCCTTTGACCTAGTGTCAAGACCTACTAACCAAAAGGAAGTACACGCGCGGCCCTACGGTACACCTGGATGCAAGGTATCTTATTCACAGATTTATACAAAAGTCTCTCAGCTGTGGAAGCAAAAACACAGATGTGGAAAAAACTCAAAGTTTACAAGGAACAGTTATACGAGTGTCTGGACTGATCATAGCAATGGGGTAACGTAAATGTCGAGCAATAAAAGTAATTTTTATTAGTCTTTGGTGTTGGATCGAAAAAAGTATCGGCTCTTTCCAGGACGTGTCTGTTCGTCAAACAATGAGTCGGATGAGTGAACAGAGTTCTGCTGATCAGTCAAATTTTCAGATCTTGAGCTTTGCGATGACAAATGTTCAACAATGTCGTTCTGCTGCGCTGAGGATTCTCCAACAGGCTCGGCGTCGCTAAAAGGTACGAAGGTCTGCAATTTCTCTGTTTCAGATGAAGCAATGCCTTTCCTCACCCACGAGTCCGCCGGTAAAGGTATTGGTACCTTTTTAGTATGGGTGGCATGCACCCAGTTCTTCCGGCCTTCAAACGGACAGCAGTTCTCGTGGCAAGGAGGACCTGGAAGGGTCCAGTGAAACGAGGCTCGAGGTTTCTCTTTCTTCCGCAGTTCCTCGTCACCACCCAGTCTCCGGGCTGGAGCTGGTGGCCTGGACCCTCCGTCTGCGTCGGCAGTGCTTTAAAGACCTGTTGGTGAATTAACCTCAGTTTAGCAGTCAGATCATGAAGATAATCGATCAACATTGGGTACTCAAGATCAGAAAACACACTCGGTCTAGGGACCCCCCAAACATTCGCAGGACGGCCGAACACTATTTCATAGGGACTGAGCCCTACTCGGGAGTGTACTGTCGCTCTTGTTGACAACAAAGCTAGAGGCAAAGCGTCAGGCCACGAAAGACCAGTCGTAGCCTGAATCTTAGCTAGTTTAAGTTTAAGGGTGCCATTATACCCTTCAACCAAACCTGCTGACTGGGGATGATTGGCGCTATGGAATTTCTGGATAATTCCGAGGCCCTTACACACACTCTTCATCACACTCCCTACAAACTCACTTCCGTTATCCGACCATACAATCCGAGGCATTCCATACCGAGGAAAATATTCCTTCAGTAGGATTTTCGCAGTGGACAAAGCTGTGTTGTCTTTAAGAGGGTAGGCTTCGATCCATCGGGAGAATGCGCAAACCACAACTAAAACGTATTTCAGGTTATTGCATCTCTCCATATGGATGTAGTCTAGCTGAATCACTTCAAAGGGATATGAAGGGGGAGCAAAATGGCCAGGTGGTGTAGGGGTTCCTTTACCAGGATTGTACATCATACATATCATGCAATTCTTCACAAATCTCTCAGCACACTTAGTGATACCATCATTCTTCCACACAGGGGACAACAACTTGCAAATACCTTTCGCGCTAATATGTGCTAACCCGTGTGCCATTGTCACAACAGCTAGCACATACGCATCTGGCAACATCCATCTCTTATGCTCTGACAGATCAATCCAACAACCATTCGCATCCAACTTTCCTGTACTCTCTTTCCACTTCGTCTTTTCAGTCTCGGTGGCCTCGTTCTGTATCGTTTTCACGCCCTCGATGGTATCCTCGCACATACTAGTTTCTGTAGGCCACCTAACCGAACTCGTCACGTACATTCTAGTGCTAAGGTTCCGGGCAGTCTCCTTAGCGGTCTCATCTGCAAACGCATTACCACGACCAACATCATCCGTCACCTTACGATGCGCACTACATTTAACAATCGCCACCTGCTTAGGTAACGTAAGTACTTCCAAAAGATCATTCACAAGCTGTCCATGCTGAATCTTAGTGCCATGCGACGTCATAAAACCTCTCTCTCTCAACAATCGTCCAAAGCTATGAGCGACGCCAAAGGCATATTGGCTGTCGGTAAACACATTCACCCGTTTCCCTTTCGACAACACACACGCTCTAGTCAGAGCGATCAGCTCTGCAGCTTGGGCAGAGTTCTGATTTAATCTCACAGCTTCTACAACAGTATTCAAATTTACCACAGCATACGCGGTCGTCACATCACCATTCGGCAATTTAAAACATGAACCATCCACATACAAGGTCCCATCGGGATCTTCCAAAGGAGTGTTTTTAAGGTCCACACGACCTTTTGTTTCCTCCTCAGTCCGCAAGTAGCAGTCATGAGGGGTTACTTCATCTGACTCCATGCTAATGGGCAACAAAGTTGCCGGGTTCAAGACATTACAACGTTTTATCTGAATATGACTTGCCAAAAGCGTCAACTCGTACCCAGACAACCTCGCGCTCGTCAGGTGCTGAGTTTTCGTACGATTCAAAAGAGTGTCAACTGCATGCGGAACCATCACCGTAAGCATATTATCCATGACCAATCCTGCTGATTGTCGGATGGACACCGCAGCTGCCGCTGTTGCTCTCAAACAACTCGGCAATGCTCTAGCTACCGGGTCCAAGGTCGAGGAAAAATATGCACATGGACACTGCTTACCACCAAAAGGTTGCGTCAAAACACTCAACGCACAACCTTCTCGCTCGTGAACGTATAGTGTAAACGGCTTGCTGTAGTCAGGGGTACCTAGCACAGGAGCCGAACACAACGCGTCACGCAGTTCAGAAAAACTTTTCTGACATTCTTCCGTCCATGGTAAAGGAGTCGGAACATCCTTGCACGTAAGAGCCACCAATGGTTTCGCTAGCAATGAAAAATTCGGAATCCATTGCCTGCTGTATGACGTGATACCTAAAAAGGCACGCACATCTCTCTGAGTTGTTGGCACAGTCATTCGGGCAATCGCTGCAATTCTCTCTGGGGTCAACCTTCTTCCCTCCTTTGACAATAAGTGACCTAGATAGGTTACTTCTTGACAACAATATTGAAGTTTAGAAGGAGACACCTTGTGATGTAAGTCACAGAGATGTTGCAACAATGATACCGTAGCAAGTTTGCAAATGTCCTGAGTATCTGCAGCCACCAATAAGTCGTCGACATATTGGATCAAAGCCGCACCAACCGGCAACACAAACGCATCAAGTTGGCCCTTCAAAGCTTGACTGTATATAGATGGACTTTCACAGTAGCCCTGAGGAGCACGTTTAAACCGGAAGCTGCGACCACCAAGAGAGAAACCGAAAAGGTCTCTGCTTTCCTCAAGAATCGGAATGCTAAAGAAAGCATTCTTCAGATCGATCACCGAAAACCAAGATGCAGAAGCTGGAATCAGAGTCAGTAGCGCCGTGATATCAGGCACAACAGGGAACTGAGGAATCACAATTTTATTTACCTCCCGTAAATCGATAACAAAACAATAAACAGGTGGTTTCGAAGGGTCAGTACGTTTTAGAATAGGCAGTACAGGACTATTGCACACGTTTCCCCGAGTCTCCTCGATAACATCTTTCTCGATCAAATCATAGATGATCGCTAACAGCGCTCGCTCACCATCAAGGGAGATACGATTCTGGGGAATACGCGGCAATCGCACATTAGATTTCAGGTGAACAACATAAGGGGAGATATCAAGCAGGCCCACATCATTGGGACCTGTTGCCCACAAAGACGCAGGAAGAGAACTTAATTCCGGTGGAAGCTTGTCGAGAGACAAATACATTGGAGAAGCAACTCTCTCACCCAACGTAAGCTTCACTCCTGCAGGAGAACAATACAAAGTCGCATACAGACGTTTTAGCAAATCCAAGCCCAAAAGATTTTCACTACACCCAGTGGTCGAAATTAACGGAGCTTCCAGCTCACGTGGCCCAATTGTAAGGGGCAAAGGGCACGAAACCGGATTGCTAACAGGGGCGCCAGAGAATCCAACTGAAACATTTTTTAAGCCAGACAAAGGTGCGCCAGGGAGTTTCGAATGCTTTATAGAACTTTTCGCTGCACCAGTGTCCAACAGAAAAGGCTCAACGACGCCCGAGGTGGCAACTGCGACGTAAGGCCCTCTCTGATCAACCGGAACTGATACCACTCCCTCTCCTTGTCTATGGCTGTCCTAGTAATTACCGTCGTCAGCATCCTGATCGACGTAATAATCATCTACATTGTACTGAGCAGATCGCCCTTGTGACGATCCACGTTGATCAAAACAATTATTGGAATCAGAAGTGTGAGTGGAACGATCGTTCTGAGCACCGCGACCTCTACCACGTGATGTCTGTTGAGAACCACCACAACCTCCTCTAGACGAATTACCACTATTACGCTCATTGAGAACCGGACAATCGAATTTCAAATGACCCTCCTGTCTACAATAGGCACACTGATTGTACCCTAACGATGATCTCTGCGATGAGGAATCAATTCGTGATTGTGACCTATTAGATTGCGACTGCGATCGATTACGTTGTTGTGAATCATTCTGATTCGAACGTGGAGGATACGCTTGCTGTAACAACACTTTAGTTTTAAGCTCTTTCGTCTTCTTGTCAGCACGATCGTTCTCCTCTTTCTCCCTATTCTCATAGTATTGAGCCGTAGCCAATATTTGAGCAGAAGTAGAAACAGCCCACGCACTTTCAGAATTCCGCAGTTTGTTGCTTAAGTCGGGCAGTAAATTGGAAACAAATTTGTCCACAAACAACCTCTGACCACCTTCGGTACCCATATCCTGACCACTATGATCAATGAAAGCCTCCTCAAATCTCGTAAAGAAATCAGAGACGCTCTCATCCTTCTTTTGTTTGCAAGCGGACAACTTGTCCCAATTTACCTTCATAGCTGGCATAAGCGTTTTCATCAGAGCGATAATTCTCTGAGGCAAAGCCGTAATGAGCTGTTCAGGTTTAGCCCCACCAACTTGTCGTGTGTCTGCCGCTACAAGAGCAGCCCAGTCACCACCTAATTCCGCCGCATGGTTTTCTTGACGAATCTTTGTCCATACCGGTTGCGGTACGACATTGCCAAACAGCAAATCAATATCGGCAAGATTCATTATCGTAGCGTCTACGAGCTGCGATAACTCTTTATAATACCCTGCAGGATTTTTGCAAGGGTCAGGCAAAGATTGCTTCACCTGGAGAACTTCCGATCGTTTCCACGGGAGATGTATCCATACTCTATGGAAATGCGGCAAGATCGGGGTTTGAGCACCGGGGTTACCCGCCATCCACACTGGTGGAACTTCACGCATGGGAAACTGACCAGGTGCTTCTAGTGGTCCCTCAATGTCTTCTACAAACAATGCTCTCGGCATTATAGAAGGACGAAAAGATAACAGCTGCTCAACCGCGCGTCGAACATTTGAATCAACTATCATTCCGCTCGAGAACTGAAGCTGTAGATTGGTCAACGCAGTCAATACATCGTCAGATGCATCTGCCGATATTTGATCACGTAAAACCTTACACATTTCTTCGAAAACGTATCTTTGTGTCGGTATATTGAATTGACAGAATGTGTCAAGCACCACACGTGGAGGATTTCTAAGAGGGTGCCTCATCCAACCCATCGCCATATTATACAATGCAGCACGCTCCCGATTACCGGGAAGCTGACTACGTCTTTGGGGACCGTCCGAACCAGCGGACTCAAGAATCGGTCCAAGAGAATTGAAAAAGTTAGCAGCAACAGAGGGGGTACGACGTCGAGTAGATGGAGAAGGATAACATAGAGGATTAACAAGAGAAGAGTTAGAAGCAGATGAAACAACAGGAGTAAGTAGAAAAGGAACAGCAGCGGGAGCAGGAGTATGAGGAAGTACAAGCGGTGGAGCAGTAGGAACAGCAGTAGGCAAGGGAGCAGGAACAATCGGAAGAACGGGTACAGGTTGAGGAACAGGTTGAGGAGCAGGTACAAGAGCAGGTACAGGGGGAACCACAGGAGCTGCGGTACCCTGTACATACGGAGGTGGTGATTTCAAAAGATAGGACATTAGAGGGTCCTCAACTGATTCTTCCTTTTTATCCGACTCCGTTGGCAAAGCGGGATAACATTTATCTATAGACATACGCTGTAGCCTATCGAAAACTTCCTTTTCCTTTTCCTCCTTATCTCGCTGAAACTGTTCTGCTTTCTTTACGATAGTAGCAACTCCATCTCTCTGATTATGTTTTGTCTGTCTGATTTCTTTCTGTTTGGCTTCTTTGCGCCACAACCGAAAGGCATCAAACATGGCCGGCCTTGACTTTTTCTTAAACAATTTAGCGTCGAGGTTATCTAAGATTGGGGTCTCGAAACTACCATGAGGTGGCCAACTAAGGACACCGTCTTTTCTGGTGTAGCGAATCCAATATTCATTAAAGGTAATCGGACCCAACCCATGTTTGCTATACAATTCGTAAGTTGGAGTTCCAACCGGAGGTATCGGACACGAGTCCTCCAATCGGGAATCCGCACCACAACGGCCAAAACAACTGAACAAAGTACTACGACCAGGCATCTTGCACACTAGCCAAGTTTCACAAACTTCAAGGGTTACGGGATTTACCAAGTCCCAGCAAAGAGCAAAAACCCTCGGTTTTTGGCGACTGCAGACGTCAAATATTACAACAAAGAACCAAGTACTAAGAACCACAAATGCAATGGAACCATGCAACAACTAAGCACCCACAACTAAGGACTCTGGGAGCGACCCACAAATACTTAACTCAAAGATCGATGGCGTCACCAGGAAGGCCCGTCAATCGTCTCTCTGTACCAAAGTCTACACCAGGCGCCAAAACAGGTCTACAGTCAGGGCAGCAGTCCGTCGCAGCCGTCAGGAGGCGGGAATCTTCGCGGGAAAAGTCGTTGGGCCACTTGTTTCGACAACACGATTGATGAAGCGGGGTGCACCTTCCCTCGGAGATTTCACACGAAGTTCCTCACGATCGTCGGGCTTGGACCGGTACCACTGATGCAGCCCTACGTTGGGCGCCAACTGAAGGACTGGGTTTTATTAAGACCCAGCGGTGCCAGGGGACAACATCTGAAACCTTCGTGGGTAACCTGTTCCGGCGTACCAAATGACAGAGACACGGGACACTTCCTTCGGCGTCAAAGATTCGAGGTTTATTACTGCAGGGAAAACAGAAGTCACGAGAAGTACAACACGTGTAAGTTCTGGGAGACTGCTTCAAATTGTTGATGTGGGTCGCTCCTTTTATACACATTTCTCTCATAGGTTAACATGGTACACAAAGGTTTACAACTTGGTTCCCACAATAAACCACAAGGAGGTTGCTTACATGCTTTCAGGGCCCGGAACATAAGTACGGAAACATTTGGTGGTTCCCAACTGAAAAAACCCATCTTCCCACCATTAATACATTCCAATCAGCAATAAACAGATCGAAGAAGGAACAGGAACAGGTGTAGAGGAAGACAGAAACAGTGGGGAGATCGGAAAGGGTGTAAAAGAGGTGGTATCGGGAAACACGAGTTGCAAGCATCAAAGGGACGCGCCTAATGAGATGCACGGCTAAGACAATAGACCGGCACTGCAAGATGAGCCTCGAGCGGGGCCATCTGCCTTACAGTATCATCCCCCTCATCATAAAGACACTTTCAAAGGAAACGTGTCTTCCGCAAGAGTCTTGGGAATCCCAGGGTCGTGAAGCGGACAGCGTCCGATCGCTGGCTACTTGAGGGCAAGGGACAAAATGGATGCCGTATCTAAGATGGAACCCGTGGGTACAGATATAGAAACCCACGAAACAGACGAACGGTTTAGGATAGTACAGCGAAACTGCGTACACCCACTAAACTCGTCATTTGCGGTTCATAGATACCAGACTCGACCATATTCGTGTGAGTGAAAAACGCCACTTACGATCGTCACGGACCCTCAGACGCTCCTTTTGCCCTCATGTAGGCAAGCACTGGTCAGAGTCATATTCGATATTCATCAGACCATCTAGATGTTGCTGCAACATAACTCTATCCATCTGAGCTCCTTTGGTAACAGGTGGCTGTCTCATACACGTTGTAGCACAGAGGCCACATAAGGCAGGACCACACTGCACGCAAAGGCAACACGTGAACAGAAACGCTGCAACAACTCCGACGATCATCAGAATCTTCCAACCCCAAGTCGACATTAGGCCCCAAAACCACCCAAGTAGCGTCCAATCCCCTACGTCCACGTGTATGGACTCAGAGATCTTATGCAACTTTGAGATGGCTTGATAGACAGTCGGAGTCTTGTCTGGAATGAAAATACAGCAGCTCGAATGGATCACCTTACATACTCCACCTCGATCTGGTAAAACAACGACTAAAACCATACGGTTTTGTAACATCATAAGCCTATCCGCCTGAAGTTCTGTGGTGATATTACCAAGGGCACTGGCAGTGATATTAGCTGTCGATTCCAACACTAGAATCAACTGTCTCAGGTTCCTACTATTGACCATAGGCCCCCAAAACGGAAAGAAACCCTTGAAAAAGTCTCCTGCCTCTTGACCGGCAGTGTCCTCTTCGCTAATCACGCCTCTCACAATTCTAGTCTTGTGATAATCTGCATCAACAGTGAACGTCGGAGGCAACAGATTTGCGATATAGCATGAGCCCACAAAGTCAGAGGGCAACCATGTATACGCACGATCATGACAGATGAAGTATGTACCCTTGGCAGCCAGAAACACAGGGGAAGAGAGCATCGGTAGGATATAAGTCTCGGAGCAAGAGCTCTCTCCAAGACAAGCTCTCGATCTTCGGCCACGACCTAGCAGACAGAGATTACCAAGGTGGGGTACGATCCATAGCGGAGGCGAGCTTCTAAGCTGTTTTTCACCCACGAGCGCACTATACTCAGCCTCACTCAGGTCCCTATAGGCTCGCACCTCTTCCTCTGGGATAAGTAACGGCTCATAGATATCCCTATCTAAGTCCGCAATTGCTATAGCCAAAGGCTTGTGATACGGACCAGGACCAAAGTGGGGAGGACGTGGCTCTCGATTGGGGTAGGAATCTAGTGCGCTTCGAAACATAGTTTGGAATGCTCGAGCTGAACCCTGGGAACTATAAGGAAGGACCAGATATGGAATTCCCTTATCCGTGGTATGTGGCATTAACCCACACACCCAGCAATTTGTAGTATTCACCACTAACTGATGCTGATGAAGGAGCTGAATAAAGGAATTATTTCTGAATTCTGCACGTCTAGCCTGCTCGTGTTGTGGTAAGATGTGGAAAGAATGAGGAGAAACAGTGGAGGTAGTTTTAGGTTCAGGAGAAGGGGTAGGTGAGGCAGTAGGCAAAAACGTCAGTATCAGATAATACACCCCACCCACCAATAATGAAGAGACAGTTAAAAACAGTAGGAACACCTGAAACATAAAGCATTTTGTACGAGCAATTTGTTGCAGTCTGAATCTTTGCGCCTGAGCTTTTTCCAAGTCCACAAGCTTTGAAAACGCCATCCCCTAAGACCGTCCGCAACGTTTCTTGACACACTTCGTTCTGTGTAGCAGTAGTCAATCCCTAGGAGTTCCCAGGAACCGACGGCCTTTGACCTAGTGTCAAGACCTACTAACCAGAAGGAAGTACACGCGCGGCCCTACGGTACACCTGGATGCAAGGTATCTTATTCACAGATTTATACAAAAGTCTCTCAGCTGTGGAAGCAAAAACACAGATGTGGAAAAAACTCAAAGTTTACAAGGAACAGTTATACGAGTGTCTGGACTGATCATAGCAATGGGGTAACGTGAATGTCGAGCAATAAAAGTAATTTTTATTAGTCTTTGGTGTTGGATCGAAAAAAGTATCGGCTCTTTCCAGGACGTGTCTGTTCGTCAAACAATGAGTCCGATGAGGGAACAGAGTTCTGCTGATCAGTCAAATTTTCAGATCTTGAGCTTTGCGATGACAAATGTTCAACAATGTCGTTCTGCTGCGCTGAGGATTCTCCAACAGGCTCGGCGTCGCTAAAAGGTACGAAGGTCTGCAATTTCTCTGTTTCAGATGAAGCAATGCCTTTCCTCACCCACGAGTCCGCCGGTAAAGGTATTGGTACCTTTTTAGTATGGGTGGCATGCACCCAGTTCTTCCGGCCTTCCAAACGGACAGCAGTTCTCGTGGCAAGGAGGACCTGGAAGGGTCCAGTGAAACGAGGCTCGAGGTTTCTCTTTCTTCCGCAGTTCCTCGTCACCACCCAGTCTCCGGGCTGGAGCTGGTGGCCTGGACCCTCCGTCTGCGTCGGCAGTGCTTCAAAGACCTGTTGGTGAATTACCCTCAGTTTAGCAGTCAGATCATGAAGATAATCGATCAACATTGGGTACTCAAGATCAGAAAACACACTCGGTCTAGGGACCCCCCAAACATTCGCAGGACGGCCGAACACCATTTCATAGGGACTGAGCCCTACTCGGGAGTGTACTGTCGCCCTTGTTGACAACAAAGCTAGAGGCAAAGCGTCAGGCCACGAAAGACCAGTCGTAGCCTGAATCTTAGCTAGTTTAAGTTTAAGGGTGCCATTATACCCTTCAACCAAACCTGCTGACTGGGGATGATTGGCGCTATGGAATTTCTGGATAATTCCGAGGCCCTTACACACACTCTTCATCACACTCCCTACAAACTCACTTCCGTTATCCGACCATACAATCCGAGGCATTCCATACCGAGGAAAATATTCCTTCAGTAGGATTTTCGCAGTGGACAAAGCTGTGTTGTCTTTAAGAGGGTAGGCTTCGATCCATCGGGAGAATGCGCAAACCACAACTAAAACGTATTTCAGGTTATTGCATCTCTCCATATGGATGTAGTCTAGCTGAATCACTTCAAAGGGATATGAAGGGAGAGCAAAATGGCCAGGTGGTGTAGGGGTTCCTTTACCAGGATTGTACATCATACATATCATGCAATTCTTCACCAATCTCTCAGCACACTTAGTGATACCATCATTCTTCCACACAGGGGACAACAACTTGCAAATACCTTTCGCGCTAATATGTGCTAACCCGTGTGCCATTGTCACAACAGCTAGCACATACGCATCTGGCAACATCCATCTCTTATGCTCTGACAGATCAATCCAACAACCATTCGCATCCAACTTTCCCGTACTCTCTTTCCACTTCGTCTTTTCAGTCTCGGTGGCCTCGTTCTGTATCGTTTTCACGCTCTCGATGGTATCCTCGCACATACTAGTTTCTGTAGGCCACCTAACCGAACTCGTCACGTACATTCTAGTGCTAAGGTTCCGGGCAGTCTCCTTAGCGGTCTCATCTGCAAACGCATTACCACGACCAACATCATCCGTCACCTTACGATGCGCACTACATTTAACAATCGCCACCTGCTTAGGTAACGTAAGTGCATCCAAAAGATCATTCACAAGCTGTCCATGCTGAATCTTAGTGCCATGCGACGTCATAAAACCTCTCTCTCTCAACAATCGTCCAAAGCTATGAGCGACGCCAAAGGCATATTGGCTGTCGGTAAACACATTCACCCGTTTCCCTTTCGACAACACACACGCTCTAGTCAGAGCGATCAGCTCTGCAGCTTGGGCAGAGTTCTGATTTAATCTCACAGCTTCTACAACAGTATTCAAATTTACCACAGCATACGCGGTCGTCACATCACCATTCGACAATTTAAAACATGAACCATCCACATACAAGGTCCCATCGGGATCTTCCAAAGGAGTGTTTTTAAGGTCCACACGACCTTTTGTTTCCTCCTCAGTCCGCAAGTAGCAGTCATGAGGGGTTACTTCATCTGACTCCATGCTAATGGGCAACAAAGTTGCCGGGTTCAAGACATTACAACGTTTTATCTGAATATGACTTGCCAAAAGCGTCAACTCGTACCCAGACAACCTCGCGCTCGTCAGGTGCTGAGTTTTCGTACGATTCAAAAGAGTGTCAACTGCATGCGGAACCATCACCGTAAGCATATTATCCATGACCAATCCTGCTGATTGTCGGATGGACACCGCAGCTGCCGCTGTTGCTCTCAAACAACTCGGCAATGCTCTAGCTACCGGGTCCAAGGTCGAGGAAAAATATGCACATGGACGCTGCTTACCACCAAAAGGCTGCGTCAAAACACTCAACGCACAACCTTCTCTCTCGTGAACGTATAGTGTAAACGGCTTGCTGTAGTCAGGGGTACCTAGCACAGGAGCCGAACACAACGCGTCACGCAGTTCAGAAAAACTTTTCTGACATTCTTCCGTCCATGGTAAAGGAGTCGGAACATCCTTGCACGTAAGAGCCACCAATGGTTTCGCTAGCAATGAAAAATTCGGAATCCATTGCCTGCAGTATGACGTGATACCTAAAAAGGCACGCACATCTCTCTGAGTTGTTGGCACAGTCATTCGGGCAATCGCTGCAATTCTCTCTGGGGTCAACCTTCTTCCCTCCTTTGACAATAAGTGACCTAGATAGGTTACTTCTTGACAACAATATTGAAGTTTAGAAGGAGACACCTTGTGATGTAAGTCACAGAGATGTTGCAACAATGATACCGTAGCAAGTTTGCAAATGTCCTGAGTATCTGCAGCCACCAATAAGTCGTCGACATATTGGATCAAAGCCGCACCAACCGGCAACACAAATGCATCAAGTTGGCCCTTCAAAGCTTGACTGTATATAGATGGACTTTCACAGTAGCCCTAAGGAGCACGTTTAAACCGGAAGCTGCGACCACCAAGAGAGAAACCGAAAAGGTCTCTGCTTTCCTCAGCAATCGGGATACTGAAGAACGCATTCTTCAGATCGATCACTGAAAACCATGATGCCGAAGCTGGAATCAGAGTCAGTAGCGCCGTGATGTCAGGCACAACAGGGAACTGAGGAATCACAATTTTATTTACCTCCCGTAAATCGATAACAAAACGATAAACAGGCAGTTTTGATGGATCCGTGCGTTTTAAGATGG
This sequence comes from Lissotriton vulgaris, assembly GCF_964263255.1. Classification (NCBI taxonomy): domain Eukaryota; kingdom Metazoa; phylum Chordata; class Amphibia; order Caudata; family Salamandridae; genus Lissotriton; species Lissotriton vulgaris. The sequence goes on from NC_141687.1 coordinate 1,120,882,824, forward strand.
GCAGTACAGGACTATTGCACACGTTTCCCCGAGTCTCCTCGATAACATCTTTCTCGATCAAATCATAGATGATCGCTAACAGCGCTCGCTCACCATCAAGGGAGATACGATACTGGGGAATACGCGGCAATCGCACATTAGATTTCAGGTGAACAACATAAGGGGAGATATCAAGCAGGCCCACATCATTGGGACCTGTTGCCCACAAAGACGCAGGAAGAGAACTCAATTCCGGTGGAAGCTTGTCGAGAGACAAATACATTGGAGAAGCAACTCTCTCACCCAACGTAAGCTCCACTCCTGCAGGAGAACAATACAAAGTCGCATACAGACGTTTTAGCAAATCCAAGCCCAAAAGATTTTCACCACACCCAGTGGTCAAAATCAACGGAGCTTCCAGCTCACCTGGCCCAATTGTAAGGGGCAAAGGGCACGAAACCGGATTGCTAACAGGGGCTCCAGAGAATCCAACTGAAACATTTTTTAAGCCAGACAAAGGTGCGCCAGGGAGTTTCGAATGCTTTATAGAACTTTTCGCTGCACCAGTGTCCAACAGAAAAGGCTCAACGACGCCCGAGGTGGCAACTGCGACGTAAGGCCCTCTCTGATCAACCGGAACTGATACCACTCCCTCTCCTTGTCTATGGCTGTCCTAGTAATTACCGTCGTCAGCATCCTGATCGACGTAATAATCATCTACATTGTACTGAGCAGATCGCCCTTGTGACGATCCACGTTGATCAAAACAATTATTGGAAGCAGAAGTGTGAGTGGAACGATCGTTCTGAGCACCGCGACCTCTACCACGTGATGTCTGTTGAGAACCACCACAACCTCCTCTAGACGAATTACCACTATTACGCTCATTGAGAACCGGACAATCGAATTTCAAATGACCCTCCTGTCTACAATAGGCACACTGATTGTACCCTAACGATGATCTCTGCGATGAGGAATCATTTTGTGATTGTGACCTATTAGATTGCGACTGCGATCGATTACGTTGTTGTGAATCATTCTGATTCGAACGTGGAGGATACGCTTGCTGTAACAACACTTTAGTTTTAAGCTCTTTCGTCTTCTTGTCAGCATGATCGTTCTCCTCTTTCTCCCTATTCTCATAGTATTGAGCCGTAGCCAATATTTGAGCAGAAGTAGAAACAGCCCACGCACTTTCAGAATTCCGCAGTTTGTTGCTTAAGTCGGGCAGTAAATTGGAAACAAATTTGTCCACAAACAACCTCTGACCACCTTCGGTACCCATATCCTGACCACTATGATCAATGAAAGCCTCCTCAAATCTCGTAAAGAAATCAGAGACGCTCTCATCCTTCTTTTGTTTGCAAGCGGACAACTTGTCCCAATTTACCTTCATAGCTGGCATAAGCGTTTTCATCAGAGCGATAATTCTCTGAGGCAAAGCCGTAATGAGCTGTTCAGGTTTAGCCCCACCAACTTGTCGTGTGTCTGCCGCTACAAGAGCAGCCCAGTCACCACCTAATTCCGCCGCATGGTTTTCTTGACGAATCTTTGTCCATACCGGTTGCGGTACGACATTGCCAAACAGCATATCAATATCGGCAAGATTCATTATCGTAGCGTCTACGAGCTGCGATAACTCTTTATAATACCCTGCAGGATTTTTGCGAGGGTCAGGCAAAGATTGCTTCACCTGGAGAACTTCCGATCGTTTCCACGGGAGATGTATCCATACTCTCTGGAAATGCAGCAAGATCGGGGGTTGAGCACCGGGGTTACCCGCCATCCACACTGGTGGAACTTCACGCATGGGAAACTGACCAGGTGCTTCTAGTGGTCCCTCAATGTCTTCTACAAACAATGCTCTCGGCATTATAGAAGGACGAAAAGATAACAGCTGCTCAACCGCGCGTCGAACATTTGAATCAACTATCATTCCGCTCGAGAACTGAAGCTGTAGATTGGTCAACGCAGTCAATACATCGTCAGATGCATCTGCCGATATTTGATCACGTAAAACCTTACACATTTCTTCGAAAACGTATCTTTGTGTCGGTATATTGAATTGACAGAATGTGTCAAGCACCACACGTGGAGGATTTCTAAGAGGGTGCCTCATCCAGCCCATCGCCATATTATACAATGAAGCACGCTCCCGATTACCGGGAAGCTGACTACGTCTTTGGGGACCATCCGAACCAGCGGACTCAAGAATCGGTCCAAGAGAATTGAAAAAGTTAGCAGCAACAGAGGGGGTACGACGTCGAGTAGATGGAGAAGTATAACATAGAGGATTAACAAGAGAAGAGTTAGAAGCAGATGAAACAACAGGAGTAAGTAGAAAAGGAACAGCAGCGGGAGCAGGAGTATGAGGAAGTACAAGCGGTGGAGCAGTAGGAACAGCAGTAGGCAAGGGAGCAGGAACAATCGGAAGAACGGGTACAGGTTGAGGAACAGGTTGAGGAGCAGGTGCAAGAGCAGGTACAGGGGGAACCACAGGAGCTGCGGTACCCTGTACATACGGAGGTGGTGATTTCAAAAGATAGGACATTAGAGGGTCCTCAACTGATTCTTCCTTTTTATCCGACTCCGTTGGCAAAGCGGGATAACATTTATCTATAGACAGACGCTGTAGCCTATCGAAAACTTCCTTTTCCTTTTCCTCCTTATCTCGCTGAAACTGTTCTGCTTTCTTTACGATAGTAGCAACTCCATCTCTCTGATTACGTTTTGTCTGTCTGATTTCTTTCTGTTTGGCTTCTTTGCGCCACAACTGAAAGGCATCAAACATGGCCGGCCTTGACTTTTTCTTAAACAATTTAGCCTCGAGGTTATCTAAGATTGGGGTCTCAAAACTACCATGAGGTGGCCAACTAAGGACACCGTCTTTTCTGGTGTAGCGAATCCAATATTCATTAAAGGTAATCGGACCCAACCCATGTTTGCTATGCAATTCGTAAGTTGGAGTTCCAACCGGAGGTATCGACACGAGTCCTCCAATCGGGAATCCGCACCACAACGGCCAAAACAACTGAACAAAGTACTACGACCAGGCATCTTGCACACTAGCCAAGTTTCACAAACTTCAAGGGTTACGGGATTTACCAAGTCCCAGCAAAGAGCAAAAACCCTCGGTTTTTGGCGACTGCAGACGTCAAATATTACAACAAAGAACCAAGTACTAAGAACCACAAATGCAATGGAACCATGCAACAACTAAGCACCCACAACTAAGGACTCTGGGAGCGACCCACAAATACTTAACTCAAAGATCGATGGCGTCACCAGGAAGGCCCGTCAATCGTCTCGTTGTACCAAAGTCTACACCAGGCGCCAAAACAGGTCTACAGTCAGGGCAGCAGTCCGTCGCAGCCGTCAGGAGGCGGGAATCTTCGCGGGAAAAGTCGTTGGGCCACTTGTTTCGACAACACGATCGATGAAGCGGGGTGCACCTTCCCTCGGAGATTTCACACGAAGTTCCTCACGATCGTCGGGCTTGGACCGGTACCACTGATGCAGCCCCACGTTGGGCGCCAACTGAAGGACTGGGTTTTATTAAGACCCAGCGGTGCCAGGGGACAACACCTGAAACCTTCGTGGGTAACCTGTTCCGGCGTACCAAATGACAGAGACACGGGACACTTCCTTCGGCGTCAAAGATTCGAGGTTTATTACTGCAGGGAAAACAGAAGTCACGAGAAGTACAACACGTGTAAGTTCTGGGAGACTGCTTCAAATTGTTGATGTGGGTCGCTCCTTTTATACACATTTCTCTCATAGGTGAACATGGTACACAAAGGTTTACAACTTGGTTCCCACAATAAACCACAAGGAGGTTGCTTACATGCTTTCAGGGCCCGGAACATAAGTACGGAAACATTTGGTGGTTCCCAACTGAAAAAACCCATCTTCCCACCATTAATACATTCCAATCAGCAATAAACAGATCGAAGAAGGAACAGGAACAGGTGTAGAGGAAGACAGAAACAGTGGGGAGATCGGAAATGGTGTAAAAGAGGTGGTATCGGGAAACACGAGTTGCAAGCGTCAAAGGGACGCGCCTAATGAGATGCACAGCTAAGACAATAGACCGGCACGGCAAGATGAGCCTCGAGCGGGGCCATCTGCCTTACAATATCATCCCCCTCATCATAAAGACACTTTCAAAGGAAACGTGTCTTCCGCAAGAGTCTTGGGAATCCCAGGGTCGTGAAGCGGACAGCGTCCGTTCGCTGGCTACTTGAGGGCAAGGGACAAAATGGATGCCGTATCTAAGATGGAACCCGTGGGTACAGATATAGAAACCCACGAAACAGACGAACGGTTTAGGATAGTACAGCGAAACTGCGTACACCCACTAAACTCGTCATTTGCGGTTCATAGATACCAGACTCAACCATATTCGTGTGAGTCAAAAACGCCACTTACGATCGTCACGGAACCTCAACAGTCAATCTCTGCATAAGACCCTTAATTCCTTCCCCTGCAACTTTAATTATGGTATAAAGTCTATTTAACAGTTTTGCATTACAGACCCTCAACTTTTAATTTCCCCCCAACTTTTTTTGTTTTCATGTTAAAATAACCAATGTATATTAGTTTAAATGGATGCTGCACCTGCACTCAAGGCCTGGTTCAATCGTATCGCTGGAAGTTCAACCTAAAGGCACCAGGTTTGTGTGGTCACTTCCTGGTTCATGAGCACTTGCTGTCCAGAAACACCGAGAACCTCTTATTAGATGTACCAATAGAGTTTACCTCCGTGCTATGGAAGTGCCCTCAATGTCCATAGCACACCCAGTCGGGTGCTATGGGCTTGGAGGTTACATCCACCGACCCAGCATCATAGCAGGAGCTGTAACGTGCTGCTCCTGCGCCCTTCCTTGTCATACCCCATGGGTTGGATTTGGAGATTAACCCGTTCTGGCTGAGAGGTCTGTGATCTCTTGCCATTGGCACTACTGTGTCAGTGATGCATCACGTCATAGGTAGGCTGGCACCCAATAAACCGCTTCCTGGGTTCTCTGGGAGTCGGAGGGGGCTAAAAACAGCCCTGTTCTCCAAGGAATTGTTCCACAAGGGAGGTAATATTGAAAAAGCTAAGAAACTCAGCTTTGAAATCATACCTCCCTTTCCCAATAAAGCTCCAAGAGATCACAGTAGAATTTGATCACCTGACTCTCCTCCTAGACACCAGGGATGTTTGGCAGGGGTAGATGACCCATGAGCAAGGTCCTGTGCTCCCCACACCCGCCTGACAAAATCAGTCTTTCCAGCCCCTGGAAGGCCGGTGGGGTTATTACCTCCAGTCTGCCAAATGGGGCAGAAATCCTACTAGGCACCAGTGATTATTAGAAAAAAAACAAAAGGGTGGGGATGGCCCAGCATGGGCAGGGCTTTGCCTCTAACCCACATAAAAAGCATAAAAGTCTTTCGGCCCACCTGGGGATGATAGGGGTGTATGTCCCTCGCCCCCACCCCCCTGGGCAGAAAGACCACCAGACATAAGGTTAAAGTTAAAAAGAGACTCAGAGTATCCCACTATCTGCAAGGCCATGATCCCCTCTCCCCTCAAAAAATGGCTCAGCCGTCTTTCTGCACCCCAGGAGGGTAACTGGGGTTTGCCCCAATCTGCCAACTATGGGGGGCAGGGGGACTGAAAGCCCACGAGACACCAGGGAAAATAAAAAGAAAAAATATATAAAGGGTTGAGGGTAGTCCACTATGCTCAGGGGCATGCACACATCCCCAAAAAGGAGAATTTGCAGACATTTGACTCCCAACATGCTGCACCGGGGAGGGGGAATAAAGCCCATTAGATACCAAGGATAAGTGAAAAACCTCCCAAAGGGAGGGTGTCCACCATGCTCAGAGCAATTCACCCATCTCAAAAAGGGCACATTAGTCTTTGCACACCCCAGAGGGGAAGAAAGCCCACTAGGCACTAGGGAAAATAAATAGAAACCAAAATGCAAAGGGGTATGGGCAGCCAACCCTGGCCTAGGGACACACCCTCACCCTCACCGTAAAGGACGGCAAAATAGTCTTTTTGTTCCCCACTAGGGACAATTACCCCCCATATGCCACCCTGGAAGGCAAAAGCCCACTACACAGATTGAATTTCATATTTTGGCAAAACATAAGGGCTTTAGACCATTCCTCCAAACCAAAGAGGGCATTTATGCTCCCAATTTTCCCAAGGGAGTCAGAAAACCCACTAGATATCAGGGATTTGAAAATGATGCCAAAACAAACAAAAGGATGGGGATGATCTACCATGGCATAGAGCCAAACTCCCATCTCAAAAGGAGTAAAAGAGTCTTTCTGCACACATTTTTCAGATATGAAGTGATGGTCATGGAGGTGATTAAGTTTAATTCCCATGAAGAGCAACAAGACATTTGAGGTAACCAAGAGCCCTATTTCTGAGGGCTTGGGTTGCTATTGCGTCACTTTTTTGTGATGCAGTGGCGTAAACAATGTGCCATACTCCGCCCTATTTACAAAGTGACACATCTAGGAAGATGCAGGACTTTGTAAAGCTTTGCACTTCATTATACCTGCGTCAAGTATAATGTATGCATAGTGGGCATTCCCACGTAAAAAAAAAGCCTAGTAGAAGTGTTGTAGTGAAATCTATGAGATTTCACTGTGCCACTCCTACAACTTAACTCTGTCACAATCCTTACGCCTGCTTCAAGCAAGCATAAGGAGTGACGTGACGCAGGGCCTTTTACATGGGCCTAGTCCCATGTGCAATGTCTCATTGCTGGCGTTGCATCAGTTTACCCACACACTCCTGGGGCCTTATTTATGAAGGACTTGCGCCGCCGATGCGTCACTTTTTCCCATGTTAAAAGTGACGCACCGGCGGCGCAAGTCCTTCATAAATAAGGCCCTTGGAATGCGTCATTACAGCATGCACCAGTCGTCATGAGCTCTGCGCTCTGCGTCATTGTCGCTGGCTACGGTACCGGCTATTAGGCGTGCTCGTATCGGGGGTCCCTCTTTTAGAAATCTGGTGCCCCTATCTTGGAATGCACTGCCTTTGTCTCTGAGGAAGACTGATAACTTGTTGTCATTCAGAAAGGATCTCAAAACATGGCTGTTTTGCCAATAATTCCACCTTCTATCCTTGTTCTGTGCCTTGCTAGGTCTGATAGCGCCGGGACACTCTGTTTGAGTAGCTGAGCGCTCTACAAAACACTGGGTAACATAACATAATATAACATAACATAACATAACATAACATAACATAACATAACATAACATAACATAACATAACATATAATAACATAACATAACAAAACATAACATAACATAACATAACATAACATCAGGATTCCTGCTGCATCGGTGCAATCCTTGTAACATTGAGTGCTGTAGTGCAAATACGGGGCATCCATGATGTCACAAGGATGGCGCAATGAAAAGTGTTGCATCGCTGTTTTTCCCCAGCTTTGCGACATTTTTCATAAATGATGCCACAAGAATGCATTCTCAATCTCCGGGGTCCATAGTCCAAAATAGAGCAATTAGTCCACAACTCCTCGATCAGTATATGGACAGTACTCCGCTTCACATGTATTGTTTTTTTTTACAAAGTAATATATGTAACCAGCAAATTAAGGGACATTCCCACCCATGTCAAAGGAGCCAATCAAATTCCATAATTAGTGCCACTGCATGCCCCACCTGTGCCATGTGGCCTTCTGCCATCATCTGAAACAAATAAGCAGAAATACAGCAATTCCATGGAAAAACATAAAAGTATCACTTGTCAGCACTTGATCATTGCTTTTGTTGTTGTATGTAGTCAACCTAAGTAGTGTATATTTTAAACATTTCTACAAAAAAAGAAAGAGGCGTCACACAAGGGCGTAATCACAAGGTGCAATTAGTCAACGCAAGGCAAGGACATTTAGTGCTGATCAAACCACACTGTAATCAAAGAAGTCTACAAAGTGCGGCTTTTCTGAACCCTACCAGCACAGTGGGGCTCCGCGGTGACCCGCTGAGACGTGATGAGTCCCTGACGGTGAGATCAAACTCTCCTCACTGTCACCCAACTTTGAATTTATCAAAGAGGGATTCTCAAGCTGTTCGCTTATTTTTTTCATCTTAATTATTTTTGTTTAATCACGATGAAGGTCTTGGTTGTTGCTGCAGAGACTTCAAGTGTCTTACCTCCTGCTGGCTTCACACATCATCTCATTTTTTTTTTTACGTTACGTTAATACCCGTTTTACATATACAGTTTAAAGGTACATTTCCAATGTATAAATTAAATTCTCTAGAGCTTCTCTACAGATGTCACATCATTCGGACGCAAATACTTGGTCACATTCAAGAAGATGCGTTTTCCCTCTCTAGATTGGCCAGGGAGTTATCTGGCTTCCACACAGTCTGGTTCAACAATCAGTGGGAGAAAAAAAGCCTTCTTTTTCCAGGAAGACACTTCAGACTATAGGACCATCAAGAGCAGTTTGTAAATCATGAGAGCATGCATGGAAGTCGGGCGCCCTTTAAGTCCATTAAAGAGGGCATGACGAATCTAAAGTGCACATGTGATCTCTTATATCTGACTGCACAGACCGGTCCAAAAAGGCTGAATTTTCTCATAAGGTGATCTATTTTGCAGGGACAGTATATCTACTTCCAAAGCACAAACTGAAGGATGGTAACTCAGGATATTATAACATGGAGAATAAGAAAAATGTTGCCCCTTCGAGGCCAAATAATTTAGAACCTCAGGCACAATATGAATTTGAAAGTTCTAATTTATTAAAGCTCCACTGTAGTACCCAACCAGGCTTCCAAGCACATCCCAAGAGAATTGTCCCCAATGGGATGGAATGCTGCAGTGTGAGGACATGCCACTACGTCTTAATTTTGATCCACGGCGTAATACATCAAAAGAGTCATACAGCCACGTCATAAGTCAACACTGGGAGGTCTATTGCAACACATTCCCTCCAATAAGCCTACATTTAACCCCACCCACTCCACCTCCACTCCTCTAGTGGGTGTCACTGCAGGTTTTCAGGTAGAGGACGAGACTTGCATGGATGCTCAAAGGTGAGTGTATGGGGCCACACACATTTGTGAGTGTGACACCGAACCTGACCCGCGGCATCGTGTGGGATACAGCTGCGCACCAACAACTAAAGGTACTATATGCCACTACGGTTTCAGGCACAATGAGTTAACCAACACTTCTTTGGGCAATATCCACGGGAGGTTCAAAAGAGGCTAACATAATACCCATGTTAGGATCATGACATTTGTTGCTCCAAGAGGAGAGAAACTAAAGGAAACTGTAGCCTGTAGGATTAAAGTCTATAGGCTACCATTGTCCTGATTTTGGTGCGTTACCTGTAGAGACCTAGGAGTAATTGTTCACTGGTTATCATTACCCCAGGAATACTTATATTTACATCTCCTACTTTTTATGTGTAGATTTTAGCTGTGTGGTTTAATTAAAGCGCTTTTCCATTTAAAGTAAAAGTGTTAAGAGTCTCTAGCCAACATCACCTCCCTGCGCAAGCATGTGACTGCTTAACTTCCCTTCCATGGGGGTCAAGTGCTGACAAGGTGTGGAGCTGAGTCCTGGGCTCAAAAGTAAGGTAAAACATCACGGCATTATTGGTAAAAGAACTGTTACAATAAAAGGCCAAACATCTTAGTTTTCCTTGGTATTTCTGAATATGTTCTCACAACAATACTTTAAACAAGCATTTGCTTAGCCAGTAGTTCTCTCCTAAGTGTTTAGCCATGCAGCACATTATTCTGGGTGCTACCACATCTACTTTTACTTAATGTGCCACTGTTGAATGGCCAAACACACCCATAGTCGGACTTTCGTGCTATTTAATGAACACTGGAAATGCAATCCATGCCCAGATAAGGCAAGTCTGAAACCTAGCGTTATTTAAATGATGAATAAAAATAATGGTAATCAAAAAATGCCTTCACTAACTGAACCAATAGGTAATGAAATGAAAACAATCCTATATTTATTAATGGCAGGATTGACATGATGCATGTTACTTGATTATTTTTGCAGCTCTTTCCGAGATGTGCAAGCAAATGCGGGATGAATTTGTCTTATTCTTTTTAGTTTCAACATGCTTACTGTAATTTTGCATTGTGTTTATTAGACGTTATTAACCAGGTTTTTCCATGTTCAGTGCCTAGACGGAGCCTAAAGGCGCTCTTTTCAATGTATAGTGTGCAATGGAAGAGCACTTAATGAATTCATCAGACTACCCAATGCGTCACAGAACATAAAATACTTAGGGGCAGATTTATGAAGGACTTGCGCCGCCGGTGCGTCACTTTTTCCCATGTTAAAAATGACGCACCGGCGGCGCAAGGCCTTCATAAATCTGCCCCTTAATTTAAAACTGCCTTACAATCATCAACTGCCTTCCAGAGGAAGCCTAGAGCACGTAATGAGCTGGGGGCACACTCAAAAACAGCGTCAGTACATTACATAAACATTTATGGTATGCTATCAAAAGTGTACACCTATGATAGAGCTATTTGCTTTGACAATGTCTTTTAGTTGTGCTGTACATCAGCTTGGCTGTACAGTACTGCTAAATGTTAGAACAAATGTGCTGTGACACAGTAAGCATGTGTGCAATAATAGCTCTTTTTTATGGTGGGTGGAAGAGAAAGAATCAACACAGCCAAGAGGACAGCAAGAGGGAAGAAGCAACACGATGAAGGGGAGGACTAAAATAGAGGTATGACATTGCCAGTGCTGGATGCTTTTTTTATGGCAGGTTGGGAGCAACACAGACAACTGGAGGGATGGTGGTAAGAAACAAGCAGCACGGATAAAGGGAGGGAAGAAGCAACACAGACAATGGGCAGATGGGAGGGAAGATGCAACACAGGAAAAAGCAACACAGGGAAATAAAAAAGAAGCAACAATGGGGTAAGTAGAAAGAGAAAAATTCCTGGAAAGACACTGATCCAAATGAATCAATCAGTACTTGGTCCATTCTGAAAAGAACAGGAAGTGATATCGGCACACAATGGCCAATTAGGAGGCAGCAAGTTAGAGTGTCAATGAAGCCAACAAATGGTAAACAATGGGGGGGCTTCAAGGCCCTTTTAGTATACAAAATGCCTCGCTAGCGAGAGGTCATGTACTCTTTCAGGTGAGACCCAACAAAGTGGCATATGAACAGGTAAAATACAGGAATATGGACAAACAAATAAAACAGACAGAGAGGTACATGGAGGGGCTGGAGGAGAAAATTAAGAAGATAGAAAGACTAAACGGCTAGAAAAGAACAACAAAGAATTCAGAAGCAAAAATGGGCCAGGTTGAATTTAAAAGGGGGCCGAGAGTAAGGGAACAGCTAAGCAGCTCTGTGGGTTGTGCACCTGCAGCACAGGTCAGTGTGCAATGTGATTTGAACTTGAAGCAACTAGGAGATCATGCATCCACTAAGGTGGCTAGTGGATTGAGCACCTGCTGCACAGATCAGTGGGCAAAGTTAACATAACTTTAAGCAACTAGGAGATGCTTTATCAAGAGAACATCTGTACTGCACCACATTAGGATAGGCACCTGTTGCACAGTTCAGTGTGCAATGAGCAGAGCACAGAATCGGAGTCCAGCAGAACTGACTCCTCCTTTCGTTTTTCCAAAGTGTGAACAAAGGATAAGCACAGACGGCTAAAAATACCTATAACTTGGAGTGTTATACAGTTATTGCCTGTTAAAACAAAACAGTGACATTTTGTAGAACTTCACTTTTTTATTGACGATTCATCCACATGTCTGTGGGCAAAACTGTATTTATTAGAGGTATTTCAGTAATTGCTAAGTACAGCTTGGAACGGCTGTGCTTCAGTTTGCCATCATACATTTACCAACACTGTCGGCTCCTCCATTAAGGCGGAGGAGCGTCGCTCCACTGCTTTTTAGCAGTGAAAAAAGGGAACATAAAATGATAATAACTCGTGTTATTATCATTTTATTTTGTTCTACATCCGGCAGCTTTGCATGACGGGGTGGGGCGGGCTGCTCTGCTCACAGAGCTGAAAATTACAAAAAACAATTTGATGGACAGAATGTAGATCAATGTCTCACATTCACCCCAGTACAAGAATCTGGGTCCAAATCCATTGTTTTTTGCACTCCACACCACCCTGGGTTAGATAATGGCTTTATGCAAATCAGCTCTGACCCTGTGCCCCATGGGAACAGTCCAGTCCGAACTACACAGCCATATCTTTCCCAGACCGGAATCAAGCATCCGAGGACCGGACCGGCTTCGAGGTAACACCTCTCATCAGCCCGGCTAGCTTGACTCCAGTGGTGTGGAGGCTCTGGGACCCACGTCTGAGCTACCCCAGTACACTCAGGGAGAAAATTACAAAAAACAATTTGATGGACAGAATGTAGATCAATGTCTTACATTCACCCCAGTACAAGGATCTGGGCCTAAATCCATCGTTTTTTGCACTCCACACCACCCTGGGTTAGATAATGGCTTTATGCAAATCAGCTCTGACCCTGTGCCCCATGGGAACAGTCCAGTCCGAACAACTGAGGTAATATGAATTTTATGGTCAGTTGTGTCCCCTATCATAGACCCCACCGGCTCCATGTACGTGCTTTAAGTACATGTATGTTCCCTCCACTTCCAGCTATGAAGACGCAAATACATTTGCGTCCAACGTTAACATGTCCTCTTTCAGATCCACCATGAATGGGTCAGATATTCCGTTCCTAAGTGTACCTTGCCAACGTCTTTATGTGGTGCACTTTCATGATTTATAGCTCTGGCGAGTTAGGCCCTGATTTCTGCCATCGAGCCTCTTTCTGCCTTCTGTCACTGAAAGCTGCAGCCTGCTGCTTCCTGACCCTTGACTTACTCCCTGCGTGGCGAGCCGTGCCAGGCTCGGCCTGCCTTTCCTGCCAAGACTGTATTCAACCTTCAAGTTATCTGCTCCGCTCCTCGAAAATACATTCCTGTCTAGTAGTTTACGAAAACATCCTTCCCAGCTGCAGAGCAAAGGGCCCGGCCTCACTGTCTCCATGCAAGTAATTCATAGCTTCCGTTACCATGGTAGGCCCATGGCCCCTCACATCTCATGTAGACACGTAGTCGCATATGCACGCACTAGCAGTCAGTATAGAATAGCCTCTGCCCGAGAGACCTTTCCTTCTAGATAATACAGTTCCTCAAACACAAGATATTAGATATGATTTGGGATTAGGTTGTTCTGACACCCCAGGCTTCTGTCTCCTCCTGTAGGGCTAAATGTCAAGTCCCCTTCACCCTCCAGTTCCACGTCAAGCATACGTCATGCTGCTGCGCGCGCATCTCTGCCACATATTTTCTGCTGACACTGCAGGATTCTCTTATGGATCCACCCACTTGTAATACGTTTCATGTGACGTTGTCTAACACACACCCCCGTGTACGCCTTCATGCACGCCTTCTGTTACGTACATATGTCTTTATCTCGTTTCTCTCAGCTGTTACGCCTCCTGCATATGCCTTTACTGTAATGCATTGACTATATATATGATAACCTGTCAATAAAGTATTGTCTATCCCTTCCTGAACCTTCGTGGTGATGGAACATGATTGCCTGGTTTAAACCAATTCCTTTTTAAGGAATAAAACCCCTTTTGAAACCTCAAATACCACGGATTCTGTCTCTTATTTGTGACTGAGTTATTCTTATTGAACTTTACCGCATAAATTAAGTATAGGTAATTTAAATTTACCACATAATTGGCACCCGAACAGGGACCCCTCCCCCACCCCACGCGCCGGAGGTGCGTTGCAGGCCCGGTTCCCTGCCACGGCCGGACGGACAACTACGCGTACCCGCAGGATTTCCTGTATCTCCCTCAGGCCAACGGAGGTGATTGAGGCTGCGATCGACACCCAGACGAGGCGGTGAGGAGTGCGGAGTATCCCGACCAGAGCCTAGCTGAGAGAACAAAGTCCGAGGTATTCAGAGGCCCACCAGATTCCGAAGTTTCCGAAGTATCTACGTCACGAGTTGAGTCCAGTCCGGTCCAGTCCAGTATCGAGTTTCCGAGGCCTTCTGTTCCGTGCTTCCCGGTGAGTACCGTTGCTGGGGACGCATCTAGACGAGCGCATTAATTTGTGCCGGTCAAGACGGGTTTGGGTACACAGACCCGGTCTGCACTGTTTTAGCGGTGTATCTGTACTGTTTAGCAGTATATCGAGTGTGAAGGTAGTTCGTTTTATTCTAATTATTATTGTTCGTTTTTAAATGTTTCAAATGTGTTTTAATGTTGTGGTATGAATGATTGTTCGATCTGCATTATCGTGGTTATTGTATTAATGGTGTCCAAGTCCAAGTAAGTATCGAGTAGTAAGGTTCAAGATGCTGTTATTCTCTAAACTAAGACAGATAAAAACTAGAAAAGGGATACTAGAGGAAGCTGTTCCCATTCCACCTAGGGACACTCCAGGGTACTTTATGTACCACAAACATGGCCTAGATGCCGTATTATATCTCGATTTGTGGGTGGATTACACCAAAGATTTAGCAAAGAATCAGAGATGGCCCGCTGCTGGGACATGGGATGCCGATTGCATCACGAGAGTAGAAGAAGCATTATGGAAAAAGAAAGCCAGACAGTCACAGAAAGATGCCATTGAATTATGGCGTAAAGAATCGCATAGACGCACAGAGAAAGCACTTCGAAAAGCAGAGAAAAGTAGAGAGGATTCCGAAAAAGCCCGAGAAAATGTATTAGTTGAGGAAGGTATACGAGTAAAAGCAGAACAAGTAGACAGACAACAAAACACTCTTATGAATGGTATGTATCCTCTTCTGGCCGAGGGTTTACCTAAGGCCACCCCGGAAGTACCAAAAGACCTGCCACCTCCATTGCTCCCGACAAAATTACACCACAAGACCGCAAAGGACATTTTCCTTTCTTCCTATTTAGACGATGTAGCCCCCGAATATGTTAATGTTCCGCCGCCACACACACCACCTGCTGACGGCACTCCACCCCGAGATAATCTACCGCCACCTCTGCAACGACATACTCCTCCTCCCGCTCCACCTCTTCCGCTTATTCCTCCGCTTCTTCCCGCGCCTATTCTTCCCCCTGCTATTCACCCAACAAACCCTTTTGGACCTGGCACCTCAGGAGGTGCCACCGGAGGTTTTCAAACGCCACCACCAGCACATCGATTGACTTATAGGGACTTAGCACACCAACGTACACCCCAAACAGCGGGTTACGACATACTTAATGAGCCTCTTACAGACTGTAGATATGATCGGGTACCCGGTAAAGATGACAGAATGATGCTATCATCAGTACGTCTACGACGAGTTGCAAACTATTTAATTATATTACCAGGAATAATTGGTCATTTAGACAAAATATATCATTTTGTCCAGACGGGGGAAGGTCCTGAAAGTATTGGCGATGCCATGGCATACCAGAAAGTTGACACTCAGAAAATGATATTACGTTTTTTCATAAACTGCTTGATAAGAAACCAAGACAGGCCTGGTGTAGACCAGGAAGAAATGAAAGCACTTAATAAATGGGGTCAGAATATAGCAGACGGAAAACATGATAAACAGAGTAGTATAGAAAATATGTACCGAAGGATCCGAAAAGCAGTAGAACAAATACATGAAAGTGCACCACGGCCTGAAAGAGAGGTAGATGCAGATAAGACTGAATCCTCGGAGGAGGAGGAACAACAAGAAACGACAACAGGACAATTACAGTTACCAGCTAGAGAAATGATAGCATATGTAGGTAAGGGAAGGCCTTTAATAATTCAATGCGTCCAGTACGCCCAGAAAGTAAGAGACTTTTTCAAGCTGCCATGTCAAACCCGAAGACGCCTGAACCCTTATTTCAGGCTACCGATAAAATACTTCAAGAACGAATGGGGTATCATGTACTCAATTCTATGGATGAACAAGAATTAGCCAGGTCAGCAGTACAATGGGCTGACAGTTCTGATAATTATAATGATGACGCATTAGCACAAACCTTTTTAAATCTTTCTCCTGATGAACAGAAATTAGCCGGAATATACATGATTCAGCATCTCCTTATATTGTATAAAAGCCAACATTCTGATCCAGGTCCCCTACCTGATATATTAATAGAATTGCTCATGAATAGATGGAGAGGTCTAGGTACTGACTTGATTAAATTAATTCTAGAACATCGGCACAGATATAGTGCCTTCCTGTGTCCGCAGTTTGATCCAGCTCCACCCGTAGACAGAAAAATGTATTACATAGACAGACAGAATCCCTTGCGAGAAGTACATCCAGTCAAGAATGATGATAATACCTTTAGACGCGTGTTTGTGTACACGCCCATAACAAAGATGGAACTATTAGAAATGAAGAAATTAGTGCCCAGCCATGACAAGGATCCAGCAGGTTTTCATCGTGAAATAAAAGACATGTTACTCATGGGTGATTACACCTATCCCGACATCATGAAAATATTAAAAGTATTATTGCCTGCCGGTATTTACGAGAAACTCAAGGAAAAAGAATGGGAGGTGGGAGAGGCAAAGATTGATTGGGCTGCATTAGAGAACGAAGAAAATACTAGAACCCCAGGCCTAGGGCTCGGGGACAAAACTAAAGCATTACCAGGATTGTTAGTACAAGTATTGCCACGTCTGTTAGCAACGAAAAAGGAAGACTGGGATGCAATCTCAGCCTGCAAACAGAAACCCAATGAAGACACTAGTGATTTTTATTCCCGTTTTGAGAAATGTTTCGTTATTAATAGTGGCTTGAAACCAAGTAGCGAGTCATATCCACATCTTTTTGTATCTAAATTGGTCGAAAATTCTCTGCCCCAAGTTAAGAATCGTGTTCTGAAAGTCGAGAGCACATGGCAAGCTAATACGCCTTCACAAATGTTACAAATGTTACAGTACCACCAGAACAGAATTAGAGAGGAACAAGAACACGAACAAAGACGTATGAAAGACACGAAAATGAAAATGTTAGTTGCTCAGTCAGTTCCAGCTGACGGTCAGAAAAAGGGTCAGACACAATCCCATAATTCAACAGCTCCTGTTAAAGGGATATGCAACTATTGTAAACAGCCAGGTCATTATATAAACGATTGCGCAGTTTTGAAACACAATATCTCTACAGGTAAAACTAAAGAGAGACCGCGTCCTCCTCGACAGGACCAGGTCCAACAACAAGTACCACAGAATATCCAGCCTATGCAAGCTTCACAACAGACAGTACAGACCGTGGCAGTCCCACAGCCACAACCCATTGCCGCAACACAAAACACGACACAGCAGATGTACCAGTATGCACAAAATGATTATCCCGACTATCAGCGATACACATGAAACAGCCTAGAGAGGGAAGTTTGCTTGCCTCTTATTGAGGTTCCTGTAGATCAAGAAGGTCCTTATGTACATAGTCAAGTATTAGGGAAAGACAGAAAGTTTTTAATAGATACAGGGGCAAGCAGGACAACTATTAGTCACGACGAGGTTCCAGGGGCACCCCTCTCAGGCTCACAGAATGTTTCCCTTGGATTTTCAGGAAAGCCTATTATTAATGAAGTATCGCAACCACTTCCCCTTGCAGTTGGTCTATTGACACGTACTACAGATTTATTACTAACGAAATCATGTCCAGAAAACTTGTTAGGTATCAAGACATTGAAAGCTCTAGGAGCTGTTATTTGCTGTTCTCCGGAAGGAGTAAGACTGTTCCTACGTGACTTTAAAGGTCACTATGTGTTGAGAGATATTGATCCCAGATTACAGAATGTTCCTGCACATTTATGGGCACAAGGCCCCACTGATGTAGGTTGTATGCACATTACACCATATCGAGTCACACTCAGACCAGGAGTAGTCTTGCCACGAATTCGGCAATACAAGTTACCTCCAGATGCTGTAGCGGCTTTACTGAAAATCATTGACGAGCTCATTGCACAAGTAGTGGTTGTAGAAACCGACTCCAATGTGTGTAATTCCCCCATCATTCCAGTTCTTAAACGTACTGATCCAAATGCACCTCCTGTTTATCGATTAGTTATCGATTTGCGCGAATTGAATAAATGCATTGTACCACAATACCCCGTGGTCCCTGATATCTCGTCTCTATTGACTGCCATTGATTCTGAAGCAACGTTCTTTACTGTAATTGACCTGAAGAACGCCTTCTTTAGTGTCCCCATTGACCCGGAAAGCCAATACCTTTTCGGATTCTGTTTAAATGGACGAAGCTTCAAATTTGCACGCGCACCTCAAGGATTCACAGAAAGCCCCAGCATCTATAGCCAAGCACTGAAAAGACAACTAGACAGTATACACATGCCTGATAACACTTCCCTGTTACAGTACGTCGATCATCTATTGATCACCGCCCGCGGCGAACCTGAATGTGAACATGCGTCACTGACGGTTTTGCATTTCCTGGCTGACAAGGGACACAAGGTGTCCCCTTCGAAGCTGCAATTCTGTGTTCAGCAAGTTGTTTACCTTGGGCACTTGCTGTCCAAAGGGGGGAGACAGCTAACACCTGACCGCATTCAGTTAATTGTACACATGTCACAGCCCAAGACACAAAAGGAGGTACGAGCCTTTATAGGCCTCACTTCTTACTGCAGACAATGGATTCCTCAGTACGCATTTCTAGCAAAGCCACTCATACAGTTGACAACTCAGGAGGCAGCGTCTTCGACTGCCCTCCCTTGGACTCAGGAACATACACAAGCTTTTGACGACTTAAAGAAAGCCTTATGTCAAGCACCAGTTTTAGCGACACCATGTTACAGTAAGCCTTTTACACTTTTTGTCACAGAACGCGAAGGTACTGCATTGTCAGTGCTGACGCAAGAACAAGCAGGATCACACAAACCGTGTGCTTATTTTTCTAGTACATTAGATCCAGTAGCCCAGGCTCTGCCTGCGTGCTTGAAATCAGTAGCAGCAACAGCTCTAGCAATTAGACAGAGTGATTCCATAGTGTTAGGACATCAGTTGACAGTACAAGTTCCACACTCCGTGGAAGTTCTTTTAAACCGAACACAGACCCAGCACTTGACTATAGCACGACTGACAGGTTATGAATTGACATTGTTTCAGCCACACATAGAAATCAGACGTTGCAACACATTAAACCCTGCTACACTTTTGCCATTAAGTGGGACAGATCCATTGGCACATGATTGTATCGAAGTCATTACTATTACGACGAAACCCAGACAAGACTTGACAGACACTCCATTACCAGATCCAGACCTGACACTTTATGTGGATGGTTCATGCATGAGAACAAGTACAGGAGAACTAGTGGCCGCTTATGCAGTCACGACAGAAACTGAAGTCATAGAAGCGAATTGTATTGACACCCTGTCAGCTCAAGCAGCAGAGCTCATCGCTCTGACTCAAGCCTGTATTCAAGCCAAGAACAAGAGAGTTAACATATACACAGATTCACGTTATGCATTCGGAGTCGTACACGACTTCGGTGTCCTGTGGCGAGAGAGAGGTTATCTGACTTCTCACGGTGCCAGAATTCAGCACGGTCCCCTTATTCAGACTCTGTTAGATGCAATACATCTGCCTACAGCAATATCCATCATGAAGTGCAAGGCACATACAAAAGTTACTGATATCATTTCCCAGGGTAACGACCTGGCGGACCGAACAGCCAAGCATACAGCTCAGACTCACGCAATTGACTTGACAAAGACAATAGTCCAGACACCGACACATTGCATGACAGTTAGGGATCCCGCTCTAGATGTAATTGACATACAGACACATGCTACACCAGACGAAATCAAGAAATGGACTGAACTAGGAGGGATCCAGACAGATCAGGGATGGATGACGAAGGGAAAATCTACATGGTTTCTCCCTGACTCTACGGTCCAAGTAATCATTAACACAGTACATAGTCCTGCACATTTAGGAGAAAAAGCCATGTTAGACAGTATTCAAAACATCTGGTTTAATAAACATTTACGAGCAGCAGCCAAACAGAAAGTGCGTACTTGCATGATTTGTTGTCAGTTCAACCCAGGTAAAAGCATTCCCGTAGAGCAAGGTGGATTTCATCCTCCCGATCACCCTTTTGAAGTCCTCCAGATGGATTATATTCAGATGGAACGTTGTCGAGGATTCAAATATGTCCTCGTAGTTGTATGTGCACTCTCCCGTTGGACAGAAGCATATCCAGTCCCAGATTACACTGCTCCGACCACTGCCAAGCAGCTGGTTCGGGAATTTTTTCCCAGATATGGTTTGCCCCGCGTTGTATACTCCGATAACGGTCAGCCATTCTCGTCCGAGTTAATGAAGCAAGTATCTCTCCTGCTCGGCTACCAATGGAAGTTCCATTGCGTCCGACATCCCGAGGCAGCAGGCCTCGTGGAGCGTCATAATCAGACTCTGAAAATACGCCTTGCCAAGATCTGTAGGGAGAAGGGAGTCGACTGGATAGTAGCTTTGCCAGTCGCGCTCTTTTACCTAAGAATGGTCGCACACTCAAGAACAGGGCTATCCCCGTATGAGGTGGTCTTTGGTAGGCCACCGAATATGTGGGGGACGCCTTTGCCTAGAAAAATCACTGATATTGACTGTATTATGCTGACCGATTACCTTGCCTCCTTGATGTCTGCACTACAATCTTGTCGTTCACAGGTAGCTGCAGCCTTTCCCGACAACACCGAGGTGAAGCCCCATGAAGTGGTTCCCGGCGATTACGTGTTCATCAGGAACTTCGACCGAAGAAGTCCGCTGGAGCCCCGTTGGCAGACGCCAAAATTAGTACTTTTAACCACAAGGACTGCAGTGAAAGTCGAGGGCCGCAAGGGCTGGCTTCACTCGAGTCATATTAAGAAATTTCATGGACTGCTTCCAGATCTGAACTCTCAGCCGCCCGGCCCTCCTCCACAGACTGACTCGAAACTCCCCCTGGTCGAGAAAACTTCTTCCCAGAATTACAGACTTAAATTGAGGTCTAGCAAGTCAGACAGTTTAATTGTTTAAGTCCTCCCCTAGGTGAATCGGTTGAACGAGTTTTCTGACATGTATCCCCTAGACCCCAATAGAGAGAGAGATAGACAGAAACAGCTCAAGAAACGTGAATATTGTAAATCTCTTCGCAGCCACTGCATTGTGACACTATTGATTATGTTTTTTCTAAGTCTTTTGATTATTGCTGCAAGTGTGCTTTTACATATGTACTACCCTATTTTCAAGCGTGCACATTCTCCCTTCAATGTCACTGCCGAACACTCTTTCAGTGAACTACCCCCGCACGAGTTATCTTACCGACTTGCGCTGCGCAATAACACATTCATTAGTATGTTACATCATTCCCATCAGACCAGCAATGCTACCAATTGTTGGATATGTGGCCGACTCCCTCCCTATCAGAAATACAAGGGAGTTCTGCCCCTCTTCCCGTACCCGTTTACACACAATGGTTCCTGTGGGGCATGGTTTAGTTTAATAAACTCTCTAGATTCCATTCTGTAGTTTACCAGGGCAGCTGGGTATGGGGTAACCTGAACACAGTTCTGCATAAAGTATGTTTTCCTGACAAGGAGGGTTTACCAAAAAGAACAGGGACTGATCTAGAAAATGAAGTATATGGATTAGGTAACTTTACACTTAACCTCATGATTCTGAATGTTGAATCCGAATCCGAACCAATCTTGCCTGCTATGTCCGTACTACCAGTCAAAGGTGAATTATGTGTCAGAAAGAATGGTTCAGTACACCTGGGTCATAGTAAATGTACTACTGTGATCGAATTCAGCGATAAGGGCAAGTCTACGCTTAAAGCTTCACGTCATTCTTACTTCGTTTGTGGTCATACCGCATATATACGCTTACCTCTAGATTGGGATGGCACCTGTTACATTGCATTCCTTTTGCCACCTGTTTTCCTAGCCCCTCCTGATTATCATAGGGACACCCATCTAGTACACAATAGACCACAGAGAGATCTCCCGATTGTCGACTACACTGAAACGGCATGGGAGCAATACACAGACTTCAATAAAGGTTTCTTTCCCAACTTAGGTACTGTCTCCAATAGTAAATTGATACGAAAATTAACCAGAACCCTCGAAGCAGTAGTGAATGAAGCTACTTCCGCCCTAAGTAACTTAACAGAGGAGCAGTCTGCTATACGGATTGTTGTTCTTCAAAATCGCCTCGTCCTTGACGTCATCCTGGCCGATAGGGGCGGAGCCTGTAAGGTCATCGGGTCGAGCTGCTGTGTTTTCATTCCAGAAAACGCGCCATCAGTATATAAAGCCATCACTCGTCTTCACAAGATTGCGAGTCTGATACACCAGAATCCAGGCACCTGGACTTGGTCCGGTTGGTTCTGGACCACGTTGTCAGCCTGGGGACGGAAAATTCTATCCTTCCTAGGTATTGGCCTTCTCATAGTATTCAGTTGCTGCCTATGTCTGCAATGTGGGCCAGCGATTTGCGGTCTGTGCGCCACGTCATGTATTCCTCATTCAAGTCCTCATTCAAAACGCCATAAGAAGAAAGAAGAGCAAATGATGTTACATGAACAGATTGATAGATTAATGAGGATTGATATATCATGAAGGGTCCGTAGGGGACAAGGAGGGAATGAGGTAATATGAATTTTATGGTCAGTTGTGTCCCCTATCATAGACCCCACCGGCTCCATGTACGTGCTTTAAGTACATGTATGTTCCCTCCACTTCCAGCTATGAAGACGCAAATACATTTGCGTCCAACGTTAACATGTCCTCTTTCAGATCCACCATGAATGGGTCAGATATTCCGTTCCTAAGTGTACCTTGCCAACGTCTTTATGTGGTGCACTTTCATGATTTCTAGCTCTGGCGAGTTAGGCCCTGATTTCTGCCATCGAGCCTCTTCTGCCTTCTGTCTCTGAAAGCTGCAGCCTGCTGCTTCCTGACCCTTGACTTACTCCCTGCGCGGCGAGCCGTGCCAGGCTCGGCCTGACTTTCCTGCCAAGACTGTATTCAACCTTCAAGTTATCTGCTCCGCTCCTCGAAAATACATTCCTATCTAGTAGTTTATGAAAACATCCTTCCCAGCTGCAGAGCAAAGGGCCCGGCCTCACTGTCTCCATGCAAGTAATTCATAGCTTCCGTTACCATGGTAGGCCCATGGCCCCTCACATCTCATGTAGACACGTAGTCGCATATGCACGCACTAGCAGTCAGTATAGAATAGCCTCTGCCCGAGAGACCTTTCCTTCTAGATAATACAGTTCCTCAAACACAAGATATTAGATATGATTTGGGATTAGGTTGTTCTGACACCCCAGACTTCTGTCTCCTTCTGTAGGGCTAAATGTCAAGTCCCCTTCACCCTCCAGTTCCACGTCAAGCATACGTCATGCTGCTGCGCGCGCATCTCTGCCACATATTTTCTGCTGACACTGCAGGATTCTCTTATGGATCCACCCACTTGTAATACGTTTCATGTGACGTTGTCTAACACACACCCCCGTGTACGCCTTCATGCACGCCTTCTGTTACGTACATATGTCTTTATCTCGTTTCTCTCAGCTGTTACGCCTCCTGCATATGCCTTTACTGTAATGCATTGACTATATATATGATAACCTGTCAATAAAGTATTGTCTATCCCTTCCTGACCCTTCGTGGTGATGGAACATGATTGCCTGGTTTAAACCAATTCCTTTTTAAGGAATAAAACCCCTTTTGAAACCTCAAATACCACGGTATCTGTCTCTTATTTGTGACTGAGTTATTCTTATTGAACTTTACCGCATAAATTAAGTATAGGTAATTTACATTTACCACACAACACAGCCATATCTTTCCCAGACCGGAATCAAGCATCCGAGGACCGGACCGGCTTCGAGGTAACACCTCTCATCAGCCCGGCTAGCTTGACTCCAGTGGTGTGGAGGCTCTGGGACCCACGTCTGAGCTACCCCAGTACACTCAGGGAGAAAATTACAAAAAACAATTTGATGGACAGAATGTAGATCAATGTCTTACATTCACCCCATTACAAGGATCTGGGCCTAAATCCATCGTTTTTGCACTCCACACCACCCTGGGTTAGATAATGGCTTTATGCAAATCAGCTCTGACCCTGTGCCCCATGGGAACAGTCCAGTCCGAACTACACAGCCATATCTTTCCCAGACCAGAATCAAGCATCCGAGGACCGGACCGGCTTCGAGGTAACACCTCTCATCAGCCCGGCTAGCTTGACTCCAGTGGTGTGGAGGCTCTGGGATCCACGTCTGAGCTACCCCAGTACACTCAGGGAGAAAATTACAAAAAACAATTTGATGGACAGAATGTAGATCAATGTCTTACATTCACCCAAGTACAAGGATCTGGGCCTAAATCCATCGTGCTTTGCACTCCACACCACCCTGGGTTAGATAATGGCTTTATGCAAATCAGCTCTGACCCTGTGCCCCATGGGAACAGTCCAGTCTGAACTACACAGCCATATACTTCCCAGACTGGAATCAAGCATCCGAGGACCGGACCGGCTTCGAGGTAACACCTCTCATCAGCCCGGCTAGCTTGACTCCAGTGGTGTGGAGGCTCTGGGACCCACATCTGAGCTACCCCAGTACACTCAGGGAGAAAATTACAAAAAACAATTTGATGGACAGAATGTAGATCAATGTCTTACATTCACCCCAGTACCAATATCTGGGCCTAAATCCATCGTTTTTTGCACTCCACACCACCCTGGGTTAGATAATGGCTTTATGCAAATCAGCTCTGACCCTGTGCCCCATGGGAACAGTCCAGTCCGAACTACACAGCCATATCTTTCCCAGACCGGAATCAAGCATCCGAGGACCGGACCGGCTTCGAGGAAACACCTCTCATCAGCCCGGCTAGCTTGACTCCAGTGGTGTGGAGGCTCTGGGACCCACGTCTGAGCTACCCCAGTACACTCAGGGAGAAAATTACAAAAAACTATTTGAGGGACAGAATGTAGATCAATGTCTTACATTCACCCCAGTACAAGGATCTGGGCCTAAATCCATCGTTTTTTGCACTCCACACCACCCTGGGTTAGATAATGGCTTCATGCAAATCAGCTCTGACCCTGTGTCCCATGGGAACAATCCAGTCCGAACTACACAGCCATATCTTTCCCAGACCGGAATCAAGCATCCGAGGACCGGACCGGCTTTGAGGTAACACCTCTCATCAGCCCGGCTAGCTTGACTCCAGTGGTGTGGAGGCTCTGGGACCCACGTCTGAGCTACCCCAGTACACTCAGGGAGAAAACTACAAAAAACAATTTGATGGACAGAATGTAGATCAATGTCTTACATTCGCCACAGTACAAGGATATGGGCCTAAATCCATCGTTTTTTGCACTCCACACCACCCTGGGTTAAATAAGAGCTTTAAGCAAATCAGCTCTGACCCTGTGCCCCATGGGAACAGTCCAGTCCGAACTACACAGCCATATCTTTCCCAGACCGGAATCAAGCATCCGAGGACCGGACCGGCTCCGAGGTAACACCTCTCAGCAGCCCGGCTAGCTTGACTCCAGTGGTGTGGAGGCTCTGGGACCCACGTCTGAGCTACCCCAGTACACTCAGGGAGAAAATTACAAAAAACAATTTGATGGACAGAATGTAGATCAATGTCTTACATTCACCCCAGTACAAGGATCTGGGCATAAATCCATCGTTTTTTGCACTCCACACCACCCTGGGTTAGATAATGGCGTTGTGCAAATCAGCTCTGACCCTGTGCCCCATGGGAACAGTCCAGTCCGAACTACACAGCCATATCTTTCCCAGACCGGAATCAAGCATCCGAGGAATGGACCGGCTTCGAGGTAACACCTTGCATCAGCCCGGCTAGCTTGACTCCAGTGGTGTGGAGGCTCTGGGACCCACGTCTGAGCTACCCCAGTACACTCAGGGAGAAAATTACAAAAAACAATTTGATGGACAGAATGTAGATCAATGTCTTACATTCACCACAGTACAAGGATATGGGCCTAAATCCATCGTTTTTTGCACTCCACACCACCCTGGGTTAAATAAGAGCTTTAAGCAAATCAGCTCTGACCCTGTGCCCCATGGGAACAGTCCAGTCGGAACTACACAGCCATATCTTTCCCAGACCGGAATCAAGCATCCGAGGGCCGGACCGGCTTCGAGGTAACACCTCTCATCAGCCCGGCTAGCTTGACTCCAGTGGTGTGGAGGCTCTGGGACCCACGTCTGAGCTACCCCAGTACACTCAGGGAGAAAATTACAAAAAACAATTTGATGGACAGAATGTAGATCAATGTCTTACATTCACCCCATTACAAGGATCTGGGCCTAAATCCATCGTTTTTGCACTCCACACCACCCTGGGTTAGATAATGGCTTTATGCAAATCAGCTCTGACCCTGTGCCCCATGGGAACAGTCCAGTCCGAACTACACAGCCATATCTTTCCCAGACCAGAATCAAGCATCCGAGGACCGGACCGGCTTCGAGGTAACACCTCTCATGAGCCCGGCTAGCTTGACTCCAGTGGTGTGGAGGCTCTGGGATCCACGTCTGAGCTACCCCAGTACACTCAGGGAGAAAATTACAAAAAACAATTTGATGGACAGAATGTAGATCAATGTCTTACATTCACCCCAATACAAGGATCTGGGCCTAAATCCATCGTGCTTTGCACTCCACACCACCCTGGGTTAGATAATGGCTTTATGCAAATCAGCTCTGACCCTGTGCCCCATGGGAACAGTCCAGTCTGAACTACACAGCCATATACTTCCCAGACTGGAATCAAGCATCCGAGGACCGGACCGGCTTCGAGGTAACACCTCTCATCAGCCCGGCTAGCTTGACTCCAGTGGTGTGGAGGCTCTGGGACCCACATCTGAGCTACCCCAGTACACTCAGGGAGAAAATTACAAAAAACAATTTGATGGACAGAATGTAGATCAATGTCTTACATTCACCCCAGTACAAGGATCTGGGCCTAAATCCATCGTTTTTTGCACTCCACACCACCCTGGGTTAGATAATGGCTTTATGCAAATCAGCTCTGACCCTGTGCCCCATGGGAACAGTCCAGTCCGAACTACACAGCCATATCTTTCCCAGACCGGAATCAAGCATCCGAGGACCGGACCGGCTTCGAGGAAACACCTCTCATCAGCCCGGCTAGCTTGACTCCAGTGGTGTGGAGGCTCTGGGACCCACGTCTGAGCTACCCCAGTACACTCAGGGAGAAAATTACAAAAAACTATTTGATGGACAGAATGTAGATCAATGTCTTACATTCACCCCAGTACAAGGATCTGGGCCTAAATCCATCGTTTTTTGCACTCCACACCACCCTGGGTTAGATAATGGCTTTATGCAAATCAGCTCTGACCCTGTGTCCCATGGGAACAGTCCAGTCCGAACTACACAGCCATATCTTTCCCAGACCGGAATCAAGCATCCGAGGACCGGACCGGCTTTGAGGTAACACCTCTCATCAGCCCGGCTAGCTTGACTCCAGTGGTGTGGAGGCTCTGGGACCCACGTCTGAGCTACCCCAGTACACTCAGGGAGAAAATTACAAAAAACAATTTGAGGGACAGAATGTAGATCAATGTCTTACATTCACCCCAGTACAAGGATCTGGGCCTAAATCCATCGTTTTTTGCACTCCACACCACCCTGGGTTAGATAATGGCTTTATGCAAATCAGCTCTGACCCTGTGCCCCATGGGAACAGTCCAGTCCGAACTACACAGCCATATCTTTCCCAGACCAGAATCAAGCATCCGAGGACCGGACCGGCTTCGAGGTAACACCTCTCATCAGCCCGGCTAGCTTGACTCCAGTGGTGTGGAGGCTCTGGGATCCACGTCTGAGCTACCCCAGTACACTCAGGGAGAAAATTACAAAAAACAATTTGATGGACAGAATGTAGATCAATGTCTTACATTCACCCCAGTACAAGGATCTGGGCCTAAATCCATCGTGCTTTGCACTCCACACCACCCTGGGTTAGATAATGGCTTTATGCAAATCAGCTCTGACCCTGTGCACCATGGGAACAGTCCAGTCTGAACTACACAGCCATATACTTCCCAGACTGGAATCAAGCATCCGAGGACCGGACCGGCTTCGAGGTAACACCTCTCATCAGCCCGGCTAGCTTGACTCCAGTGGTGTGGAGGCTCTGGGACCCACATCTGAGCTACCCCAGTACACTCAGGGAGAAAATTACAAAAAACAATTTGATGGACAGAATGTAGATCAATGTCTTACATTCACCCCAGTACAAGGATCTGGGCCTAAATCCATCGTTTTTTGCACTCCACACCACCCTGGGTTAGATAATGGCTTTATGCAAATCAGCTCAGACCCTGTGCCCCATGGGAACAGTCCAGTCCGAACTACACAGCCATATCTTTCCCAGACCGGAATCAAGCATCCGAGGACCGGACCGGCTTCGAGGAAACACCTCTCATCAGCCCGGCTAGCTTGACTCCAGTGGTGTGGAGGCTCTGGGACCCACGTCTGAGCTACCCCAGTACACTCAGGGAGAAAATTACAAAAAACTATTTGATGGACAGAATGTAGATCAATGTCTTACATTCACCCCAGTACAAGGATCTGGGCCTAAATCCATCGTTTTTTGCACTCCACACCACCCTGGGTTAGATAATGGCTTTATGCGAATCAGCTCTGACCCTGTGTCCCATGGGAACAGTCCAGTCCGAACTACACAGCCATATCTTTCCCAGACCGGAACCAAGCATCCGAGGACCGGACCGGCTTTGAGGTAACACCTCTCATCAGCCCGGCTAGCTTGACTCCAGTGGTGTGGAGGCTCTGGGACCCACCACGTCTGAGCTACCCCAGTACACTCAGGGAGAAAATTACAAAAAACAATTTGAGGGACAGAATGTAGATCAATGTCTTACATTCACCCCAGTACAAGGATCTGGGCCTAAATCCATCGTTTTGTGCACTCCACACCACCCTGGGTTAGATAATGGCTTTATGCAAATCAGCTCTGACCCTGTGCCCAATGGGAACAGTCCAGTCCGAACTACACAGCCATATCTTTCCCAGACCGGAATCAAGCATCCGAGGACCGGACCGGCTTCGAGGTAACACCTCTCATCAGCCCGGCTAGCTTGACTCCAGTGGTGTGGAGGCTCTGGGACCCACATCTGAGCTACCCCAGTACACTCAGGGAGAAAACTACAAAAAACAATTTGATGGACAGAATGTAGATCAATGTCTTACATTCACCACAGTACAAGGATATGGGCCTAAATCCATCGTTTTTTGCACTCCACACCACCCTGGGTTAAATAAGGGCTTTAAGCAAATCAGCTCTGACCCTGTGCCCCATGGGAACAGTCCAGTCCGAACTACACAGCCATATCTTTCCCAGACCGGAATCAAGCATCCGAGGACCGGACCGGCTTCGAGGTAACACCTCTCAGCAGCCCGGCTAGCTTGACTCCAGTGGTGTGGAGGCTCTGGGACCCACGTCTGAGCTACCCCAGTACACTCAGGGAGAAAATTACAAAAAACAATTTGATGGACAGAATGTAGATCAATGTCTTACATTCACCCCAGTACAAGGATCTGGGCATAAATCCATCGTTTTTTGCACTCCACACCACCCTGGGTTAGATAATGGCGTTGTGCAAATCAGCTCTGACCCTGTGCCCCATGGGAACAGTCCAGTCCGAACTACACAGCCATATCTTTCCCAGACCGGAATCAAGCATCCGAGGAACGGACCGGCTTCGAGGTAACACCTTGCATCAGCCCGGCTAGCTTGACTCCAGTGGTGTGGAGGCTCTGGGACCCACGTCTGAGCTACCCCAGTACACTCAGGGAGAAAATTACAAAAAACAATTTGATGGACAGAATGTAGATCAATGTCTTACATTCACCACAGTACAAGGATATGGGCCTAAATCCATCGTTTTTTGCACTCCACACCACCCTGGGTTAAATAAGGGCTTTAAGCAAATCAGCTCTGACCCTGTGCCCCATGGGAACAGTCCAGTCCGAACTACACAGCCATATCTTTCCCAGACCGGAATCAAGCATCCGAGGACCGGACCGGCTTCGAGGTAACACCTCTCAGCAGCCCGGCTAGCTTGACTCCAGTGGTGTGGAGGCTCTGGGACCCACGTCTGAGCTACCCCAGTACACTCAGGGAGAAAATTACAAAAAACAATTTGATGGACAGAATGTAGATCAATGTCTTACATTCACCCCAGTACAAGGATCAGGGCCTAAATCCATAGTTTTTTGCACTCCACACCACCCTGGGCTAGATAATGGCTTTATGCAAATCAGCTTTGATCCTGTGCCCCATGGGAACAGTCCAGTCCGAACTACACAGTGCAAAAAAACGATGGATTTGGGCCCAGATCTTTGGACTGGGGTGAGTGTGTGACATTGATCCACATTCGGTCCATCACCTGTTTTGTTTGCTGCTCACAGAGCTGGGCAGGGGAGGAGTGAGGGCATCCTCCCAAGTGCGCAATGACTGTTTGTCTAGCCCTCTCGGGATGTCCAAACATTCATGCGCACTCCGCATGTTCTCCATGCAGGTTGTATAACAGCCTGCGTATAGAACATGCCCAGGGTCCCAGTCAGCATCTGAGTGCTGAACCACAGCGCTCAGACCAATCACAAAGCTGCTAAGGCAGTGTTGTGATTGGCTGACTGGGAGCCTGGGTGTGCTTCTTGTTCAGGCCAAGCGAGGCACTACGGAGGAGAGATGCTGCAAAGAAGCTGAGAGAAGGTAAGATTTTTTTCTTTTTCTTTTCTTTTTTAAAATCCGCACCCCTACCTCCGATCCATGCCAGCTGCTGCTGTTTTCCAATAGTGAAAAAATATGTTGTTTTTAAGCAAACATGAATGTGCTCTTTACTTCAAGCATTCCAATGTTTGAAAAATAAACATACTTTTCTTTAAAAAGAAAAGACAGTATATTTTATCCAAAGATTGCTCAGGCTGCAGATACTTCAGCTGGTGTATGTGGTTTAATGGGAGAAGAAAAAAAAGTAGTACTTAGCAAGTGAAAAAAAAAGATTTTTCACAGGAACGACTCTATTTCAGAAAGGGGGTAATCACGAAAGGTACACTTGGGCCATTCTGCAATGTTCAGCTGGTTTTCTTTTCTCTCACAGGTATGGTAACTGCTTGCCTGCTGATCATGACCAGGTACCTTTTATAAGCATTACCACGACAAGCACGAGCACTCACTCCCTGGTTTTGCCTTGAATTGCCAAGAATAGGTCACACAGATAAAATGAAAAAAAAACCTTGGTTAAGTAAATTGTACATATGCTCCAAAGTGTGAAAACAGAAAGGGCACGTTTGTAAAGTTTGGACACACTCAGCAGCGTCTAAGACAACGCCACAAAGTGACTAGAAGTCTGTTTAATATGTTAAGAAGAGCAAACAGTTAAAGAGAATGACACTGGAACTTCTTTATATGCTGCCCTCTTCTTTGTGAAACTGTGGGAAAGCAAATGGCTGCTGTACTAGCATCCACTGGGGGAGCAGGAAGCAATGTAAATAGGGGAACTCATTAAGCCCTAAACCTGACAGGTTACAGAAAGATTTCAGAAAGAGCACACTGGGACCGCACCACTGCCAAAGCCTACATGCACCCCAAAAGATATCAGCCAGACCCTCTGGTGGATTTTTAAGTTCAGAAATTATGTCTGACAAATATCCTTCAAATTCCTGTGTCGCTTTGATGGCATAATTTTTTGGAAGGCTGGACGGGCTAAGTTGTTTTAAATATTACCTCACGTTGCTGTCAGGGCCGGACTGAACGTTGCAGGCAACAGGCATTTCCCCTGTGAGCCGGAGGAGTGGGGGCCGGTTTTGTGGCCTTAGGGGGCCACTTTTCTTACAGGGTACCGCTTTCGCAGCATTGCTGCAAAATTGGCCCTCTGTAAGAAAAGCGGGAGCAGTGCTTAGCGGCTAACCTCCTGTTCCCAGGGCCGGTGGAGAAGCAACCTACCAGGGCTGGTTGCAGTTCCCAGTCCGGCCCTGGTTTGCTGTAAATCCACCATGACGGTTTAACAGGCCTTTAAAGCTGAACACAGGCAAACAGTAGCATGAGCAGGAAACCAAGAAATAAATGGTCCCCAAATAAACAGAGAAACAGCCAAAGCATAAAGATACAGTACATAGTCCCTGCTTAATGGGATGAAATGAAAGACAAAAAGGAGGGACAATGAGAAAGTATTCACTACTAATAAGTAAGCATTTTGTAAGGACAATCCAAGTAACAAAGTAAAAAGCAATGGGCCATTAAACTGTATATTTGAGGTCTCGGAGTCTCGACCTAAAAAACAAAAAAGGTTTCCTGGTAGAGTGGGCTAACACAAGTAAAATAACATTTCTTCAAGATACACACCACACCAAGATGCTTGCATAATGTTACAATGATGAAGATCAACACTAATGGGCATATTTAAAAAAAAGTCACCTTGTTGTGTTGCGCTACATGATGACAAAGGCAGGAATGTGCTTTATTTAACATAATGCAATGCATTCCTGTCTTTTCCCTATTCTGGGGCACAATGAGCTACCTAGCACCAATGCAGGCACCTTTGCACCATGGTGCAAAGGTGCGACTGGTCGTATCACCATGCCATAACCTTCATGATACACACCGTGATAAAGAACAAGACCACGCAACTTATCATAGTGAAAAAATAGACTAGGGACACTAAAGACTCGAACATTGAATGACTAGTAGAAAGCTGTGAGAAGGACTTATATCCACCTAACAACCTGCAAAATGTGAATGATCTAACGGATCACTACACCTCATCAGTAGAGAATTTAGTCAATGAAATCATACCACTAAAACTGAAAAGAGTCACAGAGAAGGTAACAAATCCATGGTTTAATGAGACACTGAATAAAGATAGGCGGAAACTAAGACTTGCTGAAAGAAAATGGAGACAACACCCAACATGCCCCGAATTGAGATCCCTCATAAAAATCAGAAATGAATACAACAAAAAGTTCCTCAACTGAAAAAAGAATTTATAATATCAGAACTGGATAACGCCAAAAATAGACCAAGGAATCTATTCTAAATCTTGAAACAACAATCCAATAAATTGGCCAAATCTGCTCAAGAAACCACAAAAACACGACTAAGTTGTGAGGAATTCTCCACATTCTTCACTGACAAGGCCGACATGCTAGAAAGAGAGCACCGGAGAGCAGCGGACAACCTCCCTATCCAACCACTCACACTTATCAATAACACCTTGAATAGCGACCATAATAGGTAAAAAAACAAGGTTCAGTGGAATACCTTCAAACTATATGACCAAGATACCATCGTAAAAACACTCCTGGACATCAAACCTAATAACCACTATAACAACCCACTGTTTGAAAGAGATCAGCCATATCGTCATTCCAATATGGACAAAAATAATAAATGCCTCTCTTTCCCAAGGGATCCTTCCAGATTGCCTTGAAACAGGGCAAGTAGTCCGTATCATCAATAAATCTACAGCTGACCTGGAAGATCCTAATAACTTTCGCCCAGTTACCAATATTCCATTACTTGCCAAAGTAATTGAGAAATGCGTGCAAAATCAATTGAGCAATCACATCGCCAATTTCACGCTATTGGACGACTGCCAGTCAGGATTCAGAACAGGACATAGCACGGAAACAGCGATCCTACATATTGTCGATGACGCACTACAGGCCCTAGACAATAATCGAACATGTCTGCTAGTCCTTTGTGACCTGTCTTCTGCCTTTGAAACGGTAAATCATGAAAAACTACTAACCAGACTCCATGACAGGATGAGAATGTCTGGAAATGTGCTGAAATGGTTGAACCCTTCCTTTAGAATAGAACGCAAAGATTCCTGGCCAACCAGACACTATATCCATCTTGCCCTAACTCAATCTACATTATCTCCATCTCTATTCAACTTGTATGTCGAACCTTTTACAGAAATTCTCCGAAACTCGAAGATTTACTTTCACATGTACGCAGACAACACGCAGATATACATCAAGATCACATCTCTCGAAGACATCAAGTCAATGAATGAGGCACTAAAAATGTCATTACAATGGTTAACTAGCAATCATCTGAAGTTAAATGCACAAAAAACAGAATTCCTATTAATCTCACCACCAAAGAACCACACAGAAGTGAAGGAATGGACCAAACTGATGACAGCATTAAATTGCACACCCACTCTTGTGGATACAGTGAAATCACTAGGAATCATGCTGGATGAGAACCTTGAGATGAAAACCCACATCAAAAATATGGCAAAAAGTGCCTGTTTTCATCTAAACTACATTAGAAAAGTGAAACCATTCATCTCTACAGCAGATCTCAAAATGGCAGTCCAATCATTGGTTATCTCGAGGATCGAATATGGATGTACAACCTTAGCAGGGCTACCAAAAATGTCCACAGCACCACTAAAAGCATGCCTCAATGCAGCTGCAAGACTCGTCTCCGGATCAAGGAAATTCGACCATATCTCTCCACACCTTAAAGCATTAAATGGCTACCGTATTAAGGAGGATTCAACTGAAAATGGCATGCATTACACATAAAGCACTTCACTACAATACACCGAGGTACCTGGCCCAGAAAATTGAGTTATCAGGAGGAAGCAGACCTAAAAGGAGGGCCAAGGAGCTGTTGCTGTGACCACCCATCTTCCGGAAGAAGAAAACATATGAAAGGGCTTTCTCTGGAGCAGCCCCCAGAATCTGGAACTCACTCCCTCCAAACATTAGGAAAATTCCAAACACGGCAGCATTTAAGACGGAAGCTAAGATCTTCCTTATGAATAATTTCCTACCATAGACAAGACAGCTCTTCACTAGCACCGTGGCTTAGATGTCACCAATTAAAAGAGAAAGTCACCAGCGATATTGGGGAGAAACATTAACTGACTCAGGGGGGGAGATTGCATAGAGAAATTACACTACCAAACTAATTGGTACTGGAAATACCTTTACTCCTTTCATTCCAAGATGTTTCCAAATACTTACCTTATATGTCAATTTATATATATTGTTAGGTTAACATTTATGACTGTATATTAACCCACATAATATCACTGTGAAATGTCTGTTATACAAGATTTATCTCTAAACTACATAATGTAATGTGGAGCGCTCTGATACCCAAGGGTCACGTTCGCGCTATACAAAATACTTTAAATAAATAAAATAAAGGGAAGGACACTTTCCTGCAGAATAACAATCCCCTGAGACAAGAGGAAAATACAAGGAGAAATAAAGATATTTGTCCTCGTTGCTACTCACCTGGGGATGTGTAGCATTATGCCACATTCCCAGGTCCACCAATAATGGTAAATCTAAGAATGCACCAACAATCATCAGGGTTGGATGCATAGGAACACCCATACTTCACCCATAGAATGCCTTCCTGGGGTGAAGTAATGCAATGCTGTGAATTGTGCTGCATTGCATTACTCTAGATTTATAAAGCCACGCAGGGCCAAAGAAGGTGGCCTTGCATGGTTAGATAAATCTAACTTAAGAGCTGGTTTGCTCTTGCCACACATTGCGTGACACAAGGGCGACACAACTCTTTGATAAATTTGGCCCTTGGTAGCCAAGAATTATGCATAACTCTAAATCAGTCCATATATCTGTCGTAAAACCATGCAAACAGAGGCAGTGATGTGGAACCTGTGATAATATATAAAGGCTGTTGATGATAACTGTAAAGCTACTCCAGACATAGGCAATGCAGTAGAGTGCGTGATAATCTGTAGAGGTTGTTGAGAGCTATAAGAACACTGCACACAGTGGCGTTGCACTGGAGCATATGGAAATCTGTACACACTTCTGACAGCTGTAAAAGCACTGCAAACAGGAGCAGTGCACACAAGCATACAATTAGGTGGATTGCGGGTTGCTGATATCTATAAAAGTACCAGAAACAGTTAGGATGCAGGGGATTATGCCATAATGTGAAATTGTATCAAAGGCCGTGCAGTGTACTGTGAGATTCTCTGTGAAGGCAGCTGATAGTTACTAGAACACAGTAGTGGTGCAGTAGAGCAAGTGATACTCCGTACAGGCTGCTGGTAGCTGTAAGGGTACTGTAAACAGACCCGGTGCAGCAGAGCTTGAAATACTCTGTGCAGTCATCTGATAGCTGTGAGAGAGCGGAAAGAGTAGCGATGCCGTGGAGCGGATGATACTCAAAACACATTGCTGATGACTGTAAAACCTTAGGTGGGTGAGCCATTGAAAGCTCGAGAAAGGCTTTAGCCTGAACCCTGGTTATGGCTCAGCTCCAGGTCCTCTTGACCCTCGAGCCCAATACCAGCAAAGCTTTCATGTTGCTTCATCTATCCACCCAAACTCTAGCTTAACACCGAGAAATATAGAAGATAAACCATCAACCTTTAAAACAGGAGAGAGGCAAAGAAATACAGGTCTAGTGGTTGGATGACACAATGTAAAATCAGAAAACTTGGCAATTTTCTTGGCTTCCCAGCATAACCAAATTGTGTGGTGCTAGGCAAGTTTTTTAGTTCATTGTGCTTCCCTTTTCCTTATTGCATTTGAGACAAGTTTGAAGTACACGAGGCCAGGGTGTGTGCTATGCAAGCACCTTTTGTGTCTGATTTAAATAGCCTATAATGTTGTTCCATGTATGAATCTAGGTGATGTACAAAATACACATGACAACTCACATGCATCTTACTTCAATAATGGCATTGTTGGCATGGTAGGGATAGGGACATATAAATATCTTTGTTTGTTTAAAAACTTTCAATAAAAGCCTCTCTTTGCAGTGATATAATCTAATAGTGTTCATTGTACAGCGGACATGCCTACAACTTTCATGGCTTGCCTCATGCATGGGCTCTTACAGCACAGCCAGCCCATCGGGTCCGCTTCGACTCGGCTCTCCCTGTTAATTTGTTGGCTCGTCCACGTCTAGGTGACACCGATGCAAACAGTAGCAGTGTAATGAATTGTGCAGTTCAGTTGAACCCTAGCTGTTGATATCTTTAAGGAACACACCAAATAGTGGTGAAGCAGTGGAATATGCCATACTCAGTGGCGGCTCCTTTGCTAAGGTGGAGGAGTGTCGCCCCACTGCTGCAAAGCAGTGAGAGAAAGAGCAAATACTGTGATAATAACTCGAGGTTATTATCATTGTATTGTTATTGTTGCACAGCTTTTCAAGGGCAGGCAGGGCTGGTCTGCTCTCTGAGCACGAGAGAAGGGGTTACCCACTCCAAGTGTGCAATGACTGTTTGGCCGGCCCTCTCGGGCCGTCCAAAACAGTTGTGAGCACTTTGTATCATCTCCACCCACCCATGGCTTCTAAAACTTTTATTCCCATAGTTTTTATTTATTATCTTACCCTTTGTCTTTCTAAGTGGGTATTTTTTTTTTCTTCTACTTGACTGTGTGTTTTTGGTGAGTTTTGTACTTTGCTTTTTGGCTTTTCTACTTCTTTATTACTACCCACTCCTTCCATCTTTTCCCCCTTTTTTTCTCTTTCCTTCCAGACCCAAGGCAGATAGGAGCGCACCAAGGTGTATCCGTCTTCCTTGAGGAAGGCAGCACCAGCCAGGGGTGCAGCCTAGTGCTTTGTTTTCCATGGTGGAGGTGGCAGCGCTGGCTATTAATATCCAGCCACCTCCCCTACACCCCGTTAGCAGGTGGCAGGCATGCGTCTGGGTACGGGATGCGGGAGTGCCAGCAGAGTTGGGTGAGGGTGCCTCGGGCAGTTTACCACTGCTCTGGGGTCCGGCGCACCCATCAGCAATTGGGGCACTGCTGGTCCGACATCCCGGACCAAGAGCAAGATCTGCTCGGAGTTGAGGTTGCGAGGCTAGGTGAGTAAGTATTAAAATTATACATTTTTATTATTACATGTGTTCTGGGCTATAGCTAATATTTCTGTACCAAATAATGGCAAGCATGTAGCTTACATGCAGGGAAGTTAAGTTTTCAAATATTATGTAATAATATGTTATTCTATACAGGTGGTTAGCTTACTTGGCGCTACCCACCTAACCAGTTTATTGAATCGTACTTGTTGCCACTCGCTTGGACTGATGTGATTAGTGATGATTATGTAAGACGTTCTGTAATTAGTTATTTGTAATGTTCTAACCGCATAGTGAATGCCAATGCCACATGGACAGTGCAAGGATGTTAGTGGACAACAACATCCATTTTTCAATGGAACCTTGTGCTGCGGGCCTTTTTCGCCTGCCACACAAGCTTCCATTGACAAATGGAGGTTTGCGACGCACTATGGTCTATGGGCGATGGCATCAATTCGCAGCAGACTAGTACGGTCGTCGTGACCTCGACGCCGACCTAAGGATGGGCGGTTCCAGAACCATGATGGCTTCCACCAGACATCATTATAATCATTATAATAAGGCCCTTAGTGATTAGTGCATTGGCCCATCGAAGGGGGTTGCCTTGAGACTGAGAGGTTACAAATGAGATTTGAGAAGAAGCAAACATCATGATTTCTTGCAATTTATTATTAGTAATTCCAAAATGCAGTTTACTAAATTTGGAGTAGGAGTTAACAACGTAGGTAGGTTTTGTAAATTTTGAATAGGATAGGACGGTCCACGATATACTACTACTAGTTGATCTGATTTAGAAAAGTTCAATGTTATTGTGATTGCCTTTGTCAAATATATTTTGTGGAGATATTATTTTTTATACCACTAATCTTTTTGTGTCTTTATGTTTTTCTTCAGCATCCAGGGGCAAGAAGAGGGCTGAGGCAGGGGAGGGTCCAGGAGCTGGAGGTGCCTCCCAGAGTTTCTCGGCTGAAGGCCCTGCTAGCCACAGTAATTCCTCCTAGTTTTAACATTATTATATTTATTCCCCTCATTTTCAGCTCCTTTTTGAATAATGTGAAGTATACCCATTAATATATTATTTTTCCAAATCCGCTTCGAATTATCCATTTCTAAATTCTTGTTATCTTGTTATCCTTGCATTATCCTATTTACTTATTTTCTAAATTTCAAGTTTCTCTACTTTACATCAAACTGTCTCTAGTTACTACTCTGTCTGTAGCTTCCTTTCTTCTGCTTTTACAGTCAGCTTTCCCTCTACTGTGAACTGCTTAGTGGTGGTACTCTAATACTCAGAGAACCCATTGGTCACATAGTACTACTACTCCTCTGCAGATTGCATGCCCAAGAAAGGTATTGTACACTTGTAATAGATGATAAGGCTTATAATCACCAAAACAAGAGAGTGGCAATGGTCACGTTGGGCACCCCAAAGTTGTGTCTTCTTATTAGCTAGGCCTAATGTTATTTGCAGCAGATGGTGAACTGATGACTGTGCACCGTGTGTGGCAGGAAGTACGAGGAGGACAGCCCTATTGCATTAGCCAACGAGGGCAATATGCTATTTTTTCTCAAAACATCAGATTCATCATTAGCTCTCACCATCCTTAACAACTTGTCTCGGGCCTTGACTTCAGGCTTTTTAAAAACCTTCCAACAACAAAATGCCCATCCTGATATTTTTTATAGAAGATATTGTCTATAATCTGTCCAAATTATAGTGAATGATGAGTGTGGTGTTTTTTTTTATTTTGCTATAAAACCATTAATAGGGGGAATTGTATCTGGCTTCTAAGAAATATGTATTCTTTTTTTTTTTAGCCGCACCGACTACCAGTGCCAGGGCCAGCACAGATGGCGTCAGCCAGTCTGAAGATGCGGCAGCAGAAGGGGGTGAACCAGCGGCAGTGGAGGCAGTGGTAAGTCATATTGCTTGCTTTGTATTGGCAATTAATTATAATTATAAGTTCACTGTAAAGGTGCAGACTTCTTGACTTGTGAACAACAGGTGAACACTGCATGAGGTGAAGCTGAGTTGAGTTACGAATAGCCGCTCCCATCTTCAACTCAGCAGAAAACCTTTTATGAACAAGACCTTGAACTATGGGTTGTTGGAAAAGGGAAGGATGGAATGGGAAAGGTTGGATGAAATGTATTATATATGACTGAAAGCGAAGGATGCGTGGGAGAAAGAAAGCGCCGGATGCATAAATAGTACTATAGGTGACTGATAGCTACGATGCATGGGTGGGTGAAGGATCGATGAAAGATTGGTAGATGGGTAGGATGGAAGTTTGCCTGGGTGGGTGAAAGTGTATGTGTGAAAGGATGCCTACTTGGGTGGGTGATTAGAATCCTGTGGTCATTTCTTTTGATTAAAATAAACTTAAGGATTCATGGGTGGGTTAATATCAAATGACAAATGTATGTTGCTGAAAGGTTTTTACTTGAGATCATGAGACTAGAGTGAGACAGAGAGCCCTGTTTAGAACTTTGGAAGGATGGCTATATGGATGGAAGGGTAGTTTCAATGGTGAAAAGTGGATTGAGAGAATGTAAAAAAACGTAAATGGTGGTAAGTAGCAAAGCAAAGAGTTAAGAAAAAAAAAATACTCAAAGAACAATGCAATGATTAATATATAAAACATTGGTAAGGAGAATAAGGAACTATGGTGCCCTCCTGTAGTGGTGATTGTCTCACCTTTACTTGCCTGGAATGTTCTTTTTGAGTTTTTTCTTTATTCAAATTGTTGAGGATATGGTATTTCAGACTCCCCCAGGACTCACAGTAGCTTTCAAGACCACATTATGTATCCTACCTACCCACCCATCATCAATCACCCCCCTCCATACCCATGGCATAATTTTCTATGTGTTTTGCTAAGAGCATTGTTTATTGTTAGAAGCCGGCGTTCCCAGGCGCACCGTTGTTGTCAAGTGTGCGACCCGGATCCCCCCGCTCCCACGTTAGGCCAAGAAAGGACACAGTCTGAGACAGCCCTGCTCACCCCCTTAGTAGCTTGACACAAGCAGCCAGGCTTATCTCCAAGGCACGAGTGTTCAGTATGTGCAACCACATCCACAGCAATCCCAATGCTGTCACTTCAAATGGACTCCACATGAGTTTATATAAAATGAGTATACTTTATATAGAAAGATGTACGAAATGGCCCTACAATACAACTTCCACACAAATACAATGGGTAATATTATTTCTGGTGGGTTGGGCGGTTCTAATCCCCAACCACAGATTCTAACCAACAGTTAGGCTGACTTTTAACCGTTCTCAACAGGTTAGGTATGTCGTATCACTGGAATCACACATGTTGCAAAATACAAGAAATACTGCACAACTTAACAATGGGTTCCTGTACAGTGCCACAGTGAAACAATCAATGCGTAGTGTCACAATCATGTACTAAGTTAACAAAAGATAAGGTAACTCTGTTCGCTACCAGCATGCCCTGTTCAAGGAAAAAATACAGCAATGCGTCACGCTGCAATTACGTACAGTGCGATAAGAAGACAATGCAATGCATATTGCCACCAGCATGCCTTGTGCAAGGAAGGTATAAGGTAATGCGTCACAGTGCAATTCAGTACAGTACAGTAAACAACCAATGCATTGCGCTACGCTCGGATCCTTTATCCTGCAAGAGAAACATAACTTAGCACACTAATCCCTGAGTTCGTTAAGTACCACTAGTGTCAGGTGTTGTCCAATAGTTCGATAGTTCGTTAGCAGCAAACATGT
The DNA here is from genome assembly GCF_964263255.1 of Lissotriton vulgaris. NCBI lineage: Eukaryota > Metazoa > Chordata > Amphibia > Caudata > Salamandridae > Lissotriton > Lissotriton vulgaris. Next base: position 1,120,924,482 of record NC_141687.1, read on the forward strand.
AAAGTGTTATACGACTGTGTTTAGGAGTTATGAGACAGGTTGCCCCCAACACGGATCAACAATGACACCCAAGTTCCACTCCGGGCCCCGGCCCCTGTACTGCCCCATCCGGGACCAGCACTGGCCGAAATCTGGGCCGAAGCAACAGGCATACACAGCTGCAAGTAGCAAGAGGCCGAGAGAGTGTCCCTAGGAACCCGCATCCCACCCCAGGCAAGGATCACTTTACCTGGGGGGCCGTGACCCCACCCTCCTCTCCTGCAGCAGCTGATTGGCCTCACTCCAGAATCTTGTCACTACGGGCAAGACGCGCTCGGGCTTGTAGTTCAGCTCCTGCGGTGCTGCCGGCCGAGGCAGCCAACGCTAAGCACAAACTCCTTCCACAAAGTCTTTCACCCAATGCTGGTGCCACCCCATGTTGCCTTCGAGGGCCCGATCACTTGGCCCTCCTCTCCAGCGCAGTTAGGACTTTTTCACACTCCGTGCTCACCGCTCCCCGGTACTCCTCACCAGCACCTCCTGTGGTACCTTCAACACACATCCCCGGCGCTTCAGAGACTCGCTCCTCCTCCGGCCTCCGATGACCAGGCGCACCTCACTAAACCTCGGATGGCACCTTAACACACATCCTCTGCGTCCGTATCTTGCTCCGTCTCCAGGTTCACACAAACTTCAGGCACTCTTCTGTCCACAAGCCCCAGATCACGAAGCAAGGGTCAAGTGTCTCCTGCAGGCTATTCAGCAACTCTTCCTGAGGCAGAGGTTTTCTTTCCTATCATAAACAGGTCAAAGCCGCCAGAGACTCGACCAGTTCACGGTGTATTCAAAGCGCTCATAGCACTTCTCTAAACGATACTGAGACCGTTCTCGACGACATCATCAACATAACCCAAGTCTTGGGGTTACAGTTCTTCTAGTTATACCCCTTATTGTCTTTGAAGTTTCCTTGTGCTCAGGGGTCCCCGACCCCTCCCTAAACTAGTCTTGCATATCTACCCCCAAGTGTCACCGTCCTCTCCTTGATACGGGGAACCTGGATCTTTAATCACTCAGAGGGAGATGGGTGTATTGCTTTATGGCTCTGACCCAAGCCTCTTCACCTTGCAAAGCTTCTCCTTCTCTCTGCTCCAGTTGCAGGGCAGCCTGGTGCCGTCTCCACCCCTTTCTGGGGCCCAACCTCCCTCAGCCTTTCCCACCTCTCCTATATCCAGGCAGGCAATTCACATTCTGCTGAGACACACAAAGAGATCTAAAGCACAAACTCTGCCATTTTCTCAAACAGCGGTTTCTGGGCACCCAGCGTCAAAACCATCTACCCAAAAAGATGCGTTGTGACGCTGTGAGTTCAGACATACCAACCTTCACTATACCATTTCCAATTCTTGGGAAACTAGGCTAACAATATTACACCCAGCCTCCCCCATTCTGTCCTATGGGGAGGATGGCCTTTCACCAGGGAAAATAAAATGGAGTATTTTCCAGAGTCATCGCCTAGCACCCACACTGGCATCAGTCCTGCATTTTACCTACACTGCACCCTGCCTAGGGGTTACCCAGAACATCCTACAGGGGTGCCCCATGTGTATGCAAAAGGGAAAGTCAGGCCTGACAAGTGGTAGCACTTGTCAGGACAACATGCTAATTTAGCATATTGCTCAAAGGCCCTACACTGAAGACCTATGTTCCCTTTCTGCGCATTTCTTTAGTACTAGCCCTGGCACACACAGTGCACATCACTTAGGGATTTTGCTACTAAGGCAAACATATCAACCAGAGACAACCAATCACCACTACAATTTATACATGGAACATCTGTACTTGCACACTGATTAGCAGTGGACAGTACCAACAGCATCTAACTTCACAACTCTCTGTCAGGAAAACGGTCTAGGGGAAAAGCAAAAAGTTTAAGGCCAAGTCCAACATTTATAATTTTATTTTTTTCTTTCCTGATATTTAACTACTCTTGCTGTTCCACTGTACCAGCAGCTGGTGGCCGAGGAGGAGGAGGCAGAAACTGCTGCAGATGCCCCGGGCCCCAGCCAGGCCCTAATAGCTACCTCACCACCACACCGTCGCCGAGGTTCAATGGGTGCCCCCCGGCGCCACCAACATTCCACCACCACTGCTGCTCCCCCTTATTTCTGCCATTATGAATGCTGCATCCTGCGAAGGCTGTCACATATTGAAGCCAAGCAGGAACATATGCAGAGGCACCTTCAGAAGCTCCTAACCCGCCATTAATGCCCTCTTCAGCCCCTTTATTAAAATGATTTTAGGTGGGTGGGTGGGAATTGGAGGATTGTTGTGTTTTTCTTTATTTATGGACTTTCTTAGACACTACTTGGACATTGGTTGGGGTAAGAGAGAGGGGTGAGCCAGTTGTGGGTTTTATATTTGTTCAAGGAATAATACACTTTCATACTTTTACATTTTATGATTATGAATGTTTTAAAAAAATATGTTGGGGTTATTGATTGTTTTACTTCCCAGTGCTGCCTTTGATGCAGACAGTTTTAAAAGTCTGCTGATAGTGTAAACAAACATAGGGATGCGGTACCCTCCCTTGTCCTACTACTCTCTCTTTCTAGTCTCTGCAGTCTGCTCTGCTACTACTATATATTATTATTAACCCCTAAGGAGTTGGAGGGGTTGGGGGGGTGAATTACCATTATACAGAATGATTGCCGTTCAACAATGATCAATCAACCACAGTCCACTTCTCTTACCTGATTAGATGACGCAAGGGCTCTATGGTTTCCCAAGGTGCCATCATGGTGCTGGTAGTAGTAGTAGCATGCATAGCTAGCGGTTTTTTTAATGTTGAAGGCAAACTCATCAGAACCGGTTCCATTCCTTCCTAGGCGAACTAGAACTGTAGGATAAGGACGCGGAGAGTGGGGATTTTTTTTCAAATGGGAAGTTAAGAAGCTGAAATTTAAAAAAAAAATAGGTTAATGCTGATATTATTATATGCAAGCTTGATGAAAGTCACCAGAGACTAGATTACGATTGATTGATTGATTGATTGATTGATTGATTGAAAAAGCTTTATTCGAGTTATAGACTCATAAAAGCACAAACATACATTTTAAAATACATATATTTTAAAATACATTGTAATTAAAATTCATATTCATACATAAAAATACATTTTGAACAGTTGTGCAAGCTTTAACAAGAAGGATAATAAAAATTACTATAAAATTTCAATTCATAATGGGAGATAGAGCCCTCCGCCTAATGGACCATGCCCACCCCAAGTACTTTGCTGTTCCCAGCACAATGGGCATGTCAGTGGAGGTACAAATAATTCTCAACCCCTCAACACCGCTAGATACCCCAAGGTTTTTACAAACTGGAGCCAGCCATGCTCTCCTTGGGTTTGCATAGGCTTCACACAAAAATAGGAAGTGGGCTATGCTTTCATTAGGAGCACCACACACCGGGCAGCATGAAGTGTTTGAGCTCCTCCACCTACCCGTCAATGACCTCAGGGGGAGGGAGCCTGACCTTAACTGGAAAAATAACTTCCTGTCTATCAGGACAGCAATACTGTCCCAGTGTTGTTCTAATACAGGTCTCGTTTTAATTTCCAGAAATCTACCCCCCATTGTTTCGGATTGCGTGCTCCTCCAGAGCCTTTCTTCTACGTAATCCCAATAAATGGCCTTGATGGTATTTTTGCTTGGGAATACTTCCCCAGAGGGATTTTCCCAAAGGTTAGAAAGACCAAGCTCACCAAGAACAACCCTGAGTGTTTTCAACCATGATATTTTATGAAAAGTATCTGATTTGATTAAGGCTAAAAACCCATCAGCATAGTGTCGGATCTCTGGGGTTGTCCAAAGCCGTCTCCAATAGAGGCTAGGCCTTAATCGAACACGGTCACTAACCGATCTCCTCCCTAGATCAAGGCCAAGCGGGATTAATGGCGCGCTCTGGGGGAGACCCATAAGTCCCCTCAAAAACCTATTCTCTGATATTTGTAGACTAGGGAACCTCTCAAAACCCCATACTTCTGCCCCATACAGGGCTGACCCTAAAGCTTTGGCATCATAAACCATGAGGACCGGTTTTATAGGCCTAGTTTTTGATTTAGCTTGCTCTACCCGAAGCGCCCCTGCAATCTGCTGGTATCTCAGTACCGCCTTTTCTATATGGCGGGACCAACCTGGCTTGCTCGATATCTCTACCCCAAGATAGGTAAAAACATTTACTACCTCGAGCTCGACTAGATTACTAGAACAGACTCAGTCTCAGACTCAAGAAGAGAGTATGATAAGCAATAAAAATCTGAATTATTCAGAACAATGTTGAGCTACTACGAACTGTATGAAGTGGACAACATTAAATGGCTTAGATGCAAATTAAAACAGTGCCTGAATGATGATGCTGGCAATGAGATGTTCCTGTGGGATAAAATATACACTGTGCTGGCTGGGGTGGATATTGTATAATATATAATGCCAGTGTTGGCTATATGAGCTTAGTTAGGAATAAGATCCTCCTCACCCTGCACTGAGCTGTGTTGTTTTCACCACATCCGCCCCAACAAGTGTGTGATCAATTAATGGTGTAAACATTGTTAAGACACACCTCAATAAATAACACAGCCTAGGGGAAGAGGGTTCGGGGATTGATAAGTGGTTGGGAAGAAGGATTGAGGGAAAGGTTTGACAAAGACAAACACTACACATGGATAACACTCATCTTGTCATCCGACCATAATAAATCTTTTATGGGAGGAAAAGGAAATGCATGCATGATGATGAGTGGTACTAGACAAATACAGGGAAGTATATTAATTATGCAATTGTCTGTCTGCCCTCAGAGAGACCCAAGTTACACACTAAGGGCCCGATTCACAGAATGAACTTAAGACTAAATCCTAAACTTACTACTGTTTTGGTATTCACAGATTGCACTTACTACTTTTGGTATTCACAGAATTAACTTACTACTTTTGGCATTCACAGAATGCACTTACTACTTTTGGTATTCACAGAATGAACTTACTCATTTCGGTATTCACAGAAGTTAGGACTCCTAACTTTAGGACTCCTAAATGCCTTCTGTGAATACCGAAAGTCTTGAAATTAGGATTTTTCTCAATTAAGTAGTAGTAAAGTTAGGACTCCTAACTTTAGGACTCCTAAATGCCTTCTGTGAATACCGAAAGTCCAAAAATTATGATTTTCTCAATTTAGTAGTAGTAAAGTTAGGACTACTAACTTTAGGACGCCTAAATGCCTTCTGTGAATACTAAAAGTCTTAAAATTAGGATTTTTCTCAATTTAGTAGTAGTAAAGTTAGGAGTCCTAACTTTACTACTACTAAATTGAGAAAAATCCTAATTTTCAGGAAGTCTTAAACAATGATGTCAAGGAGTGCACCAAACACAGGACCCTTAAATAGCCACCATCAGCCATTGTCTTGGCCTTAACTATAGTACTGTACTGATGTCAAAACATATAGAACAGCAACAATTAGAGAAAGAACTATGGGGGCGGTGAACTTCAGTGTTATTACGAATTCCCTTCCGAGCAATGTTAATTCAGTTACAAATATTCCGGAAATACAATGGGCATGAAACTCTGCCCCTGGTGTCTCGTGACAGCGCAAGGAGCATGAGGGCATTGTCTAGGACACCCGCTTACGTCTGGAAGTAACTCGGGGCTCATAAGGTTCCTCCTACAATAGGAACCTGCAACATGATCTGCTTTAAAAACCCAAGCGTGCAAATTGCTGCTGGGTAAATATCCAAAAGTGACGAAGGGACATGTAGGACACAGGGACACGTGCAAGCTACATAAAAAGAAAGTCAAGGACTGTAATGTGATGCACAGTCACAACCTAGAGTTGCAACCTCTCAGAAAAATATACTGGCCATTTGTGTATGCTTTGTCATTCCAGAAAAAGCCGAGTACTGGCAGGTGAAAAAAATGTATGTAAACTTGTAAAGTCAGGGAGAGGTCAGATGGCTGACGAGCTGGAGCTCCACATTGAAGCTCCAGGCTTGGGATCACTTATCAGTGAATATCCCTGTTTATGCCCATCATCCACCCTTTTTCCTTGTATCATCGCTGGGAGGATGGCTTTGGTGAGCAGCAGAAGCCACTTTTAAGATCCTCTCTGCGTTTTGGGGACCACAGGACTCTGATTCCCCACTTGGAGGCCTGGTTGAGTGTTTTATTGAGATAGACTGACCTTTGACTGCTTTATCGATGAGCCCGGTGTTTCCCTCACTGTCAGAGCGGATCGGAGGGAGTTGGGTGAGGAGCAGAGCTGGCTGCGGTAGGAGACTCACGGGAGGCTTGTCTGCGGTACTCGATGGACGGTGGATCGATCGGACGTCTGGGTATTCCCTTGGAGTTTACTGGGTGACACGCTTACATCCTGACTCTCCCCGGACAGGGACGTGCTTCAAGTGGGCGGCTACTCGCTTCTTCTGCATTCCTAGCGTGGAAGGAGGCTGATCACCTCGTAGCCTGCACCCACTGCCTACTTAGAGCTGTGTAGGCTTCACCTAGTTGCTTGCTGGTTTGCCATCCTTGAGTTGTGCGCTGAAGACGACCCCCTTCATTATAGATGGGAGATTTGTGAGGTTTGATCTGCAGATGGTCCGCATGTGAGAAACTAATATTCAGCGGAGCCTCCGACTCATCTACCGGCAGTTGGTTGCTGTGCTGCCTCTGACTGGAATCCCCATCTCAAGATGGCGCTACGTTTCCGAGCTCCAGGGGCTACCGCTTCTTAGATTGCTGCTTGTGGTTGCGGTGCACTCCTTCTCATCAGGAATACCCTCTTCATAATGACGCCCGTTTTCAGGAAGGTAAGCACAGGATAAGACATACGTGAATATACAGAAGTTTGGACTTCTCTAAAAAAAAGAGATAGGACTAGCCTCTCTACAATTTTGACCACTACTATGAGCTCTCAAGTGCATTGAAAGTAAAGGTTGACTCTTCCTAGTGCTTCAATACTCCACAGTAAAGATAAGGGTAGGACTTCCTTTTTTGGCACAACCCAACAAATCAGACATCTTGTCATGGGTCTTTTTCACAATGCCCTCAATTTGAATATATGTTTACCCTGTCTCCTCCTAGACCACCTGAAGTCTTTCGGAACTCATGCACACAGCAAATCGTTCACGTCTAAATGTTATTAATTCATCATTACTCACATTCTACATGCGGTTCTGATCGATCATTCGACTCATGGCTAATTTAGCTACGTTGCAACTGTAAAATAATCCACCATCCCCTTCATGATCTTAATTTTAGCTCTGTTCACCGTACAAACCTAAGCATCAGCCATATTTTCTTAGGCTTCGCTCACATCGCCCTCAGCAGGATTGCTTGTCCTTTTCCTTGACCCCTTAAATACCTCTAAAGGTTCTCCTACTCACCTTCATCTGACTTCCAAGTTACTTAGATATCTCCATCATAACTACTCTCTCACAGTGTGTTCAGCTTGGTCATTAGGATTACTGCCTACTTATTTACATCTTACGTCAGAGAAAAAGTCACTCTCACCTCCTTGAACACGTAAATGGTCCCCCTTGCTTTTCAAAACTCGCTTTTGACCTTTCTCAGAATGGAGATAAATCCTGGCCCTTCAGGATCCAATGCCTTCACTATCAATGATCTGCCAAACCTCTCCAAAACTGCAGCCAAAAAGCACAAACATCGCTTACTCAAATCTAAACCTGAAATATTAATCTAAGACATCTGTCTCTGTGCAAAAAAGGGTATTCAATCTAAATATACTATCTAAATATACTCCATGCTTCAAAAACGGACACTGGGAAAACCCCACATGGTCTGAAATTAATAACTTCACCCTCGCCTTTTCTGAAAGCTAATACCACCATCACCCTCTACAATAATAGTATCATTCTAGTCCAAGCCTCTAATGTCAATCTAGCCAATCTACCCTCAAGAAAGCGGTGACCAGTATATCCTTTGATCCCTATCCACACCCTTCTAATTCACAGGATTTATCCAGTTCACCTCCCACCACTTCCAGGAGTACTCCAATTTCTCATAATTCCACTCACTCCACAGTGGAATTTAGCGAGATGCAGTCCCCTGTAGTAGTTTCTCAATCCAATCGACCATGGACTCATTTGGATTGCGGGCTTAATGTCTCACTCATTTCCCTGATCCCAAGTAAGATTCACGGAATTTCCAGTGTCAGGAAGTCAACTCACACTTTACTGTAATTTCTCTCTTTGTATGCTCTACCCTCCAGGACCCTACTGTCTACGCCTTCTTTGCTGGCGGAGTACAAAAGACTGCCCTTAATGGTCTCTTTTCATCCCATACACTCAAACTCCCTTTGACCTCCTCCATTACACCACACAACTGGGCCCCTACCCTCCTACCTTCCCCAGCCACTCCTTCCAAACGAACAGGGACTCTGCAAGTGTTTAATGATGCACCCTCTCCCCTAGATCATTGCTTTTCTGCCTCAGACCATCCAGACATCCCTCGAGGGCCCCTCCTCGCCGCCGGATCTTTCCACTCATTCTCTATTCTTGAACCAACACTCAGACCTGGTCGTGCATCTGGACGAGTTATCTCTCCAATTGCACCTTCTCTCATATGAACTCCATGAACTGAAAGCCCTCTCAATTGACCATCTATCCCTGCTCAGTTCTCTCATTTCCTTAGGAAAGCTGCCCATAGTCCCGCTAGCGCAATCACTGGCCTTGACCAGAACTCCTCGCACCCTATCTCTAAAACCTTACCTCTCACAAATGCCCCTTCCCGCCCTGGAAGAATGAAGGTCGATCTTGCGACTAGTGATATTGAGGATCTACTCCTTTCTTACTCTATCACTCTAGACACCGACAAGACTCCCATGGCCCAAAATCAAGCCATTCACGTCATTCTGTCAGGAAACCCTCTCACAACCTCAGAGTCTTAAATAGCGACAACCTCAAGCAAGTGAACATCATTCAGACTCATACATCCCACACACCTGTATGGCTGAAATGTGCACAACTCAACTGCAGATCAACCAGTAAACATGCCTCCGATTTCTTTAACCTCATCCAAAATAATGAGCTAGATATCATCATCCTCACGGAAACATGGCTAAATACCTCTTCCACCCCTAACCTAGACCTCTTAGTTCCTCTTAGTCATGACATAATCCGTCTAGACAGATCTAAGAAGCAGGGTGGTAGAATAGCTTGTTTGAGAAGTGGTGAGTGTGTACTCCATAGAAGATCACAAAAATTCTTGTCAGGAATAATATCCGTTCTTTCAAGTCGTCATACAGAGGACAAAACTATTTCAGTTTGCAGTGTAACATCTTTATTGTTTTTTAGTGGAACATGGACAGCCGACACGTGTTTCGCCCCCTCTTGGCGAGTTGCGCCGGGGCTTTTTCAAGGCTAGTTTCACATATATAGCGTATATTATTATGGTTTCCAATTTTAGAAATATCCAAGATAAAGGGAGTTCAATACTCCAGGAGCAGAAGTTCTTCTGTGAGTTTTATTGAGATGTTGCCGTGATCCGGTCCCTGCTTCCAGTCCTCGGTCTTCGGGTTAGTTTACGGGTTGATGCGTACTTTCACTCCCCTGAGTGAAAGAGACATCTACAAAATCCTTCTTAATAGTATCAACCTATCTAATCACTTCAGCGACCCGCTGCCACTGACTATCTTCAAAGAAATCAAGGGAACCTTCATCCCCCTTTGGACAAAGATTGTCAACGCTTCTTTATCACAAGGCACGATCCCTGAATCCCTAAAAGGAGCTCATGACTCACTAATTCTTAAAAAACCTAATGCAGACAGATCTGATCTCAATAACTTTCACCCCATCTCCAACATCCCCACTCTGGTTAAGCTCCTAGAAAAATGTGTGCAATCGCAACTTTGCACTCACATAGATAATTTCCAACTCCTGGATCAACATTAATCTGGTTTTCGGAGTGGTCACAGCACTGAATCAGCACTCACTCACGTTATGGATGACATTTTACAAATGCTAGACCAAAACTAATCCTGCCTCCTAATCCTACTTGACCTTTCTTCTTTGTTCGACACTGTTAATCATAACAACCTCTTTCTGGAACACAGGAGGGACCTTTCCGGTCCGGTATTGCTACGGTTCTCACCCTTCCTTCACAATAGATGCCAAATAGTCAAGGTGAATCAATCCCTATCCCAGCCCTCTACAGTCTCCATGTGGGTCCCACAAGGGTCTCTTCTCCCCCATACTCTTTAATATATTCTTGGAACTGTTAGCAAATGCACTAAACTTACATTCTTTTTTATTATATATGCGGATGACACGCAACTTTACCTGAAAATCACCTCCTCTGAAGACCCTTACTCGACTCTACCCTGACGAATACCCCAAACTGGCTAACTGAGAACCACCTCCTGCTCAACAACACCAAAACAGAATTCCGTCTCATATCTCCTCCTAATCACACCCCCAATATAGACCTCTGGATGTAACACCTCACTGGCTTCAGCTGTTTTCCTCACATCATTGGTTCAGCTAAATCTCTCAGAATCACCCTGGACATGCACTTGAACATGAAGATTCAAGAAAACCCAACCCTTCCACAAAAGAAAAAGGGGGGAGGTCCAGTGCTAACATTTTAGCCAGCTTCACGTTGTACAAACATGCCGTTGGGTGGTTGACTTCATACTGCCCCTCCGACCTAAACATGCTGAGAATGGTAGCCTGGATTTCTTTCTTTTCTGGTGCCACTGATACAGGTGACTTCTTGACGCCAGATGTTGTTAAGCTCAACGCACTTTTTTCGTTGCGGTACTCTCTTGCCTGGGACCCCTTGTTGTCTCAGCCTTACTCTTGTGCAACTGCGATGTTGCTGATGAGGATGTGGGCGGCACCAGTGCACTGCTGAGAACAGGGCTAATCTGTGTACCAGAGAAGATGTCTCCCTCTTGTTTACCTGCCACCGTGATTGGATCTTCTACTTCTTCATACCCACCAACAATAATGGGTGCCATTGTTTTGCCGCTAAGGTTTGCCTCACACTTGATCAAGTCGTCTTTTTTCAGATGAGTTGTTTGTCCTCCGGTAACACCTTGTCCACATATAGAGCATATTGCAATGTTCACCTTCTCCCTGCTAACCGAAAAGAAGTCACAAACATGGGAGGTCAACTTTATGGCGCTGCTGGTGTCACTTGCAATGCTGGATGAACTGGTAAATGGCTGTGAAGTTTGACTCTCTGCAGTACCTACTTCTACTGAGGTGGTTGTGGTGGATGTAGGTCGCTGCCTGCAAAATATGAAAGCTGGAGTTGGTGTTGGTGGTATCATCTGTGTTGGTAGCATTCCTGACACATCCCTCACAGCAATTTGGGATGGGGTAATGTCAGTCTCCACTGGTGCGGGACTAATTTCTATGATGACTGGCTCATCATCACCATCCTCCTCTTCTACATCTACCTCCATAACTATATGGCTTTCTGGAACCTTCATTTTCCCTCGCCTTGTCTCGTGGGCATATCGTGTCTCCAACTCAGACAGAGGTGGGATCCAAGTGGTGTCTAGATTGGAGAAGTTGATAGACTAACACACCTTGGAGAAGTTGATAGACTAACACACCTTTTCCTTGCTGGGGATTTGGAAGACAATGGATCTTTTGAAAGAGTGGCTTGCTCTTCTTCTTCCTCTGCAGGAAGCGTGATCCCCTGAACTGCCCCCAGTTCTGGAGGAACAACTACTATTGGGGGTGGTTGCGGCTGTTGTTGCCCACTTATCTGAGTTCCCTGTATTGATTGGGTACTACTTTGCAATAACAATAATTCAATTTCAACATCACTGCTCGTCGGCTTTGGACTCATGATTAGACTGGCTGCCTCTGCAACAGACAGGCTTGGGCCTAGGTTGGTGGGGTGGGTGGGTCCACTGATGTGGGGATGCTGCTCTTAGCTTCCTCCCCGTACACCGCTGCTACAGGCATAATTTTTGGTTTCCCAAAAAAGGCCTTGGGCAGCAAACTGGTGTTGGTAAGTGGCAGTGCCTTCTTCTCACTGCCAACTTTCTTGGTACTGGACCTGGTGCCTGTCTGTGGGGCCATCTTGAAGATGTCAGCAGCACACAGTGGCAAAAGTTGAAGAGATGTCTGTGGTCATACGTCAAGTTCCGTTGTGCGCAGAAGGAATTCTGTCTGGCAGTACAACCAGCAGGAATTCTGTCTGGCAGTACAATGGGTGATGACGTCTCCTCTTTTGTGCATCTAAAAGCAAAGAAGTCAGAAGAACATCAGGGAACGTGGCATTCATTGTTGTGGTTCAATTACTACTGGTACAAACAAACAAACAAATATAATATATAACTTAGCGTGTGATCACACTTGTTAGTGCTATTAGTAGTATTACATTTATTACCTCCTTTATTAAAAAAATATATATAATATATAACTTAGTGTGTGGTCACACTTGTTAGTGCTATTAGTAGTATTACATTTATTATCTCAATTATTAAAAAAACATAACAATACAGGGTAGACATTTGTGAGACTTTGACAAAAACAAGGGCTTTCATGGTTGGTGTACTAGTGTAGAGTACACTCAGGAATGATAGGAAAGAAGAAGAACAACAGTAATACAAATGTAAAGGACCCGGTGCGGCATTGTGCATTAAGTTGGATTCAGCATTCAGGGAGCTGCAGCTGACAACGGATAGAAGCAATAAGCCAAGACGAACAAAGGAAAGACATGCAGGCCTAATGCAGAAGCACACTGGCTGCCTTCACAAAACGGCCATCAGCCACATAACCAGGATACAACAACAAGAAAGGGAAGACAGACAATGCAGGCCTATGGAAAAAGCACCCTGGCTGCCTTCACTAAATGGCTGCATGCCACATGGCCAGGCTACCGCAACAAAAAGCAATAAGCCAAGAGGAACCAAGGAAAGAAGACATGCAGGTCTATGGCAACAACACTACGACCACCACAAAATGGCCATCAGCCCCTTGGTGAGTCACACACAACAACAACAAGCAGGAGGCCTGGAAAACAATGAACTCAAGGACGCATATATGGACACAGACTTTACAAAATGCCCACTGGCCACACGGGGAAGTTCAGCCAAACCAAATGCTGGCCCATTATTACAAACATACTCACACACTGGCCAGACAAAGGAGGCATGGTAAACAACACAGCTTAAATACAATACCAACAACGACAATTTACAGAGCTAAAAAAGGTTTGCAAGTTACACAACAACCACACAAATCCAACAAAGGCATTTATTTAACACACCTGAAAAAAAGTGAAATACCCCAAAAAACACATTTGGCATTTCAATCCAATGCTACCCATGCACAAAATGATGTTTAAATTCATCAGATACCACCAAAACAGTTTTTTCATGCACCCATGAATAGCTCTGGGCCTATTGGTTGGAAAACCCATTGGCAGACTAGGCCACATAGTGAATCTATTCAAATCAGAAATATTGCAAATCTATTAGAAAATTTAGTGAACTGTGCTACATTTTTTTGCTGGATAAAAGAAGAAAAAAATACATGCAAAATAACAACCAGCAAGAAGGCATGGCCACCACAAAGAAGGCTTGTAGGCCAAATGCAGAAGCACACTGGCTGCCCCATCACAAAATGGCCACCAGCCACGTAGCTGGCCACCACAACAGGAAAGGGAAGACAGACAATGCAGGCCGATGGCAACATCACATTGGTGTCTTCAAAAAATGGCTGCCAGACCCATGGTCAGGCCACAACAACAAGAAAGAGAAGACAGACAATGATGGGCTATGGCAAAAACACGCTGGCTGCCTTCACAAAATGGCCGCCAGCCACATGGCAGGCCACAACAAGAAGGAATAAACCAAGAGGAACAAAGGAAAGAAGACATGCAGGCCTATGGCAAAAGCACTACCACCACCACCACAAAATGGCCACAAACCACATGGTCAGTTACTCACAACAAGCAGGAGGCCCGGAAAACAATGAACTCAAGCAGGCCTATATGGACAAAGACTTTACAAAATGGCCCCTGGCCATATGGTGAGGCTCAGCCGAGGCAAATGCTGTCTCACTATAACAAACCCACTCACTCACTGGCCAGACAAAGGCGGCATGCTAAACAACGCAGCTTTAATATAACAATGCCAAAAACAAAAATCCACAGGGTTAAAAAAAAGTTTACAAGTTACACAACAACCACACACATCCAACAAAGGCATTCATTAAACGCACATAAAAAAAATGAAATACCCAACAACAAAACACATTTTGCATTTCAATCCAAAGCCATCCATGCCCTAAATGATGTTTAAATTTAACAGACACTACAGAAACAGTTGTTTCATGCACCCATGAGTAGCTCTAGGCTTATTGGCTCAAAGACCTATTGGCAGACTTCTGGCTGGCTAGTGAATTAAATAAATATTGCAAATTGAATACAAAGTTGGAGGAAATGTAATGAACTGTGCAACATGTTTCCTTTATAAAAAGAAGAAAACATATTTACAAACAAACAACTAGGCCGCTAGTGAAACTACAGGCCATCCACCACAATACATTTTAAAAAAAGATGAAAAGTACAAAAAAATGTTGGTGCAATACCCCAATCAAACAGACAACACCAATTTTCAAACTTACTTGTGAAATCTCAAATTCAAAAGTCCTCAAATCCAATAACATATGATGCAGCAGACACAAAGAGGGATCCTTCCAGCTCCAAATCCAAATGAAAAGTGAACAGGAGATGGACAAAGGGCTGGGAGGAGCCTGCTGGACAGTAAAAGTAATTTGCAGACTCTGGGGCACTTTCTTCCTCTGAAAAAAAAGTAAATAAGGAAAAAGGACTCCTTGCACGTAAAAGTACAGCCAAATGTCAATCTGAGGAGTTTTTTAAATCCATATCATCATTTTGAGAATGTTTGATGCTGCTCGAGAGAGATTCTTCTCCGGATTGCAAATTCTGTGTGTTCGGGATCGCAATCTTCACAAAACGTCCACAGGAAGTCCGTTGATGTACCTGAATGACGTGTTCGCGATCACACAGTCTTGTGGGACCATGTGGCCACCTAGCAAATCTTGTGGTACTCGCGAACGGATGGGATATCTCATCGGAAATCCCAGGCACCTGGTAAGTCTCCCCAACTCATGCCAAAATGCATTTTGGGTGTGCAAACACAAAAAAACTCTGCTCCGGTTCGGACCCCAGAGTATTCAGCAACTCTGTGTTCTGCACGGAACGCAGAGTTGCCAAAAATTCACAAACTCCGCAAGCGAAGCAGAGTTTTATGCCCAGAGTTAACTCCTACCCATACAGCGACTGATGAGCTATGGGCAGGAAACAACATGTGCTGTAGATGGTGACTAACACACCGTAAAACAACTCAAAGAAAACGTGCAGCACAGGGTGACTTACACAACATAAAACAAATGTGCAGCACAAGTGACATACACACCGTTTTAAAAAAAAATGAATGTGAGTAGAACAGGGTGACTTACACACAGTAAAACAAAAAGGGAGCACAGGGGGACAACCCATAAAATGTAAATAAAGGCAATTTTACCTATATGACAATCCTTAAGGAAAAGGTGAGTAACCACAGACCTAGAGATGGGTGAAACCCACCCACTAAAACATTACAACATCCCTCATGTTAGGGTACCTAGACTGATAAAGATAATGGTCAAAACCAGCCCAGAACACGAATCCAAGAGTAAGAGATGTGAACCGTCCAAAGTAACAAAAATTATATGTTATGTGAATTGTGAAGACTAATCATACAAAGAAGGTGTATGTTGAAAACATGGTCCATGACCAATGTGTCAAAATGCCAAGCAAAAGCAGAGTAACATGAAAACACCAAACAAATAAAGAGTAGCCTTTGAACAACATAGACATCTCCCCTAACGAACCCAGGTGAAACATCTTACCCCTAATACATGCAATGTGAGTCATACCAACTCAAATAAAAAATAGCATTGGCACTCCAGGAATGTCACAAATTAAATATATAGCATTACTGACATAAGAAAAGGAAAAAAGTATGCAATGAAAAATATCATGCCATGGCACAGTAATAATGTCCAAAAGGAATAGCAAGATAGGAGACCAAAATTGACTTGATTGAGAGGTAAATGTATAAACAGTCACCCTGAAGTTGGTAAATTTATCTACAGATTTGGATAAATGAGGAATACACCCAGCTGAGGGCAGCATGGAAACTAAGATCGCCAACCGGAAACCTCTTTAAGGATGTATAAAATTCCAGATTCCAAATGTTACCAACTCTTCATTTCATTCCATTCCAGTTAGGCCTTGTGAGTATGCAGTTTTTCCATTTTAACTCTGACTGCAACACTGGTGCCTGGTTGTACGAGATCCAGGAGTGGCAAGACAAAATGAGGTGCTCTGTAGCTCAGGTACCTGCATGCTGCCTGAAGGTGGCGGCATGCAGTCACGACAGTGCCGGGTGGCTTGGGATGGGAGCGGGTATGAAAACGTACCACAGCAGCTCGCAATGCGGTGTAGGTACTGAAACGTACTTGTAGATCCATCAGCATTTCTGCGCAGCTCCAATGACGAGGTAATGTGCACGCGGACATCTAATTTAAACCACTCCGTAATGGTTTTATCTACCTCCTTTGAGGAAACTCAAAGGACACTTGAAAAATAATGTATAAACTCTCAGCCACAGCTCGGAAGGCCTTCTCTGGCCACCAGGACTGAGACTGGGTATTCATTGAAAAAAAATAGAGTAAGTCATTGTAGTGCAGCACACGCAAAGTAGATTGCACAAAGAAATATGTCAATGATGCTGTGCGATACCAGAACAAAGTGTGAGTGGCCACATTTCACTAACCAAATGCCTTCAAGAGCTCACGGAAAGATGTAATTGAAGGTTGAGTAATCCTTAGATGAAAAACCTTTTTACTTTAAAAGTTCCAACAATTTAAGTGGCTGTCAACCTGCAGGCAAATTCCACAGTGTAAGTGATTGTTTGGTAATATAGATTGCTGGAAGTGCTCAGGATAACAGAAGTTGTCTATTCAATTCAAATAAAGCTTTATTCGATTTGTAAAACAGAATCATAAAAGTGTACATATAAAAACAGCATGATAAAAAACTTCCAATATATAAGGATTGAATGAGTTAAAAAAGATAGTTAAAAAAGCAATTTTTAGTTATTTTTGCAATACTATTTACAATAAAAAGTAATATAAGAAATAAGGGCGCTCTGCTCCTAAACACTTAATACATTCATTATTGAATACTGGTCACAATTATCTGGGCCTTATAAGCTACTGTTCATTTTACAATACTTGTTTCAGTAAAAAAAGAGATAAGGTCCAATTCAATATGGGAACTCTGCTCCTAATCGCTTAATACATTCATTATGAGAAAACACATTATCTGAGCCTGGCGCATACCTTAATTCTGGAGTTCCGGAGTCTAACAATCTCCTTTAAGTAGGTAGATACGACCTTGATGAGATATACATTATCTAAGGTTTTCAGTTTATTATGGGCCCCTCTACAAGATCGTAGACCCCAGGACTTCAAAAGAGGCTTCAGTAGTCTTTCCCTTAAATGCCAATAAAAGCCACAAAATATTATACAGTGGATATTGGACTGGTGTGAGATGTTATCACACGGTCAAAGTATTATGTCCCATGTCTAGTCATTACACAATGGAAAAGTGATAAGTCTGAAGAATGTGTCTGTTCGGAAACGGGTCAGAAGCATGCCTGTGAAGGGGGATGGTTCTAGGAGCAAGTACTGCTGTACCCCGTCCACGATAGTGGTTAGCTGATTTTCTGCAACCATCCTTTTGCCCTTTTCTACCATCCATCTTTTACTATCCAGATGTTGTAGAAGCAATTTCTTCATACCAGGTCTGGGCACCTTCTCCATACTTGCAGGATTGGAGAAGTATTCCGGGTGCCCAAGATCTTTAAGCAATTAGCTTACATATTTGTGCCATTTGATATTATCAGCGCCATCTAAGGCCAGGCAGTCCTTTATAACTTCTCTATTCAGACTTGTCTCTGGTTTTGCCCAAACATTGTGCCAGAGAAGAACTGGTGAGGATTTTATGGTATCCAAAATGTATGGGAGACCTAATTTGTTGTGGACAACATATGTGGCTGTACTCTTCGGGGTTGCCAATAAATAGCGAAGGAAAACATTCTCGGAGCGTTGCATAGAATCCGCCTGTTCTATCCCCCAGAGACCAGCACCATATGTACCTGTCGATATACATTTGGCTTTGTAAATCTACAGGAGTTCTCCGACAGGTCTACCTCCTAATCTTTTGGCAAAGTTGGTCAGGGCGCCCATAGCCCTGGAGAACGCTAGGCGCCTTGCGCTTACAGCCACCTGCCATGTCCCCCTCCTATCAAAGTTGATGCCTAGATAGGAGAGCCTATCTGTGCACTCCACTCTTCTTCCCTCAAAGAAAATTGGGCATGATGTCCTTCTATTCCCTGTTCTGCAGGACATAGTGTAGGTTTTTGACACATTTAGGTGTAGACCTCTGTATTTCATAAAATGTGCTAATTTGCCTACCGCCCTTTGCAGGTCTACCCTGGTCTGGGACTTTACTGCGGCATCATCCCGTAAAGGAGTATAGGTATTGGCGTACCATTTACTGTAGGGTAATCGCAATATACTTCGTTGAGGTATTGGCCCACCACATTAATGTAAAGGGTAAAGAGCAGGGGAGCTAGAATGCACCCCTGTCTTACTCCTCTGTGGATCTGAAAAATGCCAGAACACTCACCCCTCCTACCATATCTGACTCTCGCTCCACCCCCCCTATAAAGTTCTTTTATGAACAGGAGGATGTGTTTATCCAGGCCTATCTCCGAGAGTGTAAGCCAGAGCATTTTGTGGTCCATGCAATCAAATGCGGAACATAGATCCACGAAAGTCACAAAATGACTGCCTTTTTTAGCCTGTGTGTATTTAGCTATTATTAATGCCAGATTGAGTTCCTATTCTATGGTGCCTTTACCCACTTTAAAACCATATTGTAAATTCGATATAACATCACGCTCCTCCATCCAAACCTGTTTAAGATGATCCTCCCGGCGACCTTCATCAGGCCATCGAGTAGCGAAATTGGACGGTAGCAAGTGGGGTCAATTTGGTCCCCTTTTTTAAACATCGTTGCAACGATGGCCTCTGGCCAGGTTGAAAAGAATCCGATAATATTTGAGGAATTGAGCACGTTCGTAATCATAGGTACCCATAGGTCGAGCTCTGATTTAAATACATATATAGGGACGCAGTCCGGACCCGGTGTCTTCCCTAAGGGACTTTCTTTTAGTGCCCTGATGACTTCCTCATATTGAAATATGATACCCAGGGGAAAAGAGCTAGGTGATGTGTAATTGTGTTAGTCCATGCCCAGCCAACTCTGCTTTGTCATAGAGACCTTCAAAGTTTGTTACCCATGTTTGGCCTGGGATTACTAGATCTATTTGAGCCCCCTGATTGTTTTGCAAGAAAGGGGCATTTACTGCCTTCCATAAGGCTGTCTTGTCCCTTCTCTCAGACGCTTTGTGAAGAGCCCGCTAGGCCTCCTTTTCTAGCACACAAGTTGTCATAGTAGGAGGAATTCTCAATCCTTTAAGCCAATGAATTATGCCCAGGCTGAGGCTGTCCAGTGAAAAGGAACCTGGTGGGCCTGGCAGCCCTGGTACTTCAGTCTTGAGGCTTTTTCTTAGTTTTTGTAGATTTCCTTTCAAGATTTCTTCTTTCAGAGAAACATTTTGTTGCATGCAGAGTTTCTTTTGTCATAAATCTTTACCAAAGATTTGTGGTAATAAAGTTCAGTAGCCGAGATGTACTTTAAGTAGATTTATTAAGTTTGTAGATACAAGTTGCAAAGTTCATGTGAAGCAGCCCCACCAGGAGCAGTTTGCCTGCTGTTCAGCCCACACTCCAACTATCACACCATAGTTCCCAGGCACCCAAACATTCCATTCATGTCAATCACGCCAACATTCCATGCAGCACATTCACACTGGCTGAGCAGCTAGGGAGAAAGAAACAAGACAATTACAATACAAGTTACTACAGAGTATGAGTTGGTGTCAAAAGGTGGGCTCTTGGGCTGTAGCCCAAGATGGGATTGATAAGTGGGCTTGTGGGTTACATAATCCTAGAAGTTTGTTGAAAGTGGTTGTGGTCTACCAGCAGGGTTGCTCTGTTGGGAGACAAGAGTTGGCTCTAAGAGCACTGCGAGCAGTAAATAGACAGCAACGACTTGTACCAACTGATGTTAAAAATAAAAGCATGGGATACAAAGGCAGAACAGCCATGTAAATGATACTCTGCACTAACTGCTCACACCTTCACCTCCACTGCTTTTAAACAGTGGAGGTGAAGCAAAATACAGTCTGCTGATAGCTATGGTCACCGAAAAAGTGGAAGTGTGGTAGTGCTCATGATACCCAGTGCAGGCTGCAAGTAACTGTAAGAACACAGCAGACAGAGGCCACAACATGGAGCACTCCACCTTTGGTAACAACTGATAACTGTATTCTTTAGATATGCTGTGCACACAGTAACTATGCACTTTCTTTAATTAATGTTTAGTAGACCGCTAGTACCTCAACCTAAACAATCACCACAAATGTATTGGCAGCTTTGAATTCTACAGTGAATAATTTTAAGATTGAGTTGAGGGACCAACCCCTGAACTATGAGAGGGCACCA
This sequence comes from Lissotriton vulgaris, assembly GCF_964263255.1. Classification (NCBI taxonomy): domain Eukaryota; kingdom Metazoa; phylum Chordata; class Amphibia; order Caudata; family Salamandridae; genus Lissotriton; species Lissotriton vulgaris. The sequence goes on from NC_141687.1 coordinate 1,120,945,198, forward strand.
AGCTTTAGCAGTGTGCACTTTTATCCTCGCTTTAGCTCTGTTCTTTAAACCATATTATTGGAGAAGAACCCATTTCCTAAAATGACTTTCCTCTTACTCAAGATTTCACAGACAAACTGGCAAATCAATACGCTGACAAAGCAGACTCGTTGGACTCATACTTAAAGCAGAGACAAAGCACCAGAACTAACCCTTTCACAAAACAACAATCAAAGAATACTCTAACCCAGCCTCTCCGTTCCTTCCAACACATCTCACACAATGGATTTTATGGCCCTGGCCAAAGCAAGCAGGCCTGCCGGTAGCCCTTCTGACCTGTGTCCACCACAAACTTTCAAAACTATTCTTTTAACGACCTCTGCAGCAACTCCAGTAAGAAGAATCATCAACAATTCCTTAACAACCGGAATATTTCCAGAAGAACTCAAAAAGGCATACAAACGCCCTTTATTGAAGAAAACAAACTTGGACCCGCTGAACCATGACAAATACAGACCCATTACAAATTAACCTTTCCTGGGCAAACTGATAGAAAGAGCAGCCTTCGCCCAGATGTCACAATTCATTGAAGAGAATGACATACTTTCGGACTTCCAAACAGGTTTCCGTCCGGGCAGAGGCACAGAGTCTGCCCTCTTTGCCATCTGGGATGACCTGAAGAACACAGTAGACCGCAACGGGGTTGCTGCACTTCTCCTCTTGGTCCTCTCGGCTGCCTTTGACATGGTTGACCATGATACTCTCAAACAAAGACTCTATGAAGCCAGCATAGAGGGGAATGGTCTAGACTGGATCGCGTCCTACCTTCGAAACAGAACTAACGTCATCCATACCCCACCTTTCTCATCCAAACCATAATCCACAAAAGCAGGGGTCCCCCAAGGCTCTATCATCTCGCCCATGCTTTTCAACATCTACATGAAGTCATTACCAGTACTGTTCAATCAATTTCACCTCACGTGCAATAACTATGCAAATGACACATAAATACTCCTTCTACAGGAATCCCCCAAAGATAATGGAAACTCCCCAATTTTCAGTTGTCTCAGAACCGTGGATCAGTGGATTACTTGGAGCCACCTAAAATTGAAGGCTTTCAAAATGGAAATACTCACATGTGGCGATTGGAAACATTATGACACACTTGCGGCCTGACCTGATGAACTGGGATCACCACCTAAGGTATCGCAGGAAGTAAGAAACTTTGGAATGACCATGGACTCCAAGCTGTTGATGAATGCCCAAGTGGACAAACTTGCAAGATCAAGCTTGTCACTATAAAAGCGCTGCAACAGATTTTCCCTCATTTGGGATTTCCACAGAAGATCCAAGCTACCATCTCCCTTGTTCTGTCCAAACTTGATTATGCCAAAAGCCTCTATCACGGATCACCTTTAACGACCATGAAAAGACTACAACAGACTCCAAACTTGGCTCCCAGACTACTCTTGCATATCAAACCGCAAGACCACATCTCACCTGCCTTGAAAGCCCTGCATTGGTTACCGGTTGCAAGAAGATCCACGTTCAAGCTGCTTTGTATCACCCACAATTCAATATATGGAATGGGACCGCTCTTCATCAGAAATAAAATCACCAAACACATTCAACAAAGCAACCTTTGCTCTAAAATGGCACCTCGCCTCAAAATTCTAAGATACAAGAAAAAAACATGGGTGGCACATCCTTCTCTGTTCAAGCAGCCAAACTATGAAACTCTTTACCCCCAACATAAGATCCACGGACAGTCAGCCACCGTATCTTCAGAAAACTGCTTAAGGATTTGGGTCTTCCCCACTTAAGCACCATACGCAAACAGAAATTGACAGCATATCCTCTGTATATAATAATTTAATTTTGCTATGAATATGTACCCATCTAAAAAACAAAACGGAGTTTATCTGGTGTATCTTTGGTCTACATGTGCTTCTTCCATTGTCTATCTATGCAACTTCCATTTACTTGGATCTGTGTGTTTGTTACTTTTCTCCTGAAAAGCAAATCCAATGCACTACCCTATTTCTCATCCTGTACCTCTGTCAATATATTTAATCTACATATACCTACCCCCTTTATGCATCTATATATTTTCAATGAACTTATGGATCTATATATTTATCACTTTCTTCTAATTCAGCATATCCAATGCACAACCCTATTTCCCACCCTATACTTTACTCAATATATCTTCTAACCCAACTTTCTGACTCATCTCATACTTCTTTCTACTACTCTTTCCAATGCACTTCTCTATTTTGAACCATATACATCTATCAATATATACTCCACACCCACTCTCTCATTTATCCCAAATCCCATACCACTACTATGATCCCCAAAATAACCCTTTCTAGACTCTCCCTTACTCTATCCCTCCTTGCATCATCTGACACATCTTTTACTATCCTGATCCCCAAAACAAACCTTTCTAAACTCTTCCCTCTGACTCTTCCTCTCCACAACACCTTTTTACTCATATAATAGCCTCTTCCTACTGATATGACCTCCACAAAATAAATTAATCAAAATCTGTCAATCTCCTATCCCTCCACTATCCTTTTCAATCAAAATAACAGACTAACATGTTCACTTCTCGAATTTCATATTCCACTATACTAATGCACCACTAATCCTCTATGGGTCCCAGAGTAGCGCGCTACTCGCCAAAAAAGAACTCCAACACCTCATCAGATGTAAGCAAGCATTATAAATATGCAAACCTTTTCCCCTCTTCTATCCCTCCGCTGCCTTTCTCTATCAAACTGAATAACACATCCACCACTCAAACTACTTTCATATTTCACTATACTAATTAATTTCCAACACTAATCCTTTATGGGTTCCGGAGTAGTGAGCTACTTGCCAATAAAGCATTTTAATACCCCATCAGGGTTACAAGCGCTACATAAATGCACACCTTTTCCCTTTTCCATACCTCTCCAACCCTTCTCAATCCAAATAACTGACTAACATATCCTCTACTCAAATTACTTATATATTTCACTATACTAATTCAACATTAATTCTTATGGGTTCCAGACTAGCGTGTTACTCACCCCAAAAAAATCACTTCAAACCCCATCAGGGGTAGCAAGCGCTAAATAAATACAACCCTCTTTCCCACTTCTATCCTGCCGCTACCCTTCTCTATCCAACTAACTGAATAACACATCCACCCCTCAAACTACTTTCATATTTCACTATACTAATTAATTTCCAACACTAATCCTTTATGGGTTCCGGAGTAGTGAGCTACTTGCCAATAAAGCACTTTAATACCCCATCAGGGTTACAAGCGCTACATAAATGCACACCTTTTCCCTTTTCTATACCTCTCCAACCCTTCTCAATCCAAATAACTAACTAACATATCCTCTACTCAAATTACTTATATATTTCACTATACTAATTCAACATTAATTCTTATGGGTTCCAGACTAGCGTGTTACTCACCCCAAAAAAATCACTTCAAACCCCATCAGGGGTAGCAAGCGCTAAATAAATACAAACCTCTTTCCCACTTCTATCCTGCCGCTACCCTTCTCTATCCAACTAACTGAATAGCATATTCACTCAAATTACTTTATATTTCACTATACTAATTTTCAACACTAATCCTTTTATGGGTTCCGGAGTAGCATTTCACTCCCCATAAAAGCACTTCAACACCCCTTCAGGGGTAACAAGCGCTATATGAATGCAAAACTTTCTGCCCCTTCAATTCCTCAGCTATCCCAAACGTTTTTCCCTCTCTATCCTTCTGCTATCCTCTGAATCCAAATAACTGACTAACCTATCCACCACTTTAAATACTTTCATATTTCACTACACTAATTCAACACTAATCCTTTATGGGTCCCGGAGTAGCATGCTACTCGCCGAAAAGAAGCTTTGACGCCTCGTCAGGGGTAGTATGCGCTATATAAATGCAATTACAATACAATTTAATACTGCGAGGGTGAACTTCATTATCAAGGTTTGGTTGGACTTCATGCAGACTTGTCACGGTATTATAATCGCCTACCATGGGCACAATGGCTTCTCTTCTGAGTGTACAACAGTCATTGTTAGTGTGACTTTACTGCCTTTAACAATAGATTACATTTTCTTTTTCTAAACCCTGATGGGGCGAGCATCATTGCTACAATAGGCCGGGAATGCAGCCGAGCAGACATGGGCCAATGTTAGCACATTAATTCATTCAGTTGCACCCTTAAACACACAAACACTTTCTAGGCTACTTGCAAGAGCTACTAACTCCATAAACGATGGGCACCATGTCTCTGGAAGGTAATAAAAACTTACCTTAGAGCAGGAGGTGTTGAAGAATGCTCATTTTTTCTCATTAATAAACAAGTTAATTCTGGCAAAAGGAAGTATAATTTAGAGCAATTGCCTATTCGAATTAAATCAAATCAAATGTATAGTGCGCTTAGGTACCCCACAGTGGATTTTCAGAAGGCTTTCCAATTGTCGGGAACTTTGTACATATTTGATAGTATCAGCCCCAAGTACAGCATTACCTAAACTGGAGTTTGTCCGCAATCACAGATTGACTCATAGGTCGGATTCAGCCACACGACATTCATTTCCTGACATTGGTCCTGCTGATGGTTTATTGGGCTCTCAATTAGTAGAAAATAATTGGTAAATCAGAACCTATTGACAGCTTTCTCGTGATGTAGACTGCAGGCAAGAAAGAAGAACCATCTATGGCTGTTTAGTCAAACTGAAGCCTGGCTTCTTGCAGTCTCCGGGCTGCAACATTGCAGCTAATTGTGAGCTAAAGTAGCTAATGTACAGGAGAAGAGGAACTGATTCTGTCAACACATTAGGCCATATTTACAATGAAATGACGCAGAACGATGCTGCAAGCAATTTCGTTGTGATGAGCTGCACAATTTCAAAAACTCACGGATGTGCCATATGTACAGGAATATGGGTCACCCTGCGCTTACCCCTGTGCCGACGCTAAAACAGCAAGCCTAGCACGAACCCCAGCACTTTTGCAGCATGGTGCATGGGTGCCTGCACTGCATGGATGATTGTGTTTGTGCAGAAAGGGACATCTTCCTGCACCAAAATAATCAAGAATGGCATTTTGCTCCTTCCATGAGTGCTGCAGAATGTGTGCAAAAAACGAGGAGAAATAATAGTATTTCTTATTGTTGTAACACCTTAATACCTCTCCTGGAAAGGCATTAGTTTTTAGTGTTCCCTCAGATTTACAAATCCTTGCATTACAAACCCATGGCATTATAAATAAGCTATGGGTGTTGCATGGGAACACCTACAGCAACACCCATGACACAACTCTTTGATGCAGAGTACTGCGCGACAGAGGGACATTTTACAAGGTTGTGTAAAGCCATGCAAAGTGGCTTTGCGTGGTCCTGTAAATATGGGACAGCACACAGAGCCACTGAAAGCTTCAAGCAAAGTGACATTCCAGTGGTGCTAGCGGCTTGTAAATTTGCTCCATGGTTTGCTGCCATCTCTGTAGCCTGCAGTAATCTTCCTTAAATACTACAACCACTTCGGTGCACAATGAACTCCTGGAAACTAGATCAATGCCATGAATGCACATGTCATAAAAGACAGTTTTTAAATGACCCTCAAGCACCTACTGTGGATTGGAAGTAAATTGCTCAGAAGAGGTGTCAGACATGGTTAGATGAACAGACAGATGAGGGAATATGAAGGGTAAATTTCGGGATGTTAATTAAAAAAATGGTCTGTCAACTATTGATGCTGGTTCTCTGGTTTCACATGGGTGGCACCAGTTCCAGTCCTGGAATTGCCCTTCTCAGTAAACTATGAGATTGGTTATCCATGATTGGCATATTTGTGTCACCAAGACGCCCCTAGTAAAGTGCACTGAGTGTGCCAAGACTGGTGATAACAAATGCTAATAGTGGGCCTGCAGCACTGATTGTGCCACCCCCATGAGTAGCCCTAAAATGGTGTCTCAGGCCTGCTACCACAGTACCTGTGTGCAGTCTGTGAACTGCCATGTCCTCCTGGTCAGTGTCCCCACTGGCCAGGCCTAACCCTTCCCTTTCTGTACACAATAGACACCCCCATGGAAGGCTCAAGGTACCCCCTTGGGCAGGGTGCAGTGTATGTGAAAGGTAGAGCATCTACTTGTGCAGGTGACATGCTCTGGTAGTGAACTACAGCCATTTTCGTTTTTCACTACTGTAAGGCTATCTTGCCCCATAGGCTATCGTGGGGGATGCTGGCTACAGTGGATACTAGAATATCTTCTCCTGTGAGTAAGATAGGACATAAAAGTCTGATATCTCTGAACGCAGAATCTAATAACACATCTGTTAGGAATGGTTGTTTTTAAATTCTATGTTTGAGAACAGCACTTTTAGAAAGTTGCTATTCTCTTGTCTGACCCTTCTCTGTGCCTTAGCCTGTTTGTGAATGGGCTGTCTGGTTTGAGAGTGACAGGGGCTGGGAGCCCCCAGGAGGCTGGATGAGTCAGCCCTAGGCTGAATGACTGCATCTGCATCTTGAGTGGTGGCAGGAGATAGCACCTGGGCCTGAATAGGGCTGTGCCCTCTTTCCACAAGGCTGGCTCCACCTTCTGCTGGGCGGCTGACGACCCTGCCCCTCTCCCTGAAAGGAAAGGAGATGCCAGAAAAACAAAGTGCTCAAGGAACACTCAGAACTGGTTCAGACCGGGCTCAGAGCCCTCCTGCACAAAAGGATCAAAGACTTTTAGGGGTTTAAGTACAGGACCCCTGACTACTGAAAATCAGATAATCCTGAAATCAAAAAGGAACCTCTGCCAAGGAGAAAGCTGACACTGAAGAAGGAAGACTGTCCTGCTGTTCCTCTGCTGGACTGACCTGCTGTTACTTTGCTGCCAAGGAGAGGGGAAGGACTTTGCTCTTGGTGCTGTGTCCCCTTGCTTGAAGGAATCTCCAAGGGCCTGAGAAGAGCTGGCTCCCTGTTAAGAAGTCTCAGGAACAAAAAGACTTCACCCCCTGCTTCTTTGAACTCTGCTGAGAGAGTTCTGTCCTTCCTAGAGTACTTGGGCCAGTTGTGGTGCCTCTGGAAGTTGTACCTGTGTTGGGAAGCTGGAAACCAAGCTTTCAAAGACTTTCTGCAAGTTTTGTCGCATTGCTCGCTTGCGGAGCGCATCCCAGACAGTGCAAAGAAATTCCTGCCGCTACGAAGGCCGAGATCATCGCAGCGCCTGTTGCCGCTGCCAGGGTCATCGCATCCTTTGTTTGCGGGACGCACCACACCGGTGCAGGAAGATTACCATTGCTGCGAGTGTTGTCACCGAGCCTGTCGTCGCTGAGTGAGATCTTCGCACCGCTTGCTTGCGGATCACATCACGTCGCTGCGAGTGTCGTTGCAGAGCCATCGCATCGAGGAGTTGCCAGAGTAAGATCACCGCTGGTCCGCGCATCGTCACCCCGGAGATTTTCGCAACTTCAAAGATCATCGCCTCAATGCCTTTGCAAGCTTCTTTCACTACGGAACCTCCGCACCGGAATCCATACAAGGTATTGCATCCCTGGGGCGCTAGAGGGCGCACGAGCTGAATGGCCGCACTTTAGTGAGGCTCCGGCTGCCTGGCATTCCTATCCTGCTTTAATCCTTTCAAATCTGCGCCCACCCACCTGAAACCCGCCTGGGGGGAAGATATGCTGCTGCTGCCCACCCTGTCCGAGTTTGGGGGTCCTACGACCTGTAGTTGCTGAGTTAGAGCGAGTTGCAGCCGGAGCGGAGGCGGCCTCAAGTTGGGACCTCACTGGCGGCGGCATTTGAATTCACGCGACGCCCCGGATTGCCACGTGGTATGTAGGCCGTGAGCTGACAAGCGCGCCGGACCTGAGCGCATTGATAATCTTTGGCTATTATCGAGGGACCACTGACAAGCCACGCGGAACAATAGACCGGATTGCTGCCCTGAGACGATTTTTGACCTGCGGCGGGGCCCGGCTTGTTGGCGTTGCACCGGAGTCCAACTGCCACCTGATCGCCGCCCGCACGCCTAGCCTCCCTGTGCTGTTCGGATCCACGGTGCGAATTCTGCGCCCACAATCACCGCTCTCGTCACTGCTGTGCCGGCATGGGGAAACCGGACAACCCGCAGCCCAAGCTACAATTTGAGCCCGCGGCGCAAAAGAAAGCGACTAGGCAGACAGGGGATGTCGCTCAACCGAGGAGCCCGGCGGCGGAGGTGGCCCCCATGGTCCCGGAGATCGCCACGATGCTGCAAGAGATGCGACAGGGCTTTGCCACGGTGGTGGATAAGGTGGACAGGCTATCCGCCAGAATGGACGGCATAGTCCAGAAAATGGACATACATGAAGAGCGGTTAACGGAGGCGGAACGCCGACTCTCCGAAACCGAAGATGCCACGACGTCGCAGGCTACAAGGCTTTCCCGCATGGATAATGTGCTCAGGGTGATAGCCGCTAAAAATGAGGAGTTAGAAGCGAGGAGCAGGCGGAACAACGTAAGGATCACGGGCATTCCGGAGTCGACCAACACGGGGCGAATGGAGCTTTACGTCGAAAAACTTCTCATGGCCACGGTGGGCGAGGAGGCCCTCTCGAAGCAGTTCATTGTGGAACGGGCCCATCGTTCCCTTGGGCCCCAACCCCAGCCCGGAGCCCCGCCGAGGCCCATCATTGCACGCCTGCTCAACTATCGAGACCGAGATGCGGCGTTGAGGGCGGCCAGGGCAAATCAAAACCTTGCCTATGAAGGCGTATCTTTCTCCATCTACCCTGATTTTACCCCGGTGGTCCAAGAGCAACGACGGAAATTTCTGGCTGTGAAATTGAGAGGTCTGAATATAGACTATGCGCTGCTGTACCCCGCCAAGCTGCGGGTGACCCACCAGGGCACGCAACACTTCTTCTTAAACACACAACAGGTCGAGGACTACCTTAAAACTTTGCCTAAACGAGACCGGAGAGCTGCAAATGTGGACGGCGGGCACGACTCTGGGTCGGAGTAAACGTTATTTGTGATGCTACACACTTCGCTGGTTTGTGGCGACTGAGGCTTCGAATTTGAACACTTGCTACTGGCCCCACGGGCGGCTCGGTCGGGTGGACCTGCAGGTGCCATTGCATGCCAGGCCCCCACCCCCATGCTCTCTCCCCCGCCTGGACAGAGACGGTAAGAGTGGATTTGAATGGAGGGAAGAGACTTGGGGGTGGAAGACGGTGCACCTCTGAAGATCCCGAACGGGTGTACCCCACAGACCTTGCAAATTGCACTTTTGATGTTTTACTGTTGCGGGCTTGCTAGGGGAGGGGGGTGGGCAACGGGGGCTGGCGAGTTGGGGATGCTTCAGTGGGAGGGGGGTGGGCAACACTGGTTCCGATCTGCGGGTGCTACAACTAAGACAGACTGGAGTACAGCCACTGCGTTAAGTGAGTGGGGCCTGCAACCTCGGTTGTTTGCTCTGTTTACGACTGTTTTTTATCTTGTGCTGATGTCAAGAGGGTGGGAGGGGTTGTTTGTCGGGTGGCCTGCTACGGTTTGGGGCACGTCCGATGAGCTGTTTGCCGGACGAAGCTCTCTACGAATTACTGGGTTGGGCACCTGGGTTTGTTCTGGCTTAACGGTTTGGTTTTGTTTTCTAGCATGTGCACTACTGCTTATTCGACCGCCTACCTGCTTTGGGATGTGGTGGTACATTGGAGATACTATGGAGGTGGGGACTATTGGCCGCAAAGAGTGGTTGGGCTGGCTGACCCACGACATGCATGCTGGTGGGAGCATGGAATGTCTTTTCACATTGATTTTTCGGTTATGTCGTAGGCTTTCTGAATGGGGGACACCTGTCTGAATATGCTCACATGGAATGTGCGGGGGTTGTGGGATCATCGAAAGAGGAGGCACATTCTGGGCTACCTGGACTGCCATAACATACATATAGCCTTTTTACAGGAAACACACTTTGCACCACACAGAAATCATGCGTTTGGTAACAGATGGGCTTCATGCGCTGCGTTCTCATCCTATTCCTCCTATGCCCGGGGTACAGTGATACTGGTAAAAAGGTCTACTCCCTTTTACATGGCTGGCTCGAAGACGGATGCGCAGGGGAGATATTGTTTGGTATGGGGCAGGTTGGGGCGCATGACAGTAACCCTTGCCTGCTGCTATGGGCCTAACGTGGATGACCCGCAATTCTTTGAAACACTATGGGCTGCAATAGTGGAGACTGGGTCACAGCACATAATATGGGGGGGGAGATTTTAATGTAGCCATTAACCCGACCCTAGACCGCTCACACCAGGCTCCACATCACTACACGAAAGGGCGGGAGGTCCTGCGCGCCATTGTGGAAGAAAATCACCTTGTAGACGCGTGGCGCGCGCACTGCGGGCCGAAGGGGGAGGGTACACACTTCACTGCACAGGCAAAATCCTGGGCTCGGCTTGACTATTTTTTTCTAACCATTCACCTCTATGCCTCACTGACATGTGCGCAGCACCTCCCTAGGACCTATTCTGATCATGCCCCGGTTCATATTGCCCTACGAGGGGCGGCATTGGACCCCCCGGTTACAGCGTGGCGTATGCAGCCTGCGATGCTTTTGGATGAGGAGTTTCGGGAGGAGCTTCGGGAGGAATGTTTAGATTTTTTCAAACGGAATAAAGACTCTGTGAGAGATGTTGAGACCATATGGGATGCATTTAAAGTTACACTGAGGGGATTCTGTATTGCGAAGGGCTCTGGAGTCCTTAAGGCTATACTAACACGACTGACGGCTTTGGAGGCCCGGCTGGGGCGAGCGGAGGAGGCCCTCCGTATACACCCGGACGGTGACACTCTAGCTGAGATAAGAGATTTGATTACCGAATATTCAGATGAAGCTGCGCGCGAGGCGAGGTTTAGGCACAATTATTGGGTGGCACGAAGATATGGGGAAGGTGAGCGGCCTGGAAAGGCGTTAGCTACTACAGTCAGGCTTATGAGGACGCCTACCGTCATACTGGAGTTGGAAACCGCTGAGGGGCTTCTGCTCAGGGATTCTACGCAGATACCTAATGAATTTGTCAGCCATTATAGCGCATTGTACACCTCAGTTGGGGCAGAGAGGCCGTCCCTGGACGACTACCTACCTGATGTAGCGGTGGGGTGGTTGAGTGACTCTCAGAGGGCCTTTTTGAGTGCCCCGTTTGAGCTGGATGAAGTCCGTGAGGCCATCATGAGTATGCAATCGGGTAAAGCCACAGGGCTTGATGGCATCCCTATTGAATTTTATAAAACATACATTGACTTCATGGCCCCGGTGCTGCGAGAAGTGTATGAGGATGCTCTAGAAGTTGGCCACCTCCCCGCGTCCATGAGAACTGCGCTGATTATCTCCCTGCTTAAGCCCGGGAAACCTGCTTCGCACTGCGACTCTTACAGACCCCTCTCATTGCTGACGTGTGATGTAAAGATCCTTGCCAAACTAATCGCCACGCGCATTAGTCTTCTTTTGCCAAACCTTATCCTTCCAGACCAAGCTGGCTTCGTCCCGGGCAGGGCGACGTCCCACAACCTTCGCACCTTCTTCTCAGTGTATGACTCGGTCCATGAGGATTTGCCCATGGCAGCCATATTTCTGGACGCCACTAAAGCGTTTGATTCGCTGGAATGGGATTATGTATTTGAAGTGCTGGGACGCATGGGGTTTCCAGCGATTTTCATTTCATGGATAAAGCTGTTGTATACGCACCCAACGGCCAGGGTCCTTATTAATGGGCAGCTCTCCCCGGAATTCGCTGTCTCTAGGGGGACTAGGCAGGGGTGCCCCCTGTCCCCCCTCCTTTTTGCCATAGCCACGGAACCTCTCGCTGCTAAGCTGCGACAACACTACAAGGACAGCGCATTGCGATGCTTCCAGAGACAGATCCTCATATCCATGTACGCGGATGACATCACACTCTATGTTAGACATAGATAATTTGCACCCATTGCTTAGAGAATTCATTAGGTTTGGGGCCCTCGCAGGAGTACAGATCAACTGGTCTAAATCTTGTATCTTCCCCCTCACGGCCTCCACGCTCGCATTCCCACTGGACTATCCACTTACGTGGTGTGAAGGAGACTTTAAGTACCTAGGTATTCACATTGAGAAGGATAGAGAGGCGCTCATGAGGGCTAACTATGGTACGGCAATGAGCAAGATCAGTGACCAGGTCTCCCGGTGGGTAACACTTCCCCTCTCAATGGCAGGGAGGCCTCCCTTGTAAAAATGATTGTACTCCCGAAATTGCTTTATCTGTTTCTCAATATACCCTTCTACCCTGGGGCGTATTTCTTTAAGCGGCTTCGATCATAATTGCTTAAATTGGTATGGGGCGGAAAGATATCCAGGCTCCGATGGGAGGTGCTAACCAGGCCTTATGCTCAGGGCGAGTTCGGAGTGCCTGATTTTGAACTGTATTTCCGGGCGGCCCAGGCGCATTTCGCCTACTTCTGGGTGAGACAGCCTAGGTACATGCCACAGCTGGCAGCAGAACATTGGCTAGCGCACCCCAAGCCTATAGAGGGAGCACTGTACACCATAGTGGAAGGTAGGGATAAGACCCCCAACACGCTGTCTAGCACGATTACAGCTTGGTTGCGCATTAGTGAGATGCTGGGCCTGCAGTTGCTTTACGCCCCTCTTCTTCCCCTGGCATATCACCCACAACTGCCGCTACTGCAAGAAACTGGCTTTCAGAGATTGCTGACAAAAATTCATGTGCGCACGTGGGGGGATTTATATAGCAATGGCACATTCCGCACCAAAGATCACCTATATGAGAGCATACAGCCTACCCCTCTAGAGATATTTTACTACATGCGCTTGCGACATGGCCTGCAGGCCCTTACGCCAGATTTCCCACACGAACCCCCTGTCTTACTCCCCTTACAGCATATACTGCAGCTTGAGAACCCCTGCAAACTTGTGTCTACACTTTATAGGTCGGTCCATGCCAACGTTGAGTATCCTGAGCTCCCTGCAAGGGCGAAATGGGATAGGGAACTGCCTGTTCCCCTCACTGATAAACAGTGGACGTTCTGCTTACAGCAGACGGAACGCATCTCCTCCAGCAGCCGGTACAGGATAATTCACTACAAATTTGTGCACAGACTATATTACACACCGGCACGATTACACAAATTCGGGCTGCGAGATGATGATACCTGCGACAGATGTGGGGCTCCTGGGGCTGATTTTCTGCATCTTGCTTGGGGCTGTACCCGGGTACTCCGGTACTGGGACCAGGTGTTTCAGGCCCTTTCCACAATGATAAACACAACGGTGACGCCCTCCCCTGTAATGGCTCTGTTAGGGTATGTCGAACCTCTACAGGCGGCCCACCGCAAGTATGTGGCGATGGCTCTGTTGTTGGCCAAGCGTAGGGTGGCCTGTGGATGTGGAAGGGGAAGGGCGCCCAAATTTAAGGAGTGGATGGGTGACCTGGTGTATTGCCAGGAACAACTTCACACATATGCGGAACTGCTGCCACCCTCCTCCAGGCCCACGGATATCTGGGCCCCGTTGCAATGCTATTTGATAACAGAGTCTTCACATGTTGATGATGTATGAGCTGGAGTTGTTATGTTGGGGTGCTGGTGGGTCGGCCCTGAGAGGAAGTGAGGGATTTTCCGGAGTCTAACTGAGCCTCATAAACCGATATAGCACTTTAGTCCTTCTGTGTTGTTAATCCACCCCCCCCACTGCCCCCAGATGTCTCCATCCTACCGTGACCTGTACCTGTCCACCGGCCACACGGCTGCCACATGGTTTCACCCCTACAGTGAATAATGTTTTGCACATGCTTAGGGTTTGTTCTGTTTTCTTAGTTTACCAACAAAATGACAAAAGTGAGACGAATTGATGTGCTTTCCTTATGTATGTACTGTTAATGCATTAATGAGCGGTTCTGCAGCACTGCAGGTGGGGACTGTTGATGGACTATTTTCCTTATTGATTGACGATTTGCACTATAGCAGCCGGCCTCCGGGTTGTGGCAGTATGCTGTGTACATTTGACGGTACTTAATAAACGTCTTGCACCAAAAAAAAAAAAAAAAGGTATTGCATCCCTCCCCACAGAGACCGGAGTCACCGCATCACGCCCGCTACATCCGCGGGGCTGTCGCATCACCTCCCCAAGGTCTCAGGAGTGACGCATTGCTTGTTTTCCACCGCACCAGCTTCTGTTTTGGAACTTTGTCGCATCTAAAGGTACTGTTGGCTAAACGTGACGCAACTGTAAACTTTTCACGCAACTGTGGATTATTTTATCGCAACTTTAAGAACTCTTTTGCAACCATTTTCTTGAACTGTGGATGTTGGGTTTTTGTTGTTTTGGTCTTGTGTAGTTTAGATTAAATACCTTTATTTTTGTAAACTGTTATGGAGTCAGTTTGTGGTGTTTTCACTGTGTTACTGTGAGTGTTGGTGCAAATACTTTACACATTGCCTTTGATAAGCCTTGCCTGCTCGTGCCAAACTACCCAGAGGGTGAGCAGAGGTTATCTAAAAGTGTTTCCTCCTTACCCTGACTAGAAGCAATGGTCCCTATTTGGACAGTGGTAACTACCTCTGTCAACTAGCGACCCCCAGTTCTAACAACCACTTATTAAACCATACATTCTAATCACACATTTAAAACCTATTTTTTCGAGTAGGCGTCATGCTCCAGTAAAAGCAAGGTGGCCTCTAAAAAATATCAAACCAAGCACCACCATGTGGAATCCTTAAACACTGTCTCCTAGAATACCTGGTAATTCATATGTTTATTTCTTTAATTCAGATCTGGCAAATGTAGTGATTTTATTTAAAGCCTAGTGAGATGTGTGAGAGGCCTCCTTGGTGAAGCGGGTTACTCTTAGAACTGAAAAACCTACATCAGCCCATGCTTATAAAAAAATCACACAATGCAATGCAGTAAATCACCTTGCTGCACTGCGATGAGTGAATCGGAAAGGGCAGGAATGCACCATACTTACCATTATACAGCACATTCCTGTCCTTGCGCTGGTGCACTTTTGGCTGCCTAGCACCAACCTAGACACCCTTGCGGCTCCGAACACCCACAAGAACTCCACTGGCACCCTATCACCGAAAGAACCACCTTCAATCTTCACACATATGCCTATATTCCTTCCATGATGCCGGACCTACATACCAGAACCGCTGCTTCTCATTCCACACACCCACCAGACACCTCCGCTCTCTCCAACTGGCCCTTGCCACAGTACCCCGGATCTGCAAGACCAGGAATGGAGGAAGATCCTTCTCCTACCTCGCAGCCAAATCCTGGTACGCCATGCCTCTTCACCTCAGGCTCTCACCATCTCTGATGCAACTCAGGAAGGATCTCAAGACCTGGCTGTTCAAATGAACCACAGCCAGTGGTGGCTGGTGATATTTGAAAGTGGTGAAGCGTTTGACATCAATAAAGAGATTTCATATTATAATGACGTAGGTAGCTGCTTATTCAGTATAACCACAGAACTTCATAACAGACTTTGAGATAATGCTGATGTGACATCAGGCATGACCATATAGATAATGTCGTATACCACATACCAACCCCACATGTGACATCAGACATGACCTCACTGATAATATCATGTTCCAAACACCAATCTCAGATGTGACATCAAACATGACCTCACTGATAAAATCATATACCACCCACCAACCCCACATGTGACACCAGACATGACCTTGCTGATAATATCATGTTACACACACCAAGCCCACATGTGACATCAAACATGACCTCACTGATAATATCATGTACCACACACCAACCCCACATGTACATCAGACATGACCTCACTGATAACATCATATACCACACACCAAACCCACATGTAAATCAGACATGGCCTCACTGATAATATAAACCACATTAAAATCAATCATGGAACCGCAAACAGCTCTCTATTTATAAATCTTTTTTCTGACAGTGAAAATACTACATTGTTTCTATATGTTTCCTTCATGATGGCATTTGTATGTTAACAGTATACTGCAGGCAGCCTTACCAATATTATATGTCTTATGATATATATACCACTAGTGAGTGCAGCTGCAACAACACTTCATCTCTATTTAGTTGACTTCTGGTTGGTGAAGAAAGCACTCAATCCATACATTGGAAATTAAAGCAGTAATTACATCTATGACGTCAGTATTGATGTAATATGCAATCTGTCCACTGTTGTCATAGATTATTTGAGATGTTTTGTGGCTGTGAACAGAGCATGGGGTGTAACTGGTGGCTGTGCAGCTTACCATAGCTGGTAAACATCAGTAGTTAATACCTTTTAACAGAACAGCAACGTCCCTTCCAATTAGTATTAATAAAATGATGTATAAAGTTTTATAATATGGCTTAGTTACATATCTCAGTAGAGAAGCAAACCTTACTATTGACAGTATTGGTTGCTTACAGTACAGAAACAGTTCTGAGCATCTGCACTTTGAGAAAGAACTCAAGGTCCAAAGTAACAAAAATTATATGTTATGTGAATTGTGAAGACTAATCATACAAAGAAGGTGTATGTTGAAAACATGGTCCATGACCAATGTGTCAAAATGCCAAGCAAAAGCAGAGTAACATGAAAACACCAAACAAATAAAGAGTAGCCTTTGAACAACATAGACATCTCCCTTAACGAACCCAGGTGAAACATCTTACCCCTAATACATGCAATGTGAGTCATACCAACTCAAATAAAAAATAGCATTGGCACTCCAGGAATGTCACAAATTAAATATATAGCATTACTGACATAAGAAAAGGAAAAAAGTATGCAATGAAAAATATCATGCCATGGCACAGTAATAATGTCCAAAAGGAATAGCAAGATAGGAGACCAAAATTGACTTGATTGAGAGGTAAATGTATAAACAGTCACCCTGAAGTTGGTAAATTTATCTACAGATTTGGATAAATGAGGAATACACCCAGCTGAGGGCAGCATGGAAACTAAGATCGCCAACCGGAAACCTCTTTAAGGATGTATAAAATTCCAGATTCCAAATGTTACCAACTCTTCATTTCATTCCATTCCAGTTAGGCCTTGTGAGTATGCAGTTTTTCCATTTTAACTCTGACTGCAACACTGGTGCCTGGTTGTACGAGATCCAGGAGTGGCAAGACAAAATGAGGTGCTCTGTAGCTCAGGTACCTGCATGCTGCCTGAAGGTGGCGGCATGCAGTCACGACAGTGCCGGGTGGCTTGGGATGGGAGCGGGTATGAAAACGTACCACAGCAGCTCGCAATGCGGTGTAGGTACTGAAACGTACTTGTAGATCCATCAGCATTTCTGCGCAGCTCCAATGACGAGGTAATGTGCACGCGGACATCTAATTTAAACCACTCCGTAATGGTTTTATCTACCTCCTTTGAGGAAACTCAAAGGACACTTGAAAAATAATGTATAAACTCTCAGCCACAGCTCGGAAGGCCTTCTCTGGCCACCAGGACTGAGACTGGGTATTCATTGAAAAAAAATAGAGTAAGTCATTGTAGTGCAGCACACGCAAAGTAGATTGCACAAAGAAATATGTCAATGATGCTGTGCGATACCAGAACAAAGTGTGAGTGGCCACATTTCACTAACCAAATGCCTTCAAGAGCTCACGGAAAGATGTAATTGAAGGTTGAGTAATCCTTAGATGAAAAACCTTTTTACTTTAAAAGTTCCAACAATTTAAGTGGCTGTCAACCTGCAGGCAAATTCCACAGTGTAAGTGATTGTTTGGTAATATAGATTGCTGGAAGTGCTCAGGATAACAGAAGTTGTCTATTCAATTCAAATAAAGCTTTATTCGATTTGTAAAACAGAATCATAAAAGTGTACATATAAAAACAGCATGATAAAAAACTTCCAATATATAAGGATTGAATGAGTTAAAAAAGATAGTTAAAAAAGCAATTTTTAGTTATTTTTGCAATACTATTTACAATAAAAAGTAATATAAGAAATAAGGGCGCTCTGCTCCTAAACACTTAATACATTCATTATTGAATACTGGTCACAATTATCTGGGCCTTATAAGCTACTGTTCATTTTACAATACTTGTTTCAGTAAAAAAAGAGATAAGGTCCAATTCAATATGGGAACTCTGCTCCTAATCGCTTAATACATTCATTATGAGAAAACACATTATCTGAGCCTGGCGCATACCTTAATTCTGGAGTTCCGGAGTCTAACAATCTCCTTTAAGTAGGTAGATACGACCTTGATGAGATATACATTATCTAAGGTTTTCAGTTTATTATGGGCCCCTCTACAAGATCGTAGACCCCAGGACTTCAAAAGAGGCTTCAGTAGTCTTTCCCTTAAATGCCAATAAAAGCCACAAAATATTATACAGTGGATATTGGACTGGTGTGAGATGTTATCACACGGTCAAAGTATTATGTCCCATGTCTAGTCATTACACAATGGAAAAGTGATAAGTCTGAAGAATGTGTCTGTTCGGAAACGGGTCAGAAGCATGCCTGTGAAGGGGGATGGTTCTAGGAGCAAGTACTGCTGTACCCCGTCCACGATAGTGGTTAGCTGATTTTCTGCAACCATCCTTTTGCCCTTTTCTACCATCCATCTTTTACTATCCAGATGTTGTAGAAGCAATTTCTTCATACCAGGTCTGGGCACCTTCTCCATACTTGCAGGATTGGAGAAGTATTCCGGGTGCCCAAGATCTTTAAGCAATTAGCTTACATATTTGTGCCATTTGATATTATCAGCGCCATCTAAGGCCAGGCAGTCCTTTATAACTTCTCTATTCAGACTTGTCTCTGGTTTTGCCCAAACATTGTGCCAGAGAAGAACTGGTGAGGATTTTATGGTATCCAAAATGTATGGGAGACCTAATTTGTTGTGGACAACATATGTGGCTGTACTCTTCGGGGTTGCCAATAAATAGCGAAGGAAAACATTCTCGGAGCGTTGCATAGAATCCGCCTGTTCTATCCCCCAGAGACCAGCACCATATGTACCTGTCGATATACATTTGGCTTTGTAAATCTACAGGAGTTCTCCGACAGGTCTACCTCCTAATCTTTTGGCAAAGTTGGTCAGGGCGCCCATAGCCCTGGAGAACGCTAGGCGCCTTGCGCTTACAGCCACCTGCCATGTCCCCCTCCTATCAAAGTTGATGCCTAGATAGGAGAGCCTATCTGTGCACTCCACTCTTCTTCCCTCAAAGAAAATTGGGCATGATGTCCTTCTATTCCCTGTTCTGCAGGACATAGTGTAGGTTTTTGACACATTTAGGTGTAGACCTCTGTATTTCATAAAATGTGCTAATTTGCCTACCGCCCTTTGCAGGTCTACCCTGGTCTGGGACTTTACTGCGGCATCATCCCGTAAAGGAGTATAGGTATTGGCGTACCATTTACTGTAGGGTAATCGCAATATACTTCGTTGAGGTATTGGCCCACCACATTAATGTAAAGGGTAAAGAGCAGGGGAGCTAGAATGCACCCCTGTCTTACTCCTCTGTGGATCTGAAAAATGCCAGAACACTCACCCCTCCTACCATATCTGACTCTCGCTCCACCCCCCCTATAAAGTTCTTTTATGAACAGGAGGATGTGTTTATCCAGGCCTATCTCCGAGAGTGTAAGCCAGAGCATTTTGTGGTCCATGCAATCAAATGCGGAACATAGATCCACGAAAGTCACAAAAAGACTGCCTTTTTTAGCCTGTGTGTATTTAGCTATTATTAATGCCAGATTGAGTTCCTATTCTATGGTGCCTTTACCCACTTTAAAACCATATTGTAAATTCGATATAACATCACGCTCCTCCATCCAAACCTGTTTAAGATGATCCTCCCGGCGACCTTCATCAGGCCATCGAGTAGCGAAATTGGACGGTAGCAAGTGGGGTCAATTTGGTCCCCTTTTTTAAACATCGTTGCAACGATGGCCTCTGGCCAGGTTGAAAAGAATCCGATAATATTTGAGGAATTGAGCACGTTCGTAATCATAGGTACCCATAGGTCGAGCTCTGATTTAAATACATATATAGGGACGCAGTCCGGACCCGGTGTCTTCCCTAAGGGACTTTCTTTTAGTGCCCTGATGACTTCCTCATATTGAAATATGATACCCAGGGGAAAAGAGCTAGGTGATGTGTAATTGTGTTAGTCCATGCCCAGCCAACTCTGCTTTGTCATAGAGACCTTCAAAGTTTGTTACCCATGTTTGGCCTGGGATTACTAGATCTATTTGAGCCCCCTGATTGTTTTGCAAGAAAGGGGCATTTACTGCCTTCCATAAGGCTGTCTTGTCCCTTCTCTCAGACGCTTTGTGAAGAGCCCGCTAGGCCTCTTTTTCTAGCACACAAGTTGTCATAGTAGGAGGAATTCTCAATCCTTTAAGCCAATGAATTATGCCCAGGCTGAGGCTGTCCAGTGAAAAGGAACCTGGTGGGCCTGGCAGCCCTGGTACTTCAGTCTTGAGGCTTTTTCTTAGTTTTTGTAGATTTCCTTTCAAGATTTCTTCTTTCAGAGAAACATTTTGTTGCATGCAGAGTTTCTTTTGTCATAAATCTTTACCAAAGATTTGTGGTAATAAAGTTCAGTAGCCGAGATGTACTTTAAGTAGATTTATTAAGTTTGTAGATACAAGTTGCAAAGTTCATGTGAAGCAGCCCCACCAGGAGCAGTTTGCCTGCTGTTCAGCCCACACTCCAACTATCACACCATAGTTCCCAGGCACCCAAACATTCCATTCATGTCAATCACGCCAACATTCCATGCAGCACATTCACACTGGCCGAGCAGCTAGGGAGAAAGAAACAAGACAATTACCATACAAGTTACTACAGAGTATGAGTTGGTGTCAAAAGGTGGGCTCTCGGGCTGTAGCCCAAGATGGGATTGATAAGTGGGCTTGTGGGTTACATAATCCTAGAAGTTTGTTGAAAGTGGTTGTGGTCTACCAGCAGGGTTGCTCTGTTGGGAGACAAGAGTTGGCTCTAAGAGCACTGCGAGCAGTAAATAGACAGCAACGACTTGTACCAACTGATGTTAAAAATAAAAGCATGGGATACAAAGGCAGAACAGCCATGTAAATGATACTCTGCACTAACTGCTCACACCTTCACCTCCACTGCTTTTAAACAGTGGAGGTGAAGCAAAATACAGTCTGCTGATAGCTATGGTCACCGAAGAAAGTGGAAGTGTGGTAGTGCTCATGATACCCAGTGCAGGCTGCAAGTAACTGTAAGAACACAGCAGACAGAGGCCACAACATGGAGCACTCCACCTTTGGTAACAACTGATAACTGTATTCTTTAGATATGCTGTGCACACAGTAACTATGCACTTTCTTTAATTAATGTTTAGTAGACCGCTAGTACCTCAACCTAAACAATCACCACAAATGTATTGGCAGCTTTGAATTCTACAGTGAATAATTTTAAGATTGAGTTGAGGGACCAACCCCTGAACTATGAGAGGGCACCAAGCTTTAGCAGTGTGCACTTTTATCCTCGCTTTAGCTCTGTTCTTTAAACCATATTATTGGAGAAGAACCCATTTCCTAAAATGACTTTCCTCTTACTCAAGATTTCACAGACAAACTGGCAAATCAATACGCTGACAAAGCAGACTCGTTGGACTCATACTTAAAGCAGAGACAAAGCACCAGAACTAACCCTTTCACAAAACAACAATCAAAGAATACTCTAACCCAGCCTCTCCGTTCCTTCCAACACATCTCACACAATGGATTTTATGGCCCTGGCCAAAGCAAGCAGGCCTGCCGGTAGCCCTTCTGACCTGTGTCCACCACAAACTTTCAAAACTATTCTTTTAACGACCTCTGCAGCAACTCCAGTAAGAAGAATCATCAACAATTCCTTAACAACCGGAATATTTCCAGAAGAACTCAAAAAGGCATACAAACGCCCTTTATTGAAGAAAACAAACTTGGACCCGCTGAACCATGACAAATACAGACCCATTACAAATTAACCTTTCCTGGGCAAACTGATAGAAAGAGCAGCCTTCGCCCAGATGTCACAATTCATTGAAGAGAATGACATACTTTCGGACTTCCAAACAGGTTTCCGTCCGGGCAGAGGCACAGAGTCTGCCCTCTTTGCCATCTGGGATGACCTGAAGAACACAGTAGACCGCAACGGGGTTGCTGCACTTCTCCTCTTGGTCCTCTCGGCTGCCTTTGACATGGTTGACCATGATACTCTCAAACAAAGACTCTATGAAGCCAGCATAGAGGGGAATGGTCTAGACTGGATCGCGTCCTACCTTCGAAACAGAACTAACGTCATCCATACCCCACCTTTCTCATCCAAACCATAATCCACAAAAGCAGGGGTCCCCCAAGGCTCTATCATCTCGCCCATGCTTTTCAACATCTACATGAAGTCATTACCAGTACTGTTCAATCAATTTCACCTCACGTGCAATAACTATGCAAATGACACATAAATACTCCTTCTACAGGAATCCCCCAAAGATAATGGAAACTCCCCAATTTTCAGTTGTCTCAGAACCGTGGATCAGTGGATTACTTGGAGCCACCTAAAATTGAAGGCTTTCAAAATGGAAATACTCACATGTGGCCGGGCAATTGGAAACATTATGACACACTTGCGGCCTGACCTGATGAACTGGGATCACCACCTAAGGTATCGCAGGAAGTAAGAAACTTTGGAATGACCATGGACTCCAAGCTGTTGATGAATGCCCAAGTGGACAAACTTGCAAGATCAAGCTTGTCACTATAAAAGCGCTGCAACAGATTTTCCCTCATTTGGGATTTCCACAGAAGATCCAAGCTACCATCTCCCTTGTTCTGTCCAAACTTGATTATGCCAAAAGCCTCTATCACGGATCACCTTTAACGACCATGAAAAGACTACAACAGACTCCAAACTTGGCTCCCAGACTACTCTTGCATATCAAACCGCAAGACCACATCTCACCTGCCTTGAAAGCCCTGCATTGGTTACCGGTTGCAAGAAGATCCACGTTCAAGCTGCTTTGTATCACCCACAATTCAATATATGGAATGGGACCGCTCTTCATCAGAAATAAAATCACCAAACACATTCAACAAAGCAACCTTTGCTCTAAAATGGCACCTCGCCTCAAAATTCTAAGATACAAGAAAAAAACATGGGTGGCACATCCTTCTCTGTTCAAGCAGCCAAACTATGAAACTCTTTACCCCCAACATAAGATCCACGGACAGTCAGCCACCGTATCTTCAGAAAACTGCTTAAGGATTTGGGTCTTCCCCACTTAAGCACCATACGCAAACAGAAATTGACAGCATATCCTCTGTATATAATAATTTAATTTTGCTATGAATATGTACCCATCTAAAAAACAAAACGGAGTTTATCTGGTGTATCTTTGGTCTACATGTGCTTCTTCCATTGTCTATCTATGCAACTTCCATTTACTTGGATCTGTGTGTTTGTTACTTTTCTCCTGAAAAGCAAATCAAATGCACTACCCTATTTCTCATCCTGTACCTCTGTCAATATATTTAATCTACATATACCTACCCCCTTTATGCATCTATATATTTTCAATGAACTTATGGATCTATATATTTATCACTTTCTTCTAATTCAGCATATCCAATGCACAACCCTATTTCCCACCCTATACTTTACTCAATATATCTTCTAACCCAACTTTCTGACTCATCTCATACTTCTTTCTACTACTCTTTCCAATGCACTTCTCTATTTTGAACCATATACATCTATCAATATATACTCCACACCCACTCTCTCATTTATCCCAAATCCCATACCACTACTATGATCCCCAAAATAACCCTTTCTAGACTCTCCCTTACTCTATCCCTCCTTGCATCATCTGACACATCTTTTACTATCCTGATCCCCAAAACAAACCTTTCTAAACTCTTCCCTCTGACTCTTCCTCTCCACAACACCTTTTTACTCATATAATAGCCTCTTCCTACTGATATGACCTCCACAAAATAAATTAATCAAAATCTGTCAATCTCCTATCCCTCCACTATCCTTTTCAATCAAAATAACAGACTAACATGTTCACTTCTCGAATTTCATATTCCACTATACTAATGCACCACTAATCCTCTATGGGTCCCAGAGTAGCGCGCTACTCGCCAAAAAAGAACTCCAACACCTCATCAGATGTAAGCAAGCATTATAAATATGCAAACCTTTTCCCCTCTTCTATCCCTCCGCTGCCTTTCTCTATCAAACTGAATAACACATCCACCACTCAACCTACTTTCATATTTCACTATACTAATTAATTTCCAACACTAATCCTTTATGGGTTCCGGAGTAGTGAGCTACTTGCCAATAAAGCATTTTAATACCCCATCAGGGTTACAAGCGCTACATAAATGCACACCTTTTCCCTTTTCTATACCTCTCCAACCCTTCTCAATCCAAATAACTGACTAACATATCCTCTACTCAAATTACTTATATATTTCACTATACTAATTCAACATTAATTCTTATGGGTTCCAGACTAGCGTGTTACTCACCCCAAAAAAATCACTTCAAACCCCATCAGGGGTAGCAAGCGCTAAATAAATACAACCCTCTTTCCCACTTCTATCCTGCCGCTACCCTTCTCTATCCAACTAACTGAATAACACATCCACCCCTCAAACTACTTTCATATTTCACTATACTAATTAATTTCCAACACTAATCCTTTATGGGTTCCGGAGTAGTGAGCTACTTGCCAATAAAGCACTTTAATACCCCATCAGGGTTACAAGCGCTACATAAATGCACACCTTTTCCCTTTTCTATACCTCTCCAACCCTTCTCAATCCAAATAACTAACTAACATATCCTCTACTCAAATTACTTATATATTTCACTATACTAATTCAACATTAATTCTTATGGGTTCCAGACTAGCGTGTTACTCACCCCAAAAAAATCACTTCAAACCCCATCAGGGGTAGCAAGCGCTAAATAAATACAAACCTCTTTCCCACTTCTATCCTGCCGCTACCCTTCTCTATCCAACTAACTGAATAGCATATTCACTCAAATTACTTTATATTTCACTATACTAATTTTCAACACTAATCCTTTTATGGGTTCCGGAGTAGCATTTCACTCCCCATAAAAGCACTTCAACACCCCTTCAGGGGTAACAAGCGCTATATGAATGCAAAACTTTCTGCCCCTTCAATTCCTCAGCTATCCCAAACCTTTTTCCCTCTCTATCCTTCTGCTATCCTCTGAATCCAAATAACTGACTAACCTATCCACCACTTTAAATACTTTCATATTTCACTACACTAATTCAACACTAATCCTTTATGGGTCCCG
Organism: Lissotriton vulgaris; assembly: GCF_964263255.1. Taxonomy (NCBI): domain Eukaryota; kingdom Metazoa; phylum Chordata; class Amphibia; order Caudata; family Salamandridae; genus Lissotriton; species Lissotriton vulgaris. The sequence continues at coordinate 1,120,970,546 of NC_141687.1, forward strand.
GAGTAGCATGCTACTCGCCGAAAAGAAGCTTTGACGCCTCGTCAGGGGTAGTATGCGCTATATAAATGCAATTACAATACAATTTAATACTGCGAGGGTGAACTTCATTATCAAGGTTTGGTTGGACTTCATGCAGACTTGTCACGGTATTATAATCGCCTACCATGGGCACAATGGCTTCTCTTCTGAGTGTACAACAGTCATTGTTAGTGTGACTTTACTGCCTTTAACAATAGATTACATTTTCTTTTTCTAAACCCTGATGGGGCGAGCATCATTGCTACAATAGGCCGGGAATGCAGCCGAGCAGACATGGGCCAATGTTAGCACATTAATTCATTCAGTTGCACCCTTAAACACACAAACACTTTCTAGGCTACTTGCAAGAGCTACTAACTCCATAAACGATGGGCACCATGTCTCTGGAAGGTAATAAAAACTTACCTTAGAGCAGGAGGTGTTGAAGAATGCTCATTTTTTCTCATTAATAAACAAGTTAATTCTGGCAAAAGGAAGTATAATTTAGAGCAATTGCCTATTCGAATTAAATCAAATCAAATGTATAGTGCGCTTAGGTACCCCACAGTGGATTTTCAGAAGGCTTTCCAATTGTCGGGAACTTTGTACATATTTGATAGTATCAGCCCCAAGTACAGCATTACCTAAACTGGAGTTTGTCCGCAATCACAGATTGACTCATAGGTCGGATTCAGCCACACGACATTCATTTCCTGACATTGGTCCTGCTGATGGTTTATTGGGCTCTCAATTAGTAGAAAATAATTGGTAAATCAGAACCTATTGACAGCTTTCTCGTGATGTAGACTGCAGGCAAGAAAGAAGAACCATCTATGGCTGTTTAGTCAAACTGAAGCCTGGCTTCTTGCAGTCTCCGGGCTGCAACATTGCAGCTAATTGTGAGCTAAAGTAGCTAATGTACAGGAGAAGAGGAACTGATTCTGTCAACACATTAGGCCATATTTACAATGAAATGACGCAGAACGATGCTGCAAGCAATTTCGTTGTGATGAGCTGCACAATTTCAAAAACTCACGGATGTGCCATATGTACAGGAATATGGGTCACCCTGCGCTTACCCCTGTGCCGACGCTAAAACAGCAAGCCTAGCACGAACCCCAGCACTTTTGCAGCATGGTGCATGGGTGCCTGCACTGCATGGATGATTGTGTTTGTGCAGAAAGGGACATCTTCCTGCACCAAAATAATCAAGAATGGCATTTTGCTCCTTCCATGAGTGCTGCAGAATGTGTGCAAAAAACGAGGAGAAATAATAGTATTTCTTATTGTTGTAACACCTTAATACCTCTCCTGGAAAGGCATTAGTTTTTAGTGTTCCCTCAGATTTACAAATCCTTGCATTACAAACCCATGGCATTATAAATAAGCTATGGGTGTTGCATGGGAACACCTACAGCAACACCCATGACACAACTCTTTGATGCAGAGTACTGCGCGACAGAGGGACATTTTACAAGGTTGTGTAAAGCCATGCAAAGTGGCTTTGCGTGGTCCTGTAAATATGGGACAGCACACAGAGCCACTGAAAGCTTCAAGCAAAGTGACATTCCAGTGGTGCTAGCGGCTTGTAAATTTGCTCCATGGTTTGCTGCCATCTCTGTAGCCTGCAGTAATCTTCCTTAAATACTACAACCACTTCGGTGCACAATGAACTCCTGGAAACTAGATCAATGCCATGAATGCACATGTCATAAAAGACAGTTTTTAAATGACCCTCAAGCACCTACTGTGGATTGGAAGTAAATTGCTCAGAAGAGGTGTCAGACATGGTTAGATGAACAGACAGATGAGGGAATATGAAGGGTAAATTTCGGGATGTTAATTAAAAAAATGGTCTGTCAACTATTGATGCTGGTTCTCTGGTTTCACATGGGTGGCACCAGTTCCAGTCCTGGAATTGCCCTTCTCAGTAAACTATGAGATTGGTTATCCATGATTGGCATATTTGTGTCACCAAGACGCCCCTAGTAAAGTGCACTGAGTGTGCCAAGACTGGTGATAACAAATGCTAATAGTGGGCCTGCAGCACTGATTGTGCCACCCCCATGAGTAGCCCTAAAATGGTGTCTCAGGCCTGCTACCACAGTACCTGTGTGCAGTCTGTGAACTGCCATGTCCTCCTGGTCAGTGTCCCCACTGGCCAGGCCTAACCCTTCCCTTTCTGTACACAATAGACACCCCCATGGAAGGCTCAAGGTACCCCCTTGGGCAGGGTGCAGTGTATGTGAAAGGTAGAGCATCTACTTGTGCAGGTGACATGCTCTGGTAGTGAACTACAGCCATTTTCGTTTTTCACTACTGTAAGGCTATCTTGCCCCATAGGCTATCATGGGGGATGCTGGCTACAGTGGATACTAGAATATCTTCTCCTATGAGTAAGATAGGACATAAAAGTCTGATATCTCTGAACGCAGAATCTAATAACACATCTGTTAGGAATGGTTGTTTTTAAATTCTATGTTTGAGAACAGCACTTTTAGAAAGTTGCTATTCTCTTGTCTGACCCTTCTCTGTGCCTTAGCCTGTTTGTGAATGGGCTGTCTGGTTTGAGAGTGACAGGGGCTGGGAGCCCCCAGGAGGCTGGATGAGTCAGCCCTAGGCTGAATGACTGCATCTGCATCTTGAGTGGTGGCAGGAGATAGCACCTGGGCCTGAATAGGGCTGTGCCCTCTTTCCACAAGGCTGGCTCCACCTTCTGCTGGGCGGCTGACGACCCTGCCCCTCTCCCTGAAAGGAAAGGAGATGCCAGAAAAACAAAGTGCTCAAGGAACACTCAGAACTGGTTCAGACCGGGCTCAGAGCCCTCCTGCACAAAAGGATCAAAGACTTTTAGGGGTTTAAGTACAGGACCCCTGACTACTGAAAATCAGATAATCCTGGAATCAAAAAGGAACCTCTGCCAAGGAGAAAGCTGACACTGAAGAAGGAAGACTGTCCTGCTGTTCCTCTGCTGGACTGACCTGCTGTTACTTTGCTGCCAAGGAGAGGGGAAGGACTTTGCTCTTGGTGCTGTGTCCCCTTGCTTGAAGGAATCTCCAAGGGCCTGAGAAGAGCTGGCTCCCTGTTAAGAAGTCTCAGGAACAAAAAGACTTCACCCCCTGCTTCTTTGAACTCTGCTGAGAGAGTTCTGTCCTTCCTAGAGTGCTTGGGCCAGTTGTGGTGCCTCTGGAAGTTGTACCTGTGTTGGGAAGCTGGAAACCAAGCTTTCAAAGACTTTCTGCAAGTTTTGTCGCATTGCTCGCTTGCGGAGCGCATCCCAGACAGTGCAAAGAAATTCCTGCCGCTACGAAGGCCGAGATCATCGCAGCGCCTGTTGCCGCTGCCAGGGTCATCGCATCCTTTGTTTGCGGGACGCACCACACCGGTGCAGGAAGATTACCATTGCTGCGAGTGTTGTCGCCGAGCCTGTCGTCGCTGAGTGAGATCTTCGCACCGCTTGCTTGCGGATCACATCACGTCGCTGCGAGTGTCGTTGCAGAGCCATCGCATCGAGGAGTTGCCAGAGTAAGATCACCGCTGGTCCGCGCATCGTCACCCCGGAGATTTTCGCAACTTCAAAGATCATCGCCTCAATGCCTTTGCAAGCTTCTTTCACTACGGAACCTCCGCACCGGAATCCATACAAGGTATTGCATCCCTGGGGCGCTAGAGGGCGCACGAGCTGAATGGCCGCACTTTAGTGAGGCTCCGGCTGCCTGGCATTCCTATCCTGCTTTAATCCTTTCAAATCTGCGCCCACCCACCTGAAACGCGCCTGGGGGGAAGATATGCTGCTGCTGCCCACCCTGTCCGAGTTTGGGGGTCCTACGACCTGTAGTTGCTGAGTTAGAGCGAGTTGCAGCCGGAGCGGAGGCGGCCTCAAGTTGGGACCTCACTGGCGGCGGCATTTGAATTCACGCGACGCCCCGGATTGCCACGTGGTATGTAGGCCGTGAGCTGACAAGCGCGCCGGACCTGAGCGCATTGATAATCTTTGGCTATTATCGAGGGACCACTGACAAGCCACGCGGAACAATAGACCGGATTGCTGCCCTGAGACGATTTTTGACCTGCGGCGGGGCCCGGCTTGTTGGCGTTGCACCGGAGTCCAACTGCCACCTGATCGCCGCCCGCACGCCTAGCCTCCCTGTGCTGTTCGGATCCACGGTGCGAATTCTGCGCCCACAATCACCGCTCTCGTCACTGCTGTGCCGGCATGGGGAAACCGGACAACCCGCAGCCCAAGCTACAATTTGAGCCCGCGGCGCAAAAGAAAGCGACTAGGCAGACAGGGGATGTCGCTCAACCGAGGAGCCCGGCGGCGGAGGTGGCCCCCATGGTCCCGGAGATCGCCACGATGCTGCAAGAGATGCGACAGGGCTTTGCCACGGTGGTGGATAAGGTGGACAGGCTATCCGCCAGAATGGACGGCATAGTCCAGAAAATGGACATACATGAAGAGCGGTTAACGGAGGCGGAACGCCGACTCTCCGAAACCGAAGATGCCACGACGTCGCAGGCTACAAGGCTTTCCCGCATGGATAATGTGCTCAGGGTGATAGCCGCTAAAAATGAGGAGTTAGAAGCGAGGAGCAGGCGGAACAACGTAAGGATCACGGGCATTCCGGAGTCGACCAACACGGGGCGAATGGAGCTTTACGTCGAAAAACTTCTCATGGCCACGGTGGGCGAGGAGGCCCTCTCGAAGCAGTTCATTGTGGAACGGGCCCATCGTTCCCTTGGGCCCCAACCCCAGCCCGGAGCCCCGCCGAGGCCCATCATTGCACGCCTGCTCAACTATCGAGACCGAGATGCGGCGTTGAGGGCGGCCAGGGCAAATCAAAACCTTGCCTATGAAGGCGTATCTTTCTCCATCTACCCTGATTTTACCCCGGTGGTCCAAGAGCAACGACGGAAATTTCTGGCTGTGAAATTGAGAGGTCTGAATATAGACTATGCGCTGCTGTACCCCGCCAAGCTGCGGGTGACCCACCAGGGCACGCAACACTTCTTCTTAAACACACAACAGGTCGAGGACTACCTTAAAACTTTGCCTAAACGAGACCGGAGAGCTGCAAATGTGGACGGCGGGCACGACTCTGGGTCGGAGTAAACGTTATTTGTGATGCTACACACTTCGCTGGTTTGTGGCGACTGAGGCTTCGAATTTGAACACTTGCTACTGGCCCCACGGGCGGCTCGGGTCGGGTGGACCTGCAGGTGCCATTGCATGCCAGGCCCCCACCCCCATGCTCTCTCCCCCGCCTGGACAGAGACGGTAAGAGTGGATTTGAATGGAGGGAAGAGACTTGGGGGTGGAAGACGGTGCACCTCTGAAGATCCCGAACGGGTGTACCCCACAGACCTTGCAAATTGCACTTTTGATGTTTTACTGTTGCGGGCTTGCTAGGGGAGGGGGGTGGGCAACGGGGGCTGGCGAGTTGGGGATGCTTCAGTGGGAGGGGGGTGGGCAACACTGGTTCCGATCTGCGGGTGCTACAACTAAGACAGACTGGAGTACAGCCACTGCGTTAAGTGAGTGGGGCCTGCAACCTCGGTTGTTTGCTCTGTTTACGACTGTTTTTTATCTTGTGCTGATGTCAAGAGGGTGGGAGGGGTTGTTTGTCGGGTGGCCTGCTACGGTTTGGGGCACGTCCGATGAGCTGTTTGCCGGACGAAGCTCTCTACGAATTACTGGGTTGGGCACCTGGGTTTGTTCTGGCTTAACGGTTTGGTTTTGTTTTCTAGCATGTGCACTACTGCTTATTCGACCGCCTACCTGCTTTGGGATGTGGTGGTACATTGGAGATACTATGGAGGTGGGGACTATTGGCCGCAAAGAGTGGTTGGGCTGGCTGACCCACGACATGCATGCTGGTGGGAGCATGGAATGTCTTTTCACATTGATTTTTCGGTTATGTCGTAGGCTTTCTGAATGGGGGACACCTGTCTGAATATGCTCACATGGAATGTGCGGGGGTTGTGGGATCATCGAAAGAGGAGGCACATTCTGGGCTACCTGGACTGCCATAACATACATATAGCCTTTTTACAGGAAACACACTTTGCACCACACAGAAATCATGCGTTTGGTAACAGATGGGCTTCATGCGCTGCGTTCTCATCCTATTCCTCCTATGCCCGGGGTACAGTGATACTGGTAAAAAGGTCTACTCCCTTTTACATGGCTGGCTCGAAGACGGATGCGCAGGGGAGATATTGTTTGGTATGGGGCAGGTTGGGGCGCATGACAGTAACCCTTGCCTGCTGCTATGGGCCTAACGTGGATGACCCGCAATTCTTTGAAACACTATGGGCTGCAATAGTGGAGACTGGGTCACAGCACATAATATGGGGGGGGAGATTTTAATGTAGCCATTAACCCGACCCTAGACCGCTCACACCAGGCTCCACATCACTACACGAAAGGGCGGGAGGTCCTGCGCGCCATTGTGGAAGAAAATCACCTTGTAGACGCGTGGCGCGCGCACTGCGGGCCGAAGGGGGAGGGTACACACTTCACTGCACAGGCAAAATCCTGGGCTCGGCTTGACTATTTTTTTCTAACCATTCACCTCTATGCCTCACTGACATGTGCGCAGCACCTCCCTAGGACCTATTCTGATCATGCCCCGGTTCATATTGCCCTACGAGGGGCGGCATTGGACCCCCCGGTTACAGCGTGGCGTATGCAGCCTGCGATGCTTTTGGATGAGGAGTTTCGGGAGGAGCTTCGGGAGGAATGTTTAGATTTTTTCAAACGGAATAAAGACTCTGTGAGAGATGTTGAGACCATATGGGATGCATTTAAAGTTACACTGAGGGGATTCTGTATTGCGAAGGGCTCTGGAGTCCTTAAGGCTATACTAACACGACTGACGGCTTTGGAGGCCCGGCTGGGGCGAGCGGAGGAGGCCCTCCGTATACACCCGGACGGTGACACTCTAGCTGAGATAAGAGATTTGATTACCGAATATTCAGATGAAGCTGCGCGCGAGGCGAGGTTTAGGCACAATTATTGGGTGGCACGAAGATATGGGGAAGGTGAGCGGCCTGGAAAGGCGTTAGCTACTACAGTCAGGCTTATGAGGACGCCTACCGTCATACTGGAGTTGGAAACCGCTGAGGGGCTTCTGCTCAGGGATTCTACGCAGATACCTAATGAATTTGTCAGCCATTATAGCGCATTGTACACCTCAGTTGGGGCAGAGAGGCCGTCCCTGGACGACTACCTACCTGATGTAGCGGTGGGGTGGTTGAGTGACTCTCAGAGGGCCTTTTTGAGTGCCCCGTTTGAGCTGGATGAAGTCCGTGAGGCCATCATGAGTATGCAATCGGGTAAAGCCACAGGGCTTGATGGCATCCCTATTGAATTTTATAAAACATACATTGACTTCATGGCCCCGGTGCTGCGAGAAGTGTATGAGGATGCTCTAGAAGTTGGCCACCTCCCCGCGTCCATGAGAACTGCGCTGATTATCTCCCTGCTTAAGCCCGGGAAACCTGCTTCGCACTGCGACTCTTACAGACCCCTCTCATTGCTGACGTGTGATGTAAAGATCCTTGCCAAACTAATCGCCACGCGCATTAGTCTTCTTTTGCCAAACCTTATCCTTCCAGACCAAGCTGGCTTCGTCCCGGGCAGGGCGACGTCCCACAACCTTCGCACCTTCTTCTCAGTGTATGACTCGGTCCATGAGGATTTGCCCATGGCAGCCATATTTCTGGACGCCACTAAAGCGTTTGATTCGCTGGAATGGGATTATGTATTTGAAGTGCTGGGACGCATGGGGTTTCCAGCGATTTTCATTTCATGGATAAAGCTGTTGTATACGCACCCAACGGCCAGGGTCCTTATTAATGGGCAGCTCTCCCCGGAATTCGCTGTCTCTAGGGGGACTAGGCAGGGGTGCCCCCTGTCCCCCCTCCTTTTTGCCATAGCCACGGAACCTCTCGCTGCTAAGCTGCGACAACACTACAAGGACAGCGCATTGCGATGCTTCCAGAGACAGATCCTCATATCCATGTACGCGGATGACATCACACTCTATGTTAGACATAGATAATTTGCACCCATTGCTTAGAGAATTCATTAGGTTTGGGGCCCTCGCAGGAGTACAGATCAACTGGTCTAAATCTTGTATCTTCCCCCTCACGGCCTCCACGCTCGCATTCCCACTGGACTATCCACTTACGTGGTGTGAAGGAGACTTTAAGTACCTAGGTATTCACATTGAGAAGGATAGAGAGGCGCTCATGAGGGCTAACTATGGTACGGCAATGAGCAAGATCAGTGACCAGGTCTCCCGGTGGGTAACACTTCCCCTCTCAATGGCAGGGAGGCCTCCCTTGTAAAAATGATTGTACTCCCGAAATTGCTTTATCTGTTTCTCAATATACCCTTCTACCCTGGGGCGTATTTCTTTAAGCGGCTTCGATCATAATTGCTTAAATTGGTATGGGGCGGAAAGATATCCAGGCTCCGATGGGAGGTGCTAACCAGGCCTTATGCTCAGGGCGAGTTCGGAGTGCCTGATTTTGAACTGTATTTCCGGGCGGCCCAGGCGCATTTCGCCTACTTCTGGGTGAGACAGCCTAGGTACATGCCACAGCTGGCAGCAGAACATTGGCTAGCGCACCCCAAGCCTATAGAGGGAGCACTGTACACCATAGTGGAAGGTAGGGATAAGACCCCCAACACGCTGTCTAGCACGATTACAGCTTGGTTGCGCATTAGTGAGATGCTGGGCCTGCAGTTGCTTTACGCCCCTCTTCTTCCCCTGGCATATCACCCACAACTGCCGCTACTGCAAGAAACTGGCTTTCAGAGATTGCTGACAAAAATTCATGTGCGCACGTGGGGGGATTTATATAGCAATGGCACATTCCGCACCAAAGATCACCTATATGAGAGCATACAGCCTACCCCTCTAGAGATATTTTACTACATGCGCTTGCGACATGGCCTGCAGGCCCTTACGCCAGATTTCCCACACGAACCCCCTGTCTTACTCCCCTTACAGCATATACTGCAGCTTGAGAACCCCTGCAAACTTGTGTCTACACTTTATAGGTCGGTCCATGCCAACGTTGAGTATCCTGAGCTCCCTGCAAGGGCGAAATGGGATAGGGAACTGCCTGTTCCCCTCACTGATAAACAGTGGACGTTCTGCTTACAGCAGACGGAACGCATCTCCTCCAGCAGCCGGTACAGGATAATTCACTACAAATTTGTGCACAGACTATATTACACACCGGCACGATTACACAAATTCGGGCTGCGAGATGATGATACCTGCGACAGATGTGGGGCTCCTGGGGCTGATTTTCTGCATCTTGCTTGGGGCTGTACCCGGGTACTCCGGTACTGGGACCAGGTGTTTCAGGCCCTTTCCACAATGATAAACACAACGGTGACGCCCTCCCCTGTAATGGCTCTGTTAGGGTATGTCGAACCTCTACAGGCGGCCCACCGCAAGTATGTGGCGATGGCTCTGTTGTTGGCCAAGCGTAGGGTGGCCTGTGGATGTGGAAGGGGAAGGGCGCCCAAATTTAAGGAGTGGATGGGTGACCTGGTGTATTGCCAGGAACAACTTCACACATATGCGGAACTGCTGCCACCCTCCTCCAGGCCCACGGATATCTGGGCCCCGTTGCAATGCTATTTGATAACAGAGTCTTCACATGTTGATGATGTATGAGCTGGAGTTGTTATGTTGGGGTGCTGGTGGGTCGGCCCTGAGAGGAAGTGAGGGATTTTCCGGAGTCTAACTGAGCCTCATAAACCGATATAGCACTTTAGTCCTTCTGTGTTGTTAATCCACCCCCCCCCACTGCCCCCAGATGTCTCCATCCTACCGTGACCTGTACCTGTCCACCGGCCACACGGCTGCCACATGGTTTCACCCCTACAGTGAATAATGTTTTGCACATGCTTAGGGTTTGTTCTGTTTTCTTAGTTTACCAACAAAATGACAAAAGTGAGACGAATTGATGTGCTTTCCTTATGTATGTACTGTTAATGCATTAATGAGCGGTTCTGCAGCACTGCAGGTGGGGACTGTTGATGGACTATTTTCCTTATTGATTGACGATTTGCACTATAGCAGCCGGCCTCCGGGTTGTGGCAGTATGCTGTGTACATTTGACGGTACTTAATAAACGTCTTGCACCAAAAAAAAAAAAAAAAGGTATTGCATCCCTCCCCACAGAGACCGGAGTCACCGCATCACGCCCGCTACATCCAGCGGGGCTGTCGCATCACCTCCCCAAGGTCTCAGGAGTGACGCATTGCTTGTTTTCCACCGCACCAGCTTCTGTTTTGGAACTTTGTCGCATCTAAAGGTACTGTTGGCTAAACGTGACGCAACTGTAAACTTTTCACGCAACTGTGGATTATTTTATCGCAACTTTAAGAACTCTTTTGCAACCATTTTCTTGAACTGTGGATGTTGGGTTTTTGTTGTTTTGGTCTTGTGTAGTTTAGATTAAATACCTTTATTTTTGTAAACTGTTATGGAGTCAGTTTGTGGTGTTTTCACTGTGTTACTGTGAGTGTTGGTGCAAATACTTTACACATTGCCTTTGATAAGCCTTGCCTGCTCGTGCCAACCTACCCAGAGGGTGAGCAGAGGTTATCTAAGAGTGTTTCCTCCTTACCCTGACTAGAAGCAATGGTCCCTATTTGGACAGTGGTAACTACCTCTGTCAACTAGCGACCCCCAGTTCTAACAACCACTTATTAAACCATACATTCTAATCACACATTTAAAACCTATTTTTTCGAGTAGGCGTCATGCTCCAGTAAAAGCAAGGTGGCCTCTAAAAAATATCAAACCAAGCACCACCATGTGGAATCCTTAAACACTGTCTCCTAGAATACCTGGTAATTCATATGTTTATTTCTTTAATTCAGATCTGGCAAATGTAGTGATTTTATTTAAAGCCTAGTGAGATGTGTGAGAGGCCTCCTTGGTGAAGCGGGTTACTCTTAGAACTGAAAAACCTACATCAGCCCATGCTTATAAAAAAATCACACAATGCAATGCAGTAAATCACCTTGCTGCACTGCGATGAGTGAATCGGAAAGGGCAGGAATGCACCATACTTACCATTATACAGCACATTCCTGTCCTTGCGCTGGTGCACTTTTGGCTGCCTAGCACCAACCTAGACACCCTTGCGGCTCCGAACACCCACAAGAACTCCACTGGCACCCTATCACCGAAAGAACCACCTTCAATCTTCACACATATGCCTATATTCCTTCCATGATGCCGGACCTACATACCAGAACCGCTGCTTCTCATTCCACACACCCACCAGACACCTCCGCTCTCTCCAACTGGCCCTTGCCACAGTACCCCGGATCTGCAAGACCAGGAATGGAGGAAGATCCTTCTCCTACCTCGCAGCCAAATCCTGGTACGCCATGCCTCTTCACCTCAGGCTCTCACCATCTCTGATGCAACTCAGGAAGGATCTCAAGACCTGGCTGTTCAAATGAACCACAGCCAGTGGTGGCTGGTGATATTTGAAAGTGGTGAAGCGTTTGACATCAATAAAGAGATTTCATATTATAATGACGTAGGTAGCTGCTTATTCAGTATAACCACAGAACTTCATAACAGACTTTGAGATAATGCTGATGTGACATCAGGCATGACCATATAGATAATGTCGTATACCACATACCAACCCCACATGTGACATCAGACATGACCTCACTGATAATATCATGTTCCAAACACCAATCTCAGATGTGACATCAAACATGACCTCACTGATAAAATCATATACCACCCACCAACCCCACATGTGACACCAGACATGACCTTGCTGATAATATCATGTTACACACACCAAGCCCACATGTGACATCAAACATGACCTCACTGATAATATCATGTACCACACACCAACCCCACATGTACATCAGACATGACCTCACTGATAACATCATATACCACACACCAAACCCACATGTAAATCAGACATGGCCTCACTGATAATATAAACCACATTAAAATCAATCATGGAACCGCAAACAGCTCTCTATTTATAAATCTTTTTTCTGACAGTGAAAATACTACATTGTTTCTATATGTTTCCTTCATGATGGCATTTGTATGTTAACAGTATACTGCAGGCAGCCTTACCAATATTATATGTCTTATGATATATATACCACTAGTGAGTGCAGCTGCAACAACACTTCTTCTCTATTTAGTTGACTTCTGGTTGGTGAAGAAAGCACTCAATCCATACATTGGAAATTAAAGCAGTAATTACATCTATGACGTCAGTATTGATGTAATATGCAATCTGTCCACTGTTGTCATAGATTATTTGAGATGTTTTGTGGCTGTGAACAGAGCATGGGGTGTAACTGGTGGCTGTGCAGCTTACCATAGCTGGTAAACATCAGTAGTTAATACCTTTTAACAGAACAGCAACGTCCCTTCCAATTAGTATTAATAAAATGATGTATAAAGTTTTATAATATGGCTTAGTTACATATCTCAGTAGAGAAGCAAACCTTACTATTGACAGTATTGGTTGCTTACAGTACAGAAACAGTTCTGAGCATCTGCACTTTGAGAAAGAACTCAAGGTCAGATTTTATCTTTAAGTTTTTCCAAAGAATGTACGGTGTACCTTGTAGGATTCGCAAGTAGGGAAAATGATGCAGCTGCTTGCGAAATTTAAAAGAGGTCCAGCTTTGTGAGTAGTTCGGGCATGGCAGAACAAACAGTCCTATCGAAAAAAGTAATACTAACTGAATCATGAAGCCCTTGCAACTGCATGTTCAGATACTATTCAGCAGTCAAAGAAGCTGATGAAAAGCTTACCATGCAAAGACCCATGCAGTGCAATACAAACTAATGTAGGTTGGCTCCAATCAATTTGCTTTCAAACAATCAAATGAACACTCCTAACAATGCGCATGCGTTAACGATAAAATAGATATGGCCAACCAAACACAGTTGCATAAATATTATATAGTCCAAGTGTATAACTCTGTGGTGTGAGATACTTAATCTTACTTAGTCACGTCATTCATATTAAATAGAAATGCTGTACGTGAAGATTTTTTTTTTTAAATGAAGTTAAGTGTACAAAATAATAAATGCTTTTTCATCGGATCTACTTCACTCTCCCTTTGAACATGCCCTCCTGAGGAGACTGTGAGTGGGAGGCGGTGGATTAAGGAGGCGGTGAGCGGAACATGAGCCCTCTTCACTGCCACTTTTATTAGGAGATGGGAGGATTCCCTGTGTGAGATTTGTCCACGCCTGGCCGTGTACAGGGGTACAGTTGCGCAGTGACACACACCACTGTACCGGGTGGGATGGCTTACCCAAAGAAATACACAAGAAATACACGGTAAAGCTTATAAACATTTATTGAAGCATTGTGATTCTTGAGTGAAATACTTAAGCTACAATAAATAGAAGGAAACAGAATAACATGATTAGCATTACGAGAATGGTGAAAAAGATGAACAGTTCAACAATTTTGTTGATTACAGAAGATATATTGCATACAAGTACTGTAATATATTGTACTCCTACCTAGCGCATCCTAAACATTCATGGCTAGGGTGAGTGAATCTGCCAAATCCCTGTAGGGTGAACTAACTCATTGTTACCTGTGGGTTAGTGTCATCAAGCTGTCCATCTTGGTGTAGAGCTGAACAGCATCCCTCGTATGAGGTAAACAAGAGTCAGCTGAGCTGGAATTCTGGCATGATCAACCTCTCAGTGACATTGAAAGCTACTCTGTCTATACAAAGGCTTGATGTCATATATATAATAACATCCTCCATGTTACCATACCAAATTTCCAGCCAGGCCACTATTGTTTATTCTATTGTGATAGCTCTCTCGCCGAGCGGCAAAAACAAATGAAAACAGCTTGCATGTTGAACTTAGCCCCAGGAACCGAATATTCAAGGTGTTCTGACAGAGTGCCTACGAAGTGGAAGTGGAAGCAAAACTGAGTTCGATGAATATTATCCTGTATGTGCACACAAATTATTGGGTGTCAAATGTCATCATGTTTAGGTAGAGAAGGCAACTAAAGAACGTGAGCATGTAAAATGGCATTTCTTAGCGGAGCGTTGTGTACCCACATCAGTATGCAGTCAGAGCCTGTGGTAGCGCTGCTCAAGAAGTGCATGCTCAACACTGCAGCATGGCATCAAAACCTGAGTGCACTGTTCAGGAAGTACGTGCTCAGTCTGGTGTATCGTTCCCCAAATTAATGCTTACTGTGCCATCCCTCCTGCGGACAATGCTTGCCAAAGTTTTGGATGCCACTGAAACCCAAGCAATAGTCCCTTGTGACCGGGTGCTGATTCAAATAATCACAGCTGATGCCACTGAGATACAAACAGCACCTCAGACAGGTGATCGTGGGTCCACACACTCCTTGTTGCCAGTAAAATGAAGTGATACTTTTAAGAATATAACAGGTAAAGACTATTTATATACATTCACACCAGAAGGGAGTATGGCAGCCACTGCCACTAGGACTCAACTCCATTTCAGAAAGGAATCCCTCCAATGCTCAACTATACTAAGGGTATTACACAGCAGTAATGATACCTTGCTCAGTGTGAGCTATTTGTATTTATTGCACACTGCCACACAACCATCCCATGACAGCAAATGATTGCTATTCCTCCTCAGTGCTTACGTGCTCACAGTACTGTGAGCACTAAGTACTACTGCTGAGTGGTACTCATTAACCCAATCTGGGTCCTTTTGGATTAACACCTGCAATGGATGGTTTGCTGCTAATCCATGATAGTTTAAAGCAGACTCTCTGTAGATGTTTATGTATAGTTGTTGTTAGCATCTCTAAAGATAAAGATGTACAGACATTTCCTGGTATACATCTCAGGGCACCCAATCACCTTGTAAACAAATGCTGGTGCTTGCAGGCACTTCTTTACAGCTCAGGTTCACAGTGCTGAATGATGAATATCCCACTGGACCATATAAGTATTCCACCGAACCACTCAGGGCATCTTAGTTTCCCCTGGGTGATGAGGTTAAGTGAGCACTATTTTACAATAAGAGTAGTGTCTGTGTTTGTTTATTACCTATTTTTAACTTGCTTTTTTTCTCTATTTCCAGCTCTCTGAATTTCTCAAGAGAATTGTTTCTTCTTCTCCATGCTTGATTTTTTTATGTCGTTTTCCATTTGATGCTTCATCTCACTTCATCACCACAAAACAAGACTTTCAATTTTCAGGCTAACTCTATTCTCTAAATGGTTAGCTGCAATTGTTTTGGCTTTAAAACCCAGGTCATGTGCTCAGCCCAAATACAATCTTGATCACCTCTTACAAAGTACTGTAAAATATTCATCAAGGATTCAATAATCAAACATTTATAAAGCGTGACATATCACCTGTGAATACATGGAAAACAAAAGACTTAGTAGACTTAATCCTGGGGGAAACACTCAGATTTTCGCAATGGGGAATAAAGCTAGAAGTAGGAAAAAGACCAGCCAATCCCACCCCGCTCCTAGATGAAAGAAAAAAGAACGCTCTCAAACAGTTAAATCAATACTGAAAGGAGCATGTAGTTACTACCCAGGACCCGATAGCAACCCATCACACCTAAAACATTTAACAACTCAGCAACTTGATTCAAGCAGGACAACCATACGGCGGACAATAACCATAGAAGACACAAAGTGACAAAGAGCAGCAGGCCAGACCCTCATGATAGCTGATACACCCAAAATTAAAATATGCATTTGGAATATCAACAGTCTTTCTGACAAACTGGAGGACTCAGAAACATCAAACTATTTAAAATCATTTGATCTGATCCTACTCCACGAAACCTGGGAAGAGAACAAAATACCCCTACAAGGATACACAACTCAAACTCACTCAGCAATCAGAGGCTCTTCCTATGGTCACAGCTCAGGTGGCCTGGCGTCACTTGCCTCAATACCAACCATCGGAACAATGCAAGAAATCAATGCAGAAATCACTCCCCCTAGTGCGATACAGGCACTAGTAATAACAATCAGAAATAATCAGGCTACTCAACCACTATACATCATAAACACATACATACACCCGAAGCACAGACAAACAGGGGCAAGAGAACTCGTTAGCGAACTGGTAAGACTCACAGAGGAAAAGGAAATGGAGAACATACTCCTAGCAGGTGACTTTAACCTTCACCTCTTTGGAGAGAAATCAGATGATGAAATATCACTGGAAATGGACATCGCATGGGGAATACCAACCCAATCTACAGCCTCTCCAAATAGGCAAACAAGATGCTCAAACCAACTATTGAAAGTATACTAAACGGACGATTCATAGAGGACACACCACCAGCACCTACATATTTCTCATCAACCACCTTTTCTCATCTCGACTTCACCCTTGCAACACTACCACTGTTTGAAAAAATAAGCTCGTTCAAGGTAGGAGAGAGTGGCCAAAGTGACCATTTGCCACAAGAAGTGAAACTAGGCGTGTCCAGCGGGAACGAAGCGGAAGTAAGGAGAAATATTGGAACAGAGTACACCACTAACTATAGACGAATAAGGTGCAAGACTGACAAGGCTTAAGAACTAACAATCCGTGCAAAAACAATCTTGCACCAGATAACTAGCTTAAGAAAGAACCCATTAGAGGCCCGGCAGAGTTTGTAACGGAACTCGGCGCTACACACGCCACAGAGCAAAAAAACCAAAAAGGGAACATGCCGTGCAACACACTCTGCAAGTGAATAATATCAGAGATAAAAAGCCTAAAACGGAAAATAAACCAGATCCTTAGGTAGCTCTGTAAACAATCAAATAATGAAGCTCCACAAAAGGAGCTGCGAATCCTGAAGGCACAGCTAAAGAAGAAGACCTGCGAAAGGAAAAGGCATCAACTCTAACATATCTGAACTGCATCCAGGCACCAACAAAACTGGAAAACACAAACATGAAGCAAACAACGACTATACAATAAAATTACCCCTGCGTAATACCGCAAATCTGGACAAGGAAATACCAACAAGCCTCATAACAATTGCAAATAGAGAGGAAAAACACATGCTGCAATAGCGGCTAGGATCAGGTCACAAATTTCAAAAGGCAAACCCAAAGGTGCCCCCAACCCCAATGGAATCCTGCCAATAATGAACTAGCAAGACGCCGACTTTTGAAGCGACATATTGGCGCCAGTCTTTCAGGAAATTAGGGAAACAGCAACAAGTCCAACATCCTGGAAAGGCTCTATAATAAGTCCGATTTACAAACAGGGTGAAGGGAGCAATCAAAGCAGCTATCGACTTATTGCCCTAATCGACACAGAGGCAAAGTACTACGCGGGCCTTATCCTGGAGGAACTAACATCCCTGGCAACCCTAAAGCACATCATCCGAGTTAACCAAACCGGATTCAGTAGAGGCCAGGGCACAACGACCAACATCATGGCGCTAACTCTTCTCATAGATATGGCAAAAACTACCAAGAGCTCGCTATTTCTATGCTCCATAGATGATAGCGCCACGTTTGACCATGTAGACCGGAGAAAACTTTGGCAGAAGCTGAAAAAATAAAAAAAATGGGGGATCCCTGGGCCACTCCTACAGCAGCTGATATTATTACACACCAACACTTGGGTCAAGATCAAACTGGGCTCCGGAACGCACCTCTCAAGGCAAAACAAAACCACCAAAGGTTTGAAGCAGGGTTGCGTTCTAGCCCTCATGCTGTTTAACCTCTTTCTCACAGATCTCCCTGGAGAATTGGAGAAAACCAAATCACATGCTCCCCAGCTGGGCGACATCTCACTTTCAAATCTCTTATACGTCAGACGGCTTGGTCCTAATTAGTCAGTCCCGTATCGAAATTCAACATCTTTTAAACACCACCAACACATTCTCGATAAACATTGCATCAAAGATCAATTTAAACAAATCAAAAGTCATGTCAATGAACTATAACAAAACAAAGAAACTCACAGACGGAAGGACAGAGGTTAGACCAAGTAGCCACTTACAAATATTAAGGCATACTTTTAGACAGTAGAGGTTTGTTTAAACACCAACTTGAGGCTATCCGTCGGAAGGGCACAACATTCTATCTTTCAATAAAGCCCTTGAAGAAAGCTCTCCCTGACCGGTCACTGGACCCCCTTGTGCGGTTGATTAGAGCACGCTTACAGACCATGCTCACATACGGCAGCAAACCCATGCAAGGAAAAGATAACACAACACTAGACAAAGCCATCAGTCGAGCATACAGGGCAATTTTCCATCCACCTACTTACGTCTCTCCTGCTCAAATCCGCCTCAAATTTGGTCTACAGATACAAACAGTGGAGAGAAGAGGCACTTGCATGAAAAGCTGGCGAAAAATCAGAGACGCCGACCAAGGACCTTTAAACGCTCAACTCTGGACTGTACTATCTACCCGAGAGAACTCACCCGCAAGGAAGTACCTAAAAGAATCACAGAAGACCTTGGGACAAACAAATCTATGGGAGTCAGCCACAGACATCAAAAGTTTCAAAACAGTGGTAACAAAAGTAACCAAAATGATATCATCTATAGAGGACATAGAAACCCTGGCCAAGAGGGCTCATGGATGGACAGTGCTGAAAGACTACAACGCTCTGAAGCCGCAAGAATACCTAAACACGGGCCTACTGCAGGCGACAAAAAACAAATTTTTTAACTTGCACCTCGGCATACTACCCCACCTAGCACCTTGAAAAAGGGAAGGCGCAGAAAATCGTTGCGGACTCTGCAGAGCAGGGAAAGAGGACCTAATACACATTATCTGTATTTGCCCAAATCTCATGGACATAAGGCGATCCTTACTTCAAGTTTTATGGAACCAAAAGGGCACTAGTTGTCGGCAGGCTGTGATGCTGTGTTTTAATCCCGAAGAGACTCAGTTAAATTGCAGATTAAAAAATTCTTTGATATAGCGGCTAGAAGACTCACGAGATAGCCACATGGCTCACCTAGAGCACCTGCACTTCAATCGCACAGCCTGCCTAGTCATCTGCCAAGCTACCACTATGCTAGAACATTCGGAGTACATTGGCCCTACAATTTATTCTATTTTCTAACGGTCTTTACCAAAATGTAATCAAGACGTTTATGATCTTATAGAGTGTGACCACCTTCTCTTTTTTATACTATAAATGTAAATAAGGTGTTTCTTATAAATGTAAGCTTTTAACATTGTGAGTTTTTATTAACTGTACAATAAACAAAAAATCCAAGTGACATATCACCTGTGAGGGTCTTAAGACGCTGGAGCTTTTGGCTGCTGCATTGAGGTTTAATCATTCAAACATCCAGGTATTTAGTTCTCTTCTGAACTGCTGGAGCGATGGTGCAGTACTGAGCTGCAGGGGCAGGTTGTTCCAAGCCTTGGCTGCCAGGTGCGAGAAGGAGAGTCCTCTGCTTTTGGCTTGTTGAATATTAGGGGTATCTGCGAGAGAGAGGGACGCTGATTGAAAGGTGTCTGGTTGGTTGGTGGTGGTCCTTCATTGTGCAGGGCCTTCCAAGCGTGGGTTAGCATCTAGAACTGGCATCTCTTCTGAATCGAGAGCCAGTGTGGTTTCGTGAGATGTGGTGTGATGAGGGTCCTTCTGGGGAGGTCAAGTATAAGTCTTGCCGCTGAGTTCTGTATTGTCTGGAGTCTCTTTAGGAGGGGTGCAGTGAATCCTTTGTAGAGCTTGTTTACATAGTCCAGTCTGCTGGTGATGAGGGCCTGTGTGACGGTCCATCTGGTGTCTGCCCGCAGCCACCTGAAGATCTTGTGGAGCATCCAAAGTGTGATTGGCTTGTTTCTCCATGGGGGGCTTGCTATCCAGAATGAGGCAAAGGCTGTGGGCGTGGTCTGCTGGGGCAGGGAATGTTCTGAGCTCCCAGACCACCATGCACCGGTACATGGAGATGTGTTGTTCCCGAAGATGAAGACTTCCGTTTTTTAGGTGTTGAGTTTGAGACATTTGGCCTTCATCTAGTCTGCAATGTTTATCGTGCATCTGGGGAAATTAGCTTTAGCGGTGAAAGGATCTTAGGACAGTGAGAGGATGAGCTGTGTGTCATAAGCGTAGGAAATTATGTTGAGTCCATGTGATCTGATTGTGGCAGTCATGTAGGTGTTGAAGAGGATCGGCCTGAGAGATGATCCTTGGGGACCTTCGCAGATGATCTTCTTGGGCTCTGAGGTGAACGCTGGGAGGCAGGTCCTTTGGGTATTACCAGTGAGATATGAGGTGATCCAATTGAGGGTGTTTCCTTGAATCCCGATGTGGTGCTGGAAGCTGTTGATCAGGATGTGGTGGTAGACTGTGTCAAACATAGCTGACAGGTCCAGGAGGATGTGGGCTGCAGGTTCCCCACTGTCCCTCTGTCCAGGATGGCTCTGATGTCGTCTGTGGCTTCAATCGGGTGAGTCTTTGTGCTGGGGATAGCTTGAAATCCAGATTGGGAGGGGTCCAGGGGGTTGTGGTCTTCTAGGTGTTGGGTGAGTTGCTGGTTGCTCACTCTCTCAAGGACTTTTGCTGGATATGGGAGCAGAGAGATGGGCCGGTAGTTGTTCATTTTGGCTGGGTTGGCGGATGGTTTTTTCAGGAGGGGCCTCACTTCAGAGTGTTTGCAATCTCCAGGGAAGGAGGCTGTGGTGATGAGGTGTTCAGTACTTTCCTCAGCTTGTTACCGATTTTCTTGCTTCCGAGGTTGAAGAAGTGGTGGGGGTATGAGTCCATGGGGAATACATGATGGAGATATGGTCTTCTGTGGTGAGGAATTTCCAGTGGGTGAGAAGATGTTTGGGGTTTTTGTTAATGGGTGTGAGGTGGTTGATGCTGTCTGTGGTGGAGGGTTGGTGTTCGAAGTTTTCATAGATGGCCGAGATCTTGTGGAAGAAGTCTGCGAGGTTGTTGCACAGTTCCTGGGAGGGAGTGATGTCATTCTCAGTGGCTGCAGGATTGGTAAACTCCTTCATGATGGTAAAGAGTTCTTTTCTGTGATTTGGGCTGACTTCTATGCTGTCTGCTAAGGCATTCTTCTTGGTTTCTTTCAGGAGGCGTTGGTACTGGTTCCGAACAGACCTGAAAGCGGTGTGGTCTTCTATTTTTATGCTGATGCGTCACTTCCTTTTAAGTTGTCGGCAGTTGCATTTGGTGGAGTGCAGTTCATTGATGAACCAGCTGGCTCTTTGTTCTTTGTTGGCATCAGCACAGTGTGTGATCCACTTGGAGAAGCTCTTAGCTGCTTGTTTAGGGTCATGTGGAGTTTCTGAGAGTTGGGAGCGGAGAGAGTCATTCCACTGGTCTTCTGATAGCTATTTCCAATCTCTTTGTGTGGATCTGTGGGCATGGTGCCGGGGTGAGTGGGTCCTGAGATGTTGAAGTGTATGCTGTGGTGGTCGGACCAGATGAGTAGTGTGGTGTGGATGTACCTGACTCTCTTGCTTGAGGTGATTATGGGGTCTAGGTTGTGTCCTGCGATGTGGGTAGCGTCAGAGACAAGCTGCATGATGCAGAGGTTGCTCATGCTTTTCAGGAGGTCGTTGGAGTTGTCATTGCTGGTGTTGTCGAGGTGAAAGATGAGGTTCTCTAGGAAGATGTAGTGGTCTGAGTTGATTGCTTCATCCAGCAGCATTACTTAGAATGAAAAAATACAACCATTCTTTGCAGGTAACGACCTCAGAACTACAGTGCACGTTCATGTGTGATTTGGAAAACTAAACACTGTAACCACTCCACTGTCCATTACCCATAAATAAGCCCTGCTTCCAAATGAACCCATCCTAGCTACCACTGACTTTCTTGCTGCCACCTCCTCATCACACTCTTCGGTCACATCTGACCTGTCAAGTCCTTGAGGCAATCTTTCTGCCACAAAACATCATACAGAATTCATTAAGGAATTTCACACATCTGAAGCTTTTACCATGTCTGCATTATTTTGGGTCACCACAAACATAGTTATGAGACAGATTTTCACCTTACACATGCAAAACTTGAGTAAATGAAAATTTGCAGGAGATAAGTGGACATTCCTAGTGATCCAGTGTAAGAGGTATATTTTTAGATAATAACTTTCACTTCACTACGTACTTATCTATCCCTCTAACTACACTGGACCCACTAGAGTTAGACAGATTACAGCATTACCTTCACCACAGATGTCAAAGGTCGTCTGATGGATCTTTCTCCGCCGATAGGAGGAGTGGGAATTAGGATGTCCAAAACACTAACTTTAGTCACAGAATGAGGACAATTAATTGGTGACTAACTCACAAATTAGGAATAAGGTTCAGATGTATTATTCTCAGGACCATACAGTAAAAGTAAAGTATTGCAATGGTGAGACCCAATCTCCTAAAGAAATTTAGTCTAACTAAAATAATGCAAACTAGAAGCTCTGCTACTGTGACACAGAATAAAAGAAGCATAACTTAATACTCTGAGAAGATTTGGTGATTTTCCCTGCAACGCATTTAGATTGAAAGAATAAAGCAAAACTGTTTCAAATAAAGAATATCAGGACTCTATAATAGACTCAGGCAATTTAGATATTTATTTATTGTATTAATGTTCCAAACTGTATACAAATAAGCACCTTCTTAAGCATCTCAGTCATAAATATTCAAGCATGTGGTACAATCCAGCACATTTAGTCAAAAGCTCAAATCCAAAAGGATGAGTTTTAACAACATCAGATACAAGATGAAATGCTTCTAGAACCATTAGAGGCAGAATAATAGTTCAGTCCTATCTAAGATTCAAAACAAAAGGGTAAAGGAATTGTTTTTAAAGTCCTCTAAAGGCAAGTCCATGAGCATTGAAAAAAAAGAAAATCTGAAGCAAAAATCAAGTTGTTCAGCAAGTAGGATTCCAGGCCGACTGCATATTTGCAGCAGCATTAGCAAAAAGGCAGTCCAAGATAGGATTTAAAGGATGATTATATAAGCATAGTAAAAGAGTTCTGTTCTCTCCCAATGGAAGGAAAAAACAATGAGTTGTCCCACGAATAATTAATACCTATACCTTGTCGGAGGATAAAAGTTATAGCGCTGCGTTGCACCAGGGGAAAAGAAAGTATGGCGCTGCCCCACCTTTGGGCTTTCTTCTTTTATAGTCCTCATGACACCTTAACGACATGGTGTCACTCCACTAGTCCGTCCATCATATGGTTAGTTTACATATGTAGTCACAAAATACATTTAGTTACTCCTGCATTCTTTCCCAAGCATTTCATGAGAACAACTTAGCTTTCCGGGCCTCACAGGTTTGTCAATGGTTAGAAAATAATGTAACAGACTATGGCATCAGAGGAGAGTTGATTTTCCCACCTTGACAATTCACCATGAACTTCAAAATAATGCCTTTTGTATATATATTGAAACATGCACAGAACAAATAAAGCAACATTTGCAAAACTGTCAATGATTTATTCTGCATGCAAAGGGAAAACTGCAGCTAAAAAAAGAATATGTTTGAAGCCTAAAATGCATACATCAGCTCTAAATTAATTACAATTAATTGGAATCAAATATAACACATGAAATCATTATTTCATAATAAAAGAATAATATTAAATGTTTCACCAATGTATTATTACACAAAGTTGATTCGTGCTAACTATGGTCTACTGCTACAAATCTTCAAACATCCCTACATGTAAATTATTCTTTAAAACTATTTTACCAACATCGTTTCTACAGTTTTAAAATCATTATGTCATCTACTATCACTGCTGTAAGTCTCAATTTCCCAGCTAATTTTATAGCAAAGTTGCACCATAATCGATGTATAATGCATTAGCAATGAAAGGCAAAACAACTATCAGGCCTCTTCAATAAATCCATTATTTTTCAATAGTATGGATATAATAATCCATAATTTCATGAATAATCTTGATATGAAAATCTATTAATAAGTTTATAACTATTTGACAATGTATTTTCTGCTTTTCAAACTAAAGCTTTTGCAGTTCTTTTACTTCTCTTGTTTCTATAATTGTATTACTTCCTGTATCTTGTGCAATGTGCACATTCAGATTTTTGTGTCTAAATCAGTGAAGGGTCATGTAATGTGGTTTTGGAATATTTGCTCTATCACTAGTTACGAACATGGGGGCATATTATCAAGCAGGGCGATAGGCAATTATCGCCGCTTTAGTGCGATAACTGATGTTAGCGACAGCTTTTAGGCGATAGCGAGCGGTTTTGGGCCCGCTTTGCATGTCAGCGATGTTTATCGCTAATGACATGCAAAGTGGGCGTACCCAACCAGTTAGCGACTGAAAGCAGTCGCTAACGTCGCTATCGCCTATTTGCAAGGCAGGCGTAGCGATGGAAATATTCGCGCTAAGCGCGAATATCTCCAAATACTAACACCTGCCCAGACCAGTTCTTAGCCATGTTATCCAATGGGAGGTGGATAACATGGCTAAGAGCATTTTGTCGCTAATGCGTGAATATCGCTGTATTCTCAGCGATATTCACACATTTCGCCGCTATCGCTGGATATTTTAGCACAATGGAGAAAAACGTTGCTAATAGCATGTTTTCTCTGCTAACATATCCAGCGATAAAAACAATGCTCTAAGCGCATTTTGCGATAAATATCGCTATTCTTTGGTAATATGCCCCATGGTGTCATGAAGCGTCATCAATGTGTAATTCTCCATATGGTATGCTTAGTCCATTTCGATCCGGACGAACCCTTCCAGAAAGCAAAAGGGGATTCAATGTGTTCCTCACTCGTTACAATCCTGGTTGCTCTTAAGGCCTTTCAGTGAACTGGTTCTGAAGTGTTATGTAACTCCATGTAGAGTTTGTCCTCACTTCTTGTGGGTTTTGTTAATGCTGCTGTATTATTTTCATAAATACAGTTGAAAACGTATCTGTCTTCTGTTCAGGTTTTATGGTTCTCACAGAACATACATACCATGTTGGTCAACTTACACACTCCTATTTAAGAATATTTCAAGAGGGTCCTATTTTCTCATTCAGTTCCCTGAAAGACAGCTGCATCAGCCATCTTTCTTTCTGACTCACTGTGTTTTCATGTTAAGATGACATTGCTCCATAGCAACCGTAAGAGTCGTGATGCTATTTTAGAAGCTGGGTCTGAGAGTGGCTGACAGACGCGATTATTCCCAAGGCCGGGTTTGCTTCTTCTCCATAAATCTATTGCTCTATTTTACAGACGTATAGCCGAAACATTTCCAGTTCACAAGCACACAGAGAGCAGTATAGGATGTGACAGGACTCGGGGGCTATGGACTGCTGCGAGACCTGCCAATCATGGTCGCCCAGACTCCCTCTCCACCAGCACTTCATAAAATGCTTAAGATAGAAAATAGTCCCTGACCTATAGCCATGAACAACAAACCGCAGACAATTTTTCTGGCATTTTGCAGGGTGATGGATCAGATAATGGCTCTTAGCGTGAGTGCACACAACATGCATCAAAGCTAGTTTGAGGCGCTGAGGTGCAAAGAAAGCAATTTGAATTGTTGCAGGAAGGAGCCAGCAGCCTCCTGACATGAGTGCTTTCACAATCTGGCCTTGCTTCTCATCAAAGCAAGTACAATTCTTCAGTAAAGCTGAGTAAGAACGGGGCAGTTTTGTATCAAATCTGTTAAATTGAAACTAGTGCACTGTGGTGGAAGGCTCAAGGCAGTCCTTAGAATTTACAAGTGGTTAACACCAGTTGCCCTCAACATCATGTTGTGTGGCTCAGGAGCCTGACCTAATTATTCATCCAAACTATCTCACATTAAACACCTGCATTAGAACAGTGACCACATCATACATTTCAAAACAGGAGCCAGCAAACGTAAAGAAACAGAAGACAGACCACAATATGACATACAGGACGGGCTTTAGCATTCATGGTGCCTGGTGCCACAATTCTTGTTGGTTCCCCCTCCTCGCATTGACCACTTTCTTCATAACTTCCCTCATTACCACCCTCCAACAGTACCCCTCATCTCTCCTTAGCCCCTCTTTCACATTAATGTATTATAGAGCGATACTCATCCCAATGTAGTGTCAAATCACTTTATATGACAAACATATTATACGTAGACATTGAGTCCTATAAGTTTGTAAATCAATGTACTGGAAATGTTACATAAGAGAAAGAGAATTACAAGACGTAGGATTGACATATGCATACTGGTGGACATTATATGGTGAGTGCTTGGTCTGCAGAAATTATGGTGCAGATTTATTACGTTTTCATGAAGTGTAGTACCAAAAGTTACAGCGCTGCATCACATGAAAAGGAGAGACCACAACAGTACAATGTCTCCGAAAATATGGTGATGTTGCTCTGTCCTCTAGTTCTTGCAAACCTTTGGGTGCCATATGCCAATTCACACAACCTTGCATCATGACGCAAGGATGGATGTACGACGTTACGACGCATACCATAACAACGCGTGCTTTAACAACGCATCCCTTACAACGCAAGTCGTTACCACGACTTGCGTTGGGGGCGTGGATTGAGAATAGTATAATTTACTATTCTAACACCAGTCCCCGTGGATACTAGGGAAGGTGTTGGAATAGTAAATATACTATTCTTAATCCTCTAGCGCCCTCCAGCGCAAGTTGTGGTTACGACTTGCGTTGTAACGGACGCATTGTGAAAGCCTTGCGGAGTAAAATCCGCGTTGTAAAGGACGTTCCCCCACAAGGATGTGTATGTGATGTCAACCATAGGTTTTATACTGGAAGGAAGCCCTTCTGGCACAGTTCTCTATGGTTTAATAACGTTTACCACTTTACCACTTTTTATGTGTGCTGTACGGTGCAATACACATGCAAAGTTGGAAATGATTGGAGAAAATAATTTTTTTCTCCGGCTTTGCACCTGCTTCAAGGACGCATCTTTTTTATGCAAATCCTCATGTACCAAAGTAAAAAGATAGGAATTGGCGCCAAAATCCATAGGTGGGGGGTGGAATGCAAAGTTCATGTTCCAACCATGGTACTCCTCCTTGATGCAATGTAGAGCATAGTGCTACTATGTGTCGATTTAAGGTTACATTCCGTAGCAATTCAGGATTTGCTTGGGAAAGTAAATCCAAAAACTACACTTTAGATCATATTTGCATCACTTTTGCGAAGCATACTATGCATGTGTTGGTAAATTTACCTAATAAACTCCTATTCAAATTGGCTACTCATGTGTGTTGCACATTATATCGTTTCACATTACTTTTTAACACAAAATGGATCTTCAAGTCATCTTTTTTGTGAGAGATCTGGAGGTGCATTTGATTAAATACCGTGTTCATGTTTACAATATTTGGTGAATTTCATGTTAATATAGATTTCAAAGTTAACATAATATTTAATAGTCAAAATTTGAAACACTTCTCACCAAAAAGGCCATATCACAGACGTATCGGAAACTAATATACAATCACACAGATCCCACTGTGGCCCTCAAAGCTAAATGGGAACAAGATGTTGGGGAACTGGATGACGCAGACTGGCAAGAGGAACTTGCGTCACCAAAGTTGGCCGCAATACCGTCCAAGCTCAAGCTGGTGAATTTAAAAATCATACACCGCACATATTATACTAGAACACTCTAAATAACTATTGTTCCTTCATGACTAGTTTGAACTTGAAAATTAATATCAAGAAAACATATGTGATGCACACGGGTACCAAGGGGAAAAAAGTAAAGAATATATACGTGGACAACCTACCCCTTGAAAGAACAAATACGTACCCCTATCTAGGCATCACTATGGATGAGGCATTCAACTGGAAGGAAGCAGTCAACTCCTGAAAACTGTCCCTCATAAGAACAATTGGTGCATTAAAGGCCTTTTCCCTTCGCCTCGGAAAAAGACCCCCGACCGAGATGATCAAGATATATAATGCCAAATGCATAAGTACAGCCACCTTTGGAGCAGGGGTATGGGGAACGACAAACGTTGAACAACTACAAAAAGTTGAAAACTCTTTTCTTAGATTCCTACTGGCTGTCCCAAGAAGTACAACTACATACGGATGTCACCTCGAACTCGGGGTGGACTTTATTTCTGACATCATCAAAATCCAACCGATCATGTTGTGGCGCAGAATATGAGCAACAGACGAGTGCCAGCTCACAAAATCAATAATTCAGGACTGTCTGAAATTAGACAACATGAGAAAGATAAAATGGTTGGCCTACGTGAAATCTTTTTTTACAGACATTGGTTTCCCGAGGTTTTTTGACGACCCCTTGTCAGTAATAGACATATCGAAAAAAGAACTTAAAACAATCTGTATGTCGCATCTATCTCAACTTCGGATGCTGAGTGAAATAGGGAAGCCATCAGTTCAGCATTGTCTACTAATTCAGCTGGTCCCCACCATCCAACCGTACTTGCAGTATGATTTAACACAATATGAAAAATTCCTTCTTACCCATTTTAGGTTAATTTATATCACTACTTGGTTCTGTTTCCTAAACAAAATGACTGGACACATAATATCTTAGTATGCCCTTGTGATTCTATGTCTCCACAGTCCACAATTCATGTCTTGTTTTTCTGCAAATTTTATACACCATTACGCAGACGGTGGATAATACCAGTACTAAAAGTTCTAAAAATTCGCAGATGTCGCCCTGCCTACCTGGCACTCCAATTTTTGGAAAATAACCTGATGACAAAATCGGTTGTACAGTATCTCAAATTATGTATTAGGCATCGAATGAACTTATGAATTCTGATGGAGAATCCTTTTTGATATTTGATATAAGATGGATTTCTAAAAATATGTTTTTAATGTACCGTTCGATACAAAATGAATGTGATTTTTAATATTTATTGTGTTTTTTACGTACTTTTATGGCTTTCAAAAAATGGAAACCGAATAAAGATGATTTGATTTGATTTGATACTAGAACACTCCTACACAAAATCAATCGGATGGCCACACCACTTTGCCTTAGAGAATGCGGTACACCAGGTACATTCTTTCACATCATTTGGCTGTGCTCCGGGGTGGCGGGTTACTGGGACGCAGTGATGCGCACAATGTCGCAGGTTACGAAGGTCACCATCCTCCCCGAACCGAAGAGATGCCTTCTTAATGTGTGGGAACCCACGGATCTCAACCACACAGTACAGGACTGGGTGACGGAGGGCATGACATTGGTAAAACGTAATATAGCACATCACTGGGGATGCCCCCAAAACCCTACCCTGCATCAATGGTGCAAAGATATGGACAGTGCCATGATAGCGGAGAAATCAGTATATACACACACAGGGGTTGTCCCCAAAAAATGGTCACGGATAGGACAATTGGAACGCTCACTGTGGGAACATATGCGAACACCCCACTTGTGCAATTATCATCCGAAACAAGTGACTGAGTAGAACCAATGTAAAGACTGGTTAATGTGATGAACTATATACCATTGAGCCACAACATATTGTCAGCACGTTCTCATCTATTACACTCCACTCTATCACACATTCACCCCAGTACAAAGATCTGGGATTAAATCCATCGTTTTTTGCACTCCACACCACCCTGGGGCTCCAACGTGAGTCCCAGGCTATCCACATCTCTGGAGTCAAGCTATCCAGGCTCTAGAAGGCTGATAGCCAGAAACGACGTTTGGATGCTTGATTCCGGTGTAGGAAAGACATGGCTTGGTAGTTCGGGCTGGACTGTTCCCATGAGGTACAGGGTCAAGCTGATTTGAATATAGCCAGTGTCTCACCTAGGGTGGTGTGGAGTGCAAAAAAACGATGGATTTAGGCCCAGATCTTTGTACTGGGGTGAATGTAAGACATTGTTCTGCATTCTGTCCATCAACTGTGTTTTTTGCAATTTTCACCCCGAGTGGGCTGGGTATGCTCAGACGTGAGTCCCAGGCTCTCCACATCACTGGAGTCAAGCTATGCAGGCTGAAGAAGGCTGATAGCCAGAAACCGGTCCTTGGATGCTTGATTCCGGTCTAGGAAAGACATGGCTTGGTAGCTCGGGCTGGACTGTTCCCATGAGGCACAGGGTCAAGGCTGATTTGCATATAGCCAGTGTCTGACCTATGGTGGTGTGAAGTGCAAAAAAACGATGGATTTAGGCCCAGATCTTGGTACTGGGGTTAATGTAAGACATTGTTCTGCATTCTGTCCATCAACTGTGTTTTTTGCTATTTTCACCCGAGTGGGCTGGGTTTGCTCAGACGTGAGTCCCAGGCTCTCAACATCACTGGAGTCAAGCTATCCAGGCTGAAGAAGGCTGATAGCCAGAAACCGGTCCTTGGATGCTTGATTCCGGTCTAGGAAAGACATGGCTTGGTAGTTCGGGCTGGACTGTTCCCATGAGGCACAGGGGCAAGGCTGATTTGCATATAGCCAGTGTTTGACCTAGGGTGGTGTGGAGTGCAAAAAAACGATGGATTTAGGCCCAGATCTTTGTACTGGGGTGAATGTAAGACATTGTTCTGCAATCTGTTTATTAACTGTGTTTTTTGCAATTTTCACCTCAAGTGGACTGGGTATGCTCAGACGTGAGTCCCAGGCTCTCCACATCACTGGAGTCAAGCTATCCAGGCTGAAGAAGGCTGATAGCCAGAAACCGGTCCTTGGATGCTTGATTCCGGTCTAGGAAAGACATGGCTTGGTAGTTCGGGCAGGACTGTTCCCATGAGGTACAGGGTCAAGGCTGATTTGCATATAGCCAGTGTCTGACCTAGGGTGGTGTGGAGTGCAAAAAAACAATGGATTTAGGCCCAGATCTTTGTACTGGGGTGAATATAAGACATTGTTCTGCATTCTGTCCATCAACTGTGTTTTTTGCATTATCACTCTTCACCATCACTAACTCCTTCTCAATAACCATGGAAAAACCACAGAAGGACCTGAGTCATTCTCTACATAAGCACAAGCATAAGGAAGTCCATGTTGTGGCTGGAATCTTTGCCCTTTTTCCGCTACCATACAAAGGCTCCTAAATGACGTAAATCTAGATATTTATCAATACATAAAACAGCATGGTCCATAAAAGACTGCGGTCCCGCACAGTACATATGAAAAAAGTGAGCATGGCACAAGCACCTATTAACTACAAAAGTATCCACAAAGTGGCTCATTCTGGAGCAACAACAGAGAAATCAATAACAACAAATTTCTTTACAACTACTTTTAAAACAGGGGGTCTATTAGCTCCAATTTCCCAGGAAGGCTACCAGGAGCTAACTACTACTACAGATAAAGTAGGTGCAAGAATGGTGAACTCGATGCCTAACACTGATCTGTACAAGGAAGTAGCTCACAAAAGTAACCAGAAGCCAGACCGTACAAAAGTCTTGGAGTCTATGTCGCCTTCAGAGGCTGTGGAATTGTTGCCAGGGATAGAGTACTCCGGCCGTAATCCCGTAACAAAACAGCTGGAGGGTCCTCTAAATATTCCAACTACTGACTTCACACATCCGGATATAAACCATATATCACCTCTCCAACCTGTCTCTAAAGAAATCTCAAAACAGCTAGTACATTTGCTTTCTAGTACTCTGAGTAATCTTTTAGAAGCTGTACAAAGTTTCTCACATTCTTCTGAATTTCCGTCATTCATCATCCCACAATCTTTAAACAGGCAAGACCCTATTTCAAGTACCATTTAGACTCTGCAGAGAACCATGGATTCCATATAATCATTCTTTGAAAAGAACATGGAAAATACAGACCAGATACTTGAAACTCAAACAGGAATTCTGCAATGCCTTGTAGATAAAAAGAGGAAAAAACAATCTACTCATTCCATTCAAAACGTCCAAACGCTATTCACAAATTTAGAGACAGAGTAAGGCAGAGAAGACAAGTTTTGCCATAACCCTTCAGCATTTAGCAACTTTTCATCAAGTAGTGTGGCTCACTGGTTAGAGGCGGCAGACCTGAGAGCAGAGGAAGGCCCGGGACCAGGGTTCGATTCCCGGCGCGGCAGGTTTCTGGACCAGGGTCAGCGGACTCGATAATTCTCTCGCCTCGGTGCCCACTCTGATCAGCGATCACACTCGGCAACTCTGGGCATTAGCTTGCCTCATCTTCACTAACGGCCCCCAAGACCGCTGGGGATGCCTGGTCTCACCCTGGAGATACCCATTAAGGGACCATCTCTCAGGGAAGCCAGGAAGGGTTTTGCAGCGGTCGAAGCGCCTTGGGACCCTCCGGGTAAGTAGTGCGCTATATAAATGCCTATACATTTACATTTACATTTTCATCGCAAAAAAAGCAGAAGGGGACTTAGACGTGGGGCTCTTCAGTTAAAACAGATACAGAAATCCAACAATTCTATTGGTGATAAAAATCTATTCTCTTTGAAAATTATTCAAAGAACCCCTCTCAGAGAGTTCTTCTCAGAGAACCATCCAAATTGCCACCCTTCTATTTCCAATTTTTGCTCAAAAAGATCGACAAGGAGGTCCTTTCCTCCCTCCTATAAAAGCTGAAAAAGCGTCAGGGGGAGTTTCCACCTCAAAACAAATAACTCAAATAGGGTCTACAACACCGCCAATTAAAAAAGGGAAACGCAACCAAGGGAAATCTAACAAAATTAATAAAAAGAAAAGAACCAAGCAAAGAATAACAAGAAGATCCACAAGAAAAGCAAAGTTCCCTCAAGTATGCTCCACAGAGCAAGCAGATGAAGAAATTAGCTACAACATGAAAGTTTGTAATACAACTCAAACCATACGCCAACAGGCTAGTTCACCTGTAACTCAAGCAGATTCTAAAGACCTAAACCCTTTCGCACCAAAGTTCATAACAACATTTCCAAAACATAATGCTCTTGATTCAGTAAATCAACTCACTAATCAGGACACCCAGGGCAGTGAGGAATATCAAGCATCAAGTGCCCTAGAATGAACAGATCTATTCCCCAGCGGCAATATTGCACTAACCCGTGGAGAATAGTCAATTTATTATATAAAATTTGGTCTCTCCAGTCTCTTACCATGGAAGAAATAAAATTAGTATCTTTCCAAATTAATCCCTCTGCTTGGCGGCAATTGTTTGAGTTGTGATCCCATGTAGTTCTTGCTATAATAATTCAAGAAAGAGACACTCTCCATAAAAACGGATTAGATATATCCATAGGTAAAGAAATCGGTGCTGCCTATAATCAGTCAAAAGAGCTAAAAGAAGTTGAGGTTCCCCTCAATAACAACAACCCGCAACACTTGGGCTGTAAAATATTGATGTACAAGCAGGACAATACTCTGATGATCTCCTTTAAAGATGGAGTGCGTTAAAATTGGAACCGTTCTGACACAAAAGAAATCTCATCCGGATGTAAATTCTTGGCCGTGGATCGCTGGCTCTTTAAATAGTAATTAATTGGGCAAGGATTTAAGACTACCTTTGTAGCAGTAACTTAAAAATAGTTTCATGGAATATAGACGGAAAAACTCCAGAAAAGTTATCTTTTATATTGGAAAATTCACTGTCTGTCGAGTTGCTGCAAGAAACTTGGTCCCTGGTGCCTTTCTCTCAAAAAGATTATTTTGTGTTTGTCACTACAGCAAAGGCTTCCTGAAGAGGATGGTTAAAAGGGGGCCTAGCGATCTTGCTAAAAGAAGCAATCGGCTGGGACCCGAAGAAATAGAGCTTTCTCTCCCAAATGTGCAATGTAGCAAGATTAAGTGCCGGAAAGAAAGAATGGAGCCTACTCCAGAACTACTACTTTTTAACATACACCTTCCTTCTGGTTCTTCAAATGACCCTCTCTTGCTAAAAGCCTTCTTGAAAATCGAACAATCTCTAGAATCTAGGGGGTATCCTCTGATAATAATAGTCGTGGACTTTTACGGAAAAACCTCCAAAGCCTTATTTAACAACAGGGGGAAGTCTCCTCAAGAAACTGCATGTTCATTTCCAACCCCCGTGTTCCCCTATAAAATAAGAGCAGATAAACAAGGGAAACTGCTGCTGTCATTCATCACGGTAATGAATGACGTCATCTTAAATGGGAGAGCAGATGGAGATATCCCGGCTGCATTCACTCGATTGGGCTCCTTTAAATGTTCTATTTTAGAATATCTAATTTGTAGCTTAGATTTGTTTGCAGAAGTTCAATCATTATCCATTCAGTACACACACAAAAGAGATCATGCATATTTGATCAATGGGAATCGATATCTTTACACAGCCCACATCCCCATGGTCTTTACGTATTTTAGATGGTCGGGCATATTAAAACCAAAAAACTGGCAGGATTCACTGGAACTCCAAAGCAATTAATAAAATGAACACTTAATTTCTTTCTGTCTGCCAGCCTCTATAAAAGGAGAAGGAGACCCCATATCCAGATACGAAGATACAATACATTCTGTAGTGGCATCCTTTCAGGCAAATACAACTGTTGTGTAGTTCCTATATATCCTATGCAGGTTCTACGCGTTCGGATAACATAAACTGTGGTTTTGGTGGCAGACTGGTTCCAAGCACCCCCACCGGATATTTTAACCTGTTTGCATTAACTAGCTCACAGTGCCACTAGAATCTCGTCTTATCAGGGAGAGAATGGTTTCTGACAACCTCAGAACATGAACAACCCTGATCCCTCAGAATCGTAGAAACAGTATATCACCTTTCGCTAAGTCCTTCGTGCTCAGTAAGTTAGACACACTGAATTAACAGTCTGGGTGTTTCAATAAGAATTTATTGAACAGTTGTTATTTTAGTGTGAAATAGATGTGCTGTAACAACCATTAGGAAAGGGGGTGGTGATGGACAGAGTATCTGAATTAAGCAGAACACTCGTACCCAGTCAACAGATCAGGGCTTGTCCATCACCGTTTTTTAGCTCACTGCACCATCCCAGCTCAGAACCTGGCTACATGCAAATTAGTCTGTCCCTGGCCCAGTGCATCATGCGAACAGGGCAGACCAAACTACCAAGCCAACTCTTTTACTGGAAAGGAAACAAGCTTCCTGGGACCGGTTTCTGGCATTACAGCCGTCTTCGGCGCGGCTTGCTTGAATCCTGATGGTGCAATGAGCAAGGGACTCATGTCTGAGCATACCCTTCCTCGCTTATGGTGGACAAAATGATTCAGAAAAGGGGGTGGTGATGGACAGAGTATCTGAATTAAGCAGAACACTCGTACCCAGTCAACAGATCAGGGCTTGATCCATCACCGTTTTTTAGCTCACTAATAACTTAAAAAGGGGGTGGTGATGGACAAGAATTGGCTTGGTAGTTTGGTCTGCCCTGTTCCCATTATTCACTGGGCCAGGGACAGAATAATTTGCATGTAGCCAGGTTCTGAGCTGGGATGGTGCAGTGAGCTAAAAAACGGTGATGGATCAAGCCCTGATCTCTTGACTGGGTACGAGTGTTCTGTTTAATTCAGATACTCTGTCAATCACCACCCCCTTTAACTCATAGTCAGCTGTTCACTGAGGTTGAATCTCTTCCACAGACAACTAGTTTTTGTTAGTAGATTATTGGAAATGTGTGATTATATGTATCCTTGCACCTCTGATATTGTTCTGAGGTTCTCCCTCCATTTCCACTCTAACAGAGCGGGGCCTCCTTCCCCCCGAGTGGGTGCCGGGTGAGGTGAGGCATACTCCCACAGAATGCTGGGTGAGTTACATGTTATAATTTTTTTTGTTTGTCACTTAGATATGTAAATACCAGGAGAACCTTAGGTCTTTTGTGTGGCGGAGAGACTTCTCTTCCGCACTGTTTGTGTGCTTAGTGTATGTTTCTTGTTTCCTTGATACCATCATACACGTGTTTTGATCACTGTTGTACACTCTTCTTTTTCTTAGGAGAGATCGCATGATTGGATTACCACCAGAGAACATCTGGGCTCAGAGTATCTGGTAGGATCAATCCGTTATAAAAGTACACAGTCACTACTTTGAATTTGTTCACTCCAATTGCAGTTGCTATTTTCACCTGGTCCTGAAGAAAGCTTGGACCAATCGTCCATCTAGCTGAAACATGTCGACCTTGATATACCATGCCACTATATAGTTATTATTTAAAACTATCTGGCATTGTTTTTAAGCTTGACTCTAGTTCCATATCTATTAAACTCATTTTTGGTCCTATGAGTTAATTTTACCTTCACTTTTCTTTCACACATTTTTTCACCAGCACTGCACTCCATTAGCACTACCTGTGAAGCACTGTGGTCTAAGAATATATCTCCAAAATCCATCTCCGCATCATTATTAGGTGCATTGATTGAGATCTGGATTTATGATACATCTCCCACGTGACGATACTCCACCAGATGGGTGGGCTGATGGGAATTTTTTCTAGCCCAGTGCTATCACATCTGTGTTATTGATGGACTCATGGTTCCGGATTCGATACGGCACACAAACAGTCTTGTGGACCAGGCTACTCCTTTCGGTTTTGCCAGTTGGAATAGGGGCCTGAGTTGCCCTGGTCGTTAAATATGCCCTTCTGACCCTCCTCACATTATTTTTTCAGTAATTTGCATGTAGCCAGGTTCTGAGCTGGGATGGTGCAGTGAGCTAAAAAACGGTGATGGATCAAGCCCTGATCTGTTGACTGGGTACGAGTGTTCTGTTTAATTCAGATACTCTGTCCATCACCACTCCCTTTTCTGAATCATAACAACCATTAGACAGTAGCACAGATATATTATTAGCAGTACTACAAAAGTAAAGGGATGGTACAGTTCTACCATTTTTCAATAATCATGAATAAATGCAAGTATATAAAACACATGATAAAAGTGCGTACTCCTCCGATGCCTCCCTAACTAGCTGTACCTAAATGTACCTAGCATCTATGACTATGTTAAGCCAATAATTCCTCTAAGGTCTAGTTAACCCCATTACCTGAGAAAGGAGATAATATGGGCTCCCCTCCTGGTCTCGAGTTGCACACCCCACAAGGGATGTTAGACCACTGTGAGCTGGAGTGTCTGCATGCAGGAACCTCAATGTCTCTGGTCAGTGTGTCACCCGGGAAGTCACGGTTTCCTGTTTTACTAAGCAAGACATGATGTATATAAAACCACAGGTCTCCCCAGGGGTCCTATTTTGCACTGTTACCGTGTCGACCTAAAGGATGACGTCGGGCCTGAACTTTGTACAGAGATATTATACAGGAGATGTTTGTCCTGCTGTCAGTCCTGCTGTGCTTCCAAGAAGCCTCATGCATAATGTATGAGTTTCGAAATAGGGAAAAAACGAAGTTCTGAATGCAGTGTCATATCTAGGTAAAAGGTCAGTTCCTATGAACCGTTATGTATGTAATGTAAGGAAGGATATAGGTGAAAGGTTGCACTGTTGCCTGCGCCTATATAGGTACCTATATGGAATATAAGACAACAAGACTATAAAATGGCAAAATCCATTCAAAAAGAAAACAAATAGGTCATCTGTCTCCACATTTAAACAACCTGACCAGAATGCAACTTCAATTACTTTGTGCTGCAAGACATGGAGAAATAAGAATACTGAAAAAACTCAGCCAACGAAAAAAAGAGAAAGAAAAACAAGAACAAAAAGACAGAATCTCGGTTGATATCCAAATCTCAGTAAAACACAGAAACAATAAGGCATTCTGGAATATAATTGCAGCACAAATGGGAAGAAAATAAATCCAAGCAACACCAGTATCATCATCTGAGTGGAGAAAGCATATCCTCAGCCTATATAAATCTGATTCTCACAACCACGTTTTCCCGGGCTGTATTCTGTCCAAAAGGGCTAATTTGATCAGGTCTACTCAAACTTTCGGCTACACATATCTCGACTTTCATAAAAAACTGCTAGATCATCTGCAGCAATGGGCCCGGAAAATATTCCAATCAAAGTCCTGCAAACCAGTACCGGTGACTAGAGTACATTTCTAGCCCCACTCTTCCAATATTGTTTAAAGACTTGGAGGGGAAGTATAGTGGTCCCTCTCCTAAAAAAAGGCACAAGATCGAATCCATCCAACTATAGACAAATAACCATCCGAGATGCCACTGGAAATATCTTGGCAGCATGCATTTTGGATGAT
Organism: Lissotriton vulgaris; assembly: GCF_964263255.1. NCBI lineage: Eukaryota > Metazoa > Chordata > Amphibia > Caudata > Salamandridae > Lissotriton > Lissotriton vulgaris. Next base: position 1,121,008,604 of record NC_141687.1, read on the forward strand.
CTAAAAGACTGGGCACTCTTGAATAATGTGATTCCTATGACACAGGCTGGCTTCCGCTCAAAACTCTCAACTTCAGACAATATCACTGTTCTCCAGACTATCCTTGATACATATCTAATGTTAAATTCACAAATAGTATACTGTGCTTTTATCAATTTTTCGATTGCTTTTGACAGCAGGGACAGACCAACATTATGGAAAAAGCTAGTGAGACAGGGGATTCCCACTGATCTTCTTACAGTAATTATCTCCCATCAAAAGGGGGGGGAGAAAAGGGCTTAACCAATTCAATCCCCACGATTTATTTATTTATTTATTTATAGTGTTTTGTATAGCGCGAACAAGACCCGTGGGTATCAGAGCGCTGAACATAAAAAGATTACAGACTTGACAATTATCACATCAATTATAACAACAAACAGTTATGAGGTAGAAGCGGTGTGGTAAAAGGGTGACTAGATAAAAGGCATTGAGAGGTGCATTGGTCTCAGCTTGTGTCATAGTTATATCTCCAAGCTCGTTGAGGTAGGGTTATATAACATAATCAATATCAATTGGCTATCTAGTTAGCTATTAGGAGTTGCATAGGTTTAGCTTGTCATAGTAGTCATAAACATAATAAAGTGAGGTAGAGGTTATATAGTTTGAGCTGTGAGATACAGTATATAAGCTCCCAAATATATGAGGTAGCAGTTCAGTGTGTAGCCGAGGCTCGGACGGGAGTCTTTCATTTGTTTGATATTGAACTTCCAATTATTCATGATGAGTACCTCCTCTTTGGCGTATATGTTCATATCAATAGTCTGTAGTTTCTCTACGTAGGGTATTTACTCATCAAGTGGCTCTTTAGTTCCCGTTTGAATGTTTCCGTATTTTGAATCTTCCTAATGTTTGGAGGGAGTGAATTCCAAATTCTGGGTGCAGCTCCGGAGAAGGCCCGATCGTAGGTCCTTTTCTTGCGGAAGAAGGCCGGTCGCAATAGCAGCTCTTTGGCACTTCTGCTTGGTCTGTTGCCTCCCGAAAGTTTAATTTTCTTGGCTAGGTATCTAGGCATGTTGTAGTGAACCGCTTTGTGGGTAATACAGGCCATTCTCATTTGAATTCTGGCCTCGTACGGTAGCCAGTTTAGGGCTTTCAGGTGGGGCGATATATGATCGAATTTCTTCGTTCCCGTGATGAGTCTTGCTGCTGCGTTGAGGCAGGCTTTTAGAGGTGCTATGGATGTCTTGGGTAGGCCAGCTAACGTGGTACAACCATATTCAATCCTCGAGATAACTAGCGATTGGGTGGCCAGTTTTAGATCCGCCTCAGAGATAAAGGGTTTTAGTTTTCGTAAATAGTTCAAATGGAAGCGGGCGCTCTTAGCCATTGAGTTAATGTGGGCTTTCATGTCGAGGTTCTCATCTAACGTGATTCCCAGTGATTTAGCTGAGTTAACTAGGGTCGGAGTGCAATTTAACGCAGTCACCAATTTCACCCATTCCTTTACTTCAGGTTGGCTCCTTGTTGGTGAGATTAGCAGGAATTCAGTTTTGTGGGCATTTAGTTTCAGATGATTAGTTGTGAACCATTGCAACGCTTTCTTTAGTGTGTCATTCATTCGGTCAACGTCATCACGGGAGGCGATCTTTATATATATTTGCGTGTCGTCTGCATACATGTGATAGGATATCCGTGATTTTTGAAGAATCTCCGTAAGGGGTTCTACATATAAGTTGAATAGATCTGGGGATAGAGTTGAGCCTTGTGGGACCCCGATTGTGTTAGGGCATGGGGAGGAGGTTGCTTGGTTGATCAGGAATAGTTGAGTCCTGTTCTGTAGGAACGATTTGAACCATTTCAGTACGTTTCCGGACAAACCCATCCTGTCTTGAAGCCTGGTTATTAGTATTTCGTGATTTACAGTGTCAAAAGCTGATGACAGGTCTAGTAGGATCAGTAGGCATGCCTGATTTTGGTCAAGGGCTTGTAAGGCGTCATCAACAATATGCAGGATCGCAGTTTCAGTACTATGTCCTGTTCTAAATCCTGATTGGCAGTCGTCTAGTAATGCGAACTTAGCCATGTGTTGACTCAGTTGGCCTTGTACGCATTTCTCAATAAGTTTGGCCAGTAAAGGTATGTTGGTCACTGGTCGATAGTTATTCGGGTCTGTCGCATCCGCTGTTGGTTTTTTAATGATGGGCACTACCTGCCCCGTTTTTAGGCAGTCAGGGAGGGTCCCTTGTGTAAGTGAGGCATTTATTATCTGGGTCCAGATCGGAACTAGAGTGTGGCTGATTTCTCTTACACACTTTGACGGTAGAGGGTCTTGATAGTGGTTGTTCGGTCTAAGTTCGGCTAGCTTTTTGGCAATCTTACCCTGGTCATATAGTTCAAATGTGTCCCAATTTGCTTTATTTTTTGTTTGAGGACCCTCTGTTGTCTCATTAGCCTCATTTTTAGGTGAAGGAAGGGTCACAAGGTTGGCTGCTGCACTTGTGAGCTCAACTTCTAGTAGTTTGGTTTTTTCCGAGAAAAATGAGGCGAATTCCTCGCTGCTTATGGGAGTTTTTGCGTTCTCTTGGGTCGTTTTGGTTAGTTTGTTTGACTGTTGTTTTAGGATCTCGAAGAGTTTTCGTGGTCTGTTTCTGGCATTATCCAGTTCAGCCCTTATAAATTCTTTTTTGGAGTTGATTATCTTTTTGTTACCGATCGAGGTTATGTAATGGTCAGTCAGCTCATTGACATTCTGCCTGTTCTTAGGTGGCTTCAGGTCTTTCTCACATCTTTCAACCAATTGTTGGATATTGGCTTCCTTTGTCTCACGAATCAGTTTTTTGATCTTGCGAGGTTGCACGGTCTTACCCTTTTTTATTGTAGGTATCGTGAATGTTATGGCGTGATGGTCAGACCAATCGCATGGATCTATAGCAAGGATTGATGTCTCATTATTTCTTGAGATAATCCAGTCTAACGTCGCTCCTTGCGAGTGAGTGGGCTGGGTGCATGCTTGAGTAAGGTTTAGTTCATTGAGGAAGTCTTTCATCGTGTTAACCAGCTTGTCATTGTCGTCGTCCCAGTGTAGGTTAAAGTCACCTAGGAATATATTGTTGGCATCCGGGTTTGAGTTGGCCGTTATGATCTCTATTAGTTCCTCTGTGAACTTTGCGTTATCCTCAGGTGGGTGGTAGAATGCATGCAGGTTGCAGCTTTGCTTATTTAGTGCTCTTATATTAAGACCAAGGTATTCACAGGACTCTATGGGGTCAGATTGGAATTGGCTGACCTCGATCTCCGAGCGGTGAATGCACGCTATACCTCCTCCCACTTTCTTTGGTCTGTCTGACCTGATGATGTTATATTGTGGTGGAACTAGGAGATCAATGGTAGGAGATGATGATTCGTTGAGCCATGTTTCTGTGAGGATGGCCAGGTCGATATCATTGTTAATGATGAGTGCGGCTATGTCTGATGCATGTTTATTTGCCGAACGGCAGTTGAGTAGTAGGCAATTCAGGGTTTTCTGTGAGTTATCGACATTACTGTTTTCGGTTTCCGTTGTAGTTAACTGAATATGATGTAGGTTGTGGTGTATTGCTTTCCTGTCATTCTTTCTGGTCATTCTATTGGAGTCAATGGGTACTATTTTGATATTCTCCTCGCTTCCCTGGGCCGGATGTTCATAAGATCGAAGTAGCACCATGGTTTCTTCGTTTGACAAGGGGTAGGTCCTGTTAGGTCTGTTGGGTCGGAGTGCAAGATTCTGGATGTGTGAAACCTTCGTGTGCATACTTATCGTCATCTCCCAGATTTTTCCAATTGTCTGTGCGACTTTCAGCGAGTCTTGTGCCAGGTTTCCTACTAGTTTCTTGAGTTCCTTGATTTCTTTCTGGGTTCGGGGTGATTTCTTATGTGAGCTAGACTTGTCTGTTTGGGTTCTGCATTTTGCTCTTCTTCGTGAATGATTAGTTCTCGTATCCCCAGATCTTTCCATTGATTCCATGGTTTGGTTGTTGTTCCTGACTCTATTAGGAATGACCTCATTGTTTCTTATATTGCGAGGTGTAACGGGTGGCTTTGTGGATAGGGATCTCGGAGATTCCAATCTCGAGTTCGGGGGAGGTTGAGGAAGGTAGATATCTTCTGCTTTGTTCATTTCGTGGTTATCTTCATAGGGGGATTCGTTAGGTGTTGAGTTACCCTCTTCCGGCGAAGTGGCATTGATTGGTAGCGGCAACCGCTCTTCCATTGGGGCCATTTCCTTTTCTTTGTTTCCGATGTTATTAGATGTCGCAGTCATTTCACTCTCCTTCTCCGTTGTTGCCATCGCCGTTTCCGGTAAATCTTCGGCGTTAGAGATTTGATTGTTCTGGCAGTTGGTTTGATTAGCATCTCTAGTGCTAGAGTCGTTGTTGTCAGTTGTGGTAACTAGTGGGGTCATGTTTTGCTGGTAGTTTTGTCCTTCTATGCATTCTTTTAACGTTTGGAAAGCTGCCTCAAATTTCTCGAGTTCTTTGTTAGTTGCTTGTATCAGCACTATTCCCGTTTTGTACATAGTAATGAATAATTCTGAGCTACATCCTTTAGTTAGTGAAGTCGTTATTTTTGTGCCATGTGGTATGTTTTTTATGGTTTTTGTGAACAACCTATTTGTAATGATATTGCGCCATTTGGCCGTTTTGTCTGTGTAGAATATCAGGTCATTCATCATGACGCCTTTAACTCTATCGAAATATGGGTCGGAGAACAGGCTGTTCGGGTTTTTTCTCAAGGTGCTATGTTTGAATTTTTTGGCAGCATGTTTGGATAGAGTCGGAGGATATTCTATATTCTTTGCATTGGACCCCGTCCATCCTCGGTGTCTTTCATCCATTTCCGCTTCACCTTTACGTTGTAAGTCTTCAGAAAGCCTTTGCCTAACTGTACTGAGTAGTTTCTAAGTGTCCCCAGTACTGCTGTTTCGTGTTGGTAGGTATAATTATTTTGTAGATCCGTTTGCTTTTATACCATTGTAAACATGGAAGATAAAGAGGTTTGAGTGATTTCTAGATTATTATTTCGTACTGGTAGGTGTCGTTGCTCTGTAGTGGGAATCCTCTAATTACTCCTTTATAGTTATGTTACCTTATTCTAATCAATCCTTTGTGCTTGAGGTGCCATCAACAGTAAGATAATTAATTAATTGACTATCTCTCTTTGTGAGAGGAGTTTGTCTGAAGATTCTTTAGTTAATCCTTAGTGATAGTGTTACTTCTTCTAATCAATCCTTTGTAATTATGGTGCTCTCAACGATGAATGGATTAAAACAAGGATAACTTCTAGCATCCATATTATTTTCCATTTTCATAAGTGATCTGCTGGGGTCCTTTTCCCAAATTAAGAACTCCCCACCAAAATTTGCACAGCACGATATCCATTGCTTAATGTATGCTGATGATATTGTTGGCTTGCAAAGAAATCTAAATGAACTAAACCAATATGCAAAAGAAAACTTTTTGGTCCCCAATATATCTAAAACCAAAATCTTAACTTTTAGTGGAAGAAGGAAATCTTTGCCTTTCACATGGTCATTGGGAGGCAACCCAAATGAGAAAGTGAAAGAATATGTCTACTTGGGCCTTATCTTTTTGTATAATTTACAAGACACTCTCCATCTCCAACATCGTGGGCGAAACGTAGACTCTCATGTCGGAGAACTACAGAGATTTTATTGCTCAGCCAGGAATGGACATTTTAAATTCTTGCTGGGGGTGTACAGCATGAAAATCCCATCCATTCTATTTTACGCCTTGGAATATACACAAATTACAACATGGAAATTGATAAAAGTAAAGGAAGGGTCATCCTTCAGAAACTGTTAAAGGTATCCCAATCAGTCCCTGTAAAAGCCTTACTCCTTGAACTCTCTCTAACGAGTACATTTGCACACATTGTCTCCAATATTATCAGGTGGGCCTTTAATCTCTTTCATGCAGTTTCTGGCACACTAAGATATATATATTAAAATTGGAGATGTTTAGAGATGAATCGTCTTGGTACACCTTCAATAGGAACCTCATAACAGCCCTTGAGGTGCCATAATGAACTGTAACACTTTTGCAGGCCTGGTCTCTAGCGCATCTGAAGCTCTTTTCAGAACATATGATGCCGGGAATAAGCTATGAATTGGATAAAGAATATTGTATCAATTTAAAGCATTATAAAAAATTTGCAGAAAACATAGTATACAAGACTTCCGAACCATATCTACAGTTCCAGTTAGAGCACATTGTAAGGCACTGAATCCTTCTCCTACGATTACAAATTCTCCCTTTAAAAGCACATTCTGCCAGTTGGATCGCCCTGAAAACTCTCTAGGTAAATGTTCCTTGTGCAATGGCAGAACACAAGATCTCTCTCATGTATTACTAATTTGTCTTAATCCGGTTTTGGTAGAGGCTCAGCATCGATTCATAAAGCCAATCCACTTAAGACACAATGCTATTTTAGTTCAAGATCTACTCGTGATGTGTAAGTCTCTTCGCAATGAATTTGTTTGTTACAGCTTGTTCACGTTTTTAAAGAGTTTCTTAAAACAATTTTTTTTAAAGTGCACAAATCTAAGAGTTTTAACTAACATATGTTGTTCTGTCGGACCGCAAACTACTTTAACCTGTTTTATCTAAGAAAGACTTTTTAAAATCGTTTAAAAAATTTAATTGAACATGTTCTATTTTTATGTAAATATATTTGTTGACCTCAGTTGAGGTCTGAATAAAATACAAATTATTGAACTGAGTTGACGGCCCTGTAGCAATGGTGTTGTGTATAGTGTATAATTGCTTTAAAGTTCTAACTTTGCAGCCACAATTAGAAGGGATTTTTCGACCAAGTCAGTTAAACAAAGTAAAACAATGATAGACTATTAAGAAAAACATTTTAAGATGGCCAGCCATTTAAAAGCTACAGAAGTGCATAATGCAATGCACTACAGATGAAATACACAGTATGTGAGCAGTCCGGAAATGCTTTCTGTGGAATGAGGAAATAGAAATTTTTAGGTAATCAATGTGTCCCCCACTCGCACCCTATCCATGCACCCATGTTCCATGTATGTCGTGTAATTCCCTTTCCGTGCCTGCCACGAAGACGCATATGCATTTGCGTCCAACGTTAACATGTCAGTTATTCAGTCCTCCAAGAAAACCACGTTAATTTGGCTTTTAGGCCTATGGTGCTAACGTCTTTACATGGTGCACTTTTAAATAACGCAAAGCACACGTTTTCCACGTTTTTCTGGCTCAGTCGAGCCAGGCCCTTAATTGAGGCTCCGAGTCTCTTCTGTCTCTGAAAGCTGCAGTTTAGGTATGCATCCCTGACCTCTGTCTTACTTCCTGCCCAGCGAAGCGGTGCCCGGCTCGGCCTGGCCTGCCTGCCAAGACAGTATTTTGCCTACAGTTATCTGCTCAGCCTCCTCGAAAACACATTCCAGTCTAGTGAAATAGGTAAACATGTTTCCGGCTGCAGAGCAAAGGGCCCGGCCTTCCTGTCCTCCTTGCAAGTGATTTACAGAACCCCGTTACCATGGTAGGCCCATGGCCCCGTGTGTAAGAAAGAAGGGGTATCCCCGACTAGAGTTCCTAATTCGGGATAGGTATAGTATTTGAAAGAAAGGTAATTAGGAACTGGTTTTAAGTAGAGGGCAAAGACGGACAATTGACAGCAAGAACTATAAGAGAACGAGGTGTATGATACAAAATTGTGGCTTTTATTTTATTCAAATGTTTATTCTGATAAAAAACATCATTATTTTATTACAAGTAATTATCGTGTGCATACCTCCACTATACATGTGACTTTCAATCTACATATATATACACATATTGTTGCATCCTATACACATATTAAAGTAGTTCATTTAGAATTTAAAGTTGTGTGGAAGATTATTTCAGCACACTGTACATAAAAACATGGCTAAGTATGACATCTACGCGCGTTTCGGCTGAGGGCCTTCATCAGGGAGCCATGTGAGTATCCAAGTGGACCTGAGTGAATAGATTTTGCCGATTCTCACAGAAGGTAGAGATCTCTAGACCTACGGGATGCTTTGTCTTTGAGGCTGGAGCGCTGTATATTTATTTTCTTTTTCAGTGGGTGTCTTGTTAAATAAGGGGACGCTTCGAGTTTTTAAGCTGTAAAGATGGTCTTGTATAATAGCAAGGTTACGTGCTCCGGGCGCAGGAGAAATGTTATGCAGGTAACCTGTAAGGTAGGTTCATAAATTCTCTGGGTGGGGGTCTCTGGACGTTTCTTGTGGCGCTGACAATCTTTAGCCTGCGTCCACTGTGTTTAAAATGGGGGTCTGTGGGCTTCTAGTGGCGCTGACAGTCTTTAGGCTGCGTCCACTGAGTTTGCTTTGGGAGTCTGTGAGCTTCTAGGGTTTAGCTGGCGGGTGCCGTCATGTTGAAGGCAGTGCGAGGACAATCTGCACGGCAAAAATAGAGACACGGAGCTGATGGTTGTCTCCTGTTCGCTTTCCGATGTTGGGGTCTGCCGGCGTCTAATCAGGTAGAGCCAGGGATTGCCCATGGCCCCGCGCATTGCACCAAGACACGTATGCACGCACTAGCATTCAGTATTGAACGGCCTCTGCGCGAGAGACCTTTTACTTCAGACAACACATCCTCCAAACATGAGATACCAGATATGCTATAGGTGCAGGTCGTTCTGACATCCCAGACACCAAGACTCTTCTACTAGAGCTAAAGTCAAGCCCCCCAGTTCTCCCCAGTTACACGTCATGCTCAGTTGCGCACGCACACAAGGTAAAGGTTTCTGCTGACCCTGCAGAATTTCTCTATGCATCCACCCACCTATGACACTTCTGTGATGTTTCCAGCACACACCTACGTGTACGCCCCTGTACACGCCTTCTTTTACGCCCATGTGTTCTTATCTCTCTCTTTTCACTCGTTACGCCTACTGTATTCATTTCAATTATACTGTTTTACTATATATAATGTGTGATGTTAATAAAATGTTGAATGTCCCTTCCTGAACCTTAGTGGTGATGGAACTCGATGTCCCGGTTCTCGAGAATCTTAATTAAAGCCCATATGACTCAGATACCACGGACTCTGCCTCTCATTTTATTGAGCTATCCTTTATTGTCATTTAATGTATAGAGAAATAGTCCTGGTAATTTTATTTACCACAGGATCCTCCAGGAGCTGTAAAATAAATAAACAAATACATAGCAGAAGGAAAGGAATAAAAAAAGACCTATAAGAGGAGCCTGGCAAAAAAGAACACTCATCTTCAGATGAATGTGCACTCGTAATCACAAAAAAATGCTTTTACTCAAAGGACAAAGGAGTCCACGACTGAAGTGTGAAGTGTTCCATGCCTGATGCTGTCATGGGTGGAAGCAAAATGTGATCGACACTGAAACAGAACAATGACTGAAGAGGGTTGAACTGCTTTCTCGTCTCCTCGCCCTTATATTTGTAATGTAATTGTTTAATGAGTTGCATTGTTTAAAAAAGCCAGCAAGACAGCTTCATTTCTCAGGCTAGATCAAAAAAGCCCTTTAACACACACAACATCAAAATGGAACACATGGACATAAATTCACAGGTATCAAATAAAACAATTGGGCAGAACAATATAGCAATTTGTGAATGATTTGAATGGGGGGGAAAGGGGCAAGTAAAAATATAATAAAGAGAAAAAGGCAAAATCATAATGGGATAGCTAAAAACATAATTTACTGATTTTAATTTACAGCTTATTATTTGAAAACATTAATATACTTCAATCAGCCTGATGACAGGCACCCTTCTGGGACTTGAATATGAGATTTAGGAAGGATAACCTAAAACAAAAGACAGGCATGTTGTTAGACCTGACATCATTGGCTCGAGTCTCTCCTCCATTCGTTCTGTTTTGCCTCTACTGTTTTCCGATGTTTTGCTGGTATATGCTTTGGGCGCCGTGTCACTGCTGATCAGTGCCATAGCGCAAGTGCTCCCTATGTTAAATTGATGTATCTATTGTATCCATGTTTGGCTTATTTGGTTTACTGTCAGTCCCTCGTCTAGTGCACCAGGAGTGCCGGGGCTTGTAAATACAAATGCCGCTCGTGAGCCTGCAGCACGTGTTGTGCCACCCACAGGAGCGGCCTCGTAAAAGAATGTCTACGGGTCGGTCATTGCGAGACCCACGTGCAGCCTCGTGCTGTCACGACGGCTGCGCAGGTATACCTACTTGCCAGCCCCTCCAACCTTCCCTTAACTTCATGTTAGTCACCCCTATGGTAGGCCCGCGGGCCGGGTGCATTGTAAGTCTGAGGTAGGACACGCCTGACCAAGTTGGCATGTCCTGATAGTGAATTACCGCCATCTTGGTTCTTCACTATTGCGAGGTAGCCTGCTCTCCATTGATTAGAATGGGCCGCCGGGATTATTAGTACTATGATCCTAGCTGGCTCGGAGAGTACGGTGCAATGTCGAGTTTGGTATCCCTGAACTCGGGGTTTAATTACGCATCCGGTGGTGTGGATGGTTTTTGGACTCTGGGTTCGAAAATAGTACTTTTAGAAAGTGTCTATTTTCTTGTCTAACCATATCTGGTCTCTGCTGGTCTTGCGTGTGTGTGATAGGAGCTGGGTGGCTCCAAGAGGTCTGGATGAGTCAGTGTGGGATGAGTGGGACATTTACGTCGAGAGTAGGGGGAGAGTAGTTGTTGATAGCCTGCCTTGCCTGATACAATGCTGGCTCCACCTCCTGCCAAGCGACTGATAGCTCTGCTCCTGCCAGTGTCAATGCTGGCTCCACCTCCTGCTGGGCGTCTGAGGACCCAGCCCTGCTCAGTGAATAGGCCAGGTGCTTCTGCCTGGCTCCACCCACAACGGACCCTGGATGTTGGGAAACCCCCGGCATGGACAAAGGGATCAAAGACGAAAAGGGGTATAAGAGTAGGACCCCTGAACTAAGAATTTAGATCACTTCTGACAAGGAACCCTGTAACCAAGGACAAGAGGCCTGCTGATCTAAGGACTGCCTACCCCTTCTGCCAGTGTGCTGTTGTTGGGGGAATCCTGCAGTGCTTCTTTATTTTTGCCAAGGAACCAGGAGAGAGGAACTGTGTGTGTACTCTCACGCTTGCTAAGAAAATCTCCAAGGACTGGAAGAGTGCCAGTCTCCTGCTGAAGTCACAGGGCTAAAGGACTTCATCTGCTTAAAGTACTATCTTGCTGGGACCGTGAATCCAGCACCTCTGTAAGAGTCAGCAATCACGACAACCGAACGCTAGGCCCGACCGACGCCAGCAGCAACGCCAGTGAGTGGGAGTACGGCTCTAACTCCAGAGGACCTCGTGTCTGCCCCGCTGCTGATCGCATCAACCGTGTGCCCTTCGACGCCATGAGCGCTGCTCACTCTGTGCAACCGCAACATCGACGACGCCTGCTGAGGCCTGATCGACAAAGAAGACGTGACGCCGGATTGCTCGACGCCGCTGATCCTCGAGTGCTTCATTTTTCTAAAGGTACTGTGTTGTTGAGAGTCCGTGTGACTCCAGGCTTGACGTAGCGCTCCTCGCGGTTGACGCCGAACCTTTGGATTAACTTTGCCTAGACATCGGGTAGCCCCGTGTGGGTTACCCTGTTGCTAAGAACTGCATTGCCAAGAAGAAGATTTGCTTTGATACTAAAACCTTTGTGCTAAAGAAGAAACTACCTTTGAACTATCCTTTTTCCCTTCCCCGAGTATTTATTAAGATTGTGTACATTTTTATCGTTATTTGGTCTTGTGCTAAGCCTTATATAAAAATACTTATTTTTATAATACTACGGTGTCGTGTCCATTTGTAGTGCATTCACGGTATTACTGTATGTGGTCATAATTGCTTAACGCACAGCCTCTGAGATAAGCCTGTCTGCTTTGCCAAGCTACCAAGGGGGTGAGCAGGGGTTATCGAAGTGTGTGATCCCCTTGCCCTGACTAGAGAAGGTGTGTCCCTATTTGTCGGAAGTGCATACCTCTGCCAACTAGAGACAGCCGGTTCTAACACATGTAAATTCAGCAATAAAGAATAATAATTAAAAGATTGTTGGGTCATTCTTGATTGTGCTACACATCTGTTGCTCCTTCTCAATGGGCAATAATATGGTGATATCAAGGACATGGACTGTTTAAGAATAATGTGTTTTACAAGTTGCATAAGTAGCTTCATGATGGGGGCAGGGTTTGTGAAAATCTAAATCCTCAAATAGTCTGTAAAATTGCTCGTACCACACCTGACATTTGCAGTCTGTCAACTGGTCGCACTCTGCTACTCTTGGACTTTGAATAAACTTAATGTCCTAGGACAAGATATAACTCTGGCCATATGTTCATTCAACCTGACCCACTTCTACCACAAGGCATCATGGGACTCCTATGTCTCAGTTATGATGGTAATGTTCCTTATGTCATTAATTGGTGTTTATTCTGGTTTGTTTTCAATCGAGGGCATAGTGGTGGATTTTTGAAGATATTCCCAACATCTGTCCCATGTATGCTTCTTCAGAGCAGCTTCTCATTTATTTTTAATATCAGGCTCTTTCTTCACATTAGAGAAGGAATGTTTCCGCATGGTAGCTCCGAGGCAGTGTGTAAAGGATTTGTGAACACATACAGTAATACAATGAAAACACTACAAACGGACACCACACCAGTTTAGAAAAATAACTAATCTTTATCTAAACCAAACAAAACACCCACAATAATGTAATCAAGATATAATTTTTAAAAGGTAAAAATAGTTCCCTTCAAAGTAAATTGCAAATACAACACTTTTCACACAAAGTACCTGGGATGTGTTGTGTAAACAAACAAAAAGGGTTGCAAGGAAGGTGATGCGTTGGTTCCTTACACCCAGAGAAGGTGATGCATCGGTTCCTTATTTCAGGGGAGGTGATGCGTCGGTGCCTTACTGCCATGTAGGAGCGGTGATGTGTAGGTTCCTTACTGTGCGGAGAGGTGATGCATCGGTTTCTTACTGCGACCCCAGTGTTCTTACCTGCGTGGCACCTTGATGCGATGCTTGAGGATCAGGGATGCATTGGTTGTCGAATGTGGTGGCGGGAACAGTGATTGCGTTGGTTTCTTCAGATGTGGTACCACAATGAGTTGGTTCCTGCAGCCGCACAACAGGGTCTGCATCGGAATCAGTGCAGCGATCTCGACATTCATAGATCGGTGCACTCAATGCCGTGATTTCTCATGCCTTGGGCAGGTGCTGCGTCGGTTTCTTCAGCGATGCATTGGAGGAAAAAGGCATGGATGCCTCACGCTTCTTGAAGTTGCATTACCTTTCCAGCTCCCAGCAGCAAACAGCTTCCAGAGGTCCAAGACAGCAGCTGGCAACTCTCAGCAGGTCAGAATTCCCAGCAAGGAAGTCCAGGGGAGCTGGTAGTGAAGTCTTTGTGTCGCTGAGACTTCAGAATAAGAGGAAAGCTCTACTTCAAGCCCTTGGAGATCTTGCTCAAGCAGGGTACATAGCACACAGCAAAGTCCTTGTCCTTTCCTTGGCAGAAACGGCCTCTACAGGCCAACCCCAGAAAGCAAACAGCAAAGGGGCAGTACTCCTCCTCAGTTTCTCCAGCTCTTCTCCTTGGAAAAGGTTCCTCTTGATTCCCAGAAGTGATCTAAAAGTTTGGGCTCCGGGCCCCTCTTTTTATAATATAAAAACGTTGCTCTCTGTGGCAGAGACGCTCTTTGCCAAGCCAAAACCAGTTATGTACTCTCTGGTGCAGCTTCCTGACAGGACATGGAGACAGCATTGTCTAAGGGAAACCAGGCCCATTCAGATGTGAAAGAAATCTCCTCCCCCTTCTCCGAATGCAGCCCAGGTCCATTCAGCGCAGCCCTGACTCACCCTGGAAAGGCAGGACACACCTAACTCTCCCAAATGGCTGTCTGAACGGAATGCACATCCCCAGCCCCTGTCACCCAAAGCCAGACAGTCAATACACAGCTTAGTTGAGGCACACTGGATGGCTAAGCAAGAAAATACATACTTTCTAAAAGTGGTATTTTCAAACACAGAATGTAAAAATCATCCTCACTAAAAGATGTATCTTTATCTCATTTAATCTTTATTTCGGTTATATATAACCTTAAAAGATACAATAGATAAAACACATTGCATTTTCACGATTACTCCATAGTTTCATATATGGACAGACACAGTAGACGGTGCACAGGTCTTAATTTAACATTTAAAATGTAAAATGCACAGCCCAAGCTATGCCATAAAAACCTATCTAGCCCAAAGATTACATTATATTAAAAACATGCTAGCCAACTATTTACATAGTTAAAAATAATCATTTGCATCATGTGTAATTATACAAAACCATAGGGTAGTTTAATCATACAATCATAGCCCCATGAAAGTGCAAGTGCTTGGCTTGGCCTAAGTTATACCCTGAACAACAATTGTTATTCATAATTCCTTTTATAACCTTAACCCATTTCTTTTCCTTATCAAAGATACATTGAATAAAAATCTGCTTACGGCAAAAACTACTTTTTCCGAAGAATCAGTCCTTAGAATATGTAAGGCATTGCTACAACTCATGGTACCTAGCAACCTGCATAAGGGTTTAATCCAACATCTCCTTGCAGTAATATATGTGGCACAGAAGAATAGAATGTGCTCATCGTTTTCCCTTGCTTGCGTTGTACACAGGGGGCAAAGGTCACTACCTTTTTCCTTTTTCTCTTTATTCCAACTAGATGTGTGTACTCCTATTTGCAAAATTCCATACCTAAAATGTAAAAATAAAGATTTTGCTAAAGGAGGTTCTATCTCATCAAGGAAGGGTTCTCGGGTGGCTACATCTTTAAAGGCTAAAAACCTCAAAGTTAATGGGCCCACAGTAGCACTAGATGTATCTTTATATTCTGATTTCAGGTATACTAAACTTTACTTTCCTATCTTGTCCCAAGGCTAAGTTATATTTATAATATGTTCCAATTCTATCCTATGGGACAGAAAGCCTTTAAATAGTGAAACATGAAATTATCAGTATTTCACTATCAGGACATGCCACATACCTCAGGGCATGTCCTACCTTTCACATACACTGCACCCTGCCCACAGGGTTAGCTTGAGCCCATCTTATTGGTGACTCCCGTGTAGGAAAAGGAAAGGTTAGGGCCTGGCAAGTGGATGCACTTGCCAAGTCAACATGGCAGTACCAAACTGTGCATATACACTGCAGTGGCAGATCTGAGTTACATTTACAGGCTGCTCATGTGGGTGGCACAATCAGTACTACAGGCCCACTAGCAGCATTTGATTTGCAGGCCCTGGGCAAAAACAGTGCACTATACTAAGGACTGACTAGTAAATCAAATTTGCCAATCATGGAATCACCAATCCATAACAACAATTTACAAGAAGCATTTGCACTTTGACACTGAACAGCAGTGGCAAAGTGCCCAAAGCATCTAGACCAACAAAAACAAAGTCCAACATACAGCAAAAGAACAGGAGATAAAGGCAAAAATACTGGGGAAATCCATGCCAATTAATCCATGTCTAATATCAGGCTTAACACTTCTGTGTAAGTAGCTGTGCTTCAGAAAGGAATAGGCAGGAAATATGTGAAAGAAACTAACTTGTCTTTGGGTCTGCAAAACTGCTTGGCACCCAGCAGCGTCCCTTACTGCTCACTAGTATCTATACATGCCTAACAGGCAACCCATAAAGGGAAAAGGAATCCCATCCCTCACCAAAGGTGACATGCTTCATCATCTGGGTTCTCCTCCCGGCTGTCATCCCTAGTACAGAAAAGGGCTACAACCCCCTCACTGTGAGGGAAGAGCACAGGGATGTTTTACAGGATCTCCTAGGATGTACTAAAATATGAAGTATGATGAACTGTGATGTATTATTCGGTGATGGGGGCAGTGCAAAGAGTGAGAAGTGGAAAACATGAGTTAAAACTGGACACTAAGAGAGAAAACCTTTTAATAATGTATCTCTGAGTTTCAGGGTTAAAAACAGTGCTAAGGCAGTTTTCAAAAAATAAAGTGCTACTGTCTAAATTAGAGGGTCGGTCTACATGTTTCAGCTATTTGTGACCTACAGAGTGTCTAGCCTTCCTCAGGACCTAAAACGTGTTAGCTACTGTGATATATGTGAAATGAAAAAAATACAATCATGAACAAGTAAATTAAAAAAATGGGAATATACAACTTATCGCACCACTTATTTCATTTCAAGATGCGTGATTCAACCTGTTTGAGAAAAACACAAACAACACAAAAAGCATGTTAGGATAATGGTAAGCAGTATAGAAAGCAAGTGGGTCTGGTTAAAAATACTCAGTCTCCCTTCACATTTAATGTGTAACAACTAGTAAACATTTTGTGACTTACCCAAAATGTATGGGTAAATAATCTCACCTCACCTGGCCACTGCTCAGGACGTGAGGTACCGCTCTAGAAAAAATGACATAAGCACCAGATTTAGAGGAAAATTTAAATCTGGTTGTGACTTCCAAAAGATGTAAAGCAAATCTATCTAAATCTGAAAACGCATTGGCAAATACAATTGAAAAGTCATGGCAGGGATAGTCCCAAAAACTGAGCATTTGAGCTCTAGCAGACAGCCACAAAAATGTATAACGTTTGAAATTTACACTAAGCCAAGTCCAATGGTGCTGTTGGAAGATGATATTGATACTAGGCCAGGGCGTAGTCGCGCTACTCGAAGCTACGCAAAGATGTTCTTGTACTACGCAAGCTTCCCAAGCATGCGTAGTTGCTTGTCGCGCCCGTTTGCGATCCGTTTTTCTTTTTTGTGAGCGCGTT
This sequence comes from Lissotriton vulgaris, assembly GCF_964263255.1. Classification (NCBI taxonomy): domain Eukaryota; kingdom Metazoa; phylum Chordata; class Amphibia; order Caudata; family Salamandridae; genus Lissotriton; species Lissotriton vulgaris. The sequence continues at coordinate 1,121,025,433 of NC_141687.1, forward strand.
GAGTGTGTTGTGCTTGTTCGGGGCACTGTTTGCGTGCTTGGGAGATACCAGCTCGGGAACTTACCCATGCGGTCGCCATCTTGTTATCTCAATTGTCCCACCTGCTCGCGATGCCTTATTTCCTGTTCCAGGTCGCGTATAGCGTGTTCGCGATGCGCATGTCATGTTCGGGAACGCTATCCTCTTGTTCGCGACAACTAGTGCGTGCTCACGAGAAATATCGCGCAAACTTACCCACGCGGTCGCGATGGGCGCGGCCATCTTTTTTTTCACTCTATGCTATGGGTCTGGGCCCAGTTTTCTATCCACCTTTAATCTTTGCAATCCTTAGTTTTTTTCACTGTTTTTCTCACTTTTTTATTTATCATCTATCTCTCTCTGTCCCTAAGTTTATATTTTGCATCTATTTCTACTTTTACTGTGTTTCTTTACTTTTCTACTGTTTTATTTTACTTCTTTCTTTAAGCTCCTACTTCTTCCCCCTCACTTTATTTTTTCCTTCTTTTCTTTTCCGCTTCCACCCCAGAATCATGAACCATAGATACATTTTTGCCAATCTTTGTTCATGATTTTTTGCTTAAATTAATTTGTATATTTATCTCCCAAAACTTGTTTTCAGTAAATATTTTTCTTTGAAATACAAATTCCTCTGCTCTGTTTTTCTTCTGACCTTCCATCAATTAATTTATCCATATACAATAATATTGTTATCCTGTGGATACTATTGAGTGTGTTACTGTGGTACAACTCAGAACTCAGACCGAATCATTCAAAAACAAATCCCTTGTAGCATTTTTTGTTTTGAATTGCACCTCCCCTTGGCAGCAGGTGGCAGGCAAGGCTCTGGGTACCTTATCCAGGAGCGTCACCGCTGGTGGGTGAAGGTGCCCCGGGCAGTATTTTGCTGCTCAGGGATCCGGCACACCCTCAACCTGCTGGCACACCAGTGGTCAGACATCCTGGACCGGGAGCAGGACCTGTTGGACCTCCTAGGTGTTGAGGTTGTGGGGCTTGGTGAGTAGCTAATATATAGTAGTATAACTATTGTGTATACTTTTTTGACGAATAATAATATGGTTACTGGTGCGCTTAGTTACATTGCAGGTCATTTATGTTTCAAAATCTTCTGTGATTGTAGGACACAGGTGCTGCTCAGCACTACTCTTACTTATTTGCAACTTTGCGCTAGCTTGGGCTGATTAATGATGTAATAGTTTACTTTAGATAACTGAAGTTAAAAAAAATGTAAAAAAGATAATGCTATTTCTAGAGAGTCTGTCCTTTCACTGTCCTTCTGTGAAATAGTGGTGGATGGATAATAGGTTTACTTAGTATTAGTTCATATTTTTCTTTACGGTCTGCGTGGCGCCTCCTCTGTCACTGAATGCTGCTTACCCCAGTCCTCCATAGAACTTTTTGTACTTTGCTTAGTGTGTGGTAGGATTAGCATTGTCAGTCAGTAGCAGAACAAGAGATGATGCAACCAACCAACAATTTGGTGTATGCGCAAATTTATGCATGTGTCCTCCATCTCATCTATGCATTTTTGAAGGCAAAAATAAAATGGAAAGGCAGACTTACTGAACAATTGGCCCGTCTGGAATAGGTGATGTAGATCAGGTGGTACTTAGGCTTCATCAGTATTCTGGAATCAGAATGATTATGGAACATTTGATTAGTGTTCATAATAAGTAGCCAGTTGTGAATCCTGCAAGCCAGTAGTCGTTTTGATTAGATAGGCCAACTTTATTGTTATTTCCTAAAATGTTTGTTAGCGTTTTCTTTGTTGGTGATTTATTTGTTTCACACTACTCATTAATGCTTGTCTCTTTCATTATTATTTCCTACATGAACAGCACCCATGGGCAAGAAGACAGTGACCGAGTTCACGGGACAACCACCAGAGGACCCCTCCTCTACTGAGGGTTCTGCTGCTGGCCCCTGTACGTCCTCCAGTAGTTATATTATCAATTATATTTCCCTAACTTTTAACAGACTTTCTTTTTTCCGAACTATTAATTACGGTTCTACTTCCTAAATCAATTTTTTACAAAAGCTTCTTTGATCTGGATTATCTGTTTCCAATTTTTGGTTATCCCTGTCTTTAAGTACCTTCTAACTGCCTCTGCTATGACTCTCTGTACAACTACTATTAGACTGTCTTTAGCTAAGCTCTGATAGACCAATAGCTGTAGCCACTGGGTCCACTCCTGTCCTTTGGGTTGTCCTCTTTAATCTCGAGGCAGAACTATGCAGAAGAAAATAGGATGTTGGTGATGGGAGGTTGGACCTTACTCACACCTCAGTCAGAACTCAGAACCACAATTCCCTGACCAACTAGCTATAGTGTCTCATTAGGTCCCGAACCCCCACACGAAGATACCCAATGATTATTACACAACCCAGAACATAACACCCTTTCGCTCACTCACTCGTGTAAATCCACAACACCACACCAAATACAACAGAGTCTATGTGTAAGTTCAAAAGGTTTATTTATTTCAAAATACCAAGCTTTGTAAGATGTTCCATGAAATTACTACAGCCAGCTCCAACATGCAAAATAAATAAGATTACAACAGTAAACATTTGTTACAACTAGTGCATGATAGAAATGATCAGTGTGAATTCTGGGAGACCCCTCACCGTTGAACGTGGAAATACTGGTTACAATCATCTTTCGTAAGATCTGCAAATCTCTGGTTCGTGGAAGGGAATCTTCTGTCTTTTATGAGAAAAATGGTGCACGTTAGACAGTATAATGCAATTATGCAAGCATTTTGCAGTCATGCCAAAAAGGGTAACATTATGGCTAAGCAATAGGGACTAACCGAACTCCATATAAAAAGTGGCTTGTTTTTCAACCTCTTCACTTGTATGCAACACTCATGTGGCCTCATAGGTGTCCTACTGCACAACAAGCTGCGAGGTAACTTGCGCAAAAGAGTAGACATGAATCTAAAATGGTTACATGGCTCAGGCTAGCTTTCCAAACAGTAGAGTAGGAGGAGAGATGACCCTAGGGACCATATAACACTACTAATGTCTGTTTACTGACTCTACTCTAGTACCCAATTTGGACTAGTGATGATGTATGTTGTACTTTAACTGTTTTTTCAATCTTTCTTCCTAGTGAAAACAAGTCAAATAGGGGGAGGTGTACAGGCATCTAAAAAGGTGTAATTTTTTTATAGGCATACTACCAGTACCAACCACCAGTGCCGGCGGGGCCAGCGGCGATGGCAATGCTGCCATTCCAGAGGTGGTGGGAGATGCAGCACCTGCAGGAGCTCCAGGGGGGAGCCAGCAGCAGTGGTAGGCAGTGGTAAGTTATATCCATTACTTATTGGCATTACGAGCTGAAAGGGTAACACTTCACTCACTGTACTGTGAGACTTATTAATTAAGTATGAACTTGAGGTTGTAGTCAACAATATACAACAGTTGAAGAAGACACCCTTTACTTAGCATTAACAATGCATTAGCAATAGCATTACCAGCGTGAGTTGAGTAACCAATGGCCTCTTCTATCTTTCTATCTGACTCCAACTCAGCTTTGAAAGTTATGGAGAGGACTAAAGATCAGATCAGATGACCTTGATGGATGTGTTGAACAAAAAGGGAAAGAAGGGTGAAAGGAGGAAGGACGGGCAAGATCTACTACGACTAGCAGAGAAGGATACTTTGGAAGCAGGATGCAGGTGGCTGATAGGAATCAGATGCATGGGTTGTTGAAGGATGGGCGGAAGGTGAAAGAAGATGCCTGCCTGGGTGGGAGACACAGTATGGGTGGATAGTGGATAGAAAGAATTATCAGCGGTGTTTGTGTCAAATTCAAAGCCAAGGCAAAGAAGGAAGGAGTGGACGCATGGGTGGTTGTTGGTGAAACCAGCGAAGGTTTGTTAGCGATATATAACAAAAAAATGATAGACATTTTCTTTTAATGGATGGATGCCTGGATGTATTCATCATGGACAGCATAGGTGGAGACTGTCACTGGATGCAGACTAGAGTCTTACTTTGAAGAGAATGTAAAAGAAACTGCGCCAGAGTAGCAAAGCAGAGAGGAATATTTATATAAAAGTAGGATTTTATTTCAGAATACAGTTGATGACTCAGTAGTTTGCAAGTACATCATATATATTATCAAGCACCTTCCCTGACTCCAAGGACCACTTCCTACCTATGTTAATTTTTTTCCGATTGTGTCAGCCAGCCTGCAAAGGGTGGCCTTGCTGTTGTTTACACAATCAATGAACAAAGTACCTTATGCAGTAGCAGTCGGTGGTGGGAGTGCTGGCGGGCGGTGATGTGGGGAGGGGGAGGCACAGGGTGAGGGTAGTAAACTATGGATTATGAATGCAGTGCGCGCAACAAAATTTGTTTTATTCATTTATATTACCAGTAATTGTCCGTAAGCCATAGTTTGTTCCCCCCCACCCGGCCCCTCTCCTTCCCCATGTCACCTCCCGCCAGCCCTCCCACCACCGACCCCTACTGGACTGATATGTCAGTGTTCCATATAAGCACTGATCATTGAATCAGAAATATATTATAGTAATCTGCCTTTTTATAGTAGCCAGTGTTCAATGAAAGTGAAATTGAGCAATTGCCCTTCATGTAACAGAGGGAGTATGGCCAGGGCCACCTGTAATCGAAAAATACGAGCTTCCCCACCTGCAGAGTAGTAAATACAAGTAACGGGAGTCTGCATATTGACTTGTATGTTGGTCTTGGATGCAAGCTCAGCTGACTGAGCTGGCATGCCGCATACAACAAGGTTATGTAATTTAGCTAGAGATAAGAAAAAGAATGGTGTTCGGTGTACTGGAGTCCATCCATAGTACTAGAGCTAGTATAAAGCTGGAAAAAAACTCCAACAAATTTTATAGGCCTAGGAAGCGGGAGGATAGATATGAGGAAAAGTGTCCTTCTTGTCGGCATTTATTTTGTGTCAGGACTCCATTATTTTTGCATTGGCATTTTGTGTCAATTACCTCCTGGTCGTGTCTGCTGATGTCTGATGAAACTCTAACTGTCACGACCACCCTGCGCTTCCTGCTCCTTGTGGTTGAGCTAATTTTGAAAAAGGGAACAAAGAATTGGCCTCATCACCCTCGGACTGAACTCCTGCACACACCCACCCTATTTTGCAAGACTTGGTCACACCACCGTACCAGAACTTGTTTCTTTCACATATCCTGCTGTTCAAGATCTGTCTGTTCTCTCACGTACATATCCTGTTTTGCAAGACCTGTACGTAATCTTTTGTACCATCTGTTGCAGCAACCATCCTGCCTGAACAAAGAATCGCGTAACTGCCGTCTGACTCGGGGCGCCAGGCCCCCATCCAAACTGGTTTCTTAAGGTGGGAAATGTGTATATAAGGCCTGTAAGCTGCGGAGTGAAGCAGCAGCCTCCTCTGTCTTGTCTCCAAGGAGCTTGGGACTCTGTTCTATAGCCCGGGCTATTCGAATAAAACATGGTTCCTCCTGCAGATGAAGGCTCCTGTGTCTCCTTTTTCTATATAAGGAGGGTATGGAAGACTTGTGCGGTTCCCTCGCCGCTGAAACCTAGTAAGTGGGTATAAACGGTTCTTCAAGTGGCGCCTGAATAGGGACCCCACGAGTACGAAGGTCAGGCCCAGTGGATGTGAGGAAGTGCACTTAGAGACTCCGACGGAGGTACCCTACCTGAGGGATTCTTGCAGTCCGGTAGACGAACGACTCGCCCGCTGTTCCTCCCCGCCCGGTCTGGGCCACATGACCGCTTCCTCGCTGGGGTCCCCTAAAAAGTGATTTCTGGAACAGGACACAGCCCTACATCTGCAGAAGAGAAATCCCCCTGTCAGGTAAGGGTAGACTGATCACCCACCGAGTCTGTGGGATTCTACTGTTATTGACTTTTGCAAAAGTCAAGCCAGCAAGGTGAGTTTTTTAAACCTTCTGTTGTCTGTTATCTGTTTACAAACATGCCAGCCAGTAGTAAGGTTAAGAAATTATGTTAATGTATGTGTGTGCAGGACTCCCAGCTGGAGGCCGCCTGTCCGCTTCCTCCAGAGGGGACCCCTGGTCACACCATGCATACTAAACATGGTCCTTCTGCTATAATGTTTTCCCCTTTTTGGACCAAATACACTAAACAAAGTAACTCAGAATTACAATGGCGCCTTATGGGTCTTTAGACCCGCAAGTTCTGGCAAATCTAGAGGAACAGCTATTAAAACGAAAGATTCGTCCCTCGATGTTTGATTCTGTCAGGTTGTGGAGGAAGGAAATTGAGTAGAGAGCAAAGAAGGAAAAGGCACTAGAAAGGAAGCGGGAGCGGATGTCAATGGCTGACCATGCTAGGGAGCACTAACAGGACCAAATAGAAAAATCTGTAGAGTTAGCTGATAGGGAGCATAGGGCGCGGGTGCAGAAGTGCTACCCGGCCAGTGAAGAGAAAGGATTTATGGAATGGGAAGAAGAGGGCAGTTCCCTGCTCGATACCATGTTGTAAAGTCCTCCTGCTTATGCCCCCTGCCCCGCATGCAGCTGCACCAGCCGTGCTGCACACTTCTGCCCCCACGGCCCCTCCTACTGTTCCCCGTCACACCGACCCTGCTATGTTGCTACCTGTGACACCGACTGTGCACACTACCCCTGTCCTCGCCACGGGAATGACAACGAGTCCCCATCAGCCCAATCCCTGCATCTTTACCCCTGCCCACCCCTTCTCATCTTCCCGTGGTCTACGGTTATGCAGGATTTATATAGATTATTGAATTCCCCCTGACTGGCTTCCTTGCGCTCTGCAGTCAGCTTTTTGTCCCTTCCAGAAGATGACCTGCAAAAGCAACAGTGTGAATGTTGGATAAATAGCGGGAATAACTATCCATTTAAAGAAATATGGTCCACCTTTTCCCAGTGGACGATTATGGAACCGACCACCTGGGCTGAATACATGTGTACCTTGGTTATGCAGAGATTCGAGAATTCATTCATGCAGATACCCGCCGGATTAGTGGTCCTCAGGTCACAAATAAAAGGAGGCGATGTGCAGGGAGAGGGGATGTTTGGCGCTATGTCTGCTTTGATAGCTTACCGTGATATGACCGCCTCCCAGACCCCCTCTAGAGACAGCTATGCCAATGAGAGAGGCGGCCCCTGTCTTTGTTAACACACTCACCGATGCCCAAAATAATGGCCGAGGGCCTGTTGAAGCCCACTGGCGTAGGCTATGGGTTCATGTCCCTCGGAAAAGGTCAGAGGTAATGCAGTTAAAAGGGCAGTTACCAGATCTCCTTAAAAAAACTGGCTGCCTTTTACAAAGAATTAGGCCAGATAATATCTGCTGGTACACTTATTCTTAAAGACATCAACTTGCTCTTTGGTACGGTCGTTCCTACTGAAATTTGGGATAAAATTCGACATACTGGCCATGAAGTAGAGCTGGGAGGTAAATGGGCTAATCTGGAAGCTATGGAAGACGCAAGGGCAGGAGAGACTAAGCCAGAAGCTGCCATCCTGACTTTGCCTGGTAAAATAATAACGCTTATGACAACATTTTTGCCAGAAACAGTCATTAACTGGGATAAGATAAATGCCTGTAGGCAGCAAAAAGATGAAAGTGTGGCTGACTTCTTTACCCATTATGAAACAGAATACAAGGGACATAGTGGCTTGGACCCCTGGCTCTAACCCAGTATTTGTCGATAAGTTTGTCAGCAACTTGCTTACTGAGATTTCCGCCAGGCCCAAGAAAGTTGAGAGTAAATGGTCTGCCCAGACTATGACTGGTATCTTGGCTATGGCACAGTATCACGAGAATAGGGAGAATGAAGATAGAGAGAAAGAAAGTAAGAAAGCTAGGGATCTTAAGACTAAGGTACTTCTGCAGCAGGCTTACCCTCCCCGAGGTCCCAATGCCCGTTGGAATTTCAGACCACAGCCCCAACCTCCACCCCCCAAGGGCTCACCAGACTACCCCCTCAGGCCCTCAATGCACGGGAGCCCTCTAAACAGACCAGTGTGCTTATTGTACAGGGTACGGCCATTGGGTAGATGAGTGTCCTGCATTAGCTGAAAACATACGAACAGGGAAGACTCGGCCTCATGCTCCTAGGGAAGGTAGGCCAAGTAGGGACCATGGCACGCCCCGTCCGCAGGACATAGAGCATAGGTCCAGGGATGACGCCCCTGTCCGGCAATGCCCGGCAAATAGGTTTGATGGATACGAAGCAACACCCACTTATTACAATGATGATTATGACGAAGTTGATGAGACAGGGTTCATAGGAGAGCCAGGAAAGGGGTATTACTAGAGTGCAAATTCCAGTGGATCAAAGGGGTCCGTATGTTCAAATGTCAGTTCTGGGGAACAATTACAATTTTTCTCTGGATACTGGGGCCACCAGGTCTTCTTTTGCATGTCTGTCAGTCCCGGAGGCACCCCTTTCTGGCAATAGGAATGTCTCCGTGGGTTTTGCAGGAACACCCGTGACCAGCCCTGTCTCTGAACTCCTCCCTTTCAATATTGGCCCGCACATGTTGATGCTCCCTTGGTCCTCACTACGGGTTGCAGTGAAAACCTGGATTTCCTGAAAGTTCTGTATGCGACCATATCATGTAATCCCCAAGGTGTATCCCTACCAATTTCCCCCACCATGGACTCCTATATGTATTTGTCCGGTCCCCTCCCACCAGAGTTGCAGTCTTTACCTTCCTCCTTCTGGGCATCATCAGACACTGATGTCGGCTGTCTCAATATACCCCCTCATGTGGTACGTATTCAGTCGGGCGCCATCCTTCCCCGCTTTCAACAGTATTGACTGCCCGCTGAAGGAGAAGCGGCCATTTTAACAATAATATCTGAATTGATGGACATGGGCGTAGTGTAGGTGACACCTGGTTATATCTGTAACAGTCCCAATATTCCGGTTCTTAAAAAGACCAATGGAGATGCTCTCTCCCCTGAAATAAATTGTGACAAGTAACAAGCCCAGGCAAAGCGAAGAGAGCGGCAATGTGTGCAACCAAAGGAAACAATTATGCACTTAAAGTTACAGATTTAGTCAAATGTATCAAATTTCATAAAATTATGATATAAAAATTCATGATATATGTATGTTGTTAGATTAAAATTGGAAATTTCTCTTAACATAAAAATAAAACAATATGGTCAACAATTTATGAAATACAAATCAATATAGAAAGGAGACGGGTTTCGTCGACGCGTTTCGTCGACGCATTTCGACACAGAAGTGTCTTCATCAGGAAAGTACCATCTACGATAATGAATCTTAAAGTTAAGTGAACAATATTTGTAAAAGCTGGTAGGATAAAATATGAAGTGCATACAAAACATATAGTTCATTGACAAAACATTGCCTAAGATATGTTAGCAATAATAAGGACATGTTGGCAAAGATGGAAACAGTCGTTATAACATATGATATTAAAATATAATCTTTTGTTTAAAAAAAGGTAAAAAAGACATAGAAAACAATGCAATGGTATAAAAATACAGACAATTACATTTATATATGCATTACAATTCTCCCCTAAAATATACAGATTTGTGATTGACCTGAGAGCCCTTAACAAAATAATTATCTCCCAATACCCTGTTGTCCCCAACATTACAGCCCTCTGATGCCACACACTTTTCTGTCATAGACCTGAAGAATGCCTTTTTAAGTATTCCTATACATCCTGAGAGCAGACATTTCTTTGGTTTCTCCCTTGGTGGGCGGAACTTTAGATTCTGCCACACCCCTCAAGGCTTCACAGAGAGCCCCAGTATCTATAGTCAAGCTCTCAAAAGTCAACTAGATTCCTTGAAACTCCCTGATAATTCCACACTGCTGCAGTATTGATGACCTCCTCATTACTGAAAATTCTTCCCCGACATGTAAAGAGGCTACTCTCTGTTTGTTACGCCACCTTGCCCTCCATAACCACAACGTCTCCTTAAAAAAGCTTCAGTTTTGTCAAGAGAAGGTGACCTATTAAGGTCATCTCCTCTCGAAGGAGAGAAGGCAGCTCACCGCTGATCGTGCAGCCGTTATCAATGCTATGGCGGCGCCGCAGACACAAAAGCAGGTGCGAGCCTTCAAAGGTCTAACCTCATACTGCAGAGAGTGGATTTCCCATTTTTTCAGCCATGTTCAAACCTCTTCTTGCCATCACCACTAAAGACATATCAGACAGTTCCTTTCCTTGGACTAGAGAGCATACGCAGGATTTAAAAAGAGCTCTGTGTACTGCTCCAGTCCTCCGTACTCCTGATTATAACAAACATTTTTTTCTTTTTGTACATGAGACAGACGGCTGTGCATGTGCTGTCTTGACCCAGATATTCGGAGGTCACCATCGGCCATGTGCCTATTTTTGAGCTACCTTAGATCCTGTTGCGAGGGCTGTCCCAGGATGCCTACGGGCAACAGCTGCGGCCACACTCATGGTCTGTCAGAGTACGGGGATCGTCACAAACTCCCCCTTGACTCTGATGGTTCCCCATTCTGTGGATACCCTCCTTAATAACACCAAGACACAGTACCTCACTAGTGCACGACTCACAGGATAAGAATTGACACTCTTTTCCAGCCACATTAACATCAAGAGATGCACTGAACTGAATCCCGCCTCCTTACTCCTACTGGATACTCAGGATGCCTGTTTAGATCCACACAACTGCATATTAAAGACAGAGGAGGAGACGAAGGGACAGGTTGACTTACAGGATACCCCGATAGCAGACCCAGAAGGTACACTGTATGTGGATGGATCATGTCTCAGAGGGTCAGATGGTAACACATCAGCCACCTGCGCCCTCACGATATTGGAGCAAGTAGTAGAAACAGCTCAGATTCTGCAGTGCTCTGCTCAGGCTGCATAATTAGTGGCCCTCACTAGAGCCTGTGAGTTAAGCAAAGCAATAACGGTTAATATCTACACTGACAGTTAGTATGCCTTTGGGGTGGCTCACATCTTTGGGAGACTGTGGAAAGAAAGGAATTTCCTTACATCACATGGGACATAAATTCAACATGGCCCCCTAATTCACCGATTATTAGACTCCCTGATATTTTCCAGAAAGGTAGCTATTATAAAATGTAAAGCGCATAAGAAAGTGATGGATGATGTTGAAAAAGGCAATGCCCTGGCTGACCAAACAACCAGACAGACAGCTCTTAAGAACAAGCATTTACAATGCAATGGTCTCGGCAATATTATAGGTAGAGCTATTGGCATTGCTCATTATTTTTTTTCTGTACCCCTAAATAAATGGCATTGTCATTTGTATTGGCAATAGCTTATTTGCTTGCATATGCGAGACCTATTGCATTAGCAGAGAGAGAGTGAGGTAGTGAGATAGAGATAGAGTGAGGTAGTGAGATAGAGAGAGAGTGAGATAGTGAAATAGAGATAGAGTGAGGTAGTGAGAGAGAGAGTGAGGTAGATAGTGAGTGAGGTAGTGAGAGAGAGTGAGGTAGTGAAAGTGAGTTAGTAAAGGAGAGGGATGTTTTGAGGTAGTGGGATAGAAACAGAGAGTGATGTTGTTAGGTAGTGAGATAGAGATAGAGTGAGAGAGTGAGAGAGTGAAAGTGAGTTAGTGAGATAGAAAGAGAGAGAGTAAGTTAGTGAGATAGAGAGTGACTGAGGTAGTGAGTTAGAGAGAGAGAGAGAATGAAGTTGTGAGGTAGTGAGATATAGAGTGGGGTAGTGAGAGAGTGAGGTAGTTACGTTTTGAGAGAGAGAAGTTGTGAGATAGTGAGATTGATAGAGTGGAGTAGTGAGGTAGTGAGAGAGAGAGTGAGGTAGATAGAGAGTGAGGTAGTGAGAGACAGAGAGAGTGAGGTAGTCCAAGAGTGAGTTAGTTAGGGATAGTGTTAGAGGCAGTGAGATAGAAATGGAGAGTGAGGATGTGAGGTAGTGAGCTGGAGAGAGAGTGAGGTAGTGAAAGAGATATTGAAAGTGAATTAGTGAGATAGAAAGAGAGTGAGGTAGTGAGATATAGAGAGAGTGAGGTTTTGAGTTAGAGAGAGAGAGTGAAGTTGTGAGGTAGTGAGATAGAGATTGAGGTAGTGAGTGAGTGAGGTATTGAGGCTTTGATAGAGGGAGTTGTGAGTTAGTGAGATAGATTTAGTGGAGTAGTGATGTAGTGAGAGTGATAAAGTGAGTTAGTTAGAGAGAGTGAGTGAGGTAGGTAGTGATGGAGAGAGAGTGAGGTAGTGAAAGTGAGAGAGTGAGATAGTGAGATAGAAAGATATAGAGTGATGTAGTGATATAGAGAGTGAGGTATTGAGATAGAGATAGTGAAGTTGTGAGGTAGTGAGATAGAGAGTGATGTAGTGAGAGAGTGAGGTAGGGAGAGATAGTGATGTAATGAGGTATTGAGAGAGTTAGTTAGTGAGGTTGTGAGATAGTGATGTTGTGAGATAGAGAGAGTTGAGTAGGGAGGTAGAGAGAGAGAGTGAGTTAGTGAGAGAGTGAGGTAGTGAGAGAGAGATAGTGAGTTAGTGAGAGAGAGTGTGTGAGGTAGTGAGAGAGCGAGTGAGGTAGGGAGAGAGAGAGTGAGCTAGTGATAGAGAGAGTCAACCATACACACATACAGACCCACCCACACAGAGCCACACACACACAAAGTTAATCACGCACACACACATACAGAGCCACACATACAGAGCCACCCAGACACACATACAGAGCTACCCACACACATATACCGAGCCTCAGACATACACACATACAGCACGGAGCAGAGGTCCCTTGGATAGACTTGCAATAGGTGGTGAAGGTCTGCACTGTTGCTTCATCCATACCCTACAATAATAAAAGTGGCGAAAAATGAATCAGTTTGCAGAATGTGCGGTGCAAAATGTTGCACGATGAGCCATGCTTTATATGAGGGATTTATGGCAATTGTTTCCTAAACAGGCGGGAAAACGCTGCGGTTCGAATCTGCTCATTATTGTATTTCCTTAGTACATTACGTGGCTTACCTTTATATCATTTCTGACCGCCAGTTAATATTATAAATTTACCCATTCATAGACAGGCATTCACTCCTGTGATGCACTGTGGAAAATTTGGGAATATTTTATTACCCAGAACCACCCGCTGCGCTTCCATTCCCTTGCCCATCACTCCATGGAGGGCCCAAGTACCCTAAGCAAGGTAGCGCATGAATGGTAAGCTGTGGGCTGCCAGCTGGTGGTGTCCACGCGCCAACCTCCCGTACACTGGACCCCTAGAATGTGGGCTTACAGACGTCCCCGCAGGGGACCCTCATAAGAGGGCGGCCTCTTTAGTGTCACAGGATGGCACACTGAGCTGCCTAGTGTCCGGAGACCCCTTAGGGGTCCCGCTCGTCACTTCTGGCCTAAGTGGGGAGAGGGGAAAATTCCTCCCCCGCCCACCTGGCGGTCTCTCTGTCCCTCACCCTGACGCCATTTGGACTCCGGGTGTGCTGGCTGGAAGTTGGAGGGGAGACTACTTGTTTTGTGGCCCCCGTTTACCTCATGGTGGTTAGTGGTGCTAGGGCGCTCCCCCCTCTCCGTGTTGGTGGGGAGGGTGAGGGCGGACAGGACCACAGGGTTTGCAGTCCACACGGCGACGGACCCGGTCCGCAGGGACAGTGCGCACTGGGCCTATAGAGCGCATCACCCGGCAGCAGCGCCCACTTTGCCACGACATAGGAGGCAGATAGTATCGTCCGGGCCTCCCGTAATCTCGCCCGATGTTAGCCACTGCCGCATATTACCCCGGCCCTCTAGGGGCTAATTTAATCTGTGCCGCTCCCGCCCTTGACACAGCATAGAGGTGGGGTCATCTACCCAAAGTACCGTCGGTTGTGGAGGGGGGATGAGTGTGGACAGGGGGGCACCTGGGTCGCCAACTCCGCTTGCTTGCTGCTGACTCCTTGCCCCCCACTATCCCCTGTATAGCGGCATGTTCAGGTTTCGGCAAGGGCCCCCGCGGGATGGTGTAAGAGGCAGGAGTTGCCGCATGGTGACCGGGGCAAAGCACCCTGCTGCCCTCTCTGGTCAGAAAACCATGGAACCGACAACGTGCCAGTGAAGGCAGTGGCCAGCACTGGCAACCTGCTGGCCACTCAGCGGGCCCGCGAGCCAGCGGCCGTGCTGACGTCCGCCCCCATTGGGCCGCGCAATAATTTAAATCCCCCGATAGAGATCTTTGATCAGGGTCAAGCCCGCTACCCCGTACCTGGGTGGCGGCGCCCTAGACAGGCAGGCTTGCTTCCCCCTGCCCCGCTCCCCATGTTTAACATGCGCGCCCCCTCACACACAAGGTGCTGCGTCTGACCGTGGCCCTGAGGGGGGCCACCTCTATAACAGTGCCAGCTCCCCCCGCTTCTGACACGGCAGGGGAGGGGTCATCATTTATGCCGGCTTATCCCACCCGGTCCCCGGCCTGCAGGGGCCACACGGTAGGCCGGCTTCTCCTGCATCTGTCCAGGTCGCGGGGGGTCATCTTGGCCCGGCATCTCCCTCGCCCCCAAGGGAACACTGGAACCGGGTCCAGGCTCCTTCGCAAATTAACTCAGCCTGCGAGGTCCATTTGCAGTTGCGCCGACCACCGACACCTCCGGCATCGCAATCGTCTCTGTATGTTCTCACCCCCCCCTCTTCAGGAACGGCACGCATAAGACCTTTGCCTACAGCCCCCCTCCGATGTTCCGGGGGCACCAAGGGCAGGACTAAGGCATCAGAAGGGGGGGTTGAGCAAGCCCCACTTTCACGCCCCCTCCTTCCTGTGGGTGTTGGGGAGCTGTGGAGACTAACCCGAGCTGGGGGGGCCAGTCTTTCTTGTGGGGGGCCAATTCCCGCCACATGTCCCTGTGCAGGTCGGAGCTCACGGGCACACCGGGAAAAGGGGGCCATACACAATGGGATGGTGACGCTGACAAATCGGACGGGACAAACAGGACACATCGGACGGGACAAACAGCTCACAGGACACAGGGAAACACAGAAAGCAAACACAAAAAAAGAGAGAATGTAAGCCAAAAAAAACAATATGGCTTACCTGCCGGTCCTTGCATCACGGAGAAAGCGAGACGATCCTCATGGGAAGACAAAACAACTAATGGCAGACACAACGTTCCAAATTTTTCGGATTGGGGGCGTGGTACTTACAACTTCCCCCAGTTCTCCCTACGGTTCGGGGTTACTGTGATCGCTGGGTGCACAGACCGTCCTGAAGGGCTACCAAGACAGAGCCTTATCACGACTCATTGCAGCACTAATTCAAAAGCGGTGCCTCCTTTTCTTCATGGCTCACACAGCTCTCTCTTCTCTTCACTGGTTGCAACTTCTCCACTGTGCCCTCTGTGCTGAGCTTCCCGCAGCACTCACGGGGACTCGCGGCACTCCAGGCAACCAAGTCGCAACACTTAGCACCACCCGCGGCACTCACGGGACTCTCTGGGCTCTCAATACCCGCCTCGTGGCACTCGCGGCACTAGCGCCACCCTCCGCTTTACTGCTGTTTTTACCACACTCGCGGCAGTCGTGACATCCGGACACTCGCAGCACTTCCTACACTGCAGCACCGCTTTGCTACTGTTTTACTGCTATTTTCCGCTGTGTAGCGGTACTCTCTGCACCGTGGAAAAGCGAGCGAGCCAGAGCCGCCGGAGCAGCTGCTTCCTACTCCGCTCATTCTCGCAACTCGCTGGCTCTGTGGGTCACGTTCACAGCTCTCTGCTGCTCTCTAGCGTCAACAACAGGTCTAGAATTTCCTTTTAGAACACATTTAAATGCTTTTGAAATGCTTGTTTTAGAAAATAACTTACAAATACAAAAAACATGAATGCACTTTGCTAGAATACTAGTAAGTAAACTGAAAATATATTGCATTATAACTAAGGTAGAATTTAAAGATGTCATTAGAAATGCTTTATTTATAAGTGCAAGTTTTTCAAAATTTTGCACCAAGTAGCTATACTGTAGCCTGTGCAGTGACTGAGTGCCTGATGTAGGTAGCCCTTTACCGATCGGAATCGGCCGAAAATACCGATTTTCAGCCGTTTCCGATCGGTAAAGGGCTATCGAGATGTAGGGGCACATTTTCGGTAATTTTACCGAAACGTTATCATTACTGAATCGGTAAATTTACCGAATCGGTAATATTTACCAATTCGGTAATGATACCGATTCGGTAAAATTACCGAAAATGCAATGTAGGTAGGCAATGTTCCATCAGCACATGGCTTACAGAATCTGTATTTTACCATGGAATACAAATCCATGGTAAAATACCGATTCCTGTGTACATGCACATCTGTGCATGTACACATGTGCCATGTGACAGACAGACGTGCCCTTAGGGCATGTCTGTGTGCCACATTGCACACATGCCCGTTTTGGGGGTGCTAGAGGGTGTCAAAGTGACACCCCCTGCACCCTTGTGAATTCTTTAATTACCGATTCGGTAAATACCGAATCGGTAATGCCTAATCATTCCTATGGGCTTCAAAGCCCATAGGAATGAATGGCTATTACCGATTCGGTATTTACCGAATCGGTAATTAAAGAATTGTTAAGGATTCGGTAACGAATCCAGATGTTGGGACCTACATCCCATTTACCGATTTTGAAATACCGAATCGGTAAAATTCGGTATTTCAAATTCGGTAAATGGGATTTACCTACATCGGGCCCAAGGCCCAAAGCTTTCCTTTCGACCTTTGCTCATAGTGAAGCCTTCTGTGCAACTGCCTAGCATGTTATCTTTAGAAATGTGTTGACTCTAATATCATGTTCATTTAGTTCCTCATACTAAGTAAGATCATTTCACTTGATTATAATAGGCTTATTTGAAACTGTAAATAAAAAAAGTGGCATAGATTTTATAAATTTTGCTTCTGAAAAGCTTGATATATGCTTTCACATTACTGACTAGTCTTTGTCTATTCAATGAACTTATGGTGCATCTTTTAGCTTAAGAGAGGGTTCTCATGGGAACCTATCTTCTTGTAACAATTGTGCTAGAAAAATGTATCAACCCAGAGGACAAAAGTGCAGACTGTGGGATTCTGAAGAAGTTGTATCTTATGACTGACAACACCACCTTGCAAACTGTTCTGATTGGACATCAGGTGAAGACGCCTTCGCAACTTGATACTTGTGTCAGAAAACTATAATAATGAGTGCTGCTAGCTATTTAGGCACACCTCTTTATTCCCTTTACCCGTCCAGTGTTCCTGCTGCTGGATTTCTCCTTTACCAGGGACTCTTTAATGAGAGCTGATTCTATTTAGATATTCTTGATGTGATTTGCCTTTATTAACTTGTGATCGATGCTACTGCACAGATCGCTATTCTAAATACAGTTGCTGTTGCAATTGTAGGAAACTCGGCTGAGTTTCTAGAATAACTTTTTATGAGAAGTTCATTCCTCATTGTCTGCTCTTTTCCAATTGGACTCTTTATGGGTTCTTATTTAGAATAGATTGCATAGCTAGTTTATTGGGTTTCTTTATAGAACACACAACTTTAATGTTTTAAACCTTTTGTTTTAATACAGTAAATTATTAACTACATGAAAGTCAAAAACCACTTTATTCGATTTAGTTAAAAATCATAAAAGCATTCTACAAGCAATTTAAAAAGGGACAATACAAATTCATGGGAAGTTACATACATCAATAACAATTTATATATACACAGTTTAAAAACAGCTAAAAGAAGAATAAATATTTAGCTAAAAATTACAGGTACAAAAAATACATTTCATCCTTCAGTGCAAAACCCCTATATTACATTTTAAGTCGTCTCCTCCTGATCCTAACAGCAGCAACAAGATAATTGGCCACGCTAAACATAACCAAAGCTGAATCCAACAATTGGAGATACAGGAGGGCTGGTTTTGCCTGATGGAAAGCTTTGTCCTTCAATAAAGGTACCAGGTATTTCTGTCTGGGCACAATATAGAAATGACAGAACAGCATAAGGTGCATATTATCTTGCGGTGAAAAGTTGTCGCAGTTAAAGACAGGTGCATCCTCCTGCTTATACCAACCTTGACTATCACAAGGGACCGTGTAAATCTGGTTAAACCGAAATTTAACCAGAAGCCACCTATGAAAAGGGATGTTAACAATGGCAAGGTATGGTTGTATAGCAAGGCAGGAAATGGTCAAAAAATGGGCTCTAACCGTGGGTTTTGTAAGTTGGCGTTCCTCCCTCTCCACGATTTTCAATTTGGAAAAGTTGAGCTTGACCCAATCTAAATCAGATTTCTTTAGAACTTGAGGGGCAGAAAAAATCTCAGGACGACCAAGGTCCAAAGAACACTTATGGATGTATGATAGCCAAGCAATATTTTTAAATTTATCCAATTTTAGACAGTCCCCCAGTATTTTATGATTCAAACCTAGATTGGTATTGGTCCAGGTCCTAATCCATAACAAAATAGGTGCCATTAGAAGGATATCAGTGATATACCCTAAATCAAGTTCCTGGTGAACTGAAAACGTGGCTGTTGATTGGGGGAGCCCTAGTATAGATCGAAGGAACTTGTTTTCTTCCCTTTGAATAGATTCACAATTCACATAGCCCCACAGGCCTGAGCCATACCTGGCTATTGCCACAGATTTTGCCCTATACAAGCTTAATAAAGCACCAGTTGGCTTCCCACCCAGTCTCCTAGAAAAACTTAAAATAGCATTAGCCGAGCTCCTAACTGCTTTGGTTTTGGCTGTAATTTGAGGAGCTCAGCTACCCTTGGTATCATAGATTACACCGAGGTAAGTAAATATTTTAACATTAGTGATCACATCACCATTACAATAGAACTGTTTGGTATTATTTTTAACAGCCCCAAAAGCCATAACGTGAGATTTGGAATTGTTTACCACTAAGTCAAGTGAAGACATAAAATCACTAAAAGCATTTAAGAGTCTTTGCAAACCTAAATGAGTCCGAGCTATCAAAGCTGCGTCATCCGCGTACAGGAGAACAGGGATGCGGGTATCCCCTGCACGCGGAGTATCCAAGGTAGCAGTTAAAAGAGTCTTCTCTAATGAATTTATATAAAGAGTGAACAGCATGGGAGCAAGAATGCAGCCCTGCCGCACGCCCCTACTCGATTTGAACCAAGCTGTACGATTTCCTTCTTGGTCCATTCTAATTGATGCTTTTAAATCCTTGTGGAGTTCTGCCAAAAAGTGCACAAGGGGAGGATCGAGTCCCAATTTTAACAACATGGTCCACAGCCGGGCTCTATTTACCAAATCAAAGGCCGTGGACAGGTCCATAAATGCAACAAAAATTGACCCCTTTGTTGCTGTTGTGTATTTTGAAATTATCAAATGAAGATTTAAGCATTGGTCCTCTGTTCCTCTGCCTGAACGAAACCCATACTGGGCATCTGTTACAATATCATTATCTAGAGACCAACTGTTAATTCTTGCTAGCAAAACTTTGCCCAGGACCTTCATGGAAGAATCCAATAAAGATATTGGTCGAAAGCACTTGGGGTCGTTTCTTTGGCCCTTTTTGAAAATGGGGACTATGATTGAACATGCCCAAGTTTTTGGCAAACCCCCCTCAAGCACACAGTTAAAAACATTGGCTAAGATCTCTGCCCACATCTCAGGGTTTAGTTTGTAGAGATCCAAGGGGACCCCGTCTGGGCCGGGAGCTTTATTAACAGCAGAGCCTAATATGGCAACCTCTACTTCGGATTTAGTAAATTTTAACTTAAGAGGAGAAGTTGGGGAACAGGGCATTGCAAATGCCTCAACTATTTCATTTGAGCCATATATATTAAAAAAATGTTTAATCCACTCTGCTTCAGGGATGTTTATTTCAAGATCCATGTTATTTGATTGAGCAAATAAGGGGTTATTAATTATGGACCAGAATTTGGAACTTTGTTTAAGGGTGGTAGAATCCATTAAAGAGTCCCAGGCTTCCTCTTTGATGGCCTTTTTTTGCGACTTGACCGCCATAGCATATTCTTTTCTCAACTGTGCCACCAATGACCTTTCTCTAGGGGATTGTTTAAGGGCTTTCAGCAAAGCCGAGTGTGCCTTGGAGCAAGTGCGATCGAACCACCCAAAAGCTGGAACAGGACCCCTCCTTGGTGTAGCTGTAAGCTCTTTTTCTACTCTGGCACAAATAGCCTCAAAGGCACTAACTACCTCCTCCCCCCCCCCCCTAAGTCCCTACATTTCTCAAATTCAACTACCATGTTTTGCTCAATTAGACCTAGAAAGTCCTCAGGGCAAACTTTACACCATTTGAGGCCCCTTCCCTGGTCTCTACTCCTTGCATCCCTTGCAGAGGTGACCCTCAAAGCCCCTTTGCTCAAGCCAGAGAAAGCGTCCAAAACTAGCAGCACCGGGTTATGGTCGCTGAACCCGCTTACAATTGCATTATAGAACAATACATGGCGTAAGAGCACCGGGGACATAAAAAAGTAATCAATGATCGATTCACTTCCCCTTGCATTATACGTGACCACACGCTTTGTTGAGTCTGAAAACCCTGGTTCAAATAAATCATTAGATGATAACAGATTTTCCATTGCCACACACTTGGGGCTATGCTCAAAATGTGGCAAAGACGTATGATCTGGGCCGGTATCATCTACAATCTGGCAGTGTAACCCACACAAATGAACATTAAAATCTCCCATCATAATTAGTTGAACAAAAGTGGTTTGTTTTGACATATAATTAATTAAAAAAGAAGATAAGCCTTCTAAGACAAAATTAGCCCCCCCCCCCCTGCATGGAGGTATAGCAGTTTATTAACACAATCTTGTTCTTATCTGCCAAAAGAATTTCCACCAGCTGAAAAAAGTATGAGGAACTGGGGATTTCTTTGACAGTGCCTGCAACTTTAACTGAAACTAAAAGTAGCAGACCCCCTCTATCCCTTCCCGCCGTGGAACTCTGCGCTTTAACAAAGAATGAAGTATAGCCATCTACCCAGAAACCATTTTCTTTTGACCAAGTTTCCTGTAAGGCAACTATATCGTGTTCCTTCAGCTTTTGTAGCCAAATCGGGTCCTCCTGTTTAGCCCGTAGGCCCGCGATGTTCCATGATAATAACCTGATGTTCCCCCTGCCCGGTTCTAAAGGGTCATTTATGGCAGTACTAACAGTGGCACCTGATGTAACAATCACTGCATTATACAAGCATGGGACAATCAGGCTTTCATGCTCAGGCTCTAGTCATTCAATATCTATTCGATCAGCTAGAGCCGTGAACCTATTCGACAATGGTAAGTAATTTGAAGGAATGTTCCTTACAGAATTAGCTAAGCCACCGCCCCTAGGCGGCTTTGTCACCCATTCATTAACAGACAGAGGCTAAATAAGTTTGTCTTCAGCCCAAGCATTTTCGGTAAGATGTGACATGTTGTTCTCACCATCACCTGGCCTATAGACTCGAGGATAAAAAAAGCCAAGGGGCATCGCTCGAACACCTTTGCCTACAGGGTCCAGAGGGGAACCATCCCAAAAGAGACGGCTGGCGACATTTCTAGATTTAAAATTAACAATTACACAATCTCCAGCTACCTCTTTCTTGCTTGTGCCCACCCAGTTAACCCTTCTACCTGTTACAATATTGTCTGCGATGTTACTTTCTCCCGTGCAGTTTGCATTACACCATTTTTTAACATGCTTAAGAAGAGTATCATGATGTTCTGCCACCCCATCTGCAAGTTTAGGCACGTTAACCAAAATTGCTACAAAAGGTGTTGCATCCGGAGGTAGATTCACTGGGGGTACCCTTCCCTCCCCACCCCGCTGCGGGCCTCTAGGCCTTACTGTGGGATTTACACTGGGAGCAGCCTCCATCGTGGGAATATATATCCCCTTATCCACTTTCCCTTTTTTTTGAACAGGGTTATCGATGGCCACTTTAGAAGTGACGGTGGGTCTATTTGTAGAAGGACCACCAACCTTAGGGGCAGAAACCTGCAGAACTGTAGGACATGGCGCCATAGGTGTAAAAGAAGAAGGGGCCCGGGTATTAAGGACATCATTGATGCGCTCACATTTTGCCACAAGGCCCTTGACACAATCCTTCAGAGTCTCAGTGATGTCAGAAGCAATCTGGATTAGTGCGGTTTCAAGTCTTTCTGTAAAAAGTTTTTCCAGTAAGGACGAGATGCCCTCCTCAGTGACGTAAAATGGACGTTGAGCCTCAGGCTGGTTAATAGCCGTACTTCCTAAATCCCCCGAGGTCACAGGGAATGATGGTATCACTGTTTCAGGCAGAACCGGGAATGGTCGAACTGTAGGAGATTGTGGCAAGATGGGTCTACAAGACTCAATGATGACCCTAGGTTCCAGCGGGATACAGTTGATAGTAGAAGTATTAGATGTGTTAGCGGCCCCTGGGCTAGTTGCAAGACCCAGCTCACGCTCTGACTCTGCAATCTGTGTTGATAGTTCACCCACTTTCGTGGTTAAGTACGTAATGATACTAGTGGTATACTTAAGCACCTTAGCTTTAGCTTCGCCTGCCGCCGATGTTGCAAGTTTGCGCTTACCCATGATGAAAGGGATATGGCCCGTCCCGTCCCTGGTCGTCCTTGGACGGCCTTAGACGGCCCGCCCTCTGCCCGGGCTCTGCCCGGCGCCGCCCGCGCACGTCTGCGACGCGGAGGAAGCTGTCTCCTTTTGTGTGCCTCCTGGCGCTGTAAGCAGGAAGTGGGCGGTGATTTGCTCCGGGCAAGCTGATAGTTGTGGCCCGCTCCGCTCCCCGGCCGTGTGATGGTGCTGCACGGCGGCGGGGGCGACCACAACGTCAGGGACCCAGCGGCGCTGTGAGTGCTGGTCGGTGAGAGCAGCGTGCTGCGACCCCTCCTGGAGCCCGTAATGTCTCCTTATGCCCCCCGCTCCACTCCGGGAGCTGTCTCCTTTTGTGCGCCTCCTGGCACTGTGAGCAGGAAGTGGGCGGTGATTTGCTACGGGCAAGCTGGGAGTTGTGGTCCGCTCCGCTCCGCGGCCGTGTGATGGTGCTGCACGGCGGCGGGGGCGACCACAACGTCAGGGACCCAGCGGCGCTGTGAGTGCTGGTCGGTGAGAGCTGCGTGCTGCGACCCCTCCTGGAGCCGGTAATGTCTCCTTCTGCCCCCCCTAAATGAAGATATTTAGAAACTCTCAAACCTTCAGATAAAAAACAGGTTTTCAAACTATCCCAATCTCTCATCATTGACTCTTCATAAATTCTAAATGTCCATCACGTTTTAACGACTTTCTTTAAGAAAGCTCTAATTTTCGAATGGTGGAAAAGGTCTACTGACCTCTCCAGAGCCTCTAGGATTCTTCTTGGTGAAGTGGGTGTATGTAAAAAGTTTGAAACATCTTGGAGAGTCCTTTTTGGACCCCAGCACTGTGTTTGGTGTGACACTGAGCAAATAGGTAGGGAACTGGTAGGAAACTGATGAGTGTTCCATCTGAGGTATTTCTCTTTCAAGGGACCTATTGGCAGTGCAACACAACCAAACTGAAGGGCGACTGAGGAACAGGCCAACTTCAAAGACACCTCTTACCCAAGCTCCTCCCACTTCCTTAATACCGGTCTTTCATTGTACAAGCACCATAAGACTTCCAAGTAATAGAAGGTGATTCTTTCACATCACAATGAGACTTCATATGGAGCCTTAACGTCTTTCAGCTCCGTTCTCCTCCTCTGTGCCAAATTCCCTCTGCTATCTCCCAGCACTGTTGAAACCCATTGTGTGGTTGGCTACAGAAACCTGTGAGGGATGGTAAAAGAGTCTGTGGAATGCTCAGCCAGCACAACAAAATTTGTTGAATGCTGCAGGAGCTCAAGGGAATTAACACACATGTGCAGACACTTCCATTAGCACTCAGCAGTAGATCAGCGTATCACCATACATGACACTATAAATACGTACAAAATAATAGTTCTAAAAAAAATAAACAACCCCTCTTGAGAGGGTCTACCAAGGATTATCACAGAGCAAACCTTCTAATTCCTAGGGTTTGTCAAAGGAGCTAACAACATAAAATTCCTTCTCTAGTATCTTAATCTGAGAGATTCATATAAACAAACACCTGTTTACAGGCTTTACCACGGAGTAATACAAATCAACTCTAAAAGGCATATTGGTTTTATCCTATGCTTTTCAATATAAATGGTTCAGCCTGACTGTATTGTCATAACTTTTCATAATAAACAGATCAGACCTATGGCATTTGACAACACCTTTCCTAATGAACCAATGAGGCTTAGCGTTGTTATCTATAGCTCGTTCCCATAAATAACTCAAGCCTACTCTTTTGAGCTTAAGCTTTCCCACAATGTAAACATCAGGCATTCAGTCATAAAATTACAGATATGTACAAAAGTATAACTACCAAAACAATATACAAGTACTTTTAAAAGAGCCGAGCAAGGATTCACACAGTACAAATGTTTTTTCAGCAGGAGTAACTAACATCAATGCTCTTGCCCAATATGGTAATCTGTGAGCTTCCATGGGACAACATTCCTGGCATAAGGCTTTAACGCAGTGCAATATCAAGCAGTTCTTAAAAGCGTATTTACTTTAATATATGCTTTTTGCAAGTCTGCTTGCTTCAGTGCAGTTTTCATGGACAACTGATAAGACTTACAGGACTTTTACCAATGAAAAATAAATGATCATTGACTTGTTACCGTAACTGACTCAATCCTACTCTACTGATCATAATCTGTATAATAAAATCATTTTCCCTTAGAAAGAACACAACTTCTGCCCCAACAAATTCTATGTGAAAGAAGATTATAAGGTAGGTGGAGCCAAAATTCCTCTTGTAGGTGGAGCCAAAATTCCTCTCTACTAATGCTTCTTAAAGCTGATCGCATAAGGTGTAAGGTGTTTATGAAGCGCGAACATGACCCTTGATGGTATCAGAGCTCTGTACACAGATGCAGGAGCATGCATGAACTCAGAACAGTTGAGGTCAACATTGTAAAACAAGAAGGAGTAAACAATCAAAGTCAGATACATGGTAGAAGGCCCTACTAGTTCAGTTTCTCATATAGTGCAAAATATTTCCCGTAACATTCAGTAAAAAATTCATATAGTGGCTCGTCACAGTATAGTAGAGTAAATGACAAATCTGTAATCAGCCAAGAAGTATTCTATTATATAGTTCCGAAAGGGCCCTAGAGTAAAATAAAAGTTTTACACTTGCATTGAGAGGCAAACATTTATTGGTGCCCGAGATTATATATAAGAGAAGATATGAAAGAATTATTTTGGATGCACCTCTGCAAATAAAAAGGCCATTAATGCAAAGAGATTTAGTTTTAAATTAATGAAATCTGTGAAGTAAGAACCATGGTTTAGACAGCTCCATGCTCTGAGATATTTCTGTTTTTAAGGATTTCAAAGGTTCTCGATCCCTGTACAAGGCAAAAGCTGTGAAGTGATTAATACCAAAGTCTGGAGGTGATAGAGCAGGCTTGTCAGAAATGTTGCGATGCTGGAGTCAAAAACGTTACTCAGTAACCCCTAGATGAGTTATCTGTTTCTGCCAGGTTCCTGACGCTAATGTTTTAAGTATTTAAAAACGTGCTCCATGGGAAGAGAAATCATGTCAACTGAGGGAGTCAAGTGGTGTAGTAATGTATTTTTCCAATATTAGCCCCTTTGCTGCGGCGGCAATTCCTCCGCAGCGCTAGGGGGGAGGGGGCCCGAGCGGCGCTCGCATGCTTGTGACGGAGCCACTCCGTCACGAGCCGCGTTTGAGCTGTGCTCATGACGGAGCGGTTCCGTCATGGCCCCGACCGCTTAATGGATGTCCAGCGCAGGCGCGGAATTCGCGCCGCGCGGGCCCGCCGAACGGGCCATGACGGAACTGCTCCGTCATGAGCACAGCTCAACCGAGGCTCATGACGGAGCGGCTCCGTCATGAGCATGGAAGGTGTTAATGGAGAGATTGGGAATGTTTCCATGTAAAAGTCTGTAAATAGCTTTTTCTGCAGAAGTATGGGACCCTGCAAAGTGTGGACTCCTTGGCATAATGCCCTCCCTCATTACCTCCCACTTGTGACGGCACAGCTTGGCAGCTGGGCATAGTCTCCACGCGGAGCTGCACTGAGACCTTCAACTCATTTCAAATGGGCCAATGAAGCTTCACCAGATGGTAATAGTTTCTACATTTTCACTGCCTCGTGTCCAGGTGAATATATTTGTCGATAGAGCCTTCATTAAAGTGCTTCAATTAGCTGCATTCATTTTGGCCAATATATATATATGGAACATACTAACTCCAGCTGACATCACCTATTATGCCTAGTCTAAAAGTATCTTAGGCCAAAATCGTATTTTTTGATCTTTTAGATCTCCATAAACAACTCAAATTACAACTAGGAACAAGCATTAAGTATATCTTATGGGCTGCCACTGGCCAGGACCCATTCCAATATGGACAGCAATTACAAGGACACCCACATCAAAATTCGTTGTTGCCCCTTTAAATAGCTGCACATGGACACACGTTGCACAAATCTATGTGCCACACCACCCGGAGACCATCACACCAGACTCAACGCACCCACATGAAGCATAAGGGACGATCCGTCGGGCCCCTCGCCCAATTGTAACTTTGGGGGCAGAATTCTATGTTGGTTGTAAGGATATCCTGTTGCAAGCCTTAAGTTCAACATAATGGTCCAAACACCTGATTTAAATGCCGGAGGGTCTTTGGTGTAACTTCTCTGTCTCCGACATAGTTACACACCTCCGATGATCTGATGGAGTAAGGGAGGTCAGAGGTTGACTTCTACGTCTACCCACCTAATTTAAATTGGCAGACATACACGTCAATTTTCACTACCCATCACTGTCAGGAAAATAGTGGTGGTAAAGGGCTGTGTAAAAACTATTCCCCGCCCCCCCAACATGGGAGGTAGTTTCCATGGTGAGGGGCACATTTTAAATGTATTCCCTTCAGGATTTTCTGTTTAAAGGCCTGTTTCTGTTAAAGCCCTCCCTGGACCCGTCCAAGCCCGAAAGTTATCGCCCCATTTCGTTGCTACTCTGGCCAGCCAAAATTACAGAGGCCCATGTCAATCTGGCCCTGTCTGAACATCTTGTACGGACCAATGCCCTCGACCCCACACAAAACGGATTTCGTGCTGGTCACAGCACAGAGACCGCGTTACTTGTGATGGTGGAACATCTCCGTGCAAGGTTGGATGCTGGTCAAACGGCGGCGCTCATATTATTAGACCTCAGCGCCGCCTTTGACACGGTAGACCACAGCATCCTCCTGCATCGGCTTGAGGAGACTGGCATTGGCGGCCAGGTGTTGCAATGGTTCCGCTCCTTTCTTGATGACCGCTCCTTCTGTGTTGCCATCCCTCCCTTCAAGTCCAATTTCCAACCGCTGGCCATGGGGGTCCCACAAGGGTCCTCGCTGAGTCCCACGTTGTTCAACCTTTACGTGAGACCGCTGGCTGATGTCGCTAGGCAGTGGGGCCTAACTCTGGTCTCATATGCCGACGACACACAGCTGGCGGTTACTCTCAGCGGGGATGCGGAGATTGAGGCCCCCAGGTTTCAGTCTGGACTGAAGGCGGTGTCTAGCTGGTTGACAGGCAACTGTCTCCAGCTAAATGCCACAAAAACGGAGGTGATGGTTGTCGGTAAGGGAGTGGAGTTGTGGGGTGACCAATGGTGGCCCTCAGAGCTGGGACCCACTCCGACCCCGGTATCGGAGGTAAAAAACCTGGGGGTTTGGCTGGATGCGGGCCTCTCCTTTGTAGGGCACACCAAAAAAACTGCGGCCTGTTGTTTCGGATTGCTAAGGGGCTTGAGACCTGTTCTCAAGTTCTTTGACGCCCCGACCAGGCAGCTGGTGATCCAGGCAACTATCATCTCCCGCCTGGATTATGCCAGCTCTCTTCTGGCTGGGGCCAACCAGGCCGAGTTAACCCGTCTGCAGCGGGTTCAGAATGCTGCGGCTAGGGAGATTGTCGGACTGCCCAGATTCAGCTCGGTGGCAGGTGTCCTTCGTTCCCTACATTGGCTCCCTGTAAGGAAGCGCATCCTCTTTAAGGTTCTGTGCCTTGCCTTTAAGATTCTGAGAGGTATTGGCCCGGAAATCTTATCTAGCTGTCTCTCCTTTTACGTTCCCACCCGTACCCTCCGTTCCCAGGGCTTGGCCTTTGCTGTGGTCCCCAGATTCAGGCTCAGTCGCAAGGGAGGCCGCTCGTTCAGTGTAAAGGTCGCGTCAGCATGGAACTCCCTTCCTGTTGAAATCCGTCTGATGGAGGACCTCTTGACCTTCCGGAGGGCTATAAAAACATTCCTGTTTTAGCTGCTCTTATGTTTTCATTCTCCTGTTGTGTTATGTTCTATCTTGTCTCTGCGCCGGGACGCTCCTTGGCTGGAGTATCTGTGCGCATAATAAATTAATATAACATAACATAACATAACATAAAAATAAAAACTTGCCGTACGGCTCCCTCATCTTTGACAAAGCCATACATCAAAGTTACAGTGCATTCACAACAACTGCCTTGAAGGTGGTTCCTGTGATTGTTAGGGAATGGCTCAATCAATAAATCTAAACCGGATCCTTGGTTAGCATACATGATTATCAGTAACACACTACCGGCCTTTTTAATCTTTGGTACCTGCTTTCTTTCTTTTAGAAATGCATTGCCCATTTCAGCAACGTAAACAAACAATTTCTAAATACAATCGCCTGTAACTATGCCTTGGACCCATGTTCAAATATAAGTTGTGAATGACATAATTGCATTACTGAATGGAACTGGTTTGGATTCTCTTTTAAAACTTGGTACTTGTTCTTACTTCTTCCAGGAATGGCTTTGCCCATTGCAAGAATATAAAACAAATCATTTTCAGTATGATGCATTACAACTATGGCTACCTTTATATAAAAAAACGTGTTTGGACCATTCATCACTAAGAAGCTTAAGGTAACAATCTTGCATTACTTATATCTACATATACAGCCCATTTGTAAAAAAAAGATACCCTGACAATCAAATTAACCAATACTTCTATAGTAATCCATATTAAAGAATCGTATATGTGGCTTCTAATCTACTTTAATAACAAAAGATGGAATCTGCTGCAGAATAAGTTAGTTGTAACAAAGGGCCTAATAGATTTCGCAAATATTTAAGTGAACGACACATCATTACTAGAACAGTCCAGGAAATGCTCTTGCTTCACCACGTAATACTAACTATTTTAGGCGTTTGCACACTAATATGCTAGTCCCTTCCTGTACAATACACGGTGATCGAACAACACTCCACCGAATCGTGGAATTTCCCCACCAAACCCCAACCTCCTTTTGGAGTACTTCCTTCCTCAACTTACTGCAACACCTTCTCAGAGTCCAAGATGGGCCTAGTATTGGTTCCCTCCTCAGAAGACTGGAATTCCTGTTCAGACCCAGCTGTAGCAAAATGATGAAGGTCCCCTCTTCATGTGGTAAAGGCAGTTTTCCGCCCATATTAGAGCTCAGACAAAAGTCTGGGAAGTCACAGAAAATGAATTGTTGCATTCCCTTGGACTCCCATTAGGGAACTATGCTGCAAAGAAAGAGCTGTTATGGCAGTCTGTTTTTTTGCTGTCTGTCACTGTCCACTCACAGGTGACTCATTCCTCTGTATGCCACAATTATGAGTCAGCTGAATCAGTGTCCTCATGCAGGATACAGGATACAGCGGAAACTTCTTCCTGGATAATCCCTTAGGCAGGGCATGAGGGCCCCAGCGTCGCCCACTCCCCCCCTTCATGCCTCCTATGGCTTGGAATAATGTCTTACTCCCCCTCACAGCCCATAGATTGACATGCACATATACAGTCTCTTCACACCCTTCCCCTCATTTTGTTGCCTTGCACAAGTTTCCTTGCACCCATTTATTTATCACCTACAGAGAGCAGGTGATAAATGGGACCATTTAACAGTAAAATATTCCAAGGGGATTTTCGCCTGACATAACTTAACAGGTTACTTTCTTAGCGATTTAGCCTTGCTACACAGAAATAATGTGGGAAATATTGGAGGGAGTGCATTTTTTTTTAATTTCAAAAGTTTTTTTATTGATTGTTTCAGCAAAAACATATAAAAAGTAAATCCAGTAGCGTAAATAGAGTCATAATTTCACGGTTCAAAATTACTGTACGCTACAATACATCATAGTAAATGTCATACAAAAGTACATGGCTGGTATCTTGCCTAGAACAGCAGAGCACGTATCTTATACTCAATAACAATTTAGTAACAGACATTGTATTTCAACAACATTTTATTCATTCAGTAAGGAAAATGTTCTATGATAATTAATAGTACAGTGAAGGGGGTCGGCGAGCATATGTTGATGGGTCGTGGAGGGTGTGTGGACCATTCTAAGGTGGCTTATGTGATGTGAAGTAGTTATCAAGAGTCGACCATAGTTTTCTCGTGGGAGGGCGCCATGGTGTCTGATGGAGTGCAATATTGTCTGCGCCACGTAAGCTGATTATCCAATTCAGTCACCCTGCGTAGTTGGCCTTGCTGGTATCTTTCCAGTTGCCAAGGACTGTCTTAAACGCCGCCAAGAGGAGGAGGTCAAGTAATGCCTTATCGTCTGCATCAAGGGATGGGTCCTGGGTGAATCCGAAAACTAGGTAAGAAAGCTCTTTTGCTGGTGAAATGTGGAATAGTTTTGAGATCAATTCGAATATCTTCTCCCAAAATTGTGCTTCGCAGTCGCATTCTAGGATAATGTGTGATAAGTCACCCTCCGCATGTTTGCAATTCCAGCAAAAGGCGTCTGGGGTGATGTTGTGTGCAAATAATCGTGCCGGGGTCCAGAAGGCCTTATGTAGGAACCAGTATTTTGTCTGAGACAGTGTAGGGCTGATTTTGTGTCTCGTGCAAGATACCCATGTGTTGGTCCAATCTAATTCTGTGATTGGCCTGGATGACAGGTTATTCCAGAAATGTGTGATTGGGGCAGTAAGGCCAGATTGTGGGGGACGGCTGAGTCTATAGAGAAAGGAAACCTGGTGTCCTAGTCTGTTTAATCTGGCAAGGTATGATGGGAGGGAGGGTGGTGTCGGGGAGAGTTTGGTTTTGGACAATGCTGTTTTTACGTTTAGGAAGTTATAAAATTCAATTGGTTGAAGATCGTATTTGATTTGCAAGTCACTGAAAGGAATAGGGTATGCCCCCGCAAATAGCTGGTATGGGAACAGTATGCCTTTTTTGATCCATGTCTCATTGTGCATGGGTTTACCCTTGTACATAATGTTACAGTTGTCCCAAAGGGATTCCCATCGTGAGCCCCGAATGCTGTTTTCTAGGATTCTATCAAACTGCAGGAGAGCAGATTTGGTGTTATGAAATATTGATTTAGAGTGGATTAGCTTGTTTAGGTTAGATGAGAGAGCCGCGCTAGGGGTGATACCGTCTAGAATTTCCTCCTCAATCTCTAGCCATACTGGAGTATAGTCAGGTGAAGGTGCGAACCAGTGGGCTCCTTGTTTGGCTAGGAATGCCGCTTCATACCTTTTAAAATCTGACAAATTGACCCCACCTGCAGATTTGTCTAAGCGAAGCTTTTTTATGCTGATTCTTGCTCTTTTCCCTTTCCATAGGAAATTAGAGATAGCCATGTCTAATTTGTGATAGAAGTCAGATGTGAGGGTTAGGGGGAGCATAGATATGAGGTAATTAACTAGAGGTGAAATCATCATCTTGATGGTCTCCACTCTGCCCCACCAAGTAATGAATCGAGGGGACCACCCCTCTAGTTGGGTCTTGATTTTATTTAAAGTTATCTTTTCATTTCGATGGAGGGTCTCTATAAGGGAGTCACCAAACTCTATACCTAGGTATTTCACAAACTCTGGTTGCCAACATAGCCCTGAGTTTCCCAGCACCTCTTTGGGTGTTAAAATATTGAGTGGCTTGACCTCAGACTTATCCCGGTTGAGTTTGTACCCTGAATGGGAGGAGTAAGTATCAATGGTGGTCATTAGTGCAGGGATGGAGGAGTCTGGTGATTCTGTTACAATCAGGATATCGTCCGCATAGGCGGCTAGTTTGACGCACTTATCTCCGAATTTCACACCTTTGATGCTTTCTTTTTTTTATATGAGCAATTAGGGGTTCCATTGCCAAGAGGAAGAGTGAAGGGGAGAGGGGGCAGCCCTGTCTTGTCCCTTGTTCCAGGAGAAAGGGGTCCGACAATGAGCCATTTATAGCAATGCGTGCGGATGGTGAAGGTTTTGGGCCATAACCAAATCAGTGAATGCTTCCCCCAGGTTAAAGGCGGACATACAGCTCTTGAGGAAATACCAGGAGACTCTGTTGAACGCCTTCTCTGCGTCGAGAGTAATGGCTACGCCTGGGGCTGCGAGTATTCTGGCTTTTTCAATGACGTGACAGAGGATCCTCGTATTATCGTTAGACATGCACTGTTTCATGAAGCCTACTTGTGATGTACTAATTAGCTTTGGGAGTTGTAAGTTTAGACGTGTGGCGAGGATCTTTGCGTAAATTTTGCAATCTAAGTTCATTAGGGAGATTGGCCTGTAATTTTTGGTTAGCAGAGGGTCTTTACCTTCTTTAGGTATGACTATGATGGTAGCTTCACTCATCGATTTGGTAATACCTTTTGTTACGCTAAAGGATTGGAAAAGTTTTAGGAGAGTCGGGCTCAGGGAGTTCGTGAGTTCTTTATAAAAGCTGGCGGAGAACCCGTCAGGGCCCGGTGCTTTCTTACATTTAAGGGTTTTAATGGACGCTGATAAATCCTGTAGGGTAATCGGAGAGTTCAGTGTGTCCTTGTCAGCCTCGTTGAGTTTAGGTAGACCCAGTGAGGTTAGGTATCTGCTACACTCTTCCGAGTTAAAGTCTAGATTATTTTTGTACAGGTCTTGGTAGAATGATTTTAATGTATTGAGAATTAGGTTCTGCTTTGTTTGGATGACATTGCTGCTATCTTTAACTGAGGCGATGTTGAATTGCATTTTTTTATGTTTTAGATATGACGCTAAAATCTTTCCAGCTTTGTTGCCCTCACAAGTTCTTAGAGCCTTAAACTTATTGACCCAGACCCCCGCCCTTCTACTGAGTATCGAGTTGTATTCATATTTGAGTTTGGTGAGGTCGTTTAAAATCATAGAGTTTTGGAGATCTGCCATATGCGCGGTTTCTAGATTTTTGATGTTACCTTCCAGAGTGGACAAATCTTTGTTTAATTTTTTGTTAGCTTGAGCTCGAATGCCTATTATTACTCCTCTCAGAGTGGCCTTGAGTGCCTCCCATACATTCGCTATGTCCGAGTCAGGGGTGTCATTAAGTTTGAGGTAGTCTAGGATGGCAGCCTCGATCTTTTGTTTGTTTTCCGGCTCAGAAAATATTTCGTCATTGAATCTCCATCTTTTAGGGGGGAGAATGGAACTGGAGCCCACTAGTTTGGTCTGTATGCTTGAGTGGTCAGAAATCAATTTAGGGGCAATACTGGTTTCTTCGATCAGGTGAGTGAAGGGGCTATTAATGAGGATATAATCTATCCTCAAGTAGGAATTGTGAGGAGGCGAGTAGAAGGTGTAATCTCGGCCGTCAGGGTGTTGGAGTCTCCACGAGTCGTGTAGATTGAATCTGGAGCATAGGCGATGTAAACTAGTATGCGATCGTGTAGGGTGGTAGGAGCAATTCGAGTGACGATCAGTGATTGGGTCTAGTGGCAGGTTGAAGTCACCTCCCATAATTAGTAGTTCTCCTTGGGGTACGCATTCTCGGGTCGGGGCTAGTGAATCCCAAAACTCTGGATCGTCATTATTAGGGCCATATACGTTCATGACATGGATATGATCTTCGTTTCTCTGAAGGTGTGCCATGATGAAGCGGCCGTTATTATCGTGAGTGTGTGAAACTACGGAGATGTTGGATTTCTTTGCTATTAGTGTAAGAACCCCCCTCTTTTTGCTAACTGCTGGAGAGCAAAGATTGTGAGAGATCCAATGTTGGTTTATAAATTCAGCGTCATCTTTTGACAGTTTAGTCTCCTGCAGGAGGAGGATGTCGCCCTTGGATTTGGACAGATACTCCAGAACTTTTCTCCTCTTGACCGGGTGGTTGAGGCCTTTAACATTGAGGGAAACAATATTAAGGCCCTCCGAAATAGATGTATTACGGGTCATTGGTTACTATGGTGTCGCTCTTGTTCAGGTGGTATACTGTTAAAGAATAGGCTAGAGAGCAGTGGGTGAGTGTTGATTATGAATGAGTAAGCTGTTTCATAGGGTCTGTTCTGTCTCGCGTGTATTGCTGTTACAATGGTGTTGATTGAGCAAACGTATTTCGAGTTTGTGGTGAACATGGTGCTGTAGTCTATTTCTGGGGGTAGGTTAATAGTACGATAGGTTGGATCGCTATAAGTGTTCTGTGGGGGCCCCCTTGAAATATCGGAAAGCAGTACTTTTGTAGACACATAGTTGAGAAAAAGCATTAACCACAAACAAAGAAAGCATGCTGAAACAAACTAGATTTTCTTCTTCCCCTTCCCCCCTTCCCTCCTCCCCCTCCCCCCTTCCTCACTCCCTCTCCTTCCCTCCCCCCTCCCACCTCCCCCCTCAAAAGAATTTAGGAACTGCGACGGCATTGCCATCCATCTGCGACGCAGGAAGGGATTAGAATGGTAGATGTAACAGGGAACAAATAACTAACAATATTCGATAGCTGTATGTAGTAAGCAGTATATAGTCGGTTTCGAGACACTGATAGTGTGGATGATCATGAAACTTAACTATGCATTAACATTTATAAACTTATTAATTAAGAGTATTGAGGAAAAGGTAGCTAAACATGACCGTTTAGTCGCACATACTGTATACATTTTGCATGTGTAAAGCAAGCGTAATCAAAAAACAAGCTGACATGAGGGGACTTTCAATAGGTACAGACATAATCTCTGAAAAAACCTTGAATCCCTTGTAAGTTAACGGTGTTAAAGGCTATGGAACAGAGCATTCGCCTCTATTTCGGTTTAAAGAGCACAAAGCG
Organism: Lissotriton vulgaris; assembly: GCF_964263255.1. NCBI lineage: Eukaryota > Metazoa > Chordata > Amphibia > Caudata > Salamandridae > Lissotriton > Lissotriton vulgaris. The sequence goes on from NC_141687.1 coordinate 1,121,060,467, forward strand.
AGTTATATTCTATAACACTTGATAAGGAAATCAGTGGATGTGTTAGGTGATCTCGGGTATATACACTGAGCTGTCTTACCTGACGGAGTCAACCAGACCAAATCAACACATCAACAGTACAACAGTAACTGAAGCGGAAGAGGCAGCAGGATGGTCGACTGCCTAAGTGTGAATATAATTTTGACTTACTATTTACTGGAAAAGGTACTGAACAATGGCATCACTAGATGCATCAAGTTAGGGGCTTGAGAATGCTATGTTAGAGTTACCCATGACCAGAACTCGAGTTTATATTTTCTTGCGAGTTGGTCTTCCGTTTGTTTGATGAGCTATTGGACACGTCCATGCTCTGCTGTGGAGAGTCTCCAATGAATTGCGCTAGTGCGTTAGGGTCCGTGAAGAATTTCGGTTTTCCCTGTATGGTGATTCTGATTTTCGCCGGTCCAGCAAAGGAGTACTGAATACCTTTTGATCTAAGTTTTTCTCTCAGGGCAAGGAAGCCCTTCCGGATTTCGAGTGTGTCTTTCGAGTAGTCCTGGGTGAAAGTTATATTATGACCTTCCCAAGTGATTTTGTGATTGTGTCTTGCGAATTGAAGTATAGCTTCCGTATGCTGGTACCTCAGTGGTTTGCATATCAGTGGACGCGGGCCTCTGTAACCGTGAGGGATGTAGCTGGGAACCCTATGGGCTCTGTCGAGCTCAAACTTGTGGTGGAAGGGAATCCCTGTTATCTTCGGAATCCAAGCTTGTAGAAAGTCTACACAGGAATTTGCGTCTTTCTCTGGGATTCCAAAAATGCGCACGTTGCCCATTCTATTTCTGTCCTCCAACTCCGCGAATTGGCGTCTGAGCTGGTCCGTTGATCCCTGGAGTTGCTGTATGGAGTTGGATGCAGTATTGGTTTTATCTTCCAAGTCACTAATTCTCTGTTCCGCTTCATCTATGCTTTTGTGTACAGAGCTCATGTCAGCTCTAATTGCAGTAAGTTCCAGCTGCATAGAGTCAGTGTTGGATTTGGTTGACTTTGCTAGGTCGTGTACCTCTGCCAGTTTTTTCAGGATTACCTCTAGGGTACTACTAACGTCCGCCCTCGATTTAATAGGAGAGTCCAACAATGAGGGTTCCGGTTTCACATTTTTGTTGTTCTTCTTCTCATCCCTGTCCGTCATTTTGAAGGAGATTCGTGTGTGGTTGGCGCTATTGCGACGGCCTTCCAGTTTGCGAGAAAGGACAGGATGACCTGAAGGATGCCAAAGCGCTGGTTGAGTTAGGTTGTCGAATAGAGACCCTAAGGTTGTGACTTTAGAGCTCAGAGTTCTGGCAGGTAGCGTCGGTGTGCTCCCGATAAGGTCCGGATCTCTTGCGCTGGACCTTTGGCTTTCAATTGGAGCGTGTAGAGAGCTAGCACTACTCAAAATGACATATTTCTGAATGGTGGGTAATGTACATACGTCATGCTCTACTTGTGGCTGTATCTCTATTTGTGACTGCACCCCCAAGTGTTATTGTGGCATTAGGAGTGGTAGGTTAGGCTACGGCACCTTGGGTCTGCAGGGCTGATTGAACAAACATCCCATTTGCTTAAAGTTCACAGATCACTGTTTCTGCTTATCTTTCCTGTTTTCGCGCCGAAAAAAACGAGAACGTTTAACACAGTTGCCATCTTGGGGTCAGGCGCCAGTGAAGGTAGGCTCCCTCAGTATTCAGCTAGATCGCCGCTGGAAGTGCGCTCTCTCTATCAGGGGTTCCCTTCAGGAAGGTGTAGGGCAGAGACACTATGCCGTTGAAGCGTTCCGCTGGACATTTGCGGTGATAACAGTGCATTTGTAGTACGAACGAGGCAGCTAGCGGGCGGCCATCTTAGGGACAGGCAGGCAGTCGGGCACACGGAGTCACCGGTAATCAAGAAACACGCCGGTTAAATTAATTGTTTCGCTTCGGCGAGTCAGGCATTAGTTGGCGCATCTTCTAAGGCTCACCTCCCCTCCGTGTGCGGCTCTTAGATCCGCCGTTTCCCGCTAAGTGACGTGCAGCTTGTCAGCTCTCTGCTCTGGGGCTCATTTCCAGTCGCGTGGCAGCAAGTCGGCAAAAAGGTGCATCCCGCGGGTATTAGGCGCCCAACTTCGCACCGAGTGTGCCTCAGTAGGTCCGAAGCCCGATTCTTCTGTTCATTCGGCTGCAGAGATGTTTTATCGCCCCTGAGAACGGAAAGATCGCTCCCCTGCGCGGCAGAGAACAGGCTAGGCGGCCATTACCAACGCCGTCCAAGCCACGCCCCCCGGAGGGAGTGCATTTTAAATGCTTTTAAACTTCTATGCTACTAATTTGATTGCGACCGTTTCGGAGTGTGTTAAACTCCATTCTTTTCTTTATTTTTAATACTGTTTGCTCATTTTGTCTGGCCCACGCGCTGTTTGCAGTCAGCGCTCTAGTCACTGCACGCAGTCGGCCCACAGCACCATTTAATGGACTGAGATCGGACGCGCAGCAGACGCACGCAGTAGACGCACGCACTAGACAGCCGAAGCTGATGCCGGGCAGCGGGCAGCAGGCTCGTCCAAGGCAAGTCCGTCTGCGCCTGTCCGCGCCTGGCCGGGTCTAGGGGCTAGGAGCTCGGCTCAAATTAGCAAAACCACTCTCAAATATTCACACAATCAGCTACTAGCTTTACGCCCCCTGCAATCTACCAAATGTGTGTTACTTCATCCGGAAATTTCCGAATCTAGCTGCATCTATTGTCAGTATGCACTAAATACGCATAATGATAACATCAAAGCTGTTTCTACCTTTATTTTGTCTAAACCTAAGGTACTAATTAATCCTTCTGGTATAGCCGATAAGTTTTTCCTTTTCCTAACATTAACTGCAGCTCGCTTCCAAAGCACAAGGCGGACTTCTTTGATTTACTGTCCTGCTTGCAGCCGGATGCCATGTTCCTTACAGAGACATGGCTACATGACAACTTCAGCCCTGATGTAGCCACTGCTCTGCCTGCTAACTATATAATAATGAGGAAGGACAGGAAAGACAAAACAGGTGGTGGAATTGTGATTATTTATAAAAAGCAATATACATGCAAATTCGAAGCTGCGAGGCTGCTTTATTTAGATTGACCTTGAGTCCCCAGTTTACTTTCTCAGGGCTTTTGCATTATCGGACCCCTGGGCCTGCTGGTCCTTGGGCTACCGCACTTCCTGATTTGATTGGTCCCTACCTTTTGTATACCACCAATTTTACCATCCTGTGCGATTTAAATCTTCATCTCGATGACCCGACCTGTGGGATAGGCACCACTTTGATCTCGGACTGAATTTTTTGCTCCATAATGCTGGGGCCACCCACTTGGCGCTATTTTTTCCAATCTCTTAAAGACTGCTTGTTCCCCAGCTCTCCTTATGACGTGGTCAGACCACTATCTAACTAGTTTTAGAAATATACAAGTTTTGTCTAATCCACCCGTACCTGCCCTGGGGTGTAAAGTTTAATGTAGGAATTGGGAGAAGCTGAATATAGAAGTCTCTAACCAACAATGCCCCTGATATTAACCAGGTCTCTTTCGCTGACCTAAAAAATGTCCATGGTTGGATTGAAAAATCTACTGATTTCCCTCTGTCCACTAAGAAAATGAACGATTACAGCCCTCCTGCCCCCTGGCTCTCGGAGAAGCTAAAGCAGGAAAAAAGTAAATGTAAAGTGCTCAAAAGATGTTGGGGGAAGGATTACGCAATTGAATCTAAACTTGTTTATAAAATGGCAAAAAGAGCTTATCACTTGTAACATTGCCATAGCTGAATATGTGAACACCACCATACATAATGCACACAGCGGTTCTAAGACCCTGTTCAAAGTAGTCAAAATGTTGTCTGGTGCAGGTAATTTACCTAACCCCACCAAAAACTTACCGAAGCACAATGTGAGGATCTGGCCAACTGTTTTCTCGGAAAAGTGGAAATAATGTACACAGCTCTGAATGATACTCAGGTTAATATTCTACAGCCACCCACAAAAACTCCTATACCAATAAGCACAGCGGAACAGTTGGATGGTCAGCTTGCTGAATCTAGTCTAAAACTTGAAAATTGGGCAATATTAGATGTTATCTCCTTTAAGCAAATTCTAAACAGCCTTAAATCAGGCTCGCCTGGAGACATGCTTCCTGTTATGGTGATGCAGAAAATGGATTTATCTGCTTTGAAAGTTATTATGGAGCTACTCAATGCTTCCATACGTGAATCAATCATTCCAGTGAAATGGAAGCATGCTATGGTCCTCCCGCTTTTGAAAAAGGCTAATGCCGATCCGGCACAATTGTCCAATTTTCACCTGATTTCATTGCTTTCAGTGTATTCTAAAATTCTAGAAAAACATATTAACACACAATTAACTAAATTTGTTGCTTCTCAAAAGTTTCTCCACCCATCTCAGTCAGGATTCCGGGAGGGCTTTTCAACCGAAACGGCTCTCCTAGGAGTCACTGAGATGCTGAGTGGTCATCTGGATGCTGGGGATACTACGGCACTTACACTGCTTGATTTAAACGCTGCTTATGATACGGTGTCCCATTCCGTATTGCTGAAAGCCCTGCAATCTTTGGGCATTGTTGGCCCCGCCCTTAATTGGCTTGGCGACTTTTTGACTAATTGTACGTTCCAGGTTTTCTCTTCTAAGGCTGCATCTAAAACTCTTCCTTCACCTTATGGAGTTCCTCAGGGCTCCATTCTGAGCCCACTACTGTTTAATGTTTATGTTGAGCCTTTGGAAACTATTGCTGAAGAAGCTGGGTTGCCGATTTTCTCCTGCGCCAACAAGACCAAAATAATTTTTTCCTTATCGGCGGATACGACGTCTAAGACATCATCCCTTCAGATGGGTCTGAGGAGAATTGCTGGATGGGTGCAAGCCAACTCGCTAAAATTTAATGGTGAAAAAACGGAGGTTCTGATTTGGGGAAATAACAAGGACCTGTGGGGCCCCCAGCACTGGCCGTCTGAAATGGGAATTCTCCCTCAATCCACTACTCAAGTTTGCAATCTGGGTATTATCATTGATGAACAACTGTCAATGAAGCAGCAAGCAGTGAAGGTGGCAACTACCTGCTTTGCTCTCCTTAAATGGCTTAGAAAAATCCTCTGGATGTTTCCTAGCTCCACTCTAAGAACTGTAGTCCAGGCTCTTATTACATCTAGACTGGACTACGGCAACATCCTGTATCTAGGCAGCAATAAGGACGTGATATGCAGATTGCAAGTGGTGCAGAACACAGCAGCCAGATTGTTCTGTCAGATCCCCAGAATGGCCTCTGTTTCAAGCTCTTTCCGTGATCTTCATTTGCTCAGGGTTGAGAATCGTGTGAAATTTAAAGACCTGAGCTACATGTTTAAAGTTATGTCTGGCAGTGCCCCTCTATATCTAAAGGCCATTGTCCAACCTTATATCCCATCGCGCTCTATTCGGTCTTCCACCCAGGCTAAATTTTCAGTTCCAAGGATTAGACTGTCACAAATGGACGGCTGGTCCTTTTCTTATCTAGGTCCTCATCTATGGAATTCCCTTACTCTACCTCTCAGGAAAGAAATTATCTTCAGCAATTTTTGCAAACACCTAAAAACCTGGTTGTTTAACTAATAAATTGCTGCTAAAACACCTGCTATCCTGGTTGTTTAACTTTAAACTCCTTCCTCTTTTTTCTTGTTAAGCCGCACCGGGAAGTCTTTTTGGTAGCTGTGCGCCTTATAAGATTAAATAATAATAATAATAATAATAATAACTAGGTCCAAATAATTATTCCCCATTCCATTGGCTTCAACTCGTAATTACACAGTATTGGCAGGGAGGTAATGCACTGTACTCATAATTACATTGTGGAGTTTGCACCCTATCAGTACAGCGCAACTCACATACGGATCCTAAGTGGTCACTACTGCCTTCCTGCTTCCAGTGTCACCTACATTATCTATAAGGAGACCAGACACTCATACCTTTTCTGACGTATATTTGAATCACTGGAGTGAGGCTATGAGGCAGACTGTTTTTAATACATTTTGCTCCCAAGCAGCATAAAGTAATTTTTTTAAGCTGATATTGCGGGACATTTATCAAAACTTCACAACTGAGTTTCAAATTCAAATTCAAAATAAGCTTTATTCGATTTTGGTCATTTAAAATCACAAAACATACAAATTCATAAAAACAAATAAAAACATCAGATATGTACATTATTTTAAAATTACATTGTTTCACAAAGTGTGTTAAGTACATTCAAGAAGAGTCATTTAACCTATAGGGTTAATACAAACCAGACTTTGTTCAAAGTAGATGTATCCGTTTATAAAATTGTAAGTATAAGAAGGCTGGTCTACATTGTCTCCAACTCGACTGCTTGAACAATGGTAGGATTCATCTAGCTCTTTCCCTTGCATAGAATTTACAAAACAGCGTCACATGTATAGTAGATTGTGGTGACACATTATCGCAAGGGCAAGGAGAGAGTTCTCTGGACCAATCATTAATCCCCGGATAGCTAACCAGTCAGTGGAAACTATTGAACCCAAATCGAGTTAAAAGGTGTCTGTTGTATTCCTCAGTACAGTATAAGAGGTACGGTTGGATATCATACGTAATCAAAGTCAATTGATGCTGAACTACCATCCCTTAATTTATCTCCAGGGCAAATCAAAGTAACTCTAAATGGGTCAAGCAGATTAATTTGATCTCCTTCCTGGAAATAGAATTAGTTTTCTCTGGGGAAGAGTAATAATCTGGATGCCCTATATCAATCATACGTTTTTTTAACATAATTCAGCCATGCGATCTTACTAGCGTGGTCCAGATTCATTAAGTCCTTAATTATCTCTCTGTTTTGTCTTGTACTACTAGTGGTCCATTTTCGGTGCCAAAGCAGTACAGTTTGTATTTTGATAATATCAGAGACATAAGAGATACCCAACTCACTGTGGCAATTAAAAACTGGGGAACTTGCTGGTACTTCTAAAACAAACCTTAAAAGGCATTTTTCACCTGTTGGGTCGAGGATACATCATGAAAGTCCTACACTCCCGCTCCAAAGATCACAATACTTATACACTTTGCCTGGCAAATCTTAAGGAGTATACCAGGGGGCCTTTTTCCCATTTTTTTGTAGTAGTTAACGACAGCTGCAGTTGACTTCATAAACAGTAGGCTCCTACTCTTCACAGCTGGGCCCCAGGAGCCTGTATTAGCAAATAAGATGCCTAGGTTGGTGAATATATTTTTGGAGTCTACCTTTTTATCCCCCAGGGGGAGGCTGTTACATTTATTTCTCCCTCACCCACAGGCCATGACAAAGGTTTTCTTCGCATTTAATTTTAATCCTAAATTATCCATGAAGCCAGTAAATGTGGTAAGAGCTTTCTGCAAACCTAGTTGCGTGCGGCCATAAGAACTGTGTCATCTGTGTAGAGGGAGGAGACTATTGGCCTTTTGTTGACATATGGGGGATCAAGCTCCCCCATATGTCCTTCAAGCTCCTGTTCCAGATCGTTGGTCTATAAAGTGACGAGGAACGGCGCAAGAACACAGCTTTGTCTCACCCTCCTATCCACATTAAATGGTGCTGTACATTCCCCTTTGGATCCATAACGCACCTTAGCAGTGGCCCCAGAATAGAATTGTTTTAAAACCTGAATCAGCATTGGATCGATCTTCAAATTTGTTAAGATGTCCCACAGTTTATTATGTATAACATAGTTGTATGCGGCTGTGAGGTCTACAAACGCCACATAAAGTTTCCCACCTTTTGCCTGAGTGTACTTTCCAATTAAAATATTAAGATTAAAACCTGCTCATTTGTCCCTAACCCCTGTCTAAAACCATATTGCACGTCATTTATCATGTTATTATCGCCTGCCTAAGTTTGTAGTTTGTTCAGAACAACCCTTCCCATTACCTTCATTTAGGAGTCAAGTAGGGATATCAAGCGATAACACACCGGGTTTTCTCGTTCCCCTTTTTTTAAAATCGGTATGATTACTGACTCCGGCCTGGTCTCCATAAAGCTCTTAGCACAACTAGCTTGAAGGACCCTTGTTATCAATGTTGACCACAGTAGTGGGAGAGATTTAAATAGGTCAATTGGGAGTCCATCGGTCCCTGGGGCCTTTCCACCTTTGCTTGCATTTATTGCCCCAATTACTTAAACATGGGTGATTTGGAGGTAAATGGATGAGAAAGTAGTAGGGTTTTCTACCTGTACATTTAGAGAGTAAGGAATGATTACCACATTTCCCTGAGTGCTATAGACCTTTGAAAAGATGTCTACCCACGTTTTTTCGTCTATTGAGACCGCTATTGTCACCACATCCTTGGTTTTGAAGAACGTCGTGTTCACTGCCCGCCAAAATAAAGAACAATCTTTACTCAGTGATGCTTCATGGAGTGCAACTCATGCTTGATTTTTTAAATCTTTCTTTCGGGGTCTCCGTGCCAAATGATGAGCTTTTCTACATTCTCTGATCTCAATTTGGTTTTTCTCTATCCTATGAAGGGCCTCTCTTAATCAGGAATATGCTTTTGTGCAATTTGAGTCAAACCACCCATTTTTGCAATCTCGTGTGCCCTTATTTTCAACTCTGAGCAGATTTTGAATCGTCGAGGTGATCTGTAAAAAGGCATTAACGCTTATTTCATGCAAGGTACCTTCCTGCAAGCATGCTAAGATGGATTCATAAGCCTTAGATATAATTTGCTTATTCAGCTCAAGCGAATCATGACTGTCCCAACGCAAGGTGTATCCATTTTGGCGGGAAAGGGATACACCCTGTGTCCAAACCAGTTTATTATTTATTTGCAGTCGACAACATCTGGCAGTACTATATCAATACTTAAGGGCAATTGGTCACTCATAACATTTGGGTGGATTTTATAATTTGCTACCCAGTTTGCATAACAATTTGGAACAATTATAAATCTATTGTAGATTCGAAGCCTCTACCTATAAAGGTGTAATCAAATTCCACTCTAGGGAAGCACAGCAGGTTAGCAAAACCATAGTCGTGAGAAAATAGAAATTCATTAAACTTTTCCCCCCATTCCAAATGATCAAAATGTGTCAGTGGATCATCCTCATCTGACGTTAAGCAACAAACATTTTGCCCTGCTTTTCTCCATAAATTAACATTAAAATCTCCCCCCCGAGATAGCAATCGTATCTGTATCCTTTGGAATCCTTCATTTACCAGCATCATCACTAAGTTGTCTTAAAATGTTCCCCAGCTGGCCCTTCTCTATGTTATTGTAAAAATGTATTACAGTTAAAATACAATTTGGGTCCACGTGTATCGCTACTATCTGGTAATAGGTTGCGTATTTTATCAGGGTCATTTTTTTTTACCACCAGCAGGTTTGAAATGTAGAGGTAAAGCCCCATCCTCCCCCCCCCCCCTCCCTTCTGTCTACCATATTTTGAGTGTATTGCTGGTGTATGGTATGTCTTGTATCCTTCAATGTGAACTTCCTCTAACAACCAGGTCTCCTGGAAACACAAGGGGGCATATTATCAAGGGGGTTTATCTCTGCTTTTTTGGCTTTAAAAGTCAAGAAAGCGGAGATAAAATGATCTCCCTATTACCTAGCTGTCGCTAACACCAGTTAGCGACAGCTAGTAGGAGATAGACCATCTTGGGCCCCGCTTTGCATGTCAATGATATTTATCACTAATGACATGCAAAGTGGGCGTGCCGAGATGTTAGCGACTGGAAACAGTCGCTAACATCGCTATCTCCTATTACCAACTTTTGGAGATATTCGCGCTAAGCGCAAATATCTCCAAAAGCTAACACCTGCCCCTGAGCAGTTCTTAGCCATGTTATCCAATGGTAGGTGGATAACATGGCTAAGAGCATTAGCTCGGTAATGCATGAATATCGCTGACTTTTTCAGCCATATTCATGCATTTCGGCCGATTTTTATCGCTTAGGAGATAAACCTTGAGGTATGTTACTCTTACAACGCAACTATTACAACGTAATGCTGTTACAACGCAGCTATTACAACGCAGGATCCATTACATCGGATGCCATTACAACGCATGGCATTACATAGCAGATGCTATTACAACGCATACCATTACATCGTAAGTATTGGTAAGTATATAATTTTTTTTATTTTATTTAATATTATATAATTGATTTAATTATTATTAATTATAAATAAAAATATTTATTTCGTTTTTAAATATTATAAATTAAATATATTAATTTAAGTAATTTTTTTAATAAGTATGAGTATAGGAGTATATGTTTTGGGGTACTGATGTATATGTTTTGGGGTGTTTGGGTATTTTTAGGTTTTAGGGCAGGGTTTGGGTTTTGGGGTACAGGGGTGTTTTTAGGTTTTAGGGCTGGGTTTGGGTTTTGGGGTACAGGGGTGTTTTAAGTTTTAGGGCTGGGTTTGGGTTTTGGGGTACAGGGGTGTTTTTAGGTTTTAGGGCAGGGTTTGGGTTTTGGGGTACAGGGGTGTTTTTAGGTTTTAGGGCAGGGTTTGGGTTTTGGGGTACAGGGGTGTTTTTAGGTTTTAGGGCAGGGTTTGGGTTTTGGGGTACAGGGGTGTTTTTAGGTTTTAGGGCAGGTTTTGGGTTTTGGGGTACAGGGGAGTTTTTAGGTTTTAGGGCAGGGTTTGGGTTTTGGGGTACAGGGGTGTTTTTAGGTTTTAGCGCAGGGTTTGGGTTTTGGGGTACAGGGGTGTTTTTAGGTTTTAGGGCAGGGTTTGGGTTTTGGGGTACAGGGGTGTTTTTAGGTTTTAGGGCAGGGTTTGGGTTTTGGGGTACAGGGGTGTTTTTAGGTTTTAGGGCAGGGTTTGGGTTTTGGGGTACAGGGGTGTTTTTAGGTTTTAGGGCAGGGTTTGGGTTTTGGGGTACAGGGGTGTTTTTAGGTTTTAGGGCAGGGTTTGGGTTTTGGGGTACAGGGGTGTTTTTAGGTTTTAGGGCAGGGTTTGGGTTTTGGGGTACAGGGGTGTTTTTAGGTTTTAGGGTAGGGTTTGGGTTTTGGGGTACAGGGGTGTTTTTAGGTTTTAGGGCTGGGTTTGGGTTTTGGGGTACAGGGGTGTTTTTAGGTTTTAGGGTAGGGTTTGGGTTTTGGGGTACAGGGGTGTTTTTAGGTTTTAGGGCAGGGTTTGGGTTTTGGGGTACAGGGGTGTTTTTAGGTTTTAGGGCAGGGTTTGGGTTTTGGGGTACAGGGGTATTGTAGGGTTCAGGGTAGGTTTGTGTTTTGGGATAATTAAATTATATTTACCATTTTTAAATTAATTAAAATATATTTAATAAATTAAATTAATTTTATTACATTAATTACATTTTTAAATTAAATTAATTATATTAAATAAATTATTTCAATTAATTTAATTTAATTTAATTTCAATTATTTAAATATGTTAATTAAATTAATTTCATTATTTTAATTAAAATACATTATTTCCTTTTTTTATTAAAATTACATTTTTTAAATAGATATTATTTTATTAAATTAAATTAATGGCTATTTTAAAATGTATTTTAATTAAATTAATTAAATTAAATAAATTAAATTAACTTAATAAATTTTTTTTTAAAAAAGGTATACTTACCTATACTTACGATGTAATGCCATGCGTTGTAATAGCATCTGCTATGTAATGCCATGCGTTGTAATGGAATCCGATGTAATGGATCCTGCGTTGTAAAAATTCCGTTGTAACGGAATGCGTTGTAATAATCAGCGTTGTACTGACACCAATCCAAACCTTGATAATAGCAAGGTTCCTAAGCGATAAAAATCGCCGCAGCTCGGCAATAAAAATATCGCTGATAAACCAACATAGAGAAAATGATCGCTAGTTGTTGGTAATATACCCCAAGATTTCGAATTTATCAATAAAATCAAACAATTCTGAGTTATTTTCTTTACTCCGGAGGCCTGCTATGTTCCAAAAGAGCACACTATTGACCTTCTGGGGGATCAGTTTATTCGGGATGATTATTTCGGAGGGAGAATCAGTCTGACCGGCCAGCTCAGGCCCCGTGCTCTTGTCCCAATTTGGGACTCTGGCCAGACCTAACTTTAATGAACTGCTAGTTCTAAGCCCCGACCCAGTGACTCCTTCCTTTATATCCATATACTCCCTCCTACCTGTTTTTTTTATGGTTGTCCTACGTGTCTCGTATTCTACTCGGATATATTGATCCCTTGTGTCAAACATCTGTTCTCTATTTACAGGTAGTGAATCATTCTCATCTCGTGATTGGAGGGGCCCGAATCTATTTTACACCTCCAAAATATAATGCATGTGAGCAGTAGGCTGTGCTCCGGGATAACTCTCTATCTGCCTATTAATCAAAAGTGGTCGATAAAAGTAGCCTAAATGAAGGAATCACTGGAGTGAGGCTATGAGGCAGACTGTTTTTAATACATTTTGCCCCCAAGAAGCATAAAGTAATTTTTTTAAGGTGATAATGCCGGATATTTATCAAAACTTCACAACTGAGTTACACTTTTAGTGAAAACATTTTTTTTAATATTTCCTAACATTTTCCCAGACTTGGTTGTGGAAACTGATTTTCATTCACAATCCAGATCTGGTCACGAAAACTTAGTTTGAACTTTGTAATTTTAGGCAAGTACTCACTACGAAAACATACTTTTCCATAATATCTAGTATGCCACACTTTTACACATTACGCACCAGGCCTATGTGATTGTAAAACCACACATGAATGACTTTGCTAATGTAAAAAAAACTAGTTTTCTTAGATAGTAACTGCTTTTCTTTTGAATGTGTTCCTACAGTGGTTATACAATTGCAGAGGACAGAGAGCCATAGTGTTTTCTAGAGGCATACACTTTAACCCTACATGTGGGTGGATTTAATGTACACTAGCTTCTACCTGCAATATTTATGGCAAAGAAAGGGTTTATGAACACAGGCCTCCCACCCCAGTATAGTATCAAACTCCAGTCATGCTTTAGGGTGCAGAGAGCCCCTCGCAAGAGTGAGTTCGAGCACCACTGCACCTGCTGCACTGTTTATAGCTATGTCTCTGTAGTACACACTAACCCTGGGCGGTGAACTCCGCTCCGCTCACAGAGTTTGCGGAGTTTCCCACACTCTGCGCTACAAGGAGCTAGTGGAGTTCCAAAAAACTCCGCTTTGTGTGCTGAGTGGAGTTTTTTTCCACGCTCGCGTTCACCAACGGCAAGTTGGCGAGTGCGAGTGAGGAGCATAATCCACCTCCCGGCGAGATTTTTCCTTGTTCCCGATCGCCGACATCAAGTTGCCAAGCGCGAGCATTGAAAATAAACCTCCAGGCAAGATTTCTCAATGCAGGGGTCAGGTTTCTTATTGCGAGTGGTCGCGTATGCTCACGACCACTCGCATTGAGAAACTGCCCGTTCGCACTGAGAAAGTTGCAGCTCGAGTAAAAATCTACTCGAGCGCCAGAAAGGCTAAGCTTACCCTGTGCACTGTGCTATTTGCAATGATTGCAGACAAGCATCTGGCACTGTGCAATCACCGCAAGTTTTTTTTTCACTTCATAGTGCAACTCCGCCCATGGTTAGTACACACAACAATCATGCCAATAAGGCCTTACCACAACCTTGCTGGGAAGTGAATGAGGCCAATAGGTGTGTGCACTACGTTATGACACTGGTTAGCAGAGTCACAGCACACCGAGTATAATTGCAACTAATGGTTAGCGTAGTAGGCGTAGTAGGCGTAGTAGGCTACGCGAAGCTACGTGAAGTGGGCGAGAAACTACGCCCACCTAAGCACTTCACGTAGCGCCACTACGCACCACCCGCCTCCCTCCTGCCCTCCCTAAATACTTAAATTACCTTTTAAAAATGGATAAAAACCACTTACCTTGTACGCTGCGTCCCCCGGGGCTCCCTCTCTTATTCGCGCCGCCGTCTTGGATACTAATGCGCATGCGCGGCCGCCCGCGCATACGCATTTCTCGCGAGAAATGCGCATGCGTGGGCGGCCGCGCATGCGCATTAATATCCGAGACGGCGGCGCGGTTACAAGAGGGAGCCACGGGGGATGCAGCGGACAAGGTAAGTGGTTTTTATTCATTTTTAAAAGGTAATTTAAGTATTTAGGGAGGGCGGGAGGGAGGCGGGTGGCGGGCAACTTCGCTACGCCCAAGGAGTGGGCGTAGTGTTGGTGTACCTCTTCACTTTCTGTTAAAAAAACCTTGTCTGCAGATACATTGTAACCCTTTCTCCGTTGCATTACTCGTCCTGTAATGTCACAAGCACGAGGGGGGTTTCAGGCAAAAGGGTGTCCAAAGGGTCTCCACACTGTATTTAAACCAGCGCATAAATCCTTTCACAGGCCCTGAGTTCTTCCGTTCATCACGCACACACAGTCTGACATCTAGACACTGCAGCACCACACTCTCCTCGGATTAGACTTGAATAAAGTGGCAGAGCCCCCCACTCAGGAGAAAAGCGGGCCTAAAATTGACACGGACGCTCCTTTGACACTCCTGTCTGAATGGCCCTACACCCTCCCTGCAGAAACGAGGCAACGAGGCGAAGGGGAAGAAAGTAACGCATTTTGTATCAAGCCTCCATATCCACAGTTCAAAAATGAGCAATTTTTACAGAAAGGAGCATTCTCGACAGTGCCGCCGGTCTCCCGTGGTCACACAGAACACTGCCGGCAAAATATGGAGTAATGTAAAGCTGTGCTGGGATTACTCAAAAGGGCCTGCAGAGCTTTGATTAAGCAGTGTGTGTTTTATTTTTTCATACTACACAATCACAGACTGACACTGATACAATCTGCTTATTATAGCGGCTCAGATGAAACCGCCTGGAACCGCTGCACTGTGAGGTCCTTTGCTTATAGCGGACAGATCTTCGAACGGAAGAAGAAAGGGAAAAAGGACCGTGGGCGGCATACTAAATGCATCATTTAATACATTTTGGCATTCCCAGTGTTACAAGCACGAACTGAGTGCCTGATGAGAGTAGGAGATGTGATGCATCATATGCAGGAAGGATGAGAATTCAACTGAGGTAGACCCTATTATACTGGACTGTAGTTGTATTTTTATAGCATTTGGCCATTTCTGGGCTTCGAAGCGCATAATCGGATGGGTAGCATGCTACACCATTGTGCAGTACGGTTGGGAGGGTGTTGAACTTGCTGAGTACCTTGTGGGAAGACTGTGGTGTCTTATATGTCATACGTTTTGGTGTATATATGACATTCGTCTCTTTGGTTGCAACACAACAACAGGATGTGACCTGATGTGATGGAGGAAGGGTAAGTGAGAAATAGGATGCCTCAGGATATAATTAGGCAGAAGCTATCATTTGCTCTGTAGGTCTCTTTTTGAGTTAATGGTGATTACAGACAAGCTTCAATCCACCTCCTATGCTGTGGGCAGCAATTAAGCCCTCCACGGTATTCATCATCTTGTGAGTCCAGGAAGAGGCTGGATAGGGCACGAGACGGAAGAGAGAGGTGCAAGACCTTCCTGGTTGGTCTGCATTGCAGTAATCATTATACGAGTAATGATTTACAGCCTGATCCATCATAGACCCGTTTTGCGAGTCTATAATAGCGATTCATAAGGAATCGCTATTACCGACTCGCAAAACGAGAATCATGTAGGAATCGCAAAAAGATTTGCGATTCCTACACAATCCTTATTGCGATTAGCAAATTGCTAATAGCAAATAAGGAATTACTCCCCATTCATTCCTATGGGCCAAAAGGCCCATAGGAATGAATGGGGAGTATTCCTTATTGCGATTAGCAATTAGCTAATCGCAAATAAGATAGCGATTTAAAGGGTGCCAGGGGTGTCCAAAGGACACCCTGTAGCTCCCCTTAAATGCAAATTGAAACAGGTGTTGCGCACACACATGTCCAAAGGACATGTGTGTGTGCAACATGCAACTTAGAAAAATGCTTTTAAAAGCATTTTTCTAAGTTTTCGCTATTTACCACGAGGTTTGACCTCGCGGTAAATAGCGGGCCGAAATTGCGAATTCGCAATTTTTTAATGGATGATGAATTGCATTTAATGAATCTCAAATAGAGATTCCTTAAATGTAATTCCTCGCAAAATTGCAACATCGCTATTGCCGATTTTTGCATTTGGGATGATGAATCCCAAATGCAAAAATAGAGCTTGCAAAGGGCCAGATTCTTAGAATCTGGCCCTTTGCGAGCCGATTTCGGCTTGATGAATCGGATCTTGCGTGGGTCCGGGCAAAAGTAAAATTTCCCTGGCCTAATTCACATTATTTCGGGAATTTCATGGTACGCTTTTTAGACGAAATTCTCAGATGCCGCTGCACCACTATTCGCACTTGCTGTAATAATTTACAGTGAATGCACAATTTACGGCTACAATTTACTGCAAACACATGGGAACAAAATAACCTGAAGAGGTATTGTAGGCTGTGCTTTTATTTACATGCATTCTTCTGCCAATAATTGATGTAAGGTCGCATTTTACACTAAAATGTAACACAAAATGGCTGATTTGCATTTCACACAAGTATGCAGTAATATTGCATAACCACACGAATGGAAATGACAGAACATTTCGCACACCCTTTCTTGTGTACATACAGCTTTGGCAAGTTGTTTTCTAAGACCTATTGTAAACAATGCAGTACACAGAGAGGGCTTTGGATCATCACCTTGCACTTGAGTGGAAGACTTTCTTGACCATCTCAATTCCATGCTCTTTATTCAATTACTTTTCTCCTTATTCTTATTTTTGTCTTACCTGCATCTTTACCAGCCTTTTGATTGGATGTGTTGTATCCTTCCACTGTTGTCATGGTGGAACCTAGATGCTTCCTTTTGCACTCAGTGGAGCACAGAGCATTCCTTTCTGTCTCTGGCTCACTCTCTTTTTCCCTCTTCCTTCTTCAATCCCTCACCACATTCCACTTTCAGCCCGAGTCGTCTGTTGCTTCTCCACATCGGTCCATCATCTTCATTGCCTTTTTTAATATCACTTTTTTGAAAATTAATTGTACGAGGGTCCAAGAACTGCACACTGCCATCCGGCTGCTTCATTGTTTTGCTTTGTGTGTCATAGCATGAAAACCTGGGGGCAGATTTACAATAACTGGCACATCCCTGCAGATCAGCAGGGATGCAGCAGTTAATTTGCGTGACTTTAGGAACCCATTGTGCCACCATGGATGCGCCGCATTTACAATGCGGCTCACGGAGAGACAGATGCTTGACTCATCTGTCAGTGTAAAGGTGACGCAGTACTAGAGTCATGTCGCAAGCGTGACAAAACTCCAGCACAGCTCAGGGGCGGCCCATACCCATAGTGCTGCATCACTCCTCATGCCTAGTGCAAGCAGGCGTAAGGATTTGACGCTGCAGGGACATAAAAGTGACTCTGTGAAATATTGTAGATTTCACTGCGTCACTTTTACGGGGCTTCCTTGTGACAAACGCCCACCTGCATACATTATATCTGACGTAGCGCAGGGCTATACAACGTTACGCATCTCACTAGATGCGTACATTGTAAATCTGTCCGATGGTGGTGCATTGTTTATGACGCCACTGTGTCACAGAAGTGTTGCAACGGTGTTGTAAAAATGTTGCAAGGGGCTTGTAAATCTGCCTCAGGCTTTTTAAATTACTGTTCTGAAGTAGCCATTGACCATCTTTGAATTGTAAATTAAACTGCAAAAAAAATCTACATTTCCACTGGAGAATCATGGCACATACACACATACATTCACGTTCACTGGTGACCATCTAGGAATTTTTTTATTTTTATAAAAAGCATTCCAATATTGCCACCCATAATGTGCATGCATCGTGATGCACCAATTGCCACCTTTTCTCATAAACAAAAACATTCCAAGATGGCCGCCTAAGCATGAGCATTTGTGCCCATACAATGTGAAGCACTAGTGGACATTTTAATTTTTTTTGTCAATCTCCAAAACATTAGCAACGCTAATTGGTTGGCAATCACATTTTAAAGGCAAGAGTTAATGGATTTACCAATGCTCCTTGATTCTAGAAAAGGGTAAGGCATGCAGGGACTGACTGAAGACACCCATATGTGGATGATACATTCAAACAATGGGTGCATTTCCTCTTTTGTACTGAGTTTTTCAGTATAGTTGAACTGGCGATTATTTTCCCACAGTATAAACATGACCTAAGACAGTTTAATGCCTCGGACAATGCTAATCAGAGATTTGGGGTCAAACATGGAGGCATGTATTGCCCTTTGCAGGCAACTAGGTCAATTGGAATTAGTAAGCTAAAAAGGTAGTCCCTCTCCAATCTATACCCTCTACTTAAAAATACTTCCTCTTAACAGTGTTGCCCGTTTACCAAAATTGACACAAGTGAGTGTCTTCCAATCCAAAGCAGATTGAGATACAGAGTGAGTTTCAGTAATATTCTCTGCCTCTAAGTGTGAGAGCTCTAGCATTGACAGACACTTTTGATGCAAAATGGCACCCTGAGAAAGTCATACACATGGTGGCTATAGAGAGTGCCCTATATGCTGACAATGGTGAGGACATCACTGGAAGACATGATTGAAACGCCAGCTTCATCTATGCAAGGAGGGCACAGCAGTTTAGGCAGGCGCCGCGGGGAGGCTATGCACACATGCTTGATGAAGATGACTAAGCATATATGCAAATTAGAGATATTAGCAAAGGAAATCACAATTTGTATGACAACCTTGATAAGGATGATTGGAAAGTCAATAGTGGGGTTGAGAACAGTGGGAAAGGAAACTATATCGAAATTGAACCAATGGTCACACAAGCCATTATGGACATGTTTCCTATGTGGCATTCCTAACCATGTGTCCAAAACTAAACAGAGCAATTGTACAGCAATAAAAGCTGTTATGAAGTGTAAAGGCCAAAGACCTTACTACTTGTAGGGCATGTACTTCTCCAATTTCAAGAATAGTGTGCCAGCCAAATTCTAACACAAGTTGTATTTGCACTCCTCCATATGTGAAAAAAATATTGACGTAAGTGGATTTGTTCTAAAATCTTAGCTCGGCCTTCAGCATTGTGTAATTCTGCTAATAAGCACTGGACGTACTACTATGTGACAGCAATTAGTGTCTGTGCTACGTTCATCAATCAATCAATCAATCAATCAATCAATCAATCAGGGTTCTTGTAAAGCATGACTACTCACACGTTAAGGTCTCAAGGTGCCTTAGGCATGTTTCCAGCTTTCCTTCACAGGGCCTAGGTGGTGCGCTGAATAGTTGCTGCAGTCACGCAAGTCCTCCCACAGCAGCTAAACCGCTTATCTCTGCAGAATTCTTGTGCATGTAGATGTACCTTAAGTGCAGCCCATGGGATTGGTCTACCCGGCAATTTTTAACGTTTTTAGGTCGAGCCTGGGTAGCGCATGTGCTGCTTAGTGAGGCATGCTAAATTCAAGCATAGACTTGAACCCTAGCCCACTCCCGCGCCCACCGGAACTCCTGAGGCGTGAGCCGGGAGCTAAGCTAGTGCTTACTTACATTGTTTGAGTTCATAATTGATTTATTGAACGTAGCCATGAAGAAAAACTTCTTCATTTTTCAAGATAAGTTCTACGTACAATCCAAGGGCGTAGCCATGGGTGCAACATTTGCCCCAAATCTGGCCATTATTTATATGGACCATTTTGAGCAGGAACATGTTTTTTCACCTACTAATCCTTTTTCATCCATGCTGACCCTATGGGTCAGATACATCGATGATGTCTTGTGCATTTGGCATGGTAACAGTGACCATCTAAAGGATTACCATACTTGGCTGAACCAACGTAACACCAACATCCAATTTACGTTGGAATCAAGCAACACGTCCATACCTTTCCTGGATATCTCCATCTTCGTGGAAAATGGGCATCTTTCAACCACGCTCTACAGAAAACCGACAGAGAGGAACTCCCTGCTACAATATGGTAGCCACCATCCGAGGGGCCTCAGAGACAATCTTCCTGTAGGACAGTTTCTGAGAATCCGAAGAAATTGTTCTTCACGTACCAACTATATCAAAGAGTCAGAGATCCTTAATGAGCGTTTGGTTACACGAGGTTACCCGGCCCGTATGGTGAGACATGCCAGAAAGCGAGCATGGTACAACCCAAGAGAGAATCTGCTCAACCCTGAGGCTCGCATTGATCCTGAAATGAATCGAATGATTTGTGTCACTACTTTTACCACAAGGAGTAACGAGGTGAAACAAGTGATTAATAAGAACTGGCCTCTAATAGCTAATGAGATTGACCAACCACAGCTTCCGCTCCATTCCTTTAAGAGGTCAAAAAACATCCGTGACATGGTGGTTCATTCATACTTGGAACCTGAGAGCCCCCCTACACTCACTAGCCTATGGCATTTACCACCGGTGATAGGTCACTTTAGATGTGGGAGTTGTATAGCTTGCGAGTCTACCATTCAGACTAAAACTTTCACTCACGGACAGCAGACCTTCACACTAAAACACCACACTAATTGCAACACTGATAGTGTGATTTATATAATCAAATTCCCATGTGACAAAGTATATGTAGGACAAACCCAGCAAAAAATAAAATCCCGTATTTCTGCACACAACAGTAGAATACGCTGCAAGGTTCTAGGTGCCCCGCTGGTGGACCATTGGCAAACCGCGGGACACACACTTGCAGATCTAAAGTGGCTGGTAATAGAGAAAGTCGCCCTGGGCAGAAGAGGTGGGAATTTATCGGCTGTACTTAACCTACGAGAGTGCAAATGGATGTCTCTTCTAGACTCCATTAGAAATGGTTTGAATGAACAAGATGGCAGTTTTGCCCAATTGGCCGCATTACGATGATGGTATTCTGCAATATGCAATTCATTGTTAGTTACTCGTCTACACCATAATGCATATTCTTCACCCTCTGGATTCACTGGAATGTAATACAATTCTTAATCTCTCCAGCTTATGTCTAACTGTGTGTCATGTAACTCTAATGGCAAACGAATATGTCCATACTCGCCTTCACTCCCGTGCCTGGGTAGTGCGCGAGAATTACTAATGGTAAACGAATATGTCCTAACTCGCCTTCACTCCCGTGCCTGGGTAGTGCGCGAGAAGTATCACAGATAATATTGTCTTTCAACTTTTCTTTGATTGTTTGTATTTTAATTCTATTGGAAATTCACTATGTGCTAGCTCACCTTCACTCCCTTGCAAGGGTAGTGCGTGAGCTTTATTTTTATTTTTTATTTTTGTTTATAATATGATTATGGGCTAAATGATTTGGACACTTATGCAGAAGCAAAATATAATAATTTTTTCATTGCGTTTCGGGTGCCAAGGTGGTCATGTATCCCCTATGTGTATTAATATACACAGTGGAGAGGTGTACTGCGCTAATCTCCTTTCCCCTCCACTCGGTGCATACACGCCAACCTGTTTTCTATTTCTATCGGCGAAGTAACGCCATAGGCTCCGCCCCTAAACTCCGCGTAGCGACTGGCGGAGTTTGCAGTCTCACGAAGCAGCAAGAAGCTCTGCTGCCTCGATCTCGGCGTATCATGTAAGTAGTGAATCCAGACACCCTACTGTGTACTTTGTAACCTAATGCGTGTGCACACGTTTTCCAATGCGGCAGCAAGTTAAAACGCCTTCCGTATTTTAACCCCATAGATAACGGTGAAGGCACCCAGCCGACTTTGTCCTTTGGCGACTTTCGAGTGCACTCTTTCCCGTCCATCTCATATTTCGCTTGGACTTCACAAGAGGTACGGACTATCGCAATAGCTGCCAATTACGAACATGTCTAAACGATCTATAGGTTAGACACACTTTCTGAATCTGATATTCTGCACGTTTGGCTTGATTTAGATGTAACAGCCATTGGATTACCGCAGCACACATCCAGACTTGACCTGGTTTACTGAAAGGTATGGACCCCTGCATGTGGCCCTTGGAAATACCGCAATGTCCTGTATTGGTGCTAATTTGCCTTAATTAATATTTTGACACGTTTTGGCTTGATATAGATTCCTCAGCCATTCCGCCAATTGACAAGCGCGACGCCCACTTTTCCTCATTGATGCAAGGTGGTTAACTGTAACTTAGGTAAATTTTAAATCCTCTAGTACTTGGCAGGCTGTAACATCAGTGTCCCAATTATTGATAACCTACAGTATCTGGTTTGTTTTAGAATTGCCCAGCTGTTTTTATCACACCAGCACGCTGTTATTTTGTCCTGCTGACGTTTATCTTGACGACGTGTGGTTACTTTAATTCAAGGTAATCCATCACAATTTTTTGCAATTGCTCACTGTGGTAGTGTACCGGTTTCCCTAACTGAGTACTATTGTGATTCATCCTGTTAAGTGAACCATGTTGGCTAATGTCTCCCTCTTTTTAACAATGTAGTGCATTTAAATGCACGTGGATGGGTTTGAGTTTGATTTATTATTTACTCAACTCGTGGTCCCTCCAGTCTGGAGGTCCTTTTGACCCAGACTACATGGTAATAATTTATCTTTAATTAAGCCACCCTTGGGGTGTACAGGACAGTGACTGTGTTAGCTCTTAAACATGAACAACCGATTCCTGATATTGGTCTTTAATTTTTAGACAGGACGGCCCCCTTTCGTCCCTCCCCTTCTTGTATCGGTCCTGATGAAGACCCCGGCAAAGGACTGAATTTAGCCTACACAAAGGGGTCGAAACGTCGACGCCTCCTCACTCTTGGACGTCCGGCACATCCCTGTTCCACATTAAATAACTTGTGTGACCGTTGAACGTCCTTACTTGAAGTGCTTTTGCAAGATTGGCCTTAATTGATATGGGCCTGTTTGGTTTTTGGAATAATTCCTAATTCCTTTTGAACTTATGTATTGACATACGTTATCTTCAAATCTGTGTATTACTTCTAACCTTTTCACAACTTTTGAGCACTCTTCCCTTTCTCTTTCCCATATTGGGGCCTTTTCATTTTTCCGATTTTTTCATTTTTCTTGCAATGTTTGCAATGATGTTTCACGAAATTTCTTATGTTATGTTGTTGAATAAATAAACAACATTCTCTTGCTCTTGAACCATCACCTCAGTTCCTTTTGCAATTTTTAAATTGGTATTGTTCGTATTTTTCTTCCACGGGGACCCCCACTACATTTACTACTTACATTGTTTAACTGCATTACTGCCATTGTTTTTATCGCACTATTCACATGTTCTTACCTAATCTGCGCCGTTTTTTAAAGGAAATCTTTTTGCTACTGTCCTCAGGGGAACGCTTTTGTGGAAAGGCTGGGAGGACTCTGTCCTATTCGGGCAGGGACTCTGGTAGCCTGTTGCGGTTCCCCCGGTGTTAAAACTTAGGCTGCAGCGTCAACATTATCGGCGCCATCTTGCCCCCTTTTCGAGCCCATTCCTGCGCATAAGCGGCAGCCATTTTGAGTACCATGGCCTCTCTGCCCATCGCTGATAGCCAGCGCGTCTCTCTCTCTCTCTCCTGACCTCGCAAGCATCCCCCGCACGCTGACAGCCCCCGCTCTCACATGCCTTGGGTCATAAACCCCTCTTCAGCGCAGCTCTGCCTCGGAACCCCATCCTGTTCCCAGCGCGACACCTCTATTCATTCTTTTCATGGTCCCGGGTCCTTTGATAAAACCCCCTTTCCTGTGTGCCCGTTTGTCTTACTCGTTCCCAGGCCGCCACCTGGCCCTGCGGATACTGTTTATTGCCCCCCTGTACAGTAGGAAGCTTCCCCCATCAAAGGATCCACGAGTTGATCAAAGCCCCCACCCTATGAGATCCGATCAATCTCATACATTCCGTGAATCGGCGGAATGTCCAGCTGCGCGATAATCATCACCTGTTGTGACCGGGGTGGGGACTCCAACTGTAAATGTGTGTGGGAACGGGCCTGAAGCGGGGATTCCGAGGATGTCTTTCCGTACATCAAAGTATTGACAGAGATGTGTTTCACACAATCAAGCAATAAACTTGTGTATAAGAGGCCAGGCCTCAGAGATGCGGTTAGAGCACCTCGAGAAGATACCCTGTTGTCTGATTTGATGTGTTCTGCTCCGTCGGAATAAAACTTCTGTTTCCTGCCTTCCAGTCTCCAGCGCCTGCCTCTTTGTTTGGTAACTTTAGTGGGTATAGAGGCGGCTAACGCCGGGCAACTCAGAAAAAGGTCATCGGCCCTACCTTTTTCCACAATTGGCGTCCCAAACGTGGGGCCCATCAGCGACTCGTGGATCCAGTGGGAGAGGTCCCGACGACAGAGTGAACGACTGCAACGATCGGGAGAGCTCCTGTCCGATAGACCCTCGTCTGACAGCCGATCATCCGAACTTCACTGGTTCCGAACAGACCTCTCTCGAGTGATCTACGGTCCTGACTGGGAACCATCAGGAGTGCCGCGAGGATCACGAAGAATAGAGGACGATCGGGCGCTGGATTCGGAAGACAAGAAACTGTCCATGCGGTCCGGGTAAGGTCGTGGAAACACGACGAATTGCGAAATGATTGTTTGATTGTTTGGAAAATACTAGTATTACTCTTTTGTTGATTTGTTTGGAGATTCACTGTCTGCAAACGGAGAAACAACAGGCTCTCTCTTTGCAAGCAGTGAAGGATAGGTAATGCAGACTTTTGTCCCCGTTGTAATCCGTCGTGCCTATCTTCCTCCCCCACTGATTGATTGTTTGGCCCGAACTGTTGTTCGCGGATTGTTCTCTGGAGATTCTCTGTCTGCAAACAGGGAAGAACAGGTTCTCTCTTTGCAGGTAGTGAAAGGGTAGGTAACGCAGACTTTTGTCCCCGTTGTAACCCGCCGTGCCTACTTATTCTCCCCATTGATTGTTTGATTGACCGAACATTGACTGTTCGATATTGGTTCTTTTGAGGTATTCACCGCCTGCAAACAACGAAGAATAGAAATATTCTGTCTAGTCTTTGCACGCAGTGATAAGATAGGTAGTGCAGACTTTTGTCCCCGTTGTAATCCGTTGTAATCCGTCATGCCTGTCTTCTCCCCACTGATTGGTAGCCTGTTTAGCCCGGACCGCTTATTAGAGATGAACCATCCGGCTCCACTGGAAGGCACCCCTAATAAGGACATGTTCATGAAGCATGGATTGATCGCTATAGCGTCTAGCAAGCTGTGGCATAAATATACGAAAAAGGATCGAGAAAGTCAGTGGCCACTGATAGGGTCCTTCGATGAGGATAAAATAAGCGCGCTAGAAACAGCCCTTGGTAAACACAAGACAACGCCCACTATGCTTGATAGTCTCGGCATGTGGCGCAAAGAAACCGAACAGCGTAAAAAGAGAAATGAGAGTAGGTTGGGAAAAGAGCTACGAAAGGCAGCCCACCTAGCTGCTAGGAAACTAGAAGAAGAGATTAAGGAAAGAGAGGAAGCCAAACAGAAACTAGAGGTAGAAACATCAAGCCAGTGTCCGGTTAGAATGCCCTCTACGCTCTATCCTGAATTGCCCTTGAAACAGCGGGCCAACGATGATCTTTTGTTAGGTCCTCCGATCATCTACATGCCCCCTCCATATGCCCCTTCCCAACCTTTAGCACAGCACCCACCACCCCCAAGCACAGGCGAGAGTAGTACCAGAGCTTCGGCCCCCGTGGCCTCTGTGCCGGCCGAGCCCCTTGTATTAGGTACAGCACAAGCGACAGTGTTAGATGACCCAGAGACTCGGAAGGCAGATTCCACAAGAACGAACAGATTAAGCAAGGATGAGCGAGCAAGGATTGACAAGGTAGTGAGGACATTGGTAGAAAGAAAGGAAAGTGAAGAGCACGTCACGGACATGTTCAACACGTATACAGGGAGCCACAGACGACATTTTGCCGTACGACTGTGTTACCATGTCTTGAATGCGTACGAGGACCGATATCGAGACAAAGGTCCCGAGAGCCTAACGACTCTGTACAGGAAGGTCGATATCGGGGATGAGGGCGAGTGTGATGTGACGGACATCCTTACGCGTACGCTTGAGGTTTTATGCCACCTCACTGAACAGGAATCGGAAGCTAAACCCACGACACCTGTAGCAACTGAGCGTTCCACTGAGAGCAGCCAAGGTCACCGGCGCCTTCGGAGAATTGTTTGCTCCCACCGCGGACGAGTTATCTGTCTGGCCGCACCCCCTCACCCGGCGCTATTCCAAGACGCGTGAGGACGGCGATCCTGCCCTGAAGGCATCCGGTTGTCCAGCGCACCGTGCCCCAACTAGAAGTAATAGACTGTATTCCCAGTAACTGAATCGGACCTCTGCTAAAACAATGATACTTCTCACCACATCATGTAAATAAATGCAGAGGATCAGAACTCCCTAATTGAATAATTTCAAGACCCGTGATTTTGGTGTCACTCTACCCAACAACCTAGAAGATTGGGCTTTACCCTTAAACCTATACCGGCGCTTCTTCAGAATCCCAACCCAACCGCATCTCGAAGAACGGTTCACCCACTAAGAAGGAATCACGTGGGCGACCCAAAAAGGACCTTCCCAATTGAAGTTAATCCTACCTCAAGGCACCAACTTGGTGTTCTAAATAATTGTGTTCAGGCAAAACTATTTTTCTTGTCCTGATGATGATCCCATGATACTTGAGCTGGGGATCGAAACGTCGACCTTAGAGGAATTCATACATGTACTTCCATGATATTATTGTGTGTATGAATGACTCCAGGATACACTGCTAATGTATATCTAAAACCAGTGACCTGATAGCTCACTCTGTTTGCCTGATAACTTTCCTCACTTACCTTTACCCTCTTGCCTTCCCTCTCTCTGTACGGCACAGGACTGTGCCCTAATTTAACCCTTACTCTTTGGGTTAATTGTTGTATTTTTAAGATCATAAACTTATTGAACCAATAAATATTCCTTGGCCGGCTGGTCAAGGAATCCTGAACTATATAGAATTCCTCCTCGAGAGATCGCTCCCCTGCCTGCGCTCTGTGTGTCATTTGGTATCGTTATTCCTAAGCTGCACTATTTGTCATTGTGAAGGCGTGTGCATTTACCTACCACTGCTCGCTCATTTCTGCGCTCTGTGTGTCATTTGGTATCGTTATTCTTAAGCTGCACTATTTGTCATTGTGAAGGCTTGTGCATTTCTTACCACTGCTCGCTCATTTCTGCGCTCTGTGTAACATTTGGTTTCGCTACTCTTAAGCTGCACTGTATTGGCGCTGTGAAAACGTGCGCATTCACTTGACCTTACTCGGTCATTTCAGGTAAACCGGTGCATTATCGGTGAGATCCCCCGGCGCCCTGCTCTGCCCTGCCCTCCATTTTGAGCTTGTTGTTGTTGTTGTTGTGCTCCGTCCCTTGAGCCCGCCACGCCCCCCCAGCTGAGCCGCCCTCCCACTAGCAATATAACGCGCCCTCTGACCACGCAGCATTGTGATTCTCTCGTCGCTTCCTCCTCGAGAGATCGCTCCCCTGCCTGCACTCTGTGTGTCATTTGGTATCGTTATTCCTAAGCTGCACTATTTGTCATTGTGAAGGCGTGTGCATTTACCTACCACTGCTCGCTCATTTCTGCGCTCTGTGTGTCATTTGGTATCGTTATTCTTAAGCTGCACTATTTGTCATTGTGAAGGCTTGTGCATTTCTTACCACTGCTCGCTCATTTCTGCGCTCTGTGTAACATTTGGTTTCGCTACTCTTAAGCTGCACTGTATTGGCGCTGTGAAAACGTGCGCATTCACTTGACCTTACTCGGTCATTTCAGGTAAACCGGTGCATTATCGGTGAGATCCCCCGGCGCCCTGCTCTGCCCTGCCCTCCATTTTGAGCTTCTTGTTGTTGTTGTTGTGCTCCGTCCCTTGAGCCCGCCACGCCCCCCCAGCTGAGCCGCCCTCGCCCCTCCCCCTCCACTCTCCATATATGACAGTAGTTCCCGCGCGCAGCGTCCACGCGCAGCGACCGCGCCCAATCCGCGCCGAAGGTGCGCCAAAGGTAAGCCCGTCTACGCCCGTCCGCGCCTGGACCGCGCCCAGCGCCAGACCCCCTGCCCCTCGCGCTGCCCAGCCCCCCCGCATTACCTACGATGCCGCCACCCTCCTAGCCCTTAACCCCGGTCGCGCCCCCAACTGCGTCCAAGCCGCTCCTGGACGCACCCATGGACCGTTCTCCTGCTTCTCCTGCAAATTTAGCTGCACCGACAACATAACTGAGAGAGCGCAAACTGACCAAAAGGTAGAAATGCATCACACTTACATGTAGTAAGCACAATTCATGAAGAGAAATGCCATGAGTGCTGATAGTATCCATAATTATATTCTGAAATGTGTAGTTAATATAGAAGTTTAAATAGAAGTGGAACTAATACAGAAATGTGTGAAGTAACATGATTTTATTAAACGTGATTATTCCTGAATCCATGTTATGTAGCTGCTAAAATGTAAGATGGCATACGGAAACGTTGAATGTGGTAGGCCTCAGGGCCAGAGCTAGGAGGGAGGGGGAAGGTGGTTAGATTTCATAACATGGATTGCACTAATGTTTAGTAATAATGAGTAGGCTTTGATTTATAGATGTGTTTACTAAATCAGTAGAATAAGAGTATTAACATGATAATAATTAAAGAAGAAATTGAATACTATAAAAATGTTGTAGAGCTGGAAAGCTTTAACGTTGATTTATACATATTAGTCTGGACCGGGGAATGTTGCAACGCGGTTGAAAAACCATGAGAATTGGGATTTGGCTGCAAATGTCTGTCTGGAAGAGAAAAGGGGGTATTCAATTATTAATAAAATGAATAGAAGCTTGTTCATGAAATGGACCAGACACGGAGGAGGGTTCCGGAATGTTTAAGGGGTATCAGCGGGCCGGAGAAGAGTCTGAGAAGCAAGGTCGACTCTAACCACAAGGCCTCATCATGGAAAGAGCCAGAAGCTACACCACGTGAGGGGCGTCTCACGAGGGGCGTCCTAAATGTTGTTGGATTTTTGTATTAGGGACAGCACCCCTGGGTGGAGTTAGAGCAGAAGCCTGAGGACCCTTTAGAGAGCGGATGGGTAGGCAGAGAGGGTCCATGATTGGAGAACTATAGGTTTTCACCAAGAGCTTGAGAGTGGGTGGCTTCCCTTGGGAGTCATTCACTGCTGACACCTTTTGATAGGTTGAGACCTGGTTAAGTAGGGATACCATCTAGAGCAGGGTAGGGTCAGCCTAACCTGTAATTTGTCTCCGGCTGTAAATGACTGATAGATTTCAATATGTGTCTATGCTAATAGCACTATTGTTTTTAGAACTGGTATTGGTAGTTTCCGTTGTTCGTCTGAGGGCTTTCAGAGAACACATGTACGTAGTTGGGCCCGTGTATCTGGTGAATCTCATTTTGAGATGCTTGTACCTGCAACTTATCTTGACTTTATAATAAATCTTTGAAAGCTAGAAGTTGTTTGTGATCCTTTGGAGCGGAGTCCTTTATTGGGTGAACTAACTTGGTAAGCGATGCACTTTCTTCCCTCAATGACAGGCAATAAAGGTTCAGTCGACCAGACCGGGGTTTTAGATCGATAGTGATAAGGTATTGATCAAAATCTCACCCTTCCAGTTGGTAGCAGAGGATGGTTGCCTTCTTGAGGAAGGTGATCTAGGCCAGGTTAGATTAACCCCAAGGCCCCTAGAGACCGATGATCGGAAGAACCGCCCGCGGAAGAAGGACCGGATGACGTGAGACAGAAAAGCAGCAGTATCGGTCGAAAGTGAGTATAAAGGGTCATGCGTGCTAGATTGCGGTGTTTTGTATTGTATCTATGTTGTAATGTCTGGCGGAGTTGAATGCCTGTAGAGAGACTGTGGAACAGGTTGTGAGCGCGCGCAACCGGTGGAAATCTTAAGCTCAAGGAGAGCTTAAGTGGTTCGGGTGTATCGGACACTCAGAGTAATTGTTAACCAGTGTAAAGGGGGTCATGAGGTACCAGTGATCACCCGAAGGACCAGATAGGGGGAACGTAAGAGTGCGTGAGTAACGGACGCTGGTCGGAAGTTACTGTGTGTGTAAAGAACCTATCAGAGAGACGATAGACATCTCGTCAGTTGTGTTGACAATTACAGATAGACTGTGGACGTACAGTCGAGGGAAGTGACTGCTTGGTCGGAAGTAGTCATTTTTCAGTGTATGAATGGGACGCATGCATGACCGCGAGGAGAGCTGAGAAAGGAGGGGTGCTGCTGCGAAGCGGAGACTAGTGACGTCAGAAAGTGCCGCGCTGGGATTGGTCGGCCGGTGAAAGACCGCGCTGCGATAGGCCAGCTAGCAAAGCCGCGCTAGGATTGGTGGATTGACATCAGGAAGTGGAAATCTTGCGCATAATTATGAAGTGTTTTAAATGGTTAAGAGCGCTGTTTAAAAGAGAACGCAGGGGATCGTATGAAGGGGAAGAAGCCCCGCCGGAGGGTACGCCAGTGCGTTACATGGGGACAAATGTTGGGCTGCACACGATTTTGTGGATCTCGGAGTGGAGTAAGATGACAGATGGAAATGAGGAACTCACGTTCCCGAAGTACGGGACGTTCAGATTAGAGGTGCTACACAGATTAAAAGCAATTATGACTGCTACGAGACCCTTGCCTAGACCAACTCAGTTTGAAGCCCTTAATGCATGGATTAGGGCAGCGCATGAAAAGAACATGAACAGACGGCAAGAAAGAGTGAAACGCTCGGTAAGAGCAGTACAGGATGCCAAGTGGGATGAGGATGCAAAAAGATGGAGGGTGCATAACATGGAAGTGAATAAATTATATCCAGTGTTAGAGATGCCCGGGAACAAAAGCCCCCTAGAAGAAGATGACGAGAGCGAGACAGAGGACAGCCTGATAAACAGATTATTGACAGACAGGCCACCCCCGTATAACAGAGCAGGGGGAGATGTTGAGAATAGTGAGAAGGGGGGGGGGCAATGCAGGAGAGCATAGGCCGCTTCCCAGCCCTGATTGGGATCCCGCTGCAAAGAAAGAACTGTCCCAGCCTAGCCAGGTGCAACAGGTGGTCGGGAGGTTTGTGGTGCAAAGAGCGCCAGAAACGGAGTGTGCCACATCCTACGCATTGCCTGATGCACTACAGGTACCTGTTACCATAGGTCCTATAGTATCGATATATGACCCAGACAGGGCTAGAGGGGAAGAACGGGTACGGAGGGACAGAGAAAGGGCAGAGATGGCAAGGAGGAAGGATACGATCAATTCCCCAAGTCAGTTGCCGATACCAAGAGATTGGAGCACCCCAGTACACACAACAGGAGATCTGGGGGACATTAGATGGCCAGAGGATATGAGGGGACCAGGACGGAAATCCTTTCAAGAGTTAAACGAATACATGAAGAAATGGGATGAGGCAGTTGAGGCTCACAAGAGCATCATAGCGGCGGAAGCTGAAAGGGAAAGTCAGGACAGCAGAGCCCGGACTCACTGCGGGGCTGGAGAGAGCAGTCCGGAGTGGGACGGGAGGGAGAAGGACAGTAGGAGAGTCACCCATTGGTCCCGGAGTGGGGGTAGATCAGACCCGGAAAATGGGGGCCCAGAGAACGGGGGGGTGTCTCGCCCGATACATAGTGAAGAAGGCAGGAGAGCTCGGGAGTACAGGGACAGCTTTAAGTGTATCCACTGTGGGCCCAGCAGGGGAGAACAGAGTGGGAGTTGCGAGAGGACGCACCATAGTCCCTGTGACGATGGACATGAGCGCAGCCCAGGGAATATGGGAAACCAGGAAGGATCGTATCAGATACTAAGTGATACAAGGCAAGGAGAGAATGGACAAAGTAAGATAGGGGGTAACAGGCCCGTGTTCCATCACCTTCCAAGATCGGATGGCCGAGCATGGGATCTGGAGAGATGGGAACAAGAGAGAGCACTCCCCAACTCTCCCGAACCCAAACGTAGGGCCCGGAGTTGGGATGGGAGAGATACCTGTGAACCTCCCTCGAAGGAGTTATTGCGAGCAGAAATAAAAGCCAAAAGACTCGATGTCTCCAGCTTAAAGTCAGATCTGGATGACATGGTAGACGGTACCCTGCCCTTAGAAAGAGTGGACATGTATGAGCAGGATGAAATCCTGTTCATGGCAAAGGACGTAACTCGAAAGGCGAGGGCAATCCATGAGAAATTAGTCGAACTAGCAGGCAAATATATGGTAGACCTGTCAAGGACCAAAGCATTACAGGGCAACCACAGGCTACATTACACAGACCGAGATTTAGATGAGAGGAGAACCATCGGATTGAAAACCCACATAAGGGAGCTGATCACTGGAATAAGGACATGGAGAGCCCTAGATAAGTGGGAAGAGAGGTGGTCCAAGAGAGGGACCGTCAGGAGAAGCACACTTGGGATGACACCAGGAGGACAGCAGGGAGTAGAGACGTACCCTTTGAGGGAAGTCGCAAATGGGACCTATGTCCACGTCCCTTGGAGTAGAGGGGATTTAGCTGCTTTTACCACCTCTTTCCCCAAACTGCGGGAAAACCCAGTGGAGTGGTATAAGCAAGTTGAGAGATTCGTAAAAATCTCAAAGGTCCTATGGATAGATCTGAACACGCTGTTTGACATAGTAGTGCCAGGGGATTTGTGGACCGCATGCAAGGTTAGCGTTGAGTGGCCCACCGTAGAGCCAGAGAGAGATGCTAGGACTAATGGGCCGTCCGAGAGTGTGATGGCAAAGTTCGAGAGAGTATTGACTTGGCTGAAAGAGAAAGTGCCAATGCAGGACATAGATTGGGTAAAAATTGACCGAACAAGACAGGAACCCAAAGAGACAGTTCACGAATACTATGAGAGACTGCTGAAGGCGTTTAAACAGTATAGCGGTCTGGATGTCATGGATCCAAAGGACATAGGGCAATTTGTGTCCAAATTCGTTTTGGGGCTGAGACCGGATATTAGTTTAATGATACAGCAACACTTGATTTGTTGGCAAAATAAACCCCTAGACGAAATACTGAGGTATGCCAGGTACTGCTGTGATGAGATAGACTCCAAGGCTAAGAAACTAAAGGAGAAATTGATGGTGGTACAGATGCAGGCAGCAGGGAAGGGGGGACAGCAGC
Organism: Lissotriton vulgaris; assembly: GCF_964263255.1. Taxonomy (NCBI): domain Eukaryota; kingdom Metazoa; phylum Chordata; class Amphibia; order Caudata; family Salamandridae; genus Lissotriton; species Lissotriton vulgaris. Next base: position 1,121,093,538 of record NC_141687.1, read on the forward strand.
AACAGCAACCAGGAACAGGTACTGGAGGAAGGAAACAATACAGCCAGAACAAGGGCAATGAGGAGAGTTCTACCTTTAGACCCAGGATAGATATAGCTGCCTTAAAGAAAACAACTAGGTGCCACCAGTGTAACGAGGTGGGACATTGGAAACGCGAGTGTCCCTATAATGTTGAGATAGGAGACCAAGAGGTAGAAGAGGACGAGACCCAGAGTGCGCCTACAAGAGGGGTAGCGCAATACCAGGGAAAGGTGCTCAAAGGGGGGGGTCCACCTCCCCGAGCTCAGTTCCCGCAGCCACCCAGAGTAGGGACCATGGGTAAGACTTATAGACAAATGCCCCTGTTTGTCGGAGGAGAGGAATGCTATTATGTGGACCCACTAACGGGACAGAGAGTGGAAAGGGATGACTGCACCCTTGGGGCAGCCCTGGAGGTAGACCAGAGGGGACCCTATGTTGAGGCCGAAGTGGCAGGGTTCCCCACAACATTTCTAGTAGACACAGGAGCCACTCGATCCACGATCAGGTCGGCCGCAGTGCCAGGCCTGCCCATGTCTGGAGAGACCATACAAGTGGTGGGGGTCGCTAACAAGAGAATGACCAGTCCTCTGACTGAACCCGTGCAGGTGAAAATAGGGAAGTACAGTGATGAGCACCAGTTTGTGGTTTGCGATTCTAGTCCTGTATGTCTGCTAGGAAGAGACCTTTTGTGCAAATTGAACTGCACTATATACTGCACACCGCAAGGAGTGGAGGTACTGACAAATGATGATGATGCTGACTTTAAAGTCGCCAATTCCAGAATATGTGTAGAACTGTATCCCACTCTGACAGTAGACGAGCTCCCCTGGGATCTGAGAGAGACGGTTGCTCCAGAAGTATGGGATTTCACTGGGGAAGAGATTGGGTTGGTGAAAGGGGTGGACCCAGTGAAAATTGTAGTGAAACCTCATGCTGAGTTTCCAAGAACACCTCAGTATAAATTGACTCCGGAAACGATTGCAGGCATAAAACCCGTGATTGAGTCCATGATTAAGCAGGGAATACTGAAGGAAATCGTGGGTAGTCCATGTAACTCCCCGATTATGGGTTTGCAGAAACCAAATGGGAAATTTCGGATAGTGCAGGACCTCAGAAAGATTAATAACATAGTCGTTTCGTGTTGTCCAGTGGTACCGAATCCATCAGTGATATTGTTTCAGATACCGTTCCAAGCAGAATGGTTCACGGTAATTGATCTTTGCCAGGCCTTCTTTTCGATCCCTTTGGACGAAGAAAGCCATTTTCTTTTCGCATTTAAGCTGGAAGGTCGCGTCCTAACATGGTGTCGTATTCCTCAGGGGTATACAGAGAGCCCATCGATCTTCAACCAGCTCCTGAAGAGAAATCTTGAAAGTCTAGTGCTGCCCCAGAGGTCAGTTCTGGTCCAGTACATAGACGACCTTCTTGTGGCGTCAGAAACAGAAGAAGCTTGCAGGGAAGACTCTATTGCATTGTTAAATCACCTAGCTGAAAATGGGCATAAGGTGTCCCCGGGAAAATTACAGTACTGCCTGACAGAGGTACAGTACCTGGGACATAGAATTGAGAAAGGTAAACGAAAAGTGTCACCAGACAGGATAGAGGCCATCATGAAGATGAATGCGCCTAAAACGCAGAGAGAAGTCAGGATGTTTCTAGGAATGGTGGGATATTGCCGACAGTGGATTGCAAACTTTTCACTGAAAGCAAAGCCCTTGCAAAAACTGACGCACAAAGAGGTGAGTGATCCGGTACCATGGGACAAAGACTGTTTGATGGCGTTCCTGCAGCTGAGAGAGGACTTATGTCGTGCTCCGGCTCTGGGAATGCCAGATTACGATAAACCATTCTTGCTCTATTGTTGTGAGAGAGAGGGATGCGCGCTGTCTGTGTTAGTCCAAATCCATGGGAATGCCCGTAGACCAGTCGCTTATTTCTCGGCTACTTTAGACCCAGTAGCCGCAGCGTTGCCCGGATGTCTCAAATCCGTTGCCGCAACAGGTGTCAGCATTGAGAGGTGTGAAAATATCGTCATGGGGCACCCGTTAGAGGTGCATGTGCCCCATTCTGTTGAATTGTTGATGACCAGGACCAAAACTCAGCATCTGACGAATAGCAGGCTCACGCGCTATGAGCAAGTCATTCTTGCTGCAGAGAACGTGACCCTTAGGAGATGCTCTGTTTTAAATCCTGCTACTTTGATGCCACTTCCAAATGATATTGAGGATGATGAAGAATGTACAGACCACGACTGCCTCGATGTGACTGAACTATGCACCAAACCAAGACCCGACATCGTAGATGAGCCACTGACCGACCCAGATGAAATTTTCTTTGTCGATGGCTCATGTGTAAGAGACGAAGTTGGGCAGTTGAGAGCAGCTTACGCTGTTTGTACAATTACTGGAGTAGTGGAAGCCGGATGCCTGGAAGGAGTACACTCCGCTCAGGTAGCCGAGATTATTGCCCTGACGCGTGCCTGCCTGGCAAGCAATCAAATCCGAGTCACCATATACACCGACAGCCAATATGGTTACGGGGTAGTTCATGATTACGGGCAGTTGTGGTCTCAAAGAGGTTTCATGACCTCTTCAGGCTCTCCCATTCGCAATGGAGAGTTTGTGCGCCTGTTGTTAGAGGCGTTGCAATGTCCAGCAGGTATCGCAGTTGTGAAGTGCACCGCACATACCAGAAATATGGACTTCGTGTCACAAGGCAATAGATATGCCGACGAAGTCGCACGGTATTGCGCGGAAACAGGGTACTCTTTCACGGAGGTGGAAGTGGGCGGAATAAATGTAAGGACTGAATTAGCTATGATATTGGAAACTGTTGATACTTGGGACGAACTGAAGGAGATGCAAGAGAATGCTCCTGACTGTGAAAGAGAAACGTGGCAAAAGGCAGGATGTGTGATGGGTGAGGCCCATTTCTGGGTCTCAGCAGATGGCAGAGCAGTGTTGCCCAATGAGATGGTGAGCCCAATGGCCCGACACATACATGGTCCTGTCCACTTAGGAAGAGATGCAATGCTGAGAGTGTTTAGACAGACCTGGTACAACCCCAAGTTCAGAGTAGCAGCCGAAGCAGTGTGCCAGCGTTGTGTGACGTGCCAGCAGATGAATGTAGGGAAAAAGACCCCAGTTGCACTAAGCCACATAGGGAGGTCAGGAGGTCCATTCAATAGAATGCAGATAGATTTTATCGAAATGCCAAGGTGCAGCCGCCTCCGTTATATCCTGGTGGTTGTTTGCGTTTTCTCCAGGTGGGTTGAGGCATATCCTACACGCAGGTGCGACACCCTCACAGTGGCTAAGATACTGCTTAGGGAGCTTATCCCGCGCTTCGGGGTGCCGGCCTCTTTGGAATCAGATAGGGGAACGCATTTCAACAGCTCGCTTGTGAAAATGATTTGTGCAGCTTTGAACATAGATCAAAAACTACATTGCAGTTATCGACCAGAGGCTTCAGGAATTGTGGAGCAAATAAATGGCACCATCAAGGCTAGAGTTGCAAAGGTGTGTTCATCAACATCCTTGAGTTGGCCCGATGCGTTGCCATTGGTCCTTATGAGCCTCCGTAGTACCCCGGATAGGAGAACGGGTTTGTCTCCTCACGAGGTGTTGATGGGAAGAGCAATGAGGTTACCTTCTGTCCCAACTGCTGCACTGATTAGCATCACAGATGATATGATCCTGGACTATTGTAAGGGGCTGTCTGACGCCATTCATTCTGTGTCCCTTCAGGTGCAGGCTGCCGAGGTACCATCGTGCGAGGACCCGTGTCACGACTTGCTTCCTGGGGACTGGGTCCTGGTGAAAAAACACGTGAGAAGCAGCTGCTTGGATGTTCGTTGGCGTGGGCCCTTCCAGATCATCCTGACCACAAATACGGCAGTGAAGGTGGGAAGCCTGCCCAACTGGATCCACGCGTCGCACACGCGGAGGGTTCCAGCACCTCTGGAAGAAACAGCTCCTCTCTTGGATAGACGTCCAGCAGCGGACCGAGAAGCTATAGAGGGGGCTAGCCAAGCTGTAGAGGTGCCAGCGGAAGCAAGGAACGAGTCTGACCAAGCTGAGGACGGTCAGTACAGCAGCGAGACAGACGACGCTACAGAAGGGGAAAGTAGCTGGGAGTACGAGTCAGACGCTGACAGGTCTGACAGAGAGCGTGAAAGGACAAGAAGGAGACGGAGTAGAAGGGTCCGAGGAGAAGCTGATTGGCCGCAAAGAAGGAGCTTGAGCCTGAGGTCAACTCCGGAGAGAACCCTTCCTCCGATATCAGAAGACTCAGACCCAGAAGAAGGTGCTCAGGGCGCTGAAGCACCGGAGTTGAGGAGGTCAAGAAGAGTGCGTGTGCCTAACAGAAGATACTCCACCCCTGAGTGGACATATCTGGCGACAGATGGCTTCGAAACCAGTGACAGGGAGGATCCGAGCGGTGGTGGTGTCCAGTTCTGAGCCCATCGTGACAGTGGAGATAAGATTGTTAGTGCCCGGTGTCGAACAAGAAGGGTCACTGACATTTATGCTCCCCCGACCTCCCCGCCTCAGCAAAATAAAGCACATGTTTTTCACAGAATTGCAATTCCCCGATTTTGGTACAAAGATATCAGCCCCAGAAGAGCACAATCTTCGTATGGAGATATTGAATTTTGCTATCGAAGCTGCAGGCGAGCGCCTGATAGTGGATGCTTAAAGGACTTTGTAAATAAGCGTGAAGAAAAGAAGATTACCTAGCGCCTAGGAAGCAGAGAATATTAGGGATTTTCCCTGAGTTGATGGAGAAGGGCTAGGGTTGTCTGTATTTGAACTAAAAAGAACTTTTGCGGAAAGGATTGTCAGCTTCCAGTTGTGTGGTTCTAAGAGCGAGAAGAATAAAAGAGACTATAAAGGAACGAAAAGAAAGGAACTTTGTGCTGAGTTACGAGAGAGCCACACTATCTGACGAGATGGAGGCCGGTACCCAGAACCGCAGAGCTAAATGTATAATAGGCACACTAATAGTAGGAGTGATAATATTAATAGCTTTAGTAGTAACGGTCTCTTATGTAAAGGGACATGAGGAAGAGGCCAAGGTAACGGATGTGATATCTGTAGAGGCGCATACGCCCACCGTTGCTGGTGAGAAAGGGAAAAACACACAAGAGAGAGCGTTACTAGCTGCAGAAGCCCGCAGGTTACATGTCGATGAATCCCAAGGTGACTTTAGGTCAAATGCTTATGCAAAATTATTATACGAATACGTGGATGCCATGGAGGTCAAGGACTGTTACGTCTGCATGCAGTTGCCGGCGTCTGTAGACGAAGGCATTCGATATCATCACCTCCCGTTGACATATGGCATTACATGTAGCTTGTTGCTTAGTATATTTTATGGGAGAGATAGTTTTGAATACTATTTCTCCAATTATGATGCAGTGTTACCAGAAGTCCCAAATTATAAACAAATGAATACATGGGACTACTGGAAGAGTGAAGACAGGTTGGCAAAGTTTTTCATTCCTTGGATTACCTTAGATACTTCACATGCCCGCAGAAATAACCTGACATGCAAGGTGTCAGAAGTTGAGAAAAAGTTCATAGGGCAGGTGGATGATCGGAATAGGAGACAAAAGATTTTGAAAAAATCAGGACAATGGAAAACTGATTGGACCGAGGAAGAAAAGGCACACAAGAGAAAGGGTAGTAGTGGTCCAATAGCTTTAGATAGAACGCAGAGAGGAAAGTTATGTCTTCACAGAGCCAAAACGTATTATGAAAATGTATACGTGGGAGAAGTTAGCTGTGAACATGCCTTCAATTTAGAGTACTACACCAAGGACTTCCTGAAGGGAATGCAAGTGATTCCAAATGTATATTTTGTATGTGGAAGAAATGCCTACGTGAGGCTACCTGATAATTGGTATGGCTCATGTTACTTGGCAATTATCTTCCCTAAAATATATCATGCCCAAGACTTAGAGATCATCGAGGGCAAGACATTATCGAGGGGAAGGAGAGATGTAGGAGGCGTAGAAATGGTTGGAGATGTCTTTGGAGCTGTGTTCCCTCTTCTGGGATTAATTCTTAATGATGTTAAAATTAGACGACTAGCAACAGTCGTAGACAGGTTGTCTGCCAGCACTGCTCAGTCCTTAATGCTGGTAGAAGGAGAGATGCAATCGATAAGGGCTATGGTTCTTCAGAACCGTCTTGCATTAGATGTCCTATTAGCAAAAGAGGGCGGAGTCTGTAAGGCTTTGAAGGTCCAGGAATGTTGCACTTACATTCCAGACAATTCGAAGCCCCTTGAAAAAGTTATTAGGAACATAACTGATATTCACAAAGAGATCGAAGACCTGAGCAGAGAAAATGTCTGGGAAAAGGTGGGCCAAGGAATAAGTGAAGCTGGAGGTTGGCTCACCACCTTAGGCAAAAGCTTTGTGTGGAAAATACTAAAACCTATCATCATAATATTGATCTGTGGGATCGTGTTATGGGGTTTGGTAAGGGTATTCAAATGGTACAGAGCGAGAAGGTCAGAGAGAGCTCAGAGAAAACAGCTGCAGAGATTGGCTGCCATACAAGATAGTCAGTACCGGAGTCTGAGGGCTCTAGAAACACAGAAACGAGTTATGCTAGCAATCACTGCAGTTTAAATGTTAATGATGACCCCGAGAGGTCATCAAAGGGGGGAACTGAGAGAGCGCAAACTGACCAAAAGGTAGAAATGCATCACACTTACATGTAGTAAGCACAATTCATGAAGAGAAATGCCATGAGTGCTGATAGTATCCATAATTATATTCTGAAATGTGTAGTTAATATAGAAGTTTAAATAGAAGTGGAACTAATACAGAAATGTGTGAAGTAACATGATTTTATTAAACGTGATTATTCCTGAATCCATGTTATGTAGCTGCTAAAATGTAAGATGGCATACGGAAACGTTGAATGTGGTAGGCCTCAGGGCCAGAGCTAGGAGGGAGGGGGAAGGTGGTTAGATTTCATAACATGGATTGCACTAATGTTTAGTAATAATGAGTAGGCTTTGATTTATAGATGTGTTTACTAAATCAGTAGAATAAGAGTATTAACATGATAATAATTAAAGAAGAAATTGAATACTATAAAAATGTTGTAGAGCTGGAAAGCTTTAACGTTGATTTATACATATTAGTCTGGACCGGGGAATGTTGCAACGTGGTTGAAAAACCATGAGAATTGGGATTTGGCTGCAAATGTCTGTCTGGAAGAGAAAAGGGGGTATTCAATTATTAATAAAATGAATAGAAGCATGTTCATGAAATGGACCAGACACGGAGGAGGGTTCCGGAATGTTTAAGGGGTATCAGCGGGCCGGAGAAGAGTCTGAGAAGCAAGGTCGACTCTAACCACAAGGCCTCATCATGGAAAGAGCCAGAAGCTACACCACGTGAGGGGCGTCTCACGAGGGGCGTCCTAAATGTTGTTGGATTTTTGTATTAGGGACAGCACCCCTGGGTGGAGTTAGAGCAGAAGCCTGAGGACCCTTTAGAGAGCGGATGGGTAGGCAGAGAGGGTCCATGATTGGAGAACTATAGGTTTTCACCAAGAGCTTGAGAGTGGGTGGCTTCCCTTGGGAGTCATTCACTGCTGACACCTTTTGATAGGTTGAGACCTGGTTAAGTAGGGATACCATCTAGAGCAGGGTAGGGTCAGCCTAACCTGTAATTTGTCTCCGGCTGTAAATGACTGATAGATTTCAATATGTGTCTATGCTAATAGCACTATTGTTTTTAGAACTGGTATTGGTAGTTTCCGTTGTTCGTCTGAGGGCTTTCAGAGAACACATGTACGTAGTTGGGCCCGTGTATCTGGTGAATCTCATTTTGAGATGCTTGTACCTGCAACTTATCTTGACTTTATAATAAATCTTTGAAAGCTAGAAGTTGTTTGTGATCCTTTGGAGCGGAGTCCTTTATTGGGTGAACTAACTTGGTAAGCGATGCACTTTCTTCCCTCAATGACAGGCAATAAAGGTTCAGTCGACCAGACCGGGGTTTTAGATCGATAGTGATAAGGTATTGATCAAAATCTCACCCTTCCATCTCCGCTACGATCACACCACAGATTCCCGACCCCAACCACCTAGAATGCATCCTTCTCAACACCCGCTCGGTCCACAGGCACGCCATTGACCTTTGGAACCTACTAGACACCATCTCTCCTGACGTCGCCTTCCTAACGGAAACATGGATGAACGCTTCCTCCGCCCCTGACATCGCCATCGCTATCCCTGATGACTATAAGATCACACGCAAGGACCGCACCGACCATACAGGAGGTGGAATCGCTATCGTCCATAAGAAATCCATCCGCATCTCAACCAGCTCCGACGCCAACCTCGCTAACTCCGAACACCTTCACTTTCAGATCCACATCGACCCCAAGACCACACTCAGAGGCACCCTCCTCTACAGACCACCAGGACCACGCGCAAAATTCAGTGAAGACATCACGGACTTCATCACCCCACACGCGCTCCCCTCCAAAGACTACATCCTTCTGGGAGACCTCAACTTCCACCTTGAAAAGATCAACGACCGCAACACCGCCACCCTCTTAGACAACCTCGCCAACCTCGGACTTAAACAACTGGTCACTTCCCCCACCCACATCGCAGGTCACACTCTCGACCCCATCTTCACCTCCAGCAACCATGTCTCCTTCAGCCACACCACAGCTCTCCTTTGGACTGACCACAGCTGCGTTCACTTCACCTACAACAAGCCGAAACCCATCATCCACCTCCAACCAACTCTACAAAGAAACTGGAACAAAATCACCACAGAGCAGATCTCCACATCACTCCTTCAAACCTCCCCAGCCCTCTCTTCTAACGCCAACAAAGCCGCCTCCAACCTCACCCTTTGGTTATCCAACACCGCCGACACCTTAGCACCACTGAAAAAACGTCAACACAAACTTGGCATCAAGAAGGCCTCATGGTTCAACGACGACCTCAAGAAATCCAAGAAACTGTGCCGCTCCCTTGAAAAGGCCTGGAAAAAAGACCCATCCACCAGCAACAAGGACGCCTTCAAAAGCGCCATCCGTACTCACCACCAACTGATCCGAAAAGCCAAGAAAACAGCATTCAAAGATCGACTTGACAACAACGCCCACAACAGCAAGGAACTTTTCAACATCGTCAAGGAATTTTCCAACCCCTCGGCCAACTCCAACGACATCACCCCCTCTCAAACCCTCTGCGATTCCCTAGCCTCTTTTTTCCACAACAAGATTGCTGACATCCACAACAGCTTTGACAACCAACCCGGAAGCCAACCCACCCTACCATCAGCTGACCACCTTCCCCCCGTTAACACCCTTAACGCCTGGAACCCAATCTCCACTGAGGACACCATCCGCCTGATGAATTCCATCCACTCTGGATCCCCCACAGACCCATGCCCCCACCACATCTTCAACAAAGCAGACTCCGTCATAGCTCCGCACCTCCGAGACGTCATCAACTGCTCCTTCAACTCCGCTACCTTCCCAGAAGATTGGAAACACGCTGAACTCACCGCCCTTCTGAAAAAACCAACAGCAGACCCCACCGAACTCAAAAATTACCGCCCCATCTCGCTTCTTCCATTCCCGGCCAAAGTCATCGAGAAAGCTGTCAACAACTAGCTCGCCGCCTTCCTCGAAGCCAACAAATCACTCGACCCCTCACAATCTGGCTTCCGAGCCAAACACAGCACTGAGACCGCCCTCATCGCAGCAACAGACGACATTCGAACTCTACTGGACAATGGAGACACAGTCGCCCTCATCCTCCTCGACCTCTCTGCAGCCTTCGACACAGTCTGCCACAGCACCCTTTTACAACGCCTCAGAAACATCGGAATCCAAGGAAAGGCACTGGAATGGATCACCTCATTCCTCACCGGAAGAACCCAGAGAGTCCGCCTCCCACCATTCAAGTCCGAGGCCTCTAAAATCATCTGCGGCGTACCACAAGGATCCTCACTCAGTCCCACCCTCTTCAACGTATACATGAGCCCCCTCGCGGCCATCGCCCGCCAACACAACCTCAACATCATCTCTTACGCGGATGACACTCAACTGATCCTATCTCTCACCAAGGACCCCAGCACCGCTAAAACTAACCTACACGAAGGAATGAAAGAAGTCACCGAATGGATAAAACAAAGCCGTCTGAAACTGAACTCAGACAAAACAGAAGTCCTCATCTTAGGTAAATCCCCCTCTGCATGGGACGACTCCTGGTGGCCGGAAGCCCTCGGAAATGCACCCATCCCGACAGACCACGCACGGAACCTTGGCGTCATCCTGGATTCTTCACTCTCAATGAACAGACAAGTCAGCGCCGTATCCTCTTCCTGCTTTAACATTCTTCGCATGCTCAGAAAAACATTTCGCTGGATCCCCTCCGAAACAAGGAAAACAGTCACCCACGCTCTAGTCACGAGCCGACTGGACTACGGAAACACCACCGCTAAACTCCAGAAGAAACTACAATGAATCCAAAACGCCTCAGCCAGGCTCATATTAGACATCCCACGCAACGAACACATCTCTGGTCACCTTAAAGACCTCCACTGGCTACCCGTCAATAAGAGGATCACTTTCCGACTGCTCACACACGCACACAAATCACTCTACGACATCGGACCAGATTGCCTCAACTCTCGACTATCCTTCTACACCCCCTCCCGCCAACTTCGCTCTTCCAGCCAAGCCTTCGCCACTGTACCTCGCATCAACAAGACCACCATGGGAGGCAGATCCTTCTCATACCTGGCTGCCAAAACATGGAACTCACTCCCCGCTTACCTTCGCCTCACCCAGAATCACCTAGCGTTCAGAAAGCAGCTTAAAACGTGGATATTTGACAAATAATCCACCTCCCCTTCCTAAGCGCCTTGAAACCCTCTGGGTATGTAGTGCGCTATATAAATCTTATGACTTGACTTGACTTGACATTGTGATCTATATATATCTTTTTTCCTCATTCTCGTATACTCAGGTCCACTTGTTGTTTTGATAAATACCTGTAGCAACCGAATCACAAACTGAGCGAGCTAGCGCCATGATGCCAATAAGAGAGGCTGCCCCTTACTGGGTTCCTCCACGAGGTCTAGGAACTCACGATGACGTCAACCACAAAGATGCAAGAGGGAGGGTAGTGTACAACTGGGTCTACCAGCCATGGGATCGGCAAGATATTCTGACGTTCCGGAAATCTCTGCCCGATTTACGTAAAAATCCCACTGCCTTCTATACTGAATTAGGTACAGCCCTAGGTTCGACGATTATGACCCTGGCTGACATCGACTTGTTTTTCGGGTTATGTCTACCAGCTGATGTGTGGAAGCAAATCCGGAAAGTCGACCACCTTGAGCTGTTCGGACATACCTGGTCACAACTCGATGGCATAGATAGGCAACGAGAACCTGGACAGAAACCTTTGAAATCCATTTTAGACCTCCCAGATAAAATGGTACAGAAATTGAAAACCCTGATTCCAGAAAAGAAAGTGGACTGGTCGATAGTAACGGCTTGCCGTCAGAAACCCCAGGAGGACGTATCAGACTACTTCTCCCGGTTTGAAACGGTGTTCTCCGATTACAGCGGCCAGGACATGACCACTGCAACCGGACACTATCTGTTTGTCCAGAATTATGTTAAGGGTTTGTCACCGGAGGTCTCCCAGAAACTACAGGCCAGCGAGAGTAGTTGGGCGGCCTCCAAACCTGCGGCTAACTTTCAGATGGCCCAATGTTACGAGCACCAGAAAAATGAAAACGATAGAGCAACAGAGAAAAAGAAAAAGGACTTAAAAGAGAGGGTGATGATCGCGCAATTGCAAGGGGTGACTATAGGACGAGAGCAATACAAAGGAAACTATCAGACGAATGTCCCTAAGAACGCACCTCCTAAAGACCGCACCTCGACACCCCACATTGGACGTACAGACATTAGAGAGGACCAGTGCGCCTTCTGTAAAGGATTCGGCCATTGGAAATCCCAGTGCCCGGGATGAACAGAAATAGGGACCCCAAGGACGTAGCGGGTGGACCAAGAAATAGAGGACAGCAACGGGGGCCCACAAATGACACGACTAACGATAGATCAAACAGACCAAATACATTTGACCGACCCAGACAGAACCAGTACCAGCAATCTGACTGCGACGATGCCCGCGACTTCGCATAGGACTGCCAAGGGCAAGGGAGGGATCCAGTCGAGCTCTATGTTGACCAGCAAGGTCCTTATGTCACTGCTAAGGTCCCGGGTACAAAGTCTCCATTTCTGGTAGACACTGGCGCAACACGTAGTGCGTTATCTAAACGACTGATTCCAAGGGCACCCTTGTCTGGCTCACTTGTGACATCGATAGGTTTCGATGGAACGCCCTCCACTAACCCTTTGTCCACTCCGATCCTCTTCGACTTAGAAAACAATACCACTGACACGACGTTTTTGCTTTCCTCCAATACTCCTGACGCCATTATGGGACTTGACTTACTGAAGCACTTCCGAGCGACCATTAGATGTTCCCAAGACGGAGTTCGAGTCTTCCTGTACGACAACCCCATTCTGCTTAGACATTGCTCTTCCCGACGCATGTTTTCTATCAATGACGCTGACACGTCCCTGCTTGACACTCTGCCTCCGTATCTGTGGGCCAAGACAGATTCGGACGTAGGGTGCATGATGATTGACCCAGTGCACATTACTGTCCGGCCGGACGCAATACTCCCAAAACTTCCACAATATCGGATATCGCCCGAGGGCGAGAAGGCATTGGTAAAGATTATTCAGTCACTGATAGACGCAGGAGTGGTAGAGGAAGTGGTTAGCAACGTTTGTAACAGCCCTATCTTACCCATCATCAAGAAACAAGGAGAGGGAGATGAGAAAGCATACCGCTTCATCATTGACCTTCGAGAGATCAACATGGTGGTTGTACCCCAGTACCCCGTGGTCTCAGACATCACCACTATCCTGACTTTGATTCCTTCTACTGCCACCACCTTCACTGTCATCGACCTCAAAAACGCATTTTTCTCTATCCCCATCCACCCAGACAGCCGATATCTCTTCGGCTTCACCCTAAAAGCCCGCTCATATAGGTTCTGCCGAGCACCCCAAGGCTACACAGAAAGCCCCAGCATCTACAGTCAGGTCCTCAAAAGACAGCTGGATCAGGTCCAGTTACCCGATGGAGTGGTGTTAGTACAATACGTCGATGACATCCTTTTGGCGGCCGACACCACTCCACTAGCAGTCACAGCCACCATTCAACTCCTGCACTTCCTTGCGGAAAATGGCCACAAGGTCTCCAAAAAGAAGTTGCAATTCTGCCAACCCCAGGTCACTTACTTAGGCCACCTCCTGTCCAAAGACGGAAGGAAACTTACTCCCGACCGGATCCAAACCATTCTTGACACCCCTGTCCCTAAGACTCAGAAACAGGTCCGCTCCCTACTAGGCCTCACCTCCTTCTGCCGACAGTGGTTACCAAACTTCAGCCTCATTGTGAAACCGCTGCTTTCTCTGCTAGCTAAAGATGTCCCTTTCCCCCTCCCTTGGACCACTGAATGCCAATCCTCCTTCACGGAACTACGAGATGCCCTTTGTTCGGCCCCTGTCCTAGGTACCCCCGATTACACAAAGCCCTTCTCTCTCTACACTCACGAAAGGGAGGGGTGCGCTTTATCTGTCCTGACCCAGTCCATTGGCCCAAAGCAACGACCGTGCGCTTACTTCTCTGCCACTCTTGACCCCGTAGCCAGAGCCTTACCTGCCTGCCTTCGAGCTGTAGCTGCCGCTGCTATCTCTATCCGACAGAGTGAGGGGATCGTGCTCTCGAATTCCCTCACGGTATTAGTACCCCATGCAGTTGACACCCTCTTGAACAAAACCAAGACGCAACACCTGACGAGTGCACGACTGACTGGATACGAACTAACTCTGCTCGCACCCCACATCACCCTGAAAAGATGCACCACACTGAACCCAGCAACTCTGTTACCCCTACCAGAGTATGATCCCGATGTGCCCCCTGTACACGACTGTGTGACCCTCACGGACGAACAGACTAGAAGTAGAGTTGACCTCAGAGGCACAGCTTTTCCTGACCCCGACGGAGAGCTGTGAGTGGACGGCTCTTGCATCAAACTCCCCGATGGCACCACTTCAGCTGCCTATGCAGTCACCACAGCCCGAACTGTAGTAGAGACAGTGCGCATTACACAACGATCTGCACAGGCAGCGGAACTGATTGCCCTGACACGAGCCTGCATCCTAGCAGCAGGAACCACAGCGAACATTTACAGCGACAGCCAGTATGCCTTCGGGTGGTTCACCATTTTGGGCTCCTTTGGAAGGAAAGGGGATTCTTGACCTCACACGGCACTCCTATCCTACATGGAGATCTAGTCTCCGCCTTGATCGAAGCTGTCCTTCTCCCCAAAAGACTTGCGGTCATCAAATGCCAGGCACACAAGAAAGTGACAGACATTATTGGACAGGGAAATGCACTAGCCGACCTCACTGCTCGAACGACAGCTGAAAATAGTACGACAACACGCATGTACGTGACCAGGTCACAAGCAGAGAAATGGACCGACGCTAGGGACACTATTAGAGACATTCAAATGGCTAGCACACAACACGAATTGACTGAATGGGCACGGGTGGGATTGAAAGACGACGAAGGCTGCTGGCGGACAAAAGACACAAACAAATGGTTGCTACCTGACTCATACCTGATTCCCATACTGACTATGGCACACTCTCCTGCTCACATAGAATCGGCCCCCATGATTGAACTTGTCTCCAGAGTTTGGTACAATGATAAAATCACAGACTCCGCCAAACGTCTGGTCCAACAATGCCTGATATGCCTGCAACATAACCCTGGGAAGGAACTGTGGTCCCCCGGGGAGGGTTTGGGGTTCCCTATCACCCGTTTGAAGTCCTACAGATGGACTATATCCAACTAGACAGATGCCAAGGCCTGAAATATGTGCTTGTAGTGGTGTGTGCATTTAGCAAATTCGTGGAAGCATACCCAACCCGTGATAACACTGCTATGGCCACTGCAAAAGTACTGCTAAAAGAATTCTTCCCTCGCTACGGCCTTTGTCGAATTTTATGGAGCGACAATGGCCCCCACTTCGTAGCTGAAGTCATCCAGCTCATCTTAAAAGGGCTGGGTATCAAGCAAAAGTTCCACGCAGTCTTCCACCCCCAGTCCGCTGGACTTGTTGAGCGACACAATGCCACACTAAAGCTCAAACTGGCCAAAATAGTGGCTACCACGGGGCTGAAATGGCCAGACGCTCTCCCACTGGCATTGCTATCGATGCGTTCCACCCCACCAAACACCACTTGACACCTTATGAGGTTGTTTTCGGCCGACCCATGAGCGTCTGGTCTGCACCAAAACCGACTTCCATTCATGACGTCCTGGACGTCCTAATGTCTGATTATTTGTATAAGTTGACTGAAACTCTGTCTGTCATTCATCAGCAGGTGCAGCAGGCCATCCCCGATGCTTCCAGGGGTCCGGGCCACGACATCCAACCGGGGGACTATGTGTTAGTCCGGAATTTTCAACGGGCGAAGAGTTTGGAACCCTGGTGGACGGGCCCATAGCAAGTACTGATCACCACCCGGACGGCTCTTCGAGTGGAGGGGAAACGGCACTGGCTGCACGCGCACCACTGCAAGAAGGTCTCCTCGACCCTGGCCACAACAGAAAACATCGACAACCAGGAAGAGCTCCTGAACAAGGATCGACCATCACTGAACTGCTATCCTGATACCGAGGCACTTGTACTTGCAAAATTCTCTGATCCCACTGTGCCATCCAGAGAAGGGTATTTCCTGCGTCGAAAGGAGGGAGCTTCGGCTAAGTAGACCACGGACTAAGTTAAATCTCAGAACGGTGACCTAAACACCACCAAGGGTTACCCGGAGAGAAGCTAAACGAAGTCTGTGGTTCTGCCCGCTTCCGAGCACCTTGAAGATGATGGAAGCGCCAGATAAGAAGATGATGGAAGCGCCAAATAAGAAGATGATGGAAGCAACTGGAAATACCCACTACAGGAACCCAAAGACTGACAATATGCACAAATCAAAGACAATCGCCTTCTTCATTGTCTTCCTCTTTTGCCTCCTCCTCATGACTTCCTTCTGGATCTTGGAGGAGAGCACACCTGCTCATCAGATATTGCTAACCACTGTGCAGCCTACTACCATGAAGGAACATTATTTGATCTCGCTCTCTCCTCAACTCAGAGAAAGGCGAAAGGAGTTCTGGAACAACTCCTTTGTGCAGCTACTGCACCAGCACAATCTCGCCACCAATGCCACCAACTGCTGGATCTGTGGGTTGCTATCCCACGCCACTGGACATTCGATACCTTTCATCCCTTCACCCTTCTCAATTCACGGCTCCTGCCTTGCTTGGCTGATCCTCTTGCAAGAGCGCTATAAGGACAATGCCACCTCCAGCAAAACCATGACGCATTTCTTTCATGAGGTCTGGCGAAACAAAACAAAGACACATTTCTGCCCGCAGACCTCCAACGACTCTATCCACATGGACATCCCTGCTAAAGAACGAATTGAAATGCAGGTGTTCAACAATCCAACCAGACCCACCTTCTCCTACCTACGGAAACGAACGGCTGCCACTCTGTGGCTCTATCTGTCATCAACGTCACAGGCCACATGTGCATAGAAGGGCTTGGGATACAGCTGGTAGGCCGCAGTGCTTGCTGTTTCACCAGAACTTTGGACTCTACCGATCCACCTTCCTTTGTATCCTCTCCAAATATGTACTTCGTTTGCGGCACAAAGGCTTACACCTGGCTCCCCAAAGGCTGGGGGGGGCACTTGTTTCATCTCCTTCATCCTTCCTCCGACCTATGTGGCCCCAGCAAATCACCATAGACAAAAGCGAGCCAAGGACATTGAACAAGCCGACTCAACTGGAGCACAGTTCCTCGATGCTATGAAGGGACTTGTTCCACTCTGGGGCCCGATGGCAAACAGCTGTGCCATCCGACATCTGACTCAGGCAGTCGAGACAACAATGAACATCACAGCTGGTATCCTTGCTAACAACACAGCCGAGCTTCAAGCGGTCCGCCTGGTGGCTCTCCAGAACCGCCTTGTTCTAGATGTGGTTCTTGCGGACCGTGGTGGAGCATGCCGCATTATTGGGTCCAGCTGCTGTACATATATACCGGACAACTCACCCTCAGTGTACAAGGCCATCGAACACCTCCACAGACTGTCTTCAGAAGTCCACCAGGAGCAGGAAGAATGGTCGCTTGGTGGATGGTTCTGGAGTACTGTTAAGAACTGGGGCTGGAGACTGTTTACCATTATCCTGATTCCTGTAGTTGTAATATGTGGATTATGCTTAGGAATTCAATGCCTGCCGCCTCTGTGTTCATTATGTACGAGTTGTATTTGCCCTGAGACGGTGGACTTTGGAAATGAACGCATGGGAGCATTATATGATGCAGAGGTTAGGAATTTAATGAAGATCGACATTGAGTAGACAAGCTGGCTTGATATGTTGAAAAGGGAGGACTGTTAAAACTTAGGCTGCAGCGTCAACATTATCGGCGCCATCTTGCCTCCTTTTCGAGCCCAATTCGTGCGCGTAAGCGGCAGCCATTTTGAGTACCATGGCCTCTCTGCCCATCGCTGATAGCCAGCGTCTCTCTCTCTCTCTCTCCTGACCTCGCAAGCATATCCCGCACGCTAACAGCCCCCGCTCTCACATGCCTTGGGTCATAAACCCCTCTTCAGCGCAGCTCTGCCTCGGAACCCCATCCTGTTCCCAGCGCGACACCTCCCTTCATTCCTTTCATGGTCCCGGGTCCTTTGATAAAACCCCCTTTCCTGTGTGCCCGTTTGTCTTACTCGTTCCCAGGCCGCCACCTGGCCCTGCGGATACTGTTTATTGCCCCCCTGTACAGTAGGAAGCATCCCCATCAAAGGATCCACGAGTTGATCAGAGCCCCCACCCTATGAGATCCGATCAATCTCATACATTCCGTGAATCGGCGGAATGTCCAGCTGCGCGATAATCATCACCTGTTGTGACCGGGGTGGGGACTCCAACTGTAAATGTGTGTGGGAACGGGTCTGAAGCGGGGATTCCGAGGATGTCTTTCCGTACATCAAAGTATTGACAGAGATGTGTTTCACACAATAAAGCAATAAACTTGTGTATAAGAGGCCAGGCCTCAGAGATGCGGTTAGAGCACCTCGAGAAGATACCCTGTTGTCTGATTTGATGTGTTCTGCTCCGTCGGAATAAAACTTCTGTTTCCTGCCTTCCAGTCTCCAGCGCCTGCCTCTTTGTTTGGTAACTTTAGTGGGTATAGAGGCGGCTAACGCCGGGCAACTCAGAAAAAGGTCATCGGCCCTACCTTTTTCCACACCGGGGTGGCTGGAGTGTGTCCGCCATCTTGGGGAGGTACCGCTGGGTTTGCGGTCTAGTGGTTGCAGCCTCGCCTGCCTGTTCACCTTAGTTGCTATAAATGCGGACACTTAGACGCCCGCGCAGCCACCAGAACTCCTGAGGCGTGAGCCCGGAGCTAAGCTAGAGCTTACTTACAATGTTTAACTGCATTACTGCCATTGTTTTTATCGCACTATTCACTTACCTAATCTGCATCGTTTTTTAAATGAAATCTTTTTGCGGCTGTCCTCAGGGGAACGCTTTTGTGTAAAGGGTGGGAGGACTCTGTCCTATTCGGGCAGGGGCTCTGATAGCTGGTTGCGGTTCCCTGGAGTGGCTGGAGTGTGTCCGCCATCTTGAGGAGGTACAGCTGGGTTTGCGGGCTAGTGGTTGCAGCCTCGCCTGCCTGTTCACCTCATTTGCTATGAATGCGGACACTTAGGCGCCCGTGCAGCGGACCCGCACAGCAGCGCGCCGCTGGTGGGCGCCAAAGGCAAACCCGTCAGCGCCTGTCCGCGCCGGGCCGTCGCCTGTTGCCAGGACCCCTGCATCTTTCTCAGGTGATTCTCTTAGATATACACGGGTAGAGCTTCTGGGTATGGCCTCCAAGTGCTTTTTGGCACCTCAGGCTTTTCCGGAGCTGACTTTTGAGTGCGAATTTTGTGCTTTTAAGGTGGATTCCGGGGAGCAGTTTTTATGTTCACCCAACTTCACCGAATATACGTTTTTTAGCCTGAACTGTCGCTCTCTTGCGAGGCACCATGCTGAGGTATTTGACCTTTTAATAGATGAGTGCCCTGATGCCCTCTTCCTCACAGAAACCTGGCTCACCCAGGAAGCAGTGGTGGAGCCATGGTTAGCACTACCCGATGGCTATATGCTAAACAGCATCAACAGAGAGGGGGCAGAGGGGGGAGAGGGGGCGGTATCGCTGTGGTGGCTAAAGAAGCCTATGCAGTTAGCCTGGCCAAGGAGGGGATAGCGGGCTGTGAAAGCGCTCTGTTTAAAATTAAGCTTAGCTGTAATCTTACAATGCCTGTTCGTTTAATCTATAGACCCCCTGGGCCTTCTGGAATATTTCGTGAAGATCTAGTGAAAAAAATCGAAAAATTGGCCAGCAAGGCGGCAACCTTTACCATCTTGGGGGACCTTAACCTTTACCTTGAGATGGAAGGAAAGGCCGAGATCACCAGCTTTTTGGCGGTCTAGGAAGCCTTCCAGCTGCCGCGACATGTCCTTGAAGGTACTCATGTGCTGGTCACTTGCTGGATCCCATTTTTTCCAATCTCAGTTGTTTACAAACTTTCTCCCCGGTCCCTCAGGCTTGGAAGGATCATTCATTGGTGATATTCTCTCTGCAGTGGCTAGGCAGAGTTGATGTGGCCCATCCAGCCTCTGTGCAAAAACGGCCCTGGCACAAGCTAGACCATGATGTGCTTGCTACGTGGTTAGCAGAGCATAGACCCCAACTTCCCTCAGACATCGAGGGGGCAAACTTGTGTTTTCGCGACTGGTTGGCAAAGGTCGCGGGCCTTCGAAATCATGGCTTAATGACTTACTAACTGAGGCAAAGAAGGGGTGCAAGCAGCGGGAGCGTGCCTGGCGCCGCTCCTACGAGGCTTCTGCAAAATTAGAATATCGAGCGGCGGTTAAGGAAGACCGTAAGCTTATCCGAAGAACGCGGGCGGAGTTTGTAGCTAATAAAACCTTGGCTAGCTCCAATCCCGCCAAGACAATTTTCTCCCTGCTCAAAAATATGAAGAGTGCGGGCGCGACTAGTGCCTCCCCTATAGCCTCTAACCATCAATACGAGGCATTAGCACACCACTTCATGAATAAAGTAGAGCTGATTTATCAGGGCCTTTCTAATGAGACTATTCCTGCTGAGAATGACGTGTCTGGAGGGGAGGACATTGTGGAGGGCAACCGTCTGTCATTCTTCCCTTTGCTGACGCCCCAGGAATTTGAGGCCTTGTGCTTCAAAATTAAGTCTGGCTCTCCAGCTGACCCGATGTCATCTTCCCACTTCCGCCAGTTCCACTCATTTATTGCCCCTGTGGATCTAGAATTGGCCAATTTGTCTCTGAAACTAGCCTCTGTCCCCAGGGCGTGGAAGAACACTAAAGTCATTCAGTTGATAAAAAAAGTTACCTCTTGATCCGGAAGACCCTGGCAACTATCGCCCCATATCCCAGCTGCCTTTCCTGACCAAGCTGGTGGAAGCACATGTAAACTCCATTCTGTCTAAATTTATCGATGAGTTTAACATCTTCGATTCTTCTCAACATGAGTTTCGCCCTTGCCATAGCACCGAGTCAGTACTCTTGGCTGTGACAGAATCCATTCGGAGTAGGCTGGATGTGGGAGACTCTGCGGCCTTGGTCCTTTTGGACCTAATCGCCACTTTTGATACAGTGTCTCATGCGATCCTTCTTGAACATCTACGTGCAGTTGGAATCAGGGGTGGTGCCATGGATTGGATCCGGTCCTTTCTGGTAGGGCGGTACTTCCAGGTTTCAGTGCCGCTTTTCCACTCCCAGGATTATGCCCTGTACCAGGGGGTACCTCAGGGCTCTATTTTGAGCCCACTGTTGTTTAACCTTTATGTGAGACCGTTGGCGGAAGCGGCTAGAGGCAGGGGACTGTCTTTGGTGTCGTACGCCAATGACACCCAGCTGGCGATTGCCTTTTCTATAAACTGCTGTGCCAACCTGGAGAAGTTTAAGGAGGATTTGTCGGTCATCTCGGATTAGATGAGGGCTAACTGTCTTCAAATTAAATGCCAGCAAATCCGAGATCTTACTGTTTGGGAAGGACCAGGAACTCTGGTCCGAACAGTGGTGGCCTGATCATCTTAAACCCGCCCCATCACCCAAGGAGGCGGTCAAGACCTGGGTGTCTGGTTCGATAATGGATTGACATTTGAGAAACAGGCAAAGCTGAAGCCGCTGTCTGCTTTGGGCTCTTGAGAGGACTGAGACCCTTGCTTATTTTTTTTCCTCCCAGAGTGCACCAGACTATGGTGCAGGCTTCCATTCTTGCTAGGCTTGACTATGGAAATTTTCTATAACTAGGTGCTAACAAAGCTAGCATCAAACGCCTGCAGAGGGTTCAGAACGCGGTGGCGCGTCTGTTAGTGGCTCTACCCAGATCCTGTTCGGTGGTGCATGTGCTCCCTAAGAGTCATTGGCTGCCCATCGAACAGCGTATTCAGTTTAAGGTGCTGTGCATCTCTCATAAAATCTTGATGCACCAAGCCCCTGCTGGGTTATCCTGTTTACTGACGCCCTATATGCCCAGACGCGCTTTGAGATCTGCCGACCGTGGGCTTGTCTGTGTCCCTCGAGTGTGGAGAGCGAGGGCTGGGGGCCGTTCGTTTGGCCTTTTAGCGGCTAAACTCGGGAACTCTCTCCCATCACACATCAGAGGTATTCCTAATCTCTTGATGTTTCGCAAGACCATAAAAACCTGGCTGTTTCCAATATCTGATGTTTAGGCGCCTGCAGCTTTCCCTGTCCTCTCTCTGGTTGCTGGTTTGCGCTGGGATGCCTTGTTGCTGAGGCAGCCATGCGCATTACAAATCCCAAATACATAAATTTGTCATTGGCTTGTGTCGGTGTCCTTCGTAAATGCTGGCTTTTGATTCATTAATAAGCTTGTTAGTCCCGCCTTAGTACCGCTGTCTTCATTAATAATTTCCCATGAGGACTGGCCCTTTTAGTTCTGTTGTTACACAGTATGTCTAACTGTTACACAGTTAGTCTGTAAGCACAATTTTCTTTAAAGCATTTCTCCAACTGCAGACGCAACTTACTTTCCTGCAACATTCAATGTGCCATTCATTTTTCTTTGAAATGAAATAGGTCTCACAATTACAAGAGTTTGAGCTATTGGCATTGTAAATGACAATGCCTTTTGTTTATGTGTTAATTATCAAAACAGATAAAAGGCATTGTCATTTACAATGCCAATAGCTTAAACTGTCACAAAAGTGAGACCTATTGCATTCCAAATGCTTGTCTTGCATAAGATCGGGGCTGCATCCCTCCCTGGTTTTCTACCCCGTGTGGCATATGTTGCTAGACCACTGCCGTGTCATCACTGGATGGTGTGGCAAAACACACTCCCAACGAATGAAATCTGGCACAATTGTGGCATTAGTCCTTCTCTCCGAAAGAAGCAGATCTCTTACACGTTAGGGAGGTGCACTGCATTTCTGCGTCAGATAGCATCAGGCAGAGAATGCAAGCATTCATTTTTTTATCTTTTAATTGACATTTGGAGTGCCTTACTAGCAATGCTGCTATATGAGTAAAGTGACACGAGTATCACTTTTTACTAAGAATGGGACAGTAGCAACATTTATATTGTATGTGCATCTGTGCAGTGCTCCTTAGCCCTGAAGAGGCACTGAAGTACTTTGCAGACGTGCTGTTGCTACTCTGTGGGAGGGCTATGGATAGAAGAGTGCCAGTCATGTGACGTACTTGCCTTTTACGCATCTTTGCCTGTGCGCGAGCTTGAAGTGAAAGGCCTGAAGGAATGGATGCTCAAGCCTAAGAGACTCACTGATGCAAGAGGTAATGCAGACCGTCGTGCAAGCATATCCCTGCCACTCACATCGCAGTCCATTCAGCGAACAGGCTTCTTGGTAATCTAATCATACTTTTAATGGGTCCGCAGCGCACTGCTAGGAGATTTACTGACGTCTTAAAGGAACAATGTCATCCCTTTCGAAAGGCCTACCGCACTTTCATTGGGTGCCACTAGCACTTCCCGGCAGTCCTCTTGTACTCTTAATTGGACAGTAACACAACTTTCCGGAGGTCTGCTCTACATTCGGCACAGCTCTTACAGAAAATATACCATGCGTGTGGCACAGTAGACGAAGAACCCTTTCGCGGGCCTGCGGGACCTATATTGTAACACTTTAACCACTTCTTAGCAGGACTTCTGCACTTTAAATGGGACACTACCAATAATTTTCAGCAGATCTGCTTGCTATGTTTAATAAAACATTGCTGGCACCTCTCAGCAGACCTGATGTCCTCCTAATGAGGGGGTGCTACACTTTTCGACTGTACTCTGAAAGAGACAGCACCCACAGCTTTCAGCAGGTGTTGCGCACTCTCAAGGAGACAAGTAGAGACACTTGTCAGCAAGTCTCCATTAGTCTCAAGGAAACTGCATCCACTTCTCGGCACGTCCTCTGTACTGTGAATGAGACACTATTGTCACTTCTGCATTACTTTCACAGAGACAACCCCAGGGCTTCTCAGCAGGTCTGTATTACTCTCAATTAGACAATACTGGCACTTTTTGCAGATCTGCTATATTGTCAAGGAGACAATACTGGCCCTTTTGCAGGTCTGCTATATTGTCAATGAGACAATACTGGCACTTATGGCAGGTCTGCTTTATTATCAATGAGACAATAATGGCACTTTTCGGCGGGTCTGCATTACTTTCACAGAGACAACACCAGCGCTTCACAGCAGGTCTGAATTACTCTCAGTGAGACAATACTGGCACATTTCGGCACGTCCCCTATATTGTCAAGGAGACAATGTCAGCAGTCTTCAGCTGACCTGCGTTACTCTCAGTGCGACAGTACCGGCCCTTCTCAGCAGGCCTGGTGTCTCACCACAATCACACCCAACCTAAACGCACAAACCTGAATGCCTTGTTCCTGCTGTGACAGATCTAGGCTTATCTCTGCCGCCCTAGAACAAGCTACCCATACCCACTTCCGCTAGTTGTTCCTTTACTCCCATTGGCTTACTCCTACTCACCCAGCAATGTCACCCCCACCTCCATTTCACAAGAATGGCGAGAAATGTGAGTTTGGGAACCTGGAGTTCTGGAAGAGACTGAGAACCAGACGTCAGCATCCTGCCTGACCCCGGAGAAACTGACTGACCTACAGGGCCCGACACACCCATGGGTGTTGTACAACAGTTGTGCATCTTAAAGGTTAATAGCAATCAACTTTATTAATGACCAGGGAATGTTTCTGCCCTACTGTACATTTTAAAGGTTAAAACTAATGATTTCAACTCATCATTTTCAACAGGAGATTAGAGAAAATAGTCAGGAGGGAGCATGCCTGCAACTGATGTGGATCTCAGCCGAACTGACCTAGATAACCAGAGTTCTGGAATTTAACCATGTGTTGGTCTTTGCATTTTACAACACAGAGCTTTGGTCAGGAGTGACCCACTCTTCTGAGTGCCGACTTCCAAAGTGGAAATATTGTATGATTTTATGGCGAGTAAGGCTGGGTCCAGTTGTGCAGCGCATTTATTGTGCACCACACCTGAGCTTACCATAACGTTGTGGAAGTCTGCTTAAAAAGCGGTAGTTTCTCGGTGATTTTCCTTGCAAGATTCACATTTTCACAATTTTTTATGAGAGTAAATGATGTTCTAAACTTTCCCTCAGGACAATCTTTTGTTTATTGCAAGGCAGGCGAATGTTGCAACTGCAGACTACACATAACACATCTGCTTTGGGTAACTTTTTTAACACAAACCTGAGGCAAAGTGTTGTGACAGAATTTTCAAACCATCGCATATAGTCATTTGAGTTGGATTGTAACCTAAAGTAATGCAAAGCTGGGCAATGCGCTGCCTTGTGTTACTTTGTGTAAATGCCACATTCCATGAGTAGGGCTTTTCGCATTCCCATGCAGCCACCCATGGGGTTTTACAGAAAGATCACTCTACAAATAATTGTAGACAGGGATATGTCGCAAAATCCTGTGCCTCCTTGAGGTAGGCGTAAAGACGAGAAATAGAAGTAACAAAGCGAGGCCCGAGACACCCTTGGCCTTCCAATCAATGCCCATTGTTTAAGATACTGGCTTTTGCAATGGGGATTCTAGGGACACTCATATGAGGGTATGGCCAACTACACCTCTTTAAAATTTAACTGAGAGAAAGGAATGAGTGTGTACTCCAATTGCTCTATTATTATTTGATTTTTGCAAGTTGTGCGTATGTATTGATGTGAGAAAACATTTGTTACGTACGCACAAATGGTCCTGTGGTGGTGTTTTTATTATTTATTACATTTATTTTGTGAGGTACGTATAACCAACAGGTGTTTCACCCTGTGGAGCCATGCAAGTCTAGGGCTTTTTCAAGGCTGTATATTTCATAGGCAGGGCCGGATTGGCCGTTGCGGGCACTGGGCAATCTCCTGGTGCGCCGCAAGGGTGGGAGCCGGGTTTGGGCCCCTAGGGGCCGTTTTTGTTACAGGACCGTTTTTGCATCAAAGTGCTCGGTCCCTCAAGGGTGGGAGCCTGTTCATAGGTTTGAAAGAAATTCAATTAATTTTTATTCACAAAAGTTTCGTTAAAGGTCCAAAAGGTCTTCAGAGCTAACACAGCTGTCTCTGCAGTCCTGTGTTCGTCAATGTTATAACGTCTAGTGGCCCACATGTACAAACACTTTGGGGTACTTTTTACGCTGCCTTGCGTTACTGTGCATCAATGCCACATTCCATGGGTAGTGCTTTGGAATTCCCATGCAGCCTCCCAAGGGGTTGGACACAAAGATCTCTTAAAAAATAATTGTAGATCGGGAAATGCCGCAACATCCTGTGTCTCCTTAAGGCAGGCGTAAAGACAAGAAACGTTTTCACATCTCCTTGTTTATCCCACTTTGCAACAATTCTGCATTGTAAAACACATATACAAAGTGAAAAACATCTTCCAATTTAGTTTTCAAACTGCAAGAAATCCCTTCCAGCACAAAGCCTACGCTTCCCACAATGTGGACACCCTTGCACTGTGGTTCAGATGTGTCGCGATGGCGCATGGCAACCAAAAGTGCACAGTCCTAAGGAGAGACCAGAACAGTGCCACATCTTAGTAGATGTGGTGCTATTTTGCTCTCTCCTGTTCACCCCATCCAGTGCGGCAATGCAACTTGCTGTGCAGTGTTGCACAACTTCTATGTAAATCTAGGCTAAGATCTGTACAGAAAGGGGACGCTTCCAGTACAAAAACTATCCTTTACCACTTTTCCCACTTTGTATGTGTGATCAAATGCAGCACACTGTCAAAACTGGAAAAAAAGAGAAAATAATATATTTGTACTTGTTACTGTACCTTGAGGAGGCATATGGTTTTGGTGCAAATCCCTATCTACCAGTATTTATTTTGTAAAAAAAAACATATGTGCTGGTGCTCTTGTCAAGAGGTCACTGCAGCTTGCAACACCAGTTGCCCCAGCCAGCGCTGCCAATGACAGTACTAACACAACTACTACCATCACACACTTACAAGTGTGACAACTGAAACTATTATAGCCCCCCCCCCCAAAGTTATGGGAATTGCTTGCTCTCTAGGTATCAGCCATTTTAATGCTCATTGAATTAATAAACAACTATCATGCTAATCTCTAAATTAGACAAGCAGTGCCACCATGTGGCAGACTGTCATAAGTGACGGTGTTGAAAATTAAGGGCTGGTGCCAAGCACCGGAAACCACCGGCTCAAATTAAGTACTGCTATCTACAATAAGCACTGCTATCTACAAATGTTAGTAGATAGGGATTTGACTAAAAAAATATGGATTGTTGCACAGAAACACCTTACATCTCCCATGGTATGCCCTTTTGATGCAAAGTAGCTCAAATGAGTGCGTAGCTCAGGTTTATGTTGGATAGTAATTCCCACCTCAAACTTTGCACCAGGTTTGCATCACAAAAGGTTAGTTAATCTGGGCCCTGGTTTCTCAGCTTCAGGATGACATGTCTGCTAAAAAAATAAGTTCTAAAAAAAGCAACACCATTCAGCAGTCATAAATTACAGAAGAACTTCTGTGAGCTACAAGTAACCTAATAAGAAATTATCACACAGGATTACCCACAAGAAGTAAAACGAGCAGATGAGCGAGGCCCCCCACAGCTCATTAATGCACATAAGAGCAAAGTCTTATTCTGACCAGGAGGAAGGAATAGCCATGACGTCATTACTGTGGTGACAAATAACGACCAAGTGCTGATGTATTTTATTTTTTATATTATCTAAAGTCCTTTACATATCTGGTTTCTTGTATCTTCTGATGTTTAACAGTTCACTCTGAGTTCGGAAGGTTTAACAATCTGACACAGCTATGGATACCTTTGGATTATCCCACGCACTATGCAAAACATTTGTTTTCTAGCAAACAGCAGCAAAAAACATACGATGGCAAAGTAATAGGTCTCACCTACAAATTAGTAAGCTATTGGCTTCATCAATGTATTTTAGCCATGTTGTACAGCATGTCTGAAAGTTAGAAAAAAGCACTATGATGAAGCCAGTACTGGCTGTGTCAGAGCGATTTTTTTACTGATGGGATGGGAGAGGGCAAGCAACAACACAGCGGGAGGGGGCAGGAGGGATGAGGCAAGAAAACACAATGCGGGAGGTCGACGTGAGGGAGTGGGCAAGCACCAACAATGTGGAAGGGGGGAGGAGGATCTACACACGCACCAACAATGTGGAAGGGGGGAGGAGGATCTACACAAGCAACAACAATGTGGGGGATGGGGCAAGCAATAACAACAAGGGAGGTGGCAGGAGGCATGGGCAAGCAACTACAATATGAGGGAGGGCGGGAGGGAAGGACCAAGTTACAGCAACGCAGGAAGGTGAAAGGAAGGACAAGGTAGGCAACAACAAAGTGGAAGGGGAGCAGAAGGAAAGGTTAAGCAACAACAATGCGAGAGGGGGAGGGAGGGCAAAACAATCAAGAATAATGCAGGAGGTGAAGGGAGGAATGGGGCAAACAACAATGCGTGATGGAGTCAGATGGACGGGGCAAGAAACAAAAGTGCAAGAGGAGGACTTGAAGGATGCAGCAAATAACATAGCAGAGGGATGGCAGGACAGGCAAGCAACAACAACTTGGGAAGTGGAGGGAAAGATGGGGTGGGCAGTAATAAAGCAGAAGTGGACAGTGCAAGCAACAAAAATGTGGGAGGGGAACAGTCATGAGATCATCTGTAGAAGGGTTGGTAGAGGTTTTACATGGGCTGCTAAAATATTAAAACGTGTACACCTTTGTTTTCAGTTGATGTCAGAGTCTATTTTTCACATGTGGCAATAGAGAATAGGATCACTGAGTGCCCCAGCACTCAAATCTTTTACTAACAGAACATGGTCAACAAGACATTTGATTTAACAAGGGACAAAAAGTGGAACATCACAAGAGTGAGCATCTGCCACTTACCCCCTGCTTTTAGTAATTACATATCATCAACTGCAAATTTCATAGTATATTTAAGAACATGACTTTACTGTCATCCTAAAAAATCCAAAATTGTCCCACAAATTTTACCGTTAAGTTGGTAAGGAATGGAATAGTAATACCTTATAAGTTCTTTATAAGTTTTTTGATGTTTAGCAATACCAATCACACACTTCTATAAAATACAAAGGGTTAAATTTACCAAACATAGGCCAAATGATGTACTCATTCAACCACCAAGAGTTACAGGTATATAACACTAAGGCACACACTACATCCTATAGAAGCAAGAAACAAATTGGAAAACCAGCAAATAGTTTTTTGGAAAAATATATGTATTTTGTCTATTTATTCAAATGAAAAACATTTTATCACAGTTATAACAAATCATTAACAACCATACATGTAGTATGTTGGACATTTCATAAAAACATTTAAAATCACATGCAATAAACATTGGTTAAAAGTTCAAAGGAACATAGGTCGACGCGGCGTTTCGGTTACAGGAAAACAATAGACAACCTTCTTCAGGACCAAGTTCTAAAAGGAAACACAAAATTACTTTTTTGCAATCCCAATTTATCAGACAAAGCATTTTTAAAACAACATTATTGCTTAACTACATTTTTTTTGGTGGTTGGTGCTATTTACAGAAATGGGAGGTGGTTGACGCTGTTGGTATTGCTAAAGTCCATCACATACTATTACTAGTACCATTTAGTGGGTCCCAGTTTGTATATATGGGAACAGTTTCGCTAGCGTAGAAATATTTGTAATTCTTATCTCCACTTTAAGATTACCTGTATTGTTTTAATGGCTTCCCGATAGATCCAGGCAAGCCGAGAGCCGGTTCTAGAATCCGGTCAGGATCTGTTATAAGTTCTCACTGTTGTCACATATGCTGCAATGGTATCTATAAGGGATAGTGAAGTTTTAATTCAATGATTTATATGCTCTGTTAATACTAAGCAGTGTTATGTTAATATAGCACGTCACTACCTTGAGTTTGTTTAAGAATGGATCTCGCTCTGGTAGTAGGAGCCACCGATATTACTCTTCTGTATTGCTGTGAATAGATACATCTATTACCGTATTGCAATCAAAGGAGTGATTGTCAACTGTCTGATCAGTTTTTGGTTAATTGTACTCACCCAGATTTGAATGACTGGCAGCTATGTATTGTACACAAGCTTTTCAATAGGCTTGTATATCAGCTTTAGCATTCATTTCATGGTGGGGGTTATCCTGCCACTGTTAGATTAAAGATTGAGAAATAGATAAAGGGTTTTGTTACGATCCCAATTTGTCTCATAACATGATTAAGGTTTATGGTAAACGATCTCCCTATCAAGTATGTATTTATTATTGAGCTTCAAGTTTATGCTAAGCAGATGTTATAGCTCACTTAGGCAATAATAGACTTGACTTAATCAATAATAGACTTATTGTCCCGGTGTTGTTGTAACCCTCAGTTCTCTGTCTTTGTGAGGGGACGTTTGTCTACTCAGAGCAGGCACCACCTTCAATAACGTGCCTACACGGTTAAGAGGCATGCCAGACTGTAATTTTGTCAATTTCGCGTGTGGACCTTAAGTAATATTAAAGCGCCATGGCGGTCACTCTAGTGTCTCCAGTACGTTTGTGATTATTATATTGCTAAGCATGTCTACAGCTTAATTAGAAAACCCGGTCGGTCCAGTTAAGTTAAGCTTTGCTTAAAGCACAAATCCTTAACACGCAAAACATACGATATAACGAGCAGGTTCAACTCGGCGTACGGACTGTTATAGCGGTGGTAGGCTCGGGCATGTTCTCCTTACCTGAGGCTTTAAATTCGGCCTCCCTGCTCCTACTACGTCAGCGTGTTCTCCGGTATCGTCAGGATGAAGGTATCTGAAAGGGCGAGGTGTTCACTCTATTTGTAGTACGAGGCCGCTGATTAGGCGGTTAACCTCGCACTTCCTGATTAGTTACCATGGTGTCACGTGATATGACGTGTTTGTTTATCAACACTCGCAAATGGTGTATGTAATACCTCTATTTTCTCGCTCGAAAAAAAGGTTAAAAGTGTACTGTTTATTTTAATCATACCACCAAAGGTGAGTGTGGCTACTTGTTAACTTACCGGTATTATCTATACAGTTTATAGCGGTATTTGCTAAGTGAAACCGGCAAAAAGAATCCCTGATTGTTATTGGTCAATACATTGTCATCTGACCTGATGTGCTAGTCTATGGACATATCTCAGTGATGTTGTATCTATCGAGATTCTCGCATTGTGGTCAGGATGATATACAAGAATGGTGTATATTCTTGCAAAGATAATAGGAATTTATAAACAAATTTAGCTTCGATATTCTGTCAAATCCTCAAAGGTATGCCGGGCTGTTATGTATGGCCCCAAAGATTGCGTGAGCGCCCAGTCCTACTTATTAGAATATTCTCTACAGGGCAGACATGCATTGTGGACATGTATAATTTGTGCTATTAATAGAAATAGCCCCATCTTGCAGAAACCTTATTTTTACACACATTTGTGTTATACCTATTTACACTATTGGAGAAAAAACAATATTATGGAATATTAGATAAAGTTATATAGCTAAGCATAATACCTAAAGATAGGTGTGGATAATGGGTGGTATAGCCTGGCTGTGTCTATGGGGGTTTAAGGGTATAGAGTTATACTGGTCACGTGGTATTGTTTGTTGTTAGATTATCCTTTCCCAGTCTTCTCTACTATTAAGACCGGCACGGACACTGTTGCATCTGGACATAAAGAACTGCTCTCGTCTTTTTCTTTTCTGAGTCAGGTTCCCACCTCTTGTACCAAGGGTGACATGTTCAAGGCAGCACCAGCGGAGATCTTTAATCTCATGTTTAGCTGTCTTCCAATGTTCGGTTAGGGGGGCACCGACCTTATTTGTACGAAGAGCGGATCTGTGCTCGTTCAGTCTAGTTCGAACTTCTCTTGAAGTTTCCCCTATGTAAATTAAATTGCAGGGGCAACTAATAAGGTAAATAACACTGCTCGTTCTACAGTTCATAAAACTCGTTGGTTTTAGTACAGTGTCTTTGATGGTAATAGTATTTCCACGGATGATGTTTTTGCAATTTATACAGCCTGAACAGGGGAAAGTGCCTGTCGGCATCGGTGCGTTATCAATGCAGGGTTGAATAGCTCTGTTGGGTTCCCTGTATGTATGAACCAAGCTGTTTCTGATGGTTCTGTTCCTTCTATAGGAAAACATGGGTTTGGGTAATCTGTTGTGTTGTTTATCAGTGACTAGATGCCAATTCCTATTAATAATGTTTTTGAGTTTATTGCTAATAGGGTTGTAATTGGTGACAAAAATGATAGGCTGATTGGTTGGCTCTCTTTTTTCTTTAGGTTGAAATAAGTTCTCCCGGTTATAATATTTGGCCCGCTTATATGAGTGTCTAATGAGGCGCTTTGGATAACCACGTTCTAAGAATTTGGTTTTAAGAATGCTAGCATGTTTTTCAAAGTCTTGGGATGTTGTGCAGTTTCTCTTGAGTCTCAAAAATTGCCCGAACGGTATGTTGTTAACTTGACACGGTGGGTGATTACTTTTATGGTGAAGCATAGTATTTCTATCAGTGGGTTTAGTGAAGAGTTCTACGTTGAGTGTTCCATTGGTGTTTTTAATGTTCAGATCAAGAAATTCCCAGCTGTCGTTGTCTATGTGAGAAGTGAACTTCAGGTTGTTGTCACCCAGATTAAGCCATGTAATGAACTCTCTGAGTGTCTCAATGGGCCCCGTCCAGATGAAAAAGACATTGTCTATGTAACGGGACCACATTGAGACATTTTCATAGAATGGTGATACTATGTTGAAGATGTGTTGTTCCTCAAAGTTTGAGACGTACAGACATGCCAGACTGGGGGCACAGGTGGCCCCCATGCTGGTCCCCTTGGTCTGTCTGTACAATTGTTTGTTAAATAAGAAAAGGTTATTTTTTAGTACCACAGAAATACAGTCAATAATGAACTGTTCATGGGTTGTAAGGTCCCTATCTTCTTGATTGAGCATGGCGGTGACAACTTCTATTGTGGCATTTTGGGGAATATTGGTATATAATGATTCAATATCTAGTGTGACTAGAAATTGAGAATGGGGGTCAAAGGCGAGGCCTTCTATTTTTTGAATAATGTCTGTGGTATCCTTCGTGTACGCTTTTTGTGATGTGACTAGAGGTTTTAAAAAAACATCTGCGTACTTGCTAAGTGGTTCAGTCAGGGACCCGATACTGGAGACGATAGGCCTCATTGGGGGATTCTGAATGTCCTTGTGGACTTTCGGAAGCCCGTACAGGGCTGGGATGATAGGATCTTGATTGAGGAGGAAGGAAAATTCCTCTTCACAAATAACGTTGTCGTCTCTTGCATGTTTCAGTAGGTTGGAAATGGATAGCTTTATAGATGTCCATTCGTCCATGTGTGCTAGTTTATAATGCTCTTTATTAGCCAATAAGTTCAACATTCTGGTGTTGTAGTCGGGGGTGTCCATTACAACAATGCCACCCCCCTTGTCTGCCGGTTTAATGGTCAGATCAATGTTGTTTTGTAATTCATGTAGTGCTAAAGTCTCATCTTTGCTAAGATTATGGCGGATCCAGTGTTTCTGTTTAAGCAAGTCATCCACACTTTTATCAATACTACGCTCGAAGGCTTCAATATCTTTCGGGATCATGGTGATGCTGGGGGTCCATACCGATTTGTTTTTAAGACCTGATTTATTGTTACTGGGGTGCTTCTCTTTTCCTTCAAAGTACATTGCTAACCTAATTTTTCTAAAGAAGCTTTGGAGGTCTCTCTCTAATGTATACCTGTCTATATTCGATGCAACTGCATATCCTAATCCCTTTTCAAATAAAGTGATTTGTTGGTTAGTGAGTGTATATTTGGAGAGATTTATTATAGGTGCTTTATTGTGACTAGCTAGTCCCAGTGTTTCTGACTCCGCGTGTTGGGACGTCGTTGGAACTGGGGTTTCGCATTGTAGTTCCCTCGCCCTCGGCCCCTTCCTTTCGGGGGACCGAAGTTTTGTTGGCGCTGATCCAAAAAAGGAAGGCTACTGGAGCCAGCTGTGTTAGGTGCTTCTCTTTCTTTTGTGTTGCCATTGTCATTTTGTTGTTCGCCTTCCGAGTCTGAGCTCGTATACGAGGTATCAAAGAACCTTACTTTTTTCTGGAAGTTGCGAGGTTGATTCTGCCACGGTCTTCGTTGTGGCTGGTTTTCCCTACTTCTCTCATAGAAATCTTTCTGTAGGTACGGATATACATACTCTGTATTATAGTTAGAGATGTCTTTACGTAATTGAGTGCTTTTTTTGTTAGATAGATAGTCACTATAGCTGGACACATCCTTCTCTATTTCATCTAGTTTCTGTTTGGCTTCTTGAAGTGCTGTGGTGTTTAATTTCGTTTCCATTTCCTCTATTTCTTTGCGCTCCACTACTAGTACTTCCTGGGCAGTCTCTATAATAAGGATGATCCAATCGCGACTGCAGCGATTTGCTACCAATGTCCAGTTCTCTATGAATTTTCTGTTATTGATGAAGATCCCGGGTTTGTTAACTACCTGTAGACCCTTGGGAATCACTCCTTTCTTACAATACTCTACTAGGAATTCTGCGTGTAGTTCGGCCCTAACTACCTTCTTTTTTAAATTCCAAAGAGCACGCCACTGTTCTTCGTCCAATTTGTCCAACCGGACTGTGGAGACATTTTTAATCGAGGGACCATTAAGAATTTTATTGAAGTGATCCTCCGTGTAACTGAGTACTTTTATGCCTTCCATGGGCACCTGTTTGGAGATATGTGGGGGGTGAGTGTGTGGAAAGAGTGCAAATGCAACTAGACGGTGGTATGCGTGGGTGTATATGTCATGAAAAGTACCTCCTCAGCTAACTAGCTGGGTAGAAATCAAGGAAAGTAAAAAGGAGGCCCCCTAATCTGTCAACTTTGGGACAGGGGAGATATCTTAAAAAATCCAAAATTGTCCCACAAATTTTACCGTTAAGTTGGTAAGGAATGGAATAGTAATACCTTATAAGTTCTTTATAAGTTTTTTGATGTTTAGCAATACCAATCACACACTTCTATAAAATACAAAGGGTTAAATTTACCAAACATAGGCCAAATGATGTACTCATTCAACCACCAAGAGTTACAGGTATATAACACTAAGGCACACACTACATCCTATAGAAGTAAGAAACAAATTGGAAAACCAGCAAATAGTTTTTGGGAAAAATATATGTATTTTGTCTATTTATTCAAATGAAAAACATTTTATCACAGTTATAACAAATCATTAAAAACCATACATGTAGTATGTTGGACATTTCATAAAAAACATTTAAAATCACATGCAATAAACATTGGTTAAAAGTTCAAAGGAACATAGGTCGACGCGGCGTTTCGGTTACAGGAAAACAATAGACAACCTTCTTCAGGACAAAGTTCTAAAAGGAAACACAAAATTACTTTTTTGCAATCCCAATTTATCAGACAAAGCATTTTTAAAACAACATTATTGCTTAACTACATTTTTTTTGGTGGTTGGTGTTATTTACAGAAATGGGAGGTAGTTGACGCTGTTGGTATTGCTAAAGTCCATCACATACTATTACTAGTACCATTTAGTGGGTCCCAGTTTGTATATATGGGAACAGTTTTGCTAGCGTAGAAATATTTGTAATTCTTATCTCCACTTTAAGATTACCTGTATTGTTTTAATGGCTTCCCGATAGATCCAGGAAAGCCGAGAGCCGGTTCTAGAATCCGGTCAGGAACTGTTATAAGTTCTCACTGTTGTCACACATGCTGCAAAGGTATCTATAAGGGATAGTGAAGTTTTAATTCAATGATTTATATGCTCTGTTAATACTAAGCAGTGTTATGTTAATATAGCACGTCACTACCTTGAGTTTGTTTAAGAATGGATCTCGCTCTGGTAGTAGGAGCCACCGATATTACACGAGCTTTTCAATAGGCTTGTATATCAGCTTTAGCATTCAGCTAAAGCTGATATACAAGCCTATTGAAAAGCTCGTGTACAATACATAGCTGCCAGTCATTCAAATCTGGGTGAGTACAATTAACCAAAAACTGATCAGACAGTTGACAATCACTCCTTTGATTGCAATACGGTAATAGATGTATCTATTCACAGCAATACAGAAGAGTAATATCGGTGGCTCCTACTACCAGAGCGAGATCCATTCTTAAACAAACTCAAGGTAGTGACGTGCTATATTAACATAACACTGCTTAGTATTAACAGAGCATATAAATCATTGAATTAAAACTTCACTATCCCTTATAGATACCATTGCAGCATATGTGACAACAGTGAGAACTTATAACAGTTCCTGACCGGATTCTAGAACCGGCTCTCGGCTTTCCTGGATCTATCGGGAAGCCATTAAAACAATACAGGTAATCTTAAAGTGGAGATAAGAATTACAAATATTTCTACGCTAGCGAAACTGTTCCCATATATACAAACTGGGACCCACTAAATGGTACTAGTAATAGTATGTGATGGACTTTAGCAATACTAACAGCGTCAACCACCTCCCATTTCTGTAAATAGCACCAACCACCAAAAAAAATGTAGTTAAGCAATAATGTTGTTTTAAAAATGCTTTGTCTGATAAATTGGGATTGCAAAAAAGTAATTTTGTGTTTCCTTTTAGAACTTGGTCCTGAAGAAGGTTGTCTATTGTTTTCCTGTAACCGAAACGCCGCGTCGACCTATGTTCCTTTGAACTTTTAACCAATGTTTATTGCATGCGATTTTAAATGTTTTTTATGAAATGTCCAACATACTACATGTATGATTTTTAATGATTTGTTATAACTGTGATAAAATGTTTTTCATTTGAATAAATAGACAAAATACATATATTTTTCCAAAAAACTATTTGCTGGTTTTCCAATTTGTTTCTTGCTTCTATAGGATGTAGTGTGTGCCTTAGTGTTATATACCTGTAACTCTTGGTGGTTGAAAGAGTACATCATTTGGCCTATGTTTGGTAAATTTAACCCTTTGTATTTTATAGAAGTGTGTGATTGGTATTGCTAAACATCAAAAAACTTATAAAGAACTTATAAGGTATTACTATTCCATTCCTTACCAACTTAACGGTAAAATTTGTGGGACAATTTTGGATTTTTTAAGATATCTCCCCTGTCCCAAAGTTGACAGATTAGGGGGCCTCCTTTTTACTTTCCTTGATTTCTACCCAGCTAGTTAGCTGAGGAGGTACTTTTCATGACATATACACCCACGCATACCACCGTCTAGTTGCATTCGCACTCTTTCCACACACTCACCCCCCACATATCTCCAAACAGGTGCCCATGGAAGGCATAAAAGTACTCAGTTACACGGAGGATCACTACAATAAAATTCTTAATGGTCCCTCGATTAAAAATGTCTCCACAGTCCGGTTGGACAAATCGGACGAAGAACAGTGGCGTGCTCTTTGGAATTTAAAAAAGAAGGTAGTTAGGGCCGAACTACACGCAGAATTCCTAGTAGAGTATTGTAAGAAAGGAGTGATTCCCAAGGGTCTACAGGTAGTTAACGAACCCGGGATCTTCATCAATAACAGAAAATTCATAGAGAACTGGACATTGGTAGCAAATCGCTGCAGTCGCGATTGGATCATCCTTATTATAGAGACTGCCCAGGAAGTACTAGTAGTGGAGCGCAAAGAAATAGAGGAAATGGAAACGAAATTAAACACCACAGCACTTCAAGAAGCCAAACAGAAACTAGATGAAATAGAGAAGGATGTGTCCAGCTATAGTGACTATCTATCTAACAAAAAAAGCACTAAATTACGTAAAGACATCTCTAACTATAATCCGGAGTATGTATATCCGTACCTACAGAAAGATTTCTATGAGAGAAGTAGGGAAAACCAGCCACAACGAAGACTGTGGCAGAATCAACCTCGCAACTTCCAGAAAAAAGTAAGGTTCTTTGATACCTCGTATACGAGCTCAGACTCGGAAGGCGAACAACAAAATGACAATGGCAACACAAAAGAAAGAGAAGCACCTAACACAGCTGGCTCCAGTAGCCTTCCTTTTTTGGATCAGCGCCAACAAAACTTCGGTCCCCCGAAAGGAAGGGGCCGAGGGCGAGGGAACTACAATGCGAAACCCCAGTTCCAACGACGTCCCAACACGCGGAGTCAGAAACACTGGGACTAGCTAGTCACAATAAAGCACCTATAATAAATCTCTCCAAATATACACTCACTAACCAACAAATCACTTTATTAGAAAAGGGATTAGGATATGCAGTTGCATCGAATATAGACAGGTATACATTAGAGAGAGACCTCCAAAGCTTCTTTAGGAAAATTAGGTTAGCAATGTACTTTGAAGGAAAAGAGAAGCACCCCAGTAACAATAAATCAGGTCTTAAAAACAAATCGGTATGGACCCCCAGCATCACCATGATCCCGAAAGATATTGCAGCCTTCGAGCGTAGTATTGATAAAAGTGTGGATGACTTGCTTAAACAGAAACACTGGATCCGCCATAATCTTAGCAAAGATGAGACTTTAGCACTACATGAATTACAAAACAACATTGATCTGACCATTAAACCGGCAGACAAGGGGGGTGGCATTGTTGTAATGGACACCCCCGACTACAACACCAGAATGTTGAACTTATTGGCTAATAAAGAGCATTATAAACTAGCACACATGGACGAATGGACATCTTTAAAGCTATCCATTTCCAACCTACTGAAACATGCAAGAGACGACAACGTTATTTGTGAAGAGGAATTTTCCTTCCTCCTCAATCAAGATCCTATCATCCCAGCCCTGTACGGGCTTCCGAAAGTCCACAAGGACATTCAGAATCCCCCAATGAGGCCTATCGTCTCTAGTATCGGGTCCCTGACTGAACCACTTAGCAAGTACGCAGATGTTTTTTTACAACCTCTAGTCACATCACAAAAAGCGTACACGAAGGATACCACAGACATTATTCAAAAAATAGAAGGCCTCGCCTTTGACCCCCATTCTCAATTTTTAGTCACACTAGATATTGAATCATTATATACCAATATTCCCCAAAATGCCACAATAGAAGTTGTCACCGCCATGCTCAATCAAGAAGATAGGGACCTTACAACCCATGAACAGTTCATTATTGACTGTATTTCTGTGGTACTAAAAAATAACCTTTTCTTATTTAATAAACAATTGTACAGACAGACTAAGGGGACCAGCATGGGGGCCACCTGTGCCCCCAGTCTGGCATGTCTGTACGTCTCAAACTTTGAGGAACAACACATCTTCAACAAAGTATCACCATTCTATTAAAATGTCTCAATGTGGTCCCGTTACATAGACAATGTCTTTTTCATCTGGACGGGGCCCATTGAGACACTCAGAGAGTTCATTACATGGCTTAATCTGGGTGACAACAACCTGAAATTCACTTCTCACATAGACAACGACAGCTGTGAATTTCTTGATCTGAACATTAAAAACACCAATGGAACACTCAACGTAGAACTCTTCACTAAACCCACTGATAGAAATACTATGCTTCACCATAAAAGTAATCACCCACCGAGTCAAGTTAACAACATACCGTTCGGGCAATTTTTGAGACTCAAGAGAAACTGCACAACATCCCAAGACTTTAAAAAACATGCTAGCATTCTTAAAACCAAATTCTTAGAACGTGGTTATCCAAAGCGCCTCATTAGACACTCATATAAGCGTGACAAATATTATAACCGGTTGAACTTATTTCAACCTAAAGAAAAAAGAGAGCCAACCAATCAGCCTATCATTTTTGTCACCAATTACAACCCTATTAGCAATAAACTCAAAAACATTATTAATAGGAATTGGCATCTAGTCACTGATAAACAACACAACAGATTACCCAAACCCATGTTTTCCTATAGAAGGAACAGAACCATCAGAAACAGCTTGGTTCATACATACAGGGAACCCAACAGAGCTATTCAACCCTGCATTGATAACGCACCGATGCCGACAGGCACTTTCCCCTGTTCAGGCTGTATAAATTGCAAAAACATCATCCGTGGAAATACTATTACCATCAAAGACACTGTACTAAAACCAACGAGTTTTATGAACTGTAGAACGAGCAGTGTTATTTACCTTATTAGTTGCCCCTGCAATTTAATTTACATAGGGGAAACTTCAAGAGAAGTTCGAACTAGACTGAACGAGCACAGATCCGCTCTTCGTACAAATAAGGTCGGTGCCCCCCTAACCGAACATTGGAAGACAGCTAAACATGAGATTAAAGATCTCCGCTGGTGCTGCCTTGAACATGTCACCCTTGGTACAAGAGGTGGGAACCTGACTCAGAAAAGAAAAAGACGAGAGCAGTTCTTTATGTCCAGATGCAACAGTGTCCCTGCCGGTCTTAATAGTAGAGAAGACTGGGAAAGGATAATCTAACAACAAACAATACCACGTGACCAGTATAACTCTATACCCTTAAACCCCCATTGACACAGCCAGGCTGTACCACCCATTATCCACACCTATCTTTAGGTATTATGCTTAGCTATATAACTGTATCTAATATTCCATAATATTGTTTTTTCTCCAATAGTGTAAATAGGTATAACACATATGTGTGTAAAAATAAGGTTTCTGCAAGATGGGGCTATTTCTATTAATAGCACAAATTATACATGTCCACAATGCATGTCTGCCCTGTAGAGAATATTCTAATAAGTAGGACTGGGCGCTCACGCAATCTTTGGGGCCATACATAACAGCCCGGCATACCTTTGAGGATTTGACAGAATATCGAAGCTAAATTTGTTTATAAATTCCTATTATCTTTGCAAGAATATACACCATTCTTGTATATCATCCTGACCACAATGCGAGAATCTCGATAGATACAACATCACTGAGAGATGTCCATAGACTAGCACATCAGGTCAGATGACAATGTATTGACCAATAACAATCAGGGATTCTTTTTGCCGGTTTCACTTAGCAAATACCGCTATAAACTGTATAGATAATACCGGTAAGTTAACAAGTAGCCACACTCACCTTTGGTGGTATGATTAAAATAAACAGTACACTTTTAACCTTTTTTTCGAGCGAGAAAATCGAGGTATTACATACACCATTTGCGAGTGTTGATAAACAAACACGTCATATCACGTGACACCATGGTAACTAATCAGGAAGCGCGAGGTTAACCGCCTAATCAGCGGCCTCGTACTACAAATAGAGTGAACACCTCGCCCTTTCAGATACCTTCATCCTGACGATACCGGAGAACACGCTGACGTAGTAGGAGCAGGGAGGCCGAATTTAAAGCCTCAGGTAAGGAGAACATGCCCGAGCCTACCACCGCTATAACAGTCCGTACGCCGAGTTGAACCTGCTCGTTATATCGTATGTTTTGCGTGTTAAGGATTTGTGCTTTAAGCAAAGCTTAACTTAACTGGACCGACCGGGTTTTCTAATTAAGCTGTAGACATGCTTAGCAATATAATAATCACAAACGTACTGGAGACACTAGAGTGACCGCCATGGCGCTTTAATATTACTTAAGGTCCACACGCGAAATTGACAAAATTACAGTCTGGCATGCCTCTTAACCGTGTAGGCACGTTATTGAAGGTGGTGCCTGCTCTGAGTAGACAAACGTCCCCTCACAAAGACAGAGAACTGAAGGTTACAACAACACCGGGACAATAAATCTATTATTGATTAAGTCAAGTCTATTATTGCCTAAGTGAGCTATAACATCTGCTTAGCATAAACTTGAAGCTCAATAATAAATACATACTTGATAGGGAGATCGTTTACCATAAACCTTAATCATGTTATGAGACAAATTGGGATCGTAACAAAACCCTTTATCTATTTCTCAATCTTTAATCTAACAGTGGCAGGATAACCCCCACCATGAAATGAATGCTAAAGCTGATATACAAGCCTATTGAAAAGCTCGTGTACAAT
This sequence comes from Lissotriton vulgaris, assembly GCF_964263255.1. NCBI lineage: Eukaryota > Metazoa > Chordata > Amphibia > Caudata > Salamandridae > Lissotriton > Lissotriton vulgaris. Next base: position 1,121,135,332 of record NC_141687.1, read on the forward strand.
ACATAGCTGCCAGTCATTCAAATCTGGGTGAGTACAATTAACCAAAAACTGATCAGACAGTTGACAATCACTCCTTTGATTGCAATACGGTAATAGATGTATCTATTCACAGCAATACAGAAGAGTAATATCGGTGGCTCCTACTACCAGAGCGAGATCCATTCTTAAACAAACTCAAGGTAGTGACGTGCTATATTAACATAACACTGCTTAGTATTAACAGAGCATATAAATCATTGAATTAAAACTTCACTATCCCTTATAGATACCATTGCAGCATATGTGACAACAGTGAGAACTTATAACAGTTCCTGACCGGATTCTAGAACCGGCTCTCGGCTTTCCTGGATCTATCGGGAAGCCATTAAAACAATACAGGTAATCTTAAAGTGGAGATAAGAATTACAAATATTTCTACGCTAGCGAAACTGTTCCCATATATACAAACTGGGACCCACTAAATGGTACTAGTAATAGTATGTGATGGACTTTAGCAATACCAACAGCGTCAACCACCTCCCATTTCTGTAAATAGCACCAACCACCAAAAAAATGTAGTTAAGCAATAATGTTGTTTTAAAAATGCTTTGTCTGATAAATTGGGATTGCAAAAAAGTAATTTTGTGTTTCCTTTTAGAACTTGGTCCTGAAGAAGGTTGTCTATTGTTTTCCTGTAACCGAAACGCCGCGTCGACCTATGTTCCTTTGAACTTTTAACCAATGTTTATTGCATGTGATTTTAAATGTTTTTTATGAAATGTCCAACATACTACATGTATGGTTTTTAATGATTTGTTATAACTGTGATAAAATGTTTTTCATTTGAATAAATAGACAAAATACATATATTTTTCCAAAAAACTATTTGCTGGTTTTCCAATTTGTTTCTTGCTTCTATAGGATGTAGTGTGTGCCTTAGTGTTATATACCTGTAACTCTTGGTGGTTGAATGAGTACATCATTTGTCCTATGTTTGGTAAATTTAACCCTTTGTATTTTATAGAAGTGTGTGATTGGTATTGCTAAACATCAAAAAACTTATAAAGAACTTATAAGGTATTACTATTCCATTCCTTACCAACTTAACGGTAAAATTTGTTGGACAATTTTGGATTTTTTAAGATATCTCCCCTGTCCCAAAGTTGACAGATTAGGGGGCCTCCTTTTTACTTTCCTTTACTGTCATCCTGCCTGGTTTAATGATTGGGCTTCAATGGTAGTGTAATCCCCTTAAGAACTTTGTAGCTATCTTTTTGCGTGTGGCTGGGCTCGAGGGGCATGAAAATCCAGCAAGTAGGGGGCTTTTGGGAAGGGGCAATTAACAATATGAGAGAAAGTGTGATAAGCAACAACAATGCAGAGGGCGGGACAGATGGGATAGGCAACAACAACTCGGGTTTGGGACAGCAGTAAGTCAGAGGCCCAGAGTCACAGAACTAACAATTCAAAATCCTAAACGTACTACCTTTTTGGTATTCACAGAAGGCACTTACTCATTTTGGTATTCACAGAAGACACTTACTCATTTCGGTATTCACAGAAGTTAGGAGTCCTAACTTTAGGACTGCTAAATGCCTTCTGTGAATACTGAAAGTCTTAAAGTTAGGATTTTTCTCAGTTTAGGAGTAGTAAAGTTAGGACTCATAACTTTAGGACTCCTAAACAGAGAAAAATCCTAACTTTAGGGCTTTCAGTATTTGAAAGTCTTACTACTACTAAACTGATAAAAATCCTAACTTTAAGACTTTCGGTTTTCACAGAAGGCATTTAGGAGTCCTAAAGTTAGGACTCCAAACTTCTGTGAATACCAAAATGAGTAAGTGCCTTCTGTGAACAACAAAATGGTAGTATGTTTAGGATTTTGTCTTAAGGTAGTTCTGTAAATTGGGCCCACTGATTCTCACAGGGAATCGGGAATGCTGACAGTGAAACCTGGAACTATGACCACTGGGACTGAGAGACACAGAGAAGTTAATGGGGCAAAAACAGATGCAAAGGTGCAGTGACTCACACACTGGGATCCTTAGACAGTGGGCACATGGACACACTGGGACAATTAGGAACAGACATGATCTACATTGGAGTGGAGAAGTGTGGCTCAGGGGTTAGAGGCGGCAGACCCGGAAGCTGAGATCGGCCCTGGACCAGGGTTCAATTCCCCGCCTCGATGGGGCTTGGGCTCAATAATTCCACGGACTCGATAATTCTCGCTCCGGTGCCTACTCGACTCACGGGTTCACACTCTGCGACTCTGGGCAATAGCTTGCTTAATCTCCACAACGGCCCCTCGCGGCGGGATGCCTGGCTTTCACCTTGTGCATACCCTGCCAGGGGTTATCTCACAGGGGAATACCAGGACGGGTTCCCTAAGCAAGCGCTTAGATGCCTGCGATGTGGGTATTTTGCGCTATATAAATACATGTACATTTACATTTTACATTTACAGAACAGGGTAGCTGCAAAAGTGAAGTTGATTATTAACTCAAAACACTGGTACACTGACACTACAACACGGAGACACACTGAGGAGAGGACATGATTAATGGGACAGAGATACACATGGGGTAGGTAGTCAGTGACAAAAACGTTGAGACACCAACACTGGGATATGAAGACACAAACACTAGGACAGTAAAATATGAAATGTCTCAGTGGCACAAAGATACACACAATAAGGCATTGGTCATTGACTCAGGTGGTGGGGCATCAGAACCCTGACATAAGTAAATGAATCAGAAACACTAGGGCAGATAGGCACAGTCACGATAAAGGGACAGAAAAACACTGAGGGTCATATTGATGACCCAGTTTGCGCCACTCATGCACCACCCAACGTGGTGCATGATTGATGGAAGCATTATGTCATATATTTTTTAAGCCACTCAAAGCCACTTTGAGTGGCTCCAAATATATGGAGTAACACAATACAACGCAAATTGCTGTGTTGCGTTACTCTGCACTGGGTATGGGTTCATGGGCATTGCATAGGTGTTCCCACTCAGTTCCCATGGTTTTTGACACATTTCCAGATTTACAAGACCGTGTAAACCTTGGAATGTGCCAAAAAGGTCCCCCTCCCCAGGGGCGGCGTACCATAGAGAAATATCATCATTTTGAACTCTTTTTCCCTCTTTCTATGTGTGCAGCACACATAGAAAGAGGAAAAATCCTCTCAGGATTATTTTCATGCAGGAAGGTGAGTCTTCCTGCACAAAAACATTCTTCCCCTCAACCCAGGCGCACTTGCACCATAGTGCAAGGGTGCCTGCATTGGCGCTAGGCTGCCAAAATGGCACCGGCGCAAGGGAAAAGGACAGGAATGCACGTTATATTGGATAAATATGGCACATTCCTGCCATTTTCCTGTGACGCAGGGCAGCAAAGTAAGGTGACTTGCTGCACTACCCTGCGCCACTAAAGTTGTAAATATGGCCCTGAGTCTTTGACTCACACACTGATACACTGGAAAACATGATTTGGGACATGGAGACCTAAACACTATTATTGTTATTGTTAATTGTCATTTGTATGTTGTACAATCTGCCATTAGTTTCACATTATAGGAAATTAGTGCAGGAGGTGACTTAATATACATTTTCATCCTGGTCTGGTTCAGTTTTTGCACTGTTGGTTGAAAGGGTCAGTTTCTATGTGTTGTTTTATTGTGGGTGTGTCTGGAGGGCTATACCAAAAGGCTTACCAAAGTGCTTAGTTGTTGCACATTCCCATTGAATGGTAAAAGCAGATGTGTTGAAGGTGGGTTATTGTAGTCACATTATTTCTAAATGTTCATGGCATATTTGGGCTGCATTGTTTGTATGTTTAGAGCTCTTTCTTTCTAAGTGTGGGCTTCTGTAGGCGGGTGTGTGATATGTTTTTCTAGGAAGTGCGGCTGTAAGCAGCATATGCAGTGCGCCCTTCTAAGCGTTCAGCCGCTTATGTCCGCGAGCTGGCATGCTCACCCTCGCGCCACTCATTGGGACTTACCTTGGAAATTCCTTCTGATTTTCTCCCTCATCATTTCCGGTTCCTCGGGTGGGGGGGCTGGGTCCAGGTACTGATTCCTTCCCAACCTCGTGTCGGCCTCTTTGTTCCCCCACTGTATACGGTGTCATCCACCCTATTCTGTACCCAGCATTGCGGCAGCTGATTCGCTTCTTGTGCTGAGCTTATTAATTGCTTATTTGTGTTACATGTGGAGTTACAGGGTGATCTGAAGGCAGTTTGGTACCGAGTGGTACCATCTGAGTGAGCACAGCAGTGATTCTTGATGCCAAACTCCGGGGAGTCTTTACAGCAGGAACCTAGGATGTAAGTGACAGCTCCCCATTAGTCCTTTGGGCGGTTGCAAGCCTAGGCGCATCAGGGCTTGCCTGTGTCCGCTCCGCCCCTACAAAGGCGTGAGTAATAACTCTGGACTGGTGGTCACGGATTTAATGGAGAAAACTTCCCCAATGAAAATGGTAGCACTGAATGGGTTGGTCCACGTTGCCATTTGGCTCATCAGGCTGGTTGCCAGCCAAGGTTGCTCATCTCTGCCTGCCCTTGGATCTTTTATAAGTTAACCCACTACGTTGGCATATATTGTTTATGAAATAAAGCTGCAGCAAACAGTTTTTTCCACAAAACCATGTGTTGTCTTTTTTATTTAATTCCTTGTGTGCTAAGTAGCTATTTTACATGTTGACGGGGATGGTTGCTGATATCAGCGCTATGCTATTGTACACATGGTAATACCCAAATATAAGGGCCAATTATAAGTTGAAAAGAGTGGTATTCCTGCTCAATTACAACCGGTCCAGTGTTCTCCCATCTGTTTCTTTCAGAAGCAGTTTATACAAGATGGAAAATCTAGATGGGAAAATCCTTGATGTTCAGGAGACCTTATCCAACCCACTTGCATAGCATGCTGGAACTTCTTGCTGTCATCCCATGTCTTCTGTCCCTTGGACCTCCTTTGCTCCACTTGAGGATTTGTAACACTGGTGTCTCAGGGTCAACATACTGGGGCTTATTTATGAGCCCTAGTGTCACTGTTGCGCGGCCGGTGTGTCACTTATTGCAACGCACCAGCAGGGTAAAAATTGAGCCATGTTGCATCATATTTACAAAGTGACGTATCTAGGTAGATGTGTCACTTTGTAAACCCCTGCACCACATTATACCAGCGCCAGGTATATTGTATGCAGGGGGGCGTTCTGACGCAAGTAAGCCTTGCTGAAGTGACACAGTGAAATCTATGAGATTTCACTGCATCACTTCTAGGACACAAATGTGTCAATATCTTACGCCTACCTCACAGCAGGCGATAGACTGATGCAGGCACATTTCACATGGGACTTGCCCATGTGCAATGACCCATTTCTGGAGTTGCTTAACCTTTGTGACACACCCCAGCAGTGTGTCATTTTTGCGCCAACAGATGCGTCAGAAATACTGACGTATCTGTAACTCCTTCGGACATGATGCGCCATACTGTAAATATGATGCATCCAGCATGTCGCAAGGACGGTGCAAAGAAAAGTGACGCATTGCTGTTTTTACACAGCGATGTGTCACTTTTCATAAATGAGACCCACTATTTTTGCCCCAAACTGAAAATGAAGCACACCCTTTCAGAATTTGACTCCCAAGTTAGTGATGGCAAACTTACAAGCTCTCTCACGGAGGTGATGTAGTTCAGAAACTCAGAGCTCATTAAGGCACAAAGCACTTAATAAATATTTGTCCAGTCAGTGCTTTCACTCTTTAAAAGCAAAAGTATTTTGATACATTAAAAGATGAATGCTCCACATAAAATTACAAATACATACAATACATACACACAAGCTACAGTTGATAAAAATTGGCTACCAAATAGCAATGAAGTTCCTGTTAGGAATAACAATTACAAAACATTGGGCTTCACAGATAAACAGGGTGCTGATCTCATACCCTAAAGAAATGACACAGGTTGAAGTTGAAGTTGAAGTTGAAAGTACTTGATAGAGCGCACTGCGACTGAGCGGCTTCCTGGCGCTAAAGTAGAAGACTGAGTGGAGTGAAATTCTATTGAGGAGATCAGCAGGAGTACGCTTGAGAACAGGAACGTCTTAAGGGCCTTACGGAATTGAAAGTAGACTGGGATGGATCTGATGGGCAGTGGGAGACTGTTCGAGAAGCAGGGGGCTAGGACAGAGAAGCGAGTGCCCCCGGTCTTGGATCTGCGGAAGCGCGGAACACTGAGGAGGACTTGATTAGAAGAACGGAGGGTGCGGTTGGGAGTGTAGGGGCTGATGAGGGAGTTAATGAAAACCAGCGCAGTGCGGGCCTGGGCCATGAAGGCCAGACAGCCACTCTTGAACAGTGCTCTCTGGCGGATAGGGAGCCAGTGGAGAGATTTTAGCACAGGAGTGATGTGAAGGGACTTGGGAAGGTGCAGGATAAGACGGGCGCCTGGTTCTGAATAGCCTGAAGACGGCGAAGTTCGTAGGCAGGAATGCCTACGTAGAGGCTGTTCCCGTAATCGAGACGGGACTGAATCAGTGCCGAAATAATAGGTTTAAGGGCATCAGAGGAAAAAAAGCGGGACACTTTCCGGATGATCCGGAGGGAGAGGAAACAGGAAGATACAACTGAACTAATCTGGGCATGCACGGAGAGGTCCCGACTGACTTTAATGCCCAAGGTCTTGGCAGAGGCCGCTGGTGTGGGCGGGGGCCAAAGGTGGAGCGCCAGAAAGCAGCAGACCAGGGAGAGATTGTAGGGCCAGTCAGGACCAACTCCGTTTTGTCCAGATTAAGTTTAAATTGGTTAGAGTTTATCCACCCAGAGATGAAGGCTAGGGTAGAATGGAATTTAGGTAGGGAGTCAGAGGGGGAGGAGAGATCAAATACCAGCTGGAGGTCATCCGCATAATTATATACGGAGACCCCCATACCGGGAAGGGAAAGAATAAGAGGGTTGATATAAAGATTAAAGAGGAGGGGGACCCCACAAGGGACCAAGCGGGAGGGGGCGGAGAAGCCAGAGAGGTGGACCGCCGTAGTCCGTTCGGTGAGAAAAAAGGCGAGCCAGGAGAGGGCAGGGCCCCGAACCCCCACTGCGCAGACACGGTCAAGAAGAATAGAGTGGTCAACCGTGTCAAACGCAGCGGACAGGTCGAGGAGTACCAAGGCTTGGGGTAGATTGGAATCTGCCTTGCCCTTGAGTTCATCCAGAACGGACAGGACCACTGATTCAGTAGAGTGGGCTGGCTTTCAATCCAGGTTGAAACTAAGACCCCAAATTAAATCTGTTTCAGTTGCCTGGGAGATTTGATTCCTTGTCACAATGTGTATGCCTGCAGGTCCTAACATATACTAGACTAGGCCTGCTGCAATGACATGATTTATTCACAATCATGGCCGTACTGGGAACTAAAAGCAGACCTGGCAAATTTTTCCCGACCAGCCCCCATTCGGCCCATAGCAAGCGAGCGCAGCGAGCAAGCCCAACTTTTACTAGGGAGGTTTGGGAGGCGGGGGTGGGGGTCCCCCCCCCCCCAGAACATTTTGGAAAAAGACAGACCAAAATGGTGAATTTTACTAAAAGCAGACCTGGCAAATTTTTCCTGACCAGCCCCCATTCGGCCCATAGCAAGCAAGCGCAGCGAGCAAGCCCAACTTCTACTGGGGAGGTTTAGGAGGCGGGGGTGGGCGGGTCCCCCTCCAGAACATTTTGGAAAAAGACAGACCAAAATGGTGAATTTTACAGCACATTTTTCTTTACATATCCAATTGTATCTACTTTTAAAGCACAGTAAATAGTAGAGGATGACCTTAAAGAGCACCAGGTTACCCCCCAAGTCATATGTACTCATAGACCTTTTTTTAGAGAGCACCAAAAATAGACACAAGTAGTGAATCAGAGAGAACAATGTAAAAGTGAGACCAGCCCCCACATGGTGTGTAGCGAGCAAGCGCAGTGAGCAACCACTACTAGGGGTAGTTTGGGGGGTTGTCCCCCCAAGAAAATTTGAGACAGAAAGGCCAAAACAAAGCATTTTTTATTACATATTAGATTGTATTAACTTTTAAAGCATAGTAAATGATTACCTTATGGAGCACCAGGATACCCAGTCATAAATCACAGACATTCCTACAGAGAAAACAAAAAAATTAAATGTTGAGCACGAAATATGAATTTAAATATAACCAATGTATTCTTCATATAAAATAGCATAAAGTCATTTAAAAATGCACTTAACTTCCATCAATTGTGCAAAGGTTCAAAGTAAAAGTGTACAAGACAATGTTTACTTCCACCCTTGTGGTAGTAACACTTTTGCAGAGAGCTGCTACTCTTTAGTGCGACCGGAAGTAACACTTCTAAAGAGGACTGATTTCCTTTCTTGGTGCAGCACGTTACAGTCAGGGTGTAATAACTGTAATACGTCAGTGACTGCACTTCTGAAGTGAATGCAGCAATATGGGACAGTGAGCACTAAGCATGGGCGGAAAATCCGTTCCGCTTGCGGATTTTGCGGATTTTCAGTAAATTCGCGATCCGCGAACGCTCGCGAATTTACCGAAAATCCGCAAATTCGCATGCAGCGGATTTTTTTTCTTGGTGATACAATTTTGCGGCGTGCGGCGTAAGTTCGCAATTGCGAACATGTAGGTGCGGCGGGCAGCAACAATCTTGCACTCGCGAAATTACAAAATTTGCAATTCTGCACAAGAAATCCACTAGCAAGCAGCATAGACCTTCTGAAAATTATGATTTTTATCAGAATAACTCCTCAGGTTGACATTTGCCTGCCATTTTTTGGATTTGAGGCCTTTTGACTTTCTTTGGATCACTTTTGGATTAGAAATCAACTTTCACAAGTAAGTTTGTTTGGGGCATTACATTTGCTGTTCTGCAGAAAAACAAGTTTTGCTAAACTGAAAGCACTCAGCAGGTGCAACATTTCAAATTCATCATTAGTAACCATTCCCAGTAGTGCTTTCTGACTGGGGCCCCTCCAGAGTTCAGTTGCTTTTTGCAACAATTGTATGACCATGCTCTGACCCTCACAGCCGGATCATAGAATAGCTACAAGTAGGCCACAAAGGTCCTGGAAAAAAAAATTGCACTGCAACAGAAAGCAAATTACAGATAAGGAAGCAGGTGCCAGACTGGAATTTTAAAACAGTGACACATTAATAAATCAACCCCAAATTAATTCATGTCAGTTGAAGCAGGGCAGGTGTGCTTGCTTTTTCCCCCCATAATCTACAGTGATGATGATGAACCAGAGGGTGGAATTGATGTACCAGAGGGTGGCATGGGTGAAACAGAGGGTGGCAGTGTTGAAACAGAGGGTGCTGTGAACCTGTGATGATGAACCAGACGGAGAAACAACATAGTCGCGACCGTTGCGTGCCGACAAGTAAGTTCGCAATTGCGAACTGGTACAAAATCCTCGCGAACTGGCAGAAACCCTTGCGAACACTATAAAAACAAAAAAATCCGCAAATTCGCGAGAATTCACGGATTTTGCGGATTGCGAGTTCGCAAATACGCAAATTTGCGAACGCCAGATTCGCAAAATTCGCCCATGCTGAGTGAGCACCCACTTTATTTTTTTTAACATTTGCTAACCCATTTGCAGCAATGCTATGTGCGGGCTGAGGCATTTTTTATTTGCTTTTTATACAGAATGACTAATCTTTGTAGCGGTCTGGTGCAACTTTTAGATTTGGGTGCCCTTTGGGGTGAGTTGTTCTGCCATAAGGGTGCACTCACTGAATAGTTCTTGAAAAGGGAAGTGTCTGAATTTCTCATTTCATTGAGGAATAAAAGGCCCATAATAATAATAATTTTTAAAAAAAGTAACAGAAGACCAGTTACGTTTCCCCTGAGTGAGGCAATATACGTTTTGCAAATTAGTTTTGCTGTGTATGTATTCTCTAATGAGTTCTGGAAAAAGGCCTGAGTGATGCTTTAGCCGAAATATAGTGAAAGCTCTCCGCCTCCTCCTACCCCCTGCTCACCACATGCCCTCAAGGTCCTCCTGGATTCCAGGTTGATGCATGTAGCATGTTTTGACCTCTGAGGGGTGGTAATGGCTCATGGCTGGCTAAGTTACATGGAGGATCGGGGTCTGGGATGTCCGCTTCCCGAGTCATCAATCAGAGCCTGCCTGGTCTAGAGCCTGAGGGCAGCCACCACCTCGCTCCGCCCCTGATCACAACAAACAAAACCACTACGCTGCCGAACCGGGCCGGGCCTAGCCCCTTGCCCCTTTAGGCCCCTTTTGCTCCCTTTTGCTTTTAATACATTTTTCTGTGCCGGTCGCGATGCCCAATTCAGTGCCACCCAGCGCCCGCCACCCAGTGGTCGAAGTGGGGGAAAAATGTAGGGGAACTGTGGGGAGAAAATCAGAGGGCGGGAATAACCCGTGGATTGGGTCAGTGGGCGGAGTCAGAGGTGTGGCAGAAAAAGCGAAATATCCCAATTTTTAGTATTTGTTTCCCATTTCACTAACCGGTTACAGCTTATTACATTATTTAATTTAACCAATGGATACACATGTGTATTTAATTTTTAATATCAGTTATTGACATTAAAATACATTCACAAAGTGGGATACGTTTCCAATCATAGAATGTCCCAAATATCCTTAAAAGGGGAATCGCAACCCTTTTGTCTCCCAGCTATGGAGTGTCTGTCATCAGCACGTCTCCTCCCTTTTCCACAAGATCAGTTCAAACATGAATGGCAAAATATCCTAGTTTGCAAATGTTTTCCACATAATTATGGCTATGTCATATTTGCCACATAATACATCATCTGCTGCATATTCGGACGATTTTAACTAATAAATTGTTTACACCTCAAACGTATCAAAAGTTACTAAGAAATGTGACTTGTGCTACTGTGAAGTGTAGGGCCCCATAAAAAGGTTGACTGGTCATCTTTCTCACTGTTGCAGTTGTATGTTCAACTGGTACTAATAAGTAAAAATCTTTGCAGACAGCATGTGTGAAAATGTAAAAATAATAAAGTATCAGAACATTTACAGCACCACTTATACCCATGAAGAGTGTCAGAGCGCTTTGCATCATCCATATTACACAGAGACAATTACTCATACCTCTGTAAATCACTGTATAGGAAATGTTACATAAGAAAAAGGACTACAAGGTGTAAGAGTCACATGACAACCATACTGGATAGCATAGCTTAATAGTGATTGGTCTGGAGAAAAACAAACTCAGAATTTAAAACGTAATACCATGGTTGGGGGTTCTTTTTAATAATCAGTATTGATTTCTACCCAAATGAACCCTTTTTTGTAACATTAGGATTATCAAAGACTGGGGAAAAAAACATAACACTCTAATTTATACCTTGCAGTTTGCATGCAGCTCGTACATGACAGTTAATAGCTCACTGTTCTGTGTTAGGATTTTAATTTATTAACTGCAAGTAACAATAGGGCCTCTCTGGCAAAAGCAAGTACCCACTGACCTATTTACATTATGCAAAAACAACAATTGATGAACAGTATGCAGAACAATGTCATGCATTCACCCCAGAACAGAGATCTGGACCTAAATCCAATGTTTTTTTGCTCACCATGCCATTCCAGTTTGAACCCAGCCATATGCAAATCAGTCTTGACTCTGTGCCCAATGGGAACAGTCCAGCCCGAACTGCCAGGCCAGGTCCTCCCTGAACTGGAAACAAATATCCTAGGACCAGATTCTTTTGTTGCAGTTGCACTATTTACATTATGAGCACTTTGTGATCTGCATGGTACATGTTCTTAGCAGCAGGCACATTAACCCTCTTTCGGTAAGTCAAAACGTCACCTAGACTAAACACCCTCTGTCTCTACTAAGAACATGAATCACTGGAGTTATCATGAGATTTTTATTGTTGCCGAAAATTGTTGTAGGCCAGGAAGGAGGCAGCAAGTGCTTTTAAAACCATATTATACTTGCAAACATGACGCCCCCACCTGAAGTCAGTGCCAGCCACGGTCCGTGCAGGTAAGAGCGGTGGGTGGTGGGGCCGGGTAAAGGGGGATTTTGCAGGAACATGCAGAGGGAAAGTTAATTATTTATTTAATTTTCCGTCTGTATCATCCCTCAAAGTCCCCCCTTACTCAGCCCCTCTGCCCCACTGCTGTTACCTGCATGGACCCCAGCTGGTCAGCGGCAGCGCATGGTGCAGTCGCACTGCCCTAGAGCCACCCTGCTCAAGGGTCCTGTGACCTCAGTGACAGAGTCACTGTCACTCTATGGTGTGCTGCTTCATAGGCCTGCCTGCAAGACTGAAGGTGAACTATAGAATGAATTGTGGCAGACAGCCCTTCGAGGTTAACCCACACTTGCCACTGATAGGGTCCACCTGCTGGTGCTAAGACACCAGGGCTTCTAAGGTCTTCTGGAGCCTTCTAAGGTCTAGGATGGGAATGTGCTCCCTCAGGAGAGTGGTCTGGTGGACTGGTCATGAAGGCTGAAGCTGGTTCTCCAGTTCCAAATTCAGCAGCTCTGACCATAGTGCCCCCGCCTATTCCCCACTGAACACCATACTACCCCACTGAGAGAAACTTGTACTGCACTGACCCGCTATAAACACCTGGATGTGCCTCAATTCAAATCACACACTAGATAAGAGCAATATGCTGCCTTAATAAACAAATAACAACATTCTAGAAAAAGCAAACACTTATAGGGAATATAAGATTAAGTTAAGCATGTGAAATGTACGCAGGAAACAACATGTTTACCTTGTTCTTTATACACTCATTATTCAAAAATTAGTGAGTGCTTTTGCCTGAAAAGTTAAGGCGTAGAAAGGACCTGTTTCAATACCCATTGCTTATATCCTTACAAAACATAAGCAGTATGGTTTAAAAAGACTACGTTTGTGAACACAAAGCCGCTGTACATATTTTGTTTTCCAATTTACCCATCAAGCAGGTATTTCAGTACCTCCAGAAATAGTGCACTTTCCCACACAGTGTAAGCAATGTTGAGAGAGAAGAAAACAAAAGTAGTGCTTCCCTGGCATACACTGTAAAGTGGCGCTAATGGGTTTAGGTGTGAATAAATCAATCTGGCCACCTTGCAACCACCCTGTCTTGCTTTAGTTTGTTAGTTAGTAAGTTATTTTTCATATTCTGTATGTTTTATTTCTTCCAACCCCGAGGCTGCACAATTAGAAACTGAGTCCCTGAAGAATGCTTGGGGCTACGGATGAAGCCAACAGCTGGGCATTAAATGCTTCAGACTCCTTGCCTGCCTCCTGGCCATGGGATTGGCTGGGCGAATAAGGTTGCGCCGGTTCGATGTCTTTGCCTTTTTCCTCTGCGTCCTGGTGACAGGGCTGCACCTGACTGAGCACTACCTGCAAGCCAATACTCTTGCCTGGATGGACACCTTCAAATTGGGCACCATGTCTATTTGCTGTTTGGTCAGTTTCCCCACACCTTTGCCCATCGGGAAGGCCACAGGATGTGGAGGGACTGGCCACAAAGGTTTCTCTCTGGTGATTCCTTGACCACATTTCAAAATACTGGTCCAGTGGATTCTGTCAGCGTCAAGGCCACTCCTCTGTTTCTGTGTGATGCCAAAAGGGGTCCACCTCCAGACTTCCCCAACTCTGGAAAGAAGCAACTCAGAGTAGTAAGGTAGTCAGGCGAGGGAAAATATGGATGAGGGAAGGACCAGTGGGAAGCGGGAGACCTGTAACAAAAGAATACAGTTTTAATACAAATCCTGTCAAAGCTTACTACTCTCATATGATCTCACTAGAGCTCACTAGTACCTTTCCACTGGCTGCAGAATCCTGTAGCTTTACTTCTAATATTTTGGGACATCAGCTTCTGACTTAGAGCCTTCCTACAACGATAAACCACAATGTTTAGTATTCCACTCCACAAGCATACTCTTACCCAAAAAAGAAAAGGATTGTTATCATACATACCCCTCAACCACTCATCCAGATTAAAACTGAAACACAGCTCCAAGAATAGGGCTTCCTTCCCATCCAAGAACGAGAATTAATTGAGCCCAAAGAAAGGTATTTTACTACTTCAGAGTACGAGTTTGTATGAGGCAAAAAACAATAAACTCAGGGTCCATAAGAATGAGTGGATTTCTCCTCGAGTACAGAAAGCAACAAAACCAACAGGTGCTTCCTTCAGCGCTGAATATAGAAGCTCACAGCTCCTATTGTGCAAATAGTCAAACAGTCTTCTCCCAACAGTAGAAAAAATGAACAGCTTACTTTAGGAAAAGGAAATTCCTGAAAACGAAACGCTTCCTTCAGCGTGTGGACTTGGTAACGAAATGTCTTTCAAAATTCCACCAGCGTGATTCCAGGCTGCAAAGCTTACACGGATGTGTTGATAAGCGCTTCCATCAGTGCGAAGATACCAACACCAACAAAGAAGTTTTCATACACGGCGGGAAAAGGAAAACAAACACTCCTTCCATTCCGTGTGTGTGTGTCTTTAGAACGGCGCTCCCAGCAGCACCCGAAAGGAACACCTCCTGAGGCAGAGAAACAGCGCTACCACAGCGCGCAAGGAAGGTCCGGCGTATAACACGCAGCTCAGCTGGATCCTAGAAGAGAGAGCCTCCACGCAACCAGCATGAGACTCGATACCGGAGAACCAGGTACAACGGCAGATTACGCGCACCACAGCCCATGCCTTGCTGGGTGATATAGATGATGCTCCTCTCCTCCAAGCTTTCTGGGAGATGTAGTCCCGAGCATTGGCGACAGTGTTATTGTAGGCGCTCTGAATACTGCTGGCTCCAAGTTAGCGTCTGACAGTATTCCCTCCCCCCAAGCGCCTCCTAGACCCAGGCTTACCCCGAAAGCTCTCACCACCCTCGGAGCATGGATATTCGAGGAGGGTTCCCACGAATCATCCTCCGAACCGTAGCCCTTCTAAGAGATGAGATACCATAGCCGGCCTCTCCTGACCTTGGAACCCAACACCTTCCGAACCTCATACTCCAGCTGCCCATCCCGAACCACAGGCGGCACAGCCCGTCTAGCCGCCCCCAAAGCCAGTTTCAACAAACTGCAATGAAACACCGGGTGCAAACGCATGGAAGCAGGCAACTTCAATTTGTACGCTACAGAGCCCACAGGGCGCACCACTGGAAAAGGACCGATGAACGGGGATGAAAAATGCTTCGGTAGCGGAAGCGAATGTTCCTGGTGGACAACCACACTCGATCCCCGGCCTTGTAGGTAGGTCCTTCCTGACGCTTGCGATCCGCCCACGTCTTTTACAGCCGCTTAGCGATGCCCAGATTGCAACGTATTTTGACATGCAAGGCTTGCAAGCGTTCGATCAGAATCGCCACTGTGGGTTGATTGGTAATGTCACAGGGAACCGTTAGAGGAAGAACTTTGGCATGGAAACCATGATTGGCCCGGAATGAGGAATCTTTGATAGAGCTGTGCCTTGAATTGTTGTATGACAACTCCGCTAACCACAACATAGCGACCCATGATTCGCCAGCTTCTTTTGCATAACATCGGAGATAGGTCTTAAGTGTCTGATTTAGCCTTTCAGTCTGGCTGTCTGTCTGCGGCTGGAAACTCGTTGATGTGGCCGCCTCGATCCGGAGAGTCTTGCACCACATTTTCCAGAACCTGGCTACGAATTGTGGCCCACGGTCCGAAACAATAACTCTGGGAAGCCCATGCAATTTCACAACCTGTGACAGCAACAACTGAGCAGTTTGACCGGCTGAGGGCAGGTTCTTGCAGTGGATGAAATGTCCCATTTTTGTAAAACTGTCTACCACCACCATGATGGCTTCGCAACCTTGGTCTTTTGGCAGGCCCACCACAGAGTCCAGACTTATCGTGTGCCATGGTTGCGTAGGGGTAGGCATGGGAACCAGTTTGCCCTTGGATCTACAATTCTCTCCTTTGGCTCGAGCACATACATCACACTGTTTAATCCACAGGCCGATATCGTCCTTCATGTGTTCCCACCAGAACTGTCTCTGCATGAGCTGTAGTGTCTTTTTACCTCCAGAATGTCCAGCCAACACTGAGCTGTGACACCAGTTAAACGCCTTTAATCTAATCTCTAAGGAGGAAAGATACAACTTATTGTCATAGAAGGGCAGTCCGTGTTTGAGAGTCCTTGATGTACAAAAACTGGTCCATCGTTTCCACCCTTCCAGGTCTCTCTGGTTTTTCACCTCGTCTAGAAATTTCTCCATGTTGAGGGAACACATCACCTTCTTATGTGAAATGATGGCTTCGGGAATGGATGTTCATGTTTCTAGTACATCCTCCTGTCTGGATAGAGCGTCCGCTTTTCTGTTGTCTGACCCTGGTCTGAATGTTATTACGAAGTCGAACTCTGCGAAGAAGAGCATCCATCGCATTTGACGTTGCATGAGATGTCGGGTGGTCTTCATATATTGTAGATTACGGTGGTCGGTGTTGACCGTGACAGGATGTTTGGCCCCCCATAAGTAATGCTACCACTCCTCAAATGCTTTCTTGATGGCTAGCAACTCCTTTTCTGCCACCATATAGTTCAGTTCGGCCGGACTCAACTTTTTGGACAGAAAAGCTACTGGATGCAGCTGCCCTGAAAAGCGATCACGCTGAGAGAGCACTGCCCCAACAGCAGTGTCAGAGGCGTCCGCTTCCACCACGAAAGGCACCTCAATCTGAGGATGTTGAAGGATGGGTGGCGATGTGAACGCCTTTTTGAGGATTTCAAAAGCGCTCGCTGCTTCTTGAGTCCAACAGAAAGGAAGCCCCTTTCTTAGCAGACGTGTTAAGGGGGAAACCAGTTGCGAGAAGTGAGCAATGAACCTCCTATAATAGTTCGAGGACCCAAGAAAGCAATGTACATCTCTTACATTCTTTGGGGTAGGCCATTCTTGCACCGCCAAAACTTTCCTTTCAGCCATACACAACCCAGAGGGACTCGAAATCACACCCAAAAACTCCACCTGTTGCACATGGAATTAACATTTGTTCAACTTGCAGAACAATCCATTCTGTTGCAATTTCTGCAATACCTGAGTTACATGACTACCATGGCTTTCTGTGTCTTGAGAGTATATCAAAATATCATCTATATAGACGATCACAAAATTGTCAACATAACTCTTCAACACATCGTTCAAGAAGAACTGAAAAGCCGCAGCGGAGTTGCAAAGCCCAAACGGCATCACTAGGTAATCGAACAGGCCGTAACATGTCTTAAAAGCCGTCTTCCACTTATCGCCCTCTCGTATCCGGACCAGGTGATAAGCCCCTCCCAAGTCTAGTCGGGTATAAATGACTGCTTCTCTCACCTGGTCCAACAAGACTGGGATGAGTGGAAGAGAGTAGCGATTCTGCACAGTGATCCTGTTCAAAACGCTGTATTCCAGGCATGTTCTCAACTCTCCATTCGCCTTTTTAATAAAAAACAGAGCGAGGCTGCAGGTGAGCGGGAAGGACGAATAAACCGTATGTCAACATAGTGGTCCAGGTACTCCCGCAAGTGTGTGTCTCAGGGTCCGATAAAGCATAAACCCTACAAGAAGGTAATATGGCCCCGGGAATCAGATCTGTTTGACAATCATAATCCCTGTGAGGGGGTAATATCTCTGCCTTGGTTTCACTGAAAACATCTCTAAACTCAGCATACGCCTTGGGAAGTATTGCCTCTTTTCAGCAGCGGTGGCTACCTGATAGATTTGTGTTAGGGGGATTACGTGATTACTTAACAGTTGGACACAGGAGTGTAGGCATTGTTCCGACTCAAAACTTAAAGCCTTTTGAGTCTAATCAATCTTGGGGTTATGCTTCCATAACCAGGGCATTCCCAGTATCACCTCGTATTGAGGTGCCTCGATGATGTTTAAGGTTATTTTTTCAATATGCATGGTATCTTCCCCTTTTCTGACCAGTTCTAACTCTTCTGTTACCTCCGTTATGGGCCCTGACTTCAGAGGCTTTCCATCCACTGCTAAGACTATTTCAGGAGCACTCCTAGGTACACAAAGCAACTCTAGGCGCTGTACTAGCCCACTATCAATAAAATTCCCGGTAGCCCCTGAATCTACCATAACCTCTATGTCATGAGTTCCTTTGTTATCCGTGAGACACATCTGCATGATAATGTGTGAAACAGAAGGAGTTACATCAGACCCTGCCAAAGAAGGAACTCTCAACGCAGTGGACTGTTCTAATTTCTTATCTGGCAATGCTTCTGAACTATTCGGGCTCGGAGAAGGCACTGTAGTGACTGCCACTTTCTTGTTACTGTAATACATGCCTGGCTTTTTAGGTTTTGTGGGGCAGTCTCTCACGAAATGGCCTTTCTGGCGACAATACATGCATAACCCCAAAGACCTGCGGTTCTCTCTCTCGGCTATGGTCAACGGGGCTCTAACTGCTCCTATCTCCATAGGCTCAGATTTCTGGTCAGTGGAAGAGGATGTTGGTCTGATACCCCTCTCTGTCTTCTCCACCTGACCGTACACCCTTTCACCCCTCCTTTCCGCTAATCTGTGGTCTAAACGCAATGTCAGATTCATCAGATCTGTGTATGTTCTAGGCTGGGGGTCTATTTGAGCAAGAACATCTTTCATGTCGTCTCTTAATCCCTGATAGTACAACGACATCTGTTTCTCCTCGGGCCACAAGGTTTCTGCAATCAACCTATTGAATTTAGTCAAATAGGTGACCAAGTCCTGTTTCCCTTGTCTTAATTCCAGTAATTCACTGTCAGCTGACATAGTGGTAGCACGCCTATCGAACACCCTTTCAAGCTCTCTACGAAAAGAGTCCCAATCAGACAGGAGCGGATCATCATATTTAACGAAGGTTACCGCCCAATTGGCCGCATCTCCGGTCATATATGAGATAGCAAAAGCAACGCGGGAATGATTGTTTGGAAAAGAAGCAGTTTTACAGGAAAATTGTAATAATATTTGTGTAAGAAATGTCTGTATCTTGGATGGGTCTCCCGTAAATCTTTCTGGACTGGCCAATGGAATAGGTGGGGGTACGTTAACTTGTATATGCGATCATCCCTGGTGGCATCAAAAGGGTTTCTGGCCTGTCTATCAACTTTCTCTCTAAGAGCGGCAGTTTCCGCTTTGGAGGCCGCCAACTCTTGTTGCACTAGCACAAGCGCTTGCAGGACGTCATCTAAAGACGCCATGTTTTGTGCATTACAAGAAACCAGAGGAGCGAGTATTTCTTGGGCGCGTAATTCTGTCAGCGTCAAGGCCACTCCTCTATTTCCGTGTGATGCCAAAAGGGGTCCACCTCCAGACTTCCCCAACTCTGGAGAGAAGCAACTCAGAGTAGTAAGGTAGTCAGGCGAGGGAAAATATGGATGAGGGAAGGACCAGTGGGAAGCGGGAGACCTGTAACAAAAGAATACAGTTTTAATACAAATCCTGTCAAAGCTTAATACTCTCATATGATCTCACTAGAGCTCACTAGTACCTTTCCACTGGCCGCAGAATCCTGTAGCTTTACTTCTAATATTTTGGGACATCAGCTTCTGACTTAGAGCCTTCCTACAACGATAAACCACAATGTTTAATATTCCACTCCACAAGCATACTCTTACCCAAAAATAGAAAAGGATTGTTATCATACATACCCCTCAACCACTCATCCAGATTAAAACTGAAACACAGCTCCACAAATAGGGCTTCCTTCCCATCCAAGAACGAGAACTAATTGAGCCCAAAGAAAGGTATTTTACTACTTCAGAGTACGAGTTTGTATGAGGCAAAAAACAATAAACTCAGGGTCCATAAGAAGGAGTGGATTTCTCCTGGAGTACAGAAAGCAACAAAACCAACAGGCGCTTCCTTCAGTGTGGAATATAGAAGCTCACAGCTCCTATTGTGCAAATAGTCAAACAGTCTTCTCCCAACAGTAGAAAAAATGAACGGCTTACTTTAGGAAAAGGAAACTCCAGAAGACGAAGCGCTTCCTTCAGCGTGTGGACTTGGTAATGAAATGTCTTTCAAAATTCCACCAGCGTGATTCCAGGCTGCAAAGCTTACACGGATGTGTTGATAAGTGCTTCCATCAGCGCGAAGATACCAACACCAACAAAGAAGTTTTCATACACAGCTGGAAAAAGAAAACGAACACCCCTTCCATTCCGTGTGTGTGTGTCTTTAGAACGGCGCTCCCAGCAGCACCCGAAAGGAACACCTCCAGAGGCAGAGAAACAGCGCTACCACAGCGTGCAAGGAAGGTCCGGCGTATAACACACAGCTCAGTTGGATCCTAGAAGAGAGAGCCTCCACGCAACCAGCGTGAGACTCGATACTGGAGAACCAGGTACAACGGCAGATTACGCGCACCACAGCCCACGCCTTGCTGGGTGATATAGATGATGCTCCTCCCCTCCAAGCTTTCTGGTAGATGTAGTCCCGAGCATAGGCGCTATGATTACTGCTGGCTCCAAGTTAGCGCCTGACAGATTCCTCTGATCCATTGCAGTTTCTGCTGACTCCTCCTAGCATTCTCCAGATGATGAACCAGAACATTTACCACACCTCATGGTGATCCTCCCCTTCCTCTCTTCGTGAACGCCTGAATATGGCATTTTCCCTTGGCACCATCCCATCTCTGGCCAGAGCAGATTCAGTGGGAGTCGACCTTCATACCAAGTCTTGCAGTCTTGCATTCTAGGAAGTCCCCTGGATCTGATTATTTCTCACTCCTGTCCGGCAGCTGCCCCTCATCTCCTATTCCCTCACCATCTCCTTGCATTGCAGGATCAATCACTTCCTGCTCTGGTTCCTTTCTCTTCCGTCGCCCCTTAATCAGTCCAACATTAGGAGAGAGTCACTGGGGCTCCGTTTTCTTGAACTTTGCAGATTTGGCAATGTGCAACATACTGGACCTCTCTTGCCCCCTTCCATGTATCTCTTCTGTATAGATAGGGTAAGGAAAAGTGAAATAAATCTTTTCGTTGGGTATCTAAAGAAAAAAAGAGAGATGTTTCCAGTAAACGTTTATTTTTTTGGATCCAATACAAAGGGAAGCAAATAAACGAAAGGAGGAAAGAGAAGGTAATGCTTGGCTGTTCTTAATGTAATGACGGTCTCGGACTCACGCAGGGGTCGGTTCCACATAGCCAAATCGGCCCCAGCAACAGAACCAGCCCCCTGTCACAAAACCAGTCCCCACCCCCTCCAGCCTACCGGGGGACTGCCCGGTGCCCGGACTTACCAGTCCGACCCTGTTCACAATCAACAAAAGTAGGCCCACTCACTTTATGAAGGGATTCACAATAAAAAATGGCTGACTATCTTTGGCATTCATTGGTATTTGTTAAAGCAGACCTACAGGCTTGAACTCAAATTACATTTAAATCACTGCCTCTGGCTAAAGAGACTGTGACACATCTGCTACAACAACGAGATCACACGAACCCAACAAGGAGTGGTGGGCTGCTTTTCCCTCATCATCCTCTCCTTTGGCTCTCCACAGGACAATTGGACATGTGAGTCAGATCGCGCCCTCGGCGAGGAAAAGGAACCTGGAGCCTTTAACTAGGCCTTCTACAGCGACAAAGCCACGCCCTCGCTAAACGTCAGCAGTTGCCTATTGGATAACGCCTCGGAAGAAGAAAATAAGGTGTGTGATATCACCGACGCGAGAGAGAACGAGGACGGAGAAGGAGCAGTGGTGAGGAAAGCGTGTGAGCAGAGTTACGGAGGCAGCGACGAGTATCGGAGTGGAGAAGGGTCTTGTCCCTACGATCCAGTGCCTGGAGGCCAACGTCACCCCTCACCCCCGAGCCGCACTCCTGGAGGAGTGTGGCTTCACCAGATACGAGAGAGAATCTTGGGTTGGGCTGGGAGGCGGGACGCCCGTAAAAACAAGCCTTGCACTGTTTAGTCAAGTGTGTCCACCTCCCTTAATCCCTGCACACTCCCCTTCCTCACCGGCTTCACCCGACTACCGTTTTTTGTAAATGCCTGGCACATTACCACAAGTGACAAGTGGTGTTGCCTCACTCCCGGCCCTGGTGGGTGTTATGTCCTTTGAGGACTATCGACCTGACGCAATCTTTTCTCTTTCACCCCCTTTATGCCCTCCTGCACAGCGCTGCCAACTGAGGAGTGACCCAAAGAAGAACTCGATTTCCGGAACAACCGCTACAACTCCAACTTCACCAAGGACCCAGCGAAGTTTGCAGAGGAAAGACTCACTAGTAGACATAAATTGGTGTTAACAAAAATAATACCATACTTACCTCGATCTGGCCTTCGCTCCATTCATTCCACCCCCCCACAGAGACTTAAAAATGTTTCCGGTACATATTAATTCAAACATTAAAAACGAGTTACCCAAACTAAGGGGAAAAAAGAAGCTGATGGGTTATACTTTTGTTGACAGTGGTTGCTCAGCAAATTCATTGACCTTACAAACATATAGGATTAAACACTTAGGGGCATATTTACAAAAATGTCATGCAGCGGAGCAAGTCACCTTTCTGCACTGTGTGACAGGGAAAGAGCAGTAATGGAGTCAATGGGAGCAACAGCAGACTAAACAGACCACATCTCAATCATAATTTACACATTGTATATAATGTCTTGTGCACTACGTATCTGGCACCTGCCGTTGTTCAGTGCCACCTTTCAGCAGATCAAAGATAATAGCACATGGAAAGGTGCACCAGCAAAAAGTAGAAGTCCAATAACTATCCAATATATGTATTCCAAATATGCTCTTTATTGTGATTCTTCTTTGATCAAAATAGATCAAATCCAGCCAACACGTTTCGTTCCAACTACTTCTGGAACTTCACTAGGGCTTAAAGTAATAGCATGCGAGTGCATTCATAGGCTGTGTATCAAGATAGTAACGGTCCATCAAAAAAATCATAATGAATCCTGGTAATATGTAGGTAAAGTTGCTATGATATGGCTTGTAACAATAAGATTAATATAAGTCACTGCTTGATACCTTGATAAGTATCCCTTTCTCTCACAAGTCGTGAAGAATTAAACTAAAAAAGAACATGAATGTTCTGTATTTAAATAAGTATCACACATTCCTGTCCTTCTCCTGCTGCAAGGGTCACTTCGTTGCATGCAGGATTGTTTTTGTGCAGGAAGAGGCACCAAGGGTGAATGTGTTGCATGAAGGTTTGTTTTTGTGCAGGAAGGGGCACCTTCCTGCACAAAATCTATTCTGAAAGTTTTTTTTCCTCATTAATTGTGTGCTTTAGAATGCAGCACACTTAGAAAGAGGAACAAATAAAGATATTTCTCCCAGTTACACCCCTCCTAGGGAGGAGTATCTTTTTGACACATATCCAGGTTTACCTGTGCTTGTAAATCTGGGAATGCGTCAAAATCCATGGATGTTGCATGCACCCATGGAATTGCCTCCCTAGCTTAGAGTATTTCAATGCAGCGATTTTTGCTGCATTACATTACTCAAGATTTATGTAGCCATGCAGGGCCACACAAGGTTGCCTTGCGTAGCTACATAAATCTGTTTTCTGAGTTGTTTCACCAGGTTGCATGGTGCAAGAGCGACATACTGGGGCTCATAAATATACCCCTCAGAGCTTTCACAGAAGCTATGCCCTGTTGAGTGATTGAACGTTGGTGCCCTCTTGCTCCTTGGCACCGATGTTCTCTCTCCTGGGAGAAACAGAGTGCAACACTGTAATTCTGCCCTTGTGGAAAATCTAAGGTGCAACAACACTTTAATGCGCTTATCCAGCAGTTTCCAATGGGTGCTCTGAGCCTCATAGTCACACTTTTTTGGGGCCCCACTACCTTCTTGGTTGATCCGCTCACTCTTCTACAGCTGTGCCAGTGGATTACCAGACTATGCTGCTGCTCTTTACTGCACCTCCAATCATGATTTCTTCTGACACTCTCTTCTCTTGTGGTCCCAGTGAGCAGGAGAGGGCTGGCAGCATTTGTGATCCCCCTGAGGGACCGCAAATTAAAACGGGGGGCAGATTTACAAGCCTCTTGCACCACTTTTGTCTCACTTTTCCCATGTTAAAAATGATGTAAAAGTGGCTCAAGGGCCTTGTAAATAACCCCCTGGGACTTTATAGAAACAAGAGGATTAAATAAGATTTTTCATTCTTCATTTCATTGACAATCGCCACAGCATCACCTAGGGGCATATTTTCAAGAACGGCGTTAAAATTATCGCCGCTTTCGGGGCAGGAAACTTGTTGTGTCGCACACTTGGGTAGTGCGGACACCAAAGGAATGGGCATGACGGGCAAGGGCTGGGGGCCTAGCACATAAATAATGACAGGAGTCCTAGGTGAAGTATAACTACAGGTTGCGGTCTCCGTCGCCAACTGGCCGGCGTGGACGTGCTCCTGCCCTTTTATTAACTGGCCATTACGTGTCGACGTAGTCACGCCATCACATATCGCGACATTACATTCCTCCCCAACAAGGTTTTAAAACAACATAACATTATGCATTTACGGTATCAGTTACCAAACTTCTGATAGTCCCACAGGAAACCATTTCCCAGCTCTGTAGCAGGGGCACTCAATGAACAGAATGATTAATAAGGAACAGTCTTACATTATGTAGCCTCGCAGTCGTGATGAGGATGCAGGGTTTCTTCGAAGGTTGTACTGGGACGGACCTCGACCAGGCAGCATTGGACCGGCCACCTCTGGGGCCTCTTCAGATGGTGGAGAGCTAGACACGGTGGAGACATCAGTGCTCGCCTCCGCTCAGTTTCACCAGCACCGACTTCATTCAAATCAGGGTTTCCATCGGGGCCACTCAGGATGGTGGGAGCACTGGAAATTGCGACAGGATCCATCGTCTTGGCATGATATCGTTTGAAGTGGGAAATATTGCGAGTCACAGTCTCTCGTCCCCGAGTCGCCACAACTCGGGTTCCCTTGACGCTCACCACAGTCCAGGGCAACCTTTCATAAGGGAGTTGGAACTTTCCTCCTTGGCATCTGTTTCTCAACAGGAGCAGGTCACCTTCCTTGATCAGGCTGGCTTGAGCATTACGGCGATGGCTCGCCTGAGCGTGAACCTTCTTCCGCCACGTATCAAATGGCCATCATTGGGACTCTCTGGATGCCACTGAGGATGATGAGGTATGGTGTCCATGACGACCCGACCCATCAGCAGGTGAGCAGGGGACACCCCAGTGGTGGTATGAGGGGTCTGCCGATAGCTGCGCAGGAATGTGAAAATGGCAAATTCAATGGATGGTTCTTTGTCATGTGCGATTCGTATGGCTTTGTTGAGGCTCCTCATGAACCGTTCGGCCTCACCGTTGGCTTGAGGCCAACGGGGCGTGATTCGACGGTGCTGTATTCCGAGACTGGTGAGGTATTCAGACAGTTCTTGTCCGTGAAACGGTGGTCCATTATCGGTCCGTAGTTCCTTCATCAAGCCATGGGTGGCCATAATCTTCTCGATCTTGGGTATCACCTCACCCGCACTGAGAGTCCCCACAATCTCCACTTCCAGATATTTTGAATAGTCATCGATGGCCACTAAGGTGTGCCGGCCATCTGTAAGACTGCCAAAATCCATGGTCATACAGGACCAGGGACACTGCGGACGAGGTTTGTCGGGGCAGGGTGAGGTAAGTCTCCAGTGACTTGACAGGCGGGACAGGACCGGACCATGCCCTCTACCATCTCATCCATGAGTGGAAACCACACTTTAGAACGAAAACGTGATTTAGTCTTGACCATGCCCTGATGGCCGACATGTGCAAGTTGTACACACCTGGTAGTAAGCGCAGTGGGTATAACCAGACGGTGCCCTCGCAGCAGACAGCCAGTGGGGTTTTCAGTGAGTTCGTTTTTCACATGATGCAAGCTTTCCATTATCCCTTGAGCAGGAATAGTCAAGACTTTCCACTCATCCTTGGCCTTGTGCCAGTTCCCCTGTTGTAGAATTCTTTTGGCCCATTGAAGGCACTCATCCTGCGCCGTAGCTTCCGCCAGTCTCTGCATCGACAGGGGGGAAGGGCAGGATCTGGCAGTGATGTATCGTACATACTCCTCTGTGTCAGATGCATCCTCTCTTTCTTTGTCAGTGGCTTCTCGGGGGTGTCTGGATAGGTAGTCCGCCGGGTTGCGGGACCCCGGCTGATACTCCACGCGGCAATTGTAGTCCTGCAGTTGGAGCATCCATTTTTCGATCCTCGGTGGAGGTTGGGTAGATGTTCCAGCCAAGAGGGCTACGAATGGCTTATGATCTGTCGTGATGGTGAACGGTTTTCCATAGACATAGAGGTGAAAGTGGCGACACCCCCATTGAATGGCAATAGCCTCTTTCTCTACTTGAGAATATCTTTGCTCTGTCATCGTTAGAGATCGACCTTCAAATGCCACTGGTGCCTAGTCTTCCTCCGGTCGTTGCTTCTGTAGCAGGACAGCACCTAGGCCCACCGGGCCAGCATCCACCGCAATTTGGGTCATTTTCTCCGGATCAAAGAATGCTAGTGTAGTTGCTTCCGAAAGGGCATTTTTGATATTCGTGAAAGCTTTTTCCTGAGGGGGGCCGTGATTTGCGGGTCGTGGTCCCGATCATGTGCACCTTGTGCACTACTCTCTCTTCCTCTTCATCATCGTCAATGTCACTTGGCGATTTGTCATCCTCTATCACCGCTTTGACCCTGGGTCGTGGTTTGCGAAATTTCTTGGCTCTACACACTTTTTCGAAGTGGTTGTTTCGCCCACAACCTGAGCATCTCTTTAATTTCGCTGGACAGTCGGCTGATGGATGGGGTGTTCCTCCACAGTACCCACAGGTGGTGGTAGGCGCCGCCGCGGCACCGCGTGGGCCTCTCCTGTTCGCTCTGGACACTGGCTTGGTGGTGACTGCGTTGACCGGTTCGGTCTTTGCCGGTACTTGGATGGCTGCCTCCATGTGAGCCGCCCGAGCCTTGGATAGCTCTTTGGTGCGTCCAAGAGTCAGAATCTCGGCCAAGGGTTTTCCAGATTCCTCAAGGATTTGTTCCCTAAGCTTGGAGGAAGCACAACCTTGAATGATCTGCCCTCTTATTTCCTCCGTTTCGTCCTGGAACCCACACGATGAGGCCAGATTTTTTAGCCGCGCATGGTAGGTGTCTAAGGACCTGCCGGGCCTGACGAAAAATGAATTTCTCGTAGTCCTGATTGGCCATGGGCTCGAAGTGAGCATTGAGGGCATTTATTAAGGTGTGGTGATTTTTTGGCGTCGCCTCCACAATCGTTTTGGCAATATTGTGAATGTCTTTCCCTCCTAAGTGGAGCAGCATTGCTCTTTTCTGTTCTTTGTGCACTTTGGTGGCTTAAACGAAGATCGTTAGGTGGTCTACCCAATCCTTCCATTTGGGCGCCAGGGATGACGGGGAGCCTTCGACTATGAAGGGCTCAATGGGGGGAATTTGTGACATGTCTTCTGCCCATGCGCGCTATTTTGTCTTTCCGGCGTGTTGTCAAAGGAGCTGCCTTCCTGTATTGGAATAGATGACGTGCCCACTGCGCTGGAGCGGATGACACCCTGGACGAGCGCTTAAGCCCCCTGTCTCTATGGCACTATATCCTGGTGTTGGGGTGTGTCCCCTCAGTTTCACCTTCCCATGGTGCTTCTGCAGGGTCTGGATGGCATCACTCCCTCCCCGGCAGGGCACAGTGCTCTTCACTTCCTCCCCCACGTGTCTCTCGGGCTGTCCTCCAGATGCGTGAGGAAGCACTGGCCGGAAGTGGGCGGGGCTGATTCACGGCCCGATCCAGGCCTTCACTTCACTGCCACCGGGAGTGCAGCGCTGGATACTGCCCCCGTGTACGCTGTCACGCTGCCATCACGCGCGCTGTCCAACCCGCGCTGGGCCATCACTCGGCCGGTGAAGAGAAGCGGGGATGCGCGGACCGGCAGAGCACCACTCGGGGCACAGGAGCGTGTTAGGGGCAGACCCGTGAATCGCGCTTGCAACCAGCGGCTTCCCCTCGCAGCAACCTCACCTCGGGCCACGCTGGGCCGTCGCACAGGGGCACTATGCTCCACGAGCAGGAGGAGCAAGAGGCGACATGCTAGGGCCACACCAGGGGCCAGCCGAAGGGCACAAGCACTGCGAGCAGCACGACATGCTCGCGGCCGCCACCACGCGAAGGTACGCCCACCCTCGTCGCCAGTGTTTTGTCGCACACTTGGGTAGTGCGGACACCAAAGGAATGGACGTGGCGGGCAGGGGCTGGGGGCCTAGCACATAAATAATGACAGGAGTATTAGGTAAAGTATAACTACAGGTCGTGGTCTCCGTCGCCAACTGGCCGACGTGGACGTGCTCCTGCCCTTTTATTAACTGGCAACCACGTGTCGTGACTACGTCACAACGTAGACACGCCATCACATATTGCAACATTACAAAACTGCTGCTGAAGTAGTAATAATGGGCTTGATAATATGCCCTTGAGAATTCCAATACAAACCCATGTTCACACCAGAACATGGGCTTCTATGGGAATTCACAAGTGCATATTATCAAGCCAATTATCGCTGCTTTAGCTGCAGTTTCCTGCCCCTAACACAGCGATAATTTTTAACGCCTTTTCTTGATAATATGCCCCCTATTTTTTAACAACTGTTTATCTCAGTTTTGTAGACATAGATGCGGATTCCAGCGATCCATAAATAGAGCTTGTTTCCGACAGTTCCAGGCAATTTTTAATTAGCCCCAGACTGAAAGGCTCAGTCTTTCCTCAATTAACCTTGGCAGACAGTGGCGGTGGAGTTGAGGAGCCCTGGCTCTGAGACATATTAAAAAAAGAGAGGGGGAGAGAGAGATCATCCCACACATGTCTGCAGTAACATGTTTGGGGAAGAATGAAGCAGGAAAGTGGCATTTGTCGTCCTTCTTTATTCCGCATGTGCTTGGTCCACTTCAAAGGATCCGAGGAATGTTTCTACAAATTATATTGTTCTCTTTCAGGCTCTTTACACCCTTCATCACACTCACTGACCTTATATGTAAAGGCAGACACTCTAGGTTGCAGCACATAGTCTAATTTTAACAGAGTTTACAGAGGATGATACCCTATTAGAGAGGTTCACACCACAACAGAAGCCCAAGTCAGAACGTATTTTCCGTATTAAAAGTCCAATGTTCAGAGTAACTTAATTCAGTGTCTGAGCACAGGTGTGCACACAACTGCATTTTGTTGAAGATGTGTGGTTGCTTCCAATGGACCACGCTCATTAATGTGGCGATTCCCATCCCTAGGGTGGTCCAGTGTGATTTTGGATGTATGAGGGGTATTCTGTCTGATGCTTTTTTGTGTATTCTGTCTGATGCATCGCTGCGAAGAGTCAACAAATCAGAAAAAGTTGTGCTGCGGTGCCACAGTTCTAAACGCCATAGATGGACTGTCTTTATGGTACGGCGCACCATGTCGTAAGGTCCCAAGATGCATAAAAAAAATTATGGATCCATGGGACGGATTCCAGAAAGAAAAGTGATGTATGTGCAGCCAAAGTGACGCTAAGCTGCTTTGCTGGTTGTTATGTAACGCTTATGTGTCTCAAACCAGCTTTGCATCACATTGGATTCCATCCTGTGTCAAAAACACCTTAAAAAGTGATGCATTGGAAAAAACGTTTTTCAAAACATTACAAAGGAGACATGGAGCAGGCAGCAGCAGTCAGAGCAACAAAACGAAAAACCACAACACCAGCTCTGATATCCAGACGGAACTCCAGGGGAAGGGGAAGAGTAATGTTAGTGAGGAGGAGTATGAAATATTAGTAACGGAGGTGATAAAGCATGAACATTAACTCTTTGTCACTTCAAAATTGCCATTAGGGAAGAAAGAAGCCATTTGGCAGTGCATAGTGGAGAAGGTTAATAGTGTAGGGCAAACTAAAAGGACACTGCCAGAGTGCAAGAAGCGCTCGAATGACTATATGCGATGGACCAAGGAGAAACTGACCATCAACCTGAGAGTAGACATGCGGACAAAAGGAGGAGGACCTGAGGACCTGGAAGAGTTGGTTGCAGGAGTTGCTGGACAGGACAGTGCTGGGTTAGAGGACCAGAAAAATCTACATGGCAAGTGACTACATTAGAATATATGGTTATAAATGTCATGATGTGGAGGAGTGGCTAGCAGCCGACAGTGATGGCCGCAGCCTAATGCGGCTCTGAAGCCCTAACCGCCTATCCTGAACTAATCCGACCAGAATCCTGAGCCCTACACCGAGGTGGAGTGTGGTCCCAGCCTCAAAGCCCTTGGGAGCAATGTGTGGTGAAAAACCCGGGTCGTACACCAACAGAACCAGTGATAGAACGCCGATGCAGCCGGAGCTCAGTGGCGCAACATGGCGGCTTGCCCTTGCTCCGCAGCCTCCTGATGTGATTACGGATTGGTGCTTTTAATGTTGAAGCACTGAGGGGGCAGTCCACTGATGGCGGCATCCAAGGCAGACGAGTGGTGGCCCCTTAAGTGCGTCAAAAGTGCAGCATCAAAATCGCCCTAAGTTGTGCCCAGGAAGGCAGGACTGGCCCTGACTGTAACGGAGGCTCCAGCTTTGCAAGACTTGAGAGACACTGAGACAAGCGGCCTGAAATTGTACCAGAAGTGACACCGCCACAGTGGGGAGTCTGCAAACAGGCCCTCGCTCTCCGTCGGACCCCTGGGGAGCTGGTATTTGCAGGGGGCGGCGGTGAGCCTTACTTCACGGCCTTAATTCATGGCGTGTTGGGACTGCTGGGACTGATAAACAAGCTGCGCGAGGCTCTTTGAGGCAAAGGCAGGCCCTTCTAAGCCCCATGGGGATAAAGCGAGGGTCTGCAGGAAAGCAGTTCATTAAGCAGTGGTAAACCAGAGGTGGTCTCTGGCACCACTTTTAAGTTATTGGGGGTCCTTGCAGGCCTGGACACCTGAGCAATCAATTCCTGGACACAGGCAAGAGGTGCAAACCTACGACGTGGTCTTATGTGGCCTGCTCCAATTTAGATCTGGGACTCAGAAAGGTGGAGTGTATAGAGGACATAAGGGATTTTTTTGCTGCCTACTTGACTTGGCAGTCGCCGAGGAAATTGCTTGATGCACCGAGGGCGCAACGCTTGCCTGTTCCTGCCTCGCACTCAATCCAAATGTGGAGAAACCCAGGGGGGCTACAGTTGGGGAGATGCTGCCATACAAGTGTTCTACAGACCTCCAGTAGCATGGGGACTATACCTACGTGACTCCATGCTCAGCCCCTTATCCTCCCCCCTACAGCTGCAGGTTTGGTGGAGCAGGGCGCCTCTATATGTAACCAAATATCGTTGTATATATATTGTCAAACAACTTGTTAAACTTTGAAACAGGTTACTACATGAGCGCCCTGATGAAGGACGGTACATGGTATTTCCAAAACGCTTGTCGGCGCAATTGTGATGTTTGAATTGTTATTAATGTGTAATATTGCCATGTATTCCGTATAGTGTTAGTGTTTGATGAAGTTATGAATGTATATCTTGTTTTTGATGTATATTGATTGTTTTATGTGGATACATCTGCCATAAATAAGTGAATTTTTACCCTTTGGCTATTGGGGCTTCTTAGTCTAGGATGAAGTTTTAGAAAATATTGTATAGATGAAATGACATAAATGACATAAATGTGATTTACAATATATTTATATCAAAAACTTTTTTTTTCTAAACTTATATCAAAACTAGCAATACTTATAAGTGTTTGATAATAAAAATATATATTTGAAAGAAATGTCATATTTCTCTGTGGGACAGCACTGTTTGATGTGACTATTTCATTAGGGTTTAGTGTTGTATAATAGGTTGTTTTCCTTGGTTTTCCCCTAGAATTTTTGCATTGCAGGGACCCCCTTACGTGTATTTGGGACCAGGAAACAAGACAGGCCGACAGGGAATTCCCCCCATGGCAGGTGGCGGTGAGTACTGGGACCGGCCTTTGGTAAATCGGCCATATAACACGCGTTGATCCAAGACACTTGCGCAAAATAAACTTGCCAAATTTGCCTGGTCTACCGTGATTTAGAATAAGGGCACCACCTCTCAGGAGGGAGCGGACAGCCAACAGAGCCCAACAATGCAGCAGGAATTGATGCTCCAGGACTTTATGGCATCCATTACCGGAGTCCCGACCTCCCTGGAGACTCGCCTAGGCACTGTGAATATTGAGGTATCTCTCATCAGAGCGGACTTTAGGAAAATGGTATCCACAGTGAAGGAGGTAGAAGATGTCACAAGTGTGTTAAATAAAGGCACTGCCCTGCTCAAGACACAAATGAGCCAATTGTAAGAGCAGCAGCTTAAAATGGAGGGGCTACTCGATGAATACGAAGATAGGGCCCGAAGAAGCAACATACGCATGCTGGGGTTCCGGAGTGGGCGGAGGGTCCTCTGCTAGACCTAT
This sequence comes from Lissotriton vulgaris, assembly GCF_964263255.1. Classification (NCBI taxonomy): domain Eukaryota; kingdom Metazoa; phylum Chordata; class Amphibia; order Caudata; family Salamandridae; genus Lissotriton; species Lissotriton vulgaris. The sequence goes on from NC_141687.1 coordinate 1,121,167,712, forward strand.
TCGTTGAAGACCTCATTCTGCAACAGATACAACCAAGACGACTCTCAAATTATTTTTCCATTGAACGTGCTCACCATGCCCCCGGGGTCGGGCCTAAGCCAGGGGCCCCTCCTAGGCTGATTATAGCGCGAGTCCTCCATTTCCAAGATTGTGACATCATACTCCAAACTTAACGCTCTAACCCACCAATAAATTGGATGGCAGTGTGGTCTCCTTCTTTCTGGACGTCACCAAAAAAGGTCCAAGCCTGACATTGCAACTTCATGGCGCGCAAATGAGCCCTGAGAGACAAGGAGATAAAATACACCATTCTCTTCCCGGTGAAACTCTGCATTGAATCAGAGGGCAAGGCATGGTTCATCTTTCCTCCTGAAGACGTGTGGGACAGGCTGGATGGCTGACGTTGAGTAGAGAAGCCGCAAAAGGAGCGCAACGGAGGGTCCCGTTCTTCCAGACCTGACCAAAACACTAGACAGTGAGGTGACCCACTCTGTAGAGATATGAACTCCAGTTTAGAAAGAAGGGGACCCCTATATACTTATAATGCACTTGCTATACATAGGGAAACAAAATTAATTTCAAAAAGGTCTATAGCCAAGTGAAAGGGCTGAGAATGCAACACAATATGTATGGAAGACACTGATAAAATTAAAGTGATATCGCCCAACAGTACAGAGACTACTCACCCAGGTGATGAATTCATTAATCACTTTATTATTCATAAATTATATATATATGTTTTATCTTTTTGACACTTTCTTTCTTTTTTTCTTTGTTCAATAAATGATTTGCAATTAATGTATAAAGAATATTAAAATCACAACACAGATAAAGAATTTGCATAAGACAAGGCAGATGATTGAGGCAATGCGGTAGGGTAATTACTACGCGCGTTTCGGCTAGGCAGCCTTCCTCAGGTGACCGTCTATTGCACTAAAATATTAAAAACAATATGGGTGAGAGTCATTCAGGCATATTATGTACAGTGGGCATAATAGGACAGCATTATATGTACAATATACTTTAGGAGGAAGGCTGCCTAGCTGAAACGCGCGTAGTAATTACCCTACCGCGTTGCATCCATCATCTGCCTTGTCTTATGCAAATTGTTTATCTGTGTTGTGATTTTAATATTCTTTATACATGAATTGCAAATCATTTATAGAACAAAGAAAAAAGAAAGAAAGTGTCAAAAAGATAAAACATATATATATATTATGTATATTAAAGTGATTAATTAATTTATCACCTGGGTGTGTAGTCTCTGTACTGTTGGGCGACACCACTTTAATTTTATCAGTGTCTTCCATACATATTGTGTTGCATTCTGAGCCCTTTCACTTGGCTATAGACCTTTTTCAAATTGAGATATGAACTCCACAACACACAGCCTTTATTACTGGGCCTCACAATTAGTGGCTATAAATCATTAGCTGTACCATTCTCCGCTAGACTCTGAATATATGCTTGACAGATATCAGATGGGAAGAGAGGGGTGCCTAGGAGCTCTATAGACAAAAGTCCGGAAAGGGATGTACTTTGGCCCTACTGCACAGACGGTCGACATCTGGCATTAGGTAACTAAACGTCTGGGTTGGACCGTGGTTTTGACCCAGACCACACCCTTATGGTCTACTCAAAAACCTGGGCTCCTAGGTTATCAACCAGGCTTTGATAAATGGGACACACTTGGAATATCCACCATAGATCCTTTAGGGAAGAAGGGCAAACTCCTTACATTTAGTGAATTTCAGCAAAAATATGAACTGGTTGTTTTGTTACCTGTAGATCCGCCACGCACTCACAACAGCACTTCCAGACCTGGATACCCTACCGGAATCATCCCCTTTAGAGGATCGGCTGCTCTCTGAACCCACTCCCGATAAAGCCATATCACTAACTTACCACAAACTCTGTAATAATTTTCCAGACCCCTTTCAGGCTCTGAGAGACAGGTGTCAAGCAGATCTAGGGCAAATTGAAGAAGAGGACTGGCAGACACCACTGATGTCTTCAAGGAAAGCAGCTGTCATTCTTTGTTTTTGGCTGATCCAATTCAAAATCCTTAACAGAGCGTATCTCACGGGGTGACCTTAGCAAAAATGGGAACATGACAGAGTGCTCTATGTCTGTGGGGCTGTTACCAATAGGAAACCTTTTATCACACTATATGGGATTGTCCACTCCTAAGCCACATATGTGAAGGGAAGACAACACACTTACAGGATGCCACTGGGAAACAGATAACCCTCATACCACTGCTGGGTCTTCTTAATATTTGGGAAGCTACTGATCTCCCAGAAGTGGAACTTCAATTAGCCATGCTGGGATACACGCTAGTTAAGAGAGCAATAGTAATAAAATGGGGGGCAGCTGAATGACCGTCGACTAGGACTTTGGCGGCTGAAATTAATAAATGCATTATTGCCGAAAAAGAAGTGTATAAATCTAGGGGGTGCCCTGAGAAATGGGATAAAAAATGGGGTTAATGGAATGCTCACAGAGGAGACATATGTGTATCCCCAACTGTCGTATTGGAAATGTCAAGGCGCAATAGCTATGCATCTGAATTTCTGGACTAATTGAATGTACTATGTTTTACCACTGCTACATGATGTCATATGTTTGAAGGTTATGCATACCAATGACTTGTTATTCTTTGAAGTTTCAAAATAATAAAAAAAAAACATTAAAAAATGTCATTATGTGCAGCACAGTAACCAATGTTCCTGTGCTGCACTGTGCTGTGTGCAAGGGAAAGCTAAGGAATCTCCACTTGTTAATTCATACATCACATTACTGTAAGTCATACTGCTCAGTAACATGTTGTCCAGCCCAGTCCAGCGCTGTCAATTTTGTCCGGTCCACGTGTGATGTGCACCACCAGTCCAGGGTCATCTTTGTATTCTGGGACTTGTAGTGAAGTGTAGAACATGAGGCCACCATTAATGTGGATTTGGTGTAGGGTAGCACAGCAGGTCACCTTGCTGCACTGACTAATGCCAAAATGAAAGGGCATACATACACTGTAGTTATGCAATACGGTGCATTCCAGCCCTTTCCTCCTGCCCTGGCACCACTTCCAGCAAAAAAACAAATCCTAAGCGGTGTTGTCCTCTTCCCATGTGTGCTGCATTCTGCAGCACACATTGAAAGATGAACAAATGAGGAGAAATAGAAATCTTTCTTCTCGCTGTGACTCCCATTGGTAGCCATAAGATTTGGACGCATTCACTGGTTTATACTGCCTTGCAAATCTGGGAATGCTTAATAAACCATGGGAGTAACATGTGAAAACACAGGACAACACCCATAAGAGCTCCCTTGCACAGATTAAGGTGATGCAGTGATGTGTGATGCACTGCCTTACTCAAGATTTATGAGCCACTCAAAGCCACACAAGGTAGCTTTGCGTGGCTTCATAAATCTGAGTCTGAGCCTTGTGTCATACAAGCACCAATCTGTGTGGTACAAGCTTGATACAAGGCTCTTATAAGTATGCCCTCGAATGACCAGGAGTACAAGTCCCACAATACAAAACAAAAAACCTGGACTCTAGCAGCACATTAATTATGAATGGGCACTTGAACTCTGACCAAAGCTGACTGTGACAACGGAGGACCCCTTGCACCATGAGGCTAGTGTGTCCAACTTGGGCCCATGCAGGCAAATCTGGACTGTAAACCAATGGAATGGAATCGGGTTAACAGAGGATTAATTCTTCATCTGAGAGGGTGTTTAGGTTTGCAGTATGTTGAGCATCACCAAGTAGGATCTTTTAAACAGGCATATGTATTGTCACTAATATGAAAGTACTTTTCTACTTAGCTGTCCTGATGTGTGTGGTGAGAGCACACAAGTGTAAGATGTCATGTCAGAGAGCACCTACCTCCTCTTACATTCAAATGTATACTAGGAGTGGGTGTGAATGTAAAGATGCACCGCAGGGGACTATTATTGTTAGCTGGCCGAATAGATGGTGTGTGTGTCAGGTAGGCCCCTGGTAATGTAGTGCAATGTAGGTGTGGCTGAGCACATTGAACTGGCACTGTGTCTGAATGGGGAGACATTGCATAGCAAGGAGGTAAGTTGTGACATGTGTACTGTAAAGAAGCCAGAGTTTTAGACACACACTGCTGTGTCTGAGGGTGTCACACTTGGCTTGCATCTGTGAAGAGAAATGGTAAAAGAGGGCATTGGTGCACTATATCCTACATGTAACATGAACCCGGCTGAAGATGTAGTAGGTGTGAGCACGGGAGTCCTAAATAACAAATGTCTGTCTATCCCACATATGTCAAAGCAATAGGATGTCAAACAGGGAATAGTGATGTGATAGTATGAGATAGGTTTCCATGATGATGGGTAGGTTTTAGGGATGCTCGGAAGGTGAGGTCAGTCTGTTGTGTGGACAACCTGGGTAGGTACATGTCATAGATTTTCATTACTACTAGTATGTGGTCCACAGCTTGAACCATAGCCCTCAAATACAAGCAGCCATGACAGTCAATTGCATATGGTGACTTACATTGGTGGAAGGGGTGGCTCCTCCGTGAGAGTGGAGGAGTGTCATCCCACTGCTAAAAATGCCCCCCAGGAAAGCCACAGAGATGAAAAATAAAATGGTAATAAAGTTAATTTATTACCATTTTATTTTTCATCCACCTGTTCTGAACCAAGTGTCAGAATGGGTGAGGCCATTGCTGCCCTGCTGCTGAGTGGCAGCAGTGAACTCTGCACTTCCGTTTAAAGTGTGCATGTGTTTTTGGCCAGTCGTCTTGTCACGGGCAGCCAGACATGCACATTTTAAGTTACCCTAACCTAGCTGTCTTAAGACAGCTGGGCTAGAACAAGTGCAAGCATCCAGTGCCCTCTGAAGTGCCGAGAGAGTCCGCTCCCTCCATTCCTGGAGCTGCTCTCATGCTGGTGAGAACAGCATGAGGATTGGATAGGGTAATTGCTAGAGATAGAGCAGAAAACAGATGGAGTGTGGAGGACGTTGGATGTCGTGCAGAATGCAAGGTAAGTGGTTATTTCTTTTTATTACACTTACCACTCACCTTGCATGCATGCACGCACCAAACACACATTTGCCCGCCACCCCACTCTGACTACTTGCCAGCCGCGGCTAATTGGTAGTGTTGGTGTCATATGAAAGTCAATGTATGATATGTGTGCCATCAGTGAGTGGAAATAAGGATTGCCACAGAAGTCATGTACAGTCAGAAGTGAGCGTTCTCAGGTAAGTGATATGTGATACTCTGCAGATAACTACCCCTGGCAATGATGAAATGGCGTATGCGTCAGTAGTAGCAATTTTCCTAGTTTGACTGGGCTTGTCCCCTCAGAGTTGGTACAACGTGCCTCCTTTAGTGATCTATGGAGACAACTGCGTGTGTAGTAAAATATAATGAGCATAAACAAATGGAAAAACCATGGTAATTAATTGCGATTACACATTCCTGCAGTGTAGCAAGGTTGCTTGCTGTGTAGAGTTGTGTAGATACATTGGAAATTAATCACTGACAAATTATCGAAAACACAAAAATCGAATTACACAAATATCGTGTCTCAAATATCGAGTACAATTAAATCGACATGCTATATTTATTTATAAAAACAACAAAAACATTGATTATACAATATCGTAAACAAAAACATCGATCCCACAAAATTCGTACACACACATATCGAAATTAAAAATATCGACAGTCATAAATAAATATATCACATTACAAAAATATCGAAACCAAAAATATAGACATCAATATTATCGACAAAACCTAAATATCGACATCTCTAAACTAAATAAAAATAATTATTAAACACACCTTTAAACTATTAAAAAACACTCATATAACTATTAATATACATACCAAACACAACTAAAGAAATATATCTCCTTAAAATAATTATTAAAAAATACACCATAAATGAAAACAATTTAAACAAACACATTTAAAATATAAAACATTTTAAAATAAATATAATACTTTTTTATATGCTATACAACATCTAAAAACTATTCATAAAATACATAAAAATAAACAAAATCTCAAAATAACAATTTCACATATAACTAACATAATTAAGTAACTTAAAAAAATTTAAACTAACCAATAGAAACACATTTAAATGTATCTGACCAATGACATCCAAAGACTAATTAAAGACACACTATATAAAGAATTAAACTCAATACTCTAACACCAGCAGAAAATATTCAGCTGAAAGAAACACTGCAAAACTCGTGACAACCTTAAAGAATCATCTGATAACAAACAAACTACAGATAACAAAAAGTAAGTAATCAAATGTTTCTGGATAAAATGTAAAATTTAATGTAACCTACAATTCATATTCAGAACTTAAAAACTTAATTATATGTCTATCTTATCATATTTCCACAAAAGATTCAAACTTAAGAAAAATAGGAACATTTTCTACAAACTAAAACAACCAACTGAAAATGTAAATATACTAAATTTAGTTTTTAAACACTAAAGAAAAGTTAAATAAAATGCTCAAATGTTATAAGCATCTAACAAACTCCAATTTTACTTTCTAAATAGTTAAAAAATGTAAACACATGTTTAAAAGAAGGAAAATCTAAAAAGCGTCTTTATAAAAAGCCAACTTCACATATAAATAAAAAACAAAATATTAAACATACTTTTATTTCTTTCCACAGACAACTTAAAAATGAAAAGCAGCAATATATCAAGAAAAAATCAACATTGAACAACAAATAAAGAACACTTGGTAAGTATATAAGAAATGCACATGTACTATTATTTCTCTTAAAAACACAAGAATGTTAATATTTAACTTAACTAAAAAAAATATATGTAGTTTTTTAAAACCTGTATTTAATTGTTATAAAATACATAGAACTTTTTAATAATAAAATGTAGTACCCTACAAAATGTTTAACCAAAATACACATGTAAACATTCACTAAAATATACTTAACTTTCTTTCCACAGACCACTAAAATACAGAACAGCATCAACCAAAATAGAAAACATCTACATTGAAAGTCAACTACATTAGGTTTGGTAAGTACCTAACAAAAGTACATATATTATTATTGTTTCATATATTTTAAGTACATTTTCTAATAATATTTAAAACATCATTTCTAGATTTAAGAAAACAACTATGACTGAAGAGGCAAAATGTATTACATCTCAGAAAGGAAAATTTTTGTTATGCTATATGGAGTATATTTATACTCAGGAAAAACAAAAAGTCCTTAAAGTAAACTGGAAATGTGCTAAGTATTACTCAAACAAATGTTATGGGCGTGCAACAACCAGAGAAACAAGTGTAATTAATACAACTGAACACATCCATCCACCTAATATCTCAGAAATAGAGGTTAGATCTACTATAGAAAATATTAAGGAAATTAGTAGCACCTCAGAACTACCAACAAGTGTAATACTTAAAGAAATACTACCTAGAGTACCTAGAGAAGCAAGAGGTCACCTTCCAACAATAGCTTCTATAAAAAGAACCATAGCTAGAACAAAAAAATCCACAAGACCATCAATAACAACACCTAAAACTTTTGAAGAGGTAATAATTCCACCTGACCTTACCATAACTCATAACGATGAACCTTTTATCTTCTACGATAACAACAATAAAGATAAAAGGATAATAATGTTTTCTAAAATAAACAATATAAAAAAATTAAAAGAAAGCCAAACATGGATGATGGATGGCACATTTACCATATGCCCAAAACCATTCTATCAATTATATACCATACATGGGCAATACCATAATACTTGCATACCATGTATCTATTGTTTGTCACCAAACAAACAAACACAGAAATATTAAACAAAATAAAAGAAGAAACAACAGACTTCTTTCCCTGAAAAATAATATTAGACTTTGAACAAGCCATGATAAATTCCATCAGTAAAATATATCCTCACACATCCATACAAGGATGTTACTTCCACTTTAACCAACGTCTATGGAGACATTTGCAAAAATCAACACTTAGGGGTCAATTAGGATGGCGGACGGATTGCCACCGCCATGCAGACCGTGGCGATTCGTCAGCCATCCTAGCCCGTCCGCCACCTATTTTCCCCCGCCATATTACAATGGCGGGGGGGACCGTGGCGGAGGGGAAGTCCGTCTAATATGTTGCGGTGTCTATCAGACACCGCCAGCCATATTAGGATGGCCAAAAGCAGATGCCTTTGCCGCCACGGAAAAGCATAAGGACTTTGATTTGGGGGCCCTTTGCGGGCCCCCAGGGTGAAGGGGGGTGGGGTTGCACATTGAGGGTACCTATGGTACCCCCCTGCATTTGCATGCACAAAGCGGCAGGCACCGCGTTTTGCCTGCCGCTTTGTGCATGCAAATGCAAAGCATGCATTTTTAACTTTGCTGCGGGTGCTGCCTCAAGCAGCACCTGCCGCAATGTTAAGGATACGGGATGTGACCGCCATGGTGGCAGTCACATCGTAATTGCTATGGAGGGAATGCTGCTGCCCCTGTGGATGTTCCCTCCACCTCGGGGGTGGCGGACAGACGCAGGTCCGTCAACCAACATAATCGACCTTCTAGTGTTGAATATGCAACCAATATCACATTTGCATACCAAATAAAACACCTGATAGCCCTAGCATATGTGCCAATCACCGATGTGGCTGAGCACTATAACCTTTTAATAGAAAGTCCTTTCTATACAAAAAATGAACAAAAACTAGCTCCACTTCTCGATTATTTCGAGGACACCTGGGTGGGGAGACTACACAGGTCAGGCCACAGACTCCAACCAAAATTCCAAATACCTTGATGGAATGTGTATCTACCAACCCTAAACCAAAAGCCAAAACAAACAACGCAGTGGAGGGTTGGCATAATGCCTTCATATCTTCAACTGGCCGAACAACTCCTACACTACACAAAATCCTAATGGCAATACAAAAAGAACAACGTTTTCAAGCATTAAGAATGCAGCAATCTGTCTTGCAATTAAAACCTAAACTATCAAGACAAACTGCCCAAATGTACCAACATTTACAACAAGTACAACTTTATCCTACAACGAGAGGACTAGAATACTTAAAAATGATTGCCAAAACACTAATCTAACAACACAAACCATATAAACTAAAAATAATCCTAAAATATAAACAAACACATTTCCTTTACAAATGAACACATATTTATTTTGTCTAATGCATTTAAATAATTAAAAATATATAGACAAAATAAATATCTAACTAAACAAAAACTGTATAAACATAAAACATTTCCCAACCCACAAATAAATGAATATAAAAGCACCTACCTTTAACAGCCACGTAAATAGCAAATCCAAATGATCCAAAGAAATCCAGATAGTAATAAATCCAAAGGAATAAATAAAAAATACCCCAATAAAATGCAAAAATACAACTGTGCCAAATCCATCGAACATCCAAATAAATCGAAAATCCAGAATCCATCAAAAACCCGAAAAAATTAATAAATAATAAGAAACGCTCCAGGAAATCTGAAAAATAAAGGAAGTGTAAAATACATATTAGTTGAAACAACTAAAACACACTTCCTTTAAAAAAAAAAACAGAAAAGTTCCGAAAACGAAAAAGCTGTATCTAAAAACCTAGAATAGAAAAATAAACATTCCCACCCACAAAAAACTTACAAACATACATTATTATTCACCATTACATACATATTTAACACAAAAAGTTACTAAATACACACAAACAAAATAACTCCAACAAGGCTGTAAATTTCGAGAAAAAGCCGAGAAAACTAAAAACGCAAATAACCAACTACAAACAATCTAAATCCTAATACACAAGTCCACAAACCCTAAATAACAAACTACTACCTTCTAAACATACTTAAAATAGTTAAAATATAAAGAATAGAACTCTTACCTTCTCACACGCGAAGTAGCTTCCAACCGCGAGCTTGAATCTTCCCAAATGACCCAAAAAGACCAAGAGCGGTTACAAAATAAAAGACCCAAATAATAATATCACCACAGAAATTGTTAAATAAATGACACTTTTTTTTATTTAACATTGAAAGATTTATTTAAACTTTATTAAATTATTTTCCATATTTGTGTAATGTATGTATGCTTTTTTGAAAAATATATTATTATATTCATATATTGCAAAAATATAAAATTAAATATTATTACAGTATAATATTTAATATTATATTAAAATAAACATATGTCTGTTAAAAATGCTAAAACAATTTATACTTTTTATGTATTTTGTTAAACAATATACAAACATGTAAAAATTATTAATATTAATAATAACATACTAATATTAATAAAATTAAAAAATGAAACAGATATTATAATTAATAAATGTTTAGAAAATGTATATTGTATATTATAAACAATATATGATATCAATCTAGTTCTTGAAAACTATATCAACATGTATAACATAATTTTGACACAAAATATATATGTTAAAAATGTTATAAAATGTACAGTATTAAAAATGTTTAAATGTACAAAGTTTTTTTCCCAACTGTATATACAATATATATTGTAATGTTGAATATATTTTCATTTACTATATTGTTTAATGTACCTAAAATGTACTTGACTCAACTACTATACAAAAACCAAATATTTTGTTTAAAATTTAAAAAATAACATATTTATTTGTTAAAATAGTACAAATTTATTTATAAAAAATGTATTATTTAATTTATGTACTGTATGAATAATAAAATTTTTAAAAAATCCAAAAACTGTGCAATTTTTGTCTACTACCTATTAAAAAATATTACTACCAATATATAAAAAAAATATTTTAGAACTTTACATATATATATCTTAAAAAATTTAAATAACTATACTAAACTATTTTTTTACATTTACTATTCACACTTGAATCTACATTTAATTGAGGTAAGTGCTGGACACTAAACATAATTAATTTACTATACCAACTCCAATCTACATTTAATTAGGGTAAGTGCTGGACACTGAACCCAAATAATTTACTATTCCAACTCCAATCTACATTTAATTAGGGTAGGTGCTGGAAACTGAAACTTTTTAATTTACTATTCCAACTCCAATTAACATTTAATTAGGGTAGGTGCTGGACACTGAACCTATTTAATTTACTATTCCAACTCCAATTAACATTTAATTAGGGTAAGTGCTGGACACTGAACCTATTTAATTTACTATTCCAACTCCAATCTACATTTAATTAGGGTAAGTGCTGGACACTGAACCTATTTAATTTCCTATTCCAACTCCAATCTACATTTAATTAGGGTAGGTGCTGGAAACTGAACCTATTTAATTTACTATTCCAACTCCAATTAACATTTAATTAGGATAGGTGCTGGACACTGAACCTATTTAATTTAGTATTCCAACTCCAATTAACATTTAATTAGGGTAGGTGCTGGACACTGAACCCAAATAATTTACTATTCTAACTCCAATCTACATTTATTAGGGTAGGTGCTGGACACTGAACCTATTTCATTAACTATTCCAACTCCAATTAACATTTAATTAGGGTAGGTGCTGGACACTGAACCTATTTAATTTACTATTCCAACTCCAATATACATTTAATTAGGGTAATTGCTAGCCACTGAACCTATTTAAGTTACTATTCCAACTCCAATTGACATTTAATTAGGGTAGGTGCTGGACACTGAACCCAAATAATTTACTATTCCAACTCCACTCTACATTTAATTAGGGTAGGTGCTGGACATTGAACCTATTTAATTTACTATTCCAAATCCAATTAACATTTAATTAGGCTAGGTGCTGGACACTGAACTTATATAATTTACTATTCCAACTCCAATCTACATTTAATTAGGGTAGGTGCTGGACACTGAACTTATTTAATTTACTATTCCAACTCCAATCTACATTTAATTAGGGTAGGTGCTGGACACTGAACTTATTTAATTTACTATTCCAACTCCAATCTACATTTAATTAGTGTAGGTGCTGGACACTGAACATTTTAAATGTTTAATTCCAAATTAATTTTCTAAATAATGAATAATTTTGAAATATCTTAATTTATTTTATAGTGAATTTCAAAAAATGTAAGTATTTTTTCAAGAAATATGTTATATTTTAACAGAAATCACACATAAACACATCGAAATAATAAAAATGTAGTACAAATTAAAAATTAGAATTAGAAATTTAATAAATCATTTTTTTATTTAAATTTTAAACATTTAATATTTTTCGAAATACTCACCACCCTTATCCCCTATAAAACCAACATCCCACTCCTACAATTTGAAATAAAATTAAAAATGTCAAATTTAAAATTCCTATTTCTTTAAGTTTTTAAAAAAATATTATTTAAGTTTTGAATTTTTTAAAACCGTCCCCACCCTTATCCCCTATAAACCCAACATCCCACTCCTTATATTTTTAATGAAATTATAAATTTCAAATTTCTAATTCCAATTTCAATATTTTAAATTTAATAAAAACATTATTTTAAATTACATATTTTAAAAACACTCCCCACCCTTATCCCCTATAAACCCAACATCCAGCTCCTAAAATTTTAACTGAAATTTTAAATTTTAAATTTCAAATTCCTAATTCAATTTTATAAATTTAATAAAAAAATTATTTTAAATTACATATTTTTAAAACACTCCCCACCCTTATCCCCTATGAACCCAACTTCCGCTCCTAAAATTTTAAATGAAATTTAAAATTAAAAATTTAAAATTCCTATTTCAATTTTATAAATATAATTAAAAAATTATTTTAAATGACATATTTTTAAAACACTCCCGACCCTTATCCCCAATAAACCCAACATCCCGCTCCTAAAATTTTCAATGAAATTATCGTTTTAAAATTTCAAATTCCTATTTCTATTTTATAAATTTTATTAAAAAAAGAATTTAAATTAAAAAAATTTAAAACACTCCCCACCCTTATCCCCTATAAACCCAACATCCCACTCCTAAATGTTTTTAATACATTGCTAAACTTTTTATAATAACTATAAAAAAATAATTCATAACAATAAAAAATTTAAAAATTATAATAAATGAACGATAAATTGACATTTCGATATTTTTTCATATCGATATTTCTCATCTCGACATTACTTGCATAGATAATAAATACAATAGATCAAAACGATATTTTAAACTTCGATATTTACAAGATCGATATTTCTTACCTTCGATATTTGAGACTCGATATTACTGCAAGTCGACATCAGGGACTCTATATTTTTACTGTGTACCATTGGAAATATGAGCCCTTGGTCACATGAATACATAACGTGCATGCAAGACATCACAACAACGCAGAATGGCGTGGTGTACTGTGTGAAAGGCAGACTGCAGGAGCAAATCAAATGCATGACCAAACCCATATCACTTTTCTGGGAGCTGTGGGCTGAGTAGTGGCCAGAGGGAATGCTGGCCCCCTGATGACTTGGTGCAATGTGCACAGTAGTGGTGTCAATAATTGAAACTCTGTTCAGTATAACTATCATGAAAAGGAAATCCAATTATCAAGGCAGATGTGGACCTTTCCTCATAGGTAGGACAGGCCAGCAAAATGTGTAACATAGTTGTAATATGTGGTATGACATAGAAAGTTACCCGTGTCACACAATGGTGGTGTGAACAATGTGGAGATATTGTCATCTGAAAGGTAACTACAGTGCAACTTGGCCTCAATTCCTGCAAGAAACATATGTCATTTACATCAATGTTGAACAGAAAGTGAATAATAATAAAGTCAGTATCTTAGCCAAAACTACTCATGTCAACATCTAGCACAGATAAACATTAATATTTTCATTGCAGAGGGAGAAACAACACCTCCTGACAACCAGTCTGTCCTGCATATCCAACCTTTTAGCAATGACATCGTGCCCACATGGACAATGACACTTTCTAGCCACTCCTGGACTCCATTGGAACACCTTCTCTGGTCACAACAAGGGTTGACAGTGCCACTGGGTCTCCAGAGGAACCGCGTACCATGGGACATGTCCCATCTGCTTGCCCAAGCCCAGCTCTGGGCTTCGATGATCCCAAGTTGAATTTTAACGGAAGAGGTAGGAGTCTAGCAGAAACTGATAGATGAGGTGCGGGCGGAAATAACAACCATCACAGGCCTACAGGGAGCCCGTACATGCCTCAGTCCCAATAAGGACACCTCTGAGCCAATCAAAGGCACCTACCCTTTCCCTTTATAGAATGGAACTGTGCCTCGCTTTCATTGCTGGTGTCTTGAGGCAGAGAAAAAAAACACAGTCCTGCTAATGTGACACCAGTGAACCACAGCCCTGCTAATGTGACACCAGCTGGGGGCCACCAGCGCCATCCTCCAATCTATGATGTGCAAGCAGGACTCATATTGCAACAATGGGTGTCTTCCACAGCAACGTAGTAGCCTTATTAACAAGTCAAGTGGCCCTTGTCAACTAGAATACTCCTCACTTTAACATATTACATACTTTGATCTCGAACAATGTTGGGATGGTTGTTGCAACAACTGCAACTTAGAAATTGCCTATGGACACACCTGTAAATAAATGTACTACTGTGAACCAACGTGTTGTATCTCTGTTGCAGATAGGTCTAAGTAGATCCTGGTCGATGTGTATAGCCAAAAGCCACTTCCTAGCATCATAATTAAATTGTGTGACTGTCCCTATCACGTGCTCTGGATGGACATGGCCAAGCATCATGTGCCTCCACTGGCATGACATTATGTTGAAAATTCCTTTGAACTGTTGAATGTCATGGTGTGTCAATAGCGGTACAAAAGGGGGAGGTGATGGACGGAGCATCTGAATCAATCAAACACTCACACCCAGTCAAAAGATCTGGGTTTAATCCATCACCGTTCTTTAGCCCACTCTGCCACCCCAGTTCAGACATGGCTGTATGCAAATCAGTCTGACCCTGTGCCTCTTGGGAACAGTCCAGCCCGAACTGCCAAGCCATGTCTTCCCTGGACCGGAAACAAGCTTCCGAGGACCGGTTTCTGGCATTCCAGCCGTCTTCAGCCCGGCTTGCTTGAATCCAGTGGCATAGTGGCAAAGTGTGTCGATAGGCATCAGTACTTTGAGTGCCACTCAGTGAAACAGACCAACTATTGCCAACTATTGATTAAATTTCAGAACTGCACATTTTGGGTCCTGTGAGGCATGTGATCCAATCACACATTTTCATACATCCACTGAACTCTTGCTCAGTTATCATGACAATGTCATCATGTACTATCTCAATGCATGCAGTGACAATATGCAGATACTAATGGCCAGATTATTTTTGATTTAGCCTCATACCTATGCCACTCAAGGATGTAGAAGCTCAGTGCTACACCTCGGATGTCAGTAAGCATGAATTGTAGCTACTAAGTATTTAGATTACTGTATCAACTGATAAATGGTATTGTACGGCACACTAGGATACGTAGGGTCAATATGTTCCTCTGCCTCTGAGAGCCCTCACATGCATTGAGTATGATTGTAACCACACGACATCAATTGCACAATATACATACCAAACAATAATTAGGAGTACCAGCACAGACCCAGAAATCAAGCTACACATCCCTAGACTAAGAGGAAACACAAGACTTATGGTTTTCTAACTTAGCAAGTAGTTGCACAAAGTCACATGTGAGAAGTCCTACACTTAGCAAGTACTCAATGCCAAGGATAATTGATGTTTACAGGTGTGTACGGGGCACATTCATGGCTACTAACCAGCTAACAGCAACGACCTACTAGTACAATAGTGCAAGGGTGAGTGCTTAAGTGGCAGGTACTGGTGTGTGTCCAAGCACAACCAGGAATGTATACTCTGGGGTGACAGAACCATCTCTACTATACATACATGCAGCATCACTTACACACACAGTGCTACAGTAGGTTATGATCTGTGTTGGGCTGTGCATCAGTTAACACAAAGAGGATTACTCACAGTTCCCAAAGAATGGTAAAGAGTCCTTAAGTGACTCAATTGCAACCTAGACTATTGTCCATAGGCATCTCACAAAGTAACACAAGTCTACAAACACTGCAAGGAATTGCTACATCATATACTCAACTCAACCTAAGCAATGATGACTACTCTTACGCAGAAAATTATTATGGAGTTGTGAAAGAAGAAAAATTATGTATCTATAGAAATGTAATCCTCACAAACTAGAACTACCTATCCTACACTAACTTACACTATGTAAACTAAGCCTAAACTAATTTAACCTACCTACCCTACACTAACTTACACTATCTAAACTAAGGCTAAACTCCTATCCTTCACTAACTTATCCTAACACTACCTTAACAAAACTTAACTTAGCTATATCTATCCCATATATTTGACACAAATGACATTTTAAACATCAAACTGAACCCCCATAACACACATAGAGTGACACAATACAAACATCCACTACGCCAATACATGAACTAACTACACATATAAACCTACACATATACATGTTTTTGTGAATTAAACAAAATATATATATATATACTTTTTTTAAAGACCTTAACATTAACCCTCCCACTAAAACCTTAGAGATAGAAAAAAAGATAGATTTTTTTTAACCTCTAAACGATTGTTTAATTCTAAAACCTAACTAATTTAAACCTATCCTATTTACTAACTATTACCTTAACTATAAAATTACTACAATCTAAATAAAGCAATATTAAAATCTACGTAAAAAAGCCCATACAAGTTGGGAGAGCTGCTCCATTGCCTCCTTCATTTTTATCATCCTGGCATGTAAGCTAGCCTGCTTCCTACCAATAGCCTCAAGTTTCTGGTTAGCCTTCCTAAGTTCTTTAATGATGGTGTAATGGAACACAGATTCCCTTCTCCTGTGACTCCTGGGCCATGAGGGTATATGCTGTATGACTGTAGGTGTAACTGGTGTGATTGGTCTTTAGGGTGGCTGTTTCTGGCTTGGGCCTGCTTTGTCCTGTCTAGTGGCCGATGTTGCCATTGCAGGTGTGGTTGGACAATGGGCATTCCAGGACACTGCTGCCATTGCATGTTCACAAAGCTTGTGTATTTTTCTGTATGCCTTGGCGATGTTCTTCATGTGACGTTAACGATCATGTCGCATTTCATATGTAGATACCACCACTGGGTTGGGGCTCACAACAGTAAGGCCAAGCCTCAACAAAACAACTGCCAATACTGCTAATTTACTTATGCTTTTGATCTTGAAACACACATTGATCGCCAACAATATAAATCATAGACTTTTCTTTCTGTCTAGAATGAATCTTTTTTTATTCAATTCGTTCAGGTGTGCAAAGCGTTGTGGCAAAATTTCTTCTTTTGAATTCAAGACTTGGAGTGTGTGAGTAGGTTGAGTGGTGAATGTAAGAGTGTGTGATGAGATTATGAGAAAATGACAAAGAAAATAATGTTTTATCTAATATGATGATGTTATGAGGTGCAAATGCTAACTATGTGTTATAATTGTACAAAATGTGTAAATTTTGATATGTAAAAAATTGAATAAAAAAAGATTCATTCTAGACAGTAAAAGAAGTCTATGATACATATTGTTGGCAATCAATGTGTGTTTCCAGATCAAAAGCATAAGTAAATTAGCAGTATTGGCAGTTGTTTTCTTGTGTAGTTTGCATTTCATATGTATGCATCTCATTGGGTGTCATGCTGCATAGTGAGATAATGGAAAAAATAGTTAGCACATGCAGTACATGTACATGATGTCTGTGAGAAATAGTCTGACTGTGTAACACAAATAAATGTCCCTGACCAGACGAATACCAGTATAGATGGATATATGGATAATATGTTGTCTCTACATAGAGGTCTCCTACTTGAACCAGGAAAACTGAGTAAGGTGTAATCTGTGTGGGTGCACAAAACGTAACAGAAGTCACAATGAGATGGATACCATATCATACAGGACAAAAGTCAACACTCATGAAGATGTCCTGATCTATTTTTGAAAACATGGGCCTGCTTACCCTAATTTGGAACTTAGAGTTGAGTCAAGAAAATGTGCTGTTCATTGATAATCCATATAAGTGTAAGTGGATAAGGTGATAGAGGAGAGGCAGTGTGGCTTGACCGTGCATACCCGATCTGGAGTATCACAAGACTGCACACGTTGCTGCCCTCACTTATTCTGTGTCAGTTAGTCAATAAATATGTATGGGGTTGTCATCTACCTCCTGTAGAATATGACTGGGGAACATAAATAACATTTACCATCAGGCAATTGTACGGAAATGCAAGAATGATCTCCTGCTTCAGACTTGTAGGGACAATCAGGTGGAGTCAGAATTAAGCATGCTTATGTACACATATCATCCCAAGGCTGGTTTCGAGCCATAATTCAAAATTAAAAATAGCATCTCAGTAGTGTGTATATGCTTACTGTACTACTCATCTGGACTAAAAATGTATTTCATATGATGCAGGGGCCCTTGCACCGGAACTCTGAGTGAGGGTCAAGTACCACTGAGGCAGAATTACAACAGACCTACCTTGTGGCAGGCTAACATATCGAAGATCTATATGTCCATCCAATAATGAACTAATACATGGTCCTAATACTTTACTTATGAAGATGTAGGTCCATCACTGAAACATATGCTGCAACTTCCATGTTCAAATGTGGTTAGGTTATAATGGCAACCCAGATGCCACATACATGCTTACATAATTCTGCTTACATTTTGAATTATTGCAATAGGGAAAGTTCTGTTTGCAACAAACATAATGTGTAACACTGCAGGTATGTTTGCCCACCCTTATGGCCAGTGAAACTGAAATGTCTTATTTGGAGAGCGCTCATGCATGAAGCATGTTTGAACCCATTATGCTGCATTGTGATGGAACATATGTTGCATAATCTCACAGTGTGTGAATCTGATTCCATGATACCTATCATGTCCATGCTTGGTAATAGTGCCTGTGTATAAATATTGCTCATCTTCTACTCATGTGTCATGCTCAAATTTGGATATTTACAACTGATCCCTGCCCACACTTGCTTAGCAAAACAGAAATCACTGTTCTACGACATACGTTGGCTCCAGATTCTTTTGTTTGTGCCATTTGTTGTACAAGTTAACATGTTTGTGTGGAACACATGCAGAGTGTGTGCTAGATGATGTTTACTGTGCCTAAAGCAACATGAGTATAGATATGCCACTATAAGAACATATGTAAAGATGATTAGTACCCATGGCCCTGCTTACATTCACATTACAGTCGCAAACATCTTATTCTGTGATCGATCCTAAATAATCTGTGGACAGTTCTGTCCTGATTCCAAGACTGAGAGCTCATTGATGGTAGCTGAGTGTTACCTCCCACCACACACCACAATTGAACATTTCCACAGAGATCACATATTGACATCAAAATTGGCCAGATGTGTACTTATAACACTTACTGGTAACATTGGGGACCTGGAAGAATTTCACCTCCCCCCTTGTGAATGGAAGATGTTCACCTAGAATACATAAATGAGGAAATCTCTTTGTAATTATTACTTTCACACATGTACATTTTTAAAATACAAACTATGAGGTCCCACATATGACAATATGCCCAGATTATGTCACACATCTAGTCTGCTTGCAGGCCTGACCTGGCTGGATACTGAACTTCAGATTTACATATCATGAAATGCCTGAAACATGCATCAAGCATGTGATGGATTGAATAATACTGGGAAACATAATGGCAGACTCTTGTGTACCATGACACATGGGTGACATGATTGACCCTAGGAGTAACTAAGGGCATATTTATGGGCCCCTTTCGCCCGTGTAGCATCAGTTTTTGTGATGTTCCAGCAGTGTATAATTGCATGATTATATTTATGAGGTCATGCTAAGCTACTTTGTGTGGCTTTGAATAGCCTCATAGATAGGAAGTAATGCATGGCACCACAAATTGCTGTGTTGCCTTACTCTGCCCTAGGGAGCTGTTCAAGTACGTAAACCTAAGGATATGCCTAAACCTTAAAGCTCCCCAGGGCAGGTGTTACGATCTCCTCATCTTTTCCTCTATCCATGTGTGCTGCAAACTGCAGCACACATAGGCAGAGGTAAAAGGCTTCCAGAAATGTTTTAGTACAGTAAAATCCCCTTAGAGCACTAACAGTATTCTGCTTAGAGCACTAACACAATGGTGTGAAAAGCTACAAATACAGCATCTTTCAGAAATAATTGTTGGCGTTGGTGCTAGGCTGCCTAAATGGTGCCAGCACAGGGGGACAGGACAGGAATGAACCATATTGCATCAATACAGTGCATTCCTGCCCTTATACTTTGATGTAGGGCAAGGCACCAATGTGACTTGGTGCTCTGCCCTATGCCAAATCTCAATAAATTAGTCTGTAAATTCTCTTACTTTGAATCATTTCCTTATCTTGAAATATACTGATATACATCTTGCATGCTTCAATATTGAAAAAATCACAAATGAAGCACAATCCATGTTCATGTTTGGCATTACGGATAAAGGCACATCACAAAATACAGACGGAACATACGTACCTACCAACGGGTCTACCAATCTCAAGTCCCGGGAAGTCAGTGACATCGGCCTCCTGTGAGATAATGTCCACCCATCGATACTTCATCTGAAAGGTGGCTCAGGCTATCCTAAAGATTTGCTCATGGTGCCAGCCACCTGCTTCCATCTGTCCTTCTTCTCCTTGGCAGGGAAGCCCTGGCTCACCCTGCCACCAGCCACCAGCATCCTTGGTAGGTAGTGTACAATTAGCCATATGAGCCCTCCCAACTCGGGCTCTGAGAAATTGTGGCTCCCTCAAGACATCTTACAAACCCTCCCAAAATGTTTTAAAAAAACAAAATGTGCCCCCCCTACAAACTCTAACTGCCCCAACAGACAAACCCCAAAATGACTTACACCCTCCAATACAATGACAAACATTTTGACAAAACAAAATCACAGGACCAAATATGTATAAGACAGAGACACAATATGGACACTTCACACACTGACAAGACCACAATGCTCAAATTGCCCTCACACTCTCTACAAACACCTGCAACACCAAGCACAGAATAAGAGAAAGTGAAAGTAACATCATACTTCCTAGTATGAAGCCTTCCACCCGCATTGTGTCACTTTCGGGGTGTAACCCGCCCGTTTTTTACAAATGCATTTTTTTTACACATCAGTGCAGAAATGGCCAATGAGTGATTAACACACAATGCATTAGCCACACGGAATCGTTTTCAGCGCACAATAGGTGTAATGTGATTTTATTTTGATTTGATTTGATTTTAGGGTTTATATAGTGCTTGAATGCCCGGGGGCGTCTTGGCGCTAAAGCAGACAGAAGATGTGAGGTTTGGACGGAGAGAATTCTCAATTATCAGTGAGAGAATAGCCAAGTTTTAACTAGCTTCCAAAAAGTCAGGAAGTCGGAACGCCGTTTGATGGATAAAGGTAGAGCATTCCACTGTGTGTCTGCCTTCAACAGGAAACCCCAGCCACCCAGAATATGAGCTTCTATCTAGGGATGGTTACTAGTCTCGCTTCTGAGGATCTGAGCTTTCTGCTAGGCGAGTAGCTGTCTAATTTGCTATTGAAATAACTAGGTCCAGAGTTATGTAGTGCCTTAAAAGTTATGCATAGTGTTTTAAACTCTAGACATTTTGCTGTAGGTAGCCAGTGTAGGCTGATCAATGTTTGGGCCGCTGATTCATGTTTGGGAATTCCAGCAAGAAGTCTTGCTGCTGCATTTTGTAATATTTGTAGTTTCTGTAGAGACTTCATGCGGATACCAATACATAGTGAACTTCCATAATCCAGTTTGGTCAGGACAAGAGAGGTTCATTTGGGATTAAAGGTCTGGTTTTCCTTATCAGTTTTAGTGTGTAATATACTGAGGAAGATAAAGCTTTTAATTGATGATCAAAATGGAGCTTTGTCAACAAAAATGAATCCCAAGTTTCTTCCTTTTTGAGCTGGAATAGGCAAGGGTCCTATATTCTGAGGCCATCAGCTTGGAGACCAGACAGATCTATCGTTAACGAAAACTAACATCTCAGTTTTGCCAGAGTTTAGCTTTATTCGATTCGAACAATACCACTGTGTCTGGGCTCCCAACGACACTGCTTGCAACAAGCTAATAATGAACAATACAATTGCCTATGTTACATTTTTAGTGACCATTCAAAACACATTCATTCGTGACTCAAACCAATACATACAACCACAACAAAACAAAAAATAATTCACAAATTGTTGGAATTGCAATATTCACAACAGCAAGCCAATATTTTTCAGCACCGATATATATATACAATTTATATTTCTCTTAATTTTTGATTTATTAAATTTGGCTTGAAAATTAAACAGGTCTACACGTTTTGAACTCTCGTAATTTCGGAGTTCTCATCAGGACCAATATCTGAAATGGAAGAACAGAGGTTGTTTTAAATTCTAGAATGGCTCTTGCTGTACTGCCTATCCCCTAAACTACAAGTTTCCTCACCTGCCTCGTGCTTATCAGAGCATAGTTGGAGTTGTTCTTGGAATTCACGTCTGCAAGACATGCAGGAAACCAAAATCAGTAAAAGATCAAATTCCTTTTTCCCCAGAAATCCTTGTTCAAAGCCGATATCGAGTATGGCAAATAGTTCATTTTTTAAGTCAGATGTTGGATCTTTTTTAATTCTGCGATAGCATGTATCATCATTCAGTTGTCTCCGTACTTCTTGTATGTATAGTTCTTTGTCCCAAATAACTATTGACCCACCTTTGTCCGCCTGCTTTATGACGACAGAGGTGTCTGTTTTTAAATTAGTCAAAGCTGTTGATTCCAATTTTGAGGTGTTATATTTTATCCATTTCTTTTTGTTTTCCATGTTTGCTACAGCAGATAGTATTGACCGTTCAAATGTAATTATTTCTTTGGGGACCTTATTGGTTGTATGGATAGTCTAAAACAGGCACCGATCTAACCCAGACCTCCCTGTTTGTCCACAGAACCCGACTAGAGTACACCGAGAACAGGCAACATAACGACCCGCCCTCAGAGGTAAGCGTTAGCACACGCCTCAACGCACAACTCGTAGACTTCTATGGTTAAGTTTAAAACAGGCTCCGATCTAACACAGACCTCCCTGTTTGTTCACAGAACGCAACTCGAGTTAATCAAGAACAGGCGACACTACGCGCCTGACCCGCCCGTAGAGGTAAGCGCTAGCATGCCCCTAACGCACAGTGTTAAAAAACTCCACCCCAGAGCACCAACAAATTAATAAAACCACGCCATTACCCCCCTTTCTTTCAGAAATGGTGAGCCAGGCACACATATAACCGATTAGAGATATTTACAAGTAAGTGGGCATGGAATTGGAATGCTGACAAATGTGGTGTTGAATCAGTGTTCAATAGTGCGATCTTTTACTGATTTTGGTTTTCTGCATGTCTTGTAGACGTGAATTCCAAGAACAACTCCAACTATGCTCTGATGAGCACGAGGCAGGTGAGGAAACTTGTAGTTTAGGGGATAGGCAGTACAGCAGTAGCCATCCTAGAATTTAAAACAACCTCTGTTCTTCCATTTCAGATATTGGTCCTGATGAGAACTCCGAAATTACAAGAGTTCGAAACTCGTAGACCTGTTTAATTTTCAAGCCAAATTTAATAAATCAAAAATTAAGAGAAATATAAATTGTATATATATATCAGTGCTGAAAAATATTGGCTTGCTGTTGTGAATATTGCAATTCCAACAATTTGTGAATTATTTTTTGTTTTGTTGTGGTTGTATGTATTGGTTTGAGTCACGAATGAATGTGTTTTGAATGGTCACTAAAAATGTAATTGTTTGTAAATACTTGTTGTGGATTTTGATACAAATCAAATTTTGTTGTGTACATCAGTTTTTAAAAATTTGTACAAATAAGTAAAATCACCCAAATAGAAGTGATCATCTGAAATTTAAAAGAACATAAAGAATAAAGATTTAAATCAACAAAACATACTGTCTTACCCGGATGTTTTGACAAAATATTGTCTCTATCAGAAATAGCGACATAGGCAATTGTAGAGTTTAGCTTTAGGCAATTAGTTTTCATCCAATAATCAACTTGCAACATACACAAGCTGAACCAATGGTCAGCCTCTTTGGGGATGGACACCACAATTTGTGTGTAATCGGCATAAGACACTCCCGAGAACCCCAGAGACTTTATCAGTTTCTCAAGGGGAGCAACATGCAAGTTGAAGAGGGTGGGACTCAGTGAAGAACCCTGCGGCACCCCACTTGGCAAACTAAATTGCTCAGATGTGCAATGCACAGTGCAACAAAGTTTCTTCTGTTTGTTAAGAAATCTTGTAATAAAGTCAAGGCAACTCCTCTAATTCCCATGTCACTTAAAAGGTTAATCAATATAGTGTGGTGAGCCATGTCAAATGCCACCGAGAGATCAAGTAATATCAGGACGGCTTGATCACCTTTATCCAAGGCCCATCTGATCTCTTCGGAGGCGGCAAGCAAAGCAGTTCCTGTGCTATGCGCCTTTCTGAAACCGTATTGTGAAGAATTCAAGAGATTATTTTTATCAATACAGGTCATCAGTTCAGCATTTAGTGCCTTTTCAAGTATTTTGGCTGGGAAGGGGAGCCTGGAGATGGGTCTATAACTACTGGTTTCCAGCGATCCAAGTTACTTTTTTTCAATATGGGGAGAATAGAAGCCATCTTCCAATCAGTAGGAATGTGTCCTGTGTTGAGCACTTTGTTTAGAATTTGTGTGAGTTGTTCCTCAAACATCTTAGGAGCTAGATGTATGATTTTAGGGGGACAGGGGTCTAGTGGGGGACCCTGATTTTCAGGCTGTAATAAGTTTCATAACTTGCTCTCTATCAAGAGGGGAGAACCTATCAAGGATTGTGGGAGAGTTATTCACAGGGGCAATGAATACTTCCTTATGTTTTTGGTTAAATGAATCAAAGACCTCCGTGACTTTATCTTGAAAAAAGCTGGTGTGGGTGTCACAGAGAGTTTGAGTCGACGTGCTGACAATTTTTGTGGCTCGCTAATGGCTGAATGTGTGGGTTATGATCCAAACAACTGTTCTATTATCTGGGATACACTGTAGTGAATTGTGCAATGTAGGTAGACACATCTTGGGCTCACTTTCTTTGCTTCTGTTTTTTACCTGACAGGTGAACTATTTTCAGAAGTGTGAATTTTCAGTGGTCATATTGTACCTGTGTGTGTGTTTTTGCCTTCTCGGTGGTGACATATTGAGTGACAAAATATTTATTTGTAAAACACATTTACCTTGTGATGTATAGAGACGTTCTGAATTTTTAGTTCCTTTGGCGGTTTGAAGTATGCTTAGGTGAATGTGTTAGCTACAGAGTATGCATATTTTGTGCCTATGATCTAGCATTACTATGCCAGTGAGCAGCACTTTTGTATTCCCTATTATGCACAATATCTATATTCAGACCATCGATCTGGATTTCTGGCATAAAATGTGTTACAGATGCAATACACACTCAGGGAAGAATATAGATTGGCTTATTCAATTAGTGGACAATGTATGTGGCATCCAGTTTACAGATTAACTAGATATATATTATAGGTATGGTGTAAAGCCTATATAACACATGTGACTGTGCAGCAGACATTCATTTTCACACTAAACTAGGTAACCTTTCACAATGTAATGTTGTGGTACAGACATATCTGCAGTCTTGGCTTTATGTGTGAAACAGTATGCGTGGAGCATACATAATGCACCTTGGTAAACATGTTTAGCACGTCTGTTTGTCAATAGTTTGAGCATTACAAGTACAGATTGAGTAACGCATACAAGTGTGATTACTCACAAGTGTAACAGTATATAGCAATTCATTACATTGCCTTATTCTGTACCAGAGAGAGGTTACTTGACCTTTGCATAGGGGTAGCAAGTCACTCCGGATGGAAATATGTGCATTCACAAACAGGTGACACCAGGTAAACCTGTCAATGCGTCAGTAAGTCGTACCTTCACAGGAGGGACACTACATGGAGTTAGAGCTTAACATGTTATCATTACTTGTTTTTTCTTTTTGTCCTATGTACAGCAGCACACATAAATGGTGTACTATGGCTCAAACAAATAATCAACCAATCAAAGATTTATAAAGCGTAGCAAATCACCCCCGAGGGTTTCAAGGCGCCCCAAATGCTAGCCTCTTTGTAATTATGTGCTCACATCATATATTGGTTATCAGTAAGACACGCCCTCACGGTCACATACATTTAACAGTTGCATCGTTGCTTCATGGTGCAAGTGCACCTGTGTTGGTACTAAGTAGTCGATCCAGCCCGGCACAGGGCAAGATGCAGCATTTTTAAGTGTTTTGTTAGATATTGTACATTTTTTGCAATGTGCTTACAAACATATCTGTGGTGCATGGAGACTATCTGTGCTGCACAGTGTGGCTATGCCTATTATATGCCCCTCTGTTTATGCTCACAGGACATTATGTAGAGTATACTGTGATCTTTACATGTAAGACAGTAACAAACACACACTTTTTGGTAATACATACCCTTTGGAATATGGCAGAGGGTCTGTAGCTGAACTTACTGTAGCAACACACACAATCTCAGCATGTGCACACCGTTACACATTGCAAACTTTATGTTGTGTATATCTTGCACAGTCACACATGTTCTGCACATGGAGTTATCATGCACACATATTTCTGAAAACCTGAAGTAGGTCTGGGGTGAATGTGTCACACAGCAACAGACATTTGACATAGGTGAGTGGGACATTATACATCACTGCTGTGAAACATGGTGAAATAGTCCATTTAACTGGTGATGTTAAATTAACATAATGTTGCCATACACAAATGATCTCTGTTTTACTTCTGTCAATGTCAGCAGCAGTACATCTACTCTGAGGACAGGCTTTTGTGTATGCCTCGTGGCCCAAGGATTTCCTGATACAGATATATATGATGACACACACTCAACTTACATTTCCCCTTTAGTTGAAACAATATTTTTTTAGTCAGAGGTTAACAACTCTTGCCATTCAAAGGTAAGTTAATATCAAAACTCTTCATCTGACCATGTGCAATGAGTTAGTGTGTATGCGCATACACATTTTATTGATTTTGGTCCAATAGAAATCACACTCCTAAAATCTCAGTATTATTCAGGTGTCCAGATGGTTGCATATAACATATTCAATGTCACACTTCTCTGGCTATTTACTCACTATACAATGTCATCTACTCATATTGTATTTTTACAAAACTTTCGTTCCTCATTGTATCGCTGTGCAATGCTTAGGATATGTGTCCTTTATGTACTGTAGCATGCTGAGGTATATGTGATAATGTAGGCAGGACACAGCTCTCATGTGCTGTGTTTGGTGAAAACACACACATGCATGTATGCATCCTTTACAAGTGACAGCTTCTAAATGTTTGCATGGCACTACACCTTTATCCATGACTAGCAGCCCGCCCCGAGGTTATCCGGGGGCAATGCGGCTTCAGGGCCAACAGCCCGCCGCGGCCCCCGCCCGCCGCGGCCCACGCCCGCCCCAACATTGTCCGTGTCCCGGAGCCACCTCCCGGCCCGGCCCCCTCCCGCCCCGACATTTTACGTGTCCCTTTGCCTTACCTGAGACGGCGCTCCTGACTTCACCGCCGCTCCTCGCCGCTCGTCACCGCTCCTCCCCGCCCGCCCCGACATTGTCCAGGGGCAATGAGGCTTCAGGGCCAACCGGCTGCCCAGGCCCCCGCCCGCCCTGGCCCCCGCCCGCCCTGACATTGTCCGTGTCCCGGAGCCACCTCCCGCCCCCGGCCCGACATTTTACATGTCCCTTTGCCTTACCTGAGCCGGCGCTCCTTACTTCACTGCCGCTCCTCGCCGCTCATCACCGCTCCTCTCCGCCTGTCTGCCACTCCTCCCCTCCTGTCTGCCGCTCCCCCTCGTCATCACGCACGTCGCGGCCGCGCTACGTCGTAGCCAGCGCTAGGTCGCGGCCGGCGGTGCTTCCAGTGGACTACTTTTTTTTAAGTTACATTTTTTAATTTACGTTGAATTTTTATTTTATATAGCCTATGTCCATCTGCACACCCTGACATTTTCAACGATGTATCGGGTGTGTGGACTGGCGCTGTGGTTCCCGAGTTTACCTGGCTCAAAGGTTTGTGGTCTCTCTTTATAATAGTAGTATAGACTACTGTCACTCATTTTCTATGATATTATCTGCAGCAACAGCAAAATGCAGTCACTCTTCATGCTAACACATTGGTGAGACACACTGCAATGTGAGGTTTTTGTCCGGTTTGGTAGGTGGTGGTTTGTGCTCCATACTTCACTGCCATCTGTTACGAACGTTGCTGCAGCACAACACAGCAAGACTGCTAGCTGTGCAGCTCTGCACTGCTCAAGTGCAACGGGTAAGTAATGATCTATTTGTAATTTGAATTATTGAGTGCCGGGCCTGTCCCTTTAATGCAGTACACTGCTCCACATTGCATTTCTGTATACGTGGAATTGATAGATGAGAGGCATGGGCTCATGTTGCTAAGCAGGTCTGATGACATGATTATTATATTTTGAGGCCTACTTCTAGTTTACTGAGATTTACAGGGACTATGACATAGAAGCCGACACAATAAAGAGATCCAAACATTTATTTCCATGTTGTACCTTTCTCTTATGTTATGACATTCTGTCTATCAAAGTACATGTATTTTAAACAAAGATATATTGCACAATGTGGTTGCATTGCCCACAATCAACCAATGTGTGTTGACTCTCTTCTACATCCTCCACATTCTCCTCCATTGGGTCCCGCTCTTCACAGTCCACCTCCCACTGGACATAAGTCCGTACCCAGATGTTGTGAAGAACGTCACATACTAGGATGATCTTACAGACCATAGGGGGCGAGTGTAGTAAACTCCCCCCCCCAACATGTCCAGTCACCTGAACCAGAACGCAAAACACCAAAAGTTCTTGCCACAATGTTCCGGGGCTTGACCAGTGCCTGGTTGTACCTTTGTTCCGGCTCTGTGTGGTGATGTGCAATTGGGGTCATGACCCAGGGCTGTAGACCATATCCTTGGTCAACTGAAAGTTACAAAGAAATTATACCTGTCAATGATTTTGCTCTCTGTTACAGTTACATTCCTGCCCATGTGTGTTAAGTGAAATGATTTACTCATACACATTTCTTATGCTATTTCACAATAAGGGTTACTGATGCAGTTGGCCATAGTTTGACAAATGTCTGTTCCAGTTATCTGTGTAATGGAAAATTATGAGCAGGGCCTGATACATTGGACACTTCTACATCCTGACTTTCGTGTTTATCCAGTAGATTACTTTGATGGGTATGTAGAGATGTTCCAGATCACTCATAGTTATGTGCACTCACTACATGTGTGAATTGACAGATTTGTGATCAGATCTTTGGCTAGTTGGTCCTCCCTAGGTAGGTAGTGACATTACTAACATGTTTTACACTCACACCTATATATGGTAAGGTTAAACCACTGATGTTGGTGGTGTACATGACATTGGCATAGCCATTTCATAGTTCACTTTACCATGTGTTTTACGTGACTACTTGTGGTGCAGTTCAAATATCACATGGCTTGTTATGATATTTATTGTCAGGCTTCAACTACTGTATGAGCCAGACAAGTTGTAATGGTGCACTTTGATTGACACATATGTATTGTAATGTGGCACATCTTTATTTGGGACACACTGATGTATTTACAAGTTGCAGTTTACTACAAAAGTAGGCACAATACACTGGTTTTGAACATGTGCGTGTACGACTCTAACTTTTAGGGGATTGTGTACTTCTATACTTTGATATTTTTACTCATTGCTGTGACACATGGATGTTGAGATAGGTATTCTGTGTACACTGTGGTGCCTTGTCCAGGTTTGATGGTTTTCTATGTTGTTGACTGGTTTATTACATGTTTGCAAGCATTTCATTTTGTTTGACTTTGTGAGTTTCACATTGCTGATTCATATGCTTTTCATTTGGGCTATTTACTCACCCGGACAAGTGAACCATCACATTGGTTACATCGGTCAATGGAGCTGTCAACCTACTTGTATGTGTGTACGTAAACTGTTAGTATTGCTGAGACATATGTGTGTTTAGTGCAGTTGATGTCACAATTTTATCCAGCAATGACATTTACACATGTACACAGGTGCAGTGTACCAAGTCACATGTCTGGACTGCACTGTGTCACCGAGAAAGGGCAGTAGTGCACAGTATTTAGACCATACAGCACAGTCCTGAAATTTCACCCTATACTGGCACACAATGTGCTGCCTAAGTCTGCATGCAGGATTTTGTTTGTGTGGGAGGGGACACCTTCCTGCACATGATGTATCCTCAGAGGCCTGATCATCAATGTATGTGTGCTAAAGAATACAGCATACATAGGAAGCAGACTGACTTGGATGACTTAAGTTGTTGTTTTCCTTGTTACACATCACCTGGGGGGAACAATTGATTTGTCATATTTCTAAGTTTACTTGGTGTGGGATACATGACATGCCTCATGAACCATGGACGCTGCATGGAGACCACCACAATGTGCATGGAACCCCACCCTTGCAAACAGTGATGTTACACTACATTTTGCGCAGTGTTGCCTTTCTCAGGACATTTACGCTATTCAAAGGCACACAAAGTGGCTTTGCATGTCTTAACATGTGTGATTTGGGATTTGCATTAGACGTGACCATATACATAGTGCATGTATGTGGCACACCCCTCATACATAAGGCTCGACTTCCCTAGACAAACACATAGATGGATATAACTGTTAGTTGGTCTGTTATGTATTTCATATTTGCTTACCAACATGTAGGCCATTCCAATATTGCCCATTCTGGAAGAGCTCATTGAATAGGCAGTGCCTGAAAATGTAGCATCATGTGCACTTTCTGGGTATTTTGCCAGCACATTGGTGAGCATCCCTAGATGGTCCACGATGGCCTGGACGTTGATTGAGTATCTGTGCTTCTGGTTTCTGTACAGTTGTGATGTTTTAGCAGGCTCAGCCAGTTTTACAAGTGTGCAATCCATGGCAGCTAGCACATGTGGAAATGCTGCAATGGCATAGAAACCTTGCTTGGTCTCCAGCTGCTACTGTTGTTGTGTTTTGGTAAAGAGGAGGTACTGGGGTGTGAGATAGATGATGGCATCCAGGACAGAGGGCGGGAAGTGAGAAAAGAATATCTGTGATATTCCTGTCACTCTGGCTGTTTTCATCTGGAATGAACCAGATGCCAGCATTTGGGTGACAGCCATCAGCTTGACCTGCGGAGGGATGGTGGTGGGCCTGGCAGTTGGTGGCCTGAGCCTTTGCTCTATCTAGTTCAGCAGTTCTAAGATGGCACCCTCATGAGTCTGTAGTATATATGATGATATCATTCTCCCTGAGGTCGATGAGGGTAACTGTCTGGTGAAATACCAACTCCCTTCCCCTGCGCTGCCAACATTGAAGGGGTGAGGGTCGCTACTCCGAGCTGCAGAATGAGCACCTAAATGGCACAGTTGAGCTTGCCAAACTGTTTTGTGTGTCTTATCTTTATGTTCCACAGACACTGCTTAATTTCCGACATCTAGGCTGCCGATCCACACGAATTGTGATGCATATTAGGCTCTACACGCTGCTTGTTGACGATGCGTCCCACATTGACCAAACCTTAAATATCACTGCTTTAGTTTACAAAAGATTTTAGGAGGTAATGCCTAACTTGCATAATGTAGTCTGTGCATGGTGCAGCCAGTTCTGATGCAGGACTTAAACGTGCAGCGCGTAAGGGTTTCACTGAGCGGAGTAAGCTTTCACTTGCAATGGCTCACAGCATAACTTATTAATGCAGCGCGTAAGGATACCATTGAGCGGAATTTGCTTGTTATTGCTCACGGCATAACTCCCTATTGTTTTGACTCGCAACACTTAAAGATTTCACTGAGCAGTATTAGTCTACCATCAGGACCACCTGTTGGTACAACAGCACTTTGCTCGATTTTCTTGAGTAAATATTGCTGCAACTATGGGCTAGATGTAGGTAAATCAGATTTACCGATTCATAAATACCGAATTTTACCGATTCGGTATTCATGAATCTGTAAATCTGATGTAGGTAATTATTCGGTAACAAATACAGAAATCGGTAGGATTTGGTATTTACCGATCAATGGCAAATACCGATTCAGTAATTACAGAATCGGTAAAAATACCGAATTGCCAAGGGGGACAGGGTGTCACTTTGACAACCTGTTGCACCCCTGTTTCTGGCTTGTGTGCCATGTGAGACACATACATGCCCTTAGAGCATGTCTGTGTGCCACATGGCACAGGTGTACATGCACAGATGTGCATGTACACAGGAATTTGTTATTTACCATGCAATAGTATTACATGGTAAATAACGAATTCTTAGGGTCCTGTGGCACTGTTTACTGTGCCACCTACATCTGGATTTACAGAATCGGTAAATTTACCGATTCTGTATTTTACCGAATCGGTAAATTTACCGAATTGGTAAATTTACTGATTCTGTAAATCTCAAGCCCCCTACATGTCAAACACCAAATACTGGTCGGTAACGGTCGAAATCGGCCGTTACCGACCAGTATTTGGTCTCCTACATCTGACCCTATGACCTCAGACTTGTTGGCACCATATCTTTCCTAAATGTAGGAGCGCTGTAACGATCAAACTGACGCGCCTCACAATGTGTCACATGTCGCTCTATTGAGCACCGTGACCCCACAGGGGCAATTTGCAAGCTTTTAACAGAGAGCAACACGCTTCAGTCTAATGATCAGCATGACCACTCTGGGGCACAGTCAAAGTCTCCATCAAGGTTGTGAACAAGTAACAAGTGACACAGCAATGTAGCCGACTACTCAGCGCTACATCCACAATGATGCACTACACACCATTTTGTCTTGCAGCATCAAATGCAAGGGTCCTTGCAGGAATTTTTCGCCAGGCGCCACTAAGGGGCCATTGCAACCTGAGCTCTGTCTGGATTGCACTAGGTGCGTCTACCACCACAGTCTCTTTTTTCAAACCGCTATTAGAAGCGACCCACAAGCCTTACAACCATGTTTCCTTTATCCCTAGGCTGTATTTTAATTCCTCCTCTGCACCATGTCCTGATGAAGACCCGTAGTGACTACCGAAGGGAGCACACCATGGGTTGAAACGTCGATGACAGAATAAGGCTCAGATAACACCAATAAGAGCTTTAATAGCTACTAGGGTCTCTGGTCGCTTGTCTGGCCATGAAAAATCTTTGTCCTTTCCCTTGTAAAAAACCCGAACCAACCTTTATATACCGCACAAACTGTTTTTCACTGAGCACATATGTCACATGATCACTGTATATGTCTCACCCACTGGTGAGGCATATACAGCCTTTGTACCACTGAAAAACGGAGTATACATGAATGATTTAATTACGATAAAAATGTGTACTGCATACATTCATACTGTGTTATCATGATTTTTTCTAATAAACATTTTTAGAGTTGTAGGCTTGTGTGATTGACACGCCCCATTAGTGTTTGGGATGTGTGACAAGCAATGCACTGATGAAATAACTTGAAACCCGACAGAACCATTTTTTTCTATAAACTTTATACCCAGGTTCTGAGGGACACAGGGTCACCCCATTTTGTTAGCAGGTATTTTTGGGTGCGTGCCTACAAGAACTGGTGCATTTGGCCACATGCGACGACTTGTAGATATGGAGTACTGCCTGCACCATTGTTGCATCAAAATGTGTGACTCTACGGCAGCACAAACCTTTCATAAGTATGCCTCTAGATGTTTAGCCATTCTACCCATTGATATCTGCAAGATGCAGGGTTACTATTTTGCAGCAAAAGCACAAAGAGGGGTAAACTTAAACTATCCATAGAACCGACCGCAACTATCAGGCAATGTTCAGACATTAACAGATATTCAAAGCAGATATTTTGCCATTGATTGCCATCTCCCTAGCTTGCTATTGTTATGTTAGGTAATCCGGACATGTAAGAGCAACCTACTGGCCAGGAGCCTTTAAGTCAGCTACCTTTCAGAAATGTAGATATCTTCAGCTTCCAGTCTGTGTCTTTGTCCTTGGAGTAGCATCAATGTGGCATAAGTGTGGCACTGGCGCACAACCAAGCACATTGCTAGTTAGCATGCTGGCTTCAAAGTATTTTGATCGATTAGCATTTCAGTCAAGTCAGTTTCAAACAAAAGAATAGAGAGGAACAACAGAACGTGTTGTAGAAGGGGAAAGAGGAAGAAGAGTGCACAGAATCCCTCAGAGGAAAAGAAAATATCTGGAGAGTCCACCTCGAGAAACCATATGGGCTAGTTCATGAAAGAGAGGAGAAAGCCCATGCTAAGTTAGCCACCATCCTGTTTTGAATTAAGGTAGCTACCAAGGGAAAAACATAGCCAGGCCCCTGGCATCAGTGCAGAAGAAGAAAAATGACATTGTTACTTGCCTTCAGAGGGGCTCCTCACAGGGTCCCGAGCAGGCTCTTGGAAAGGAGCATGGGCACTGTTTATAATATTCTGCAAAGATACAGTGAGGATGAGATGTCACCTAGTGGCCTCTTTGGTGCTAAGAGACCAAAATGTAGAGATTGTGGTCACACCTTTTTTCTACCTCTTAAAGCATAGGGTTCAATCAGTGCCACCAACCCCCTCACTCCTTAAGACACATTTTGTCCCTGGATATCTGTCACCTCTTACCATTAGCCTCCCTTCTATAGTGAAGCAGTGGAAGGGTACCTCTGATGGTGGCGACAATACTTTTGGGAAAGTAAACCATTGCCTCTTCTGAATATAAGGTTGCCCTATCCATTGTGGTCATGGGGTATTTTGTGCCTACACTCTCCTTAGACAGTTTTATGTAAACACCCCTCCCCAAGTTGATTGTGCATTTTATAACGGGTCCTCACAAAATGACATGACATGATCAGCCCAGGGCTCTATTCTTCTGACTCAAACACCAATGTAATAATAAAAAGGGACTGTGCTCCACCATAGAGTAAAAGTCAAAGAACTGGTTTCCAGACTTGCTGAAGCTGTCTTGTTTTTTGAATGGCTAGACACTTTTCACAACTAAAAGTCTGTTGGACCCTATAGTACTATGAAATGGCAATGCCATAACAGCATTTTTTAATCTCATAACTACTTTTTAACATTGAGCGATATTTTTGTAAAAATTGAAAGTGTATTTCTTGTTGTTTCATATAACAGATTTGTGCTATTATGAATTTTAACTTTTATAAAATAAATGAATGAAATTTTACAATAACTTTTGTCCGTGTGCATGAAGTTTTCATAGTACTATAGGGTCCAACAGACTTTTAGTTGTAAATTTGGTAACCCGTACAATACTGCAAATCCTTTTTCATTAATGAGAACGTCCGCTAAGGGATGTACATTATCTATGACTCATAAAATCCAGGAGAAGGAGTTCTGTATTTTGTATGATTGTTGACCCAATCCTTTTCCTGTTAGAAAGGGTAGCTCCCTACTCACAACTTTTTAGACACTTTTCACAAAATTAGACTTTTATAGTGAAAAATTATTTGGTTTTGTTTTGCATTACTTTTTTCCTGCAAGTGAGTATCTTATGTAAAAAAAGGTTGCACAATTTTACATGCGACTACTGATTAGATTACTCTTACCAAGCCATTTTCTGTGTCAATCAGTACTCCATTGGTGAAAATAACATGGAACTGCGTTACGTAAAATTTTATGACATTCATGAATTTGATGTAAATTTCATGTGAATTTTGCCAGCTGCCTTTAAATTTCGCATAGGCCAAGAAATATGTGACTCATAGGGGTCCATTAGTGGTGCTGGGACCAGTCGCCAGTGATGGGGCTGTCCCGCACCGCCAATTAGGATGTGACCACCACCCTGGTGGTCCCATCCTACATATTCAATATTGTGGCAGGCGGTGCTGTCAGCAGCACCCGCCACAATATTAAAAAGGCATGTTGTGCATTGGAATGCACAACGTGACAGGCACCGCGTAGTGCCTGCCACCTTGTGGATGCCTTGTATATCCCCAATTGTGACGATTGCCTACTGGCGGAAAAGCAGCGGGCGGTCTTTCCATCCGCCGCGGTACCCCCACCATGCTAAGGTGGCGGGGTAAAAGGCCATCTGGTGGGGAGTTTTGGCAGGCGGATCACCACCACCGGTCGGGCGGTGGCAATCCACCCGCCATGCTAATGGGCCCCATAGTGATTCATGTTTTACTAACAGACAATATGCCCATGTTTCAAAAATGGACAACCTGCCAGAGGAAAAGGCCAACCAGAATGAGGAAGAGATCAAAGAGTGTAATGTTGATTCAGTTTGCGTCTGCAACAAGACCATTGTTTAACAAATCTCATGGTTCCCAGTTGGGCTTCACACCCTTCATTACCAGAGACATCAATGACTATTTGCCCCTGCAGACTTGTGTCCATATTTTCTATATTTTGCATTGGGGTTGTGTCTTTGCGTTGTTTAGTAAATACATTGTAAAACAACACAGCCATAGCATTGCCTTGCATTACTTTGCATCAGGTAGGCAATATGTGGGTGGAGCACAGGCGTTCCCATGCATCTATCCATGTATTTTAATGCAAACCTAGATTTAGAAAGATTTGTAAACCTAGTTTTGTGCCAAAAATATCTTTATTTATCCTTGTTTCCTCCTCTTTCCATGTGCACGCATAGAAAAGAAGAAAGGTGGCCCTTCCTGCACAAAAGCAATCCTACCTTTAAGACAGGCAGCCTTGTACTTTGGTGCAACGGCATCTGTGTTGGCACTAGGCAGCATACAGTGCGCCAGCACAAGGAGAGAGCAGATATGCTTCTTATCTTTGTAAATATGAAGCATTTCTGCTCCTTCCCTTTCATGCAGCACAGTGCAGCAAGTTTCCTTGCTGTGCTGTATTGCATGAAACACTAGTAAATGTGTTCACTAATGACTAAAAAAGTACCCTAAGTGAGATCCTTGGAAAGTGTACAAAAATGCTAGCCACATGCACATATATTCTTCCAAGCTGGACTGAAAGCCTCCTTGAGTGGTGTTTATGAGTTGTACCTACAGATACAGAGGCAATATACTTTGCAAAGTCTTTAATCCACTGGGATAAAGCAGGCTTTAATATGTGTCTTTCCTGAAAGTCCCTGAATTTCCTTTAAAATGACCTTGACTTATGGCTATATGACCTGAACGTCTGCAATAAAAACCTCTGGGGCATATTATCAAGGGGGTTTATCTCCGCTTTTTTGGCTTTAAAAGCCAAGAAAGCGGAGATAAAATTATCTCCCTATTACCAAGCTGTCGCTAACACCAGTTAGTGAAAGCTAATAGGAGATAGCGACCAACTTGGGCCCCGCTTTGCATGTCAGTGATATTTATCACTAATGACATGCAAAGTGGGCGTGCCAAGATGTTAGCGGCTGGAAACAGTCCCTAACATCGCTATCTCCTATTACCAACTTTTGGAGATATTCGCGCTAAGCGCGAATATCTCCAAAAGCTAACACCTGCCCTGAGCAGTTCTTAGCCATGTTATCCAATGGGAGGTGGATAACATGGCTAAGAGCATTTGCTCGATAATGCATGAATATCGCTGACTTTTCAGCGATATTCATGCATTTCGGCCGTTTTTTATCGCATTTGCGATAAACCTTGCTAATAGCAAGGTTTATCTGCGATAAAAATCGCCGATGTGCGGCGATAATTTTTGTCTCTAAACAAGTTATAGAGACAAAAATTATCGCTAGTTGTTGGTAATATGCCCCTCTATTTTTTCCGCTGGCAGACAGAAAAGACTTTCATTAGTGTTCATTTCCACGCCACGGAATGTCAGTCATACTTTCAGACCCTGGATCTAGTCAGAGGTCAGATGGACCTCGGTTTTCAGGACAGCCCATTTTGCCAACAAATTGGAAGTTTTCCAAAGAATGGACTTTGCATTCGGCTGGCTTTGCCTTTTTGGTTGCCACTCTAAAAAGATGTTAAAATGTCAATAATGATAAAGGACCCCATGGGTCTGCGCTTCTCATGCTATAATTCCCGATGTCTCTTCAATATTAGGTAGCGAATACTCTTCGGTTGCTCTGGAAGGGGCCTAAAATCTGCTTTAATATCTACGTTGGTCAACAGTGCAACTTTCCCAGCTGTGTTTACTAAATCCAGTGCCTTGTTAAATGACTTGTAGGATCAAGCGCAAGCATCAGTTTTGAGCTACCATCTTCACAGAAATAGAAAGTTACTCCACATAAGTTTAAGGCACAGGTTTATTGCAGTTTTGCTCCGCCCTTGTGCCCCGCATGGGCATGCAGGGTCACGCAAAACCTAGAAAGAGATTTACCAAGCCACACAAGCCACTTTGCGTGGTCCTGTGTGGCTTGATAAATCTAGAGTAATGCAAGGCAGCGCACATTGCTGCAGTGTGTTAATATGCGTAGTGGGGGTCAATACATGGGCGGAGAATGGGGATTCCCACACATCCACCCTTGTATTCTGAAGCATTCTCATATTTACCAACACTGATAGACCTGGAAACGTGTCAGAATTGTACAACTTCCCACCAGAGGTGCAATAAGGAGAAATATCCATATTTTGCCTAGATGCTTCCACTTTCTCAATGTGCTGCATTCAGCATCAAACTTAGAATGAGAAAAATATATTTAAAAATTGTTTTTATGCAAGAAAGTGTTCTTCCTGCACAAAAACAATTCTGCCTGTAATACTGGCACCCCTGCTTCATGGTGTAAGGATGCCTGTGTTGGTTCTAGGCTGCAGATTGTGCACCACCACAGGCAGAGGACAGGAATGTTTAATATATTGATAGATATGGCTTATTCCTGCCCATACCTTTCATGCAGTCATAGCAGCAGGCCATCTAGCTGTGTTGCATTGCATGAAACATTGTTAAATCTGGCCCTAAATAGCAAGACCCTGCCCATGATAAAGGAAAGTCAGTGTAAGTCTTCACCCCTCCTTGGGTACAGTCAACATCTGCTTTTGACTCACAAGTCGAAAAGATGTCTACCCAAAGGAGACCCCCGCTAAGGCCCTGAGCTACCTATTTTCAACTGTGGTGGTCGGCCTGTGCTAGATTCTGCAGCAGGGCAGACTCTCAACCATCATCAGTGTAGTTGTTTTGCCGGATACCAAGAGGTTTTTGTTGATGTACTCTTATTGTTCCACAACAGGGAAGCTGTACGTAATTCAATTATTAGTAGTGCAGGGTGTGAGTCCTCTGTAAGTAATAGGTCTACAATTGCCTACCTACTGGGAACAAAGTGCCCCATTGTCGCACTTGACTCACCCAGGGTAAAGAAGCAGAGCAGTCAATGGCTTACTCCATGGAGGTGGTGAGGGATAGTAAGTAATCTCCATCTGCTAACATGCAACAACATCACTCAATAAGGGTCAGTATTTTCTTTATTTCTGTTAAATAAACCAACAAAGGTACAATAATAACATTTAAAAATGTAATATAAAAAAAATACAATATCATTGTGCAACACTATTTTGAGGTAAAACTTAGTTGTGAAGGGAATTTCGGTTTCACTAATACAATACTCATCATGCATTTTTATTAAGATCTATACATTTTTAACAGGTTAAAACAGATTCAGTTAAGACATCCCAAAAATGAATATAATTTATAAGCAAGGCAAGTCGACACCTAGATAAAAAGGTATATATGAAAGTGCCATTTTTAGAGAACATTTGACCTAATGTACCATATTGCTGACAGGTATCTAGCAATTGAATACACCACACAGTCTCAGGTACTAGTTTTGCATATTCTAAGAGCTGAGTGGCGATCCCTAAACCCAAAAAGTATGCATAGGGGAATAATCCATCATGAACGTTGTTTAGCATATGCCTTACAAAAAAATAGCACGTGTTGGATATTCTCTGGGACTAGACAACCCATCAGACAAAAGTTTGTTATGTCTCCCTTTTTCAACCAGAAATGGGTAAAAGAAGCCAGAGGTAGTATGCCCAATCTGAATTTAACAGAAAGTGCTCATGTGGCAGGGTTGGGAACCATGTTCTGGTATTGCTTATTTTCAGGTGCACATTTGAACATCAGGAAGGAGTCTACCAGAGTTCCAGGAGAAGTCACATAGGGCCATATGTATCAAGCTATTTAGCATTCGCAAAGGCCGAAATTCAACGAATTTCGGCCTTTGCGAATGCTAAATACCTAAATGGTATGTATCAAACATTTTTGCATCAAAATAAGGAATCGCAAAATTTGCTATTCCTTATTTTGCGATTGCACTTAAGGAATCGCAAATTTTGTGATTCCTTAAATGCAATGTATCAAAGAAAAAAAATGCAAAAAAATGCCATTAAGGAATCGCAAATTACTACCAACTTCTAGTTGGTGGTAAGTTGCAAATTCTTTAAATAATGCTTTTTTCAAACAAACCAAAGGTGCCATATGACGCCCATACATGCCCTTAGGGCATGCATGTGCGCCATATGCCCCCAAATGTCTTTTTCAGGGGTGCAGCAGGGTGTTGTTGAGACACCCCTGCACCCTTGAAAAAATTCCTGATTTGCGATTAGCTAATTGCTAATCGCAAATTGCCCCTTCATTCCTATGGGCCTCCTGGCCCATAGAAATGAATGGGTAATTTGCGATTAGCAATTTGCTAATCGCAAATTAGGAATGGTAAGGAATCGCTATAAAAAAGCGATTTTGTACATACATACCGTTTTGCGAATTCCAAATAGCGATTCCTTAAAATTCGCTATTTGGAATTCGCAAAACGGAACTATGATACATAGGGCCCATAGTGTTTTACACCTAATACATAATTCCAGTAGGACGTTTTCAGCTTCTCCTGAGCACCTCTGGGTTGTGCAAAAGGCTGTAGCCAGAAACCTTCCAATCCCAACTTAAATAGAGAATTGTTGATGTTTATAAGCCAGGGGATCTTCCTAGCATGTTGGCAACCTAGATCTTCATTTGTCCAGAGCTGTAGCCAATGTTGGATTGGTCTCAACACAGCAATGTCAGAAACCGATCGTAGAGTTTGGTTGAATCTCATAGGCAGGGTAGGTGTACATGTTGGGAGTTCCAACAGAGTCTGAATAAAGGCATTTTCAGCTTTTTCAATGGTGTTAAAATAACAGTGCTCCCATAAATCTCCTATATACAATATTTGTTCTATTTTTTTCATTTTGTCCATCTTTTTGGCACACGGTGACTTTAATCTATTCATGAGATATATCACTATAGTTGATAAGATCATTTACATTGACTATTAACAATTTTGGTCTAGTAGAAGTTCTTTTGTTCTTTCACTTTTTTCAGTGTGAGTTTCACGTACGTGAGCACTATACATCCGGTAACCTTGTTACACGCGGTTGGATAGCTAGGGCCCGATTCACAGAATGAACTGAAGAATCAATCCTAAACTTACTACTGTTTTGGTATTCACAGATTGCACTTACTACTTTTGGTATTCACAGAATGAACTTACTACTTTTGGCATTCACAGAATGCACTTACTACTTTTGGTATTCACAGAATGAACTTACTCATTTCGGTATTCACAGAAGTTAGGACTCCTAAATTTAGCACTCCTAAATGCCTTCTGTGAATACCGAAAGTCTTAAAATTAGGATTTTTCTCAATTTAGTAGTAGTAAAGTTAGGACTCCTAACTTTAGGACTCCTAAATGCCTTCTGTGAATACCGAAAGTCCTAAAATTACGATTTTTCTCAATTTAGTAGTAGTAAAGTTAGGACTACTAACTTTAGGACTCCTAAATGCCTTCTGTGAATACCAAAAGTCTTAAAATTAGGATTTTTCTCAGTTTAGCAGTAGTAAAGTTAGGAGTCCTAACTTTACTACTACTAAATTGAGAAAAATCGTAATTTTAGGACCCCATTCATTCCTATGAACCTACAGGTCCATGGGAATGAATGGGAAATTGCATGCGCAATTTGCGAGTACCAATAGGTACTCACAAATTGTGCATGCAATTTCAAGGGTGCAAGAGTGTCAAAAAGACACCCTGTTGCATCCCTGTAATTGTGATGGGCACCCATTTTGCGCACACACATGCCCCAAGGCCATGTGTGTGTGCAACATGAAACTTTGAAAATGCACTTTAGTGCATTTTTAAAAATTTTTGCAAATTACCGACCGGTTCGAGTGATCAGTAATTTGCGATCCCAAATAGCGAAATCGCTATCAAAAGTGGTTATTGCATTGTATTTAAATGCAATTGCAATTTTTTAAGAAATCGCAATTTATTGCGATTTCTTAAATTGCTAGTGCCTTACAGTTTGATGCATCGCAAAAGCCCTTTTTGCGGGCGCAAACGGACGATTCTTGCGAATCCCACCGTTTGCTATTGCAAAAAAGGTTGATGCATGTGCCTGGAAGTTTCTTTTGGTGAGCTTTAGCCACTAGGGAGTGTATTACAGATAGTGCCCCTGGGGGCGGAGCACAGCAGGCGTGGGCACCTGCCTTTTTAAGCCCACAGAGACTAGGGGTTTAAAGTAGGGCCTCAGAGGCTTGTGCAGACCCTTCTGTAATACTGACAGTGATTGTGCTCTGTTTCACCAGCGCTTTCTTCAGAGAGCATTCCCTCATTTGCATGGGGACATAGCTTCATGCAAATGGGGGAATTACTTTGCCTCTCTGACCATGCCCTATTACGGACATGGGCTCAGAGGCAAATATGATCTTTTGAGATTCCTGACTGTGCAGCACAAAAAGGTGGTGCACCCTTACGACAGCCCATCGGAAATGGCAATTGTGGGCCAATGGAGCCCCCAGACATCCACGTGCAGGCACAGGCAGTCACTCGCTGCACCTGCCTGTAAGTTGATCTCTTTGCCCTCTTCAAAGTGCAGTTGGTGTTGCCCCTCGCACAGATGCAGCATTGAAGCAGCCGCTATGCATTTTACTGAACGTGCTGTGGCTGCCCTGAGGGCAGTACATTCATTATAATGGGGCACACTGTTTCTGTTTCTGTGCGGCACGCATATTTAAAGGACAGTGCTCCCTTTAAGTAATACTGGCCCTGGAGCATTCCCAATGGCTTCCTGACGTTCGAAGCATGCACTTTGTGGACAGCTGGTTTTACTTACTCCCTGCTCCAGTTTTCTCCTCTCCTGGCGTTCCTTACACGCTGGTGTAGGAGTCTTGTGCTGCCTCTCCACTACCAGCCAACAGAACACCCTGCTGCACTGCCTTGCATTACTCTGTGCAAGGGGGGCATTCCATGGGTGGAGTGTCGGTGTTCCCACACATCCACCCCTGGATCTTGGCGCATTCTCAGATTTACCATGAGTGATTAGACCTGAGAATAGGTCAAAATGCTAGGCCTACCTGGGTAAGGTGTAACAAGGAGAAATATATTTATTCTCATTTTCCCTCTTGCTACACCTGCTGCCTTCTGTAGCACACAGAGTAAGAGGAAAAAGACTCAGAGGAATGTTTTTGTGCAGGAAGTTAGTCCTTCCTGCACAAAAACAATCTTGCCTACAATGCAGGCACTCTGTCACCAGGTACAAGGGTGCCTGCATTGGAGTAAGGCAGCACATCAAACGGCACCACAAAGAAAGAACAGGAATGGGCCATTAATGTTAAATATGGCATATGTTTGCCATCCACTTTTCACACAGCAAGATATCTTGCTGTGTTGCACTGCATGAAAGTTTGATCAATCTGTGCCACAGTCTTTAGCAGGACATCAGGTGGCATTTACTTTTAGTTCTCCATGATTCTGATTTTGTTGCCTTCCATTGCATTTGTAGATGCCAGACACCCCTGGCCAATCCTAGGATGTGTCATCATCACTCCACCCAGTGCCCACCCTCCTGTACAGCATTCTGGGGCACTCCATCATGGAAATACCCATCTTCCAGGCACAGCTGGTACAGGTAAGAGTGGAGGGGAGGTGAGGCAGGGCCCTTCCTTGTGGTCACTGCACTGGGGTAGCTCTTCCTCACAATGGTTTTGATGCAAAGTTGTCAAAAGCAACAAAGAAAGGGGCCAGGGTTATGTCTGGGGGCAATCCACATCTCACTATTGGGAAGCAGTTCAACTGCCAAGTGACAGATGAATGCTTGCTAGCTTAGGCACAAAAGTGATAACTTTTTTTTTTAAATATCTTTATTGAAAATTTGTTTTCCCAATTTTATGCAAGAAGAACAGAACATAGCAAATAATAAAAACGTCATCAACGGAGATATACTTTACAGTTGATCAGGACGTGTCAACATAAAAGAGTCATTTCTTATAGTAAATCAAAAAAATACATCAAGGCTAACAAAGCTATATTGAAGGAACAATAATAAAGCCTAGAAAATCAAAACATTAATCCAGCTCCCCATGAATCCTAAGGCTCTTTTTTAACCAACCCTTCGTTC
Organism: Lissotriton vulgaris; assembly: GCF_964263255.1. Lineage (NCBI taxonomy): Eukaryota > Metazoa > Chordata > Amphibia > Caudata > Salamandridae > Lissotriton > Lissotriton vulgaris. Next base: position 1,121,212,230 of record NC_141687.1, read on the forward strand.
TATATATAGCAATTTCCATATTATATGTGGCTAAGAGACGGGCGTTCCATGTTTCGAAAGAAGGGGGGTCTGGACTAATCCAATCTTGCGTAATGCACACCCGGATTAGTGCCATAGAGATAAATCCTAAACATTTCCTCTCTTCTGAAAGAGTATCTGAGGTTACTCCTATCAAAACTAGTTCATCTGTCAGTATCAAAAGTCGAGCCAAACAAAACTGCCCAAAAACTTTGAATTGATGACAAAAATTTAGATAAGTATGAACAGTGGAAAAACATATGTGGTGCATCCGCTGCAAATTCCCCACATCTGCTACACGAGGTACCCACAGTTGTCCCCCATTTCGAAATCTTAAAGGGGGTATGATAGAGGTCAAATAAGGCCATATAATTTTGAGACCATGATCTGCCAGTTATCAATATTCTGTTCGCTAAAGCAATTGATTCCTCAATATGGATTGCGTCCCTGGCCAACTTTACAGCCCATTTATTTTGAATTGTTTCCATATTATCTGGACACGAGGAGATAATCAATTTATAATAATATCCAATAGATTTTTTACTAAACATACTTTCAAGAATGGGAATTCTCTGTATATGAGATCGCATTTGTGTTTCTAGGGAATTAAAAAAGCTATGAATCTGTAAATACTTAAAAAAGTCATTAACTGGTAGGTTAAATTTATCTTGTAATTCATCAAAGGAAATCAAATGATCATATTGCCACAGATCACCCACATACTGAATTCCACAGTTATGCCACCATTTCATGACTGAATCTTGAAAAATTAATGGAAGGGTACCTGCTGCTAAAAGAGGGGTGTACAGCGAAATCTTAGAGATGCCTAGATGGCGTTTTAAACCTTCTCCAGACCGGGTAGGCTGCTTTCACGGTCTTAAATGTTTTTTTTAAATAGCTGGGCTCTATGATCTTGATCAAACATGCACGACACTCTTCTCTTAGTGCAAATTCATATATTGAGGGTGAGTGGCTCAGTGGTATCCGTGCCTTATCACCAATTACCAGTGGACAGATAAACTGTATAACAGACGCCAAATAATAATTTAAAAAATGCGGTATATCCCACCCTCCCCTATCCTTCGGCAAGATCCTTTTTTTGTAAGCCCTGCTCTGGCGTGCATAGCCCCACAAGAACCTCGCTGACATCCTTTCCAATTGTTTAAAACAACAAAGAGGGAATTCAAGAGGGATAGCGAGAAACATATATAAAAACTTAGGGAGTATCAACATTTTTAGAACATTAACTCTCCCAACTAAAGATAAATGGAGATGATCTATCCGCTTAAGCGATGAATTTGCTTTTTTTTTAAACTGTGCTTAAATTTAATTCCGGTATAGAAGAAACAGGGGATGTGATTTTGAAACCCAAATATGTAGTTTCTGACACAGTTTTTATTCACGCTGGCGGATTCTGTCCAATATATGATATTTGAGTCTTAGAGATATTCAACTTATACCCAGAAAAAGACCCAAAATAATTTGCTAAGTCCTCAATTATTGGCAATGCCTTCTGTATATCTGTTGTCACCACTACGATATCATCAGCGTAGGCAAGGGCTCTCTAGTTCATACGTGAGACTTGAACAGGTGTTATATCTTCTGTCTGGTTCAGTTTGTTTAAAAAAATATCAATATAAAGAGCGAACAACAGAGGTAAGCACGGGCATCCCTGTTGGGTGCCACGAAAAATTTAAAAAAGGAATAGATTTCTGCCCTGCTAATCTGATGCATGATGTTGGAGAAGCATATAGAGCTTTTATAGCTGATATTATCTGAGGGCCAAAGCCTTTAAAATTCATTAGATCCCATAAAAAGGGCCAAGGTACCCTGTCGAATGCCTTCTCAGGATCCAACAGGGTAATTCCAAGTGTCGTCTTAGTCGCCTGAGCCCAATCCATTAAGGCAATGAGACGTTGTATATGATCCGTGGTGTCCCGGTTGGGTATTAAACCATGTTGAAAACATGAAACAATTGATGAAATTATACCTAAGAGTCTGTTAGCTAAGATCTTTGAAAATATTTTGCTGTCCGCATTAATTAGCGATTTAGGCCTATAAGAGGTGGGCGAGAGAGGCGACTTGTCTTTTTCCAAAAAGGCCATGATAATTGATTGCCGCCACGATACTGGTAAGGAGCAATTCTTTCTTTAATAGATGACGAAATATTCTGAAAAATTTCAATGGGATACCATCTGGTCCCATTGCCTTTCCAGTTGCAAGAGACATAATAGCAGTTTCTACCTCTTCTCAATTAATATCTGCATCTAAAACTTCTGCCTGAGCTGAAGTTATTTTAGAAATGCTCCCACTTCCACAATAATTCAAAACATCCTCGGACGAGTACATTGTAACTTCCTTTTTATACAATTTGATGTAATATTGACGAAAAACCTCTACCTACCACTTCTTCTGGTTTTTCAAAGATTTGTCCATTCTCATCCTGTCTTCTATTAATGCAATTGAAAGTTTCTTTTTGCCTGAACTGTTTGGCTAGTATACAACCTGTATTCTCGCCTACCTCATATACTTGTGAGCGGAAAACTGCTATCTGTTTTGCTAGTTTTTAAGCAAAAGTCTCATACAGCCTTGATTTATGTATAGCCAGATTAGATTTTATTTGTTCAGTATCTTGCGTAAGCGTAATAGCTGTTACTAATCTGGCTTCGCATTCCTGCAATTTCGTATAATAAGTTGCTAGTACATCCCGAGATTCTCTTTGCTTCTTAATTGAGTATGAGAGAGTCTCTCCACGTGCTCCGGCTTTAAGAGCATCCCAGATTACTTGATTAGAAGCCAAACCTTGATTAAATTAAAAAAACTCTATTATCCACTTCCCCATATATTCAATATATAATGGATCTACCAACAGTTTATGCTCAAATGTCCATGAACTCACCTTAGACGAGACGTTCAAGGCTACATTAATTTCCATCATTATAGGATTATGATCTGAGATAATCTTTGGAAATATCTCATATCTTATATCCCTACTGAGCCAAGAAGTAGTGAAAAAGTAATCAAGGTGAATAAATTTCTGATGCGGGACAGAAAAAAAAGTATACCCAGGGACAGCAGTACGTTTAACAAACCCAACATCCACCAGACCGAATTCCTTTACTAGGCCTTTTATAGCTTTATAAATCTTCTCCCCCCCCCCATAGATCATATCATTCCTTATATCGAAATTGGCCTCGATGTGAATGTTGAAATCTCCACATAATAATAGGGGATCTGGCCACCCTGCAAGCTCTAAACTAAGAAAATGCAATATTTCAGGATCATCCGTATTAGGACCATAGATCGAGCAAATAGTGCAAGAGTTTCCCGCCAAGAAGATTTTGCATATTATCCATCTGCCATATGCATCAGTCTTAATACGATTACAGCTCCCCACTCCTCTTTTCATCAAGATTGCTACTCACCTTGTAGTAGTACCTTGGAGCGTACAAGCCACCATTTGCATACCTAGGTCATTAAAACATCGTCTATCATTCCATGTTACATGCGTTTACTGTAAACACAATATATCTACCTTCATATTCTGAATTATCTGTGATGCTATCCCTCTTTTCTTTCTATTATTCAGTCCACAGATGTTCCATGAACATATTCTTAATTTACCCATTTAATATCTTTAACTGGTTAGTTAGTGATAAACCGGGAAATGCAGCTTTCTCTCCCTTGAACACTGAGATCTTCATACCAACCAAAAAAAACCAGAGAAAATAGAAAAAAATGTCTACTTGACGCATTGCAGAATTTTCTTATATTAATACAACCAGTTCTGTTCTTACTTGACCCACCAACTTTCCACCCCCACCCCTCACCAGTGACCCCCCCCAACCAAACCCACCACCCAGAACCCCACCCAAAGAGGGCAAAGGGGCTGAAAAGCCCCTATATATGATGGACTGAGAAGCATAATGCGTCTCGCTGTTCGCTGTTCGCTTCCCACCACTATAGAATATCACCCTAAACAGATTTATCATACAAGAAAAAAAGAAAAAAGTGAGAAAAAAGAAAAATGAAGCCACGCAGCAAGTCTAAACATTGAGATCAATGATCAATGATGTCGACTCAGAGTTATCTACTCAAAACATAAGATATATAACATTTCTTAAATAGCCATCTAAAGTTCTTTTGCTGCTTTCTCCGTAGTCAAAAAGTAAGTTTTCTCTTTATGAATTATCTTCAGCTTTGAAGGGTTAAGCAGAAATGCTAGCACTCCTTTGGCCTGGAAAGTGGGTATAAGTTGACGAAATTGCCAGCGTTGCTGAACTGTAGCATGGCAATAGTTCGGACGGACGAAAAAATCCACCCCTTCGCCTTTCGCTTTCTATCAGGCCTGGCCAAATCATACAGATCTTCACGAGCTAGGAAGTTATTTAAACAAATTAGTATAGCTCTTGGTTTTATATTTGCGGCTCCCTTAAAATTTTTCTGCTGAAAAGGGAATCGATGAGCTCTTTGTAGTTCCGTATCCCACTGCCACTGGGTTAATTCTGGAAAAGCTTCTGTAAAGAGCTCAACAATATACTGCCTGATATTAGACCCTGCACTTCCTTCTGGTATGCCCAAAACATGTAAATTATTCCGCCTGGACCTATTTTCTAGGTCCGCCAGCTTCCAGTTTATGTCTTCACGCAGTGACTCTAAGGAAGAAATCTGAGTTTTATGTTGGTTCACTTCATCTTCAATTGCAGAAATTCTTCCTTCTGCCTCTCCTACTCTGGTTGCTATTTCATTGCAGGTTTTGACTACTCTCTGGACATTATTTTGAAGCCTTCGCAATGCTCCTTGTGTACGCAAGTTCTCGACTTTAGTCTCTTCGCGGTGTTGAAGCATAACTTGGTAGATAGCACTTAGTGTAATTTCCGAAGGCTGATTCTTATCGCCCAAGTCTACTTTACTTTCAGCAGAAAGGGTTAATACAGGGAGCCTTGAATGCTTATGCCACCTCCATCTGTCTGTGAATGAGTGGAGCTACTGTTAGTCAGTGGAGCTTTAACAGTTTTACGAACTGTGTCTTCTACTACGCCCCACTCTATTCTCCTAGATGGTGATGCATCATTCTTCCCATCTTCTTCATTCCCTCCCTCCTCTAGATGGACTGAACTGGATAGACTAGCTCCACTTAAATCGTCTCTCCATTCCCCCTCCAGGCTTTCTGTTTCCAAAGCATTAGACAGATCAGACATCAAATAGAAGTTTCCTGCTGAGTCAATCGAATCTGTGTCTTTAACTGGCTCAAGTGAATCTAAGTTTAAATTCAGAACAGAGCTAGGGTGACTCAGTGTGGCTTCCTGTGTTATAGCCATGGTAGAAATATGTTCCCCCAAACCCTGCTCCGGTTGAGACTCAGCCACTACCAATTTAGCACCAGTCTGGGGTACTGCAAGCACATTCTCGGTTAATTTAGCCAGTGTATCAGTGCTCTCTATCCCATTGTGATTGGGCCCCTGTGGAGGAGTCATATCATCAGGAGACCGATGTTCTATCAATCAATCAATCAGTGACACTTATAAAGCGCGCTACATACCCGTGGGGTCTCAAGGCGCTGGGGGGGGGGGGAGCCGCTACTGCTCGAACAGCCAGGTCTTCAGCTTCTTCCTGAAGGAGAGGTGGTCTTGGGTCAGGCGCAGGTCGGTCGGGAGGGAGTTCCAGGTCTTGGCGGCCCGGTGGGAGAAGGACCTTCCTCCTGTAGTCGCTCTTCGGATGCGGGGGACGGCGGCGAGGGCGTGGTTGGCTGATCGGAGGTGGCGTTTGGGAGCGTAGAAGTTGACTCGGCTGTTGAGGTAGCTCGGGCCTTGGTCGTGTAGGGCTTTGTGTGCGTGGGTGAGGAGGCGGAAGGTGATTCTTTTGTTGACGGGGAGCCAGTGAAGGTCTCGCAGATGTCCGGAGATGTGGCTGGTTCGTGGGATGTCGAGGATGAGTCTGGCTGAGGCGTTCTGGATCCGCTGGAGTCTCTTCTGGAGCTTGGCGGTGGTCCCGGCGTAGAGGGCGTTGCCGTAGTCCAGTCGGCTGGTGACGAGGGCCTGGGTGACGGTCTTCCTGGTCTCGGTGGGGATCCACCAGAAGATCTTCCGTAGCATGCGTAGGATGTTGAAGCATGCCGAGGAGACGTTGTTGACTTGCCTGGTCATGGAGAGGGAGGAGTCCAGGATGAAGCCCAGGTTGCGTGCATGGTCTGTCGGTTTGGGTGCGGTGCCCAGGGCGGGAGGCCACCAGGAGTCGTCCCAGGCGGAGGGAGAGGAGCCCAGGATGAGGACCTCCGTCTTGTCCGAGTTCAGTTTCAGGCGGCTGGTCGTCATCCACTCGGCTACCTCTTTCATCCCTTCGTGCAGGTTGGCTCTGGCGGCGGCGGGGTCGTTGGTCAGGGAGAGGATCAGCTGGGTGTCGTCGGCGTAGGAGATTATGCTGAGGTTGTGTTTGCGTACGATGGCCGCGAGGGGGCTCATGTAGACGTTGAAGAGGGTGGGGCTCAGTGAGGATCCTTGGGGGACGCCGCAGATGACTTCGGTGGCCTCTGACTTGTACGGTGGTAGGCGGACTCTCTGTGTTCTCCCGTCGAGGAAGGAGGTGATCCACTCCAGCGCCTTGTCCTGGATTCCGACGTTGCTGAGGCGCCGTACTAGGGTGCGGTGGCAGACCGTGTCGAATGCCGCGGAGAGGTCTAGGAGGATGAGGGCCGCTGTTTCTCCATTGTCCATCAGGGCTCGGATGTCGTCGGTGGCGGCGATGAGGGCGGTCTCGGTGCTGTGGTTGGCTCGGAAGCCGGACTGTGAGGGGTCGAGGGATCCGTTAGTCTCGAGGAAAGCGGCCATCTGCTTGTTGACGGTCTTCTCGATGACTTTGGCTGGAAACGGGAGGAGCGAGATGGGGCGGTAATTCTTGAGGTCGGTGGGGTCCGCTGTTGGTTTCTTGAGTAGGGCGCTGAGTTCGGCGTGTTTCCAGCTCTCGGGGAAGATGGTGGTGTCGAGGGATGTGTTGATGATGTCTCGCAGGTGGGGTGCGATGACAGCGTCGGCTTTGTTGAAGACGTGGTGAGGGCAGGGGTCGGTCGGTGATCCGGAGTGGATGGAGTTCATCGTGCGGATGGTGTCTTCGGTGCTGATCGGGGTCCAGGCGTGGAGGGTGGTGGTGGGGGGTGGTTGTTCGGTCATGGTGTGCGTTGGTTGGTTGTTGAAGCTGTTGTGTATGTCCGCGATCTTGTTGTGGAAGTATGAAGCCAGGGAGTTGCAGAGGTCTTGCGATGGGGTGATGTCGTTGTTTCCTGCGCTGGGGTTGGAAAGCTCTTTGACGATGTTGAAGAGTTCCTTGCAGTTGTGTGCGTTGTTGTCCAACCGGTCCTTGAATGCTGTTTTCTTGGCGGCGCGGATCAGCTGGTGGTGTTTCCGGGTGGCAAGTTTGAAGGAGGTCCTGTTGTCCGGTGTCGGTTCCCTTCTCCAGACTTTCTCGAGGGCTCGGCAGTTCTTCTTTGAGCTCTTGAGTTCGTCGGTGAACCATGGGGCTTTCTATACTCGTAACATTTGTGGTTTTTTTTTTAAACATACCCGGTATCTTCGGGATGGCTCCAGTCCTACAAGTCCCAGAATTCACTGCTGATGCTACGAGGGGTGATGCTACAATGTTGCCAGGATTAGTCAACTCCGGTTCAGCCACGATGGTCGGCGTCCCGCTTGCACTTTGTAAGCCTGTGTTTACTGCGTCTCCTTCCATTGCCGCCGTAGTCGCTCGCGTCTTTGGCTTCGACCCCTTTGCCAGTAAAGATGCACTTGGGTTTTTAGGAGCCATCGCCGAGCTGTGCCTCCAAGCCTGGCTCTTCCGCCAGGTCAATCTACGCTTCTCCGGTGGCACCTTCTCACCACCTGACCGTTCCGTAAGCCATCCCACGAGCCGCTCCGCGTTACCGCTCCCGACAGGAGAACGCCAGCCAACGAGCAGCAATCGTCGATATTAGTGCTGTAAGTCCAAAAGCATTCCGGCTCAAAAACCACTACAATTTGCCATAATCCAGGTGGTAGGACTCTATTCTGCAGAAGAGCGAGGTAAGAGCTCCCGCCAAGCGATGGGAAGCGAAACACCAGCGAGGGGCGGGTCAGCTACTCACTCGGATGCGGTCGCATCTGCCATCTTGCCCTCTTAAAATGATAACTTTTTTAAAGTGTCTTTTGCTTCATAGTTTGACAACATTTGATTTAATCATTTAATACGGACTTACAATATTTCTCTTGCTTCAGCCAATCTGAATTTAGCATTTATTTAATGTAACAATGTAGCCCAGTGTTTCCCTCTTAAAGGAGTCAGCCTTGCTAGTGTGAAAATAACTTTTTGATATATTTCACAGTAAGTACATGTTAAACATTAATTTCGACATGTCCTACTTTTAAATATCATGCACTCTTCCTTTATGGGCAATACGGCCAACATAGGTGTGGCTTATTAAAATGTAAGAGGTAGGTTTAGGCCTGTCAAAGGGGGTTATTTTGACAAGTTGAAATTGCAGTTTACAACTGCCACAAGCAGGTTACCTGTGCACAACCACCAGGCTGCTCACAACAGTTCTCTCTTACGTGCAGCCCGCACACATGCATACAGACGTTTGTACATGTGTAGCCAGACCTGTGCCCCTTACCCTAGCTGTGCTGCAGAAGCCTTTCATTTAAAGGCAGGGATTAGTAGTAAACACACTCCATCCAATTACTATGAAACAACTGTGAGTGAGACTTGGGTAGTGAGCCTCACCCACAGCAAACAGTCCAAAAACTGGGGGATCAAAATCAAATTATTTCTGGCAGAAGAAATGAGAGGAAACAGAGGCTTTTTGTTTTTGCACCCTGCCTTTATGGGCAATAAGACCAACGTAGGTGTGGATTATTAAAATTTAAGAGGTAGGTTTAGGTCTGTCAAAAGGGATTACTTTTACAGGGTGAAATTGCAATTTAAACCACCATGGGAGGTTAACTGTGCACAACTACCAGACTGCTACAAAATACTGGTAGTCTCTCACCTGCAGCCTACACATATGTACACATACATCTGTACGTGTGCACCCAGCCCAATGCCCCTTACCATAGCTGCACTTCAGCAGCCTTGTCTTACAAGGTGGGCTTTAGTAGTAAACATGCTCCGTCCACTTACTATAAAATTACTGTGAGTGACGAGTGACACCCAGGTAATAAGGCTCCCCCACAGCAAAAGGTCCAAAAGCTGAGTGATCAAAGTAAAATAATTCAGGCGGAAGAAATGGGTGGAACCAGAAGTTTTTTGTTTTGGTATGTAATAATCCTTGACTTTATTTTTATTTGGTCAAATGCTTGATCATCCACGTTTATCAATGCCACCCTAGTGCAGTCCTAACTGATTTATAGTTCCTGAACTGCAAGCTATTATAGCCTTATCTATTCTCTCCTACTAGTGACATGGTGACTGCTCCCTCATCAGAGGAACAATATTAATTATCAAACAGCATGTCATAAGTATTGCTAACGCCCAATTTTGAAAAGCACACAGTGGGCTTTAAAAAGATATCACACTGTAGCAGCACAGCATTAATTACTTACATAGTGACTCTATTTATTTTGAATGCCAGATTCAAACATTTGCTTAAAGATATGGCTATTCATGTTAAAGGCAGCATATAGTTCTCCAGTGGGAACAGGAATGCATAGAAGCAACGCTCCCACGGCCTGAACCGCTGCCTGAGAACAAGATCAGGCTCAAACTATCTTTAAGTGTCCAAGGTCATTTGCCATCACTGCAGCTATTCAGAGCTGCCAGCATAATGTTATAGCATGAAGGTGAATTTCCAAACATGTCAAATGGTCTCAGTTTAATAGTGTTTCTACTGATGGTGGGCATTCCACAAACTAAATTATCATTTTGCACTTTAATAATTGGTTTCTATTTTACCTAAAAATATAAAAAGCTGAATCAACTGTGCTGGTTTGAGAGCAAGTGACTTGTAGGTTGCGCACAGGTCTCCTGAACAAGTATTTTGCACTGGTGTCCTATACATTTTGTTACAAATTTACTGTTTTCCCATGGAAGTGTTGGCACAGAGCTAGGTCCCGTGGAATGTCTGTATGTCTGTGAAACGGCATTTTCCCTATTCTATATGGGGTAAAGCGCCTTAGAAATTGTGTCATTATACATTCTGATGCAAAGCTTTCATTCCTGATATTATATCTGGTTTTCTGGTACTTTGTGCATGGGTTACCCACCTACGCAGAAATCTGGGGACTTTCTAGCAGTCTGGTGCCTCTGAAAGGCCAGCAGAGATGCAGGAGAAGAACCTGCCTGGGATGTGGCTGTCTCAAACTCTGTAGTTCTGGCTTTCACATTCGAACCTGAAAGATGGCTCAATTAGTTCAAGTTTACCATTGTTTAAAGGGCATAAAGCTGTCAGTAAGTCACCTGATGTTTACATTGGTCAGTCAGGCCCCGCCACTTTAGGCTGCTAAAATTCACTACAATCTCGATGGACTTTGGTTGTATTCCAGGGAATACCTCTAAAAGCATGTCTCTTTCTCCAGCTGCCAACCTTTATTTGGGATACTTGCTTTCAGTCAAGCATGTATACATCTGGAACTGCTTTGTGTATGAAGGCCTCTACAGTCAACCTGAGCAATATAAAAAGGCACAAACAACCTCTACAGCCGCCAGCAGTTGGCAGGGTGGGGGCGTCTTTGGAGGATTTCGGCCAAGCAGTTGGCTCGGGCCGGTGTAGTGTAGTTCCTATATCCCTTATAGGTTCTGCGCATTGGAATAACATACACGATAGGCTTGGCATAGGACTGAGGTCTGTATGCCCCTATTATGTATATTAAACTTAATTACTGTGTACCAGCTAGCTCAGAGGCCACTAGAAACTTCTTGAAGACAAGAAGGAAATAGCTTCTGGCAACCACATAACATAAAACCCACATCCCTCAGGATCATGGAAACAATATACTACTTTTCATTCAGTCACTCATCTCAGAGAAGTACATAGAAGAAACAGTCGGTGTGTTTACAATAAAATTTATTGCACAGTTGTTCTTCTAGTACTGGTTATATATGCTGCGACAACTGTTGGACAGTAGCAGAGAATTATGGCCAGCAGTGCAGTTAAATAAAAAGGCTTTGTATAGTTATACCATTTTGCAATAGTAATGAACAAATACATGAAATACAGAATGCATTAAGATAAAGCCTATACTCCAATGATGCCTAACTAGATGTACCTAAGTGTACCTAGCATGTGTGTAGGTCTTTAGAGAGCCAAGAATCCCCCTAAGAGTTAGTCTAACCCAATTACCTTAGTGGGACTTCATCCTGATCTTGAGCTGGACACCCACAGATGGGTGATGGACCTCGGCCGGTATACAGCGTTTAGCACGCATTTTTTACCACGCACTACCATTACAACGCAGGCATTACCACGCATACCATTACAACGCATTGCGCTGGGGGGCGCTCTAGGATAGGGAATAAGTTTAATTATATATCCAACACCTTCCCTAGTGTCCACGGTGACTGGAGTTGGAATATAAAATTATACTTACCACTATCCAGCACCTCAAAGCGCTATGCGTTGTAACAGTATTCGTTGTAAATACTGCGTTGTAAAGCTATGCGTGGTAATAGTATGCGTGCTAACGTCATACATCCACCTCGGCCAGCTGGAGCTGTGGCATGACGCAGATTGCAGCGCCTCGGGCAGAGTGTCGGCCTGGAAGTCTCTGTCTCCTCTGGTTTGCTTGGGCAAAGGGAGGTATACTTATACTGGAAAGGTGTCTTGGATTGATGTAATGTTGGTCAGAGGAAGATGTGTTCTTGGTCTGTTTCCAAGAATTTGTTGTGACGTAGGTTAGTCACTGTTGGACATGGAGATTACGTATTTAGGATGGACCGTCTTCTGTGCACAGAGCACACAGTGATCAGATAAGGGGACAGACTCTCTGTTGCTCGTTATTGTGAAATGAGGGCTAATCTAGGTCAAAGGGCCAGCTTGTCTCTGTGACACAACGGATTTGTGCTTCTGAGACAGTACCTATGTTAAGGCCTCAATTTCCTTCATAACACCCACTCCAATCTATGGACAAGAGTTAAGCAAACTACGTGACTAAAATAGGCATTTGCATATAATTGGCAGGTAGTTGCATGAGAGTTTTATGAGCTGAAAATAAATAGCAGCTGTTAAAATATGTAAAATTACTATAGACTCTGTGGAGACAGGAAAAATCTATAGTGCCATTAAAAAATATATATACTCTTTAGAGTAAGTAGTTACTTATAAAGGTTTCTGTTTATAAAATTGAAAACGTTCATGCTTTTTTCAGAAGACCATGCTTTCTTTGAAAAAGTCAATTTAGAGGGAAAGCTCCAAGCACTCTGTGAAAGTTGAAACAATAACAGAAAAAATGTGTTTCAGGACATGTTTTGAAGTACTAGAGATAAAAAGTGCTGGTAGTCACAACATTTCTCGTAGCCATTTGCTGCAGTGAACAGACCTTTTTAATACCTCGCATAGTCATTGTGGAAGCACAGAAAGACAGTGCTGCCAGTTGCTTGTTCTGAGACAGCCGGTGCTGAAGATTGTACCTGTGTGCCTGGATTTACTCGTACCTCACCTTCAGCCATATTCGCCGATGAGATCTCAATCCATACCTTGGTGTTGCTAAATGAAGCACAAGGCACCCACTGGATTTGCAAGGAATGCTTTGGTTTGATGGGAATACGCTTGGGACACAGCCAAGCTTAGGACTTCAGCAGACCCTGCATGGTGGTAATTGCCACTGGTGTTTTCCTTTGGAAGAGGTATGTTGCAGTCTTTTCAGACTGTTCTTTTAAATATTAGAAACCATGAGAAGCATAGTTCCTGTTCGAGGTATTCCCAAGGTGTATCACACTGCTTATATGTGAAAGACCGAATTTATCAAAAACGAAAAAGGGGCAGCCTGTATTTAAGAGTGCTATTTTGCAAAAAAGAAAAAAATATTTCTTTAGCTGATGTAAAATGAAAAATAAAGGTGCTGCAAAAGCATGGTTTTCAGATTGCCTTAAGCATAGAATTTTACAAAGGAAACTTTCGTTTTTACTTCTGTCAGTGTTGGGGCCATCTTTTTTGAAAACATTTTTTTAAAAAGGCAGAGCTTCCCTACACTGTAGGATTTCACTACCTCTGGATTTTATCTGTACATAACGTAGGTCTGGCCTATGAATACTGAGTCCCTTGGTGACGTTCAGGAATCATTTCTGTGAAAGGTATTTGTGTCAAAAGGCCCAACCACCCATATTTTCCTAACTGGGTCTGTCCTGTTGTGTTGTAAATAGCATCTAATGTTGCCCCTGCTGATATATCTATGGTGGTGTTTGGCAACATTCCTACTGGTGTTTAAACAACCACTTTCTAGATGCATTTCAATTCTGTAGGAGTTGATTACCTTAATGAAGGTAACAGGTATAAAGCGTTGCAATATGAATACGTCTCTAACATTTCATGATCTGAAAATGTAGCAATTATTCTTAAAACAGACAGCATATTATGCACTGTATCAGTAACCCAATTTTCAGAAAAATTTACTGAAGATAATTACATCACTGAATGCATGATAAAAATAAATGAAAATGAATGAAAGTTCAAAATACATTAATCAGAATTAAAAACTGGATGATTAAGTACATCATTTAGAATATAAAGGTTTGTTCAGGTTGAATACATTTTTAAGTCTCTTTTGCATTTGAATTGAAAATGGACGTGGCTTCAGTTTTATGTTTATCCTGTATTGTAGAAAGTGTCCACTAAGAGTCATACTAAAAGCTAGCTCTAAGCAAAGCCAGAACAGAAAAAGATGAACCCAGAAATACCACATAGTTCTACTCATGGTGAAGCCAGGTCTGTATCTTTTAAAAAGGAAAAGGTTTAAAAGTTCATACTGGTATGTTTGTTGTTTGTTTTTGGGCTGGCTGTTGCTTCCTGTTCACGTGGAGCCATGGAAAACGTATCACAGTTAATGAAATAGCCAGGAGCTGTAAGTTCAATTGTTGAAATTGCATTGTATTTATTTGAAGTTATTTCTGCTGTTTTTGTTGAAAACCTTGAAATGTTGCAGTAAATAGTTGATGTCTTTGCTGAAAACACATTCAGATGTTGAAGTTATTATTTGATGTTTTGTTAAAAAACTTTGAAGCTTTTATTATTTGATGATTTTGTTGAAAACTTTGAAGCTTTTATTATTTGATGCTGTTGTTGAAAAACGTTGAAACATTTATTATTTGATGTTTTTGTTGAAAAACGTTGACGCTTTTATTAATAGATGCTATTGTTTAAAAAACGTTGGTGTACACATTTGTTTTTGGCCAAATTGCAACTTGAGTGTAGTCTTGATTTTTATTTTTAATTTGAAAGGTTGGTTCAAGGAGAACTGGTTCCATTGCATTGTTGCATAGTCCCTCACTCCATGGATTTGATTGCTCAAACATGATGAGCCTTTCAGTTTGAATTTCTGGATTAGTAGTGAGAGGGACGTCTACTATTGTTGAATTCACGAGGCCTACTGCTCAGTATTGGCCACATAGGTTTTGGTTGATTCTTTCATTTGAAATTAATCTGGTGTTTTTATCACGGCAGGATGCGGAAAAAGTTCAGTTCTTGTTCCTTTAACTTTAAGGAGTGGCACATATATTTCTGTATGAGGGCCCAAATTCCTTTGTGTCCGCGATCTTTTTCTCTCTCTGCCCAGTTCCATGACCTTTGGATTCAGACAGGACTTGCTGTGATTACCTCGACTTCCCAGTGGTGGCCTGTTTCACTTTGACAGAATCTTTGTTTGTTTCTTTGTTTCCTTTAGTTCCTGTAAAACAGCCAAACGATCATAGATACAGAATGGTTTTCATCCGCCACTGTGCCTTCACATGTATGATCAGGTTCCCATATTTGTAAATGAGGTGACACCTCCTAGAGAGCTTCTTGGCTGAATGTGTATTTCTCCCTGAATCCATATAAGTGTTTGACCCCACTAATACTCCGCCTAATACCCTAGCTGTTAAGGATTGCTCTATGCCCCAGTCCTTCCTCTCCTCTACCTTAATTCCCTCAGGATGGCGTTGGAGAGGAGTTCCGCAATACTACGTCCATCCCTTCCATGGCCTCTCAGTAGGCTCGAGAGGCAAGTGTAGGGCCACAGTCAGGGTGTAACGTTGATTGCGTATCTCCTGTTGTGGACTCGCAAATCTTTCTATAACAGTTTTGAGCATCAGCCAAGTATTGAGGCCATACTTATAGGAAACTTGAGCAAGGACCCACTGCCACTAAGATATATTTTTAAGCCACCTCAAAATGTGAGGGGCCGCAGGGGTCCTTTACACGACATGATCAAGGGGACAGTCTGAGGCTGTCTAGCAATAGGACCTGTGCGGGTCTTGTGATGATGTAGCCTGGCATTTGTTTACTGAGGTTGCAGTTCAAAACAAAGCCAATAGTCTGTCTTCTGATCCCAGGCCACCAATAGCACTGTTGCAATGAAGAAATAGTAGCTATTACCCCTGAATGCGCGGAGCCCAAGCCCTTGTGTGCTTTAAATGATTAATTCCTGCCTACTATCCATATTTTTAAAATACTCTATCCCCTACTCCAGGAATCTGAGCATATGGAATGTTGTTTGCATCTAACTTGTAGGAGTATTTGAGTGGAAATTTTAGGCACTGCTGTGCTGCTTTTGCGCGAAGCAATTACAGCCACCATATTCTAACCGTCTATTCTCGTTGTTGGACGAGTGTGCGCAGCTATGGAAGCTGTGTGAACAGCCCCCCTTTGTGGCTTCAATAGCCACTGAATTCCCTTCAACGTGCACACCATCACGTTGATGACTCAGCTTGTTAATCGCGTGAGTTTTTGGTAGGTCTTTTCTCAACTCCACTACCTGTTCCCATAATTTTAAATTTTAATTGTGCCACCTTGTTTCATCTTTAAACCCATTTTGTTCCCAATGGTGTAAATATTTATTATATCATTGCACACAGTAAAAGGAATCACACACAATGAGTGTGGGGAATTCTCGATCCGTGTTTAAAGGTGCAAGTATCAGGGCTTTAAAATCTGCCAACCAAGCCGTGCTATTACCTAGAGGTAGTTTTTTGGTGCAATGAGGGCGGAACTTGACATACAGCATCTGATCTTTAACAAAAGCGGCTGGTGGGGCAGACCAATCAGTGTAGATTTTTTAAATTCATACTGATCTAGAGGCAAGATTTCATTTGGTAGATGGTGTTCTTTTTCATATTGCAGGAATGCTTGTGTTTTTGAACTTGAATCAAGTCTGCATTCAAAGTCTGATGCAGCAAAAGAGATAGCGCTTTGTATCCATTCTGGATGTAAGGCTTTGGCATTAGGAATGCTAGCCCATGTACTGGGGTGACAACAATCATGCCTCTTCCCCTTTCTTTTGCTACAGCCTGAATGGTTGTAAGAATGTATTTATTTTTCTGTTGAATTAAAACTAATTTCAGTGTTTGTGTACAGATGAGAATCGTATGTGAATGGTACAGTTTCACCTTTATTAAAAGTTAAAATAAATGTACCCAAATTGACCCAAAAGATACTGAGTACCAAGTGGTGCTAGTTTACACGTCCGTGTATGTATTTGGAAGCAATAATAACTTCCTGGTGTGAACAAAGAATATTGGTGTGTTCTTATGTCCAGTGTTTGACTGAAAAGTCATTTTTGAAAAATGTCGTAGAAAGGTTTTTCTCACTTTGTGAAATAAAAAATGTGTGTTTTGCCATAATCTAGGAATCCCAGTACTGATAGGAAGTTGTTTAATGTATTTGGAGGCTGGAGCAGCGCACATTTTTCTAAAAAGTTAGCTACCAGGCTTTTGCCTTCACTTGAAAAACTCTTATCCCAAAAATAGGACACTGAGGTGAGCAATTTCTGATTTTCTCAAAATTAAATTTGTAGCCCCCAGAGGGCAATCCCATAATAATGGAGATTACCCTGGTCAAGTGTTTCCCCATAAGGTTGTCTGTTTAGATAAATATCACAGAAAATAGGACAACACTTCTTCATCAAAGTGCTTTATCAATTCAGTAATTCTTTCAGAAAATACCCCTGAGCTGTTCTTATACCCGCGGGGGAGATGACAAAAAATTGTCTCTGGGACTATAATATACTAAATGCTGTTAGGTACCTGTTTTCAGGTGCTGAAGTTTGACAGAAACATCCATTTGAGATAACAAGTGTTTATTTGTATTTTCTCCCGCATAATGTTATTCATTAATGCGGCACTATATGCGTGTCTTTGTGCAAGTGCTGAAACTATTAACAGGATCACATGGTGCGTTGAGCCTTCATCCCATCCAGCGTGATTTTTATACATTTGGAGCTTGGGCTACTCCTGTGCATTATGCATGTCTAAGGTCAACAAGCAACATGGTTGCACAATTCAGGAAAAATATACTTTCTTCCTTTGGGCACTCCCTGACATAGTTGCCTGAAAACTGGTTCTATCACTGTGGAGGGAGTCCCGTGCAGATGGCATGAAAGGTCATTCGCAGAACCATCACAAACTCTGTGTAAACTAATACCTTTGCACAAAAGTGTACCAATTAGTGAATTTTTGCAGTTGTTGCCCCATAGGACTACTCCTTTCCCTTTATGTAGTGTAAGGTAAAGTCCGTGTTGACTTAATGTATTCTTTACCCAACCTTTCATATAGGCCTTCTGGTATATGCTGCAGACAATACTGAAACTGGAAAATCGTGTTTGAGACTGGCCATGTTGTAACATTAGCAAGTCTTGTTCTATTATATCAATTGCATATGATACAATGCTGTCCAATGCTAATATATAGTGGAGGGCAGAGTTGTTAAACCATTGTCTACTACAGAGAGTGTTTTCTCTAAATTAATACGATCAATCTCTTGTATTCTTTCCGCAGTCTCTATTTGCGTCACTTTCCATGCCTCCTTGTATGCAGTACATATACCCGCGTATATAAAACTTTTTTGACGTTGTTTGCGAGGTCCCATTAAGAAATCTCGCAAATCATTGCCTTCTTAAAGTAAAGATAAGTGTTGTTTAATTTTTTGAATTGAGGAGTGACTTGTCTTCTGTTTTAGAAGAGTCCTGAGCATGCTTGTCCCTGGACTGCTTGCGCTCTTCTTTGTGTGCTGACTTTCCTTCACTCCCTGTGTTGTATATCTGGAGGAATTTGTATCAGTATCCTGATACCTGTCAGGTTTCCAGTGCTTAATTTGTGCCGGGGCTTATGACTGTCTGCCACATGGTAGTGATGTCTGCAAATTTAGGTTCGAGCACAACAACTGCTGTTCATTATTTACATTTAAATTAGTAGTATTTGCCCTCAAAGCCATTCTTATTGCTTTGGGAGGCCTGTTATACTATGAATTGTCACACTTTTAATAGTGTGATGATTAGTAGTGTGTTTGTGTTGTCATTGGCAGTGCTGCAAGGGGCAATGGATGGTGCAAACTCTAGTGTCCTCCTGTCGAGAGCCCCGGTACAATTTATTTTATTTTATTTTATTTTTTTTACAAATTAAGCACTGCAGTTTTCCTAATATTATCCCTATTCCAAAGGTTATACCTCTTTGCAGAGGGCTCCTGTTGAGGAAACCTACCTTGGGACTGAGAATCTTTTCTGAAAAATGTTTTTTTAAAATTATTTTCCCACTTCTTATTTAGAAGAAGTAGCTGTCTGCTTAGAAGTGTCCTTCTCAGGACTGCCCATTAGCTGTGATTTTTAAAAGCTTTTCCACCCAAACTGTCCCTTCCCAGTTCTGCACATGTAGTTTTAATTTTTTTGGGAAGGTCTTGTGGTTGGTCTATAAGACTGACCTCTCTTAGGTGTTGGCGGATCGCCACTGAAGCTGCTTCCCCTTTAATGTTAGCTAGTATTATTGTTGATACCTGGTCATAATTACCCAGTAATTTCATACCTAAGCTCAGAGCTGATTCAGCTCCATACTTGTTCTGTATCTGTCGTAACACAATTACTGCTAAGGAAGGAATACCATGAGTTCTGGTATATATGGCAGCAAAGACTGTACCCCAATTGGTGCAGTCCTCTAACTGTGGTGTTATCCCTATGGGCAAGCAGAGTGTTAGCATTACATGCTTTCAAATGGTGTGGTATTTAGAAATACTGCTTCTAACTGGGTGCTTTTCTGAGCTACCCAGAAAGGAATCTGTTCACGTTTCATGGGCAGTTTACCCATTACTGTGTGTGTGTGTTTTGTGGAGTGATTTTAGTAGCGGTGCTCTGTGTAGGAGCTGTATTATTTGTAGCTACTGTGGGCTGGACACCAAGTGTCCTCATGACGAGTTACCAACTCTTTGTCTTGTAAGAGCAGTGTATCTTGTGGCATTATTTCAATGTCAGGATGTGGTGTGTAGCCGGTTAATGTCGGCCATGTAGCTCCTGGTCTACCTAGTGGACAGAGCCTTGTTTTATTTATTTGTTTATAGGGCACGATTAAACCAGAAATTGTGATTCTGGTTAGTGAGCGGAATCTTAATCTCCTCAAAAGGAGTGTAGACCGCTAGGACTTTTTTATGTATGTAAGAATAAAAAGTCTGAGTTGTTGCATTTGCTGCTGGGGATGTAACCCAAGAATAGAACACATCTGTTTGATAGTCTTCGTGTGCCTCTATAATAATCACTGTACCTCCTCGGTCTGTTAAACCATGTCTGAGGTGTTTTTGTGTGAGTGTATGCCTGACTTTGGGTGCAAAATGCTTTGCATTTGCTTCCTCTTCGTCGTTTGAGACCTGTGTCCCAGTGACAGACGCAGCTGCCTCGGCAGACAATGTGTTGCGAAAACAAAATGTCCTAAAAAAGGGTTTTCAGATAAGGTTTTAAAAAGGCACAGTTGTTCAGGAACTTTTTCCTTCAAGTTTGATTTAACCAACAGCCAATACATAGGAAGTTTGCCTACTCAGCTGTGGCGGAATTTTGTGCCTACCCACTCCAGACGTCTCTGGCGTTTTGTGAGTAGAGTCTCTGAGAATAAGCATGACTGAATTACTCAGATTCTACTGTTAAATAAGTGCTGCAGTCACAGTTGGGCGCCATGTAGTGTAGTTCCTATATCCCTTATAGGTTCTGCGCATTGGAATAACATACACGATAGGCTTGGCATAGGACTGAGGTCTGTATGCCCCTATTATGTATAATAAACTTAATTACTGTGTACCAGCTAGCTCAGAGGCCACTAGAAACTTCTTGAAGACAAGAAGGGAATAGCTTCTGGCAACCACATAACATAAAACCCACATCCCTCAGGATCATGAATTCTACTTTTCATTCAGTCACTCATCTCAGAGAAGTACATAGAAGAAACAGTCGGTGTGTTTACAATAAAATGTATTGCACAGTTGTACTTCTAGTATTGGTTATATATGCTGCGGCAACTGTTAAACAGTAGCAGAGAATTATGGCCAGCAGTGCAGTTAAATAAAAAGGCTTTGTATAGTTATACCATTTTGCAATAGTAATGAACAAATACATAAAATACAGAATGCATTAAGATAAAGCCTATACTCCTATGATGCCTAACTAGATGTACTGAAGTGTACCTATCATGTGTGTAGGTCTTTAGAGAGCCAAGAATCCCCCTAGGAGTTAGTCTAACCCCATTACCTTAGTGGGACTTCATCCTGATCTTGAGCTGGACACCCACAGATGGGTGATGGACCTCGGCCAGCTGGAGCTGTGGCATGACGCAGGTTGCAGCGCCTCGGGCAGAGTGTCGGCCTGGAAGTCTCTGTCTCCTCTGGTTTGCTTGGGCAAAGGGAGGTATACTTATACTGGAAAGGTGTCTTGGATTGACGTAATGTTGGTCAGAGGAGGATGTGTTCTTGGTCTGTTTCCAAGAATTTGTTGTGACGTAGGTTAGTCACTGTTGGACATGGAGATTACGTATTTAGGATGGACCGTCTTCTGTGCACAGAGCACACAGTGATCAGATAAGGAGACAGCCTCTCTCTGTTGCTCGTTATTGTGAAATGAGGGCTAATCTAGGTCAAAGGGCCAGCTTGTCTCTGTGACACAAAGGATTTGTGCTTCTGAGACAGTACCTATGTTAAGGCCTCAATTTCCTTCATAACACCGGTTTCGACTGATTTTGTTACACAGGGATATTGCCGGCGCACAGTAAGAAAAATGGCCCCCCAGGGGAACAAAACCGGCCCCCGGTGTCTGCTACGGCCAGTCCGGCCCTGACACAGTGTAAAGTTGACTGCCACAAGATGCGCAAAAAGGTTTACGATAAAATGGTTCTTTCAAGATATGGCCAATTCAAAAATGTATTAAAGATTTGGAACTCCCAGGAGGTCCACAAAAAAATACAATCATATTAGATTACGAGTAATAAAACATTACAAGCTCAATCCACAAAGCATCATATAGTTATCAAGAACCTACATTAGGATGGCTAGATTTCTTTTAAGTAAAAACAGACAACATTATCAATAATCACGGAACATAAAATACTTGAGGTTTACAACATTACATATCCTGGGATGTATTTAGGACATTGGAAAGTTGCCAGTTCGTAAACAGTGTAAAATCAATAATTCAATTTCAGCCAAAAAATCCATTTTGAATTAGCAGCAGGAAAAAAGGGAGTAATTGAACATCTCCTAAAAAATGTGAAGGGCAGTATAAATTTGCAAGGTCATATAAAGCAAAGTCCAAAGTTCATATTGGACTTAAATGTTCAAATTGGAATTAGCAGCAAGTAAAGGATAGGATAGCAAGATATGGACTGTAGTAATACTCAGACTGTACGCAGCACAATTTTTTAAATAACTGTGCCTTAAAAGCACACATTTAACAGCTCATTTGTTAACTCCCTCGCACTAGCACTCCAAAAGAATAAATCTCTATCATTAGGAAGCTTCAAGGGATTCCATCAATTATAGCCACTATCGGCTTCAAAGCACACTTCACATTTTCAGATTAACCAGTTGCACACTTTTTCACTGCTTTCAGGCAGCATGCATCCTGGTAAGAAGGTTTGTTTCTGATGTAGCTGTCTGCCTGCCTTTGATTTCACAGCACAGGAGACTCTCTGCCTGTCACTTCACTTCATTAAACTATGGGAATTAACTGTCCAGGGACAGTTGTCTTTTCCAGCCGCGGCCCATGGAGGGAGTTCCGTGGGAAGACAGGCGGTGCAGGGGAGGGGCAGGGTGAGGGGTTGTAAACACCGGCATATGGATGATTGCAGGTAAATAAACAATTACATTTAAAAAACGAATTTTGTTGCGTGCCCTGATCTTTTTACAATCTAATTAGGCCTCATGTAAAGACACAAGTACAGCCAGATAATGGGGAAAAGAAAACATCCGAGCTCAGCTTCTACAATGTTGCCATCTAAGTCAAGGCAGCCTATTATGAACTACATATCTGGGGCAATGGGGGTGATAGAAAAGCAAATCCTAAGTGTAGAAGAAACCATAACTAGTTGCTCTGAAAGTGTCCCTGAACAGGCAACTCCTGGGTTAATCACTACTAATACAGTTCAAACAATTGAATCTCTGCCCAAGGATCCTGGCATTTCATCTAAAGACAGCAATGAGCTTGCACATAACTCATCTTTAATGGGTACCTTGAACCTTTCGAACAGTCATCACCCTTCCAAACATCAAAAGTCCTCAAAGAACTTCTCCACGAACCCAGCAGTAGTCTCCGGCGGGACAAGTTTAGTTAAGAAGAGACCTCGAGTACAAAAGACAGAAGATATCTCCAAGGTTCTAAAAATCATGACTTAGCAATGATTGATCATTTCCTTCAGAGCATCAAGTTAAAATCTGGTAGCTGAATAAAACAAGGGGCTTGTCATCCTACCATGTCTGTAGGGAATATATAATTATCACGTACAAACGGTTATGCATTAAGGTGGTCCATGGTCGAGCCCAATGGTTATTTAAAGAATTTAATCTACCAACAAAAAAATGCATTTGATGTGTGTCTGGATGATTCATCAGAGGCTGCCACCATTATGGAGTTATTCAATAAAATTACTAAAGCAAATAAGGCATGCCTATTGGTACACCGCAATGGTAGTAATGTAAACAGCAAACCCCAGTTTGATCATGCTTGTTCAGAGGCACATAAAAAGTTAAAACTGGAGTTAAAGAGAACACCTAGGAATCCTTTGGAGGTCCAGCGTAAGAGACGGCTGTACAAGCTGGCAATAATAAATCGCAAAAGGAGCTTAGAAACAGAGGCTTGGGACAAACTGTATGAGGCCAGTTGCAATAATGACCCTACCACATTCTGGTGTGTAGTTAACTCACCTTTTCTTAGTAAGGATAACAAGCCAAAGTAGAGTTGGCAGTGAATGAAGAGAATTGGGTACCACATGTCTCTAAACTATACTCAGACCCTACAAAGTGTGCTGGTAATAAGATAAAAGAGGCCCCATTGATGGATAGTTCTTCTCCCAGTGAGGAACATGATTGGCCAGATCTCAGTTTCTCTTTGGAAGATGTATCCCTGGTCTTGAGGTCGAGAAGGGGGGTAAAGCCCCGGGGCCTGACCGGGTTCCCATCAACTTGTTTAAAGCAAATTTGGAGCTTTGTGGCTGTCTTTTGACCATTGTTTTTAAATCATGTCGGAGTATAGGGTTTCCTTCCTCAGTGTCAGAGTCCGATATTGTACCAATATATAAAAAAGGAGACCATGATTCACCAGCTAATTATAGACCCATCTCCTTGCTAGATTTTCTGGTTAAGGTTGTGGGCCATATATTTTAAGTAGACTCCGAAGATGGGGTGATGCTAACAACATATTTTTCTGACTTACAATATGGCTTCCGAAAAGGTTCAGGGACCATAGACCAAGCCATAAACTTAAACCTGATCATGAGCAAATATGCCAGCATTAAAGGAGGTAATTTATTTTAAATTGATCTCTCGACTCCTTTTGATTCAGTAATTCACAACAAACTCTGGTCCGTTATGACCACTTTGGGAATTGACCAAGCAATCATTAGCATTTTGAGAAACCTATACTCCACAAGCCGTACCAGGGTTCGCTTTGGTACTAAGGGCGAATGTACCCGTAGTTTCAATATCAAAAAAGGAGTTTGCCAAGGGTGCGTGCTTGCACCATTTTTGTTTAATCTATACACTCATAACCTAGGCGATACCCTTGCCAATTTATGTTTGGATTTGCCTCAAATGAAACAGCGTCCAATTCCGGTCCTGGACGACGCGGTCCTTATGGTGCATACCCCACTGGCCCCATAGCAACTTCTTGACAACTTTATGCACTTTATGGATCATCTGGGGCTGAGACTTAATATCAGTAAAACTTATGCCATGAAGATAGGCAGTAGCTCCACCAAAATGCTCAATATCTATGCAGGGATAGATGTAATCCCTCTAACTCTTACATTATATCAGATCCATTGCAGTTTGTGTAATTATGGAAGGGAAATACGTTGTAAACAGCCGGCAGAAATGTTAAAGATTTGCAATGCAAAAATGTAGAACTGCCACCATGTATGGCTCAGAGTTGTGGTGTTATATGGATCAGGAACTACTTCAGATAATTGGAAATGCTTTATTTAAAAATGCTTTTGGCACTCCCGTCTAGCTGTTCAACTTTTGTGTGCCACTATGAACTGGGTATTAAATATCTAACCGACTTGATAAGAATACAGCCAGTCCTCCTTTGTCACAAGATCTGGACCTCGAACCCCCTGGAATTTAATCGCTCTTTGGTCAATGATTGTTGTGACTCTGATCACGTATTAAATATTCATTGGATAAAGTACATTAAGAATTTTATGGTAGATATTTGTTGTAAAATAGACATCCACAAGATGATGATTATAAGTAGTGGTTTATTAAGAATAAAGATCCCATCCACAGGTGAACATCCAGTCAGCATCAAAGCCTGGTTGAAACTGCCTGCTGAACAAAGCATAACATTCCATGAGATGTGCAGGTGATTCTAGTGCCTCATGACATCAGCACAGCTATGTCATGAAGCACAGACACAGAGAACCAGGATGCCACACATCTCCCTTCTAACAAGAGGAACAAAATTACAAAGAGGAATAAGTTAAAATGAAAACATAAATCATACAGTTATGTAGTCCTTTAAATACTCAGGAGCATGACAAACCCTTGCAGACTTTCGAGGAAGTGAGGAAGATTGATCACTAGTTTGAGAATAACGACTACAAGAAGCCTCCACAATATCATTACTAACCACCACCACCCTGTTCAAATTCCAAACTCGATGGTCTGCAGTTTTGATGGCGTTCTTAAAAACCTTGATAACACGGATAGGTTTTTTAAAAGTAGCAGAAAGGGCCTTATTGTTTTTGCAGGGATTTTTAATAAGTACCCAATCACCCACCTTGACAGGAGTGACCTTTACAGAATTCCTTGCATCAAAAATTCTTTTTCTATTCTCAATCCTAGAAGATTCACGCACCCTCCAATCATCCCTGACATCATGAGGACATGGCTGTAAGTCATTGACCCATGCGGGTACTACAAGTGTATTAGGAGTACGTCCCCTAAAAAGTTCAAAGGGGGTCTTCCCAGTAACAGCATGGGGAGATATCCTATAAACCTTAACTTTCTTAAAGACATCTTCCCTCCAATCCGTCCCAGCAGACTTAGCCATCCTAATGGTTTCTTTAAGAACCCGGTTGAATCTCTCAACGGTACCGTTGGTTTCTGGGTGGTATAGGGATGATTTTTTTTAAGAACGCCATCAAAACTGCAGACCATCGAGTTTGGAATTTGAACAGGGTGGTGGTGGTTAGTAATGATATTGTGGAGGCTTCTTGTAGTCGTTATTCTCAAACTAGTGATCAATCTTCCTCACTTCCTCGAAAGTCTGCAAGGGTTTGTCATGCTCCTGAGTATTTAAAGGACTACATAACTGTATGATTTATGTTTTCATTTTAACTTATTCCTCTTTGTAATTTTGTTCCTCTTGTTAGAAGGGAGATGTGTGGCATCCTGGTTCTCTGTGTCTGTGCTTCATGACATAGCTGTGCTGATGTCATGAGGCACTAGAATCACCTGCACATCTCATGGAATGTTATGCTTTGTTCAGCAGGCAGTTTCAACCAGGCTTTGATGCTGACTGGATGTTCACCTGTGGATGGGATCTGTTGGTTTGGATATTTTGGGGCCCATAGTTTCAGGTGGTTGTGAGTGGTATGTTCTTGTCCTTGTTGATTTCTTTTCCAGATGGCCAGAAATTGCCATTACAAACATATCTTCTTCTTTTTAAAAAAAAAATAGAGATAGGTGTTGAGATCTTTTCTTCTTCTTGTAAATCCCGTCCTCCGTCGCCAAATGTAAAATAGACATCCACAAGATGATGATTATAAGTAGTGGTTTATTAAGAATAAAGATCCCATCCACAGGTGAACATCCAGTCAGCATCAAAGCCTGGTTGAAACTGCCTGCTGAACAAAGCATAACATTCCATGAGATGTGCAGGTGATTCTAGTGCCTCATGACATCAGCACAGCTATGTCATGAAGCACAGACACAGAGAACCAGGATGCCACATTTGTCACCCAGATTTTTTGAACAACCGGATTCCCTGAATGCCAATACTCGGAAAGCACTTAAATTAGAGTGTCTAAATCACCTTGAAGATCTGAGACTATCAGTGTTACACCTTCAGTCCAACATAACCAAATGATTTTAACCACTTGCTCAATACAACTGTATCTTTTTAAAGTTTTAAATGCACAAGATAGATTTGTTTTAACACGTTTTAGATTAGATATTTACTATCGCCTGTCAACATTTCCAAGTGTTAATAATAGGTCAAAGGACTTATTGCTATGCCCTTGTGGTAATATGTCCAAATAATCAACAATTCACATTTTGTTATTTTGTAAACTATATACTGACCTGAGGAGGACTTTAATTGTTCCTATTTTGAAATCATTAAATGTTAAGCAATGCAGACGGACATTTATATACTTGCAATTATTTCCTAACCTGTTTACATGTGTGGCACTAGATAGGTTTCTGAGGGCTGTATTATCGAGAAGAGATATATATTCTTGGCTAACGACTGAATTGTATCGGAATGTATTATGTCAAAAAACTTGTTTTTCATGAATTATTGTACTTTTATGATATTTTTAAACAAGGTAGAATAAAGTTCATTGAATTGAAGTGGGTAATCTCTTCACAATACATTCCAATGACAAGTGCAGTGCATCCAGTGGTGTTCTGTCCTAAAACCTTAACTACTGCAGGGAATAATTATACAATTTAAGTCTGTGAACGTCTGATTACCAAGGAGGACTTTTTCCATTAATGATATTACCTGTGACATTTTAAAGTTCACGTGTGCTAACCCCTGGAGTACTCAGAAATCTGTTTTTTTTAATATGGAATCTGCTTTGGTTCAGCACAGCAGCATGGAAAGGCTGTTTCTTTACCTTTATCTCATCAAGAGGAAATTAAAGAAGCCGACAACTCAGCATGTATTGATTAAAAAGGGTTTAAAAACATGAACTGAGAAACAGTCAATCACATAATATGAGCAGCTTTGCGTACTATGGATGAAATGTAGGCCAGCTCCACTGCAATAGATACATAAATGCTGTGTATAATACGTTGAGGCCTGCGTTTTGCCCCCAAATGCAGCAGCTGCTGCTAATTTCTTTACGTTTTATATAGCGCACACTCGAAGTGCTTTACATGAGCACTAGTTGCATTACACAAAGATACAAAAAATTGATGGAAGCCTCAAACTTGACTCCTCTGTTCCAAAGATGGAAGCACTGCCAACACGTCACACCGTCTCTGCAGAGCTTATCAGGCACCTTACATTAACAAAGCAAGCAGCAGCTGTAGAAACGGCGAGCTCTGCAATTTGCAGCATATCTAACATGCCCATATTAGCTGGTCTTTCGTCTGGCCTTTCAAAAGCGCCGCCACTACTCCAAGCTCTTTGCTAAAAAAGTGACAGTTTTACTGCCCGCCGTTCAGCATCATATCTTTAAGTATGTGGCTGAGGAATAGGCTCTTGGTGGTCTGCATGCTTTGCAAGTTAGTGTATGCACTGGAGGGAGGCCCAGTGAGTGTGCCTGCACATGTTGGAGTGAACTATGATGTGCGGGCAAAGTAACCTACGGCTGGTTTGCAGAACGTAAAAGTAATGCAAACAACCTTTTGGAACATGTGTGAGTGCATCAGGCGTCAAATATCCCATAAAAAAATAACACTTTTGAAGAAGAAAAAAAAACAACTCACAGAAGGCAGGCAAAGAGCATAGAATGGCAGCCAGGGCAACAACGCCAACAACCCAATCACCAGCAAAGATGTCCAGACAGATTTTCATGGGAAGAGGAAGTTCAACTTCAGTGAGGAGGAAAATGACATCTTGATTACAGAGGTGACAAAGCACAAGCATCATATCTTTGTCCCCTCTAAATTGCAATCAGGGAAAAAAGAGGCATTTGGCAGCTAGGTGCACAGTGATAAACGGCAAGAAGCACTGGCATGATTATAAGTGCAGGACGAAGGAGAAACTGGTCAAAAACCTGAAGACAGCCTTGCAGACTGGAGGAGAAGAACCTGTGGACCAAGAGGAGCGGTACCCCTTGGAGGAACGGATGGCAGCTTTCATCCCAGGGGAGTTGGTGGCAGGAGTTCCCGGACAGGACAGTGCTGACTACAAGGAAGAGCAACGCCGACAGGGTAAGTGGGAACAAGGCGTAACATGCAGCACACTAAGCTATGTCTCTGTATTCCCCAACACTGTGTTCAATTGAAAGGGTAGCAATCTTTCTCATATACAGTTAAACACCACATAAATGTAAGTCACACTTCCTAGCAACATGTTCCATAGCTCAGTACAGCTCCCTCACCTTTTTCCCATTCCATGTGTGATGTACAGCACCAGGCCAAATTTACCTTTGTATACTGGGAGTTGTAGTGGAAAGTATACCATGAGTCAAAAGAACTACAAGTCCCACAGTACAAATCAAAAAATATAGACTGGAACAACACATCATGCATGGATACATGTACCCTGTCCAACCTGACTGTGACAATGCAGGTCAACTTGCAACTGGAGGCTAGTGTGAATTACTTGGGCCCATGCACCCAAATCAGAACAGTAAAGTAATGGAATGGAATAGGCTTATCAGAGGATAAACTCCTAGTCTAGTCAAATTAGTTCAAAAAATGGGCTAACCTAGAACTAAATACAATACAATTAGTATTATTAGTGGAATCTTATTGAAAATTTTCTGGAAAAATCGATGGTGAAAAGTCTACCACTCTATCATGACGCGTTAACCCAATATGGCGGATTTTTCAAAATGGCTGCCCATTATTTGAGATATAGGGTATAACGGTTTGTATGCCCATGTGTGGTATCATTTTATATGCTTTAGGGACGGGAAAGTAAAAAATAACATAAAAAATTGTTTCTGATGACCATAATATCAAATAATCGCGGAATATGTCAGATAGACAAAGTTTGTATAATTTTTTCATTGACTTATGTGACAAAGTGTGAAGGAACGTAAATATTACAATTAACTTTTGAAATAAAAATAATGGGCTGCCATTTTGAAAAATCCACAATATTGGATTAACGCGTCATGATAGAGTGGTAGACTTTTCACCATCGTTTTCTACGGAAAAATTTCAATAAGAATCCACTCACAGAAGTTGTATTGCAATTAGTTCTAGGTTCCGCAACAAATTGACTAGTCTATCTTCACCTCAGAGGGTTCTCAGATGTGGGACATGTGAAGTATCAACAGATAGGAACTTAAGAAGACCCTTGTGTATAGCCAGTAGCATGAAACTACACTGCACGCAGCTGTCCAGAAATGCGAGTTGAGAGCAGACAGGTGTCGCATGCCATGGTTGGGACCAACCAAAATCACGTCATGTACCAATTCATACTGGGAGTGGGGGTGAATTTAAGTGATGCACACCAGTGGATCATGTGTGTTGAATTAAAACAAGGTGTGTGAGGCCGGTGGGCCCATGGTAGTGCAGTGCATTGTAGGTGTTGCTGAGCACACAGGACTGGCCCTGTGTCTGAATGGGGAGACATTGCATAGCAAGGAGGTGAGAAGGGATTTGTGTGCAAGGTAGCCTACCAATACACATGCACTGCTGTGTCTGACAAATAAGAACCCATTGCTGTACTACAGTTTATATGTGATGTTGACCTGGATGAAGGTATAGCATGCAGCAGGAGGAAATCCAAAAAAGAAAAGTCTTACCATGCCACATATGTCAAAGTAGGAGGATTTGAAACAGGGATTTACAAAGTGATAGAATGAATGAGGTTGCCATCCCAAAGGGTTAGATTCAGGGATGGTTGGAGGCTGAGGAGTATGGGGCTAGTAGTGTGGCAAAAGTGGGTAGGTACATGTAACAAATTCCAGCACTACTGGC
Organism: Lissotriton vulgaris; assembly: GCF_964263255.1. Taxonomy (NCBI): domain Eukaryota; kingdom Metazoa; phylum Chordata; class Amphibia; order Caudata; family Salamandridae; genus Lissotriton; species Lissotriton vulgaris. Next base: position 1,121,242,684 of record NC_141687.1, read on the forward strand.
ATGTGGGGGTACAGCTTAAAACATAGCCCTCAAATACAGGCAACCATGTCAGTCAATTGGATATGCTCATTCATATTGTTAGTATTGGAGTCACATGAGAGTCAATATATGAACTGGGTCCCATCAGTCTTTGCTTTAAGTTGGGTTCCTAGGCCTAAATCAGGATTGCCATGTACACGCACAAGTGAGGGGACCTGAGTCAAACAATGTGTGATACTCAGCGGATAACCAACTCAGGCTATAATGAAATGAGTTGAGCGACAGTTCTAGCATTCATTCTAGTTTGACAGTGCCCATCCCCTCAGAGTCGGTATACAGTGATACTGTCCAAAACAATGGAGCCAACTGTGTGTGCACTGAAATCACATGAGTATACACAAATAGAAAACCCATGGTGAGTACATACCTTCACACATGCCTACAGTGTAGCAAGGTTATTTGCTGTGTAGAAGTATGTGGATGTGTGTTAAAAATAAGCTATTGGCTACATGAATGCACATTACGCATGAAAGACAGCCCTACAAGGCAAAGCTGTGGGTTGAGCAGTAGCCCCGGGAATTCAGGCACCCTGGGGACTTAGTGCAATGTGCACAGTAGTGGTGTCAATATGTAAACCCACCATCAGTACAGCCACCATGTAAGAGTTAGGTAATCACCAAGGCAGATGTGGACCTTACCCCAACTTACCTGCACAGGCATGGCAGCCACGCAAGCTATGTAACTGTGTTGCCATATGTGTCATGACAAGACAGGTCATTCTTTTCACACAGTGGTCATGTGAACTATGCAGAGATACTGCCATCTGAAAAGCAACAATAGTGCAACTTGGCCTCAATAACTATGGAAAACAGATGTCCTGCACATCACTGTAGAACAGAAAGTGAATGAGAATAAAGTCTGTATGCCAGCCAGGTAACTCATGTCAACATCTAACACATGTCACCATTAACAGATCTATATTTCTTTTCAGAGGGAGAAGCAACATCTCCTGATCAGCTGCCTGTCTCATATAAGGAACTGCTGAGGATGTCAGCCTGCCAACCCTGGACCAGAACCCCTTATAGCAAATCCTGGCCTTACATTTCCACTTCATAGGCATACTATCACAACACTGTGAACATTTAGTACAATGGATAACGTTCACAGCTCAACTGCCATTGTTGTTATTGTCTGGTAGGTGACAAAACTATCAAACTAGAACAATTGTGACCTGACTGAGATTTTGACATGGCCACATGAGTGCTGTTTATTATATATACAGAAACACATCCTTGTTCGGGCAGAGGAGTACTCAGCGCATAGTGCAAGGTCACTGCATTCTTGTATTCCAACTCAGCTGATTCCTGTATACCAACAAGAGGGATGTCCAGCTCTCCACCAAGGCATCCAGCCTGGTTACACCACCCAGCAGGCATTTGGAAGATCACGCATCCCAGGCAAAACTACGTAAGGGAGCGCCAGGTAGGAGTGCACTATATACAGTATTGATATACCAGCATATAATCACTGTTGTAGCACAATGGTGGATTTGTTCTTCTACTTCACTATTCCCATAATGCTAATTACACTACTCTGTTTCATTCTATTTATTATCTCAGCACATGTATTTATACAAGAATCACAATGTTACAATAAATATTGAAACATCGTGCTGAGTATTTCTTGTGTATTTCTGTGGGTATACATGAGAGTCCAAGTGAAAGAAAACTAGATATGTTACCATAGTTTTCTTGGAGGATCAAGGTTGTAATGTTCTAAGGCTGCACACACATTTTTTACCCTGCAAGGCTAGGGGTGCAGAACCATAGGACAACATATCCTGTGGTTGTGCACAGGAAAAGTCTTGCACTATCTTAATGTTGATGTTGTCCAACAAATTCACAGAGAGGTACAAGCCATACGACATTAGATTCACCCTTTCCGGTTGCGGAAGGGCTGACAATGATGCAAGGTCCCCAGAGGATCCTCCTAATACCAGACATACCCTATCTGCCGGCCCAAGCCTAAACCTGGACTCCGAGGACCCCCAAGTTGACTTCTAACAGTGTGCTGTAGGAGTCCAGCAGCCGCTGGTAGATGAGGTGTGGGCGGTGATGGAGATCATGTTAGGCACCCTAGAGAGAGTCCGTAGCTGCCTCAGTCCCAATAAGGACACACTTGAAGCGACAAGAGGCACATGCCATCCGTTCCATAGATTGGATCAGTCCCTGGCTGACATCACTGGTGTCATGAGGCAGAGGCATGAACAAATGCCCTGCCAAAGAGGCTCTAGTGAGGTTGCCAACCTGCTGGGGATGATACTATGGAGTGGAAGCAGGTCTCCTACATTGCAACAATGGGTGCCTTATACAACAATGTTGTTGTAGTGCTGGCAAGCTATCAGCACTGTGCTTGCCTTCCTTGTTGGCACAGGCAAATGCTGCAGGGGTCAGGGGATTCACATTTTCTTCTGATGTGTGTGTGCCTCATTCACCTCCTGAACTAACCTCAGGGGAAGCACCACACACATCAGAGGCCGCAGTTGTGGACTCCTACATTTCGTATTGAAGAACTGGCTGGTAACATTTGGCAGGTGTGAAACTTGGCCAGTTTCTCATTAAACCTATGTTTCTGATCATGCCAGTGCACTTGTTAACTGGTACTGTTGCCTATTTGCTTAGTCACCTGTTAAACCTACCCATGTGTGGACTGTGGATTGGTGTCACTACAACGCATGCTTTTACATCGCATGCCTTTACAACGCGGTTTTTACCACGCAGTCCATTACAACGCATAATGCTTTTAGGCGCTGGATAGTGAATTATTTAATTTACTATTCCAACTCCAGTCCCCATGGATAGCAGGGAAGGTGTTGGATAGTAAATTAAATATATTCCCTATCCTAGAGCGCCCCCCAGCGCAATGCGTTGTAATGGTATGCATTGTAATGGTTGCGATGTAATGGTAGTGCGTTGTAAAAAATGCGTTGTAAGTGATGTTCCCCGTGGACTGTTGATGTAGCCTACCTTCCCTAATGGCAATTTAAACCTCCTCCTCACCGGAACACTCCTCTCCTCAACATGTCTTATGACGAGTATACTCCATGGACTCAGTACATCCTTTGGCTCTCAAACAATGTTGGAGTTGTACCTACAAGGACTGTCACTTGCTCATTGCTCCTTGGAGCACTTGTAAATAAAAGCACTAACATGGACCTGCGTGTTGTATGTCTCTTGCAGATAAGACAAACTAAACCATGGTGAATGTGTATATATAAAATACTCTTCTAACCATCTTATAATAGTTGTACTACTATCCCTATCATATGCTCACGTCTGACAAGTCCAACCATCCTGCACCTCCCTTGCAATGGCAATATGTGGAAAATCCCTTTCAAGTATTGATTGTCATGGTGTGGCAATAACCATTGGTACCTTGAGTTCCACACTGTGAAAAGGCCAACTAATCACACAGTAGCAGAATTGTACTAATTGGGCCCGTGACACATGTTAGCCCCTAACTCATGCTCACACATCCACAGTACCTTGCTGATGTATTGTTACAATGTCATTGTGCAGATATGTCATCCTCAAAGCTCAAAATTAAGTTTACATATGAGTACCATTATAAGGCATTAGCTGAGAAAAGACAAATGAAAATGGCCAGACTCCACCTGCCTAGGATCATATCTCTGCCATTAAAGGATGTAGAAACTCAGTGCTACATCTTTGATGTAAGCAAGCATGAACTGCAACCACTAAGTAGTTATCTTTCTGTGTCAAATGGTGAATGGTGTAGTAAGGCAAACTGGCTTGCGTAGGGTCAATATGTTATTCTGCCCCTGAGAGCCCTCACATGCCATCATCATAAACATATACATATATATCAAATGTTATGATCAAGGTCACAGGCCCATGGAAACATCTACACATGTCAAGTTGAATAAGTAAGGTGAGCCCTATGTGCATCTAAATTAGCAAATAGTTTCTCAAGTTCACAAGCAGAAAGTGCTACAATTACCAAATAGTCAATGGAATTGTCGTAATTTGACAATGGCCGAGTTAGCGCTTAGCTGTGCTACACGTTCTTTCCCTTAACTTGGCCATTTTAGAAAACGCCATTTTGTATGGTACGGTGGCCATTTTAGAGAATGAGCCGCCTCGTGGTCAGCATGCCCTTTTGTCCGTTGTCTGTACTACTAGCCACTCGACTCTGCCCAGCAACAGGCTATTTTTAGTTACGGTCAAGCCCACACATGCGCAGTTCCAACTGACCAGTCACCCCTCAGGAATGTGCCGCCAAACTGACCAGTGGGGTTGTAACCCCTCCCATGAGTTGGCTGTGTTCCAAAAATGACCATATATGTACATAAAACTTTGTAACCACGTACCGCCTATCTTTTTATTACCTGTAAACTGTATAAAAGATCGAATCACACCACTGTTCGGTGTGATACTTCTTGCATTGCCGAAGGGTGCTGTAGGAATGTACCACCACCCCATGGGGTCTTAATAAACTTGTTCTTTGTACTTTTCAGTTTCCGTGCCAACAGTTCTTTCAGTGTAAGTGGGTTATCTACGGAGCATGTAGGCCTTGGGAACCCGATACCACAAATTGGCGACCACGAAGGGACTCATCGGCGACTCGGATGCCCGAAGGAGAGGTCGTGACGAAGGTTTGGAAACTCGCCATGGACGCGTACGCTGCCACCGAGTGACCCGAGTCTTGGCACCCACAGTGTTTTTTCCTTTCCTTCTGATCTGACCTTCCAGGTGGCGCCGGTCCACGACTGAGATCTGATCGTCTGCGTTGCTGTGCAGTGCCTGTTTGGCTGATTCGATTAAAGACCTTGGCAGTTGGAATCTGGATATTTGAAATTGGGTAAGATTTGTGATCGGTAAGGTAGTCTATGGACGCTTACTGAAGTTCTATGATTTGCGATCGGTAAGGTAGTCTTCGGACGCTTGCCAAAGTTCTATGATTTGTGTCTATGATTTGAGTTAGCTAACATTTGTGACTTTGTGACCTTTGAATCATATGTGTAGTGCACTTCACATAGGCAGGCATGTAGAGATGTTTCTCTAATTTTTTTTTTTTTTTCCTCTGAGCGGCACATTTGTGGGAAGTACTGTAAGTGCTAGTTTATACAGTATCATGCTTTCGTGATATTTTTCGAACATGCCTGTTTTAAGCACACTCCGAGGGATGTGCTGTCTTGGAAATGGTACCTCAATTAGGTTAGCGGAATCACAGCCGGCTCCCCCAGAAGGAACTCCAAATCGTGAGATGTACATAAAATTTGGCCTTCCCCCTATAATGTACAGCAAATTATGGCATAAATACTCCAAAACAGATCCTGAATTGCAATGGCCACCACATGGGTCGTTTGATTTGCGAAAGGTTCAGTTTGTGGAGCAATGTTTGTTTCAACGTAGGTCTAGACAGAATATGTTTGATTGTGTACGAATGTGGGAGAAAGCGGTGCGTGAACGTGTGAAGCGTGAAGTTGCCTTGGCGGATAAGGAGCAGCGCAAGGCTGCTCAAGATAAGGCTTTACAGCTTGAGGAAAAGGAGGCGCAGGAAAAGAAAGAAAGGGAGGAACGGGAACAAAAATTGCAAACGACCGGTCAATTTCCTATTCGGCGACCACTTTATCCTGTCCTTACTAATGAAATTGATGATTTTTCATTACTAGTTCGATCACCGCCTCCGTACGTTTCGCCTACGGCTCCGACTGCAGAATATGACGACGAAGGACAGGATAAGCCAGGAAAAGGGGATAAGTCCAGTGTCAGGTTTTCTGCGGAGAAATCCGCGAACTTGCGTAGTTGGGCCCGTAAAGTGAATACAAATTTTGTTACTCTGACTGAGGTTGTTGCCGAAAGGGGTAAATGGACAGAGGAAGAATTGCTGTATTTTTTGGCTACTTTGGCTGATGAATTTGTTACTACATTTCGTAAATTTTCGGACACGTTAGAACCTAAGGCTGTGTCAGTTCATCGTGAGAATTTGGAAAAAGGTTTATTTGATCTTGCAGATGTCGATACCTTTTACAAGCAACTGATCCAGCTGCGGGATGAAACGTCCAGATTGCGGGACGAGCGGAAAAAGAATAAGGAGTCCGGGCCAGAGTCCACTGAGCAGTCTAAGGAGTGTTCTCTCCGGGGTTCAGATAAGAATTCTAACGTGCATGTTATGCCTATGCGTGAAGCCGCACCTCTGTATGTTCCCCCTAAGGGGGAGGGTACAGATGAGGATAAAATGTCGAAGGATGCGAAGGGGTATTTTATATATAATTGGATGTATACGCCTTGGAATAGAGCAGATGTTATGGCGCTTAAAAATTCTCTGCCTGATCTTCAGAACAATCCAGCAGCATTTTATGAAGGGGTGGAAGGGGCTATTTCGTCCTGTGTCATGACTCTTGTTGATATAGATCTATTTTTTGGGTTAATTCTTCCGCCTGATATGTGGAGATTGATTCGTAAAAATAATGATGAAACACTGCTCGGGGGAACGTGGAAAGAAATAAACCAGGCAGATTTAGACAGAGAACCTGTATGTAAACCGTGCGATTTGATTCTACAACTCCCAGCGGCTATCTTAACTAAACTAAAAACGCTTGTTCCTTCTTAAAAGATTGATTGGACCATGTTAGCTTCGTGCAAACAAAAGTCAGATGAAACGGTGTCAGATTTCTTTACACGCTTTGAAGAGGCATTTCATGATTACAGTGGTCAATCGTTAACAGACGATACGGGTAGACATTTGTTTGTAGATAAGTACGTGGCTAATCTCCTACCGGAGATTGCCAAAAGATTAAAATCGAGTGAAAGTTCCTGGGCCACGGCGACCCCTGCATCTTTGTTAACTATGGCTCAGTATTATGAGCGGCAGGAATTGGAGGCTAAGGAAAGTATTGATAAGAAAGCGAAGGAATTGAAAACAAAGGTGATGTTGGCGCAGGTTCGGGGAACGCAATCTAGAGGGAATGATAGAGGCAGACGAGGAGGGGGTAATGCGTCGTACGGGCGTACGGATATAGCGGAGGATCAATGTGCCTATTGTAAAGAGTTTGGGCATTGGGCTGATGATTGCCCGGTACTTCGTGAGCAGCGTGGTCAGCGTGGTCGTGGAGGTGGACGGTCGAGGGGAAGTTATTCGGGGGCGAGAGGTAGTGGAGGTGATCGTAGCAGGTTTCAGGAGAGGGGCCGTGGCCAGGATGAGCGTAATACCTTTGATAGACGGAACCAGTACCAGATATCGGAGGGCGAGAATGTGGAGCATCAGGATTATGTACATGCATAGGATTGCGTAGGATGGGGTACGGAATCAGTTGAAGTGCCAGTAGATCAGAGTGGTCCATATGTATCAGCGGGCATCCTGGGTTCTACTGATCAGTTTCTAGTCGACACAGGAGCTACTCGTAGCGCTTTGTCTAAAAACTTGGTTCCGAGGGCTCCCCTGTCTGGCGATATGATTACATGTATTGGGTTTGACAGCACACCCACTCCCAGCCCATTATCGAAGCCTCTTGCACTTTGTCTCGATAAATTTTTCAGTTTTGGCCAATTTTTGTTGTCACCTTATACCCCAGATAATATTCTGGGTATTGATTTGCTCAAATATTTTCGAGCGACGATACGTTGCGCTCCGGAGGGAGTGCGAGTTATTTTGAATGATAACTATCCAGATTCAGACAGATTTTTTACTATACAAGAATGTGAAGCATTAGCCTCTCTCCCTCATACGTTGTGGGCGACCTCGGATACGGATGTGGGACAGATGTTCATTCCACCTATTCGCATTACTGTAAAGGAGGGAGCGCTTTTGCCACGTGTACCGCAGTATAAGATCTCCAGGGAAGGTGAAATTGCTTTGACACACATTGTCCAAGATCTGATCATTTCAGGGGTAGTGGAGGAAGTCCCCTATAATGTTTGCAATAGCCCTATTCTTCCAATCCTTAAGAAAGATACTGACGACAAGGTCTATCGATTTATTATTGATTTGAGAGAAATTAACAAAATTGTCATTCTCCAATACCCGGTGGTGTCTGATATCACGACATTGCTTACATTGGTCCCCCCAACGGCGACGACCTTTAGTGTCATCGACCTGAAAAATGCGTTCTTTTCCATTCCCATCCATCCCGATAGCAGATACTTATTTGGTTTTACATTAAATAATAAATCGTGTAGATTTTGTCGTGTTCCTCAAGGTTACACTGAGAGTCCGAGTATCTACAGCCAGGCTTTAAAGAGACAGCTTGATTCCTTTCAATTGCAATCTGGAGTTGCCCTTATCCAGTATGTCGACGACCTTTTGTTAGCTGCTGACACTTATGCGCAATGTGAGGAGAGTACGCTTGCTTTACTTTCCTTTCTGGCTCAGCACAATCACAAAGTCTCGAAGAAAAAGCTCCAATACTGTAGACCCAAGGTGACCTACCTCGGTCATCTTTTGTCTAAGGAGGGGCGTGCATTAACATCAGATCGAATTCAGGCGATTTTAGATACGCCAGTCCCCCGCACACAGAGAGATGTACGTGCTTTTATAGGATTAACGTCCTTCTGTAGACAGTGGATCATGGGGTTTTCGCATATTATTAAACCTTTGTTAGCGTTGCTGTCCAAAACTACACCAATACCCCTCGAATGGACAGATGAATGTCAAAATGCTTTTGATCAACTGAGACAAGCCCTTTGCTCTGCACCCGTGTTAGGTACACCAGATTATACAAAGATTTTCACATTGTACGTGCACGAGAAGGATGGGTGCGCGTTATCAGTGTTAGTGCAGGCACACGGGGATAAGCAGAGGCCATGTGCGTATTTCTCCGCTATTCTTGATCCTGTAGCACGAGGGTTACCTGGGTGTTTCCGAGCAGTCGCAGCAACAGCAGTAGTAATACGACAAAGTGAGGGAACCGTTTTATCGCACAAATTGTTGGTGTTAGTTCCCCACACAGTAGATGCCCTGTTAAATCAAACAAAGACTCAATATCTTACCAGTGCACGTTTAACAGGATATGAGCTTACACTTTTGGCGCCACACATCACACTGAAAAGATGTGCTACCCTGAACCCTGCCACTTTATTGCCCTATCCGGTTGAGGAGGGTCAGGAAGAAAAACATCATGATTGTGTTTTTCTGACCGAGGAACAGACAAAGGGTCGTGTTGACTTGCAGGATATGCCACTTCCAGATGTGGATGGGGAGCTGTGGGTTGATGGATCATGTTTGAGGCTGCCAGATGGCACGACTTCCGCAGCATATGCGATCACGACACTTAAGACAGTGGTAGAAACAGCACGAATACCACAAAAATCAGCTCAGGCAGCAGAGCTGATAGCTTTGACGAGAGCCTGCGAATTGAGTGCTGGCCTATGTGTGAACATATACACAGACAGCCGGTACGCCTTCGGAGTAGCACACGACTTCGGGCTACTCTGGAGAGAACGTGGGTTGTTGACTTCTCATGGAGTACACATTATGCACGGAGAACTGGTGCGTGATCTCCTAAACGTGTTGCTCTGTCCAAAGAAAGTAGCGATCATTAAATGCAGTGCCCATAAAAAGATCACTGATAAAGTGGGTCAAGGAAATGCTTTTGCAGACAGTATAGCGAGACAAACAGCTATGTCCCGAACTGACTCCCCCATGTACGTAACAAAATCACAAGCGGAGCGATGGTACGATGCTAGAGCGGAGATACTAGATATCCAAAAGTCAGCGCCTGAAGCAGAACTTGCGGCATGGGCAGCAGATGGGGTGCTAGATGATGAGGGTTGTTGGAGAAGCAAAGACATGGAGAAATGGAAATTGCCTGCAGCTTACTTGCAAGCGATGGTTCAGATGACTCACGGATTAGCACATGTGGGAGCTCTTGCGATCACTCGATTGTTATCATGAGTTTGGGAGCATCCCGAGATTGCCAATATAGCCAAGAGAGTAGTGCAGACCTGTCTGATATGTTTACAACACAATCCTGCGAAAGGGACCCATACTCTGAAAGGAGGGTTCGTTCCACCTTCTGCACCATTTGAGGTACTCCAAATGGATTACATCCAGCTTGAGCGCTGCAATAACCTTAACTATATCCTAGTGGTGGTATGCGCTTTTAGCAAATGGGTTGAGGCCTTCCCCACGAAAGATAATACAGCTTTAACAACAGCTAAGGTGTTGCTTAAGGAGTACTTTCCTCGCTTTGGAGTTTGCAAATTTTTGTGGAGAGATAATGGGCCTCATTTTGTTGGGAAAATTGTGGAGTATGTGCTGAAGGGGTTAGGGATACAGCAGAAGTTCCATGCTGTGTTCCACCCTCAGTCAGCAGGTCTTGTTGAGCGGTACAATGCTACGTTGAAGCTGAAACTGGCTAAGATTGTGGCGTCCACGTCATTGAAGTGGCCGGATGCCTTGCCGCTAGCATTGCTCTCTCTTAGATCAGTGCCCCACTCTCGAACAGGCCTCACACCGTATGAAGTGGTGTTTGGAAGGCCTATGAATATATGGGGAGTGCCTAAGCCGCGATTGATACATGATGTGCCGTGTATAATGATGAATGACTATTTGGCACGATTAACAAATGATTTACGTTCTATTCATCAACAGGTTCGAGAAGCGCTCCCTGACAATTCTACTGGAGAGGCTCATAATCTCCGTCCTGGGGATTTCGTGATGGTCAGATCGTTTGAGAGGGCAAACAGCTTGGAACCGAGGTGGCGTGGCCCCGAGCAGGTCCTCCTGGCTACCCGAACAGCTGTACGAGTGAACAAAAGAAAGCGGTGGATACACTCAACTCACTGCCGGCGTGTCTCCCCGGACCTGGTGAATCCTGCCGTGCTGACTGACTACAAGGAGATTCTGGATAAAGAAAAGAGCCCAGCTGCGACGTCGGCCGAAGTCGAGGGAGCCTTCCCGGACCACACTGCTTCTGGACGACAGCGGTACGATCTGCGGCCGCGATAAGGAGAAGATTTTTTTTGGTTTTCGAGACTGGTTGGTTACCGCTCTGGGGTTTGTGAAACGGAAGCCGGGAATCTCAAGGGGGGGGATCAGTTCTGCCAAGAGTAGCGACACCCGTCTTGACCCCGGAGAAGAAAACAACGGCTACCTCGGAGCTCAGCACCGTATTTTTCTTTTTTAGGTATACATTTGAGACATTGTGAACTTTTTGAAATATGGCGTTTTCTGCATCACGAGACAGAAGAATAGTTGGTGCCATCCTGTTTGTCTTGACAATTGTGGTGATAGCGGTAATAGCCTGGGTAGTGGAACTTGTGGTGCCTGTACGTGAACATTTGCTGCCGACTACCCCGGCTCCATCTGAACATTTTCACTTCACTCTGCCTTACCATGAAGAACGGCACCGACAGACTTACTTGAACAATAGTTTCATTCAGATTTTGCATCATACTCACAATATGACGAACACTTCAAACTGTTGGGTGTGTGGGATGTTGCCTGGGCATCAGAAGAAAGGGGGCACTCCGCTCATTCCACTCCCATTTTCGCATAATGGTTCCTGTAACGCCTGGTACACTCTTCTTTTCACCTTGCGAAGGCCAACGAAAGGGGGGGTGCTCTTCCGTTTGAACAAAGTCTGTTACCATGATCGAGATGGGTATCCACGAGCTGAGGGTACTCGATTTGAATGGGAAGAGTACCGCCCCGACAATGTGTCTGCACCTCGTGTTTACAGTAATCAAAGGAACATTAATATGTCCAGTACACATGTTATTAATGTTATTACTACTAAGGCAGACCTTTGCATTCGTTATAAAGGTACGATCCCTGTGGGGAAAAGTGAATGTAACACTACACTTACATTTGACAGTCCAAACGGTATATCATTTGTGGCATCCCGAAATACATACTTTATTTGTGGCAATAAAGGTTACCATCAGCTCCCTTTAGGATGGTTAGGCACATGTTATGTATCATTTGTGTTGCCCCCTGTATTCATCGCCCCACCAATGTACCATAATGATTACATCCTTTACCATGATTTTGTACTAAATCGTGTTAAGCGTGCCGTGATCTTAGATGACATCGATCAGACTGATACTGCCTTGCAGCAATACGTGGACTTTAATTTGGGACTGTTTTCCTTTGTGGGGGCTGCATTGAATAGCCGGAAAATTCGACGGTTGACCCGTGTTGTTGAGGCTGTAGCCAATGATACTGCTATTGCATTGGGGTACATAACAGAAGAACTCCAAATTTCTAGGATTGTTACGCTCCAGAACCGTATGGTTCTAGATGTGGTTCTAGCTGATCGTGGGGGGGCATGTAGAATCATCGGAAGTAGCTGTTGTGTGTATGTACCAGATAATTCGCCCTCTGTTTATGATGCCATTTCGAAATTGCACAAAATAGCAGCTGAAATACAATGGAACTTGGACTCTTTCAGGGTGGTTCTGGTATATGCTTACCACTTGGGGTTGGAAACTGCTGACAATTTTATGTATCATTGTCGGGATACTGTTCTCTGTATGTTTATGTATACAATGTGGCCCAGCCTTATGTTCCATGTGTTTATCAGCTTGCATACCGTCAAGACGAGCTCTTGCTCAAAACAAAATGATTCTTCATAGAGAAGTAGCTCAAATAATGCTAATTGATATTGAAGATGAACATCCCGACTACGTCCATTATGAGGTAGCTTCAGCTAAACGCTAAAAGGGTCGTCTGTCGTAATTTGACAATGGCCGAGTTAGCCCTTAGCTGTGCTACACGTTCTTTCCCTTAACTTGGCCATATTAGAAAACGCCATTTTGTATGGTACGGCGGCCATTTTAGAGAATGAGCCGCCTCGTGGTCAGCATGCCCTTTTGTCCGTTGTCTGTACTACTGGCCACTCGACTCTGCCCAGCAACAGGCTATTTTTAGTTACGGTCAAGCCCACACATGCGCAGTTCCAACTGACCAGTCACCCCTCAGGAATGTGCCGCCAAACTGACCAGTGGGGTTGTAACCCCTCCCATGAGTTGGCTGTGTTCCAAAAATTACCATATATGTACATAAAACTTTGTAACCACGTACCGCCTATCTTTTTATTACCTGTAAACTGTATAAAAGATCGAATCACACCACTGTTCGGTGTGATACTTCTTGCATTGCCGAAGGGTGCTGTAGGAATGTACCACCACCCCATGGGGTCTTAATAAACTTGTTCTTTGTACTTTTCAGTTTCCGTGCCAACAGTTCTTTCACTGTAAGTGGGTTATCTACGGAGCATGTAGGCCTTGGGAACCCGATACCACAGAATGGTGATTGCAGTTTCTCGGAAAAGTGGAGCCACTACCATGGATCCCAGCCAGCAAACAACACCGATATTACATTAAAATGGTGTAAGTCTGAGAGTGTAAGTGACTGGCATCAGTGTGTGAAACAACACATCCATAATTTGTTTTGTTACTATGGGTTGACCTGTTCATCCCTTTAATGCATGTACCATACCTTACACACACAAGTGCAACATTAGGGGACTACCTGTGTCGGTCTGTGTGTTCATTCACACAAAGCGGGCCACTTACACTGCCCAAACATAGTTCCAGATTCCTGAAGTGACTCCATTATAAAATTGACTGATTCTTGTCCATAGGCGTCCCACAAAGTTACACATCTCTGCATGTGCTCAAATCAACCTAAGCATATATAACAACTCCTACACAGTAAATCATTAGGCAGTCATGAAAGTAGAAAACATTGTTTAATATAAGTATTATAAAATATCTAAATCTAAAACTACCTGCACTGTACTAACTAACTTACCCTATCTAACTATACTTAACTCACCAATGCTAACTAACCTACAATACCTTAACTTAACTCTATCTTAACGTACCTAACCTTATCTCATACTACCTGACAGACATGTTAAACATCATCCTCAACCCCCATTAACACACACCCACTAAATCCTGAAGGAAAGGGTCCAGTTTCTCAGTAACACACCTAGTCCCGATAGGGTGAGCTCCTGGCCTGTGTAGGCTGCTGTGTGGCTGCAGGAGGAGCGAAAGGCGCAACACTTTGTGAGGGCTGAGGTTGACTTGGTCCTGGTCTGGACTGGGTTTGCCCTGGACTTACCTGAACTGACCTGGCTTGGCCCTTGTCTGGCCTGGCTAGGTACTGTTATGGCATGGCTTTGGTCTGTTGTGGCATGGCCAGTTTGCACCGTAGGGACTGACGGGGTTCTGGGTCTGGCAATTTTCCATGTTCCAGTGGCTTATGCACGTGTGTAGAGTTTGTCCATCTTCCAGTATGCTTTGCAGAGATTCGGATGTTCTGGTACCTTTTTTGTGGTGCACAAAGGTACGTTTCTTATCAGCAGGCGTGTTTTCTAGGGTGAAGATATGAAATATGTGTTAACAAGGTCAAGATATTTACATGGCATCTGACATAAATAATCTGACATTGTGAGACAATCAAACTGTCCCTGACCATAAAAGTATCAGCAATAGAGATTGAGATATGAAAAATATGTTTTCAATACATAGACATCCCCTACTAGTATCAGTTAAAATTAGTCAAGTGCCATCTGTGTGGTTGCACAAACTGTAACATTACTCACAATGAGACAGAACCCATTTCATACAGGCCAATCATTCATACTCATGAAGATGGTACAGATCTACAAATTAGGCACATGGACCTGGTTACCCTAAACTGGGAGTTAGAGTTGCAGCCAGCAAAAAATAAGATTATTGATCATGAACATAAGTGTCCATGGATGAGGTGATACAGTACAAGCAGTGTGGCTGCCTTTCATATACCCCATTTGGACTTTCACAAGGCTGCACAAATTGCAGCCTCAGTGAGGGGCTCATTTATGAAAGCCATACAGCACTTATGCACCACATTAAGCGGTACATATGTGACGTAGGGTTTAGAATAAAAACCATGAAGCTACGCTAAGCCATCCTGCATGGATGGCTTTGAGTGGTCTCATGGATGTTGATTGAGGCTAGGCAGCCCAAATCATGGAGTAATAAGGTACTTGGGAGAGCTTCCATGAGTGTTGCAATATGTTTTCCAATGCAACACCCACTGAGCTTGATGCAGGCCAAGATTTACAAGAGCATGTAAACCTGGTGAGGCAACAAATCTTTACAGCTCCCAAGGTTAGACCCAACAAGGAGCTGTATCCTTGTTTTTCCTGGTTCTTACCTCTTTCTATGTGTGATGCATTTTGCCACACAAATGGTAAGAGGAAAGGCGTCAAGGGATTGTTGCATTGTGAAGGAAGTGACCCGATTAGGGTAACCCGGGTCACTCTCGACCTCCTCTGGCCTTCCACGAATGAAGAGTCGATGACGGAGTAGAGAATAGAAACAAACTAGTTTATTCACAGGACACACTGCAATGGAATCCAATCAGACCAGCCTCCTATGATGGCTGACGAGGGACTGCCTTTTACAAGCATAAAGTTACATTATGTATGTTGCGGATTCCAAAAAGACCCACCTACCATGGAAAAACACTGTAGGTGTTGTAATACAATGGGGGTACAGAACATAAGTCTTGATTTTGCAGCCTGGTACAAACTATCTACATTTCAAGGTTATCTGGCCTGTCCTCCCCTCTAGACAGGTGGGAGAAGGCTTTGATCTAAGGGGAAAGGCATGCGCTAACGAGCTAACATGAGCATTGAAGAAACAAAACTTGCAAAAGACCATTACTCATAAATGAGCAAAGTACAGTTTCAAGTATGCAAGTAACAGTTTTGTTTGCATAAGAATATGGCATCCTTCTAACTAAAATGCTGACACAGAAGTCAACCTAACTGACGTGACATCTGTATCAACTAATTAAGTCTTACACTTACTACGAAAATATAATGTATTAGTCATATGAATGCTAACATATTGTAGAGTAAAACACACATGGAATATTAAAACTACGTTTCAATTCTATAAGACCCTCCTTTTAGCATTTATATGCTAAATCATCTTTATTTATGCTGTCAGGTAAGGGTCTTTACAATTCTAGTAACTAGGAAAAACGTTATTGGATAAACAATAATCTGTCAAATATGATTACATATAACAATAAAGCTCACTGAAAAGGAGTTACGGGATTAATCATTAGCAAAAAGAGTAACATCAGAAACAGAATCAGTAAGGGAGGTACCTGATCCAAAGCCTCCCTCATCCAACTGCATGTGGGTGTCAAGCTCTTGTTGAAGCATTATTTTAACATTTGTATCATGAATCGAACAGCTTTTGGGTGTAGAGTAGGTGGCACAAGATGAACAACATAAAGGAAGACACTGTATCAGGGTCCAGCAGCAAATTAGATTAACAACAAAATATATCACTTTCTATAAGATCCAGCCCCAACCTCCAAACAAGGACCCACTCCAATTGCCGCTCTCTATGCCCTTAACATTCTTCAAAATGTCTAAAATATGTTAGGTAATATTTTTTTCCATATTCGTGATGCAGACCACACCCTGATCTCCTATGATAGCGCATGCTCCACCATTCTTATCTAGAAAAAAATCAACAGCATACCTTGTTTGTTCAGAGTATATGAGCATACTTTCTAACTGAGTGGTGATATCCCGCAAAGCTGCCACTGTCGAATTGGATAAAATCTGAAATTTACACCCAAAATACTCTCTAGCACATTCACCTCTGGCCATAGAGGTACCACCAAAAGTGATAATGGAAGAAAGGATGTCCCCAAAAGTAATACCACTGATATAGTTATTAACTTCCAAATCTGTAACTCCTTCATAAGAATTCCTTGGTCAATGTTCTTTTTACCCATCTTATATTTAGTTTGCTATGCCTGCAAGGTACCCCGAGAGATAACACCATTCTCAAGCTATACCCTCAATCAAAATAGAATATATGCCATTGGGTAGAAAATAGAAACCGGGGACTGCATAGAGTGGATCTTGGTAATCCAATAGAGCATATCTAGTGCTCATTCCTTTCATACTGGGGTCATCCTCTTTTCCTAAACATAGAATATTTTTGTATACTATTTCTAGGGAGCAGTTAAGATACAAATAAGTCTCAGTACTATTTAATTCAGGACAACATGCAGGATATATTCCTGAGTAACGGTCAGATCTTGGTAATGCCATACTGTCAGTGTGTAATAAACACAACAATTGCCAGTGCTGGGAGATTTCTTTAAGACACACTATTCAACTATATGGTGTACATCACAAAAACATGCACACCTGCTTTATGAATTGCAGTTTTTTATTTGTTTCTTTTTGTTACCTAATTTTTAGATCTGCATCATTTTTTGATTTTATGGAAGAGACAGTAGGGCAAGCGTTAGCGAGCCGTTTGTATCGCATGCTGATATGTGAAACGGCGGCCGCGAGGGAGCGGTGGGTCGCTTGGTAGCAGCGGCCGCCGTTTCACATATGAGCATGCGATACAAACGGCTCGCTAACGCTTGCCCTACTGTCTCTTCCAGACCACGAATCGATCGTACCACACCACCGAGTGTTCAGACTCCGGCAGGAGCAGCAGCCGACTAACTTATTAACGCGGAGTTTTACTCTGTTACGGGTAAGCCAATGCCCACGGCGTTTCGCCGATATAGCCAAAGTTCCATCCGTGAGACAGCCAACACTCACGTTCCCCCCTCTGCTTTTCTTGCAGAATCCACACGTCAGCCTGAATAACCATAGAACAGGTAGGCCAATCACACCATGCCACCCAAATAAGTTGAATGTGTAAGTTTAAATGTAGCACACTGATCGTTTCTCTTTCAACTTGTTCTAGCCTTTCCTCTATTTCATTGTTTCTGCATCACGGAACACCGTTTCGGAGTCATGACCCATATTAGAGGTAGGCTGAGAGAGGATTGTGTGCAAATTAGGTGTTGAACCCTTAGAACCCACATTCATTAGTTTGTTCCTTTCCCTTTCAGTAAATGTTTGGTCCTGAAGAGAACCCTGACAATTACAGGGCTCGAAACGCGTCGACCGACCAGGTCCCAGGTCATCTTCTAGAGTCCACCTCAAAGGAACCCCCCCGGGGAATATGAGAAAAAATTGCTTTGTTTTCCTTTTTGTCTGAAAAGCCAAAATTCACTTTGAAGTAGACTAAAAACAGACTGTACATTGGTTGAATTTAATATTTTGTTTGACACTGGGACCAGTGTGTATGTTTTGTATGAATGGAAGGCCATGAATGAGTTGTATGGAAGTTGTTTATTCATTGTACATACCGAATCACTTGTTTATTTTGTTTTGTTTGTATATATGTGTATATAGAAATTTTCTGTTTTCCCATGCATAAAATCAAAAAATTATGCAGATCTAAAAATTAGGTAACAAAAAGAAACAAATAAAAAACTGCAATTCATAAAGCAGGTGTGCATGTTTTTGTGATGTACACCATATAGTTGAATAGTGTGTCTTAAAGAAATCTCCCAGCACTGGCAATTGTTGTGTTTATTACGTAGTATATTGGTTCAGCCTTGCTGTAGTTAGGAGCCAAGACCCTTTCGGTTTCCTATACTGTCAGTGTGGCCATACTGTCAGTGTGATATTCCTTTTACTGAAATATAGATCACCATAATACATTTCGGGCATACATCCCAGATATCTTGAATCTCTTGGTTTTCTATAATATAGACACGGTCCAGGGTATCCCAAACCAAATTCACCTTTTACCTCTACAAAGGTGGGGGGGATGAACATGTGTGTAATTTACTAGTGATAGTGGATAAGCTGTACATAAACTTGCAACAGAATCACTAGGATAACAAGCTGTGTTATCCCCAAAGAATTTTCTGTGGCAATCCAGAAAAACATTATTGTGCATAGTGCGCTTCTGACGATCTGAGGGAACTGCTTGATACAAGACACATGATGATGTAACCCCAGAGCACTCCATTACCAAGAACAGCCCTCCTCCCCCAATAGAAACAGTAACATAACTACAACCCAAAATATCTTTTTCCTGAGCAACCATTCAAAAGCAACAAGACCGTGTTCATCTGCTGCAAGAGGGCGACCAAAAAGATACATTTTTCGTCAATTATATTCACAGATCAAAGTGACTTAAAATAGAGCCAATGATGGAGATAGGGCACAAAAACACTAAAAAATAAGGAATAAAAAAAACACCATAAGGGTCAAGAATCAGGGTCTGTTCTAAGCCTCCCTGGCAGGCTTCCATTGCCAATCCTTGGTGGTGCTATTGAGGATGCAGCGGTGGAGCCACACGCTTGCAGCTCGTCGACAATTGTTCACTGTTCTCAGGATAGGGTACTCTCCCTCCTTGGAACATACGCTCAACTTATCCTGTCCTGAGTCACAGTCAGTGCACCAATCTTCTGATCCCTAATCTAGCAGGAAGATGCAAAAACAAGGGACTTTTTTACTTGTTTTATGCAATGAAGGCCATCCCTAACTACACTCACTTTTCTTTTACCTTTACCGCACTACCTCCTCGTTGAGGATGCAAATTTTACCTGTCTCTTCCAGGCACTGTCTCATCTCAAAGTAGAATCAGAAATTCAGGAGACGTTGAGGACAGGAACTCAGGTTCCAGGGAGTCAGGTATAGTGGAACCCTGAGAAGCCCTTATTTCGGGGGGAACTGCTTTATTTAACACAGCATCTTTTTATGCCTCTGTTTTCGTCCAAACCAATTGAACATCCTAGAACGGTAGGTATCACAGGACTCTTTCAAATTCATGGTCAATGATGCCCTCTCTCACCCAGGCATTATAGGGTAGGGGCAGAGGCACTCTCTTACAGTGAGAAGCAAGCACCCAGTTCTTCTGACCTTCCACTCTCACCATCGTCCTCGTGGCGATAAGGACCAAGTAAGGGCTCTCCCATCTTGGCTTCAAGCCATCCTTTGTTTGAAAGCTTTGAATCAGTGCATAGTCACCAGGCTGAATCGTGTGCCCAGGCCCCTCAGGTGCTGGAGGCAGGGCCTCGTGTATCTGTTGATCGATAGAACGCAAGCTGTTAGTATGTTCATACAAATAGTCGACCAGAAAAGGGTACTCAATATTCAAATCTCTCTTTGGTCTAGGGACAACCCACACATGAGTACCATTATACTTCTCAACTAAACCTGCTGACTGAGGATGATTAGCTACATGAAACTTTTGCTGCATATGCAAACCGTCGCTGCATCAATTAGGTGTTGAAGTGACTTCCATTGTCACTCCAGATCAAGCGGGGCAAGCCGTAACGGAGACAATTTCTTAATAAGGGCCTTTGTTGTTGCTATGGCAGTATTTTCTTCTGTGGGGTATGCCTCAATCCACTTGCTAAAAGCACAAACTGTCACTAGCATGTATTTCAAATAATTAACCTGTGGCAATTCTATATAGTCTATTTGGAGTATCTCAAAAGGGAAGGAGGGAGGTACAAAACTACCAGAAGTGGTAGGGGTACCCTTCCCAGGATTGTGCCTAAGACAGATCCTACAGTATTTCACCAAGTGAGTAGCAACCTTTGGAATATTGTCATTGTTCCACACAGGATCTAGCAGTTTGCAAATACCCTTAGCGCTAATATGAGCTGGACCATGTGCCATCGTAATCACATGAAGTACATATGCATTTGGTAACACCCACCTCTGTTTCTCAGACAGATCAGTCCAATATCCCTTGTCTTCTAGATTCCATGTTTTCTCCTGCCACACAGCCAACTCTTCCACTGTTGCTTCACTCTGAATCTCCTTCACATTGGCTAGTGTGTCCTCAAACACCCCATTCTCTGGCACCCACCTAGCTTGACCCGTTACAAACATATTTTTCACCTTTGATCTGGCCGTCTCCCTAGCTGTCTGATCTGCAAATGCATTTCTTTTCACAACATCATCAGTAAATGTTTTATGGGCACTGCATTTTTCTATTGCCAATCGTTTGGGAAGAGTAAAAAGCTGTCAGAAGGCTCTCTATCAATGGATCGTGTTGAATTTTGGTCCTGTGCAAAATCCTTTCTCTGCCGAGAGGCGTCCATAATTATGGGCCACCCGAAGCCAAACTGGCTTTCAGTATAAATATTGACAGTCAGTCCTTCACTTAACTCACATGCCCGCAAAAGGGTCACCAGCTCCGCAGCTTGTGCTGATTGAAAAGGAACATGTGAAGTCTCAACTGCAGTGTGCAGCATGGTAATAGCATACGCCGCTGTAATAGTGACATCTGCCAATTTAAAACAAGAGCCATCAAAATATAGTTCCCCTTGTGGGTCAGATAAGGGAACATCAGTCAGGTCTACCCGTCCCTTCATCTCTTTGTCAGTGCGAAACAAACAATCATGGACGTGTCCGCTTCTTCCGAAGGGAGGGGTAGTAACATGGCTGGATTCAGTGTGGCACATCTTTTGATAGTAATATGAGGTGCAAACAATGTCAGTTCATATCCAGTCAGACAAGCACTGGTAAGGTGCAGTGTCTTGCTTTTATTCAAAAGTACATCCACAGCATGCGGCGCCATTACTGTGAGATCATGATTGAGAATCAGCTCTGCCGATTGTTGAATAGAGACTGCCACAGCTGCGGCGGCTCTTAAATAGCTTGGGAGGGCTCCGACGACAGGTTCAAGTGTAGTAGAAAAAAAAGCACACAGCTGCTGCTTACCTCCAAACGCTTGTGTTAACGCTGAGAGTGCACATTCAGCCATTTGTGTACGTACAGTTGGACACAGGCTGTGTCCCGCTTGGAAATTGTCTAACAACATGGCTATATTTGATTGCATGCTATTAAACCTGTCCGGTTGGACAGTTAATATAGATTTCAATCTTGGTCTATATTTATTTTGCTTCATTCATTTGTGTAGATGTTTGGGACCATT
This sequence comes from Lissotriton vulgaris, assembly GCF_964263255.1. Classification (NCBI taxonomy): domain Eukaryota; kingdom Metazoa; phylum Chordata; class Amphibia; order Caudata; family Salamandridae; genus Lissotriton; species Lissotriton vulgaris. Next base: position 1,121,264,463 of record NC_141687.1, read on the forward strand.
GTCTTGTCAAACATTGGAGACTCCCAAGGACCCAGACCTATTCCTACTTTGGGTTCCCTTGTTCCTTATAACAACAAGCTTTGTGTACGTACAGCACGAAGGGCTTCTTGCAATCCAGTGTTCCAAGCAGAGGTGCAGAGCAAAGGGCAACTTTTAATTGTTCAAAAGCATGCTGACATTCATACGTCCAGGACAAGGGTTCTAGCACATCTTTAGCGGTTAGGTAAAGCAATAGCTGTATTAGTAAAGAGTAAGCAGATATTCAGTGCAAACAATACCAGGTGATGCCTATGAACGCACACACATCCCTTTGAGTCTCAGGGATGGGCATCTTAACAATGGCATCAACTCGTTCAGGTGTTAGCCTCCGACTCTCCTTCAACAGCAGGTGACCTAAATAGGTGACCTGCTGTTGACAATAATGGAATTTAGAAAGGGACACTTTATGTCAATTTTTCGCCAAATGCAGTAGCAATTGAACTGTGGCATCCCGATAATCCTCTTCAGTGTCGGAGGCTATCAAAATGTCTTCCACATATTGCAATAATACATTACCTGCTGGGAGAGAGAGAGACTCTAATTGACCTTTTAAAGTCTGACTATAAATACAAGGACTTTCTGTATACCCCTGAGGAACTCTACAGAATTGGAAGCTTTTTTCAGCTAAAGTAAAACCGAATAGATAGTGGCTATCAGAGTGAACAGGAATGCTAAAGAAAGCATTCTTCAAATTGATCACGGAGGGAGAAATATTTTGCCGAAGAAGGGATCATTGTGAGAAGGACCGTTACATCAGGGACCACCGGAAACTTGGGAATAACTATTTCATTAACTTCCCGTAAATCAATTACGGACCGATACATATCAGAGTGTGTATCAGAGGAATCCACAGGGGCCCTTTGAAGAATAGGAAGAATGGGGCTATTACACACGTTCGCTACTGTCTCCTCTACCACCCCCAACTTAATCAAATCCTGTATAATCCGCATCAGAGCCTGTTCCCCCGCTTGCAATATTTTGTATTGAGGAATACGAGGAAGCACAGCATTATCCTTGATCTTGATGGAAATGGGTGGCCTTTGCAACATCAGTGTACCCTGTCGCCCACAAAGAAGATGGGACATTCTGAAACTCAACAGGAAGTGCAGCGTCCTTTGCAAAACACTGTCTCGCGCCATCCACATTAGTTCCAAAAGTCATATAAACACCGTCTGGGGAGCCATAAACAGTAGTACATAACTTCTTTAACAAATTCAATCCTAATGGATTTTCACCACAATTTATTGTCAACAAAAACTGAAAATCTACAGTAAAAGTACCAACAGTCAAAGGTAAAGGTTTGGAGATGGTCCTCATTTCTGGTACGCCTGAAAAACCTACCAAGATATTATTGCGGCCATACAGGGGGCCCCAGGGACCAGTGAATGAGAAACAGAGCTATTCATTGCACCTATATCCATTACATATTTCTGTGTCAAACCATGTAGGTCTGCTGTGACTTAAGGACCACACTGATCTACAGGAATCTGGACTGGTCCCTTACCCTGCCCCTTGCTGTCCTAGCTGTAGGACATCCCTGTAACTTCATTGATATCATAATCATCATGGTAATACTGGCTGCTTCGGGGATCGTCAAAATAATTCTGATCAGACCGGCCCCCCGAGGATGCATCCCCTTGAGCCTCTTCTCGGCTACCTGTACCACGACCCATTCCATTCCAAACCCTTCCTCTCGGTGCTGCAACCTTCTGTAACAATTCTGGGCTCTCACTTCCCTAATGCCCCTCCTTTTTACAATACGCACACTGACTCAGCCCCAAGAGCACACCACCTCTACTGGCACTTCATGACCTCTAAGCCAGACCAGTACCCCAACCCCAACACCTTCATCTTTAAATCCTTACTCTTTTTCTCCACTCTATACTTCTCCTCATTTCCTCGATGTTAATAAGATTGGGCCATGGGGAGGAAGTGGTCCATGAACTCTCAGAGGCTTGCAGCCGAGCGGCAATCTCAGGAAGTAAATTTGTAACACACTATTGGACTTGGTCCTTTTTCCTGATATGTTTCACCTTTTCCCCCCATTAGAGGATATCTCCCCATAGTAGAGGAATGTATATGTGATGTGTGGTGCGAGATGCAGTGAAAAAATGCTGCACAATGGCGTGCGCAGGGTTATTTTCACCTTTGCAGAAGGGTTGCTTTTAAAATGGACGCCATTACTGTGTGCATGTGCCTGTCTGCTGAAGCTGGGTTGCCAGTCTAGTTTTTTGTTTCCCAACAACCCCAGCATTTGGAGGGAAACCTGGCAGACAGGGTGCTGGACACCCCCCCCCTAGACCAGTTAGGACCAGTTTCCCCAGACCCTTCTAGAAGCTTATGGCATTGTCTGGTAGGTGGGGTGAAGGGCATATAAATAGCGGAGCAGGAATTCCATGTGCTCAGTCTAAGTGTGGACTTGACTGTGAGGGGGCGCACTGCCAGGAGGTACCGCCGCAAGGGCCTGTGTGCTGGCCCCTCTGCTGTCCACAGGGCCAGTGAGAGCCTGTACTGGAGTGCAGACTGTATGACAGGAGAAGTGCCAAGCTTTGAGGGTTGCCTGTTTCCAGGAACAGCTGTCCTATACTGATGAGTGCCCCCTTACTGCTAATCTAAACCAGCATTACCTGCCTGCTCTCCCACCCTAGCGCCTCATGAGCGCTCAACTTTGTCCGCCTGACTAGCCAGGAGGTGAGGAGCGTGGGCGCTACACTTAAAGGACTGTACTCCCTGCCTGCACCCTAGCACCTTGTGGAACCCTGGCTGCAAGCCCTGCGTAAAGAGAGCTCTATAGTCAAGGTGCCAGGGGTAGGTGAGCGCTATATTTGGTGGGTGCTATACTTTAATTGACTGTTTCCTGCCTGCTCCCCTAGAGCCTCATGGGCACTGCCTCCGGCCCCGGCAGTGGCCTAGGAAAAGAGGAGCTGATTCCTGTAGCGCTGTGCTGTCCAGGCGCTAGATTGAGTTCCCATACACCGGCCTGCATTTGTTTGCCCATTTTTGCTGGCGGGTGCCTGCTCCCCGTTATTGCGGCTTTGTGATTTTTGGAAACGGCGGAAGCCTACCCTGCGTTCCGGCCACACTTTAAAATGGCCAAGATCACCGCAGCTGGCCGTGCCGTGTGCCAGCCTAATTAGAAACCCGGAGGGTGCCCACTCCACTGGTTTATTGCCATGTCAGCGGGAGACCACCCCGCTTCATGTTTAGAACGTAACGGGAGCGGATGTATGTCAACGCAACGCTGGCTTTTACCCCGCGAGCCATTACAACGCGGGCTTTACAATGCAAGTCGTTACCACGACTTGCGCTGTAGAGTGCTGGACTTAGGAATAGTAAGATTTACTATTCCAACACCAGCCTACGTACAGAAGGGAAAGTGTTGGAATAGTAAATCTACTATTCCTTAGCCTAGAGCGCCCTCCAGCCCAAGTCGTGGTAACAACTTGCGTTGTAAAGCCCCCGTTGTAATGGTAGTGCGGTGTAAAAACTGCGTGGTAATGGATGTTCCCCAACGTACGTGTTTCTTCACGGGTGCCCACCCCACAAGTGTTTCATCACCCGGGTGCCTACCCCGCAGGTGTTGTTGGTTGAAGGCGGGAGCCCACCCCACTCTTCGAGACCGAGCCCCTGGATCACCGCCGCAACCTGGGTTGAACAGAAGAGCAGGGCCGCCGCGCTGCCCACGGTGACCCGGAAGTAGATGGGACCTTACCCAAGCCGGCCGGAAGTGGGTGGGGGCTCTCCGTGAGCAGAGGAGAGCCCCAAGAGAAAGCAGGAACTTTGTGGATGTCCCGGCTCCCATGAGGGGGCCCGGGTGAAGTGTGGTGAGGGGCTGCTGCTGGTGGGGCTCGCATGCTGGGAGGAGAGCCCCGCAACCTCAGCAGAGGAGAAGCCGAGACCGGAGCAGCTGCACCTAGATCCCAGTGTGTGGGGCTGGGTTCTGAAACTGTTGGGGGCCGGCCGAGGTACGTTGTCGGTACCTGAGGCCCCCGACTCACAGTGGGAGCTGGCACTGATCTCTGCCCTCACAGCTGCACCGCCGAAGCGGGCAGCTGCAGTGCAGAGCATTTTGCTGGAGCTTGGTGGCATTTCTACCTTTAGAGTCCCAGAAGGGGACCCCAACTGACCGGGCCAGTAGTCTTCTGTGGGCCACATCGTTCTTGTTGACTTCCAGAGTCCAAAAGCGGGACTCCAACGTCCCCGTGTTCTTATGCGGACAGTTTTGAAGTTGGTAGCCTGGGAGTGGGGCTCCCAGGACCCGGTTGTGCCAAAGGCTAACCTGCAAGGCTGATGGCATTTATAATATGTGCCGCTTTCCTTCAATTACTCCATTACTGTTAGTGTTTTATGCCCCCTGTCATGCATAGTGAGTGTTCCTGCCATGATGTTTTCATTATATGCCCACTGCCAAGGAGGTTGATGCCAATAAGAGGCTGAAGGTCTGCACATTGTGTTTTTGCGCCCTAGGTGGTCGCTGCTGATCCTGGGCCTAAAGGGGGGGGGGGTTGGGGCAAACGTGAATCATGCTAAGGAATGGTATGCCTAATGTGTGCCTATGCTTTTAAGCTACTAAGGAGGCCTCTAGGTGCACAGGTCTATGCCCCCTCTGATGTGTGCCCATGTTATGAGGCAGGATGTTCATGTTTTTATGCCAATGAGGAACGCCCTAATAATGCCTACTGTCATGCACCATGTGTCTGATGCCCCTAATGGGGCCTAATGTGATGTTGCCTAACGTTTTTACCATGATGTTGTAGGGTTATGCCCACTGTTAAGGTTGGTTATACTAATGAGGATGCCCTAGGATCCCATGATTCAGCCCTACACCAACATTGCTTAGGCCTAATGGTCTGCCCTAATGTTTACGTTGCCGGTTGAAGGCATAACGAGCTTCTACCTGATCTAAGGTGGTAACGCCTAATGAGATGCATCTTGTTTTAATGCCTAATGCCTTTATCCTAATAATGATGCCTCTGTGCTCACAGGTTTCTGCCCTATGCTGTATGTTTAGGCCTACTTGATTTATGCCTCCTGCTCATGCGTGAATGCAAACGTGATTGATGCTAGGTGTACAAACTTGTCAGAGGGTACTGGCGGGTATATGCTTATTATTGATGGACTTTACATTTATCCTTAATGTACCTTGTAATGGTTCTGGCAGCAACTCTATTCCCTGCCCTCTAAATAATCCCCCTGTAAATGGTTACCTGGTGCCAGTTGGCACCGTGTTCTCAACTGTGATTACATCCTACTGTGTATTTTTCATGCAACCTGGTGTGGAGTCTCTTTTTTTAGTGTACCTTGTGTGTCACATGTGTGTGCTGCGCGGATGCTTTACACATTTCCTCTGGAATTTGGCCTGCCCACTCTGCACCACGCTACCCCGTTTCTAACACACACCTGTTAACAAACAAAAAATAACCTCCTTGCAATGACAAATCCTGTTCACTAAAATCCCAAAACACCCCTTCAAACCAAGTAAAAAAAAATCAGACACACTCTCTTTTTTCTTCTGGCAACATGCCGTCAACTATTCCCAAACAACTCGCCTGGGTGGAATAAGAGAATGCATGTAAGTAATAATACAATTTGGTAAACCCAATATCTCAGTCCTAGGTTTGTCGCCAGGCTTCCGTTCCTTATCCCATGCCTTGATCTCATCCCATCTACCTCCCAATTCCACTCTGTAATCCTGTGTTTGCACCTGCCTCTATATGTCTACCGGCACTAACAACCCGCAAAAATATCTCAATGTCCGCTAATGTTATAACTGACGAGGAGGCAGCCTCTGTTAATTCTTTACAGTATGCAGTAGGATTTTTCCTAGGGTCTGGCAACTGACTCTTAAGGGCAAGCACCTCACTTCTCTTCCATGGGGTATAAACCCCCTGCTCCTGAAAACAAGCCTCTACTCGCTGCTGAGTAACAACATTTGCTGCATTACGCTGCTCTGGAATCACAGGGTGGTAAATGGGATGCACTTTCTTAATCAGAAACTGGGATACTGGAATCGGAGTTCTATCATATAATTTTGCCCGATAACTGAGTATTGTCCCAACGTTACTGTGAACTTCCTCAAGAGCCATACCAGCAGTATATACACAATCTTGAATATCATAAACAATTTGTGGAGCTTTACCTCCAATACACTGTTCCCACAGACCAATCAATGTATTAGACATGTGCTGAAGGGCATGTTGTTGCACAAACAGATCAAAATCCTTCATCACACTCCATATATCCTCCAAACCATAAATCACATTTTGGACCCACTGTGTTGCCTGGATTGCAACCATTCTTTTCTCTTCTTTACCCACATCAGATAGAATCATTGCCCGCTCGAATCGCTCCCATGCCTCTGCCCAATTTCCTCCATCCGACTCTCGCACTAGCATACCAACACTACTCAATACTGTGGTTGACATGGTCAGGGGAAACGCGACAGATGCCTATGCCGGTGACAGTGTCAACAATGGCTGTGTGGTAGGTGTAAGAGAAGGAGGAAACAGAAGCAGCTGACACTATGGGGGTGCCCGCATTCACTGTACTCGTAATTTTCTAAACCGAGGGAAAGACGGCTACGGCCTGAGCCGAAGCTGTTGCGGCTGTGGAGGGATCAGGGGAAGACGAGGGAACATCTGCAGAATGAGATGGCAGAACAGCAGGGTATATTCTTTGTGGGGCTTAGGGAGGTGGGGGCGAGTTTCCAACAAGTCCTCCACTAAAGAATCCTCTTCCTCTCTAACAACATTGGACCTATCACACTGTAATCGAAACTTCCTATCTGCACACTCAATACCCTTCTCTGTTCTTTCCTTATCATAGGCTACTGTATTAGACATGTGCTGAAGGGCATGTTGTCGCACAATAGGATCAAAATCCTTCACCACACTCCATATATCCTCTAAACCATAAATCACATTTTGGACCCACCGTGTTGCCTGAATTTTAACCATCCTTTTCTCTTCTTCACCCACATCAGATTGAATCATTGCCCGCTCTAATCGCTCCCATGCCTCTGCCCAATTTCCTCCATCGACCCTCGCACTAGCATCCCAACACTACTCAATACCTTGGGTGACATGGTCAGGGGGAACGCGACAGATGCTGACGCCGGTGACAGTGTCAACAATGGCTGTGTGGTATGTGTAAGAGAAGGAAGAAACAGAATCAGCTCACACTATGGGGGTGACCGCATCACTGTACTCGTAATTTACTAAACCGAGGGAAAGACGGATACGGCCTGAGCCGAAGCTGTTGAGGCTGTGGAGGGATTTAGGGAAAACAATGGAATAGCTGCAGACAGAGACGGCAGAACAGCAGGGTGTATTCTTTGTAGGGCATAGAGAGGTGGGGCCAAGTTTCCAACAAGTCCTCCACTAAAGGATCCTCTTCCTCTCTAACAACATAAGACCTATCACACTGTAATCAAAACTTCCTATCCGCACACTCAATACCCTTCTCTGTTCTTTCCTTATCATAAGCTACTGCTTTCAGCACTACCGTTTGCATTGCCTTCTTCCTAGGCTCCTTTTCAGCATGTACACGCCTCTGCTGAGCTTCCTTCTGCAATACCTGTAAAGTATCAAACATCGACTGCCAACTTCTTCTAGCAAATAGTTTATCCCGTAAATAATTCAATTTTTGTTCATCAAAGTTACCATCTCGTGGCCACTGAAGCTCAGCATTGTCCCTCGTATACTTGTGCCACAATGTACAAAACAGAATAAGGACAATATCATGCTTCACCTACATATTAAAATTCAGAGTGCCTTCCAGCGGTGCAGGATGTCGCTCCTCCAGGCGATGTTCCACAGAGCAGCATCGGTACCCCAAACATCACGCTTTACTCCAACAAGGCATCCTGGCATCAGGCACATTCACATATTCACTCAATCTACAAACACACACACACACACACACAACCAAACACACATAAACAAAAAGCTCTCAAAAACAGTCCGCAGGGTGTGCAAAGACATGCCAGTCCTCAGACAGCACCAAGACAAAATAAGCTCTAGCCCCAGGCCTCCTTTTCAAGAATAAGCCAAATTTAACAAGTGGCCTGGCAGGACATTCAACAACGTTCTGTATCACAAGAGTCCGCAGACCTACCAAATTAACCAAGACGGCACCGCACTTATCAAGAATTCAAGATTAACTCACCCGGTGCACACAGGTCAGACAAGACTATTCTCCACTGCTGACACTTCAGACCAAATGGTCAGATCCAAGGGTTTCACCTTCTCATGACCCCAGCCAAGGTGACGGCTGGACAAGGAGCTGCCCGATCAGACAGGCGGGGCAGCTGCGAGAACCAGGCTCGATTGTGTGGGGATCTCCGATCCACCCATCCGACCAGACGCAACCGCGACTTCTACAACCCTGCTTTGGGTGAGATAGGTCACTTGTGGGGTCCCTGTTCGGGTGCTAACTGAAGGAAGAGACCAGATTAGGGTCACTCTCGAGCTTCTCTAGCCTTCCGAGAATTAAGAGTAGATGACGCAGTAGAGAATACAAGAAATCTAGTTTATTCACAGAATACATGCAGTGGAGTTCAATCAGAAAAACCTCCTATGATGGCTGACAAGGGACTGCCTTTTACAAGCATAAAGGTACATTATGTACGTTGTGGAGTCCACAAAGACCCGCCTGCCATGGAAAAACACTGGTAGGTGTTGTAATACAATGGGGTTACAGAACATAAGTCTCGATTCTGCAGCCTGGTACAAACTATCTACACTTCAAGGTTGTCTGGCCTATCCTCCCTAGACAGGTGGGAGAAGGCCTTGATCTAAGGGGAAAGGCATGCGCTAACAAGCTAACATGAGCATTTAAGAAATAAAACTTACCACGGACCATTTCTTGTAAATGAGCAATATACAGTTTCGAGTATGCAAGTAACAGTTTCAATTGCATCAAAATATGACATCCTTCTAACTAAAGTGGCGGCACAGATGTCAACCTAACTGAAGTGACATCCATATCAACTGATTAAGTCTTACACTTACTACAAAAATATAATGTATTAGCCATATGAATGCTAACATATTGTAGAGTAAAACACATGTGGAATATTAAAACTACATTTCAATTCTATCAACTGGAGGATGGTGACCCTTCCTTCACAATAACAATCCTACAAAAAACACAGGGATCCTTGCATTTGCAATAGTCTGCTGTAAGTGCGCTAGTGTGGGGAGAAAGGACAGGAAAGCATTGTATTCCATAAAAACTGTGAATTTACACCCTCTCTTCCAGGTTGGCATAGGGAAGGGCAGCAAGGTGACTTGTGGCCATGCACTAAGTTAATTCCCCATAAATAAGGCCTAGGAACATATCTTGAGATGTGCATTTCCTATGGGCCTGCTTACATTTACCTTACTGCAAAAATATTTATCATTGTCCATTAGCAGTCCTAAAGATAGTTAGGTCCAGTTCTGTACTGAATGAAAGAGTAACCGCTCACTGATGGTAGCTAAGTGTAACTCCTACCACACATTACAATATCTAATTTCACCATCAGTCAGACACAAACATCATAATGATACATACATGTACTATTGACACTTACTGGTAGCTTTGGGGTCCTGGAACATTTGGACCTCTCCCCATGTGAATGACAGCTGTGCACCTACAAAACATAAAAGAGGCATTGTGAATATTTCAATTTTGCATGTAAAAATATTTATCAAATAAACATTAAGATAATAATATCGATGAAGTGCACATCCACTCAAACTCATATTTGACAATATGCCCAGCTCATTTCACGCATCAAGTCCATTTGCACCGCGGAGCATGCGGTATGCTGGACTTCTGGGTGACCGATAATGTCATGCCTGAAGCATGGGTCCTGGATGAGATAGCTTGAGTAATGTTGGCCAGAATATTTGCAGAGTCCATGCTACATAGGTGACTTGATTAACTGTGGAAGTACCTAAGGGGCAAGTAAATGTGCCCCTTGCACCGCGCATGCATCACTGCGATAATCCAGTGGGCCAAATTGGTACGTCACTTAAGTATGAGGTGACACAAAGCCACTTTGGCTGGCTTAGTATGGCCTCATCGATATGGACTATGGCAATGCAGGAAAAATTGCTGCTTTGCCAGACTCAGTTCTAGGGAGGCCTTCCATGAGCCTTGTGGGGCTGTACCCACGCAACACCCTGTCTAATGAAACATGCCGAGATTTCTGACACAGTCTTGACCTTGGGATGTGCAACTTCATATTTGTACACAGAGGAGGCACAAGCAGGAGAGATAATCTGAGCTCTCCTCGCCTTCTCATGTATGCAAGTGTGCTGCAGTATGCAACATACATGGAAAGAGGAAAAAGGGTCTCAGGTTCAAGTTTGGTGCAGGCAGTTGCGCCTTACTGCACAAACACAACCATTGCAAAAGCAAATGCACCCTTGCACCATGGTGCAAGGGTGCCTGCGCTGGGTCAAGCCTGCCAAAACGTCACCAGTGCAGGAAGAAGGCACAGGAATGCACCAACGGGGATTAATACTGGGCATTCCTACTCTTACCTTTGTTGTTGGGGAAGCACTGCAAGTCTACTTGCTGTGCTGACCTACCCCAAATCCACATTGCAGTGTATCTAAGTAAGCTTACTTAACATCATCTCCTCATATATTTGTACAATGATATATCTGTTGCACATCACAACAATGTTTGGGAAAGACAAATGAAGTACTTACCAGGTTTAAGTTTAGCATATGTGCTTACGAATGACATATTGACCCCAATGCATTTTTCAATGCATTTGAGCTGATACGTGGCTGTGCTGACATGGTTTTTGGCTCTATTTTTGAGTGATGGTGACTTTAAGCTTGCTACCATCTTGAATCTCTATTCTTGCCTTGTGTTGGTCCTTTTAAGGCCTTTTTCCAGACCTAGAAGCATAAACTAGAGGATAGCTGCCTTATATGATGATAGATCCCATATTCTTGACTCTAATCCATCTATTGCCTATTGGCTTTGACATAATTATGTGTCCTTTTATCATCCTACCTATAGTAGAGGGTGGAACCTGTAGTCCTGACTTTATATTACATATTGGTATGGTTTGTGTAGGTACTCTGATAGAGCTAAGTGTTATTTAATCCTTCTTAGGCCTACAAGGCCCAGAACTAGAGAGACTCCATTTTGCTTTCTGTCCCTGCAGAACTGAGATGCTTGCAGGGTAAAGGTAATGTTTTAGTTATGAGGTGTTGTTCGCCCTAAGCGAACTGGAGAGAACCGCCAGAGCTGAATCTAATCAGGAAGTGTCTCTGGGCTCAGGTCTCTAGACGAAACAAGCAGCTGGTCACTGTGGGAGCGTCTAGCGCAAGGAGCTTACAGCCTGATTCATGTAGGTAAATTGCACTCGCAAAGGGCCAGATTCTCAGAATCTGGCCCTTAGCGAGTGCGATTTTTGCATTTGGTATTCATCATACCAAATGCAAAAATCGCTATGTAAGAATTCGCATATTTGCGTGGAATGGCATTTAAGGAATCTCTAATAGAGATTCCTCAAATGCTATTCATGACACACAACAAAATTGCGATTTTGGACTTTTGGGGCCGCTATTTACCGACAGGTCAGACCTGTCGGTAAATAGCAGAAACTCAGAAAAATGCTTTTAAAAGCATCATTCAAAGTTGCATGTAGCACACACACATGTCCTTTGGACATGTGTGTGCGCAACACCTGTCCAAAAGTGCATTTTAGGGGTGCTACAGGGCGTCCTTTGGACACCCCTGGCACCCTTAAAATCTCTATCTCAGTTGCGAGTAGCAAATTGCTACTCGCAAATCCCCATTCATTCCAATGGGCCTCTTGGCCCATAGGAATGATTGGGGAGTATTTGCGAGTAGCAAATTGCTACTCGCAAATAAAGAACATGTAGGAATCGCTATTTAAGTAGCAATTCCTACATGAATGCCGTTTTGCGTGTCCTCAATAGCGATTCGCTATGATTCGCTATTAGGGACACGCAAAACGGCATGTACATGAATCAGGCTGTTTGTACATGGAATCGGTGGGAGGAGGCCGCTGGCTGGAACTTTCCATGAGGAAAGAGAATTCCATATTAGTGAAGTGCAGAGGCGGAGTCAGTCAGTCGATGATTGGAGCAGAAAGAGTTAGTTGCAGAAGGAGTGGAGAAGCAGTTCAGTGTTGTTGAGTTGGAGCAGAGGAGAAGAGACAGTGGATGCTTGGAACAGAGAGAAGTCAGTTAGTCAGTTTGTCTGTGAGACAGTTGGAGTCAGAGAAAGAAGAAGATGCTTGGAACAGAGAGAAGACAGACAGACAGTCAGTGAGCTGGAACCAGAGGGAGAAACCAGAAGCAGTTGTGAGCAGATGGTGTTTTGACTTATCAGGAGGAGTTGTGATCAGCTGGAGTCTGAAGTGATGCCTTTTGGAAGAGACTGAAGTTATATCGTGGATTAATCTGTGGGAGCAGCTGGAGTGAATTGGACATTGGAACTGAGATAATCAGACGGAGTGAAGAAGCTAGTGGAGCGAACGGTTATCAGAGCGGCAGAAACTATTAGGCTGAAGTTGGAAGGTGGAGAGAGTTCATGGGGGAGAGGAATCCAGTGCAGAGTGATCAGCGCAGATGTGTGTCCAAGAGTGCAGGAGAGGATCTAAGACGAGCTAAGGCACAGACGAGAGAGGAGCCCAGATGACAGATAGAGCAAGACTTCATACTCATTAGGTGATATCCTTCTTTACCTTTAAACATTAACCTTGTCCCTATTGTGTTGCTAATCCTTTTCCTTTCAGCGGTGTGCAGTATAGTCCATTCCCTCTTTAGCTATTTACAGTCCCTGTTAGTTACATGTGGATGTGGTATAGTAATAAAGCTTTACAGAGACCCCGCAGATCTGTGTATGTGTCTATTCCCATTTTACTTTTCAGGCTATGTGTTATAGTGCAGTATGTTATTGTTATTGTAATAAAGATACCCCAGTTCTTAGTGAACCAGCGTATGCCTTGTTCTTATATAGTGCAGGTAACCTTTTCTTCTAGTCGGGTGTCAGTGCACGAACAGAAGTGACCCCCGATCAGGTAAGTGACTACTGAATAATTAGGGAGAGAGGAGCCCTTGAGCTAAGAGAATAAGTTATACACTATGTATTTTGGCCTTTATTCATAATATTGTAGTAGTGATCCACTAGTGAATAGTGAGAGAAACTACCCAACAGAGAGAGAGAGAGCTAAAGGTATTCATAGGAAAGTGATCGTCGTTGGTAAGTGGCGTTAATGAGAACACCAGGAGGGACACTGGTGCCTATACCCACAAGATTGTGGATTGGAGTGTAAGTAAGAGAACACCAGGGGGGACACTGGTGCCTAAGAGAACACCAGGGGGGACACTGGTGCCTATACCCACAGGATAGTGGCTTGAGTGAGCACTGGTTGCAGTCAGTGTGTAATGGTATATAATCAGAACTGCCCCAGGGTAGATTAGTCTGGGCCCATGTGGTCGCGAGACTATGAGGTATGAGTGTGGTGTAGGGCATGGACGTCCTTAGTAATCAGTGAGTATTCCTAGTAATCCCTATAGATTTAGTGGTGTTTCTGATGATATGAGCTTGTATATTGCAAGTTCCCGATCCTCAGGTAACTACCCAGGTGCCTGGATAGATGGGTCCTGAGGAGGGAGGTGGTTACGTTTTGGCCGGGTTGGTGGTGCTCTGGTGAGCTGATCCTATCTGGTCTGAGAATCCGGTCATAAGAGTGGCTTACAAGTAAGCTGCCTTTGGACTGCAATGCACAAAGGGATGAGAGCGTGGGTTTTGACCCACACAACTGGTCTGTTGTCTGTGATACACTGTGGTGACAAGTACAGGGCTCACTTCCTTGCTTCTCTTGTGCCATGTCACAGGCTATATATCTTCAGATATGTGCATTCTCATTATAAATCTAGTGCCTATGGTTGGCTTTTTGGCTTCCTTCTGCTGAAATATAAGATGACAACATGTTTATGTGAGGACCACATACATGTTGTGATGTGTACATACATACCAAACCATTAGTTGCTTTTGTGAGTTGTAGCATGCTTGGGTGAACGCAGGTAGCTGCAGAGTGGGCATCTTGTAGCTCAATTATATAGCATTGCTATTAAGTATGGGCGGAAAATCCGTTTCGCTCGCGGATTTTCGGTAAATTCGCAATCCGCGAGATTCGCGAATCTCCCGCAAAATCCGCAAATCCGCGAGCAGCGGATTTTATGGCTTGCTCGCACTGTTCGCGTGAGTTCGCGGCTTCCCAGTACAACTTCGCGCCCCGCGAATAAGCGCTAAATTGCAGAAATACGATCTTAGCAAAACTGAAACTACTTACCAGGTTCAAAAGTTCAGGCTCATCATTAGTAGCCATTTCCTGTAGTGCTTCCTGAGGGGCCCCTCCAGAGTTCAGTTGCCTACTTGCAACTATTATGTGACCCTGCTCTGAACCTCAGAATAGTTATACATATGCCACAAAGGTCCTGAAGTACAGCTAAGAGAGACAAGCAGGAGCCAGGCTGGAAGTTCAAAGCCATTAATCAGCCCCTAATTCATTATTGTCAGTTGGGGCAGGGCAGGTGTTGTAACTAATTTTGCAACAATGAAAGCACTTAGCAAGTGCAAAAGATCACTAATCAGGAAGCACTAAGGAAGCAGGTGCCAGCTAAAAAAATATTCTGTGACACATTAATCAGCCCCAAATTAATTCAGGTCACTTGAGGCAGGGAAGGTGTGCTTTGCTTTGCCACAATAATGTACACTGACTGGACAACCAGAGGGTGCTGTGATGAAACAGAGGGTGGCATGGGTGGGCCAGAGGGTGGCATGAGTAGTCAGAGAGTGGCAGTGGTGACAGAGAGTGGCAGTGATGAAGAAGAGTGTCCCAAACAGGCTGGACACGTAGAAACAACAAGTTCGCAAAACTTGCGACCCGACAGGTAAGTTCGCGTTTGCGAAATTGTACAAAACCCTCGCGAACTGGCAGAAACCCGCGTGAACACACAAAAAAAAGAAAATCCGCAAATTCGCGAGAATTCGCGGATTTTACGAATTGCGAGTTCGCAAATCCGCAAAATTCACGAACGCGAGATTCGCAAAATTCGCCCATGCTTAATTGCTATGCATATTAATGCGCTGTTGTATACACTATCACGCACCATATAAACATTCATACAATCTGTCTGCATTGCTAACATAGCTGTGGGTATGGATGCTATCAACACTCAGGGAGGCACAGAGACTGGCTGGTTAAGCCAGTCTACAGTGTATGTGGCATCCTCCATGCCTATTTACTGGACAGATATTATGGGAGTGGTTTGGGCCACTATGACACCTGTGAGATTTGGTCTGACATCAATTAGCACACTACAGTAGTCAGCTTCCACCGTGGTATTTTATGGTACATACACATCTGCTCCATGGGCTTTGTGTCAGAAACTAGATGGGTGGCACATGCACAATACACCTTGTGACATATCTTAGCTAAATCTGCTAGACAATGGTTTGACCATCGCAAGTAATCCCGGGCCACAACTACGCTCCGTCATAAGAGTGTGCGGAAATTAGCCTACTCCATGTTCCGCATAGAACGCAGAGTATAGGGCAAATTCCTACTCTGCAGTGAAGCGGAGTTGGCCAGCCACAGCCTCCACCGGCCTATTAAAAGATGTATAGTACTTTATTAAAACTCCAAAAATAAACAGTTACCTGTACTGCCCTCCTCGTCTTCCTCAACGTCTCTTACTTGGGTCGATCAGCTTGCGAAAACTGCGCATGGGCACATGCATGCACAGTTTTTGCAAGATGATTGACCCAAGTAGGAGATGGCGTGGAAGAGGAGGAGGGTAGCCCAGGGACGTTGGCAGTACAGGTAAGTGTTTATTTTTTGGGTTTTAATAAAGTATTACAAATTTTTTAATATGCGGTCTGGAGGCGGGTGGCGGAGCGGTACAGAGTTTGTTCCCAACTCCGTGGACCTCTGTGTAGTCCCACTACGCCAGCTACACAAGTCCAGCTTCAGTAGTCCAGACAAGTGTGATGAATTCCGAGTGCCACTATCTATGTATGTATATCTATACCCTGCATTGCATAGCTCTGTTCCAGAGAGCAGTTGCTTCACCTTTTAATGTGGGTAGCCATGCACATCAGCTGCAAAAATGTGCATTTACTGAAAGCTGACACCAGTCAAACCTGTAAAGCATCAGTGACTGCTCCCTTCACTGGAGTTATGTTACATGTATTTTGACCACCATCCTCATTCTCCTCCTCCTCCACCTCTTCCTCCTCCATTGGGACCTCCTCTTGATGGCTCTCATACCAAAGGACATTGGTCCGAACACAGATATTGTGCAGAATGCCACAGACAAGTATTCTTGCACACTATAGGGGACGAGTAGGGCAATCTCCTCCAGGACATATCCAGATATCTGAACCTGGACTTGAGCAGACCTAAGGTTCTCTCAAACATGTTGTGGGTCTTGCAGAGTGCTTCATTATAGTTTTTCTTTGGCTCAATCTGGGGATGGGCATATGGGGTCATGACAAATGAATGGATACCATATCCTTGGGCAGCTGGAATTTAAAAAGAAAGGACAACTGTCAATGCTTTTGCTCACGGTTCAACTACATTCATGTCCATGTGTGTTATGTGTAGTTAAGTAGTCAGCTACATTTCTGATGGCATTTCACAATATGTGTTACTTATACAGCTGGCCATAGGTTTACATATGTCTCTTCTATTACTCTTTGTAGTAGCAAATGCTGAGCATGACCTGGTACATTGTACACTTCCATATCCTGAATTTCATGGTGATCCAGTAGCCTTCTGTGAATGCTATTTGGAGATGCTCCTGGCCACTCTGTTATGTGCTCTCACTACATCAGTGAAGTGACAGATTGGTGAGCAGATATCTGACTAGTTGGTTTTTCCTAGTGGGTAGGTAGTGACATTGCCTACATGTATTACACTCACACATGCACTTGTCGATGGTAAACCACAAATGTCATTGGTGTTCTACATGGCATTGGCACAGCCGTTTCATAGGACACTTATTTGACCATCTGACTTTGGGTCATACATGTGGTGCAGTTCAGACATGCCACATGGATTGTTATGCTAGTCACTGTCATCCTTTAACTATTGTATTTGGCATAGAAGTTGTCATTGTGCCCTTTGCTTAACACATATATATTGCAATGTGGGGCACATTCATGTGACCACCTTATTGGAGGCTGATACTACTTAATGTTTGCATCAATTATTTGCCACCCAGTGGGAGCACTGAAAGGGGACATGATCAGTGGTTCATTGGCAAAATAATGCCCTCACTAGCAAAATTGAAGATCTTGAAAAATGCTCCAGGAGCATAACTTTTGCATTCAGGGACTCTGGAAAGGAGCAGAGGGCTCGGACCATGACCACTTATTACTCAGTTCTTTTATCCTCTCTGATCGGTGCTCACCCCATCTCAATTACACTCTACAGGTTCCATTGTGTGGGCCCACAAAGAATGGGCAGTTCTTCTAAGCCTTGAGGCATCTTGGCAAAATTCCATGAGTTTAAGAGGAAAGTTTGTGTCCTCCAAGCTGTTAGGGCCACGGATGAGATTTAGCAGGAGGGATATTCACGTACTCTATTTTGGGATATTGTCCTTCGAATACTTCACGGCAACAGTTCAGACTAATCATAGACGACTTGCAAAATAGCAAAATCAGATATAGAAAGCCCTACAATTTTGGTATTACCTTTGACCATGGAAATAAGACCCACCAGACCTCTGACCTAGCAACAGTGATACGTCTGCTGGGGATCTCATCGGAAGAGTCACAAGAGTCAGGGTCATTGGGGTGAGGAGATAGCCTACAGCCCCCTCATTGTGGTAAATTCAGAGACCACAGTGACAAAAGGGTCCTAAATGAAATAGGAATGTGGCTCGGAAAAAAGACTATATGACCTGTGTTTTTGGCACCACAGAAAGAGTCAACAATTTGGGAATTGGATATGCTGTTCATAGCTGCCCGTGCCATGTCTGTAATACTCTAGCATGTATCACAAGCTATGAGATTAAGATGCAACTCACGCAACCCTCCCGGTCACAATGACGGTGTACTTGCAGCCCCTTCAGGGGGGAGAGGGACTCCTGTCACCTGGACGAGGAGTCTTCTGGCACTGTAAGACTGCTTTGTTCTATGTTTTTCATATTGTTTCCTTGTTTCTCTGTGTTTGAGATGAATGAGGAAGGGAGGAGGGTTGGGAAGAGGGTTGGAAGGGACACAGTGACTACACAGCTCATGCAGGAACTCCTTTTCATTGCCATATTAGACACTTTGCAACTTGTTATGCACACATTTTACATGGCATGCCAAGCTGTTTTATTTTAAAACCATTTTTATTGATTTTATTGCATTATTAGTCAGGCTTATCTGAAACTTACATCAATATTCTGATACTTGTGATTAAGCTTTAACACATTGTTTCCCTTGTCACACCCTCCCTCCCGGAAACACATCTCAAATGGGTTAACATTATTTAAACAGAATAAAAACATAAATTCTCTACTCACACCTTTTACTCTTCAGGGCCGGCAAAGCACAATGAGATTGCCATTTTTATGGAAAAGGGATTCCTCTTCTCAGCCATTTACCATAAAAAATAGAGAGTGTGGACATCTTTTCATCAGGGTCTCAGTTGAGGATTGAATACTGACAGTAGTGGTGATATACACCCTGAACATTTACCAAGAAGACTTCCAATGCAAATCTATACATTTATTGGTAAAATTTGCTGCAGGTGACATTATTCTCATGGAGGAATGTAATTCAGTTTGGGATGCTCAAGTAGCTAGAACAGGCTCATGCATCTCTGAGGGTTCTCCACAAAATTGAAAGGGGAATTGAGGGAACCAAGACTTCATGATATTCGGTGAGAACAGCACCACACGGATAAGGATACCCTTTTCTTTAATGTACACCTGACACATTTAAGATTTGATATTTCTTAACTCTCTGCAGACTTTGTCAGTAGTGGCCTCAGAGATAGGTAAAATCAGCCTATCTGATCATGACTTTGTAACTTTTACATTAGAGAGCCTACCTGAGATGGATATTTAACTCTGGCCTTCTAAGGGATCCAGTGGTCAGGACCAAATTGACGGAATCCATTAAGGAGTATTTTCAACATAACAGCACCAGTGAGCCACCGTAGAGGTAACCTTGGGATGCCTGCAAGGCTGTAATACAGGGATATTACATAAGGAAACTTTCCTATCATGGGAGGTATAGACAACAGCATAGAGATGCCCTGCAAAAGAGCTTAAACTCCTGGAAAATTATTATAAATGCACCCATGATCCATAGACAGCAACATCTTACTTCGCTTTTAGGCCAACTGCTTACTATGGACAGTAATGAAGCCGAACTTACTCTCCTCAAACTGAAACGGCCACATTTCATACACAGAAATAAGGGAGATTCACATCTGGCCACTCCTATGAATAAAGCAGAAATGCTACTTTGTAAAATAACTAGTTCTAGATGATTGAACCAGGCTTACTGAGGAGGAGGATACGTTTTTGGCCTTGTGCTCCAACTAAAGCAATCTGTATGCAAAGGAATGCCCCAGTATAGACACGCAGAATGACTAGTTAAATACTCACAATCGCACTAAACTCACTGCTACACAAAGATCTCAGCTAAAAGAACTTATTAGAACAAGAGTTCAATCTAAGTAATAAGACCTTGAAAGTTAACAAAGTTCCTGGGTCTGATGTGTACAGGGCAATTTTTACCAAATGTTTGGGGCATTTTTAAGCCCATACCTGACAAGAGTGGTTCCTATCGACCAGATCAGTACTTCAAGAACTAGTAAATCCCTTATGTCATTCATTTATAAACCAGGAAAGGATCTCAGGATATGTACTATCTCTCAGCCCATAGCCCTATTAAATGGGATGTTAAAATTGTTATCAATATTCTTACCACTCATCCACCCGGACCAATCGGGCTTGATAAAAAACCTTCAGACTCAAGATAACCTTAGGAGGGTGTTACACTGGTTTGATAAAGCAAACAAAAAAGCAATATCAGCTGTGATAGCAATGTTTGATACAGGAAAAGGCTGCAACCGGGTGGACTGGAACTTTTTATCCCAAGTTCTGGAGACGGCATGAGTTTGGTACCCACTTCCTGATGTGGGCTATGGTAGGGTCTTCTAAGCAGCATCTGTCAAAATAACACTTAATGATAGCACTTCACCGGCCCTCCAACCTAGAAGGGGATTCGTTAGGACAGTCCTCTCTTCATCCTGCTCATCGCTCTATCCGTGGAGACCCTAGCAGTGCATCTTCAAGAGGATGGGGAAGTTACAGTCCTTACCTTTTAAAAAGAAGAACACGCAGTGATGATGCTGGCTGATGATATCTCACTGGCCTTCACAAACTCAAACATCACTTCCTAAGCACCACTTGCATCTTGAGCAGTTCCAGCTGGCATCTGGATTCAAGATTATAAACAAATGTGAGATACGGAAACTCACTCTCCGTGGGAAGGAGACAACTGGTCTTAGGGTCTTTCTACCATTTAGATGGGCGGTTTCTTGTACCAAGTAGCTGGGGTACAAATATTGCTGACTCTGACTCCCACAAGATAAATTAAATCCCTTGATTTATCATATGTTCAAAGAACTCTGCAGAGATGGAATGCACTTCTGGTGTCTTGTTTGGGTCATGTTAACACTTTAAAAATGAAGATATTGCGGGGGAATCGCGCGCACCGCGACCCAAGATGGCTACCTGAGATTTGAGCTCTGTGCCGCACCAGTCATCGCAGTTGAAATTACGGCTGTATTTTTGCCGTTTTCGTTATAATGAGGGCATTTTCATGAATTGGATTGTCTCCTCCACAAGAGGCTATCTTTTTTATTCAACATGTTCCAGGAATAAGGCTTCTTTTTATCAGGTGACTCTTTTTGCTTTTTGGCGACCGGCATTTTGTATTTTGTCCTTTACTTTTTCCTCACACCTTTTACTATATTGCTCCTGGAAAAGGCATTTCTCGCTCTTTTTTGCATATTACATCATATTACTTTTCCCTGATGCCTATCTCTATGCTATAGGATCTGGCTACGCACTACAACTATTGCTCTTCTGTGGAATATTTTAATTGAATCATTGCTGCATCATTCGGAGACCATGCCTTTCTTCATTCCTGGATACTCATCTTATGGGTAGTAGCAAGAAGTTATTACATTCCTCCAAAAACATTAAATCCTATGAATTTCAGTTGTGTCCTGCTCACTCTACAACCTCCTCTAATTCCACTATGCCTTCTGGGGAATTATCACAAACGGCGTCTTCTCGCCCTACAGCTGTGTCGACTATGGCATCCAAGTCACAGCCTCCTTCGATCACCTTTGAGAGAATCAAGCATGATCATCCTTCTCCTCCAAAATCTGTGTCTCCTGTTTCTCTGGAAATGGTACTGGAGGAAATTTGGGCTTTAAGACCATTTGTTGAAGAAACAAACTCTTGGTTGCAAATTTTAAATGACAAATGGTCCTCCATGGATTCACACCTTTTGGTAGTGGAACAACACATTAGCGATGTACAAAACACTTCCTCCAGAATATCTTCGTTGGAAAGAGAAGTTCTACAACTCAATAGATCAGCTGAGGATCTTGAAAACTGAAATTGCTGCACCAATATTTGCCTGTATGGTCTTCCTGAAGGCCTTGAGGGGGATGATCTGGCTACATTTTTCTCAAAATTTCTCCCAGAGCTCTTTGGCCTTTCTACGTCAACCAAATTAAAAATTCAAAGAGCACACAGACTTGCTCCACGTTTGTCGTCCTCATCTGCTCCATCTAAATCCTGTGGTGTGATCTTCTTGTTTCTGCAATTCACAGATTTACCACAAATTCTGAACGCAGCAAAATCCAAGAAGCATCTAAATTGCCAGGGCACAAAACTATTTACTGCTAAAGATGTTTCTTCAGCTGCCACCAAATGCCAAAAGGAGTTTTTGGATCAATGTCTCGCTCTTCTTTCCTTGGGAGCTCGCTATGCTTACTCCACCCATGCCTATTTAAAGTCAAGTATGTTAATAACTTAAAAGATACATGAACTTTCTTTACAATTTGAAGTCTCTAAAAAATTGTTTTATAATGAGATGAAATAAAATGTGCAAAAATGATGTATCTTTTGGTGTGGAGCATTATGTTCTTTTTGCTCTATTTCTGAGCATTGAAAAGCCATATACCAAAGAAATGTAGGTCTAGAGGGACTGTTTCTCTTGTAATTTTGTTTATTTCCCCCTTTCCCCGACCTTTTTAGTACTTTGTTAGGGGGTAGCCTTCCTAACTTGGGCAATCACACAGACTCATCTTGTAGATGCTTGGAGACTTTGTCACCCAGACCAATCAGAATTGTATTTTTTCTCTCCTCCACATGGCTCCCTATCCCGATTAGATTATATCTTCATATCTCAAACTTTAGCTCAAAATCTTATTTCTTCTTCGATTGAACCCATTTTAATTTCAGTCTTTGCTCCAGTGATAGTTGATTTTGATTTGCTCCCCTCTCTATACAAATCTTCCAGATGGAGATTTAACAATTTTCCCTTACAAGATCCAGCATTTTCATCTTCCTTCACTTCCTTTGTGGAATAATTATTTTTTTTGAATGAAGATCCTTTTATATCTCCTGCTTTGCTAGGGATACCTTTAAAGCCACTGCCTGAGGCTTTAGTATTGATTTTGGGGCTAAGAAAAAGAAACATACTCTCACTCAACATAAGGCTCGCTTATCTAATATTAAGCGTTTAGAAATTTTTTTTACACTTCCTCATCTACATCCACTTTTCAGGAGCTTGATCGTACTAAACTAGAATTCAATAGGATCTCTACTGACAACGCTTCATCTATTCTTCATCACAGTAGTGCCCGATATTATGGAGGTCATAAAATGGTTGGTTCCCTTTCAGCTAACTACCTTAAATCTAGGAAAGAAAAAACACTGATAGATGCCATTCAATCAGCAGATAGGAATCATATTTTCAAAGACCAAGAGATCCTAGATGAATTTACCACTTTTTTAAATAATTTATAAACACCCGCATCAGATTCTCTTATTGGCTCTTATTTAAGTACTATTCCTTCTCCTATTTCCACTGATCTTGATTTTAATTCCCTAGACTCAGACCTTTCTCTCCAAGACATTAAGAATTCTCCTAACTCATTAAAGAAAAATAAGACTCCTGGCCCGGATGGTTTTTCATTGCAATTTTATTTACATTTTTCAAATTGTTTACTGCCCAAATTCGTAATCTCTTTCAATAGAATTTATTTACATTTTTCAAATTGCTTACTGCCCAAAATCTTGAATCTATTTTAATACTTCTGCTCTACTGGCAAGGCAACTGGCACTTTTCTCGAAGCTTCTATTTGTCTCATTAATAAAGATGGTAAGGATCCCAAACTTCGCAAAAATGATCGCCCTGTTTCTTTTTTAAATGTGGACTATAAAATCTTTGCTAAGCTAATGGCATTGCGTCTTGAATCATTGATACCCCATTTAATTGATCCAGCACAATGTGGATTTGTTAAAGGTAGATTCACTTCTGAGAACTCTTGGCTATTTTATAATGTTTTGAATAAAGCATCTACTTCATCCGAGTCTCTGGCTGCGATATCGAAGTATTGATGCAGAAAAAGCTTTTGATAGAGTTGAATGGTCATTTTTACTTAAATCTCTTAATTGGGATGGCTTTGAACCTAAATTCATTTTTACTCTATCAAGGTGTTAGGCAGGGTTGCTTTTCTCTCCTCTTCTTTTTATTTTATCCCTTGAACCCTTTCCAGCTTATATTCGCTATAATACTTCCATTTCTGGTTTCTTGTATGATGATCAACACTTGAAGCTCTCTGCTTATGCAGATGATATTTAACTTTTTATATCTAATCCAGAAATTTCTGTTCCGCCATTATTGAAAGAAATCTCAGATCTTTCAGCGGTATCAGGTTATAAAATTAACTCAGATAAAATGGAGATTCTTCCCATCACTAAATTTTGTTTCAAACACCACTTTGATCTGACTGGATTCCATTGGAATAGTTAAAAAATTAAATATTTAGGGTTATGGTTTACCAATTCTATCTCGGATTTGATTAAAACAAATATAAAAGAAGTTCTTGAATGGATCTCCAAACATCTCTGCTCTTTGAACCCTCTTTTTCTCTCCTGGTGGGTACATCTAGACTCTATTAAGATGATGATTACTCCTATTATGTTACATATTCTTTCATTGATTCCGGTCAACATTCCCTCTATTTATTTAAAACAAAAATTGACTCTCTTCTTTCTGGATTTCAATGGAACAATTAAAAAATCTAGATTTTCTTTATTTCACCTTAGACAATAAAAACTCATAGGTGGGGTAAATTTCCCAAACTTTTGATTATATAATAAGGCCTTCTATCTTAGACAAGCTTCTTATTGGCTTCAAGAGAATATTTCCTCTTTTACTCCCTTATGGGTTAATATCAAACGTCATCTTTGTTCTCCTTTTCTTTACTGGAGGTTTTGGCTTTTACGGCCAAAACCAGTCTTACATCTCTTCCACTATTCAAACATACTTGCTCGTCACTAAAGCCTTACTGTCAATCAAAAAGTTTTTCTAGGAACACGGTTTTACGTTCTACTCTTTGGCATAATCGCTTTCTTAATATTTATAATGTACCTTTATTTTGGAGGTCCTGGAGATCTAAAGTTACATCTGGATTAAGAATATCTTTAATGGTACTTCTCTTCCTTCTTTTCCCCAATTCCAAACTAATTTCAATTGTCCCCGTTCGTTTCTCCATAAGTTTTCATTACTTATGGAAACTGTTAGACGGGACCTGGAGGGTCGGCCGAGGACAAGGGGAGAGGTCTCCGGGGAGAGCCGTCTCCAGCGATCGTACAGACAAGTAACTTCCCCCCCCCCACAGATAGGCACCACACAAAGATAAGATTTAACGTTCTTTATAAGCAATCTTGAAGTACGGTAGGATGGTACAAGGAGGTCTGGACTCAGGGGTCCCCTCGATTCTAGTCTCTTGGATGGGAAAGGGGGTAGCGGGACAGTCTTATTACCAAACTGGTAGTTGCGATGAGATGATGGGTAGCTCACAATCCTCGAGCTCGGTGTTTCTTGAGGGACGGGCCGCGGCAGCGCCAGCAGGTCCCGATGAAGGTGGTAGATACAACGGATCTCGGCAGCGCCAGCCGGTTCCAACGAAGACGGTGGTTACAACGGATCGCGGCAGCGCCAGCAGGTCCCAACGAAGATGATGGTTACAACGGGTCGCGGCAGCGCCAGCAGGTCCCGACGAGGATGTAGGTTGCAGAGGGCCGCGGCAGCGCCAGCGGCAGGACGACAGTTCACAAGGTAGGGCTGCGGCAGCGCCAGCAGTCCGTCAAGGATGAGTTCTTCTCGGTGTCTCTCGACTCCAGGATACAACTGCCTTCCTGCTCTGGAGCTGCCCTAGTTATAGGTCTGGCGTCCTTTGATGTCCGGATCCTCGCACTTGGAGGTCGGGAGGTCCGGGATGAGGGAGTCCAGACACCCAGCAGGGGGGTGGAGCCAGCGCCCGGGGAGGCTGGGGGCGATCGGCACCTGGCGGGGGAGAGCCATCGACACTTCTTCCTCCCATTGACCTGCCAAGTGGTCCGTTCACCTCCTGGGTGGATGGTGGTGCCGGGATGTCGGGGCCTGGCCAGGCCCAGGGTTGGGGTCGGGCTGAGGCCACGCGGCCTCGTGGTGCAGTGTCCAAGATGGCGGCCGGGCCGGGCAATGGTGCTGACGGTGGCCCGGGCCCGTGATACAGAGATGTCCGGGAGTAGGAGTCCCGTAGGGGATGGAGTGTGAGTTGCTTCGGTGGGTAGCACCTGGAGAGCTGACGTCCCGGCTCTGTCATGCGGGGAGGGAGCGAGCCCGTCATGTGGCCTGTCCAACAGAAACAATTTCGGAATTTTCCATTATTTACAAATATCTCAATTCTACTATACCAGAACGATCTAAGACTAAAACAGAACTAGCCTGGGAAGCAAGATAAGGCCTCGATCGTTGAAGATATCTAGATCTGCCTCTACTACTCAATCTAAGTTCTTTTGCTATCACAGACTTTATTTCACTCCCATTTCCATTGCCAACTTTACACACTCTAATAACAAATCTTGTTGGTCCTGTGACCATCCCTTAGCCGACCTTTATCGCCTTCTTTTTTCATCCTCTTCTGTAGCTTAGTTTTGGTCACAAATTTTGCCTCATATTTTAATTGTTTTTAATCTAAACATTCCCCTATCGAATGCCCTCTTGTTCATGGGAAGTTTATCAGAGTCACTTGGATTATCATCTCATGAAAGTGGGTTTTTTGACCTAATGTTAGCTTTTAGCTTTTCAAAAAATCACACTCAATTGGAAATCCCCAAACAAACTCACAATCAAATCCTGGTGGAATACTGTATGCTATTATCATAGATTGGATGTTGCTTTTGCCTCCTATTGTAATCCTCACATAAATAGAGATCTATTTTAGTTACCCTTGACTGTTTATTTAAATAACATCTCTATTTCTCAGATTTATCATAACCGGTCAGAAAACTTTCAACCTCCATGATTTTCTTTCTTTATTTCTCTGCCTTCTTTCTTCTGTTTATTACCTGTTATATGTTATGTTATACTCTTTTATATAGCGCTCGAATCACCGGGGGGCATCTCGGCGCTTAACTCAGAGTACTCCAGTAGGGTGAACAGCACAGGGAGGGAACAGGAAACCTAGAACAAGAATGTCTTTTAATGTTTCCTGAATTTCAAATATGAGGGTATTTCTCATAAATGAGCTGGAAGGCTATTCCAGTACTTAGGGGCAAGATAGGAAAAAGCCATACCCCCAGATCTCTGGAGCACCTGAAGCAGCTGGAGCGCTCTTGATCTTAAAGGGCGACTAGGGGTGTACTTTTTTAGTTTCCTTTGAAGATATTGGGGGCCCTGTCCCTGGAGAGCACGGAACATCAGGCAGCAGACTTTAAAGAAAGCTCTCTGTTTAATCGGCAACCAGTGTAGTTTTCTCAGGATAGGGCGCGATGAGGAGCCAGCCGGCATATTGAAGACCAGCCTGGCCGCTGTATTCTGGACTACCTGTAATTTCTTCAAAGAGGTGCTTACGACCTCTGCCAGTAAGGCGTTCCCGTAATCCATACGGCTAAGGACTAAGGCTTGGGTCAGGGTTTTGCGATGCTCCGTAGGAACAAAAGGTAGAATTTTCCGTAGTAGCCTAAGCCTGTAGTAACAGGACCCAGCGACTGACGCTACATGTTGTTGCATAGATAAGGTGTGGTTTAATTTGATGCCCAGGTTGTTAACACAATGATTGGGCCTTGTTGGCGGGTCTAGATGGGATGGCCACCGGTCTTCCGACCAAACTGCTGTGGCTTTCCCTAGAAGCATGACTCTCATTTTGCCTGGATTTAACTGGAGACGATTGTCGGTCATCCAGTTTGATATAGCAGTAATTCCTGAGACAAAACGGAGTCTATCTACTTCCAGGCTCTGGTCAATGTTAAATAGCAGCTGGGTGTCATCCGCGTACGAGATGACTTCAAACCCCAGAGCTTCCACTACCTTAGTCAAAGGGGCCATCTAGATATTAAACAAAGTGGGGCTAAGGCAGGAGCCCTGGGGAACGCCTTTATCTATTGATGTTTTTACTGCTTGATGAGGGCCCATGATGACCGTTTGTGACCGGTCAGTCAGAAAGTGTCTCAACCATTTAAGGGCTAGACCACCAATATCAATGGAGCTTAGCCTCTCTACAAGCCTTGTAAGAGAGATGGTATCAAATTCTGCGGAGAGGTCAAGCAAAATCAGAACGGCTGAACCGCCCGCATCCACTGTTGTTCTCAAGGAATCTGTCACTGCCAGAAGGGCAGTTTCCGTACTATACCCCCGCCAAAACCCAGACTGCAAGGGGTCCAGAATACCGTTTGCCTCCAGGTAGCAGTTTAGCTGCTTGTTGATCCACCCTTCAAGTATTTTTCCTAAAAGAGGAAGAAAGGATATAGGGCGGTATTTGCCCAGTTCCAAGGGATTTGCTGTAGGTTTTTTCAAGATAGGGCGGACAAATGCTTCTTTCCAGGGCAAGGGGATATCCCCTTCCATAATGGAGCAGTTACACATTTTTTGCACCATAAGAGCCAGACTCTGAAAAAGAAGTGCCATGATGTTAGGAGGGCACAGACCTGTCGGTGAGCCCGATTTAGTGGACTCTAAGGCCTTTTGGGTCTCTTCTACGGAGATGGGTCTGAAACTTTCCAACAAACAGTTAATCCTTGCCGTAGCAAAGGGTAGGTTTGAAGTGCCAAGTGGAGCTGCCAGGTTCTCTTGAGGTTTTTATGGAACATAGACTAATTGTATTTATTTCTAATTTGTAATTTTTGCTAGTTTTATCTTTCTCTTTTCCCTCCCTTCTCCCTTTTACTTTCCCTTGTAATTCCTAAAATTGAAAACAGCTTTTTGATATGTTTTTGGCATGTTTTTGATAACATATGACTATTTGTATATATTGTAATATTTTGCCCCATGTTGTATGATAAAAATATTTTAATAAAGCTTCTTCAGGCCCTATTGATTGCTGCTCCTGACGCCTTCTTTCGCACGTTAAAGAATGTCTTCTTAACATACATGTGGGAAGGCATAAAGCTGCAAGTATCATATATAATTATGTGCAGACCTAAAGAAAGTGAAGAGATGCCTCTGGTGAACATCACTATATAGTACATAGCCTCCCAACTCCGAGTTCCAGTAGACTGTATTATGATGGAATTGGATAAGGCTGGGGGCACATGGACGTTTACAGGGACCTGATTTGAAAACCTAAACATGACCGATCTACTTACCTTTACCCTAGCATCCTGACTAGCATCAGGTTGACGGCAATTCACTTCATTCCGGATTTCACTCATGCGCTCTGTCCGTGACCATTTGATGCTTGGTACCACGGTAGCTGTCTTACGATATGAGACATCTGTAATGAAAGCGGCCTAAAATCCTTTACAGATTGTAAGCAGGAACTCCATCATGATGAAACAGAAAGGTTATGATATGACCAGTTGGGACACTGGTTGAAGCGCTCCACGCTAAAAGTAGTGGCTCGGTGGGAGCTCACCCAGATTGAACTCTGTGTGAGACTTACATAAAAGACTCAAGAGGTTATATCTACACTATACTAATATCTCTTGAGCACCTGCCTTCTGCTCTCTCACCCATATATGGATATGTGGGACGCCCTTACAGGGCACACCTACACCGAGCTACAATGGCCACATCTATGGCAAGATCTAAATAAGCATTCTGATAGTATACTAGGTAGGGAGGCTATTATACGATTGTTGCATGTGCCAGGGAACCAGGTTTGCGGTGTTGGCTCCCTGCACCTGTAACTCCTTTCCGGCCAACTTAAGAGCAGCAATATTCTATGAGCAATTCAGAACTCTGCAAAAAACATGGCTCTTCCGACAAACTAGGACTAAGCTATAGCTCTCCCCTGCCGCTAGTGCTCCCAGAGCCAGGAAACCTTGTGGTGAACGTGTGCGTTAGAGGTTTCCCATAATATAACCCCACAAACCTACACAAATGCTTTCAGGCGGCCAGGTCAGAGGCGAGACTAAAAGCCTGTCTGCTTCTACTGTCCTAGAACATGAGGGTTCAGTAAGGAGGTGTTTGCAGGCGTCCGCAAGATTCTGGAGATGATTTCAGTTGTTCTCCTTGGAATGAGGGCTCTGGATCTTCAATATCAATCCCAGTCTGATACATTTGTTACGTGGACTTGCCATGGGGCAGCTAAAGTTACAATCACAGCTGCTTGGAAGAAGAAAGATGCCCCTGAAATTATACAGTGATACTCACTCCTTTGGAATATTGTTGCGATGGAGAAATTAGAGATGGCCACTATAGATCTGAATGATGACTCTACAACTTATTAGGACCCGAGTCCTACCGGACCCGACTGGAGGGTCAATCGGGAAGAGCACTACCTCCTGGTTTAGCAGCCCTGAACCTCTTTGGATATTTTCCTGTCTGTCGTAACCAAATTGCTGAGACGACACTTTGTTGAATCACAATTGTAATTCCCTTCTTTAAGAGAACTTACACATATGTGAACTGGAATGCTGTGTGATGTGAATATTGACCTCTGGTGCAAAATAATCAGTCCGGCATGGGGAGGGGCGGGTGGGGGTGATGGTGGGGTCAAGGCCGAGCAGGGAACAGCATCTGTTTAAACAATGACACCAGAACAGGCGTTTTAGTTCTTCTGAGCTCTTTCACTAAAAAGAACAGTCATTAGCAGAAGCGAGCTATTTATGGCAGCACGTTTATCACTGTCGGGTACAGAGTTCATTACATGAAATCCACAATCGTTCTGCATGCTCGCAGATATTATGAACTATAGCTATTTTTTAAAGTGACTTACTTTAAGCTGTATATATGTTCTCAAAACAAACAACTAGATATATAGAATTTAAGGTGGAAAGGTAATGGTGTGACCATGCCTTAGGAAGACAAACATACCCTTTGCTGTGTGTTAGAAGGATATTGCAAGTCATCATGGAATTCAGTGAGGTCTTGACCTCTCTCCTCTATATGGCCATGGAACTCCTCGATGACTTTCAACATGAATATAACGCACTGTAACTGAAACTTTAGCCCATACATCATTACCTCCCTATTGCTCTGAGGCAGCTGACCTACATGTTTGGCAGTCATGTAAAAGTTAATGCGGCGCAGTGCCGACTTTCCCCATGAGTGATCTTGGCTAACCATGGCTACCAGTTTTCATCTTACTGAGCATGCTGATAAATCTTTATTTCTTCAAATGTAATTGGCCCCTTTAGTATTGCCGTTTTTGGGCATAAGTTTGCTAATCTGAAAGTGACACGAAAATGAGCATCTCAGCTGCCTCGCAGAGTTCAGTTTAGGAGTACAAGTTAATATGATATGTAAATATCAAATGCATGTCTTCCCACGTGTTATCCATATCACCTTTCCCATCGACCTCAATGGCGTCAGCTCAGGTTTATAACATCTGGTCCAGCTAGCCTCCTGTCTCACCCAAGACTCAAGTGTTGTTCAGCTGTGTCAACTAGCAATCTAGGCATCACAAACTTTCAGTAAGTGTTGCCAATTTGATCCTCCTTTTCAAAGTTCATGAGCTACATCACGGTCTGGCATTGAGTGGACCTCCAATATTCCTATAGTGTTTTATATGTTGATTGGATTTTTCACCAAAGTATTCATGACTCTAGATGTTGTTCGATGCAAGTCCCTCTCGCCAGTATCTTGACGTTCTCCAAGTCTGTTGTAACACCCCAAGTACCGCCACTTTGTCAGTTAAGTCACGTGCTGTGATGCCTTTAATCATGGCCCTGAGTATTTTATCATGGAGAGTAGCTGTCTGAGGACAATATAGTGGAATGAAAGAGGGCAGTCACTTCCATTTTTTTAAACATGCAACAGAGGATTGTGGTCTGAGTGTGTTCCTCAAATATTTAGACTCAGACATCATGTCTTTTCTGCCTCGTCTGGGCCAAGGAACTTTTATTAACTTGTAAAGGGCCTTCTCTTTCACAAGTAAAAGCAGGCCTAAAAAACATGAAGCTATTACTAAGCGGGCAGGTCTAGTAACTTGAATAATCTACTCAACTTAACTCCTAGGCAGAATTATTATTTTATGGCACCACATTTTTCTTCATTATCACCTTCAAATATGAGAGATCAGCATTTCTGCTGTACAACAAACTCTTTTTAAAAATGTGATAGACTAAACGTTTGCTCCATATACATAGGAATCAAGCCCAAATATAGGGTACACATGACCTCTGACTTGCCCCTTAGTGCTCTAAAGGCATTGTCATCAGAGCGGGGGCAGGAATATTTCTTAGTTCATGTTTAAAAACTCACTTTTAATAAATATATTACTAAAGCTTGATGTGGTAGGGCACTGTCAATTACCGACAGCACCTCTTCCATTGAAATGGCCACAAACTTTCCCACTATTTATAAAACTATATAGCATACAGACAATGTTCAGAAATTGGGTTTCAACAAGCATATTTATCATTTGCACATCACTAAGTAAAGTGTTCAGATTTATTTTCTTCCTATAAAATCTTTTTTCCACCAAAAAAGATGCCTGCATAATTGCTGAAATATATTTTGAAATGATTGTACATTTCACTTATTAGCTATTACAATTTTGTGTTAGAAAAAAAGCCTGACATCTTACATCCTTTCATTTCACATGCTTTGCACACCACCATTGTCACACAGTTCAGTTTAGAAAATCCTCCAACATCACACTCAGAGAAAGAAAAATAAATGTAGGAAGGCAAACTCACTTTTGACATCTGTCTCTCAATGCAGAGAAAATGTGATTTCCAGTGTGGCCACAGGGAAGCAGCAAGCATAAAGAGGCCTTTTTCCAGAAGTGACCAGTTGACTAGTACCAACTAGACCTTGCTGGTAGCCTCTGCTGGAGTGAGGCCTGGGCCTTAACCCCTTTCATGCTCATGACAAGGCCAGCTCGTCATGAGGCACGGTTGAGCTGTGCTTATGACTAGTTGACCTTGTCATGAACGATGGGAAAGCTTAGAAAGCAGCACAGGAGGGGAAAACCCCCTAGCAGCCAAGGTGTTAAGGGCTGTCCCTGGTGTCCTGGGAGCCTTAGAAGTGACCAAGTAGAGCAGTTCCAGAAACCCTGAAAAATGGGAACTAGGGGCCACATGTATCAAGCCTTTTTCCTGTTTGCAAATGGGTTGATTCTCAGAATCGGCCATTTTGCGAACTGGAAAAAGCCTTTTGGGATGTATCGTCCCAAAATGCCATCGCAAAATAGAGAATTGCACAATTTGTGATTTTCTATTTTGCGAATGCAATTAAGGAATTGCAAATTGTGATTCCTTAAATGCACTTCTTGAAGCAACAGAAATTCGCTATTTGGCCCAAATGAATTGCAAATTACCACCAACTTCAAGTTGGTGGTAATTTGCGAATTTCTTTAATTAAGCACTTTTTAGATTTTTTTAAAGTGCCATATGCCGAACATACAAGCCCTTAGGGCATGTATGTGCGCAAAATGTGCACACATGGATATTTTAGGGGTGCAACAGGGTGTCCTTTTGGCACCCTTGCAACCCTGAAATTGCATTCTCAATTTGCTATTCTCTAATTGGTAATCACAAATTGAGAATGTCTTCCTATTCATTCCTATGGGCCTCCTAGCCCATAGGAATGAATGGGAAGGTATTCCTTATTTGCGAATCTCAATTTGCAGTTCACAAATAAGAAATATGTAGGATTCGCAAAATTTTTAGCAAATCCTTCATACATTGCATTTTGCGATTCGCTAAAAATCGCAATTTGAGAATTGCAAAACTCTTTCTTGATAGATATGGCCCTAGGAAATTTTTAGACGTCTAAGATCACCAATGCTCGATGGCAAAGGTGTCTGAATTTACTGCAACTTCTTTGAATAGAACTGCAGGCTCACCCACATGGAGAATTTTGAGATCCAAAAAAGTAAATCAAGTCAGAAGACAAAATCTTTGACTGATATGAATCTGCTTGGTGAGTCTGATCGGTGCTCCATCATTGCCGACCTGAACTTGTGCCTAGGTCCCAAACAATTAATAAGGCATAACTAATCAGCTTTGGTGCCACGTAGTCTAGACAGTCTTACAACCACACCGGAAAACAGTAAAATCCCTCATATAGATCTGATCACAACAAGGTAAATTTTTGAAGTCAGTACTTCAAATTTTTCTGGGTACTCCAGGGAGAGGAGCAGAAGTTGTTGAGCCCTTGGTAGATGTTTGACTCCAACCCTCTTCAGATGCAGTCACCATGGAGGATGTGCCATTAAGCACCCCTTTTTCCACTTAAGCACTGTCTGAGATTTTAATTCATCCATGCCACTGGGGAAGAGCAATGTTCTTGTACTTCTCCTGACCAGGACAGTGTGAGACTATGGTGAGGAAGAACTGCAAAGGGATTGTCCTGCTAATCATTGTGGCACCACAGTTGCACCATTTACCATAAATCATGGTACCAGATCTTCATCACCTATCTCTGATATGAAACTCAGGCTATCATTACCTCAACGTGAAGCATCACCTCATCATTGCCTGGTAATTATTAACAACCACAGTCTTCTGTTCAGCAGCCCAACCCACTACAGAGCCCCTCTTTTCCTGCAGTCAGTTTCACTAAGTGGGGCTTGGAGGGTAGGGTTTTGACTGGTTCCAGTAAGCGATGGCTGACCAGGTGACCTACAGAGTTCCAACTCTAGTGACTACTTAATCATTCCTTCTACCTCGACACTTTGCCCTCAGGCTAAGGATCAACACAATACGATGGGGGTAGGGTGTGCCATTCCGATCCCAGATGATTCTATTGAATTACTGGCTAAACCATGAGCCCTAATGAAGGGTGCCTCAGGACAAGAATAGATGACTGTGCCCTCCTGTGCTAATGACTAATTAAATATACGATTTTCCTAACAGAAACATGGCTTTTGAATAAGGGCTCGAATAACAAACCTACTTCTTCCCAAAGAAGATGAGATATGCCCTGAGATGCACCAGTGAACAAAACAATGATAATGACAATAAAGTCCATTTTTAAAAGTGGAACATAAACACTGAGGTGCTAAAATACGTTATATTAATTAAACTGGTGCAAAGGGACAAGGCGCTGATTTGATTTCATTGACATGTTTTCAACTCTCTTTTTTGGAAAAGTCCTGAGAGAGGATAACAATTTCATGAAATGTAATCACCCCTAAAATCCAATGCCACAGAAAAGAAAGAACATTTATTAAATGCTGTGACTCGCCGGAGGGATAAGAAAAAAGTACAGTAATATCAATTCAATAGCGTACAATTCATCATTAACTTAATATAGAATTGGTAACAAAAAAGACAAACTGTGGTTTACAGCTGTCATTCACGGACAACACTCACCAGAGAATTGAAATGACAGATGCTTTCAAAGGGGAAAAATGCCAGCATGTTTCAGCGGAATCAACAAAGGAAATAAATAGATTATCGATTTATTTCAGCAAACGATGATGGGCCAGGTGAGACCGCGTTAAGTAAAGAGGCTAATATCAGTTGAAAAATGCCCCAAGTAAAGGTCTACATTCATAATGATGCTAGCAACTCTAATATGTTCGCATATACAAGCAAATGTACACACAGATAAACTGTAGGAAGGGAAAGACTGCTGTGGTAAATTGAACATCAGATTCACATGTGAATGTGATGATAGAACAGAAGTTCTGTCGTTTGAGTTGTCACAATAGGAGATACATTGCTAGTAATACATTACTTTCCAAGTTTTCCTGAGTTTGTTCATTCAGACAGCTCCTGTACCCTTATCACTCAAGCATGTGTAGACAGAGGTTTATTAAAATTATGTTTTCCATAAGAAGGAACAGTGGTCTGGAACTCAAAAGATCATGAAGAGGTAATTTCTTAGAAGTGTCACTGACTTGGTTACTCTTTAAGGTTAAGCCACCTCCAGTACCATAGTTTAGATACTAACAGTATTACTAGCTATTGCACATTTGTGTTCCTCAGCCATCTTGACCAACTTTTCAGAAAAATATAAATTTTCAGAAAAGAATGCACCTAAAAGGTGGTTTGAAATTATAATCGTAGATATTATACAGGGAATTGAATTTGCAAAAGTTACCAATGCCAAGATTCACAAAGCATTGGATTTGATACATGTACTGAAACAGATTAATTCCACAAATGGAGCATTCATTTCTGAAATTAAAAATGGATTTCATGGCAAGGATACAAAGCTCTCAGCACAGCCAGCAGCTCTGACAGATGGAAGATGTGTACCCATAAAAAAGTGAAGTTGCACAAAAATACATCTAAATTCTTAAGAATTAATAATCCCCCCACCACCTACGAAGTGAACTTCAGGGCAGAATGTATTAAATGGAAGTTGGCACTATTTCTTCCTTAGTTATTTTTAAGAGAAATGGCTAAAAAGTGGATGAAAGCGAAATAGAGCTACATTGAAAATTACCGGAAGTGGCGATGTGGGCGTGGTATCCAAAGAGGCAGTCACAGGTTGTTCATGGAATCCTAGAAATGCAATGGGGCCAATTCACAGAACTAATCTGAGATAAAATCCTAAATTTGCTACTTTTTTTATTCACAGAAGGCATTTAGTAGTAGTAGTAAAGTTAGGACTCCTAACTTTACTGCTACTAAACTGAAACAAAATCCTAACTTTACGACTTTCGGTATTCACAAAAGACATTTAGCAGTAGTAAAGTCAGGAGTCCTAACTTTACTACTACTAAATACCTTCTATGAATACCAAAAGTAGTACGTTTAGGATTTTATCTATGATAAGTTCTTTGAATCTGCCCCAATTTGATTCGTGCTAAACCAAGCTCTTTATTCACACCTGGAATATGCATGAACATCTGCTTTCCAATTTTATTTGAAGGTCTGTTCAATGTCAAATTTTGATATACCCACATAAAATACATTTACATACAAAGATCGTACTAAGAACTGATTTACCTTTTCAGAGAATATTTTGAAAATCTGTCATGTATTCCTTCCTGATGCTATATATCATGCCACTTTTACAGATTAACACTTGGGGGTATATTTATGACTTTTGTGGTGCAGGGCAGCAAAGCGCAGGAAGCTTGCTGCGCGGCGCTGAGTCACAGGGAAAGGGCAGAAATATGTGACATTTATCCTATACTTCACATTCCTGTCTTTTCTCTTGAGCTGGTGCAGTTGTGGCAGGCTAGCTCCAATGCAGGCACCCTTGCACCATGGTGCAAGGGTGCTTATTTCTAAGCAGAATCGTTTTGTGCAGGAAGTGGAACCACCGACACAAAACTATCCTGACAGGCTTTCTTTCCTCTTTATAAGTGTGCTGCAAAATTCAGCACACATAGAAAAAGGAAATAAATGAGGAAAAGAGGAAAAATAAAGATATTTTTCCTTGTTATGCCTCTCTTGGGGAGTTCTTGTAAATCTGGGAATACATCAAAATCCATTGATGGTGCATGGGAACATCCACGTAACACCCGTGAAAACGCTTCCCTGATGGAGAGTAAAGCAACCAGTGATTTCTGCTGCATTTCATTACTCGAGATTTATGGAACCATGCACTGCTTGATGGACCAAGAGTGACCCTTTGCGTCACTCTTGCATCACTTTGTGTGGAGAAAGAGTGATGCAAAGGGTCTCATAAACATTGGCTTTTTTATCTGTGTAAATTGAACATGAAGCACTGACTTCATGATTAACATTGAGTGATTGATATCACTCCATTTGCTATTGAATATCTGGAGAAGGTCAGCAAGCTGCTTAAATGAGATTATCTAGTGACATATAGCTAGAAATCTGATTACTAAATATAGAAGGGCACATTTACAAGTCCCTTGCGCCACATTTGCATCACTTTTAACATGGGAAAAGTGGCACAATGGGCTTGTAAATCTGCCCCTAAGTCACTAGACCAACGTCACCTCATGTCTATAATACATGTAAAAAAAGCCAAACCTATTTTAGGATTACTATTTGTCTAAACCCAAGATTCAGGTGTTGTTCTACTCGTGTAAAGTATGTAAACATTTGCGGGTACTGCATCTTTTCTTAGATTTATCAGGGTTTTGTCGCCACAGCTGTTTCTGCAATCACAAATATACATAAGTTATACGATTTGACATGGTAATGTGAGAGCATATTACCAACAACTAGCGATAATTATCGCTATGTTGGCTTAGCGGCAATATTATTATCGCCGAGCTCTGTCGATTTTTATCACAGATAAACCTTGCTATTATCAAGGTTTATCTCAAAAGCAATAAAAATCGGCCGAAATGCATAAATATCGCTGAAAAGTCAGCGATATTCATGCATTACCGAGCTAATGCTCTTAGCCATGTTATCCACCTACCATTGGATGACATGGCTAAGAACTGCTCTGGGCAGGCGTTAGCTTTTGGAGATATTCGCGCTTATTTCCAAAAGTAGGTAATAAGAGATAGCGATGTTAGCGACTGTTTCCAGTCGCTAACATCTTGGCACGCCCGCTTTGCATGTCATTAGCGATAATTATCGCTGACATGCAAAGCAGGCCCCAAGATGATCGCTATCTCCTACTAGCTGTCGCTAACTGGTGTTAGCGACAGCTAGGTAGTAGGGCGATAAAATTATCGCCGCTTTAGCAGGAAAAATTCCCGCTAATGCGGCGATAAGGCTCTTGGTAATATGCCCCGTGGTTCTTTAAATCGCACAACACAATGTGCCAGGGAACACGTGGCAGCTCAGTGACAATATGGGAATAGTGCCCTCTCGCACTCTACCAAGCTCACATGATGAGCTAGAGCGAAAAAAGGGCCTCTTGGCTGTTTGGCTTCGCAGAATACAAATTTTAAAATGAAAAATGACACAAGGAGAAAGAAGTGCTGAGTACTAACAACATTTTTTATATACGGCCTGTGAAATTACTGAACCAATTCCTAAATATGTCCAATATTGTTTTTTTTAATGTTTAGCATTAGAAATGAGAATCTATCTTTATGTCTTAGTGGCAGAGAGGCACTGCTGGCAGAATCATCAACATAAGATGGGAGGCCCTCTGCATTCCAGAAACAGTGGATGTAACATAATTGAAAACAAGTAAGAGTATTTTTAAAATCACATTTGGTACTGTCTAGTACTGACAAGGGCATGATGACTGGAGTGATTAAAGGCCTGATTATGAGTATGGCGGTGTGGGAGCAGGGCACATGCCACTGCCCCACTCCAGCATCCTGAAACTCGACCGCCAGCCATCCGCCAGATTACGCATTTCCTCGTAGTCTGGCAGGTGGTTCTTTGGCATTACCACAGTGTGTCTTTCAAAAGAGGCACCTCAATGGGAACGTCAAGGGCTGTTCCTGCACGCATGGACTCTGAAGTCCATTCTGTTCAGGAAAGGGGTGTGCATGCACACGGGGGGAGCACAACATGTATCCCTGCATGTATCCCATGGGCATGAGGCACCAGGGGGCCCTGTACGACCCCCTTCGTTTCCTCACCACCACCCTTTCCAATGTGGTCTCACAGCAGTGTTTAGGGTTGCAGTGAGGAAACATGTAATATGCTTGGCGGTGCCGCAGCAGAATAGCAAAGCATATTGTGGCCATAAGACCACCGTGCCAGGGATCGTGGATCTCCGCTGGCTGCAATGGTCCTTTGACATTCCGACCGCCGTACTCATAATTCAGCAGCCGGACCACTGGACTGCCAAACTTGTACTTTGGGCGTAAGTCTGCCTACCGATATAATTTTCTATTCTAAAGTAGAAGAGTCCATATACAATACAGACGCCTGGCTATGCAGAGCAGGTTGACTCCAATAATATTTTGTTCTTCCTGTAGTAGGGGTGGTGTGAGAGGGCTGTTTGTTGGGTAAGCACACACTCACCCCATCTGTACATTACAAGTTTCACTGAATCTCTTTTCGTTTTCCTTCATTTATCCTGTACCTCAGGATAGATGGCTATTTATTATGCAAGTCCAACTGCTAATTGAGTTTAAAACTTACTTTAAGAGTTTGGTAATGAGAATGATCTGTTTCGAGCTTCATGATAACAGGTGTAGATAAGAATGCAAGCAGAAGCCTTCTGTGAGATCCTTAGTGCAGTCTTCTACTCTTTAGGACGCTGAGACCTCACCTGCTCTTGGGTGTCATGCTCCATCATGGCGCCTGCTCCTCTTTATGTCATAGGCACGCCTGGGCTCAAGGTCCACAGTGAGGGAGTGCTTTCAACTATGATGATATGGGTAACTATGGAGAATATCATTCACCTTCCCGTAGTGTTGTAGTCAGTGTGAGGGAAAATGAGAAATCCAAAACAACTACCGAGAGTTAGGCGTAAGTCTTTGTTAATATCTCCTCATGGTAAGATTAAAAACAAACAGAAGGGTGAAAAGACCCCTTTAGCTATATATATATATATATATATATATATATATATATATATATATATATATATATATATATATATATATATATTACCTACTGGCGGTCGCCAGTAGGTATATATAGTTAGGACCTAGTTTCCATAGGAAATCCGCAACATTCTATTGGGAATAACTTTTGCGCCGGTTGATGAATCTTCGTGAATTTCTCAAAGAAGATGGC
Organism: Lissotriton vulgaris; assembly: GCF_964263255.1. NCBI lineage: Eukaryota > Metazoa > Chordata > Amphibia > Caudata > Salamandridae > Lissotriton > Lissotriton vulgaris. The sequence continues at coordinate 1,121,304,767 of NC_141687.1, forward strand.
CCGCTCCGCTCCTTCCCTGAAAGTTTTGGGGGGATTCGTCAAGTGGGGGCTGAGAAAAAAGGGGGGTCCCAAAACGTGTTTTCCCCATGCAATTTTCCATAGGACCTTTAGACACGGCTACAGCCCGAACGGCTGAATGGAATTCCAAGAAATTTGGCAAAATGGTAGAGTCTGATTCGCAGATGGCCCTTTTGTTTAAATGGTGTAAATCTCTCCAGTAGTTGTTGAGAAAATTGAATTTAAAAAAATGTATATGTCTATAAGCGCGCACCGTGCGTGCACCAGTTCGCGCACCAGAGGTGCGCGTTCAGAATTCTGATTTGCTGTTAGACGTCTGTCAACATTCCTTTCGGTCAAAATCAGGAAGTGTTGGCTGCCATTTTTTGTCCGAGGTAGAGGCCAAAAGTGGAAAGTGTGAAAAGGGGTCAGGGTAGAGTCTCCCTGACCCCTAGGCCTTCTGAGGAGGTCCCTGAAGGACCCCGAAGGGCAAAAAAAAAAAAAAAAAAAGATTGCGAGGTGCGCGCACGGTGCACCCACCCCGGGCAAAAGTGAGAAGAAAACAATAGTGGAGAACGTGGTAAAGGAGGCCTTCAATGGGGGTCCCTGAAGGGCCCTTGAAGGACAAAACAATATATATATTTTTTTTTTAATCGCGAGGTGCGCGCACGGTGCTCGCACCCTAGAGCCACCATTTTGTGTAGTTTCAGAAGAGAGTGAAAAATGAAAGTGGAGAACGTGGTAAAGAAGGCAGAGTATCCCTGACCCCCTAGGCCTTCTCTGGGGGTCTCTGAAGGACCCCCGAAGGCCCCAAAAATGTTTTTTTTACAAAAAAAATTGCGAGGTGCGCGCACGGTGCTCGCACGTAAGAATAAAAAACAATAAAAAATAAATTCAAATAACAAAATTGTGTGTTTGTTAGATGTTGGGTGGCTCTAAAAAGAGCCGTTGTGTTCATTGAGTGTTTTTTGTATCTACAAGTAAGTACCGATGCAGAGTCTAAAGTTTAAAAGGAAGACTTTGTTCCCCTCATCTGTAAAATGTACACCATCTCTCCTATAGATGCCTTGCATGTTGTAACACAAGTTGTTGTGGTATATAGAACCCATACCATAGTCTCTGAGGAAAGCAGAAACAGAATTGTTCACATGTTTCCTTGCTTTCTCAATCTGTGGACAATATTGGTTGGACCAGTTTCATTTTTGTATATTTTGCATATATTAGAATAAACCAAGGCAGTTTGTGGAAAAAGTGACATCAATTGCCCAAAGGTGTCCTTTAAAAGCATTTCCAGACCTACCCCAGTCAAAGTGCACAGGTCATTTCCACCACAGTGCACAATTATGAGGTCAGGGTGTGGGAGATGCAAAAAGGATTTTACCAATGGTATCAATTGGTGACATCTTAATCCTCTCTGGCCAATCCACATAATATCCACATTTGGTAAATCAAGGTTGAGAAAGCATGTATTTGCTGCATACCTTTCACTCCAGAATATAAAACTGTGTCCTACAATCCATACTCTAAGCATCTTGAAGGCAGATCTGGTTGTACTCAGATGGGCTCTGGAATTGAAATGGCAGTTTGAAAACTTGGAGTTTAGAAAAAAATGTGGTTGAGATTCAGTGCACTTGAAAAACAAGAAATGATTGGTGGTTTCTGATAATTTAACATTGAAAACTAGGGTGCACACTACTGTTTTTTAAAAGGAATAATACTATTGGTTTAGAAAAAGTCATTGAAAAGAACATTGCACAGGAAAAGATGGAATATTGAGAGGTCAAACACACTTGCTACTTTGGTTTGCAACATTGAGAGATGCAATTTTCACCTTTTGAGTTCAGTTAGGTGTTCTATGTAGAGTTACCATGGTAACAGGCAGAGAGAGCAGTGGGGGAAGGTTGGTAGTGTTGAAATGTACAACCAATTAAAATGTTAGATTGGTTTTGAATTAGTGTGGGAAGAAATTTAATTGGTCATGTACAGAAATATGTGTGGAAAATGAGAGGGAATCAGGGCCATTTGTGGTTGCAGTTTCTGAGGTACATTTCAGAGATTCTGCTTAAGAAAATCTGGTGTGTGATTGACACTGTTCTCAATCTTCAAAAGCATTTTTAACAGAGAGTTATTAATTTGTGAGGGGATATATGTTGTGCATTTTAAGTTAATAATAAAAATGAGTTGCAATGTGGAAGTTAGTCACTCTCCTGCTCTTTCACTCTTCCTCACTGTCTACCTTTCTCTCCAACACTGTTCTTTTTCCTTCTTCAGTTTCTCTATAAATCCTTCTGTTTTACTTACACCTTTTTCCTTTTTCTTAATATGTGTTTTATTCTCTCACTCTCCTTTCCTTACCCTCATATCCCTTTCCTTCACTCCTGTTTTCTAACTGCTTCTCTCCATCTGATTTACTTCCTTTTGTTAATTTCTTCCCTCTCATTTTCTCTCTCTCGTTCTGTTTCCTTCAACCTTGCTCTCTTTATACATCACTACTAGCAAGGTCCCCTCCTCCCCCCTTTCACTGTAGTAATCATTTGACTGAATTGCAAGGATTTCTGTTATGTGTCTAAGGTCACAGTGTGAGTTTCATCTTTGGATGTAATTCTGGGAAAAAAGTACTGCTGCAAATTGGATATGTATTTTGAAAATGACTCAGGTTTCTGCACTGTAATATAGTCTCTTAATCGTTTTAGCGTGGTAAATGTGTTTTGGTAAAATGTATGGTTTTAAAGTTTTTGTCCAGGATCACACTGAGTGTCTGTGTAAATTACAGAATTATATTTGCACCTTTTTCTATAATCTCCCCTGTCTCTCTTCACAGTGTACCTCTCGCTGCTTATACTGTCTTCTTTCTTCTGATATTGTGTCTCATGTTTGGATGTAATGCTGGCAAAAAACTAATGGTGCATATTGGAAATGTATTTTGGAAATGAGTTAGGTTTCTGCATTGTAATGTAGTGCTCATTTACATGGGCTGTGTTCTGTGTCTTTAACAATTTACTGTGGTATATGTGTTTTGGTGAAATGTATGGTTTTAACATTTTTGACTATGATCACACTGAGTGTCTGTGTAAATTAAAGGCATATATTTGCACATTTTTCTATAATGTCATGAGTGTCTCCTTACAGTTTGCATCTCTCTGCTTATAGGGTAGTCTTTATTTTGATATTGTGTCTCATGTTCTGATTAAATGCTGGTATAGAAATAGTGCTGTGAATTTGAAAAGATGTTTCAGAGAGAGGGTGAGATGGTTCAAGCAGAGACCCAGATAGTGCAAGCAGACACAGACATGGTACACACAGAGGATAGATGGTGTAGGGCTGTAGACAGAGGACAGATAGTACAAGCAGATACAGATATGGTACACACAGAGGGTAGATGGTACAGGGCTGCAGGCAGAGACACAGATAATGCAAGCAGATACAGATACTGTACAATCAGACGATTGATGGTGCAGGGCTGCAGGCAGAGGGACAGATGGTGCAGTCATAGAAAAGATGTTTCAGAGAGAGGATAAGATGGTTCAAGCAGAGACACAGATAGTGCAAGCAGACACAGACATGGTACACACAGAGGATAGATGGTGCAGGGCTTCTGGCAGAGGGACAGATAGTGCAAGCAGATACAGACATGGTACACACAGAGGATAGATGGTGCAGGGCTGCAGGCAGAGACACAGATAATGCAAGCACACTCAGACATGGTACATTCAGAGGATAGATGGTGCAGGGCTGTAGGAAGATGGACAGATGGTGCAGTCATAGAAATTATGTTGCAGAGAGAGGGTGAGATGGTTCAAGCAGAGACACAGATAGTGCAAGCAGACACAGACATGGTACACACAGAGCATAGATGGTGCACGGTTGTAGGCAGACACACATATAGTGTAAGCAGACAAAGACATGGTACACACAGAGGATAGATGGTGTAGGGCTGCAGGCAGAGGGAGAGATAGTGCAAGCAGATACAGATATGGTACACACAGAGGATAGATGATGGAGGGCTGCAGGCAGAGACATAGATAGTGCAAGTAGACACAGACATGGTACAATCAGAGGATAGATGGTGCAGGGCTGCAGGCAGAGGGACAGATGGTGCAGTCACAGAAAATATGTTGCAGAGAGAGGGTGAGATGGTTCAAGCAGAGACACAGATAGTGCAAGCAGACACAGACATGGTACACACAGAGGATAGATGGTGCACAGCTTTAGGCAGAGACACAGATAGTGCAAGCAGACACAGACAAGGTACGCACAGAGAATAGATGGTGTAGGGCTGCAGGGAGAGGGACAGATAGTGCAAGTAGACACAGACATGGTATAACTAGGGGATAGATGGTGCAGGGCTGCAGGCAGAGGGACAGATGGTGCAAGTAAACACAGACATGGTGCAATCAAAGGATAGATGGTGCAGGGCTGCAGGTAGAGGGACAGATGGTGCAAGTAGACATAGACATGGTACAATCAGAGGATAGATGGTGCAGGGCTGCAGGCAGAGGTACAGATGTTGAGGTCATAGAAAACATGTGTCAGAGGGAGGGTGAGATGGTTCAAGCAGTGACACAGATAGTGCAAGCAGACACAGACATGGTATACACAGAGGATAGACGGTGCAGAGCTGCAGGCAGAGGGACAGATGGTGCAGTCACAGAAAATATGTTGCAGAGAGAGGGTGAGATGGTTCAAGCAGAGACACAGGTAGTGCAAGCAGACAGACATGGTACACACAGAGGATAGATGGTGCACAGCTGTAGGCAGAGACACAGATAGTGCAAGCAGACACAGACATGGTACACACAGAGAATAGATGGTGTTGGGCTGCAGGCAGAGGGACAGATAGTGCAAGTAGACGCAGACATGGTATAATTAGGGGATAGATGGTGCAGCGCAGCAGGCAGAGGGACAGATGGTGCAAGTAAACACAGACATGGTATAATCAGAGGATAGATGGTGCAAGGCTGCAGGTGGAGGGACAAATGGTGCAAGTAGACACAGACATGGTACAGTCAGAGGATAGATGGTGCAGGGCTGCAGGCAGAGGTACAGATATTGAGGTCATAGAAAAGATGTTTCAGAGAGAGGGTGAGATGGTTCAAGCAGAGACTTAGATAGTGCAAGCAGACACAGACATGGTATACACAGACGATAGATGGTGCACGGCTGTAGGCAGAGACACAGATAGTGCAAGCAGACACAGACATGCTACACACAGAGGATAGATGGTGTAGGGCTGCAGGTAAGGGACAGATAGTGCAAGCATACACAGCCATGGTACACACAGAGGATAGATGGTGCAGAGCTGCAGGCAGAGACACAGAAAATGCAAGCAGACTCAGACATGGTACAATCAGAGGATAGATGGTGCAGGGCTATAGGCAGAGGGACAGATGGTGCAGTCATAGAAAATATGTTTCAGAGAGAGGGTGAGAGGGTTCAAGCAGAGACACAGATAGTGCAAGCAGATACAGACATGGTACACACAGAGGATAGATGGTGCATGGTTGTAGGCAGACACACATATAGTGTAAGCAGACAAAGACATGGTACACACAGAGGATAGATGGTGTAGGGCTGCTGTCAGAGGGATAGATACTGCACATAGATACAGAAATGGTACACACAGAGGATAGATGGTGCAGGGCTGTAGGCATAGGGACAGATAGTGCAAGCAGACACAGACATGGTACACACAGAGGATAGATGGTGTAGGGCTGCAGGCAGAGGGACAGATAGTGCAAGCAGATACAGATATGGTGCAATCAGAGGATAGCTGGTGGAGGGCTGCAGGCAGAGACACCGATGGTGCAAGTAGACACAGACATGGTACAATCAGAGGATAGATGGTGCAGGGCTGCAAGCAGAAAGACAGATGGTGCAGTCACAGAAAATATGTTGCAGAGAGAGGGTGAGATGGTTCAAGCAGAGACACAGACAGTACAAGCAGACACCGTCATGGTACACACAGAGGATAGAATGGTCCAACTGAGAAGAAATGCTGGAAACAGTTTGAGAAATGTTACATGCAGAGTCTAATTGAGCACACGGGGGGGGACATATTGAAGACAGTGATAAAATGGTACATGCAGGGGGTGTGAGACTACAGGCAGAGAAGGAAAGGATTTAACATGGTAGTGCTATGTAATACACACCAGCAGCCATATCTTAATAGGCCTGTGCAGATGCAGATGAGAGGGTGCAGGCAGTGGGAAAGGGTTGGTGCAGACAAAAAATGAGATAATGCAGGCAGAGATTAAACTGGTACAATCAGAGGATAGATGTGCAGGGCTGCAGGCAGAGGGACAGATGGTGCAGTTACAGAAAAGATGGTGCAGAGATAGGGTGACATGGTTCAAGCATAGACACAGATAGTGCAAGCAGACACAGACATGGTGTGAGACTACAGGCAGTGAAGGGAAAGATGTAACATGGTATCGCTGTGTAATACATACCAGCTGGCATATCATATTAGGACTCGGTAGATGCATATGAGAGGGTGCAGGGAGTGGGAGAGGGTTGGTGCAGACAGAAAAGGTGATAATGCAGGCAGAGAGTAAACTGTTACAATTAGAGGATAGATGGTGTAGGGCTGCAAGCAGAGGGACAGATGGTGCAGAGAGAGGGTGAAATAGTTGAAGCAGAGACACAGAGGTGATGTATTTGTAGAAAGTCCTATGCAGTATGTGTTTCAGGCCTCTTAATTTTCAAATTGTGTTTATGCTGTGCAATTTAAATGCTTGGTGTGCTGTTGAAATGCAAAAGCAACTGTGTCTGTAGCATGTAGTAATCATTTCAGTGAATTTCAATTGTGCATTCTCAGTCACACCTTGACTCACTACACTGCTTTAAATTCACTTCATTGTCCTTAATCCTGAAACTCCATTCCTAGAAAAATATTGTAAACTCTTGCAACACAACTGCAGTGTTGTAAACCCTGAAAGAATATTCCCAGCAAGACTCCCTTTCATTGTAGTAATCATTTTACTGAATTGGAAGGGATAGTGTTATATGTATAAGATCACAGTGTGAGTCTGTTTTTATTTAAGAGGAATGTGGCAGAATAATTTGCGTAGTTAGCGTGTTTAAAAATATGGGAATACATGTACTTATAAAATTGATAAAGGTAGTTTGTATTATCTATTAGTGAAAATGATATAATTAAGTGTTTATAGTTTTTTGCAAGGTGCAACAAAATTATCATATTGGTGCAATGGAACAGCACCAGGAGAACTTTGCATTACATTTTGACATCTCAAACAAACTAATAGAGAAGTTAAATGAACCTTTTGCAGAGGAAATGCATGAAGAAAATACAGATTTCTTTGATGAGACTTTGGACAGTGAATTTCTAGAAGCGGTGGAAGATGTTGTATTTGAAGATCAAAATTTAGAAATTGAGGAAAATTAAAATGAAATACCGGATGAAGTGATGTTGGAGGTTTTATTGGAATACGAAATGTTTGATGAATAAATTTATAATTTATAATTAACTTTTTTCGTGTGAGTCTTTTTGTACTATTGTAATAATTTGGATCGTTGATGTGTTTAAAAAATATGGGAATACATGTTCTGATGAAGTGTGTTAGGGTTTAGGGTATGTAGTACTAATAACTGCTATGCAGTATGTCTGTCAGGTCTCTTAATTTGCAAATAGTCTCCATGCTGTGTACTCTAGATCCTGGCTGTGTTGTAGAAATGCCATAGCAACTCTCTCTGTAGCATGTAGTAATCATTTCACTTCCTCAGTGTATGTATTTTAAGACATGTGAATACATGTACTCATGGAGTGAGTTAGACTTTAGGACATGCAGTGCTTTATACTCCTAGCCCTTGCATGATACCATACACTGCCGAAGCACAACTGTATTGCTCTAAAGTCAGAAATATCAATCCCACCATGACTCTCTACACTGTCTAAATACTTATACACCGTTCAGAACCCTGAAACACCATTCTTAGCAAATTACCCTACAATGTTAAAACACCACTACACTGCCATGAACTCAGAAACAGCACTCACTGCATGATTCCCTACTCTGCTCAGACACTGTTGCTGTACCTTCATCTTATTTATGAAGTGAATCAGTGTTTACGTCACATAGTTGTTCTAATTGATATGTAGTATGTTAGTAGTGGTCTATAACATGTTTTGTTTTCTTCACAATAGATTGTTATTATCTACAGAAAGAAAAACCAAGATGCCTACAAAGGATGTCAAAAGAAGAAAATATAAACAGGCTTTTTCCAAGAAAACACAATTGCAAGATGTATCTAAACAGCATTGTACAGAGAAAAATAAGAATGCTCCTGGCAAGACAACAAAGGATTTTATAAGGAAATTAACTGTAAGAAAAAAAAATGTGGATAATGTGGACAAGATTAAAAAAAACATCTGTAAGAACAAAGAAAAAGGACTTGAAAAAGAAAAATGTTGCAAAAGTGTCTGGCGATCACAATGGCTATAGTAATAGACGCGAAAAACAGTTTGTTGAGATTCGTAAGAGAATGTTTTATAACAGAGTAGTATTAAATTTATTGAAAAGTGGAAAGACTTCTAAAAGGAAAACGGCTTTTTATAAGCAAAAAAAAAGAATTGAAAGTATTGTTGATCAGGTGTTTGAATTTAAAAAGAAATTGTTTATTTTAGTAATCAATAGACTTCGTACACTAGACAAGGCAATTAATCTTTTGAAAGCGAAAAGTAAGTGGAAAAGAGTAATTCATAGAACTAATTTTTGTAATGTTTTTTCTGGAGAATGGAAGCATAGTTCCAGTTCAGAGCCATTTTTTTAATGAAGAGGCTTACTTTCACACTAATGATTTGTTGCATGCAGTTGACACCAGTGGTAGAGCATATGAGGTGAAGGATGGTTGTCTGATTGAAAAAGAGAAAATTGTCCCAAGAAATGCAGAAGAGGTGTTAGCTGATGAAGTTTTAGGGAGACGTCCTAAGCCTCCAGTGTACACTTGGAATTGTAGTACTATTTGTAGTGTACAACAGGATTCAATTGATTTGTTCCGTAATTTCTTACGTAAGTATACTAAGAAAAGTATTAAACAGAAGGTTAAGATGTTGCAAGAATTAGACTCCTGCCAAGTGAGAGAAAAATCGGGTTTGCAAGGTCATTCTCTGGCTTGTCTTTCTAAGAAAGTATGCCAGAGTGTTTTTCACCATTTTAGGATGTTAGCAGTGCATCATATTGAAGTGAGGAAATTAGTGAGAAGGATGTATTATGCAAAAAGTCCAGCACTTAAACTAAAACAGTTAAACTGTGCTCTTTTACATGGATCTGTGTTAGATGTAAAGAACATTTGTGAAGAAATTGAGGTTAGTTACTTTTGTGAAAAAGAGGACAATGCAGAACTGATACAGTAATAGATGGAAATGTGGAAGAAAATGTACAAAATTTGAGTACAGAAAATTTTGACCAAGAAATTACAAGGTTTAAGGTCATTTCAGAAGAAAGGCCCAATTTTTCTTGTATTTGTTGTAGAAGAATTCATTATAAAAATCAGACTAGATTAGTTGATCTATATTTAAAGAGTGAAAAGGAGAATAATAATGAATGGAAGGAATTTGCAACTTATTTGTTGGTAGAGGATTGTTTTGATTTGGGTTCTGATCAACGTATTTGTAAATATCGTTATAATAAATTAAATGAAAACAAAATGTCAGCTAGAGCTGTACATAATAATCTTGAGTTGGTAAATATTCCTTCTGAACTGATGGATTTAAATATTTATGAGTCTATTCTGATTCAATGTGTGCATCCATTTCAGGCTATTGTTCGTATGGAGCCTAAGACAGGGAAATTGCCTCCTTCTGATTTACAGAGAGGATTAAAAGGAAGAGTTGTATATTTGCCTCTAGATTTAAAGAAAAATATTGAAACAATTGGTGTTGAAAATGTGAAAGAGGAACCTCTAATTATTCTAGTTAATGGCATACCTACGAAGAGTAAGAAAATCTGGCAAGAATTAGTGGATGTTAGGAAAGTCAAAAAGGCAACGTTGTATTTGGTAAAAAACAATCAATACTACAAAAATGTATATGTAGGAGAAGAGGAAACAACTATACAAGAAGACAGTGATTTGTCAGCTGGACAAATTGAAAAAGTAGATGTGTCCAGAAGTGAACAAATTTATGAACATTATAGTGTTCATCCACTCCATTCAAAAGAAGTAATGGGGAATGCTATTGAGTTATTCCAAAATAAAGAAGCAAAAGGAAGTCTTATTAGTGTATGGGAAGAAAGCTTGGAAGCTCGTTGTTTTCCTCAGGTATTTCCAACAGGTCAAGGTGGACGATATGATGACCGACCTGTGCAGATACCAGCATCTGAATAGCGGACATCAAGATTGTATGCAGAAGATCCAAGATTTCGACAATGTATTCCATATTTGTTTCATCTTCTGTTTGAGAGTGATTTGTCTGGACTTTTTTATTCAGTGAACCACATACTAAAAAGTGGAGTACATCTGCAGAATGTTTCGGTAAGGGACTTTATAAATAAAGTCCAAGAGAAAGACACTGTTTTGGAAACTCAGCTAATTAATCTCATGGCATGTCAGCGTGGTACTAACGAGTATTGGTACTGTCGTCATGGGGAATTGAAATGGTTGCTAAGAAACTTAGGAACTCCTACATGGTTCCTTACTCTAAGCTGTGATGAGTATGCTTGGGAAGATTTACTTCAATTTCTTCGAGAGGCAAATGCAAACATAGAAAATATAGAATACAAGACACCTGGAGTATTGTGCTCTTTGGATCCAGGTAATGTAAGCAGGTATTTCAATCATAGATTTGAAGCTATGATGTCTTTTATCACAAACAAAAAAAATCCTCCTCTTGGAGAGGTTCTGGATTTCTTTTGGAGAAAGGAGTATCAAGCAAGAGGTGCTCCTCACATACATATGCTGCTATGGATCAAAGATGCCCCCAAATTTGGAACAGATTCGTATGAGACAGTGATGAGTTTTATTGAACAGTATTCTACATGTGTTGTTCCTAAAAACACAGAACAAAATAATTTAAAACATCAAGTCTTGCGGTTTCAAACCCATCGTTGTGGAAAATACTGTCGTCGAAAATACAAATCAAAGGACAAGTTCTACACAAAATGTCGTTTTGGATTTCCACGACCAGTAATATCAAAAGGAAGAGTGAACAATTTTATGTCATCTTTGCAACATACTGTGACAAGAAAATCACCGAAAAATACCTACAACTTAAGAAGAAATGAAGAGTCAAAGTATATAAATGACTATAACCCTGTCATTTTGTCCATGTGGAATGCAAACATGGATATTCAATACGTTGCAGACAACTCCATTGCTGTGGCTCGATATGTAACTTCTTACATTACGAAATCTGAAAAGACTGAACTAAAGGAAATGTGGGAAGAAATTTCTCATGAAAAGAGCCTAAGCAAGAAATTGTACAGCTACAGTTTGAAGATGTTGTCTCATCGAGAAATCGGAGCATATGAATGTTCTGATCGCTTATCATCTGCAAGTCTATATGCCAAATCTAGAACAATTATTTGGGTGAGTTTAGATCTTGCAAGAACACGAAAACCGAGTTTTGAAATCTGTACAAGAAATTGAGTATTTAGCAGAGAGAGAACCAAACAGTACAGATATTTTGAAGACAAATATGTTGGATACATACTATCCAAATAGAAGTAATCATCTTGAGAATGTTTGTCTCTATGAAGTACTGCAAAGCTATACTTTTTAGAAGAACATTACAGAATATATCAATAAAGGAGTATATGCTGTAATTGGATCTGAAGGATGCCTGGTGAAACAAAGAAAAGGACATTTGATTAATCATCGAAAACTGAGTTGCGAAACTCCTGACAAAAGGGAATTTTACTATTTAGCTCTTTTGCAACTCTTTAAGCCATGGCGTACAGAAGAGGAACTTCTTGGAGATTTTCTCAGTTATGAAGATTCATTCAACGCAATCAAAAATACTATTGAATGTCCTGTTTTTACTAATTATCTCCAAATGTTGAACGAGGAAATACAGCAAGAAGCTACAATTGCAGTAGAGATTGCTAGGGACAGTTCTCAAGACAGTCAAAGTTCTGCTTCGTTGAGTCAGGATCCACTAGGAGGACCAATTATCTAAAATGAAGCAGCCACTGCCATGGATGAGGTGGAAAGAGCAATGAAACAAGCTCAAGAGGATGTAATAAACTTAGAAGAATTGGAAAAACAACTAAATGTTGAGCAAAAACAAACATACGATGAAGTGACAAAGCAGATTGAGCATGGTTCATGTCATGAGAAAAAAGAGTGCTCATGTACGTCATTTAAACCTGTCTGACTGTACGTGAGTGGAGAAGCAGGAACTGGAAAAAGTTTTCTACTTAAAGCAATTACAATTTCTCTACAGAAAAGAACTGAATCGTCACTCCCTTGTGTTGTTACCGCTCCAACTGGATTGGCAGCACATAACATTAAAGGGATTACTTTACATCGTTTATTGATGCTGCCAGAAGAGCACGATAATAAATTAGAATACTACAAGCTATCTGGAGAAGCTTGTTGTGAAGTTTCCAGAGTCCTGAAAAAAATGAAACTTCTGATTATTGATGAGGTAAGCATGGTATCAAAATGAATGCTTGCCTTTGTGCATTTAAGAATGCAACACATTCTTAAAACAGAGTATGGTGTGTTATTTAGAGGCAAACACGTCATCGTTTTTGGAGATCTACTACAGCTAACTCCTGTGAAAGGACAACCAGTGTTTAAAACCCTTACACATGAAGATACCAGGAAGTGCCTGGGAAGCATTGGAAATGTTAATATTTGGTCATATTTTGAATATTCAGAACTCATTCAAAATATGCGACAAGCAAAGGATGCTGATTATAAAAGTATTCTTCAAGATATAAGAATTGGAAGAGTGAGTGAACATGGCAAAGAAGCTTTACAGAAACGATTACTTTCAAATTTGTTTCCAAATGAAAATGTTGCTGCAGAGAATTTATATAGAAAAACTGCAGAAAAAAATTCTGTGATATGCTTGATGCCAACTCTGCAAGAATTTTCAATCTTCAATGAAAAAATTTTAAAGTTAGAAAAACAAGAAATTATAAAACTAGAAGCTATTGATAGAATAGAGCATGAAAGAACTACTATTATTTGTCACCAAAGTTGAAGTCAAAATTGGATTCTTTAGAGAAATCAATATCTAAAACTGCTGGTTTTGAAAAGAATCTATATGCATGTATAAATTGTTGGATAATTTTACGACATAATTTACATGTGGAAAGAGGTTTAGTAAATGGAGCAATTGGTCATGTTGTTGATTTTGTGAATTACCCAAATAGAGATGACATTGAATTTTTGAAAATCAAATTTGATGAAATTGAAGAAGTACAACAATTGAGTCGTTGTTCAGCTCGATTTTTGCTTGTAAAAGATTTATATGTCCGCCGAAAACAGTTTCCTGTTTCTTTGGCATATGCGGTGACTATTCATAAATCTCAAGGTTTAAATGTAGATAGTGCTTTGGTGAATATTGGAAGTACTGTGTTCAAGGAGGGTATGGCATATGTTGCTTTATCTCGAGTCAGAACTTTATCTGTATTGTACTTGATTGATTTTGATGAAACAAAGATTAGTGCAGATCTAAATTGTGTGAAAGAGTATAATAGGTTAAGAAGAGAATATGCTCCAAATTTACCTCAATATCCTTTATTTGAAAAGCGTGTGGTAGGTCGAAAAAGAAGATATGAGAAAAATTGTAGCAAAGTTGTAGAGAAAAGTAAAAAAGTAGATGAATCAGTAATTGTAAGCAAAAAGAAAAAGGATAGTATTAAAGAGGTTGTTGGATTTCAGTTTGAAAACAGTACTGGTGTCAACTGCTATGCTAATGTAGTGGTTAATGTTGTTTTTTTTCTTCACACTTTACAGCAACAGATTGTTGAGAATCAGGATCAAAGATTTTGTTGTTTGTTGAATTCTGTCTTTGAGAAATGTAGCAGTGATAAAACAAAAATAGAAAGTGTTTCTGATATTCTAAATGTTTTAGACATATGTTCTGGAGTAAATCAATTTTCACAGAATATTCAGCAAGATTGTCAGGAATTTCTAATGTATATGCTTGTTGTATTGCAAGATGAAGGTATAGATATTGAAAATATATTTGGTGTATCTTATAAATGGCAACATGACTGAGATAATTGTTCATTTTCAAGCAGTACTCAAATAGACACAGAAAGATTTATATATTTGACATTACCACACTGCAAATCAGTGACTTTTAATAATCTAGTTAGAGAAGCAAATCAAAACATGGTTTGTACCCAATGTTTGTACTCAGAAATGTTATCAACATTATTTATACATATATATATATATATATATATATATATATATATATATATATATATATATATATATATATATATATATATATATATATATATATATATATATATATATATGAACAGTATGTAATTTTAATGCTCCAACGATGCAGACCTGATGGAACAAAATTGACAACTTTAATTAAAAAGTTTGTGGCTTCTCAAATATCAATTTCAGGAAGAACTTTTGTAACTGTAGCAATTATTTTTCATGATGGTTCTTCTACAACATCAGGACATTATACAGATTACTTAAAGTGTGCAAAAGGCTGGACTCATTGTAATGACACTCATTTAACATTTGAACAACGTTTGCCTTTTGACTTACCAAATTCTTACCTAGTGTTTTTAGAACCCAAATTTTAGGGAAAACAATTGGCCTTGGAAGATTAGTGCTGTAAAAAAAGGTCAATCTGCTGCTGAGAATTACTTTGTAAATCAGGGTGATCAAGATAAAAAAAAAACTTAAAGTTGTCATAGAGGTAGTGTAGGTGAATCATATAGTGAGTGATATGAGTATTACAGGAAATGTTGATCATGAGTGAGGCAGTGGTGTTTTAGATTTGTCGTAGTTGTTGGAGATGTTGGTGACATGTTTTATTCCCTTATAGAGGTTTCTTTTAATGGTATACAGCTCCTTGGTGAAATGAAGGATGAGCAGAGTGTGATCGGCATACCAGATGATGTTGAGGTTCTGATAGCATGCTATTTGTTTAAGGTTCTATGTTCATGATAAATACTATCGGTGGAGGTGTAACCATTGTTAGATGGTCCAAAAGATGTGGGTGCTTTTGTTTCAGAAGGTCGGGAGACGGATGCTTAAGAGTACTATTAAGTAAATTCCAAACTAAGGATTTCGCAGATACTATTTGGCCATGAGGAATAGTATCACAAACAAATGACTATTTCGAGTAAATGTTATTAGCATATGTTTGGACATTACTTTATTTAGAGTGTATAAGAAAGAAGTAGTATTGTTTTGTTACTTTGTGAATGTTTTTTACATTTTTTGTCAGAAATTGCTGTTTGAAAAAGACATTTAAGATATGGTTTTTTCTAATTGTTACATTGTCAATGTAAATGTTGAATCGGTTTTTTAAACACAATCTTTTTGATTGTGTTTTTTTTGCCCGCTGTCATATGATGAGTTGTATTGAACTCACTGTTTTTAGTGAAATTCAATATATTCTGAGAACAGCAAAATAAAGTATAACATATTGTACAAATTATTTTGTATTTTGTATTGTGAAAAATATATTATAACTCAATTGTTTCTTCTCTTCCACAGACAATATATTTAGGTAAGTACGACAAAAAAATACTTTTTCATTACTTTTTTACTTCTATTTCTCTCTATTCTTTCTTCACTGTCTCTCTTACTTCTTTACCTTTCCTCATTTTACTCCTCTTCCCTCATTCAACGTACTGTCGTAAATATTTAATTTACTATCTTAATTTCTATGCAGGTAAGTACTTAATCAATAATAACTCAATCGGAAGAAAGAAAACAGAGTCCGTGGTGTTAGAGTTCTTAGGGGTTTTATTCCTTAAAAAGGAATCGTTCCGGAACAGGATATCATGTTCCTGCAACCACACAGGGTCCAGGAAGGGATAGAGCCCTAATTTATTGACAATACATAGCTTATACACTTAATTTACATCATAGAAAGCAATATAGTAGGCGTAACAGCTGAGAGAAGACAAGATAACAGCATCCACGTGTTACTAGTGCGTAATCAGAAGGCGTGAACTAGGCGTAAACTGGAGGTGTGTTCTAGAAACGTCACAAGTAGTGTCACATGTGGGTGGCACTAAACAGAAATGTTGCAATGTCAGCAGAAATCGGGGGCTTGGGTGCGCGTGCAGCTGCATGACGTATGATTGGCGTGAAACTGCAGGGTGCAGGGGACTTGACATTTCAACTAGCGGAAAGAGACAGGAGTCTGGCATGTCAGATCAACTTGTACTTTTATCATATCTGATATCTGATGTTTAGGAACTGGACTATCTGGGCGGAAAGGTCTCTGGGGCAGAAGCTATTCTATACTGACTGTGAGTGCGTGTATAAGCGCCTGAGTGTCTGCATGAGAAGCGTGGGGGCATGGGCCTTCCAGGGTAGCGTGGTAACAGAGGCTATGAATTACTTGCATGGAGACAGGACGGTCAGGCCCTTTTGCTCTACAGCTGGGGGAATGTTTACTTAAACTAGTAGGCAGGAATGCGTCTTTGGAAAGGGAAACAGATAACTCGAGGGTTGAATTCATTCTTGGCAGGCAGCAGGCTGAGCTGAGCGCGGTGGGCCGCGCTAGAAGTAAGGCAGAGTTCACCGGTACGGGGGCAGCCTGGGCTGAGGCTTTCAGAGTCAGAAGGCAGGAAAAGCTCGATGGCAGAAATTCAGGGCCTACTTTGCCAGAGCTGAAAAACGTGTAAGGTACACCACAAAAAGACGTTGGCATGGCATACTTAGGAACGGACTATCCAACCCATTCAGGGTGGGTCTGAAAGAGGACATGTTAACGTTGGACGCAAATGTATTTGCGTCTTCATAGCTGGTACAGGAGGGAAATTACATGCACTTTGAACTCGTACATGGAGACGGTGGGGTACATGATAGGGAACATAACTTGACCAAAAACTTATATTTCCTCATTCCCTCCTTGTTACCTACGGACCCTTCATGATATCTCGATCATCATGAATCTATCAGTCTGTTCTTGTAACATAATTTGCTCGTCTCTCTTCCGTTGTCGGTTTGAGAGAAAACTGGAATGTTCAATGCATGATGTGGCGCACAGTCCACATATCGCCGGCCCACACTGTAGGCACAGGCAGCAACTGAATACTATGACAAGACCAATGCCTAGGAAGGATAGGATCTTCCATCCCCAAGCGGACAACGTTGTCCAGAACCAACCGGACCAAGTCCAGGTGCCTGGATTCTGATGTATCAAACTTGCAATTTTGTGAAGACGTGTAATAGCTTTGTATACAGATGGCGCGTTTTCTGGGATGAAAACACAGCAACTTGACCCGATGACCTTACAGGCTCCACCTCTATCTGCCAAGATGACGTCAATAACAAGACGATTCTGAAGGACAACAACCCGCATGGCGGACTGCTCTTCTGTTAAGTTACCTAGGGCGGAGGCAGTTTCATGTACTACTGCTTCAAGGGTTCTAGTTAATCTACGTATTAATTTACTGTTTTGGACGGGGCCTAAAAAGAAAAAGAATCCTTTATTAAAATCGGTGTATTGTTCCCATGCCGTTTCTGTATAGTCGACAAGTGGGAGATCTCTTCGGAGTCTACTCTTTACTAGATTTGTATTTCGGTGATAATCAGAAGGGGCTAGAAAAACAGGTGGCAGAAGGAATGCAATATAACAGGTACCATCCCAATCTGGAGGTAAACGTATGTATGCGGTATGACCACAAACAAAATAAGAGTGACGGGTAGCTTTAAAAGACGATTTACCATGATCACTGAATTCAACCACAGTAGTACATTTACTATGACCTAAGTGTACTGAACCTTTCTTCCTGACACATAATTCACCAGTGACTGGTAATACTGACATAGCGGGCAGAACTGGTGCAGCTTCGGATTCAACAGTAAGAATCATAAGGTTAATTGTGTAATTACTTAATCCATATACTTCATTTTCTAGATCAGTTCCTATTCTAATGGGGAGTCCCTCCTTATCAGGGTAACAGACGTCGAGCAGGACTAAGTTCAGGTTTCCCCAAACCCAGCTCCCGTCGAAAACAGCAATATCAGGATCTAAAGAATTAATTATTTTAAACCATGCACCACACGAGCCGTTGTGAGTGAATGGGTACGGAAAGAGGGGCAGAGCTCCCTTGTAATTCTGGTAGGGAGGGAGTCGGCCACATATCCAACAGTTTGTAGCATTGCTTGTCTGATGGGAGTGATGTAACATACTAATGAATGTGTTGTTGCGCAGCGCAAGTCTGTAAGAAAGTTCATGTGGAGGTAACTCACTAAAAGAATGTTCAGCAGAAACATTGTAAACAGATTGTTCACGCTTGAAAATAGGGCAATAAATTGGAAGTAATATACTGGCAACAATAATCAGAACACTTAGAACAAACATTATTAACAATGTCACTATACAGTGACTACGCAGTGATTTGCAGTATGTACGTTTCTTGAATTGTCTCTCTCTCTCTCTATCTCGATCTAGGGGGTACATGTCAGAAACTATTTAACCGATTCACCTAGGGGAGGACTTAAACAATTAAACTGTCTGACTTGCTAGATCGGAGCTTTAAGCGGTACTCCTCTTGGGGAGTATTTTCTCGTTCGGATATTTTAAAGTCACTAGATTTAATACAGTCTTTGGTGGGGGTGGACGAGTCAGGGTCCTGTTTCAGTCCTTTGCATAGTTTAATATGACTCGTATGGACCCACCCCTTTCTGCCCTCCAACTTCACTGCGGTCCTTGTAGTAAGAAGAACGGTCTTCGGCGCCTTCCAGCGGGGCTCCAACGGACTTTTCCTGTCGAAGTTCCTCACTAGGACCAGGTCCCCAGGACGGACATCATGCGGCTTTACATCAGTGTTGTCAGGAAAGGCTGCGGCAACCTGTGAACGACATGATTGGAGTGCAGACATCAAGGAGGCAAGGTAATCTGTCAACATGTTACAATCAACATCGGTAATTTTCTTAGGAATGGGCGTCCCCCACATATTCGGTGGTCTGCCAAAGACCACTTCGTACGGGGATAGTCCTGATCTTGAATGTGCAACCATTCTCATATAGAAAAGTGCAACTGGCAGGGCGACTATCCAGTCGACCCCTTTCTCCTGGCATATTTTGGCAAGGCGGGTCTTAAGTGTCTGGTTATGCCTCTCTACAAGGCCTGCGGCTTCGGGGTGTCGGACACAATGGAATCTCCACTGATATCCTAGCAGAAGGGAGACATGCTTCATAAGTTCGGATGAGAACGGCTGTCCGTTATCTGAGTACACGACACAAGGCAGGCCGTATTGTGGGAAGAATTCTCGAACCAGCTGCTTGGCAGTGGTCGGGGCAGTGTAATCTGAAACTGGGTAGGCTTCGGTCCAACGAGAAAGTGCACAAACAACTACGAGGACATATTTGAATCCTCGACAACGGTCCATCTGGATATAATCCATCTGGAGGACTTCAAAAGGGTGATCGGGAGGATGAAATCCACCTTGCTCTACAGGAACGCTTTTACCTGGATTGAACTGACAACAGATCATGCAAGTACGCACTTTCTGTTTTGCTGCTGCTCGTAAGTGTTTGTTGTACCAGAGATTCTGTAAACTGTCTAACATAGCTTTCTCTCCTAGATGTGCAGGACTATGTGCTGTATTTATCATGATTTGGACCATTGAGTCGGGGAGGAACCATGTAGATTTTCCCTTTGTGACCCATCCTTGATCTGTCTGGATCCCTCCTAGTTCAGTCCATTTCTTTATTTCATCTGGAGTAGCATGTGTCTGGATATCGATTACGTCTAGGGTGGGATCCCTGACTGACATACACTGAGTTGGTACTATTGTCTTTGTCACATCAGTAGTCTGGGTGTGAGTCAATGCTGTATGTTTCGCTGTCTGGTCTGCCAGGTCGTTACCCTGGGAAACAGAATCTGTAACTTTAGTATGTGCTTTACATTTCATGACGGATATGCCTGAGGGCAGATGTATTGCTTCTAACAGTGCTTGGATGAGTGGACCGTGTTGGATCTTGGCACCATGAGAGGTCAAGAAACCTCTTTCTTGCCATAACATGCCGAAGTTGTGTACGACTCCGAACGCATAGCGGGAATCAGTGTATATGTTAACATTTCTGTTCTTGGCTATAATACAAGCTTGAGTCAGAGCGATGAGCTCCGCTGCTTGAGCAGACAGTGTGTCAATACGATGTGTTTCTTTAACTTCAGTTTCAGTGGTCACTGCATAGGCGGCCACTAATTCTCCTGTACTTGTTCTCATGCATGAACCGTCCACATAAAGTGTTAGGTCTGGATTTGTCAGTGGAACATCTGTTAGGTCTCGTCGAGGTTTTGTTACTGTATTGATGATCTCTATGCAATCATGCGGTGTTGGATCTGTCATAATTGTAGGTAACAATGTTGCGGGGTTCAGAATGCTACAGCGTCTGATTTCTATGTGTGGCTGGAATAGTGTTAATTCATAACCTGTCAGTCGTGCTATAGTCAAGTGTTGAGTCTGGGTTCTATTTAAAAGAACCTCTACAGAATGTGGAACTTGAACTGTTAATGGATGTCCTAAAACAATTGAGTCACTCTGTCTGATTGCTAAGGCTGTTGCCGCTACTGACTTCAAGCACGCAGGGAGTGCCTGAGCTACTGAATCCAATGCACTTGAAAAATAAGCGCAAGGCTTATGTGAACCTGCTTGATCTTGAGTGAGGACAGACAATGCTGTACCCTCACGTTCTGTAACAAAAAGTGTAAAAGGTTTGCTGTAACATGGTGTCGCTAGAACTGGTGCTTGGCATAAAGCTTTCTTTAATTCCTCAAAAGCCTGTGTATGTTCCTGAGTCCAAGGGAGGGCAGTCGAAGTCGCTGCCTCCTGCGTTGTTAACTGAATGAGTGGTTTAGCTAGAAATGCATACTGGGGAATCCATTGTCTGCAGTACGAGGTGAGGCCTATAAAGGCCCGCACTTCCTTTTGTGTCTGGGGTTGTGGCATATTTACGATTAACTGAATGCGATCGGGAGTGAGCTGTCTCCCCACTTTGGACAGCAAGTGACCCAAGTACACAACTTGCTGAACACAGAATTGTAGCTTCGAAGGAGACACCTTGTGTCCCTTGTCGGCCAGAAAATGTAAAACTGTCAGTGATGCTTGTTCACATTCGGGCTCACTTCGTGCGGTGATCAGCAGATCATCGACGTATTGCAGTAAAGCGGTGTTAACTGGCATTGTGATACAATCAAGTTGTCTTTTCAGTGCTTGGCTATAGATGCTGGGGCTTTCTGTGAATCCTTGAGGTGCGCGCGAAAATTTGAAACTTCGTCCATTTAAACTGAATCCGAAGAGATATTGGCTCTCTGGATCAATAGGTACACTGAAGAAGGCGTTCTTGAGGTCAATTACAGTAAAGAACGTTGCTTCTGAATCAATAGCAGTCAATAAGGATGAGATGTCGGGAACCACAGGGTACTGTGGAATAATGCATTTATTCAGTTCTCTTAAATCAATCACCAGCCGATATACTGGCGGTGCATTGGGATCAGTACGTTTAAGAATCGGAATGATGGGTGAATTGCAGATATTGGAGTCGGTTTCTACAACCACTCCTTGGACAATGAGCTCTTCAATGATTTCCAGTAAAGCCACTACAGCATCGGGTGGTAACTTGTATTGTCTGATTCTGGGTAAAACTACACCTGCTTTGAGTGTAACACGGTATGGTGTAATGTGCATACAACCTACATCAGTTGGGCCTTTTGCCCACAGGTGATCTGGTACATTTTTCAATCTGACATCAAATTCACGTAACACATAATGACCCTTGAAATCCCGCAGAAAGAGTCTAACTCCCTCCGGGGAACAGCATATTATAGCTCCTAGAGCCTTCAATGTTTTTATTCCTAACAGATTTTCTGGACATGATTTCGTGAGTAACAGGTCTGTAACACGTGATAGTGGACCCACAGCCAGGGGAACAGGGTTTCGATACCTCATTCACAATGGGCTGTCCTGAAAAACCAAGGGAAACATTCTGTGAGCCTGAGAGGGGTGCCCCTGGAACTTCATCATGGCTGATGGTGGTACGACTTGCCCCTGTGTCAATTAAAAACTTTCTGTCTTTTCCCAATACTTGACTATGTACATAAGGACCTTCTTGATCTACAGGAATCTCAATAAGAGGCAAGCCACCCTCCCTCTCTAGGCTGTTTCATGTGTATCGTGAATAATCGGGATAAGCGGACTGGGCATACTGGTACATCTGTTGTGAAACTTGCTGAGTTGCGGCAATGGGCTGCGGCTGTGATACCGCTACTGTCTGTGCTGCATGTGGCGAAGCATGCGTAGGCTGTGTATTCTGCGTGGGCTGTATATTCTGTGAAGACGGATGCTGGTTATGGTCTTGTCTAGGCGGATGCGGCCTTTCTTTAGTTTTACCTGTCGCTATGTTATGTTTCAGAACTTGGCATTCGTGTACGTAGTGACCTGGCTGCTTGCAATAATTACATGTCCCTTTAACGGGAGCTGCGGCATGACTTGTCTGGGTCGTACCCTTTCTGTGGCCGTCGGTTGGGACCGACTGCGCTACTAGCATTTTCATTTTCGTGTCTTTCATACGTTTCTGTTCCTGATCCTGCTCTTCTCTAATTCTGTTCTGATGGTATTGTAACATTTGTAACATCTGTGATGGCGTATTGGCTTGCCATGTACTCTCGACCTTGTATACACGGTTTTTAACTGCTAACAGGGAATTTTCGACTAACTTTGATACAAAAAGATGCGGGTACGACTCGCTACTTGGTTTAAGACCACTATTTATAATGAAACATTTCTCGAATCTTGAATAGAAGTCACTAGTATCTTCATCGGGTTTCTGTTTACATGCTGATATTGCATCCCAGTCTTCCTTTCTAGTTGTCAATAATCTTGGCAGAACCTGTACTATCAAACCTGGTAATGCTTTAGTTTTCTCCCCAAGGCCTACCCCTGGGACACGTTTATTCTCTTCCTCTTCTATTTCTGCCCATACAATCTTTTTCTCTCCCACCTTTAACATTTTCGTGATATCTTTGTGCGTATAATCCCCCATCAGTAACATGTCTTTAAGCTCTCTGTGAAAACCTGCAGGGTCTTTATCATGGCACGGGACTAGTTTCTTCATTTCTAACAGTTCTAACTTAGTCAGAGGAGTGTGTACATACACACGTTTCAAGTTATGATCCTCACCCATCACTGGATGCACTTCTCGTAAGGGGTTCTGACTTTCAATGCCATGCAGACGTTCCATATGATACATTTTCCTTTCTGGGGGCGGGGCGGAAACATATTCGGGACTTATGAAAGTGTTATATCTGTGGCGTTGTTCTAGAATTATTTGAATTAATTTGGTGCTTAAACCTCTCCATCTATCCATGAGTAGTTCTTCTAATGTATCGTGTAAGGGACCTGGGTCAGAATGTTGATTTCTGTATTTAGTGAGGAGGTGCTGAATCATGTATACACCTGCTAATTTCTGCTCGTCTGGGGAAAGGTTCAGGAATGTCTGTGCTACGGTATCATCATTGTATATATCAGGATTGTCAGTCCATAATATGGCTGACCGGGCTAGTTCTTGTTCATCCATAGAATTGAGTACATGGTACCCCATTCGTTCTCGAAGCCTTTTATCAGTCTCCTGGAACTGATGTTCAGGAGAATTCGGGTTTGTTAAGGCAGAGAGAAAAAACTCTCTTGCTTTCCGGACGAATGCCTTTCCTAAGGTAAGTTCCCTTACCTACATACGCTATAGTGCCTGTAGTCTTTTCTGGTTCTTCAGGTTCTTCTTCCCCCTCGGAGGAAGCTTTTTCTTTCTCTTTTTCGTGTATTTCTATCACTGTTTTTCTTATTTTCTTGTACATACTGGCTATGCAAGTCCCCTTGTCGTGTTTTCCTTCAGATATATTTTGACCCCACCTGTTGAGTGCATCTAATTCACCCTGATCTGTCTCAGGCCTGTCTCGTTCTCTTATTAAGCAATTTATGAAAAAACGTAGTATCTGTCCTTGAACGTCAACTTTCTGATGCTCCATGGCATCCTTAATACTGTCAGGGTCTTTCCCAGTCTGTACAAACTGATATATTCTATCTAGGTACTCTTTCATTCCTGAAAACAACAGCAGGAAATCAGTAGCAGATCGTAACCGTAGTGATGCCATCATCATTCTATCGTCTTTACCGGGTACTGGATCATATCTGCAAACTGTAAGTTGTCCTTTGAGTATGTCGAGGCGGGGTGATTTGAACGTGAAAGGACTCTGCAAGTCCCCGAGCTGTAACCTGTGCGTTAATGGCGGGGTCTGGAAACCTCCTGCCGCACCTCCTGAGGCGGAAGCTTGGACATTATCTCTCTGTGGAGTCTGTATCTGTACTTGATTTTGTCTTTTAGTAGGGTCAGGTAGACGTGGTTTCGGTACATTAACTTTAGGTATGGGAAGTGGTGGAGGTGGTGGAACAGAGGGGATCTGTTGTGGTACTGGCGGAATATGATCTTGGGGCGGGTTACCACCCCCGTCCCTGTCGTTAGGCAGGGCGCGGACAGGCAGATTGGTGTAGGCGGGAGCTACATCCTCTAGATAGGAATTCAGGAATATGTCTTTAGTGGTTCTGTGAGTTACTTTAGTTGGAACTAATGGCGACGGCAGATTTTTCGGTATTTCTGAAATGGCTTCAGGCGAACCCTCGGCCACAAGATACATACCATTTACAAGATTGTTTCGTGCGCGGTCTACTTGCTCTGTTTTTACTCGAATCCCCTCAATAACTAATTCGTTTTCTTGGGCTTTTTCTGATTCTTTAAGTCTGTCTTCTCTACGTAGTTCTTTTTCAACACGTTTATGTGATTCCTTACGCCAAAACTCTATGGCGTCTTTCTGAGATTGTCTGGCTTTCTTTTTCCATAATGCTTCTTCTACCTTCATGATGCACTCGGCATCCCATGTTCCATTAACTGGCCATCTGTGTCTCTCGTCTAGATGTTTAGTGTAGTCGGCCCATAAGTCTAGATACAATATGGCATCTATGCCATGCTTATGATACATGAAATTTCCAGGAGTGTCCCTAGGGGGGATAGGAATTTCTTCCTCTAGCATCCCTTTCCTAGTTCCTATCTGCTTTAACTTGTTAAAGAACGGCATCTTGTTTTACTTAGTACTGAACGCTCAATCCTTGCTACTTAATACTGGATACAGCTAGTTATACACGAACACAAAAATGCACAAGAACAGTCACTCATACAACGACATTGATCACATAAAAAGACATTTGCGACATATATTACTACCCCCTATATCGGATGTACTGCTAAACAGCACAGATACACTGTCAGAGACAATGCAGAAACTTGAATACCTGATGTACTGCTAAACAGCACAGATACACTGTCTAAAACAGTGCAGACCGGACTTGTGTACCCAAACCCGTCTAGATACGTCTCAGCAATGGTACTCACCGGGAAGCACGGAAAACAGAAGGCCTCGGAAAACTCGACTGGACTGGACTGGACTCGGCTCGACTCGACACATGGATACTTCGGAAAACTGGTGGGCCTCTTGACACCTCGGACCTTGCTTCTTTCGGCTAGGCTCTGGTCGGGATCCTCCGCACTCCTCACCGCCTCGTCTGGGCACTGATCGCAATCTTCGTCACCTCCTTGGGCCAGAGGGAGATACAGGAAATCCTGCCGGTACGCGTAGGTTCCGTCTGACTGATGGCAGGGGACAGAGTCTGCAACGCACCAACCGGCGCGTGAGGTGGGGGAGGGGTCCCTATTCGGGCGCCAAAATGTCGTAAATATTTAATTTACTATCTTAATTTCTATGCAGGTAAGTACTTAATCAATAATAACTCAATCGGAAGAAAGAAAACAGAGTCCGTGCTGTTAGAGTTCTTAGGGGTTTTATTCCTTAAAAAGGAATCGTTCCGGAACAGGATATCATGTTCCTGCAACCACACAGGGTCCAGGAAGGGATAGAGCCCTAATTTATTGACAATACATAGCTTATATACTTAATTTACATCATAGAAAGCAATATAGTAGGCGTAACAGCTGAGAGAAGACAAGATAACAGCATCCACGTGTTACTAGTGCGTAATCAGAAGGCGTGAACTAGGCGTAAACTGGAGGTGTGTTCTAGAAACGTCACAAGTAGTGTCACATGTGGGTGGCACTAAACAGAAATGTTGCAATGTCAGCAGAAATCGGGGGCTTGGGTGCGCGTGCAGCTGCATGACGTATGATTGGCGTGAAACTGCAGGGTGCAGGGGACTTGACATTTCAACTAGCGGAAAGAGACAGGAGTCTGGCATGTCAGATCAACTTGTACTTTTATCATATCTGATATCTGATGTTTAGGAACTGGACTATCTGGGCGGAAAGGTCTCTGGGGCAGAAGCTATTCTATACTGACTGTGAGTGCGTGTATAAGCGCCTGAGTGTCTGCATGAGAAACGTGGGGGCATGGGCCTTCCAGGGTAGCGTGGTAACAGAGGCTATGAATTACTTGCATGGAGACAGGACGGTCAGGCCCTTTTGCTCTACAGCTGGGGGAATGTTTACTTAAACTAGTAGGCAGGAATGCGTCTTTGGAAAGGGAAACAGATAACTCGAAGGTTGAATTCATTCTTGGCAGGCAGCAGGCTGAGCTGAGCGCGGTGGGCCGCGCTAGAAGTAAGGCAGAGTTCACCGGTACGGGGGCAGCCTGGGCTGAGGCTTTCAGAGTCAGAAGGCAGGAAAAGCTCGATGGCAGAAATTCAGGGCCTACTTTGCCAGAGCTGAAAAACGTGTAAGGTACACCACAAAAAGACGTTGGCATGGCATACTTAGGAACGGACTATCCAACCCATTCAGGGTGGGTCTGAAAGAGGACATGTTAACGTTGGACGCAAATGTATTTGCGTCTTCATAGCTGGTACAGGAGGGAAATTACATGCACTTTGAACTCGTACATGGAGACGGTGGGGTACACGATAGGGAACATAACTTGACCAAAAACGTATATTTCCTCAGTACTCCCGTTCATTCACCTTTACTCTGCTTCTCTCACCATCAGTACTCTTCCTTCACCCTCACTCATCTTGTCCAACTCCCTCTTTTCTCTATCTGTTCCTCACTTCTCTTTCTTATTTTCCTCCATCACTACCCTTGTCTTGCTGTATCAATCAGTCTCTTGTCACTGCCCCCTCACTCTCTTTCCTTCATATGATCATTGAGTGACTTTCACTCACTCTACTTCTTTCAGTTCCTCACTCCCTTTCGCTCACTGCCCTTTTTTCCATTCGGGTCTAAGTTTGTTCCTCTGTGTCAGTCAGTATAACTGATTTACTACTTCACAGCCCGTCACTCTTCCTCTGTTTTTCTGTTTTATTGTCTCCCTTTCTTTCCACCAGTCTTCCTTTTGTTTTCTCTCTCTTTCCATAAATTCTTCTCTCTCACTTACTTCTTTTTCCTTTCTCTTAATATGCTTCTTTTTCCATCACGCCCCTTCCCTCGCTCTTATATCCTTTCCCTCACTATCCCTGCCCTTCATTCAATCTGAGTCTTCTTCCTCCACTTCATGTTCTCTTCTCTCTGCATCACTCTCATTCCATTTCTCCTGCACCCATTCCCTCACTCTTCCTCACACTCTTTCACTTGCTCCATCCATCAATTCTCTTCCCCTAATCTCGTTTCCTCAATCCCTTTTGGTAACTCTCATTCCTTTAGTCTCTCACTCCTTTTAGTCCATTACATAGTTCCTCTCTTCCTCTGTGTTTCTCCCTCACCCTTCCTTTCTTTACCTTTCTGTTTTTTTCACTTCTACTTTCTTTTGTATTATGAAAAATATATTGTAATTCATTTTTTTCTTGTCTTCACAGATACTATATTTATGAAAAAGAATTCTTTTAAGTTGTCATTATTTATAAGGAAAGTATGACAAACACTTTTTTCTTCACTCTCTTGTGTTTCTCTCTTTTCTATTCTTTATTCTCTCTCTTACTCTTCTTCCTCTAGTCGTCTAACTCTGCTTTTGTCATTGTTATTATTGCTCTTCATTCACTTTTGTAATGTTTCTGTGACTATCAGTACTCTCTATTTTCTGTCACTCACCTTGTTCAACTCACTGTTTACCCTGTCTGTCTCTCACTTTTCTTTCCTATGTTCGTACATCACTACCTTTG
This sequence comes from Lissotriton vulgaris, assembly GCF_964263255.1. Lineage (NCBI taxonomy): Eukaryota > Metazoa > Chordata > Amphibia > Caudata > Salamandridae > Lissotriton > Lissotriton vulgaris. Next base: position 1,121,333,050 of record NC_141687.1, read on the forward strand.
TGTTACTGTATCATTTAGTCTCTTCTCAGTCCCCCTTACTCTCGTTTCATAACATTAACTTTCACTGACCTTCACTCACTCTTTTTGTCACTCCCTCACTCACCTTTCCTTCATCTGTTTTTAAATCTCTTCCTCTGTCTTATTCACTGTAACTGATTTACTCCTTCACACCCCTCACTCTCCTTTTGTTTGTCTCTTTTACTGTTTTCCTCTCTCTTCACTACTCTTTCTTTTATTTTGTCTCTCTCTTTCTATAAATATGGTTCTTTTTGAATCACTCCCTCTCCCTCAATCTTATATACCTTCCCTCACTGTCACTGCCCTTCATTTAATCTGAGTCCTTTTTCCCACTTCATGTTATCCTCACTATGTATCCAATTTTGTCTTCATCCTCTCTGTCCCTCACTTCTCTTTCTATCTTCCTCCATTACTACCTTTGTCTTGCTGTATCACTCAGTCTCTTCTGAGTCTCTCCTTACTTATTTTTCTTCATATGATCCCCTAGTCTCTTTTACTCTCTCCCCTTACTTCTCTTTCTTCATTCACTTTTGCTTTCTCCCATTCGTTTAGTCCCACACTTCCTTTCACTCATTTTCTCTCTCCCTCTCGTTCCTTCTATCTCAGTCAGTCTAACTGCCTTACTTTCTCTCAGTCATTTGCTTTCCCTCTCTTTCTCTCTTACTTTCTCTCTCTCTTTCTCACTCCCTCACCCTTCCTCTCTTTCTCTTTCTGTTTCCGTCACTGCTATTTTCTTTTGTATTATGAAATATATATTATAACTAAATTTTTTCTTTTCTTCCACAGATAGTATATTTTTTGAAAAAAATATACTATAAAGTTGTCATTATTTATAAGGTAAGTTTGACAAACAAAAAATACTTTTTCATCACTCTCTTACTTTTCTTTCTCTCTTTCATATTCTTTAATCTCTCTCTTACTAACCTTCCTTTACTGATCTTACTCTCCTTTTCTCGTTGTCATTACTGCCCTTCATTCACCTCTACACTCCTTTTCTCTTCAAAAGTACTCTTCCTTCACCATAACGGACCTTGTCTAACTCCCTCTTTCCACTGCCTGTCTCTTACTTCTCTTTCCTATCTTCCTCAATCACTACCTTGTGTTGCTGTATCGCTCAATCTGTTCTCACACCCCCTTACTCTCTTTCTATTACATCATCCCTTACTGACCTTCAGTCACTCCACTTCTCTCACTCTTTCACTCCCTTTTACTCACTCCCCTTCCTTTATTCTCTCCCTCATTCTCCTTTCCTTCATCCGTCTCTGAATCTCTTCCTCTGTCTCAATCAGTATAACTGATTTACTCCTTCACACTTCTTCACTCTCCCTCTGTTTGTCTCTCTCACTGTCTCCCTCTCTCTCCACCACTCTTTTTTTTCTTTCTTCTCTCTTTCCATAAATCCTTCTCTGTCACTCACTACTGTTTCCTCTCTCTTAATATGCTTCTTTTTCCCTCCCTGTCACTGCCCTTTAGTAACACTCACTCATCTTTTCCTACTTCATATTCTCATCTCTGTGCATCACTCCTATTCTCTTTCACCTGCTTCTATTCTCTCACTCCCCCTTACTCTCTTTCCTTCACTCCATCCGTCAATCCTCTTCCCTTACTTCACTTTCCTCATTCACTTTTGCTAATTCCCATTCCTTTAGTCCCCACTCCCCTTCACTCCATTTTTCTCTCCCTCTCTTCTTCTGTGTCACTCAGTCTAACTGCCTCACTCCCTCTCACTCACTTCCTCTCTTTCTCTTTCTCCCTCATTCTCCTTCCCTCACCCTCATACCCTTTCTCTAAACTGTCACTGCCCTTCAATTACCGTCACTCCCCTTCCCCACTACATTTCCACCTGTCTCTATGTCACCCCTCTTGTCTTTTCTGTTCTGTTTCCCTCACTCTCCCTTACTCTCCTTCACTCATTTAAATCCTCAGTCCCTTTCCCTCACTACACTTTCCTAAGTCCCTCCATTCCCTCACTCAATTTTTCTCTCCCTCACTCCCCACTTCTCACTTTCACTTACCTCCTTTTTATCATCCTCATACCCCTTCCCCTCACCATCATTCCACTTCTCTTACCTTCACTCCCCTTACCCTACTCCGTCTCCTTCTCTCCGTCCCTTACTACCCTTCCCTGTCTACGCCTCCGCTCCCCTTTTTTTACTCCCCCTCCCTCACTCTCTTTTTGTTAGTGACCATCCCTTACTTTTTTACTCCCCTTAACTAACTCCCCTACCCTTAGTCTCCTTCTTTCAATCATTCTTTGATTCCATTTTCCTCACTCACCATACTCCCCTTTCCTCACTCATTCCTTCAGTCCCTTCCTCCCCTTCACTCAGTCATTTCAGTCATTCATTTATACACTACACATTCATTCAAAAAACAATGACACAGTGTGTAAGAATTACAGCTCTTTTTGGAGAAGTGAGTTAGTTCTGAAAAGAACTTTTTTTTGTTTTGTTGTTTTTTATTTTTTTTATTTTTTGAAAGTTTTATATATTTCTTTTTTTCAAACAGGAATAGGAAACAGGAACGGCAAAACTGTTCAACAGGAACAAAGTAAATTAAAAAAAAATCATCTCTTCTGGGGGCATTAGTGATCTCGAATTCTGTGCTCAATTAGACTAAGGCTCTGCTCCCCGTACAAGATAATTTTGAAGCACTTGTTGCATCTCATGTGCACAGAACTCAAGTATGGCCTTAAGTCCAATTCTGAAGCCAATGGTGATGCAGGTGTTGTTGCTGACAATGTGCTGGCCACAGCAGGTGGAATTTGTGAGGCCATGGCTCTTGTCTCAGCTTGTGCAAACTGCACAGGGTGCACATTTCTGACGTGCCTGATCATTGTATGTATTGAAAACGAATATTTCTTAAGAGGGTTTCCCCTCGAAAGGACAGATCCACATATAGTGCACTTGACTTTAGGGGCATTTACTTTTTTCAGTCCTCTGGAAATGTGAAAAATTTCCATATAAATGATACCTTCCCCTTCCTTGCAGGTAGCTGATGTTTGTGTTCTGATTCTGAAGAAGAATCCTGTCTTTCTGCCATTATGAAGGAATTTCTCTTGAAACCTGCAAAGGCTCCTTCTCCCACGAGAATGAAACAGAAAGTGAGGGAAGTGGGTGGGGTTTTTGAAGATTCTAGAACAGAAACTACTATTAACCATTGAAAGGTGTTGTTTTCAAGTCACATGACTTGACGTGCGCGCATGGTGCGCGCACGTCGCTTCAAAATGGCGTTTTACCCGATTTTCATTAAAGTTTCAAAACATAAAAAGGAGGCAAGGAAGAGACTCCCTGACCCCCTAGGTTTTATCAGGGGGCCCCTTAAGGACCCAGACGGCCCAAAAAACATGTTTTTTTAAAATAAAAATCGTGAGTTGCGCGCACGTTGCGCGCACCTCCGAGGCACAAGACTGGGAAAAACTATTGTAGAGAACGTGGAAAGAAGGCAAGGAAGTGACTCCCTGACCCCCTAGGTTTTCTCACGGGTTCCCTGAAGGACACCAACGGCCCAAAAAAACATTTATTTTCTTTAAAAATCGCGAGGTGCGTGCACGTTGGGCGCACCCCTGAAAAAACACAAAAAAATATATAAACAAATTTGACTGTTTACATGTGTATTGAAGATGTAGAGTATACTATTCAACTTTATCTAAATCATAAAAAATACATGTGCTGTTGCATATTACATAATACAGTCAATGTATTACAATATACAAAGGCAGTGTGTTGAAAAGTAAATTTATAAATAAATAATGATTTGCAAATTAGCCTTTTAAAATATTGGAAATTCACTAGAAAATCATCGCTTTTACACACATCATAGTTACAAATTAGCATTTAAAAATATTGTAAATTCACAGAAAAAAACATAGGTTTTACACGTTATAGTTAAGAATTAGCATTTAAAAAACCTTTGAAATTCACTGAAAAAAACTATAGGTTTCAGGCCTTATATAGTTAGGAATTAGCATTTAAAAAACCTTTGAAATTCACTGAAAAAACCATAGGTTTCAGGCCTTATATAGTTAGGAATTTGCATTTAAAAACCTTGCAAATTCACTGAAAAAAACATAGGTTTGAGGCCTTATATAGTTAGTAATTAGCATTTAAAAAAAACATTGAAATTTACTGAAAAAACATAGGTTTCAGGCCTTATATAGTTAGGAATTAGCATTTAAAAAACCTTTGAAATTCACTCAAAAAACTATGGGGCAGATTTATGTCGGACTTGCGCCACGTTTAAGCCGCTGTTGCAACACGCAACGGTGGCGTAAACGTAGTGCATCCCTGCGACCCATTTACAACGTGACGCATCTAGGCAGATGCATCACGTTGTAAAGCCCTGCGCCACATGTGGGCGTTCCGGCGCAGGGTGGGCGCTCCGGGGCAGGTGCGCCTCGCAAAAGTGCCTGCGTGAAATCTACAAGATTTCACCAGGTACTTTTAGGCCAATGCTGCGTCAAAACCCTGGGCCTGCTTGAAGCAGGCGTAAGGCAGCATTGGACAGATAGGGCCCCCAAAGCATTGCTGGATCTGCATCGCGCTTGCGACGCAACTCCAGCAATGCGCCGCCTTTACGGCACAGATGCATCACACATCTGTGCTGTTTTTGCCCCATGGTGCGCCGCATTGTAAATGCGGCGGACCATGCGTGGTGGAGCTGTGGCGCACAATGTGTATGAAAAGGTATATGTGATTGTCACGTGGATGATGTCATCAGTGATGTCATCAGTGATGTCATTTGAGATGTCATCAGTGATGCCACTGACCATGTCATGAATGATGTAATATGTGACATCATCAGCAGTGGATTGCGGGTGCGCAAAATATAGTTTGTACAACTAACTATATAGGAGCAGTTTCAATGGTTTTGTATGAGTGAAATGTCCAGCTAACTATAACAGCCCTAAAACTTATAGTTTTTTGAGTGAATTTCAAAGGTTTTTTAAAAGCTAATTCCTAACTATATAAGGCCTGAAACCTATGTTTTTTTCAGTGAATATATATATATATATATATATATATATATATATACCCAAACGAAGCTGCTTCTGCTGCAACGCTGTGACCCATTGAAAAGTGGCGTACGCTCCGGCGAAGCAACCGGTATATTAAGAATTCCACACAGATATCAGTATCTAGTACGCTCTCAGGAACCACACAACAATCCAGGAGTAAACTTTAAGTCTTCAGTTTATTCACACAACGCGTTTCGGCGACTTGCCTTGATCACGTGTGATCACACGTGATCAAGGCAAGTCGCCGAAACGCGTTGTGTGAATAAACTGAAGACTTAAAGTTTACTCCTGGATTGTTGTGTGGTTCTTGAGAGCATACTAGATACTGATATCTGTGTGGAATATATATATATATATATATATATATATATATATATATATATATATATATATATATATATATATATATATATATATATATTCACTGAAAAAACCATAGGTTTCACACCAGTTATAGTTAGGAATTAGCATTTAAAAAACCTATTAAATTCACTGACAAAACCATAGATTTCACACCATTTATAGTTAGCTGGAAATTTTACTGACATAAAACCATTGAAATTCCCACGTTATAGTTAGTTGGACTCACTATAACTTGCGCGCCTGTAATGCACTGCTGATGACGTCACATATTACATCACTCATGACATGGTCAGTGACATCACTCATGACATCACTGATGACACCATCCAGTGAATGTGTGTCTTTCTGAAAAATAAATTTGTTTTATATATGTATTTGTAAAGGTCGATGGAAGAATAAATGTTTAAATAAGTGTGTAAATGGATGTTTTTAAAAAAAAAAATTGGTTGGGTAACTGGCTTATTACGTGTATCTTAGTGAATACATATATTAGCGAGTATTGTTTAAATATTTAAATGTTTGTATCAGTGTTTCTCTTTGTGTATAAGTGGCTGCAGGGGTTGGTGACTGACTCACTGTTTGTATGTGTTTTGAAGACAGCATATGTGCAGGACTGTATGGGTGGATGAGTGTGTATATGTGTGTGTTAGTGAGTGAATGACTGTCTCACTAGTGTCTTCATTAGTAACGACATATGTTTTAATCTAGTATATGTGAGTATTGATGTATATAAGTGAGTATAGTATATATAGTGAGAGATTGTAGGAGTTCCTGTTTAAATAAGTATGTGTTTCTATAAGTGATTGTTTAAGAGAGTAAGTATGGGTAAGTTTCCTTAGAAGTAAGGTGGTAGTGTGTGTATAAATGTATATGCAAATAAATGGATGTTCAATAGTTTATTTGCATGTGTGAGTATGTGTGTGAGTAACTTTTGGATGACTGCTGATGTGTAACAGGATGTATAGGTGTATCACTACATATGATGAGTGAGTATATATATGAGTGACTATATGGAACTGTTGGTGAATGAGTGGATGTGTATATAGATGGTGGAATTACTGAATTGGTTGTTGTTACTGGTTTGGGTATCTCCATTTTTTTCAAAATGTTTGTTTCTATTTTTGAATATGTGTTTCAAGCGTTACATTACACTGAAATTAGGTCTGTCACTCTGTCACAAGGATGGTGTCATCAGTGATGTCATGAGTGATGTCACTGACCATGTCATGAGTGATGTAATATGTGACGTCATCAGCAGTGCATTACAGGCGCGCAAGTTATAGTGAGTCCAACTAACTATAACGTGGGAATTTCAATGGTTTTATGTCAGTAAAATTTCCAGCTAACTATAAATGGTGTGAAATCTATGGTTTTGTCAGTGAATTTAATAGGTTTTTTAAATGCTAATTCCTAACTATAACTGGTGTGAAACCTATGGTTTTTTCAGTGAATTTCAAAGGTTTTTTAAATGCTAATTCCTAACTATAACTGGTGTGAAACCTATGGTTTTTTCAGTGAATTTCAAAGGTTTTTTTAATGCTAATTCCTAACTATATGATATTCAAGAAGGGGGGATTGGCCCAGCAAGGTTAGGGAAGGAAGGCAGGGCCGATTATTGATAAACAAATAAGATGCGCCTTCGCAACCACTTAGTATGAACAATTACTTTCAATAGAAATAAACGCAAATTAATCCGTTATTCCTAGCCTCAAAGTTAGGCTGCTTTAGTATTTAATCATTTCAACATTTTTGAAAAGAAAAAGGACATGTAATCAACTCAACAGAGAATACATTTTGATGATGACATGCTAACAAAACACAAAGTAACTGAACAGATACAAAATCAATTTGGACATTTGGAGAAAAAATATACACAAAAATCACAATATTTATCAAAAACAGCAACTGTAGCGAGTAGTGATCTAATCAACTACCTAACAAAAACAGTTGAAACCTGATGAAACCATTCTTGCATGTTTACACAATTCATGACACAAAAACTTGCAACTGTTATGATTACAATTACAAAATTGATGCAAAAGGTTTTTTCTTATCACTCGGGATTCAGGCTGTACTTAATGTATTGGCCGACGCGTTTCAAGTCTTGGTTTTTGAAATTACCAGACTCTCATCAGGGCTGGATGAGTCTTTAAAAGGTATATCAACTGTTTACAAGGAAAAACAAAAAAACTTAATGAAACTAGTTTTCCCAGAAAGTCTAAAATACAGAGCAGTTGTTTGGACGTAAAAAAATACTTCATACCTGGTCAATGACCAGCGGAAGTTGTGCGTCTCAAGTTCAGCGTTTTATGCAGTGCTCACCTGTAATTAACAAGGTGACATAGGCTAAGTGGATTTAAGGACAATAAGGGTGCTCAATTGCAAATTTAGTAATAAGCGTGGTTTACCTAGTGTGTGATCACGCGTAGTGAACCTTCTCCGGTTCTCTGTATTACAGGGGACGACGTGGCAAGTTTTTCAACAGGTCTGGTGAGAAATAATACCTAGCGTTAAAAAATGCATGTGACTGCCGGCGCATGAAGCGCTCAAGAGGCCAGTACTTACATTACTGAATCTGTATCACACGTTAGTCGGGTGCGCGGCAGTGCCGATTTCCAAGTTCTGGAAGGTAAATGAAACCGGGTTGAAAAAACAGTCACCCGGCAGTGCCGATTTTCAAGTTCTGGAAGGTAAATGAAACCGGGTTGAAAAAACAATCACCCGAGTAGCGGCGTAGTCAGCGTGTGCGCTGTTTAGCTGAAAGCGGCAAAAGGCGCTTACCTTCAAACCAAGATTTAATCGCCGAGCTGAATGTCTCCTATTCCATGAAAGTAAGGACCGGCCATCCTGCTACCTCCTTCGTTACAATGTGGTAACAGCAGGTTGGGGTCACGTGACGAGGGCGGAGCTACGCTAATTGGTCATGGAACTGCATTATGGGAATTGTGGTCCATATATGAAAAAAAGATCTAATGATTTTTGTTAAAAAATCATTAGTGGCCGGATGGTTGCACCCTGGCTCAAGGGGATCGGTATAGAGGTTCCACGAAGTGGGTTATACCCTGTTCAGCTCGCTCATTGTGTTTAGACCGCTATTTATACTGTCGAACTTCATAATTAAGTACGCCTCTTTGCGTAGTAAGGCACTGTCCACGCATCCTGATACATTTTTAGAATCAATTGTGGCTAGCACAGTCCACTTGAACTGGTTTTCATTATGATTTTGGCTCACAAAGTGTTCAACCATCGGTGCCGATTGGACCTTTTTCCTGATTCGCGACCGATGTTGGGTTATTCTTGTGTTGATTTGTTGACTCGTTTTGCCTATGTACACCCTGTCACACGGGCAAAGCACTGCATAAACAACATTTTTAGTTTTGCAATTAGTGAAGTTGGTGTGTTTCCAAGAAATTCCTTTATGGTCAAAGACCTCCCCCTCCAGGGTTGTTGGGCAAGCAACACAATTCCCACACCGATGATGGCCCACAATCGGTGGCAGATTCCATTGTGTTGTCAAATTACTTATGGGTTTAGGAATATAGCTGTCAGCACGTATAAGTTGCTGCCCAATACTAGGGTTTTTCTTCATAGCAAAGATGGGCTTGGGCATGGGGCAGTTAAGGTTCTCTAATAAATGCCAATTTTTAAGGACAATTTGTCGAAATTTATTAGTGTGGGGACCAAAAGTGGTCACACAAACAAGTTTGTTGAGATCTAGCTTGTTCTTTTTCTCTAACAGAGACTCTCTCGGTGTGCATCTTGCTCTTTTTGTTGAATGTTTGAGCAGTTTTTTGGGGTATCCCCTCCCTTCCATTTCTTTACAGAACAATTCAGCGTGTTTATCAAATTCCTCCAACTCAGTGCAATTTCTCCTAATTCGTAGCAGTTGGCCATAGGGTAAGTTTTGTTTTAGACACTGAGGATGTGAGCTATTGAAATGCAATATGGTATTTCTGTCTGTCTCCTTTTTGTACAGTGATGTGATGAGATGTTCCTCTTGACATTTAATCGAGACATCTAGAAAGGTCATTTCTCGATTACTTGATTGTAATGAAAATTGGATGTCAGTGTGACGTGAATTGATCCAATTGTGAAAAAGGTCCAACTCAGTCTGGCTCCCCTGCCACAGGAGCCAGACATCGTCTATATACCTCAACCACTGCAGTATCTTGTCAGAAAAAGGATTATTGTGAAAAATGAATTTTTCTTCATACTGGGCCATATAAAGTACAGCCATTTCCGGCGCATAAGGACAGCCCATGGCTGTCCCTTTGACCTGTACAAAAAACTCATTTTCAAACTTGAAATAATTCATACGGAGGGAAATTTCAGCCAACGAGAGTATAAATGAAGTAGGCACCCTATGGGGTCTTTCTCTGGAGTCAAGATATACCTCAATCACCTCAAGTGCCTCGTCCTGAGGGATTTGGGTATATAATGACGTGACATCCATTGTTGCCATTAACTGTGTCTCATTATTAAAGTGCATGCCCTCTACTTTCGTGATGAAGTCTGTAGTGTCTCTGAGGTATGATGTGACATCACAGAGAAACGGTTTTAGAAAATAATCAATATATTTAGATATTGGCTCGAGTGCTGAATCACAGCCTGAGACTATTGGCCTGCCTGGGGGGTCAGCACTATTTTTATGTATTTTTGGCAAAAAATACAACACCGGTGTCCTCGGATGTTTTTTATTTAGAAATTCGAACTCATTGGGGCCAAGGAAACCTTGTTCAAGAGCTTCTTTAGTCAAGTGGTTAATTCTCCCTAAAATCTCATGGACAGGATCTTCCTTTACTGGTCGATACCATTCCTGATTTTTAACATGTGTGTAGCCCACGGAATGGTACATGGTGCGGGGCCAGATCACTACAGCCCCGCCCTTATCAGCTTGTTTGATGATGATCGACTTGTCCGTTTTGAGATTTTGGATGGCAACTGATTGTCCCTTTGAGATGTTATGTTTAACATAACATTTGGCTTTCTCCAGCTTAGTTAAAGAAGAGAGGATTGCCTGCTCAAAGGCATAGATCTGTTTTGGCAAATTCATAGTTGGAATGAATTTGGATTTTACTCTTAACCCAGTGATTTCAAGATTTTTAGTCACCTCTGCTCCTGCAAAGTACGACTTCAATCTTATCTTTCTACAAAATTCTAATGCCTCTAGCTTCATCTTAGTAAAGTCAGTGCGTTTGGTAGGGACAAATTTCAGACCCAAAGCAAGAACGCTCCTCTCATCCATAGACAATTGTTTATTGGAGAGATTGACTATTGTGGATAGCTCTGATTGTTCTAGTTGTTGTACTGTCTGTTCCTTGTTCGCATCGCCCAAGGTTGTTTGAAGCGCACGCGGTTTGGTTGACCTCTTTCTAAAAATTCTTTCTAAAATTCCTAACTATATAACACCTGAAAGCCCACCAGGAATCTCCAGTATGCGCCAGGGGACTGCATTGCAGAGAGGTGTAATGAAGCCACAACCCTTTTTACACCTCTCTGCAACGCAGCCCCCGTGCATGTTTGAAGAGGGGGAACTAATTCCCCTTGCATACTGGGGGCCCCTGGGGGCCAATTAGCCCACCTGGAACCTCCAGTATGCGCCAGGGGCTGCATTGCAGAGGTGTAATGAGACTATGCCCCTTGTTACACCTCTCTGCAACGCAGCCCACTGCCGCGTTTGCAGAGGGGGAACTAATTCCCCTTGCATACTGGGGGTCCCTGGGGTCAACTGGTCCACCAGGAGCCTCCAGTATGCGCGAGGGAGCTGCATTGCAGAGAAGTGTAATGAGGCCACACCCTTGTTACACCTCTCTGCAATGCACGCCACTGGCGCGTTTGAAGAGGGGGGACTAATTCCCCTTGCATACTGGGGGTCCCTGGATCATATCTGCCCAAACACCGATATTCCGAACGATTGTAAATTACTTTTCTTGAGAAACATTTGGATTTGGATTATCATGTCCTATACTTTGGAATTTTTGAAAGACTGACTTTGAGGATGCTATAAATTACTCAAGTCTGCCCGAATTGTGTGGGTAAAATTGATACCTAGTCACTTTGAATAAGAATATACTTATGTCTCGTCTAACATTTGGAAGAAATATCTAGTTATATGACAACTGGATACCGACATAACTTGAAGGAAATAAGAACGCCCTGAAGAAGTTCTGTTGTACAGAACGAAACCTTTCGGCTGGCTGTGGTACATAAACTTAAGGAAAATAAAAGCATTTGAATATACACCAAGATTCAGCGCTTCAATAAGGACTCTAAGTGATATGATTTGATTGGACTCATTGTGAAAGTGGTGCTGTGCCAAACTTTGGAATATTCTCCACTACTCTCTACTACTTACTCTCTCCTACTCCACTACTCTCAAATACTCACTGTCTACTACTCATTCTCTACTACTCTACTACTCTCTACTACTCTCTCTCTACTACTCACTCCCTACTACTCGCTACTCACTACTCCCTACTACTCACTATCTACTACTCTCTACTACTCACTCTCTACTACTCTCTCTCTACTACTCACTCTTTACTACTCACTACTACTCTCTACTACTCACTCTCTACTTCTCACTCTCTACTACTGTCTACTACTCACTCTCTACTACTCTCTCTCTACTAGTCTCTACTACTCACTCTACTACTCACTTTCTACTACTCACTACTATTCTCTCTGCTACTCATTCTCTACTACTCTCTACTACTCACTCTCTACTACTCACTCTCTACTACTCACTCTTTACTACTCTCTACTACTCACTTTCTACTGCTCTCTACTACTCACTCTACTACTTACTCTCTACTACTGTCTACTACTCACTCTCTACTACTCACTCTCTACTACTCTCTACTACTCACTCTACTATTCACTCTACTACTCTCTACTACTCACTCTCTGCTACTCTCTCTACTGCTCTCTACTACTCTCTACTACTCACTCTCTACTCTCTATTACTCACTCTCTACTCTCTACCTCTCTACCTCTCTCTTCTTCTCTCTCTACTAATCTCTACCTCTCTACCGCTACCTCTCTACCTCTCTACCTCTACACCTCTACCTCTCTACCTCTCTCTACACGCACACATATACACATATATGCATATATATATATGCATATGCATTTATTACCTACTGGCGGTCGCCAGTAGGTAGTTATAGTTAGGATAATTTTCAATGTTAAATCTCAACATTCTATTTTGAATAACTTTGGCGCCGGTTGACGAATCTGCCTGAAATTTTCAGGAAAATGGTCTCATGGCGGTCCGGTCCTTCCCTGAAAGTTTGGGGGGGATTCGTCAAGCGGGGGCCGAGATAAAAGGGGGGTCCCAAAACGCGTTTTCCCCATGTTAATTTCCATAGGGCGGTCGATTTCACTTTTAGCCCGAACGGCTGAATGGATTTCCACCAAACTTGGCAAAATTGTAGGGACTGGTAGCCCGATGTGCCTTTGCTATGTCTCAAGATATGTGCTCCAGTGGATTTTGAGTAATTTAGGTTCAAAAAAATATATATATCTATAGCCGCGCTCCCGTGCGCGCACGGGAGTGCGCTCCAGGCGCGACACGCGACTTGCGCGCAGGAAGCTGATTGGATCTCAGTTGTCTGTAAACATTCTAAACAGTGCGGAGCGGCCGCCATCTTGTGTCTCGGTAAAATCGAGACACAAGGAGTTTGAAAAAAAAAGGGGCAAATGACCATAAGGGGGAAGAGTAGACCCCCTCTGACCCCCTAGGTTTGATGTAGGGACTAAAATAGGGTCCTGCAGGGCATTAAAAAATTTTTTTCGTTTTGCGCGGGGATAGCCGCGCTCCCGTGCGCGCACGGGAGTGCGCTCCAGGCGCGACACGCGACTTGCGCGCAGGAAGCTGATTGGATCATAAGGGGGAAGAGTAGACCCCCTCTGACCCCCTAAATCCAGGACTATATTTATGAAGGCCTTGCGCTGTTAGTTTTGCGCTTCCTGTGCGTCAATTTTTGTGACGCACCAGCGGTGTAAAAAAATGCGCATTGTTATGCAATATTTAAAAAGTGACGCATCTATCTAGATGCGTCACTTTTTAAATATAGTGCAACGAGGTACATTTTATTACACTGCTGGTGTTATGCGTCACTTTTCTGTGCGCACTCCTTATGACGTTCCAGATGTGTCATATTTAATGTATGACGAATCATGTTGCAGATACAATATGGCGCAGAGTTTTAAAAAGTGACCCATGTACCTAGATGCGTCACTTTTTAAAAATAGCGTCAGGTATAATGTATGCAGAGGGGGTGTTCTCCCGCAAAAAGCTTTGTAATAGCGACGCAGTGAAATCTTTGAGATTTCACTGCGTCAGTTTTAGGATGCTGTTGCGTCAAAATCTTGTGTCTGCTTTACAGCAGGTGTTAGACTGAGGCAAGACCTTTCATATGCTGCTTTCCCCATTTGAAAGGACACATTACTGGAGTTGCGTCACTTTTGTGACGCACTCCAGCAATGCGTTACTTGGAATGTCATAAGGAGTGCGCACAGAAAAGTGACGCATTGCACCAGTAGTGTAAAAAAATGTGTTGCGTTGCGTTATATTTAAAAAGTGAGGTATCTAGGTAGATGGGTCACTTTTTAAAATCAAGCGCCACATTATATCTGCGTGAGGTATAATGCATGCAGAGGGGGTGTTCCCCCACAAAAAGCTTTGTAATAGCGACGCAGTGAAATGTTTGAGATTTCACTGCGTCACTTTTAGGATGCTGTTGCATCCTTTAAATATAGTGCAACGAGGCACATTTTATTACACTGCTGGTGTGATGCGTCACTTTTCTGTACACAGTCCTTATGACATTCCAGATGTGTCATATTTAATGTATGACGAATCATGTTGCAAGGAGTTACAGATACGTCAGTATTTCTGACATATGTGTAAACATAAAAGTGATGCGAGGCCGGCGCAAAATTTTGACGCAATAGCATCCTAAAAGTGACGCAGGGAAATCTCATAGATTTCAGTACGTTGTTATTACCAAGCTTTTTGCGAGGGATTGCCCCCTCTGCATACATTATACCTGATGCAGATACAATATGGCGCAGAGTTTTAAAAAGTGACCCATGTACCTACATGCGTCACTTTTTAAAAAATAGTGTCAGGTATAATGCATGCAGAGGGGGTGTTCCTTGCAAAAAGCTTGGTAATAATGACGCAGTGCGTCACTTTTAGGATGCAGTTGCGCCAAAATCTTGCGCCTGCTTCACAGCAAACCTTTCACATGGTGCTTTTTCCATGTGAAAGGACACATTACTGGAGTTGCGTCACTTTTGTGACGCACTCCTGCAATGCGTTACTTTTGTGTTTAGAGATATGTCAGAAATACTGACATATCTGTAACTCCTTGCGAATTGATTAGTCATATATTAAATATGACATATGTGGAATGTCATAAGGAGTGCGTCCAGATAAGTGACGCATCGCTATTTTCACGTAGCGATGCGTCACTTTTCAGAAATGAGGCCTCCAGTTTATTCACTGTGTCATAAATTTCTTTTCTAACACTCACCTTCTTTCAGTCCTCCTACTTCACTTCCTTTCACCTCTCATACCTTTCTGTTCTTTCTTACTCATTCTCCTTTCAATTATCAATGCACTATATTTCACTTACTCTTCATTTTTTAAGATTATAGCTCTTTGATGAGAATTGGAGGTAGTTCTGAAAAGAACTTTTGGTTTTCTTCTTTTAACTGAAGAGGAACAAAAACAGGGAATAGAAACTGCTCAACAGGAGCAAAAAGAAAAGAAAAAAATTAGGGGTGGGAAGGGCAGTGATGGTTCTCTAATGCCCGAACCATGAGCAGGACACTTTGCTCCCCATAGGTGAGGAGTTGATTGCAGTATCTGCATCTGACGACCCCATGGTTGAATGCAGGTTGGATGTTTGCTACCTGCCCCTGAGATTGATCTCTTCCGGAAGAAGTTGCTCCTCCTGTAGATGTAGAGGCCCCATCTCTAGGAACCTCCTGTGCCAGAGCCCTGACACTTTCCCGGGCAAAATTCTGGGGGTGCCTGGTCTCCACATGTCGGATCATCGTAAAGTTCCCAAAAGAGTACTTTTTTTGGGGGTTACCCCGTGACAGGACCTTTTTGCAGATCCTGCACTCTACTTTTGGTGCATTCACCTTTTTCTGGTCTGCTGGAAATTTAAAGAATTTCCAGATGAAATGTCCCTTCACCTTTGGGGTAGGTGGCTCTTCATCAATGAAGTCATCTTCACTGCTGGATGATCTGGCAGCCATGATGAATCCAGGAATATGGAGCAGCAAAAAAGGCAGGTCTTTCAGTCACAAAAGTGAAAGAAGAAGTGAAGGAAATGGGTGGGGATTTCATTCATTGTAAAAAAAAACTGTTAGCAACCAATGAAAAGTGTTATTTTAGGGTCACATGACCTGACGCGCTTACGATGCGCGCTCGGGTGCACTTCCGGGTGCGTTTACGCAGCGCGATCGTAGGCGCTTCCGGGGCGCACACGTGGCGCGATCGTAGGCGCTTTTGCGTGCGTTTAGGCTCCGCGCACGTATGCGCTTCCGAGGGCACGTACGTTGCGCGCCGAAGTGACGTCATCAATCTTTAATAGAAATGCATAATCATTTTCCATATTAAAAAAAACAAATTTTATTTGTATGGTACGAAATGTTTTGCATTATTATTAACTTTTCATTCATATTTTTTTTTCACGAACGACAGTTGCGCTCTGGGTGCGCTTTCAGATGAGCGCACGGAGAAGCTTACAGGAGAGCTTAGCTGAAAGCTTCCCCGAGCGCGCACCCAGAGCGCAAAAAAAAAAATTAGAAAAAAAATGAATACTTAAAAAAAACAGCAAATTGTAAAAAAAAAAAAGGTTAGAAACTCGATATACAAAGGAATTAGCATTTAAAAAACCTATGAAATACACTGAAAAAACCATAGGTTTCACACCAGTTATAGTTAGGAATTAGCATTTAAAAAACCTTTGAAATTCACTGAAAAAACCATAGGTTTCACACCAGTTATAGTTAGGAATTAGCATTTAAAAAACCTATTAAATTCACTGAAAAAACCATAGGTTTCACACCAGTTATAGTTAGCTGGAAATTTTACTGATATAAAACCATTGAAATTCCCACGTTATAGTTAGTCGGACTCACTATAACTTGCGCGTGCAATGCACTGCTGATGACATCACATATTACATCACTCATGACATGGTCAGTGACATCACTCATGACATCACTGATGACATCATCCTTGCGACAGAGTGACAGACCTCCTTTTAGTGTAATGTAACCCTTGAAACACATATTCAAAAATAGAAACTAATATTTTCAAAAAAGTGGATATACCCATACCAGTTACAACAACCAATTCAGTAATACCACCATCTAATACACATCCACTCATGTGTATGTATATGGGTTATTAGATATTTTTATTAGTATCAGTATGAGTTTCTATATGGTTTGGTGGGGGTATTACTTAGCACATAGATGCATGAGTGACTGACTCTTTGTTTGTATGTGTTTTGAAGACAGCATATGTACAGGACTGTATGGGTGGATGAGTGTCTATATGTGTTTGTTAGTGAGTGAATGACTGTCTCACTAGTGTCTTTATCAGTAACTACATATGTTTTAATCTGTGAGAGTAAGAGATTGTAAGAGTTCCTGTTTAAATAAGTATGTGTTTATATAAGTGATTGTTTAAGAGAATAAATATGTGTAATTTTAAATAGAAGTAAGGTGGAAGTGTGTGTATAACTCTATATTCAAATAAATGGATGTTCAATAGTTTATTTGCACGTGTGAATATGTGTGTGAGTAACTTTTGGATGAATGTTGGTGTGTAACAGGATGTATAGGTGTATCACTTCATATGATGAGTGAGTATATGTATGAGTGACTATATAGAACTGTTGGTGAATGAGTGGATGTGTATATAGATAGTGGAATTACTGAATTGCTTGTTGTAACTGATATAGGTATCTCCATTTTATTAAAAATTTCAGTTTCTATTTTTGAATATGTGTCTCAAGGGTTACATTATAGTGAAAGGAGGTCTCTCACTATGTCACAAGGATGGTGTCATGAGTGATGTCACTGACCATGTCATGAGTGATGTAATATGTGATGTCATCAGCAGTGCATTGCACGCGCAAGTTATAGTGAGTCCGACTAACTATAACGTGGGAATTTCAATGGTTTTATATCAGTAAAATTTCCAGCTAACTATAACTGGTGTGAAACCTATGGTTTTTTCAGTGAATTTAATAGGTTTTTTAAATGCTAATTCCTAACTATAACTGGTGTGAAACCTATGGTTTTTTCAGTGAATATATATATGTATGTGTATGTATAAAAAAAGAACAACAAAACATTTTTTTTTTAAACAGCTACTTTTAAAACTGTCATTCTTTTTCCCCATGGTACTCTCCCCGGTACGCTTACCGGTGCGCGTACCGGTGCGCGTACCGGGCGCTCACCCCGCGAAAATCAAAAAATGTTTTTATTTTTTTTTTGCTCCGCGGGGCCCTTTTATGGCCCCCACATCAAACCTAGGGGGTCAAGGGGGGTCTACTCTGCCCCCTTATGGTCATTTCCCTCTTTGTTTTGGCCACCTCTCGTGTCTCGATCCTACCGAGACACAAGATGGCGGCCGCTCCGGACTGTTTAGAATGTTTACAGACACCCCAGAGCCAATCAGCTTTCTGCGAGCAAGTCGCGGTAAGCGCCCGGTGCGCGTACCGGTGCGCGTACCGGAGCGCGGCTATAGATATATATATTTTTTTGAACCTTAATTACTCAAAATCCACTGGAGCACATATCTTGAGACATAGCAAAGGCACATCGGGCTACCAGTCCCTACAATTTTGCCAAGTTTGGTGGAAATCCATTCAGCCGTTCGGGCTAAAAGTGAAATCGACCGCCCTATGGAAATTAACATGGGGAAAACGCGTTTTGGGACCCCCCTTTTATCGCTTGACGAATCCCCCCCAAACTTTCAGGGAAGGACCGGAACGCCGCGAGGCCATTTTGAGGAAATTTTCAGGCAGATTCGTCAACCGGCGCCAAAGTTATTCCAAATAGAATTTTCAGATTTAACATTGAAAAAAATCCTAACTATAACTACCTACTGGCGACCGCCAGTAGGTAATATATATATATATATATATAGGTGAGGCTCTTCCTGTCTCTTTGTTTTTATATATATATCAGCCAACATGTTTCAGCCACTTAATCATTCCCTAAAAAAGGGATTGGAATATATATAAATTTAATGATGTATATTAACTCGCCTTAAGTTTGCAATTAGAAGACCAGCATGCTATAGAATATAAAACTTGCATTTAAGCAGTTAGTATTACTGTTTTTTCTATGTTGTAAATTAGCCTGGGAAAGACGTATATCCATTCGGTAGTCTTTCTTTCATGCTTATAAATAGGCTTTCCTGTTTTCAGTTTCTATTTTTGGTAAATTCTGGTGGTGTTTTCTCAGTGTTTTCCAGTGATTTCAATACCTCGAAAAAACAGTGCTTTTCAGTGGTTACTCATTTTCGCGCCATAAAAAACAACTGAAATGGTGTTTTACCGGTGTTTATGGTACGCTTTGCTTTTATTATTGCTTGCTTTCTTAATTGGTGCATGGTATATAGCCAGTCTATGTACAGTGTATATGAGGTCCAAATAAACTTTTACAAGTCAAATTTATTGTAGTACACCATACAATATTTCTTCAGTGAATCTTTGGTCATTTGCTCTCTCTCTTTCCTTCCCATGTACACTTTCATTTGTGAAAAGGCCCTCAAGACATTGGCACTTGAGACTGGCAACGCCAAAACAGACAGTACACAATTTGCCAACTCTGGCCACCAAGACTCTTGCAGAAAGTGCATACATGACATCCTCGACGTTCTCACGCCCATTAACAAATTGCACTGAAACCAGGTCACCCTAGGCCTACTATCTCCCGTCAACCTACATGATGCATCCAACCAGTGTACGGGCAAAGGAGTGAAGTGCTTTACAACCTTCAATAAAATTCTTACATCATTGCAAGTTTGAACTGTGTAAAACTGACTCTGTCTGGTGGCACTAAGCTCCCCACTCTAAGAAGGGGTGAAAAACAAGATAGCCTTGTTAAGTAAAATGGTCGTATACAGACCTGCGAAGTACTTAGGTGCGGCTGCAGTTAGACAGACGCCAGAACACAATAGGGGGCCTGGTGTTGCTCTGGCCCTTTGGCCTTTCACACCTCGGCTCCCCATTCTCTTGTCTGTCTTCGCCCCCTGCACTCTGTGTTGCACTAAACAATGCCAGAACGTTCTTTAATGGCCAGTGAGGTAAACAACGACAATGCTCGACCAGTATTCTGAAAAATGTGGACGGATGGTAAATTGTTAGTTACATGCAAGGCAGGAGCCTGATATCCGACTGACTCAGTCTCACACCAATAGGTCTTTAATTCAATCTTAACGTTTCCCTAAATGATATACTTTTGATTTATGTATGGACTTTGCATTAAGCACTCGCTGTATATGAACAAGGTCAAGACACTTTGCAGTCGTAAATAACCTTACTTAACTGCAGAAACTAGGCACTCTCTGCAAACAACATGGGAAAGATGCTCTGGATCAGCAGAATCAGTCATCAAGAGCTCATCTTTTAGAAAGTAGGCCTCAGAGGCAGGTAAAAGCCAGATGTAACAACAAAAATTGCATGTTTAAAAGTGGCAAGCTTGGCACAGATGAATTCCCAATGTGCAATACACTAAATTCAAATTGTAATTTGCAAAACGAACGATGGAACAATTTCAGACATCTTTCACTGTATGAGGGCCAGCTGATTAAGACGGGGTGAGGGCGTGACACACAAATTCCATGGATGGCTGGCGACTTCTAGCTTGCAATGTTGGTGCAAGTCAAAAACTAATGGAGAAGTTTATTGCCCAGCCTCCATCCCTTCAATCACTTGCCCTGGGTCAAATCCTGTCTCAGGAATATGAATGACCCGGACCATCTGTAACTCCATTGTGTATGGATCTAATGCACTGTGAACAAGTTGTTTCCGATAGCTGACCCCAATAATTTGCCTCAAGAATGTACCATGTACAACTCCACCCAAAGGAAGAGGGGGAACAAGAGGTGGAGCGAAAGGAGGTCCCTTGCTCTGTAGATCATAGGAACACACTTAGATCGAGCACACTTGCAATAAACTAAAACACCCCATCGAAAGACCAGACCAAGTACAGGGTGAGACGGAGGGAGGGGAAAAAGAGACGTTTTGGGTCCAAATTTGATCTAAGATGCGGCCCTTGATATGTGTGGGCGAAAGAATTTGTTGAGACAGGTTCAAACTGGTGAGGGCCTCGAAGACCTCCAAGGCGTGGGTCCCGGCATTGATGTTGTTGAACCAATAATTGAGGTCGCCGAAGAGGGCGAATCTAGGATGGGAAGTGAGGAGGTTGATCAACTGGTCAGACAGAGTGGCCGCGAAGGTTGGCATCGGTTGAGGGGGACGGTAGAGAAGGAGAAAGTTTAAGGCCCCGCTTTCCGTGTTTAAGCTGAAGATGAGATTGTCAACACCCGGGAGGGAGATAGATGGGATAGAGGTGGAATTCAAGTGTTTGGAGATTATGGCCGCTACCCCACCCCCAGGGCGATTTCCTGGCCGATCAGCCTAAACAGGCATTCTAAATTTCTGTGATTCCACAAAGAGTTCAATCTGACCAGTACTTGGTTTCCTCTGGGGGCTTTCCGTGATTAAAAACAGAAATATAACACAACAACTGACATAAAAACAGCCTGGAGTATTGATTTTGTCAATGGTTGTTAGCTGTTTCTGATAAATGAGTAACAACAACAAATTATTTTACTTGTACCTTGTCACTTTTTGACCAATGAATGAGTGCCTCCTTCACACACATTTGTACAGAATCACACCTGCAATTTGAATACTGTATTGTTGCTCTGTGTTCTCTGCAGAGAGGCCATGTATTGAATGATCATGCATTCTGAACACCTTCTTGATCCTCAGGTAGGCACAATGAAAAAGTTATACTGCATTCGGCCTCAAATACAAAGCTCTCAATTGTAGCCTGTTATAAACACCTGGATGCAACTCAATACAAAGTGTGCACCATACAAGAGTAATATGCTGTGAAACGAATTAAACTAATTTGTTGCCATGTATTACCCTAACACACATTGTCAGACAGACAGGAAATAGGCCCCAGCATCGAAATAAAAGTGGCCCCCATTAGTGAATTAGGCAGCTAGAAAAATTTCTGCATTTGCAAATTATATCAGTTTTTAATTTGTAAAGAGATGCTATATACGATTTTGTAAGGTATGGAAGACTGCATATATTTGAGTTTGCTGGAAGCAATGTTTGTTTTAAAATATCAACAGTAAATGACCATAAAGCGGGCCTGTAAACATCCAAAAAAATAGTCTACGTACTGACCTGACAGATTAGACCGTTGGGCACAGCCTGATTTGATTGCCCTATAGGTCAGTCCGACCCTGCAAAAGTGTCATACCTCACTGTGCAGACACTAGACCAGTTTCTTTGCAGGTCAAGTTAGTACATGAATATAGGAAAAGATATGGAGCCCGTTTGAATGTCCAATCTAATTTATTGCTGGGTCTAAGACATGTAGAGCCTTGCTCCAACCACTTGGTAATGCTGTGCCTGCTCCTCTGCCTACACCCCTTGTCTCACTGTCATACTCACACCTATCTGCCCCTCCCCCTTTGTTCTCACCTCTATGCTTCCTTTCCCAGTTTTCCCTCATGGTAGGTGAGCAGTTTTCAAGTGACAGGACGTCATTCTATCCTTTGTTGTGCGCCCTGCAGGATATCCTGCTTTTCATTCATACAGGGGCAGGGCGCACTTCACACATAAGGGCAGTTTAAGTACCTATCAAATCGCTGCCATCATCATGCAACTACAGCGATAAGGCCCTGCGAGAGGGGCCAGCAGGGGAAATGGGTAATAAAAGAAAACCTTAAAACTCTCGGGGGCCCCCCTGGGCCTCGAAACACAGAAGTCTTTAAAGGTGCGAGGCCCCCCTCCATGCTGCCCATGCCTAGCGCCGGCCCTGGTGCTAGCTACAGACTAGTGCCGAGTTATTGTGAGGACTGTTTTCTTTTCAGAGTCAAGGACATGCTTCTCTCTTTTCGTCACAGAAGAGTCTGGAGCGCCCTGTAACAGTAGGTGACGATGCTTGTTGTAGCGGAAATGCGCGCCTGTGTTAAATAGCTTTAGCCTCATGAATGTCTTTGTTGGATGACAAAGTTAAATTGCAATTTCATGGTTTGGTTTCAAAGGGCCGTGTTTATAAAATTCATGAGCTGTTAAAATGTGTCGGAAAATCTGCACCCGGTGAGCAGCGGAGATGTGTATTTATTCATTTATGCGTTTTTATATAGCGCAGACTTTACCCGAAGGCGTCGGAGCTAAAGGCATTAAGATTAAATAAATTAACTACGCTCAACTTTGCATAACATGGATTACTGTGAAATATTGTAAAACACATGTTACATGGCTGATAATTAGCATTAACAGATGACTAGATTATATCAAGAGATACAATTACCTCACTCTACGAGCGAGTGGCAATTCTGCACGGCCAGGCCTTCTCGTGGCCCCACTGACACCCGGGGCAAACCATGCCGCCCGGGCATGATTAATGTCAGGTTCAGGCGTTCAGCAGCAAAGCTGCACACTGGTGTGCCCTGGGCTGCGAGGCCGCTGTGATCCTTGGGGTTGGCTCGGGGGTCCGGTCACAGGAACACATTTTTAAAAAGAATTCCGCGGTGTAAAGCGCGCTCATTGCTGCTAAAACTTCCTCCTCGCATTATGCATCAGCAGCAGGAAGTCACGCGCTGCTCGCACTTCAGACGGCCGCCGCCTTCAGAATAGTGCCGCCTGGGGCGGACCGCCCCCACCGCACCCCCTCTCTGCTGTCCCGCGACCCTGCTGGCTTAAATCCGCAGCAGTGGGAGGACATTCCTCAAGGATAGTTCTTTTTTGTGCTCCTTTGGCTCCCTCAAGTGGCCTAGCGGAGCAACAAATATGTAAAAAAAAAATCAGTGACACTCGAAATATGTAGAAAAACAGTGACACTCGGTTTAAACCAGGTCACCTTATTTTCAATCGGTAGGGTATTATCGTTTACATTCGGTTTAAACCGAATTCCGAACAGCCTACTTATAAATCATGTGACCTGCAGCCCACTCAGTGTAGGGGGGTGTGTACATTTGATGTAAAAAAACGTATAAAAACACAACGGTCGCCATATTTGCTGAATGTGATCAAGGGCTCTTGAAGCCCGAAACGCGTCGTTGCAGGCTGAAGAAACGCAAATAAAATCTATATCTTGCCTGACTTGCTGTGGTGGTCTGAGTTCCTTCCTCGCCGCACGCCGGAAGTGGTGGGAATTGTTTGGTGCTTATCGTTACAGAGGTCGGTTGCCTCTGTCTCCAGACCACCTCCCTGTAAGCTGTAAGCCGTTTTCAACCGCATTTGTGCAGGATCCGTGGTGGAATTGGTACAGCGGCTTCTCCCTGATTCCAGTTATTGCCGGAAAGAACGAACCAGCGTCGGTACGTGTTCGACCGAGTCGGAGGGCTCGCTAGAAGACTGCGCACGCCGGTGAGTGGGGGCATTGTGGAAATATCAGGAAGGGAGTTACAACAAGCAGGCAAAGACAAGGAACAAAATTGACCTGTGTCAGTTTGAATGAACACTTGAAGCGTTTTATTATACAGCCTGCCATGTCAGCGACGGCAGAACAGGAGAGAGAAAGGGAGCTGGCGGCAGTAAGCATGTTTTCTATTCAAAGACAATGATGCAAAAGTTCTCCTAAAACTCTTCGAGGCAAAATCCAAACTTGAAATTACAAAATGGTGGGAAAATAAATCCCTTTCTGAATTCAGCAAGGTGGGGCGTGTTCCCCGTGGGCTGAGGATTCTGTTGGCCCCGAGCCTCGATAGACCGAACCCGGAAATGCTCCGTGAGTGGGGAGAGAGTAATCTGCAGGCGTCTATGAATTTGGTACGAATTTTATGCAAGTATGCCAAAATAGATCGCATAGAAATTTTGAAAGAACTGGAAGAAATTACAGCTAAAATTGAAAAACTGCCTCCATCAGAATATATCAATAAGACCAAAGCGGATATTACAGAAGGTAAAATACCATCACTCCGCATTTTTTACTCCTCATACTTTCACTCCTCATACCATTAGTCCGCAGGTACCTTTACTCCGCATTTTTTCATTCCGCATGCCTTCATATATTATATGCTTTTATCTGGCTTTCCTTAATGACAAAATCATTTTAAAAGCATGATTGGTAAAAGTATATGTTTTAAGGTAAGTTGTAAGGTAAGTATATGGGTTTAAGTTATGGGGTGCAGGGGTATTTAAGGGTTAAGGGGTACAGGGGTAT
This sequence comes from Lissotriton vulgaris, assembly GCF_964263255.1. Taxonomy (NCBI): domain Eukaryota; kingdom Metazoa; phylum Chordata; class Amphibia; order Caudata; family Salamandridae; genus Lissotriton; species Lissotriton vulgaris. The sequence goes on from NC_141687.1 coordinate 1,121,357,909, forward strand.
TTTTAGGGTTCAGGGGTAGGTTTGCGTTTTGGGGTACAGGGGTATTTTTAGGGTTCAGGGGTAGGTTTGCGATTTGGGGTACAGGGGTATTTTTAGGGTTCAGGGGTAGGTTTCCATTTTGGGGTACAGGGGTATTTTTAGGGTTCAGGGGTTGTTTTGTGTTTTGGGGTACAGGGGTATTTTTAGTGTTCAGGGGTAGGTTTGCGTTTTGGGGTACAGGGGTATTTTTAGGGTTCAGGGGTTGTTTTGGGTTTTGGGGTACAGGGGTATTTTTAGGGTTCAGGGGTTGTTTTGGGTTTTGGGGTACAGGGGTATTTTTAGGGTTCAGGGGTTGTTTTGGGTTTTGGGGTACAGGTGTATTTTTAGGGTTCAGGGGTTATGTGTTTTGGAGTACAGGGGTATTTTTAGGGTTCAGAGGTTGTTTTGGGTTTTGGGGTACAGGGGTATTTTAGGGTAAAGGGGTTGTTTTGGGTTTTGAGGTACAGGGGTATTTTTAGGGTTCAGGGGTTGTTTTGGGTTTTGGGGTACAGGGGTATTTTTAGAGTTCAGGGGTTGTTTTGGGTTTTGGGGTACAGGGGTATTTTTAGGGTTCAGAGGTTGTTTTGGGTTTTGGGGTACAGGGGTATTTTTAGGGTTCAGGGGTAGGTTTGCGATTTGGGGTACAGGGGTATTTTTAGGGTTCAGGGGTAGGTTTCCGTTTTGGGGTACAGGGGTATTTTTAGGGTTCAGGGGTTGTTTTGTGTTTTGGGGTACAGGGGTATTTTTAGTGTTCAGGGGTAGGTTTGCGTTTTGGGGTACAGGGGTATTTTTAGGGTTCAGGGGTTGTTTTGGGTTTTGGGGTACAGGGGTATTTTTAGGGTTCAGGGGTTGTTTTGGGTTTTGGGGTACAGGGGTATTTTTAGGGTTCAGGGGTTGTTTTGGGTTTTGGGGTACAGGTGTATTTTTAGGGTTCAGGGGTTATGTGTTTTGGAGTACAGGGGTATTTTTAGGGTTCAGAGGTTGTTTTGGGTTTTGGGGTACAGGGGTATTTTAGGGTAAAGGGGTTGTTTTGGGTTTTGAGGTACAGGGGTATTTTTAGGGTTCAGGGGTTGTTTTGGGTTTTGGGGTACAGGGGTATTTTTAGAGTTCAGGGGTTGTTTTGGGTTTTGGGGTACAGGGGTATTTTTAGGGTTCAGAGGTTGTTTTGGGTTTTGGGGTACAGGGGTAGTTTTAGGGTTCAGGGGTTGTTTTGGGTTTTGGGGTACAGGGGTATTTTTAGGGTTCAGGGGTAGGTTTGGGTTTTGGGGTACAGGGGTAATTTTAGAGTTCAGGTGTTTTGGGTTTTGGGGTACAGGGGTATTTTTAGGGCTATGGGGTTGTTTTGGGTTTTGGGGTACAGGGGTATTTTTAGGGTTCAGGGGTTGATTTGGGTTTTGGGGTACAGGGGTATTTTTAGGGTTCAGGGGTAGGTTTGGGTTTTGGGGTACAGGGGTATTTTTAGGGTTCAGGGATTGTTTTGGGTTTTGGGGTACAGGGGTATTTTTGGGGTTAAGGGGTTGTTTAGGGTTTTGGGGTACAGGGGTACTTTTAGGGTTCAGGGGTATGTTTGGATTTTGGGGTACAGGGGTATTTTTAGGGTCAGGATGGGTTAGTGTTTAAGGGTGCTGGGGTATTTAAAGGGACTAGGGTGGAATTAGTTTTTAGGGGTTTTTTATATATATATATATATATATATATATATATATATATATATATATATATATATATATATATATATATATATATATGTGTGTGTGTATTATTAATATAGTTCTAAATATAATGTAAATTTAAAGACTTAATTCTTTTTATTTAAAATTATATATATATATGTGTGTATACATATATATATATATATATATATATATATATATATATATATATATATATATATATATATATATATATATATATATATATATATATATATATATATATATATAAAGATAAAGTACTTTTACAAAGTAGATGACTTCACCACACATGCATTTGCGTTATAATTGCATGCGGAGTGAAGTCATATGCTATGTGAAAATTTGCGGAATCATGGCATGAGGAGTAATGGTTTTTGCGGACTTAAAAATGCGGAGTGATGGTATGCGGGATTTTTTTTTGCGGAATGGAAAGACATATTCATTACAGAAAGACTTAAAAAACATGAGGACAAAATCAGGGCGAGAAAGGCCCATAAGTTTGCTAGGGATCTGGCGGACTATGAAAACGGTCAGATTTTCACGTTTTCTAGAAAGTATGACTTGGCTAAACGGAAACAATACTGTGATAAAACCTCGACCACCAGAAACGCAGAACAAGTTGATAGTACCAACGAAGATATATTCAATGATACCGTGTCAATAACCAGCGGTTCAAGCATTTCAAGTGCATCAGGGGAAACGATTTCCCAAAAACGTCCAATCCTTAACATGAGTGAGGAGCTCGATTTTTTAGTCGAGGAGAGACTGAAGACATTGCGTCCCAGGACACAAAAAAAGCAAGACGCAAATTCAGAAATAAGCGCAGGAGAGAGCAGCGCAAAAAGCTCAAAACATTCTGGAGAAAGAAGAAACGCAACTAGACAACACTGTCATCAACTTAACTGATGTAGTTCTAACCAAGGCAGAACAACAACTTTTGTCATTAGGTTTGAACTTTTGTCCCGGAGAAAACTTTGACTATGCACGCACTAGAATTGATGTTTTTTGTTTTATACGAAAACTCAAACTTATGAAACATTACGCATTAAAAGCAGACAAAAATCAAAATTGCGAGTCTGATAATATTGTGCATGATTGTGAAGAAACTCCGTTTTTACAGGCTGCTGATGTTGAGGGGGTGGTAACTATGCAAGATCTCCTCGAGGAAGAGGAGCTTAACAACAGTCAATTACTTGATCCTATTGATGTTTCTACCCAAGACAGACTGCGAAAAATTGCAGTATATCCATTCGGTAGTCTTTCTTTCATGCTAAATAAATCATGTGACCTGCAGCCCACTCAGTGTAGGGGGGTGTGTACATTTGATGTAAAAAAACGTATAAAAACACAACGGTCGCCATATTTGCTGAATGTGATCAAGGGCTCTTAAAGCCCGAAACGCATCGTTGCAGGCTGAAGAAACGCAAATAAAATCTATATCTTGCCTGACTTGCTGTGGTGGTCTGAGTTCCTTCCTCGCCGCACGCCGGAAGTGGTGGGAATTGTTTGGTGCATATTTATATATATATATATATATATATATATATATATATATATATATATATTTTGACGCTCACGGGGAATGACCAAAAAGCGGGAGGAACTCGCACACCACAACGGCTTTTCCCCAACAGCCTTTATTAGGTTCAGAACGCTGCTTTCACCGGTAAGTGGGCTGCTTCACCCGGACGTGTTTCGGGCATCTCCCTTCCTCGGCGGCATACAGTCCCTGAGACACCATGAAACTCCGCCTCCATATAGAGCCATATCGCAAGCCAGGGATTGGCTGATCTGAATGATCGTTGCGTTGCTTTGTGGGAGGCGTAGTCCGTAGTTACATGATGCTCGAATGTACTGATTTCAAAGCTCTGGATGAGCCCCAGCGTGGGCAGCGTGATAGTGTCCTTGTTGCAGTGTCCCACAAGTGAAGCCACTGGATGTAGCTTCGCGGCCTCCTTCTCTTGAGTGGTGCCTTCCCAGCGGCAGGACGGCCGCTAATTATTGACGCTCACGGGGAATGACCAAAAAGCGGGAGGAACTCGCACACCACAACGGCTTTTCCCCAACAGCCTTTATTAGGTTCAGAACGCTGCTTTCACCGGTAAGTGGGCTGCTTCAACCGGACGCGTTTCGGGCATCTCCCTTCCTCGGCGGCATACAGTCCCTGAGACACCATGAAGCTCCGCCTCCATATAGAGCCATATCGCAAGCCAGGGATTGGCTGATCTGAATGATCGTTGCGTTGCTTTGTGGGAGGCGTAGTCCGTAGTTACATGATGCTCGAATGTACTGATTTCAAAGCTCTGGATGAGCCCCAGCGTGGGCAGCGTGATAGTGTCCTTGTTGCAGTGTCCCACAAGTGAAGCCACTGGATGTAGCTTCGTGGCCTCCTTCTCTTGAGTGGTGCCTTCCCAGCGGCAGGACGGCCGCTAATTATTGACGCTCACGGGGAATGACCAAAAAGCGGGAGGAACTCGCACACCACAACGGCTTTTCCCCAACAGCCTTTATTAGGTTCAGAACGCTGCTTTCACCGGTAAGTGGGCTGCTTCAACCGGACGCGTTTCGGGCATCTCCCTTCCTCGGCGGCATACAGTCCCTGAGACACCATGAAGCTCCGCCTCCATATAGAGCCATATCGCAAGCCAGGGATTGGCTGATGTGAATGATCGTTGCGTTGCTTTGTGGGAGGCGTAGTCCGTAGTTACATGATGCTCGAATGTACTGATTTCAAAGCTCTGGATGAGCCCCAGCGTGGGCAGCGTGATAGTGTCCTTGTTGCAGTGTCCCACAAGTGAAGCCACTGGATGTAGCTTCGTGGCCTCCTTCTCTTGAGTGGTGCCTTCCCAGCGGCAGGACGGCCGCTAATTATTGACGCTCACGGGGAATGACCAAAAAGCGGGAGGAACTCGCACACCACAACGGCTTTTCCCCAACAGCCTTTATTAGGTTCAGAACGCTGCTTTCACCGGTAAGTGGGCTGCTTCAACCGGACGCGTTTCGGGCATCTCCCTTCCTCGGCGGCATACAGTCCCTGAGACACCATGAAGCTCCGCCTCCATATAGAGCCATATCTTAAGCCAGGGATTGGCTGATCTGAATGATCGTTGCGTTGCTTTGTGGGAGGCGTAGTCCGTAGTTACATGATGCTCGAATGTACTGATTTCAAAGCTCTGGATGAGCCCCAGCGTGGGCAGCGTGATAGTGTCCTTGTTGCAGTGTCCCACAAGTGAAGCCACTGGATGTAGCTTTGTGGCCTCCTTCTCTTGAGTGGTGCCTTCCCAGCGGCAGGACGGCCGCTAATTATTGACGCTCACGGGGAATGACCAAAAAGCGGGAGGAACTCGCACACCACAACGGCTTTTCCCCAACAGCCTTTATTAGGTTCAGAACGCTGCTTTCACCGGTAAGTGGGCTGCTTCAACCGGACGCGTTTCGGGCATCTCCCTTCCTCGGCGGCATACAGTCCCTGAGACACCATGAAGCTCCGCCTCCATATAGAGCCATATCGCAAGCCAGGGATTGGCTGATCTGAATGATCGTTGCGTTGCTTTGTGGGAGGCGTAGTCCGTAGTTACATGATGCTCGAATGTACTGATTTCAAAGCTCTGGATGAGCCCCAGCGTGGGCAGCGTGATAGTGTCCTTGTTGCAGTGTCCCACAAGTGAAGCCACTGGATGTAGCTTCGTGGCCTCCTTCTCTTGAGTGGTGCCTTCCCAGCGGCAGGACGGCCGCTAATTATTGACGCTCACGGGGAATGACCAAAAAGCGGGAGGAACTCGCACACCACAACGGCTTTTCCCCAACAGCCTTTATTAGGTTCAGAACGCTGCTTTCACCGGTAAGTGGGCTGCTTCAACCGGACGCGTTTCGGGCATCTCCCTTCCTCGGCGGCATACAGTCCCTGAGACACCATGAAGCTCCGCCTCCATATAGAGCCATATCGCAAGCCAGGGATTGGCTGATCTGAATGATCGTTGCGTTGCTTTGTGGGAGGCGTAGTCCGTAGTTACATGATGCTCGAATGTACTGATTTCAAAGCTCTGGATGAGCCCCAGCGTGGGCAGCGTGATAGTGTCCTTGTTGCAGTGTCCCACAAGTGAAGCCACTGGATGTAGCTTCGTGGCCTCCTTCTCTTGAGTGGTGCCTTCCCAGCGGCAGGACGGCCGCTAATTATTGACGCTCACGGGGAATGACCAAAAAGCGGGAGGAACTCGCACACCACAACGGCTTTTCCCCAACAGCCTTTATTAGGTTCAGAACGCTGCTTTCACCGGTAAGTGGGCTGCTTCAACCGGACGCGTTTCGGGCATCTCCCTTCCTCGGCGGCATACAGTCCCTGAGACACCATGAAGCTCCGCCTCCATATAGAGCCATATCGCAAGCCAGGGATTGGCTGATCTGAATGATCGTTGCGTTGCTTTGTGGGAGGCGTAGTCCGTAGTTACATGATGCTCGAATGTACTGATTTCAAAGCTCTGGATGAGCCCCAGCGTGGGCAGCGTGATAGTGTCCTTGTTGCAGTGTCCCACAAGTGAAGCCACTGGATGTAGCTTCGTGGCCTCCTTCTCTTGAGTGGTGCCTTCCCAGCGGCAGGACGGCCGCTAATTATTGACGCTCACGGGGAATGACCAAAAAGCGGGAGGAACTCGCACACCACAACGGCTTTTCCCCAACAGCCTTTATTAGGTTCAGAACGCTGCTTTCACCGGTAAGTGGGCTGCTTCAACCGGACGCGTTTCGGGCATCTCCCTTCCTCGGCGGCATACAGTCCCTGAGACACCATGAAGCTCCGCCTCCATATAGAGCCATATCGCAAGCCAGGGATTGGCTGATCTGAATGATCGTTGCGTTGCTTTGTGGGAGGCGTAGTCCGTAGTTACATGATGCTCGAATGTACTGATTTCAAAGCTCTGGATGAGCCCCAGCGTGGGCAGCGTGATAGTGTCCTTGTTGCAGTGTCCCACAAGTGAAGCCACTGGATGTAGCTGTGTGGCCTCCTTCTCTTGAGTGGTGCCTTCCCAGCGGCAGGACGGCCGCTAATTATTGACGCTCACGGGGAATGACCAAAAAGCGGGAGGAACTCGCACACCACAACGGCTTTTCCCCAACAGCCTTTATTAGGTTCAGAACGCTGCTTTCACCGGTAAGTGGGCTGCTTCAACCGGACGCGTTTCGGGCATCTCCCTTCCTCGGCGGCATACAGTCCCTGAGACACCATGAAGCTCCGCCTCCATATAGAGCCATATCGCAAGCCAGGGATTGGCTGATCTGAATGATCGTTGCGTTGCTTTGTGGGAGGCGTAGTCCGTAGTTACATGATGCTCGAATGTACTGATTTCAAAGCTCTGGATGAGCCCCAGCGTGGGCAGCGTGATAGTGTCCTTGTTGCAGTGTCCCACAAGTGAAGCCACTGGATGTAGCTTCGTGGCCTCCTTCTCTTGAGTGGTGCCTTCCCAGCGGCAGGACGGCCGCTAATTATTGACGCTCATGGGGAATGACCAAAAAGCGGGAGGAACTCGCACACCACAACGGCTTTTCCCCGACAGCCTTTATTAGGTTCAGAACGCTGCTTTCACCGGTAAGTGGGCTGCTTCAACCGGACGCGTTTTGGGCATCTCCCTTCCTCGGCGGCATACAGTCCCTGAGACACCATGAAGCTCCGCCTCCATATAGAGCCATATCGCAAGCCAGGGATTGGCTGATCTGAATGATCGTTGCGTTGCTTTGTGGGAGGCGTAGTCCGTAGTTACATGATGCTCAAATGTACTGATTTCAAAGCTCTGGATGAGCCCCAGCGTGGGCAGCGTGATAGTGTCCTTGTTGCAGTGTCCCACAAGTGAAGCCACTGGATGTAGCTTCGTGGCCTCCTTCTCTTGAGTGGTGCCTTCCCAGCGGCAGGACGGCCGCTAATTATTGACGCTCACGGGGAATGACCAAAAAGCGGGAGGAACTCGCACACCACAACGGCTTTTCCCCAACAGCCTTTATTAGGTTCAGAATGCTGCTTTCACCGGTAAGTGGGCTGCTTCAACCGGACGCGTTTCGGGCATCTCCCTTCCTCGGCGGCATACAGTCCCTGAGACACCATGAAGCTCCGCCTCCATATAGAGCCATATCGCAAGCCAGGGATTGGCTGATCTGAATGATCGTTGCGTTGCTTTGTGGGAGGCGTAGTCCGTAGTTACATGATGCTCGAATGTACTGATTTCAAAGCTCTGGATGAGCCCCAGTGTGGGCAGCGTGATAGTGTCCTTGTTGCAGTGTCCCACAAGTGAAGCCACTGGATGTAGCTTCGTGGCCTCCTTCTCTTGAGTGGTGCCTTCCCAGCGGCAGGACGGCCGCTAATTATTGACGCTCACGGGGAATGACCAAAAAGCGGGAGGAACTCGCACACCACAACGGCTTTTCCCCAACAGCCTTTATTAGGTTCAGAACGCTGCTTTCACCGGTAAATGGGCTGCTTCAACCGGACGCGTTTCGGGCATCTCCCTTCCTCGGCGGCATACAGTCCCTGAGACACCATGAAGCTCCGCCTCCATATAGAGCCATATCGCAAGCCAGGGATTGGCTGATCTGAATGATCGTTGCGTTGCTTTGTGGGAGGCGTAGTCCGTAGTTACATGATGCTCGAATGTACTGATTTCAAAGCTCTGGATGAGCCCCAGCGTGGGCAGCGTGATAGTGTCCTTGTTGCAGTGTCCCACAAGTGAAGCCACTGGATGTAGCTTCGTGGCCTCCTTCTCTTGAGTGGTGCCTTCCCAGCGGCAGGACGGCCGCTAATTATTGACGCTCACGGGGAATGACCAAAAAGCGGGAGGAACTCGCACACCACAACGGCTTTTCCCCAACAGCCTTTATTAGGTTCAGAACGCTGCTTTCACCGGTAAGTGGGCTGCTTCAACCGGACGCGTTTCGGGCATCTCCCTTCCTCGGCGGCATACAGTCCCTGAGACACCATGAAGCTCCGCCTCCATATAGAGCCATATCGCAAGCCAGGGATTGGCTGATCTGAATGATCGTTGCGTTGCTTTGTGGGAGGCGTAGTCCGTAGTTACATGATGCTCGAATGTACTGATTTCAAAGCTCTGGATGAGCCCCAGCGTGGGCAGCGTGATAGTGTCCTTGTTGCAGTGTCCCACAAGTGAAGCCACTGGATGTAGCTTCGTGGCCTCCTTCTCTTGAGTGGTGCCTTCCCAGCGGCAGGACGGCCGCTAATTATTGACGCTCACGGGGAATGACCAAAAAGCGGGAGGAACTCGCACACCACAACGGCTTTTCCCCAACAGCCTTTATTAGGTTCAGAACGCTGCTTTCACCGGTAAGTGGGCTGCTTCAACCGGACGCGTTTCGGGCATCTCCCTTCCTCGGCGGCATACAGTCCCTGAGACACCATGAAGCTCCGCCTCCATATAGAGCCATATCGCAAGCCAGGGATTGGCTGATCTGAATGATCGTTGCGTTGCTTTGTGGGAGGCGTAGTCCGTAGTTACATGATGCTCGAATGTACTGATTTCAAAGCTCTGGATGAGCCCCAGCGTGGGCAGCGTGATAGTGTCCTTGTTGCAGTGTCCCACAAGTGAAGCCACTGGATGTAGCTTCGTGGCCTCCTTCTCTTGAGTGGTGCCTTCCCAGCGGCAGGACGGCCGCTAATTATTGACGCTCACGGGGAATGACCAAAAAGCGGGAGGAACTCGCACACCACAACGGCTTTTCCCCAACAGCCTTTATTAGGTTCAGAACGCTGCTTTCACCGGTAAGTGGGCTGCTTCAACCGGACGCGTTTCGGGCATCTCCCTTCCTCGGCGGCATACAGTCCCTGAGACACCATGAAGCTCCGCCTCCATATAGAGCCATATCGCAAGCCAGGGATTGGCTGATCTGAATGATCGTTGCGTTGCTTTGTGGGAGGCGTAGTCCGTAGTTACATGATGCTCGAATGTACTGATTTCAAAGCTCTGGATGAGCCCCAGCGTGGGCAGCGGGATAGTGTCCTTGTTGCAGTGTCCCACAAGTGAAGCCACTGGATGTAGCTTCGTGGCCTCCTTCTCTTGAGTGGTGCCTTACCAGCGGCAGGACGGCCGCTAATTATTGACGCTCACGGGGAATGACCAAAAAGCGGGAGGAACTCGCACACCACAACGGCTTTTCCCCAACAGCCTTTATTAGGTTCAGAACGCTGCTTTCACCGGTAAGTGGGCTGCTTCAACCGGACGCGTTTCGGGCATCTCCCTTCCTCGGCGGCATACAGTCCCTGAGACACCATGAAGCTCCGCCTCCATATAGAGCCATATCGCAAGCCAGGGATTGGCTGATCTGAATGATCGTTGCGTTGCTTTGTGGGAGGCGTAGTCCGTAGTTACATGATGCTCGAATGTACTGATTTCAAAGCTCTGGATGAGCCCCAGCGTGGGCAGCGTGATAGTGTCCTTGTTGCAGTGTCCCACAAGTGAAGCCACTGGATGTAGCTTCGTGGCCTCCTTCTCTTGAGTGGTGCCTTCCCAGCGGCAGGACGGCCGCTAATTATTGACGCTCACGGGGAATGACCAAAAAGCGGGAGGAACTCGCACACCACAACGGCTTTTCCCCAACAGCCTTTATTAGGTTCAGAACGCTGCTTTCACCGGTAAGTGGGCTGCTTCAACCGGACGCGTTTCGGGCATCTCCCTTCCTCGGCGGCATACAGTCCCTGAGACACCATGAAGCTCCGCCTCCATAGAGAGCCATATCGCAAGCCAGGGATTGGCTGATCTGAATGATCGTTGCGTTGCTTTATGGGAGGCGTAGTCCGTAGTTACATGATGCTCGAATGTACTGATTTCAAAGCTCTGGATGAGCCCCAGCGTGGGCAGCGTGATAGTGTCCTTGTTGCAGTGTCCCACAAGTGAAGCCACTGGATGTAGCTTCGTGGCCTCCTTCTCTTGAGTGGTGCCTTCCCAGCGGCAGGACGGCCGCTAATTATTGACGCTCACGGGGAATGACCAAAAAGCGGGAGGAACTCGCACACCACAACGGCTTTTCCCCAACAGCCTTTATTAGGTTCAGAACGCTGCTTTCACCGGTAAGTGGGCTGCTTCAACCGGACGCGTTTCGGGCATCTCCCTTCCTCGGCGGCATACAGTCCCTGAGACACCATGAAGCTCCGCCTCCATATAGAGCCATATCGCAAGCCAGGGATTGGCTGATCTGAATGATCGTTGCGTTGCTTTGTGGGAGGCGTAGTCCGTAGTTACATGATGCTCGAATGTACTGATTTCAAAGCTCTGGATGAGCCCCAGCGTGGGCAGCGTGATAGTGTCCTTGTTGCAGTGTCCCACAAGTGAAGCCACTGGATGTAGCTTCGTGGCCTCCTTCTCTTGAGTGGTGCCTTCCCAGCGGCAGGACGGCCGCTAATTATTGACGCTCACGGGGAATGACCAAAAAAAAATCCCTGGCTTGCGATATGGCTCTATATGGAGGCGGAGCTTCATGGTGTCTCAGGGACTGTATGCCGCCGAGGAAGGGAGATGCCCGAAACGCGTCCGGTTGAAGCAGCCCACTTACCGGCGAAAGCAGCGTTCTGAACCTAATAAAGGCTGTTGGGGAAAAGCCGTTGTGGTGTGCGAGTTCCTCCCGCTTTTTGGTCATTCCCCGTGAGCGTCAATAATTAGCGGCCGTCCTGCCGCTGGGAAGGCACCACTCAAGAGAAGGAGGCCACAAAGCTACATCCAGTGGCTTCACTTGTGGGACACTGCAACAAGGACACTATCACGCTGCCCACGCTGGGGCTCATCCAGAGCTTTGAAATCAGTACATTCGAGCATCATGTAACTACGGACTACGCCTCCCACAAAGCAACGCAAAGATCATTCAGATCAGCCAATCCCTGGCTTGCGATATGGCTCTATATGGAGGCGGAGCTTCATGGTGTCTCAGGGACTGTATGCCGCCGAGGAAGGGAGATGCCCGAAACGCGTCCGGTTGAAGCAGCCCACTTACCGGTGAAAGCAGCGTTCTGAACCTAATAAAGGCTGTTGGGGAAAAGCCGTTGTGGTGTGCGAGTTCCTCCCGCTTTTTGGTCATTCCCCGTGAGCGTCAATAATTAGCGGCCGTCCTGCCGCTGGGAAGGCACCACTCAAGAGAAGGAGGCCACGAAGCTACATCCAGTGGCTTCACTTGTGGGACACTGCAACAAGGACACTATCCCGCTGCCCACGCTGGGGCTCATCCAGAGCTTTGAAATCAGTACATTCGAGCATCATGTAACTACGGACTACGCCTCCCACAAAGCAACGCAACGATCATCCAGATCAGCCAATCCCTGGCTTGCGATATGGCTCTATATGGAGGCGGAGCTTCATGGTGTCTCAGGGACTGTATGCCGCCGAGGAAGGGAGATGCCCGAAACGCGTCCGGTTGAAGCAGCCCACTTACCGGTGAAAGCAGCGTTCTGAACCTAATAAAGGCTGTTGGGGAAAAGCCGTTGTGGTGTGCGAGTTCCTCCCGCTTTTTGGTCATTCCCCGTGAGCGTCAATAATTAGCGGCCGTCCTGCCGCTGAGAAGGCACCACTCAAGAGAAGGAGGCCACGAAGCTACATCCAGTGGCTTCACTTGTGGGACACTGCAACAAGGACACTATCACGCTGCCCACGCTGGGGCTCATCCAGAGCTTTGAAATCAGTACATTCGAGCATCATGTAACTACGGACTACGCCTCCCACAAAGCAACGCAACGATCATTCAGATCAGCCAATCCCTGGCTTGCGATATGGCTCTATATGGAGGCGGAGCTTCATGGTGTCTCAGGGACTGTATGCCGCCGAGGAAGGGAGATGCCCGAAACGCGTCCGGTTGAAGCAGCCCACTTACCGGTGAAAGCAGCGTTCTGAACCTAATAAAGGCTGTTGGGGAAAAGCCGTTGTGGTGTGCGAGTTCCTCCCGCTTTTTGGTCATTCCCCGTGAGCGTCAATAATTAGCGGCCGTCCTGCCGCTGGGAAGGCACCACTCAAGAGAAGGAGGCCACGAAGCTACATCCAGTGGCTTCACTTGTGGGACACTGCAACAAGGACACTATCACGCTGCCCACGCTGGGGCTCATCCAGAGCTTTGAAATCAGTACATTCGAGCATCATGTAACTACGGACTACGCGTCCCACAAAGCAACGCAACGATCATTCAGATCAGCCAATCCCTGGCTTGCGATATGGCTCTATATGGAGGCGGAGCTTCATGGTGTCTCAGGGACTGTATGCCGCCGAGGAATGGAGATGCCCGAAACGCGTCCGGTTGAAGCAGCCCACTTACCGGTGAAAGCAGCGTTCTGAACCTAATAAAGGCTGTTGGGGAAAAGCCGTTGTGGTGTGCGAGTTCCTCCCGCTTTTTGGTCATTCCCCGTGAGCGTCAATAATTAGCGGCCGTCCTGCCGCTGGGAAGGCACCACTCAAGAGAAGGAGGCCACGAAGCTACATCCAGTGGCTTCACTTGTGGGACACTGCAACAAGGACACTATCACGCTGCCCACGCTGGGGCTCATCCAGAGCTTTGAAATCAGTACATTCGAGCATCATGTAACTACGGACTACGCCTCCCACAAAGCAACGCAACGATCATTCAGATCAGCCAATCCCTGGCTTGCGATATGGCTCTATATGGAGGCGGAGCTTCATGGTGTCTCAGGGACTGTATGCCGCCGAGGAAGGGAGATGCCCGAAACGCGTCCGGTTGAAGCAGCCCACTTACCGGTGAAAGCAGCGTTCTGAACCTAATAAAGGCTGTTGGGGAAAAGCCGTTGTGGTGTGCGAGTTCCTCCCGCTTTTTGGTCATTCCCCGTGAGCGTCAATATATATATATATATGTATATATTACCTACTGGCGGTCGCCAGTAGGTAGTTATAGTTATGATTTTGTTCAATGTTAAATCTCAAAATTCTATTTGGAATAACTTTTGCGCCGGTTGACGAATCTGCCTGAAAATTTCCTCAAAATGGCCTCGTGGCGCCCCGGTCCTTCCCTGAAAGTTTGAGGGGATTCGTCAAGCGGGGGCCGAGATAAAAGGGGGGTCCCAAAACGTGTTTTCCCCATGTTAATTTCTATAGGGTGGTCGATTTCACTTTTAGCCCGAACGGCTGAATGGATTTACTCCAAACTTGGCAAAATTGTAGGGACTGGTAGCCCGACGTGCCTTTGCTATGTCTCAAGATATGTGCTCCAGTGGATTTTGAGTAATTTAGGTTCAAAAAAATATATATATCTATAGGCGCGCTCCGGTGCGCGCACCGGGGAGCGCACCGGGCGCGCCACGCGACTTGCGCATGGAAAGCTGATTGGCTCTGGGTGTCTGTAAACATTCTAAACAGTCCGGAGCGGCCGCCATCTTGTATCTCAGTAGGATCGAGACATGAGAGGTGGCCAAAACAAAGGGGGAAATGACCATAAGGGGGCAGAGTAGACATCCCCTGTCCCCCTAGGTTTGATGTGGGGGCCATTAAAGGGCCCTGCGGGGTCTCAAATTATTATTTATTTTTTTCGATTTTCGCGGGGGAAGCGCCCGGTACGCGCACCGGGGAGCGCACCGGGGAGCGTACTATGGGAAAAAAATCACTTAAAAAAATTGTATGTTTATTAATTGTTTTTTTTGTTGTTTTTTTTATTTTATTTAAGTACCTACATGTAGGTACCAATGCAGAGACTTAAATTTAATGTACACCATCTCCTCTGTAGATATATTGCATGTTGTTATCGAAGTTATTGTGGTATATGGAATCCATAGCATAGTCTGTCAGGAAAGCAGAAACAGATCTTTTAAGCACTCCCTGAGAAGTCCTAGGGGATCATGGGTAGTCTATCCTGATCCCTTATGATGAAAAAGAGGTGTAAAATACACATAGGAGATAATATAGTGGGAGAAAGGTAGTAACTATGAGTAAACTTACTATGTAACAGAAAAAAAGTTGCACAGTATACTATAAGTCTCTTTTATAATATAATTATTTTGGTAATACTTCATAAATTACATATAAAAATGAATATTGTCTCAAACAATTTAAAATTATTAAATACAAATTTATTCCTCTGATACTTTTTCATAATTTAATAAAACTTGTAACATAATATTGTCCGGTATTTCCTCATAATTATAAGTACGTGATTCCATTTGTTCCAAACATTCTATTAACTGTTGGTCCAAAGAGTCATCCATGAAATCAACTTTATCTTTTTGCTCTTCTGGGTTTTCCACCTTTACTTCGATAGAAGTAACATTTGCTTGTTTTTCTCCTTCCATTTTCTTTCTGAAAATTGCATAAAAATTAACTATATTAGTAGAGTTAGGGTACTGTTGGGTTTAAGTTTAGACAGGTACTTTTGAGTTTTTAACAGTGAAGTAATTTTTGGGCAGTGTATGGTTTCAGGCAGGAAGTAGAACTATTAAAAAGTGCATGTGATGAAGCCTAAGTAAATTCTTAATTATACCATAGAAGCCTAACTCAATCCATAACTATTACAGAGAAGTCTATCTCAATCTATAACTATTACAGAGGGATAGTATATAACTAACAAAATATTTTTTCTCAAATTAACTTAAAGTGCACAACATACTTCACTTTCCAAAATAACAACTTACCTTTGAGAAAGCAGTTGAAGTTGTCAGTGTTATTTCTTTTCAAATGTACTTCAGGAAGCAGTAGTCAAAATGGCTGTGTTTCCCTCTCTTCTTTTATATATATTCTTGTACATAACCAATCAAATGTGAGGAAAAAATCGTAGAAAATGAAAGAAACTTTTTAATTGGTTGTAAATTCTAACACTTCATATGTGTTTTTGACATGTAATTTACCTCAGGATATTTAGACAGACCTGTAGCCTAAATGTCTCAATGGAATTCCACCAAATTTGGGCAAATGGTAGGGACTGCTATGTAGTAGGGCCTATTCTATATTTGATAAAAGTGTCTCCAGTGGTTTTTCTCAAAATTACTTTCCCACCTTTTTTTATGGAGCGCTTACCGGTGCGCGCTCCGGTACGCGCACCAGCAGTGTAACGGGAGTCCTCCATTTTGTGTTTCGGTACAATCGAGACACAAGATGGAGGGCAAACAATGTTCGGTATGGCTAGAAGGGGGCACGGTAGAGACTTCTTGACCCTCTAGGTTTTCTTAGGGGGGCTTAGGAGGCTCATAAAGGTAAAAAAAAAAAAAATCTTTAATTTTCCGCGGGGGATGCGCCCAGTACGCGCACCGGTAAGCGTACCGGGAAGCGTACTTTGGTGAAAAATAGTGAAAAAAGTTAGAAAAAGATAAACGTTTTGAATGATCAGAGGTAGGGTAGCTCTGAAAAGAGCTTTTGGGTTCTGTGGTTGAGTTAGGTACCTACAAGTAGGTTCCAATGCACAGTCTTAAATTCAGGAGGAATATTCTATTTCCCTCATCTGAGAAGTGCACACCATCTCCTCTGTAGATGTCTTGCATGTTGTAACGCAAGTTGTTATTGTATATTGGACCCATTCCACAGTCTCTCATGTAAGCAGAAACAGATTTATTCACATGGTTCTGTGCTTTCTCAAATTGTGGACAAAATTGGTTGGACCAGTTCCATTTCTGTCTTTGACATATATTTGAATATACCAAGGCAGTTTGTGGAAAAAGTGTCATCAATTGATCAAAGGTGTCCTTTAAGAGCATTTCCAGACCAACCCCAGTCATAGTGCCCAAATCATTTCCACCACAGTGCACTATTAAGAGGTTAGGGCTTGGCAGATGCAAAAAGGTTTTCACCAATGGTATCAATTGATGACATCTCAATCCTCTCTGGCCAAACCACTTGATTTCCAGATTTGATAAATCAAGGTTGTGATAATTTCTGCTTGCTGCATACCTTTCAGCCCAGTGGATGTAGCTATGTCCAATAACCCATACAGAATACATGATGTGAGAAGGTTCTGGTGCAGTCAGATGAAGTGTGGGAATGAAATGGCAGTTGGAACTGTAGGAGTTTACAAAAAAAAATGTGGAGTTTCCCTGCTCTTGAATCACAAGCAATGATTGGTGGATTCAGAGAGTTGAAAACTGAAAGTTAGGGTGCATGGTTGTGTTGTGTGAAAGAAACAATTTGAATGGTTAAGAAAATGTCACTAAAAGCAATAATGCCCTGGATAAGCTGGTGTATTGAGAGGTCAAACATCCTTGCTGAGTTAATTTGCAACATTGTACAATAAACTTTTGAACCTGAGAGTTCAGTTAGGAGGGAGTTGCTATGGTAACAGATAGAAAGATCTGAGAGGGGGAAGGGTGTTGGTTTGAAAATAGTGAGGGAAGACTTTTGATTGGTTGAATTAAGGCATATGTGTGCAAAGTTAGAGATTTTCTATGCCAGTCTTGGTTTCAGTGTATTGAGTGCACACCTTTTGCTCTGCTAAAGAAAAATTGGTGTGTGTGTCTGACACTGTTTTCAATCTCCCAAAGCATTTGTAAAGGTAAGAAATGATTTATTTAATTAAGATAGAGACTTGTTTGCTCTATGGAGAATATTTGGAAGCAGATAGTTAAGTTTCAGTAGTGAAATTGAATGCCTGTACATAGGTTCTGCGCAGTGTTTCATAAATGTTATTCAAAAAAAGATTTTGGGTGCAAATCAATGGTATTTTCATTTGGCCCTTATTTATGATTGCCTTGTGCAGCCGGTGCATCACTTTAAACATGGGAAATAAATGACGCTCTTGTGGCGCAAGAACTTCATAAATAAGGCCCTTAAAAGTGAAATTCTGTGCTTGTACATAGGTTCTGCCCTGTGTTTTTTAAATGTTAATCAAAAAACGATTTTGGGGGCAAATCAATGGAATTTATATTTGGGTCTAATTTATGATTGCCTTGTGCAGCCGGTGCATCACTTTAAACATGGAAAGAAAGTGACGCACTGGTGGCGCAAGGCCTTCATAAATAAGGCCCTGAGTTTATTTGCTCTTGATTTGTGCTCTGCTATTTGATAATGCTTGATATTAACATTTGCAAGGTAAAGGATTTGTATTTTGGGAAACAGTGATGTTTCAAAAGTGATATTGACTGCTTATACATAGGTTCTGCCCTGTGTTTTTTAAATGTTATTCAAAAAACGATTTTTGGTGCCAATCAATGGTATTTTTATTTGGGTCTTATTTATGATTGTCTTGTGGCGCCGGTATGTCACTTTTATTATGGGTTGCACTGGTGGTGCAAGGCCTTCATAAATAAGGCCCCGAGTTGCTGTTGTATAAACTTAAATATGTTGCAATTTATTGTTTATATTGTTTGCTTTTTGTCATTACTTTGTTGTTTGCTAATAGTGGTCTTTCATGTGTTTTTTTTTCAGAACAACAGATTCAAATCAACTTCTGAAAAGCAAGCAAAAATGCCTTCAAGGCAAAGAATTATCAAAAATACCATACGTAAAAGGAGAACATCAACAACAGAATTTATGGAATTCTCTACAACAACTACTTCAGAAAACACCAGAAAAGCTTCTGGTAAGCCAATTAAGTCTTTTCTTCGCAACATATGTCGTACAAAAAGAAATGATATTGCTAATGTGAATATTCAGAAAGAGACAGCAAATTTAAAAAGGAAGGAGAGGCCCACAAAAAATGTCTCGATTGGAGCAGGAGAGAAGAGAATGGATAGCAATAGAAGGGTAAATCAATTTAGGGACATCCGTAGGCGA
Organism: Lissotriton vulgaris; assembly: GCF_964263255.1. Taxonomy (NCBI): domain Eukaryota; kingdom Metazoa; phylum Chordata; class Amphibia; order Caudata; family Salamandridae; genus Lissotriton; species Lissotriton vulgaris. The sequence goes on from NC_141687.1 coordinate 1,121,376,288, forward strand.
ATGTTTCACAATAGGGTAGTTTTAAATTTGCTAAAAAATGATAAGAAAGGTAAACTTAGAACTGCTTTTTACAAGAAAAAGAAAAGTGTAGAGAAGATTGTTGATCAGGCTTTTGAAGTTAAGAAAAAATTATTTATTTCAGTAATCAATAGAATTAGGATACTTAATAAGGCAATTGATGTTTTCAAATCGAACAGTAGCTGGAAAAGAATTATTAATCGGAGTAATTTTTGTGAAGTATTTTCTGGTGAATGGATGCATAGTTCAAGTTCTGAGCCATTTTTCAATGAGGAGAGTTACTTTCAGGAAAATGATTTGATGCATGAAGGTGACACCAGTGGTCGAGCATATGAGGTGAAAGATGGTTGTGTGATGGAAAAAGAGAAACTTGTGTCTAGAGATGCAGAAGAGGTGTTAGCTGATGTACACATGGAAGTGCAGTAGTATTTGTAGTGTGCGACAGGATTCAATTGATTTGCTTCGAAATTTCTTACGTACATACAGTAAGAAAAGTCTCAAACAAAAAATGAAGATCTTGCAAGAGTTAGATCCTTGCAGAGTGAGAGAAAGCACAGGTTTGCATGGGCATTCACTAGCTTGTCTTTCTAGAAAAGTATGCCAGAGTGTTTTTCATCATTTTAGGATGTTAGCAGTGCATCATAATAAGGTGAGGAAATTAGTGAGAAAGTTGTATTATGCAAAAAGTCCAGCACTTAAGCTTAAACAGGTAAACAGTGCTCTTTTGCATGGATCTGAAGTGGATGTGAAGACTATTTGTGAAGAAATTGAGTTTTGTTATTTTGGGAACAAAGAGGACAGTGTAGAAATGGATATAGTAATGGATGGTAATGTGGAAGATAATGGACAGATTTCAAGAACAGAAAAGTTTGACGAGGAAATTACCAAGTTTAAGGTGAAATCAAGTGAAAGGCCTAATTTAACTTGTGTGTGTTGTCGACGGACTCATTATAAGATTCAGACTAGGTTAGTTGATTTATATGCAAAAAGTGAATTTGAAAATAATAGTGAATGGAAGGATTTTGTAAGTTATTTGTTGGTGGAGAATTCTTTTGATTTGAGTTTTGATCAGCGTATTTGTAATTATTGTTTAAAAAAATTAAATGAAAATAGAATGCCTGCTAGAGCAGTTCATAATAATCTTCAGTTGATAGATATTCCTTCTGAATTGATGGATTTAAATACTTTTGAATCTATTTTGATTCAATGTGTCCATCCATTTCAGGCTATTGTTCGCATGGAGCCTAAGACAGGGAAATTGCCTCCATCAGATTTACAGAGAGGATTAAAGAGAAGAGTTGTTTATTTGCCTCTAGAAGTAAAGAAAAATATTGATACAATTGGTGTAGAAAGAGTAGAAGAGGATCCTCTAGTTATTCTAGTTAATGGGGTTCCGACAAAGAGTAAGAAAATCTGGCAAGATTTAGTGGATGTTAGGAAAGTCAAAAAGGCAACGTTGTATTTGATCAAAAACAATGAGTACTACAAAGATGTAAGTGTTGGAGCAGAGGAAACAGCTACAGAAGAAGACAGTGATTGTTCAGTTGGTCAAATTGAAAAAGTTGATGTGTCTAGAAGTGAAGAAATATATGAACATTATACTGTTCATCCTTTGCATTCCAAAGAAGTAATGGGAAATGCAATTGACTTGTTTCAAATGAAAGCAGCAAAAGGAAGTCCTATTAGTGTATGGGAAGAAAGTTTGGAAGCTCGTTGTTTTCCACAATTATTTCCAACAGGTCGTGATGGACGATATGATGATCGACCAGTTCAATGCATTCCATATTTGTTTCATGTACTGTTTGAAAGTGATTTGTCTGGGCTTTCTTATGCAGTTAATCATATACTGAAAAGTGGAGCTCATCTGCAAAACGTTTCTGCAAGGGACTTTATGGAGAAAGTTAATCTGCAAGATAGTATTTTGGAATCTCAGCTAATCAATCTCATGGCATGTCAACGTGGAACCAATGAGTATTGGTTCCGTCGTCATGGAGAATTGAAATGTATGCTAAGAAACTTAGGAACTCCTACATGGTTCCTCACTCTTAGCTGTGCTGAGTATGCATGGGACGACTTACTTGAATTTCTACGAGAGGCAAATGGAAACATACCAAATATAGAATTGAAAACACCTGGAGAACTGTGTTTTTTGGATCCAGTAAATGTTTGCAGATATTTTAATCATAGATTTGAAGCCATGATGTCTTTTATTACCAACAAAAAAAATCCTCCCCTTGGAGAGGTTTTGGATTTCTTTTGGAGGAAGGAATATCAAGCGAGAGGTGCTCCTCATATACATATGTTGTTATGGATTAAAGATGCACCCAAATTTGGATCAGATTCGGATGAAACAGTGATGAGTTTCAATGAAGAGTATTCAACATGTGCTGTTCCAAAATCTACTGAAGAAAACAGTTTAAGGCAACAAGTTTTACGTTTTCAATCTCATCGTTGTGGAAAGTACTGTCGTTGAAAATTTAAAAACAAGGAAAAGTACTACACGAAATGTTGTTTTGCATTTCCACGACCAGTGATTTCTAAGGGAAGAGTAAATAATTTGATGTCATCTCTACGACATACTGTGACGAGGAAATCTCCCAAAAATACATACAATTTGAAAAGAAATGAAGAATCTAAGTACATCAACGATTACAACCCAGTGATTTTGTCCATGTGGAATGCTAACATGGATATTCAGTTCGTTGCTGACAATTCTATTGCTGTGGCTCGATATGTGACATCTTACATCACCAAAAAAGAAAAGACAGAACTGAAGGAAATGTGGGAGGACATTTCACATGAAAAGAGTCTAAGCAAAAAATTATATAGTTTCAGTCTGAAGATGTTGTCGCATCGAGAAATTGGAGCATATGAATGTTCTGATCGGTTATCATCCGCAAGTCTCTATGCCAAATCAAGAACAATCATTTGGGTGAGTCTAGGTCTTGCTGCAACACGAAACCGAGTTTTGAAATCTGTACAAGAAATTGAATATTTGGCGGAGAAAGAACCAAACAGTACAGATATTTTGAAGACAAATATGTTGGATACATACTATCCAAATAGAAGTACTCACCTTGAGAACACTTGTTTGTATGAAGTTCTGCAAAACTACAGTTATAAGAGGAACATCACAGAAGATATCAATAATGGAAAATATGCAGTCATTGGCTATGAAGGATGTCTAGTGAAGCACTAAGGATACCATAGAATGTCCTATTTTTCTAAATTATCTGCAAATGTTGAATGAAGAAATAGAGCAAGAAACCACAATTGCTGAAGAGATAGCTAGAGACAGTTCTCAAGATAGTCAGAGTTCTACTTCATTGAGTCAGGATCCACTAGGAGGACCTATTATCCAAAATGAAGCTGCCACTGCCATGGATGAGGTGGAAAGAGCTATGGAACAAGCTCAAGAGGATGGAGTTAACTTAGAAGATTTGGTAAAGCAACTAAACGTTGAGCAGAAAAAGATATATGATGAAGTCACAGAGCAGATTGAACATGGATTCAGACACGAGAAAAAAGAGTGCTCATGTACATCATTTGACCCTGTCCGACTGTACGTAAGTGGAGAAGCGGGGACAGGAAAAAGTTTTCTAATTAAAGCCATTGCAAGTTATCTGCAGAAAAGGACTGATTCACCAATGTCTTGTGTTGTAACTGCTCCAACTGGTCTGGCAGCACATAATAATAAAGGGATTACTCTACATCGTTTACTGATGCTGCCAGTTGAGAATGATAATAAATTGCATTACAACAAGTTATCTGGAGATGCGTGTTCTGAAGTCTCAAGAGTCTTGAAGAAAATGAAACTTCTTATTATTGATGAAGTAAGCATGGTCTCAAATCTAATGCTTGCTTTTGTGCATTTGAGAATGCAAGAAATTCTTAGAACAGAGTATGATGTGTTATTTGGAGGAAAACACATTATTGTTTTTGGAGATCTATTGCAGTTGACTCCAGTAAAAAGACAACCAGTGTTTAAAATGCTCATGCATGAAGATACCAGGAAGTCCCTTGGAAGCATTGGAAACGTTAATATATGGTTACATTTTAAATATGCTGAACTGCTTCAAAATATGCGACAGGCAAAGGATGAAGATTATAAAAATATTCTACAAGATGTAAGAATTGGAAAAGTAAGCGAGCTTGGGAAAGAAGCTTTACATGCTCGATTAATTTCAAATTTGTATCCAAATGAAAACATTCTTCCAGAGAATATTTTTAAAAAAATGACTGAGAAGAAATCTGGGATATGTTTGATGCCAACTCTGCAAGAATGTTCCATCTTCAACAACAAAATGTTAGAGTTAGAAAATGAAGAGATTGTGAAACTAGAAGCAATAGATAAAATAGAGCATATGGGTGCAACAATTGTTTTGTCTGAAAAGTTGAAAACTAAATTGGATTCATTAGAGAAAAGTATTTCTAAAACAGCTGGTTTTGAAAAGACTCTGAATGTGTGTTTAAATTTTCGTATCATTTTGAGAAGGAATTTAAATGTTGAAAGAGGTCTGGTAAATGGAGCAATGGGTTATGTTGTTGATTTTGTGAATTATAGAAATAGAGATGGAATTGAATTTTTAAAAATAAAATTTGATGGCATTGCGTAAGTACAACAAATCAGTCGTTGTTCTGCTAGATTTTTGCTTGTAAAAGACTTATATGTTCGCCAAAAACAGTTTCCTGTTTGTTTGGCATATGCAGTAACAATTCATAAATCTCAAGGTTTAAGTGTAGATAATGCTTTAGTGAACATTGGAAGATCTGTGTTTAAAGAGGGTATGGCATATGTGGCATTATCCCGAGTCAGAACTTTATCAGGATTGTACTTGATTGAGTGTGATGAGACAAAAATGTTTGCAGATCTAGATTGTGCTAAGGAATACAATAGATTAAGTAGAGAATATGCTCCACATTTGCCTCATTATCCTCTGTTTGAAAAATGTATGGTAGGCCGAAAAAGAAGAAATGAGAGTAATTGCAGTGAGGTAGTAGCAAAAAGACAAAAAGTAGATGAAACTGTAATTGAAAACAGGAAGAAAAAGAATTGTGAAGAAAATGTTGTTGGATTTCAGTTTGAAAATAGTTCTGGTGTCAACTGCTATGCTAATGTAGTGGTTAATGTTGTTTTTTTTCTTAAAACTTTACAAGAACAGATTGTTGAAAATCTGGATCAAAGATTGTGTGGTTTATTGAATTCTGTGTTTGAGAAATGTAGCAGTGATAGAGCAAAAATAGAAAGTGTAACAGAAATTCGAAATATTTTAGATATGTGTTCTGGTCAAGATAAATTTTCACAGAACATTCAGCAGGATTGTCAGGAATTTTTAATGTATATGTTTGGTGTTTTGGAAGATGAAGGTGTAGACGTAGATAATATATTCAGCCTTTCTTATCAGTGGCAGCATGACTGCCACAATTGTAGTTCATCAAGTACTACTAGAATAGACACTGAAAGATTTATATATTTGACTTTACCTGACTGTAAATCAGTGTCATTTAAAAATCTAGTTAAAGCAGCAGATCATAATATGGTGTGTACCCAATGTCACTGTACAATGCTGTCCACATTATTTATACAAAGTTATGGGCAGTATATCATTTTAGTTTTCCAACGATGTAGACCTGATGGAACTAAATTGACAACTTCTATCAAAAATTTTGTGGCTTCTCAGTTATCAATTTCAGGAAGAACCTTTACAACTGAAGCTATTATTTATCATGATGGTTCTTCAACAACCTCAGGACATTATACATGCTACTTAAAATGTGAAAAAGGATGGAGTTACTGCAATGATTCTCATTTAACTTATAAACAATGTTTGCCTTATGACTCTACAAATTCTTATCTAGTGTTTTTAAAACTAAAGTTTTAGTAAAGGGAATTGGCCTTTGAAGACGGGAATAGATACTAAAAGTTAGTTAGTTAATCTAATGTTTGTAATTATTTATCTCATGTAGATACTTTAAGTGGATCTCAAAGTAAAAAATACTGATATATCTGACACAAATTGGCCGTGAGGAAAGTGTAAGGTATGATGTTCTTAGATCTTTTTTCATAGGAAGTCGATGAAATGGAAGTTATAGAGCACAGCAGACTTTTTTCCACCAAAAGGACCTTCACTATCTTCTATTTGGCCTCACGGAAAAGTAAGTGAATCAAAGATTAGTGTACATATATGAGATGTATGTTTGAATGTTTTTTTTAAACACAATCTTTTAGATTGTGTTTTTTTTTCCGCTGTTATATGATGAAGACTTTGAACTCACTAATTTAAGTGAAATTCAATATATTCTGAGAACAGCAAAAATAAATAATGTAATACATTTTAGAAGTTATTGTGTAGTTTGCATTGTGTAATTTCTATTGTGTTCACATTGTCTCACACTCATTTTCCTTTTTCACCCTTATTTACCTCTCTTTACTCATTTACATTCTCTTTTTTTAACTTTATTTCATCGCTGTTCCTTTACTGCACTTCATTCACAACTTCTCAATCTAATTTGAACTGTCTGCATTTCCTCTCTTCCTTCCACCACTTTTTATCTTTTTCACATTCTCTCAGTACCACTGCTTTAGTTTTCTTACCCTCTCTTTCTTTTTCTCCTTTTTTTTTCTTTCGCACTCATTGTACTGTAGTTCTCTTAGTTCTTCCCTTTGTTTTTCTGTGTACTTACTCTCTCACTCCTGTTTTATCCATTGTTCTATATTAACATCATTCCCTTCATCCCTTCACTCTGTGACTCCCCTTCACTCACTCTCAGTCATCTTCTATTCCTCTTTTTTATTAATAGTTCCTCATTCAGACTCCTCTCCTTTTCACTCATTTTCCTTTTACTTTCTTATCTTTCCTGATTTCGTTTTGGTATCTCACATTCTTTTAGTATCTTACTTACCTTTAGTAATTTGTTCTCTTTCTATTTCTTTTTCCTTCTTTTTTCTCTTTCTACATTACTTTATTTCTGTTTTTGTATCCTTCACTATTGCTTCATTTCTTAGTAAACTTTTTTAGATTTTTAAACCTCTTGAACTGTTTCTTCTATTTTAATATATATTTTAAAGTAATTATAACATGATTTTTCTTTTGTCTTTCACAGATACAAGTTTTCATTAATTATATGGTAAGTGTGTTTACAAAATGTAGTTTGTTATCACCTTTTGTTTTATTTTCACTACTTTTCTCTCACCCTACCTCACCCCTGTTTCCTTACTTTGCTTCCCTCACTTATTCTTATCCGCCATGTTTACTTCTTACCACATTCAACTTCTTTCAGTACCTCTGCTTATCCACACTCCTTCACTTACCTTTTTACTGGTTCACTTAGTCCCTTTGTGACACTCCTTCCTTTACTCTCTCTCTTCTTTCTCTCTGTCACTCCCCATGTCTTACCCTTATTCACTTATATCCACCCTCTTTCACTCCTCTTTACTTACACTCACTGCTATTTTCTTTCCCTCCGTCACTACTGTTTTTTTTCTTTGGTTCCGTCACTATCTGTCATTCCCCATACTTAACTCTCCTTCCTTTTACTTTCATCATCCATTCACATTCTCCCAGAACCTCCGCTTTAGTCTTCTTCCTCTTTCTTCTCTTCTTTTGCTCCCTTATTCATTTTCTTTTTCTCAGTTACTTCCTCTTACACTTTTTCTCTGTCTTACTATTTATTACACAGTCCCTCTGTGTTCCTCCCTCTAGCTCTCTTTCTCTTAACACCACTCTCTCTGTCCCCATTCCTCATGGTCACTCCTTCATTATTATTTTTTTCTTTTTTTTTGTTGGTGTGCTGACGGTACGCGCACCGGGCGTTCACCGGTATGCGCACCGGGAGCGCTCCAGAGTCAAATATGTAAAATACTATTTTAAAACAAAAAAATTATCTTTTAAGCCGTTTTCAACCGCATTTGTGCAGGATCCGTGGTGGAATTGGTACAGCGGCTTCTCCCTGATTCCAGTTATTGCCGGAAAGAACGAACCAGCGTCGGTACGTGTTCGACCGAGTCGGAGGGCTCGCTAGAAGACTGCGCACGCCGGTGAGTGGGGGCATTGTGGAAATATCAGGAAGGGAGTTACAACAAGCAGGCAAAGACAAGGAACAAAATTGACCTGTGTCAGTTTGAATGAACACTTGAAGCGTTTTATTATACAGCCTGCCATGTCAGCGACGGCAGAACAGGAGAGAGAAAGGGAGCTGGCGGCAGTAAGCATGTTTTCTATTCAACCAGCGGGGGCGCGTAATACGTTACATCAGCCAGCCCCAGAGCCTGATAAAGACAATGATGCAAAAGTTCTCCTAAAACTCTTCGAGGCAAAATCCAAACTTGAAATTACAAAATGGTGGGAAAATAAATCCCTTTCTGAATACAGCAAGGTGGGGCGTGTTCCCCGTGGGCTGAGGATTCTGTTGGCCCCGAGCCTCGATAGACCGAACCCGGAAATGCTCCGTGAGTGGGGAGAGAGTAATCTGCAGGCGTCTATGAATTTGGTACGAATTTTATGCAAGTATGCCAAAATAGATCGCATAGAAATTTTGAAAGAACTGGAAGAAATTACAGCTAAAATTGAAAAACTGCCTCCATCAGAATATATCAATAAGACCAAAGCGGATATTACAGAAAGACTTAAAAAACATGAGGACAAAATCAGGGCGAGAAAGGCCCATAAGTTTGCTAGGGATCTGGCGGACTATGAAAACGGTCAGATTTTCACGTTTTCTAGAAAGTATGACTTGGCTAAACGGAAACAATACTGTGATAAAACCTCGACCACCAGAAACGCAGAACAAGTTGATAGTACCAACGAAGATATATCCAATGATACCGTGTCAATAACCAGCGGTTCAAGCATTTCAAGTGCATCAGGGGAAACGATTTCCCAAAAACGTCCAATCCTTAACATGAGTGAGGAGCTCGATTTTTTAGTCGAGGAGAGACTGAAGACATTGCGTCCCAGGACACAAAAAAAGCAAGACGCAAATTCAGAAATAAGCGCAGGAGAGAGCAGCGCAAAAAGCTTAAAACATTCTGGAGAAAGAAGAAACGCAACTAGACAACACTGTCATCAACTTAACTGATGTAGTTCTAACCAAGGCAGAACAACAACTTTTGTCATTAGGTTTGAACTTTTGTCCCGGAGAAAACTTTGACTATGCACGCACTAGAATTGATGTTTTTTGTTTTATACGAAAACTCAAACTTATGAAACATTACGCATTAAAAGCAGACAAAAATCAAAATTGCGAGTCTGATAATATTGTGCATGATTGTGAAGAAACTCCGTTTTTACAGGCTGCTGATGTTGAGGGGGTGGTAACTATGCAAGATCTCCTCGAGGAAGAGGAGCTTAACAACAGTCAATTACTTGATCCTATTGATGTTTCTACCCAAGACAGACTGCGAAAAATTGCAGTATATCCATTCGGTAGTCTTTCTTTCATGCTTATAAATCATGTGACCTGCAGCCCACTCAGTGTAGGGGGGTGTGTACATTTGATGTAAAAAAACGTATAAAAACACAACGGTCGCCATATTTGCTGAATGTGATCAAGGGTTCTTGAAGCCCGAAACGCATCGTTGCAGGCTGAAGAAACGCAAATAAAATCTATATCTTGCCTGACTTGCTGTGGTGGTCTGAGTTCCTTCCTCGCCGCACGCCGGAAGTGGTGGGAATTGTTTGGTGCATATATATATATATATATATATATATATATATATATATATATATATATATATATATATATATATATATATATATATATATATATATATATATATATATATATATATATATATATATATTCACAGAAAAAACCATAGGTTATAGACCATATATAGTTAGGAATTTGCATTTACAAAACCTTGAAAATTCAGTGAAAAAACCATAGGTTATAGACCATATATAGTTAGGGATTTGCATTTACAAAACCTTATTTTACTCGCATAAAACCATTGAAATTCCATATATATCGCGCACCCGCAATCCACTGCTGATGATGTCACATATTACATCATTCATGACATGGTCAGTGACATCACTGATGACATCACTGATGACAACACCCAGTGACTGTATGTTTCTGTAAAGTGTAAATATGTCTTACATATTGAAGAATGAGTGGATGTATAAGTGTCTGGATGAAGGATTTAGTAGGTGCATGACTGACTGTATGAGTGAGTGATTAAATATGTCTCACTGAGTGCATGGGTTAGTGACTAAACTGTCTTAATTTGTGCATTATTATGTCTGTTGTTCTGTAAACTGCTGCATGTGTTGATAAGTAGCTATATGAGTAACTATATGGGTTATTGATTGGTAGCCCAGGTATTTGTATGGGAGACTGAGTGTGTGTGTGGGTGGCTGGGAGGTGTATGACTCTGTGCATAGATGTGTGAGCAGTTGATTCCCTAGGTGTATGGTTTCAAAAGTGCATGTGGAAACAGCTGTATGGGCGGTTGACTGTGTGCATGAGTGTATTGGTGAGTGAATGGATATCTCAGTGCTACATGTCAAAGTAAGTACATATGTAAAACACAGTACATGTGAGAGTTGACATATATAAATAACTGTGCATAAGAGCCAGTGAATGTGTGAGTGGCTGTATGGATCATTGTAAACTTGTATCAGGGATTGTATAAGAGAGTAAATATGTGTTAGTATATGTTTGAATAAGTAAAGTTTGTATAACTGTATAGTTGAGGAAATGGAGGTGCGATTGATTCTTTGCATGACTGACTAGGTGTGTGAGTAACTCCATGGATGAGTGACAGTCTGTGAGTGTCTGTTTACACTGATTGTATCTAAGGTTATATTAGAGTCTGAAGAGGTTCATCGTATTATCACATGAATGATATCATCAGTGATGTGATCAGTAATGTCAAATGAGATGTCATCAGTGATGTCATCAGTAATGTCATTTGAGATGTCATCAGTGATGTCATCAGTGATGTCATTTGAGATGTCATCAGTGATGTCATCAGTGATGTCACTGACCATGTCATGAATGATGTAATATGTGACATCATCAGCAGTGGATTGCGGGTGCGCGATATATAGTTAGCGCAACTAACTATATATGGAATTTCAATGGTTTTATGCGAGTAAAATAAGGTTTTGTAAATGCAAATCCCTAACTATATATGGTCTATAACCTATGGTTTTTTCACTGAATTTTCAAGGTTTTGTAAATGCAAATTCCTAACTATATATGGTCTATAACCTATGGTTTTTTCTGTGAATTTCATTGGTTTTTTAAAAGCTAACATCTGTAACTGTAAAATGTATTCTTCTTTAAATCTTAAAATATATTTTAGATGTTTATTAATAATTTTTTTTTTAATATTTTTTTTCCTTCGCTTCTAGTTCGCGAACCGGGAAGCTTTCCGTTAGCTCATCTTGATGCCGCGACCTAGTCCGCGAACCGGTCAACGTTACGTTAGCGGAACTGTGACGCGTCGCGGAAGCGCGACGTATCACGTTGTCGCGTAATGCGTCTAATGACGCGCTGCGTTAGCGCTCCCGGAAGTGCTCCGGACCGCGAACCGGAAGCGATCCGGGACGCGGCGCGCACCGCGTAACGTAAGCGGAACAGGTCATGTGACTTGTTTATCAAACTTTTCATTGGTTCATTTCACTTTTGGTTTCCAAATGATGTATGACTAGGTCATGTGACCTAAAAATAACACTTTTCATTGGTTCAGAACTTTTGCTTTTCCCAAATCATGTAAACCCCTCCTTCTTTCCTCACTCTGACTTTCATCTTGGTGAGAGAAAGACCATTTACCTGGAGTTCAACAATGGCTTCCATTCTTGCTGCAGCTGGTGCACCCCCACCACCACCTCCACCTCCTCATAAGAAGAGAGGACCACCAAGTCAATTTACCTCCAACAGAGAGCAGGAAGAGGAGGAAGAAGAAGAAGAGGATACAGATACACCACAATTTATCCCGGAGTTGCCCCGTGTTTCAAAGAGAAAAACTAGTTTCATCTGGCAGTTTTTTTCCATCCCTCCAGGGGAGAAGAAGGTGAATGCGAAATATGCCACCTGCCTCATCTGTGATTACAGATTGTCAAGAGGCACAGAGAAGAAATATAGTATGGGCAACTATACTATGCATCGACATATGACCAGGTGGCATCCCTTGAACTACAGCCGGGCTGAGTTAAGGGACCTACAAGACAATCCCCCGACAACTCCTGTGGCCAGATCTACCTCATCAATGTCTTTGTCAGGAAGAGAGGCACAGGAAACTGTGCCAAATATTCAACCAAATTTCCAACATATGAGGTTTACTTGTATATATTGTGGTGCTATGTTGTCGTATGGGAACATGAGCATCAACTTGATTAATATGGTGTTCGAAAACCATAAGTGCCCTAATGCACCCAAGCACTAATTCTTTTTTTGCTCCTGTTGAGCCGTTTTCAATGCCTGTTTATTTGTTGTTTCCCCTCCATAAAAAACACAAAAAAAACATAAAACTGTTCTAAAAATACAAAAAAATCAAAAAATGTTCAGAAAAAAAAAAATATATATATAAAACAACAAAAACAAAAAAAAAAGTTCTTTTCAGAACTACCTCCCCTTTCAAATAAAATTGCTAGAATGTTTATCACTCTGGCAAGCTCTATTTCTTTTGGTTCGCTTCAAGTTCGCTGACCGGTTCGCGAACTGTAAGCGAACTAAAAAAATATTTTTTTTAAAAAAAGAAGAGTTAGTATAAGGGAAGTAAACAGAGAATAATGTAAAAAGAAAGACAGCTATAGAGAGTAAATGAGAGATAGTGTCAGTGACATCATCAGCAGTGCATTGCGGGTAAAAAGAGTAGAAAACATTTACCTTATAATTCTTGTTACCTTTTTAAAATATTTTTTCATACTTTCAATCTGTAAAACAGAGAACAAACATTTCCAAAAATATTAAAACATGTACTTAAAAATTAGAAAAGACAAGGGAAAAGGTTCAAGAACAAACAGTTTTTCAACAACTTTGACATTTACAGAAGTCTCTGCTTCTCTACGTCCCCTACACAATCCTAAATATATATATTTTACAAAAAACTGTATCTTGATGTTGATGAACTGAGGCCTATTTTGGAACATGGTGCTTTTTTTGCACTGCTAATGTCTCACAATAGTGATGCAAATGCAGCGCAAAAAAGATGTTAAGCCATCATAAAATTGTGTCTAACATTTTAAATGATTGTTTCAGGATGCAAATAAGATGTCTGCTTTCAACAGCTTTCTTTGAGGTGAGGCCTATTCATTTTTTTAAAAAAAAAAACAGTACCCAGAAGTACAACACTGTAAGGATTAAAATTGACACTTACAGAAGACTCAGTTTCTCCATATCTACTTCACATTTCTAAATGTATATCATAAGTACAAAAAGCAAAACATTAATTATACATGTTAAATGGTTTATTTTTGCTGTTCTCAGAATGTATCAAATTTCACTTAAATCAGTGACTTGAAGGTATTCATCATGTAACAGCGGGGAAAAAAAAACACAATCAAAATGACTGTGTTTAAAAAACCCATACAACCTAAGAAATCTGAATTCAAAACTCCTTAAAATTAACTTACTTTCAATGACGTCGAAGGATGTCCTATGAACAGCGTCCACTGTGTTGTGCTATAAATATTGTCAGCCCGCCACTTTCTGAAAGAAAACCTCCAACGATTCGAAAAATATGCTACATACAAGAAAAGACTTCTCACATTCTACCACATGTTTCCACTTGGCCAAATCATGATGCAGCTATTCACAAGTCTTGTAATTCTTCCAATCAAATCCCGTCATTTTCTATATTCGCAACTTTCAAAAAGAAAACATTTAAGATAATTTTCACAATCCTGGACTACTAATATCTTACCCTTCTTTGTCACTCATGTTCTCCTTTTCCTATGACACTGATACTGCTTACTATGAAGCAGACTTACTTGCATCAGGTTTATATAGTCGGATTTTACAAAATAACATTACAATTAAAAGTTTTGGACCAATAATCTAGACAGCATTGCAGACTTACATTCCCTCAACTTGATGAACCTTTTCCAATTCTTCATAGGAAATCTCGAGATTCTTTCTTTAAAATTTTGGTTTTAAAAACACCAGGTAAGAATTTTTAAGGTCAAACGGCAATTTTTTTTTTAAACTTACAACGGAATCATTGCAGAATGACCAGCCGTTTCGAGACTTTAAATAAGCTGTATAATGTCCTGAAGTAGTTGAAGGACCATCGTGATAGATAATTGCTACAGTTACAAAAGTCCTTCCTGATATTGAAAGCTGAGAAGCCACAAATTTTTTTATTAAAGTTGACAATTTTGATCCATCAGGCCTACATCGTTGCATCATTAAAATGACATACTGGCCATATCTATGTATAAGTAATGTTGACATCATTTCAGATTTACATTGGCTACACTCCATGTTGTGATCCGCTGCATTTACTAGCTTATTAAAGGAGACTGATTTACTGTCTGGCAAAGTTAAATATATAAATCTTTCTGAGTCTACACTAGTAGTACTTGATACCCTACAATTCTCGCAGTCATGCTGCCATTGATAAGAAAGCCCAAACAGTTGATCTACATCTACACCCTCATCTTGCAATATATCAAGCATATACATTAAAAACTCCTGACAATCTTGCTGATTATTTTCAGAGAAGTCTGTTTGACCTGAACATTCATCTAACAGATAACGAACTTCAGACACACTTTCTACTTTTGTTCGATCAGTGCTACATTTCTCGAAAACAGAATTCAACAAACTGCATAAAATTTGTTCTGAATTCAACAGAATCTGTTCTTTTAAACTCTCTAGTGAAAAGAGAACATTAACCACTACATTTGCATAGCAGTTGACACCAGAACTGTTTTCAAATTGAAAACCAACAACATCTTCAACAGAATCCACTTTCTTTCTGCTAACAATTTTCGGTTCATTGACTTTTAGTCTTTTTGCAACAACCTCCCTACTATTACTGCTATTTCTACGTTTCCGGCCTACCACACGTTTCTCAAACAAAGGATATTGAGGCAAATGTGGCGCATACTCTCTTCTTAACCTATTGTATTCCTTAACACAATCTAGATCCGCACAAATGTTTCTGACATCACAGTCAATCAAGTACAATCCCGATAAAGTTCTAACTCGTGACAATGCCACATATGCCATACCCTCCTTGAACACAGAACTGCCAATATTCACCAATGCACAGTCTACACTTAAACCTTGCGATTTATGGATTGTCACCGCATATGCCAAGCAAACAGGAAACTGTTTACGGCGAACATATAAGTCTTTAACAAGCAAAAACCTAGCAGAACAACGACCAATTTGCTGTACTTCCTCAATGCCATCAAATTTAATTCTTAAAAATTCTATCCCATCTCTATTTCTGTATTTCTCAAAATCAACAACATTACCCATTGATCCATTTACCAGACCTCTTTCTACATGTAAATTCCTTCTCAAAATGATTCGGCAATTTAAACACACATTCAAAGTCTTTTCAAAACCCGCTGTTTTAGATATAGTCTTCTCTAATGAATCCAATTTTGATTTCAAATTGTCTGACAAAATAATTGTTGATCCCATATGCTCTAATTTGTCGATAGCTTCAAGTTTCAAAATCTCTTGCTTTTCTAAATTCAACATTTTGTTGTTGAAGATGGCACATTCTGCAAGAGTTGGCATGAGACATATCCCGGATTTCTTCTCAGTAATTTTCTGAAAAATATTCTCAGGCACAATCTCTTGTGTGGGATATAAATTTGACAGTAATCGTGCATTTAAAGCTTCTTTCCCATGCTCAGTCACTTTTCCAATTCTAATATCTTGTAGAATATTCTTGTAATCTTCATCCTTTGCCTGACGCATATTTTGATGCAGTTCTGCATAATTGAAGTTTAACCATATATTGACTTTGCCAATGCTCCCTAGGCACTTCCTGGTATCTTCATGCGTGAGTATTTTGAACACAGGTTGACCTTTTACTGGTGTCAGCTGCAGAAGATCTCCGAAAACAATGATGTGTTTCCCACCAAATAACACATCATATTCAGTTTTAAGTACTTCTTGCATTCTCAAATGCACAAAGGCAAGCATGACATTGGAAACCATGCTTACTTCGTCAATGATAAGTAGTTTCATTTTCCTCAAGACTCTTGAAACTTCACAGCAAGCATCTCCAGATAACTTGTTGTATTGTAATTTGTTGTCATGCTCCACCGGCAGCATCAGTAGACGATGCAAAGTAATACCTTTAATGTTATGTGCTGCCAGTCCAGTAGGAGCGGTGACAACACAAGACAGCGATGACTCAGTCCTTTCCTGCAAATAACAAGAGATTGCTTTAATGAGGAAACTTTTTCCAGTTCCCGCTTCTCCACTCACGTACAGTCGGACAGGCTTCAACGATGTACATGAGCACTTGTTCTTCTCATGACTTAATCCGTGCTCAATTTCCTTGGTAACTTCATCATATATTTTCCTCTGCTCAACGTTGAGTTGTTTTTCCAAGTCTTCTAAGTTAACTGAATCCTCCTGAGCATGTGCCATGGCTCTTTCTACTTCATTCATAGCAGTGGCAGCTTCATTTTCGATAATAGGTCCTCCAAGTGGATCTTGACTCAATGAAACAGAACTCTGACTGTCCTGAGAACTGTCTCTGGCAATCTCGGCTGCAATCGTTGCTTCCTGCTCAATTTCCAAAGTTAGCATTTCTTGATATTTAGAAAAAGCAGGACATTCTATGGACTCCTTGGCTGCATTGAAAGAGTCTTCGTAACAGAGGAAATCTCCAAGCAGTTCCTCTTCTGCACGCCAAGGCTTGAAAAGTTGCAAAAGTGCTAAATAAAAAAACTCCTTTTTTTCTGGAGATTCACCACTCAATTTTCGATGGTTTACTAATTGGCATTTTCTTTGCTTGACCAGGCATCCCTCACTTCCAATTACAGCATACACTCCTTTCTCAATATCTTCTTTGATGTTCCTCTTGAATATATAATTTTGGAGAACCTCATATAGACAAACATTCTCAAGGTGACTGCTTCGATTTGGATAATATGTATCCAACATGTTGGTCTTCAAAATGTCGGTACTGTTTGGTTCCTTTTCTGCCAAATACTCAATTTCCCGGACAGGTTTTAGAACTCGATTTCGCGTTGCAGCAAGACCAAGACTCGCCCAAACGAGACTCCTGGATTTGGCATAGAGACTTGCTGAAGACAACCGGTCAGAACATTCGTAAGCTCCGATTTCTCGATGCGACAACATCTTCAGACTGAAACTGTACAACTTCTTGCTGAGGCTCTTTTCATGGGAAATGTCCTCCCACATATCCTTCAGTTCGGTCTTTTCTTTTTTGGTGATGTAAGATGTCACATACCGAGCCACAGCCATACAGTTGTCAGCCACAAACTGTATATCCATGTTAGCATTCCACATGGACAAAATCACTGGGTTGTAGTCATTGATGTACTTGGACTCTTCGTTCCTTTTCAAATTGTATGTATTCTTGGGTGATTTCCTCGTCACATTATGTCGCAGTGAAGACATCAAACTGTTCACTCTTCCTTTAGAAATCACCGGTCGTGGAAAGTTGAAACGACATTTGGTGTAGAACTTGTCCTTGTTTCTGAATTTACGACGACAGTACTTTCCACAACGATGGCTTTGGAAACGTAGAACTTGTTCTCTTAGACTTTTCTTCTCCGTTGCGTTTGGAACAGCACACGTAGAATACTGTTCGATGAAATTCATCACTAAGTCATCCGGATCTGTTCCAAATTTAGGTGCATCCTTGATCCACAACAACATATGTATATGAGGGGCACCTCTTGCTTGGTACTCCTTTCTCCAGAAGAAATCCAACACCTCTCCAAGAGGTGGATTCTTTTTATTTGTGATGAAAGACATCATAGCTTCAAATCTATGATTGAAGTACCTGCATACATTCACTGGATCCAAAGAACACAGTTCTCCAGGTGTCTTGAATTCAATGTTTTCAATATTTCCATTTGCCTCTCGTAGAAATTCAAGTAAGTCTTCCCAGCCATACTCGGCACAGCTCAGAGTGAGGAACCATGTTGGAGTTCCTAAGTTCCTCAGCATACATTTTAAATCACCATGACGACGGTACCAGTACTCATTAGTACCACGCTGACACGCCATGAGATTAATTAAGTGAGAATCCAAAATACTGTCTTGGACATTGACTTTATGCATAAAGTCACTTGCCGAGATGTTTCGCATCTGTATACCACTTTTTAAGATGTGGTTCACTGCATATGACAGTCCAGACAGATCGCTTTCAAACAGGAGATGAAACAAATAGGGAATGCATTGCCGAAACCTAGGATCTGCTGCATACAATCGTAAAGTCCGGTATTCAGACGCAGGAATTTGATGAGGTCGCTCATCATATCTTCCTCCTTGACCTGTGGGAAATAGCTGTGGGAAACACCGAGCTTCCAAACTTTCCTCCCAAACACTAATGGGACTCCCTTTGGCTTGTTTCATTTGAAACAACTCAATAGCATTCCCCATGACTTCCTTGGAATGCAAAGGATGAACACTATAATGTTCATATATTTCTTCACTTTTAGAGGCCTCTACTTTCTCAATTTGGCCAGCACACAAATCGCTATCCTCTTCATCACTTACTTCCTCTTCAGCAACATATACATTCTTATAGTACTTATTATTTTTCTTCAAATACACTGTTGCCTTTTTGACTTTCCTAACATCCACTAAATCTTGCCATATTTTCTTATTCTTTGTCGGAACCCCATTAACCAAGATAACCAGAGGTTCCTCTTCCACTTTTTCTATTCCAATTGTGTTAATGTTTTTGTTCAAATCTAGAGGCAAATAAACAACTCTTCCCTTTAATCCTCTCTGTAAATCTGCTGGAGGCAACTTCCCTGTCTTTGGCTCCATTCTTACAATAGCCTGAAAGGGATGGATACTTTGAATCAAAATAGATTCATAAGTATTTAAATCCTTCAATTCAGAAGGAATCTCAACCAATTCCAGATTATTATGAACTGCCCTAGCAGGCATCTGGTTTTGGTTTAATTTATTACAACAATAAGTACACACACGTTGATCCGATCCCAAATCAAAATAATTTTCTACCATCAAGTATGTGGCAAAATCCTTCCATTCACTATTATTTTCCCTTTCACTTTTTGCATATAAATCCACTACCTTAGTCTGATTCTTATAATAAGTGCGTCGACAACATACACAAGTGAAATTAGGCCTCTCACTTGATTTCATCTGAAACGTGGCAATTTCCTTCTGAAAATTATCTGTACTGGAAACCTGTACATTATCTTCCACATTACCCTCTACTTCAGGGTCAATTTGAACATTCTCATCTTTACTACCAAAGTAACAAAACTCAATTTCTTCACAAATATTCTTCACATCTATTTCAGAACCATGCAAAAGAGCAGCACATAATTGTTTAAGCATAATTGCTGGACTCTTAGCATAATACAACATTCTCACTAATTTTCTCACTTTATTATGATGCACTGCTAGCATCCTGAAATGATGAAAAACACTCTGGCATACTCTCCTGGAAAGACAAGCCAGTGAATGACCACGCAAACCTGTCATTTGTCTCACTCTGCAAGGATCTAAACCTTGCAACAACTTCATTTTCTGCTTCAAACTTTTCTTATTAAATGTCAGTATAAAATCACAAAGCAAATTGATGGAAACCTGTCGCACACTGCAAATAGAACTACACTTCCAAATGTACACAGGACCCTTAGGATGTCTTCCTAAAACCTCATCACTTAGCGCCTCTTCTGTCTCTGTTGTCACAAGTTGTTCTTTTTCAACTGGACAACCATCCTTCACTTCATAAGCTCGACCACTGATGTCAACTGCATGCACCAAATCATTATCCTGAAAATAAGTCTCCTCATTAAAAAATGCCTCAGAACTTGAACTATGCATCCATTCTCCGGAAAAAACTTCACAAAAGTTAGTACGATTTACTACTCTCTTCCATCTACTTTTTGTTTTGAAATCAGAAATTACCTTGCTTAGTTTCCTAATTCTATTGATTACCAAAATAAACAACTTTCGCTTAATTTCAAAAGCATGATCAATAATTTTCTCTACATTTTTCTTCTTCTTATAAAATGCCGCTTTCTGTTGGCCTTTCTTTTTAATATTTTTCAATAAATTAACTAATATCCTATTACGGAACATTCGATTTCGAATGTCCCTAAACTGTTGTTTCCTTCTACTATCATGCACAGAGTTATCTCTTCCTCTACCAGTAACATTTGTGATGGGTCTCTCCTTTCCATTTAAATTACTTTTCTTTTTGTGAACTGAAACATTTTTTTGAGCAAAACTTTTTTTACTACAAATATTTCTGAAGAATGATTTCGTGCTCTTACCCGGACCTTTCTTGGTGTTTTGACAAGTATTTGGGGAAGAGGACTGCTGCAATAAAACATCATCCTGCTGTCTTTGACGTTTTCTAGCCTTTCTTATTCTACTTTTGGAAGGCATTTTACAAACTATGAAAGAATCTGCAGTTGAATCTGTGGAAAAATATAATATAAAATGTTATTAACCACTATTACCAAACAGTAAATGAATAACAGTCATCTAAAACTTAATGCCGTACTAATTATTTAACATAGCAAATATTTTCCACCAGCACTGCATCACAAAAATGACACTCAATGGTACAAAACAGGCATACAACACTCATAAATCACTCCCTAATATTTTAAATCATTAATTCAGGATGACGATAAGATGTAGCCTATCTAAAGATTTGTTTAGGCCCAGATCTTTAGACTGGGGTGAATGTGTGTCATTGATCCACATTCAGTCCATCACCTGTTTTGTTTATTTGAGGTGAGGCCAACACATGGTTGCAGATAAGATTATCACTGAAAAAAACCAAGGTAAAAAAACATGTGAAGGCCTACCAATGAAGTAAATCATTAAATGAAAACCAATACATTTCTGGAAATATGCACTACTAGTGCTTCATAAGATGTTTTGGGTCATATTTATAAGGCATATGAGTGTCTAGTATGCTATTTTACGTTGTTCATGGTGCAAATTTATTGTAAATACGCTCCCACCTGCGGTTGGCAAATTTAGATTTTGATTATGGGAGTTACATAGGCATGTTAATAATTTCCCAAAAATGGTGTATAACCCCAAACAACCTTTGAAGCAAATGCTCTTAGCCATGTTATCCACCTCCCATTGGATAACATGGCTAAGAAGTGCTCGCAAATGCGAAAAAAACCGGCCGCAATGCATGAATATCGCAGAAAAGTCAGCGATATTCATGCATTTTCCAGCAAATGCTCTTAGCCATGTTATCCACTTCCTATTAAATAACATGGCTAAGAACTGCTCAGGGCCCCATGAGGAACGCTTTCCATTTAAAAAGGGAAAAATAACATCAAAAACACTAAAATGCCTTCTAAATATGACCCCAAACAACCTATGAAGCTCTAACAGTACATATCCTGAAATTTAATTGATTACAAAATTCGTTTTTAAACACAGCATATAAATCAATTGTATACCTGCATTCATGAAGAAATGACTAAAAATGTCCTTGAGACACATGATTGTGTTTTCTGGAATGCCCTAGCACCATTTTTGAGACACTATTAACATGGCTAGGTAACTCCCATAATCAAAATCTAAATTTGCCAAGCGCAAGTGGGAGCGTATTTACAAGACACTTGCCCCAAGAGGAACACTTTCCATTTAAAAAGGTAAACATAACATCGCAGAAAAGTCAGCAATATTCATGCATTTTCCAGCAAATGCTCTTAGCCATGTTATCCACTTCCTATTAAATAACATGGCTAAGAACTGCTCAGGGCCCCATGAGGAACACTTTCCATTTAAAAAGGGAAAAATAACATCAAAGACACTAAAATGCCTTCCAAATATGACCCCAAACAACCTATGAAGCTCTAACAGTACATATCCTGAAATTTAATTGATTTCAAAATTCGTTTTTAAACACAGCATATAAATCAATTGTATACCTGCATTCATGAAGAAATGACTAAAAATGTCCTTGAGACACATGAAAGTGTTTTCTGCAATTCCCTAGCACCATTTTTGGGACACTATTAACATGGCTAGGTAACTCCCATAATCAAAATCTAAATTTGCCAAGCACAAGTGGGAGCGTATTTACAAGACACTTGCCCCATGAGGAACACTTTACATTTTAAAAGGAAAACATAACATCTTAGACACTCAAATACCTTATAAATATGGCTCAAAACAACCTATGAAGCTCTAGCAGTACATATCCAGAAATGTAATTGATTTCTTAAATCGTTTTTAAAAGCAACATATCTGTTTCAGCTTACATAACAGACCATGGAATGGGCTCCATGTACCACAATAACTTGTGTTACTGCATGCCAGAATGTTACACCAAATATGCAGTTACAATTTCTCTATGAAACTAATTCTATTACTATATCACTAGAGACAAAACCACATTTTAAAAACACAGCTTTCTTCATCATTTTCTCCTTAAATCATACTATTCTCTATCTAAATTAAATAAATTTTTTCTCACCTTAGCAAATATTTTTTGAGTTTTGAAAACAGTCTAAGAAATACACCAAATTGTCTTCAGCAGAAGAAAAAGGATGCACTCCAAAGGCTGCAGCTATTGAAAGCACAGAAATACAGATATTCATTTCACATATCTCTCATATTAGCCAATCATACCTCTTCCCTCACTTTTTTCAAATCAAAACCCTTCCCCCCTCTGCCCTGTCTGCCTTGTTTCCATAGCAACCACCTCCTGGAAGACCTCTCATGTTTGCAAATTCACACAACAATGTTTCAATTGAACTCTGAACTCCCAGTGCACCTGCGTATCCAGTGCAATCTTTCATTAAATGTTTCTTCCTTGACCATTCAAATTACATGTTTCAAAGAACACATCCATGCACCCTAACTTTCTGTTTTCAGAAATGGAAATGCACCAATCACTGCTAATGAATCATTAGCACTGG
Source organism: Lissotriton vulgaris (assembly GCF_964263255.1). Classification (NCBI taxonomy): domain Eukaryota; kingdom Metazoa; phylum Chordata; class Amphibia; order Caudata; family Salamandridae; genus Lissotriton; species Lissotriton vulgaris. The sequence continues at coordinate 1,121,399,369 of NC_141687.1, forward strand.
AAATCCACAGTTTTTTTTCTTTAGAAACTCCTACTGTTTCAACTGCCCTTTCATTACCACACTTCATCTGACTGCAGAACAACCTTCTCCCACCATGTTTAAGGTCTGGATTGTTGGACATAGTTACATCCACTGGGCTCAAAGGTATGCTGAGAACAGAAATTTACCTAACCTCAATTTACAAGATGTGGAAATTAAGTGGTTGGGCCAAAGAGGATTAAAATGTCACCAATTGATACCATTGGTGAAAACCTTTATGCATTTGCCAAAACCTGACCTGTTAATTGTGCACTGTGGAGGTAATGATTTGGGCACTTTGACAGGGGTAGGTCTGGAAATGCTTTTAAAGGACACCTTTGAGCAATTAATGGCACTTTTTCCTCAAACTGCCTTGGTATATTCCAATATATGCCAAAGACAGAAATGGAGGTGGTCCAACCAATTTTGTCCACAAATTGAGAAAGCGAGGAAGCATGTAAACAAATCTGTTTCAGCTTTCATGAGAGACCATGGAATGGGCTCTCTGTACAACAATAACTTGCGTTACTACATGCAAGATATCTACAGAGGAGATGGAGTTCACTTCTCAGATGAGGGCAACAGAATTTTCATTCTGAATTTAAGACTGTGCATTGGTACCTACTTATAAGTACCTAAATGTACCATAAACCCAAAAGCTCTTCTCAGAGCTACCCTTCATCTGATCACTCACAATTATTATTTTTTTCTAACTTTTTTCATTAATTTTCCACAAAATTCGCTCCCCGGGGCGCTACCCGGTTCGCGAACCGAAAGCTAACCTCGCGGAATTTTTAAAAAAAATGTTTTTTTCCGCACATATAAACCTCCTCAGCCACCCTCAGAAAACCTAGAGGGTCAAGATAAGTCTACCATGACCCCTTCTACCCATTCTAAACATTATTTGCCCTCCATCTTGTATCTTAATGCGACCGAAACACAAAATGGTGGACTCCCGTGACGCTTAAGGTTCGCGAACCGGGCCGCTTCCCGGAAAGCGGTCCAAAAAAAAGGTGGGAAAGTAATTTACAGAAAAACGACTAGAGTCACTCTCACCAAATATAGATTAGCTCATACTACATAACAATCCCTTTCATTTTCACAAATTTGATTGAAATTCCATTTAGCCATGAAGCCTGTAGACCTCTCTAAGTACCGTGAGGTAAATTACTTCACAAAACACATCTAAAGTGTTGGAATTGACAACCAATGAAAATGTTACTTTCATTTTCTACTTTTATTACCTGACATTTGATTGGTTATATACCTGAATATATATAAAGGAAGAGAAGGAAACACAGCCATTTTGACTACTACTTGTTGTTGTATATATCATTTAGAATATCACTAATAACATCAACTTGTTTCTAAAGGTAAGTTGTTATTTTTAAAACTGAAGTATATTGTGCACTATAAGTAAATATGGTAAACTTTTTCAGATAGTTATATACTATCCCTCTGTAAGAGTTAGACATTGAGAAAGGCTTCTTTATTATAATTATGGACTGATTTAGGTTTCTGTGGTATAATTATGAATTTACTTAGGCTTCTTCACAGGCACTTTTTAATAGTACTACTTCACGCCTGAAACCATACAGTGCCCATAGATTACTTCTCTGTTATAAACTCACAAGTGCCTGTCTCAACTTAAACCCAACAGTGCCCTATCTCTACTGATATATTTATTTTTTATGCAAATTACAGCAATAAAATGGAAGGTGAGCAAAATGTTTCCTTCGAAATTGTTCTGGAGAACAACACAGAAAAAGTTATTGAGGACAATGATGACTCAGATTTCATGGATGAATCACGGGACCATGAATTAGTTCAATGTGTAGAATCTGTGGATCATTTACTTCATTATGATGACGGTCAAATGTTGGAACTTATGTTCACTGAACAAGAACACATATCAGACAGTGAAATGCTAGACGTTGTATTAAATTTTGAAAAACAATCCGAAAAATAAAATTGTATGTAATATTAAAAAATTGTTTGAGTCTTTAATCATTTTTATATGTAATTCATAAACTAGTTAAATGTTAGAAATGTTATTAAATTTTGAAACACAATCACAATAATAAATAATTGCTTAAAAAATAAAAAAATTAAAAAATAATCAACAAAACCAACAAATAATTAACATACAGTATTAGAAAAGTCTTTCATTCTTTTATCCATAAAGTTCGCTGCCCAGAACGCTTTCCGGTTCGCGAACCAGTAGGTAATATATATATATATATTACCTACTGGCGGTCGCCAGTAGGTATATATAGTTAGGATTTTTTCCCTATGGGATTTCTGAAAATTCTATGCCTAATAACTTTTGCGTTTGTGGACGGAATTGGCTGAAATTTTCAGGAAAATGGCACATTTTGTTTCTGAGCAGCCCTTGAAAATTTGGGGGGGGTTTGTGGAGGGGGGGCCGAGAAAAAAGGGGGGTCCCAAAACGCCTTTTTCCCATGTTAATTTCCATAGGGCGGTTGGACTCACTTTTAGCCCGAACGGCTGAATGGATTTTCACGAAACTTGGCAAAATTGTAGGGACTGTTAGCCCGATGTGCCTTTGCTAGGTCTCAATATATGTGCTCCAGTGGATTTTGAGAAATTAACGTTTGAATCAAGATATATATCTGTAACAGCGCTCCGGGCAGCGATCCGGTTAGCGAACCTTTCGCGTATCGGAACTTTGCGATGCGAAGCTGATTGGCCCTCCGGTGTCTGTCAACATTCTAAACAGTCCGGAGCGGCCGCCATCTTGTCTCTCGGTAGGATCGAGAGACAAGAGGAGGCCAAAACAAAGGGGGAAATTGCCATAAGGGGGCATAGTAGATCCTCGTTGACCCCCTAGGTTTTATGTGGAGGTTTTAAAAGGGCCTAGGAGGGTCCAAAAAAAAAAAATTAAAAATTTTTTTTTTGCGTGGTAAGCGCCAAGTTCGCGAACCGGAAAGCGTTCTGGGCAGCGAACTTTATGGATAAAAGAATGAAAGACTTTTCTAATACTGTATGTTAATTATTTGTTGGTTTTGTTGATTATTTTTTAATTTTTTTATTTTTTAAGCAATTTTTTATTGTTGTGATTGTGTTTCAAAATTTAGTAACATTTCTTACATTTAACTACTTTATGAATTACATATAAAAATGATTAAAGACTCAAACAATTTTTTAATATTACATATAATTTTATTTTTCGGATTGTTTTTCGAAATTTACTAGAACGTCTAGCATTTCACTGTCTGATATGTGTTCTTGTTCAGTGAACATAAGTTCAAACATTTGACCGTCATCATAATGAAGTAAATGATCCACTGATTCCACACATTGAACTAATTCATGGTCCCGTGATTGATCCATGAAATCAGAGTCATCATTGTCCTCAATTTCTTTTTCTGTGTTGGTCTCCAGAACAATTTCGAAGGAAACATTCTGCTCACCTTCCATTTTATTGCTGTAATTTGCATAAAAAATAAATATATCAGTAGAGATAGGGCACTGTTGGGTTTAAGTTCAGACAGGCATTTGTGAGTTTATACCAGAGAAGTAATCTATGGGCACTGTATGGTTTCAGGCGTGAAGTAGTACTATTAAAAAGTGCCTGTGAAGAAGCCTAAGTAAATTTATAATTATACCACAGAAACCTAAATCAGTCCATAATTATAATAAAGAAGCCTTTCTCAATGTCTAACTCTTACAGAGGGATAGTATATAACTATCTGAAAAAGTTTACCATATTTACTTATAGTGCACAATATACTTCAGTTTTAAAAATAACAACTTACCTTTAGAAACAAGTTGATGTTATTATTGATATTCTAAATGATATATACAACAACAAGTAGTAGTCAAAATGGCTGTGTTTCCTTCTCTCCCTTTATATATATACAGGTATATAACCAATCAAATGTCAGGTAATAAAAGTAGAAAATGAAAGTAACATTTTCATTGGTTGTCAATTCCAACACTTCAGATGTGTTTTGTGAAGTAATTTACCTCACGGTATTTGGAGAGGTCTACAGGCTAAATGGCTAAATGAAATTTCAATGAAATTTGTGAGAATGGAAGGGATTGTTATGTAGTATGAGCTAATGTATATTTGGTGAGAGTGTCTCTAGTCGTTTTTCTGTAAATTACTTTCCCACCTTTTTTTTGGACCGCTTTCCGGGAAGCGGCCCGGTTAGCGAACCTTAAGCGTCACGGGAATCCACCATTTTGTGTTTCGGTCGCATTAAGATACAAGATGGAGGGCAAATAATGTTTAGAATGGGTAGAAGGGGTCATGGTAGACTTATCTTGACCCCCTAGGTTTTCTGAGCATGGCTGAGGAGGCTTATATGTGCGGAAAAAAAAACTTTTTTTAAAAAAATTCCGCGAGGTTAGCTTTCGGTTAGCGAACCGGGTAGCGCTCCGGGGAGCGAATTTTGTGGAAAATTAGTGAAAAAAGTTAGAGAAAAATAATAATTGTGAGTGATCAGATGTAGGGTAGCTCTGAGAAGAGCTTTTGGGTTTATGGTACATTTAGGTACTTATAAGTAGGTACCAATGCACAGTCTTAAATTCAGAATGAAAATTCTGTTGCCCTCATCTGAGAAGTGAACTCCATCTCCTCTGTAGATATCTTGCATGTAGTAACGCAAGTTATTGTTGTAAAGAGAGCCCATTCCATGGTCTCTCATGTAAGCTGAAACAGATTTGTTTACATGCTTCCTCGCTTTCTCAATTTGTGGACAAAATTGGTTGGACCACCTCCATTTCTGTCTTTGGCATATATTGGAATATACCAAGGCAGTTTGAGGAAAAAGTGCCATTAATTGCTCAAAGGTGTCCTTTAAAAGCATTTCCAGACCTACCCCTGTCAAAGTGCCCAAATCATTACCTCCACAGTGCACTATTAACAGGTCAGGTTTTGGCAAATGCATAAAGGTTTTCACCAATGGTATCAATTGGTGACATTTTAATCCTCTTTGGCCCAACCACTTAATTTCCACATCTTGTAAATTGAGGTTAGGTAAATTTCTGCTCTCAGCATACCTTTGAGCCCAGTGGATGTAACTATGTCCAAGAATCCAGACCTTAAACATGGTGGGTGAAGGTTGGGCTGCAGTCAGATGAAGTGTGGTAATGAAAGGGCAGTTGAAACAGTAGGAGTTTCTAAAGAAAAAAAACTGTGGATTTCCAATGCTAATGATTCATTAGCAGTGATTGGTGCATTTCCATTTCTGAAAACAGAAAGTTAGGGTGCATGGATGTGTTCCTTGAAAGATGTAATTTGAATGGTCAAGGAAGAAACATTTAATGAAAGATTGCACTGGATACGCAGGTGCACTGAGAGTTCAGAGTTCAATTGAAACATTGTTGTGTGAATTTGCAAACATGAGAGGTCTTCCAGGAGGTGGTTGCTATGGAAACAAGGCAGACAGGGCAGAGGGGGGAAGGGTTTTGATTTGAAAAAAGTGAGGGAAGAGGAATGATTGGCTAATATGAGAGATATGTGCAATGAATATCTGTATTTCTGTGCTTTCAATAGCTGCAGCCTTTGGAGTGCATCCTTATTCTTCTGCTGAAGACAATTTGGTGTATTTCTGAGACTGTTTTCAAAACTCAAAAAATATTTGCTAAGGTGAGAAAAGATTTATTTAATTTAGATAGAGAATAGTATGATTTAAGGAGAAAATGATGAAGAAAGCTGTGTTTTTAAAATGTGGTTTTGTCTCTAGTGATATACTAATAGAATTAGTTTCATAGAGGAATTGTAATTGCATATTTGGTGTAACATTCTGGCATGCAGTAACACAAGATATTGTGATACATGGAGCCCATTTCATGGTCTGTTATGTAAGCTGAAACAGATATGTTGCATTTAAAAACGATTTAAGAAATCAATTACATTTCTGGATATGTACTGCTAGAGCTTCATAGGTTGTTTTGGGCCATATTTATAAGGTATTTGAGTGTCTAAGATGTTATGTTCGCCTTTTAAAATGTAAAGTGTTCCTCATGGGGCAAGTGTCTTGTAAATACGCTCCCACTTGTGCTTGGCAAATTTAGATTTTGATTATGGGAGTTACCTAGCCATATTAATAGTGTCCCAAAAATGGTGCTAGGGAATTGCAGAAAACACTTTCATGTGTCTCAAGGACATTTTTAGTCATTTCTTCATGAATGCAGGTATACAATTGATTTATATGCTGTGTTTAAAAACGAATTTTGAAATGAATTAAATTTCAGGATATGTACTGTTAGAGCTTCATAGGTTGTTTGGGGTCATATTTAGAAGGCATTTTAGTGTCTTTGATGTTATTTTTCCCTTCTTAAATGGAAAGCGTTCCTCATGGGGCCCTGAGCAGTTCTTATCCATGTTATTTAATAGGAAGTGGATAACATGGCTAAGAGCATTTGCTGGAAAATGCATGAATATCGCTGACTTTTCTGCGAAGTTATGTTTACCTTTCAAAATGTAAAGTGCTCCTCATGGGGCAAGTGTCTTGTAAATACGCTCCCACTTGTGCTTGGCAAATTTAGATTTTCATTATGGGAGTTACCTAGCCATGTTAATAGTGTCCCAAAAATGGTGCTAGGGCATTCCAGAAAACACTTTCATGTGTCTCAAGGACATTTTTAGTCATTTCTTCATGAATGCAGGTATACAATTGATTTATATGTTGTGTTTAAAAACGAATTTTGAAATCAATTAAATTTCAGGATATGTACTGTTAGAGCTTCATAGGTTGTTTGGGGTCATATTTAGAAGGCATTTTAGTGTCTTTGATGTTATTTTTCCTTTTTAAATGGAAAGCGTTCCTCATGGGGCCCTGAGCAGTTCTTAGCCATGTTATTTAATAGGAAGTGGATAACATGGCTAAGAGCATTTGCTGGAAAATGCATGAATATCGCTGATTTTTCTGCTATATTCATGCATTGTGGCCGTTTTTATAAGGTATTTGAGTGTCTAAGATGTTATGTTCGCCTTTTAAAATGTAAAGTGTTCCTCATGGGGCAAGTGTCTTGTAAATACGCTCCCACTTGTGCTTGGCAAATTTAGATTTTGATTATGGAAGTTACCTAGCCATATTAATAGTGTCCCAAAAATGGTGCTAGGGAATTGCAGAAAACACTTTCATGTGTCTCAAGGACATTTTTAGTCATTTCTTCATGAATGCAGGTATACAATTGATTTATATGCTGTGTTTAAAAACGAATTTTGAAATGAATTAAATTTCAGGATATGTACTGTTAGAGCTTCATAGGTTGTTTGGGGTCATATTTAGAAGGCATTTTAGTGTCTTTGATGTTATTTTTCCCTTTTTAAATGGAAAGCGTTCCTCATGGGGCCCTGAGCAGTTCTTAGCCATGTTATTTAATAGGAAGTGGATAACATGGCTAAGAGCATTTGCTGGAAAATGCATGAATATCACTGATTTTTCTGCTATATTCATGCATTGTGGCCGTTTTTTTTCACATTGCTTCATAGGTTGTTTGGGTTCATATTTAGAAGGCATTTTAGTGTCTTTGATGTTATTTTTCCCTTTTTAAATGGAAAGCGTTCCTCATGGGGCCCTGAGCAGTTCTTAGCCATGTTATTTAATTGGAAGTGGATAACATGGCTAAGAGCATTTGCTGGAAAATGCATGAATATCGCTGATTTTTCTGCTATATTCATGCATTGTGGCCGTTTTTTTTCACATTGCTTCATAGGTTAATTGGGTTCATATTTAGAAGGCATTTTAGTGTCTTTGATGTTATTTTTCCCTTTTTAAATGGAAAGCGTTCCTCATGGGGCCCTGAGCAGTTCTTAGCCATGTTATTTTATTGGAAGTGGATAACATGGCTAAGAGCATTTGCTGGAAAATGCATGAATATCGCTGACTTTTCTGCTATATTCATGCATTGCGGCAGTTTTTTTTCACATTGCTTCATGGGTTGTTTGGGTTCATATTTAGAAGGCATTTTAGTGTCTTTGATGTTATTTTTCCCTTTTTAAATGGAAAGCGTTCCTCATGGGGCCCTGAGCAGTTCTTAGCCATGTTATTTAATAGGAAGTGGATAACATGGCTAAGAGCATTTGCTGGAAAATGCATGAATATCGCTGACTTTTCTGCGATATTCATGCATTGCGGCCTTTTTTTATCACATTTGCAAGCACTTCCTAGCCATGTTATCCAATGGGAGGTGGATAACATGGCTAAAAGCATTTGCTTCAAAGGTTGTTTGGGGTTATACACCATTTTTGGGAAATTATTAACATGCCTATCTAACTCCCATAATCAAAATCTAAATTTGCCAACCGCAGGTGGGAGTGTATTTACAATAAATTTGTACCATGAAGAACGTAAAATAGCATACTAGATACTCAAATAACTTATAAATGTGACCCAAAACATCTTATGAAGCACTAGTAGTGCATATTTCCAGAAATGTATTGGTTTTCATTTAATGATTTACTTCATTGGTAGGTCTTCACATGTTTTTTTACCTTGGTTTTTTTCAGTGAAAATCTTATCTGCAACCATGTGTTGGCCTCACCTCAAATAAACAAAACAGGTGATGGACTGAATGTGGATCAATGACACACATTCACCCCAGTCTAAAGATCAGGGCCTAAACAAATCTTTAGATAGGCTACATCTTATCGTCATCCTGAATTAATGATCTAAAATATTAGGGAGTGATTTATGAGTGTTGTATGCCTGTTTTGTACCATTGAGTGTCATTTTTGTGATGCAGTGCTGGTGGAAAATATTTGCTATGTTAAATAATTAGTACGGCATTAAGTTTTAGATGACTGTTATTTATTTACTGTTTGGTAATAGTGGTTAATAACATTTTATATTATATTTTTCCACAGGTTCAACTGCAGATTCTTTCATAGTTTGGTAAATGCCTTCCAGAAGTCGAATACGAAAGGCTAGAAAACGTCAAAGACAGCAGGATGATGTTTTATTGCAGCAGTCCTCTTCCCCAAATACTTGTCAAAACACCAAGAAAGGTCCGGGTAAGAGCACGAAATCATTCTTAAGAAATATTTGTAGTAAAAAAAATTTTGCTCAAAAAAATGTTTCAGTTCACAAAAAGAAAAATAATTTAAATGGAAAGGAGAGACCCATCACAAATGTTACTGGTAGAGGAAGAGATAACTCTGTGCATGATAGTAGAAGGAAACAACAGTTTAGGGACATTCGAACTCGAATGTTCCGTAATAGGATATTAGTTAATATATTGAAAAATATTAAAAAGAAAGGCCAACAGAAAGCGGCATTTTATAGGAAGAAGAAAAATGTAGAGAAAATTATTGATCATGCTTTTGAAATTAAGCGAAAGTTGTTTATTTTGGTAATCAATAGAATTAGGAAACTAAGCAAGGTAATTTCTGATTTCAAAACAAAAAGTAGATGGAAGAGAGTAGTAAATCGTACTAACTTTTGTGAAGTTTTTTCCGGAGAATGGATGCATAGTTCAAGTTCTGAGGCATTTTTTAATGAGGAGACTTATTTTCAGGATAATGATTTGGTGCATGCAGTTGACATCAGTGGTCGAGCTTATGAAGTGAAGGATGGTTGTCCAGTTGAAAAAGAACAACTTGTGACAACAGAGACAGAAGAGGCGCTAAGTGATGAGGTTTTAGGAAGACGTCCTAAGGGTCCTGTGTACATTTGGAAGTGTAGTTCTATTTGCAGTGTGCGACAGGTTTCCATCAATTTGCTTTGTGATTTTATACGGACATTTAATAAGAAAAGTTTGAAGCAGAAAATGAAGTTGTTGCAAGATTTAGATCCTTGCAGAGTGAGACAAATGACAGGTTTCCGTGGTCATTCGCTGGCTTGTCTTTCCAGGAGAGTATGCCAGAGTGTTTTTCATCATTTCAGGATGCTAGCAGTGCATCATAATAAAGTGAGAAAATTAGTGAGAATGTTGTATTATGCTAAGAGTCCAGCAATTATGCTTAAACAGTTATGTGCTGCTCTTTTGCATGGTTCTGAAATAGATGTGAAGAATCTTTGTGAAGAAATTGAGTTTTGTTACTTTGGTAGTAAAGATGAGAATGTTCAAATTGACCCTGAAGTAGAGGGTAATGTGGAAGATAATGTACAGGTTTCCAGTACAGATAATTTTCAGAAGGAAATTGCCACGTTTCAGATGAAATCAAGTGAGAGGCCTAATTTCACTTGTGTATGTTGTCGACGCACTTATTATAAGAATCAGACTAAGGTAGTGGATTTATATGCAAAAAGTGAAAGGGAAAATAATAGTGAATGGAAGGATTTAGCCACATACTTGATGGTAGAAAATTATTTTGATTTGGGATCGGATCAACGTGTGTGTACTTATTGTTGTAATAATTTAAACCAAAACCAGATACCTGCTAGGGCAGTTCATAATAATCTGGAATTGGTTGAGATTCCTTCTGAATTGAAGGATTTAAATACTTATGAATCTATTTTGATTCAAAGTATCCATCCCTTTCAGGCTATTGTAAGAATGGAGCCAAAGACAGGGAAGTTGCCTCCAGCAGATTTACAGAGAGGATTAAAGGGAAGAGTTGTTTATTTGCCTCTAGATTTGAAGAAAAACATTAACACAATTGGAATAGAAAAAGTGGAAGAGGAACCTCTGGTTATCTTGGTTAATGGGGTTCCGACAAAGAATAAGAAAATATGGCAAGATTTAGTGGATGTTAGGAAAGTCAAAAAGGCAACAGTGTATTTGAAGAAAAATAATAAGTACTATAAGAATGTATATGTTGCAGAAGAGGAAGTAAGTGATGAAGAGGATAGCGATTTGTGTGCAGGCCAAATTGAGAAAGTAGAGGCCTCTAAAAGTGAAGAAATATATGAACATTATAGTGTTCATCCTTTGCATTCCAAGGAAGTCATGGGGAATGCTATTGAGTTGTTTCAAATGAAACAAGCCAAAGGGAGTCCCATTAGTGTTTGGGAGGAAAGTTTGGAAGCTCGGTGTTTCCCACAGCTATTTCCCACAGGTCAAGGAGGAAGATATGATGAGCGACCTCATCAAATTCCTGCGTCTGAATACCGGACTTTACGATTGTATGCAGAAGATCCTAGGTTTCGGCAATGCATTCCCTATTTGTTTCATCTCCTGTTTGAAAGCGATCTGTCTGGACTGTCATATGCAGTGAACCACATCTTAAAAAGTGGTATACACATGCGAAACATCTCGGCAAGTGACTTTATGCATAAAGTCAATGTCCAAGACAGTATTTTGGATTCTCACTTAATTAATCTCATGGCGTGTCAGCGTGGTACTAATGAGTACTGGTACCGTCGTCATGGTGATTTAAAATGTATGCTGAGGAACTTAGGAACTCCAACATGGTTCCTCACTCTGAGCTGTGCCGAGTATGGCTGGGAAGACTTACTTGAATTTCTACGAGAGGCAAATGGAAATATTGAAAACATTGAATTCAAGACACCTGGAGAACTGTGTTCTTTGGATCCTGTGAATGTATGCAGGTACTTCAATCATAGATTTGAAGCTATGATGTCTTTCATCACAAATAAAAAGAATCCACCTCTTGGAGAGGTGTTGGATTTCTTCTGGAGAAAGGAGTACCAAGCAAGAGGTGCCCCTCATATACATATGTTGCTGTGGATCAAGGATGCACCTAAATTTGGAACAGATCCGGATGACTTAGTGATGAATTTCATCGAACAGTATTCTACGTGTGCTGTTCCAAACGCAACGGAGAAGAAAAGTCTAAGAGAACAAGTTCTACGTTTCCAAAGCCATCGTTGTGGAAAGTACTGTCGTCGTAAATTCAGAAACAAGGACAAGTTTTACACCAAATGTCGTTTCAACTTTCCACGACCGGTGATTTCTAAAGGAAGAGTGAACAGTTTGATGTCTTCGCTGCGACATAATGTGACGAGGAAATCACCCAAGAATACATACAATTTGAAAAGGAACGAAGAGTCCAAGTACATCAATGACTACAACCCAGTGATTTTGTCCATGTGGAATGCCAACATGGATATACAGTTTGTGGCTGACAACTGTATGGCTGTGGCTCGGTATGTGACATCTTACATCACCAAAAAAGAAAAGACCGAACTGAAGGATATGTGGGAGGACATTTCCCATGAAAAGAGCCTCAGCAAGAAGTTGTACAGTTTCAGTCTGAAGATGTTGTCGCATCGAGAAATCGGAGCTTACGAATGTTCTGATCGATTGTCTTCAGCAAGTCTCTATGCCAAATCCAGGAGTCTCGTTTGGGCGAGTCTTGGTCTTGCTGCAACGCGAAATCGAGTTCTAAAACCTGTTCGGGAAATTGAGTATTTGGCAGAAAAGGAACCAAACAGTACCGACATTTTGAAGACCAACATGTTGGATACATATTATCCAAATCGAAGCAGTCACCTTGAGAATGTTTGTCTATATGAGGTTCTCCAAAATTATATATTCAAGAGGAACATCAAAGAAGATATTGAGAAAGGAGTGTATGCTGTAATTGGAAGTGAGGGATGCCTGGTCAAGCAAAGAAAATGCCAATTAGTAAACCATCGAAAATTGAGTGGCGAATCTCCAGAAAAAAAGGAGTTTTTCTATTTAGCACTTTTGCAACTTTTCAAGCCTTGGCGTGCAGAAGAGGAACTGCTTGGAGATTTCCTCTGTTACGAAGACTCTTTCAATGCAGCCAAGGAGTCCATAGAATGTCCTGCTTTTTCTAGATATCAAGAAATGCTAACTTTGGAAATTGAGCAGGAAGCAACGATTGCAGCCGAGATTGCCAGAGACAGTTCTCAGGACAGTCAGAGTTCTGTTTCATTGAGTCAAGATCCACTTGGAGGACCTATTATCGAAAATGAAGCTGCCACTGCTATGAATGAAGTAGAAAGAGCCATGGCACATGCTCAGGAGGATTCAGTTAACTTACAAGACTTGGAAAAACAACTCAACGTTGAGCAGAGGAAAATATATGATGAAGTTACCAAGGAAATTGAGCACGGATTAAGTCATGAGAAGAAAGAGTGCTCATGTACGTCGTTGAAGCCTGTCCGACTGTACGTGAGTGGAGAAGCGGGAACTGGAAAAAGTTTCCTCATTAAAGCAATCTCTTGTTATTTGCAGGAAAGGACTGAGTCATCGCTGTCTTGTGTTGTCACCGCTCCTACTGGACTGGCAGCACATTATATTAAAGGTATTACTTTGCATCGTCTACTGATGCTGCCGGTGGAGCATGACAACAAATTACAATACAACAAGTTATCTGGAGATGCTTGCTGTGAAGTTTCAAGAGTTTTGAGGAAAATGAAACTACTTATCATTGACGAAGTAAGCATGGTTTCCAATGTCATGCTTGCCTTTGTGCATTTGAGAATGCAAGAAGTACTTAAAACTGAATATGATGTCTTATTTGGTGGGAAACACATCATTGTTTTCGGAGATCTTCTACAGCTGACACCAGTAAAAGGTCAACCTGTGTTCAAAATACTCACGCATGAAGATACCAGGAAGTGCCTAGGGAGCATTGGCAACGTCAATATATGGTTAAACTTCAATTATGCAGAACTGCATCAAAATATGCGTCAGGCAAAGGATGAAGATTACAAGAATATTCTACAAGATATTAGAATTGGAAAAGTGACCGAGCATGGGAAAGAAGCTTTAAATGCACGATTACTGTCAAATTTATATCCCAAACAAGAGATTGTGCCTGAGAATATTTTTCAGAAAATTACTGAGAAGAAATCCGGGATATGTCTCATGCCAACTCTTGCAGAATGTGCCATCTTCAACAACAAAATGTTGAATTTAGAAAAGCAAGAGATTGTGAAACTTGAAGCTATCGACAAATTAGAGCATATGGGATCAACTATTATTTTGTCAGACAATTTGAAATCAAAATTGGATTCATTAGAGAAGACTATATCTAAGACAGCGGGTTTTGAAAAGACTCTGAATGTGTGTTTAAATTGCCGAATCATTTTGAGACGGAATTTACATGTAGAAAGAGGTCTAGTAAATGGATCAATGGGTAATGTTGTTGATTTTGAGAAATACAGAAATAGAGATGGAATAGAATTCTTAAGAATTAAATTTGATGGCATTGAGGAAGTACAGAGAATTGCTCGTTGTTCTGCTAGGTTTTTGCTTGTTAAAGACTTATATGTTCGCCGTAAACAGTTTCCTGTTTGCTTGGCATATGCGGTGAAAATCCATAAATCGCAAGGTTTAAGTGTAGACTGTGCATTGGTGAATATTGGCAGTTCAGTGTTCAAGGAGGGTATGGCATATGTGGCATTGTCACGAGTTAGAACTTTATCGGGATTGTACTTGATTGACTGTGATGTCACAAACATTTGTGCGGATCTAGATTGTGTTAAGGAATACAATAGGTTAAGAAGAGAGTATGCGCCACATTTGCCTCAATATCCTTTGTTTGAGAAACGTGTGGTAGGCCGGAAACGTAGAAATAGCAGTAATAGTAGGGAGGTTGTTGCAAAAAGACTAAAAGTCAATGAACCGAAAGTTGTTAGCAGAAAGAAAGTGGATACTGTTGAAGAGATTGTTGGTTTTCAATTTGAAAACAGTTCTGGTGTCAACTGCTATGCAAATGTCGTTGTTAATGTTCTCTTTTCACTAGAGAGTTTAAAAGAACAGATTGTGTTCAATTCAGAACAAAGTTTATGCTGCTTGTTGAATTCTGTGTTAGAGAAATGTAGCACTGATCGAACAAAAGTAGAAAGTGTGTCTGAAGTTCGTTATCTGTTAGATGAATGTTCAGGTCAAACAGACTTCTCTGAAAATAATCAGCAAGATTGTCAGGAGTTTTTAATGTATATGCTTGATATATTGCAAGATGAGGGTGTAGATGTAGATCAACTGTTTGGGCTTTCTTATCAATGGCAGCATGACTGCGAGAACTGTATGGTATCAAGTACTACTAGTGTAGACTCAGAAAGATTTATATATTTAACTTTGCCAGACAGTAAATCAGTGTCCTTTAATAAGCTAGTAAATGCAGCGGATCACAACATGGAGTGTAGCCAATGTAAATGTGATATGATGTCAACATTATTTATACGTAGATATGGCCAGTATGTCATTTTAATGATGCAACGATGTAGGCCTGATGGATCAAAATTGTCAACTTTAATAAAAAATGTTGTGGCTTCTCAACTGTCAATATCAGGGAGGACTTTTGTTACTGTAGCAATTATCTATCACGATGGTCCATCAACAACATCAGGACATTATACAGCTTACTTAAAGTCTGGAAACGGCTGGTCATTCTGTAATGATTCTGTTGTAACTTTAAAAAAAAAATTGCCGTTTGACCTTAAAAATTCTTACCTGGTGTTTTTAAAACCAAAATTTTAAGTAGAGGGAATGTAAGTCTGCAATGCTGTCTCGATTAAAAATCCAACTATATAAACCTGATGCAAGTAAGTCTGCTTCATAGTAAGCAGTATCAGTGTCATAGGAAAAGGAGAACATGAGTGACAAAGAAGAGTAAGATATTAGTAGTCCAGGATTGTGAAAATAATCTCAAATATTTTATTTTTGAAAGTTGCGAAAATAGAAAATGTCGGGATTTGATTGGAAGAATTACAAGACTTGCGAATCGCGGCAACATGATTTGGCCTAGTGGAAACATGTGATATAATGAGAGAAGTTTTTTTTCTATGTAACATATTTCACGTATCGATGGAGGTTTTCTTTCAGAAAGTGGCGGGCTGAAAATATTTAAAGCACAACAGAGTGGATGCTGTTCATAGGAGATCGTTCGACGTCATTGAAAGTAAGTTAATTTTAAGGAGTTTTGAAATCAGATTTCTTAGGTTGTATGGGTTTTTTAAACACAGTCATTTTGATTGTGTTTTTTTTTCCCCGCTGTTGCATGATGAATACCTTCAAGTCACTGATTTAAGTGAAATTTGATACATTCTGAGAACAGCAAAAATAAACCATTTAACATGTATAATTAATGTTATGCTTTTTGTACTTATGATATACATTTAGAAATGTGTGGTACATATGGGTAAGCTGAGTTCTGTAAATATCAATTTTAATGCTTAGAGTGCTGTACTTCTGGGTAGTGTTTTTTTAAAAAAAAAAAAGAAAGCTCTTGAAAGCACACATCTTATTTGCATCCTAAAACAATCATTTACAATGTTAGACACAATTTCATGATGGCTTTACATCTTTTTTGCGCTGCTATTGCATCACTACTGTGAGGCATTAGCAGTGCAAGAAAAACATCATGTTCCAAAATAGGCTCCAGTTCAGCAACATCAAGATACAGTTTCTTTCGAATATATATCTTTAGGATTGTGTAGGGGACGTAGAGAAGCAGAGACTTCTGTAAATGTCAAAGTTGTTGAAAAACTGTTTGTTTTTGAACCTTTTCCCTTGTCTTTTCTAATTTTTAAATACATGTTTTAATATTTTTTGAAATGTTTGTTCTTTGTTTTACAGATTGAAAGTATGAAAAAATATTTAAAAAAGGTAACAAGAATTATAAGGTAAATGTTTTCCTCTCTTTTTACCCGCAATGCACTGCTGATGATGTCATTGACACTATCTCTCATTTACTCTCTCTAGCTGTCTTTCTTTTTACATTATTCTCTGTTTACTTCCCTTATACTAACTCTTCTTTTTTTAAAAAAAATATTTTTTTAGTTCGCTTAAAGTTCGCGAACCGGTCAGCGAACTTGAAGCGAACCAAAAGAAATAGAGCTTGCCAGAGTGATAAACATTCTAGCAATTTTGTTTGAAAGGGGAGGTAGTTCTGAAAAGAACTGTTTTTTTTTGTTTTTGTTGTTTTATATTTTTTTTTTTTTTTTGAACATTTTTTGATTTTTTTGTATTTTTAGAACTGTTTTATGTTTTTTTTGTGTTTTTTATGGAGGGGAGACAACAAAAAACAGGCTTTCAAAACGGCTCAACTGGAGCAAAAAAAAAAAATTACTTTTTGGGTGCATTAGGGCATTTATGATTTTCAAATGCAATGTTCATCAGGTTGACACTCATGTTGCCATATGACAACATAGCACCACAGTAAATACAAGATAACTTCATATGCTGGAAGTTGGGTTGGATGTTTGGCACAGTCTCTTGTGCCTCTCTTCCCGTCAAAGACAATGTGGATGTAGATCTTGCCACAGGAGTTGCCGTCGGATTGTCTTCAAGATCCCTCAACTCAGCCCGACTGTAATTCAAGGGATGCCACCTGCTCATGTGACGATGCATTGTATAGTTCCCCATACTGTACTTCTTTTCTGTGCCTCTCGACAATCTGTGATCACAGATGAGGCAGGTGGCATATTTTGCATTCACTTTCTTTGATCCAGGAGGGATGGTGAAAAACTGCCAGATGAAACTGGTTTTTCGTTTAGAAACCCGGGGCAACTCTTCGACAAATTGTTGTTCCTCTCTGTCCTCTTCTTCTTCTTGCTCATCTTCCTCCTCTCTGTTAGTCATAATTTGACTAGGTGGTCCTCTCTTCTTATGAGGAGGTGGAGGTGGTGGTGGGGGTGCACCAGCTGCAGCAAGAATGGAAGCCATTGTGGAACTTCAGATAAATGGTCTTTCTCTCACCAAGATGAAAGTCAGAGTGAGGAAATAAGGAGGGGTTTACATGATTTGGGGAAAACAAAAGTTCTGAGCCAATGAAAAGTGTTATTTTTAGGTCACATGACCTAGTCATACATCATTTGGAAACCAAAAGTGAAATGAACCAATGAAAAGTTTGATAAACAAGTCACATGACCTGTTCCGCTTACGTTACGCGGTGCGCGCCGCGTCCTGGATCGCTTCCGGTTCGCGGTCCGGAGCACTTCCGGGAGCGCTAACGCGGCGCGTCATTAGACGTATTACGCGACAACGTGATACGTCGCGCTTCCGCGACGCGTCACAGTTCCGCTAACGTAACGTTGACCGGTTCGCGGACTAGATCGCGGCATCAAGATGAGCTAACGGAAAGCTTCCCGGTTCGCGAACTAGAAGCGAAGAAAAAAATATTTAAAAAAAAATTATCAATAAATATCTAAATATATTTTGGGATTTAAAGAATAATACATTTTACAGCTACAGATGTTAGCTTTTAAAAAACCAATGAAATTCACCGAAAAAACCATAGGTTATAGACCATATATAGTTAGAAATTTGCATTTAAAAAAACATTGAAATTCAATGAAAAAACCATAGGTTATAGACCATATATAGTTAGGGATTTGCATTTACAAAACCTTATTTTACTCACACAAAACCATTGAAATTCCATATATAGTTAGTTGCACTAACTATATATCGCGCACCCGCAATCCACTGCTGATGATGTCACATATTACATCATTCATGACATGGTCAGTGACATCACTGATGACATCACTGATGACATCTCAAATGACATCACTGATGACATCACTGATGACATCTCAAATGACATCACTGATGACATGTCAAATGACATCACTGATGACATCACTGATGACATCTCAAATGACATCACTGATGACATCATGACACACCAATACCAGTTACTACATACGCACTCACTGATTCCTACGTCTACACACACATTCACTCATTCACCCATACAATCACTCATACATACAGTCACTCATTATTACAACACTATCATATGCACTCATACACCTATGCAGACACTCACACACTGCCACTCATCCATGGAGTTACTCACACACCTAGACAGTCCTGTAAAGAATCAATCACACTTCCATTTCCTCATCTATACAGTTAAACACAGAACACCATACTTCAGTGACATCACTGATGACATCACTGATGACATCACTGATGACATTTCAAATGACATCACTGATGACATCTCAAATGACATCACTGATGACATCATGACACACCAATACCAGTTAATACATACGCACTCACTGATTACTACGTCTACACACACATTCACTCATTCACCCATACAATCACTCATACATACAGTCAATCATTATTACAACACTATCATATGCACTCATACACCTAGTCAGTCCTGTGAAGAATCAATCACACTTCCATTTCCTCATCTATACAGTTAAACACAGAACACCATACTTTTCACACATATACTAACACATACTTACTCTCTTATACAATCACTGATACAAGTACACATTGATATGCACAGAGTCACACACCTCCCAGCCAGCCACACACACACTCAGTCTTCCATACATCCACTCATTCTTCAATATGTAAAACATATTTAAACTTTACAAAAACACACAGACACTAGATGATGTCATCAGTGATGTCATTTGAGATGTCATCAGTGATGTCATCAGTGATGTCACTGACCATGTCATGAATGATGTAATATGTGACATCATCAGCAGTGGATTGCGGGTGCGCGATATATAGTTAGTGCAACTAACTATATATGGAATTTCAATGGTTTTGTGTGAGTAAAATAAGGTTTTGTAAATGCAAATCCCTAACTATATATGGTCTATAACCTATGGTTTTTTCATTGAATATATATATATATATATATATATATATATATATATATATATATATATATATATATATATATATATATATATATATATATATATATATATATATATGTATATATTACCTACTGGCGGTCGCCAGTAGGTAGTTATAGTTATGATTTTTTTCAATGTTAAATCTCAAAATTCTATTTGGAATAACTTTTGCGCCGGTTGACGAATCTGCCTGAAAATTTCCTCAAAATGGCCTCGTGGCGCCCCGGTCCTTCCCTGAAAGTTTGGGGGGATTCGTCAAGCGGGGGCCGAGATAAAAGGGGGGTCCCAAAACGCGTTTTCCCCATGTTAATTTCTATAGGGTGGTCGATTTCACTTTTAGCCCGAACGGCTGAATGGGTTTACTCCAAACTTGGCAAAATTGTAGGGACTGGTAGCCCGACGTGCCTTTGCTATGTCTCAAGATATGTGCTCCAGTGGATTTTGAGTAATTTAGGTTCAAAAAAATATATATATCTATAGGCGCGCTCCGGTGCGCGCACCGGGGAGCGCACCGGGTGCGCCACGCGACTTGCGCATGGAAAGCTGATTGGCTCTGGGTGTCTTTAAACATTCTAAACAGTCCGGAGCGGCCGCCATCTTGTATCTCAGTAGGATCGAGACATGAGAGGTGGCCAAAACAAAGGGGGAAATGACCATAAGGGGGCAGAGTAGACATCCCCTGTCCCCCTAGGTTTGATGTGGGGGCCATTAAAGGGCCCTGCGGGGTCTCAAATTATTATTTATTTTTTTCGATTTTCGCGGGGGAAGCGCCCGGTACGCGCACCGGGGAGCGCACCGGGGAGCGTACTATGGGAAAAAAAATCACTTAAAAAAATTGTATGTTTATTAATTGTTTTTTTGTTGTTTTTTTTATTTTATTTAAGTACCTACATGTAGGTACCAATGCAGAGACTTAAATTTAATGTACACCATCTCCTCTGTAGATATATTGCATGTTGTTATCGAAGTTATTGTGGTATATGGAATCCATAGCATAGTCTGTCAGGAAAGCAGAAACAGATCTTTTAAGCACTCCCTGAGAAGTCCTAGGGGATCATGGGTAGTCTATCCTGATCCCTTATGATGAAAAAGAGGTGTAAAATACACATAGGAGATAATATAGTGGGAGAAAGGTAGTAACTATGAGTAAACTTACTATGTAACAGAAAAAAAGTTGCACAGTATACTATAAGTCTCATTTTATAATATAATTATTTTGGTAATACTTCATAAATTACATATAAAAATGAATATTGTCTCAAACAATTTAAAATTATTAAATACAAATTTATTCCTCTGATACTTTTTCATAATTTAATAAAACTTGTAACATAATATTGTCCGGTATTTCCTCATAATTATAAGTACGTGATTCCATTTGTTCCAAACATTCTATTAACTGTTGGTCCAAAGAGTCATCCATGAAATCAACTTTATCTTTTGGCTCTTCTGGGTTTTCCACCTTTACTTCGATAGAAGTAACATTTGCTTGTTTTTCTCCTTCCATTTTCTTTCTGAAAATTGCATAAAAATTAACTATATTAGTAGAGTTAGGGTACTGTTGGGTTTAAGTTTAGACAGGTACTTTTGAGTTTTTAACAGTGAAGTAATTTTTGGGCAGTGTATGGTTTCAGGCAGGAAGTAGAACTATTAAAAAGTGCATGTGATGAAGCCTAAGTAAATTCATAATTATACCAGAGAAGCCTAACTCAATCCATAACTATTACAGAGAAGTCTATCTCAATCTATAACTATTACAAAGGGATAGTATATAACTAACAGAATATTTTTTCTCAAATTAACTTAAAGTGCACAACATACTTCACTTTCCAAAATAACAACTTACCTTTGAGAAAGCAGTTGAAGTTGTCAGTGTTATTTCTTTTCAAATGTACTTCAGGAAGCAGTAGTCAAAATGGCTGTGTTTCCCTCTCTTCTTTTATATATATTCTTGTACATAACCAATCAAATGTGAGGAAAAAATCGTAGAAAATGAAAGAAACTTTTTAATTGGTTGTAAATTCTAACACTTCATATGTGTTTTTGACATGTAATTTACCTCAGGATATTTAGACAGACCTGTAGCCTAAATGTCTCAATGGAATTCCACCAAATTTGGGCAAATGGTAGGGACTGCTATGTAGTAGGGCCTATTCTATATTTGATAAAAGTGTCTCCAGTGGTTTTTCTCAAAATTACGCGCACCAGCAGTGTAACGGGAGTCCTCCATTTTGTGTTTCGGTACAATCCAGACACAAGATGGAGGGCAAACAATGTTCGGTATGGCTAGAAGGGGGCACGGTAGAAACTTCTTGACCCTCTAGGTTTTCTGAAGGGGGCTTAGGAGGCTCATAAAGGTAAAAAAAAAAATCTTTAATTTTCCGCGGGGGATGCGCCCAGTACGCGCACCGGTAAGCGTACCGGGAAGCGTACTTTGGTGAAAAATAGTGAAAAAAGTTAGAAAAAGATAAACGTTTTGAATGATCAGAGGTAGGGTAGCTCTGAAAAGAGCTTTTGGGTTCTGTGGTTGAGTTAGGTACCTACAAGTAGGTTCCAATGCACAGTCTTAAATTCAGGAGGAATATTCTATTTCCCTCACCTGAGAAGTGCACACCATCTCCTCTGTAGATGTCTTGCATGTTGTAACGCAAGTTGTTATTGTATATTGGACCCATTCCACAGTCTCTCATGTAAGCAGAAACAGATTTATTCACATGGTTCCGTGCTTTCTCAAATTGTGGACAAAATTGGTTGGACCAGTTCCATTTCTGTCTTTGACATATATTTGAATATACCAAGGCAGTTTGTGGAAAAAGTGTCATCAATTGATCAAAGGTGTCCTTTAAGAGCATTTCCAGACCAACCCCAGTCATAGTGCCCAAATCATTTCCACCACAGTGCACTATTAAGAGGTTAGGGCTTTGCAGATGCAAAAAGGTTTTCACCAATGGTATCAATTGATGACATCTCAATCCTCTCTGGCCAATCCACTTGATTTCCAGATTTGATAAATCAAGGTTGTGATAATTTCTGCTTGCTGCATACCTTTCAGCCCAGTGGATGTAGCTATGTCCAATTACCCATACAGAATACATGATGTGAGAAGGTTCTGGTGCAGTCAGATGAAGTGTGGGAATGAAATGGCAGTTGGAACTGTAGGAGTTTACAAAAAAAATGTGGAGTTTCCCTGCTCTTGAATCACAAGCAATGATTGGTGGATTCAGAGAGTTGAAAACTGAAAGTTAGGGTGCATGGTTGTGTTGTGTGAAAGAAACAATTTGAATGGTTAAGAAAATGTCACTAAAAGCAATAATGCCCTGGATAAGCTGGTGTATTGAGAGGTCAAACATCCTTGCTGAGTTAATTTGCAACATTGTACAATAAACTTTTGAACCTGAGAGTTCAGTTAGGAGGGAGTTGCTATGGTAACAGATAGAAAGATCTGAGAGGGGGAAGGGTGTTGGTTTGAAAATAGTGAGGGAAGACTTTTGATTGGTTGAATTAAGGCATATGTGTGCAAAGTTAGAGATTTTCTATGCCAGTCTTGGTTTCAGTGTATTGAGTGCACACCTTTTGCTCTGCTAAAGAAAAATTGGTGTGTGTGTCTGACACTGTTTTCAATCTCCCAAAGCATTTGTAAAGGTAAGAAATGATTTATTTAATTAAGATAGAGACTTGTTTGCTCTATGGAGAATATTTGGAAGCAGATAGTTAAGTTTCAGTAGTGAAATTGAATGCCTGTACATAGGTTCTGCGCAGTGTTTCATAAATGTTATTCAAAAAAAGATTTTGGGTGCAAATCAATGGTATTTTCATTTGGCCCTTATTTATGATTGCCTTGTGCAGCCGGTGCATCACTTTAAACATGGGAAATAAATGACGCTCTTGTGGCGCAAGAACTTCATAAATAAGGCCCTTAAAAGTGAAATTCTGTGCTTGTACATAGGTTCTGCCCTGTGTTTTTTAAATGTTAATCAAAAAACGATTTTGGGGGCAAATCAATGGAATTTATATTTGGGTCTAATTTATGATTGCCTTGTGCAGCCGGTGCATCACTTTAAACATGGAAAGAAAGTGACGCACTGGTGGCGCAAGGCCTTCATAAATAAGGCCCTGAGTTTATTTGCTCTTGATTTGTGCTCTGCTATTTGATAATGCTTGATATTAACATTTGCAAGGTAAAGGATTTGTATTTTGGGAAACAGTGATGTTTCAAAAGTGATATTGACTGCTTATACATAGGTTCTGCCCTGTGTTTTTTAAATGTTATTCAAAAAACGATTTTTGGTGCCAATCAATGGTATTTTTATTTGGGTCTTATTTATGATTGTCTTGTGGCGCCGGTATGTCACTTTTATTATGGGTTGCACTGGTGGTTCAAGGCCTTCATAAATAAGGCCCCGAGTTGCTGTTGTATAAACTTAAATATGTTGCAATTTATTGTTTATATTGTTTGCTTTTTGTCATTACTTTGTTGTTTGCTAATAGTGGTCTTTCATGTGTTTTTTTTTCAGAACAACAGATTCAAATCAACTTCTGAAAAGCAAGCAAAAATGCCTTCAAGGCAAAGAATTATCAAAAATACCATACGTAAAAGGAGAACATCAACAACAGAATTTATGGAATTCTCTACAACAACTACTTCAAAAAACACCAGAAAAGCTTCTGGTAAGCCAATTAAGTCTTTTCTTCGCAACATATGTCGTACAAAAAGAAATGATATTGCTAATGTGAATATTCAGAAAGAGACAGCAAATTTAAAAAGGAAGGAGAGGCCCACAAAAAATGTCTCGATTGGAGCAGGAGAGAAGAGAATGGATAGCAATAGAAGGGTAAATCAATTTAGGGACATCCGTAGGCGAATGTTTCACAATAGGGTAGTTTTAAATTTGCTAAAAAATGATAAGAAAGGTAAACTTAGAACTGCTTTTTACAAGAAAAAGAAAAGTGTAGAGAAGATTGTTGATCAGGCTTTTGAAGTTAAGAAAAAATTATTTATTTCAGTAATCAATAGAATTAGGATACTTAATAAGGCAATTGATGTTTTCAAATCGAACAGTAGATGGAAAAGAATTATTAATCGGAGTAATTTTTGTGAAGTATTTTCTGGTGAATGGATGCATAGTTCAAGTTCTGAGCCATTTTTCAATGAGGAGAGTTACTTTCAGGAAAATGATTTGATGCATGAAGTTGACACCAGTGGTCGAGCATATGAGGTGAAAGATGGTTGTGTGATGGAAAAAGAGAAACTTGTGTCTAGAGATGCAGAAGAGGTGTTAGCTGATGTACACATGGAAGTGCAGTAGTATTTGTAGTGTGCGACAGGATTCAATTGATTTGCTTCGAAATTTCTTACGTACATACAGTAAGAAAAGTCTCAAACAAAAAATGAAGATCTTGCAAGAGTTAGATCCTTGCAGAGTGAGAGAAAGCACAGGTTTGCATGGGCATTCACTAGCTCGTCTTTCTAGAAAAGTATGTCAGAGTGTTTTTCATCATTTTAGGATGTTAGCAGTGCATCATAATAAGGTGAGGAAATTAGTGAGAAAGTTGTATTATGCAAAAAGTCCAGCACTTAAGCTTAAACAGTTAAACAGTGCTCTTTTGCATGGATCTGAAGTGGATGTGAAGACTATTTGTGAAGAAATTGAGTTTTGTTATTTTGGGAACAAAGAGGACAGTGTAGAAATGGATATAGTAATGGATGGTAATGTGGAAGATAATGGACAGATTTCAAGTACAGAAAAGTTTGACGAGGAAATTACCAAGTTTAAGGTGAAATCAAGTGAAAGGCCTAATTTAACTTGTGTGTGTTGTCGACGGACTCATTATAAGATTCAGACTAGGTTAGTTGATTTATATGCAAAAAGTGAATTGGAAAATAATAGTGAATGGAAGGATTTTGTAAGTTATTTGTTGGTGGAGAATTCTTTTGATTTGAGTTTTGATCAGCGTATTTGTAATTATTGTTTAAAAAAATTAAATGAAAATAGAATGCCTGCTAGAGCAGTTCATAATAATCTTCAGTTGATAGATATTCCTTCTGAATTGATGGATTTAAATACTTTTGAATCTATTTTGATTCAATGTGTCCATCCTTTTCAGGCTATTGTTCGCATGGAGCCTAAGACAGGGAAATTGCCTCCATCAGATTTACAGAGAGGATTAAAGGGAAGAGTTGTTTATTTGCCTCTAGAAGTAAAGAAAAATATTGATACAATTGGTGTAGAAAGAGTAGAAGAGGATCCTCTAGTTATTCTAGTTAATGGGGTTCCGACAAAGAGTAAGAAAATCTGGCAAGATTTAGTGGATGTTAGGAAAGTCAAAAAGGCAACGTTGTATTTGATCAAAAACAATGAGTACTACAAAGATGTAAGTGTTGGAGCAGAGGAAACAGCTACAGAAGAAGACAGTGATTGTTCAGTTGGTCAAATTGAAAAAGTTGATGTGTCTAGAAGTGAAGAAATATATGAACATTATACTGTTCATCCTTTGCATTCCAAAGAAGTAATGGGAAATGCAATTGACTTGTTTCAAATGAAAGCAGCAAAAGGAAGTCCTATTAGTGTATGGGAAGAAAGTTTGGAAGCTCGTTGTTTTCCACAATTATTTCCAACAGGTCGTGATGGACGATATGATGATCGACCAGTTCAATGCATTCCATATTTGTTTCATCTACTGTTTGAAAGTGATTTGTCTGGGCTTTCTTATGCAGTTAATCATATACTGAAAAGTGGAGCTCATCTGCAAAATGTTTCTGCAAGGGACTTTATGGAGAAAGTTAATCTGCAAGATAGTATTTTGGAATCTCAGCTAATCAATCTCATGGCATGTCAACGTGGAACCAATGAGTATTGGTTCCGTCGTCATGGAGAATTGAAATGTATGCTAAGAAACTTAGGAACTCCTACATGGTTCCTCACTCTTAGCTGTGCTGAGTATGCATGGGACGACTTACTTGAATTTCTACGAGAGGCAAATGGAAACATACCAAATATAGAATTGAAAACACCTGGAGAACTGTGTTCTTTGGATCCAGTAAATGTTTGCAGATATTTTAATCATAGATTTGAAGCTATGATGTCTTTTATTACCAACAAAAAAAATCCTCCCCTTGGAGAGGTTTTGGATTTCTTTTGGAGGAAGGAATATCAAGCGAGAGGTGCTCCTCATATACATATGTTGTTATGGATTAAAGATGCACCCAAATTTGGATCAGATTCGGATGAAACAGTGATGAGTTTCATTGAAGAGTATTCAACATGTGCTGTTCCAAAATCTACTGAAGAAAACAGTTTAAGGCAACAAGTTTTACGTTTTCAATCTCATCGTTGTGGAAAGTACTGTCGTTGAAAATTTAAAAACAAGGAAAAGTACTACACGAAATGTTGTTTTGCATTTCCACGACCAGTGATTTCTAAGGGAAGAGTAAATAATTTGATGTCATCTCTACGACATACTGTGACGAGGAAATCTCCCAAAAATACATACAATTTGAAAAGAAATGAAGAATCTAAGTACATCAACGATTACAACCCAGTGATTTTGTCCATGTGGAATGCTAACATGGATATTCAGTTCGTTGCTGACAATTCTATTGCTGTGGCTCGATATGTGACATCTTACATCACCAAAAAAGAAAAGACAGAACTGAAGGAAATGTGGGAGGACATTTCACATGAAAAGAGTCTAAGCAAAAAATTATATAGTTTCAGTCTGAAGATGTTGTCGCATCGAGAAATTGGAGCATATGAATGTTCTGATCGGTTATCATCAGCAAGTCTCTATGCCAAATCAAGAACAATCATTTGGGTGAGTCTAGGTCTTGCTGCAACACGAAACCGAGTTTTGAAATCTGTACAAGAAATTGAATATTTGGCGGAGAAAGAACCAAACAGTACAGATATTTTGAAGACAAATATGTTGGATACATACTATCCAAATAGAAGTACTCACCTTGAGAACACTTGTTTGTATGAAGTTCTGCAAAACTACAGTTATAAGAGGAACATCACAGAAGATATCAATAATGGAAAATATGCAGTCATTGGCTATGAAGGATGTCTAGTGAAGCACTAAGGATACCATAGAATGTCCTATTTTTCTAAATTATCTGCAAATGTTGAATGAAGAAATAGAGCAAGAAACCACAATTGCTGAAGAGATAGCTAGAGACAGTTCTCAAGATAGTCAGAGTTCTACTTCATTGAGTCAGGATCCACTAGGAGGACCTATTATCCAAAATGAAGCTGCCACTGCCATGGATGAGGTGGAAAGAGCTATGGAACAAGCTCAAGAGGATGGAGTTAACTTAGAAGATTTGGTAAAGCAACTAAACGTTGAGCAGAAAAAGATATATGATGAAGTCACAGAGCAGATTGAACATGGATTCAGACACGAGAAAAAAGAGTGCTCATGTACATCATTTGACCCTGTCCGACTGTACGTAAGTGGAGAAGCGGGGACAGGAAAAAGTTTTCTAATTAAAGCCATTGCAAGTTATCTGCAGAAAAGGACTGATTCACCAATGTCTTGTGTTGTAACTGCTCCAACTGGTCTGGCAGCACATAATAATAAAGGGATTACTCTACATCGTTTACTGATGCTGCCAGTTGAGAATGATAATAAATTGCATTACAACAAGTTATCTGGAGATGCGTGTTCTGAAGTCTCAAGAGTCTTGAAGAAAATGAAACTTCTTATTATTGATGAAGTAAGCATGGTCTCAAATCTAATGCTTGCTTTTGTGCATTTGAGAATGCAAGAAATTCTTAGAACAGAGTATGATGTGTTATTTGGAGGAAAACACATTATTGTTTTTGGAGATCTATTGCAGTTGACTCCAGTAAAAGGACAACCAGTGTTTAAAATGCTCATGCATGAAGATACCAGGAAGTCCCTTGGAAGCATTGGAAACGTTAATATATGGTTAAATTTTAAATATGCTGAACTGCTTCAAAATATGCGACAGGCAAAGGATGAAGATTATAAAAATATTCTACAAGATGTAAGAATTGGAAAAGTAAGCGAGCTTGGGAAAGAAGCTTTACATGCTCGATTAATTTCAAATTTGTATCCAAATGAAAACATTCTTCCAGAGAATATTTTTAAAAAAATGACTGAGAAGAAATCTGGGATATGTTTGATGCCAACTCTGCAAGAATGTTCCATCTTCAACAACAAAATGTTAGAGTTAGAAAATGAAGAGATTGTGAAACTAGAAGCAATAGATAAAATAGAGCATATGGGTGCAACAATTGTTTTGTCTGAAAATTTGAAAACTAAATTGGATTCATTAGAGAAAAGTATTTCTAAAACAGCTGGTTTTGAAAAGACTCTGAATGTGTGTTTAAATTTTCGTATCATTTTGAGAAGGAATTTAAATGTTGAAAGAGGTCTGGTAAATGGAGCAATGGGTTATGTTGTTGATTTTGTGAATTATAGAAATAGAGATGGAATTGAATTTTTAAAAATAAAATTTGATGGCATTGCGCAAGTACAACAAATCAGTCGTTGTTCTGCTAGATTTTTGCTTGTAAAAGACTTATATGTTTGCCAAAAACAGTTTCCTGTTTGTTTGGCATATGCAGTAACAATTCATAAATCTCAAGGTTTAAGTGTAGATAATGCTTTAGTGAACATTGGAAGATCTGTGTTTAAAGAGGGTATGGCATATGTGGCATTATCCCGAGTCAGAACTTTATCAGGATTGTACTTGATTGAGTGTGATGAGACAAAAATGTGTGCAGATCTAGATTGTGTTAAAGAATACAATAGATTAAGTAGAGAATATGCTCCACATTTGCCTCATTATCCTCTGTTTGAAAAATGTATGGTAGGCCGAAAAAGAAGAAATGAGAGTAATTGCAGTGAGGTAGTAGCAAAAAGACAAAAAGTAGATGAAACTGTAATTGAAAACAGGAAGAAAAAGAATTGTGAAGAAAATGTTGTTGGATTTCAGTTTGAAAATAGTTCTGGTGTCAACTGCTATGCTAATGTAGTGGTTAATGTTGTTTTTTTTCTTAAAACTTTACAAGAACAGATTGTTGAAAATCGGGATCAAAGATTGTGTGGTTTATTGAATTCTGTGTTTGAGAAATGTAGCAGTGATAGAGCAAAAAGTGTAACAGAAATTCGAAATATTTTAGATATGTGTTCTGGTCAAGATAAATTTTCACAGAACATTCAGCAGGATTGTCAGGAATTTTTAATGTATATGTTTGGTGTTTTGGAAGATGAAGGTGTAGATGTAGATAATATATTCAGCCTTTCTTATCAGTGGCAGCATGACTGCCACAATTGTAGTTCATCAAGTACTACTAGAATAGACACTGAAAGATTTATATATTTGACTTTACCTGACTGTAAATCAGTGTCATTTAAAAATCTAGTTAAAGCAGCAGATCATAATATGGTGTGTACCCAATGTCACTGTACAATGCTGTCCACATTATTTATACAAAGTTATGGGCAGTATATCATTTTAGTTTTCCAACGATGTAGACCTGATGGAACTAAATTGACAACTTCTATCAAAAATTTTGTGGCTTCTCAGTTATCAATTTCAGGAAGAACCTTTACAACTGAAGCTATTATTTATCATGACGGTTCTTCAACAACCTCAGGACATTATACATGCTACTTAAAATGTGAAAAAGGATGGAGTTACTGCAATGATTATCATTTAACTTATAAACAATGTTTGCCTTATGACTCTACAAATTCTTATCTAGTGTTTTTAAAACTAAAGTTTTAGTAAAGGGAATTGGCCTTTGAAGACGGGAATAGATACTAAAAGTTAGTTAGTTAATCTAATGTTTGTAATTATTTATCTCATGTAGATACTTTAAGTGGATCTCAAAGTAAAAAATACTGATATATCTGACACAAATTGGCCGTGAGGAAAGTGTAAGGTATGATGTTCTTAGATCTTTTTTCATAGGAAGTCGATGAAATGGAAGTTATAGAGCACAGCAGACTTTTTTTCCACCAAAAGGACCTTCACTATCTTCTATTTGGCCTCACGGAAAAGTAAGTGAATCAAAGATTAGTGTACATATATGAGATGTATGTTTGAATGTTTTTTTTTAAACACAATCTTTTAGATTGTGTTTTTTTTTCCCGCTGTTATATGATGAAGACTTTGAACTCACTAATTTAAGTGAAATTCAATATATTCTGAGAACAGCAAAAATAAATAATGTAATAAATTTTAGAAGTTATTGTGTAGTTTGCATTGTGTAATTTCTATTGTGTTCACATTGTCTCACACTCATTTTCCTTTTTCACCCTTATTTACCTCTCTTTACTCATTTACATTCTCTTTTTTTAACTTTATTTCATCGCTGTTCCTTTACTGCACTTCATTCACAACTTCTCAATCTAATTTGAACTGTCTGCATTTCCTCTCTTCCTTCCACCACTTTTTATCTTTTTCACATTCTCTCAGGACCACTGCTTTAGTTTTCTTACCCTCTCTTTATTTTTCTCCTTTTTTTTTCTTTCGCACTCATTGTACTGTAGTTCTCTTAGTTCTTCCCTTTGTTTTTCTGTGTACTTACTCTCTCACTCCTGTTTTATCCATTGTTCTATATTAACATCATTCCCTTCATCCCTTCACTCTGTGACTCCCCTTCACTCACTCTCAGTCATCTTCTATTCCTCTTTTTTATCAATAGTTCCTCATTCAGACACCTCTCCTTTTCACTCATTTTCCTTTTACTTTCTTATCTTTCCTGATTTCGTTTTGGTATCTCACATTCTTTTAGTATCTTACTTACCTTTAGTAATTTGTTCTCTTTCTATTTCTTTTTCCTTCTTTTTTCTCTTTCTACATTACTTTATTTCTGTTTTTGTATCCTTCACTATTGCTTCATTTCTTAGTAAACTTTTTTAGATTTTTAAACCTCTTGAACTGTTTCTTCTATTTTAATATATATTTTAAAGTAATTATAACATGATTTTTCTTTTGTCTTTCACAGATACAAGTTTTCATTAATTATATGGTAAGTGTGTTTACAAAATGTAGTTTGTTATCACCTTTTGTTTTATTTTCACTACTTTTCTCTCACCCTACCTCACCCCTGTTTCCTTACTTTGCTTCCCTCACTTATTCTTATCCGCCATGTTTACTTCTTACCACATTCAACTTCTTTCAGTACCTCTGCTTATCCACACTCCTTCACTTACCTTTTTACTGGTTCACTTAGTCCCTTTGTGACACTCCTTCCTTTACTCTCTCTCTTCTTTCTCTCTGTCACTCCCCATGTCTTACCCTTATTCACTTATATCCACCCTCTTTCACTCCTCTTTACTTACACTCACTGCTATTTTCTTTCCCTCCGTCACTACTGTTTTTTTTCTTTGGTTCCGTCACTATCTGTCATTCCCCATACTTAACTCTCCTTCCTTTTACTTTCATCATCCATTCACATTCTCCCAGAACCTCTGCTTTAGTCTTCTTCCTCTTTCTTCTCTTCTTTTGCTCCCTTATTCATTTTCTTTTTCTCAGTTACTTCCTCTTACACTTTTTCTCTGTCTTACTATCTATTACACAGTCCCTCTGTGTTCCTCCCTCTAGCTCTCTTTCTCTTAACACCACTCTCTCTGTCCCCATTCCTCATGGTCACTCCTTCATTATTATTTTTTTCTTTTTTTTTGTTGGTGCGCTGACGGTACGCGCACCGGGCGTTCACCGGTACGCGCACCGGGAGCGCTCCAGAGTCAAATATGTAAAATACTATTTTAAAACAAAAAAATTATCTTAATATACATTATAGTGTTCATTTTTAGAAAAACATACCTTTCTCAACTATAGACATTTGTGAAAAAATAAGCTTAGAAATTCACTAAAAAGTACATAGGTATGAAGTACTATAAAAAGTTAAAAATTAGCAGTTAAAAAACCTATGAAATTCACAGAAAAAACTAAAGGTTACACACCAGTTATAGTTAGAAATTAGCATGAGAAAAAACCTTTGAAATTCACTGAAAAAAACAGGTTTCACACCAGTTATAGTTAGGAATTAGCATTTAAAAAACCTAAGAAACTCACTGAAAAAACCATAGGTTTCACACCAGTTATAGTTAGCTGGAAATTTTACTGACATAAAACCAATGAAATTCCACGTTATAGTTAGTTGGACTCACTATAACTTGCGTGTGTAATGCACTGGTGATGACATCACATATTACATCACTCATGACATGGTCAGTTACATCACTCATGACATCACTGATGACACCATCCTTGTGACACAGTGACTGATCTCCTTTCACTGTAAAGTAACCCTTGAAACACATA
Organism: Lissotriton vulgaris; assembly: GCF_964263255.1. Taxonomy (NCBI): domain Eukaryota; kingdom Metazoa; phylum Chordata; class Amphibia; order Caudata; family Salamandridae; genus Lissotriton; species Lissotriton vulgaris. The sequence goes on from NC_141687.1 coordinate 1,121,432,168, forward strand.
TTCAAAAATAGAAACTAACATTTTCAAAAAAGTGGATATACCCATACCAGTTACAACAACCAATTCAGTAATTTCACCATCTATGTACACATTCACACATTCACCAACAGTTTTATATAGTCACTCATACATATACTCACTCATCATATGTAGTGATACACCTATTCATCCTGTTACACACCGACAGTCATCAAAAGGTTACTCACACATATACTCACATATGCAAATAAACTAATAAACATCCATTTATTTGCATATACAGATATACACACACTACCACCTTACTTCTAAGGAAACTTACACATATGTACTCTTTTAAACAATCACTTATAGAAACACATACTTATTTAAACAGGAACTCTTACAATCTCTCACTTTCACATATACTGACTTATATACATCAATACTCACATATACTAGATTAAAATATATCTTGTTACTGATAAACACACTACTGAGATAGGCATTCAATCACTAACACACACATATACACACTCATCTACTCATACAGTCCTGCACATATGCTGTTTTCAAAAAACATACAAACAGTGAGTCAGTCTTTGATGTATCTATGTGCTAAGTAACACCCCCACCAAACCATACAGACACTCATACTGATACTAAAAAAACAATGCTGAAGAGCTCTTTGTTGTTGTGTGCTTTGTTATCCAAGCGGTCTTTGAAGGAGGATCTCTTGGCTAATCTGATGAGGTGGTGGTGTTTGCGGGTGGCGTCCTTGTGGGCTGCATGGTTGTCCGGTGTGCGTTCGTGGAGCCATGTCTTTTCCAGTTTCCGGCATGCGCGTGTAGAGGTCTGGAGCTCGTCGCTGAACCAGGTGGCTCTCTTGTTGGCGTGGCTGTTGGAGGGTTTCTTGAGCGGGGTGAGGGTGTTGGCGCAGTCGTCGATCCACTGAAGTTTCGGGCTGCGGCGTCTGGGTTGGTTGGGTCAGTGGGTGGGTTCTGGGCGAGGCAAGTGATCAGCTGGTCTTCGGTGACTTAGCTCCAGCAGCGGCGAAGCAGCTGTTGGGTGCTGTGTTTGTGGTTGGTTTCTTGAAGGTGAAATGGATGCAACGGTGGTTGGTCCAGTGGAGTTCGGTGGTGTGGTTGAAGGCGATGTAGGAGACTATGGAGAAGACGGGATCCAGCGTGTGGCCGGTGACGTGAGTGGGTGCGGTGGCGAGTTGTCTGAGGCCCAGGTTGGCGAGGTTGTCAATCAGGGTGGCAGAGTTGGCGTCGTTGTTGTTCTCGAGGTGGAAGTTCAGGTCCCCGAGGAGGATGTAGTCCGTGGAGGCGTGCGCGTGGGTGCTGGCGAGGTCGGCGATGGAGTCGCTGAACTGAGCCCAGAGTCCGGGGGGTCTGTAGATGAGTGTTCCTCTGAGGGTGGTGTTGGGGTCGGTGTGGATCCGGAAGTGCAGGTGTTTGGCGGTGTTGAGGGTGTCATCTGCGTGGGTGGCGACCTTGAAGGTGAACTTGTGGACGATGGTTATTCCTCCTCTGTTGTTATCAAAGCGGTCTTTGAAGGAGGATCTCTTGGCTAATCTGATGAGGTGGTGGTGTCTGCTAAGAATAAACCAAGTACTTTGACTGTCTGCATGATGCTGCATGACTGAAGAATCTCCCTTGGAGTAAAGGAGTTACTCCCCTGCAAAAGAAGGCACCTAAACACATCTACCCAGTTTGCTTCTTACAAGCTCCTGAGGACTCCAAAGATCTCAGCAACACAGGAGATGGGTTCCCAAAAGTCCCTGAGGTAGATCTGACCTCTCAGCGATTCTGAGACTAGTATCCCTCGTGAGGACAGTGCACCCTGAACGTACTTTTGCAGTTGCATATGCTTAGTGATGATTCCTAAACCTGAGCTTTGGACTTCATGTCTTCCTGACCTGAGCAGTATTTGCACCCAAGATTTCCAGCCTCCACTCCACGAGTGTCCTGTGGGCGGGTCCTTTGCTTACTTGCTTGAGGTCTCCTCCCAGTCCCTGGTCCTTTGGCCTGTGGGTCTTATCAAGGGTCACCTTGTGAATTCTTGGCTTGCCTGGTTGCTACAGACATGCCCTGACTCTCCATTGCTTGGAGAGTCCCTTGGACCTTGCTGAGCCAGACTGTAACCGGCTTCCTCTGACCCCATTGGTTGCAGTTGCCAAGGCTTGTTGGTGTTTCAGCCGTACATCGACCCCTCAGCTCTCGACATCCTTTGTGGGACAACACTCTTCCAGATTTTGGTCATCCTATACTTCTCCTGGTGCCTGTGGCTGCAGAGTCAAACAACCCTTCTTTGTACCTGAAGCACCCTACATCAGTGGGCATTCGACTTCTGAGGCCCTGGTCACCAGAAGTGACCCAGACTCTGTCCCCTCTGCTTTCAGGTTCCTCTCCCCTTGAATTCTGGTTTGGATTCCACCGGACACGCTTCGCCTTACTGGCAGCAGTACTTCTTAGCAGCTCTCCATTGAAAATGACGAAGGTTTCCGACACCATTTGACACCTATGCACCTGGCTCCTCTGGGATAGGTAACACGGGTACCTCAGTACTCACTGGTGGGTTGGCCTTAGAACCTCCTATGTTCCAAAGAGTTTTTTTGAGGTTCTCTTAGAAGTGTCCTTAAATTGTAATTCTCCAACCGCGACTTTCCCATAGAGTTGTACGGAGCACGCGTCCATGTTTCCTCACTGCACCCGTCCTTCGTGGGCTCCCTGTGTCACTCCTCTGGGTGTTCCTTGGGTTCCCAGCGATTCAATGTGCTCTAGGCAATGTGTCTAGCCAAGTCATTGTTGTTATACCAATTTTTTAGTATATGGTTCATTTTCCCCCTGGAGCCCGCTGTGTATTGTTCTATTTACGTATGTTCTAATGTCTCAGTAGTGAGTGCTTTATGTTCTAATCTCTTGTAGAGATAGTTATATTAATAAATACATATTTTTGTATAACTACTGTGTGGTTCTCCTTTAATTTAGTAATTTAGGAGGTGATATTCTGGTAAAACAAGCTGCTTTACATTCCTTCAAGATTAAGCCTGAAGGCTGCTCTCAATAGCTACCACTTGGTTAGCTTTCAATAAAGGTTATCTTCGACCTCATAAATCATAAGGGTCATGTGGACTGGTACAAGGTGCTCACTTTATTTAGTGGACAGCATATACCAACCCACCTTCTCACATTGATGTGAAGTGGCTGCGATTCAAGCTTGCTATTGTTTTACCAGATACATCTCATTGAATGATTAACTGAAAACCACTAAAGTATTTGGTACATATAATACAATCAGGAGTAGAATAAAGTAAGTTCTACTGAACTTAGAGTTGGGTAAGTTAAGGGTCCAGCACACCCCTTCTCGAACTCAAGAGAGTTTAATCTTTCACTAGGTTAGGTGGGTGCCAACACCACATAGCACTAGCATGTCAATTCAATTCAAAGAAGTCTTTATTTCGATATACATATCATAAAAGACTATACATATTTAAAAAAAGAGAAAAGACATAAACATTCCATTCACATATGAGTGTCAGAACATCACTACCAGAAGATTGGATCCTCAAGTTAATCCATCCAATACACAATATTTTATCTAAAACAAAGTGAAAAACACTGTAAAAATGTAATAAAAAGTCCGGGGCTTAAATACAATAAGCATCACAGAGTTGATTATACACAGAATATATATAAGTGTATTAAAACAGTTTTAGTTCTGGCATAACTTTCGCAACCATATTACCCACATTTAATGTAAACATTTGGCGACAGCAATTACAGTAGGTTCTGAACAGTGTGTTTTGAGAATCCTTAGTGCCTCCACACCAGTGGTAATGCCCTTCAGCTGACAAATGGGCTTCAGTCACCTATGCCTAGCATATTTATACTCTGGGCAGATAAACAAGATGTGTGCTATGCTTTCCGGCTGGGATGGACAAAATGGGCAGCTTATATTGGTTTTAGCATGCCATTCGCCGGTGAAAGAATTGACGGGAAGCGTTCCCAACCTATATTGGTGGTACCGTTTCCTGTCTCCGGGGAGTGTGATAAAATCCCAGTACCCTTCATAAGCAATTTCCTGTTTTAGCTCCAGGAAGTTTCTTGTGAGCGATGGACTGATACAAGTTCTAAAACTTCTCATAGATACCATTGACCAATATAACTCCTTAAAATTCTTTCTAGTTGGAAAAGTATTAACAGTAGGATTCTCCCACAGTGGACGCAAACCCATGGCAGTGTAAACTGCCCTGGCGTCTCTCAACCATGGAATTCTGTGGGCGCTATCAGCATCTTGGACTTCGAGGAAAACCTGAGCATACTGGGAGAGCTCGGGTGTGACCCACAGTCTCCTCCAGTAAGCCACAGGTCTAAAACGTGCCACATCCTCTAGTCGCTGGCATCCCCGATTGTAAAAAAGGGGCAGTAGTGGCGTAGATGGTGGAAGGCCAACTAATCCCCTGACAAACTTGTTTTGGGAGCTCGTTAGTGGTGCTAAATTGCTAAACCCCCACAATTCTGCTCCGTAAAGAACTGACGCGCTAATTTTAGTACTATAGATTTTAAGCGCTGGGGCAATAGGTTTTGTAGCCAAGAGGCGAAGTTCCTTTATTAGGGCACCAGTTAGTTGTGCATGTTTAATAGCCAGCCGGTTGATATGAGGTTTCCAATCTAATTTGGAACCCAGGGTTATGCCACGATAGGAAAAGATTTGGGTCTGTTCTAGCATTACACCATTCATAGCCAGCCTCCCTCTGACATGCTTGTACTTGTGCATGACCTTAAACTTAGTCTTACTCATGTTGATGGTAAGACCAAAGTCCTTGCGGAACACTTCAAAACGCATTATAGCCTTCTGAAGGCCTTGCTGTGCTTTAGAAATTAACAGAGTGTCATCTGCAAACATTAGCAGAGGGATCAACTTGCCATCCAGTTTAGGAGTGTCAGTAGGGTGGTTCTTAAAGTACTCGATCACCCTATTGATATACAGCGAGAAGAGTGTTGGTGCTAGTACACACACTTGTCATACACCTCTCGAAATGGGAAACCTATCCGTAACTTTTCCTTGCTGTCCCCTGCGGACTTGGGAAAAGTTTGCATAGTGAAGTTTGATTAAGAAGGCCAGTACATCTAGTGGCATACCTTGTTCAGCAAAGACACTCCACATCTTGGCACACAGCACTAAATCGAAAGCCTACTTAAGGTCGACAAATGCAGCGAAAAGCGAGCCTCCTCTAAGGATTACCGACCGCCAGTAAGTTAAAACAAATCTAAATACCTGTTTTGAAGTGCTTGTATGTGTTCGGAACCCAGCGTGAAGAGGAGACAGGATATCCTCCTCCTCAATCCAGCCTTGGATCCTAGTCAATACGAGCCTAGCTATCACCTTCTGGATGCAATCAATCAAGCTTATAGGCCTGTAGTTGGCAGGGTCCGAGCGATCCCCTTTCTTGTATATCGGGATGATCTGAGCACCATTCCATGAATCTGGTATGGGGGAGCCTTTTGCAAAAGCATTGGCACGGGATTGAATATAGGGCGCCCACACTCCCCTCTCATGTAAGAACAAATCAGCTGGTACACAGTCCAACCTGGGCGTTCTACCCTTCGGGCAGAATTAAGTGTTCTTTCTACCTTCATTATGCAGAAATGTATGGGGTGTAATGTCTTGGGGGATGTTTGGGATGTTGGGGCACAGCTCTATATCAAAAGCCGTACAGGCAAACTGAGTTGTAAAGTGCAAAACCCACAGTTCTGGGGAAACGTGGTTTAGGGGTTGGTCCCTACAATGCCCCTTAACCCATTTTACCAAATCCCAGAATGCCCCCATATTTTTGTCTCTACTGGCATGATACAACTCCATCCAGTGCTGTTCGTCCCAAGCCCGTTTTGCATCGTATTGCACTTTCTTATATGCCACCCTGGCATTTGTAATCCTATCCCTATCTTTAGTTCTTGTAGCCGTAGCCAGGGTTTTGTAAGCCTCCTTACAAGGTTTGCCACACCATGTTTCCACCCTAGTATCAGGCCTATTCTTCCGTTTTTGTACCTTTGTTATTAAAAAAACCCTAAGCATATCAAAAAAGTTAATATGGATGGGAATAACTTTAGACACCATATCCTGCTGAAGTGACACATTTCTGCTGTGGCCTCTACGGCCAACTCACTCATTGCCGCTAAATGATTCTCTTTAAGAAGGCAGTTTGCCATTTTACTCTCCTAGTATCGTTTGTGAGAAAAGTATCAATTGCCTCTATACAAGCTTCTGGAGGATGACTTCCAAACAACTGGGAGGACAATACTAACAGATTATGGTCACTTTCCACTCTTTCCAGAACAACCATATCCTTAATAGAGAACCAATTTTCTTTATTAAAAAGAATGTAGTCTATACTACTACTACGCAATCCATTATTAAAAGTGGGAGCTCCCTGCTTATCTGATTCCGTTCTTCCATTTGCAGCCCTTAACCCCTGTTCCAGGCATAAACCTTTAAGCTGTAATGCAGCCTCTGACCACTTCTTCATTGGAGGTATGGACAATTGTGGGATGTCCCAAGAGACATCTTCCCCCAGTGAAAGATCTATATCGTTGCTATCTAGCGGTTCAAAGCAGCAATTAAAATCTCCTGCTACTATAATGTTACCCTTACCGTTATAAAAGTCAAGATAAGAGTCTAACAAGACAATGGTGTCAGAGGCTTTACCCCCAGGCTTACCCCTTGCATAGATGTTGAAAATTAAAAGACCCTTAGACTTTGGACTTTGAATTTTGATTATTAGAATATCGCTGCTCTCGGAATCCAACTGTTTGACTTGGTAACTGTCATCCTGTCTCACCCAGGTAGTCAAACCACCCATCGGTCTCCCCCTCGAACTTGAAGTAGCTGGTTTAAAAAAATGTAGATCACCTAATCTATACTCCGGTTCAACTAGCCTTGTTTCCTGAAATAGTATAACATCATTATTATCTATAAATATTAGACAGTCGTGGGATGTTAGTTTTCCTTTACCACTGCAATATTCCATGAGACCAGAGATGATACTATACAACCAGAACTGGGATTACTACGCTGCTGGTGCCGTCTTGCACCAGGGGTTACATTTAAAACAGTTAAACCTGGTGCTGGGCAAGCAGCAGATTTTAAAGCTGAATTAGGGCTATTTGCCCCTATGTGATCTACCCAGTTAGTATTAATCTTACACTTGGGTGAGCCAATTAACGGTAACATAGTGGCTTCGTATCTCTGGTTGGTCCTTATGATTTTGTTCTCACTAGGGCTTTGGGGTAAACTTGCCCCAACTATGTTGTGGTCAATTTGTAGGGACAGTCAATCATTTACGTCCAATGTACTAAGCACCTCAAATCTATTAGCCACCAGGATAGCACTGTTAGTAGCTCTTGGCCAGTTCCATAATGGCCTCTCTCTTGTTGCCCTTTCTTGTACGTTAGATCGATAAAAATATCCCAACGGGAGAACACTAATAACCTCACTTCTGAGCCTGGAGTGGGCTGCCTGATCCAGAATACACCAGACCATATTCGGGGACCTAAAACTTAACACAACACAATCTCCATCCAGGCCTTTTTGAGAATGACCAACCCAAGCAACACTTCTCACCATCTTGAACTCCCCGAAAATATGGTTTCCTAGCCCTGTATTAGTGTTCAAGAAGTGGAGGGCCTTGTTCTTAGGTGAGGACCAATGCTCCTCTTCTTGGTGTTGGAGTTTTGGGACATTTGCTAAGATAATTGTGTATGAGGTCGCCTCAGGTGGAAGGTGTAAAGATACTTCCACAGACAAAGCCTTTCCCAGACCCTGTAATCTTCCTACCGGCCCCTGTGGCCCTTCTCTGCCTTTAAGTTCTGACAGTATTGGAGGGTTCAGAGGGGATACCATTGGAGGTATTAAAGGGCGTGCCGTCCCGCTACGTGGTGAATTAAATGGAATTCTTATCTCTCTAACGACTGGATCTATGACATGTCTGTTCCCAGGGTTAACAAGTTGATCTTCAAGTATATACTGTTCTAATTTACTTAATCTTTGATCAATTGCTTCATGTTTCGCCAATACAGGGTAGATCAGAACTAATAATCTTTCTTCCAGCTGTTTTAAAAAGTCAGGTTGGGCCCGAAATAAGTTGGGGCAAGCGCTTGTTCAGATTGGTTAGTACTAATCTCAACCCCTGTGGGACTGTCAAAATCAGTCGGTCTATCAGTGCGCCCTCCCAGCTCATGTGCAACATTCCTGTTCTTTGCCTGCTTTGAGATCCGGTGACTGGCTTTAGGGGCACTACATGCTTTTTCTTTTCTTGGACTGTTCTTTGCTTTTAGGGACTTGTGAGGACCTTAGGTGCCTGATACGAGTGGTTGGCAAAGAGGAAAGTGGAGTTGGTGAAGATGAATTAACCACTTGTGATAATTGGGGGGTACTCTGCTGTGGATTAGGTGCAATCCTTTGTAAAGTTTGGGGGCTCGTAACTACAATAGCATTGGACTCGGGCATAGGAGCATGCTTTGTAGGTGGGTTTAGTGGTTCTAAAGAAAGCCTCCACTCAGTGAGCTCAATCTCGTGTATTAACACTGATTCTGCCCGTGTGAGGAAAGCATCTAAGGTACCCACTACTCCTGCCCCAGTCCCCTCCTTACATGAGTTTTTACTCATAAGGTCGGATTCAAACCTTGTCTGAGGTATACCATAATAGTTTAGCAAAAATACTCCACTAAATCACACAGCTTCGTCTTTCAACAATTACTCTCCTACCAGCACAATAGAATACTAGCAATGCCCCCTTTAGTCCAAAGTAAGGGTTAATAACTCAGCTTACTTCGAGTCCGGAAAGAAAATGTTGGAAGGGTGGCCCAGCCCAGCCTCTTTCTGCCGCTGACGGACGCGGGCGGGCCCACCTGGGCACCGCCCGGGCAAACCCGCGTATGTCTCGCTCTGCGTGGGGCCTTTTCCGATTTTAAGCACCTCCTGGCGCTGACCAGTGAGGCACTGGGCCTGCGCCACTGGAGGTTTCAGGGCTGCGTAGTCCCCCGTGGTAATGGCGGTGAGAGCGGCAGCAGCCACAAGAGCTACTGAAGTCCCCCACATATGGCAGCCTAGACCAGCAGTCAATCCGGTGAGTGGAATTGCAGTAAGGGTCGGAGTTCAGAGTGTCCCGTGCTGCGTGGGGCCTCCTTCGATTTTAAGCGCCTCCTGGCGCTGACCAGTGACGTGCTGGGCCTGCGCCTCTGGAGGTTTCTGGGCTGTGTAGTCCGCTGCGGTACTGGCGGTACTGGCGGTGAGAGCGGCAGCAGCCGCAAGAGCTGCTGAAGTCCTCCACAAATGACAGCCTAGACCAGCAGTCAATCCGGTAAGTGGAATTGCAGTAAGGGTCGAAGTTCAGAGCATGTCTTCTAGAGAAGAGCCCACATGCTCTCTGCCAACTAGGTACAATGGTATTCCATTTCTTAGAATTGAAAGACATGTGTGTGTCTAGGAAGCAGAGGACAAGGAGGAGTGCCAACACTCAACGCTTCATAGAGATATTGCTTCTAGATGACCTCAGAAAGACTCCAGGGTCTGATGAGGTATGTAGAGCGGGTTGTACAGGGAATGAGGATAGGCTAGACGGTCTCACCTCCTTTGACCTAGAATCAAACCCTGACCTTGGAGAATCAAGATGATTCTAACCTGGCAAATCAGGATGAGCATGGAGAAGGCCCCGAGGGCCTTCTCTTTAATCCTCCTGTTAGAATTCAGAGTTTGCCTTGGAGACCTATGTCTCCCTCTGAAGAATTTAGACACTCAGGGACTTCTGTAGGAACTTCTATATCTAATAACAGAAAACTTTTAAGACAGACAGTGCCAATTTCTAAAGCTCGAGGAAGTAAAGCTTAGGCTCAAAGGAGAGCCATTGGCATTGGATGTGGAAGCCTTAGAGCTCCAGAGAGCTAGTAAAAGATTTTGACTATAGTCCCATGGTGGCAGCAATAGTGTCCCTAGAACTATAGAGTATTCTCATGATCATAGGAACCTGAACAAGATAGTCGATCCCTATCAAAGTGGGGATAACATCCACAAATGGATGACTGCACTAGAGAGGGCCTGTAAAGTACAGAGGGTCCCTCAAGAGCAGTGGGCAGCTATCCTGTGGCTCTCCTTTGCTGACAAAGGTAGAGATAAGCTCCTCACTGTTAGAGAAGAGTTAGCTGATAATGTTTCAGTCTTGAAGAGTGCTGTCATTGATGGGTTTGGCTTAACCCCTGAACAATATAGGATTACGTTCAGAGACACCCAAAGGCACAGACTCAGGACTGGGTAGACTTTGTAGATTGTGCTACTAAAGCTCTGGATGACTGGGTACTTGGCAGTAAGGTGTGTGACTTTAAAGGATTGTACAACTGAATCATGAGGGAGCATATCCTTAATAATTGTCAAAAACAACTTTTTCATCAGTACCTGGTTGACTCAGTTGAATGAATGAAGTTCTATTTATATAGCGCATTGCTACCCTGAAGCCTCCCAGCGCTGAATAATAGAAAGGCAGAGAGAAAAGCAGCCGTTACAAAGCTACAGAAGCTTCCCGAAAAGATGAGTTTTCAAGAGCTTCCGAAAGTCCAGAAGATTATTGTTCTCTCGAAGAGCAAGGGGGAGAGTGTTCCAAATTCTGGCGGTAATAAATGAAAAGGAAATTCCACCCCATCTTGATTTTTGTATTTTCTTGGGGGTGGCCAAGCATAGAGAGCTGGAGCGCAGGGTTCTGTGAGGAGAATAAGGGGTGACCAGAGAATGCATAATAGCTGGACCAGTCTGTCAGATGGCTTTATGAGTTAGGCACTTTGCTTTAAAATGTATCCTGGCCTGAATGGGAACCCAATGAAGATTCCTCATAGCTGGTCTTGCAGACTGCAATTGCGGTGTCTGGAAAAGCCGCCGCGGTGCACAGTTCTGTGTTACTTGCAGTTTCTGAAGAGTAGAGTGAGGGGCTCTGAGATAGGAAGCATTCCCATAGTCCAGGCCGGAAAGTACCAGGGCCTGTACCATAATTCTCCTCGCCTGGAAAGGAAGAAGGGGAATGATTTTCCACAACATTCTCATTAGTCCATAGCAAGTGGCCGAGAGCTTGGTAGCCTTGTAGTTGAAATCAAGAGATCTATCAAGCCACATGCCAAGGCTCTTGATCTGTGTCTTAGGAGGTGGGGCAGGGCCCAGGCAAGCCGGTCACGAAAGAGTGGGAACATAGGATGACGGATTGCCCAAGAGCATAATCTCCATTTTGTCCCCATTGAGGCTAAAGCAGGAGAGTTCCATCCACTCTGCTACAGCCTCTAGGCAAGGGCCTAGGGTGCTAAACGACCCCTCAGCGTGATTTAAAGCTACCACTAGCTGAGTGTTGTCTGCATAGGTGATGATCTTAATGCCGAATGGATGGACAACCTCCGCCAAAGGACTCATATAGATATTAAAGAGCGTGGGGGTCAGGGCAGAGCCCTGTGGAACCCCACAGCTGAGAGGTAGCCGAGAGGACACAACATCCCCCTCAAAGACCTGAAAATAACGGTTGCTGAGAAAGGATTGGAGCCAAGTCAGTGCCGTGCCCGACACCCCCATACTTTTAAGTCGATGGGCCAAGATGTTATGGTTTACAGTACCGAACGCGGCACTGAGGTCCAAAAGAATAATAGCAGCTGTTCCTCCTTGGTCTAGCGGCCTCCTCGCCTCCTCCGTCACTGCAAGCAAGGCTGTTTCCATCCCATGCTGTGGACGAAATCCTGTCTGAGAATCACATAATCATTTGTTAGATTCCAAATACTCAACCAAGATGGTGTTAATGTGTTTCTCAAGCAGCTTGCTCAGCCAATGGAGGAGGGAGATTGGGCAATAGTTAGCCAAATTAGACTGGTCCAAGTTGGGTTTCTTCAGGAGGGCCCTGACCATCGCACATTTCCATGATGTGGGAACCATACCAGAGGTGATGGTGGAGTTCAGAACATCAAGGATAACTGGGTGGATGGAGTCAATGGCCAAGGTGAGGTGTTGCTGCGGAGCAGGGTCCAATGGGGAGCCTGACGTCACTTTAGAAGGACCCGGTCTAGTGAGTCGTCATCTAGAAGATGGAACTGCTCTAACGAGCATTTAGGCAAAGGAGTGGAACTACTTGTTGCGGTTGCCCTGGTCCTATGCGTTGTGACAGAAAAGGATGAATAAATGTTTTGAATTTTTTGATAAAAAAAGAACGCTAAGTTATTGCATCGTGTAAGTGCTCCTTCTGAGGTTGGGAGTTTTTGAGGAAGGGTGATGAGTTTTTTTGCAATCCGGACGATTTCCTTAGGTGAATTTGCAGCTGTACTGATTTTCTCCTTATAAAAATGTGCTTGGGCAATTTTAATTTCTGATTTATAAAGCCTAATTGCCTTCCTATATTCCACTTTCCTGCTATCCAAAAAATTCTGTCTCCAACATCTCTCTAATCTCTGACAGGACTGTTTTAGGTCCCTCAATTTGGAGGAGAACCATGGAGCCCTGGATCCAGGTATTAAAGCTAGTACTGGCCAAATTAGGATCGGGATCACTAGATGGTTTTGTGTCTTCCAGAACTGCCATCCACCCTTTGGAGGAGAGTTTAGTCCATTTCCTACCCCAGGTCGTTGTTACTTTCTGGAAAGTTGAAGATGTAAAGGTATCCCAAACTAGAATGATTAGAAAGTGGTCTGTCCAGGGGAGTGGGGTAGGAGTCCCTACCAGCAAGTTATCTAGGTTACTGAAAATGTGATCAAGGAGGTGGCCTTAATATGCCTAGGTGAGAAACCTTTTTTCTTTAAGTTTGATTGCCAAAAAACTTGAAAGTAGTCCACTGGCTACATGATTAGAGGGGTCATCTAAATGAATATTTAAGTCACCAAGCACCGGAAAATTGGCAGAAACAAGTACCATATTGGCGACTGCGTCAGAAAAATTGAGGAGAAAATGTCCTAAGGCTCCTGAGGGGCGATAAATCAACAGACTGGAAAAGGTGTTTGTGGGCGAAAACTCCAAAGAGAAGGCCATGCTTTCACAGTCTGAGAGCGTGGTCAGTAGGGTTCTACAGTTAAAGGAATCCTTCAAAATAATAGCCAGGCCTCTGCCTCTACCAGAGATGCGATCAGCTCTAATTATTGAATAGCCCTGGGGAAGGGCCTGGACAATAGCAGGGTCACTTTCGATCTGGAGCCAGTCTCCGTTAAAAAAAGAGCATCTGGCACAAGTTCTTCTAATACTAATGCTATTTCAACAGAGTGTTTGGGCAACGACATACAATTTAGGAGGAACATTCTTAGTGATATATTAAAAAGAGGCCTAGAAAGTATACTGAGCAGAAACTTGAAATTACAATATGGGCAGTGGGCAGGGTTGTTAGTAGGGTTCAGTAGGTGTAAACAGTTGGGAATAATGTCCCTTCTCATTTCATGCAGGTGTTGCGAATTATAAGTTATTGGACCCCCAGTAAAATTGCCAGGGATGGTGCCCCCTGGTCCTGGTCGGGTGCGGACGGGGTCAGACGAGCTTGACTTTGGCGCGCGTTCGCTGCATGTTACCGCCATTCGCCATTCGCAGATCTGGCTTCTCCCCCAGGAATTGGGAAAGAGGGCATATAAATGAGTCAGAACCAGGGTGAAACCAAAGAATCAGGGTGGTGACCAGAAGAAAGAGTCTTCCAAGACCCAAGCAAGAGAAAGGTGGGGATAAATCAAAAGATAAGTCCTCTACAGGGCCCCAAAAGTCCTCTTCTGGGGGTGGGTCCCAAACTCCTTCCTCCCCTCAAAAGAAACCTTATTGCTTTGTCTGTAAGAAGCCAGGCCACAAGACAAATGATGCCATTTGTCCCAAGGTCAGCAATATGGAAAATATTCCTCCAAACCCCACTCCCACAACTCCTAGTACTACTAGTAGTAATCCCCATGTGGTGGTAGTGCACCTAAAACAATTAGGTGGGTTTTCTTAGGGAACTGAGGTGGACCCTGGCTTAGAAAGGTCCCCCTCATAGGCCTCCTCAGTCTGTGATGGTGGCATGGGATTTGCCACTTTTACTGTCAGTCCTAATTCTTTGGGCAAGTACAGCCAGGAGCCACTGATCAACGGTCAGAAATCTATGGCCTTTAGGGACAAGGGGCTAGTGTCACCATGGTGACAAGGAACCTAGTACCCCCTCAGCAGCCTTTACCTGAGTTTTAGTACCAAGTGACCAACATTGATGGTAGCAAGACAGATCATCTCATGGCAATAGTCAATCTCAGCTTGGGAGGGGTCACTGGCATTAAAAGAGTGGCAGTATCCCCAAACTTGCCTGTAGATTGCCTCTTGGGCAATGATTTAGAAACTTCAGCCTGGGTTAAAGTACAACACCAAGCCCATTTAAGAATGTTCGGCTTCCCTGAGAAAGTTGATGGGACCCTTAGGGCCTCAGTCCAACCCTAGGGAAATTTTGGAGGAGTGGAGCCTGAAAGAATTGCCCACTGTACTCCACCAGAGAGCAAAGCGATTGAAGAAAAGTCTTCTTCCCTCCAGACTATAGGTAAGGGTCAGCTTCCTCAGGGAGCTGATCCTACCCCTTGTGGAGGAACTGCCCCATCAACAGATTAGGGAAACCCAGTCTAGTAGTACTAGCCAGGTGAAAATTCCTCAACACACTGAGGGATCCCTCTTACCCATAGGTGATGACATCCCGAGATGGACTCCATTGGGCAAAGGCAAACCTGGGACCAAATGGTTCCAAACCTACCATGTCTCTCTAGTGTTCCAACCAAAGGGACTCAACCCCCAGCTTTAGGAAGCCAGAGGTTGACCCCTAGGGCCTGATATAACTCAGTAATGGGAAGAAAGGCCTTCATGGTGACCAGTGCTCTGAGGAAGCTGAGACCAACTTTTTTAGAGCCTCACTTCTCCACTCAGGCACCCCACCAGCCTTTTTCTTTGCAAAAACACCCTGCAGGTAGTAATCCCCAATTATGGAGAAAAAACAATACCCTTAGGGGTAGGGACTACTTAGTGGACCATAAGACAGGGGGTATTCATGCTAGTGCAGGATCTTCCTTATATGGCCACTTAATCAATAAAGTCTCAACTGGGCAAGGTTAGCCTTATCTCCTTTCGTTTGGGGGGGTTCTGTAGGAAGGTGGAATCTGACTGCATGGTTACCCCCACTTTTCTCCTGGTGTTTTGCTGGTTTATGACTAGTCTGACTGGGATCCTGCTATTCAGGACTCCAGTCTATCTGCTTTCTCCCTTAAATTGCAATACATGTACTTTAGGTACACTCCAGATTGGATTCTGAGGTACCCTTATCAGTCCCTAGGATATGGTATCCCATGCACCCAGGGCATGGGTACCCCAGAGGCCTCCCATGGGCTGCAGCATGTACTATGCCACCCATGAGAGGCCATCCAAATTGACATGACAGGCCTGCTACTGTAGACTGTGTAAGCTGGTGCTTGCACCACTTACTGAGATATAGGTTCACTATATCACTCTAAATCACTACACTTAAATACCTATCAGTCACCCCTATGGCAGGCCTTATCAATCCTGAAGGCATGGTGCTGGGTTTTATGTGAGAGGGTGCCCCTGCATGAGCAGAGCCCCTCTGCAGCCTTCGGAGTCCATGCTCCGGGGCTGTCTGTGATGCAGCTAGACATATATGTTTAAGTGCATTATAATCTCGTGGTAAATGTTCACTTTAAAACGGCTGCTTAGAAATATGTTGTGTTTGGTGTCAAATAAAAACAACAGTTGATGGACAGAATGCAGAACAATGTCATACATTCACCCCAGTACAGAGATCTGGGCCTAAATCTATCGTTTTTTTGCTCACCATGCCATTCCAGTTTGAACCCAGCCATATGCAAATCAGTCTTGACCCTGTGCCCCATGGGAACAGTCCAGCCTGGACTGCCAAGCAAGGTCCTCCCAGAACTGGAAAGAAGAATCCTAGGACCGGTTTCGGGCTTTCAGCCCTCATCAGCCAGGATAGCTTGATTCCAGTGACATGGAGAGCACGGGACTCTGTCTGAGCATACCCGTCCCACTCGGGGTATGTCTGAACTGGGGTGGTGGGTATGCGACGTTTACAACGCAACCATTACAACGCCGTTCCATTACGACGCGGTCATAACAACGAAAGTTGTTACAACGAATTGCGCTGGGAGGCGCTCAAGGATAGTAAATCATTTAATTTACTATGCTAACACCTTCCCTATTATCCACGGGGACTGGTGTTGGAATAGTAAATTAAATTTTTTTAATTAGCGCCCCCCCAACGCAAGTCGTTGTAGCGACTTGCGTTGTTACGACCGCGTTGTAATGGAACGAGTTGTAAAAGTGTGCGTCGTAATTACGTACATCCGAGGTGGTGGAGTGAGCTAAAGAATGGTGATGGATTAAACCCAGATCAGTTTACTGGGGGTGAGTGTTTGATTTTCTCAAACGCTCCGTCCATCATCCTCTTTGGTATTGTATTTGGTGTCAAACACCTCGGAATCATACCTTCACACCAGTAACTGGTGTGGGAGGTATGTTTCCTCCCTTCTAGAACCACTACTGTGGGTCACCGGCCTACCCAGTACCAGCTTTCTCGACCTGGGTTGCACAAAATGGATGCTGCCAGCCACAGACACGAGTCTGCCCTCCTGCTGCTGAGCCAAGCTCACGCTGAGGAAGGCATGACAATAGGCATCCTGTCACAGGGAGGTATAACCACCTCCCAGACAGGATTTAGTGTATTGGGACTGGGTAGGTGCACTCTCAGAGTGTCAGAAAGCCTGCACTGGGGGCACCTTTGGTGTCCCTGTGCATAGTCAAGCTCAAACCAGTTCTGGGAGCCGTTGGCTCCTGCTCTGATTCAAAACTGGACAAAGAACATGGGTGTAGGCACCCCTCTGTCCTGCCCCTCCCCTAGGAGGGTCCACAGAATCTTTCCAACCCCTTTCCATGGGCATAAAATGGGTTACCTGACTACAGGACGTTAGATTTTACCTGAACAAGATTCTGCTGAGAAGAAACCAAGTACTTCGACTGCCTGCACGACACTGCATAACTGAAGAATCTCCCTTGGAGTAAAGGAGTTACTCCTCTGCAAAAGTAGACACCTAAACGCATCTGCCTGGTTTGCCTCTCCCGAGCTCCTGAGGACTCCAAAGATCTCAGCAACACAGAAGGTGGGTTCCTGAAGGTCCCTGGGGTAGATCTGACCGCTCTGCGATTCTGAGACCAGTATCCATCGTTGGGACCGTGCAGCCTGGACCCCTGTGCACTGCATACTTTTGCAGTTGCATATGCTTAGTGATGATTCCTGAGCCTGTGCTTTGGACTCCGTGTAGTCCTGACCCTGACAAGTATTTGCACTGAAGATTGCCAGCCTCCACAGGTATCCTGTGGGCTGGTCCTTTCCTTACTTGCTTGAGGTCTCCTTGCGATCACTGGTCCATTGGCCTGTGGGTCCTATCAAGGGTCACCTCGTGAATGCTGGGCTTAACTGGTTGCTCTAGATGTGCCCTGACTCTCCATTGCTTGGAGTGTCTCCTGGACCTTGCTGGTCCACACTGTAACCTGTTTCCTCTGACCGCGTGGGTGGCAGTTGCCAAGGTTTGTCGGTGCTCTAGCCGGACATCGACCCCTCAGCTCTCAACATCCTTTGTGGGACAGCTCACCTCCAGATGTTGGTCATCCTAGATGCTTCTGGTCCCTGTGGCTGCAGAGTCAAGCAACCCTTCTTTGAACCTGAAGCACCCGACATCGGTGGGCATTCGATTACTGAGCCCCTGGCCACCAGAAGTGACCCAGTCTCTGTCCCCTCTTCTTTAAGGTTTCTCTCCCCGTGAATACAGGCTTGGGTTCCACCGGACCATCTTCGCCTTCCTGGCAGCAGTACTTCTTTGCAGCTCTCCACTGAAAACAACAAAGGTTTCCGACACCACATGACACCTATGCACCCGGCTCCTCTGGGATAGGTAACACTGGTACCTTGGTACTCACTGGTTTGTTGGCCTTAGAACTTCCTATGTTCCAAAGGGTTTGCTTGAGGTTCTCTTAGAAGTGTCCTTAAATTGTAATTCTCCAACCGCGACTTTCCCATAGAGTTGTACGTAGCACGCGTCCATGTTTCCTCACTGCATCCGTCTTTTGTGGGCTCCTTGTGTCACTCCCCTGGATGGTTACTTGGGGTTCCAGCGATACTACGTGCACTAGGTACTGTATCTAGTCAAATCATTGTTGTTATATCACACTTTTAGTATATGGTTCGGTCTCACCCTGTAGCCCGCTGTGCATTGTGCTATTTATGTATATTCTATTGATTCAGTAGTTTATGTTCTAATCTCTTGTAGAGATTAGTAGAGAAATACATATTTGATTTAACTACTGTGTGGTTCTCCTTTAATTTAGTCATTTAGGAGGTGATATTCTGTTAAACAAGCTGCTTTACATTCCTTCAAGATTAAGCCTGAAGGCTGCTCTCCAAAGCAACCACTAAGATAGCTTTCAATAAAGGTTATCTTTGACCTCAAACATCATAAGGGTCGTGTGGACTGATACAAGGTGCCCACTTTAATTAGTGGACAGCATATACCAACCAACCTTCTCACAAAAGACTCTACTTGTCTCTTTGTTTTATATTTATCAGGCCAACATGTTTCAGCCACTCAATCATGTCCTAAAAAGGGGATGGGGCTCTCGTCAGAACTAAGTTATCCTTCGTTGCGCTGCTTAATGGGATTATGGATGGTGTCCATTTGTACAGTCAATGAAATAGTGATGTGAAATGAAAAGGGATTTATGCAAAGCCATCACAAATTATGGTGGGAGGATATTTCCTGGGATATCCAGGAGCGGGCCACATGCTGACACCGAAAGTTAGGTGAGGGTTCAGTGGCCTAAAATGTAGGACTCTCTACAATAATGACTCTCTTAAGAAAACAGATTTTCCTTCCTCATTAAGGACTTCTTCTTTCATTATGTACACTGTCCTGGAATATATGTGGAATATAGAAGTTGTCTATGAGAGTCATACTCTGTGTCCAATTTCCGTTTCCTTTTACTGAGCTTCTCGAAAATACAATATTGATTTGTAGCCTAGACCTTAAGGGGCTTATTTAGGTTTTGATAGGTTGACCTCTCAACGCCTTGGTTTTGCAGAGGAAACACTGTTGCCTCTGTCTAAGTAGTGGAAATGGATGAGCACAATGGAGGCCAATTTTCATACTACACATTACAAATGCCCCAGTATGTCTAAGTTATTTTGAGTGGTTTGCACCAAGTTTTACGTGGCAGCTTAGCATTAAGATTGGCACTGTAAATGGTGGCGAACACATGCGTCTGTAAATGGTGGTGAACCCACAAGTCTGTATTAGGTAGAAATTTCAAAGTAATTTTTGAAATGCCACCATCATCTGATTGCATTCCAAGTGGAGAATCTGGAATCGTGTTTGCCATTAGCAAATTCACCTTCCTCAAACATTTTAATAGGTTGGGAGAATACAAAAGAGGGGCCTTCTTTCATTCATTTTTTAAAGAAGTGCCATTATCCCAACAACATAATGAGGCCCGAAGCTCTTCATCTGAGTCTCACTGGTACAGTTTCCATTATTGTTATATCATTCTTCAGTTGTTGGCTTCTCTGCTCCTGGGATTCTTGTGAAAATTCATGGAAGTGATTTAATTTTCCAAACATAACTGGATATTCGAATTGGAGCTGAAGGTACTGGTAATTTGTAAGGTAGTTTGTGGTCATTCTGGAAGTTCATAAATGGTAGCATTTTTTTATTAATGCTGTCTCCTACTTTCAGAAAATAGTTGGTAGACAGATCCCTCCACCGTTATAATATTAGAATCCATTATTCTAATATTATGAGTGGCCTCTATGACATAGTCTCCAGCTTTCATTTTGCTAATTTTGTACATAAACCAATATTTATTTGTCCCAGGAATTTATTTTGAGCTACTTTATGATGCAAATACTTTGGATGACACATATTTTTCCAATACCACTTTTTACATCTTTAGGAAATAGACCAATTCTTTGTGCCCAAGTATTGGTATTTTCAAAACCGGTATCTTAGATTGAAAGAGATCTTCAGACCAATGTATGTCTGGCTACAGAATGCACTAGCTGTCCGCTAAACCCTATGGGGCATAATACCAACAACTAGCAATATTTATCGCTAAATGAGCTTAGCGATATTCTTTTTATCGCAGCACATCGCCGGATTTTATCGCAGAGATAATGTGCTATTAGCAACCTTTATCTCAAATGCGATAAAATATCCGGCGATAACGGCTCAATGCGTGAATATCGCTGGAAATTCTGCGATATTCAGGCATTAACGCCAATAGGGTCTTAACCTGAATATCCAACTCCCATTGGATATCCAGGTTTAGAAGTGGTCTGAGCAGGCGTTAGTTTTTGGGGATATTCGCGCTTAGTGTGAAATTTTTATTGGTGTGCCTGTGTTGATTAATGGCGATAGCGATGTTAGTGACTGCTTTATGTCGCTAACAGGTTGGGTACGCCCACTTTGCATGTCATTAGCGATAAATATTGCTGACATGCAAAGCGGGCCCCAAACCACTCGCTATCGCCTACAAACTGTTGCTAACTGCTGTTAGCGGCAGCTTGCTAATAGGGCGATGAAATCATTGCTGCTTTAGCGGGCAAAAGTCCTTCTTAAGCAGAGATAAGGCCCTTTGTAATATGCCCCCATGTTATCAATTCTTTAAAAGCAAGTATGATAAGAAGCCCAGAGCAAGAGAGTGAATTTGAAATCAGCCTTCGTCATTCGTTGACTTTTATGTTTTTTCCATGGTTTGCCATTGTTTAGAAGGGCTGTCCAACAAGCTAATGGCATTTTCTTGATGGTTTAATTTGTGCTCCCAATATGTTCTGGTGGTGGGCTATCACGTAGTCCTTTTGATAACATGCAGATGTAACATGACATGATGGGCATAAGTGGCAGCCAGTATGGGTTCTTTGATGGATTTGCTTTGCTGACACAAAGTAATTTCAATTGCTAATGTATGGCTGAGTGGTTTAACAAATGCATGCTCCTTGGATGCATGCCTTTGTCTCTCATCAAATGCACAACGAAAAATTGATGGACGGAATGCTGAGCAATGTCAAACACCCCCAGTCAGAGATGAGGGCCGAAATCCATCATTTGTTTTGCTGACTGTGTCATTCCAGTTTGGACCCAGCCATATGCAAATCAATCTTGACCCTGCTCCCAATGGGAACAGTCCAACCCTAACTGCTAGGCCAGGTCCTCCCTGTACAGGAAACAAGCATCCTAGGACCAGTTTCGGGGTATGCTTGTGTTCAAGTTTAGGACTGATGAGACCGTAGCTAGGTCAAAACCAGTCCAGGGTTGCTAGTGTTCTGGTTCAGAGAGGACCTGGCTTGGCATTTCGGGCTGGACTGTTCCGAATTGAGCAGGGTCATGAGTGATTTGAATATAGCTGGGTTCAAACTGAGGTGGCATGGTGAGCAAAATAACGATGGATGGGGATGCAGCCCGATAATTGCCAGTGGCTGAGATTATTCCAATCATTCCATCCATCACTGTTTTGCATACATTAGTTTGCCTCTCATCTAGTTACAATGGTATTCATTAATCATGTTTTTGTTTTCATTTGCATCACTTTGTTGTCATTACTACATATCGGATTTATTTATTTTTATTCACGAAGCAGACACACGTACACAAACTTCTTCAAGATGAAGGACAATATTGACCTTTTATCAAATACAATTTGTTATATGTGTGCCTTTTACATACACAAACATCACCTTCTAATTCCTTTTCAGGGCACTTCTTTTTAGGGCACAGCTTCATCCGATAATGCAAACAGTTCAGCAAAGCTGTCTTAAACCCATTTTCCGAATAGCTGCAGTCCAAAATGTCACTTAGTTATGGTTTTTTACTTTTAGGTCAGTTTTGTGAGAAGGCACACAAAGTCACCAAACTACTATCAAACACTCTCCAAGTAAGAAAAGAAAGGCCTAGGTCGTACGCAGTGTTTCTTTGAGATGTTTTAACAAGTTGTCATTGGAACCCTACAAACGTTCTCTGTGAATTTAAAGGCACAAGACAACATCCCCCAACACCATTTCTCCACTCTAGATCTTCATACACTTCCTCACTCTTCACTGGTGTCATTCAAGACTCATCACTGGAGATCTGACTGCTATGTGAAAGCCAGTGATTAGTAGGATTTGTGGACACATTTAGATGCTAACTGGCTCTTATAGTCTTTTGCCACTCTTTAAAATCCTAGAATATGTAATATCTGATCACTCATTTTGCTAGCACGGATTGACCAATTATTGTCCAAAGTGGAGCAGGTTAGCAATTACTCTAGGTGCCTAAAGTAATTGCAATTACTCTAGATGACTTACTTCTGTGAAAATCGAAATTATAAGGATGCCGTTGTTTGGCCGCGAGAGTGGCCTTAGGACATCCAGGCATACAGTACAACCACCCAAAATTCACCTGTTGCTCCCCGCGGTGTGGGATGCTGTTGTTTGGCCACAAGAGGGGACTGAGAATCACAAGGGCCAGAGTACTGAAGCGGGGAAAATCTGTCAGCACCAGCAAGCGCTTACATTCTTCTGTTGCTCTCCATGGCGCTAGATGCCGCTGTTTGGCCGTGAAAGGGGCCTGAGAACCCCAAGGCCCAGAGTGCTGAGGTGGGGAAGGAGCTGCTAGTGCCTGTGAGCGCTTAATTTTGCCTGTTGCTCTCCCTGGCATGGCACGCACCCTGGAGTGTGCCCAGGGAAGACCAGGCCACGAGCGTGCCCGTCTGAGTCTGTCATCGCCAGGAACATTAAGGGTCAGGACACCCTCCTTGGCTTTGCCAGAGAGAAGCACTTTCTGCCTCTAAGGTTGGACTTTAATACAGGCTCATTAAAACACCTTTAAAGAGCCTTTCAACTTTCTTGACCGGACTATGGGAAAAAGATAAGCAATACCTGCTATAGGGGGAAAGAGGCTAAAAATGCTCTTGCTCCTTCAATTAATATATATCTGTCTAGCGTCATGGGAGCTATTGAATGAGAAACTGATCTGGTGGATGAGAGAATGGATGCAGCCAGGTGCCTCTCTTTGCCACCTTCTGCTAGTGCCACTGGAAGTTGTTGCTCCCCTATTAATTCACTGTTGTTAGCGAGGTATACTGGTCAGTCTTCAACCACCACAATTCTAACTAGGGTAGAGCCACTGGTTTTGGAAATCCAGTACTGTAACCCATGCGTGGGTCTTAACACGGCCGCAGAGGCTATTGAAGGTACTCCTGACCCTCCCCCTCTGCTGTTTGTCAACCTGGAGTTGATCCTAAAGGATGTGAAGGCTAAAATTATGGCCAGAATCGAAAAGGAGATGGGGAAAATCATGGCATTTCGTAGCCATCATCAGGTCCAGTCGCTGCCAGTGGTAATTTCCTTGCCCATCTCGGCCATCCCAAAACCAAGGAGTGCCAACATTGTTATTCATTTTTGGGGAGAGGATGTGGCCTAAATGCTAGGGTGGTCCACCTCAATTCTAGGGAACTGGGTGTGAGTCTTGGCAATGACACTCAACGTTGTGTGATTCTGGGCAAGTCACTTAATCTCTCTGTACTTAACAAAAATGTATGTGTCCTTATTTAAAAATTGTATTTCTTGATTTGCACATGCTTTAAAACTTTGTCTTGAGTAGAAGCCTCTCTGGGCATTACCGCCAGGCTATCACTTCACCTTCAGCGGATCTAGCGCTGTTATGTGTTCTACTCTGACCACGAACGCCAACCCTCGAGACACGAGGCCACGCCCCCTGGCAGGCCACGCCCATAACCCCCGCCTATAAGACAGCGCCGACCAATAGCGCGTCTTACTGGAACCTAACTCCCTCTGAGGCGGAAGCCGGAGGAAATACTCGTCCATTTTTAAAAATTGTATTTCTTGATTTGCACATGTTTTAAAACTTTGTCTTGAATAGAAGCCTCTCTGGGCATTACCGCCAGGCTATCACTTCACCTTCCGCGGATCTAGCGCTGTTAGGTGTTCTACTCTGACCACGAACGCCAACCCTCGAGACACGAGGCCACGCCCCCTGGCAGGCCACGCCCATAACCCCTCTCTCCAAATGTGCTACCAGCGCAAGCGCAGCGGACGAGCGCAGCGGACGAGCGCAGCGGGAGCGCCGTTTGCGCGCCGAAGGCGCGCCTAAGGCAAGCCCGTCTGCGCCCGTCCGCGCCAAGACCGCAACAGGCACAGGAAACTCTGCCCCCGGTCTCCCCACTTTAATTTACCAAGCCAATTCGCTAAAAAACTTACGCAGTGGCGCACACTGTACCTGTAAAGTTGACATCAACACCATCAAGGGGCCTTTTAGTTGTAGGCTCTGCAAATGGACCTCCTCCCCGGTCAAGACCTCAGCTCCCCAGGTTAACCCCAGGGAAGACAACCCAACCTTTATCGGAGGGTTGATCAACGCTAGATCTATGACCTGCCACAACCAAGACATTAAAGACCTCATCCAGGAATCTAACCTTGACTGCTTACTTATAACGGAGACCTGGCTGACGAACAACAGTAACCCTGACCTAGCCCCTGCTCTTCCACAAGGATACTCCATATTCAGGCAAGACAGACTAAAAGGGCGAGGCGGAGGAGTAGCCTTGCTACTACGCAACTCCTTTAAATGCCACACCTTTACCCTTGACTCACTAAAAGGAGCCGAGTCCCTCGGATTCTCTATCAAACTCAATGAGTCCACCTCATTTTCTGGAGGACTTATCTATCGTCCACCAGGTACCGCTACCAAATTTTTAGATTCCCTCAGTGACATCCTCGGTCAACTCCTAATCAGATACCCGCATGTCACCCTGCTGGGTGATTTTAACCTGCACCTCGATTCAACAGAGGATGCACAGACACTTAACTTCCACCAAACCCTGGAGATTTTTAATCTCCAACAAAAGGTTAAGCAACCCACCCACCTAGCGGGACACACTTTAGACGGGGTCTGTACCAACCTCCCCTTTCTAGAAACCCACACCCCAGTCCCACAAATCTGGACCGACCACAATCTGATCCCATTCTTCATCAGAACCCCCCAGTATATAAACGCATTTAAACCTTGCTTATCTACAGAGAACCAGGTCAACTGGAAAAAGGTAGAAGAAGCCTTTAAACTCAAACCCACCCTTGAGACCCAGATACCCAGCATGACGGGAAACGTTGAACAAGACTCCCGATCCTTCCACAACTGGATATCACACGAAATCAAAATCCGTGCCCCACCCAAGCGCACCAGGAAAACAGGTACAATAACCAAAACTAACGCCCCCTGGTTCACACCAGAAGTAGCCAAAGCTCACCTGCTTTGCAAAAAAGGAGAACGCAAATGGCGAAAAACATATGATAGTATGGACAGAAACTCCTACGTCCAACTAAGGAAAAGCTATCACTCTACTATAAAAAACGCCCAAAAAGAATTCTACACCAGAACCATTAATGAGGCCAAACAAAAGCAAAAAACCCTGTTTGCAATAGTGAAATCCTTCACTCACCCTAAAACCTTACAGTCTGAAATACCTCCCTCTCAAGATCTCTGCGACAAAATAGCAGACTTCTTTGAAGAGAAAATCAACCTTATTCAGAAAAACTTCCCTCCATACCAACGTTCACAGTCCCCCTTCAGACAGGAACAAGAAGAAAATTCCACGGCATACCTAAAGACCTTTTCACAGGTCACCCTAGCACAAACCAAGGAAGTCATCCTAGCATGCAAGTCAGGCGCCCCCTCCGATTCCTGCCCTCCCAGCATCCTGCATCAACTGATTGACACTGTCAATCCCATCATAAATGAAATAGTGAACACCTCCCTCAGCACTGGTATTGTCCCTAGTGCATGGAAACACGGCACCGTTAAACCTCTAATGAAAAAGCCGAACAAACCCCCATCGGACCTGACCAACCTCCGCCCAATCTCCCTCCTCCCAGTCTTGGGGAAAATCACAGAACAAATAGTCTACAGGGAGCTCAAAACCCATTTGGAAACGAATAATATCCTCCACCCCCAACAATCAGGATTCCGTCCACAGCACTCAACAGAAACAGCCCTGATTGAGTTGACTGACTCCATAAAACTTCTCCAAGATCAAAGGAAAAACGCTGTACTGATCTTGTTGGACCTCACGGCAGCGTTCGATACAATCTCCCACCTCATACTCCTAGACAGACTTAGGAACATCGGCATCTCTGACCTAGCATTAGAATGGATAACGTCCTTCCTTACCGAAAGATCACAATCCATCAAACTAGGACCTTTCAGATCAGTAGAGAAAAAGATACGATCAGGAGTCCCACAGGGTTCTATTCTAAGCCCTCTGCTTTTTAACGTCTACCTCATACCCCTGATCTCCCTGATCGAATCATACGGTATCACTGTTACATCTTATGCCGACGATACCCAGCTCATAGTCCCACTTGAGGAGAACTCTACAACCGCCGAACAAAATCTAACAAACTGCCTGAAAGATGTCTTACTATGGATGGAAACTAACCATCTC
This sequence comes from Lissotriton vulgaris, assembly GCF_964263255.1. Taxonomy (NCBI): domain Eukaryota; kingdom Metazoa; phylum Chordata; class Amphibia; order Caudata; family Salamandridae; genus Lissotriton; species Lissotriton vulgaris. Next base: position 1,121,458,697 of record NC_141687.1, read on the forward strand.
AAGTGTAACACAGGGAAGACAGAGATCCTCCCCATGGGGAAAAACGTCAACTTCTGTCCCCATCTCTGGTGGCCAGAGGACTCCACAGCCCCCCCCCCAGACTGTCGCTACTGCAAGAAACCTTGGAGTCACCTTCGATACTGACCTATGCTTCGACCAGCATGTCAGGACAGTGGCAGGAAGCTGCTTCGGAATCATTAAATCCCTTAAAAAAAATGTTGAGTTCCTACCAATTGAAGCCAGAAAGACGGTAACTGTGGCGCTGATCCTCTCGCGCATAGATTACTGTAATGGTCTCCTGGCAGGTGTGAAAAAAGCCACACTCAAAAAACTGCAAAGTGTTCAGCATTCGGCTGCCAGGCTGGTGCTTAAACTCCCCAGAAGATCTTCAGCCTCCACCGCCCTAAGAACCCTCCACTGGTTACCCCTGCACAAAAGGATCCTATTCAAGATCCTAACTGTTGCTTTTCGGGCATTCAACCACACTGGCCCCAAGTACCTAATCAAATGTTATCCCCGCTACAACCCCCAGAGGACTCTGAGATCCTCCAACAACAACCTAATAACACTAGCCAACTTCAACCTAAAAACCAAAGGGGGTAAAACTCTTACCCACCTTTCTTCCAAAGCATGGAACGCTATGCCCCAGCATCTGAGATCCCTGACCAACGAAAGCCAATTTAGGAAACAACTTAAAACATGGATCTTCAGCCTATCTGATGAGTATGTGCGGGACACCATCTAACCCGGCTCAATTCCATCCTTCTACTCACCTTCCAGTCAGCGCCAGGATGCTTCTTCCGGAGCGACAGCTGCGCTTTATAAATACCAAATACAAATACAAATACAAATGTAACGCAACTGGTGCTCATGTAAAGCACACTGATACCTTCGGGTCAAGTTTATAATACTCAGGAAAAAAAAAATCTCCTCATTACCAGGGGCTACTATTTTTCCAGTGGGTAATCTACCAATAGAGATCGTCTTGAGAGAATTGCAGAACCTCTTCAATCTAGTCCTGCTCTGCTCCCTAATAATCAGAAGCTCCTCTTGTATGAAGACAGACATCCATTCTCTGCTGACAACTATCGACCAATTTCACGTCTACCAATCCTGGCAAAAATTGTCAAGAAAGCCAGTAACTTGGAACTAACTTCATTTATTAACGATGACCATCTGTTAGACTCAACTCAGTTTGGTATTAGAAGCCATCACTGGTTTTGGTTTGTGCCACAGAAGAAATCAGACAGACTCTTGATGCTGGAGGAAATGCTGCTTTGATTTTATTAGCTCTCTCAGCAGCATTTGACATAGTCAATCATGACCTGCTTATTAACCGACTTGCTTCCTTAAGTATTAGGGACAGAGCTTTCTTCCTTTTAGAATCCTTCTTTACAGGATGGGAGCAAGTTGTTGCCTTAGAGGACTTCATTTCACTTCCTTTTTCTCTGCCATGTTGGGTTTTACAATGAGCATCCTTGAATCCTACACATTTTAACCTTTACTTAACCCAACTGGCTAGTTTGATCAAATCTTTGTGGCTTCTCACTTGTGTGCTATGCAGATGACACCAAGATGTGATGTCTGCAGCTAGTAATCCGGAGGTCCTCTCTGCTAGATTCCACAATTGTATGCCTCAAATTGGAAAATGGATGATGAACAATTGTTTGAAATTGAACTCTACCCAAACCGAGGAATTATCATTTGGAAGAAACTCCTCCTTAGGGTCCCGGAGTTGGTGGCCTCAGGAACTTGGTATTCTCCCCACCCCGGTCGTGAAGGTTAAAAACCTTGGAGTTATTTTTGACAGTAAGCTGTCTTTTGAAGCTCACATCACTTTAATTTCTTCTCCTGCCTTCTTTCTGCTGGAGCTACTCAGGAAAGTCACCCCTTTCATCCCACAGGAACACAGGAGATGTATTATCTCTAAATTAGTAATGTTCTCTTCACTAATATTCAGAAAAGATTCCTAAATAAGAGACCGATTTTACAAAAAGATGCTGCCTCCCTGCTTCTAGGTGTACCTAAATACAAGTCTGCATCACAAGCTTTGGTCAGTGGTGGCTGGTGGCTTTAGAAAGTGAGGTGGCTTTAGAAAGTGATGAGACATAAAGGTTGCTATACAAACTGCATCAGTCCTAGAGTTAAGCGAGCCACTGACGTCTGTAGCGAGATGCCTGGCCTCGAGCTCAGCTTGAACCTCAAATAAGCCAAATCTTCAGGTGACTTCTGCCTTACACCTTGCCCCTATAACCTCATGTGCCATTAATTGAAGACACGGAAGTGACATTTAAGGTGGGATTGAAAGAAATATCCATCTAGTGGCTGAATTGCACAATGTGAAATAGGAAAACCTAGGATCTATCCCGGCTTCCCCGTAGAATCAAATTGTGTGATCACAATTCTCTTTATTTAATTTTCTTCCTTTTTTCAGTATTCCATATTAAAGCGCCATGACACACAGGAGTTCTAGTAGTATACTGTACACACACCTCTTGAGTTTGATTTATTGCACTGTAGTGCTGCTCAATGTATGATTGCGCTAGGCCGCATAGAGGGAACATATAGCTGGTTTGTCTCTTGTTTTACTAATGGCATCTGCATGCGGGTGCAGGAGGAGGGGAATGCCTGACTGCAAATTGATAGAATGTTTCTGCATATTATAGGAACATGCTTCTGTACTTTAAGGGGCCTGTTTTCTGTACAAGTTATATGTCAACCGTTCTTATAGTTAGGATTGTGTATGTGCTGTTAGAGCCAAGCAAGACCATTGCCACAGGTCTTCTGGTTAATTTCCTGGTTCGCTGACTCTTAGCAGACACATGTACATGCACTTCTGCATGCACTCTCTATCATGATACAGATACACATACATGGAGACTTGCACAATCAATTTTACAAAAAACACAGACAAAAACACTGCACAAATGTACACAGGCACACAGACTTATCTATTTGTTTTCAAAAACCTTTATTTCGGCGATATGCCATAAAAGGGAACAGTGATGTAAACAAACAGTACAAATGGATGACAATATAGATTAATTATAGCAAAAATTATTTCAGCAAATTTTATCACAGACACATTTGGTCAAAATTCATGAGTATGAAACACAGTTAATATATGTTAAAATAATAGTAATAAATAGATTTAAAAACATGTAAAAGAAACAATAAGTAGCCGTGAGCTGCCATCCCGGCTCAAGTTCGGGTGATTAGGAGCCTGCGCTTAAGCCACATGGCAGCCAAAAACTTTGAAACAGCAAATACAATCAGACCAGTTGTGTCGCCTTTTAAAATTCTAAATGCCAGCATGCATTGGCGGAAACCTATGTTTTTACATAGAGGAACAAGCCAGTGGTTCCTAGCCTTGTGATACCCTGGACAAAAAAACAGCATGTGAAGCTCAGTTTCAGTATCACATTTGCATGCTGGGCAGTTTTTCGGGGCAGCGGTTGACCACCTGCTAGTGAGAGCTAGCAGTGGTAGAACCCCATGCCTCCACTGAACATATAGTTTTTTTGCTAAAAGTGGGTAGATGTCATCAAGTAATTGCTCGAATAAATAAAAATCTTTGACCAGCAAGAAAGAGGCTGTTGCAGAGCCAATTTGTGATTTGCATAGTGCAACGGTAAGTCTATTGGCACAAATATGTTCGTGAGCTGGGTGCGTGACAGCTTTTTGCAACCCCGCTCTGGGTCATACCATAGCTCAGAGATTTCTAACCTTATGAATTCTTTTCTTATATACACAAGCCAGGGAATATTTCCTGTACCTGTAGAGGTCAGTATTTCCTTGAATTCTTCTCTGTAGTGTATCAGCTCCGGGGTTACCCAGAGCCTGCGCCAAAATCTCAAGGGTTTTCGTGCTAGCTCTTCATTGATCGGTCTGATTCCCAGATCAAACCTTAGGGGGAGGAGTGGGGTGCTAGACGGTAGTGCTAATAGCCCTCTTAAAATTTTGTTTTTGGTCCTGGTGATTTCAGACCTGTTGCAGTAGCCCCAAAATTTGACACCATACATAATGGCACCCCTAGCTTGTGCTTTGTAAACCTCCAATGGTGGTCCCACAGGTTTAATTGTGGACTTATTAGATAGTCTAAGAATTCCGCCCTAGAGTTGAGCTAATTTTAATTGTGACTTAATCTGCTGGGGGCCCCACATCAGGTTTTCATTAATTGTGACCCCCAGATAGTCAAAAGTGGTTACCTTTTCTAATAACGTTGGCCCCAAGCTTGGGTTTGGCAGTGTAGATCTCAGGGGATTGAAGATCATGAATTTTGTTTTCAAAGAATTGATCTCCAAGCCACGAATAGTACAGAATTCCTGAAAACCATCCAATATTCGCTGGACACCCATTGGGGATTTAGAAAGCAAGAGGGTGTCATCGGCGAACATGATTGCAGGAACCCTTTTGCCTGCCAGCTTTGTCGCATCGTTGTACAGGACTCCATTAAGATGCGAGATTACTCCATTGACATAGAGGCAGAACAGGGTCGGCGTGAGCACACAGCCCTGCCTTACCCCCCTGCCAACAGGGAATCTAGATGAAAGTGTACCGTTTTTCCCAGATCTAACTTGGCCAAAGTTGGCCTCATGTAGCCTCATCAGAACAGACAGAAGGTGCATGGGAATGCCAAGCTCAAGGAGAACTGCCCATAGTTTCCCCTGGGGAACAAGATCAAAGGCGGAGCGGAGGTAAATGAATACCATGTAGAGGCTGTCACTCTCTATTCTCACTGTTTTCCAATACAAAAGTTGTAAGCGGAAAATGTGTTCCACGGTTGAGGTATTCTTCCTAAACCCGGCAGACTCCTCTATCTAGTCCTGCAACATGTCGAGGATAAGTCTTGCAAAGATCTTCTGGGGGGACATCAATGAGGCTGATGGGTCTGTAGCTGGATGGTTGCAGAGGTGATCCCTTTTTAAATATAGGCACTATCTCTGCTCCCAGCCAAGTACAAGGAACCTTCATGCCTCTCAGAATTGCATTAAACAAAATCTGAAAGTATGGGCCCCAGACTTTTTGTTCCTGCTTGAAGAGATCCCCTTGGAGTTTATCCAAGCCTGGGGCTTTACCTGAGGCAAGTTTGTAGATGGCATTACACACTTCTGGCACCGTAAACACAATCACCTCAGGGTGCAGAGTTAGTGCGGACATGGCGACTAGGTCCTTAGTGTCATTAATGAGTCCCTCTGTGGCATGTAAGTCCTGGCAGTGACCTTCCCAGACTTCTGGTGCTATGTTCGGTTCTATTGCTACTTTCGGCTCGCTGTTACCATTATTTATTATATACCAAAATTTGTGGGAGTCTGGTTGCAAGTGCCAGAGATAAGCTGGACCAATTTTCTTGATCCCACTCTTCCTTGGCACAGTTGGTCAGCCATTTATAGTGTGCCCTCCTGGTTTTAACTGCTGTTCTATCATTGTCTTTTATAGCCTGCAATAGCTCTGTTTTGGCCCTCGTACAAGCTGGGTTGTACCATGAGCAGTGGGACACTCTTTTGCCCTCCCAGACACCCGAGGGTTGAGTAACTCGGCCAGATTTAGCAATAAGCCCTCATGAATGGCCTCCAACTTACTTAAGTATTCGTGAGATGCTGATTGGTTAATTAGTGCTACAACCTCACTAAATGAAGGAATTATTGAACTGTAAAGTTTCCCTAGTTGTTCCGGTTGGTCCACTAATTTATGCCAACTGACTCTCCGCCTGTCATTGAAGACGGTAAGATTGCCATCATTGGCGTCAGGAGCTAGAACACCATTCCCACTGCTATAGGGTAAACCCAGTTCTCAAATAAGGGCATTGTGATCACTGTCTGCTCTTATGACAACATCAAAATCAATGACCAGTGACCATAGCCTTGTCTCAGCCAAGATATAATCAAGTAGGGACATTTGTCCTGGTTTATTATAAGTACATTTGGCTGGGATGTCGGAGGGAGTTTGGCCATTGCAGGCACGTAAGGAATGATTTAAAGTGAGAGCCGTAATTTGTATAGTTAACGGCAACCATGCCTTGGGAGGGGGAGCCTGAGTCCAGGTATAGCCCAATGAACATTCTCTGCGGTTTTGGCATCATCGTTTAGGCCCTTGAGTGGTTCAAAATGGCAATTCAAATCACCACCCACCAGCAAGCGAGTACCGCTCGAAATTGTTGGAATGAAGCGGGATAGATCCTCAATAGTGCTAGACTCACTAGCTAGACTTACGGGGCGGGAATAAACATTAATCAATGCAAGTTTGAATGCATTAGGCCAAGTAAGAACTACGCATTGGATATCTTTCGAATGGGTGTTTAAAAATTTAGTAGTGCAGCCAAGGTGGGTACCGACCCATATAGTAAGGCCCCCGGACGGGTGACCCTTCCCTCCCCATACAGTCGGGACATAGAACGTAGCAAAACCTATCCGGTGTTGCTCAGTTCGCGCCCACGTCTCCTGAAAGAGGCACCCGTCGCTTTCGCCCACAAAGGAGCCCCATTCAGGGCAAGCCAATTTGTTGGACAACCCTGCCAGATTCCACGATAGTATTTTAAATGAATCAGGCCCAGGACCCCCGTCCTGGCCTTTGGGTACAGCCACACTTCCTACCTTGGTCTGGATCACTGTATGCACTGGAGGAAGCGGAGAGTTATCAACCACAGCTACAGAGATTATGGGCTCACTCCTTTTACCAGTGGAGAGTAAGCTATTGCTATGCATGGGTAATGTTGGTATGCTTGCCATGCTTCTTCCCCCCATCCCGGCCCCACTAGATCTATCTCTTTTCCTTTCTTTCCCCACACACCGTCAATCCACTCCTTCAAGGCCCTCATAGCCGTATAGGATGTCAAATTGGTTAGAGGTGGGAATATTGAAGTGATTGTTATATACTTCCCTGCTGCCCCCATCCTGCATGCCCAGGGAGTAAATATTTAATGGGGCAAGTGGTGACGGAGGATAGAAATACCTCAAGTCTACAGTTTGGATCCCACTCCCAGCTCTTTGGTGTCTCCATCCACAAATGTGTCTAACCACCCGTCTGTCCCTGAAATTGACTATAACACAATCCCCTTGTTGATCCTTCATTTTATGACCCACCCAGCTTATTCTGTGGACGTGCAGAATTTCGCCATGCATGAAAGTCGGGATAGGTCTAAACTTATTCAGCCAGAAGGTTACTTTGTTCTTCAAATCAGGATTAAGCATGGGCGAATTTTGCGAATCTCGTGTTCGCGAATTTTGCGGATTTGCGAACTCGCAATCCGCAAAATCCGCGAATTCTCGCGAATTTGCAGATTTTTTTTTTGTGTTCGCGCGGGTTTCTGCCAGTTCGCGAGGGTTTTGTACAATTTCGCAAACGCGAACTTACCTGTCGGGTCGCAAGTTTTGCGAACTTGTTGTTTCTACGTGTCCAGCCTGTTTGGGACACTCTTCTTCATCACTGCCACTCTCTGTCACCACTGCCACTCTCTGACTACTCATGCCACCCTCTGGCCCACCCATGCCACCCTCTGTTTCATCACAGCACCCTCTGGTTGTCCAGTGTACATTATTGTGGCAAAGCAAAGCACACCTTCCCTGCCTCAAGTGACCTGAATTAATTTGGGGCTGATTAATGTGTCACAGAATATTTTTTTAGCTGGCACCTGCTTCCTTAGTGCTTCCTGATTAGTGATCTTTTGCACTTGCTAAGTGCTTTCATTGTTGCAAAATTAGTTACAACACCTGCCCTGCCCCAACTGACAATAATGAATTAGGGGCTGATTAATGTGTCACTGGATTTGAACTTCCAGCCTGGCTCCTGCTTGTCTCCCTTAGAAGTAATTCAGGACCTTTGTGGCATATGTGTAACTATTCTGAGGGTCAGAGCAGGGTCACATAATAGTTGCAAGTAGGCAACTGAACTCTGGAGGGGCCCCTCAGGAAGCACTACAGGAAATGGCTACTAATGATGAGCTTGAACTTTTGAACCTGGTAAGTAGTTTCAGTTTTGCTAAGATCGTATTTCTGCAATTTAGCGCTTATTCGCGGGGCGCGAAGTTGAACTGGGAGCCGCGAACTCACGCGAACAGTGCGAGCAAGCCATAAAATCCGCTGCTCGCGGATTTGCGGATTTTGCGGTAAATTCGCGAATCTCGCGGATTGCGAATTTACCGAAAATCCGCAAAATCCGCGAGCGGAACGGATTTTCCGCCCATGGTTAATCAGGATAATTTTCTATTTTACCCTCAACCAGCTAGGGGACACCCATCAGCACGACGGTATACGGAAAAGACTCTGGAGGTAAATCAATACGTGGGAGTGTATTCTTGGATTTTACAGTATCTTGTGTTTCCTTACCTGCACCCTCATCTTTCCTGTAATGCCCAGTGTCACTTGGTTTCTTTGCCAGCCCCCCATTCCCTGTCCCTTGTATCTCCCCTCTTGGTGAACTTGAGGTCCTGTTTTCTATAAATATGGTCTCCTGGTTAATTCCATTCATTGTTTGGGTCAGTGGTGTAATCGCAGTAGGGTTAGGCAATGGGGCAGTTGTTTTTACAGAGTCCACAAAGGAATTCCTCAAACCAGGTGTTGGAATCAACTCGGCATATTTCTTCACTATCTCGTTATTGGCCAGAGTTGTTTCTTCAAGCTTTAATAATCTGTCACCTATCATTTTTATCCTCTCCAGGAGGGGTAACATAACTGATTTGAGCAAATGTTCCATTTTACTCATAAAGTCCTCTGCCAACTGAGGTGGGGGCGTACTGAGAGGTGTCTGGTCTGTTAAGACAGTTTTTGATGTTAAGTTAGGGATCAAGGATAGTATAGGTCCTGGTGAAATTGAGGTCTGTGTCTCAATACTATTAATAATTTTTTGCTTGTTGCTAGTATTCATGCCCTTTATCTTCTGCGTCCTCCTTCCCTGTTTCCTTTTCACATTTAATATCATAGCTGGTATCACTTTTGCAGTTGTGTTTTTGAGGTTGGAAACACTTTTAGTCCTAGATCTGGTCAGGGAATGTGAAATGGTTTCAGTAGATACATTAACTGAGCCCAGCTGGCTAGATTCACTTAACACCTCACCGGGACTACTGACATGTGTGATATATAAATGTATCTTTTCTAATGGGTGGCAATCAGTGCTATGTCTCGTGTTATTCTCACCAGAGATTGTCCTTGCTTGCTCTGGTGTGGTTGCTGTCGCTATTGCCCCCATTGACGATCGTCTGAGATAGAGTGGTTATAGTGAGAGACGTCTCTTCGTTAGTGCAATTTCATGCTCTAAGACAGTAGTGGCTCTGGTTAAGAAGTTGTCCAGTGTACCTGTGACACTCCCTCCTACCCCCGCCTTTCTCCCTTTCCCAATATGAGTTGTCATTTGGTCTTTAGGTGCACACTTTTATCTGCACAAACAAATATACAATTATATACCAACTTTACGCCAGTGAGTCCTAGATATATAAATGCTTACAGTTATTTAAGCGTTCGAGGGGAGGCCCAGCCTCCTTCGGCCTCGGACAGTCGCAGAAAGCCTCACTCTTGTCCCGGGCTTCTCCCGGCGTGTCCCGCGATGTGGGGAGCCCTGCACTCCCTTTAAGCGCCTCCTGGTGCTTTCCGCCCAAGCAGATGACGAGGCGCAAGTGCTGCCGGGCAGTGTAGTTCAGCCCTGGCAGCAGTGGCACTGGCGGTGAGGGCGGCGGTAAAGGCAAGGGTCCGCAGCGGTTTGGAGGTGTCTCGGCACTCCCAGCGTCTCTCAAACAGCAGGACAGAGAGGTAAATCAAAAGGCAGGGCTCCAGCTCCACCGGAGCCCTGCACTCCTTTTAAGCGCCTCCTGGCAGATGACGAGCCGCAAGTGCTGCCGGGCAGTGTAGTTCACCCCAGGCAGCAGCAGCACTGGCGGTGAGGGTGTGCGTGCAGGCAAGGGTCCACGGTGGTTTGGAGGGGTCTCGGCACTCCCAGCGTCTCCCAAACAGCAGGACAGACAGGTAAATCAAAAGGCCGGGCTCCCCAGACATATCAGCACTACTCTTCCCCGTTACTCTGGTGCAATTAGGATCTCTGATCCCAAAAGACTGCAACACAGAGCGCGATGTCAGGGGTGACACTGCTCTGCGACCATGACAGCTCACACATGGCACCACACTGAATGCGGCAGTCATTAGCAAGCAAAGATCATGGTTCAGTACAGTAATGGATGGTTGATCTGCACACACAAATGCCAAATGTAAACTGCACTTGACCAATAAAGACTGCAAGAATGAGCACTAACCACCGCATGAGTGACTCCAGCCAGGAACAGATAGATCAATCTGTACTGCCACAAGCGTGACCCTTATCAGGCCAGAAGTCTACACAGGCAGCAGTTCCTCACTACTTTATTTAATTTAAAACCAACTAGCAGGAAACGTGAGGATGGGTGGAGCACGCTACACATGCCCATCCTGTAAGAGCCAATCACCACCACCATGAGACTGCTAGCTCGACCTGCCCTTACTGTAGTTCTTCAAAGTACATTGAGCTCCTGCGACCCCGCCCAGTGCCACAAAAAGAACACCCGGAGGCTCACAATAATAAAATGCCTAGATTGAGGTGTTGCTCCACACATGACAAAACAACAATGGTTTGTATCGAAAACGTCGAGAGAAACTGCTGCCGCCTGGCACAAGCGTATTTAGAATTACACAAAAAGAGCCTATTTTATAACGGATCAGCTAGCCCTTATGCTGCAGTGGAGCTTGTATATACCTACCTCGTTTCTCTTCTTCTTCCTTTGAATGGTTGTACTCTGCCCCTTTCACCCACATACACAAGCCACGACTGGCCTTGGTCCAGCTTTACTGGCTTCCCATCAGAAAGTGCATAGATTTCAAGGCCCTCTGCATCACTTTTAATTCCTAGCATTATCTTGACCCTGAGTATCTCCCACAGCATTTTCAGCACTATATTTCTGCCAGACCTTTTCGGTCATCTTCTGCTTTTAATTTAGTGGTCCCTAAATTCAAAATGTCAAACTGTGGTGGCATGAGATTTGCGACCTGTGCTGCCAAGCTATGGAACTCCATGCCTCTTAATCTTAAGAAGAAGTCTGATCTGCGTGCTTTATGAAGACCTTAAAAACGTGGGGCCCGATTCACAACAGTAATCTGAGACAAAATCCGAACTTTACGACTTTCAATATTCACAAAAGGCATTTAGGAGTAGTAAAGGTAATATTTTGTCTTAGTTAAACTTAAGTTTTGGTCTTAAATTTAACTTAAGTAAAACTTAAATTTAACTAAGACAAAATCTTAACTTTACTACTCCTAAATGCCCTTTGTGAATACCGAACGTCATAAAGTTAGGATTTTGTCTCAGATTACTTTTGTAAATCGAGCCCTTGGCTTTTTAACTAACAATCTTGTATCATGTTTTATCCTTCCTTATTCAAAGTGTAGTCACCCTCTTTTGGGCTAACGTCTAGACACCTTCGGGCATTAGTGTGCTTTATAAGTTTTATTTTCATTTCATCTATGTAGACAATACCTAATAAAGAATATACTTGACCAGGCTACTCCTGAGATTCTTACATTTCCTTCTAGCTTTCCCCCAGCAAGGAGCATGGTTTGATAACCTTCCGGTTTGGCCTTGCAACAACGATCATGTCAAAGCACAGCTCATTTCATTCTTTTTTTTGTTCTCTTTACCAGTCGGTGAAAACTCATTTTTTCTTTCCTCTTTTACATCCATTACATTTCCTCTCGTATAAAAAAGGATTTTCATATTGACAGCAGGTAGGTTCGGCAGAGGTACGTAGCGCCAAGATCAGTTTCATTGGAGGTTCATTAACCGTTAGGAAGAAATATTCTCACTCAGTTTCTATTCAGACCTGATTACGTCCATTATTTTCCTGAATTCTATAGTTTTTGTGATAACTGCATGTGTGGGCTCTGTTGGGTTCTGAGCACTTTTATCTAGGCAATGTGAGATGTTTATTATTTTTATATGGAATGTTTTTTATGGTTTATTGCATTTTGCATTGATTGTTTGGATATGTTTTTGCTTGAAGAACTTTTATGGCTGAATTGCCGAATAAAGCATATGATTGACTGACTGACTGACTGAGAAGCCGTGCCACTCCATTTGCATTTCAGGCAACTAAATTTTTATTTATTTATTTTATTGAACTTGTATTGCGCACAGCTACCCGCAGTGGGTTTCCCGGCGCCAGGGACAGACTGGAGAAGAAAACAAACAACTGCAAAGAGGGAGACACAAGACCGGAAAATTTAGAACAGAAGAGTTTTCAGTTTTTTGCGAAAAGCAAGAAGACTCGTTTCTGTTTTTAGCGCCAACGGGAGAGCATTCCACATCTTGGGTCCTAGATATGCAAATGAACGGCCTCCCATTTTTGCTAGTCGGATTCTAGGAATCACAAGATTGCCACTGTTAGATGACCTCAGAAGGCGGCCAGGCTGATATGGCTGCGCAAGATTATGCAAGTAAACAGGAGCAGAACCTTGACGAATCTTGAAGAGGAGGCACAAAGTTTTGAAGGCCACACGATCCGAAATTTTTAACCAATGGAGGTCGCGTAGAGCTTGCATTGCAGACGTTCTCCGTGGGACATTGCGCAGCAGGCGAGCAGCTGAGTTCTGTACAACCTGGAGTTTATTGATTGTGGCTTTATCTGCTCCTAGATAAAGCACATTGCCGTAGTCGATATGAGACATCACAAGGGCCTGTACGACAGTTCTACGAGTGGACTCAGGCAACATCCATATGATCTTCTGCAACCAGCGAAGAGTGTTAAAACAGATTGCAGCGACCTTAGTTGCCTGTTGCCTCATCAAGAGTTTGTCGTCGATCAGGACACAGAGGTTACGAGCAACAGGCACGGGGGTAGGCAGAGGACCCATATCACTGGGCCAGTGTCTTGGACCCCATAGATCTTTTTGTTTGCCTAGTATGATCACCTCGGTCTTATCTCCGTTGAGCTTTAACAGATGTGTTTGCATCCAAGCTGCAACACGAGAAAGGCCGGTTTTAAGGGCAGAAGTGTCCTGAACCCTGCTGCTAGCAAACCAAATGGTAAGAATATTCAGAAAAAAATACAATTGCACTCTAGATTGCAATGAAAATAACTTTCGGCAGGATCTAAACACAACACAAAAGAGGAGTCAAATTACCTTCACACCAAGGTCTCAGATCCTCAGCCCTGAGCTCCCCTTAATACCATCCTCCTGCAATGGAACTATATCGGTGTAACGCAGACAGAAGACATCCTGGGGCATATTTACAAGCCCCTATCCCCACCATAATGTCACTTTTAAAGAAGTTGTGGTGGTGATAGGGGCTTCACTTTATTTACAAGGCAGCGTTAATCCACTAAACGTGGCTTAACGCTGCCTTGTAAATAAGGCACCCTTTCACACTTTATTTAATGTGAAAGGGGCAGGCAAAGGGTTTTGCGGTAGTTGTTCCACTGCTACACACATTGATTTCGATGCTGCCCCCTATTTACAAGAGTGGCATGCATAGGAGGCAGCACCTAAATTAAGACCAGGGAAAAACTGGTCTTAAACAGGCAAAATGAGGAGAAATGCTTTATTTATGTGCAGGAAGGTTACATGTCCTGCACATAAACAATTAAAAAAAATATATGCTTTGCAACTTCTATGTGTGCTGCATTAAGGAGCACACATAAAAGTTACAAAACACAATTTAAAGATTGTTTGTGTGCAGGAAGGGAGACCTTCCTGAACATGAAAAATCTTTCTTTCAATGCAGACACCCTTGCACTATGGTGCAAGGGTGCCTGCGTTTAGCGTTAGGCTGCTAAGTTTAGTGCCACTGCTGGGTGAAACGCAGGGCTTAACCATATTGTTGTAAATATGGTGCAGCCCTACGTCTCTGAAGTGGCGGAGCGTGGCCTTAGGCCAAGGAGGCTAATGCCACGCTCTGCCACTTTGTTGCAAATATGCCCCCAGAAGTCTCCCTTGAAAAGCTGTCAGCCGCTTTATTTGCGCTGTTTTCCACCAGTGAGCAGTTATTATTTTCAGACAGTTTTAAGTTAGATGACTTATTCATATGGATGTTGTTGGACTTGGCCCTTCTGGCAGGTTCACCCCTAAACTTTTTGCTTTTAGTATGTGACTTAGTGGTAGTGATTTTTGGCTTCTGAGCACTTTCACTGTGTCCCAGTGGAAAGTGCGTGCGCACTCTGCGTGCGTGTGGTGAGATTGGCCTGCCCTCCCGTAGGAATGCATGGGGAATGTCTGTGTCCCTGGTAGTTCCTGATGCGTGAGGTGTGCAGGCTCGAGTTTGGTATGTGCGGACTCGTGTGATTAAATGCTGCGCAATGATGTGTGCGGCATGAATGTGTCTAGTGTGGAAGTGCCACTTCTAAACATTGGTGTGCGTGTGCAGTAAGGGTGCTGGCATGTGATTGGCTGGAGCTGGCTGGTGAGCCTGGCTCCAGGAGTCTGGATGGGTCTGCCCCAATGGTGAGTGGTGAGATTAGCATGAGTGATGTGAGGGAGGAGTACACCTGGGACCTGAATAGGGCTGGGATTTCCCCACACAATGCTGGCTCCACCCCCTGTGGTGCGACTGATGACCCTAGCCTGCCTGGTGAATGGAAAGGGTGTCTGAGGAAAACAAGGTGCTCCAAAACCTGCTGCGACTGGTTCTTCCCCCACCCTGCACACAGACAAATGATTTTACTGTATAAAAAGAGGCTGTGACCTCTTGAAAAATGTTCTCTTCTTGATTCATTTCCAGAGGGGCGCTGCTGCTGCTGGGCGCCAGGAGGACCGCCACTAGGGAGTGCCTCCCTGCCTAGGAGGACCCTGTGAGCTGGCTCTGGGCCCAGCCTTGCCCCCCCTACACCCTGAGAGACTCTTGCTGGACTTTGGGGGCCTGAAGTTTGCCCTATAGCGCCTGGGAGCGCTTCATTGTTCTCTAAGCGCCTGGGAGCGCTTTATCTTTTCTGCTCTGCTAGCGCTTGGGAGCGCTTCACAGGCTGAGGCCGGTGCCCACCCGGCCTTCCTAGCGTGTTGTGGCCGAGCTGAGAGGTGCGGGTGCCCACCCCACTCATTGCCGCATTTGTTGCTGCCCCCCGGATGGGAGCTCACCCCGTGTCACGGGGAAAGAATTGCCGCTGCCGCCCGGCCGGAAGTCAGGGAGGCCGGGGGCGGGACAACAGGACGACCAGAAGCCCAGGCGGGAGCCTACCCCGCACTGGGACATGTGTGAAGAGGGGTCCGGAGCCTCGGAGGCTCCCCGCCGAAACCCGTCTCCTAGCGGGGCTCTCCCGAGGAGAGAGAGTGTCCTGCCACCACACGAAGGAGCCCGGCGAGGAGGAGCTGACGCCGCGAGGATCCGCCGCCTCCCAGACAGCCGGTGAGTGTGGGCGTCCCCGGGGTCGCTCCTCTGCCCGAGGCAGTTCCGTGGGCCGATACTTTGACTAGCCCTGAGGAGCTCAAGAGCCTTTTTAGGCTGCCAAGTCTACCGGGGGCAGGTGTGGTATGTGCAGAGCGGCCCCGGTTGGCAGCGGGCCGCTCCCACGCTAAAGGAGCATTGTGCCTAGAGTCCAGAGGGACTCCCACGATAGAGGCTCTTGAGGGCCACAATTGTCTCGAGCCCGGAGAGGCTCCAACGTCTCCAAGGGCACCACCTTGCTCAGAGGTAGAGCCACCCCGGAAGGCAGCTGGCCGCTCCCACCTTGCCCCACACTGGTTGGAGAGCCACGAGGGCTCTAGGGGTATCAGTTTGTTTGGATCCCAGAGGGGCTCAGGGGGATTGCTTTGTTTAGAGCCCAGAGAGGCTCAGGGGATAGTCAGTTGTTCAGAGCCTGCGAGGCTCCCACGTGTTGGCCCCATTGTTGTTACAGCTGCCCAGCTCTTAGTATTTGCAGTTGTATTTGTATTTAATTTATTTATAAAGCGCTAACAATCATCCTAGGTAGGATATCACGGCGCTGAGGTTTGGTGCTGAGGGGTACGGTAATCGCATTGATTACTGATTATTCTGGTTTAGGGAAGAGTAGTGTCTTTAATTGTTTCCTAAATGATAAGAGACATTCTGTCAGTCTGAGATTGGGAGGAGCAGCTGCCACGTTTAGGCTTGTTCTTGGTTGCCTGCAGCCTGCCCTGACATTTGGGACACTGGGCATCCTAGCCCCCTGAGAGGTCAGTTGGCCTGGGGACAGTCACAGGTTGTGGCTTATGTGAATTCTGCGCAATTGTTCTTCCTACACCGCTGAATGTATGTTTATGCATCATGTGTTTTCCTATGCTGCACCTCTGGATGTGTTTTGATGCGTCATGTGCCTTGTTTTTACACCGCTGAATGTATGTTTATGCATCATGTGTTTTCCTTCCCTACACCTCTGAATGTGGAGATGCATCAGGTGTAATGTGTTCTTGCCTATACCACTAAATGTATGGTGATACTTAGGTGGTTGTTCTTTCTAGTACAGGTGTGCTAGTGAAGCCCAGGTTCCCTGCGTAATATTCTCCTAAGGTGGTTAGGGTTGCGTAGGTGGTACTTACCTGGTACCAGTGATTACTGGTTGTGTGCTATAGTTGCTATTTTGTGCTACAGTGATTATTATTCTATGATCTACAACGTGCTATTTCTAACAGTATTTCTAGTTCTAAAAGTGCTCATTCCTGACAGTGGTCCAGGTGGCACTATCTTGTACATATCCCCTGTAAATTCTGCCAGTGCACATGTTGGCACATTGTAAAGTGTGTGTACTATCTAATGTGTTTCGCTACAATACAAAGACTATTTTTTGATATAACCTTGTGTGGAGTTTCCTCTGTGGTGGGCCTTGGTTGTTGTTGCTGGGTGCGCGCGCAAACGCTTAACTTACATAGCCTCCGAGTTTAGCCTTACTGCTCGTGTCACGTTACCAAGGGGGTGAGCAGGGGTTATATTGGCGTGTAACTCCCTTGCCCTGACTTAGAGTGGTGGTCTCTGACTGACTTTGGCGCAAGCCTTGGCCAGCCAGAGATCCCATTTCTAACTGATGTGAAATTACAAATGTTGTATTTGTCGAAATATATCCTTGCAAATGTTTAGTAATTCCCCACCTTGCTACAATGGTCGTGTTTAAGTGTGGGCTGAAAATCCTTTCCGCTTGCAGAATTTGCGAATTTTTGGCAATTTCGTGGTCCACGAATTGCGCAAAATTGTCAAAAAATTCGCAATTCGCAAGTGGGGGTTTTTTTTTTGCTTGGTCGTGCTTCAAAAATACAATCTCGCGCACGCGGCGTTGACTTACCATGATTCTGAGTTCGCCGAGCTGTCTTTCCTCCCGGGTTGCTTGCGCCATTTTGGATCTGGCTGCGTGATCGCGCGAGACTTTTCGACCGCGAGTACGTCATAGCGGCCTGCCATCTTGCACTGCAAGAGTTTTAGAATGCGACTACATTATAATGTTGTAACGTATCTAGGGCTCTAGTGTAAATTTCCCGATTCATGCCCTTATATAGATATAACTTATCATATCCTTATAAAGGGAAACGAATCATAACCATATTTAGACACAGCCAATGCAGTCCAAATACGGCATGGCTACTTCCACTAAGCTCCCAGAGTACAACAAGTCCTTAAAGACAACCAGCCTTCAGCAGTACGGGAAATCCCCCTGCTTCAGTATTGATTTGTCCCAGAACTCCTGGAGTGTGTAAAGAACTTTGAGTTCTTAGTGACGTTATTATGTCCACCCTTACGTCAAACTCGGCACCTTCCAGGTATAAATATTCCCACATCTGCCCTAGCAAACACATAGTGGTTTTGGAGCAGATCGACTAACTACTTGCCCGACGCCCTGCTGTATGCGAGTGCCGAAGGAAGCCGACTCTCCCTGCTGACGCACTGAGAGAGACGCTGTCTTTTCTCCTGCCGAGAAATCCAGCTCCAGTGTTTCCCTGCTACCCTTGCGGGTTACTGGGAGATCGAGTCCTGAAAGAGAGATACAAGACCTTCTTCATTCTATAACCAAGGTACGGAGCTGATTAGACCCTTAGAGAATTCTTGGATAGATTCTTGGCAGAAACTATTTAACTCAAGCTACACCTCACTTACTTCTTCCCTTGTACTAGGCTTAGGTTAGGTACACCGGGCTAGGCGTATTTTAGATGCACCAGTTGAGTACTTTTAGTCATTATTTATCATTGTAAGTATTTTATCTATTTTAAGTATCTTATGGCTTAGAAACCATACAAATGCTGTTACAGTATTATTTCATAATACTCCTTTTACTGTATGCACTTTACTTCATAGCAAGTATTACGATTGTAGCAATTCACTTCTCTTGCATGAGAAAGCAGACAGCTCAATAAATAACCTTTTTATTGAAAACGCCTGTCTCTCTATTTCTCTGCACTTCTGGGGAAACAAAGCATGCACCATTGACTGAGTGAAATAGCCATCTATTGTTTCCGCGACTCTGAAGAGATATTCCTTATTTCAGGGGGAACAAAGTTGTCATGTTATATGGTTGTCAGAAGCTAATCCCTTCTTGTGTATTTGAGAAAGTTTCTAGTGACCTCTGAGCTAGCTGGCACACACACAATTAAGGTTAACATATTCAATAGAGACCTAGTCGACTTCAGTCCTACGTCTAAACTATTGTTTATGTTATTCCGATGCGCAGAGCCTATTGGGAATATCGGAACTACACTACATGGCGCCCAACATTTGGTAAGGTGATCATTTAACGCTAGATACTAGAGTAACTCAGTCGTGATTTTCACACAAACCACTTTTTCTGTAAAAACTCCAATAGACGTCTGGAGTGGGTAAAAGGTTAGTATCTGCCAGAACTAAGTAGGACGAGAATCCCATGTATTACTTTTTTGGTTTATTTAACGTTGATGGATACAGTGTTCCAAAATATTGTGCACCTAATCTTTGTTTCCTTAAAACTCGCTCTGACAAACTTTCTGTCAGCAAAATGACGGAGAGTGACGACAAAAGGGAGAGAGCTAGAATAGCAACTCAACTATTAGAGGAAGACACAAGTCTTCAGCAAAATGACCTGGATGCAATAATCTTCCCGGTAATGTAATAAAGAGTGTAACTTACAAACTAATAAATAGTGGTGTATCATCAAGAGGTGGTACAGTCATATTTGTGTGAGAGGCACATGAATATCGGCAGACAGAGTTATTCTATTCATGGATAACTTTTCCTGTAGTAAATGCTGTAACACACGAGTTCCACTACTACAAAGCAGGGGAAACTCCAGCGGAATACATTCCTTTCGAGGACGTGGAAATTCCCCTAACTTACCAGGAGCATGAGCTCTGGTTTAATGGTGCCCTAAAACATCAAAATCACATTACCAGGCTCGGTCCACTAGGTAGACCAGGAGCCACATGGCCGGTTCTAGCCAGCTATACACCACATCCTGACATTGAAGAAATGTCAGACAGAGAACTGTAAGTTCAACTAAAACAATTAACAAAGGCATATAGACAATTAGTTCAATTGACAATTGATGGTACAACCTACCGCCAAAAATTAAAAGAAACAGAAATAGCAGACCAACCTTTTGAACTTGCCAGAATAATTGACAAATCCTATGAAGAATTAGGTAGAGATAGTTTGGGTGGGAAACCACTAAAACCACAACTAACAGAAAATCCTGAAAAAAACTTTCATTAAAAATAATTTAATAACTCCTAAAAAGAAGTGGGAAGGTAATAAACAGACCTCTCCCAGGGAAAAACAGTTTCAGTCCAAAGGAAGATCTTCCCAAGGGAGAAATAGATCTCCAGACCGCAAGGGGTAGGTCTCCACAACGGGAGCCCCCTGAGAAAAAATATAACCTTAGAAATAGGGATAATTTGAAAAAACCTGACAGATATCAAGATATTGATACATGTCCCTCTCGATGTTTTCAGCCTTCCTCACAGAAATCGGAAAGAAGAGGGTGGTCAGAACATAAAGAAGAGCGCGTCAAGTCCAAAGACAAGGAACCCGCTCACCAAAGTAAAAAATCTCAATTTCCAAAAAAGAAGGTAGCAAGCATAAAGATAAAACATGGCTGAGGATCCTGAGGACACAACTCAAGAACGGGGAGTGGGCCCAAACAGTGCTAGACAGCGCAGCAGAAGTAACCATAGCTTGCAAGATCCTGATGAATCTTCTAGAGACAGTGGACACGAATGAATACATTCAAGTTGAAACTGCAGACACCAGAGTCACTGTACCTCATAAATTATATGAAATAATATTGCGTATAGAAGGGGACATAACTAGGAAAATAGGAACTCTCTTTTGGGAGAAGCTATCTAAAGGCTATGATATTCTTCTAGCTGAGAAAGACTGGCCACCAGAATTTGTTAGGGAGTGCCCACATGGCGAAGAAATGATTATGCCTGCCTTCTCAAATCATATTCCAATTCATAAAAAATACACATATGCAAGAAAATGGGCAGTGGCCCAAGCCCCTGCATTATATAAAAAACATGTAGGATGGGATGAGGAATCCCCTCACCATAAAATCCAGTTAAAGAATCAACCTACTGCACAAAGGCAGTATCCTGTTAAACAAGAAGCTAAAAAACAAGTCAGGGAGATCTTAGATCAACTTGAGTATAAGGGGGTGATTGAAACATGCACCTCACAAATGAACAATCCTTTGTTTCCTGTCTCCAAACCAGACAATTCATATTGTCTAGTATTGGACTACAGACATTTAAACTCTTGTTCCAAAACATTTGCAGTACAAAATTCACACAGTGCAGCACTGATGAATAACATTGTGCGCAAAAAATATAAAACAACATTAGATATTTCAAATGGTTTCTTCTGTCAAAATATTGCACCTGAAAGCAGGTATTTGACCGCTTTCTCAAGTATGGGGGCCCAGAGGCAATTTTGCCGTCTCTCCCAGGGATTCAAGAATAGCCCAAGATTATTTTCAGCCAGAGTAACAGAGTTACTACAAATGTATGATGACAAGGCATTATCTTATGTCGATGACATCTATCTAACAGACGATGATTTGGACAGGCACTTGAAAACAGTGAACACCATTATACTTGGGTTCGCATCTGAAGGGTACAAATTCAACTTTAAAAAATCACGGATTGCCCACCTCACTGTCCTATTTCTAGGATATGAATTATCAAGTAAAGGGAAAAGCCTTGCAGCCAATTTCTTAGAGAAATGTGCGCTGCTCCAAGCACCAAAAACGCAGAAAAACTTAAAATCAATTCTAGGTTTCCTGAATTTTGGAAGAACATACGTTCTGAATTACGCAGAGAGGGTTAAACCTCTCTACGAATTAATAAAACCTGATTTTAAACAAAATAATTGGACTCAGAAACACACAGAAATTTTACATTCAATACAAACAGACATGTTAGTTAAAACAAAACTGCAAACACGCGTAAACGAACGCAACCTTGTAATCCGAGTCATCCCAGGAAAATGCGGTTTCACGTACCTTATCTATAACAAAGGTGAAATGGTACCAATAGCTTACAAGTCACACTTGTATACACAAACTGAAATAAAATTCACTTCAACTGAGAAAATTCTGACAGCTGTTAAAACTGCTATAGCAAAAGAAAGAGCCCTGGCACAGGGAAAACGCCTATCAGTTGTTACACCTGTACCTGCCTTAGAGGCAGGGACAAGAGCGAGCATTTAAAAATGCTAAAGCTTTACATCCACGATGGATACAATGGGTTAATTCTCTTTCTGCAACAGATGTTGAACATGCTTTCGATCTCAATATGAAAAAACTAGAATATCTAGAATATAAACACAAATTTTCTCTGCCAACCGAAATTCTGCCTCTCGAACAGTACGTCTGCGTAATTTACACAGACGGATCTGCGCAACTTTGGAATGTGAAAAAACAAGTATACAATGCAGCATGTGCGATTGTAAAAGGTCGCTGGCGCATAGGTAAATTCAGACCAATGGTCACTAAAACTCAATCACTCAGAAACTGTACAGCTCAGCGAGCTGAACTACAGGCTTTAAAGATGGTGCTTGAAAATGCAGATTGCGATTTCCCCTCACTAATAGTGTGCGATTCGTATTACTTCGTCCAGTCTTACAATGAATACTTGCAGAACTGGGTTCAAAACGGTTTCAAAGATGCAAAAGGTGGCACAATAAAGCATATTAAAGCTTTGGGAACAAGTAGTTCTTTTACAGAAAGAACTACAAAAGACTCACGTGATCCATACACTGAGTCATCAACGTGATGGCGTTCACGTTGCAGGGAATTAATTGGCTGATGAAGCCGAAAAGGCAGCCGTCCACACGGCTTCCGTAGCTACAATTAAGCATTCTAAAAACAGAATAGACGGAGAAACGCTACTAGCAGTAAAAGCCTCAATGGAAGGCAATAATGCGGCGTTACCTCTAAATTATCCACTCGGAAATACATACATAATTGATGCAAACTCCGTTTCTTTTGCTCAAATCCCTGGAGTGGGGGACAGAATAATTCCAAACAGGAAGCGGAGAGTGTTCTTGATTCAAGAAGCACACATGGGAGTGGGTCTGAGGCACCAAGGGATTTTAACTTCCCTAATAGAATTACAACTGAAGTACTGGTGGCCGTGAATGAGCGTGCAAATTTATAAATTTGCAATGGATTGTGAAAACTGCAACAGAGATTGCAGTCATGAACCGGACCAGGGGACTGACAATAGCACAGTCAGTCCAGCCCAGACACCTCTGTTAGATAGCATTAGACTGTCTACATGCAGACGTCCCTACGAACGGATGCGGCCCCACAACTACTAGGACAAGATTCATTTGGATGTGGCCCCAGGGCTCGGCTGACGCCAGAACTGTTATAAAAGATTTGCGAGTCTTTATCGGCACATACGCAATTGGCAGTCTACATTTTGACCAGGGTCCTGCGTTTAGCACTCTGGCTTACAAGGAGGCCATGGTCAGCTTGGGCATTGCATTGCGGTACTCTAAACCCTTCCATCCTGAGGGAAATGTGGTAGTGGAAAGAAAATCGTGACAAAAAGCAATCTATAACAGCGAGGGTATTAGGTTCGGGTGATGGGTGGGTCAAACATCTAATAAGTGTCCAACACAGCCTAAATAATCTGCCAAGAAATTCTCTGAGTGGAATCACTCCGTATGAACTTTTGTTTGGTACTAGAATTATAATCGAAGACCTCGATCGTCAAACTTCAGTGGTGGAACAAAAAACCTTTGATATCAAAGATCATTTGGCTGTTTTACAGGACTTAAATGAAACAAGACGAAGTCTGAGTAACATAAAGCAAAAGCCAACGGCCACTGAAGAAAAACCACCTGTCCCAGCAAGACCTGTCTGGATTCCAAAGATTGGGGATCTGGTCAGAGGGAAGATTGCGGTGAAGAAGGAATTTGGGCCTTATTACAGAAAAGCAGTACCTGTCTTGGCAATAAACGGAACAAGATCAGTAGTACTACCGCCCCTTGCTGGTAAAAAGGAGAACAGAGTTGTATCAATTGACCTGGTAAAACCACAACCAAGTGGCCAATAATAAGTAGTAGGCCCAGTGGACTCCCAAAATGTAGCAGAAGACCAAACCTTGCTACAATTCAAGAGGTTCAAACTGAGAGATTAATAACATTTGATAAACCTGCAGTGAATATAGAAGGACTATGCAACAAAGCCATGGAACTTGTGCCTCTTGAAACCCAATTTGCAACAGTTCATCAAGAAACACCTGTCTACAATGATGTAGCCTCGGACTATATTAATATGAAAAAGGAAGAAGCAACTACAAAGATTAATAACAATCCTGATGCGATTCAAACAATTGACAGAACTGCCTCTGGCTATTTCATCAATTTCGATGACTTTTCTGAAGATCTTAGTGAACATGAAGAAAAGCCAGCAAACAAGACACTCAAAGAAAAAATAGCAGAACTCTTTCATCAGCTTGGAGAAATATATCTGATTTCACCATGGATTGAATTGTGGATTGTGTTAGGTGTACTTTTCCTCCTGCTCTGGCTCATTTTAATTTTAAGCTTGGGAAGAATGATTGATGGAAAATATAGTACAATGGACATACCAAGTCAGAACATCAACTTGGTCCTCAAGCCACACAAGTCATCACATGTTGAAAAAAAAGACCTGTCATCAGTAAACATCACAGCCATTCCTATACCTGGTGGTGTAGCATGGGGCGCTACTGATTACGACATCTATGGCCCGGTTGAACTCTTGAAGTATCCACATCAGTTCAAGGTTTCATTAAGTGACTGTGTACTGAGCAGTTTCTCTGATTATTGGGACTTTGAGACTATTAATAATATGATGTCTGATTTAGAAATTTCAGCAAAATTTACAAATCATGATTATTTAGAAGGTTCATCTGATTATGAAGAAATGTATTTCTTTAATCATTTTGGTCACCACTATTTGCCTAAATCTGCAAAACCTAGAAATGTTTTAACTTATAATCAATGGGAACATTGTCCAACACCACCAAATGGTAGCTCGAAAACATTTTATGAGAAATTTTCATACTTCTCAGGGTTTAATGTCGCAGATCCAGAAACGTTTTATTTCAAAAATATGAATAAGACAGGAATGAAAAATATGTTAACCAAGACAAAACTGATTTATTCTGCTAAATTTTATGAACAATTGTCTACATTTGGTTTTGAATTCTGGAAAGACAACATTGAAACAAAAACAATCTGGGGTTCAAAAGATTGGCAAGTACAGGGATTAGAATCATTATTCAGAGCCTGCATGATCCCAGAACAAATAATGTTCCTGAATGACACCATTCAACAAACAACCTGTCTTGGTCTAGCCAAGATAAAAGATGTAAACAACCTGTCTATACCAAAGCCTATGCCTGATAGAAACACCACTACAGATGAGGGGTTAGGCGTGTCCTATATTTTAAAACAAAACAGAACAATTCCTGATTGGAACAAATGGTTGATCTGGCCCACAGACACAAATACCTGTCAAGATAGATTCCTGAAGAAAATACAGGGGTTCAAACAGAACAGGCCAGACCCAAGATATTCCCAGAGACAACATCCAGGGATAATAACAACATACAGTGTAGGAAAACTATGCCTCGAATGGCTATAGAAATCAACACTACCTGAAATTAAGCAACACTTGACTTTACTTAAAGAAGGTGCTGACTTGCGAGATTTCTTATAGGGACCTCACAAACAGCGTCAAAAATATTTCATATACGCCGGTATATATTCTGCTTACAACAAAGCTTGGAAAGTAACGCAAATTAAAACTGCTGAAAAAATACGAGAAATTGATTGTATTAATTTGGAAAAATCACTGTCTGTAGTGGACAATGGGTTAACAACTCTGTCCTCCAGAATTTATTCTTTGGACAGCATTGTATCATCTGCTATTGATATAATAGAACAGGATATGCTAATGTTACAATATGGCCAGTCCGAATTACGTTCTATTGTACAGTTAGGCTGGATGTTACAAAATCTGCGTTCAGGCTACGTGCCATGGTGTCTAATCAACACAACAGCATTATTTTCTATCTTTAACCTTACTGATAAACAAATCTCTTTGGCACAAAGAGGGGCAGACTATACGGTGCTGAGCATTGAAAAACTAGAAATATTGCCATTGACAGGCTCTGAAAAACCTGTCATTGAATGGATAATTCATGGCACCATTACAATTCCGATAACGACTTTTCAGTTTCAATACTGCCAAAAGTATATACCGGTAGGCCTGTATGAAAGATTGGGTAAAGGGTACATCAAGTAAACCTGGAATTTGCCTTATACACATAGATGTTGGAGTGGGGGCAAGAAAGAGGTATTTCTTAGTGGTAATAACTGTAAAAATTCAGTAAGCGGTACTCTTCTGTGTCAAGGACTTAACTTGCATGGAGCCTGCGAAGGTTCATCAAATAACCTTTCATGTCACCTGCACGGCACCCCTGCTACGTAGATAGAGCCTTTTTTCAGGCAGCTTTCCAACGGTAGCTATGTTATAATAAGTGACCACAGCTGTTGTGGCATGTTGCCAGGAATGCCCTATCTCGTCAGTGTTACATCCAGGGTCACTTGTTGTATGCAAGTATTGTATCCAAACAGCAAGCCAGACAAGGAGGCAACAATTTGGCCTTCTTTGAATATCTCTTCTATTCGAATTGATACATTAAGCAGAATGAAAGCCATTCTTTTACAAAAAACTGTGCCTTTGACCTTGTCTAAAGAAACGTATGATCTGCAAGTTGCAAGGACTTCGGAAGAGATACATACATTATTATCAACAAATTGCCCCGTACATTTCGTAGAAATGTTAGGTCAAATTTTAAACATGTCATATACCAGTGGCATCGCACATGTAATTAAGACACTTTTTTCGGGACTGTTAGCACCCTTTGAAGCAGTCTTGAGCATTTTTCCGAATTTCGTGCACTCTGTGTTCGGCGGCCTGCCTCTCATATTGGGACTCGTAGCAGGAATTCTATTTTTGTTCCTTCTGCTCCGATATGGCAAGTCCAGTCACCAGCGATACCCAGGTTACCATGGAACAAGCGATCCAGGCACTGCGATACCGAAATAGGATAACACAGGTTCTCAGCTTGGCTCGTCTAAGAGATCTGAATACCACATGATTTTTATCATTCAGACCAATCTAGCAAGATTGCATCTTACATGTTCTACGATGCCTGCTCTGCAGAGAAGAATGCGTGTTAGACATCTGTCTCTCACTTCCATCAGCAGTACCTATGGATGTCAATACTTTGCTTGGTTCGGTAACGACTCATGCAACGTGTTGTCCCCTGCGGCTACCAATTCTGATGACGGCATTCGTTGAGACCTCACCATCACGATTAGGTGGTGGTGAGGTACGAGATGAAAGCGGCACACAGGTACAACCTTCTGTGCACATTGCTGATCCAGATAACGCTGACGTTAATGCCATATAAAGGCTGTTACAATATTATTTCATAATACTCCTTTTACTGTACGCACTTTACTTCATAGCAAGTATTACGATTGTAGCAATTCACTTCTCTTGCATTAGAAAGTCGACTGCTCAATAAATAACCTTATTGAAAACGCCTGTCTCTCTATTTCTCTGCACTTCTGGTGAAACGAAGCATGCACAATTGACTGAGTGAAATAGCTATCTATTGTTTCCTCGACTCTGGAGATATATTCCTTATTTCAGGGGGAACAAAGTTGTCATGTTATATGGTTGTCAGAAGCTAATCCCTTCTTGTGTATTCGAGAAAGTTTCTAGTGACCTCTGAGCTAGCTGGCATACACACAATTAAGTCTAACATATTCAATAGAGACCTAGTCGACTTCAGTCCTACGTCTAAACTATCATTTATGTTATTCCAATGCGCAGAGCCTATTTGGAGTATAGGAACTACACTACAATAAGGGCCCGCGATCCCGCATCGCGGGAGTAAACAATTGCGAACACGTAGATGCGACGCACAGCTGACTTCCGGCGGGAGATTTGAACAGCTCGCTTTCCCGAACTTGCAAAAATTGAAAGTCTGCACAAGAAATCTACCGCAGGCAGCATAAACCTTCTGAAAATTATGATTTGGATCAGAATAACTCCTCAGATTGACATTTGGCTGCACTTGTTTGTGCAAGGAGTCAATTTTTGGGGGGTGGAAGGAAGGAAGTGCCCCAGAGTCTCCAACTTTCTGCTGTTCCTGTCCAGCAGGCTCCTCCCAGTGCTTTGTCCATGTCCTGGTCACTTTTCATTTGGATCTGGAGCTGGAAGGATTACTTTTTGTGGCTGCTGCTGGATATTTGCATTTGAGGACTTTTTGTTTGGATCACTTTTTGATTACTTTTGGATTTGAGATTTTACAAGTAAGTTGGTGGTGTTTGTTTGGGGCATTGCAGTTGCCGCAACCCCAATTTTTAAAGTTTTTCACAACTTTAAAAAAATATATGGTGGGTAGGTACAGTATCCAGTAGGCCCAGGGTTAGTCATGGGTGCATGATACAACTGTTTCTGTGAGTTTTGTTGATTTTAAATATCATTTATGTCATGGAATTGAATATCCAGTAGGCCCAGGGGTACTCAGTGGTGCATGATACAACTCTCTCTGTGTGGTCTCTCTGCTAATAATGTAAACATCCATTTCTGATTAGAAATAATTGCAATTTTTATTTTTGGTCTTTCCATTTTTGGGTGTGTTGTGATAATAATAAATGCCTAGTTGTAAATATTAATTCAAGCACGACATATGCAACATTTATTTAACTAGTGTTCCTCTGGCTTCCTTTGCTTTTAGGTGCACAAAGAGAACCACGAATCATCCTCATCGTTCATCATCAGTGCCAGGAAGAAGTCCTGCTGCAGTGTGTGCAGCACAACGTCACGTGACGTCATGTGTGGCCACAGACAACTCTGCAACTCGTGCAACTGCGGCCTGCTGTTCTGACATCTGTAGAAGATGGGCCCAAAGAAAGGTGGCCGTAGCTCCTCTACCAAGAAAGTTGCCAGTGCCACTGCCAGAAAGAAGGAGCAGAAGAAGCAAGTGGCACTACTTACCGAGGAGATTGGTGTGCCCACAGACACTCTTTTTGGGAAAAAAAACTACGCCTGCAGCAGTGGTGTCCGCCGGGAACCAGGCTGGGAGCAGCACCTCAGCTTCATTGGTATCAGTGCCACCACGCCAAGTTAGGTCCAAGGCCTTGAGTGCCGCAGAGGCAGCCACTTTAATTGCTCAATCACCATCGACCAGTGATGTTGGCGTTGACTCATCGCAAGAAAGTAGCATCCAATCAACGCAGGGTGTAACTCATCTGACAAGTGTTCAACCTCAGCCGCAACGACAACAACAGGTGCAACAAGGAGAGGCGCAAGGAGAGGTGCAAGGAGTGGCGCAAGGAGTGGCGCAAGTAGTGGCGCAAGGAGTGGCGCAAGTAGAGGCGCAAGGAGTGGTGCATGGAGAGGTGCAAGTAGAGGCGCATGGAGAGGTACAACTGCCCACAATGCTTGTTCCTCCAGAAGTAGGGGCACATCAGGAAATCGAGATTCAAGCGGAGGTATCATCTGAGCAAGCCACTCCTCCTGATGATCCATTGTCTTCCAGATCCCCAGCAAGAAAAAGGTCAAGGAGGGCTAGTACACGTTCTTCTTCAAGCCCCCTTCCTTCTGATGATCTAGAACTTGATTGGAATCCACCAATGCAGTCTGAGAGGGAGGCACACCATGAGCCGACAAAGGCAGCTAAGCCTAAAAGGAAGGTTCCCGCAAGGCTTTCACTTATGGGTGATGACGGCGAACAAGAAGTAGCAGTGGTGTATTCTGCTGCTGATGAACAGTCTGACGATGACAACCCAGTCATCACAGTCATCACTCCAGCCCCAGCGGGCATGCAGCAGACAGACTTTTTTACCCTATCCCGAATTGCTGCTGAGCGGGATGTGGGCAGCGGGGCACTGGTACCTCCCCCAACACAGGTAACTACTACAGCAACACGACCTACAGCTGCCACATTTTCTCTTCAGAAGGGCCGGCAGGGACCTCCATCCAGCTCGACCTCCGTTACCTCAAGTAGTAGTGCTGTAACTGTAAGTGCACAACATAGTCAAATTCAGCCATGCCCATCCTCCACTTCATCTGGTATTGTTATATGTTATAAGGATATTTATTGCGCGCACAATTACTCAAGAGTATCCTGGCGCGAAAGTATTGAAAGTAGCACCTCCAAAACCACCACCAGAAATCTCAACTCCCCAGTTTGGGACTTCTTTAGTATTAGCAAAAAGGTGGAAAACCTAGTTGTTTGTTTGATTTGTAATACTGTAGTTAGTCGGGGTAAGCTTGGTACCAACTAGGTCTAGTCGTGGTATGGAGTGGTTGAGCCAGTGTAGTGTTGTTATGCCAGAGTCCAGACAGCAGTTCATGTAAAATTGCGGGTATGTGGCTTGCTGCATACAATTAGATATGCTTTGTCTGTCTGTGTCAAAGAGGTAAGCTACATCAGGTTGCTTCACTCAGTGGTTCTTGCCTTGACCGTCTGCATGGCCCTGGCCTGCTGTGTGCTAATTACTATCCTTGAAAAGGAGACTCAGAGTACGCACTTTAGAAATTATGCTTGTATGTAATACTGTCGCCTCTGAAACTGAAAGCGTTATTTTTGCACTACACGCCGTACCTTATATTATCACTTCCTGTTTTTCCATCAACAATTACAGGCCGGCTTTTACCCTGTGCGATGGGAAAAATGATTAACTCAGGCTTACCATTAGCGAACCGCAATTCCGCATCCACCAGGCAGGTAGTGGACAGTGTGTCTGTCTGGCCACCAAGATTGATCGACGGAGCGTCAGATGGAATGGAGGAGTACCCCAAGTAAGAGAGATGGCTGGACGCATGCAACTTTCCAAATTTCCAAATTGAACAGGACAACTACAACATACAGTTACAGTATCCTCACCACTTCTCCACATCTTTTAAATAATGTTATTGTTGTGAACTTCTATGAGTGTGACTCTGTGCGTTTGTTTACTCTCTGCTTCAAATTCATCCCTCCAGCTATTTGATGAGTTTCTTTGCTATTTTTAAAACTAATTTAATGTACTAATAAGTGTTTATTCTCTCTGAGGGCAGATAGGCAAGTGAAATTGCGTAATTACTGCAGCGCACTCCTGTACTGTCAAATTGTTTCTTCATAGTTAGTAAGTTGTAGTAAGTACTACTTTTCAGTATCCTAACCATCCATTTAGCAAACAAATTCATGCATGCAGTAGTGCACTTCCTTTAAGTCCCTTAAAAGATTTATGGATATCTTCGTATCGAAAGATTTGTTTTTCTTCATGTGTTGTTTTTCCATGCTGTGTTTTTTTCCTCTCTCCACAAAGCTTTCCCAAAAACCCCAATCCCCATCCAATTTTCAAACCTTTACCCTCTTCCCCCTGGCTGTGTGGTTTTCATTGATGTGTTATTAAATGACAGCAATAATTCTACACACTTGCTGGGGAGGATAAGGTGAAAGCAACAGAAAATCAATTTCAAGGCTGGTGAAGGAATCCGAGGATATATTCTTATTCTTATTCAGTTTGTATTTGCAAAT
Organism: Lissotriton vulgaris; assembly: GCF_964263255.1. Taxonomy (NCBI): domain Eukaryota; kingdom Metazoa; phylum Chordata; class Amphibia; order Caudata; family Salamandridae; genus Lissotriton; species Lissotriton vulgaris. The sequence continues at coordinate 1,121,489,716 of NC_141687.1, forward strand.
CAAATCAGAATTTCATCTGCGCCATCAAGTGGATTGATCATCAACAACATCCTCCTCCTACACGTCACAATTTGAATGCTAACGCTGCTGTGTACTTCACCTTCAGTACTATTTCTTGTAGTAGCCATACTCCACGCAACTAGTACTTATATTTTGAATACTTTAGCATTGCTTAGGCTTCAATTTATGGCACTGTTCTTGTGTACTGTACTATCTACCGTACTGTTCTAATGCTACACTCAGGCCACTCAATGTTTCATTTCCTTTTTTTTCATATGCTGCTACTGCCAGTGTGTACCACTACCACTACTACTACCACCACAACGATGAAATTTCATCTGTCCAGGATTCCATAGCCAACCTTAATCGCCATTTGCCATGCACCCTGCCCTGTGCCTAGCCCTATCCTCAAACATGAATCACAGGTAAGATAAGCATTTTGGGGGAGGAAGAATATTGGAGTAGGAGGAGAGGAGAGACTGACGGTAGTACTAGTAAAGTAGTAGGACAATTGAATTCACTAACTCTGTCAGTGGCACTTTTGTACAAATTTAGGCCATTAGAGAATTTGAATCAACCAGCCAGTTAAGTTTCAGCAAAAACAAACGTACAGTTAACCCCCCCGCCTCCCCCACAAAACAGTAAAACAAAATGTGTATGCTATGTTTAAGTAGAGAAATAAATAATTATTGGAGCCCCAACAAAAATAAACTATCCCACAAGAAGACCCAACCCACCCTCCTCCCTAACCCCAACCAATGTCCATGAATCAAATCAGTCCCCAAAAGTACAAAAACCCAACGCCCAATTCCCACCCCCCCAAAAATCTTTGAAAGAGGGGCAAGGGACAGTCTCTCTACTTCCGCCGGCGGTGTCCTTTGGCCAGGTGGTCATGCAGCTCTCTCCGGAGGTCCTTGAGCCGGGCTTTGTGCCTCGTCACCTCCTGCTCAAGGTGGGACACTCTCAGGGTCAAGTGGTGCACACGACCCTTTCACTTGCAGGTACTGTGGGGGGCAGCTGTTGTTTTTGCTGCTCAGCGGTGGCGGGTGGCTGCCGGACCATGGCTCCGTACCGCTGGAGTTTGCGCTGACCGTATGACCCAGGGGCAGCGGAGGAGGATGCAGCTGTCGTGGATGTTGTTGTTGACTGAGACTGCTTGTGCTCCTCCTCCTGGGCCACCAGCCACCGATATTCGGTGACAATTGCCTCCAGCTTCCGTTGCCGGGCCCATCTAGCCAACTCCCTGCTAGTTAGTTTAGAAGGAGTATCTATATGAAGAAAGAAAAACATACTGTAACCAATGCTCTTTAAGATTAACAGAAAATAATTCAGCAGAAAGTTGTGTCACAGTAGCACTAGCAACTTGCAAGCATAGTACATAACATTTGTGGCATGTATCTATCTAACCTCCCACTTCGTCAGCCTCTGCTATAACATTAGCTGGAGTTTCAGGAATTCTACTAGCACTATATGGACTCACTACATTAGACTCAGACAGTACACCAGTCAATTCAATTCAAAATTAGCTTTATTTGGTTGAAGCAAACAACCATAAAAGCACACAAATTATACATGACAAGCTAAAAACAGTTCATTAGAGGTCAGTATCCATTTAAAACATGTAGATCTGATTTCCTACAAAAAAGTGTACATTATAGTGCTCCTCTTACTAGGTACAATAAATAAAAACAGCTAGACAAAAAGTGCATAAGTTTGGCTCAAGGCCTGATGTAAACAATTAACACTTAGCAGCTATTAGGGACAATAGAGATTATCGTTATGGGGCAGTAAACACGTTATAAATTTACACTATTAGCAATTCAAAACTAATACAAAATGGGCGCAATCCTAATATAATAAACAACCAGTTTTACTGTAATAAGGTTACATTAATAAAAACCAAGTAATACATGCAATATAAAGTGCAAAGTGCTTAAAACATCCTGTGCACCTCTAGCATTACAGAAATTAAAATACATTAAAACACCATACTCTTCCTGGCCTTAATTGAACTGAGAATAAATGTAGCAGTAAAGAAACAGTACATCAGTCTTCTTCTTCTCTCTTGTTTAGCGAAATTGGTACGTAAACTTGTGGAAGCCGGCATAATGCCAGCGCAGTCAACTTGCACCCAAGAAAAACAGACGCAAGCCATGATGACACAGACCTGCGTTACTGTTACCAGTCTAGTAGAGGCAGGTGGTGAGTCTCTTACTTTTCTATTACGGGTGGCACTGGCCATACTCTGTTACAAGGACTACTGCTCAATTAATCTAAGTTTCACCCTGGCCTGCCCCTGACAACAAAAGGAAAATGCAGAAGATAATATGATCCTCTATCCCTTCACAGGATATTTGCTTACATATGGGATGACTTTAGGTGCTTTGTTTTTGATTGACTGAACACTGATAGAAAAAACAACAATTGATGGACAGAATGCAGAACAATGTCATAGATTCACCCAAGTACAGAGATCTAGGCCTAAATCCATCGTTCTTTTGCACTCCACACCACCCCAGTTCAGACATGGCCATATGCAAATCAGCCTTGACCCTGTGCCTCATGGGAACAGTTCAGCCCGAACTGCCAAGCCATGTCTTTCCTGGACCGGAATCAAGCATCCTAGGACCGGTTTCTGGCTATCAGCCGTCTTCAGCCAGGATAGCTTGACTCCAGTGGTGTGGAGAGCATGGGACTCACGTCAGAGCATACCCATCCCACTCGAGGTGACAAATGCAAAAACAACAATTGATGGACAGAATGCAGAACAATGTCATACATTCACCCCAGTACAGAGATCCGGGCCTAAATCCATTGTTTTTTTGCACTCCACACCACCCCAGTTCAGACATGGCCATATGCAAATCAGCCTTTACCCTGTGCCTCATGGGAGCAGTCCAGCCCGAACTGCCAAGCCGTGTCTTTCCTGGACCGGAATCAAGCATCCTAGGACCGGTTTCTGTCTATCAGCCGTCTTCAGCCAGGATAGCTTGACTCCAGTGGTGTGGAGAGCATGGGGCACACGTCTGAGCATACCCATCCCACTCGAGGTGACAAATGCAAAAACAACAATTGATGGACAGAATGCAGAACAATGTCATAAAATCACCCCAGTACAGAGATCTGGGCCTAAATCCATCGTTTTTTTGCACTCCACACCACCCCAGTTCAGACATGGCCATATGCAAATCAGACTTGGCAGTTCGGGCTGGACTGTTCCCATGAGGCACAGGGTCAGACTGATTTGCATATAGCCATGTCTTAACTGGGGTGGCAGAGTGGGCTAAAGAACGGTGATGGATTAAACCCAGATCTTTTGACTGGGTGTGAGTGTTTGATTGATTCAGATGCTCCGTCCATCACCACCCCCTTTTTTACCGCTTTTGGCCACCATAAGTGTGGCAGGGTATGCTCAGACGTGAGTCCCTTGCTCACTTTGACACTGGGTTCAAGCAAGCCGGGCTGAAGACGGTTGGAATGCCAGAAACCGGTCCTCGGAAGCTTGTTTCCGGCCCAGGGAAGACATGGCTTGGCAGTTCGGGCTGGACTGTTCCCATGAGGCACAGGGTCAGACTGATTTACATATAGCCATGTCTGAACTGAGGTGGCAGAGTGGGCTAAAGAGCGGTGATGGATTAAAGCCAGATCTTTTGACTGGGTGTGAGTGTTTGATTGATTCAGATGCTCCGTCCATCACCACCACCCTTTTGTACCGCTTTTGAACACTGATAGGCCACACATCAATTTCAATGACAGAGTTGTAAAAAAAAATTTTAACAGAGGTAGTGAGTGGTCCCCGTAATCGCCGGATATATGCTGTGCTTGCAAACTACTGTTACTAGTCATGGTAGTATTCTGAAAAATGACAACTTCTTTCCTCGGCTTTGCTACTCTGGCACGGAGGTGCGGTGTTACATGCTCTTCAAAGTAACACTCTTCATCCAGTGACCGTCTACTCTGTCTACATACACCTATGCTATCTATGAGGAAGATACCATCCATCCATTCAAAGTAAATGTCAATCACTCTTCATAATGTCTCAACTGGACAAACCTTACTTTTTCTCACCGAAAAACAACCTTTTTATTTTATTTTATAAACCACCAGCCATGCATCCGTGCTTGACTTGCATTTGAATTTGAACCAAAGGATATATTGCGCACACATACAGTTTCTGTTTCACCCAACCAGGCAGTCCTCTTTTCTTTCACCTTCCACCCATCCTTGCTTCAGCCTTCAACCGGCCATGCATCAGATTCCCAGCCACCTCGGGCAGCATTCAAAAACACGTATCATTCTTTGCCAGTCATTAATTTTAACTCGCTCGTCCTTTCTGACACCCTTCTTTCCCTTTTCGTTCATCCCATCCATCAAGTTCATCTCTGATCTGACTTGGCTTCTCAATAAAACTTTCACAACTGAGTTGAAGGCAAATTTAGAGGAGGCCATTGGTTACTGGTCAACTCCTGCCGCTAATGCTATTTCTAATGCGAAGTCAAGGGTGACTGTCCTCTACCTGGTTGACAAAAACTTAGGGGCATATTACCAAGAGTTAGCAATAGTTATCGCTAACTGAGCTTAGCGTTAGTTTTTTTAACGCCGCGCTTCGCCCAATATTATCGCAGAGATAACATCCTACTACCAACGTTTATCACAAAAGTAATAATATTGCAGGCGTTAGCGTGAATATCGCTGGAAAACCAGCGGTGTTCAAGCATTAGCATGCAAATGCTGTTAGCCATGTTATCCACCTCCCATTGGATAACATGGCTAAGAACTGGTATTTGCAGGCATTAGTGTTTGGCGATATTCGCGCTTAGCGCGAATATTTCTATTGCTTCGCCTTTCTTGGTAATAGGCGATAGCGATGTTAGCGACTGCTGTCAGTCGCTAACGGGTTGGGTACGCCCACTTTGCATGTCATTAGCGATAAATATCGCTGACATGCAAAGCGGGCCCCAAACCGCTCGCTATCGCCCACAAGCTGTCGCTAACTGATGTTAGCGACAGCTTGGTAATAGGGCGATGAAATTATCGCCGCTTAGCGGCCGAAAATGGCCGCTAAAGCGGCGATAATTCAATATCGCCACCCATGATAATATGCCCCCTAGTTCTAAATGTATAAGTCTTCTTAACAGTAAAGTGTACTTGTACTGTACAACACATACACCCCTGCAGAGAGCCCACTCTGCAATCTCAATAAGTAAGGAATATAATATGGGCATCCCCCACAGCAGTTCCTGCTGGCTGTGGCACCTCATCCGCCCCTGGAGTGCCAACCTCGGCACTGGCACCGGCACTAGTGGATGGCTGTGCCGATGGTGTTACGCCTAGAAAATGCATTTAATATTTTTAGATGCCATATACACCACTCCCTATTTTGTCTAGGAATAACACATTTTTACCAGTACTACATAAACAAATGTAATAATTTGTGACTAAAACTAAAAATTTCCCTTTCTTCAGGGAAGGGTGTTTTTTATTCATGCTTAGCCATAACGTGATGCTACACTTTTTGGCACAACTGATGAATGCTTGCTTTTTAACACACACCATTTTCTCCGAACAGACAGAAGCTTGCCTTCTACGAACAAGAGCAAGATCATGATTAGTCGGAGTCGTCAATGATTCATCCCCACCAAGACTTTAAGTTCCAAACAGGTGAGGGCTCTCCCACAATTAATGTGTGAAATCAGCCACTTTTCAGTCGTTCACCGTTTATGTTATATAAGTTGATTTTCATAAATGTTTTTATATAATGCACAATTAAAATTTTTACAGAGTACACACTGAGCTAGTTGTTTTACTTTTATTAAAGCTTTAAAACTTACATAGACTCTGTGGTGTTTGATCATGAGTGAGTGAGCAAAAGGGTTTGCAATTTGCAAGCATAAGTCCGTAAGTCTGAGAGATCGGGACTCCGACTCCATAGTCTTATGTTCTGGGTTGTATAAACATTGGGGATCATCGCTGCATTCGGGAGCTAAATAAGGACTCTGACACACTAGCTAGTCAGTAAGGAGATTGGGGGTTCAACTTCTGTTATGACCAAGGTATGTGGAAAGTCTAACTGCGCCTATCATCACCAATGCCCTGTTTCGTGTCCATAGTTCTGTATGTGCAGAATAGTCCCTGCAACAGTAGTAGTATGTCCTCCTATCCAATCAAAAAGTAAACCAGTATCTTATTCTTGGTGGCCATTGACATTTTATTGTTGGGAATTGTCAAAGCATAAACATTTAGAAGACTTCAATAGACATTATGGACCACCCAGAGGACTGCACTCAGTGCCTAGAGCTTTGCTGAATAGGAGTTTTGTTTAACACCTTTTGCCAACAGTGCAATCTTAGCTAGCTACACAGACAGACTAATAATAATCTAGTAGTAGCACAGACAACCATAGTAGAGGCAGGATAAGAATTTAGAAACAGTCTACAAGAAGGTCAAAGACGATTTAGGAAAAAATTGAATTCTGAGGAACGTTTGGAATAAATAGATGCTGTAAAAGATAGGGTAGTATAATTAATAATATTAACAGGAAAACTTACTGGGGCCAGCAGAGGAGCCCTCGGTAGACCTATCCTGGCCTTCCTGTTGTTCCTGCTCCCCCAGCGCTGCTACCTCCTCCTCCGCTGTCCTCTTGCCCCTGGGGGGAGCTGATGTACAACATGAAAGAAAGACACAAACATGGATGATTGCTGTGAACCAAATCAAACATTTCAAAAAACAATAACAAAATATTTTGGGGAAATAGACAACCATTGCACTAAATGTATTGACCTATCTGATGTGGTCTACTAGGATATTAGTATTGCTGGATTCACAGACCGTCTAGTTGGAAAGTTATGTAACTCACTAAACCAACTACAAAAAGGTTCTACTAGGACTGGCAGGCAGCACTCCTCAGCACGCGAAGTGACAGACACAGTCCGTCAGGATTGCGGACCACTAAAAAGTTTCCTACTAAACAGTAAATAACCAGTCATAATATACTTAACCTATCAATCCACCACCACTATCTATTTTAAGTGGCAGGAGTACAAAGGAAGGACTGGACTTAAATCTCTAGTGTCTAGCATTAGGCAGTTCTGTAAAGTACACTCATACATAATCACTTAGGCCAAATGAGCACAAAATTGAAAACAAGTATGCATAGTAGCACCGCCAGTGAGCAGGCGAGCACCTGCAATCACAGAAACTTAATTTACCTGCAATGTAAACTCTAGTGTCTAGCATTACGCACTTCTGTAGAGTACACTCATACATAATCACCCAGGCCAAATGAGCACAAAATTGAAAACAAGTAAGCATAGTAGCACCGCCAGTAAGCAGGCGAGCACCTGCAATCACAGAAGCTTTTGAAACATAATTTACCTGCAATGTAATCAGCAGCATTCTTGCTCTTCGGAAAAAACAAATATTTGCAATATAATAACACAGAGCAGGAGAAAACAAAGTAGTGATTAAATAGCTACTACTACTCACCAAGTCCTGAGATCTCCACGCCAAGCAGGTCGAGCATGTCGTGTTCCCGGTCCAGGATGGCGGACCACCGGTGCGTCGCCTGGTTGTAGGTGCGCCAAACCCCAGACTCCCGATACATGGCCCGGCACACCTTCCCCCATAGCTGTCGACGCTCCTGTAGCCCGTGCCCGTCACTGGGCCTGCCACCTGCTGCAACGGTCTTGGAGAGGTGGCGCTGGACGAAGAAAACCAGTGCCGCCACCGCCACCGAGCTAAAGATCTCCTGGGCAATTACATTCTCCCCCTTAAGCGCCAGCAAGGGAGCTGGCTACGGGGTGCGGGACCCTTCCCCTTAGACTTGCCGGCTCCCTTTGCCATGGTCCTGGGTGAAAGAAGAAAAGAATAGGGAAAAAAAGTAAGTAAAAGAAAAGAGAGAGCTAAAAAAAAAAAGTAGTTATGAAAGTAACAAAAAGTTGAAAAAAACACAAAATATAGATGTAGAAAAAGAGAGGGATAGATAATGAGTAAAAAAGATTAAAAAAAAGTTCAAAAAAACAAAGGATTGCAAAGATTAAAGCAGGATAGAAAATGCATGCCCAGAACCATACCAATGAATGAAAAATAAGATGGCCGCGCCCATTGCGACCACGTGGGTAAGTTTTCGCGATATTTTCCCTGCGAACCCGCAAAAACGGACGCGATCACGTAATTGCACCCCACACGTAGGAAATGCCCAACGAGAGCATGCAACTACCGCCCGGAAATGGAAATACGCAACGTGATCAATGAAAACATGATGGCCGCGCCCCTGTATGACCGCATGGGTAACTTCGCGGTAGCCACGCTGAAAAAAAAACCCGGGAACACGCAAAAATAAAAAATCTGCAAATTCGCACAGATTCGCGAATTTTGCGTACCGCGAGTACGTATTTGCATGAATTTGCGTACTGCGAATTCGCAAATTTCACCCATACTTAGTGGTGTTTCACCCTACACAATTCATTGTAAAGCAAGCTGGAGCTACTTGCTCAAAGTCTTAGAGCTGTTCTCCATGAACTGACCATCATGACTGATAAAATAAGCCTGTGCACAAAAAGGGTGAATAGGAGTATAAGTCATCCGACATGCCTTTGGACAAGAGATGTATGTGAAAGTTGACTACGGCCATTGCGCTATATCAATATAGGACAATACTCGTTTGAGAATATTCAGATGACTTTCCCTGCCTGTATTAGCTGCCTACTGAACTTCAAACGGGAAGTTTATGATCGGACCTCTAGAACCGGGTTTATTGGTGTAAAATATATGGTCATAGCTTACCCTAGAAGTTCGAAACTTATTTTCAGCTTGGTGTTTTGTTATATCTGTCTCAAGCGAGGTAATTATGTATCCTCCCTGTAGTCTATGCAGTTTGTTGGAATCTAGTTTATAATGCAGCATCTCTTCATGCAAGCAGGAATGATGATTGAGTGAGTAAAGGCAACATAGTGCTGGAAGCTGTCTTTTATCGCTCCTGACCCCCAAGTTTGCTCAGCTCTTGTTCCACAACAGGTGAAGCACAGTTTCCATAATAAAGAGGAAATCTTCCTTTTACATTTCATATGCATCATTCTTTCCTGGGGTGAAGACAAGAGGCCTATTAACAATCAATTCAAACCAGTGAGAAATGATCTCCCAGTTGAGCTTTGGGTCTCACCCGCAAGGCGCTGCGTTCAATACTGCTATTGTTGGCTCCTCCTTTCATTCTTTGAAGGTGAAAGCATGGAGTACCATTTAGTCTAGTATTAATAAGGCCTAAATTGTATGCGATTGAACAAAATGCGGTAGCAAGCCAAATAGAACAAAATCAAATTATTAATGGTTTTAATACATTAACAAACGTAACAGGTGTCGTAATCCTGAGCTTGTGTCTACTGTCCCCTACGTGATGTGGGCGTCATTGGCAGGAGCTGTGATGGGAAACGAAGGTGTAGCCTCACCCACAGACAGCTTAATGTAGGAGCCTGTTCAAGACTATCAAGCACCTTTCCCAATCTCCCACAATCATCTGAGTGGCAGAGCAGGAACATGGGCAGAAATGTTTTCACCATCGCTCCCATGGTATATCAAAGAATTAAATATCTTGCTTAAACTCACTCAGTTCTGTACACGTGACATGTGACATTGATGATGTTCAACAGAAAATTTGAAAACCAGCATCAGAGAAGAAGAGCTGCTTCATATATGTCTGATTGGAATAGACCTGATCAGATTTCTAGCATGCAAGGTGGGTTCCTACTCAAGCCAAATAAACTTTAATCTCTGGCTTCAACTGACAGAACTCGAGCTCCTATTGCACACAATGGGCCTAATTTATGAGGAATTGGCAAAGGGCAGGCCTGCCCTAAGCCAATGTGAAAGGGCAAAAATGCACTGTATTTATGAAATACCATGCATTCCTGTCATTTCCTCCTGCACAGGCACACAATTTACTACCTAGCGACAACATGGGCACCCTTGCACCATAGTGCAATGGTGCCTCCATTATAAGGAGGATTGATTTTGTGCAGGACTGCCACCTTCCTGCACAAAACAAACCTGCGAGGCATTTATCCTCTTTCTGTGTGTGCTGCAGAATGCATGGAAAGAGGAAAAATGAGGAGAAATACAAATACTTTTCCTAGTTATGTCTGCTCTGGTGAGGGGTAATATTTTGGCACTGCCCCAGGTTGACGTGATATGGGCCTGATTACAACTTTAGCGGTCTCCTAGTGAGCCACCAAGCCAGCTCTCCGGTGTAAAACCACCAAACCTGTAGTCTGACCACCCGTCAGATTACGAGTATAATCCTGGCAGGTGGTCCTGTGACAGCGTCCCATGGTGGTGCCTTTCTAAGGCTCATAGGAGAGCCTAAGAAAGGTTTCGCCAGCCCATTCCTGCACTGACAAAAATGCACAATATTGTGCTTTCATTTCCGTACAGGAATAGGGTGCAAAAATACAGGGGGGCGCACCATGTGTCCCCTTGCATGCACCCCCATGCACAGAGGCACCAGGGGGCCCTGTAAAGGCCCACTTATTCACCTCACCACCATCCTTTCCATGACGGGGTTCACAGCTGTGGAAACAGTTGCAGTGAGGCAAATCCTAATATGCTCAGCGGTGCCGCAGCGCCACTGCCATATATTTTTAAAGAACAAGGGAAACCCAAAAGGAATGCCACTAGGGTCCTTGGGCAGTAGAATATTTTACAGAACAGAGGACCCTAGTAATTAGAGATCAACTGAATGATAGACATATACTAAATAGTATATATGACTGCTGTCCAGCCGGACAGAGTTTTTTATTTTTCAATTTTTCAAATTAAGTGTGTAGGTATAACAGTTATACAAAAGTGGGCACAACCTGTGACCCACAAAGGACAAGACAAAACATATGACAGAACAATTATGTAAAAAGCGCACAAACGCGGTCTGTACTAGTAATCCATTTTACAGACAAGAATTAAATCATAGCAACCCATTGCTTAACATAATATGTGAATTGAAAAAAACATATGGTGCAATATGGTCGACGACGTTTCGATGCAATTTCTAAATGTATGCATCATCATCAGGACAAAAGCTGGTATGTCAGGTTTGTCTTGGAAGCTTAAAGCAATTTCATTAGCCCTATGGCAATTTACATAATATTAAATTAACATTTAGCCAGGACATGGAAGAGATGGAGAAAAACATAAACAAAGAAATAATTAGAACATGACTAGGTATGAGTACATTTTACACGGTCTGCAAAGTGCACAGTGCTGTGGTGAAGTGGTAAACATTGTTTATAGTGACTACTTGGCACGTGCTTTGTGACCATTCAGGGATGAATTAGTGACAGGTTCCAGGTAAAAGAGCGGAGCATGTGGGTATCGATAGATTATGCTATAGCACATGCAAGGGAGAGATATGTAAATATCAGCGCTGTTTGGTATGGGCATGCTTGAGATCTGGCATATTAATCAATTAGGGATGAATTCATGGCAGCGTCGCAGTGAGAGAACTATTCAATCCAATGAGCTACATACTATTAAAGCATGCAAAATGAAAACATGTGCTATTCGGCGCATTGACTTTGTAGATGCTAGGTGAACTGGCAAAGTGGACCAGCGGCGATTCAAAGTGTTTACCCATATTTCAATTAGGAACGGCGCAGTGAAAGGGATTGTGACAGGTCTAGAGCAAATTTATTTACAAGTTTATTTACACGTTTTACCTTTACTATGCATTATTGCATTCAAGGGGGTACTCGGGCTTTCTGCCATGGTAGAGTAGCTGTGAGAGCTACAAGTTATCTACCCCAATGACCCTGCGTGTGAGAACTTTCTCACAGTGCCTTCGCCGGTGCAAACTAGGGGGAAAAAATAACTTTAATTAGCCGAGGGAGCGTGGACAAGGGCGGGAGCGCCGAGAGCCATCGCTGCACTTACTTAAAATAATAAAGCAGTGCTCGTCTTTTCAGCGGATCCAGCTTCCATGATAGGTTTTATCTGGGAAAGCAGACGTAAAACAGCAATTAGGGAGGCAGACCCTCTACGCTAGGGGTGTGGGGAGCGGGGGAGTTCATGCATTACTTACATTTCAGGCATTGCTTGATAGCCGGTCAAGTGGGTTCTGGCGGGGATCGCTTCCTACCCGCTCGTGGAGCTTGCTGGTAGTAATAAAGGACGGACTTGAAATGGTGGAAGGACTATAGCTAACGAGTCCCTTGGCTTTGGCGGCCATCTTAGAGAGGTCAATTTTCTCGGCTCTGAACATAAAGCCGGTGTACAGGGGATATATAGTAATTAGACAAGGCGGAAAATGGCTCAATTAGCAGGCAATATACATTGATTAGATGAAGCAAAAGGTGGCTCAATGGGGCCAGCGTAATTCATATTGTCACAATTACTACCCTTATTGATCAAGCATTTTTTGAGAAAATGGTGAAGGTGAAGTGACGTCCATCATAGAGTGGTGAAAGGGGAGTGGCCCAAGTGAAGTGAAGTGCTCTGTGATCATTAAAATTGTATCTCATTATACAACTTCTGGCAAGAACATATTTACAAAATTACTGACTCAATTGGCTTGAGCTTAAAGCAGAGAGGTCCAATCCTCAACCCTGTTAAGCCCCTTTCGGATACTGTCTGTACGTAGGATCCAGTGTAGCTCCTCCTTGTTTAGGATTTGTGAAATGTCTATTCCTCTTGGAGGAGCCTTGACCTGTGTGATTACAGTCCATGTAAAGTCGTTTTCCGAGTGCCCTTTGTCTTTGAAATGTTCCACCAGCGGTGCGTTGGCAGTTTGGCATCGGATTCGACTTCTATGTTGTCCCATGCGAAGCTTGATCTTCTGGCTGGTCTGTCCTATATATATCAACATGCATGGACAAATAATTGCATACACCACATTCTGTGAATTACAGTTTGTAAAGTGATGTCTTATATATTTAATTGTGCCGTAAGTGAATATTTGTCCTTCTATTGTTGTTTCACATGAGATACACTGTCCGCATTTTACATGGCCTTTCAAAGTGGGTAGGTTCCATAAGTCATTTAGAGTAGTTCTTGTGTCGGGTTGGGGAAGCGAGGCACAAACCAAATGATCTTTTATGTTCTTGGCTCTTTTGAACGCAAACATGGGTCGGTCCAAGTTAAGGATACCAGCATTTAGAACTGGCCATTGCTTTAAGACACTCTTTTTTATGGCATTAGATGCGGGAGAGAATGTGGTCACACAGGTAATCTTCTCATGAGCATTCTTGGGGTGGGGTTCTAGTAGGGTATCCCTTGGACAATACCATGCCCTTTTCAATGCCCGACGCACCAATTTACGTGGGTAGCCTCTGTGTCTCAACTTTTGACTCAGTGTTTTTGCTTCTGCGAAATAGTCCTGTTTGTAGTAACAATTCCTCCGTATACGGAGGAACTGTGAATAGGGTAAGGAATCTTTAAGAGCACGGGGGTGGTGACTCTTATAGTCCAGTAAAGTATTCCTTTCTGTGGGTTTACGGTGGAGACATGTTATTAGTCGTCCTTCACAGTGTTTTATTTCGATATCAAGAAAGGGTAAGGATTCCTTACTGGTGGACATAGTGTACTTAAGTCCTCCACTATTGTTGTTGAGCCAGTGAGTGAATTGGTTTAAAGAGGTCTCTGAGTCTGACCAGATCATAAAGATGTCATCAATATACCTCTTCCACAAGGCTATGCCATTGTGGAAGGGGTTTGATATGTCTAGGATGGCGTGATTCTCAATATGGTCCATGTATAGAATGGCCAAGTTGGGGGCAAAAATAGCCCCCATGGACGTGCCGCGGACTTGTTCGTAGAACTGTCCTTCAAACAAAAAGAAATTTTTAGTTAGGCATATCTCTAGAAGCTGCAGAATGAAGTTGGATGGAACATTGTGGGGCCTAGGGCGTGTGTCCAGAACTGTCTCTATCACGCGGAGGGACTCGAATTGAGGGATATTAGTGTAAAGTGATTCCACATCCAGCGTACACATTGTGCTGGATGTGGAATCAAATGGGTACTCTTCTATGAGGTTAATCATTGACATTGTGTCTCTGATATAGCAAGAGGTAGTGGGGACAAAGGGTTTGATGAAGTAATCAATGTAGTGTCCTAATGGTTCTAGGATTGAACCACAACCAGAGACTATAGGTCTACCTGGTGGTTGTTCTGAGTCTTTGTGAATTTTTGGCAGACAATATATTACTGGGATTCTTGGGGCCTTCGTGTTAAGGAAGTCGTATTCTTTTTTAGATAGAAAGCCGGCTTCCAGGCCTTCATTAGTGACTACGGTTATCATTTTTTGTATTTCGACTGTGGGATTGCGTGGTAATTTGTTGTAATGTTCACGATTACCAAGTTGGCGTAGAATTTCCTGTTTGTATTGGTCAATTTCCTGAATAACAATACCTCCTCCCTTGTCGGCTGGCTTTATAACCAGTGCTTTGTTGTTCTTCAAGGTAGATATGGCGTTCTTCTCTGAGGCAGTGATATTGTAGGGGATAAAGGATTTTTTATTTTCCAATGTAGTGAGGTCATTAAGAACTAGTTTCTCAAAAGTGAGCATATTGCTGCCTCAGACCACTGTGCCACTGCTGTGGGATCAAGGATCCCGGCGGTAGCAGCGGTCCAGTAGCAGCCCAACCACCGTACTTGTAATACGGTAGGTGGATCACCAGTCTGGCTGTCCACGGACCACCACCACAAGTTTGGCAGCCCCATGGACTGCCAAACTCATAATCGTGCCGAAAGTAAATATGGGGCAGCATCAAAATACGTGGATGTTGTGTGGAGAAACTCACCACAACACCCATATAACACCTCGATACAAAGTAAGGCAAGACAGCGAATTGCACTGCTTTGTCTTACTCCATATCTATGAAGCCCTGCAAAGCCATGCATAGTGGCTTTAATTGAGCCCACATAAATATGATTGAGAGGTTTGACCTGCCGGAGCGTCAGTAAAGGTGAGGGTCCGGTGGCACAAGCTCATCATATATAAGCCCCAATGTGGGCAAACAGGTTTTTATGAGGCCTGGGTGCTGCATTTCAGACTATTCTAGTGTGGATAAAACAGATGCATCATATGTTCAAGTTAAGGTTGAGAAAGAGGTAAAAAAAATATATGGGGATTCGTAGAATTTCTAGAGCAGTAGTAGCAATTTTTCCTTAGCCAGATGAAAGTCATTGTAAATGACAGTTATACATAATAACATTTCAGCAATTGAGTCATGTCCTCCACATTAATCATTCAGAGACACATAAAATATCTGACAAGATCAGTGCACTCCTTCAATAGATCTTCATCCACCACACACAGTATATGTCATCTAGCTTGCCTTTTCTTTTCTTTGTCTTCATAGTTAAGTAACAATTACTCTTGAGTAGCTATACACACCAGTCCAACTTAGATGCACCTACCTCCACCTCTCATTTCACGCTATTGACCCAGTAGCCCAAGTTACCCATCCATACTTATGCCTTCTGTCATTACACTAAGGTCCCTCCAGTCCTAGTCCTAGTCATGACTTATGGAGATAACCATCTCCAAGACAGAAAAAAGAACAGAGGAATGCTGAGACCCTACCCAACCCCCACACTGAGAATTCTTAACCCATACTTACCCACAATTCTTTCTGTTCTTTTTGTCTGTCTGCCAACAGAATGGAACAAGTGTGCTGGGTGCTGCTCCCTCTGGACAGGAGCTGTCCCAGATGGGGTTTTTCTTGTGCCTTCCTGCCTGCTTGGCTAGCCAGGAGGCACAGATGTGGTGGGCCAGTCCTTTGTGGCTGCTGTGCCATCCCTACAGGGTGGCTCTGATGTTGCGGGGGCCCATCTTCCTGGTGACTGAGCCAGAAGGAAGACGTGATGCGGCGGCTGGTCTGCAGCACAAGGGCTGTGATAGAGGTACCCCTGGAGTGGCTGCCAGTGTGAACGGATGATTGCCGCCCAGGTGCTCTGGCATGTGGTGCACTTCTGGCCTGACTGGTCGGGGCATTGTTGTGGCAGACGGTACATTTGGGAGTCTGCCGGCCCCAGGGGTGAGTACTGAGCAGTGTTTTTTTCTTCTCCCTTCTTTTCTACAGTATGCTCCTTCAGTAATGACTCATTTTTCACCTGGTGCTTGGTCTTGGCGATATAGGCATGGACCATTGGTGTTCCTGCCTGCCTCACTGCTCGGATTTTGCGTGCATGAAGCTGTAGCTCAGAGGGAGTGTCTTGTGCTGCTAATGTCTCCGGTCTCTCCTCTTCCAGGGTTTGAGTCCCTCCACCAGCAGCTCTATGTCAATCGTCGCCATTTTAGCCAGGGTGACTTGGTTCTGTTTATCAGCATCTTGTAGTGACTGGGGCCAGTTTTTTCTGCCCTGGCCGGGATTCCAGCAGAACGGGGGTGTCGGCCAGTTGGGTGCTGGTTGTTCTGTCTCTTGCAGGAGTCAGGGCTTGGATGATGGCATCTGGTGATGGCACTGACCTGGTTGTGACATGGTGCTCTTCACGGGCCTTTGGTTGCCCTGCTGTTCTTGTGTCGTTATAGGTACGGTTTGTGAACTGTGCCTTTTCCAGCCTCTCTTCACTCCGTGGGTTGAGCGGCGTTGTGTCCTGCGGCCTTGGTCTGCCTTGAGTGGACCTTCCGGTCTGATTTGTGGGGCTTTGGCTTTGGCCTCGGTTTTCTGTGGCCTTGCTGTCTTGTTGTGATCTCCTGGTTTGTGTGATTCCTTGTTTCAGCGGGGCTGACCTTCAGGGGGGGAGTCCAGCATGGCCTTTGTGGGGTCGCCTTTTGGTTGTCTGTTCTGGCGTGCCTTCTTCTTCTTGCCATTTGTGGTGGCAAGGGTGCTATGTGCCCCCTTGAGGTCTGGCATTCTGGGCCGGGAATAGCTGGGGTCCGGCCCGGGCTACCAGTCCTTCCCGATGGGCCCTTCATCTGTGTCTGCCATCCTCGAGGGAAGGCAGAGACATGGAGACAGTATCTCAGTGTGTTAGACCTGGCATCCTTGGCGTGGTTTCCCCTGACTTTTTGCCTCTACTGCCTGTTTTTTTATGCTATGCTGGATTTTGTTTTTGCTGGCTTAGATGCTTTGGACACTTTGCCACTGCTGATCAGTGTCAAAGTGCAAGTGCTCCCTGTGTAAATTGTGAATATAATTTTTTCTCCCTGATTGGCATATTTGATTTACTAGTAGGTCCCCAGTAAAGTGCACTAAGTGTGCCAGGGCTGGTAAATCAAATGCTACTAGTGGGCCTACAGCACTGATTGTGCCACCCACATGAGTATCCCTAAAAAGAGGTCTCAGGCCTGCCACGGCAGTGCCTGCGTGCAGTTTGTTAACTGCCATGTCGCCCCTGCAAGTGCACCTACTTGCCAGGCCCTACCCTTCTCTTTCTGTGCACATGGGACACCCCTATAGCAGGCCCAAGGTACCCCCCTGGGCAGGGTGCAGTGTATGTGAAAGGTAGGACATGTACTGATGTGTGTACCATGTCTTGATAGTGAAATACTGCCAATTTCGTTTTTCACAATTGACAGGCTATCTTGCCCATAGGACAGAATGGGGAATGCTGTGAAACATTTTACCTGCATATACCCCCGTAGGAGTGAGATAATAAATTGGAGTCTGGTATCCCTAATCTCAGAATTTAATAACACATCTTTTAGTAAAGATGTTTTTTAAATTCTGTTTTTGAAAATAGCACTTTTAGAAAGTGGCTATTTTTGTGTTCAACCTTTCTGTTTTCCTCTGCCTGGTTGTAGATTGGCTGTTTGGCTTTGGAGTGACAGGGGCTGGGGTGGCTCCATGAGTCTGGGTGAGTCAGCACTAGGCTGAATAGACCGAACTACATTTGGAGTGGTGGGAAGAGTAGCACCTGGGCCTGAATAGGGCTGTGCCTGCCTTCCACAATGCTGGCTCCACCTTCTGTGGTGCCCTGTAGACCCTGGCCCACATTCACAAAGGAATAGTCAGAGTGCACCCAGAACTGGTTTGGATTGGGTCAAGGACCCCTTACACATAGAGAACAAGGACTTTTGGGGTATAAATGTAAGAGCGGAAACCCCTGTAATTTGGACTACTTTGTGATCAAGAGGAACCTGTTGCTAAAGAAGACAGCTGAAGAGACTGAGGAGGAATACTGCCCTTGTGTGTGTCTGGGGCTGACCTGCAGTTTGCTGTTCTGCTAATGAGATGACAAGGGGCTTTGCTGTGTGCTGTGTCCCCCTGCTTGAGAGGAAACAACTTTGCTATGTGCTTTGTCCTGAAGAAAAAGTCACAATGGTCTGAGAAGAGCTGGCCTCCTGTTAAGGAAGCACAGGGATACAAAAGAATCTTGCACCACCCGGGGCCATCTGAGGCCCTGGTAGCTATTCAGCTGAGTTTGGTGGTGCCGCAGAGAGTGAGAAACCACCAGGTAACGCTTGGGCAGAAGTCCGGAGCTGCCGCGTGTGTCACTTCCTGGGGCGGGTTGCGGGCCGCAAAGAACTGCTCCAATACCGGGGGCCTGCTTTCTCTCCTTCCTGCGGGCCCAGAGGGCAGTTGGGGGCATCTATTTACCGCACCTGACCATGAAGTCAGTAATTTGCCTAAAACAGATTGAAGGTTAAGAGTGGCGTAGTGCACCAGTGACAAGTGCCTAATGTTCATACCAGTATGTTTTAAAGCAAACAGTCTTTTATAAAGTAACCTTCTATATGTTTGGTAACAGTTTTTCATCGTTCTGAAGAAATGCAGAATCTTCCACTTTGTTTTTACCAAGAACATTCTAAAGAATTCGTCCAATTGTGTATGTTGGATTTTTGTTGTTTTGGTCTTGCCTAAATTAGATAAAGATATCTATATTTATATAACAACATGTTTGGTGTCCATTCGTGGTGATCCACTGTGTTACTGTGGGTGTTGGTGCAAAGTACTTTACACATTGCCTTGGGGATAAGTTTGTCTGCTCGTGCCAAGCTGCCAAGGGGGTGAGAAGGGGTTATCTACAGTGTGTTTCCCCCTTACCCTGACTAGAAGCAAGGGTCCCTATTTGGCCAAAGGTACCTACCTCTGGCAGCTAGCGACCCCCATTTCTAACACAGTGCAAGATTGATCGCGTCAGACCTTGCTTCCCAGACGCTTTTGTGGTGTAGTGCTGCTGTGGCCTTGGTTGATGCTGGTTCCGATAGGCGTACGATCCGCCCTCGGGGGTGGAATGTTTCTGGAGTGTGGCTATTTTATGTCCCTGTGTAACTCTTTCTGGGTCTCTGGGGTGCAATGTTGGTGACCTCCTTGCTCCCAGTCTGGAAGCGGCTGTGTCCGGCCTTTTGGTGCTGGTTCTTCTACTTTCGCCTTTTTGGCTGTGCCTGGGCCTTCTATGTCGGATCCTTGTTTCCTGGGGCGGTTGTTGGTGGCTCTGCTATTCGGTTGGGGGTTGCCAGCTGTGCACTTTCCTGTGGGTCTATGGTTTTCCTGTTTCGTGTCTTGGGCCCCTGGCTTGGATGTTGCATGATTTGGTTCTTCAGAGCTGCTTTGGTCTTCCTGTCTTGGTGCCTGGCTTCTGGTGGCCAGCAGAGGGTTCCTCCTCCTGTCAGTGCTGGCTGGTATGTGATTCAGTCCACTGGCTTGGCAGGTGCCTCTGCAGTCATCGGGGGTGTTGGGCCACTGACTGCCCCACTAGTCTGGTGTACTTTCTAGCTCCCTTGTCCTTGTGGTCATGACATGGGGATTTGTTTCCTGCCAGTTTCTGGCATGAGGCTTGTGGCTTTCTGCATCTACGGAATCTCTGGTACTATCATAGGGCTTTGTGTTGGCCCTTCTGCAGCTGGTGTTGGGACATGCTTGGGGTGGTTGCTTGGTGTTGTCCTTTGGTCTTGGGCTGGTTGGTTGACTGCTGTGCGGTTGGAGGTTTTCTCCTTCCTGGTTTGGGCTTGTTGTCCCAGTGTCCCGTTGCCCATGTCCAAGCTGTTGGGTGTGCGGTGGCTGGTCGCTGTTTGTGTTGTTTGGTGTGTGGCTCGTCGCCTTGGCCAGTGGGTTTGTCTTTCTCCAGAGCTGTTTTGTCTGCCTTTGGTCAATGACTGGAATTGTGGTTGGGGGTGTCGTCCTTGGTGCGTTTTGTTTGAGGTGGGGTCTTCCATGGAGTGCCTGTTTGGTCTTTGGGTTCCCCTGGTCTTGTGGCCTTCGGGGTTTGCTTCGCTCCACCCTTGGTCCTCTCTGGTTTTTGGGTCCTGGTTTAGGGTCTTGTGGTGTCGTCCCTTGGATGTGTCTTTCCTTGGCTCGGTTGGGGCCCTGTAGATTGGCCTCTTTTAATGGTGCTGTGTTGTGCTTCACTGGGTTCTGTCCTCTGGCTACCCCCCTATCTTTTCCAGTCCAGGTGGGGTGTGGGACCCAAGCTGCCTGGTCCCCCTGGTCGGTCTTCTGGAAGCTTGGATTCGGGCGCTCATCAGACCAGCCTGTGTGTGTGGGGGGGATTGCTGCAGCTACTTTAGACTGGGTTCCAGTTGTTGGGACCCAGCTTCTTCTGCATTCTTTGTGAATGCCTCGGTTTTGGCCTGCTGGCCTGTTCCTGTGCCACGGCTCAGGGTCCTTCTCTGGTTCTGGGTGCTTTGGCTGTGGTCCTGTGTCGGTGCTGGTGGTTGGTGCTGGACATTTATGCCATGGGGCCTGGTCCTTCTCTTGGGTTTTCAGTGGCAGTGGTGTCCTCTGAGCTCTCTGGAGGCCAGAGTCTGTTGGGTTTGTGGGGGCTTGATCCTTGGTTGGTGTTTCCTGCAGCCGCGGCCCGTGCACGTAAGAGCGGTGGGGCGGGGGGTTTATTTTAATGGATTATGAGGAGGGAAAATTAAGTAAATAATTCATTTTACCTCATCTTCATCCATAGAAATCCCCCTCACTTGGATTTCGATGGACGATGGAAAATGAAATAATTAATTTTCCCTCCTCATTGTCCATCGAAATCCTCTCAACCCCGCCCCATCGCCCCACTGCACTTACCTGCCTTGGACCTGGGTGGTTTCCTCCCTACCTGGTTTGGTCTTTTTCAGGCTGGTTTTTTTCTTCCTCAAGCACTTGTTCCCGGTTTTCTGTCTGGGATTCAGGTTTACGGGGTATGGAGTGTGGCTGTGCTGTCATCTCCTTGGCTAGTCCTCTGGGTGTGTTCCTTGGCAATGGTGGTGGGCCCTTCCTTCATCTTTTTGGGCTGGTCTGCTGTGGGTCTCCCCAGTAGTGGTGGGGTTGTTCCTGTTATTGGACCTGTCACTCTTCGTTTCCTGTTTGGGGCAGGTGGCTTTTCGTGTTCCCCTGCTTTCCCTATGCTCTCTTTTGGGTTTGTTTGTGAGGGCTTTCAGCATTGTTGGGCATTCATTAAGTTGCCTGCTTGGAGTGCTCTCTATCAGTTCTGCTGCTGTGTCTCTGGGACGGATTGTGGGGCACTGGGCATTGGTGGCTTTGTGGTCCTGTGGGAGCCCTTTCAGGCTTTGCGAACCCTTTAGGGCAGTCAGGTTGTATGGTCTTCCTTGTGCCTGTTATTCTGGTGGTGTGATTCCTTCCGCCAGTTGAGGGTTGTCTCTGGTGCTTCCTTGGTGCAGGGTTCTCCTCCGGTGTTGGTTCAGGGGCATTCCAGGTGTGGGTTGGCTGCCCTCTGGGTGTTGTGGAATCGGATGTCCTTCACTGTGTTTGTGTGGCAGTGCTGTGGGCTTGCTGGTCGTCTTGGCTGTTTCCTGCTCATTCTGGGTGATGTGGCCATTTTTGTTTGGGATTGTGTGCTCCCACCTGTCTTTTCCTGTGGGTGTCTCATTTGTTTCAATTGGGATACTGCTTTCAGTGTGTTGTCCTCTGTGTTCTTTGGGGGTTCAGATGACCGGGTTCCTGGCTTTGTTATGCTCCATAAGTCATGAATGAGACAAGGACTGGGGGGACCTGGGGGCAATGCCCTATTACTTACCAGCAATCTTCATTAATCCTGGTCCCGTTGTCCTCGTCCCATTCCTGATGCCCCTCCCTTCCTCCGGGATGACCGGCCTTCAGGAAGGATGCTTGGTGAGTACGGGTTAAGTACTCCCAGTGGGAGGGGTTGGGGTAGTGGTCCCAGCATTCCTCTGTTCTTTTTTGTCTGGGAGATGGTTATCTCCATAAGTCATGATTAAGAGGAGGATAGCGGGACCAGGACAGATGAAGATTACTGGTAACTAAGAGGGCATTTGTTAGCCTTCCATCTACCATGTGTGTTGTTGCACATAGAGTTCAGAGTGAAAAGACAGACACTGCCTGGTAACCAGGTAGCAGTATAGCATTTGTCTAAATCGTGATAGGATCTTAGGAGAGGCCCGGACCTCCAGTTACAGTTTAATTAGGACTTGTAATTTTTCTTCTTTCCCTGAAACTTCTTTATTAGGGACAGTTGTTTTCCTCAACTGTTCAGCTTTTATTTTAGTCATATTTCCTTGAACAATGGTTTATTCCCAAAATAAAACCCTATTTTCTAGAATAAGGCAATTTACTTGGCAAGCATTGCCACGGATGACGATGAACACTCTGAAACACAAAGGAGAGTGAAAAGAAAAAACAAGATGAAGAACCGGTAGGCATAAATTAGAGATACATAACAGTGCATAATTTTACCATATATATTGTTTTGTAAAATGTATGCGCATCATTTTTTGTAAACGTTATGCGTATCGGGTACAATGCACTGTGGCAGTAGAAGGCATGAAAAGTTTGTGTGTGAGGTGTGTTGTCACCTACAAAGGTCAGGCACAACTCAGTGTTTTTTCTACATAATTCCTAAAGTCATGCAGTGAGTATTGCTAGTGCAGAACTTGTGACCACAACACACATCAAGTTTCACAATTCCTGCAAGAGATTTACTCAAACCATTCTCTCCAGAACATAAATTGTGAGTGTAAGAAAATAAAAAATGACATACAAAATTATATGAAATATGCCAAAACCAATAACTGAACTGTGAGAAAGATTACTCTTTAAAAACATCCAGAGGCCTATTGTAGTGTAGTTCCTATATTCCCAATAGGCTCTGCGCATTGTAATAATATATCCTATAGATATGACGTAGGACTTATGTCTACTAGGTCTCTATCGAATATATTAAACTTAATTGTGAGTGCCAGCTAGCTCAGAGGTCACTAGAAACTTTCTCGAATTCAATCAATCAATCAATCAAAGTATTTATATAGCGCACTACTCACCCAGAGGGTCTCAAGGCTCTAGGGGAGGGGGGTCCGCTACTGCTCGAACAGCCAGGTCTTGAGTTGCTTCCTGAAGGCGAGGTGGTCCTGGGTCAGGCGGAGGTGGGTCGGGAGGGAGTTCCATGTCTTGGCGGTGAGGTAGGAGAAGGACCGTCCCCCTGTGGTGGCTCTTCGGATGCGGGGGACGGTGGCGAGGGCGTGGCCGGTCGATCGAAGCTGGCGTTTGGGAGCGTAGAAGTTGAGGCGGCTGTTGAGGTATCCTGGGCCTTGGTTGTGTAGGGCTTTGTGTGTGTGGGTGAGGAGTTGGAAGGTGATTCTCTTGTTGACCGGGAGCCAGTGCAGGCCTCTCAGGTGTCCGGAGATGTGGCTGCGACGGGGGATGTCCAGGATGAGTCGTGCTGAGGCATTCTGGATCCGCTGAAGTCTTTTCTGGAGTTTGGCGGTGGTTCCGGCGTAGAGGGAGTTGCCGTAGTCCAGACGGCTGGTGACGAGGGCCTGGGTGACCGTCTTCCTGGTCTTGGTGGGGATCCACCGGAAGATCTTACGTAGCATGCGCAGGATGTTGAAGCACGACGAGGAGACGGCGTTGACTTGTCTGGTCATGGAGAGGGAGGAGTCCACGATGAAGCCCAGGTTGCGTGCGTGGTCTGTTGGTTTGGGTGCGCTGCCTAGGGCGGGGGGCCACCAGGAGTCTTCCCAGGCAGAGGGTGAGGATCCCAGGATGAGGACTTCCGTCTTGTCCGAGTTCAGTTTCAGGCGGCTGTTCTTCATCCATTCGGCTACGTCTTTCATCCCTTCGTGAAGGTTGGCTCTGGCGGTGGCGGGGTCGTTGGTGAGGGAGAGAATCAGCTGGGTGTCGTCGGCGTAGGAGATGATGTTGAGGTTGTGCTGGCGTGCGATGTCTGCGAGGGGGCTCATGTAGACATTGAAGAGGGTTGGACTGAGCGAGGAGCCTTGAGGAGCGCCGCAGATGACTTTGGTGGCTTCAGATCTGAACGGGGGGAGGCGGACTCTCTGTGTCCTTCCGGCGAGGAAGGAGATGATCCACTCCAGTGCCTTCTCCTGGATTCCGACGTTGCTGAGTCGCTGCACTAGTGTACGGTGGCAGACAGTGTTGAAGGCCGCGGAGAGGTCTAGGAGGATGAGGGCCGCTGTTTCTCCGTTGTCAAGCAGAGCTCGGATGTCATCGGTGGCTGCGATCAGGGCGGTCTCGGTGCTGTGGTTGGCCCGGAAGCCAGACTGCGAGAGGTCGAGGGATCCGTTCTTCTCGAGGAAGGCGGCCAGCTGCTTGTTGACGGTCTTCTCGATGACTTTTGCAGGAAACGGGAGCAGCGAGATGGGGCGGTAGTTTTTGAGGTCGGTGGGGTCGGCTGATGGCTTCTTTAGTAGAGCGCTGAGTTCGGCGTGCTTCCAGCTCTCCGGGAAGGTAGCGGTGTCGAAGGAGGTGTTGATGATGTCCCGCAGGTGGGGTGCGATGACAGCGTCGGCCTTGTTGAAGACGTGGTGAGGGCAGGGGTCGGTAGGAGATCCGGAGTGGATGGAGTCCATCGTGCAGACGGTGTCTTCGGTGCTGATCGGGGTCCAGGCGCGTAGGGTGGTGGTGGGGGGCGATGGTTCGGTCACAAGAAGGTATTAGTTTCTGACAACCGCATAAACATGAAAACTTTGTTTCCCCAAGATAAAACTGATCTTCAGAGTCGTGGAAACAATAGATATTTTACGTCATTCGTGCATGCTTCGGTTCATCAGAGGTGCAGAGAAATAGAGAGACGGGCGTCTTCAATAAAAGTATTTATTGAACAGTCTTCTTTCTCATGCAAATGAAATGACCTGCTACAATCGTAAGAGTGGCTGTAAAGTATAATGCGTACAGCAATAAGAGTATTATGAAATAATACTGTAAAAGCATGGTATGGTTTCTAAGCCATAAAATACATACATAAATAAATAAATACTAAAAGTACTCAACTGGTGCTTCTAAAATACACATACCCTGATGTACCTAACCTAAGTCTAGTACAAGGGAAGAAGTAAGTGTGGTGTAGCATAAGTTTAGTATTCTTTTGCCAAGAATCTATCCAAGATTTCTCTTAGGGTCTAATCAGCTCCGTACCTTGGTTCAGAATGAAGGAGGTCTGTCTCAGGACTCGATTTCCCAACAACCTGCAAGGGTAGCTTGAAAACACTGGAGCTGGATTTCTCGCAAGATAAAAGACAGTGTCTCTCTCAGTGCGTCTGCTGGAGGGTCGGCTTCCTTCGGCACTTCCTGTAGCGAGCTGCATCGTGCAAGTAGATAGTCAAACTGCTCCAAACCACTGTGTGTTTGCTATGGCAAGTGTGGGCATATTTATACCTTGAAGGTGCCGAGTTTGACATAAAGGTGGACATAATAACGTCATCAAAGAGTCACAGTTCTTTGAAAACTCCATGAGTTCTTGAACAAATCGATATTTAAGCAAGGGGATTCCCTAACTGCTGAAGCTGAGTTTTCCAAGGAATTGTTGTGGATTTTCGGAACTAGTGGAAGAAGTCATGCCGTATTTGGACTGCATGAGATATGTCTAAATATGGTTATTATTTCTATGCCTATATAAGGACATGGTGATTTATACCTATATAAGGGCATGAATCGGGAAAATTACACTACGGTCCTAAAATGCTATACAACACTATTATACACTACTTAAATTAGAGTAAAAAAGTAATATCATTTGTAAAGTGGTTTTCAAAGCGGGCTCGTCCTGTAGTTTGGGCATTAGCCCCTTGTCTCCTGGCTCACTGAATTCACAACAAGGCCACCCACTGCTTGACGTGTCTTGTCATTTACCTCCAGCGTAGTTGCTCACGTAGGCCTGCACATCTTTCTCCTGAGAAGGGCCTCTTGTGCGGCAAAGGTTGAAATAGATTACTTTCTCACCACATCCAACAACCTTGGTAATTTGAAAAGTTCAAAAACAAGCTGTGAAATCTTATCATACTCAAGGAAAACAACCTTTAGGTGGCCATTCAGCAGGCAACACTGCAAACTAGGTTCAGTAATTTCAGGTTTCAGAGAAAGCTTTCAGTGTGCGAGCATGTTGTGTGAATAATGCTTTCCTCCATGCAAACGATCTTAAATTACAATTAAGACAGATTGAAAGCATTATCATACACTTTATGAATCTATATTATACAATATATCACATTTAGTTCATCGTAATCTTATGAATGTCAAGGGATGGCAGAACAAGTGTTGCACATTCATTCTAAAGTTTCTCTCTCAGTTCCAGGATACTATATGGTAGCCGTACAATTATGTACCACATTCAAAGAATTAATGAGCATTAGTGTTTATTGTCAGAAAAATATAAACTACGCAATCCTTAGGAGTGTCTTGTTAGAATATGCTCAGTGAATCAACCAAGACACATGTTTTGCCTTAAATCTCCCCCCCGCAAAAAGTCCAAATAGTATATGTACATTCTAAGCTTTCAAACACACAGCCTTAGCCAACAGACTCTGTATGTTCAGTGTGTGTGTCTGTGTGTGTGGGTGTATCTGTGTGTGTTTGTCTGCATGTGCATGTGTTTGCACATGCATGTGTTTGTGTGCATCCGTGGCTCTGCCTTCGATGTGATTGTGTTTATGATTGTATGTTGCTGGTGCTGTCTGTTGATATTCATGGGTGTGCTTGTACTGATTTGGGTATGTGTTTGTGTCTGCTTGTGGGTGGTTATGTTTTGTGTGTTTGTGCATCTGTGTGGTTGTGTGTGTGTGTGATGAGCTTTGTCTTCAGGTGTGCGAGTGTTTTATTTGGGTGTGTATATTGTATTGTATGTCTGAGAATGTGAGGCTGAGTCTTAACCACATGGCTGCTGGGCGTTTCCCCCCCCCCCTGTGCTGGAAAATGCCATTTTAGTGGCACCATGACGAGCTCAGCTCGTCATCAGCACACGACACCCGTGGGTGATGACGAGCTGAGCTCGTCATCAGCATCGAAAGGGTTAATGTGAGCAAATGATTGTGCATGTCAAGACAATGCTGAGTGTGTGTGAGTGTGGTTGTGCCTTTGAGTATGTTTGTGTAATGTGTGAGTGTTTATGTGTTTTTGTTTATCTGTGTACGTGGGAGCAGATATTCACATTTGTTGTGTATGAATCTATTTGCCAGTTTTGAGTGCCTGTGCGCTTTTGTGCATGTATGTTTCCAAGAGTGTTTCATGTCTGTGTGGCCCATTTGTTGTCTTGTACATGCTATCTGTCAATTTCAGTCATTTTCTAGGTGCCACATTATTTGGAAAAGAAATTAAGATTAAGAGATTAACCGGAATAAACGCTAGGCTAATTTAAATATATATTGCACTAATTAAACAAGCATTTGCAATGCAATCGTTCTCGCCTTTGGGACCCTATATGTGTTTAGCTATGCAGCACATTAGCCTGGGTGCTGAAACATCGACTGTGCTTTAACATGGAGGGAAAGTAAGCACCAAACTGCGTGACACACAAGGTATGGGAATACTTGGAAAGAAGTATTGCCTTTCAGCTGGAAATGGTATAGTCCAAAGCTCTGTTTTTTAATATAAAAGCAGGGCTTTCGGTGGTCATATCACTGAAAACACAAGATTTGCAAAATATATTATTGTCTATTGGTGCTCATGGAAGACAATTTTTATGGACTGGAATCTAGAGAAAGCTAGTGATTCTGTTATTTTACTAACCTCGGCTGGCCGTTTTCGAACAAGAAAGTTAAATAGAGGCAGTTGCCAGAAAAATTTAAAAAAGAAAGTCCTTCAGCAGAAAGCAATTCTGGTATTTTAGTGACCTCTGCTGGTCGTTTCGATCAAGTAAGTTAAATAGAGGCAGTTGAACAGAAAAAAGTCCCTAAGCATAAGCAGACAAGTCCTAGGGCTGGTCTTCAGAGCCCACAAAGTAAATATACATATGAGTATATACTAAAGTATATACTGAAGTATAAATGATAAAGTATATACTAAAGTATATACAAGAGCTCTCGAATGCGTGACCTAAAAATAGACGCATTTCAGATTCCAGAGGGATTTTTAAATGCAAATTGCCAGCTGATCTGTAGCAACTGGGCTTGTCCAGGGCACTGCTTCTGGTGGAGTGAGCCCTAACCACCAAGTGGTCCCAGACCTGCGGCTGGTGATAGACTGTAGTCTTCCTATTCTTTAACTGCAAGACGTGGGACTTAAAATCTTTTTTCCAAATTTCTTTCGGGAGAACTGACATGGAGTGGGGTCACTTTTAAAGCCATAGCTCAAGTGTAATCACCAGTTGATGAAAACTTGCTGGCTCACCCTGCTATAAGAGACATGATGTCCAGAAATGTTTCTAAGTCCAAATGTGAAGGGCTTCATCATGACTGATGCCGGGCAGAAACTTTGAAATCGAGGCCTTTCTGGGGCTTGATGTCTTCATTTCAAACTTCACCAGCTCAGAGCTTTCCCACCTTCATCGATGAAGGTACCTGCACCCTTCTCTTCAGCAACATACCATCATTGAGCCCAGCTTCAGATCCAGCTTGCTTTGACTCACCGACAACCACTTTTTCTAACTAAAAGTTTTCAAGCTTGAATGAAATTTTCCACCAGGACCAATGCCATTCCTGTATCCGACTGGCAGTCCAACGCGGTCAGCCTATCTTTTGACTTTGACTGGGCTTAGTGCATCAAGATAACCATCGTTGGTGATTTGTGATTTTAGGTGTTATTTGTAATTCAAATATTAGAACATCCTATCTCTGGGTATTTTATTTGGATTTATGTTCTTTTGGTGTCCTTTTATTTATTACAATTTGTTCTATTTTGTTAAATTGGTTTAGGATTTTTCTACTGTTGTGTTTTCACTTTATTACTGTTTGAGTGGTGCATAAATATACTATACAGGTTTATTTAGTGACTTTTGTGGTCCACTCTGAAATGTTTTTTGATAAATTTTTTCGGTGGAGTCACAATCCTCTCCAATAATACTCCAATTTCTTACAGAGATTATGTGCATTTGCATGTGAAGGCAGTCATCTTGAATTTGTTTAAATAATTAAGATGACCACTTTCAGATTGCACGGCGGGTCCTGAACAATGTGCAAGGTGGGAAAAGGAGGCTAGAAGAATCTGGGTGATGGGTAAGAATGAAGAGGTTATGAGGAACAAGGAGAAAGAGCAGATAAAGATAAAGATTAGGATAAAGATTGTACCTCACATGCACTCCAAAAGAAGGTCTGAGGTCAGCTGTGGAAAGATATAGCATGAAAATACCCCGAGACTGAAATGGTCCCTCATAGGGCAAATACAAGAACAGGGAGTAAAGATAAGTAGTTAGGAGCAGGTAAGTTAGATAGACCTTAACACCATCCAGTCATGATCAAGGGTCTGTTACAAAGCCCACTCATAGTATATGTAACATATCATACAGGAAACAATCTGTGTCCAGCAAACAAATAAAGCTTTTTATATCTGAGACCTAATAAAGAGCTGTTGGTGACTGGTTCACTGTTTTGGCCTCTCCTTGCAGCTGGAAGTTGAGGGCTATCACAGAACATCAAATGGCCTTGACTGTGCTGCACAAGAAGTTTGGACTTTTACATTTGCATCAAAACTAAATTAATAAGTGACCATCACCCTGATTTGTGTCATATACATGCAATGAAAAATCATTTAAAGGAATACAGCAACAGGTACATTTCCAGATGAGTGTAACTTTTCAATCATAATCTTTTCAGAATCATCATCATTACTATTGCATGGATTGCTCGCAATAGATATTTCTGGCTGATTCGATTCTGGCAGAGAACTTTTTCATAGGCAGGAATGTAAAAGAATTCATTAAGACTTTAGTTGAGGCAATTACTTTGACCGCTGTAGTACTTTGGTGTATGTTTAAAATTCACATACTCGCATCTCTTAAACATAATTACCAATTCATTTCTTGCATCCATTTGGATGCATTTCTTTTTTTTTTTTTCAAATCGTTTTTATTAGGAAGAAAAAATAAATAAAACGTAATAAAATGAGCACAAAATGACATGAAGGTCACATACAATGGATCATGATGAGAGCATAATACAAAATAAGAACAATACACAGAAGTACTAAATAATAATAATAATAGAAACTAATAATGAATAATAATAAAATACATAATAAGGAAGCATATCAAAAATCCAAGGGTGATGTCCAATTCACAATTGTCACATGGATGCAGACTGTTATATATACAACAATGTATTCTAGCACCAGGGGTTACATTCTCACACTGTTCCAGCTAATTAATTGTCGAATCGGAAGAGTGCCATTAACTGAAAGTATCGTCATCGCCCCCCAACTGCGATGTGTAACGAGTACCATGACATAGACAGTGACAGCTAGAATGTACCCCATATACGGGTGGTAGCGTTTCCGCAGAGTTGCTTTTTACGGGGGATCAAATGAAAAGGAAGAAGCATCAAAGGACTTCCAAAGCTTCTTATGTGAGGCACGCCAAGGTGAGGAATGCAGAGCTGGATTGGCCGCCCCTCTGATGCAAGACACCCATACCTGCCACATCTTGAAAGATACTTCGGAAGCGGTCTTCCACTTACACAGGATTACCTTACACGCCAGGGTGAGCAGTAAGTCTAACAATTGGCGATCATTATCATTTGTCAGCTGTGGGTCCAGGACACCCAATAGGACATAAGCAAACCCCCTTGCAGGTTTAATTTTAAATATATGTTCTATGCAGTCAAAGATTCTTCCCCAATAGTTTCCCAGCGATGGGCAATGAAAAAACATGTGGGCTAGGTCTCCTACCTCTGAGTTACAATTCCAACATTTGGGGCTGTCTCTTAGTTGAAGCTTAAAAAGTCTGTTGGGCGTCCAGTACGCCCTATTAAGTAGCATATATTTAGTTTGTGACAATATGGGGCAGATTTTGTTTACCATGGATGTAGCATGAATTTTAACCCAATCAAAAGTAAGCCCCGTAGAGTTGGGTTCAGCCTCCCATCGTATCTCACTACGTCTTTGAGCTGTCCCTGGCAAAGGAAGGAGAAGTTTATACACCCCTGACACAAAATGACCGGCTGTTCTAAAATGTATCAGCTGGGTCTTAAGCCATGGCACTGATGGTTTGAGAGAACAAGTGGACAGGAGTGCTTTTAGTTTGAGGAAATCATAAAAGTCCATCGGTGTGAGACAAGGTGTTACCTGGATCGAGGAAAATGGAAGGGGGTGCAGTCCATCATAAAGGTCACTCACCAGATTAATACCCTTTGCAGACCAACCTTTCCAGTAGATAGGTTCCCCATTGATTTTAAGTGCAGAATTATGCCATAAGGCCACCAAAGTGGTATTTTTAAGTTTGAGGCCATTGTTATGCGCTTGGTCCAGCCTTAGGAGGGCACGTCTTGTGTTTAATAAGATGTACTTCGAGTGGGGAAGGTGTGTCAAGTCCATGGTAAGTAGTGCAGTGAGGGGTATGTTGCCAATGAGGGATCTCTCTATGTCTATTCACAACGGGACGTATGCTGGGTCTTCATCCAGCCATTGTGCACCTTGCTTACACAAGAACGCAGTCTGGTAATTTCTAAAGTTGGGTAGGCCCAGGCCACCTTTATTCTTAGCTAGCTGCAGCTTTTTCATTGATATCCTGGGTTTCTTCCCTTGCTACAAAAATGTACCAAATAGCTTATTAACCTTGTGTAAGAAATCCTCCGAGAAGGTCATCGGAAGCATATTTGCTAGATAGTTGACCAGCGGAGTTACCATCATTTTCAAGGTCTCAGTCCTTCCCCACCATGATAGATATTTAGGCGACCATCCCTCAAGTAGTTTGGATATTTTCTTTAGGAGCGTGTCTTCATTAGTACGTAAGGTAGCGATTCACCCCATTTGGATGCATTTCTTGACGACATTTGACAAGGGCAGACTGGAATCTCACAAATATCTCTGACATCAACAGACCAGCACCTTCCAAAGATATAGAGCAAGCACAAACGTTTTTCTGCCAAATATGTTTAACAATTATAAACTGGCATCTCTCAATCATGTTTAGAAATGATCTACTGCCACCTTTACACGTTGTCTAAGAGGTAGGGTTTTGTCCCACAGAGATATGACCTCCATGTCACTGAGCTCCTGAGAGTCCTGCTGCTTCCTTGGGTCTGACGATATCTCTAAGGTTGGTATGTTAGACTGGCGACCCTTGACACCCTGGGTATGGGTGCTGATTGAAAAAATATGTGTAGAGCCATAGGCATATCCTTGGATCCAGCTCCCAGCTTAGAAACACTCCTGATAGACTCTCATATCTGTTAGGTTGTGATCAGAAAGCCTGGACACTTCCCCAAACTCGCAGGCTTCCTCCCGAATGTGTGTGTTTCGGGAGTGCTGTAAAGTGTGGAAGCGTGCTGGTTGTGGTTGTCCAGGTCAGTGGCCATTCCTAACATCTGCAACAGCACCCCCTGCACACTGTTCAGTATAAACATGGCTGCACACAGGGTATACCCACAGTTTCTCACACACTTCAGGAACTGTAGCGCCTGGTTTTAAATGCCACAGGAGCATGGCATTGCATTGCTCCTGAAGATTCTCCTACTTAGACCCAGCACTACTTCTGCACTTTCCGCTTCACATTTTATCCACCGCAGGCTGCATGGAGGCTATGTTGAACTAGGGAAGGCTACCTACTTCCATGCTTATGGCAGCCATGTTGAAGGAGAACTCTTGCTTTTCTATGGAACTGAATAATATTCAAAGATGTTTAGACCTGATATCGCACATGTGAACTACTACTGTGGCTGATACCTTGAGCGACAGCTGTTTTACACTTTTCTAGATGAGTGCTTGAGAGGAACACTTGCATGTATCCTGTGGCATTGTGGTAGCCTTGCAGGGATCCAAATCAGCACTTTTCACATAATCAAAACAGCAGTTGACAAGAAGTATCAATAAATCAGGGTTTTGTAAGCGCATTACTCACCCGTGACGGTCTCAAGGCGCTGGGGGGGGGTGGGGTCGGGTGGGTGGCTCTGTTCAGCCGAAGAGCCAGGTCTTGAGGGATTTCCTGAAGGTGTTCAGGGAGGGTGCATGTCTGATGTCTGCCAGTAGACCACCCTTTCACTTCCTGCAGTTGCTGACTCTTGTGTGATGAATACTGGCAAACAGCAAAGACCCTTGCGGGGTGTGGTATAACACTGAGTATGAAGAGCATGGCATAGGCATACTTCATGTGGAACACAAAAGATAGGCACGATCTGGACTGAATAAAATACATCATGTTGGACTTGGGGAGAGTGACCACATATTGGAGAGAAGTGATGAGGTGGTTTGTAGGAATAAACTTGGATTTTACCATTCTGAAGTAAAAGACATGGGAGAGCAGTTAAGTAAATCCTTGAAAGAAACTATCCAATTAGCAAGAAGTAAATGAAAAGAATGATGTGCGTCTGCACTAACTGCACTGCGCCATAGAAAATTCAAAGTTCAGCATGCTTTCTCAATAACGGCTGGGGCTTGGAAGTTATGTGTTCCTTATAAATAGTGTAGGTACCTGGCGTCACCATTGGCAATTACAGTGGTTCAGTTTCACCTAACAGTACACACAGCTTTATATTAATTTTATGTTTTTATTTATCTTGTTGTTGTATTTATTTGTGTTAACTTTCCTAGCATGTACCACTTGGAGGGGACCATGAGTGGCTAGGCACCAGTGTGCTCTAAGCCCCCCCTCCACACCCCCCAGAGTTTTCCTTTTTGTGCTTTAAGGCAGCGCACTCGTTCCTGCAGTAGACATGCCTCCAGATTTCAATGGCTCCCTATTTCAATGGAGCTGATGTGTGATAGGTGTCAAAGGCAAGCCCTTCTGCACACGTCCAAGCCTGGACCATACCAAGCGACAGGAATAGTGATTATGTTACCTTCCAAGTTGGCCAACGTCTTATTTACTCAGTAAACTTCTTTGCTTGAGGTAAATGTAAACTGTGCGCAGCGGAATACTCTCTTCCACCTCTAGGCTTCTTCTCTTTTTGTTTTTGTTTTTTTATATTGATTAATACCCCACTATAATTGTTCCATCACTCTATAGCCACATATGTCCACTGGATCTCCAAGTTTTTCCTGACTTAAATGTTTCCTCATAAATGTTTAATCCTTTCCTAAGCACCATCAAACATCGTGGATTTAAGTTACTCTAATCGGGATGCACTCTTTCTCACTGAAATGTGGATAAAAATCTTGCTCCTACCCTTATAATGCAGTGGCCATGGAATGCTATTCTCTAAAACGCCTAGACTGATCCAGCAGACTCAACGTGTTTCTCCTGCCTTCCTATAAAGGCCCGTGCTTTTTAGGATGCAGAAAGCCTGATCTTTAATTTCTGAGTCAATCCCTCATATTCCTTCTCAGGTGCCCTCATTTATAGCCTCCTAGACTTTGGGGTGCTTTTAGCTTGAGATCTGATGATCTTCTTACGGTATATGTTCTCAAAGCTTCAAACTTTATGTTAATCTGTAATCCTAATTACCAGAAAACTTGGCTAATTCCAACTTCAAATCTGTGATACAGGTTCTTGCCTCCACCGGGCTGACTTTAATTGTAACCCAACCTACACACTCAACTGGGCATTTAGAGGACCCAGTTTTCACTAATATTAAGCACTCATGGGCAGCAGCCGCGTTCCGTCTCACATTGACAGATCACAAAGCTGTTCCTTTCTGCATTCCACCTGATGCTGATCATTTTTCCTTCCATCTCATACTGCATTCTTCTTGTCCCACCTCAGTGTAAAACCTCCAGCACCATGGGGCATATTATCAAGGGATTTATCTCTGCTCTTTTGGCTTTAAAAGCCAAGAAAGCGGAGATAGAATTATCTCCCTATTACCTAGCTGTCGCTAACACCAGTTAGCGACAGCTAGTAGGAGATAGCGACCATCTTGGGCCCCGCTCTGCATGTCAGAAAAATGTATCACTAATGACATGCAAAGTGGGCGTGCCAAGATGTCAGAGACTGGAAACAGTCGCTAACATCGCTATCTCCTATTACCAACTTTTGGAGATATTCGCGCTAAGCGCGAATATCTCCAAAAGCTAACACCTGCCCAGGAGCAGTTCTTAGCCATGTTATCCAATGGGAGGTGGATAACATGGCTAAAAGCATTAGCTTGGTAATGCCTGAATATCGCAGATTTTTCAGCGATACTCATGCATTATTGCCGATAAACCTTGGTAATACCAAGGTTTATCTGCAATAAAAATCGCCGCAGCTCGGCGATAATTTTTTCTCGCTAACCAAGCAATAGCAATAATTATCGCTATTGCTTGGTATTATGCCCCATGTTTTCAGATGCACCCATAACCACTCTCCTCAAGTTCCAATGCCCTATCGGAAAAAAAATCAATATTCCCCACAAACCTCCCTGGGTCCCCTGGTATGCGGAGGAGCTACACGGATGTATGACGTTACAACGCATACTTTTACTCCGCATACCATTACAACGCGGTATTCACAACGCATACCGTTACAACGCATAGCGCTTTGGGGTGCTGGATAGTGGTAAGTATAATTTACTATTCTAACTCCAGTCCCCGTGGACCCTAGGGAAGGTGTTGGATAGTAAATTAAACTTACCTCTTATCCTAGAGCGCCCCCCAGCGCAATGCGTTGTAATGGTATGCGTTGTAATGCCTGCGTTGTAGTGGTAGTGCGTTGTAAAAATTGCGTTGTAACAGGTGCATACCGAGCTACACCCTGCTAAAACTAACTACAACTCTCTAGAGCCCAAATCGAAAGCCTTTTGACAACCAGAGAATTAAACCACCTACAGGACACCTACTCATTAATGGTCGCGGCCGGTATGACTCACTGTTGGGGGGGTAAAAGGGGGGCGCACGGGGAGGGGCGTTAATTAGGAAAAATATATAATAATTTAAATTTACATTGGCCTCTGGTTCCGCGCTGCATTGCGTCTCCTCTCTCTGCTTCTACAGGAAGCAGGCAGCTTTCCTCTCTTCCACTAAGCCAATCACAATGCTGCAATGGCAGAGTTGTGATTGGCTAGGATGCCGATCCCACAGAAAATGCAGAGTGTGCATGACTGGTTTGGTCGGCCTTGGGGCCGACCAAACAGTCAGCTCCCACAACAGTAAGCTAGGCACTCCTCCCCTGCCTAGAGCAGGAACGCCCACCTGCCCCCAAACAAACCCTGCCTTCTGCTTTCTTGCAGTGTGAGAAGCAGAAACATAACATGGTATTTTTAAATACCATGTTATGTGTCAGCTTCTTGCACTGCGAGAAAGCAGTGGGGCGACGCTTCTCGACACACGTGGAGGAGCCGCCTCTGCTCAACAATATCCTAGGCTCTATTATTCTACGTGTTGGTCTTATTTCAACACTAGAGTTGAATTCACTGAAAAATTCTGCTTGCAAAATTAAAAAAAAATTTAAAAGCTTCATTGAGCCATTGGCCTTTAGTAATCCCATCATCCCCTGGAAAGAGAGCTGGAAGCATGCAGTAATCAATGCCCTCCTGAAAAAACCCACCGCAGACCCCAGGGACCTCAAGAACTTCAGACCCATCTCACTTCTCCCCTTCCCAGCTAAAGTCATCAAGAAGACCGTCAACAAACAACTGACTACCTTCCTCGAGAACAACAACTCGCTCGACCCTTCTCAGTTCGGATTTCGAGCAAATCACAGCACCGAGACCGCCCTCATCGCAGCCACAGACGACATCAGAGCCCTAATGGACAACGGAGGAACAGCCGCTCTCATCCTCCTAGACCTCTCAGCAGCCTTTGACATCGTATGCGATCGCACCCTAGTACACCGCCTCAACAACACGGGAATCCAGGGGAAGGCCCTGGAATGGGTAACCTCGTTCCTCACCGGCAAAACCCAGAGAGTCCGCCTCCCCCCTTCCGCTCCTCAGCCACCGAAACCATCTGCGGTGTACCCCAGAGATCATCACTCAGCCCAACACTCTTCAATATCTACATGAGTCCCCTCGCCGCACAACATTAACATCATCTCCTATGCCGACGACACCCAGCTGATACTCTCCCTCACCAAGGACCCAGCCACCGCCAAAACAAACCTCCAGGAGGGAATGAAAGAGGTAGCAGACTGAATGAAGCACAGCCGTCTCAAGCTCAACTCGGACAACTCGGACAAGACGGAGGTCCTCATCCTCGGACAATCCCCCTCTGCGTGGGACAACTCCTGGTGGCCCTCGGCGCTGGGCACCGCACCGACACCCATGGACCACGCACGCAACCTGGGCTTCATCCTAGACTCCTCGCTCACAATGACCAAACAAGTCAACGCCGTCTCATCCTCATGCTTCAACACCCTATGCATGCTCCGAAAGATCTTCCGATGGATCCCCACAGAAACCAGAAGAACAGTCACCCAACCCCTGTCACCAGCAGACTGGACCATGGGAACGCCCTCTACACTGGAACCACCGCCAAACTTCAGAACCGTCTCCAACGCATACAAAACGCCTCCGCACGACTCATCCTCAACATCCCCGCTGCAGCCACATCTCA
This sequence comes from Lissotriton vulgaris, assembly GCF_964263255.1. Classification (NCBI taxonomy): domain Eukaryota; kingdom Metazoa; phylum Chordata; class Amphibia; order Caudata; family Salamandridae; genus Lissotriton; species Lissotriton vulgaris. The sequence continues at coordinate 1,121,527,389 of NC_141687.1, forward strand.
ACCCACCTGAGAAACCTCCACTGGCTCCCCGTCAGCAAAAGAATCACGTTCAGACTCCTCACCCACGCACACAAAGGACTCCACAACATGGGCCCAGAATACCTCAACAGCCGACTCGCGTTCTACACCCCCAGCCGCCAGCTCTGATCCACCAACCTCGCCATCGCCATCGTCCCATGAATTCGCAGAACCACCGCCGGAGGACGATCATTCTCTTACCTGGCAGAAAAGACCTGGAACTCCCTTCCCACCCACCTACGACTGACCCAGGACCATTTCAGCTTCAGCAAGCACCTCAAGACCTGGCTCTTCAAGCAAAAGCAGCTCCCCACACCCCCAGCCCCTAGAGACCCTAACGGGTGAGTGGCGCGCTCTACAAATGATTTGATTGATTGATTGATTGATTGATTGATTGATTGATTGATTGATTGAAAGACCTTTGTAAAATAATATCTTCTTTTTGGAAATGATAGCTCAAATTCACAGTAGTTTCAACATGTATCTTCAGTTATCCGCTCTTGAATGCTGGCATTGCGAATCCTGTGCTCCCGGTGTTACCTCCCTCTTCGTCTTCCATTCGTTCTCAGAATATGTGATTCTGGCCACACTCCTGGTCAGGAATGCCATGAGATCCCTGTACCCCCCCCCACATCTCTACCTTTGCCCCTACCTTTCTTGTTAATGCAATTACTATCATATGTAGCTCCTCTATTGGCTGTGCTGTGGTACCTGGTGTTTACAAACATGCTCACTTCCTTCCTCTTTTGAAAAACTCATGGCAGACTCTACGGTCCTCTCCCTCTTCTGTCCTATCTCAGTGCTCCTCTTGCTACCAAACTTCTGGAACAGGGCATGAACAAACAGCTCTATTATCATCTGGAGGCCAACGTCTTGCTGAAACCCTCTTAGTTGGCTTCCATGTCAACCCTAGCAGTGAAAAACCATTGATCATGGCTACTGATGACGTAGGGTCTGATTTATAATAAGGCGGGCAGAGGATATGTCTGTCAGGGGGATGGAATAAATTGCTCTGTTGCTCTGATGGAGTCCCTGCATGTCAAATTTGGAAATGACTGGCAAGTCATTGGCAGAAATCACCATCACAGCGGTTCCTGTCAATGGTTTCTTAAGTTTGACGCACTGCTCTGTCAACATGACAGAGATGTCTGTCTAACATACTTTTTTTATTTTAAAAGAAAAAGTCGGATTTTCTTATTGAAATAAAAAAAAAGATCTCTCATAGTGAAGAGGGGCATTTTTTGGGCCAGATGTATAAAAGGGTTTTGTTCATTCTGTGACTATGGGAAAATGTCTTCATACATATGACGATTTGTTTTTACTGCCCCTTACTACCAGGATTTTCCTGGCAGTGATGGACAATTAAAAATGGCAACATGTCTGCCCATCTAAGTTGGGTGGGCAGAGATCTAGCACATTTTCCAACGACTCTTACTTTCTTTGGCCATCAGAAAAGTTTTGGCATGGCGGAGACAAAGTTGTCTAAATTCAATGGATTGACCATTATCCTTTCATTCAATATATGTCAGCCCCTAATTTTCAAAAGGAAGAGCCTATGAAAGTTTTTCACTAATCGGAGGACATGAACAAAATCTTCAGTCTGAGTTTCCCAATTGATTTGAGGATTGAGTAACTTCAACCATGTTATTTACAAGACTATGGGAAATGCAGGCCCATCATTAAGATCAAATCAGTGCCTATTTGGAACCAAATACACAAATCATAGTAGCAGGCGATTTCAATACAACCTTTGAACCCTCACCCTACCTGAAAAGATGTGAGCCCAAACGTAAGGTAAGTTGGAGGGCATTTATTAACATCCAACCTCAGCGTCTCCCCGGCAGCAACTGCCGAGAACAGAACCTTCATCTGTGTTCCACGCAGGGAACATTCCTATGGAGAATGCAGAGTGCGCACAAGAAGAAACAAACACCAGATAAATCCCAACATACCTCCCCTTCTTCACAAAGGAAAACAAAAGTAAAAATGGAAGCAAGCAACAAGAGAAAAACACAGAAGCGAAAAGGGAAACAGACGGCCACCAAAAGTCTTGCCTCACTCTGCGTTTCATGGAACGAATACCAGGGTGACCTTCGTGAGCAAACATGGAATTTTACAACCAATAGAAGAAGGAACAACCAATAACCCCCCTCTTCTTAATATACCATCCACAAGGGATATCTCATCCTTAACTCTCTTTGAAGGACAATTCCAGGAGGACAATCCTTATCACACGGCCACAAAAGGTCAATGACCACCTTCATGTCAGCATCCCAAACAATCCCCTCCAACCACTCACACTCATAAAGAGCACAACCTACAGAGTCATTCTAAGAACCAACAGCACAAACCACCTCTAAGTCATCGCACTCAACACTGTCATCATTGTTGGAAAGGGGAAGTCTGGATAAGCAATCAGCGACTAAGTTCTTCGCCCCAGCCACATATTCAAGTTGATATTGAAATTCCTGCCATTTGGAGATGCGTGGGGTAGCCCTACCACCACCCTTAGTCGTGAACAAGTCATCTAAAGGTTTGTGGTCAGTTCTTAAGATAAATCTGTTGCCCCAGAGAAAATTCTTGAAATGTAAAACAGCCCACCACATTGCCAAAGCCTCCTTCTCTATGGTGGAATACGTCCCCTCAGCACCCCTAAAACCAGCCTGGTCCCCGGTCTGGTGGCCACCAGAAATGGGTAATCCACCCACTCCAGTTTCGAAGGTGAGAAACTTAGGAGTGCTGTTTGACAGCAAACTGAGTTTCACCAATCATGCTAATGCAGTGGTCTCCTCCTCCTTTTACACGTTACGAAAAGTGAAAAAGTGATTACCTTTCCTCCCCCTGTCTGCCGGGAAAACACTTATGTCCTCCTTGGTGTTATCCAAGGTGGACTACTGCAATGGGCTTCTGTTGAATGCCCAGGAGCAGGTCTTTAAGAAATTGCAAATGGTGCAGAATGCTGCTGCACGAATCCTGACCAAAACTCCTAAGTTTGCGCCCATTTCCCACATTGTCTACCAACTTCATTGGCTTCCGGTGAGAAAAAGAACTAAGTTTAAGGCATTGTGTATTATCTACAAGGCGTTGAACAGCCAAGGACCTGACTTCTTTAGGGAATCACTGTTGGTTTATGTCCCTAAGAGAGCTTTAAGATCTGCCTCATCTGCTTCCCTTTGTATTCAACGAGTTAGAACAGTTACATGGGGAGACAGACGCTTCTTGGTAGCTGCCTCGAGGCTCTGGAACACCTTGCCCCATCAAATAAAATGCAGCCCGTCACTGATGATCTTTAGAAAGCAAGTGAAGACCTGGCTATTCAGTCAATAAATGCAAAGAAGTTTTCTCTTTATCTGCCTCTCTATCAGCCTAGCGCCGAGACACCATTAGTGGTATTTGTTTGCGCTCTATAAGTTTAAAAAATAAATAAATAAATAAATAAAGTTCTGGAAGCAAAATCAATGGTTTCCTCACCGCCATCACTCCTTCTCTGCATGAGAACAGCCCCCAAACCTACATTACTAGCATCTGTGGAAAGAATACATAAATCGTTAATATTAAACAGTTTCAGTGCGCGAGCACCAACAATTTCCTGCTTAATAACATTGAAATTACTACTGCAAAAATCTTCCCAAACGAAGTTAAAATTCTTCTTAAGTAAACTATGCATGGCAGCAGTCTTGGAGGAAAAGTTTTTGACAAATTTCGAGTAATACTCCACCAAACCAAGGTATGAACGCAGCTGATCCTTGTTCACGGGAATAGGAGCATTTTGAATAGCATCAATGATCTTAACCTTAGGTTCAACACCGTTATGGGAAATATGGTGGCCAAGATAGTCCACACCGTCCTGGAGGAATTTGCACTTATCCTTCCTCAGAGTTAGGCCACTGGACCTTAGAATGCTCAGAATCAGTTTGACACGTTCCTCATGCTCAAGTTCGGTTCTGCCATGGACCAAAATGTCATCTTGGAAAAAAACAACACCGAGGATATCTTTAAACAAGTTGTTCATCAGCCTCTGATAAACAGCAGAGGCTGAAGCCAAATAAATGGCATACGGATATAACGATAAGCGCCCTCCTGGGTTACAAAAGAAGTGCGGTCTCTAGAATCTAGGCCCAGCTCAATCTGGTGGTAAGCAGATGAAATGTCGAGAGAAGTGAAAAATTTAGCGCCTTCTAGAGTAGCTAACATCTCGTTGATGTTCAGAAGTGGTTGACGAGCAATCCAGATGTTTGCATTGAGATCGCGCAAGTCAACACACATCCTCAAGCATTTATCAGATTTGCGTGCCAAAACTATGGGGGCGAGCCACTCAGAATCCTCAATTGGCTCAATCACCCCTGCAGCACATAGACGTTCCAACTCCTTCTTCAACTCTGGGCGTAAACTCAAAGGCACCTTACGTACCTTGTGGGCAACGGTTTTGGCATTTTCTTTCAAAAATTAATTGATGTTGAAAACCCTAGAGTCTAACCAACTCCCCACTAAATACTTCTGGAAACATCTGCGCCCACTTAGTGTTCGATACTTGAGAAACAGTCAGTGCCTTTGATGCTGCAGACGAGGAAGAGTAAAACCCGCCTAACGCACTGCGGGATACTGTCAAGATCGCGACATGAATAGACTACAATTCCCGGCATGCCCTGGGCCGGAACTACAGATCCTGTGATCCTTCGCGACGGAACGCGATCTCACGAGAAAACATTTAAGGAAGTCGGCGGCTGGGGATCGGTGTCGGGAATTCCTCTGGAGAACTGGATTACGGTGTTTGGGTATTCAGATTGTTTGGTGTGGTATGGGTGCTTTGCACCACAGATATTTGCAGCGGGATCGCTGATTTCTTTGAGTCTGTGTGTTTTGGGGCTACTCGGTAACGGCTGTTACTGTGGTGCAGTTTCATGACTTTTGGACAATTGGATTTGGCTCGGTTGGCATTTTCGGGCAACGGAGGATACACTGCTTTTGTCTAGTGGTGTTTAGGGCGCACATTAACTTTTGTGGTTGTTCATTACATATACTTTGGATCCTACCCTATACCCAGCTAAGAGACATTATTTGGGTGATTGGAAGAACTAAGAGTAACAAGTGTCTTCATATGTTTGTTTTCGTTGAACTGGATTTCACATCTAAAGGTGGCAGCGTGCATTGCATTGTGTATAGGTGTTAATTTTTGTTTATACCTCTTCTAATTAACAGGGGTATTCTGGAGGTGTATGGTTTACACTCTTCCCCTGTGATGCATTGTAGAGGTATACTTAGGTAGGTTCTTATCTATGTGATACATGTTATATAGAGACTCTGAAGGGTGTTGACAATTATCATATTACTGTTACCTGCCTTTTGTATTGCTATAGTTACACCACAACAACTCCTACGCTGCAAGATACCTCTGCACATCTACAAAGTTTATATTTTCCTTTACAGGTACAACTCCTATACGGTTGTTTCATATGTACTGTTAGTTCTGATTAGTGCAAACATAGTCTTATGCGTGTGCTCTGTTTATGTCTTTCAGATCTCCCTCCCTGCTGTCTCCTTCCTTTCCTTCCCTGATCAGTTCACTTCTCATATCCAAATCTCCAATCGGCCTCCAAATTTTAATTGACACGTTTTAAAAATGTTGTAATTCAAGAGGCCTCTAACTAAATATAAACAAAACTAAGTGTATGATCTTTGGCAAGAGGAAAAAAGGAAGTCGCAGTATCCATGCAGGGGGTGAAGCACTTGGTAGAATAGTTATGAGTATTTGGGTGTCAGACTTAAGGACTATCTAAGGTGGACAAAACAATTGGAGAAATCCAAATTAATTATTGAACATCAATCCAATGCTATTTTAAGGTTTTATAATCAAACTAAGTCACGTCCAATTTCCCCAGCTGTGGAAGTTTACCGGGCAACAGCTCAGGGAGCTGCTCTTTATGGGGCGGAGATATGGAGTCATGGTAATTTACACTCGTTCACTATTGCAAAGAACAGTTTTTTTTAGAAGGTTATTTGGTTTACCATCCAGCTCTCCACTAATCCCCATGTACCTCGATGTCGGGATAGAAAGAGTTGCTACTCTGGCTATTCTAAAATTTTTGGTATATTGGATTCGACTTTGGTCTACACCTGAGCTTGCAGTTTTAAAGACTCACTGGTAGATGTACTGAATCTTCAATGAGCCAGGGAAATCCCATTGGTTAAATACGTCTTTGGGTGGTTTTCTAAACCTGGAATGCAGAACCTGTGGGATGAGCCCAACACTATTTTAAAATCTGATAATACATTGTTAAAAATTCGGTATTGGACTTATATAAATGATCAATATGCTATGACTACCCACAATGTCTCTCTAACCATTACGTTCCTGGCCCATAAGCATACTTCCTTATTTGAAGAATTCCTAGATTTAATTTTCTATTATAACTAGGAACCTGTACATAAGATTTAATTGTAGAATTGTACCATTGTGGACCTTTACAAGTAAATGGTCCGCAAACCAAGAAATTAAAATCTGCCCCATTTGTGATCTGGCTTTCGAAGATGAGAAGCATGTATTGTTTTTTATAAGGAGTATTCTCATATGCGCTGCAAATGGCTAGTTCCAATCTGTCGTAGCATGGCCACGGGTAGTCACTTAGAAGCCTTTAGGTTCCTAAAAAGTGATACTTCACAAAAAATAGTATTTGCTGGAAGTACATTTTTTAGAAGCAATGTGGTACAAGAGATCAAAAGTTCTAAAGGCTTTTGAATGATGTGCCTCACTGGTTGACTTTTTCTATTATGTACTGTTGTTTAATTTTATATTACATTATGCACTATGCACGGACACTTTCTTGCACCTTTTGCACAGCCCTCACATTATAGGTGAGGACAGAATCTGCGTATGTATAGGAGGCAAATTGCTATTGTTTTTATAAATAACCAAAAAAGTGAATCTTGAGGCCCCAGTTGTTTGATATCTGAAGTAATACATATTCTAGCTTGTTTTGTACTCTTTTTATGAGGTGTTTTTATTGTGGTTTTCTGTGTATTTTAACTGCCTGGAGGGAAATGATGGAATTATGAATATTTATTGATATTATGAATGATTTAATGAATTGACTGAAGCATTGTATGGCAATTGGGATGATGTTGTATTGGGTGTATATAGGTCCCCCGTCTTTCATTTTTGCCTTGTGAATTGATTGATTGTGCTTTTGTTTTTATTTGTTGTGTGTACTTTAATGGTTTATTCAACCAAATAAAGTTATATTAGTACTACTACTATTAAATCAGAGCTCTTCTCTCTGACCAGTCTGCGTTTTCATCAAAAGTGGGAATGTTTCAATACAAACTCCTCCTGAAGTTCATGATGTTCTGTCTTTTCCTTGAATTTCCTCACTAGACTTCTCCATTATTTGAATCTGCACTTCTGTCTGAAATTCCTAAACCATGAAGTACCCAGAAGCCCTGCAGTCATCTGATCCAAAAATTGAAACGGGGACTCTTGGCAGTGGCGGCTCCTCCCCTAAGGTGGAGGAGCATTGCCCCACTGCTTTCTAGCAGTGAAATAAAGGGAAAATAAAATGATAATAAATTGTGTTATTATCATTTTATTTTCTTCTACTTCTGCAGCTTTGTATGAGGGGCAGGGACATGTGAGGAGTGGTAGCACCCCCCTAAGTGTGTAAAGACAGCTTGGATGGCCCTTTCGGGCCAGCCAAATAGTCTTGCACACTTCTTATGTTCACCATGCAGGCTGCATTACAGCCTGCGTGGAGAACATGCCCAGGCTGCCACTAAGTGTCTAAGTGCCGAAACACTGCGCTCAGACCAATCACAATGCTGCTAAGGCAGCGTTGTTTGTGGCTTACTGGGAGTCTGGGTGTGCTTCCTGGTCAGGCCAGCCAAGGAGGACTACAGATGAGAAGTGCGGCGAGAAGGTACGTTTTTCTTTTATTTTGTAATACCTGCTTAACCCTCGTCCTCCCATCCTCATGCCTCTTCCCAAGCCGCCCCACCTACCATCTGTGCTGTCCGCAGCTGACTACTGGTGTGGTCACAAGCACTTGTAAAAAGATTGTGGGCTCTATTATTAATGGACACTTCTGTTACTCTGCTGTTCATACCTAGTCTGTTACTCAGGGATGAACTGATCCACTTCCTGATAGCTATGGACACGCACAAACATAATGACCCGTCTTTCAACGGTAATAGCAGATCCGCTGCCTTTCTCCTTTGGTCTTTTGCTTCTGCAGTAAGTCTTTTGTCTACCTCAGTCTGTACTACTTCAGCCTTATTAGCTGAGATCTCAATGGGATATTGTTTTAGGAATTCAGGGTCATCGAGTAGAACTTCTCCTCTCAGCCTTGTAAGTCCTCTGTTGAGTTTCTACTTGGAGCATTAGGTTTTTTAAATGTATTTATTTATTTGTTATTGTCCAATATCACAAATGCAATATACATATGACAGCAATTATACATTATGCATTGACGTGATTCTAACAATGTATTGTTTAAAGGACTTCTGTAAACAGTTTTTCCCATCAAAGATTCCAATAACGCGTGTCATTACAACAAATGTCTTACAACGCAAAAAACATTACAACGCATGTCATTACATCGTATATTCCATTAAAATGCATTCCCCAAAGTAATACCCTGGCAGAGTTAGAATAGTAATTGCGTTGTAATTGATTATGCGTTGTAACGACATACATTGTAACGACATGCGTTGCAATGGATTTTGAGATGTAAAAAATGTGTTGTAATGACACGCGTTGTAACATGTGCGTTGTAAAGTGACATATTTGTGATGAACTTATTAACCCTCCTACCCTCCCCCCCTTAAATTACCGGTACTGCTAGATGATATCATATCGCCTTATCAAACTTGGCGCATTAGTGTCTATTGCCCTTATTTCCTGACTATGACTGGCAGTCGCATTGTGGCAGCCTTTCTCACTCGGGACAGTTGGAGTCTGTGAGGTCATCTCTCCTATCTCTTCTATCTCTTGAATCATTGCTCCCCACGCCAACCGTATTTCTGGAAGCTTGACATCACTCCTGGTCTTGCTCAAATGGTTCTCTTCAACCAACGCTCATTCTTTTAAATCTTTCATCCATTTTTTCACCTACGGGCCTTGTGGGGACAACCAGTGGATCGCTATTCTTCTCTTGGCTATTGTAAGACCTAATACCAGGAACAGTCTAGTACTTTTACGTTTGGGATTTTAAGGGATCAAGCCCAGAAGGCATCTCTGAGGTGATTTCCCACCCCCTAATTCTATTCAGTTGTTCCAGTATCTCGGTCCAATATCTTTATATCATTTGGCAATTCCAAACCATATGGACAAAATCGGCCTGTGCGTGTTGGCAACGAGTGCATTTGAGGTCTCTACATGCATTGATAGCATGAAGCCTCTTGGGGATAGGTCATTTGAACTATATTGCATTGCATTTGTTTAAGTCTATTACAGATCAAGACTTTGTGGACGCTTTCGCAAATCTTTTCCCAGTCTTTTGTCAATAACATGTGCTCACTGCTCCCATGCCATTTCTCTTCCACTTTCAGAGGCTTAGTCAATTTATCCTCTCTGAGCGCCCTGTATAAGTGGGAAACAATTTTACTGTCCTCCCGCCATTGCTATTATAGTGACCAGAGTTTGTGCAGGCCTAGGGGCGTCCAGGAACATCGGCCTGGCGGTGGCTTCTATTTTAGGGTATTGTAAAAATTGACCCACCGCTAATGCAAATGTAGTGACTGTGTCCTGATAAGTAATGAACCTATTCTCCAGGTAAAGGTCAGGAAACAACAGCCTCCTTCCTTCCTTTTTTCGACAGACATATCATGCTCAATGCGAGCGAACTGTGGCACGACCCTAATATCTGCCTTTGGTGCGTAGGGTGCACTTTTAATGAAATGTTTAATCGTTCTAACCCAAATGGTGCTCATGAGCCCTATTAATGGGGGGGTTTCTCCCTCCCCCACCTCATCTGTCCAGAGAAGCGCCCCGAGTTGTTTCCTATCATAAGCGCCCTCTAACAGGGTGCGCTACCAAGAGGGATCGGTATCCAATCATGCTGTTGCATGTTGCAATTGTGATGCTAGATAATATAACTCTATGTCTGGTTTTTCAAGACCCCCTTTACCCCATTGTCTTATTATCACCTCCAGGCTTATGCTACATCTCTTTTCGTTTCATAACAGCTGGATGAGAAGCCTGTTCAAGTCTCTGAATACCGTATGTGGTATTTCATTGAAGGATCCCTGCATCGTTTACAAATTGGAGCATTAGGTTATTAAAGCTGTGGAGGTAGTATGTGGAATAACTATCAGAGAGAAATAATTTTTTACATGTTCCCACAGACTTTAATACAACCCTTCTGCTATTGCCTATTCAATCCAGACTGCGTCCGAGACAAATATTGAAATTCACCAACATACCCAACAAAATGTTTGTGTCCTTTCTTTGTGATCAACAGCCCGGCATTAGCCAATACGGCTGTGTGCTTTTTTTCTTTACCATAGATAACCTTAAACTGCTTGAGAAATTGATCCCAGTTAGTTAGCCAAGGACTTTGATTCAAATGTAGTGCAGTAGTCCAAATAAGGGTGTCTTTAGATAAACATGATATCACAAATACTATGTTGGATGTATCGCTAGTAAAATGTTATAGTCGTACTAAAAGTGCAGCTGACACTGTGAAAAATATTTTGAAGCTGATGAGGGTCTCTCCCAAATTACCAGGGAAGATCAAAAAGTAAGTTATTAAATGGTAGCTAGTTCTTTTGCTTCATGTTCCTCAATTACTGCTATTTTTTCTGGTACTTGTATTATCTCCGGAAATGAATTTCGAAGTACGAGAGGGTGTAGCAGTGGTATTGCAAATGAGCGATACTTGGTTCATTTGCTTCAGCAAGAATGCATTTGGAATCTATTTCTTTTTTCTGGTGATGCCATAAGCCATTGCTTGAATGGATTTTCCAGTCGGGTCCATGGGGGTCAGAGGTAAGGCTGGAAAAAATTCAGGATCCTTATGAGCAGACCTGCTCAAAGCCCTGCTACCCCTGGACACCTAGAGAGAGCATATCATTAGTTTACACAATTGTAGTAGGAATCAGGAGAAAACAAAGGAGATAGAAATACTGGACTGACTCTCACTCTCAGAATAGATTTAGCAGAGGTGAAGGACATCACATAACAATCTAAGTGCTTGAGCAGTGGAATGCCCATGAACCAGTTGTAGGAGAAACAGAGGACCATAGGTAAGTATAAGTATACTGGCTGGAGTGATCTCATATGATCAGATGTAGCTGCGTTGACCCCTCGAGCAGACAGGGATAACAGACAAAGAACCCCAGGACACCACCTCAAACCAGCACTGGTCATGACCTGAGGACGTAAGCAAGAGATGAATACTCGAAGGTATCAAGCTCGACAAAGTACACTATAGGGATGGAAGCATAAAATGGATTCTAACATGAGAGAAGTTAGATGGAAGAAAACAAGAAATTAGGGGGATATTCTCAAGAACTTGTGATAATTATCGCAAAATTAGCTTAACGCAACTTTGCACATCGCAGTCTATAGTGGGAAAATAACACTGTGTTAGCGTATTCTCAACACGGCGGTACCATGCTATAGTCTCATGCTAACGTGTCAAATGACAGCCATAAAATTACTGTGATGGCACAAAGTGCAACACTTTAACTACAGAACAGAGTACACAACTGGTTCTGCTTCTGCGAAGAAACTGGCCAATCACATCTGGCATAGCAGGAAACTGTGAGATAATAATATACGTGTACAACCTCACATCTGTGATGTAGTTCAAATGTCCACTGTCCCGCATCAAATAGTGTGCTCCTCCCAAAACAGTCACAATGTACATTGTCATGCAGTCTGAATGTAAACCTGAACAATGCATCGACATACATGTCAACACAATGTTAAAATGCATCTCCCCTTCACATTGCAGAAGGACAATAAACACCTCTTGCAGAGCAGACCAGACAACTCATCAGTGATGATGAAGAGGATCTCCACACCTTCGACACCGACGTCCTACAACAGCTCATGGACAGGCATGGCAACCCACTTCCAGGGAGCAGGGCAGCTCAGCTGCATTGAGGAGAGCCCACCCCCTGCACAGACGGTACAGCAGGAAGCACCCACCACCACAGCTGGCTACCAGCACGTCACTGAAGAACACATTGAGTTCCAAGGTCAGGTGTTAGACTGCCAGAAGGATGTGGCTGAACAGGTGTGGGTGGGGCTCGACCTTATGGCAGCCAAACTAGATGGCATACGTAGGTGTTTAGGTCACAGCAGGGACCACTTACACTGCCTAATGGACGCCCAAAGTTCGCTCCATGATTTCCAATATTCCATACCTGACATCGTTGGAGTCATGACTCTGAGAGGAGAACAACTGTCAGAGTGGCCTCAGCGATGTCAGCCGAGAGTTGGCACAGATGCTGAGGACAATGGAGAACATGGAGCAGATGCATGCAAAAAGATTGGCTGCCACGGATGCACACCAGCGAAAAGTTGTTGGTATCCTCCATGCCCTGCCAATCCTCATCATCGCCTTGCTGCCACTAAGGCAGCCACTGATGAATGCTGCTGGTACTTCTACACACACATCTCTGGCTCCTGATGTGTCAGTGGCACACAGTGCTGCAGACCAAACATCAGAATCCACATGTCAGACAAATGACATAGAGGACGAAGATGCGGGCGATTCCAACTTTGTATTAAGAAGGAGACATAAGCAATCTTCTCTGCCATATGCCCTGTTTCAGCTTGGTTCGGCCCACTGCATCATGTCCTGTAAAAACACCTCCCACTGTCCCCCGAAACACTCTGCGACACTAACATTGGACCTCGACATGGACTGCCAAATTTTGTTTGCTTACCAATGACACAGCAATCAGACTGCAGACTGCACTCTTCCTCTTCCAATGTACTTGTCGATCCCTAAATGACTCTGGCTGGCCCTCCACTGGGCTACAAAATAATGTGGGGTTTGCATGGCCATGTACTGCTCCAGCTCTGACACTCCACCGAATGTGAATAAATCATTTCATTCAAATTCACACAGATGTGTCATGTTCATAATCGATCAAGTATGAAAGTATGGATGAATGTAAGGACATTGGGCCCGATTCACCGAATGAACTTAAGACTCAATCCTAAACTTATTACTATTTTGGTATTCACAGAATGCACTTACTCATTTCGGTATTCACAGAAGGCACTTACTCATTTCGGTATTCACAGAAGTTAGTAGTCCTAACTTTAGGACTTCTAAATGCCTTCTGTGAATACCGAAAGTCTTAAAATTAGGATTTTTCTCAGTTTAGTAGTAGTAAATTTAGGACTCCTAACTTTAGGTCTCCTAAATGCCTTCTGTGAATACAGAAAGTCTTAAAGTTAGGATTTTTCTCAGTTTAGTAGTAGTAAAGTTAGGACTCCTAACTTTAGGACTCCTAAATGCCTTCTGTGAATACTGAAAGTCTTAAAATTTATAAGGTTATAAGAATAAGTTGAAATATGAATTTTTTAAGATTAATGGCTAGATGTAGGTAAATCTTATTAACCGATTCATAAATACCGAATTTTACCGATTCGGTATTTATGAATCGGTAAATAAGATGTAGGTAAAAATTCAGTAATTTTTACCGAATCGGTAGGATTCGGTATTTACCGATTCGGTAATTACCGAATCGGTATTTGCCATTGATTCCTATGGGCCTTGAATCCCAGAGAAATCAATAGCAAATACCGATTTGGTAATTACCGAATCGGTAAAAATACTGAATTGCCAAGGGGAACAGGGTGTCACTTTGACACCCTGTTACACCCCTGTTTCTGGCTTGTGTGCCATGTGACACACATACATGCCCTTAGGGCATGTATGTGTGCCACATTGGACAGGTGTACATGCACAGATGTGCATGTACACAGGAATTCGTTATTTGGTACCCAATGGTAGTAGGTGGTAAATAACGAATTCTAAAGGCCCTGTAGCACTGTTTAAAGTGCTAGCTACATAAGAAATTACAGATTCAGTAATTTTACCGATCGGTAATTTTACCGAATCTGTAACATTACCGATTCAGTAAAATTACCGAATCTGTATGATTTTGCAACCCCTACATGCCAATGTCCAAATACCGGTCGTAAACGGCTGAAAATCGGTATTTTCGGCCGTTTCCGACCGGTATTTGGACACCTACATCTGGCCCTAAATGTCAAAACAGAGCTTAGAAGTCACTAGTGGTCAAAAGTTTACTTAAGATCTTGAGATACCCCGTCCAAATTCAAAGTGCAGGCTCACCACAATGGAGAGCAGGCCGGATACAGGACTCGGAAATTTCCCACTGAAGAACTACCTTGGATGGAGCTTTTGTGGACATCGAGAGTCTACTGCATAGTCATCGAACCAGACAAAGGGGGTCCTGAGTCATCGCCGAGCTGCACTAAAGTGAATGCCGTGCATCATCGTTGAACCACGTAGAGCGTTGTTGTCGAGCTGCACAGGCAATGGATGGGTCAGTGTTGAGCAGCCTCTGCGTCACTTCAAAGGGCAATGCAGCTGAAATTCTGAATCAAGGCATTTTGTTATGTGTTGCAGAAATCAGCTGCAGAACCCAGTTCTGAGGCTGAGGAATGGAGGGAGCACCTCAGTCCCACATGACTCACAGATTGTATAGTCCAGTAGCAGCAGCAGGATTGCATGAAGTCTTTTGTGTCCCTGAAACTTCAGAAATCAGGGGGCAAGCCAGCAAGCCTTTGGAGTTACTCTACGTTGAAGCGAGATTGGGTCCAGCCCTTGTTCTCAGCAGGGCAGAGATCAGCAGGCAGCAGAGCAGCTCAGCAAAGCAAAGAAGCAGTTCCTCAGAAAAGTCAGTCACAGCCAAGTGGCAATCCTTACAGCACAACAGTTTTATTCTAGTGTCTGCTCACTCTCCGTATGTGAGGTCCCATATGAGAGTATAGTCCTAGGAGGTCGGGGATAGAGTGGTCCCCTGTTCTCATCGCCTCCCCTCTGCAGTATTGGGGCCCCACTTGGTTTTCGATTTGCATTGTCCCCCGGGGGCGGCTGGTGGTCCGTTAGCACTTCCATAAGTCTTGTCAAGGGCCCTCTTAATTAGGAGATTCCACTGTGGTGAGCAGCAGGCAGACCCACCCAAGCCTGTTACAGCCCAAGTGCCCTTGTGCCCCACCTGGGGACTTACGGGGGTATGAGCTCCTGTATCCTCTGCTAAACTGCAGGCTTCCTTCTCCCAGGGCCGCCAGACTCTGTCAGTGCAGCAGATGTCTTATTGGGCCTCATATGCATCCGAGCCTCGTGTCACCGATAGCGGGGGAGAGGCCACCTCCCCATTCTTCATCGCAGCCTCAGCAGTTGCTTCCTCCAGGGCTGGCAGGCCTCATTAAGTATGGACTATTCCATGAGGCCTCCTCATGCCTTGTGGTATCAATAGTGCGGGAGGAGTTGACTCACCACTCCCAGTCACAGTCTCAGTGGCGCTTTTCCTAGGGCCGGGAGACCACTGTCTGTGCGGGCACTGCCCCCACGGCCGCCTTATGCAGCCGGGTCCAGTGGAACATCAGCAGGGGAGGGGCCGTCCAACTCACTGCTCCACGTCGCGGTCTCCTTCCAGCTCTGACTCAGTGAGGGGTCCCACCTTGGTGCAGCAGCCCTTCCCGTTCTATTGGCTGGTTCTCGGTTCTGTCTTCAGTACCCAGATGGGCTCAATTATCCACACGTTGGTCAGCAATATAAGACGCTCAAAGCGCAGCGTGGCTCAATGGCGTCCAGCATGTGCAGGGTACACACCCCGGTGGCCTCAGTGCCTGTGCAGACTTGGGATGCAGGAGCCCCGTTCTCCTGTGTCCCCAGGAGGGTGGAGGGAACAAAAACAACTGAAATCCCAGGATTACCGTGGCACCTGGATGGAGTTCGCTTTTGTGCGACCGCTCCTGTGTTGTCTTGGCTATGCCTCTGAGCTGGTCAACATACTTTTTGTGTGGGAATGGGTCCCTTCTTACACAAAATGTATGATGAAAGGCACTATCCTCTTTTTATGTGTTCTCCTGAATGCAGCACACGCGCAACGAGGAAAAAACGAGGAGAAAAGTATTTCTCCTCCATACAACACCCTCAGTGTGGTGCTGGATTTTGGTGCAAATCAATGTCTGTGTAGATAGGGATTTGCATCACAATCCATGGATGGGTGCATGGGTTGTGTCAGTGCTTAATTTGTAAAATATGAAGTCCAGGTGCTCACATTTTTGTAGGAGGCCACGCCCACTTTACCAGCTCCACCCAGTGGCTCCACCCACCAGGTTGCCTGAACATTGGCATTTATGTAAAACACCTATATTAGTCAACATGGATTGCACATGCTTCATTACTTTCTTTTTAGTTTTTTGTCTATGATGCGCTTTCTAGAAAGTACAGCAAGTCTGCCAAATACAACAGACAGCCTTGCCAATTACCAAGCATCAGGGGGCGTGTGTGTTTGAAAATGTGCATGTATGTGAATTTGCGTGTGTGTGTGTGTAATGACAGAGAAACATAATTTAATCATGGTGCAGTGGGGAATGTGACCTATATTGCGAATATGCAAGCCATTTTAAAATAAGGGCAATTGGTTAGTATTAAGCTCAAGACTCATTTCCTCGCCCCTTCCAGCTCTGCCCGTCGCGAATGCAGTTTATTTCATTGTTCTCTTACCACAGAGAGAAGTGCCGATACAGAACGTATTATATGAGCAGATGCCCCTCTCATTTACACAAAGAGACCCATGTAAACCTAGGAACGAGCCTGGCAGAGAGGAATGTGCACATGAAACAGTAAGGTTTAGGCCATTTGGGAACATGAAACTCTAAGACGATCTTAAAAATCTTGGAAGTAAGTGCTCAGGGCTAGGCAAAACATGAATGCAAATACTTCAAAAAAACAGAACGGTGGGTTTCCTTTCAGTTTCGGAACATATTTTAATTATACAGGGCCAGCGCTGGGCATGGGCAGTGTGGGCAGCTGCCCAGGGCCCCATAGTCAGCCCTTCAACTTAGGTCCCCTTACCAACGCGACACAGCCAGGTTATGGCATTAAAGGTGGGACGACCTTGCAAGTGCTCCACCCTAGGGGGCCCCCTCCCGTGGCCTCATTGGTTTGATGTAGCCAGGCGAACCTGAGGGGGGTGAGGGGTAGTGAGTAGTCCCAGTTGCAAGAGAAGAGAACACTTTCCTCCAGTGTGTCCAGCAACTAGGCCTCCACCCCCACAAGAGTGGTGGCACAGCGGGATGGCTATTGTCCTCCTGTTAAGCTCTCTGGCAGTATTAACACTTTCTGCAGATAACCAACCCTCACACCTCCCGCCCTTTATGAGCGATTAAGAGGCACTTAAGGAGAGGGAGGGGCTTGATGAGCAATGCTGTTAGTACATGCACCACTTTAAATTATGGTGTTCCCGCCGGGCCCAAAAGAAATTAAGTTATTACTGTCCTAAATTACACATACCTGCGTGGAATCAGGGCTCCATTGACCAGACCTCCGTTTTGAACTGAAGTAAGCACATGGTTGGCAGTTCATACCGGCGTCTCCTTGGCTCTTAGTGACACTCTGTTTAAATAAATTCACTGCCCCGAACTCCCCGGGGTCTCGCGCCTAGGAGTCTGGGAGCAGACCACCTCTATCTGCCATCTCGGCCTCGGATCACATAAGGAAGACGGCTGCAGCGCGGGCCTGCATTGATGCTGTGATTAGATTAGAAGATACTCTCTCCACAAAAACGAACATAGCTGCCAAGGTTTCAGATTGCTATGTGTGAAATTTATATAATTTCGGTGTAATTATGAGTGACATTTCAACCACTACTAGTGACACTGTCTCCCGAGCAAAATCAAACAATTAAGACGATGGAAACATAAATTAAAAAAATTACAACCATTTGAACAGCGTGAAACTGTAAGCATTTCTGAAAAGAGTTAGTTCTGGTACCTGCAGGTCTATGGGCTGGTGCTGGGCTATAGCTGTTTCCGGGGCATAAGAATATAACATGGACTGTTTTAAATCGTTTCTCCCACATTTATCTAGCAAGAATTACTTTTCATTTATATCACTCAACAACACTAATGCAGGTTAGAATTTTAAGTGCTATGGTGCTTCAGGATTGTAAATTCAAAAGCTGAAAAGCTAATAAAATATAATACCGATCTTGCTTTAAATTAATTTAGAAAACAGCCACTGTACTTGGGACCTATTAAAGAAAAGCACCAACCTTTTCATCGTAAAGCTCAAGGTTAGCAGCACATCCGAGTATCCGCATCACAATATTAACTATTTGTGAAGAAATTCTCTTACCATCATGCAGGTGTGCATCATGTCAAGTGCCCGCTAACGACCCCCTGGACACCTTCAGAGGCAGCAGATTGGTTGCCGAGCTCCTAAACCCTCTTAACCAAGTGTTGAACTTTCTGGCCGCGCTCCATATTTGCAGGCCGCAACTGTGGTCTGCAAGGCTGGCTGAAGGCAGGCTTACGCCTCGGGCAACTGCGGCGGCCGTGGCAATTAAAGTTTGCCGCCCGGCCCGCCTCCTGTGTAGACATTCAGGCCTCCCCGCTGTCCTGTCATGCTTGTGTGCCGGGGGTTGGGGGGACACAACTGAATCCGTCTGATGCGGTAAATAAATACTGAATTCAGCGAAGGTGGGTGGGGGTTAGTAACAGCTGGTACGTGGCCACGCAGTGGTCCGGGCCGGTGCGAGCCCACGGCCGTGCCGTGATTAAGTGCATTGCTCCCTCCGGACATAATTATGTGCACAATTACGTGCCACTCTGCCCACAATCTAGCCAGCCGCCTTTAGTTCTAACATCCAAAGCAAACTCTCATGGCGCCAAGCAGGATGTCACGTCCTCCCAGAATGACGTCATGTTCACAGGAAGAGCTGTGCCGGGGGCAGTTGGAATGTTGATACAGTGTTGCAGCTGCGCTGACGCTGGCGCGCTGCGAACCTCAATCTTGCTGGAGCAACGTGTGTAAACCACAGCCAGTCGGTGCTGCCACAGACTCTGTTTTAGTCACTGCTAAGTGCTTTCAGTGACAGCTCGGACACCCAGCATAAGCGTGACAATGCAGAGGGTAGACCCGGCCCTGAGAAATAAGTGCCGGTGCTAAGCACCGGAAAGCACCGGCACAAATTAAGCACTGGGTTGTGTTTTTTCTGTGTTTCCCACTAGCATTTCATCTTCGGAAAAACGAGCCTCGCTGGACCTCCAATGATGTCCTAAGCACCTATACTGATGCATTTCAGTGTGAGTCATCATCACGCTGTCACTGCTACCTGGCCATCGGTAAAGGGTAATTTGATCATCTACCACTTTAACCGCTTGGGTTTAAGTGGCATACACAATAATAGCACTAATATTGAGGTACGTCAGTCCAGACGCACGCCCTCATGCTATTACCATGTTTAGGGATGAGAAATAGCGATTCATGGAAGACAATGGACCCCCTTTTTCTTCTTCATTTAATTTATTACCTTTTAACATGGAATGGAAATCCCAGCAAAGCGTATTCACCCTTACAAAAGCAGGAGCGCATTGTGAGCTAAAATATTTAAATGATAATGTCACTTAACAAAATATAGTGTCAGAAATAGGACCCCACTGATGACAGGACGCGCTGTGCAATGGGTTGACCCAGTAATCTAATTTGCTTGAAATTTAAATTGATGTCGCTCTCCTAGATTAAGGCTGCCGCAGCGGCTCGAGAAAATTAGAATTTCTCGCCTTCCAATTGCCTTGAATCCAATTCAAGGACTCTTATGGTTTCAAATGCGTCAAATACGGTGCGAAGGGCACAACTTCTGCAGATGAGGCTTGCGGTGGGAGCGTGTGTGTGACGTCTGAAGCGAGAGCTACGCAAAGACTAGCAAGTGATTAGGGCTTCCGTGCTGAACCATTACTGCAGCTTCCTTTTCATCAATAGGTAGAAACAACAGACTATAGAAGGGACGCTTCCTGTGTCATCTTTAGTGATTGTATAGTGGCGGAAGAAACCATGCTGTATCTTTAGGCAGACAAAGCGCTACGCTCAGGGCACAAGTCGGGGGTACACGCAGGTACACGGGGCCTCATTTATGAGAAATGACGCATCGCTGCGTGAGCAGCGATGCGTCACTTCTCAGTGCTCACTCCTTGCGACATTTCTGATGCGTCATATTTAATGTACGACGCATCATGTCGCAAGGAGTTACAGATACGTCAGAATTTCTGACGTATATGTAAGCGCAAAAGTGACGCATTGCTGGAGTGTGTCACAAAAGTGACGCAACTCCAGCAATGCGTCATTTGACATGGGGCTTGTTGACATGGGGCAAGCCCCATGTGAAAGGGCCTGCGTCAGTCTTATGCCTGCTGTGAGGCAGGCGCAAGATTTTGACGCAACGGCGTCCTAAAAGTGACGCAGTGAAATCTCATAGATTTCACTGCGTCACTTCTATGACCCTTCCTTGCGTCAATACGCCCCCCTTGCATACATTATACCTGGCGCAGGTATAATGTGGCGCAGGGGTTTACAAAGTGACGCATCTACCTAGATGCGTCACTTTGTAAATATGGCGCAACAAGGCGATTTTTTACGCCACTGGTGCGTCACAAAAAGTGATGCACCGGCGGCGTAAAAGTGACGCACAGCCTCATAAATGAGGCTCATGGTGTCCATCCACTATTTTTAGGGGGTGGACGCTTCCAACCTGACAACAAGTTGAGCCTCACAAAAGTATGTTTAACTTGTCTCAGCCACCGGGACATGTTCAGCAACGCCTGTACATCATCTGCTTTCCATTCCCTTTTTCACCTCCAGCTGGGCCGAAGATTAAGGCCGAAGTTAAGGGGGACATCAGGCCGCCTTTTGTTTGAATATGATGACTGAAGGCTTCCTGGAACCTCACACTTAAAAGTAAATGCAATGGAGGGAAAACAAAGGCACATAACTTCTTACACAAGAGAGGCATGCTTTTGACTTTGTTCAGTCCCTGTATATAAGTGCATGCACTGTAAGAATGTCAGATGTGTTGGTGTGTCCCAGTATTTCCACAAATAACAATTTCAACAGCACTGTTTTATTTCTTCTATTGCACTACACATCCCAATACAGGGTGTCAGACCTTTTTACACACATGCACGTTATACATTCACAATAAATCATGTAAGTGTGTAAATCAATGTACAAGATGAGTGACATGAGACAGGATTACAAGGTGTAGGAGTCACATGTCCATATCTCACTGTGCTATAGTGGAAGGACTACAATTTATGAACTGCAGGTAACCAAAGTATCTATGTGTTTAAAGCAGTAACCCACTTACCTATCTACATAAAATAAATATCTGTCATCTGCATGTTACATGATGTGCTTAGCAGGAGACACATTCACCTTCTACCTTTGATTTAAATCTGGGACTTCACAAAACACAAATCTCTCCCACAAATGCGTTAACCTCCAGAGTTATCTAACCATTAATACCATTCCCTGAGATTGGTTGGATACTGTTAGAATTCCCAAGATCCCTGGTTGGCTGAGGTAGGTACCGCAGGACAACCAGGGATCCGTGAAGACAGGTCATCTACAGAGATAGCCCCCACTCCACCCCCTTGGTAGCTTGGCACGAACAGCTAGACTTATCTTCAAGGCTTAATGTGTAAAGTATTTGCAATTACACTCACAGTGATCCAATGATGATACCACAAATAGACTCCACACGAGTTTCATGGAAAACAAGTATATGTTTATAAAACGATATATGATGTGACCACACAATACTAAACCAACATATGCGTCGGGGTAATGTCCCCCCTGGCCTATTACTATTAAACTAAACTAAACAATCCTACGTACTCCGAATTTTGTAATATACAGTTCAATATGCAACAGTCAGGTACTTCACAACATAAGAATAATGCAGATCGTAATAAGTTTATCTGGCGATTTGTACTGTCACTGAAATGCAATGCATAAGCAACAAAGTGGTAAACTGTTATGTCCCTGTAATGCAATGCGTACGGTCCCCCATCAAGTACTCTGGTGGGAAAAAGCAATGCAACGTGTAATACAGTTATCTGGCAATTTGTTATGCAAAACTAATGCAACGTGGAACACATATATCCGGCAGTTCGGTATGCAATGTGTAATACGACAATTCATCAGATTGTGGTGCAGGATTCAGACAAGGCGTAATATATCTTTCAGGCAGTTCGTTATGCAAACCTAGTGCAGTGCATAACACACCTATCAGGCAGTTTTGTTAGGTAAACTAATACAATGGGCAATACGACAAAACAGGTAGTCCGTTGTGCAGGAATAAAGCAATGCATTATACAATCATCAGATACTCTGGTATGCAGAAGTAATGTAATACGTAAGTTACTCTGGCACCATTCACGGTGCCTCTGGCTGTCTCTCCGCCACTTGTGATGGCTTGCAGTTAGTCTTCGGCCACAGTTGCCCCCCCACACAGGTAAGATAGAACAGGGTAAATGCAGCTTCACACTCAGGCCCTATGCTGCCACTTCCTTGGCACACGGGCCTCAATCCGAAGCAGAGGCTTGTGCTGCAGGAGAAAAAGGCTGAGAGCGTCTCCCTCCAAGCCCGGGCCCCGCCCCAGGAGTTGACACGCATTAACTGGGGGGCGCGAACCCACTCTCCTCTCCTCGTCCAGTGACTTGGGCCTCCGATGCAATTTCTCTGAATTTCTGGGCAATGGGAAGATCCCAGGCTGCACACTACACCTGCACTCAGAGTCAGTGAGACTCACTGGAACTCCCGGTGCACGATAACCAGACAACTCCTCACGAGGGTCTCAAGCTGCGCACGGCACATGCACGCAGAGTTGCTGAGACACACTTGATCTTCTTGTGCCCACGATCACAAGCCACAACTTGCGCAGGTCTCAGGTAGTAGAAAGCACACACACTTCGCGTTGCTGAGACACACTTTATCCTTCGGCGCCCTCGATCACAGGGTACCTCCAACAAGGGTCTCAGGCTGCAAACAACACACACACAGCGTCGCTGAGGCACACTCACTCTTCTGGTGTGCACAATCACGGGCCAATCCACACGAAAGTCTCAGGCTGCCCCCAAGCACACACACACACAGCATCTCTGAGACTTACTTAGCTTCTCTGCACACACTTTCACAGGACAATCCTCTCAAAGGACACACCACGTCTCAGAGTCTCGTTTGGAACTCCCGGTGACCAAGATCACAGGGCACAACTTGCGAAGGTCTCAGGCTAGACAGAGCACATGCACCCAAGGAGTATCTGAGAGTCTTCTTTGGAAACTTTTGTGTTCCTGTCTTTCCAAACAGGGAGCCTGCTCACCTCAGGCCCTTGGGGGTAGTTACTTCAGGACATAGCACACAGCAAAGTCCTTCAAGCAGGGGGATACAGCACACAGCAAAGTCCCTACAGCCTTTTCTTGGTTAAAACAGCAAACTGCAAGCCAGCCCAGATCACACAGCAAGAGCAGTCCTATACAGCAGTCTATTCAGTTGTGTTTTCCTTGGCAAAGACTCCTCTTGAGCCACCAAGTAGCTCCATTTTTGTTCTCACTTGTTCAAGCCATTCTCTAAAGTTCAGGGGCTTCAGCTTGCATAGTTATACACCTCAATGGCTTTGAAGTCTTTGTGTTACAGGGGGCACTGACCCCTGCTCAAACCAGTTCTAGGTGCCTCCCTACCGGTGACACCTTCTCCCTTTTATTAGTGGGGGTCTGGATTCTCAATCACTCAGCAGGAGATGGGACAATTGTTTTTATAGCACCAGCCCAGGCCTCTTCACCTCTAGGCCCACTCCTACTCCTACACACCAGATGCAGGTAAGCCTGTGCTGTCTCACCTCTTCCCCTGGCTCAAGGCATTCCCCAGTTCCTATTGCTTTTAAATCCAGCCAGTCAATCCACAACCAGGCAGAGACACACAGAAATGTTTAAAGCACAAAAACTCAGCCACATCTAAAAGAGTGGCTTACAAACACATAATGCAAAAACCATCTTCATAAAAAGATGTGTTATTGCAGGGTGAGTTCAGGCATACTAAACTTCACCTTTCCATCTCAAGCCCTTGGGGAGATAGGCTGGAAAACATAATACACATCCTCCCCATTCTATTTTAATGGGCAAGAAGGCCTTTCAGCTGTGAAAACGAAATTAAGATTATTTTACTGCCAGGTCATGGCACACACCTTGGTACATGTCCCACCTTTCACATGCACTGCACTCTGTCCAGGGGGTACCCTAGACCTAACATAGGGGTGCCTCATGTGTATGGAAAGGGAAGGACATGGGCCTGGTTAGTGCGTGCACTTATCAGAACAACATGGCAGTTTAGGAAACTGTGTGCAAGCCCTGCAATGGCAGGCCTGAGTTCCCTTGCCAAGGCTACTTGAGTGGGCGGTACAATAAGTCCTGCAGGCCCACCAGTAGCATTTGCATTATTAGCTCTGTCACACATAGTGCACTTCACTAAGGACTTTACTAGTAAAGCAAACATACCAATAATGGAAAACCAATCACCATTACACTTTACACTGGAAACACTTGCACTTTGACACTGTTTAGCAGTGGCAAAGTGTCCAGAGCATCTAAGTTGGCAACACATGTCAGAAAAAAGGTCATGGGGAAAATCAAAATGTTTAGGGAACTTTAGCCAAAAAGGGACAAGTCCTACAGGTACCTGTGCAGCAGATGCCTCAACCCAATCAAATATTTTAAAATGCAGACTTTGCAACCAATTAAGCAGAACAGATCTACTGCCATGTGTCTCCTTGTTGCCAATATCTTTGTGGCAGGATTAAAAAAAAATGCATTATTGAGGCCCAGATTTTGTGTCAGGTTGCGCCACTTTTTTGGCACAAACACTATGCAAAATCTTGTTTTTTAAATCTCTTAATGAGCTTAAATGTACTCATAATATACCTGATAAGCATATGTGCGAGATCCTAATATCTGATGTCACTTCTTGTTATGTCACTTCCTGTGATGTCACATGCAATGTCATGCTTCGTGACATCATGCACTGTCATAGCTTGCATCATACTTTCACATGCATACTCCCTAACTTGGTTTGTCCCCCAGTTCTTTTTTTAGAACTTGTGCCCTGGCTACACTGACACCCATCTTGGAGGTGATTATTAAACAGATGTTTTTATGTATATGAAGAGCTAGTTCAACTTCAATACGTAGATGTAGAGCTACGCTGACAGCTGGGGGTGACAGACAAATCAGCACAGAGACAACAGGTAGACGGGGTGTTATACTGACAGCTTGGCGGTGACTGAAGAACCAATGCAGCAAGGACTAGAGGATACTGAGTCGCTTGGACAGCCTCTTCAGTTTGCTTAAGGGCAGTATCATGCTAAGTATTTTGAGATATTGTCTTGAAATTTGGGAGGCAATTTTGAGCTCATTCACAGTGTCTTTAAATCTTTCCGCCATTGAGCTGCCATGAATAGTCTCAAGATCTACCCTTACTGTGGACTAGCTGCTCAAGGAGCTGCCCGCAAGAGCAAAGAAGCTCAGCCAGAGTTTGTGAGTCTCAACTGCAAATGATTAAGCTGAACACTCTTCAAACTTTCTGCAACAGAAATGAGTCTCAGATGCCAAGTCATATGCATTTTCACAACAGTCAATAAGAAGCAGTCCACAACAGTTAAAGATCTTCATTGGGAATTAAAATCTGAAGACCTATTGGATTATGGGAGTTATATTATTGGGCTACTTATATTGAGTTGCCCAGACCAATACACCCTTTTGCAAATGTGTGTGAAATCAAAGCCCAGGACTGGAAGCATGGTGTCCTGACGGCACAAATGATAGGGCCAGCTGCTCTGTAAGAACATGACTCTCAATCATTCTGTCTCATGTTTCCATGGTGATGTAGCACACCACTGAGGTTGATAATATTGACTTACAAAAATACCACACGCAAGACATCACCTACCACTACATCATCAATGTACATATATAAATATTCTTCTTCTCTCCAAACATACATACATAGACTTAGCTTGTGATATCATGTAATAGATGCAATATTTGTTCATGCAATATATTTAATATGATATAGTTGGGGTATATCCCCCATGGTAGGGAATTTTCACCTGAATCAGGCAATGTGGTGGATTTTCAGCTTTCTATATGGCAGACTTCGCACAACCTTTTTCCGGATTCTTACCTTTGCTTATGGGTGAAAGTGGCTATCAATCTGGTTGAAATAGTGTGCAAATTCCTCCTGATTTGCGCAGCTGAAAATCTGCATGTTTTACTGTTCCAGGTAGAATAACTGTAGCTTCTTTTTTCCACAGAAATTATTTTGCTGTCATTCTCTGTATCTTGTAAACACGTATGACAATGGGGCGCATGAAGAGCAGCAGCCAATCCTTTATTTATATTTGAATGGGAATGTTTTTTTATTTTCAATATCTTGCTAAAAGTTTCTCTAGGACATGTGATTACAACACGTTCAGTGTCAAAGAGGCTGGAACGGGGTACAGCACATTAGTTATTACATATAATTTCCCAATTTTCAGCGTGACTATGCTGTGTGACTATGTGACTAGTGACCGGGTTGGATTGGGATACATAATAGGCCCCTGTATGCTAAAAAAGTGCCCACATTCGCGGATTGCCTTTCTGTTAAACACTGCTTTGGCAAAGTTATATGAAAAAAAGGGGAGAGGGGGGTTTCTGACAGAGCCATCTTTTCTTAACTTCTCCTAAATAAAAAAAAATACATGCATGGATACATTTACAACGGTGAACCGCACCTGAATACAAGTGAGACCACTTCTGCTCAGGCGCCTGCACTGCTCCATCTACATACATTAACGGGCCGGCTCAGCGAGAGAAAGGAAGTGACACCTCTGCCCCTTGGTAAAAATGGAGGAAACAGAGGCCCATCTGTCTCCAGAAAGGCCATTCAGGCACCCACTGCACAGACACCGCCCACATCGTCCCCCGGACTGCTCAAATAAGGAGCCCTAAGCTGGAACTCGGATACCGGCCCCTCCGCCATTGCCCGAGTGCCCATCACACCAATACGACCCTGATCATTAAATCCATATGTAACAATATGGCCAGGTCATAGGAGTGAAAGTACATTTTCTCTGAGGCAGATGTTCATACAGCAGGCTGCTTCTCAAAACACGAGCGCTACAACACAATAGCCCTTAGCTATTCCTGGAGTCAGTTTTCTAGTGACTACATGGGCTGCCCAGTCTCCCAGAAACCATGTCACAAATGTAGCCAAACAGGAGAGCAGTGCAATCCACTACTGATAGGCAACACATAGATGGGTGACTGATCTGACAGGTGGAGTTCACTGCTGGATGAAGATGGTTGTCGCTGGGCGATGATGAACCTGGCAAAACAGAGATTGTGCTCTTCGGAAAGGCTGACAAAATTTGGACAGATGAATGGTGACCACCAACACTTGGACCTTGCCCCACCCCCAGTCCTCAGTCAGGAACCTAGGGGTGACAATTGACAACCGGCTGTCCATGACTGAACATGTCAACAAAATAGTGCACACCAGCTTTGGAATTATGCGCAGCTTGAAGAAAATTTTCCAATGGATCCCCCTCCAGTCCCGCATGCTCTTAGTCCAAGGCCTCATCATCAGCCGTATGGACTATGGAAATTCCTTGCTGGCCAATTTGTGGAAGAAGGGGGCCCCTACCTTATAGGATAAACCCTGGCAAGGAAATTAAACTTCTAGAAAAAGAGCAATTTTGCACCGGGTTACGTGCATCCATTCATCAGCACAAGTCAGACGTTGTGAATTAAGTCACAGACTACTTGATGTTTATATGGTCTTTCTATTTATTTATTATATAAAAAAAAAATTGGTATATATTTTTATATCTTTGTTTTTTTTTAAAAGAACAGATTGTTTTGACAAATTATATATTTATACATAATGCATCATGTTGCAAGTAATTATATACACATATTTGTCAATTGCAATTTCATATAAATCACAACAAGTTCATCGATCTTATCATACAATACAGAACCAATTCCTCTTCAACGCGTTTCGGCGATTAGCCTTCCTCAGGAATTCTGTATTTTCAAATGCAAAGCGTTGATACAAAGCGTTGATACTGTCCAGTAAAGAGATAAACCTTCAAGGGGATCAATAAACCTTGTCTCTAACGCTGTCTTCTGGGCAGCACAATCTGCATCGTTTCTAAAACGGCTGGTGAATACTGGTGAGGTTTGTTTGTTCAAATCCCGAATTCAAATTTTTAATTTTTAAAGTAACTTTCCAAGTAATTATGTAGGCTCTTGCTTTTGTCTTGCTTTTCTGCTGTTAAGCAGACCACTTCGATGTAAGTATTTTAAATGTTGTCCATGAAGCTGCGGATCTTGGATGAATAGATGTCCAAACGATTCCGCTCTATAACAAAAGCTGTGTGTGGAATTTTTAAATAATGATGTGTACGGCTCGGGAGGGTTTCACTTCTGCTACCAAACGCGAGTTTGGTAGCAGAAGTGAAACCCTCCCAACAACATTTAAAATACTTACATTGAAGTGGTCTGCTTAACAGCAGAAAAGCGAGACAAAAGCAAGAGCCTACATAATTACTTGGAAAGTTACTTTAAAAATTAAAAATTTGAATTCGGGATTTGAACAAACAAACCTCACCAGTATCAACACTTTGTATCAACGCTTTGCATTTGAAAATACAGAATTCCTGAGGAAGGCTAATCGCCGAAACGCGTTGAAGAAAAATTGGTTCTGTATTGTATGATAAGATCGATGAACTTGTTGTGATTTATATGAAATTGCAATTGACAAATATGTGTATATAATTACTTGCAACATGATGCATTATGTGTAAATATATAATTTGTCAAAACAATCTGTTCTTTTTAAAAAAAACAAAGATATAAAAATATATACCAACATTTTTTTTATATAATAAATAAATAGAAAGACCATATAAACATCAAGTAGTCTGTGACTTAATTCACAACGTCTGACTTGTGCTGAAGAATGGATGCACGTAACCCGGTGCAAAATTGCTCTTTTTCTAGAAATTCCTTGCTGGCCTCCATAAATGAAAATCTCCTGGCAAAACTTCAGGTACTGCAAAACACCGGAGCCAGGATGGTGCTTAATCTTCCTCCCCGTTCCCCTTCGGTGCCTAGCCTCAAGACCCTAAACTGGCTTCCTAGAAAGAAACGCATACAATTCAAATTATGCTGCCTAGTCCATAAAACCATCCACGGACAAGGACCAAAATATCTAGAAAATAAGTTGAAATTCAACAGTTCGGTTAGAACTCTCAGATCCTCCAGCCAGCTGCTCCTAACTACTCCCAAAGTCCGCACAGTTAGAAACAGCAACAGGGCCTTCTCCAAAACAACCCCTGAAGCTTGGAACGCCCTGCCCCTACATAGAAGGACAGAACCCAACCATCTGAGATTCCGATGAAACTTAAAAACCTGGCTTTTCTAAATCTTCTGACCACTGTCCCTGTTTTTGTTTGTGAGGTTCTGCAAGCTCTCTGAGACCTTCGAGTGATTTATGCACTATACAATGCATTTACAATTACAATTACAACCCGGAGTTGATGGGCATGTGTGCAGTGCGCACAGGAAGGACATCATCATATTGCATAGATCCCCTTGTTCTCCTGAAGGCAGGCATGTTTGAACTCAACAAAAAGGAGGCTTTATCACAGGAGTTAACTAACTTTGATGGTGGCTTCTTTTGAAGGAAAAATGTCCTCTTGCTTAACGTAGCTTCACAACCTGGCGCTGTAAACTAATAACCCTCTGCCATCATTTTAACTTCTACTTCCACAAACTTTTCATGAATTGCTGTGATTTTGATGTGACTTGACACCCAATGAGATTGTCTCAGTCTTAACATGGGAGTGAACACATTTTGAGTTGTTTGGTGGCAGCTCCATGGCGATAGGCATACCTGCGTAACTATGGTTCAGACTGTATGCCTCGTCATCCACATCCTTGTAGAATGGAGGAGACCGAACATTCAAAATTAATTATCTTGTTATCTTTCAAACTATAATAAATAATAAACAACATTCAAATGCATATCAAATACATTTTAATATTATACAGTTGCAATTTATAGGCTTCATTAACTCACAACAAATTAATTAAGGAATCCTATCCTCTTAATGCACATCTAGAAAGTTAGACAGGGTAATGTCAATTTAGCATTCACTTATCCAAGACCACAATATTACCACACAATCGTTAGGATTCACACACACTAACCGCCCTCTTTATTGGATTCATTAGATTACCTCTGAGATTGGTTGGTCTGACAACACTGTAAGTGTGCTTTGTAAATATGCAGGGGCATATTATCAAGGGGGTTTATCTCCGCTTTTTTGGCTTTAAAAGCCAAGAAAGCGGAGATAAAATTATCTCCCTATTACCTAGCTGCCTCTAACACCAGTTAGCGACAGCTAGTAGGAGATAGCGACCATCTTGGGCCCCACTTTGCATGTCAGTGATATTTATCCCTAATGAGATGCAAAGTGGGCGTGCCAAGATGTTAGCGACTGAAAACAGTCGCTAACATCGCTATCTCCTATTACCAACTTTTGGAGATATTCGCGCTAAGCGGGAATATCTCCAAAAGCTAACACCTGCCCTGAGCAGTTCTTAGCCATGTTATCCAATGGGAGGTGGATAACATGGCTAAGAGCATTAGCTCGCTAATGCATGAATATCGCTGACTTTTCAGCGATATTCATGCTTTGCAGTGATTTTTACCGCATTTGCGTTAAACCTTGGTAATACCAAGGTTTATTTGCGGTACAAATCGCCGCAGCGCTGCGGTAAATTTTTGTCCCTAACCAAGCAATAGCGATAATTATCGCTATTGCTTGGTAATATGCCCCGCAGTTCGTAAATCCCCATACCTTTTAAAATCTCATCGCCTACATTCACATTCAAAACAGTAACGGCAATAATCTTCCTCACTAGGCACACCCAATAGAAACTACAAATGGCAGTTCATATTAACCCACATACAATATAAGTTATATCAGGCATACACATACGTAATTCATTCTCATCAACAGGTATTTTTTAAATGCACTTACACTTGGAAAAGCTTTCCACATTGCCTGACAGGAAAACAACTGATACTTCTATTCCTTATAGAAACACTCTTTCAATGTTGTGTTTATTTCTTATAATTATGAATGATTTCAGCTATTAATCCTTTGTAGGTTTAAATTCTTGGATATAATGACTTAATAAGCTATAATTTTAAATCGCCTTGTTTACCAAATACATTTTCACTAATGAGAAAAGACTAGTCTAAGGTAAGATAACACCACAGGCAATTTTCATCAAGCTTCCCCATTGGAATGGGCCTCTATTTCCATTGAGAAAAAAAACCCTAGGCAACTATAGGTCTATAACAACTTTCAGACCTAGCAAAACAGCAACATGATATTAGGGACTCAGTGTACACAATAAATCATTAAAAGTTCATTTATTTAATACATTTTTTTAAAAATCATTCTGATAGAGATAGCATCAGTTTCCAAGTACAGACACATGACAACATAATAACAGGATAAAAAATACAATAGACAAACATTGATGTGTTAGAAAAAAACAAGAAAAGGGTGACATTGATGTATTTTCAAAAAATGTTTTACATCCAAGAAATAAGTATAAATTAGGTGGCTATGGGATGAATCTTCTACGCGCGTTTCGGCGTACACAACGCCTTCATCAGGAAAGCCACAAAGATTCCTTTGCCTAGAAATGAGATGATGTACACTGAGTCCAGATAGAAAAAAGAGGTAAAATGACAATAACATCAATTCCGTCATAAAAAACCTTTGATCTCCAAGTGTAGAAAAATGATAAGAGTGGTGGACTAGAGAAGGACCCCTCACCTAAAACGAATATTTATAGTGCCTAATATGTACATAGATTGTGTCATAGAATGGGAAACTACCTAGTGAGGAATAAGAACATCAAGGTAGAGTTGTGAACTCATAGTAAGCCCAACGCCAAGTGAAGAACAGAGCTGAATAAAGATATTGTAAATGAATGCCATTAATTTATCAAATGTTAACATAAGAAAGCCATAACGAATAGGAAAATAGCAAGTATCCAAATATGGTAAGAGGCTAAACGTTCTGGAAATAATGAAAAAGATGGGTATCTTAGCTTTAGATCAGGGCTGAACCAAATAGTCTAATATTTTTGGACAAGGTGAAGGAGATTTACTGTGGGCAAATGATGCACAGTGCTTCAGCCCAAGCTTAAAGATTCCGCAGTAGCACAGTCAAATATTGGAGATTGTTATGGATCCACTATGTCAGTTTAAAGATAAAAAAAGTTTTTTTAAGACACAGCGGAATCTGATGACTTGGTATAAGGATTTGTTGAGCAGGGACAGATACCTGTATTGTCGTGTGTGATAAACCTGGGAATCAAACCTTCACGTGATTCAGCGGTAGCACTGTTATATGGCGGGTATGGGTATGTTAAGGAGCTGTCCTCCAAGATAAAGTAGGTGACTCTTCACAAGATCAGTGAAGGAGGGGTTTGCCTTAATGTGCTGCATCTACGGTAAACCTATATAAGGAAACAACAAAAAATAAATGTGGAAGGTGCCATGATGAATGCATGTAGGGCACGGATAACATAAATATACTATGGGGCTCTTCCCTTTGGCAATATGTAGGAATCATATGTATGTCGTAAAGCTACTCAAGGGTCATGTACTAACTTGAAGTCAAACCCTCAGAGTGTGTAATCTGTAGGACGAACGATGCATCCAAAGAGGAATAAATATAGTCCTCAATGAGCATTCTATTAGGTAGAAGAAAACTACTACATATTAAAATGTCATCAGTGATGTCATCAGTGATGTAATTTGAGATGTCATCAGTGATGTCATCAGTGATGTCACTGACCATGTCATGAATGATGTGATATGTGACGTCATCAGCAGTGCATTGCCGGGGCGCGAGTTATAGTTCGCTGAACTAACTATACGGGGGAATTTCTATGGTTTTGTATGAGTGGAATTTCCAACTAACTATAACGTCCCTGAAACCTATGGTTTTTTCAGTGAATTTCTAAGGTTTTTGAAATACTAATTTATAACTATATCGTGCCTGAAACCTATGGTTTTTTCAGTGAATTTCAATAGTTTTTAAATGCTAATTTCTAACTATAACGTGCCTGAAACTTATGGTTTTTTCAGTGAATTTTCAAAGGTTTTTTAAATGATAATTTCTAATTTCACCACAAGTCAATGCCACGTGGCCTTATCAATGCAGAATTAAGTAGACAAAAGACATTGCTCCCAGTGCGGCCCGCCCTGACCACTTATCATCGCAGGGTGCGCACACGCTGAGTGCTCCAGGTGCCACTAACTGTGCAGCTCAACTCAATGCCACGTGGCTGTGGGCCCATCCTGACCGCTGCCTCCATCCTACACTGGGGTTAGCACAGTTCACAATTAAAGATTAGTAGCGATGCAAATTGTGTAAGAGACTATAATGGGTTAAGAAGACCAAATGCTCCCGATCTGTGCAGCTCAAGTCAACGCCAGTTGCTGTGGGTCCTTGCTGACCGCTGCCTCCTGCCTACACTGCAGAAAGCAGGGCTCACAATTCTAGTGGAGTGGCGGTTCCAGATGACGCTGTTCAGTAGCCAAGACACATTGCTCCCCGTGCCACCCCATGGACCATGCATCATCACAGAGTGTGCACACGCTGTGCGCCAGAGGTACCACTAACTTAGTGCACCACAAGTCAAGCCTACGTGGACTTAATAGGGTCGAATTCATTAGACGAAAGACATTGCTACCAGTGCCGCCCCCTCGGACCACGCATCATCGCAGAGTGTGCACATGCTGAGCGCTAGAGGTACCACTAACGCAGTGCACCATAAGTCATTGCTATGTGGCTTTATTAAGGCAGAATTCAGTAGGCAAAAGACATTGATACCAGTGCGGCCCACTCGGACCACGCATCATCGCAGACTCTACACAAGCTGCTTCGTTCAACTGCCACTAACTCAGTGCACCACTTATCTTCGCTGGCTGCACACACGCTGAGTTCCAATGCCTGTGCAGCTGTACTCAATGCCACATGTCTGTGGGACCTTCCTGACCGCTGCCTCCTGCCTACACTGCAGTCATCAGAGCTCACAATTAATTCACTCTTCAATCATTAACTACAAGTGCAGTACACAACTAAGTATAACATCCCTCAAAACCTCCACAATATCCTTTTAGTATCCTTGTTTCAAGAACTTGTTTTATATCAGTTATAGCTTTAGTACCATAATCAAATTCATCTAGCAAGTCCAAACGAACACTGAATGGCAGTCCACACTGCGGACAGCACAGCTCACAATTTGAACTATAACGTCCGTGAAACCCACATATTTCGACAATGTATTCCATAGATGTTTCATCTCTTGTTCGAGTCGCAAATGCAGGTGACTCAGTCCAGTAGGCAACAAAGATTGCTCCCAGTGTGGCCAGCCCGCACCACTTATCATTGCTGGCTCCGCACACGCTGATTGCTTCTGAAGTCCTTACCTCAGTGCACCACAACTCATGGACCCTTTATGATTGAATGTTTTGTGTATGATTTTGGATCTGCCGCCCTACCTCAGTGAACAGAAGTCATGGACTCTTTACGATAGAATCTTTTGTGTATTATTTCACATTTAGTGCCCTTACCTTACTGCAGCACAAGTCATAGACCCTTTATGAGTGAATCTCTGTGTATGATCCGATAATTACTTTTGTACTTGTTTCCACCACCAACCATTACTGGAGCACCGGCTTACACTCACCCCACATGCACCCACCATACATGTCACTGTACATGTGACCATGGTTATAAAAAGGAGTCGAGCCCATGTGCCCGTACCCAGTTCAACTATCTATCTGTGTCTGTGTGTTCATTATGTTTGCAAGATGCTTCCCCTAGGCCCTACAACATTATATTCTGCTGTAGACATCGTATGCAACCATGTTACCTCTGGCAGTGAGGAAAACTTCGATCATGTAACTTTGTCGCGCTCATTGTACAAGTACGTACGTACAGACTGGATCATTAGAGTACTGCAAGGAGAGTGTATAGTCAATTTATAAGTGCGTGGGGATTGCCGGAGGTTTTTTTTGTTGCATATTTATATAGCGCAAACTCGACCCGAAGGTATTGGAGCGCTTTACATGAGCACCGTATTTGATTAGCCCACAATCACAGGATTTGGACGCAACCCCGAGGCTTGAACCCTGGTTTCCAGCACCAAGGTCGGCAGTCTAGCCGACGGACGACATAGGTACATATGTTGGCGCAGCCTAACTCTGAACACGAGGTTCGCTCTAATTGGCTGCCCTCCATGTCCTGAAAACTGCAACCTGAACTTTCCATGGCCCTCTATTGCTACAGCTACAACACTCCACTGAATGTGCAATAAACATTCACATCCACAGAAATACGTCATGTACACAATCTTTCATGTGTGGAACTATGCATGAATGTAGGGTCAGTGATTCCCTGTGCCTTCTATGTTGGCCATGCTATGGGACTTCACTCACAGAATGACACATTTGTGCTAGCGACCCAGGTGACGGCAACACTGCAACACGGACACCCGCATTAGTTAATTCGTCATATACCTCACAACGGAACCACGCCCATTGCTCCGCAGTCATTCTTCACAAACTCACGCAGCACTGGCATACGCCACACCAGCCCACTCGGCTTATGTTTACAGGGAAGGACAAAAACACTACATGCCCACAGTCTCATTGTAGTGATTTGCTGGTCACAGGTCTACTTCTCAGCAAGCCACAGCCACTCCCTCCCGGCTGCTACACACCCACATCACACTTATCCAGCACACTTGTCACAGGACATGTGACCCTGCCAATAACAAAATCCGGGCACATGTGCTCGACGCCATTTTAGAGTTGCTCGCAGCGAATACACTGGGGCCGGCACAGGCACACTGCCACGAAATGGTGAATTTTGGTCCACTGAGGTAAGGGCATTGTAAGTCCTGAGCGGGTGTGGAGCCAGCAGTGATGGCCCGTCCTGGTGGTCTGTGCACCTAATCTATTGTGTGCCCTGCTAGACCACACTGTAGGCCTGAGCCATGCACCAGGGGCGCATACCGCCACGTGCGTGCCCTCACTAGTCACTGAGTTAGTGGCACCACAAGGACTGAGCGGTTGAGCAACCTGCAATGATGATGGGTGCACAAGTATGTCGTCTGCCATGGTGATATCAAGACTCAGCACCAAGTGGGAGATTGCTGGCTTGCAGAGCGGAGCTACATGATGTGGAGGGTGCCCTGTCCGCGAAAAGGTGAGCAGTGAGGTCTGGGTGCGCAGTGGCTGGCAGATACCGCTGGGCCGTGGGAGTGGATGGGGTGTAGCAGCTTGGATACAAAAAGGCGTCACAGCGATTTAGGCATACACAGTCGTATATACCCTGGCTTTACCCTGTCTTATTGCATTTTGGATTTTTTTTTCCATTAGCAGGACAGTTTTTAGAGTCGGTCAAATGTCCATCGCACCCACATCTATGGAAAAGTAGTTGACTGTATATTTTTTCATACTTTGTACCCTTAAATTTACCATCAAATTTTGACAACCTTTCCATTCTCTCTTTTCTTTTAAGAAGATAAGGTGTGTTAGGAGCATCGAAGCATGGAGACACAAGCGTGACATTCCTCTCACAGCTCCTGGCTGTCTCGCATTGCATTGGGAATGTTATGTTTTAAATGTGAGAAGGTTGGGAGGAAGAAGTTAACAGGGTTCACTCATTCTTCATCTATACTTGCTGCTTAAAAGATGTGTTCTGAGGATCAATCCATATCAAAATAATTACTGTCTCTGTCTTCTCATTCCTGCATACTGGACTTTCCTACAATTACTAATTCTCTACTATCTTTCAGATGTGGCCCTTTAGGCAGCACTATGTCCCTGCACATGATTGAACACACCCCAGTGACAGAAAGGTGAGCTGCGAAGATTTTCTCCAGTGTCACTATCACTCTTTCTCTCTTCCTCTCTCCTTTGATGGATGCATGACGCACAATCTTATCTTCCTTTTTATCTAACAGGCTGTGTTTCACAAATTGGTGTCCCCCCTAATACCACCAGAGCTGAACGTGTGTAGAACCTGCGATGATGCGTGGCCATCCTGATTGCCTGAGAAGGTTGCTTTGGCACATGGTGGACACTCTTACGCACGCGCTGGTGGCGGAAGGTGAGCAGAGAGGCTTCTTTCCGCAGCAGCGAGCAGTCACCTCTGAGTGGTGGCACTGGATAGTGTGCAGCAGCCTGGGTGCTCAGGAGCAGGCAAACCCCTCTAGGCAGTGGGTGTGGATGGGGTGCTGCAGTCTGGGTGTGCAGGAACGGGCAGTCACCTCCGGGCAGTGGGAGTGGATGGGGTGCAACAGTCTGGGTGCACAGGAACAGGCAGTCACCTCCAGGCAGTGGGAGTGGATGGGATGCCACAGTCTGGGTGCCCAGCAACAGGAAGTCACCTGTGGGCAGTAGGAGTGGATGGGGAACAGCACCCTGAGCGCAAAAGAGCGCACAGACACCTACTTGCAGTGGGAGTGCATGGGGTACAGCAGCATGGGTGCACAAAGGCAAAACATTCAATTATCTTGTGTGCAGTTGTATGCACTCTTTACTAATTCTATACTATCTTTCAGATCACTAAACTTGAGGGTGCACTATGACTCGGCACCTCGTTGGACACACGCCGATGGCAGAAAGGTGGGCTGCGAAGATTTTCTCCAGTGTCAACACTCCCTTTCCATCTCTTCCTTTATCTCACACTTTCTCTCTCTCTGGGGCATATTATCAAGTCCCTTATCGCTGCCTTATCGGCACTTTTCTGCAGATAACGCTGCGATATGTGCATCACTCTATTATCAAGGCAGCATTAAGGCAATTAACGTGGCTTAAAGCCACGTTAATTGGCTTAGCGCTGCCTTGGCAACAACGCCCCTTTCATTAAAAACCTATCCTGGAAAAGCAGGGTGCAGTGGGTATAGCTGTGGGCGTACCACCGCAACACCCATTCACTTCGACGCTGACTCCTATTATCAAGCTTGGCAATAATAGGACCAGAAAAATCCTTCTCTTAAGGTGGCAAAACGAGGAGAAATGCTTCATTTCTCCTCTTTGTTGCTTTTTCCATGTGTGCTGCCCTATGCAGCACACATGGAAAAAGCAAAATGGAAAGATGTTTTTATGTATGGGAAGGTGACACTTCCCATACATAAACAAATCTTTTTTAAAAAATGCCAATTTGTAACTTACATGTGCGCTGCATGAAGCAGCACACATGTAAGTTACAAATTGGCATTTAAGGTTTGTTTATGTGCAGGAGAGAACTCCTTCTTCTACATAACCAAACCTTCCCTCCTCGCAGACACCTGCGCTGGCGGTAACTTGTAAAACTTATCGTCATCGCAAGGGGAAACGCTAGGCTGCCCCATATCCTTGGTAATATAGTGCAGCCTAGCTGTTAGTGGCGAAGAGAGGCGTTAAGCCAAGATGGCTAATGCCTCTCTTCGCCACTTTGTTGACAATATGACCCTCTGTCTCTTCCTCTCTCTTTTCATTCTTTCTCTTCTCTCACTTGCTCTCTCTCTCTTCCTCTTTCTCACACTGTTTCTCTCTCTTTCTCTCTCTCACACAGTTTCTCTCTTTCTATCTTCCTTGTATTCTCTCCTTCCTTCTTACTCCCACTTTTCTCTTTCTCTCTCTTCCTCTCTCTCACTCTTTCTCTCTCTCTATTCCTCTCTCTCACTTTCTCTATCTCTCCCTCTTTCTTCCTCTCTCGCACTGTTTTCACTCTTTCTCCCTTCCTCTCTCTCTCTTTTCTCTCTCACACTCTTTCTTTCTCTCTCTTTCTCTCTCTCTCTCTCTCTTCTCTCTCACACTGTTTCTCTCTACTTTGTATCTGTCTATTTCTCTCACTCATTCTCTGTCTTACTCTTTCTTTCTCTGACTTCCCTCTCTCTCACAGTTTCTCTTTTTATCTTCCTTGTACCTCACTCTTCCTCGTCTTTCCTCTTTTTCTCTCTCCTTTGCTGGATGCATGATGTACCATTTTATCTTTCTTTTTATCTTGCAAGCTGTGATTCACAAGTTGTCGCGGAATGACACGCCATCGCTGTACATAGTTTTATTTGTTGTTGTTTTGTTTTATTAAAAAGTTTTACACATATAGTTTTATTTGTTGTTGTTTTGTTTTAATAAAACGTTTTATATGTAAATCCATACAGGACTAAGATTCTTATTTGTCCAACCTCAAAGATATCTTTTTTATTAAACTACACCACCAGCCCGATTTCCTATGCTCAAAATGTAAAAACGTTCATGTCACATTTGTTTTTGGGAGGTGAGCGGGGATGGCGGACAAGGAGCTGCTTTGCAAAGGGAGACTTGCGGGCCCAAGAATGCTGTTGATACTGGGTGATGTGGGAAGAGAAATGTGTTACTGCGGATGTAGGGAGAGACCGCTTGAAAGGGGTAACTCTTCACAAAGGGACCTACGTATGTTTTCAGAATTGCCTCGGACAGATGCGAGCTGACTTACTAAATCACAAAATGACTTTTTAATGCTCCATATAGTGTGACTTAACAACAGTTCCGCACCCAGTCTCGCAGAGGGACAGCTGCATTCCCCTAGGCTAGACTTGCACAGGAAGAACTACAGGCCGACCCCAAAGGAACAGCAGCATACTAGCTCGCAGAGGTAGAGGCACAGCATCGTACTAGCTCGCAAAGACAGAGAGCTGCGAGCCGATGCCCTGGCTTCTAAAGGCATAGCTGCAAAGTGGTGATCTTGGGAAGAGGGAGCATGAAGGGGGCATCTCGCAGAGAGAGACCTGCGGTATATTTCCAGTCTTGGCTTCACAGGTAGAACTGCAGCCCGAGAAGTCCCACTGGAAAACCTGAGAGCCCACCAGTGGTTCGCACAGGGAGACTTGCGGGCCCAATAAGGATGCTGAGGGTATGCTGGTGATGTGGGAAGAGGGTGCGTTACTTGCTGATGTGGGGAGAAGCAGCGTGAAAGGGGTATCTCGCACAGACAGAGCTCCGGTATGTTTTCAGAGTTGCCTCGGACAGATGCGAGCTGACATACTGAAACACAAAATGGCTTTTCAATGCTCATATGGTGTGATTTATCAACAGTTCGCACCCTGGCTCACAGAGGGACAGCTGCGGCCTGTGGGTTCCACTTGCAAAAGGGAGAAATACAGGCCGTCCGCTCCCAAAGGAACAACAGCATACTGGCTCGCAGAGGTAGAGGCACAGCAGTGTACTAGCACGCAAAGGTAAAGGGCTGCGAGCCAATGCCCTGGCTTCTAAAGGCATAGCTGCGAAGTGGTGATGTTGGGTAGAGGGAGCATGAAGGGGATACCTCGCAGAGAGAGACCTGCAGTATATTTCCATTCTTGGCTTCACAGATAGAACTGCAGCCCCGAGAAGTCCCACCAGAACACCTGCGAGCCCACCAGTGATTCGCAGAGGGAGACTTGCGGGCCCAATAAGGTTGTTGGGGGTAATCTGGTGATATGGAAACAGGGTGTGTTACCTGCTGATGTGCGGAGAAGCAGCGTGAAAGGGGTATCATTCACAGACAGAGCTCCGGTATGTTTTCAAAGTTGCCCCGGACAGATGCGAGCTGACGGACTCAATCACAAAATGGCTTTTCAATGCTCATATAGTGTGACTGACTTATCAACAGTTCACACCCAGTCTCACAAAGGGACACCTGCTCCCCACAGCAGTGTACGAGCTTGCAAACGTAGAGAGGTGGGAGCCGACGAACAGGCTTCTGAAGCCATGGCTGCGACCTAGTGATATGGGCAGAGGCAGTGTGAAAGGCATATCTCACACAGATGCCAGTGTTGCCTCACAGAGGTAAAACTGCGGACCAGATGGCTTCTACACGGAGACATGCGAGCTGACGGAGTAAATCACAAAATGGCTACCAACACTTCCTGGTTTCAACAGTTCACAGCCAATAAGCCGCACGCTCATGCTTGTAACCCCTCAGCCAATCACATGTCAGAATTCTCAAATATTGATATCTGTAAAATGTTATATTTCTCAAAAACTACTAAACACATTTACACCATTTAAACAAAAGTGTGCTTTCTGGACCATCACCTTTCTCCCTGCCAAATATGCCGTAATTCCGTTCAGCAGTTTCACCTGTAGTCTTCTGTAAAGTTTTGTATCGAAACTGCATAGAGAAAACACGTTTTGGGACCCCCATTTTTCTCAGCCCCTCCAACACCATTAACCCCCAAACTTTTAATATAGGACCTAATCAAAAAAAGAGAAACTTTTTGGATAATTTTGTGAAGATTCATCAAATGATGCGTGTTAGCGACAGCTAGGTAATAGGGAGATAATTTTATCTCCGCTTTCTTGGCTTTTAAAGCCAAAAAAGTGGAGATAAACCCCCTTGATAATATGCCCCACAGTTCCTCAAATTCCATGGGCAGAGACAATGCTCTTCCTCTCCCTTTCTCACCTCCATTTTGAAGTATCAGGGAAATCCTATCTGCACATCACAAAGGTAAGTGGGACATGCTCCCAAAATTATTCCAACAAAAAATCTCCAAGAGTTGGGAGCCCCCGTCCCTGCAGGGCGGCTTTGAGGACCGGGCAATGAACAGCCAGTTTTCAAACATCCAAAGAAAGAAAAGTATGGAAGCCAGACTTAAAGACGTTGTGTTGTGTTTATTCAATTTCAAAAGGCCAGCATGCTCATTTTCTTTTCCTGATACGTTTCGGCCATGTCTGTTGGCCTTGTTCATATAGATATATATAATGCATTATGCCCTATTCAGCTCTATTAAAGTGTTTTCTCCGGTTTTCCCGCTGTGGCCTCAGCTTCTTCACAGGTGGGAGGAGTTCTTTTGATATTTAGCGCATTTCCAGACAATGCGCTTCAGATGCCCCGTTCCATCAAGAGGCTCGGGCTCATCTGGATCCTGTTTCGGCTGTCTTTCTTCTTGAGCAAAGGTATTGCTACAGCCGGAGCCCGCCCCTGAACACCGGTGAATCCCTGGACTGCTGCAGCAGCGGACCGTGACTTTACGGGGGACGTGAAACAGCACTGTCTTTTCTGTCCCTGCCTGTTTGACACCGTTACTAGGGGGCTGGAACATCCGAGGGCCAGAGGGAGCATGCTGAACACTTTTTCACTGGATATTGACTTTTGCTCCTCGCAACACTTTGCCAAACAAACGCATTTCCACTTGGACACACCACCAGCAGCATTTACCTGGCTGATGCATTATGGAGCCTGTAGTTCCAACGAACAGCAGGCATTGTGATCTCACTCCATTGGAGGGTGTGGCGCCCAACAACGAATGGGACTGTGTCAGGAAGTACTTAAACAAGCAGCAAAGTCGCCAGAACATTTCTTACGCATCTAAGGTAGGCCTATGACAGGCCGAAATGCATTATGCCCTATTCAGCTCTATTAAAGTGTTTTCTCCGGTTTTCCCGCTGTGGCCTCTGCTTCTTCACAGGTGGGAGGAGTTCTTTTGATATTTCGCGCATTTCCAGACAATGCGCTTCAGAGGCCCCGTTCCATCAAGAGGCTCAGGCTCATCTGGATCCTGTTTC
Organism: Lissotriton vulgaris; assembly: GCF_964263255.1. Taxonomy (NCBI): domain Eukaryota; kingdom Metazoa; phylum Chordata; class Amphibia; order Caudata; family Salamandridae; genus Lissotriton; species Lissotriton vulgaris. Next base: position 1,121,570,117 of record NC_141687.1, read on the forward strand.
GGCAGTCTTTCTTCTTGAGCAAAGGTATAGCTACAGCCGGAGCCCGCCCCTGAACACCGGTGAATCCCTGGACTGCTGCAGCAGCGGACCGTGACTTCACGGGGGACGTGAAACAGCCCTGTCTTTTCTGTCCCTGCCCGTTTGATACCGTTACTAGGGGGCTGGAATGTCCGGGGGCCGGAGGGAGCATGCTGAACACTTTTTCACTGGATATTGACTTTTGCTCCTCGCAACACTTTGCCACACAAACGCATTTCCACTTGGACACACCACCAGCAGCATTTACCTGGCTGATGCATTATGGAGCCTGTAGTTCCAACGATCAGCAGGCATTGTGATCTCACTCCATTGGAGGGTGTGGCGCCCAACAACGAATGGGGCTGTGGCAGGAACTACTTAAACAAGCAGCAAAGTCGCCAGAACATTTCTTACGGCATCTGGGAAAGGCCTATGACAGGCCGAAATGCATTATGCCCTATTCAGCTCTATTAAAGTGTTTTCTCCGGTTTTCCCGCTGTGGCCTCTGCTTCTTCACAGGTGGGAGGAGTTATTTTGAACCGGATTCCTTTACTAAACCCACTGGAGGGTATAAAGCAATTATTAATCACAGCGGACATCGGGACCCACCAAAGGGAGAAACATACAAGTTACACCAAGTTCCAGCATGCCTTGCCCATAGCACTGGAGCAGCCCAAAAAGGGGCGGGAACTAAGATAGAAATTAGCTGGCTTGGCGTCCTCGTAATCTTGATGGCAATCTGCTTCACAAGTCCGTGAACAAGAGGCAATGGTGCTTCGAAATGCATAGGGCTCTTGTAAAAGACCTTTTGAATTCCGGTTGCTGAATAATAAAGGATTCTGTCACAAATGACGGCTTCCGACTTACTTCATTGTGTGCGTTTCCAAGCAAGGGGCAAATTCTTCTTTTTTGATATTTAATGGCCGGCACTGGTCGTGGAGACTGCACCGCTGTGAAATGATCATGGGCCACTGCGAGTTACTGGAACCTCGAATGTGCGGAATGACAAGTTAAAACGGCCTTACCTGAACCGGATTCCTTTACTAAACCCACTGGAGGGTAGAAAGCAATTATTAATCACAGCGGGCATCGGGACCCACCAAAGGGAGAAACATACAAGGTACACCAAGTTCCAGCATGCCTTGCCCATCGCACTGGAGCAGCCCACAAAGGGGCGGGAACTAGGAGAGAAATCAGCTGACTTGGCGTCCTCGTAATCTTGATGGCAATCTGCTTCACAAGCCCGTGAATGAGAGGCAATGGTGCTTTGAAACGCGTAGGGCTCTTGTAAAAGACTTTTTGAATTCGGTTGCTGAATAATAAAGGATTCTGTGACAAATGACGGCATCCGACTTGCTTCATTGTGTGCGTTTCCAAGCAAGGGGCAAACTCTTCTTTTTTGATATTTAATGGCCAGTCCTGGTCGTGGAGACTGCACCGCTGTGTAATGAGAAGTGTGGCTCAGGGGTTAGAGGCGGCAGACCCGGAAGCTGAGATCGGCCCTGGACCAGGGTTCAATTCCCCGCCTCAGCGGGTCTTGGGCTAAAAATTCCACGGACTCGATAATTCTCGCACCAGTGCCTTCTCGACTCACGGGTTCACACTTTGCGACTCTGGGCAATAGCTTGCTTAAACTCCACAATGGCCCCTCGCGGCGGGATGCCTGGCTTTCACCTTGTAGATACCCTTCCGGAGTTATCTCACAGGGGAATACCAGGACGGGTTCCCTAAGCAAGCGCCGGGAAACCCACTGCGGGTAGCTGTGCGCTATATAAGCTCAAATACATTTACATTTACATGATCATGGGCCACTGCGAGGTACTGGAACCTCGAATGTGCGGAATGACAAGTTAATACGGCCTTACCTGAACCGGATTACTTAATTAAACCCACTGGAGGGTAGAAAGCAATTATTAATCACAGCGGACATAGGGACCCACCAAAGGGAGAAACATACAAGGTACACCAAGTTCCAGCATGGCTTGCCCATAGCACTGGAGCATCCCACAAAGGAGCAGGAACTAGGATAGATATAAGCTGGCTTGGCGTCCTCGTAATCTTGATGGCAATCTGCTGCACAAGCCTGTGAACAAGAGGCAATGGTGCTTCGAAACGTGTAGGGCTCTTGTAAAAGACTTTGAATTTCGGTTGCTGAATAATAAAGGATTCTGTCATAAATGACGGCATCCGACTTGCTTCATTGTGTGCGTTTCCAAGCAAGGGGCAAACTCTTCTTTTTGATATTTAACGGGCAGTCCTGGTCGTGGAGACTGCACCGCTGCGTAATGATCATGGGCCACTGCGAGGTACTGGAACCTCAAATGTGCGGAATGACAAGTTAAAACGGCCTTACCTGAACCGGATTCCTTAACTAAACCCACTGGAGGGTAGAAAGCAATTATTATTCACAGCGGACATAGGGACCCACCAAAGGGAGAAACATACAAGGCACACCAAGTTCCAGCATGCCTTGCCCATAGCACTGGAGCAGCCCACAAAGGGGCGGGAACTAGGATAGAAATAAGCTGGCTTGGAGTCCTCGTAATCTTGATGGCAATCTGCTTCACAAGCCTGTGAACAAGAGGCAATGGTGCTTCGAAACGAGTAGGGCTCTTGTAATAGACTTTGAATTTCGGTTGCTGAATAATAAAGGATTCTGTCACAAATGACGGCATCCGACTTGCTTCATTGTGTGCGTTTCCAAGCAAGGGGCAAACTCTTCTTTTTTGATATTTAACAGCCAGTCCTGGTCGTGGAGACTGATCATGGGCCACTGCGAGGCACTGGAACCTCGAATGTGCGGAATGACAAGTTAAAACGGCCTTACCTGAACCGGATTCCTTAACTAAACCCACTGGAGGGTAGAAAGCAATTATTAATCACAGCGGACATCGGGACCCACCAAAGGGAGAAACATACAAGGTACACCAATTTCCAGCAAGCTTTGCCCATAGCACTGGAGCAGCCCACAAAGGGGCGGGAACTAGCATTGAAATCAGCTGGCTTGGCGTCCTCGTAATCTTGATGGCAGTCTGCTTGACACGCATGTGAACAAGAGGCAATGGTGCTTTGAAACGGGTAGGGCTCTTGTAAAAGACTTTTTTAATTTCGGTTGCTGAATAATAAAGGTATTCTGTCACAAATGAAGGCATCCGACTTGCTTCATTGTGTGAGTTTACAAGGAAGGGGCAAACTCTTCTTTTTTGATATTTAACAGCCAGTCCTGGTCGTGGAGACTTCACCGCTGTGTAATGATCATTGGCCACTGCAAGGTACTGGAACCTCGAATGAGCGGAATGACAAGTTAAAACGGCCTTACCTGAGCCTGATTCCTTTACTAAACCTACTGGAGAGTAGAAAGTAATTATTAATCACAGCGGGCATCGGGACCCACCAAAGGGAGAAACATACAAGGTGCACCTAGTTCCAGCATGCCTTGCCCATAGCACTGGAGCAGCCCACAAAGGGGCGGGAACAGGGATAGAAATAAGCTGGCTTGGCGTCCTCGTAATCTTGATGGCAATCTGCTTCACAAGCCTGTGAACAAGAGGCAATGGTGCTTCGAAACGCGTAGGGCTCTTGTAAAAGACTTTGAATTTCGGTTGCTGAATAATAAAGGATTCTGCCACAAATGACGGCATCCGACTTGCTTCATTGTGTGCCTTTCCAAGCAAGGGGCAAACTCTTCTTTTTTGATATTTAATGGCCAGTCCTAGTCGTCGAGACTGCACGGCTGCGTAATGATCATGGGCCACTGCGACGTACTGGAACCTCAAATGTGCGGAATGACAAATTAAAACAGCCTTACCTGAACCGGATTCCTTAACTAAAACAACTGGAGGGTAGAAAGCAATTATTAATCACAGCGGACATCGGGACCCACCAAAGGGAGAAACATACAAGGTACACCAAGTTCCAGCATGCCTTGCCCATAGCACTGGAGCAGCCCACAAAGGGGCGGGAACTAGGATAGAAATCAGCTGGCTTGGCGTCCTCGTAATCTTGATGGCAATCTGCTTCACAAGCCCGTGAACAAGAGGCAATGGTGCTTCAAAACGCATAGGGCTCTTGTAAAAGACTTTTTGAATTCCGGTTCCTGAATAATAAGAGATTCTGTCACAAATGACGGCATCCGACTTGCTTCATTGTGTGCCTTTCCAAGCAAGGGGCAAACTCTTCTTTTTTGATATTTAATGGCCAGTCCTAGTCGTCGAGACTGCACTGCTGCGTAATGATCATGGGCCACTGCGACGTACTGGAACCTCAAATGTGCGGAATGACAAGTTAAAACGGCCTTACCTGAACCGGATTCCTTAACTAAACCCACTGGAGGGTAGAAAGCAATTATTAATCACAGCGGACATCGAGACCCACCAAAGGGAGAAACATACAAGGTACACCAAGTTCCAGCATGCCTTGCCCATAGCACTGGAGCAGCCCACAAAGGGGCGGGAACTAGGATAGAAATCAGCTGGCTTGGCGTCCTCGTAATCTTGATGGCAATCTGCTTCACAAACCCGTGAACAAGAGGCAAGAGTGCTTCAAAACGCATAGGGCTCTTGTAAAAGACTTTTTGAATTGCGGTTGCTGAATAATAAGAGATTCTGTCACAAATGACGGCATCCGACTTGCTTCATTGTGTGCCTTTCCAAGCAAGGGGCAAACTCTTCTTTTTTGATATTTAATGGCCAGTCCTAGTCGTCGAGACAGCACCGCTGCGTAATGATCATGGGCCACTGCGAGGTACTGGAACCTCAAATGTGCGGAATGACAAGTTAAAACGGCCTTACCTGAACCGAATTCCTTAACTAAACCCACTGGAGGGTAGAAAGCAATTATTAATCACAGCGGACATCGGGACCCATCAAAGGGAGAAACATACAAGATACACCAAGTTCCAGCATGCCTTGCCCATAGCACTGGAGCAGCCCACAAAGGGGCGGGAACTAGGATAGAAATAAGCTGGCTTGGCGTCCTCGTAATCTTGATGGCAATCTGCTTCACAAGCCCGTGAACAAGAGGCAATGGTGCTTCGAAACGCGTAGGGCTCTTGTAAAAGACTTTGAATTTCGGTTGCTGAATAATAAAGGATTCTGTCATAAATAACGGCATCCGACTTGCTTCATTGTGTGCGTTTCCAAGCAAGGGGCAAACTCTTCTTTTTTGATATTTAACGGCCAGTCCTGGTCGTGGAGACTGCACAGCTGTGTAATGATCATGGGCCACTGCCAGGTACTGGAACCTCGAATGTGCAGAATGACAAGTTAAAACGGCCTTACCTGAACCGGATTCCTTTACTAAGCCCACTGGAGGGTAGAAAGCAATTATTAGTCACAGCGGGCATCGGGACCCACCAAAGGGAGAAACATACAAGGTACACCAAGTCCCAGCATGCCTTGCCCATCGCACTGGAGCAGCCCACAAAGGGGAGGGAACTAGGACAAGAAATCAGCTAGCTTGGCGTCCTCGTAATCTTGATGGCAATCTGCTTCACAAGCCCGTGAACAAGAGGCAATGGTGCTTCGGAACGCTTAGGGCTCTTGTAAACGACTTTTTGAATTCCGGTTGCTGAATAATAAAGGATTCTGTGACAAATGACAGCATCCGACTTGCTTCATTGTGTGCGTTTCCAAGCAAGGGGCAAACTCTTCTTTTTTGATATTTAATGGCCAGTCCTGGTCGTGGAGACTGCACCGCTGTGCAATGATCATGGGCCACTGCGAGGTACTGGAACCTCGAATGTGCGGAATGACAAGTTAAAACGGCCTTACCTGAACCGGATTCCTTATTTAAACCCATTGGAGGGTAGAAAGCAGTTATTAATCACAGCGGACATCGGGACCCACCAAAGGGAGAAACATACAAGGTGCACCAAGTTCCAGCATGCCTTGCCCATAGCACTGGAGCAGCCCACAAAGGGGCGGGAACTAGGATAGAAATAAGCTGGCTTGGCATCCTCGTAATCTTGATGGTAATCTGCTTCACAAGCCCGTGAACAAGAGGCAATGGTGCTTCGAAACGCGTAGGGCTCTTGTAAAAGACTTTGAATTTCGGTTGCTGAATAATAAAGGATTCTGTCATAAATAACGGCATCCGACTTGCTTCATTGTGTGCGTTTCCAAGCAAGGGGCAAACTCTTCTTTTTTGATATTTAACGGCCAGTCCTGGTCGTGGAGACTGCACAGCTGTGTAATGATCATGGGCCACTGCCAGGTACTGGAACCTAGAATGTGCGGAATGACAAGTTAAAACGGCCTTACCTGAACCAGATTCCTTTACTAAGCCCACTGGAGGGTAGAAAGCAATTATTAGTCACAGCGGGCATCGGGACCCACCAAAGGGAGAAACATACAAGGTACACCAAGTCCCAGCATGCCTTGCCCATCGCACTGGAGCAGCCCACAAAGGGGGGGGAACTAGGACAAGAAATCAGCTAGCTTGGCGTCCTCGTAATCTTGATGGCAATCTGCTTCACAAGCCCGTGAACAAGAGGCAATGGTGCTTCGAAACGCTTAGGGCTCTTGTAAACGACTTTTTGAATTCCGGTTGCTGAATAATAAAGGATTCTGTGACAAATGACAGCATCCGACTTGCTTCATTGTGTGCGTTTCCAAGCAAGGGGCAAACTCTTCTTTTTTGATATTTAATGGCCAGTCCTGGTCGTGGAGACTGCACCGCTGTGTAATGATCATGGGCCACTGCGAGGTACTGGAACCTCGAATGTGCGGAATGACAAGTTAAAACGGCCTTACCTGAACCGGATTCCTTATTTAAACCCACTGGAGGGTAGAAAGCAGTTATTAATCACAGCGGACATCGGGACCCACCAAAGGGAGAAACATACAAGGTGCACCAAGTTCCAGCATGCCTTGCCCATAGCACTGGAGCAGCCCACAAAGGGGCGGGATCTAGGATAGAAATAAGCTGGCTTGGCATCCTCGTAATCTTGATGGTAATCTGCTTCACAAGCCCGTGAACAAGAGGCAATGGTGCTTCGAAACGCCTAGGGCTCTTGTAAAAGACTTTGAATTTCGATTGCTGAATAATAAAGGATTCTGTCACAAATGACGGCATCCGACTTGCTTCATTGTGTGCGTTTCCAAGCAAGGGGCAAACTCTTCTTTTTTGATATTTAACGGCCAGTCCTGGTCGTGTAGACTGAACCGCTGTGTAATGATCATGGGCCACTGCGAGGTACTGGAACCTCGAATGTGCGGAGTGACAAGTTAAAACGACCTTACCTGAACCGGATTCCTTTACTAAACCCACTGGAGGGTAGAAAGCAATTATTAATCACAGCGGACATCGGGACCCACCAAAGGGAGAAACATACAAGATACACCAAGTTCCAGCATGCCTTGCCCACAGTACTGGAGCAGCCCAAAAAGGGGCGGGAACTAGGATAGAAATCAGCTGGCTTGGCGTCCTCGTAATCTTGATGGCAATCTGCTTCACAAGCCCGTGAACAAGAGGCAATGGTGCTTCGAAACGTGTAGGGCTCTTGTAAAAGACTTTTTGAATTCTGGTTGCTGAATAATAAAGTATTCTGTCACAAATGACGGCATCCGACTTGCTTTATTGTGTGCGTTTCCAAGCAAGGGGCAAACTCTTCTTTTTTGATATATATATATATATATATATATATATATCTTATCTTATCTTATCTTAAGTGTCATTTGCAAATCGCACTGTCGCCGAAGCTTCCTGGCGCTATAGACAGAGGGAGTGAGGAGAAAGTACGGGAAGCGGAGAGCCTAACTGAGGGGGGAAAAGGTTACTTTTTTAACAGTTTCCTGAAATATGAACCAAACAATTCCGACCACTTCCGACTCACGGCGAAGCAGGAACTCAGACCACCACAGCAACTCAGGCAAGGTATGTTTTTATTTACGTTCTTTCCACAGCCCGCAACGACGTGTTTCGGGCTTCACGAGCCCTTGATCACAAATATATATATTTAACAAAAGAAACCTCTGCTCCATTTTGGAAAAGAGCACGCACACGAGAACTATTTGGGTTAAGGCCTTTTATTAGATAAGCCTCCTCAGACCCAGCAAAAGAGACGCGTTTCAGCTGACACGGCAGCCTTCCTCAGTCTAGTGTGCACCATTTTAAAATCAGCCTTTATACATTTTAAAATCATAGACATAGAAAACAGTTCATGACCTCAAAACTATATATATATATATATATATATATATATATATATATATATATATATATATATATATATATATATATATATCGCATTAAGTAATCTTAAAAACAGTGAATAGATACTGTGCAATATATTGATCCTGTGTACCAGATGGCTGTAAAACTGATGGTAACTATAAAATGCCTAGTGCATTAAGAAATGTTTAAAAAAAAGGACATAAAGTGCATAGTGCAAATACCAAACCAATATAGTACGTGTTATAATTTGTTTATCAATGCAGACACTGAACAGTAAATGCTTTTCATGTTTTTATGAACCTGGTAATGAACCATAATCAGCAAATATCATTATGTTAAAAGCATTTGCACTGGTTACATGGATTGAAAATGTCTGGCAATCGCGCTGCTCAAAACTGCAATTTCAGGGAGAATGCTGCGTTCCGATGACATCACATAACTATTGGAAGCTCCGTCAGTGAGCTATAAAATCTCGGCAGGCTGAATATGAAAAGCGACTGAGGTAGTATGCTGTATTCATATTGGAAACATTTTTAAAAAAAGGTGATGATAATTTTTGGAACACTCGCTGCAAGAATTATAACATAAAAGCGATGAAGTGCAGAAATAGTTACCACATTCCCAATGCGCAAATAATGCCTCAATGTTCCGAGACTTTGATACTCATACTTAGTCAACCAGCGGACCGGGACTACTGCTCTCATAATGCCCCATAAATGTCAATCCAGTACTAAGGGGGACCCGACCGCCTGCATCAACATTGAGGTCCGCATCAAGTACCAAATATGTCAGGTACTGCACGCCTGGACTTGTTGTTGCAGCGTCTTTTACTCAAAGATAATACCCACAATTTCGTCCGTTTTTCTGATGAACCATATCACAGCAACCACAGCGCGTTTAAGCCCGGACTCACCCAGGGCTCAGATTAGCTTTAAATCATCTGTATCTATCTCTCTCTCTCTATTTATTTTTGCGAAATCCCGTGAGCACTTTCCCTCATCAAGAAGAACAAGAAGACTCACACACCAGGGTCCAGTAAACATGAAAAGTGTTATTGGCGACGTCTTTCAACCAGAACGGTCTTTTTCACAAGCCAAAGTTACATCTTACATATCCACCATAACAAGACATCGAAAACGGATCATAATGAACTGGTCCATGTATAGACAATGAAAACAGACTTGTATACATTTTCCCGTGGTTTCACAGAGCTCACAGCACAAAGAAAAGACTTCCTTTCGGCATTTGTGGTATTATGCGAAAAAATGAAAAACAATTACGTTATCATGGCAGATTTAATGCATTTGATTATAAATAAATTCTAATTTGGAATAACAAATTGCATCCTGAGTGTACAACAAAACACATGTTATTAACAGAGTGCAGAAATTGTGGGAAGCTGCTTTGCACCGAGCTATGCATGCATGCTGATGGGATGGTGGGAGAAACAGCTGGTGTGGATAGAAAAGAATGAACACTTTACCAAGCACATTGTTTTCTGGACCAGATTCATAGACCCTATCTTCATGATCTGGGGTGGTTCTAAAACTGATCTAAATAATTTTTTCAGGATGCTAGGAAACAATGAGTTCAATCTCTGTTTCACGCATAGATATGATCAGACTGAGATGGATTTTTTAGATGTCTGAGTTAGATTCAGTGATGGCACCATTTCCACCGACTTACATATAAAGGTGACTGCAGGAAACAGTCTATTACATGCCAGCAGCCACCATCTCCCCAACCTAAAGTGGAGCATTCCGTATGGGAAGCTAGTGCAGGCAAAACGCAATTGTAACACAAAGTTGGCATTTGAGAAAGTGCAAAATATTATGATGGAAAGGTTCAGGGTAAGAGGCTATCCCGAGAAAGAGTTAAGGGTAGCAAGAGAGAAAGCAGCGGCCCAGGATAGAACAGCCTTGTTGGTGAAAAAACTGGGTACTAGGAAAAGCAGGAATGACATCAGGATGATAACTACCTTCAATGTGGAGGCAATGGCAATACGTGAAAATCCTGAGAGACACTGGCACATAGTCAAGAATTACCCAGCAATGGTAACATTTAGGAAAGCATGATCCCTAAAGGACATACTTGTTAAGAGCTATGTGGGACAACCAAACAACAAACTTGGATACACCAGCAGAAAGGCTTTTTTTAAATGTGGGAAGTGTAAGGACTGTAGCACAAGCAAAATCAGGAAAACATACCCACTGCCGACTGGCAAAACAGGGGACATAAGAAAGTTTATAAACTGCAATACTGATTTTTGTGTATATGCAATAATGTGTCCATGTATGAAAATGTACATAGGGAGTACCATCTTCCCTGTGAAGAAACGAATTTTGGAACATATTCACGCAATAAAGAATTGTGATCTGAGTTATTGGCTGAAATACCACAATAAGGATGTTAATAGCTTGTCTTTCTTTGGTGTTGACATGATGGCAGCAAAACCCAGAGGGGGTGATTGTGAGAAACAACTGAGGATTCTGGATTCCAAGTATATTATCCTCTTCGAGACTAAGAGCTTGTTTGGGCTGAATGAAGAAGAGGAATTGTTTGTCCACATTGGATGAGCACCCCATTTGATTCATTGACTTTAACTGCATTAAGTGTGATCCATGGTTTACTCTGTATATACTGTGTCCTGGCGGAGGGCTCTCCAACTTGATGCAGTATCAGCAGGTTGGAAAATTTCACAGGAAGCATAGCCTGCTACTACTCCCATACCAGTGTGACTCAACACTGGTTAGCATATTTAGGACGGGTCTTGTACCTCTGATCGTTTGCAAACAGTCCATTAATTAATCAAATGTTACCCACAAGGGAATCTGATATACACATATTTTTTGAGGTTATGATACTGAGGCCCAGTCAACCTGCTTTCCCTTTGCTTTCACCTTGTTGTATTTGTCATTTAATTTGCACCTTTCATCCCACCCATCACTGCGTCTATAATTATTCCCCCTTAATGACCCCCCATTCATTTTTTAGCATTTTATTTTTTGGTGTAGGGTAGACAATGTGAGTTGCAAGTGGGTCATCTTATTAATTAAGGAGTAAGATTTACCTATATCACAATGTTTCAAGGGCCAGAACTGTTGTTTTCAGGGTCGTGGACATGCAACGGCTGAAGATGGCCGTGCAGTAAGAGGGCTCCGTCGTCCGTCCTAGCCCACATCTATCTTGTACAGTGATCCTCCTCATCCCTCGACAGTGACCTAGACCGGAACGTTTGTGGAGCCCATCCCGCCAGTCCTGAGGTTCAGACTGAGCCCAGCAGCACCAAAATCATGCCCGGACGCTTCGGCCTGTGACTGGGCTCGAGGCCAGGACGTGAAGTGGTTGACCTACCCAAAGGAGGAGCTCCAACCGGCCCTTTGACCTAGGTGGTGGCGCCGCGGCTCGTGGAGCCCCCGAAAAAGAACTGAGAAGTTGTGCCGCCTGGTGCGGTGAAAATACGACCACACAGAGGAAGCTGCAGCGGAGCCTGGGAAGCCGGGAGGGGGTTTCAACGCGGCTGAAGGAAAGGCAGACTGGGGTGAGATAGGGCAAGCCGGCTGCGAGAATTAAGATGGCGGCGGCTCGTCCCTGAAGTCGGACGCACTGCGATGCCCTATATAGCTAATGCCTTTTACCCCTCCCGGATGTACTGTGGCTCCCAATGGAGCCTACCGCCAATACCCATCTGCCGGCTGTGACTCCCTGTGAGGCGCCCTCGCGGGGCCATTTTTGCACGGCGGTGGCACGGCTGATGGGCGCTTCGCCGGGAGCTCGAAGCGTGTCCCGGGAGCCACGGGGGGTCTACATTGCGAGCCCGTTCTCAGCGTGAGTGTGCGGCTGGAGAAGATCGCTCCCCCCTGCTAGGCCTGCAGGACCCTGAGCCGGCGGAGCGGGTAGAATTCGGAGGATGGTGCAGTCTGGGGCTGCCTGCAGAGCCGGGTCCATACTCACCAGAAAGGAAGGTGGTGCTGCTTGAGCCGAGAGGCTGGTAGTGTGATCATTCGCCTGGAAGGGAGACCGGTTGGGGGTGTGGGACATATGTGAGGACCCTCCCCCCTGTTTTGCTCTCAGGTGGGCCACCGGACTTCTTTTTCCAGGTGGGCCACTGGCCATATCTCACTCCAGTTTGAACCCACAGCGCCCCCTAAGCCTGCTACTATGGGTGAGGCATAACTGCCAAACCTTCTCTGTGAAAGTACTCGAGCGGCGATCGCCCACTGCACCTGGAAGACAGCTGCGGAGCCTGTGGCGGTGGCGGAGACTGGATTTTGGTGTTATGTAACAGGGAGGCAGTGGGGCACATGGTGGCATGCGTGGTGGAGGCACCGGCTGTGAGGCGGTTACCGGCAGCGGCGCAGCCCCGATAGTGAAGGTCTATCTACGCAATCCTTGTCTCTGCCGTCCTTGTCCACTTATAGAAGAGACCTTGGCGTTCTTCTCAGTGCAACCTGGCCGTTCTTGAAGATTTTTCAGCTAGAACAGCTCTGGACAGGTCAAGATGGACCGCACCAAGACCACGGGGCCCGCGGATCCAAGACTACGCAGACCAATAAACTTGACCGGTATACCGTACCTAAGGAGGCGCAGCATGCCAGAGCACCCAGGAACTCTCGCTCAAAGATGTCATGGCCGCCATCACAGGAGTAAAGAACTCTCTGTATACAGTGGCTATCGAGGTCAACCTCATCAGAGCTGAAATGGGCAAGCTCAACGAAAAGATCAAGCAGGTGGAACTCACAGCAGCCAGCCTGGTGGAAGATATCTCACAGCTCCAGGGAGCGGTCAGGGAACTCCAGGATTTCCGCAAATTGACTGACCTCAAGTTGGACGACTACAAAGACCACCCGCGTCGCAACAATCTACGCATTCTTGGGGTTCCGGAGAAGTCGGAGGGGCAAGCACCAGACCTATTTGTGGAGGACCTCATTCTAAAACACTTGCAACCTAAAGGCCTCAGTAAGTTCTTCATCGTGGAGCGTACCCACAGGTTCCCGGGCGGCCGTCCCAAACCAGGTGCTCCCCGACGGCCCATGTTGGGACGGGTTCTGAACTTCTGTGACAGAAACGTTATCCTTCAAAACTCCAGAGCTGGTGCTCCACTCCGCTATGAGAACTCAGACATCTCCTTTTTCCCGGACTTCACCCAACGGGTACAGCGGCAAAGACGATAGTTTATGTTCATTAAGCGCATTCTCAGAGATCAGGGCCTGAAGTATTCCATGCTGTTCCCTGCCCGTCTCCGTATTGAGGCGGACGGTCGAGTGTGGTTTTTCGATTATCCCGAGGCAGCAGCAGCCTGGGTCGAAAGCAGAGGAGCGAGGAGCCTGGCCAATCAAGGTGGGGGTGGCACCGACAGTAGTCAACCGGCCTGAGAATGCGCCCGTCCAAAGGCCGGGCCTGTACTGTTTGCAGTGAATTGACTTTCTACCAGAGGTTATACTTGTATTGTTTGCAATGTGGGGTGGATGAAGTGACCGGGTGCAGGGTTCCTTTGGATTTATGGTCGATGGATGAGTGAATTCGGACAGACCTGAGATATTTGTCTTGTAGGGGTATGATGTGGACCTTCTGGGCTTAGGTGGGACAGATCCTACCTCCCCCACCTTCTAGGGTGTTTTTCCTTTTCTTTCTTGGCAGAATGCAGCCTCCAGAACACTTCTAGGTCTCTGCAATTCCTGCTCTGTGTCTAATGCTATTCGCCGTCTGCACTGGCTACCTGTAGCCAGACGCATTGCATTCAAAGCCTTATGCATCACCTTCAAGGTTTTGAAATTGGCCTCTCCTCCCATTCTGGCTGATCTCTTGCTGCCTTATGTCCATTCGGGACATCTTCGCTCACAGGGTCAGAACTTGGTGGTGGTTCCACGACCCTGTAGAGCTCGGGATGGCGGCCGCTCCTTTCGCTATAGAGCCACCACCCTTTGGAACTCGCCCCTTTGCAGATCCGTGGCCTTGACAACTACTTGGCTTTTATGAGGGCCATTAAGACCTATCTTTTCCCTGCCCCTTAGTTTTCTGGTGGGCCCTCTGTTGTGTCTGTCTTTCCTGCATTAGCGCCGGGACACCCCCTTGCTGGGGCAGCTGCCGCCCTTTACAAGCTAAGTTAACATAACATAACAACTTTTCTGGGGTGACAGGCACTCTGCTAGTGTCTTTTCTTTTTTCTTAGGGGCAGTTTTCAGCGTTCATTCCGGGCGTAACGGCTTCAGTTTCAGAGGTGTGGAAATGGACGGAGCCAGGCTGACGATTCGCGGTCTTTTGAAATCAATTGAGTTACATCTCATATCTATTGTTTGGATTCGTCACAAGGAACGTCTCGTGGTGCTAACCCAGCACATTGGAACAGCTTGAGCTATAACTTTTGGGTGCAGATTAAGGTCGCACAAGTGGCACACCAATGAAGGGTGCCCACTGACTTTGGGGTTACTTTGTCTTCATGCGCATTGAGCCCCCACCCTCCCTCCGTCCTGATGAAGACCCATCCTTGAGGAAACCAGTCACCCTGTTTGCTTCTTTTGGGTCGAAACGTCGACAATTTCCTTTCCCCTGAGCCTGTACCTATAGTTTCCCGCCCCCACTCCCCCTTGTCTTTTGTGCTATCTAAAAGAATACGGAGGACTATTCAATCACGTGCCAGCAAGAAAGAGTTACATTTTTTGCAACCTAAGGATCCAGGGCAAGCTCACCCATGTTTTCACATTAAGAATCTTACTTTTTTGGTGTAGGAGAGGAATTCGTCGTACAAAAAGGACCAGAAAGCCCCAAAAAGCCAAAAAGGCCAGAAAACACAAACAACAGCTTTAAATAAATCGACTTACAACAAAGAAAAGGAGGATGAAAAGGGGGTTGAAGAAGGTGCTCTCCTACAAGGAGATAAACCGATCCAAGAAAACCCGGCATATTCAAAGGATGTGATAAACTTAGGAAATCAAAACCTTGAGAACTCCGAAACTGAGGAGACACCTGAGGAGGCACCTACTCCGACATAAATAACAGACATAAAGGCCCTGGAACTAGAGGGACCAGGGCAAAAGAAAAAGACCTGGCAAGAAATGAATCCCAAGAGAAAGGAAAAGATAAAGATAAAAATTTAGAAAAAAAAACTGGAAAAAGAAAGGGAAAAAGCAAAACGCAAGGAGAGAGAGAAAGGGAAAGAGAAAGAGAAAGAGAAAGAGAAAGAAAAGGAGAAAGAGGCTGGCAAAAAAAATGACAAAGGGGGAGGAATAGAGGAAACAGAGGAAAACGCCAAATTTGAGTTAATGGCTAAAAAAGCACAGAGGTTACAGACCATAAAAAATTTAAAAGCTGCTACTAAGAACACTGGTCTACGGGCAACATCCCAGCCAAGAATATCTAATATATTTAGCTCCCGCCCGAAAGAATGCCTGAGTGACGCATCAACAAATGAAAAAGCACAGAGCCAATTGCAAAGCAAGAACTCTAGAGAGTTGAATGGAAACTGCAAGGATGCTCAAAGTATGGTCCCAACTAAAACCATAACCGAAGGGAATCATACCACAGGGTCAGGCGAAGGAACTCTGAAAGTTGACCCAAATATGAGGAGCAACGAGACAAAGACATCCATAAAGGTTGATGCAATGATATCTAATCAGAGAGAGCAATTCGATCAAAAAGAGATGAATCAGAAAGCTGAGCGTCTACACCCTTCTCTCAACACGCAAACGCCGCCAGCTGGAAAAGAATCACACTCAGCTATTCACTCACTTTCTGACGAAGACTCCGAATCAGAACTATATGAAACAGGGATGTCTATCTCAAGTGACTTAAGTGAACTAAGCGACTCAAATGAATCAAGTCCCGGTGCGCAAACTGGTTCTGTACCTCTGGAGATCTCGGGCTCCAACGACTCAAGATTATCCAGCGAAACTAACCTCAGGAAGAAAAGGAGCGGGGAAAAAAAGGATGAAACAAAGAGAAAAAAATATGATGAACGAAGAAACCACAGACCCCGGTGACAACACTGACTATGCCAAAAGTAGACCTAATTCAACACGAAAAAGCCCAATGATTAAAACACCGGGAGAAACATCACATCCAAAAACAACTGAGCCCTCAAAAAACTTTCATGAGGATGTGAAGAAAGATAGTCATAGGAATCACATTTCTATTGAAAAATTACAAGGTGCAGTGAAAAAAGTGGGCAACATTTGCTCTGAGATGTCTGAGAGGATGGTCATGGTGGAAACTCGTACTGAGAATCTCGAAACAGATATCGTAAAGCTCTAAAAAAATGAAAAGGAACAAGATGGAATAATAAAGGATCTCATGGCCAAAGTGGAAGATCATGAAAATAGATCTAGAAGGAACAATTTAAGGTTACTTGGAATCCCAGAAAACTTTGAGGGAAACTAAGCTAGAGGAGCAATGATCAACATTCTTAAAACATCATTTCCAGAGTTGGAAGCCTGGGATATGGAAAGGGAGATACAGCGGGCTCATCGTTTTCCCCTAATGCCATCAAAATATTCTAACAAGCAAAATCAATATCCCAGGGCAATGCTGGTCTACTTTGGCAATTTCCTCCTCCGTGAAGCAATCTATGACCTTGCCAGACCGACTACTCAAAGAGAATATAAGGGATTCAAATTTTTTGCTATACCGGATTTCGCTCACTCTACTGTCGAGCAAAGATGGAAAATGCGCCAGCTATTTGAACATTTTGAAAAAATTGGAGCAAAAGTATTTTTGCAAAACCCTGCATGCCTGAAAATCATATTCAAGGGCTCAACAAAAAGCTTTATTAGCGAAGTGCAGGCAGAGAACTATCTACGAGAAATCTCAGGGACTGGGCCACGAAATTCAGGGAAATAATTCAAACCAAAGAAAGAAAAAAAAACCCTATAGAAGGAATATTTAAGCTGACTTACCTACTCCACTAGGTATTTATCAGTAATCATATTCTGCGGAAGCATGGAAAACTAGTAGAATGGATAAGCAGGCTGGAAAACATATTTAGTTTATAAAATTAAGTGTGAAATGTTTTCATATTATCCAGGTTTTGGTTCATTAGATAGGCATATAATACACACTATTAAACTAGCCCAGCCCGCAGGGCCCGCCTTCACGGATGTCACACCCCTGGTCCAGACAGGGTCAGGTAACCTTCAAAGGTGGTGGTGGGTGGGGGAGGGAAAGACCTCGGGGTGGGGGGGATTCAGGGGGAAGGTCAGACAGGAATTTTAAAAATTACAGAGAAATGGAAAATCATAAAGCTATAGCTAACACTTTTTTTTATAGGAGAGTATCTCTCTAAAATGGGTAGCACAAACAAATGGGGGTACTGAAGATTATGTCACTTAATATTTGCGGCCTAAATGATATTAAGAAGAGACAAGCAGCTGCGGTGGGTCTACAAACTACTGGCCCCAACATAGTATGTATGCAGGAGACGCATATTGGACGCTCACAGCTACACCTTTTAAAAACATTTGGGTACAAACTAATCTGCGCTACTACTCAGGGAGCTCGTGTCAGGGGGTGGCAATCCTAGCTAGAGGCGGAGGTCTTAGCTTTAACCGATGCAAAGCAGATACATTTGGGAGGTGGACAATTACAGAATGCCAGATTGAACAATCACAGTTAGTTACCATCTGCTCAATTTATGGAAGCAATTGTGATGACCCCACCCTGATAAATGAGGTCTCTAGCAAACTTGCACATTGGCCATTACCAGTTCTTATCTGCGGGGATCTCAATATTAATCTACCCTCCGACTGGTTAATGAAGGATAATTGGGTGTATCATGGGAGGAAACCTAAGGTGTTCAAGGCTCTAAAACATCTTTGTCATATGCATGGACTTCTGGATGGGTGGCAGATCTCTAACTCTGAGGATCCTGGCTACACTTTTTTTTCAAATCCACACCGGATGCATGCTAGGCTTGACTATTTTCTTATATCACAGACATTAAGCTCTATCACACAAATACAAAAATTGCCTCGAGTACTATTTGACCACAATCCTCTAGTATGCACCCTTGAGCTAACACAAATGGGCCAGAAGCCAAGAAATTGGACCTTCGAGAAATCCCTGCTCCTTGAAGAAGATTATTGTAATCACATGCGAGCATGGATACCCAATTTTCTAGAAAATAATGTAGGGAGTACCTCTATAGAGATAGTGTGGGATGCTCTAAAAGAGGGGAAACCACACAATACTCAATAAGGGTTAATAAATTGGCCAGAGACCTGTATAAATCGCTATCGGGAAAACTGCAGACCTCTGAAGAAGAACTCATTAGGGCAACCCATAATTCTTTAACGGTAGAAGAGCTCATTAAAATTCAATATCAGGTGGCAATTGATAAGGCCGCTATTATGAATACATTTATCACCAAAGCGGTTAAAAAAGCCACCGCACATAGTGAGAAAATCTACGAAGTAAGCAAATCAGTTGGCCATCAACTGGCCATACGTATGAGGCAACAAACTTCTCCGAACTTCATACGGGAAATATCAGACCCAGTGGAAGGCTTAATCTCAGAAAGTAATAAAATCAGAGAGGCATTCTGGCACTTCTACAGCACTTTATACTCAGAGGAAGGAGGAGCTGATATAGACAGTATGAGTTAATACTTAAATCAGGGAACACCCAGTAGACTTGCTGAAGAAGACCGAGATGATCTAGAGAAGATACCACTCCTGGAAGAAATTCTAGAGACAGTGAAGGCTTTGCCTAGAGGAAAGGCAACTGGCCTGGATTCTATCCCTCTAGAGTTTTATATCACTTTTTTAGATCAAATCAAAGAGATTTTCTTAGATTTATGTGTGCACATATTTAACGGGGACAACCACCAAGCTCATGGTCAAAAGCAAAAATAGAAGTATTCCTGAAGAAAGATAAACCTCTGAATCAGATGGGCTCCTATCGCCCAATCACCTTAATCAATGTGGACTCAAAAATATATTCTAAATTAATAGCGAATCGAATGGCACCATTAATCCACAAACTTGTCTCAAATTTCCAGCACGGGTTTGTACCTGGAAGAGGAACCACAGATCACATCCATAGCGTGATCACCCTTTTTGACAGCACAGAGGTGACGGGAGACCCAATGGCGCTCATCCTTTTAGATGCCGAAAAAGTCTTTGACTGGGTCTCCTGGTCATTTCTGTGGATGGCAATGGGTCATCTGGGCTTTAAACAAGGATTCATTCAGGCGGTACAAAAACTATATATCAACCCTAAAGCTGTAGTGATGATAAATGGCAATCTCTCTAAAGAATTAATAATATCAAGGGGAACTCAACAGGGATGCTCATGCTCCCCATTGCTGTTCGCCATCTACATTGATCCCTTTATTCGCAATCTGGAATCTAATGCCGGTAATATCCCTATATTAACCCAAGGCTATATGACGAACACTCTTGCTTATGCTGATGACATAGCCATAGTAACATCAGATCCGGCATTAGCCTTACCTATAATAGAAACTGAGGCTAAAAACTTTGGTAATATGGCTGGCTACGCTCTTAATCAGAGTAAAACTCAAGTAATCTTAAATGATAAATGTACTATGGTAGATCCTCGAGTGACAACAAATGCGACCTACTTAGGGGTATGTATCTCCTCCAAACTCGATAAATTGGTCGAATTAAATCTGAGCCCCCTGCTAGATAAAATGCAGAAAGATCTTCACTGTCTGAATAACCTACACTTATCTTTGATCGGCCTTGTAAACGCTTTAAAAATGGTATACTTCCCTAAATTGCTTTATATGTTCAGAGCAACCAATCTGGAAATTTCTGAATATTGGTTCAAACTGATGGAGCGCACTTTTTCTACTTTTATTTGGTCCTATTCACAACCTCGAAGAGCCTATAAGCTCTTGACTCTTCCTAAAGAAAAAGGCGGCTTAGCTCTCCCTAACCTTAAGTTATATTATTGGGCTTGTGTGCTCTCATATAATCATGAACTCTTTTTTCTATTAGATAATAATGAGACAGTCTCAGGGGAAGACCAACCATCAATCCATCAGCTGGTATTAGGTAATAAGAGCAAAGGCTATCTGTGGCGATTTCTCTATGATAGATACCACAAAAAGGTCTGTCTAAAGACCTTACTGGGGGGGTTTAAAGCATGGAAAAGCTGTGACGAAATTACTGGGCATAGGACGGCTCTCGCTCTACACTCCTCTAAGCAATAACCCGGTTCTCCCTGAAATCTTTAGTGGAGCCTGTATTAAGAGATGGACTATGACAGGAATTACACACTTTGGATGTCTTTTCGAAAATGAAGGGCTACTCTCGTTTGAAACCCTGAGGGAAATATATAACTTGGAGTGGAGGGATATTTTTTAAATATCTGCAAATTAGAGATTTCTTAACAAGACGAATTAAAGAAAATACCTCATTTAATAAAATACTGACAGCAGAAACGTTTAAAAAATCCAAAAAATTCACAATCGGTGAGATGTATTCTCACTTGTTATCCCTTCTTCCCAACAATCTCGAGAAAACAGCACAGAAGTGGCAGGGAAAATTAGCAATCACCACGGAAGAATTTAATTATGCCTATGATTTATCCCAAACTATCCTTATGTCAACCAAACTACAAACACAGTTCTAGAAAACCTGTTATTTTATGTATTATACCCCTGATAGAATTGCTAAATGGAGGAGTGGGAGGGGCACATTCTGCTTTAAATGCTCACTATCTAATGCGGATAGTGTACACATATTTTCTTCCTGTACAAACCTATCCTCCTTAAAACTGAGCATTGAACGGTTCTTAACAGATGTCCTAAAAACTGGAATAGTCCTATCTAATGAAATGATTTTGCTTGGGACAACTAATCTCGCAGAACCATCCCCTGGACATGAACTAATATTAATCGCCATGGCGGTCTTAAGAATCTGTATCGCCTCTGCCTGGTTAGACCCTAACCCACCATCTTTTCAACAATGGTTTTCTAGACTGTTAGCTATATTTAACTTGGAAATAGCTATATATAAAAGAAAAGGCAGAAGACGGAGGGCCAGGGGATTGAAAATCTGGAATCCTTTAATTGAGTGGTCCCAATCCCAAAGCAATTCTCTGTAACATAAAGCCATAACCTGCGGGATCTAAATACTGCAAAAATGTAATTTGTTATAGTTGTATATTGTTTGAAATCTATAATTATTCAGATGTTATGTCTATCTCCCCAAATAGATGGGAAATTTTTTGGTTGTTTGATTAATCTATTTAGCCATTAATGTACAATGTATGACTCCATCCAATTTTCTAACATCTCTGTGTTTATATGTGAAATATTTTCTGTTGAACTTGTCTGACTTGGGGGGGGGGGGTTTATATACTTTGGAAAAACCCAATAAAGATATAAAAAATAAAAAAAAAGAATCTTACTTTTTTAAGAATCTATATTCTCTCATAGACCTTCTTGGTCACTTTACTCACACAAGCACTTACTTTCACTCTTTTCTGTGCACGCCAATTGACAGTGAACCCCAGTTGTAAATAATTGTATTTTATATCTGTTATTTTTCTAAACATGTATTAAATAAGCAAGTGTCTCGGACTTTGGTGAGACACAATTGCTTTGCTCTAAGTGTGTTTTCTTGTACCAATTGATATTTCGGGCTAATATATTTGTTGTGTTCTGCTTTATATCAACCATAACAGATTTAATCGGATGGTGATCAAAGAAAATAATTGAAATATATTTTTACACTGTATATGTTAAATCAATGTCTAGGACCAATTTCTGTCTATAACACGTTTTTAGCCCATTGGGCAGGGCAGCGGTGTGGGGGGGTGTTGGGGTGGTTTGTTTAATTTTTTAGGTTGTAACTTTGATTGCATCAGCGGTGGTTATAGATATGTTGATTAGGGAAGCAGAATTGCAGTCTGTGAGTTCCAGTATACTTAGAGACTGCATCGATCGGGGACAGTGGGGTAAAATTGATGAGTTGGAATGTCAATGTGTTGGGGGATAAGAATAAGATCAAGCATAGTGTTGTTCTCCAGTGCATAAGCGCTGCATAGAGGGGGTTACGTCTTGCTGGCCCACGCTGGGTTTACCACGAGCTCCAGGGGAGTTGGCATACTGATGAAAAAATCCTTCCCCCTCGTGGTACAGGACACCTGGTCAGATGCAAGAGGATGATATGCTGGAGTCTCGGGCACATGGGAGGGCCATCCTGTCACCTTCCTTTCGATTTATTTACCCCCGGGCCTTCAAGCCACCACATTTAGGGACACGGTCATGCTGCTGTTGGAAATCCCAGAAGGCCTCTTGGTGCTGGGAGGGGACTTTAAATCGGTGGTCTCCGTGGATCGTAACCGGCACACTCTGCGTGATCTCTCATGCTCACACAGCTGGTTGCCCGAATTTTTAGATTCCATGGGGTTGGCGGATGGGTGGAGGGTTTTTCATTCTGACATCGTCCAGTATAATTTTCACTCAGGATCTCATGGGAGTTTGTCCAGAATTGACTACTTTCTTTTACCCGCATCCCAAATCTCCCATGTCCGGGAGATAAAACACCTAGCCAGAGGCATTTCAGATCACTCGCTGGTCTGGCCCCATTTGTCGCTTGGATTCCAGCAGGTGGGTCATGTGGCCCCATCAATCCATGGTATCTGTGTGATCCCCATATCCGACGGAAGCTCCTTAAAGCTATTGATAAATAGCTTAATGAGAATGAGGGCTCAGTTGAGTCCCACCAGGTGCTTTGGGAGGCATTCAAGACTGTGATATGGGGTCAGGCCCTTTCTCTAATCTCAGGGAAAAAGAAGAAACAGCGTAAAGAGTTGGTGGCACTGGAGGCAGAGGTGGGGAGGCTGGAGGCGGAATTGAAAGTGGATGTCACACCCGGCAAACTCCATCTTCTCAAACTCAAACAACAGGAATACAGGGCGCTAGCAACAGACCAAGCAAGGGCCATGGACAGAGCAGTTCAGGGATGAGTATATGAGATGGACAATAATGCTGGGAAACTTTTGGCATGATTGGACAAGAGGGAATGGTCAAGCAGACTTGTCCCGGTAATTTGAGGTCCCGAGGGTAATTCCCTGTCGGACCCACAAGTTATTGTGGACTCCTTTGCAGCCCACCTCCAGGCTGTTTACACTTCGATTGCTCCCTACCCGGTTGAGGACTCCTGCCAGTTGCTTATTGACATTACCTTACCCAAACTGTCAGGGGTCGAATGTAACCTCATGGACAGTGACATATCTAACGAGGAGGTAGCGGCAGCAATCTGTTCGCTAAAACCAGGCAAGGCCACAGGCCCTAAGGGGCTACCGATCGAATTGTAGAAGCTCAAACCTGACAAGCTGGCCCTGTACCTGAGGACTACGTACGAGGACTCAAGCCAAACGGGCATCTTGCCATTGGACCAGCGTACTGCCACTATATTTACCATACATAAGGAAGGAAAGCCCAAGACCGACTGTGGCTCCTACCGACTGATATCTCTTCCCAATGCGGAGCCCAAAATCCTCACTAAGCTTCTTGCTACTCGCCTCCTAATGGTGATTGGGGCCTTGCTCCATCCAGACCAAACAGGTTTCATACCACACCGTAACACGGCGCTGAATCTAGGCAGAGTCCACGGGGTACTGAGCAGGGCGTCTTCTATATTGGAGCCGGCAGTTATAGTTTCCCTGGACGCGGCTATGTCCTTTGACACCATTGAGTGGCCATTTTTGTGGGCGGTGTTGGAAAAACTGGGGTTTGGTCCAAAGTGCATTCAATGGGTGCAGTTTTTGTACTCCATGCCTATGGCCCAGGCGGTGGTCAACAACAAGAAGTCAGCTACTTTTCGGCTGGCAGAGTTACCCGCCAGGGCTGTCCTCTGCCCCTCTGCTATTTGATTTAGCGCTGGAACCACTGGCTGCCTGGATTCAAGACTTGATGATTAGGGGTTTGCGTTGGTCTTTAGAATGGGACAGCTTGCACTTAATGAGGCGGAAAGCCGGGAAAGGTAGTGGGCTCATTTTATTATTGCTACTTTTTTAAAACTTTTATTACCTGCAGTCACTCTTAGTCGAGTCTGCTTACCTCCCTATTCCATGTGGCCCCTCGCAGCCAATTAGGAGCTGCCGCGGGGTTCATCCAAACTTAGCTGCCATCTTGGGTGTAGCATTCGGGTTGCGGTGCAGTAGCCTGGTCCCTACCGCCCTCACCTGCTCATAAGTCGCGTTTGGGATCTCGCGCATTGCTTAGTCAGCTTGCACTTCCTGAGGCGGAAAGCCGGGAAAGCTAGTGGGCTCATTTTATTATTGCTACTTTTTAAAAACTGTTATTACCTGCAGTCACTCTTAGTCGAGTCTGCCCACCTCCCTATTCCATCTGGCCCCTCGCAGCCGATTAGGAGCTGCCGCGGGGTTCATACATACTTAGCCGCCATCTTGGGGGTAGCATTCGGTTGCAGTGCAGTAGCCTGGCCCCTCCCGCCCTCACCTGCTCATAAGTTGCGTTTGGGATCTCGCACATTGCTTAGTCAGCTTGCACTTCCTGAGGCGGAAAGCAGGGAAAGCTAGTGGGCTCATTTTATTATTGCTACCTATTAAAAGCTGTTATTACCTGCAGTCACTCTTAGTCGAGTCTGCCCACCTCCCTATTCCATCTGGCCCATCGCAGCCGATTAGGAGCTGCCGCGGGGCTCATCCAAACTTAGCCGCCATCTTGGGAGTAGCATTCGGGTTGCGGTGCAGTAGCCTGGCCCCTCTCGCCCTCACCTGCTCATAAGTTGCGTTTGGGATCTCGCGCATTGCTTAGTCAGCTTGCACTTCCTGAGGCGGAAAGCCGGGAAAGCTAGTGGGCTCATTTTATTATTGCTACTTTTTAAAAACTGTTATTACCTGCAGTCACTCTTAGTCGAGTCTGCCCACCTCCCTATTCCATCTGGCCCCTCGCAGCCGATTAGGAGCTGCCGCGGGGTTCATACATACTTAGCCGCCATCTTGGGGGTAGCATTCGGTTGCAGTGCAGTAGCCTGGCCCCTCCCGCCCTCACCTGCTTGACATGGCCATCATCCCTGAGCCGCGCAGCGGGCATGCCGAAGGCGCGCTAAAGGCAAGACGTCTGCGCCAGTCCACGACCATTCCGCGGCCGGGGCCAGAGATGCTGCCCGATTCAACACCATTAGCAAGATAACGTATAGCCAGTGGGAATTATTCTCCCTTCAACCTGCAGGGTGCTCCCATACCCTGCTGTATTCACCCGACACCATGACTATGGACTACTCGTGTAAGGCCTGTGGTTTTTCGTGGGACAAGAACCATTCTAGGTATACACATTCTTTATCGCATACCCTG
The DNA here is from genome assembly GCF_964263255.1 of Lissotriton vulgaris. NCBI lineage: Eukaryota > Metazoa > Chordata > Amphibia > Caudata > Salamandridae > Lissotriton > Lissotriton vulgaris. The sequence continues at coordinate 1,121,595,599 of NC_141687.1, forward strand.
ACAGCGCCCCACGGCCCGAAGCGATAATAACCCTCACTGCTGGTTTAATAAACTGCGTTCACTGGTAAAACATTCATTTGACATTTCCCAGTCTCTTAGTGATAATGACTGGGACCTATTATTCCTGACAGAAACCTGGTTCAGTGAGGAGACTAATCCCGCTTTGTCCCTGGCCATCCCTGTTGGCTACAGCATCTTATGCGCCAATCGTCAGAATGGCAAACACGGAGGTGGGGTCGCCATTATCTATAAATCTAAATGGACAATCAGGTCGCCCCATTATGAACAAATTGATTGTATCGAGGCCCTCCCCTTCTGCATTAAACTATCTGCGTCTATCTCTTGCTCTGGCCTTCTGATCTATCGACCTCCTAATTCTAGCCTCTCGCATTTACCTACCTTAACGGATTATATTCTTCAAGCGAGCACACAATATGCCAACTTTACACTACTAGGGAACCTGAATCTTCATGCGGAAGATGCTACCTGCCCTCTTTCTTCATATTTTGTTTCCACATTGGCAGGTTATGGTCTGATTCAACTAGTCACTCTCCCCACTCACAAAGCCGGCCATATGTTAGATCTTATTTGTTCTAATCTTCCTGACATCTCAGTCAAGCAACCCAGACCAGTAATATGGTCGGACCACTATCTCATTCCTTTTGTCATCCATATGTCCCATCATGACAGACCCTTTCTACCCGCTAAGGAATTTGGCAGAAATTGGAGTAAAATCTCCCCGGAATCCTTGCATGATTACTTTACTACTTCCAACCCCCCTTTGTCCTCTGACCTCGATTTGCGTCTTTCTCACCTCAACGAGTGGGTGACCAAAGCAATTGATCTATTGGCCCCTCTTTGACCTATTAAAATTTATAGATCTGCTCCAGCGGCCCCCTGGCATTCGGAGGAGCTGAGAAAAAAAAGTCTGCATGCAAATCTTTAGAACGTTGCTGGAGACTGACTTTCTCGGCAGAAAGTAAATTAAAGTACTGGACAGCTCTCAAAGAATATCGTAACTGGATTATAGCCCATAAAAGAAGTTATCTTTCTGAAAGAATTAACAAAGCAAGTAATTCCTCTAGAGAAATATTTAACACTGTTAAATCCTTTACGGATCCGCAGGCCTTGAATCGCCGACCGCCAGTATCTCAGTCCCTCTGTACCCATCTCTCTGAGTTCTTGGAAGAGAAAATCGCTCTTATATATGCCTCCTTCCCCAATTCCGATTGTTCTGATAAACAGGAAGAACCGCCACCTAATTCTACCATGACACCAGGCTTTGCAGATTTCTTAGAAACATCGGAGGATCTCTCCCTTCAGGAATTACTTAAATGTAAATCTGGATCTTCTAAGGATCCGTGGCCGGCAAAACAATTTAAAAGTCTAGCAGCACTTTTAAACCCCCACCTCAATTCCATTTGGAATGCCTCTCTGAGATCGGGCATCTATCCAGAAGCGTGGAAACATGCTCTTCTGGTACCTATACTGAAGAAGGCCAATGCGGACCCAGAGATTCCGGGAAATTACAGGCCTATTTCCCTACTCCCTGCCCCGGCCAAGATTCTAGAAAGGCTCCCCCACCAACAGCTTGCCAGCTTTTTAGAATCCAATGGCCTTTTACACAACTCCCAACATGGATTCCAGCCTGGATACAGCACAGAGTTGTCCCTGATTGAAATGGCTGACTCTGTGCGGTGGACATTGGATAGGGGATCGAGGGCGGTGCTAGTGCTGCTGGATCTCTCGGCAGCATTCGACACCGTCTTTCATCTGATCCTCCTGAAACGACTCGGATCCATTGGCATCCAGGGCACGGTCCTTAACTGGATTGCATCTATTTTGTCTGACCGTAAACAACAAGTTTACACTGTTCCTTACACCTCTTCCACTAGGCCACTTAAATGGGATGTCCCGCAGGGCTCCTCGTTGAGTCCGCTTCTTTTCAATGTTTATTTCTCTCCCCTGGCTGAATTAATATCTCAGACGGGAATCAAGATGACATCCTATGCTGATGATATTCAGCTTCTTTTTTCTTATAATGAGCCATCCATGACCACCTTCGGCCCTTTAAAAACTTGTCTTAGGAATATTGTGAAGTGGATGGATCTCAATTTTTTGAGACTCAACGCAGGCAAGACCGAGGTTCTTTTTTTTAATCAACCCTCCTCCTTGGACTCGAACTTCTGGTGGCCGGTAGACTTGAGTTCCGCTCCCTTCCCCAAGGAATCAGTTAGAAACCTGGGTGTCAGATGGGACATGTGCCTGTCCTTTCATAATCAAGTTCACACAGTCTCGGCCGCTTGCTTTTGCAAAATTAAAATGATAAAAAAATTAATCAATTACTTGCCCAGTAACACCAGAAAAACAGTAGTCCAGGCTCTCATAACATCGCACTTGGACTACGCCAACCGGATTGTACCTGGGCCTGACAGCAGGACTGTGCCACAGACTCCAGATAGTTCAAAATGCCGCGGCCCGGTTAGATTGCGGCATCTCACTTAGAGAACACATTTCTCCCTATTTGCGGAAATTACACTGGCTTCCCATCCTTAACAGGATTGAGTTTAAAGCCATGGCTTTCCGGACCACAAAAGGCCTTGGGTCAGCCTATCTTTTATAGAGTCTTCGCCCATACTACAACGCCAGAGTTCTCCGCTCTAATACCAAACTGCTACTAGTCACCCCCTGATTCAAAAAAGCTCGAATGGGAGGCAAAACTTTCCAATTTTGTGCCATCAACCGATGGAATAAACTCCCACTCTCTCTTCGCATGACCCAGTCGGAACCTGAATTCGCAGATCCCTTAAAACCTTTCTTTTCTGCTAGGATCCTTTCTCTTGTACCCACCAACTGTCTGAGCTTTAGCGCCGGGACACCCCGTTGGGGTAGCAGCGCGCTTTATAAAATACACAAAATTAATAAATAAATAAATAAATAAATAATATCGGATCTCCCTCTATTCGGATGACATCCTCTTGTACTTGACCTCCCCTAGGAGATCCCTGAGTGTGGATTTGGATATTTTTACGTTTTTTGGAAGGTATTCCAGTTACTCCATAAACTGGAGCAAATCCCTCATGTTCGTAGTGTCAGGAGAGCCGCCGATTCCACCGCATGGGTGTCCATTACAGGCTCGTTCTGATGGGTTTAAGTATCTGGGGATCTTCCTATCTTTGGGCCCCTTTCTCAGCTATTCTTGTAACCTCTAGCCCCCACTAATCCAGCTGCGCAAAGATATCGCCAGGTGGAAGACTCTTCCCCTCTCCCTGTTAGGAAAGACAGCCCTTTTTAAAATGATGTCCCTGCCCAGATTTCTATACGCGCTCCAGAATTCCATGGATCCGATACCTGTGTCATACTTCCGGGAGGTCGAAAGCCTCCAGTGGGATCTACTGTGGAATGGTAAACCTTTTATTGCCCTTGCCAAACTATCACTGACCTGATACGAAAGGGGCATTAGCCTCCCGGTTATAAAATTGGTTTACTGGGTGTCTCATCTGTCCTTCATTAACCACTGCACCTATGCCCAGCCTGGCAACCCGGAATACAACATTGAAAGGTGGCTCCTCTCGGGGGGGGGACCTTCAGTAGAGCCCTCTACTCTAGGCCCGGGCGCTTTCCACTACCAGGCCCAACTAAACATGCAGTACACGTTTTGCACGCTGCTACCTCCCATTTAGGCTGGAGATGGAAGCTAACGCTCGCAACGCCATTATGGGATTCTAAGCAATTGGGTGACCTGTGAAAGAGTAAGGGGTTCGACAAATGGGATCTTACAGGTATCACCTGCATAGGGGATCTGTGGGACAAAACTGATATTAAGCCCTTTGCATCGCTACAGAAACAATATTACATGGTGGAATCGTAGCGCTTCCGATACGCACAGGTTCGACACACACTTCGCACACACCTTAAGCATAGGACCACACTGCCGGAATCATCCCCATTGGAAGACAGAGTACTAGATGGTCATCTCCCTGACAGCACCATTTCCCTGAAATACAAAAGGTTGGTTAATAACATGTCGGACCCCCTCAGGGCTCTCCAAAAGAAATGGATCAGAGATCGTATAGAAATGGATGACGAGGAATGGCAGGAGGCAGTCTCCTCCCCCAGAGTCGTATTTATACCAGCTCGTCTCACCTTGTTCAGTTGAAACTTATTCACCATATCTATATAACGGGGCCCCAACTGCTACGAATGGGAAGGGTAGATGAAGGCGCCTGCAGGTGAGGATGTGGCCAACTGGGAACCTTTTTTCACATTATCTGGGAGTTCTCACACATCCAACCCTACTGGCGCAAAATACACGACATTATCAACACTGTTCTGTCTGTTCAGCTCTGAGTGGAGGCCCGTAGTTGTCTTCTGAACATCTGGGAGCCAACTGATTTAAATGTTTGTATGATGCAATGGGTAACGCTGGGACTAATGCTAGATAAGAGAAATATCTCTCAATGCTGGCGTGCATTGTCACCGTTCATGGCCCAGGATTGGGAAAAAGACTTGGACTGAGCAATGTTTAGAGAAAAGACTGTGTATGTAGCATGCATGTGCCCTAAGAAATGGCCTCGGGTGTGGGGCCCTTGGAATTCCTACCGGGGAGAAATATGTCAGCCTCCCTTGGCCCAAGCGATGGTCGATCCCCTGTCACCCTAGACTTTCCGTCAAGTGTAAATGTATCTCTGTAAACTCACCTATTGTACCAACGATGCTGATTGAGTGGATCCCTCGGAACTGTCATGCTATTGCTAATGTTTGTTTGTTTCTTTCTAAAAAAAAATGTTTTACAAAAAATAAAAGAACTGTTGTTTCCTGGAGGTGGATCCGTTATATATGGACAAGAGTCTCACTTCCTTTAAATTTAGGCCACTTGGCCTTCACTAAACAAGGCATACGAGCATTAACTTGGTTAAGCAAAATGTAAAAGAAGAAAACGTGGTAGATATATGGTTTCTCCGGAGACCAGATTACTAGTTCTTCACTCTGTTAATAACATTTGTTTTGTTGTACACTCGGGATGCAAGTTGTAACTTCAAAGTAGAATGTATTTATAATCTAATACATTTAATCTGCCATGATAACGTAATTGGTTTTCATTTTTACGCAGAATACCACAAATGCCAAAACGGAGTCTTTTCTTTGTGCTGTGAGCTCTGTGAAACCACGGAACAATGTATACAAGTCTGTTTTTATTGTCTACACATGAACCAAATCGTTATGCTCTGTTTTTGATGTCTTGTAAATACACTTTAAATGGTGAATATGTAAGATGGAACTTTGGCTTGTGAAAAAGACCGTTCTGGTCGAAACATGTCGCCAATAACACTTTTTGTGTTTACACGGACCCGGTGTGCAAGTCTTCTTCTTGATGCGGGAAAGTGCTCACGGGATTTCGCTACTTTACAGCTGGGCTCCGACACCCGGATCTCCCACCGACCCCGGTTGGAGAGGAGCTGGGGGTTGCCGGAAACTTTTTATATCTATATATATAATTTAACCACAAGGTTGCCGACTCCAACTTCCGAAATGGCGATGAAGCAATGGCACGAACTCCTCTTCAGGTTGGCAAAGTAGATTTATTTTTCACAATAAATAGTCACAACGCTTTTCGGCTGTCCTTGCAGCCTTGATCACACAGCGGAATGCAAGTTTGCCATTGTTTTTAATACCACCCATAGTCTCACGTGATCCCCCATGAACATAAAAGACGTACTAAAAAGGTGCTGAGTGCTAATATGTAAAGCTCTCCTAAAAGTCAGTGTGGGAGCTGCAGGTAAAATAGGTGCTAACACCCTGTCCATCAGCAAAATAGGCCAGTTTTTCTTAATTATTGCTTGAACCTGTCTTTGTTGCTGACTGTAGGTAGTAATCAGCCTTGAGCCAATGGAATCATCTGTACATATCTCAATTGTTTCTTGTGTTATAGCTCCTTTGTCTAAAAGGGAATCTCTGGACCGAAGTGCATATATATACATATACTAGATGTACCCGGCAAAGCGTTGAAGTTGCTCAGTCTGGTTAAATTGAACAGAAAGAAAAGAGTAAGTGCAAAGTGAACCAACTCCTCCCCCCTCCCTCCACCCACTTCCCGGTCTGCCATCCTGACACCAACTGTCCATCCTAATATATGTAGGCTATTGTCTCTATGTGTCCCTTGTATTTGTTGCGCAGCAACCAAATCGATTGGGTCTGTTCGGCCTTTCGATTAAAAACATGCGCGTATTGGACACACGCGTATTCGAATCCAACGTTGTGTATATATAAACATGTGCTAATGTTGCAAAGTGAACTAATTCCTCCCCCCAACCTTCCACCCACTTCCCGGTCTGCCATTCTGACACCAACTGTCCATCCTAATATAAGTAGACTATTGTCTCTATGCGTCCTTTCTTAATGTTGCAAAGTGAACCACTCCTCCCCCCTCCCTCCACCCACTTCCCGGTCTGCCATCCTGACACCAACTGTCCATCCTAATATTTGTAGACTATGGTCTCTATGCGTCCCTTGTAGTTGTTGCGCAGAAACCAAATCGATAGGGTCTGTTAAGCCTTTCGATCAAAACATGCGCGTATTGGACACGCGCTTAATCAAATCCAACGTTGTGTAAAAATTTCAAAGCAATCAGTGAAGAACTTTTACAATCTTGAACAAACAAACATTTACATTAATATATATATATATATATATATATATATATATATATATATATATATATATATATATATATATATATATATATATATATATATATATATATACATATACATATATATAACCTACTGGCGGTAACTAGTAGGTAGTTATAGTTAGGACCAAGCTTCCATGGGAAGAGCATTTTTTGTTTTGCTTTTAACATTGGCGTCGTTTGATGAATCTTCATGAAAAGTTCCACACTAATTCTTTGTTCATATCAGCTCCTATGTTGAAAGTTTGGGGGTGATTCATCAAGGGAGGGCTGAGATAAAAGGGGGTTCCAAAAAGTGTTTTCTCCATGTTAATTTCCATAGGAAACTTTAGACAAGGCTACAGGTCGAACGGGTGAACAGAATTACCCCACATTTGGCAGGGAGAAGGGTCTTGGTCTAGAATGCAGGCTTTTGTTTTTTGGTGTAAATCCGTTCAGTAGTTGTGGAGAAATATTGAAATTTACAGATATCGATATTTGGGAAATCTGCCATCTGATTGGCTGAGTCATTACGAGCACAAGCTTGCTGCTTATTGGCTGTGAGCTGTGCAAGCGGTTGCAACTAGGAAGTGTTGGCCCCCATTTTGTGATTCCATTGAAGCAAGTACGGGGAAAAAAGGGCAAAAAAGTAGGAAAGAAGAGGGTAGGAGCACTGTAACCTCTGTGGGGGAGTGTGAAGGGAAGTAGTCCTACCGGTTTAAAAGTGTGGTGTTGCTCAGAGTGACATGGTGCTGAGATGAGATGCTGCTACACTCGGGTATGGAACGGAGAGCCTAAACTGTGAGATCATTGCTGTAAAGTGATGTGGTCTGGTCTTTGCAGCATACGTGTGGAAGTAGTGTTAGTAGGCGTTTATACCATACAGGGAGTGGGAAGCGAACTACTGACCGCTACTGTGCGTTTATGCTATAGCCGAAGTGAAGTACTCACGCCTACTGGTTCAAAGACTCGGGGATCAAACCAAGCTGATTGGTATAAAGTGATGGGCTCTGGGTGCTGTAGCATAACTGTGGAAGTAGTGTTAGTTTGCATTTATACAATACAGGGAGTGGGAAGCGAACTACTCACCCCTACCGGTCTCAAGACTCATGGATGAAACCATGAGCTCATTGCTGTAAAGTCATGTGCTCTGTGTAGTCTTCCAATGTAAGTCATAGTAAAATGTTAGTATCTAATGCTAGTAGAATGTAAGTATGTAATGTTAGAATGTAGGGCTGTCATGAGGGGAACCTTGGGGACTTTGTACAATGTGCTGGAGAAGATGGTTGCCTTGCAGCCTGGTCCTGTTGCAGGTTCTTTAAGCTGTCTTGTTTTCATGCAATAAATCTAGTTATCGGACCCACTGTTGTCTGCCTCTTCAGTACATAAATTTGTCGACGAGTGGGAGAAGGTAAAAAGAAGGCAGCACTCACTAATATTTCAAGCTTGCTTGCGTTGTGCTGAAGCCCTGTTTTCTTCGTGAAGCTGTTTTTACTCATCCCAGGGTCGTCGGCTCATTGAACTATGCCATCTGACCTCTGGTAGTGTTGGTATGCGTTTATACTAATTCTGTAGTTATGCAGTAACCAATACATCATGGCCCTAGGGAGCGCCACGTCACAGACTCAGCTCATACAATGTCCCGTGGGGTGCACCCGCAGGACATTTATGTTTGCTATTACAGGGCGGGAGCATGGCTTCCACCCTCTGATAGCAAACCCTTGTTCAACTCGTTGAAGCGAGAGGAGAAAAACTTCGTATCGCTTCACTAAAGCGGATCTGGATGGTAAAAATGGAGAGAAAAAAAATGAAGCAGGTCTGACCCGTTCATTTAAATGAGCCCCCTGGTGGGTAATGTTCCGGGGCAATCCTATTATTGTATTACAGGGTGTGTGAAGGACTGGGGACCTCAATCTCACATGTAAATTAGGTGCAGGAGGGCACAGAGACTTTTCGCAGCCTAGGGGATCGCAACCTCCCCGGGTATTGTTTACTAATTGTTCGGGGGCTTCGAAGGCAAACTCAAGTCCAGGGATCGCCACCCTCTGGGGCTTTACTTAAATATGCAGGGTGGGCTTCGGCAGTCCCTGAAGCCTCAGTGGTCCTAGGCAGTGCCTTTTTTGTTTGTAATGAAATGTAATGGGCAGTACTCATGGTGTTGTAATAAAGTGATACACGCAAAGAACCCTTGCAGTTGTAGAATCCCGAAGGATTCATTTATGTAATAGTCTATTGGTTTATATTTGGTAGGTGCACCACAAAATTACAAATGTTTTCCCTCATAACCTCCTATAAACAGATGATTTTCACAATAAACTACAGACCAGTGTTGTCAGAAAAAGAAGACCCATACACTCACTTATTTATTGGTAAAAAAAATAACCTTTATTAAAACAACACAAATAAATGGAAACGCAACTTTATTCGAAGAAACAACAGTGTAACATAAAATAAGTGACTGGTACTCCTCCGGATGCAGCATACTAAACCTGCAAGACAAATAGGAAACATAAGTATGTGTGCTATGTCCAAGAGAAAAAGAAAGGTAGTGTTGGACTTGGCCCTTTTGGCAGGTTCCCCCCTGAGCTTTTTTGCCTTTTAATATGACCTAGTGATAGGGATTTCTGGTCTCTGCGCACTTTAGCACTGAGGCCCAGTGTAAAGTGTGTGCGCTCTCTGAGTGCGTGTGGTGAGATTTGCCTGCCCTCCCATAGGAATGCATGGGGAATATGTGTGTCCATGGTAATTCCTGATGTGTGGGGAGTGCAGGGTCGAGTTTGGAATGTGCGAACTCGTGAGATTAAATGCTGCGCAACAGTGTGCACAGATTTAATGTGTCTAGTGTAGGAGTGCCACTTTTAGAAGTTGGCATTTCTGTGTGCAGTGAATGTGAATTGCCTGTCTGGCTTGTGAGTGACAGGGCTGGCTGGTGTGCTTGGCTCCAGGAGTTAGGATGGGTCTGCCCGGTGGTGAATAGGGAGATCTGCATGTAGATGGGAGGGAGGAGTTGCACCTGGGACCTGAATAGGGCTGTGCCTTCCCTCCACAATGCTGGCTCCACCCCCTGTGGTGTGTCTGATGTCCCTGGCGTGTCTTGTGAATAGGGAGAGGGGCTGAGCAAATAAAAGTGCTCCAGGACCAGTTGCATCTGGTTCGCCCCTTGCCTGCACCTTTGAGACAAAGGTTTTGTGTATAAAAGAAGGGGCTGTGACCCCATGAAAATGTTCTTGTTTGCTACTTGAATCTATCAGGGGTGTGCTGCTGGTGGGGCACAGGAGGGATCACCATGGGGGCTGCCTCTCTGCTGAATGGCCCTGTGTGCTAGCCCCTGGGCCCGACCCTGCCCCTGGATGCCTGGAGTTCTTGCTGGATCCTAACAGGAGGGGGCTTGCTGCTGGTGGGGCCCAGGAGGGACCACCATAGGGGCTGTCTCCTTGCAGGAGTGCCCTGTGTGCTGGCCCCTGGGACCCACATTGCCTCCCTGAGGTCCAGGACCTTTTTACTCCTCCTTTGCCTTGGCCCTAGTACTGTTGCTTACTCTAGCGCCTGGAAGCGCTATCTTTTACTTGCCCAGCTAAGGAGGAATGCGTGGGTTTGTGCAGCACTGTGCTGCATGTCATGTTCAAGAGAATCCCGGCATGAGGGATTCCCCCATGATGCCTTCATTGCAGGTGCCCACCCTGCATTATGCCCGCTTATTTTGATTGCCCAGTGCTCAGGTGCCCACCCTCTGTCTTCGTTTTTATTTAGCAATTTATACGGGTGCCTACCCCGCTTATTGAATTATTTATATGCGCGGGTGCCCAGCCCGCGACTTTGCCCGTAATTCTATTTTAATCATTAGGGGTGCCACCCCGCTTCTTTAATTATTTGTATGCGCGGGTGGCCACCCCGTGACTTTGCAGATTTTCAAGTACGGAGGGAGCCTACCCCTCATTTCCACCGAGAGACGAGATCGCCATCAGCGGCCCGCCTGATTGTGGGCGGGGCGGCCGGACGGAAGCGGAAATGGCTGCAGCAGGACCTGAAGAAGATGGCGGCAGCCGGGAGCCTTGCGGGCTCCACATCCAAGATGGGGGACAGAGTGAAGACCTGCACTGTGAAGGCGGGGCTCTCGTGAGGAGAGAGAGCCCCGCAAGCGCCGCCACCGATGTCCTGCGGAGGGGGGCGCAAGGCACATTGCCGGTGCCTGCCCCCCTGCCCCCCTGCGCCTCCGGAGATGAGGAGTCTCCTGAGCCGGAGCGCGGTGAGTAAGGGCTGGGCAGGGGACATAGTGCATTTCCAGTCCCGCTCCCCGAGGGAGCAGATGGTGATGGTGGTGCCAGAGAGAGGCACCAAGTTAGAGCGGCCCGTCTGCCAGTGGGCCGCTCCACCAATTGGGGGCAATTATTTCTTAAAGGGCCAGAGTGGCCCAGGGGCAGTTCCAGGCCCCACCATTACCCCCAGAGCCTAGGTGGCTCCAACGCGTGGCCGTACTTATTTATCCGGTTCCAGAGGGGCCCATGTTCTTGCCCACATTTTTGCCTTATGATTCCTATAGCCTGAGGGCTCCATTGATGGGCATATTTATTTCCAGAGGCAGATGGCTCCCACATGCGCAGCACTTACTTACGGAAGCCCCGTGGGACTCCATTTACCTACGTTGTTTCTGGAGCCTAGATGGCTCCAACGTTGGGCGCAATTTGTTCTGAAGGCCAGTGAGCCCATGCCGCCTTTTTACATTTATAGCTGCCCAGCAAGTAGTGGGCAGCTGCACCGTTTAGGTATTTCTTTAAGGGGACATGTTCTTTTGAATCTAGGAGTGAGAAGCATTCCTTCACCCTACCCTGGCCTCCACAGCGGCACAGCACTTAGTGCCAGCGGCAGCGTTTAGGCTCCCTGTTATTGTTCTCAGCTGCCCAGCAAGTAGTGGGCAACTGCAACGGTTAGGTTTTGTGCAGTGGCGCAACCTTGACCTTCGCTGCTTAGGCAACATCCCTGACTTTGGGACATAGGGCGTTTGAGCCCCCTTCATAGATGGCCAGTTGGCCAGGGGGATTGTTACATTTATAGGGCGCCAGGCCCTAATGTGATTTATATGCTAATGCTTTTTGGGTGCTAGGAAATGTATTGTGTATAGTGTGTTTTGCGCACCCTATTTTGATACCTCTAAAATATGGTTGATGACTATGAGGTTGTTTTACCTATCTTGGTTTGTGTTAGGGAGATTATACTTCCCTGTGTGATTTACGCCCGTAGTGTAATTTTTACTTAGGTGGTTAGGGTCTAGTGTATTTAGACTTGTGGGATACTGTGCATGATGTACTTCATGTCACAGACTGTTGTAGAGTATAGTGATCACCAGTGTTTACTGGTTGTAACATTCTATGACCTATTTCACTTGTATGTTTATGACCTATTTTACTTTTACCAAGTTCACCTTGTGATGGTTCTGACAGTGGTCCATGTGGAACTGTCAGGTGTACATAATCCCTTGTAAATATTGCCCTGTGCCAGTTGGCACAGTGTACAGTATGTATTTACTATTCTAATGTGTTTTGAGAATACAAAGGCTATTTTTGATATAACCTTGTGTGGCGTTTCTTTTGTGGGGGTCCTGGGATGTTGTTGCTGGTAGGTGCGTGCGCAAATGCTTTACACATTGCCTCCGGGATAAGCCTGACTGGTCGTGCCAATATTACCAAGGGGGTGAGCAGGGGTTATCTTTGGAGTGTTACTCCCTTGTCCTAACTAGAGTGGTGGTCTCTACCTGGCTTTGGTGCAAGCCTCAGCCAATTGGAGATCCCATTTCTAACAGGTAGTCAGAATGAAAGGAAGATAGTGAGAATGGGACAGAGAGGGAGTTGGTGGAAGGGAGAAGGGGAGGCAGAGTCAAAATAACAGAAGGAGGAGGAGACAGAGAATAGGTCTACTGCACCCAGCTCTCACTGTTTACCTTCCCATCACCCATGTGTTTAGGATGGTGGGGTCCGCGATAAAGAGTGCGGTATAGCAAGTCCTTAAAATGAAACAGGTATGAATGAGGCGAGAGATTACATTATTAGCTACAGGAACATCGCTTACCTGCACATGTGCAACCAGGATGCTGCACCCCAGCCCCTTCCCCTGCACTGTGCTCAATTGTAGTTCCTGCGCACCGAGGCTTCACTGCTCACCTGCCACTATTGGTGTGTCCAACGATGTGCCGGTGCACGCCCCGATTCCAGGGTGCCTCTGTAGGGTGGCACAGCAGGTCTCCGGTCGGGGACGGTGTCTTGATACCACTATGGATTGTGTCAGAATGCCCAGGGCATCATCACGGGGTAAGCTCCCGCTCTGCCCATTTTGGCGCAACAAATTCAGTGTCTGAAAAGGGAGAAAAAATATAATGATGGAAACTTCTGAAGGTAAATGAAGGTTTATTTGTAGCTTAATAGAGAACACCAGTTGAGTGCATCCTTTCTTCTTGAAGTACGATCAAACAAATGTTAGTGGTATTCATGGTTTAAAGAGGAGTTGGAGTGCACGAGAATACACAAAGTTAAATAATAATATGTTATGCCAGCATTTACATACAAAGGAACAGAGCGCATGCTAGAAGCATAATGTGCCCTGAAAGGCAATGCCATTTGTCTGTAGGGAAAGGCCGCCCACGGCCCGCTGACTCAGGCCTACAATACGATCCAGCAGGTTCTTAAAATGAGGGACAGAGATGTGACTGAATGAGGTCTGAGATCACATCATTACAGAGGGCAACATTGCTTGTTCGTAGCTGGGCACCCAGGGTGATGCACCCTCCCCCTCCCGCAGCACTGCGCTCAACACGTGTCTATAGGGCAGCGCTGTCTGCTAGCTCAGGCCTACAGTACTGTCTAGCAGACCCTTAAAATATGACAGACATGTGAGTGAATGAGGTCAGAGATCATATTATTACGTATAGCAACATCGCTTGTTGGCACCTGTCTACCCAGCCTGCTGCACCCTAGCTGCTTCCCTCCCACTGTGATCAATTGTAGCTCCTGCGCACCATGGCTTCACTGCTCACCTGCCACCATCGGTGTGTTTAACGGCGTCCCGGTTCAAGCTCCGATTCCAGGGTGCTTCTGTAGGGTGGCACAGCAGGTGTCCGTTCGGGGATGGTGTCTTGATACCATGATGGAAGGTGTCAGAATGCCCAGGGCATCATCACAGGGTGAGCACCCGCTCTGCCCATTTCGGCGCAACCAATTTAGTGTCTGAAATGGGAAAAAAATTTATGGTAGGAACGTCTGGAGATAAATAAAAGTTTTTTAAAGCTTAATAAAGAACAGCAGTTCAGTTTATCCTTTCTTCTTGAAGTACGATCTGTTAGTGGTAATCGTGGTTCAAAGTGGAGTTGGAGTGCACGAGAATACACAAGTTTAAATAATAATGTTATGCCAATGTTTACATACAAAGGAACATAGCGCATGCTAGAAGCATAATGTGCGCGTGTAATGCACTGGCGCAAGCCTGTGTACATGTACACTTAGTAATCAGCTCACTACAGTGCCCTAAAAGGCAATGCCATGTGTCTGTAGCATAGCGCTGCCCGCTGGCTCAGGCCTACAGTAAGGTCCAGCATTTTCTTAAAATGAGACAGAGATGTGACTGAATGAGGTCAGAGATCACATCATTACGGAGGGCAACATCGCTTGTTCGCAGCTGCGCACCCAGGCTGATGCACGCCCCCCACAGCACGCGCTCAACATGTGTCTGTAGGTCAGCGCTGCCCGCTGGTTCAGGCCTACAGTACGATGAAGCAGGCCCTTAAAATGAGACAGACATGTGACTGAATGAGGTCAGAGATCACATCATTACGGAGGGCAATATCGCTTTTTTGCACCTGCGCACCCAGGCTGATGCACCCCACCCCTCCCGCAGCACTGCGCTCAACTGCAGCCCTGCTTACCTGCTGTCATTGTTGTGTGTCCAAACATGACGGTCAGCAGGGTTCACAATTCAGATGCAGTGTTGATTGCAGGATGGTGTACATCTCATGAATCCCTTTCGAAACACAACGTCCAGTAGGGTTCACAATTGATGTCCAGTGTTGATTGACAGGATGGATCCCTTTTTTTATTGTGTATTGTGATATACGAGGTGGATGCGGCCATATCACCTTAGGTTGTGTGGAAGAACTGGGACATGTGGCGTCGTCGTTCTACTCTTTATAAGTACCCAAAGTGGGCTGGGCTTGCGTACGCTAGGCCAGCAAAGGGTTGTGAATAATTGTTCCAGTGACCTGGGCGTTGTTCACTACTTATGTGTGTTTCTGTTGCAGTTTAAACATTGCAGAATGCACAGTTTACATTAATGTAGCATGTACCGAGAGGGCAGCAACTATCGCTAATGAGATGCTGTTCGAAGACCTTGAATTGCCAACATCACATGTTGTTGTCAAGATTGTTGAGATGCGCAGACACGCATGTAAGTGGTTTGCAGTATTATTGAAAGTGTTACTATCGCGAAGCGCACACATGTTAAAGTGCTTGGATGGAGGGAGGATCAGCAGTGAGGCTACGTCATACTCAGTGATAATGTTCATTACAGTCAAGCAATGCATGTCAAACGTGAATCTGAAAGTCTCACATATGACACACTACTATACTGGTAAAGCCTGACAACAGAGTATACAGCAATACAAATCTACACATTACTGTTTACTGTTTGTCACATGTGCTCTAGGATGTGCATAATTTTTAAAGTTACAAAAAAAGAAGTATATTAGAGTTCTAAAATATTACAAAAAAGAAGAGAAAAAATATAGGCTTTATATACATTAAATTATGAAATTAGCATTTAAACTTATGAAATTCACTGAAAAAACCATAGGTTTTACAGAGGTTATAGTTAGGAATTAGCATTATAAAAACCTTTGAAATTCACAAAAAAAACATGGTTTCAGGGACGTCATAGTTAGTTTGCCATTTGACTCATATAAAACCAGAGAAATTAGCATTGTTATAGTTAGTTGAGCTAACTATAACTCGCGCCCCCACAATGCATTGTTGATGACGTCACATATTACATCTTTCATGACATGGTCAGTGACATAACTGATGACATCACTGATGACATCTCAAATGACATCACTGATGACATCACTGAGGACATCATCCACGTGAAAATCTGATGCACCTTATCAGAGCATAATATAACACTTGATACACCCACTCTAAAATACAGACTATAATTTTCGAAAGCATGAACACACCAATACCCGTTATTACATATCCACTCACTAATTCCTAGTTCTACACATACATCCATTCATTCATCCATACAGTCACTCATACATACAGTCAGCCATCAATACAGCATTATCATATCCAGTCACATTTTTATACAGACACTCACACACCGCCTCTCATTGATAGAGTTATTCACACATCTAGTCAGTCATGGAAATAATCAATCAAACGTTCACTCACTGTGGAAGAGGCAGTGTGGGGTGGCTGGAGAGGGTCACATGCAGAGTCCCCCCTAAATTGTATTGAACGGACAGCACCCTGGGTGGAAAGAAACTTTGGTGTTTGTTGTGGGGGTGGGGCTGTTACAGTTTGACGGCAGGACATGAGAGGAAGAATGGAAGAGGGCAGGGAGTTGATGGGGTGCTAACAATTACGCTGAGGTACATAAAGTGCTGGTCACAAGGTGCGAAGCAAGTGACTCCCGCCCATGCCACTTGCTTCATTCATTTTGGTGATATGGGCAGTGGATGCAGGGATGTACAGGCTGCAGTGGCATCTCTGATTAATGTATTTTTTACGGCCATGCATCAATTGTCATTAATTGGTATCCAAGGTCACGACTTGAAGGCGTAGTAATACTGCTTTGTGTAACCCCTTCACTGCGGCGGCAATTCCACCGCAGTGCTAAGGGGGCGGGGCGGCCGTGCGGCGGCCACATGCTGGTGACGGAACCGCTCCGTCATCAGCCGCGGTTGGGCTGTGCTCATGACGGAGCGGTTCCGTCATGGCCCCGCCTGCTCAAAAGAACGCGCCACGCAGGCGCGAAATCAGCGCTGCGCAGGCGCGGCGGCCGGGCCATGACAAAACCGCTCCGTCATCAGCACAGCGCCACCGCAGCTGATGACGGAGCGGTTCCGTCATCAGCATAGAAAGGGTTAAAGTGCTCTGGGCATTGTTTGTGTTTATGAACGGATAGCTGATGCTCCTGCAGGAACAGGTTCTGCTGTTCTTCGGCCCAGCCATTCCACTCATGGAGAAAGAGCAGCCTGATCCTTCTTAGGGCATCAGTGCACAGGTCCGGTTTACGAGTTGAGCCCTGAAATGCTTGCCACCTAAATCATGCAACAAACATCACCTAAATTAGATAAAGCCTCTTCAAAATACAAAAATGCACCTTTCTTTAAGATGCTTAAGCTTTGGCAATAATACGTCACATTATATGTAAAGGGGCGAGTATTTCCTCCCACATATATTGAATATATAATTATTTAATTTTTAAGATTTTCTGCACTATAATATACCACTTCTTGTGTGTTGTCTCATTTTATTCACTGTAGAAATGTTGTCATCATTCTTAGAGTGTTACCCAAAAAGACAGATGTCAAGGTAGCTGAACACGTGTTTCTCCCCCTGATGACCCATTTGCCTTAGGCTTTCCCATGGCTCATAGGTCAGACCGAACACCAACAATGAGGAAATCTTTGTTAAAAATTTCCCACGAGATGCACATGTGGCAGTGTGCTAGATCAACTTGATGCGATTCATAATTATGCTTTCTGTTCATACCACGTCCCTGGATTGATCCCCAAAGTCTTGTATGTGGCCCACATCCATGTATAGAGAGCAAAATTATAGTCGAGTACATCAAACACAATATGTATATAAGCCTCCTATGATGAACTCACCTATTTGAAGTGCGTTTATATACGATAATGAAGAAAATTACATATTGCTTAAATAAACTATTTGCCTAGGGTCACACGATTTGGTTATGTGGGAAAATCGGGATTAATCCCGAGTTTTCTGGTTTCACTTTCCACAAATCAGCCACTAAATGGGTGATTGAACTATTAAATACAGCAATGATAAGCATTCATTGGGCCCCTCTGGCCCTTGGCCCTGGTGTTGCTGCACATGATCCATCAATGGAAACTGCGCATCTGCATAACACTAATCATAGCATTTTCTTTTAGAGTCACCAGCTCACTGTTTACATATATATTGCATGAGCTGGTGACAGTACCTGGGGACTCGCTACCATTGGTACAGCAGTTGCAGTGTCACCAGCGACCATTAAACCATGTAAATTTCTGTTTTTTCCTATCCCAACAACAGTTAAAGGGTCCATTTTCCTTGCTTTTAGAGAGCCTACGGCATCGTTCCTGTGCTACTCACATTTACCTGGCATTTCCAAAATATTCATAAACCTTAGCTATGTGCCACGGCTAGCAAAGATGGAGGACTGTATTTTTTGACAGCAAAGTGGATTGGCTCAGGACATCGCAAAAATAACAACAGCATTATTATGTGTGACTGCAGCACTACTCTCTGAGCAGATATGAAACTTTTGTCTACCTCTTCATGGTTCTTGCAGGCTTCCCTTCATCCTAAAATAAAGTTTTCCATTTGTTCAACTTACAAGCGCAGTTTTCTTTTATAAATATAGAAGTAATACTAATCAATGTACAGTGCATACAATAATAAACCCACGTGGTTTGGAAATGCACACCACACACATTCTTACATCACGGTCACTCCTATACCAGCCCATTTTACACAAATTACACTGAGGTGCATGGATGCTTTGTGTATCATTTCATTCTGCATTACCTGAGAGGATGAGGTTTTACAAAGGTTATATATTTGCAGTTTTGTATGCAATATATGACAGTTCACAATGTGAACTGAGTGGCATGCATGTGTCTTATTGAGTAGAAACACTGGGTGTGTGATTATGACAGGAGGTGATTGAGAGGGTTGTAGTTAAGGCAGAATGCAGTGCCAGTTTCTCACAGTGCTTGTCAGCTACACTACAAGAATCTCCAGTTTAGGCCTCTGTGCAAACCACAGAGAGTGATGGTCATATATATGTTAATTGTAACTGTTGAAAAATGGGTGGAAGAGTTACACAACTCCGCCGAGACACAGCGCCGAGACACCCCTGGTTATTTGCGCGCTATAAAAATTGCCTAAACATAAACATAAACTTTTTAATTAAGACATCAACAAAGAGTGAAAAAATGCAGTTCTTACAGCAGGTGGGTGGGTGGGTGGTGTGTGTGGGGGGGGGGGGGAGTGAAATGAAATATGTTCAGGAGAGAGTGAAAAAATGATGAGCAAGATTCAGAAAGCCGTGTGGACAAAAAGATGTAAGTGTCTAACAGTGTGAGAGCATATAGAGAAAATTGGTGTCAAGGCCAGACATTTTCAGTTCACATTATCTTAACCAAATTATTGCTACTGATTTGTTTTATACAGCTAAAATGTATTGGCAAAGCCAGTAGGTCTGGCTTGTTTCAGGCATCGGTCCCATTAATGTGTTATTCCTGATGTAGTAACATAAAAATCCCATTGTTATGATATGGTTTCTGGAACCTGGTGAGATAGTGAAGAAATGCCCTTGGGTTTGCAATCTGATGCTGCACATTTTGTGCAATGAGACAGTTAGGTGTAAGGTTTTAGGGTTGTGACAGTATGCTGCCCAATTCCTATGCTGTCAAAGTCTGTCATCCTCATTTTGCTGTGTTGTCATCTATTGTACTACAAATAAAATCAAATGCGACTGTTAATGAAATAACCTCTGTTTAATTTTAATGAGTCTTTGTCATATTTTTTACATACCACTTCCTTTATCATTTCATGTAGGATATTCTAAAGGATCGTATCTGGCTCAAGCCTCCCTATGAATAGCTCTACCTCTTGTGCAGCATGAATGTCAGGGAAAAGCTGCATCACAGAAGGAGTAATATACAATGTGGGTTTATAAACCTGCTTAGCGTAACAAATGCTAATAAAGAAACATGTGAGTACATGCGTGTTAGGGCTAAAGTCTTGCATGTATGGTCAGTTTCTTGGCGCACATAGCATTGACTGACGTGCACAGACATGCTACATTGTTGCACACAGAGGAAATAAATTAGAGGGAACATTGGTCAAGACTGGTGTGAGACAGAGATGTGTGATGTCGGTGTTGCTCTTCAACTTAGTCATCAACTAGGTGATGAGACGCACAACAGAAGACCAAACTAGAGGTGGTGACTGGACCTTGCTCTCTACACTGGAGTACCTTAACTATGCAGATGACCTAGCCTTGCTCTCTCACACACCAGCATATGCAGGAAACAATATCACGCTTCAACATCTATGCACAGCAATTGCGCCTGAAGATCAGCACAAAGAAATCAGAAGTCATGCCAGTCAACAACCCAAATCCCTCACAAATCAAATTCTTGGAGAGGGCATAGTATCAGAAATGATGGAAGATCAGGCAGTTAGATCAGAAGCAAGCGCCAGGATACCCGTAGGGTGACAGTTTTGCGCTATACAAATATCTGTTACAATACAATACAATGCAATACAATACAATACAAGCAGACTGAACAAGCTCAGGAATGTCTTCAGAATCCTGAACAATTTGTGGTGGTCATCTTAATACGGCACCAACACCAAGCTGAGGCGTTAATGGAGCTGAGTTCTCCCAACACTCTTGTATCGATAAGAATGCTAGTAAATGATGAAGAGCAACATCATCACATTGTCAGTAATTTGAGAAGAATCTTGTTCATTTTTTGGCCTCATATGATCCCCTACCAGAACCTGCTCACCAAATGCAGACAAGAGTGCACGGAGACCATCAATATGAGGAAAAGATGGAGATGGATAGGAGACACCGTCACAAAAGAACAAGACTCAATTATTAAAACAGCTTTCCACTTGACCCAGAAGGCAAATGGAGAAAGGTAGGCCAAAGAACACATGGAGGCGAACTGTAGAAACAGAAAAGAAGACCCTGAACCACAGCAGGGGTACCGTATAGAATTTTGCATACGGCAGACAAAATTGGAGGTCTTTTCTTGCTGCCCTACTTGCCAGTTGGCATAATGTGCAGTGTGTATGTAAATAAAAACATGTTGCACCCATAGCCAGCAAGTGAACTGACACTTATAATAATATTTCATTGTGTACCAACAATGCAGCAATTCATGTGGTAAAATCTAATTGTTGAAAATTGAGTATAAAGGAAACCTATGCATTTTATTATATGTTCCCACGATACTGAGTTTAGGACTATTGGCTATTTGTACAAATTAGAATTTCGGGTTTCTCATACTATCAAGTGATAAGAAAGCATTTTGCAAAATTTATTCTTTTTTGGACACTGTCTTACATTTCCAGGCTGAAAATGCAGACAAATCCAATTAATAATAGTAAATATTCAACTAGTCTGTATTCAGACTATTCTCCAAATAAAACCAAAACCCTAATTGTACGAATATCAAATTTTTACTATTGAAATTGACTTATTTTGGTGATGTGGGCTTCAGCAGTAATTATGCCTTGGTTGCCACTTAATGAAACCTATTAAACCTAGACATTTCTGAAAAATAGGCACCCAACAGAGTCCAATGTGAAGTGAATGTCATGGATCCCACAGCATTTTCATTGCCACAATATTCTAAAGACCGCAAACTTTAGCTAAAATCACCAATTCTCATCACGTCTGTGCAGGGAAGTTTCTAAATCTGTGGGAATCCCTACCGCATCATTTCCACCCATCTCCCGATAGAAGCAATAACCCATTTGTTTGTTTGGACTTATCACCTGTGGCATAAAATTCGCCAAAAGGTAATGAGGAGATGTTAGACTTGACATCCTTAGTGTGGTTTCCCCTCACTTTTTGCCTTCTGACCTCCTGTTTCGCAGACTTTATTTTTTGCTGAGTTTAGGATTCTGGGCACTTTACCACTGCTAACCAGTGCTACAGTGCATATGATCAGTAGTTAAGCCATAGTAGCATTGGCTTATCCACAACTGGCATATTTGATTTACTTATAATGCCCTAGTAACGTGCACTATATGTGCCCAGAGCCTGTATATTAAATGCTACTAGTGGGCCTGCAGCTCTGATTGTGCCACCCACTGCAATAGCCCTTAACCATGGCTCAGGCCCGCCAATGCAGAGCTTGTATGTGCAGTTTTAAACTGCCATTTCAACCTGCCAAGTTAACCTACTTGCCAGGCCCAAACCTTCCCTTTCATTACTTCTATGTCACCCCTAAGGTAGGCTCTGGGTGGCACTATGGGCAGGGTACAGTGCATCTAAAAGGTAGGACATGTACTTTTGAGTGTCACATGTCCTGGTAGTGAAAAACTGCTAATTACTTTTTTTTATTCACTACTGCAAGGCCTATCTCTCCCATAGGTTAACATTGGGATTACCTTAAAACATCTTTTAATTGCCATTTCCAATTGGGCCACAATAGAGATTTGGAGTTTGGTGTGTCTGGCTCACAATTTAAAATCATAACATATGGTGAAGTCGGACTTTAAATTGTAAGTCTGAAAATTCCACTGTTAGAAAGTTGGTATTTTCTTACTTTAACAATTCTGTGCCTCTGCCGGTCCCAGAATACACGTCTTGGTTGGGTAACAGCTGAGCTTTGTGCTTTCCCTCTAGACAGTCACACAAAGGGAAATGGGGGTGTGACATTTACATCCTGATGGCCCATCACCAGGCTGATTGGCCTTCCTGAGGCAGATTGGGAAGGAGGGGTTTACACTTGCACCTTAATAAGGCTGTGCCTGTCCCCACACAAAGAGCTGCATAGCCCTCGTATTGAGTCTGGAGCCCAGTTAAGAAAGGCAAGGACCTTGTGATCTTCAAAGGCTTCTATGAAGTCTCCCCTAATTCAAAGGCACATTTGGGTATAAGTACTAGACTCCTGACACCACGAAATCAGCACTTTGCTGGAACCAAGGACATTGAGCCTACAAGAAGAGCTACTCTGCTATAGGGAGGATGGCCACTTTATAACCTTCATTGCTGTGTTGACCTGCTGCCTGCTGATTTCTGTGCTGTAGGAGGGACTGCCACTTTGCTACTTGCTCTGCTGTGTTGGCCGCTGCATTCTGCTTCTTGCCTGGGAGTGAGAAGGTCTGGACCTGTTCGCTACATCTTTGAACCCAAATGTATTCAAGGGCTTATTGGCTTGCTTCCAGTTCTCTGATGTTCCAGGGTCACAAAATACTTTTTGCAACTCTGCTGGTGCTGCTGGACTCTGCCACCTGTGAGTCTAACTTTTGCCTGAGTGCCTACAGCAGTCCTGGGACTCAGAAGTGGTTTCCGCAACTGTTTTCTGCAAACCTCGCCGCAGTGATCCCCTTTGCACTGATCGGAACTGATGCAGTGCCCTCCGACACAGTCCTGATTTGACAACTGCGCGTGTCCCGACTGCAAAATCATATCTCATGTTCTACTTATTGGATTTTTGTTATATTGGTCTTATTTTAATCAGACAAATGTTCTCTTTTTCTTCTAAACTGGTGTTTTCACTGTGTTACTATAATTTAAGTCCTGCATCAATACTTTACACATTGCCCCTTCTGTTAAGCTTGACATCTTTGTGCCAAGCTACCAAAGAATGAGCACAGGTTAATTTAGGTTGTGTATCTGACTTACCCTAACTAGGATTGTGGCTCATGTTTGGACAGGCTGCATACTCTGCCAACCAAAAACCTCAATTTCTAACAGGAGACATTATATTTTTGCCATGAAAATTGACTCATTTTGAAGATGTGCGGAGCTGAGATAGTTTTACCTGGGCTCAGCTGTCATCCAAGGCAAACTTACTAAACCTTGTTGTTTCTGAAAACTAGGCACCAAGAAGAGTCCCGGGTGGTGTGATTTGCACGAGCCCATGAGGATTAGTATACAGATTTCTCTGCAAACCTCAAACTTTAGCTAAAATCAGTAATTCAGTCACATTTCTCTCAGGGAAAGTTCCACAATCAGAGTGAAAATTCCTACCATTCAGTATTTCCAATGTTCTCCTGAGAAAAACAGTAGCTATTGTATGGGCTGCCCTATAACTTGCAACATGATAGGCTCCAAAATTCAACATGAAGACTTCAAATTTTTTCAAGGTAAATTCACTCATGAGGTATGTGAGCTGAGGTATTTGGACCAGACCACTACCCAAAGAAGCTTACTAAACCGTGACATTCCCGACAATTAGACACTAGCAGACTGCTGGTTGGTGTCACATGATCCCACAAGGTTGTCACTTTGGAAAGCCCCTGCAAACATAACACTTTGTCCTCAAATGTCTGTGAGAGTAAGTTGCCCCCAAATCCTCCAATCTGCCCCAGTAATACTACTTCCCCTCTTGGGGCAGAAAGAGTGCAAGGGGCATGATTGGCTGGGGTCATGGCCTGATGCCTGTGCAGGCCATTTTCACACTTTCTTTAGAATGCTTTATACTTGTGTCTAGTAGGATGTTTATTCTTTGAAGTGCTGAATTGGGATAACCCCGCAATCTGAAGTAAGTTAGGACAATTATTTTGTTCTGTGGTGAGGAAAGAGACTTTTGGAATTGTGTAGGGGTGGGCGCATGGCTCAATGTCAGTGCTAAAACCTCCTAATTTGCCCCCCAGGGAGGAAAGAAAGACTGGTATGGCCATTTTGGGGAGGGTTCATGGTTCAATTCTAGGGTGGGGTGGGCCACCCCCACTGCTAATTTCATATTTATTTCTTGTCTATTGGGCTCTACCCCAGGAGCAATCCCCTAATTACCCCCAAAGTGGGGTGCAAAGACTGTTTATTTTTTGGGGAGATGGGGCATTTTCCCATCCTTTTAGGGCCTCTTTTCCCTCCCTTATATCTATTAGGTTTATTCCTGCTTGAGGATTATGGTCCTGTGGTGATCCCCAAGTAAGGAACCACAAGAGAACTGCATTGCTGGAAAGAGGACCTGGTCCCCTTTCAAGAGGTACCTTTGGCTCACAGATCAGTGCTCTACATGCAGAGATACACCCTCTGCGCACCATTCAAGGTGAAACCATTCAGCGTTAATGGTTCTTTTTGGTTCACTTTCCACGAGTGTGACCCTGAGTATCACAGTGTCAAAAAAATAATGTTTGGATGAAAAGGAAGCTCTTCTCTCACGTCCCAACGCTGTTGTTCAACAGGCATTGAGTTTGAGCTATTGGCATTGTTAAGTTGACAAACATATGCTTTTTTTGTAAAAGTGCCCCATGCCGAGGCTTCACTTTAATAGCGGCTGCACATCTTTCTTTAGATGCGTCTTTTCCAAAGAAAGTGGGGGCGCTGACATTAAAGTGAAAGTGACGTAAGGGGAGCTTTTACAAAACGAGATTTGCAATGCAATAGGTCTCGTATTTGAGAAAGTTTAATCTATTGTCATTTATGATGCCAATAGCTCAAACACTTCTAAATGCGAGACCTATTTTATTGCAAAGAAGGGGTCCGATTATCCCAGGCTGCTTTGAAAGTGAAAGTGTGCAAGGCACGCTGAATGTTGCAGGAAAGCATGTTGTGCCTGCAGTTGCAGAATCTCAATAAAGAAAATAGTGCTACAGACTAAATAAAATACTGTGTAAAAGAGAATTAAAATGGCCAGTCCTCGTGGGAGGTTACAAATGAAGACACAGTGGTACTAAGGATGGACTAATGCCTTTTAATGAATCAGCAGCCAGTATTTACAAGTGACAATGACTCAAGCCAATGAAAAATATGGGCAGAGTGGGTGGGGCTTCAAGTCCATACTCGAATACAGCATGTCTTGCAGAGCAGCGCATGCGCTGCCCAGGCTAAACCTAAAAAGAAAATCATTCTGATTAGCGCATCAGAAGGAAATCTCTATTGTCAGTTTCAATGTCATCGGTTTCTCTGTATTCTCCTTCACAGCTATCATTTTCTGTTTGTTTTTTGTTGTTGTCAGTCTGCTCAGTGTCCTCCACTGTTGTTAGATTCTACCTTTACATTTCTTCACTAAATTCAGTGCGTGTTTGCATTATTGTTGGTTCTGTGTATCCTTCTTAACTGTCAGCAGACAAAGATGATATTCACACACCTGGATTGTTGTTCTCTGATCATCATTATTGCACTTGCGATACACTAATCAACAATCAAGTATTTTTTAAGAACTAAGGGGTATATTCACAAGAATGTTTGATAACTACCGCAAGAGTACCGTAACGCAACAATCAACATCGCGGTCTATCGCAGGAAAATAACCCTATGCCAACGTGGAATTCACAACGCAGCGGTAGCATGCGACAGACACCAGATAACAAGTCAAATGTCGGCATGAAAATCAATGCCACGCCTCAAAAATGCGATACGCAAATGCTAAGAAACATGTGATAAGGCCAATTGCGGTACAAAAAGTAGCAAAAAACAGCCACTGGCCTGTAAATCCCACACGTCTGGCGAGACAATGCACCATAAAAAAAAGAAACAACACACCAGAAACAAGCCAAAACACGTAGCAACATGGCTGTTCCCTGACCCAGCACAGAGGCCAACTCGAACCCCACAACCCCCGACCACCAACAAGGAACAACAGGGTCAGAGAAGGCCAAGTAGAGGGAGAGGAAGACGGGGTGCAGACCGCAGGAAAACAAGACCAGCATCACAGAGGTGACAGAACACTACCAGCAACTGACCCATAAGCAGACCACTTGGAATGCAGCTGGAATGCCGAGGAGGCCAATAGGCGCCGACATGACAACTTAAACCAGGCACAAACCCGCTGCCAACAGGAAGGCAGCAACGGCGACAGGAGGTGGCAGTTCTGCACCACAGGAGGAGCTAGAGGAAACCCAGGCCACAGTCATCAGTGTGGAGACGGTGCAAGGAGTAGGGAGTATGGACACAGCTCGATAGGACCTGACACAACATCAACAGGTAGTGCAACGAGCAGGGACTGGGGGGACGGGGATAGATGGGCACAATGGCACAGATGCACAACGAGGTGTAGCACACTGCACACCCACAACTACCCAGGATCATATCCCAGATCCCCTTGGCACACAGCAGCACACACACATAGCAACAACAGCACACCCACATTGACGACAAAGTGGTACAATGTGCCTAGCCGACATTGCAGAACAGAGGACAGAACTGGCTCCACACATGCACAGAAACATGCCTACTACATCTGACAGAGCCGGAAACCGTGATATGGAAAAGTACGCGTACAACCTCACATCCGTCATGTAGTCCAAATGTACACTGTCCCGCAGTAGAATCCAGCACCTCCCAAACAGTCACAATGTACATTGCCATACAGTCTGCATGCAAACCAGCACAATGCCCCAACATACATGTCAACACAATGTCAACATGCATCTCCCCATCACTTTGCAGAGGGGCACACAACACCTTTAGCAAAGCACAGAATACAACACATCTGTGATGCTGGAGAGGACCACCACACCGTTATCACCGACGCCCTATAACAGCCCATAAATATCACACACAACCCCCACCAGGACCCGGCCAGCCAAGCTACTCAAAGGAGAACACCAAGCCTGCAACAGACCACACAGCAGGAAGCACCTGCAAGCACAGCTGGCTCACGACACTTCACCCACCCACACATGGCACCCCAATGCCATGTGTCAGCCTGCCAAAAGGAGGTGGCCCAACAGGTGTTGGTGGGGGCCAAATCCATGGAATGTGAACTAGAACACATACGTAGGTGTCTATCACCCTTCAAGGGCCACCCACACCCCACTAAGGAGACGCACACTGCCAAAGAGACACATGCAGATGCACATTCACAGTACAGAACCACGCCCAGGGGTGCTCAAATAGTAGTCACACTCCTGTGTGGTTCTGCGTACAATGGCCCTGGCCACTCCCCTTACAAATTGAGTGGGTGACAACAAAGGTACATGTCCAAGCTCCTACCCGCTGCCTGCGGTGACATGTCTGCATCAGATGTACACAGCACAATGTAATGTCGTAGGACCCTGAGCCCTCATGCATACAAGACCACAGGGACACACGCATATATCATGTTGAACTGGCTCGGGCACATGCGCCCGGCCCCTTTTTGGCAGGGCCACGTGTACAGTGACGCCTGTGCTAGATGTGTGTGGGGTGAGTGTAAGCCATTCCGCACGGAATGTCTGATGCTGGCAACTACTTGAACATTGGACACCAGCGCAACGAAAACAGAAAACACATGCATAATAGAGTCAACTGCTTTGCAACATGGAGTGAGCTGGAGAAAGTCCAGAGGACAGCCAACATGCAAACAGAAGTGTCCGTGAGTTGCAGTGCACTGGGGTTGAGACACTAGAGATGGGCGGGCTCATGTGAAGAAAACGTCTCAGATTGTGTCCCTTCGATATATTTCTGATGCAGATGCAGTGGGTGTGTCAGACCTGCATCAACTTCCCCATCAACGTCTCAGGGCCCCCACACTGGTGACATAGCTGCACAACCGTGCCACAATAGAAAACTCAATCAGCAACGGACATTTGCCTGCTGTGCACTGAGTCACTGGCACTGGAGTGCTGAACAGGGTATCAGGCCGATGATGGCATCCACGACAGGTCTGAGCAGCTCCGTAAGTCTGTCAAGACCACCGTTTTGACTCTGACAGATGATGGTTGGAGGTGGTCCTTGCAGTGGTGGCGTGTGCCTCCTGCGGTGATGTGACGTCCGGGCCGGTCAGGACTCGCTTTGGTGTGTGAGCCCTGGTGGGATGCAGTTGCGCCAAGAGGCTGCGTACAGCACAGGGCCACAGAGAAATGGTGTTGCTGACCCCAATGCCAACGCTCCAGGGGCAGCCAATATCTCAGAAGGGATCCGGGACCGGACCAGCACAGTGTTAGTGGCGCCGGTTGCACTGGGGCTGGCAAAGGCACACAGCCACAGGACATTGACTTGCGGTACAGTCAGATGGGCCATGCGACCTGAGCGGGTCCTCATCAATGTTCGAGGTGTATGTTGCGGAGTGTTGCAGGGGACAGTGGAAGGTGTCCTCCAGGGCATGATGCGGAAGGCCTAAACTTATCCGGAAGCAGAAAATGGGGGTGTGGAAAGCGCAAGTCTCGTTTTCACCACCAATTCGATATCAGCTACATGAGGATGAAAACTTGCCCCTAGTCCATAGACTCAGATGCCACCAATGTACGACCAGTGAGTGTTCATGAATGTCGGGGGAACAGACTTAGTGGCACCGGTGCTGAGAGGAGATGCAGTCTGCGATGATGCCTGTACACTGATATGCACTCCACCATCACTAAATCAAGATTCATTGACCTACTGGACCACAGTGTAGGCCGGAGGCAGCGGTCAGCCTGGGCCCTTCACTGAGTGTCACCGGCAGAGGTTGGTGGCCTCACCGGCCTACGTAGTTCAGGTTCAGTGGCACCACGTGTTTGGTCACCTACCTGACTGTGACCGGGCTTTCGTCTGGACTGAGCCGCATCTTCCTCTTACTCCTCTCCGTGCGACCACTGGTGTGGACTCTGCCATTCGTGATTCACGACTAGGTGCTGGATGTGAGACCTACTGGTTCACAGGGTAGTCCTGGTCCCTCATCCACGTGTCACCGTCTGGCATTGAACAGGGTTAGTGGCATCACGTGTAGCTGGCTTGCGTTGAACAGGGTTAGTGGCACCACGTTTAGCCGGCTGGCATTGTACAGGGTTAGTGGCACCACGTGTAGCCGGTTGGCGTTGAACAGGGTTAGTGGCACCACGTGTAGCCGGCTGGCGTTGAACAGGTTTAGTGGCAACACGTGTCGCAAGATGCCCATATGGAACTATGCCTCACTGATCGGGGGTCTGGTGCTGTGGCCGCTGGCCCGGATTTGGAGTCACTGCCATTCAGGACCCAGGACACAGTTTCACATATGAGACCTACTGGGCTGAAGAGGACGCCAGTGTAGTATGTGAATGAGGAATGAGTAATGTGGGCCAGCGTCGGGGGGCCAGCGATGGTCTGAGAGGCTGGCAGGGTTGTGGGCCTCGGGCATGGAGCTTGCACAGGCACGTGGTGGGCCCTCCTTGACACACGCCAGTGTCAGCAGGTGATCAGTGTGGCCTGGCTGTTCAGGGGCGGGCCTGACGGGTTCGTGGTCCAGCGGGCCGGGGTACAGCAGGTGCACAGGATTGCAGGCAACTCCACACATGAGGACAGCGTCGGCCTCATGGCGGGGTGAGAGGCGCCAACCTGGCAGACATGTTGGGCTTTCCGGAAGAGGACCACGCCCAGGGCTACATGCTTTTTATTCACATCCCTACGCTGGCCTGGCGTACGCCGGACCATCCCACTCTGCTCACACTTATGGGGGGACGTAACAGGCAACCTTTCCACGAGGTCCCCCACTGGCTGGGGTGACATGCATCCACTGTCTACTACACGCCATACACCAGAGGTGAATGTTGCCGTGGGTATGGGTGTGTTCTCCATACTGTGGTCTGTCCAGCACATCTCTGCCACTCTTGGCATTGTGTACTTTCCCAATCATGGTTCTACTGCATCCATCACACATGCCTGGTTGCCACCTCTCCCCACATTCAGCTATTGTGTGGCTGAGGTGCCATGCCTTTGTTGGCTCATGTTCACGGCTTGCCCAGGTTACCATTGTAAGTTGTCCTGTTGTGTCTGGTGGGTGGGCATATTGTTGTGCATGTTCGTTGTGATTTTGTGATGTGTGCATTGCCAGAGTTGTGAATTGCATGGTTGTGGAGTTGAGGTGAGTGGGGTGTTAATTTGGAACTTGCCAAGGGGCAGTGCATTTCCCTTGGTGCCATCCTGGGAACGCTGGTTGCTGATGGACTGTTGGAGGATGAAGGAATCATGCACACTGGCTGTGTATTTGGAGGTGACATTGGTGAAGGTCCCACTGTGTTCTTATGTTGCCTGCACATTGATGTGTGACGTGTGCTTCCTGCTGCGGTGATTGTGTGCTGTGTCACCAGGGGGCACAGGTAGGACACCTGTGCAGTGGAATGCCCCCAACACGTGCGTGCATCCAGCTATGGCGTACGGTCCTTCCTTGGTCTCCAGCGGATCCTGCGCATTGTGTTGGACGTATGGAGTCTGGGGTGCCAGGGTGATGGTGATGTCTAAGACAGGTGTGGGGGACTTGGATGTGGCTGGCTGTGAGACTCCTCTGACTCTGGCAGGTGTTGGTTGGGGTGTGCCATGGGCCACAGGTGCAAATTGCAAAAAACACAGTTGATGGACAGAATGTAGAACAATGTCATACATTCACCCCAGTACAAGGATCTGGGACTAAATCCATCGTTTTTTTGCACTCCACACCACCCTGGGTTAGACACTGGCTATATGCAAATCAGCTCTGACCCTGTGCCTCATGGGAACAGTCCAGTCCGAACTACCAAGCCATGTCTTTCCCAGACCGGAATCAAGCATCCAAGGACCGGTTTTTGGCTATCAGCCTTCATCAGCCTGGATAGCTTGACTCCAGTGGTGTGGAGAGCCTGGGACTCACGTCTGAGTATACCCAGCACACTCGGGATGATAATTGCAAAAAACACAGTCGATGGACAGAATGTAGAACAATGTCATACATTCACCCCAGTACAAGGATCTGGGCCTAAATCCATTGTTTTTTTGCATTCCACACCACCCTGGGTTAGACACTGGCTATATGCGAATCAGCTCTGACCCTGTGCCTCATGGGAACAGTCCAGTCCGAACTACCAAGCCATGTCTTTCCCAGACCGAAATCAAGCATTCAAGGACCGGATTCTGGCTATCAGCCTTCATCAGCCTGGATACCTTGACTCCAGTGGTGTGGAGAGCCTGGGACTCACGTCTGAGTATACCCAGCACACTCGGGGTCAAAATTGCAAAAAACACACTTGATGAACAGAATGTAGAACAATGTCATACATTTACCCCAGTACAAGGATCTGGGCCTAAATCCATTGTTTTTTTGCACTCCACACCACCCTGGGTTAGACACTGGCTATATGCAAATCAGCTCTGACCCTGTGCCTCATGAGAACAGTCCAGTCCGAACTACCAAGCCATGTCTTTCCCAGACCGGAATCAAGCATCCAAGGACCGGTTTCTGGCTATCAGCCTTCATCAGCCTGGATAGCTTGACTCCAATGGTGTGGAGAGCCTGGGACTCACGTCTGAGTATACCCAGCACACTCGGGGTGAAAATTGCAAAAAACACAGTTGATGGACAGAATGTAAAACAATGTCATACATTCACCCCAGTACAAGGATCTGGGCCTAAATCCATCGTTTTTTTGCACTCCACACCACCCTGGGTTAGACACTGGCTATATGCAAATCAGCTCTGACCCTGTGCCTCATGGGAACAGTCCAGTCCGAACTACCAAGCCATGTCTTTCCCAGACCGGATTCAAGCATCAAAGGACCGGTTTCTGGCTATCAGCCTTCATCAGCCTGGATAGCTTGACTCCAGTGGTGTGGAGAGCCTGGGACTCACGTCTGAGTATACCCAGCACACATGGGGTGAAAATTGAAAAAAACAGTTGATGGACAGAATGTAGAACAATGTCATACATTCACCCCAGTACAAAGATCTGGGCCTAAATCCATTGTTAATTTGCACTCCACACCACCCTGGGTTAGACACTGGCTATATGCAAATCAGCTCTGACCCTGTGCCTCATGGGAACAGTCCAGTCCGAACTACCAAGCCATGTCTTTCCCAGACCGGAATCAAGCATCCAAGGACCGGTTTCTGGCTATCAGCCTTCATCAGCCTGGATAGCTTGACTCCAGTGGTGTGGAGAGCCTAGGACTCCCGTCTGAGTATACCCAGCACACTCGGAGTGAAAATTGCAAAAAACACAGTTGATGGACAGAATGTAGAACAATGTCATACATTCACCCCAGTAGAAGGATCTGGGCCTAAATCCATCATTTTTTTGCACTCCACACCACCCTGGGTTAGACACTGGTATATGCAAATCAGCTCTGACCCTGTGCCTCATGGGAACAGTCCAGTCCAAACTACCAAGCCATGTCTTTCCCAGACCGGAATGTTAATGTTAAAAATGCTTATAGAGCGCATGGCTACCCCAGTGACGGGGCGTCCCAGCGCTTGCAGACAGTTTGAGAGAAAGGCGAACTACTCCAGGGGGGAGCGGGTAGCGCCACTTAGGAACCCTGGGTAGATGGGAACAACCAGGTTTTGATGAGTTTTCTAAATGACAGGTAATTATTTGTAGCACGCGTCTCCGAGGGAATCGAATTCCACAGTTTCGGGGCCAAATACCTGAAAGAGCGGCCACCAGCTCTGCTCCTTTGGATTTTGATGGTGCAGGCAAGATGGCGGTCCGCTGAGCGGAGGGCGCGTGAAAGGACATAGGAAGAACACAGACCTCGCAA
The DNA here is from genome assembly GCF_964263255.1 of Lissotriton vulgaris. Taxonomy (NCBI): domain Eukaryota; kingdom Metazoa; phylum Chordata; class Amphibia; order Caudata; family Salamandridae; genus Lissotriton; species Lissotriton vulgaris. The sequence goes on from NC_141687.1 coordinate 1,121,628,627, forward strand.
AACTCGGGGGCCAGAGCAATGAAGGATTTTATGAGTTAGGCAGAGGGACTTAAATTGAATACGTTGTATGACCGGAAGCCAATGTAAGCACCGCAGAATATGGGACGTATGACAATCTTTTGTTAGGGCGAACAAAATGCGCGCAGCTACATTTTGGGCCCTTTGGAGTCGGTTGAAGGCTGTTCGATTAGCGCCCAGCATTAAAACATTGCAATAGTCTATATGCGATAACACAAGGGCTTGGACGATTGTCTGGCGTACAGGTGGTTCAAAGAAGCCCAAAATAGGTTTGAGCGACCGTAAGCGACCATAGCACAAGCCAGCCACTCTTTTTGCATGGGACTCTAGGGAAAGGGAGTCGTCCATAAGCACACCCAAGTTTTTTACTTCCTTCTTAGGAATGGGAGGTGGACCTAACGTGAAGGGCCACCAGTGATCGTCCCACCTGAGTGTTTCCTTGCCAATCAGGAGTACCTCAGTTTTTGATGAATTTAACTGCAGGCAGTTCATGGTCATCCATCTGGAGATGGGCAGAATATCCTCTTGAAATTTGGCTTGGTCCGAATCCATATCCTTCGAAAAAGAGAAGATAAGCTGCGTGTCGTCCGCGTATGATATTAATTTGATCTTACGTTCTCTGGCCAACACTGCCAGAGGGCGGACGTACACGTTGAACAACGTAGGGCTGAGCGCCGACCCCTGCGGAACACCGCAACTCAGTGGAAGCCTGCTGGATGAGTACGGAGGGGCATGGACCTGGAAGGAACGGTCAGATAGAAAAGACGCGAACCAATCCAGGGCACCACCTCGGACTCCGATCTCCCATAGTCTTCTAAGTAGAATCCCGTGGGAGACCGTGTCGAACGCCGCACTCAAATCCAGCAGGATTAGAGCCGAAGTACCACCCAGATCTTGTGTTGCCCTTAGTTGTTCAGTAACGGCCAACAAGGCGGACTCCGTGCTATGGTTAGGCCGGAATCTGTTTTGTGAGTCATCTAGAATCCCATTGCTCTCCAAGTAGTTGGTCAGCATGTCATTAACGTGGGTTTCTGCAACCTTGGCCAAATAAGGCAGCAGGGAAATAGGTCTAAAATTTTCAGGCCTGGAAGAGTCTAAGGTGGGCTTTTTTTAATAAAGGGACAACCTTGGCATGTTTCCATGATTTAGGGATGGTGGAGGACTGAAAAGATTTATTAATCAGTTCCCGACCCTCCGCCAAAATGGAATCCTGAAATAGTTTAAACATATCAGGTTTAACGGGGTCATCCGGTGACCCGGACTTGACTTTTACAGCCAGAAGTACCATAGTAGCCTGTGAGATGGAAGGGAGGGAATGCAGAGAATAGAGAGGTTCCAGAGAGTCTAGGGATTGGTGGGAGGTCTGGGCAGACCCATCAGATCCAAAAGAGTTGTAAATCCCTTGGATTTTACTGACGAAAAAGCAAGCAATCTCTTCACATTGCAAGTCAGATGTTATCCGGCAGTTAGGATCCTCTGGTGACTTAGTCATGTCCTTCACTAGAGAGAAGATGGTTTTAGATCTATTTGCGCTTGCACCAATCAGGTGCATCCAAGGACCGGTTTCTGGCTATCAGCCTTCATCAGCCTGGATAGCTTGACTCCAGTGGTGTGGAGAGCCTGGGACTCATGTCTGAGTATACCCAGCACACTCAGGGTGAAAATTGCAAAAAACACAGTTGATGGACAGAATGTAGAACAATGTCATACATTCACCCCAGTACAAGGATCTGGGCCTAAATCCATCGTTTTTTTGCACTCAACACCACCTTGGGTTAGACACTGGCTATATTTAGGCCCAGATCCTTGTACTGGGGTGAATGTATGACATTGTTCTACATTCTGTCCATCAACTGTGTTTTTTGCAATTTTCACCCCGAGTGTGCTGGGTATACTCAGACGTGAGTCCCAGGCTCTCCACACCACTGGAGTCAAGCTATCCAGGCTGATGAAGGCTGATAGCCAGAAACCGGTCCTTGGATGCTTGATTCCGGTCTGGGAAAGACATGGCTAGGTAGTTCGGACTGGACTGTTCCCATGAGGCACAGGGTCAGAGCTGATTTGCATATAGCCAAACCCAGGGTGGTGTGGAGTGCAAAAAAAACTATGGATTTAGGCCCAGATCCTTGTACTGCGGTGAATGTATGACATTGTTCTACATTCTGTCCATCAACTGTGTTTTTTGCAATGGGCCACAGGTGCAGCACAGCCAGCAGCTTCGTGTGGGGAGGGATGTTGGTTGTCTACTGTGTTGGTGCCGTAGGCCTGTTAGGCGATGATTGTTAGGATGCGTAGGATGGTTGTCCCTTTCAGCCTGTAGTGGACAGTGACATTGTCAGATGATTGGTCTGTGAGGCAGGTGTGTTTCCTGGTGGGCTGCTGTCTTTGTCTGTGCTGCCTCTGTGGTGAGGGGTTTTCCGGGTGGGGGTTTGAGTCCTGGGGTGGTGGTGGTTGGTGTTGTGGCCCTCTTGGGTGTCTGGGCTGCATGATGAGTGGCTCCATGGCATTTGTTGCCCTTCCGATGTAGCCCTGGGCTGGCCTCCCTTTTGTGGTGCAGGCTGCCGTCCGTCTTTACACCAGGTCAGAGCAAGTGTTAATTTCCTGCTGCTAACACGCCTTATTGCCTGTTTTGTGTTCTTATCTACGATCTGGCTGGTCGTTGAGAATGTTGAGGTGTGGTGTTGTTGCGGCTTTTTGCACGGATACGCCTACTCTGCATCTCATTCGCGATAGTTGCGGGGGTCCTCTGTGGCGATGTTTTTTGCGGCTGCAGCTGCTATCACTGGTAAACTGGTGCTGTGGGCTGTTAACACCAGCCTGTGAATGGGGAGGTTATTTTATTATGACTTTGGTTGCGATAAAGTGCTGTTAATTCGACGCTAGCTCCTTGGGAATATGCCCCTAAGAAATACCACCTAGATAATGGCAAAAGTGGATATAAATAATGCAGATCTATTTTCATGAACTATGGAAATATCATTTCCATCGAATTACTACATTTCTTACTGAAAAGATTTGAGATATTAAGTTAAATGGACAACAGATGGCATTATCTGTGTCTGTGCTGATGACATAAAATTATGAAAATACTTTAATTAATGAGCAGCCTTTAGGAAGCCAACAAGAAAGGAAAACAATTGTTGTCATTCGTTTTCTTTGTTGTTTGTTTTATATAGTGAGACCAAATCTAACTTTACCGCAGAGTGATGTATAAATAATTCAACATTTCAAGAGGATATGCAGAAAATATATAAATGCAGTCTTAAAATACAATTAGTTTAGATAATTATATGTATTACATAAATACAACAGTTAAAATCTTCTGCAAGGAGCTCTAAAACATCTACATATAGAGATATATCCAACAATATGTATTACCAAAACAGCTATAGGCTATATGTCAGCACATTCTTAGAAATGCACTAGTTCCAATATGAAGTTAACAACCAGATCAGTGTCATTGAGTAGCATAAAAAGGGTTTTAAACTTGTAAGAATTTAAGTTCTGTTTCTAAAAGCATCATATAAATTATCTCTCCTCATTGAAGAAGAATTAGCTTTCATATTTTGAGTGAACTCGCATAGACAAATTGTCTTAAAGATTTTTATTTCTGAATATAAGGATTACAAGTTAAACAGTAGTCGCTCCATGAAAACAGCAAGCACCCCCAGTGATAAGCATGTTTTGAGCTGGGTACTTCACAACCCTAGTGTTCAGCAATTATTGCATTGCACAGGCTTGTCCGAATCAATCCTGGCTTTTGTAAGGGACACTATTTAAGAAATGTGTTATTGTGCACACAGTTTATGAACATCTGTAAATAAATGAAGAAACAATTAGAAAGTAGTAACAATAATTGTTTAAATGGTTGTGACTAAACAATTTACACGAAATAAGTGATTATCACACATAATTGTTTGGCTCATTAGGATGTTTTCATGAATGCTATCTTTTATTGAAAACAAGTGGTAATTTATTTTTTAGCTTCTGTTTTGAGTGGGATCAGCGTTACTTGAATTTTCTTTATTGCATTTTATTGGTTTCATGCTTTTGATTACCTATGCATGAGTAAACACATTTTAAATTTCAAATTAAGAGTGATCAGGACTGGGTGATGTTTTCGGATCCTATGGTTCCTAAAACTTGACTAACGGTAGCAGAATGAGCGCCTTTTAGGGGGTGCAATATTGATTTTGGGGAGTGCCAAAGAGGAAGGAACTGCCATAATCAAGCCTTGATAGGACTAGAAATGTAACCACTTACTTAAATTGAACTTCTGGGGCAAAGCATTTTATTGCACGAAGGAGCCTTATTTTGGTATTGTGCTCCCATGGTGAAGGCATTTACAATTTAATGCATATTTAGATTTTTTTGGGGAGGATTGTACTGCTGTGTAGCAGGGTGGGGGTGGAGATCTTTAGGAACTCTGCTTTGAAATGGTTCAATTTGAAATAGTGGAGCAGCATTCATGACTAAGGTCCTATGGGGATCTGTGCAAGGTTGGGAAAGACCTCTGGGAGGGAGCTACCAAACAGACCTGAGTGTCATACAGATTATAAAAGCTGTTTTATTGTCTCATAAGAGAACTTAGTGGTCCCATTGACAGGGTCAGGGATAGCTAGAACCACAGATAATGCTTTGTTAGAATAGTTAATGATTGGAGACAGTCTGTATAATTGTATTTGTTGGGAGTGATTTTCCAGCTAAGAGAATCATTCCTGAATTATACCATGCATTCCATGTTTTTCTTTAATGCAGCTGATAGTTCAAGAAGAATGAGAAGCTAAAGGTATCATTAAACTAGTATGAAGAGAGTGTCATTCTTATTTGTAACACGCCAGTCTCTGCGCTGCAGCCATACCTTGATCTAATTTAATGTGATTAAGAAGGGTTTTTTCAGTTATGTATATAATTGGCTGGATTGCAATGCAAAATTCAAGGGTTTTGTCTAATAAGAGCAGATTTGATACGATGTGAAAAATCGGCTAGTCCTTTTAGAACTACACGTCCTTTGGATAATCTGTTTTATTTTCAGGCAGCCTGGGGCTACTTTTTGTGCAAGTGAGTTTTAGTCAGACGTTTCATGTATGAGCCAAAGTTGTGCTGATATCTTTAAGAAGAGTAGCTGGAATTGAACCAGCAAAATATGCCAAAATTCTGAGATTTCCAATAGTATTTGTCAGATCAGTGGAGTAATCTGATCAAACCTTAGCCAGTCTTATGGTGATTTCAGGGTGGAAGCATTTATTTAGCATTAGGCTGGCCTTTAGGGGTGTGGGAGGGAGTTTGAGCTTTTATAGTGAATGGTGGGTGGAATGAGGTCAGCTTTACTATATCAAAATTCTTCTTCTGTCAATGTTTTGATGAGTAGATCTTCAAACTGAAGACTGTAGCTTTGACCCCAAATATATGCTGCTTGCGTTTCATGTATTTCTCTTGCATGCAATAAGAATATTTGCTTTTGCAGAGTGTTGTGTTTTTGTATTTTTTAACATATTACTCATGTATAGTGCTTACTGTGAAGAGAGTTGCCTCTATGTATCTGTTTGAGTTTAAGTTGTGACTGGGTGTTTATAACAGCCACTGTTGAGAGCTGTGGAGGTCAGGCCAAGGCAAAGCTAGTTTCTCACAGTGCCTGACAATGCATCACAGCAGCAGGGCAGGAGTCGAGGTTACACACGGGTAGATGGCATCAACCCACTTTTTTCACTGGGTTGACGCTGTCCACCCTGCCAAGAATTTGGCCCCCACAGAAATATGCTGAACTCGCCCCAATGTCATTTTCATACACCGGGACACATTCAGCACTGCCTGCATGTTGTCTGCTTTCGTTCCAAGCAGCAAAGTGCCGGCAAGAAGGGGGATTACCAGATTCCAGCTGGGCACATAACAAAATCCAAAGTTAAAGGGCCATCAGGCCTCTTTTTGTTGGAGTATCTTGGCCGAAAGCTATGTGGGGCTTTACACCTAAATGCAAACACAACTGAGAGGAAGCAAACACACACAGCTTGTTGTTACTTTAAAAAGTACTTAAGAGAGTCATGCTTTTGACTCTCTTCAGTCCCTGTATATGAGGAATGTGTGACGTAATGCTGCGGTATTTCTCCCCGCAGGGAATCACAACACGGTTGTTACAACGACCGCGTTGTGATTCTGCATACTATGAGATATGTATGCACTATTACAATGTCAGATGTGCCAGTTTGTGGGGAGAGGAGTTGGCCTAATGGCTAGGGCGGTGGACCTTGACTCTGGGGAACTGGGTTCAAGTCTCGGCAATGACGCTGAACATCCTGTGATTCTGGGCAAATCACTTTATCGCCTCTTGCCTGACAAAAAATGAATGTGTCCTCATGTGATGCAACTGGTGCTATGTAAAGGGCTCTGATACCCGATTCGGGTCAAGTTTGCGCTATATAAAACTGTAAAAATAAATGTTTTTTTACAAAAATAACAATTTACATACCACTATTTTATTTTATTTCTTTCATAGTGCTCAACCGGATGCAAGGTGTCAGACATCACACATACTCATTGTACATTGGCAATAAATCATGCAAGTTTGTAAAACAATGTACAGGATGGTTTACATAAAACTGTGATGGTTACAAGGTATAATAGTTGCATGTCCTTCATAGCTCACTGTGCTATATTAGAAGGTATACAGTTTATGAACTGCAAGTATAAAAAGGATCTCAGTGTTAGAAGCAGTAACCCACTTACCTAGCTACTTAAAATTAAAATCTGTCATCTGCATATTACAAGATGTGCTTTGCAGGAGACATACTAACCCTCCATGCTACTTAGATTCGAAACTGGAACTAAACAGCACAGAGATCTCTTCAGCAAATGCATTCACCTCAGGAGTTATCTTTCCATTATTATTATTTCCTGAGATTTTCTGGGCACACAAAGTTCTGTACAGCAGGCTCCTTAACCACATAAGATATTTCAAAACGCAGACTTTGCAGACAATTGAGCAGAATAGATTTAGGGCCAGATGTACGACAAGATTTAGCATGTTCAAACGGGTTTGCAACCCGTTTGCGCATGCTAAATCTGATAGGGCCATGTACAAAAACTATTTTGCGAGTCGCAAATAATTTGAGACTCGCAAAATAGTGTGTTGCGATTCGCTATTAGGAAGGGACGTTCCCTTCCTAATAGCGAATCACAAGCAATTGCGGTCGCAAAACACTCGCAACTTACCGCCCTCGTCAAGAGGGTGGTAATCCAGTCTTAAATGGGAAGGGGACCCATTCCCCTTTGCAAATGCATCCCGTTTTTCCTTAAGGAAAACGGCCTGTACTAAAAAAATTATATATAAAAGCAGTCCCAGACATGGAGGTCTGCTGAGCCCAGCAGTCGACCATCCCTGGGTGGACCAGCCATTCCCAATGGGGTCGCAAATTGCGAGTGCCTCATGAATATTGATGAGGCTCGCATTTTGCTACCCCATTGGGAATTGCAAACAGTATCTCCGACACTGTTGTACATTTGAAATTGCGATTTGCAAATTGGACTCGCAATCAAGAGCAATTTGTGACTTGCAATTTCAAATGGTCGTACATCTGTCCTCTGATGCTATGTTTCTCTGTTTTTCCAATTTCTTTGTGGCAGAGTATTGAAATCATAATTGTATAAGTTGAAGTCCAGATTTTGCATTGGGGTTCCATTACTTTTTTGGCAAAACCCTAATGCAAAATCTTATTTGCTACATATCATAATGTGCTCAGATGTACTGATCTGATGTCACTTCTTGAGATGTCACTTCCTGTGATGTCACATCCTGTGAAGATGGGTGCAATGTCACGTGCTGTGATGTCTCATGCTGTGATGTAATATGCCATGATTTCACTTGCATATTGCCTAAATTGGTGTTATCCTCCAAGTCCTCGGAATCAGCGTGATGAAAAACAAGGGCCACCTCCTGATCTATCCAAACACCGATTGCTGTTATAGCCAAGGGTTAAGGAAGGATCAGGCGAGGGCAATAAAGCCTGCGGGGAGGGAAGGGAACTGCGGGGAAGGAGATCTGAAACGACAAACATAAATAACGTGAGTCACATCATTCACTAGTCCTTACCAGCAAAACACAACTTAACACGCCCCAGCTCTAGCCCCTTCGTAATGTCTACCTGTAAATAAAATGAAAAGGCTCTGAAACGTGGAAGATACTTCTCTTCACACACATCCGGAACTATGTTCTGCTGAAAACAACGCTATTCCCACCTGTAAGACACAATGCACCACGACCATTCAACTATGTCCTAATACTAAGACTGCGTGAATGCATACAACACAAGATGAATAGCGTACATACCCTTCTTAGTTATAGTTATAACTGAGAAAGGGACCTCATGAAGGAAAAGCGAAGGCAGCTGAAAACGTAGTCAAAGTAATCCAGTAAGGGTTAGTTCACCCAAGCAGAATGTACAAACATAGTCTAGTAGAAACAGTAGCTTACTCTGATGAAGCAACAGAGAATGGAGAAAGGAAGTAGGCACTTGTATCAAACCTTGTTCTAGTATCCACGTGCCTGTAGATATGGTTTATCAACAACACCAAGGTAATCCTAGGTCAGGGCAGCAAGACGCATTTCCCATAAGCACAGCCTGAATACCAAGCCTGGTATTTGTAGCGTTTTCGTCCTCCGCAAGAGCCACAGATCCTGCTCACCAACGGAGGGCAATGTCGAAATATACTACACTCCGATATGTCTGGTATATGAAAACACTCGTCCTCCGCATGAGCTTGCGAACAGCTCTACCAACGGAGGGCAATGTCGGGTCGGGCTTCACTAGCTGCTCGATCACAAAAACGTCCTCCGCATGAGTCTACCTGACTCGCCAACGGAGGACACGGGGCGGGGGTGGGGTTTTGAGTATCAGTAACCTGACCGATCACGAATGCCAAGAAGCGCCGTCTAGAAGCTGGGGACAAAGAACACCAAAGTACTGCAGCCGCAGCACTTCCAACCGGGGCCGAAGTCCGAGAATATCCGACACAGGAAACAGGAAGGGAATCCCCTAAGTAACTTCCCTTGTCCTGCAAGGTCCGCTGGGTAATGTAGTTTGTACGCGATTTCCACATCGCTGCTCATTTTACTGCCTGCAGCGGCGCTTAACCGGGAATATACCAATACATCCCCCTCCTCACAGTAGGCGCCGCAAAGGCCCAGGACGCAAGGGGTACCACCTATGGTACAACGCCACCTGTCGAGGTGCATGAATTCCAGACGCGGGTTCCCAAGTATTGTCCTCCGGTCCGTAACCCTTCCACGATACCAGATAACGAAGGCCTCTTCCATGCCATTTCGAGTCCAGGATGGCCTCCACTTCGTACTCCAGTCCGTCTTGAACCACCAAAGGTGGCGGGAGCCGACGCACCGCGGAAAGAGATGGCTTCAATAAGGACATATGGAACACCGGGTGCACCTTCAGATGCCTAGGAAGTTTCAGCCTCATTGCCACGGGATTGACACAACGCTCAATAGGGTAAGGACCGATATAGCGAGGGTTGAACACGCTGTGTTTGCGGAATCTGATGTTCCGTGTAGACAACCACACCATATCCCCTACCTGATTCAAAGGTCCAGGACGGCGATGTTTGTCCGCCGTGCGTTTATACGCCGCCTTGGAAGCAATGAGATTGTCTTGAGCCTTCACCAAAGTATCCTTGATATGCAGCACTCTTTTCGCCGCCTCCGGCACCTTATCCTCTTGAACAGGATGTAGAAACGGAAGGAAACGAGGATGACGCCCGTATGCACAATAAAAGGGAGACCCTTGCGTGGCACTATGAGTAGCATTGTTGTACGCCACCTCAGCCAGCCACAAGTAATCCACCCAATTGTCCTTCCCCTGATCCACATAGCATCTTAAAAATAGTTTCAGGGTCTGATTGAGACGCTCCGTCTGGCCATCCGTCTGCGGGTGGAAGCTGGTGGACAACGCTGTCTTGATGTGCAAAGAGGAACACCACGACTTCCAGAACTGTGCAGTGAACTGTGACCCCTATCGGAGATGATGACAGCTGGCAGCCCATGCAGACGAACTACGTGCACCATCAGTAAGCGAGCCAATTGCTCTGCTGCAGGAACTTGTGGGCAGGCGATGAAATGTCCCATCTTCGTCAGGTAGTCGATAACCACCAGGATTGCTGTACACCACTGGTCTCTAGGTAGGCCTACCACAAAGTCCATTGAAATACGTTCCCACGGAACCTGAGGTGTGGGCAAAGGCTGCAACAGCCCGGCAGGGCGACAATGATTTGACTTGGCAGTAGCACAGATCACACATCTTGACACCCATTCAGCGACGTCAGCCTTCAGCGAAGGCCACCAACACCTTCGATTGATGTACTCCACCGTCTTCTCCACCCCAAGATGACCTGCACAGGGAGAACAATGACACCAGTGGAACCCTTGTTTCCGAAGGGGAACAGTAGGAACCAAAAGCCGTCCTTGGTAAACCGGGTAACCATCTCGCATTCTCCATTCCTTGTGACTACGCAGCCAGGACCTCCAATAGAAGGTATTGACACCCTTCCTAATCCCTTCCAAAAATGCATCAGGTTGCATGACACACACCCATTTTCTCGGATCAATGATGGCTTTCTCCTCCACCTCCTCAGGGGATTGCGAAGAGGACTGGCGAGTCAATGCGTCTGCCTTCCTGTTGTCAGCCCCAGGCCTGTATGTGATTGCGAAATGATATTCAGAAAAGAAAAGCATCCACCGCAGTTGCCTGGGCATGAGATGTTGAGCAGCCGTCATAAACTGGAGGTTACGATGGTCTGTATAGACCGTAACAAGATGTCTCGCCCCCATCAAGAAATGTCTCCATTCCGTGAATGCCACTTTGATAGCCAGAAGCTCCTTCTCAGCAATACAATAATTGCATTCAGCCCCATTAAGCTTCCGGGACATGTACGCAACTGGATGCAACTGTCCTGTCTGGTCATGTCTCTGTGATAGTACCGCTCCCAGAGCTACGTTAGAGGCATCCGCCTCCACGATAAAGGGTTTGTCAGGATTCGGGTGTGCAAGTATCGGAGCAGAAACAAATGCCTCCTTCAAGGTTACAAAAGCACTATTGGCTACATCGTCCCAAACAAAAGGTTGAGCCCTTCTCAATAGTCTCATGATGGGAGCGACTACATGAGAGAACTGCTTAATAAAGCGTCTGTAAAAGTTAGCGAAGACTATGAAGCATTGCACATTCTTCACATTCCGCGGAATAGGCCACTCTTTCACCGCTCTGATTTTCCTTCCTGCCCACGAGGGCTGAGCATGACCCCTAGAAATTCCACTGTGTCGACATGAAAGTCACACTTACTCAGCTTGCAGTACAGGTGATGTTCTCGCAAAATACTCAATACCTGTTGAACATGCTGTACATGGACTTCCTCAGAGGTGGAATAAATGAGAATGTCGTCAATGTATACAATGACGAAGCGGTCCAGTATCTCACGCAACACATCGTTCAAAAAGTTCTGGAACGCCGCAGGGGCATTGCAGAGCCCGAACGGCATCACCAAATACTCAAAAAGCCCATACCTGGTTTTAAAGGCGGTCTTCCACTCATCCCCTTTTGTCATTCTCACCAAATGATAAGCACCCTTCAAGTCTAACTTAGTGTAGATGGTGGGGGACTTCACCTGTTCTAATAATACACTAATCAAGGGAAGGGGGTATCTATTCTTGGTGGTCACTGCGTTCAAAGCCCTGAAATCCACACACACCCTCAATTCTCCATTGGCCTTCGGTATAAAAAAAAGAGGGGAGGCCGCCGGGGACATTGATGGACGTATGAAACCAAGTTTCAGAAGTTTATCTAGATACTCCCTCAAATGCACATTTTCGGGTTCAGTTAAGGCATACAATCTCCCACAAGGAACCACTGCACCCGGGACCAGATCTATTTGGCAGTCATACTGCCTATGGGGGGGGGGGAGTGTTTCCGCTTGTTTTTCATCAAAAACCCCTTCATATTCCTTGTATACCTCAGGTAATTGCACCTCTTTTTCAGCTGCAGTGGCCACATACTCAACACATGCTAATGACAAAGAAGGCCTCTCTGAACCCTCGTAACAATTCTCCCTACAATATGAGGAATTCAAAGTAATGGTGTCAGTCACTAAGCATGGGCGAATTTTGCGAATCTCGCGTTCGCGAATTTTGCGGATTTGCGAACTCGCAATCCGCAAAATCCGCGAATTCTCGCGAATTTGCGGATTTTTTTTTTGTGTGTTTGCACGGGTTTCTGCCAGTTCGCGAGGGTTTTGTACAATTTCGCAAATTGCGAACTTACCTGTCGGGTCGCAAGTTTCGCGAACTTGTTGTTTCTACGTGTCCAGCCTGTTTGGGACACTCTTCTTCATCACTGCCACTCTCTGTCACCACTGCCACTCTCTGACTACTCATGCCACCCTCTGGCCCACCCATGCCACCCTCTGTTTCATCACAGCACCCTCTGGTTGTCCAGTCAGTGTACATTATTGTGGCAACGCAAGCACACCTTCCCTGCCTCAAGTGACCTGAATTAATTTGGGGCTGATTAATGTGTCACAGAATATTTTTTTAGCTGGCACCTGCTTCCTTAGTGCTTCCTGATTAGTGATCTTTTGCACTTGCTAAGTGCTTTCATTGTTGCAAAATTAGTTACAACACCTGCCCTGCCCCAACTGACAATAATGAATTAGGGGCTGATTAATGGATTTGAACTTCCAGCCTGGCTCCTGCTTGTCTCCCTTAGCTGTAATTCAGGACCTTTGTGGCATATGTGTAACTATTCTGAGGTTCAGAGCAGGGTCACATAATAGTTTCAACTGGCAACTGAACTCTGGAGGGGCCCCTCAGGAAGCACTACAGGAAATGGCTACTAATGATGAGCCTGAACTTTTGAACCTGGTAAGTAGTTTCAGTTTTGCTAAGATCGTATTTCTGCAATTTTGCACTTATTCGCGGGGCGCGAACTCAGGCGAACAGTGCGAACAGTGCGAGCAAAATCCGCTGCTCGCGGATTTGCGGATTTTGCGGGAGATTCGCAAATCTCGCGGATTGCGAATTTACCGAAAATCCGCAAAATCCGCGAGCGAAACGGATTTTCCGCCCATGCTTATCAGTCACCCAATCTATTTCAGGATTGTGTTTTTTCAACCATGGGATGCCTAGAATGACACCGTATTGTGGAGCCTTGATGATACTAAAAGTGGCCTTTTCGTAATGACATCCCACCCTCATGTCTAAATCATCTGTATGGTAACCAATGGGGCCTATGTCGAGCTGTCTCCCATCCACTGCGAATATGACTTCACGTGTCTCTCTAGGAATCAACCCTATCCCAACTCTTTCTGCTTCCAAAGCATCCATAAACATGCCCGTTGCTCCTGAATCTACCATGGCATGCATCAGGACCCATTTAGCCTGTACTAGCAACATGATTTCTATGAACAGATGTTGAGCCCCATTAAATTTTTCAGCAATGAAGGGATGTATTTCTGACTCCAAGGAACCCCTTCGTTCACCTCAGAGTCATCTAGTTTATCAGTGGTACAGCCCATTGGGCTGCATCCCCAGCCAAGTAGGAGATAAGGAACGCCACCTTAGCCTGATTAGTAGGGAATGATCGGGGTTTACAGGAAAAATGCAGCATCACCTGTGTGAGGAACACTTGAACCGAACCTGCGTCCCCTTTAAAACGTTCCGGATTTGCCAAGGGAATGGAGACAGGCATTTCCACAACCACCGGACAGGGTGGTGTGGTACCCGAGGCCCCTGCATTGAAAGGGTTCCTCTGGATTCTATCTAGACGGTTGCGGAGATCCGCCGTCTCCTGTCTGGAGGAGATTAATTCTGACTGAACTAGTACCAGGGCTGCCAACACATCATCTAGAGTAGCCATTTTAGTACACCCACTGATCGGGAGGATGAAATAACTTGGGTCGGATATTCTGTTATCCTCCAAGTCCTCGGAATCAGCGTGATGTAAAACAAGGGCCACCTCCTGATCTATCCAAACCCCGATTGCTGGTATAGCCAAGGGTTAAGGAAGGATCAGGCGAGGGCAATAAAGCCCGCGGGGAGGGAAGGGAACTGCGGGGAAGGAGATCTGAAACGACAAGCATAAATAACGTGAGTCAAATCATTCACTAGTCCTTACCATCAAAACACAACTTAACACGCCCCAGCTCTAGCCCCTTCGTAATGTCTACCTGTAAATAAAATGAAAAGGCTCTGAAACGTGGAAGATACTTCTCTTCACACACATCCGGAACTATGTTCTGCTGAAAACAACGCTATTCCCACCTGTAAGACACAATGCACCACAACCATTCAACTATGTCCTAATACTAAGACTGCGTGAATGCATATAACACAAGATGAATAGCGTACATACCCTCCTTAGTTATAGTTCTAACTGAGAAAGGGACCTCATGAAGGAAAAGCGAAGGCAGCTGAAAACGTAGTCAAAGTAATCCAGTAAGGGTTAGTTCACCCAAGCAGAATGTACAAACATAGTCTAGTAGAAACAGTACCTTACTCCGATGAAGCAACAGAGAATGGAGAAAGGAAGTAGGCACTTGTATCAAACCTTGTTCTAGTATCCACGTGCCTGTAGATATGGTTTATCAACAACACCAAGGTAATCCTAGGTAAGGGCAGCAAGACGCATTTCCCATTAGCACAGCCTGAACACCAAGCCTGGTATTCGTAGCGTTTTCGTCCTCCGCAAGAGCCACAGATCCGGCTCACCAACGGAGGGCAATGTCGAAATATACTACACTCCGATATGTCTGGTATATGAAAACACTTGTCCTCCGCATGAGCTTGCGAACAGCTCTACCAACGGAGGGCAATGTCGGGTCGGGCTTCACTAGCTGCTCGATCACAAAAACGTCCTCCGCATGAGTCTACCTGACTCGCCAACGGAGGACACGGGGGCGGGGTGGGGTTTTGGGTATCGGTAACCTGACCGATCACGAATGCCAAGAAGCGCCGTCTAGAAGCTGGGGACAAAGAACACCAAAGTACTGCAGCAGCAGCACTTCCAACCGGGGCCGAAGTCCGAGAATATCCGACACAGGAAACAGGAAGGGAATCCCCTAAGTAACTTCCCGTGTTCTGCAAGGTCCGCTGGGTAATGTAGTTTGTACGCGATTTCCACATTGCTGCTCATTTTACTGCCTGCAGCGGCCCTTAACCGGGAATATAACTCTTGGTTAGTTAGCGTTAAACCATCCCGCTCAGGCCAATTCCCAGGCTGCTCTCATGCAGCATGAGAGCAGCAATCAGATTGGATGGGGAGTCTCTGATGGTGTCCCAGGGACTGCTGAGAACAAGAAGCAGAGGAGCACTGAGGCACGAGGCGGCCAGCAGCATCAGTTAAATATTTTGCTCTCTTTGCCTCTGGATTCAAGCTAGCCTGACTGAAGAGGGCTGTTAGCCCGAAACTGGTCCCAGGATGCTTGTTTCTGGTCCAGGGAAGACATGCCTTGGCAGTTCGGACTGGACTGTTCCCATGAGGCACAGGGTCAAGAATGATTTGCATATAGCTGTGTCTGAACTGGGGTGGCAAAGTGTGCTAAAGAATGATGATGGATTCAACTTAGATCTGTGACTCAGGGTGAGTGTTTGAAACTTTTCAACTTTTCAACACTCCGTCCATCATCTCGTTGTGTTTGCTTTTTTCCACCACTTTTGATTGCCAGCAGCCAGGGGCGGCCCCTCCTCTTCTTTTTCAGGTCTCGCCTATTATATCCCACAGGGATTAATAGGCAAGTATATAATAGGCAAAACAAAATCTCTACCAAGTGCGGATTACGTCCAGTTCATGTGATGCACTCGTGTGAGACGCGCGTGCACGTCAAACCCATCAGCCTCGCACCCATTTACTCCCCGAGCCAGGCATCAGAAGCATCAGACTTCAAAGGAATCCCTTCTGCTCCCCTGCCCCCCGCCACACCAGCCATGTCATAAACCACCATTTGTCTCATCATCGCATCAGACCCGCCACAGCAATGCCGAGAGCTTCAGACTTCAAAGGAATGCTCTCCCCCGCCCCCCTCTGCGCAATGCCAGAGCTTTTTTTTAAATCATTTTTGAGCGCCACTCGCGGGCTGTTAGTGCCTTACAATCCCTGAAGCACTCACAAACGTCATGTCCATTCAGTTGTGGCTCCGACTTGTTTTCTCTAGCATCTTTCATTTTCAGTGTTGTTTTTAATGTGTAGCCAGCTGGGGCTGAAATCAGAATCGGTTTTCAGTTTGGCATTCACGCCATCGCCCGAGGGATGAAAGCATAGTAAAACGTGCAAATAGCAGCAATTTTGTGCGGGTACTTGAAACCCGACCAGTCTCGTTTTTTTTGTTTGTTTTCATTCAAGCTAATCACAGTGGAGGAATAAAGGTGATTCAGTCTATCGACTTTGTCTGGTTTAGACTTTTGTTTAAAGTACATGTAAAAAAGGTTAAGGTAATCTATGTCATTAGTATTCATATTCCTGCCTTTTGTCATGGCTCATGGCACCTCTCACAACTGCCCCTCCCCCACCCCCACCACAGAGCACGTCTCACGGCCGCGCGGCCGTGTCATCGCTTTTCACTTCGCTTTCACTTTCACGGCCGCGCAGCCGTGTCTCTTTAAACTTTTCTTGTATTGCTATTGAGATCTATTTATTATTAGGCAGCCAGTTTCACCGCTGGGTATGACAGAAAGCAATTTGTATGCTGTTCGTTGTAAACACGAAGGCCTTTACATGTGATGAATATGGCGGGATGGATAATGTGCTTGTTGGTGGGGATGTGTACATCCAGTGCTGTGTATTCTATTAGTAAAACAAACGTGAAATCTGCTCAGTGCGACATCGCGCTCTCCCTGGAGCTTCTACATAAAAGGAAATGTATTAACTACAAAAGTGTACATGCGACCTTCCTGACAATTAACTCACAAATAACCTGTAAACACCACCAGGTAATGACACACTGTCTACACTAAAACTGTCTACACTAAATGTACAATGACTCATCTATCCACTCATATTATGGGATCATATTAATCTGCTTTACACACTCGCTGCAAAGCAAGCACCGCAGTAGCTTTTTAATGAAGTTGCTGTGCATCTATTCTAATTAAGCACAGCTATTTAATGTATATTTTTGTTTCATGCACGTAGATTTTTAGGTCTCGGCCTAGCGTACTCTGCGCAGCAGTGTCGCGCAGCCGAGATTTTATGTTTTCCTAGAGTGGGGCTTAAACCCGCCCCTCTTCTCCATTGGCTGGCTTCCTAAACGGAGGCCAGCCATTGGGGGAAAGGGGTTTCACTCCGTTCAAGCCCCGTCTTTTTGGGATAGAGGGGTGTGTTTTTGCTGTTCTTTCTCTCCCTGACGTCATCGGGAGAGAGCAGCCCCTCATCACGCTGCCTGCACGCCCAAGTCAGCTCTCTGATTGGTGTTCCTTATTAACCAATCAGAGGGCCGACTTGAGCGTGCAGGCAGTGAGAGCAGACACATCGCCTTAGATTTGTGGTGCAGATTCCCTGTTCTCCTGGCAGGCCACGTATGTATACCAAACACTTCAGTATCCAGTCAGTATTCCCCAGTGTGACACAGGAGAGCCCTCAGGTCACTAAATTGTCAAAGAAACATGCCGCGTAGCTCCCCCAGCGTATTTCTCCTAACTGAGGGCCGAGCGCTGAGATTCACCTCCACGCAGCTTCCAGGGGCCCACCTTCTCCCATCGCCATCACTCCGGTCCTGCCCTTACACGTAGGCGGTGTGCAGCTTTCCACCACTCCTTCCCACTACAGCCACCAGTCCTGGCCAGTGTCCCTCCTCTGCGACCACAGGGGTACCAAGGTGTCACGCAGCTCCCCCAACCAACCATGTCTCTCTTACCTCCCAGGGCACGGCAGGCCAATGCGCAGCTGTTTCCTCCACATAGGCCGCATCCAGCAACAGCTGGCCCCTGCCTTCTCTCAGTGTCAGTGTTGCTGCACACCACTTCACTCGGCCTCCGACCAGGCATTCAGGAAGGTGTTCGGGATGCCTTCTCAGCCAGGCTCCGCAGTTCGAGCCGCCCGACTTCCTTCACAGTAGGGCACGCCCAGGTACCTTTTTCACTTTTCCGGCCTACTGTAGGCCACCGGAGCACTCGCACCTCACAGTTGTCTTCCGACCATTGGTCGTCACTGCGCCGCAACTAGCGCTTGAGTTGCGAACAAGACCCGTCCTCTGCGCCTCAATTGCCCACAGCGCCCCCAGGATCCACTTGGTCAGCGCCACCTGTCGCCTCCGGTATCTTCGGGGCCAACTCCTCGCCTCCTGGTTTACTTCTTACCGCCTCACTGAAATGTGGTATCCACAGGGGTTGTGCTCCTTAAGCCGCTGCCAACGGGGGCCCAGTCACAGATGCCCACCTGTTCAATTTCGCAGGTGTCTCTCCGTCTCACCACTTCAATGGCAGTACACTTGCTGGTGCTACACAATCCGCGCCCCTACGAGCCATCTCCTTTATTGCCCCCAAGACCAGAAACAAGCTCCTCATCCCCTTCAGAGCTGCCAGCTCCATCCCTCACTTCAGAAGGAGATGGAAATCCTAGGCTTCTCTTAGCACAGCTTTCTCCTTCTGGACACCCTCCTCGGTGATTAGCACGCCATACAAATCTCAACAACATAACATGACCAGCCTCCTCATTCACCCGGTTCCGCCTCATGCATGTGAAGTGTGCATGACAGTGTGTGGGCATAGAAGTAGTGGGGTAATCATGCTGGATTCTCGTTTTATGTGTGGTGCAACTCCATTGGTTTTAGTTGTGGTCAGTGCCTATCTTCTCTTCGTCTACATGCAAGTACCCGACCTGTGCCTCCCACCTCTCCTAAAAGTCTTTGTGAAGCAGAGTGCAGATGTATGGCTTAAATCCACATCTTTGATGGAGTAGAGGAACACAGGTTGGCCTATGACCTTGCCATAGAAACACCAAACACAGATATGTCCTCAAATGATTGCTTGTGGTTGCTTTCCTGCCCCCTCGTTGCTTGTGCTTGCTCTCCTGCCCCCCTCGTTGCTTGTGCTTGCTCTCCTGCCCCCCTCATTGGTTGTGCTTGCTCTCCTGCCCCCTTGTTGGTTTTGCTTGCTCTCCTGCCCCCTCTCATTGGTTGTGCTTGCTCTCTGCCACCTCGTGCTTGCTGTCCTGCCCCCTCGTTGCTTGTGCTTGCTGTCCTGCATCCTCGTACCTTGTGCTTGCTGTCCTGCCCCCTCACTGCTTGTGCTTGCTCTCCTGCCCCCCCTGGTTTGTTGTGCTTGCTCTCCTGCCCCCCCTCGTTGGTTGTGCTTGCTCTCCTGCCCCCCCTCGTTGGTCGTGCTTGCTCTCCTGCCCCCCCCTCGCTGGTTGTGCTGGCTCTCCTGCTTGCTCTCCTGCCCCCCCATGTTGGTTGTGCTTGCTCTCCTGCCCCCCTTGTTGGTTTTGCTTGCTCTCCTTCCCCCCCTTGTTGGTGGTGCTTGCTCTCCTGCCCCCCTCGTTGGTTGTGCTTGCTCTCCTGCCCCCCTCGTTAGTTGTGCTTGCTCTCCTGTCCCCCCCTCGCTGGTTGTGCTTGCTCTCCTGCCCCCCCATTGCTGGTTTTGATTGCTCTCCTGCCCCCCCATTGCTGGTTGTGCTTGCTCTCCTGCCCCCCTCATTGCTTGTGCTTGCTGTCCTGCCCCCTCGTTGCTTGTGCTTGCTGTCCTGCCCCCTCGTTGCTTGTGCTCGCTCTCCTGCCCCCCCCTCGTTAGTTGTGCTTGCTCGCTCTCCTGCACCCCCCTCGTTGGTTGTGCTTGCTCTCCTGCCCCCCCCTCGTTGGTTGTGCTTACTCTCCTGCCCCCCCTCGTTGCTTGTGCTTGCTGTCCTGCCCCCTCGTTGCTTGTGCTTGCTCTCCTGCCCCCTAGTTGGTTGTGCTTGCTGTCCTGCCCCCTCGTTCTTGTGCTTGTTTTCATATTGGCGAGAGAGTATGTCTGTGTGTAATATGGGAATACTATTTTTGGTTTTGATGACAATGTTATGTCTTACTGATCAGTGTTGTTTTCGGGATTATTTTCCGTGTTCAAATAGAACTATGCAACAATATAAAACTTAGAAGGCTATTCCATTTGTTGTACAGCGTTTGTTGTTCTATACACCATGGTCCTCCAAATCCAACTCCACCCTCCAAATCCAACTCCACCCTCCAAATTCAACTCCAACTCCACCCTCCAACTCCACCCTCCAAATCCACCCTCCAACTCTACCCTCCAACTCCACCCTCCAACTCCACCCTCCTCCCTCCAACTCCGCCCTCACACTCCACCCTCCACCCTCCAACTCCACCCTCCACCCTTCAACTCCACCCTCCAACTCCACCCTCCACCTCCACCCTCCAACTCCACCCTCCAACTCCAACTCCACCCTCCAACTCCAACTCTACCCTCCAACTCCAACGCCAACTCTACCCTCCAACTCCAACTCCACCCTCCAACTCCACCCTCCAACTCCAACTTCACCCTCCAACTCCACCCTCCACCTCCACCCTCCACCCTCCAACTCCGCCCTCTAACTCCACCCTCCACCCTCCAACTCCACCCTCCAACTCCACCCTCCACCCTTCAACTCCACCCTCCAACTCCACCCTCCACCTCCACCCTCCAACTCCACCCTCCAACTCCAACTCTACCCTCCAACTCCAACTCTACCCTCCAACTCCAACTCCACCCTCCAACTCCACCCTCCAACTCCACCCTCCAACTCTAACTTCACCCTCCAACTCCACCCTCCAACTCCACCCTCCAAATCCACCCTCCAACTCCACCCTCCAACTCCACCCTCCAACTCATCCCTCCAACTCAACCCAAATCCAATTCCAACTCTACCCTCCAACTCCAACTCCACCCTCCAACTCCACCCTCCAACTCCAACTCCACCCTCCAACTCCAACTCCACCCTCCAACTCCACCCTCCAACTCCAACTCCACCCTCCAACTCCACCTCCACCCTCCAACTTCAACTCCAACTCCACCCTCCAACTCCATCCTCCAACTCCAACTCCACCCTCCAACTCCACCCTCCAACTCCACCCTCCAACTCCAACTCCACCCTCCAGCTCCACCTCCACCCTCCAACTCCACCCTCCAACTCCACCCTCCAACTCCACCCTCCACCCTCCAACTCCGCCCTCACACTCCACCCTCCACCCTCCAACTCCACCCCCCACCCTTCAACTCCACCCTCCAACTCCACCCTCCACCTCCACCCTCCAACTCCACCCTCCAACTCCAACTCCACCCTCCAACTCCAACTCTACCCTCCAACTCCAACGCCAACTCTACCCTCCAACTCCAACTCCACCCTCCAACTCCACCCTCCAACTCCAACTTCACCCTCCAACTCCACCCTCCACCTCCACCCTCCAACTCCGCCCTCTAACTCCACCCTCCACCCTCCAACTCCACCCTCCAACTCCACCCTCCACCCTTCAACTCCACCCTCCAACTCCACCCTCCACCTCCACCCTCCAACTCCACCCTCCAACTCCAACTCTACCCTCCAACTCCAACTCCAACTCTACCCTCCAACTCCAACTCCACCCTCCAACTCCACCCTCCAACTCTAACTTCACCCTCCAACTCCACCCTCCAACTCCACCCTCCAAATCCACCCTCCAACTCCACCCTCCAACTCCACCCTCCAACTCAACCCTCCAACTCAACCCAAATCCAATTCCAACTCTACCCTCCAACTCCAACTCCACCCTCCAACTCCACCCTCCAACTCCAACTCCACCCTCCAACTCCACCCTCCAACTCCAACTCCACCCTCCAACTCCACCTCCACCCTCCAACTTCAACTCCAACTCCACCCTCCAACTCCATCCTCCAACTCCAACTCCACCCTCCAACTCCACCCTCCAACTCCACCCTCCAACTCCACCCTCCAACTCCAACTCCACCCTCCAGCTCCACCTCCACCCTCCAACTCCACCCTCCAACTTCACCCTCCAACTCCAACTCCACCCTCCAGCTCCACCTTCCAACTCCAAGTCCACCCTCCACCTCCAACTCCACCCTCCAACTCCACCCTCCAACTCCAACTCCACCCTCCATCTCCACCCTCCAACTCCAACTCCACCCTCTACCCTCCAACTCCACCCTTCAACTCCACCCTTCAACTCCACCCTCCAACTCCACCTCCAACTCCACCCTCCACCCTCCACCCTCCAACTCCACCCTCCAAATCCACCCTCCAACTCCAACTCCACCCTCCAACTCCAACTCCACCCTCCAACTGCACCCTCCTACTCCAACTCCACCCTCCAACTCCACACTCCAACTCCAACTCCACCCTCCAACTCCACCCTCCAACTCCACCCTCCAACTCCACCCTCCAACTCCACCCTCCAACTCCAACTCCACCCTCCAACTCCACCCTCCAACTCCACCCTCCAACTCCACCCTCCAACTCCAACTCCACCTTCCAACTCCACCCTCCAACTCCAACTCCACCCTCCAACTCCAACTACACCCTCCAACTCCAACTACACCCTCCACCCTCCAACTCCACCCTGCAACTCCAAATCCAACCCCAACTCCACCATCCAACTCCACCCTCCATCACTCAGGGGCACCACCACATCACTCAGGGACACCACCACATCACTCAGGACACCACCACATCACTCAGGGACACCACCACATCACTCCGGGACACCACCACATCTCTCGGGGACACCACCACATCACTCTGGGACACCACCACATCACCCAAGAACACCACCACAATTTCTCAGGAACACCACCACATCACTTAGGGGCACCACCACATCACTCAGCCAAACCACATCATCACTCAGGACCCAAACAGCACTGTCCTTGCTTGCTACCAACAATCATTGCCATAACCAATAGGACTTGCATTAGGAAAGTGTAAGCTATTGGCTTTGTGAATAACAATGGTATTAATTTATATATTTTCAAAGCCAACACATATTACAAAAATGTGTCATTTACAATACCGATAGCTCACACTTTCCTAATGCGAGACCTATTGCATTGCAAATGCTTGTTTTGAACTAGTGCCTTGCATAGCAGGATTCCGAATAATGCTAATTTTACCCTTGGCCTCTCTGTACAGTGAGCAGAGCACTAAGGGAAGATATCCGGTCTAAAATTGATTTTTGGAACATGTGTGAAGTAGGAACACAGTATTCCTCCTTAACCGCGCCTTTCAGCTGTCTCTCCTCTGCTTTTCACATGCGTTTCCATCTATTTGCAGCAGCCGCATTCAGCCCCACCCTATTCTCACTTAACGCCCCCAACTGCACGACCCTGTTCTGTGAACAAAAAACATATTGAATTCGGCCAACTCTGCCCCTTCTCCGTTCTTCCCCTTTTCTCTTCCTTCTGCCCTGCTCCGCCTCATTCACCTCCCCCTCTCTGATCCGGGCCGCCCTCGCGCATCTCATTAGCCACCGCTCGCAGCCTCCTCCCCGCTCTCCTCAGACTGCGCTGAAGTCAGTGTTGGCGACTCTGATGTCGCCTCCACCTCCTGTCAGCGCGTGGCCGTGCTCCCTCAAGGTAAGAGGGTCCCGGGGTGGAAAGGCGCCTAGCCGGAACATGAGCCTTTTGTAGGATTCTTTCAAGGGTCAATAGTTCTTCTATTCCTCGGCTTTGGACCCCCTCTTCCGATGAACATTGGTCATTGCTGGATGGAGTGATCAATGTCACCCCACATTTCCCTAGGCTCCTGCTCTCGACTCTGACCCACCCTTCCAGCCAGGTAGTGTCCAGCCTGTGGTCGCTGCCGGGCACACAGAGATTGGAATCTAAGGATGCTCAGGTTGAGTGCATTGGGTGCCAGTGCCGTAGAGCACTAGCTGCCGAGGATGCAGGGCATAGAGTGTCGGAGGGGGGAGGTCAGGAGGGGCTGGGGACGCACGGCAGCTGGTGCTGAGAAGCGAAAGACGTGAGGCGCTGAGGGTCAGGGTGTGGGGTGCCGAGAGCGCAGGCCGGAGGTGATGAGAGGTTGTAATTCTCGTGGGTCTGAGGGCGCGTGACACTAGGCGCTATCCTATCGGTGCATGTGGCAGGTTACATGAGCAAGGTTTGGAGCACTGAGGGCGCAGGGTTGTCAGTCTCGGGATCCGTGGCATCGGGTGCTCACGGTGAGGGACGTCGGATGCTGGTGAGTATGCTGGGTGCAGATAGTCTCTTGTCGAGGGTACGAGACTGGGAGTTTTGAGGACCTCGAGGCATGCAGTTTTGATGTGAATGGCATTGTGTGCTAAGGACTGGTTATGTATGACGTGCTGAGGGCGCCTGGCATAAAGCGCTCAGAATAGAGCGCCTCTGAGCGAATGAGGTGTTCAGTGTATACGGCATGGAGTGTGGGGGGGAGGGGGGCAGCTGGGGTGGGAAGGCAGAACATGTACTATTGAGAGTCGGGTAAATAATCTGGACTAGTGGTCTGGGAAGTGGGAGGAAAAGTTTCCGAGCGGAACTTGCGCAGAGGGCGGGGGAGGGGGTGAATGGGGGGATGGAGGGCGCTGGGGAGGTTGGGTTTGACTCCTGGGTGAGGGGCAGACGCCTACAGGAGGGGCAGTCAGCGAGGCAGATACCCACCGTAAGGGGAAAATAGGGGTACCCGAACAAGCAGCGTTTAAAATGAGCAGGTACCGAGTGCACTTCTGGACAGAGGTGTAGTAGCAATTAGAGATTACCGACTCGTCTCAGAAGTCAGTACCATGCAGCTACTCTGATTCCGCGAGGGCGTATACTTCTGTATTGCAGTTTCAAGCATTAAACCCAAGTGCTGTTCAATGGGTTTTTAGTTTAGTGTACTCAATCACGTATAATGTGCGCAGATGGCTACACTGCCAATTTTGTAATTTACCGCCAGCATATTGATTAAGGGTACGCTAGGGGTCACACAATTTTACTCGAGGCAGAACTTGAGTCAATATTTCATAGCTGCAGGACCGAACTGGCCTATAGGCAGGGCCACTAAAATTGTGTGGCAGGAGAGGGCCAAATTATGCAGCAAGTAAATTCTACAGCAAGACCAAGCAAATTATGAAGCTTTATGTGGCACATTTTCTAATAGTATTACTACATTACTTCTTTAGTTTTAAAATTGGTAACGCTGTCTAGGCATTGGCTGCACCTCATTAGTACCAGTTTAGTACCCAAATATAGCAATAAGCAATAGGAAGGCGGCCAGTCCTGCTTTGTACAGGGCCTGCCACTATGCTGCAACACGAGTTGCTGCATTTTTAGTAGCTTTTGAATCATTTAAGCAAGAAACAAATGTTGTTAAAATCTGCAGATTATGCTGAAGATGATGGACTGTGTGGCAAACATGGCGAGCTGAGGGGACGGGAGGGGACGGTGGTAAGTGGTGGGGGTGCCGAACGTGCCTGTGAGTTGATGTAGCTCTGAGAAAGGCATAACAATAAGCCAGTCATGGTTTTGTCAGCAGGGAGGTATCCGGGCAAGTACACAGTTGCAAGATTAAACGTTTTCCGGGATGTAAACATGTACAAAGGGGAAAAATTACTAATTTTTGATGTAACAAGCGCTGCATCCAAGGGAGAGAGGAACATAGGGCATATTTACAAGCCCTTATCGCCACAAGAACGTCACTTTTTCCGACATTCCTGTGACGATAAACCCTTTGTCTTATTTACGAGGCCGCATTAAACCACTGAACTTGGCTTACAGCCACCTAGTAAATTAGACCCCATTTCACACTGCATTGTGCAGCACACATTGAAACAGCAAAACACCATGAATCATTAAAAAATATCAATTTGCAACTTCTATGTGTGCTGCACAATGAAGTTACAAATCACAATTTGTTTATGTGCAGAAAGGGAAACCTTCCTGCACATAAACAGACATTCTCACCAAAGTAGACACCCTTGCACTATGGTTCAAGTTTGCCTGGGTTGGCGCTAGGCAGCTGGATTCAGCACCAGCGCTAGGGGAAACACAGGGGTGCACCGGATTCTTGTGAATACGGCACATCCCTGCATTTTCAGAATGGCGGAGAGTAGCACTAGCAATGTTTGTTTAATGCCACATTTCACATGTGAATTTGCCCCTTAGTGCCATGTTCGTAAGATATGGCTTTGCTTCTCTCCACCGCTGCTAGTGTATCTAAGTCTCCTATGCGCCAATACGCACACCTTTGCACAGTGCAAGGGTGTTCATGTTCTGTCTAGCAAAGGTTTTGCACTGAAAGGGACATCTCCCTGTAAAAATACTATGAATTGATGAAGTTAAACACATTTCCCACTTTGTTTGTATGTGTGCTGTACAATGAAGCTCACATACAAAGTTTGAAAAGTATTGAGAAATAAAAACAATTCTCGTTCGTTAAAGCTTGCCTCAAGGATGGGTAAGGTTTTGGCGCAAATCCATCTACAGGGGCTTGTTTACGAGCCCCATGCATCGCTGGTCCGTCACTTTTTTTGACGCACCGTTGGAGCAGTGTGCCTGCCCATATTTACCAGGTTGCATAATGCCACCGCTTGCTGTTCCCATGCAACATCCATGGAACCTGATGCATTCCCAATATTTTGTAAACCTGGGAATGCGTCACATTCCTACGCCTCTCCAGGGGAGGTGTAAGGGAGGTGCAAAGAGGAGAAATACCTTTATTTCTCCTTGTTTTTCCTCTTTCCTTATTTTGCCTTCTGCGGCACACATAGAAAGAGAGAAACACCTCTACGGATTGCTTTTCTGCAGGAAGGTGTCCCTTCCTGCATAAGAACAATCATCCCTACAATGCAGATACCCTTTCATTATGGCACAAGGGTGACTGCGTTGGCGCACGGCAGCCCATTGTCCACGAGTGCAGGGGAAAAAGACAGGAGTGCACCTGATCTTGTATTATTTATTTATTTAAACAATTTCTAAAGCACACTATCACCTGACAGGCATCTTGGCGCTAGTAACTCAAGACCATGTCAACATAGAAGGGGGCTAAAGCACAGGCCTAGTTCTTAGGGAATAACCAAGTTTTAAGGTTCTTTCTGAACGTAAGAAGATCCTTGTGTTGTCTCAGTTCAGTGGGTAGAGTGTTCCACAGCCTGGCCACAGCTACCCCAAATGATCTGCCACCAGCTCTAACTTTTTTAAAACGTGGGACTTTTATTAACTTGCCTCCAGAGGAGGGGAGCGTTCTGCCCGGATACAATGCATTCCTGCCCTTGTCTTTAGAAGCGTGGCAGGGCAGAAGAAAGGGTTGCTGCGCTGCCATGCGTCAAAATATTGTAATTGAGGCCCACAGTTGTTAGTATATAGGGATTTGAGTTAAAACTCATGAGTGTCTGCAAGGGAACGCCCATGTACCATCCATGGAATGCCACCTTGTTGCAAAATAACTCAAAGCAGCGCATAGTGCAACTTTGCTTTACTTTTGGCAACTTTACAATGCAGATCATGATTTCCATTTGAAAGTAAGACCCATGGTTTTATTATTGATGAAATTTGGTCCTGCCCTTAGATAAAGTGTGTATCATATGTACGTCTCAATCAATTGTATTTTGGATCAAATGTTACCCATACCTTACAAAAAATCAAATCTAAAAATATATTTTTTTTAAAAGGAAATTAAGACCCAGACTTTCTAACCCTTTGCACCAGGATTGTATTACATTTGTAAGCAAATGCTGTGCAAAGTGTTACAGTGGTATTTGCTTTCAACACAAATCAGCATTTGCATTGGAAAGTAAGGCCAAAGTAATGCAAAGTTGCGCTATGTGCTGCTTAGCGCTACATGTGTCAAGGATGTTTAGAAATCTGGGAGACCCAATATACCCTTGTAGGCTTGGGCAATAAACAATTTCAAGGTAAAAAATGTCTACAAGGGATTTTGTTTTTAATATATTTGTACTTTTCCTTCAATTCAGAGAGTTAGTCATGTAAAATCAAACTCAAAAGTGTCCAAAGGACAACCACATTAAATGTAAACTAGAGATACAAAGCACACAGAAAATCCTATTTATATAGAAAAAGTTTTTTATATTTTTCATATATCAAAATTGAGAGGGGTACACTCAAAGGAATGAAATATCAGCAAACAATGTCATGAAGAGATGTACAAATCAATTTAGACATACAATTCCTAACCTACATCAGCTCTTTGGATAGTCAAAAGGCAACTGTTATCCAAAAATGAATAAACGATACTGATGAAACAATGAGTTTCCTTGGAGTTGACGGAGAGGAAACTCATTGTTTCATCAGTTACATTTATTCATTTTAGGATAACAGTTGCCTTTTGACTATTCTAGGAGCTGATGAAGGTTATGAATTGTATGTCTAAATTGATTTGTACATCTCTTCATGATATTGTTTGCTGCTATTTCATTCATTTGAATGTACCCCTCTCAATTTTGATATATGAAAAATATAAAAAAAACTTTTTCTATATAAATAGGATTTTCCGTGTGCTTTGTATCTCTAATTTACATTTAATGTGGTTGTCCTTTGGACACTTTTGAGTTTGATTTTATATGACTAACTTTCTGAATTGAAGTGAAAGTACAAATATATTAGAAACAAAATCCCTTGTAGACATGTGTCAAGGAGGCATTCCATGGGCCATATATAAATGCTCCCATGAAACCACCCATGGATTTTGATACAAACCTCTATCTGCTAACAATTATAGACAGGGGTTTGAACCATAACCTTACACCTCCTTGAAATAGGCGTAATAGATGAGAAATGTCTAAAATATTTCCAGACGTTTCAAACTTAGCATGTGTGATCAGTGGCGTAACATAGACCCCCGCAGCCCCTGCAGCATGGGGGGGGGCTCCGAGCTCCTGGGGGCTCCTTCACCACAGTACCCAGGTGTGAGAGCTCCTTACTGAGTCTGGAGGGGGCCCCTTCATGTAGTTTGAAAGGGGGGCCCCTGAAGTTTTGTTACGCCAGTGTGTGTGATGCATTCCACAGCACACACACAAAGCTGGAAAAGTATTATTTAAAACAGCATTTGCACAGGAATGCATGCATTCCAATACATATCCTATGTTTGACAGAAGGCACTTCCCTTGCTCTACGTTGCTGGTGCATGTACATTGGCGCAATGCAGCCCAAAAGGCATTAGCACAGTTTTCTACTCACTCTTTGACACAACGAAGCAGCTTTGGATGCTTTGCTGCATTGCGTCACATTTTAGTACATTTCCCCCTAAATCCCAGTTTGCGTCACTTTTGTTACACAAGCCGGGCGCAAGGTGTCAGAAAATTTCCCCAAAGTGTATTTGCAAGCGCGCTTCCTTAATATTGAGCCAGTGTGCAGGTGTTCCTTATGCACACAACTAATTCGACGCTCTGAATCATGGCACGTGTATTTTTTAGCACATACAATTAGTAGCAGGCACACTTTGTGAAATGTCTGTAGATGTGCCATTTATAAAAGGAACCCTCCTGGCTTATTCCTCTTTCTGGGTCTCTGTCTGTTAAGAAACTGTGCTGCACAGTTCCCTATTAAGAACTGGGTGAGACCTCAGTGATGCGCTCATTGGCCTACGAACACGGGCTCAACCAATGGGCTTTATTGCTGGAATCGCAAGCACTAGGCAGGCCCTTATTTAATTGTTTGAGGGCGGTTTGAGTTTGTTAGACAGACACAGTCCCCTGCTGTGGAGCTATCGTGGACTAACAGGGACCCCCACAGAATGGAAAGAAGAGCAGTCGTGGCTGCTGTCTGGCAGCAGCAGTTTTA
Source organism: Lissotriton vulgaris (assembly GCF_964263255.1). Classification (NCBI taxonomy): domain Eukaryota; kingdom Metazoa; phylum Chordata; class Amphibia; order Caudata; family Salamandridae; genus Lissotriton; species Lissotriton vulgaris. Next base: position 1,121,658,388 of record NC_141687.1, read on the forward strand.
AATGTTTGGGGCAATATCACTCTAAAAAAATTAAAAGATTACCTCCGGCCCAGCCGGCCAGCCGCCTCTCCTGTGTCCTCTTCCTGGCTTCATGTGAGAAACAGGAAGCACCAGGGTTCCCATGCTCACCGCAGCCAATCACAATGCTGCAATGCAGCATTGTGAATGGTCTGAGCGCCACGGCACTCAGCCAGGGACTGTAGGGGTGGGCAGATTCTCCTTGCAGGCTGTAATGCAGCCTGCATGGAGAACAGGGAAAGTGCGCTTGACTGTTTTGGGCGGCCCGAGAGGGCCTACCAGTCATTGTGCATTTAGGAGGGTTCTACCACTCCTCCCCTGCTCTGCAGCCCCACCCACCCCCTCATGCAAGCTGCCACAGCAGGAGGACAACATTAAATGTTAATAACATTAGTTATTATCATTTTTTTCTTTTGCTGCTTCCAGGCAGTGAGGCGACTCTCCTCCGCCTTAATGGAGGAGCCGCCACTGACCCAGTGCAGGGACCTGTGTAAAGTGAAATCTTGTCATCACCATCCTTGATAGCCGTACGCCTGATGCTTCTATGGGTAACCTGGTGGTGACCAATGCTGCAGCTGCCTTGTCTATGCCTCATTTATCGCTGTTGAAGCGTGGATAACCCTCCCCTGTGTTGAACAATTTCCAATGACACCGTCCAACAACCGGAGTGTATGTCAATGAAAAAATACCTAAGACAAACTATTCCACTGATGACGTATTCATTTCTAATGGTGTTTATTTTTATTTTTCTCAGAGGAAGGCCTGTCGCCCATGGGAATCCATTCTCCGCTTTGAGGCTGGTCCTGGAGACGCTCACACTTGGTATTTTGATCATAATTCCCGTGTTTCTGCAGTGAGGAACGAAGGGGGGGGGGAGAGATTTTGATTACTAAATAAACCCCTTCTACGACGAAGACATCAATTTACTTCAAGTTGCTGTAAAATGCTTGCAAATGGCACCTCACGTGTAAAGGCGGCGTCTGAAATACCACTGCGACTCATTTAATTCCAGCAAAAACTGTTTCATTTCTATTTTCCTCCTTTAGAAGTTGTTCTTTTTCCAGCTCTTTTTATAACTTGAAAAGGGACACTGAATAATTAACTTGACAGCTGCAGGCCGGCCGTATAAGGCTTTGAGGCAGGAACATGGATTTGCTTCCAATTTTTTCTGTAACATATTCCTCTATCACAGTGAATTACTTATTTACTAACCTGTGCCGCTGTGCATGCTTTCCTCAGATGGGGAACATGTACAACACAGCCAGCTGGGAGACGTCCTTCAAACTCAGAACATGTGCAATGCTAACATTAAAGTAACATTCCGAGAGTCCTTTAACCCCTTGCCTGCTGATGACGGAACCGCTCCGTCATCAGCTGCGGTGGCGCTGTGCTGATGACGGAGCGGTTCCGTCATGGCCCGCTCGGAGCGCCTGCGCGTCGCGAATTCCGCGCCTGCGCTGAGCGTTCCATTGAGCGGGGCGGGCCATGACGGAACCGCTCCGTCATAAGCACAGCGCCACCGACGCTGGTGACGGAGCGGTTCCGTCACCAGCATGCGGCCGCCGCTCGGCCGCCCCGCCCCCTTAGCACTGCGGCGGAATAGCCGCCGCAGTGAAGGGGTTAACATGTGCAGAAAAGCAGCAGTGCAAGCTTCCCTTAGACACAAAACACATAGAATAAAGAACCCACCTTGTTTGTGACGTGGTTCACGTACAGCATTAGTGCAACCAGCCCAGTGCCAGACTACGAACTCAAAGCAGCCCTGACAAAAATGTTCATAAGCCCATCCTGCTCTGTTCCTCTATATGTTCCCTCTCTTTTTCTCTTTCCTCTCTCTTTTTACTCTTTCACAGCAAAAGAACCCTCTGTGTAGAGGTGGGCGATCCAACTGGACCTGTCCGCAGCCTTTGATACCGTGTCCCATAACATCCTTCTCAGCCGTTTGCAGGGAGTAGGAATTCGAGGCTCAGCACTATCATGGTTGGAGAGTTTTCTTTCCGGGAGATCACAATCTATCAGCCTGGGCCCCTTTCGTTCCATCTCAAGGGTGCTCACGAAGGGGGTGCCACAGGGCTCATGCCTTAGCCCAACATTGTTCAATGTGTATGTGGCCCCCCTTGCTGAGATTGTGCGGAAATATGGGTTCATACCGGTTTCCTACGCAGATGACACCCAGCTCCTCTACCCTTTCAACTCCCTTGGCCCCAAAGTCAAGGAGAACTTTGCTGAGGGTATAAGGGCAGTGTCACATTGGATGGCTGTGAACTGCCTCCAATGTAACGTGACAAAAACAGAGGTCATGCTCTTTGGCAAGGCGAGTCTCCTTTGGTCCCCAGACTGGTGGCCAATAGGTCTGGACCCAGTACCTACATCCAAACCTCATGTAAAAAATCTAGGGGTGAAGTTAGACCAAAAGCTGACCATGAAGGAACACACCAACTACATCGCAGGGTTGTGTTTCCACACCATCGGCCTACTTAGACGTGTCTTCCCGTATCTCCCTGCCATCTACAGGAAGACACTTGTACAGGCCCTGGTGACCAGTCGTCTGGACTACTGTAACGGCCTGCTGACATTAGCAAACGCAGATGCTGTAGGTCGTTTGCAGGTAGTCCAGAACACAGCAGCAAGACTGGTCATGAGTGCACCAGCCAGGACTCCCTCTAAGCCCCTGCTGAAGGAACTACACTGGCTTCCCATACGGCAGCGTATCAACTTTAAGATATGCTGCACGGTTCACAAATGTCTCTACGGAGCAAGCCCTAAATATCTGTCTCAATCCCTTGAGCTGTATCAGCCCAGCAGGTCTCTCCGCTCTAGCAACCAAGCCCTTCTAAAGCCCCCTGCAACTAAGAAATACAGACAAGGAGATCATGCTTTCTCCGCGTTGGGCCTGCTTTATGGAACAAACTTCCCACTGATGTAAGAATGACTACCAACCACCTGTCTTTTAGAAAGACACTAAAGACCCTTCTTTATCAAGAAGCATTCCTGTCTAGTTAACTTCTATGATGCACTACCTGTCGTTCTACAGCTGGCAAAGCGCGGGGATACCCTTACGGGATTGATTCCTGCGCTATAGAAGAAATTAAAATAAAATAAAAATAAACTGGCTAACAGGAACAGCCAAGCCAGAGCCGAGCCATGGTTTTGCTTTGGCTCTATGAGCCCATGCACAAGCTGGGCCCGGAAAACATTGAGGGCCATTTTTACGAGGTCCTTGCATCATGCTTGCACCATGCAAAGTAGTACATGTGTGACGCAAAGCCCCAAGTCGTATTTAGGAAGCCATGCAAAGCCACTTTTCGTGACTTTGAATGGCTTCATATATAAGGAGAAATGCAACGCAACACTAATCGCTGAATGCCTTACTATGTGCAAGGGAGGCGCTCCAAGAGCTTAGTGGTGGATGTTCCCATGGAATGTCCATGATTTTTGACACATTCCCAGATTTACAAGGCCTTGGAAACCCTGTAAGGCCTCAAAATTGCGCCCTTCCACAGATGAGGCCTACAGAAGAGTAATGTTTATTTCTCCTCACTTTTCCCTCTTTCTATGTGTGGAAATCGCAAGAAAAAGTAAAACGTCTCTGTAGATTGTTCTTGTGCATTAAGGTGACCCTTCTGGCGCAAAAGCCATCCTGCCTGTAACGCAGACACCCTTACTCCATGTCACAAGGGTGCCAGCATTGGTGCTAGGCTGCCGAAACAGCATAGCAAAGGGGGAAAGGGCAGGAATGCACTGTTCTGAATGAATACAGTGCATTCTGGCCCTTTCCAAATGGTGCACGGCAGTGCAGCAAGATAGCGTTATGCGCTGCTCTTCTTCACCACTCCAGTAAATATGACCCTGACCCTGTAAATTATGCAACAGATGTCATATTAGAATATAAGTTGTCTTCATGTTTCGAAATGTGTATTTCTTTAACATGTGGAAACGCTTCATCTTAGTACAACAGATTATCATATCCTAACTATTTATTAAAAGGGAGAGTTTCTAAACATGAACTGAGTAACATTCCTGCCCCAACCTGATGAGAATGATGTTAGTGAGCTGAGAGGGACTTCAGCAGCATGTGCACCATATATGTGGCCTAGATTGTTATTATTGATAGCGCTACAATAGAGACTATTAAAGCAAACACAAGAGATGATTTTGTACAGCATACATTCTGAACTCACATATTTGAAGGTAAACAAAAAGGAGACTCAGTGAAATAAAGTATTCCTTGGAATCACGCAATTTGTTCAAGCAGGGATGCCGTGATTGATCACAGATTTTTCAGCCTCACACTCTGTAATTCTTCAACTAGTTGGGTATATCTTTGTGGTATCATATGTTAATGCTTTGTGCTTAATTCTTGGATGATGAGATTAAGGATGTGTTTAACAGCAGGTCCGGACTGGGAATGCAAATCAGCCCTGGCAATTGCGTAGGACCTGTCGAGGGGGTGAGGGGGGAACACTGCTGCTGCACTTTTGTTACAGGGGGCGATATTGCAGCACTGCTGCAAAATCAGTCCCTAGTAATAAAAACACGCCTTACGGGTCAAAAACCACCCCCCAAACTTCCGGGCCACAAGGAAAATGCCCGGTGCCCACAACGTCAGTTCGACCCTGGGCAATAGGTAGAATCCACATTTTATTTTTTGCAATTTTGCATAGTGTGAACCTTGCCCGAGGACATAGGGATTTCTTCACAGCCGACATAGACTAAGCTACAATTGTTTGGCATAGGGAGATTTGCGGGGATTCACAGGATGCTGAGCCAAGGTCAGGATTTAAAGCAGCTACCCTGTGTCCCAGGATGGCAGCTTCAGCTGCTAGTCGCATCACCTATTGTAAAACTCTTGGTTATTTTGAGCTCAAGGTTCTCAGTCTGACATATCCAGGCACCTGGTGGGTGATATGGCTCACCCACCTCTACCAGTGTACCTGCTGTAATTATCTGGTGGAGCTATGGAAAGTAGGAGAGGTGTCAGCAGCGGTCCTCTGCTCTCAAAACTGGGCTTCAGCAGCTCCAGCCCACCGGGAAAATGCCTGGTGGAATAAGCAGGCAGACCGGTCCTAAACATTCCCTCAGACATAGAAGGGGCACAATACAGACAGCAGAGAAATACAATTGTGTCATAGCTAACTGTGTTAATTTTTTTTCTCTGTACTACCTGAAGTTCACTGATTCAAAAACGGCTTTCACCAAGTGGGGGTCTATAACTTGAACAAACTCAGTTGACTGGTTGTACTATCTGTAATTATTATAATAGGGGTGGGCTTTTTATAAACAATCTCGCTTAGTTGTGAATGTATGCACTTCCTGAAGACACAGTTCAATTTAACACGATCTGACTATGTAGCGTTTTGAAAACTCTCCCTCTGATGTTCCTTGTCAAGGATGTGCCATGGCTGGGATATCCTGCAGTCGGAGATAGTCATAACTCCAGCACTCAAGGCAGTAACACTCTCCCCCTACTGATGCTGCACTGAGACCAACTTGGAAAAGACAGAAACCACACTTTAGTTAGTGGAAGAAAATTAGGCGGAGTTTTAATTTTACATCCAATATTTATCAGTCGCACAAAAAATTTGAATTAGGTCAAATCGGCTCAGTGCTGGCAATCAGTAGTCAATTTAACTTACAAAAATTCATATTGGACAACCAGTTGACGGCAATGTTACCCAGGCAAGGCATTGCTATCCGGATCAATCAGCTGTCAGCCCCCTTCTAGCTAGGCTCCCCTCCCAACCTATGACCTTCATCGAAGAACTTGGCACCTCGTTGGTCAACTCATTTAGGCATCCCATTGCTACTGTTTCGGAGGCAGGCACTGGTCCTTCTTTGGCCCTTGAAGTCCCTGCTGTTTGACATTCCAAAGACTCATGGGTATGGGGACAACCCTTCTCCTCCTGCCCTGCTGGTTGTGTGTGTCCCTTTTTGTCTCACTGATTGCCAGAATCCGCCTTTGCAATATTTTGTGTACTGTTTGGATCACAGTAGAATACACACGCTGTGCTGTTAACTCCTTGCCTCATGCCCATTATTGCAGTGTCGATGGGTGGATAGGGTCTTCATGGTGAAAAGGTCCAACACCTGATCTGTGCCACCCAATTCGTGGATTGTGCTGGACTTGTAGTGTATGTCCTATATTCCCAATAGGCTCTGTGCATTTGAATAGCATATCCTATAGATTAGACTTAGACGTAGGACTGAGATCAACTAGGTCTCTATTGAATATACTAAACTTAATTGTGTGTGTGCTGCTAACTCAGAGGTCACTAGAAAATTTCTCGAATACACAAGTAGGGATTCGTTTCTGACAACCGCATAAACTTTTTTACTCAGTCAATCGTGCTTGCTTCGTTTCTACCGAGTTACAGAGTAGTAGTGAGACAGGCGTTTTCAATAAAAGGGTTTATTGAACAGTCTTTTTTCTCATGCAAGAGAAGTGAACTGCTACAATCGTTATGCAGACTGCAAAGTATAATGCGTACAGCGTGAACAGTAATATGAAATAATACTGTAGGAGCATTGTATGGTTTCTAAGCCATATAAAAATACATACATAAATAACATTGACTAAAATACTCAACTGGTGCTTCTAAAATACGCCTACCCCAATGTACCTAACTTAAGTCTAGTACGCGGGAAGAAGTAAGTATTGTGTAGCATAGGTTTAGTTTTTGCCAAGAATCTACCAAAGGTTTCTCTAGGTTCTAATAAGCTCCATACCTTGGTTAGAATGAAGGAGGACTGGAATCTCTGTCTCGGGACTCGATTTCCCAACACCCCGCAAGGGGAGCCGGAAACACTGGAGCTAGATTCTCAGCAGGAGAAAGGCAGCTTCCTGATCAGTGCATCAGCTGGAGAGTCGGCTTCCATCTGCACTTGCTGCAGCGAGCTGCGTCGGGCAAGTAGGTCTTCGAACTGCTCTGCACCACTGTATCTTTCTAGAGCAAGTGTAGGTATATTTATACCTTGAAGGTGTTTAGGAATGCCATAGTTTGACGTAAATTGGGGCATATGAACGTCAGGAAAGAACCCCTAGGGATTAGTTGTTCTTTGTAAAGTAACTGAGTTCTTGGACAAATCAATATTCAAGCAAGGGGAAGTTCCCTAACTGCTTAAGCTGGTTTTCCAGGAAATTGTTGTGACTTTTGGTACGGGTGGAAGTAGCCATGCTTGTATTTGGGTAGAATGGGCTATGCATAAATAAGGGCTTGATTTCTATTCCTATATAAGGGCAATGTGAATTGTACCTGTATAAGGGCATGAATCGGGAAAAGTCAATCGGAGCTTAAAACACCACACAACAGACTGACCACTGTGGATTCATGGTCAGGCCGCCACTACCTTTGAACTGCCAAAACCCAAGGTGAATTTTCACTGGCTTACCATACTCCCCGGAGGCTCTCTCAGTACGCTGCTTCCAGCGCCTTCTTTTTGCAAATAGGACCAAAGGCCTTCTGTCCTTGAATTACGGTCCCTGATCTGGGTTATTCCCCCTCCCCTTGATGCCCCTTTCTTTGTGGGTCAGTCACTCACCAGAGCTTTCCGTCCTCCGGTGCTCACCAGGTAAGTGGCCAGTAAGGGCACTCCAGGGACTGGAGCTCACCTGATGTGGAGCTTTTGGGCCCGATCCACAAAAGTAAACTGAGAGGAAAGTCTAACTTTATGACTTTTAGTACTCACAAAGGGCATTTACGAGTAGTAAATGCCTTTTGTGAATACCCAATGTTGAAATTTATGACTTTCGGTATTCACAAAAGTTCAACTTTCGGTATTCACAAAGGGCATTTACTACTCGGAAATGCCCTTTGTGAATACAAAATGTCATAAAGTTAGATTTCCGTCTTATTTTACCTTTGTGAATTGGGCCATGTCTTTACTGGCCTTCATCCATAATCCATTTAGTGGAGGGGGCAGGGGATGGGGCGGGGCTTGCTCTTTGCCACTGAGCATGAAATGGGGCAGAAAACAGGGCACGGGGGTCGTCAAACAATGATAGTCCTCCTGCTTCCCATCACTACCATTTGCCGGAGCAAGAATGTTTTCCCTCAGCTTCAGAACCCTGGTCTCTCTTTTTTTTTTTTAAACCTCACAAACTCGTGGTTTATTTACAATTTGTGATTCTTAGGCTTTTGCTATTTCCATGGATCCTATTTTGGATAAGTATTAATATTGTGTTAATATAATTTACAGGATGTTACATCCATGATTCCAACTGCCCTTGCGCTCTGAAGAGCTCCGGAGAACCTGCTAGAGAGAGCAAGCGATAATCTTCACATACATTCTAAAGGAACTGCAATTTTATTTCCATAAATTATGTAAAGTTCATTACTTGGATTTGCATTTTGACTTTATTAAACTTTTGTCCCACAATTAGCGTGAACGCAAACAAAATTCTTCCTTCAACCTTGGTTTCCAGAAATTAATCGTATTGTTTTGGCCAAGCAGAGGAGACGAGGGTGCAGAGAACCGTGATTGGCTGATTTCAGTTTCTCTTCTAAGGTTCTAGGAAAGTATGTCTACTATTCCTGGAAGGAATCAAGGGTGAGTGCTGTTTGGGCCTCAAATACTGGGTAATGCTACAACTCAATTTATGAACATTTAATACCTTAGTACACACTTCACTCTCAAGTGATTGTAGGTCAAGCAGTCAAGAATTACTGCAGGAAGATGGTGGAGGATTTGGAACTTGGATGCATTATGACAACTTGCACACTAAGGGCCAGATGCATCAAAGGGTTTTGCCCATTCTGTGTCTATGGGAAATTGTGTTCATGCATATGGCCCTAAACCTCAGTGCTATAATCAAGACCCTTGGGGCGCAGGGCAGCTCAGCAAGTCACCTTGCAGTTTCACAGGAAAAGGACAGGAATGTACTGCGTTTATCCAATACGGCGCATTCCTGTCTTTCCCCATGGGCTGCTGTCGTTTTGGCAGTCTAGAGCCTATGCAGGCACACTTGAACAATGGTAAAAGGGTGCCTGTGTTGTGGGCAGGACTGTTTTTGTGCAGGAAGGGGCACCTTCCTTCACAAAAAATATCCAGAGAGGCTTTTTCCTCTTTATGCAGCACACATAGAAGGAGGAAAAAACAAGGAGAAATAAAGATATTTCTCCATCTTATGCCTCACTTGGGGAGGTGTATCTTTCTGGTGCATTCCCAGGTTTTAAAAATGAAGGTCCGTGACACTCTGTCACAGCCAAACCTAGCACACAGCTTAGTTTGATTTGTTACACACTTCTTCTCTTGTTTTCTTAAATCAATTAAACTCCTTGTGTTATCAAAAAATACTCTTCACAATTTATCTTTACATATACAAGGATTGTATTTTTTCATTTATTAGTTTGGATTTTGCTTCAAATCTTCAACATTATGTGCACTTTTATATTGTTATTGATCAATAACACATTTCAATTTACATCCAATCAGTACAGGAACATAGTTTTTTTACAGCATTACATTTTTCATGAGAACAGAAATAAATGCATCATAAACAGCGATAGTTGATGGTTTGGCCCGATGCATTTCGGGACAGGCGTCCCTTCCTCAGGGGCCACTGTGAATGAAAACGATATTAGTTTGCTGTTGCTCAGTGGTTACATCTTAATATTCTTTTCAAGATATTAGACATGCAATACATATTTCCGTGCCACTGAAAAAGCTGAGTCTCACATATCTATTATGTGCGTCCTCAATGGTGCTCAAGTGCTGGTAGTAGTTCTTATGTGAATTATACAGAACTGAGTAAGTAAAATAAACAGGTGCTTCTAGCGTCTTTAACCATGGGGTATTAAACAGGAGAGGTCTGTGTCTGTTATTACTGCCTGTATGGTGTACACGTGGCTTTTAACATGCAGGTGATGTAATCATCGCTACAGTGGCGGTTAGCTCTTCTGTGAATTTGAACTGATACCCAGCATGCTCTTTAGTATGCTACAGTGAAAAAAACGCAACGTGCAACATCGACTTGCACACAAGGTACACTAGTGCTTCGACACTAACCTCTATTCCAAGTAACACAACTGCTGGATTATCAATAAGATCCCGTCGAAGGATCTACATAGTGACAAAACAGACTGTTAATGTCTACGAATATGGAGACTTCCTAACATAAACCAACACGTGCTCATGATAAAACATGTGCTGAAAGTCAAAACCGAAGGTACCTGTATCGTCAGGTCCTAGGTTTACCATGTTTGGTAAATCTGGGAATGTGTCAAAAACCATGGGAGTTGCATTGGACCACCCACACAATGCCCATGGAATGCATCCGTTGTGCTGCAACTCATCGATTTGCGCTATGTTGCATTACTCCATCTTTTTGAGGCCATTCAAAGCCACCCAAAGTGTCCTTGCATGGCTTCTAAAATATGACTTTAGATTTGTGTTGATCTTACATTACTTTGCGTGGTGCAAGAAAATCGCAAACCGGTCATAAATATTGCCCAAAGTGTTGAGCCAGTATTCCATTTTTGAAATAAAATATCTTTTATGAGCAGGTAAGAAAGTGGGTCTCCTAAAAATGTAAACAATACACATAAAGAGATGGCTTTAATACCTTCTGTAACACAGACACAGAGGAAGCACAATTGCAACCATTGTGAATGAAAGAAATAACACGAGCAAGAGGAAGTCCACAGGAAACAGTTCCAGTAGGTCTTGCTCGAGACCAATGTCATTCAGAAATAAAAAAAAATCCTCATCTTGTTGCACATAGTGCCAGGCGGAAGTATAAACAGAAAATAAACATGATGTGGCATCCATTTTGGACAAGGTGGCATTGAGGCCTAATTAAAGCCTATTTAGCTCAAGTCAGAAAAACACACTTAAACATGTTGTAGCAAAGTTGTTTCAATTGGATTAGCATCATATCAGTATATATATGTGAATTGAGGTTTTGATTAATTACTCTGCACGCTATTAATAATGCACATATTGATTTAAATGCATAGAAGTGTTAAAAATATTCACAATAGCACACAGTTCCAGGAGAGATTGTTTTAGGATCACATTCAGTTATGGAGCAACTGGAGTTACAGCTGTAGCGTAACAAAACTTAGGGGGGCCGCTGCAAAGTGTATGGAGGGGAACCCACACGCTCCTGGCCCAGTGAGGAACACTCAGACCAGGTGCTTGCCACCCGTGCATAGTGCCAGAGGGGCCCCCCCCGGAGCTCAGGGTCCCCCGCACATTGGGGACTACTGTTATGCCACTGAGAGTAAACAGTTAATAAGCATGGATGTAATTTGGAGGTCGCAAGACATGCCCCCTGTAACCCCTGGCATTTCATTTGCAACTCCTGGCCATAAAGGTAGCAAAGTCAGTGCCAGGAACACATAGGCAGGTCATCCTTATGACCATCAGCTGGGGCTATAATCTCCTTGATTTTTGACAATTTTATTACACTTACAGTAAATAATATTATTTTATTTGCTGTTAGTGTAATAAAAAATGGAGTGCAATTAGCTGAAATTTGACTCTGTCTGGCAGCAGAGGTGAGGGTCCAATTGGTAAGGCGAGCACTCCGGCAATGGGGCGGTGTCTCAGTTGCAAGTCAGGTGCTTTTCTGGGCAGAATGGAGGCTGATTTGGACTGTGTCTGTGCTGTTCAGATGCTGCCAGCGGCCCAGTGGAGACCTTAGCTGCCTTACTGGAGGCAGATGTCCATTACCTCCCTTTTACCAAGAAGGCGGGGTGTCATTCCCGGTCTCTCACTGGGCTGGCCCATTGATGTATGCAGATTGAACAGGGGCCGAGGCCGGGGCCTGAGCAGAAGTGGCCTCACCTATATTCAGGTGTGGTTCACCATTGTGCACTAATCCAAGCACAAAGAGTCCTGGAAGCATCTGCATTTTTATGATGTAAGTGAAGTTAAAAAAGCATGCCTCTTTTAGACAACCCTCCCTTCTTTTCGTAATACTTAGAACTCTGAAGTAGTGTCAGTGGAATAATGAAAACTGGAGGGGGCCCTCCTGCAAAATACATTCAGGGGAGCCCACTCACTCCAGACCCAGTCTGGAACTCTCAGACCAGGGGCCTGTCAGTGCAGGAGGAGGCTCCCAGAGCTCGCCCGCACCGCAGGGGTTGCAGGGGCTTTTGATATGCCACTGGGTTACCGATGTTAGAGGAGGGCTAGTCCAGAGTAGGGCTAGCTTCAGTTGTGGGCCAGGATTTTAATTTATTTGCACTCATGGGACCAGGGCCACAAGCTGGAACCTATTGGGGGATGGGGACACTTGTGTTTAGCATTAGGGTGCCCCTGAAGTTCCAAATCTGACATCTTCTGGAGATAGAGGGATACTTCAAATAGCTCTGGAGTCATGGCAACTGATCAAAGCCAACATGACTAAACCAAAGAACGTGACACAATAAACCTCAGACAGGATTCTCCCTTGCTGGCCCTCATTAATTAGGCATTGCTTGAGTACTTTGGTACAGCAAAGGTGAGCTCCGCATTTTGGATGACCTCTATTAGTAAGGACATTATGGTGAAAGAGAAATGTGATGGGTGGGCCAGAGGCTATTAGATTAGAACTCTAATCCATTGTTGTGTGTTCATCATTCACTATCCTGAGTGGGAACTACGATTCTTACAGGTTGACTGAGAAAAGAATTGAGATTTTATTAAAGACAAAGAGGCTAGCCATATGCATTAATCTTTTATTTACAATTTCCGAGCAGCTACCATTAAAAGCTTCCAGAACTAAAAACATCATAATCAAAAAACAGATAGTTCAGTCCTAATAGAATCTCTGTGTGTTCCATCTTCTTTCTCTTTAGTTTAATCTTCTTTCTGAACATCATAGTAGCCAACCTTCAAAGCAACTCTATCCTTTTTTAATTATCTGTAGAATTAAAAATCACCACACGGCCCAATCCATAGGTTATCCCAATAAACATAAACAACCCAATTGTTTATATTTTTATGAAGACAATTTGAAACAAGAACTTACTATTTCCACACTCTTATCTCAAAAGGGAAGGGTGGATGGAATAATACTAGCCTCCTTGTCTTTAATAAGATCTCAATTCTTTATTCAGTTAACCTATAAGAATCATCATTTTATGTCAAGACAGAAGGCTAGCAATATGCATGTTCAAAGCTTTTCAGAGCACATTCTGAAACATGATCCACTGCCACAAAATAAAACTTCCTGAATGTTCCAGAAGAACAGTCAGCTGCTTTAAGAATGTCCTCTATCCGACCTTCCATCATATAAACCTTACTTGCCATCCTCCTCTGGCTGAATGAGCCTTTAACCTAGACATATCCACACCTGTTTTAGTGATAACCGCTTTCACCCATCTTGCAATTGTTGCATTACTTACTGATTTAAAACGTTTCACATAAGAAATTAACAACGGATCAACCCCTATGTCTCTTTTATCCAACACTCCTGTTTCATACTCCTTCATACAACACAAAGTTTAGGTGAATTGTCAAATCTTGGATAGAACCAGAGATAGTCATAGTTCGCTTACAAAGTTCAAAAACCCTACCATCTGTCTGAAAAACCCTATGAGACACTTCCAAAGCCTTAACATCCAAAACCCTTTGGAAAGAAATAAGGCAAAATAAAGCAGCCAACTTCTAGGATAACTTTCTCACCTCCAAGTATTTATTATGTGGCCAAGTTTGAAATAATTGCAGAACCAAATTCACATCCCACAAAGTTTCATACTTTACCACAGGTGGCCTCTTTAAATCAATTCCGTTCATCACTCTACATACCAAAGGACTCTTCCCCACTGAACCTACCACAAAACCTAGAAATTCCAACATCTGTGATGGCAACATTATAGATTTGTTGAACCAAAGAATGTCCAGCTGCTACAACTGATCTTTAAAATGTACTGTTCTATAGGACATTCCTCTCGCAAACAATTTTGCTATAAAATTAGCTTCTTCTACATCGACTGCCTCCATGGGATCAATCCCTTTCCAAGGACCAATGTAACCATGCCTTCCATGTACCTCTATACCTTCTCCTTGTTCCTGGTACCCATGACTCATCGAGTAAGCCTGAAGCTGAGTTCTAAAATCTTGACATTCTTCCTGAATGCCTGCTATCTTCTACTAGTATTTGAGAGAACCTGACTCCACCAGAGGATGCTCCTCTCTTTCTACGCCCAACAACAGACTCTTGACAGCCCATATCACATATGGCTCCTCCATTGCTAACTCCATCATCGTTTGAGACCAAGGTTGTGACTTTCAAAAAGGAGTTACTTGTACCTGCTGACATCTCTGTCTTCTCACCTAAACCAACATCCTCTGAATAATTGAAAAAGTTGGAAAAGCGTAACCTATTATTCCTCCCCAATCCTGTAAAACTGCATCTAAGGCTACTGCTCCCAGATCTGGTTTCCATTCTCGAACTCACATATTTTGGTAGTTGAAAAGTCAGTCCGGATGCAAACATATCCACTTCCAAAGGACCAAACACTCTCATTTTCTCGCTGAAAATCTCCTCTTTCAACTTCCAATCGCTGTAATCGATTAAATTCCTGGAGTACCAATCTGCTACTACATTCTTGTTCCCTGGCACGTACTCTGCTTTCAGATCTATCTTGTGTTCCATACAAAATTCCACATCTCCTTTGCTTACTCCGACAAACTCTTCAATCTGCTTCCACCATACTTGTTTATGTATGTAACTGCTGTCAATTTGTTCATTTTCAAAAGTACTGAACTTTACTTCAAATCTCTCTTGAAGCTCCATCAGGCCAACAAACCTTCCTGCATCTCCAGACAAATTATATGATCCTCTCTCTCTGTCATTGACTATACTCCACCTGTCTCCTGACACAAACAAGAAGCTCCCCAATCAAGACGTCTCACACTGCTCTACAACATAAAGTTTGCTTTTGTTCTAAAAATGTCCTTCCTGTTCCAGGCGTCCAAATTCTCCTTTTACCATATCAACTCTTCTTTTGCTTCCTTCTTCAAGCAAATCATATCCCCATACTATAAACCCATGGCGAAACTCAGAGTTCTCAATCGCTAAAGGGATCAGTAATGTATTGGCCCTGGAAAAAACCCCTGAAGAGAAGAAGATAAAAGGCCTATCACTCAACCCAGCTCTCAACTTTACCAAATCCTTCTTTGACATAGAATTCACCCCCTGCTTGATCCTTCTTAGTTTCCTTTATAGCAAACATAAACAACTCTCCTTCGTGTCCACCACAAAACCTAGAAATTCCAACATCTGTGATGGCAACATTATAGTTTTAGTATACAAAACAGTAGAGAGAGGGTCTGAGGGATATTTAAAGACCTAGCCTAGGTTGTAACCCCCCAATCAATATATAAACAACAATGAAGCCTAGGGGTCTAATTATGAGGATATCAAAGAGCCTTAATTTGTAATCAATGGTGTCTATTAAGATACATCGATGATCAAAAGTTGATCCGATTACTAGAATAGTACATCAACTCAATGCACATAGCCACAGGTGATTGTAAGAAACCCAACAAATATTTCTAGGGTTCCCATCAAAGTCTTTTGATGATCAATTTTATCATTTGGTCATTTAGCTAGGGTAATCTGTCTCTTGATCATTGAGACCACTGTCTTACCCTAAAACGGAGCTGGGTATATACCCACAATCACACTCTGACCATATAGAATTGATCCAATGGGTTTGAGGAAAATAAATTTTATGGTCAAGTTATGTTCCCTATCGAAGACCCCACCGTCTCCATGTACGAGTTAAAGTGCATGTAACTTCCCTCCTGTACCAGCTATGAAGACGCAAATACATTTGCGTCCAACGTTAACTTGTCCTCTTTCAGACCCACCATGAATGGGTTAAATGGTCCGTTCCTAAGTATGCTATGCCAACGTCTTTTTGTAGTGTACTTCTCCGTTTTTCAGCTCTAGCTGAGTAGGCCCTGAATTTCTGCCACCGAGCCTCTTTTCTGGCTTCTGACTCCAAGGGCCTCTGCCCAGGCTGCCCCTGTACTCGTGAACTCTGACTTACTTTCAGCGCGGCCCCTCGCGCTCAGCTCAGCCTGCTGCCTGCCAAGATTGACTATAGCCTTCGAGTTATCTGTTCCGCTCCTCGAAAATACATTCCTGCCTGCTAGCTCCAGTAAACATCCCTTTTCAGCTGCAGGGCCAAAAGGCCGACCTGTCTCCGTGCAAGTAATTCATAGCTTCTGTTGCCATGCTCCCATGGAAGGCCCGTGCCCCCACGCTTCTCATACAGACACTCAGGCGCTTATACACGCACTCACAGCAAGTATAGAATAGCTTCTGCCCCAGAGACCTTTCCGCCCAGATAGCTTAGTTCCTAAACACCAGATATCAGATATGATAGAAGCACAAGTTGATCTGACATGCCAGACTTCTGTCTCTTTCCGTCAGTGTAAATGTCAAGTCCCCTGCACCCTCCGACTCCATGTCATTCACACGTCATGCAGCTGCGCGCGCATCCAAGTTTCCGATTTCTGCTGACATTGCAACATTTCTGTTAGTGCCACCCTTTTGTGACACCTACCTGTGACGTTTCTAGCACACACCTCCAGTTCACGCCTAGTCCACGCCTTTTGACTACGTACTAGCAACACGTGTATACTGTTATCTTGTCTTCTCTCAGCTGTTACGCCTACTATGACTGTATCTTATGGTATGAATTAAGTATATAAGCTATGTATTGTCAATAAACTGCGGCGCGCTCACTCTATCCCTTCTGACACCCCTGTGGTGGTCAGAACATGATATCCTTGTCATGACCATTCCTTTTTAAGGAATAAAACCCCTAAGAACTCTAACACCACGGACTCTGTCTTCTTTCTTCCGATCTGAGTTATTATTGATTAAGTACTTACCTTGCATAGAAATTAAGAGAGTAAATTAAATATTTACATCATTTTGGCGCCCGAATAGGGACCCCTCCCCCACCTTACGCGCCGGTTGGTGCGTTGCACGCTCCGTCCCCTGCCATCAGTTAGACGGAACCTACGCGTACCGGCAGGATTTCCTGTATCTCCCTCTGGCCCACGGAGGTGACGAAGATTGCGATCAGTACCCAGACGAGGCGGTAAGGAGTGCGGAGGATCCCGACCAGAGCCTAGCCGAAAGAAGCAAGGTCCGAGGTGTCAAGAGGCCCACCAGGTTTCCGAAGTTTTCCGAAGTTTTCCGAAGTATCGAGTCGAGTCCAGTCGAGTTTTCCGAGGCCTTCTGTTTTCCATGCTTCCCGGTGAGTACCATTGCTGGGACGTATCTAGACGGGTTTGGGTACACAAGTCCGGTCTGCACTGTTTTTAGGCAGTGTATCTGTACTGTTTAGCAGTATATCTAGTATTCTGAATTCCTGCACTGTTACACCAGTGTATCTGTACTGTTTAGCAGTACATCCGATATAGGGGGTAGTTACATATGTAGCAAATGTCTCTTTATGTGATTAATGTCGTGGTATGAATGACTGTTTTTATGTGCATTATTGTGTTCTTATGTAACTAGTTGTGTCTAGATTTAAGCAGTAAGAATCGAGCATCCAGTATCAAGTAGACAAAATGCCGTTTTTCAACAAATTAAAGCTGATAGGAACTAGGAAAGGGATACTAGAGGAAGAAATTCCTATCCCCCCTAGGGACACTCCAGGTAACTTTATGTACCATAAACATGGCATAGACGCCATATTGTATCTAGACTTATGGACTGACTATACTAAACACCTAGACGAAAGACACCGATGGCCAGCTAACGGAACATGGGATGCCGAGTGCATCATGAAGGTCGAGGAAGCACTATGGAAAAAGAAAGCCAGACAATCTCAGAAAGACGCCATAGAATTTTGGCGTAAAGAATCACATAAACGTGCTGAAAGAGCACTCCGTAGAGAAGACCGACTTAAAGAATCAGAAAAAGCACAGGAAAATGAACTAGTTACCGAGGGGATCCGAGTAAAAAGTGAACAGATAGACCGCGCACGACATAATCTTGTGAATAGTATGTATCTTGTGGCCGAGGGTACACCTGAGGCCCTATCAGAAATACCGAAAAACTTACCGTCACCGTTGGTCCCAACTAAAGTAATGCATAAAACTACTAAAGACATATTCCTAAATTCATATTTAGAGGATGTAGTACCAGCTTACACCAATCTGCCTGTTCGTGCCCTGCCTACTGACAGGGACGGGGGTGGCACTCCGCCCCCAGGTCATGTTCCGCCGGTACCGCGACAGACCTCCCCCGTTCCGCCAGCCCCGCCACTTCCCGCACCTAAAATTGACCTACCGAAACCACGTCTACCAGATCCTACCAAAAGACAAATTCAATTACAGACTCCACACAGAGAGAATGCCCAAGCTTCCGCTTCAGGAGGTGCGACCGCGGGTCTTCAGACCCCGCCCTTAACGCACAGGTTATCCCTAGGGGACTTGCGGAGTCCCACCATGTACAAATCACCCCGACTTGATATACTCAAAGGGCAACTTACAGTTTGCAGATATGATCCAGTACCCGGAAAAGAGGATAGAATGATGATGGCATCATTGCGGTTACGAGCCGCTACTGATTTTCTGTTAATGTTTCCAGGAATGAAAGAGCACCTAGACAGAATCTACCGGTTTATACAGACTGGAAAAGATCCCGAAAGCATTAAAGACGCCTTGGAGCATCAGAAAGTTGACACTCAAGCATATATATTACGTTTTTTCATAAATTGTCTAATAAGAGAACGAGACAGGCCTGAGACAGATCAGGATGAAATAGAGGCACTCCACAAGTGGGGTAAAAATATATCGGAAGGTAAACATGATAGACAGAATTGCATAGCTAGCATGTACAAGAAAATAAGAAAGACAGTAATAGTCAAAGTCAAAGTCAAAAGATTTTATTTGTGTTGGTACTCAACCGAGGACCACAAATATAACATAGATAAAAAAGTAAACTTTACATAAGATAAATACATCAATAATTAGTATAAGACTAACATGGATTTAAAAAATTTGTACAGATTATAACATACAAATTCGTTCGGGGGAGTTGTGGCCGTTGTTAAAATTTCTTTTTCCTTTGTTAGCCTACAGGATCTGTATATCGGTGAAATATACTGAGCGCGAGCTGCTACCACCTTAAAGTAATAGAGATACACGAAAAAGAGAAAGACAAAGCTCCCTCCGAGGAGGAAGAAGAATCTGAAGAACCAGAAAGAGCTGCAGATACTATAGCATATGTAGGTAAGGGAAATTACCTTAGGAAAGGCATCCGTCCAGAAAGCAAGAGAGTTTTCTTCTCTGCTTTAACAAATCCGAATTCTGCTGAGCATCAGTTCCAGGAAACTGATAAAAGGCTTCGAGATCGAGTTGGGTACCACGTACTCAATTCTATGGATGAACAAGAACTAGCCCGATCAGCTGTATCATGGGCCGAGAATGCAGACATATATAATGATGACACCGTAGCACAGACATTTCTGAACCTCTCCCCAGACGAGCAGAAATTAGCAGGTGTATACATGATTCAGCACCTCCTCATCAAATACAGAAAACACTATTCTGATCCAGGTCCCTTACACGAAACACTAGAAGCACTACTTATGGATAGATGGAGAGGCTTAAGTACCAAGTTAATACAAATAATTCTAGAACAACGCCGTAGATATGACACATTCATCAGTTCCGAATATGTTCCCTCCCCGCCCCCAGAAAGGAAGATGTACCACATGCAATGCGGGGGTGGCATTGAAAGTCAGAACCCCTTACGAGAAGTACACCCAGTTATGGGTACAGATAATATCTTGAAACGCGTGTATGTACACACGCCTCTGACTAAGTTAGAACTGTTAGAAATGAAGAAACTAGTCCCGTGCCATGATAAAGACCCTGCAGGTTTTCACAGAGAGCTTAAAGACATGTTACTAATGGGGGATTACACGTATGATGATATCATGAAAATGTTGAAAGTATTATTGCCCACGGGTATCTTCGAGAAATTGAAGGAAAAGGAATGGGAGGTGGGGGACACAAAGATTGCATGGGCAGAAATAGAGGAAGAGGAAAGAAAACGGGTCCCAGGGGTAGGCCTTGGGGACAAAACTAAAGCATTACCAGGTTTGATAGTACAGGTCCTGCCAAGATTATTGACGACTAGAAAGGAAGATTGGGACGCCATCTCGTCCTGTAAACAGAAACATGATGAAGATACTAGTGACTTCTATTCAAGATTTGAGAAATGTTTCATTATTAATAGTGGCCTCAAACCAAGTAGCGAATCATATCCGCATCTTTTTGTATCAAAATTAGTAGAGAACTCCCTACCATTAGTTAAAAACCGAGTGTACAAAGTTGAAAGTACTTGGCAGGCAAATACGCCATCCCAGATGTTACAAATGTTACAATATCACCAGAACAGAATTAGAGAAGAACAAGATCAGGAACAGAAACGTATGAAAGACACGAAGATGAAAATGCTAGTAGCACAGACGGTCCCAGCCGACGGTCAGAGAAAAGGTGGGGCCCAGACAAGTCATCCTACAGCTCCCGTTAAAGGGACATGTAATTACTGCAAGCAGCCAGGTCACTACGTACATGAATGCCCGGTCCTGAAGCATAATATAGCGACAGGTAAAACAAAAGAAAGACCGCATCCGCCTAGACAAGATCATAACCAGCACCAGTCTTCACAGAATACACAGAATACGCAGCCTATGCATGCTTCTTCACCTCCAGCACAGACAGTAGCGGTATCACAGCCACAGCCCATTGCCGCGTCTCAGCAAGTTTCACAGCAGATGTACCAGTATGCCCAGTCCGCATATCCAGATTATCCCCGATATACATGAAACAGCCTAGAGAGGGAAGGTGGCTTGCCTCTCATTGAGATTCCTGTAGATCAAGAAGGTCCTTATGTACACAGTCACGTATTGGGAAAAGACAGAAAGTTTTTAATTGACACAGGGGCAAGTCGCACTACGATCAGCCACAATGAAGTCCCAGGGGCACCCCTCTCAGGCTCACAGAATGTTTCCCTGGGTTTTTCAGGACAGCCTATTGTAAATGAGGTATCAGAACCAGTTCCCCTGGCTGTGGGTCCATTGTCACGAGTTACAGATTTGTTACTTACAAAATCATGTCCGGAAAATCTGTTAGGAATTAAAACATTGAAGGCTCTAGGAGCTATAATATGCTGTTCCCCGGAGGGAGTTAGACTCTTTCTACGGGATTTCAAGGGTCATTATGTTTTGCGAGAATTCGATGTCAGATTGAAAAATGTACCAGATTACTTGTGGGCAAAAGGCCCCACTGATGTAGGTTGCATGCATATCACTCCATACCGTGTTACATTGAAGACAGGTGTTGTTCTACCACGAATCAGACAATACAAGTTACCACCCGATGCTGTAGTGGCTTTACTGAAAATCATTGAAGAGCTCATTGCCCAAGGAGTGGTCGTAGAAACCGACTCCAATGTCTGTAATTCACCCATCATTCCGATTCTTAAACGTACTGATCCCAATGCACCGCCAGTATATCGGCTGGTGATTGATCTTCGAGAACTGAACAAATGTATTATACCACAGTTCCCTGTGGTCCCTGATATCTCATCCCTATTGACTGCCATTGATTCAGAAGCAACGTTCTTCACTGTAATTGACCTCAAGAACGCCTTCTTCAGCGTGCCTATTGATCCAGAGAGCCAATATCTCTTCGGATTCAGTTTAAATGGACGCAGTTTCAAATTTTCCCGCGCACCTCAAGGATTCACAGAAAGCCCCAGCATCTACAGTCAAGCACTGAAAAGACAACTAGATTGTATTCAAATGCCAGTTGACACCGCTTTACTGCAATACGTCGATGATCTACTGATCACCGCACGAAGTGAGCCCGAATGTGAACAAGCATCACTGACAGTTTTACATTTCCTGGCCGACAAGGGACACAAGGTGTCTCCTTCGAAGCTACAATTCTGTGTTCAGCAAGTTGTGTACTTGGGTCACTTGCTGTCCAAAGTGGGGAGACAGCTCACTCCCGATCGCATTCAGTTAATTGTAAATATGCCACAACCCCAGACACAGAAGGAAGTGCGGGCCTTCATAGGCCTCACCTCGTACTGCAGACAATGGATTCCCCAGTATGCATTCCTAGCCAAGCCACTCATTCAGTTAACAACGCAGGAGGCAGCAACTTCGACTGCCCTCCCTTGGACTCAAGAACATACACAAGCTTTTGAGGAATTAAAGAAAGCTTTATGCCAAGCACCAGTTTTAGCGACACCATGTTACAGCAAACCTTTTACACTCTTTGTTACAGAACGTGATGGTACAGCGTTGTCTGTCCTCACCCAAGATCAAGCAGGTTCACATAAGCCTTGCGCTTATTTTTCAAGTACATTGGATTCAGTAGCTCAGGCACTCCCTGCATTCTTAAAGTCAGTAGCCGCAACAGCGTTAGCAATCAGACAAAGTGACTCAATTGTTTTAGGTCATCAGTTAACAGTTCAAGTACCACACTCTGTAGAGGTTTTGTTAAACAGAACCCAGACTCAGCACTTAACTATAGCACGACTGACAGGTTATGAATTAACGTTGTTCCAGCCACACATAGAAATCAGACGCTGCAGTATCTTGAACCCAGCAACACTGTTACCTACAAGTATGACAGATCCAGCCCCGCATGATTGCATAGAGATCATTAATGCAGTAACAAAACCCAGACGAGACTTAACAGATGTTCCATTGACAAACCCAGACCTGACACTTTATGTGGACGGTTCATGCATGAGAACAAGTACAGGAGAATTAGTGGCCGCGTATGCCGTGACCACTGACACTGAAGTTAAAGAAACCCATCGTATTGACACACTGTCTGCTCAAGCAGCAGAGCTCATCGCTCTGACCCGAGCTTGTATACTAGCCAATAACAGAAATGTTAACATATACACTGATTCCCGTTATGCATTCGGAGTTGTACACGACTTCGGAGTCCTCTGGCAGGAACGAGGTTTCCTGACCTCTCATGGGGCCAAGATACAACATGGTCCCCTCATTCAAGCACTGTTAGAAGCAATACATCTGCCTTCAGGAATATCAGTCATGAAGTGTAAGGCACATACAAAAGTCACAGATTCTGTTTCCCAGGGTGACGACCTGACAGATCAGACAGCGAAACATACAGCATTAACTCACACTCAGATAACTGACATGACAAAGACAATAGTACCGACAAAGTGTATGG
This sequence comes from Lissotriton vulgaris, assembly GCF_964263255.1. Lineage (NCBI taxonomy): Eukaryota > Metazoa > Chordata > Amphibia > Caudata > Salamandridae > Lissotriton > Lissotriton vulgaris. The sequence goes on from NC_141687.1 coordinate 1,121,681,593, forward strand.
CAGTCAAAGATCCCGCCCTAGACGTAATTGATATTCAGGCACATGCTACCCCAGATGAAATAAAGAGATGGATTGAACTAGGAGGGATCCAGACAGATCAAGGATGGATGACGAAGGGAAAATCTACATGGTTTCTCCCCGACTCTATGGTTCAAGTCATGATTAACACAGCACATAGCCCAGCACATCTAGGAGAGAAAGCAATGTTAGACAGTTTACAAAATCTCTGGAGCAATAAACACTTACGAGCAGCCGCGAAACAGAAAGTGCGTACGTGCATGATCTGTTGTCAGTTCAATCCAGGTAAAAGCGTCCCTGTAGAGCAAGGTGGATTTCATCCTCCCGATCACCCTTTTGAAGTCCTCCAGATGGATTATATCCAGATGGACCGTTGTCGAGGTTTCAAATATGTCCTCGTAGTTGTTTGTGCACTTTCCCGTTGGACAGAAGCTTACCCAGTATCAGATTACACCGCCCCAACCACTGCCAAGCAGCTGGTTCGTGAATTCTTCCCACGGTACGGTTTGCCCCGTGTCGTGTATTCAGATAACGGACAGCCATTCTCATCCGAGTTGATGAAACAGGTTTCCCTTTTGCTAGGATATCAGTGGAGGTTCCACTGTGTCCGACACCCCGAAGCCGCAGGCCTTGTAGAAAGGCATAACCAGACATTAAAGACCCGACTTGCTAAGATATGTCAGGAGAAAGGGGTCGACTGGATAGTCGCCCTGCCAGTGGCACTATTCTACATGAGAATGGTTGCCCATTCGAGATCAGGGCTATCTCCGTACGAAGTGGTCTTTGGCAGACCACCGAATATGTGGGGGACGCCCATTCCGAAGAAAATCACTGATGTTGATTGTAATATGTTGACAGATTACCTTGCCTCCTTGATGTCTGCACTCCAATCATGTCGTTCACAGGTTGCCGCAGCCTTCCCTGACAACACTGATGTAAAGCCACATGAGGTCCGTCCGGGGGACATAGTCCTCGTCCGGAACTTCGACCGGAAAAGCCCGTTGGAGCCCCGCTGGAAGTCCCCGAAGACCATTCTTCTTACTACCAGGACCGCCGTCAAGTTGGAAGGAAGAAAGGGGTGGGTCCACACGAGTCATATTAAGCTTTGCAATGAACTGAAAAATGAACTGAAACAGGACTCTGACTCGTCCACCCCCACCAAAGACTGTATCAAAACTAGTGACTTTACAGAATCTGAACGAGAAAAAACTCCCCAAGAAGAATATCGTATGAAACTCCGATCTAGCAAGTCAGACAGTTTAATTGTTTAAGTCCTCCCCTAGGTGAATCGGTTAAATAGTTTCTGACATGTATCCCCTAGATCGAGATAGAGAGAGAGAGAGACGAATTAAGAAGCGTGCTTATTGTAAATCACTTCGTAGTCACTGTATAGTGACACTATTAATCATGTTTATTCTGAGTATCTTAATCATTGTTGTTAGCATTCTGCTACCTATCTACTGGCCTATCTTCAAGCGTGAACAATCTGTTTACAATGTCTCTGCTGAACACACTTTTAGTGAATTACCTGCACACGAACTCTCTTACAGACTTGCGCTGCGCAACAACACATTCATTAGTATGTTACACCATTCCCATCAGACTAACAATGCTACAGACTGCTGGATATGTGGCCGACTCCCTCCCTACCAGAATTACAAGGGAGCTCTGCCCCTCTTTCCGTATCCGTTCACTCACAATGGCTCCTGTGGGGCATGGTTTAAAATAATTAATTCCTTAGATCCTGATATTGCTGTTTTCGATGGGGGCTGGGTTTGGGGAAACTTGAACTTGGTCCTGCTCGACGTCTGTTACCCAGATAAGGAGGGACTCCCCACTAGAATAGGAACTGATCTAGAAAATGAAGTGTATGGATTAGGTAACTACACAATTAGCCTTATGATCCTTACTGTTGAATCCGAAGCCGCACCAGTTCTGCCCCATATGCTAGTATTACCCGTTACTGGTGAATTATGTGTCCGAAAGAAAGGTTCAGTACACTTAGGTCATAGTAAATGCACTACTGTGGTCGAATTCAGTGATCATGGTAAATCGTCCTTTAAAGCTATCAGTCATTCCTATTTTGTTTGTGGTCATACCGCATACATACGTCTACCTCCAGATTGGGATGGTACCTGTTACATTGCATTCCTTCTGCCACCTGTTTTCTTAGCTCCCCCTGATTACCATAGAAATACAAATCTAGTAAAGAATAGACTCAGAAGAGATATCCCACTTGTCGACTACACAGAAACGGCATGGGAACAGTATACTGATTTTAATAAAGGATTCTTTTTCTTTTTAGGACCTGTCCAAAACAGTAAATTAATACGTAGATTAACTAGAACACTTGAAGCAGTAGTACATGAAACTGCCTCCGCCTTAGGTAACCTAACAGAGGAGCAATCTGCTATACGGGTTGTTGTCCTTCAAAATCGTCTTGTAATTGACGTCATCTTGGCAGATAGAGGTGGAGCCTGTAAGGTCATCGGGTCAAGTTGCTGCGTTTTCATCCCACAAAACGCGCCATCAGTTTATCAAGCTATTACCCGTCTGCATAAAATTGCAAATCAGATACATCAGAATCCAGGCACCTGGACTTGGTCCGGTTGGTTCTGGACAACGTTGTCCGCTTTGGGTTGGAAGATCCTATCCTTCCTAGGCATTGGCCTTGTCATAGTATTCAGTTGCTGCCTGTGCCTACAGTGTGGGCCGGCAATATGTGGACTGTGTGCCACATCATGCATTGAACATTCCAGTTTTCTCTCAAATAGACAACGGAAGAGAGATGAACAAATTATGTTACAAGAACAAACTGATCAATTTATGATGATTGATATATCATGAAGGGTCCCGTAGGGAACAAGGAGGGAATGAGGAAAATAAATTTTATGGTCAAGTTATGTTCCCTATCGAAGACCCCACCGTCTCCATGTACGAGTTAAAGTGCATGTAACTTCCCTCCTGTACCAGCTATGAAGACGCAAATACATTTGCGTCCAACGTTAACTTGTCCTCTTTCAGACCCACCATGAATGGGTTAAATGGTCCGTTCCTAAGTATGCTATGCCAACGTCTTTTTGTAGTGTACTTCTCCGTTTTTCAGCTCTAGCTGAGTAGGCCCTGAATTTCTGCCACCGAGCCTCTTTTCTGGCTTCTGACTCCAAGGGCCTCTGCCCAGGCTGCCCCTGTACTCGTGAACTCTGACTTACTTTCAGCGCGGCCCCTCGCGCTCAGCTCAGCCTGCTGCCTGCCAAGATTGACTATAGCCTTCGAGTTATCTGTTCCGCTCCTCGAAAATACATTCCTGCCTGCTAGCTCCAGTAAACATCCCTTTTCAGCTGCAGGGCCAAAAGGCCGACCTGTCTCCGTGCAAGTAATTCATAGCTTCTGTTGCCATGCTCCCATGGAAGGCCCGTGCCCCCACGCTTCTCATACAGACACTCAGGCGCTTATACACGCACTCACAGCAAGTATAGAATAGCTTCTGCCCCAGAGACCTTTCCGCCCAGATAGCTTAGTTCCTAAACACCAGATATCAGATATGATAGAAGCACAAGTTGATCTGACATGCCAGACTTCTGTCTCTTTCCGTCAGTGTAAATGTCAAGTCCCCTGCACCCTCCGACTCCATGTCATTCACACGTCATGCAGCTGCGCGCGCATCCAAGTTTCCGATTTCTGCTGACATTGCAACATTTCTGTTAGTGCCACCCTTTTGTGACACCTACCTGTGACGTTTCTAGCACACACCTCCAGTTCACGCCTAGTCCACGCCTTTTGACTACGTACTAGCAACACGTGTATACTGTTATCTTGTCTTCTCTCAGCTGTTACGCCTACTATGACTGTATCTTATGGTATGAATTAAGTATATAAGCTATGTATTGTCAATAAACTGCGGCGCGCTCACTCTATCCCTTCTGACACCCCTGTGGTGGTCAGAACATGATATCCTTGTCATGACCATTCCTTTTTAAGGAATAAAACCCCTAAGAACTCTAACACCACGGACTCTGTCTTCTTTCTTCCGATCTGAGTTATTATTGATTAAGTACTTACCTTGCATAGAAATTAAGAGAGTAAATTAAATATTTACATCAGGTTCGTGTGCAGTGCAAAAATTATAATAGTGGTGAGTTAAAATGGGATAGAGGGCAAAAAGACACATTTTATTAAAGACTTGACCCCTTCCTAGTTAAAAACAAGAACAGTGCAAAGAAGTAGTATTAAACAAATAACTGCAAGAGGGCCAAGACCCAAGGCTTTCTTCAGGGCCTCTGTTCTAAACCATTGCTACTGCAAAGTGCTCAAACCAGTAGGTGTAATGAATAAAATATTAAGTGAATAACATATACTCCTACAGGGGGAGTATTCAAAAGGATACAGTAAATCAATTACAAATCCTCCGTGTCAGGTGATGTAACTGTACATCTGAAATAACAAGCACCACAATATGACATAGTGTTAGAGTTGCGTCCTATTATTTCTCTCTTCATAGTGGAGTAAGTAAAGATAGTGACAGTCACCCAGCATGACCGGGGACTGGACCTCACCTCACCTGGACCGTCCTCAGGAAAAATGAGGCCCCGCTCTGTAAAGGTAAGGAAACACGTGCTTAATACAAGGGGGCGAGAAAACTAATTCCACTCGCCCTCGCATCCTCTAATACACTCTGCCAATTTTCCCAACTCTTTACAATTCCTCTCCACTCAAACCTCTCAAATACGTGGAAGTTCACCCCAGCTGGGTAACCTCACTTTCACTACTCTCGAACTTGTAGGACCAAAATGGAAAAGTGAGCCATATTTAGTTATCAAAAAGCACCTTACTGCTAAAGATTTCTTAAAACTTAAAAGCAAATTCCTTGTAGCCCCCCACATAGTACCTGTCCGTCGTTGCCTCTGACAAGTCCCGAGTCAGGGGGAGGCAACGACCGGTGCAGGCAAGGGTGTACTAATAGGTCACTTAGTAATGTCTAAGAAATTAACAACTGATCAACCCCTGTGTCTCTTTTATCCAACACTCCTGTTTCATACTCCTTCATACAACACAAAGTTTAGGTGAATTGTCAAATCTTGGATAGAACCAGAGATAGTCATAGTTCGCTTACAAAGTTCAAAAACCATACTATCTGTCTGAAAAACCCTATGAGACACTTCCAAAGCCTTAACATCCGAAACCCTTTGGAAAGAAATAAGGCAAAATAAAGCAGCCAACTTCTAGGATAACATTCTCACCTCCAAGTATTTATTATGTGGCCAAGTTTGAAATAATTGCAGAACCAAATTCACATCCCACAAAGTTTCATACTTTGCCACAGGTGGCCTCTTTAAATCAATTCCGTTCATCACTCTACATACCAAAGGACTCTTCCCCACTGAACCTACCACAAAACCTAGAAATTCCAACATCTGTGATGGCAACATTATAGATTTGTTGAACCAAAGAATGTCCAGCTGCTACAACTGATCTTTAAAATGTACTGTTCTATAGGACATTCCTCTCGCAAACAATTTTGCTATAAAATTAGCTTCTTCTACATCGACTGCCTCCATGGGATCAATCCCTTTACAAGGACCAATGTAACCATGCCTTCCATGTACCTCTATACCTTCTCCTTGTTCCTGGTACCCATGACTCATCGAGTAAGCCTGAAGCTAAGCTCTAAAATCTTGACGTTCTTCCTGAATGCCTGCTATCTTCTACTAGTATTTGAGAGAACCTGACTCCACCAGAGGATGCTCCTCTCTTTCTACGCCCAACAACAGACTCTTGACAGCCCATATCACATATGGCTCCTCCATTGCTAACTCCATCATCGTTTGAGACCAAGGTTGTGACTTTCAAAAAGGAGTTACTTGTACCAGCTGACATCTCTGTCTTCTCACCTAAACCAACATCCTCTGAATAATTGAAAAAGTTGGAAAAGTGTAACCTATTATTCCTCCCCAATCCTGTAAAACTGCATCTAATGCTACTGCTCCCAGATCTGGTGTCCATTCTCGAACTCACATATTTTGGTAGTTGAAAAGTCAGTCCGGATGCAAACATATCCACTTCCAAAGGACCAAACACTCTCATTTTCTCACTGAAAATCTCCTCTTTCAACTTCCAATCGCTGTAATCGATTAAATTGCTGGAGTACCAATCTGCTACTACATTCTTGTTCCCTGGCACGTACTCTGCTTTCAGATCTATCTTGTGTTCCATACAAAATTCCACATCTCCTTTGCTTACTCCGACAAACTCTTCAATCTGCTTCCACCATACTTGTTTATGTATGTAACTGCTGTCAATTTGTTCATTTTCAAAAGTACTGAACTTTACTTCAAATCTCTCTTGAAGCTCCATCAGGCCAACAAACCTTCCTGCATCTCCAGACAAATTATATGATCCTCTCTCTCTGTCATTGACTATACTCCACCTGTCTCCTGACACAAACAAGAAGCTCCCCAATCAAGACGTCTCACACTGCTCTACAACATAAAGTTTGCTTTTGTTCTAAAAATGTCCTTCCTGTTCCAGGCGTCCAAATTCTCCTTCTACCATATCAACTCTTCTTTTGCTTCCTTCTTCAAGCAAATCATATCCCCATACTATAAACCCATGGCGAAACTCAGAGTTCTCAATCGCTAAAGGGATCAGTAATGTATTGGCCCTGGAAAAAAACCCTGAAGAGAAGAAGACAAAAGGCCTATCACTCAACCCAGCTCTCAACTTTACCAAATCCTTCTTTGACATAGAATTCACCCCCTGCTTGATCCTTCTTAGTTTCCTTTATAGCAAACATAAACAACTCTCCTTCGTGTCCACCACAAAACCTAGAAATTCCAACATCTGTGATGGCAACATTATAGTTTTAGTATACAAAACAGTAGAGAGAGGGTCTGAGGGATATTAAAAGACCTAGCCTAGGTTGCAACCCCCCAATCAATATATAAACAACAAAGAAGCCTAGGGGTCTAATTATGAGGATATCAAAGAGCCTCAATTTGTAATCAATGGTGTCTATTAAGATACATCGATGATCAAAAGTTGATCCGATTACTAGAATAGTACATCAACTCAATGCACATAGCCACAGGTGATTGTAAGAAACCCAACAAATATTCCTAGGGTTCCCATCAAAGTCTTGTGATGATCAATTTTATCATTTGGTCATCCAGCTAGGGTAATCTGTCTCTTGATCATTGAGACCACTGTCTTACCCTAAAACGGAGCTGGGTATATACCCACAATCACACTCTGACCATATAGAATTGATCCAATGGGTTCGTGTGCAGTGCAAAAATTATAATAGTGGTGAGTTAAAATGGGATAGAGGGCAAAAATACACATTTTATTAAAGACTTGCCCCCTTCCTAGTTAAAAACAAGAACAGTGCAAAGAAGTAGTATTAAACAAATAACTGCAAGAGGGCCAAGACCCAAGGCTTTCTTCAGGGCCTCTGTTCTAAACCATTGCTACTGCAAAGTGCTCAAACCAGTAGGTGTAATGAATAAAATATTAAGTGAATAACATATACTCCTACAGGGGGAGTATTCAAAAGGATACAGTAAATCAATTACAAATCCTCCGTGTCAGGTGATGTAACTGTACATCTGAAATAACAAGCACCACAATATGACATAGTGTTAGAGTTGCATCCTATTATCTCTCTCTTCATAGTGGAGTAAGTAAAGATAGTGACAGTCACCCAGCATGACCGGGGACTAGACCTCACCTCACCTGGACCGTTCTTAGGAAAAATGAGGCCCGCTCTGTAAAGGTAAGGAAACACGTGCTTAATACAAGGGGGCGAGAAAACTAATTCCACTCGCCCTCGCATCCTCTAATACACTCTGCCAATTTTCCCAACTCTTTACAATTCCTCTCCACTCAAACCTCTCAAATACGTGGAAGTTCACCCCAGCTGGGTAACCTCACTTTCACTACTCTCGAACTTGTAGGACCAAAATGGAAAAGTGAGCCATATTTAGTTATCAAAAAGCACCTTACTGCTAAAGATTTCTTAAAACTTAAAAGCAAATTCCTTGTAGCCCCCCACATAGTACCTGTCCGTCGTTGCCTCTGACAAGTCCCGAGTCAGGGGGAGGCAACGACCGGTGCAGACAAGGGTGTACTAATAGGTCACTTAGTAATGTCTTGGATCAATCAACGCAATTCTGCGATTCAAAACTGAAAAACGTGCCGCCAGTCAAACGTTCATATTTAGCCTAATTTAGCAGCCTATTAAGAAGCGCATAGTAGAAAAACTCCAAGGGAGGTAAAACAAAACAGAGGCTTACCCTCGCTTTTCTCACTCCATCCGAGAAAACAATGTCGGCAAACACTGGCGCGTAGTCTCGCGATGTCTAGAGAACTACACGATGACGTCACCGTCAGAGTTATTGTAGTCCAGAAACATCCTTTGCTAACGCTATGTCCGTGAACGCCAAGCTTGAGCGCGTAGTCTTGCGATCTTAATGAGAAACTACATAATGACTTCACCATTTCACGAACTGTAGTTTAGAGTGCGCGTAATTTCTATCTATTGGGCTGAAAACGCTCCTGTAAGACTATGTCCATAGAGACTGCCTTAAAGCATGAATTTAACTGATCGATGGTTGGGATATCAGAATGCAAAACATAGTACATGATAATCATAGTGTGTAAGCTTGGAAACACCAGGGAACCTATCCATGATGAAAGTAAGGTTGGTACCAACATGTTATGTGGAAAAACGGATATTGAGGTGGTGTCATCTCTGTGTCCATGAGAAACTTGACCTATACTTAGAGAAGAGTTACCATACCGTATTGTTCAACCCAAATTGGTCTAATGGACCATGGGCACTTATGTAAGAGGTTGCTCCCCTCCATGCGTCCTTTGATCCTATGCTTAATATTGTGCAGAAAGTGGTATCACAAGACAAGATGAATCTACATAGTGTCGACCAGAAGATTCATTGGTCTTCCTTATTGTCACAGTACACCTCCGCTCCAGTGTATAGGAACAACGTACTTACTCCTGAATATGGACCCCTTAATAAATTCATTATGTATATGGGTCTAAAGGGTGGTCCAGGGTATTTCGTCATTTAAACCTTGACTATCTGTACGTAATTTGTATATCCACCTCTGTTCTTTCATGAACAAAAATTTTGACACATCACCAACATTATAGTTTTGTCCACATTTATTACAAAGCCCAGGCTTTGCAACAAGTCTCGCACCATTTCCAACTCCTTCTGTAATTGTTTCATATACTGTGTCATTATTAATATATTTTCTAAATAGGTAATCATTCTTATCCCCCTTTGTCTTATAACCTATCACTGGCCACATCACCTTTTTGAAACACCAAGGAGACTCTGAAACTGATACAGCGGTTTCTTCCATCTGAACTGTAAATAACTTTGACTCTTCTTGGCCATAGGAAGTACGAAATAAAAACTCTTCAGATCTGTTCTCACCATCCAATCTAGATCCTGAAGTAAATCTCTCAATAAATGAATCCCTTCCATTTTGAAATGATGATATTTCACATATTGAATCAAATTCTATAGGTTTATTACTGGTCTCTGTTCTCCACAGAAAGAAGGCACACATAGATCTCTTTTCTTCCTCCTTCACTTTCAGAATTGCATTTTTCTCTAGCACCTGCCTCCCCTGTTCCTGAACTACCCCCTCCAAATCCTTTTGAAACACCAATTTGTTTGGCTTTGACAGCTGGAATGGATCTGTCTTGAACTCTATAAAATAACCCTCTATGGCCTGCAAAACCCATGCATCTGACGCTACAGACTCCCTTTGTCTACTGAAAAACTTTAACCTTCCTTCCAGTCCTGATGGATACCTGATGGGATAGAACCAGAAACAATCTTCATACTCACCTTGTCCTTGACCCTGACTAGGGGCATGTCCACTTCTATGGAAACCATATCTTCCCTGGTTTCTGACCCTCTGAGGGTAGAACTGACCACGTCCAAGGTTTCCTCCATGTGCTCCACATCCTTGATTCGTTGAATTATGTTATTGGGCTCTGAAACCTGCCCAACTAGAAGAGTGCCCTCTCCTACCAGTCCCTCCAAAAAATCCATTTTTTGCAATAACTCTACGTAGTGAATACTGTGCTTTATCCAAGCTCGTAAAGGTCTTCACATACTTTGTTAAAGATTTAACTAAACATTCCCAAGCAATAAGCCCTTTGTATCATCAGTAGATTCTCTCCTCGCCAACTTAATTAAATTTGGATTTATCCTCATAAGTAAGGTCTTCAGCCTTTCTGCCAACAAACTCATGTTGGCCATAAAACAAATTGCCCTCTGGCACCAACATCTCAGAAGCATCAAATTCATGCCTGTGCCTCTCAAAAAGCCCTCCTCATCAGAATCAAATATTCTCGCGAGTGGCCACAGGATTATCTCGCAGCTCATCCTGGTATTTTTTTAGATTTCTCCAATCCCTTCCTGGGATCCTTTCCAATTTTAAATATGTATATGATTGGGGCGGTGTTAGACCTGGCACCTTGACGTGGGTCTGCCTTCCATTTTTTGCTGTTGCCTCATGTGTTTTTGCTGGTTATAGATGATTTGGGCACTGTGCCACTGCTGTCAAGTGCGACAGTGCAGGTGCTCCCTATGGTAAATTGAAGTGTGGACTAGTGACTCCATGATTGGCTGGTTTGGTTTACTTGTCAGACCCTAGTACAGGGCACTGAGTGTGCCCAGGGCTTGTAAACCAAATACTGCTGGTGGGCTTGCAGCACTGGTTGTGCCACCCAGAGAAGCAACCTGTAAAAGTGTGTCTCTGTCTGCCATTGCAGAGCCTGTGTGCAGTCTGGTACTGCCATGTTGACTGGGCAAGTGCACCCACTTGCCAGTCCCTAAACCTTCCCTTTTCTGCATATTAGTCACCCCTATGGTAGGCCTAAAGGCAGGATGCATTGTAGGTAAAAGGTAGGACATGACCTGATGTGTGTGGCGTGTCCTAACAGTGAATTACAGCCATTTTAGTTTTTCACTATTGCAAGGTTAACTGTTCCCCATAATCCCGAATGGGCAGTTTGATTATTACATCTTATAATCCTCACTGACTGAGGGAACCAGGTAGAAATTAGAGTTTAGTATGCCTGAACTCAGAATGATAAAATCCATCTTTTAGTGAATTTGGTTTTAACATTCTGTGTTTGAAAATACTACTTTTAGAAAGTATGTATTTTCTTGTCTAACCATCCAAGCCTGCCTCTGCTAGGTTGTGTATTCCTTGTCTGGAGTTGGAGTGACAGGGGCTGGGAGATTACAGGAGACAGGGTGAGTCAGCACAGGGCTGAATAGAGAGACCTGCTTGTAGATTGTCGCAACCAAGAGAAGACGCCATTTTTGTTTATTGCACCGGATCTTCATCGCATCACAGCGCTGCTGGTCGCATCGGCAAGAAAGCGCAGCAAGAAACCGATTCATCACCTCCCCTCGCAGAGAAGAACTGACACATCCCCTACACATCAGTAGGGACCCGACGCATCACCATTCTTGAGTGTAAGGAACCAATGCATCACCTTCCCTGCAAAACTTTTGTTGTATAGCGTTACGCATCCTAAGGTACATCGAACACAAAGTGTTGCATTTTACATCTTAAGAGAACTAAGCTATTTCTACCATTTTTAAGTACAGTTGTTGCGGGGATTCTGCTCATACACAGAACTGTGCACAGAGACCTAGGACCACAGTGAATTGTGGAGTACCAAAAAACTCAACTCAGTACCTAGAACCCCTAACCGACTAGAATCAGTGTCTCATTAGCTCTTCCTCCTATAGCAAAGGTACCAATGATTAGACAACCCAGAACATGCAACTTAGGATACACTCAGGAATGGTGGGAATCAAGAAAACTCTTTAGTTTTATTCTCATACCACTCCACAACATGGGTAAAATGAGACACGATAAAGCTTAAAATGTTTATTTTAACGACGTGCTCTAAGATGCAGTATTTTTGCTAACATAAGCAGGCATATGATTAAAAATAATACAATCAGCATTGTTACAATTCCATAAAACACAAAGGGAGAAATCACATTATAACAATAGTGTAAACAGGTCCTATAGTGCCTTGTATGCCACCATCTCTAGCTAGGAACTAGGTTTTATAGAATAATAGAAGGTCTCTTAGGCTTGAATGGGGAACCCCATACCTCTAAGATCAGTAGAGATGAATCACATCAGGATCTGCAAAAGTTCTCTCTCTCTCTCTGGAAACTGATTTTCTCCAAGTGTCCTAATCATGCATGCAGAGCAATATTAAAGGCGCTAGGGGGCATATTACCAACAACTAGCGATAATTTTTCTCTCTAACTTGTTTAGAGACAAAAATTATCGCCGCACATCGGCGATTTTTATCGCAGATAAACCTTGCTATTAGCAAGGTTTATCGCAAATGCGATAAAAAACGGCCGAAATGCATGAATATCGCTGAAAAGTCAGCGATATTCATGCATTATCGAGCAAATGCTCTTAGCCATGTTATCCACCTCCCATTGGATAGCATGGCTAAGAACTGCTCAGGGCAGGTGTTAGCTTTTGGAGATATTCCCGCTTAGCGCGAATATCTCCAAAGGTTGGTAATAGGAGATAGCGATGTTAGCGACTGTTTTCAGTCTCTAACATCTTGGCACGCCCACTTTGCATCTCATTAGTGATAAATATCACTGACATGCAAAGTGGGGCCCAAGATGGTCGCTATCTCCTACTAGCTGTCGCTAACTGGTGTTAGCGACAGCTTGGTAATAGGGAGATAATTTTATCTCCGCTTTCTTGGCTTTTAAAGCCAAAAAAGCGGAGATAAACCCCCTTGATAATATGCCCCTAGAATTTCAGTGAGCTGCAGCTGTGTGCATGTTGTGTCTAGAGCGGGGGCCGATCAGCCCGGATCACAGCTAACATTGTTATGATAACCTTGGCTGCTTTTGCACTCACTGTACAGACTAAGCTCGAGATGTAAGTCTAGGGATGTGGAAAACAAGCGGTTCTCATGTGAAATAATTCAAGCATCCTAACGCACAACAACAGTTTTAAACAGTGTTGTGTGCAAAAGCAGCAAAATGGTAAAATGGTGTTTAACTTCTAATAAACCAATGCTAACATAAGCAATGTGTGAAAGCAGGGCCCTGCCTTCACTACACCCTTCCTTGATCGGAACACCCACAAGCAGGGAGGCAATTTAGGAACGCAGAGTTCAAGTTCTATTAAGACGGAACAAAGTTCAAAATTTGCCAAAGTTCAAAATTGTGAATATGAATTCTGAATAAATAACCAACAAGAATGTAAAAAAAAACAAGTAGGGGCTGCATACATTGCACTCTAGGAACTGAAATAAATCTTTTAAACAATTTTAGTGCAGTACGCATTGAAGTCGGATCCATGGCACTTCAATCCAACTACATATAGGCACAGTACGTTACAACTGCTTCCAAGAGGAAGTCATTGTTCTCATCAGAAAACATTTCAGCCATCCAATTAAGTAATGGGAAAGAACAGACATGTTCTCCGATAACCGGAGCCTCTAGCACCATCAGAGGACAACTCGGGTATACTTCGATATAACTGTGTGCCAGGAAGTCATGTGCCGCCACACATATATTCCAATTTCCTAGTACCCCATGTGCCGCTGCGCAGGCCATAATCCCGATGCTAGAACATCCCAACTCATGAGTAACTAAGGAACTCCTCAACTGATCATAATCCGGGTTAGGAGACACCGTATTTCAGAGACACAAATCCAGAGCTCATTTCAAACAGCAAAACAGGTAATGGAAGACAGGCTGCACTTGTGTAAAATATGAAAACCAGAAAGATAATCCATACGCCACACTCAAGGTAGCCAGAGGTAGCGTTCCATAGTATTCAATCATCCGGTTACGAAGTTGAAGCAGCCTGGGCCGGTCTTCGTGAGTCACAGGTTGTGCAGCCATTTTGGAGCAAGCAAATTAACAGCAATACACCGGCAGCCAAGGTGAGAATTGGTAAAAGTAGGTTGTACCAAGGCATAAAGAGGCTTGATACGCTGGGCATAATCGGGAATGTAAGTATGCCCGAAATTTAAAAAACCCAGTAAAGATTGTAGCTTTTTCAGAGTTGTAGGAGTGCACAACTGTGCCCATTTCTCCAATAAGTGAGGTGCTAAACCTCGACCTTCATTGTTGAGCTCATAGCCCAGGAACAACACTGTGTACTCTGCAATGTGTGATTTTGCAAAGTTAAATTTGTAACCGAAGTCCGCAAACATAAAAATGATGCGGTTATTGCGACACAGATGCGGCCATAATTTGTCGTCTGTGAGATAAATATCATCCACAATATAGCACACATAAGGGTCTAGTTCCTCTAAAAGAGAGACTGTGCGAGCGGCAAAGACGCCTGGACTGGGCTGTTTTTGTAGCCCATGGCTAATCTTCTGAACTGTTTTTGTTTACCGCCACAGGTAAAAGCTGTCCATTGACTACTAATAGAGGACAGGTTATGGCTAAAAAGCCATTGGATATGTCAAGTGTGGTCTTAAACTGTTTACGCACAAAACTATCCACAAGGGCTGAACTGTGAGTATTCTGTACCGCACAGGTCCGACAATGAGAGTTCAAGTGCTGGTAATCCAATACCAAACGGTAGGAGCCATCAGGCTTGGTCACAGTAAAATGGGGATTATTCATCGGAGACACACACGTTTCAATCACACCTTGATATTCCAACTGGTCAAGGATATCTGCCACGGTAGCTTTCGCTTCACGACGCATGGGATATTGGGGTTGAGGCTGTGGCATAGACCTCAATGGTATCTCATGCCTGAGGGAAAATTTGTCCCATCCACATTATCGTCAGAATTCTGTGTTTCTCAACAGGAGTCGTATTAGGAAATACTGCTTCCAGGTGGTCAAATTTCTCAGCAAGCCAAAAAGGCATGTCATCCTCATCTTGGGGCCGCCTGCCCATAACCGAATTAACCATGACGGGATTCATTTTCATCCCGGCTGGTCCAGGTGGTTGCGCCTCAGCACTAAGCATGGGCGAATTTTGAGAATTCGCATTTCGCGAATTCGCAAAAAAAAATCCACAAATTTGCGGATTTCCCCACAAAATCGCTGATGTTTTAGCAATTGCACTATACTCAACTGGAGTACTTTCTACTGGCTAATCAGTAAGTGTATCGTGCTTTTCCTACACTACATCGAGTTCACATGCCTCTTGTTTATAAAGGTCAGAGACCCATCAGCAGATAAGGAGAAAGCAGTAAGTGATACCTCATTGGGTAAATGTTCGTGCTTTTCCTACACTACAGCAGCGTAAAGGCCCGGAAGAGGTGTCTTCAGGGACCCCGTGTGTCTGTAACTTTGCCACCGTGCCCATAAGCTCCGAGGTCCCTTGAGTGAGCTGCCCATCACAGTGGGGGAAAGGGCGGGAGGAGGTTGCATAGCCTAGTATGTGTGGGGCCGGGCTTCTATGCAAGTTCACATGCCTCTTGTTTATAAAGGTCAGAGACCGATCAGAGCAGCAGATAAGGAGAAAGCAGTAAGTGCTACCTCGTTGGGTAAATGTTCGTGCTTTTCCTACACTACAGCAGCGTAAAGGCCCGGAAGAGTTGTCTTCAGAGACCACGTGTGTCTGTAACTTTGCCACCGCGCCCATAGGCACCGAGGTCCCTCAAGTGAGCTGTCCATCACAGTGGGGGAAAGGGCGGGAAGAGGTTGCATAGCCTAGTGTGTTTGGGGCCAGTCTTCTGTGCGAGTTCACATGCCTCTTGTTTGTAAAGGTCAGAGACCGATCAGAGCAGCAGATAAGGAGAAAGCAGTAAGTTCTGGTCACTGGAAGTACAGGGGGATTGCACTCAAGAAACTCGTGGATGCCTAGACCCCCATCATGAATTACAGCTAATTGTAGACGGTAGATCTGGGGAGAAAGCACACCTGCCTAGCAACGACTGTGCTCAATAGATTCTTGGTCTGATTATAATGCGTTACTGAATTTGAGCTTCAACTCAGCATCTGCTTTATTTATATCTGTAAATGCTTCCTGCTGAGGTTTACTTTTTGTGACAGGAGCCTCGTTGCCTAATTGTAACTATTCTCTGACCCTGCTTCGACGGTCAGAGCAGGCTCAGAGAATAGTTGCAAGTAGGCATTGAGGCGCCGCTCAGGAAGCACTTACAGGGTTACAGCAGGTGGCCAAGTCGAAGTTAATTTCTTTGTAACCATTTTGTAAATGGTTACAAAGAAATTAGCTTCAACTTGGGCACCTGCTATAACCCTGTAAGTGCTGCTTGAGCAAAATTTGTCCCGCTCGCGAATTCGCAGATTTTGCCGTGATTTTGGGCGATTCGTGGATCGCGAAATCGCGGAAAACCCGCAAATTTGCGAGCTGAACAAATTTTCCACCCATACTTACTCAGCACCAGATTGTCCCCCTGGACGTTGCGGGATACGTATTGCACTAGAGCCTGATGCACTTGAACGAGAGAGGCATAGAGTACACGCAACTCATCTATAGTAAGTTGCAGGTAACGCGGATGCGGCGTGTAACCAGCCAAAACCGGCCATGTGGCCCCGGGAATAGACAAAGGGCCTAACCTAACCTCCATTACCGATTGGGGAAGGGCGCCATCGAACCAAACTCACTGCTGCCAGGCAGTAAGAGGAATCTCCAGTGTCCTATAAAGGGTGTAGTTTGGAGGAACGGCTGTGGGAGTATAAACGTGAACGTACCAGTAGCAGCATTAACCGCAGGAAAGGCAACCCATGAGTAGAAGAGTTCAAATGGGTACGCCACTTCAGCACTAACCACAAAAACAAACGCCATGCCTTCAAGGTGACTCCAAACGCTTGCGGACGGCTACCCTACTATGTGGCGGTATATCAACGTCAACCATGAGGACACAGTAGAGAAAAGAAAATGCAAATGAATAGTAGCACTAATGGGTAGTAATTCAAAATAATAACTTTTTTGAAATATCAAGCTTGAATACACCTATACTCAAACTATATAGGTGGGTTAATCTGTCACCACTGTCAACCGGAAACAGTAGTGAGGGTGTCGTGGACTGTTATAAGCACTACTCGAGAGTCTTAAATATAAGACCACATCGTTAGGTGCACCATGTTACGGGGATTCTGCTCATACACAGAACTGTGCACAGAGACCCAGGACCTCAGTGAATTGTGTTGTACCAAATAACCCATCTCAGTACCTAGAACCCCTAACCGACTAGCATCAAAGTATGATTAGCTCTTCGTCCTGTGGCAAAGGTACCAATGATCAGACAACCCAGAACGTGCGACTTAGGATACACTCAGGAATGGTGGGAACACTCTTTCGTTTTATTTTCATACCAGTCCACAACATGGGTAAAAAGAGACACGATAAAGCTTAAAATGTTTATGTTAACGACCTGCTCTAAGATGCAGTATTTTTGCTAATATAAGCAGGCATATGATTAAAAATATTACAATCAGCATTGTTACAATTCCATGAAACACAAAGGAAGAAATCATATTGTAACGATAGTGGAAACAGGTCCTATAGTGCCTTGTATGCCACCCTCCCTAGCTAGGAACTAGGTTTTATATAATAATAGAAGGTCTCTTAGGCTTGAATGGGGAACCCCATACCTCCAAGATCAGTGGAGATGAATCACATCAGGATCTGCAAAAGCTCTCTCTCTCTCTGGAAACTGATTTTCTCCAAGTGTCCTAATCATGCATGCAGTTTAATATTAAAGGTGCTAGAATTTCAGTAAGCTACAGCTGTGTGCAAGTTGTGTCTAGAGTGGGGGCCGATCAGCCCGAATCTTCCTAACATTGTGATCAGGGGTTATTTTAGGAGTGTACCCCTTACCCTGACTAGACGCAATGGTCCCTATTTGTCAAAGGTACCTACCTCTGCCAACTAGAGACCCCCAACTCTTACATTGGTGTCAGCGGTGGGATTTGGACTTGCATTTGTGATTCATATACAGTGATTGGTGAACACTACTAGTGAGTGCAGACCAAAATGCGACCACATACTTTTGGTACATTGTTTTTCCTGGGATTTTCTATTTTTGCAAAGAACTGCCAAGTTTAGCCACCATGAGTAAAGCAGCATCCATAGCATCTGTTGACTTTGATTGAGAAGAGGTGAAACTGGAATGCTACAATGTCAAACAGCTAAAGCACTTCTGCAGGAAATTTAAAGTTGCAATGAACTGTCTCTCCAAGAAGGATAAGTACTAAAAGGCGCTGTGGGCCTGGGTCGAAGCAAGGAATACCCCTGAGAATGAGGAAGGGCCTGAGAATGCAGATGAGCAGCTGGAGGGGCCAATGGGTCCAGAGGGGAGGAGAGCAACCTCCTTGGCAGGTAGCAGTATTTCTGCCAAAGGCCTGTCCCCAGAGTAGTTGTCGGACAGGAAGGAAAACAGGATTCACAAATTGGAGCTTGCCAAGCTCAAGTTGGGTGGACAACTGGAGTTAGAGAATAGGAGATTGGCCCTGGAAGAAAAGAGAATGTAGTTGGAGCATGAGAAGTTTGAGGGAGTTGGAGTTGAAAGCTAAAGGCTTAGAGATTACTCCCTCTGGTGGCAGCACACCATCAATGCCTGTGGAAGGTAGACTGTATATTTCTAAAGATGTGGTGAGAGAGTTTTATAAGAATGATGACATTAGGCAGTTGTTTAAGGCATATGAGGTAGCCATGTCTTTCCACCAGGCCCCTGAGAAAGATTGAAGAGAGGGGTTGTGGGGACGGTTCCTTAGTGAGGGGCGGGATACACAGTTAGACCTGCCCTCTGAAGTCCATAACTCTTATAGCCACATGAAAGATGCATTGATGTCCAGGTATGGGTTGACTCCTGAATTGTATTGACAGAGGTTTAGAAATTGCAAGAAGTTGGAGTGAAGCACATGGGTAGAAGGTATCACTTTTGTTTGCAGAGCAATGGATGGTTGGGTGAAAGTAGCAAAGTGAATGAATTTGAAGGGCTCTTTGATTTAATTGCATGGGAGCACTTGTCAAGTAATTGTTTTCTAGAGCTACGCCAGCACCTGATTGATAGCAGGCTGACTAACCTTAGGAAGCTTGCTGAGGAGGCGGACCGCTGGGTGAGCATCCGGGTCCACCAGGGTCATGTGGGAGACTCAGCCAAGAGTGGGCAGGGTTCCCAGCAGAAGAGTCAGGGGACAAGGGTAAACAGAAGGAGTTCCAGAAAGGGCCCCAAAGTAATTCCCAAGGAAACCAAAGGAAAGTTTCCCAGACTCCCCCTGAGAAGAAGCAAGGGGCCCGACAGGTGGATCTGTTCACAGGGGACCCCTGAGGTGCTTCACATGTGGTGAAGTGGGCCATTAGTCTGTTGATCCCCGGTGCCCACAGTTTGGAAAGACAGCACCCACTGATGCTCCACCCTGGCAGATGGCGAGTGTAGCCCTGGGGGAGGAGATGGGTGTCCAAGGTGAGTGGGGTCCCGCAGGGATGTCCCGCAGAGATGTCCCTTGTCTCTTTAGGAGACTGTGAGGTGGTCCCCAGGACCCAACTGCCTGATAACGCTAAGAAATACAGGCAGTGCGTGACCATCAATGGCCATAGAGTGGAAGCTCTTCGAGACACAGGAACCAGTGTGACAGCTGGCAAGTGTTACCTGGTGCCGAAGAGCAGGTTGTCCCCAATGCATTTTACCCAGTTGTTGCCGCTGACAACACAGAGAGCCACTGCAAGGTGGCTCAGGTTGCCTTTGAGAGGGGGGGTCTCTGGTACTCTTCAAGTAGCTGTGAGGCCCACCATGCCTGTTGACTGTTTGTAAGGGAACTATTTGGAGAGCTCACCTTGGCTAAGGTGGAGTGAAGTGCTCATTCGGAGATGTTGAGTCTGCTTGACTGGGCGTTTGTGACCACACGGACCATGGCAGCCAGTAAGGGTGTTCAAGAGGACCTGGAGCCTGAGAGAGGGGCCCAGGTGCCTGCCTTAAATTGAAGAGGCAGGGGGCGCGGGAAACCAGCCCCTGAAGTTACCACAGTCCAGGAGGAGACAGACCCTGGGGGGATGCCCTGGAGCCTACAGGGGAACAAGTAGCTGAACTGGGGGGGCTGCCTGAGCTGACCCATTGGCAGCAGGAAGAATGACCCTTCAGGGAAGAGTTCTACAAGGAGCAGAAGGAATGCCCTTCTCTTGTTGGTCTGTGGCAGAAGGCTGCAGACCAGGCAGCATTTGATCAGTCTGGATCACAATGGATCTACTGGGAGACTGGGCTCCTGTATGGTGAGCCTAAGGTTTCTGAGCCTGGGTCATCCCGTGTGCTGATGTTACCCCAGCACTTCAGAGCCTTCCTACTGGGGCTGGCTCATGATGTGCCTTTAGCAGGACATTTGGGGCAGGACAAGACATTTGAGAGGCTTGTCACCCACTTTTATTGGCCCCAAATACGCAAGAGTTCAGACACTCATTGCAGGACCTGTCAGACTTGCCAGTCAAGTGGAAAGAGTGGGAAGAAGCAGAAGGCTCCTCTCCAGTCATTCCCTGTGGTCAGCAACCCCTTTGAACGGGTGGGTATTGATATTGTGGGGTCACTGGACACCAAGACAGCCATGGGCAACAGGTTCATCCTGGTCTTGGTGGACTATGCCACCCGGTGTCCGGAAGCCATACCTCTGAGAACAGTGATAGTCCTCGTGGTGGGACGGGCACTGAAGGGAATTTTCTCCAGTGTGGGGTTCCCTAGAGAGGTAGTGTCTGACTGAGATACAAACTTCATATCCAAGTATATGAAGTCCCTGTGGCAGGAGTGTGGTGTAACCTACAAGTTTACCACTCCTTACCACCCCAAAGGAAATGGGTTGGTTGAGAGATTAAACAGAACCCTAAAAGGCATGATTATGGTTCTTGAGAAACCTATGAGGCATAAGTGGGATGTCCTCTTACC
Source organism: Lissotriton vulgaris (assembly GCF_964263255.1). Lineage (NCBI taxonomy): Eukaryota > Metazoa > Chordata > Amphibia > Caudata > Salamandridae > Lissotriton > Lissotriton vulgaris. The sequence goes on from NC_141687.1 coordinate 1,121,702,524, forward strand.
ATGCCTGCTCTTTGCATACCGTGAGGTGTCACAGAAATCGCTAGGGTTCTGCCCCTTTGAGCTTCTCTATGGTAACCCAGTGAGAGGATTTCTGAGTTTGGTCAAGGAAGGCTGGGAGCAATCTCCCAGGAAACCTCCCCAGCAGTTATATAGCTACATGCTGGCCTTTAGGAACCAAACGAGGTGTTTCCGGCAACTCGCTGAGGTGAATCTGGAAGCTAACCAGGAGGAGATGATGCTGAGGTACGACCAGAATGCCACTCTGGTAGAGCTTCAGCCTGGTCAGAAAGTTTGGGTCATAGCCCCAGCGGAGGCTTGCGTGCTCCAGGATAAGTGGACAGGACCATTTGAGGTGGAAGAGCACAAAAGTCCTGTTACCTACTCGGTGGACTTGCGGTCTCCCAGGAAGCCCTTGCGGGTCCTGCATGTCAACCGCCTGAAGCCCCTCTTGGAGATGTCCAAAGTGGGCATGATCTTAGCAACAGATGCTGGAATGGAGGAGGAGACCGAGCCTCTTCCTGACCTCCTGTCGGCAACAGAGCGAGATGGGTCAGTTGATGGTGTCAACCTCTCTTCCACCCTGACCCTGAGCAACAGAATGACTGTCACCAGTTCCTGGGACAGTTTTCTGATCTGTTCTAACTGATTCCCAGTGTCACTGATTGGTGCATCAATGATGTGGACACAGGAGATAGTCCTCCTGTGAAGTACAAAACTTACAGGGTGACTGACAGGGTGAGAGCTTATATCAAGGAGGAGGTCTCCATGATGCTCGCGTTAGGGGTGATTGAGTCCTCTAACAGTCCTTGGGCCAGCCCAGTGGTCTTGGTCCCAAAGGCTGCCGCACCTGGTGCCACGCCAGAACTCCGGTTCTCTGTGGACTACCGAGGGCTCAATGCAATCACGAGGACTGATGTGCACCCCATCCCCAGAGCTAATGAGCTAATTGATCGGTTAGGGGGTGCCCAGTACCTCAGCATGTTTGATCTAACCTCTGGGTACTGACAGATCGCCTTGACTGATGGGGCACGAGAGAGGTCAGCATTCTCCACACCAGATGGGCACTACCAGTTCTGAGTTTTGCCCTTTGGGATGAAGTATGCCCCTGCCATCTTTCAGAGGTTGATCAACCAGGTGTTGGCTAGGCTGGAAGAGTTCAGTGCAGCCTACCTGGATGGCATTGTAGTGTTCAGCGCCAGTTGGGAAGAACATCTGCGCCACCTCTGAGAAGTGTTGATGGCGCTGCCAGATCGGGCAGGGTTCTTTGGTGTACTTGGGACACCAGGTTGGGAGCGGCCAGGTGGCGCCCCTATAGCCCAAGATTGAGAACATCCTGGCTTGGGATCCCCCCAAGACCCAGACAGAGGTGAGAGCCTTTTTAGGACTCACTGGGTATTACAGGAGGTTTGTCATGGGGTATGGCAGCATTGTTTCTCCCTTGATAGACCTGACTTCCAGGAAGCATCCCAAGAAATTGATTTGGACTGACACCTGTCAGAAAGCTTTTGAGGCCCTGAAAACTGCCATGTGCACGGCGCCCGAGCTCTTGGCACACAACTTCTCAAAAGAGTTTATCGTTCAGACAGATGCTTCAGAGCATGGTGGGGACTGTTTTGTCACATATAAATGAGGAGTGCCTAGATCAACCCATAGCCTTCATCAGTAGGAGGTTACTTCCACGGGAACAGAGGTGGAGTGTGGTTGAGCGTGAGGCATTTGCTGTGGTCTGGGCAGTGAAGAAGTTGAGACCATACCGGCTTGGGACTCACTTCCAGGTTCAGACAGACCACAGGCCCCTCAGATGGTTGATGCAGATGAGGGAGGAGAATCCAAAGCTGTTGAGGTGGTCCATTTCCTTACATGGGATGGATTTCATGGTGGAACATCGCCCTGGTACAGAGCACGCCAATGTTGATGGTCTGTCCAGATTTTTCCGCGTTGGTGATGAGAACTCCCAGGAGGTAGGGTAGTTCTCCCCACATTTCAGCTGGAGGGGACACGTGTTAGACCTGGCACCTTGGCGTGGGTCGCCCTTCCATTTTTTGGTCTTGCCTCATGCGTTTTTTCTGTTTATGGATGCTTTGGGCACTGTGCCACTGCTATCCAGTACCACAGTGCAGGTGCTTCCTATGGTAAATTGATGTGTGGATTAGTGACTCCATGATTGGTTTGCTTGGTTTACTTGTCAGACCCTAGTACAGTGCACCGAGTGTGCCCAGGACTTGTAAACCAAATGCTGCTGGTGGACTTGCAGCACTGGTTGTGCCACCCAAAGAAGCAACCTGTAAAAGTGTGTCTCTGTCTGTCAATGCAGAGCCTGTGTGCAGTCTGGTACTGCCATGTTGACTGGGCAAGTGCACCCTCTTGCCAGTCCCTAAACCTTCCCTTTTTTTGCATATTAGTCACCCCTATGGTAGGCTCAAGGGCAGGGTGCATTGTAGGTAAAAGGTAGGACATGCCCTGATGTGTGTGGTAGGACATGCCCTGATGTGTGTGGCATGTCCTAATAGTGAATTACAGCCATTTTCGTTTTTAACTATTGCACGGTTATCTATTCTCCATAGGCTAGAATGGTCAGTTTGATTATTACATCTTATAATTTTAACTGACTCAGGGAACCAGGTATAAATTTAAGTTTAGTATGCCTGAACTCAGATTGATAAAATGCATCTTTTAGTGAAGTTGGTTTTAACATTCTGTGTTTGAAAATACCACTTTTAGAAAGTAGGTATTTTCTTGTCTAACCATCCAAGCCTGCCTCTGCTAGGTTGTGTATTCCTTGCCCGGAGTTTGAGTGACAGTGGCTGGGAGATTCCAGGAGACAGGGTGAGTCAGCACAGGGCTGAATTGAGAGACCTGCATGTACATGGGAGGGAGGAGTTGCACCTGGGACCTGATTAGGGATGTGCCTTTCCGCCACAATGCTGGCTCCACCTCCTGTGGTGCGTCTGATGTCCTTGCCCTGCACTGTGAAAGGAAAGAAGGAGTCATGTAAACAGAGTGCTCCAGGACTCACCAGAAATGGTTTGGACTAGGCAAAGGCCTCTCTGCCTTCAGAGAACAAAGATAAACGGTGTATAACAAGGGGGACCCAGACTCCAGAACTTTAGATCACTTTTGGAAAACAAGAAGAAATCTTTACGGAGGAGAGGAACCAGACAGACTGAGGAGAGAGTATCCCTAAACAGAAGTGCTGCTTAGGGGATTGGCCTGCAGTGGTTGCTTGACTGCCAAAGAAAGGAGAGAGGAACTTTGTGTGTATTTTCATTAACTTTTGAAGGATCTCCAAGGGCTTGAGATAGAGCTTGACTCCTGCTGAAGTCTCAGGGACAACAGACTTCACCCACCAGCTCCCCAAGAGTTATTTGGAAGTGCCTGTAGTTGTGTTGGGCTTTCTGAGGAACTGCGTGTCACAAGGAGCTGGAAGCGTGACTCACGGAGAAGAAGTGTGTCGCTGCTGCAGCCAATGTCGTTGCATCGCTGGAGAAGAGGATCGACATTGCATTAGATGCCGTCGCATCAACAGAGAAGCGTGTCACCACCGCTGCAGCTGTCCCATCATCGCCGAAGCCCCTCACATAGCTGGAGAAGAGGATCGATGTCGCACCAGATGCCGCCACATCACTGGGAAGCATGTTGCAGGGCCTGTCCGGCTCAGAAGAATCGTTGAGTCACCTCATGGCCGTCGGGCGTGCACGCATCATGTCGCAACCAAGAGAGGTGCCATTTTTGTTCTTGCACCGTATCTTCATCGCATCACGGCACTGCTGGTCGCAACGCCACTGAAGCGCAGTAAGAAACTGAGACCTCACCTCCCCTCGCAGAGAAGAACCAAAACATTCCCCACCCCTCATCAGTAGGGACCCGACGCATCACCGTTCTTGCGTGTAAGGAACCAACGCATCGCCTTCCCTGCAACACTTTTGTTGTATAGCGTTACACATCCTACGGTACATTGAACTAAAAGTGTTGCATCTTACATTTTAAGAGAACTAAGCTATTTCTGCCATTTTTAAGTACAGTATTGTGGATTTTTGTTGTTTGTGGTCTTATGTTGAGTCTATATAAAAATACTTATTTTATACTACAACTTGTGTGGTGTCCTTCGGTAGTGTTGTCACTGGGTTACTGTATGTGTTCCCAAATGCTTTTCACACTGCCTCTGAGATAAGCCTGTCTGCTTGTGCCAAGCTACCAAGGGGGTGAGCAGGAGTTATTTTAGGAGTGTACCCCCTTACCCTGACTAGACGCAAGGGTCCCTATTTGTCAAAGGTACCTACCTCTGCCAACTAGAGACCCCCAAATCTAACAGTTGGTATCTAAATTATGTGTCTGGGTCAACTTTTCCTCAATTTGGGGTCTTAAGTATTCATCCCGCATAATATTGTGATCTTCCTTCTCTAACACTTTCCTCAATCTTGCCTTAATGTACAGGGAAACATGCACCATAGACCAGCAGTCAGTCAGTCAATCCACTGTATTCGATTATTTAAAATCATAAAAATACAAAAAAATACAAAATACACATCCCATAAAAACATTTAAACAATCTGGATGATCAAATGATTTTATGACTATTTAAAAAGAGTGAAATATATCAAAGTTACAAATTCATAGAGCAGTACCATTAAATGTATACACTGTTTAGACTAGAACATCTTTATTTGTTGATTCAAACAGTAGCAACAAGAAAACAGGCAACATTAAAAGTATCCCAGGGGTTACTTAGCATTTGGAGATAGAGTAACGCCGGTCTAACTTGTAAAAAGTCCTTAACCATCAATAAAGGGATTAAAAACTTCATCTGGAAATCGTTGTAATAATCACAAAACATCATAAAATTTAAAGTGTTCTGTATGGAGAATTGTTACAATGACAAGGATCCGTGTCCTCTGGTTTACACCACCCCGGGAAATCACTCAACGTGAAGTGGATCAAGTCAAAATGGAACCTGGTCAGGAGCCAGCGATGGAAAGGCTTAGTCACAGTTATCAGATAGGGTTCAATTAACAAGGTGGTTTTAGTCAAAAAGTGAGCCCTAACTGATATTTTCTGTAGCTCCAGTTCTTCCCGTTCTATCATTAGTGTATTAAAAAAATCATTTTGACCCACTTCACATCCTCCTCCTCCTTACAGATCCTTTCGGGGGTTTCATATAATTCTGGCCGCCCTATTTTAAAAAACATACGCTTGATATATGACAACCACTTGATGTCATTGGCTTTGTCCAGTTTGATAATATCTTGCAAAATCGGATGGTTCAAAGTCAATTCTGGATTAAGCCAGGTTTAAGCCAACACAGAAGTGGAGCTAAACTCATGATATCCGAGACATAGCCCTGCCCTAGTTCCTCATGGATGGCAAAGGTAGATGTTGATTGAGGGACAGACAGAAGACTGCAGAGTAATCTATATTCAGCTTTCTGCATCCCTGGCTGTTACTTAAAACCCCATATGAAGGAGCCATATGCGGCAATGGCCAGACATTTTGTTCTGTATATCTTGAGGATGGCTTCTACAGGCCTAGCCCCCAAATGCTGGGGGAACCCTAATAGAGCTGTCATTGATCTGGTGACAGCCAATCTTTTAGCTTTATCTTGGGGAACCCATGAGCCTTTATCATTGAATAATACCCCTAAGTATGTAAAAGAGGTGACCTGGACATTTCCATTCCATTACAAAAGGATAATTTCGCTTTCCTAGAATTTTTACCAGTTAACATAGTATGTGACTTTCCATTGTTCACGCCCAAATCCAGGGACTGCGTATAGGCTCCAAAAGCATCCAAGAGTTTCTGGAGACCTAACGCAGTACGTCCTAGAAGGACAGCATCCTCAGCGTATAGGAGGACCAGTATTAGGTACTCTCCTACACGCGGGGTGTCCGGGCTTGCCTCCTTTAAGGATTTGCCCAGGGCGTTAATATAAAGAGTAAAAAGTAAGGGCGCCAATATACACCCTTGGCGAACGCCCCGACCAGCAGTGTCTTCCCCTCAGATCCCGTGGATCAAATAATTTTTCTACAAAAGGATCTACTATAGTAGAAGTATCCTTTTGTCTAAATCTGGTGCCCACATCACTCTCTTCATATTCTAAATCATCCTTATAATCTAAATTCAGAATATATTCATACAGATTCTCACTGGATCTGCCTCTCTGTACCTAAACCTCAACTCTGTGGATATCACCAATATCAGCGTTCAACTGACCCTCCTGTCTGCTGCTTTGAACACCTGTTCCTTGAGAGGCACTTTGGCTCCCTTTAGTCTTGTATCTGTCATCCAGATGTCTCTTTTTTTTTTTACATTTCCCACCTGGACCTCAATTAACATTGTTATCCTCTGTCACCAAAAATTATTCCTCTTCATCATAAATTCTTCTCTCTCTTTTTCCCAATACCTGTTTCAGCGTTTCATTTCATAAATCTTTATTTCAGTAATTATATCACCATAAAAGATATGCATAATTCATTTAATCAATATTAAAATAATAAAACTTGAAACATCACAATCCATCCGGGTACATAAAAGTTTTCCTATATACAGAGTTTCTGATTTTATTCTACAGTCAGTCAATAATCAGTGTCCAGCCTTGAGGTACTGACTTCTCAGGTACCACATTGCACCTAGATATTTAGCCACAGCAAAGACAATGTGGTCAGTCAGATCTGATTTCAGTACTCTAAACGCGGCCAGGCACTCCGCGAACCCCAGGCTTCTACATATGGGGATAATCCATTTCTTGCGGGAGGCGTGGTAAGCCGAACAGAAAAAGACTATGTGGAGGTCTGATTCATTGTCCACTCTGCAAGCCGGGCATAAGCTAATTGGTGATTTACTCCACTTACTAGTTAGAGCTCTGATGGGAAGAGTCCCATGCCTCCATTGTAAATATAGTTTCCTAAGAAGAGGAGGATATATTTTGTCCAAGGCTGGTTCGAATCTGTAATTGTCCTTAATAGATAAAAATGACTCCGTGTATGTGCCCAGAGTTTGCTGACGACAGAGTGCCGCTAATTTACTGTCGTAATATGCCTTTGCCAGACTCTTTTTGGAAATTAGTGGGCATGCAGATAGAGGATCAGACCAGAGTGACGATAGGCCTAGACCCTCCATCTTGATTCGAATAAATTTAAGCCATTTAATTTTCCCAGCGTTGGGCATGGCTAAGACTTCCTGTAGACCCTGCCTATAGCTGCTCAGTTCTGGAACTGCCCACAGCCTGCGCCAGTAAACGAGGGGACGCAGTGCCAGTTCTTCGCTTAAAGGTCGCAACCCTAAATCTAACCTCAGTGGAACAAGGGGCGTGCTAGGCGGAAGTTGTACCACCTGCCTAATGAACTTATTCTCCTCTTTCACCAGTTCTGGAGAGGTTACTTGGCCCCATAGCTCGCAACCATACATGGCGGCCCCCCCTTGCCTGTGCTTTATAAATCTGGAGTAGTGGGCTGACGGGTTTGATAGATGACCTATTGTTTCCCATGAGCCTCATAACCCCTCCCGAGTACTGGGCCAATTTAAGTAGTGCTTTCTGTTGGTGTGTGCACCAGGTCATATTCTCATTTAACAAGAGCCCAAGATAGTCAAAGGTACGCACCCTTTCAAGTCTGGTCCGGCCGATGGTAGGGGCGGTTCGTAGCCTTTGTGGGGCATTAAAGACCATAAATTTGGTCTTTAAGGTATTAATTTCTAGGCCATGTTCCCCACAAAACTCCACAAAACCATGTAGGACGCGCTGTATCCCCATTGGGGACTTTAAGAGCAACAGGGTGTCGTTGGCGAACATTATCGCCGGCACCCTGCTGCCTGCCAACTTAGGAGCATCAGAGTTGGCAACCCCATTGAGGTGGGCGATTACCCCGTTGACGTAGAGGCAGAACAGTGTTGGTGCAAGCACGCAACCCTGCCTTACCCCCCTGTCAACGGGGAATCGGTTTGACAGCGCCCCCTCCTTGCCACACCTCACCTGGGCAAAGTTGGCGGTATGGAGACGAATGATCATCTCCAGCAAGCCCCCGGGGACCCCCAGTTTGGCCAGCACCTCCCAGAGTTTTCTGTAGGGACCAGGTCGAAGGCCGCCCTCAGGTCCACGAATACAGTGTAGAGGCTGCCACCCTCCAGCTATACCGTTTTCCAGAAAATGAGGGCGAGCCGAAAGACCTGATCTGTGGTGAAGATCTTCCTTCTAAATCCCGCCTGAAAGGGACTCAGGATATCATGGTCCGACATCCATTCCGATAAACGATCCAGTAGTATCCTAGTAAAAAGTTTCTGGGAAACATCTATCAGGCTTATTGGCCTGTAGTTGGCTGGGAGCAGAGGCAAACCCTTCTTAAATATAGGGACTATCTCTGCCCCCAGCCAAGTCGGGGGGATCGACATGCCGTTCAAAATTGCATTGAACAGCACCCTCAGATAAGGGGCCCAGCTCATAACCTCCTGCCTATAAAGGTCACCTGGTAGCTTGTCCAGGCCAGGCGCCTTTTCGGCCGCAAGGTTCAAGATTGCCCTATTAAGTTCTCCCAGGGTAAACCCATCGATCTTGACTACGCTTTCTAAAGATTGAACCATTGGTGGAACAAGTAGGTTCCCTGGTTGGCGTGAATCAGGCACACTATACAAGGATTTAAAGTGGTCTTCCCACACAGTGGCAGCAATATTTGCATCTACTGCCGCTCTAGGTTCAGCTGAACCGTGCTTGACGATTTGCCAAAATTTACGGGCATCATGAGATGCTAAGGCAACCGTCATTTCCGACCAATTGTGCTGGTCCCATTCTATTTTGGCATTGCGGGTGGTGAGCTTGTAGGCCATCCTCATATCCCTGATCTTACTAGGGGTATCCCGGTTTTTAAGGGACTCCAAGAGGGCAGCCTTTGCACTTCTGCAAGAAGCATTGAACCATGTGGCTCTCTTCTCCTTTCCCTTTTTCGTCCTGGCCACCGGGTTCCTTACTTCTGCCAGGTTAGTGCAAAGCTCGGTGTGAATATCCCCAAGCACTCTGGAATTATCGGGAGTGGGTGACTGAAGGAGGAGTTCCCTAACCTTTTCAAGGGCAGGGACCACTGCCTCGTATAGCCTCTGAGTGTTTTTTGAGTTCTGCACTAATGCTGCCCATCTAATTCTTCGTCTGTTGCTAGATGCAACTAGACCCTCCGGAAATGCAGTGTTTATGTCTGAGTTTGCCGTTGGCATACCCTGGACAGCGAACCTCAATGATAGTACATTATGGTCACTGTCGGACCTTCTAAGTATAGTGAAATCCCTCACTTTATTCCAATCCTTTGTCCGAACCAGGAGGTAGTCAATCCGTGATTCGTGCCCTGGTCTATTAAAGGTGGGCTGGGGTGGGATGTCTCCCTTGATCCGCTCATTGCAAGCCCTCAGTGAGTGGGATAGAGTGAGGGACATTATTTGGGTGGCTAGGAGTGACCATGATTTTACCGGTGGGCCCGACAGGGTGGGTATCTCCCAAAGATCATCCTCTTCATTAATTACACCATCCAGATGTTCCGGGAGGGGCTCATACTGGATGTTAAAGTCCCCCCCAATTATGAGTGATGGGCAGAGGGTAACACGGTCGAGGAACACAGCCAACTCCTCTATTGTTCCTGAAGTGCCCGTAATGCCAACCGGTCTAGAGTATACATTTATTAATGCTACTCTAACACCGGATGCCCACTCTAGGACCACACACTGGAAGTCCCGTGAGTTGGTTGCAATGTTTCTCACCCTGCATCCAAGGTGGGAACCTACCCAGATTGACAAACCACCGGACGGTCGTCCCCTCCCACCCCATTTTGCCACGATCTGAGGTAATATAGATTTTTGGTCAAGTTATGTTCCCTAGCATGTACCCCCCCGACTCCATGTACGAGGTTAAAGTGCATGTAACTTCCCTCCTGTGTCAGCTATGAAGACGCAAATACATTTGCGTCCAACGTTAACATGTCCTCTTTCAGACCCACCATGAATGGGTTGAATAGGCCGTTCCTAAGTATGCCTTGCCAACGTCTTTTTGAGGTGTACCTTATACGTTTTTCAGCTCTGGCAAAGTAGGCCTGAATTTCTGCCACCGAGCCTCTTTTCTGGCTTCTGACTCCAAGGGCCTCTGCCCAGGCTGCCCCCGTACCCGTGAACTCTGACTTACTTCTAGCGCGGCCCCTCGCGCTCAGCTCAGCCTGCTGCCTGCCAAGATTGACTATAACCTTCGAGTTATCTGTTCCGCTCCCCGAAAAATACATTCCTGCCTGCTAGCTTCAGTAAACATCCTTCCTCAGCTGCAGGGCCAAAGGGCCGACCTGTCTCTATGCAACCAATTCAAGTAATTCATAGCCTCCGTTACCATGCTACCAGGGAAGGCCCATGCCCCCACGCTTCTCATGCAGACACTCAGGCGCTTATATACGCACTCACAGTCAGTATAGAATAGCTTCTGCCCTAGAGACCTTTCCGCCCAGATAGCTTAGTTCCTAAACATCAGATATCCGATATGATAGAAGCACAAGTTGATCTGACATGCCAGACTTCTGTCTCTTTCCGTCAGTGTAAATGTCAAGTCCCCTGCACCCCTCCAATCACACGTCATGCAGCTGCGCGCGCATCCAAGTTTCCGATTTCTGCTGACATTGCCACATTTCTGCTTAGTGCCACCCACTCGTGACACCTATCAGTGACGTTTCCAGCACACACCTCTAGTTCACGCCTCTTGATTACGTACTTGTACCACGCGTATACTGTTATCTTGTCTTCTCTCAGCTGTTACGCCTCCTGCACTGTTGCTTATGGTATGAATTAAGTATATAAGCTATGTACTGTTAATAAAATGTGGCGCGCTCACTCTATCCCTTCTGACACCCCTGTGGTGGTCAGAATCCGATATCTTAGTCATGACAATTCCTTTTTAAGGAATAAAAACCCTAAGAACTCTAACACCACGGACTCTGTCTTTTTCTTCCGATATGAGTTATTATTGATTAAGTACTTACCTGCATAGAAATTAAGAGAGTAAATTAAATATTTACGTCATTTTGGCGCCCGAACAGGGACCCCTCCCCCACCTCACGCGCCGGTTGGCGCATTGCAAGCTCTGTCCCCTGCCATCAGTTAGATGGACCATACGCGTACCGGCAGGATTTCCTGCATCTCCCTCTGACCCACGGAGGTGACGAAGACTGCGATCAGTGCCCAGACGAGGCGGTGAGGAGTGCGGAGGATCCCGACCAGAGCCTAGCCGAAAGAAACAAGGTCCGAGGTGTCAAGAGGCCCACCAGGTTTTCCGAAGTTTCCCGAAGTTTTCCGAAGTGTCGAGTCGAGTCCAGTCGAGTTTTCCGAGGCCTTCTGTTTTCCGTGCTTCCCGGTGAGTACCATTGCTGGGACGTATCTAGACGGGTTTGGGTACACAAGTCCGGTCTGCACTGTTTTTAGGCAGTGTATCTGTACTGTTTAGCAGTATATCTAGTATTCTGAATTTCTGCACTGTTCACAGCAGTGTATCTGTGCTGTTTAGCAGTACATCCGATACAGGGGGTAGTTATATATGTAGCAAATGTCTCGTCAGGTGATTAATGTCGTTGTATGAGTGACTGTTTTAATGTGTATTATTGTATTCTTGTGTAACTAGTTGTGTCTTGATTTAAGCAGTGAAGAATTAAAACGTCCAGTACTTAGTAAAGCAAAATGCCGTTTTTCAACAAGTTAAAGCAGATAGGAACTAGGAAAGGGATGTTAGAGGAAGAAATTCCGATCCCCCCTAGGGATACTCCAGGTAACTTTATGTATAATAAACATGGCATAGATGCCATATTGTATCTAGAATTATGGGCCGAGTATACCAAGCATCTAGACGAAAGACACAGATGGCCAGTTAATGGAACATGGGATGCCGAGTGCATCATGAAGGTAGAAGAGGCATTATGGAAAAAGAAAGCCAGACAATCTCAGAAAGACGCCATAGAATTCTGGCGTAAGGAATCACATAAACGTACTGAAAAAGAACTACGTAGAGAAAATAGACTTAAAGAATCAGAAAAAGCCCAAGAAAACGAACTAGTTATTGAAGGAATCCGAGTAAAAACAGAACAAATAGATCGCACCCGAAATAGCCAAGTAAACGGCATGTATCTTATGGCCGAGGGTACACCTGAGGCCCTATCAGAAATACCGAAAAACTTACCGTCACCATTAGTTCCAACTAAAGTAATGCATAAGACTACTAAAGACATATTCCTAAATTCATATTTAGAAGATGTAGCACCAGCTTATACCAATCTGCCTGTTCGTGCCCTGCCTACTGACAGGGATGGGGGTGGCACTCCGCCCCCAGGTCATGTTCCGCCGGTACCGCGACAGACCTCCCCTGTTCCGCCAGCCCCGCCTCTTCCCGTACCTAAAGTTGACCTACCGAAACCACGTCTACCAGATCCTACTAAAAGACAAATTCAATTACAGACTCCACACAGGGAGGATGCCCAAGCTTCCGCTTCAGGAGGTGCGACCGCGGGTCCCCGGACCCCGCCCTTGACGCACAGGTTATCCCTAGGGGACATGCGGAGTCCCACCATGTACAAATCACCCCGTCTTGATATACTCAAAGGACAACTTACAGTTTGCAGATATGATCCAGTACCCGGAAAAGAGGATAGAATGATGATGGCATCATTGCGGTTACGAGCCGCTACTGATTTTCTGTTAATGTTTCCAGGTATGAAAGAGCACCTAGACAGAATCTACCGGTTTATACAGACTGGAAAAGATCCCGAAAGCATTAAAGATGCCTTGGAGCATCAGAAAGTTGACACTCAAGCATATATATTACGTTTTTTCATAAATTGCCTAATAAGAGAACGAGACAGGCCTGAGACAGATCAGAGTGAACTAGATGCACTCCACAAGTGGGGTCAAAATATATCGGAAGGAAAACATGATAGACAGAATTGCATAGCCAGTATGTACAAGAAAATAAGAAAAACAGTAATAGAGATACACGAAAAAGAGAAAGATAAAGCTTCCTCCGAGGAGGAAGAAGAACGTGAAGAACCAGAAAGACCTACAGATACTATAGCATACGTAGGTAAGGGAAATTACCTTAGGAAGGGCATCCGTCCAGAAAGCAAGAGAGTTTTCTTCTCTGCCTTGACAAATCCGAATTCGGCTGAGCATCAGTTCCAAGAAACTGATAAAAGGCTTCGAGATCGAGTTGGGTACCATGTACTCAATTCTATGGATGAACAAGAACTAGCCCGATCAGCTGTATCATGGGCCGAGAATGCAGACATATATAATGATGACACAGTAGCGCAGACATTTCTGAACCTCTCCCCAGACGAGCAGAAATTAGCAGGTGTATATATGATTCAGCACCTTCTCATCAAATACAGAAAACACTATTCTGATCCAGGTCCCTTACACGAAACACTAGAAGCACTACTTATGGATAGATGGAGAGGTTTAAGCACCAAATTAATTCAAATAATTCTAGAACAGCGACACAGATATAATACCTTTGTAAGCTCTGAATACGTTCCCGCCCCACCTCCAGAAAGGAAGATGTACCACATGCAATGCGGGGGTGGTATTGAGAGTCAGAACCCCTTACGAGAAGTACACCCTGTTATGGGTGAAGATCGTGTCCTGAAACGCGTGTATGTACACACGCCTCTGACTAAGTTAGAACTGTTAGAAATGAAGAAACTAGTTCCGTGTCATGATAAAGACCCAGCAGGTTTTCACAGAGAGCTTAAAGACATGTTACTAATGGGGGATTACACGTATGATGATATCATGAAAATGTTGAAAGTATTATTGCCCACGGGTATATTCGAGAAATTGAAGGAAAAGGAATGGGAGGTGGGAGACACAAAGATTGCATGGGCAGAAATAGAAGATGAAGAGAAGAAACGGGTCCCAGGGGTAGGCCTTGGGGACAAAACTAAAGCACTACCAGGTTTGATAGTACAGGTTCTGCCAAGATTATTGACAACTAGAAAGGAAGATTGGGACGCCATCTCGTCCTGTAAACAGAAACATGATGAAGATACTAGTGATTTCTACTCAAGATTCGAGAAATGTTTTATTATTAATAGTGGCCTCAAACCAAGTAGCGAATCATATCCGCATCTTTTTGTATCAAAATTAGTCGAGAACTCCCTACCATTAGTTAAAAACCGAGTGTACAAAGTTGAAAGTACTTGGCAGGCAAATACGCCATCCCAGATGTTACAAATGTTACAATATCACCAGAACAGAATTAGAGAAGAACAAGATCAGGAACAGAAACGTATGAAAGACACAAAGATGAAAATGTTAGTAGCACAGACGGTCCCAGCCGACGGTCACAGAAAGGGTACGGCCCAGACAGGTCACCCTACAGCTCCCGTTAAAGGGACATGTAATTACTGCAAGCAGCCAGGTCACTACGTACATGAATGTCCGGTCCTGAAACATAACATAGCGACAGGTAAAACAAAAGAAAGACCGCATCCGCCTAGACAAGACCATAACCAGCAACCGTCTTCACAGAATACACAGAATACGCAGCCTATGCATGCTTCTTCACCTCCAGCACAGACAGTAGCGGTACCACAGCCACAGCCCATTGCCGCGTCTCAGCAAGTTTCACAGCAGATGTACCAGTATGCCCAGTCCGCATATCCAGATTATCCCCGATATACATGAAACAGCCTAGAGAGGGAAGGTGGCTTGCCTCTTATTGAGATTCCTGTAGATCAAGAAGGTCCTTATGTACACAGTCAAGTATTGGGAAAAGACAGAAAGTTTTTAATTGACACAGGGGCAAGTCGCACTACAATCAGCCATGATGAAGTTCCAGGGGCACCCCTCTCAGGCTCACAGAATGTTTCCCTTGGTTTTTCAGGACAGCCTATTGTAAATGAGGTATCGCAACCAGTTCCCCTGGCTGTGGGTCCGTTATCACGTGTTACAGACTTGTTACTTACTAAATCATGCCCAGAAAACCTGTTAGGAATTAAAACATTGAAGGCTCTAGGAGCTATAATCTGCTGTTCCCCGGAGGGAGTTAGACTCTTTCTGCGGGATTTCAAGGGTCATTATATGTTACGTGAATTTGATGTCAGATTGAAAAATGTACCAGATCACTTGTGGGCAAAAGGCCCAACAGATGTAGGTTGTATGCACATTACACCATACCGTGTCACGCTCAAAGTAGGTGTAGTTTTACCCAGAATCAGACAATACAAGTTACCACCCGATGCTGTAGTGGCTTTACTGAAAATCATTGAAGAGCTCATTGCCCAAGGAGTGGTCGTAGAGACCGACTCCAATGTCTGTAATTCACCCATCATTCCGATTCTTAAACGTACTGATCCCAATGCACCGCCAGTATATCGGCTGGTGATTGATCTTCGAGAACTGAACAAATGCATTATACCACAGTATCCTGTGGTCCCCGATATCTCCGCCCTATTGACTGCTATTGATTCAGAAGCAACGTTCTTTACTGTAATTGACCTCAAGAACGCCTTCTTCAGCGTGCCTATTGATCCAGAGAGCCAATATCTCTTCGGATTCAGTTTAAATGGACGCAGCTTCAAATTTTCACGCGCACCTCAAGGATTCACAGAAAGCCCCAGCATCTATAGTCAAGCACTGAAAAGGCAACTAGATTGCATTCAAATGCCAGTTAACACCGCTTTACTGCAATACGTCGATGATCTACTGATCACCGCGCGAAGTGAGCCCGAATGTGAACAAGCATCACTGACAGTTTTACACTTTCTGGCCGACAAGGGACACAAGGTGTCTCCTTCAAAGCTACAATTCTGTGTTCAGCAAGTTGTGTACTTGGGTCACTTGCTGTCCAAAGTGGGGAGACAGCTCACTCCCGATCGCATTCAGTTAATTGCAAATATGCTGCAACCCCAGACACAAAAGGAAGTGCGGGCCTTCATAGGCCTCACCTCGTACTGCAGACAATGGATTCCCCAGTATGCATTTCTAGCCAAGCCACTCATTCAGTTAACGACCCAGGAGGCAGCGACTTCGACTGTCCTCCCTTGGACTCAGGAACATACACAGGCTTTTGAGGAATTAAAGAAAGCTTTATGTCAGGCACCAGTTCTAGCGACACCATGTTACAGCAAACCTTTTACACTTTTTGTTACAGAACGTGATGGTACAGCGTTGTCTGTCCTCACTCAAGATCAAGCAGGTTCACATAAGCCTTGCGCTTATTTTTCAAGTACATTGGATTCAGTAGCCCAGGCACTCCCTGCGTGCTTAAAGTCAGTTGCAGCAACAGCGTTAGCAATCAGACAAAGTGATTCAATTGTTTTAGGTCATCAGTTAACAGTTCAAGTTCCACACTCTGTAGAGGTTTTGTTAAACAGAACCCAGACTCAGCACTTAACTATAGCACGACTGACAGGTTATGAATTAACACTATTCCAGCCACACATAGAAATTAGACGCTGTAGCATCCTGAACCCCGCAACACTGTTACCTACAATTATGACAGATCCGGCACAGCATGATTGTATAGAAATCATTAATGCAGTGACAAAACCCCGACGAGACTTGACAGATGTCCCACTGACAAATCCAGACCTGACACTTTATGTGGACGGTTCATGCATGAGAACAAATACAGGAGAATTAGTGGCCGCGTATGCCGTGACCACTGAAACTGAGGTTAAAGAAACACATCGTATTGACACACTGTCTGCTCAAGCAGCAGAGCTTATTGCTCTGACCCGAGCTTGTATTCTAGCCAAGAACAGAAATGTTAACATATACACAGATTCCCGTTATGCATTCGGAGTTGTACACGACTTCGGAGTTCTCTGGCAAGAACGAGGTTTCCTGACCTCTCATGGGGCCAAGATTCAACACGGTCCCCTCATTCAAGCACTGTTAGAAGCAATACATTTGCCCTCGGGCATATCAGTCATGAAGTGTAAAGCACATACTAAAGTTACAGATTCTGTTTCCCAGGGTAACGACCTGGCAGACCAGACAGCAAAACATACAGCATTGACTCACACCCAGATTACTGATGTGACAAAGACAATAGTACCGACAAAGTGTATGGCAGTTAAAGATCCCACCCTAGACGTAATTGATATTCAGGCACATGCTACTCCAGATGAAATAAAGAAATGGACTGAACTAGGAGGGATTCAGACAGATCAAGGTTGGATGACGAAGGGAAAATCTACATGGTTTCTCCCCGACTCAATGGTTCAAAGCCTGATAAATACAGCACATAGCCCAGCACATCTAGGAGAGAAAGCGATGTTAGACAGTTTACAGAATCTCTGGTGCAACAAACACTTACGAGCAGCAGCAAAACAGAAAGTGCGTACTTGCATGATCTGTTGTCAGTTCAATCCAGGTAAAAGCGTCCCTGTAGAGCAAGGTGGATTT
Organism: Lissotriton vulgaris; assembly: GCF_964263255.1. NCBI lineage: Eukaryota > Metazoa > Chordata > Amphibia > Caudata > Salamandridae > Lissotriton > Lissotriton vulgaris. The sequence continues at coordinate 1,121,719,924 of NC_141687.1, forward strand.
CATCCTCCCGATAACCCTTTTGAAGTCCTCCAGATGGATTATATCCAGATGGACCGTTGTCGAGGTTTCAAATATGTCCTCGTAGTTGTTTGTGCACTTTCCCGTTGGACAGAAGCCTACCCAGTATCAGATTACACCGCCCCAACCACTGCCAAGCAGCTGGTTCGTGAATTCTTCCCACGGTACGGTTTGCCCCGTGTCGTGTATTCAGATAACGGACAGCCATTCTCATCCGAGTTGATGAAACAGGTTTCCCTTTTGCTAGGATATCAGTGGAGGTTCCACTGTGTCCGACACCCCGAAGCCGCAGGCCTTGTAGAAAGGCATAACCAGACACTAAAAATCCGCCTTGCAAAGATATGTCAGGAAAAAGGGGTCGACTGGATAGTCGGCCTGCCCGTGGCACTATTCTACATGAGGATGGTCGCCCACTCAAGATCGGGGCTATCCCCGTACGAAGTGGTTTTTGGCAGACCACCGAATATGTGGGGGACGCCCATTCCGAAGAAAATCACTGATGTTGATTGTAATATGTTGACAGATTACCTTGCCTCCTTGATGTCTGCACTCCAATCATGTCGTTCACAGGTTGCCGCAGCCTTTCCTGACAACACTGATGTAAAGCCACATGAGGTCAGTCCGGGGGACATAGTTCTCGTCCGGAATTTCGACCGGAAAAGCCCGTTGGAGCCCCGCTGGAAAGCACCGAAGATCGTCCTCCTTACCACCAGGACCGCCGTCAAGTTGGAAGGAAGAAAGGGGTGGGTCCACACGAGTCATATCAAGCTTTGCAATGAACTAAAAAACGAACTGAAACAGGACTCTGACTCGTCCACCCCCACCAAAGACTGTATAAAAACTAGTGACTTTAAAGTATCCGAACGAGAGAAAACTCCCCAAGAGGAATACCGTATGAAACTCCGATCTAGCAAGTCAGACAGTTTAATTGTTTAAGTCCTCCCCTAGGTGAATCGGTTAAATAGTTTCTGACATGTATCCCCTAGATCGAGATAGAGAGAGAGAGAGACAAGTCAAAAGAAATACATATTGTAAATCACTGCGTAGTCACTGTATAGTGACATTGTTAGTAATGTTTTTTCTAAGTGTTCTAATTATTATTGCCAGTATACTGCTCCCTATATACTGTCCTATCTTCAAACATGAACAATCTGTCTACAATGTCTCTGCTGAACACACTTTTAGTGAATTACCTGCACACGAACTCTCTTACAGACTTGCGCTGCGCAACAATACATTCATTAGTATGTTACACCACTCCCATCAGACAAACAATGCTACAGACTGCTGGATATGTGGCCGACTCCCTCCCTACCAGAATTACAAGGGAGCTCTGCCCCTCTTTCCGTACCCGTTCACTCACAACGGCTCCTGTGGGGCATGGTTTAAAATAATTAATTCCTTAGATCCCGATATTGCTGTTTTCGATGGGGGCTGGGTTTGGGGAAACCTGAATTTAGTCCTGCTCGACGTCTGTTACCCTGATAAAGAGGGACTCCCCACTCGAATAGGAACTGATCTAGAAAATGAAGTATATGGATTAGGTAATTACACAATTAGCCTTATGATCCTTACTGTTGAATCCGAGGCTGCACCAGTTCTGCCCCATATGTTAGTATTACCAGTCACAGGTGAACTATGTGTTAGCAAGAAAGGTTCAGTACGCTTAGGTCATAGTAAATGCACTACTGTGGTCGAATTTAGTGACCATGGTAAATCGTCCTTCAAAGCTATCAGTCACTCCTATTTCGTTTGCGGTCATACCGCATACATACGTTTGCCTCCAGATTGGGATGGTACCTGTTATATTGCATTCCTTCTGCCACCTGTTTTTCTAGCTCCCCCTGATTACCATAGAAATACAAATCTAGTCAAGAATAGATCCAGAAGAGATATCCCACTTGTCGACTACACAGAAACGGCATGGGAACAGTACACTGATTTTAATAAAGGATTCTTTTTCTTTTTAGGACCTGTCCAAAACAGTAAATTAATACGTAGATTAACTAGAACACTTGAAGCTGTAGTACATGAAACTGCCTCCGCCTTAGGTAACCTAACAGAGGAGCAATCTGCTATACGGGTTGTTGTCCTTCAAAATCGTCTTGTTATTGACGTCATCTTGGCAGATAGAGGTGGAGCCTGTAAGGTCATCGGGTCAAGTTGCTGCGTTTTCATCCCACAAAACGCGCCATCTGTATATCAAGCTATTACCCGTCTGCATAAAATTGCAAATCAGATACATCAGAATCCAGGCACCTGGACTTGGTCCGGTTGGTTCTGGACAACGTTATCCGCTTGGGGATGGAAGATCCTATCCTTCCTAGGCATTGGCCTTGTCATAGTATTCAGCTGCTGCCTGTGCCTACAGTGTGGGCCAGCGATTTGTGGACTGTGTGCCACATCGTGCATTGAACATTCCAGTTTCCTCTCAGACAGTCAAAGGAAGAAAGATGAACATATAATGTTACAAGAACAGACTGATCGATTCATGAGGATCGATATATCATGAAGGGTCCGTAGGGAACAAGGAGGGAATGAGGTAATATAGATTTTTGGTCAAGTTATGTTCCCTAGCGTGTACCCCCCGACTCCATGTACGAGGTTAAAGTGCATGTAACTTCCCTCCTGTGTCAGCTATGAAGACGCAAATACATTTGCGTCCAACGTTAACATGTCCTCTTTCAGACCCACCATGAATGGGTTGAATAGGCCGTTCCTAAGTATGCCTTGCCAACGTCTTTTTGAGGTGTACCTTATACGTTTTTCAGCTCTGGCAAAGTAGGCCTGAATTTCTGCCACCGAGCCTCTTTTCTGGCTTCTGACTCCAAGGGCCTCTGCCCAGGCTGCCCCCGTACCCGTGAACTCTGACTTACTTCTAGCGCGGCCCCTCGCGCTCAGCTCAGCCTGCTGCCTGCCAAGATTGACTATAACCTTCGAGTTATCTGTTCCGCTCCCCGAAAAATACATTCCTTCCTGCTAGCTTCAGTAAACATCCTTCCTCAGCTGCAGGGCCAAAGGGCCGACCTGTCTCTATGCAACCAATTCAAGTAATTCATAGCCTCCGTTACCATGCTACCAGGGAAGGCCCATGCCCCCACGCTTCTCATGCAGACACTCAGGCGCTTATATACGCACTCACAGTCAGTATAGAATAGCTTCTGCCCTAGAGACCTTTCCGCCCAGATAGCTTAGTTCCTAAACATCAGATATCCGATATGATAGAAGCACAAGTTGATCTGACATGCCAGACTTCTGTCTCTTTCCGTCAGTGTAAATGTCAAGTCCCCTGCACCCCTCCAATCACACGTCATGCAGCTGCGCGCGCATCCAAGTTTCCGATTTCTGCTGACATTGCCACATTTCTGCTTAGTGCTACCCACTCGTGACACCTATCAGTGACGTTTCCAGCACACACCTCTAGTTCACGCCTCTTGATTACGTACTTGTACCACGCGTATACTGTTATCTTGTCTTCTCTCAGCTGTTACGCCTCCTGCACTGTTGCTTATGGTATGAATTAAGTATATAAGCTATGTACTGTTAATAAAATGTGGCGCGCTCACTCTATCCCTCCTGTGGTGGTCAGAATCCGATATCTTAGTCATGACAATTCCTTTTTAAGGAATAAAAACCCTAAGAACTCTAACACCACGGACTCTGTCTTTTTCTTCCGATCTGAGTTATTATTGATTAAGTACTTACCTGCATAGAAATTAAGAGAGTAAATTAAATATTTACGTCAGATCTCAAAGGTAGCGAACCCTGTGCGGGAATGTTGTTCTCTAGCCCACGTTTCTTGGAACAGACATATGTCATATTCCTCAACGAATTCCACCCACTCTGGGGAATCAAATTTATTAGCCAACCCGGCCACGTTCCAAGACAGTATCGAAAGTGTACTTGGTGCCCCACCCTCCTCGATAGAATTAGAGGCAAGTTGACGCCTACTAATCCTGCCCTGGCAGTAGTTAGAGGAGGACAAACCTCTGATGCCAGTGAACAAGTTACATATGGCATATCAGCTGGGCATGGGATGGTAGGCTCATCTTCTTCTTTTGTGTGGTCAGTAGGTGAACCCTCAGTGAGATAGTCAACAGCCTGCTTCTCTATGTGCTTAATCTCCCCCGTGGTTTGGTTGCAGTCTCCAGGGAGATATGGAGATGGTACCGATGTTTCATTAACCCTGTGAGATATTGATGTAACAGAGCAAGGTGGGGGGTAAGACGGACAGCAATGTGAATCTGTCAAGGAGAAGGTATCTAAAGCCCAATGGTGAAGTCAATCCACGTCCTCAAGGCATCCGAATCTATTGTGGGTGGGAGCCCCATTCCACCCTCCATATTTGTCTTGCCAGTGGTTAGATGGCCCACCCTGCACAAAGTTTCGTTCCGGAATCGTATTCCAATTTCAGTTTCCCCCCATGTGGGAATGAGAACCCGGGGGATTGAAATAGGTTAATGATCTAGTTGCTATGGGCGACTTAGCACCATGACCATTCCATGAGTTAATAAAGTGTGCAGTGTTAGGATCTTCAAATGAGACAATTACACAATCACCTGAGATGGATTTGTGCGAGGTCCCTATCCAAGGGACCCGTCGCACCATAAGAATTTTACTTCTGAGGTGATTGGGCAGTGGCCTGTTCACATTAAGCCAGTGGATGACCTTATTTTTTAGTGACCCAAAGTCCTCCTGCTGTTGATATGGGATTTCTGGCACCCCCGTGAGGACTACTACATAAGGTCTTACATCTGGAGGAAGATCAACATAACCCCTATAATGATTTTTTGTAAATTTATCTCTCTGTGGGATGGCGTGAAAAGTGTCGCGATTTTTAGGCCTCGGGCTGCCTGCACTTTCGGAGCTGGTACAGGAGGGGCCGGATGCTGCTTTGCACTTCCTGCTACTTTGTTGGTGGAGGTACTTGCAGGGATCTTGTGCCGGGGTTTTGGGACCTGTTTGATCGCCGGAGAGGATGGTAAAGTAACAGCAGCTGCTGTTGGAGTGTGGCTCGCAGCTGGTGGGCTAGTTGGTTTATTGCCAGATAGGGTCAGGGTGGCCAGATTTAGAATACTTTTTTCAGTCTCGAGAAGCTGGGGGCCTCATTTATGAACAGTGACGCATCGCTGCGTGAAAACAGCGATGCGTCATTTTTCACTGCGCACTCCTTGCGACACCAATGATGCGTCATATTTAATGTATGACGCATCATGTCGCAAGGACTTACAAATACGTCAGTATTTCTGACGCATCTGTAAGCGCAAAAGTGACGCATTGCTGGAGTGTGTCACAAAAGTGACGCAACTCCAGCAATGTGTCCTTTCACATGGGGAAAGCCCCATGTGAAAGGGCCTGCGTCAGTCTTAGGCCTGCTGTGAGGCAGGCGCAAGATTTTGACGCAACAGCATCCTAAAAGTGACGCAGTGAAATCTCATAGATTTCACTGCGTCACTTTTAAGAGGCTTTTTGCGGGGGAACACCCCCTCTGCATACATTATACCTGACACAGGTATAATGTGGCGCAGGGGTTTAAAAAGTGACGCATCTACCTAGATGCGTCACTTTTTAAATATGGCGCAACAAGGCGCATTTTGTACGCCGCTGGTGCGTCACAAAAAGTGACGCACCGGCAGCGCAAAACTGACGCAAGGCATCATAAATAATCCTGGCAGGTCAGTCACTCCTACAAAACACTGAACACTGAACTCACGGAAGCATTAGCACAGGCAGATGACTGGGACAAGATGACGGAGAAGAAAAGGGAACAGATCAGAACATCTATACACGGTATAATAATGACAGAATACTTGAGAGTTAAAGCAGCACCAAGAGGTCTTTGGGTCAATAATGCCCCACGAATTTTCCTGAGTGACCTAGTTTTCCGACGGGATTGGTCCTCAATATCGTGGAAATGCACACTTGATTATCTAGTTCTTATTGTTAAAACCGCGAAAAGGTTATCAGACAGACTCTTAAAGAAATTGAAGATTGTGAGAAAGAATTAAAGAAGGGTATCAATCCCGCAATCTACAAACAGAGGTTGGATGAAATTAATAAAGAAATGGAGGAAACTCGGGAATTCATCACACAGAGCAAATTGAGTAAACTTGGTAAAGATTTAAAAAAGTTCAGCCAAGAGAAGATGCACCCATATACTGCAGAGGAGTATTCCCCACAGGACACAGGATCAGACAATGAATCAACCGGTAATAACTCCTCCAACAACTCAGTAAGTAGTACGGAAGAATATTTCCCCAAGAGAGGCAGGAACAACTACAGACAACATCGCCCAAGGAGAGGAAACAGATGGCAGAGACCATTTTTTCATGGTTATAATATGCCATACTACCAGCCATTCGTCCCTCCATATGGAGGATGGATGGATCCATTCAATCCTGGTATGCAACAAATGCCACCAATGGGAGATCAACAGATGGGGCAAAATATGCACACTACCCAAAAAGAACCTCATTTTTTATCGAGAGGCCAAAACCAACCAAGAGGAAAGAAAAAATCACTCAGATGGCAAGACCAACAGAGGAATGTGCAGACACGCAGTATGGCAGCATCCCACCCCTCCACCAGCAAAACCAATCTCTCGTAGTCAATCTCTCAGGTATGGAATTGCCAAATGAACAGTTGGAAATCCTCAACAAAGGATTAGGATTTGTGCCTACCCCCCGACTAGACACATTCAAATTGAAGAGCGAACTAGCAGAATTCTGTAGGACACTCAAGCTAAAGGCCTTCTTTTCCAACCAGAATACCAATATTGGGATGAATGAACAGGGTGATTACACTCTAAGGAAAAAATCCACCTTTAACCCTCCGAATTCGACTGTACACCCAGAATTACAGACATTTGAACAGGCACTTCTAAATGGAGTGGACAAAATGAAAAATAAAAAAGTCTACCAAAATCTAAGTAAAAAAGAGCGCATAGCCCTCGAGGCTTTAAAAACTAATGACGAAATAGTGATCAAGCCAGCGGATAAGGGGGGAGGCACAGTTATCTTGAGCAAAGATGGATATAACTCACAATGCCTAGCCCTCCTACCTGACACAAGGTTTTATCAAAAGATCAATTCAGATCCAACTGAAAGACTCAGGAATACCATCTCCATCATGGTAAATGAAGCAGAGACCAAAGGCTGGATTACACCCAAGGAGGCAGACTACTTGATGACAAAAGAGCCCGTCATTCCCTACTTTTACTCCCTGCCGAAAACGCATAAGAACAGAACCCCACCACCAGGCCGTCCGATAATTTCGGGCATCGGATCGATACTAGAACCGCTCTCTAAATTCGCGGATGAATATCTCAAACCGCTTGTCCAACAAACACCAGCATACTTAAAGGACACGCGTGACCTTCTAGTACAAATTGAGAAAATGCCCTTCAACTCAAACACGATGCTCCTTGTGGGCCTAGATGTGGAAGCTCTATTTACAAGTCTCCCCCAAGATGACACCATACAAGTCCTGGAGGATGTACTATTCACGAGAGAATGGCAATTTAAAACACCGAGACATTTCATCCTCGAATGCTGTAAACTAGCATTAAAAGAAAACTTTTTTGCTTATGGTGATGACCTGTACCTCCAAATCCATGGAACCTCCATGGGGAGCGCCTTCGCTCCCTCGGTGGCAGGGCTCTATGTTAGCCACTTCGAGGAGCAACACATAACAAGTGAAACCAACATGTTCTCTTCCAGTATATTATACTGGAAGAGATACATTAATGACATCATAATGATTTGGGATACAAAGCTGGACCTACAGACCTTTATGAACTGGCTCAACAATCTTGACCCCTGGTTAAAATTTACACACACGGCTACAAGTAACAACCTCGACTTTTTGGATATAACAATATTTTCAAAAGACAATGTGCTGCATACAAAGACCTTCAGAAAATCAACGGCCAAAAACAGTATCCTATCTTATAAAAGCTTCCATCCAAAACCATTGAGGGATAACCTTCCCTACAGCCAGTTTCTGCGCCTAAAGAGAAATTGCAGTAACAACGCAGACTACAGAATACAAGCTAACGAACTGAGTGACAGACTTAGGCAGAGAGACTACACGGAGAAAACAATCAGACTCTGAAAAAAAAGAGCAAATAATCAACCGAGAGAGTGTCTCTTACAAACATTCCCAAAAGTACCAACACCGGATTTGACTACCTGCGTAACAACATTCTGTCAGGCGTCCTATGAAGTAAAGAAACTGATCAATAAGAACTGGCACATTCTTCATACAGGATCTTTCAATTGGCCTAGACCAAGGTTTGCCAATCGAAGATCAAAAAACATTAAGGATGTCTTAGTACATACTCGACCTATAAGAAAAGCAAAAGTGGTCACAACCAGAGACGTAACCATGTCACCTGTAACTGGGCATTATCCTTGTGGCTCATGCGTAGCATGTAAAACAACAACAGCATCTAAAACATTACAACTTTCTGACACACTTCTTTGGCAACAGCGTCAACACACCAATTGTAATTCGACACACGTCATTTACATGGTAAGCTGTCCTTGCGACAAACATTATATCGGAATGACATGTCGTAAAGTAAAAACAAGAATTGGTGAACATCGGAGCAATATTAGATTAAAAAAGAATACCACCAAACTGTGTTCCCACTTCGTGGAAGCAGGTCACTCCTGCGATGACATCCACTGGACAGTAATAGAAATGCTCAATGACAAAACTCAGAGATGTGAAAGAATATTATTTGAGAAGGAACAGAGGTGGGTGGAACGCCTTAAAACCCACGAACACGGACTCAATGACTCAATTCCGTGGCACCAGTTTGCCAAATGATGCTGTTTCTAATACCCACAAGTACATTGACTCACAAGTATCTGTAAAACTCAACGTTACCGATCATTTGCAAAATACATCATTGATTGGACACAAATGGACGCAATACTATGTCCATAACTCCACGCACGAATAAAGTTTGCCTGCAAACAAAAAACAAAAAACTCCGCTCGATACACCAAGAAAACGCCGCTCTGAGCGCCTGCCCCTTTAAAAATGACTGCTCCGCCCGAGTTTCTCACTTCCGGGGGCAGAGTCAGCACCAGACGAGATTGCAAACACACGCGGGTAATGGCGGAGTGAGGCAGATAAAACTACAGAATCCCGGTAAGATGACCGCGTGAAACACCGACTAATGCGATACATTTTAAACACAGCTCTGTGTCCAGTGTTTTCCCCGATGCAAGCGAGTGCCTTCCTGGTATAAGGTAGGACAACGCGCAGCGTTTACGATCACTCTCATTGTTAGTCCTCCTCGCTCGCATACTAGGGAATCTAATACCTACAGTTAGAGAGTCCCCTGCGCGAATTCAAACTAGTGCGACCCTCTATACGCCAGCGCGTAAAGTGAGTGAATTGAACTTCCAGTCCTAAATGATTGCTAACATGATTCGTAAACTTTAATTAGCGCGTCTCTTCATATGCCAGCGCGTGAAATAAACTAACTGGAACTCCAGTTTAACAAGAATGTCACCCTTGTGAATAAACTCAACCCCTTTACCCCTCCCCCTTGGAGTAAAGTCTCTGGAATGAATGAATAATAATTTTATTCAACTGAATGCGCAAACCTGAATCAGGATGTTTCAAAAAAAGTGTGTATTTCTCTATGTACTCTCCCCATTCTATTTCAGAAACCGGTGGAGCCTTTATCCCTGGAATACAAACAGGTTACTACTAAAAACAACACAAATGGTGTGAGTAAAAAGTCCATTGTCTGTTTATGTGTGAGTCCTGACGAAAGCTCTATAGACCCCTAGGGCCGAGAGAGCTGAAACATGTCGACGTTTGTGTAGATTTAAAACTACTTTGATCCAGTAACTCGATCAACCTAGTAGTACCGAAATTATTTTAATCAACCTGGAATTCACACCAATAATAAAAGTCTCTTAGGGTGATTTTCCAATTTTTAAACCTTTTTTCCTTTTTTCGAGAATTTATTTTGACACACTTTTTCTCACTTCTCTGGACACTGCACTATAGACCAGAGGTGCCTCGGGTTGAGGCAGGCAACATCACTACTTTGGAGTAACCAATGATAACTGCCAACAACCCATATGCGGGGCGGATGAACCAGATATACTGCACAACCACATCAGCATAGGGTTTTTGAGGTTACTCTAAAAACTTTCCTTACCAATGGTCTGATGTGTAACAAGTGTCTGTTTCTCCTTTCTGATTAACTATCTACTTACCCTGGGGAATGAAACAGACATTCCAATCCCTAATCCCCCCTATTGATTAATTGCATCATAAATAAGGGCCCGGGTTTCTATTCGAGACAGTCTGACTTCCAACGGGGTAAGGAGTTTTTTTAATGTTTCCCAGACAATCGTTAAAAATTCCACATCCTTTCCTTGAATCATACAAAGTGGTACCCCACCATTCTCACTTTCAATAATCAGATTCTCATGCTCCCCCATCGACTTAACTGGACTAGATTCTAGTGCTACAGGGCAACTATTTCCCATGGGAAGGAGTGGGTGGGATGGCTGGGCTAGTACTTGAGAGGGAAACTGTGTCTTCGCTACCTTAGCCTTTTTCCTAGAGTAGGCAGTGGTGGAAATCCTCGCACTCGTGACTTTAGGATTGACAGTTGGTATTGGCGATAACGGGGCCCCATCTTCCCCACCCACCCTGTCCAGTGATACGTTGGAGATGGAGGGTGCTCGGCATGGAGACCTAGCATTCGTTGCTGGTGCTGTAGGAGGTGAGGCTGGTGGGCAGTGGATCACTGCCTGCGTTAGAATCGGTGCTGGTCCCATTGTGCGATCCGGTGTTTTAGCATGGGCAAAATGCCCCAGCTAGGATTTCTTGGCAGTTGTCAGCTCCTGGGATAGTCTCCTGGCTGCATCGAGTTCGATGGAGACCCTATGCTGCATCTTACTGATCTCCAGATCTATAGCAGTGTTTGTTCTGGTGAGAAAATCGTCGAGTGTTCCATTTCTCGGTTTCCCCTTTGCTGCCCTGCTTTTATACTCTCGTGTAGACATTGTACCGTATCCTCAGCGTGCGCCAATGTCAGGGTGTTTCCAACAGCTGAATAAAGGGGGGCCAAGGGGGGTAGCCCGGACCGGACTCTGCCGTCCTCGAACGGCCTCAAACGGCCCGCTCTTTGCCCGGTCTTTGCCCCATGCTCCGTCCCGCGCGCGTCCCGCGTTGCGGTAGGGATCACGTCAATTATGTACGTGTAGGCGGTGGGCGTGGCCGCCGGGGGAAGAGGCACCAGCTGCACTAGCTGAGGAATGCTGGTCCTCGCAGTCCCCCGGTCGGTAGCCTTGTCCTTTGAACCCCAACTGCCCTCGACCCACGCGGCTTCCAGCTGGGAGCGGTGACAGGTTCTGCCGATTGCAGAACGCGCTCACACCAGCGGAAGCAGTCTGAATGGGGAGGCGTGCTGTTCCTCAAGCGGCAAACGAATGTGCAGAGTGCGATCCACAGGTGAGCTTCGAAAGCTGTTTGTGAGCGGCACCCGCGGAGCGGGTGTCGCGAAAGGTTATGGACCGGAGGCGGTGGGCGTGGCGCCGGGGGAAGAGGCACCAGCTGCGCTAGCTGAGGAATGCTGGTCCTCGCAGTCCCCCGGTCGGTAGCCTTGTCCTTTGAACCCCAACTGCCCTCGACCCACACAGCTTTCAGCTGGGAGCGGTGACAGGTTCTGCCGATTGCAGAACGCGCTCACACCAGCGGAAGCAGTCTGAATGGGGAGGCGTGCTGTTCCTCAAGCGGCAAACGAAAGTGCAGAGTGCGATCCACAGGTGAGCTGCGAAAGCTGTTTGTGAGCGGCACCCGCGGAGCGGGTGTCGCAAAAGGTTATGGACCGGAGGCGGTGGGCGTGGCCGCCGGGGGAAGAGGCACCAGCTGCGCTAGCTGAGGAATGCTGGTCCTCGCAGTCCCCCGGTCGGTAGCCTTGTCCTTTGAACCCCAACTGCCCTCGACCCACACGGCTTCCAGCTGGGAGCGGTGACAGGTTCTGCCGATTGCAGAACGCGCTCACACCAGCGGAAGCAGTCTGACTGGGGAGGCGTGCTGTTCCTCAAGCGGCAAACCAAAGTGCAGAGTGCGATCCACAGGTGAGCTGTGAAAGCTGTTTGTGAGCGGCACCCGCGGAGCGGGTGTCGCGAAAGGTTATGGACCGAGGCGGTGGGCGTGGCAGCCGGGGGAAGAGGCACAAGCTGCGCTAGCTGAGGAATGCTGGTCCTCGCAGTCCCCCGATCGGTAGCCTTGTCCTTTGAACCCCAACTGCCCTCGACCCACACGGCTTCCAGCTGGGAGCGGTGACAGGTTCTGCCGATTGCAGAACGCGCTCACACCAGCGGAAGCAGTCTTAAGGGGGAGGCGTGCTGTTCCTCAAGCGGCAAACGAAAGTGCAGAGTGCGATCCACAGGTGAGCTGCAAAGCTGTTTGTGAGCGGCACCCGCGGAGCGGGTGTCGCGAAAGGTTATGGACCGGAGGCGGTGGGCGTGGCCGCCGGGGGAAGAGGCACCAGCTGCGCTAGCTGAGGAATGCTGGTCCTCGCAGTCCCCCGGTCGGTAGCCTTGTCCTTTGAACCGCAACTGCCCTCGACCCACACGGCTTTCAGCTTGGAGCGGTGACAGGTTCTGCCGATTGCAGAACGCGCTCACACCAGCGGAAGCAGTCTGAATGGGGAGGCGTGCTGTTCCTCAAGCGGCAAACGAAAGTGCAGAGTGCGATCCACAGGTGAGCTGCGAAAGCTGTTTGTGAGCGGCACCCGCGGAGCGGGTGTCGCAAAAGGTTATGGACCGGAGGCGGTGGGCGTGGCCGCCGGGGGAAGAGGCACCAGCTGCGCTAGCTGAGGAATGCTGGTCCTCGCAGTCCCCCGGTCGGTAGCCTTGTCCTTTGAACCCCAACTGCCCTCGACCCACACGGCTTCCAGCTGGGAGCGGGGACAGGTTCTGCCGATTGCAGAACGCGCTCACACCAGCGGAAGCAGTTTGAATGGGGAGGCGTGCTGTTCCTCAAGCGGCAAACCAAAGTGCAGAGTGCGATCCACAGGTGAGCTGCGAAAGCTGTTTGTGAGCGGCACCCGCGGAGCGGGTGTCGCGAAAGGTTATGGACCGAGGCGGTGGGCGTGGCCGCCGGGGGAAGAGGCACAAGCTGCGCTAGCTGAGGAATGCTGGTCCTCGCAGTCCCCCAGTCAGTAGCCTTGTCCTTTGAACCCCAACTGCCCTCGACCCACACGGCTTCCAGCTGGGAGCGGTGACAGGTTCTGCCGATTGCAGAACGCGCTCACACCAGCGGAAGCAGTCTTAATGGGGAGGCGTGCTATTCCTCAAGCGGCAAACGAAAGTGCAGAGCGCGATCCACAGGTGAGCTGCGAAAGCTGTTGGTGAGCGGCACCCGCGGAGCGGGTGTCGCGAAAGGTTATGGACCGGAGGCGGTGGGCGAGGCCGCCGGGGGAAGAGGCACCAGCTGCGCTAGCTGAGGAATGCTGGTCCTCGCTGTTCCCCGGTCGGTAGCCTTGTCCTTTGAACCCCAACTGCCCTCGACCCACACGGCTTCCAGCTGGGAGCGATGACAGGTTCTGCCGATTGCAGAACGCGCTCACACCAGAGGAAGCAGTCTGAATGGGGAGGCGTGCTGTTCCTCAAGCGGCAAACGAAAGTGCAGAGTGCGATCCACAGGTGAGCTGCGAAAGCTGTTTGTGAGTGGCACCCGCGGAGCGGGTGTCGCAAAAGGTTATGGATCGGAGGCGGTGGGCGTGGCCGCCGGGGGAAGAGGCACCGGCTGTGCTAGCTGAGGAATGCTGGTCCTCGCAGTCCCCCGGTCGGTAGCCTTGTCCTTTGAACCCCAACTGCCCTCGACCCACACGGCTTCCAGCTGGGAGCGGTGACAGGTTCTGCCGATTGCAGAACGCGCTCACACCAGCGGAAGCAGTCTGAATGGGGAGGCGTGCTGTTCCTCAAGCGGCAAACGAAAGTGCAGAGTGCGATCCACAGGTGAGCTGCGAAAGCTGTTTGTCAGCGTTTCTTAAACAGCTGCCTGAACTTCCTCACTCACTATTTTTCTTAATCTTTCCTCCTTGTTCTCTCTTTTTTTGTGATCAATATCCATTTTTTAAAATTATAATCCGATCTAGTTAATATGTAAGTTGAGCGAGCTCCGTAATACTATCTCCTTATCCTTTCTAAATGAGAAATTATCTTATGACAAAACATCACAGGAGAAATGCTATTTAATGAATCTCCTCAACTGAAATCCTTTGCAAGAATAAAACTGAAGCCGGCAACAAGTGTATGAGGAAAAAACACTCCATTACCCGGGGAACTGATTCATATGCCTACTCTCAATAGAAACAAACCTAAATGTTTGTTTCTTTCCTACTGCCTCTTCAAAAACGTCCTCATCGCACTAAACAATGATACAAGCTGAAACGTCATACGTGCCAAAGACGACACGTGCGAAGCTTTCACCTCACACGCATCTACATCAGGGTGCGATGTGACATCCATCCTGCCAGTTCATCTACAATTAAACTATGCCAAATCACGGAGACGCAATGGTTCAATGCACTTAAACTGCTCTGTTTCCCAATGATTCAAGTCCATAAATCCCTCATATATACTTATCTGTCCGAAGCAGCAAACAAAAGAGGAAGAAGAAGGAGGACACAGAGATTATATTGGGTCTGAGCATTTTTTTTTTATTGTGATGTTTAAGTTCTATTCTGGGAGCCTTTAATGGTTGCTGCTCAGAAGGAGTAAATAAAAGATTAATGTATAATGCTAGCCTCCTGTCTTGACATAAAATCAATTGATGGCAATTCGGAACATTTCTATTGGAATGGATTCCCAAATGGGCATTCCATTTAGGGCTGTTTATGGTGTAACAACACACTGGTCGCTGGATGTTTAAGTATCTGAACTTAGGTTAAAGTGGAGTTATTGGATGCTTTAGTTATAACACCTCAAAATATTTTTGAAAAAATCAGAAATTCATCTAAAAAACAACTGTTAAAGTGCATTTACGAAATTAAGAAATAAACAGATGCAAGTACACATTTCTTAAGCAATCATGCAGATGAGATTAAAATGCACAATAACCATACCCACTTTAATAAAGAGGATTATGAATGAAGCATTATTAATTGCTGTGAGTGTTGTAGTGCAATTACCTAGTGATTTTTGTTGTTATTTATTGGCTTAAATATTGTGAGGCCATAAGCTTTGCATTTAATCTGCTAGTTATGAATAGCACAAGTGTTGAGTGTGTTAAGGATTGTGGTCCCAGCCATAATGAGCTAATTTCAGGGGGTTTTCGAGTTTATTCTGAACAATACCTGAACCATAACTTAGTTTTTTCAGTGAATTTCTAAGTTTTTTAAAGACAAAATGTAAGTGTGATAGTCAAACCCCATCTACACTTCACTTTAACTTTTGTTTTTTTCACTGAATATTTGCAGTGTTTTGATCATATACAATATCCACCAGTTTCTTGGGTCAAACCCACTACGGGCAGCTAATCTCCAATGTGAATGACCATCATCCTTATATAAGAGGACTTGACTAGAAGGCCTGACCTACAGCCATGACATGCAACCAGTCTGCCCTTGGAGGCCCACACCTACTGTGTGCGGCTTGCATCCAGGTCCTGTTTACTTTTTAATTTTTGAGGGCAACAGTACACACTGTTGTCCGAAGGGTCCTCGAAATCTAGTTGACTCGTGGACCAACAGCGAGCCTTCAGAAGGGTCCACCAAACTGGTTCAGGAGCTATGGACCCTGCAGAAAGTCCAGCACTGGTCCAAGACAATGATTGTGGTTCACAGTCCCATGGCCAGTGTTCACAAAATTCAGGGGCTGAGTTGGGAGTCGCAAGTAGAGCCCATGGGCCTACAAATCCCACTGCAAAGGTTTTTGTTTTCCATTTCAATCAAAGTGAGCATGTGAAATCTAGTATCTTTGGCAAATGGAATTGTGTGTTTGTATTTCAGGATTCCATGTAAAATGAATGTTTTGAAAGTGGCAGTTGATGCAGGACCTGTGTGCCTACGGCAGTTGGCCATATTGATCTCCAAATTAAACTTGTATTTTCACTAACATTTGGCTCCTGTGGTGGTGAAAAACAACAGAACTTGTGGCAACGACGATGGGATGTGTCTCTTTGACCCGCCCACCTCAACGATTGTGTCGGGGATGCACCCTCTGCTCCCTTATTACTCCCTTTCGTTTTATTTCCAGCACCAATGCACGCATTTGAAACAAATATTCGAAGTGGACAAAGGAGTTTATGTACATCAGCACATTAATGATCCAGATTTAAGCCTTTGATACCGACCCAATTTTTTTTAAACAATGCTTCTCAAAACTGATTGAACTGATTCACACCAAAACAAACAAAGGCATTTCCTTGATTAAAGTTCTATTTTCCTGCAAGTTTGGGGTCATTTCGTTCAGCCATTCTATCACCTTTTTTCCCACCCTTCTTTTTTGGCACCTGCTTGATTGCTATTTGAAACTTGTCCTGCCAAACCCAATTCAGATGTTTTTTCTAATGGAATGTTTCATGCAGAATTGTCAAACCACACAAACTTAATTATGAAAACATTTGCTTTTTTAGTGAAACACTGACCTAATCATAACTGCACTATGGCTATTGCTAGTGTGTAATATAAATTTGTATGTGTATTTGTGTAGGTATATGTATTCCTTTTTTTTAAGTTTGAAAGCTTTATTAGAGTAAAATCAAATATTACAATAAGGTGACATCAGCAAAATATAAGAAAAAGGCTAAAGATTGGGATAAATTAAACATAAGTAGCCAATATCACAATGAAAAAACAAAGCATTTTGAATTATTTCACGGGGAGGAGGGGAGGAGGGGAGGGAGGTAAATAAAAGCATGTTAAGAGCATAAGGAGTGAGTAAAAATAGAGAATACAATAAATGTCAGTCAGAGAGTACAGTAAAATATACAACATTTAGCGACTACTTGAAATAAGAACTTTTAGTAAAAAGGAAACAAGGATAAAACTAAAAAATCACAATAGTAAAATTGAAAAATATCATAAACTACAGGCAAGAGTACATGTGTTCACGGGGGTTTGAAATTATCCGAGGAAAATGGAGAATATGTCTTTTTGGCAGATTGATCTAAATATAAAGTGAGTGGTAACCAGTAAAGTTCAACATTTCGGGAGGGTTTGCAGGAGGAGGCAAAGGCAACATCAAGTCTATGTGATTGACACACTAGATTCCACCAACAATTTAGAGATAAAGCGTTCAAGGATTTCCAGTTAGAAACAATGTGCTGCAGTGCAAGGGCTAACATAAGGTCAAAAAGACCGTGAGAGTGTGATGGGAGTTCCAAATCATCTGAAAGGCTACCTAGAAACACAAATGAGGTGGAAAAATGAACAGAGAAGTTGAAAATACGAGAGAGGCGAGAGCATATCTGAGTCCAAAAAATACGAACTGAGGGACAGAGGAAGAAAAGGTGTAGAAGATCTGCATTGGGAGCATTACAGGTCCAACAATTAGATATAGAATTGGATTGAAAGCGAGAAATGGAAAGAGGAGAAAGGTAGAGTCTGTGATAGAAGAAAAATAGGGATTGAGTAAGAGAGGCAGTCCGGGAAATCTTCAAAGATCTGGCCCATATTTTGTCCCAAAGAGAAATTGACCATGAAGAACCCAAATCCTTCTCCCAAGACAATTCCAATTTCGATTTGAGACGGTCCGGGTCAGGGGCTGAGAAATATTGATAAATAAGGGAAGCTTTAGGAACAGTAGAGAGGACGGTAAGGAGAGAGGGAGACGAGGCTGGTGGGCTGTCAGAAGGAAGAGAATAATAACAGTCTAAAATGGTTTCCATAAGGATGAGAAATTTCTTTGCAAAAGAAGGAGGGCAGTGGAATTGAGATTGGAATTTAGGAAACGAGCAGGGGGATGAGCCATCAAAAAGATGACGTACCCAGATGACACCTTTCGCTCTCCATGAGGGCCATGCAATAGGTCTGTTATTTATTAATATGAGTGAGTTATACCATATAGGTAATAGTAGGAAGGATTCCTGAGAGACCGAAGTAGAGGAGACTAAAGGCCGTAGAAGAGAAGAGGTATGTTTGAATAAAAGGGGGTTAAGACATGGGGCTTTAGAAGTGAAGCGGATAACCTCTTGTAAAGAGTAAGGAAGCAATAACTCCTGTTCGACAGAAAGCCAGAGGGGAGAAAAATGGGAGGTTTCCTGAGAAAGCCAGCAGGAAGCTTGTCGAAGTGAGAAGGACTTGTGGTAAAGGAGAAAGTCTGGAAAGTTGGTTCCACCATTAAGTTTAGATTTACGAAGGCGTAAGAGAGATATACGAGCCTTTTTCTGTTTCCAGAGAAATTTGGACAAAACAGAATCAATGCGGCGGAAATATGAATTTGGGATACGAATTGGAAGCATGGATAATAAGTAGATCAAAATCGGGGCAATCATCATCCTGATGGAGTCCAGACGACCCCACCAGGAGAGAAACAGAGGATTCCAAGAAGCGAGTAGTGAGTCTATTCTAGAGATGACCGCATTCATGTTAAGTTGAATAGAAGAGGAAATAGAGTTAGAAAAAAGAACACCAAGATATTTAATTTTCTTAGAGTTCCAAGCAAAGCCGGTAGCCGTAAAGAAGTGGGGAAGGCAAAATGTGGTTAACGGAAGAATTTCTGTTTTGTCAGAATTTATTTTATAACCTGAAACCAAAGAAAATTCTTCAAATTCACTTAATAAAGAGGGAACAGAGGTGACCGGGTCTGAAATAAATAAAAGGATATCGTCAGCATATGCAGATAATTTAAGATGATGATCACCATACGGGAATCCAGAAATGGAGGGATTGTTACGTATAGAAGTAAGGAAGGGTTCAAGCGCCAAAATAAATAAAAGAGGTGACAAAGGACAGCCTTGACGGACTCCACGTTGAAGCGTGAATGGGGAAGTGAGTTGTATAATAGGGGAGCGAGCAGACAGGTCGTTAAATATTCCCCTTGACCCTCCACACGTTTGTTTCTTAGTGGGGAAGTGAGTTGACCATTGACGAGAACAGAGGCTTTGGGCTTAGAATATATTAAAGAAATATAAGATATAAATTTAGGGCTGAAGCCATGCCATTTTAAGGAAGCCATGAGAAAGGACCAGTCAACCCGATCAAAGGCCTTCTCAGCATCGACTGAAATGGCTGCAATGGGAATTGATAGTGAGGGGGCTTTACTTAAAACATTAAGGAAGAGTCTGGAGTTATCCGAAGTAAGGCGGCCTTAGGTATATGTATTCCTTAACCACCTACATTCACTCTTTTATCTTCGTTTACATGGCACTTTAAGACGAGGGTCTATTCCCTTTGATTCTGTGTAGGGCTTTCTGGGTTTTTTCATATGCTCTCCCTTATTCTGTATGCTGCTTTTGGGTTTTGCTAGCAGAGTGATACCTTTAGGTATCATGTGCTTTACAATTTTATTTAACTTTTATTTACTCCTTAACCACTTACCAATGACTCCTTATTCCCTTACCCTTATCAATTCTTAACCCCTTACCTTAATTAACTTCGGAGCCCTTTGCTACCAAATACCAATTAGCCCATTATCCTTAACTCTTTACCCATAACCTATTACCCATAAACACTTACATCCTCCTTCATTCTGCACCTTTACCATTGTACCCATAAGTCCTAACTCTCCTACAATTACACATATAAAACCATATTCTTACTGCTTACCAACGTTTCCTTAAGCTATTGCTCTCTTATTTTTAAATGGTTGGCCCCTTAGTCTTCACCCCTTAATCTTAATTTCTTATTCTTGACCCCAAATCTTTCGCATGTACATTTAACTTCTTACCCATAACTCCTTAGCCCATTATCCTTTTCCTTACCCATTAAAGTCTTATCACTAGCGTATCCTAAAAGCATTATCTATGTAATTATTGTGAACACGCAGGAGGCAGAAAGTAAGGAATACAGCTGTATTCAAAGAGAAATAATCATCATTAAACACCTTGCCAGGACTTTCTCCCTCCAACCACTTGAAGATGCACACAAATTCCACTTAAATTAATGCTCCAACCATTTGGAACATTTTCAAACTAAGACAAGGAAAAAAAAGAGTGGAAAAGTAGAGGGGAATTAGGAGAAGGGAAATGGGAAGGATATTATAGAAGAGTTGAAAAGAGATGGACTGTAGCACCAAAGAGTGAAATTACAATACATTTCCATCCTTTGGACACGCAAAATACCAGTCATATGATCCCTGTGCCAACCAGGCACCTTTTTGGCTCTTTTGGATCATTGACTGGTGTTATAATTTCATGATTGGCGTTGAACCCTCATCTCCACACTTTCAGGCCCTCGGAATATGGGTGCTTTTTCAATTCTGTCCACGCTTGTCTATTTCCCAACAGCACAACATTACTTTTCCATCCAACATCTTACTGGTTGAGAAAACGGCAACCCTTAGATTGTGTTGTAGAGTCATCCCATATACCAGTGCATCCACCTTGACTGTTGATGAACACCCAATCCCATCTGGTGCTTTTTGTAAAACTGTTTTTCACTGCATGGTCCAGCAGCATATCTGAATTTGTGGCACTCCCTCATGAAAAAGTTTCAAGAACTTATCTGTGGTGTTTATGTAGTGTTTTTATATCACCCAAGTAATAAGGTGGTTTTGTTCACCATAACAAACAGCAATGCCCTATCTAATCACATCGAGGTGTGTCAGCCTGACTAAAGCAAATCTTGCTGAAAAGACCTACAGCAACAGTCATGTTTCTGATTTTTAGCCACTCACCATAGGAATATAGAATATTTACATTTCTAGATAGGATCCCTTTTATAACGTTTCTTATTCATTCGTGGTAAATTATTTATAAAGCTTTTCACCTTATAAACTTGATTTGGTTCTTTTTCCCTTTTATTGGTACATTATTTATAAAGCTTTTCACCTTATAAACTTGATTTGGTTCTTTTTCCCTTTTATCTTTACTGCTGGTATGTTGTTTTTCCTCTCGTCCTCTACCCACTGCCTCAGAATAAGTCTTGTGCTCATCCAGTGGTACCTAAGGGTCATGCATACATACTATCAAGTGCATCTGGTTTCTTTTGGGGAGAGCTACCTGAAAGGGATTTTGGGTGATATTTCTGTTCACACAAAAAGAAGTTAACCTTTTTTTTCTATCTGTCTTACAAAATGCATTCTTGCAGCCAAACATTATCTCTTTAATTTAATTTATTCTACACATAGTGATTGTGGATTTCATGGCCATTTTCAAACCTCCTCCACCCATTTGTATACTGGTGCAGCCACCTCCAGAGAAGTCAAAATGCAATGGGCTCTTGCTAGAATTGAAGAAGTGATTCCATGTCACCTTTTCTATCATGTCTCTATTGCCTTACAATCTAAACCAGAGTTGTGAATTTGCTTCTTTACTGATAAATATCTAGGAGCATATTATCAAGAACGGCGTTAAAATTATCGCCGCTTTAGCAGCAGGAAACTGCAGCTAAAGTGGCGATAATGGGCTTGATAATATGCCCTTGTGAATCCCCATAGAAGCCCATGTTCACACCAGAACATGGGCTTCTATGGGAATTCACAAGGGCATATTGTCAAGCCCATTATCAATGCTCTTGATAATGTGCCCCCTAATAAGTTAATTCATAGCTTATCTTCCAAAATGATTCATATTCTGTGTGCATGCCAATGTCTATGTAAATAAACATACATCTGAGTGTTTTTTTATTCTGCGCTAAGGACGATCTTAGAAACACCCACAGAGTCTTAAATGTTACAGTATCATCAGTGTAAGAGTTTTTCCTTTCTGTGTGTCCCTCGGGATTTTAATGATTATTTACACTGTGTTTACTAGCATTTTGGTGGCTTAGATATGGAGGCCACCATTCATCCCAGTACATGTCGTGTAACCCTTAAAACCTGGAGCAAATGTGGTTATACCCTGTTCAATTCTTCATATTGTACGTAACTTGGCGAAGAAACTGTACAAGTAGCATAAAATTGAAAGCGTCACATGTGCATATATTTGCTGTAGTGTACATTTCCACTTCCAACATGTGTGACTGTAAAAGAATGGCTTCAGATATATAATTGTAAGCCGTGTAAAACAATGCTCCAGCATACATTTCGACAAACTTTTCTTTAACAACTAGGGGGCATATTATCAACAGAAGGCGATACATTGCCGCCGCTTTTATCGCTAGAAAACTGCCGATAAAACGGCGATAATGGGCTTGATAATATGCTCTTGTGAATTCCCATAGAAGCCCATGTTCACACCAGAACATGGGCTTCTATGGGAATTCTCAAGGGCATATTACCAAGGCCATTATCGCTGTGTTATCGGCAGTTTTCTACCGATAAATTCGGCGATAATGTATCGCCTTCTGTTGATAATATGCTCCTATATTTCACTACTAAGTGAGGGCCGTTGCTCTCAGTGCTGCATGTTTCAGGTATAAAAGAGGGACATGCTAAATTGTAAGAATAATATTCCCCATCAGTGCCTAATTATAAGATGCTTGTTTCATGTATAGGCTAATGTGACTTTTCCTATTGAGATAGGCTACTTATAATTAAAAGTCAGTTTTTTACAAGTCAGCATAGCAAAACGCTTTGGAGTGAATTCATACTTTATTTCAAGTATTTTTCAATAATCTATTTCACAGGCGTATGTAGATTGTTGCTCAATATAAAGGCGATTTATAAAAAAAACGTATACTGTCTTGAAGATTTAGCAGTTAAATAATACCGTTCCTCGGCTATTCACTTCTGACGGTGGTTAGCTTCTTGATGTGTTCTGAAATGCTCCTTTGCCCAGATGCAATTGCCCTGACTCTACCGACAGGAAGACCGGGAGAAGTAATAACTATCTGTTTACTCTGGAATCTCAGAAAGGGCAGTGAGCATGCACACAGATATTATTACAACGTGTATGCATTTGGCCTTTTTCATGTGTTGACACTCAACAAGATTTAGTGCAAGGAATGCATTTTAACTGGGATCTCTCTCAGCCATACTTCCGGTTCAAATTTTGATGGAATCTGTTTACCGAAACAGGGAAGGCTTGTCATGAATGAGAGATCCTTATAACAACAAGGTATCACCTGGGCGGGGTTTAAGAGCTCAGGACTCTGGAACAAGATTATAGCCATATTGGAAGACACCAAATAAGAATTCTGGGGAATAGTGTCCAGGAAATCGAACAGGAACTGCTGAAAAAGTAGGTAATTGCAAACAAAACAGGTGATGGACCGAATGTGGATCAATGTCATACATTCATCCCAGTCTAAAGATCTGGGCCCAAATCCATCGTTTTTTTGCACTCCACACCACCCTGGGTTAGACAATGGCGATATGCAAATCAGCTCTGACCCTGTGCCCCATGGGAACAGTCCAGTCCGAAGTACAAAAGCCATGTCCTTCCCAGAACGGAATCAAGCATCCGAGGACCGGACCGGTTTCGAGGTAACACCTCTCATCAGCCCGGCTAGCTTGACTCCAGTGGTGTGGAGTGCCTGGGACCCACGTCTGGGCATCCCCAGCGCACTTAGGGCGGCAATTGCAAACAAAACAGGTGATGGACCGAATGTGGATCAATGTCACACATTCATCCCAGTCTGAAGATCTGGGCCCAAATCCATCGTTTTTTTGCACTCCACACCACCCTGGGTTAGACAATGGCGATATGCAAATCAGCTCTGACCCTGTGCCCCATGGGAACAGTCCAGTCCGAACTACCAAAGCCATGTCCTTCCCAGAACGGAATCAAGCATCCGAGGACCGGACCGGTTTCGAGGTAACACCTCTCATCAGCCCGGCTAGCTTGACTCCAGTGGCGTGGAGTGCCTGGGACCCACGTCTGGGCATCCCCAGCGCACTTAGGGCGGCAATTGCAAACAAAACAGGTGATGGACCGAATGTGGATCAATGTCACACATTCATCCCAGTCTAAAGATCTGGGCCCAAATCCATCGTTTTTTTGCACTCCACACCACCCTGGGTTAGACAATGGCGATATGCAAATCAGCTCTGACCCTGTGCCCCATGGGAACAGTCCAGTCCGAACTACAAAAGCCATGTCCTTCCCAGAACGGAATCAAGCATCCGAGGACCGGACCGGTTTCGAGGTAACACCTCTCATCAGCCCAGCTAGCTTGACTCCAGTGGTGTGGAGTGCCTGGGACCCACGTCTGGGCATCCCCAGCGCACTTAGGGCGGCAATTGCAAACAAAGCAGGTGATGGACCGAATGTGGATCAATGTCACACATTCATCCCAGTCTAAAGATCTGGGCCCAAATCCATCGTTTTTTTGCACTCCACACCACCCTGGGTTAGACAATGGCGATATGCAAATCAGCTCTGACCCTGTGCCCCATGGGAACAGTCCAGTCCGAACTACAAAAGCCATGTCCTTCCCAGAACGTAATCAAGCATCCGAGGACCGGACCGGTTTCGAGGTAACACCTCTCATCAGCCCGGCTAGCTTGACTCCAGTGGTGTGGAGTGCCTGGGACCCACGTCTGGGCATCCCCAGCGCACTTAGGGCGGCAATTGCAAACAAAACAGGTGATGGACCGAATGTGGATCAATGTCACACATTCATCCCAGTCTAAAGATCTGGGCCCAAATCCATCGTTTTTTTGCACTCCACACCACCCTGGGTTAGACAATGGCGATATGCAAATCAGCTCTGACCCTGTGCCCCATGGGAACAGTCCAGTCCGAACTACCAAAGCCATGTCCTTCCCAGAACGGAATCAAGCATCCGAGGACCGGACCGGTTTCGAGGTAACACCTCTCATCAGCCCGGCTAGCTTGACTCCAGTGGCGTGGAGTGCCTGGGACCCACGTCTGGGCATCCCCAGCGCACTTAGGGCGGCAATTGCAAACAAAACAGGTGATGGACCGAATGTGGATCAATGTCACACATTCATCCCAGTCTAAAGATCTGGGCCCAAATCCATCGTTTTTTTGCACTCCACACCACCCTGGGTTAGACAATGGCGATATGCAAATCAGCTCTGACCCTGTGCCCCATGGGAACAGTCCAGTCCGAACTACAAAAGCCATGTCCTTCCCAGAACGGAATCAAGCATCCGAGGACCGGACCGGTTTCGGGGTAACACCTCTCATCAGCCCAGCTAGCTTGACTCCAGTGGTGTGGAGTGCCTGGGACCCACGTCTGGGCATCCCCAGCGCACTTAGGGCGGCAATTGCAAACAAAGCAGGTGATGGACCGAATGTGGATCAATGTCACACATTCATCCCAGTCTAAAGATCTGGGCCCAAATCCATCGTTTTTTTGCACTCCACACCACCCTGGGTTAGACAATGGCGATATGCAAATCAGCTCTGACCCTGTGCCCCATGGGAACAGTCCAGTCCGAACTACAAAAGCCATGTCCTTCCCAGAACGGAATCAAGCATCCGAGGACCGGACCGGTTTCGAGGTAACACCTCTCATCAGCCCGGCTAGCTTGACTCCAGTGGTGTGGAGTGCCTGGGACCCACGTCTGGGCATCCCCAGCGCACTTAGGGCGGCAATTGCAAACAAAACAGGTGATGGACCGAATGTGGATCAATGTCACACATTCATCCCAGTCTAAAGATCTGGGCCCAAATCCATCGTTTTTTTGCACTCCACACCACCCTGGGTTAGACAATGGCGATATGCAAATCAGCTCTGACCCTGTGCCCCATGGGAACAGTCCAGTCCGAACTACAAAAGCCATGTCCTTCCCAGGCACAGGGTCAGAGCTGATTTGCATAAAGCCATTATCTAACCCAGGGTGGTGTGGAGTGCAAAAAACTATGGATTTAGGCCCAGATCCTTGTACTGGGGTGAATGTAAGACATTGATCTACATTCTGTCCATCAAATTGTTTTTTGTAATTTTCTCCCTGAGTGTACTGGGGTAGCTCAGACGTGGGTCCCAGAGCCTCCACACCACTGGAGTCAAGCTAGCCGGGCTGATGAGAGGTGTTACCTCGAAACCGGTCCGGTCCTCGGATGCTTAATTCCGGTCTGGGAAAGATATGGCTGTGTAGTTCGGACTGGACTGTTCCCATGGGGCACAGGGTCAGAGCTGATTTGCATAAAGCCATTATCTAACCCAGGGTGGTGTGGAGTGCAAAAAACGATGGATTTAGGCCCTTATCCTTGTACTGGGGTGAATGTAAGACATTGATCTACATTCTGTCCATCAAATTGTTTTTTGTAATTTTCTCCCTGAGTGTACTAGGGTAGCTCAGACGTGGGTCCCAGAGCCTCCACACCACTGGAGTCAAGCTAGCCGGGCTGATGAGAGGTGTTACCTCGAAACCGGTCCTGTCCTCGGATGCTTGATTCCGGTCTGGGAAAGATATGGCTGTGTAGTTCGGACTGGACTGTTCCCATGGGGCTAGTCAGACAGAAGTTCCCTTTGGGTGAAATATCAACAGTACCTAAGTACTCACAGGCATACAAACAACAATATACATCGAAGCAATGTAGATAAACAGGATACAACCACTCTATGTGAAAACACTCTCAAAACAATTCAAATTAAAAAAACAATTTATTAAAAAACATCACATTAGATAAAAACAGAAATCTGGGAAACATATAAGGACGGTGCGTCACTGTTGGACTTTCCATATTTACAAGGCCACGTAAAGTCACTCTGCGTGACTTTTCATGGCTTGTAAATATGGGCCTCTTTCATGCATTACTCTGTGTGAAAGGGGAGTTCCATGGGTTTTGCTGTAGGTATTTGTTGTAAGTAAAGTGCAGCCGTTTTCTTGTAATAAAGGTTATTTATTCAATGGGGCTTCCAACTGTCATAACTAATAACCCAATTTCATTTCATTATATTTCCCCTTTATTACCAAGTATAGTACCTTTCCTTGGTGGAAACAAGACATGCTGTAGGTATATAAATGAGCAAACACAAACACAGACTTCTCCAAAACACTTTCATATGATAACTGGCAATTTGTCCATAATATATATACTGTAATACACCAGACCAGTGGTTTTTAGTGTTTTATTTATCAAAAATACAAAAATATATTCAATAATTATTTTTCTTTTTATATATGAATATTCTTTATATATAAAAGCAAACAGGCAAATACCTACATGCTTTTACTCAAAAAGCACCCACAACAATACTGTAATTAAACAAATACATACACAACACCTAATATTACACAGTGGAAATATTAAAACTAACACAAGACCCTAAGACTAGGACAATATAAAAAACAAATGAACAGTGAACATACAAAGCAAAAAACATTTACAGAACAAAGAAGACAAAAATAATTAATTAGTCTTTGTACTTGAATTAATCAGTAAAGCAGACAAAACAGTGCTTTCATAACCAGAGATGCGCCGACCCGCGTTTTGGAAGTTACTGGAGAATGAACAAGTCCTTCATCAGGGCGCTGCCTGGATAAACATATTTCAGTGGCAGAAAGCCACCAACACAGGATGTGATTTTACTTGTTATCTGACTGCGCAGGGTATTCAATGGAAGTTCACAACCAATGGTTGGAAAGCACAATTCATGGAGATGAAAAACCTCGAGCACGCTGGTAAGGAATCATCGGCATCTCTATGGAACATGAATGTAGGACTACTCGACCGCTGCAGTATCTAAAGATGCTAGAGGATAGTCATACAGATGAGCTACATATGATGTTTGGCACCTTTATCCTGTGGCAGCGTGGATGATGGTGGAGATCTCCACCTCTCCAGAGAACTAGAGAGAGCTTTCTCAGTGAATTAGTGCCCCTGTCTGTAGCAGGATCCAAGACTCAAAAATGGCTGTGGAGGCTCTCAAGAGGCACTGATGAATCCAATCCATGTATGAGACTACTATGGAAGAAGACCACCTGCCTCAGTTCAGATGCTTTGCAAACAGTTTTTAGGTCTTTGAAGGCTGTGCTCATTGTATAGTATGATAACGGTGCCTAGCTTCTATTTACTGTTGTCAGCAACAGTCTTGTCTTCCCTATACTATTTTTGTGATCACTCCTCTCTTAGGGGTATATTTAATAATCATTCACGCAAAGCCGGGCAGCAAACAAAGTTGCTGTGCTGCTTTGTGTGATAGAGAGAGAGTGGAAATGCTCCATATTTACAAGGATATGGAGCATTTTTGCTCTCTTGTAGCGCATGTGCATTGTGAGCTGTGTAATGCCAAAGCTGGCACCCTTGCACCATAGTGTTAGGGGGCCTGCATTATAGGGGAACGTCTTTTACAATGCAGTTATAACCATACTGTGCCTTTACCATGCAGCTTTTACGAGGCATGCATTTACCATGTATGCTTTTTATGGTGCCTTTACAACACATACCTTTAGCATGCACGGTAAGTGTGGGTGTAGTATACACAGGGTAAGGGTGTTTTTAGGGTTTAGGGTTGAATAAGGCTAGTGGTGGAAAGGGTATTGTTAGGGTTATGGGGTGGTCAAGATGTAGAAAGAATTTTTTTAGGTATTAGGGGTGGGCAAGGGTATTGTTTTGAAAGAGGGGTTTTTGCATTTACAGGTGGGTAAGTGTATTGGGTAGAAAGCCTATTTTTAGGGTTTAGGAGTGAGTAACGGTATTGGGTGGAAAGGGTATTTTTAGGTTTGGGATGTAGTGGTATTGTGTGGTAAGGGTATTTTAAGGTTTAGGGCAAGGTCAGGGTATTGTGTCGTAATGGTAGTGTTAGGTTTATGGGGTGGGTAATGGTATTAGATGGTGAGGGTATTTTCACGAAATTTTAAAAAACTTCCCCTTTTAGTTCAGCTGGTATGTTGAAAGTTTCAGAGTGATCCTTCAAACGAGGTCTGAGAAAAAAGGAGGGTCCCAAAACGCATTTTCCTAATGTTATGTTTATGGGATTTTTAATTTTTTAAACACGACTACAGCCCGAATCGCTGAAAGGAATTACTCCAAACTTGGCAAAAAAGCTAGGTGTTGGTCTAGATAGCAAGCTTTTTGAAATTAAGTGTAAATTCATCCAGTAGTTTCAAAGATATTTAAGTTTAAAAAAATATAGATATCTGGGGACACAAGCCCTTGCAGTGGACTCATGGATCTTACTAAAATTTGATTAGCTGCCAGCAGTTCAACCAGGAAGTGTTGGCAATCATCTTGGGACTCGGCTTTAAGCCGAGTCCCAGAAAAAAAATGTAAAATAAAAAAAAGGGGTCAGGGTAGGAATATCTGGGGACGAGAGGGGCCCACAGGAAATCCACCGGGGGATTAAAGCATTTAAAAAAAAAATTGCAGCAAATTTTCGGGTGGTTCCGCAGGTTCACAGCAACATTTTTAAAGAAACACACAGGCTACCGGGCATCTTTTGAAAGAAATACCAAGATGAGCAAAATCCCGTGGGCATATTTTTAAAAATAAGCGGGGGTGCTCACGCAGCACTCTCATGCCCCGGGGTCTGCAACCTCACAAGGGCTAACAACAATAAACATGCGGGAGCTCGCATGGCCCCTACAGTCCCTGTGACCATCATTACCATGGGGCTATTTACTCAATTTGTGTGGGGGAGGCCCGTATGGCCTCCCGTGCTGCAGGAGGCAAAAAAGAGGTCAGAAACAAGCAGCAAGAGGCAGAAAAAAGGACAGGAGCAAGCGAAAATAGGGAAAATAATGGGCAGAATGAGCAGCAAGTTGCATAATAGAGGGCAGTAGCGAGGAGAAAAGAGGCAGAAAAACACACAGAAAAAGAGCAGAGGAGGCACAAAACTGAAGGTAGCAGAAGGTATTGGTTTGCAGGCAAGCTGGACAGGAGGACTGTCACAGGGGGGCTGGCATGAAGTCCTATTCCTGTGGGCCCCCTACTTTGTTTTACCGTGTACCCACTGACCCTCATTCATACACTCACGCACCCACTCATAGATCCACTCATACACTCATACACCTACACAAGACCCACTCAGAGGCTCACTTATCACTGACTGACACACTCAGACACTCATGCACCCACTCACAGATACATTCAAGCACTCATTCACCCACTTACAGGCCAACTGAGATAGATACACACACACACACACACACACTTAGAGACCAACTTAGAAACTCATTTACACACCTACTCACACACTCATGCATTCACTCACAGACCCAGTCAAAGACACTTGCATGCTCTCACAGACCCACGCAGACACTCATCCACCCACTCAGAGACTCATTGATCCACTCACAGACCTTCAAATACACTCATGCACCCACTTATAGACCCAATCAGTGACTCACAAACCGACTTAGACCCATTCAGACACTCCTGCACTCACTCACAGATCTACTCAGAGACATGTGCACTCACTCACAGACCCATTCAGAGTCTAATGTACTCACTCACAGACCCACCCATGCCCCAACTCACAGACTCACGTAGACAATCACACACCCACTCACAGACCTACTTAGAAATCCACACACCCACTGACAGACCCACCCAGACACTCTAGCACCCACTCACAGACTTACTGAGATACTCACACAATCACTCAAACACTCACTGTCAAAGATTAGTGGTTACATTTAGGAAATAAAACAAAAACAAACCTTGGAAATTAATGGGATCTAAAGGTTACAGGGTTGTTATAGTTAGGAAATAACATTATGAAAATGTCAGAAATTCACTAAAATAACCAAATGTTACAGGGTCTTGTACAAAACCATTTAAATTCAGCAGTTACGGTTAGCTGAGCTAACTATAACTTATGCCCCCACAATGCACTGCTTATGACATCAGATGTTACATCACTCAATACGTAATCAGTGACATCACTGATGAAATCTCAAATTACATCTCTGAAGACATTATCACCTGGACCACTCACACACCCACACTACAACTAATACACCCACGCACATGCCCACACAACCACTCACATACCCATTAACAGACCCATACAAGTACTCTCACAACCACTCACTCATCTATACAGCCACTCACACACCCACTCACTCATTTAGCCACTCACTCACTCATATAACTACTCATAAAACCAGTGGTAACTAGACCTAATATCGAATTTAAAATATAAAATGGCCATATTATCAAAGTAAAAATATAGAATGGACAAAATATCGAATAGACACAATATAGTGATGAAAAATATCGAATTGAAGATAAGTAATTTAATATCGATTTTGAAAATATAGAAAGTCAAAATATCGAAGTATATAATATAGGCATTCAAATATATCAAATTTTTAATAATATCAAATTTTTTAAAGTGTTTTGTATGTTAGTATATGTGTGAAAAGTGTATATTATTTTTGTAATTTATTTTAAGTAATGAATTTTATGTTATTTAATTGTTGCGTAATTTTATTCTGTAGCAGGTTGTGGATTTATTGGGGAATAGGGTGGGAAGTAATTTAATTATATTAAATTAAATATTAATTTTTTAGAAATTACTAATTATTTTAATTTAATTTTGCGTTTTAGTTCTGTAGCGGGTTGTGGGTTTATAGGGGAATAGGGTGGGAAGTAATTTAATTGTAATTAATTAAATATTTTTATTTATTTATTGGTATTCATTTTCAATTGATTGTTAATGAATTTTTAATTGGTAATTACTTTTTATTAGTTGAGTAATTGATAATTATATTAATGTTATTAATTTATTTTCTGTAGCGGGTTGTCGGTTTATAGGGGAATAGGGTGGGAAGTAAATTAATTGTAATTAAGTAAATAATTTGTATTTATTTATTAGTATTGATTTGTAATTTATTGTATATTAATTTTTAATTGGTAATAACTTTTTATTAATTGGTATTTAATTTGTATTTGATTAATTGATAATTACGATAATTGTATTGATTTATTTTTTGTAGCAATTGTAGGTTTATAGGGAAATAGGGTGGGAAGTAATTTAATTGTAAATAATTACATATTAAAAATACTTTCTGTGTATTGATAATTTCCTGTAATTAATAATTGGTATTAATTTTTATCATGGATGAGTTTTTTTATTGAAAATTAATTTGTTGTTAATTATGAATATGTAATTCATTTTTAATACCTAATATTTATGTGTATGTCTAATTAATTAATTATCACTTATTATTAAATTGGTAATTAATTTTAATTAATGTTTTATTGGTATTGATATTTAATTTATTTTTATTAATATATTAAATCATTACTTTCCCTACTGTTAAACTCACTGGAGTGGGAATAGTAATTTTTACCCTCCCGCTATCCAACGCTTTCCCTACTGTTGCACTCTCTGGAGTGGGAATAGTAATTATTACCCCTACACTATCCAATTTTTTCCCTACTGTTGCACTCTCTGGAGTAGGAATAGTAATTATTAACCCTACGCTATCCAACGCTTTCCCTACTGTTGCACTGTCTGGAGTGGGAATAGTAATTTTTACCTCTACGCTATCCAACGCTTTCCCTACTGTTGCACTCTCTGGAGTGAGAATAATAAATTTTACCCTCCCGCTATACAACGCTTTCCCTACTGTTGCACTCACAGAAGTGGTAATAGTAATTTGTACCCCTACGCTATCCAACGCTTTCCCTACTGTTGCACTCTCTGGAGTGGGAATAGTATTTTTTACCCCTACGCTATCCAATGCTTTCCCTACTGTTGCACAATCTGGAGTGGGAATAGTAATTTTGAACCCTACGCTATCCAACGCTTTCCCTACTATTGCACTCACTGGAGTGGGAACAGTAATTTTTACCCCTACTATATCCAACGCTTTCCCTACTGTTGCCCTCACAGGAGTGGTAATTTTTACCCCTACGCTATCCAACGCTTTCCCTACTGTTGCACTCTCTGGAGTGGGAATAGTATTTTTTACCCCTACGATATCCAACGCTTTCCCTACTGTTGCACTGTCTGGAGTGGAAATAGTAATTTTTAACCCTACGCTATCCAACGCTTTCCCTACTGTTGCACTCACTGGAGTGGTAATAGTAAATGTTACCCTCCCGCTATCCTACATTAAAAATATTGTATATTTTTTATTAATATTACGTTAATATATATATGTATTAAAAAAAATCTGTTTATTTTTTTACTTAAATTAAATATTTTCTATTTTTAAGGTTATTTAAGTATTTTTAAGTATGCTTTAGTTAATTATATTTATTTAATTACTTTTAAGACATTTAAAAAAATATTTTGACTAACTATATTTTTCTAACGATTTTTTTGATTCAATATTTTTGTACTTACCTGTTTGTGGATAGGACTTCGATATTTTTACATTCTATATTTTGTCATCTGTATTTTTGTATTTCTGTATTCGATATTATGTCAGTGATCCAAAACAGTCACTTATTCATACAGCAACTCACATGGCCACACACTCGCCTATACAGTCTCTTAGCGCAGCCACTCACTCCTACACTCACTCACAAACTCACACACACACCCAATCACTTACATACCCATTCACACATCCATACACGCATTCTCACATCTGCTCCATCTCCCATAAAGCCTTTCACACAGACACTCACTCTCCAATACAGCAATTCACGCAGACACTTTCTCTCCAATACCACCACACATACACCAACTAACTTAATCAAACACCCATTAAAGCAGCCACTCACTCACCCATAGAGTGACTCACACATCCACTCACCACCCATACAGCCACACACACACCCATAGAACTACTCACACACCTACTCACTCACCAATACAGCCACTTACAAGGCCAGTCACTCAGTCTCATAGCTACTCGCACACCTACTTATACACCCATAAGTACACTCACACACCCATACAACCACTCAGACCCTCACTCACACACTGATACAGTCACACAGCCACTTACATAATGTTCCGTTAAAAGTAGTATCACTCAGTAGTAGTACACTTAGTATACTAATCTACCTTTGTAGCAGGTTAGTATATATTTAACACCTGTAAACTCTTAGAAAACAGTTACACTCTTTCTGGATGATGTCATCAGTGATGTCACTGACAATGCCATGAGTGATATACGGGCGCCGATTCCGATCCGGTAAAAAAAATCCCCCGTACGATTCGTATTCGTAGCCGTTTCCGTACGACTCGTAAACACACCGTACGACCCGGCGAGTAATTTTTACCCTCCCGCTATCCAACGCTTTCCCTACTGTTGCACTCTCTGGAGTGGGAATAGTAATTATTACCCCTACACTATCCAATTTTTTCCCTACTGTTGCACTCTCTGGAGTAGGAATAGTAATTATTAACCCTACGCTATCCAACGCTTTCCCTACTGTTGCACTGTCTGGAGTGGGAATAGTAATTTTTACCTCTACGCTATCCAACGCTTTCCCTACTGTTGCACTCTCTGGAGTGAGAATAATAAATTTTACCCTCCCGCTATACAACGCTTTCCCTACTGCTGCACTCTCTGGAGTGGGAACAGTAATTTTTACCCCTACACTATCCAACGCATTCCCTACTTTTGCACTCTCTGGAGTGGGAATATTAATTTTTACTTTCCCGCTATCCAACGCTTTCCCTACTGTTGCACTCACAGAAGTGGTAATAGTAATTTGTACCCCTACGCTATCCAACGCTTTCCCTACTGTTGCACTCTCTGGAGTGGGAATAGTATTTTTTACCCCTACGCTATCCAATGCTTTCCCTACTGTTGCACTCTCTGGAGTGGGAATAGTAATTTTGAACCCTACGCTATCCAACGCTTTCCCTACTATTGCACTCACTGGAGTGGGAACAGTAATTTATACCCCTACTATATCCAACCCTTTCCCTACTGTTGCCCTCACAGGAGTGGTAATAGTAATTTTTACCCCTACGCTATCCAACGCTTTCCCTACTGTTGCACTCTCTGGAGTGGGAATAGTATTTTTTACCCCTACGATATCCAACGCTTTCCCTACTGTTGCACTGTCTGGAGTGGAAATAGTAATTTTTAACCCTACGCTATCCAACGCTTTCCCTACTGTTGCACTCACTGGAGTGGTAATAGTAAATGTTACCCTCCCGCTATCCTACATTAAAAATATTTTATATTTTTTATTAATATTACGTTAATATATATATGTATTAAAAAAAATCTGTTTATTTTTTTACTTAAATTAAATATTTTCTATTTTTAAGGTTATTTAAGTATTTTTAAGTATGCTTTAGTTAATTATATTTATTTAATTACTTTTAAGACATTTAAAAAAAATATTTTGACTAACTATATTTTTCTAACGATTTTTTTGATTCAATATTTTTGTACTTACCTGTTTGTGGATAGGACTTCGATATTTTTACATTCTATATTTTGTCATCTGTATTTTTGTATTTCTGTATTCGATATTATGTCAGTGATCCAAAACAGTCACTTATTCATACAGCAACTCACATGGCCACACACTCGCCTATACAGTCTCTTAGCGCAGCCACTCACTCCTACACTCACTCACAAACTCACACACACACCCAATCACTTACATACCCATTCACACATCCATACACGCATTCTCACATCTGCTCCATCTCCCATAAAGCCTTTCACACAGACACTCACTCTCCAATACAGCAATTCACGCAGACACTTTCTCTCCAATACCACCACACATACACCAACTAACTTAACCAAACACCCATTAAAGCAGCCACTCACTCACCCATAGAGTGACTCACACATCCACTCACCACCCATACAGCCACTCCCACACCCATAGAACTACTCACACACCTACTCACTCACCAATACAGCCACTTACAAGGCCAGTCACTCAGTCTCATAGCTACTCGCACACCTACTTATACACCCATAAGTACACTCACACACCCATACAACCACTCAGACCCTCACTCACACACTGATACAGTCACACAGCCACTTACATAATGTTCCGTTAAAAGTAGTATCACTCAGTAGTAGTACACTTAGTATACTAATCTACCTTTGTAGCAGGTTAGTATATATTTAACACCTGTAAACTCTTAGAAAACAGTTACACTCTTTCTGGATGATGTCATCAGTGATGTCACTGACAATGCCATGAGTGATATACGGGCGCCGATTCCGATCCGGTAAGAAAAATCCCCCGTACGATTCGTATTCGTAGCCGTTTCCGTACGACTCGTAAACACACCGTACGACCCGGCGAGTACGATCCGGACCGGGTGATCAGGACGCTATTCGTACGGTCGGCGTCAGGTAAGGGCGATTCGTATGGAAAAGCGCTCATTCACATACACACCGTACGCCGCGTACCCCCCATGATAGCCGGGGTACGCGGCGTACCCCTGCGATCATGTGGGGTACGCGGCGTACACCCAGCGTACATGGGGTGCGCACCGTACACCCACCGTACATGGGGTACGGTGCGTACCCCATGTACGCTGGGTGTACGCAGCGTACCCCACATGATCGCAGGGGTACGCCGCGTACCCCGGCGATCATGGGGGGTACGCGGCGTCCCCGGGGGGGGGGGCGTACTGTACATGTTTCGGCCCGAACTATGCGTTTACGGCTGTTTCCAGCTCCCGTAAAAAAAGGGTTGTACGTTGCGTACCCGACACGAATCGTACTTGCTGGGTCATAAAAACCAGCCGCGAACCATAGCGATGTCACGTACAGCGGGTTCCGAGTGAGACTCGTACGGATATTTTAGTCGTACGGAGTCCTGTACGACTCGTACGGTCTTTGGCTCCTGGTACGGATCGTACTTCGTCGTACGTACGGGGAAGTGTACGGGTACGATTCGTACGGGGAAAATTGCTCCGTACGACGATTCGGAGCGCATTTTACCGGATCGGAATCGAGCCCACTATGTGAGGCCATAAGAGTGCATTGCAGGGGTGTAAGTTATAGTTAACTCAGCTAACTGTAACTGCAGAATTTGTACCTTTGTGTTTTTTCAGTGTCATGACTCCCAGGACATATTGTTTGACATCAAGGAAAATCCGTTTTCATATTTATTTTGTCCTTGGAACAAGTAAGCGCAACCCCCTGCAGCACAAATCCTTTGGCCGTGAGTTTAGAGTAACACATTATGGATCAGGGAAGGGTATTGTCTGTAGTTGAGGTAATATTTGTGTCCAAATTTTAATGTTGTTCGAACTTTAATTCATGATTCATTAATACAAAAACTTTCTTTTTAGAGTGAGCGCTCTAAGGAAATGTTGTAAGCTCAAACTGCTCTACTGCCAGTGGTTCCAGTTAAAAATGTGCACATGCATTTGCAAAGTTTAACAATATGTGGCTACATACAATGCTCCCAGAATGTTCTCTAATGATCTCCAGAGGCTTGAAAACTAGAATGATGATCCTTTGCTTTCAAAATAAAATGTTCACAAAAAATGCAAATAGGAAAAAAAGATTTTGCTAAACTACTGGGAAATTATAGGTTACATTCCTTTGAAGTATCATTTAGTGAAATTCAAATTTGTGTATATAGGGATGCGAAACCTCCGTGAACCCTCCCGATCTTGTGCTGAGATCTGATTGGCTGAAAACCAGGAAGTGTTGGCAGCCATCATGGGACGTGGCTACAGCCGAGTCCCATAAAAACCATAAAAAAGGAGAAGGGGTAGGGTAGGGATGCCCTGACCTCCTAGGCCTCACGGGGGGGGGGGGGGGGGCTAAGAGGGAGTCCGCATGGGCAAAATGTTTTAAAAAAAATAAACAATGCAGCAGGAGCCATGCTGGCTCCAGCCTAAAAAGACATTTGCTGACTCACGCGCTTCTCAATGATTTTGCCCTTGTGTAGGCCAGGTCTCAGGGGCATGTGGGATTAAATGAAATGATATAGCAGGGAGGTGCACAGGCCCCCCCTTATGTCCCAGGAACCACCACATCCCGGGGCTAATTGTAAAGAAATGGAGGGTCTTACTGACCCCCATGCCCTGGAGACCCCCACCTTCCAGGGGCTAATGCTAAATAAATCAGGGGGTGGGCTTCATGGACTCCCCATGCCCCAGGGACCACCACCTCCCTGGAGCTATTTTCTGTGTAATGGGGGACCTCACAGACCCCCCAGGGCCCTGGGGACCACCACTTTCCTGGGGCCAGTTTGTACTTTTAAAATGTGAGGAGGACAGAACCTACTACATCAAAGGAGGCGGTCAGCATGGCCCTCTTCCTGGAGCCATATTTAGCCCTGGGGAATGCCACGCCCCCAGGGCTGGCTTCGGCTATGTACTGGGGTGCCGACCCCATGACAAAGGTGTTTGCTGTGGCTTGGTGAGAGATTTAACCGCTCCAGCCAAGCCACTGCAAACTCTCTACGTTCAGCAAGCGAGAGCAGAGAAATGCTCTTGCTTGCTATCAAGCGAGCAGGGAAACAGACGTATTGCTCCAGACACAGCAAGCTGCATGTTTAGCATCTCCCTGTGTGTGAAAGCAATGCTGGCTCTTGCAGGAGGCGGGTAGCCAGCAGGTACTGCAGGAGCCTTGAGGCCAACCATGGTCCCAATACAGACTGGATGCCCTCAGGGCACCTGAAAACCATGGACGGGACTCGGGGTATGGGGTCACTGGGGCAGAAATCGGCAGAAGAGTGGGGGCGGGCAGCCCCCCTCCTGTATTAATAAACAAATAAAATAAAAGGTCAGGCCCCGGGGGATAGGGTCCCCAGGGCCTAAATCGGACTGGTGAAGGGAGCCACATGCCATTTAGTAATAGCCAGGCTCAGTTCCTTTCTCAACTACTCTGCAAAGGGGCCTCATGGCGTACTAATGGTTGAGGGATGAACTCCCCTTGGGTGCTGAGGATCACATGGGTGATGCAAACGCTTAGTAAATCTAGGCCTTATCTTTTGTTCTTCACCCTATGTTCCTGCTTGGTACTTGGATTTTTCTTCTCAGTTCCATTCTTGATTTTTGCTCAGTTTCATTCTCCATCAAGCATCCAATCTTTTTTCCAACCACCTGGAGTTTTTCATTCCATGTTTGTCCACTCTTCAAGTCACACAGCAAGACATTGATATCTTTGCATAAAAAAGCTACCATCATCCAGGGGCTTTGTAGTGTACCTGTTCTCACTATATGGTGCACTTAGGGACAGATTTACAAATATTTCACACAATACAACACAGCAAGGCAACTTGCTTCCTCGCATTACATGAGAGGGTCAATACCACCCATATGCAGATGACACACAAATATACAGCAAAATAAAATCACCCAGTGACGTCCGCCACCTCAATGTCACGCTAATCAAGATCCAAACCTGTTTTAATGAAAACCACTTGAAACTGAACTGGGAAAAATGGAATTAATAATGTTCTCTCCGAAAAGTCACCACCAACCGATTCAAGACTGGCTCAAGGA
Organism: Lissotriton vulgaris; assembly: GCF_964263255.1. Classification (NCBI taxonomy): domain Eukaryota; kingdom Metazoa; phylum Chordata; class Amphibia; order Caudata; family Salamandridae; genus Lissotriton; species Lissotriton vulgaris. The sequence goes on from NC_141687.1 coordinate 1,121,759,255, forward strand.
GCTTGACACTCTAAATTGCTCCCTTGTCCTATCTGACTCGGTAAAGTCACTAGGCATTACCCTGGATAAGAACTTGTCAATGACGGACCACATCAAGAACTCTGCAAAAGGTGTGCTTTACTCTCGAAAACACCTCAAGAAAATTAAACCTTTCATTCCTCAAGATGATCTCAAGACAATAGTACAATTCCTAGTCCTTTCTAAACTAGAGTATGGGAACGCCATCCTAACAGGGTCACCAAAATCTCACCTATACCCACTAAGGTCAGTCCTTAACATGGCAGCTCGACTCATAACTGATGTAAAAAGATATGAACACATCACACCACCCCCGTTTCCTCTGTTAGAACGTTGGGCATTAAGGTCAGCCAGGACCTGTCCATGCATGGCCAGGTCAGTGCTGTAGTGTCCTCCTGCTTCCTTTCCCTCCGGTTGATCCGAAAAATTTCCCGCTTCTTTTCTCTTGACTCCCTTAAAATTATCATTTCTGCCCTCATCACTTCCCGCCTTGATTATGGCAACAGCTTGTTCGTGGGTATCCCTGCCTACGAAACTCGCCGCCTTCAAGCAATCCAAAATCAGGCTGCCTGTCTCATCTTCCATTTTCCCAAAACTCACCATATCACGCCTGTCCTCAAATCTCTCCACTGGTTACCTATCCTGCAGAGATCCCTGTTCAAACTAGGGTGCCTTGTCTACCGGGCTGTTGACCGCTCTGCGCCGGCGTTCATCAATTCTCTGATTTCTACCCACACCCCTGTTCGCACTCTCCGATCATCTTCCTTTGCCTTCCTCACTGTTCCCCGTTTCCGTAAAACTCGCACTGGTGGAACTAGATTCTCTGTCCTTGCGCCCCAGTTTTGGAACTCCCTTCCTCTATCTATGCATTCTATCCCCATCTTCTCACATTTCCGTAAAGCGCTTAAAACATTCCTGTTTGCCCAGGCCTACCCCTGCTAACCTCCTCGGCCCTGTCTGTTCTGTTCACTAGAGCTCTCAGCGCCAGGAAGCCGTTTGGCCACCGTGCGCTCTATAAATACGTTCATTCATTCATTCATTCATTCATTCATTCATTCATTCATTCATTCATTCACACCAACCCTCAACGCACTCAACTGGCCATGGAAGGTAGATGTATTTACAAACTGGCCTGCATCACACACAAGGCCATTCACGCCCAATCCCCCAACTACCTAAACTGCAAACTGGAAAAAGAAGGAAAATCCAGAACTCTGAGAAGCACCAACTCCCTTCTTCTCATCCCTCCGAAACTGCAAAAGAAAATCACCAGTGCTGATCCCTTTCTCTTAACATACCCAGGATGTGGAACGCACTCCCAATTGACTTTAGATGCAAACCCTCCTCCTCTTGCTTCAAAACCTCAACCAATACTTTACCGATCAAGTCAACCAACCTAGGCATCAATAACCTAATGGACTCCCCCTCACTTTGACCTTCAAAGATGGTGGTTATCTGACTGTTTCAACCACTTGCGTCTTTCTCCCCTCACTGTATACATAAGTATTGTGTCTTTGCTTATATCTTTATGCACCCTCATGTCCTGCGATGTTATGCAATTTTTATTTTCCTTTGTGTATGTAAAGTGCTCTGATACCCACGGGTCCACCCAGTGCCATATAATAAACTTTATAAATAAATTAATTAATTTAAAAAAAAGAAAGGAAGATAGCAGAAATGTGCCATATCTACTAACATTTGGAGTACTTCTGCTCTCTCCTATCGCTGGTGCACTGTTTGCTGCATAGCACCAATGCAGGCACCCTTGCACCATGCTGAAAGGGTGCCTGCATTATGGGCAATATTGTTTTTGTGCAGGAGAGATATCAAACTACATAGGTAAACGCCCATTCTCCACCAATGTAAGGTCTACTCAATGCAAAGTAAGGAACAGCAGTGCTGTGTACTGTGTTGTGCTACTTTGTATTTACTAACTCACAATAAGCCACACAGCATGGTTTATTAAATGCCAAATGTATTTTGCGCCAGGGCTCTGCCACAAAAGCGATGCAACCCTGGCGCTAAATCCTAGTAAATGTGGGCCTTATTCTATAATTGAGGGTTGTCTTATGCTATCCCTCGCTGACCTGGCAGCTGCTTAAATACTAAAAACATTTTTCTCCAGGTAAGCGTGTGCTGCTTGAGGTACAGTTAATCATGTTTCAGCAGGTGAACTTTGTTGTCACTAGCAAGATAATATTGATCCGATTCACAAAATATAGTAGGAAAAGTGCAGGGGAGATAGCCGCAGGAACATACCTTTCCTGCCTTTTGCTGTTCGCCAATATTCCCAGGAATATGGTTGGAAAGCTGCACCAGGAGCAGGTTTCGGAAGTATTCCTTGGTAGATCTCTTGACTTTTTCTACATGATACTATTACTGCTGTGCTGAGTTCCTCCTGGTGAACAAACCTCTACAGAGAGAATAAGATTCCCTTAGGAAATGCACACATTTTCTTTGTGGGGAAAATATTTTTACCCACTGAGAAGGTGCAATTCCTACACCCCGACCTACTCTGGGGTTGATTCATTCCTATTGCATCCTGGAAGGGGTGCTAAACCAGCCCTTTACTGGAGTACATTTACAACCCTTTCTAGGGTGCAAATGCTAGAAAGAAAAAGTTTGTTGGTGCACGGTCTTCCCTTAAGTGGCATAAAGCTCTCCAAAGTTTTTTGCCTGTCTATTAAACAGTAGCCACTGTGCGAACCACACTTACTGGGAAATGAATGCAGTAGTCTCCATTTTGCTTCTGAATTATTTTTCTTGGAGATTTAACCAGTGTGATAATCTTACAGTTCCAAATCTATGACTACTTGTCTACAGCTGTGTGTCCTGTCTAATCCATGAATCCTTAGTCATGCACTTCGACTTTCTATATAGCGCCATTTCCCACACTCGGGACAGTGGGCTCTTAAGCCCTCATTTACGGGATTTTGGCATAGGTGGCTCAGCAGGTTACGTTGCTGCACTGCCCTACCCCTAAGTGAAAGTGCAGGAATGCCCTGTATTTATGCAATACGGTTCACTCCTGTTCCTTTCCTTTCTCTCTGCGCTGGCGCCCCTACGGCAACACAGGCACCCTTGCACCATGGTGCAACAGTGCCCCTGTTGCATGTAGGATGGAATTTTTAAAGGAAGGGGCAACTTCCTGTGCAAAAACGATTCTAAGATGCATTTTCCTATTCCTATGTGTGCTGCAGAATGCAGTACATATAGAAAGAGGAGAAAACAAGGAGAAATGAAGGGGCATACCAGCAACAGACGGTGATAAATATCGCAAAGCGCGCTTAGTGCTTGTATATTTATCGCCGCCTATCGCTGGAATTTATCGCCCGGATAACACGTTATCAACTACGTGTTTCTCCAGGGCGATAAAAAATCCAGCAAAAACTGCGTTATGCGGGAATATTGCTGGAAATCCAGTGATATTCCCGCAGCGATAGGGGAAATCTTGATAATAGGGAGATGTGGATTCAGCCACTGAATCCACCTCCCATGTCAAAGATAGAGTAGTCATAATAAAAGCAAACGTACAATCCCGGAGATAACAGCGGTTAGCGTGAACAAACCGGGAGCTGAATCAAGGAAACACACGATAGCGTGTCCTTGTAAATAATGCGATATAATTATAGCTGATTTTCGACCAAAAACGGTTGCTAAAGCGGTGATAATTATATCGTCAGCCCTTGATAATATGTCCCGAAGTTATTTCCCTAGTTAGGCCTCATCTTGGGAGACCTAAGGAATTGGTGCTTTCTCAGGTTTAAATGATTTTGTAAATCTGGGGCAGTGTCAAATATCCACGAGTGTAGCATGAGAAACTGCAACACCAGGTGCAGAGTAGGGTGCAGCCATTTGCGCTGCATTGCCTTACTCAAGATTTCTGAGGCCACTCAAAGCCAAGCAGGCACAAGTGGCACATGCGTGACGCAGCCCTGCGTCACACATGTGCCACTTTACATGGTGCAAAAGTGACGCAGGGCTCTTATAAATTAGCCAGTAAGGGTTTGTCAGTTCATCCCAAGCAGAAATACTCTTGTTGCACGATCCACACAATAAAGCCAGGGCATTCACAATGAGAGCTGATGGTCTTGTCGAAGTGAACTGTGTGACTGATACCAAGGATGTGCACATTGCTATGCCTGGTGAAATCCAAGAAAATCACAGGGGGCTTATTTATGAGCCCTTGCAACACTTTTGCCTTGCCGTTGGGGTTATTTTTTGTGGTGCACCAGCAGGGTAAAAAAATGCGCCATTTTGCGTCATATTTACAAAGTGATTCATCTATGTAGATGCGTCACTTTATAAACCCCTGTGCCACATTATACCTGCGCCAGGTATAATGTATGCAGGGTGGGCATTCTGATGCAAGTAAGCCTCGTAGAAGTGACGCAGTGAAATCTATGAGATTTCACTGCGTCACTTCTAGGGCGCAAATGCGTCAGTATCTTACGCCTGCCTCACAGCAGGCGCAAGACTGACACAGGCACATTTGAAATGGGACTTGCCCATGTAAAATTACCCATTGATGGAGTTGCGTCACTTTCGTGACACACTCCAGGAATGCGTCATTTTTGCGCCTACAGATACGTCAGAAACACTGACGTATCTGTAACTCTTTGCAACGTAATGCGTCATACTGTAAATATGTTCAGTTCAGTTCAGTTCAAACAAGCTTTATTCGACAGATAGTCATAAAAGCACATAATAACATATATACTATTTACAATACAAATATCACACACAAAGTATATAAAAATAGGCTTGTTCAAATACTGGACAATTGCACAAATTTAAGTAATTAACAGACAGTTCATAATAATCCAGGAACAATCTCTCCCAAACCAAATAATCAATCCTGGCACTGAGTGTTTCATTTCTTAAAAAGCTGTGACTAAAAAGCGTGGAAAATATTATAGAAAGGGGAATAATACTGTTGGGGAACACTATTTTTAAATGATGATCATTGATGCCTGTTACCATTAAACCAGACAGATATTTAAAACCACTAGCATACACATCATTAAGCACAGATTAATGTCGACCTGATTATCCACATCCACCCTAGGTATTTTGCAAATGCTAATTAGATTGGGGATGTGGTATCAGTATGCAGGATTCTTTCAGCTGCCAAGCTACTTCTTGTCCCTAAGAGTTTGCATATTGGCCTTAACCACACCCTTCGGGGGGTATCATACGCTGGGCAGACAAATAGCATGTGCACAACTGATTCAATGCAGCTAGACAGCTTGGACACTTACTGGCAGATGATTTATTCCACCTTAATGTAACGGACCTTAATGGGAGCGTACCCGCTCTCAGCTGGAAGTAAAGCTTCCTGTCTAATAGTTTTGAAACAGTGTCCCAATACAGTTCTAATCTCGGGGTAGATTTAAATACCAGGAAGGTTCCTGCTAATGAAGTTGAATCACTGACACTTAGGGCATGTACCATGTTCGCCTCCCAATACTTCTCTTTTAAAACATTCTTTGTTGGAAAACAAGTGGTAGTGGGATCATCCCAAAGCATAGACATACCAATTTTGGCTAGGATATCTTTGATACCACGTAGCCAACTAATTTTATGAAAGGTGTCAGTGTTAATGATATACATAAAACCCTTAGCGTAAGGTTCCAATTCTGGTGTTGTCCACAGCCTACGCCAATACAACACAGTACGTAGCTTAGCAATATCAGACAGGGGTTTTCTCCCAAGGTCATAGAACAATGGACGCAAAGGAGTGCTTTGTGGGAGATTAGTAATACCTCGCAAAAATTCATTTTCTGACACAGTAAGTTTAAGTAAGTTCTCTAATCCCCATAGTTCGACACTGTACAAAGCAGAACGTACGACTTTTGCGTCGTAAACTTGGAGTACCGGACTAATAGGTTTCGTAAGGGACCTACTATGCTCAAGGCGTAGGGCCACTGACAATTGGCGATGTTTCAATGTTGCCATGTCAATTTCGTGATTAAACTTTAGATCACAGTGTAGGTTCACCCCCAAATAAGTGAACTCCCTGACTTGTTCCAAAGGACGATTGTTCATTAAAATACCACCCTTAAAAAGTCTGTGTTGGTTAAAAGTCATAAGTTTCGTTTTTGAAACGTTAACTTCTATACCATGAGCTGAGCAGAATTTCTCAAATACAATCAGAGCTCGTTGGAGCCCACTTGGGGTCTTTGAAATGATTAACGTGTCGTCCGCGAACATTAAATCATACTGTAAATACGATGCATCCAGCATGTCGCAAGGAGGACGCAATGAAAAGTGACGCATCGCTGTTTTCACGCAGCGATGCGTCACTTTTCATAAATGAGGACCATAGGTGTCTGCAGTGGCACTTTGTTGTACAGATAGACAAAAAACTGAAACCAATACAAAAAAAGTCAGTGAAACCTGGAAATGAGTGTAAAAAAATATTTTTGAGATCTTTCTCTGCATCATTTTTCATATTCTACGAGTTTCAGTCTCCAGTGCATGCATTCCATAGGCCCACCCCTGTAGGGGCCAATATTCTACTGAGTGGAATGGAATACCCACCAGCATTTTATTCTCACTTGTTCACGATTAGTGCTTTTGTTTGCGATGGAAGAACCCACATTGTCATTGTCTGTGATTCATTTTTAATCTAAGCACCTTAATGAAGACCGCATCAAGAGGCAACCTTTGTTGTGTGCTAGAAAGGGCTTAATTACTTGTCCTTGACGTAAATAACAAGCCGGATAAGCCTATTAGCCCATTTAAGCCTATTATACCGGTTATCACTCTTGGTTTCAGCGTTAATCTAAACAAGTGAGGCAGCAAAAGAAAAAAATTAAAGCGGTGTTATGTAAATAACAGCACACACTAGGAAAATATATTTGTATTGACTTGGCAAAGTCCCTCAATATTGATACAAATAGACGAGCCAGCACATTAGAAGGTTGAGACAAAATATAAGGGATTTAAAAAGTAACCATCATGTAAACACAGAATGACAAAGTTTAAAATTACAAACATTTTAATAACTTTGGAATTTGGGAACGTTTTACTTTAGTACATTAGTTTGCATCACTCCATTGAGTGTCATGTGTTAGAAGTGATAGTTTATAAAGATGAGCTTAAAACCATTTATGCCCCCCTCCCACCTGCTCCACCCTGATGAGGATTTCATTAAAGAACAAAAAGGAAATATTGTGTCATCAGTCCTCTGTATGTAGCTGAGGGTCTTGTAAAGATAAATCAGCGTTATAGGCCCCTAATCACGAGCAGTCTAGTAAATGAATTTATTCGGTGCAATAAATATGACCTAAATTCTAGATTTTGTAGAAAAGCAAAAGCATTTGGTACTTACTACAGCAAAATCCGTATATTATTGTCCAATACAGTGCATTTTACCCTTTGATAAATCTTTGCATGTTTGACCTACAGATATTTATCACTGTTGGAACCGACCTTTTTTGCAGGGTCATCTCCAGACATTTTTTACTTCCCCCTCTTATATTTTGGCCAATTCCTTTTTGTTGGCCTTTGTGCACTTTACCACTGCTAATCAGTACTAAAGTGATTATCCTCTAAACATGGTAGTATTAGTTCAAATTTGTTTGATATTTAATTTACCTTGTAGTTTTCTAGTAGAGTAGTATACCATATACCTAAGGCCTGTAAATTAAATGCTACTAGTGGGCCTTCAGCACTTATTGTGCCACCCACTTAAATAGCACTTTAAATCATGCCCCAGGCCTGCCATTGCTGCCTCAATGCAGTTTTAAACTGCCATGTCAACTTGGCATTTAAACACTTCTGCCAAGCCTTAAACTCCCCTTTTATTACATTTAAGTCACCCCCAAGATAGGTTCAGATAGGTCACTGTGTAATTAAAAGGTTGGATATGTACTTTTAACTTTTACATGTCCTCTCAGTGAAAAACTCACAAATTTGTTTTTCACTATTGTGAGGATTATCCCTCCCATTGGATAACATTGGAGATTCCTTCTTACATTTAATAAGCTGTAACTTCCAATTGGGAGCAGGTCACCTGATGTTTGGTGTCTATGAAATTGTAATGATAATCCCTCTTTACTGGTTAAGTCGGATTTTGTATTACAATTGTGAAAATGCCACTTTTTCTAAGTGACATTTTCCTGCCCGTAGCCCTTTTTTGCCTCTAAACTGTCTTGGGTCACATGACTGGGTGTAACTGACAGTTACATTTTGTGATTTCCTCTTAGTTACAAAATAGAGTGATAATGTGTGCCTTGATGGGCCATCGGCTGGCAGTATGGAGGAACGCAGACCTGAGCACAGGCCCATCTGAAACTGAATAGCCTGTGCCCTGCCTTCCTGCAAATTTCCTAACAACCTCACATCCTCTCTACAGCTAGATTAGAGCGAGGGCAGGGGAGGCAAGAAATTCCATGCATTTCAAAGCCACTGTCTAGAAGCTTTTCCTGCCAGAACCGGGATACCCAAGGTATAAATAGAGGACACAAACTCTTAAGTACACTTCTGGACCAGTGATTCTCTGCCAGGAATATGAACTGCTGAGCTGCTGAAGGACTGCCACTCTGCCAGACTGGTGCCCTGCTAAACTACTGCTTTGCAGTAGTGTTGGCTTGCTGGGCTGACATGCTGCCCTATTGGTTGGCTTAGCAGAACTGGATCTGCAGTTTTTGAACTCAGAACACCAGAGTGACTCCAAGGGCTAATAGGCTGGCTTCCTCACTCTCCCTCAGGGACAGAAGTCTCCAACAACCTTGAACCAGCACTTTGACTCTGCCACCTGTGAGTCTAGTCTACCAAGTGATGCCACCCCAGTCCTGAACCCTTCTAAATGAACCTAAGGTACTCTGCCAGCCTCTGTGGATCCAGCAGAACTAACACATCTCCTCTGCCGTGCAACATCAATCAGAACTGACATATTGCCACTAGAGCATTGAATTGGAATAACTGCAAGGACCCACATCACAGTGCAGCCCTCGCTGCATCAGAATCACTTCTACGTGACACATCCTTGGAGCATACCCTCAAATCCCTCATCGACAGCAGCCTTGACGGCGATGCTGGACTTCACGCCACAGCTCCTTGGAAATTATACTTTGTCCTCAATGCAAAGCTCCTCCTTTGCTCCGGACTTTACAAGCCGTGGTTGACGGGATCCTCAACGACAATGTAAGACCTCGCACCTCAGCCTCGCTGCAACTCAGAACCAATGCATTGCTTTGGATGTGTGATGCATCTTTGATGCTGATCCTCGCAGCACTCTGCGGACCCGGAATTCAGGTACTCTGCTCAGCAGGCCTAACTGGGTCCCTGTAGCTGGCCTGCAGTCTATCAAGGTCAGCTTGAACTTGTGACTTTTTCCCGGCCCAGTGCGACAAGACATCCACAGTTGGTGCTTCACGCATTTGATACTATTTTCACTAAAATCTTTGACATTGAATATCTCTGGATCTACTAATTGGGTTTTCGTTGTAGAGTATTAATGGAGTAGATTGCTGTGAGTGATGTGTCAAAGAGTGGAGTACATTGTCCTAGACCGAAGTGGCATAACATGGAGTAGAGTGTCATAGAGTGGAGTGCCAGGGAGTAGAATAGAGTGCATAGAGTGGAGTGTCTTAGAAGAGAGTGAAGTAGTGTTGTAGAGTGAAGTGGCATAGAGTCTAGTACACTGACTCACAGTGGAGTGGCATAGAGTTGCATACAGTGTTGGAAAGCATTGTAGAATACAGTGGCATAGAGTGACAGAGAGAAGTGGAGTAGAGTGTTGTGGAGTGGAGTAAAGTGGTGCACAGTGGCATAGAGGGAGTTGCGTAGATTATCGTAGAGTGGAGTAGTGTCATAAAGTGGCACACAATTGAGTAGACTGCTGTAGAGTCATGTGGCATAGAGTGGAGTAGAGTGAAGTAGAGTGGCACATCACAGAGTAGAGTAGCTTGTTGTAGTGTGCAGTGACATAGAGTGGAGTGGTTTAGAGTTCAGTGGTGTGGCTGTCATAGAGTAGATTTGAGTGACCTGTCGTAGAGTGGCATGTTGAGGAGTGTCTTAGAGTGGAGGCGCATAGAGTGAAGTGGTATAGAGTGGTGTGTCATAGAGTAGAGTAGAGCGTTGAGTGATAGAGTGGACTGGCGTAGAGTGGAGTGGCATGTCGTAGAGTGGAGTAAAGTGGAGTATAGTGGTGTAGAGTGGCATAGAGTGGTGTGGAATGGAACAAAGGGGAAGGGAAGGGAGGGGTATAGAGTGGAGTAGAGTGTTGTTGAGTGGAGCGATGTAGTTTGAAGTGAAATAGTGTGGAGTATGCATGGTGTGCTAGCACACTTGATATCAAAAGGGAGGAGTCTTGGGCTATTACTGCTCTTGTCGGAGCAGAAGGTCCACACACGACGTGCCCAAATTAAATGGAATGCAAAAGATTGTCGCGGTGTTCCTAATGAAAGGGAAGGAGTTAGTGCAGTCTGTAATGCAAGCGGATTAGAACAGGGTAACCTGGTGGTCACCCTGGGAATCCATTTTGTTGGATTTAATGCCCTCACACACCCTTTCAGGTGTCATGCTTCATCATTTGGGCTTGCTCCTCGTTGGGTCGGCGGTGCAATACCCAAAGGGCGACACCTCATAGAGGGGCTCTTTGGCGGAGATCTTTTTCCAACTGCCGTATAGATGTAGTGCGGGTATGGGGCCAGGATTCAGGGTAGATGTAACTATGTGAAGTAAAATAAAGCTAGTGGTACCAGAGACAATTTTATTCAGGAGGGCCACTGCTTTAATTAAAAACGATATCCTAGAGGAGAGTAGTGGAAAGTGATGTTTCCCACTCTCTTCTGGAGTGTGTTAAAGTCCGGTCAACATGTTTCTCGCTACTCTACAATTTACTGAGCGATTCTTCAGGACCAGGGGGGCTAGTTAGAAGGTATCTAAGGGTATCTGTAACTATCTACACTATTGCCACTTGGTATGGTGTATGTAAGCTAGTTTGACTACCATCCTAGTGAGTGAACGGGTGAATATTACTATATTACCCTTCTTCAAGTTGCGATTGTTAATACCTATTGGAGGCAAAAGGAGGAAAGGGGTAAACAAACATATCGCAAATACATAATAACACGTTGCATTAATGACTGTAAAACTTGTGTGTAACGCATGCTGTGATTCACGCGTGACGTTATAACACAAGTGTGTCAAGCACTCTCAACAGTGAAATTTCGTGGGAGTGACATGTGAAGGTTAAAACCTTGTGTTTTAAAAGAAAAATACCAAATTGGTATTTTCTGCACGCAGTTATTCATAACTCACCTAAAGTTAAAAACAATCAAACAACAACAGTATCCAGCGGGTAAAGCTTCAGGAGATCTTCCACCACAATGCTGTATAGAAGGAAGGCTCTCAGTAGTATTTACAATGAAACCTTGTGGTGTTTACACTCTCAAGTCAATGTGGTTCATAAGTACATGCAGGCTACCTTATGGTTATATTTAAGGTTTGTGTATTGCCGATTTTAAACATGTTGGTCACATTTGCTAAGTTCAAAAATCAGCATAAACATTCTTAGGCTAGGTATGTCCAGAAGGCTCAGTAGCTAGGTCATGATTACATAACTATATTATATGTGTCTGTAGTGCTGTTCACTGTATTTGTTTATTGTAGGGGTAACTATGAAGTAGTTAAGGATGTCACAAAAGTATCGCCAAGTGTATGTACCAAAATGGATTTATGTAAGGTATTTAGCATGGGGTGCAGTTTAGCTAGTTGGCTTATGAGATCCCATAAATGTGGTCACTAAAGGGTACTTGAAGTGTCCCGCTCGTACCCATGCAGGGGACTCTTTTCTTATTGGGGGTGGGGGGGTGTGTTATAAATGCACCTCTGCAGACTGTTTTTTAGTTGCTTTATGGTGAAAGTAAACTCCCGCTTGATCATATATAAACACAGTACCGCCGTGTAAATTATACACGCACATGAAGGCGGGGTGCTCATCTTTTGCGCGTTTCCATCGTTTCACCGATTGACTTGCTCTGATCAAATAGTGCCGTTCGTATATGCGTGCCGCTCGCCTCTGTGTTTGCGTATCGTTTTGTACACTGTTAGACACAGGAGGTCGGCGGTCACGGAATTACAGAGCGCATAGACTAAAGCGCGCATATATTAGTATAACGAGGCTTGTATTAAACGTTCACGGTGAGTTATTATCGTATATCGGTGTTGCATACTACATTCAATGCCACTTACTTGGTGTTAGCCTGAGCTTCGTTTACAAGCACCTACCCATCGCCGCTGGAACCGGGTGGAGGCAGTGGGAGGGGTTGGGTTTGTTTATGAAGGGAAGTGTCTATGAGCCCCATTGGTTCATGGTAATGGCAGCCATCTTGTAATGGCTAGTGGTTGCCTCCACTTGTTTAGAACCCCTTAATGTTTAACTCATTACCTCTACTTATAAAATTATGTGTACAAAACCTATGTAGGGCTAAGCCTTATATTGTTATAGAAATTAGTTATCTAAAGCTCAGGTCGTGTAATACATCGTGACAACCATGTGCTCGTATTAGCATACTAAGTAACTGCGGTCGAATTAGTATATATATCCTTTTCATCGTATTGGCATATTTTTCAATGAGAATGGATCACAACTGTCTGATACAGACGGTGTACTATGATTGGGTTAGTAGCAGATACTCATATTTTTCAGGAAAAGATAGTTCGGCCATTTTGGAATGGTGTTGATCTGATTGCTTTTCCTAGATCTACCGCTAAGCTGAAAACTTTGAGATGCTTAGGGGTTCGATAGAGAGCTCCCTGTGGTTAGTGACCAGTTAAAACAATCAATGTGGTTGTAGTTGCCTAGAATGTTAGTTGTAAGGGTAGTATCCGAATTCTTTCAGAGCGAACATAATATGGACCAGTATAATATTAGAGGTATTGTCAATCTAGTGGGTATTTCATAGAATTGCCCAGGGTATATCTTCATTCAAGCCCTTGCTGTTTGAGGACAATCTATGAATCCAACGTTGTTCTTTGTAGAACGGTCTTTCCTTAGATGTCTGGGGACTGGCTTCAAGGATAAGCCATTGAAGAGTAGCGAGAAACATGTTGACCGGACTTTAACACACTCCAGAAGAGAGTGGGAAACATCACTTTCCACTGCTCTCCTCTAGGATATCGTTTTTAACTAAAGCAGTGGCCCTCCTGAATAAAATTGTCTCTGGTACCACTAGCTTTATTTTACTTCACATAGTTACATCTACCCTGAATCCTGGCCCCATACCCGCACTTCATCTATACGGCAGTTGGAAAAAGATCTCCGCCAGAGAGCCCCTCTATGAGGTGTCGCCTGTTGGGTATTGCACCGCCGACCCAACAAGGAGCAAGCCCAAATGATGAAGCATGACACCTGAAAGGGTGTGTGAGGGCATTAAATCCAACAAAATTGATTCCCAGGGTGACGACCAGGTTACCCTGTTCTAATCCGCTTGCATTACAGACTGCACTAACTCCTTCCCTTTCATTAGGAACACCGCGACAATCTTTTGCATTCCGTGGTAGCACACTGCCATTACAGACAACACAATTTCAATTGAAATGACCATTACATTTGCACAGACATACAGTTTTACTGATGAAACTACTGATAAACTGATTATTGATTAAACTATACAGCGTAAAAATGATCATTTGTGGAAACAGGATCACCTAGTGTATTGATTGTTTTGATCGCATTAAAATATTTGTTTTCACCACTTAAGAATTACAAAAAATGGGCTTCATTTCAGCTTCCCTAATTCTGATATATTTTGAAATCTCTGCACTGTGTATTTACAAACATTGTGTGCTACAAGAGATCAATTTGATTACAACCCTAGTAGCCAGCAAGATTGTCACATAAATCCCCCCGCTTTGAACTCAGAGAAGGAAAAGTATACACCAAACTACCTCCGAAGACAGAGCTTGACATTTTACATCTGTCTTTGAATGCACAGCAAATGTGACCAGATGAGAATAAAATTTAAAGTCCTGTCTACATAAAGCAAGAACTCATGGAAGTATACAGTAAACGGGCTATGCTCCACAGGAGAGACTTACTCAAGCTGGGCAGTCTAAAACAAATAAAGCTAACAAATAGCATGCAACCGTGAGTTACAAAACACAAAGCTAATGGTAAGCAATAGGCTGAATGCATTCCCAAAGACGATTTCAGAATGCCCCCAAGAAGTATTTAGTAAACCAGGCAGCTCTGCTGTCTGGTAGGCTTCGAACTAAAGATCAGTAAAATAATGCAATTGCTTGGTATCACACAGTTTGGTCAAGTGAGGAAGTTGAGACTGATTGCAGGTCCCCTGATTTAACACTGTACACCTCAACCACAAGGCTTCATGAGAGAGCTCACATTGTGCAAGCTGTATTTTTAATTACCTCCCAGGAGGTTGGCGAGGCCAGCATTTAGAAGAGATGTACAGCTCATTACTATTGCTCCATTCATATAAAGTCTGTGCCAATGTAGTGCTGGGCAGACCCTCTGCAGCATGTGGAGTGGGGAGCTTGGGGGGGTATTTGTTCAATGTTGAAGAGTATGGATGGCATGACAGGCTGACACCAATTGAAGGCTCGACTATTTTTGGGCTCGAGGAACAAAAGTGACCTCAAGCTGAACCAGAGACAGACATTAAACTCGAGTCTTCCGAGGCTAGCGCACCTCTAAATATTTAGGGGCCTATTTATGAAGATGTCATGCAGCGCAGTAAGTCCCTTTGCTGCGCTGCATGACAGGGAAAGTGCAAGAAAGCACAAAAATAAAAAAAAATACAGCACATTCTTGCTTTTGTCCCTGCGCTGGCACAATTTTGGTTGCTTAGTGCCAATGTATACACCCTTGCATCATGGTGCAAGGATGCCAGTGTTTCATGCAGAATTGATTTAGTGCAGGAAGGGGGACCTTCCTGCACATAAACAATCCTGAGAGGCATAGGGCCAGAGGTAGGAGCCCTAATACCGGTATTAGGGTTTTCAGATGTAGGGGGCTGAAAAATACAGAATCGGTATATTTACCGATTCGGTAAAATTACAGATTCGGTAAATTACCGAATCTGTAAATATACCGATTCTGTAATTACAAATGTAGGTGGCACAGTTTACAGTGCCACAGGCCCTTAAGAGTCGGTATTTTACCACACAATGCTATTGTGTGGTAAAATACCGAATTCAGGTGTGCATGCACATCTGTGCATGCACACCTGTGCAATGTGACACACAGACATGCCCTTAGGGCATGTATGTGTGCCACATTGCACAAAAAGCCTGTATTTGGGGTGCTAGAGGGTGTCAAAGTGACACCCCCTGCACCCTTGCTGGAATCGGTATTTACCGAATCGATAAATACCGATTCGGTAATGCCCATTGATTCCTTTGGGCTTCAATGCCCATAGGAATCAATGGGCATTACCGAATCGGTATTTACAGAATCAGTAAATACCGAATCTTAACGATTCGGTATTTACCAATTCTGTAATACCTACACCCCCCCCCCTCTATTTTACCACTTCTTAAATACCGAATCGGTAAAATTCGGTATTTAAGAAGTGGTAAAATAAAATGACCTACATCTCTTGGCCATAGTTCCCTCTCTCTGCATGCAGCAGAATGCAGCACACATAGAAAGAGAAAATAATGATGAGAAATGCAGATATTTCTCCTTGTTACACCTTCCCAGAGAAGGCATACCTTTATGGCATATTCCCAGGTCTACCAGAGATGGTAAGTCTGGAAATGCATCAAAACCCAAGGGAGTTTCAAGGGAACACCAATGCAATGGCAATAGAACACCTTCCCAGGGCAGAGTCACACAATGAAGAGATTTGCGCTGTGTTGCGTTACTCCAGATTCATGAGCCACTCAAGGCCACATAATTGGGCCTTGTGTGGCTTCATAAATCGCATTTTGGACTTGCGTTGCTCTTGCACCACGTGTGTGGTGCAAGAGCGATGCAACTCCTTTCATAAATATGCCCCTTATTATTAAACACAAAGCTTTGTGGCTTTCCTTTCAATTTAAAGAATGCCTCTGCCTTGCATTGAGAGATTACATGGCCTCAATTTACTTGCAGGGGGCCACTGATCCAAATATTAGTGAAAATCCTTTGTTGTTAACCATGAGTGGAGATTCGCACAGGTAAATGCTGCGGGGCGGTGAAGCAGTGAGGCGGGGCAGGGTGTAATTCGACATACGACAGGATGGTCAAAAGTAAGTAAATAAAACCTCTTACCTTGCGCTCGCCGCATTGAGTCGGCGCTGCGGCGCGTGCAAGGTAAGTGGTTACATTTATTTACTTTTGGCTATCCCGTCATGGGCCGAATTCCACTACCCCTACCCTGCCTCACCTCCCACCGCGTTTACGTGTGCTAGCCACCACTGTGACTAGGACAGTGAAAAGAATCAACTGGGTGAATCAGACTATTCCCTTCAAGGGTTATTATAAATAAGAGGGTTTGTTATACTTGCCCCCTGTTTATGGAACGCCTTTCCTTTGGAAATCCGGTTCTGCCAAGATCTCCTACCTTTTCGAAAAGTGCTGAAAACCTGGCTTTTTAGACAAGCTTTTTAACCTACTTTTCTCCTCACCTCCGATTGTGTTACTGTCAATTTTTAGCGCCAAGAAACTAATCAGTGTTAGTGTGCTTAATAAATGATTTAATAACATAACATAACATAACATGTTATACTGAATAGTGTTTGAAATGGAGGCAGAGACTCTATACAATGGTATCATATTGCCAGAGATATATTCACACATTGAAGGAAGTCAATATACACCTTTCAAAGAAAAATCAGATTCTAATGCTGTCCATTAGGCAATGATAGAGATAAGACATTTTAAAATGGTCTTTTATGAAATGAAAACATTCCAAGAGGGTGGATCTGATCAGAAAACAGAGGTATGTTTGGGTTTAGAACAAACATATTTGCTCCAGGTCTTGTATCTTGCCCAGAAGTTAAGGTCTCCACAACAAATGTTTCCTCTTATTTCTATAGTTGGACTTGGCCCTTTTTGCAGAGTTATGATCAAACTTTTTGCTTCTTCCCCCTATTTTTACCTGAAACTTTTTGCTTCTTCCCCCTATTTTTTCCTGACCTCTTGTTGTTGGTTTTAGGAATCTGGGCACTTTACCACTGCTAATCAGTTCTAAAGTGCATATGCACTCTGTGTAAAATTTGAACACGCTTGGTTGTCCATGATTGGCATATTTGACTTACTGATCAGTCCCTAGTACAGTGCACTGAGTGTGCCAGGGCTGGTAAATCAAATTCTACTGGTGGGCCTGCAGCACTGATTGTGCCACCCACATGAGTAGTTCTGAAACCGTAACTCAGACTTGCCACTGCAGTGTCTGTGAGCAGTTGTTAACTGCCATGTCGATGTGGCAAGTGCACCTACTTGCCAGGCCTTAACCTTCTCTTTCCTTACATGTCAGTCAACCCTAAGGTAGGCCCAAGGTACCACTGTGGGCAGGGTGCAGTGTATGTGAAAGGTAGGACATGCCCCCCCATGTGTGGGGCATGTCCTGATAGTGAAATACAGCCAATTTCGTTTTCCACTATTGCAAGGCTACTTGTTCCCATAGGACAGCATGGGGAGTTTGTTTGTAACATCTTATAAACATACCATAAATGCCCATGGGAACAAGGTAAGAAAATACATTTGAGTATGCATGAACTCAAAATCTCAGGATGCATCTTTTAGGAAAGGTGATTTTTACAGGGTGAGTTTGAAAATACAACTTTAAGAAAGTGGCTATTTTCTTGTTCCACCATCCTGTGTGCCTCTGCCTGTTTGTGGATTTATTGTCTGGCTTTGGAGGTACAGGGGCTGGGGAAGCGCAGTGGCTCCAGGAGTCTGAATGAGTCAGCACTAGGTTGAATAGGCCTTATCATCATTTGAAGTGGTGGGATGAGTACCACCTGTACCTGAATATGCTGTGCCTGCCCTCCACAATGCTGGCCCCACCCCCCTGTGGTGTGTCTGGGACCAAAGCCCACACTAACAAAGGATGTTGTTGTGCACTGGCAGAGTGCCCACAGAACTGGTTTGAACTGGGCTCAAAGCCCCTTGCACAAAGAGAACAAAGACATTTTGGGGTATAAATATCAGACCCAAAACCCCAGACTTTAGACTACTTCTGGAATCAAGAGGAATCTTTGCTGGGTAGAAGAGCTAGAGAAACTGAGGAGAAGTACTGCCCTTGCTGTATGTCTAGGGTTGACCTGCATTTGCTGTTTCTGCCAAAGAAAGGAGAAAGACTTTGCTGTGTGCTGTGTTCCCAGCTTGGGGCTTGAGTAGTTTCAGGGAGACAAAGACTTCACCCCCCAGCTCCCCTGAACTTCCTTGCTGGGAGTTCTAACCTGCCAGCAGTGCTTGTGACTGTGTGGGGCCTCTGGAGGTTGTTTCTGAATCTGGGAGCTGGAAAACAAGGCAACAACAAGAATATTGATGCATCGGTCTTATTGCATCATTTTTCCGATGCAACACGGTGGTGTGAGCAGAATCTCCCTGCACCACCAGTGCTAAAACTGAGGCAGCACCTGTCGCAACGACAAGAACTGACGCTTTAAGGGATCACGTCTGAAAAGGTCGACGCAGTGCCGCTCGCCACATTGTTCGCTGACGCATCCCAGATTTCCATGCATCGTGCAGCAAGTTTTCTCTGACGTATCTTCCGCGGATCGGAGTTATCTCATTATCGACGCATTGCTTTCCCCTACAGACCTGACCAGACGCATTGCTCCCCTGTGTACAGCGGAACTGTTGCATCGCATCCACAAAGGTCTCAGAATGGCGCATCTCTTTGTTTGAGAGGCCTCTTATCGCTGCGGCTGTTTGACTTAGTGAATGTTGTCGCAACAACAGGTACTTTGCTAGAAATGACGCATCCATAGTTTTTTCGGACTCAGTTGCCAAAAACTTTCGAATTTAATTTTTCTGAATACTTGTATGTTGGATTTTTGTCATTTTGGTCTAGTTAAGTTTAGATAAAGATACTTTATTTTCTAAACCAGTATGGTGTCCATTTGTGGTGTTATCACTGTGTTTCTGTTAGTGTTGGTACAAATACTTTACACATTGCCTTGTGGATAAGCCTGTCTGCTTAGGCCAAGCTACCAAGGGGGTGAGCAGGGGTTATCTAAAGTTTGTACCCCCCCTTACCCTAACTTGAAGCAAGGGTCCCTATTTGGACAAAGGTACCCACATATGCCAACTAGATACCCCCATTTTTAACAGCTATCAAACTATTTCTGTTTACAGAAGGGCTTATGTATCTTTATTCAACAGGTCTCCTCAGAGAGGAACAAAAGTATATATATGGTGAGTGGGGAGACCCAATAAGCACAAGTGGATGAATGAAGTGGACCTAAATACATCTATGTAGTTTGTAGAAACAACATGTGGGAAAAGGGATCTGTTCATTTGATCATGAACAGAAATGGCAGAAGGTGGAAATACTCATGAAAAACAAGGCCTGCAGCTTATGACATGTGCTTAACAATTTCAGGTCAGCAGCTCAGCGTATCAGAAGAGCTGACATCCCTGATCTTAAATCAGCACTTGATCAGCACCACAGTAGAACCACATCGAGTTCTGTATGCCTTGCTGTGGGTACCGTCGCTAACTGGATGAAAGCTGACTGCCTCAAGCTTAGCCCCAACAAGACAGAGGTAGCGATCTTCGATGATATACACATCACCATGGGACTCCAACTGGTGGCCAGCAAACTCAGACTCACACACAGAATACATGCCAAGAACTGTGGAGTAATTACTGACAGCAAACTGGACATGACCGCACAAGGCAATCCCATCACTGTATCCTGCTTCTACAGCCGCATGATGCTGAGGAAGATCTTAAAATGGCTCCCAAGCAACACTAGAAAAGCTGTCTCTCACATTGTAGTCACCAGCAACTTAGATGATGGGAACACTCTTAAAGCTGGAATCACCAAGCAGCTCACTATAAATCTACAAATCATCCAAAACTCGGCAACCAGACTTTTTCTCAACCTCCCACACAGAATTCACCTCACATCACACCTCCGGAAACTACACTGGCTCCCAATAGACAAACACATTCAATTAAAATTCCTCAAATACATATTCAAAGCATAACACAACTCATACTCTACATATTTGAACAGCTGCATCTCCTTCCACCATCAACCAGACCCCTTTGCTCTTTAAGACTCCTATTCTCACACATCTCATGCGCCCACAGAACCAGATCAGAAGGATGGGCATTCTCTTACATCACTCCTAAAGCATTGAACAGCTTCCCAGTCCACATCAGAGCCTGCACCTCTCTTCTCGAATTACATAAGAAGCTAAAGACCTAGCTTTTCAATAATATACCTACCATAAGCAAGGCAAGACACACATACTTGCTCAGAACCAGAATACCCTCACGACTGACAGTGTCCTTTAAACATGCACATGACATAATACTGGCTCAGGAGTTCCAGGACAATCAGGATTCACTGGGAACCAATTGAGTTCTTTAACCTCTGGTGTCCTGGGGGCATCTTACTATTGGACTGAAAGCTGAGGATTAAGTACCACGTCAACACATGGCCCTAAGGGTTACAAGGCAGATCAATCTAAGGCAATCAACCAGTTCCTAAGGCTTCGACAACTGAGCAAATAAAGAGATAGTGCTTTCTTTCCCAAATCACTGCACACAGGCACACAAAGTCTCCCACAAAGTGGGACATAAGTCCAAATATCTGTACAACCCCAGGCAGATTTAGATCAAACATTTTTTTTAAATTTTCATTTATAACTTTATTTTCGATCTCTAGGATCATAAACAGTTAATTTTTTTATTTTAAAAGTTTTATATAGCGCTAGCTTGACCCGTAGGTATCAGAGCGCTTTAAATACACACTGTGAAAACAAAAGGACATTACATTATATAGTAGGCCGGCAGAAAGGAAGAAACCAAAGATAAAAAATACTGCATGAAAAATAAATAAACAGTGCAACAGAGGGGGAGAGAACAATAAAAAGAAAAAGGTGATTAACTTAGTCAGGTCACCAACTATCCTTGAATGTCAAGAGAGAGGGGAGTCAACTCGGATATTGAAGTCTAGGTTAGTGGACGTTGGTCAGGAAAGTATTTGTTAAGGAGATGGACTTTCAGGGCCCTTTTGAAAACAGGAGAAGGTGGGGTTGCATCTGAGGTCTCCAGGGAGAGCGTTCCACATCCTGGGAGCATTGCCAGAAAACGATCGGACTCCCCACTCCTGTCCTTCTCCCCATCGTTTAAAGTCCACAAATATCCGTACACGGTTTAAGAGACTTCTACAAAACAGGGCCTCTTGAAACATTGCTTGTTATCATTTTTGCGGCTCACCTCAGCTGCTGGCGGAGGCTTCCTCTTCCTCTCCTCCGGATACCGAAGTGAACACAGCTGTAAATGTGTCATGCTCTCTCGGGCCACACGAACATAAAGGGAAAAAAAAGCGACGGGTTTACACTGAAAGGAATCGCTGCTCTGCATGTGTGTGAGTGTGAATTCTTTGAAAATCAATCATAAATATTCATAAAACATCAAGCATCAAGAAACTCAAAGGCAGTATACAAGATAATGTGTTTCTTGGCAATTTCTTGCTCAGTACCCATTATCGTTTGCAGCTATATAAAAGCACCTTGCACCTCTTGTCGCTCTGGGATTATCATTGTGATAGAACACATAGGCACAATTCAGGTGCTCATTTTTCCACCAAAGTTTGACCCTTGCTCTCAAGATGCTTAGTGTCCCTTGACCATAGCGCTATTAGATACTTAACCATACCGAACACAAGTACTCTATTTGTGTCGGTTCTCAGGTCTATGAGCATCTAAATACCTCCTGGTACCCAAATTCTTACAGGGGGGCACAAGCCACTTAACCCAAAGTTTATGATAGCAAGGAAAAAAAAATAATATATGTTCCAGTGATTCTGTACCCCATTGCATACTGGGCACTGGTCATGAACCTCACCTTTTTTGGGCCATTTGGAACTAAACGCTTTAATAGATAAGATCCTGTACCTAAATTGAAGCGATACAAAAGGGGATGATGGACGGAGCGTTTGAGCAAATCAAACACTCACCCCCAGTCAACTGATCTGGGTTTAATCCATCACCATTCTTTAGCTCACTCAACCACCCCAGTTCAGACATGGCCATATGCAAATCAGTCTGACCCTGTGCCTCATGGGAACAGTCCTGCCCGAACTGCCAAGCATGTATTGCCTGGACCGGAAACAAGCATCCTGGAACCGGTTTCGGATTCATAATCCTCATCAGCCAGGCTATCTTGAATCCAGTGGACAAGTGAGCAAGGGACTCACGTCTGAGCATACCCTGACAACTTAGGGCGAACAAAGCGATACAAAAAGGGATGATTGACGGAGCCTTTGAGCAAATAAAACACTCACCCCCAGTCAACTGATCTGGGTTTAATACATCACCATTCTTTAGCTCACTCAGCCACCCCAGTTCAGACATGGCCATATGCAAATCAGTCTAACCCTGTGCCTCATGGGAACAGTCCTGCCCGGACTGCCAAGCCATGTCTTCCCTGGATCGGAAACAAGCATCCTGAGACCGGTTTCGGATTCATAATCCTCATCAGCCAGGCTATCTTGAATCCAGTGGCAAAGGGAGCAAGGGACTCACGTCTGAGCATACCCTGCCAACCTAGGGCGAACAAAGCGATACAAAAGGGGATGATGGACGGAGCGTTTGAGCAAATCAAACACTCACCCCCAGTCAACTGAGCTGGGTTTAATCCATCACCATTCTTTAGCTCACTCAGCCTCCCCATTTCAGACATGGCCATATGCAAATCAGTCTGACCCTGTGCCTCATGGGAACAGTCCCGCCCGAACTGCCAAGCCATGTCTTCCCTGGACCGGAAACAAGCATCCTGGGACCGGTTTCGGATTCATAATCCTCATCAGCCAGGCTATCTTGAATCCAGTGGCCAAGTGAGCAAGGGACTCACGTCTGAGCATACCCTGCCAACTTAGGGCCTAAATACCTAAATTGAAGGCACAACTTACGTGCTGGAACAAAATCTTCAATGGTAACCTCATAGCGTGCACATGGTTTTACACCGATCAAAGCTAATGTTAAAATTCCTTTACTCTGTGTCACCATTTTTATGGCTACAAACTCCCAATAGTGTCCCTTGATCCTGCCTCTTGGGATCAAGCTCATCAACTCTGGGGAGGACCAATAATTTTCAAGGCCCAATCTCTGTAAGAGAGCCTTTATGGTTTGGAACCAAGAAATCTTCTTTATGCACTGCTGGCCATAAGATCTCTTGTGCCTTCCCGATACTATTCAACGACTAGGGTGGTCCACAACTGGTGCCAGACAGTTAGAAGCCGATTCAGAAAAGGGGGTGGTGATGAACAGAGTGTGTGAATTAAGCAGACCACTCTTACCCAGTCCAAAGATCAGGGCTTGATCGATCACCGTTATTTAGCTCACTGCACCATCCCAGCTCAGAACCTGGCTATATGCAAATTAGTCTGTCCCTGGCCCAGTGCATCATGGGAACAGGGCAGACCAAACTACCAAGCCAATTCTTCACCAGAAAGGAGACAAGCTTGAAGTTAGAAGCCGTCATTCTGCTCTATGCAAGATCTTTCTCTGTGCCAGATATAAGTATACTGGGAAAAGTGGAGTACTTTAGGAAAGGTTTAATATAGATCTCAAAAATCTGTGTATACTGTTGATTTTTGAACTTTCCCACACTACAGCCCCATAAAAAACAGACCCCATTGCCTTTACCTTATAAATGTAAAGTTCTGGGGCAATTCTTCTAGATGAGATCCTCCAAAGAATCTTGGCTATGTTTGTAGCCTGCAGGATCAGGGAAATGTGAATCTTCGCTAGCTGAAGAGCCCAGCTCAAGTTGGATGCAAGTCTGATGCCTAAATTATCGAAAGCAGCTAACCAATCAAAGGAGTTGTCACCAACTAGCATGCGTCCTTTACAATGGTTCACCTTGCAATTGGAAAAGAACATACACTTGGTCTTGACATTATTAAAGTTCAAGTCCCTCTCATCACAAAAATGAATTAAAGAGGTCGAGCAGCATCTGGAGGCCCTGTGGTGACTTAGAAATCAGCAGGATATTGTCAGAGAAAAGGAAGGCCAGGACCCTCCTGCCCTCAAGTTTGGGCGCATTGAGCCCATCCCTGTTAATGTACTCTATCATCCCATTAAAATAAATGGAGAACAGGGTGGGGCGAACACACATACCTGCCTAACTCCACGATCTATCTTGAAGAGTTCAGTCACCTGTCCGTCCTCCCCATCTGATTTGGGCCATATTATCCACATGCAATCCTACCAAGATTGTCAAAAGGGGGGCAGGAATGCTCATTTTCTCCAGCACCCTCCAGAGCTTTCCCAAGAGAAACAAATCAAAGGCTGTGCATAAGTCAACAAAGGCAACAAAAAGCTTGCCCTTGTTTATTAACACCTCTCTCTAATAAATGCACTTGAGACCAGATCAGAGGTACTAACAATGGTTCTATTGCCCGCCTGCAGATTAGACAGGAAACCCTCTTCTGTTAGCCAGTCCTGCAGATGTACCAGCGCTGGTTTACAAAACAAATGTTTGTATGGAATCAATCAGGCTGGTAGATCTGTAGTTCCCTGGGATTGCCCAATCACCCTTCTTGTGGATTGGGAGAATCTTCGCTAGTTTCCATGAAGTAGGAATATCCAGTCAGGAGAGGATGGCAGTGGATAAGATATTTATATATGGACCCGACACTTCCGGTTCACCTTATTCAAGTCAGTAGATTTCCTATTGGGACCAGGGGCATAGGCAGGAATGCAAGAATCAATTGCAAAGTCACTTTTAATGTAAACACAAGAGTGCTTGAATTGTCTATATCACCCTCTTCTAGTGAAAATCTATCATGTTCCTCGACAGTGTTGGTGTGTGTACAGCTTACGAAAATGGGGCATCCATTTTATTGGGTTGGATACAAAAATCGAGCTCAGTTTTCGGACCATTGAGGCAGTCTGCCGCAGTCCTCCAGAATGATTTGCTGTCTTTAACAATCATGGCTTCATGTAAAGACGACCACAAAGCATTCTCCCACTACTTAGCTAAAGCAAAAACCTGCCTGTACCAGATACTGCACTGCACCTCATTATATCTGGATGCGATTAAGGGCTAGATTTACCGAATCGGTAAACACCGATTCGGTAAAAGGGGGAAAACATTGAAGGGTGGCAGGGTGTCACTTTCACACCCTGTTGCACCCCTCAATTGTGTATGGGTGCACATGTGGCACACATACATGCTCTAAGGGCTTGTATGTCTGCCACATCGCACAGTTGGAAAAGCAAAAAAAATGCTTTTTCAAAGGTTTTCATTATTTACCTCCAACTTGTAGTTGGTGGTAAATAACGAATCCTTAACTGAGGAATGCACTAACTTGAGTGCTCCCTACATCCTGGATTCGGTAATTTACCGAATCGGTATGTTAAGAATTCAGTATTTTACTGAATCTTTAAATTACTGATTCGGAATCCTACAAAAATGCCACCGACATCTAAAAAGCCCAATACTGGTCGGTAACTGCTGAAATTCTGTAATTTCGGCCATTACCGACCGCTATTGGGCGACCTACATCTGGCCCTTTGTCTTTACTGCAGTTAAAAGATCACTTTTGGCTAGCCGACATTCACAATTATATCAGGTAGTAGTTTTGGGCACTCCCCCCGCCCCCCTTTTGTGGCCTTACCTAACAAATTCCTGACTTGAGAAAACAGAGATTCAAGGCTAAAACTCAACCCTGCCCTCCTAAGCTCCACAGGGAGTTGGAGAGGTGTGAAACTTCTTTCTCCATTCTGACTTTTAACTGCCTCTAAGGCTGCAGGATTTTTTTCCACCCAATTCCACATGATGGTCTTTCTTTTGCTGGATTGAGAAAGGCCACCCAAATCGGTGTTACCACGAAGAGATAGTTTTAAAGCTGAGTCATTTACAAGTGTCAGATCTAGCCACCATTTTTATATCAGAAACGGCTGGCAAAAGCTTCACATCAACCACAAAATAGTCCGTTCTACTACGGTGGCATGGCCTGTTGAATGTCATTTTACCTTGTCGGTCTGATGGAGTCCTACCATTTGTACCTCTATTATCAAAATTAAGCATTAACTTGGGCTTCTTTTGGGGTCCATCTCATACTTGGCAGATCTAATTGTGTAATACACCACTGATTATCCAGATCAACTGTCATGTCAAAAGGAGTACTGTAGAGTTTTGAATGTGCTGTTCAAATCTCCAGCCACCAGAGGGAATTAACATCTGTGTGTTTAGATAAAGAACGTATCGGCCTGGCCCTTTCACCACTGTGGTGGAATTGGTAGCATTACTGCTAGAGGAGGGGTTGGGATTAATGATATGCTCACATTAATATAGGAGGTTATCAATTCTGTCCATTACGCAGTTTCCTGCTGCTGAGGAGAGGATACAGTTTTCTTTTTCACTTTAGAAGACACCAAAACCCCTTCCTCTTGCCATTACAAGACTGAGGAGTGGAGGCAAACACAGACACACAGGAAAAATGGGATGAATATGCAACAGTTACACCAAACTTATCCACCACCGGCAAAGGTTTAACTTGCAATGGACATAAGAGCCTGTGCACACAATGGACTTTCCTCGTTTCCTAGACTGAAGCAGCACAGATGGGACTCACGAGAATCCACTTCCCCCATCCTCTCCATTCCCAAATGCACAGAAATAGGATGGGGGATGGAGGACGACAATAAAGTACTGTCCAATGTCAAATGGCACTTGAAATGAGCCATTCCTTCCAGGCTCTCTTCTTGCAAGGATTTGAAAAGTATAAGGATGGGAAAGGGCTAAAGTAGGCTGCAGTAAAAGGAAAGTACCTTGATTAGGAGAATGAGTTAACCACAACACAGAGCAAAAATTAACATCCCAAATGAAAAAGGAAAAAATAGTCCCAAATATTCCCAAGGGGGGATAGCCTATAGAGGGATAAAAATTAGATTTTGCATACACGGGGAGTATCGGACATATATATATTGTGTTAGCATGATGTATCTGTATATCTTCTCTGCTTAATATGCACACAACATAACCCATATATGCTTTAGTCGGTAGGAATAGAGCAGGCCGAGAACCATAAAGACGTCATCTTTTTTCCCCTGTGTCAGAACACAAGCTGTGATCAAGTGTTATTCTCCAGTAGTTGTCAAGTCCCAGTTCATTTGAGTTACTGAGAGCAGCTGAAGGTAAACTGTTTTCCCTCTGTCCTGGGACTCAAGGTCGCATCTGGCTTTGGGTGCGATAAGCGCATTCCTGGAGGCGCCGTGCCTACACTCCCTCGCACCAGGACGAAAGGGAGTCACCCCTCCTGACCTTCCCAGTAATAAATAGTAAAGCTTTGAACCAATCATGTGTGCCATATATGGTCCTTCCTTGGGGCCCAAGGGCTGAATGGTGTTTTTCCATGTACGGTGACTTCATGTGTTGAACTGAAAGTATATATGTTTGGTTTTGACTGTAAGCCAGCAGTCTTCTCCACGCACCTGATGGGTGAGGGTTGGAGAGGCTCCTCTATAGAGTATTTTGCCTAATAAACGATTGACCCTTCTTCACTGCCAACTGACTGGTTATTTGGTAATGGTATTGGGGGTATGTGGTAGGTATAGCCTTTTATGTTATTTTTACTGTACATCAGTTGGCGACTCTGCCGGGACTCCACGATAGGGTCGTCCTCCCGTAACCGGGTAGAAAGCACAAAGAAAGGGGAGCTCTGGTCGAGTGGGTGGATTGACTGAAAATTCTGACTTACTCCGCTCTCGCGATCAGGAAGCCCCAGCTGCTAGTTGCCCTTCGCCGGAGTCCTACGGGCGTAACCCGGGAGCTGACCGTGTTGGTCTTCAGGAGTTGGCAGTGGAGAATACGCAATTGTACCTGCGTGCACCAGGTGAGTGAATTGTTTTGATGTCTTGTGGAACGCGCTGTTGAGCAGTGCTTTTGAAACAGTTAACTGTATTGGACTTGGTGGTCGGGGTACCACGGAGAACTTTGGGGGTCTGACGGGGCAGCATTGTGGCTGTACGGGTAGATGCTCCACTGACTTGTTTTGTGATTAATAGAGACGTCGATCGGACGCCTTGGTGTGGCTTGTGCGGTGCGCACCCAGCCGGACTGGTCTCGAAAAGGCCCGAGTTTGTACCTGGGTAGCCTTTGGGACATATCTGAAGCGACGCTAAGGCAGCGGGCTTAGTCAGAATAGTTCCAAGGGTGAACCAGGAAGGCTTCGGGATGGTCTGTAGGACAGTCTGTGGTTAATACCGGTCCGACGGTCTCTTGGTAGTCTTTGGACTGCTTGATTTTGGCATCTGTTGGTCTGGAATCTGAATTGATTAGTTCTCCATGAACGGGAGTCCATGGGCTCTGTTCCTTTGTTTGGAAAGAGACACGTCGTTTTGAAAATTCTTTCTTGGTGTATATATCTATGTATTGTTTTGTCCGCGTTTGATTCTGAGAATAAGTGACAATGGTGAGGATGTGTGAACATGGCCATGTTTGAAAGATTGTTTCTTGAATGAGATTTAACTGTCAACCATCATTATGCCGTGTTTTAGTAACTTATGTTTTGGATGCTGTTGTCGCCGGAAAGGCACACGTTTGAATGAAAGTCAACCTGCCCCGCCAGAGGGCAGCCCAAGTTATGATATGTATGTCAAACATGGTATTTCACCCATTCTGTTTAATGTGCTATGGCATAAATATACTAAAGATAATGTGGAACTACAATGGCCCTTAACCGGATCTTTTGATGAGAAAAAGATACATTTCTTGCAGGATCGATAGTTTTCTAAACAAAGTCGACAGGCAATGTTTGATTCTTTAAACATGTGGTAGAAGGAAGCAAAGCGTAGACGCATCAGGGAGGAAAAGTTATGTAAAATGGAAGAAAGCCAGACGATTACACAGTAAGCCATAGCTTACGATAAAGCTCAAACTGAAAAAGGAATTGATTGTACAGATAGACAATTTAGATTACAGGTGGATAAAAGCTACGTACCTAGGACTGAGCCAGAGGATGAGATAGAGGATTTACTGGATGCGCGTCCACCTCCACAACGCATATATTCTGCGGTCTCTTTAACTCCAGCTCCGGGTCCAACGCCTTCTGCGCCTGTTGTTTCCTCTCCCCCCGTCCCTCTGGGAATGTCCTCTGTTTTATCTCCCTCAGCATTTGGATTGGCTACTTTATGGCCCGATGCGTTGCCGTCTCCAACTATGTCCACAGTTGTTTTGTCTCCCCCAACTTCCGCTTGGGCTCCCCAGTCCTCGAGCACGACCCCAACTCTTGCTGACCCTACTCCCTCTCGTGCTCTGGGGGATCTTGGTGCATGTAGGTTGTTTACTCGTTTGGCGGTAGGACTCGAAGAAAAGCAGGCGATTGCGAGTCAGTCATCCCAGTGGATACACAATCCTATTTATACTTTAGCTGATGTATGGAGTACACTTCGAGATTATGAGCCCATTATGCAGCAGCATGCCCTACAGCACATGGCCATACATCTTATTTCTCTATGGGAGCAGTGTTTCCCGGGAGGGACGGCCCCACAAGTGATGTATGACATTCGGGACCGGGCTCAGAAGTCTGAATTAGGACTAGAGGAAGTGTACAGGAACGTCGAGGTTTTATTGAATTATCGAGGGCGGATGCACTCGAAATGTCCACCCTGGGACTTCCAGCACCCTATGCGGGAAGTCCATCCTATCTTCCATCCTGAAATACCGGAATTAAGAAACAATCAGAATGTAGTAACTAGACCTCGTGTGGAGGCACGATTTCAAGAACAATGGGTTTATACCCCTTGGAAAAGGAGTGAAGTCCTTTCACTAAAGTCACAACTCCCCGACCCCCGAAAGAACCCTATGGTTTACTATAAGGAGCTTACAGAAGCGGCCTCCTCAGCTGTTATGACCCTAGCTGACATACAGCTATTTTTTGGGTTACTAGTCCCCATTGACGTTTGGCATCAGGTGCATGACCAGGACCATGCCACAGAGTTGGGCTGGACTTGGGATCAGATTAAAAATTGGGATTAGGATTGAAAGCCTGGTGATAAACCGAAACCCTAAGTATTGGCTTTACCGGGTCGGATTATTACCTACATGCATTCCTTAATTCCACCCCGTAAGGTAGATTGGGACAAATTGACAGGGTGTAAGCAGAAGAAGGACGAAAGTGTTTTGGATTTCTTCACCAGATTTGAAGGTGTATTTATTGATTTGTCAGTTGAGGGTGGTATACGATTATTTGTTAATCGTTTTGTGACAAATCTGTTACAAGAAGTCTCTGTGCGGCTACAAGCCACTGAGGGTACTTGGACCACTTCTACACCTTCGGTTATACTGAGTATGGCTCAGTATAATGAACATAGGGAAAATGAGAGTAAGGATAGGACAGAAAAGAAAACAAAGGATCTTAAGACACGAGTGTTGTTACAGCAAGTCATCAGGGGCGAGGCAGAGAGGCGGTAGAGGGTTTGTCCCGAGGTGGCCGGGAACTGGATGAGGCGGAGGACCAGCTGTTGCTTTTGGGAATAAACCAGTACACGTACTATAATCATTGACGATCTCAGTGTCCATTGTTGATGGCTCAGAATGGGGCAGACGAAGAGGTCGAGGTGGTGTGGATCAGAGTGATATGCGAAGAGAGGAGACAACGCACGGCGAATATGAAAGTAATTATTTCGATAATCCGAGAGGTAGGCAGTACTATAACGAAGACTGTGTGATTGATAGGACTGAAGGGTATGCTTACACATTGGATAGCCAAGGACAGGGTGGGGCCAGGTGTCAGTATCCATTGTTCTTGTGGCAATATTTGATTATGAGTCTGTAAACAGTAACGGTGGACATTCGTCGCCCAAAGTTATCCTTTCAATGTAAGGATAATCCAAATGTTTCAGTCTATTGCCTCTTAACAACCTCTCTGATCTATACATATAAGACAGCACAGACAAAAAATGTGAGAAAAGCGAGATGGCGCCTCACGGGCGAACCACCAATGGGACCCCTGGCTGGTACTCACCAGGTTGGCCCTGTTCTCATCATTGGTGCCATCAAGCTATA
Organism: Lissotriton vulgaris; assembly: GCF_964263255.1. Classification (NCBI taxonomy): domain Eukaryota; kingdom Metazoa; phylum Chordata; class Amphibia; order Caudata; family Salamandridae; genus Lissotriton; species Lissotriton vulgaris. The sequence goes on from NC_141687.1 coordinate 1,121,790,438, forward strand.
ACGTAAACGTGTCTCAGACCCCAAAAAAATAAAAAGACAGTGGATGGTGCAGTGAACACAACTTATATGTAACAAAACTAACAACATTAAACATTTAACATATAAGGCACTGCGCAACTAGGACTATCAACTTTACTTTTGTTCCTATCTTTGTTGCAATCAGTGAACACACAAACAGTAAAAAAGGAGGGTGTGGATACTCCCTATCGATTCACACCCTACTTACAGCCGACATGTTTCATTGCCTTGGTGTCTATCAAGCAATTTCTTCAGGGCAACTCACTTTTAATGCCACTGCAAGAGACACTGATTCTCGAATGCTGTAATGTAAACAAACATATATGAGGTCACCTGGTGTTCTCCCCCATTTTATGCACATCAGGCTCTATGTATTGTCAAACAACCACGCTGTGTGGGTAGATGTCATAATTACCCTTCAAACAGTTTTGCCTCTCATACCAGAACGGAGGACTTTTAAAATCCGGAATCCAGCCCCCATAGATGAGCGTGGTCCTATCTCCCCATAGAGAAGTTACTAAAAAGGAAGGACCAGAAAGAAATTAGAATCCTTCAGTCCCAGGTCGCCTCTTACCTTATGCAAGTATACTGACATGGAGCAAAGAGGATGAAATATTACCGGTGGAAGAGTAAGGGTCGGCGTCCTCTCAGCACTGGAACGCCGACCGAGTGCAGCCCTTTTCTTTTACCGGCAAAAGTGCTGATTTTTGGATGCTGTGATTGGTCCGTGGGGTCAGCTGACTCCCGCGGAGCCCGGCCTCTGATTGGATAGCGGGGTCAGGTGACTCCCGTGTGACTAGATGCCGGTTCCGAAGTAAAGGGAACTACAGCGGCCATTAGTGAACGGACCCCCAGCCAAATAAAAGATGCGTGTAGTCTAGCGATATTTGTACAATCCTGACGGATAACCCAGTAAAACAGCATGCCCATGTAAGAGCGGATTATCAAACAGCGAGTCCGGCAATCACACAAATTTACGGCTCTTACAACATTGGTAATCGCCTGGGCGTTTTTAATCCTTAACAATCTTAATATACATAGTGTCACCAATTCTGTAAACGGCTAAAGCTAATTTATTAACAGCGTTTTACTGGAGGTGTTAATAAAGTGACGACCAATTTTTAACAATGTATGGTCCTACTCAAATACAGCGGCAGCCATGTTTGTAAAGTATGAGGCTGAAGTAGCACTCTCTTGCTCAAAATTCCAGTCCTAGACTTTAATCATCTGTGATGTTTATAAAATGTCAGGATGATGTAGCACTGTATTACTACTAATCAAAGTCATAGACTTTTAGTCATCTGGGTTAAGGTATATGGTCCATGGGACATAGGGCTGACTTCTACTGGGTTATTCCAGAGGTACAAAAGTCCTAACGCTCAATCTACAGAGAGTAGATGTAATTAAAATCTTAATCATGTATTTAAATTTGTTACAAGTTTGTCGGTTTCATAATATTGTGTGTACCTTCAATAACTTAGCAATCAGAAGAGGTACCAAGTATAAAGGGGACAGTAGTCTACTGCGCTCATAAACAGCCACTGAAATCAATTATCGCAGCTTATTCCACTCAAGGAGTTCGTTCAGCCCTTTCTGTTCACTTTGCTCTTGATATATCCAACGTGCCTCCTTAGTGATCAAGCGTCTTTCCACAGACTGTACGTCGCCCGTCACCTTCTCTAACACTACCCACGTGAAAGATTGTGTTTGTTACGGTGGCAATGTTGCACTAATTTGGTAGTCAGTTTTCCAATCCTTATTGTGCTAACGTGCTCTTGGATGCGGAGTTTGATTTTCCGTGTGGTGAGTCCGATGTACTCTAAACCACATTCACATTTTAGTCTATACACCACGTTGGTAGTGTTACAATTACTGAAATGGTTTAGTGACCAAGTTTTTCCAGATCGAAGAGTCACGGATGTGGTTTTGTTTGTCAAGGGACACACTGAGCAACTCCCACATGGGAAATGTCCTTTTGGGATGGTAGTATTCTCTGCTTCTGGTCGACCGATACTTCTTGTATGAACCAGTTTATCTTTCAAGTTACTTGCTCTTCGGAAGGCAAAACGAGGGGGGGGCATCTTGAAATCAGCTGTTGAAAGTAGGGTCCAATGCTTCCTGATAGACTGGCGGATCTTTGTAGCCATTGGATCATAAGTCATGACTACAGGTAGACAGTCTGACTTCTCCTTGGTTCGTGTCTCTAACAAGACAGCTCTAGGTGTATTAAGGGCTCTCTTTTGAGCTTGTTTGACAACTGTCCAAGGGTAATCACGGGCTTCCAGTTTCGAACTCAGAACTTTTGCTTGTTCCTTGTATAGTTCAGTGGATGAGCAGTTTCGCCTGTATCTAAGAAATTGTCCCACAGGGAGATTGTCTCTTAATGCTCTTGGATGGTATGACCGATACGATAGCAGTGAATTTCTATCGGTGGGCTTTTGATGCACACTAGTTCGAAAACCCCCTCCAACTGCCTCGATGTCTAGATCAAGATAAACTGCGCTTGTGTGATGATATTTCCAAGTAAAGCGGAGGCTCATATCTTGGGTGTTTAACCAATTTAAGAATTGGACCAGGACTGCTTCATCTCCTGTCCACAGGAGGAGCACATCATCAATATATCGCCTCCAGAGGCGCATGTGGCCTCTGAAGGGATTGTTGTCAGACTCGATGATGTGCTCCTCAAATTGGCCTACATAGATACAGGCAAGGCTAGGCGCCACTGTCGCCCCCATTTATGTGCCCGTCACCTGTAAGAACAGGTCATCTTTATAGCAAAAAAAGTTTCGTGTGAGGGCAATTTCCACACATTGTAACACGAAACTTTGGGGGGGCATCGTAAAACCACTCTTGTGTGGCCAATGCTCTTGATGCAGCCACCAATGCGGCATCCTGAGGAATACAGGAGTACAAGGACTCGATGTTGATAGTCACAATGTATTCCTTCACGGGGTCAAATGTCATTTGCTCAAGGACATTTAAAATGTCCATAGTGTCCTTGACGTTCAATCTCTGGGTAACTACCGATTCACGAAGAAAATAGTCGGCGAACTGAGATAGAGGCTCCAAAATGGACTGAATTCGAGATACAATTGGCCGGCCCGGCGGAGGCCGGGCCGGCTTATGTATCTTCGGCAGGATGTAGAAGGCGGGGGTCCTCGGATTGGTGTTAATAAGGAACTCCGCCTCCTTCGCACTTATCCACTTCTTCTCCTTTGCGCTCCCCACAAGGTCAGTTATTATCTTCATCAGTTCCGGAGTGGGGTCTTTCTTGAGGGGTTGGTAATTGGCTCTCACATTGAGTAGACGTCGTACCTCAGTCTCGTAATCACTGGTGTTTAATATGACGACGTCTCCGCCTTTATCAGCGCTTTTTATGGTTATGTTATCATTCTTCTGAAGGGAATTCACTGCCTCCCAGTCACTTCTCGTCATATTTCTGAATCCACTCGATTTGTTGTTACTTTCTATTTTCCCAATTTCCTCTAGAACTTTGGCCTCAAATACTGCCACTTCAGGGCCAATTGCTCCCATCGGCGGACAGAATGTAGAGGGTTTTTTTAAATTGGTATTGAAGCCTTTAATTTCCTCAGATGATGGTTGTTTCGCGAAGAATTTCTTCAATTTAATTTTTCACATAGTCTCATGGAACTTGGTGCGACACTTGAAAGCATCATGGGTAGGGGTGGGAACAAATCCCAGCCCTTTATTGAGTACTCGTTCTTCCTCTGTTGTTAAATGGTGGTCAGATAAGTTGACCACAATACTCTTCATACTGGCTCTTTCCCCTGCTCCGTGTCTGTCTTGGGGAGAATGTTTGCCATTGTTGCGGGAGCCGATTGCCGCGTCCTTTTCCTCTCCCTTGTTGTCCCGGGCCCTTGTTGGATGCTTGTCCCTGTTCTAAAAAATTGCGCAATAAAGCACTCAGATAGTTGTTGGAAGTTTCAGATTGGTTAAATCTTACTCTGCTGGTACTAGGTCCTGGCTCAGGCTCGTCTTCGCTGGACGTGTTATCAAATGTCCAGTTTGCAGGTGTTCGCCTTTGTTGCTGAAATCTGGCCCCTCTGCCTCTTCGCCCTCCTCCAAATTGTTGTGGCTGTTGTTGTTCTTGTGCGGGTTGATAATGTGAATCGTTGATGTAGGGGAAGGCCCACTCGTGTGTGTAGCGTTGTAAGTTACGCTGTAGGCCCCTTATTTTCTGAGTTATCATATATTGTTTGTATTCATCCAGGTCTTCTTTAATTTTCTGTAGATGTTCTTTTGCGTCAGTAAAGCTACTGTCCCTATTAATGGCCTCCTCTAGCTCTACGATTTCTTTAAGTACCTCTTCACTTAATCTCTGAGCTGTACTGATTATCAAAATTAACCAATCTCTGGTACATTTATTAGCGATGAAGCTCCAATCACGTCGGAACTGTTTATTTTTTTGTTGATAAGCATACTGAGTGGAGGACGTCCTAGTCTCTTTTGTCTTTCCCTCTTGACTCCCATTTTTTTGTAGTGTCAGTATCCATTGATCAGCAAGGTCCTTATGTGCAAGGGCGGTTGATGGGGACATCTGAAAACTTTTTAGTTGATACGGGTGCGATGAATAGTTCCATTTCTCATTATCTGGTCCCAGGGGCTGCTCTGTCCGGGAAGAATAATGTTTTGGTGGGATTTTCTGGAATTCTGGTGGTGAGCCTCATTTCTAAACATATTCCGTTTACAATTGGTCCGGTTACAGTGGACTCTCCGTTTCTGTTGACTTCACATTGTGGGGAGAATCTATTAGGATTGGATCTGTTGAAGAAATTGCATGCATATATTCATTGTTCCCCTGATGGTGTTTATCTGACTATACAATCCCCCGGGGAACATACTTTGCATTACTTCGCTAAAAATGAATCCCTCCCTCCTGAGTTTGCTGCTATCCCAGCGACACTGTGGGCCACAGGAGACACAGATATAGGGTTGTTAAAGATTCCACCCGTTTCTATTCCTTTGAAACAAAATGCTCATTTACTGCAGATGCCTCAATACAAAATTTCTCCGGCAGGCGAGAAAGCTCTACTCTCCATCATACAAGATTTGATCGAAGAAGGGTGTGGTGGAGGAAACGGCTGCCAATATATGCAACAGTCCCATTTTATCGATTTTGAAAAAGGCCCCTGTCGGGAGCGATTCTGACCATGTTGATACTTACCGCTTTGTAATTGACCTGCGAGAAAGTAACAAGATAGTGGTGCCGCAATACCCCGTGGTTTCTGACATCACTACTATCCTCACGATGATTCCTCCCACTGCTAAATATTTTTACGTTATTGATTTAAAGAATGCTTTCTTTAGCATTCCGATTCACCCTGATAGCCGTCATATTTACGGCTTCTCCTTGTCTGGTCGCAGCTTCCAGTTTTGTCGCACTTCCCCAGGGGAACAATGTGAGTCTTAGTATTTATATTCAGGCTCTGAAAGCATTATTGGATGATTTGACCTTGCCTCCTGTTAATGTGCTCTTGCAATATGTTGAAGATCTGTTGGTGGCTTCTGGCACTGAGGAAGGATGTAAAGCAGCCACTGCTATATTATTGTCTCATTTGGTGGCTAATGGTAATAAAGTATCTCTTTCCAAATTTCAATATTGTCGACAGGAGGTGACCTACCGTGGTCATCTACTGTCGACAAAGGGGAGGAGACCAACCACTGAGCGTGTGACTACCATTTCTAATATGTCTATACCTCGTACTCAGCGTGATGTTCGTGCATTTCTCAGCATAACTTCTTACTGTTGCCAGTGGATTCCTAATTTTTCTCTTCTCACTAAACCTCTCCTGTACTTAACCACTAAAGATGTGCATGAACCTCTACCCTGGACTGATGAGTGTCAGAAAGCTTTTGATTCTTTGAAATCTGCGCTTTGCTCTGCAGCCGTCTTGGGTACTCCTGATTACCGAAAACCTTTTGTGCTTTATGTACACGAGGAGGACGGTTGCTCGTTTTCTGTGTTGACACAAGGATTTGGTGGTAAGCAGAGACCTTGTGCCTATTTCTCGACGGTGTTGGATAACGTCGCCAGAGCGCTTCCTACCTGTTTAAGGGCAACTGCTGCAGCCGCTGTGGCCATTTGACAGTCGGAAGGGCTAGTTCTGAATACTGACCTCACAGTGATGGTACCACACGCTGTAGATACATTACTGAAAAATGAGGACCCAGCACCCTACGAGTGCGCGTCTTACAGGCTACAAATTGGCTTTATTTGCTCCCCATGTTACAATTAAACGTTGTGCCACTCTGAATCCCGGCACGGTACTACCCCTTCCTTCGGACGAGAGAAACAATGATGTACATGATTGTATATTTCGGACGGAGGAAGATACGAAGAGACGGGTAGATCTCACAGACATTCCTCTATCTGACCCTCAAGGGGAATGGTATGTCGATGAATCTTGTTTCAAGTTACCAGATGGCACGACAACTGCTGCATATGCGATAACACTTCTCTATGCACTGTGGTTGAGGCTTCCCGAGTACCCCCATCTGTCAGCACAGGCAGCTGAGTTAGTGGCATTGCTTTGGGCCTGTGAGTTAAGTGAAGGATTGAGAGTAAATATTTACACAGACAGCCAATACGCCTTTGGCGTGGCTCATAGCTTTGGCCGACTGTGGGCGGAAAGGGGTTTTCTCACTTCCCATGGTCAGAGAATTTAACATGGCCCTTTGATTTTACGATTACTGACAGCATTACGTTACCAGAAATGGTGACCGTAGTTAAATGCAGTGTACATAAGACAGTGGTGGATACAGTAGGTAAAGGCAATGCTTTTGCTGATCAGATAGCTAAAGAAACTGCAAAATCCAAAATGACCTCAATGTTCGTGACTACTTCTGCTAGGTGGGTGGTGGAGACGGACATGTTTGACAATACAATGGAGAGTGTCCGAGAAATACAGAAAGGAGCTACCCCGCTGAATTGGCTCATTGGAAGAAGAAAGTGGGGAAATTAGATGCAAATGATTGCTGGATTAATTTATCTGAGAAACAGCAATGGTTGTTGCCCAAAGCATTAGTGAATCCAGACTGGATTTTTCTAACAGTCTTTACCTCGGCTTCCAAAGGGAGAGCTCAAACGCCTCCAGCTGGTTCAGAACCAAGCAGCCAGACTTCTTCTGAACATCCCCAGAAGGCAATCAGCTAGATCTGGCCTGAAACAATTACACTGGCTGCCGGTGGAACAACGTGTGGCCTTCAAGACGGGCTGCATTTTATTTAAATCCCTGCAAGATACTGGCCCCCAATTCGTCAGGAACCTATTCCACAAATACAATCCTTCCCGACACCTCCGGTCCACCCATAAATCTCTGTTGACTGTGCCGTCGTACAAGAGGAAACGTCTCGGAGGCAGCTGCTTTGACCACCTTGCAGCTGCCTTCTGAAACTCCCTCCCCCTTCACCTTAAACTAAGTGACAACCTCCTCAGTTTTAGACATCTTCTGAAGACCTGGCTCTTTTCTCAGGCATACCCCTGAGCTGTCTTGCTCTATCTAATGGCTGACGCGTCCTGTTCCTTCCTATAGCGCCATGAAGCCTCCGGGCGTACGAGCGCTCAACAAATACCTGTTAACATTAACATTAACATTAACATTAACAATGCCGTAGTGACCATGGCACACAGCTCAGCACATATTGGGGCAAAGGGTATTTGTGCACTTCTAGACCCTGTGTGGAATAATCCTAATATCCCAAGAACTGCTGCTCATTTGGTGCAATATTGCATGGTTTGTTTACAAAATAATCCTTGAGGTAGGGAACCTGTTCTGAGTGGAAATTTTGCACCACTATCTTTGCCTTTTGAGGTGCTCTAAATGGATAATATCCAGCTGGAGCGTGTGAATAATCTAAAGTATGTCCTGGTCGGGGTGTGTGCCTTCAGTAAATGGGAGGAGGCCTACCCGACCAAAGAAAACATTGTGCTGGCAACAGCAAAGGCTCTGATAAAAGAGTACTTCCCACGCTATGGATTGCCGCTGGTGATCTGGAGTGACAACAGAGGGGACTTTAATGCAGATCTTATCAGTCATGTTTGTAATGGGTTACAAATGAAGCTGAAATTCCATACGGCTCGACACCCTCAGTCTGCTAGACTGGTTGAGTAGTATCACGGAATACTGAAACTTAAACTGGCAAAGATTCAAGAAAGTACTGGGTTGAGGTGGCCAGATGCCCTACCACTAGCACTGATGTCAATACGAATTACCCCACATTCTCGTTCTGGCTTATCTCCCTACGAGGTGCCAATGTTTGGGGCGTCCCAAGACCCAGAATATTTCATGATATTGAATACCCAATGATGACAGATTATCTGTATGCCCTGACTAAAGATCGTTGTTCTATTTATCAACAGGCTTCAGATGTTTTGCAGCCCCTGCCGGAGGGTCCTGGACATCATTTGGAACCAGGACAATGGGTTCCGGTCTGCAACTATCGGGGTAAATCCAGTCTGGACCCTAGTTTGTCCGAGCCCTTTCAGATTCCACTGGCCACACGGACGGAGGTTAAGGCGAACGGCAAGAGACATTGGATCCATGTCTCGCACGTAAAGAAACTGCCCCTCCCGCTTCCTTATGATCAGCGAAACCAGTAAGGAGTTTTGACCCAGGAAAGTGAACGAGCCCCTCACTTTGTTCCTTTTTCTGATGCCCAGGAAGTGGAGAAGGGCAAGGAGAAGGAGCATCGGGCTCGGAAGGGGTTTTGTCATCTGCACAAGTGATTGCCCTGGATTCTGTTGCCCCTTCAGTTGAACGAGAGGCTCGTAGTATCCCTGTTGCAACAGATTTGCCATCCTCTGTTTTGTTCCCTGATCAGGAAATGCCTGGCCATGTTCGATACAATCTGCGGCCCAGAAAACGACACGGTACCCCAAGAGAAGATGGTAGGAGAGAGGGAGAGACTGTAGTACTAGGGTTTGTTAGATACGCTTCTGGGGTACTGAGCGAGACACTGGACTGAACGCGCTGTTCGCCTTGAACATTTGCTTGCTCTGTTCAGAAAGAAAGAATGATTTTTTTTTCCTTTAAAAGGGCCCAGGTTGTGTTTTCTTCAAGGGTTGTATGAGAACATAACTCCAACGTGAGAAGCTGCTTGGTCTTATTGGTGATGAACGATAGGAGCCTGTCTGTGAGGCTCTAGACGGACACAGGAAAAAAGCACCCTCTGGCAGGTTGGACTGCATTTCCCGAGTTTGTTTTTGGACTTTTAGCTAGCATGTACCGTTTTGCTCGTTTTGTACCCGAAGAGGAGCATCCTTTTGCACCACGTCACTTCCCTGTAAATATGCCTTTCTTTTCTAGTTGGACCCAACGTGTTAAAGTTGCATTTGTGGTAATTATACACAACCTTGTTAATAATATTAATGGGAATCTTTATATATTTAGAATTTCGCCACCCTATGCATACTGTCTTAGGAACCACTGCCCCGTCACTGGAACATGTATTTTATACCTTGGCCCCACATAAGGAAAGGCACCGTCAGACTTACACGAAAAATGTATTTGTTGAAATGCTTCATCAAACACACAGTGCTAACAATACTTTGAATTGTTGGGGCTGTGGCCTTCTGCCCTCTGTTAAACACAAACACTATTTATTTATATCTTTACCCCTGTCTTATTTAGGAAGTTGTGAAGCTTGGTTCAAATTACTCTCTATGATGTATATGCATTATACAGTAGATACTCAAAGATATTCGGAGAAGGATTATGAGATGATTCTAGCACATATAGAAGTACACCAATGATTTGACCCAGAGTGAAATGATGGGGAGGGATCCTTAGATCCGAATGCGTGTATGAATATGTATACGACATATGAAAATATCACCTGGTTAAAGAATGAAATTTTGGATTTTGCAGAGTTCAACTTCACCCAGTATTTTCAACAGTTCAAAGAAAGAAATGTTACAGATGACAGGGCCATTCCAGTACCTATATTAAATAGTACCTCTGCATTTTGTGTTCAGAGAGCAGGGTACATCTCGGTAGGGGAAAGTCGATGCAATTATACCTATCGGTTACGTACCTTTAGTAGTCCACCTTTGTTGACTCCCCTTAATGTATATTTCGTCTGTGGAGAAAATGCCTATACTTGGCTTCCCCGCGGCTGGACCGGCCATTGTTACCTGTCTTTCGTGCACCCTCTAGTTTATATATCCCCGTCTAATTAGCAAAAGGATCATCGTTTAGATAAACGAAGCCTGCCACTTACCAGGAATAGAAGAGAGATAGATACCACTGACATAGACCAAACAGATACACCTGAACAGCATTTAATTGACATCGTAAAGGGAGTATTTCCTATTTGGGGACCCATAATCACTAGCAAGGAAGCACAGCGTTTGTCCAGAGTAGTTGAAAGAGTGATTAACACTACTGCGGGCATATTTACCAATTTAACTGTAGAGTTTCAAGCGACGAGACTCGTTTTGCTTCAGAATCGTATGGTTTTAGATATTATCTTGGCTAATTGAGGAAGAGCATGCCGCGTGATCTGCAGTTCCTGCTGCGTATATATCCCTGACTCCACCCCCTCTGTTCATTTGGCCATTCAAAAGTTACATCGATTGGCGTCTGAAGTACATGTAGAAACTGGTACCTGGTGCCTCTCTGGTTGGTTCTCGGGTCTGTTGTGCACTTGGGGATGGAAGATTTTGATGGTGCTGGGAGGTATAGGTGGTATCATATTCACCTGTTGCCTTTGCGTACAATGTGGGCCTGCATGTTGTTCTTACTGTGCTACTAAACTCACCTCCTCTGTGGCCAGTCCTTCCCCAGCGGCGATAAAAGCCCAATTAGTTCAGCAAGAAATAAAGGATATAATGCAGATTGATGAAAGGATATTTGAAGACTGAACCATTTTAGTTAGCTACATCATGCTAAAAGGGCCGTTCTGAGGTATAAAAATTAGATTTTGCATACACGTATTGGACATATATATATATATATTGTGTTAGCATGATGTATCTATATATCTTCTCTGCTTAAAAAATGCACACAACATAACCTATATATGCTTTAGCCGATAGGAAAAGGTTTATTTTTTCGTTATGTTCCATACTAATAGAGCAGGCCCAGAACCATACAGACGCCATCTTCTTTCCTCTGTGTCAGAACACAAGCTGTGATCACATGTTATTCTACAGTAGTCGTCAAGTCCCAGTTCTTTGAGTTACTGAAAGCAGCTGAAGGTAACTGTTTTCCCTCTGTCCTGGGGCTCAAGGTCGCATCTGGCTTTGGGTGCGATAAGCGCATTCCTGGAGGCGCCGTGCATACACTCCCAGGCACCAGGACGAAAGGGAGTCACCCCTCCTGACCTTCCCAATAATAAATAGTAAAGCTTTGAACCAATCATGTGTGCCATATATGGTCCTTCCTTGGGGCCCAAGGGCTGAGTGGTGTTTTTCCATTTACGGTGACTTCATGTGTTGAACTGAAAGTATATATGTTTGTTTTTTACTATAAGCCAGCAGACTTCTCCACGCTTGATATGGGTGAGGGTTGGAGAGGCTCCTCTATAGAGTATTTTGCTTAATAAACGATTGACCCTTCTTCACTGCCAACTGACTGGTTATTTGGTTATGGTATTGGGGCTATGTGGTAGGTATAGCCTTTTATGTTATTTTTACTATACATCACTATTCCTGCTTCTTCCGGGGCAGGAACAGGCCTGCCCTTGGCCCCTACTTCGCCCTTGCAAGGTCACTACTTTTCTGTGCTGCTGGACAGACAATTGCTTAAGAGCCGGTGGTAGGAGGCCCCACCCTCACGGGATGAGAGGCTGCCCCTACACCTCCTCGCTCGTTGTTGGGTGGGAGAATGAGCCCCATGACATCTCTGGGGTCCAATGGGGTAGAATACCCCAAGACAGCTTCTAATGTTGCCCTCACTGTGGGATTGTCAATCGCTTAAAAGTCATGGTAGAAGGCCCTGCCCTGTTGGGATGAGAGGCTGCACCTGTAGGTGGGTGGGAGAGTGAGTAGCCTGACATCTCTGGGATCAAAATGTGTAGTGTACCCCTAAAACAGCTTCCTGTGTTTCCCGCGCAGTGGGATTAAGAGCTGGTGGTAGGAGACCCCACTCCCTTGGGATGAAAGGCTGCACCTGCGCCTCCTGACACATTAACGGTTGGGAGAGTGATTCCCCTGACGCCTTAGTGGTCAAATGGGGTAGTGTACCCCCAAGACAGCTTCCAGTGTTTAACATAAACATAGTGTCCCAAATATTGTCTACAAAAATATCACTGCACCGGAGGTAACAATAAAAGAAATCCCATCCAGTGGTTCAATGTTGTTTGTAAACAATATTTTGGACACAGTGTCCGTGTCAAGGCAATATATTTCTATGATATTCAGACATTCTACGAGGGTCATTTCTGCTCTTTAAAAATAAAGTAAACAAAAAACAAGGTCATGGTCAAAAAAGGAACATCCCTTCTACTGTAGTCATTTGCTGCCACCAACCCGGTGAAAGGCGACTAGATGGTCTCAAAAGGGGTTGCAGTTTGGTCAGCCATGCTCTGTGGTCTCTGGGCACTATTACGTGGGAGGCATTCAATGAGCACGAGTGAGGCGTCCTGGTTACTCCGGGCCACAATTAAAACCTGCAGAGACATGTTATCACTTTCCCAGCAGTCTCACACAAGGACGGTGCAAACAGTCTCTCGAGCCAAGCAAGGGCATATTTCAGGTCAACACTTGTTTTCTCCTACCACCCTCTGACTTCAAGAACTTGTTCCAATGCAAGGCACTGTTCTACAGAGATGTGAATCGAGAAATGGGGCCACCAACATGTTACCAGTAAATTGTAATATAATTTCCATTCTCTGTTCAATTTTACAGCACATAAGAAAAACACGTAAAGCTTTTATTCACTGGAAATGCCCTTCAGATATGTTCAGTTCGGAAACAATGCAGAATATTCGCACGCGCTCAGGCATTGTTCCTTGGTGCAGCTCTGCTATTGTACAGAGGGTTGCATTAAGACATCTCCCGTATTGAAATGGAAATTCAAGAATACACAGACAGAACCTGAGCCTGTTTTCAATGAGTGATTTATTTCTGTTTCTTAGCGACGAGTAAAAGAAATAAAATGGCGGGTATTCTCTTCACAATCAAGGCTTGGGGGTAATTCTTATCAACGTCAAGGCAGACCTTCTCTTTTCCCATCCAAAGACTGGGTACCAATTACAAATCTTTACATTACAATCTCAGAGCTATCCCTGTCAAAGAACCAAACAACGAGATAAGGATGGCTTAGCAGAAACATGTTTAGAACTTTGGAAGTCACTGATTATATAAAGCCCAAAATATTGTTTAAAATATATATGTATTTATTGATTTCTTTAGCAGCAGTAACATTTTCATGATACATTTCGTAGCAAAAGACAACATTTGTTCATAACATAACCGAGTTGTAGAGTTTAACACAGAACAAAATAGAGCAGTTATGATATGGATAATAGACAGCGAAGAAAGGCAATTATCTTAATACATGTCTAAATGTAGGGATAAATACAAAGCAAAAAATATATATTTACAGCATTTGGGTGCTGTGCGAGATAATTCTTTAAAGACATTTTAAATTCTTTGGAGCTTATTTATGAGCTCCTTGCAACACTTTAGCGCCGCCGTTGCATAACTTTTCATGATGCAGAAGCGGTGTAAATAATGCAGCACGTTGCACCATATTTACAAAGTGATGCATCTAGGCATATATGTCACTTTGTAAACCCCTGCATCACATTATACCTGCGTCAGGTATAATGTATGGAGGGCGGGCTTTCCCCCGCAAGAGAGCCTTGTAAAAGTGGTGCAGTGAAATCTATAAGATTTCACTGTGCTATCTCTAGGATGCAACTGCGTCAAAACCTTAAGCATGCCTCATAGCAGGCGCAAGGGTGACACAGTGCAATATGTATAGGCCTCCCCATGCATTGCTGGAGTTGCGTCATGCTTACATGATAGCATTTCTGATCTTTGGCATTAGCCGCAAAACATGGAATGACTCCTGGTGGCTATCAGACCTAGGACCCGCACCCACTCCTTCCAACCATGCCAGAAACCACGGAATCATCAATGACAACAAGCTCACCATGAAATCACAGATCAACGCCATTTCCTCCGCCTGCTTCCTCACTCTGCACATGCTATGTAAGATATTCAAGTGGCTACCCCTACACAAAAGACACACAAGCCCTCATCACCAGCCGACTGGACTATGGCAATGCCCTCTACATAGGAATTACAACACATCTACTACAGATACTAAAGACCATACAGAGCACCACAGCAGGACTCATACTTTGATTTCCCAGACAAATCCACATTACACAGCATCTTAGGAATCTCCACTGTCTCCCCATACAGAAGAGATACCAAAACAAAGCTCTACACAACCAATGACCCACATATATTACCCACTGCCTGAACTTTCACAAGCCATCAAGAAGACTACGCTCTGACTCCCTTTTACTTGTCAATACTCCCCGCAACTACCGAAGCAGAAGTGGAGAACGTTCCTTCTCCCACACCGCAGCAAAGACCTGAAACAGCCTCCAGACCATCACCTCACTTCCAGAATTCCAATTGGCCTTCAATACCTGACTGTTCGAATTACCCTCCAGGGCTTGCAAGTGCCTGGATACCCTATCAGGGGATTAGCCTGCCTTATAAATCCTGATTGATTGGTTGTTAAAATCTGGAAGGGGTTTTGTTTTGTGTCTGCTTCATGATGATCATAAGGTAGATTTGTTTCTGGTTGGTTGACAGCACTTGTGGCACTGCAGGGTCTATTGAGCTTTGTCCTCGTTACAAGTCTACCACAGGGAGGGCACTTCAATTGCCTGGTATCTTCATAGACACCCCTGAAGTTTTTTAAGTTGTATGAAGAAAGTGAAAGAGATTTTCAGATCCCGGGATGTCTGAGACTGTAAATGCCCTGGCTGGCTTTGAGAAGAATTGGCATGCAGGAGGAAGAGGGCAGAGTCAGCTTTGATGGGATGGAGGGTCATTATTAGTGGATACCATGAAGTCAGACATGGTTCCGGTGGCTATTTAGGGTCAGATCTGGGATCCCGCTAGAGGTGTATAAGTTACTGAAAGGTCAAGCCAGGCTTGAGTATGAATCCAGGCACTGGCTCAGCTCAAGACTGTATGTGGCCTGGTGCCAAAAGGCCACCAGGGCTCCAACACGCACAACAAAAATAAGTGCTCCTTTTGTCAACATATATGAAAATCACTTCATCCAGTGTTTGTCATGTGAAATTTATAGCATCACAGTTATCATATGCAATTGATCAATGAATCATTAAACATCCTCAAGATTTATATTTCCATCAAAAACGTACACATATATATACAAAATTATTAGAAACAATTCAATAACACCCAATGCATTTCGGGGCGAAGCCCCTTCGTCAGGGGTCTGTTAAAGAAAAGAAAAGAGAGGAAAAGAAAACGTATTACTCTTGATGCCAGGGAGAACAAATTGAAGTGTGTTGAGGATCTTAGTAACTCATGGCTTACCTTGTTATTGTAATTTATCTAATGTCACTAAATAATATAGGACATTTATCTGATCTGCATCTGTGAAAGGTAATAATAATCACTAGCTTGTAGGTTGTCAAGTGGTTACAAGAAAATGCTGTTTCGCTTCAACCTAGTTGATATAAGAGGCTCACCTGATACTTGCTGTCAGTAGCCTTAATCCGGTAAATCTAGAATATGTAAATAGGTGAACTTCTTAGTGCCTCATAACGAAAGGAATTTTTAAACAGTGCTCGCAACTAATAAGTTTTTTGAAGTGAAAATAATGATTTACCTGTAGGGTACTTCGTTTTTACTCGACCCCACTCCTACACTCTTTAAATTGAAGTTGCCTGTAAAACAGTAAAGCCGATGTATGGGCTTTAGATTTCTATAAGGGAAAGCATTTTCTTTGCGTTACTTAGTCTAGGTAAAGCGCAACCGCTTACCTGCGGGTTCAAAAGTTGAGCTAATCCCATATGGTTTTGAAAAAAAAAGTTGAGCTAATCCCGCTTGGATTTGTGAGTTAAATTCGGCGACTCTGCGTGAAGAAAAGGTTACACGCTAAGGTTACTCAAGCTGTCGTGCGGGCAAAATGTCCAGCCATTGAGTATTTAAAACGGTGATTAAATCTCTTACCAGTTTCAGGCTTTGCAGTTCAGAAAAGAGGTTCACGCGTCCGCGTTTCGTTCGAAACGGCGTAATACAAACATAGTCCCTTTATGATGTTCTGTCGCGAGTCCGACATAGAAATAAGACTTTAAGAAAATATGTCGGCCATTTATAAATGGTGTTTGCCAAAGTGACAGAAAAGAAACGTAAATAACCTTACTAGTCCGGGGTCTCTCATGCGGACCAAAACAAAATTATGCCAAAGCTGGCGAGTTTAAAAAGTGTGAAAGAAAGAAAATGAAAACGAACAATGTAGTTTACATTGAACAGTGAATGTATAACATTGTCTACCTATTTACAATCTAAATAGGTAGAAGGTAGAGTGAAGAAACTTTTTTTCAAACGTTACAATAAACATGAAACATTATCTGCCTATTTTACAATATACGCTTTTAAGTACTATTGTGGTACTAAGCTGAGAGTGTGCCTCACTTTTCAATGTACATGTTATGAGTCAGTGTGAGAGTGTCCTACGGGGGTACTGTCAGACATTGTAGTCTGTATTATTTTAGCATTTTACAGAAAACATGCCATGTCCATTTTGTCATTAAGCCCTGTGGGGGTCAGGGACTGTAATTTTCGAATCCAAAATGCTTCCCTTTGAAGCAAAATTTTGGAGTTATCCAGACCCAGTCGCTGTGGAATCAATTCGATCACCTGAAATCTCAACTGTGCAATGGTATGTCCGGCTTCCCACCAGTGCTTTGCAAGTGGCGATGTTAGATTTTTGTTTCGAATGCGGCTTTTATGCTCAGACAATCGCAGTTTAAGCTTACGCTCTGTCTTTCCAACATATATGAGCCCGCATGGGCATTTGATTGAATATACCACATATTCTGAGTTGCAAGTTGTACTGTGTCTTAACTTTATTTTTTCACCTGTCCGTGGGTGCAGTAGAATGTTTCCAGGTATTACATTGTTACAATTTTTACAATTGTAACAACGTGTAGTGTCTTTATATTCCTTGGGTTGCTGAGTAGAATCCATGCTACATGTGGGTTTATTCAATAGTTCTTTTAAATTTTGGGCTCTTTTATATGCGAACATTGGTTTGTCGCTGAATAGAGTGCCAAAGTCTTTTTCAACTTGTACAATTTCCCACCTCTTTAGGATAATGCGCTTTATGTCTCTGGATGCCGTAGAGTACTTCGACACAAATACTATCCTTTTGTTTTCTGCCTTTGTTTTCTTCTTCAAAAGATCAGCCCTCTGGATTGTCTTGATCTTGTCTATATGTGCTTCCAATAGTTTTCGTGGATATCCTCTATCCAGATAATGCTGTTTTTGTTCTTCAATATTTTTATCACAACTCGACTTGTCAGAAGATATTTTCTTGATCCTCATAAATTGAGAGACCGGTAAGTTGTTGATCAGATTTAAAGGATGAAAGCTTCCATACAAGAGTGCAGTGTTCCTATCTGTGGGTTTTTTATAGAGAGTTGTATTGATGGAATTGCCTTGAAGTTCGACCCAAACATCTAGAAAAGGTAAAGCTTTTTTGCTGATGTTGTGTGTAAATTGAATTCTTGGATTAGCAAGATTTAGACTTTTAATGTTTTGAATTAGATCAACAGTCGGTCCTTTCCATATTAGGAAGACATCGTCTATATACCTCTTGTAGTACACTAGACCAGTTTGCCAAGTATAGTCTTCCAAAATGTAATCCAGTTCGAACTTGGCCATAAAGATGTTTGCATATACGCAGGCCCCCGGAAAACCCATGGCTGTCCCCGTGAGCAGGTAAGCGGTTGCGCTTTACCTAGACTAAGTAACGCAAAGAAAATGCTTTCCCTTATTGAAATCTAAAGCCCATACATCGGCTTTACTGTTTTACAGGCAACTTCAATTTAAAGAGTGTAGGAGTGGGGTCGAGTAAAAACGAAGTACCCTACAGGTAAATCATTATTTTCACTTCAAAAAATGTATTAGTTGCGAGCACTGTTTAAAAAATTCCTTTCGTTATGAGACACTAAGAAGTTCACCTATTTACGTATTCTAGATTTACCGGATTAAGGCTACTGACAGCAAGTATCAGGTGAGCCTCTTATATCAACTAGGTTGAAGCAAAACAGCATTTTCTTGTAACCACTTGACAACCTACAAGCTAGTGATTATTATTACCTTTCACAGATGCAGATCAGAGAAATGTCCTATATTATTTAGTGACATTAGATAAATTACAATAACAAGGTAAGCCATGAGTTACTAAGATCCTCAACACACTTAAATTTGTTCTCCCTGGCATCAAGAGTAATACGTTTTCTTTTCCTCTCTTTTCTTTTCTTTAACAGACCCCTGACGAAGGGGCTTCGCCCCGAAATGCATTGGGTGTTATTGAATTGTTTCTAATAATTTTGTATATATATGTGTACGTTTTTGACGGAAATATAAATCTTGAGGATGTTTAATGATTCATTGATCAATTGCATATGATAACTGTGATGCTATAAATTTCACATGACAAACACTGGATGAAGTGATTTTCATATATGTTGACAAAAGGAGCACTTATTTTTGTTGTGCGTGTTGGAGCCCTGGTGGCCTTTTGGCACCAGGCCACATACAGTCTATAGTCATAGTGTGCAGGCACTAATCCAGACACAGCACACATATTGGTTTATAAGGTTTGAGTTGGACTATTCAGAGTGCAGCACCCGCTCATTCATATTGTCATTTTTGCACACTGCAACACGGGAGCTAGCACCATTTCACAATGTCGTTTGAATCCATAGCCGGAATCACGGACAACAGAGCTAACACTAAAGGATATTCAGCGGAAGAAGCCACACAAATATACAAACTAATCAAGGAGACAAAAACTTTTGATGTTCAAGGGGGATCAACTACACAACAACTTAAACAATTAGAGTATTTGGTTAGACGTGAATTAAACCAGCGTTTACATGCATCCACGTTAATACAATACCATCGTGTGAGACGGATCCCTAGGGGACTACGGTTAGCCATTAGACCCATGTTATACAGGCTGAATAACAATCCCCAGTTTATGGAGAAATGGTTCGAAATACTCAATAAATGCTCGCTTGATGACTTCTTTTGATAGAGGAACTAGCCAAGACCATTCGAGATCTCGAGGAGGAGATTTTTAACGTTAAAAAAGAACTGTCATTGAGAATTGAGGAGGAACCATGGAGTAAATTTCTTGAAGAACTGGATGGTAGACTGGATAAATATGGGAATGAGCTGCAAGAAACAAAGCTACGTAAATTTAAGCGGGACACAATCGATTATAAGCTGAATGAAGCTTATACTTGGGCTGAAATATATGCCAAAAGGCGTTACACGGGCAAGAAACAACAAACCGCATCATCCGAGGAGAGTGGAGTATCGGATAGTGAGACCAGTACCACCAGACAGCCTATGAGCAAACAACAATTGCCCAAACCTAAACAACAAGATTCAACCGCCACAGCAGCAGATACATCAGCTTCTACATCTGTTCCTTTTTTAGAGAAGGACCCTGTCCAAAGCAAACCTCCGGATATTCCAACTGTAGTGAGCGACAGAAAACGCGACGAGGACAAGGAAAAAGAAAAGGAAAAGGAAGTGGAGAAGAAAAAACAGGGGTTAAGGAGTCAGACCAAAATCTCGTAATTAACATTTCCAGTCATCAGCTAACTAAAGCAGAGGAATCATTGCTTAACAAGGGAACAACTTTTGTCAACACCTATCACACCAATCAACTTGAGACTGAAATAGCTCTCTTCAAATTCATGAGGGTTTTAAGACTGAGGCATTTTTTCACGATTCTCAATCCTATCGAGAATGAGGACAACACTTCTGTTAAATTCAAGCCTAAAAGTACTTTTATGGCTCCAATTTCCCACAAGAGTTTAGATACATTTGAACTTCTCGTCAAAACAGACTTGAGCAAAATTTGATACAAGAGGAAAATTAATAATTTAACAAGAGCTGAATACAGTACTCTCCACTCATTGATCAACAATAAAAGGATAACAATACAAAAAGCTGACAAAGGCGGAGGCCTTGTAATAATGGATTCAAATTTCTACGCAAAGAAGGGTCTTGAACATGTACAAGACATAAACACATATGTCAAATTGGATGGAGATCCAACTGTTGCCCTCACCAGAGATCTTGATGCGCTATTGGATAAATCAGAAGAATTGGGCTGGTTAGACTCTAGAACCAAGCGATACTTGAGACAAATTTACCCGAGGAGACCCAGGATATACTTTTTGCCAAAAGTGCATAAGGATCTTAAAAATCCTCCATTCAGGCCGATAGTGTCCGGTTGTTCATCCATCTTTGAGAACTTGGGCATCTTTATCGATACTCACATGCAGTCCTTCATCCGAAAATGGCCAACATATTTGGAAGATACCTCTGACTTTTTACGAAGTCTGTCAACCATCAACACCACCGAAGCACTGGACTGGACTTTATGTACGATCGATGTGACATCTTTGTACACATCCATCCCTCATAAACAGGGTTTAGAAGCAATTGAGTGGGCTTTACTTCGAGACGATAAATCAGATGAAGAAAAGTGTCTAATACTGCAGTTGCTGGAATTCTATTTAGAAAATAGCTATTTCACATGGGACAATGAATATTATATGCAGCTCACGGGGACAGCCATGGGTTTTCCGGGGGCCTGCGTATATGCAAACATCTTTATGGCCAAGTTCGAACTGGATTACATTTTGGAAGACTATACTTGGCAAACTGGTCTAGTGTACTACAAGGGGTATATAGACGATGTCTTCCTAATATGGAAAGGACCGACTGTTGATCTAATTCAAAACATTAAAAGTCTAAATCTTGCTAATCCAAGAATTCAATTTACACACAACATCAGCAAAAAAGCTTTACCTTTTCTAGATGTTTTGGTCGAACTTCAAGGCAATTCCATCAATACAACTCTCTATAAAAACCCACAGATAGGAACACTGCACTCTTGTATGGAAGCTTTCATCCTTTAAATCTGATCAACAACTTACCGGTCTCTCAATTTATGAGGATCAAGAGAATATCTTCTGACAAGTCGAGTTGTGATGAAAATATTGAAGAACAAAAACAGCGTTATCTGGATAGAGGATATCCACGAAAACTATTGGAAGCACATATAGACAAGATCAAGACAATCCCGAGGGCTGATCTTTTGAAGAAGAAAACAAAGGCAGAAAACAAAAGGATAGTATTTGTGTCGAAGTACTCTACGGCATCCAGAGACATAAAGCGCATTATCCTAAAGAGGTGGGAAATTGTACAAGTTGAAAAAGACTTTGGCACTCTATTCAGCGACAAACCAATGTTCGCATATAAAAGAGCCCAAAATTTAAAAGAACTATTGAATAAACCCACATGTAGCATGGATTCTACTCAGCAACCCAAGGAATATAAAGGCACTACACGTTGTTACAATTGTAAAAATTGTAACAATGTAATACCTGGAAACATTCTACTGCACCCACGGACAGGTGAAAAAATAAAGTTAAGACACAGTACAACTTGCAACTCAGAATATGTGGTATATTCAATCAAATGCCCATGCGGGCTCATATATGTTGGAAAGACAGAGCGTAAGCTTAAACTGCGATTGTCTGAGCATAAAAGCCGCATTCGAAACAAAAATCTAACATCGCCACTTGCAAAGCACTGGTGGGAAGCCGGACATACCATTGCACAGTTGAGATTTCAGGTGATCGAATTGATTCCACAGCGACTAGGTCTGGATAACTCCAAAATTTTGCTTCAAAGGGAAGCATTTTTTGGATTCGAAAATTACAGTCCCTGACCCCCACAGGGCTTAATGACAAAATGGACATGGCATGTTTTCTGTAAAATGCTAAAATAATACAGACTACAATGTCTGACAGTACCCCCGTAGGACACTCTCACACTGACTCATAACATGTACATTGAAAAGTGAGGCACACTCTCAGCTTAGTACCACAATAGTACTTAAAAGCGTATATTGTAAAATAGGCAGATAATGTTTCATGTTTATTGTAACGTTTGAAAAAAAGTTTCTTCACTCTACCTTCTACCTATTTAGATTGTAAATAGGTAGACAATGTTATACATTCACTGTTCAATGTAAACTACATTGTTCGTTTTCATTTTCTTTCTTTCACACTTTTTAAACTCGCCAGCTTTGGCATAATTTTGTTTTGGTCCGCATGAGAGACCCCGGACTAGTAAGGTTATTTACGTTTCTTTTCTGTCACTTTGGCAAACACCATTTATAAATGGCCGACATATTTTCTTAAAGTCTTATTTCTATGTCGGACTCGCGACAGAACATCATAAAGGGACTATGTTTGTATTACGCCGTTTCGAACGAAACGCGGACGCGTGAACCTCTTTTCTGAGCTGCAAAGCCTGAAACTGGTAAGAGATTTAATCACCGTTTTAAATACTCAATGGCTGGACATTTTGCCCGCACGACAGCTTGAGTAACCTTAGCGTGTAACCTTTTCTTCACGCAGAGTCGCCGAATTTAACTCACAAATCCAAGCGGGATTAGCTCAACTTTCGAACCCGCAGGTAAGCGGTTGCGCTTTACCTAGACTAAGTAACGCAAAGAAAATGCTTTCCCTTATAGAAATCTAAAGCCCATACATCGGCTTTACTGTTTTACAGGCAACTTCAATTTAAAGAGTGTAGGAGTGGGGTCGAGTAAAAACGAAGTACCCTACAGGTAAATCATTATTTTCACTTCAAAAAACTTATTAGTTGCGAGCACTGTTTAAAAAATTCCTTTCGTTATGAGGCACTAAGAAGTTCACCTATTTACATATTCTAGATTTACCGGATTAAGGCTACTGACAGCAAGTATCAGGTGAGCCTCTTATATCAACTAGGTTGAAGCGAAACAGCATTTTCTTGTAACCACTTGACAACCTACAAGCTAGTGATTATTATTACCTTTCACAGATGCAGATCAGATAAATGTCCTATATTATTTAGTGACATTAGATAAATTACAATAACAAGGTAAGCCATGAGTTACTAAGATCCTCAACACACTTAAATTTGTTCTCCCTGGCATCAAGAGTAATACGTTTTCTTTTCCTCTCTTTTCTTTTCTTTAACAGACCCCTGACGAAGGGGCTTCGCCCCGAAATGCATTGGGTGTTATTGAATTGTTTCTAATAATTTTGTATATATATGTGTACGTTTTTGATGGAAATATAAATCTTGAGGATGTTTAATGATTCATTGATCAATTGCATATGATAACTGTGATGCTATAAATTTCACATGACAAACACTGGATGAAGTGATTTTCATATATGTTGACAAAAGGAGCACTTATTTTTGTTGTGCGTGTTGGAGCCCTGGTGGCCTTTTGGCACCAGGCCACATACAGTCTATAGTCATAGTGTGCAGGCACTAATCCAGACACAGCACACATATTGGTTTATAAGGTTTGAGTTGGACTATTCAGAGTGCAGCACCCGCTCATTCATTCTGGCTCAGCTCAAGGCTTGTTGGAACCTCGAGCCCATAACAAGCTTAGTTTTCAGGCAGCTTCTACCTGTCAAACTCCGGTATAGCCAGAGTTGTCCTCTTCCGAATTTCTGAAACTGATTTGAGTCTCTGTGTCAGATCATCATCCTGCAAAACACTTAGGGGCAGATGTATCATCACCATCATTTGCGATTCTCAAATAGCGATTTTTTAGAAATCGCTATTTGAGAATTGCAATTTGGGATGTATGTAGAAAATCGCTATTTTTTCACGATTTCTTAGAATTCCTTAATTGCGATTAGCAAATTGCTAATCGCAATTAAGGAATAATTTCCTATTCATCTCTATGGGCCAGGAGGCCCATAGGAAGGAATGGGAAGTTATTCTCAATTTGCGATTCGCAATTTGCTAATCGCAAATTGAGAATAATTTCAAGGTTGCAAGGGTGTCTTCAGGACACGCTGCTGCACCCCATAAATGTACATGTGTGCGCATATGGCGCACATACATGCCCTAAGGGCATGTATGAGCACCACATGGCACCCTTACAAATGCCAAAAAGTGCATTTGTAAAAGAATTCGCAAATTACCACCAACTACAAGTTGGTGGTAATTTGCGATTTCGTAGTGTGAAATCGCAAAACTTTAATGTTTCTTACATAGCATTTAAGGAATCGCTTTTTGCGATTCCTTAAATGCTTGCGCAAAATTAAGAAATCGCAAATTTTGCGATTCCTTAATTTTGTGATGCGATTTTTATCATACATCGCATTTGCTGATTTTTTGTCGCAAACGCTGCTTTTTTAAGAATCGCAGCGCTTGCGACAAAAAAACGGATGATACATCTGCCCCTTAATTACCCTCTGTGCCTCAAAAAAACATAATGTGACATTATTCAATGTAGCTGGTGGTCATTTAAAGCACTCCAATACCTTTGGGTCGAGTGTCCGCTAAATAAAATCTTCAGAAAAGTGCACAAAAAAATAAAACATTAACCTAAAAAGGAGAGACAAATAGATATCCATTTAGTGGCTGATTTTTACAAAGGGATTCAGAACACATGGCTAAATCGCAGCTTTCCCGCTTGAATTGTGTGATCTTAGGCACATATTTTATTTCAGCAAAACTCCCTTTTCTTCTTAATCTTGAATCAAAGCACTTTGAAACAAGGTCAGAATATTTAGGGAGGCACCCGGCGATGGACTAGAGTTTCAAAGCGCCACACACACTCATAGCCCATGCCTTTCAACCAAACACAAGAATAGACTAATGTAAAGCACATGTGCTCTATCCCTCCATTATCTTCTCTCCACTACTTACCTTGGTACTGAAATCTAACTTGACGAGCTGCAAGGGGCATATGTATTATCGCAAACGTCCCCAGAGTAAGGGAGATGTACCAGTGGAGTGTAGGCTGCTGATGCTAAGAAAGTCCCCTGATATAAGCCAGGCAGTGTCTCATGAAAGCATGCGACATCCAAATGTGGGCCACTGTTTTTGGCGAGCTCGTCCCAATTTCTGATCTCAATTGACCCTTCTTCAATTGACCCTTCTTCAAATACGAGACCTCAGAACATCAGCTGTACAGAAACCTACTGTGCTGATTTAATAGACTATATTGTTGCTCTATAAGAATCTGGGCCACATACATGGTTCACATGACACCTTGCTTGCCTCTTAGTTCACTAACAACTCTGTCTCAAGCAGGAATGGTTTTAAGTCCCTAAATAGACGGTAGACTCGGCCTGATTCAAAAGGTAAATGTATACTTCTGTGTAAGTTTACAATTTTTTGCAAGAAGTATTTTTACGACTACATTTTTATTTCTGTGCAGAATCTCCACCACAACTGCTTGACTCCGCAGTCGTAAAGATAATATTCATAAAATTCCGTTATGAATTGCAAGAAATCTTAAACTTACACAAAAGTGTATGTTTACCTTTGTGAATCTGGCCCTATAATTGCTTCCCAGGGCAGTGCTGTAATGTGACTTATTGATGTTAAAGCTTCCACATGTTAAAGAAATTCACCATTTTGAATTTTGAAGAGACTTTATCATGTTACTCAATGTTTGTTGTATGATTTAGATAGTAAACATTTTCAGTGCTTGGCTTGTGCACGGCCTCCAAGCCAGTAGCCAGACCCTTGGCTTGGCTCTCCCTGCTCTGTGTTAATTTGTTGGCTTGCCCACCTCTAGATCCTGCTGACCCAGGGACACATGCTAGATTTTTCGGGTGTCATTTTCCGACACAAGACACATTTTAGCAGCACCTTCACATTCTCTGGATTCCGTATAGAACAGCAAAAATGTGCAGGCGGTGAGAAGGCATTCTTAGTAGAATTCCAGCTGGGCCCCAAAAAAGAGTGATTTAAAGGGCTATTGACCCTCCTTTTGTTTGAGTGTAATACTGGATGGGAGCAACCCGGAGCCTAATACCTAGACGGCAAAGCAATATAAAAAAACAAAGGTACGCAGAATGTTATTGCTTCACAAGTACTTAAGATAAACTATGATTTGGAGGGAGGTTTTTAACTTTATTAAACTCACTATATAAGAGATGTGCTTGGACTGTAAGAGTCCAAGATTGATCTCTCTGTGTAAGTAATTACACAAATACCGATTTAAATGATACCTACTATTTTTTATTTAACTCTTTTATAGCCGTGTAGGGTGTCAAGAACGCTTTACATCAGACATAGAGACACAATAAATCAAACACACATGTAAGTCAATGTACAGGATATGTTACATAAGACAACTAGGATGATCATTCATAAGGTCTAGGAATCACATATAATCCAAACTTGTAAACATTATAAATTAAGAGCGAATGGTGCGGTTAGACATAAAGTCAGGGTATAAAATCTAACACAGGGATTGTGGTTGTCTGTACTAATAAGACTTTATTACTTCCTAAAGGAACCCTTCTTTGCAACGTTAGAACAACAAGAGACTAAGAAAAAAACAATAAGGGGCTTACTTGTAAGCTCCCTGGGCCGCCAGTGCGTAACTTTTTGTAGCACTCGGTGGCTCAGTAGCCTGCTCCATATTTACCAGGCAGCACTATGCCACTTTTTTGGGCTTAATGCTGCCTTGTAAATATTGTTCTCGCTAACACCATTTTCAGCTTTAATGGGGTGGGCAATGGGTGTTGCTGGAGGTGTTCCCAGCAACATCCATGGCTTTTTCACACTGCCCGAGATTTACAAGAAATTGTAACTCTGAGGCAGTGCCAAAAACTTACACCTCCCCAGGGGAGGCATAAGAGTGGCACAACGAGGAGAAATATCTTTATTTCTCAGCGTTTTTCCTTTTGCTATGTGACACAGAAAGAGGAAAAAGCCTCCTGTGATTGTTTTTGTGTGGGAAGGTTTATCTTCCTGCACAAAAACTATCATCCCTGTGCAGCCCATTGTGCGCCAGTGCAGGAGAAAAGGGCAGATACGGCACATTCCTGCCCTTTTCTTTTGCCGTAGGGTAGCGCTGCCCTATGGCAAATGCTCACAAATGAGGACCTAAATATCTAAGCCCATGACTTGCAGTTTGTATGTAGCTCCTTGATGCAGGTAAATAGACGACTGTGCTGAATCATAAGGCGTGCAACTTATGAACTGGAGGTAACAATGGGATTGCCATGTCAAAAGCAGTAGCCCAATAAATAACAAATCTGTATTCTGCAGGTTGCATCATGTACTTTGCAGCAAGCACGTTAACCCTCTATGCTACCTTATGAGTCAAAAATGTGACTGAACAAAGTACAGACCTCTCCCAGAACTGTTTTAACCACTAGACTTCAATTATAATCCCCTCAGAATTGCTGGGCACACAATGATCTCTGCAGCAGGTGTCTTAACCCTGTAAGATATTTTAAAATGCAGCCTCTTTGTGACCTACTAAGTAATCTAGAACTTATTTTTGATCACATCTGTTCTTGTTGGCAATTATTTGCAGCAGATTCTTTTCAATAAATGTATAAATTGACTGTCAGATTGTATTTTTCAACTACACCACTTGTGACTCCACCCCCTTTCTTCCACCACACCTGGACCCGTATTTATGGGTTCTCTGAGTAATTTTTTTCTAGTTCTAACACTGGTTCCTATCGGATTGTGGGGCATATTACCAAGCAATAGCGATAATTATCGCTATTTCTTGGTTAGAGACAAACATTTACCGCTGAGCTGCGGCGATTTTTATCGCAGATAAACCTTGGTATTACCAAGGTTTATCGCAAATGCGATAAAAATCGGCCGCAATGCATGAATATCGCTGAAAAGTCAGCGATATTCATGCATTACCGAGCTAATGCTCTTAGCCATGTTATCCACCTCCCATTGGATAACATGGCTAAGAACTGCTCAGGGCAGGTGTTAG
The DNA here is from genome assembly GCF_964263255.1 of Lissotriton vulgaris. Lineage (NCBI taxonomy): Eukaryota > Metazoa > Chordata > Amphibia > Caudata > Salamandridae > Lissotriton > Lissotriton vulgaris. The sequence goes on from NC_141687.1 coordinate 1,121,818,517, forward strand.
CTTTTGGAGATATTCTCGCTTAGTGCGAATATCTCCAAAAGTTGGTAATAGGAGATAGCGATGTTAGCGACTGTTTCCAGTCGCTAACATCTTGGCACGCCCACTTTGCATGTCATTAGTGATAAATATCACTGACATGCAAAGTGGGGCCCAAGATGGTCGCTATCTCCTACTAGCTGTCGCTAACTGGTGTTAGCGACAGCTAGGTAATAGGGAGATAATTTTATCTCCGCTTTCTTGGCTTTTGAAGCCAAAAAAGCTGAGATAAACCCCCTTGATAATATGCCCCTGTGTTCTTAAAACTTCCTGGCGAGGTAGGTTTTCCAAAGGGTATATTGTGTTTGTTTTTCTTTAGTCGGTGTTCAATATTTTAAGTTAAGCAAAGGTCCTATTCATAATAGTGTTTGGTTAGAAATGAGTCCACTACAGAATTCGGTTCACTCGCATGAAGTCTTCATGTTGGCACTCCTCTGCCTAGCGGTGGCCAGCACGGATTGGAGGTAGGGGGACAGGCGCAGGGGCGGGAGGGGGTAGGTGGACGCACGAGAAGATGGCAGCAAAATAGAAATAAAAAACGTACCTTCTTGCTGCTTCCTCACCGTGTCTCTCTTCTGTAGTGCTCCCTCGCTGACCTGAACAACAGGAAGTAGACCTAGGCTCCAAGTGAGCCAATCACAGTGTTGTGATTGGTTTGTGCACCGTGTTTCGACGCTCAGACTCTGACAGGGAACCTGGGCATGTTCTCCATGCAGGCTGTAATGGAGCCTGCATGGAGAATATGCAAAGTGCGCAAGACTGTTTTGGGCGTCCCGAGAGGGCTTGCCAGCAGTCATTGCGTGCCTAGGAGGGTGGTACCACAGCTCCTCTGCCCGTCACGCAAAGCTGCGGAAGTAGGAAAAAATAAATTGATAATAACGTGAGTTATAATTATTTTCTTTATTTCACTGCTAAAAAAGCAGTGGGGCGACACTCCTTAGCAGAGGAGCCACCACTGCCTTTGGCCCATCAAAGGATGTACTTGACTGCAGCCGGTTTTGGCCGCCAGGGCTCAGGGGGTGGGAGAGCTGGGCCCAACCGTATCCCTTTTGATGCTATTTTTTAATTAGATTTAAGACAGATGTGTTGCCCATCACAACTTAAAGTGTCAGATGTTACCGAGTGGCAGAGTGCCGGGAGCCCCAGGAGTCCCCATGCCTATTTCCATTTTAAATTCAACAGTGGAATTGTCATGCTTTTAGGAGGGTAATATTGCAGAAGCTAATATGTCGAATTACATTTAATCAGCCTCTTACTTTACATAGTATGGGGTTTATTTACAAGGCACTTGCGCTGCCCCTGCGTCACTTATTCCCATATTAAAAGTGACGCACGGGCGGCGCAAGGGGCTTCTAAATAAGCCCCTATGTTTGGCTAACCTTGTCCTCCCAGCCTTATGTCTGTTCTGATGTCTTCGGGTTTGATTCTTAAATTTCAACAACTTCATGATTTTCTTATATAAATATTTTATAAGTAGCCAGATCTATTTCACTATTTGTTGAAAAATAATGCGGTATTGGAAGGGCATAGATATTTGCGTTGCCATTCGAATATAAAAAAACACAACTAGCAAACAATTCGGGGGTTTGTGAAGCAAGTTACGAAAAGAAAACTATCAGTTTCTCGAACAATCTATTTGTCCCATTCTTGGGTTCCTGTTCCCGGCTGAAGGTCGGCAGCTGAGCCTTGCCACGTGAAGGGCCAAGACACCGTCCTGGAGCAAACGCGGTGCTGCAGCCTACATGTAAGCATACATGCTGCTTCAGTCCGACTGGAGCCCCGTGTGTAGAACTGACATCTGCGAGCCTATGTGTGCGCGAGCCATAGACGCAATGCGGCATATTATTACTAAGGCAGATAAACAGGCGGAAAAAAGAAAAGGGAATTCAGCTGGAACAGTCGTAAAATCTAATTATTGAAGCTTTTTATTTCTACTCGTAAAAGTCTCCTGATGGCCCTGAACATACAAATAATCCCGCGAGCCTGTCCTGCATGGCCAGTCTTCATTGTAATCAACACGGAGTGGAGCAGAAATCCTGCCAGCCCTTGCACTACTCTTGAGGGATGGGGTGGATAACAGAGTCCGGGCCGGCCTCACCAGCTGCCCTCGCACCTCATACTCCCACGTGGCTTCCAAAGGCCTCTCTTACTGGCTTTCTTTTTCGCTTTTCCTTGGTGTCTGAAAGGGTCGTGGCATTGTTATGTGACCCCTTTGCCAGAGACAGAGGGCCAGACTTAGCCATGTGTGAAAAAACGCAGCACAGCAAACAAAAAAAAAAAACAGGAAGAGAGCAGGAGGAGTCGTCTTCACACAGGGGATCTAGAGAGAGGGGCCCAACCAGACCGTACTGCTACCCATGTATCATCAAACTCACAAAAAAGTACGCCTGCTCAAATAATGAAAACAAGAAGGAATAGCAGATTGAACACATACAAATGTATGTGTTTACGTATGTGTATTATGTTATGTAGTATGCGGAGAGAGCTTGAACCCTTACTCATCCGAGGATGACATGCTTCATCATTGGGTCAGCGGCGGCTCCTCTGCTATGGCAGAGGAGCAGCCCCCCCTCTACCCCCCTCCAACACTCTCAAAAGCATGAAAAATAAAACAATATGAAAACAGATTTAAACCCCGTTTTTATTCTCGTTTTGTTTTTCCTGTGCTGAGTCATGGGTGCGGGCCATGGTCATGGCAGGCTGGAGGGCGAGTGTTGGGCACTTCCTTCACTGTGCATGTCGGTTTGGCCGACCATCTTAGGCTGATGTGGGCGCAGAGTCAAAGAAGCCCTCAGGATGCGCACTGGCATTGCACCATTTAAAAGGTGGCACACTGTCAGTGCGCCCCCTGAGAGCAGCCCTCTGCAAGGGGTAAGGCATCTCCTTGCAGGCGGGTGCAGTCACTGGCTGCACCCGCCTGCAAGGGGATCTCTAAACCCCTTTGAAAGTGCAGGTGGGTGCTGCCTGCAGTGTGAAAACACGTGTTTTCACATGAATTTGCTGCCCTGGGGGCAGCCCAAGTTTGTGGCTGCTTTGGGGGCAGCACATAGACCATATTGGGGCGCATTATCACTGTTTGCAAGCAGCGCACCTTTTGAAAGGTGCGCCGGGCTCAAACAATGATAATGAGTAATACAGCCCCTGATGTCGAAAGGCGTTATTCTTTGTTGTAAAAACCTGTCTCAAATACTTGGTGGATAGCGTTTTGTGTCGAAAACCATGGGTGTTTCCATGAGAACATCCATGTACCCATGGAACACCCGTTGGAGCTAAGTAACGCAAACCAGCGATAGGTGCTGCTTTGAGTTACTTTTAGGCAACTTTCTATCACAAAACAAGTTGTGCACAAGAAAGTAAATCACAAAAAAATTGGAGCTGTTTGCATCACATTTGTGATGCAAACCCAGTGCAAAATGTTAGTAAACCTAACCCAGAGAGTGATAGGATGGGGAAAAGAAGGTGCACAGCACCGCCTAGTAAGTGTTAACTGAAGGTTAAGCACAAGACCACACTCCGAACATACATGGGAGCTGGAACTTCAGTTCATGACCCCAGCTTCCAAACTTGAAGTCTGATGTACTTTTAGGAGGGGTGAAAATGCACATCAACTTTTTGCAACCTGCTGTTCATTTTGTGTTTTTTAAAATGTCTGCCCATCGAGAGTCACAAAATGATCTGCTTAAAGAATATTGATCATGCTAGTCACAATTTATTACCCCTACAATTCACGTTGTACATAGTGATGATGGCCTGCAAGGGACAAAAAACCTCTGTCTCAGCCTTAACATTCACTATCAGTAAGTTGATGTGGTGGTAGTGGGGCTCTTTTGTGCCCCCTTGAAGCACAATTGTGTCTTTATTTTACTATCTAACCAACCGAGAAAGCATGCCATTTTCTTTGATTGCTACAAAACACTTGACACTCTTACCAATCTTACTATGCCACTGTGCCAGGCATCCGGACCTGGTGGCTTAGTGGACTAATGTGTCAAGTGCAGAAACTTGTGTTTGACCTAACGACACTGGTTTGATCCCTGGTGGGTTAACTCAGTCTGTCATCTTTCTGAGGTCATTAAATTGAATACCATTGAGTTAGGTAACAAGATATATCTGATATTCGCCAGAGGTTACACTGAAATCAGTGGTACTGCTCGAGATTGTCAGTGGAAGACATTTAGAGATTCAATGAGATGAAAATTTACCAGCGGTAATAGTGCCAATGGCAGAGAATCTTTTTGGGGGGGGGACTCCCTGACGTCCTATAGCGCTATCAGTTGTTGAACTGTGGTTATAACAAGGCACAAGGAGTTGGAGTTTGAGAGAAGAGAAATGGAGGGATCCATAGGGAGAAATGACAATAGAGAGAAAACAAAACATTTAGGGGCATATTAGCAAGAACCTAGTTAAAATTATCGCTGTTTTAGCGGCAGATTCCTGCCCCTAAAATAGCGATAATTTTAACGAGGTTCTTGCTAATATGCCCCGTAGTTAAAAAACCAACAGGAAGAGTGAGTTGGAGAGATGTAAGTGTACCCATTGATTGAGGAAGAGATAGAGAGTAACAACTGAAAGCAGAACTAAGGGAGAGAGAAGAGAAAGAGGACAGATGGCAGAAAAAACTAAACAACAGAGAGAAATGAGACGAGGCGACAGCTAGAGCAATAGACATAAAAAAAGAGTGATAGATAAGAGAGGAGCCTGAGAAATAAAAATAACCCCATCTGCTGATGGGTATGTGTGCCTCTCATGCAATCCTGACTTTTTCAAGGAAGTTCGAAGTGAATTGTTCCCTTATCCTGAAGGAAAGTTTCCTTACTTCCTTTCCTTCTCTTCTGTTCTCTATTTTTCTTTCCGTCTTCCTATTTTTGTTGTCATTTCCAATCTTCTTTGTCTTCTGCTTTCTCCTTTTCTTTCTAATTTCTTGTATTTTTACCTCCCTTAAATTTGCTTCTCTCTTACATTTTGTTTCTCACTATCACCATGTTTAATTTCTGTGCTCTACTTAGCCTCCGCCAGACAACTGTATCATCGTATCTTCTTTCTTGCAGTCTGATTCATTATGTTCTGCTTCTGAAGACACAATTCAAACTAAAGAAGAGCCATAAAAATGCCTGTAATATACCTGGTAGACTCCTGAGGCACAGCCGGGAGATTTTTAAAATTGTAGAATTGTCTGTTTTTACCTGTGTATACTGTGTTTTTACTACCGCTTCTTGTCAAAAACGCTGCTACACGTAGGCACTCTTTCAGTCTTGATCCCCCCGCCCAGCCGAGGTCAGCGCTGACGCGGGAGAGGGATTCCCGGTGCAGGCACAGTTCCCGCCCGCCGTGGAGCCACGCCCCTTAGCTAAGCCACGCCCCCTTCCAGTATTTAAACGCGCTGATTACGAGCCGCGCCACAATACCTGGTAGACTCCTGAGGCACAGCCGGGAGATTTTTAAAATTGTAGAATTGTCTGTTTTTACCTGTGTATACTGTGTTTTTACTACCGCTTCTTGTCAAAAACGCTGCTACACGTAGGCACTCTTTCAGTTTTGATCCCCCCGCCCAGCCGAGGTCAGCGCTGACGCGGGAGAGGGATTCCCGGTGCAGGCACAGTTCCCGCCCGCCGTGGAGCCACGCCCCTTAGCTAAGCCACGCCCCCTTCCAGTATTTAAACGCGCTGATTACGAGCCGCGCCACAATACCTGGTAGACTCCTGAGGCACAGCCGGGAGATTTTTAAAATTGTAGAATTGTCTGTTTTTACCTGTGTATACTGTGTTTTTACTACCGCTTCTTGTCAAAAACGCTGCTACACGTAGGCACTCTTTCAGTCTTGATCCCCCCGCCCAGCCGAGGTCAGCGCTGACGCGGGAGAGGGATTCCCGGTGCAGGCACAGTTCCCGCCCGCCGTGGAGCCACGCCCCTTAGCTAAGCCACGCCCCCTTCCAGTATTTAAACGCGCTGATTACGAGCCGCGCCACAATACCTGGTAGACTCCTGAGGCACAGCCGGGAGATTTTTAAAATTGTAGAATTGTCTGTTTTTACCTGTGTATACTGTGTTTTTACTACCGCTTCTTGTCAAAAACGCTGCTACACGTAGGCACTCTTTCAGTTTTGATCCCCCCGCCCAGCCGAGGTCAGCGCTGACGCGGGAGAGGGATTCCCGGTGCAGGCACAGTTCCCGCCCGCCGTGGAGCCACGCCCCTTAGCTAAGCCACGCCCCCTTCCAGTATTTAAACGCGCTGATTACGAGCCGCGCCACAATACCTGGTAGACTCCTGAGGCACAGCCGGGAGATTTTTAAAATTGTAGAATTGTCTGTTTTTACCTGTGTATACTGTGTTTTTACTACCGCTTCTTGTCAAAAACGCTGCTACACGTAGGCACTCTTTCAGTCTTGATCCCCCCGCCCAGCCGAGGTCAGCGCTGACGCGGGAGAGGGATTCCCGGTGCAGGCACAGTTCCCGCCCGCCGTGGAGCCACGCCCCTTAGCTAAGCCACGCCCCCTTCCAGTATTTAAACGCGCTGATTACGAGCCGCGCCACAATACCTGGTAGACTCCTGAGGCACAGCCGGGAGATTTTTAAAATTGTAGAATTGTCTGTTTTTACCTGTGTATACTGTGTTTTTACTACCGCTTCTTGTCAAAAACGCTGCTACACGTAGGCACTCTTTCAGTTTTGATCCCCCCGCCCAGCCGAGGTCAGCGCTGACGCGGGAGAGGGATTCCCGGTGCAGGCACAGTTCCCGCCCGCCGTGGAGCCACGCCCCTTAGCTAAGCCACGCCCCCTTCCAGTATTTAAACGCGCTGATTACGAGCCGCGCCACAATACCTGGTAGACTCCTGAGGCACAGCCGGGAGATTTTTAAAATTGTAGAATTGTCTGTTTTTACCTGTGTATACTGTGTTTTTACTACCGCTTCTTGTCAAAAACGCTGCTACACGTAGGCACTCTTTCAGTCTTGATCCCCCCGCCCAGCCGAGGTCAGCGCTGACGCGGGAGAGGGATTCCCGGTGCAGGACACGCCTCCCTCGCTGAAGCCACTCCCTCCGACATCCCCATAAACTCATGTGTCTCCACCGGACGCGCAGCGGACGGGCGCAGCGGGCGCGCCGTCTGCGCGCCGAAGGCGCGCCAAAGGCAAGCCCGTCTGGGCCCGTCCGGGCCCAGACGGCCTTAGGCCCAGTCATTATACCCGACTCCCAAGCCCACATATCCTACTCGCAGGACACGCTCCACGCCTTGAACCCGAACAAACACCCTAATTGTTCATACATCCTCAGCGATGACAATCCTTTTCGAGGCTGCACCCTATGCAACCCACCGGAGGACTTGGCGCACCAACAGACCCTCCGACTCGGACTCCTTAATTGCAGGTCCCTAGTCAGACACGCCCATGAGATAAACCTACTTGCCCAAAACCTTCGGCTGGACATACTGTTTCTTACAGAAACATGGCTAACGCCGCAGAGCGACGGCGATATAGTCAATGCGGTCCCCCCCGGATACCAAATACGTCTCGCTAATAGACCGGTCGGCAGAGGCGGAGGCCTAGCTATCCTTTACAAGGATCATCTCACCTGTAGGATTGACATTGGTAATATCAAAGACTGTGAAAGTTGTGACTTCACCCTACAGATCTCACCTACAATCTCCCTTCCCGGACTGCTAGTCTACCGACCGCCAGGCCCACTTGGGGAATTCTCCAGCTCCTTGATGGAGCATGTGATGTTAAAGGCATCCACCGCCTCCAATCTTCTTCTCCTTGGGGATTTTAATCTTCACTTCCTCGACCCCACGGACCACCCGGCAGCCAATCTTCTGACAGATCTTTCCTCAGTCGACTTACATCTTATGAATGCCCAAGCCACACATGAAAAAGGCCAGCTGCTGGACCCGATTTTCACAAATCTTAATAATTTTAATACTGATGCACCCATTTCTTACCCATGGACTGACCACTTTTTGATCCCCATGCACTGGTGTTTTAAAACAACTCCGACGCAAACCCCCAAAGCCAGGACCCTTGCTCGGCGATGGCACAAGCTGGCACCCGAGACATGGGAAATGAAGCTGAGAGAATCCACCCCCTCCCCCTCCTTAGACCCCAAAACTGCGGACAGGGAATTTAATGAGTGGCTGACTCACTCCCTAGACGAGCTCATCCCCGTCACCAGCACGCTCAAACATACCAAGAGGATTAACCCCTCCCCCTGGTACACCCCTGCATTAAATATCCTACGAAAGGAATGCAAAAAGTCAGAAAGGTCGTGGAGGAAGGATAGGTCTGTGAATAAAAAAGAGGTATTCCAGACAGCTATGAAAAATTACAAAATGGCACTCCGCAGAGCCAAAAGCGTCTTCTATGATGAAAAAATAAAAAATGCCTCCTGCTCTGCTAGGGAAACCTTCCTTATTCTTAAGGAGCTCCTTCAGGTCCCTGACCCCCCAGAGAAACATCTGAGCCCTAAAGAAGCGGAGGACAAATGTATTAATTTGGCCTCATTCTTTGATGACAAAATAAAAAAGATTCTTGCCTCCCTCCCCGCGACCACTGCCGCCATCAATGAAGGAGATAACGCCACTCCCCCCCCCCCGTACTCCCGGAAATCCTCTTCCCCGGTCCTGTCTTCACTTGGACCGGTTACTACCGAGGAAGTAGCCTCCACATTTGCTTCGGTCAAGAGCGGCGCCCCTAGCGACCCGGTGCCCATACGGTTCCTAAAAAAAATCATCCAGACCATACTGCCCCCACTGACCGCACTAATCAACACCTCCTTACTTCTAGGAGAAGTCCCACCGAGCTGGAAAGCGGCGGTCGTTAAAGGTCTACTTAAGAAACCTTCCCTTGACCCGAAAGATCTATCCAATTACCGACCCATTTCCCTCCTCCCTTGGGTGGGCAAGGTCGCGGAGAAGCTGGTTAACAAAAAACTGTCGGAGTTCTTGGAAACCAACCATCTGCTCAAGAGCTCCCAAACCGGCTTCAGACCGGGCCAAGGTACGGACACCGCACTGCTGGCGGCAGTGGAGAGGGCCAGAGACATTCTGGACTCGGGAGGATCAGTGGCAGTGGTCCTCCTAGACCTTAGTGCGGCCTTCGACACTGTCAGCCACCAGGTCCTCATCCAACGCCTGGGGAAGATCGGAGTGAGGGACAAAGCTCTCGAGTGGTTGACGTCATTTCTCGACCAACGTTCCTTCCAAGTCTGGGAAAGTGACAGCCGCTCCCCTACCATCCCCCTCCAGTGTGGCGTGCCCCAGGGCTCGTCACTTAGCCCCACGTTATTCAACGTGTATATGGCCACACTGGAGGAAGTGGTTACCCCATTTGGAGTAACCACCATCAGCTACGCTGACGACACACAGCTGGTGGTTACGCTTTCCCACCCGAAGCAAGACCCCTCGGACCTTCACGGCTGTCTCACCAAAATACATCAGTGGATGAATGACTCAGCCCTCAAACTCAATGGGTCTAAAACGGAGATCCTACTCCTGGGGCACAGAGATCTTTCCCTCCCCCCTAACATCTGGCCGGCTTGTCTCGGTGAACCACCTTCTCCCAAAACTGAGGTGAAGAGCCTAGGAGTATGGCTGGAGAAAGACCTCACTTTTAAGACACAAGCAAAAAAGACGGCTGGCGTCTGCTTCGGCCTTCTCAGGGCATGCAGGAAAGTTCTCCCCCTGCTGCCTTTTAACTCTCGGAAACTACTGATCCAGGGCCTGATTGTGTCCAGGCTGGACTATAGTAATGCCATTTACTTGGGAGCCCCAGAAGCCACTTTTCACACTCTCCAGAAAATTCAGAACGCCGCTGCCCGGATGCTCACGGGCACACCGGCCAGAACATCTGCGAAACCCGCCTTGACGAAGCTCCACTGGCTCCCGGTCAGGGAAAGAGTGGTGTTCAAGGCGCTCTGTCTGGCCCACAAAACGCTGCACGATAAAGGCCCTCCAATCCTTAAAAACTGCATCACCCCCTACAGACCGGCCAGAGCACTGAGATCGGACCACGAAAACTTCTTAGTGGTACCGAGAGTGAAGAAGGCCCGGGCAGGAGGACGCCGATTCTCGGTGCATACAGCCAAGCAGTGGAATGCGCTGCCCCGGGAACTGAGAACGGAATCCAACCATCTCCGTTTCAGAAAAACACTCAAAACCCTCCTCTTCCCCAAACCCTCTTAATTTCCTGTCCTGTGTCCCTGCCCGGCTACTTGGTATAGCGCTGAGATACTCACGGGTGATTACGCGCTCTATAAATACCTTAAATTAATTAATTAAATTAATATGCTCAGTAATACCCCACTCAAGCTGGTATGGCTGGCGCTTCACAACGCCATTGGTGAGAGGGAGGAAGGGAGTGAAACAGAGCATTCTCCTTTGCCCAGTGGATGCAAATAGCTCTGAGGAGTTTCCACCATCCAAAAGCGCCTGTCACTGTGATCACCGACCTTGCATTTAGCCTCACGCTCCCAGGCCACAATGGGTTCAAATGTAAGGGTGAGTGCCCTTCTGCCCCCAGGGTTCTCCACTGGGGGTAGAGACAGCAGCAGCAAACCCAGGGACAGCAGTTTCCAGCTGGGTGACTATTTTATGTAATTAATATGTGAAGATAACTTTTATGGTTTTATATTTGTGAAACCAAATAAAGTTGAATTGAATTGAATTGAATTGACTCTGGAAGAGTGTGGTCCACTAGAGGAGAAGGGGGCAGCGGGATAATTTAGGAAATCAAAAGGCAGCATGACAGAAGACCACTTATTGAGCAGTACCTGCAGAGGATTCTTGATCCGTGATTCTGCAGCACAAGCATGAAAGGAGACAGAGGCAAGCTTCATCTCCTTCAGGTTGCAGGAACCCATCCATTCATCGGCCCCTGCGCAGCAACCTAGCGAGCATAGCATAAGCACAAATGAAAGACAAAATAAATATCATCCAGTGAGGTCTGTAAAGAGAAAGTTAATACTAAGTTGAGTGGGAGTTATGCCGGACATTATGATAATGTGGGGAGGAGTTCAAGGCACTCTGCTCCTCGTGATGGCTTCTGGCTCTTTTGGTGCGACAGTGCGACAGGAAGTGCCCATGTGCGACCACATGGGCACTTCCTGCCTGCTCTTCTGCCCTTGCCCTTCCTTGAGACAATACTGTTGCCTGAATGTCGGGAGCAGGTTGCCCCGCTCACACTTCTACAAATGTGCCTGTGTGCACAATGATTCTGTCCAGGCTCCACAGAAGCTGTCTGACATGCTATTGTTGAGGGATTACTCTACTGTACGCCAAAGCTTCTTTATGCTTCAAGTCTATGACAATGTTAGGTGAGGTAAAACCAGTCAATAAACTGAGTGCAATACTCATTTTGTGGAAGCATACAAGTTCCGCCCATTCAAATGGTAAACTCAAAGTAACCAACATGTAGGAGGAGACAAAGTCCATCTCAGTGGAGCTAAAAGCTATTTTTCCATTCAAATATAGGTTCTGGCGACAGCCACGCCGTCCTGCCAGACCTATATATGACCAAGGCAAAGCAAAATAAACACTGCAAAATCTGTAATTTTCAGTTCCATTTCCAGAGCATCTTTTTAGAGTCGGTAGTGTATTCTCAGTGACAATAGGTTTAACCGACTATTAGAAACTCTTAACACACAATTATGAGTTTCAGGACTATTATAATTATTATTCTGAACTTCACCCCTGTCTTACATTTCACTATTGCACACAGTTCTAACATCAAGTTAGTTGACCAATTGCATGTTGCAATAATCAAGCCACGCAGGTAACAATATGCAGTAGTGCATGGAGCCACTGGGTTAACAGCATACGTAAATCTAATGAAAACATGGAGCTAATAGTTAGTTGTACTCACATGAAGTCATGGGACCAACAGTGCAATGCACAGTGTCTGACACACAGTCTCACACAGTGTCTCACACACACAGTCTCACACACACAGTGTCTGACACACAGTCTCACACAGTGTCTCACACACAGTGTCTCACACACACAGTCTCACACACAGTGTCTCACACACAATCTCACACAGTGTCTCATACACAGTGTCTCACACACACAGTCTCACACACACAGTGTCTCACACACAGTCGCACACAGTGATTCACACACACACATTGGCTCACACACACACACAGTGGCTCACACACACAATGTCTCACACACACACAGTGTCCCACACAGTGTCTCACACACAGTGTCTCAAACACACAGTGTCTCACACACACACAGTGTCTCACACACACACAGTGTCTTACAGTGTCTATCACACACACACAGTGTCTCACACACACATAGTGTCTCACACACACACACAGTGTCTCACACACACACAGTGTTTCACACACACAGTGTCACACACAGCCTCACACACACAGGGCCTCACAGTCTCACACACAGTGTCTCACACACAGTCTCACACTCACAGTGTCTCACACACACAGTGTCTCACACAGTCTCACAGTGTCTCTCACACACACAGTGTCTCTCACACACACAGTCTCACACACAGTGTCTCACACACACAGTGTCTCACACACAGTGTCTTCCACGCACACAGTGTCTCACACAGTGTCTCACACACACAGTGCCTCACACACACACACAGTGTTACCACACACTGTCTCACACACACACACATTTTCTCACACACACAGCCTCTCACATACAGCCACACACACAGCCTCACACACACACAGCCTCACACACACACAGTGTCTCTCACACATACAGTGTCTTACACAGTGTCTCTCACACACACTCAGTGTCTCTCACACACACACACACTGTCACACACACACACACGGTCTCGCACACACACCGTCTTACACACACACACACACTATCTCACACAAACACAGTTTCTCACACATGTCTCACACACAATGTCTCTCACACACAGTGTCTCTCATACACACAGTGTCTCACACACACAGTGTCTCACACACAGCCTCACACACACAGCCTCACACAACACATAGCCTCACACACACATAGTCTCATACAAACATAGTCTCACACACACAGTGCCTCACACACACAGTGTCTCACACACTGTCTCACACACAGTGTCTCAAACACACACAGTGTCTCACACACACACACAGTGTCTCACACACACACACACACACAGTGTCTCACACACACACACACACACACAGTGTCTCACACACACACACAGCCTCACACACAGTGTCTCACACACACACAGTTTCACACACACACACACAGTGTCTCACACACACAGTCTCACACACACAGTATCTCACACACAGTCTCACACAGTGTCTCACACACACAGTCGCACACACAGTGTCTCACACACACAAAGTGTCTCACACACACAGGGTCTCACACACACAGTGTCTCACACACACACAGTGTCTCACACACACAGTCACACAGTGTCTCACACACACAGCCACAAAGTGTATCACACACACACAGTGTGTGACACACACACAGTGTCTCACACACAGTGTCTTACACACACACAGTGACACACACACAGTGTCTCGCACACACAGTGTCTCACATACACACAGTGTCACACACACAGTGTCACACACACAGTGTCTCTCTCAGACACACACAGTGTCTCACACACACAGTGTCTCTCACACACACACAGTGTCTCACACACACACAGCTTCACACACACACAGCGTGTGAGTGTGTGGAAGTGATTACCTGTTATTAATTACACTGCATGGCAATGTTGCTTTACACGTTTATACTTTTCCAAAAGAATACTACATATGATATTGCCTTTTACCAGTGCGGCCATGGCCCACTGTGCTGTTTAAAAGTGTTATCTCTATGTACACATTTCTGATAGTGTTGTGATCTGGGGTGCACCCTATGACTGTGTGATATTGAATTATAATCATTACTAGAGTGGGCCTAGTTCTGAGAAAGCTTTGTGCCACATAAGGGTGCTGGTGATAAAGTAGGATCCTTCCCAAATGTGCATATTACTTATGTCATTTTAACACAGTTGGGCCTAGTACTGCTAGTGATATTTCCAATTGTGATTTATGCCCAGAAATACATGATGTTCATGTTGTGCTAATTTAGTGTGTGTGTTGAATACAAACTTGTTTTACATACACAACGTGTGAACTTTCTTTTGTGGCGCTCAGTCTATTTATTGTGTGAGAGTGCTGTGCTAATGCTTTACACATGGCCTTTGTGATAAGCATGACTGCTCGGTGCCAAGCTACCCAAGGCTGAGCGCAGGTTTTACAGTGAGTGTAATCACCCACCGGTGGCTCGAGTGATAGGCTCTGCCTGGCAGGGGCCTCGTCTCAGCCAACCAGAATGTGCCTGTTCCAACAAAGACATATTGCTTTACAAGAAAGGGCTTGGAGTCTGACTATTGCCTACCACTCGATGGCTTTATTATCACTCCTCTTTGCTATCTCCTAATTTGCCAGCGCTTTTCAAGCCTCACTTTCTTTCCGTTCTGTGGACCTGGGACTAAACACAGATGGATGCAACTTAATTAGTGCATGTCCACTGCTCACCCTTGAATGAGGTACTATTTCTTGCCACTTCTCCCACTATCCCTTGCGCGTGGTTCTAATTTCCCGACACCCACTCCATCTCTGTGTCACAGTCCCACCGTTTGATGCTCCATCCCTCCGTACCCACACCTCCATCGTTTTGCTTTCCCCATTCCCCTCCTCCTGTTGTCTGTTAGTGCTGCTCCTACCCCAAGCACCTCCTTCGTGTTGCTTTTCTCCCACTCCTGTTGTTGCTGCTTCCACCCTTCACCCCTACACCTCCTTCATGTTGGATCTGTAAACAAGCTCAACAGCCTCTGATTTATTTCCCTAACACGCTGGCAACTGGACCGGTAGCAGTGTTGTCCCTATAGGACTATGGTGCTCCCTGCTTTTGGTACTGAAACTCTAGTCATAGAACAAAGAAAGGAAAGCTTTTCAATCAAAAAACGACAGAAAAGGGACCCCAGCTTTTAGATGTACTCAAACTAAAATAGTAACAACAACTCATACGCTGGACCATTAATTAGAAATATCAAAGCATATAGGTTCAATAAGAAATGAGAAGCCAAAGAACTCAGTAGAGGTATGGCAAGGATATATCCAGCATAGATTTGCCTCCACAGAAAGGGGAAAGTGTCTCCTCCTTACATGGAGAAATCTTGCTCTTTTATACGACTTTGAACAAAAGATTTCATACATTCAATACATTAAAACATGGTTCACAGGCTTTTAACCACTGAGAGCAAGCAAAGAGAAACATTTAATACAAAATACATTTGTTAATCCCCTCATCATGTAACTACATTGATTGGGTGTTTTACAGCTTCCACACATAGAACATGAAATGTTACTTAGTATGTTATTCGGTCTTAGATAGTTAGCTTGTCCTTGAAAGGTACAATTCGTCTGACTGGGATGGGAAAGTCTGAGTCTTATTATAACAAAGCCTGAAGTTCTTTTTTATAGGAGAGGATAAACAGCAGAAATAATCATATGGTGTGCAGTGATATTACATTCCAGATGAACGACAGAAGCAAAGTTGTCCTCGGTTAGCTAAAACACCATTTCACATCCAGCACATTATAATTTTACCAAACTACTTTCACACCTTTGTCTTCCTGCTGTCCAGTGTAGCTGCTCCTTCCCTATTCCCCATTCATGCCTCATGTGGCTTGCCCCCTCACTCTTTTTTTTAAACTTATTTAACAGTTGCACGGGCTGATGGGCAACAAGGCGTATAAAGAACTATGATGCGCTGACCATGTCATAGCACTTCTTTTCTTACCTGTAAGCCATGTTGCACAACAGCTTTACAAAGCTAATTGAACGTGCTTAGGAAAGACCTAGTGGCATTGCCAGTGCTTGTTTTTCTAAGGGGCCCGCCTCTGGCATTAGAAGATGCTGGGGCTGCTGAATGCCAAAGCTTCCAAGTAAAGGACACACTTCATGTTTCCTTCTTCCACCACTGCACACTTCCTGTCTTTTTATTTCACTTTTAAGAGTTGTTTTGATTACAGATTTCTTTTGTTTTAATTACTGATTTATTTGCCCCCTTCCGTCGCATCTTTCTTCTACCTTTCACGTATGCTGGCTCAAAGTATGATGATGACAGACAAGCCTAGGACTCCAAAGATGAGTACCGCTATTCACTATCTGCCATCAACATAAATAAAGGACTGACCAGACACCAGTTTTGTCACAGACTTTGATGGATGCAGGTGCTTTAGGGCATTACTCGGGTCGGATGTTACTCCTCTCTTCCCCCCTTGCCCCGGAAGCCTGATAGAAAAGTCTCAGCTTCCTAGACACAATGCCCTAACCCAATCAGATTTACTGGCCTCCGTCTCATTTATCAAGCATATGACAACGCAATTACAAGTCGAGGAGAAAAATTATCACCTCGGTTTAAATCTCATTAAAGAGACACGTCAGCCATTAGAAAGCCGTCAGACGACGCTTAATAGCGAAATCCAATACACGCCAGGATTCATTGTCTAAACATAAAGGATCACTTCAGAGTATAGGCAGGGAGGGGGGCTGTCCCATAGGCACCTTCGCAAACAGTATGAAGTAGACGCCCTAACGGGTCCTATAATGACGTCAGAAGCCCCCAGAAACAATTTTAATATCTCAACCTCCACCAAATATTGAAGAGTTGTCATTGGATCATATACGACCACCTGCGGCAAACGCAACCAGATAAGGTCTGTGGCACACATGTATTCAAATCAAGCCAACTTGTCTGACTCAGCCCACCCCATCTTCCCTTTCCCCTATTGCTTTGGCAATGAGTAACCAGAAGCATACCTTATTTAAGATAATTGTAATTTTCTCCAAATCTACTTTTTCTATTTCCTTGGCTTAATTTCTATTTTTCACTTTTGCAGGTTTGAATTGTATCCTTTCATAAGAAGGTTTGTTTGGCCCAATGCAAAAGAAGAAAAGCATTTGCAATGCAATAGGTCTCGCATTTACGCGAGTTTGAGCTATTGACAATGCCTTTTATTTTTGTATTTGTTTTTAAAACATAAATAAAAGGCATTGTTATTTACAATGCCAATACCTTAAACTTACGTAAATGCGAGACCTAGTTGCATTGCAAATGCTTGTTTAAAAGGCAAGTAAGGTACCATTTTGTGGATGTGCGTTTGCGAGAGTGCTGCCTGCAGATTCCCTTTCGGGTCTGGTACCGTCATGATACTTGGTGCATTCCTGGAGTCACCGTTTACCAGCCAGGGTATGGCCAGGTTTATAAACAGACAAGGTCAATCCAACAGACAGTGACTATGCTTTACATTTATTATTTGCTGTTCTATTAGAGAGAACTCGGTCCAAGGGCTTCTGAGCGCTTTACATGACCACCAAAGTATTCACACGAGGTCAAATGCATATGTGTACACATCATTGTAAAAGGCTGTTGTTGGTGACTGTGAGAGTCCGTGACATTAACCCCTCCCCTGCTGGTGACGGAACCACTCCGTCATCAGCCACGGTCGCGCTGTGCTGATGACAGAGCGGTTCCGTCACGGCCCGCCTGCGCGGCGCGGATTCTGCGCCTGCGCTGAGCGTTCCATTAAGCGGGCGGGGCCGTGACGGAACCGCTCCGTCATGAGCACAGCGTGACCGCGGCTGGTGACGGAGCGGTTCCGTCACCCACCATGGGCACGCCGCGCGGCCCCCCGCCCCTTAGCGCTGCGGCGGAATAGCCATCGCAGCGAAGGGGTTAAACTGGATGAATTCGATTCCGTGGGTCCGCCGAGAAGCTACGGTATCGTCTACGCCCTGAGAGTGCCATCATTAGAGGGAGTGTGCAAGGAGGGGTGGCCGAGGCTTCTGAGTGGTCACTTCACTGGCACCTTCACTCTGGTTTTCCTGCCCTCCGACCGAAGGCGAACGAAAGGAACACTGGTGGGAGCAGACTCCACAGACCCGACCCCATGGTCTCCAACGGGGTCGCGTTGCTGCAGCTCGTGCTGCTCTTACTGGCCCTCCTCTGCCCCAGTAAGGGACCTCGGACAGGGGGCCGGGCCCCACCTGCACGCACGTACGGTGAGGCCGCGGCTGCAGGTGTGGGCCACTGCAAGGGGTGGGGCTGGCAGTGTGCAAGGGGGAGGGTTTGCAGTGTGTGGGGCTGAGGGGTAGGGCACTGTCAGTGTGTGGGGGGCTCTGTATGTCAGGCTGCCCCATGAGCAGTGGAGCTGTCAGGTCGAGAGGGGCTCTATCTGCGGCAGTCTGTGGGGTTGGAGCATTTGTATTTTGCGGAGGGAGCTGTGGTTTTTTGGGGATCGCGACTTTAATCTCCGATACCTCTAATATTACTGGGGAGGGAGGGGGTTATGGGGGCAGGGGTTTGTGTGGAAGTATTGTGCGATGATACAAGTGGAAGGGCAGGGTTCAATTTGCGGGCTCTGGGGAGTTGTGAGACGTCTTCAATGCTCTGGGAAGGAGCAGAGCTTTTGTTTTTTTCTTAGTTTGTTTTTTTTGCAACTAAATGTAAATAACTTGATTGGCAAGCACGTCGCCAGAGTTTATATATGAGGTACATAAAGTTACAGACGTGCAGTGCTCCGCGGATCACACAAATAAAGCCGTATTTCCAACACACGCTGGTAAAGCAAACTTCCATTTCTCGTGTGCCTGTTACTGACACCAGAGAGGCGCAACTTCTTTCCTTTCCTGAAAGTACAGGCCGTAAATCTTGCAGATAGCAAGCGCCAGCTGGACATGATTAACAATGAAACTGAAAGTTAAAAAGTTAATGAACGGCAACGGCTCACAGTCACAGTGGATGCTAACGCGTCCACATTTCCAGTCCAGCCTGCAGCCTGCACGTGCTCATCTCCAGTCTCCCTTGAGAGCCAAGTCAGCGACAATAGGTGTCACTGGCGACAGCGCTTCATGCTGCGTCGCCAGGTGCGAGACCTAAAAAAAAAGGCAACTGGCCTTGGAAACTGTTGGGCTTTGTCTAAGAGACAGACACGTGAATGATAGTTTGGATGAAACCAAAGAACAGTTTAAAGCCCTCTGCCATTTTATCATCTATAATTGTTGTTTAGTGATGGAAACGCTTCGTTTTTCCACTAGAAAATGGACTGTTAATAAACTGCATTATGGATTCTCTAAGCACAACGTGAATTTGAGCACTTCACTAATCAATTTATTAGAGATCAAGTTATTTCAAATTGTTATATGAAAAAGTGTGTACTGTTGCAAAAAGTCAACACTCGAACAGACTATCAAATGCTGAGTGAGCCATTTCGAGTGCGGCTGCGTAGGAGCATCGCCACAAATTGACATCACTCACTTGCCTAGTTCTCGATTCCTCCGTCCCAATTAGAGGTGTGGTCACTGCAGGGTTTTTCACAGCTGAGCCTCAGCTGGCTCTGCCACATCAATTCTTTAATCTAACGGATCATACTCCTCATAACCGTCCGGTCAGAGTGACAGTTGCCAAGGGGAATTGTTGCCAAGGGGAATTGTCACTAGGAGGACAGATTTATGAACTTGTCACGCAGTGCAGCAAGTCACCTTACATTGCTGCACTACGGGACAGGAAGGGAAAGGGCAGGTATGCACTGTATTTAAGGCAATATGGAGCATTCCTGCCTTTCCCCCCAAAGCTGGCACCCTTTTGGCAGCCTAAATCCAACTATTGTGCAAGGGTGCTTGAGTTGCATGAAGGATAGTTTTTGCGCATGAAGGGGCACCTTCCTTCATAAAAACAATCCTGAGAGGCATATTCCTCTTTCTATGTGTGCTGAAGATTCCAGCTCATGTGGCAAGAGGAAATAATGAGGAGTAATAAAGATATTTCTCCTTGTTACTACTCACCTGAGAAGGTGTATATTTTTGGAGCATTCCCAGGATTACCAGTTCTGGTAAATCTGGGAATGCGTAAAAAACCATGGGAATTACGTGGGAACACCTCTCAATTTCCATGAATTGCCTACCTTGCTTAGAGTAAGGCAATGCAGTGATTTACTCTGCATTGCTTTACTCCAGAAGTATGGAGACACTCACCAATGAAAGTGGTCTTGCATGGCTTCATAAATCTCGCTTAAGGTTTGCGTTGCTCATGCACCACACTGTGTGGTTGATAAATAGGCCCCTAGATTTTCCTGCGATTGAGTTATTTCCCTGCCCATCCCACTGTGCCTTGCATGGCCTACTGTGCCATGCAAGGCACAGTGGGCATGGGCAGGGAAATAACTCAATGGCTCCCATTTGCAGATAAAAAGATTTCTGCACCCGGGGGCTGTTCAGTGTTTTTTTTCTCGAACAGACTCATGTTTTGTGAGCTTAATCACGAAAAAAAAAACGAGCACCAAAATCAGAGCACTCACCTAGGACAGCCTTTGGAGCAACTGCTTTACTTATGGTGGCTCTGAAGGCTTAGAGCTCCCTGCCAGGAAGGGAGTGATCTCTAACCTGGCGGGCAGTCCACCGCCAGTGGAGCTAAGGCCATTGTCTCTGCTGACCTGAAGAGCCAGGGGGAGGGGACACACATTGAGGATTTTAGATTGACAAAATAGAGCGCTATATGGAAATGACACAGAAATTGGAAAAAACTAACTCAAGCAGAGCCATGTGTGGACTTGATTCTCAAAAGTC
Organism: Lissotriton vulgaris; assembly: GCF_964263255.1. Lineage (NCBI taxonomy): Eukaryota > Metazoa > Chordata > Amphibia > Caudata > Salamandridae > Lissotriton > Lissotriton vulgaris. Next base: position 1,121,839,169 of record NC_141687.1, read on the forward strand.
TTTCCATATAGATGTATGTACATATTAGGCTCGCTTTACAAGTGCAAATCCTCATTTGTTCTCGAATGTGCTTCCGTATAATGTTAAAGAAGTATGGTGTAATATTAACCAGGAGCAAAACGTCTCTCATGTTTGAGGAGTGGGTGCTGCAGATCAGGGCTGCCTTGGAAAGCAGGTGCTCAGAGCAGGTGCCCATCCACTGCTGAGCACTCATTAGGTTTTACTAAGGCTATGTCCACCCACCCCTGAATTTGTCTTAGATTTACTGCTGTCAAAGCAAGAGTGCATCAGGTGAGAAGGAAGCTGACCGTAAATCAGTGGGGGATTGGGGAATCTTTTTTTCAATGGGGAAAGCTGCAACTGTTGCAGGTTCACATATGTATTCCTCTTGAGACATAAAAAAAGCAATCCTTCACTCAGACCTACAGGTGTAGATTTAAAAGTTTGTCTTTTTTTAGAAAGGTACTTTGGGGCATATGTACAAGCCCCATCACCACGGGAAAATCACTTTTTCCAATGTTCCTGTGGCTATAGGGGCTTCGTCTTATTTACAAGGCAGTGTTAAGCATGTGTCTTGTTATTTCAGATAGCACATTTCCGTGCTAAATTATGTGCCAAAACCACACTCCAACAGGAGTCTCTAGAGTGGACATCTGTTTTATAGTATCTCCCCATTGAAGGTTTGTAACTTTGACCATGAGGGGTCATAAGAAAACCTTTCCCAGAATCCCACAATGGAGCTGATCAGCTTATTTTGACTCTTGGGTCTGAAATTACACATTACTTTAGAAGCACATCAAAGTCACTCCATGAAGATAATAACCTCCTGTCTGGTCTTCTGTTTTTTTTACCCATTTCATTACTAAGGTCACGGCCTAACACCATTAACCCTTGCACCAATGAGAGGCAGGAGTTAAGCTTGCTGAAGTGAATAAGTGTGTAAAGCTACAGAGGATCGTGGCTCACTACTTTACTAGGCGAGTTCAGTAAGTATGCAGTTCTCGAAAGTTGAAAAAGTATGGGGTATATTTATGAGCCCCTTGCAGCACACATAGAAAGAGGAAAAAGCTTGCCAGGATTGTTTCTGTGCAGGAAGGTGCTCCTTCCTGCTCAAAAACAATCCTGCCAACATTATGGTGCAGGGGTGTTTGGGTTGGCGCAAGGCTGCTGAAACGGTGCCAGCACAGGGGGGAAGTCAGGAATGCACCGTATTGGATGAATACAGTGCATTCCTTCCATTTCACTTTGATGTAGGGTAACTTAGTAAAGTGACTTGATGTGCTGCCTATGCCAAATTACTATAAATTAGGCCCTATGTGATGGAACTGCTTTGGACAAGGTAAAGTGCTAATACTCCGCGGTATGAATCAGCTCCTGCCCAAATAGAGGAATAATGGCCACCCCCAATGCCAGCCAAGCATGGTGAACATCACCACCTCAGCCATCCCAAAGACTACTTCTGAGCTCCCTAACTCTACTGTAGCTGGCCTCCCCAACATGTACAGTGGTAACGGAGGCTTTCCATTTTTCCTATTGTTGATTTGATTCTTCAAGTTTTACATTTATCTTGAACTTATGATTTCATCCAATCCGGTATGCTCCCTACAAATTATAAGAATCCTAATAAGCATTGGCAAAGTCATTAGGCCTGTTTTTTAGTATTGAATGATTTTTATTAGAGGATTGCAATGCAGATAATCACAAGTTACAGACATCGACAGCACCCATCTAGGCGTCATACAGGCAAGGGAGCAAAGTCAAAGAACATCTGTACCAGTACCTCTTTAAACCAACATAGGCTGATGTGTGCACTCCTATAATTCAAGAAAATAAAAATGAAGAATCTGTATAACGGAAACCTCCCCTAACCCCCCCTAACCCACCACCCACCTTACCGACCCACCAACCAAGGTCAATGTCCACCGCCTATCCTCCACCATCCCCCCACTCTCTCTATCGGTCTGCTCCTACACTGTGTCTGTGAGACGCAATAGTCGGAGGTACCTAGGGCAAGTGATCTCGTGAAAATCTGAGGGTAACAGAGTAAAGAAGGGCTGCCATAGCTCTGAGCATTTGGCACTCTCTCCCGCAATTGACAGCGAGAGCTTTTCCATTCCGAGCACCATCCAAAGGCGATTGAGTCACCCATGAAATGTGGGAACGTGTGTGGAGCGCCAGTGCGCAAGTATGTTCTGCATCGCTGATCCCAGTGCAATGGCTATCAAACGGCGCCTGCGGGAGTGCAGAGGATACGTTAAGGGGTTTGGGAGATCTAGCAGGACATATGATGGGAAGCGCGGGATCTCTGTGTCAAAATAGGTGTCCACCTCATCTAATCTCTGCTTCCAATACCCCTGGAGCTGGGTGCATTCCCAGAGTAAGTGCACCAATGTGCCCACCTGTCCGCAGCCGCGCCAGCATAGTGCTTCTTTAGTGCGATCCATCTCGTGGAGACGCTCTGGGGTGTATTACCAATAAGTTGCTATCTTTGTAGGGTGTCTGTAAGCCCCATGTAATACGCTGAGTGTTGCACTCTATAATAGATCCCCTCCCATTCTTTGTGGTTAAGTGTCCTGCCCAATTCCCTCTCCCAACACGCCCTGCCAGCCCTGTAAGTGTGTTTGTGTTTGCCCAGGAGCATCTTATAGAGATCCGAGATCAGTTGTTTATCCCTATTACGCATGATTAACCAGTGTTCATAAAATGTGAGGTGTCTATCCACCACAGGGTGTATTTGTTGACTGAGCGCCCAATGTCTCACCTGCAGGTATCTGAGTCTCTCCGATTCTGGCAGGCCGAATTCTTGTCCGAACTGGGGAAATGGGATAATGCCCTCTGACCTGTACATGTGAAAAAGACACTGGCATCCTGCAGATCTCCACCTCGCGAAGGCAACCGAGTCCCTTCCGGGTGCAAAGTCTGGGTTGTCCACAATAGGGGTAAGAGGAGACGGAAACGTCGTAAGTTCATGGCTCACATTCGTCCGGTACCAGACCTCCAATGGAACCCTTGTGATGTGGGAGGCATACAGGTTAGGGGGTCTAAGCTGTCTGCATAAGAATGGAATCTCTTGCAGTGGCCGACCAGCAACGGCTTGGTCTTGAAATAACCAATGTTTTTCAGATTCCCACCTGCTCCACTCCACCAAGAAGCGCAGCTGAGAGGCCTGAAAGTACCCCGCCAGATCCGGTATTCCAATTCCTCCCTGTTCGGGGGCAACATCGCCAGCCGCAACTTCAGGCATGGTTTCCTCCCATTCCAAATGAACTGTGCCAACTCAGACTGCATCTGTTTTCTCCAGCCAGGAGGTGGGCGGAGGGGAATTGTGCGAAAAAGGTATACAAAATCTGGGGGAATGCAGTCATCTTGACTGCCGCAACTTTGCCCAGCCACGACAATGGGTAGGGTCTCCACTGCCTCAGCTCCCGCCGTATTTTCTGTCGTAGTTGGGCATAATTGATATTGACGGTCTCCGACAGGGAAGGAGCAAGCTGAATCCCCAAGTACGGTACCGCTTCTGTCGCCCACTGAATGGGGAACAAGGCCTGCAAAAAAGCCAGAGTGGGCTTCTCTAGGGATAGGTCGAGGGCCACCATCTTGCTCATGTTGACTTTGAACCCAGATACTCGTCCAAAGACCTCCAGGCCCTCAAGACATGCAGGTAGGGATTCCCTTGGATGAGACAGCGAGATCAAAACATCATCAGCGTATAAGCTGATTGTGTGGACATAGCCCCCAAATTTAATCCCTGTTACTTGCGGGTGAAGCGTCATGAGTTGCGCCAATGGTTCCATGTAAAGAGCGAAAAGTAGGGGCGACAATGGACACCCCTGCCTCGTACCTCTCTCGATAGGAAACTGGGTGGATGTATAGCCATTAACCCGTACTGTGGCTGTCGGGAATTTGTAGCAGTTCATCACACGGGCGCAGAACTTCGGGCCCAGACCCGCCTTCCCGAGAACCTTCTCCAAGTAGGGCCAGTGGACCCTCTCAAATGCCTTCTCGGCGTCGATGGCCAGCATCATATATTCCCCTTCCGTGCGGGTGGCCTTTTCAATAAGGTGGAAGGCCCGTTTAGTGTTATCAGAGGTCTGGCATTCCGGTGTGAACCCGGCTTGGTCTGGATCGACAAGGCTTCCCATGTGCGGAGCCAGTCAGCAGCTAGAATCCCTGTGTATAGTTTGAGATCTACATTGAGTAGAGAAATAGGGTGGTATGCCCCACACGGTGAACAGTCTTTCCCCGGTTTAGGTATAACAGCAATGGAGGCCTCTAAAAGGTCCCCAAGAATCGCTCCCGGCTCCGAAAAGGAGTTAAAGAGGCTCGTGAGTAGAGGGGCAACCTGGGCACAGAATATTTTATAAAAGCTCACCGGGAAACCATCCGGACCCGGTGATTTCGCTATTTTAAGGCAGGAAATGGCCGGAATAACCTCCTCCGGTCGGATGTCACGTTCCAAGTGTTCTGCCTGGTCCTGTAAAAGGGCAGGAAGAGGAACAGAGGCCAGAAAGTCAACACCATCATGGTCCGCAGGAGGGTCTGCGGAGTAGAGATCAGCCTAAAAGTCGCTGAAGGCGCTCGCAATCTCATGGTCCTCCGTGACCAGTCTACCGTCTCCCCGAAGGATCTCCTGAACCGCCTGTCGCTGCCTCACTTCCCGCAGTTTATGCGCAAGTAGGCACCTGCACCTATCCCCTCCCATGTAATACGCTTGGCATAGCCGCAGGGCCGCAAATTCCACCCGATCTTGGTCAAGGGCCGCTAGCTGCTGCCGAGCCGCTTTCAACTGCCTCCATATCCTAGGGGCCCCTGTTCTCTGGTGCATTTGTTCCTGCTCTCTGGTCCGCTGAGTGAGTTCATCCCTTTTGCCCTGTCGCTCTACATTCTCTGCGGCCGAGATTGCAATGAACTCCCCCCGAAGGACAGCCTTCAGAGCAGCCCACTGTGTGACGAGTGTAGTGTCTTTGTTACTGTTATGTGAGAGGTAGTCTGAAATAGCGTGCTGTATCTGGGTAGTCACCTCTTTCTGATGTAAGAGCATCTCTCTGAGTCGCCAAGTCCTGCGCGCACGCTGCAGCGCGGGAAGTGAGAGGACCACCGTCACCGGTGAGTGGTCGGAGAGTGAGGCTACCCCCATTTCCACCTTAGTAGCAAGCGCTTGTGTAGGTGTGGATGCAAGCAGATAATCAAGGCGAGCATATGTCCTATGTGTGTTAGAGTAGTAAGAGTAATCCCTCTTGCCCGGGTGGAAGCTACGACAGAGGTCCTTGAAGCTCAGATCAGCTAAACAGGACAAACCTTCCGCAGAGAGAGCGCCAGCCTGTGAAGCGCGCTGACACGACCTGTCTTTGACCTTGTCAAACACTATATTTAAGTCGCCCCCTAGCACAATGTGGCGGTCAGTTGTGGTTGTAACCTCCGTGAGGGCCCTATGAAAAACCCCTCCTGGCCTTTATTTGGGCCATAGACAGTGCCCACTGTAAATGTGGTGTCCCCCAGAGAAAACCTATAAGACAATAACCTTCCCCTGATCTCCGCTGATTTGTGTAGGACCTTGCCCCTAAACTTCTGAGTCACAAATACAGCTGCCCCGCCGTCTTGGTGGAGTTCGAGGAGAAGAATTGAAGGGGAAATTTCCGGGACCGGAGATGATGACTATCCCTTTGTAAGAGATGTGTCTCCTGCAGGAGACAAATATAGGCCTGGGATTGCTCTAAGCGTAGCAAGTCTGCCCTGCGCTTTATTGGGTTGTTTAGCCCCTGCACATTAAGTGCGAGTATTTTAAGTTCTGCGACCGACATCTAACCTAGGGGATGTGTAACCAGCAATAAAGGCGCTCTAGCACCAAGGGGCGCATCAGCTCTCAGGACATCTCGCCCCAAAGAGCCCGACGGTGGGAATTTAGCACAGACCCCACCATACCCCTCCCCACAAACCAGAACCCCAAAAGCAACCAAAAAACACATATCCAAAGAGCCCATCATCCCTAGATGATCGGAAAAATATTGAAACAAAGGATTCCAGTGCACATTCAAGTGATCTCCCTCCCGCCAACGGCCAAACAGCATTAGGCCTGTTTTTTAAATGAAAATGATTCCTCGTGGATTGTATGCGTAGTTGCTGTATGGCCTCGGCGAGGATCTTCTCCTTGATCCAATAGTCTAAGAAATTGACTAAGATTGTGCGTGAGCCACTTGAACTTGGCAAAGGGTGAAAAGAGACTCTATGGGCTCTGGTAATTGTCAAATCTCCACTAAACTCCGGGAGGGATATTTCCTTGATAAAGGATTCCACCCATTGTGGCGCTTGAGCCCCCTCGATTCTCTCGGGAACATCCACTATATGTAAATTTGATCGACTTGAGTGGTTTTCCAACTCCTCAAGCTTGTTTTCTAATAAAACGTTATCCTTTGCTGCATCACGCACTTTAATGAGCCGTCCAGACATCCACTAACTATCCTTCTTTTCCTTTACACCACAGAACCCAGCTGGGTCTCCCTGTGAGCATTTCTTCCTTTACTTCTCACATGGTTGGCACTATTTTCTTTTCTTTATCTTCTTCACCTAAACTGCGCGGTTTACAATCCAGGTACAAAATATTACCCTGATTCAGTACTAGTGCACTGTTACTAGCTCACTCTTTTCCCAGATGTTTCCAGTATCATAGGTCCTGATGAGACCCCACATCTTAGAGAGGGTCGAAACACAGTCGACAAACTTGATGAAAATGAACCATTGTCACAGCTCTTATTATTGTAAAAAATTGCTGCATATTCTGTTGAATTTCTATTATGGTGGTTTTTAGTGAAAATATACATGAAACCTTGTAAATATTGTCACATTTTGTCACTTAACTGTTAGGTTCATGCTGCACTTGGGACACCTCTCCACAAATGCTTTTCAGTATATAATAGTTGATATATATTGTGTGAATAATACAAATATATGTGTATAACGAAACCCTTAGTGTGTCTGGTCCTTCTTTCTATGACATCAACATAACCCTTTTATCGCGATTGCGCACTACTATATTATTATATAGATATATACTATTTCACAGGAACTATTGTACCAGTGGACTTCAAAGCCCAGCTCTTTCAGCGCCAGGAGGCCCCATTGCTGAGACACTGTTGGAAGGTGGTGGGGCCTACCGCAACACACTATAAAGCACCTGTAGCAGACTCACAGCACCAAGGGCGAGTCCATCTGCACCCAGCTGTGGCCTGGCTGGCCCCTGGCCCCTGGCTCTTGGTTTTGTTTCTCTCCACATCTGAAAGAAAATAAATCACTGTTCACCAGCCGGACTCAGGATGGAAAGCTTCTGGCAAGGGCAGTGTTTGGACTTATGCTTTTGCCCTGTCCCATGCTTTTTGAAACACTGTAAGCAGCATAGTGGAATAGCATGTAACACCTTGTGACTGTCTCCTTTTTTAACCCTGTCAAGAGTCACGTGAGCTGCTGTTAAACCTTCAACTATGGGGAAGAAGTGTATTTCTGGGGAAAAAGAGGGAGGGGACAATGGTCCGGGCTCTACCCCTTCTATCACTGGTCACCTTACCAATGGGATGGGTGTCATTTCCACTGAACTGAACCTAGTGGAAAATAGTCCAGAAATTGATCACTGACCCCCCCCAACCCATAACTCAATCATTGAGCCCACTGTCTGATTCTAGCAGGAATAATGAAAGTGTGCTGTCTATCTCTATTGTGCCAGCAAAAGCAAAGAAACATAATAGGGGTAAAATCAAAAACCCCGGTATATTGCATGACCATGCCAGCATCTCAGACCTTGGGTCCACTGATCTAATTTCTGTTATTGAAAATAGCCCATCGCCACCCAAAAGGAAACGTGGAGAGGGGAAACCCAGCGCTCGGTGTCCCTACCTTCACAAAATCAATCCTGTCTGCAACACAGGCACCCTGTCACCTTGGCACAAGGGTGCCCTCGTTTGTGCTAGACAGCTCATTGTCTGCCAGGGCAAGGAGAGGACAGAAATATGCCACATGATGTTAAATACAGTATATTCCTGTCCTTTTCACTTTCATGCAGCACAGCAAGGTGGCTTGCTTTACTGCGCTGTGTCAAATACTAATAAATCTGCCCCTTAACATATTCGAGGTTAAAGGGATTTTGTATGCATGCGCACTTTTCCACATGTGAAGAGTAATCAGCCCAAACATGTTCAGTTTGGGAAAACCAAAAGTACCTCTGCATATGAGACCAGCCCCGCTCCTTTTCTCTGCTCTCATCATCTCTCTTTTTTCAGTTTCCACCGATGTATACTTCCTTTCCTCCCCTCCTTTCTCTCTCCTCTATCTCTGATCTCTTTCTCTCGATTGCTGCATTTATCCAGAGGTAACTGTGGAAAGAGACAGAGGCACCAGCAATGACAGAGGGCCTTCAAAACAAGTCTCCACAGGCGCCAGCCCACCAGGAAATGCCAGATGTATTAAAGGCCAGCCCTTCCCTGCCCAGTAATATTCACAGGCAGCATAAAACTAGAATTATTTCCAATGGGCACCTTCACTCTGTAGATTGTTCAAGGGACCCCGCTTTCAGTGTATTTTGTGTGTGTGGGTGAGCACATGAGTGCATGCATACATATGCCTGACACAGCCACTTTTTAGCAACCAGGGGCCCCCTGAAACCTCTTACTAAATAATATTTTAAATGGTATTTAACATTTATGGTCCCAGCAGCCAAGTGGGGCCAGCCTAGCAGACAGGGTGGGGGAATTTATAGCCCTTACTAATTTCTTCCTTTTTCAGTAACAAGGGAAGCTGCACATAATGAGCTGTTAAAGAGCTTTTTAATCGGAAATTGATACCTTTTTCCATTTGCTATCATTTATCTCCTTAATAGAATTAAAAGCAGATTAACAATCAATGCAAGACGATGGTTTGTCATGGTACTTCCAGACCAGTCGTCTCTGCCAGAATTCTCCTCTCTGACGCCCAAGGGGATGAAACACAGTTTATATGATAAAACTATTGTGCTGGTGATGCAGCTATGTGACTATGTTGTGTCTAAACCTTAGGAACTGTTGCTTAATGAGCAAAGTAAACAGTACACTATGTTGTTATGTATTCCCAGCGTACCTTGTACAAAATGTGTGGCTGAAATTCAAAGAAGAATCCCTGAATAACAAAGAAAGTTTACAGTGTATTCTCAAATACCGTCACAAAAACAAATGTGTATTTGTACAGAGGCCACCTAAAATGTCTGAAACGCAAAATTAATAGATAACCAAAGTGGGCCCATAAGTGAAATTACTACACCCTCTTCTTGGTCATGAAATCAACTCAACTACTGACAAAGTAATAAAAATCACCAGTCAAGCAAATCCAATGCAATGCAGTTGTAGGTATTAATAAAAAATAGGTTAATAAAACTAAACTAAACATCTAGAAAAGGGTCTGAATCAACTGGAAACTGAGGCAACCAATTCATTGTTTATTAAATCCAGCACTGATTCAGCCTCCACAGATGACAATTTTGCAATAGCCCCATGCAAAAGCTCAAAAGAACAGATATGCTCTTCTTTATCAGCCCATGTTGAGGAAGTATCTTCTTGTGCTGCATCTGTGTTACTAGGGATAGAGTCAGAAAGTGTAGGAGCCAAAGCATCCATCTCTCAAGAAGAGAGTGTCTCACAGCAGGCATCTTGAATCAATTGCAAGTTCATGGGCAGCTCCGAAAATGGGTAGTTATTGGAATCATCAATCGGTCAATGTCCATAGGAGCAGTCAATTGCATTGCAATGCAAACATCGTGTGCCCATACAAAAGGACACCATATGCAATGAAACAGAGGATGCATGCAGGTAAACCAGGCTGGTCTAAAAGACAACAACCAGTCAGTGTTCAGTTTCTAGAGCAGTGAAGCTCCAAAGAATTATATCATGCTCTCATGGCACCGATGGATTGCTAGTAATTCCTTGACCAGTGGGCTTCGAAATGGAACATCCTTTGCAGAGAAGCAAAAATGGAACCAAAATTCTTCAAATGAGGAATAATACCAAGGGTAGGCCTCCAAAAATACCTGAAAATAAAGAATGTATAAAGGGCGGTATTTCTACTAAGCCAGTCCCAATTGCTTTAAAAAAGAGTGCTATACTGGCAGTATTGGATACATTAACAATGCGATACACAAGCTCACCAAAATGCTGTGGGAGATTGGTGCTGAAAAGCGACTGTATTTCACTGGATGTCCTTGCTGGTAACTGGACATAATATCGACTACATAATATCGAATGGACAAAATATCGACGGAAAAATATCGACATTAACTAAATATCGACTATAGGAATATCGTTGGACAAAATATCGACTGTAAAAATGACCCAAAAATATCGAATACAAAAATATCGACTCAAAAATATCGACCAGACAAAATATCGAAATATAGTGAAAGTAAAAAATATCGAGTAAATGTTAGATAATATTGATTTTATAAAATAATATATATATAATATATAAATAAATAGTACTTAATGTTTAGGAGCGGGTTGTGGGTTTATAGGGGAATAGGGTGGGAAGTAATTTAATAATAATTAATTAATTAATATATGTTTGGTAATTGTTTTAATTAGATTTTAATTGGTAATTAATTAATATTAATTAGTTAATTGTTTAATTGATTATTTAGCATATAATTTAATTGATTAATTGATTAATTAATTATTAATAATTATTTTTTTTATAAATTAATTTGTATATGATTTTAATTGATACATTGGTTATTAATTATTACTAATTAGTGATTTATTTTATTAAGAATTAGCATATTATTTACACTTATAAATTGCTAACACATTAATTATAATTAGTTAATGATGTAATTAATGTATTGCATATCATTTAAAAAAATTAATGTAATGTGTTAATTTATGTTGATGTTAATTAATTAATTATTTGGAATTAAACAATATTAATTAATCAAAATTATTATTATAGCTAATGTGATAATATATTTTATTATTGTTTTTGATTAAAAAAAATTTTTATTATATAGTAATGTTTAATGTTGTGTTCATTATTATTTATAGTGTCCTGGCTCAGTTTCATAGTTTTTGTTATAGGATAATTTTTTAGGATTCAGGGTCATTTTTCTGTTCGTGAGTAAAGGTGTATTTAGTGGTATTTGGGAAATTTTTACGTTTGTTGGTAATTGGGTTTTTTTAAGGTTCAGGGTCAGTTTTCAGTTCTTGTGTAAAGGGCTATTTGTAGGGTTCAGGGTCAGTTTTCAGTTTGTGGGTAAAGGGCTATTTGTAGGGTTCAGGGTCAGTTTTCAGTTTGTGGGTAAAGGAGTTTTTTTGAGGTCTGGGTCAGTTTTCTGTTTGTGGGTGAAGGGGTATATGTAGGGTTCAGGGTCAGTTTTCAGTTTGTGGGTAAAGGGGTATTTGTAGGGTTCAGGGTCAGTTTTCAGTTTGTGGGGAAAGGAGTATTTGTAGGGTTCAGGGTCAGTTTTCAGTTTGTGGGTGAAGGGGTATTTGTAGGGTTCAGGGTCAGTTTTCAGTTTGTGGGTAAAGGGGTATTTGTAGGGTTCAGGGTTAGTTTTCAGTTTGTGGGTAAAGGGGTATTTGTAGGGTTCAGGGTCAGTTTTCAGTTTGTGGGGAAAGGAGTATTTGTAGGGTTCAGGGTCAGTTTTCAGTTTGTGGGTGAAGGGGTATTTGTAGGGTTCAGGGTCAGTTTTCAGTTTGTGGGTAAAGGGGTATTTGTAGGGTTCAGGGTCAGTTTTCAGTTTGTGGGTAAAGGGGTATTTGTAGGGTTCAGGGTAAGTTTTCAGTTTGTGGGTAAAGGGGTATTTGTAGGGTTCAGGGTCAGTTTTCTGTTTGTGGGGAAAGGAGTATTTGTAGGGTTCAGGGTCAGTTTTCAGTTTGTGGGTGAAGGGGTATTTGTAGGGTTCAGGGTCAGTTTTCAGTTTGTGGGTAAAGGGGTATTTGTAGGGTTCAGGGTCAGTTTTCAGTTTGTGGGGAAAGGAGTATTTGTAGGGTTCAGGGTCAGTTTTCAGTTTGTGGGTGAAGGGGTATTTGTAAGGTTCAGGGTCAGTTTTCAGTTTGTGGGTAAAGGGGTATTTGTAGGGTTCAGGGTCAGTTTTCAGTTTGTGGGTAAAGGGGTATTTGTAGGGTTCAGGGTTAGTTTTCAGTTTGTGGGTAAAGGGGTATTTGTTGGGTTCAGGGTCAGTTTTCAGTTTGTGGGTAAGGGGTATTTGTAGGGTTCTGGGTCAGTTTTCAGTTTGTTGATAAAGGGGTATTTGTAGGGTTCTGGGTCAGTTTTGGCCTTTAGGGTGAAGGGGTCTTTTTAGTGTTTTGGGACAGTTTTGGGTATTTTAGAGTGCTGATGTATAGTGTAACTTAGCACTGATACATTAAATCTATTACACGAAAATAGCTATTATTATTATTTTACATTAGTACGCTTTATTTTGATCAAAACAATATATGTATTAGCATGTTTCCAGACAGTAGCTAGAGTGGAGTTGGAATTCTAATTATTAATTGGTTGGTGTCCAGCACCATCAGTAATATTACCTACACTGGAGTTGGATTAATAAAAAAACATTGGTCAGTCTCCACCACATTTTATGGTATTACCTTGAGTGTAGTAGGAATAGTAAATAATTTTTTGCTACTGTCCTGCAGCTTCTATGATATTAGATTGACTGGAGTAGTAATAATACATATAAAATTGGTCAGTGTGCAGCACATTTGTATACATTTGTTCATTACTGTATTTTAATATTAAAAATTAATGCAACATGGATGTTTTCAAATAACTTTATTAAACATTTTTTTAATTTTTTATTGTGTACTACAATACAATCACAAACAAAGATAACTTCACATTTGTTTGACTTTTATTATTCACAGAATAACATCTTTACATTTATATACATGTTGTCAATGTAAAAAAAAATTTTGATTAGTAGATTCTTTCTGTAAATTTTACATATTCCCATCAGTCACTTACAATTTAAAGTATTTATATAGAAATACATAAAACAATGGTTTGTTATACATTTCTTACATTAATATTTAATAATGTTAATATTAAATATTAATATAATAAAATATATATAATACATTTTTCTTTTTAACAAGTAACATGACTATTATTACATTTGTTAGGATAAATTGAAATACAAAAAAAAATTTTCTTGGTGTATATTTCACAAAATGTTGTTTTTACATTAAACATATAAATCGATTTGGTTGTAAAGTTTATAATTGTATAGGGAAACAATATGTTTAATTATAATATCTGGTATTGACCAAATATTAGTAAAGCAATTATATACTTTTGTTATAGTTAGAAATAATTATAAAACTTTTTTTAATAATTAATAAACATAATAATTCTTTTATTAATTATTATTATTATTAATTAATAAACATAAACATTAATTTATTATTAACAAAAATATATACATTCACAGATAAAATAGATACTTTTTTTCAGGCCATTCTTTATATACTAAATGGTTCTAATTGTTATATTAATAACAATACATAAGTTATATTATTTATCATTATTAATTATTACCATAAACATTTATAATGTTTTATTAAAATTATACACAAAATTATTCATATAAATATACACAATAACAAAATATTTACATCTTTTATTCAAAGTCTTACATAATTATTTAATATTATTAATATATAATAAATATTATATATTAATTTATATTAAATATATTTATTTTTGTTAATAAAGGAAAATTGTCATGAGTATAGTGTATTATTTTGTAACATTATACATGTGTATGTATTATATATTTGCCATATGACATTGTTTATTCTATTATCCTTTTACACAAATGGGTTAAGGGGACTACTTTTTTACCGCGTAAGGTTATTGCGCTCCATTCAGGACTGGAGAAGCTCGCGGTTGGGAGTTGCTTCGCGTGGAGAGAGGTAAGGTTATTTTTAACTACAAATTATAAGTAAGTGGTCATGTTTGAGGGTATAATCGAACTCTGTAGTGTTTTTTGGTGTATGTATTAATAGTTTAAGTAGCGTTTGGGTGAAAAGTCTCCGTTATAGATGTGTCGTGCTTTTTTTCCTTCAAGTCTAATTTTAAGTGTTCGAAAATGTCTTCTTACATGGTTAATGTTCATTGTTAGTATATTTACAAATGTGAAGGGGGTATTTGTGGGTGGCTTTTGTTATGTATGTTATTTTACAGGTTTCGGTTCCTCGCATGAAAACTACATGGAAGTAAGCGTGTTTTTTAACGGAGAAACAAATGTTTAAGTTATTATGCTTATATTTTGACATTTATCTCCTATTTTTCGTGTTTGCCAGGAGCGGTTTTTACACTTTTTAAATCTTTTTCGGGTTTTTTTGAGGGTTTCGATTCGGATTGATACATTGATATGCGTGACCGTTTTTTAAAAATAGTGTGTATATAACTTTAAATCATAAAGTGTCCACACTACTGTTTTCGGGATTTCCTGGAGCGTTTTTTTACCTTTTACATTTTATTTTCGGGTTTTTGAGGGTTTCCCATATTGGAATAGTAAGATATTGGATTGGATTGTATGGATTGATTTTTCCTTGATTGCGTCTCTCAAGTCCAAAAATTGTAAGTATTTATTTTACAATTTTGATTGGGTGGGAAATGTTGATTTTTAATGTTATGTGTATGTTATAAAAAATTATAAACATTGCATATTTGTTACGATTTTTTTACATAAATTTAAAAAGTTTGTCAAACAAATATGTTTTATTTATAATTTATTATATATGTTTATGACATGTAATTTTTATTATTATTGTAAGAAGACATTTGTATATTTACTTTACATTTTTATAGTAGACTTTTTGCTATTATTGCCAGGTATTCTAATCCTCTAGTTGTAGGGTACAATGTGACTTGACTTTGAAGTAGTCGGAACATTTGTTGGGTTTGTTTAGTGAGTTTTGGACCTATTTGTGACACTGATTGTTCCATTCTTAGTTCCTGATAGCTTTGTTCTTTTTTCAAAGCTTCTAGAAGGTTATGGAATGTGGGTTTGCCTCTGTTTGTAGTTGCTTGGAAAGCATTATGCCACCCTTCAACACTGTTGTTGGTTTTAGCCTCTTGGTTTAAAGTACTGAGATATACATTCCACCAAGGGATTTGGAATTTGGGCTGGCGTCGATGTCCTGATCTGTGCAATCTTCCCACCCAAGTGTCTTCAAAATAGTCTAGCAATGGTGTTAGTTTATCCTCATTCCTCTTATAATATGCGCTGTCAATTAATAAATTGTAATGTTCAGCAACATCTGTAACAGGGACGTAGGCCAGGGCTATTAACTTTTTAACTTGATAGGCAAAGGTGCTATCTGTAGAGTATAGTATACTTAAAGTAGATTTTTGGAGATGCCACCATATACTCTGATTAAAATGATAATAGCAACCCTGGATTGCTGTGTGGGGAAATGTTCTCAAAATGCTATTAATCATAGCTAATTCGAAATCAATAATTATTTTTTCAGGAAAATAATTATTGATTTCCGTTTTGAGAACATTTAAAATTTCGGTGTAAGTTGTTTGCTGTTTGTTGGGTAGCAAACAGTAAATGAAAGGTATGTTAGAATGATGGTATAAACCGTGGATGGAATACAGTTGGTAAAAAGGTTTTGGGCAGGGTTTAAATGTTCCATCCATCATCCATTGGGGACACTGTTGGATTTTTCGTAAATTACTTGCAGTTGCAAACATAATTATTCTGTTTGTACTGCTTTCATTATCAAAAAGAATAAATTTATCTTTATTGTGTGTGATGGCCATTTCGGGTGAAATAATAATTTCCTCAAAACAAGTTGGGTTGGGTTGGGTTGTGCTAGTGAGTCGTTTAGTGCGTGCAATTGTGCGTTTCAGGGAGTCAATAGAGGGTAGTTGACCAGAAGCATGGGCTGGGATTTTTACCAGTTCTTCTTTAAGGATTTGTGTGGTGGGTTTGTCACTTTGTGTGCTAGCACTTTTAATACTTTCTAAAGCATCTCTAATTTCAATTTCTGTGACATTTGGGGGATGATTATGTTCTCTAGTAAATAGCACATTACTTTCCTCAGTAGTGGCCCTCCCATAACATTTGTTGGAGTAATATTTGGTACACTTCCAAAAAACCTTTCTACCACTTTGTCTTTCCTGATTATACACATAACCCATGTAGCATAATAGTAATTTATTTTTCTGAGACATGACAAATTCTGCACCTTCAGTCATTTTGATTTACTTGTTCTAGGAAAGAGTAGAAAGAAACAAAATCAGAACACATTTTTTTACTTTTGTGGTGCTAACATCATTATTGATGCATTTATACTTACAGTTAATCAAAGTAGTAGTCACAGAAGCAGAAATGTCTTTTCAATGATGTTCTTGTATGTATGTCTTTATTTGCTGTTGGTATGAAAATATAGAAAAGCAACGTTAATGTTTACATATAACAAACGTATTTCCTACTCAAAAGCAGTTGTCATTTTTGCTTACTAGTGCATTAGATGTAAACATTACATATACTTACTTGTTTAAATAGTAGAATAGTAGTAATTGCTGGAGTACATCAATTTAGTACAGGTATGATCTGTAGAGTAGATAGAAGAAATAAAAGCAAAATATTATAATTTTAATACTGAACTGTTTGGAAATGTAACAGATTTAAACGTATACTAACTTCTAAATATGTCGTTTTCTTTGTTGTAGGTAGAATAGCTGTATGATGTATTCAGAATATCTGTAGAGGAAATATAAAATAGATAACATGTTGTTAAGAACATAGTCTGTGTTTTTTTCGGCAGTTTTAAAGAAATGACAAGTATACTTACATTTTTTACAAGGCTATTCTTGTATATTGGTATATTTTGTGTAGGATGTTTTCATATGATAAGTAGAATAGATGTATGATGTTTTCTGAATATCTGTAGAGGCAATTCAAAATATATAACATGGTGTTAAGAATATAGTTAGCGTTTTTTGTGCCCACTTTTTGGCAAATTACAATTATACTTACATTTTTCTGAAGGGTATTCTTGTGTTTTGGTATAGTTGATGTTGGATCTTTCAAATTATCTATAGGGAAGATGTAAAAAGCAAGATATGTTGTTTAAAAATGTGCATTAATGAAATTGGCAGTTTTATAACAAACACATCTATACTTACATGTGTAATTAGTGTAGTTTTATCGTTTTTGCTGTAGAAATAGCACAATTTCAGTATATCTGTAAATATAATGATTTAAAAAAATAAATACTCTTGTAAATTAGTGTTTAAAAACAGCAGTTGGTGTGTAACAGAGAATTATTATGTACTTACTATCTGATTTTGCACGTGAAGAAATATGACCATGTAATAGGAATTGTGTTGGAGTAGTTTCTATCAGAAAAGTAGGAAGAGATGAAAATAAAATAAGTGTAAGACTTAGGAGATGTAAGGAAAATAGTGCACTTCTAATTTAGTTTTCTACAAAAATGCTGTGTTACTTACTTGATTAATTAGCTAGTGAGCTGGATCTTTAAAGATGTTTATTCTGCAACAAAATCTTCAGAGTGTTGGCATCTACTTTCCAGAGAGGTAGCAGCAACAAATGGTAGAATGCATGTATCCCTTTTATAGTATATGTGTTATGTGTGCTTTGATTTGATTGGTTGTAGGATGTAAGGAAGCATAGTATAGGCTCGTTTGAATTTTTTTTAGTTAATTGGAGTGTTTGTTGATGTGAGAATGGTGGTATGTAGTTATTCCCGCATTAAAGAAGGTTTGTGTTTAAATGAAATATATTTATATGTGAAAATAAGTAATGAAAATGTTAGTTAAATGCAAAGAATAGTAGAAAATGATAAAATGCATGTAATAGAATGTATAGCAAATGTGGATTAATAGCAATTTTATGTAAGTAACAGGTATTATATGTGAAATGTATTTTTTAGTGTGAAATGACTTTTATTGATGATAAAGATGGTATTTTAGAAAGAAAAGTGTAGAAACATGAACTCGATATTTTTTTTTTTACGATATTTTGGTAGTCTATATTTTTGTAGTCGATATTTTTGTAGTGTTAGGGCTAATTTCATGTCCAACGATATATTTGAAGTCGATATTTATTTAAGCGATATGTATGTATTCGATATAGTTAGTACTCGATATTTTTTACTCGATATTTTTGTAGTTTGTGTAATAAGTATAGTAAGTCGATATTTTTGTCGTCGATAATTTGTCAACGATATTTTGGTAAGTCGATAATGTGTCCGTCGATAATATTTCAGTGATCCGTCCTTGCTACCTGCAGTTCAAAGGTTTCTCTGGCTGATGTTAATGCCATGTTTATTTGAAACAATAAGGCTCTTAGTCTGCTTAGCTTGTTAAAATCAACCTTAAGAGATGGAATGGATGGCCACAGGGAAATAGAAGCATCCTTATGTGTTCGAGGAAAAAGCATGTTATTGCAGCAAGCCACTATCTGTGAAACAGAAAGGACATACAGAATAATGGCTCTCATTCCACAACAATCTTGTCCGTTTAACATCAAATAACTGCCATTGGAAAATAAATATATTTGGGAAAGAACAGAAGGTGTTAGTTTTCCTTCTTAAAGCAGGCCAAATTATCCACATAAGTGTAGCAGGCTCCATGAATGGTAATATCTTTGTAAAGAAGTGAGTTGGCGACAGAGAATCTCATTAATTTCCTGTAAGGAATACTTCTCTGTCCGCCAGTTCACATTGGTACTCAAAGTGACCATAGTTCGTGAATAAAACTCCCACCCAGGGGTTTATATCTTCCTACTGGAAAATGTTTCATGCAAGTTGTATACTGAAATGTTGAAACTGGCAAAGGAATCACACCATAAATTAACCACACTGTGGAAGGTGTTTCAATTATTTGAAAGGCATTTGGTGTTTCAGCTATTTGAAAGGCAGTTGCTCTAACTTCTTGATACATAGCATTGTGTAATTGGCATCTTTTTTCGCCATGAGTCTCTATTTACATGTCAGGTTAAAAGGCAAGAATATGTCCATAGAATTTAAATAGTGCCATGGCACACGGCCAGATTTCAGTACCTGAACTTTCTACCCAAATTGAAAATAGCTCTAAGCTGACTTTGCTCATGGTATATGAAGACATGTTATTTTGAATAATATCAATAACAGACAACACAGTGTTATTTAAGCAGTAAATGTGAGAAGACAAAGTATCAATACTATTATCCACAACATCAATCACTTTATCCAAATTATCTTGCTCAATTTGTTGTAAACGTGCAGCAGCTTCTATTTGTGACAATTTCCAAATTAGATTTTTAAGTGGCAGAAATTAATCTTTTATAACATGGTGACTTAGGACTCAACAAGAAATCTGATCAGTCCATGTCTTCCTATAGGAGAGATAGATGTTGTTTAATTGCAGACAGTGTGGAATGGTCCAACCAGCGTTGGTACAACTTCCCTACTCAATAGATGTTAATTATCCTCAAGTGTTGAGACTGGGAATAATAAGGGTCTGGTTCTCTTCACTTGAATCCTGGTGTGGAATTAAAAAAAATTGTATAACAACACTTTGGGTCCACAGGCCATAATTACCACCTGCTTGGACTGGAAAGTTTGGAGTTGAATTTACCATTCTCCACGTACGATTGAGCTGTTCTTCATTATAATTTGTAAAATGTTGCCAATTGTCAAATCGGGCAATTGAAGGATTATTAGATCAATTAACGCCGTTAATATTAGTAAGTCCTAGACATGTAGTCAGTTGAACTGTGTCATTTAGAAAAAAAAATTTTGTGGAACGGATTCGCAGAACCACCACCGGGGAAGGATCCTTCTCCTACCTGGCGGCCAAGACATGGAACTCCCTCCCCACCCACTTACGGCTGACCCAGGACCATCTCTCCTTCAGGAAGCAACTCAAGACCTGGCTCTTCGAGCAGTAGCAGCACCCCCCTCCCAGCGCCTTGAGACCCTAGCGGGTGAGCAGCGCGCTCTACAAATTCATTGATTGATTGATTGAATCAATAAAAATAAGGTGCCTGATCCATTGGATCTGCCAATGTTTAGTACCTGAAACTGATTTCAAATCAACAATATCCTTAAAGTACTCATAGCCTTTTAATGCTGATTGTGTGCAAACAAATCTGTATAAATGAGTTTGGTTTGCGTCAGCATATATTTTTTTAGTGTGAGGGGACCACTTTAAAAAAGAAAGTAGTTGGATCTGATGAATCATGGCCTGAAGAATATGTGAATGTACCCTCATTTTTTGTTGAACTCCTTTCCAGGGGAGTTTGACGATTTTCCAATTGTATGTAATTAAAAAGTGTGTGATCGACACTAGTTCTATGTAAATAGTGATGTGCGTGATGATAATAACAAAACAGTATAATATTCCAGCTCAGAGAGCATGGAGTTCACAGTGTCAAGATCCCAGTCATCAGAATGTAACCCAGGAACAATACCATCACCCATAGATTTCTTAAAAACATAAGGAATCTGCAGTATTTCTGTAGGACCTAAAATATCATAGGGGACCTTATCCCAAATAATTCCATGAGTTACTCGAACAGCTGAAATGTTAATATTTGAGAGGCCTCTTTTCAGTTTATGTGAAGAGTGAGACGGTAACACTTAGTTCACCAGTTCTGTGGTAGAGCGTTCTGGAAGATAATGGACTCACATAAGTGAGTTTCAGCCGTGAAAACAAAACACAGGCCTGTGTAGGTGGAGTGTCTGGAACGTTAGAACTGTCAAAGAGTTGGATGAAAAATCATCTGTTCCTACAAAATAAGTAGAAGCAGTTTGTTGAAAAACAGTAGCCATAGGTGTAGGGAAAAAAAGCTAGATTCCACAAGAGGTGGATCAGTATAAATTACATCATCTGCAGGAGATGCAGTAGAAAGTGCCATGCTCACTTCTGTCGAATGAGTGGCATTTGTCGTGGCATAAGGAATTAATTGAAATTCATTCACCACACCTCCCCAGCCGGGGAGAAACAGCTTCAATGTTGCTCGCAAGACTCAGGAAATTCCTTTGTGGTTAAGAGAGGAGTTAGGGAACTACCATGGTGTCCTAGGGCCCTACTGTTTAGAATCGGCCACATGATGTAACGTCAACTGATAAATGGAGACAAAACTATTGTCTTTACAACTAGCAAGCAGTGGCAATATTACAGTTCTTGTACCTTGAACGCTGAGAACTGGGACTGGTACACAATATGATAGGTCAAATTCCTTCTTCACGGCAATTTTCTCATGGATGAGATCCCCAACTTGTGGAATTCACTAGCTTGGCTGTAGCAGAAGTTTTGTAAGTCCTGTAAGACAGCAGAATGATAATTTACAACAAAGAGCATGGCTGCCCCCACAATGTCTGGACTGTCAAGGTCTGGAATGTAAATGTTGATGCTAAAGAGGACCACGTATGGGGTCTGGCCACCCAGAGATCGCTTTGGGCAATTAATAAGTGCTCTTTTTACCCCACATAAGTGATGGATCCAGCTATGTCCTGAAACTAACACTCTAGCTGTTAAGGATTGCTTTCAATCACAGTTCATCCTCTTCACCACCGAATTTCCCTCAGGATGATGGGGGAGGAGTAATGCACCTCTGTACCCAGGGAAGCCATGGTTTCTCTATACGCTTTTTAGACAAAAGAAGGGCCCTGGTCTGAGTTGAATGTAGTGCATGCATATGTTCAGATAAAGACTTGCAGATAGTTAATAACAGTACACTCAGAAGAACCTTGAGCAAGAATCAATTGCAAGTAGGATACATCGAAAATTCGAATTATAAGGACCAGAGTGGTCTAAATAAATACAGCCGAACAGTTCATTGAAAATTAACAGGTGTGTCTGAAGTGGAGGAGAGAGGGTGGAACTCTTAATTTGTTGACAAATGTCATATGAAAGGACATGTGTGTACAAGCCATTCCACCAATAACACTGTTGTAGGAAGGAAATTGTGGCCGCCACACCTGCATGAGCAGAAGCAACATCTTCATGCGCAGCTATCACTAAGGCTAGTTTGCAGACATTGTTGGGAATCACACCATCCCTAACACCTGGAATTGTAGGAAAGGGAACATTTTGGGCGCTTAAATGATGAGCATGTTTAGTGGGAAAGCTCCTAGGCAAAGGGGTACCATCACATGTAACATGAACGGCAGCCAGTGTATTCTTATCTGCCCTTTGATTTGATTTGAGGATTTATAAAGCACACAATTGCCAATGGGCTTATTGGCGCTAATTAGATGAAAAAGACAGAAGATTCTTCCAAGACTAATTCCTAACAGGCGCTAAATGGCCAAGTTTTTACTTCTTTCCTGAATGAAAACAGGGATGGACTATTTTTGATTGAAACCGGGAGAAGATTCTAAGCCCTAGCTGCATGCACCAGAAAGTTTCTCCCCCACCCCCACCCCCACCTGACTTGTTTGTATTTTGGCACCCGAATCAGTTTTGCTTGGCTAGATCTCAGATTCCTGGATGGCTCATATAATTTCAGATGAGTTTTTAAAAACTGAGATCCCATCCTGTGAAGAGCTTTGTAGGCCAGACACACAGACTTAAATGTTATTCTTTTTTCCAATGGGAGCCAATGGATGGTTGCTAGTCTGTGTGCAACAGGCTCAGATCTGGGAATGTCCAGCACCAGCCTAGCTGCTGCATTATGAGGATGAGTATTCACGGCAACTATTGTAGTAGAAACTGCAGATTTGGTAGTCTCATCTGCCAGAAAATTCCCAACAATGTGTATGTCAACATAGTTAATATGCTACATTTATCTTGTGGTTCCATAAGCGGTAATACAGTTTCAACCTGATTTATTAGTTGAGCTTACTGTCAGACTTGGCATCTGTTGGCGTGTTTGCCCTGAGTTTTTGCTTTCAGACCTCACAGTTTTGACTCTGTTTTTGCTGGCTTAGTGTCTCTGTGCACTTTCTCACTGCTGGTGAATGTTAAAGTGCAAATGCTCCTGTTGTAAACTGTGTTATGGATTGGTGTTTCCCTGATTGGCATATTTGATTTACTTATCAGTCCCTAGTAAAGTGCACTGATTGCACCAGGGCCTGTAGATCAAATGCTGCTAGTGGGCTGCAGCACTGGATTGCGTCCCCACACAAGCAGCCTGTAAGTGTAACTCTGGCCTGCCATTGCAGAGCCTGTGTGCAGTCTGGGACTGTCATGTTGACTTGGCAAGTGTACTCCCTTGACAGGCCCTCGCCTTCACTTTTCTTACATGTCAGTCACCCCTAAGGTAGGCCCAAGGTACACCTGTGGGCAGGGTGCAGTGCATGTGAAAGGTAGGACATGCCCTGGTGTGTGTGGCATGTTCTGTTTTCACTATTGCAAGGCTACCTGTCCCCATAGGACAGAAGGGGGAGTTTGTTTATAACAACTTATAAATATAACTGGCCCTGGGAACAGGGTAGAAAAATAAAGTTTAGTATGTCTGAACTCAGAATCTAAAGATGCATCTTTTAGTAAATGAGAATTTTACATTCTGTGTTTGAAAATACCACTTTTAGAAAGTAGGTATTTTCTTGCTCAGCCATCCAGTAGGCCTCTGCTTGGTTTGTGGATTGACTCTCTGGGTTTTGGATGACAGGGGTTGGGCAGGAGCAGTGGCTCCAGTTAATCTAGGTGAGTCAGGAAAGGGCTGAATAGACTTGGGCTGCAGTTAGAGTAAAGGGAGGAGTTTCCTTTTACCTTAATGGGTCTGGTCTGCCTCTACCAATGCCGTCTCCCCCTCCTGCCAGGAAGCCACCCCAGAGAGGGCATAACTGGTTCTGGCTGGGCACAGACCCTCTCTGTCTGAGAAGACAAAGGATTTTGGGCTATAAAACGTGGGGTCCAAACCCCTGAACTTTAGAACTCATTTGGAACAAAACGACTGCCAAGAAGAAGAGCTGGAAAAGCTGTGAGGAGGACCTACCACTTTACTGAGTGCTTTGCTGTGTTGGTCTGCAGTGGCTGCTTCTGTCTTGGGCAGGTAAAGGACTGGACTGAACTTTCTATAACTTCTTTCTTTGACTATCTCCAAGGGCTAGGGGTAGAGCTTGCCCCCTGCTCAAGAAGTCTCAGGAACAGCAAAGACTTCAAGTTATTCTGCCCTCAGTACTAGGGACTGTGTGTTTTGTGCTGCAACAGAAAAAAAGCAACACAGATGCTGTCTACAATGCCGCTGCCTACTCCGTGACCTGATGGCACTGCCGTGGGCACCGCCGCAACACCGCACTGCGACCCTGGTTTCACTGACAACGCCTGCTGATGCCGCCACTGAGCCGCTGCTCGCACATGATTTGTGGGCACCGCACTCTGCTTTGCCTTGCTTGACCTCGCTTTGCCTCGCTTCACGACTCCGCCTTTGTGTCCATGACAACACCGCTCCGTGCCAAAATCAACGCCGCTGCTTGCACTGTGGTTCGAGGGCACCACTTGTAAAGTTACACAACGCACTGCCTTCATCCCACACCAAAGCCTTGACCTGCCAGCGTCATCAACTTCAGTTTGTCAGTCGACGACAGTGCTTCAGCAACAACGATTCCATTGCCCGCACTGTGACCCACCAGCATCACTACAAGCACTGCATCACTTCGCACTGTGACCCTGGTCTCACCGATGCCGCCATCTGACACTGCCACCGAGCCGCTGCTCGCACCGCGCATCGCACACTGCACTGCAGCACTTCGTACCGCAGCACCTGACGTCTGTCGATGCCAGTACACCTGACTTGAACCGCAAGAAGTTCAATCTGCAACGTTTGTGACTTCAGGGGCCCGACAAATCCTGCACCGGCTTCAGGAGCCGACACCTGCGGATTCTGTGCTTTCGGAAGCTCAACGAGTGGTCGCCGATGCCCTGCATTTCCAAAGGTACTGTTTTGCGGGTCTTCCCGACACCGTAGCTGGCCTTTGATGCCGTGGTCAGCCAGAACTGCTCGGATTTGTTTGTCTACGACACCGTGATAGCCCCAGAGGGAGCTATCGACTTCAAGGAACTTTTTTTGAAAGTTATTTTGATAACTGAAGATTTCTAAGTACTGTATTGTGAATTTTTAACGTTTTGTGTCGTGTCAAGTATATCAGTATATTGGATATTTTTCTAAACTGGTGTGGTGTCCTTTTGTAGTGTTTACACTGTATTACTGTTGGTTAGGTGCAAATGCTTTACACACTGCCTCTAAGAAAAGTCTGACTGCTTATGCCAAGCTGCCAAGGGGGTGAGCAGGTTTTATATTAGGAGTGTAACTCCCTTATCCTGACTAGGGAGTAGGGTCCCTACTTGGACAAAGGTGCAAACCCTTGCCAACTTGATACCCCCATTTCTAACACTATCCAATAAGGAATGTCATCATGTTTAGCTGTACCTGTTACCATAATTGCATTAACAGTGACTGGGCTAATTTGTGGTACAGGAGACACTGTAGCTTTTGCCGATATAGCTATCAAGTTGCATGAAACATATTGAGCTAAGCATCTATACAGACACACTAGACCATTAGATAGTAGCACTAGCTCATTAGCATTGAGATTTCGTACATTTGGATATGGTGTATAGCCAGCTAAAACTGGCCATGTGGGCCTCTCATTACTAAGGTGTCCTGTGCGGACAATGGCCAGCACATGTGTGAGGGTGCCTTGGAAGCAAATTTAATGTTCCTAAACAGATAGTGGTATTTCTAGCTGTTGAAATGCTCTGTGTTGAGCCTGGTGGTAACGTTAAAGTATGTATGAAATGTTTGTGTTTTAACACATATAGCTGGAAAAATGACCCAAGAATAAAAGACTTGAAATCTACAAGCATCATCGGCTTTAACAATAAAGGTTACATAAACCCCAGCATTGCCAAGTCCATGTAAAGCGAGATGCGCGTGGACTGTATAGACATAGCTTGTGGCACCACTATTACTAATAATGTAAAGGAAACAGAACGGAAACACTAATATAGGTATCCATTTAAAGGTTCAAGCTTGAACAACCAACAGACAATATTTAGGTACTTCCTAAAAATACAGTGTAGGCATAATCCCTAACACCACAGACATCTCCATTAGAGGTGTATAGGGTACTAAGGACACACACAAGTACTCCGCAGGAGACCTGACAAATACGAGCCTGGGCAAATTTGGTAGCGCCATGCTCCATGGATTCTACTACAAAGGAAGAACTGTGTATTAGGATGACAGGACATCAGAATGTAGGGACTCTGTCACTCTATGACATTAGTGCCTGTTGGCCCAATCCTGGCTAGATCACAATCCCTTACCTGAACTACTAACCTTCCCAGAGTAACAGGTAATTTTGACAATGTCGGGCTGCATGTTGGGCACTGCTATAGTTCCAGAACAGTAGTCTCTGATGGAATTTTCCTCGCTGGCTCCCAAGGGGCAGCTGTGCAACAGTGTTATAGCTAAAGCTTAAGAACTGTTGCAGAATGAATAAATAAAATAGAACATTATGTCCTTATGTCTTCCCAGCAACCTTGTACAAAATGTGTGGATGAAATCACAAAAAGTGCCCCTGACAAATAAACATGTACAGTGTGTATTCTCAAAATACTGTTGCAAAAACAATTGTGTTATATGTGACTATGTAAAGCATGGAGAGGAAACCTAAAATGTCTAAAATGAAAAACTAAGGAAAAGCGAGTCGGGCCCTGAAGGGAAATTACTACAATAGCATTTTAATTTACAATTCATTTGAGTCTAAACATGACATTTCTATCTGCTCTCAATCAAAAGATAGAAATTATTAAAGGTAGTAAGGCAACACAATGGAAGTACAAGTCAGAAGTATACCATACAGGGGTGAAAAACAAATCTAAGAGATTTTCACTACCAAAACCTGTAAAACTTAAACCCACGTGTCCTAATATGTAAACACAGTGCACCCTGCCACATGAGCCTTTATGGTTTAACATACATAACAGGTGACTTGCAAGCATTAAACGGAAGGTTTAGCGGGGGCGTGGCTACCAGCCGAGCAAGATGGCCGCAGCCTAAGAGAGTTCCAATATCTCTGGAGTTTTCCATATTAATCCGGCCAGTTATCCTGTATCAGCATGGCACAAACCAGGCGGAATTAAGCTCGGACCACCCACTGACACGATCGTGCCGCTCCGGAGACCTGGCGGCTTAACGGCTACCGATCAGTGGGACGCTGTGGAGTTGAGGCCTACGAGACATGCTGAAGCCGGGGCCTGGCATGATTTACTGACCCGCTGCCACAAAGGGGTTGGCGGCGCAAGGCGCGAACGAAAAAGAACACTCACCAGTGCACTGACCACGAAATCGACTGGAACTGTGTGGCCCGAAGCGGAGAAGCGACTGCGTACAGTGATGCGTCAGCAGAGAAGGTGAGATGCACATCATACACGCAAACACACCTGGGCCTACAGGCGGCGAGGGCGGCAGACCCGATGCCGCCACACAAAGGAGAAGCGGCGGGTTCCAAGGCAACGGAGGACCCTGCCCTGCACTGAGAGTGAGGCAGAGGCGATACTGACTGGAGCCTCCGAGGTCCGAGGAGCCCAAAGCTAAACACACCAGGACCAATTGCAGGGCTGCTGGGCACCGCGTGATCGATCACCATTTTGGGAGCTGCCTGTGACTCTTGTTTGGACTTAGGTGTTGGCAATGACGTCCTTGAAGCCCTTGAGAGAGGGACATTATGGCCTTGAGTCCCATGAACATTCGCAGATATCTCTACTGTGCCCGGCCACACAGGAACTGCAATTTTCCTCTAGGCCCACGCCTTTGCCCCATCAGATGCACAGAATGCCCCAGCTGTTGCAGAAATCTACAATGCTGTGACCTGGTGACACTAGAGAGTAGATCCGGAAATACTGTAGATCGAGTGTGCCCAGAGCTGGTTGTGTGATATTGGAATGCACTGGCCCCGCGTGCTTCACACACCCTGTGACGGGCTAAAGTGACAGAATATTCAACGCCCTGCAGAGGCACCATTGCCAGGTTACAAATTCAACTTGACTCCATCTGCATCGTACACCGCGGGAGGAGGAGGTAGAAAACCCGAAAGGCCGCGCTTGGCAGAACATCACACGGCAGGCAGCAGAGACTACTGCCCTCCGCCCGTGTGCTTGGATGAACCATTGGTACACAGAACAGTATGGGAGGCGGGGTCAGAGAGGTCCGTCTACCATTAAACTGGACAAGTATGCATATAGCAAAGATCCACCAGAGAAATCGAAAATGGACACTGACCGTACAGTAACCCCCACGTCTAATAAGTCTGATGAGGTCACACTGTTGGAAATTATGGCCGCCCTGCAAAAGGTCCAGTCTCCCATTGGTACGATCTCCACAGACATCTCCTTAATATGAGCAGACTTCTCCAAAATGACCGAGAGAATGACGGAGGTCCAGACCACAACGGCGGCACTTTCCACAGATATGGCTGCTCTGCAATGCCAAGTACGCCACCTAGAAGCAGACAATGAGCTTATATTAGCTAAACTAGATGATGAGGAAGGCTGCTTATGATGTAACTACGTGCGAGTCATTGGTGAGCCGGAAAATGTAGGTGGGCCAGCCTTAGACCTCTTTGTGGAAGACCTAATCAAGAACCAGGGGCAGCCACAGGGACTGTCCAGCTTTTTCTCAGTGCAGAAGGCACATTGCGTACCGGGTGGCAGACCACGGCCGGGTGCCCCCCAGACCTATTCTGGCGGGTATACTCAACTACTGAGGTCACAACATGATCCAGCAGGCTGCAAGAAAAGGCCCCCTATCCGTATTGAAAAATGTACTGTCTCCCTCTAGCCAGACTATATGGCTACGGTTACCAAACAACGACTCAGTTTCTTGGAAGTGAAGAAGGAAATGCGCACCCAGTACCTCAAATACTCAATGCTATTCCCAGCAAAACTGAGAGTAGAGGTGGAGTGAAAAACCTAGTTCTTCGTGACACCAGAGGAGGCTCGCAAATGGCTGGAGGGATGGCACCCAGCTGCGAGATCCAGGAAGACGGGAAACCAACAGCAGCACCGACTGACTGAAACACAACTGTCCAGATCCAGAGAGGCCAGTGAAACTGGAGACTGAGAATAAATCAGCGATGGGAAGCACACTTGGTGTTACAATACATAACTCCAGAACCAGCTAACAATTGGATGTCGCAGGAATGTCGGAGGGACACCGGAAAGGCTGTTATCTTATTTGTTATGATTTACTGTATGTGATTGATTTGCTTGGACTAAAATGGCGTGATAAGCCGCCCCCTACAGATAGAAACAGAACACCTCCATATAACGTTTTGGCTGCTGCTCCACCAACTGCCACCCCCACACAGCGGGACAAACCCCCTCATGGCCACCCGGGCCCAACACCACCCAAGTCTCCACCCCCGCTGGTCCATCTTGGAGCGCCGCAGCAGCACAGCCACTTCCCGGGCCCGAATCTCCACCTCCTCCCACAGCACCCCCCTCCCTCCTTTCATGCCCACCAACTCCGACACCCGAAACGCTACGTAAAACAGCCAGGACATGAAGACGGAAAACAGAACTGTCTCGCTCACATCCCTGCACACCGAGGGCAACGCGCCAATGAGCCGCCCCAGCACTGGCACCGTGATAGGCCGACGCATCCTCACACTCGCCCCACTCTCTCTCGCCCACCCCTCCAGCAATCGAGCACCCAACTCCCCCGCCGACGGAGAGTACCCCCACCAAAGCCTTCCCATGAAAGCCACCGCTGACAGCTTGCCCGCAATCGTCACCCGCGACAGCCCCTTATGAATGAATGAATGATTACACATTTCTATAGCGCATGGTTACCCTGAGGCATCCTAGCGCTATCCATCAGCTGCAGCATGAACCGCACCACTTGCTCCTCGCGCTGCCGCCGATCCCCTTGCCTTACCGCGCCAGACCAAAGAAAGTCCTCCCAGGCCTGCGCATAAGCCTTCCAGGTGGAGTCTGCTATCGACGCCTTCACCATCTGAACGACCCGACCTCGCCTACTGACCACAGCTCCTTCGGGACCGGCGTCTTGTCTTTCTCCGCCGCCGTGGCTAGCCCATGGAATTTCTGCCACTGTGAACGAGACAAAGCATCCGCAATGTCATTGTCCACCCCGGGGACGTGGCGCACACAAAAAAGAATGTCATTCTCCAGGCAGCGCAACACAAACACCCTCATCAGCTTCAGCACCGGCGGATCCTGCGCCGACTGCCGGTTCACCACCAGCACGCCGGACATGTTGTCCACCCGGAACAGCACCCGCTTATGCGCCAGCTCCTCCGATCATACCGTGACCGTCACCACCAACGGGAACAACTCCAGGAACGCAATACTACGCCCCCCACCTACCACCGCGCCGGACACTGCTCCGCGCACCACTTTTCGTCCCAGTAGAGACCGAAGCCACTGACGCCCGCCGCATCGGAATACAGCGTGACGTCCCACTCCCAGTCCTCCGCTGGTGCCATGGGCACTCCATTGAAGCGTCCTAGGAACGACTGCCACATGCTCAGATCCTCCTTCATCCCCACCGAGAGGCGCACATGGTGGTGAGGAAGGGTCAAACCGGACAGCGCCATCCCCAAGCGACGACAAAACATGTGGCCCGCCCGTACCACGCGACACGCAAAGTTCAGATGACCCAGGAGCACCTGCACCCCCACACCGTCACCTTTCTCTTTGCCAGCATGACATCCACCAATGCCAACATTGCCGCCCGCTTGTCCTCCGGCAGGCGTGCTTCCATGGCCGCTGAGTTGAGCTCTATACCGAGAAAGGACAACACCGTACTGGGACCGTGCGTCTTCTCTGGTGCCAGGGGAACCCCAAACTCCCCCATCATTTCCTCCAAACTGTCCAGCTGCCACTGGCAGTCCGTCGCACCGGGCCGCCCCACCCGGAAGAAGTCATCCAGGTAGTGCGTCACCGTCTCAGAGCCTGTGCGCCTGGAAAAAGCCCACTGCAACAAGGAACTAAACCGCTCGAACAACGCGCACAAGATGGAGCACCCCATGGGCAGCGCCTTGTCCACAAAAAAGCTACTGTCGAACTGAATTCCCAGCAGCTGATGATCTGCCGGATGGACCGGGAGCAAACGGAACGCCGACTTGATGTCACACTTCGCCATCAGCGCTCCCTGGCCCACCAACTTCACGAGCCTCCGCGCCACATCCACCGACGAGTAGGAGACCGATGCCAGGTCCGCCGAAATGTAGTCGTTCACCGACTCCCCGACGGGCCAAGACAGGTGCTGGATCAGCCTGAATTGGGCCGGCTACTTCTTGGGCACCACCCCAATGGGAGAGATGATCAAGTCAGGCAGCGGCGGCTCCGGGAAGGGGCCCGCCATCCGGCCCTCCCTGACCTCCTTGAAAAGCTTCTCCCGCACTATACCCTTGTGCGCATTCACCGACTTTAGATTGACCTCCCAGCGCGCAATCTGCGGGCCCTTGTAGCCCAGCCAAAACCCCTCCCGAAAGCCCCAACGCAAAACCGCTGCATCGATCGCCCGCAGATATGCCGCTAGCCAAGGCTCCATCTGCTCCTGCCTAACCGGAGTACAAGCTTTTTCCCAAAGCCCCGGCACCCCCCCTCGACCTCTCCCCCCGCCCTCCACCTTGGGCCCCTCCGGCCTGTGTTCCACCTTAAAAGGACTGTTGACCCGGTGGGCCACCGAGTACCCAGCAGCGCACCACTGGGTGATGCCGCCCACATTTTGAGCACTCGTGCCGGAAACGGCAGACCGCCTGGCCTCACGACCCCCGGTTGAAGTCCCAGCAAGCCCCGACAAAGCCCTGGTCGAAGGACTCACCTTGCCCCACCCCCCCCCCTCCGCGGGTGGGCGGGAGGAAAAGGGGGCTGAGACCAGTGGCAAACCACTGGCCCTATAGACGGTGCGCCCGAACTTGGCTCCGCCCATCGTCTGCTGGTACAAATCCAAATCCAGCTCCCCCCATTTCGCCTCCGGGTCGGCCGCCATGCGCGCCCGGAACTCCTCATCGCAGTGGGACCATGCGAAACCGCAATACGTCACCTGCGCCCGTCGCACCACGTCCATGTACTTAAACAGTGCTATGGACCGCTCCGGAAACTTCTCGCAATATACACTTGCGTATGTGAGAAAAGCAGCCGACCAGTTATCCAGTGTCAGGGGTACTTTCGGCCGCCGCACCAGCTCCTGTTCCTCCTCCTTAGACCCCTCCTTAGAGGTTAATTCCCTATGCAGAAGCTTGAGGATATCAACGTACTCCCCCTTCCAGATCTTCTCCTTCGTCGCCAGTGAGAGGTGCGCCCCTAGCGGCTTGGTCACACCCATGTATGGTAACTTGCGCACCGGCACCACACTACTCTCCTTTCCCCCCCCCCGTCCCGTCCTCTGCCCCGACACTCTCCTTCCCCCTACTCGCCGCAGCCATTGCATCAGCCGTCGCCACCGCACCACTCGCAGTAGTAATCTTTATTGCGTGATTTAAAAATAAACCATTGCAAGTACAAAACATTTAAAAGGTTCAAGGTTGCATTTAGAATATTAAATTCATTAAAAGTCAGTATGTATAGATGATAACAAATGAAATTTCCATTTAAAAAGTCATATTCATAAAAAGCCAGCAACAGCAAGTAAAATTTGGCAGCATTATTCCAATGGGGGGGTCGCAAACTC
Source organism: Lissotriton vulgaris (assembly GCF_964263255.1). NCBI lineage: Eukaryota > Metazoa > Chordata > Amphibia > Caudata > Salamandridae > Lissotriton > Lissotriton vulgaris. The sequence continues at coordinate 1,121,871,792 of NC_141687.1, forward strand.
TGGGCAGCTCAGTAAGTTTTTTTGCAGCGCGCTCCATGAATCTTACTAGGGCACAATTTAATTTAGTGATCCTAGGGTCGAAACAGGCCAAAACTGCTGCTCTACAGCGTCTAATCATGTTTCTATTCCAATGATGCTTGAGTAGGGCCCGTCTCTCTGTCAATAGTACAGGGCACAGACATATGATGTGTATGATATCTTCTTTGTGGGTCCCACAGAGTCGGCATAGAACTTTTCCATGTTCTCTTTTCCATTTTGGCCAATAAGTCAACAGGTTAATAACTCCCAGTCTCAGTTTTAAAAAACTTAGTTTTGTCCGAGCATTAAACGATATAGTAAGGTACGGCTGTGGAATTAGCAAGGCATAGGATTGAAGGGTCATCCACCTATGACTTCTTTTTGCAAGGCTGGCTTTGTCTTCCACTATTGATAATTGTTTGGTGCTGATTTTCGCTAGCCTTTTAAATTCCATCTGACTAGCGTGCAAGTTCCAGAGGTCATTTAGGCACAGGGTTTTTAAGCCTTTTGACCAGTATTCATGTCCTGCTCGCCATGAGTTGTTATCAATGCTGGCCCACAAATGGTATCCTAAACTTCCCTCCTTTGATAACCTCAATTTGTGACAGCACACGAGGAAAGACATGGCTCTGGCCAATCGTTGTTTGCAGATGCCAAGTTCCAACCTAATTTGTGCCGGTGATGTATGGTTTGGTAATTTGAACACAGACCTGTAGATCTTAGTAATTATTTTATCCAGATGGTCAGAGTCCGAGTTTGCTCGTAAGGCCATTTATATTCCATGAACAAATTTGTAAAGGAATCTTTTCGTGGCAGTCCACCCTGCTGGGATGTCAACGTAAAAGGCGGGTTGTATTCAGGGCGCCGGCCAGCCATGACCATGAACCCACCTCGTCCTGATTCCTATTTATTGTGATCCCGTCTTCTTTTGCTTTCCTTATTGGGTGGACAGAAGTGGGAGTTTTGTTGCATGCACCCCTGAGGATGGAGTAAACTGTACCCCTCCCTACACTTCTATGTTCAACACCACAGCTTCCCTGTAGAACGTATGGATAGCCAAGTTCCAACCTAATTTGTGCCGGTAATGTATGGTTTGGTAATTTGAACACAGACCTGTAGATCTTAGTAAATATTTTATCCAGATGGTCACTGTCCAATCCTTTTAAAGCTTCGCTGCCGTAAGTTAAGGTAGGAATGATTTTTGCCTGAGCCACCTGTAGTGTGGTTGCAAGAGTAGGGCCTTGTAGTTTCTTTTGAATTAGTCCGATTGCAAAAGCGAGTGCCGTACCCTTCCTTTTTTGCTCTTCTAGGTGGGATTTGTATTTTTCATTGTTGTTGAAAGTGACTCCAAGGTACCATTGGCAATTTGATTCGACAATGCTTTCATTGTTCAAAACCCAAGACAGTTTCTTAACTTTCCTTGAGTGCACCGCTAAAATTTTCGTCTTCCTGTTGTTGATGCGAAGCTCATTGTCGTTTGAATAGTCGGAAATAGCATCCAGAAGTCTTTGCATTCCGATCTTTGTTTTACTTAACAGTACCACGTCATCAGCATATAATAGATTTGTCAGCAGCAAGCCAGATAGTTTGGGAGCGTGGGAGTTGACCTTATTAAGAGCTTCAGGGAAGTCAGCTAAGACCAGGTTAAAAAGTGTCGGGCCAAGACACAATCCTGTTTGAGGCCTTTGTCCATCGGAATTGGGCGAGACAGTCTTGAGCCGTCCCCGATCTTAATTCTAACCCATGTGTCCTGGTGTAGGAGTTGTATGGCTCTTAGGAGGGCCTTTGGAATGTTAAGTCTGGACAACTTCTGCCAGAGTTTACTTCTGTTGACATTGTCAAAAGCCGCTTGGTAGTCAATAAACCCCATATAAATTGAACAAGAGCAGAATTTCGCTTGGTCAATCAAGCATGAAAGGGTCATAAGATTGACTGAGGTACCGGTGTTTATTGTGAAACCTGATTGATTCGGAGGAATTATAGAGTTTTCATCAGCCCATGCCCTAAGTTAGTTGAGCAGCACTCCCGCAAAATACTTTGCTTCGTTGTCAATGAGTGTGATGAGACGGTAATTCCCTGGGGATTTTTTGTCCCCGCCTTTGAATATTGGTGCAAGGATGGATCCACGCCAGGAGGGCGGTATGGTGTTGTTTTGCAGACATGTGTTAAAAAGGGGGCTTAGTTTCTCAGCCCAGAACGTTGCATCTTCCTTGAACAGAGCTAGAGGAATTCCACCTGGACCAGGCGCGCCATCCTTGCGTCCCTTTTTTATTATTTTTTCAATTTCGACCTTCTGGACTGTCGCAAAATTGACGCAGCTTTGGGTTGAGTGACGTTCATTTGTTGGTGTCATTTTGTGACCTAGCTTCTTTGGGGAGTTTGAAGTGTTCAGGAGAGGTTCCGGGACAGTCCCTGTTTGTGTTAATGTGTCCATAGGAGGGGGATTTGGATGGTTAATGGGCAGTTCCTGGTCATTAAAGTGGGAAAAGAGAAATTCAACCCACTCTATTTTAAGGATGCTCGAAGAAGCAACTTTGGATGTGCGCCCAGATGCACTATTAACTGTGCGCCAAAACCTGGCAGAGTTGTTTGTTTTAATGTCATGCTGCAGTTTGACCCAAAACAGGTTCCATTGGCTTGTGCGTAGTTCACGTTTTGCTTTCTTGAGGTGATTGCGGGCCTCTCTCAATTTTATTATTTTAATGGGATCCATTGAATCAGTTTTTAAAGCCCGCCATAAGCGATTCATCGATCTTGTTGCAGATAGTATCTCAGAATTCGAGCAAGGCGTATACTTTTGATCAGTTTGACTTGTGTGTTTTGTTGGTTTCGCGAATCTGTCAGTAAGTTCGGTAGCAAATGTTGACCAGTTGGCACATATGTTGTCCGGGCACGTTTGACGCTCAATTATTTATTTAGCCTCTGCTGATATGAGTTGAAGATTCTTAAAGGAGCATTTGATGCGTTTGAGGTTGATTGTAAGGCTCTCAGATGGCAAGTCCCTTACCTTTTTGTGTTGTGTAATGCAAGTCCTCAGAATAATTTTTTGCGGGCAGTGATCACTTTCTGTTCTGTTTCCAAGACAGTATCCTGCTACTTGATGGAGCAATGAAATGCTGACGAAGGTATAGTCAATTAATGAAGTGCCTTTTTTCGATAGATAGGAGAATCGAGGTGGCTTGTCAGCAGGATAACGCCCATTTAACGCTCTTAGGCCCAGGTTTTCAAGGTTACCTTGTAGAGAACTTCCATGTGGATCATCCTTGTGCCAACCAGGCTTGGCTTGCGGTGGTATCGCCCAGATGCTATCATGTGATTTGGTGACCTCATTTTTTTGAAGGACTGACATTAACCACATGTTAAAGTCACCAGTGAGTAGGATTTTCGAGTTTAGAAAACCTGTTTGCACTCTTACTACTGACGCTGTTACTTCGTCTACAAAGGATTTCCTGGATGCTGTGTTTGGGCGGACGTAGGCATTCATGAAGATTAGCCTCCAATTTTGGCCATTGTTCAAAGTAAGAGAGATTCCCACACATTGGAGGCGATTTGATGAGCCCGGCAGGTCCCAGGAGGTGACTGCATTTTTTGTTGATATAAAGACTGCAAGACCGCCACTCCCTCTTCCTGGACGATTCGGTTTATGCGCTGGAATATGGTGGGTTTTAAAGCCTTCTAGGTGCTGCGGTGCCATAAGCCATGTCTCTTGTAGTAAGAGTATGTCGAAAATCCCGAAAGTAGGAAATGGTAGCGTTGTCCTCGAGTTTGCTCGTAAGGCCATTTATATTCCATGAACAGATTTTTAAAGGAATCTTTTCGTGGCAGTCCACCCTGCTGGGATGTCAACGTAAAAGGCGGGTTGTATTCAGGGCACCGGCCAGCCATGACCATGAACCCAACTCGTCCTGATTCCTATTTATTGTGATCCCGTCTTCTTTTGCTTTCCTCATTGGGTGGACAGAAGTGGGAGTTTTGTTGCATGCAACCCTGAGGACGGAGTAAACTGTACCCCTCCCTACACTTCTATGTTCAACACCACAGCTTCCCTGTAGAACGTATGGATAGCCCTCTTCCCTGCCCGGTTGAGTCAGTATTCCACATTGCTTGAAGGTGTCGATTGACCCTAGAATTTTGTTCATTGCCTCTGCGGTTCTCCAGGTGATCTTTGTGGATTCGTTTAATTGGCCTTGACATGGTGCAATGAATTCTACCGACATTATGTCTTGAGTGGTAATTTCGTCTGACAAACCTGACGCTTGTATCAGCTTTAAGATGTTACCCCGATTTAGGATTTCATGGCTGCCTTTAGACTTGTATTCTGGATAGAAGAGGGTAGAGAGGTTGTCCCCACTCCGAACTGTGCTATATGGCCTGGGCATTGCCTCTGTTTTGTCCATGAATGCACCACTCGCAGTCGACCCGACATCCCCGGTTGCCGGGCTGTCCGGACCCACCCCTGCGTCCTGCACGTACCGGCCTTTCACCAGCCACCTCCCGTTGTCACCCCCAGTGTCCGTCCCCACTGACACATGCACGCAGCGCCGCTTGCCGCTCCCCACTCTGTCTCCCATCTTTCCTGGCGTCAAGGCCGGCGTCCGCGCTGGGTCCCGCCACCTAACCAGTGGAGCTGAGGGGGCCGTCACTCTGGGCACGTCCTGCCGTGACGGTACCTGCAACACACTGCCAACAAGGTTACTTGACCCCCCTCCTTGATCCCCCCCTCCTCCTCGGACTCCCCCTCACCAACCTCTTGGGACTCCCGGCCACCCCCTAGGGGTTCCAGCCGGCTCAACCCCGCCCTCTCCCTACACACCCGCATCAAATCAAGCAAATCCACACGCCCTTGCCGTTCCATCGCGCGCGTACTGAAGTCAGACAAATTCGCATCATCAAGGATCCCCCCACCCCCGGCGGCCGTGCCGACCCTTCGGGGGGCTGGCGGGGACAAGTCCCGCCTCCGTCCCCTGTGTTCCCCTGCGAAGTCCCTCGCTGGAGCGTGACCGCCTGTACAAGGCAGAGCCGGCCCATCCTCTCGGTGGAGCGGAGCCACATGCTGCTCACCCGAGCGCCTCACCAACAGCTCCTGCCAAGGAAAAAAGGTGGAGTCCAGCATGCCAGGGTGAAAAAAAACCCCTCCCCCCTCACGCACTACCCCCCAACCCTGCCGCGCCCCCCTCCCCATGCCGCTGAGTGCCCTCCACGCCACGCTGGGAGCCCCATGCCCCCAACCCCCACCTCCCCTCCCACTTCCACCCCTGTGGCCCCCTGTCCCCCCACTCCTCAGCCCCCCAAACCGGCCTCGCACCCCCACTGTGCCCCCCCATGTCGCCGCTGCAGCACCCCCAGCCCCCCCAAACTCACTACCCGCCCCCCCATGGCCCAAGCCCTCCCCGCTGCCCTGCCACGGCCTCCCCCTCACCCACCCCACTCCGCGCCCACCCCGGCGAGGATGACCTTCTCGGAACCACCACACCCTCCCCCTCCGATGACGAACCCCAGTCCAGATCAGTGTCCCCACCCCCTACCCCAAACCCCCACCCTCCTCCAGGTCCGATTCCTCAATCAACATTGGGGACCCCACCCCCCAGCGTCCCCGCCCCCCCCCTTCAAGGGGGCCCTCCCCCAGAGGCTCCTGCGGCACCCCAGCATCCCCCTCGAGGGCCCCTCCCCCACCGGCTGCCAGGTCCACCCCCTCTATCCCTCTGCCTGACCCAGTCCCCCCTACCCCCCCTCTCCTGGCCCCCAGAACCCCCCCAGGCACCCCCCCTTCCCCCTGCCCCCAGTGCCACAATCCGCAAAGGTGATCTGCCCTTGCTGCCCCCAGGCGCCCCCCCGCTCCCCTCCCATCAGCCATGTTAGATGTCCCAGCCTCACTCTCTCCAGACGCCTCCCCCTGCTCTCCTCCTTCATTGACTAATTCCAGGGCCTTCCTCGCACGCTTCCCCCGTCCGCGTCCAGCCCCTCCCTTCACCTTCTTCAGCGGCGCCTCGCCCGCACTCTTCCCGCCGCCCCTCGCAGCACCATTCCCCCTCCCACCACAAGGAGCCTTGCGCGGTTGGGACCGAGGGGGCTCACACGCAGGTACCGCTGCTGGGGCGCCGTTGGCAGCGCGCCGCGGCGGCCTCACCTGGAGATCGGGCAATACCAGGTCCATGCGGCCCGCTTCTCCCAACAACCGCAGCGCCTCCAACACTCGAGGATCCCGCAACGCCGCCATCACCGCTCCACAGGAAACAGCAAAGGACCTCCGATAAGCCGCAATCTATCCTCCAACACCGCCAATGCACGCAACGCAAAAAAGCTTGTGACCCCCACTGCAAGGATCGGCTGCTGTGTCACTGCGCACCAAATGGTGGGCAGTGACACAAAATGTCCGGTTTTGTATGCCCCCCAGCCCAAAAGAAGCCCAACGCCAGCCCAACCGCCTAAAGCCGCCCAACCACCCAAATGCTACTGCTGCCCGAGTCCTAGTCCCCCCTCCACCCACCGCCCCAAATTCCCCCGGGGGGCAAGCCTCCCGCTGGTCGGCCGCCCCCCCAAATCCCCATTAAGGACGGTTCCTTCACAGTCTATGTGCAACTTCACGGCACGCCACCTGGCTGCTGAGTCCGCGTTTGTCTCCTTTGCGGCTTCTGCCGCGTTTTAAATCACAAGCGGCTACTGCCGCGATTGGGTAATTCTTTTGCGGCTCCTGCCGTGTTTAAATCACAAGCAGCTTACGACGCGGCTGAGTTTTCCTTTTGCGGCTTCTGCCGCGTTTCAATTCACAAGCGGCGGGGGTCGCGGCTGAGTTTTCCTTTTGCGGCTTCTGCCGCGTTTCAATTCACCAGCGGCTGAGGTCGTATCTGCTCCATCTCCAATGGCGGATGCCGGTCTTACTCTCCTTCGTGGTATCGGCTGCGAGAGGATCAGCGTTTAGGCGGCAAAGGTCATGTTTCTCCAAATAAGGGGGGTGGGGTGTCAAGAAAGGAATCGCCTCCCTTCTCACCTGTCTGTCATGAAACCCTTGTTAAGGGGAAGGAACTCAAAGAAAAAAGGAGGAGACAGAATAAACAATACAAAAGGGAAACAGGGAATACGGAAAAGTGGTAACAATTACAGGCATTATTTCCCCGTTGATGTTCGGTAGGTTCCACCTGCTGCAGTTGACCTGGGAAAATTGCGAAGGTGATTACCCCATGAGTGTTTTTCTGCATTGCTTGTCACTTTGGGGCACATTTATCATCCGTTTTTTCAGTCACAAATGCTGTGATTCGCAAAAAAGCAGCGTTTGCGCTGAAAAAAACGGAAAATGCGATGTATGATTGAAATCGCATCGCAAAATTAAGGAATCACAAAATTTGCGATTCCTTAATTTTGCATCAGCATTTAAGGAATCACAAATTGCGATTCCTTAAATGCTATGTATGAAGCACCCAAGTTGTGCGATTTCTAATTAAGAAATTGCAAATTACCACCAACTTGAAGTTGGTGGTAATTTGCGATTTCTTTCACAAATGCCCTTTTTGCCATTTATGAAGGTGCCATGTGGCACACATACATGCCCTTAGGGCATGTATGTGCGCCATATGTGCACACATGTAAATTTCAGGGGTGCATCAGGGTGTCCTTATGACACCCTTGCACCCTTGAAATTATTCTCAATTTGCGAATCGCAAATTGAGAATAACTTCCCATTCATTCCTATGGGCCTCCTGGACCATAGAAATTAATGGGAAAGTATTCCTTAATTGCAATTTCGCAATTTGCGATTCGTAATTAAGGAAAACTAAGAAATCGCAAAAAAATTGTGATTTTTTACATACATCTCACTTTGCAATTCTCAAATAGCGATTCTCAAAAAATCGCTATTTGAGAATCGCAAACAAGGATGTTGATACATCTTCCCCTTTGTCACATATTCGTGTGCACTAGGCCACTGGAACTGAAGGTTTAGGAGTTACTAATTGAAGCATTAATATTAGAGATGAGTCAAGAGCAGGATTCCAGACATAGGGCCTTATTTACAAGCCCCTTGCACCATAGGTGCATCCCTTTTTCACATAAAAAAGTGACGCACTGGCGGTGCAAAAGGGTTGTAAAGGAGCCCCATAGTATGTTTGACCAGCCCTAACATTCCCTGCAGACAAAATGGACAGAACATGATGCTCCAGAGGATTTCGTTTCGCTGCGCTCATCTGACTGACTGCTTGGAAACTCAGGGCCAAATGCATCAGGCCCTACCAGCACTGTTGTGCCACCGGAATGTCACTTTTGTTTTACTTTACAGTGGGGCAATGTGCCACTGGCATATTTATAAGGCCATGTAAAGCCACGTTATGTGGATTTTCTTGGCCTTATAAATATGTGCCCCTTTCACGCAGAAAACTGTGTAAAAGGGGCATTCTGTGGGTGTTGCTCGGGGCGTTCACAGTAACATCCATGGCTTTTTACAATGCCCCAGATTTATGAGAAATCGTAAGTCTGAGGCAGCGCCAAAACAATACGCATCTCCAGGGGAGGTGTAAGGGAGGCACAACGAGGAGAAATATATATTTTTTCTCCTCGCTTTTCCTCTTTCTATGTGTGCACAGAAAGAGTAAAAAGCCTTTTGTGATTGTTTTTGTGCAGGAAGGTTTCCCTTCCTGCACAAAAGTAATCATCCCTGCAACGCAGCTCCCTTACACCATGGTGCAAGGATTCCTTTGTTGCTGCACTGCAGTCTATTGAGCGTAGGGGAAATGGACAGGAAGATACAGCGCATTACTGTCCTTCTCTTTTGTCGCAGGGCAGCAACAAGGCCTGCTGCGCTGCCCTATGGCAAAAAACCCATAAATGAGGCCCTCAGTACTCACTGTTCCCTACTGTTGGAAGTCCTGCTCCTCAACATCTAGCCTATACGTAGTGTACCATCCTGAATAAAAAGATAGGCTTCTGTTAATCGTCCCATTTCCTTTACTGCAGCAAGAATATTGCAGCTGAAGCATGGAGTCGACCCCCTCCCCACTCCTCCACCAAATTTACCTGCTATGCAGTACATTAAGCTGATGTAGTTACATCAAATACAAATGTGTCATGTCCAGATCTTTTCATTTTTCCCCCATCTCTATTATTATAATTGTTTTCACTTTTTTTGTTAATGGCTGTTTATAACCCCTGTTTATAATCCCTTCTCATGTCTTAGGTAGCACTATGAGTCCATAACCAATGGAGAGCGTAAGAATAGTCAAATGCTGTTTGAAGTGCTTTATAAATAAGTGGGTATTTTCATTTCGTATGTCATCGTCCATATACAGCTGCTCTCACGATAGTGTCAGGTACGGTACCCATTCCATGATGAACCGGGTAGCTTCTTTTTTGCAGTTTCTCTGCAAAAAGCATTCTTTCTTTGTGACACAGATGTTTGCCGTGCACTTGAGTCCTTGAAGACAGTGCTTAAGATAGTGCGAGATGATTCCACTGGTTCAATCTGATGTTCAGTTTTTTATGAGGTGCCACTGGTTCAAGGCTGTCTCAGTCCACGGTGGTGGTGTTTCAAACCCGTCAGATAATTCTAAATATCCTTAATATAATAGTGCAGTGGGTCCAGAAGGAAGATGTTGACTTCTGCGTTGCAGTAAATCAATGTAAGGCAGGATTCAAGTTTGAAAGAAAAGTTAATTTTAAGAAAATGTGTACATTCCATGGGGTGTTGCTCGATTTAAATATGTGGATTTGAAAAGAAATAAGACATGCACTTTTAATTATGTGCCTTTTCTAGCGTCTTTCTTCGGTACTACTCAGAATGTGTAGTTCAGCACCTGGACAGCTCCCTTCATCTATGAGTGTTTCACTAAGGCAGTGGTTCCCAAACTTTTTTGACCTGTGGCTCCCTTGGACTAATTGGCAGCTGGCCGTGGCTCCCCACCATTTTTTTTTACCAGTGAAAGGTGGGGGTGGGGGGTTGGGGGGGGGGAGGGTTTTGAGCCTGACCTCGGGAATACTTCCTGTCGTCTTCTGAAAGTCAAGTAAGAGTAAAGTGAGTTGGGGTGTTTTAGAATCTTAAAGATGTCAGCAAGGTTGTTATTGTTTTCACTGTAGTAAGAGAAATGAAAGAATCACATTTCAGCAATAAAAGAAGTGATTTAGAATAGCATGCATCTCTTTAATTAAGGCATGGTCTTCAAAGGTACGTCCACGGACTTAGAAAGGGACGGCTCTTCTGGAAAGGAGTACAATGGAAAGATTAAAAGAGGCTACACAAGAGGTAATAGTGGGGAGTGGAGATACCCAGAGATTGCCGGGATCATGCTGTGCCTATAATTTTCTTAATTAACAAAGCCCTAAAAAGAACAACTGGCAAACCTAAATGAAAAACATTTAGCTATATATTTGCCAGACTCCACTGACACTGCCCTTACACAACAGAAAGTTTCACACCAACACAATAAACTGGTCCATGTTTACATTTTATGACTTGCTTTTTGGAGGTTTAAAATACTATTTTTAAAGTTATACTGATGGACAGGGAAACTTGTATTAGTTTTATAATCAGTGAAGGAAGTTTATATGTTTACTATGCAAATATGTTATTATACATAAGTATATAAAAAAAACAAAGGCATGATCTTCTATCCACAGAGCTGCAGAAAATGTCCCTTAACCTGCCAAAGGAGTTTACTTAATATTTTACTCCCCAAAAGAAGTGGGATTGATTAATGTTTAGTTTTCACACCAGCTCGAAACAGAACATTGCTCATTATACCCCATCTGATTTCATGATATCACCTCAAGCGTCTGCCCAAACTTAGCAAGTTGGAATGCGAGGATCAAATCAGCACACTCTGCCCAATATGTGACAGATCTGCAGCATCTTAACGTACATTGTGCAAATGCGTTTTTTAGAAACCTACCATTAATGTGCACATTAGATTTCTTACCGTTAACAGTGTCTGAAGGCAGGTTAGCAGGTCAAAACCAGGGCCGGCCTAGGTAGCGTTTTACCGCCCCCAATGGCCCTGAAAACAGTGGAAGTGTGCAGTATTTTTTTGCCCCCCTTCCTCCCTGTGTCCCTTCCACTGTAAAATCTGAGGGGATAAATCCCCCACATCCCCACACTTCCTACGCTCATGCCTGTGTGACCCCCCCCTAACCCCAACCCCCCCCCCCACCCAGTCCAGCGAGAAACATAACACCTCCGCCTGAGTAGTAAAAGGGAGATAAGAACAGAGGCCCTACTACCTCTTGAAAAGCTGCTCAGGCGATTCGGCAGACCTGATAGGGGCTGGGGAAGGGCAGGATGCAGGCAACAATCAACAAACCTCTCTCCCTTTGTCCTGGAAGCGCAGGCTGTGGTGGCAGCGAGAATGAGGTGTGAAATCATTCCTGGAGCTTTTCAGCACTACAAAAGGGAAGGTCACAGGTCAAGGGCAGGGCCATTGGCACATCAAAGCATTACTGCATTGAGTTTCAGTTTCCCACATCGTGTCCGCGGCGCCCCTGGCTTATCATGACGGCGCACCGGGGTGCCGCGGCGCACAGTTTGGGAACCACTGCACTAAGGAACTGGATAGGTTCTGGGTGGGTGGAATTTCACATACTCTTGCGTGATAAGAAAATGGTGCTAAATATAAAAGAACTAACAGCAGCAACAAGCAGCAGCTCACACTCTGAATGTTAGTTGCGCCAGTGGTAAAGCGGTAAGCTCGTTGTCCAAAATTACACATAATTAGGTGAGTGGGTATTGTGGTGTAATTTGGGGTATTTTTAATTGCAAGCATGACGAGAAATTCCTTAAATTATGAAAATAATGCTGACCCAATATTAATATCACCCAGGCCTACAAAAGATCTGAGTTTTGTTTTTTGCTCAAAATGAACCTGAGCAGTTGTCTCAGTGAGAATTGAACAAGAGGTGTAAGATCAGAAAAAAAAGCATTGGCGATACCAGATCAGACTATTGCTCAGTTTAAAAGGTAACGCTGTGTAAATTTTTAACACAGCACATGCAACTGTGAAACACAGTTGCAAGATTACATGTAATTATGAGGAGAATAGAAGTTATTTGATGTAGACAATAATTGGTGATTAAGAACCAGTCCAACCACTTAAAAAAAAAAAGATATGGATATATATTTACTGAAAAAAAACAAAGGTTAAAGTGACGTTATAGTTACGTATGGTATTAATATCTTACTTTCGTTTACAAAAAAAAACCCTGGGAATTCACTGTAAAAACCAAAAGTTAAAATGGCGCAATAGCTAAGTGAAAATGGCAGTTAAAAACATGCCGGGGGAAATTGCAAGCCCCTTGCGAAACTTTTTCACTGCCATTGAATCACTTTTGTGACACAGCAGCAGCATAAAAAATACAGCCAATTTACAATGTGACGCATCTAGAGAGATGCGTCTCGTTTTAAAGCCTTGCGCAACATTATACATGCGTCAGGTATAATGTATACAGGGTGGGCGTTCCCATGCAGGAAAGCCTTGTAAAAGTGACGTAGTGAAATCTACTCCATTTCACTGCATCACTTCTATGACGCCACTGTGTCAAAATCTTACACCTGCTTGAAGCAGGCATAAGGAGTGACACAGTGTAGTGGGAATAGGCCTCAAAATGCATTGCTGGAGTTGCTTCATGCTTGCGACACAACTCGAGCAATGTGTGACTTTTTCCCCAACAAATGCGTCAGAATTTCTGATGCATCTGTCAATCCTTGCGCCATGGTGCGCCATATTACAAATACGGCGCATCCATGATGGCGCAAGGGTTTCTCAGGGTGGCACAGGGAAAGTGACGCATCTCTACAGATGCTTCACTTTCTTGTAAATCTGCTCCACCATTTTAAACAAAAAAAACCTACTGAAATTCACCAGCTATAGTTAACTTAAGTAACTATAACATGCACCATCACCATGCATATGCACATATAATCTTAAAGTAAAGCAATACATTAAAAAGGTAGTAAGATTGAACATGAGCTAAAAAAAATAGAAATGCACTAAAAAAGTATAACCGATTAAAAACAAAAAAATACTGGAATCCTACAGTTATACATCCATACAGCCAACCCCATGAAGTACACAGCCTTTGGGCATGCACATTGGGGGTATTGGTCATAGGGCCTGGCCCTTGGGACCCCATCCCCCTGGGCTGCTTACTTTTTATTTAAAGGAGAGGGGGGACCAGTATCCCACCTCCCCGGCCTTGTTAGGACCTGGGGATGTATCCCTCAGGCCATTTCTAAATATAAAGGCGAGAGGGCCACCCAGCCACCCTCCTTGAGGCTCTTTAGGCTCTGTGGACCCCACATCTCAGGGCAGTGTTTTTCTTAAGAGGAGGGGAGCCCCCTTCTTGAGCCATAATCAGCCCTTGGACCCCATCCCCCAGGGTCACTTATTTAAATAAAGAGAAGTGTGTCCCCACCTCCCTAGGCCGATTTCAGCTTCAGGGACCCCATTCTCCAGGGCCCAGTGTCATTTTTAGGGGGTAGGGGAGCACAAGGTCTCCCTCACTTGGCCGGTTTCTGCCTTGGGGACTCCCTCCCCAGGCTCCTGCATCATTTATTAGGGGAGCAGGTGCCATTTTTATGGGAAGGGGAGCACATGGTTCCCCATCCCGGGCTGACTTCTGCCCCCTGAGACTCCATCCCCAAGGGCCTGTCGTAAGAAAATGTGTGCTATCTGGTGCCCACCCAGGGCACCGACCATAGTGTCTTTAAGGGCTGCAGGGGGATGTCCCATGATCTCCCCGACCCCAGCTAGCTCCCCTCATACAGCGTGAACTGGCACTGTTGCGGCCTGCATGGAGCAGCTAATAATGCCGCTCCCTGTGGGTGGCAGCAGTATTTTGATCTGTTTCCCTGCCTGCTTCACTGCGGGTGGGGAAACAGATAACAAGTCTGCTCCAGCGGGCTGGAGCATTTTGTGAAGCTCCTGCCAGCTGAGAACAGACTTGGAGTTTGCTCCTGCTTGGCAGGAGATTTGGAAATGCTCCTGCCAAGCGAGAGCAAACACAGGTTGCCCTCCCCTTGCCACTGTGGGCAGGGAAATACTATGTCCTGGGGTGGACTCCGCGGGACATAGCTTTTGAGCTGGCCCAGGGCTTTTAGAGTTTTGGTGCATGGCCCCCTCAGTTCAAGAAATTGGCCCCCATGGGGTAGGGTCTCCATTCCTTTTCAAACTCTGGAAGGGAAACCCATGGCCCCCTTCTCAAAATAAGTAATGGCAGCCCCTGAGGTTTGCTCCCTGGGGACTCTGGCGTCTCGAGGGTGGGGTCTCCGTGTCTCTCTCCCCACATACACAATTTTCAGCCCCACAGGGTGGTCTTTGGAGTTTTGGGCCAGGGGGCACACCACAACCTTCATTCCCTGTATGAACGCAGCCCCGGGGGCAAGCTCTGCAGGGCATAAATATAATAAAAAGCAGCCTGGATGCCGTTTTTTTTTGCTTTCTTTTCAATCCAGTGTGAGTATTTTTGGCTCGGGGGGGGGTCCCTCTGGGTCCACCCATGGGATCTAGGGGGGTCAGGTATTCCTACCCTGCCTCCACATATTTTTTTCTATCTTCAGGGCAGGGAACTAGGTGCCCAAGATCTGCAATGGATGCCAGTACCATTTTCCTCATGTTGCTGGCAGCAAATTGAAGTGCTTGTAGGAGTCCGACTCCTGTTTGAGCGAGATGGCCCAAGGGAAAGAAAGGCCCCTGGACCAAGCAGAACGTCCTTTTTTTAAATTGGCACTCCCACGACCCAACTGCCAAAATATACCAATATATTTTGCTCTAAATTTCTCATAAACTGCTGAGCTGATTTACACCAAATCACAAAAACCCCAATCTGTGGATCAAGATCTAGTTTCCTGTCGAATTTGGTGTAATTCTGTTCAGCAGTTTTTACTGTAGTCCTTCTTAGAAAAATATATGGAAAATGCGTGTGGATTTCGCGTTTCAAGACCTCCATTTGTTCTCAGCCCCTGCTTCCCCGTAGAGAAAAAACCGAAAGCAAAACAACAAAGCATTGAGAAAATGTACAATTCATACAATCTGAGTTCGGGGAATTGTAAAATGCCAAAATGCCACACGACCAAAACGTCACATGCCATTGCCAGTGGAACGTCTGGAAACTTGAGACTGGCCTAGCTTTCCCAGCCTACTACAGTCCAATATCTGGGAATTAAAAAATTAGTAAATTTGCATCCATGGTAGGAATGCTTCTAGTAGTAAAGATTTGCTACGTTGGTTGTAAATGAGTCTCTATGTATTCCTAAGTTCCTGACTGAAAAAAACATGTACAAGTTAATACCGGCACTTAGTGAAATGAGGATGAGAGAAAACAACTGAGACATGGCAGACCTACTGCAGGGCCACCAGACCCAACTCTCAGGCCAATAGAACTTTTATTTGGAAGCATCACACCCCAAAGACTCACCTGAAGAAGGTCCCCATCTACACCTTCAGTGCTCAGGTGGTACTTGGTCAGGCAGGCAGGAGCAGGACTCCATAGCCGTAAGGAATGTTCAGGACCTAGAGAGGGAGCCCTAAGGGAACAGAAAAAAATTAACAACTTGACCAAAATGATCAATATGTATGAAAGCACTTTAATGCTTCGCAGAAATTTCAATGTGTTGATAACAACTCTTCTGTCTCTTAAGTGATCAATGCAGTGGAAATGGTGATGAACTTTAATCACATTCATCACTCTTGACCCAATAAGCAGGTCTCTGCCTTGGCAATGCCCATGGCGAAGTGGAAAAATAGCTGAGCTCTATCCTTGGCACTCATTCAGATCTCTTTGTTAAAGAGCTCATATGAAACCGCCAATAGTCCAGTTTGTCCCCTCAATGAGGTGTCAGCAAATAACCCAAATAATCATCTGTCAATCCTCTGTACCTGATTCACCCACTGCTGAGCGTTCACTGCCTACCTTGTGGAGATGCAGACGTGCGCTGACAAGACTGTCAGTGTTTGGACAAGTATTGCTCATTGTGTCAGTTGGAAGGGAAGCAGGTGCCAGAGCCTGACAGTTGGAAACAAAAACTTTTTCTGCCATTAGATTTGATATTTTGCTTTCAGTCTTCCCCCTGAAAGCAGTCTGTGCTCTTGGCAGCTGAAGAACCTCAGAGGGTACTTGGGCTTGTCCTCTCCCTGATCACTCAGCTTTCTACACTATATAATTGTTGAAATTTTCTCAGCTGATCCTCTGCACCACCTGATTTAAAATAAGCATTAACAATGTGCAGGGTTTTGGCACCTGTTTTGCTTGATGGTCTATTCTAACCTACAGTTCTTGCTTCAGTTTGTTAAGTTGACGCTTCTCATACTCAAGGCACTGAGGTGAAAAGTGAAAGCTGGAGGGGGATATGCAGATGAGGCAGATGGAACTGCATACAAGTCAGAGGCGTGTGAAATTTCCATAATTTGCTTTTGCGTAATTGCACAAAATTTCAACGCAATGACTATACGTTATGTGAAATGCAAATCTGTCATGTAGTGCTATATTTTAGCACACGTGCATCCTTCCATCAGTTTTTGACACAAGAATGTTTTTCACACGATTGATCAAGAGACATTCATGTTCTGTTCTCATTCATTTGCTGTATATTTGTTCCATGAAGTTTCACAGTTAATTTTAACTACAAATTATGTGAGGTGAAATAACAGTGTAATTTAGGGAATTCTGCATTACAACATAGTAGAAATTCTTAAAGTTATGCAAATTATGCCAGCGTAATTTACATTTTGACGAGGCTAATAGAAGGTTTGTCTGATAGCAAAGATTTTTACCCAGGAGGAACCTTCTATATCAGTGACATGATGTTTTAAGTCAGGAATGTCTATCCTAGAACATAAGAGCTGGATTCAAGCCAGATTTTCAGGACAGCAACTAAGGGGCGCATTAGGATGGCTGGCGGATGCCTCCACCTGCCCGGTGGTAGCAACCGCTGGCCCGGCGGCGGCGATCCGCCCGCCATGCGTCCATGATTCACCTCCGCCACTTTAGGATGGCTGGGGGTTCCGCGGTGGACGGAAAGACCGTCCGCCACTTTTCCGCTGGTCGACACGTCGACCGGGTGAAAAACTGCCACAATATGGTGGCGGTGTCTGTAAGACGCCGCCATCCATATTATGATGAGGGCCGAGATGAGCCTTTCCATGGCGAGGTTGCCGCTATGGAAAGGGATTCGGTCTACACTATTGGGGCCTGTAGCGTGCCCCCAGGATGTTGGGGGGTGGGAGGTGCACATGGGGGGTACCTATGGTACCCCCCTGCATTGACATGGACGAGGTGGCAGGCATGTATGGAAATGAGTTCATTAAATTCAATATATAAACATTTTGTGGAGAGAACCCAAAGACAGCAACCTCCATTTTGTATCCCTAGCTTCTCTGAGCCCTCAACAGCCCAGTGAGCAAGGATAAAGGAAGTTGGTAAGAACACAGACTTTGTTTACTTGTTTCTGATGGGCATTCGAGTCATGCCTAGTGACGTCAGATGCTGGGAGTTCCATACAAGGAGCTAGAAAGCAGGAAGTGAGGCGAGCGGGCTCCATGTAAGTCAGTGTTTGCTGCGGCCTCCACCTGGCTATCCTCAGCTTTGATGGGGGAAAGCTGCACCAGCAGCATTTGTGGCCACGGTCATTTTCGAATCCTCTCTTTAAAACAGGAGGCAGATTGACTGATACCAACTTTGCAGAGCTAAATTGGAGCTGGAGTTGCAATTAAATAGGGGCATACTATCAAGAATGGCGTTAGAATTATCCCGGTTTAGCGGCAGAAAACTGCTGCTAAAGCGGCGATAATGGGCTTGATAATATGCCCTGGAGAATTCCAATAGAAGCCCATGTTCACACCGGAACATGGACTTCTATTGGAATTCTCAAGGGCATATTATCAAGCCCAATATTGCCGCTTTAGCGGACGTTTTCTGCCGATAAACCGGCGATAATTTTTAACGCTGTTCTTTGTAATATGCCCCAAAGTTTGAATCTGTGACTCCAGTTGGAGTGTACAGGTAGAGGCTAAGACCAGAGGCCCCCTCGGTGGTGCTGAGGCAGCCGCCATTAGGCCAGTGTGGCTTGTGCCTCAAGGAGGGCGAGCCTGCTCCCTGTATACACGCTCATTTCTTGGTCATCAATGCGTCTGCCATTGGATTTCAGTCTTTATTATTGCCTGTTGCCAGCTGTTCTCTTGCTACCTTGCACGTTAACACTGAAAATGAATTGCTTTTTTCTGAGCAATAAGCTCAGATTTGTGGGAGGCAACCCATCTGGGTTGTACAGTGCTTGCTTCTTGTAGTGGAGGCAGTGGTATCTCAGTACCCAGTGCATACTTCAGGACAATCTAACTACTTGGTTACAAATTATGTCAGACTGGGCACAAAATAAGGCAAAGTGGGCAAATAGGGCCGTACCAGAATATTTAACAAGGAGTTGACATCAGTTGCGGAGTCCTTGGGGAGAGGAGAAGAGTGGAATGAGATGAGCATCTTGGAGCACCCGAGTCATTGGAGGCCGGTTGTTTTATAAGATGCCATCAAGGTGTTTGTACTCCGGCTACTTCATTTCTACTTCTGGTTCCATTGCCACATCCCTAAGTTCACCCAAACTTAAAAAAAAAAAAAATTGGCTTAAGAAGCCACAGTCCAGTTTGTCTCTTCTGAAGTCTCACCCCTCCATGCTGCCCTTGTTCTTAAAGAGTGGGAGCGGTGTAGGAAATAAGGAATAGGAAAAGGCTTCAGGCGCACATAAAGAAGGCAATGCAAGGTTAGGTATGGCCTTGTCTCGAAGAATTTCCTCATGTCCCACCACAGTACAGCTCTAACTGTCACCCCAAGTCAATTAAACAAATCTTGCTGTCCAGTGGAAGCAGTGGAAGAAGTGTATTAAGTGGACGAAGAGGCCAGCCTTATGATGAATGTCATTGGGATCAAGTCTGAGACCGAGCCCTGACCCAAGTGTCCCATGGTTCCCTCTGGTAGCCAAGATGCTGTGTCTGTGCTGGAAAATGTGCCACCTAGGGAGCCCCTGAGTGATTTTTGATGGACATTGTGTCAATTTGTGTGTTGGGGACTCTGGTGTACAGGAGGACTATTCCCTGACAGATATTGCTGCTCTTACAGAGAAGAACCGGAATAGGGAGGCCAACTTAAAACCACCCAATGCTTCGGATTTTGTATTGAGCCCACTTTTGGATTGTCTACCCAGCCGTCTACCATTGCCAGTTTTGTATAGTAATCCATCGTCAAGGGTTTCTTTATTGGTCTCATTAAGCTCATTGAAATTTGATTTATCTGCGTCTGCAGGGGCTCAAGTACTTGTGCAGTCACTAAATTTGGAAGGGGAGGGGGCAGGAGGGGGAAGGGCTCACTCTGATATTTTATTGCCTAACAAAAATGATTGTGTCCTCATGTAATACAACTGGTGCTCGTGTAAAGAGCTCTGATACCCGAAACCTTCGGGTCAAGTTTGCGCTATATAAAACTCCGTAAAATAAAATAAATATTGTGTGTTGAGAAGGTCCTATCTCGAGTTTGGCCTTGTTGGATAGACCAGTTGCCAGTTGGGATCATGTGCTGGATGTGCTGTCCCCTATTTTAATGGGGGTGCAGCACCTTACCTCCTTTGGCGCTTGCCCAAGGAAAAAATTAAGGGGTATGGAAGTGAAATCTCCGGCCTCGCAGACTAATATAGTGGCTAAAAACAGGGTGGCACAAATTGGAATTCAGGAGGAGAACCCTGGTTGTTTTGGGGTTACATCTGCCTCACAATTCAACAGTAGTCCTGAGGCCATTAAGGAGATTGACAACATACTCTGTTCTTCCGTTTTTAACTATTTATCTGAAGAGCTATGTCATGGAGCCCAAAGTGCTAATGTAACTGCAATTCAGAACCCTCTTCTATTTTCCAGATATTTAAAAAAGGGGATCCTATATCCAGTGTTGTAATTCCCTAAGATGACGCTTCTAGTGCTAATTCAATAAGGGCCTACAAAAGGGTGTTTTTTAAGGGTGGGCGTAAAATCCGTTTCGCGGGCGAATTTGCGGATTTTCCGCGATTTTGCGATCCGCGAATCTCGCAAAATCGCGGTAAAATCCGTGAATCAGCGGGGACAAATTTTCAGCCAAGCAAGGGTTACAGAGGCAGGTGCAAAAGTTGAACCTAATTTCTTTTTAACCTTTTACAAAAGGGTTACAAACAAATTAACTTCAACTTGGACACCTGCTGCTAATTGCTTCCTGGCGCCTCGTTGCCTACTTGCAACTATTCTCTGACCCTGCTCTGACCCTTGAAGCAGGGTCAGAGAATAGTTACAAGTAGGCAACGAGACACCTGTCCAAGGAATTAAACCTCATCAGGAAGCACTTACAGATATAAAAAACAGGAAGAAGGGAGAGAATGGCTAATACACCCATTTTGAGTTGTCAGGAGGGGTTAAACTAAAAGAGACCTTTACAGCACAATTTTCATATGCATTTTGCTAAAAATAAAAAGCTGCATCTTCTGTAGGGGCAACTCAGGAATCTTGCCCTTCAGAGATCCGGCCTCTCTTTCTTTCTCTTGTTCTCTCTCTCCCTCTCTCTGTCCCTCTCTTTCTCTCTCTTTCTATCTATCTATCTATCTACCTATCTATCTATCTATCTATCTATCTATCTATCTATCTCTCTCTCCCTCTCCCATAAACGACTGCATGGGTAACTTCGCTATGCAAGCGGCTCGCGAAGACGCAAAAATCCCCGCAAACACGCAAAAAACCCTGCGAACACGCAAAAAACAAAAATCTGCACAAGTTCGCGGATTTTGCGGATCGCGAATTCGCAAATCCGCAAATTCGCAAATCGCAAATTCGCAAAATTCGCCCATGCTTAGTGTTTTTTCTGTGAAGAGGGACCCCTCTAGATGTATTAGGGAAAATCTAATGTTTTAGAAAACTCTTTTCGTATTATTAAGCCATCAAAAGCAGAGGGCCGAAGAATGCCCCCTTACACCTAGGTCAGGAGCCTCATCCCGCAGGAACAATTAGTATGTCCTCTTTCTCTAATATCTTGGACGTACTAATTTTAAACTTTTACCAGCAGGAGAAGGGGTCACTGTATATGGGGCTAACTGTCCATGAAAATTGGGGTGGCATGAACGTGTGTGCAGTGAAGGATGATGTTGGGTATGGGGAGGTTGAGATGGCGAGCACCGAAAAAGATGGTTACAGGCTCCCTCAAGAGGTAGAGAGGGTCCCCCAAAAGATCTTTGTCAGTCTCCCTTTGTCGGGGAATCTTCTCAGTGCATTGTTCCTAAGTTGGTTGTGACTCAATGGGGAAGCTCTACCTCTTTTTTTCCATCAGCACAGCCGCTTAATACAGAAATGGGCCAATTCTGTTGATGGAATTGTTTTTGGTAACCTCTCTAATACTTTGAATTGTATTTCCGTGTTTGCTAGGAAATTGGGTTCACTGAATAAAAGCGTAATTTTGCAGCTCTTATTTGAAATTGAGTTTGATGTCAAGTAGAGATATTGACCAGGGTGTATTTGGATCCTCTTCCTCCACTTACAAGTACTAGAGTCACATTCAGCTCTAGGATTGCTGTAATGTTGATCCTAGATAGTTTGGATCACTTCCATGAAAATCTTTGATGTTTTTCCTTTTGAAATTACCTTAAACCCTAAGTCTGATAGCCTAAGATTGGGCACTCAAGGGTCCACTCAGGATTCAAATATTAGAAGTGGGGTTGCTAATTTGAAGGATATCACTATTTCTATTGGCAGAGATACAGGGAAGATAGTGATAAACATTATGGGATATGAGGACCAGTGGGCCAGGTAATCTGGGAAGGGAGCAGAATTAGCTCCATAGAGTTGGGCAGCAGGTGCATTCAATACTTCAAAAAGGAGTATAAAACTTCCAAATCTTACAAAGGTAGACCTTTGGGTAAAATCTGTTCATGGAATATGGCGGGCTTGGGACAGTCTAATTCAAAATTCAATTTATAACGCATTTTTGTCCATTGTTAATTTGCTTACTGAAAACTTGGATATTTTCTAATTTTAAATAGGAGAACTACTTTATATATTCTTGCGCAGTAAAACCCTCTGTAAAAGGGTACGCCAGTGGAGGTATAGCCATTTTACTTAGTAGTAGTGTGAATTGGAATCCTACGGTGTTTGTTCATCTCTCAGAACTTTGCCTCTGTTTAAAGGTAACCTGTGGCAATGTGACAGAAGGACTGTATTCAATCTTCCTCTTGGCAAATGTTTATATCCCCCTGGGAGGTCTTTTGATTATTTGGTTGATTCTAAGTTCTCCTTTGTTCTCAATATCAGAGTTTCAGAAGAATGCCTGTTGATTATTGTTGTGGGAGATTTTAATGCCAAAATATCACACTGTACGTGTATGAACTTTGGAAATTCTGGGTTGGATGAGGTATGGAGTATTCCAGAGGCTACTTTACCTGGAAATGTAAGATCAGATAGGCCTGGTCTATGTCTTCTGGAATGTCGGAGATCCAATGACCGCATCTCCTAAAATGGCAGATTTCTAGAATATTCCCTAGGATCTTTACTTTTTACACTTCCTGATAGCAATTTTTAATCGATTGTATGGTGATATCTTACCAGATGATTGGTATTTGTTCTCAATTTGAGGTCATGAGGATGAATTTAAATATCACAGTGTTCTTTCGTGGCTATTGATTTAGATTTTAAGGCACTCAAGTCCTAGATTTCCAGAAATTACACTATTGGTTATAACAAAACAAACTGGCACTCTTTTGGTCAAACAATAATATATTGAATTTGGTTTCTTATATTAAAACAGCGAGTTTAGGCCCTTCTGCCACTTCAACAGATAACCCTATCCATGAGCTGCGTGAATATTGGTCTTTGATACCAGAATACTGTGATTCCAGAATTAAGGCTGAGGCCATTCCTATATCCAGCAAAGAGTGGACCCAATATATTTTGCAGTTATAGGCCTCTATTTCTAGCTGTAGGATTCATTTGGAGTTGATAGATGAGCCTTACTTGGATATACATGTCCCACCTTCTTGTGAATAGACTGAGGGCTTTATTAAGGGTGCAAGGAACTCCGTGGATGAACTTCTGATTCTCTTATTAAACAATAACTTTCTGCATGGGCCCTTTTTCTGTGTCCTTTGTTTCAATATTGTTACCTGCATGGGGTATTTCCGCCCTCTTGGAAAGAAAGTGTTGTTGTACCATTATATAAAAAGGGTCCTAAAACCTCTCCCACCAGATTTAGGCAGATTGCATTATTAGATCCAATTGGGAAATTGTTCACCAAGAGTATTTTGCTTCACCTTCAGGACTAGGCATTTGATAATAACTTTGTTCTTGTTGAGCAGGCTGGTTTTTGCAAGAACCATGGAATCTTAGATAATATTTATTATGGCCCTCCTAACGATGAAAAGTACATTGTGGGTAAGGGCATGGTTTTATATTCTGATTTTATTGATTTCTCCTCATTGTTCAACAGGGTTTACTGTGGGATGTGGTGGAGGAAACTGTCCGCAGTGGGGATTCCTGCTCATCTGCTCAGGTTGATCATTGCCCTGCACTCTTCCACCTGGACTCTGGTCCTGATGGAAGGGAACCAGGGTTTGTCCAGCAACGTGGAGACATATAGTGGCCTGAAGCAGAGGTGCCTACTAGCACCCCTTCTTTTCTCTCTTTACGCCCATGATGTACAATGTAGAGTTGGGCAGACTAACAAGGACCCACCTAAACTAGGATCAATGAATGTTGGTTGTCTATTCTATGCTGACAATGTTGTTCTATGGAATTTAACTCTGATAGTATTGTGTTTATATCTAGGAACCTGAATCAATATTGCTATTTTATGCCCTTGTACGGCTATAATCAATAATATCCCTATAATGGCATAAGAATCAGATCCATATTTTAGTAAATCGCCCTTGCAGTCCAAGGCACGGCAAAAGCCACTTCCTTAGATTTCTAGAAAGCACAACGAGTTCTTTCGACACACCAAACCTCCAGCAACCTGGGAAATCCCCACTTGCTTTGTTTTGATTTGTAATAGAACTCCTGCGAGCACTGTAAGAACGGCCAGTTCTTAGTGACATCTTTATTGAACTCGGCACCTTTCAGGTATAAATATACCAACGTTGCCTTAAGCAAACACACTGTGGTGGTTTTGGAGCAGAGCAGCTATCTACTTGCCGAGAGCCCAGCTGATGAGAGAAGCCCACGGACGCTGCCCCTCCTCTTTGATGCGCTGAGAAAGACGCTGTCTTTTCTCCTGCCGAGAAAATCCAGCTCCGGCGTTTCCAGCCTACCCTTGCGGGTGACTGGGATATCGAGTCCTGAAAGAGAGATACCAGACCTCCTAAATTCTATTCCCAAGGTACAGTGCTGACTAAACCCTTAGAGAGAATTCTTGAATCAGATTCTTGGCAAAACCTACTTAACTTAAACTGCTACTTACTTACTCCTTCCCACATATTAGGCTTAGGTCAGGTACACCGGGGTAGGCGTATTTTAGAAGCACCAGTTGAGCACGTTAGCCAATGTATATATGTATGTATATATTTTATCCATTTTAAAGTGTCTTATGGCTAAGAAACCATATCAATGCTTTTACAGTATTATTTCATAATACTCCTTTTACTGTACGTACTTTACTTTATATTAAGTATTGCAATTGTGGCAATTCATTTCTCTTGCATGAGAAGGGAGACTGCTCAATAAATAATACCTTTTATTGAAAATGCCTGTCTCTCTATTCTCTGCACTCTGGTGAAACTAAGAACGCACAAGTGACTGAGTGAAATAGCTATCTATTGTTTTCACACAACTCTAGAGATTTACTTTTATTCTGAGGGGGCAAAGTTGTCATGTTATATGGTTGTCGGAAGCTGAATCCCTTCTTGTCTGAGCCAGGGAAGCTGATCTTTCCCTATTCACTCAAGAAAGTTTCCAGTGACCTCTGAGCTAGCTGGCGCAAACCTAAATTAAGTTTAACATAGTCAGTAGAGACCTAGACGACCTCAGTCCTACGTCTACCCTGCTGTTTATGTTATTCCCATGCGCAGAGCCTATTGGGAAAATAGGAACTACACTACATGGCGCCCAACGTTTGGTAAGGCAATAAAACTAACGCAAGACGTTAGAGTAACTCAGTCGTGCTTTTTCACACAGACCCTATTTCCCGTAAATACTCCAATAGACGTCTGGAGTGGGTGAAAGGTTAAAATCTGCCGGAACTTAGTAGGAAGAGATTCCTATGTATAGTTTTTGGTTTAGTCAACGTTGAAGGATACAGTGTTCCAAAATATTGTGCACCTAATCTTTGTTTCCTTGAAAACCTGCTCTGCAAACTTTCATTAAAACAATGTCAAATAACGGCGACAACAACGAAACCGATGAAGCCGCAGTAGATGTGAATCAACGGGGTTTCGATGTTACAGGGTTTAATGAAAATGAACCGGGTGCAATTATCATCCCGGCAAACATAAGAAGAGCTATAACTCTAAAACTTATACATAACGGACTGACATCACGAGGTGGTACAGTCATATTCGTGATAGAGGCACATGAATATCGGCAGACAGAGGTATTCTATTCATGGATAAACTTTCCAGCGGCAAACGCTACAACACACGATTTCCACTATTACAAAATAGAGGAACCTCCGAATGCATACACTCCTTTCGAGGATGTTGAAATCCCACTAAATTACCAAGAGCACCTGCTCTGGTTTAAAGGCGTCCTAAAACACACTGATCACATAACCAGGCTTGGTCCACTAGGTAGACCAGGAGCAACATGGCCGGTTCTAGCCAGCTACACACCTCATCCATACATCGAAAAAATGTCAGACAGGGAACTTTTAGTCCAGCTAAAAGTACTAATTAAAATTCATAGACAATTAGTCCAATATGTAATGCGGACTGCAACAGTCCAACCAGCTATTAGCATTCCACAGCTGATCCCTCATCAGGGAAACACAAATAAAATTACAGCACAGAACATACTATCATGTCTTGGTAAAACACCCACAAAACGGGAACAAATTCCATTCTGGCTAGCACAAAAGATAACTCAAATAGAGGCGTTATTTCCGAATACTACCCCTAGTGAGAAACACAAAATTCTGACTATCTGCCTTCCAATGGGGGTCGCACCATATGTGGAGGATTGTGACACTTGGGGCACAGTCTTTGCTTCCATTTACACAAAAAAACATGGTGTTCCGTCTCTGGCGGTAATACCAGATGTACTAAGACAGATTCAAAATGAATATGGTCCAATACCTGCTTTTAACTCTGGGTATGAAATTACTGAATGACTTCAAGCAGGTCTCGGCTATATTATTAGCCAACATAAAAGGAGAAGCAGCATCTGTGGCGATCCACCAAAAATTGAAAGAAACAGATATAGCAGACCAACCAATTGAACTTGTCAGAATCATAGAAAAATCCTATGAAGAACAAGGTAGAGATAGTTTGGGTGGGAAACCGGTAAAACCCCAACTACTTGAAAATCCTGAAAAGATATTTATTTAAAATAATCTAAACACTCCAAAAAAGAGCTGGGATGGAAATAAACAATCCACTCCCAAAGAAAAAAGATTCCAGTCCAGAGGAAGGTCTCCTCAGCGGAGGGAAAGAACTCCGAACCGAGAACACAAGTCTCCCCAAAGGGAGCCCTCTGAAAAAAGATACAACCTTAGAAATAGGGATAATTTGAAAAAGCCTGATAGATATCAAGATATTGATACAAGTCCCTCTCGATCTTCTCAGACTTCCTCGCAGAAATCGGAAAGAAGAGGACGGTCAGAACACAGGGAAGAGCACGTCAAGTCCAAAGACAAGGAACCTGCTCAAAGTAAAAAATTACAATTTCCAAGAAAGAAGGTAGCAAGTATTAAAATAATCAAACATGTCGAGGATACTGAGGACACAGCTGAAAAACGGAGAGTGGGCACAGACAATGCTAGACAGCGCAGCAGAAGTGACCATAGCTCGCAAGATCCTGATGAATCATCTGGAGACAGTGGACACGAATGAATACATTCAGGTGGAAACTGCAGATACCAGAGTTAGCGAACCTAATAAAATATACGAAATAACATTGCGTATAGAGGGAGATAAGACTAGGAAGGTAAGGGGTCTGTTTTGGGATAACTTCTCAAAAGGCTATGACATCCTATTAGCTGAGAAAGACTGGCCA
Source organism: Lissotriton vulgaris (assembly GCF_964263255.1). Classification (NCBI taxonomy): domain Eukaryota; kingdom Metazoa; phylum Chordata; class Amphibia; order Caudata; family Salamandridae; genus Lissotriton; species Lissotriton vulgaris. Next base: position 1,121,898,968 of record NC_141687.1, read on the forward strand.
CCAGAGTTTGTCAGGGAGTGCCCTCATGGCGAAGAAATGATTATGCCTGCCTTCTCAAATCATATTCCAATACATAGAAAATACATATATTCAAGGAAATGGGCAGTAGCCCAAGCACCTGCATAATATAAGAATCATGTAGGATGGGATGAGGACTCTTCTCCTCACAAAATCCAGTTAATATGTCAACCAACTGCACAAAGGCAATACCTAATTAAGCAAGAAGCTAAAAAACAGGTCACGGAGATCTTAGATCAACTTGAATACCAAGGGGTGATTGAAACATGCACCTCTCAGATGAACAATCCTTTGTTTCCTGTCTCCAAACCAGACAATTCATATCGTCTAGACTGGGACTACAGACACCGTAACTCATGTTGCAAAACGTTTGCGGTACAAAATTCGCACAGTGCGGCACTAATGAATAACATAGTTCGCAAAAAATAGAAAACAACATTAGACATTTCTAATGGATTCTTTTGTCAAAATATTGCACCGGAAAGCAGGTATTTAACCGCTTTCTCAATAATGGGGTCACAGAAATTTCTGTCAACTCCCACAGGGATTCAAGAATAGCCCAGGATTATTCTCATGAAGAGTAACAGAGTTACTGCAAATGTATGATGACGAGGCATTATCTTATGTCGATGACATCTATCTCACGTATGATGACCTGGATACTCACTTGAAAAGAGTGAACACCATAATACTAGGGTTCGCAGCAGAGGGTTACAAATTCAACTTTAAAAAGTCACGAATTGCCCATCTAACTGTCCTGTTTTTAGGATATGAAATGTCAAGTGAAGGCAAAAGCCTAGCAGACAATTTCTTAGAGAAGTGCGCTGTACTCTAAGCTCCAAAAACGCTGAAGAACTTACAATCGATACTAAGCTTCCTGAATTTCGGAAGAACTTACATTCTAAATTATGCGAAGAGGGTTAAACCTCTCTACGCATTAATAAAACCTGCTTTTAAACCAATCAATTGGACTCAGAAACACACAGAAATTTTGAGATCATTGCAAACAGACATGTTAGCTAAAACAAAATTAGAAACTCACGACAACACATGCAACTGTGTAATCCGAGTCATCCCAGGAAGATGCGGATTCGCGTACCTGACCTCTTATGAGGGAGAAACGGTACCAATAGCTTACAAATCACATTTGTACACACAAGGAGAAAAAACATTCAGTCTTACAGAAAATACTGTAAAAGCGGTTCAGACTGCTGTAGCAAAAGAAAGAGCCCAAGCCCAAGGCAAAAGAATAACTGTTTTTACAGCAGAATCAGCCTTTGAGGCATTATTCAGCCCAGTTAATCTAAAAACGGTGGCATTAGATCCAAAATGGATACAGTGGGAAAATTCTCTTGCTGCAGAAGATGTAACATACTATTGTGACCTGAATATGAAAAAAATGAATGATTTGAAATTTGAAGAAGAATATCCTCTGCCAATCGAAATTCTGCCTCTCCAACAGTACTCTTGTAAAATCTATACGGATAGATTTACACAACATTACAATGTGGATGATAAATCCTACAATGCAGCATGCGCGATTGTTAAAGGTCGCTGGCTCTGTGGTAAATTCAGACCAAAAATAACAAAAACTGAATCACTGAGAAACTGTTCGGCTCAACGAGCTGAAATCAGATCTTTAAAGATGGCACTTGAAAATGCCGATCGTAAATTCGCGACACTAATAGTGTGCGATTCGCATTTCTGCGTCAAATCTTACAATAATGATTTGCAGAATTGGGTTCAAAACGATTACAAAGATGACACAGGTGCCACAATAAAGCATAAGAAGCTTTGGGAACAAGTAGTTCTTTTACAGAAAGAACTACAGAAGACTCACGTGATACGAACACTGAGTCATCAACGTGATGGCGTTCACGTTGCAGGGAATTCATTGGATAATACAGCCACAGCGGAAGCAACTCAACCGGCTTCCGTAGCCACGAAAAAGCGTTCAGAAAAATACATAGACGGGAAAACCATGCTGGTGGTAAAAACGTCTTCAAAAGCGACTGTGCAGCACTACCCGTGAACTATCCACTCAATTATATATACGTAATTGACGCAAACTCCGTTCCTTTTGCTCAAATCCCTGGAGTGGGGGATAGAGTAATTCCAAACACGAACAGGAGAGTCTTATTAATAGCAGACGCACACATGGGTGAAGGTCCAAGGCACAAACAGATCAAGGAATCTCTGACAGAATTACAATCAGAATACTGGTGGCCGAGATGAGCCTGCAACATTATAAATTAGCAGAGAGCTGCCCAGACTGCAACAGAGATCGCAGTAACGAGCCAACCGGAGTATTGCCATGGCCAATTCTGTAGTTAGCATAAGGCTATCTATACGTATAATCCAGCGTCCAATTAATTTCTTTTAAGACTAGATTCACTTAAAAATACAGACCCCAGCGCTCGGCTGACGCCAGAACTGTTATAAAAGATTTGCGAGTCTTTATCGCCACATACGCAATTGGCATGCTACATTCTGATCAGGGTCCTGCTTTTAGCTCTCGAGCTTATAAGGAGGCCATGGCCAGCATGGGCATTGCGTTGCGGTACTCTTGTCCCTTCCATCCTGAGGGAAATGGGATTGAGGAAAGAAAAAACCGAGACATAAAGCAATCTATAACGGCAAAGGTATTAGGTTCGGGTGATGGGTGGGTCCAACATTTAACAAGTGTCCAACGTAGTCTTAACAATCTGCCAAGTAATTCTCTAAAAGGTTTCAGCCCGTACGAACTATTGTTCGGAACTAGAATGTATATTCAGGATTTAGATAGTCAAACTTCAGTGGTAGAAGAAAAGAAAAAATGCTTTGACATCAAAGATCGTTTGGCTGTTTTACAGGACTTAAATGAAACAAGAAAAGCACTGAGCAACATAAAGTTAAAACTACAGCCAACAACCACTGAAGATACACCACCTGTCCCAGCAAGACCTGTCTGGATTTGTCAGAACCCGTCATTTGGACTCGCAAATATGTGGTTCAGTATCAGCCCAAGATGATGCCAGGATCCCTGCATGTTCTTCATGGTCGGATAGGGTCCGAGCCTGGAGAGACAAAATGGCTGCCACAGTGCCGTGGTGCTGTGAGGTTGACGCTCTAGTCGTTTAACCTCGTTCTGATGCGGAGAGTATGAACGAAGCGCGAGCTCTGAAAACTACGCACTTCACCAGAACCGTTAGCGAAGAAGAACCTGTGTGCGTAGCTCTGGTGAATTCCTTGAATCCTTAGTTCTTAAATATTCTTGTTGCAGTACTCCATTTGCGGTTAGCGCGAGTGTCGAGGAAATGTTGTTACGGCGTATTAATTCAAACGCGTAACAATTCTTTCCCATCCCCGAGTTCGAGATTCCAGTTGTGAAGAAAACTCTGAGTGTCGTCGAAGAGAGAAGTGAGCAGTTCATGAATTCCTGAGGAGAGAGAGAGTCCGTCAACGAACTGAAAGCTAAGTAACAATTACCAGTGTTTGGCCAAACTGGAGATTGTCAACAATAGTGAACTAGAACGTCTAATGAGAAAGAACTATTTCTTAAGTATTCTTTGAGTGAACAAGAAGAGAACAATTACATGAACTTTGTGTAACCTTGAACTGTCGCCTGAAGGAATCAGATAAAGACTTATCAATAAGGAAAAGACTTGGCTGAGGTATCCAAATAATTGAAAGAACCTTACAGAACCCAATTGCAGCGACATCGACTAGTTAGTGAAGTAAGTATGCTCAAGAAGGTAATAGTCTAGTTTAGCAATAGAGTAGTACTAGTAGGAATCTAACCCATTCGTCCTTGTCTTCCTATGCAGTAACAACTGACTAGACGAGAAAAGCACAATAACCCTTAAGAAGAGAAGCAAGGTCCAGAAATAAAAAAGTGAGTTAACAATAAGAATCCCGTGAGTACCAGAGTCAGAATAGTAGAGTAGGGAAACTAATGGTGTGCTCCTATTTCAGGTTTCTAACTAGCAGACACCCAGAAGGACGTTGTCTGAAGAAACTTTCCGGACCAATCTCTTCTCTGTTTATTATTTTATCCACACCCCCTTCCCGGAGGATGATGTAGGGAGGTTCTACTAGACCTGCCGACATCGTCTCTTGGGATTTGGGTATTAGCGTCTAGTTCCCGAGCCAGAAGACATCTCTGCTCCTGCGCAAGTGAGAGTCAAGAAAATACATATCAGGTATGCTTGGAGCTCTGACAGAGTGAAGTGCCCAAGTTTCATTTTGCACCCGAGCAGAGATGGCAGAAGGAATAGATGTCCAATCGTTAGGAACAATCTTAGACGCAATCCACAAGGAACTGGGAGCAGTTAGAGAGGAGAATCAACATTTAAAACAAGAAGTAGTTAATGCCCGAAAAGAGACAGCCGAGTTAGCCCTGAGGTTACACCGGACTAGTAGTTTAGAGCGAGAGGCCATGAACCCAGTGTTAGAAGCGACAAATAGGTCAACAACACAAGTCATTCACTCCCTGTCTCCAGTTATCCCTTTAGCCGCTCCTGAAAGGTTTAATGGGGATCCACAGAAGGCACAGATATTCCTTTCACAATACTCATTACATTTCCTATGTCGTCCGTCCATTTTCCCTGACGCGCAGTCTAAAGTGGCCTTCATTCTCTCATATCTAAGCGGGGATGCAGCTGCCTGGTCCATGCCCTTGGTCACAAGAGAAGACCCGCTGTTAAGAAACTTCGAAAATTTCAAACAAGAATTTCTTCGAATATTTGATCGTAGGAGAATCTCACAGGTTGTGGACAATGAGTTACTTGATTTACGACAAGGCAATCGAGATCTAATAGCATATCTGGCGCAGTTCAACAAGTTGGTGGTGGAGACGGATTGGCCAGAAAGTAAGCGAGCAGCAGTTTTCTACCGTGGATTGAGAGACGAGCTGAAAGACACGTTAGCCCAGATTCCGAACCGACCAACTGAGATATCGGCCCTCATCGATTTAGTTCTAGAAATAGATTTTCGCCAAGGGGAGCGAAGAGGAGAAAAGAAGAAGGATTTCCGAGCGGTCATTCCTAGGTTCGACAGAGCACGTTCTGACAGAACAAGAACCTCCGAGACGGCATCAGGTATTGAACCAATGCAAATCGGAACCATCAGAGGACCACTAACGAAAGAAGAAAAAGAAAAGAGAAGGACCAATAACCTGTGCATGTATTGTGGTTTGAGTGGGCATTTTGTCCGAAACTGTCCGAAGAAGCCCAAAGGAACATTTAAGCCGAAGGAAAACTAGCAGCACCACCCGTAGTTGGAGTTGAACGGGTGGGTGCGATTACAGAAGAGACTCCAAATGAACATCATGTGGCGAACACCTTGCAAGCGGCAGCTCCACATTTGATTCTGTCTATGAAAGTGATATTCCGATCAACGGTCCTAACCGAAGTCTCAGTTATGATAGACTCAGGAGCGACAGGGAATTTCTGCGACTTGCGTTTTGCGGACAAGGTGGGGATCCAAGCAATAAGGAAAGAGAGGAGTGAACCAGTCCGAGCAGTAGATGGAACTAATTTGTCTTCGGGGCCTATTGTGAGCCATACAGAGGTGATGGAATTGATTACCGCGGATGGCCATCGAGAGCAGATTCAATTTAATTTAATCGACGCTCCACAGTTTCAATTAATTCTTGGATTGCCATGGCTCACAGAGCATAACCCTACAATTAACTGGAACTCCAGAACAGTTATTATGGATTCAAACTACTGTTGTGAGAACTGTTTTGTTTCAAGAACTGTCGGAGAGGAGAAAAACCCAGCTCATGCCTTGAGTCTTGTGGAGCATTCTATGTGTGCCATTGATACGCACCAGATTCCCGAAGAGTATAAGGAGTTCGAGAATGTGTTCAATGAAGTGGAAGCGGAACTTTTACCCCCACATAGAGTCTATGACTGTAAGATAGACTTAGAACCTGGAGCCAATCTGCCATGCAGTCGAGTGTACGCACTAACAGAAAAAGAACACCAACATCTAAAGGAATACCTGGATAAGTATTTAGCGAATGGCTTCATCCGACCATCACAGTCGCCCGTCTCATCGCCCCTATTTTTTGTGCCTAAAAAGGAAGGGGAATTGAGAACATGCATCGATTACAGAGCAATCAATAGAATAACTAAAAAGAACAGGTACCCTCTACCCTTGATATCGGTCTAATTGGATCAGGTCAAAAGAGCCCAAATCTATACAAAATTAGATCTGCGAGGGGCCTACCATCTAGTCCGAATGCGAGAAGGAGATGAATGGAAAACGGCCTTTCGGACTAGATTTGGGCTCTTCGAATACCAAGTGATGCCTTATGGGCTGTGTAATGCCCCAGCTGCCTTCCAGCACTTTATCAATGATATTCTGAAGGAGTTCATCGATCAGTGCGCCATTGTGTACATCGACGACATCTTGATTTACTCCTCCGATGTAACAAGACACCATGAGCAGGTGAAAGGAGTATTGAGAAGGCTGCAAGAGAACAAGTTGTTCGTGAAATTGGAAAAATGTGCATTCGATGTCTCTCAGGTTGAGTTCTTAGGATTTGTCCTTTCCCCGTCCGGCATCTTGATGGATCCTAAAAAAGTAGAGGCGGTGACCACCTGGAAATCCCCGACGAGTGTGAAGGAGGTCCAAAGCTTCATTGGATTTGCCAACTTTTACAGACGATTCATCAGTGAGTTCTCCGGAAAAATTTTACCTCTTACCAGATTGCTGAGAAAAGGAACAAAATTTGAGTGGTTGAAAGAATCAGAGGAGGCCTTCCAAGCCTTAAAAGAGGCCTTTACCACAGCACCTGTACTGCTTCATGCTGATCCATCGGAACCGTTTTATGAAGAGACAGATGCGTCGGATCAGGCTCTTGGGGGGGTTCTGTCTCAGCGTCACAAGAGCACAGGTCAACTGCATCCCGTAGCCTACAGATCAAGAAAACTGACCCCGGCAGAAATCAATTATACCATCACCGAGAAGGAACTACTGGCTATCAAAGACGCTTTCAAGGAATGGCGGCATTATCTGATGGGAACACAGCATCAAGTTACAGTATTTACGGATCATCGTAACTTGAAATTCTTGAAATCCGCCAGAACGCTCACGCCAAGACAACTTAGATGGTCCTTGTATTTTGCTGATTACGACTTTGTAATTACTTTTCGTCCAGGAGCACAAAATGGGAAGGCCGATGCACTTTCCAGATTGGGCACCGAGTCTCAAAGAGCAGCTATAGACGTTCAACCGATCATCCCTGAGAACAAATTTATTGGAGCCACAGTCTCGATCAATATCCAAAAGGCCATCACAGAAAACATGAGTTCAGAGGCTATGCAGGATTGGGTTAAAGGGGATCCAAACAGGACCATCGTTCATCAGTTGCCATATCATGGAGAGGCCTTGTATGTGCCAACAACAGAACTGCAGCAACAAGTGATGCGTGAATGTCACGATGATAAATTAGCCGGACACAAAGGAGAAAACAAGACAGAAGAGTTGATAAAGAGACACTATTGGTGGCCTAGAATGTCAACTGATATTGAGAGTTATGTTAAGGCTTGTGAGGTCTGCGCGCAGGGAAAATCTGAACGACAAGCTCCCAAGGGTTTCCTACAACCCCTACCCACCCCTCCTTATCCTTGGCACACAGTAACATTAGATCTCATCACTGATTTACCCTTGAGCAGAGGTTTTGACACCATTCTAGTGGTAGTAGATGCCTTCTCTAAAATGGCCCACTTCATAGCTTTAAAAGGAACCCCATCAGCCAAACAACTAGCAGACCATTTTAGTTCCCAGATTGTCAGGATCCATGGTATACCCAAGGTGGTCATTTCGGATAGGGGTTCCCAGTTCATATCCCATTTTTGGAGAGCCTTTATGAAGGGTCTAGGTACTGAAGTCAGATTTTCTACGAGTTATCATCCAGAAACTGATGGACAAACAGAAAGGGTGAACCAAGAACTGGAACAATACCTTCGATTATTCCTCTTGAAAGAGGAAATTCAGTGGGCAGATTACTTGTGGTCGGCGGAATTTGCCCATAACAATGCCAAAAATGGCTCAACTGGTTTCTCCCCCTTCTTCTTGAATTATGGTCGGCACCCAAATGCATCAATTCGACAAATGGAAGTAGCGGTCCCAGCTGTCAAAGACTTAGTTTCCCAATTGAATCAAATCCAGCAGGAGGCAGTAGTCAATCTGCGAAAAGCTAAGGAGAAATATAAGACTTATGCAGATAAGAAGAGACGTGCAAGTCCTCCATTGTCCGTTGGAGATAAGGTGTGGTTGAACACAAAACATCTGAGACTAAAAGGGAATCGAAAGTTTCAACCCCGCTTTATTGGTCCCTACCCGGTGGAGAAGCAAATTAATCCAGTTACCTATCAATTGGCACTACCTTCTAAGATGAAAATTCATCCCGTCTTTCATGTCTCCTTGCTTAAAAGAGCTTCTGCAGGACTGAGAATGCGATCACCTCCTAAGCCAATCCACCTTGAGACGGGAACGGAGTTTGAAGAGAAAGAAATCCTGGATTCTAAGGTCTCCAGAGGAAAACTGTACTACCTAATCGATTGGAAAGGTTATGGACCAGAGGAGCGATCGTGGGAGTTGGAGGAGGATGTTCACGCTCCCAGGTCAATCCATTCCTTTCATCAACGTTACCCTTCCAAACCCAGACGGAAGGAGCCTACCTTGTTGGGGGGTACTGTCAGAACCCGTCATTTGGGCTTGCAAATATGTGGGTCAGTATCAGCCCAAGCTGATGCCAGGATCCCTGCATGTTCTTCATGGTCAGATAGGGTCCGAGCCTGGAGAGACAAAATGGCTGCCACAGTGCCGTGGTGCTGTGAGGTTGACGCTCTAGTCATTTAACCTCGTTCTGATGCGGAGAGTACGAACGAAGCGCGAGCTCTGGAAACTACGCACTTCACCAGAACCGTTAGCGAAGAAGAACCTGTGTGCATAGCTCTGGTGAATTCCTTGAATCCTTAGTTCTTAAATATTCTTGTTGCAGTACTCCATTTGCGGTTAGCGCGAGTGTCGAGGAAATGTTGTTACGGTGTATTAATTCAAACGCGTAACAATTCTTTCCCATCCCCGAGTTCGAGATTCCAGTTGTGAAGAAAACTCTGAGTGTCGTCGAAGAGAGAAGTGAGCAGTTCATGAATTCCTGAGGAGAGAGAGAGTCCGTCAACGAACTGAAAGCTAAGTAACAATTACCAGTGTTTGGCCAAACTGAAGATTGTCAACAATAGTGAACTAGAACGTCTAATGAGAAAGAACTATTTCTTAAGTATTCTTTGAGTGAACAAGAAGAGAACAATTACATGAACTTTGTGTAACCTTGAACTGTCGCCTGAAGGAATCAGATAAAGACTTATCAATAAGGAAAAGACTTGGCTGAGGTATCCAAATAATTGAAAGAACCTTACAGAACCCAATTGCAGCGACATCGACTAGTTAGTGAAGTAAGTATGCTCAAGAAAGTAATAGTCTAGTTTAGCAATAGAGTAGTACTAGTAGGAATCTAACCCATTCGTCCTTGTCTTCCTATGCAGTAACAACTGACTAGACGAGAAAAGCACAATAACCCTTAAGAAGAGAAGCAAGGTCCAGAAATAAAAAAGTGAGTTAACAATAAGAATCCCGTGAGTACCAGAGTCAGAATAGTAGAGTAGGGAAACTAATGGTGTGCTCCTATTTCAGGTTTCTAACTAGCAGACACCCAGAAGGACGTTGTCTGAAGAAACTTTCCGGACCAGTCTCTTCTCTGTTTATTATTTTATCCACACCCCCTTCCCGGAGGATGATGTAGGGAGGTTCTACTAGACCTGCCGACATCGTCTCTTGGGATTTGGGTATTAGCGTCTAGTTCCCGAGCCAGAAGACATCTCTGCTCCTGCGCAAGTGAGAGTCAAGAAAATACATATCAGGTATGCTTGGAGCTCTGACAGGATTCCAAAGATTGGGGATCTGGTCAGAGAGAAGATCGCCGTGAAGAAGGAAATTGGGCCTTCTTACAGAAAAGCAGTACCTGTCTTAGCTGTCAACGGAACAAGATCAGTTGTACTACCGCCCCTTGCTGGTAAAAAGGAGAACCAAGTTGTATCAATCGACCTGGTAAAACCACAATCATGTGGCCAATAATAAGTAGTAGGCCCAGTGGACTCCCAAGAAATAGCAGAGTACCAAAACTTGCTACAATCCAAGAGGTTCAAACTGAGAGACTAATCACATTTGATAAACCTGTAGTGAATAAAAAAGGACTATGCAACAATGCCATGGAACTTGTGCCTCTTGAAACCCAAATTGAAACAGTTCGTCAAGACAACGATGTAGCCTCAGACTATGCTAATGAAAGAAAAATTGAAAAAGCAATACCAACAATTGACAGAACTGCATCTGGCTACTTCATCAATTTCGATAACTTTTCTGAAGATCCAAGCGAACCTGAAGAAACGCCAGCAACAAAAACTTTTAAGGACAAAGCAACAGAACTCTGTCATCAACTCAAAGAAACCTATCTGATTTCTCCGTGGATTGAATTTTGGATTGTGTTAGGTGTACATTTCCTCCTGCTTTGGGCTCATCATGGTACTTTGTTTGGGAAAATTCATTGAAGGAAAATACAGTACAATGGACACACCAAGCCAGAACATCAACTTGGTCCTAAAACCACACAAGTCATCTCACATCGAGAAAAGAGAACTATCATCAGTGAATGTCACAGCCATTCCAATACCCGGTGGGGTAGTTTGGGACAAAACGGATTATGAAATCTATGGCCCGGTCGAACTCTTGAAATATCCACATCAATTCAAGGTTTCATTAAGTGACTTTGTAAAACCAAGTACATTCTCTGAGGATTGGGACTTTGTAAGCATAAATAATATGATGTCAGATTTAGTAATGTCAGCAAAATTTACAGAACATAATTATTTACAGGGTTCATCGAACTATGAACAAATGTATTGCTATAACCACTATGCACTTCACTATTTGCATAAATCTGCTCAACCTAGAAATGTTTTTAAGTATAATCAATGGGAACATTGTGCAACTCCACCTAAAAGCAGTTCGAAATTTTTTTAGGAGAAATTCCCATACTTCTCAGGGTTTAACACAAGTGATGCAGAAACATTTTATTATGAACTGTTAGATAAAACAGGGATAAAAACTATGTTGACAAATACTAAATTGATTTATTCAGAAACATTTATGAAAAAATTATTACATTTGGTTTTGATTTCTGGAAAAACAACATTGAAACAAAAACTATTTGGGGTTCAAAAGAATGGCAGGTCCAAGGTTTAGAAGCATTATTTCGCGCCTGCATGATCCCAGAACAAATAATGTTCTTGAATGACACCATTCACAGACCACTTGTCTTGGCCTAGCTAAGATTAAAGACCTAAACAAACCGTCTATTCCGAAGCCAATACCTGATAATACGACCACAGATATTGAGATAGACGTATCCCATATTTTACACCAAAACAGAACACATCCTGATTGGAAAAAGTGGTTAATCTGGCCAACAGACACAAATAACTGTCAAGATAGATTCCTGAACAAAATACAGTGGTTAAAAATGACAAGACCAGACCCTAGATGTTCCCAGAGACAACATCCAGGGATAGTAACAACATACAGTGTAGGAAAACTATGCCTTGAATGGCTACAGACATCCACACTGGCAGAAATTAAGCAACACTTGACTTTACTATCAAGCCCACAGGAGGGATGTGTATGAGAATGGAGAAAGGACTGAGAGGCAGCTTGCCTTACGTACTAGGCAAAAGATCTCCTATAACACTATTAAAGCTATAAAATCAGAGGGCCTGGTTTATACTAATCCAACAGATATAGTTGAAGTTTTTCAAGAATATTATCAGAAATTGTATCATGAAGACGAACTAATTGACAGTGGTGAAATAGGATTATTTCTTACTGAATTCTTAGCTGATACAGGAGGGGATAAGATTTTAAATAATGTAACAAGGAAAGATTTGGAAAAAGAGATAACCCTAGCAGAAGTACAGAGAGCCCTTTATGATCTTCCTTCTAGAAAGGCAGCCGGCCCAGACAAAGTCCCGTTAGAACTATATAAAATCTTGGGTAATATAATTGCTCCACTCCTACATGACCTCTTTATGGGTATCCAGTGGAGCGGCCATCCGCCAAACTCATGGAAAGAGACCAACATAATTGTATTTCCAAAAAAAGGTAAACCAGCGGACCTCCCATCGTCTTACCGCCCAATCTCCTTGATAAACTCTGACTCCAAACTATATGCAAAGATTCTCGCTAATCGGCTGGGAGGGGTCATTGAACATCTGGTCTCCCCCTGGCAGCATGGCTTTGTTCCTGGCAGGTGTACTACCGATCACACTTGTAGAGTGATTTCACTCTTTGATACCATGGCCGGGACAGGAGGCCAGATGTCAATGATCCTTCTCGAAGCCGAGAAAGCCTTCGATAGGGTGTCACTGGAGTTTCTTTGGAGTATATTGGGTAGAAATAATTGCGTGCCTATATTAATTAAAGCTATTAAAGCTATGTATAAAGAACAAGTAGCTAAGATTCAGGTCATGGGTATTGAGTCTGGGATAGTTAAGATAACAAGAGGGACAAGGCAAGGGTGCCCATGCTCGCCGCTATTGTTTGCATTATATATCAACCCTCTGATTGTTGAACTCATGCAGACCCCCTTGATTAAACCAATCACCTCGGGCACTTTTGATACTAAAATACTTGCATATGCGGATGATGTGGCGGTACTAACATCTGACCCTACGGAAGCAATCACTGAAATGGAGGCAATCACGCATAGGTTTGGAAGATATTCTGGGTATTCTCTCAATAAAGATAAAACCATCATACTATGCACCGAGAATATAGATTTCAGTGATCCCAGAATGGCAGAAACAGCTGTGTATCTTGGGGTCTGTATAAGCACAAAGGTTCATGATATATGTAAAATAAACTACGGACCCTTGCTAACCACAATAAAACAAGATTTAACTTGTCAATAATTGGCAGAGCTAACTATCTTAAAATGAACATACTTCCCAAAATATTATATTTGTTTCGTGCTATCCCCCTACTTATTGAGGATAAATTATTAAAAAACTTCGAGTCACAAATGGCTAAATTTATGTGGCAGTATGGAAAAATCAGGAGGTCAATGAGATATTTATCATTACCACAGGAAAGGGGAGGGTTAGCCACTCCAAATATCATGCTCTACCTATGGGCTTCCCTCCTTCAGCAAATGGCTCCACTCTTTAACATCTCTAATCAGCTGGAGAATCTAGCAGGCACAAGAATACCATTGATTTATGAATTATCAATAGGGGTGGAAGCCCGAGGACTCCTACTTAGACAACTGGAACCTAGCTATTTCAAAAAAACGAAATTTAAAATGAACAACAATGCAGGTAAAATATGGGCAAGAATATCGAAATATATGCAAATCCCTAAATTCACCAGATATACGCCTTTATGGCGGTCTTCACTTTTACCTAAACAAGTTAATGATGCTGTAGCAAAAAAATGGGAAACTCTGGGAATCACTACAGTTGGAGACTTTCTCGTTGGGGAATCCAGCACTAGATTTATGAACTTTCAAAAAAACGTTAAAATCCCTAACTGTGATTTTTTTATATATATTCAACTCAATACGATTTCGACTCTGAAAAGACCTGTGATTATGTTAGGTAAGATTCCTCTCCTAGAAATACTTAAGTTCGACACGACTAGAATTCGAGCTATTTATAGTATGCTTCTAGGGAAGCTTCAAGACGATCTTGACCAAACCGAAGCCACATGGGCCGATAAACTACACAACTCTGATGTAGATATAGATATGAGTCTGTTATTATCATCTCAGCTCCTCCTTAGCTGTAATCTCAAGGCTCAGATCTATAGGACTATTTATAACCTTTATTATACCCCCGCTAAACTCTATGCCTGGGGCAAAAGGCTGAATGATACGTGTCCTAGATGTGGAAGAGGCCCAGCTACACTAATTCATATGTTCTATAAATGTAAAAACTAGCATTGTTTAAGAGGATGCTATCTGAGTTCTGGGAAGAAGTATTTGGACATAGAGTTGCAGAATCTTCCACATTATATATACTAGGGCAGGACAGCTCTCTAGACCTAAGTGCACAAGAAAAATCTTGCTTATTTATAGGAACAGCAGTATATAGAATTATACTAACAGCCAGGTGGAAAGAGGCTGATCCACCCACCTTCCAAATGTGGTTATGTTGTTTCCTAGGTGTGTACAACCAGGAAAAAGCTATATATGCTTCTAGAGGTAGGCAGGCTAGAAGTCGAGGCGATAGGATCTGGTGCCCTATGAATAGATAGAGTGAGTCTATTATGAATGTTTGAATTAAATCATTTACATTGTATTTATTTTCCTTTTTTTAGCAGATTTATAATAAGTATATGGAATGTTTGATTTGTTAATATGACTTTATGCAATTCTTTGTTAAATTTAAGATTTGTACTCGTATTGTTTCCTTTTATTTGTTTGTACTATCAGAGTTGCTTAATAAAAATTAAAAAAAATAAAAAAAAGACGGTGCTGACTTGCGCGATTTCATAATGGGACCACGCAAACAGCGTCAAAAACTTTTCATAGCGGCCAGTATATACGCTGCGTACAACGAAGCTTGGAAAGTGACTCAAATTGAGACCGCAGAGAAAATACGAGAAATTGATCGTATTAATTTGGAAAAATCACTTTCTGTTGTGGACTCTGTCCTCCAGAATATATTCACTGGACAGTATTGTATCATCTGCTATCAATATAATACATCAGGACTTACTAATGTTACAACACGGTCAGTCCCAATTACGTTCTATTGTACAGCTAGGCTGGACGTTGCAAAATCTGCGTTCAGGCTATGTGCCATGGCGTTTAATCAACATAACGTCATCATTCTCTATCTTTAACCTTACTGATAAACAAATCAGTTTCTCACAAAAAGGAGCAGACTATACGATTCTGAGCATTGAAAAACATGAGAGATTACCATTGACAATGTCAGAATGACCTGTCATGGAATGGATAATACATGGAATAATCACAATTCCGATAACAACTTTCCAATTTAAAAATTGCCAAGAGTATATACCAGCAGGCCAGTATGAAAGGTTGGGTAAAGGGTACATTAAGTCATCATGGAAATTACCTTATACACACACATGTTATAGTGACAAGAACCAGAATGTATTTCTTAGTGGTAATAATTGTAAACGATCACTAAGCGGTATACTTCTGTGCCAAGGTATTAATTTGCATGGGGCCTGTGGGGGGACTTCAAATAACCGTTCATGCCACCAGCCCAGCACACCTGCAGCACAGATAGAGCCATTCTTTAAACAACTTTCTAACGGAAGTTACGTTCTAATAACGGATCACAGCCGTTGTGGCATGGTGCCAGGGAAAGCATATCTCGTAAGCGTTAGTTCCATGGTCACTTGCTTTATGCAAATATTGTATCCAAACGGCCCTCCTGATACAGAGGCGACGATTTGGAATTCTTTGAATATCTCTTCTATACGAATTGATACTTTAAGCAGAATGAAGTCTGTTCTTTTACAGACAACCGTGCCTTTAACGTCATCAGAAGAAACGTATGATCTTCAAGTTGCAAGGACAACAGCAGAGATACATACACTTTTATCAACTATTTGCCCCGTGCATTTCGTTGAAATGCTAAGCCAAATTCTAAATATGCCAGATACCAGTGGCATCGCACATTTTTTTAAGACAATTTTTTCGGAACTGTTAACACCCTTCGAAGCAGTTCTGGGCATCTTTCCCAATTTTGTCCATTCTGTCTTTGGCGGCCTACCACTACTTTTGGGACTCGTAGCAGGAATTTTATTTTTGACTCTTCTGCTCCGACATGGCAAGCCAAACCGCAGACAAGACTCCAGCAACAATGGAAGAAACGATCCTAGCTATACGCTATCGGGACCGCATAACTAAAGTCCTTGGATTAGCCCGGCTAAGAGATCTGAATATGACCTGGTTTCTTTCATTCAGACCTATATGGCAGAACTGCATTTTACCTGTGCTTCGATGTATGCTATGGGGAGAAGAATGTGTGTTAGACACCTGTCTTACACTACAATCAGCAGTACCAATGAATATCGATACTTTGCTAGGTCCTGTAATGGCTCATGCATTGTGTTGTCCCCAGCGGTTACCAATCCTGATGACGGCATTCATTGAAATTTCACCACTACGATTAGGTGGTGGCAGTGAAGTATGAGATGAGAGCAACATCACCCAGGTACGACCTTCTGTGAGCATTGCTGATCCTGACATCGATGATAGCAATCATTCTCACGACTGCCCCGTTATAGCATTTTCAACCATGGTCGAACTTTCACCTGAAGCAGTAGACTGTTTTTTTGAACATCTCTCTGAAGTGATGTTCTTCCCTAAACAGAAAGAATAACTTTTTAAGGAAACCGGCACACAGCGTTCCCCTGAACTCTGAATTTGGCCTTCAGATTTGATAAACAAAAGCTACTGAAAACATTTGGAACTATTTCTCCTCTGAAAACGAAATTATTTTTTTAAAAAAAATTCCAAAATATTTACCCTTTTTTCTGGCACATGTACTCTGCTTAAAGTAGAACTATTCTTAAAGAACAGAGCTTCTATTTTTAGTAATTCTAGAGACAAAATATTACCTCAGCCTCTAGCACACTTACAAGCAATTGCATTTATATGTGATGAAATAGTCTCGATCTTCTTTTCTGTATCTAGAGACATTTCATGTGTAATTTTCACAAATCGTTCAGCTAAATATATATGCATCCTTTTTTTACTGAATGATTACACTGCTTGATAAACGTACAGTACCAATAATATTTTGTGTATTTCGCATACACCGTTTCAAATGCAAAAATGTATTTTGGGGTGGGTTGGAATACACATGCACCTTTACATGTTTACTATTGCTTAGTTTTAGTAATGATGGACATTAGATCGTGGAGTGGAGTGGGTATTGTGTTTTTATCTAGGAACCTGAATCAATATTGCTATTTTATGCCCTTGTACGGCTATAATCAATAATATCCCTATAATGGCATAAGAATCAGATCCATATTTTAGTAAATCGCCCTTGCAGTCCAAGGCACGGCAAAAGCCACTTCTTTAGATTCCTAGAAAGCACAACGAGTTCTTTTGACACACCAAACCTCCAGCAACCTGGGAAATCCCCACTTGCTTTGTTTTGAATTGTACTTGGCGAGATCCCAGCTGATGCGAGAAGCCCACGGACGCTGCCCCTCCTCTTTGATGCGCTGAGAAAGACGCTGTCTTTTCTCCTGCCGAGAAAATCCAGCTCCGGCGTTTCCAGCCTACCCTTGCGGGTGACTGGGATATCGAGTCCTGAAAAAGAGATACCAGACCCCCTACATTCTATTTCCAAGGTACAGTGCTGACTAAACCCTTAGAGAGAATTCTTGAATCAGATTCTTGGCAAAACCTACTTAACTTAAACTGCTACTTACTTACTCCTTCCCACGTATTAGGTCAGGTACACCGGGGTAGGCGTATTTTAGAAGCACCAGTTGAGCACGTTAGCCAATGTATATATGTATGTATATATTTTATCCATTTTAAAGTGTCTTATGGCTAAGAAACCATATCAATGCTTTTACAGTAT
The DNA here is from genome assembly GCF_964263255.1 of Lissotriton vulgaris. Lineage (NCBI taxonomy): Eukaryota > Metazoa > Chordata > Amphibia > Caudata > Salamandridae > Lissotriton > Lissotriton vulgaris. Next base: position 1,121,916,670 of record NC_141687.1, read on the forward strand.
TATTTCATAATACTCCTTTTACTGTACGTACTTTACTTTATATTAAGTATTGCAATAGTGGCAATTCATTTCTCTTGCATGAGAAGGGAGACTGCTCAATAAATAATACCTTTTATTGAAAACGCCTGTCTCTCTATTCTCTACACTCTGGTGAAACTAAGAACGCACAAGTGACTGAGTGAAATAGCTGTCTATTGTTTTCACACAACTCTAGAGATTTACTCTTATTCTGAGGGAGCAAAGTTGTCATGTTATATGGTTGTCGGAAGCTGAATCCCTTCTTGTCTGAGTCAGGGAAGATGATCCCTCCCTATTCACTCAAGAAAGTTTCCAGTGACCTCTGAGCTAGCTGGCGCAACCCTAAATTAAGTTTAACATAGTCAGTAGAGACCTAGACGACCTCAGTCCGACGTCTACACTGCTGTTTATGTTATTCCCATGCGCAGAGCCCAAATAGGAACTACACTACATGGCGCCCAACGTTTGGTAAGGTGATAAAACTAACGCAAGACATTAGAGTAACTCAGTCGTGCTTTTTCACACAGACCCTATTTCCCGTAAATACTCCAATAGAAGTCTGGAGTGGGTAAAAGGTTAAAATCCGCCGGAACTTAGTAGGAAGAGATTCCTATGTATAGTTTTTGGTTTAGTCAACATTGAAGGATACAGTGTTCCAAAATATTGTGCACCTAATCTTTCTTTCCTTGAAAACCTGCTCTGCAAACTTTCATTAAAACAATGTCAAATAACGGCGACAACAACGAAACCGATGAAGCCGCAATAGATGCGAATCAACGGGGTTTCGATGTTACAGGGTTTTATGAAAATGAACCGGGTGCAATTATCATCCCGGCAAACATAAGAAGAGCTATAACTCTAAAACTTATAGATAACGGACTGACATCACGAGGTGGTACAGTCATATTCGTGATAGAGGCACACGAATATCGGCAGACAGAGGTATTCTATTCATGGATAAACTTTCCAGCGGCAAACGCTACAACACACGATTTCCACTATTACAAAATAGAGGAACCTCCGGATGAATACACTCCTTTCGAGGATGTTGAAATCCCACTAAATGACCAAGAGCACCTGCTCTGCTTTAAAGACGCCCTAAAACACACTGATCACATAACCAGGCTCGGTCCACTAGGTAGACCAGGAGCAACATGGCCGGTTCTAGCCAGCTACACACCTCATCCAGACATCGAAAAAATGTCAGACAGGGAACTTTTAGTCCAGCTAAAAGTAATAATTAAAATTCATAGACAATTAGTCCAATATGTAATGCGGACTGCAACAGTCCAACCAGCTATTAACATTCCACAGCTGATCCCTCATCAGGGACACACAAATAAAATTACAGCACAGATCATACTATCATGTCTTGGTAAAACACCCACAAAACGGGAACAAATTCCATTCTGGCTAGCACAAAAGATAACTCAAATAGAGGCGGTATTTCCGAATACTACCCCTAGTGAGAAACACAAAATTCTGACTATCTGCCTTCCAATGGGGGTCGCACCACATGTGGAGGATTGTGACACTTGGGGCACAGTCTTTGCTTCCATTTACACAAAAACACATGGTGTTCTGTCTCTGGCGGTAATACCAGATGTACTAAGACAGATTCAAAATGAATACGGTCCAGAACCTGCTTTTAACTCTGGGTATGAAATTACTGAATGACTTCAAGCAGGTCTCGGCTATATTATTAGCCAACATAAAAGGAGAAGCAGCATCTGTGGCGATCCGCCAAAAATTGAAAGAAACAGATATAGCAGACCAACCAATTGAACTTGTCAGAATCATAGAAAAATCCTATGAAGAACAAGGTAGAGATAGTTTGGGTGGGAAACCGGTAAAACCCCAACTACTTGAAAATCCTGAAAAGATATTTATTTAAAATAATCTAAACACTCCAAAAAAGAGCTGGGATGGAAATAAACAATCCACTCCCAAAGAAAAAAGATTCCAGTCCAGAGGAAGGTCTCCTCGGGGGAGGGAAAGAACTCCGAACCGAGAACACAAGTCACCCCAAAGGGAGCCCTCTGAAAAAAGATACAACCTTAGAAATAGGGATAATTTGAAAAAGCCTGATAGATATCAAGATATTGATACAAGTCCCTCTCGATCTTCTCAGACTTCCTCGCAGAGATCGGAAAGAAGAGGACGGTCAGAACACAGGGAAGAGCACGTCAAGTCCAAAGACAAGGAACCTGCTCAAAGTAAAAAATTACAATTTCCAAGAAAGAAGGTAGCAAGTATTAAAATAATCAAACATGCCGAGGATACTGAGGACACAGCTGAAAAACGGAGAGTGGGCACAGACAATGCTAGACAGTGCAGCAGAAGTGACCATAGCTCGCAAGATCCTGATGAATCATCTGGAGACAGTAGACACGAATGAATACATTCAGGTGGAAACTGCAGATACCAGAGTTAGCGAACCTCATAAAATATACGAAATAACATTGCGTATAGAGGGAGAAAAGACTAGGAAGGTAAGGGGTCTGTTTTGGGATAACCTCTCAAAAGGCTATGACATCCTATTAGCTGAGAAAGACTGGCCACCAGAGTTTGTCAGGGAGTGCCCTCATGGCGAAGAAATGATTAAGCCTGCCTTCTCAAATCATATTCCAATACATAGAAAATACATATATGCAAGGAAATGGGCAGTAGCCCAAGCACCTGCATAATATAAGAATCATGTAGGATGGGATGATGACTCTTCTCCTCACAAAATCCAGTTAAAATGTCAACCAACTGCACAAAGGCAATACTCAATTAAGCAAGAAGCTAAAAAACAGGTCAGGGAGATCTTAGATCAACTTGAATACCAAGGGGTGATTGAAACATGCACCTCTCAGATGAACAATCCTTTGTTTCCTGTCTCCAAACCAGACGATTCATATCGTCTAGTCTTGGACTACAGACACCGTAAGTCATGTTGCAAATCGTTTGCGGTACAAAATTCGCACAGTGCGGCACTAATGAATAACATAGTTCGCAAAAAATACAAAACAACATTAGACATTTCTAATGGATTGTTTTGTCAAAATATTGCACCGGAAAGCAGGTATTTAACCGCTTTCTCAATAATGGGGTCACAAAAAATTTCTGTCGACTCCCACAGGGATTCAAGAATAGCCCAGGATTATTCTCATCAAGAGTAACAGAGTTACTACAAATGTATGATGACGAGGCATTATCTTATGTCGATGACATCTATCTCACGTATGATGACCTGGATACTCACTTGAAAAGAGATAAACACCATAATACTAGGGTTCGCAGCAGAGGGTTACAAATTCAACTTTAAAAAGTCACGAATTTTAGGGAGAGGCGATTACCGATCGACGCTAATCAACGAATGACCGCATTGTGATTCCAGTAATTTTTTTTTTTTGTTGTTGTTTTTTTAAGAAAAGAAAAAACCAAAAACCTGTACAGTTCGTGACTCAAATGCAAATGCTGTACCTTTTAAATGTGGCATCTCCGACGTTATCTCAAATACTGGCTATGACTACACAGAAGTTCGAATGCTGCAATATGATTAACGATATGCTATAGCGGCCAGCCTGTGGGGTTGTAGGCATTCCGCTGTGTAACTCTGAAGGTACAATAAAGGTTTTTGAAAAAAAAAAAAAAAAAAAAAAAGTCACGAATTGCCCATCTAACTGTCCTGTTTTTAGGATATGAAATGTCAAGTGAAGGCAAAAGCCTAGCAGACAACTTCTTAGAGAAGTGCGCTGTACTCCAAGCTCCAAAAACGCTGAAGAACTTACAATTGATACTAGGCTTCCTGAATTTCGGAAGGACTTACATTCTAAATTATGCGGAGAGGGTTAAACCTCTCTACGAATTAATAAAACCTGTTTTTAAACCAATCAATTGGACTCAGAAACACACAGAAATTTTGAGATCATTGCAAACAGACATGTTAGCTAAAACAAAATTAGAAACTCGCGACAACACACGCAACCGTGTAATCCGAGTCATCCCAGGAAGATGCGGATTCACGTACCTGACCTCTTATGAGGGAGAAACGGTACCAATAGCTTACAAATCACATTTGTACACACAAGCAGAAAAAACATTCAGTCTTACAGAAAATACTGTAAAAGCGGTTCAGACTGCTGTAGCAAAAGAAAGAGCCCAAGCCCAAGGCAAAAGAATAACTGTTTTTACAGCAGAATCAGCCTTTGAGGCGTTATTCAGCCCAGTTAATCTAAAAATGTTGGCATTAGATCCAAAATGGATACAGTGGGAAAATTCTCTTGCTGCAGAAGACGTAACATACTATTTTAACCTGAATATGAAAAAACTGAATGATTTGAAATTTGAAGAAGAATATCCTCTGCCAATTGAAATTCTGCCTCTCCAACAGTACTCTTGTAAAATCTATACGGATAGATTTACACAACATTACAATGTGGATGATAAATCCTACAATGCAGCATGCGCGATTGTTAAAGGTCGCTGACTCTGTGGCAAATTCAGACCAAAAATAACAAAAACTGAATCACTGAGAAACTGTTCGGCTCAACGAGCTGAAATCAGATCTTTAAAGATGGCACTTGAAAATGCCGATCGTGAATTCCCGACACTAATAGTGTGCGATTCGCATTACTGCGTCAAATCTTACAATAATGATTTGCAGAATTGGGTTCAAAACGATTACAAAGATGACACAGGTGCCACAATAAAGCATAAGAAGCTTTGGGAACAAGTAGTTCTTTTACAGAAAGAACTACAGAAGACTCACGTGATACGCACACTGAGTCATCAACGTGATGGCGTTCACGTTGCAGGGAATTCATTAGCTAATACAGCCACAGCAGAAGCAACTCATCCGGCTTCCGTAGCCACGAAAAAGCGTTCAGAAAAATACATAGACGGGAAAACCATGCTGGCGGTAAAAACGTCTTCAAAAGCGACTGTGCAGCACTACCCGTGAACTATCCACTCAATTATACATACGTAATTGACGCAAACTCCGTTCCTTTTGCTCAAATCCCTGGAGTGGGGGATAGAGTAATTCCAAACACGAACAGGAGAGTCTTATTAATAGCAGACGCACACATGGGTGAAGGTCCAAGGCACAAACAGATCAAGGAATCTCTGACAGAATTACAATCAGAATACTGGTGGCCGAGATGAGCCTGCAACATTATAAATTAGCAGAGAGCTGCCCAGACTGCAACAGAGATCGCAGTAACGAGCCAACCGGAGTATTGCCATGGCCAATTCTGTAGTTAGCATAAGGCTATCTATACGTATAATCCAGCGTCCAATTAATTTCTTTTAAGACTAGATTCACTTAAAAATACAGACCCCAGCGCTCGGCTGACGCCAGAACTGTTATAAAAGATTTGCGAGTCTTTATCGCCACATACGTAATTGGCATGCTACATTCTGATCAGGGTCCTGCTTTTAGCTCTCGAGCTTATAAGGAGGCCATGACCAGCATGGGCATTGCGTTGCGGTACTCTTGTCCCTTCCATCCAGAGGGAAATGGGATTGAGGAAAGAAAAAACCTAGACATAAAGCAATCTATAACGGCAAAGGTATTAGGTTCGGGTGATGGGTGGGTTCAACATTTAACAAGTGTCCAACGTAGTCTTAATAATCTGCCAAGTAATTCTCTTAAAGGTTTCAGCCCGTACGAACTATTGTCCGGAACTAGAATGTATATTCAGGATTTAGATAGTCAAACTTCAGTGGTAGAAGAAAAGAAAAAATGCTTTGACATCAAAGATCGTTTGGCTGTTTTACAGGACTTAAATGAAACAAGAAAAGCCCTGAGCAACATAAAGTTAAAACTACAGCCAACAACCACTGAAGATACACCACCTGTCCCAGCAAGACCTGTCTGGATTCGGGATCTGGTCAGAGAGAAGAAGGAATTTGGGCCTTCTTACAGAAAAGCAGTACCTGTCTTAGCTGTCAACGGAACAAGATCAGTTGTACTACCGCCCCTTGCTGGTAAAAAGGAGAACTGAGTTGTATCAATCGACCTGGTAAAACCACAATCATGTGGCCAATAATAAGTAGTAGGCCCAGTGGACTCCCAAGAAATAGCAGAGTACCAAAACTTGCTACAATCCAAGAGGTTCAAACTGAGAGACTAATCACATTTGATAAACCTGCAGTGAATAAAAAAGGACTATGCAACAATGCCATGGAACTTGTGCCTCTTGAAACCCAAATTGAAACAGTTTGTCAAGAAACACCAGTCTACAACGATGTAGCCTCCGACTATGCTAATGAAAGAAAAATTGAAAAAGCAATACCAACAATTGACAGAACTGCATCTGGCTACTTCATCAATTTCGATAACTTCTCTGAAGATCCAAGCGAACCTGAAGAAACGCAAGCAACAAAAACTTTTAAAGACAAAGCAACAGAACTCTGTCATCAACTCAAAGAAACCTATCTGATTTCTCCGTGGATTGAATTTTGGATTGTGTTAGGTGTACTTTTCCTCCTGCTTTGGGCTCCTCATGGTACTTTGTTTGGGAAAATTCATTGAGGGAAAATACAGTACAATTGTCACAGCAAGCCAGAACTTCAACTTGGTCCTAAAACCACACAAGTCATCTCACATCGAGAAAAGAGAACTATCATCAGTGAATGTCACAGCCATTTCAATACCCGGTGGGGTAGTTTGGGACAAAACGGATTACGAAATTTATGGCCCGGTCGAACTCTTGAAATATCCACATCAATTCAAGGTTTCATTAAGTGACTTTGTAAAACCAAGTACATTCTCTGATGATTGGGACTTTGTAAGCATAAATAATATGATGTCAGATTTAGTAATGTCAGCAAAATTTACAGAACATAATTATTTACAGGGTTCATCGAACTATGAACAAATGTATTGCTATAACCACTATGCACTTCACTATTTGCATAAATCTGCTCAACCTAGAAATGTTTTTAAGTATAATCAATGGGAACATTGTGCAACTCCACCTAAAAGCAGTTCAAAAACATTTTATGAGAAATTCCCATACTTCTCAGGGTTTAACACAAGTGATGCAGAAACATTTTATTATAAACTGTTAGATAAAACAGGGATAAAAACTATGTTGACAAATACTAAATTGATTTATTCAGAAACATTTATGAAAAAATGATTACATTTGGTTTTGATTTCTGGAAAAACAACATTGAAACAAAAACCATCTGGGGTACAAAAGAATGGCAGGTCCAAGGTTTAGAAGCATTATTTCGCGCCTGCATGATCCCAGAACAAATAATGTTCTTGAATTACACCATTCAACAGACCACTTGTCTTGGCCTAGCTAAGATTAAAGACCTAAACAAACCATCTATTCCAAAGCCAATACCTGATAATACGACCACAGATATTGAGATAGACATATCCCATATTTTACACCCAAACTGAACACATCCTGATTGGAAAAAGTGGTTAATCTGGCCAACAGACACAAATAACCGTCAAGATAGATTCCTGAACAAAATACAGGGGTTAAAAATGACCAGACCAGACCCTAGATATTCCCAGAGACAACATCCAGGGATAGTAACAACATACAGTGTAGGAAAACTATGCCTTGAATGGCTACAGACATCCACACTGACAGAAATTAAGCAACACTTGACTTTACTATCAAGCCCACAGGAGGGATGTGTATGAGAACGGAGAAAGGACTGGGAGGCAGCTTGCCTTACGTACTAGGCAAAAGATCTCCTATAACGCTATTAAAGCTATAAAATCAGAGGGCCTGGTTTATACTAATCCAACAGATATAGTTGAAGTTTTTCAATCATATTATCAGAAATTGTATCATGAAGACGAACTAATTGACAGTGGTGAAATAGGATTATTTCTTACTGAATTCTTAGTTGATACAGGAGGGGATAAGATTTTAAATAATGTAACAAGGAAAGATTTGGAAAAAGAGATAACCCTAGCAGAAGTACAGAGAGCCCTCTATGATCGTCCTTCTGGAAAGGCAGCCGGCCCAGACAAAGTCCCGTTAGAACTATATAAAATCTTGGGTAATATAGTTGCTCCACTCCTATATGACCTCTTTATGGGTATCCAGTGGAGCGGCCATCGGCCAAACTCATGGAAAGAGACCAACATAATTGTATTTCCAAAAAAAGGTAAACCAGCGGACCTCCCATCGTCTTACCGCCCAATCTCCTTAATAAACTCTGACTCCAAACTATATGCAAAGATTCTGGCTAATCGGCTGGGAGGGGTCATTGAACATCTGGTCTCCCCCTGGCAGCATGGCTTTATTCCTGGCAGGACTACTACCGATCACACTTGTAGAGTGATTTCACTCTTTGATACCATGGCCGGGACAGGAGGCCAGATGTCAATGATCCTTCTCGAAGCCGAGAAAGCCTTCGATAGGGTGTCATTGGAGTTTCTTTGGAGTATATTGGGTAGAAATAATTGCGTGCCTATATTAATTAAAGCTATTAAAGCTATGTATAAAGAACCAGTAGCTAAGATTCAGGTCATGGGTATTGAGTCTGGGATAGTTAAGATAACAAGAGGCACAAGGCAAGGGTGCCCATGCTCGCCGCTATTGTTTGCATTATATATCAACCCTCTGATTGTTAAACTCATGCAGACCCCCTTGATTAAACCAATCACCTCGGGCACTTTTGATACTAAAATACTTACATATGCGGATGATGTGGCGGTACTAACATCTGACCCTACGGAAGCAATCACTGAAATAGAGGCAATTACGCATAGGTTTGGAAGATATTCTGGGTATTCTCTCAATAAAGATAAAACCATCATACTATGCACCGAGAATATAGATTTAAGTGATCCCAGAATGGCAGAAACAGCTGTGTATCTTGGGGTCTGTACAAGCACAAAGGTTCACGATATATGTAAAATAAACTACGGACCCTTGCTAACCACAATAAAACAAGATTTAACTCGGGTCAATGGCATACACTTGTCAATAATTGGCAGAGCTAACTATCTTAAAATGAACATACTTGCCAAAATATTATATTTGTTTCGTGCTATCCCCCTACTTATTGAGGATGAATTATTAAGAAACTTCGAGTCACAAATGGCTAAATTTATGTGGCAGTATGGAAAAATCAGGAGGTCAATGAGATATTTATCATTACCACAGGAAAGGGGAGGGTTAGCCACTCCAAATATCATGCTCGACCTATGGGCTTCCCTCCTTCAGCAAATGGCTCCACTCTTTAACATCTCTAATCAGCCGGAGAATCTAGCAGGCACAAGAATACCATTGATTTATGAATTATCAATAGGGGTGGAAGCCCGAGGACTGCTACTTAGACAACTGGAACCTAGCTATTTCAAGAAAACGAAATTTAAAGTGAACAACAATGCAGGTAAAATATGGGCAAGAATATCGAAATATATGGAAATCCCTAAATTCACCAGATATACGCCTTTATGGCGGTCTTCACTTTTACCTAAACAAGTTAATGATGCTGTAGCAAAAAAATGGGAAAATCTGGGAATCACTACAGTTGGAGACTTTCTCGTTGGGGAATCCAGCACTAGATTTATGAACCTTCAAAAAAACGTTAAAATCCCTAACTGTGATTTTTTTATATATATATTCAACTCAATACATTTTCGACTCTGAAAAGACCTGTGATTATGTTAGATAAGATTCCTCTTCTAGAAATACTTAAGTTCGACACAACTATAATTCAAGCTATTTATAGTATGCTTCTAGCGAAGCTTCAAGACGATCTTGACCAAACCGAAGCCACATGGTCCGATAAACTACACAACTCTGATGTAGATATAGATATGAATCTGTTATTATCATCACAGCTCCTCCTTAGCTCTAATCTCAAGGCTCAGATCTATAAGACTATTTATAACCTTTATTATACCCCCGCTAAACTCTATGCCTGGGGCAAAAGGCTGAATGATACGTGTCCTAGATGTGGAAGAGGCCCAGCTACACTAATTCATATGTTCTATGAATGTAAAAACTAGCATTGTTTAAGAGGATGCTATCTGAGTTCTGGGAAGAAGTATTTGGACATAGAGTTGCAGAATCTTCCACATTATATATACTAGGGCAGAACAGCTCTCTAGACCTAAGTGCAGAAGAAGAATCTTGCTTATTTATAGGAACAGCAGTATATAGAATTATACTAACAGCCAGGTGGAAAGAGGCTGATCCACCCACCTTCCAAATGTGGTTATGTTGTTTCCTAGGTGTGTACAACCAGGAAAAAGCTATATATGCTTCTAGAGGTAGGCGGGCTAGAAGTCGAGGCGCTAGGATCTGGTGCCCTATGAATAAATAGAGTGAGTCTATTATGAATGTTTGAATTAAATCATTTACATTGTAATTATTTTCTTTCTTTTAGCAGGTTTATAATAAGTATATGGAATGTTTGATTTGTTAATACGACTTTATGCAATTCTTTGTTAAATTTAAGATTTGGACTCGTATTGTTTCCTTTTATTTGTTTGTACTATCAGAGTTGAATAATAAAAATTAAAAAAGATAAAAAAAAGACAGTGCTGACTTGCGCGATTTCATAATGGGACCACGCAAACAGCGTCAAAAACGTTTCATAGCGGCCAGTATATACGCTGCGTACAACGAAGCTTGGAAAGTGACTCAAATTGAGACCGCAGAGAAAATACGAGAAATTGATCGTATTAATTTGGAAAAATCACTTTCTGTTGTGGACTTTGTCCTCCAGAATATATTCACTGGACAGTATTGTATCATCTGCTATCAATATAATACATCAGAACTTTCTAATGTTACAACACGGTCAGTCCCAATTACGTTCTATTGTACAGCTAGGCTGGACGTTGCAAAATCTGCATTCAGGCTATGTGCCATGGCGTTTAATCAACATAACGTCATCATTCTCTATCTTTAACCTTACTGATAAACAAATCAGTTTGGCACAAAAAGGAGCAGACTATACGATTCTGAGCATTGAAAAACTTGAGAGATTACCATTGACAATGTCAGAATGACCTGTCATGGAATGGATAATACACGGAATAATCAAAATTCCGATAACAACTTTCCAATTTAAAAATTGCCAAGAGTATATACCAGCAGGCCAGTATGAAAGGTTGGGTAAAGGGTACATTAAGTCATCATGGAAATTACCTTATACACACACATGTTATAGTGACAAGAACCTGAATGTATTTCTTAGTGGTAATAATTGTAAACGATCACTAAGCGGTATACTTCTGTGCCAAGGTATTAATTTGCATGGGGCCTGTGAGGGGACTTCAAATAACCTTTCATGCCACCAGCACGGCACACCTGCAGCACAGATAGAGCCATTCTTTAAACAACTTTCTAACAGAAGTTACGTTCTAATAACGGATCACAGCTGTTGTGGCATGGTGCCAGGGAAAGCATATCTCGTAAGCGTTAGTTCCATGGTCACTTGCTTTATGCAGGTATTGTATCCAAACGGCCCTCCTGATACAGAGGCGACGATTTGGAATTCTTTGAATATCTCTTCTATACGAATTGATACTTTAAGCAGAATGCAGTCTGTTCTTTTACAGACAACCGTTCCTTTAACGTCATCAGAAGAAACGTATGATCTTCAAGTTGCAAGGACAACAGCAGAGATACATACACTTTTATCAACTATTTGCCCCGTGCATTTCGTTGAAATGCTAAGCCAAATTCTAAATATGCCAGATACCAGTGGCATCGCACATTTTTTTAAGACAATTTTTTCGGAACTGTTAACACCCTTCGAAGCAGTTCTGGGCATCTTTCCCAATTTTGTCCATTCTGTCTTTGGCGGCCTACCACTACTTTTGGGACTCGTAGCAGGAATTTTATTTTTGACTCTTCTGCTCCGACATGGCAAGCCAAACCGCAGACAAGACTCCAGCAACAATGGAAGAAACGATCCTAGCTATACGCTATCAGGACCGCATAACTAAAGTCCTTGGATTAGCCCGGCTAAGAGATCTGAATATGACCTGGTTTCTTTCATTCAGACCTATATGGCAGAACTGCATTTTACCTGTGCTTCGATGTATGCTATGCGGAGAAGAATGTGTGTTGGACACCTGTCTTACACTACAATCAGCAGTACCAATGAATATCGATACTTTGTTAGGTCCTGTAACGGCTCATGCATCGTGTTGTCCCCAGCGGTTACCAATCCTGATGACGGCCTTCGTTGAAATTTCACCACTACGATTAGCTGGTGGCAGTGAAGTACGAGATGAGAGCAACATCACCCAGGTATGACCTTCTGTGAGCATTGCTGATCCTGACATCGATGATAGCAATCATTCTCACGACTGCCCCGTTACAGCATTTTCAACCATGGTCGAACTTTCACCTGAAGCAGTAGACTGTTTTTTTGAACATCTGTCTGAAGTGATGTTCTCCCCTAAACAGGAAGAATAACTTTTAAAGGAAACCAGCAAACAGCATTCCCTGAACTCTGAATTTGGCCTTCATCATTGATAAACAAAAGCTACTGAAAACATTTGGAACTATTTCTCCTCTGAAAACGAAATTATTTTTTTTCACAAAATTCCAAAATATTTACCCTTTTTTATGGCACAAGTACTCTGCTTAAAGTAGAACTATTCTTAAAGAACAGAGCTTCTATTTTTAGTAATTCTAGAGACAAAATATTACCTCAGCCTCTAGCACACTTACAAGCAATTGCATTTATATGTGATGAAATAGTCTCGACCTTCTTTTCTGTACCTAGAGACATTTCATGTGTAATTTTCGCAAATCGTTCAGCTAAATATATATGCATCCTTTTTTTACTAAATGATTACACTGCTTGATAAACGTACAGTACCAATAATATTTTGTGTATTTCGCATACACCGTTTCAAATCCAAAAATGTATTTTGGGGTGGGTTGGAATACACATGCACCTTTACATGTTTACTATTGCTTAGTTTTAGTAATGATGGAAATTAGATCGTGGAGTGGAGTGGGTATTGTGTTTTTATCTAGGAACCTGAATCAATATTGCTATTTTATGCCCTTGTACGGCTATAATCAATAATATCCCTATAATGGCATAAGAATCAGATCCATATTTTAGTAAATCGCCCTTGCAGTCCAAGGCACGGCAAAAGCCACTTCCTTAGATTCCTAGAAAGAACAACGAGTTCTTTTGACACACCAAACCTCCAGCAACCTGGGAAAACCCCACTTGCTTTGTTTTGATTTGTAATAGAACTCCTGCGAGCACTATAAGAACAGCCAGTTCTTAGTGACATCTTTATTGGCGTCTTATGTCCAAACCTTACATCAAACTCTGCACCTTTCAGGTATAAATATACCAACGTTGCCTTAAGCAAACACACGGTGGTGGTTTTGGAGCAGAGCAGCTATCTACTTGCCGAGAACCCAGCTGATCTGAGAAGCCCACGGACGCTGCCCCTCCTCTTTGACGCGCTGAGAAAGACGCTGTCTTTTCTTCTGCAGAGAAAATTCAGCTCCGGCGTTTCCTGCCTACCCTTGCGGGTGACTGGGATATCGAGTCCTGAAAGAGAGATACCAGACCTCCTACATTATATTCCCAAGGTACAGTGCTGACTAAATCCTTAGAGAGAATTCTTGAATCAGATTCTTGGCAAAACCAACTTAACTTAAACTTACTTTTTCCTTCCCACGTATTAGGCTTAGGTCAGGTACACCGGGGTAGGCGTATTTTAGAAGCACCAGTTGAGCACGTTAGCCAATGTATATATGTATGTATATATTTTATCCATTTTAAAGTGTCTTATGGCTAAGAAACCATATCAATGCTTTTACAGTATTATTTCATAATACTCCTTTTACTGTACGTACTTTACTTTATATTAATTATTGCAATTGTGGCAATTCATTTCTCTTGCATGAGAAGGAAGACTGCTCAATAAATAATACCTTTTATGTGTGTGTAAATGTAAATGTAAATGTATTTGAGCTTGTATAGCGCACAGCTACCCACAAAGGGTTTCCCGGCTCTTGCTTAGGGAACCCGTCCTGGTATTCCCCTGTGAGATAACCCCGGCAGGGTGTCCACAAGGTGAAAGCCAGGCATCCCGCCATGAGGGGCCGTTGTGGAGATTAAGCAAGCTAATGCCCAGAGTCGCAGAGTGTGAACCCATGAGTTGAGAAGCCACAGGAGCGAGAAATATCGAGTCCGTGGAATTTTTGAGCCCAAGACCTGCCGAGGCGGGGAATTGAACCCTGGTCCAGGGCCGATCTCAGCTTCCGGGTCTGCCGCCTCTAACCCCTGAGCCACACTTCTCCACAGATTATGGAAAACGCCTGTCTCTCTATTCTCTGCACTCTGGTGAAACTAAGAACGCACAAGTGACTGAGTGAAATAGCTGTCTATTGTTTTCAAACGACTCTAGAGATTTACTCTTATTCTGAGGGAGCAAAGTTGTCATGTTATATGGTTGTCGGAAGCTGAATCCCTTCTTGTCTGAGCCAGGGAAGCTGATCTCTCTCTATTCACTCAAGAAAGTTTCCAGTGACCTCTGAGCTAGCTGGCGCAAACCTAAATTAAGTTTAACATAGTCAGTAGAGACCTTAGTCCTACGTCTACACTGCTGTTTATGTTATTCCAATGCGCAGAGCCTATTGGGAAAATAGGAACTACTCTACAGTAGGATCTGTCTGAGCAGGGAAACTATGCCGATGAACACTTTATAAAAATAAACATCAATAAGAGGAAAGCTATGGCTTTTAGGTTTTGAGGTGCAGATTTAGGAAGGATTTACAATAGTTCTTGGGGAGCAATTAGTTGGAAGTGGTGAGGATGTATCCTTATCTTGGTAGTTCATCTTTATTAATATTTAGGAAACACCTTAAAACTTGGCTTTTTGACCAGTAAATTTAGCAGGAACCCTTTGCAATCTCTGTGAACTCCAGCGCCGAGACACCGGAAGGTATTTGTGCGCTTTAGAAATTTTATAAATAAATAAATAAATAGAACATTTTCCAGTAACTGTTTAAATAAGGATCATAGCAGTCTGTGTAGAAGTAGGGGATTATCTCAAGCCTTAGCCATTCACAGACTATATAAGTGTTGGGGGCAAAGGCATTTTGCTCATAATTTGGTGATTTATAAGATTAAAATGCTTGTGAAGTAATGGAGGAGTGGCATTGATTCTTTTTTGAGAAGGATAAAAGACATATTTTGCGTCAAATCTTTAATTTGAATCTTTCAGCTGTTCCTTATTCCCTCCGCCTTCAATTTGGGCTTCTCTCCACGAATGTGTTTGCTATGGTGGGGGAACAACTTACTGAATAGTGACTCGGGTTCTATATGTGCTGCACTGAAATATGAAATATTTTATAGCTTAAAAGGAAAAAGTGCCCTCTTTTCAAACTATATGAGAGCTCTGGATATGTTTGAAATTGCTTCAGTCTATGAAAAATTCCCTTTGGGATATTCTCTTGTCATACAGTATGCCTCAATAATCAACAACACTCCACATCATTCATTGGGTCAATACTCACAACACCAGAAAATCAACATATTGACAGAACTTATTTCCCATATGGAAAGTATTTATTGTTATTTGATCTTGTTTGTATAAAAACCATTAAAAAGATGTCTTGCTACAAAATAGCACATACAATGTTCACATTAAAAACCAAGTCACAGAAATACAATGAATATAATGAAAGTTAATAGCAGTTTCCAAAGAAATATTTGACATTAATCACTCATATCAAAAAAAGATCATATAAAGAATGCATTTAGTAATTTGTGAGCAAAGAGACAGTGACGCGTTTCGGAGGATTCTTGTGATCCACCTCCTTCTTCAGGCTTGCTAGACAGCTATTTCACACTGCATATCAAAATTCTGCACAGGTTCCCCAGGATATTGTCTGGTATTTCAAGGCTGATATGCCTTAAGCACACAAAGGATGAGGAATTGGTCAGATAATTTCCGCCAATAGCAGGGAAGCCGTCCTGTAAAATTAGGGTTCCAAGTCTTCAATTCATTTTTCTCATATGTATACACTTGATTCTTTAAGAAGGATGTTGTTCCTTTTTCTCCTTTTGATATTGTCCACCACACGTTTGGCAATCAAACCGGGATTCAGAGATCTCCGTACTTGTTCCAAACGACGTATGTTTGAAATTGGTCAGATCGAGGTTGCACCTCTCTCCAAGCATATTTTTTTTTAAAATGATAAAAAAATCTATTTGTGTAGTTAGCCAGAAAAGGGACATAGCACTTTATGCTTAGTATACTTGGAATGAAATTGCAATTGAGAGCAGCATTTGTTAAAAAAAAACCTTAACTGTATGTCTATAGAACCTTCCACATGGTGTGCGTAGAACTATCTTACTACTAAGGTTGAACTTACTTCCTTTAGGAATTGTCACTGGATCATGTGAAGCTATACCCAGGCATGAAAGACTCTGTAACATTAGTGGGAACCGTGTTCAAAATTTAAACCATGTGATATTTGTTTGTCCTGTCCTACATTATTTGTGATGTCAATTGTTAAGACCATTTTTCATAAAGGACAACGTAACTTCAGCAGTGGAGACTGGCCAATGTCTCTTCCCCCACAATCAGAAATAAACTGCACAAAATCTTTACATTTTTTAAACATTTATTAAATATCTTTTAAATATGTTTGAATTGTGTATTTTTATATTATTTATTTATTTGTTTATTTATTTATTGCTATTTGTAAAGTGCGGCAAATACCCGTAGGTATTATCTGTGTTCAGCTTAGCACTCATGCAATAGGGCATTATAGGTCTCTTAAAGATTATGTATTGCATAATATGACTATTGTGTTAGTATCGCTTGGTAAAGTTACATGAATTTCTTTTTTCCTGTATTTAAGTTTTCTTTTGCCATTTTGCACTACTTGTCTGCTGCACTGTACTAAGAATGTATAGTTTTCTGTATTGTCTAAGAATTGCATTACATTGCTTTACTGTCTCAATTGCACCTTTTCTGACAGTTTTTTTTCTGACAATTGTTTTTATTAAAATAAGGTTGTATGCCGAATGGCTTCCATTTGTATTTTTTTTCTGAATATTTTTATAATGTGTGTATTGTTCCTTGCATACCTTCTGCTTGTACTTATGTGGACATCTTTGAGTTTCAAATCATAATACAATACTTGATTTGTGTAGTTTGTAACTTTCTGATTGGTTACTAGGGCTAGGGTTTCTATTGGACCCAAGGTTTATGGTTTTAATTCCCATTGGCTGTTATGGCTATGGTTCTGATTGGCTCCAAGGGCTATGGTTTCTATTAGACCGAGGGATAAGGTATTGGGTTTTGATTATGTGCTAGGGCTCTGATTGGTTGATAGGGTCAGGATCCCATTGGTTCTAGGGTTTAAGTCCAGGACTCCCATTGGCTCTAGTGTGAAGGGCTAGGGTTCTGAGTGGTTAGGGTTCCCATTGGAGCAGGTTCACCTGATCTAGGGCTATTTTCCTTAGGGCTCATGGCTTCTCAGCCCAGGCATCAAGGGGGACAAGGGCAGTTGCCTGTTTGGGCCTGTTCAGACCCGGTAGGCACTAGGGTCAGAAATCCTGCCTTTTTCCATTTGCCAGCCACTACCTTAAGCTATCCGCATCCTCATGCACAAAAACACAATTTCAGCAAACATACACTCCTCATTTACAACAAACTAACTCTAGCAACATTTTAGTGTCTCACCGATCACAGCTAAACCTGAGAAATCACATCTTTACACCCTTCTGTCCCTACTACCACTCAATGGCACTTTCACTCTCACACAAACTACCACTCTGTCCTGCACCACTATCAAATCCACACATCACCAACACAGCACAAACCCAATTTAAACATAAACTTTATCCCTTCAAATTCACACTTCCTTTTAAAACAAAATACCAGCTATATCCTCTTCTTACTCTTAACAGACCCCATTCCATCACCTTAAAGACTGTTCAGGGTATGGAGCTGTATCTTGTCCAGGTTCGCCCTCAGCGAGACAAGTTTCTCCTGGCCGGGTTCAGGTTTAACTCACTTCACCATCTTGTAGATTTTCCAGCTGGCTGGGTTTTGCCCAATTGTAGGTTGCCTTGGGGTTGAGACAAAAAGTCTCCACAGGACACTCTATACATCCTTATTTTTTGCTGCTACTTTAGTAGGCCTGGGAAGCTATTTTTGGTTCTCTGCTTAGGTCCTTGACTTTTTCTCAAGTAAGACTGGCCTTGGTTTACCAGCAGATTCTCCCACATGAGTTTGTTATGTTTGCTGTTTTATGTTTTTTACGAGCTGCATTGATGTCTAGGAGATCGAGCCCTGATCAGTTCTTACACTGTTCTGGCTGACCTGGGCTTTTAGTTTTATTGACTGTCATTGTTATGTGGAAATGTTTTACTGAGATGTTTTTATATTTATGTATTTTGTATTGTTTTTGGGGGACTTTTCAAATTAATCACCACACTATCCCCCACCCATAGTTTTTTTGTCTGAGCCCACCCAACTAACTCTCTAGGCCAATATGATGGATTCCACAAGCTCCCACCCTCGGTGAGTGTGCAACTTAAGCCAGTGCACCACCCTGTTTTCAAGCTCAGGGTAGGTTTCAGCAAGTAGGTTGGAGCGAGGAGGAGCATTCCCCAGGACAACAATTGAGGGAGTCACCCCAGCGGCAAATTGAGCACAGCACCAGGGGCCTTATTTATGAAGGCCTTGCGCCACCGGTGCGTCACTTTTTCCCATTTTAAAAGTGACGCACCGGTGGCGCAAGGCCTTCATAAATAAGGCCCCAGGATTGAAGGAAAGAGAGGGAGCCGGCATGAGTGAGCTGGCCATTTTGCTGGATGAGGCGGGGGGACAGGCTACACTGGGGGCCTCTATCAAGCTCAATGGCATAGGGGCAATTAGAGAAGAACCCACAAAAACAGGTGAGCCTCATGTGCTAGGATCTGTGGTAAGGTGACCAGGGTTAGAGGAACTCGACATTGTTCATTTGGGGGAATCTGCTCCTGCTGTGACCCCCTCCCCAGGCTTATGTGAGTAAGAATCTCCGACACCCTGTCCTTAAAGTTGGTGAGCCTAGACAAAATGGGATTGAACTTCTCATTTAGAAAAGTCTTAAGCTCCGCTAGTAGCTCCCTGCTAGAAAATAGGCCTCCCTCTGCACAAATTCGGATTGGTTTGAGCTGATGCATTAAGCTGGGGATTGTGCTGGTTTCTGATGAAACCTTTCCTTTTCCACTTGCGTTTATGACTAGCCACCAGAAATAAGGGGGTAGGGTACTGAATATGACCTAACACAATCACCACCGGCCCTCTCCCTTGTTGGCATTTACTTACTGTAAACATTCTGTGCCTCTGCCTATCTCTGAATACACATCTGGAGTTGGTAACAGTTGGAAGTTGTACATTCCTTATAGAAAGCCACACAAAAAAATTAGGTATGCCTGATGGGCCATCCACATCCAGATGGGCCATTAACATCCTGATGGGTCTTCATTGGCAGGATGAGAGGGAGGAGCTGACACTTGCTCCTAAATAGGCTGTGCCTGTCCACACACAAAGAGCTCCATAACCCCCTGTAGTGAGTCTAGAGCCAGGACAGGAAAGGCAGAGTCTTTGTGCACTTCAGAGGCCTCTCTTTGAAGTAGCCCTTACTTCAAATGCACAACTGGGTATAAGTACTGGACATCAGACACCCCCACTTCAGTACACTTCTGGACCTCAGAATATTCTGCCAGGAAGAAGGACTGCTGTGCTGCTGAAAGGACTGTCACTTTACTGGAATCTGCTGGACTTTTCTGGACACCTGCTTAACTGTGCATTGCCCTGCTGCCAGCTACCTTCCTGTCCTGAGAGTATAAAGGACTGGAATTGCATTTCTACATCCCCAGAACCAAAGTGACTCCAAGGTCTTCCTGGCTTGGTTCCTGTTTTTAAGTATAGAGGGGCATCAAAGACTTCCCTCAACCCTTCTGCAGCCTCTGGACTCTGCCAACTGTGAGTCTTGCTCTGCCAAGTGGAGCCAAACAACTCCTGTGCTCTTGAAAGTGTGTTTTCTGGCTTTATTCCTCCAAAATGTAATCATTGCAGTCATTGCGTCGGTCAAACCATCTCATGAGGACATCATATCACAGGCTGAGCAGCTTGATGACAACGCATAGCCTTCATTGAGAGGGGTTCAACAATGGCGCATCTCCGACTGTGTGGATTATAATCGATGCATAGTCTACATTCAGCAGGATCGACGACAATGCCTCCTCAACTCCTCACATCAGGTTTTTGATGTTGACGCATTTACTCCACCCAAGATACTTCTGCAGCGGGATAAGTTTGGTCCCTGTTTCCAATCTATGCACCATCGCCGTCAGCCTGAACTTTCAGATATGACCCTGTCAAGCATTACCTGATAGCCCTGGTTGGTGCTTTATGTTTCTAAGAACTATATTTCAAGATATTCTTTAAAAATTCAAAACTCCGATTGTGCTTATTGGATTTTTGTTGTTTTGGTCATGTTTTGTTCATTCTATTAAGTTCTATTGTTCTAACCTAGTATAGATTACTTTTGTGTGGTGGTTTTGCTGTTTTACTGTTTTACTGTTTTAAGTGTTTCACAAATACTTTACACAATGCCTCTTATGTTAAGCCAGACTGATCTGTTCCAAGCTACCAGTGGGTGAGCACAGGTTAATTGAGGGTATATAGCTGACTTACTCTGACTAGGATTGTGGTCCCTAATTAGACAAGGTGCAGAACTCTGCCAAATAGAGACCCTGGGGAATATTTACAAGCCCTCTGCGCAACCAGCTTGTCACTTTTTGTGACGTACAGGTGGCGCATGTTACTGCTCCATATATACACGGACAGGAAAAGCCAGCCTGCGTGGCTTTTCCTGTCCTTCTAAATATGGCCCCTTTACACGCAGCACCCTGCGTGAAAGGGGCACTTCATGGGTGTTGCTGTGGGTTATCCCACGCAACACCCATGGAACAAGACACATTTCCAGGTTTACCAGGAATCATAAATCTGGAAATGCGTCTGAATGCTACACCACCCTAGGGGTGGCGTAGCGCGGCGCAACGTGGAGAAATTTTTTCATTTCTCCTTGTTGTTTCCTCTTTCAATGTGTGCTGCATTCTACAGCATGCATTGACAGAGGAAAATGCCTGTAGTGGTTGTTTTTGAGCAGGAAGGTGCCCCTTCCTGCACAAAAACAATCTCCCCATGACACAGGTGTCCTTGCACCATGGTGCAAGGGTGCCTGCGCCGGCGCATTGCAGCAGTTTGTACGCCAGCGCAGGTGAGAGCCCATGAATGCGACATATTATTGTAAATATGTCACATTCCTGTGCTTCGGAAGTGCCGCAGCGTGGCGCACGCAAAGGGTTTGCGTTGCCGTGCTGCGGCACTTCTTTGTAAATCTGCCCCCTAATTTGTAATAAATCTTCACTGACTTAGACACACTGAAGCTACATCAGATCATCCACAAACCCACACACTTCACTGGACACATGCTAGATGTCATTTTTGCAGATCTAAAAATAGTTACCTGTCAAAGGATTACTTCAGTCAAATGGTCGGACCACCATCTGGTAGCTTCCCAACACAAAACACCACAAATAACCACACATGAGGCCTCCTTACATACATACACTTATCGACTGTGGAAGAAACTCAATTCTGAATACTTAGACAACACAGACCTAGACACAATGGATTCAGTTCAAAAACAATATCAGTGGCTCCAGGAAGCTTTTGATATCGTAATACCACTAAAACTAACACAACAGGACAAATGAAAATAAGCAACTTCGATGAATGCAGAACTAAAAAGAAAAAGCAACAAATTTCAAAGCTGCAAAGCACCTGGCTCAAAGCAAATAACAGTCAAGACAAACTTCACTTACACAAACTTAACAGAATACACAAGTCATCAGTCAAAGCAAAAAATATATACTATTGAAACAGAAGTCAAAATGCTAAATGTACAAATAAAGAATTTTATAAACTTCTCACTGAATTTCGTAAACCAAAGTGCACAGAAGGAACTCAGCCAGTGTACTGATAAACTGGCAAATCATTACAAAACCAAAGCAGACAGGTTGGACTCCTATTTAAAACAAAGGGAACCCACAGGCACCAGCCCATTTCTAACAATCCCCTCCAAGAGTAGGCTAACCCAGCCTCTATCAGAAACTAAATTCATGGATCTTGTCAAAGCAAGAAGGCCAGTCGGTTTCCCTTCTGACCCTTGTCTACCAGAAATCTTCAAAAACATTCTTTGAACTACCTCTGCTGCCGCACCAGTCAGAACAATCATCAATAATTCTTTAACTACAGGAGTCTTTCCAGAACACTTTAAAAAGGCATACATACGCCCCTTATTAAAGAAAACAAACCACATGACCCAAACGACTACAGACCAATTAGAAATGGACCTTTCCTTGGCAATGAGCAACATTCACCCAGATGTCACTGTTCATCGAAGACAGTTCCGTAATTTCTGACTACCAACAGGATTCCGTCCAGGAAGAGGTACAGAAACTGCCCTCATTGCCATCTGAGAATATTCATAAAAACACAGTAAATCATAACAGGATCGCTAAACTACACCTCTAGGACCTTTCAGATGTGTTTGACACAGTTGATCATGACACTTTAATCCAAAGACTTTACAAAGCTGATATAGAGAGGACTGCTCTTGTCTAGATCATATCCTACCTTCAAAACAGAATAAATGTCATCCATACTCCCCCTTTCACATCCAAACAGTACTTCACAAAAGCAGGAGTCCCTCAAGGCTCTTTCATCTTACCCATGCTTATGAAGATCTACATGAAGTTTCTGATGACACACAAATACTTCTTAAACTGGAAAACACCAAAAACATTGGAAAATCAAACATCTTTAGTTGCCTTACAGACGTTGATGACATGGAGCCATCTCAAATTGAATGCATCCAACACTGAAATACTCACATGTGACTAGTAGAAAGTTTATGACCCACTCTTCACTTGACCTGATGTTCTGGTTCGACCTCCTAAAGTATCCAAGGAAGTAAGAAACTTTAGAATTACCATTGACTGCAAGCCATCAATGAAAGCCCAAGTGGATAGGTTACCAGGATCAAGCTTCATTACTATGAAAACTCAACGATGCATCTTCTCCCACCTAGAATTTCCACACAAGGTCCAAGCTACTGTCTCTTTTATACTGTCTAAACTTGATAACACCAATAGCCTCTACCACGGATCATGTTTATCAAATATGAAAAAACGACAATAAAATCAAAACTGCTACATGTATTATGCAAGACATTCACGCACCGTCCGCATCGCAAAAACAAGCCCTCCAGTCGGACATCAGGTAAGTGGATTTATTCTTCAACAGGTAAAGCATTATGTGTTTCAACCAAAGGTGGGTCTTAATCATATGGTAATGAGAGGGGCAGTTACAACAGGATTTAAATACACTGAGGTCTTCAACAGTGAAGAAAGACTGCAAGTGCCATACATGTTTTTTTAGGGCTCGCATGGCGTACTGCGCACAAGCGCAGTCGAGCTCGCGAGATTTTATGTTTTTAGGAGAATTTCACTAGCGAGGGTTAAGCCCCACCCCTCTTCTCCATTGATTAGCCTCCTAAACGGTGGCCAGCCATTGGAGAAGAGGTCCTAGTGACGTTCTTCTTTCTCGTTAAGCCTCTTCTTTTTCAGATTGGGTTCCTTGACTTACTGCTGAAGTAAAAGGTTTCATTTCTTCTTTATGGGTACAAATGACCCCATAAAGAAGATAACAAACCTTTTACCCCTTTTACCCCAGCAGGAAGTCGGGCGCCCAATTTGAAAAGGACGGGGCTAAAAGAGAAACTTCTTACTGCATAACTCCAAAGCCCCGAATGTATGTAACACCGCCTGTCTCTTCTGTGCCTACTACCTTGCTATAAAACCCGCTCTGTTTAATTGTTTTTTAGTGCGTAGGTGCCCACCCCGTGACTTTGCCCGCATTTATTTTTTTAATTCCTACCGGGTGCCCACCCCAAGTTTTGGCCGCCTATTTTTGTTATTTTAATTACGTGTGCCCACCCCGCTTTATATTTTGAATCAGAGGGAGCCTACCCCTCGTTTGCCTCGAGGCTCGCCGCCGCGGCCCGTGTGTCCAAACTGGACGTCAGGCACCTCCTGCCTGTGACGTGGGAGGGGCCTGAAATACGTCCGTAAGTGCAGGAGACAGCAGCTGGGAGCCTCTCTGGCTCCACACTAAGTCCCGGTCCAGAGATGGGGGACCGGGTGAAACGGGGCCCTGGCGAGGCAGGGCTCCCAAGAGTAGGGAGAGCCCTGCAAGTGCAGCAGCCGGTGGAGAGGTAACGCGGAGGGGGCACGAGGCACATTGTCGGTGCTTGCCCCCGCCGCATGTCAGCCCCGCGTGCAGCCGCTCAAGAGCCCAAACAGCGATTGAACCCCCAATGGAGGAGCAGCCTGAGGAGAGCCGGTGAGTGGGGCTCAACATAGTCCGTGCTCGAGAGGAAGAATCAGAGCTGCCCCATCAGGCAGCAGGCCACTCTACCGTTGTTGGGCAGTTCTCGGAGTGCTCCACAGTCCTGTGGGGTTGGTTCTGTTCTTGTGTGGGGCATTTTTTTTAAGGGTCCCTCGAGTGGGGCTCACAGGCAGGGTGGTGTCCATTCTATCTGAGACTTCCCAGCGGTGCCACAGTGGCGGGCCGCTGCAACGTGGGGGCATTTCTTCAGTGGGAGTCCCTAAGGGGAGGCTCCCCCAAGCTCTGTGGATACCCGTACAAGTCTTTACAGCTACCCCATAGCTGCAACGTTGGGCATACCATTGCTTTGAGCCCCAATGAGGCCGCAGCAGGCACACTAGTGCCAGGGCCCATTATAGAGGCACAGCTGTGCCGCACCAGCGTGGGCAGCTGCACCGTTGATTTCATAAACTAATTCAGGATCCCAGAGAGGGACTCAGGAGGCACGCTGGTGCCAGGGCTCATTATACAGCCAAATGAAGACTACCGCTCCCAGAATGCACTCCGTTCATTCAACATCATGTATTTCAGTGACATGGAGTTACCTACAAGCTACATCTGTCGGCTTCATAGATTTTCCGATATAGGTCATGACAAATCTATGGTCAAAGGTTCTTCATTCCCTTTTAAGCTGAGCACTCATTTTCCAAAAAAAAGGGTTCTCCCCCCTGCACACCTCTTTGTGACATAATCTGCTAAAATGCTTTAAAATGTTTTCAGTGTGTGACAGGAAGGGGGGCCTGGGAGTAGTGGGGCTTTTTTTAGGTCGCTGGTGGCCTCGTGATGCAGGGTGTTTACCTCAGCACCCAGTGATGGACCACCGGGCACACAGTAGCAATAAGCTGTCAGTGCCTCCACGGTGCCCCGGATGCTTCTTCACAAGTAATTTTTTTAACTACATTGGCTCTTGGAATTATGCTCTGAGGCTCTGTGTATGTGTGTGTGGCTCTGTGTGTGTGGCTCTGTATCTGTGTGTGGCTCTGTGTGTTGCTCTGTGTGTGGCTCTGTGTGTGTGTGTGTGGCTCTGTGTGTGTGGCTCTGTATGTGTGGCTCTGTGTGTGTGTGGCTCTGTTTGTGTGTGTGGCTCTGTGTGTGTGTGGCTCTGGGTGTGTGTGACTCTGTGTGTGTGTGGCTCTGTGTGTGTGTGTGTGTGTGGCGTGTGTGGCTATGTGTGTGTGGCTCTGTGTATGTGTGTGGTTCTGTGTGTGTGTGTGTGTGGCTCTTTGTGTGTGGCTGGCTCTGTGTGTGTATGTGTGGCTCTGTGTGTGTGTGTGGGTGAAAACGCAATAGGTCTCGCATTTGCGAAAGAATAAGCCATTGGCATTGTAAATGACAATGCCATTTATTTATCTGTTTTCAAAACCAACACATAAATGAAAATGTTGCCATTTACAATGCCAATAGCTCTAACTTTTGCAAAGGCAAGACCGTTGCATTGTAAATGCTTGTTCTTCTATATCAGGGACCAGGTAACAGTTTACTTCATCAGTCCTCTTGAAATTCACTGGCTAATGCCCACTACTCACAAACATAATTTTATATTTTTATGCTAAACATTTAAATAGGCCACTACATAGTTTACATATAAGTTATTTCATTATATACTTATGAGTCTCTGTTTTATTTGATTGTATCTATCACAGTGTGTAAATATGATCATAACAGTTGTATCTATAAGTGCTTCACTCTTGAAATATTGGGTAAAATATAAAATAATATTTAAACAAACAAATTAATTAAATAAATTAGTTTTATGTACAGCAACACTTTAAAGTCAGAGTTTGTAACTATTTATCCATAAATGTACATATGGGACGTTATATAATGCAACTTTACATCTGTTTATTATTTTCCGTATGCATCTATACCTTTGTATGTAGTTTCTATCTATGTATATATTACTTTACTCCTGTTTAAAAATAACCTTTAACTGTCTCCAAATCACTACTCTAGATCTTATCCTATACCATTTTCAATATATATTGTATACCTCCAATCTCTGACTTATCCCAAACCTCATTGTGCTACCATGATCTCCCTAATAACCCCTTTTAATCTCTTCCCTCCTCTTTTTCTTCTTTGACTCATCGCAAACCTCATTTTACTGCTATGATCTCCCAAATAACGCTCGAGACTCCTCCTTCCTCTATCCTTCCTTAACTGTATTCAATCCAATGAACAGACTCACATGTCCACTGCTGAAGGTAACAACGAAGGTTTCCCTATACTAACCCACCACTAATCCACTTTGGGTTCCAGAGTAGCATGTTACTTGCCAGAAAGTGTTTCAATGCCTGATCCAAGGTAGTAAGCGCTATATAAGCACAATTACAATTACATTTATATTATATGGCCTCTTTAGCAGTATGTTGAAAGGGTACACATTTCAGGGTGAAGGGTCAGTGCTTGTTAAGCATCAGTGATGAAACCGGTGAGTCTTAAATCATATGGGAAATGGATCCTAACTGTTCATGGAGTGAATGGACTCTGTTTTTCCTAAAGTTCTGTAGTTAACATTCTCAACATTTTGAAATCATTGAGTAAATTTAAGGCAAGCAGCACATTATTAAGGTTTGCAATATTTTAGATGTGCAAGCTTAGACTGACAGAGCTATCACTGTCCTTCACATAGTTCACACAATTCACTGTTTTCTGTCCCATACTCTGAAGCATACATTTCTCCTTATACAACTCTTAAAAGTACTGAAAAATGCACCCATTCCTTCCTTGAAATGCAATCAGAACTGTTGCTCAAGTCCTTGTACTCTCACATCTTCATGGTGGAAATACCATGCTCTGTGGCCTCCCAAGCTCCTCTCTGGCCCCCTAACGGGCATCCAAGACATCTCATCAGAGGCCTGAAGAAATATGATCACATCCCTAAAATCCCAACAGTAGTTAACTGCCTCCCCTTCCCAGCTTACACCACCTTCAATACCAGCTGCATCATAAGCCACTGCGACTGGCACCCCCATCTATCTGGCTAACAAGCTTCCCATCTCTAGTGACTAGTGGCTCACCCACACTTTGGTCAACATCAGACTGGAGCTAAATTAGTGTAAAAAAATAAAAAAACAGGGCAAAAGCTATTTTACATATATGCATCCATGATCTGTAACATCGTTGCTCTGTCAATCAGGAATGTCCCAACCCTGATACAATTCAGGAACAAGTTGAAGACACAGCTTTCTAAATAACACTACATCCTGATGCAGTGACAGTCCAAAGACTGGCTGCCACTCAAATTAATTGTTTTTTGCAGATTTTTATATAGCGCAAACTCGACAAAAAGGTATTGGAGCACTTTACACGAGCACCAGTTACGTACAAAAGGACATATTCATTTTTTTGGTAGGCACGGTGAGATTAAGTGACTTGCCCAGAATCACAGTATGTGGAATCAACACCGAGGCTCGAATCTTGGTTTCCCAGCTCCAAGGTCAGCAGTCTAACCGTGAGACCACACCCTCTCTCCAATTGTTGACAATATCCTTGCTGTTGACCCCTTAAAGCATGGGTACTCATAGTACGGCCCGGCCACCAGAGGCACGGCAAGCCTTCCCTAGTGGCCCACGGACCTTGCAGACATCTTACCCAAGTTAATAAAAAAACAATTAAACAGTGTCTGCAAACACTGCTCAGGACTCTGACAGACTCTGCTGCTCTGTGGGGGCCCAGCATTCCAAAGATAGTCAGAGTGGAGCTTCAGGGGCGCTAGGAGGTGAAATACAAAAGCCTCATTAACATACAAATAGTCTATTAAAGACACGTGAAGTGCTCGGGTGTGGCTATGTGTGTGTGTATGTGCCTGGGAAGTTGTCTCAACCCGGGCACACACAGGCAGGGTGAGATGATAAAGGGAGGCAGAGGGAGGGAGGGAAAGGGAGGGAGACAGAGGCAGACAGAGGGAGAGCGAGGGAGGGAGGGAAAGGAGGAAGGGAAGGGGAGGCAGACAGAGGGAGAGCGAGGGAGGGAGGTAGAGGGAGGGAGAGCGAGGGAAAGGGAGGGGTGGGAGAGTGAGGGAAAGGGAGGGGGAGGGAGAGCAAGGGAGGGAGAGGGAGGGAGAGCGAGGGACGGAGGAAAATCGAGGGAGGGCGAGGGAGAGCGAGGGAGAGGGAGAGGGAGGGAGGGAGAGAAAGGGAGGCAGACAGAGGGAGAGCGATGGAGGGCGGAAAAGGAGGGAGAGAAAGGGAGGCAGAGAGAGGGAGAGCTAGGGAGGGAAGTAAAGGGAGGGAGAGGGAGGGAGAGCGAGGGAGGGAGGGAAAGGGAGGCACACAGAGGGAGAGCGAGGGAGGGAGGTAGAGGGAGGGAGACAGAGAGAGAGGGAAAGGGAGATGGAGGGAAAGCAAGAGAGGGAGAGGAGGGAGAGCGAGAGCGAGGGAGGGATGGAAAGGGAGGGAGAGGGAGGGAGAGCGAGGGAGGAAGGGAAAGGGAGGCAGACATAGGGAGAGCGAGGGAGGGAGGGAAAGGAGGGAGGGAAAGGGAAGCAGAGAGAGGGAGAGGGAGGGAGGGAAGGAAAGGGAGGGAGAGGGAGAGGGGGGAGGGATGGAAAGGGAGGCAGACAGAGGAGAGCCAGGGAGGGAGGTAGAGGGAGGGAGACAGGGAGGGAGGGAAAGGGAGGGGGAGGGAGAGCGAGGGAGGGAAAGGGAGGGAAAGGGAGGCA
Source organism: Lissotriton vulgaris (assembly GCF_964263255.1). Classification (NCBI taxonomy): domain Eukaryota; kingdom Metazoa; phylum Chordata; class Amphibia; order Caudata; family Salamandridae; genus Lissotriton; species Lissotriton vulgaris. The sequence continues at coordinate 1,121,945,844 of NC_141687.1, forward strand.
GACAGAGGGAGAGCCAGGGAGTGAGGGAAAGGGAGAACAAGGGAGGGAGGGAAAGGGAGACAGAGAGAGGGAGACAGAGAAAGGGGGAGGGAGGGAGACAGAGGGAGGGAGACAGACGGAGACAGACAGAGGGAGGGAGACAGACAGAGGGAGGGAGGCAGAGGGAGGGAGACAGATAGAGGGAGGGATACAGACAGAGAGAGGGATACAGACAGAGGGAGGGAGAGGGTGACAGAGGGAGACAGAGGGTGGGAGAAAGACAGAGGGAGACAAACAGAGGGAGGGAGAGGGTAACAGAGGGAGACAGAGGGAGGAAGACGGACTGATGGAGACAGAGAAAGGGCGACAGACAGAGGGAGGAGGGAGGCAGAGGGAGGATGGAGAAGGAGAGTGGATGGAGACAGAGGGAGGAGGGAGATAGAGGGAGGAGGGAGACAGAGGAAGAAGGGAGACAGAGGGAGGAGGGAGATAGAGGAAGGGAGACAAAAAGAGGGAGACACAGAGAGGTAGACAGACAGAGGGAGACAAAGAGGGAGAGGGAGGGAGACAGAGGGAGACAGACAGAGGGAGACAAAGAGAGGGAGAGAAACAGAGGGAGACAAGGAGAGGGAGAGGGAGGGAGACAGAGATGGGGAGAGGGAGGAGACAGAAGGTGAGAAACAGAGGGAGGGAAGAGGGAGGGAGGGAGGAGGGAGGGAGACAGAGGGTGACAGACTGAGGAAGGGAGACAGAGGGTGACAGACAGAGGGAGGGAGGAGGGTGACAGACAGAGGGAGGGAGGAGGGAGGGCAAAGGGGGACAGACAGTGGGAGGAGGGTGACAGACAGAGGGAGGTAGGAGGGGGAGGAGGATAACAGACAGAGGGAGGGAGGAGGGTGACAGAGGGAGGAGGGCAACAGAGGGAGGAGGGCGACAGAGTGAGGGAGACAGAGAGAGAGAGGGAAGGAGAGAGAGGGAGACAGAGAGGGAGAGGGAAGGAGAGAGAGGGAGACAGAGAGGGAGAGGGATGGAGAGAGAGGGAGACAGAGAGAGAGAGAGGGAGACAAAGAGAGAGAGAGAGGAAGAGAGGGAGACTGTAGGAAGGTGGATACCTGACTATGGTTACCCCAGATTTGTTTGCCTAGTGTTTAGCTGATTTGCGACTTAGTTGGCCTGGGATCCTGCTACTCAGGGCCCCAGGCTATCTGCTCTCACTGTAAAATGGACTACATGTACTTTAGGTACATCTCCAATTGGATATTGGGTCACCTTATGAGCCCCTGTAAAGTGTACTATAGGTACCCAGGGCATAGGTGTCAAGTCAAAAGGCACTTTATTCGATTAAATCAAAATCATAAAAGTATGCTATACAAATACATAAAAACATCATGCAAAGCTGTAAAAATACTGTACATTTAAAATTCATTAACAAAAACATATACATATACAAATACATATACATACACAAAGACATATTCATTAACAAATACATATAGAGTGACCTAGCACACAGCAATTACACTGTTATCAAAAATAATTCATATTCCTTTATAAAAATATATGTGGGTTGGACCAGAGCCTAGAAATTAGTTCATACTATCAGGTATAGGAGAAACATTTACATTAACTCCATCTAGACTCGTATGGAGTCTCTTCCGTCTAGCACGGATAGATGCAATCAGAAAATTGGCTACAAAGAACATCACCCGATGATTTTCCATTAATTGTAAAAACAATAGTGCTGGTTTCAGCGGTAGGAACCCCATTTCCCTCAGGAGAGTCTTAATATACTTTCCCTGCCTTCCGAGAAGAAGGGACAGAAAAAGATAAAACGTATCAAATCCTGATCGGAAAAATTATCACATTCACATGGTGCATTTTCCATTGGAGTGCACCAGTTCTCATAGGTACCCAACAGAAAGTGTACCTGATTAAATCTAAATTTAGTTAGCAACCAACGATGATAAGGACGTGTAACAATAGTCAGATACGGTTGCATTGACATTGAGTTAATCAGCATAAAATGTGATCTTACTGTCGGTTTAGAGATTTCAATCGACTCTCTATCCATATCTCGGGACCTAATGAAATTTTATTTTACCCACTTAATATCATCTTTAATCAAATTTTCCGGATTTAAATATAGTTCCGGTCGACCCAGGAGTGCAGTGGTTGTTTTGATGTATGCCAACCATTTAATATCAGCCACTCTATCCCGCCCCAAACAGTCCTTAATAATTTTATGATTCAATGTAAGTTTAGGGTTAAGCCAAGTTCTGATCCATAGTAAAAGCGGTGCCATGTTTAACATGTCCGCAATATAACCCATACCCAACTCTGCATGGACCGCAAAAGATGAAGTGGATTGGGGAAGACCCAAGAGGGAACGCAAAAATGTATTTTCCTCTCTCTGAATCAAAGATAGATCTTTATAGCCCCAGATTGCTGCCCCATACCTGGCTATGGCCATAGTTTTGGCTCTGTAGATCGCCAAAATGGCCTCAGGAGGTTTCCCACCCAGTCTTTTCGCAAAGCCAAGTATTGCAGCCGATGAGGGGGCGCTAGAGGGCGCACTTGCGGAATGGCTGCCTAAACGTGCAGCTCCCGCTCCTTGGACATATATCCTTCCTTAATCCTGCACCACGGGGTGCTATATCGCCCTAAAAAGACTGGATTCCACATCCTTGTGTTGCACCCTGCACTCGTTCCGAGTTTGGAGCCGCTGTAAGCTTAGAGGCAGAAGTTACGGGCTGTTGAACTCCGCCCGGCTTGAGCTCCGGAGCCGGGGAGGGCGGGCGCCCGGCCACCGCGATCACGCGACCTCGGGGACTGCCACGAGGACCCAGGGCCGCGCCAGGACTCCTTCCTCTTGATCCTTCCGGGACGGTGTGCGGAGACTACCGTGTAGGTAGGCGGCTGCTGTGGACTTCCCTTGGGTCCCCCCCCCTCCCCAAGCCACTCGTGGACTCACCTCACTAGCGCTGAGGAGGGGGCATTCCCCGCACGGCAGGCAGAGCTGTGGCCCCCTGGGACTGCCGACCTTGTCTCCCATAATGCCGCGGACCCAAGCCTGTGTGGTGCGGACCTCTGAATCTGCCTTCTGGGGGTCGGAGGTGGGCCCCCCCTGTTGCGCAGTGCCCCCTGCCACGTTCCCGCCTCACTCACCGGCTTCCTGCTGGGACGTGGGGGGTGCCATCCTGCAGGACACTTTACACGGCTGCTGCTAGCCACGCTCTGACCTTCTGGCTCGGCCCCTGCTGTCCGCTGCTCCCCGTCCGGAAACCTGCTGAAGGTGACTGTAGCTGCGACCACGCACCCCTGGCTGGCTGCTCACTCACTGCCTCCTGGCGCTATAAGGCTGAATAGCGCTTCTTCTTGGTGTCGCCCCTACCGCTGTTCATAGGGACTTACCGTGCCTGAGATCCTCCTACCTCCTACTGTTCCTGGCCTTCCTACTAGGCCTGCACCAGCGTCGGGTCGCATTGACCCCCCTCATTGTGGCCCATCGCCTGTCGCCGGACACTGTCATGGGGCGACCCGAGACCCGCCAGCCTAAGCTAAGCTTCGACAGTGCGCGCAAGAACGCCACATCATCACAGATAAACCAGGGGCCCAGCGCGCCGCCTCCGCCACCCTCCTCACCTCCGACCCCTGCTGTGGACCTTACCAACTTGATGCAGGAAATGCGTCAAGGCTTTGCCACCGTTGTGGAGAAAGTGGACGGGGTCACGGCCCGTCTGGACGCCCTGGTTCACAAAGTTGATCGCCATGAAGAGCGCATCACTGCTGTGGAGCAGCGGATCTCTGACAACACTGACATGGCCCCGACCCATACGGCGCAGCTGGCCAGAATGGACAACCTGCTTCGTATTATAGCGGCGAAGAACGAGGACTTGGAGGCGCGTAGCCGGCGAAACAACATTCGCATTACTAATGTGCCGGAATCCACGGCCACTGGCAGGATGGAACTATATGTGGAGAAACTGCTTAGGGGCTCGATCGGAGAGGAAGCTTTCTCGCCTCAATTCATTGTGGAGAGGGCCCACCGTTCCCTGGCACCTATGCCACAGCCTGGTCTGCCACCGAGGCCTATAATTGCTCGTCTCTTGAACTATCGCGATCGCGATGCCGCCCTCAGAGCTGCTCGAACTCAAAGATCGTTGCAGTATGAAGGGATCACTTTCTCCATCTATCCCGACTTTACGCCAATGGTTCAGGACGAACGGCGCAAGTTCCTCCCAGTGAAAAAAAAACTGCGAGAAGCTCAAATAGACTATGCCCTTTTGTATCCTGAAAAAGCTCCGAGTCACCCATCAAGGCAAGCAAAGTTTTTTTACTAACCCGCAAAAGGCTGAGGACTTCCTGAAGAAGATCCGACGGGCACGTAGGGATGAGCAGAACCCTGCGGACGACCTGGAGAATGACGACCTGCCTCCGGTGCATCGCGATGACTAACCATCACCTCACTCTTTGAGCTGCAAATACACTACACCGACCTGCCTGCTGACAACGACTTGGACACTGATAGCTGGGATGCTACACGAGTGATGGACCTGCATGAACCTTGCACCCCAGTGGTAATGTACACCAAGGACCGCCGTCTCTGCCCTAGTCTCCACCGAGGGCGGTATAGTTCTGGAGCTAGGGATCAGATGGTGGCAGTGCGCGCTCTATGTTGTACCCCTATCCGGTGTTCCCCATTGCACTGTTGCGTTTTTGCGCTGTTTGCGCTAATAAAGTTGGGAGGGGAGGGGAGGGAGGAGTGCTCTATGGGTGGGTTCCACGGCTTCTGGCATGATTGGGATGCTGGGGTGGGAGGGGGGGGGTTGGAATTGATGTTGCTGCTGCGGTTGAAAGAGAGGTTGGGGAGGGACTGCGAGGGTGGGATTCGTGGCTTCTGGCATGTTTGGGATGCTGGGGTGGGTGGGGGGAGGTTGGATTTTAAGAGGCTTCTGTTGCTTAGACTGTACTTTTATTTGCTGAACTGGTGTTTCTTTGGGTGGGGACGAGGCGGCTATGGCACTGACGTTAGGCTTTATAGGTCGCTTTCACATATAGGATTGCTATGTCCATGGCAGTATTGCATGCAAATGCTAGATTGACATGCTTATCGTGGAATGTCAGGGGTCTGAACAATGCTAAGAAATGCAGAAATATAATTGCCTATCTGAACAGACATCATGTGCAAGTTGTTATGTTGCAGGAGACGCATCTGCCTGCTCAGGGCGTTGCCACGTTTGCGACAAAATGGGCTAGTACCCGTGTTTTTTCCTCATACTCGACATATGCAAGGGGGGTTGCGGTGCTCATTGCCAGCGGAGTGCCTTTTCATCGTCTCGGAGAGGCGGTGGACAAAGAAGGGCGTTATGCTTTATTGTGGGGAAGAATTGGCCGTGATGTATATGTATTTGTATCTATGTACGCACCGAATGTTGATACTCCTGCCTTTTATTCCACGTTGTGGGGGAAGATTGTAGCTGTTGGGGCAAGACATGTTGTGTGGGGTGGAGATTTCAACCTCGCACTAGTGCCCCCCATGGATAGGGCGGATGGTGTCAGCTCCTACAAGCCCAAGTCTAGGGAGACGTTGGAGGGAATCATGGAGGAGGGTGGACTTCTAGATGCCTGGAGACACCTGCATATCCAGAAGCGGGAAGGGACACACTTTACCTCACACACCGGGACATGGGCGCGTCTCGACTATTTTCTGGTTGACAGAGAGGTTACTGCGGAGTTGGTAAGAGTAGAGCACCTGCCTAGGACCTTTTCCGATCACAGCCCTGTGTCTATGCAATTCAGCATTCCTGGGTGGGACGATCCACGTCCTCAGTGGCGACTGCACCCTGATGTGCTTTTGGACAATGTCTTCTGTACTGAGCTGGGTGAGGAGATAGCAGATTTTTTCCCAAGAAATAAAGGCTCGGTAAAGTCAGTTGAACACATCTGGGAGGCTTTCAAGGTCACCATTAGGGGCTTCTGCATCTCCAAAAGTCACGGGGTGCTGCGTGATATCCTACGGTCCATAGCTGCACTGGAGCGCGACCTGAGGGCTCTGGAACACCGCATGATCACAAATTCTGATCCACACCTTCACGCCACCTTTAGGGAGACACTATCAAAGTTTGAAGAGGAGGCAGCCAGGGAGGCGAAGTATCGGGGCAAACACTGGGTGGCTCGGAAATATTGTGAGGGTGATAGGCCTGGAAAAGTGCTCGCTGCAATCACACGACCTTCACGGGTGCACAACACTATACTTGAGATTACTGACGACACCGGCACTGTAGTCAGGGACCCGGCAGAGGTACTGTCCACCTTCACAACACACTACTCTTCACTTTATACTTCTACGGCAGTGGAACACACCTCATACGCTGAATACCTTAACGAGGTGGCATTGTGCTGGCTCAGCGATGGGGACAGGGAGTTTCTTGCGGCTCCTTTCGAGCTAGACGAGGTTCATGAAGCCATCATGTACCTTCGGAATGGCAAGGCGCCGGGGCTCGATGGCTTACCCGCCGAATTTTATAAAACCTACGTCGACATAATGGCACCGGTGCTCTGCGAGGTCTTCACGGAATCCCTAGCCGATGGGATACTTCCCCGCTCTATGCGTGAGGTGGTCATCACCTCCCTTCTGAAACCGGATAAAAACCCCACCACCTGTGACTCATACTGGCCACTATCCCTACTAAACTGTGATGTCAAGATTCTGGCCAAGGTCTTAGCCACCCGACTGTCGCTGCTCATGACCAGGCTGGTCCTACCCGATCAGTCTGGCTTTGTGGCGGGAAGGTCTACGTCCCATAATCTTCGCACCCTCTTTGCCTTGCTTCGCACGGTTCACCCCGACATCCCTGTCGCAGCCGTGTTCCTGGATGCCACTAAGGCATTCGACTCGATCGAATGGCCTTACCTGTTTTCGGTTCTAGCCAGCATGGGTTTTCCCAAATTATTTCTCTCTTGGGTTCGACTTTTGTATACGGACCCCACTGCGAGGGTGCTAATCAATGGCCGCCTGTCACTACCTATCGCACTTACTAGAGGCACCCGGCAGGGATGCCCGCTCTCTCCCCTACTTTTTGCCATCGCGGTCGAACCGCTCGCCTGTCGTTTATGGCAGCTACACCGGGAGGGAGCAGTGCAATGTCTGCAACGGCAAATAGATGTGTCCCTATATGCTGATGATATCACACTATACGTTAAACATCCCGAGACGCATCTCAATCCCCTGCTTCGAGAATTCATAATGTTCGGAGGGGTATCGGGTGTCCACATCAATTGGGCAAAGTCGCAGTTTTTTCCCCTCACGGATGCAGTGCATGTCTTCCCTCTCGATTACCCACTAGAGTGGTGTAGCGATGATCTTAAATATTTGGGGATTCGTATATCTCGCGATAGAGATGAGACGTTACGTGCCAATTATGGAGTAGCCATGACCAAGTTAACTGCTTCAGTGGACAGATGGATCACATTGCCGCTCTCCATGGCGGGTAGAGCCTCGCTCATTCAAATGGTGATCTTACCTCGCTTCCTGTATCTTTTTCTTAATATCCCCTATTACCCTGCCGCATTTTTCTTCAGGACGCTCCGCACGGAGCTGCGCAGGCTTTTCTGGGGTGGCAAATCCCCCCGCTTAAAATGGTCGACGCTGACCCTCCCCTATGATAGAGGTGGCTTTGACGTCCCTGATTTTGAAACTTACTACCAATGTGCACAGGCGCACTTTGCCTACCATTGGATGGCTCCGACTCCTTTCATGCCGCACATAGCGGTAGAGGACTGGATCGTACACCCTATACCACTCAACGGTCTGCTGCACTGTCCTGAGACGTCTATCACCACTGCGAACACCTCAGTTTCCTGCACATTAGACGCATGGCGCCGCATTGCTAGACACCTGTCATGCCCATTACCCTACTCTCCTAAATTACCACTTTCTTACCACCCACAACTATCTCTCTTATCGGAACGAGGTTTCCGTCAATTATGTGACAAATTACACATCGCCTGTTGGGGTGACCTGTTCAATGAGAGTAGCTTCAAGACTACGGAACTGTTCTTTAAGGCACAAACGCACACATCCCTTGAACTCTTTTACTACATTCGGCTACGTGAGGGGATGCGGGACATCTTACCTGATTATCCCAATGAACCTGAGACCCTAGCACCACTGCACTTCCTGCTGGGATCACAAGACGGGACCCACTTGGTCTCTGGTCTTTACCGCCAAATCCGCAATGCTGCCCCGGAGCCGGTCTCTAGTGCTCGGTTGCGCTGGTCTGCTGAACTCGCCATCGACATTACCGATGAGCAGTGGAAATACTGTTGCACGCTCACCTCTCGCGTGTCTGCTAGCAGCAGATTGAAAATTATTCACTACAAATTCCTTCAGAGGATATACTATACTCCGACTCGGAAATATAGGTTCGGTTTGGCTGACAGCGACCGCTGTGAACGCTGCCGTGCTGACCATGCTGATTTCCTGCACCTTGCATGGGACTGTCCTCAGGTTGCTCATTACTGGCAGCTGGTTGTAGAGGCAATTGCGGAGATGGTGGGTGAGGCGGTGCCCGCAGAACCCTTGGTCGCCATCCTCGGATACACGATGCAATTGCCTAAAGGGTGCCGGAAATTTGTTGACACCGCCTTGCTCTTAGCCAAGCGACGCGTTGCTTGCCGCTGGGGTAGAGGAAGAGCGCCTAAGTTTAAGGACTGGCTTACAGATTTGACATATTGCCAAGACCAACACACCACTTTTGCCGAATTGATACCCCTCTCTTGCAGGCCCAGAGATATTTGGGAACCACTAATGCACTATCTGCTCATGCGCCCGGACGACGATGCACGTTCGGGCGACCTGCCTGCCCCTCCTCAGCGCGCTAGCACCCCTCCCGGATCGCAGCCCCTTGATACCTCCTGCGACATCTGATTCTCCTCGTCCCCACACGCTCTCATGCCCCTGCAGCGTCCTGAATGAACTAGGCCACCCTGTCTTGGCCTGACCTACACCCCCCCCCCCCTCTCTGGGCATGAATGTTCCCTTTTTCTGCATCCACAGCCCGTTTCACACTCTTGCTAGATGACACCCCATTTTATTTTCTGCAACTATAGGACACACCTTTGCAGACTTCTTTGTCAGTTCCGCCATGGGCTGCGGCCTGCCTGACCCACCTTGCTGCACCACACTTTATTTGCACTTTAGTACAGTCACATACGGCCTCGTAGTTATTACCTGAGTTGGGAAGTTTTGGGTTCTTGTTTTGGAAAAAAAAAATAGGAGAGGGATTTCATCTCTCGACTACAAAACCCTGTTCGCCTGCTGCTCATCCTTGCTTGTCCTACTCCCCGGGCTGCAGAACCAGAATCATGTATGTTTTTCTATACGCTGCCGGGCCCCCAGGATGCCGGCTTCTGGGCTGTGTACTGTTCATAACTTTTGCTGCCAGCCTCCGGGTTGTAGGCGGACCAAGCTGTGTACCATACTCTGTTTACTCCAATAAAGCAGGTTGAACCCCAAAAAAAAATAAAAAGTATTGCAGCCGATGATTTTTTCACTGCTACTCTTTTATTTGCCACTTGGGGGGCCCAGCTGCCCAGGTCATCAAACACTACACCAAGATATGTGAAGATTTTTACTTTTGATATTACTGAGCCATTGCACGAGAGGGTCTTGGTATTATTTCTTCCTCTCCCAACAAACATCACATGCGATTTCTCCACATTAATTACAAGTTCCAGGTTTTGCATAAAATTCCCAAAGGAGTTTAGGAGGCGTTGCAAACCTATGGGAGTCCTCGACAGCAGCACTGTATCGTCAGCATATAATAATACTGGCAATTTAGTACCCCCCATACACGGGACGTCTACAGATGCCGCCGCCAAATTTGCACTTAATGAATTAATATATAAAGAAAATAACATTGGGGCCAAAATACACCCCTGTCGAACTCCCCTCCCGGACTTAAAATCAGCCGTACACTTCCCATCTTGCGACATGCGTATGGCCGCTTTCAGGTCCCTATGCAATTCAGCCAGGAAGTACACCAATGCCTGGTCTAGGCCCATATCCAACAGCATGGTCCACAGCTTTGACCTATTTACTAGGTCAAAAGCTGTGGACAAGTCCATAAACGCTAGATAGATTGACCCTCCTGCGGCCACAGTGTATTTACTGACTATTAGATGTAAATTGAGGCACTGGTCCTCAGTTCCTCTGCCAGATCTAAAACCATACTGTGCATCACACAAGATGTCATTGTTGGTTTCCCAAGTTGCAATTTTAGCTAGGATAACCTTCCCTAGTATTTTAAAGGACGAATCCAACAACTATATCGGCCTATAACATCTTGCGTCCCCCCTCTGGCCCTTCTTAAAAATAGGGACTATTATAGACCGTGACCAGGTCGTAGGCAATCTGCTTTTATCGATGCTGGCTATATTGAAAACATTTGTGAGGGCAATTGACCATATGGAAGGGTTGGATTTGTACATATCTGCAGGTACCCCATCTGGGCCGGGGGCCTTATGAGCAGTTGTGTCCTCAATAGCCTTTAGGACTTCCTTAATGGTGAACCGCAAAGGTGGCCCTGATTGTGCACTTACTGTTGGTACAAATGGATCTATCTGGAGGTTGCTCCCATATATTTTTTCAAAGTGGTTCAGCCAATCTTTTTCAGATATATTCAATTCCAGCGGGGAGTTTTCTTTCTCACTGAACAAGGGTGTATTTACGATTTCCCAAAATTTGGAACTATCCCTCAGGGTGGCCCTATCATAGAGTGAGTCCCAAGCATTTTTCTTAATCTCTTTCTTACGTGTCTCTACAATAGATTTATAATTTTTCCTTAGTCTGGCCACTACTTGGGTGTCCCGGGGTGACTTTTTTAGTGCTGCCAATAAATCTCTGTGGGCCTTTGAGCATTTTGCGTCAAACCACCCATACAGTTTTTGCTCCTTGTGTTTCGTCTTAGATGTTAGATTCGAGCTTACTTGTTTACAAATAATTTCGAAGGAGGTAATAATGTCCCCTCCAAACCTAAGAGGGTCCAAACAGGTGTTAATTTCATCTCCCACCTTTTCGGTAAGTTCACAGAAAAAATCCTCTGGGATAATTTTACTCCACTTGACCCGCCTCCCCTGGTCATGCACAGATAAGTCCATGTGGTGGGCAGTCTTTGTATTTGTAGCAAGTATCGCTAAATTTTTATTACTTAATTCCATAACTACTAGGTTATGGTCACTAAAAGTAGTGTGTACAGCATTATAAAAAATAACATTTTGTAGCAAACCTGGGGACACAAATATGAAGTCAATAATAGAGTTTGAGTCTCTTGCACTGTAAGTAGCTACCCGTTCATTAGGGTCGATAAACTCTGGCTCGGATAAATCGACATCGGACAGTAGTTCTTCTAGCGCAACCCCCTTTATAGAGTGTTCAAAATGAGAGTGGGGGAGACAATCCATATCTGAGTACACCCTGTACTGACAATTTTGCTGACACAAATGTATATTAAAATCCCCAAGTAAAATTAAATGAACAAAAGTGGTTTGACTCTCCTTATAGGTGGTTAAAAATTTCGCTAATGCGTTAATATTTTCGTTACAGTGCGTGCCATGAGGCGCATTATAAAAGTTAACATAAAGTATCTTGACATTGTTAGGTAAGGTTATTTCACAGGCTAAGAGATTATGGGATGTGGTGCTTATGATTTGCACAACTCCCCTGTGTTTGACGGAGATTAGGAACATGAGCCCACCTCGATCTCTCCCTGAACTGGAACTTTGGGCAGCTTTAAAATAAGAAGAATACCCATCCAGCCAGAAGTTACAATCTCTATCCCAAGTCTCCTGGAGAGCCACCACCTCATAGCCCCTTAGTTGTTCCAACCATATAGCATCATCTCTCTTGGAACGGAGACCAGCAATATTCCAGCTTGCGATTTTAACGTTGTCCCCACCCTCCCTATCAATGATGGTAATGGATTGAGTCTGGTCTGTATCAGCAACACTACCAGTCAGTCAGTCATTTTCATCTAAATGAGACAAGGCAGTAAATCTGTTTGTTAGTGTTAAGGTAGCCCGGTTTGTAGGTCTGATGGGGTCAATATGACTCGGAGTAAAGTTAGGTGTTTGCAAGGCCCATGATGACAGCCCAGAACCCCCTCTGCTGGTACCATGCTGCTTATCCTTGCCTAGGGGTAATTTGGGAGTAGGTGGCGGAGGGTAAAAATAACCAAGTGGTACAGCTCGGATCCTTCCAACCTTAACATCCGTGGCATCCCAAAATAGGCGAGCAGCCTCATGGGGGCTGTTAAAATTAACAATTATGCAATCACCGGGAAGGTTTTTAGCCGTATACCCCAACCAGTCAACCCGTCTTCCCATAGTAATATGGGTGGATATATCCCTTGGCCCTGAGCAATTTTCATCACACCATGCTTTTACATTTGCTAACAAGGAATGCTGGGACTCCTCCTCCCCTGGATTCAAGTGTGGGATATTTACCAGGACAGCGACAAAGGGGGTCGCCTCAGGTGGTAAATGAGTACGGGGCTTCCACCGTGATCTTCTTTCCACCTGTGGCTGTTCACCTTGGCGTGCTATGGTATTCCCAGCTACATTGTTCACCTTGTCCCCAACTTGGGTCCACACCAGGTGATCGGTCGGCCCAGCCAAATTGACGGCGCGATTTGGGTATGATGGCACAGGGGGAAGTGGGGGGAGGGTTGGAACAATTGGAGTAACACTCCCTATCCCCTCCATTGGTGTTTCATGTTGGTCATTGGGGGCTGGTATAGCCGTGGGAATCGAGGTTGGGCATGCAGGTACTTTAGGGCATAACAACATATTTAACCTATCACATTTCCCCACAATTTCCGATACACAGTCTTTTAAAGTCTCCACAATATCGTTAGCGATCTGAACAAGGGTACTTTCAATTTTATCAGTAAACATTTTTTCCACCATGTCCCTTATGCCTTTTTCAAATCTCCTAGACATATAGCGGGATGTGGCAACATGCTGCGTGGAGATCCTTTTTGTTCTCTTTAGGCACCTTTTGGTACGCTTAACAGCTGGGGGTTCAGGATCTTGTGCACAACTATGGTGATCAGCTGCACCCAGCAAATTAGGTTCATCAGGGATTATAGCAGTACATAGGGGTTGTGATGCCCGGTCTTTAGCAGTAATGATCTGAACAGAGGGCTTCAAAGGTATGGATTGTCTCCCAGACAGAGGGGGCACCTGGTGATCCAAGAGAGGTGTGTCTAGCCCCAGTTCACGTTCAGTTGCTGCAATCTCCTGGTTCAATTTCCCTACAGCAGATGTTAGATAGGACATAATGCTGGCAGAGGATTGAGCATTCCGTGGAACTTTTGATTTACCTGTACCACCGGTGATAGATGTTTGGAGTTTCCGCTTACCCATGGTGTAGGTAGGGCTTTAGGGGGGTGACCGTCCCGTCCCTCTTCGTCCCTAGACGGCCACAGACGGCCCGGCGTCGCCCGCGCGCGTCCCGCGACGCGGGAGGAAGGGCTTGTTTTTGTCCGCCTCCCTACGGAAGCCCCAGCAGTCAGTCGGCGTCCCCGCACAGCAGGGGACGCTGGGAGTTGTAGTTTTGCCTTAACGCCCCACTCGGTGGCCGCGTGTGTCCTGCGGCGGCGGAGGCGCTGGAAAACCCTGGAAGGCTGCCGGTAAGTGTCCTGCTGCCGGTATGGCCCTGATGCAAATTGGACCCCCGCTCCACCGGAGGAAGGGCTCGTTTTTGTCCGCCTCCCTACGGAAGCCCAAGCAGTCAGTCGGCGTCCCCGCACAGCAGGGGACGCTGGGAGTTGTAGTTTTGCCTTAACGCCCCACTCGGCGGCCGCGTGTGTCCTGCGGCGGCGGAGGCGCTGGAAAACCCTGGAAGGCTGCCGGTAAGTGTCCTGCTGCCGGTATGGCCCTGATGCAAATTGGAGGGATGGAAAGGGAAGCAGAGAGAGGGAGAGGGAGGGAGGGAAGGAAAGGGAGGGAGAGGGAGAGGGAGGGAGGGATGGAAAGGGAGGCAGACAGAGGAGAGCCAGGGAGGGAGGTAGAGGGAGGGAGACAGGGAGGGAGGGAAAGGGAGGGGGAGGGAGAGCGAGGGAGGGAAAGGGAGGGAAAGGGAGGCAGACAGAGGGAGAGCCAGGGAGTGAGGGAAAGGGAGAACAAGGGAGGGAGGGAAAGGGAGACAGAGAGAGGGAGACAGAGAAAGGGAGACAGAGAAAGGGAGAGGGAGGGAGACAGAGGGAGGGAGACAGAGGGAGGGAGGCAGAGGGAGGGAGACAGATAGAGGGAGGGATACAGACAGAGAGGGATACAGACAGAGGGAGGGAGAGGGTGACAGAGGGAGACAGAGGGTGGGAGAAAGACAGAGGGAGACAAACAGAGGGAGGGAGAGGGTAACAGAGGGAGACAGAGGGAGGAAGACGGACTGATGGAGACAGAGAAAGGGCGACAGACAGAGGGAGGAGGGAGGCAGAGGGAGGATGGAGAAGGAGAGTGGATGGAGACAGAGGGAGGAGGGAGATAGAGGGAGGAGGGAGACAGAGGAAGAAGGGAGACAGAGGGAGGAGGGAGATAGAGGAAGGGAGACAAAAAGAGGGAGACACAGAGAGGGAGACAGACAGAGGGAGACAAAGAGGGAGAGGGAGGGAGACAGACAGAGGGAGACAAAGAGAGGGAGAGAAACAGAGGGAGACAAGGAGAGGGAGAGGGAGGGAGACAGAGATGGGGAGAGGGAGGAGACAGAAGGTGAGAAACAGAGGGAGGGAAGAGGGAGGGAGGGAGGAGGGAGGGAGACAGAGGGTGACAGACTGAGGGAGGGAGACAGAGGGTGACAGACAGAGGGAGGGAGGAGGGTGACAGACAGAGGGAGGGAGGAGGGAGGGCGAAGGGGGACAGACAGTGGGAGGAGGGTGACAGACAGAGGGAGGTAGGAGGGGGAGGAGGATAACAGACAGAGGGAGGGAGGAGGGTGACAGAGGGAGGAGGGCAACAGAGGGAGGAGGGCAACAGAGTGAGGGAGACAGAGAGAGAGAGGGAAGGAGAGAGAGGGAGACAGAGAGGGAGAGGGAAGGAGAGAGAGGGAGACAGAGAGGGAGAGGGATGGAGAGAGAGGGAGACAGAGAGAGAGAGAGGGAGACAAAGAGAGAGAGAGGGAGAGAGGGAGACTGTAGGAAGGTGGATACCTGACTATGGTTACCCCAGATTTTTTTGCCTAGTGTTTAGCTGGTTTGCAACTTAGTTGGCCTGGGATCCTGCTAATCAGGGCCCCAGGCTATCTGCTCTCACTGTAAAATGGACTACATGTACTTTAGGTACATCTCCAATTGGATATTGGGTCACCTTATGAGCCCCTGTAAAGTGTACTATAGGTACCCAGGGCATAAGTGAATCCAAGGCCTACCAGGGGCTGCAGCATGTATTATGCCACTCCTGGCTGGCCATCCAAATTGACACAACTAACTGATCACTCAGCTGGGGCAAGGTGGTGTAATCACCCTTTGCTTTAGATATAGTTTTCCTATATCTAACCTCATATATAGAAACAAATACACCTATAAGTCACTCCTATGCAGGCCTTAACAATCCTGGAGGCAGAATGCTTGGTTTTATGTGAAATGGTACTCTAGCATGAGCTGAGCCTGTCTGCAGCTTTCGGAACCATGTCCTTATAGCTGTTCTATGATATAGCCATACCATATACTCTTAAGTGCATTATCATCCTCGCAGTTGAATGCTAACTTTGGTTTGGCTTTATCAAAACATGTTGTGTAAGGTGTCATACGCTTTGGAATACTACCCCCTCGCCAGTTCTGGTGACGGGGGTAGCATTCCACCCTTCTAGAGGGAGAAGACATGTTGTTCCTACTAATCACGGTTAAAGTTAACCAGAGCCTCAGCATCACAAAATGGATGCGGCTGCCACAGACACAAGTCTGACCTCCTACTGCTGGGAGTCCTTCCAGTGAGGGAGGCTTGGACAATAGGTTTCCTGTCTTGGGATGTGCTAGTACCACCCCAGACAGGCCATAGTGTATTGGGGCAGGGAGGGCTGAATGAAATGAGACACTGCCTGGGGCACACAAGGTGTCCCATGGATAGCCCGGTTCAAACCAGTTGCTGGGGCACTCCAGCTCCAGCTCTGGCGCGAAACTGGACAAAGGGAAAGGGGTGTAACCACCCCCTTCCCATGTCCCACCCATAGGAGGGACCTAGCAGGTAATCCAGCCCCTCAGATTGGTATAAAGGTAGGAGCTGAGTCTAGAGACTTTAGATTATCCTGAATTGAAACTTGAAACGAAACTCTGGACCTTCAACATTCCATTTGAAACTAGAAGACTGAAGAATCTCCCTTGTGGTCAAGGAGTGACCACACTGTGCAAACAGGCACCATCCAGCAATCTGCAGTTAGCTTTGTCAACACTCCCGCCGGAGCCCAAGCACAGAGCCTGACAAGATCCAGACTTCCAGACTTGCTTGAGCCCGATCCACAGCCACAGCAAAGCTGAGACCCGTGAAGGCGACGAGAGATGTGGAACCGGCCATCTTGAAAAACCTGCACCTTGCTACTTGTGCAGCTTCGGAAGCACCCTTGAAGTTGTGCATTGGGGATTGAGAAACCCCAGCCCCGAGCACCTTCTACACCGACTCACAGCCCTCCACAATCCACGAGTGCCGCGTGGGACCTGCTAGTGTTTTTGTGCTTGACGCGTCTCTCCGGTCACTTTCCATTTGGCTAGTGGCCTCTGTGACAACAAACCTTTGAATCTACAGTGCTGGCCTAGTTGCTCCAGGCTGGCCCTTGCTTCCCTGAAAAGGAGAAGCCCCCCCAGACCTTGCTGGTCTGCAATAGAAGCCATCTTTGATTTCTGCATAGGCTGCCTTTGCCAAGGCTTGTTGACTCCAAACCGAAAGGAAACACCGCCAACAGTGAGATCCTTTGTGGTACAGTCCGTATCCAGCTCCTGGTTGTCATCGACACCTCCTGGTCTACGTGGCTGCAGAGAGAAGCTTCACAACATCACCTGATTGATTTACGACATTGCCTGGTTCCTTCCTGTGAGGTTCCGTGACGATCGTAAGTGGTGTTTTTGACGCGCACGAATATGGTCGAGTATGGTATCTATGAACCACAAATGACGAGTTTAGTGGGTGTACGCAGTTTCGCTGTGCTAACCTAAACCGTTCGTTTGTTTCGTGGGTTTCTACATCCGAGCCCACGGGTTCCATCTTAGATACGGCATCCATTTTGTTTCTTGCCCTCAAGTAGCCAGCGAACGGACACTGTCCGCTTCGCGACCCTGGGATTCCCAAGACTCTTGCGGAAGACACGTTTCCTTTGAAAGTGTCTTTATGATGAGGGGGACGATACTGTAAGGCAGATGGCCCCGCTCGAGGCTCATCTTGCCGTGCCGGTCTATTGTCTTAGCCGTGCATCTCATTAGGCGCGTCCCTTTGATGCTTGCAACTCGTGTTTCCCGATATCACCCCCTTTTACACCCTTTCCGATCTCCCCACTGTTTCTGCCTTCCTCTGCACCTGTTTCTGTTCCTTCTTCGATCTGTTTACTGCCAATTGGAATGTACTAATGGTGGGAAGATGGGTTTTTACAGTTGGGAACCACCAAATGTTTCCGTACTTATGTTCCGGGTCCTGAATACATGAAAGCAACCCCTTCTGGCGTTTATTATGGGAACCAAGTTGTAAACCTTTGTGTATCATGTTAACCTATGAGAGAAATGTGTATAAAAGGAGCGACCCACAGTAGCAATTTGAAGCAGTCTCCCAGAACTTACACGTGTTGTACTTCTTGTGACTTCTGTGTTCCCTGCAGTAATAAACCTCGAATCTTTGACGCCGAAGGAAGTGTCCCGTGTCTCTGTCATTGGTACGCCGGAACAGGTTACCCACGAAGGTTTCAGGTGTTGTCCCCTGGCACCGCTGGGTCTTAGAAAAACCCAGTCCTTCAGTTGGCGCCCAATGTGGGGCTGCATCAGTGGTACCGGTCCAAGCCCGACGATCGTGAGGAACTTCGTGTGAAATCTCCGAGGGAAGGTGCACCCCGCTTCATCGATCCTGTTGTCGAAACAAGTGGCCCGACGACTTTTCCCGCGAAGATTCCCGCCTCCTGACGGCTGCGACGGACTGCTGCCCTGACTGTAGACCTGTTTTGGCACCTGGCGTAGACCTTGGTACAGCGAGACGATTGACGGGCCTTCCTGGTGACGCCATCGATCTTTGAGTTAAGTATTTGTGGGTCGCTCCCAGAGTCCTTAGTTGTGGGTGCTTAGTTGTTGCATGGTTCCATTGCATTTGTGGTTCTTAGTACTTGGTTCTTCGTTGTGATATTTGACGCCTGCAGACGCCAAAAACCGAGGGTTTTTGCTCTTTGCTGGGACTTGGTAAATCCCATAACCCTAGAAGTTTGTGAAACTCAGCTAGTGTGCAAGATGCCTGGCCGTAGTACTTTGTTCAGTTGTTTTAGTCGTTGTGGTGCGGATTCCCGATTGGAGGATTCGTGTCCGATACCTCCGGTTGGAACTCCAACTTATGAATTATATAGCAAGCATGGGTTAGGTCCGATTACCTTTAATGAATATTGGATTTGTTACACTAGAAAGGACGGTGTCCTTAGTTGGCCACCTCATGGTAGTTTCGAGACCCTGATTTTAGATAACCTCGAGGCTAAATTGTTTAAGAAAAAATCAAGGCCGGCCATGTTTGATGCCTTTCGGTTGTGGCGCAAAGAAGCCAAACAGAAAGAAATCAGACAGACAAAACGTAATCAGAGAGATGGAGTTGCTGCCATAGTAAAGAAAGCAGAACAGTTTCAGCGAGATAAGGAGGAAAAGGAAAAGGAAGTTTTCGATAGGCTTCAGCGTATGTCTATAGATAAATGTTACCCCGCTTTACCAATGGAGTCGGATAAGAAAGAGGAACCAGTTGAGGACCCTTTATTGTCCTTTCTTCTGAAATCACCACCTCCGTACGCCCAGGGTACCGCAGTTCCTGTGGTTCCCCCTGTACCCGTTCCTCAACCTGTTCCTCAACCTGTACCCGTTCTTCCGACTGTTCCTGCTCCTTTGCCTACTTCTATTCCTACTGCTCCACCGCTTGTACTTCCTCATACTCCTGCTCCCGCTGCTGCTCCTGTTCTACTTACTCCTGCTGTTTAATCTGTTTCTGACTCTTCTCTTGTTAATCCCCTCTGTTATACTTCTCCATCCACCCGACGTCGCACCCCCTCTGTTGCTGCTAACTTTTTCAATTCTCTTGGACCTATCCTTGAGTCCGCTGGTTCGGACGGTCCCCAAAGACGTAGTCAGCTTCCCGGTAATAGGGAACGTGCTGCATTATATAATATGGCGATGGCTTGGATGAGATACCCTCTTAGAAATCCTCCACGTGCGGTGCTTGATACGTTCTGTCAATTCAATATACCGACACAAAGATACGTTTTCGAAGAAATGTGCAAAGTTTTGCGTGATCAAATATCGGCCGATGCATCGGACGATGTGTTGACCACTTTGACTAATCTGCAGCTCCAGTTTTCGAGCGGAATGATAGTCGATTCGAATGTTCGACGCGCTGTTGAGCAGTTGTTATCTTTTCGTCCTTCTATATTGCCTCGGGCATTGTTTGTAGAAGACATTGAGGGACCACCAGCAGCGCCTGGTCAGTATCCCATGCGTGAAGTTCCACCAGTGTGGATGGCGGGTAATGCTGCAGCTCAACCTCCGATCTTGCCACATTTCCAGAGAGTGTGGATACATCTCCCGTGGAAACGATCGGAAGTTCTCCAGGTGAAGCAATCTTTGCCTGACCCTCGCAAAAATCCTGCAGGGTATTATAAAGAATTATCGCAGCTCGTAGACGCTACGATAATGAATCTTGCCGATATCGATATGCTGTTTGGTAATGTCGTACCGCAACCGGTATGGGCAAAGATTCGTCAAGAAAACCATGTGGCAGAATTAGGTGGTGATTGGGCTGCTCTTATCGCAGCAGACACACGACAAATTGGTGGGGCTAAACCCGAACAGCTCATTACGGATTTGCCTCAGAGAATTATCGCTTTGATGAAAACGCTTATGTCAGCCATGAAGGTAAATTGGGACAAACTGTCCGCTTGCAAACAAAAGAAGGATGAGAGCGTCTCTGATTTCTTTACGAGATTTGAGGAGGCTTTCATTGACCACAGTGGTCAAGACATGGGTACCGAAGGTGGTCAGAGGTTGTTTGTGGGCAAATTTGTTTCAAATTTACTGCCTGACTTAAGCAACAAATTACGAAATTCTGAAAGTGCGTGGGCTGTTTCTACTTCTGCTCAAATATTGGCTACGGCTCAATATTATGAGAATAGGGAGAAAGAGGAGAACGATCGTGCTGACAAGAAAACGAAAGAGCTCAAAACTAACGTGTTGTTGCAACAGGCGTACCCTCCGCGTTCGAATCAGAATGACTCGCAACAACGTAATCGATCGCAGTCTCAGTCAAATAGGTCACAATCACGAAATGATTACTCTTCACAGAGATCGTCGTTAGGGTACAATCAGTGTGCCTATTGTAGACAGGAGGGTCATTTGAAATTCGATTGTCCAGTCCTCAATGAGCGTAATAGTGGTAATTCGTCTAGAGGAGGTCGTGGTGGTTCTCAACAGACATCACGTGGTAGAGGTCGCGGTGCTCAGAACGATCGTTCCACTAACACTTCTGACTCCAATAATTGTTTTGATCAGCGCGGATCGTCACAAGGGCGATCTGCTCAGTACAATGTAGATGATTATTACGTCGATCAGGATACTGACGACGGTAATTACTAGGACAGCCATAGACAAGGAGAGGGAGTGGTATCAGTTCCGGTTGATCAGAGAGGGCCTTACGTCGCAGTTGCCACCTCGGGCGTCGTTGAGCCTTTTCTGTTGGACACTGGTGCAGCGAAAAGTTCCATAATGCATTCGAAACTCCCTGGCGCACCTTTGTCTGGCTTAACAAATGTTTCCGTTGGATTTTCTGGCGCCCCTGTTAGCAATCCGGTTTCACGCCCTTTGCCTCTTACAATTGGGCCGCTTGAGCTCAAAGCTCCGCTGATTTTGACCACTGGGTGTGGTGAAAATCTCTTGGGCCTGGATTTGCTAAAACGTTTGTATGCGACTTTGTATTGTTCTCCTGCGGGAGTGAAGCTTACTTTGGGTGAGAGAGTTATCTCTCCAATGTACTTGTCTCTCGATAAGCTTCCACCGGAATTGAGTTCTCTTCCTGCATCTTTGTGGGCAACAGGTCCCAATGACGTGGGCCTGCTTGACATCTCCCCTTATGTTGTTCATTTGAAATCTAATGTGCGGTTGCCACGTATTCCCCAGTATCGTATCTCCCTTGATGGTGAACGAGCATTGTTAGCTATTATCTATGACCTGATTGAGAAAGATGTTATCGAGGAGACTCGGGGAAACGTGTGCAACAGTCCTGTGTTGCCCATTCTGAAACGTACTGATCCTTCGAAACCACCTGTTTATCATTTTGTTATCGATTTACGGGAGGTAAATAAAATTGTGATTCCTCAGTTCCCTGTTGTGCCCGACATCACGGCGCTACTGACTCTGATTCCAGCCTCGGCATCTTGGTTTTCAGTGATCGATCTGAAGAATGCGTTCTTCAGCATCCCGATTGCTGAAGAAAGCAGAGACCTTTTCGGTTTCTCTCTTGGTGGTCGCAGCTTCCGGTTTAAGCGTGCTCCTCAGGGCTACTGTGAAAGTCCATCGATATACAGTCAAGCCTTGAAGGGCCAACTAGATGCGTTTGTGTTGCCGGCTGGTGCAGCCTTGATCCAATATGTTGACGACTTATTGGTGGCTGCAGATACTCAGGACATTTGCAAAATTGCCACGGTATCGTTGTTGCAACATCTCTGTGACTTACATCACAAGGTGTCTCCTTCTAAACTTCAATATTGTTGTCAAGAAGTAACCTATCTAGGTCACTTATTGTCAAAGGAGGGAAGAAGGTTGACCCCAGAGAGAATTGCAGCGATTGCCCGAATGACTGTGCCAACAACTCAGAGAGATGTGCGTGCCTTTTTGGGCATCACGTCATACTGCAGACAGTGGATCCCAGATTTTTCACTGTTAGCGAAACCATTGGTGGCTCTTACGTGTAAGGATGTTCCAACTCCTTTACCATGGACGGAAGAATGTCAGAAAAGTTTTTCTGAATTGCGTGACGCGTTGTGTTCGGCTCCTGTGTTAGGTACCCCTGACTACAGTAAGCCGTTTACACTATACGTTCACGAGAGTGAAGGTTGTGCGTTGAGTGTTTTGACGCAACCTTTTGGTGGTAAGCAGAGTCCATGTGCATATTTTTCCTCGACCTTGGACCCAGTAGCTAGAGCATTGCCGAGTTGTTTGAGAGCAACAGCGGCAGCTGCAGTGTCCATCCGACAATCAGCAGGATTGGTCATGGATAATATGCTTACGGTGATGGTTCCGCACGCAGTTGACACTCTCTTAAATCGTACGAAAACTCAGCACTTGACGAGTGCAAGGTTGTCGTACGAGTTGACGCTCTTGGCAAGTCATATTCAGATAAAACGTTGTAATGTCCTGAACCCGGCGACTTTGTTACCCATTAGCATGGAATCAGACGAAGTAACCCCTCATGACTGCTACTTGCGGACTGAGGAGGAAACAAAAGGTCGTGTGGACCTTAAAAACACTCCTTTGGAAGATCCCGATGGGACTTTGTATGTGGATTGTTCATGTTTTAAATTACCAAATGGTGATGTCACGACTGCGTATGCTGTGGTAACTTTGAATACTGTCGTGGAAGCTGCGAGATTGAATCAGAACTCTGCTCAAGCTGCAGAACTGATCGCTTTGACTAGAGCGTGTGTGTTGTCGAAAGGGAAACGGGTGAATGTGTTTACCGATAGCCAATACGCTTTTGGCATTGCCCATAGCTTTGGACGATTGTGGCGAGAGAGAGGTTTTATGACATCGCATGGCACTAAGATTCAACATGGACAGCTCGTGAATGATCTTTTGGATGCACTTACGTTACCTAAGCAGGTGGCGATTGTTAAATGTAGTGCGCATCGTAAGGTGACAGATGATGTTGGTCGTGGTAATGCGTTTGCGGATGAGACTGCTAAGGAGACTGCCCGGAACCTTAGCACTAGAATGTATGTGACGAGTTCGGTAAGGTGGCCTACAGAGACTGGCATGTGTGAGGACACCATCGAGAGTGTGAAAGCGATTCAGAATGAGGCCACCGAGACTGAAAAGACGAAGTGGAAAGAAAGTACGGGAAAGTTGGATGCGAATGGCTGTTGGATTGATTTGTCGGAGCATAAGAGGTGGA
This sequence comes from Lissotriton vulgaris, assembly GCF_964263255.1. Lineage (NCBI taxonomy): Eukaryota > Metazoa > Chordata > Amphibia > Caudata > Salamandridae > Lissotriton > Lissotriton vulgaris. Next base: position 1,121,969,199 of record NC_141687.1, read on the forward strand.
TGTTGCCAGATGCGTATGTATTAGCTGTTGTGACGATGGCACATGGGTTAGCACATATTAGCGCGAAAGGTATTTGTAAGTTGTTGTCCCCTGTGTGGAAGAATGATGGTATCACGAAGTGTGCTGAGAGATTGGTGAAGAATTGCATGATATGTATGATGTACAATCCTGGTAAGGGAACCCCTACACCTCCTGGCCATTTTGCTCCCCCTTCATGTCTGTTTGAAGTGATCCAGCTAGACTTCATCCATATGGAGCGATGCAATAACCTGAAATACGTTTTAGTTGTGGTTTGCGCATTCTCCCGATGGATTGAAGCCTACCCTCTTAAAGACAATACAGCTCTGTCCACTGCGAAAATCCTACTGAAGGAATATTTTCCTCGGTATGGAATGCCACGAATTGTATGGTCTGATAACGGAAGTGAGTTTGTAGGGAGTGTGATGAAGAGTGTGTGTAAGGGCCTTGGAATTACTCAAAAATTCCATAGCGCCAATCATCCCCAGTCAGCAGGTTTGGTTGAAGGGTATAATGGCACCCTTAAACTCAAACTAGCAAAGATTCAGGCTACGACTGGTCTTTCGTGGCCTGACGCTTTGCCTCTAGCTCTGTTGTCAACAAGGGCGACTGTACACTCCCGAGTAGGGCTCAGTCCCTATGAAATAGTGTTCGGCCGTCCTGCGAATGTTTGGGGGGTCCCTAGACCGAGTGTGTTTTCTGATCTTGAGTATCCAATGTTGATCGATTATCTTCATGATCTGACTGCTAAACTGAGGTTAATTCACCAACAGGTCTTTGAAGCACTGCCGACGCAGACGGAGGGTCCAGGCCACCAGCTCCAGCCCGGAGACTGGGTGGTAACGAGGAACTTTGGAAGAAAAAGAAACCTCGAGCCTCGTTTTACTGGACCCTTCCAGGTCCTCCTTGCCACGAGAACTGCTGTCCGTTTGGAAGGCCGGAAGAACTGGGTGCATGCCACCCACACCAAAAAGGTACCTATACCTTTACCGGCGGACTCGTGGGTGAGGAAAGGCATTGCTTCATCTGAAACGGAAAGATTGCAGACCTTCGTACCCTTTAGCGACGCCGAACCTGTCGGAGAATCCTCAGTGCAGCAGAACGACATTGTTGAACATTTGTCATCGCAAAACTCAAGATCTGAACAATTGACTGATCAAGAGAACTTTGTTCCTTCATCAGACCCATTGTTCGACGAACAGACACATCCTGGAAAGAGCCGATACTTTTTGCGATCTAACACCAAGGACAAATAAAATTTGCTTTTGTTCCTCGACATCTACGTTACCCCATTGCCACGATCAGTCTAAACACTCGTATTTTGTAAATATTGAGTTTTTTCCACATCTGTGTTTTTGCTTCCACAGCTGAAAGACTTTGTGCATATTTGTGAAATTAAGATACCTTCCATCCAGGTGTACCGTAGGGCTGCGCGTGTACTTCCTTCTGGTTAGTAGGTCTTGACACTAGGTCAAAGACCGTCGGTTCCTGGGAACTCCTAGGGATTGACTACTGCTACACAGAACGAAGTGCGTCAAGAAACGTTGCGGACGGTTTTAGGGGATGGCGTTTTCAAAACTTGTGGACTTGGAAAAAACTCAGGCGCAAAGATTCAAACTGCAACAAATTACCCGTACCAAATGCTTTATGTTTCAGGTGTTCCTTCTGTTTTTAAATGTTTCCTTATTATTTGCGGGTGGGGTGTATTATATGATACAGTACTTCCTACCTTCTGCCATACCTACTCCTACTTCTGAACCTAAACTTACCACCACTGTGTCCCCTCATTCCTTTCACATCTTACCTCAACACGAGCAGGCTAGACGTGCAGAATTCAGAAATAATTCCTTTATTCAGCTTCTACATCAGCATCAGTTAGTGGTTAATACTACTAATTGCTGGGTGTGTGGGTTAATGCCACATACCACGGATAAGGGAATTCCATATCTGGTCCTTCCTTATAGTTCCCAGGGTTCAGCTCGAGCATTCCAAACAATGTTTCGAAGCGCACTAGATTCCTACCCCAATCGAGAGCCACGTCCTTCCCACTTTGGTCCTGGTCCGTATCACAAACCTTTGGCTATAGCGATCGCTGATTTAGATAGGGATATCTATGAGCCGTCGCTCATCCCAGAGGAAGAGGTGCGAGCCTATAGGGACCTGAGTGAGGCTGAGTATAGTGCGCTCGTGGGTGAAAGACAGCTTAGAAGCTCGTCTCCGATATGGATCGTACCCCACCTCGGTAATTTTTATCTAAAAGGTCGTGGCCGAAGATCGAGAGCATATCTTGGAGAGAGTGCTTGCTCCGAGACGTATGTCTTACCGATGCTCTCATCCCCTGTGCTTCTGGCTGCCAAGGGTACGTACTTTGTCTGTCATGATCGTGCGTATACGTGGTTGCCCTCCGACTTTGCGGGCACATGTTATATCGCAAATTTGTTGCCTCCGACATTCACCGTAGATGCAGACTATCACAAGACTAGAGTTGTGAGGGGCGTGATTAGCGAAGAGGACACTGCCGGTCAAGAGGCAGGAGACTTTTTCAAGGGTTTCTTTCCGTTTTGGGGGCCTATGGTCAATAGTAGGAACCTGAGACAGTTGACTCGAGTAGTGGAATCGACAGCTAATATCACTGCCAGTGCCCTTGGTAATATCACCGCAGAACTTCAGGCGGATAGGCTCATGACGTTACAAAACCGTATGGTTTTAGACGTTGTTTTAGCAGATCGAGGTGGAGTATGTAAGGTGATCCATTCGAGCTGCTGTATTTTCATTCCAGATAACGCTCCGACTGTCTATCAAGCCATCTCAAAGTTGCATAAAATCTCTGAGTCCATACACGTGGACGTAGGGGATTGGACGCTACTTGGGTGGTTTTGGGGCCTAATGCCGACTTGGGGCTGGAAGATTCTGATGATCGTCGGAGTTGTTGCGGTATTTCTGTTCACGTGTTGCCTTTGTGTGCAGTGTGGTCCTGCCTTATGTGGCCTCTGTGCTACGACGTGTATAAGACAGCCGCCTGTTACCAAAGGAGCTCAGATGGATAGAATTATGCTGCAGCAACATCTAGATGGTCTGATGAATATCGAATATGATTCTGACTAGTGCTTGCCTACATGAGGGCAAAAGGAACATCTGAGGTTCCGTGACGATCGTAAGTGGTGTTTTTGACTCGCACGAATATGGTCGAGTCTGGTATCTATGAACCGCAAATGACGAGTTTAGTGGGTGTACGCAGTTTCGCTGTGCTAACCTAAACCGTTCGTTTGTTTCGTGGGTTTCTACTAACGGTGGGCGGCCAGCTACGCTCCGTGCACGGAGTGTGCGTAGTGCCGCCTACTCCGCATTTTGCGGAGCTGGCGTAGCCAGGCGGCACTACGCACGCTCCGCAGACGGAGCGTAGCTGGCTGCCACCCGCCTCCCTCCCGCCCTCCCTAAATACTTTCAAATAAAGGAATCAAATAATTTAAAAAGCACTTACCTTGTCCGCCGCTGCCCGCCGCGTCCCCGGGGCTCGTTATCTTCCGTCTTCCGTCTTCTTTAGTAATGCGCATGCGCGGGCAGCCGCGCATGCGCATTTTCACGAGAAAATGCGCATGCGCTGCCGCCCGCGCATGCGCATTACTAAAGAAGACGGAAGACGGAAGATAGCGAGCCCCGGGGATGCGGTGGGCAGCGGCGGCAAGGTAAGTGCTTTTTAAATTATTTGATTCCTTTATTTGAAAGTATTTAGGGAGGGCGGGAGGGAGGCGGGTGGCGGGGCTGGCGGCCAGTGGTGTTTGCGGAGTGGGGCTACGCGGAGTGCAGAGGTGGGCGTAGTTTCTCGCCCACTTCGCGTAGCTCCGCGAAGCCCCACTCTGCCAACTCCGCCCAGGGTTAGTTTCTACATCCGAGCCCACGGGTTCCATCTTAGATACGGCATCCATTTTGTTTCTTGCCCTCAAGTAGCCAGCGAACGGTTGCTGTCCGCTTCGCGACCCTGGGATTCCCAAGACTCTTGCGGAAGACACGTTTCCTTTGAAAGTGTCTTTATGATGAGGGGGATGATACTGTAAGGCAGATGGCCCCGCTCGAGGCTCATCTTGCCGTGCCGGTCTATTGTCTTAGCCGTGCATCTCATTAGGCGCGTCCCTTTGATGCTTGCAACTCGTGTTTCCCGATATCACCCCCTTTTACACCCTTTCCGATCTCCCCACTGTTTCTGCCTTCCTCTGCACCTGTTTCTGTTCCTTCTTCGATCTGTTTACTGCCAATTGGAATGTACTAATGGTGGGAAAATGGGTTTTTACAGTTGGGAACCACCAAATGTTTCCGTACTTATGTTCCGGGTCCTGAATACATGAAAGCAACCCCTTCTGGCGTTTATTATGGGAACCAAGTTGTAAACCTTTGTGTATCATGTTAACCTATGAGAGAAATGTGTATAAAAGGAGCGACCCACAGTAGCAATTTGAATCAGTCTCCCAGAACTTACACATGTTGTACTTCTTGTTACTTCTGTGTTCCCTGCAGTAATAAACCTCGAATCTTTGACGCCGAAGGAAGTGTCCCGTGTCTCTGTCATTGGTACGCCGGAACAGGTTACCCACGAAGGTTTCAGGTGTTGTCCCCTGGCACCGCTGGGTCTTAGAAAAACCCAGTCCTTCACCTGGTTCCTTCCTAGTCACTGCCTAGTTACCCAGACTCTGTCTCCTCTGCTTTCAGGTAATCTTCATCCTCGATCCACCCTTGGATCCAACCGGACACTTCTCTCCTGGTCGCCTACAGCATCTTTTCACAGGTCTCCATAGGATTCAGCAACGAAACCCGTCACACTTTGACACCTATGCACCCGGCTCCTGTGGGTGAGGTAACGCAAGTACTCCAGTGCTCCTGTGGGTATTGCATATCCTAGTGTCCTAGTTTTCAGTATCTTTCTCCTAGTCCATCGGAAGTGTCCTAAAAAAAACTAGTTTCCAATTCTTTCGGTCCCATTGTATCCCTATGGTAACTCATGTGTGTGTTTAGACACTGCACACACATCCCATGGGCCTCCTGCTTCCTAACCTTTGGTAGTACAGCATAGCCCCAGTGATTCCCTAGGCATGTTCCTTATTAGTGACGTGGTTCTTATACTACTATTTTAGTATATGGTTTAGGGTGCCCCTAGGGCCCTACTGTATTTTGTGCAACTTATTGTAGGATAATTAAGTATCTTGTTATGTGCTTGTGCCTCTGACCTCAGAAAGAGTTCAGAGGGGTTGTGTTAGTAATAAATACATATATATTTTATATATACCCTGCGTGGTGTCCTTTCATTTGGTATTAAAGGGGTTACATATGGTAAAACAGCTGGCTTCACATGCTCTCTGAAGTTTTAGCCTAAGACTGCTTTGTCCATGCTGCCACTAGGATAGCTGGTCTATAAGGTTGACTTTACAACTATCACCATAAGGGTTGTTTGGACTGATAAAGGGTGCCCACTAGAATAGTTGACATCACATATCAGGCCAACTTCTCACATTGGTGTGCAGCGGTAGGGATAAGAGCTTGCTGTTGTTTTACCAATTGTAATTTTAAGATATTATTTGAAAGATTACATTAGGTACCTATAGGCACATATAACAAGTCTTATAATACTTAAGTTCTACCTAACTTAGCTGTTGTAGATTAAAGGGCCTAGCACACCCTGACTACAACTCCTAGAGAGGTTTAGTAGGAAAACACTTAGTGTAGGTAGGTGCACACACCACACCTCACTAGATCATGTCTACCACAGCAGAGCCTAATGTGTCTCTCCCTGTGGGAAGTGACTCTCCAAGGGCACCTTCTGGACATCACATATCAGGCCAACTTCTCACAGAGACAGAGAGAGAGCGGGAGTGAGACAGTCAGAGTGAGTGAGACAGAGGGAGTCAGGGAGAGAGAGAGGGGGAGTGAGTGAGAGGGAGTGAGACAGATGAACACCATCCTGTCAGTACAAAACGATCTCACTCTCCGGAATCCCCAAATGTGACAATACCGAGATGTCATTGCTTCACAGAATACCCTCATCGCAATGGCAAACAGGGGGGTGGTGTCGCTCTTATTCATAAGTCCAAATTGACGGTTACTATCCCTCTATACGACCAAATAGATTGCATTGAGGGATTGCCTTTCAGTATCCAATTATCCCCTTCTATCTCTGTAATGGCTGCCCTTTTCTGGCTCCTTTAAGGGGAAGAATGATGGAGAGTGACTCCAGCCTATTACCCCCATAGCATAGGGATTAGGATTATAAAACAGGGCCCCTGCCTTCCATATATTAGAGTATTTTCGTGTCACTTTCCTTAATGTAGGGCTTATGAATTTAAGTTAGGGGATAGATATATGAGTACTAGTCATGATTTGCCCATTTGCTAACATGTTAGGATATTTTCCATGGAGTTACGCATATTGTGGGCCCTGTAGGCCTTAAACGAGACAGACTCCATTTTGCTTTCTGCCCGGTAGCTCGAGAAGGCTTTCTAGGTGAAGTGTAATGTTTTAGTTTCAAGCTGTTGTTCGCTTGGAGAGAACCGGCTCAGGCTGGCCCTTATCGAAGGAATGTATTTTTCTCCACACCGAAGACACAACTTCAGGCCGGCCGGCTGGGAACGTGTCCTTGGTACGGGGAGGTACAAGAATTTGGTGGGCGGCAGGTTACTGGCCGTAGCTTTCCATGAAGGAACGGGCTTTGATATTAGCGAAGGTGTTAGTCAGTTCGTGAGTTAGTCCGTAGGCGGCATCTAGCCGTTAGCATCTCTGCCATTAATTATCTCATGGCGGACAGTCGCCATCTTTGAAGTCCGAGAAAGATTTAAGACCGAAACTCTCTGAGAAAGACTGAAGGAGAATTAGCGCGGAGCGCACTGACACAGAGAGAGAGAGAGAGACGGTAGCTAATAACCAGCAAGGTTCCAGTGCCCTGGAGGGAAGCAGACGAGGTTGAGCCTAGCGGTGCAGACGTGTACTTGTGACGGCTGGGGTGTGACTGCAAGACGAGCCAGGACACAGAGACGAGAAGGGAACCTAGATGACTGCCGAGTCCAGACTTCATATTAACCAGGTGACCTCCGCCCTTTTCCCATTTAGCGTGCACTCTAATCTTTATCTTTTCTTTGCAGAAATTATGTTGCATAGTAATGTGATATGTGTGTATTGTCAATAAATATCCTAATTCTTATAGAATTACAGTGTGCCTCATGTTCCTGTTCAATCTCGGTAAATGCATCTCCTAGTCGGGAATTGTTTATGCGAGCGGATGTGAAATCCCGATCAGGTAAATAGTGATCGAACAAAGAGGGAGTGAGTGGACCTTTGATGCCAAGAATAGGAGGTACATCATATAATTTGGGAGCCGTATTAAAAGTCATTATTATAGCTTTATCCCGAGTAGATAACTGAGACCTTGTCCTGATGACTGTTCATAGGAATGTGGTCGTCGTTGATATGCGGCGTTAGTGAGAACGCTGGGGAGGATTACCAGCGCGGATACCCACAGGATTGTGGCTTGCATAAGTGAGAGCGCCAGGGGGGACACTGGCGTGGAGATCTACAGGATTGTGGATCGTTTGGAAAAGGGAGCATCGGGTTCTGCAGGCCCATGTGTAGTCGCACCGGATTGTGCGCCATATCTGCCCTAGGGTAGACCGGTCTGGGTCGGGGTGGCCGCGAGACCAACTGATGTGAATAAGATATTGTAGCAAATCTATGCATGTGTATTGCTATTCCCCATCCTTAGGTGTGATTTATATATATATATATATATATATATATATATATATATATATATATATATATATATATATATATATATATATCTGTATATCTATCCATTGTGAATACGTTCTAAGGAGGGAAGGTGAGTACGTTTTGGCTGGGTCATAGGGCCCCTGGGGGCTGATCCCATCTAAGCGGAAAATCCAGTCATAACAATCTCTTGCTCTGGAGTATTGATCTACCGCCCCCCTCGTTCTAGTACAACCCATTTGCCGGTCCTGGCGGACTATATCGTCCAGACTAGCTCAAGTTACGCTAATTTCACTGCTTTTGGGGACTTTAATCTCCGTGTGAATGATGAGTCTTGCCCCCATAGCAATAGTTTTGTTTCAATGTTGGCGGCATGCAGTTTAGCCCAAAAAGTTGATTTACCCACGAATAAAGCTGGACACATACTGGACTTGATCTGTTCCAACTTGACAAATATCCAGATAGCTAATCCCGTACCAGTCATATGGTCAGATCATTTTCTCATCTCATTTGAAATTGACATACCTTATCCAGTCAGGCCCTCACTGACTCCTAAGGCATCAGGGAGAAACTGGAGTCGTATCACCTCGGAATCACTCCAGGAACACCTACAAAATTTGCAGTCTATTCCTACCTCAGATCTTGATAGGCGCATTGACAATCTGGATGTTTGGATTGGCCAGGCCATGGAGGCATTGGCCCCTCTGAAGCCTATTAAAACTTTCAGGGCAGCACCATCTGCTCCTTGGTATTCCGACGAGCTTCGTCAGAAAAAAGCCTTGTGTAAATCCCTTGAACGAACTTGGAGGCAGAAGTATTCTTTGGAAAGCAAAGTTATCTATAAGATGGACCTCAAGGAATACCACAGATTGATTGTGGAGCATTAAAGGGACTATTTGGCCTCTAGAATTAACAAAGCCAGTCATAGCTCCAGGGAGATTTTCAGCATTGTTAGATCCTTTACGGATCCTCACGCGCTGACTCGGAGCCAGCCTGCTACCTAGTCTTTTTGTGACAAATTGTCGGAATTTTTTGAGGAAAAAATAGAGAACATATATGCCTCCTTTCCCATTTCCAATGATACAGAACAGAAGAAAGAACATATTTCTCAGAATACACAGTCCCCTGCACTCTCAGAATTCGCAGTTATTTCTGAAGTTGACACCATTGCAGAATTATTTAACTGTAAATCCGATTCACCGAAGGACCCCTGGCCAGCGAAACAATATAAGAAATAGGCAGTGTTTCTCAACCCCTTCCTCAACCATATTTGGAATGACTCGTTGAGAACGGGTAGGTTTCCTGCCAAATGGAAGCATGCTTCCTTGGTTCCCATCCTGAAAAAGCCCAACTCGGATCCGGATAATCCGATTAATTACAGGTCAATATCTCTTTTGCCTGCTCCAGCTAAGATCTTGGAAAAATTGGCTCATTCCCAGCTTGCCAATTACATAGAATCCCATGGGCTTTTGCATGACTCTCAGCATGGCTTCCGGTCTGGCCACAGAACGGAGTCAGCCCTAATTGAAATGGCTGACTTGGTGAGATGGACGCTGGACCGTGGGTCGAGGGCGGTGTTAGTGCTGCTGGATCTTTCAGCAGCATTTGACACCGTCTCTCATAAGACTCTGCAGAGGAGGCTGGGGGACCTGGGTATAGGTGGCACTGTGCTGAAATGGATCACTTCCTATCTATCTGACCGCACTCAGCAGGTATACACTCTTCTCTACACTTCCCCCGCCAGACCACTTAAATGGGGAGTTCCTTCCTTGAGCCCGCTCCTGTTTAACCCCTTCCATGCTCATGACGAGCTCAGCTCGTCATGAGGCACAGTTGAGCTGTGCTGATGACGAGCTGAGCTCGTCATGAATAAAGCCAAATAGCAATTTCCAGCACAGGGGAAAAATAACCACAGCAGCGATGTGGTTAATGTTTACTTCACTCCCCTGGCTGAAATGATTGCGCGGACTGGGATTAAAACCACTTCCTACGCTGATGACATTCAGCTACTCTTTACCTTTGATGAGCCTTCTGCTTCTGCATTTGACCCTTTGAAATCCTGCCTTAGGGATATTTCTAAATGAATGGATTCTAATTCCTTAAGACTGAATGCAGGAAAAACGGAGATCCTGTTTTTTAATACACCGTCTCCTCTTGAATCCAGCGTCTGGTGGTCTGGAGATTTGAGTCAAGCCCCCATACCTAAAGACTCTGTCAAGAACCTGGGGGTCTGTTGGGATAACCATCTTACTTTTAACGCCCAGGTTCAATCGGTAGCAGCTTCCTGTTTTGCTAAGATTAAAATAGTAAACAGACTCATCAACTATCTGCCTTCTGACTGCCGTAAGACTGTGGTTCACGCATTGATATCCTCTCATCTCGACTACGCCAATGCGCTGTACCTAAGCATTATGGCAGGCTTATGTAATAAACTCCAGACTGTTCAAAACGCTGCTGCCCATCTGGTGGAAAGAATTCCTTCCAGACAACATATTTCTCCTCTTCTCCGTAGATTGCACTGGCTACCCATTGCTAAAAGATGTGTATTTAAGGCTATGACTCTGGCCTATAGAGCTTCTAAGGGTAAAGGACCAGCCCATTTGAAAAGCAGCTTACGTCCATACCAAAATGCCAGAACTCTGCGCTCAAATTCCCAACTTCTTCTCGCAACTCCTAGATTTAAAAGGACTCGTTCAGGAGGGAAGACTTTCGAAGTTTGTGCTACCCAGCACTGGAACAAACTTCCGATTGCCCTCCGCACCTGTCAGACAGAATCTGCATTTCGAAAGTCCCTTAAGACCCATCTCTTTCGCTTATAACTCCCTTTTCTTTCTCTGTAGCGCCCCTGTTACCAGATCTATCAGCGCCGGGACGCCCCGTTGGGGCAGCTGTGCGCTCTATAAAATACACAAATAATAAATAACAAATAATCCCCTGATTCAGTTTACGTCTGGCCCTATCTATTTCAACATTTTTGCAAGTCCCCTCCACTTCCCTCTGGGCACAAATTCAGTCCATATGGTACGGGGCAGAATTTTCGACATCGGAAGAGGAGGAAAGGAGCTGTGAGGCGAATTTCCGGCAGGAGAAGGTTTCCCCTATCCAATGGAGGGAAAGGAGAAGTGGTTGCCTCGTAGGGATCGAGGATCAAGCTGGGGACCTCTGGTGGAGGCAGAATGCAGCGTGCAGTGAGGGTAGTGGTGAGGAGTTGCTATGTGTGTGTAGGGTCTAATTGGTCCGGAAAGGGAGGCTCTTGTTGTGTTGTGTGTATCTGTAAGGAGTTTATCATATTCAGTGCTACACATTTTATCAGTCTCCAAAGGATGAGAAACAGAGTTTCTCCATGGGCAGTTGAAACGCGTCATTGTAGCCTAGTGGTGAAGGTCTCTGACTCTTACTCTAAAGGTTAGGAGTTCCAATCCCTGTGTTTCAATGTTTGTGGGGGTCTAAAGTAAAATTTTCGGGCCGCTGCGTGAAAACAGTGATGCGTCACTTTTTACTGCGCCCTCCTTGCGACACCAATGATGCATCATATTAACAGTATGACGCATCATGGCGCAAGGAGTTACAGATACGTCAGAAATACTGATGTATCTGTATGGCGCATGGCGCAAAAGTGACACATTGCTGGAGTGTGTCACAAAAGTGACGCACCGGCGGCATAAAAGTGACGCACACCCTCATAAATGAGGCCCATAGCATCTATCCCATTGGTTGTCTGCCGTTAGCTCTCCGCTATCTCGACCGAGTCTGGCATATGACAGGTCACTCGTAGACGCTTGCAGTGGGAGCTTAAACCCTGTTAGCTATCCGAGCCTAGACGCTCTCACCCCTGTGAGTTTTGCGAGTTTGTAAAAATTTGCCCCAGTAACCGATTTCATTAGTAGCTCCTAGTAGTGGCAGAAATACAGCACTATGAACAAGTGACCCTTTTGGTTATTATCACATTGTGGGAGCATCATCGTTTCCTCAAGTGGCCCTCCACATTCTACCGTGGGGGGCTCTGGTAGCTCAGAGGACTAATGCGCCTACCGTGCATTAGGTAATTGTAAACAGTGCCCCAGTAACCAGTTTTATTACTAGCTCCTAGAAGTGGCAGAAATACAGCACAGTGTGTGTTTGTTTTTAAGAACAGGTGTTCCTTTTGTTATTGCATAATTGTGGGAACGTCGTTGTTTCCTCATGTCGCCCTCCACGTTCTTCCATGGGGGGGCTCTCTGGTAGCTCAGAGGACTAATGCACACACTGTGAGGTTCCTGTGCAGGCCATGGTTGCATGTTCACGTTTTCCGCGGGGTCTGCATAACCATCAGTTTGGGCGATAACAGATATGCGTTCACCGCAAAGATTCCACTCACAGAGTATGTGGCGCTACAAAGGAAAGTTGTCTTTTGTTTCTCTGGAACAGGGTGTATAGCTTCGTCCTCACTTTATAGCCCGTTAAGGCTGAGGAGCCTGTAGTGACGCCTCTTTATAGTTTATTGACTTCACAAACGCTAATGGATGATATCACTGGCGTTTAAATATCGCGCCTGGATGGGCTAATTGCCTCGTGGCGCTTAAGTGATGAGCTTTTCATCAAGACAAAGGTTTCCGACATTGTGTGTGATTTGGGCTCATTATTCTAGAATTTTGCTGACAAGGGGGCATTTGGTGCTGGGATGCTGATGCCATCATGTAAATCATGTAAGCAAGGACACTGGGTTGTCACTTTTAGAAGTGCTCTAGAGATGAGCAGCGATGAGTAGGCACAATTTTGTCTTTTCCAAGCCCTACATGCAAAGGAATAGCATCCACTATAAGAAAATCAGGTGTATTTGTCTATATAACTAATGCACCAGTAACCAGTTAGATAGCAACTGAGTAGGGACCCCTTTTCGACAACTTTAGTGTAACGAGAGATGGAGTTTCCCAGCGTATGCCTGGCAGTTTACATGCTGCTACATGGTGCTGGCACATAACCCACTAATCTCACCATTATATGGCAGGAACCCTCATTTTTGTGACCAACAGGTAACTGAAGGACCTATTGCAACAACAGCAGCAACACAGTGGTCAAAAACATTCAAATCTATCACCTGCATGTTATACACTGTGCTGGGGAGCAGGCACATAATCCCTCCATGCTAGCTTATGGTGAAACCTGCTATTCATCTGCATACACCCCTCCAGCAACTATTTTTTCGCAATTTTACCTCTGGACTGGCTGGGTACATCTGAATTTCTTAGGCAGTTGCCTGAAACCTGTTTTGATATATTACCATGTAGTCTGTTGGCGACCAACCACGTAAGACAGAACAAAATGACCTTTACATTTGTCAATTTGCTGCAAGTCGTAGAGAGAAAAGGCAAAAAAGCTAAATGTATAAGTCGTTTTTAGGTCTCGTAGAGAGACCTATTGCAGTCAAACCAGAAAGCTGAGGATTTGTAGAAGTGCACGTGCTCGTGAACACGCTTCTATCCCCCTGCCTTGCTCTTCAAAGGCTCCCCTTACCATTTGCTCCTGTTTCCCTGCCCACTGCTTCACACTTTACGGCCGCCAGGCCGTGACTCGCATTTTTTTTCTCTGTGCCCTCACCTCTCCAGCCCCTCCCTGCTTGCCGTGCTCCTTGTTTAAGCTCTCTGCCCACAAACGCAATGCAGCACCTATCTACATTCAATAGAAACAACTATTCCTTTTTTTTCTATCGTTACCACACATCGTGAAACCTTTCACTTTTTGCATTAATCATGTGGCCCACAAAAGCAGCAGCTAACTACATTCTATAGAAAAAACATTTGCTTTTATTACCGCAACTGTACATCGTGAGTACTTTCACCGTGTTTTTTGTGTTTGGGTCTTAAAACTAAATGAAACACGAAGTGTGCTTTGGGTGCAGGCATGCCGAGAGCGCCACTTCCTTGCTGTTCCCTTACAATGGGCCAATTAACAAGTGTTAGAAGTAAACAGACCAGCAAAGCCAGGAGAGCACAAACTAGACATTACTCCTCCTTTAATCCTGCATCCTTTCGGCGGGGCGCGCACCCCGCTCTCTCTCTGTTGCCACACGCATGACACTTAGTAGGCAGACCACCCCCTCCTCCCTAGGCTCACTCGAGTTGCAGGCAGCCCACCCCCTCTCTGTCCATATAGTCGCTCAACTTTACTTTTAGCTTTGCCACGCATTCTCACTGGCTCCTCTCTGACCACGTATTCCGCATTTTACATTTACACGCAATGCAGCACCTATCTACATTCAATAGAAACAACTATTCTTTTTTTTTTGTATCGTTACCACACATCGTGAAACCTTTCACTTTGTGCATTAATCATGTGGCCCACAAAAGCAGCAGCTAACTACATTCTATAGAAAAAACATTTGCTTTTATTACCGCAACTGTACATCGTGAGTACTTTCACCTTGTTTTTTTTGTGTTTGGGTCTTAAAAGTAAATGAAACACGATGTGTGCTTTGGGTGCAGGCATGCCGAGAGCGCCACTTCCTTGCTGTTCCCTTACAATGGGCCAATTAACAAGTGTTAGAAGTAAACAGACCAGCGGAGCCAGGAGAGCACAAACTAGACATTACTCCTCCTTTAATCCTGCATCCTTTTGGCGGTGCGCGCGCCCTGCTCTATCTATGTTGCCACACGCATGACACGTAGTAGGCAGACCACCCCCTCCTCCCTAGGCTCGCTCGAGTTGCAGGCAGCCCACCCCCTCCCTGTCCATATGGTTGCTCGACTTTACTTTTAGCTTCGCCATGAGTTCTCACTGGCTCCTCTCTGACCACGTATTCCGCATTTTACATTTACTTACATGCCCCATAATTTACGGACAAATAGTCCTTCTTATGTTTTGATATGCAAGCATTTCTCATTTGCTTTACATTTGTTTACTTACAATACGTTTTAAAAAAAAATGTAATTGACGCAACAACAATAGTTTCTACTTGTTTATGTAAACATGCTGACATTCAAAGTCACCTTTTACAAATCACTTTCACAATAAAACATCTCTCTGGGGCAACACTCATGGCAAAAACCGCATTACTTAGGCACACCCTAACCTCACTCATGGACACCGGCAAACATCACTACTTAGGGACACCACCACCCATCAATAAGGGACACACAATCACACTAAACTACACACACAACTACACACATAATGCCACAACCACAAACACACACACAACCATCTATCTATCTACAAAAGACAATAACACACACAAAGAAAAAACGTACAACAATGAAATCCATCTTCAAATGCCACAAATCATTAGGAATAACAATAGTGCCACTTTTGTGAGGACATTCCATGACAATAACCAAGAATACATAATTTGCACATTACTATCGCCATGAGCATACAGATGCACCAGCTCGCAGGAATAATGGGAAAAGTGAGACAATAATTAGAATCTCGTAAATGGACATGTCTCAAAGTAAAATAAGTTATGCCCCATTCTGAGTCAGAAACAAAATTGGGCTCCAAAAGCACATTTCGGAACACTGAACATTGCTTCAGATAAGTTACAAGCAAACTGTGCTTCCCGGAAGTGAGCTCGAGCATGCTCTAATGTTTATCAGGCTTCATGACAGAGAGAAAAGTGAATAGCACAATCGAAAACAAAGAGAACTAAGAAAATTATCTGACAGGAACCGAGGAGGAAGCTTTGCAGTCAAAAATGTTAAACATTCTACAGGCGTCCTCAATAATCGGCAGGATGATGAAACGGATTAAAGACAATGTTTAACACTTACAAAACATGGCGTTTGCTTATACCAATCTCAGGGTCACAGAAGTCAGCTTTTGTGGGTGATTTAAAAAAATATATATTTTCTGGTTCGTAAGCACTGTCTAAATCAATGCACAGAAGGAACATCAGGACCAATTTAAATATTACGCTGTGGCATCACAAGTGGTTAGGGGGGAAATGTATATCAAATCTTTAATCAGCTGCATCACAGCAGGTGATTTCAACAAAGACGGTAGGACAGGCAATAACAAACAGGCTAAAAGGGTGGAATTGCACACTTCAAACTGGCACACACACCGGAAGCCATCAATGCACACTTACTACAAGCACACACCAACAGCCAACAATGCACACAACAGTTTAAAAAAAATCCAAATTACAATATTAAATCAATAACAGTATGACACACTTTAGTTTGTAATATAGTCATCAAAAGCACTGCATAACCACACTTAAAAAAATACAGAACTACTATACAAAGAAAGTCATAATTTGCATATAACAGACAAATATTTTACACAGCATAAAATACATAAACAGCCAACACACCTTTGCAAAGGGACATAAAAGTTACTTACAAAAAAAACATAAATGCTAGCAATAAACATAAACTGGTATACAAATAAACATTTGAAAACAACAATTAGTCGAGAAATGACATAAACAACACAAACAGAAAAAAAGAAACAAATAACTTACCTGGCGAGCGATGCAGGAAACCGGCAGCAAACCCGACACTCCTTACACCAAGCGCGCCTTCACGAATATGGGGATTTCCAACAATACGCGCATAAATTGTTATGCAACGTAAACGAATGTAAGAATCTCATTGGCTGAAAGACACGTCAATCAAAAAAAAATAAAGCATTCAAAAAACTACTAGACCGCAGCACTTTCAAACATTACATTTATAATGGAACATTCACACATCCGGGATTTAAATTAAAAAAAACTATCCACACACACCACACACACCCCACACACACAACCCCCCCCAAACACACACACAGAGCCTCACCACACACACACAAGGCCACACACACAAGCCCCCACACAACCCGACACAAACATTCACACACACATAACACCACACACACACACAACGAACCACACACAATGAAACCCCCACACACACCCCACCAACACAATCATCCCACACACACACACCCACACACATACACACCCACACACACCACCCCACACACAACACCCCCCACACACAAACCCACACACACACACAACACCACACACACACACCCCACACCCCCCCACACACAACCCCACCAAACATACAACACCCCTGAAACACACAACCTCCCTGCCACACACACAACACCCCCACACACATACAACCCCCAACACACACACAACACCCCCAAACACTCAAACACACACACAACTCCACACACACACACACACACAACACCACACACAAACACACACAACCCCACAAACAAACCCCCCCACACACAAGCACACACACACAAAAACACACAAACATACACAGAACCCACACACAACACTACCCACACACACACACTATCCAAACACACAAACCCCACACACATCACCCCCACACACCCACCCACACAACACCACACCCACACAAACACCGCCTAAAACACAACACCCCATACAGACACAACCACACAACACACAACTCCACAAACACACACAACCACACACACAACTCCACACACACACTACCCCTAAACACACCCACACCCACACACACACCAACACACACACATCCACCACAAAACACACACACAACATCACACACATACATCACACACACACACAACCACACACGCACACACACAACCACACAGACAACACCACACACACAAAAAACACACACAACCACACACACAACCACACATACACACAACACACACAACAACACGCACACAACCACACACACACAAACACATGCACACAACAACAAACACACAAACACAAGACAACTACAAAAACACACAACCACACACAAACACACTAAACACACAACACACAACCCAGAACCACACACACAACCCAAATCACAACAAAACAACAATACACACACACACACACTCAAACACAACACACACAACCACACACACAACCACACATAACCACACTCACAACAACCATCTATCTATCTATCTACCTATCTATCTATCTATCTATCTATCTATCTATCTATCTATCTATCTATCTATCTATCTATCTATCTATCTATCTATCTATCTATCTATCGCACTAAATCTATCTTTTGCTATATCTATCGCCCTCACTCTATCACCCTCACTCTATCACCATCACTATATCTATCTATCACCATCAGTCTATCTATCTATCTGTCTATCTATCTATCTATCTATCTATCTATCTATCTATCTATCTATCTATCTATCTATCTATCTATCTATCTATCTATCTATCACCATCATTATATCTATCTATCTATCTATCTATCTATCTATCTATCTATCTATCTATCTATCTATCTATCTATCTATCTATCTATCTATCTATCTATCTATCTATCTATATATCTATCTATCTATCTATCTATCTATCTATCTAGCTATCTATCTATCTATCTATCTATCTATCTATCTATCTATCTATCTATCTATCTATCTATCTATCTATCATCCTCACTCTATCTATCTGTCTATCAACCGCCCTAGTTCTATCTATCTATCTATCTATCTATCTATCTATCTATCTATCTATCTATCTATCTATCTATCTATCTATCTATCTATCTATCTATCTATCTATCTATCTATCGCACTCACTCTATCTATCAATCGCACTCACGCTATCTATTTATCGCCTCCCTCTATCTATCTATCTGCCTACTTCTATCTATCGCATTCCCTGTATCTATCTTTCGCACTCCCTGTATCTATCTATCGCACTCCCTGTATCTATCTATCGCACTCAGTCTATCTATCTATCGCTCTCACTCTATCTATCGCAATCACTTTATATATATATATATTGCACTCACTCTATATATCGCATCACCACAGCATCACTCAGCAACACCACAGCAGCACTCAGGGCCACCACAACAGCACTATGCGTTACCACAGCATCACTGAACGCAACAGCATCACTCGTCAACAACACAAGATCCATCAGTGCCATCACAACATCATTCTATTCAACCATTCAACAACTGGTTCAAAGAGGTTCTCTCAATGTTTCAAGCTTCATTAAAAATTTCACAACAAAGATGTTAATATTTCACTTCTGTTCTTGGATTTTCGTGACAATAAAATACACTGAACATAATCTTGACAAAAGTTATTTACAAAACTTAAAGCTATTGCCATTAAAAATTACAATAACTTTAATTTACATATTATTTATAAAAAAAAAGAAAAATGATTTGTAATAGAAATACATCTAAGTCACGTCAATAGAAAACATATTGCATTACAAACGCTATAGGTGTCAAATTTGGGAAACATTATAACTATTGGCATTGTAAATGCCAAAGCTATTAATTTCAAAATGTTCAAACATTAATACAAAATTTATCATTTACAATGACAATAGCTCAAACTTTCCTATTGTGAGACCTAATGCATTGCAAATGCTTGTTGTGGCTTGGATCTTAATGGCGCTGCCCGGGGTGAAAGAGAGGGTGGAGCATAGCCATAAAGGGGAAGAGGTAAGCCGGAGACCTGTGTTCTAAGCCTGGATCACCTCTGGAACATTTCAAAATGAACGGAGGAGCACTGTAATCATCTCTGCTGGTGTGCCCGCAGCCGGGGGTTTTAGGAGTGGGCTGTGATGGTCTTCTTACCGGTGGGTGCGGGCCGTCAATGCACACACCTTCATGTGTTTATCGGGCTTCTCAGAGGGAGGGGGATGGGTCGGGGACCTTTCTGAATGAAGTGCCTTCACAGCTGGGCTTCCAGTGCTGGGTTGCAACGGATCAAAAAGCTGTTTGATATAACGGTGTGGCGCCCAGGCGCGCAACACCCATTGGGCTCAAGGGGCTTCAGAGCCCCCCCTCCCCCCGTCGTGTGTGTCAGCCCGGGCTGACACAGCTTTGCAGGCTGGTGACCATCTAATTGCAGCCGCACCCAAGTACTTAACAGGTCTTTTAAAGGGTAATCAACGTTTACTCCGCATCTTTTTTTCCGCGGACTTTCAGCCCGCATACCATTACTCCGCGAGGTCATTGACCTCGCATACCAACACTCCGCATTTATTCACAACGCGTGTGCATTTACCACGCATGCCTTTACAACGAATTACGTTGTAAAGGCATGTATGGTAAATGCACACGTGTTGTGAAAAAAAAACAGACTTCATGAAGATGGAACTAGGAGGAGTGTGGAACCACAACAAGAGGGGGTTTGGTTTTTTTTTAGGGTTCGTGATAGGGTAGTGATTGTGTAGTGTGGTGTAGTGTTTGTATAGTGTAGTGTAGTGTTGTGTGGTTGTGTAGTGTAGGGTCGTGCTGGGGATAGTGTTTTAGGGTTTAGGGTAGTGTTGAAATGTTTGTGTAGTGTAGGGTCATGCTGGGGGTAGTGTTTTAGGGTTTAGGGTAGTGTTATAGTGTTTGTGTAGTGTAGGGACATGCCGGGGGTAGTGTTTTAGAGTTTAAAGTAGTGTTGTAGTGTTTGTGTAGTCTGGGGTAGTGTTTTAGGGTTTAGGGTAGTGTTTGTATAGTGTAGGGTAGTAATGTGGTGTTTGTGTAGTGTAGGTCGTGTAGGGGTAGTGTATTAAGGTAGTGTTGTAGTGTTTGTGTAGGGAAGAAAAGTGGTTTATGGTAGTGTTGAGGGGTTTTGCTGGGTAGTGTCCTTGTAGGAAAAGGACTGTGTGTCGAGGGTGGGTTGTGCAGGGGTACTACATTAGGGTGTAGGGTAGGGTAGGGTACACACACTTACCTTTAAAACTTTTACAATGAGTATACCTTTAACATGCTTGCCTTTGCGTTGTAATGGCATGCGTGGTAAAGGCATAGTCGTAGTAAAGGTTTGCGTTGTGATAATTTGCGGGGTGTTTGTCTTTGCGGAATGATAATTGCAGAGTGATGGTTTGCGGGGTATTTGTTTGCGGAAATATGTCACATATTCCTTTTAAAGACCATTTACTTGTAAATTAGGCGTTTGTTGTGTTTTCACCCCTTCTTTCAGTCACTCTGTCTATGGTTGGAAGAATTAGCCCCCCAACCTCCGCTACCCCTCCCCCTCACCCCCCCACCCCACGAAATTTGGCACTAGTTGCCCGCCTGGACTGGCGCCCAACCCTTTTTGGAAGAGGTTTTATTTACTCATGGCCTCGTCACCAGTTCTCATACTAGGCCTCCCGGCTCAACTATTGTCTCATGATTTTTATTTTTCCTGGGGTCAGCGGATTTAAGGCAGGAGATTTAAAGAAGCACCGTGCAAAAGATGGGTTGAGATTCCTGTTTTCTGGGTCAGGTAAGATTGTTATCCCTTATTGGAATGCTGCATAACGCAGATGTGTAGAATGTGAAAAATCCCAGAATGTATTTGGAAAAGGACAATGTTTAACTACGGGCAAATACATTCAATAGTGACAGTTACTACAGGAACCAGTCAGATTCTGCTGCAGAGTGTCGCATTGTACCGTGGTGGGTTGAATTTGTTCAACAGGATTTCACTGAAAACAGCAATTGGTATGATAGCAGTGGAGTGGGATGCTTACATTTGCTAGTATAAGCAGCATTATGAATGTAAACTCAGTGACAGGAATTAAATAGCGAAATTATAGGATCCACGGTCGTTTAAAGTCCTACTTGAATTATCACCAAAAAAAAGATGGAACGTTCTTTACAATGTTTACATTACTGATGGCGGCTGTCACATCATGCAGTATTAGATGGTTAGATTTGCTCAATAGTGGAAGCATGTTGACAGTATGCTATTGCCTAGCCAGTCAATAATCTCATGAGCCAGACTTGATTGCATGGAAGAAGTTTCTGTAGCACACTGCGCTGCAGTGCAGTCAGAGATGGCTACCAAAAGCACAACCTCGTCATAACAGGGAGACTCACAAAGGTGGCCCGGGTTACACACAATTGGTCATGGGGTGCTGCACGGTCAGGCGATGACAGCCCAGAGAGTCAATCTGAGATGAACAGAAGGTGGAACAAAGCGCCAGAAATAGTTCCAGCTGCAGGTTCACAACAAGCATTTGCAATGCAATAGGTCTTGCGTAAGGAAAGTGTGAGCTATTGGTATTGTTAATGACAATTTTTTTTAATATGTGTTGGCTTTGAAAATATATAAATTAATAGCATTGTTATTCACAGAGCCAATAGCTTAGGCTTTTCTAATGCAAGTCCTATTGGCTATGGCAATGCTTGTTGGTAGCAAGCAAGGACAGTCCTGTTGTGGTGCTGAGTGATGATGTGGTTGGGCTGAGTTATGTGGTGGTATATTAGAGTGATGTGGTGGTGTCCCTGAGTGATGTGGTGGTGTCCCCGAGTGATGTGGAAGTGTCCCAGAGTGATGGGGTGGTGTCCCAAAGTGGTGTGGGGGTGTCCCAGAGTGTTGTCGTGGTGTCCCAGACTGATGTGGTGGTGGCCCAGAGTGATGTGGTGGTGTTCCGTGAGTGATGTGGTGGTGTTCAGTGAGGGATGTGGTGGTGTCCCTGAGTGATGTGGTGGTGTCCCTGAGTGATGTGGTGGTGCCCCTGAGTGGTGCCCCTGAGTGATGTGGTGGTGTCCTAGAGTGATATGGTGGTGTCCTAGAGTGATATGGTGGTGTCCCTGAGTGATGTGGTGGTGTTGTGTGGCATTCAGCAGTGTGAGGCGTGCAGCAGTGTGAGGTGTGCAGCAGTGTGTGGCGTGCAGCAGTGTGTGGCGTGCAGCAGTGTGAGTAATGCAAAAACCACAGTTGAAGGACAGAATGCAGACCAATGTCATACATTCACCCCAGTACAGAGATCTGATCCTAAATCCATCATTTTTTTGCACTCCACACCACCCCAGTTCAGACATGGCCATATGCAAATCAGTCTGACCCTGTGCCTCATGGGAACAGTCCAGCCCGAACTGCCAAGCGATGCCTTCCCTGTACCGGAAACAAGCTTCCGAGGACCGGTTTCTGGCATTACAGCCGTCTTCAGCCCGGCTTGCTTGAATCCAGTGGTGTGGAGTGCATGGGACTCACGTCTGAGCATACCCATCCCACTCGGGGTGACAAATGCAAAAACCACAGTTGATGGACAGAATGCAGACCAATGTCATACATTCACCTCAGTACAGAGATCTGGGCCTAAATCCATCATTTTTTTGCACTCCACACCACCCCAGTTCAGACATGGCCATATGCAAATCAGTCTGACCCTGTGCCTCATGGGAACAGTCCAGCCCGAACTGCCGAACCATGCCTTCCCTGGACTGGAAACAAGCTTCCGAGGACCGGTTTCTGGCATTATAGCCATCTTCAGCCCGGCTTGCTTGAATCCAGTGGTGTGGAGTGCATGGGACTCACGTCTGAGCATCCCCATCCCACTCGGGGTGACAAATGCAAAAACCACAGTTGATGGACAGAATGCAGACCCATGTCATACATTCACCCCAGTACAGAGATCTGGGCCTAAATCCATCATTTGTTTTGCACTCCACACCACCGAACTGCCAAGCCATGCCTTCCCTGGATCGGAAACAAGCTTCCGAGGACCGGTTTCTGGCATTACAGCCGTCTTCAGCCCGGCTTGCTTGAATCCAGTGTGAGTAATGCAGCAGTGTGCAGCGTGTAGCAGTGTGAGTAATGTAGCAGTGTGAGTAATTGAAAAAAATTGAGAGAGACCCCTTCAAGAACCAGGGGAATAGGGTACTACTAAATAGTAGAGTTAAGCGATTTCCCTTGGTTAGGTATCTGAGAAATTAAGCCCAAATATTGATCTTGGACACAAAGCTCAAATAAGTAAAAGTATAAGCATGAACAACGTTGTATATAAAATGTAAAAATATTTTATTAAAACAATTCTTAAGGCAATTTAAAAAAACATATACATGTAGCATAAAAAGAGTTTTTCAACTCATACACAACTCATATAGACATCAACAAGTGCTTGTACTGCAATAATAAAAAAATAGATTGAAATAGACCTGCACACCTGCTCTAGTTTGTACAGTTTGAGAAGGAGGAGGGGGGGAGAGAAGGGAAACAAACACAGACATTAACGATTTGTCATACAGTGATGCACATTAAGTCCCTCAATGTAACTCAAACCCAGACTTGACTTTTTTTCGATGTTCTTGGGGCGAGTTGGGTTATTTAATTGTGCAGAGATAGGCGTCGACGCGTTTCGATGGACTCATTTAGATATATGCCATCTTTTTCAAGACTTTTATATTAGTTTCTCTCCTATGTTGGCACTGGGTGGTTGCCCTTACACGGAAATCCTTATTACATTGTCACTTTGTAATTCGTTGTGATGGGATTCTTATTTGTTTTTTTTTTGCACCCTCGCAACTATATCTTCGGCCAAATCTGATAATCTTGTAGTCCCTTGTTATCAGTTAACACTCCTTCAATCGGTGTTAGGATAGGGATAAGTAGATGCCTGTCTCCTTAATTGTATTGTATTCGTTGCATGGCTCTTGATGTTCACCCCGCTACCGAACCATCGTGTGCTACAGTTCAAGCCTCCTTGTTGTAGCCAAGTCTTGGGTGTGAAATGGTACTAGGGTCGGGTGGGTTAGGAAGGCGCTGTGTTCTTTTGCTTGGTTATACTGGCGTTCCCTTCAGTTGTGTGGGTCTTTAGTCTACACCCGGCTTCGTACGTTCACTCTCATCGACGTCTCCCGAAAAAAAGGTGTGCAGGTCTCTTTCAATCTATTTTTTTATTATTGCAGTACTAGCACTTGTTGATGTCTATATGAGTTGTGTATGAGTTGAAAAACTCTTTATATGCTACATGTATATGTTTGTTTAAATTGCCTTAAGAATTGTTTTAATAAAATATTTTTACATTTTATATACAACGTTGTTCATGCTTATACTTTTACTTATTTGAGCTTTGTGTCCAAGATCAATATTTGGGCTTAATTTCTCAGATACCTAACCAAGGGAAATCGCTTAACTCTGCAGTGTGAGTAATGCAGCAGTGTGCAGCGTGTAGCTGTGTTGGACTTGGTCCCTTTTCCTCAATATTTTTCGCTTTTCACCCCCCTGTTTAGGATGTCTCCCCCATGGTAAAGATTACTGTATAGGCCATGTGTGGTATGAGATGCCCTGGTTACTATGACAATGTAATGCAATGGTGTGAGAAGTTATCAATCCCCCATCAAAAAAATGGATGCCATGGCTGTGTGTTGTGCCACCTGACTACAGTAGGTTAGCGGTCTAGATATTAGGTACCCAGCCATCCCTGCTTTTGGAGGGAAAGCCTGGTACCCAGGGTGCTCTACTCCTCCCCCTGAGCCAGTTAGTACTAGTTCACCTGAGAATTCTAGAAGGCTCTGGCACTGCCTGGAAGGTGGTGTGAGGGGGATATGAATAAGGGGGATGTGCCACCATGTGATGAGACAAAGCAAGGACGGGAACGTGAGGGGACCTGCTGCCAGGAGATACCGCCACTTGGGCCTGTGTGCTGGACCCTGCACCCATCTAGAACCCCTCTACTGTCCCCAGTGCTAGTGGAAGCCCCACTGCAGGAGTTCAGGCTGCTGTGTAGGAGGAGGGCCACGCTACAGTGGGGGATGTTTAAGGCCTACTGCCCTGTTTTGATGAGTTCCCACTAACTGCTGACCTGGCCCAGTAGTGCCTGTTGCTCTGTCCCCCGGCCCCCCTGAAGAAGGAGGGCCCCCCAAGGGCCCTGAGGCTGGTGGGACCTGGCGCCACGCAAGAGCTGCACCTAAAAGTGCATGGAAGGGAAGGAGCGCCTTGGCCTGGACCCCCAGGAGAAGAGGAGTGTTACCCTGGGGCCCCTGAGGCTTGCTGTTGGGACTGTCCCCCTTGTGTGTTGTGTGGGCCGCAAACGCTGTGCGAAGAGGAAATGAGCCTGACAAGCGCTGTATCTCAATCTGCAGAGAAGAGGAGCTGAGGCCTACCTGCCTAATCGCTATGTGGAAGGGGCTGCTGGTATGCCCCCACGTCGTGTTGAGTCAAGCGCTATACTGCCTGGGCCTGCGAAGCGCTGCCTGGCCAGGGGAACTAGTTATTCTAAAGCACTGAGGGAGCCCACCTGAGTAGCCGCGGCACTTTCTATGCCTGGTATGTAAACGGGAGCCTACCCCGTATTGCGCCGCAAGGAGCAACTCACCGATCGCCGCCACCCAGAGACCCGTGGGCAGGTGCCTGTGTGCCAGCACCTTGAGTCGGAGGTGTTCGGCGGGCGAAAATCACCGCACCGGCCCGGGTGCTGAATAATTGGGAGGCCGCGTGATGGGCACCTTCGACCGTCTTTTACCCGCAGCGGGAGCCTCCCAGTGTCAGGACACCAAGTGAGGAATCCCCGCCGCGGCTTGAGGAGGCCAGAGCCGGGCCTGGTGAAGTCAAAGAGGGCGGTAACATGTGGCAGTGTGTGGCGTGCAGCAGTGTGTGGTGTGCAGCAGTGTGTGGCGTGCAGCAGTGTGAGGCTTGCAGCAGTGTGGCATGCAGCAGTGTGAGGCGTGCAGCAGTGTGTGGCGTGCAGCAGTGTGTGGCGTGCAGCAGTGTGCGGCGTGCAGCAGGGTGAGGCGTGCAGCAGTGTGAGGCATGCAGCAGTGTGAGGCGTGCAGCAGTGTGTGGCGTGCAGCAGTGTGTCATGCAGCAGTGTGCAGCACACAGCAGTGTGAGGCATGCAGCAGTGTGAGGCGTGTGGCAGTGTGCAGCATGCAGCAGTATGAGTAATGCAGCAGTGTGCAGCAGTTTGAGGTGTGCAGCAGTGTGAGGCGTGCAGCAGTGAGGCATGCAGCAGTGCGAGGCATGCAGCAGTGCGATGCATGCAGCAGTGTGAGTAATGCAGCAGTGTGCAGCGTGCAGCAGTGTGAGGCTTGCAGCAGTGTGAGGAGTGCAGCAGTGTGAGGCATTTAGCAGTGTGTGGCGTGCAGAAGTGTGTGGCATGCAGCAGTATGAGACGTTCAGCAGTGTGAGGAATGCAGCAGTGTGAAGTGTGCAACAGTGTGGCGTGCAGCAGTGTGAGGCATGCAGCAGTGTGTGGCATGCAGAAGTGTTTGGCGTACTGCAGTGTGGGGCTTGCAGCAGTGTGCAGCATGCAGCAGTGTGAGTGATGCAGCAGTGTGCAGCAGTGTGAGGCGTGCAGCAGTGTGAGGCGTGTGGCAGTGTGCAGCATGCAGCAGTGTGAGTAATGCAGCAGTGTGTAGTGTGCAGCAGTGTGGGGCATGCAGCAGTGTGCAGCATGCAGCGGTGTGAGTAATGCAGCAGTTTGCAGCAGTGTGAGGCATGCAGCAGTGTGAGGTGTGAAGCAGTGTGAGGCGTGCGGCAGTGTGCAGCATGCAGCAGTGTGAGTAATGCAGCAGTGTGCAGCGGCAGCAGTGTAAGGCGTGCAGCAGTGTGAGGCGTGCAGCAATGTAAGGCGTTTAGCAGTGTGAGGTGTGCAGTAGTGTGAGATGTGCAGCAGTGTGAGGCGTGAAGCAGTGTGAGGCATGCAGCAGTGTGCGGCATGCAGCAGTGTGTGGCATGCAGCAGTGTGAGGCATGCAGCAGTGTGAGGTGTGCAGCATTGTGAAGCATGCAGCAGTGTGAGGCGTGAAGCAGTGTGAGGCGTGCGGCAGTGTGCAGCATGCAGTAATGTGAGTAATGCAGCAGTGTACAACAGCAGCAGTGTGAGGCGTGCAGCAGTGTGAGGCGTGCAGCAGTATGAGGTGTGCAGCAGTGTGAGGCAGGCAGCAGTGTGAGGCATGCAGCAGTGTGAGGCAGGCAGCAGTTTGAGGTGTGCAGCAGTGTAAGGCGTGCAGCAGTGTGTGGCATGCAGCAGTGTGAGGCATGGGGCAGTGTGCAGCATGCAGTAGTGTGAGTAATGCAGCAGTGTGCAGCGTGCAGCAGTGTAAGGCATGTAGCAGTGTGAGGTGTGCAGCAGTGTGAGGCGCGCAGCAGTGTGTGGCGTGCAGCAGTGTGTGGCGAGCAGCAGTGTGTCATGCAGCAGCATGCATCAGTGTGAGGCGTGCAGCAGTGTGAGGCATGCAGCAGTGTCAGGCGTGCAGCAGTGTTTGGCGTGCAGCAGTGTTTGGCGTGCAGCAGTGTGTGGCGTGCAGCAGTGTGAGTAATGCAGCAGGCAGCAGTGTGAGGCATGCAGCAGTGTGAGGTGTGCAGCAGTGTGGCGTGCAGCAGTGTGAGGTGTGCAGCAGAGTGAGGCATGCAGCAGTGTGAGGCGTGCAGCAGTGTGAGGCGTGCGGCAGGGTGAGGTATGCAGCAGGGTGAGGCATTTAGCAGTGTGTTGCGTGCAGCAGTGTGTGGCGTGCAGCAGTGTGAGGCGTGCAGCAATGTGAGGCATGCAGCAGTGTGAAGCGTGCAGCAGTGTGGTGTGCAGCAGTGTGAGGTGTGCAGCAGTGTGAGGCATGCCGCAGTGTGAGGCGTGCAGCAGTGTGAGGCATGCAGCAGTGTGAGGCATGCAGCAGGGTTAGGCATTTAGCAGTGTGTGGCGTGCAGCAGTGTGTGGCGTGCAGCAGTGTGAGGCGTGCAGCAGTGTGTGGCGTGCAGCAGTGTGTGGTGAGCAGCAGTGTGTCATGCAGCAGCATGCATCAGTGTGAGGTGTGCAGCAGTGTGAGGCATGCAGCAGTGTGAGGCGTGCAGCAGTGTTTGGCGTGCAGCAGTGTGTGGCATGCAGCAGTGTGAGTAATGCAGCAGTGTGCAGCAGGCAGCAGTGTGAGGCGTGCAGCAGTGTGAGGTGTGTAGCAGTGTGGCGTGCAGCAGTGTGAGGTGTGCAGCCGTGTGAGGCGTGCAGCAGTGTGAGGCATGCAGCAGTGTGAGGCGTGCAGCTGTGTGAGGCGTGCAGCAGTGTGAGGCGTGCAGCAGTGTGAGGCGTGCAGCAGTGTGAAGCGTGCAGCAGTGTGGCATGCAGCAGTGTGAAGTGTGCAGCAGTGTGAGGCATGCAGCAGTGTGAGGCGTGCAGCAGTGTGAGGCGTGCAGCAGTGTGAGGCGTGCAGCAGTGTGAGGCATGCAGCAGGGTTAGGCATTTAGCAGTGTGTGGCGTGCAGCAGTGTGTGGCGTGCAGCAGTGTGAAGTGTGCAGCAGTGTGAGGCGTGCAGCAGTGTGAAGCGTGCAGCAGTGTGGCGCGCAGCAGTGTGAGTTGTGCAGCAGTGTGTGGCGTGCAGCAGTGTGCACCATGCAGCAGTATGAGTAATGCAGCAGTGTGCAGCAGTGTGAGGTGTGCAGCCATGTGAGGCAGGCAGCAGTGTGAGGCGTTTAGCAGTGTGAGGCGTTTACCAGTGTGTGGCATGCAGCAGAGTGAGGCTTGCAGCAGTGTGAGGCATTTAGCAGTGTGTGGCATGCAGCAGTGTGTGGTGTGCAGCAGTGTGAGGCATGCAGCAGTGTGAGGCATGCAGCAGTTTGAGGTGTGCAGCAGTGTGAGACATGCAGCAGTGTGTTGCATGCAGCAGTGTGTGGTGTGCAGTAGTTTGTGGTGTGCAGCAGTGTGTGGCGTGCAGCAGTGTTGTGCAGTAGTGTGCGACATGCAGCAGTGTGAGGCATGCAGCAGTGTGAGGCGTGCAGCAGTGTGAGGCGTGCACCAGTGTGTGGCATGCAGCAGTGTGGCGTGCAGCAGTGTGCAGCATGCAGCAGTGTGAGTAATGCATCAGTGTGCAGCAGTGGTAGGCGTGCAGCAGTGTGAGGCTTGCAGCAGTGTGATGCATGCAGCAATGTGTCTTGCAGCAGTGTGCAGCATGCAGCAGTGTGAGTAATGCAGCAGTGTGCAGCAGTGTGTGCCGTGCAGCAGTTTGTGGCATGCAGCAGTGTGAAGCATGCAGCAGTGTGAGGTGTGCAGCAGTGTGAGATGTGCAGCAGTGTGAGGCATGCAGCAGTGTGTGGCGTGCAGCAGTGTGTGGCGTGCAGCAGTATGTGGTGTGCAGCAGCGTGCATCATGCAGCAGTGTGAGTAATGCAGCAGTGTGCAACAGTGTGAGGCGTGCAGCAGTGTGAGGCATGCAGCAGTGTGAGGCATTCAGCAGTGTGCAGCATGCAGCAGTGTGAGTAATGCACCAGTGTGCAGCTTGCAGCACTGTGAGGCATGCAGCAGTATTAGGGGTGCAGCTGTGTGAGGTGTGCAGCAGTGTGAGGCATGTAGTAGTGTGTGTTGCATGCTGTAGTCTGTGTCGTGCAGCAGTGTGTCATGCAGCAGTGTGCAGCATGCAGCAGTTTGAGGCGTGCAGCAGTGTGAGGCATGCAGCAGTGTGAGGCGTGCATCAGTGTGTGGCAAGCAGCAGTCGATGACGTGCAGCAGTGTGTTCTGCAGCAGTTTGAGGCATGCAGCAGTGTGAGGTGTGCAGCAGTGTGAGACGTGCAGTAGTGTGAGGCGATCAGCAGTGTGAGGCATGCAGCAGTGCGAGGCGTGCGGCAGTGTGTGGCGTGCAGCAGTGTGCAGCATGCAGCAGTGTGAGGCGTCCGGCAGTATGAGGCGTGCAGCAGTGTGAGGCGTGCTGCAGTGTGCAACATACGGCAGTTTGCAGCGTGCAGCAGTTTGAGGTGTGCAGCAGGGTGCGGCATGCAGTAGTGTGTGGCATGCAGCAGTGTAAGGCGTGCAGCAGTGTGGCGTGCAGCAGTGTGCAGCATGCAGCAGTGTGTGGCGTGCAGCAGTGTGAGGCATGCAGCAGTGTGTGGCGTGCAGCAGTGTGAGGCGTGCAGCAGTGTGTGGCGTGCAGCAGTGTGAGGCGTGCAGCAGTGTGTGGCGTGCAGCAGTGTGAGGCATGCAGCAGTGTGAGTAATGCAGCAGTGTGAGTAATGCAGCAGTGTGTAGCGTGCAGCAGTGTGAGGCGTGCAGCAGTGTGTGGCATACAGTAGTGTGTGGCGTAAAGCAATGTGTGGCCTGCAGCAGTGTGTCGTGCAGCAGTGTGCAGCATGCAGCAGTGTGTGGCATGCGGCAGGGTGAGATGTGTAGCAGTGTAAGGTGTGCAGCAGTGTGAGGCGTGCAGCAGTGTGAGTCATGCAGCAGTGTGAGGCATGCAGCAGTGTGCAACATGCAGCAGTGTGAGTAATGCAGCAGTGTGTAGCGTGCAGCAGTGTGAGGCGTGCAGCAGTGTGTGGCATGCAGTAGTGTGTGGCGTGAAGCAGTGTGTGGAGTGCAGCAGTGTGTGCGTGCAGCAGTGTGTCGTGCAGCAGGGTACAGCATACAGCAGTGTGAGACATACAGCAGTGTGTGGTGTGCAGCAGTGTGAGGCATGCAGCAGTGTGAGCCGTGCAGCAGTGTGAGGCATGCAGCAGTGTGAGGCGTGCAGCAGTGTGTGACATGCAGCAGTGTGTGGTGTGCAGCAGTGTTTGGGGTGCAGCAGTGTGAGGCGTGCAGCAGTGTGAGAGGTGGGGGGTCGGGGTAAAAATGCACTGAGAAAGAGTGGGGGGAGCACCAGCCGACGAAAGATGGTGGAGGGGATTTTTGAGCCGACAAAAGAGTGGGGGCAAAAAAGCTTGAGCCGACAAGAGTAGGAAAAAAAAGCACTAGCAGACGAAAGAGTGGGGATAGAAATGCATGATCCGATGAAAAAAGCATGAGTCAGAGATGAAAGTAAAATGTGAGCCAGAGAAAGACAGGAAATAAGTAACGAGCCATGTAGAAAAAAAAAAGCTCTCGGCATTGCTGTAGTAGGGGCGGGGGAGTGCATTCCTTTCAAGTCTGATGCGGGGGCGGGGGAGCGGCAGCCTTTGAAGTCTGATACAGAGCTACAGACAAATGGTGGTGTGTGATGTGGCTGGCGATGATGTGCATGTGCATAGCTTACATGAATTGTACGCGATCTGCAGCTAGGTAGGCTTTTCTTTTCCGCTTACTATAATCTCGCCCATTTATCCCTACGGGATAAATAGGCGAGACCTAAAAACCAATCGTGGGAAGGGTGTTGGTTCACTTAAATGGACCGCTTTAAGAGGGGACAACATATGGCCTGCTTTAGCTATGTTGGCGCAGAGACTGGTATTCTGAAAATATTAGCCCAAAAGTGTGGGAGGTATATGTAAAAAATACCACCGGTAGTACACTGTTAGTATACTGTAATCCAACAGAGAAGGCTGTGGCGATCCAGGTAATATAGCTGGATTCTGGGATCCCTTTCCAAGATCAGGTGTATATAGGCATTTATATGGTATCTCTAAAGCGGGAGCATAGCCATAAAGGCAGTAACATGAGGCACATGGTGCGCACCTCCGTGGAGTGGTGCATAGCGCTTTCAGTTAGACCTACCAATTTGTCAGCAAGTACTGAAGGCCAATTTATTAGTATAGGGTGTGCGGGTCATGCCATGGCATACAGACACAGCATTTTCAGTGCCTGAGACTTCATTTACCAAAGGTGTACATTATAGGAGCTGTCAACCAGTTGGACTAACACACCTGTGAACAATGACTGGTAGCAAGAAAACCAGGGGATCTTTAAATGTTATCTCAGTGATAAATTGCGATCGCACTTGCACAGTGCATAGAGCACTGAGGGAGCAGCAGGGTTTCCAAGGCCCCAACTGGACGCCAGGCACCCAATCAGCACTGTCATATTGTCAGCGACATCAGGGGCATTTGACAAGGGGTGTGGCGCCTACCAATTCGTTCAGGATTGGGGTAGCTACCAAAGCCAGGGCTCGGTGACTGATAGGAAAGTATGTTCAGTGAACAGGGCAATTGGTCTTTGGACTGCTACGAGCAATATGTACGGCTTTATCTACTCTAAGTATCATTTCTAACGCCTGGTTTTGTGTCACTTCTCTGCAGTTTCCAAGTCCTGTCCGGCAGGAGGTAAGCTAGCCGTCGTCCACCGGTCAACTGAGCCTCACTCACGCCTTTTTCTACATCCTGTCTGGCAGGAGGGAAACGTGCAGCGGTTCATCGTCCCTCAGCATCTGTTGTGGACCAGTGCCCACCTGGGAGCACGGAGAAAAGGACCTATGGGTTATTGGCCATTCATATGTTAAAGGGTTGCAACAATTTTGTTTTTACAGGCAAATTTGAGTTTAGAGCGCGGCAGGCCTGTTTCAAAGTTTCTTTCTACTAGCAAGGCAGGGTGCGCTTTGGTCAACTCAGGGATATGGAGACACGCTTGTTGGGCCAGAATCACGTACCCCCTGCAGCATTTATCTTGGATCTAGGAGGTAATGACCTGGTGCACCTGGGTAGGAAAGGCGTAGTGGAGACCCTGATCACAGAAGTTGGGTGGCTAGCAAAACATGCCCTGAGGCGCTACTGGTATGGTCACACATGATTTCAAGATCTCAGCGAAGAGGGGGCGAGCAAGTGTGGGCTCTGAACCAGGGAATAGGCTTAATAACGGATTGATAAATTATTAAGAACCCCGAAACTGCATATAATAGCGCATGGGATATCCGGAGGGAGCCGTTTTTCTTACAGGATGGCGTGCAGCTCTCTAGACAAGGTAATGAGTGTTCAGGAAATATTTCCTGGCACGCATGCTGGTGGAGGCACGGAACAGGGCATGACCTTCTTTGGGGCAGAGGGGTGAAGCCAGATATTCAGTCAACTATACTGACCTGGGGCGGTAAGGTCGTGATTGGTGAGCATAGTTTACGGTCCTTAGCAGGCATCACCATTGTCAAATGGGGAAGCCAGAGGGGGGGACAGATGGTCTCTCATGGAACTCTATGGGCAGTTACAGCCGGTAGGCTGGAAGGGTGCAGGGGAGGGAAGTCTTGCTTCCCCTAGGCAGGTTGGCATGTGCTCAAGGTCGCAGGGATGCATAACTGCACAGGCCCCTTATGGAGATAATATTGAGGGCTTAGGGGGTGCCAGGGAGAGGTATCCATCCGGCAAATCGGGCCCCCTGGACAAGGCCACTCTGGTAGGAGGTTGGGCCTACTGTTGGATCTTTCGCCGACTCAACCCACAACCACGGAAGCGAGGATGGCCCCACTCATCTGCCTCCTCTCGGATCGCCACACGCACGTTTGTACAGCGTGATCGCGAACCGGGAAAAGGGAGAAGGTAGGAAAAATGCAAAACAAAGAAAAAGTAAAGCCAATGCTCTCTCTTTGTTACAGCACAGCAGACCCTCTTCTGTAGCTTGGGGAAGGGGATCCTGACCTGCAGCCACAAGAGAAAAGAAACACAGAAGAGAAAGAGTACGTTAACATATAACCCAGTGCTCCTTCCTTTGATTCCCTATTCCCACCAGTAAACACATCCAACACACCCCAATCCCCTCCTTACTTGTGTAACATATCAGGTAGTATCCGAGAAGAGCAAACAATCCAATAGCAAGTCCAAAACCTGCTTAGTATAATATTCTTGACAGGGGGAAAAAAGTCATACGTCTGACATAAAAACCCCAGGAAGAAAAATGTATGTGCGCACTAGGCACCAATCAATCCAACGAAATTCCCACTTTCTGTGGCCACAGACTAAACACGCCACCAAGGTAGCGCTAGGAAAAACTTCACTAAACCTCGGGCGACCAAAACCCGGCAAAGCTTCCGAGGTTCCCTCGCCGAGGAAAACCCTTTAGCACAGTCCCGAATATAACACAAAAAATGCAGCAGACAGTTCACGCGCTATCCAAAGCGGCTGCTTCTTTACTTTACCGCTGCTTCTCACTCGCTCTGGAAGACGACCGGAGCGGCACCCATCCGGGCGGCTGTCACGAAGCCTCGTGCAGCAGAAAGCCTCCGCTTGCCGAGAAGCGATTTGAAATAATCCCAAGTTCCACAGGTTCCCACGAAGAATTCAGGAGAGCTCGAAATCCCGACTTCAGAAAAACGCCAACAAGGTCAGAAACCAAGCACAGAGCCCTAGTGCTGGCGACCTAAAACCACGGAGGGAAGGGGGGCGGGGTTACCGAAAACAAGGAAACAGAGGAAGGACACCAATGGAAAAAAAGAAAGAAGGAAAAAGACTAGACCAGGGAGCTAAACCCACACTAATTCCTAACAGTACCTCCCCTCAAAGGCCTCCCCACCGGGCGAGGTTTGGTCGGGTGACGAAGATGGAATAACCTAACCAGTCTGGGAGCATGCACTTCAGTAGCAGGTTCCCAGGAACGGTCTTCTGGGGGATACCCTTTCCAATCAATCAAGTACATCAACCTCCCTCGTCTCCTTCTTGCATCTAGAATAGCATTAACCTCGAACTCCACCTCACCTTCAACTATCACAGGAGGGGGAGGGGGCAAGGTTTGATCAGTATCTGCATATGGCTTCAACAAAGAGGTGTGAAACACCGGATGGATGCGATATTCATCCGGTAACTCCAGCCTCATTGCAACCGGGTTGATCACCTGAGCTATGGGGAAAGGACCCACAAACCTAGGCTGCAGTTTCCTAGGGCCATCCAGGTGCAGATTCCTAGTAGACAACCACACCCGCTCCCCTACGGCATAGGACGGAGCAGGGCTCCTATGTCTATCTGCCTGTCGCTTCATGTCCTCTTTAGCTTTTACCAGATGTTCCCTTGCCAAATCCCATATCCGGCTCAAGGCTGTCCCTAAGGCATCGATAGCAGGCACATGACCAGTAGGCTGGATGGGGATTGCCCTGGGATGAAACCCCATAGAACAGTAAAAGGGAGACATTCCCAATGCGGAATGAAAGCTATTGTTGTACGCGAACTCAGCCAGAGGGAGGGCCACCACCCAATCACAAGTTAGGGAAGTCAACAAACATCTCAAGTACTGTTCCATGGTTTGGTTAACCCTCTCTGTCTGACCATCGGACTGGGGATGATAAGCTGAAGAAAGGCAGAGTTTCATATGAAGGGCCTCCCCTAACTCAGTCCAAAACCGGGACACAAACTGGGAACCCCTGTCAGACACAACGGAGGAAGGCAACCCATGCAGCCGCACAATAGATGACACGAATATCAAGGCCATTTCCTTGGCCGTGGGTAGTTTAGGCAAGGGGATGAAATGGCTCATCTTTGTGAAGGAATCAACCACAACAAGAATCACCGTGCAACCTGATTTCAAAGGTAGGTCGGTAACAAAGTCCATACTAATCGTATGCCAGGGTGCAGGAGGTACAGGTAATGGCCTCAACAGGCCAGATGGGCTGGAATGAGATGGTTTACTCACAGCGCAAACCGGACAAGAAGCTACATACTGCTGCACATCCTGAGTCAATGACTCCCACCAAAACCAACGTAAACAGAATTCCCTGGTTTTATGAATTCCTGGATGCCCAACCAGAGCAGATGAATGACACCATTCCACCACAGAGTCACGTAGAGAAGGAGGTATAAACAATTGCGAGCCGTGGTACAGCAACCCATCTCTCTGAGCAAAGGAAGGCAGAGATGACCAAGGTGTTAAATCCAGACCCCTCAACTTATCTTTCACCGAGGCCACAAAATCATCCAGTGTGATACTCCCCACTATCTTCTCAGATGGAATAAAACACCCTGAGTCCTTATCGGTCCCCCACTCATTTGGTTTCACATGGATGCGAGATAGGGCATCCGATTTCAATTGCTGAGCGGCAGGCCTGTAGGTGATAATGAAATCGTACTCATTGAAGAATGAGACCCACCTCATCTGCCTGGGGGTAAGGGCCCGAGCAGATCGAAAGAACTCAAGATTCTTATGATCTGTAAAGATGGTAATGGAATGACGGGCCCCCCACAAATGATGTCTCCATTCCTCAAAGGACAATTTAATGGCCAGCAATTCCCGCTCAGCAACCGTGTAGTTTCTTTCGGCAGGCAACAGGGTTTTCGAAAAGAAAGCTATGGGGTGCATGAATCCGGTCTCTGCATCCCTCTGTGACAAAACCCCCCCCACAGCACCCAAGGAAGCATCGGCTTCAACAAAAAAGGGCAAAGCCGGATCTGGATGGACCAGAACGGGGGCGGAAGTAAACCTTTCTATCAGCTGATCCAGAGCCATCTGAGCCACGTAAGACCAAACAAAAGGAACACCCTTACGCAACAATACCGTCATAAGGGCTACTATCTCAGAAAAATGGGAGATAAACCTTCTATAGAAGTTAGCGAATCCTAACAACACCTGGACGTCTTTCACATTTTTTGGCGCTGGCCACGAGGTGATTGCCTCGATCTTCCGAGGATCCATCCTAATGCCCTCCACCGAGACAACAAACCCAAGAAACTCAACCCTGTCGGTATGAAAAGTACACTTCTCAGGTCTGACAAACAACTGATGATCTCTCAAGGTCTGTAAAACTTGTCGAACATGTTTGACATGTTCCGCATCCGTGTTTGAGAAGATCAGTATGTCATCTATGTAGACTATCACGCTCACATCCAGAAACTCCCTCAGTATCTCATTGATAAAAAACTGAAAGGCAGCCGGGGCATTACACAACCCGAAGGGCATAACACAGTACTCATACAGACCGAATTTAGTCCGGAAGGCAGTCTTCCACTCATCGCCTTCACGGACTCGTATGAGATGGTATGCCCCTCGGAGGTCTAATTTGGTAAATACCGTCGCATGCCTCAGCTGTTCCAGCAATACCGGGATCAACGGGAGAGGGTACTTGTTCTTAATAGTCCCTTTATTGAGCGCCCTATAGACCACACAGGCGCGTAGACCACCTTCCCGTTTGGGAATGAAAAAGATAGCCGAAGAGGCAGGAGAAGAGGAAGGTCGAATAAACCCCTTAGCCAACATCTCGTCCAAGTACTCCTTTAAATGGTGTTCTTCCGGCCCAGACAAGGCGTAGATACGACAACAAGGTAAAGTTGCCCCAGGTATCAAGTCTATGCGACAATCGAAAGAACGGTGGGGAGGCAAGTCCCTCTCTCGCCCTTTGTCAAATACCTCCGCAAACTCCACATAAGCTTCCGGTATTGTCTGCACGTCACACCGCAAGCCATCTCCAACTGCACAGGATAGAGGCGTAACCCAATCAGTAGCAACTTTATAACAACTTTGTAAACAAAAAACAGAATCAAGAGTCACTGTCCTCCTAAACCAATCGATGCGGGGATTGTGGGATTGCAACCAAGGAACCCCTAACACAACACCAAACGAAGGGGCATCAATCAAATCAAACCCAAGATATTCTGAATGACCGTTATCACATATCATGCATAAGGGTTCGGTCTGTCTAGTGATAGTACCTGAGGATAACTCTGTTCCATCTATGGCCCTCACAGGTTCGGGTTGCTCCTTTAGAATCCAGGGCACTTTCAATTGTTCCGCTAACTTGATGTCCATAAAATTGCCAGTGGCCCCTGAGTCCAATAAGGCAGACACCGGAGTCCTGTGGCTATTGGAAATTACTAAGCAGACGGTGATCATGAAATGCTTGGGAACTCGTTTGACTATACCAGAAATCTGGTAGGAAGGATTAAGTCGATCTCTCATCTCCAATTCTGCAGAAGGCTGCACGCAAGCCACCACCTTCCTGGGGGAAAAGGAAGAAGGTTTAACTGTGCAATCCCTGGCATAGTGCCCTCCTTGCCCACAGTACAAACACAGATTCTGAGTTCGTCTTCTGCTTTTCTCCTCAGCTGTTAAGGGGCCCGCACACCTCCTATCTCCATGGGTTCCGGGATCGCCCTACTTTCCCCTGAACTCTTTACCTCTACCTTAGATGAAACCACACGAGAGACCTGAAAGCGGTTTTTCTCGCCTCTCCGTTCAGTTAGCCTATGGTTCAGCTTCACCACAAGATCGATGAATTCCACACAGTCTTCAGGTGGATTCACCACCTGTGAGACGATGTCTTTTAGGTCCTCAGACAATCCTTGATAGAATAAAGAAGTCCTTTTATCGGCGGGCCAATGGGTTTCGGAAACCAACCGATTAAAGGTGGACACATAAGTCATTAGGTCTTGTTTTCCCTGTCTCAGTTTCAATAATTCGGCGTCGCTCGCTTGCGTAAACGCATGCTTGGCAAAGAGACAACGCATCTGTTCCTTGAAAGCCACATAATTGTACAGAACAGGGTCATCACTCTCCACCAGGGGCACGGCCCAAGACGCCGCAGTGCCGGCTAAATAGGATATAACAAAAGCCACCTTGGTAGAGTCATTAGGGAAAGATGCAGGTCGACACATAAAGTGCAAATGGCACTGATTCATAAAGATGCTATATTTACTGGAATCTCCAGTAAATCTTTCAGGAACTGCCAAAGGTACAGGGGAGGGTGTAGTCACGTTAACTGTTAAAGGGGGATTACTGGTACTCGCACCCCTATCAAATTGAAAAGTAGCAGGCTGTACTATTGATGATTTACCCATTCCCCAAACCGGAGCCTTAACCTTCCCTGCACTCATTTCCTGACGTAACCCTTGGTTCTCCTGCTGTAATTCCTGCACCTTAATCTGAAGTGCATTAACAGCCCCCATTAGTTCCTGCACTGTAGGATCCCTTTCTTCCAACACATTCCCGTCCTCATCCATACTCGCTCGGGTGGTTGCAATTTCGTGGGCTTGGTTTTCTGTTGGATCTTTCGCCGACTCAACCCACAACCACGGAAGCGAGGATGGCCCCACTCATCTGCCTCCTCTCGGATCGCCACACGCATGTTTGTACAGCGTGATCGCGAACCGGGAAAAGGGAGAAGGTAGGAAAAATGCAAAACAAAGAAAAAGTAAAGCCAATGCTCTCTCTTTGTTACAGCACAGCAGACCCTCTTCTGTAGCTTGGGGAAGGGGATCCTGACCTGCAGCCACAAGAGAAAAGAAACACAGAAGAGAAAGAGTACGTTAACATATAACCCAGTGCTCCTTCCTTTGATTCCCTATTCCCACCAGTAAACACATCCAACACACCCCAATCCCCTCCTTACTTGTGTAACATATCAGGTAGTATCCGAGAAGAGCAAACAATCCAATAGCAAGTCCAAAACCTGCTTAGTATAATATTCTTGACAGGGGGAAAAAAGTCATACGTCTGACATAAAAACCCCAGGAAGAAAAATGTATGTGCGCACTAGGCACCAATCAATCCAACGAAATTCCCACTTTCTGTGGCCACAGACTAAACACGCCACCAAGGTAGCGCTAGGAAAAACTTCACTAAACCTCGGGCGACCAAAACCCGGCAAAGCTTCCGAGGTTCCCTCGCCGAGGAAAACCCTTTAGCACAGTCCCGAATATAACACAAAAAATGCAGCAGACAGTTCACGCGCTATCCAAAGCGGCTGCTTCTTTACTTTACCGCTGCTTCTCACTCGCTCTGGAAGACGACCGGAGCGGCACCCATCCGGGCGGCTGTCACGAAGCCTCGTGCAGCAGAAAGCCTCCGCTTGCCGAGAAGCGATTTGAAATAATCCCAAGTTCCACAGGTTCCCACGAAGAATTCAGGAGAGCTCGAAATCCCGACTTCCGAAAAACGCCAACAAGGTCAGAAACCAAGCACAGAGCCCTAGTGCTGGCGACCTAAAACCACGGAGGGAAGGGGGGCGGGGTTACCGAAAACAAGGAAACAGAGGAAGGACACCAATGGAAAAAAAGAAAGAAGGAAAAAGACTAGACCAGGGAGCTAAACCCACACTAATTCCTAACACCTACCTTGAGATGGATCTGTGACCAGACATTGACCTTGCCGTAGGCTTTAACAGGGATACGCAGAAATAAAATATTGTCATCATCGCTTAGCTTACGATAGGAATGGCTATGTACTAGAAGCAGGTTAAAGTTAGCCAATTGACATACTGCATGTATCAATCTATTGGAATTTCTGAGTATTGTGTACAAAAACGTTAATATGAATTGTAAATGTTGGTTTATTTTAT
Organism: Lissotriton vulgaris; assembly: GCF_964263255.1. Taxonomy (NCBI): domain Eukaryota; kingdom Metazoa; phylum Chordata; class Amphibia; order Caudata; family Salamandridae; genus Lissotriton; species Lissotriton vulgaris. The sequence continues at coordinate 1,122,009,483 of NC_141687.1, forward strand.
GTAACAAAATACAACCAGGGTTTATTAACCTTTATCCAAAGAGCTGTGGTGTTTGAATTGAATGTCTTGGGGGAGGAAGGGATGGGTACCCACCCCAAGGGTTGTTGTTTTGAGATAAGAGGGAGGGGGATTCGGCAGTACAAGACCAAATTGCCATAGAAGTACAAACCAGCCAGTTTACCAGTTATGGTGGCAGATGACAAACCTCTGTCAATAAGAGACAAAACCCATCACCCTCCTTTCCTATTCTCCCCGGTCCATGGGTGACCAACTCCTAGAATGGCCCTCAAACTACACAAATGTTGTCCAGGCCAGACAATAAATTCTTCTTGTGGGCACAGCTAAAGAATTCTTGGCCAGCCTAAATGCTCTCATGCTCCCCACTCCCAGATATCCACTGGGACTGACATCTTTCATGCCTCTGCTCCAGGTGCCAGACTGTGAAAACGCTGCCACTGTGAACAAGACAAGGAATCTGTGACAGAAATGTTGACCACAGAGACATATTTTTCCTTGAAAACTATATTCAGTTGCTTACACAACAACATGAAACTGCGCAGCAAACACAACACCCTCAAACCCCTTGCCCTCTGCCGGTTACCCAACTCCACTACAGTCATATTGTCAAAGTGGAATAGCACCATCCAGTTCGCAAGCTCCTCACCCAAACAGACAAGGCCACAAGGAGAGGGAAAAATTCCAGGAATGCAATGCTCCGCCCTTGGGCCAACCAGTTCCATTCTTCAGAGAACCATCTTCCATCCCAGAAAAGACCAAAGACGTGAACACCCGATGCATCGAAGAAAATATGAACCTGCCATACTATGTTGTCATAAATAAAGTGCATGGAGACCCTGTTGAAACCCTGCAAAAATGACCTCCACACCTGCACGGTATGCCGCACCCCCCGGGGATCCGTATTCTTTGATGAGGCAAGACAGCCCCAGCATGGCAAGGCCCAATCATCTGCAAAAAGGTTGTCCTCCCTGCACCGCTCTACAGGCAAAGTTCAGCAAACCCAGCAGTTTCTACACTGCTTGCAGCTCCAGTCTCTTCATAGACAGCATCTCCTCTAGAAAGGCCTGAATCTCCTGTACCTTTGCCCTTCGGTAGTCTGGCCAGCATGCGCACAGTGTCCAACTCAATCCCCAGGAATGTAAAGACTGTGGCGGGGTCCTCCATCTTTTCTGGCACCAACAAACTACCAAAGAAGCCGCCATGACCTCAAAATCACTCAGAGCCTTGAGGCACTCCCCTGATTCTGCTGCACCCAGAAAAAGAAATCATCCAGAAAGCGAGATTGTGGTGCTCACTATCCCTCACAAAGGCCTACTTAAGCAAATCCTCTGGGTGAATGGGTGGAAGTCAGAGAGCCGACTTGTGGCCACACTTCACCATCTCCGACCCACTGCCACAGACCTGGATAAGGCAGATCACTTCATCACCCGACGCATATTCCACCCTTGAATCCTCTGCTGCAATAAAGTCATTCACCAAAAAACCCTCCAGCCACGACAACTGATGGATCAAGCGAAATTCACCTGCTTGTTTTTGGGGAACTACTCCCAATGGGGATATGATGAGATCAAAAAGAGGTCAGTCTGCAAAAGGTCCCACTATCCATCCTTCCGCCACTTCTTTCCTCACCTTGTCAAGGACAATATTAGGAGCACTGGCAGCCGACCTCAAACTGTCAGCCCACCGTCTGACTATGGGTTCCTAGTACCCCACCCTGAAATCTTCTTAAAACCCCCACTCCAGATTCAATGCTGATTTCCTGTCAGGATACAAGAACAGCCAAAGAAAGAGAACACCAAGCCCAATTGGTGTAGGAGCCCTTTTGTCCGGGAGGGCCCTGAGGACGCTCTCCACTGTACGGAGTGGCTTGTCAAAGTAAAACATTACATAATAGGGTGTCTGCCATAGCATTTTGAACATTCATGTTTGAATTTGCACGGGTATCGAGAACAGGACCACTTTTTGAATCTCCAACAGGCCCCTGCATTAGTGTCTGTATTCTTGGGGGCTGCACCCGGCCCTTGCTGGGCAAGACAGTGTTGGAAGGACTTGTACGTAATGGGGAGACCACTCACCATGTGGCTTGATGCAGAAGACTGAGACGAAGACATCCTTTGCATCCAAAGCTCTGAGTCAACATTAACCCACGGCTTATCAGAGTTAAGGCTAACCCGAACCCTAAACTCCTCATCGTAGCTGAGTCAAGGGAAACCCCCAAAATGCAACTGTGCTTTTTGAATTATGTCCATATACATGAACAAGGCAATAAACCTGTCAGCATACGTCTCACAATAAATGCTAGCAAAGATCAGAAAACCAGGAGTCCAGTTATCCATTGTAATGGGCATCCTCGGCCCCTTCCTAATTCCTACTCCTCTTCTTTGAACCCTTCTTTTGCCTAAACATCCCAATGCAACAATTTAAACACATCAACATATTTGGGACTTCAGATGCGTTTTTTGGTTTTCTCTGAGACTTGCAACCCCAAAAGCATTGCCAACCCCATACAGGGCAACTGTTTCTGCTGGGTTCCCTTTTCCTCATCTGCCTTTAACCCCCCTTGCCGTCGCCACATCGGCAGCCTTGGACACCTCAGGCCCCCCGAGAAAAACTCTGTCTTTGGCCGTCACCTCACTCTTGTCCTTAACAACCCTCCCAGCAACTGCGCATCTGCCCCATCCATCCTCTCATCACCACCCCCCATGGACTTACACTCTTTAGCTGTGGAGCCCGTCCCCTCGGGCTCCCAAACTGCCCCCAGTGACCCTAACCTGTGGGTAATCAAGTGGATCCTTTACGTTCTGGAACTCCCCTGTCCTGGACCTCCAGACGCTGTCCGGCACTGATCACTCCGTTCCCACTGGACTTCTGTAAAACACCAACTAGAGAGGTTGTTGTCCCTCTGCTGCCCCCAACCCGATGGGCCCCCCTCATCATCATCATGCACTTTACCTTCTTCTCATTCATCGCTACCCTCCTCATAATCCAGCTCCAACACATCCTCTTGCTCACACATCTCATCCACACCTCTCACCATAGGCTGCAGATACATCTGCTCTGAAAATGCCCCTCTGTAGGGAGTGGGTGGCATCCCTGCATGAGATGAAAGCTCCCGGAGCCATATGAAGGGCCGCTGCCAACCCCCCTATTGCTTCAACCCAGCGTCCTGAGGCCGTCTTGTGCCCCGCTGGGGTCTCCATCATCCTGCCAAACTCTGGTGTTGGCCTTGCCACCTCTGTCCCCTGCAGAGTGGCTTCAACTTTGCAGTCCCCTTGCACAGCTGGCCCCAAAGGCTGCTGGTTCTCCTTGACCCCCACTAGGTACACAAACTCACACCCAACTACCCACATCTTTGGGAGGGTCCCCAACCACCGACCTCCCTGGGGCACCATTGACCCTCTTAGCCTGCACTGCATGCTCCATGGAGCTGTCCTTCTCTCTCAGCATAATGTGGCCCACCTCTCCTTAGTTTCCTGGACCAGGCTGCGCTGTTCGCTTATTCTCTCCTCCAAATCTACCCACTGCCATTTGCTGGCCTGGGCATTACCAATGCCCCCAAGAATTGAAAAATCACATAACCCTGCATTTGAAACGGGGGTGTGACCACCACTGTCCCCCAAGGGACACTGCCAGTCCCCCGCCCCAGCCAACAAATGCGTCTTCTTGCCAGAAGGGGTCACCATAGAGACTGTCCTTGTGTCCGTCCTCTTATGGACTTTAGCCTTCTGGGGCCCCACCCTCACCGGGGGCAGGACAAATCCAAGGGTCCTTCCGGCTCTGGGCCCTCTCCCCCTGACACTACAGAGGGACCCCCCATGGGAGTACAGCTGTGCCTCTCCCTGCAGTTCACGCACATCGAGGGGTGTGGCCAACAATCTGCTCCCTCCCTTCATTCTCTTTAATGGAAGGCCCAGCCGGGTTGCACTCGGTTGCGGGTCGCAGGGTGACAGTTAAGCTGGCCCGCTTCCCGCAGAGCTTGTACTTGGGTGCCAGCGGGCGTAGGAGAGTAGGGTCTGCTATCCTATGGTCACCCCACATTTTTGCTTTTTGCTTCACTGGTTTATGACTTAATGTGGCTGTGGGCCTGCTAATCAGACCCACAGCCTGCTGTTCTCTCTCTAAATTACTGCCAATGCACTCTAGGTGCATTACGAATTGGAACTGGTTCACCTTGTTGGCCCCTGTAACAGTGTACCCTAGGTACCCAGGGCATAGGTGCATCCAAGGCCTACCAGGGGCTGCAGTATGTATTGTGCCACCCCTGGCCTGGCCTCCATATTTGACACAACTGGCTGATCACTCAGCTGGGGTAAGTTGGTGTAATCACCTCTTGCTTAGATATAGTGTCCCTACATCTAACCCTGAACTGGACACATATGTTCCTATCAGCCACTCCTAAGGAAGGCCTCATCAATCCTGGAGGCAGAGTGCTTGGAAATATGTGAGATGGTGCTCTAGCATGAGCTCAGCCTGTCTGCAGCTGTCGGGAACCACTCCCTAAGCTGTTCCGGGATATTGCCATACCATATACTCTTAAGTGCATTATAATCCTCGCGGTTATATGCTATCTTTGGTTTGGCTTTATCAAAACATGTCGAGTAAGGTGTCATATGAATTGGAATACTATCCCCTCGACAGTTCTGTCAACGGGGATAGCATTCCACCCTTCAAGAGGGACACGACATGTGTGTAGCCTTAACCCCGGTTAAAGTTAACCAGAGCCTCAGCATCACAAAATGGATGCTGCCACCACAGACACGAGTCTGACCTCCTGCTGCTGGGAGTCCTCCCAGCGAGGGAGGCTTGGACAAAGGGTTTCCTGCCTTGGGAGGTGCGAGCACCACCCCAGACAGGGTTCTGTGTCTTGGGTAGGACAGGGCTGAATAGATTGAGACATGCCCGGGACACACAAGGTGTCCCCGTGCATAAGCCAGTCCAACCCGGTCCTGGGACTTTCCAGACCCAGGCCTGGCGAGGAGCTGGACAAAGGAAAGGGGGTGTAACCGCCCCCTTCCTGGTTCCTCCCAGAGGAGGGACCTAGTAGGTGATCCACCCCTCAGATTGGGAATAAGAGTGGGAGCAGTGCCATTGCACAGCAGATCATCCTGAATCAACTTTACACGAAGAAGAAGACTGGACTTCGACATTCTGCTGCTCAGAAGACTGAAGAGAATCTCCCTTGTGGCCTAGGAGTGGCCACCCTGTGAAAGCAGGTACCAACCAGCGAATCGACATCTGCTTTGCTGCTGCCTCCCGCCTCCCGCCGGAGCCCAGAGCCTGACAAGACCCAGACTCCCAGACTTCTCAGAGCCCGATCCACAGTCCCTGCAAAGAAGGGACCCGTGGAGGCACCGAGAGACGTGGGACCGGACATCTTGGAAGACACCCGAAGAGCTGACAGCGCCGCACCAGAGGCATCCTCGACGTTTTGCTTTGGAGACTGAGAACCCCCACCACCGAGCAGCCTTTGCACCGAAGATCAGCCCCCCAGCATCTCCACGATCTGCGTGGGGCCCTTTTGCATTGTGCCACTCGACGCGCCATCCCGGCCACTAGCCACGTGGTCAGTGGCCATCTTGGAGACGAAACCGACAAACTACACTGCGGGTCTAGTTGTTCTAGACTTGCCCTAGCTCCTGCACAAAGGAGCCCCCGCTCTGACCTTGCTGGTCCGAGTGGTAAGCATTTTTTGATTCCTGCGTGGCTTGCATTAGCCAAGGCCTGTTTGCTCCGATCAAGTTGCCGACACCGCCAACAGCGAGAAGCCTGCGTGGGACAGCTCGTGACCGACTTCTGGACGTCCTCAACTCCCGGTGTCCACGTGGCTGCAGAGAGAATCTACACCTCAAAGCCTGTTTGCACCCAACATCGCCTGGTTCCAATCTGGTTCCACGGTAGTCACTGACTAGTGACTTTGAACATTGTCCCCTCTGCTTTCAGGTCTTCACATCTTCAGATCCACCCTTGGATCCACCGGAACTCTTCACATCGAGCCGCCTGCAGCATCTTCAGCTCCAAGCACCATCGACCAGCGTGACGAAACCCGACCCTACTTCGACCCTGTGCACCCGCTTCCTGTGGGTGAGGTAACTCAGCTCCGCCGGTGTTCCTACACTGGTACACATCTCAAGGGCCTGTGTCGTAAGTTTCAGCTTTCTAGGTCACTCGGAATGTTCCGAATTAACTAACTTTGTACTTTTTACGCACAATAGACTTTACATTGGTGAGTGCGTGCACTTTAAACACTGCACCCGAGTCCCGCGGGCCTTTCCCGACTTAGTCACTACTAGTCTCGAATAGCTCCAGCGATTCCCAAGGCCCTAGGCCTGTTTCCGTTCTGATTGGTATCTCTTATACCACTTTCTTAGTATATGGTTTAGGTGGCCCCTAGGGCTCATCCATATTGTGCAACTTTTGTGTATTTTAAACTGTCTTGTGTTTAACGCTTGTGCTTCTGTGCTCATAAAGAGTCCAGGGGATACTTTTAGTTAATAAATCAATATATATTTTCAATATATATCTGTGTGGTGTCCTTTCATTTGGTATTCAAGGGGGTTGTGTATGGTAATACAGCTGGCTTCACATGCCTTTCAGAGTTTAGCCTAAGACTGCTTTGTCCACGTTACCACTAGGATAACTGGTCTATAAGGTTGACTTACAACCAATCATCATAAGGGTTGCTTGGCATGGCACAAAGTGATCACTAGAATTAGTGAGCATTATATACCAGGCCAACTTCTCACATTGGTGGCAGCAGTGGGATATGAGCTTGCTGTTGTTTTACCATTACAATCTTTGAGATTATCATTTGAAAGATCATACAGGTACCTGCTAGGTACATATAAAACAAGACTAGTATACTTAAGTTCTACTGAACTTAGTTGTTGTAGAGCAAAGGGAGTAGCACACCCTGACTACAACTACTAGATAGGTTTAGTAGGTAAATACCAGTGTAGGTAGATTGCAACACATCCACCCACACTAGAGCAATGTCTGGAGCAGAGGGGTTCAGTGGACTTACTCCTGTTGAGAGTGACCCTCCAAGGGCACCATCCAAATTTGCTATTTTTTCCTTTAAGGAATTAAGACAGCTTTGTGTCTTAAGGGGTCTGAGGACAGGGCCTTCCCCTACCACAGACCACCTTAGAGAGATCTTGGACCAGTCTGAGACTCTAAAGACCTCTAAGGCAGACCCCACAGGGGATGCTGAAGGAGGCCATCCTTCTGAGGATGACACTGTAGAAACCCCTGTCCCTATAATCCTGGTAGATGAGGAAGCCCCCATCACTGGAGCTCCTCAGGTAGATCCAGAGGAGGAAGAGGAAGAAGAGACAGAAGAGGGGAGCAGTGAGTCAGATGATGACAGAAATAGTCAGGTGCTGGTCAGTAGACTGAACCAGGCTAACTTAAGCCTATTTGGGACTGAATCAGGTAACAACCCATTCAGACCCCCAGGTGGACTTAACCAGAAGCCTAGGAGGAGAAGGACTCACTCAGGTGACTCTAACAACTCCCATGCTTCTAGAGGTTCTCATGGTCACTCCAGAAGGGAGATGACTAGCCCTCAGAGAAGGGAACATGAGGCCAAAATGAGAGAGGCTGAATTGAGGATCCAGAGACAAGAGTTGGAGGTTGCCCTGGCCCAAGAGAAACTTGCTAGAGCAAGACAGCCTAGAGAGAGTGGGGTAATAGAACCCACTGGTGGCAGCAATATCCACAAGGATAAAGACAGGTCTTTTGATAACAGAAACCTGAGTAAGATTGTGCCCCCCCTACAAATCTGGGGATGACATCCATAAATGGATAACTGCAATGGAGAGAGCCTGCAGAGTACAGCAGATCCCTCAGGAGCAGTGGGCAGCAATCTTGTGGCTCTCCTTTGAAGGTAGAGGCCGCGACAGACTCCTCACAGTTAGTGATGGGGATTCTAGAAACTACCTGGTCCTGAAGAGTGCTCTGATTGATGGGTTAGGCTTAACCACTGAACAGTACAGGTTAATGTTCAGAGATACCCAGAAGACACAGACTCAGGACTGGTCTGAATTTGTTGAGTGTGCCACTAAGGCTCTGGAGGGATGGTTGCTGGGAATCAAGGTTACAGACTATGAAGGATTGTATAATTTGCTGATGAGAGAACACATTTTAAATAATTGTCAGAACCAGCAGTTGCATCAACATTTGGTTGACTCAGATTTGACCTCTCCCCAAGAATTGGGAAAGAGGGCAGATAAATGGGTAAGAACCAGAGTTAAGCAAAAGAACCAGAACCAGGGTGGTGACCAAAAGAAAACAGACCAGAAGGGTGGGGAGCAGAAAGCTAAAGACCAGAAGTCTTCAACAGGGCCCCAAACTGATACAGAGGGTGGGTCCCAAACTTCCAAGAAAAAGAAGAAAGAAGGTCAGAAGAAACCCTGGTGTAAAACATGTAAAAACACCTCTCACTGGACAAGTGAGTGTAAAAAGGGTGGAGCCCCCAGCACTGCAGCCCCTAAGGCAACTGCACCCACTAGTACAGCTAGCAGTGCTGATCCACAAACCAAGGGGGTAGTGGGTATCACCTTTGGGAACTGAAGGAGATTCTGACCTAATCAGAACCCTTACACAGGCTGTTCTGATTTGTGAAGGGGACATAGATTTGACCCCTGACATCAGTCCCAGTAATCTGGGCAAATACAGACAGACGCCTTAGATTAATAACAAAGTGGCTCAAGCTTACAGGGACACATGTGCCAGTGTCACAATGGTGACACCTAACTTTGTGGACCCTAGACAATACATGCCAGGTGATAATTACCTGGTGACCAATGCCAGCAATGTCACTACTACACATAGTGTGGCACTTGTTAACTTTTCCTGGGGAGGGGTAACTGGCCTAAAAAGAGTTGTGGTTAGTGCTGATCTCCCAGTGGAATGTTTGTTGGGCAATGACCTGGAGAACTCTCTATGGTCAGAAGTTGAGTACAGGACTCATGCAGAGATGTTGGGGATATCATCACATGTCCTTGCTGTGACCAGGCCACAGGCCAAAAAGTGCCTCTCTGAACCTCAGGTCTTGGATCCTGGAACAATGGACCAAGCACCTTCCAAGAAGAACAGGAGGGTTAAGGCTGTGCCTTCCCAACTGCCTGCAAGTGAGGATCAAGCTTCACAGGAAGCTGGTCTTGAGACCCCTGAAGGAACTGTCTCTGAAGAACTTGAACCTGATCAGGTTGAGTTTCTGGGGACAGGGGGACCTTCTAGGGCAGACTTGGGGCAGGCTCAGTTAACCTGTCCTTCTCTTGAACCCCTCAGACAGCAGGCTGCTTCTGAGGCTGCTGGGAATTCTCAAGGTGCCCATAAAGTTTATTGGGATGAAGGACTCCTTTACACAGAGGGTATAGACCCCAAGCCTGGTGCAACCAGGAGGCTGGTTATACCTCTGCAATTTAGGGGTTTCCTTCTCACCTTGGCCCATGATATTCCTTTAGCAGGACACTCAGGCTTGTCCCTCACTTTCACTGGCCTCACATGTGTGAAGACACCAAGGAGTTTTGTCGCTCCTGTGAAACCTGCCAAGCCAGTGGTAAAGCAGGTGGAACAACAAAGGCCCCCCCCTGATACCACTACCTGTGGTGGGGGTTCCCTTTGAAAGAGTGGGGATTGATATTGTAGGTCCAATGGATCCCCCTAGAGCATCTGGGCACAGATTCATACTGGTGGTGGTGGACCATGCCACCAGGTACCCAGAGGCAATTCCACTTAGGACCACAACAGCTCCTGTTGTGGCCAGGGCCTTACTTGGAGTTTTCTCCAGAGTGGGGTTTCCTAAGGAGGTAATATCTGATAGAGATGCCAACTTCATATCAGGATATTTGACAGCTATGTGGAAGGAATGTGGTGTCAACTACAAGTTCACCACTCCTTATCATCCACAATGTAATGGGCTTGTTGAGAGATTTAACAAGACCCTAAAGGGCATGATCAAAGGATGACCTGAAAAGCTCAGTTGAGCTCAGATGCCCTGCCTTTTGTTTGCTTACAGAGAGGTCCCTCAAAAGGGGGTTGGCTTCAGCCCCTTTGAATTGTTGTTTGGGCACCCTGTAAGAGGACCCCTGTATCTGGTGTCTGGTATCTGGTGAAGGAAGGATGGGAGTTACCTCTCAAAAAGCCTAAGCAAGACATAGTGGACTATGTACTTGGGGCCTTATTTATGAAGGCCTTGCGCCACCGGTGCGTCACTTTTTCCCATGTTAAAAGTGACGCACCGGCGGCGCAAGGCCTTCATAAATAAGGCGCTTGGTCTCCGCTCCAGGATGGCAGAGTACATGGAAAAGGCATCCAAAAACCTTGAGGCTAGCCAAGAATTACAGAAAGCTTGGCATGACCAAAAGGCTGTCCTGGTTGAGTTTCAGCCTGGACAGAAGGTATGGGTGTTGGAGCCAGTGGCCCCAGCAGCACTCCAAGACAAATGGTCTGGACCCCATACAATTCTGGAGAAGAAGGGAGAGGTTACCTACTTGGTGGACCTAGGAACTCCCAGGAGCCCCCACAGGGTGCTCCATGTCAACAGACTAAAGGCATATGTCAGCAGGGCAGACATGGGCTTGCTCATGGCTACAGATGAGGGACAGGAGGAAGAGAGTGACCCTCTCCCAGACCTGCTCACTCAGAACCCTGAGGATGGCTCAGTTGATGGTGTGGCCTTAGATGGCAGCCTCACTGAACATCAGCAAAATGACTGTAGACAAGGTCTACAGGCATACAGGCATATGTTCTCATTGACACCCAGTCAGACTAACTGGTGTACCCATGTGGTGGACACTGGTGACAGTCTTCCTGTAAAGAGCAAGATTTACAGGCAACCTGACCACGTCAGGGACTATATAAAGACTGAGGTGCAAAAGATGCTGGAATTAGGTGTCATTGAGCCTTCAGAGAGCCCCTGGGGTAGCCCAGTGGTTCTGGTCCCCAAACCTCACACCAAAGATGGCAAGAGAGAGATGAGGTTCTGTGTGGATTACAGAGGACTCAATGCTGTCACCAGGACAGATGCACACCCTATTCCAAGGGCAGATGAGCTCATTGGCAAGTTGGCTTCTGCCAAATATTTGAGCACATTTGACTTGACGGCTGGCTACTGGCAAATCAGGTTAGCTGAGGAGTCTAGAGCCAAGACAGCATTTTCTACCCCTAGTGGGCATTATCAATTTGTGGTGATGCCCTTTGGTTTGAAAAATGCACCTTCCACCTTCCAAAGGTTGGTGAATCAAGTCCTCACTGGGTTGGATGACTTTTGTGCAGCTCATCTGGATGATATTGCTGTCTTTAGCTCCACCTGGGAGGATCACCTGGTCCACCTGAAGGAAGTGCTTGAGGCTCTGCAAAAGGCAGGCCTCACTATCAAGGCAACAAAGGCCCAGATAGGGCAGAGCAAGGTTGTATACCTGGGCCACCTTGTAGGTGGAGGCCAAGTTCAACCACTGGAGAGTAAGATCCAGACCATAAAGGACTGGTCCCCTCCAACTACCCAGACTCAGGTCAGAGCTTTCTTGGGCCTGACTGGGTACTACAGGAAGTTTGTTAAGAACTATGGGTCCATTGTGACCCCTCTTAATGATCTGACATCTAAGAAGATGCCCAAAAAGGTTCAGTGGACAGAAAACTGTCAAAAGGCATTTGATGACCTGAAGAAGGCCATGTGCTCCTCACCTATCCTGAAGAGTCCTGACTACTCAAGAGAATTCATTGTCCAAACAGATGCTTCTGAGTTGGGAGTGGGAGCAGTGCTTTCACAGCTTAAGGTAGATGGCTAGGACCAGCCCATTGCTTTTATTAGCAGAAGGCTGACCCCCAGAGAGAAACGTTGGTCAGCTATTGAGAGGGAGGCCTTTGCTGTGGTGTGGGCCCTGAAGAAGTTGAGACCATACTTATTTGGCACTCACTTCAAGATTCAGACTGACCATAAGCCCCTCTTATGGCTTAATCAGATGAAGGGTGAAAACCCCAAACTACTCAGGTGATCCATTTCCCGGTACAGACCGGGAATATCGTCGCAAACATATCGACTTACCTAAATATCGCTGCAAAAATATCTACAGGAAGAAATATCGATGACAAAAATATAGTCTGACCAGAATATCGACAGACAGGTAAGTAATATCGATAACATTAATATAGTTGTAATAAATATTGTTTACAAAAACATAGTTTACAAAAATATCGTTTTTTAAATAATTATAAGTAATGTAGTGTTTTTAATGAGTATTTGTAGTCAAAGTAGTATTTTTTGTAGTATTTTATTAGTTAATAATGTATTTTATGTTGAATTTAGTATTAATAGTTCCGTAGCGGGTTGTGGGTTTATAGGGGAGTAGGGTGGGAAGTAATTTAAATATAATAAAATAATAGATTAATTAATGTTTTAAATGAATATAAATAGTGTAATAAATAATAGTTAATTAATTTCAATTCGTTAATTGATTAATAATTATGTAATTAATTATGTTAATTTTTAAATTAATTTTAGGTGTGTACTGGAATTTTTTAGTGAAAATGTAGTAAATTAATTACATTTTAATTGAATAATTCTTTAATTAATGATTAAATAAATAAAAAAAAGATTTGTTATTTTATAAATGACAAAATACATTTAGTAATTTTTACACCTACACTATCCAACGCTTTCCCTACTGTTGCACCTTCTGGAGTGGGAATAGTAAATTTTACCCCTACGCTATCCAATGCTTTCCCTACTGTTGCACCCTCTGGAGTGGGAATAGTAATTTTTACCCCTACGCTATCCAACGCTTTCCCTACTGTTGCACCCTCTGGAGTGGGAATAGTAATTTTTACCCCTACGCTATCCAACGCTTTACCTACTGTTGCACCCTCTGGAGTGGGAATAGTAATTTTTACCCCTACGCTATCCAACGCTTTCTCTACTGTTGCACCCTCTGGAGTGGGAATAGTAATTTTTACCCCTACCCTATCCAACGCTTTCCCTACTGTTGCACCCTCTGGAGTGGGAATAGTAATTTTTACCCCTACGCTATCCAACGCTTTCCCTACTGTTGCACCCTCTGGAGTGGGAATAGTAATTTTTACCCCTACGCTATACAACGCTTTCCCTACTGTTGCACCCTCTGGAGTGGGAATAGTAATTTTTACTCCTACGCTATCCAACGCTTTCCCTACTGTTGTACCCTCTGGAGTGGGAATAGTAATTTTTACTCCTACGCTATCCAACGCTTTCCCTACTGTTGCACCCCCTGGAGTGGGAATAGTCATTTTTACCCCTATGCTATCCAACGCTTTCCCTACTGTTGCACCCTCTGGAGTGGGAATAGTAATTTTTACCCGTACGCTATCCAACGCTTTCCCTACTGTTGCACCCTCTGGAGTGGGAATAGTAATTTTTACACCTACTCTATCAAATGTTTTAACTAATAATATATTGTATATTTTAATTATATGTATGTATTATTGTTGTTATATAAAGTAATGTGTTAAATATATGTATATGTACACATTTATTAAGTTTATAATGAAAAAGTGTAGTTAATTTGTTTTAAATAGTTAAAAAATAAAAGTAATGTAAAGTATTTTGTTAATAGTACTTATATTTATTTATTATTTAATGTAATTTTAATTAATTTAAAAAGTCGATATTTTTTACATCTATATTAATTACAACGATATTTTTGAGTAGATATTTATATACTTACCTGTTTAAGTATAGGGTGTCGATATTTTTGTAAACGATATTTTTACAACTATATTTATGTCAACTATATTTTTGTAATCGATATTTCAACACCCTACCCCATTTCCCTACAGGGGATGGACTTTACAGTGGAGCACCACCCAGGGACTGACCATGGCAACGCAGATGGTCTCTCCAGGTACTTCCACTTAGAACATGAAGACACAACTGGTCAAGGTTAGTCTAATGTCCCTGCGTTGGGGGGGGGGTTGTGTAGGAGAGTAGAGTCTGCTATCCTATGGTCACCCCAAATTTTTGCTTTTTGCTTCACTGGTTTATGACTTAATGTGGCTGTGGGCCTGCTAATCAGACCCACAACCTGCTGTTCTCTCTCTAAATTACTGCCAATGCACTCTAGGTGCATTATGAATTGGAACTAGTTCACCTTGTTGGCCCTTGTAACAGTGTACCCTAGGTACCCAGGGCATAGGTGCATCCAAGGCCTACAAGGGGCTGCAGCATGTATTGTGCCACCCCTGGCCTGGCCTCCATATTTGACACAACTGGCTGATCACTCAGCTGGGGTAGGTTGGTGTAATCACCTCTTGCTCAGATATAGTATCCCTATATCTAACCCTAAACTGGACACATATGTTCCTATCAGCCACTCCTCTGGAAGGCCTCATCAATCCTGGAGGCAGAGTGCTTGGAAATATGTGAGATGGTGCTCTAGCATGAGCTGAGCCTGTCTGCAGCTGTCGGGAACCACTCCCTAAGCTGTTCCGGGATATTGCCATACCATATACTCTTAAGTGCATTATAATCCTCCCGGTTATATGCTATCTTTGGTTTGGCTTTATCAAAACATGTCGAGTAAGGTGTCATACGAATTGGAATACTATCCCCTCGACAGTTCTGTCGACGGGGATAGCAATCCACCCTTCTAGAGGGACACGACATGTGTGTAGCCTTAACCCCGGTTAAAGTTAACCAGAGGCTCAGCATCACAAAATGGATGCTGCCACCACAGACACGAGTCTGACCTCCTGCTGCTGGGAGTCCTTCCAGCGAGGGAGGCTTGGATAAAGGGTTTCCTGCCTTGGGAGGTGCGAGCACCACCCCAGACAGGGTTTTGTGTATTGGGTAGGACAGGGCTGAATAGATTGAGACATGCCCGGGGCACACCAGGTGTCCCTGGGCATAAGCCAGTCCAAACCGGTCCTGGGACTTTCCAGACCCAGGCCTGGCGAGGAGCTGGACAAAGGAAAGGGGGTGTAACCGCCCCCTTTCCTGGTTCCTCCCAGAGGAGGGACCTAGTAGGTGATCCACCCCTCAGATTGGGAATAAGAGTGGGAGCAGTGCCATTGCACAGCAGATCATCCTGAATCAACTTTACACGAAGAAGAAGACTGGACTTCGACATTCTGCTGCTCAGAAGACTGAAGAGAATCTCCCTTGTGGCCTAGGAGTGGCCACCCTGTTAAAGCAGGTACCAACCAGCGAATCGACGTATGCTTTGCTGCCGCCTCCCGCCGGAGCCCGAGCCCAGAGCCTGACAAGACCCAGACTCCCAGACTTCTCAGAGACCGATCCACAGTCACTGCAAAGAAGGGACCCTTGGAGGCACCGAGAGACGTGGGACCGGACATCTTGGAAGACACCCGAAGAGCTGACAGCGCAGCACCAGAGGCATCCTCGACGTTGTGCTTTGGGGACTGAGAACCCCCACCACCGAGCAGCCCTTGCACCGAAGATCAGCCCCCCAGTATCTCCACGATCTGCGTGGGGCCCTTTTGCCATGTGCCACTCGACGCGCCATCCCGGCCAGTAGCCAGGTGGTCAGCGGCCATCTTGGCAATGAAACCGACAAACTACACTGCGGGTCTGGTTGTTCTAGACTTGCCCTAGCTCCTGCAGAAAGGAGCCCCTGCTCTGACCTTGCTGGTCCGAGTGGTAAGCATTTTTTTATTACTGCGTGGCTTGCATTAGCCAAGGCCTGTTTGCTCCGATCAAGTTGCCGACACCGCCAACAGCGAGAAGCATGCGTGGGACAGCTCGTGACCAACTCCTGAACGTCTTCGACCCCCGGTGTCTACGTGGCTGCAGAGAGAAGCTACACCTCAAAGCCTGTTTGCACCCGACATCGCCTGGTTCCAATCTGGTCCCACGGTAGTCACTGGCTAGTGACTTTGAACATTGTCCCCTCTGCTTTCATGTCTTCATATCTTCAGATCCACCCTTGGATCCACCGGAACTCTTCACATCGAGTCGCCTGCAGCATCTTCAGCTCCAAGCACCATCGACCAGCGTGACGAAACCCGACACTACTTCGACCCTGTGCACCTGCTTCCTGTGGGTGAGGTAACTCAGCTCCCCCGGTGTTCCTACACTGGTACACATCTCAAGGGCCTGTGTCTTAGGTTTCAGCTTTCTAGGTCACTCGGAAGGTTCCGAACTAACTAACTTTGTACTTTTTACGCACCATAGGCTTTACATTGGTGAGTGCGTGCACTTTAAACACTGCACCCGAGTCCCGCGGGCCTTTCCCGACTTAGTCACTACTAGTCTCGAATAGCTCCAGCGATTCCCAAGGCCCTATGCCTGTTTCGGATCTGATTGGTATCTCTTATACCACTTTCTTAGTATATGGTTTAGGTGGCCCCTAGGGCTCATCCATATTGTGCAACTTTTGTGTATTTTAAGCTGTCTTGTGTTTAACGCTTGTGCTTCTGTGCTCATGAAGAGTCCAGGGGATACTTTTAGTTAATAAATCAATATATATTTTCAATATATATCTGTGTGGTGTCCTTTCATTTGGTATTCAAGGGGGTTGTGTATGGTAATACAGCTGGCTTCACATGCCTTTCAGAGTATAGCCTAAGACTGCTTTGTCCACGTTACCACTAGGATAACTGGTCTATAAGGTTGACTTACAACCAATCATCATAAGGGTTGCTTGGCATGGTACAAAGTGATCACTAGAATTAGTGAGCATTATATACCAGGCCAACTTCTCACAGCGGGGACTCGCTGCATCCCTGCCCAGCTGCACCCTTCCTCCAGCCCATGGGCGTAGGAAGTGTGGGGGACGTGGGGGAAATATCCCCCCAGATTTTGGAGTGGGGGGGACACGGAGGACAAGGGTGGGGGGGACGAGGGGACAAAAGAATTTCCACTCTCCCTTCTGTTATTCGCAAGGCCATTAGCGCGCGAAAGCGCTACCTAATGGCCCTATACTTGACCTGTGACCTCACCTGCCTGCAGTCAAAGAAGCCCCCCGCCCTCTGCCCTTTGTTATTCTGCAGTAAGGCTTGGCTAGTCTGGGAAGGGCAGAGAAAGAAAAAAAACTTGTCTTTTTTCCGTCTTGCCCAGAGAAGACAAGGACAGTGTCCGCCTCTCCTGCTCTGCTCTGGTAGCTTCCCTCCTCCCCACTCTCTCGCTCTCTTTATTCCTCCATCTCTTTCTATTTCTGTCTCGTTTATCCTTAAGTGCTGATTTCAAAAGACGGCTGTTACATACTCTCTTTTCTCTTGCCTCTCCTTTTCTTTATGTGTTCCCCCGTGAAATGGATCCAAAAACGAGCAGAACACTGTGGCTGGAAATGTCCTCATTTTCTGACAGGGTTCGATTCCAAAGTACAACCTCGGGAAGGAGAAAAAAAAATAATTAAAATAAGAAAAATAATTAAATAACCAAATAAAGCAATACAGAGTGGTCAGCAGACAGGCCAGATTGCTATTTACACCCATGCACCTTAGCGCTGCTTTACAGAGTTTTCCAGTGAAGCGCTACTTTCTTTTTATCTTCTTTCTTTGAACAACATTGTTTTCCCACAGTGCACCATTCATAAAGGGACTGCAATACCTGGTTGAGAAGTGGAGTTGAAAACGTTTATTATGAGCGTTTTCAACTGTTTTAATTATTTTAGCCTATAAAATGTGTACTGCAGCTCTGTGTTGAGGGATTTGTTTTTTTTTTAAACCAAACTGCTTACATTTTGTAAGGATATAAGCAATGGACGTTGAAACGGGTCCTTTCCTGGTCCTGTAGTCAAGTCCTGAACTTTTCAGGCAAAATCACTTACTGAATTCTGAATAATGAGTTTAAAACTGTTAAGGTAACCATGTTGTTCCTGCTTACATTTCACATGTTTTGCTCATGCTTGCATTCAGTGTTTGCTTTTTACAGGGTGTTGTTACTTTTTTCAGGCAGCATTTTACTCTTGTCCAATGCATTTTTTGAATTGAGACTCAGCACAATTGGGTTGTAGCTGAAGACAGTGCCAGTTTCTTCAAGTGGGGCAGTATGATATTCAGTAGGGGAGGATGTGGCACTCTGGCCAGAGCTGCCAAATTTGGAACTGGAGCACCATTTTCAGCCTTCATGACCAGTCCACCAGACCACACTCCTGACAGAGCTCATTCCGATGCTACACCTTAGAAGGCCCAATAGACCTTAGAAGCCCTGGTGTCTTAACACCAGCAGGAGGGCCCTAACGGTGGCAGGTGTGAGTTAACCTTGAAGGCTGGTCCACCGCAATCCATGCAGTTCACCTCCAGTCTTGCGAGCAGGCATACGAAGAAGCACACACTAGAACGACAGTGACTCTGTCACTGAGGTCACAAGACTCTTGAGGCCAGTCCACCTCGTCCATTGGTACCTCCATTGGACTTTTTCAACACTAGTAGTTCAACTTACCAGGGGTTGGTAATGTTGGATTTGCATGCACATTAAACTTAGGGGGTGATTATAATGGTGGTGGGACTGCCACATCACCGCGTCGTTGACAGTCCCACCACCATTTATGACTGCATTACTGCCCTCCATATTATAATGGCGGGCGGTTCCCTGGCAGTTGGAGAGACCGATCGCCACACACACACTTCTCCCTTCCATAGGGAACGGAGAAGGCTGGGATCCTTATGTCTTGCAGAAAGGAGGGAAAAAGGTGTATCTGCTCTCCAGGAAGGATATACAATGGAGAAGTGTGGCTCAATAATTAGAGCGGCAGACCCTGATGCAGAGGTCTAGCCCGGGACCAGGGTTCAATTCCCCGCCTCGGCGAGTCTTGGGCTCAAAATTCCACGGACCTGATAATACTCGCCTCAGTGCCTATTCCAATCATGGAGTCCCACTCTGCAACTCTGGGCAATGGCTTGCTTAATCTCCACAATGGCCCACACAATGCTAAGGATGCCTGGCCTCCACCTTGGGGGTAGCCAGGAGTGGATGCCTCACAGGGCAAGCCAGGATGGGTTCCCCAGCGGTATTCGTACAAGCGCCTTGAGACCCTTGCGGGTGAGTAGTGCACTATACAAGTATCAATTTACATTTAATGCAGAAAGGGCCAGAATAGCCACTCTGGCTGCAGGTGAGGCGTAACTGTATTCTGTGTTAGAGACCAAATGATAAATAAAACTACAGGGTGCAGGAGTCACATGTCATCCATACTTGTAGACAGTATTGTTTAAGAGTGCTTGGTCTGGATGTTGGAAAGTGGGTTAATAGTAGGGGCAAATGTATATCTGTCCCTGGCAATAAGGAAACTACCTCAATATATAGCTCCGTCCCGGTCTTCAAAATGTATTCTCATGCTCAACCCTTGGTAGCTTGGCTGTGAGCAGGTATGTAAAGCATTTAAAAACACCAATTCAGTAAATAATTAAGACACAACACACAATAAAAATCCAACACTAATTTATAAAAATACAAATTATTTTTCTCTTTAAAATGAAAAAAATCCAATGTAGGGAACCGGGAATATGACTTTTTAATAATTTCGCACGATATAGCACATAAAAACGTGTGTCCCCTTTTGGTACATCTGGTCAAGCTGGACCTGCTCCAAGTCAAAGTTTTCAGGCCGACCACGATGAAGCCCTGCGGGGCTACTCCTTGCGGTAGGTCTCGGTCAAAGTTTTTACCATCTGACTTAGAAACTTTTCTGGAGCTTTTCTTCACGTGGTCCGTCGAAGCTCTCAGCCAGCCCTGATTCGGTGAGGGTTCGCCGGCTTGCCTTGCAACGAACTCCCGGTCAAACTTATGGAAGTCCAACCTCCGGAACTTTCCAGCAGTACGAGCTAGGGATGCAGGCTGGCACACAGTTGATGGTGGGTGGCTTGGATCTCATGGTTGGCCTCGGTCACCTTTTCTAAGTTCGGAATTAGAAATGTTTGCAGACCTTTTTCTTGCAAGGCCCTCATTGGCCCTCAATGGCCCTCAATGCTTTTCACTAGGCCGAATTCGGTGAGGGTACGCCAGCTTGGGTTTCCGCCTATGCCCGTTCAAACTCTGGAAGTCGGACCCCTGGAGCTTTTCAGCAGGAGGAACCTGGGCGGCAGGCCAACTCATGGTTAATGGTTGTCGGCTTGGCTGGCCAGAGTGAGTCAGTCCACTTATGGAGCTTTTTCAAAAGTTGCTCCAAACTTCTCCAAACCTCTGGAACTTCTTCCTGAAGTTTTCCAAAGGGTGTCAAAGTGTCCAAAACTTACTCCAAGTGTCTGGAATCTTCAAGGTGGTCCTTGAAATGGACGTCAGTTACCACAATCCACTTGGACAAAACCCCTTCAAATTCACTGGTAGTTCTCCAGGTTGGGGATTCTTGGTGGTCCAGGTGTGCTCTGTTAACCTTCAGCTTGCAGGGAGTCCACTCTTTAGTCCTTTTGAAGCAAGTTAGTCTATATGACTGTAATTCCAGACTGCAACAGGCACAATCTTCAGACCAGGGCCTGGTTGGTTCAAATCAAACTCCTCAGCAGGGACCCTTCTTCTCCCAAGTTGGAAGCAGCATCATCAGAGAGGCTTTGTCCCTTTCAGATACTTATTCCAAGTTATCTGGGTCAAGAAGGAGGACACTCCTGTCCAATGAGGCGCAGGGCAATGCTCCAGGGTATGACCACATCCTCTAAAGTGTGGCTTTATTTTCCCAAATAGAGCACAATTTCATTAAATTTCATCACAGCTGGTTTTCCAGCAGAGGGAGCAGAACTAACTAAACCAGCCTACAGGATTGCTTTATCTACCTAGGTCCACTCACCTTACATCTGGGAATTCCTCCTTAATCCCCCCATCTGACTGTAGGAGAGGTGTAAATGAAAGAGGTTTTTCCAGTTTGTCTCCTACTCTTGAAGAGTGTTGTTTACTACCCCCCCCCACACTGCTTCTGGCATTTCTATGCCCAGCAACCTCTTCTCCCAGACAGGCCTCCTAATTATCGGGGTCATTGATCACCTCTTCCAACAGTCAGTCAAATCCACGTACCTCTGACAAATCAAGGCAGGTAACTAGAGGGATGAATTGTGGTGTGCAGACAAGAACGTCTTATAACTTCTTGTCTCTACATTTTAGAATATTTTCAACAATACCACATTGTTGCACTGATCATTAACATTCTTCTGAATCCTTTAATACTAGTTGTATGGCTTTCCTTTATCTAATTATTAATTAATAACCTCTTGCAATGTTAACCTATGGGCTAGAGATCTGCAATGGAAAAATTAACTGGCCAATGTTTCCAATACCATTGACTATATAAGGATCCCAGGGCACATAACACTCATTGTATAAGGGTCCTCCTTGTAGATACCTGACCTCTAACCCCTGGGACACCTAGGTGAACTCCTGAGGATACCTAATATGCCCCAACATTGTAGGTTATCAATTTGTAAGTGCCCCAAACCCAAAAGTCATGATTGGGCACAATTTGCATTTTAAAAGCAGTCCTCAAACACAGGCCTGCTTTTAAACTGACTTCAGGCTACAGCAGTGCACACATGCAAGTGCAGGAAAGGATGCTGGCCTCTAAACCACTATGCCCTAATAAATACTAGGGACTTTAAGGTCGTTTCAATCCTCATGCCCTATTATGTACTAGGGCTGTATAGGAGAGATCATGTCAATCATGGCGGTACCCCACCCATAGTGCACCCTAGTGTCTGTAGGTGTTTTTACTGTATTTGTAAGTGTCTCTTTCAACATAGCACTGGACCTGGGCCTGGTTAGTCAGAGGGGCCAGGGTCAGTCAGACTGAGGTACCACCAATACAAGTCAGCAAAAAGTTGGGGAGTGCCCAGGGCGCAGATGGTTTTGCAACACCAGAGAAGCACAACCCCAGCATTTAAAACATAACACCATGATTGGGGGTTCTCTTTAATAATCAAAATTGATTTCCATCCTAATGAACCCATTTTCCAACCTTAGGATAATGAAAGACTGGGTAAAAATCATAACGTTCTAATCTATACCTTGCAGTTTTTATGCAGCTCTTTGATGACGGTTAATAGCTCACTGTTCAATGTTAGGATTTTAACTTATAAATTGCAAATAGCAAAAGAATCTCTCAGACAAAAGCAGTAACTCACCGCCCTATTTACTTTATATGCATTTTGTGATCTGCCTGGTACATGTTCTTTGCAGCAGGCATATTAACACATTGTGGCTACCTTACCATGAGTCAAAACTTCCAGTAGTCTGACCTCTGATCTCTCTCAATAAAGATCATTAATCACCGAAGTTATCTTCACATTTTTATTGTTGCCTGAAAATTGCTGGAGACCAGGAATGCAGCAGCAGGTACTTTTCAAACCATAATGCACTTGCAAACACGACCTTTGTTTGCTTGGTGCATGAAGATGCAAGATTCATATACATGTTTTTTTTAACATTTGGTCTGATTACTATGTGCATGTAAATAACAATAAAGCATACATGCAAACTGTGACTGCATGCCTGCTTTTCTCAATATTTCACTTCAAAACTATGTGACTGTATTTGTTTAACGGGCGGTGATTTGTATAGCGTCAATGTTAAGTCCACAAGGTTGTCCCTGTCCCCCCCAGAATTTTAGTGTCTCCTACGCCCCAGCTCCAGCCCTTGCTCGTGTGTGGTGATGTGCAGGCCTCAACTGCTGCAGCCACACCCATGGAAGTGCCTGAGGTGGCCACAACATCCCCACCCATGCCTCCACCAAAACCCCAGCCTGCAGCAGATCTGCTCGGTCTGTGGCACCCAGAGTCCTCACTACTTCCTTTAATCAGACCCTCCAGGATATCGCGATTTCGCGATTTGCCGCGAAATCGGCACTTTTAAAAAATGCCGCGATTTTTACAAAAATGCCTGCGAAATCGGCATTTTTTAAGAAATCGCGGCATTTTTCGCTATATCCTGGGGGGTCTGCTTTATGTGGCAGTCGCCTGTGAATTGGGCTAGCAGCCAAAGACATCCAGTGCTGAGTTTTACGCCACGGCCAGCCTTCACTGCCACGCTTGTCTGCCCACACAATTCATGGAGCATTCGAACAAGGAAGTGTTTGCTAACGGACGCCATTTGTCCGTCATTTTAACAGGTCACCGGTTGCCCCACCCTAAAGCCGGCACAGTTTGCACCCACCTCCCTTCTTCACTCCGATGCTGCACCATAGCTTCTCAGATAGAGAAGTTGAGCGGAGAAGTGTGGCTCAATGGTTAGAGCGGCAGACCCTGATGCAGAGGTCTAGCCCGGGACCAGGGTTCTATTCCCTGCCTCGGCGGGTCTTGGGCTCAAAATTCCACGGACCTGATAATTCTCGCCTCGGTGCCTATTATAATCATAGAGTCCCACTCTGCAACTCTGGGCAATAGCTTGCTTAATCTCCACAACAGCCCCCACAACGTTAAGGATGCCTGGCCTTCACCCTGGGGGTGCCCAGGAGTGGACGCCTCACAGGGAAAGCCAGGACGGGTTCCACAGCGGTATTCGTACGAGCGCCTTGAGACCCTTGCGGGTGAGTAGTGCGCTATACAAGTATCAATTTACATTACATTTTAGATACTCAGCAGCATTGAAGCGTCACACCGGGATGGCAAACCTCACACCTCCAGCCCTTGATGACCTGTTAAGAGGTGCTTCGAAGGTGACTGAGAGAGAGGGGCTGCAGGTTCAGGAGCTGCGACAATAATTCACATGCAAACAGCCCTGAATGTGTCATGTCTCTGCTATTTAGAGGGGGGCTCACACATTCCATTTCTACCCAGGGCCCCAAACATCCGAGACTCGGCCATATTACACCCCTGATTACACCGAGGCAGCACGTGGTTCTCTTCACAGAGCGTAATTACTGTCACTAAATTGTAAGCAAACCTTGGTTCTTCAAACATGCAGTCTATAATTTAAGAAAATACAGAAATGGCACAATCGCACCCACACTGATTAACAGAGTGTGAAGGACAATCAGTTCAATCAGTTCTCTTAGAGTATCTCCTGTAAGTACTGTACATCACAGTGGGGGGTGGCATTTTGGACAGAGAGCCTGTCTTCTCGTTGTCTTGTGCAGGAGGGGGCGAGGAGCCCAAGATGATACTAGAATACTGCATGCCCACCCCTGTGCCCACCCTGGTGGATCCTGTTCCCTCTCCTGTGATGGCTCCTGCCCTCCCCTCAGTGATGGCTCCTGTCCCCCCATGTGGTGGCACCAGTCCACCCCCCGCCTGTGATGGCTCCTGTCCCCCCATGTTGTGGCTCCAGTCCACCTACACCTGTGATGGCTCTTGTCCCCCCCTGTGGTGGATCCTGTCTCCGCCCTGGGTGGCTTCTGTCCCAGTCCTGGAACGGCCCCTGGAGCGAGGGTGAAGTTCTTGATGGGCCTCTTCTCAAAAGGGCTCAGCTCAAAATTAATATGGAAAGGTCGGCGAGTAAGTAAGTGAAAGGATGGGTGAATGGCTGGATGAATTAGTGAAAGGGTGAATGGATGAATGAAAGATTGAATAAATGGATAATGAGAGAGGATGGATGGATTGATGAGAGGGGAAGGATGGAGAGAAAATGTACATAGCTGGATGTATGGGTGGAATGGTAGCTGGATGATGGATGAGGGGAAAGATGGATGAGGGGAAGGATGATGGATGAGGAGATGGATGGGTGGATGGAGGGGAAGGATGGATGGATGAGGGGAAGGATGGATGGATGGATGGAGGGGAAGGATGGATGGATGAGGAGAAGGATGGATGGATGAATGGATGGGTGAGGGGAAGGATGGTGATGGATGAAAGGATGGATGGATAGAGGGGAAGGATGGATGGATAGGTGGGTGAAAGGATGGATGGATGATGAGGGGATGGATGGATGGATAGTTGATGAGGGGGTGGGTGAAAGGATGGATGATGAGGGGAAGGGTGGATGGATGATGAGGGAATGGATGGATGATGAGGGAATGGATGTATGATGAGGGGGCGGGTGAAAGGATGGATGGATGATGAAGGGAAGGATGGATGGATGATGAGGGGAAGGATGGATGGATGAAGAGTGGGTGGGTAGATGGATGGATGGATGATGAGGGAAAAGGATGGATGGATGGATGATGAGGGAAAAGAATGGATGGGTGATGAGGGGAAGGATGGATGATGAGGAGAAGGACAGATGGATGGATGGATGGATGGATGGATGGATGGATGGATGGATGGATGATGGGTGGGTGAAAGGATGGATGGAAGGAAGGATGGCTAAGTGAAAGGGTCGATGGAGAGAGAAAGGGAGGATGGATGGATGACTAAAATAGTGGATGGGTGGAAGGATTAGTAAGTGAAAGGATAGCTGGATTGGTAAAAGGGTAAATGGCTGAATGGATGAGTGAATGGATGGATGGGATGAAGAGTGGATTGATAAGTGTACAGATGGATAGGGTGAAAGGGTGGATGGATAATGGAGATGAGTGAAAGGATGGATGAGGGGATGGATGAAGGGATGGATGAGTGAAATGATAGATGGAAGGATACATGATGGATAGGTTTGCAAACGGTTGAATATGTTTGGAAATGGCTGGGCTTACTTATATACTATTGCGCGACCTCTGATGTGTCTGTAAAACGTACCTATTGTCCTGAAGTTTTGTCCTGAATTTTGAGCTCCTGTCCTGAATTTGTGTCCTGAATTTTGACCCTTTGTCCTGAATTTTTACACTCACCGTCCTGAATTTGCACCAATGCCAGTTGGTCACCCTATTCGCTGGCTTGGAGACGGAGCGCCGTGCAGAGATGTCTGCCCCTCAAGATAAACAGACAGAACCACTCAGCCGAGAGAGCTGAGGCGCACACGGGACGGGGTATCTGCAGAGGCGCGCTGGACAAGGGATGAAGTCAGAGGGTTGAGCTCACCTATTGCAGATCATTTCCCCCTGGGAGTGAGCCATGGGAAAAATCCTAGAGGCGAGAAATTTAACACGGGCGTCAAGTGGCCCCATGTCATGGGTGTCAACTTCAACCAGTCCCCGCTTTTAAATCGGAGACGATTTGCAGGCTGACATTTTGCAACAAAACTACAAGTACCAACATGCAGTTCGCTACTGTTTAACAAGTGACCACTTGGCGGTTTTGACTGCTCTTTCTCTAGTGGTTAGGTCTGTCGAACGGGCATCCTGTGGGATATCAGGTCGTGTTCAAAATACACTGTACTATTTACCGTGCTTACTAATAAAAGGGGCAATAGGTATAGCCATCATTAGTGCAGCAGGTACAGTGGCACCAAGCTCTAAGGCTATTGCAAGACACAAACTGACCTGCAATGGTACGCCTCTTCTGGCGCAGGGCTTTGCAACGTGATGCATCTGGGAGATGCTTCACGTAGTAAATACCCCGCACCATGGTGCATCTTTTGCGCCGCCGCTGCGTCACAAAAGTGACGCAACGGCGGCGTAAAAGCAGCGCAAGGGGCTTGTAGATCTGCCCCAAAGTGTCTACATTGTAAAGAAACCAAATATACATAGCTTCATGTTGTTAAATAACTAAAAAAAACTAAGATATCTGTGTTTGTTGTAGGAAAAATGGCCCCATAAAATGCCGCAAAATTGCCGCTAAATTTCCATATTTGTGCCGCTAGATTTCCATTTTTGTGCCGCTAAATTTGCTAATCCATGCCGCTATATCCTGGGGGTCTTTTAATGCCTCGGCTTCGTACGACATGAAGAAGCGAGGCAAACAACTCGCAACGCCCGGAAACCACGCCCAGACCATGCACACAATACAAACAGCCTGTGCACAAGGGCCTGAACCAGAGAGAGGCTGACCCTCTCTTTGGCATCCAATATGCAAAACAACCTAACCCCTCCCCGGCCCACTATCTATCCTATACTAACCCTGCCATGTCAGTCCGACATTCCGGCCCCACAAAAGATCCCATCGGAAAACTAGGCTACGCCCGGCTTCCCATAGGACCCTCCATTGCAGTGGTGTAACTCAAAATGATAGCCTGCCTCCATGCAAAATGGGATGAGAGGCCGCGAGTCTCACGTATCCACAGATATTTGGCACGGATCTTGGCATTCCTATGGGCTAATGGCTACTTGACCCCTTTAGAGGTTGTGCCGGCACACACAGGGGCTGACATGAAAGTAATATGTTTTGCAGCTCACACACTCATGTTTTTGGTATGTGACAGACATTTCCATGCCATCCCAAACTTTCGCAGACATAAGAATGTTGGCCAATTAGACGTGTTTTTTTAATGCACGCCACACTTGTCATAAAGAAGCTGCCACGTGTTTCACAAGTGACCCGTCACACTTGACAGAATATTTTAGACATTCAGTATCAGGGCGCTGCTCAGCCTGGGGGTACTACTAACCCATCCGTCTATCCCTGCCGCCCACCTCTGTAATATGTCTGGTCTCGGAGACCAGGACGTGTCTGACAGCTTCCTGCCGGTTGTCTGTCGAGAGCGTTGTGTCTGCCAGCGGGGTGTCTGCCTTCCTGTCCAGACAGCTCACAAACCTCTTGACTGCACAAAACAGAGGCGGTAGGGAGCGCGGATTCTCCTGTACTTGTTGGAAACGTTCCTCTTTGTAAGTTGTGATTTTGTCACAGAAATTATATCATTTTCCAGCTGCCTCGTTCATTGCTATGCATTTTACTGCAAAATTAAATGTGTTTTTTGCTGTGCACAAAACTCTGCCAACTCTATGTATAGATCTATCCATCACTTTGAGCCTCTCTCTCTCACCCTCCTCTCTGTACTTCATACCTGTGCCGCACTGTTCTAGTCACTAGTCTGAATACAAATAAGATTATTAAGTTTTTATGTATCACAAACTCAAGCTTTCCCTAACAGGTATGGCTAACAACAAAATGAGCTGTTCTGGTTGTTTTGACCTCAGCTGGCCCTCTGAAGGATGAAGAGTGGAATCGGCTCTGCTAAAAGCACCCCTGTCACCGAACCCCGGAGCAAACAAGTTTATGGCTCCATTCAAACTCATACCAACATAAGGGCAACCCAACAGCCCAGTGTGAGTTTGGGTATCTGTAAACAGTAACAATAAGGTGCCAATAAGAGGATCATTCAATACACCATTTCTGGGTCTCACTTGTGGTAAAATGAATTGAGCATACATAAAAAAAACAACCAGATAAACAATTTACAGAAGTAGAGGAGAAGGAGAGAAATGCTTATTCAAAGATGGCCTACACGATAGAGAAGAAATGGTTTACTTCTGCAAGGTAAACAAAACAACAACTAAGAACTGGGATCAAACATTAGTAAATATTCCTCTCCTCATCTTCGGTAATTTGTTTAACTGGTGCTTTTTTGACGTGTGCTCAATTAATTTGATCATAAGTGGGACCTGGAAATAGTGTATTTAATGATCCCCCCATATGCACCTTATTGTTGTTGCACCCAAACCTTAGGTAATTGGTGGTAGGTGTGAGTAGTGGAAGCAGTAGGGAACAATTTGCCCAGTTACTCTCTTACCCTCATACTCTCAGAAGAAGCAGACAGGGCCACATAATGACCCTATGATTTAGTCACCCCACACAAGGCTAATTTCACACACAGACATTCATTGGCTAATGCTACAATCGAAGTGATGTATGTGCAACTACAGGTGATAAGGTGCAAATCCTTGCAGGTCTCAGGCAGGCACTGGCGGCCCTCAACATTTGGAACAGGCACAACACTGTGCCTGGAGCATGCACATGAAGCATCCTTTTGTAGAACCTGTGTGCCTGTCTGGAACACTGTTATGTATACTGTTGCTGGGCTGCCCCAAATAGCAAGTACCCACTAGTTTTTGATTACTTCTCAATACATGGAAAATCAAAGAATCAACACAAACCGCAGGTCCCTGAGTGACAGCAGTGGGATCATCAAGATGCTCATATGGAATATCACCTGAGTGACAAAGTTGCCAATTCTAGCATATTCATTACCTCATTCACCTATACATTCCTCTAAATGAGTTAAGCATCCACTACAGAAATCTCTCTGTGACCTATATATCACTCATTCCTTGACTATACGTGTTCTTTGAGTGAGCAATGAAAATTTCTACTGGTATGACAGGGTGGAAGACTGAATGGAAGACCGCGCTGTTGCTTTCTGGGAGAGAGGGAAGCTTGCTTTGCAACTGCCATGCTATATTTGTTCTCTGAGGAGGCAAATCTTGCACTGCTGATGCCCAATTGCCCCTGGCCTGTGATGGAGAAAGTTTGCACTGCTGACACCGTAGCTGTACCTTTCACCTGAATGAGGGAAATGTATTTCTGCCCAAGATGTGCTCGTTCTATGAAGAAGGCGTGATTAGATTGTTGACGTTTTTGTCTATGTCCTATTTATTTTTGTGCATTATTAACAATATGCAGAAAGTGCACTCACTTTTTAACTGACACGTATGCACTGATACGGTGCTATTGCATTTGAAACACATTTCCTATGATTTATAGAAGTGTTTTTCTGGCTTATGTAAACTAAGCCTCAACATAATCTTGTTTAAAATAGATGTCTCCTCCTGCATGTTCACTGTTCAATATTTTTGCAGCACAACAGCTAAAACAGAGTCACGTTTTGTTTTCATTGATGTTGTTCTTGCTCTTCCGAAGAAAAACATTTCAACACAAACGCGTATCATTCCCGAGGCATTATGCTAGCTCGCGGTAGCTCATTTCATTCACAATAAGTTGCTGTTGTTCACGTGATTCACACCTCATTTAGTGGGGCTGCTACCTGCCTGCCCCCACTGTGACCAATAAAATGGTCACATCAGGATACTTTGGAGTCCCCGCCCTTGACCTCCTCTGCCCTTTATTTACGGGCTCACACAGACTGACGGTCGCCACCATGAAAAAACAAGCATTTGCAATGCAACAGGTCTCACATTCACGCAAGTTTTAGCTGTTGGCATTGTAAATGACAATGCCTTTTTATTTATGTTTTTGTTTTTGTAACATAAATAAAAAGCATTGTCATTTACAATGGCAATAGCTTAAACTCGCGTAAATGTGAGACCTATTGCATTGCAAATGCATGTTTACGCTTGCTGTGGGTAATTTACTTGTAATTTTTCTACTTTGGTACATATGTTTATATGGTGGTGAAGCCATTAGTATTCCAAGCCATATGTATTCAGTTGTGTGTTAACCAGGAGGGTAGGCCGAGGGGAACTCTCCAACAACCATTCCATTCTCTGACAGGACTGTCACCTGGGATTGACAATGCAAGATTTGCATGCACACCAGACTAATGGGAATGTTTACAAGGGCTTTGAAACGTGGTACATGCACAACGCAAAGTTCCAGCTGGGTGACCTATCCAGAAGGCTGGTGCGGCATGATATGACCATATATGAGGAGGATCGTTCAATACAGATGCAGATTTTAGTGCTTGAATCAATGGCTGATTCACCTGGGCTCTCAGTTTCAACTGCATTAAATGCTGCTGAACGGATGCAGCTTGCTGGTGTAGGGCTGCAACAGAACAAAGGCTGCGTTAGCATCAATAGGGCGCAGTTCTTTAGGAGCTCAGCAAATAACCTGCAAAAAAAGGATGACAATGACTAATGCATCAAATGTTTCTAGATGCACAACCACAAACAATGGCAAAATGGAATACAAAGAGTTGGTACATAGAATGAAACTCCTACAACTAGTTTATTGGTCAGATCTTGTAGACATCTCATATGGTGAGGGAAATTACAAAACCTTTGTAGCAGGTTGCATGTATTTGATACTAGGCAGTACATCCTTGGTTTCAGAGAGTACAGCCAAATAAAAATTGCATCACTGGAAGTCTGAAACCATTAGTGCACGGTATAGACACCTTTTGCACCTCCACTGCTGAATGTGAACGGGGCTTTAGTGTAATGAATGAGGTGCTCACACCACTGCGGAACAGAATATCAATCAATCATCTGTCTTCTATAATGTTCAGAAAAACCTTGAGGCCTCCTGTCATAGAATTTAAACCTGAATTTTATGTTCAGAAATGGTTAGAAAAAGGGAGGAGAAGTGCCGATGAAAGAAAGTGCGTGGCTCGGACACAAATGGCTTATGATTCCACTTATAAGCGTATTTGGAAAATTCTGTGATTGGAAACATGTACCAGATTGTAAATGTATTACATGTAAACAACTTATATATTAAACCTCAAATAAATATGTTTATCCATTGTTTGAATTAAATAACACTATAAACTGTAATTGGTCAGTGAAATGCCAAACGTACTAAAAATGTATATGTTTTGCTATTTCTAGCCACACCTCTGACTCCGCCCACTGATCCAATCTTCGGATATTCCAGTCCCCTGATTCTCCACCCACAGTTCCCCTACTTTTTTCCCCCCACTTTGACCACTGATACAGCCAGATAGTGCTTAGATGCTAAGTCACAATGAGGTTTCATAAAAACGTGCTCTGATTTGCGTAGAATGTAATTTATTTTGCTCACACCATGATTTTACATAACTAATGATTCCCTATAGAAGAAACTGTACATAAACCCTTCGTTTTGGGGAAGAGACATAAGAATTTCTGGTGCTCCTATGGATGTTGCTGACATCTTACTGATATAGCTGCTCACTTGGGACTTAGAATTCAGATTTAAACATTATTCTTTATTACCTTATTTACTGAGAGCCTTAATTTCATTAATTTCATGCATTTGCATGTATGATCTGTGTAGCACAGCTTTTGAATGTTTGCAATACATCTGTAAAATTTCTGTTCCTGAATTAGAACTTAATCATTGAGTTGTTCCTTTCTTAACTGACTATATTTTGATATGTTGTGGGGTGCCTTATCTCAGAGACACAGTGCCTCATGAAATTGAGGTGTAACACTGTCTCTGATTCATCAAACATTGGGTGAGTTTCTGAGCTATGATTTTAGGGTGAGCACCTTTATGGGTTCCCACACCTACAGTACTACTGGTACCCCATTTAATGAAAAAACAAGGATACTGTCAGGAGTTAGCCCAGAGCGCCTACCTGATTATAAGGCAAAAGACTACAATTCCCAGGAGCCTTTGCTGTGTCAGCCGGAAATAGCGAGGTCAGGCTGGGGAGACATTGTACGTGATTTTGTGGAGTTCTTGCGAGAGCGGCTGGCTCTCGAACGGGAGTGTTCCTTGTTTTGGCTTCATCGGAGTTCTGCGTCTAGGAAGAAGGCGTTCTGTCATGGTACTGTTACCGAGTGTTTCTGCGGCTGTAAGAGCGGGAGGCTCTTGAGCGGCTGCGGGTATCCAATTTTTGTTTGGTTTTTTATTCTTGAACCTTACCTGCGATTCGGGTAGACTTTGCTCGTTCTTATTGTTTCATTACCTTTAAGATACATGGGCGGAATGCCGGGGGGGGGGGGGGGGGCTCCTCTGCAATACCGTCACAAAGACGTGACATTCATGGGCATATTCTTTTGGATTACAAATGCCAAAGCGGACGGTGGTGGTGAAATAACTACGCCCTACCGTGTTTGGTTTTAGGTCATTTGGTACATTGAAGACACACTCTGTTATCTACTGTTTTGGATGAAGGAATCCATTACTGGTTATATACAGGAAACATTGGAGGATAATTGCTTCTCTTGCTTGTATGTGCTCGAGACTCATAACTAGGGAAGCTGGATATTGTCAAGACGTATTGACATCCATGGAATGTTTGGTGTTTAGTTTCTTTATGTTTCTGGGGTATGTACGATATATGAGAATCTCATACATGGTTGCTAATATACACATCTATGCGGTTTACCTTAAATGTGGTTCTTGTGTTGTCTAGGGAAAGAAGGCACACTGAGAGTTACTGCTTCACTGATACAGAGGACCTTGAGACAGCACAGGTGAACTACTATCCGTTTAGCGAGAATATAATGAGAGTAGGTTTAATGTATGTGTATTAACCTGAAGTGTGTTCTCTTTTATAGCTTCCCTTCCCCACTGTCCCCTTCCTTCTCTTCCCTGTTTTTTCCCTCGCCGTATCACTTGAACACCCTGTGTATATATATTCAGGGTGTTTGGGAGGTCCGGAGGTGGAGCATTTCTAGTGCGAACGGATCCTGCAGAGTGCCAACCTGACAGATACATTGAATGCACCTATATAACGTACCATGTGAAATAGGGACTAGTTCACAATAATTGATTTGAGATACACTGTAGTCCTGAGGAAGACACCTGACCCTATATGAAAAATATGAAAGTGCTGAAACATGTAAACTGAAAAGAGAAGCAGGGTCAGTTACTCGACCCTCATGTAATCTCGTGGTAGGGAGCCACCAGTAAAAAAACATTTTTGGTTAACCCAGACACAATTGTAATATGAGGTGCAACAGTGCGAAGACCGAAATCATACCGCTGGGTAAAGACATATCTTTCTGCCCGAAAGAATGGTGGCCCATAGGATCAGAGGCCCCACCCAGTGCAGTGTCTTCCGCGCGGAACCTAGGCGTCCAATTTGATTCATCCCTCTCTTATGATGACCACGTCAGGATCACTGCTGGGCGCCGCTTCGGACTTATTAAATCCTTAAAGAAATTCTTCTACTTCCTCCCCATTGCAGCTAGAAAATCGGTCGCGGTAGCTCTAATACTCTCCCGACTCGACTACTGCAATGCTTTAATGGCTGGAGTAAAGAAGTCCACTCTTAGGAAGTTACAAAGTATACAGTCCTCGTGAGAATTGTAGCTACTCCTCCTTTCAAATGTAAGAAGTTCAGGTACTCAGTGCCAGGCAGGAATGGGCCATTAAAAGCACTCTGCACCCTGCAGGTCACAGTCTCCAATCCAAATCAGATAACTCACTTGGTTGAAAAACCACAGGATGAATGGTTGGAGTCGACTCAGCCTTTCATCCAATTTAATTTGACAAAATGACCTCTGCTAAGTTTGGTATGGGCACCGATTATTAGACGCCAAGAGGCCCTCAAGTTTGTGATGTGGGGCCCCTAGCTTGTCACTTCACTTCATGTTGTTTATGTCATAGTGAGGTTTATAGTATGCCTGTTGGTCCTATGGAAACATTTCCCTGTGCAAGGATTTTACCCATGGTTTTATTTGCAGTAGAGATCTGACTTGCTCTGCCTTGCTGATTCTTATTCGCTCAGTGTCCTCTCTTCCCTGTCCTCTTGCCAATCGGAGGCATTTTCTTTCCCTACATCCTCTCCGTATGACTGTCTCTCTCCCCACGTACACTCCAGCCCCACAGCAGGTACGTCATGATGTCAATGAAGGCCCATTCACCCTGGTACACAATTAGATTCAATACAACTCATTAACCTACAGGGGCCTGATAAGGTTGACGCTGGTAGCACGGTGGTATTGAATTAACAAAGACCCGTGCTTCTCTCCTACCCCGTCGCTGCTGCAGTCAGATAAGATTCGTGACTCGTGCTCACTGGCGAAACAAAAGTAAGAACGGGTGCCATTGGGACCGTGGACAAAGGATGCCACCGAATTGGGCTTCTTCGACCAAGAACTCGCCAAGGTGAATGAACTAGTGCTGAAAGGGATTGCACAGGCAGCAATCACCCACTGATTGAACACTAAGTATGCCTTCCACGTGGCTGCAAGCAGGAATTAACGGGACCCTCACAATGAGAACACGGCACACACTATTAAGACACTAACATTGAAGGGGTTGTGCAGCAAATAGTTGTTTTTGTATGTTTATTTTGACAGGTCCCCTGAAGAAGGGATTAATTCCCGAAATGCATTGGGCTTGGAAAAGATGAATTTTTTATCAACAATTTTTTTTGTAAAATTGAATTTATGTTTAGATAGAGATTTATATGTCTATTTCAGGACATTTGAAAAAGTACGGTTGTTTTTTGTTTAAAAATGATGTGAAACATGAATTTGTATATACATATAAAAAAATGAACTTGTGGAAAACACATTGAGAAAATTAAAAGAGATAAAAGTAAATACAGATAACTGTTGGTTTAATTCAGGCAGACGGAGTACTGCCACGATTTTGCTTCGTTTGTTGCCCGTGCCAGACTGGTTCAGGCAGAAACTATATCCCTATTATCTCACATGACTTTTTAACTTGAGTTATGTCTTTTTGTTAAAATTTGATGCGAGATACAGGCAACCCACATTTCTCATCATATGCATAATTGTGGGTTATTTTCTAAAATGATCTGAAAAGTTTGTGAAAAAAGATGAGATTTTGGGTACTCCTAAACATTTGACCAGGGGACGTAAAGTATGGCCTGTGGTGTGACGGAGGGCCGCACTGTGGCGGTATGGGGTCAGGGATTTTGAATGAGGTCTAAAAAAAACTTACATTAACGGGAAGGTTTATTTGCAGGTTAACGAAAGTTAACTGGTGCAGGACACCACAGTAGTTACATCATTTAACCTGCAAATAAATGCTTTCTCATTTATTTCACATGTTTACGGAATATTAGTGGTCAGCAAGTAAACACCAGCTCATACTACTGTTCACCAGGGGACGCTGCATGTATAGGTCAAGAGGGCCTGCTGCAATCCTCAGAGTTCCTTGCAGATTCTCAGTCACATTTTCTTTTTTTTTATTTATAAGGAGCACATTGCTTCTGTGACTGTAATTTCACTTGCTGGGGTATAGGTTTGTTGGGTCGTGGCCATGGCATATAAGATTGTTTCTTGACTGCGCGCCTATGATGACCCAAGGTATGGATAATGGATGTATCCTGGGCTGTCAGCCCTCCATTGTTAGTTTGTGACCCCAGCCCCTCGCTCTGGCCCTCTGTTGTCTTTGTGATCCCCCAGCTCCTCCGGCCATCCCTACATTGTCAGCCTCCTACCCCAGTCCCTAGGCGCCAGCTCGCCATTGTCCATGTGTTCCCCCAGCCAATGTCCCTGACCCTCGCTTCTCAGCCACCTGCCCCAGCACCTCTTGTCTAGCCTGTATTGTGCTTGTGCTCCCCCAGCCCCTCCCATCAGCCCTTCATTGTCAGATTGCTGCTCCAGACCCTCCCACATACTCTCTGTTGTCAGCTTGCTTCTCGAGCCCCTCCCGCCTGCCCTCTATCGTTCATGTGCTCCTCAGCCCATCCTGCAGGCCCTGGATTGTCAGCTTGCTTCCCAAGCCCCTCCCACCAGCCCTCTGTTTTTTGTTTTAAAAAAAGAAAAATATTAGGGTGCTGCAATACAGTGTTCCACGTGAAACATCAGACATTTCGCAGTTTTACAGTCATTTGCATGAATTGTGAGTATCAGCACTGGTCACAATTGCATTTCAATTATTGTCTAGTCCTCAAAATACATTAACATTCATAATCCATATATCTACTACCGATTTGACCCATTGGACGGTAATGTATCTTGCTATGTCTGGACCTTTGTGTTACATGGTCCCATCAGCCCTCTGTTGCTCATGTGCTCTTCCAGCACTTCCGCCAGCCCTCATTTGTCAGCTTGCTGCCCTGCACCACTTAGTCCATGTACTCCGCCAGCCCTTCCCGCTGTCCATCCATCATCAGCTTGGTGCCTCACTTCCACCGCCCACCCTCCATTGTCAGTGAGATTCCATGGGGAGGGGGGGTTACCGCGGTACATAGAGCTAGCACTGAGGTTCGCACATCCCAAATTATTTATTTTCTTTAATTTGTAACTACCTACATTGCCTCAATTGTGAGTGTGTGCCCACCCTATCCCCTTATGGGCAATTTCAAATGTTTTTCAGGTGTGCCCACCTTCCCTTTATTGTGCAATTTCCAGTTTTGGTTTTCAGGACTCGTGGATGAGTTCCTGAGGCCTGTAATGGAGAATGGTCCACCCTTAAGGGCAAGGGAGGAAGGTGTCGCCTGCCACAAGATACTAGTAGGGCGTAATTACGTCTCTAATGGATATAATGAGGAATTCAATTTGTTCAGGGGAGGAAAGAATACATAACCAAATTACAAACATACATAAATAAACAAAAAGTCAGATAACAGAGGATTTGGAAATAATAAGGTAATCAAAATAAGGATGCAATACAAAAGAATTTCATTTTTAAATAATACAGGTAAGTATTTTACATTTCTAGTTGTGAACAATAGAGCAAAAAAAGGGAGGCAATATACAGAATATACAATGAGCATACAAAACAAATATGCCTGAAATAACGGCACTTATCGGATCGAGTGTGAGTGAGATTACGGTGTGTTGTCTAATCCCTGATCCTCTATGGGATATACCCCCTTGCACTATGGCGGAGGTATTATCTGCCTTAGCCAAGTTATTTCCTAATAAAGCACCGGGGTTAGATAGAATCCCCGGGGATCTGTATAAAAACAAACAGGTTGTGTGGGCTTCTTACCTGCAAACATTATTTAATGCAATTCTCCATGGCCTATCAGCCCCCCCTACATGGGCTGGTGCAGAGATTATCCCTACTTACAAAAAAGAGTCCCCCATTGAACCTGCAAACTATAGGCCAATTAGCCTAATTGATGTAACACAAAAAATATTTGTTAGAGCGTTACTGGGAAGACTCCAAGGAATTGATGGAAGACCTCGATGTTCTGACCCCGCTGCAAGCAGGCTTCAGAGCTAAAACCTCAACTGTACATCAACTGTTTAGGCTACAGCTGATCTATTGGAGGCATGTAGTGCTGGAGGGAGGGATTCTGTACCTTACCTTTGTGGATGTGAAATCAGCGTTTGATATGGTGGACCGTGACTAGCTGTGGGGTATCATGCTGGACATGGGGGTTCCACCAAGTCTTTGTTACCAGCTTAAACGCCTCTACGAGGGAACATTTGCTAGAGTAAGATTTGGCAAGAATGGATAACTAACAGCTCCTTTCCCTGTTGGTAAGGGGGAAGGCAGGGCTGTGTACTTGCACCGACCCTCTTTCCCCTCTTCCTTAATGGGTTAATTGAAGATTTAATTGCCGTTAAGAACATAGACTCTCCAAAACTAGCACACCGCAAATTTCCTGTGTTAATGTATGCGGATGACACCCTGCTCCTCTCGAAATCACCAATGGGGATGCAGCGTGTGTTAAAAGAATTCAGTCAGTTTTGCTAAAAGAGGAACTTGGAGGTAAACATTAAGAAGACAAAATATATGGGGCCTCATTTATGAGAAATGACGGATCGCTGCATGAAAGCAGCAATGCCTCAATTCTCAGTGCGCCCTCCTTGCGACATACCTGATGTGTCATATTTACTGTATGATGCATCATGTCGCAAGGAGTTACAGATACGTCAGTATTTCTGACGTATCTGTATGGCGCAAAAGTGATGTATTGCTGGAGTGTGTCACAAAAGTAACGCAACCCCAGCAATGTGTCCTTTTACATGGGGCAAGCCCCATGTGAAAGGGCTTGCGTCAGTCTTACACCTGCTGTGAGGCAGGCGTAAGATTTTGACGCATTTGAGTCCTAGAAGTGTCACAGTGAAATCTGGTAGATTTCACTGCGTCACTTCTATGACCCTTTCTTGCGTGGGAACACCCCCCGCATACATTATACCTGGTGCTGGTATAATGTAGCGCAGGGGTTTACAAAGTGATGCATCTACCTAGATGCGTCACTATGTAAATGTGGCGCAACAAGGCACATTTTGTACACTGCTGGTGCGTCACAAAAAGTGACGCACCAGTGGTGAAAAAGTGACACAAGGGCTCATAAATGAGCCCCCTGGTCTTCAACGCTAACTCCATAAATTGCCCACACCCAAGAATGGATGATAAACCCTTGGAGAGGGTTCCTATCTTCGACTATTTGGGTCTCACTCTAAATGATAAAATGGGGTGGGGACTGTAACGACCGTATTCTCGAACCAGATGGGATCAACTCCTCAGAGCCCCTCCAACCCAGTCGGAATGTAATCACCTCCCTCCTTAGAACGTATTTACAATGGGTAAATGTATATGTATGTACGTACATCTCGTACCTAAGGATAGGGAAAATAGCAATACACATGCATAGGTTTTCTACAATATCCCATTCATACCAACTAGTCTCACGGCCACTTAGGCCCAGACTAATCTACCCTGAGGCAGTTCTGATTATGCACCATTACACACTGATCACCCTCAGTGCTCACTCGACACGCAATCCGGCGTGCCATACACACTGAGCTGCAGCCCCAGTGCTCTCTTTTTATCCGGTCCACAATCCGGCGGACCTACACACTGGTTTCCCTCCCAGTGCTCGCTTACTTACAACCCGATCCGCAATCCGGCGGATCTAAGCACCAGTGTCCCACCTGGTGTTCTCATTAACGCCGCTTACCAACGACGATCACTCTCCTATGAATACCTTTGGAAGGAATCTCTCATCGGCTACTCGGGATGATACTACAATAACATGAATTAGCACAGCTTTCCAAATTGAATCATGTACCTTCTGCTCTCAGCATCAAATGGTCCCTCTCTCCCTAATTATTCAGTCACCTCTAACCTGACCGGGATTTACATCCGTTCATGAAAACGATGTCTGACTAGAAGACCAGGTTACCCTGATTGAACAAGAATACAAGGCACATGTCGGTTCACTAAGAACTGGGGTATTTTATTACAATAATTATGAACACAGCACTATACTATAACATATATCCTGCAAAGGAAAGTGAAAGGTTAGAATGTGCACACTATAAGTACTGGTCAGACTTCACCTTATGGACACGAAGTCGGGGTTCAACAGTCATCTAGGTTCCCTTCTTGTCTGTGCCTTGGCTCGTCTCGGAATCACACCTCAGCAGTCACGAGTACACGTCTGCACCGCTATGCTCTGTCTCCTCTGCTCCCCTCCAAGTCACTGGAACCTTCCTCTTTATTAGCTGCTGTCTCTCTCTCTGTCTCTGATCACTCTGCGCTACTTCTCCTTCTCCTTCAATCTTTCTCAGAGAGTATCAGCTTCATGATCTTTCTCGGACTTCAAGATGGCGACTGTCTGCCTGGAAATAATTAATGGCATTGATGCTAACGGCTAGCTGCCGCATACAGACTGACTGACTCACTGCCTAACACTTTCGCTAATATGGAAGCTTGTCCTTTCATGGAAAGTTACGGCCAGTAACCTGCCGCCCACCAAATTCTTGTACCTCCCCGTACCAAGGACACGTTCCCAGCCGGCCGGCCTGATGTTGTGTCTTCGGAGTGGAGAAAAAGTACAGTCTTTCGATAAGGGCCAGCCTGAGCCGGTTCTCTCCAAGCGAACAACACTTCGAAACTAAAACATTACACTTGGCCTAGAAGCATCTCAAGCTGCCGGGGCAGAAAGCAAGATGGAGTCTCTCCCGATTGAGGCCTACAAGGCCCGAAATAAGCATAACTCCATAGAAGGTATACTAACACTCTTGCAAAAGGACGGATTATCACTAATACTAATGAATCTATCCCCTAGCTTAAGTTTATAAGCCCTGACCTAAGGAAAAGGGTACGAAAATGCACTACTGTGCCTTATGAATAGGCCCTTTTTATAGTTCTAATCCCTGCACTAGGAGGGTAATAGGCTGGAGTCACCTTCAATCATTCTCCCTCAAAGGAGGGCAGAAAAAGTCGGTCAGAACACTTCACCCTTGACTCCAGTCTATTAACTATTCTCTATATGGAACTAACATCTGTGGAAGAATAATAGGAAACAAAACTAACTGATCTATTCCTCTTGCCAAATCTACAATATTGGAGTAGAGAAGGAATGCACTGAATAAAGCAGCAAATAGCTACTAAAATACAAATAGAAATCATAATACCCCCTAATATCTGTCGTAAGGAATGTAAGTCAGGTAACCAATTGAAGA
This sequence comes from Lissotriton vulgaris, assembly GCF_964263255.1. Taxonomy (NCBI): domain Eukaryota; kingdom Metazoa; phylum Chordata; class Amphibia; order Caudata; family Salamandridae; genus Lissotriton; species Lissotriton vulgaris. Next base: position 1,122,050,123 of record NC_141687.1, read on the forward strand.
GCCACTCAAACCAGCCCTGATCAATATCTTTTCTAACCTCTGCAGTCAAGTCATGGAGTTTGTCAATATGGGCCTGGATTGATTTGGTGTGGCAGACAAATTAAAACAGCAAAGACCCTCAAAGTCAGAACAATCATGTCCATGCTTTAACAGGAGGTAGTCGATAGCTGCGCGGTTCTGCAGAATTGCTCTGCGTTCACCCTGGGCATCTAATAGCATGTCAGATAAAATGGTAGAAGTTTGGTTAATCGATTTTACCATCCAACAGGCCATTTTTCCAATAGATTTCGCGTTGTAAACAGCCAACGCTGGGACACCAACGATTGAGATAGCTAAACTAAGGTATTCAGATTTGGAATAGAGATGTAAGGAAGAATCACAGTCCTCATGTAACATCATAGAATCACGGACTACACGGGAATAGGTATTGGGATGTGAGGAAAACATTAATAAACTCAGTCTAGTGTTGGCACATGGGCCTCCGGAAATATTTGCAGGAATATAGGGCCAGGAGGAATTGCCTCAGGAAAAGAGCCAACCAGAAGGTAACAACATTGTACGGTAATGGCTAGGAGCAACTACTATACTTTTACAGGTCATGTTATTTTTAACAGAAACACATGATTTTTGGGAGTCTTCGTAAGCACAGCAAGCGTTCATGAGCCGAAAAAGAAGTCGAGGCTCTCGGTTTTAACTTTACACATTCAGTAATTGCCTTAGGATCACAAGTCAAGAAAAAGCACAAATCACCCTGCGTGATATTATACGTAGTGATCTGAGAATGAATTGAGGGAATGGACTCTGAGAGAATAGTACATAAGGGACAAAATTCATGGGCCGCGAAATCGCCCAGAATAATATTGGGTCGGGCATTTGATATATAGAAAATATGCTTTAAAGTCTCCATCGAGGCAGGGACAGCAACCAAGCAGGTCGCTAAAATGTCAGTTACGGAACGCATGGGTGTCAGGCAAAAATGCGGAGAATTAGTAACTCGTTTGGCTAGGGTGGTCCAAAAGTTTGATGATGAATCCCACGCAGTGAAGGAACGCGGTACTCGGGTTCTCAAATCAACCAAAGTCTGTGGGTTCTCTCCTCTCCCGACGTAGCAGACCAAAAGGAGTCCAACGCCGGCACATCCTGCAGCAGCAGTCCAGAGAATGATCTGAAAGAAAATCAAATACAGGCATTATTCATTCTCGTAGATAACATTTGTCAGCCGGGACAGCTTCCCAGCCATCTTTCCCTGGTCTCATCACCAAAATGGTGTTGTCATGACCGGTTGCAATATTTTCAGCTTGTTCAGGGGGATGTTTAGGCGATTGCACCCATATTCTTGCTCCAGGATTATCAGAGGAACCAAATCCTTTTTGGCCTCGCACAGTTAGTAAAGTTGGGGCAGTGCCTTTCTGAATCTCACCACTGAAAACAGGCATGATTAGCAATTGAGCAACTCAGTCAGTCTTTTGAATTGATAAATCAACCTCACTGCTATTCAGCAGGAGGAACTTAATCTCTCCCTGATAATCACTGTCAATCACTCCTCCGAGTACTTGAACACCTTTTAAGGCAAAGCCCGATCTAGGGGCGATCAGACCAAAACTTCAAGCTGGTATACAGACACCAACGCCAGTCTTGACAATGATTCGGTCTTTACTCTTAAGTACAATGTCATTCATGGCATGCAGGTCCAAGCCTGCGGAACCTGGGGTTGCTCTGCATGGAGCCAAAGCTCCGGGGGAAATTTCCCAGTACATTACAGTATTGCCAATGGTGTTGGGTTTCGCATCAACATTTGGGGGAAACAAACGCATCAAAGGAGATTCAGCATGTAACAAGGGACGATTATTCAGAATTAACAATGCTTGAAATAAACAATCCCTCCAGTTTTTATATTGGTTGTCAGTTAACTTTCGCAACTGTTCTTTAAGCAAACCATTCATCCTTTCAATCAGGCCTGATGCCTGTGGATAATAAGGAATATGAAACACCCATTCTATATTGTTTTCCGCACAAAATTCCTGGACCAATCTTCCACAAAAGTGGGATGCATTATCAGATTGAATTTGAAATGGAACACCATAATATAATATGATTAATTCCAATGTTTTGATAGTATTTACTTGGGTAGCTTGTTTACAGGGAAAGGCCACCAAAAGGCCACTGTAAGTGTCGACAATTGTACAAACATATTGACAATTTTTGCTCATAGGGAGCGGGCCAATATAATCAATCTGCCAAATTTGAGCGGGCAATTTTCCTCGATGTAAATGACCTTTAACAATTTGTGGTACTTTTCGTTGTCTGGAATGTTGACAGATGGGACAATGCAGAATGGCATCTTTAATGTAATTTAAAGGAATATAAATTCCTCGATCGGCGGCCCACCTGCTAGTGGCTCTCTCTCCAAAATGTCCTGCTTTCTGGTGGGCCCATTTCGCCATTCCTGCCAAATCAGAATCTTGCATGTCCACCACTGCCTCAGCAATTTTAGATTTCTCAACTGCAATGTTATGAAAGAATTTGTCAAGGGAGTCTATCGGGGTATGAGCATCCACATGAAAGATTGTCACAGTACTCTGTGGGAGCATTTCCCAAATTTCATGCCATAATTCTTTTCCCCACAATTCTTTTGAATGCAACTCCCAATTATGAGAATGACAAGTTGGTAACCATACCGCCAGTCCATTAGCTGTGGACCAGGAATCAGTGAAAATATGACATGTGCCAGGTAGTTCCTGTTTCAAAACTTGGTAAACTGCGTATAATTCAGCATATTGACTACTCTTTCCTTCACCAGTTGTACTCAGCAATTTCTGTGTGATAGGATTATAGGACACTGCCTTCCAATGCCGTTTATCTCCAATGAAACTCGCTGAACCATCCGTAAACCACACATGTTTTCTGTCCTCCGCGGACAAATCATCAAATGGCTTACCCCACTTGACAGGAGATTCCTGTACTACAGGTACGGAGCAATCACTCCCAGTCTCATTCGATGGCGCCTGCGCCACTTGCTCATGTAATGCTGCCACACCCTTCGGACCCACACGTGCCCTGTCCTGAATGTACCATTTCCATTTAATCACACTCGCCTCTAGAGCATGTCCAATTCGATGAGTTTTTGGCGAACTCAAAACCCACTGCATGATAGGAATTTCAGGTCTCAAAATCACATCATGACCTAAAGTCAATTGCTCGGTATCCACCAGAGCCCAATAACATGCAAGTAACTGTTTCTCAAAAGGTGTATAACGCTCACCAGCCTCAGGTAACTTTTTAGTCCAAAAACCTAACAGCACTTTTTGTCTGCCTTGCTTTTGCCACAGACTCCAATTTGCATACAGACCTTGTACGGACACATTCAAATCCACATCACCCTCGCCCACAGGCCACACATCCAAGGCGTACTGAATCGCTTCTTTTGCCAAATTAAATGCATTCTGTTGTGGTTCACCCCATTCAAACGCATGCTTTTTGCGAGTGACTCGATATAAAGGAACCAATATCTGACTCAAATGGGGAATATGTTGACGCCAAAAACTAAACAAGCCAAAGAAGCTCTGAGCTTCTTTTCTATTCCTCGGGACTGCAAAAACTAAAATTTTTCGTTTAACCTGCGGGATCACCTCTCTGTGACCTTCATGCCAATTGATGCCTAAAAACTTAACATTTTGGGATGGACCTTGTAACTTATCAGGATTAATTTCCCAACCTTTTTCACGTAAGCAGTCAAGGGTTTGATCTAATTGAGTCTGAACTTGATCTTGTGTTTCACCTTAAATTAAAATGTCATCAATATAATGGCACACTTGAATTTGAGGGTGTACCATTACTTCAGACAAATGCTCCGCCACCAGCCGGTGACAGATCGTAGGACTATGTACATAACCTTGAGGAAGACTTCGAAACGTCATTTGACGCCCATTCCAGGTAAAACTGAATTGTTCCTGACACTCGGGGGCAATCGGGATTGAAAAGAAAGCATTAGCGCTATCAATGGACGCATACCATGTACCTGGATGCTTTTGGATTCTTTCAATTAAAGTAACAATGTCTGGTACTGCAACAGTCAAAGGGGGTGTGTGTTTGTTCAGTTCTCGATAATCAACAGTCATGCGCCAAGAATTATCGCTCTTGCGCACGGGCCAAACTGGATTATTCCAAGCAGAAGTAACCGGAGTTATAACTCCTGCGTCAACCAAATCCTGAATTGTGGCACTGATCTCTTCATGGCCACCTGGAATACGATATTATTTCTGAGAAACCACTTTTGTAGCTTGTGGAATTTTTATGGGGGGCATTCGTAAACGGCCAACCCGTACGAGTCTGGACGATATGTAGTGTTTAGTTCCAAATTGATAACAACCATCATCCAAATGCAAAGTCATTCCTTTTAAAATATCAATTCCAATTATATACTCCAAGAGTGGTACAACTAACACAGAATATTCTCTTCGGGGAATTCTACCTATTCTCATTTCAAGTGTAGTTTGCACTGCGGGAGTCTCCTTTCCACCTAAACCAGTAATTGTGAAAAATTGGCCTTTGAATTTCTTTGATTTACCATGAATTAAAGTGGCCTCCGCTCCTGTATCTACCAATGCTCGGGCCCTTTGGATATTACGATGTTTCCAAAAAATGTCAATATCTACATAGGGTCTATTGTCTTTGTGAGCCCACCTGCGTACTGGAGCTTGACCTATTTCCTAGTCATTTTTACTGCGTTCTGTCAACCAAGACAAATCAGGGTAAATACTCTCAGGTTTCTTGGGTATCAAAATATCCTGTTCATATCCATCTCCATTACGAAATGGATTCCTGTCATTTTCATAGTACTGTGAATTACGATCAGAAAGCCTGTGACGATCCTCCCTTCTCCTCAACTCAGGGGACTGATCCCTTTCATCTCTATATTTATTGTAGACACGATCATCTCTCCCCCTTTCTTTTTCCCCCTCTCTCCCCCTTACTTTTTCACGACGAGGGGAATCATCGCGCTCAGAGCGCCGTCCTTCACGGCGATCAGAATCCACACTGCGCCTGTCGTCACCACTATCATCAGAACAGCCACAATCACAATCATTCTTTCGCACACAACGGGCACCCTCCTTTCGATCCAAACCACGCTTACGAAACATGTCCCATAAGCGATTATTAGGTTCACAGTCAATGTCTTCTCTTTTCACACCATCAGCCAACAGTGCAAGAAACATATCACGTCTAGAGAATTTATAATCTCCAGCAGTACGACCCTCCGGTCTGGACTGTCTCTCAGGTTTAAACCAGTCACCCAACTCACCAAGCTGACGGACAGATTCGAGCACCATAAACAAAGGATTGCCGGTCTGATTAATTAACAAAGTCATCATAACCTGCTTATAAGCAACAGGGGAAGAACGGATAATGCGATTCCGCACAGAAGATGTCAATAAGCCATCCAACAACCTGTCAGCAGTACTGAGAAAAATCGCAGTCTTCATCACCTCCTCCTTCAAACGCTGCGACGCATCGCGCAAAGTGTACCACGGCTTGTCATTGACAGGCCAATCAGACTCAGTAGGTGTAATGGCAGAGTTTTTGGCTCTATTTAGCAGTGATATAGATCTTAGTCTTGCTCACATCTAGGATAGGTATTCTTAGCCTGTGTTGGCCCTTTTAAGCCCTTTCTTCCAGACCTAGAAGAGGATATCTGCTTAATATGATGATAGATCCCTTATTCTTGACTCTAACCTGTCTATTGCCTATTGGCTTTGACATACTTGCTTATATTAGACACATTGGTATGGTTTATGTAGGTATTCTGACAGAGCTAAGGGGTATTTCATTCCTTTCAGGCCTACAGGCCTAGAACTAGAGGGACTCCATCTTGATGGAGCTGAGAGGCTTTTCAGGGTAAAGGTAAAGTTTATAGTTAAAGCTGTTTTTCACTTGGAGAGAACCGGTCTGGGCCAGCCCTTATCGGTAGGCTGTATTATTCTCTGTGTGGAAGACACAACAAAAGGCCGGCCGGCTGGGTGTGTGTCCTTGATGCGAGGTGATGCAGAGATCTGGTGGGCGGCAGGCTGATGGCTGGAACTTTCCATGAGGAAACAGCATTCTATATCAGTGAAGTGCAGAGGCGGAGTCAGGTAGTCGTGTTGAGGTGGAGGAGTGGTAAGCAGTCGAGTGGAGTTGGCAGAGCGGAGAGGGTCAAGCTAGAGAGAGCTGACTTGAATTGAAGGAGCAGAGAGTGTTGGTAGAGTTAAAGAAGTGGAATTGCAAGAGGAGAAGAGACAGGACATGCTTGGAACAGAGAGAAGACAAACAGACAGTCAGTGAGCTGGAACTGAAGGAAGCAGTCAGAAGCAGTTACTTATCAGGAGGAGGTGTGAATAGCTGGAGTCTGAAGTAATGCCTTTTTAGAAGAGACTGAAGTAGAGATCGTGGATTAACCTGTGGGAGCAGCTGGAGTTAATTGGACATTGGCGCAGAGACAGAGTGAACAAGCTAGTTGAATGAACGGTGATCAGAGCGGCAGAAACCATTAGATTGAAGTTGGAAGGTGGAGACAGTTCGTGGGGGAGAGGAGTCCAGTGCAAAGTGATCAGCGCAGAGGTGTATCCAAGAGTGCAGGAGAGAGAGAGAGTCTGAGATGAGCCAAGGCACAGACGAGAGAGGAACCCAGATGACAGCTAGAACAAGACTTCACACTAATCAGGTGATATTAATTCCATCACATTAGTTTACTTTACACTTGCATCTTAATCTTGTCCTTATTCCCTAGGCTATTGTATGTCTAATCTTTTCCCTTTCAGCGGTGTGTTCTATCTATAGTCTTTGTCAGTTACAGATCTGTGTAGGTGTTTATATTGTTCTAATAAAACCCCCAGTTTGTAGCAAACTGCCATGTGCCTTGTATTCTTGTTCAATCCAGGTAAATGTATCTCCTAGGTGATTTTCATTTATATGAATGGACGAGTAATCCCAATCAGGTAAGAGGTGATCACATAAATAGGGAGCGAGTGGACCTATGATGCCAAGAATAAGAGGTACATTATATTAATTGGCTAACTCCTAATATTGTAGTAGCAAGCCCTTAGTGAATAGGAGAGAGAGAGAGACTTCCCAACATATAACTGAAGGTGCTCATAGGAATGTGGTCGTCGTTGATATACGGCGTTAGTGAGAGCGCTGGGGTGGATGACCAGCGTGGATACCCACAGGGGGGGGATGACTGGCGTGTAGGTTTGCCGGATTGTAAACCGTTTGGAAAAGAGAGCATTGGGTTCTGCAGGCCCATGTGTAGACGCACCGGATTGTGTGTCATATCTGCCCTGGGGTAGATTAGTCTGGGTCTGAGTGGCCGCGAGACTATAAGGTAGGGCATGGATATCCTTAGTCATCAGTGAGTATTCTTAGTATCCCTATAGATTTAGTGGTGTTTCTAATAATATGAGCTTGTATATTGCGAGTTCCCCATCCTCAGGTAGGTACCTAGGTTCCTGGATAGATGGGCTGAGGAGGGATGTGGTTACGTTCTGGCTGGGTTGGAGGGGCCCCTAGGGGCTGATCCCATCTAATCAGAAAACCCGGCCATTACATCTGGCGTAGTCGACATCTTACGAATCCTGTGTGCCTGGCCATGTGCTTAGAGAGTTTCCCATGTGTCGTGTGGGAGTGCCCTGAACGCCAATTACATCTGGTGTAGTCGACATCTTACGAATCCTGTGTGCCTGGCCATGTGCTTAGAGAGTTTCCCATGTGTCGTGTGGGAGTGCCCTGAACGCCAATTACATCTGGCATAGTCGACATCTTACGAATCCTGTGTGACCTGGCCATGTGCTTGGAGAGGTTCCCATGTGTTGTGAGGGGGTGCCCTGAGCGCCAGTTCCATCTGGCGTAATCTTGCAGTTTATGTGGCCTGTGTGACCTATGGGCTTGAACAGTTGCAGCGTGAGGAGATTGCATTACATCATGGCATTTGGCTTATTCAGGGTGGAAGGAATGGTTTTCATCTTGGTGTTTAAACTGTCAGGGTTGAAGGATGGCATTACATGAGGGAGCCAGTTACATCTTTGTGATGGTCCAATTGTATAAATGTGTGTAAAAAATGCTTTTAAATTGTCCATTAAATTGCTTGCTGCATCTGCTTATGCTGTGCAATGTGAAATGTGTTCATTGTTATATAATTTGTGGAGTTCTTTGCATATAGCTCCTTGTAAATATGGCTTGTGAATAGCGCCATGTTAATGTGGCTTATGAGGTGTATGTTCTCATTTTGACTTGCTGTGTTGCTTGTGAATGGTGCCTTGGATATATTCCTTGTGAAAAGCGTGTCATTTTTTGAGTTTGTTTACTGTCTTGTAAATATGGCTTGTGAATAGCGCCATGTTAATGTGGCCTGTGAGGTGCATGTTCTTATGTTGATTTGCTGTGTTGCTTGTGCATTGCGCCTTGGATATGTTGTTTGTGAAGAGCTTGTCTTGTAAATATGGCTTGTGAATAGCGCCATGTGGTCATGGCTTGGATGGAGCATGTTATCATTACGTTAGGCAGGAGAGAGCTGGATCTCTTTCAAATGCTTGGAGAAATTGTTTTGTGTTATCTGTAAACGTGGAGAGATGAGTTCATGATTTTCCCATGTATCTGCAGTCATTGGGAATTGATTGTGCTTGAGCTGCCAAAGGGTTAATATCGTGAATTGTGATGGCAGTATTTATTCTAAACATGCTGTTTAACTTGCATGGTTATTTGAACTGACTATAAAAGTCAGTGAATATTTTGTGATTGGTGGTTTGATTTTGACTTTTCTTTGTTCCTGGGTCTGCCTACGTGCTTTGTCAGCATCTTGAAGGAAAGGTAACATCTTGTGCTGAGCATAGGTCTCTGTTCATTTAACATTCTTTTTGAAATGCGTCTACGTGTTTGTGTGGGTTTACCTTGGAACCGATGACTTCATGTGTCTGACTCTTAGGGGTCGGTAAGTTATTAATCAACCAGTCGGATTGAGATAAGGGTTTGCACGGAGAGAGCAGTGTTCTTTTAAATGTGTTACTGAATATGCATCCACAGACGTGTGGAGAATTATCTTTGTATCCATGATTTAAAATGAGTGAAATGTTAAGGAGGTGGCCCGGTTACAATGCATGCTACGGGCTGTTTTCATTAATTATTTCTTTGAGGGTTTTCCATCTAGAAAGGAATGTGCTGGCCGATGTTTTGCAATGATCACAGGTTGAGAATAATCAATCTTGCCCGACAGTGCATGGTAACATGTGCTTTTAATTAGTGAAAGGCAACCGTGTGCTTTTAAAATAAATGTGTTCTCATTATTATTTTCCCAAATGCGAGCTGAACTTTTTTTTCTCAAATGTGTATGTTTTGATATGCAGTAAAACAGGTATATATGACTTAACTCACTCAGTTGGAAAATAAATAGCTGTTTGATATTATATGAATGTGGCCCTTTTGTTAGGTTTCATTGAAAGGTTTGCGCTCTGCAATGCAAAATTACATGTTGCCCCTGGTTGAACAAAATACAATGGTGAAATGTGTCTACATTTTATGTTGTTTTAAATTGTTTCTCTTTCAACAGCTGACAGTATATATTTTTATTTTTTGGATGCTAGTGTGTATGGTTAGGGTGGAGCAGAATATATTGTTAAAAATGGTAACTATAACACACTACCATCTGTGTGTCCCTTACATTAGTTTAATTTGCATTTAGTTATAAGGCTCGCCTATGTACTTTGACAAGCTGTTGATAGAAAGGTAATATCTTGCATGGTAAAGTCAGTGTTTATTAAACATGCTGCCTGATAGATATATGTGCAGAGAAATATTAAACCCAACAGTCCATGATAATTCGTTTTTTTTTTCAAATAATAAATGCATAGTCTTGTGTGCAGAAGTAAATTGCACCTTTCTGTGTGTTGATCTGCATGCTAAATATATGCTCATATTTAAAATGCCTTGCCCTTTAGCTGAATTAGTTAGACAAAAGTCTTTTTAGAAAGTGGAGCTAGCAGTACACTGTACCAGAATTATTTTAAATTGCTTGCATCCACATATGAATTTGTTTTCGTTAGTTAAAAACAAAAATCAGGCCTGGGAAAGGCTTACAAAGAATTTGTTTGTCGACCTTGGCAGACCAGCTGGTTTGTGAAGACAGGTTTTTTCCTCTGCAGGCTCCGAACACGGCCCTGTCTTGGTATGATTGGCTAACAGCCAATTTTGCTCCGCGGACGGTTTGTTTATGTGAAGGGGGGCTAACTTGCTCCTCCTGGCTGTCGGCGCAGACAGCTTCATTGCCCGCTGATAAGGGATGCTTGTCCATGCAGAGTAATTGGCAGACTTTTGGCCCTTGGAGTTAGTTAGATACAGTAGGCCTGGGTAGGCTTCCCTGATTAGAGACTAGAGATGCTTGCATCGAGTGCTTGGCAGTGCCTTCCCCTCGCAGTGAGATCAACCTTTGGCAGTGATTCAAATTACTTCACACTGTAGCCTGGCTCCTGCGTATTCTGAAGGGAGGGGCTGTCCCACAGAGGATTAGTGTATGAAATCGGCCCTTCTGGCTGTGTATGTAAAAATTAGATTTTGCCCAAACTAATAAAAAAAAATATATGATTTTAATTATGTCTTGACTTTAGAAGAATGTTTTTAATTAATTAAGTTTTTTTTTTCCCGACAATGAAAAGCACTTGGGGTGCTTTTTAAATGGAAAATTTTATCCTGCAAGATTAATGATACTTGTTTTCTTGTCCTAGGATTGCTGGGTTGTGGTGTTGGTGTGTGGGTCGGCCCCCCCCCCACTTCCTTTTTTATTTTAGTTTTTTACTTTCATGTTTTTATGTTAGTTTATTATTTTTGGAAGATGGAACCAGACCAGACCAGACCGGATTGGTGGTGGATCGACGGCGGAGGACGTGCTTCCTTGCTACCGGATGCTGACGCAGGGTGGTGACCTACACTGATATTCCGAAAAATAAAAACATTGACTGCCCAAATTTCCCCTGTGCTGAACACTGACTGAGCTCGTCATGAGCCTGGAAGGGGTTAAATTATATGACAAAGCCAATAATATTCTCTTCTTGGATTTTGATTATGTTTCCCGCAAAAAAAAAATTTGTTTTGCAAGCTCTTGGCCTGCATTACTACGAACAGGCCCCACTTTTAAACAAAAAGAAATTTTTTCATGATTTTGATGAAGTACTATCTTTGCTTTTTAGGATGCAGTCACTTATTATAGTCTTTCTGCAAAACCGTTTGGAGGGATGAAAATAAAGAGAATGGTGGTACACACATGTGTTCCACAGTGTGATGAAAACTAAGTGCTAATGATATTGTGCTTTTATATATAGTCCACATTTATATAGATATATTTCAATGCTTAGTGCCACATCAGCTATCTTGTAGAAATGGGGTTGTCTTCATTTTTCCTGTTATTACAATTTCACCTTAATTGATCAAAGGGTGGTTACCCTAGACTTTAGGTTGTCCTGGGAGGTGTGTCTTTTAGTATGATTATGTATTAATGTTTGCCCAGACCTTGAAAATAATTTGTCATGTCTATTTCTCAGATTTCACCAAAATGTTTCCTTAAATTGACCATAGTAGGTAGGCCTCATTTAGGCCCATTGTTATTTTTATTCCACAAACAAGGCCCCTACACCAATAGATTTTATGAGTCATCATTAGCTTAAGTTGACCATAGTAGGTAGGCCTCATTTAGGCCCATTGTTGTTTTTATTCCACAAACAAGGCCCTACACCAATAGATTTCATGAGTTATCATTAGCTTAAGTTGACCAAAGTAGGTAGGCCTCATTTAGGCCCTTTTGTTGTTTTATCATTAGAAGTTGAAACTCTTTAGTTCTTAAGTTGTCCGAAGTAGGTAGGCCCCATTTAGGCCCCTTGCTGTTTTCATTCAACACATAAGTCCCTACTTCACTAGATTTCACCAGTTATCACTAGAAGTTGAGGCACATTTAGTTTGAGGATGCTTTGGATAGTTTCTGTTGTTATCAGATCCAATCTTAGATATGTTTCAGCATTCAAGTCAAGGGTGCTTTGATTTGTTTTCAGTTGGTTGTTAGATTTGTATTCCCTACATTAAGCTTCAGGTGGAATTTCTTTAAGTTGTCATTCATTTTAGAGAGTTTTTTGGTTTTTGATTTGTTGATAGATTGTGTTGATGTTTGTTTATATGGATGTTGTTGTTTATAGATGTTCGCAAGATAAGGATCTAAGGGTGGAATGTAATGGCAGAGTTTTTGGCTCTATTTAGCAGTGATATAGATCTTAGTCTTGCTCACATCTAGGATAGGTATTCTTAGCCTGTGTTGGCCCTTTTAAGCCCTTTCTTCCAGACCTAGAAGAGAATAGCTGCTTAATATGATGATAGATCCCTTATTCTTGACTCTAACCTGTCTATTGCCTACTGGCTTTGACATACTTGCTTATATTAGACACATTGGTATGGTTTATGTAGGTATTCTGACAGAGCTAAGGGGTATTTCATTCCTTTCAGGCCTACAGGCCTAGAACTAGAGGGACTCCATCTTGATGGAGCTGAGAGGCTTTTCAGGGTAAAGGTAAAGTTTATAGTTAAAGCTGTTTTTCACTTGGAGAGAACCGGTCTGGGCCAGCCCTTATCGGTAGGCTGTATTATTCTCTGTGTGGAAGACACAACAAAAGGCTGGCCGGCTGGGTGTGTGTCCTTGATGCGAGGTGATGCAGAGATCTGGTGGGCGGCAGGCTGATGGCTGGAACTTTCCATGAGGAAACAGCATTCTATATCAGTGAAGTGCAGAGGCAGAGTCAGGTAGTCGTGTTGAGGTGGAGGAGTGGTAAGCAGTCGAGTGGAGTTGGCAGAGGGGAGAGGGTTCAAGCTAGAGAGAGCTGACTTGAATTGAAGGAGCAGAGATTGTTGGTAGAGTTAAAGAAGTGGAATTGCAAGAGGAGAAGAGACAGGACATGCTTGGAACAGAGAGAAGACAAACAGACAGTCAGTGAGCTGGAACTGAAGGAAGCAGTCAGAAGCAGTTACTTATCAGGAGGAGGTGTGAATAGCTGGAGTCTGAAGTAATGCCTTTTTAGAAGAGACTGAAGTAGAGATCGTGGATTAACCCGTGGGAGCAGCTGGAGTTAATTGGACATTGGCGCAGAGACAGAGTGAACAAGCTAGTTGAATGAACGGTGATCAGAGCGGCAGAAACCATTAGATTGAAGTTGGAAGGTGGAGACAGTTCATGGGGGAGAGGAGTCCAGTGCAAAGTGATCAGCGCAGAGGTGTATCCAAGAGTGCAGGAGAGAGAGAGAGTCTGAGATGAGCCAAGGCACAGACGAGAGAGGAACCCAGATGACAGCTAGAACAAGACTTCACACTAATCAGGTGATATTAATTCCATCACATTAGTTTACTTTACACTTGCATCTTAATCTTGTCCTTATTCCCTAGGCTATTGTATGTCTAATCTTTTCCCTTTCAGCGGTGTGTTCTATCTATAGTCTTTGTCAGTTACAGATCTGTGTAGGTGTTTATATTGTTCTAATAAAACCCCCAGTTTGTAGCAAACTGCCATGTGCCTTGTATTCTTGTTCAATCCAGGTAAATGTATCTCCTAGGTGATTTTCATTCATATGAATGGACGAGTAATCCCAATCAGGTAAGAGGTGATCACATAAATAGTGGACCTATGATGCCAAGAATAAGAGGTACATTATATTAATTGGCTAACTCCTAATATTGTAGTAGCAAGCCCTTAGTGAATAGGAGAGAGAGAGAGACTTCCCAACATATAACTGAAGGTGCTCATAGGAATGTGGTCGTCGTTGATATACGGCGTTAGTGAGAGCGCTGGGGTGGATGACCAGCGTGGATACCCACAGGGGGGGGATGACTGGCGTGTAGGTTTGCCGGATTGTAAACCGTTTGGAAAAGAGAGCATTGGGTTCTGCAGGCCCATGTGTAGACGCACCGGATTGTGTGTCATATCTGCCCTGGGGTAGATTAGTCTGGGTCTGAGTGGCCGCGAGACTATAAGGTAGGGCATGGATATCCTTAGTCATCAGTGAGTATTCTTAGTATCCCTATAGATTTAGTGGTGTTTCTAATAATATGAGCTTGTATATTGCGAGTTCCCCATCCTCAGGTAGGTACCTAGGTTCCTGGATAGATGGGCTGAGGAGGGATGTGGTTACGTTCTGGCTGGGTTGGAGGGGCCCCTAGGGGCTGATCCCATCTAATCAGAAAACCCGGCCATTACATCTGGCGTAGTCGACATCTTACGAATCCTGTGTGCCTGGCCATGTGCTTAGAGAGTTTCCCATGTGTCGTGTGGGAGTGCCCTGAACGCCAATTACATCTGGCGTAGTCGACATCTTACGAATCCTGTGTGCCTGGCCATGTGCTTAGAGAGTTTCCCATGTGTCGTGTGGGAGTGCCCTGAACGCCAATTACATCTGGCATAGTCGACATCTTACGAATCCTGTGTGACCTGGCCATGTGCTTGGAGAGGTTCCCATGTGTTGTGAGGGGGTGCCCTGAGCGCCAGTTCCATCTGGCGTAATCTTGCAGTTTATGTGGCCTGTGTGACCTATGGGCTTGAACAGTTGCAGCGTGAGGAGATTGCATTACATCATGGCATTTGGCTTATTCAGGGTGGAAGGAATGGTTTTCATCTTGGTGTTTAAACTGTCAGGGTTGAAGGATGGCATTACATGAGGGAGCCAGTTACATCTTTGTGATGGTCCAATTGTATAAATGTGTGTAAAAAATGCTTTTAAATTGTCCATTAAATTGCTTGCTGCATCTGCTTATGCTGTGCAATGTGAAATGTGTTCATTGTTATATAATTTGTGGAGTTCTTTGCATATAGCTCCTTGTAAATATGGCTTGTGAATAGCGCCATGTTAATGTGGCTTATGAGGTGTATGTTCTCATTTTGACTTGCTGTGTTGCTTGTGAATGGTGCCTTGGATATATTCCTTGTGAAAAGCGTGTCATTTTTTGAGTTTGTTTACTGTCTTGTAAATATGGCTTGTGAATAGCGCCATGTTAATGTGGCCTGTGAGGTGCATGTTCTTATGTTGATTTGCTGTGTTGCTTGTGCATTGCGCCTTGGATATGTTGTTTGTGAAGAGCTTGTCTTGTAAATATGGCTTGTGAATAGCGCCATGTGGTCATGGCTTGGATGGAGCATGTTATCATTACGTTAGGCAGGAGAGAGCTGGATCTCTTTCAAATGCTTGGAGAAATTGTTTTGTGTTATCTGTAAATGTGGAGAGATGAGTTCATGATTTTCCCATGTATCTGCAGTCATTGGGAATTGATTGTGCTTGAGCTGCCAAAGGGTTAATATCGTGAATTGTGATGGCAGTATTTATTCTAAACATGCTGTTTAACTTGCATGGTTATTTGAACTGACTATAAAAGTCAGTGAATATTTTGTGATTGGTGGTTTGATTTTGACTTTTCTTTGTTCCTGGGTCTGCCTACGTGCTTTGTCAGCATCTTGAAGGAAAGGTAACATCTTGTGCTGAGCATAGGTCTCTGTTCATTTAACATTCTTTTTGAAATGCGTCTACGAATTTGTGTGGGTTTACCTTGGAACAGATGACTTCATGTGTCTGACTCTTAGGGGTCGGTAAGTTATTAATCAACCAGTCGGATTGAGATAAGGGTTTGCACGGAGAGAGCAGTGTTCTTTTAAATGTGTTACTGAATATGCATCCACAGACGTGTGGAGAATTATTTTTGTATGCATGATTTAAAATGAGTGAAATGTTAAGGAGGTGGCCCGGTTACAATGCATGCTACGGGCTGTTTTCATTAATTATTTCTTTGAGGGTTTTCCATCTAGAAAGGAATGTGCTGGCCGATGTTTTGCAATGATCACAGGTTGAGAATAATCAATCTTGCCCGACAGTGCATGGTAACATGTGCTTTTAATTAGTGAAAGGCAACCGTGTGCTTTTAAAATAAATGTGTTCTCATTATTATTTTCCCAAATGCGAGCTGAACTTTTTTTTCTCAAATGTGTATGTTTTGATATGCAGTAAAACAGGTATATATGACTTAACTCACTCAGTTGGAAAATAAATAGCTGTTTGATATTATATGAATGTGGCCCTTTTGTTAGGTTTCATTGAAAGGTTTGCGCTCTGCAATGCAAAATTACATGTTGCCCCTGGTTGAACAAAATACAATGGTGAAATGTGTCTACATTTTATGTTGTTTTAAATTGTTTCTCTTTCAACAGCTGACAGTATATATTTTTATTTTTTGGATGCTAGTGTGTATGGTTAGGGTGGAGCAGAATATATTGTTAAAAATGGTAACTATAACACACTACCATCTGTGTGTCCCTTACATTAGTTTAATTTGCATTTAGTTATAAGGCTCGCCTATGTACTTTGACAAGCTGTTGATAGAAAGGTAATATCTTGCATGGTAAAGTCAGTGTTTATTAAACATGCTGCCTGATAGATATATGTGCAGAGAAATATTAAACCCAACAGTCCATGATAATTCGTTTTTTTTTTCAAATAATAAATGCATAGTCTTGTGTGCAGAAGTAAATTGCCCCTTTCTGTGTGTTGATCTGCATGCTAAATATATGCTCATATTTAAAATGCCTTGCCCTTTAGCTGAATTAGTTAGACAAAAGTCTTTTTAGAAAGTGGAGCTAGCAGTACACTGTACCAGAATTATTTTAAATTGCTTGCATCCACATATGAATTTGTTTTCGTTAGTTAAAAACAAAAATCAGGCCTGGGAAAGGCTTACAAAGAATTTGTTTGTCGACCTTGGCAGACCAGCTGGTTTGTGAAGACAGGTTTTTTCCTCTGCAGGCTCCGAACACGGCCCTGTCTTGTTATGATTGGCTAACAGCCAATTTTGCTCCGCGGACGGTTTGTTTATGTGAAGGGGGGCTAACTCGCTCCTCCTGGCTGTCGGCGCAGACAGCTTCATTGCCCACTGATAAGGGATGCTTGTCCATGCAGAGTAATTGGCAGACTTTTGGCCCTTGGAGTTAGTTAGATACAGTAGGCCTGGGTAGGCTTCCCTGATTAGAGACTAGAGATGCTTGCATCGAGTGCTTGGCAGTGCCTTCCCCTCGCAGTGAGATCAACCTTTGGCAGTGATTCAAATTACTTCACACTGTAGCCTGGCTCCTGCGTATTCTGAAGGGAGGGGCTGTCCCACAGAGGATTAGTGTATGAAATCGGCCCTTCTGGCTGTGTATGTAAAAATTAGATTTTGCCCAAACTAATAAAAAAAAATATATCATTTTAATTATGTCTTGACTTTAGAAGAATGTTTTTAATTAATTAAGTTTTTTTTTTCCCGACAATGAAAAGCACTTGGGGTGCTTTTTAAATGGAAAATTTTATCCTGCAAGATTAATGATACTTGTTTTCTTGTCCTAGGATTGCTGGGTTGTGGTGTTGGTGTGTGGGTCGGCCCCCCCCCCACTTCCTTTTTTATTTTAGTTTTTTACTTTCATGTTTTTATGTTAGTTTATTATTTTTGGAAGATGGAACCAGACCAGACCAGACCGGATTGGTGGTGGATCGACGGCGGAGGACGTGCTTCCTTGCTACCGGATGCTGACGCAGGGTGGTGACCTACACTGATATTCCGAAAAATAAAAACATTGACTGCCCAAATTTCCCCTGTGCTGAACACTGACTGAGCTCGTCATGAGCCTGGAAGGGGTTAAATTATATGACAAAGCCAATAATATTCTCTTCTTGGATTTTGATTATGTTTCCCGCAAAAAAAAATTGTTTTGCAAGCTCTTGGCCTGCATTACTACGAACAGGCCCCACTTTTAAACAAAAAGAAATTTTTTCATGATTTTGATGAAGTACTATCTTTGCTTTTTAGGATGCAGTCACTTATTATAGTCTTTCTGCAAAACCGTTTGGAGGGATGAAAATAAAGAGAATGGTGGTACACACATGTGTTCCACAGTGTGATGAAAACTAAGTGCTAGTGATATTGTGCTTTTATATATAGTCCACATTTATATAGATATATTTCAATGCTTAGTGCCACATCAGCTATCTTGTAGAAATGGGGTTGTCTTCATTTTTCCTGTTATTACAATTTCACCTTAATTGATCAAAGGGTGGTTACCCTAGACTTTAGGTTGTCCTGGGAGGTGTGTCTTTTAGTATGATTATGTATTAATGTTTGCCCAGACCTTGAAAATAATTTGTCATGTCTATTTCTCAGATTTCACCAAAATGTTTCCTTAAATTGACCATAGTAGGTAGGCCTCATTTAGGCCCATTGTTATTTTTATTCCACAAACAAGGCCCCTACACCAATAGATTTTATGAGTCATCATTAGCTTAAGTTGACCATAGTAGGTAGGCCTCATTTAGGCCCATTGTTGTTTTTATTCCACAAACAAGGCCCTACACCAATAGATTTCATGAGTTATCATTAGCTTAAGTTGACCAAAGTAGGTAGGCCTCATTTAGGCCCTTTTGTTGTTTTATCATTAGAAGTTGAAACTCTTTAGTTCTTAAGTTGTCCGAAGTAGGTAGGCCCCATTTAGGCCCCTTGCTGTTTTCATTCAACACATAAGTCCCTACTTCACTAGATTTCACCAGTTATCACTAGAAGTTGAGGCACATTTAGTTTGAGGATGCTTTGGATAGTTTCTGTTGTTATCAGATCCAATCTTAGATATGTTTCAGCATTCAAGTCAAGGGTGCTTTGATTTGTTTTCAGTTGGTTGTTAGATTTGTATTCCCTACATTAAGCTTCAGGTGGAATTTCTTTAAGTTGTCATTCATTTTAGAGAGTTTTTTGGTTTTTGATTTGTTGATAGATTGTGTTGATGTTTGTTTATATGGATGTTGTTGTTTATAGATGTTCGCAAGATAAGGATCTAAGGGTGGAATGTAATGGCAGAGTTTTTGGCTCTATTTAGCAGTGATATAGATCTTAGTCTTGCTCACATCTAGGATAGGTATTCTTAGCCTGTTTTGGCCCTTTTAAGCCCTTTCTTCCAGACCTAGAAGAGAATAGCTGCTTAATATGATGATAGATCCCTTATTCTTGACTCTAACCTGTCTATTGCCTACTGGCTTTGACATACTTGCTTATATTAGACACATTGGTATGGTTTATGTAGGTATTCTGACAGAGCTAAGGGGTATTTCATTCCTTTCAGGCCTACAGGCCTAGAACTAGA
The DNA here is from genome assembly GCF_964263255.1 of Lissotriton vulgaris. Taxonomy (NCBI): domain Eukaryota; kingdom Metazoa; phylum Chordata; class Amphibia; order Caudata; family Salamandridae; genus Lissotriton; species Lissotriton vulgaris. The sequence goes on from NC_141687.1 coordinate 1,122,069,318, forward strand.
GGGACTCCATCTTGATGGAGCTGAGAGGCTTTTCAGGGTAAAGTTAAAGTTTATAGTTAAAGCTGTTTTTCACTTGGAGAGAACCGGTCTGGGCCAGCCCTTATCGGTAGGCTGTATTATTCTCTGTGTGGAAGACACAACAAAAGGCCGGCCGGCTGGGTGTGTGTCCTTGATGCGAGGTGATGCAGAGATCTGGTGGGCGGCAGGCTGATGGCTGGAACTTTCCATGAGGAAACAGCATTCTATATCAGTGAAGTGCAGAGGCGGAGTCAGGTAGTCGTGTTGAGGTGGAGGAGTGGTAAGCAGTCGAGTGGAGTTGGCAGAGCGGAGAGGGTTCAAGCTAGAGAGAGCTGACTTGAATTGAAGGAGCAGAGAGTGTTGGTAGAGTTAAAGAAGTGGAATTGCAAGAGGAGAAGAGACAGGACATGCTTGGAACAGAGAGAAGACAAACAGGCAGTCAGTGAGCTGGAACTGAAGGAAGCAGTCAGAAGCAGTTACTTATCAGGAGGAGGTGTGAATAGCTGGAGTCTGAAGTAATGCCTTTTTAGAAGAGACTGAAGTAGAGATCGTGGATTAACCTGTGGGAGCAGCTGGAGTTAATTGGACATTGGCGCAGAGACAGAGTGAACAAGCTAGTTGAATGAACGGTGATCAGAGCGGCAGAAACCATTAGATTGAAGTTGGAAGGTGGAGACAGTTCGTGGGGGATAGGAGTCCAGTGCAAAGTGATCAGCGCAGAGGTGTATCCAAGAGTGCAGGAGAGAGAGAGAGTCTGAGATGAGCCAAGGCACAGACGAGAGAGGAACCCAGATGACAGCTAGAACAAGACTTCACACTAATCAGGTGATATTAATTCCATCACATTAGTTTACTTTACACTTGCATCTTAATCTTGTCCTTATTCCCTAGGCTATTGTATGTCTAATCTTTTCCCTTTCAGCGGTGTGTTCTATCTATAGTCTTTGTCAGTTACAGATCTATGTAGGTGTTTATATTGTTCTAATAAAACCCCCAGTTTGTAGCAAACTGCCATGTGCCTTGTATTCTTGTTCAATCCAGGTAAATGTATCTCCTAGGTGATTTTCATTTATATGAATGGACGAGTAATCCCAATCAGGTAAGAGGTGATCACATAAATAGGGAGCGAGTGGACCTATGATGCCAAGAATAAGAGGTACATTATATTAATTGGCTAACTCCTAATATTGTAGTAGCAAGCCCTTAGTGAATAGGAGAGAGAGAGAGACTTCCCAACATATAACTGAAGGTGCTCATAGGAATGTGGTCGTCGTTGATATACGGCGTTAGTGAGAGCGCTGGGGTGGATGACCAGCGTGGATACCCACAGGATTGTGGCTTGTGTAAGTGAGAGCACCAGGGGGGATGACTGGCGTGTAGGTTTGCCGGATTGTAAACCGTTTGGAAAAGAGAGCATTGGGTTCTGCAGGCCCATGTGTAGACGCACCGGATTGTGTGTCATATCTGCCCTGGGGTAGATTAGTCTGGGTCTGAGTGGCCGCGAGACTATAAGGTAGGGCATGGATATCCTTAGTCATCAGTGAGTATTCTTAGTATCCCTATAGATTTAGTGGTGTTTCTAATAATATGAGCTTGTATATTGCGAGTTCCCCATCCTCAGGTAGGTACCTAGGTTCCTGGATAGATGGGCTGAGGAGGGATGTGGTTACGTTCTGGCTGGGTTGGAGGGGCCCCTAGGGGCTGATCCCATCTAATCAGAAAACCCGGCCATTACAGTAGGGTATTTGTGATTACAGCCATCAGTCGCTAGCTGGAGTAGACTAATCTGGCCAGCACCATTATAGTTCCGAAAATGATCTTGTACAGTAGAATCGGAACTCAAAGAGCAAAAACGAAAACAATCACCTGCATCCAGCATGATACCTGCAGCACCTAATTCTTAAAGGCGCACCATCCACGTAAGCAAAGCCTCACCAGGCCGTTGTCGAAATCGTTGCAAAATGTCACTAACTTCCTGTTGAGTAAAATCCTCAATACTATCCAAATGGACACCATTCGGATTACCAGGAGCTTGTTGTAATTTACGTCGAAAAACCGGGTGTGCAGAAACCTCCGGACGAGCCTCCGAAGAAGCCCGAGCCATAGATTTAGAGGAAGAATCAGGAGGAGGTACGTAACCAGAACGGGAAGAGCGACCACGGTCACAAGAACCATCGTCTTTGTCACAAGAAGCAGATTTACAATCACGTCCAGAGCGAGAAGACTCGCGCTTGTCACTCTCTTCAGCCGAGGAGCCAGAATCATTAGAATCCCAGATATTACCATCCCATTCGTCGGGGTTCCAATCCAGTCCGGCTTTCGCCACGACCAGACGCACTTTCCGTTTACAAACACGACCACGACGGTTTCTATATTTGTATTTAGCAATTCGAACAGCAGCCCTTTCGACTATAGTCTGATAAGTCTCAAGTTTGTCGGCAAGCAATTTATTCTGACATCGCAAAAGAGTATGCGCATTCTGCACTTCAAGAAACTTCTCTTCCATATCCACAAACCGCTTCTGTAATTTTACAATTTTCTCATGAAGCATTCTGTATGCAGTCAGCACAATCCAACCTCTGCATCCTAAAATAGGAAGCGCATCACCCTTTACTATCGGAGCCTTTTGCAAGCAAGAAACCACATCAGCAGGCTCCGCCAGCTCCAAGCAAGAAGTCCAATTCTCACTCAAACCAGTAGAATCGGCCCACTCACGGGCCAAGGCCTCGTAAGGCGTTGATTTCCAGCTGGGAATTTCAACAGGCAATTTGAAAGTAGATTTCGATTTACGCGAAAACATTTTGACACACAAAAAATATATACACAATTATCAACAAAGAAAATACGTACGAGCAGAGCGCAAAACAACAACGATGAAAACAATACAGCGCACACAGGCTTCGTAAACAGTTCGTGACGCCAGATGTAACGACCGGATTCTCGAACCAGATGGGATCAGCTCCTCAGAGCCCCTCCAACCCAGTCGGAACGTAATCACCTCCCTCCTTAGAACGTATTTACAATGGGTATATGTATATGTATGTACTTACATCTCGTACCTAAGGATAGGGAAAATAGCAATACACATGCATAGGTTTTCTACAATATCCCATTCATACCAACTAGTCTCACGGCCACTTAGGCCCAGACTAATCTACCCTGAGGCAGTTCTGATTATGCACCATTACACACTGATCACCCTCAGTGCTCACTCGACACGCAATCCGGCGTGCCATACACACTGAGCTGCAGCCCCAGTGCTCTCTTTTTATCCGGTCCACAATCCGGCGGACCTACACACTGGTTTCCCTCCCAGTGCTCGCTTACTTACAACCCGATCCCCAATCCGGCGGATCTAAGCACCAGTCTCCCACCTGGTGTTCTCATGAACGCCGCTTACCAACGACGATCACTCTCCTATGAATACCTTTGAAAGGAATCTCTCATCGGCTACTCGGGATGATACTACAATAACATGAATTAGCACAGCTTTCCAAATTGAATCATGTACCTTCTGCTCTCAGCATCAAATGGTCCCTCTCTCCCTCATTATTCAGTCACCTCTTACCTGACCGGGATTTACATCCGTTCATGAAAACGATGTCTGACTAGAAGACCAGGTTACCCTGATTGAACAAGAATACAAGGCGCATGTCGGTTCACTAAGAACTGGGGTATTTAATTACAATAATTATGAACACAGCACTATACTATAACATATATCCTGCAAAGGAAAGTGAAAGGTTAGAATGTGCACACTATAAGTACTGGTCAGACTTCACCTTATGGACACGAAGTCGGGGTTCAACAGTCATCTAGGTTCCCTTCTCGTCTGTGCCTTGGCTCGTCTCGGAATCACACCTCAGCAGTCACGAGTACACGTCTGCACCGCTATGCTCTGTCTCCTCTGCTCCCCTCCAAGTCACTGGAACCTTCCTCTTTATTAGCTGCTGTCTCTCTCTCTGTCTCTGATCGCTCTGCGCTACTTCTCCTTCTCCTTCAATCTTTCTTAGAGAGTATCAGCTTCATGATCTTTCTCGGACTTCAAGATGGCGACTGTCTGCCTGGAAATAATTAATGGCATTGATGCTAACGGCTAGCTGCCGCCTACAGACTGACTGACTCACTGCCTAACACTTTCGCTAATATGGATGCTTGTCCTTTCATGGAAAGTTACGGCCAGTAACCTTCCGCCCACCAAATTCTTGTACCTCCCAGTACCAAGGACACGTTCCCAGCCGGCCGGCCTGATGTTGTGTCTTCGGAGTGGAGAAAAAATACAGTCTTTCGATAAGGGCCAGGCTGAGCCGGTTCTCTCCAAGCGAACAACACTTCGAAACTAAAACATTACACTTGGCCTAGAAGCATCTCAAGCTGCCGGGGCAGAAAGCAAGATGGAGTCTCTCCCGTTTGAGGTCTACAAGGCCCGAAATAAGCATAACTCCACAGAAGGTATACTAACACTCTTGCAAAAGGATGGATTATCACTAATACTAATGAATCTATCCCCTAGCTTAAGTTTATAAGCCCTGATCTAAGGAAAAGGGTACGAAAATGCACTACTGTCCCTTATGAATAGGCCCTTTTTATAGTTCTAATCCCTGCACTTGGAGGGTAATAGGCTGGAGTCACCTTCAATCATTCTCCCTCAAAGGAGGACAGAAAAAGTCAGTCAGAACAGGGACCACAAATCAATAAGGTCAACCTGAACTTAACTCAGGCTATTAGGGGGATTTTATAAGTCCATAAGAGTTGTGTTTTAAAGGTTGTATGCCCGCAGCTAGAAATCTACAAAGTACAAGCTAGGGCAGCAACCTTATATGGGGCAGAATTGTGGGAGCATAGCCCATCTAATGCCCTTACTGTAACCAAAAATAATTTTATAAGACAAACTTTGACCCTGCCCAAAAGTACAGCCCTAGTACCTCTAATGTTAGAGGTACTAGGGCTGGACCACACCTGAGGAATCCTGCTTAGCTATCTCAAAAAAATCTTAAGCTAGGGCAGTGAAAGAGTATAAATTGACACGCATTTTAAAGGCAGCCAACACTTTAAGTCTAACCTATGGGTTCTTGGATTTTAAGTTCCAATACAAATTTGAGCTGGGGTTGGACTTAATTCAACCGCCACTAGCTAAGAAGTTATTTTTGCAATTCAGATATGGGACGCTCCCGCTTCACACTCTAACAAGTAGGCGCGCGCATCCTCCTGCCTATGCCCTGGATGCCTAATGGAGGAAAAAACAGAAATCCGTGTTATGTTCTTCAGCTCGGCATATAAGCGGGCTAGGTCCAAGTGGCTTATACAACTTTGCAGAAACCTGGGTATTAAGAACTATTTTGAATTTTTTAGGATCCTAAAATCTGATACCAACCTGGTGTATGTTGTTGCAATTTCGAAATTTCTGTTTGCTATGTGGTGTAAACTAAGGCACTTACAAAAAAATGCAATATGATAATAAGTAATACCAGCTCCTACTTGTCATTTGCTGTGATTATTTATTCTGTAATAACTAAGCCTGTAAATGCAGGTATTTGTTGATTAATCTATGTGAGAGATATAAATGCCTGCTAACCGGCTGGCACTTCGATCCTGGGCTTTACTAAAATATTGGATGTGAATCAATGTATGTTTTAATTGCTCGAATATCCCATAATGATGATTTTTGCATTTCAACCTTACTACGGGGGTTTTCTTATATTATTATGACCATAATCCAGTGTTCTTCATGACTTTGTACTTATTCCCTGATTTGGATTTTAATGGGTTGTAAATTTAAATGTGCTTTTATGGCTGTAATAGCTGAAATAAAGTTTTTTGATGATGATGAATACGAGTATGTAGGCCAACAAGCTAAGGTCTGTAATGACAGCCATAAAATTTTGTTTCTTGTTGTGGCCAGCTAATTAGATTGCTTGGTTCCTCTGAAGCATCAGCACTGTAATACTGAAAATGGACAAAGGAAAAAAAGAATCATAGGCCAGTCAGAAATTCCAATTTTTTTAAATTACACAACATCTGTACTCCAGCGAGACAAATTGACTTTTAACCCCTACAAGCCCAGCCTTATGCACATCTTTAAATGTACATTTCTCAAAAATGGCTGAACAGATTTACACCAAATGACAAAGCACACTTTCTAAGTAATGATCTAACATTTTGTCAAATTTGTTGCAATATTGCAATTCTGTTCAGGTTTTATTTCTATATCCAAGACAAACATTTCCTGAGTGAATTAACATAGAAATCAACCTTTTGTGGCCCCCTCACCCTCCTCCCTTTTTCTTGGCCCAGGTGTACAAATTTGCGTGGAATTTGCCTTGAAGGAGCCTTGGTGGGTGAACTATTGTTTTGGCTTGAGGATCACCAAGAGACTGACTACTTACTGACTAGAAGACAATTTAAAAGCCATCTGAGACCTGAGCCTGTATCTCAAGAAGGTATGGGCCAATAGCCGATTGACCTGTTGTTACATGCATATGTCAGACAGGATATGGAGCAGAGGAGAGAGACCAGTGCTTTGAGGATCTAGGGTCAAAGGGGCCGGGTGGTGCGCATAAGCGGTTGGCAGATGTGAGAATGGTAACTACCTCAGCTGAAGACGTGTATAGTATGGAGGAAGGAGTATCAAGAATACTGTCAGGTTTGTTCGGATATGGAGGTCTTAGAGAATACGTACAAGGCAATTAACAACTGAGAAGGTGGAATATGGGTCCGGTTTTAAGGCACGGACAAAGATGAAAGCGTGGAGAGGATATTGTGAGATGCTTTGGCAGGTGAAAATGCACATGTGGGTAGGCAGGCATATGTTGAGGTTGCCAGGTGTTATAGTAATTAATGTTACAATTACACTAAATATCGTATTTCACTTTGTGATATTAGAGCAAGTTATATGATAGGAGCCTCCTAACAACAGCCAGGTTGAGGCACCCAGAAACACAAACAAAACATTTACACACTTTATGTATCTTTGAGTCCTGGTCTCATTCATCCAGTAAAAAGGATAAAACTAGAGGTGGGCAAGCCATCAAATTACCAGGGAGAGCCGAGCCAGAGGCAAGAAAAGGGTCTAGCTTGGCTCTTAGAGCCCATGCATATGGCTGGGTCCAACCTGGGGCGGCGTGGGGTGGCGTGGTGAGCAAAAGAACGATGGATTAAACCTAAATCTTTGTAACTGGGGGTGAATGTTTGCATTGTTCAGCATTCCGTCCATCATTTGTTCCTTTTGTTCATAAATGAGCCTAGGCCTGAAAATGTTTGGTATGTAAATCATACAACAAATACCACGAAAAATATGATAAAAGTCTCTTCAATTTATTTTTATAAAAAAGGTATTTCTTCAACATGAGCAATCTTTGACAGTAAAAGCTCACATTTTAGCACTGCACTGAGAAGTACTTATTAAAAGTGATAGTTTTAAACATAAAACGTCAGTGAACTAAGTGGCAACACAGTTGTCATTTAAACACTCTACATGACCCAGAATATTACATAACAACATTACAGTCTATTAAATCAAATGCAATAGTTTTTTTGACTACTGGTATTCTGAGGTAACATATTTGAAAATTCTTTCATGCACAATAATGAAGAAAGAGGAATTTTGGTGAAGTAACATTTTTGCCTAAGATCACACATTTTAAGCAGGGAAGCCACAATCTATGCAGGTGTTCTGGTTTCTATTTGTACAAATCATCCAGTAAACTGGTATTTATTTGTCTTTCCTTATGTTAAGGCTTTGTTTTTACCTCTTTGTACTTTTTTTCCCGCAGTTTTTACATAGCACAAACTAGACCCAAACGTAGTGGTGCACATCACTTGAGCAACACTTACAATACACAAAGTCACATTCACATTCACTGTTTATAGGCATGAGGAGATTAAGTGATTTGCCCAGAATCACAGGATGTGCAAACAGCACCCAGGGGCAGATTTACTAAGGGCTTGCGCTGCCCATGCATCAGGCAAGGGGACACAAGGCAACACAAATCCTTAAGCAAGATTTACTAAGACACACAAAGCCACCTAGTGTTGCTCTGCGTGGGTTAGGAAACAAAGAGTAATGCAAAGCAGCACAAATCACTGCCTTGCGTTATTCTGCATTGAGAAGGCATTGCATGGGTGGAGCATGGGCGTACCCATGGATCCATCCATGGATTTTGACTCAATCCTAGAATTACTAAGGTCAGTTAACATCAGGTTGAGTCAAAATGGTATGCTTTCTCGTGGGAGGCATATCAAGGAGAAATATCTGTATTTCTCCTCATTATCTCCTCTTTCCACGTGTGCTGCATTCTGCAGGACATGTAGAAAGAGGAAAATAGGAAAATGCCTTTAACTCCTTCCATACTGATGACGAGCTGAGCTCATCATGAGCCACGGCGCTCCGGTGCTCATGACGAGCTCAGCTCGTCATGAGCCGTGGAACGCTCGCATGTGGGGATAATTCCCCTGCTGTGCTGAGCGTTCCACGGGAACGGGTATGGTCATGACGAGCTGAGCTCGTCATGAGCACAGGAGCGCCGTGCCTCATGACGAGCTCAGCTCGCCATGAGAATGCGGGCGCCGTGCGCGCCCCCCTCCCCCCCAGGCACAGCGGGAAAATAACCTCCGCAGCGAAGGAGTTAAGGAAGGGATACCTTCCGGCACAAAAACAATCCTGCCTATAACACAGGGACCCCTTGCACCATAGCGCAAGGGTGCCTGCATTGATGCTAGGCAGCGCACAGTACACTGGTGCAGGGAGAGAGCGAAAATGTGCAATATCTTACTAAATATGGAATATTCATGCTCTCTCCCTTTCACACAAAGCAGTGCAGAAAATTGTGCTGCTGTGTTGCATCACTTCCTAGTAAATCTGCCCCGAGAGACAAACCTGGTTCCCCAGTTTCAAAGTCAGCAGCTTTGGCCATAAAACCACATCCTGGGTAAGGGGAGGGTCGGTAGGCAGAAACCACATGAAACCTCTACTTGTTATAGGGTTGAGGCGCAAGGGGTTCCTCTGCAGCTAGAAGGTGTTACGGGCTTCAGCAGGTAGGTACATGAGGTGTGTCTCTCACTTTTTGAAAGCAGGTAGGGCTGGGGTAGGACTTGGGCTTAATCAGCGGCATGCCAGAGACAGCGTTCTATTGTAAAAGTTGCAAATTCTCTATAGGCCAAACAATGTTGGGCTACTACAAAAGATATCCACCATTGGATTTGTATCACGTTTTAGATGACTCATATATATTTGTACAGACTAACTATTCAGTCCTCACAAATGATCTGCTGATGTTGGGAGTAGGCCTGGGTAGAATTTCAATCACCTCAGAGTAATTTTGCTAATTCCATGTTACTCTTTGACGCAAAATAACCAATAATAATGAGATTACTCCGGCTCCCATAATTAGCAGTAGTTTGGGTGAGAAAACTCTAACTGCAAGAGCACATTACATTTTGGACACAAGGATGTATTTTACACTAGGAAAATAGCACTAAACTCTCTGGAGTAAGTTGAAGGAAATGTATACCTCTCTAGCACAATTAGTACCTGTGAATAGCTGCTTGGTTCACTGTTCATTTTCTGTTGCTTTCAGCACTATTTCATGGTGCAAAATGCACCAGATATCCATTTTGGATGCAAGGGGGCATTTTTGCGCTAAGAAAGAGCGCTAAATGCAGAACTACTCTTCTTGCATAATTTTGTGTAATCTTGCATAATTTTTAGGTTATTCCGTTACCCTTACTCAAGCGAGTTATGCCTAGCCCTAGTATTGAGCATCAGAGCAATGCTGCTCGTGTCTCCTCAAAGTTTTTGTTCCTTGAAGAAGTAACATTATTGCAAAATCGATTTTGTCTACTAATCATGCTCTAGTGCCAGTGATCTACCCCTAAAGGGGACATGTGCAATTGGCATCCCAATTGACATCGACTATCCCCCCTTGTAAGGCCCTGGTAAGTGGCACTGTAGTAACCAGGGCATGCTGGTAAAGGGGTACTCAGGGCCTGCAGCACTGGTTGTGCCACCCTGAGTGACCTCAGGCCTGCCATTGCAGACTGCAGGATTATTGTTCACTGCTCCATTTCGACTTTGTCCACACCATGTGTGACAGGGTCACATCACTGCTCTTAAGTATATGTCAGTAACCCCTAGATAAGGTCTCCTGTGCTCAGGAGGCGGGGTGCAGTATGTTGAGAGTGTAGACATGTAAGTGCAAGTTGATATGTCTCGCTAGGGGTTTTACCATTAAAGAGCACTAGAAGTGATAGGCGGTCATTGGAAACAACGTTTACCCCAAAACTTTTTCCCCACAGGAAGTCACAACGTGGTTGTTACAACGACCAAGTTGTGTTTCCACATACCGTTAATCTGCAAGTCGGAACAACGACTTGCGGAGTGGGGGGGGGGGGGTGTTGGATTTAAAATCCAATGCCTTCACTAGTGTCCGCACAGACTGGAGTTGGAATAGTAAATTATGCTATTCCAACATCCAGCGCCCCCCCTCCGCAAGTCGTTGTTCCGACTTGCAGAGCAATGGTATGCGGAATCACAACACAGTCGTTGTAACAACCGTGTTGGGATTCCCTGCAGGGAAAAAGGCTGCGGGATTTTGACACAGATTCGCGGACCATAGGATAACAGGGGACTTGCATCCAGGCACATGTGGGTTGCTAGCTCCATTATGTGACCATCTAAATATATCAGGTTTGGTGTCAAACAAAAGCCTTCTCACCCCTGACACAAATCTGATGCCAAGGGAACGCTGGTATGCACCCAGGTTGCTGTCTAGTGATTACCAACCTGGCTACCTTAGCTGACATGCTTTGGCTGGCAGGTTCAGGTTATCCTGCCCCAACTGCCACCAAGACAAGCTTCTGACCTCCTTCCAGGCAGAGTGGACACTTCCAGGAGTCAGAACAAAGGCTTGGGCAGGAAGGTCACACCTCCCTCCTCCCAAGTGGGCTAGTGAAGTGATACATCAGAGCAGTGATCTTCAAAGGCTGTGATCTTCAAACCCCTCTGACAAATTTCTGGGCTGTCCCACTGAGGAGAACAAAGCCATCCTCTTAACCCAGGGGTGCTTGTACCCTGGCAAGGTGGGAAATTAGGTATACAGGGGGAGTACATCCCCAGGAAGGCTGTCCAGAACTCCAGGGGGAGCAGCCTGATCTGTACACCTAAAGTTGATTTCTGCCATTTTTGGGAGGTCAGAAATAGTACGCTCTGGGTGGAAAAAGAGACCTACTCCACAGGATGTGGAAACCTCAGGGGTGGATTAGCTGTAAGGGACAAGCTGGTCATTGGCATCTAGCTCCCACACCCCTAACTCCCCTAAAATCAGGATTAAAGAGACCACCCTGACACCAGCACCTCAGTTCTGATCGAATTACTTCAAAGAAGTACACAAAGAAGACTGTCTTCATCTACAACAAGGCTTGCACAAACAAAGGGAAGGATACCCTGGGCCTATGGTAACACTGTGTGGAACTGTGTGATCAACATACTTCCTTAGCCAAAACTCTGCACTTCCTGGCAGAGGGACCCCTGTGGAAGCCAGAAGAACCCTCATACTCCCCTGGATTGGTGGGACCAGTCCCCTACAAAGTGCTCTGCATCTAAATAATTGCTGGCCATTTGACCCTCCAAGATATCACCCAAAAGTAAGTGGTGAAGTATATTCTATTATTTGTAGTCTGGCTTTCACTGAACTTTCAAGCTGCTATTGCACTACCCTGGCCTGCAAGATGTCATAGTTCCTTTTCATTACTTTTACCGCTACCAAGCATGTTGGTTACCAGTCGAGTGAAGGGCCCCTTAACTTGACTCTGCATTAGGAGGGCACTTCACAACACCTGCGACCGATTTCAGCAAAAACCCCACTCTTGTGTATTTGCATATCCTTTCTGGTGGCATCATCTCTTTGGTAATAACACTTCGGCACAAGTCCCCTTTAAAGACAACTGGCAGCCAGGGTAACCACTGAACACAGACTCCACGGCCAAGTAAAATGTAACTGACTGTTGGGCCCTGGGACCCCAAAGACCTCTACCCTGTGAGGGTATAATGAAACTCGACCCCTAAAAAGACCGATTGTCACTTGCAGATTTGCCCTTTGACCGCAGTTTTGAATCTTTGCACTATTTAATGCATTTATTTTCTAATGCTTTGAAAAGCCATAACTTCGGTTATATGTACGCTAAAAAGTTTGTTTTGGTGTCTAAAATTATATAAAAACAAGCTCTGTTTTTATAAATTGGTGTTGGATATTTCTTGAGTCTTATCAATTACTTTTGAACCCTTAAGGTACTGTAAAATACTTAACACCTGTTACTCCAGTAATGCCGGACTGCTTTTTGTCACACTACCAGCATTGAGCTAAGGATTATTGTTGTGAATTCAAAGGATCATCTATGAGTCATTGTAATAATACTGCATGGTAAGGGTACTCACCCATACCACATAATATTCCACTTTCCTACAATCTGGGTTCCACATTGGAGAAACATGAACATGAAGAGACTGTGGGACAGATTTATCAAAGCATCTCCCATCACATCGCAACAGCCAAAAATGCTACACTGCTTTGCGTAACAGTAAGAGAGCAGAAGAGCACCATACAGAGATATGGCTCTCCACTCCCGCAAGCACCGGTGCAAATTTTCCACTGCACACACCTTTGCTCTATAGTGCAATGGTGTGTGTGAGAGTCTACCATAGGTTTTGTACCTGAAGGATTCTCTTCCAGTAAAAAATACTATGTCTAGACAACTTTTAAACCATTTCCTACTTTGAAGGTGTGGTGTACAGTGCAGCACACATGCAAAGTCAGAAAAAAAGAGAAGTTAAAACATGTCTCCTTTTAACACCTGCTTTCATATGGCATTAATTTTGTAAGCAAAATCGTGTCTCAGAATTTTAGTACATAGAGTTTTGTATTAAAAAGCATGAGTGGTTGCATAGGAATGCTTGTGTAAAGCCCACTAGACTCTAAGAAATACAAAGCAGTGCTTTGTGCTAGTCTGTGCTACTTTTAGGCAATTACCAGTGCAAAGCAAGTTTTGCACTGGAAAGTTAATAAATTAATAACAAAAAAAGTTGTGATGGCCTGCATCACTTTTGAGACATAAACACAGCCCAAAATGTTGGGTCGATAAATCTGACTCTGAATCTGTTCTTGGTACTTAGAGGCCATTGATGGCTGACCTCTAGCTTCTTTGGGCCCGATTAGAAGTCTGTTGTTGTTTTCCGACCCCTGTGTAAACCCGATTGGGCAGGGCACGGAATTATGAGTTTGGTTGTATTTAATGCGTCTGATAGTTAACAAATAAATTAAATATCTCAACCTTCTTTACATTCCAGCACGTCAAACTTTAACAGGGGAAAGCATATACTATTTACTGTATCATGCATATTTTGGTTCATTAAACATCAAAATCCACAATCTACTCCCCCGAAACTTGTAATAGCTGCTAACGTACCCCATGGTATTGTTATTTATCAGGTGGGATAAACGGCATCTAAACTTATAATAAGAGCCTTAGACAGGTGTCACAGATAGTGGCCATCGAGAAGTACTTGATCCATTCAGGATCTTGAACTGCAGCCTTTTTCAATCAATTACTATTAACCGCATGCGCGCTAGCGGGTTTTCCCGCTGCGCGCTGATATTTAAAAATCGCGGGTAACGTGACAAAGCCAGCTCATCATGCGCGCAGCGCAGGTAACGCCCATGACGAGCTGGCTTTGTCATCCGCATCGAAGGGGTTAAAGAGGTTACAATGAGCATATTACATGGCTGTGCTATAAGGAAACAATTTGTTTGGGTCTGCAACCTGGGGAGCACCTTGGCTGAAAGTCAAGCACAGATTTTGTTACTGTAATAAGTCCAGTGCTTCATTTTCATTAAGGGTGCATAATGATGCACTGAACCTGATCACTGTGCTACCCATAGCTCACTTTTTGTAATTTTCCTTATGCTTAAGCCAACTGTGAATCTTTCTGTCATGGGAGAATTGGTTTGAGTAGAAATGTCTTGTGTAAATGGACAATTGCATGAAAGCATGCAAGGCCGTTTATTCTCACGAACAGATGAAGAAACTGGGGACCTTGTGATGAAAAGTATTGTGGAAGTTGTTTTTACTCGGGCTTCCTGACCACATTGAAAGCAAGCATAGAAACCATACCAGAGCAAAAACACTGTGTACTGTTCCCAGCCCTAATCCTATTCGAAGTGAGACATTATTACTGAAATAATTGGTGCGATAGAAAGCATGTCATGAAAAAGCTTTTTCGGGAGCAGATGACTGCTATTTATCAAGGCTAATACAGTATACACGTTTTGTACAAACATAGGAATGCAGCCAACAGAATCTAGCTATTCGAAAGGATTACTTTTTAGGCCAATTTTGAAGATGACTTAGTTACTGCGGCTGACTTTTTTTTGGTTCCTTCAAGTGATGAACACGTCTATAACAGCCTTCCACTCTAAAGCAATCCTTAGGAAACTCCTCTACATTACTATAAAGCTATGTGCCAGCCGCATACATTGCATTGGTGATGTTGTAGTCTTCAATGCTGCGACTAGGGAGGTCAAGTTACTGTTAAAGAGGTGTGCGAGAAAACGATTGCTGTAGGAACCTGAGTGGTCAAGTGAAAGGTTTGGAGGAGGGCCTGACAATTAAAACACTACATATTAGAAAGTCAAAAGTCTAATATGCGTTTAAGAAAAAATAGTGAGAGAGCGCAATTTGAATAAAATGTATATCCGAGTCATATTTAGAGGCATATCGTATAAACGTAGGAATGAAATGTATATTGAACGTGAAGTTGACGCTTAAAGTATAAAGTTAATAGATGTAACATGAAATAGGAAATGTATTTGTATTCACTTAGAATGCATCAGATTTAGAAGGCCCGTATACGTAGTGGGCTAATGTGTAGAAATGCTCACGAACAGAAGAGCGTGCAGAGTAGAACACATGTACGCGTGTAACTTTAAATGCAGAAGCGGCGAGAAATGTAACATGGAGAAATATGTAGAGAATATATATATATATAGCGATGAACAAATATTCTATGTAGTTTATATTCTACGTAATTGTATTCTATGTAAGATGTATTCACACATGAGCAAAGTATTTGCTAAAAGCGTTCACATATAAATGTATGTTAAAGGTTATACTGTGTAGAAGAAGTTGGTAGGAATGTTAGAAGGGTTTAGGTCATTTGTGATTATAACCTGACTGACCAAGGGTTCGCAGGAGCGTAGTCCAATGTATGTAATTTAGTGGGCTCACAGGAGTCGTGAATAGTCTTCACTTGGATGTGCGAGCCGAAGAGTCTAGCATTTGTTAGATTTAAGGTGACAAATGTCGAACGAAGTTTATTGCCTAAACATGAGGGGAGACGATTGGAATTTGAGTCTTGTTTTGAATGACTATTCGCAAGATCCAGTAAGGTCAAGAATCATAGTTGTAAGTTAAAGTCTTGTTTAAGTTCATTTGACTTTTGATCTGAAAAGTGTCAGTTGAAGTCGCCAACAAGAAGACGAAGATGACATCTAAGGAGAAGGGTCAACCTAACGGACGACGCAAAGAGATGAAGCAATGGAAAAAGCTAGAAGATGACCTCACGGGGAAAGTCCGTGGTGGGCGTCAAGGGGCGTTCCACCCACACTGTGATTGTGTATTTTAGGGACAGCACTCCGGGGAGAGGATAGCGAATTGCTCAGAGCGAAGGCGAAGGCGAAAGCAAGAGCTCAGAGAGATCAGGGCGAAGGCAAGTTAGAAAGAACAGATGACTTGAGCAGATGCGCTGAGAGAGATCAGAGCGCAAGGGAGCAGTAGGCCGAGGACCCTTAGAAGAGCGGATGGGTAGGCAGAGAGGGTACTGCTTCTTAAACTTAAGTTACCTTTAGAGGCTAAGAGAGTTTGGACTTCTTAGGGAGTCAAACTGCTGACGCCTTTTTAGGGTTTTAGAAACTTGCGAAGTAGGGATGTCACCTAGTATAGAGTAGGGACAGATTTAACTTGATTATTTTTCTCTTTCTGTAGATGACGCAGAAGAACCACTTCATATCGATGCTTTTTAATTTGCTGATTTTGGAACTGACTTTAATTGTATTCGTATGTAGACTGAGGTTCTTTAGGGAATATATGTTCCTATTAGTTCCTGTATATTTGATGAATTTGATCCTGAGAGGATTGTATATGCAACTTTTATTAATTTTATATTAAACCTTTAAACTTTATCAGTTGTAAGTGGTTCTTCAGAGTGGCGTCAGTTAATGGGGTTTATCTAAACCTATACAGAGGCTGTCTTTTACTCAATGACAGATACCAACGGTCCAAAAATAGTTGAATGAGATAAGTCATCGGATTAATCATAAAAGAGATCAAAATCTCATTCCCCGCAGTTGGTAGCAGAGTAATGATGGTTATCTTCTTGAGGAAGACGACCTAGGCCAGGTTTAGTTTACCCCAAGGTCCCTAGTCATCGACGACCAGAAGAAGAATCCCTGCCGAAGACAGTGCTGACGGTGCGCCAAGAGAAAAGCAGCAGAATCGGTCGAGAGTGAGTATAAGGGTCATGCGTTGTAAGATTGCGGTGTTTTATGTTGTTTCTGTGTTATAATGTCAAGCGGAGTTGAATGCCTGTAGTGTGATTGAGGGGAGGTTGTGAGCGCGCGCAACCGGATAAAATCTTATGTCCAGAGAGGGCTTAAGTGGTTCGGGTGTATCGAACACCCAGAGTAATTTGTCTACCATTTAAAGGGGGTCATGAGGTACCATTGATCGCCCGCAGACCGATGATAGGGGGAGCGTTTGAGTGAGTGTATGAGTAAACGCATGCTGGTCGTACGTTTACTGTGTGTAAGTAACCTATCAGTTGAGGCAAGCGTCCGACCGTAAAAGGAAAGACGTCTCGCCAGTTGAGGTGGCAATTACAGTTAGACTGTGGCCGTACAGTCAGAGAAAAGTGATCGCTTGGACGGAAGTAGTCATTTTTCGGCGTATGAATGAAACGCATGTGAGATCGTGAGACGAGTTGAGAAACGAAAGAAACTGCTGCAGAGGAAGGACGAGTGACGTCAGCGTAGAGTCGCGCTGAGATTGGTCGGTTAGCGTAGAACCGTGTTGGGATAGGCTGACTAGCGAGAGTCGCACAGGGATTGGTGGAAGTTGTCATCGGGACGTAAATAAGGAAGAGAATTAATAAGGGAAAATCGTAGATCATCAAAAATGAAGTGCTTTAAGGGTTTAAGAAAGATCTTTAGGAGAAACAGAAGAAACTTATATGCTGGAGAAGAAGCTCCACCAGAAGGCACACCAGCTTATCATATGGCAGTAAATGTAGGCTTACACTCGATATTATGGATCTCCGAGTGGAATAGGCTAACAGAAGGGGAAAAGGAACTGACGTTTCCGAGATTCGGAACATTTAAGTTAGACGTGTTGAACCAACTGAAAGCAGTAATGCTTGCAGCGAGACCTCTACCGAGGCCAACACAGTTCGAAGCACTTAGTGCATGGTTTAGAGCAGCACACGAGAGAAATTTAAAGAGACGCCAGGAAAGAGTGAGGCGATCAGTAAAGGCAGTGCAGGATGCAAAATGGGATGATGAAGCTAAGAAATGGAGAGTGCAAAAGATAGAAGCAGACAAACTGTTCACCATGATAGAAGCTACGGGAGAAAAGAAACCTCCAGAGGATGAAGATGAGGAAAGCGAGACCGAGGAGGATCTGATAGAGAGGCTGTTAACAGATAGACCACCTCCATATAGCGGTGAATCCGCAAGTCCCATATTACAGCAAGGGGACGGAGCTAGATGGGGTGAATATAAATCGATCCCAGTAACAGAGTGGGACTCCAACAAGAGTGAGGAAATACCCCAAGCTAGTTCCGAACAGAGAGTAGTGGGAAGATTCGTGGTCCAGAAGGCGCCAGAGACGCAATGTGCAAGGTCGTACCAAATGCCAGATGCTTTGCAAGTACCTGTTACCATAGGCCCTATAGTGTCAATCTACAACCCAGAGGGGGTCCAGCAGGAGGAACAGGCAAGATGGGACAGGGAAAGGGCAGAGATGGAGAATAGGAATAACACGATGAATCCTCAGAGGCAGAGATTAGCACCAGTGAGTCGGAGTACCCCATTAGATTCCGCAACGGGTCCCTGGATTGAACAAGGGGGTCAAAGAGGATCTATGGATTTGAGGGGACCAAAACCAAAATCCTATAAGGAATTAAGGGAATACCTGAAAGAATGGGATACTGCTGAAGAGGCTCGGAATAAAGGTTTAGAAACAGGAGCAGAGTGGAGAGATCAAGATAACAAGATCCTCTCTCATTGTGGAGCTGGCGAAAGCAGCCCGGAGTGGGAGAGAGGGAGTCAAGGAAGCAGGGGAGATACTTGCCCTATTACTAGTGGCAATAGGCAAACGTGCAACGACAGGAGTGCAGGGTGTGGCGAAGTGCCTCGCGTCACCTTTAGTGAGGGAGAACGAAGGACGCAGGAGTACCGAAACACTTTCAAATGCACACACCATACTCCGGATGAAAATGTGCAACATTGGAATCACGGGAACATGGAGAATCGCGAAGGGTCTCGCCATGCGTCCGGTGACCAAGAACGAAATCAGGGGAATATAGGGAGCCGCGAAACGTCTCGCCATACATCCGGTGATCACGAACGAGATCGCGGGAGCATGGAGAGCCATGAAGATCCTTACCATTTGTTGAGCGATACCAGACAGCAAGCGAGTTACAGTGGTTTAGAACAGCATGGAGGATCCTATCTCGTATCTGGAGAAACCGAGTCGAAAAGACAGAATGTAGGATTGAGGGATGGAGCATTGTTCCACCACACCCCAAGGGAAGATGGAAAGGCTTGGGATCTGGAGAGGTGGGAACAAAGAGATGGAAGAAAAATTCCTCATAACTCAACTGCGCTTAGGCGTAGGGCGCATAGTGGAGGTGAGAGGGATGTAAGAGAACAACCTAGGACTGACGTATTGAGAGCTGAAATAAAAGCAAGACGCATAGATGTAATGAGTTTAAAATCAGACTTGGATGAAATAATTGACGGCACAGTGGCAATCGAGAGGTTAGAGCTGTACGCACCAGATGAGATATTGTTTTTGTCCAAAGACGTTACTCGGAAAGCGAGAGCAGCTCATGAGAAGTTGTCTGAATTGGCAGAAAAGTACATGATAGATATATCACGAACTAAGGCTTTACAGGCCAATCATAGGCTGAACTGCACGGATCAAGATCTAGATGAGCGTAGAACGATTGGGCTAAGAGTACACATAAGGGAATTGGTCATGTGTATTAGAATATGGAGAGATTTGGATAGATGGGAGGAAAAATGGTCCAAGAGGGGATCTGTCAGACGGAGTACACTTGTGAAGTCTCAGGATACAGACCTAATGCGAATGGAAGCTTTCCCTTTGCGAGAAATCGCGAACGGAAACTACGTGCATGTACCATGGAGTAGGGGGGATTTAGCGGCATTCACTAATTCCTTCCCGAAACTTAGAGAGAATCCCGTAGAGTGGTACAAGCAGGTAGAGAGATTTGTGAAGATCTCTAAGGTGCTGTGGATCGATTTGAACACTTTGTTCGATATCGTGGTACCCGGAGATTTGTGGACGGCATGCAAACTTAGTATTGAATGGCCCGCTTGTGAGCCTCCGAGGAATGCACAGACAGGCGGTCCATCAGACAGAGTCATGGAAAAATACGAGAGAGTAATAACATGGCTAAAAGAGAAAGTGCCGGTGCAGGATATAGACTGGGTTAAGATAGATCGAACAACTCAGGAGCCTAAAGAGACAGTTCATGAGTTCTATGAGAGGCTACTGAAAGCATTCAAGCAGTACAGTGGATTAGACGTAATGGATCCTAAGGACATAGGACAGTTTGTGTCAAAGTTTGTTCTCGGATTGAGACCAGACATAAGCTTGATGATTCAACAGCATTTAATCTGTTGGCAGAACAAACCTTTAGACGAGATTCTGAGGTATGCAAGGTACTGTAGCGACGAGATAGATACCAAGGCGAAAAAGCTTAAGGAAAAGCTGATGTTAGTACAGATGCAAGCAGCTGGAAAGAGTGGACAGCGGCAACAGGGAATAGGAACGCAGGCAAAGAAACAGAATAACCAGAGCAGAGATGAGGAAGGAACACCGAGACCGAGAATGGATATCGCAACACTGAAAAGGACAACCAGGTGTCATCAGTGTAATGAGGTGGGACATTGGAGACGCGAGTGTCCTTACAATATTGAGACAGGGGAATTAGAACAGGAGGAGGAAGAGGTTCAGAACAACGTGGTTAAGGGAGCAACAGTCCCAAAGGGAAAGTTTATCAAAGGGGGGACTCAGACTCCTCGAGCCCCGTTTCCTCAACCGCCTCGAATTACGAATGGAGGGAAAACCTATAGACAAATGCCATTGTTTGTAGGAGGAGAAGAATGCTACTACGTTGATCCTCTTACAGGGCAACGAGTGAATAGGGAAGAAGACTGTACTTTAGGAGCAGCCCTAGAAGTAGATCAGAGAGGACCATACGTAGAAGCTGAAGTAGCTGGATGTCCTACGACCTTTTTGGTGGATACGGGAGCCACTAGATCCACGTTGAGATCAGCGGTAGTCCCAGGTCTGCCGATATCAGGAGAGATGATTCAGGTGGTAGGAGTCGCAAACAAGAGGATGACGAATCCTCTGACGGAACCAGTGTCAGTGAAGATAGGGACTTACAGTGACGAACATCAGTTTGTGATCTGTGATTCTAGCCCGGTGTGTTTACTAGGAAGAGATCTGTTGTGTAAACTGAATTGCACAATACATTGCACACCTGTAGGAGTAGAAGTGCAGACTAACGATGAAGATGCCGATTTCAAAGTTGTAAATTCGCAGGAATGCGTGGAACTATATCCTACCTTAACAGTGGAGGAACTTCCACAGGATTTGAGGGAGAAAGTGTCAGCTGAGGTGTGGGATTTTACTGGAGAAGAAATAGGATTAATCAAGGGGGTAGAACCAGTAAAGATCATGGTAAGACCCAATGCCGAGTATCCAAGAACACCACAATATAAGTTGACACCAGAGACGGTTGCAGGAATAAAGCCTGTGATCGAATCCATGATTAAACAGGGAATACTGAAGGAGATCGTGGGTAGCCCATGTAACTCACCGATTATGGGTTTGCAGAAGCCTAGTGGAAAATACAGAATAGTGCAGGATCTTCGAAAGATTAATAATATTGTTGTCTCATGTTGTCCAGTGGTACCGAATCCATCAGTGATATTGTTTCAGATACCGTTCCAAGCTGAATGGTTTACAGTGATAGATTTGTGCCAGGCTTTCTTTTCGATTCCTTTAGAAGAAGAGAGCCAGTATCTTTTCGCTTTTAAGCTGGAAGATCGCGTTTTAACATGGTGTCGTATCCCTCAGGGGTATACAGAAAGCCCATCGATTTTTAACCATCTTTTAAAGAGAAATCTTGAAAGTCTAGTACTGCCCAAGAACTCAGTTCTAGTCCAGTACATAGACGACCTCCTAGTTGCGTCAGAAACAGAGGAAGCTTGCAGAGTAGACACCATCACCTTGTTAAATCACTTGGCCGAGAACGGGCACAAGGTGTCTCCAAGTAAATTGCAATATTGTCTTACTGAAGTGCAATACTTGGGCCACAGGATTGAAAAGGGGAAACGGAAGGTGTCTCCAGACAGAATAGAGGCGATTATGAAAATGAACGCGCCTACAACACAAAGAGAGGTTAGGATGTTTCTAGGCATGGTCGGTTATTGTCGACAGTGGATAGCCAACTTCTCACTGAAGGCAAAGCCGTTATTACAACTGACGCACAAAGGAGTGAGTGATCCGGTACCATGGGACAAAGATTGTTTGATGGCGTTTTTGCAGCTGAGGGAGGACTTATGTCGCGCCCCGGCTTTGGGAATGCCTGATTACACAAAACCATTTTTGCTTTACTGCTGCGAAAGAGAGGGATGCGCTTTAGCAGTATTGGCCCAGATTCACGGAGATGCGCGTAGGCCAGTAGCGTATTTTTCGGCTACATTAGATCCAGTAGCCGCAGCGTTGCCCGGATGTCTCAAATCCGTTGCTGCAACGGGTGTCAGCATTGAGCGTTCTGAAAGTGTGGTAATGGGACATCAGTTAGTGGTGTATGTACCGCATTCTGTGGAATTGTTAATGACCAGGACTAAGACTCAGCATCTGACGAATAGCAGGCTCACACGCTACGAGCAAGTCATACTGGCTGCCGAGAATGTGACCCTAAAAAGATGCTCCGTCTTGAATCCTGCTACGTTGATGCCACTTCCAAATGAGGTGGATGATGAAAATTGTACAGATCATGACTGCCTTGATGTGACTGAACTATGCACCAAACCGAGACCCGATATCGTAGATGAGCCATTGACTGACCCCGATGAAATTTTCTTTGTTGATGGTTCATGCGTAAGAGACGATATTGGTCAGCTGAGAGCAGCTTATGCAGTTTGTACAATCACCAGAGTTGTAGAAGCCGCTTGCCTGGAAGGAGTACACTCCGCTCAGGTAGCTGAAATTATTGCTTTGACGCGTGCCTGTTTAGCAGGTAACAAAATTCGAGTCACCATATACACCGATAGCCAGTATGGTTTCGGGGTAGTTCACGATTACGGGCAGTTATGGTCTCAAAGAGGTTACATGACCTCCTCGGGTTCTCCCATTAGGAATGGAGAATTCGTGAGATTATTGTTAGAGGCATTGCAAGGCCCGACAGCTATTGCAATAGTCAAATGTGCTGCGCATACAAAAAACGAAGATTTTGTGTCACAAGGTAACCGCTATGCGGATGAAGTAGCGCGTTATTGCGCAGAACAGGGATATTCTCACACTGATGTGAAAGTGGGGGGAATCCAGGAAAGAACTGAATTGACAATGTTGTTAGATACTGTAGATACGTGGGATGAGCTAAGGAGTGTTCAGGAGAATGCACCAGATGATGAGAAAAAGAGTTGGGAAACAGCGGGTTGTGTGAAAAGCGAGATGAATTTTTGGGTCTCTGCTGATGGGAGAGCAGTTTTACCAAACGAACTTGTTAGTCCAATGGCAAGGAAATTGCATGGATCAGCACACATAGGTAGAGATGCCATGGTGAGAGTATTCAGACAAACGTGGTTTAATCCTAAGTTTAGAGTAGCGGCAGAAGCAGTATGTCAGCGATGTGCGATCTGTCAGCAACTAAACGTAGGAAAAAGAACACCAGTTACATTGAGCCACATTGGGAGGTCTGGGGGGCCTTTCAATAGAATGCAGCTTGATTTTATAGAAATGCCTCCATGTAACAGACTCAGATACGTTTTAGTGATTGTCTGCATATTTTCTAGATGGGTTGAGGCTTACCCTACACGTAGATGCGATACACTTACAGTAGCAAAACTGTTACTTAGAGAGTTAATACCGAGGTTTGGGGTGCCATCCTCTTTGGGATCGGACAGAGGAACTCATTTCAACAGCGAAATAGTGAAGATGCTGTGCTCAGCTTTGAGTATCGATCAGAAGCTCCATTGCAGTTATCGACCAGAAGCTTCAGGGATTGTAGAGCAAATCAACAGCACAATTAAGTCCAGAATTGCCAAAGTTTGTTCATCAACATCCCTGAGTTGGCCAGACGCACTTCCAGTGGTTCTTATGAGCATACGTAGCACACCTGATAGGAAAACAGGTCTCTCTCCACATGAAGTGCTAATGGGGAGAGCTATGAGATTGCCATCGGTTCCGACTGCAGCGTTATTGAACATCACAGACGACTTGATCTTGGATTACTGTAAGGGACTATCTGATGCCATAAATTCTGTGTCCCTCCAGGTCCAGGCTGCAGAGGTTCCATCAGCACAAGACTTGTGCCATGACCTGAGTCCGGGGGACTGGGTTTTGGTGAAAAAGCATGTCAGGAAGAACTGCTTAGACGTGCGTTGGCGAGGACCGTTTCAAGTCATACTTGTTACGAACACTGCAGTGAAGTGTGGAGGCCTGCCAAATTGGATACATGCTTCACACACTCGAAGAGTGCCAACACCTCTAGAAGAAACAGCTCCTCTCTGGGATGAGAATCCAGCGGAAAGCGGAGAAGCCACAGAGGGGGAAAGCCAAGCTGTGGAGGTGATTGAAGAGGCTGAACCTGTGTCGGAACAGATCGACGAAGGTCAGGACAATAGTGAGACCGAAGTTGTATCAGGAGAAGAAAGTAACTGGGAAGTCGATTCTGATACTGAACAAGCTGAGAGTGACCAAGAGACAAGTCCAAGAACAAGGAGCAGGAGGACAAGGAGTGACGAAGCCAGTTGGCCGGAGAGAAGAAGGAGGCCAAGTTTAAAGGCACAACAGGAGAAAACTCTTGTCCCGATCGCTGAAGATTCAGATCAAGAAGAAGAAACTACAGACTCAGGCACGGAGAGTCCAAGAAGATCGAGAAGGGTACGTGTGCCCTGCAGAAGGTACGCCACCCCAGAGTGGACTTATCTAGCAGATGTCTTGGGGACAGAAATCTGGGAGAGTGAAGAATGTGAAAGTAATCGATCTCGATCCATTTGTGGCAGTGGAAATATGGATGTTGACTCCTGGACTCGAGACTGAGGGATTACTGACTTTCACACTTCCTATACCCCCATACTTGAGTCAGATTAAAGATTTAGTGCTAAACAGATTACAATTTCCAACATTTGGTCATCAAATTCCGGAAGAAGAAGAAAAAGTCATTCGTTTTGAACTATTGGAACTTGTTGCGAGAGCTGCAGGTACGAGAATAATTGTTGATGCATAAAAAAAACTTTTATATATATAAGCTATAAAGAAGAAGATAACCTAGCGCCGAGTGGAAAGAAGAATAAAATTAGGGATTACATTTAGAGGACGGAGAAGGGTTAGGGTTGTCTGTTGTTAAAAATAAAGAGACATTGTTGCGAAAAAGAGACTTTTGAAAACAAAGCAAACTAAAGACTGGAAAGGAAAGAAAACTTTTTCGCAAAAGAAGGAGTTACGCTGTTTTTGACAACATGGAGAACGGCAACCCAAACAGAAAAGCTAGATGTATAGTAGGTACACTAATAGCAGTAGTAATTAGTCTCATAATTACAGTAGTGACAATATCATACATAATAGGACATGAAACAGATAAGGAAATAGCAGATGTAAAACCTGTAACGACTTTGAAACCTGCTCTTGATGGGAAGAAGGAGGAGAGCAATGTTATACGTGAAAAAGCGTTATTGGTAGATGAAGCTCGTAGATTACATGTAGACGAGTCACAGGGAAACTTTAGGTCAAACGCATATGCTAAACTACTATACAAATATATCGATGCCATGGAGGCCAAAGATTGCTACGTTTGTATGCAATTGCCGGCTTCTGTAGATGAGGGCATCCGATATCATCATCTCCCATTGACTTATGGGATAACATGTAGTTTATTGCTTAGTATATTTTATGGTAGAGAAGGGTTTGAGTACTACTTTTCAAATTATGATTCGGTACTGCCGGAAGTTCCGAATTATAAACAAATGAATAAGTTGGACTATTATAAAAAGGAGGATAGACTAGCCAAATTCTTCCTTCCTTGGGATACATTAGATACATCATACGCACGCAGAAATAATCTGACTTGCAAAGTGTCAGAGATTGAGAAAAAGTTTATAGGACAAGTAGATGACCGATACAGAAGGCAGAAGATTCTAAAAATGTCAGGACAGTGGAAAACTGATTGGACAGAAGAAGAGAAGGCACATAAAAAGAAAGGTAGCAATGGTCCAATAGCTTTGGATAGAACGCAGAAAGGAAAGTTATGTTTAACTCGAAGCAAGACATATTATGAGAGTGTATTTGTAGGTGAGGTAAATTGCGAACATGCTTTTCGATTAGAGTACTATACGAAAGATTTCATGAAGGAGATGCAAGTGATTCCTAATGTATATTTTGTATGTGGGAGAAATGCCTATGTAAAACTGCCTGACAATTGGTATGGCTCGTGTTACTTGGCAATTGTCTTCCCCAAAATATATCATGCAAAGGATTTAGCGATCATAGAAGGAAAGGCTTCGATAAGAGCGAAAAGGGAAGTAGGAGATGCAGAAGTAGTAGGAGACGTATTTGGAGCAATGTTTCCTATGTTAGGTTTGATACTTAACGATGTTAAGATCAGGAGACTAGCTACAGTCGTAGATAGATTATCTGCAAGTACTGCAAGGTCATTAATGCTAATAGAAGGTGAGATGCAATCGATTAGAGCAATGGTTCTTCAGAATCGACTTGCTCTTGATGTACTATTAGCAAAAGAAGGCGGAGTTTGCAAGGCTTTGAAGGTTCAGGAATGTTGTACTTATATTCCTGATAATTCAAAACCACTTGAGAAAGTCATAAGAAACATTACGCAGATTCATCAAGAAATCGAAGATTTGTCAAAAATAAATGTTTGGGAAAAAGTAGGTAACGGAGTAGGAAAGGTTGGAAGTTGGTTTGCTAACCTTGGTAAAAGTATAGTGTGGTACATACTAAAACCTGTATTAATAGTATTAATTTGTATAATCACATTGTTAGGATTTGTGAAACTATATAAATGGTATAAGACGAACCGGTTACAAAGATGTATGAGAGAACAAGAAAAGAGATTAGCTGCTTTACAAGATCAACAGTATAAAAGCTTGAGAGCACTTGAAATGATGAAAAGAGGAAATGAGGTAACTAGTTCTGTTTAAAGGTGATATTCAAATTGCATTTAGTGATGACTCCTAAAAGTCATCAAAGGGGGGAACTGAGAGAGCGCAATTTGAATAAAATGTATATCCGAGTCATATTTAGAGGCATATCGTATAAACGTAGGAATGAAATGTATATTGAACGTGAAGTTGACGCTTAAAGTATAAAGTTAATAGATGTAACATGAAATAGGAAATGTATTTGTATTCACTTAGAATGCATCAGATTTAGAAGGCCCGTATACGTAGTGGGCTAATGTGTAGAAATGCTCACGAACAGAAGAACGTGCAGAGTAGAACACATGTACGCGTGTAACTTTAAATGCAGAAGCGGCGAGAAATGTAACATGGAGAAATATGTAGAGAATATATATATATATAGCGATGAACAAATATTCTATGTAGTTTATATTCTACGTAATTGTATTCTATTTAAGATGTATTCACACATGAGCAAAGTATTTGCTAAAAGCGTTCACATATAAATGTATGTTAAAGGTTATACTGTGTAGAAGAAGTTGGTAGGAATGTTAGAAGGGTTTAGGTCATTTGTGATTATAACCTGACTGACCAAGGGTTCGCAGGAGCGTAGTCCAATGTATGTAATTTAGTGGGCTCACAGGAGTCGTGAATAGTCTTCACTTGGATGTGCGAGCCGAAGAGTCTAGCATTTGTTAGATTTAAGGTGACAAATGTCGAACGAAGTTTATTGCCTAAACATGAGGGGAGACGATTGGAATTTGAGTCTTGTTTTGAATGACTATTCGCAAGATCCAGTAAGGTCAAGAATCATAGTTGTAAGTTAAAGTCTTGTTTAAGTTCATTTGACTTTTGATCTGAAAAGTGTCAGTTGAAGTCGCCAACAAGAAGACGAAGATGACATCTAAGGAGAAGGGTCAACCTAACGGACGACGCAAAGAGATGAAGCAATGGAAAAAGCTAGAAGATGACCTCACGGGGAAAGTCCGTGGTGGGCGTCAAGGGGCGTTCCACCCACACTGTGATTGTGTATTTTAGGGACAGCACCCCGGGGAGAGGATAGCGAATTGCTCAGAGCGAAGGCGAAGGCGAAAGCAAGAGCTCAGAGAGATCAGGGCGAAGGCAAGTTAGAAAGAACAGATGACTTGAGCAGATGCGCTGAGAGAGATCAGAGCGCAAGGGAGCAGTAGGCCGAGGACCCTTAGAAGAGCGGATGGGTAGGCAGAGAGGGTACTGCTTCTTAAACTTAAGTTACCTTTAGAGGCTAAGAGAGTTTGGACTTCTTAGGGAGTCAAACTGCTGACACCTTTTTAGGGTTTTAGAAACTTGCGAAGTAGGGATGTCACCTAGTATAGAGTAGGGACAGATTTAACTTGATTATTTTTCTCTTTCTGTAGATGACGCAGAAGAACCACTTCATATCGATGCTTTTTAATTTGCTGATTTTGGAACTGACTTTAATTGTATTCGTATGTAGACTGAGGTTCTTTAGGGAATATATGTTCCTATTAGTTCCTGTATATTTGATGAATTTGATCCTGAGAGGATTGTATATGCAACTTTTATTATTTTATATTAAACCTTTAAACTTTATCAGTTGTAAGTGGTTCTTCAGAGTGGCGTCAGTTAATGGGGTTTATCTAAACCTATACAGAGGCTGTCTTTTACTCAATGACAGATACCAACGGTCCAAAAATAGTTGAATGAGATAAGTCATCGGATTAATCATAAAAGAGATCAAAATCTCATTCCCCGCAATAGCAAGAGCACTGAAAATAAACAGAAGACAATTGTCATTTCAACTGATCAGAGCTCTCACCAAAAAAGGTCAGTTGGCACATCTAATGCTCAAATGCATTCAGTTGTTGACAATCTGTATCCACTTTTCCTTCTATGCACATCTAAGGATTGCAAACGCAACAGAAACGTATTACTTCCACAAAACGTATATCTGACTATATCGCAGGATCTTCTCAATGAAAAAAAGTGAGCTACACAAATACAGCAGCATTCATTAATTTCCTGATATCGCACTTCAAGATACTAACATTTAAAACAAGATATGTATTACTACAGGATGCAACAAAGGCGCAAATATACAACCTCAAATAAAGTGACTACTGGAGTCATGAAACTTAGCATGCCTCTTGAGGCAGATGAACACTTCAGGTTAATATAAAAACAAGAACCAAAATTATTCATTTAATATATCAGTACACGCCGTGGTATAAATATGCAGGGGAACATTAACCTTTAAGCGATATGAATGCATGATTATTTTTAACACCTTTCTTTGTTTATAATTGGTTAAGTCCCATGATAAGGTTAAATTCTGGATGGCTAATCATTGAGTGAGCCATTGTTCTTCTTATTTGTGGAAAATTGAGAGCTGATCACTGTTTCCAATATTTTCAAGATGCAAGTTAGGCCTGCTGCTATCATTACACAGCTGGACATAATCTAAGAATTATCACTTATGACCAGATGTACGTAGACTTCCGTTTGCGATTTCCTAATACCATATTTTTGTGATTAGCTATGAGGAAATCTCAAACAGATATGTACAAAAGTGTGTTTTACACCGTGTGCGATTCCCAATGGGTTGCAAGGGGTCTGTCTCATTAATATTCATGAGGCATGTCACAATTTGCGACCCATTGGGAATGGCTGCCACTCACAGGGATGGTGGTCTGGTGGGGTCAGCAGACCACCATGTCTGTGACTGTTTTTAAAATAAAACAGTTTTTTATTTTGAAATGCAGGCGAAAACAGGATGCATTTTGAAAAAGAAAAATTAAAAGGTTCTTTTTTGTTTTTTAAGAGTAGGCAGTGGTCTGTGGGACCCCTTCTAATTTGCAAATGTATTAATGTTTTTGACCTCATTCCTGGTCACAAAACATTCCTGCATACCAGTACGACTCACTGTTAGTAGGGGACACCCTCGGCACGCCCCTTCCAAATAGCGACTCACAAACCCAAATAGCTTACTGAATCGCAAATAGGGCTTTGTACGTTTAAAAATGTTTTTTTCAGGTCACAAACGGCCTGAATTGGACCGTTTTCTAGATGAAACAGCTTTTTACATCTGTCCCTTAGTTTCTTCATGATAGTCATAAGAATACTGTGATTGAACATTGACAACACTCTTTGATTGATAGGGAGATAATTATGAGCTTGTTGATGTAAGAGGCCAAGACAGGCACCTCTACATTGGGGACAGTTGCGTGGTAGCTACTAGTTGGGGTGCCGATGTGTGACTGACAAGAATCTGTTAACGATGTGAATTCCTTGGAATGGAAAGACACAACCTAGGCCTGAGTCAGGAAGAGAGTTATTTGGAAGATTGTAAAAAATGGTATCAAGACTGTCAAGTGCCTCAATTTGAAGAAGGACATGAAGTTGTTGCTCAGTGGTTGACAGGAAAGCAGAGTGACTGGTGCAAGTTCCGTGACCACTGAACCTCTGAAGATCACAAAATAATTGTTTGTGATGTTTTCTGCTTCGGTGATGCAGGACTGGAAATGTCTCTGCTTGCATCTCTGGGCTCTGCCGTGGGTTCCGTCATCTCCAGCTGTGATCTGCAGACTGCTTGCCCCCTGCTCCATTTCTTCAAGAGCTAGCATAGAGTAGGTCTAGCAAATGTGCCGATGTTAACACAAACCCTACAAACAAGGCTGTCACTTAACAAATAAACATGTGGCTCGTCACCCTCTTTGCCTTTGGCTTAAGGGGGCTTTGGGAAGTCTTTTGTGTTCTACATACAGTTCTGCCCACGAGGCAGTTGTTCATTAAAGCTCTGGTAATTAATTTGTGGCCATTATTACAAATGCCATTAGGAAATCTGTTGCATAATTGGAGACTGCAGTTTGAGATGGAGTGGAAGAGGAAGTTGTGTTTTCTAAAATTTGGGTTGCTCACGAGAAGCGAAAATTAGTGGGCGTTTTGTAAATGGTGAATAGAAGAGTAATATTCTCTTGCTTGAAATGGAATTCATTTGGATCTATCAGCTTCTACGGGCATGATGAGGAATCTTCCCGCGCTTTGAATGGTCCTCGTTTGTCTCTATCAGCTTCTGTTCATCAGACCAGGCTTTTAAATATTGCCAAAAGGGGCTGAGCTTAAGAATAAATATCTACTTGATCAAAGTGCAGCGTGGAGAATACATTTATCTTTGCAAAACAATATTTAAGAGAAAACAAACATTTGCATGGCTTTATTCAAGCATCAGGTGTGACTTTCATGCAGCTGTCCCACTTCCAGCATGCCTTCAATTAATCAATCAAGCAGGGGTTTATAAAGCACGCTACTCACTCGTGAGGGTCTCAAGGCGCTGGGGGGGGAGGGGGTGTAGCTCAAGTTCAGTTGAAATGCCAGGTCTTGAGGTTCTTCCTGAAGGTGTGCAGGTTCGGGGAGCTTCTGATGTTTGCTGGGAGCTTGTTCCAGGTCTTGGCTGCGATGTAGGAGAAGGCTCATCCACCAGCTCTGTTTCTGCGGATCCGAGGGTACTCTGCCAGGGCGAGGTCGGCGGAGCGGAGGTTCCTTTTGGGTACGTGGAAGGAGACTCTCTCGTTGAGGTATTTAGATCTGATGTTGTGGAGGGATTTGTGGGCATGGGCGAGAAGTTTGAAGGTCACTCTCTTCTCGACGGGGAGCCAGTGCAGGTCTCGAAGGTGTTGGGTCATGTGTTCATGACGAAGTGTCTCTAGGACAATTCTTGCTGCAACGTTCTGGATAGTTTGGAGCTTGTGCAGCAGAGTTTTGTTGATTCAGGCATAGAGGACGTTGGCGTAATCCAGTTGCTGGTTATGAGTGTGTGGGTGACGGTCTTTCTGCATTCGGGGGATATCCATTTGAAGGACTTTTGGAGGATGCAAAGGCAGTTGAAACTGATGGAGGTGACGGAGTTGATCTTGCAGGTCATGGTGAAGGAGGAGTCCTTGGATGAGGAACTCTGTCTTCTCCGACTTGAGCTTCAGGCAACTGTTTTTCATCCAGCGTGCATCGTTCTTCATTCCTTCCTGGAAGCTGAGTCTGGTGTCTTCAGGGTTCGTCATGAGGGAGAGTATGAGCTGGGTGTTGTCGGCATATGAGACTATGCTGAGCCCACGCTGCCTAACGATGGTGACGAGGGGGGCCATTTAGATGTTGAAAATCCTAGGGCTGAGCGATGATCCTTGGGGTACTCAGCAGTTGATCTTTGTTGATTCAGGGAGGAAGGGAGGGAGTCTGATCCTCCCGGTTCTGCCAGAGAGGAAGGATTGAATCCAGTTGTGGGTGGTTCCTCGTATCCCTGCGTCATAGAGTCTGCCTGTGAGCATGCGGAGAGGTCTAGTAGGATGAGGGCCGCGGTGTGTCCCTGGTCGAGTAGCATGCGGAAGTCATCGCTGGAGGCGAGGAGGGCAGTCAAGGTGTTGTGGTTGCTGCAGAATCTGGACTGGGAGGAGTCTAGTATGGAGTTCTCTTCGATGAAGGTGGTCAGCTGAGCTTTTACGAGTCTCTCGGTGACTTTGGCAGCGAAGGGGAGTAGGGAGATGGGCTGGTAGTTTTTAAGGTCCATTGGGTTGGCTGTGGGCTTCTTGAGGAGGGTTTGACTTACCCCACTTCCAGTCATCTGGGAAGATGCCGGATTTGAAGGAGGCATCTATGGTCCATTCTTGTTCGGGTGCGATGGCTGCGGCTGCCCTGTGGTAGATGTGTAGAGGGCAGGGGTCCATAGGAGCGCCGGAGTGGGTGTGGTTCATGGTCACTGTGACTTGTTCATTTGTGGCGAGATCCCAGGTAGTGATGGTCAGCTGGTTGCCAGTGGTGGGGAGGGAGGTCGTGTCCGGTGTCTGTTCGCTGAAGTTGTCGTAGAGGTCCTTGATTTTCAGATGAAAGAAGGAGCTGAGTTTGTTGCAGAGTTCCTGGGATGGTGTGACGTACGTGGCTTCGCTGGGTGGTTTGGTGAATTGCTGCATGATGTTGAAAAGTTCTTTGGTGTTGGTTGAGTTGGTGTGGATCTTGTTCTTGATGAAGCACCGCTTGGTGCCCCTAATTTGCCGGTGGTATTCCTTCTGGGCGTTCTTGTGGTTGTTCCAGTCTCACATGGTTTTACGTTTCTGCCAGGTTTTTCTCGAGGCGTCTGCAGGAGCGTCTGTCTTCTTGAAGTTCGGTGGTGAACCAGGTGGCCTTTGGTGGGCATTGTTTTGCGAGGTGGCAGAGGGGTGCAAGCTTGTCGAGTAGGTGGAGATCCAGCGGTGGAGTTCTTTGGCTGCGGAGTTCGCGTCGGTCCTGGAACTGGGGGGATCTAGGCGGAGGGTGGTGTTGAGGTGTTCCTCTGTGATCTTACAACAGTTCCTTCATGGTTGGTGCAGGGGGAATTTGGGTGCGGTGGTGGTATTGAAGGTGAAGTGTACGCAGTGGTGGTCCGTCTAGAGGGGCTGCGTGGTGTGGCTGAAGCATAAGTTGGTTCCTCCTGCGAAGATGGGGTTGAGGGTGTGTCCTGCTCTGTGCATGGGGTAGTGACAAGCTGCTTCAGTCTGAAGTTGGAGAGGTTGTTGAGGAGGGTGGTGGAGTCTGGGTGGTTGCAGTTGTCGAGGTGGAAGTTCAGGTCGCCAAGCAGAATGTAGTCCGTGAGGTGATGACGTAGAGTGCAACAAGGTCAACAATGGTTGTGGTGGCTTGGGTGCGAGGTTCCGGGGGCCTGCATGCGAGGGTGCCCTGCAGCGTGGTCCTGGGTTTGGTCTGGATCTGGAAGTGGAGGTGTTCTGTGTTGGCGTGGGGGTAACTTGTGCTGGAGGTGGAGAGTCGAAGGGAGGTCTTGTGTGCGATGGCGAGGGCTCCTCCAAGGCAGTGGGGGCGGTCCTTTCTCTGGATCTTGTATCCGTCGGGGATGGCGGTGGCGATGTCTGGGCCAGAGGTGGCATTGGTTAAAGTTTCCATGAAGAATGTGATGTCGTGCAATAGGGTGTTCATCAGGTCCTAGATTTCTTATTTTATTTTATTTATTTTATATTCTTCTATAGCGCAAGAATAGACCCCCGGAGGGGTATCTCCGCGCTTTGCCGGTGAATAAATCCTCAGATCTTAATTGAGGAGGAGAATGGTGCATTTAAAGAGAGAGATCAGTTACTGGGAAATAGATATGTTTTCAAGACCTTACGAAAGGTCAGATGATTAGTTAGAGTCCTCATCTCAAGAGGCAGAGAATTCCAGAGCTTTGGTCCAAGGTGGGCTAGAGCTCGCCCCCCTTGTCTGGCCTTTTTTATTCTGGGCACCTGCAGAAGCTGTTGGTTCAACGAGCGCAGGGTGCGCCCAGGGGCATAAGGTAGGAAGATGTTGGCCAGATATTTAGGGCCTTTGCCTATCACACTCTTGTGAATTGTGCACAGGGTCTTAAAATACACTCGTTTCTTCACTGGTAACCAATGAAGTTTGGTTAGCAGGGGAAGGGAGGGAGTCTTAGGAGGAGCGTTGAGGACTATCCTAGCTGCCGTATTTTGGATTACTTGCAGTTTTTTGTAGCTGCCCTTCATTTGCTCCCAAAAGAAGGCCGTTGCAGTAATCTACTCTGCTGATGATTAATGCCTGCACTAGAGTTTTTCTATGGCAGTCTGGCAGGTAGGGAAACACTCTCCTTAGCATGCCGATGGCTCGAAAACAGGTACTTGCCACCTGGTTTACGTGATCCTTGTAGGTAAGTGTTTGATCTATTAACACTCCTAAGTTTCTCACTGTGTTTTTAGGACTAGGGACGGGGCCTAATTCCAGGGGCCACCAGTCTGGTGTCCAGTGTGTTGTTGCTTGCCCAAACAACATGACCTCCGTTTTTCCTATATTGCATTGGAGGCAGTTGGCTGACATCCAAGCAGATATTGCTCTCATTCCCTCTGCGAAAGATTTTTTTATCGCAGGTGTCAGATCTTTAAAGGGAAAGAGGAGTTGGGTGTCGTCGGCGTACGACACTGGTGTAAACCCAAATGATCTTGCTAGGTTGGCTAGGGGAGCCACATACACGTTGAAAAGTGTAGGGCTTAAGCAAGAGCCCTGTGGCACTCCCTTATTGAGCTCCCTATGGATGGATTTGTGGGAGCCCAGCCTGACCTCTTGAGAGCGTCCTGACAGAAAGCTTTCCATCCATGCCAATGCCGTACCCTCCAAACCTACGTCTTTTAGTCGCTCAAGAAGCACTTTGTGAGACACCGTATCAAAAGCGGCGGAGAGATCCAACAGCACCAGAATCATGGAATTGCCCCCATCCAGTGCCATTCTGATGTTATTGGTCACTGTTTGGAGGGCAGATTCGGTGCTGTGGTTTGGCCTGAACCCAGATTGGGAATAGTCCAGGCCCTCCGTCGCTTCTAGATGTTGTGACAGATAGGTGTTCACATGCTTCTCAGCTATCTTACTGATGTAAGGCAAGAGTGAAATGGGACGCAGGTTGGAAAGGTCGGTCCATGGGGAAGCAGCTTTCTTGCGTATTGGGTTTACTACCGCCCTCTTCCACTCTGCTGGGACTTGTCCTTTCGTGAGAGATGTATTAATGATATCCTGTATGAAGGGGCCCAGGAGAGGGAGCAGGGGAGGAACCATCTTAGCAGGAAGAAGGTCATTTGGAGACCCTGATTTGATGTGGATAATGAGGTGAGGGAGATCTGCACTTTCAATAAGGGGGAAGTGTGGTATAGGACTTCCACTGTCTTTGTCTTTGGGCAGGTCTGGAGGTATAATCCTGCTAGCACCATTCGTGCTGTTATTGGCAGCCACTATTTTCTCGTATATAATGTCAATTTTACTCTCAAAAAAGGACGATATATCGTCACATAGAGTCTGTGAGAACTCCTCTGAGCTTTCACATGCGGCAGGGTTTACAAAGTTTTGGAGGATTTTGAAAAGCTCCTTGGGACAGTTTGTGGCTTCTTCTAATTGTTGCAGAAGACGATTTTTCCAAGCCTGTCTAATGTTTTTATAGTACTGGGATTGAACATGATGAAAGACCGCTCTTGTTTCCTTGGTCTTATGTTTCCTCCATTTTTTTTCCGCTTGCCTACATTTTTGTTTTTCCTCCCTTAACTCCTTAGTATACCAGCTTTCTTGTTTGGAGGCAGAGTGTTCTTTGTATAGTTTTAAGGGGGCCAAGGTGTCGATGGCTTGTTTGATTGAGCCTGTAAGCTTAGCCAATGCTGCATCTACTGTATCTTCTACTGATATGGTGGGTGTTACCCACGTTTCCTGTAGATTGCTTAGGGAAATTTTGTGCCATTGACGGCGCCAGGAGGGAAGGGAGGGTCCTTTATTTATCGATCTTTTGGGAGTTGAGAGTGTAAATTCTAGAAGAAAGTGGTCTGTCCATAATATCTCTCTGGCTGGAAGACAGCTGACCTTGAGACCATTGGAGAGAACAAGGTCTAGCGTGTGGCCACCATTGTGCGTGGGTCCAGTGTTTTTGATCTCTAGACCTACGTTTAGCAAGTCAGTGGTTAGGGCATAAGATTCAGGTAAAGTTGGTAAGTCTACATGAATGTTGAAGTCCCCAAGAAGAATGAAGTCTTCATTGGATTTAAGTTGGGGGACTAATAGTTCTTGGAGGAAGAGAGAAAAATCAGGGTTTGGTCCTGGTGGGCGGTAAACAAGGGCCCCTTTCCAGAAAGTGTGGCTAGGAAGGGCAATTTTAAAAAACATAACTTCTAATTTCAGACTTTGATATTGTGAGAATATGGTGACCTTTAAATCATCCTTGTGTATGATTGCTAGGCCACCGCCTGTCTTCCCTTCTCTGTCTAGGTGTTTCAATTTGTATCCGGTTGGGATCCCCATTGTTACAGCTGTGATGGTGTGGGGTTTCATCCAAGTTTCAGTGAGGAAACATATGTCGGGTTGGATAGAGTGAACCAGGTCCCATACCTCATGCTGGTGTTTAGGCAGGGATCTTACATTTAGGAGGAAAGCCTTCAGCCCGGTAACAGGGGCTCCTACATTGGGCGGGGCGTTGTTACCAAGTAATCGATGATGACATTGGAAACATGAGAATGCTCCCTCTACGGTGTGCCATGGTATTTTAGAACTACATGCTTGTCACGGGTCTGACTGTCAAGAGACATCTGAATTTAAAGACTGGTGGTGCGCCACCCCCCTTTCACCTTGCGTCTTGTCTCAACAGCCGCAGACTTCTACGTGGCATGAGGAGGAAGGAGACCCCGACACGGAATGGCCATCAGGTGTGAATGTATACGGCTCCTTTAAGGCCGACGGCTGGGATTGTGGAGTCACGCCCCTAGTGACGACAAAAGCAGGAAGCACGGCATCGAAGACGGACGGCGTTTTCCCCAAGGAGGAGAGCGAGGAGAGCAGCACGGAACCAAGTCCAGGAAGAGAAGCAGACGGAAACGACAAGCCAGGAGGCCAACGGTCGGACGAGTCGCCCTGCCACGCGCCCACGGGAGGAGCGTGGCTCAAAGAGGTACGGGGCCGGGTCGCGGGTTGGGTTGGGAGGCGGAGACAGCCCCCGGCGTAATACTTCCTGCAACCAAACCCTTACCTGAGCACGAGCACCTTCCGTCACTCCCATAAGTTAATTGGAGCACTTCACTGGGTTTGCGTGTCCCTCACTCCCGGTCCTTGTATGTGTCCAACCAGAGTGCAGGCAGTAATTCGCCTTCTCTTGATTTCCTTTTCTTTCCGGTACCACGTGGAATCCTGTTGTTGAGACGTATCAAGATAAAGACTTCCACGACCAGAAGGCACCGCGGCATTCAGCGAAACCCAGAGACTAAAGACTACTTACTTGTTCATGAAGAAAACATATATAGCAATAAAGCCCTCCTTAAAACCTTTAATTAAGGATCCAGTGTTTCTCTTTTGAACCGGCCCCTCCCGCTCCAGTGGTCGAACCTCCAATCCTTCCTGAGCCCCCGGGACATTTGGTGTCAGAAGTGGGATCTGCTTCATCATCCATCAGAGAGATCAAGATGGAGACCCTGATCGACCACCTCATAAAAGGGCAGGAGAAATTAGGATGGGCCGTGGAGAACCAGCTGTCCATTGCCCAAGCGGACCGAGAACTTTTTACTAAAACAATGACCGCACACGTAGAGGGTCTTAAGTCCATACCCTCTGTCCAACAAGCGGCCACGGGCGAAGGACGGGTACACACGCCACATCCGTCAGGGATGGCCCTCCAAAAATACGTACCCGGTGAGGATCCTGACGCATTTTTGGTAAACTTTGAAAGGGCGGCTCGGGCTATGAGCTGGCCCGAAGAAAAATGGCCGTTCTTTCTCGCCCCTCTCCTGACTGCCGAAGCCCAATCTGCCTATCAAGCAGCGAATCCCCTGGGGACAACCCCATATGCGACTATTAAAATGGTCATACTGGACCATCTAGGGTTGGACCAGGAGGCCTATAGGGTACGTTTCCGAAAAGAAAAAGGGGTTCCTGGGGAAAACCCGAAAACGCTGTTCTTCAGACTAAAAATGGCGGCTGACAAATGGCTTCGCCCTGATGTATGTACCAAGGAAGAAATACTGAATAAAATCTATGTAGAGCAGTTTATGGAGGCGTTACCATATGCAACCCAGCGTTGGCTCAAACAGCATGTAGGCCTGACAGTAGAACAAGCCATTGAGATGGCATCTCAATATGCCAGGGCCCAACCCAAGTCTATACCGTGGGAGCCAGAAAAAAACTCCAAAGGAACTCCTATCATCAAAACGGACAAAAGGCCAAAACCAGTACTTGAGGCTCCCCGACCTTACAGACCTCCCGGTATGATGGTTCCTCCAACAAAAGGACCTCAGTGTTTCGAATGTGGCGAGTGGGGCCACATAGCCAGGATGTGTCCCAAAAGGAAGAACCATGAGGAACCCATGGAGGTGGGGTACCTGCCCCGGACTGTGATGTATTCCGCCGAAATGGGCAGCACGTTTTACGTGAGTATAAAAATGAATGGGTTCCAATTGAAAGCATTGTTAGACTCAGGGTGCAGGCAATCTGTGATACAGTCCAGGTTCGTAACCCCGGATCAGATGAATCATAAAACTCCCGTATATATCAGGTGCGTCCATGGGGACGTGAAGCCTTACCCCATGGCCTCCATCACTCTAACACCGCAGGACAGGGACCCCTGTACTGTTAGCGTAGGGGTAGTTGATTCCCTGCCTGAAGATATGATCCTGGGGACCGACAATCCAGAATTCCTGTCCCTATTTAAGGAACACCTTTCCACAACCAGGAGTGGGGTGCATATACCATCCTACCTGTCCCCCGAACCCTGGGTTATTGATCGCAGTTTCAGATTTGCACAGACTGAAGACAGATCCCTTTTCAACGCCTGGGAAATCGCCCATAACTCAGACAATCAGACCTCTCCAGTATTTCCCCGCTTTTTGATCAAAAACGATTTGTTATACAGACAAGCCAACCAAGAAGCAGAGATGCAGCTATTGGTTCCCCAATCTTTCAGAGAACAAGTGCTATTCTTTGCACATGCCCACTTGATGGCAGGACATGCCGGCAAGGAAAAAACCACTGACTGTATCCTGCGTAACTTCTATTGGCCGGGTATTTACAAAGATGTTCAAGAATTCTGTGCCCGGTGCGAGATCTGTCAACGTAGAAACACACAGCGCCCTCCGGCTGCCCCCCTACAAAGGATGCCCTTAATTGGTGTCCCCTTCGAGCGAGTGGGCATGGATCTGATAGGGCCCCTACCAAAGACGGGAAGAGGCTTTCTATATGCATTGGTAATCGTGGACTATGCCACTAGATTTGTGGAGGCTTTTCCCTTAAAGAACACTACCACAGCGGCCATCGCTGAAAAATTTGTGGAACTTTTCAGCGGGGTAGGTTTTCCTAAAGAAGTATTGACCGACCAGGGGACTCCCTTCACCTCAAAATTAATGAAGGAGGTGTGTGCCTCCTTGGACATAAAACACTTGAAAACCTCGGTGTATCACCCCCAAACTGATGGTTTGGTGGAAAGATACAACCAGACTCTGAAGCAAACCCTAAAGAAAATGCTGACGGCGGAAGGGCCCGCCTGGGATCGGCTCCTACCTATCGCCCTTTATGTGATAAGAGCCCAAAAGCAAAGCAGCCTAGGATGCTCATCGTTTGAGTTACTGTATGGGAGGATGCCCCGGAGTCTCCTAGACATAACCAAAGAGATGTGGGAAAACGAAACGTCCCAGGAGCAAAAATCCATGTTGGAATACACCTCTCAGCTCCGAACTAGACTTGGTAAATTAAGAGAACTCGCCTATACAACCATGGAGCATCAACATGAGAGATACAAGAAATCTTTTGATAAAGGTAAAAGATTAAGATCCCTGGACGTAGGAAAATGGGCTCTAGTGCTACTGCCTTCCATCAGTACCAAGAATAAACATGAGTGGCAAGGCCCATATCAGATCACGGAAAAAATCGGAAACACTACCTATAGACTCCGATTAGCCCCTCACAAAACACAAATCTACCACATCAATCTCTTGAAAGAGTGGTTGGGACCTCTACCCCGGGTGGGACAATTCGTAGGGCAGATGGATGTCCGACATGACTCTACTCTAGAACAGTTGGTGGTTAACCCCGAGCTGACTCCACAGGAAAAGCAGGAGTTAACAGAGACTCTAACCCCGTATACAGCAGTGTTTTCCGACTTACCAGGAAGGACGGAGTTAGCAGAGCACTGCATCGAAACTCTTCCGGGGGAAGTGGTAAAACAAAGACCATATAGAATTCCAGCAGCAAGAAAAGAGATTGTACGGAAAGAAGTGCAGGACATGCTCGAATTGGGAGTCATACGACCTTCACAGAGTCCTTGGTCATCCCCGATTGTTCTAATTCCAAAACCTGATGGCTCAAAAAGGTTTTGTATGGACTTTCGTGCATTAAATGCTGTCTCGCAGTTTGATACGTATCCGATTCCTCGAGTCGATGACTTGATTGAAAAAATTGGAGACGCCAAATTCATCACCACCATTGACCTCACGAAGGGGTATTGGCAGGTCCCCCTTCGGGAGGAGGATAGAAAGAAAACAGCATTTGTAACCGATGAAGGTGCTTTTGAGTTCACCGTCCTGCCTTTCGGATTACACGGCGCCCCGGCAACATTTCAGCGCCTGATGAACAAAGTCTTACAACCTTATTCACACTTTAGTTCAGCTTACTTGGATGACATAGTCATTTACAGTCAGAACTGGAAGGAACATTTGAGACACTTACAAACCATTCTGGAAGCCCTACAAACAGCAGGTCTACACATCAATGCAAGAAAATCGCGAGCAGCTTTTCAAAGTGTGAAATACCTGGGCTACGTGTTGGGTGAAGGAACCATCGCTCCCCAAAGCGAAAAAGTAAGAGCGATAGCAGCAGTTCCGTTCCCCAATAACAAAAGGGACCTTAGAGCCTTCCTTGGCCTGGTGGGTTATTACAGGCGCTTTATTCCAGGCTTTGCAGAGTTAGCAGCACCCTTAACCAATCTGCTCCGCAAAGACGTCAAGGCCAAAGAATTTAGTAACCCATCGGAAGAGGCCTCACAGGCTTTTCACCGTCTTAAGTCCACGATGACAACGGCTCCTGTTTTGATATCTCCGGATCACAGCAAACCATTTGTGTTGTCCACGGACGCTTCTAATCAGGGGATAGGTGCGGTACTATCACAAGTCAAAGAGGGCGTTGAACATCCGATCCTATACATCAGTAGGAAATTGTTCCCCAGGGAGTGCCGATACTCTACCATCGAAAAGGAGGCCTTGGCAATCAAATGGGCAATTGACAAATTGCATTACTACCTGGAGGGCAAGCCCTTTGTTCTACATACGGACCACGCTCCCCTGAAATGGATGCACCAAAACAGTAGTCACAACCCCCGGGTGTTGAGATGGTTTCTGTCCTTACAACCCTATGTATTTACTGTGCAACACCGCAAAGGAAGAGACAATGCAAATGCAGACTTTTTATCCCGGGTGTTTCCTCTCCCCGATCGGGAGATGCCAGGGGGGGAGGTGTGTCACGGGTCTGACTGTCAAGAGACATCTGAATTTAAAGACTGGTGGTGCGCCACCCCCCTTTCACCTTGCGTCTTGTCTCAACAGCCGCAGACTTCTACGTGGCATGAGGAGGAAGGAGACCCCGACACGGAATGGCCATCAGGTGTGAATGTATACGGCTCCTTTAAGGCCGACGGCTGGGATTGTGGAGTCACGCCCCTAGTGACGACAAAAGCAGGAAGCACGGCATCGAAGACGGACGGCGTTTTCCCCAAGGAGGAGAGCGAGGAGAGCAGCACGGAACCAAGTCCAGGAAGAGAAGCAGACGGAAACGACAAGCCAGGAGGCCAACGGTCGGACGAGTCGCCCTGCCACGCGCCCACGGGAGGAGCGTGGCTCAAAGAGGTACGGGGCCGGGTCGCGGGTTGGGTTGGGAGGCGGAGACAGCCCCCGGCGTAATACTTCCTGCAACCAAACCCTTACCTGAGCACGAGCACCTTCCGTCACTCCCATAAGTTAATTGGAGCACTTCACTGGGTTTGCGTGTCCCTCACTCCCGGTCCTTGTATGTGTCCAACCAGAGTGCAGGCAGTAATTCGCCTTCTCTTGATTTCCTTTTCTTTCCGGTACCACGTGGAATCCTGTTGTTGAGACGTATCAAGATAAAGACTTCCACGACCAGAAGGCACCGCGGCATTCAGCGAAACCCAGAGACTAAAGACTACTTACTTGTTCATGAAGAAAACATATATAGCAATAAAGCCCTCCTTAAAACCTTTAATTAAGGATCCAGTGTTTCTCTTTTGAACCGGCCCCTCCCGCTCCAGTGGTCGAACCTCCAATCCTTCCTGAGCCCCCGGGACAATGCTGTATGTGGTTTTAAGTCTAGTAGAGCATGAGTGGTATAGGTAATACGATGTGGACACATACCTAAACGTAAACAGATAGTGAGAGCAGAGTCCCTGGCCCCTGTGACCCGTCCTGTTGCGGACGGGCGCAGACGGGCAGCTCTTTGGCGGGTCTTCGGCGGGGCTGCGCGCTCAAGGAGGCGCGAGGGCTATATAGCGCTGTGAGGATCCACTAGAGCGCTAACCGCTCCCAGTGGACCAGGAAGTAAACCGGAAGTGAGTACAAGAGTCTACCACCCCCTTGTGAGCGAGGGAGGCGACAGCCTAGCGTTTCCCCAAGCGAGGAGGGCTGGAAGCAAAGCTGCTTTCAGTGGATGCGTGGGTGCAGGTAATGCGCTCCAATTTTAAAAACACACAAGTACAATACAGTGAATTTAAATTCAAATAAAATGTTGCTCCAATTCTGTTTAAAAATCTACCATTACGTGAATGCTCTCCTAGTCGATGTAACCGGCAAGCAGGTTAGAGACACTGCCACTGTCTCCTTCCCACAGCGAGCACCTCAGGCGCTCTGCCTATATAGCGCTGTGAGGATCCACTAGAGCGCTAACCGCTCCCAGTGGACCAGGAAGTAAACCGGAAGTGAGTACAAGAGTCTACCACCCCCTTGTGAGCGAGGGAGGCGACAGCCTAGCGTTTCCCCAAGCGAGGAGGGCTGGAAGCAAAGCTGCTTTCAGTGGATGCGTGGGTGCAGGTAATGCGCTCCAATTTTAAAAACACACAAGTACAATACAGTGAATTTAAATTCAAATAAAATGTTGCTCCAATTCTGTTTAAAAATCTACCATTACGTGAATGCTCTCCTAGTCGATGTAACCGGCAAGCAGGTTAGAGACACTGCCACTGTCTCCTTCCCACAGCGAGCACCTCAGGCGCTCTGCCTATATAGCGCTGTGAGGATCCACTAGAGCGCTAACCGCTCCCAGTGGACCAGGAAGTAAACCGGAAGTGAGTACAAGAGTCTACCACCCCCTTGTGAGCGAGGGAGGCGACAGCCTAGCGTTTCCCCAAGCGAGGAGGGCTGGAAGCAAAGCTGCTTTCAGTGGATGCGTGGGTGCAGGTAATGCGCTCAAATTTTAAAAACACACAAGTACAATACAGTGAATTTAAATTCAAATAAAATGTTGCTCCAATTCTGTTTAAAAATCTACCATTACGTGAATGCTCTCCTAGTCGATGTAACCGGCAAGCAGGTTAGAGACACTGCCACCGTCTCCTTCTCCTTCTTAGGCGTGTCTGTGTAGAGAGGGCACATTGAGGAGGATGCAAGTCAGGGCTTCAGTTGAACGGCCGTCCAAGGGGCCTTCTGCCGTCGTGGGGGCATCGTTGATGGTGAAGGATAGTTGGCAGTGTCTGCAGGAAAACTGTCCATGGGTAGTGTTGGGAGCGGCCCTTTGGCAGTTGGTGTGTCTTTCATGGTTGAATGCGTGGAGTGCGGCAAAGTTGTATCGGCGGTAGCTCGGAGTTCCAGGGTTCCTTGAAGCTGGTCGCAGACGGGGGCAGACGGGAGGGACCTGCAGTTGGGAGCAGGAGCAGAACGGGTTGAAGCGGGACAAAAATTAGCGTTGGGAATACGGCGACAAACTACAAAATTACTACAGTACAATCACAATTACACAATGAACAGTGGTACAGTGGGGGGGGGGCAGAATGCTACGTGGGCACAATCAGCGTGATGCTGACACCAAACAGAGGAAACAAATCCAATAAGGTGGAAACAGCTTTAATGGGCTACAGTGGGGGATGCAGGGGAAAAATTACCGGCATGGCAGCGAGGCACCAACAGGACCCAGCAAGGTGAGGTTTCGAACCCTGCCTGGGTGGGACCGTAGGCTGAGCACAGCAAGGCGGAGCTGCTGGGGAAGAGCTGACCTCTGACTGAGGGTCAGGGGCCTTGCCTCAACCAATGACTGGGCAGGCTGTGTGCATTGGGTTTCAGTCTTGGCGGGATATTTACAAAAAAATGTCGGAGCACGGTGTTACTCCAAAATTGCTAACATTGTGCTCCGACATTTTTTTAA
This sequence comes from Lissotriton vulgaris, assembly GCF_964263255.1. Classification (NCBI taxonomy): domain Eukaryota; kingdom Metazoa; phylum Chordata; class Amphibia; order Caudata; family Salamandridae; genus Lissotriton; species Lissotriton vulgaris. The sequence continues at coordinate 1,122,113,948 of NC_141687.1, forward strand.
CACAGAGACACGCCGTATTTACAGAACGGCATACTCCTGCGCTTCCCCTAACACTGGCACTAAAAAAGCTGCCTAGCGCCAGCGCAGGCACCCTTGAACCATATTGAAAGGTGCCTGCCCTGCAGGGGTTATTGTTTATGTGCAGGTAGGGACATGTTCCTGCACATAAACAATCTTTACAGGCAATTTTCTGTTTCTATGTGTGCTGCAGAATGCAGCACACATGGAAAGAGCAAAAATGAAGAGGAGAAATAAAACATTTCTCCTTGAATCACCTGTTTATGGCCAGGTATTTCCTGGTCTTATTTTTTGCACTTCCCCATACCTTGTAAATGTGGGGCAGCATCAAAAAGCAATGGGTGTTGCAGTGGAAAACCTACAGCAACACCCTTGCCAGCCACTTTGCCGCAGCAGACTGCTGCGGTAAGGGGCATATTTATAGGGTGGCATTAAACCAGTGTTTATTTTGTGCCGGTGCTTTCTAGTGCTTAGCACCGGCACTTAATTATCATGGCCAGGTCTACACGAATCTGCTGCACGTCACATATTGCCTTGATGATATTAGTATTTACCTCACTACTGGACTCGGAGTCGGCACTGAGTGTTCTTCTCATCTCCCGAGTGAGTACCAGTGAAGAGTGTTGCGTCTGTGAGACTGAGCCTGAGCCAAGAGGAGATTCACATGCAGTAGTACTGTTCATATGCTATGCTAATGGCGGCCCATAGTTCAGTCTTGAGGGTGGGCTTTGCCAAAGAAACAATGCTCCTGTAACTGAGGTACTGCACTGAATTACACTACTTTTCTAGCCAGACAGTACGTGTATTCGAACTAAGTATCTTCTTTGTGCTAGAGTGGAGAGTGGCCCACAATTTATTCATCCGACTGCCTGCCACTTGAAATTAACTCTTAAAAGACATGTTGCCGATTTTTACTCCGAGAGATGGACTCTTTGGATCCAGTGTTTCCAAGTAGAGTAACACCAGTAACAGTTTAAGAGAGGCTGCGGCGGGTTAAGGCCGACCTGTGGCGTAAAGCAGAATAATGGGCCCCCTGCAATATTTTTTTATTGTTGCAGTTTTATGTTGCGCCAGCTTGACCCAATGGTATCGGAGTGCTTTACATGAGCACCAGTTGCATTGCAGACAGACACATTTATTATTAGGCATAGGGAAATTAAGTAAATTGCCCAGAATCACAGAATGTTTGAGCCTGCTGCAGTGACTCGAACCCGGTTCCTTGGCTTCAAAGTTGGCTGCTCTAGCCCCTAAGTCCTGTATCTCACAGATATTCGTTGCCCTCCTACCCCTGTTACACCCTGAGGCTGACGTGTCTAAAAAACTGTAACGCAGTCATGCAGGCGTGAAATCCTGTTTGATTTCGTCGTTTTGCAACCATATCTACCTGCAAGAGGAAAGTGTGGAGGCGGGACAGGTAAGCAGCTGCAGGGCACTGCCCCATCACCCCTAAACAACCACATCTCATAACTCTTAGGGATAAGCACAGGGGGCTCTTGGTACGATTCTCTTTTTTACCTACCAGTGAGACTGAGCCTGAGCCAAGAGGAGATTCATATGCAGTACTGTTCATATGCTATGTTGATGGCAGCCCTTAGTTCAGTGTTGCCAGTGGGCGGGACATTGATTGGGCTGGATTTTAGTTCTGCGCGGTTAGGGGCTGGGTGGCAGCAGGCGCAGATTTTTTTAAGATTGCCATGCCCCAGAACCCTTGCACCCTACGAGTCATTCAAGTCAGCCCAACGACGTGGTTGGGGGCAGGCTGCAGCAGCACCAGGCATAATCATCATTTACTAAAGGCAGGAAGTGCAGTGCACCGGCCGCCCGGCCCACCTTTAGTATTCGATGGTAAGCAAGTACTAAGTAGTAGTAGGCACGCAATGCCATGCTAATATACCATGCCCATTGCCAAACCAGCGCTGCTTTTTTTGGGAGCGTGGTGGCATGACGGTCATCACAGCGGTGGTAACTCCGTCTCCACAAGATTTGATGAGGTGAACATCGTTTACAACAATGTTTTCACAACGCGGTACCTTTACACCGCGGCTGTGACAACGCAAGTCGTTACCACGACTTGCGCTGGAGGGCGCTCAAGGTCTAAAAATAGTTAATTTACTATCCTAACACCTTCCCTAGGGTCCACGGGGACTGGTGTTAGAATAGTAAATTAAACTATTCGAAATCCGCGCCCCCCAACGCAAGTCGTGGTAACGACTTGCGTTGTCACGGCCGCGTTGTAAAGGTATGCGTTGTGACGGTACGCGTTGTACCGTCATATATCCTTTGATGATGATGATGCACTGCTCTTATGGTACACTTATGCACTGGATGCAACTCATCTTCAAAAGGTACCTCAAAAATCGGGGATTACTTCACAGTCAACCAGTCTCATCGGAGAGAACAATATTCATCATAAATATTGGCAGGGGACTAAAGGTCACAGACATTTAGTTATAACTACTTCTTGACTGCCTCATAGTTTCCCGACAAAAGAGCCTTCCAGAAGGCGTTCAGCCTAGTCTTGCGTCACTGCTCATATAACCATGATGATTCACGGTTAGGAGTTGTAAGGCTTTCAGGAACAATGAATGGTGGGCAGCACATCATTCTGTGCTGCCAACACATTGAAGTAGGTGTCTATGCTCAGAAAGAATAACAAATAAATATAACAAATAAACCAGCCTGCAACACAGTTGTAGGAGTGTGATGGTTAGTAGTTGTGTTGTTACTATCATTGGTAGCATGGCAGGGGCAATGTGTGGTGCAAATGCAGTGGCCTTATTACAAAAGCCCCGGCACTTATAATTTTACAAATTAAGCACTGCGTTAAGCGAAGTTTAGCGGCTTAATGCCACCATGTCGATATTGTAAATATGCCTATTGGTTTCTGTACACAGCTCTGTCAATATACCTCAGTTTGACGTGCAGCATTTCCTTCTGCTTCAAAACATGAACCTACTGTGGTAAAATTAATTACCTGGTACTGAATTTCTATGCGGTAAAGTCAATAAGAATAACTCATAATAAATAAGAGGCAAAATCCGTGATATTTGAGGTTTCTCAAAAAGGGTTTTATTCCTATAAAAGGAATTGGGTGATCAGCATATTGGCTCGAGCCAAGGTGGCATACCGTTCCGTCACCACGCAGGTTCGGGAAGGGACAGACTGACAGAGTCAATGGTAATATGCGAGTATGCAAGTATGCGACAATACATTATTGACAGGCATTCATATATATAGTCAATGCATTACAGTACAGGCATATGCAGGAGGCGTAACAGCTGAGAAGAGAGATAAGAGTGCATGTACGTAATACAAAAAGGCGTTACAATAGGCGTGCATGAAGGCGTGAACAAGAACGTCATTTATCATGATGTCACAAGTAGGCGGATCCAGGAGTGAATCCGGCGGTGTCAGCAAAAATATATGGCAGAGATGCGTGCGCAGCAGTATGACGTGTAATGTACGTGTAACTTGAGGGGTGAAGGGGGACTTGACATTTAGCCCTACATGTGGAGACAGATGTCTGGATGTCAGATCAACCTAATCCCAAATCGTATCTAATATCTCATGTTTAAGGAACTGTATTATCTGGAAGGGAAAGGAATCTCGGACAAGAGGCTATTCTATACTGACTGTGAGTGCGTGTATGAGCGTCTACGTGTCTGCATGAGATGCGAGGGATGCGAGGGAGGGCATGGGCCTACCATGGAAACAGAGCCATGAATTACTTGCATAGAGACAGTGAGGCCAAGCCCTTTGCTCTGCAGCTGGAAGGATGTTGACATGAAACTACTAGACAGGAATGTATTTTCGAGGAGTGGAGCAGATAATTCGAAGGTTGAATACAGTCTTGGCAGGCAACAGGCTGGGCCAAGCACCGTTAGCCGCACAGGAAGTAAGGCAGAGGTCACGGGTACAGATGCAAGCCCAGTTTTGAGATTCAGAGCCAGAAGGCAGGAGAAGGCTCGATGGCAGATTTTCAGGGCCTACTTCGCCAAAGCTGAAAACGTGTAAAGTACACTACATAAAGACGTTGGCATAGCATATTTAGGAACGGACTATTCGACCCATTCATGGTGGATCTGAAAGAGGACATGTTAACGTTGGACGCAAATGTATTTGCGTCTTTATAGCTTGAAGGGGAGGGAACTTACATGTACTTGTAGCGTGTACACGGAGTCGGTGGGGTCCAAGATAGGGGACACAATCGATCACAAAATTTATATTTCCTCATTCCCTCCTTGTCCCCTACGGACCCTTCATGATATATCGATCTACATGAATCGATCAATCTGTTCATGTAACATCATTTGCTCTTCTTTCTTCTTTTGACGTTTTGAATGGGAATTTGAATGCGGAATACATGATGTGGCGCACAAGCCGCAAATCGCCGGTCCACATTGTAAACATAGGCAGCAACTGAATACTATGAGAAGGCCAATGCCTAAGAAGGATAGGATCTTCCATCCCCAAGCGGTCAACGTAGTCCAGAACCAACCGGACCAAGTCCAGGTGCCTGGATTCTGATGTATCAGACTTGCAATTTTATGGAGACGTGTTATAGCTTTATATACCGTTGGCGCGTTTTCTGGAATGAAAACACAGCAACTTGACCCGATGACCTTACAAGCTCCACCCCTATCAGCTAGGATGACGTCAATGACGAGACGATTTTGAAGAACAACAACCCGCATGGCGGACTGCTCCTCTGTTAAGTTGCCTAAAGCGGAGGTAGTTTCATTCACTACTGCTTCAAGGGTTCTAGTTAATTTGCGTATCAGTTTACTATTGAAAACAGCACCTAAGTAGGGGAAGAAACCTTTATTGAAGTCTGTGTATTGCTCCCATGCCGTTTCAGTGTAGTCGACAATCGGGAGATCTCTTCGGAGTCTATTGTTTACTAGATTGGTATTTCTGTGATAATCAGGAGGAGCTAGGAAAACAGGTGGCAGAAGGAATGCAATGTAACAGGTACCATCCCAATCTGGAGGCAAACGTATGTATGCGATATGGCCACAAACAAAGTAGGAATGACGTGTAGCTCTAAACGTGGATTTGCCTTGATCACTGAATTCGATCACAGTAGTACATTTACTATGACCTAAGTGTATAGAACCATTCTTTCTGATACATAATTCACCTTTGACTGGTAACACTGACATAGCAGGCAATACTGGTGCAGCTTCGGATTCAACAGTAAGAATCATGAGGTTAATTGTGTAATTACCTAATCCATATACTTCATTTTCTAGATCAGTTCCTGTTCTAGTGGGAAGTCCCTTCTTGTCAGGGTAACAGACTTTAAGTAGAACTGAGTTCAGGTTTCCCCAAACCCAATTCCCATTGTAAACCGCAATGTCAGAATCTAAGGAATTAATCAATCTAAACCATGCCCCACAGGAGCCATTGTGAGTGAACGGGTACGGAAAGAGGGGCAGAACTCCCTTGTATTTCTGGTAGGGAGGGAGTCGGCCACATATCCAGCAGTTTGTAGCATTGTTAGTCTGATGGGAGTGATGTAACATACTAATGAATGTATTGTTGCGCAGCGCGAGTCTGTAAGATAATTCATGGGGAGGTAATTCGCTAAAAGAATGTTCGGTAGTGACATTGTAAGCAGATTGTGCACGCTTGAAAATAGGGTAGTACATGTGTAATAATATACTTGCAGCAATAACAAGAAGGCTTAGGAAAAACATAATTAATAATGTCACTATACAGTGACTACGAAGTGATTTACAATATGCACGTTTCTTGAGTTGTCTCTGTCTATCTCTCTCTCTATCTCGGTCTAGGGGATACATGTCAGAAACTAATTTAACCGATTCACCTAGGGGAGGACTTAAACAATTAAACTGTCTGACTTGCTAGACCGTAGCTTTAGTCTATATTCTTCGGAGGCGGTTTTCTCAACCAGGGGGAGTTTTGAGTCAGTTTGTGGAGGAGGGCAGGGCTTAGAGTCCAAGTCCGAAGGAAGTCCGTGGAATTTCTTGATGTGGCTCGAGTGCAGCCACCCTTTTCTGCCCTCCAATTTAACAGCCGTCCTTGTCGTCAGAAGAACCAACTTCGGGGTCTGCCAGCGGGGCTCCAGTGGGCTTCTCCGGTCAAAATTCCTCACGAACACGAAGTCACCAGGGACCACTTCATGGGGCTTCACCTCGGTGTTGTCGGGAAAGGCTGCAGCTACCTGTGAACGACAAGATTGTAGTGCAGACATCAAGGAGGCAAGATAATCTGTCAGCATAACGCAATCAACATCTGTAATTTTACGAGGTATAGGCGTCCCCCACATATTTGGTGGCCTACCGAAGACCACTTCATACGGGGATAGCCCAGTTCGAGAGTGTGCAACCATCCTCATATAGAAAAGGGCAACTGGCAAGGCTACTATCCAGTCAACGCCTTTCTCTCTACATATTTTTGAAAGTCGGATCTTTAGAGTCTGATTATGGCGCTCCACGAGACCTGCTGCCTCGGGATGCCGGACACAGTGGAACTTCCACTGATACCCTAACAGGAGTGTTATGTGTTTCACAAGCTCGGATGAGAATGGCTGACCGTTATCTGAGTACACGATACGGGGCAAACCATACCGTGGGAAGAACTCGCGAACCAGTTGCTTGGCTGTGGTCGGAGCAGTGTAATCTGGGACTGGATATGCTTCTGTCCATCGGGAAAGTGCACATACGACTACGAGGACATACTTAAATCCTCGACAACGTTCCATCTGGATATAATCCATCTGGAGGACTTCAAAAGGGTGATCGGGAGGCTGAAATCCACCTTTCTCTACAGGAATGCTTTTACCTGGATTGAACTGACAACAAATCATGCAAGTACGCACTTTTTGTTTCGCTGCTGCTCGTAAGTTCTTATTGTACCATATGTGTTGAATGCTATCTAGCATTGCCTTTTCTCCTAGGTGTGCTGGGCTATGTATAGTGTTAATGATGACTTGAACCATAGAATCGGGGAGAAACCATGTAGATTTTCCCTTCGTCATCCATCCCTGATCTGTTTGGATCCCTCCTAGTTCAGTCCACTTCTTTATTTCATCTGGTGTGGCATGTGTCTGTATGTCAATTACATCATGTGCGGGATCCTTGACTGTCATACAGTGTGATTGCGTCGGAACTATTGTCTTTGTCAAGTCAGTTGCATGCATTCGATTCTGGGCAGTTTGCTTAGCTGTTCGGTCTGCCAGGTCGTTACCCTGGGAGATCGTATCGGTAACCTTTGTATGTGCCTTACACTTCATAATAGATATCGCAGTAGGTAGATGTATTGCATCTAACAAGGCTTGAATAAGGGGTGAAGGACTGGGTTCTTTTGGACCCAGCGGTGCCAGGGCACAACACCTGAAACCTTCGTGGGTAACCTGCTCCGGCGTACAAGTCACAGAGACACGGGACACTTCCTTCGGCGTCAAAGAGTCAAGGTTTATTTACTGCAGGGAACACAGAGATCACGACAAGCACACCACGTGCAACTTGGGGAGACTGCTTCAAATTGGTTTTGTGGATCGCTCCTTTTATACAGTTTTTACCCATAGGCTAACATTAAACACAAAGGTTTACAACTCGGTTCCCACATCGAGCTCCCAGAGGGGTCGCTTTGATCGCTTTGAAACATACAAGGTCCGGAACATAAGTGCGGAAACATTTGGCGGTTCCCAACTGTAAAAACCCATCTTCCCACCATTAGCAAATTCCAATCAGCAGTAAAGTGGATTGAAACAGGAACGAAGACAGGTGCAGAGGAAGACGGAGACAGTGGGGAGATCGGAAAGGGTGTAAAAGGGGAGGTGCCGGGAAGCACGAGATACAGGCATCAAAGGGACGTGCCTAATGAGATGCACGGCTGAGACAATAAGTCCGTGTGGAAAGATGGGCCTCAAGCGGCGCCACCTGCCTTACAGTAGCAACCCCCTCGTCATAAAGACACTTTCAAAGGACATGTGTCTTCCGCAAATATCTTGGGAGTCCCAGAGTCGCGAAGCGGACAGCGTCCGTTCGCTGACTACTTGAGGGCAAGAAACAAAATGGATGCCGTATCTAAGATGGAACCCGTGGGTACAGATGAAAAGCCCACATAACAAACGAACGGCTTAAGTTAGCACAGCGAAACTGCGCACACTTACTAGGCTCGTCATTTGCGGTTCACAGATACTAGACTCGACCATATTCGTGCGAGTCGAAAGCACCACTTACAATTGTCACGGAACCTCAGACGCTCCTTTTGCCCTCATGTAGGCAAGCACTAGTCGGAATCATATTCGATATTCATCAGACCATCAAGATGTCGTTGTAGCATAGCTCTGTCCAACCGAGTCCCCTTGGTAACAGGTGGTTGTCTCATACACGTTGTAGCACAGAGGCCACATAAGGCAGGACCACACTGCACACAAAGGCAACACGTGAACAGGAACACTACCACAACCCCGATGATCGTCAGAATCTTCCAACCCCAAGTCGACATCAGGCCCCAAAACCAACCGAGTAGCGTCCAATCCCCTACATCCACGTGTATGGATTCGGAGATCTTATGCAACTTCGAGATGGCTTGATAGACAGTAGGAACATTATCAGGTATGAAAATGCAACAGCTCGAATGGATCACTTTACATACCCCACCACGATCTGCCAAGACGACATCTAAAACCATACGGTTTTGTAACGTCATAAGTCTCTCCGCCTGAAGTTCTGTGGTGATATTACCAAGGGCACTGGCAGTAACATTAGCTGTCGATTCCACCACTCGAGTCAAATGTCTCAGGTTCCTACTATTGACCATAGGTCCCCAAAACGGGAGGAAACCCTTGAAAAAGTCTCCTGCCTCTTGACCGGCAGTATCCTCTTCGCTAATTACGCCTCGTACAACTCTAGTCTTATGGTAATCGGCATCTACAGTAAACGTCGGAGGCAACAGATTTGCAACAAAACATGAGCCCATAAAGTCTGAGGGCAACCATGTATATGCACGATCATGACAGATGAAGTACGTACCCTTGGCAGCCAGAAGCACAGGGATCGGGGACATTGACAGAACGTAACTTTCAGTGCAAGCACTTACTCCAAGTGAGGCTTGCGAACCACGACCCACGATACAAAAATTACCAGTGTGGGGTACGACCCATATCGGAGGCGAGCTTTTAAGCTGCTTTTCATTAGTGAACGTACTATATTCCCCTCTATCCGGTGCCCTATAGGCTTGTACCTCTGCCTTAGGGATGGGAAAAGCATCATAGATCTCATCTTCCAAATCCTGTATTATCATCGATACCACCCACTGCCACGAGGTAGGACCCGGTTTGGGGGAACGTTCTGGAGAGGGGTGGAAACCTAGTGCGCTTCGAAGCATTGTTTGGTATGCTCGAGCTGACCCTTGGGAACTATACGGTAACACCAGATATGGAATTCCCTTACCCGTAGTATGTGGCATCAACCCACACACCCAACAATTAGTAGTGTTAACCACTAACTGATGCTGATGGAGGAGCTGGATAAAGGAATTGTTGCGGAATTCTACACGTCTAGCCTGTTCGTGTTCCGGTAGAATATGAAAGGAATGGGGAGAAGCAGTAGTAGCAGTAGAAGTAACGTTAGAGCAAGGAGTGGGAGTAGGGGTAGGAAGTAAAAAGTAAGACATAGCATAATACACCCCACCCGCCAAGAATGCAGAAGTAGTTAAAAACAGTACCAACAACTGGAATACAAAACATTTAGTACGACTAAGTTTCTGCAGTTTGACTCTATACGCCTGAGCTCCTTCCAAATCGCTCAGCTTCGAAAATGCCATTTCCCTACGACCGTCCGCAACGTTTCTTGACGCACTTCGTTCTGTGCAGCAATAGTCAATCCCCAGGAGTTCCTAGGAACCGACGGCCTTTAACCTAGCGTCAAGACCTACTGTCCAGAAGGAAGTACGCGCGCGGCCCTACGGCCCTCAATACACAATGTATTTTATTTAGCACAAAAAATCAGCTGTGGAAGGAAAAAGATACAAAAATCTCAATATATGTACAAACAATTTTCAATCATACGAGATGTTCAAAGTTGATCAGGGGAAACGAGGATATTGCAGTTATCAGTTTCAGCAAAGCAAGAAAACAATTTTATTTGTCCTTAGTATGAGAACGCAAAGAATATCGATGTTTCCCGGGACGTGTCTGCTCGTCAAATAAAGGATCCGTTGAAGAGACAGCGTCCTGCTGATCAGTTTGTTGATTTGGTCTCGAGTCTTTTGCTGACAATGTTCCAACAGTGGCTTTCTGCTGCGCCGAGTGTTCACCAACAAGTTGTGCGTCGCTAAAAGGTACAAACGCCGGCAATGTCTCTGCTTCTGTTGACGCAATGCCTTTCCTCACCCACGGGTCTGCCGGCAAAGGAATAGGGACTCGCTTACAATGGGTAGCATGTACCCAGTTCTTCCGTCCCTCAAGACGAACGGCAGTCCTCGTGGCCAAGAGCACCTGGTGAGGTCCAACAAAACGGGGGTCCAGATTCTTCTTGCGCGAAAAATTACGGGTGACAACCCAATCACCGGGCTGGAGCTGGTGGCCTGGACCCTCCGTCTGCGTCGGCAAGGCGTCATAAACCTGTTGATGAATTAACCTCAGTTTAGCAGTCAAGTCATGTAAGTAGTCAATCAACATCGGGTACTCAAGATCAACGAATATACCTGGCCTAGGAACCCCCCACACATTCGCAGGACGGCCGAACACTATTTCATAGGGACTAAGCCCTATTCGGGAGTGTACAGTCGCCCTAGTTGACAGTAATGCTAGAGGCAAAGCGTCAGGCCACGAAAGTCCAGTCGTAGCCTGAATCTTCGCTAATTTTAGCTTAAGGGTACCATTGTAACCTTCAACCAATCCAGCTGACTGGGGATGATTGGCGCTATGGAATTTTTGATTAATTCCAAGGCCCTTACACACACTCTTCATCACACTTCCAACAAACTCACTTCCGTTATCTGACCACACGACTCTAGGCATTCCGTACCGAGGAAAGTATTCCTTCAGTAGGATTTTCGCAGTAGACAAAGCAGTGTTGTCTTTGAGGGGATAGGCCTCAATCCATCGGGAGAATGCGCAAACCACAACCAAAACGTATTTCAGGTTATTGCATCGCTCCATATGGATGAAGTCCAATTGGATCACCTCAAAGGGATACAAAGGAGGAGCAAAACTGCCAGGGGGAGTTGGGGTTCCTTTGCCAGGGTTGTACATTATACACACCATACAATTCTTCACCAGACGTTCAGCACACCTCGTAATACCATCATTCTTCCACACATCAGCCAACAACTTGCAAATGCCTTTCGCGCTAATATGTGCTAGCCCATGTGCCATTGTCACAACGGCTAGTACATACGCATCCGGCAACATCCATCTTTTCTGATCCGACAAATCAATCCAGCAACCATTCGCATCCAACCTTCCCGTACTTTCTTTCCATTTCATTTTTTCAGTGTCGGTGGCCTCATTCTGAATTGCTTTCACGCTCTCTATAGTATTCTCACACATACTCGATTCTGTAGGCCACCTAACCGAACTCGTCACATACATTCGAGTGCTAAGGTTCCGGGCAGTCCCCTTAGCAATTTCATCTGCAAACGCGTTACCACGACCAACATCATCCGTCACCTTGCGATGCGCACTACACTTAACAATTGCAACTTGAGCAGGCAAAGTCAATGCATCCAAAAGATCGTTCACGAGCTGGCCATGCTGTATTTTCGTGCCGTGCGACGTGAAGAAACCACGCTCTCGCCACAACCGTCCAAAGCTATGCGCTACACCGAAAGCATACTGACTATCGGTGCACACATTCACACGTTTATCTTTTGCTAATACACATGCTCTAGTAAGAGCAATCAGCTCTGCAGCTTGGGCAGAATTCTGATTCAATCTCGCAGTCTCAACAACAGTATTCAACGTCACAACAGCATAAGCAGTAGTCACATCGCCATTCGGCAATTTAAAACATGACCCATCCACATACAGGGTGCCGTCAGGGTCTTCCAATGGGGTGTTTTTAAGGTCCACTCGACCTTTTGTTTCCTCTTCTGTACGCAAGTAACAGTCATGTTTTGCTACTTCATCTGACTCTGCACTAATTGGTAACAAAGTTGCCGGGTTTAGGACATTACAACGTTTTATCTGAATGTGGCTTGCCAAGAGCGTCAATTCGTACCCAGACAACCTTGCACTCGTCAAGTGCTGAGTTTTCGTTCGATTCAAAAGAGTATCGACTGCATGCGGAACCATCACCGTAAGCATATTATCCATGACCAATCCTGCTGATTGTCGGATGGAGACCGCAGCTGCCGCAGTTGCTCTCAAACAACTCGGCAATGCTCTAGCTACTGGGTCTAAGGTCGAGGAAAAATATGCACATGGACGTTGCTTACCACCAAAAGGTTGCGTTAAGACACTCAACGCACAACCTTCCCTCTCGTGAACATATAACGTGAACGGCTTGCTGTAATCAGGGGTGCCTAACACAGGAGCCGAACACAATGAATCACGTAATTCAGAAAAACTTTTCTGACATTCTTCCGTCCATGGTAAAGGAGTTGGAACATCCTTGCACGTAAGAGCCACCAATGGTTTCGCTAGCAATGAAAAATTTGGAATCCACTGCCTGCAGTACGACGTGATACCTAGAAAGGCACGCACATCTCTTTGGGTTTGTGGCACAGCCATTCGCGCAATTGCTGCAATTCTCTCTGGGGTCAATCTCCTTCCCTCCTTTGACAATAAGTGACCTAGATAGGTTACTTCTTGACAACAATATTGGAGTTTAGAAGGTGACACCTTGTGATTTAAGTCACAGAGATGTTGCAGCAACGATACCGTAGCAAGTTTGCAAATGTCCTGAGTATCAGCAGCCACCAATAAGTCGTCGACATATTGGATTAAAGCCGCACCAACCGGCAACCTAAACGCATCCAATTGACCCTTCAAAGCTTGACTGTAAATCGATGGACTTTCACAGTAGCCTTGAGGAGCGCGTTTGAACCGGAAGCTACGTCCACCAAGAGAGAAACCGAAAAGGTCTCTGCTCTCTTCGGCAATCGGGATGCTGAAAAACGCATTTTTCAAATCAATCACCGAAAACCATGAAGCAGTAGCTGGAATCAGAGTCAGTAGCGCCGTGATGTCAGGCACAACAGGGAATTGAGGAACCACAATTTTATTTACCTCCCGTAAATCGATAACAAAACGATAAACAGGCGGTTTGGTAGGATCAGTACGTTTAAGAATGGGCAGTACAGGGCTGTTGCACACGTTTCCCCGAGTCTCCTCAATAACATCTTTCTCGATCAAATCATAGATGATCGCTAACAAAGCTCGTTCACCATCAAGGGAGATACGGTACTGGGGAATACGTGGCAATCGCACATTCGATTTCAACTGAACAACATAAGGGGAGATATCAAGTAGGCCCACATCGTTTGGACCCGTCGCCCACAAAGACGCAGGAAGAGAATCCAATTCCGGTGGAAGCTTATCGAGGGACAAATACATGGGAGAGACTACTTTCTCTCCGAACGTAAGCTTTACACCCGCAGGAGAACAATACAAAGTTGCATACAAACGTTTAAGCAAATCCAGACCCAAAAGATTCTCACCACAACCAGTGGTTAAAATCAACGGAGCATCGAGCTCACGAGGCCCAATTTTAAGGGGCAAAGGGCGCGAAACTGGATTGCTAACAGGGGCGCCAGAGAATCCAACGGATACATTTGTTAAGCCAGACAAAGGTGCGCCAGGGAGTTTCGAATGCATGATAGAACTTTTCGCTGCACCAGTGTCCAACAGAAAAGGCTCAACGACGCCCGATGTAGCAACTGCGACGTAAGGCCCTCTCTGATCAACCGGAACTGATACCACTCCCTCTCCTTGTCTTTGGCTGTCCTAGTAATTACTGTCGTCAGTTCCCTGATCGACGTAATAATCGTCTACATTGTACTGCGCAGATCGTCCTTGCGATGATCCACGCTGATCGAAACAATTATTAGAATTTGATGAGTTGTCAGAGCGGTCGTTCTGAGCACCACGACCTCTACCACGTGATGCATTCTGCGAACCACCTCGGCCTCCTCTAGACGAATTACCACTATTACGATCATTTAAAGCAGGACAATCAAATTTAATGTGTCCCTCCTGTCTACAATAAGCACATTGGTTGTACCCTAGGGAAGATCTGTTGAAAGAGCAATCATTACGCGATTGCGATCGATTCGATTGCGACTGTGATCTATTCTGTTGAGACGCATTCTGATTAGAACGCGGCGGATATGCTTGTTGTAACAACACTTTAGTTTTCAGCTCTTTTGTCTTTTTATCAGCGCGGTCAGTTTCCTCTTTTTCTCTATTTTCGTAATATTGTGCCGTAGCCAGAATCTGAGCTGAGGTAGAAACGGCCCACGCACTTTCTGAATTCTTCAATTTATTGCACAAGTCGGGCAATAAGTTCGATACAAATTTATCCACAAACAGCCTTTGTCCACCCTCAGTACCCATATCCTGTCCACTATGATCAACGAATGTTTCCTCAAACCTCGTAAAGAAGTCTGAAACACTCTCGTCTTTCTTTTGCTTACAGGCTGACAACTTATCCCAATTTACCTTCATAGCTGGCATAAGCGTCTTCATTAATGTAATGATTCGCTGGGGAAGAAGTTCGATCAACTGATCGGGTTTAGTAGCAGCCGCTTGTCCAGCGTCTGCCGCTATAATAGCATTTCAATCACCACCTAATTCATTTACGTGATCTTGGTGACGAATCTTAGCCCATACCGGTTGCGGTACGACATTGCCAAACAACATGTCGATATCGGCAAGATTCATTACCGTAGCATCTACGAGCTGCGACAATTCCTTATAATACCCAGCAGGGTTTTTGCGAGGGTCGGGCAAAGTTTGTTTCACCTGAAGTACTTCCGATCGTTTCCATGGGAGATGTATCCACACTCTCTGGAAATGCGCCGCTATTGGGTTATTAACATCGGTATTATCAGCAGGTACCCAAACCGGCGGAACTTCACGCATAGGATATTGGCCAGACTCAGCTTGTTGGCGTTCAAGATCCTCTACAAACAGTGCGCGAGGAATGGGAGCTAGACGGAAAGACAGCAACTGCTCGATAGCACGTCGGACATTAGTATCGACAATCAGTCCAGTTGCGAACTGAAGCCGAAGATTAGACAGGGCGGTCAGCACCTCGTCAGGCGCAACAGCCGCTATCTGATCATGTAAAAGTTTGCACATTTCGTCAAACACATACCTCTGAGTCGGTATGTTGAATTGACTAAATGTTTCAAGAACAACACGG
Source organism: Lissotriton vulgaris (assembly GCF_964263255.1). NCBI lineage: Eukaryota > Metazoa > Chordata > Amphibia > Caudata > Salamandridae > Lissotriton > Lissotriton vulgaris. The sequence continues at coordinate 1,122,129,310 of NC_141687.1, forward strand.
GGTGGATTTCTCTGCGGGTTGTCCATCCAACCCATCGCCATATTGTACAGTGCAGCGCGTTCTCTATTAGCAGGAAGCTGGCTACGTCTCTGAGGACCATCGGAACCAGCAGACCCAAAAACAGGTCCGAGCGACTGAAAGAAGCTAGCCGCAATGGGAGAATTACGATTACGAGTAGAGGGACAAGAGTAAGACACAGGACTAACAAGAGAAGGAGTAGAAACATTAGCAACGACAGGGGTTAACAACACAGGAGCAGTAGTGTGAGCAGGAGTATGTGGAAGCGGAGGAGCAGTAGGAATAGACACAGGCACAGGAGCAGGAACAGTCGGAAGAGCGGGTGCAGGTTGAGGAATAGGCGGAGGAATAACAGGTGGGAGAACAGGTACGGCAGGGACCACAGGAGCTGCGGTACCCTGTACGTACGGAGGTGGCGACTTCATAAGATAGGACATTAAAGGATCCTCAACTGCCTCTTCCTTCTTATCCGACTCCGTAGGCAAAGCAGGATAGCATTTATCTATGGTCATACGTTGCAGCCTCTCAAACACTTCCTTATCCTTCTCCTCCTTATCACGCTGGAACTGCTCAGCTTTCTTTACAATAGTAGCAACATTATCTCGCTCACTACGTTTATTCTGTCTGATCTCTTTCTGTCGGGCTTCCTTACGCCACAACCGAAAGGCATCAAACATGGCCGGCCTAGATTTACGTTCGAACAACTTAATTTCCAAATTATCTAAGATCGACGCTTCGAAGCTACCATGAGGTGGCCAACGAAGATCGCCGTCTTTCTTTGTATATTTTATCCAATAATCGTTAAAAGCAATCGGGCCTAGCCCATGTTTGCTATATAAGTCATAAGTAGGAGTTCCTACCGGAGGTATCGGACACGAGTCCTCCAGCAGGGAATCCGCACCACAAGGTCTAAAGCAACTGAACAAAGTACTGCGACCAGGCATCTTGCACGCTAGCCGAGTTTCACAAACTTCAAGGGTTACGGGATTTACCAAGTCCCAGCAAGAACAAAACCCTCGGTCTTTGGCGGCTGCAGTCGTCAAACAAATACAACAACAAAGGTACGCTAGCAAAGTGTCACCGACAAAAACACTCACACAGCGTGTACAACAACAACAAACCACTAGTGTTTACAACAAAGACACTCGCTAAAGTGTCTACAACCAAGGATTCTGGGAGCGACCCACAAATACTTAACTCAAAGATCAATGGCGTCCTCAGGAAGGCCCGTCAATCGTCTCGCTATACCAAGGTCTACGCCAGGCGCCAAAACAGGTCTACAGTCAGGGCAGCAGTCCGTCGCAGCCGTTAGGAGGCGGGAATCTTCGCGGGAAAAGTCTTCGGGCCACTTATTTCGACAACAGGATCGATGAAGCGGGGTGCACCTTCCCTCGGAGATTTCACACGAAGTTCCTCACGATCGTCGGGCTTGGACCGGTACCACTGATGCAGCCCCACGTTGGGCGCCAACTGAAGGACTGGGTTCTTTTGGACCCAGCGGTGCCAGGGCACAACACCTGAAACCTTCGTGGGTAACCTGCTCCGGCGTACAAGTCACAGAGACACGGGACACTTCCTTCGGCGTCAAAGAGTCAAGGTTTATTTACTGCAGGGAACACAGAGATCACGACAAGCACACCACGTGCAACTTGGGGAGACTGCTTCAAATTGGTTTTGTGGATCGCTCCTTTTATACAGTTTTTACCCATAGGCTAACATTAAACACAAAGGTTTACAACTCGGTTCCCACATCGAGCTCCCAGAGGGGTCGCTTTGATCGCTTTGAAACATACAAGGTCCGGAACATAAGTGCGGAAACATTTGGCGGTTCCCAACTGTAAAAACCCATCTTCCCACCATTAGCAAATTCCAATCAGCAGTAAAGTGGATTGAAACAGGAACGAAGACAGGTGCAGAGGAAGACGGAGACAGTGGGGAGATCGGAAAGGGTGTAAAAGGGGAGGTGCCGGGAAGCACGAGATACAGGCATCAAAGGGACGTGCCTAATGAGATGCACGGCTGAGACAATAAGTCCGTGTGGAAAGATGGGCCTCAAGCGGCGCCACCTGCCTTACAGTAGCAACCCCCTCGTCATAAAGACACTTTCAAAGGACATGTGTCTTCCGCAAATATCTTGGGAGTCCCAGAGTCGCGAAGCGGACAGCGTCCGTTCGCTGACTACTTGAGGGCAAGAAACAAAATGGATGCCGTATCTAAGATGGAACCCGTGGGTACAGATGAAAAGCCCACATAACAAACGAACGGCTTAAGTTAGCACAGCGAAACTGCGCACACTTACTAGGCTCGTCATTTGCGGTTCACAGATACTAGACTCGACCATATTCGTGCGAGTCGAAAGCACCACTTACAATTGTCACGGAACCTCAGGGGACCGTGTTGAATGTTGGCACCGTGAGAAGTTAAGTAACCTCTCTCTCGCCAAAGGACTCCGAAATCGTGAACGACTCCGAATGCATAACGTGAATCAGTGTATATGTTAACTCTCTTATTTTTGGCTTGAATACAGGCTTGTGTCAGAGCGATGAGTTCTGCTGCTTGAGCTGACAGGGTGTCGATACAATTTGTTTCTATAACTTCGGTGTCTGTTGTGACTGCGTAAGCTGCCACTAATTCTCCTGTACCTGTTCTCATACATGAACCATCCACATAAAGTGTCAGGTCTGGGTCTGGTAATGGGACATCTGTCAAATCTTGTCTGGGTTTTGTCGTAATAGTGATGACTTCGATACAATCATGTTTTAATGGGTCTACACCGCTTAATGGCAAAAGTGTGGCAGGATTCAATGTGCTGCAGCGTCTGATTTCTATATGTGGTTGAAACAATGTCAATTCATAACCTGTCAGTCTTGCTATGGTCAAGTGTTGGGTCTGTGTACGATTTAAAAGAACTTCCACGGAATGTGGAACTTGTACTGTCAGTTGATGTCCTAATACTATGGAATCGCTCTGTCTGATTGCTAGAGCTGTCGCTGCGACTGATTTCAGACATGCAGGTAACGCTTGGGCTACTGGATCTAATGTGCTAGAAAAGTAAGCACATGGTTTGTGTGAACCTGCTTGTTCCTGAGTGAGGACTGACAAGGCAGTACCTTCACGTTCTGTAACAAAAAGTGTAAAGGGCTTACTGTAACATGGTGTTGCTAAAACTGGTGCTTGACATAAGGCTTTCTTTAAGTCTTCAAAAGCTTGTGTATGTTCCTGAGTCCAAGGGAGGACAGTCGATGTCGCTGCCTCCTGAGTTGTCAACTGAATGAGTGGCTTTGCCAGAAATGCATATTGTGGAATCCATTGTCTGCAGTACGAGGTGAGGCCTACGAAAGCCCGTACCTCCTTTTGTGTTTTCGGTGGTGACATGTTTACAATTAGCTGGATGCGATCTGGAGTGAGCTGTCTCCCCACTTTGGACAGCAAGTGACCCAGGTACACAACTTGCTGAACACAGAATTGCAGCTTTGAAGGGGAAACCTTGTGCCCCTTGTCAGCCAGGAAATTTAAAACCGTCAGTGATGCTTTTTCACATTCGGGTTCGCTTCGTGCGGTGATCAGCAGATCATCGACATACTGGAGTAGGGCGGTGTTAACAGGCATATGGATATTGTCAAGTTGTCTTTTCAGTGCTTGGCTATAGATGCTGGGGCTTTCTGTGAACCCTTGAGGTGCGCGTGAAAATTTGAAACTTCGTCCATGTAAACTGAATCCGAACAAGTATTGGCTTTCTGGATCAATTGGGACGCTAAAGAAGGCGTTCTTGAGGTCAATTACAGTAAAGAACGTTGCTTCTGAATCAATAGCTGTTAGTAATGAAGAGATATCTGGAACCACAGGATACTGTGGTACGATGCATTTATTCAATTCGCGCAGATCAATGACTAGTCGATAAACAGGTGGTGCTTTTGGATCAGTACGTTTAAGAACTGGGATGATAGGAGAATTACATACATTGGAGTCAGTTTCCACAACCACTCCTTGTGCAATGAGCTCGTCAATGATTCTCAGTAAAGCCACTACAGCATCTGGAGGTAACTTGTATTGTCGAATTCGTGGTAATACCACTCCTGCTTTGAGTGTGACTCAATATGGTGTAATGTGCATACAACCTACATCGGTGGGGCCTTTCGCCCACAAGTGTGCAGGTACACTCTGTAACCGGGGATCCATGTCTCTTAATACATAATGGCCTTTGAAATCTCGCAAGAATAATCGTACTCCTTCCGGAGAACAGCATATTATAGCTCCTAGAGCTTTCAGTGTCTTTATACCTAATAGGTTTTCTGGACATGATTTTGTAAGTAACAAATCTGTAGTCCGTGTCAAAGGACCGACTGCGAGGGGAAGTGGCTGTGATACTTCATTAATAATAGGCTTTCCTGAAAATCCAAGGGAAACATTCTGTGAGCCTGAGAGGGGTGCCCCTGGAACCTCATTGTGACTGATTGTGGTCCTGCTTGCCCCTGTGTCAATTAAAAACTTTCTGTCTTTTCCTAACACTTGACTGTGTACATAAGGACCCTCTTGATCTACAGGAACTTCAATAAGGGGCAAGCCAAACTCCCTCTCTAGGCTGTTTCATGTGTACCGCTGATAATCAGGGTAGTCATTCTGTGCGTACTGGTACATCTGTTGTGTTGTGTTCTGTGTTGCAGTAATAGGCTGTTGCTGTGGCACTGCTACAGTTTGTGATGAAGCTGGCATAGGCGGAATATGTTGTGTATTCTGTGGTACTTGTTGCTGGGCTTGATCTTGTCTAGGTACACGCGGTCTCTCCTTGGTCTTACCCGTGGAGATATTGTGTTTCAGAACTGCACAATCGTTTACATAATGACCTGGCTGTTTGCAATAGTTACATGTCCCTTTAACAGGAGCCGTCGAATTACTAGGCTGGGTTGCACCCTTTTTGTGACCATCAGCAGGAACTGACTGGGCAACTAACATTTTCATTTTCGTGTCTTTCATACGTCTTTGTTCATGTTCTTGTTCTTCTCTAATTCTATTCTGGTGGTACTGTAACATTTGTAACATTTGTGAAGGGGTGTTAGCTTGCCAGGTGCTTTCGACTTTCAGTACTCTGTTCTTAACCTGGGGCAGTGAATTCTCAACTAATTTTGTTACAAAAAGGTGTGGATAGGACTCGCTACTTGGTTTCAGGCCGCTATTAATACCAAAACATTTCTCAAATCGAGTATAAAAATCACTAGTGTCTTCATCGGGTTTCTGTTTACAGGCTGAGATTGCACCCCAATCTTCCTTTTTCGTACTTAATAAACGTGGCAACACTTGTACTAACAATCCTGGTAATGCTTTAACCTTATCCCCGAGCCCTTGGCCTGGAATTCTAGTATTTTCTTCGTTTTCTAATGCAGTCCAATCAATCTTTGCATTTCCCACTTCCCATTCTTTTTCCTTAAGTTTCTCATAAATACCAGGAGGCAGTAGTACTTTCAATATCTTCATAAGGTCGGGATAAGTATAGTCACCCATGAGTAACATGTCTTTTATTTCACGGTGAAAACCTACAGGATCTTTATCATGGCTAGGTACTAGTTTCTTCATTTCCAATAATTCTATTTTGGTTATGGGTGTGAACACAAACACACGTCTAAGTGTATCATCGGCATTCTGAACTGGGTGCACTTCTCGTAACGGATTCTGTCTATCCAGGTAATACATTTTTCTTTCCATGGAGTGTGCTGAATCAGATTGTGGACATAGGAAGGCACTATATCTGTGTCGCTGTTCTAGAATTACCTTAATTAGATCGGTACCTAGACCTCTCCATTTATTCATGAGTAGTTCTGCTAATATATCAGGCAGGGGGCCTGGATCGGAATGTTGGCTTCTATATAATAGAAGTAGGTGCTGTATCATGTATGTACCAGCTAAACGCTGTTCACTTGGTGTCATGTTAAAAAATGTGTGTGCTAACGCATCATCACTATATTTCTCGGGACTGTCAGCCCATTGTACTGCTGACCTCGCTAATTCTTGTTCATCCATAGAATCTAGTACATGGTACCCCATTCGTTCTCTAAGTCTGTTATCAGTAGCTTGAAATAAGTGTTCAGGAGTTCTTGGGTTACACATGGCTTCTTGAAAAATTCTTTTACTTTCTGGACGCACTGGGCGCATTGAATTATTAAAGGGTCGTCCTTTACCTACATACGCTATCGTTTCTCTCACCGGTAATTGTGTTTGTCCTGTAGCTTCTTCTGATGGCTCCTCTTCTGAGGACTCAAACTTGTCTGATTCATTTTCTGGTTCTATCTGTCTTGTTTCATGTATTTTTATTACTACGCTTCTGATTCTTTGATACATGTTTTTTATACAATTCTGTTTATCATGGCTCCCGTCTGCTATATTCTGACCCCATCTATGAAGTGCTTTCATTTCCTCCGGGTCCATCCCCGGCCTATCTTGTTCTCTTATTAAGCAGTTTATAAAAAACCGTAATATCTTGGCTTGAATGTCAACTTTCTGGTGAGCCATGGCTTCCTTAATACTTTCAGGTCCCTGCCCTGTTTGGACAAAACGATATATTCTGTCTAGATGTTCAACCATTCCGGGTAGGGTCAACAAAAAGTTGGTGACCCGCCTTAGTCGTACTGATGCTAGTATTAATCTTTCATCATTTCTACCGGGTACTGGATCATATCTACAATCCCCGAGACGGTCTTTTATTATATCGAAATCGGCTGATCGAGGTGTGCGTTGTTGTGCTAGATCCCTGTAAGTCATTCTATGTACTTGTGGAGGTGTCTGGAAACCTATTGCTCCTCCGGACGCGCCTCCTGAGGCACTGCCTCCGAAAGGGTTGTTCGGATGTAAAGTGGGAGGAATGGGTGCGGGAAGAGTTGGAAGAACGGGAGGAAGACCAGGAGGGACATTCGGAACGGGAGGAAGAGGTGGAGGAGTAGCTTGTCACGGGGGTAGGAGCTGATTGTCTCGGGGTCGAGCGCCGCCAGGAGGAGGTGTACGCGGCGGTGCGGCATTAGCATATGCGGGCGCTACATCATCTAGATAGGAAGAAAGGAAAATGTCCTTCGCGGTTTTGGGATGCATTTTAGTCGGGAGCATGGGAGGTGGTAGATCTTTTGGTACTTCCGGAGTGGCCTTAGGTAAACCTTCGGCCAGGAGAGGATACATACCATTCCTAAGGGTGTTTAGTTGTCTGTCTACTTGTTCTATTTTTACTCGGATACCTTCCTCAACTAATACGTTTTCTTGGGCCTTGTCTGAATCCTCTTTCCTTTTCTCTTCTTTTCTAAGTGCTTTTTCTGTACGCCTATGTGATTCTTTACGCCATAATTCGATGGCATCCTTCTGTGACTGTCTGGCTTTCTTTTTTCGTAATGCTTCTTCTACTCTTATGATACACTCTGAATCCCATGTCCCTGCAGCGGGCCATCTCTGATTCTCTGCTAGATCTTTAGTGTAGTCCACCCATAAATCGAGAAATAAAACGGCATCTAGGCCGTGCTTGTGGTACATAAAGTACCCTGGAGTGTCCCTAGGTGGGATGGGAACAGCTTCCTCGAGTACCCCTTTTCTAGTCTTTATCTGTCTTAATTTGGAGAACAACGGCATCTTAAAAAAAATCTGGCTACTTAGTGCTTACTCAGATATGAACACAATGAACACAATAATCACAATAATGACGATCGAACAATCACTCATACCACGACATTTCGAGACACTTTAAAACATTTTGACATGAATGATAACAATTAGAATGTAACTAGCTAACTGCATAATACTAGATACACTGCTCAACAGTGCAGACTGGATATACTGCTAAACAGTACAGATACACTGTCTAAAACAGTGCAGACCAGGTCTGTGTACCCAAACCTGTCTTGACCGGCACAAACTAATGCGCACGTCTAGATGCGTCCCCAGCAACGGTACTCACCGGGAAGCACGGAAACAGAAGGCCTCGGAAACCCTGGACTGGACTCGACTGGATTCGGACTGGATTCGGACTCGACTCGTGACGCAGATACTTCGGAACTTCGGAACCTGGTGGGCCTCCGTATACCTCGGATCTTGCTCTCTCAGCTAGGCTCTGGTCGGGATCCTCCGCACTTCTCACCGCCTCGTCTGGGTGTCGATCGCGGCCTCAGTCACCTCCATTGGCCCGAGGGAGATACAGGAAATCCTGCGGGTACGCGTAGTTTCCGTCCGGCTGTGGCAGGGGGCTAAGCCTGCAAAGCACCTCCGGCGGGTGAGAGGGGGGAGGGGTCCCTATTCGGGCACCAATTATGTGGTAAAATTAATTACCTGGTACTGAATTTCTATGCGGTAAAGTCAATAAGAATAACTCATAATAAATAAGAGGCAAAATCCGTGATATTTGAGGTTTCTCAAAAAGGGTTTTATTCCTATAAAAGGAATTGGGTGATCAGCATATTGGCTCGAGCCAAGGTGGCATACCGTTCCGTCACCACGCAGGTTCGGGAAGGGACAGACTGACAGAGTCAATGGTAATATGCGAGTATGCAAGTATGCGACAATACATTATTGACAGGCATTCATATATATAGTCAATGCATTACAGTACAGGCATATGCAGGAGGCGTAACAGCTGAGAAGAGAGATAAGAGTGCATGTACGTAATACAAAAAGGCGTTACAATAGGCGTGCATGAAGGCGTGAACAAGAACGTCATTTATCATGATGTCACAAGTAGGCGGATCCAGGAGTGAATCCGGCGGTGTCAGCAAAAATATATGGCAGAGATGCGTGCGCAGCAGTATGACGTGTAATGTACGTGTAACTTGAGGGGTGAAGGGGGACTTGACATTTAGCCCTACATGTGGAGACAGATGTCTGGATGTCAGATCAACCTAATCCCAAATCGTATCTAATATCTCATGTTTAAGGAACTGTATTATCTGGAAGGGAAAGGTCTCTCGGACAAGAGGCTATTCTATACTGACTGTGAGTGCGTGTATGAGCGTCTACGTGTCTGCATGAGATGCGAGGGGTGCGAGGGAGGGCATGGGCCTACCATGGAAACAGAGCCATGAATTACTTGCATAGAGACAGTGAGGCCAAGCCCTTTGCTCTGCAGCTGGAAGGATGTTGACATGAAACTACTAGACAGGAATGTATTTTCGAGGAGTGGAGCAGATAATTCGAAGGTTGAATACAGTCTTGGCAGGCAACAGGCTGGGCCAAGCACCGTTAGCCGCACAGGAAGTAAGGCAGAGGTCACGGGTACAGATGCAAGCCCAGTTTTGAGATTCAGAGCCAGAAGGCAGGAGAAGGCTCGATGGCAGATTTTCAGGGCCTACTTCGCCAAAGCTGAAAACGTGTAAAGTGCACTACATAAAGACGTTGGCATAGCATATTTAGGAACGGACTATTCGACCCATTCATGGTGGATCTGAAAGAGGACATGTTAACGTTGGACGCAAATGTATTTGCGTCTTTATAGCTTGAAGGGGAGGGAACTTACATGTACTTGTAGCGTGTACACGGAGTCGGTGGGGTCCAAGATAGGGGACACAATCGATCACAAAATTTATATTTCCTCACTACACCTCTGCCAATGCACTCCAATTTTCACTTACTGCACATGCTTATTATTTCATTACTAGCTCTAAATCCCAGTCAATGCACCTCATTGCTGACCTGCTATCATGGCGCTTTTGTTAATATTTCAGAATGAGATCTATGCATTTGCTTGTAAGAGGATCCTCTACCACAGCCTGAAGCAACCTTTCTACTCTGCCAATCCACAAAAGCCAGGATATATAGCATTCCCTGCTATTCCAGGAGAGCTAATGATGGGTGTACCGCGGGTGGAATTGGGAAAAATCCAAATTTTCTGTTTTGTGAAGTTGTATTTTATTTTAAGATGTGCTAAATTCCAGTGGGCCAAGCTAGTACAACAAACAAAAATATTATAAATAAATAACACTGGTTGTGGGGAAGTTCTCTGAGAAACAGCGGGGCAGATTTACAATAACTGGCGCATCCCCAGGGATGCGCCAGTTATTGTGTGCCGCAGCTCCGCACCCATGATGCGCCACATTTACAATGCGGCGCACCATGGGGCAAAAACGGCACAGATGCGTGACGCATCTATGCCGTAAAGGTGGCGCATTGCTGGAGTTGCGTCGCGAGCGCGACGCAGCTCCAGCAAGGCTCGGGGGTGCCCTATCTGTCCAATGCTGCGTCAAGCCTTACGCCTGCTTCAAGCAGGCGCAGGGTTTTGACGCAGCATTGGCCTGAAAGTGACTGAGTGAAATTTTGTAGATTTCACTCAGCCACTTTTGCGAGGCGCACCTTCCCCGGAACGCCCACACTGCGCCGGAACGCCCACATGCGGCGCAGGGCTTTACAACATGACGCATCTGCCTAGATGCGTCACGTTGTAAATGGGTTGCAGGGATGCGCCACGTTTACGCCGCCGTTGCGTGACGCAAACGTGGCTCAAGTCCAACATAAATCTGCCCCAGCATCTTTACATTTTGTTTTCTCTGAAAATCAAATAATAGTCTCACTTGTCTCCGCAAACAAAAAACATGGGGGCATATTTACAAGTCCCTTGCACTACCGGCGCGTCACTTTTTGTGACGCATCAGTGGTGCAGTGTGGTGCTCTATATTCACAAGAACACGTAAAGCCACCCTGTGTGGCTTTTCGTGTACTTGTCAAAACAGCCATGAGTGTTTCTGTGGGTGGAGAAATACTTTACGTTTCTCCTCATTTTTTCCTCTTTCTATGCGTGCAGCATTCTGCAGCATGCGTACAAAGAGGAAAATACCTCTGGTGCTGCAAGGGTACCTGTGTTGGATCATGGCAGCCAATTGTGAGCCAGTTCAGGGCAGAACTCAGGGATACATCATATTGGTATAAATATGACGGATCCCATTGCTCCAAAAGTAACACAGAGCGGCTTAGCCGGATGGCTTGCAACACCACGTTGCATTACTTCATTGTAAATATGGCCCATGGTTAGTTGTAAAACATTTCTTCAACAACGCACATTATTTCAAGCTCATTAAAAACTCCGGTGCAAAATTTACAGTTTCACTAAGTCAAGTCAAAATTGAAAATACTGAAACAAAGGCAATCGGTTTTTCATTGGAAAGTTACACCATAGAAAGACTTGGTGGTAGTGCAAAAAATATATAAACAAAGTAGAACTAAAATAGTTTTTTGCTTTTTAATACAATAGTTTATTTCAATAAGCTTGAAAATAGTTTAAATGGGATAAAAAATACATCTTGATCACTCTACATACAAAATTGTAAAAGTAAAAAGAGTAACTGATCAGATCAGAAAATTGTCTTTAAAAAGCATATTGACCTTATTTGATTTTTGTTGTGCCCGTTGCCAAATTTTTGGGTCGGCAATTTTTCACCAAAAGTGCTTCTTTGGACAAGGCTGGTACAATTCCATTGAAACCACACAATGCTATTAGCACAGCATGTTTTGGTAGCATGATGGACTGGCCCACATTTTTTAATACCGTCCATTTACAATCCTCACATGCAGTGGCTTGTTTTAAGAAAGTGTCTACTTAATATCCATGGTGCCTTGGGAGCTTCCTCTCAATGGGCGGGAGACATCGATAGTGTTTTGCTACCCACAGTGGCCATGTTGTGTATGGTGTCCACATAAATGAAAAAAGCATTGGCACAGCCAATAGGTCTGACCTATGCGAGAGCTATTAGCTTGCTGATGTGTTTTAACTATATTATACACCAGTGTGGCTGCTGTGCAGGATAATTAAAGTGCTGTGGTATGCAGTATCATAGAGTGGAGTGGGAAAGGGTGGAGTTGAGTATTATTGAGTGTTGTGGAGTGTCAAGGAGGGAAGCTTCGTGGAGTGTTGTGGAGTAGAGTGACTTGTAGAAGAGTGGTGTAGAATGGAGGAGAGTGGTGTGGGGTGGAGTAGAGTAGCATAGAGCGGAGGGAAGTGGAGAAACGTAGAGTGGTGGGGTGTATAGTGGAGGGTCATAAACTGAATTAGTGTGCCATGGAGTGCAGTGGCATTGAGTGAAGCACAGTGGAGTGGTGTAGAGAGGAATAGTGGAGATGAGCGAAGTAGATTAGAGTAGTGTGTCTTAGAGTAGAGTGGAGTGAAGTAAAATGGAGTGGTGTAGAATGGAGTAAAGTGGCATAGAGGAAGCCGTGTAGAGTGGAGTAAAGTGTGATAGAGTGGAGTTAAGTAGAGTGTCGTAAAGTGGGGCTGCATAGAGTGGAGTAGAGGGTTGTAGAGTTAAATGTTGCAAAGTGGAGTGTTGTAACGTGAAGTATTGTAGAGTGAAGAGATATAGAGTATAGTGGCATAGCGTAGAGTGAAGTAAATTGTCATAGAGTAAAATTAAGTGGCGTAGAGTATAATGGAATGGCGTGGCGTAGAGTGAAGTAAACTGTCATAGAGTGAAGAGGTGCAGAGTCAAGGGGCAAAGAGCAGAGAAGAATGTTGTAGAGTGGAGTGGCATGGAGTGTAGTAGTGGAGTGGTGTAGAGTGGAGTAGTGGAGTAGAGTAGAGTGTTGTAGAGTGGAGCAGAGTGTTGTAGAGTGGAGTGGCATGGAGTGTCATAGAATTGCGTGGCATAGAGGGGCGTACAGTTGAGTGGTGTAATTTGGAGTAGTGGAGTAGAGTGTTGTAGAGTGGCATGGCACAGAGTGGAGTAAAGTGTATAAGAGTCATAGAGTGAAGTGTAATACAGTAGAGTGTCATTAAATGGATTAGAGTGTCGTACAATGGAGATCGTACAGTGGAGGTTCGTAGAGTGGGGGGTTTAGAGTGGTATGGAGTGTTGTAGAGTAGAGTGGAGTGTCGTAGACTGGCATGGAGTGTCATAGAGTGTAGGGTCAAAGAGAGGAAGGTCGTAGAGTGGAGGGTTGTAGAGTAGAGAGACACAGAGTTGAGGGGTGTAAAAGGGCATAGAATGGTGAAGAATAGCATGGAGTGTGGTTGAGTGGAGTGTCGTAGAGTGGAGTGGTGGGCCATAGAGTGAAGGGACATAGAGTGGAGTGGCAAAGAGTGGAGTGTAGGTGAGTGTCTTAGAGAGGAGTAAAGTGTCATGGAGTGGCGTAGAGTGGAGCAGCACATACTGGAGTAGAGTGAAGTGGTGAAGAGTGGAGTGGCATAGAGTGGCACAGAATGGAGCAGCATAGGGTGGAGTAGAGTAGAGTGGATGGGCATAGAGTGAACTGTCAGAGTTCCGTAGCATATAGTGGAGTAAAGTGGAGTGGAGTGGAGTGGACTTGGGTAGAGTGACATAGCATAGAGTGGAGCGGCATAAGATGGAGTGGCGTACAGTGGAGAAAAGTGGCATGGCATGGTGTGGCGTTGAGTGAAGTGGTGCAGAATAGCATAGAGTGTCATAGAGTGGAATGTCATAGAGTGGACTGTCATAGATTGAAATGGCATAGAGTGAAAGGGTGTAGAGTGGAGTGGTGCAGAGTTTTGTGGACTGTTATAGCGTGGAGTGTCGTAGAGTGGAGTGCCATAAAGTAGAGTTGTTATGCTCATATTTCATTTTTTGTTTCCACCACACTTTAGAATTACAAAAAAATTGCTACATTTGTGCTTTCCCAATTCTGATATATCATCAAATATTTGCTCTGTTCATTTGCAGATATTTGCATTTTGTTGTGATGTGGGTTTGCACACTGTTTTGCTCCTCTCTCGCGAGGAACGGTTCTAATGTCTTATCCCAATGTTCCCAAGTACTATTTGGGGTATGGTCATGTTATTCTAACTCTTCTGCTAACACTTCGTCACTCAACACAAGTGGAGCTTCCGAAGTCAAAGCGAGGCTTTACTGGTAGATCAGTGTCCTGCAAAGGATTACTATTTTGTGTTGAAACTGTTTTATGGATTTGTTACAGAGAACATGTACATACCTTTTTACAAGAGTGGTAAAGCTAATATTTTCTGTAAGTACATAAAGCAGTATTGTAGGATAGCTAAGTCACAATTTCCCTTCAACTGTCCTCTGGCAGAAAGAGTAAATGCTACATGGATATGACGAGAGAAAGGAGCAAAGGTAGTGTTCAGGACGGAAAGTTAGTGTTCATGCATGTAATGGATTTTTAATATTCCACATTAATATCGGCTGCAGAAATCTTAAACTATCAGATTATCATGGTCAAAACATCAAAGACCAAAATATCGCAAAGGTAAATTTATATAAGTAAGCATAGATTTATTATTCTTAACTTCACATATATACCTATATTCTGGTAGCACAATATTTTTGCAGACACTTCATTCAACATACATCCGGATTCTTATGATCCGGGAACTTTCGTTCTGGAATGTACTAGAGCTCCAGGGACCTGGGATCCCACATCTTTGCACAAGTGCTCTACATCTCTCCGTGAGATACTCCTGTTAATCTTCCATAGGCATTCTGCACTAAGTGCAGTGACATATAGTGATGTCTAGGAATTGGCAATCTGCTCTTTGCCTGGGGGAGAGTCACCTCTACTCTCATTGCATCAGAGGTACTCTACTGGTTGACAGTGATATGCAGTTTGATGATCTCTGAGTAGTCAAGGAATTGATATTGGGCTAAAGAAAGATGTTAACCTCAGGGAATTCTATTTGACACCAGATTTTGCGTGTCACAGGAAATTGTAAAATTAATAGTGAACTTATCACCATAGGCCCACAACACAAGCAGCCCCAGTGTGTCTGTGCTCTCTGAATGGAAGCAGACCGGAAACAGACCTAAAAAGATGCACTTAGGGACCATGCCGCAGTCATTGGCAATGGCTGAGGGAGGTGTACACAGGTGGAAAGACGGATGCAGATCAATTTGTGATGTATCCTGGGATTCTGGCAGCAGTCACACAGCAGATGGGATCAATCGAAATACTGCTGTGTGACAACGCTTGTAGAAATGCAGCATCTGTTTGTTTTATGTCGTTGTTGGAGTTCAATGTGGCGCCCAACGACCCAAGGCTTGTTTCCTGGGTTGTGGGCTCTGCATGAAGAGAATTCGGATATCAGTAAAACGAACAAACAAATCCAATATTTGCCCAGTACATTAGGCGTCTTCAGCAGATGCGCATCAAGCAATCTGGAATATAAAACACCTTCTAACTGCTGGTTCCAGGCCACGTGCCATAAAGGGTCAGGCTGCCGACACCACGTTTGTTGCATCCTAGTTATCTGTTCCCCAATGTGCTCCTAAATTGGTAGCAGTGGAGCAATAACAAAAAACAATTTAAAATAGGGGAACGCTTGATTGCTACTGTAATAATCTTAGCTAATATGAATACGGCGCAGTGTTTGTTCAGAAAAAAGAACGGAGCACTCATTAACTTTGTGAATAATTACTTTCCATAATATCCTTTTAGGACACGGAGTGGTCGACTTTCCCCCCTCCATACAAGAAAGAGAGTTAAACGAAGGTACTAATTTGCTCACAGGTATGTTGCTGTTGTTCTTGAGTTCACCTGCCTCACTTTAGGTCATCAATTATTGTTTGGATTTTCTGCACTGCTACATGACGGGATGATGTAGACATCTTTGCAATAGCCATTCTTGCCCATGCTGAACATTACTTAACCGTCGCAATTCAACATTTTGCAATTTTTCATGACACAACATTTTGCGTGATAGTTTTCTGCTAAAATCTAGTTTGTGTGTAAAGTGCCTAGCCAAAAGATATTTTCTCCTCGAATCAGTCTCAGTGTCAGACTGGTTTCTTGTGCGTCAATTTGTTGCAAAGCGTAACATTGAGTAAACAAGTTTCTCGGGATACGGACAAAATGTATTTTGTGTACTATGAGCAATGTTGCAAAAAGGAATAATAAAAAAAATAATTAACCCCTTCGCTGCAGGGGTTAATCCCCCGCTGTGCTTGGGGGAGGGGGCGTGCACAGCGGCCCCATGCTCATGACGAGCTGAGCTCATCATGAGGCACGGCGCTACTGTGCTCATGACGTACTCAGCTCGTCACGGCCACACCCGTTCCCGTGGAACGCTCTGCACAGCAGGGGAATTATCCCCGCATGTGAGAGTTCCACGGCTCATGATGAGCTGAGCTCATCATGAGCACGGAGCGCCGTGGCTCATGACGAGCTCAGCTCGTCATGAGCCTCGAAGAGGATAAAACTTTGCAAATATTGTACATTCTCATTATCACCAACAAGACGTGTCCCTCAGACATCTCATAACTTAAAATGGACAACTGTACATGTACTTTCCTCGTTTCTGGATTTTTCTCTTTCTATGCTTCTCTGACTTTCTCTCCCTCTTTCTGTAATCCAGACACACGTCATCTTACTCATAGTGCGCGTGTCTGCGATCGCGCGTGCACACACACATGCGCACGCACACCCCCCCCCCCCCCCCCCCACACACACACGCACATACAGAGATGTTCAGGGTACAAAAGCAGTAGAATTCATCATTGTCCTTTTCTGAAAACTTTCACGACTCTTGCTAGATAGTAGAGATGGTACCCATTTCTACAGGTACTGGAAGCACAAACTGGACTTTATTTTAGGGAGGAGGAGGAGGTTACAGACGGGTCATTGCCAACAAGAAGATTTGCTCACTATTTTGGGCTTTGTACCCTTCCCTCTCTCTGTATGTTTTGTAGTGAATATAGAGGACTTGGTGATGAAGTATTTTCTCTCTTTCTCTCTCTCTCTCTCTCTCTCTCTCTCTCTCTCTCTCTCTCTCTCTCTCTCTCTCTTTCTCTCTCTCACTCACTACAAAACATATGGAGAGAGGGACAAGGGTACAAAGCCCAAAATAGTGAAGGAATCTGCTCATTGGCAATGACCCGTCTGATATATATATATATATATATATATATATATATATATATATATATATATATATATATATATATATATATATATATATATATATATATATATATTCACGCTCCAAGGTTGTCCACCATGTGAGTAGCACGCGAGCAGCAGCTTATATATATATGTCACACATACACACACACACACACACACACACACACACACTCTGTGTGTATATGCGTGTGCTTGTGTGTGTGTGTGTGTGTGTGTGTATATATATATATATATATATTCACTGAAAAAACCATTGGTTATAGACCATATATAGTTAGGGATTAGCATTTACAAAACCATAATTTACTCGCACAAAACCATTGAAATTCGCATATATAGTTAATTGCAATAACTATATATCGCGCACCCGCAATCCACTGCTGATGATGTCACATATTACATCATTCATGACATGGTCAGTGACATCACTGATGACATCACTGATGACATCATCCAGTGACTGTATGTTTCTGTAAAGTTAAAATATGTCTTACATATTGAAGAATGAGTGGATGTATAAGTGTCTGGATGAAGGATTTAGTAGGTGCATGACTGACTGTATGAGTGAGAGATTAAATGTGTCTCACTGAGTGCATGGGTTAGTGACTAAACTGTCTTAATTTGTGCATCATTATGTCTGTTGTTCTGTAAACTGCTGCATGTGTTGATCAGTAGCTATATGAGTAACTATATGGGTTATTAAGTGGTTGCCCAAGTATTTGTATGGGAGACTGTGTGTGTGTGTGAGTGGCTGGGAGGTGTGTGACTCTGTGCATAGATGTGTGAGCAGTTGATTCACTAGATGTATGGGTTCAGAAGTGCATGTGGAAACAGCTGTATGGGCGGTTGACTGTGTGCATGAGTGTATTGGTGAGTGAATGGATATATCAGTGCTACATGTCAAAGTAAGTACATATGTAAAACACAACACATGTGAGAGTTGACATATATAAATAACTGTGCATAAGAGCCAGTGAATGTGTGAGTGGCTGTATGGATCATTGTGAACTTGTATCAGGGATTGTATAAGAGAGTAAATATGTGTTAGTATATGTTTGAATAAGTAAGGTGTGTATAACTGTATAGTTGAGGAAATGGAGGTGTGATTGATTTTTTGCATGACTGACTAGGTGTGTGAGTAACTCCATGGATGAGTGACAGTCTATGAGTGTCTGTTTACACTGATTGTATCTAAGGTTATATTTGAGTCTGAAGAGGTTAATAGTATTATCACATGATTGATGTCATCAGTGATGTTTTCTGTGATGTCATTTGAGATGTTAGTGATGACATTTGAGATGTCAGTGATGTCATCAGTGATGTCATTTGAGATGTCATCAGTGATGTCACTGACCATGTCATGAATGATGTAATATGTGACATCATCAGCAGTGGATTGCGGGTGCGCGATATATAGTTATTGCAATTAACTATATATGCGAATTTCAATGGTTTTGTGCGAGTAAATTATGGTTTTGTAAATGCTAATCCCTAACTATATATGGTCTATAACCAATGGTTTTTTCAGTGAATTTTCTTAGTTTGTAAATGCTAATCCCTAACTATATATGGTCTATAACCTATGGTTTTTTCAGTGAATTTCAATGGTTTTTTAATAGCATATATCAATAGCTGTCAAATGTCAAGTTTGTGAAAGGTAAAAAAAATTTCGTGTTTATGCACGCTGATGTGCTTTGAACGCTGCCCCCCCCCTTTTCTCTTAGTGGTACTCTCTCTTTGCAGATAGTGAGGGGTAGTTAACGCAGGCCTTTGCCCCGTTGTAATCCGTCGTGCCTGCTTGTCTCTCCATTTGATTGATTGTTATCCAAGCATTTACTGTTTTAGAATTGATTCTCTTTGGTTCATTCTCTATTTACAAACAAGCACAGAGTCGCAATACTCTGTTTAGTCTTTGCAGATAGTGAAAAATCGTGTAAAAAAACAAAAGTAATCGAGCAAAATCAGTAGGCCACTAATGGGATCTCTTTTTGACCTCGCTAAAATAGAAACATTAGGAACAACCCTTCATGAGAAATACGAAACGAGTGAGATGAACTGAGCTCCACACCATGATGGCTGCAAGACAGCTCGGCTCCGCCACCCACCCCGCCCAAAATAACGATAAACTCTATGCAAATATTATAAATATATACAACACACCAGCAAAGTAACAGGGTAAAACATTTTATTAAATAACTATTTACAGAACTATTTTATACTTTTTGTTGCCTGATCCGGCTAGCTCAATCGATCGAGCATGAAACTCATGCACTCTGATAGCAAGCGTTGCTGCTGATGCTATGCAGACAAAAACTGGTTTTCAGTTTGTACATTCTTCAAGATTTTTCCATCCAAGGCTGGTTGAGAGTTTGTAGAACGATGGCTTCAGATTTTCAACATACGGTGTGGTGGCGCGGACTGGGAGGGGGCGCTTGTCTCCTGCCCCCTCCCCAAGTCGTGTTGCCCTAGTGTGGCCTAAGATCGCCCCCGACATAGGCGGCCGACTCCCGGGGTCCAGCGGAACTTTTTGCCTTTTGATGACTCTTCCATTCTGGACCTTGTCCCACAATCCGTTTGACCTGAAGACACGCTGTAGTGGGGCGCCCCTTTACCGTTTCAGTTGCCATTCCGCCCGCTTTTGCTACACTGTGCCTCTTCCGCCATTCAGCTGTTTACCGCCCGCTCTTGCGACTACAGCGTCTCGCTCCCCATGTAGTTGAATTGCTCCCGCTCTTGCGATGCAGCGATAGGCGGCTGCCACAGGACTCTCAAAATTGCGGCCGGCTCTTCAGATTTGGGCGTGGTCCACTAAAATGGCCCTGGGACACCTTGGAACTCGGACGCTTGTCTGCTAGGGCTTGGGCCCCATTCTCGAAAGCGTCCCCTCAGCCTTGAAGATTCTACAAAAGTCTTGGGGGCCCCCGACTCCCGCAGGCTTCTGGTGGGGAGCGGCTGCCATGATTGCTCGTGGAATGGCCACGACTGAGCTACGAGATGGTGGTGCTCTCATGCTGACGCCAGCTTCAGTCTGAAACATCCAGAAACACTGTAGACTACCAATTCGATCAGTTCCGGTAGCGCCCCAACGTGACCCGGTAGGGAAGAACTTGCCCTCCCCTCTTTGACTGATGGTTCTTGTTGCCTGTCCCTTCTGTTGTCATTTAACAGAACTTTTTAGACTGCTGAAAGGGGTTGTGTTCCGACCGCTGGTTGGTGGAGACATTTTGACTATATTCTGGACCTACGTTGTCGCGTAATGCGTTATATGACACGCCGCGTTAGCGCACCCGGAAGTGCTCCGGTGCGCGAAGCGCAGCTTCCCGGAAGCGATCCGGGGCGCGGCGCGCAGCGCGTAACGTAAGCATAACAGGTCATGTGACTTGTTAATAAAACTTTTCATTGGTTCATTTTACTTGTGTTATTCTAATGATGAAAGGCTTGGTCATATGACCTAAAAATTACGCTTTTTATTGCTTTCGAACATTATTTTTTCTTAAACATATATGTTATAATGTTCCAGGCTAATGTACTTTCCCGGAAAATTTACAACTGTCCTGCAAGTAAAATATATTCCTTTTTCGAGAAAAAGGGCGTTTCTTCGTCCCATGATGGAGCCGTTGAGCAAAAGAGGCTCGGCCTGCTGTCTTAGTCGCCGATACGCCTGAATATCAGATTCTTATCGATCACTTTATGTTGCAGGAGTAGAAAACACAACAGCCCTTGACCATTTATCTTTACTGCGTTCCTGCGTATTATACCTTTTATCCGTCATGTAATTGGACTGCTTTATTTCACTTGCCTTTTACTGATTCGAAAACAGTGACTAAAATTAAAAACTTTACCAATGTAAATACTACTACCATGTTTTGTTTTAAAAACCTTTATTGTGAAAATGTCAGTATACAAATACGGGCCTATAACCACGTGGGCCGGCCACGGAGCAAACTGGAATCGTATATGATGAGGAGACATTTACACTGTAGAGGAACGTAACGAGCGGGCCATTAGGTTGCAAGAACTAAGGTGTCTAACAGTTGCGGAATCGGTGGATGTACATTTTGTAATTAAAATACGACAGGGCCACTTACAATAAAATTATCTAGGTTTACATTTGCGGGCAAGTACCATGGGTGACGTTAATTCGAACTTTCAATAGTACAGTAATCAATAACACATCAGAACTTAATATCAATAGGGATGTCGAAATATTCAATCAATTCTCGTCCCCGCCCGCCATGTGCTTCAAAACTGCATACGTATCTCGTGATATCAAGGTTGTGCAACCAGTACACAACAAGGAGTTACGAGTCCCATTTATACCGGCGCCATTTTGGGCGAGGCCGGGCAGGTCCAGGATATAGTCAAAATGTCTCCACCAACCAGCGGTCGGACCAGAACCCCTTTCGGCAGTCAAAAAAGGTTCAGTTAAATGACAACAGAAGAGATAGGCAACAAGAACCATCAGTCAAAAGAGGGGCGGGCAAGATCTGAAGCCATTGTTCTACAAACTCTCAACCAGCCTTGGATGGAAAAATCCTGAAGAATGTACAAACTGAAAAACAGTTTTTGTCTGTATAGCATCAGCAGCAACGCTTGAGTCAGCTTTGTGTGAAGCCGCCATTTTGATTCAATCAATAGCGTCCCCCTGCACACATTCAGGGACCTGGTTGTGTCTTCAGGTCAAACGGATTTGTGGGACAAGATGCAGAAAGGAAAAGGAAAAAGTTCCGCCGGACCCCGGGAGCCGGCCGCCTATGTCATGGTCGATCTTTGGCCACACCAGGGCAATAGTAAAGCTGCAGCAGGTGCAAATACGCTTCAGACAGTGTTACAAGCGCTGCTCAGAACTCTCAACTATGACACCACCTCTGTGCCATCCGGATCTTAGCACCTTGTGCTGGTTCCGGCCTATTCACACATCGGTCCGCTACTGACACCACCTCACAGGCCAACGGGGCACCCCACGCCGACTTTCGGCGCAGCATTGTAGGATGGCCACACCAGTGCGGCAACTTGCTGGACACCACCTCGGTGCCATCCAGATCTCGGCGCGTTGTGCTGCCTTCGGCCTACTGTAGCCGCAAGTGTGGACGCAACTCAGCTGGATAGCGAGTGAAACACCAAGGGGCGCCCCACTGCAGCCGAGGAGCCTCCATCTTGGGGGTGACGCACAGCATCACATTGCTTTCCAATGCAGTCAGATCCTCAAACAGCCCCCACTGACTGACGCGACCTCACAGGCCAACGGGGCGCCCCACGCCGACTTTCGGCGCAGCATTGTAGGATGGCCACACCAGTGCGGCAACTTGCTGGACACCACCTCGGTGCCATCCGGATCTTGGCGCGTTGTGCTGCCTTCGGCCTATTCGCACATCGGTCCGCTACTGACACCACCTCACAGGCCAACGGGGCACCCCACGCCGACTTTCGGCGCAGCATTGTAGGATGGCCACACCAGTGCGGCAACTTGCTGGACACCACCTCGGTGCCATCCAGATCTCGGCGCGTTGTGCTGCCTTCGGCCTACTGTAGACGCAAGTGCGGACGCAACTCAGCTGGATAGCGAGTGAAACACCAAGGGGCGCCCCACTGCAGCCGAGTAGCCTCCATCTTGGGGGTGACGCACAGCATCACATTGCTTTCCAATGCAGTCAGATCCTCAAACAGCCCCCACTGACTGACGCGACCTCACAGGCCAACGGGGCGCCCCACGCCGACTTTCGGCGCAGCATTGTAGGATGGCCACACCAGTGCGGCAACTTGCTGGACACCACCTCGGTGCCATCCGGATCTTGGCGCGTTGTGCTGCCTTCGGCCTATTCGCACATCGGTCCGCTACTGACGCCGCCTCACGTGCCAACGGATTTTCTACGCTTTTTATAGCCCTATGCCGCATAACAGGTCATGTGACTTGTTTATAAAACTTTTCATTGGTTCATTTTACTTTTGGTTTCCTAATGATGGAAGACTTGATCATATGACCTAAAAATAACACTTTTCATTGGATTAAAACATTTTTTTTTCCCAAGCGATGAAAGCCCCACCTTGTTTCTGGATGTTTCAGACTGAAGCTGGCGTCAGCATGAGAGCACCACCATCTCGTGGCTCCGTCGTGGTCATTCCGCGAGCAATCATGGCAGCCGCTCCCCACCGGAAGCCTGCAGGAGTCGGGGGCCCCCAAGACTTTTGTAAAATCTTCAAGGCTCAGGGGACGTCCGAGTTCCAAGGTGTCCCAGGGCCATTTTAGTGGACCAAGCCCAAATCCGAAGAGCCGTCCACCATTTTAAGAGTCCTGTGGCAGCCGCCTATCGCTGCACCGCAAGAGTGGGCGCAACTCAACTACATGGTGAGCGAGACGCTGTAGCCGCAAGAGCGGGCGATAAACAGCTGAATGGAAGATGAGGCACAGTGTAGCAAAAGCGGGCGGAATGGCAACTGAAACGGTAAAGGGGCGCCCCAGTACAGCTGACGAGCCTCCACCTGGGGAGGCCCGTTCACGCCGCCTCCCCCCCCCCCCCCGGGGCGCCCCACGCCGTTTTTCGGAGCAGCATTGTAGGATGCCAAAACCAGTGCGGCAACTTACTGGACATCACCTGGATGCCATCCACATCTCAGCGCGTTCTGCTGCCTTGGGACTATTCGCACAACAGACCGCTACTGACGAGGCCTCCCCCCGCACCCCCCGGGACGCCCCACGCCATTTTTCGGAGCTGCATTGTAGGATACCAAAAACCAGTGCGGCACCCAGGTAACATCACCTGGGTACCGTCCAGAACTCAGCACGTTGTGCTGCCTTGGGACTATTCGCACAAAACACAGCTACCGACCATTGTTGCTTCTTTTTTCAAAAAAATGTTTAAATGTATTTACTGTTTTTGTTGCGTTGTATATATTTATAAGTTATTAAAGTGTTATAATCCTACTACTTTGTTGGAGTGCTATATATTTTTAATGTGACACATAATTGTAAAAACTTTGATGTACAAAGAGGCATCCCTGGAATCTTTCGCTTCAGGCTCGGACCCACACACCCTCACAGTGAGAATCCCCTCCCCAAGCACAATACAGGATGGTTATCAGATAGTAGGAACGCGTGTGGTGTGACGGATCTCATCGGGTGGGGGCCTTGATCTACTGTAACTCCTTTGAAGAGGGGTGATTCTCTACAGCTGGGGCCATAAACTACATCTGCAGGGCTAGGTGATAGCCTGGGACCGGCCTGGACAATCGGACACAGAGGAAGAGGAGTGTCAGAGGGTGTGGTAGTGAATAGGGTGAAAGGGAGGTGTCGGCGGGCACAGGGTGTGATTCTCAGAGAAGAACAGCGCAGATGGGAGGAGGTTTCTGGCCCATGCATGAGAGAGAGAGCGGGGGTGACCAGTGCGTGGGGGAGATGCTTGCGGGGGTGGGGAGCCATGCTGAGGATCGGCGGCGTGCAGAGAGTGGGTCTGGTCAAGGCATCTAAATGGCTGCCGTGCTCAGCAAAAGTGTGGCATTGCAAAAAAGGCAAGATGGCGCAGACAATATTTATCAATACAGATTAATTTATAACAATTATTTTTAACAAAATATTTACTCGCAGTGACAAAATGGCGGTCAACAGTTCCTGATTTCCATCAAATCGAACGTTAACAGACGTCACGCAGCAAAAAAAAAAAAAACGCTCACGCACAGCCGCTGGAAGACATGTATCAACATATATGAGCCTCCTCAGCCACCCTCAGAAAACATAAGGGGTCAGGATACGTCTCCCGTACCCCCTTATACCCTGTAATTTAATTAAACCGAAACACAAAATGGCGAATTCCCATTTCGCTTCCATTTTGCGGCCCGGTCGCGAACCGGGAAGCGCTTCTACCGTGAAAAATCAAATTTTTTTTATTTTCCCCACGGGACCCTTCAATAACCCCAACATCATTCCTAGGGGGTCAAGAGGGGTCTACCTTGCCCCCTTTCATTAAATTCCCCCTTCGTTTTTCTCCTCCTCTTGTCTCTCGATCCTACCGAGAGACAAGATGGCGGCCGCTCCGGACTGTTTAGAATGTTGACAGACGCCGGAGAGCCAATCAGCTTTGCTTCGCAAAGCTCCGTTACGCGAAAAGTACGCGATCTGGAGCGCTATCTGGGACGCTGTCACAGATATATGAATTTTTTTAAACGTTAATTTCTCAAAATCCACTGGAGCACATATATTGAGACCCAGCAAAGGCACATCGGGCTAACAGTCCCTACAATTTTGCCAAGTTTCGTGTAAATCCATTCAGCCGTTCGAGCTAAAAGTGAGGCCAAACGCCCTATGGAAATATGAATGGGAAAAACGCGTTTTGGGACCCCCCTTTTTTCTCGGCCCCTCCTTAACAAAACCCCCCCAAATTTTCAGGGGCTGCTCAGAAACAAAATGTGCAATTTTCCTGAAAATTTCAGCCGATTCCGTCCACAAACGCCAAAGTTATTAGACATAGAATTTTCAAAAGTTCCATAGAGAAAAAATCCTAACTATATATACCTACTGGCGACCGCCAGTAGGTAATATATATATATATATATACACACACACACACACACATATTTATATTTTGAAACTGACTGTGTTTTAAAGTCATGTACTTTCCCCATGCACACTCTAATGGAGAAATACGGCTGATATCTTTAAAACATGGTCAGTTTCAAAATACAGAGTTCACATGTAACCAAGACCCAGGAGAGCAGAAATGTGTTGGGTCAGTGAGCAACTTCCTGCTTATCTCTGATATGAATAAAGCACTTTAAATTGGTGTAAGTGGGATTTGACATACTTCTTTGTTGGTGAAGAGAGAAGCATATGTGTTTATGTATATACGGATGGCTTTATTCCTGTCACACTGAGTCTCCCTGCTAGTGTCTGGGGCTCCTTTTGACAAGACAAAGCAACTGTGATGTTGGAATTAGTCAAATCTGCTGAACTTCACTGGTTTTGTACGAGTGGATTCTGAGCCTAAATATAATGTCCCTGTAACCTTTGGTTTTTGTATTGAATTTCTAGTTTTAAAAAGTCAATTTCCTAACTATAACATCTGTGTAACCTTTGTTTTTTTCATGGAATTTTTCAGTTTTTTTAACTTTAAGTAAGATTCCCATTGCACCGCATGGGGGGTTGAATGCAGCGCCCGGCCTAGCATTGTGCTGGCCCCACCCAAGCTTGCTACTCATATCCCCCTCCTCCTTGCCATCCATTGTCCAGGTCCATGTCCCTATTCCCTCATTACAGCTCTCTGTGGCCGTTGTTCTGCCACTGCCCTTCCTGTCTGCCCTAAAAAGTTAATTTGCTGCCACATCTACCTTTCTCCCTATCCTCTGTTGTTCGAGTTCATGCTACAGTCCCTCCGTCCTGCCCTGCATGGTCTGATGTACTGCCAATACCCTCTATTTAGCTTGATGTCCCTGTCCACTCATCATGCCCTCTGTTGTCCAATTCTATGCCCATCATTGCGCTCCTGCTTAGCCTCTGTGCTTACCTTGCTGCCCCTATTTCGCCCTCCACATGCCCTCTGATGTCTGTGTGCATGCCCATGCTCCCTCCTTTTTTGCCCACGATATTCCATGGACCTGCCTACGCTCCTCCTCTCTCCTCCGAGTGCTCTGTTGAGCTGCCAATGCCCCTCCTACCTGCCTAGCATGGTCAGATGGCTGCTGCCTTCCCTACCACCTCCACGCTGCCTTCATTTTCCATGTACAGACCTCTATCCACTCCCTCTGGTCTTGTCTGGTTCATTGTTGTGCTCCTGCTCCATCCCTCCTGCCCTTCATGGTCAGTTATGCTGCAGCTGTCCCTCCTGTCTGTCCGGTATTGTCAGCTTGCTGCCCTTGCCTCTTTCTCTCTAGTTCTCTGTTGTCCATGTGCATGGCCCTGTCCCCTCCCTAATGCCTTCCATGGTCCGTTGTGCTTCACAGCCATCTTGCTCTCTCTGTGTGGTTTATTGTGCTGCTACAACCACAGACCCCTGACTATGAGGTCAGTTTTGTTCCCATGCTCATCTCCCTCCTGCCCTCTCCTATTCGAGACCATGTCCCTACTCCATTCCTCCAGCCTTCCGTGATCCAATGTGCCTCACTTGTCAAAAGTATGAATTTGGTAAGAGGGAAATTTGGGGAAAGAACCTTGGTGAATTGATTTTCTCCATTCACTTACTTTGAAAAAGAGGGGATTTTTGGCAGGAAACAGACAAAATAAAACCCTTTGGGCTTAAAAACATCGGGAGTCTCCAGCGTGAATCAGGTCTGTTGGCATGTATGGTTGTACTACCGCTGCCTCTTCCTTCTGCCCTCAATGGTTTTTATATTGCCACAGCTCTCTTGACTGTCCTGCATGGTTGGTTTGTTGCCTCTGCACCTCTTTCTCCTTCCCTTCATGGTCCATTGTGATGCCACTACCCCTCTCGCAGTCCCAGCGTGGTCAACCTGTTGCCTCTGCACCCTCCTCCCTGAGAGGGTCTTATTGCCATAGAAATTATAGTTAGCGCTCTAAAAAACAACAAGCGTTGGCATAGCCAATAGGTCTCGCCTTTGGGACCTTATAAGTGTTTAGTCATGCAACACTTGATGTTGTCGCACCAAGGATATTGTGCTGGATAACTAAACACTTATAAGGTCCCAGAGGTGATGCCAATATCATGCATTTATGGGCAGGTGGATAATTGAAAGCAAAAGTCTATGTAAAAAAACGGATGGATACCTGCATGGGCAGACAAATTCTTTAGGTGATGGAAACAGTTGAATGTATGAATGTATGGATGATTAATGCATGGGCGGTTTAATGGTAAAATGAGTGCAGATTGATGGATAAATGCTTATTGGTGCTTGCCTGTATAGGAGACTGTGGGGATATTTATCACTAACTAAGCTTAGCGACATTTTTTCTATCGCCGTGCATCGCTGGATTTTATCGCAGAGACAACGTGCTATTAGCAACGTTTATCTCAAATGCGATAACATTTCCGGCGTCAGCGGCGAAATGTGGGAATATCGCTGGTAATCTAGCGATATTCCCGCATTATCGCCAATGGGGACTTAGCCAGAATATCCACCTCCCATTGGATATAATGGCTAAGAACTGGTCTGAGCAGGCATTAGGTTTTGGAGATATTCGCTTTTAGCCCGAATATTTCCATCACTGCACCTGCGTTGATAATAGGCAATAGCGATGTTAGCGACTGCTTTCAGTCGTTAACAAGTTGGGTACGCTCACTTTGCATGTCATTAGCGATAAATATCGCTGACATGCAAAGCGGGCCCCAAACCGCTTGCTATCGCCTACAAGCTGTAGCTAACTGCTGTTAGCGACAGCTTGCTAATAGGGCGACAGAATTATTACCGCTTATCAGCCGAAAATGGCAGCTAAAGCGGCGATAATCTCTTATCGCCCTCCTTGATAATATGCCCCTGTGTTTTAAAGGATGTTTATAACAATGCATGCTCCAAATAATAAACAAATGGATGGAGGGAGAATGGATGGATAGATGAATGGATTTAAAATTGTATATGTATAGATGATATTCTGGTGAAAGAGTACATGAACGATTTGTTTTTAAAACTAAGTTCTGGTGCCCAAAGTCACAACATTGCTTAACAATGTAGTTGCCGGATAACAGATGTGGGGCCTCAATGCCCAAAACAACACACACTAAAAGGTCACGGGGCCTATGAGGTGGGCTCACATTGAGGCTGCAGGCTAGGAAATTTATGTTTTTACCTCTTTTCCATCACCCTAATGTTATTAAAACAAACGATTGGTTTGGGTAGCGAAGTAATATGTGGACATGTTAAATTGTAATATGGGGTGGTGTGATACAGGGAAGGCAGATGGGAATTAAGCATGTAAACACCCAAGGATCCAATTAAATTGGCTTAATAAAGCACTACTAGGTAGAGCGAAGCAGAACATATGTATTTTTCTTTAAATGTGTTATTTTGTTTTAATTACCAGCCTAATAAGTTTAATATTTGTTTTTCCTTAATAACAATTACGTGTTATGTAATGTGTAATGTTTTTAGAGGGTTTTATTATGCGCGTTTAGCAATACTCTGGCTAAAAATAGGCCCCTTTTATAACAGTGTGGTAAAGGTCTGGCAGTAGAAAGGACAGGCTTAGGAGGGATTGGAGTATTAGCAAGTGATCGTAAACAAAAGTCTCTGCTGAGGGGAAATGGGAATAAATGAGGAGGGTTATGTCTGGCTTGGGTCACATTTGCGCCGCTGTCTGTTTCCTGCTGACACTTCTAACCTCAGCATTCTAATGTAACTGTGGGGAAGCGGTGCTATCTGCATGTTTGCACTTGATGCAATATTCTGTTTTTATCAAGTTTTAAATAGTGCAAACTCAACATAAACATATTGGAGCCCTTCCATAAGTACTAGTTACGTAACACAAGGATGCATTTTTTTTGGGTAGGCATGGGCGACTAAGGAATTTATTTGCCAGCAATTACAGGATATTACGCTTACTCACAAACTCAAACCAAGTTGCCCAGTTCCAAAGTTGGCAGCTCAAACAGTTAAGCCACATACTTTCCAAATTCTTAAAACTGGTGTTTTTTATGTCGCCTAAGATAGAGACCTTAAGATAGAAATGCGTGCCCATTTTGCCACAACTCATAAACCCTTTGCAGAAAGATCAGATGGGCAAAGCAAAAACCACGAATAAGATAATAAAATTACACTAAAAGAAAAAGACATAACCTGTTCCTCCATGTTGAACTTTAACACAGTTTTATTTTCTTTAAAGCATAATGTATACAAAACTCCCAGAGACTTTTACAAACACAACAGCACAAAGCAATGCCTCCAACTTAAAAAAATTGGTCTTTTTTGCTAAAGAGTTGTTTAACTGCTGTCTTGCAGTTGAAGATTTATTTGAACCACAGCTTTGGCATTGTTTCAAAGTTCCATAAAATTTTCAAAAGCGCTTATAAATAACAAAATGCATGCACATGAATTTTATGCTAAGTAACACAAGTACATTTAAGCAGTGTTAGTAAATTATGTCGTTGTTGCCTTATCCTGAGGGGGAATACAAAAAAAAGAGAGACAGCAAGAGACAGATTGCAAGCAAAAGATAAAGTGAATGAGAGGGGGAATACGAAAAAAGAGAAATAGCGAGAGAGAGTGCTAGCAAAAGACAGAGTGAATGAGGGGCGGAATAAAAAATAAAAAGAGAGAGTGCATGAGGGAATGTCTAATGCTAAAAGTGTAACAGCAGCTGGTTTCAGGAGAGAGAGCGGTGCACGAGGGAAAGACTAATACAGCTGTTCTTAAGCACACTTGTGCTTGTGGTACCATCCGCCTTGCGGGAGCAAGCATCAGCCAATTAGCATGCACCCCGCTGCTCACTCCAGCAAGGTTGATCCTGCCACAAGCACGAGTGTGTGCTTGAAATTGAGCAGAGCAACGGCTAAAGGCCCTCCTATGCAGCGCATGTGCGCTGAGTAGGCGAGACCTAAAACATTTCTGAGTTCTCAAATAGCGACAAAGCACTTTAAAATAATTTCCTATCTTTATGTTTTTGTATCCAGTGGATCACTTGATTATATGTTACACTTAAAGGAGAGAATGTGGAGTTACGGCCAGAGCTGCACACTGGGCAAATCTTTTAATCTCCCAATGCCTAAAACCAAAATGAATGTGTCCTTGTGTAATGTAACTGATGCTCATGTAAAGCACTCTAAAACCTTCGGGTCAAGTCTATCCTATATATAACTGCAAAAGACAAAAATAATTGGGTGTTTTTTCGTACTTCTGTCATTGGGCTATACTTGGGCTACCTTTGGGAGATATTTTTGCAACATTTGGGCTCTTTTTTCTCTGGTGGCCATCTTGGGAGACTTTTTATGAAGCTACCTAATTTCCTCATTTACTGCAGTGTCCTCAGTAGAAAATGCTTTCAGTTTTCCACTTCAATTTGATCAAGATTGGATTCAGATTTGCTACTGATTTGGCAGACATTCAGAATGTTAGCACTCTAGTTGCACATTGGAACACTGTAGGAAAGCTGCTGATGAGTTGGGAGTTAACTGACAGTTTGCTGCTGTTGTTGGAAATGCATGTTTCAGTGTCCATGTCAGAATGTTTTAATGAAATAGAAGAGGAAATTATTTGAGATCTCACATAAAATGTGTCCTAATTTTCTTTTTACAGCACTAACCATAATTTCTATGACAAACATAACCCCCTCATCTTTTTCCTTTCTAAATTATTTGTTTTAAGTTTCACCAGTTTGATTCAATAAACATGGCTTCAAATGTGCATACTTTTGTCATAAGTAAGACTATTATCGCTCTAGTTGTAAGTCCGTTCACCAGTTTGGTCAGTAATTGTATCTACAATATCTATAGCAATTAACATGGAAAACAGACTTTTGTCACCCCTGCTTGATGGATCACCGCAAAACTTTCCATGCACAACAAGAATTGCGATTCTCATATTAACATGACTAGAGAATCAGGATTTCACTAAAGACACGGAGGCTGACATTATGTATTATTCTTTTAATGCAGTCCAAGCAGCTGCTTACATCACAATATTAAAAGGTTCCAGAATAGAACAATAGCAACACATGAAAGGCATGAGCCATCAACAATCTGCATCTTTTAATTGTGGAGGAAAATTAGTTCATGAAACTTGAAACAACAAAATGATCTTCTGATGAGCTGGATGAAGGAGAAGGAAGAGCGAATGTAAAACCAAAGGCCAGACGACACACAGTTAAGGAGCGTTACCTGAAAAGAGAAGGAAGTAAATATCTCTTGAACGTAAAAAATAGTGTCAAGCTTATCAAGCTAAAAGGAACAAGAGATGAAACAAGTACTGTTAATAAAAAGTACAGTAATAAACTGTAACAAAAACAGGATTAAATCATTGTAAGACCACCAAGGGGTGGGATGGGAGGGATAATGTCATCCTCCGTGTCTTTAATGAAATCCAGATTCTCTAGTCATGTTAATATGACAATCGCAATTTCATTACAAGAACGGAGGCTACATTATGCATGTTGGTAGCTTTGTAAAACAACATCAGACATATGTTCAATAGGCTTGCAATAATGACGTGCAAAGGTACTAGCATTTGACCAGTCAGCAGCTTTGAGAATGTCGTCCAACTTACCTACAGACCAGAGAGATTTACAGGCCATAGCATTCCTCTAAGGGATTGAGCTTGAAATTTCTTTACGTCAATACCTGCTAAACTCATAACAGTCTTAACCCATCAAGCAATAGAGGTCGAGGTTATGCCTTTGTGGGGTTTAACAAAGGATATAAGTAATTGGTTAACATCCTGAGGGCAAAGAGCAAACATTATGCGATCATACTCTCTCATGCAGTCCACAAAGCAAAGATTTGGACATAAATCAAAACGTGGGCAAAAGATTGAATCATACATTTTCTTTGTTCTTCTATTAATCTCAAATTTGACTCTGAACATGTTAAAAGATAGACTTATTCGTAATCTCCAGGGCTTTGACCAGGGCCGGACTGGCTACCGGGCAGTTTGGAATGCTGCTGAGCTGGGGGCTGATTTCGTTCATGGAGACCTGCGTGTGCTAAACGAAATTTGTTTAGCTTTAATTATTTCAAAGCACACGTAGGTCTCCATGAACGAAATCAGCCCCCACCAGGTAAAATCAGCCCCCAGCTCTGCAGCATTCCAAACTACCCGGTAGTCAGTCCGGCCCTGGCTTTGACATCAGAGACCCTTCTACATGAGATTAGGCATAGTAGAGTAGCCAGCTTAATGTAAAGGTTTTTTTTTATTGAGGAGAGTATTAACAGGCCAGTTATTGAAAAGATCAAGGATTAGTTTGACATCCCAAACACTTTGATATTTAGGTTTAGGAGGACTTCTTGAACAAATGGTTTTCATCACTCTACAAACAATGACATTTTTATCTACCGTTTTACCATTGACAAGGACATGACAAGCAGAAATAGCCTATCTATAGCAATTGATAGTTCTATAGCTGAGGCCTTTATCAAATTGTTTAACAAGGAAGTTAACTATGTCAACAATAGGTGCTTCCGAGGAATCCAGGTTCTTTTCCAGGCACCAACGTACCCAGATTCTCCATATGTTGTTACATCTGTAGTGAGTGCCTGGGGCCCAAGACTCTCTGAGGAGAGTTGCAGATGTTGCAAACGTCCTGAGATTTCATTGGATCTCCTGACACTCTCCAGGCAAGAAGGGGAAACTCCTGTTCTGAATTAGGGGGTGAACTCCTCCTTCTATGTCTGCAAGAAGATTCTCTAGGGTAGGATTTAAGAAAGGGGGGTTGCAAGCCAGTTCTAGAGTGGTGGGGAACCATGCTTGGGATGACCAAAAGTGAGTTATCAGGACAAGGAAGCACTGATCCTGTCTCACTATCTGAAGAACTCTCTGAATCATTGCAAAGGGAGGGAATACGTACACCATGGCTCCGTTCCAAGATTGTAGTAAAGCGTTGACTGCTAGAGCACCAGGGTCGGGCATCCAGCTGAAGATGTTCTCCAGTTGAAATGTTATTCTGCTTGCAAATAAGTCTATCTCTAGAGAGCTGATTTGAAAATCCATCGGAGCACCCTATTGATTAACCAGTATTCTATTTTATCTGTGTAGTTTTTCTGCTACTTCCTCCCAGTGCTTTGTCTGGAAGCGCTCTAATTCAAACGTAGCAAGGTGGGACGGAGGGTTCCGCCCTGGTGGGTGCGTGCACTTTTACATAACTTCCATGTTTTATCAGGTTATTCTCTATAGCAATCAGTTCAAATCACACTTTTATATTGTTTCAAGAATAATATTTATTTCATATTTCCTTGTATGTCATATTTCATTTTCCTTTGTTTGACATCTTATTATTTCTTCATAGTTTTACTTTTACCCAATGCATTTCGGTTCTCAAATATGACCCTTCCTCAGGGGTCTGAAATAGAAAAGAAACGGAAACTTTATGAGCTAGCCTCATATGTGAAGTTAACTAAATCAAAATCTACCATGTTTAAAAATGTCATACATATTCGTATCATAATAGTCGCATCGAGGATAATCTTTCGAAGGTTCAATGGTATGGTGTTCATATCAAGGTTAAGGTAGTGTCCCAAGTGCTATTTACAATAGGGCGGTGAGAAACAGTATCGTGCAAAGAAATGAATCATCTAATGTGACAGTCCGATCGTGGATTCAATGGGTGATTATTATCGTTGTGCAGCCAAAATAGTTTGACTTAGTTCAAGGATTTGCACGTTCTGAAAGTTACTCTAAATTCAAGAATGGCACTTACTTTGGTAAAAAACTATGTCGGGTTTGGCGTTCTCCGATCGTTCGTGGTCTCAGAATTTGAGTGACCAATGAAAATCAATGTGAGCTTCGTTCTCGCTTGTAATCTTATACCGTAGTTAACTATTGGACGGGGGGTGTCATGTGATCGCGATGTGATCCGAAAAATCGTAAGAGTAAAAATTATATATATGTTCATTTGGAGTATTATGATGTGATAAAAACAGTGAAAAAAACATAGGGTAAATGTAAAGTAAATTTAGTTCCTCAGATAGAGGATAATAAAAAGGCAAATGTGTATCGAAAAAATTTCCACCTCATATTTGATGTTGGCATAAATTAAAAGAATACTAGGTGAAATTACGTGCTGAAGTGTGCTACAGTGCAAATGAGTGCAAGAAATGGGTTACTCCTACTTGTATTAACTAAGAGAAATGATTGTGGAAAACATGTCGGCCATATTGGGTGAGGATAGATTCTATTGTTACACCATATATACAGGTCATGCAGAATTACAAATACATTCATAAATGATTTAAGGTATTTACAAAAAGCACGATAATTCTATTATATCGTTCAGTCCTTGAGGGCAAAGACTTCCCATTTTCCGTATCCAGTAATATTCTGCTCGTAGTCTTTGCTTATGAGGGTCTGTATCTCTCTGCCACAACCCTCATACACTACCATAGGAATAAACGCATCCCAAGAGGACTACGGATAGCACTAAAACTAATGTTTTGCCGAAATAACAAAGTATTCTTAGAAAAATTGTATCAGATTTTAAACAAATGCAGTTTGGATCTGATTTTGTTGATAGTGGACGAACTATCTAAAGAACTGAAAGCAGTGGAAGAAGAATTAGAAGGAATAAAAAAAGAACTCAATAAACATGAAGATCTAACAACAACACTAGAAGACATCAATCAAAAACTAGAAAAATATGCAAAAGGAATTCACGAAAGGAAAGTTAAGAAATATCGACGTGAAACAATAGACTACAAACTAGAAGACGTATATACCTGGGCAGACGTCTATCATCAGAGAAAATGGCAACAACCAAGTAACACCACAAACTCATCACAAGAAAGCAATGTCTCAGATTCAGATACGGCACAAAATAGAAGACCCTTAAACATCAGCTCCCAAGGAGGACAGACCGATCAAACAAATAAATCGTCTTTCTTATCAACAAGCCCGGCAGCCAACAATGCTCAATAGCAAAACCCGGAGGGGAAACATCAAAACCCGGAGGGGACAAAGAAAAAACAAAAGAGAGAGAGGAAGAAAGAGCCATGAGATCAAAGACAAAGAAGAAGAAAAACTTGTCATGAATATATCAGATGCCCAATTATCCAAAGCGCAGATTACTTTATTGAATAAAGGTTTAACATTCGTTCCAACCTACAAATCTAATCCACAAGTAACCGAAATATCAATTTTCAAGTTTCTAAGAAACATGCGCTTAAAAAACTTCTTCAGCAATATACAAAAGCCAGATAAAATGGAAAAAGAAACCAAATAATTCAAAGTCAAAAGCACATTTTGTGCTCCCACATCACACAAATCAATAGATGCGTTTGAAAGAGTGATTATGTCAGAAATTAAATCAATTGATTTTCAAGGAGGATCTCGAAGTAATTTTTCTAAAAAAGAATGGAGAACATTAAAAAGTTTGACAAACAGAAATGATATAACAATCCAAAGAGCAGATGAAGGGGGAGCCCTAGTGATAATGAACACAGAATATTACAAAAACAGTGTTTGGAATCACCTACAGGATACTAATATTTATCGACAACTAGACCAAGATTCCACAGACACATTTGCCACAACATTGAAAACGATACTAGATTATGCGTTACAGGTGGACTGGATCACAGAGAAAACTCATACATTTTTTAATATAAAATATCCACGAAGACCTCAATTCTATATGCTTCCCAAAATGCATAAAAATGCTTTCAAACCGATAGTCTCTGCCTGAGGATCACTATCTGAACCTTTAGGTCAATATTTGGATTGGTTTCTACAACCGATAATACAGAACTGGCAAACACATATAAAGGACACCACTACATTTCTGAACATGTTACAAACTATTGACATAACAAGCAACAAAGAAACATGGCTATGCTCAGTTGATGTAACAACTTTATACACCTCCATTCCACACAACCAAGGGATGGAAGCAATGGAATGCTGTTTACTTCAGAATGAAATAAAGGATTCAGAGAAGGTTTTCTTACTCGAACTTTTACATTTCGCTTTATTCCATAGCTACCTACAATGGAAAAATATGTTCTTTGAACAATGCAGCCGAACATCGATGGGATTTGCGGGGGCTCCATCCTACGCAAATATCTTTATGGGAAAATTCGAAATGGATCTTATCATTAACTATTCCGACTGGCAACAAGGAATCATCCTATTTAAAAGATATATAGACAAAATCTTCATATTGTGGAAAGGAGACAAAAATAAACTTGTGGAAAACATTAAAACACTGAACACATGTCATGAACGCATAAAATTCACTCATCAAATTGACAACCATCAATTAGCATTTCTAGACGTTTTGATCACCATTGAAAACAACAAAATAAGAACCAACGTATACTCCAAAAGCACTGACCTAAACAGCTGTTTACACTTCGAAAGCTTTCACCACTACTCCCTCAAAAGCATTTACCTTTATCACAATTCATCTGACAAAAGAGAATTACCTCATACCCCAGAGATGTCTCAACCACTATTGATAATCAAATCCAAAAATATCTAAAGCGAGGATATCCCAGAGAAATACTAGAGGAATCCAAAACAAAAGTAATGAATATGAACAGAGATGTCCTGCTAAAAAAACAAATTAAATCTGATTCTAAACTTACAGTATGTGTATTGAAATACTCAACACAATCCAAGCAAATTACCAGAATAATGAAGAAACACTGGTCGCTGATTATTCAAGAACCCGATTTAAAGCCTTTATTTTAAGACCAAATAACCTTCGCTTACAGTAGATCGAGGAATATAAAGTAGTTATTAACCAATCAAAAAAAGAAAAATTCAAAAGAAATACACAAGGGAACGCAAAGATGTGCAAATTACACACATTGCAATAATGTGATACAAGGTCAAACATTCACTCATCCAAAGAATTCCTTTGCTACACTCCAGTACATGCGACACTAACAAACGTCATTTACGGAATAAAGTGCCCTTGTGGAAAATTATATGTTGGACAAACAGAAAGGAAAATAACAATAACAATAACAGAGCATAAAAGTAATATACGCCTTAAACACTATTGGCTAGAAATGGGACACAATATAGCACAACTCAGATTTACTATTCTGGAAATTATAAATGGACATGTATTGTGCTTTTTGTAAATATCTATATCATTTATGAATGTATTTGTAATTCTGCATGACCTGTACATATGGTGTAACAATAGAATCTATCCTCCCCCAACATGGCCGACATGTTTTCAACAATCACTTCTCTTAGTTACTACAAGTAGGAGTAACACGTTTCTTGCACTCGTTTGCACTGTAGCACACTTCAGCACGTAATTTCACCTAATATTCTTTTAATTTATGCCAACATCAAATATGAGGTGAAAATCTTTTCAAAACACATATGACTTTTTATTATCCCTCTATCTGAGGAACTAATTTTACTTTACATTTACCCTATGGTTTTTTCATGGTTTTTATCGCAATATAGTACTCCAAATGAACATATATATAATTTTTACTCTTACGATTTTTCGGATCACATCGCGATCACATGACACTCCCCCGTCCAATAGTTAACTCCGGTATAAGATTACAAGCGAGAACGAAGCGCACATTGACTTTCATTGGTCACTCAAATTCTGAGACCCCGAACGATCGGAGAACGCCAAACCCGACATCGTTTTTTACCAAAGTAAGTGCCATTCTTGCATTTAGAGTAACTTTCACTACGTGCGAATCCTTGAATTAAGTCAAACTATTTGGGCTGCACAACGATAATAATCACCCACTGAACTCAAGATCGGACTGTCACGTTAGATGATTAATTTCTTTGCACGCCACAGTTTCTCACCGCCCTATTGTAAATAGCACTTGAGACACTACCTTAACCTTGATATGAACACCATACCATTGAACCTTCGAAAGATTATCCTCAATGCGATTATTATGATATGATTCTGTATGACATTGTTAAACATGGTAGATTTTGATTTAGTTTACTTCACATATGAGGCTAGCTCATAAAGTTTCCGTTTCTTTCCTATTTCAGACCCCTGAGGAAGGGTCATATTTGAGACCCGAAATGCATTGGGTAAAAGTAAAACTATGAAGAAATAATAAGATGTCAAACAAAGGAAAATAAAATATGACATACAAGGAAATAAGAAATATTATTCTTGAAACAAGATAAAAGTGTGATTTGAACTGATTACTATAGAGAATAACCTGATAAAACATGGAAGTTATGTAAAAGTGCATGCACTAACCAGGGTGGAACCCTCCGTCCCACCTTTCTACGTTTCTCTAGAGGGCCCCAGATCTTGTTTAGGGTACTGAACACGGAAACATTCAGTTTCCAATTGCTATGATCTAACAGGAATCTTGAGTTCCAGCCTGCAAAGATGTTCAGTTTCCTCGGAAGGTATTCCGCTTTGAGAGCGATCTTTTGTTCCAGACAGAACATCCAAAGTTTCTTTGCTAGATTTGAGAGGTCCCAAGATTTGGTACGCTCATGAGGGCGTAAAGCCCAGCTGTTAGTTCTAAATAATTTTTGTGGTGAGATGATTCCTCTTGTGACCAGATACCACCAATGTTCTGATTGAGAAGGCAAGATCCCCAGCCATGAAGGCTCACATCTGATTCTAAAACAAACTCTGGTTAAGAACCAAAGATTGCTTTTCCATTCCAAATGTCTCGGTTCTCGAGCCACCAGGCTAGTTCTGATTTGGCTTCTTGATGCAGACAAATTTGATCTCTGTACCAGAGGCCAGTTCTTAGGGCTCTCGCCTTTACCCTTTGGAGGGCCCGATAGTTGAGGGGACCGGGAAAGATGGCTTGGATGGAGGAGGAGAGGAGATCCAGAAGCCTGGCTAGCTCTCTCATAGATAAGTCTTGCTG
The DNA here is from genome assembly GCF_964263255.1 of Lissotriton vulgaris. NCBI lineage: Eukaryota > Metazoa > Chordata > Amphibia > Caudata > Salamandridae > Lissotriton > Lissotriton vulgaris. The sequence continues at coordinate 1,122,168,555 of NC_141687.1, forward strand.
TTTCAGGATGTGTCTTATTTCCTTCCTGATTTTGGTAATATTTTTTGAAGGTAGTGAAAGGAGACATTTTAATGTGTCTACTGTGAAACCTAGGAACTCCAGAGATCTGGAAGGGGACAGAATTGCTTTATCTTTGTTTATGATGAATCCTAAACTTTCTAGGAGATCCATCACAGTCTTCAGGTCTTTGGCTAGTTGAAGAATGTTGTCTAAGTAAATGATTAAACGAATGCCCCTTATTCTTAGAGATGAGGCAACAGCTCTCATGACCTTGGTAAAGCACGAAGGGGCAGAGGAGAGTCCGAACGGGAGAGCCTGAAATTGGTAAAGGTGATTTTTCCAGACAAATTAAAGAAAAAGTTGGTGGGATTCGGCCATAGGAATGGTAAAGTAAGCATCCTTTACATCTAGTTTAACTAGCCAGTCTCCCTCTAGAGGTAAATCACTCAAGAGATGGATGCTCTCCATCTTGAAGTGTCAGTAAACCAAATATTGTTTAGTTCTCTTGAGTTTATGACAGGTCTCCAACCTGTGTCTTTCCTTTTTACAAGAAAGAGTGTGCTTATAAATCTTAAAGTTTCTAATGGGACCTCTATTTTGTCTCCTTTCTAAAGCATAGAGGAGATCTCATCCTCTATTATTTTTTGTTGCTCTGGAGAGAGAGGCATGTCTCTTGGGAAAGAAGTTTGTAAAGCTATGTGAGTCAAATCTATCATAAACCCATTGACAGTGTTTAAGAACCAAGGGTATCGAATTATCAACCTCCAATTGTGAAGGAAGTATTTGAGTCTGCCACCTGCTTTTTGGGGGAAAGAAGGAGAAGATTGAGGGGAGAGAGTTCTCACTCGCAGGGTTGTTTGAGATGAAGGTTACACAGGATCTCAATCCTCTGATGCGTTGGCCTCTAATTCTCTGGGGGTAGAATTGAGGCATGTTGTACTGCTGATACCCTCTTCTGAAACCACAGGATCTTGGAAATGGCCTTTGATTGAAGCGGCCGAAAGCGAGGAGCCGTCTTCTGGCCCGCCATAAAAGGTTAGGATTGAAAACTCTGTGCATATTTTGCTGTGCCTGGTACAGGGCGGTGAAAGTGGAGACGTATTTTCCCAAGGATTTAATGAGGTCTTCTCCAAAGAGTAAACCTTTTGGGTTTTGTGAGGGTTCTTTATCCGCCATGTCAGTTAGTTTTTGATTTATTTTAGTCAAACCACTCTTTGTCTTTCTGCATCAATGCTAGCATTGGCATTACCCAGTAGAATTAATACTCTCTGGCTCCATCCCCTGATGAGATTGGTGTTGAGAGGGGTGCCATTCATTTGGCTGTCTTCTGCGGAATCTATGATTCTGGCTAATGGTCCCAGTACATTGAGAAGACGGTCTTGGCACCCTTTTAGGGATTTTTCCATCCCTTTTCTTGGATCATGTCCAAGTTTAAATAGGAATTTAATGAGTTCAGGGTCCAAATTGGGGTATAGCAGTTTTTATCCTCAGTAGAAGGTCTAGAGCATTCAGCTCTAAGGATGTTATGAGTGCCCCTTTCTAAAAGGTTTCTTATCCATTTTTTAATTAATTTTGCGATGTGGTCCTGAGGGAACCGCTCAGAACTTCTTGGGTGTTTCAGATTTAATTGAGAAAACATTTTGTCCCCTAAGGGGTCAAGGATAATGTCCTTAGAGGATGATGGGAGTTCCTCTTATGGATTGTAAAATTCTTGATCATCTTCATCAAGATCAAGGACATACTAATCAGGTGTGTCTAAGGATTCTATATCATTAGATTTGTTATCTCCCATATTGTAAAGAGCATTATGATGTTTTGTGCCGCTAAGGACACCCAGATGTTTTGTGCCGTTAAGGACACCCAGATAAGTTGTGCCGCTAAGGACACCCAGATAAGTTGTGCCACTAAGGACACCCAGAAAAGTTGTGCCGCTAGGGACACCCAGATAAGTTGTGCCGCTAAGGACACCCAGATAAGTTGTGCCGCTAAGGACACCCAGATAAGTTCTGCTGCTAGCGACACCTTGGGAGTTTGAGGTGCGAGGACCTCCATTAGAAGTTGAGGTGCTAAGACCTCCCTGAATTGATGAGGTGCTTAGACCTCTGTTGTGTTTGCATTCTTAAATTATATCTTTAGTGTTATTTGTGTTTTTTAATTTTTTTATTATTATTAGGAAAGGGGGGTGTGTTGTGTTTGCATTCTTAATTGTACTGTTTCTTTAATTGTGTTTGTACTAGTTATGTCATTTCTAGAATATGAAATGTTATATATGTCATGTACTGTGCATCTTTTGTAAGGGACAGTTGTTCCTGTGATGCTGAACTTACTGGATGACATGTACTGAGCTCTTCGATTAATAAAGGATTACTTAACTTCAATCCTGAGTTTATTCTTCATTTCAACCTCCTATACTGCTCTTATCAAAGTATTTATTTTTCTTAAGTCTTTTCCCCTTAATTCAGTGATCTTGTCAGAGTATAGTTTTGGAATTTTGGAGATTTCATCCTCATCAGGGAGTGACCTTTTTGAGGACATGATCTGACTTAAGGTCTCAAACATGCAGGACCTCAATTCCTTATGAAGGATTTTTTGCAGGGCTTCATTGTCTATGTTAGGAGTAGGGGCAGAAGCCTTGTCTGAGTCAGAGTCAGACATGGTATATAGGAAATGTTAACTTGTAAAAAGTGGTAAAGCCCTTTAATGAAAGATAATTAGGGAGGATTTCCCTTAATAATATTGACAAGGTTTATAGATGAAGGAATGGCAAGAGAATAATTCCTCTCTTATTATAATTAATTTTCTTATAGAATGTTGGAAAGGATAGTTAAATGAGGATTTCCTGCTAAAACCCCCCTTTTTATTATGAAGCAAGTTTGTAAAACAACAACAACTTGCGGATGAAATCCGAAATAATATAAGGTAGCGATGCAGAGCCGCATTGGAGTGCGCAGCCTACATCGGTGGAAAGAGGTGAAAAACGGTAGTTTAACAAAGACTTTAGGTGAGCTTATTATGGCATGAGGAAGTAGAACAAGGATGAAATTGAAGAATAGTCTTTTACACAAAAAGCAAAATATTAAAGTTCGATTAAACATCTAAAAATCTTTAAATATATTCAAACATTAGAAATAGTACATAAGCTGAAAGAAAAGGCAGCTTAATCTGGTCAGTGACGCAAGGATGGGACTAGGGAAGGGGGTGTAGGGAGATCTCCGTAAATTGGAGATCGGTATAGAGGCTATTGGAAGGGGGGTGAGGTTAAGCCACACCCTAGGGAACTTCAAAATAGAGATAAAAATAAATAATGGTAATGAAGGAAAATGAACTTATCTGCATGGAGCCATATTTAAAAGAGGAAGATTGTTGATGGCTCATGCCTTTTCATGTGTTTCTATTGTTCTATTCTGGAACCTTTTAATATTGTGAAGTAAGCGGCTGCTTGGACTGCATTAACACCTTGGCTGCTAGGCATATTTTTCCCGTGTGCTGGAAAGCTTTGATCACCATTGTTCATGACGAGCTCAGCTCGTCATCAGCATCGAAAGGGTTAAAGGAATAATGCATTATGTAGCCTCCATTCTTGTAATGAAATCAGGAGGACACTCTTTAGGGAAAGTTTTGTAAAGCATCATCAAATGGCACCGAAATTATAAGCAAGCCAAAAAACGCTTTTCCTATGGAAACTAGGTCCTAACTATAACTACCTACTGGTAACTGCTAGTAGGTGATTTATATATTAAACATACATTGATTTACAGTAATAGCAGATTGGAATCTCTGGCCTAAATTTAGATATGCCAATAGACTCGATTCCGGCGGGATTTTTCAAGTCATAAATGGCTTTATTTTAGCTGCCTCTTTCTGAAATGTCATCTTCTTCAATAGAAGTCAACAGAGAAATGGCTTTCTCACGATTTTTCTTCCAAAATCTCCTACTTCCCTGTCCTAAAATGTTGGCATGTATGTGGATTTGGCTCGCAAGGTAATATGGATAGCCATAAATCACTGCCATCACAATTTCTGAATATTCAGCAAAAACGTATGAGAGGATTTTGTATATAAAAAAGCATGCCATGTGCAAAAATACAGGGGTGGAAAAAACACATGTGCAAGGTTCTTAAAGTGACAAATGGGTATGAGACTTGCAATATCCTTATTTAAAGTCCTTGCGAGGGGTAAGGAAAAGGAGAGATTTGTCACTTCTTTGCAATTTGCAAGTATTTGCATCAATGATGTGCTATTGTTACTGTATTTGTAAACTAATAGTAGAACAACAACATCAAAAATACGGCAGTAATATTTTGGAAAGTGGAAGCTGTTCTCCTGGAACAACATTCAACTTCTGAAAGTCAGTTACAGGCATCAGGGAGAGAATACATTGGTGCAGCGGGCAATGCATGCTCACATCAATGTCCTTTAACACCTTGCCACAAGAATGGTACAAACCCTCCCAGAGCACCCAATAAACATCGAATTGTGATATTCCCATAATGAAGGACCTGGGCACATGCTCACTTTGTTAAGTATATAATGAAGATTGCAATCATTGAAGACAACTCTATCCACTAGTGGTTGGAGATTTTATTTGCTCTTATATTCACATGTGAACTAGTGGTGGGCAAAATTTGCACAATTTGCTTTCACATAATTACAAAAAAATGGAAAATATGTGTGAAATTATGTGTAATTATGCAAAATACAATGTCCTTGTCTCCTTTTTGGACATGGGGACACATTTTGTAGTAAAAAAAAAATCACAAGAACCACAAGCGACACAAACAGCAGCCCGTCTACTTTCAGATTGTCTGCGTTGTTCCTGCGTGTTGGTGATACGTTTTTGACATGAACAACGCGCAGTTACAGGACATGACATCATTTTAGGAACTGAGCATAAGTATAACGTAAAATTAATGTAATTAATCAAGATTACACCTGAGCAATGGAAATTTAGCCCGGCCCTATTATAATACAGTTCTAGGGATTTACCATTAACAAGATTTACTGAGGCACTCATGTCATAAATGTTTCATTTTAACTTCATAAAACATCGATAAACTGCAGAAGAAAAAACGTGTTGCCTGTATTTGATGTTGCTATTATGCCGGTGACAGACAACAGAACATACAAAAAGTGACAAGCTGAAAAGAAATAATAGACAGTTGTTGCTTTCGCATTCTATTTGTGCTTACAAAAGTACTGTAATATACTGGTCTAAATATGTTTCTTTGAGCAAACACACCAAACTCAAAACGTCTACACCACCAATCCCTTTTTTTTTTCCATGGATCACTTTCTCTGCAAATTTCTGTTCTGCAAGTGATAAGGCAAGGATGGATCCGATTCTCTCTAGTATCCAAACCCGCAAAGCTGGCGACGAGAACATCATTACCTGCTGCTCCAAACAAATTATCAGGCACACCCAAACATTTCTTTAAAAAAACTCGCTCGGTGACTACTACTCGGACAAATATAGGCTGTGAATGGATTAATGTGATGATGGATATGTGAGAGCTTCAAAGACACAGAATGCAAGACTGGGGCTGAAGAACGCCATAGCAAGGCTGACCCAGATGTCATGTTGTTGTGTTATTCCACGTCCCACATCAGCCATTACTCTGGCATTTTAGGATTTTGGCCTGTCTCGGATTTCCACTTGGTTAATGAGTTTTAGCGCAAACCAGGATTTGAGTCCAACATTGGCGTATTTTTTGCGTAATGCGTTTTTGGCCCCTCCCTATGACCGTGTGGTGTCCAATGAGGTGAGTGCTAATCATTTTCCTCAATTGCTAGAGGCATCACTGTACTTCCTTGTGTAGGATGGCTGGGTGGCCCTGTCTCATTCATTCAGGGTGAGTATTGACATGGTGTAGTCCAGAAAAGAAGACAGACATTTATTTTTTGCTCCCTATCAAGACCACAATACAATTTGAACTGCTACTTGTCATACAAAGGCTCACCTGTGACTCTCTACATACAAAAGGACGGTTACAAGCTACAATACTAAGAAACCATGACAATAGTTTGTGCCTTGATCTGGGGATCGTTTACCCTTATGAATTTTGAGGTATTGTGTCAGACTCACCCCTTTTATGGTCGACAAGCCGAAGTTGTTGAATTAATTTCATGTTTTTTTTCTAATGATTTAGTACTGCAAAGTCAATTTTTGATTCACAGATGTGGTGTCCAATGAGCACAGAAGCTCTTTTACAAGAAAGCCATGCAGGCCAGCGCAGCAAGTCACCTTCCTACGCTGCACTGCGTGACAGGGAAAGAGCATGAATGCACAATAATTAGAGCAATACAGGACATTCCTGTCCTTTGCTATGGACAGGAACCCTTTTGGTAGCTTAGTGTCAATGCTGGATCCCCTTGCACCATGGTGCAAGGGTGCCTGTGTTGCATGTAGAATTTGTTTTGTGAAATAAGGGACACATTCTTGCACAAAAACAATCCTGGGAAGCATTTTAACCTTTCTATGTGTGCTGCAAAATGCAGCACACAGAAAGAGAAGAAACAAGGAGAAATAGAGATAATTCTCCTTGTTACGCCTCCCCTGAGAAGGCCTACCTTTTTGGCACATTCACAGGTTTACCAGTTCTGCTAAAAATGGAAATACATCAGAACCCAAGGGAATTGCGTGGGACACCCATGCAACGCCCACAAACCCCTTCCCAGGGCAGAGTAACGAAACACCGCAATTTACACTGAGTTGCCATACTCCGGATTTATGAAGCCACTCCGGGCCATTGCCAAGTAGCTTTGTGTGGCTTCATAAATCTTACTTAAGGCTTGCATGGCACACATACCACATTGAGTGGTGCAAACACAATACAAACCTCCTCCTAAATATACTCCACAGTACTTATTGTTTCTACTGCGTGAACACTGACACTAACCAAGGGAAATGACCTTCAGATGCAGGTCTTGTTTAGTGCATGCACTGGGTACCTTTAAAGGACTTTAAGAGCATTGTCCATATATTAAAAAGCCATAATACAATAGCACTTTTAATAAATTAACCTATGCCTGGGTGAAATGTAAATTACACCAGCGTAATTCACGTAATTTTTAGAAAATTCATCTTACGCTTGTTAACAAAACCCTGAAAATATGCCGTTATGTAATGTTGTGCAATTATGCACCATTTACAGCAAAATTTAACAAAAAGTGTTCGAGAACAACGTGAATGGGCATAATGTGAGAGACTGTCGCTGTTAGCGATTGCTCGGGTTTTTTGCGCTGATCTTTTTATCAAGAAAAGCACCCTTGACTAAAAAAACTGACACAAGGACACATTTTGTGCAAAATGTATAAAAGGTAATTACACAAATTAGCCACATTTTTGCATAACCCTAATTAGCAGAACACAAATGCTCTATTCTTTGGCAAACAGTTAAAACAACACTCTAATCCCTGTTCCTTTTAGCACTTTGTATTCCTGTTTCAAATGTAGTGGGGAAAGTGACCATATGCTCAATGGAAGTCAGTTCGCTTCCCTGGGCTTTACGGCTGCACCTCCATTACCCTGCTTACAAAAGCCACAGTGCCAGCAGAAAGCAAGAAAGTAAAAATGTCTCTCGCTCTTCGTTTTGTAGATGTCACAAAATGTTTTATGCTCAAAACAGGGTGAGCACATTTTGGGCTTTTAAAATAAGAAACATTTTGTGAAATTTGCATTGCATGAAATTTGATAATTTCAAAAAGGTTTTAAATAATGGAATTTTCAGTTGAACTAAATAAATTACAATCCCTGAAAATATATATATATTTTCTCGTAATATCATACGACGTCCAAATAATTCCTAAGTGCAAAATGGCTGCAAGAAATTTCAAATTACTTGCAAGGGTGTTGGAAATTGCTGTCATCTCACATCTAATCCACCTTGGAAAGATTACATGTGAGGTAGGACTATCAATATTTGAACCTGTGGTTTGTAGGTTGCACTTGCACAGAGATTTCCCAGAGATGTCGTTACTCACTCGGCCATCTTACTCTTACTGGCGTATACAAAAATACGCTCAAGTGACTCCAGCACAATTCGATTTTATCTTCATTGTGCTCCCCAGAGAGTGAAAAAGAGACAATGATCCAATTATGTTTCTCACATCTGTCCTTTATCCTCAAATGTTCAAATATTGTACATGCTCTTGATAGTATTTTCGTCTCTTTTAGATTGGTGACTTAGTGGGTCGTTTAGAGTTTAGCAGAGAGGGTGAAGTGCCATAAATTGCAGCTACCTTTCTCCAATGAAACTAGCATCACCCCTATCTTACTTAGATGTAGGAGAACCACGTGGGTTCTATCAGCAACTAATTAGCTAGAATCACTAGGGGAAGCAATGGGCCACAAGTTATAGTTATGGTTTCCCCATCCTATTTAGGGCACAGTGACTATCACTAGAGTTTCTTGATTTGCAAGGCATGGTGGTCTCAATCTGGTCAATCAAAAACAGACCCCTGATGCTCAAGGAGAAACATCTTTATTTTTGTTTCTCAATATCCAACTCTGCTTTGTGAGTTTGTTTCTTTTCTAAAAACAAAGGGCCCGATTTACAAAAGTAATCTGAGACAAAATCTTAGCTTTATGACTTTCGGTATTTACAAAGGTAATTTAGGAGTAGTAAAGTTAGGAATTCTAACTTTACTACTCCTTCACCGCATCGCTGCGGCGGTTATTTTTCCCCTATGCGGCTTTTTTCTAAAAGCCACGTAAGATGACGAGCTCAGTTCGTCATCCGCACACGCCCCCCGTGGCTGATGACGAGCTGAGCTCTTCATCAGCATCGAAGGGGTTAAAAAGTTAGGATTCCTAACTTTACTACTCCTAAATGTCCTTTGTGAATACCGAAAGTCGTAAAGTTAGGATTTTGTCTCAGATTACTTTTGTGAATCGGGCCCAAAAAGTTTGGTGTGTGGAGCCTAACCAACATGGCTCCTGAACAGCAAACCCTTCTACCTTTAGAGCATCTGGTGAACTAGTGGTTGTTCTGAAGGTAGTGAGATCCCCCAGGCATACGGGAGTGGCAATCAAGGGTGCAGCAGGTGCATTTGAGAAGCACTCTGCACCTGGGAGTTTTTCACTTCAACCTTGGAGTAGGAAAGTGCATCTCTTTATTTACATTAAAGCCCTTGACACCTTTTTGCACCACTGATCATGTATGCACAGCCATCTGACAATAGGTTCAACCATCCTCCACCAGGGTTAAAAAATCATAGCCTTCTTTGAGCTATTGAACTGACAGGCTACCTGTCTGGCCCTAAAGGAGTCTGTTAGATTTACAATGTGGTTTCTGCTGCGTCAGAGGAAGAGTGTTTTTGTAAACATAGCCATTTATGTCACTTTGAAAGAAAGGCCAAACATTCGCTTTGTCGGAGCATGGTGGTTTGCTTCTAGTGTGTTCTAATTTACTGGGTCCTTGCTGCTTTGCTTTGCTTCCATTCACAATACGACCACGTCTTCAGTCCCCCCCTCCTCACAGCACTGCTGTGTCTTGCTTCTGAAAATACTTGAAGTGGCAGATTCTAAAAATAAGTTGAAATAAATCTATAACTCTCCAGAGTACATCAGGCTCCCCTCTGCCAAAACTAAAATCTTCTAACAAAGACACTTTGAAAAGATGGTAAACATTATTGGCCCCTTGAGCCCACCTCCTGCAATGTCGAGAAGGCCTTCAGCTGGGGGGCTTGTTCTGTAATTAATGAAAGCAACACGCTCTGCACCAGCCTTTCTCATGCCAAATGTCAGGGGGATCCCTGGTCAGGACCCACCACCTCTTGCCCTTTCAGACGCATTGTTTGATGCATAATTGCCTGGCAAGTCAAGCTGCTCCAAGCTTTATTCCGTGGTTCTTGTCCGCTTTCACACTGCCCAAGCCTCTCTCCCACTGCTCTAAGCGATACAGTTCTGGATCTTGGGACATGAAAAAACATCAGTATATGGGAGATTTTGTGTTACTGATAGGCTTTTAGAGGTCTGTGGGCCGAAAAATTGTGTAGTGAGCCTTGTGTCTGTAGAGTTCAGGACAATGAACTGATAAAAGAGGGGCATATTAGCAAGGCCAATATCGCCGCTTTAGCAGGACTTTTTCCAGCTAAAGCGGTGATATTTTTATCGCTCTATTAGCAAGCTGTCGGTAACAGCAGTTAGCAACAGCTTTTAGGCGATAGCTACAGGTTTGGGTCCCGCTTTGCATGTCAGCGATATTTATCGCTAATGACATGCAAAGTGGGCGTACCCAAACAGTCGCTAACACAGCTATCGCTTAAGGCAGGCGAAGCGATAAAAAAAATCACGCTAAGCGCGATTATCGCTATAAACTTACGCCTGCTAAAAAGTTGACTTACCTATATAGTCAATGGGGGTTGGAATATCAGATTAAGCACACATTGGCGTTAATGCGAGAATATCGCTGGATTTCCAGCGATATTCTCGCATTTCGCCACTATCGCTGGATATTTTAGCACAATTGAGAAAAACTTTGCTAATAGCATTTTTTCTCCGCTAAAATATCCAGCGATAGCCAGTGATAAAAATAAAGTCGCTAACCACGTTTAGCGATAAATATCACTATTTCTTCCTAATAGGCCCCAGAGTTTTAGGAAATCAGCGTAGCCGATGAAGACAATATACGTTCTGTACATCAACACAATTGAAAAAAACAGTATATCTGAGGTTTTGTACTACTTTTAGTGTACTGTGATCTGAGAAATCGTGTAGTGAGCCTTGTGCCTGCAGAGAGTGGGACAACTGAAGGAAGACTTTTAGGAAATCAGCGTAGATGATAAAGTCAATGTAGGGGGCATATTATCAAGGAACAGCGTTAAAATTATCGCCACTTTAGCGGCAGGAAACGTATCGCCACTTTAGCAGCAGTTTTCTGCTGCTAAAGCAGCGATAATTTTAACGCCATTCCTTGATAATATGCCCCTACGTTCTTTACATCAACGACTTTCAGCACACAGGAACTATGGATGTGCCTCGGTTAACAAAGATGAAAAATAGCACGGCTATGGATGTAGTGGGAAGATATGTAGTGTGTGTGCACTACAGAGAAGATAAAAGGACAGGCAACTTGAATGAGTCTGAGGATAGAGAAGGAGAGAACGCATTTAAAAAGCAAGAGTAACACTGGACAATGTGGGTGTGTGTCAAAAAGAGAGTGAAAGAGTCATGGAGTCTCTGCTATTCAATTGTATGTATATGTGTGAGCTGTGGGTAGGCTTTGGAACACTTGGCACTGAGGATGAGACTGGAACAGGCTTTTGGTGACAAAAAATTGAAGTCTTGAATGAACTGGTATTCAGAGTATACTTCTTACTACTGTGAAGAATCCTTAAAAAGCTGTGCTTCCTTGACAAGGGTCTAAGTAAAAGGGGCAGCCTGGTCCATCTTCCTTTTGACTCAGTACTAATTTCTAGAGTCTGCTGATCAAAGGAGTGTCTGTGCGGAAGTGATCACAAATATTATGCAATCTGAGTGTGGCTTTGAGAGACATGCTCAGTACCCATGTCACACGCTACAGGGGTGTGCTGGGCTGCTGATTTCAGCACTAATTTTACACAAACCTTTAATTTTTTTTTATTTCAAATCATTTTTATTAGGAAAACAAATAAAGAAGAAGAAACACTAAAGAATAATAAAGAATACATACATTGGTACATAAAATAGACATAATGCAAAATAAGTAATGAAATACAATAAATAATGAATGGAATACAAAATAGGATGCACGTCAAAGTCCAAGGGTGATGTCCAATACACAATTGTTACATGGGCACAAAGTGGTATGCATACATGAGATCTTCTAGAGCCCAGGGTTACAGTCTCACACAAATCCAACCAATCAGTCGTCAAATCGGTTGAGTGCAGTTAGGCATAAGTATCACAATATACCCCCAACTGATACTCGTAACTAGTATTGCTACATATATAGTGACATCTATACTGTAGAGTGGCTTTTTTAGGGGGAGTCAAATGAGAAGGAAGAAGCATCAAGGGATTTCCAAAGCTTCTTATGTGTGGCACGCCAAGGGGAGGAATCCAAAGCTGGATTGTCCGCTCCTCTAATGCAAGACACCCATTCTTGCCACATCTTGAAGGACACCTCGGAAGCGCTCTTCCACTTACACAAAATTACCTTACACGCCAAGGTGACCAGCAAGTCTTGTAATTGGCGGTCATTGTCGTTTGCCAGCCTTGGATCCAGGACACCCAGTACGACATAAGCAAATTCCCTTGCAGACTTGATTTTAAAAACATGTTCTTTACAATCAAAAATTCTTCCCCAATAGTTCCCTAGCGAGGGGCAGCTAAAAAGCATATGGGTTAGGTCTCCTGCATTAGAGTTGCAATTCCAACATTTGGGGCTGTCTCTTAGTTGAAGTTTAAAAAGTCTGTGTGGTGTCCAATACGCCCTGTTAATTAGCTTATATTTAGTTTGTGATAATATGGGGGAGATTTTGTTTACAAGGGCTGTCGTAGGGATTCTGTCCCAGTCAAAAGTAATCCCCATTAAGTTGGGTTCAGCTTCCCATCGTGTCTCACTACGTCTTTGAGTTTTCCCTTGTGAAGGGAGGAGAAGTTCATATACTCTTGATACAAAATGACCAGCTTCTCCAATACGTGGCAGTTGGGTTTTAAGCCATGGTTTGGAAGGTTTGAGAGAGCGAGTGAACAGGAGTGCCTTTAGTTTGAGGAAGTCGTAAAAGTCCATCGGTGTGAGACAGTGTGCTGCCTGAATCGAGGAGAACGGAAGGGGGTGAAACCCATCATATAGGCCACTCACTAAAATAATACCTTTTGCAGACCAACATTCCCAGTGGAGACATTCTCCATTCATTTTAAGGGCAGGATTATGCCATAAGGCCACCGAAGTGGTATTTTTAAATTTGAGGCCATTTTAGTGGGATTGGTCAATCTTAAAAGTGTATGTCTTGTGTTTAATATGATGTATTTTGAATGGGGGAGGTGTGTCAAATCCATAGTAAGTAGCGCAGGGAGAGGGACGTTACCAATGAGGGATCTCTCAATATCTAGCCACAGCTGGACATACTCTGGATCTTCGGTCAACCACTGCGCCCCTTGCTTACACAGGAAGGCTGTTTGGTAATTTCTAAAATTGGGGAGACCCAGGCCGCCTTTATTTTTAGCTAGCTGTAGCTTTTTCATTGATTTCCTGGGCTTCTTCCCTTGCCACAAAAATGTACCAAATAGTTTATCCACCCTGTGTAAGAATTCCTCTGAGAAGGTCACCGGGAGCATACTTGCTAGATAGTTGACCAGCGGAGTCACGATAATTTTCAGGGTCTCAGCTCTCCCCCACCATGATAGATATTTAGGGGACAATCCCTCAAGTAGTTTGGACATTTTCTTTAGGAGCTGATCTTCATTACTACGTAAGGAAGCAATAAGGTCCTTATCGAAGTCTAGTCCCAAGTACTTATAGCAGCCCGGCTGCCATGTTAAGCCAGAGCCCACTAGGATTTCTTTACCTTCTTGATTATTTAATAGTTTAACTTCCGTTTTGTCTTTATTTAATTTGTATCTGGACACCTTCAAGAATTCTTCAGTAGTGGCCATAAGGGCTAGTATAGCCTCTTCCGCCTTTTCTGATACAACCAGCACATCATCTGCGTAGGCTGTTATTTTTATTGTGCATTCGTGAAAGTGGATTCCCGAGATGTCTTTATTATTGCGTATGTGATGTAGAAACGGCTCAATGGCTAAAAGGAATAGCGAAGGGGAGAGGAGGTACCCTTGTCTGATCCCCTGTTGCAGTCTGAACTATGAGGAAAACGACCCTCCTGCTCTGACTCTGGCTGAGGGACATGAATAGAGGGACGTAGCTAATTTCATAAAAGATGACCCTAATCCAAATTTGTGTAAAACAGCCTCTAAGTATGTCCAGTCCACTTTATCAAATGCCTTTTCGGCATTGAGTGTGATTGCTGCAGTCGGGGTGGTAAGAAGACTCACTTTTTCAAGGACGTGTGCTAAGGTCCTGGTATTGTCGCTGGATAGCCTATGTTTCAAAAAGCCCGCTTGGGAGGGGTGTATAAGTTTATGCAAAACCTTCTGTAGGAGGTTGGCTAGGATCGAGGCTAGAAGCTTACAATCCAAATTGATAATTTACATGGGTCTATAGTTTTTGGGGAGCGTTGGATCTTTCCCATCTTTGGGTAGGACAGCTATGATAGCCTCCGCTAGTGTGCGCTTCACATGGCCCGTTTCATTGATTTCTCAGAAGAGTTGGAGAAGTGGGGAAGATAGTATGGAGGAAAAGCATTTATAGAATCTAGCGGTGAACCCATCGGGTCCAGGGGCCTTTCCACATTTTAGAGACTTTATGGCTTTCTCGACCTCAGTAATCGAAATTGGGCTGTTGAGATCTTCCTGATCTTCGGCCGGGAGAGACCGTAGTGTACAATCCTCCAAATAGACTTTGATTTGGTCCCTTTTCACATTTAGGTTCTTGGCATACAATTGTTCATAAAAGTCTTTAAATATCTCTGCAATTTTGAGGGGGTCCGAGCAGGCCACCCCAGATTGATCTGAGATGGAATTAATCGTGTTTTTCTGAATTTTGAATTTGAGATAGGCTGCCAGGCTTTTCCCAGCCTTATTAGACTCGCATATTTTAAACCGTTTCCTCCTATTCAACCACACCCCTGCTCTTTCTTTTACTATTTTACTGTACTCATACTTTTTGTTAGCTAGCTTGTTTAGTATCTCCTCTTTCCTGTCCCTCAGGTGACTAGCCTCTAGAGTGGATATTTCTTGTTCCAGAGCCTTTAGGGTCGCATTGTAGTTCTTGTTCATGGCAGGTTTAAGTTTGATGATAACCCCCCTGATAGTGCTTTTCAGTGCTTCCCAGCGGGTCAAGTCAGTGGTGTCCCCCTTCCTATTGTTTTCCAGGTAGTCTTTGATAGCCACTTCAATGGTTGCTCGATGTTGGTCCTTTTCAAGGACTTCCTCATTAAGGCGCCACAGAGATTGGCGGAGTGACGGTTTCATATTGGAGACGGTGAGTGTTATGCAAGAGTGGTCTGATAAGGTCCTCGGCTCTATAGTCGTCTCTTCTATTCTTGGGATGACATTTTTTGTAAATAAATAAATAATCAATTCGGGAGAACGAGTCATGTGGAGAAGAGTAAAATGTGTAATCCCTCCCATCAGGATTTTGCATGCGCCACAGGTCTATGAGGTGAAACCTGCTGCAAAGAGTAGTGAAAGCTTTGTGTGACTTGCTACTTCGGAAGGCGCATCTGGAGTCCCTGTCAAGAGTCGGGTCAAACGGCAGGTTAAAGTCCCCAGCTAGGATATGGACTGCTGAGTCAGGAATAGTGTCTAATTTTTTCGTTAGATCTGACCAGAATGTTAAGTCACAAGTGTTTGGGGCATAACCATTTGTGACGTAGAATTCGGTGTTGTCTTTGAGCAATTTGGTTGTGACCCACCTCCACTTAGTGTCAGCCGTGGAGGAGAGTAAATCAACATTAGAGTTACTGGCTATTAGCGTTAGAAGGCCATTCTTTTTTGCAATCGCTTCTGAACCTGCCACTTCAGTGTAAAGGTTGTTCCTTAGCGTGTGACCAGGTGCCGTGAGCGTGAGGGGTAGGTGTTCCGCCGTTCCAGTGTCTACGCCAAGGTGCATCCAACCTTATAACGCTGGCCTCACGGGAGCATGCTGCGGGGCCCAGTCTTAATCCCCTTAGGGTCGCCTAAATAGAGCAGGAACCCTTGGCCCTCTTGTCCTCCGACCCAGCGAGGTTGTATTTGCTTTCTTTATATAGATTGAGCATTGAGTCCACATTTGTTTCTTTGTGTAGTACTTTATTTTAGGTCCTGACGAATCGCCTTTCGGCGAGAAACATGTTGACCACACTAGGGGGTAGAGTTATTGTTCTGTTTACCTTTACGGTCTCTAGACTCCCCTCCCACCCCTTTTAACTAAGGAATCAGCCACGTTATTAAAGTTGGAAGTGGACTGATTACCTTTTTTATCGCTTTCACTCACCACTGCACTGACTACACCTTCCTTCATCCTCACCCACATCCACCATCGGCAAGGAACTAAAAGAACCCCGTCAAAAGAGTACCTCTGGGGACTCCGTCAGACATTGCAGCGCCGGTCTGACGAGGGGCAGTGAGCCGATGATGACACCGGACACCCTCCAGTAAGGGTGTGTTTCACGCTTATTACTTTGGGTGTGTGAGGCTCTCTAAGTTCCGACTAGGGAACCCTTTCTTCGCAGCCACGGTATTTATAAT
This sequence comes from Lissotriton vulgaris, assembly GCF_964263255.1. Classification (NCBI taxonomy): domain Eukaryota; kingdom Metazoa; phylum Chordata; class Amphibia; order Caudata; family Salamandridae; genus Lissotriton; species Lissotriton vulgaris. The sequence goes on from NC_141687.1 coordinate 1,122,184,825, forward strand.
ACCAACTCCTTGCTCCACATTGTTAAACGCTCCCTGGGGAACTTTGTACTCTGCTGCTAGCTATTAGCGTTAGAAGGCCATTCTTTTTTGCAATCGCTTCTGAACCTGCCACTTCAGTGTAAAGCTTGTTCCTTAGCGTGTGGAATTGCTTAGCATCCAATTTGGATTCCTGCAACAGAACAATATCTGCTTTCTGCCTACGTAAATAGTCTAAGATTTTTTGGCGTTTGACAGGCTGGTTGAGCCCTTTATCATTAAGGGAGAGAATTTTCAGGTTTCCTACTTTCGTTACCCCCTATGGTGTATCAATTATGGACGACGCCATGAGAAATTAGTAGAATATCAATACTCAGAAAGTACACCAAACGTGTGTCTATTACGTACAGTCTCTAAACTGGGGGACATCTGTATGGGCATAGTAAGGACATGTGAAGTATCAGTCGTCTCAGCTCAAACTGATCAGTAGTCCGAGTGAGGGCAGCGCAGACTGCATAAAAAACGGTGACATCACCCAAGTGATGATACTGTGAGGTCCCTGGCAATGACATGCGACAACTAGAGAACTCATAGGCATAGACATGAACAAAACTAAATACAAAAAACAAGAGAAAGAACAAGCCCTTACCCCATCCCAACCCCCACCCTCCCCCACCATTCCCCTCCCTCTCCCCCAACCCACCCACCCCTCCCCAAACGTAGATGGTAGGCATGGTGACTAGGAAAAACAACAACATTATTCCTCCCATGGTTCCATACATATCACCTCGAAACTTGGGAACTGGATCAACATTTGAGCATCTGATAGTAATACCAACTGGATGCGATCATCCCTCTGTAAACACTAACTGTCAAATACCATAAATTCAGGATCCGTTGGGTTTCATGGATCTACGCAATTTGCGGATAACAGAGTGGACCAATGGTTTGCACACAAGGTGCACACAAGTTGTGAAATGGGTACCAACATCTCTATGTATGACTTATCACTTAAGTGAAATAATCGAAAAGCAAGTGCAACGCAGTAACATCAGTTTTGGAGCGCGGTAACATCATTGTTGGAGCCGGCTGATTAACTAAGCCGTATTAACTAAGCCGTATATCAGAATGGGCCAACAATTTGCATACAAGGTGTACACTAGTAGTGGAATGAGTACCAGATCTCTGTGAAGGTCTTATCCTGCACGAGAAATTAGGCAAATAAACAGGTGCAATAACATCAGTATTGAAAATGCAATAACATCAATATCAATATCAGTCTCAATCACAAGGTGGACATCAGTGTCACATGGTGTCACATCGCATCAGTATCACATGGTGTCACATGGTGTCACATGGTGTCACATGGTGTCACATGGTGTCGAGTGAAGCGTCTTCCTATCTATGCAGATAGGAATGCACACAATATCATGTTACAGTGTACAGTGAACAGTAGAGCATCAATAGAGCATATAGTAGAGCATCAATCTCACATGATGTTGAGCAAAGCGTCCTGTTAGCTATAGAGGAAAGAATGCAAACTAAAGCATGTAATAGCATGTAATGCAGAGTGAGCTTAGTAAGGACACATAAATACAAAATAGTATTAAGTTCCACAAATAAAGGATACTCATTTATATCCAGAGGCAGACGCCCCCGCTGCTTCTACCGTCGATGTATCCATAGTTAGTTCTTCTGATCCATTTAGGAGCCGTTTGAGTCTTTGCGGGTCTGTGAAAATTTGGGAAACTCCTTGGATAGTCACCCGGAACTTAGCCGGTCCCACAAAGCCGAAGTGGTGTCCCTTCGATCGTAGTTGTGGATGCAGAGCAAGGAAGGCCTTCCTCACGTCGACAGTTTCTTTACTGTAGTCTTGTGAAACGTACACTTTATTTGTTTTCCATAAGACATGATTATTCTTTCTACTCAGTATAATATCCATAGCTTCGCTAACCTCTTTTTTACCTTTGATGGGCGATACAGGGTTTGGTGGCTCAGCCTTGAGTCTTTTGAGATTTTTCGTAGTTTCCTTATCCCCCATGGTGTCTCTTGTCATAAATATGTGACAGGTGAAAACTCGGTCTTAGAATAAGAGGCTTGGGAGAAACGGGTGTAAGTCGGGTGTATGAGCTGCTACTACACTATTGCCAGGTATTTCAGGTAGCGACGGTGGGTGCCTCTATATATCCGGAATTGAGAGTCATCAGTGACCTTAATCCAATTAGTTCGCCGGGTCAAAATGAAGTGTGTCACAGCAGGCGCGTTGCGGCACTATATGCTGCAGATATCTGATGTGCAGTGTCTACTATCACAAACCGTTTGAAACAATATCCCTTGTTTGGATCAAAAGTTCACTGAATGTACGCTTTTTATTATCTGCGTGCCAGCTGACCAAAACCTCTGCCTCTTGACCTGCATCGCACTGCCGTAAGCCAGTGCCAACTTCAGTGTAGGTTATTTCGCCATGCGTCACGATGTAGGCACCCAGTGTGTTCCTCTCAGCCGCAAAAGGGGTTTCACTTCTAACGCTGTTTTATCCCCAGCCAATGTGTAGTAGCCAGCGTCGTCCATTCACTCATTAGTTGACTGGAAGCTTCAGAGAGAGCTATACCGTCCCTGCGTTTTACCTCTCGTTCATGTCATCCATTCATTCATGACATACAGAGATTGTTGATAGCATGTGTAGCATGTACCGCTCTTTCCCCACTCTGCTACAGTGCTAACCTGTCTGTAGGTACACACTCCGGGTACGGTCAGCTGGTATGGGCAACTTGACCTTGTGATGGTGCTCAAACTGCAGGGAATGGATCATTGATGTTTAAGCGCGAGTGAGAGACGTGCGTCCATCTGCCATTTTGATGAGGCATGTGTGCAGCTCTATGGGGCACCAGTGATATTTAGCCTCTGCAGGGTTGGCAGTGTTAGATCAGGCAATCTCCTCAATTTCCCCAGAGTCTAGTGTTTGTGCAGGGCTGAGAGGGGCCATCCATGTAAAATACAGACTCCGTTCTGGCCGATTTCACATTAGGTCGAAACCGCCCGCCATTTTGTGTTCACGACTCGGGAGACTGAGAGACACTCCTAGGAGGCGAGAGGCAGCGCTATACTCACTCAGGAGCCCCGGGGAGTGTCATCAAGTAGTAGAGGGCGCTTGGTGCGTTTTGGTTCTGCGCCTCAGATTTGCCTCGGATTTGGGCGCTGCAAGAGCCGTCGGGACCTCGGGACACCGCGTCTCCGTCGTTGTCAGGTGGGAATCTGCACTTCACATTGTCGCCGATCATAGGTCGCACAGTCGCTCAGGAATCAGCCCTTGGTACGACCTTCCCTTCCGATCCGCAGTTCTGTCCTTGGATCCGATTTTCGGTGGGAGAAAGGGTCCCCAAAATCACATAGAGCTGGTTGCAACGGGAGGAGAGAAGCCTCACGCCGCCATTTCTCCCGACATCCAACCCCCCCACACAATAACCACTTTGATGACTGTTTTGATAAGTGTTTCTACTCGAGGCACAGTCACCAAGTCATACAATTCTGAGCCTGAGAAGCATTTGGATGGGGATGTCAGCCCTGGGGTCGATTTTGACTCTAATATAAAGGTACATATGTAGCCTGCATATTTCGTTGTCCATTTTCATATACAAAAAAAGTTGGGAAGTTCCCAGTTCCACTAAAGTGAGGAGAATACAGAATTTGCTGAGTCGAAGGCAGACATCTCTACAGTCAGTTGAAGTCACTATAATTAGATAATTAGAGGGCAGATTTATCATTCAGTTGCTTCGCTGTTGTGCCACACAATAGGGTGCGAGGGTGAAGCAACTAAGTTAGATATATCAAACCATGCAAGGTGCCCTTTCTCACACAAAAACAATCCTGTCTGCGACTTAGGCAGCCTTGCACCATGGTGCAAGGGTACCTGAGTAGGCACTAGACAGCAGTTTGTGCACCAGTGCAAGAAAGAAAGGAATCTGCAGTATAATTTTAAATACGACACGTACCTGCCTTTTCAGGTAGCTAGGTTCAAGTTCAAGTTCAAAAATTTGTATAGCGCACTACTCACCCAGAGGGTCTCAAGGCGCTTGAGGGAGGGGGGTTTTAGTTGCTTTCTGAAGGAGAGGTGGTTCTGTATAAGGCGGAGGTGGGTGGGGAGAGAATTCCAGGTTTTGGCAGCTAAGTAGGAGAAGAATCTTCCCCCATGGTGGATCTATGGATGCGCGGAATTGCGGCGAGGGCTTGATTGGCTTGATTGGACGACCATAGTTGGCGGGTGGGGGTGTAGAAGGACAGTTGCGTGTTGAGGCATTCGGGTCCTAGGTCGTAGAGGACTTTGTGTGCGTGGGTGAGGAGACGGAACGTTATTCTCTTGTTGACGGGGAGCCAGTGGAGGTCTTTCAGGTGACCGGAAATGTGAGCTTGACGAGGGATGTCCAATATGAGTCTGGCTGAGGCGTTTTGGATGCGTTGGAGTTTTTTCTGTAGTTTGGCTGTGTTTCCGGCGTAAAGGGTGTTTCCGTAATCCAGTCGGCTGGTGACCAGTGCGTTGGTGACCGTCTTTCTTGTTTTTGTGGGGATCCAACGGAAGATTTTTTTGAGCATGCGTAGGATGTTGAAACATGAAGATGAGACGGCGTTGGCTTGTCTGGTCATCAAGAGGGAGGAGTCCAGGATGAAGCCCAGGTTACGTGTGTGATCCGTAGGTATGGGTGCGGTTCCCAGGGCCGGTGGCCACCATGAGTCGTCCCAGGCAGAGGGGGATGACCCTAAGATGAGGACTTCCGTTTTGTCCGAGTTTAGTTTTAAACGGCTGTTCTTCATCCACTCGGCTACTTCTTTCATTCCTTCGTGTAAGTTGGTTTTGGCGGTGTTTGGGTCTTTGGTGAGGGAGAGGATCAGCTGGGTGTCGTCTGCGTAGGAGATGATGTTGAGGTTGTGTTGGCGCGCAATGGATGTGAGGGGACTCATGTATACGTTGAAGAGGGTGGGGCTGAGTGATGATCCTTGTGGTACGCCGCAGATGACTTTGGTGGCCTCTGATCTAAAAGGGGGAGGCGGACTCTTTGGGTTCTTCTGGCGAGGAACGAGATGATCCAGTCCAATGCTTCCCCTTGTATTCCGACGTTGCTGAGGCGTTGTATGAGGGTGCTATGACAGACTGTGTCGAAGGCTGAGGTGGGGGTCAAGTAGGATGAGGGCGGCTGTTTCTCCGTTGTCCAGTAGAGTACGAATGTCGTCTGTTGCTGCGATGAGGGCGGTTTCGGTGCTGTGTTTGGTTCGGAAGCCGGACTGTGAGGGGTCGAGGGATTTGTTGGATTCAAGGAAGGCGGCGAGCTGACTATTGACGGCTTTCTCAATGACTTTGGCAGGGAATGGGAGGAGCGAGATGGGGCGGTAGTTCTTAAGTTCAGTGGGGTCTGCTGTGGGTTTCTTCAGAAGGGCGCTGAGTTCAGCATGTTTCCTGCTTTCCGGGAAGGTAGCGGAGTTGAAGGAACAGTTGATGACGTCTCGGAGATGGGGTGCGATAATGGAGTCTGGTGAATGTTTGATAAATCTGCCCCTTACTCTGTTGTGTAAGACTTAATGGGGTATATTCACAAGAACGTGTGCTAAACATCACCAAAAAATGCTAACGCACCTTTACACATCGCAGCCTATCACGGGCAAATAACCCTGTGATAACGTGGAATTCACAACACAGCGGTACCATGTGATAGTCCGCTGAAATTGCCGGAGATAAAAACACAAACTCCAACTCATAAAAAGACGCGGTGTGCCCAAACGCAAAAAGAAAACAGTGACAACCAGCGAGAGTCCCGCAATACCCATGGGTAATGCGGTAAAAAGTACAAGAACAGCAGACGGAATATGCCACTAAAAAGTGACATCAACTGTGGAGTACCACAGATGCACCCTGACCCACTGCAGGGGTCAACATGAACCCCACAATCCCCACAGATGAACACCCAGGAATACAGGGCCCGTGGAAGGCCAATATGAAGAGGAAGAGGTAGACGGAATACAGTCACCAGAAAAACCCGATTATCGCCACGGATAGCCAGAACACCACCACCAACTGTACGTCACCTCCAACGTGTCATTGGCAATAAAGAGGCAAAGATGGAACACCACCTCGGATGATGTGAATGCCGTCACATGGCAGAGGAGGACAATGGAAGAGCACAAGACACCCTGGACTGATGTGAATGGTAAAACCAAGCAGAAACTTGCTGCCAACACCAAAGCAGCAACGCACCCCGGAGGAGGGGGGCCAGCAGAACACCAGGAGCGGAATGACATGGAGAAGATGGTGGCCACAGTCACCAGTCGGGAGACGGTGACAGGAGTCGGGGATCTGGACACTGTCCACCATGACCCGACCCCACATGAACAGTGTGCACACCGGCCAGGGAGTGGGTGGACGAGGGTAGATGGGCACAATGGCACACATGCACAATTAAGCAGAGCACACTGCACACCCATAATGACTCAGGATCATGTCCCTGATCCCACTGGAACACTTCAGCACACACACAAACACCAAGTAGTCCCACGTACACCATGTGCCCAAAGGGGCACCCACACAACACATCAACAAGCACACAACCAACACATGCACATGTGGGAAACACAGCAAACATGCATATGCGACAGCCACACTGACAATGCAAGAGACACCTTATGATGAGTAGCATGGCTGCAGTCCAATCACCATGACAGTGTACACGGCACGACAGTGAGATGGCTGAGTGCGGACCACAACCGGAAAGGAGCAGGTTACACTGAGACAAAACCACCTACACAAACAACCCCTGACGTCAACGCATATCTGTAGTCAAACCATGCCCAGGAGTCAAATCTCGACAAAGAGCACAAGTTACCCAAGTCTGCAACATCTCAGCACTGTGGAAGCACAGAACTGACAGGCACACCACTTGAAAGGGACCAGTGCCAAACAAATCAGAGCCGCAGGAGCAAATCAACCACCATGCAGAATACGCATATAAGTATAAGTGCACCTCAACATTGAAAACATCCTGGTACAATCAGCAACACCTCCACAACAGAACACGGGACACAACTGGTGCTGCAAATGTGCACAACATGGCAAATCACATCTGGCACAGCAGGAAACTGTGACATGACAATGTACAAGTACAACCTATAACCTGCAAATATGTTTTATTCTAACCCTGGGCGGAGTTCGCGGAGTGGGGCTTCGCGGAGCTACGCGAAGTGGGCGAGAAACTACGCCCACCTCCGCACTCCGCGTAGCCCCACTCCGCAAACACCACTGGCCGCCAGCCCCGCCACCCGCCTCCCTCCCGCCCTCCCTAAATACTTTAAAATACAATAATCAAATAATTTAAAAGCACTTACCTTGCCGCCGCTGCCCGCCGCGTCCCCGGGGCTCGCGATCTTCCGTCTTCCGTACTAATGCGCATGCGCGGGCGGCCGCGCATGCGCATTTTCTCGTGAAAATGCGCATGCGCGGCCGCATGCGCATTAGTACGGAAGACGGAAGACGGAAGTAAGTGAGCCCCGGGGACGCGGCGGGCAGCGGCGGCAAGGTAAGTGCTTTTTAAATTATTTGATTATTGTATTTTAAAGTATTTAGGGAGGGCGGGAGGGAGGCGGGTGGCGGCCAGCTACGCTCCGTCTGCGGAGTGCTGCCTGGCTCCGCCAGCTCCGCAAAATGCGGAGTAGGCGGTACTACGCACACTCCGCAGACGGAGCGTAGCTGGCCGCCCACCCATTCACACTTGCTGTGTTTTGGGGCATTTTTTACTGCCCCATGATTGCCAGGCATGGCCACAATGTCACATGCTCTTGAGAAGTAACTGTAAATAAAGGTGTTCCTACGGGCCATTCCTGCCGCAGCTGCAGTGGGATGTGGCCACCTGCCCCATTGTCCCCATCATCGTCCGGTACTTCTGGAACTAGGAACCATGGGGATCCAAGGAAGCTTGTATCCGGTCCAGGGAAGGCATGGCTTGGCAGTTCGGGCTGGACTGTTCCCATGAGCACAGGGTCTGACTGATTCACATATGGCCATGTCTGAACTGGGGTGGCAGAGTGGGCTAAAGAACAGTGATATATTTAACTCAGCTCTGTTGACTGGGTGTTAGTGTTTGATTGGTTCGGATGCTCCGTTTATCACCAACCCCTTTTGTACCGCTTTGTTCACCATAAGTTGGCAGGGTATGCTCAGACTTGAGTCCCTTGCTCACTTTGCCACTGGATTCAAGCAAGCCTGGCTGAAGACGGCTGTAATCCCAGAAACCGGTCCTAGGAAGCTTGAATCCGGTCCAGGGAAGGCATGGCTTGGCAGTTCGGGCTGGACTGTTCCCATGAAGCACAGGGTCAGACTGATTTGCATATGGCCATGTCTGCACTGGGGTGGTAGAGTGGACTAAAGAACGGTGATGGATTAAACCCAGATCTGTTGACTGGGTGTGAATGTTTGATTGGTTCAGATGCTCCGTCCATCACCACCCCCTTTTGTACCACTTTTAGAAATAGACCTTTCTGTTCGCTTATGACTCTTTGTGCCCTGCCGGGTTGTAACTTGTATATGCACTGTCTGGTTTACACTGACAGGAGCAGGGAGTGGGCATTCAATCTAGACAGCCACAAGGGGGAGGAGGTGTATTGTGCCTTTCCTGGGTGACTCATAGTTGGGCTGAATGAACCTGGACTGCATTTAGAGTGGTGGGAGGATTGTCACCTGCACCTGAATAGGGATGTCCCTGCCTTTCACAATGCTGTCTCCGCCCCCTGTAGTGTGTTTGGAGCCTGAGCTGGGGATACAATGGGGGTGTTGTGCACTTCTAAGAAGTTAATTGAAGGCCCCCGGATCAAAGATTTTAGGAATATAAGTACAGTGGCTCTGACCCCACCTTTTCATGGCACTTTTGGGGATCTGAAAAAAACTCTCCCTTCGCAAATCATAGAGAACTATTCATTGGAAGGGAAAGATAAGTACGTTAGGGCCATGAAGGAATACAAAAAGGTCATCACCACAGCAAAGGCAACTTACTTCTCTTCACGAATCCTTAACTCTAATAAGTAAGAAATCTTTACTATTGTAGAAGATCTCTCAAACCCAGAGAGAGTACTAAATAAACCCAAACCTTCTCAGGCCTTCTGCAACTCCCTGAACGCCTACTTTATTGACAAATTATACACCATCAAAGCTAGCAATCTCCCAAAAACCTTGCAAAATACTGCCTCGCCCACCTTCAGGAACCCCCACACAATTGATTCCTTCGCCCCCATCGATACAGAGACCCTGAATGAACTATTAGCCAAAGTTAGGTCTGGCTCCCCTCGGGACCACTGCCCCCCTCGTACACTGAAAACAGCCTTCATAGCTTTTCCAGACCCAGCCCTTGCCCTCCTTAACCACTCCCTGGACCAAGGTTGTGTACCCAATGCCTTCAAGAAAGCCATTGTAGTCCCCCTCCTCAAGAAACCAAACGCAGATCCACAGATATCAGCCAACTACCGCCCCATCTCTTTACTCCCTTACATGGCCAAATTACTGGAAGCTCACGTGGCCAGATGCCTGCCTAACTTCATGGAACAGGCAGGCTTCCTCAACCCCAGCCAAGCCGGTTTTCGGCCATCACATTCCACGGAAACTGTGATCTTAGCAGTCCTTGACTCCCTATGCGAAAATGCGGATACAGGCACGCCCCAGACCCTGGTGCTGCTTGATCTTTTGGCGGCCTTCGACACGGTCGACCATGGCATTTTGGCCGACCGGGTCAAGGAGGCAGGCATCGATGGCCCAGCACTCTGCTGGATAAAATCTGTACTAACTAACCACTCTCAGGCAGTCCGTACCGGCTTTTTCACCGCCACCAAGCTAATAACAACATGTGGGGTTCCACAGGGCTCGGCCCTCTCCCCTCACCTGTTCAACCTCTACCTCCACCCACTAATAAGCTCCCTCAAAGAAAGAAGAGTCACCATTTTTAACTACGCCCATGACTGCCAACTCCTGTTCCAGATCAAAAACTCCCCCCGGTCAATCTCGGACTTCCAAGGCACCATGACATTCATCCGCCAATGGATGGATCACAATCATTTAAAACTGAACCCCAGTAAAACTGAAATGATACTGGTAGGCGCTGCACTCCGACCCTGGGGCCCACACTACTGACCTAACAATCTGGTCCCTCCAACCACTCCCACCACCTCAGTAAAAAGCCTTGGGGTCCCCATAAGCAATGGCCTGTCGCTTAAAACGCACATTGGCACTGTGATTTCCACCTGCTTTCTGCAGCTACGCAAAATAAGGAAAACAAATAGGCTATTATCCCAAACTGCACTGGTCCAGGTTGTGATAGCCCTGGTCCTATCTTGGCTCGACTATGCAAATGCCACCTTCCTGGGACTCCAACTTGGCCTCACCAGACGACTCCAGCTGGTACAAAATCAAGCGGCAAGACTCATTTTCCAACAACCAAGCTGGCAACACTCCTCCCCGCTCCTCAGGAAACTTCACTGGTTACCCATTCCCCAGCGCTCTGCCTCCGCTCAGCCTGAATGTCTGACAAAATATCGACAGACAAAAAATCGACCTACAAAAATATCAACACAGAAATATCGAAGACAAAAATATTGAAGTCCTATCTACATAAAGGTAAGTACAAAAAATTTACAAAATGCATATTGTTGTCAAAAATATCGATGTTAAAAAGATTTTTTTAAATGTTTTAACAATAATGTAAAAATAAGTAAATAATACATGTAATTCAAAACAAATATAGATATAAATATTAAAACATATTTAAAAAATAATAACTAATACATATAATGTTAAAATTAATTAAACATCTACATATAAAATTAATATATATACTTACTCCACATATTGCAACATTAGGGAAAGCATTAGATAGTGTCAGGGTAAAAGTTACTATTGCCAATCCAGAGAGTGCAACAGTAGGGAAAGCGCTGGACATCGTCAGGGTAACAATAACTATTCCCACTCTAGTGAGTGCAACAGTAGGGAAAGCGTTGGATAGCGCAGGGGTAAAAATTACTATTCCAACTCCAGAGAGTGCAACAGTAGGGAAACGCGCTGGATAGCGTAGGGGTAAAAATTGCTATTCCCACTCCAGTGAGTGCAACAGTAAGGAAAGCGCTGGATAGCATAGGGGTAAAAATGACTATTCCAACTCCAGAGAGTGCAACAATAGGGAAAGTGTTGGATAGCGTAGGGGTACAAATTACTATTCCAACTCCAGTGAGTGCAACAGTAGGGTAAGTGTTAGATAGCGTAAGGGTTAAAATTACTATTCCCACTCCAGTGAGTGCAACAGTAGGGAAAATGTTGGATAGCATAAGAGTTAAATTAACATACTTATCAATTAAATATTTTTTATAAAATAAATTACATAGTAATAATTATTTAACAAATAAAATAATAAATACCTATTAAATTAAATTAATATTTACTTAAATAACATTAAATTACTTCCCACCCTATTCCCCTATAAACACACAACGCGCTACACATAAAAAATAACACAATTAATGCAATCAATGAACCAATAATACAAAATAATTACCAATTACAAATTCATTAACAATAATTTAATTAACAATAAAAAAAATAAAAAGTATTTATAAATTAATTATAATTAATACAATTTAAAATTAACAAACTGATAAAAAGTAATTACCAATTAATAATTAACGCTAAATTAATAATCAATATTAATAATATTTAAATTACTTCCCACCCTATTCCCCTATAAACCCACAACCGGCTACACATTAAAAATAACATAATGAATTTCATGATCAATTAATCAATAATAAAAAATAATTGCCATTTAATTAATTTACAATAAAATAATTAGCAATAACTAACAATTCATATACACTAATTATAATTATTATAATTATACATTAACCAATGAATAAAAACTAAATACAAATTAATAACTATTTAACAATAAATTAACAATCAATAACAATAAATAAAAACATATTAATTAATTAATTATTTGTAATTAAATTACTTCCCACCCTATTCCCCTACAAACCCACAACCCGCTCTAATACTAAAACGCAAAAAAAGTTAAAAGAATTACTATTTTCTAAACATTTGAACATATATTTAAAAATAATGAAAACACATTAAAAAAATGTTAAACATATATATAAAATACATACTAAATACATAACACTAAAAAAAATCGATAATATTTACAGCAATATTTTTGCTAACGATATTATTTACTTCGATATTACTTACGCCAATATTAAATAAATCGATATTACTTACCTTGCAGTGGATATTCTGGTCAACAATATTCTTGACTTCGATATTCTGTCCCTACGATAATAAAAACTCTATATTAGTGTAGGTCGATATTAAAATTTTGATATTTTGATGCTCACCGCTCAGCCCATCTCCACCTCCTCGTAGTACCTACCTTTAAGCTGAAATTGCAAGGGGGATGCAGGTTCGCGACCCTTACCCCTCGACTATGGAACTCCATCCCACTGGAAATTAGACTAAGCACAAACCTGATCAATTTCAGGATATCTCTCAAAACACGGCTATTCACATGCGCCTATAAATAATCTGCTTCGGACTGGTGATCCCTCTGCCTCATTAGCGCCAAGAACCCATCCAGTGAACAAATGTAAATGTAAATGTAGTTGAGCTTATATAGCGCACAGCTACCCGTAGTGGGTGTCCCGGCGCTTGCTTAGGGAACCCGTCCTGATATTCCCCTGTGTGATAGCCCCAGCGGGTATCCACAAGGTGAAAGTCAGGCATCCCGCCGCGAGGGGCCGTTGTGGAGATTAAGCAAGCTATTGCCCAGAGTCGCAGAGGGTTTGTGAGTCGAGAAGGCACCGGAGCGAGAATTATCGAGTCCGTGGAATTTTTAGCCCAAGACCCGCCGAGGCGGGGAATTGAACCCTGGTCCAGGACCGATCTCAGCTTCCGGGTCTGCCACCTCTAACCCCTGAGCCACACTTCTTCAACAAGCGCTCTACAAAACGATTCTAACGTAACATACCATAACATAACATGCTCTGAGGCACATTTCTTTTCTGTCTACATCCACCCCGCATAGGTGAGCTTCCGGATGGTTCCCACTGAAGGAGAGTGTCAGGATTTCATAGCTGGCAGGCGGGGAGATCAGGGGCCTGGAAACCCTGAGTTCTCGCCTCATCGAACTCTCCAGGCTCAGTTCGCCACAGTTCCCTCTTGCTTTACAGCCACCGCACCACCCTGGGCATTGCTCGCCTTGTCCTTCAGGAATGTAGGGGAGAGGGAGCAAAGTCATCAACATCCCTGTGAAGTTCTGTAGCTGGAACGCACTTCAGTAGTAATTCGGCCCTGCCATCTGCAAACATGGGTGGTGGACTGGATTTCAAAGTCACCGGAACACCCTTAGAGGGAGTGCCATGTTTTCTTTTCTTCCTGAATGATGCTAGCATGCAGGCTCGTGCTGTTATCTCTGGCAAGGTGCAGCCCAGCCACAGCTCCTTACTACATGCTAGAGATGCTAGCTTTGGATATAGTGAAGGTAACCCATTGCATACGGCCATGAAAGGGATGATTACGAGTAATTCTCTGCATTTAATGTGTCTTCTTTATCCCGCATAAATACACTCATCTCAGTCAGGCAACCCCAGTGATGACTGTAACGCTGCTGGTAGGAGGGCAGGTGTTCTGACCGAGGCCCACATTTCCCTGCTGTTCTTGGTGTGTTTTGGGTGAGATTTTGTGACCTATGTGTTAATGGTGACAGATGGGGATTTATGTGTCGTCTTACACCAATCTAATTTGCATTTCATGCCCTGATGTAGGTATATGTATCGTTCTATTCCCTAAACTGCTTCATTTTCATGCTCTGATGTGGAGATGCATATTGTGGTTGAGCCTTATGCAAATAACAGGATTCCGAGTACCATTTCAGAGTGTACATGGTATGCATAGAGATGGTGGGGTTTATAACATTCTCACCATATTAGTTTTGCATTTAATGCACTAACTGATGTTATGCCAACTGTTTTCTAACGAGTGCAAAATATAAGTATTTACTTGATTGCAGTACCTTGTGATATTATGACTATTGCCTGATGGGAAAATTGATTTTATGATCTATGTGTCGTCATGAGAAGTGCCTAGTGGCACCGCGATTTATGAGATTATGGTCTAAAGAGTCTTATGTACAATACAACGGATATTTTTGTATAACCTTGTGTGGAGTCTCTTTTTGGTGTGTGACTAGTGTGTCACTGGGGTGTGTGTGTTGCAAAAAACGCTTTACACATTGCCTCCTAGATAAGCCTGCCTGCTCATGCCAAGCTACCAAGGGATTGAGTAGAGGTTGTCTAAGGGTGTAACTCCCTTACTCTAACTAGAAGCAAGGGTCCCTATTTGGACAAAGGAGTCAACCTTTACCAACTAGACACCCCCACTTTCTAACACATGGGAAGTCATTATCATGAATAACCAGATTAGAATCCAATAATTCAATGCGAAGACATCACAACAGTGGTTACCAAAAGTGGTGCTTGACATCACACAAGGGAAGCACAAGCTTTCCATTCATTCCTCTGCCTCACCTGGTTCACAAATACCCAAGCATGTCAGTGGGATGGTGGTTGGAAATCTCAACTGCCTTTTCCTGCTTCTCTTAAGTTTAGACAGACCCGCAATAAGGCAGCAGAACATGGGCGGTACTGTTCCAGCCGGGACTGCCTTCTCCCCTGTCAGCGGAGGTCTCTGTAGACCTGTGCTGTGAGAGGAAATAAGCTACACTGACATTTGGCTCGTCGGCAGTGCGGTGCCACCTCCCTTCTTTCAATGTGAGAGCAAACGGGAGCAGCTTTGGACTAGGACTGGGTGTGAGTAAGCAGAGGTCGGTGCGGGTAAGTGGCAAGACACTAGAATATTTTTGTTTCAGTTGGGTGAGGAGGGGCATATGCAGCAGTTGATGTGGATGGGTGGCAGGAGGCTAGGTGTTTTATTTTATATGTGAAGATAGTGGTGGAGGATTTATTTTTAGAAAGTGGTGGTGGTGGCAGGAGGTCAGGTAGTTATTTTTTTAATGTGTGGTGGAGGTGGATATATATCAAGTGTGGTGGAGGTAAGTAGCATAATGGAACTTTCTTAACTTTTTTATATTTTCTTTTTATTGTTATACTTTTAAATATAATTACTCATCTGACTATGTCTAAAAGGTTGTAAGCAGGGGGCGATGATTTGGGGTTGGGGAACATATACCACATAAAATCACAGATGGGTAAAATGTGAATAACTGGTATGTTATTCACCATGGGGCTCTGAGTAACATTATGGACAACTTGAGCTTTGCTCTCTTTATATATTTAATATCACAACTGTGACAGTGACGGACAGTAAAATGGACAACAGACTGAATAAATAGGGTGGACAGTATGATGCCCTTACTCCAATGGTCAGCACTTTGGCAGGCCACAAAAACAGCACTGGTCCTCTCCTCAGCAGCAGGTAGAAGATAGGAGCAAAGTCAGTCGGTCTGTCCATTCCTGGTGTTTTTATGTTTTTTTTCGTCTCTTTTAGATTGGAGACTTAGGGGAACATTTGAGTATAGTCGAGAGGGTGAAGTGTCATAAATTGCATCTCATGTTGCCCCATAAAACTAGTGGCTCTGCTATCTTACTTAGATGTAGGCGAACCACAGGATTTCCACCCGCAAAGCATCAGCTACAATCACTAAAGAAACCATGGGCCTTGCAGTTTGCCCACAACAGGGCCACAAGTTATAGTGGGGATTCCCCATCTTATTTAGGACACAGTGACCATCACTATCTTTTCCAGCCAAGCAAGGCATGGAGGTCTCGGTTTGGGAAATCAAAAACTGACCACTAATGCTCATTAAGAAAAATCTTTGCATGTCAGTCCACTGTTTTTTGTTTGTCAAAATCTAACACTGTGTTAGGAGTTTGCTTCTGAAAAACAAAATATTGCCTTTGGGGCATATCAACATGGCCCCTGCTCAGCAGACTCTCAGCCTTTCAGAGCACAACACCCACTGATGTGGCCAAAACCTGTCTACTCATATGAGCTCAAACCATAGGAACAGCTGCGCAAGTTTTGACACTTATCTGGGTGGCAAACTATGGGTCCAGGTAATTGTAAAGGGAGATTGAGAGACGTGTGGGGGGAGGGGCAGGGGGAGAGCAGGGGGAGAGAAGCAAAGGATTATGGGGAAAGAGGCGAGGAAAACATAGACTGACATGAAAGAGATAGAAAAGAGGTGACAGAGTAGGAGATTTCGTAGGGGAACCGTAGGCAGTAGATAAGAAGACAGGGAAGGATGTAAGAGAGGAAAACAAAAGGAGGGAGAGGCAGAAATAAGAAAATAGAGAAGAGAGAAAAAGAGGAGTGAATAGTGCAGAGGAAGACTGTTACAAGATAGTGAAAAGGATAAAGTAGAGTGCACGGGAGGGAGACATAGAGAGAATCTAACAGTGAGAGGCAGAGGAACTCAGATGAAAATCGAGGGAGTAGGTAAACCTGATAGACCGTGTGTTTAAAAGTTGGAAATAATGTAGGAGAGGGGTGAGAAAGGAAGAAAAGAGAAATAGGCTATATATGAGAGAATGAAAGGGGGAGAGAGAGAGAGAGAGCGTCTGTGTAAGAAATAGTAAGAAGGAGAAAGAAGGAAAGGCGAAGTACATATGAGGAAATAATAGGGAGAAAAAGGCAAGAGAAAGAGGGGATAGAGAGAGAGGGAGAGAAGTGGGGAGGGAGAAAGGGAGAAGCAGAGAGTAAAGGAGAGCGTGTGTGTGAGAGAGAGAGATATAAAGAGAGAGAAGAAGGGAGGTCTAGTGCAACATGGCATTGCTGAAAGACAGATCTTTTTGCTGCAGAAGTAAAGTCGCAGCCTCGACATGCGGCGGGCTGTGAATGGCAGCAGAGGTCACCTCCTGTCCTCGGCTCTGCACTGCGGTGGTCTCTGATGTACAGTGACATCCCCTGTCTGCCGATGTGAAGAGTAAGTGATGACTATATTTATACCTCCATCTAAATGCATGGATCAAAGCCGACACTTTCATCAACCCAACAACAACCGTGGGATTAAAACGTTGCAGGCAAACCACAGGATTAAATTGGCAATGTATTTCTGCTTGTCAGATGACAAATTATTTATAAGTATCCCAAAGGCTTTAGGGTCCAGGAGCAGGCTGGTATGTTCAAAATTCCCTGACCTGCATTTCCATTTCTACTTAGCAGTGACGGGCAAGAGTGCCACGCCATCACACTGTGCACTCTCCATCTTCAAGAGATCTCTGAACCTGCACCACCGCACCACCATTGTGAAGAAAAGGCTCACCAGCGTCTAAAGGCTTTTGAAATTCCAAATATTCACACCAAGGTCTTGGAACTAGTTTCTATGTCATTTACTTTAGCATATCATTCTAACCAACCAGTGTTATCGACACGCTGAGGAGCATGGAAGTGGACATGTACATGGTAAACTAAACCAAAGTCAAGTGTTACACACAAGAAAGTGTAACTAATATGCACTATTTTCTCTTCCATAATAGGTCATATTTAATATTCTGATAATCGTGTGTGAAATAAAAACACGACTCGTCCCAAGAATATTTGATAAAAAATACAAACAGGTAATTGATAAGAAAAGCTTTATTGCGAGAGAATGATAGGACAGGTCCTTCCCTCACACAAAGCTATTTCCATCTATCTCATTACATGCTCAAGCACACTAAGGGCCCTAATATGATGGCGGGCGGAGCACCACCGCCGGGCCAGCGGTGGCTTTCCGACCGCCAAATGTCCCTGGGTCTCCCCCCCGCCATATTAGTATAGTGGGGGCACCCCGGCAGACAGAAAGACCGTCTACCGATTTTTCCCCAGTTAAATTGTCGACCGGGCGGAAAAGGGACACAATATGGAGGCGGTGTCTGCAAGACACTGAGGTAATATAAATTTTATAGTCAAGTTATGTTCCCTAGCGCGTACCCCACCAACTCCATGTACGAGTTAAAGTGCATGTAACTTCCCTCCTGTGTCAGCTATGAAGACGCAAATACATTTGCGTCCACCGTTAACATGTCCTCTTTCAGACCCACCATGAATGGGTTGAATGGTCCGTTCCTAAGTATGCCATGCCAACGTCTTTTTGCAGTGTACTCCTACGTTTTCCAGCCCTGGCTAAAGTAGGCCCTGAATTTCTGCCATCCAGACCTCTCTGTTCTCTGACTCTGAGAGCAAGCAGCCCAGGCTGCCCCCCCCGTACCCGTGAACTCTGACTTACTTCTAGCGCGGCCCTCCGTGCTCGGCTCAGCCTGCTGCCTGCCAAGATTGACTATAACCTTCGAGTTATCTGTTTTCCTCCCCGAGAATACATTCCTTCCTGCTAGCTTCAGTAAACATCCTTCCTCAGCTGCAGGGCTAAAGGGCCGACCTGTCTCCACGCAACTAATCCAAGTAATTCATAGCCTCCGTTGCCATGCTTCCATGGAAGGCCCCATGCCCCACGCATCTCATGTAGACACTCAGGCGCTTATACACGCACTCACAGTTAGTATAGAATGGCTTCTGCTCTAGAGACCTTTCTGCCCAGATAGCTTAGTTCCTAAACATCAGATATCAGATATGATAGAAGCACAAGTTGATCTGACATGCCAGACTTCTGTCTCTTTCCGTCAGTGTAAATGTCAAGTCCCCTGCACCCCTCCAGTTACACGTCATGCAGCTGCGCGCGCATCCAAGCTTCCGATTTCTGCTGACATTGCAACATTTCTGCTTGGTGCCACCCATCCGTGACACCCATCTGTGACGTATCTAGCACACACCTCTAGTTCACGCCTCTTGACTACGCACATGTACCACGTGCATTCTGTTATCTTGTCTTCTCTCAGCTGTTACGCCTCTTGCACTGTAAACCTATGTTATGAAATAAGTATATAAGCTATGTACTGTTAATAAAATGTTGGCGCGCTCATCTATCCCTTCTGACATCCTGTGTGGTGTTCAGAACATGATATCTTGGCCATAACCATTCCTTTCAAGGAATAAAACCCCTTAGAACTCTTACACCACGGACTCTGTTGTCTTTTATTTTCGAATGAGTTATCATTGATTAAGTACTTACCTGCATAGAAATTAAGAGTAAATTAATTATTTACGTCATTTTGGCGCCCGAATAGGGACCCCTCCCCCACCTCACGCGCCGGTTGGTGCGTTGCAACCTGTGCCCCCTGCCGTCAGTTAGCTGGAAACATACGCGTATCGGCAGGATTTCCTGCATCTCCCTCTGACCCACGGAGGTGACGAAGACTGCGATCAGTACCCAGACGAGGCGGTGAGGAGTGCGGAGGATCCCGACCAGAGCCCAGCCGAAAGAAGCAAGGTCCGAGGTGTCAAGAGGCCCACCAGGTTTCCGAAGTTTTCCGAAGTTTTCCGAAGTTTCCCGAAGTTTTCCGAAGTCCCGAGTCGAGTCCAGTCGAGTTTTCCGAGGCCTTCTGTTTTCCGTGCTTCCCGGTGAGTACCATTGCTGGGTCGTATCTAGACGGGTTTGGGTACGCAAGTCCGGTCTGCACTGTTTTTAGGCAGTGTATCTGTACTGTTTAGCAGTATATCCAGTATTCCGAATTTCTGCATTTTTGCACTGTTACCACAGTGTATCTGTACTGTTGAGCAGTACATCTAGAAAAGGGGGGTCGTCATCTATGTTTTTAATGTTTTTGTAATTAATGTCGTGGTATGAATGTGACTGTTTTTATGTGCATTATTGTGTTTTTGTATAACTAGTTAAAACTCCGAATTAGGTATCCAGGATCGAGCATTTCAGTATCAAGTAGGCACAATGCCGTTTTTCAACAAGTTAAAGCAGATAGGAACTAGGAAAGGGATGTTAGAGGAAGAAATCCCTATTCCCCCTAGGGACACTCCAGGCAATTTTATGTATAACAAACATGGCATAGACGCCATACTGTATCTAGAATTATGGACCGAGTATACAAAGCACCTAGAAGAAAGATACCGATGGCCAGTTAACGGAACATGGGATGCCGAGTGCATCATTAAGGTAGAAGAAGCATTACGGAAAAAGAAAGCCAGACAATCCCAGAAAGACGCCATAGAATTTTGGCGTAAGGAATCACATAAACGTGCTGAAAGAGCACTCCGTAGAGAAGACAGACTCAGAGAATCAGAAAAGGCCCAGGAAAATGAACTAGTTAGCGAAGGAATACGAGTAAAATCAGAACAAATAGATCGCATCCGAAATAGTCAAGTGAACAACATGTATCTGTTGGCCGAGGGTACACCTGACGCCATTTCAGAGATACCGAAAAATCTGCCGTCACCATTAGTTCCAACTAAAGTAATGCACAAGACTACTAAAGACATATTCCTAAATTCCTACCTAGAAGATGTAGCACCAGCTTACACCAATCTGCCTGTTCGTGCCCTGCCTACTGACAGGGACGGGGGTGGCACTCCACCCCCAGGTCATGTTCCGCCGGTACCACAACAGACTTCTCCTGTTCCGCCAGCCCCGCCACTTCCCGTACTCAAAACAGACCTACCGAAATCACGTTTGCCTGATCCACCTAAACGACAAAGTCACGTACAGATACAGCCTCCACAGGGAGGTAACACACAAGTTTCCGTTTCAGGAGGTGCGACCGCGGGTCCTCAGACCCCGCCACCAACTCATAGATTCAATATCCGAGATATGCAGAGTCCTCTCACGTACAGGTCACCCCACTCTTCTAATTCATCCCGCCTTGACGCATTAAAAGAAAACATGTCACTTTGCAGATATGATCCAGTACCCGGAAGGGACGATTTAATGATATTAGCATCATTACGGCTAAGATCGGCTACTGATAGCTTGTTATGTTATGCAGGAATGAAAGATCGTTTAGATAGAATATATGAGTTTGTTCAGACAGGAAAAGACCCTGACAGTATTAAGGATGCCCTGGAGAAACAGAAAGTTGCCATACAAGCACTGATACTACGATTTTTCATAAATTGCCTAATAAGAGAACGAGACAGGCCCGGAACAGATCAGAGTGAATTAGACGCATTAAACAAGTGGGGTCAAAATATAGCTGATGGAAAATATGACAGACAAAATTGTATAGACTCTATGTACAAGAAAATTAGGAAAGCAGTGATAGCAGTACACCAGAAAGAGAAAGAAAAGGCTTCCTCCGAGGAGGAAGAAGAATCTGAAGAACCCGAAAGAAATATAGACACCATAGCATATGTAGGTAAGGGAACTTACCTTAGGAAGGGTATCCGTCCGGAGAGCAAGAGAGTTTTCTTCTCTGCCCTAACAAATCCGAACTCCGCTGAGCATCAGTTCCAGGAAACTGATAAAAGGCTTCGAGATCGAGTTGGGTACCATGTACTCAATTCTATGGATGAACAAGAACTAGCCCGATCTGCTGTATCATGGGCCGAGAATGCAGACATATATAATGATGATACCGTAGCACAGACATTTCTGAACCTCTCCCCCGACGAACAGAAATTAGCAGGTGTATACATGATTCAGCACCTTCTCATCAAATACAGAAAGCACTATTCTGATCCAGGTCCCTTACATGAAACACTAGAAGCATTACTGATGGATAGATGGAGAGGCTTAAGCACCAAACTAATACAAATAATTCTAGAACAGCGACACAGATATGATACCTTTGTAAGCTCTGAATATGTTCCCGCCCCACCTCCAGAAAGGAAAATGTACCACATGCAATGCGGGGGTGGTATTGAAAGTCAGAACCCCTTACGAGAAGTGCACCCTGTTATGGGTGAGGATAAAGTCTTGAAACGCGTGTATGTACACACGCCTCTGACTAAATTAGAACTGTTAGAAATGAAGAAATTAGTTCCGTGCCATGATAAAGACCCGGCAGGTTTTCATAGAGAGCTTAAAGACATGTTACTGATGGGAGACTACACGTATGATGATATCATGAAAATGTTGAAAGTATTATTGCCTACGGGTATATTCGAGAAACTAAAGGAAAAGGAATGGGAGGTGGGAGACACAAAGATTGCCTGGGCAGAAATAGAAGATGAAGAGAAAAAACGGGTTCCAGGGTTAGGCCTTGGGGACAAAACTAAAGCATTACCAGGTTTGATAGTACAGGTCCTGCCCAGATTATTGACAACTAGGAAGGAAGATTGGGACGCCATCTCGTCCTGCAAACAGAAACATGATGAAGATACTAGTGACTTCTATTCAAGATTCGAGAAATGTTTTATTATCAATAGTGGCCTCCAGCCAAGTAGCGAGTCGTACCCACATCTGTTTGTATCAAAGTTAGTCGAGAATTCTCTACCATTAGTTAAAAATAGAGTGTATAAAGTCGAGAGTACATGGCAAGCAAATACGCCATCACAGATGTTACAAATGTTACAATATCACCAGAACAGAATTAGAGAAGAACAAGAGCAGGACCAAAAACGCATGAAAGACACAAAGATGAAAATGTTAGTAGCTCAGACGGTTCCATCCGACAGTCACAGAAAAGGTGTGACCCAGACAAATCACACAGCAGCTCCCGTTAGAGGGACATGTAACTACTGCAAACAGCCAGGTCACTACGTACACGAATGCCCAGTTCTGAAACATAATATAGCGACAGGTAAAACTAAAGAAAGACCGCATCCGCCCAGACAAGACCATAGCCAGCCTCAGTCTACACAGAATACACAGCCTATGCATGCTTCTTCGACTCCAGCACAGACCGTAGCAGTACCACAGCCACAGCCCATTGCTGCAACTCAGCAAGTTTCACAACAGATGTACCAGTACGCCCAGTCCGCTTATCCCGAATATTCCCGATATACGTGAAACAGCCTAGAGAGGGAAGGTGGCTTGCCTCTTATTGAGATTCCTGTAGATCAAGAAGGTCCTTATGTACACAGTCGAGTATTGGGAAAAGACAGAAAGTTTCTAATTGACACAGGGGCAAGTCGCACTACAATCAGCCACGATGAAGTTCCAGGGGCACCCCTCTCAGGCTCACAAAATGTTTCCCTTGGTTTCTCAGGACAGCCTATTGTAAATGAAGTATCCGAACCAGTCCCCCTGGCTGTGGGTCCGTTATCACGTGTTACAGACTTGTTACTTACTAAATCATGTCCAGAAAATCTGTTAGGAATTAAAACATTGAAGGCTCTAGGAGCTATAATTTGCTGTTCCCCGGAGGGAGTTAGACTCTTTCTGCGGGATTTCAAGGGTCACTATGTTCTTCGTGAGTTTGATGTAAGATTGAAAAATATACCTGATTACTTGTGGGCAAAGGGCCCAACTGATGTAGGATGTATGCACATTACACCATACCGTGTTACACTCAAGGCAGGTGTTGTATTACCCAGAATCAGACAATATAAGTTACCACCCGATGCTGTAGTGGCTTTACTGAAAATCATTGAAGAGCTCATTGCCCAAGGAGTGGTCGTCGAGACCGACTCCAATATCTGTAATTCACCCATCATTCCGATTCTTAAACGTACTGATCCCAATGCACCGCCAGTATATCGGCTGGTGATTGATCTTCGAGAATTAAATAAATGCATTATCCCACAGTATCCTGTGGTCCCCGATATCTCATCCTTATTGACTGCCATTGATTCAGAAGCAACGTTCTTCACTGTAATTGATCTCAAGAACGCCTTCTTCAGCGTGCCTATTGATCCAGAGAGCCAATATCTCTTCGGATTCTGTTTAAATGGACGCAGCTTCAAATTTTCACGCGCACCTCAAGGATTCACAGAAAGCCCCAGCATCTATAGTCAAGCACTGAAAAGACAACTAGATTGTATTCAAATGCCAGTTAACACCGCTTTACTGCAATACGTCGATGATCTACTGATCACCGCACGAAGTGAGCCCGAATGTGAAAAAGCATCACTGACAGTTTTACATTTTCTGGCCGACAAGGGACACAAGGTGTCTCCTTCGAAGCTACAATTCTGTGTTCAGCAAGTTGTGTACTTGGGTCACTTGCTGTCCAAAGTGGGGAGACAGCTCACTCCCGATCGCATTCAGTTAATTGCAAATATGCCGCAACCCCAGACACAAAAGGAAGTGCGGGCCTTCATAGGCCTCACTTCGTACTGCAGACAATGGATTCCCCAGTATGCATTTCTAGCTAAACCACTCATCCAGTTAACGACACAGGAGGCAGCGACTTCGACTGTCCTCCCTTGGACTCAGGAACATACACAAGCTTTTGAAGACTTAAAGAAAGCATTATGCCAAGCACCAGTTTTAGCAACACCATGTTACAGCAAACCGTTTACACTTTTTGTTACAGAACGTGATGGTACAGCGTTGTCTGTCCTCACTCAAGATCAAGCAGGTTCACATAAGCCTTGCGCTTATTTCTCTAGTACATTGGATTCAGTAGCACAGGCACTCCCTGCGTGCTTAAAGTCAGTAGCAGCAACAGCGTTAGCAATAAGACAAAGCGATTCAATTGTTTTAGGTCACCAGTTGACAGTTCAAGTACCACACTCTGTAGAGGTTTTATTAAACAGAACCCAGACCCAACACTTAACTATAGCACGACTGACAGGTTATGAATTAACACTATTCCAGCCACACATAGAAATCAGACGCTGCAGCATCCTGAACCCAGCAACACTGTTACCTACAAGTATGACAGATCCAGTCTTACATGATTGTATAGAAATCATTAATGCAGTAACAAAACCTAGACGAGACTTAACAGATGTTCCATTGACAAATCCAGACCTGACACTTTATGTGGACGGTTCATGCATGAGAAATAGTACAGGAGAATTAGTGGCCGCGTATGCCGTGACCACTGAAACTGAAATTAAAGAAACACATCGTATTGACACACTGTCTGCCCAAGCAGCAGAGCTCATCGCTCTGACCCGAGCTTGTATTCTTGCCAAGAACAGAAATGTTAACATATACACTGATTCACGTTATGCCTTCGGAGTTGTACACGACTTCGGAGTCCTCTGGCAAGAACGAGGTTTTCTGACTTCTCATGGGGCCAAGATACAGCATGGCCCCCTCATTCAAGCACTGTTAGAAGCAATACATTTGCCCTCGGGCATATCAGTCATGAAGTGTAAAGCACATACTAAAGGTACAGATTCCGTTTCCCAGGGTAACGACCTGGCAGACCAGACAGCAAAGCATACAGCACTGACTCACACCCAGACTACGGATGTGACAAAGACAATAGTACCGACAAAGTGTATGGCAGTTAGAGATCCCGCCCTAGACGTAATCGATATCCAGACACATGCTACTCCAGATGAGATAAAGAAATGGACTGAACTAGGAGGGATTCAGACAGATCAAGGTTGGGTGACGAAGGAAAAATCTATATGGTTTCTCCCTGACTCAATGGTTCAAGTCATGATAAATACAGCACATAGCCCTGCACATCTCGGAGAGAAGGCGATGTTAGACAGTTTACAGAATCTCTGGTATAACAAACACTTACGAGCAGCAGCAAAACAGAAAGTGCGTACTTGCATGATCTGTTGTCAGTTCAATCCAGGTAAAAGCGTCCCTGTAGAGCAAGGAGGATTCCATCCTCCCGATCACCCTTTTGAAGTCCTCCAGATGGATTATATCCAGATGAACAGTTGTAGAGGATTTAAGTATGTCCTTGTAATTGTTTGTGCTTTGTCCCGCTGGACCGAAGCATACCCAGTTCCAGATTACACTGCTCCGACCACTGCCAGACAGCTGGTTCGTGAATTCTTCCCACGGTACGGTTTGCCCCGTGTCGTGTATTCAGATAACGGACAGCCGTTCTCGTCCGAGTTGATGAGACAAGTTTCCCTCTTGCTAGGATATCAGTGGAGGTTCCACTGTGTCCGACACCCCGAAGCCGCAGGCCTTGTAGAAAGGCATAATCAGACACTAAAAATACGCCTTGCAAAGATCTGTCAGGAAAAAGGGGTCGACTGGATAGTCGCCCTGCCCGTGGCACTATTCTACATGAGAATGGTCGCCCATTCTAGATCAGGGCTATCCCCGTACGAAGTGGTCTTTGGCAGACCACCGAATATGTGGGGGACGCCCATTCCGAAAAAGATCACTGATGTTGATTGTAACATGCTGACAGATTACCTTGCCTCCTTGATGTCTGCACTCCAATCATGTCGTTCACAGGTTGCCGCAGCCTTCCCTGACAACACCGATGTGAAGGCGCATGAGGTCCGTCCTGGGGACCTGGTTCTCGTCCGGAACTTCGACCGGAAAAGTCCGCTGGAGCCCCGCTGGAAGTCTCCGAAGACCGTCCTCCTTACCACCAGGACCGCCGTGAAGATCGAGGGGAGAAAGGGGTGGGTCCACACGAGTCACATCAAACTTTGCAATGAACTAAAAAACGGACTGAAACAGGACTCTGACTCGTCCACCCCCACCAAAGACTGTGTTGAAACGAAAGACGTTACCGTCTCCAAAAGAGAAAAGACTCCCCAAGAATTATATCGAATGAAACTTCGATCTAGCAAGTCAGACAGTTTAATTGTTTAAGTCCTCCCCTAGGTGAATCGGTTAAATAGTTTCTGACATGTATCCCCTAGATCGAGATAGAGAGAGAGAGAGAGAGGCAAAGAAACGTACATACTGTAAATCACTGCGTAGTCACTGTATAGTGACGTTGTTAATAATGTTTTTTCTAAGTATACTAATTATTATTGCCAGCATTTTGCTACCTATATATTGGCCTATTTTCAGGCGTGAACAATCTGCTTACAATGTCTCTGCTGAACACACTTTTAGTGAACTTCCTGCACATGAACTCTCTTACAGACTTGCGCTGCGCAACAATACATTCATTAGTATGTTACACCATTCCCATCAGACAAATAATGCCACCGACTGCTGGATATGTGGCCGACTCCCTCCCTACCAGAATTACAAGGGAGCTCTGCCCCTCTTTCCGTACCCGTTCACTCACAATGGCTCCTGTGGAGCATGGTTCAAAATAATTAATTCCTTAGATCCTGATATTGCTGTTTTCGATGGGGGCTGGGTTTGGGGAAACTTGAACTTAGTCCTGCTCAACGTCTGTTATCCTGATAAAGAGGGACTTCCCACTCGAATAGGAACTGATCTGGAAAATGAAGTATATGGATTAGGTAACTACACAATTAGTCTCATGATCCTTACGGTTGAATCCGAGACTGCTCCAGTTCTGCCCCATATGTTAGTATTACCAGTCACAGGTGAACTATGTGTTAGCAAGAAAGGTTCAGTACACGTAGGTCATAGTAAATGCACTACTGTGGTCGAATTCAGTGACCATGGTAAATCATCCTTCAAAGCTATCAGTCACTCCTATTTTGTTTGTGGTCATACCGCATACATACGTTTGCCTCCAGATTGGGATGGTACCTGTTATATCGCATTCCTTCTGCCACCTGTTTTTCTAGCTCCCCCTGATTACCATAGAAACACGAATCTAGTACAGAATAGACCGAAAAGAGATATTCCACTTGTCGACTACACAGAAACAGCATGGGAACAATACACTGATTTCAATAAAGGATTCTTCTTCTTTCTAGGACCCGTCCAGAACAGTAAATTAATACGCAGATTAACTAGAACACTTGAAGCTGTAGTACATGAAACTGCCTCCGCCTTAGGTAACTTAACAGAGGAGCAATCTGCTATGCGGGTTGTTGTCCTTCAAAATCGTCTTGTAATTGACGTCATCTTGGCAGATAGAGGTGGAGCCTGTAAGGTCATCGGGTCAAGTTGCTGTGTTTTCATTCCACAAAACGCACCATCTGTCTATCAAGCTATTACCCGTCTACATAAAATTGCAAATCAGATACATCAGAATCCAGGCACCTGGACTTGGTCCGGTTGGTTCTGGACAACGTTAACTGCTTGGGGATGGAAGATCTTATCCTTCCTAGGCATTGGCCTTGTTATAGTATTCAGTTGCTGCCTATGCCTACAGTGTGGGCCAGCGATATGTGGACTGTGTGCCACATCCTGCATTGAGCATTCCAGTTGTCTTTCAAATAGTCAAAGAAAGAAAGATGAACATATAATGTTACAAGAACAGACTGATCGATTCATGAGGATTGATATATCATGAAGGGTCCGTAGGGAACAAGGAGGGAATGAGGTAATATAAATTTTATAGTCAAGTTATGTTCCCTAGCGCGTACCCCACCAACTCCATGTACGAGTTAAAGTGCATGTAACTTCCCTCCTGTGTCAGCTATGAAGACGCAAATACATTTGCGTCCACCGTTAACATGTCCTCTTTCAGACCCACCATGAATGGGTTGAATGGTCCGTTCCTAAGTATGCCATGCCAACGTCTTTTTGCAGTGTACTCCTACGTTTTCCAGCCCTGGCTAAAGTAGGCCCTGAATTTCTGCCATCCAGACCTCTCTGTTCTCTGACTCTGAGAGCAAGCAGCCCAGGCTGCCCCCCCCGTACCCGTGAACTCTGACTTACTTCTAGCGCGGCCCTCCGTGCTCGGCTCAGCCTGCTGCCTGCCAAGATTGACTATAACCTTCGAGTTATCTGTTTTCCTCCCCGAGAATACATTCCTTCCTGCTAGCTTCAGTAAACATCCTTCCTCAGCTGCAGGGCTAAAGGGCCGACCTGTCTCCACGCAACTAATCCAAGTAATTCATAGCCTCCGTTGCCATGCTTCCATGGAAGGCCCCATGCCCCACGCATCTCATGTAGACACTCAGGCGCTTATACACGCACTCACAGTTAGTATAGAATGGCTTCTGCTCTAGAGACCTTTCTGCCCAGATAGCTTAGTTCCTAAACATCAGATATCAGATATGATAGAAGCACAAGTTGATCTGACATGCCAGACTTCTGTCTCTTTCCGTCAGTGTAAATGTCAAGTCCCCTGCACCCCTCCAGTTACACGTCATGCAGCTGCGCGCGCATCCAAGCTTCCGATTTCTGCTGACATTGCAACATTTCTGCTTGGTGCCACCCATCCGTGACACCCATCTGTGACGTATCTAGCACACACCTCTAGTTCACGCCTCTTGACTACGCACATGTACCACGTGCATTCTGTTATCTTGTCTTCTCTCAGCTGTTACGCCTCTTGCACTGTAAACCTATGTTATGAAATAAGTATATAAGCTATGTACTGTTAATAAAATGTTGGCGCGCTCATCTATCCCTTCTGACATCCTGTGTGGTGTTCAGAACATGATATCTTGGCCATAACCATTCCTTTCAAGGAATAAAACCCCTTAGAACTCTTACACCACGGACTCTGTTGTCTTTTATTTTCGAATGAGTTATCATTGATTAAGTACTTACCTGCATAGAAATTAAGAGTAAATTAATTATTTACGTCAACACCGCCATTCATATTATGATGTAGGAGGAAATTGACCTTTCCTTGGCGGCGATGCCGCCATGAAAGGCATGTGGTCCTTGATTTTGGGGGCCTGTTGTGGGCCCCCAGGGTGTTGAGGGGGTGGGGAGTGCACATGGAGGGGGAATCCTAATTTGCATGGCCTGACCACCGCAACATTGGCGGTCAGTGCCGTGTCCCGTTGCGGTGGTCAGCCTGCCCGCCATCGTAATACACCCCTAACTGCGGCGCGTCTTCCTATAATCACACACTGATTCAGGTGCAGAAAATATAATGTAAAACAATTCAACCCCTTTTTCCCTCAAACGTTGCAAATCCATCTCCTGCGCCTCTTGCAAAATGCATAGTTTATATTCAACATTATCACAAAGAGCATCTGAGAAGATTGTCTCAAAGTGGAGCATGATGCAAGAGTAACATTGTGAAGAATTTCCTTCCCCTCTCTGACCTAAACAAGACTTCAACTTCAGCTGGCAATAATGAACTAGAAACGTCAATTTCAAATAATTATCAGCCACATCTGAAACAAACATTTGGAACAGCATTGTTCTATCTCCTTTACAAATTCAACTGCCACAACAACTCTTTCAGGGTTCAAGCAGCTATGATCGACTGGATGAATAGCATTACTTTTAGTCTCCTGCACAACAGTAGGTGGAAAAGCTTGTATTTCAAAGAATGCACTTCTTTGCTTCTCAGAGAATTACGTTTTCTCTCTCCAACAGGCCAATGGTTTGAGGATAGTATAAATGGATATGACGACATTTAAAGAAATATTGTGATCAAAATGTATCTTATTTTCACTCATGAATTGCACACTGTTGTTGCAATCTAAACAATAAAGGGAGAATGAATAATGCAGAGCTGAGATATTTCATCCATGTCTGGCTACCGGTTATCACCAGCGTCTAGACGAGTAGGGACAGCATGTCACAGTATGTACATGACCCCAGGAGATGCCCCTCAGAACTTTCTTCAATCCTCTCACCAGTGGCAGCTAATGGCTTTGTTTCCCGTGGCCTGACCACTTTTGTTGGCTGCTGTTTTTTTTTGTTTGCTCCGTCTGGTATATGAAGTGTTTTTGGGGATCTGCAACGCAAGCAAAGATACTCTTCTCTGGTTTTGGTCCCATTGGCGAGGAGTCACCACATCTGACCTTGGACCTTGAATGGAATTGGATCTCATTAGAGCTTTACGCAGTAAATGGAAGTAATTTCTGCCTGGCCCATGAGTGGAACTAAAGACTTTTCATCCCGGAGAAGCAGGTGCAAACCCACTGGGGGTTTTCAATTTGGAAATATTAATCCCTGCATCGTAACTTTGAACTTTCTGTTTGGGTTGTTTTTGTACTTGGGGTGAGTTCTGTACTGCCTGCATATGTTCTGCATCTGGGGCCTACTAGACACAGCTCTTTAGTGGTGTCGCACAGTTTGCATGGTCAAGATAATGGGGAAGGGAAAAGCACATGCCACCAAGTAATTGTCACCGCATACTATTCCCTGAGTTTCCACCATTGAGGGCCTCCTGAACCGTGCTGTGGTGATGGTCTCAAATCAGATCAAGTTGGCTGAAAGAAGGCTGTCTCTATCTAGGGACAGTCTTCCCCTGACCTCATCCCATTCCCCCTGCAGCCCCAATGTCTCCCGAAGGGTTGAGGAGCTGGGAGGTTCAAGCAACACCATGGGGTTCATGGATAATCAAGGTAGTCCTTTAAAGGCCATAGCCCCGCCTCCCAACCAGGATCTAACACTCTCAAGCCCCACTGTCAGCTCAAGGTGTAAGCAAAGGAGAAGTGGGGTAGTTTCTAATGAGAGGAGCATCTCTGTTAGCAACTCAAATGCCCTGAAATCTTTATTGTGGAACATTGTGGAGTTATTTGCTAAGTTTAATAACAGTACTTGAGTCAGATTGTTGCAACTCAAATGCACAAAGAGCCCTCAGGTCCAAAGTAACAGGATGTGCTTTAAAACAGGGAGCAGACTGATGTGTGGGGGGTTCCCTTTTAAGGACGGTTTCCCTCACACACCAAAGGTGTCATGCTTCGTCATGGGGAATCCATCCTCGCAACATGAAGCCTAGTCATGATGCGTGCTACAACCCCCTGGCTGCGAGGGGGGAGCTCAGGGATGTTTTCAAGAATGAGGGGTATTCCTAAAACATAGTATGAGCAAATGGGGTGATGGGAACAAGTGCAGTGCTGGTAGGTGAGTGACTAAAACTAGCTACAGGGTCAGTCTGATGCGTTTATTCTTGCTACCTTGTGCAAGCGTTAAAAATATGTAACAAAGAGTACAGCTTCAGACATTAGATGTAGTCATACTAAGTAGTGATCAACATATTTCAGCCTAGGACCTAGGAAGTGACATGGCTTTCATCGGGATCTTTATTATAGCTAATGCTGTGTGGAAGTGAGGTAGAAATCAATATAGATAACACTGCGTTGTTGTGTATGATACAAGATACTGAATCACAGATCCACCTAAGGAATACACGTTCTTCCAACCACTTGAGCCTGGCAGTTGAAGGAGCGTGTGTTCCTTAGGCGAACGGCCTAGGACAGAGGGGTCCCATTACCTGACTTTTGCAGGTCCTACCATTGAATCCGTTGAACTGGCTGGATCCCTGGTTTAGTATATTGTATCATACACAACAGCGCATTGTTACCTATATTGATTTCTACCTCACTTCACACAGCAGTAGCTAAAATAGAGATCCTGATGAAAGCCAAAACACGTCCTAGGCTGGAACATGTTGATCACTACTCAGTACGACTACATCTAATGTCTGCAGCCATACTCTTTGTTTCCAGTTTTCAACTCTAGCACAAGGTAGCAAGAATAAATGCATCAGGCTAACCCTGTAGCTAGTTTTAGTCACTCAACTACCAGCACTGCACTTGTTCCCATCACCACATTTGCTCATACTGGATTTTAGGAATACCCCTCATACTGGAAAACATCACTGATCTCCCCCCTCTCAGGGAGCCGGTTGTAGCACTCATCATGACTAGGCTTCATGTTGCGAGGAGGATTCCCCATGATGAAGCACAACACCTTTGGTGTGTGAGGGAAACCGTCCTTAAAAGGGAAACCCCCTTCCCCCTCCAGTCAGTTTGCTCCCTGTTTTGACACACATCCTGTTACTTTGGACCGGAGAGCTTTTTGTGTATTTGAGTTTTGTATTGGGTAGTATGCACTCACTGGTCCGTTAAATCTGCTCAGGCCCCCCTTTTATGTGTATACTGCAGCTTGTTACATCCTGCCAGATCATTTGTCTCCAAGAATCTTAGGAAGAGGACAACATCTTATTTTTAGAAGGATATAAGACCTTTGTTCTCCCCCTGTAGTTCCCTCAGTGGTGGGGAGGCCCAGAGGGGGTCTGATTACCTTAGTTGCAGTGGAGCTTTGTGGGCACATCAAGGATTTGCATACCCACATGTTGCAGGGGCTGAAGATATCCATCCTGGGCCTTACCCTGATAGTACTGGTTAACTTCTATAATGTAAAGGCTGGCCTAGAAGAGGTCTCGAGTCTCTACTGTTTACACTTGGCTATGGACTCCCTGTCAGAACACGGTTCTGGGAAGGAGATGACACATAGTAAGTGTGGGATTTTAATTGTTATCTATATGACTGCCTGTTAGCGCTGGTTGCAAATAAGTCTAAAGGTTTTTTGAATGATGGGCTCCATCCAGTTCACACTTAGGAGGGTCAAGAGCTTACCACTATCATAGCCACTCACAACCTTGTCTTTGCCGTGGAGAAGTTAGTTAAATCACACAACCCATGCAATTATCTAATATTTAGAGGGAGGTGGTTGCACGTCTATTATAGATTTCATATTTACATCAGCACCCTTGTTTTTGTTAATTTAAAATTTTTATATAATCTATAGCCATTTTAGTGATCACAATCCCCTGGCCTTAGTCATTGAGGGAATTATTGTTCTTGGTGTGTGGAGTGAGGAACAAAGGAGTTTCTCCCTTGTGGACCAAGATAGGAGATTAAAATTGGGTCAGGTGGTACCCTCGCAATTTAAAGTGTCCCAATTTTCTAGTTGTGATCAGGAGATTTTCACCTCTTTGGATCCTAGTTTCCCAAAGAGGGATGTTCTGCAAGCATTTGGGGATATTGCTCAGAAAGATTGAGGACTTTTATCGGTTCCCTTGATAAGTTCTGGCTCGCAGGATCCTAATTGGTTCGACCAGGTCTGTTCTGGGTGCCTTCGTCATCTGAAGGAGGATCTTAAGTAGGCGTCCAGAGGCACAGATCTTGTTGTCTCCTGTTGGTTGGTTTATAATAAGGCCCTAGCCAACCGTAAATCTGTACTATGGGAAAACGCCTGTCAGGAGCTAGGTCAGGAGTGTGAACTTAGCGATAGCTCTCTGTTTATTTAGGGTGGCAAACAGGCCCTGTTTTGTAGAGGGAACTGAACGGGTAACATGCCACCAATACGCCTGAGCAATATAAGGGCGACTGCTTTGTAGGTGTTTATATACTTTGGATCCGAGGGTGGCGGAGCGCTCAGGGTAGAAGCTGTGATGAGTAGTTTTTACTCTAGATAAAGTCACTCAGGTCATTTGTGTGCTTTCTTGGAACAAGGCCCTTGGCCCTGATGGGATTCCCCCAGTTTTGCTTTCGGACAATATTGAGATTCGGGGGCCAGTTTTGACCTTGGTTTTGAATGTGGCGGTGTGGGTGGGGCGTTGCCCTTGTGGTCTACAGCAGTGATTGTGCCAGTTTTCAAGAAGGGGATAAGTACAACACCCAGTGCTACTGGCCTATGCAGTAGTTAAGGTTCTAGCGAGGATCATTTTAAATAGGTTGATAGCGTAGTTTGATGCTAATGCTATCTTCTCAGAGACTCAATATGGCTTCAGGCCTGGGAGGTCGACATCCGATCAGTTCTTGAACTTTTACTTAATTATCGATATGTACACAGTTTCTCTGCCTAAATCCCTCTACTTGGCATTTATGGACCTTACGTCCGCTTTCAATAGGGTTAACCATATGAAGTTGCTCTGTGTAATTCATATTGAGATAGTATTAATCTGCTTTCTTGAAGAACTAATGTACTGGTTTAAATAATGTGTGATTCATATTTTAGCACAGATTAATCGTGCAAAACCTGCTTTATTCCTAATATGAATTTATGAACTAAATAGTATGAAGCCTACGGGAACCTTTCATAAAGTTTCTACTTTTATGCTAACACTCAAATAATTTTTTTCAGGATTGTAGCATACTTGAATAGATTAGCAACAAAATTGTTATTTGCTAGAGCACAAAGCTTGGGAAAGGACTGACAAGGGATGAGAACATTGACTTGTCTACTTTCTAAGTGTCACTGCCAATCATATTACTAAAGAACAGTAGTCTTAAGGAAAATGCAAAGTAATGGATTACTTAATTCTTACGGATTTGTATACTTTGCCTACTACATCAGTCCATCCTATCAAAACTGACCAAGGGAACAGAGTGGTCTGAACAATTTGGTGATTTCAAGAGGTGTAAACCTGGAATCGATGGAGTATAAGTGCCTAAACTGTGAACATGGGCAGTTGCTATCTTGTCCATCTCCCCTCCACCTATCTTGCGGTCCAGAGAGTGACAATTTGGACTTCCAGAAACAATGCAAACTGTGACGAAATACTGCATTTGGTACCGGCTGAAATGCTTACATAGTGGAACCATTTCAGGTGAAAGGGTTCCGACAAGCCGCTGTGGCATTGACACTGCAGTGCAAACAGGGGCAGACAATTCTGTCCATGAGCTGGAGCTGGTTATTTGGGGGCATATCAGCAACGAGGCGATAAAAAATTATCGCCGCTTTAGGGTCCGTTTTCGGACGAAAAGCGGTAATGATTTTATTGCCCTATCAGCATGGTCACGCTCTCGCATTAAACCTTGCCTGATCACCATTTCCCTTAACGCCCAGCTTTGCATCTCTAATTCTGAGTTGGCCGGCGATAATTTTCCTCACGCTAAGAGCGCTGAGCGATAATTATCGCCGGCCGTTGCTGATATGCCCCTTGGAAACGACTGAATTTTCATTAATTGGGTTAGTATGAGAAACAACTGATTTCCTATATATTGACTTGCTTAGGATAAATTTTACCTCAGCTGAGGAAGATTTGCTCCCTTCAAGTCTGGATTTCACAAGCTTGTTAATGCTTATTAAATTTGATCAAATTTAAAATTAGAATTGTACGCAAATGATTGGAAGTCAGATGAAACTACAATACATTATAGAATATTCTGCTGATTCTGTTTCATTATTTGCTGGGGCTAAATTAATCCGATCTATGATCTATGATCAACTAATTGGGTGGTATAAATTACCTGAGAGGTTATTTTAACTTATTGAATCCTAAAAAATATCTTATTCCAGGTCCTCATAAGATAATTGTTCGTCCCCTGAGTATTCTGGTCCCTTTCAGCACAGAACAAGATCCATCGGAGGACCTGATAGATTTGGGATGGTAGCGGAGGTTATTCCGAGATAAGAGAAACTGGATCAATTAAATTAATTTATGAAGCCCAACATTTTGCACTTCAACAGTATCAATAACCAATATACTACTTATAGACACTGATATTGGGCATGATTTATTACAGGAATTTACTATGAAAGTAAAAGAATTGGAAGAATTTATGTTGAAATATTTTCCTTGAAAAAGTCCAAATGTGGATGAAATACACCAACTGCCAATGTATTGATTGGAGGAGAAGTTCCAAATCAATTTGGAAAAATAAAGCAAATAAAGGACATTTGAAGTTAAACAAGCCATCCCGAGTGGAATACCTTTTTATCTTTGAATGTGATGCCATACAAGGAATGACTTTGTAGTAAGATGTTACGATCATAACTTTGTGTAAACAAAATATTGCAAATAAAAAGAGGGAAACCCTAACTGACTAAAACGTCAGTAAAAAAGATGAAGTGGAGTACTCATAAATCATTAGTCAATCCATTTTGAAAAATAAACTGAATTACTAGAAATCTCAAATTATGGAGGAGAGCATCATGTCATCAAAAAATAATTGTTTGTATGTACCGCAAGAGTTACTTATTTCAAGTTCTTTTTGTAGTGCCTTCCTTTTCTCATTTACCATTCATCGGTCTACATTCAGCCAAGGTGTGGGAAAAGTAAATCTTTTGACCACCCTGCTCACCTTGCACCCAACCTATCAAGTTGAGTTCCAATATTATGTTCATAAAGTTCTGATGATCATAACACTGCGGTTGACTGTCCAGCTAATCTGCCTACCCAAGCTGCCAAATGGGTTTTTGAGTACTCTGAAGAGAGATTCTGTTGTGGATGCTAATGACTGTGACAAATCATACATTTTAAAATTTCAGTCTATGTAAGCCACTAATGATGCTCCCCTGTTGAGCAAGTGCTTAATTAAAAGGACACAACCCTTTGTGTACTATTTCCAACAAACACTTCCAAGAACCTTTTTGAGCATATATTTGTGTCCTCTGAAACCATCTGATTAAGTCATTACACAGTAAAAGAATGCAGGATACTAGAAATGTACACTCAGCAGGCCACCCTTCCACATCATAGTTATCATTAAAGCATGCCTGCTTAATTTCATACCACAAAAGTACACACTTTTTTATACAAACTATTCCTTAAACTCCATTACGGTAATTAATTTGGTTATATAGTTAGCACAGAATTCACATGCATGAAGGATTGAAAATAACGCACAATCATTAGCTTGATGTGGTCATTTGGATAGGAAAATCATTCATCTGAGTTCTGACAAAAAGACACTCAATCTCCTAGGACAGTGAGAAAGGGCTGAACACTGAAAAATTATTAAGTCACAAAACATTAAAGTGCCAAGCTGGCAGTCAGTTATCAAGGATTGGCAGGAACTGACATTAAATCAGTTCCAGCCAATGTATTTCACTGTTTGGTGCAGGGCTACTTCAACATGACAGAGCCCTTCACCAAACAGTTTTCTTTTTTCTTTTCAAAAAGTAATTCCCTAAAACGTATTTTCTTTTTAAAAATAAAAAAGATAATGCCCCGCACCCTGGGAGTCATCTCCCTTGGCAAGGGGAGGGGGGTGTGGTGTTATTTCTTTTTTACTATCCCTCATCTGGCGTTGATGGACAGTAAATAAATGGATATATTTTTGCCCACCCAAATTGGGAGGTGGACAGGTAGGCAATTCTCCAAAAGGTATTAATCCATCGGGCCATCAAAGAAGCTTGGCTACGGCAGCGACGTATTAGTCACTGCGTGGCCACACTTAAGTTCCATCCACATCCAAATCAGGTGGATGGACCTCTTTATTTGTGGAGAGGGAACTCCATCACCATTGAAGGAGTTCCCACTCTGCCAACAAATAAATCAGACCCTTAAACTATATTAGTAAATACGCACAATTTAATATACTTTCAGCAAACATTAAAAATATTAAACTGTAATAATGGTGCATCACTGCAGTGTTAAATGTAGGGTATAAGATATTTTCCCAGAGAGAGTAATTGAATCTTCATTTAGGTTCTTTTTTTTTTTTGTCCTCATTTCACCAAGGTGAGTGCAAATGAACACTAGCATCCCCATACCGTCCTGGGCGCCCAGGGGTGAAGTTCTTGCTTTACCTGGGCCGACCCAGCCTGCACCCTTTGTTCCGAGGCATGGTGTACTCATAGGACAGTTTAAGACATCATATCATATCAGCCTCATTTCTTTTCCCCATTCCATTAAGGGTGCCCAAACAATACTATTTACATTGAGTGCCATGACGGATTCAAATCGTGCTATTCTGAGTGCAGCTTGAAGCCAACTTTCGTACAGGGGAGGACTAGTATCCTTCCATACCTTAAATATCTCCCTACGTGCACTTATAATACAATTAAAAAATAAAGCCACCTGTGCCACCCTTAGTACACAAATAAGATCAGCGTCTAAACAGAACATCACTCTAACTGTATTTAAGGTAAGTCTAATCTTGAAAATACTCTCCATTGCCTTCTCCACACTTAACCAGTAGGGGCCCAAGATTGGGCAGTCATAAAAGACATGGATGTCATCTGCCTCGATTAAACCACATCTTGGGCACCCCGGGGGCAGGCTAACAAATTTCGCCATTTTTTTGGGCGTGTAATATAGCCTATTGATTACATAAAAATGGTTCTTCTTAAGTGAGGCAGATCTAACATATTTATACAAATATTGGAGAGATGTATCATACAGGGTGACTGAGGCGGCCTCCAAAGATGACAAGCTCCAAACCAGATAGAGTGGCTGGGTATGGGTTTCCTCTGCCTCTAGGGTTTTTTTGTACCAGAAACCCACTTCCTTCTTTTTACACCTAGGAGCTTGAAGGGCGAGCTCAATATCCCAATTACCACCAATGTTATCCTTCTCAGCAGAATACCATGAGCAAAGTTGAATATATTTAAATTTGGAAAGGGAGTCCCCCATCTTAGATCTCAACACCTCCCATGGGAGAACCCCCTCTGATGTTATCAGATCCGACCAGATTGTTATTCCAGCTCTCCTGATGGGAAGGGACAGACCGTCCCTTAGACAGAGTGGCAGTCCCGGCGACTCCCAGATTGGGGCAAAATTAGAGTAGTATTTTATGCCCCATTTTACTTTTGCTCTCCTCCATACTGTAAAGGCGAGTTTTAAAACCTTAAGGCGCACCTTTTTGTAGTATCCGGGTGAGCTGAATTTATACAGGAAACCGGGCCTACCCCCCTCTAGATCCACCATTGTGTTCAGAATCTGTCCCCAATTAGAATTATCGGGACTAGTAAGGAGGCTTTGAATATTTTTTAACTGAAACGCAAAGGCATACCAGAGGACATCTGGGATCGCAAGACCCCCCTTTAACAATTTCCTTTTGAGTTTTTTCCATGATATTCTGGATGTTTTGTTTGCCCATATGAAACTACCTATTTTTCCCTGAATTTTCCCCAAGATTTTATCGGAGAAGATCAGGGGTATCGTATTGAATAGGTACGTCAATTTAGGCAAAATAACCATCTTGACCAGGTTGACACGGCCATAGATTGTAAGAGGGAGGTTCTGCCTCCGCAGAAAGAGATGATCTATGTCCTTATCTACCCTTTTTACGTTTATCTGCACTAAATTGTTTGGGTCTGACGTTATTATTATGCCTAAGTATCTGAACTGGGTATCTTGCGCAGCACCCCAATTATCTACTCCCCAGCTCATTGTTTCAGTTTTCGAGGCATTAATCAGATACCCAGAATACTGACCATAGTCACTCATAATTTCCTCTACTCTGGGAAACACCTCTGCTGGATTGCTAGTGTAGACCAGCAGATCATCTGCCTATAACGCCAGCTGGCAACTATATTCCTTAACTGTAAAAGGTGTAATCAGTTCATCTATCCTCAATGCCTTCGCCAGATGCTCTATATAGTTGTCAAACAGGAGGGGCGACAGAGGGCACCCCTGCCTAGTTCCCCTCCCTATACTGAAGCGAGTAGTCAGAAACCCATTCACTAGGATCGCAGCTGTAGCCCCCTCATAGCACCCTCTCAGCGCCTGGATAAAGATTGTACCGAACCCCATGATACTCAAAAGATCCCAGAGGAAGCCTCGATTAACACGGTCAAAGACCTTGGCGGCATCATATGCTGCCACCGCCAAGGGCTCCGACCGTGCCACCGCCAGATCTATGCTTCCTAATAATTGCAGGGTCAGCTCTTGAATGAATCTACCAGGTATAAAACCCCTTTTATCAGGATTGATGAGTAGAGGGGCCAGCTTAGCCAATCTCCCTGCCAAAATACTAGTAAAGATCTTATAGTCTGCGTTTAGCAGGGAGATAGGCCTGAAGGAGTCTGCTTTAAGAGGATCTTTCCCTGGTTTCAATTTAAGCACAATTGTGGACTCCTTCCAAGATGGCGGGGCCCTTCCCTCTGAGCTATAGACGTAGTTAAATAGTTCACAAAGTCTTGGTGCCATAATATCTTGGAACACCTTGTACACTTCACCAGGAAGAGCATCCGGCCCTGCGGCTTTGTTGTTTTGTCGCAAGGGGAAAAAAGAAAAAATGTAGTCCTCATTTTATATCAGTCAACAAGAGCATCCATTTTACCAAATGGGCACCCCATAATTGAAGTATGGAGGAGGGGACTGAGGCTATCTGATGTCTAGTAATACGACAGCATTTATATCCTGGAACCTTAATGGGTTTCGGTGTCCTCAGAGGCGTAGGTTGATCTTAAAATACCTGGAACAATCTGCCGACAGAGTAATCCTTCTTCAGGAAACTCATCTAAGTTCTAGCGAGGGTAAAGAGGTCTACAGGAAACTTAGATGGGTAGGGACGTTTTGTTGTTCAGGCCAGACGGTCGCAACTAAGGGGGTTGCAATCCTGATTAAGGCAGGCATTGGAGGATCCATAAAGTCAATGTTAACTGATCACACAGGAAGATGGATCTCCGCGCAGGTTGATCTCAATGGCAGTGACCTGACAATTGTGTCTTACTATGGGCCAAATATAGACGACCCCACCTGTGTATTAAAAGTGCAGTCCAACTTGGCGGAGGTTACCTCTCCCATGATTGTAGTGGGGGATTTTAATGTTCTCCTTGACCCGAGACAGAATCGTTCTAACCATAGTCAGTATGTTTCGGCCCCAAGATCACGTCGTGCTATGGTGAACATGATGCACGAGATAGGCCTGATTGATGCCTGGAATGCCAAGAAGGGGACAGCCCCGGGCTTTACATATTTTAGTAAAAAGCATGGGCATGCTTCTAGATTAGATTACATTCTTCTAGATAGACTAGGTTTGGAGGCCCTGGTTGATATAGAGATTCTCCCAAGCATCTTGTCTGATCACGCCCCTGTTGTGTTTGCTCTTTTGGTGGGCAGGGTCAGGGGCACAACAATCCCCCGGTGGACTTTAAAAAGGGCCGTTCTAAATAATCAAGGCATAGTTTCCGCGGTGGGCCCTTCTATTACTAATTTTTTCTCTGATAACATTGGTTCAGCCCCACTTGAATATGTCTGGGATGCATATAAGGCCCACGCTAGAGGCCAATTCCACAGTCTAACTAGCTCATGTAACAGGGAGGAGGCGAAGAAGTTCAAAAAATTGGAAGATAATATTTCATTATTAGAGGCCTCAAGAGTGAACAGCCAGGCAGACAATTTAGTACAGATTTCACTGGAAATAGATCGCCTCCGCTCAGAGTATCGAGGTATGTTAGATCTGAAAATTAAGGCACAGTGGGCCGTTCACTCTATGGAGAATTATGAGTATGGCGAAAGAGCTGGGGCAGTATTGGCCAGTAAGATCAGAGCAGATCGAGTCAGGAACAATATAAATAAACTGATTATTGATGATCAGGGTACCATTTCCTGCCATCAGGAAGAGATGGAAAAGCGCTTACTCTCCCTTTTTTCTAAACTATATGAGGAGGAATCCTCTCCCAGCTCTGAAAATACTCTGCGCTGGCTGGAGAATAAGGCTTTGCCGAGTCTGATGGAGGAAGGTCGGGGTATGCTCAATAGCCCTTTCACGGAGGAAGAAATAAGACTTCATATAAAAAATACTAAAAAAAACAACAATCTTCATTTAGGTTCAAGTGCATTGAAAAAAAAGATTTGCATCATACTTTACTGCAATGGTTGTTGTTGGATTTATCCGACACTTTTTCTTTCAATGGTGATATGATAGGGTGATGTCATCATGTGAAAGATCATGGTTGCTACTGGATGCATTAACCCCCTTTTCACATTTGAAGGTCTTTATTAGGATCAAATATGCCAGACCTATTCAATATGATGATGTCTGCTACAGTAATCAGTGTGCAACTTGCTAGTCAATAAAATTAACAACATTTATTTGGATGGTTTGTGGTCTGATCTATATACATGTCCAACATTCTTAATAATACGTAAAATCCATCCTTAAAGCACAATGGAAAACTGACCAGTCAATCTGAGTGCTTGGTTGGTGGAGAGTCTCTACTGTAATGTGTCCTTTCAACAACGGTGCACCCTGCTTTTTCTACCTATTTCGGGCTGACGGCCGCATCCACATGTTTTTGTTTTTTGCTGATAGGTGGTGAAGATGGCCTTTCCTCAGGAAGTACCTCAGAGATGGCAATGCAATGTCAAGTCTGTGTGCATGCCACTGGGAGATCCAAATGTGATCTTTAATTTTGGAGGCTGACTGTAGAAAGGTCGTTTGTCGAAAGATGCTGAGTATGAATAGTGGGTATGCATTATCTGGTGTGGTGTACTACAGATTATCTAGGACGATGACTGGGGTAAGAGCCGAGTCAGTGCAAAGTCATTGCTAGTCTGATTGAAAATTTGATAGGAGAATCCAAGTTGCACATTTTTTAGAGTTGTGGACAAGTTGTAATTGCCTTGTTATGTGTGAATGGGCCGCTCTGACATTCACTAGCATAAATACCAGTTTAAAAATCTGGGGGCATATTATCAAGCCTGTGCGCTAAAATTATCGCTGCTTTATCGGCCGAAAACGGCCGATAAAGCGGCGATAATGGGCTTGATAATATGCTCTGTGGAATACCAATCGAAGCCCATGTTAGATGTCTTCACATCTAACATGTGCTTCGATTGGAATTCCATAGAGCATATTATCAAGCCCATTATCGCCGCTTTATCGGCCGTTTTCGGCCGATAAAGCGGCGATAATTTTAGCGCACAGGCTTGATAATATGCCCCCTGGTGATTCACTGCTATAGTGTAGTAATAGTGGGAAACAAAAGTTGCTTCCTTCTGCGGCTACATCATAAAGGAATCCAAGGCAGCTCTGACAGAGTTCTCACAGATTGCAGCGCAGGCACTCTTCTCAAATGGAAAGCAGAGAACAATGCTTTAGGTGGTGAGGAGCAGGAAAGGAGGGGGGGTTATTAATGTTTTACTATCCCTCATCTGGCTTTGATAGACAGTAAATAAATGGATATATGTTCACCCACCCAAATTGGGGGTGGACAGGTAGGCAATTCTCCAAAAGGTATTAATCCATTGGGCCATCAAAGAAGTTTGGCTACGGCAGCGACCTATTAGTCACTGCGTGGCCACACTTAAGTTCCATCCACATCCAAATCAGGTGGATGGACCTCTATGTTTGTGGAGAGGGAACTCCATCGCCATTGAAGGAGTTCCCACTCTGCCAAGAAATAAATCAGACCCTTAAACTATATAAGTAAATACGCACAATTTAATATACTTTCAGCAAACATTAAAAATATTAAACTGTAATAATGGTGCATCACTGCAATGTTAAATGTAGGGTATAAGATATTTTCCCAGAGAGAGTAATTGAATCTTCATTTATGTTCAAGTGCATTGAAAAAAAAGATTTGCATCATACTTTACTGTAGTGGTTGTTGTTGGATTTCTCAGACACTTTTTCTTTCAATGGTGATATGATAGGGTGATGTCATCATGTGAAAGATCATGGTTGCTAATGGATGCATTAACCCCCTTTTCACATTCGAAGGTCTTTATTAGGATCAAGTATGCCAGACTTATTCAATATGATGATGTCTGCTACAGTAATCAGTGTGCAACTTGCTAGTCAATAAAATTAACAACATTTATTTGGATGGTTTGTGGTCTGATCTATATACATGTCCAACATTCTTAATAATACGTAAAATCCATCCTTAAAGCACAATGGAAAACGGACCAGTCAATCTGAGTGCTTGGTTGGTGGAGAGTCTCTAGTGTAATGTGTCCTCTCAACAAGTACCCTATGGCTGCCAGTTACTTGTCCTAATTGGGGAACGGTGCACCCTGCTTTTTCTACCTATTTCGGGCTGACGGCTGCATCCACATGTTTTTGTTTTTTGCTGGTAGGTGGTGAAGATGGCCTTTCCTCAGGAAGTACCTCAGAGATGGCAATGCAATGTCAAGTCTGTGTGCATGCCACTGGGAGATCCAATTGTGATCTTTAATTTTGGAGGCTGACTGTAGAAAGGTCGTTTGTCGAAAGATGCTGAGTATGAATAGTGGGTATGCATTATCTGGTGTGGTGTACTACAGATTATCTAGGACGATGACTGGGGTAAGAGCCGAGTCAGTGCAAAGTCATTGCTAGTCTGATTGAAAATTTGATAGGAGAATCCAAGTTGCACATTTTTTAGAGTTGTGGACAAGTTGTAATTGCCTTGTTATGTGTGAATGGGCCGCTCTGACATTCACTAGCATAAATACCAGTTTAAAAATCTGGGGGCATATTATCAAGCCTGTGCGCTAAAATTATCGCCGCTTTATCGGCCGAAAACGGCCGATAAAGCGGCGATAATGGGCTTGATAATATGCTCTG
This sequence comes from Lissotriton vulgaris, assembly GCF_964263255.1. Lineage (NCBI taxonomy): Eukaryota > Metazoa > Chordata > Amphibia > Caudata > Salamandridae > Lissotriton > Lissotriton vulgaris. The sequence goes on from NC_141687.1 coordinate 1,122,229,505, forward strand.
TGGAATACCAATCGAAGCCCATGTTAGATGTCTTCACATCTAACATGTGCTTCGATTGGAATTCCATAGAGCATATTATCAAGCCCATTATCGCCGCTTTATCGGCCGTTTTCGGCCGATAAAGCGGCGATAATTTTAGCGCACAGGCTTGATAATATGCCCCCTGGTGATTCACTGCTATAGTGTAGTAATAGTGGGAAACAAAAGTTGCTTCCTTCTGCGGCTACATCATAAAGGAATCCAAGGCAGCTCTGACAGAGTTCTCACAGATTGCAGCGCAGGCACTCTTCTCAAATGGAAAGCAGAGAACAATGCTTTAGGTGGTGAGGAGCAGGAAAGGAGGGGGGGTTATTAATGTTTTACTATCCCTCATCTGGCTTTGATAGACAGTAAATAAATGGATATATGTTCACCCACCCAAATTGGGGGTGGACAGGTAGGCAATTCTCCAAAAGGTATTAATCCATTGGGCCATCAAAGAAGTTTGGCTACGGCAGCGACCTATTAGTCACTGCGTGGCCACACTTAAGTTCCATCCACATCCAAATCAGGTGGATGGACCTCTATGTTTGTGGAGAGGGAACTCCATCGCCATTGAAGGAGTTCCCACTCTGCCAAGAAATAAATCAGACCCTTAAACTATATAAGTAAATACGCACAATTTAATATACTTTCAGCAAACATTAAAAATATTAAACTGTAATAATGGTGCATCACTGCAATGTTAAATGTAGGGTATAAGATATTTTCCCAGAGAGAGTAATTGAATCTTCATTTATGTTCAAGTGCATTGAAAAAAAAGATTTGCATCATACTTTACTGTAGTGGTTGTTGTTGGATTTCTCAGACACTTTTTCTTTCAATGGTGATATGATAGGGTGATGTCATCATGTGAAAGATCATGGTTGCTAATGGATGCATTAACCCCCTTTTCACATTCGAAGGTCTTTATTAGGATCAAGTATGCCAGACTTATTCAATATGATGATGTCTGCTACAGTAATCAGTGTGCAACTTGCTAGTCAATAAAATTAACAACATTTATTTGGATGGTTTGTGGTCTGATCTATATACATGTCCAACATTCTTAATAATACGTAAAATCCATCCTTAAAGCACAATGGAAAACGGACCAGTCAATCTGAGTGCTTGGTTGGTGGAGAGTCTCTAGTGTAATGTGTCCTCTCAACAAGTACCCTATGGCTGCCAGTTACTTGTCCTAATTGGGGAACGGTGCACCCTGCTTTTTCTACCTATTTCGGGCTGACGGCTGCATCCACATGTTTTTGTTTTTTGCTGGTAGGTGGTGAAGATGGCCTTTCCTCAGGAAGTACCTCAGAGATGGCAATGCAATGTCAAGTCTGTGTGCATGCCACTGGGAGATCCAATTGTGATCTTTAATTTTGGAGGCTGACTGTAGAAAGGTCGTTTGTCGAAAGATGCTGAGTATGAATAGTGGGTATGCATTATCTGGTGTGGTGTACTACAGTTCATCTAGGACGATGACTGGGGTAAGAGCCGAGTCAGTGCAAAGTCATTGCTAGTCTGATTGAAAATTTGATAGGAGAAGCCAAGTTGCACATTTTTTAGAGTTGTGGACAAGTTGTAATTGCCTTGTTATGTGTGTATGGGCCGCTCCAAGAGTGGGAAACAAAAGTTGCTTCCTTCTGTGGCTACATCATAAAGGAATCCAAGGCAGCTCTGACAGAGTTCTCACAGATTGCAGCGCAGGCACTCTTCTCAAATGGAAAGCAGAGAACAATGCTTTAGGTGGTGAGGAACAGGAAAGGCACAGAGTAAGTGGTTGACAGGGGATAAGTATTATTTCTATATATCTGGATTGAGGAGAAGCAGGTTGAATAGCAGGCGATGTCTATAGATGGCAAGCCACCAGTAGTTATATTTTAATTTGGTTGGGAAGGGGATGGTAAATGCAGCTGGTGGTAAGGGTGGCAGGCAAGGATTCCCATACATTTGTATGTTGTAAGTTTGGGTGGGCAGAAACCAGGTATAATATAGTCAAGGTGATGGGTCGAAGTAGGCTGATTATGTGTGGCTCCCCCAAGACTTCTCTGCCATATTCAAAATAAATTACAGATGGGAATCTGTGAATAACTGGGATGTGTGTCATCTCAGTGAAAAGCATACATATTATTCACTGGTACTGATTCTATATATTGTGCTTAGGTGGCAGTAGGGGCTGATTAATTGACCATTCTTCCTTTATGCTCTTTCTTCCTCATATGGATCACAATGCATGAAGAGAAAACGAACATCCCTTACTGCCTTTAACTAAAAACAATAACACATATACAGCTGAGAAGACAGCTGGTGGCAGGAACAACTGTATACTGTATGGCAAGTGTAGAAGCCAGTGCACACCCTGTCACACAAACTTTAGCCCAGGGAAGAATCCATTGAGAAGTCACAGTTGAACCTTTGGTCTTCAAAGTGCAGCTTAATGATTTTTGCATTTAGACATTATATGACCCCTGTTTGAAAAAACGTTGAATTTATTACAAATTGGCAACTAATTAAGGCTCTTGTTATGCCTTTCAATATTGAAATATGGATCACATTTTCACAAACAGCGGGCAATAAAAACAGCCAGAAGATGACTCTGTTCAGTATCTGCCAGTCATATATTACCAAACAAATCGTTTTGACAATCATTAATAATTTTTGGGGAGCTTGGATCTAATTTGTTTTATTGTCTTGCAAAAACAGTATTGTGCATGTAGCTCAATGCCTCAGAACAACAGAGAAAGGGTGACTTAGTGGACGTTTAGCAGACTAGCATGATATTAAGACATATGCAGAGAGCACTTAAAACTTTAGCTTTACTTGCTGGATATTTTGTATCTCAAACAGTTTTTCGTCACAGCAGGTATTCTCAAAACAACAGTGACGGTTTAACATTGCTTTGAGGCTAGTCTTTATTTCATTGGTGAAATCTGATATTTTTTCCTTAGTTTGCTTCCCTTGCCTTGTCCTACCTGAAGTCTTGTTATGTGTACACCCCTCTGTCAAGACAAAGGCCTCGAGTTAACTGTATAAAAGAGATGGGAAGGGAGGAGATAGGAGAGAAAAAGAGTGGCAAACAGAAAGGCATAGTGAGGGAGGAAAAGTAGAGAAAGAAGGGAGGAGAAAGGGATGAGGTAGAAAGCCAGGTGAGGTAGAGATAGATTTGAGGTAAAGAGAGAAGGGTGAGTTAGCCAGGAAGAAAGATAGGGAGTGGTTGATAAGAAGAAGCACACAAAGAGGTAGACATAGGGAGAATTACATTTAGAGACAGAAAGGGGGTGGACAGAGAAAGGTAAGGCAGAAGTGAGGTGAGGCGGAGAGAGGTAGATGTAGAGAGATGTGCAGGTAGACCATTAGAGAGGTAAGGCAGTGAAATAGGTATGAACGAATGAGCGAGTGAATGAATTGAAGCATTTATAAAGCATGCTAAACTTCAGATAGAGCTGTCCGGGCAGCTCCAACTCACTCTTCAATGCCAATCAAGAAAAGCCAGCAAGATGATATAATACTTAAGTGAACAGATAAAATGTCAGCCTTTTCCTAAAGTGTTCGTAGTTAGTTTGAGAACAAAGGGAAATAGGCATATTATTCTAGGGTTTGGAAATCTTAAGAAGCAGCGATCAGCGCCCCTCTCTAGTTATTTTAAATTTAGGAACACTGATCTAGCGTTAAGATTGTGATTGTAGAGAGCATGAGGGTATAACCAGGAGAACATGGTGGCCATTTAAGAATGAGATACCTTTCTGTACAATGTTTTGTGGCATAGACAGAGTGCTTTAAATATGCTTCTCTTGGCAATAGGTTGTCAGTGCAATTGACACAAGTGGTAGGAGATATGTATACTTCTTTTAAGTCCTAGTATAGTTCAGGCTAAGGCATTTTGTATAATCTGAACTTTGTGTATTTTGGTCTATCTCCTCACCAAATTGGAAATGAAACGGTGCAAGGCTCTAAAAGAAAAATGAAAGTTCAGCCTTCCTCAAGAGTGGTACCCTGGTCACGAAAGTTCTGATGGCCGGTGCCACTTGTCATCTAAATGAATTGAAGATACAAATGTTTCCCAGATACGTATCTTTTTGGGAATAGTGGATTATAGATTATTCCAAAATGGGCAGACCCATGCAAAAATATATTTGAAATTATACCACATAACCCTTGCAGTGTTCTAGTGAAGCTGAGAATACATTTCTAAAAATCAAACAAGCATTGACTTCTGCTCCTGCTTTAGGGCTCACTGAGAATGCCAAACCCTTTACTTTGTATTTCCATGAAAAAAAATGATCTGCTACTTGGGATGTTAATTCAATACCAGGGGGATCAGAAAACGCCAATCGCTTATAACTCATACATTCTGGACACATATGTGGCTGGCCTCTGAAAATGTTTACAGCATGTGAAAACTGCTGCACATCTTGTGAAAGTTTCTGAAAATATTGTGTGAAGCTCACTTTTTCTGTTGCTGTGCCCTATTTTGAGGTTGCATTCCTCTTCACTGCAAAAACCTAGGGGTCCATTAGGATGTCGCGCGGTTCTGGCGGGCGGAAAAACGCCTTTTTCCGCCCGCGAGCAGCGGTACTCACGTCTAGTATAGCAAAACATAGATCATTTCCCGTCCGACGTGGAGTGACGTGCACCGCCATCAAAGTGCGCCCACCACCACGGCAGTGAGAGCCAATCGAGTCACACCGCCATGCGGAATGACGTCCTCCCCGCTCCACAAATTAGGATGGCCCAAATAGGCAGCTGCACCGCAGCGGAGACACCGCCCAACCAGAGACGGAGGAAACTCGACAGCAAATACAACACACACCACACGGGCTGCCACAGGGTCCAAAACCATAACAGACACCCTGCTGTGGGTTACAACACATCCACAAGGGCACCCACACATGACCCACCTGCCAACAAGTCACCCCTCTGCATTCGGGACACACATCGACAGCGAACTAGAAGCAACGTCCCTTCCCGGTCACGTCATCGCAGCGGTCAACACATGCGCACAATGCAGAAGGCAGGGCCACTCCAAGGCATGGGCAGGGTGCAAAGACCACAGGGACACACCACCCCCAACCACACATCCACACACCCCACCACGTCACAGGCCAGGTGGCCATCCTGTGCACCCCCATGCACACAACAAGCAACAAGCACAGCAACAAGCAAGCACAATCCACGTCCTGCACCACAAAACAAACAACTAGGGAGATAGCCACTGCAGGAGTGGCTGCCAAGGAACACACAACACCAGTGCATCACACACTGTAGGCTGCCAATACTTCCCAGCCTGAACAGATGCCTGACCAAAAATAACACTCAAACACCACAGGAACACACACAGAACTCCAACAGAAACAGACATACCCTGTCAGCCAAACTGTGGAAAGGCAATAGGAGCCCAAACACAACATGAGTGCACAACATCAACACTCAAGAACAAAACACATACAACATACCACAAGTCACACAAGAACAGCACCAGCACAGAACCACACTGCCACACATGAACATGAAAGCCAAAATAAACAAACACCACATGACATCAGGGGATGCACATCAGTCAATGCCAAGCCCACATACACACAGCACTGTATGCACAACAAGCAGTCTGTGCACACCAAGCACAACAGCTACACACAGACATGACTGATACAACCTCAACACACACACACCACAAATCAGCACTGCACAAATACAACAGCACACACAGGAAGTGAAGCAATACCACATCCAACACATATACATCCAACACAACAACAACAACAACAACAGGATACACCACTCTGGGATACAAGAGCAGAACCATCTTCACCAGATCACAGGGCAGCACACACAGCTGAAGTGCACATGAGCAATCCTCACTGATTAATAGCACAAGAACATCACACATAAAACATTGGGGCAATATCCAGAGTGTAACATCACTCTTGGCCCAAGAACTGCACCACAAGGCACAGTCTCACAAATTAAGTGATGGATTGGCACATACATATGTAAACCAAGGGGACAGCTGACATCCGAATCAACTGACTAGCATGTCAGTAGTAGACATGTAAGGGATGTACCATACACAAATAGAGGGAGTGCAGACCCACAATCCATAGGCACAAGTGGCACACATAGGCGATGGCATTACACCACACACACAATGCCATACAGGAGGAGAAAAGGCACCATGTGCCTGCCATGCATGACAAACACAATCACAATGCCAGTGAGGAGCAGCAGGGCCGCACAGTCTACACAAACACACTCAAGACACATTGATGATCAAACAAACACAAAACGTATGTGTAAGTCACACACATTGCACACTCATAAGTGACCAAATCAACAAGGAAGAGTCACACAGAACTGCATGGACACACCAACACACTGCACAGTGCACAACAGACAACTCTCACAAGTGCATACCTTCATTTACACAGGGCAGGACAATCCAAACAACATGCACACAACTCCTGGGTGACACATATGTGTCTATCACAATCCAGGGGCACACACACATCCACAACAACTACAAATGTAACACTCTTCACACTGCACACCTCTTCACCACCCAAGAGAACAATCTTATGTAGGCCATGGGACCAGGACTAAGGGCCAACACAAAGTGACCATACACATACACAGCTGGGCACATATACATGAATAACACACATACATCATGACATTGCCCAGCCTACATGCAAACCTGTGCACAGCATCACACCCTGTGCTGGCAGTGTCCCCCAACCTGACATGGCAACAATGTATCCAAAAATAGCAAACCACTAAAAAGAGAACTGCATCACAGGTAAAATAGCCATCACAGATAACACTAGTAGCAGTGTCTGAATGGACCGAAGACCCTGTCACCCCTGTTTGCAAATGTGATGTGGCCAAAGAACTTGGCAATGTTGAAGTAACACATAGAGCATGGGGCACAGGAAAACAAATGCACACACTAAAATAACTTTAATCAGCAAGGACACTGACAATACAGACAACAGGAGTAACTGTCTTTATTTACATATTGCACAGATGTGACAGTAGAACAAAAGTAGAGAAGAGCAAGGCACAACATGCTGATCATATGCAAGATAATCTGCACAGGCAAAGTACAAACAGGAAGGCCAGTGTCCATGGCAGGTGGCGCAGCAACTATATGAGAGGCTGCGCAGTTGCGAGTTCAACACAGCAGAGCAACAGGGCCAGTGTCCATGGCTCAGGGGAGAGCAAAACACAGCAGAGCAACAGTGCCAGTGTCCATGGCAGGTGGCACAGCAACTATATGAGAGGCTGCACAGTTGAGAGTACAACACAGCAGAGCAACAGGGCCAGTGTCCATGGCACAGGTGAGAGTACAACACAGCAGAGCAACAGGGCCAGTGTCCACGGCAGGTAGCAAAACAACTACATGAGAGTTTGCACACGTGAGAGAACAACACAGCAGAGCAACAGGGCCAGTGTCCATGGCACAGGTGAGAGTACAACACAGCAGAGCAACTGGGCCAGTGTCCACAGCAGGTAGCACAACAACTACATGAGAGGTTGCACAGGGGAGAGTACCACACAGCAGAGCAACAGGGCCAGTGTCCATAGCACAGGGGAGAGTACAACACAGCAGAGCAACAGGGCCAGTGTACATGGCACAGGGGAGATTACAACACAGCAGAGCAACAGGGCCAGTGTCCATGGCATAGGTGAGAGCACAACACAGCAGAGTAACAGGGCCTGTGTCCATGGCACAGGTGAGAGTACAACACAGCAGAGCAACACGGCCAGTGTCTATGGCAGGTGGCACAGCAACTACATGAGTGGCTGCACAGGTGAGAGTACAACACAGTAGAGCAGCAGAACCAGTGTCCATGGCACAGGGGAGAGTACAACACAGCAGAGCAATAGGGCCAGTGTGCATGGCACAGGGCAGAGTACAACACAGCAGAGCAACAGGGCCAGTGTCCATGGCACAGGGGAGAGCACAACACAGCAGAGCAACAGGGCCAGTGCCCATGGCACAGGAGAGAGTTCAACAGAGCAGTGAATGATAATTTAGGTTGCCAGGGACAAATGCAGAGTCAGGACATGAGAAGTTGCACAGTGAGTGTGTTTGATCATACCCTTCAATGACCAGCAACACACCCAGGTGGAAAAACAACGGGCAGGACTAGCACACCTGTATGAGAGACAGGTGTATGAGGGGGACTGCCACTCACATTTGGCTGTCAGGCGGACTTAGAGCTGGTTGTGTGTCGGGGACAGCAGGAACACTTGACTGGGGAGACCGAGGCACAGGTGATGTCACAATGCTAAATAACCATGTAGATCCTAACACATTTGGCTATGATAAAGCACAGCAGGGAGGATCAGCTCTGTAAAGGCAGTTTGGCCCAATGCCTGAAACTGGCACACATCCCAGCAGCCACTCACATGACATAGCACAGCACCTCCACACGAACATCACATGGGCCACCGCTGCCACAGGCCCTGTACACCTGCATCCGCTCCCAGCCAAAGTCACCCTCCCCAAATACTCACCCCTGCCTTGCTGGCGATGCTCCTTCAGACGTACATCCACCTCCGGATGAGTTACTGCCAATATGCGGACCATCAGTGGTGTCATGTTGCGCTGTGCCAAACGCCCAGTGCGCTGTAGCATCCCCAATGTCATCTGTGCCACGCTCTTTGCCAGCGGCTGATATCGTTCCACCTCTTGTGGCAGTGGGAGCATCGTCAGTTGGATACCCCCCAGGCTCGCACCTTTGCTGCAATGACCCTCCACTCGGCCTTACGCTGGTGTACCTTGCGATGCAGGTATGGGAGAAAAGAAGGGTAAATGACCAGTTGCACAGTGTCATGTACCAACATCTATCAGTACAGTAGCAAGACACAGACCCTGGACCTATTGTAATCTCCCACCATCCAAAACTGGGGGACACCTCACAAGGGCACTCTGCATGGGCCAAACAGATGTGATAGCATGCATACATGATGGCGTAGAGGGTCAATGACAATGTCACACACAACAGGATGATTGCACAGAACCACCTCAGTGGCTTGCAGACATCACCAGTCCCATGCATGTTTGCCCACTACATACATCACATACCTACCTGTGTCTGTGTGTAGAAGCACAGTGTGCATGACTGGGCAGCATTCAATGAGCATGTCCTGTGAACATATGTTTTGTAATTTGTATGGCCTCACCAATAACATAGCCATCTACAGAAGTGGGTTTGTGTGCAAATATACAGGGCTGAGATGGTGTCTATCTACTATTCATTGTGAATGAACAGGAGTAGGGACCATGTAAGTTTGGTAATGTGTTCTCAATTGGGTGGGCAGGCAGTGGGCCTAGTCTCTGGGTCCACACTGAGTCGGACAACAGTGACACATAGAAATATTCACCCAGGCAATTACTCTTCTGCACCTACATGTCCAACATCCTGTGGCTCTTGATGGCTGATATTGTAACACACTCCTCTCACACATACAACTGTAGGCAGGGAAAACAGTGACCTTGGGACACAAAAACTCCCTCGCCCTGGAGACAGCTTGTTTGTCTGTGTATGACACAAACCCACACCCTCAGGCATATAGTGCGGCAGCCCTACTACATGTCTGACAACCCCCCTGCCCTACAGCTCCCTTAATGCTGACTTACCACTACATTGGGGCCACCATACAGCCTTGGGTACTGTGCCAGCACCTCGTCCACTAGGACCTCCAGCTTCTCGCTTGTGAACGGACTATCACAGATCTTCTCTGTCCTTGCCATCCCTGTGAACATGGAACACCTGTGGCAGAAGTGGGTGGTGAGGGGTCCCAGGCAGCAGGCACTTGAGGCAGCAGCAGGAGAGGACCCCAGGTTGCAGGCACTTGAGGCAGCAGCAGGAGAGGGTCCCAGGCAGCAGGCACTTGAGGCAGTCGCATGAGAGTGTCCCAGGCAGCAAGCTCTGTGAGCAGTGGAAATGTGAGGCTCACAGATTTATAGCCCCATGGGGTCGTTTGTAAGGTCCAAAGCTGCAACAATTGGTTTTCCAGGTCTGTCACATTCAAAAGCATCCAATGACCACCTCTGCGGTGGCCGAACACGCCTTCCGCGATTTTCAAAACTGCAACATGCCACCGCAATCATCGCTCTCATTGGCTGTAGGCAATGCTCCATGGCGGTGATGCACCGCAGGGGCCCGGGTGCGGTACAGCGATGGTGCATCGTTCAAAAGCATCCAATGACTGCTTCCACGGTGGCGGAGCACGCCTTCCGTGATTTTCAAAACTGCATCATGCCACCGCAATCATCTCTCCCTTTAGCTGTAGGCAATGCTCCATGGAGCTGGAGCACCGCCGTGGCCAGACAGTTGCTTCTGCGATTTGGGTGGCAGAGCATGCCCACCGCCATCTAGCCATGTCTCCATGCCAATGGCTACCGCCCTTGTGAAGGGGGTTGTGCTGGTGTCACACCGCCATGGCTAGGCAGTAGCTTCCATGATTTGGGTGGCGGAGCATGCCCACTGCCATCTAGCCATGTCTCCATGCCAATGGCTACCGCCCTTGTGAAGGGGGTGGTGCTGGTGTCACACCGCCGTGGTCAGGTGGTAGCTTCCAAGATTTGGGCGGCGGAGCATGCCCACCGCCATCTAGCCATGTCTCCATGCCAATGTCTACCGACCTTGTGAAGGGGTGGTGCAGGTATCACACGGCCGTGGCCAGGCTGTAGCTTCCAAGGTTTGGGAAGCGGAGTATGCCCAATGCCATCTAGCCATGCCTCCATTCCAATGGCTACCACCTTTGTGAAGGGGATGGTGCTGGTGTCACACCGCCATGGCCAGGCGGTAGCTTCCGCGATTTGGGTGGCGGAGCATGCCCACCACCATCTAGCCATGTCTTAATGCCAATAGCTACCACCCTAGTGAAGGGGGTGGTGCTGGTGTCACACCGCCGTGGCCAGGTGGTAGCTTCTGCGATTTGGGTGGCGGAGCATGCCCACAGCCATCTAGCCATGTCTCCATGACAATGGCTACCACACTTGTGAAGGGGGTGGTGCTGGTGGGTGTCACACATCCGTGGCCAGGCGATAGCTTCCAAGATTTGGGGGCACACACAATGGCAATGTCCATTGTGAACACTGCATCAGTACACAGCAGAAACATGGTTAAGGGCACATCATTGTGCACACAATGCCATTATTCCATATAATCCACCGGTGGACGCACGTTATGTGTGACGCACATTGGTCTGTGGTCCCTGCCATGTCACTTATGCATTGGATGGTTGGTGATGCTTCACAGTGTTAACCTGGTGTCAATAATGTGTAAGAAATCAATGTGTTGGGGGTCAGTGCAGACCTTGGCAAGGCTTTTCTCACTGTATGGTTTTGTTACTTACTTGTGCTTTCATATCAGCTCATTCACACAAGTGACAGTTTTCCAGCTACTGTGATCATTTGGTTGTGGGTGTGTTCCAAGTTCACAGGATGCATTGAGGTGTGACAGGTACAGCAGATGGGTATGTGACAGTCATGGTCGTTGTACACACATTGGTGGATGGTACGGTACAAGGTGTGCACATGTGAATTGTGGGGTTCAGTGTGTGTGCATTCACATCGACCTGTGTGTTGTTGTTTGCGGCACTTGTGCATTGTAAATGGAGAGGTGTGCCCTCTGTGTGTCTCAAATGTCCACCCATGTAACCTGGTGTGCACCGCATGCATCATGGCAGTCTTTGCTATTCCGTGACATCTTTAACGGTATGTGTTGTGGAATTCTCATTATGATTGTCTGTGACATTTGTCTGTTTAAATCTCAACTAGGAGGAGGCCTAATCTCATATGTCACCTGACAGTGTTGGAGGACATGGAGGATATAGCGATCCTTCGCAAATTCCGCCTCGACAGACCGACACTGAAGACCCTTTGTGATCTGTTGGAGCCCCTCCTGCAGCCTCATCGCCACTACCCAGCAGCATTCACGCCCACATACAAAGTGATGGCAGCCCTCCACTTCTTTGCAACTGGTTCCTTCCAGGAGACCGTGGCCAGCGCTGAAGGGATGTCGCAACCCATGTTCAGCCTGGTGATGAGGGATGTTCTTGCAGCCGTGATGTTATATAAGGATCGATACATACATTTCCCCAGGGGTGCAGAATTGGCTGTTGTGAAGGGTGACTTCTATCCCCTTGGGCACATCCCCCGTGTTGTTGGTGCCATCAATTGCACCCATGTAAGTCTGGTGCCACCACAGGCAAGTGAGCACATTTTTTGAAATCGCAAACATTATCATTCAATCAATGTGCAGGTGGTGTGCCTTGCGGACATGACCATGTCACATATGTGTGCAAGATTCCCCGGATCAGACCATTATTTGTACATCCTGAGGAACAGCATGGTGCCCCGGTTGATGACAAATCTGCTTCCAGAGCGTGCTTGGATTGTCGGTGAGTATGCCTAGTGCTATGGTGTGCTGTGTGTTTGACCTGCTGCCCTCTGCCTGTGCAACATTGCAATAAGTGTTTGTCATTCATAGGTGACTCTGCAAATCCCAGCCGTCCACGGATGCTGTGCCCACTACGGAATCCCAGGACCCCGGCTGACGTCAGGTACAATGAGGGCCATGGCAGGACCCGACATGTCATTGAGCGGACTTTTTGCCTGCTCAAGTCAAGATTCCGCTGCCTTGACAGGACTGGAGATGCACTGTCATATTTGCCTGGGAAGGTCTGCAAGATCACTGTGGCATGCTGTATGCTGCACAACATGGCCATTCACAAGGGGATTCCCCTGCTCTTGGATGATGGTGAGGACCAAAGGCCCCGGCCTGTTCAGGGCCCTGAGTCCAGTGATGAGGACTGTGGAGAGGAGGAAGGAGTTGACATGCGTAAACAGCTCATTACCCGCTACTTCACTTGAAGGTGGGTGACAAGGTACGACTTGTACATTGTGTGCTGTAATTGCAGTTGTTGTGAAAGGCTATGCGCAGATGTTACAGACAGGCACATGTTGAGTAACCTATGTGTGGAAATGTGGCAGTGACATTTCACATGTGGCCGTATACAAAACTCTGTTTGGTGACACTTGCTGCACATTGTGTTGTCTGCCTGTAGACTAATGTGGATGTTTTGTGTAGTGTTATGTCTGTGATGCCACACTAACGCCAGTGACTGTTGTTCTGTTGTGTCTCCCTAGGTGCCTCTAAAATCTCCAGGCCTACCTACTGTACATCTTTTGGATACATCATGGACCTTTTCAAAACTGTAGATATTGTCCTAAAAACCAAACTGCACAAATTGAAGTGTGTAAGCTATTTTATTTACAAAGGTGAAATGTGAGGGGTGCGGGAATATTTACATGAAGTTGGTAATGGAGCAGTGAGGTGACAGTCATGGTATATGAGACACAAGAGTAGACACCACATTGATGTGGTGACCCAGTCCAACAAACAGGTGCCATTGACAAGGCAGTGTGGGGAAGGACAGTCCAAACAGTCAATTCAGTGAGGAAGAGGATTGCCATCAGGGCTGGCTCCATGATTGGCGTGTGGCTGGTGCTTTGCCTCCAGAGACTCCAGGCTCTTCTTTGGATGCCTCCTTGATCGCTTTGATGGGAGGGGTCCTGCTGCATGGCCAGCGGCGTCTGAGGACTCACCCCTCTCTGTGGACGCAGGGGAGGATGGTGCACTGTCTTCCTGAAGCACAACAGATGGGGCGGAGGTGTTGTTTTGGCCTGTCCCTCAGTAACACCACTTGCTGGGCCATGAGGTCCACCATTTGTCCCGTGCGTGTGTCGCTGGACCTCATCAGCAGGATGAGTTCACGCAATAGTTTGTCAGACCGGCCACTTTGTCCCTGGACCTGGTCATATGCCCCGATAACTCTGGTGAAGTGGTCCAGGGATGGTTTGCCAACCTCCTGCAGTCTGGGGGTGACCCTGGCCCTCCCACCTGCCCTGCTGCCACGGGCCTGTTGCCTCGCCACTGTGGGTCCATGTACACTCTCCCTGCCCTCCATAGTTGTTGTTCTGTCCTGGTCATCCCCTGGGACAGGGAGGGTGCTGCAGGTGGTACTGGTGGTGGTGGTGGCAGCGGAGGTGGCAGCGGTGGAGGCACAGGTCGTGACTGCAGGGTCTGCTGTGCTGTTGTAGCAGCAGCCGTGGTGGTGGGGAGGATGGGGGCCTGGGACCTGTTGGGCCCTGGTACACCAGACGGACCGGCCTGGAGCTCATCGTCCAAACTATCCTGGGAGTCAACATCTGATAGCCCATGTACTGGGGTGGAGACTGGCTCTGCTGGTCGTTGTTGTCCTCAGCAGCGAGTTCTTCATCGCCTGTGGATTAGATGGGGAATGTTCAGTGTTGGGCACTGTGCATGTATTCTGTTTGGTGCATGCCATCGACTGTCTGTACACTATACAATTAAGTGCAATACTGGGCATAATTACATGGTGCAGAGGAACATCAATTACTGGTATATGTCATGAAGTGAGGCATTGCATGCAATAGGGGCTGTGTGTAGAGATACAGGTCTCCCACCCCCAAACAGCCAGCCCGGAGAAGATGGCTAACTACCTGTAAGTTTGTTTGGTGAACAGTGCAATGGCTGACACATACTCCTGAGTGGGGGAGGGCTCTATCCTGCTCAACTGTGGGACAGGGGGCATGGTGGGAGTCGTGGTACAGGCCTCCCACCCCAAACAGGCCTACCTGTGAAGATGGCTACCTACCTGTTAGGTGACGGTGAACAGTGCAATTGGTGGCACATGCTCCTGGGTGGGGGAGGGCTCCATCGTGTTAGGCTGTGGGACAGGGGGCATGGTGGGAGTCATGGTACAGGCCTCCCACCCGCAAACAGGCCTCCCAAGCAAGATGGCTACCTACCTGTTAGGTGAGGGTGAACAGTGCAATGACTGAGACATGCTCCTGGGTGAGGGAGGGCTCCATCTTGTTAGGCTGTGTGACAGGGGGCATGGTGGGAGTAGTAGTACAGGCCACCCACCCCCAAACAGGCCTCCCTGTGAAGATGGCTACCTACCTGTTAGGTGAGGATAAACAGTGCAATGACTGACACATGCTTCTGGGTGGTGTTGGGCGAGGGCTCCATCTTGTTAGGCTGTGGGACATGGGGCATGGTGGGAGTGGTAATGTAAGCTGCCCACCCACAAACACCCTGCCTGTGAAGATGGCTACCTACCTGTAAGTTTGATGAGGGTGATGCAATGGTTCCCAAGTGCTTCTGGGTTGGGTGGAGTGCTACATCCTGCTTAGGCGTGGGACAGGGGCCATGGTGGGAGTAGTGGTACAGGCCTCCCTCCCCCAAACATCTGTGAAGATGGCTACCTACCTGTTAGGTGAGGGTGAACAGTGCAATGGCTGACACATGCTTCTTGGTGGTGTTGGGGGAGGGCTTCATCTTGTTAGGCTGTGGGACAGTGGGCATGGTGGGAGTAGTAGTGCAGGCCTCCTACCCCCAAACAAGCCTCACTGTGAAGATGGCTACCTACCTGTTAGGTGAGGGTGAACAGTGCAATGGCTGAGAAAATCTTCTTGGTGGTGTTGGGGGAGGGCTTCATCTTGTTAGGCTGTGGGACAGGGGGCATGGTGGGAGTAGTAGTGCAGGCCTCCCACCCACAAAGACCTTGCCTGTGAAGATCGCTACCTACCTGTAAGTTTGATGAGGGCGATGCAATGGCTCCCAAGTGCTTCTGGGTTGGGTGGAGTGCTACATCCTGCTTAGGGGTGAGACAGGGGCCATGGTGGGAGTAGTGGTACAGACCTCCCTCCCCCAAACATCTGTGAAGATGGCTACCTACCTGTTAGGTGAGGGTGAACAGTGCAATGGCTGACACATGCTTCTTGGTGGTGTTGGAGAGGGCTTCATCTTGTTAGGCTGTGGGACAGGGGGCATGGTGGGAGTAGTAGTGCAGGCCTCCTACCCCCAAACAGGCCTCCCTGTGAAGATGGCTACCTACCTGTTAGGTGAGGGTGAACAGTGCAATGGCTGACACATGCTTCTTGGTGGTGTTGGGGGAGGGCTTCATCTTGTTAGGCTGTGGGACTGGGGGCATGGTGGGAGTAGTAGTGCAGGCCTCCCACCCACAAAGACCCTGCCTGTGAAGATCGCTACCTACCTGTAAGTTTGATGAGGGTGATGTAATGGCGCCCAAGTGCTTCTGGGTTGGGTGGAGTGCTAAATTCTGCTTAGGGGCGGGACAGGGGGGCATGGTGGGAGTAGTGGTATAGACCTCCCTCCCCCAAACAGGCCTCCCAGTGAAGTTGGCTACCTACCTGTCAGGTGAGGGTGAACAGTGCAATGGCTGACACATGCTCCTGGGTAGGGGAGGGCCCCATCTTGTTAGGCTGTGGGACAGGGGGCATGATGGGAGTCGTGGTACAGGCCTCCCACCCCCAAACAGGCCTCCCTGTGAAGATGGCTACCTACCTGTTAGGTGAGGGTGAACAGTGCAATGGCTGACACATGCTCCTGGGTGGGGGAGGGCTACATCTTGTTAGGCTGTGAGACAGGGGAAATGGTGGGAGTTGTACAGGCCTCCCACCCCCAAACAGGCCTCCCAAGGAAGATGGCTACCTACCTGTTAGGAGAGGGTGAACAGTGCAATGGCTGACATATGCTTCTGGGTGGTGTTGGGGGAGGGCTCCATCTTGTTAGGCTGTGGGACAGGGGGCATGGTGGGAGTAGTGGTGCAGGCCTCCCACTCACAAACACCCTGCCTGTGAAGATGGCTATCTACCTATAAGTTTGATGAAGGTGATGCAATGGCTCCCACGTGCTTCTGGATGGGGTGGAGTGCTACATCTTGCTTAGTGGTGGGACAGGGGGCATGGTGGGAGTAGTGGTACATGCCTCCCTCCCCCAAACAGGTCTCCCTGTGAAGATGGCTACCTATCTGTTAGGTGAGGGTGAACAGTGCAAAGGCTGACACATGTTCCTGGGTGGGGGAGGACTCCATCTTGTTAGGCTGTGGGACAGGGGGCATGGTGGGGGTCATGGAACAGGCCTCCCACCCCCAAACAGGCCTCCCTATGAAGATGGCTACCTACCTGTTAGGTGAGGGTGAACAGTGCAATGGCTGACACATGCTCCTGGGAGGGGGAGGGCTCCATCTTGTTAGGCTGTGGGACAGGGGACATGGTGGGAGTCGTGGTACAGGCCTCCCACCCCCAAACCGGCCTCCCTGGTAAGATGGCTACCTACCTTTTAGGTGAAGGTGAACAATACAGTGGTGTTTGGGTTGTATAAGAAAGTACATATCAGTGTTTTGGTTAACATTTGTTTGTACTTACCAGCCTCCATTCCTCTGATACTCCTGTGAGACTCTCAGGATGCAGGATAGTAAGCACCTTCTCCTCCCATGGTGTGAATGTTTTCTGTGGGATGGGAGGGCCACTGCCAGTCCGGTTAGCCAGCTCCCAGTTATTGCTCCTCCTCTCCATGACAACCCTCTTGAGATCATGCCACCGCTTTATGATCTCCTTCTTGGATCATGGCATGGTCCCTACTGCATTGACCCTTTGTACTATCCTTTCCCACATTTGTGTCCTTGTGGCTAATAGGGTCTGTTGGACCAGGCTACCAAACAGTTGTGGTTCCACTCTCACTATCTCGTTTACCATGACTGTCAACTCATTCTCTGTGAATTTGGGCATTTTCTGTGCTGCCATGGTGCGTGGTGTTTGGAGTCTTTGTGGGTACAGGGGTGTGCGGGGTGGGTGTGGTGTTGATGTGTGAGGTGTGATGTATGCTGGGGGATAGTTGGTGCTGGTGTGATGGTGGTAGTGATAGTGGTGGTGGTGGTGGTGTGTGCTGCGTTCTATTGCCTCTACAGTCAGATGTCGTATGTGGCCTTCTCTTCTGGAGTGTTGCAAAGGATTGTGGTCAGTAAAGGGGCTGGTTTTATACTCAGCTGTGTGGGTGTGTCCAAATGGGATTTTGATGTCAGGTGTGTTATGGGTGTTGTCCATGGAATAGTATGTTTTTGGGGGGCATTTGTTTTGTCATTGGTAAGTGTTTTGTGCATTTGGAGGGCATGGCTACTTTGATTTGTGCAAAGTTTGGCATTGTTGCGGTGTTTTGGCATTGTCCGCCATGTTTTTTCATTTTCCATCCGCTGCGGTGGCTATGCTGCAGCTCTTCCGCTCTCTCTCCCATTCACTCCTGTGTGTGACCGTGGCTGTCGGAAACAGAGGATTGTACCGCGGGACCATCAGGGATATCCTAATTTCCCGTGCGGTTTTTGGACGTCACCGCCCGCATCAGGCAGTTTTGGTTTGCCCGCTACCGCTACCGCATCGGTCGGTCTTTTTTGGCGGTTGATCCTAATTTGATCGCCGGTTTCTCCGCTGTACCAGTGGGCGGTTGTTTCCCGCCTCTTTGGCAGTCGGGGTGTTTTTCCACCCACTATCCTAATGGGGCCCCTAGGAGTCCATTAGGATGTCTAACATTGAAAAAACGCCTTTTTCTTCCTGCGAGCAGCGGTACTCATGTCCGCCATATTTGTATAGCAAAACATAGGTAATTTCCCGCCCATCGCGGAGCGACGTGCACCGCCATCAAAGTGCACCCGCCACTGCGGCGGTGGGAGCCAATTGAGACTCACCGCTGTGTGGAATGACGTCCGCCCGCTCCACAAATTAGGATGGCCCAAACAGGCAGACGCACCGCAGCGGAGACACTGCCCAACCAGAGATGGCGGAAACTCAACAGCTGAGTGCGAGAACAGAGACCCGGTCCTCTCCACCCGGCCATGAACGCCATAGACCCAGCCCTACATATGCATCCGGTGATGTAACTGCTACAGCACTATCATCAAATGGGCTGCCGGGGACGACGCCGCAGGTTCGCAAATACACAAATATTACACACAACACACGTGCTGACACAGGGTCCAAAACCATAACAGACACCCTGCTGGGGGTTACAACACATCCACAAGGGCACGCACACATGACCCACCTGCCAACAAGTCACCCCTCTGCATCCAGGACACACATTGACCGTGAACTAACAGCAACGTCCCGTTCCCGGTCACGTCACCGCCGCAGTCAACATATGCGCACAATGCAGAAGGCAGGGCCAATCCGAGGCATGGGCAGGGCACAAAGACCACTGGAACACACCACCCCCAACCACACATCCACACACCCCATTAAGTCACGGGCCAGGTGGCCATCCTGTACACCTCCATGCACACCAACAAGCAACAAGCACAACATCAAGCAAACACAATCCACACCCAGCACCACACAACAAACAACTAGGGAGACAGCCACTGCAAGAGTGGCTGACAAGGAACACACAACACCAGCGCCTCACACACTGTAGGCTACCAATACTTACCAACACATACACACACAAACAAACACACACCCTGGGTGTAGCCACAAACAGAGCACACACACAGGGAAGCCTGAACAGTTGCCTGACCAAAAACAACACACAAACACCACAGGAACACACACACAGAACCCCAACAGAAACAGACATACCCTGTCAGCCAAACTGTGGAAAGGCAATGGGAGCACAAACACAACATGAGTGCACAACATCAACACTCAAGAACAAAACACACACAACATATCACAAATCACACAAGAACAGCACCAGCACAGAACCACACTGCCACATCAAACCACCCACACATGCACAAGAAAGCCAAAATCAACAAACACCACAGGACATCAGGGGATGCACAACAGTCAATGCCAAACCCACACACACACAGCACTGTATGCACAACAAGCAGTCTGTGCACACCAAGCGCAACATCTGCACACAGACATGATTGATACAAACTCAACTCACACCACAAATCAGCACTGAACAAATACAACAGCACACACAGGAAGTGAAGCAATACAACATCCAAAACACATACATCTAACACAACAACAACAACAGGATGCACCACTCTGGGATACAAGAACAGAACCATCTTCACCAGATCACTGGGCAGCACACACAGCTGAAGTGCACATGAGCAATCCTCACTTATAAATAGCACAAGAACATCACACATAAATCATTGGGGCAATGTACAGAGTGTAACATCACTCTTGGCCCAAGAACTGCACTATAAGGCACAGTCTCACAAATGAAGTGATGGGGAGGCACATACATATGTAAACCAAGGGGACAGCTGACATCCAAGTCAACTGACTAGCATGTCAGTAGTAGACATGTAAGGGGTGTACCATATACAAATAGAGGGAGTGCAGACCCACAATGCGTAGGCACAGGTGGCACACATAGGTCATGGCATAACACCACACACAGTAAACAAAAACTTTAAAGGAGGGCCCAAGGGGATTTGCGATTACTGACCCTTAAGTGTCTTATCCCCCAATCTACATGTGCTAAAGAACAAAAGAGACACTAGTGGTCAAACAGTATGTGGCTGAGAAAAAACAGAGAGTGGCATAGGCTGTGTCTTATGTATGTGGCACCACAGTATACAGAAAACCCATCAGCCCACCCAATGGCGGAGCATCATCATCTGGGATTTTTTGTAAAAGAAAAACTGGTATCTCATCCAGGAGTCCCACTAGTTGTTATCGTGGGACATCCAAGAAAGGATCCGCCAGTGGTGTACAACAACCAAAGATTGAGATGCGGTGG
The DNA here is from genome assembly GCF_964263255.1 of Lissotriton vulgaris. NCBI lineage: Eukaryota > Metazoa > Chordata > Amphibia > Caudata > Salamandridae > Lissotriton > Lissotriton vulgaris. Next base: position 1,122,250,132 of record NC_141687.1, read on the forward strand.
TACTGAAAAATGAATTGCAGTGTTGAAAAAGGAGAAAAAGTGAAACCTAAAATTCACTATTATAATGCCAGAAGAACCAATTTATTAAGCGGTCATCATAATGTCAAGATTAAAAAATAGTGTTAGGATAGTAAAAATAGATGGTAACTATCCAATGATTTTTAAATAGGTCGACATGTTTCAGCCAATCAAGGACGATTAGTAGTCCAGTGGCTTTCTTCAGGACCAAATACTAAAACACTACTGCAAATATGTGAAGAAAATATATAATAATGAAAGTAAATAATCAAAGAGACCCTACCATTTGACGGTGTTCCAAAATCTGGAAACGGTGTCTCTGAGAGATAATTCGGTTCCTGTAAAATAATGTACATAAATATTTTTACCGACACATACATATATACAGACACAGACAGGAAGGAGCCACTAGATGTAACAATTACACACCACATAAATCAAGGCTGTAGCTAGTACATTCCATCAGCATTCTTGATTGATATCCACAAGGTATGTCAATTGTGACTCACTGAGAACAATCTTGGGACCAGGCCTCACTTCTCCTGGCACTCACTCAGGCAATGAGCCCCGCTCTATTGATGTGCAAAAAGAAAATAGCAAGAGAGACAATATTATCCTGCGATTTATGTTATATTATGTAAGCAATCATAAAACCTTGGTAGGTGCTTGAGACACAAAAGGACAGTCTCTAAGAGACCTTTTGATGTTTAATGTTTATTGTAACCATATGGTTAGATAGCCCAGTCAAAGTTTTTATAAAGTGCCTGGTACCACATCATAACCTAGTTCTATTGCTTGATGCATAAACGCTAAACTCAGCGTTGTCTTTAAAGAAATTGCCCAGAAGAACTGAAAAGATGGCCAAACAGACAGACCGGCAGGCAAAATGGGAAGTGGAGGATATCAACAGTCAAGAAATACTCTCGGAGAAGGTGCCGCCAAATCCTGGTATCGTCCCTGGGCTAGCTGAGGCAGTTGGTTGTAACCCCCCAGTCAAGCCTTCGCTGATGTATTCTGGCCGTACCTGTCCGTCTGTACCTCGGGCTTTGTCCTAAGCTGAGGGGGAGGTACCGACTGGAGTAGAACAAGCACTATTTGTAGGCCTTTCAATTAATCTTAATTGGTCTTCCCGCTTGCCAAAATGCGGACCGAAATGGAGGTATGGGGGAAAAGAAGGGTAAATACACAGTGTCATGTACCCACATCTATCAGTACAGTAGCAAGACACAGACTCAGGACCTATTGTAATCTCCCACCATCCAAATCTGGGGGGCACCCAACCAGATGTTATAGCATGCACACATGAGGGCTTAGAGGGTCCATGGCAATGTCACACACATGCAGGATAACTGCACAGAACCCCCTCAGGGGCTTGCAGACATCACCAGTCCCATGTATGTTTGCCCACTACATACATCACATATCTCCCTGTGTCTGTGTGTAGAAGCACTGTGTGCATGACTGGGCAGCATTCAATGAGCATGTCCTTTGAATATATGTTTTGGGATGTGTATGGGCTCGGGCGCATGGACTCACTAATAACATAGCCATCTACAGAAGGGTGTTTGTGTGCAGATATACAGGGCTGAGATGGTGCATATCTACTATTCATTGTGAATGAACAGGATCAGGGACCATGTAAGTTTGGTAATGTGTTCTCGTTTGGGCGGGCAGGCAGTGGGCCTAGTCTCTGGGTTCACACTGAGTCGGACAACAGTGGCACACAGATACATTCACCCGAGCAATTACTGTCCTTGTACCTACATGTCCAACATCCTGTAGCTCTTGATGGCTGATATTGTAACACACTCCACCCACACATACAGCTGTAGGCAGGGAAAACAACAGTTACCTTGGGAACACACACACACTCCCTCGCCCTGGCGACAGCTTGGTTTTCAGTGTATGACACATCCTCACACCCTCAGGCATATAGTTCAGCAGTGCAACTACATGTCTGACAACCCCCCTGCCCTACAGCTCCCTTAATGCTGACTTACTACTACATTGGAGCCACCATATAGCCTTGGGTACTGTGCCAGCACCTCATCCACTAGGACCTCCAGCTCCTGGCAGGTGAATGGACTAGCACGGATCTTCTCTATCCTTACCATCCCTGTGGACATGGAACACATGTGGAAGTGAGTGGTGAAGGCTCCCAGGTAGCAGGCACTTGAGGTAGCAGCAGGAGAGGGTCCTGGCAGCAGGCACTTGAGGCAGCAGCAGGAAAGGGTCCAAGGCAGCAGGCACTTGAGGCAGCAGCAGGAGAGGGTCCCAGGCAGCAGGCACTTGAGGCAGCAGCAGGAGAGGGTCCCAGGCAGCAGGCTCTGTGAGCAGTGGAAATGTGAGGCTCACTCCCACAGGTTTATAGCCCCCTGGGGTCGTTTGTAAGGTGCAAAGCTGCAACAATTGGTTTTCCAGGTCTGCATCATTCAAAAGCATCAAATGACCACCTCCGCGGTAGAAGGGTGGGCACGCCATTCGCGATTTTCAAAACTGCATCATGCCACCAAAATCATCGCTCCCATTGGCTTTAGGCTATGCTCCATGGCGATGATGCACCGCCTGGGGTGCGCTACCGCAATGGTGCATCGTTCAAAAGCATCCAATGACCGCTTCTGCGGTGGCGGAACACGCCTTCCGCGATTTTCAAAACTGCATCATGCCACCTCAATCATTTCTTCCATTGGCTGTAGGCAATGCTCCATGGCGGTGTCACACCGCCGTGGCCAGGCGGTAGCTTCCAAGATTTGGGTGACGGAGCATGCCCACCGCCATCTAACCGTGTCTCCATGCCAATGGCTACCGCCCTTTTGAAGGGGGTGGTGCTGGTGTCACACCCCTGTGGCCAGACTGCAGCTTCCAAGATTTGGGTGGCGGAGCATGCCCACCACCATCTAGCCATGTCTCCATGCCAATGGCTACCGCCCTTGTGAAGGGGTGGTGCTGGTGTCACACCGCCGTGGCCAGGCGGTAGCTTCAGCAATTTGGGTGGCGGAGTATGCCCACTGCCATCTAGCCATGTTTCCATGCCAATGGCTACCGCCCTAGTGAAGGGGGTGGTGCTGGTGTCACACCGCTGTGGCCAGGCAGTAGCTTCCGTAATTTGGGTGGTAGAGCATGCCCACCGCCATCTAGGCATGTCTCCATGCCAATGGCGACCGCCCTTATGAAGGGGGTAGTGCTAGTGTCACACCGCCGTGGCCAGGTGGTAGGTTCCGATATGTGGGTAGCGGAGCATGCCCACCACCATCTAGACATGTCTCCATGCCAGTGGCTACCGCCCTTGTGAAAGGGGTGGTGCTGGTGTCACACCGCCGTGGCCAGGTGGTAGCTTCCAAGATTTGGGGCACATACAATGGCAATGTCCATCATGAACACTGCATCAGTACACAGCAGAAACATGGTTAAGGGCACATCATTGTGCACACAATGCCATTATTCCATATAATCCACCGTGGACTTATACAGAACTCTGTTTGGTGACACTTGCTGCACATTGTGTTGTCTGCCTGTAGACTAATGTGGATGTTTTGTGTAGTGTTATGTCTGTGATGCCACACTGATGCCAGTGACTGTTGTTCTGTTGTGTCTCCCTAGGTGCCTCTAAAATTTCCAGGCCTACCTACTGTACATCTTTTGGATACATCATAGATCTTTTCAAAACTGTAGATATTGCTGTAAAAACCAAACTGCACAAATTGAAGTGTGTAAAGTATTTTATTTACAAAGGTGACATGTGAGGGGTGCGGGAATATTTACATGAAGGTGGTGATGGAGCAGTGAGTTGACAGTCATGGTAGATGAGATGCAAGAGTAGACACCACATGGATGTGGTGACCCAGTCCAACAGACAGGTGCCATTTACAAGGCAGTGTGGGGAAGGACAGTCCAAACAGTCAATGCAGTGGGGAAAAGGGTTGCCATCAGGGATGGCTCCGTGACTGGTGTGTGGTTGGTGCTTTGCCTCCAGAGACTCCCAGGCTCTTCTTTGGATGCCCCCTTGATCGCTTTAGCGGGGGGGCCTGCTGCATGGCCAGCGGCGTCTGAGGACTCACCCCTCTCTGTGGCCTCAGGGGAGGGGAGGATGGTGCACTGTCTTCCTGCAGCACAACAGAGGGGGGCAGAGGTGTTGTTTTGGACGCTGGCCTGTCCCTCAATAACGCCACTTGCTGGGCCATGAGGTCCACCATTTGTCCCATGCATGTGCAGATGGACCTCATCAGCAGTATGAGCTCATGCAATCGTTCGTCAGACCGGCCACTTTGTCCTTGGACCTGTTCATATGCCGTGATGACTCTGGTGAAGTGGTCCAGGGATGGTGTGCCAACCTCCTGCGGTCTGGGGGTGACCCTGGCCCTCCCACCTACCTTGCTGCCACTGCCCTGTTGCCTCGCCAATGTGGGTCCACGCACACTTCTCCCTGCCCTCCACAGTTGTTGTTGTGTCCTGGCCATCCCCTGGGATAGGGAGGGTGTTGCAGGTGGTACTGGTGGTGGCGGTGGTGGCAGCGATGGAGGCACAGGCCGTGACTGCAAGGGTCTGCTGAGCTGTTGTTGTAACAGGAGCCGTGGTGGTGGGGAGGATGGGGGCCTGGGACCTGTTGGGCCCTGGTACACCAGACGGGCCGACCTGGAGCTCATCGTCCAAACTATCCTCTGAGTCAACATCTTAGAGTCCATGTACCGGGGGTAGAGACTAGCTCTGCTGGTTGTTGTTGTCCTCAGCAGCGAGTTCTTCATCACCTGTGGATTAGATGAGGAATGTTCAGTGTTGGGCACTGTGCAAGTATTCTGTTTGGTGCATGTCATTGACTGTCTGTACACTACACAATTGAGAGATCTTCCCTATTATGATTAAGTGCAATACTGGGAACAATTATATGGTGCAGAAGAACATCAATTACTTGTACATGTAATGGATTGAGGCATTACATGCAATAGGTGCTGTGTGTAGTGATCCAGGTCTCCCACCCCCAAACAGCCAGCCCAGTGAAGATGGCTACCTACCTGTAAGTTTGTTTGGTGAATAGTGCAATGGTTGACAGATGCTCCTGAGTGGGGGAGGGCTCTATCCTGCTCAGCTGTGGGACATGGGGGATATGGGAGTCATGGTACTGGCCTCCCACCCCCAAACAGGCCTCAGTGTAAGGATGGCTACTACCTTTTAGGTGAGGATGAACAGTGCAATGGCTGACACATGTTCCTGGGTGGGGAGGGCTCCATCTTGTTAGGCTGTGGGACAGGGGGCATGGTGGGAGTTGTGATACAGGCCTTCCACCCCCAAACAGGTCTCCCTGTGAAGATGGCTACCTGCCTGTTAGGTAAGGGTAAACAGTGCAAAGGCTGACATATGCTTCTGGGTGGTGTTGGGGGAGGGCTCATCTTGTTAGGCTGTGGTATAGGGGGCATGGTGGGAGTAGTAGTGTAGGCCTCCCACTCACAAACACCCTGCCTGTGAAGATGGCTACCTACCTGCAAGTTTGATGAGGGTGATGCAATGGCTCCCACGTGCCTCTGGGTGGGGTGGTGTGCTACATCTTGCTTAGGGGTAGGACAGGGGGCATGGTGGGAGTAGTGGTATAGGCCCCCCTCCCCCTAAAAGGTCTCCCTGTGAAGATGGCTACCTACCTGTTAGGTGAGGGTGATCAGTGCAATGGTTGACACATGTTCCTGGGTGGGGGAGGGCTCCATCTTGTTAGGCTGTGAGACGGGGCATGGTGGGGGTCATGGTACAGGCCTCCCAACCCCAAACAGGCCTCCCTGTGAAGATGGCTACCTACCTGTTAGGTGAGGGTGAACAGTGCAATGGCTGACACATGCTCTTGGGTGGGGTAGGGCTCCATCTTGTTAGGCTGTGTGACAGGGGGCATGGTGGGAGTTGTGGTACAGGCCTCCCACCCCCAAACAGGCCTCCCAAGCAAGATGCCTACCTACCTGCTAGGTGAGGGTCAACAGTGCAATGGCTGACACATGCTTCTGGGTGGTGTTGGGGGAGGGATCCATCTTGTTATGATGTTGGACAGGGGGCATGGTGGGAGTAGTGTTGCAGGCCTCCCATCCACAAACACCCTGCCTGTGAAGATGGCTACCTACCTGTAAGTTTGATGAGGGTGATGCAATGGCTCCTAAGTGCTTCTGGGTGGGGTGGAGTGCTACATCTTGCTTAGTGGTGGGACAGGGGGCATGGTGGGAGTAATGATACAGACCTCCCTCTCCAAAACAGGCCTCCCTGTGAAGATGGCTAGCTACTTGTTAGGTGAGGGTGAACAGTGCAATGGCTGACACATTCTCCTGGGTGGGGTAGGGCTTCATCTTGTTAGGCTGTAGGACAGGGGGCAATGTCGGGAGTCATGGTACAGACCTCAAACCCCCAAACAGGCCTCCCTGTGAAGATGGCTACCTACCTGTTAGGTGAGGGTGAACAGTGTCATGGCTGACACATGATCCTGGGTGGGGTAGGGCTCCATATTATTATGCTGTGAGACAGGTGGCAAGGTGGGAGTTGTGGTGCAGGCCTCCCTCCCCCAAACAGGCCTCCCTGGCAAGATCGCTACCTACCTGTTAGGTGAAGGTGAACAATGCAATTGTGTTTGGGTTGTGCAAGAAAGTACATATCAGTGTTTTGGTTTACATTTGTTTGTACTTACCAGCCTCCATTCCCCCTGATACTTCTGTGAGACTCTCATGATGCAGGATGGCAAGCACCTTCTCCTCCCATGGTGTGAATGTTTTCTGTGGGATGGGAGGGCCACTGCCAGTCCGGTTAGCCAGCTCCCAGATCTTGCTCCTCCTCTCTATGACAACCCTCTTGAGATCATGCCAGCGCTCCATGATCTCCTTTTTGGATCTTGCATATTCCCTACTGCATTGACCCTTTATACTATCCTTTCCCACATTTGTGTCCATGTGGCTAATGGGGTCTGTTGGACCAGGCTACCAAACAGTTGTGGTTCCACTCTCACTATCTCGTTTACCATGACTGTGAACTCACTCTCTGTGAATTTGGGCATGTTCTGTGCTGCCATGGTGCGTGGTGTTTGGAGTGTTTGTGGGTGCAGGGGTGTGTTGTGTGCTGGGGGATAGTTGGTGCTGTTGTGATGGTGATAGTGATGGTGGTAGTGGTGGTGGTGGTGTGTGTGTGCTGTGTTCTTTTGCCTCTGCTGTTAGATGTGGTGTATGGCCTTCTCTTCTGGAGTGTTGCACAGGATTGTGGTCAGTAAAGGGGCTGGTTTTATACTCAGCTGTGCAGGTGTGTCCTAATGGGATTTTGATGTCAGGTGTGTTGTGGGTGTTGTCCATGGAATAGTATATTTTTTGAGGCATTTGTTTTGTCATTGGTAGGTGTTTTGTGCATTTGGATGGCACGGCTACTTTGATTTGTGCAAAGTTTGGCATCGTTGCGATGTTTTAGCATTGTCCACTATGTTTTTCATTTACCGTCCGCTGCGGTGGCTATGCTGCAGCCCTTCCGCTGTCTCTCCCATTTACTCCTGTGTGCGATCGTGGCGGTCGGAAACAGAGGATTGTACCGCGAGACCATCGGGGATATCCTAATTTCCTGTGCGGAGTCTCCTCTTTGCTTGCGGCGGGTTGTAGCTTTTACGCGGTGTTTCCGACTGCCGTGGTCAGTTTTTAGACGTCACCGCTCGCGTTGGGTTGTTTTGGTTTGCCTGCTACTGCAGCGGTTGGTATTTTTTGGCGGTTGATCCTAATTTGATTGCCGGTTTATCCGCGGTACCGGCGGGTGATTGTTTCCCACCTCAATGGCGGTTGGGGTGGTTTTCCGCCCGCTATCCTAATGGGCCCTTAGTATCTCTTCTGTTCAATTCTCTGAAAATGAAATACTGTTGATGTATGCCTCTTATATAATTTTGATCCACTGTCCCACTTTGAACCCCGCTTCCACCCCTTCCATGCTCATGACGAGCTCAGCTCGTCATGAGGCACAGTTGAGCTGTGCTGATGACGAGCTGAGCTCGTCATGACACCAGCAAAATGGCAATTTCCAGCACAGGGGAAAAATAACCACAGCAGCGATGTGGTTAATGCTGACTAGTGAGGCTGGCCAGCCACATGACTGTGGTTTGACCACTACTGATGTCTCTAAACCACGTATTGATTTGACTGATATGCCCAGTAACAAGTGCAAATTCAGTTATTTTGGATGGATTATGTCTAAGGAATGCTGAAGGTACTTTATGCGCTGGTTATGCTTTCTATACTGTGAGCCAAATTATGGAATGATACCATTTGCCGAATGTAAAATCAGCGTCAGTTGCATATCTCATCACTGTCACTCAAGCCTGTATGCTACTAGCCAAAGGAAAAAACTGTTTCTGTATACAAAAACTCAAAGTATGTGTTTGGGGTTGGCCTTGGACTTCGCAGAATGCAAGTGATTTCTTGACCTCGGCAGGCACTCCTATTAAGAATGAGCAATATGTCTTGAACCTTCTAAATGCTTTACAGTTGTCAGAAAAGGTGGCAGTGCTAAAGTGTTTTGTTCACAAGCACCCTCATAAATATTTTAATGGGTAACACCCTAGCTGACTAGCTGCTAAGAATTCCTCACTGTCCAAAAACTTTGAAGTTGCCTTGTATAAGAACAGATTTGATTCCTGTACAATCGTAAAGGGTTTGTTTCAATTGCAAGAGCATACCCCGAAAAATGAAACATATTCCTGGATCAAACAGCAATGTAAAAGAAAGGTATAGAGAGACACCACTTGTCTTGGGGTCAAAAACAAAACTTTCAACTCCCCAACCTCGGCAGCTTGTATCATGGAGCAGCCCATGTTGGTAGGGACACCATGATACACACAGCTGCTACCCATTTGTTTGCTCCTATATTTTACTTTATAGACAAATTGATTGCCCATCCTGTGACATATGCTCTCACACAATGCTGGAATAGGGCCAGCACCACGGCTCACCATCTCTCTTGGGGCACTTTGTGTGGACCCTAGTAGGCTTTATTCAGATGCCCAAATGTGCGAATTATTTTGATGTCCTTTTGGAATGTGCTTGTTTTTAGGGTGGGTGGAAGCATACCATGGAGCACTTCAGAAAAAATTGCAAATATAAGCTCTGAGAGACAGTTATAATGGCCTGACACCCTGGATTAGTGTATGGTCCCTCAGAACAATCCCTTCCAAAAGAAAACATTTAGCTCATGTGAAATAGTCATGGGTTGATACTACTCAAATGCCCTTGTCTCTTCTCCCAAGCTGGATTTACAGTTAAATGATGACTCTGTCTTACAAAAATGCAGAAAGCTTAAATAATGTCTTTACAGTTTCTGTTCTCAAGTGAAAGCTACCTTAGCTGAGTGTTCGACTGAGGCCTTGCCACTGTCTCCAGTGGAGAGTGGGTCCATGTTAAAGTGTACCAGAGGAAGACAGACTACAGCTTCTCTGGTGCAGACCATATTAGATCTTGCTCATCACAACACAGCTATCAAATGTCATGGCAGGCATCTTGGTTCCAGTCGTTCCTCTGCAAGTGAGTGGCTCCTTCAAGAGACAACAGTGCTCATGCTGCTGCTTTAGATCCTGTGCATGGCCCCGGACCTCCTGCCAAAACTGTTCCTCTGTGGCCCAGCATCTGCTTGTGGGCTGATTTTTCCATGCCCACCTTTCTTGTCTGCTCCACCATTGCCATGTAAAGTTATGTCCAAAGAGAGCAGCCTCCTCCTTCTGGATATCAGATTCCTGTGTGGGTTTGGCCTGCTACCTTCATTGCTGCTTTGAGTATCTGGCCGGTGGTGGGGTCTTGCTGCAGATTGGGGAATCATCCCAAGACTGAACTGTTCTGTAACTTCCCTTGCATTGAGTTGACTCTTGTTTGAGAGTGTTTTTAATAATAAGAAAATACTGCTTACTTTGGATGTGTGTAGGTTAGCCGAACTAGTTGTCCTAATTAGCTAGTATTGAAATCATTTCACAATTGCAGAAAGAAAGCGCATCTTTATTTTATGTGAACAAACATTCTCCATTTACTTGTGTTTCTCTGTGTGGTTGCCATTTCAGAAAATATGCAAAACAGATGAGTCATAATTTGTGGTGTTGTTTACTGTATAAATAAACTCTATAAACGTGCCTTCCTCACTAGGAAGTTCCTCAGGGTGTTCCTGTTTTTGTAACATTCAAAGGACTGTTCATTAGCTGAACTATATATTGAATTTCTGTATTATATATATTTCATGTCATCTCATTCATTTCTTATGCACACCTCTTTATTAATAAGTCGGACAGTAGGAAATTACTAGATGTATCTTATTTGATGTATCTTGTGTATTTGAATAATGATTGCTTTTTTTAAATGTATCTTTCTCTATCCAGCCCTAATACTTCATGTCAGGCCATACTGAATGTGTGGCTTATCTTTCCAAAACCCTGTATAAGAGTATATTTTTTGAGGATTCTGCACCTGCTTAGAGAGCTGACTCTATGTTAGTCTGTCTATTAATTTGTACTTAAACTTTTGTTTACTTGAGGGCTTATTGACAAGCCCTTTTCGAGGCACTTTTTTGACGCACTCGTGGTGCAGTGAGCCTTCTCATACTTACAAGGCCACAAAAAGTCACCCTGTGTAACTTTTCATGCCTTTGTCAATATGGACCGCTTTTCCGCATTGCTCTGCTTGAAAGGGGAGTTCAATGGGTGTTGCTGTGGGTGCTCAAACGCAACATCCATGGAACCCGACACATTCACAGATTTACAAAGTGTCGTAAACTTGGGAATGCTTCAGAATCCTATGCATCCCCAGGGGAGGCTTAGGGGTGGCGCAACAAGGCAAAAAACCTAAGGCCTCATTTACAATATTTTCACACACGGCATCTACAAGATACTCCGCATTCCTGTCCTCCCCAGCGCCATTGCACAAACAGCTGCGGGGCACCAACGCAGTCACCTTTGCGCCACGGTGCAAGGGGGCCTGCGTTGCAGGGATGATTGTAGTCGTGCAGGAAGGGACAACATTCCTGCACAAAAACAATCATTAATGGAATTTTACTCCTTCTATTTGTGCTGCACAATGCAGCATGCATAGAAAGAGTAAAAAACTAGGAGAAATAAAAGTATTTCTCCTCGTTGCACCACTCCTGCGTCTTCTCTGGGCAGGCGTAGGATTCTGACACATTCCCAGGTTTACAACACTTTGTAAATCTGGGAATTTGTCAGGTTCCATTGATGTTGAGTGAGAATATCCACAGCAGCACCCATTTAAAGCCCCTTTCATGTAGAGCTTATATTTACAAAGCCTTGAAAAGTCATGCAGGGGACTTTACATGGCCTTGTAAATATGGGCAGGCACATTGCCCTACCGGTGCATCAAAAAAAGTAATGCACCAGCGGCACATTGGGCTTGTAAATAAGCCCCTATGTCGCTCATCTTGCTTAAGTGTGCTATGGTTCTGGCTACTACTTGCTTTAGAGATGTACTTTATGACTTTATTGACTCTTTTATACATTATGATTTTTATTCTGACGTATTACGATTGCTGATTCCCCATGATTTAACTAATACCTGTTCGCCTTCTGAAATTATCCTCATTTTGAAAATAACCCTTATGGTTTTGACTTGAGTTTTTGCCCTGTGGAGATTTCAATTATTGACATTTGACTTAGTGTTATAAAGCCTCAGATATTGCCGAATCTGACCCTGCTAGTTGTTTTAATTAGAGTTTTGACAATTGACTCTCAGCTTGCAAGGGTAACTTCAACATGTTGCTGCTGAAATAGTTCAGACGGACAGTTAACTCTTCCTCGGCTGGATTTGCATGCTCATACAAGTCGATGTTAGAGATATTATTCCTTTGATCGGAATGCTCATTAGTTTTAATGGTATTTGCTTTCATCTGTTCCACTTCAGGAATAGACTTCCAGAGTGTGCACGCATGTTCCATAGGCCTTGAACAATGTAACATGCCATTGAATCCTTTGAAATTCAACATGCTAGACCTGAACCATCTTACAATGACTGAGCAAGGATTTCTTTACTAGCATTGAGGGGCAAATATATCTAATGTTTATGTTGGACACAGCAAAATGTGGAGTTACCTCTTTTTGATTATTGCCCTCCTCGTGCATGTTGTTTCTGAAACAACAACCACAAAGAGGTTATCCATATTTAATTTGCTGGTCACGGGCCCACACTGGGCTACCTTTAGACTGGACTGGAAGGTGTTATTCAGGATACATCATTCTAGCTGTGAAATATTTTGCTTATTATCTCTTAGAATGAAAGAGGGGCAGAACAAATGGATCAACCACCTTTAGGCTCGTTTCTGCTTTGTTGGACTTGGCTCCCGTTGTAGCCACATGCCCAAACTTTTTAACTTCACCCTCTTGTTTCCTGAACCCACTTTTGTGGAGTTTAGGACTCAGCACACTTTACCACTGCTAACAAGTTCAACAATGCTTGTGCTCTCTCTTTTAATCATGGTCAAATTGGCTTACACCCAAGAGCAAGTTTTAATTTACTTATAAGTCCCTATTAAAGTGGCACTACCTATACCCAGGGCCTGTACATTAAATGCTACTGGTGGTTCTGCAGCCCTAATTATATCACCCACTCCTGTAGCCTTTTAAACGTGTCTCAGGCCTTGCATTGCAAAATGTGTTTCAACTGCCACCTCGACCTGGCAGACTAAACCTTTTGCCAGGCCTAAACCTTCCCTTTTAATATATGTATGTCACTCCTATGGTAGGCCCTAAACATTCTATAGGGCAGGGTGCAATATAATAAAATGGCTGGGCATGTACCTTTAAGTTTTACATGTCCTAGCGAAAAACTCTTAAATTTGTTTTTCACTACCGCAAGGTTTGCCTCTTCCACAGGATAATATTTGGTTGCCTATTACATTTAATGAGTGATAACTTGCAATTGGTAACAAGTAGGAATAGTGAGTTTGGTGTCTAAAGAATTGTAATTTAAAATCCTCTTCAATGGTAAAGTCAGATTTCAAGCCACTTTTAGAAAGTTGGCATTTTTTTGGCCTAACCATTTGGTGGTCCACAGACAGAATATCGAGTTTAAAATGTTGACATCCACAAATATTGAGTTTTAAATATCGTGATACAGAAATATCGGTAGGAAGAATATTGTGGTCAAGAATATCGACTTGCAGGTAACAAATATCGTTTTTGGAAATATCAAAGTTGTTAATATTGTTTGTAAAAGTATAGTTGTTTAAAATATTTATGTTTTAATTAGTGTTATGTATTTTAGTATGTATTTTAAAAGTATGTGATCTATTTTTATGTATAAGAATTTGTTTTGAGCTGAGAAAATGGGATTATTGAATGGCAATATAAGCAGCAGAGAAGTGGAATAGGCGATTGGGGGAGATAAGAAAGGAAAGGCACCTGGACCAGATGGGCTGCTCCATGAAGTTTATAGAGTCCTGGCCAGTGTGCTGACTCCCATGATTGGTGATCTTTTTAAATCAATCTTTATGTCAAATACGGTAATGCCTGTATCTTGGAATGAGGTTATTATAACCCTAATACCCAAACCAGGCAAATGCCCCAAAAATTGTGATGCCTATAGGCCCATTTCACTTGTGATTTGGGATTATAAGTTTTTTTGCAAAGGTTATGGCAGAAAGAATAAACAGGGTTATGACACAACTGGTGCACGAGGATCAAAAGGGGTTTATTAGAGGCAGGTCTTTGAAAGTGCTTACGTATGCACTAATAGTGTCTATTGATTTGGCCTCTACTTATTAGCTTCCATAGGCAGTATTGGCCCTAGATGCTGCCAATGCATTTGATAGGGTGAATTGTGTTTCTTTGCAGGCGGTGGTCAAATTTCATAACCTGGGTCCCAATTTTAGTAAAATCCTGAAAGGAATTTATTCTACACTTGAAGCCAGGGTTTTGGTTAATGGGGGATTGACAAAAGCTCTTCAGATTACAAGGGGCACTAGGCAGGGTTGCCCCCTGCCGCCATTGTTGTTTGATTTGTACTTCGAGCCGTTAGCCAGGAAAATCAGAAACAATGTAGACGTCTCCCCATTCAAATTTAATCGGTGGAGCAAGAAAATAGGGTTATATGCTGATGATATTTTCATTTTTACAACCAATTTAGAAAATACCCTGGGGCATATTATCAGGAACGGCGTTAAAAATTATCGCCGCTTTAGTGGCAGAAAACAGCTTCCTGCTTCAAAACCTGAGTTTATTTCACTGTACCTGATTGCACTAGGCACTTGTTCCAGGCTTTTGTGCTCCGACCCCGGTCCACCACAGCTGACGCTGCTTGAGTGGACGGCGGACACACACGACCTGACACTCCCCCTGGCAGTTCGGATGCTTTGTCTAGGCGGCAGGCAGAGCAGTCAAACTGGCACAAAGAGAGCACGCAGCGGAATCTTGCGAGTGCTGCTAGCGCGAACGTGTGTGTGTTTTTAACAATACTTTTTTACAAAATACTTTTTTAACTAACGCTGCCTCCTGCTTCAAGACCTGAGTTTATTTCACTGTACCTGTTTGCACTAGGCACTTGTTCCATGCTCGTGTGCTCCGACTCCAGTCCACCACAGCTGATGCTGCTTGAGTGGAGGGCGGACACATACGGCCTGACACTCCCCCTGGCACGTTGGACGCTTCGGTTTGGCGGCAAGCAGAGCAGTACATAAACGCCATGAATCGAACATGCAGCGGGCATGCCGCAGGCGCGCCGCAGGCGCACCAAAGATAAGCCCGTCTGCTCCTGTCTGCGCCAGAACGGGCCCAGGGCCAGTAACCTCTGCCCCTATCACCCTGGCTCCCTTATACTTCTCTAGGGAAACACTTTTTCAATTCAGACAGGCTCCACAGCCTCACTGTGCTCACTCAATCTTCGTTGGGAAATAACAAAGTCACTGCCCCCATTGTTCTTACAAGTTTCCCCCATTAGATCCTCGTCACCCAACACAGAATTAAATCAGCATGGCCCTGCTGAACTGCAGGTTCCTGCCGAAACACACTGTGGAGATCTCCATGCTCCTACCGGACTGCTGCCTTAAAGTTCTGTTCTTGACAGAAACCTGGCTATCCCCAGATGCCTACCCAGACGACGGTCAGGCTCTGTCCCAGGCTACCTGATTCAATGCCTCGATAGACCAAATGGCAAGGGGGAGGAATAGCAATTGTATACAAAAATCACTGTACCTGTCGTATTCTCGACAGCCCCACCTCAGATTGTGAAAATGTTCATTTCACTATTCAAATCTCCCCCCTGAAGTCACTATCTGGGCTCCTCATATACCGCCCCCCGGGAGCAGTAGGGCAATTTTGCACAACACTCCTGGAAACCTCCCTCTCTCTGGCCAGCATCTTACCCAACTTTACAATCTTAGAAGACCTGAATCTCCACTTTGACAATCCCGGGGACAAAGTGGCGAGTGAACTAGCACTTGACCTCGCAGCCTACCAGCTTCACCTTATGAACTATCAGCCCACACACACGAAAAGACACCTCCTAGACCCTGTCTTCTCGACGCTCTCTGAGCTAAAAGTGTCAGAGCCTGTACCTGTGCCTAGTTAATCCCATTCAGCTGGCACATCCTCCCCACTACCCTCCCCAGTCCAGCTCCCAGCACCCTCGAACAGCCCTGGTTGAAACTTGCGTTGAAAGAGTGGAGGCAACAACTGGAAATCGCCCCGCCCCCACACGACTCCGATCCTTCAGTAGCAGACATGAAGTTCTCCGCATGGATTGAGGACTCACTTGACATAGTTCTCCCCAGAAAAGCTGCCCCAAAACAAGGTGGAAAGACCAAATCACCCTGGTTCACCCATGAATTTCGCCTCCTAAAAAACCAATGTAAAATATCAGAAAGAGCATGTAGGAAAGAATATGCTACCTAAAAAAAAATAGAATACCGACAATCTATTCTAGCCTATAAAACGCCCCTCAAAAGAACTCAGATTGCCTTCTTTGAAGAAAAAATCAGATCTTCCACCAGCTCTTCCAGGGAAACTTTCCACATCGTAAAAAAACTCTTGAAAATTCCCGACCCTCCCTGTCCCCTTGACCCCTCCAGTCACCGCTGCAATGAACTGGCTGAATTCTTCGCTAACAAAATTTTAAACATCCTCAAACTCCTCCCGCCCAGCAATTCAGAACTACCACCAGAACCCTTTCCCTCTGCACCTCAGCGCAAAGACCCTAGCCTAGAATCATTTTCTCTGATCTCTGAGGAAACACTTCTTCCCATCCTTCAATCAATCAAAAGCGGCTCCCCACTTGATCCAACTCCACTAAATATCTCAAAATTAGTCTCACCCACCATCATTCTCCCTATTATTAATCTGATCAACACTTCCTTAGCGCAGGGCACTGTTCCCCGAACTGGAAGAGGGCCATTGTAAAAGCACTTTAAAAAAAGCCCCACTTGGATCCAACTGAGCTAAGTAACTTCGCCCCATCTCCTTACTGCCTGGGATCAGCAAGGTAGCAGAAAAATTTGTAAACCGCCAGCTCTCTGCCTTTCTCGAATCCGGTGATTTACTTTACCTCTCCCAGACGGGCTTCCGCCCCAGTCAGAGCACTGAAACCGCGTTGGTAGCGGTAGTGGAAGAGGCAAGAAAGATCCTCGACTCCAGAGGATCCGTAGCTGTGATCCTCCTGGATTTGAGCGCAGCCTTTGACACGGTGGACAACAACACCTTGGTTCACCGGCTCAAGGGAGTGGGAGTCATCGGTACGGCCCTGTCCTAGCTATAATATTTCCTTCAGGACAGAACTTTCCAAATCCTTGAGGGCAACTTTTAATCCCAACCTACTCCTCTGCACTGTGGAGTTCCCCAGGGCTCTTCCCTGAGCCCTACACTCTTCAATGTGTACATGTTCCCTCTGGAGAAATTAGTTACCCCCCATGGGATCAAATTAGTCACCTACGCAGACAATACCCAGCTGATCGTATCACTGAATCAGCTTGATCGTTCCCCTGAAAACCTATGTTCCTGTCTCAAAGACATTACCTGCTGGATGCTCAAATAGAAGGGGGTTCCCCGGGGGGACTTAATGATACTGGCAGGAAATGAGGGGAAGTAACAGCTGAATAGAAAAAACGAACCCTGCCAGAGCAGATTGGTTGGTCCCTAGGCGGGATCCTTTCAATTAGGTTGCGAGTGACTGAGAACACCTGTCTGAGTGAACAATGAATAAACTGATAATTCAGCCGTTATTGAAAAATGTACAAATTTTTTTTATTTACAATACATAAAAAGAATTTATTCTATATAAATACATAATCCAAAAAATATATCGAAGAAAGAAGATAAGCACATAAGTCATAATCATAAGTCCCACATATTCCCTCAGTCACTCAGAAACATTCATTCTCTTTCAGCGCTTCAAGCATTCAATTCATACATACTTCAATCTAACGTACACTCATGATATTCAGTAAAGATACAGTTTTAAACTAAGGCTACAACAAACTGTGATATAAAGCAATTGAGGAGGCAACAAGCAGTAAATGGTTTTTTGAGTTGATACTGCACATGTGCCATCCAGGAGGAAATGCGCCTACCTGCTGGATGACCAGCTCCCACCTCAAACTGAACAGTGAAAACACAGAGATCCTGGTATTGGGCAACCAATCTAATTTCTCACCCGAGACTATGTGGCCTGTGGCCATCCTGCATGGGACCAGCACCTATTCCAAAAGAAGACATAAAAAGCCTGGGAATATGGCTCGACCAGGACCTTACGTTTAAGACCCAAGCTAGGAAAACGGCGGGTGTTTGTTTTGGTCTTCTCCGGACAACCCGCAAAATTCTACCCGTCCTTCCTCCAGACTCCTGGAAACTTTTCATCCAGGGGCTTATCCTATCCAGACTGGATTATGGCAATGTCTTATATTTGGGACCTTACGTTTAAGACCCAAGCTAGGAAAACGGCGGGTGTTTGTTTTGGTCTTCTCCGGACAACCCGCAAAATTCTCCCCGTCCTTCCTCCGGACTCCTGGAAACTTATAGCTTATCCTATCTAGACTGGATTATGGCAATGTCTTATATTTGGGTGCTCCCAAAACAGTCACTGCTAAACTCCAGGTCGTCCAGAACGTCGTCCAGAACTCGTCAGCCAGGCTTCTCACAGGCACAAAACATCGGTGCTCAGCTAAACTCGCCTTAAGATCGCACCACTGGCTACCAATACAGGAGAGAGTCCACATTAAATCCCTGTGCACTACTCACAAGATCCTTCATGGCAAGGGCCCCCCTATTCTAAAAGACATGATAAGACCATACAAAGCCTACAGAAACCTTCGATCTGACCTCTTTCATTTAGCCTTCACGCCCAGAATTAAGAAGGCGTGCACAGGGGGCCGTCTCTTCTCGTACAACACCCCTAAGCTTTGGAACTCCCTGCCTCTCGCCATCCGCAACAAGGCCAATCTTCTATCCTTCCGAAAACTTCTGAACACCTGGCTCTTCCCTTAAACTCCATTGTTCCTGCTAGCACACTCTGCCGTGCTGGGACCCCCCTGGTAGCCATGCGCTTTATAAATCTTCTTTTCATTTAATTTCATTTCAATGGGCTTGATAATATACCCTTGAGAATTCCAATAGAAGTCCATGTTCTGGTTTGAACATGGGCTTCTAATGGAAGTCTCCAGGGCATATTATCAAGCCCATAATAACCTCTTTAGTGGCAGTTTTCTGCCGCTAAACTGGTGATAATTTTAAAGCCGTCCTTGATAATATGCCCCCCCTTAAATTCAGTTTTAATGTTAACAACAGATTTTGGAAAAATCTCAGGTTATGATATTAAAAAGGAAAATACGGAGGTCATGACCTGGCATATGAAGGTTGGCGAGAGAAAGTGTAAAAAGGAAATGAGATATTTGGGGGCTAACATTACCCAAAATATCACAAATCTCACCAAAGAAATCTTTGAAAAGGCTAGGAAAGAAGTGACTGGCTGAAGAGCTGGATGCATTTGTCATTAACATTATTTGGAAAGAGTAACTCTCCTAAAAATAATAATTCTCCCGAAGTTTACTTTTTTGTTTGACTCAATTCCTCTGCCTTTTAAGGCAAGGGCAGATTAGTTCTTTCATTTGGACATCCAAAGGAACACCGATAGCCTGGAAGAAGCTCAGCGGACGGTTGGCGAAAGGAGTTTTAGCGTTGCCAGATTTTCTTTTCTACTCCTGGGCTTTTCTATTAAAGAATGGCAGAATGTTACTGGATAGACCCACAAAAACAGAGATAGGCAAAATGTTTGAGGTGATGTTGAGGAAAGAGAAGGGAGCGGAATGCGGTTTTATGTATAAATATGCATATACAAAATACTTGAAAATGGTTAGGTTGAAGATCTTGGCGGGTATGGCTGAGACGTGGTATAAAGTTAGAAAAGTCATAAAATTGCCATATTTCATTCAGTTTGCCCCAATTTGGGAGGCTCCAGGATCTCCAGAATGGACACAAGGTCTACTGGCATTGCCATTGAAAGAGGCTGGTGTACTAAGATGGAAACACCTAGTCAAGGAGGGTCGTCTGATTATGTGGGAATGGTGTATACAGGAAATGGGACAAAAGTTTTCAAGATTCAAGTTTCTTCAAATTCAAAGATGGTATGAGGACATGAATGTAAAAATTGGAGAACCCAATGAACTTGAGGAGGATTCCTGTTGGGGGTCGTACTAAAGAAAGAAATTGCGTTGTGCTACTGGCTTATAATAGAGATGGATGATGGGGCTTTCACCTTGCCGGAGGAACTCTGGGGAGGATGCTTGCCGGAGACTACGTTGGAAGATCAATGGCAAGTATCTATGTCTATGCCATACAAAATTGTTAAAGCTGCAAACCTGAGGAGGAACCATCTTTTTACCATCCATGGGGCTTACTGGACCCCTCAAAGGTTATCCAAATTTGGCGCTCGTGGTGATGTGCATGTCCAAAATGCGACAGCAAGAGGGAAGATGACCTGCATATGTTTGTACACGGTCATAAGAGCCAGCCATTCTGGGAGGCCGTGAGTATTGTCTTAACAAATGTTTCGAACTTACAAGTTAAGGTAAGTGTTTTTCTGGTCATTTTTGGAGGTTTGGATCTGCAAACTACAGTTAATATTATTAGTGCAATTGTATATTTTATGCCATACTCTTGGCGCAAAGAGAGATTTGCAAACAATGGGTATCAGATGCCCCCGAGCTGTAGTGACTGGTTAAAATCTGTGAGGAATATGGACGGTTGGATATGTCATAAGGGGAAAAAGAGGTATGAATTTTGGACACCCTTCTACGTTGATGTGATTAGCAAGTAAGTATTTGGATCTGGGATCCAATGATTAAGCCTCTCGCCACCACTTTGTGTGCGTATTGGAACAAAAGAGGAGTGATGTCGCAACCAAAGGGCGAGTAAAGGCAAATAAGAGAGCAAATCCCCTCCATGTTTCTTCTCTTCAGCGAATGAGGTCTCGGACGATTCAGGGTAGAAACGATGGTAGAAAGTGTAAACGAAGCAAATGAGGACTAAAAAAAAAAAATTCGTTTTTTAATATATGTGCTACATTTTTAGTAGTTATTAATTTTATCTTTATAAAATTTTGCGTTTTTAAGTTATGTAGCGGGTTGTGGAGGTTGAGAATTAATTAAATGATAATAAATTAATGACTATTTTTATGTATTAGTATTTATTCAAGATTTTTTAGCGTTAATTGTGGGAATTACTGTATTAGTAATTGGTTTTTAATTATTTTTAATTAATTAATTGGCAATTATGTTAATTGTGTCATTTTTTTAGTAGCGGATTTATAGGGGCATAGAGTGGGAAGTAATTTAGTTATAATGAATGTATTAGTTTTTTTATTTATTAGTATTTATTTAATTTAGATTTTATAGTGTTAATTGTGGGAATTAATTTATTATTAATTACTAATTTATTAGCTGTTAATTATTACTAATTAATTAATTGGTAATTATGTTTATTGTGTCATTTTTTTAGGAGCGGGCTGTGGGTTTATATGGGAAAAGGGTGGGAAGTTATTTATTCATAATACATGTATTCATATTTTTTATTTAATAATATTTATGCACTTTATATTTTATAGTGTTAATTGTGGGAGGTATTTTCTTAATAAATATTTATTATTTGGTTGTTAATTATTATTAAGTAATTAATTTGTAATTAATTATGCTAATTGTGTCTTTTTTTTAGGTGTTGGTGGTGGGTTTTATAGTAGAAAAGGGTGGGAAGTGATTTATTTATAAATAATTAATAATTGTTTGTTAACTAATGCTAATTTATTAATAAAGAAATTGGCAATCTTGCAATTCATTTTTGTTGTACGTTGTGGGGTTTATAGTGGTAAAGGGTGGGAAGAAAATGTTTTTAAATTATTTAATAATTTGTTAATTGGTATTCATTTATGAATCTAAAATTAGTTATGGAAATTGCATAATGATTTTTAGGTGTGAGTTGTGGTGTTGATTGGGGTTGAGAGGGGTAAGCAATTTATGTTCAATTAATTAATAATTAGTTGATTATTAATATTAATTTATCAATTGATACATATTTATTATAAGTGTCTATTATTATTGTGTGTGTGTTTTGGTTTTATAGGGATAACGTTTGGGGTATAAATGTAATTTTATTTGTTTCAAAAATGTTTTGTTTAATTGATAATTAATTATATTATTTATGGAGGTAAATTTTTTTAAACATTTAAATGTGGGTTGTAAATTGTGTGGTGTTATAGGCTAGGAAATAAAAAATATTACATTTATGTAATAATTAATATTTCTGTTTATAAAAAAATTCTATTAAAAAATATGTTTTGTTTTTTAATAAGTTAGAAATAATCTTTCTTGGTATTTGTTACATCTTAATTAATATTCTAAACTGTTTCTATTGTTTGTAATATTTAAAACATTTATGTAAGTTTTATTTTTTTGTTTATTTGAAATCCTTTGCGTTGTTGTTGTTAATTGTTTGTGTTTAATTTTGAACTGACTCCAGTGGAAATATTAATTTGTACCTCCCCTCTATCCAACACGTTCTCTACTGTTGCACCCACTGGAGTGGGAATAGTAATTTTTACCTCTCCACTATCCAGCACTTTCCCTATTGTTGAACTCACTGGAGTGTTAATAGTAATTTTTACCCCTCTGCTATCCAACACTTTCCGTTCTGTTGCACTCAATAGAGTGTAAAATTACATTAAAAGTCTATTAAATATTTTATTGTTTTAATTTATAATATCATGTTTTTATTAGATTTTATGCTATACGTGTATGTAATATATATATATATATATATATATATATATATATATATATATATATATATATATATATATATATATATATATATATTACCTACTGGCGGTTGCCAGTAGGTAGTTATAGTTAGGATTTTTTTCAATGTTAAATCTCAAAATTCTATTTGGAATAACTTTGGCACCGGTTGACGAATCTGCCTGAAAATTTCCTGAAAATGGCCTCGTCGAGCTCCGGTCCTTCCTTTAAAGTTTGGGGGGGATACGTCAAGCGGGGGCCGAGATAAAAGGGGGGTCCCAAAACGCGTTTTCCCCATGTTAATTTCCATAGGGCGGTCGATTTCACTTTTAACCCGAACGGCTGAATGGATTTCCACCAAATTTGGCAAAATTGTAGGGATTGGTAGCCTGATGTGCCTTTGCTATGTCTCAAGATATGTGCTGCAGTGGATTTTGAGTAATTTAGGTTCCAAAAAATATATATATCTATAGCAGCGCACCGGTGCGCGCACCAGGGAGCGCTCCGGGCGCGTGACGCGAGGTGCACATGGAAAGCTGATTGGCTCTCGGGTGTCTGTAAACATTCGAAACAGTCCAGAGCGGCCGCCATCTTGTGTCTCGGTAAAATCGAGACATAAGAGGTGGCTAAAACAAAGGGGGAACTGACCATAAGGCGTCAGGGATAGACCCCTTTGACCCCCTAGGTTTGATGTGGGGGCTATAAAAGGGCCCCGCGGGGCATTTAAAATATTTTTTTTTTTTCGTTTTGCGCGGGGGAAGCGCCCGGTGCGCGCACCGGGGAGCGGCCCTTGGAGCGTACTATGATGAAAAAAGGTGACAGAGTTTTTAAAAAATGAAGTTTTGATTTAGAAATTGGAGGTAGTTCTAAAAAGAACTTTTTTTTCTTCTTTTTGTTGTTTTATATTTTTTTTGTGTTTTTTGAACTTTTTGAACTTTTTTTGGCTTTTCAAAACAGTTTTATATTTTCTTTTGTATTTTTTTAGGGGGAGAAACAAAAAAAGGGAATTGAAACTGGCTCAACTGGAGCAAAAAAACAAAAAACCCAAAAAATTACTTCTTTTTGGGGCACTTGTGATTATCACCTGCAAGGACGATGAGCTTAACGCTTTTTTCGCCATAGGCGATAAGCTTGCCACATGCAGAACAAGTGATTTTAAAATCAGCAAATCTCGGCTGAATGCAAGGCATCACCTCGGATGTTTCTGGTTCTGATGAAGTGGGTTGGTTTCTTTGGGAGGGGGTCCTTGATGACTGGGGGAGGTTACTGGCCAGTTCCCTGAACTCTGCACGAGAGTAGTTGATTGGGTGCTTTCTGGTCATGTGCCGAATCATGGTATAGTTACCAAAAGAATATTTTTTGTTTGGGTTGCCCCGTGAAAGTTCATCATTGCAGATGAGGCAAGTCACCTTGGGCGCATTCACCTTTTTTTTCCCCTCTGGGATTGAAAAAAACTCCCATACAATGTGTGGTTTGGGTTTGTATGGGGTATTTTCTTCTGGCAGCCATCTTCTTCTCCCCTCCTCCTCTTCCTCTTCCTCCTCCTCCTGTTCTTGACCACCAATATAATTTGGAGCTGGTCCTCTTGGTGGTTATGGTGGTGGTGGTGGGGCAGATGCACCAGCTGATGCTACTACTGAAGCCATTATTTGGAGCAAAAAAGTAGAGAGAGCAACAAACAGGTCTTCCTCAGTCAAAGGACAAAGTCAGAATAAGGAAAAAAGGTGGGGTCTTTCATCATTTAGAAAAAAAAACTGTCCTGAACCAATGAGAAGTGTTATTTTCAGGTCACAAGACCAGGGGCTTCATCATTATGAAACTAAAACTGTTATGAACCAATGAAAAGTGTTATTTTCTGCTCACATGACCCGACGCGCTTACGCTACGCGCCCGGGGCACGCCCGGGGGCGCGCCACGGGTCGCGCAGCGTAAGCGCGTCGGAAGTTTACGTTGTGCGATCGTATTCGCTCGAGTACTTCCGGGTGCGCTTACGCCGTGCGTATCACGCGGTCGCGGCTACGCGATACGTCACGATCATGTTTTCGTTTGCGATATTGGCGCTCACGGGACGCTCCCCGGAGCGCGCCCCGAGGCGCTTTTCAGAAATACGCTTTTCGGGGCGCTCCCCGGGGCACGCTCCGGGAGCGCTCCCCCAAAAAATTAAAAAAAAAAAATGGGATAATTGTAGGGACAGGTAGCCCTATTCTGAAGTGGTTTGTAAAAAAATTAACTTTAGAAAAATATGTATTGTGCTACATTGGGCTTAATATATGTTAGAGCCAAAATGTAGCCCAAATGTAGCCCAAAGTAGCCCAATGTAGCCCAAAGATGGCCACCAGAGACCAAAAATTGTAAATGTAGCCCAAATTTCAACTAGATGTAGCCCAACTGTAGCCCAATGACAGAATGTACCAGAGTGTTAAAAAGAACAACTAGAGTGCTAACAGTCTTATTTATAAAGTGAAACTTATTATTATTATTATTATTATTATTTATTTTTATAGAGCGCGATAGTCACCCGGGGGTATCCCAGCGCTAAAGAAACCCTAAATTAGCCAGATCTGAGAAGCAGAAACAAGGAAAGACTAAAGGAGAGGAGATCAGAGAAAAAATGTTTATGGGAAGAGGTGTGTTTTTAGCCGCTTTCTGAAGCGCAGGTATTGTGGCTCAAGTCGCAGGTCATGAGGGAGAGAATTCCAGAGACGAGCGGCTTGTACCGAGAACCGTCTTCCTCCTGATCGGGTTTTCCTAAATCTGGGGGTATATAGTTAGGAATTAGCATTAAAAAAACCTATGAAATTCACTGAAAAAACCATAGGTTTCACACCAGTTATAGTTAGGAATTAGCATTTAAAAACCTATGAAATTCACTGAAAAAACCATAGGTTTCACACCAGTTATAGTTAGGAATTAGCATTTAAAAAACCTATGAAATTCACTGAAAAAACCATAGGTTTCACACCGGTTATAGTTAGGAATTAGCATTTAAAAAACCTATTAAATTCACTGAAAAAACCATAGGTTTCACACCAGTTATAGTTAGCTGGAAATTTTACTGATATAAAACCATTGAAATTCCCACGTTAAAGTTAGTCGGACTCACTATAACTTGCGCGTGCAATGCACTGCTGATGACATCACATATTACATCACTCATGACATGGTCAGTGACATCACTCATGACATCACTGATGACACCATCCAGTGAATATGTGTCTTTCTGAAAAATAAATATTAGTGAGTTATGTTTAAATATTTAAATACATATATTAGTGTTTCACTTTGTGTATAAGTGGCTACATGTGTTGATAAGTAGCTACATGCGTATGTATATGGGTTATTTGATATTTTTATTAGTATCAGTATGAGTGTCTATATGGTTTGGTGGGGGTATTACTTAGCACATAGATGCATGAGTGACTGACTCTTTGTTTGTATGTGTTTTGAAGACAGCATATGAACAGGACTGTATGGGTGGATGAGTGTCTATATGTGTTTGTTAGTGAGTGAATGACTGTCTCACTAGTGTCTTTATCAGTAACTACATATGTTTTAATCTAGTATATATGAATATTGATGTATATAAGTGAGTATATGTGAGAGTAAGAGATTGTAAGATTTCCTGTTTAAATAAGTATGTGTTTCTATAAGTGATTGTTTAAGAGAATACATATGTGTAATTTTCAATAGAAGTAAGGTGGAAGTGTGTGTATAACTCTATATTCAAATAAATGGTTGTTCAATAGTTTATTTGCACGTGTGAATATGTGTGTGAGTAATTTTTGGATGAATGTCGGTGTGTAACAGGATGTATAGGTGTATCTCTTCATATGATGAGTGAGTATATGTATGAGTGACTATATAGAACTGTTGGTGAATGAGTGGATGTGTATATAGATAGTGGAAGTACAGAATTGCTTGTTGTAACTGATATAGGTATGTCCATTTTTTAAAAATTTCAGTTTCTATTTTTGAATATGTGTCTGAAGGGTTACTTTACACTGAGAGGAGGTCTGTCACTGTGTCACAAGGATGGTGTCATCAGTGATGTCATGAGTGATGTCACTGACCATGTCATGAGTGATGTAATATGTGATGTCATCAGCAGTGCATTGCACGCGCAAGTTCTAGTGAGTCCGACTCACTATAACGTGGGAATTTCAATGGTTTTATATCAGTAAAATTTCCAGCTAACTATAACTGGTGTGAAACCTATGGTTTTTTCAGTGAATTTAATAGGTTTTTTAAATGCTAATTCCTAACTATAACCGGTGTGAAACCTATGGTTTTTTCAGTGAATTTCATAGGTTTTTTAAATGCTAATTCCTAACTATAACTGGTGTGAAACCTATGGTTTTTTCAGTGAATATATATATATATATTATTTTTATATATTTATGCAATTATAAAGTACACTAAAATGAATAGTTTAATAATTGTTTTAAAGGAAATATATATATATATATATATATATATATATAAAATGAGCTTGGATATTGTTTAAAAAGGAGCAGGATCCGCCTGCAGTGTTCCAAACAGTAGATGATACGGAGAATTCCAGGAGAGGAATTTTGGTAAACACCGTGAGGCAAGGGAAAGTGAAGCACATTTGTCCTTCACGTATGGACGTCAGGCTTTCAAGTACTACTATTAATTGGGAGAATAGCAACAGCCGTATGATTATTGAGCACATGCATTACACTTTGAAAGAACTCAGTATGTTGTACTTCGCACTGCGAAAATACCCGATATTTTACAAACATAATGGGAAAGTGAATAGCAGTAAAAGTACCAAATGACTGTGAGACTTTTTACATTCCAGGTACCTTTTTCAAATTGCAGTAAGTTAGATGTTGTAGTCCAATGAAGGCGTATAAAACACGTAGTCACGCCGCAATTTCATGTGTGCAGCTCACCTTGGATCAAGGCAACTGATGTAGCTGAAACGCGTAAGGATTTTTAATGAGGCTGTTTCTTTGTGGAATAAAAGTGCAAGTTAATTCCTAAAGTCTGGCCGGATGTTCTTCTTTTCATTTGAATTGGAGATATGTTGGATATGTAAGACTGAATACGCAGTTTATGTGCTGGAGTGTCCTTGTGGCCTGCAGTATGTTGGTAGTACCAAATTGCAGGTCAACAAACGGATACTCCAGCACATGAGAGCCATCACCAGTAAAGATCAGGCTTACTCAGTAGCGAGACATTTTGAGGAATGCCATCAAAGCAACATCAATTTCTTGCAGTATTTCGCTATTGACGCCATTCCGCCCTTGCGAAGAGGTGGCAATAGGAATTACTTCTGAGAAGGTTAGAAACAAAATATATCCTAGAGCGCAATAGTAAGAAACCTAACGGTCTGAATATGAGTGAGGATTTTACACTTGCCGTTAATTGCTTGCTGATGGCCTTTTCCCAATTGCACTAGGATGTTTATGCCTTAAAACTGATACTGTATCACACGATAAGGGCACAGCTTTCAACTACATCTTTCCCTTGCCCTCTTACTCATTTAATATAATAATTTTTATGGCACGGTTTGTTTTAGATATGGTTTTATATGTTCTCTTATTTATTGACGGCCGTCAATCAGTGAACAGTAAGCCATTATATATTTGCACTAGGGGGATTTACACTTACACATATCATTATATACAACAGGTCTCTGTTTGGGTAGTACCTGGCTGGCTGCTGCTCACTTGAGTTGAATGATTTAATTATTTATTTGTGATGCAAATCCGCTTGTCAGGGTTATTCCTCAGGAAATACTTTTATACAAGGATGTCCATTTATTGAAATGTTTTTTTTTTTAACATATTATACTCATAATATTGTTTTAATAGTCCACTGTGATTTTTATATACCTCTCAGGAAATTTTAGAGATGGTGTTTAAGTATGTGCATATTATATTTAAATGTTTATTTAAATATTTATTCATTGATTAAGACCATACTTGTAAATGGAGTAATGGTTTTTCATGAGTGCAAATATTGTATTTTATACTTTAACCCTGCGGAATTTTGCACATCAATTATAATTGTACAATGCTTCATTACCTCACCATGAGGAGTATAGTATTTGCATTTCCAATGATTTCCTTGTACTACCCATGTGACCTCACGAGTGATGTATTGGCACTTTAAAAACAAAAAAATGGCACAGGATAGCGTCATGTGATCAAGGACTCGGACGAGTCTGAAACGCGTCATGGTGGAGGTGCGGCCAGTTGCCGAAAAAAACCCGTTGATTTACACTGCAAACTGGGTCTGCCTTTGTTTTTCATGGAGAGATAGAATGGACATCGCTTCATGAATGCAAGCTGTTGATATATGTATATATATATATATATATATATATATATATATATATATATATATATATATATATATATATATATATATATATATATATATATATATATATATATATATATATATACACACACATATATATATATATTACATTTTATATATGTATGTTAAAATATTTTTTTATTAAATTCATTTTATTAGATTTGGTAAAATGTATATTAAACCTAAATATTTTTTTTAAGTAAATGTTATTATTTAATACATTTAACATTAATGTTATATAAATAAAAATTCGATATTTTGTACATCTATATTTTTTACATCAATATTTTTGTACATAAAATTTTAAATAGAGGATGGCAATAATTTTTACATCGATATTTTTGCATCGATATTTCTGTATGGGGATATTTTGGGCATCAATATTCTATCAGT
Organism: Lissotriton vulgaris; assembly: GCF_964263255.1. NCBI lineage: Eukaryota > Metazoa > Chordata > Amphibia > Caudata > Salamandridae > Lissotriton > Lissotriton vulgaris. The sequence goes on from NC_141687.1 coordinate 1,122,279,133, forward strand.
GAACCCCATTTGGTGCCTATAGCATGCATCCTAGGTAAAATGACTACGTGTAGCTGGCAGTTTGTCTTGTGTATTGCTCCCAAACAGTGAGGCAAAGGGGAAGTAGGTGTTGGCAGAATGGGTCACCTGTGACTTGAGAGGGGGAGAATCTATCACCTAACCACACTTGCACATCACAAAGCATCTGCCTGAGCCCACTAATAAAGGGTTTGGCACTAATCTTTTGTGCCACCTGACAAGCTAGGACCAGCTCAGGGAGGCAGGAAATTCCAAGCACCTCTGAGGAAGAAACCTCCAGAATCTTCTCCTACTTTATAGCTGGCATGAGGGATAAATATTTGACACTCAGGCCAAACTCTCCATAATACACCTGGGCCTGTGGGAGACCCAGAAGGACTGCTGTGTTGCTCTTCTGCAAGATGGACTGTTACTCTGCTGCCCTTCTACTCTGTCGCCTTGCTGCCTGACTAAAAAAGACAGGAGATGTGTCTTCAATCCAGGACCACCAGAGTTACTCCAAGGGCTAGGTGGGATAGCCTCAGGAACAGAAAAGGCACCAACCACCATGAAGACAACACCTGGACTTTGCCTGCTGTGAGTCCTACCCCCAATTGGTGCTACCCCAGTCCTGAACACTTGGATGTAGGCTTGAAGGTGCTCTGGCAGGCAGCTGTTGTCTTGTAGGCAGAACTGACATAGAACTATACATCTCCTCGCAGCTGTACCTCGTAATCACCGCTGCATGATGCAACTCTGACGCAGGATCTCACCGCACAGCTGCTCAGAGCCACTGATGTGCGATACATCCTTGACACTGGACTTCAAATCACAGGCCCCCATCAACGGTCTCCTCAGTGACGACACAGAACATTGCAGCCCGCAGCTCTTTGGATACGCCCCTGAAAGAAGTGTCCTCGACAGTGGACTACACATCGCCAGCCCTTGTCGATAACCTTCTTCACCGTGATGCAGGATCTCACATCACAGCCACACAGTTCATCGGAACTGCTGCTGTGCAATGCATCCTTGACGTGCGATTTCGCAACTCTCTGCAACCAAGTACTTTGTTAAACGGGCCTTTCCTGGTTCTTATATCTGACCCGTGGTCCATCGCGGTCAGCCTGCACTTGTGACTCTGTCCCTGTACGGCGCAAGCAGATAACCACAGTTGCCGTTTTGCACTTTTAGCCACTATTGTCACTTCAATTTTAAAAATAGCATATCTTGGGTTCTATCAATTGGATTTTTGTTGCCTTGGTCTCCAATATTTCAATACATTTTGCACTATCTTTCTAAATTGGTGTGGAATTTTTCTTGTGTTGTGTTTACACTTTATTATTGTTTAAAGTACTGCACAAATACTTTACACATTGCTTCTAAGTTAAGGTTGACTCCTATCGTGAGAAGCTATCAGGGGCCAAGCACATGTTCATTTGGAGTTTGCTTATGACTTCACCCTGACAGGAATTGTGGTTGCTGTCTGAGTAGGGTTTCACACTCCTCAACCAGTAACCCAATTGATTACATTTTTAATTCCCATGTATGGATTGAATGTTGCTTTAGAACAAATAAGAAGAAATGCAAACAATCTGCAAGAAACAGAAAATTTGATGGCAATAACTTGAAGATTAGTAACAAAGCAGTTAGATGCGTACAACAGGATGATGTTCCAAAACAAAATGGCTTTAGATTATCTCTAAACAGCCAAGAGGGTCGTCTGTGCTGTTATAGGGATTGAATATTGCACTCATCTTCCCAAAACCTCTCTTAGGCTTTATGAGCACAAAGATAATATTAAGCAGAGTGTAAAGAAATAACATGAGATCCAAAGTAGCCCTAACCCAAATCCTAACAGCATCTGAACATGGTTACAGGAGGTTTTCGGCCCTTGTATTATGAAGATACTTGAATCTATTATTGGAATTGTTCTCATCATAGTTGTAATAACTATTGCTACTACAGTAAACATTGTGCATCATCAAGCATTTTTGCAAAAGTAAAAGCACTGCCAATAATTTTACGCTTGTCACTTCTCAGTGAGGTGAGTAAAGTGATAATGATGAGCTTACTAAATAAACGCTGAAGCAGTATTCTATTGAGTTATTGTAAACTGAAATTTTCCTCCTGAAAAAATGTTGTGAGGATTAAAAAAATTAAATCCTGCATGTAGCATGTTCATATATTCCTATACACCACGTATATAATCAAGAAAGTACCAATATTTTATAGTCTAATACGGATGTTCATTTAAAGTAGTTTGAAGCTTCCTGTATCATCGCTAACTTTCATGGCCCAAATAGGCCTAGAAGCCAGAAGGCTTAGGGTTCTACATTGCACCTTTCATTGGACGCAACCTCACTTTGCACATCAAAGCAGTATTTAGGAGAATAATGAGCCTAGTATTTAATCTAATAATATTATATTCTTCTCAGTGTTGCCCAGCACTAATGATCTAAGTTTGCACTGGGAGTACTAAGTTTCTATCACGTGATAAAGCTCTATTGAGTTAAAGTGATAGAAACATATTTATACTGGTTTATTTATGTGTGTTTTTAGCTCTACCATTATAATCAATAGTATATGTCAAAGGACCTGGGTGTCGATCGGTAAAGAAAACAGTGGTCCTAGACAAGTCTTATTTAAGCATATCACCTTATACGAATAAATGAGTGTAAAGGCATTGAAAGGCACATATACAATAAGGCAAATAGGCTACAGGCCACTTCAAAATAACAAGTTATGTTCAATTTATTTAGTCATAATAAAGTTCAAAGCAAAAATTCACAAATCAAAAGTTCAAATGCATGATACACAATTTTCATGAAGGCAGGCTTGCAGTTCACAGAGAGGCTGATGGACGCTAAGCACTGGGCGCTCAGAGAGAATTGTCACTTTCAAGATTCCTAATCCTTTTGACACACCCAGACGCCTTAACGAAGCCTTTCTACAAGGCGGTGTTGGACTTTATGAATAATTGATGAGATTGAAAAGCCCTTATGAAACCATGAAGTATTCTGCTGGGTATTCACCGCACTGAGCGTCTTGATACCCCTCTGTCCCCGTCCTGATGAAGACCCGAAGCAGAGGATTTCACTAACCCTTTTGCGTTAGGGTCGAAACGTCGACAACCCCTGAATAGGCCTACACCCTACCTTGATCCCCATACTGGAATCACAGATGTGGACACACTGTGATAAAAAAATGAAAATTACTGCTGTATTATATGTACTGTATTTAATATATAGGGGTAGGCAGGAAATTCTGAAGGGAGACCCCCCTTTTTTATCAAGTTTATTGCTGGATCCCTTATGCATTATTTAATTTGAAGTATTCGTCTTTGGAAATCCATTTCTTTTTTCTCTATTTTTCTTAACTAGAGCACATTTTCTCACACATTTTCACTCTTCTTGATGATAACCATCGCTGACGTTGAAAATTGTGTATCATGCATTTAGACTTTTGATTTGTGATTTTTTTGCTTTGAACTTTACTATGACTAAATAAATTGAACATAATTTGTTATTTTGAAGTGGCCGGTAGCCTATTTGCCTTTTCGTATATGTGCCTTTGAATGCCTTTATACTCATTTATTGGTATAAAGTGATATGCTTAAATAAGACTTATCTAGGACCACTGTTTTCTTTACTGTTTTTAGCTCTAGGCAGCAGCTGACTGTTTTCTAGCAAGAACCCTGGTCAGTTGAAATGACAATTGTCTTTGATATTTTGCTGTGCTTCTTGCTAGTTTACAATCAAATGCTAATTGGACTTTATCCTTCCCAACTTTTGGGTTTTATTCTCAACAGGAGTACGGTAGTGAGAGAGGTGAAGTAGAGCAGACAGAGGTAGAAAGAGAGAGGGGAGATGAAGAGTTTAGATTCGGAACAAATTGTGCAGTTAATTGAGAGATTAGCAAGAAAGACATAAGTGAGCTAGACAGAGATGGGATATTGAGTGAGTTGTGTGAGAAAAGAGTAAGGCAGAGGTGAGATAGAGATAGGACTGAGAAAGATTTAGACATAGGTAGAGGTAATTCTGGTATAGAGAGTTTTAGAAAGACATAGATATGTGAGGTATATGAAGAGAGGTGGATGAAAGACAGTTGAAGCAGATGGAGGAGAAATAAACAGAGCAGTGACGTGTAAAGAGAGAGATGAGTTAGAAAGAGAATAAAGGTAGAACCTGAGGGTAGAGTGATAGCGATGTACAAACAGTCGTTGAGAGAGAGCTGAGTTCATGAGAGAAATGTTTAGCAAGGATGATTTGAGAGCTGTGTATAGAGAAAGAGGTGAGGTAGGCATAGGTAATTGTGAAAGATATCAGAGAAAGAGAGATGGATATGCAACAGCACATAGACATATAGAGGCGGGTGAAGAAGGAATGAGATAAAGAGAAAGTAGTAAAGTAGCTGACGCAAGTTGAGGTGCAGTAAGGAGTGAGGCATGAGACAAAGGGGTCTATTATGCTGCCGGGCGGACCTTGTCCGCCTGCCATCGCCCCAGGAAATGGGACCACCCGCTAAGGGTGAGGTGGTCCTGTATGGGCAACTTGGATGCGCCCGCCACACTGGCGGGTGCATCCCGCATTTTTTGCATTGTGGCGGGCAGTGCTCTCAACAGCCCCGCTGCAATACAAAAAAGGCATGTGCGCATTTGCATGCACAACGTGGCAGGCACCGCGCCGTGCCTGCCATGTCGTCTATGAATATGCCGGGTGGATACCATAGGTACTCCCCATGTGCCCTCCCCCCCCCAACATCCGAGGGGCCTGCAACATGCCCCCAACTGAGGAAACCGCATGCCTCTCTGTGGCGCAACACCGCCACGGAAAGGCTGCTTCCCACTGCCATCATAATATGGATGGCGATGTCTAGCAGACACCGCCACCATATCAGGCCCCTTTTCCACCCAGTCACCTGTGTGACCAATGAAAAACTGGAGGACGGCCTTTCCATCCGCCAGGGTCCCCCCACCATATTAATATGGCGGGGGAAATGACTTGCGGGCGGAGGAGAATGTCGGGCGGATGGCCACTGCTAAACGGGTGGTGGCGACCCACCTGACATTCTAATAGACCCCAAAGTGTTGGGACAAGAGTGTGCCCTAAATGGTGTACAGTTGTGTTCCCCTTTCCTGAGTGCCCAACTTCATGACTCTGGTCTATTGTTTATTTTTAATTCAGCTCTTGTGTCATGCTATCTAGCTTGTGTACAGATGCCTATGCCTAGGCCTGTCCCTTGACAACACAGAGGTGCTGGACCTGTCCTGTGACCTCAATGGGCTCCCCATGTGCACCCTCATTGACAGATAGTGTACCACTCATGGGTTAGCATGTAGAGCGGTGGTGGCAGCGTACCATGTTTCTGAATCCGTAGTTGTAACCAGATCTTTTTTCTGTGTCACTGAAGAGGAGGCCTACTTGTTTACTTGTTTGATTTTCCACTCCTATGTCTTCAGCCAACTCCTAGCATTATCATCCCAAGTGTATGTTGTGTGCATTTATGTATGTCATTTGCATGATTCATGCAAAGTGTGTGAGTGAACCGAAGTATTAGAGATCTGTGGGTTCCATTTTGGATATTCCTGGCCTGGCGTTTTGCACACAATGGAGGTGAAGTTCCTTTTTTAGACAACAAAAGTGTACTGCTGACATTTCTGAAGCAGGGGGGAGGAGACCAAGTTATTGAAATGAGAGAAGAGAAGAAGCAACTCCGTTAAAAATTCAGTTAGGCCTTTTTTGAGCCAGCAGTATCTGATGAGTCTTCCTAAAGCACCTCCTTTTGGTGGATGGTAGGGGTGAAGTGTGGGACTGCAAAGATGGTGAAGGTGAAGGGGAACTCTTAACCGAGGCTTAGCCTTTTGTTATTCCCTGATCAAACTTTCAGTTTGCCTGATGACAGCCAGGCGAGGAAAGCTCAAACCTTTGTGCCTCTCTTGTGGGTGCTCCAAGCTGGAGACAACCCTATTATGAGAATCATTAATCTATATAAAGGCTGTGTCTGGAGAAAAGCTTGGAATAGACACTTGAAAGGAAATCCACTACATACTGATTTTGAAAGTGTAGTGGATATGTACCCCCTGTCTACTGATAAGTGGGACTCCACTACTCCACTTGCAGTTCCAGTTCGATGTTCTTAATGACAAAAGAAATGAGTGCTTGACAGAGTACACAAAGAACTGTTGTGCAACAAGAGCTGGTGTCTACGTGACACAGCTTCTCAGATATGTGGGGCCATCACATGAGTCTATCCCTTTATCAGTGTGTGGTTGCACCTCTTGTTAGCCTTTGTTTGACCACACTGTCTGTCAGACATCAGCCTGTGTGTGGCACTGGCAGGAGGACATCAGCCCAATATTAGATCACCTGCCTCCTCTTCCATGTGTGAATCAGCTCCTGCAATAGATGAATTCATTTACAACTCAGGCTGAACCACATGTGCTGTTTCAAGGTAAGCTAAGCAACACTTGCCTGAACCACACATATGCCTTAACCACACATATGCATGGTTAAGGCAGTCAGCCGTCTAGATGTGCAGATGGGCGGGGAGAGGAATGGGAAGGAAGCTCGGGAAACGTAGCCTGGTAAGAGGGGGTTTGGGCGGGTTTTGGGAGGGGTAATTTTAAGGCTGGGGGATGGTTTTTGAGCTCAGGGCGGGGGGGTCGGGATAATTTTTATGGCTGGTGGCCAGGCTTTACGGTTCAGGGTGGTGGGGTTCGGTGTAGATTTTAGAGCTGGGGCCAGGTTTTAGGGCTCTGGGGTGGGAGGGGGTCTGTTTTAGGGCTCAGGACTGGAGTCGGAGTAGTGTTTTGGGGCAGGGGCCGGGGGGGCTGGAGGGGCTGGGGTATTGGGTGTTCAGGCAGAGGGCGGGGCCTTGGATGTGCATTTTATCATGCATATTTCTTTAGCAATTATGCCTTTACAACAAAATTTGTTGTAAAGCCATGCATGGTAAAGGCATTTGTGGTAAAGACACGGTTGTGGTTCAAACTGCATTGTTTAGGCATGCATGATTAACACATGCGTGGTTGTATCATACAACCCCCTAATGGTGCTACTGGTTTACATGCTTTTCCTCCCTGAAGCAGGTAAGTAGTGGACGTATGGAGTTGAACCCAAATGGCTGCCTGAGCAATTAAACTGTGAGAGGCTTAGAGTAACATACAATAGAGGGGATGATCTACATCTGAATCACAATCATGCTATTGCTTTTATTGCAGGGGAGAACTGCTTAGACAAGAGAAATGGGAAACCTGGGAGAAATAGTGGATAGAGGTGCAGCCTGACTTCAACATCCAAGACACTAAATCAAACCTTGCATTAATTGTGTAAGTAGTATTCTGTTCAAGTGTGCAGTTAAGTACTTTTATTTCTTGAAAGTTAAGCACTGGGTTGGATAACCAGTTACTCTTCTGCTGTGTGATTGTTGCGTCCTTAGCTCGAGCATCGGCACATTACATCCCTGGGAAGTCTATGACCGCTTACCATTGGTGCTACTGAGAGTCAGGTACTGAAGGGGTTACTTTGTCCAGTTTGCAGAGCCATAGAGGACGGACCTTGGGACATCAGAGCTAAAGTACTTCCTCTGCCACAGTTGTGGCTCATTACTCCTGCCTGCCCTGTGGCTCCCAAATTGAATCTCAGAGAAAGATTCTGTTTTTATGCTAATGTTACTGTTACTAACTCCTTGGGATTGCCAGGCTTAATCAACAGGCCAGCTATGCATACTGTACTTCCGTGAAGCCATACCCAGCTGCCAAGTAGAAAAAAAAGTTTTATATACAACCAGGGCCCGACTGGGAACTGAAAGCAGCCCTGACAATTTTGTTGGACCAGTCCCAGGGGCTAGGTGGAGGGGGTGCAAGTGTTAAGCATTGCTGCTTTTGTTACTTCTAGCCGATTATAAAGCACAGGCGCAAAACTGGCCCTACTAACAAAATTGGCCCCCACCACTTCAAAAACAGACCCCACCCTTCCAGCCTCCCAAGGAAAAGTCTGATACCCTGTACGGCCAATCTGGTCCTGTATGCAACCTTGTGTCATCACAGGACTTCTGACTGTCCTGATTACTTTACCTTGACTCCCTTTAGGTGGGGGCTCTAGATAAATTCATTCTTTGACCATGTCTTCAAATAGCTGTGGGTCTTCAGTCAGAGATATTCAAGGTCCAGTTGACAATAAATGTAGACCAAGGATTCAGATATGTGACCAGCTAATGGATTACACTAAAGTGAGTCAGAGAGCCCTAATCAAACAAAGAGCCTCACTTTTCTATTATTTTCATTGGTCCTCTGGTGCAAAGCTCCTCTCTTGCGTCTCTCGTGTGCAGTGGAAAAGGCAGTCATTGCGATGCAGGAGCACGCCTCTTTGAAAATCCTTTGAACTTAAGCAGGATTTCACAACACAACTACTGAGCCTGGAGAAGGGGATCCCGGGGTGCAGCATCTGCTTGGTAGGGCTTGGAGCACCACGCTACGAGCATCTACGTGGTACCCCTGGGAAGGGAGCTGCTCTCCGGCTGTGTATAAAGGAGGGAAGTTGTGAAGCTTTCCGGCAAGCTTGCCCTGGAACAAACCCACTGTAATAAAAGAAAAATGCACTCTGCTGTTTTAAAAGCCATATTGATTGTTTGAGGGTGGTGGCCTTGTTCTGAGTGATTAGTCTTTGAGCACAAAATATTCCATATGTTTTACATTTCTTGGTGAAGTCTAAACCACTGTTTATGATCAAATTTTGTGTTAAATCTAGTCCATTATTTACAGTAAATTTGCGCAAAAAAAATACATTTTAAGGAGAGGATGGATGGTACCGAGGAAATTTATGATAAAACATTTTTTTTGTCATTAAAATTTGAGATGAAGAATGGTAATTAAAGGTGTTGAATAATCGTAATAGGTCAGGAGGAATGGAGTGAAGAGGAGGTACTTGACCTAGTAATAGGTTTTATTGAAGAGTGTAGACTGTGTTTCACTGCTTTTCACCTTGTGAGAATTCACTCGCCTCATCTTTGGGCCTGCAGGATTCACAGGATGGACATGCCAGTTTACAAAGATAAATACAAAAACCACAGTTGATGGACAGAATGCAGAACAATGTCATACATTCAGCCCAGTACAGAGATCTGGGCCTAAATCCATCGTTTTTTTGCACTCCACACCACCCCAGTTCAGACATGGCCATATGCAAATCAGTCTGACCCTGTGCCTCATGGGAACAGTCCAGCCCGAACTGCCAAGCCATGCCTTCCCTGGACCGGAAACAAGCTTCCGAGGATCGCTTTCTGGCATTCCAGCCATCTTCAGCCCGGCTTGCTTGAATCCAGTGGTGTGGAGAGCATGGGGCTTGCTTGAATCCAGTGGTGTGGAGAGCATGGGACTCACGTCTGAGCATACCCATCCCACTCGGGGTGACAAATGCAAAAACCACAGTTGATGGACAGAATGCAGAACGCTGTCATACATTCACCCCAGTACAGAGATCTGGGCCTAAATCCATCATTTTTCTGCACTCCACACCACCCCAGTTCAGACATGGCCACATGCAAATCAGTCTGACTCTGTGCCTCATGGGAACAGTCCAGCCCGAACTGCCAAGCCATGCCTTGCCTGGACCGGAAAAAAGCTTCTGAGGACCGGTTTCTGGCATTCCAGCCGTCTTCAGCCCGGCTTGCTTGAATCCAGTGGCGTGGAGAGCATGGGACTCACGTCTGAGCATACCCATCCCACTCGGTTGACAAATGCAAAAACCACAGTTGATGGACAGAATGCAGAACAATGTCATACATTCACCCCAGTACAGAAGATCTGGGCCTAAATCCATCGGTTTTTGCTCTCCACACCACCCCAGTTCAGACATGGCCATATGCAAATCAGTCTGACCCTGTGCCTCATGGGAACCGTCCAGCCCAGGGAAGGCATGGCTTGGCAGTTCGGGCTGGACTGTTCCCATGAGGCACAGGGTTAGACTGATTTGCATATGGCCATGTCTGAACTGGTGTGGAGTGCAAAAAAACGGATTTGGGCCCAGATCTCTGTACTGGGGTGAATCTATGACATTGTTCTGCATTCTGTCCATCAACTGTGGTTTTTGCATTTGTCTCAGCGAGTGGGATGGTTATGCTCAGACGTGAGTCCCATGCACTCCACACCACTGGATTCAAGCAAGCCGGGCTGAAGACGGCTGGAATGCCAGAAACCGGTCCTCGGAAGCTTGTTTCCGGTCCAGGGAAGGCATGGCTTGGCAGTTCGGGCTGGACTGTTCCCATGAGGTACAGGGTCAGACTGATTTGCATATAGCCATGTCTGAACTGGAGTGGCAGAGTGGGCTAAAGAACGGTGATGGATTAAATCCAGATCTTTTGACTGTGTGTGAGTGTTTGATTGATTCAGATGCTCCGTCCATCACCACCCCCTTTTGTACCGCTTTTGGCCGCCATAAGTGTGGCACGGTATACTCAGACGTGAGTCCCTTGCTCACTTTGCCACTGGAATCAAGCAAGCCGGGCTGAAGACGGCTGGAATGCCAGAAACCGGTCCTCGGAAGCTTGTTTGCGGTCCAGGGAAGACATGGCTTGGCAGTTCGGGCTGAACTGTTCCCATGAGGCACAGGGTCAGACTGATTTGCATATAGCCATGTCTGAACTGGGGTGGCAGAGTGGGCTAAAGAACGGTGATGGAGTAAACCCAGATCTTTTGACTGGGTGTGAGTGTTTGATTGATTCAGATGCTCTGTCCATCACCACCCCCTTTTGTATCGCTTTTGGCCGCCATAAGTGTGAACTGAGGTGGTGTGGAGTGCAAAAAAACGATGGATTTAGGCCCAGATCTCTGTACTGGGGTGAGTGTATGACATTTTTCTGCATTCTGCCCATCAACTGTGGTTTTTGCAGTTTACAAAGACAGACACACATTAAGTGTGAAGGACGGTACCCTCTAGGGCCACGTGGGTTACTTGCAACCACCTGCTATGCCTTCACAAAATGAAGAGTCGGTCAGCCAGTAGATAATACAAACTTATGTTTATTCAGCATATACTCTGCAGAGGAGTCCAATCAAACCTTCACCCTAAGATGTCTGTCGAGGGGACTGGTTTCCCAACGTTTGCTAATATATAATAAACCCCTTTCGGAGACTTTGGCCACACCTCTAGTGGAAAACTACCGGCCTGAGCCGGGCATAGACAAAGGAGGCACAGAGATTAGTTAACACCTGCCAGATGGGTATATTCTATCAGTGGTCCAAAGCCACTGTGCCGAGTCTCGAAGTCTCCTAACGTGGGAGCAGAATTACACACTGAGAATGGTATGCAGAAGCAGAATAATTGCTCGTTAACAAGTAGGGTAGCAACCTCGAACAAAAGAGAGAATAATAACGAAGTACAGTGTTCTGCTAAGGCAGGCAATTCTGAATACTAAGACCCAGTACAAGCTGAGTCCAGGCTAATACAGAATACGAAATACAAAATGTAGTCACACAGGCTAATGAAAGTTTACATGTTACCGGGATAACTCAGTGGGTTACATAACGTGAACACAAATGGCATCTATTTTGAATACATATTGCTAATCTAATAAAGCTTAGGCATGTGCATTATAGGAGAGAGGAATTTCAAACCTAACAGGTGGAAGCAACACGGAGATGGTGGAGGATAGGTCAGTGAAGGCATGGCCAAAATTCAAAAGTGGGTGCCCGAAACAAAAGGTCAGAAATTAAATCAGTAAGGGAACAGCTCCAGGGTAATTTAGGCAGGGTTTGAAATTGAGTTTGCCTTAGAGGGTCTCATGTGGTTTTAAGGTGGCCGTTCCTTTTTATCAATTCACATCCAGCCTAGTGTTTTTTTGTTCTATCCTTCTGTTCCCATGTGTGACATGGTCTCATTTCCTGATATCCTGGTCCACTTTCATTTTTTCCCTTTGTGCTTCAGATTGCGTTCCTACTTCTTCTGTGCTTTGGGGTTCATTCCTAGTACCAGCAGGGCTTGTCATAGCCAGGCTTTTGGGTAACCAGGTCAATTCTAGATTGAAATGTACTATTACTTAAATAGTTTGTTTACATTTTGTTTTGTATGATGTTTTCAAGCCCGAATATGCAATTTGCACACTGACTGGATTGTAAATTTGTGGGTAATTTATGATGCCGCCTAGTGCTAATAGGTCTCGTTGCAAACTGTCTTGTGGCGGAATGAGGGGAATTGGTTTGCAAAAGAGCCGTCTAATGAATATTAATCGGGCAGGTTACAATTTACAACCCTCCTGTATTTGGCTTCAAATGCAAGGATGGTGGCCTGATAGGGACAGCAGACTTCAGGCACCATATTTCCATTTTTAAGCATGATTTTTTAAAGCATCCCTTGTCAATTAATGCAACAAGTCCTGGTTTAAAAAAGTGTTCCCCTTGGGGACCGCACCGGAGGAAGCACCCAGTGCTATCGAAGGCCTGCTTCCTCGTAGATGCCAACAGGAGTCTGAAAAGAAAAACTGTTCAATCGGGAATCAGTTACCGCCCCATCTCAGTAACTAATCAATAGTTTTTTAAAAATGACCCTACCAAGATGGAAGACCACTATACATGAAAAGTTTATGATTAAAACATTGAAATTCCTATATCACTTAAATTATAGGTTTAGTTTTGTTTTTGGATAAAAAAACAAGCTTTCAGATGTATATATTTAGAAATATTACAGGTTTTACCTAAAATTAGTATATTTACAAGCGACCACCATTTTGTGATCAGTGTGTCATTAACCACTGTGTCATTAATCACTGACCACTAACCACTGAGGTAACCTCAGACTCTTGAACGAACAGCAGCTACTGTCTGACTGACTTCGTTTCCAGATTGCCACCTATCACTGGACGTTTTACTTCACACACAAAAAAAGAATACTCAAATTGGTAAAACATTTTTACAAATCATTTTTTTAACAACAATTTTTATTGCGTCAATTGTTTTGTACAATGCAGAGCTCTGTAACCCAGAGGCTGGCTGATACATAACAGAATAGAAGTATTGCGACTTTTAATATACGTATTATACAAAAATGAAATAATAAGGAAACAAACACCCCCCCAGTGCACTGTCCTTGCGCCACACAGTGAACAACAAGTGTTCGCCCGCCCATAAATGACAAATCCTGCTGGACCCTCTAGATCCCATACCACATTCCTGCCCATTTCACCCATAACAGCATCATCCCCCATGGATGGGGGCGCTAGGTACAAGCCTCTATATGTTGCCCACCTCCTCCAGATCTTAAAGTGCTTTTGTAGACACCCTTCGCTTTAAAAATAGGAACCTCCAGACCAATATAAAAATCAAGATAATTTTTCCATGCTGACAGCGATTGCGGAGTCCCTGCCTTCCACTTTCGAGCAATGTCTCGTTTAGCAAGCGTAAATCCCAATAACATCAGATGGCGCTCATAATTATTTCCCCCCACCCCCTCCATTGTATGTAGCAGCACCAATTTTGGGGAATAGGGGAGCTCCCACCCCAATACTTCAGCAAAGCAAGACAGGCTAGTACTTCCGCCAGAACCTCACAAGCACCATACACTGCCAAATTGTGTGGAACAGGGTCCATTTTCCTGGCCACATCGCAGACAATGCACGGATGCTATCAAACCCGTCCTCCACAGCCTAACGCGAGTATAAGAAAACCGATGTGGGTAATTGAATTGGATCAGCCGAAGGCACATAGCTATTACCACCCCTCGAGGGGAAGCCAGTGCTTCGTCCAGTCCTCTCCATCCAGAGGACGGAGTTCTGTCTCCCACGTCTCCATAAGTTTATCTAATGTAGTGGGGCAATTTGTCATTAGGAATTGGTAAATCTCGGAAATTTTATGGTCTTGTAGGTCACCCATAAACAGCTTAGCTTCGATGAGACTGAAATCAGGTTGGGACTCCAAATCTGCAAGACTGGGAAGGACAGCATGCCTAAACTGCAAGTATTTGTAAAAATGTGTTTTTGCCATCTGAAATTCATGCTGGAGATCCTGGAAAGACTTTAGGACTGTGCCTCGCATTATGTCTCCTAAGGTAGAGATACCAATGTTATCCCAGTCACGGAAACCCTTCAAACTGGCCAGTTGCAGCAACCTACCATTGGACCAAAGTGGAGTTTCCTTTGTCAGCCTGCCCCACCACCCCATCCCTCAAAGGTCCTGCCTCCACACCTGGAAGACGAACCTTGTGATGGATGGCAGTGTCCTGTTTATGGGAGCCGAGTATAAAACAGTGTGAAAGGTTTGGGACCCAATGTGCCTCCTCTCCACTGCATAAGCGGGGTTAGATCTATCCCCATACCACCATTTGTTCAATATCAGGAGTTGCGAGGCCATATAGTAGGAGTGGACATCCGAAGTGGCCAACCAACTGCAATAAGTGGACTGAAAACATGTCCGTAGCGCCACGCTTGGTGCCCTTCCCGCCCAAAGAAACAGCCCCAGACCCAAGTTAACCTGGGGAAACCATGAGGAGGTGACGGGGAAGGGATAATTCTGTAGCTGGAAGAGCAGACACAGCAGCGAGACCATCTTAAAGATGGCCTACCGACCTGGAAGAGAAAGAGGCATATGGGACCAGGCCCTCAACTAGTTGCGCATACGCGCCCAAACTGGTACAACATTACGTTCCCAGGACACCCCCGATAATTCAGACAAGAAAACCCCCAGATACTTTATGCCTACTGTTGTAACCTGCACCTCAGAGGCCCCGGCATCCAATTCCACCTGTTGCCCAAGTGTCCACAGAATAGATTTACTCGGGTTCATGAACAAACCAGACGTTTCCCCACAGATTTCCATGATGCGCAGCAAAGTTGGTCCCGTCAAGAAAAACAGGACGTTGTCTGCGTATAACGCGATGCAATCCGATAGTCCCTGGGCCCACTCAAAGCAAGCTACCTTTGCATCCATCCGTACCCATGCCACCAAAGGCTCCATCGCTAAGGCAAAAAGAAATGGCGACAGCGGCCACCCCTGACAGGTACCCCGTCCAATAGGGAAAGTGAAAGAGACAGCCCCTACGACACGGACAGTGGCTGTGATATGCGTATATAGTAATTTTAAAAAGGAAAAAAAGCATGGGCCCATATTCAAATGATCCAAAGGGGAAAATAAATACGTCGAGCTAAGGGAATTAAATCCATATCTGCTAACAGGAGTGCCGCTGGCACCTCCAGCCTCCGAATGGTATCAATAGCAACGTGTGCCCGTCGGATATTATGTTGCATCGCCCGTTGAGGCATAAAACCCGCACGGTCTGGGTGGACCAACAGGGCAATATGGGAATGGAGGCGGTTGGCCAAGGCCTTTGCCAAAATCTTATCCTCGATATTTAGCAGAGGGCAACACCCTCCCCCTTGCCCTACGTACCACTCAGGACCCAGTTGTGTTCAAGAGGAAATTGAAAACACACCTATTCTCTTGATAGTACTCAGTTTCCTCCCTGTTAGGCTCTGCGCCGGGATACTCATGAGTAGCTGTGCGCGTTATACATTTATATAATAGGGATGGGGCGATATGATGCGTGTTGGTTTGGGGGTCAGCCCTGCTTATTAATTGTGACCACCTTGGCATGTCTCCAGTCTTGCTGGAGACACCCACGTTCCCGCACCTCCTCCACCACCTGAAGGAGATGAGGTCCCAATTTCAAGAAATATCTCTTAAAGAACTCACATGGCAACCCATTATGGCCCGGGGCCTTCCCAGAGTAAAGACCCCCTAGAGCTGCGCCCAACTCCTCCGTCGTGAGCGGGAGATCCAGCTCCGCCCGAGCCGGGGCGGAAGGTCCCCTATAAAACGGCAGACCATTACCTCCGATAGGAATTCCCTTGGGGTATACTATTCAGCATTGTATTGTGCAAAGCTCGCCGCTGTGACGGAGGGATCTCCCAGAGTCCTCCCATCGGGCCGCAAAATTCCAGGAAGAACCAGGGGCGCATGTTTCCCTGACACAGACAATGGAGTAGTTTACTAGATTTATCACCCCATTGGTAGATCCTGCTACGAGACGCCAGCCATGCCAGTCGAGCCTCGTTCATCAACAAATCAGCGTGTGTTTGTCTTGCCACCATCAACTGCCGGCATGCCAGGGCTCCCCCCTCCCCTCTGCCAGCACATTCCAGTTCCATGATATGAGCCTCTGATCGCAAAAAATTACTCCTTCTTAGCCCGGCGTGCCGCAGAGCAATAGGAGATATCCACACATCGCATGGTAGACTTCATGGCTTTCCATAAGGGTTCAAAAGTCGCCACTGAGTCAACATTGAGGTCCAAATATTGATCAATGGCCTGCCCCACATGATCCCTATACTGTTCATCTTGCAGATACCAGGGAGAGAGATGCCAACGAAAGGGTGGCCTCGCGGGACCGAACCGCAACATGAGCACAACCGAGGAATGGTCCGACAGACCCCTCTGGAGAATTTCCGCATCTTTCACTCTGCTAGCCACTGCAGACGGTACAAAGATATAGTCCAACCGTGAAAATGATTTGTGTATGGTAGAAAATATGTATAACCCTGACCCTGCTCATCCTTATGAAATCGTCACCAGGAGTCCACCCAGCCCAGTCCCAACACCAAGGAAAACAATTCCCCCATCACCATCTTTCCTCAGTCACATCCATTAAACCATTCCAGTCGCCACCGACGACTGCCACCCCATCTTGAACATCGGTCCACAAACTCATAATGCGCTCAACCAATGTCTAAGATGGGGGGGGGCGTAGACACTACCCAGCACTGCTTGTTCCTCATAGATAGACCCCTGAATAAAGACGTACCTCCCCTGCGTATCTGCCCATGTATCGGAATGAGTATAGGGGACCCTATGATGGATAAGAATAGCAACCCCCTGGGATCCCCTCCTGGAAACTTGAGAATAACCATACCTCAGAAAGCAATGGGCCTTAGTCCCCAACTGATGTGTCTCCTGCAACATAAGAACATCTTCCTGATAACGCGTTGCCTGATGAAGGATGGCACCCCTCTTCACTTTATTCAGCCCCCGACATTCCAACTCACGATCCGAACGGCCCCAGCAAGGGGCTGTGAACTAACTACAGCGGCAAACATCTATATAATTGAAAACCTCAATGAGCAGGACATGTGGTAATAAAACATAAAAGCGATAAGAATTTGTGGTGAAATAATAACAGCCCCCCAGAACGTAACACTTGAAACAAGCAACATCAAGAGAGCAGGTAGAAAACCTGCCTAATAGTGATCCAAAGCAAACAAAGAACAAAAACATCCCAACAAGCCCCCACCCCCCACCCCAATACTTCAAAACTACTCAAGTATCTGTTGTGGTGAAAGCGGCACGGAAACCCCAATGGGGCCCCCGCGCCCTCCTCCACAAATTGATCCCCTGCAGCCCACCCATATTACCCGGGCTGCCCCTGGACCACAAGGGCCATGCAGGGTATAATAGCCCCAACAATAGCTTCGACAGTCAGGTCGGATATGTGTGAATGTTCGCCATCCAAGAGAGTTCCTATGAAGTTACGAGGCCGGCCTCCCCGAGCGGGGCACCAAGGCCGATCAGCTGGCATCGCTATGGGACTGCAAACGGCGTCTGGATCTTGATTGTTTGAATCCCTTGAATTTGGGTTTAGAGTGTTTGCAGACAGATTCTCTCAGTGAGGAGTCTGGCTCTATCCTCAGCGGTATGTGTGATCACATCCTTACTGTCTCATCTGTCTAGTTGAAGACGTCTTCGGATGAGTCAAAAAACAATGTGCGTGACTGGTAAACTACCCTCAACTTTGCAGGATACAGGAGGGCGTAAGGCAACTTCAAATCACAAAAGCTGGCCTTCTCCACCATAAAGAACTGTTGCTTCTTCTAAACCAGTCGAGTGTAGTCCAGAAACACAAGGATACGAGCGTTGTCAAAATCCAATGGTTCCTTTTGTCGGGCTGTTTCAGGATAGCGTCCCAATCATGATAATTTAGGATTTTCTCAATGATCGGTCTTGGCCTAGCTCCCGGGGGTGGCTTCTGCATGAGGGCCCGATGTGCCCTCTCAATGATATAGCAGGTAGACATAGATTCTGGGGGAAGCCAATTGACAAGCCACTTGGTCAGGAACTGTTCCATATCCCCCCACGCAGCCCTCCGGGAACCCCACAAGGTGCAGATTACTTCTCCATGCCCTCCCTTCCACATCCTCAACACGAGATGCCAGGTCTCGAGTGATAGTCTCCACCGCCGCCACCTTCTTTTTCAATGTAGTAACAGAGTCCTCCACTTCTGAGACCCTGATCTCAGCCACTGTAATGCTCTCTGTTGCACTTAGCAGGTCCTGTCGAGAAGTAAGACTTCAGAGCCCAACTCCGCTATTTTGGTTTCCAGAGCCATTCTAGACCGCGTCATTGCCACCATGAGCGCAGCTTTGTCCGGGCCCCCTCCCTGTGCACCCTCTTGGTCAGCTGCAGAGGCTCTAGGCCCAGTATAGCAGTCCATGGTGCTTTGCTTCGCTGAGCCCCCATTGTACTTGTCCCTTGTCATGTTTGCACTAGGGCTCCAACACAGTGAGTTCACCCGATAGATTAGCCACACAAGTCTCCCAAGCAAGACAGATCGGCTCAATCCTGGGTGCACAGCAACTTTGTCCGTCAAAATCCACCCAATTTAGGCAAGGTATAGTATGGCAGCTCCTGAAGAGACAGGACCTGGGTATCCCCTCCTGGAGCCAGCTGGGAGGTGTTACACCCAACATGGGCGCAGTGTCCACCAAAATTCTGCCACGTTGCGGCTCAGCAAGGCTCCACCAATGCTTGTCCCCTTGAGCCGACTCAAATGCTGCCTCCACTCCACTTTACACCCGTCGCAGGTAACAGTGGGGCCCCAACAGGTTGCCCTCGATGTGTGGAAGGCACGTCACCACAACACAGGAGAAATCCCCAGATCTATTAAACCGTGCCCCCTTTACAAATCATTTTTGTTACCAATAAATAATTTTTTTGAAGTGATTTTCGTAAAATTACTAAAATAATTTACTCAGACCAAGACATAATTTTATGAGAAACAGTCCAAGAATAAAAATGTTAATATTAAAGAAAGTTATTTGTAAAGTGTTAATATATTATTACAAAAAGTACAGAACTCGCTCACAGACTGTAGTCCAGAACAGGGGGTTGTGGGCTTATCTTAAATCTCATTAACACAGGAAATTAATTAAGTTGTATGTTCAATATGTGGTAGTAGCAAAGTCTCTTGTAAATAGTACAAGTAATATTTTACCTTTAGTACATAGTTGTGAAGTGATTTTGCTCAGGGTAACCGCTTGTGAGTAGGAACCTAACAATGCAAACTCAATGCTTCCGTTGCTCACTTTTTATCACAGAAGAAGCAGCCCTTGGTGAACGACCCTCAAAGGTATGTTGAGGAGGATGCTCAGAGGTTGAATATGAGGGGTTCTGAGTGTTACAATGCTAGGGACTGTGATCATGGACACAATTTGGAACTCGTCCTTTCTTCTGAGCTCTCGAATAAAAAATATTGGGCCCGATTCACAAAGGTAAAATAAGACGAAAGTCTAACTTTATGACTTTCGGTATTCACAAAGGGCATTTACTACTCTTAAATGCCCTTTATAAATACAGAAAGTTGTAAAGGGCAACTTTTGGTATTCACAAATGGCATTTATTATGAGTAGTAAATGCCCTTTGTGAATACCAAAAGTAGTAAAGTTAGACTTTCGTCTCAGTTTACCTATGTGAATAGGGCCCAATATTTTTACCTCCTATACCTGAGGGCCCCAATATGAGTTGTGTGTCCATGGTGGTTATTTTGATGGTGTTGGGGTGTTGTTAGATTTAAATTTGAAGGTAAATAGTATATGTATGAAGAGACAGACTTTCAGATATTCTAGGGGATTGATTTGTGCTTATGAAATATTTCCATACTCCTAATAAAAATCAAACATGCCAATTAGTTTGAACCATAGTTAGAGATTATGGTCGAGCTTTGGGGTTTTGTTGGGATCTGACTATTACCGCTTAGATCTTGTAGTGCTATCCACAGGAATTACTTTATGTGAATGTCAACTCTTATGCTTGACCTGCCAATTCAAGTCAAGTCAAATTCCTTTATTCGGTTTTCATTGGTTGGAAAAAAACATAAAAGTACATTTAAAAATACATAAAAACAAGTAAAAGTTCATCATATTTAAAATTTGCAAAGATTAAAAAGGAATAACAACTGACCGACTAATGAAATGTCAAAATTAAGATCAACATTAAAATATCAGTAGGAAACAGGTTATACATTGGAAAATAGTGCAAAGTTTGTTTAAGCTATTTTAACAGAACAGTATTTTAATCAAGGTTTGATCTGTGCTTAACACAAAACTTGAGGAAACAGGCAATATTTTTAGCATAGCACTCCTACCTCCACAAATTGTAAAACAAGGAAAGCAGGGCAACATCTGCGAAGACCCAAAGTTTTTTAAAATTGGTAATAACCAGCATTTCCTGGGTTCCTTATAAAATTTACAGAATAAGACTATATGGATCGGGGATTGGGGGGATACTTCGTCACAAGGACAGGACACTAGATTCTTAGATCAATCGTTTTTTTGAGGAAAAGTCACCAATCAATGAAAGATGTTGAACCTAAAACGAGTCAGTAAGAATCTTTCATAACCACTCAGTTTGAATGTTAAATAGGGTTGGATAACCAAAGTAGTCTGAATGGTTAGCATATGCAGGACTGAGCATTTACTTGTCTCAGCGGTTAGTCGTAATTCGTCCAAATGTGACAAACATATTTTTTCAACTCCTTTCTGGAAAATCGTTAAAGGAGAGTGATAGTACTTTGCCAAGCCCAAATCATATTAAAAAAATTTAACGTAAGCAAGCCAGCTAATCCTATGCCCATTTTCGAGCATGAGGCAGTTGCGCAAAAGGCTTCGACATAGTTCAGTTTTTGTGGACGACCAAGCACGATGCCACAAAAGAATTGGCTGAACTTTGACAAGGTCATATAAATACATCAAGCCCAATTCTAAGTGGCAAGAATAAGTCAAAGAACTTTGTAGGACGACAAGAAGAAATCTCACAAAGCTGTTATCGACTTTTTGGAGGGTGTCCACCTTTCGATGTCCCCAAACCCCCGCTCCATAGGACGCTAAGCTAATGCATTTCGCTTGATTAATTTTAATCATTTCGGTTGGTGGTCTTTTCCCTAGCCTTTGTGCAAAAGCTGCGAGTGCAGTAGTTGCTTTCACAAAGAGCAGTTTTCTAGCCTCGATTGCCTGTTTCCAAGAGGACTTATCATCTATTAAAATCCCTAAATAGGGGTGTGTATTTGTTTTCTCCAACTTTATATTATCAATAAAAATGTCCCTTGTTTTTTTAGGTCTGGATCCTGAATACATTACAAATGTTTTTTTGGTATTGATTTGTAGGTCCAGACTGGCCATTAAACTGCAGTATCCCTCTATGGTGCGTTGAAGTTCCAGAGGAGTTTTAGCTAAAATCACGGCATCATCGGCGAAGAGAAGGGCCGGTATGGGGCGTTTACCAATGAGGGGCAGATCCTGGCACCCCTCTAGCATGGCTGATTCCAGTCCATTGGTGTATAGTGTAAAAAGAAAGGGTGCCAGGACACAGCCCTGCCGTACCCCCCCTCTCCACGCCAAATGCTGCAGTGAGTTCCCCCTCCAAACTATACCTCACTCTTGCTGTGGCACCAGAATAAAGTTCACGAAGAAAGTTAACAAGGGGTGATTCTTCTCCCATTTCTAAGAGAATTTACCATAATTTAGCGTGGCTTATGCAGTCAAAGGCTGCTGTTAGGTCAACGTAAGCCATATATAAATGCCCACCCTTTGCACTAACATATTTGCCCACTAAAAGAGACAAATTGAGGGCTTGTTCCACTGTGCCTAATCCTTCTCTAAACCCATACTGGAGGTCAGATACTATATGAAGTTTGTCTGCCCAATTCTGAAGATGTTCCAGAACTATACGACCAGCGACCTTGCCTAGAAAATCTAGGAGGGATATAGGACGGTAGCACAATGGGCAATGGGGATCTCACTTTTTGAAAATGGGGACAAGGATTGAAGGTGACCATGATTCAAGTGGAGTGGTGTGGCTCACTGGTTAGAGGCGGCAGACCCGGAAGCAGAGAACGGCCCGGGACCAGGGTTCAATTCCTGACGCGGCAGGGTCGTGGACCAGGGTCAGCGGACTTGATAATTCTCGCCTTGGTGCCTACTCTAACGGGGAATCACACTCGGCAACTTTGGGCATTAGCTTGCCTCATCTCTACAACAGCCCCGCACATTCGCCGGGGATGCCTGGTTTCACCTTGGAGATACCCAGTAGGGACCATCTCACAGGGATAGCCAGGACGGGTTCCCCAGCGGTCTACAGCGCCAGGACGCCTCAGGGCAGCAGTGCGCTTTACAAACCACATACATTACATTACATTACATTACATTACAAGGCCAGCGGCACAGGAGGCTTCGACAACTTTGGTCAGTATAGGGGATCAGAGTTCCAGGTTGTGTTTGAAAAGGTCAACAGGGACCCCATAGGGGTCAGGTGCTTTTCCCCACTTGCTAACTAATAGAGCGTTTTCCACTTCCATGTTTGTGAATTCAAGAGGCATGGGGTACACAGTTTAAGTACAGCAAGGACTTGAACTGACCTTCGCGGTTTGCACAAGAGGTTCCTGCGGTTGCAAACTAAATATCTGTGCATAGTGTTGTACCCACGTAGATTCATCGATGGCTATATCTATTTTAGAGTGGTCCTTCTCAGTTGAAAGGAAAGGAGATTTAACAACTTTCCAAAAATTTGTACTATCCTACATATTACAACTTTTATGAAGTTGTTCCCCAAGGTCATTTTTTAATTCAACTTTACGAGATTTTAAAGCCTTATTCTATACCTTTCTAAGCTTAGCAATTTCCTCTTTAACCCTTTCTGTTTTATGGAGAGCTGCCTTCAGTGCAGAATATGATTTTGTACACTCTGTATTAAACCACCCTTTCGCAGTGTCCTTTCTAGATGTCAATTTTAGATGAAGTACTTCTTTTACTGCTCTTGTTATATTAAAAAAACTAGCCAAGATCTCTTCATTAGGGGTGGCAGAATTTAAACATTTTTCAGTTGAAGGCAAGACTTTCTTCACTACTTTTGATGTAATTTCGACTGGGTCTATTTTAGCCCTCTTAAGGGAAAATCCATTTAGTCTCTCCAGAGTTAAAAAAATTTTGCCCAAGGATACTAATGAGATTAAACTTTTCTGACCTATTAGGTAAAGATAATGAAAGGCTATTAGGAAAATGATCACTCACGGCGTTATCCCGCGTTCGAAAGCCCTGGATACTGGACGCCATATTACGTGAAACAAAAATATAATCAATAGTACTAAAAGCCCCCATACCGTTAAAGGTGTAAGAGAGTGGAACTATGGGAACCACTAATTCATTGGCCAGCCCATGTTCTAAGACAAATATTATTTAGTTCAGAAGGTTGCCAATGGTTGTGTGGGGAAAGTGAGTTAGAGCATTGTTATATCCATCCTGAATGCCGCAATTGTTATTGTTTATGTTCTTGCAACTTGATAAATTAAAATCGCCGCCCCAGATTAGTGTTAAAACTTTGTTAGTATATTTGTTCCTCAATTCCAGTAGGGAATGGGAAATATCATTTAATTCTGTTATTAGTTCCCGGTGCTGAATGGTATTATAGAAGTTAACCAGCACGTAGATAACAGTTTTATTTATTTTAAGCATCAAAATCAGGAAGTTAGGTTCCAGTTTTATTGGAACCATTTCCTTAGTCTCCAGGGAGTTTGAGATCAATATTGTTAAACCCCCTTTTGCTCGCCCAGAGAGTGAAGGTAGCGCATACGAGGTATAGGTTTTATATCCCTCCATATGAATGGGCGATCTTGCCCATGTTTCTTGGTAGCACAAAATCGTAAACCTTCTTACGAGTTCTAGCCAAATTTTGTTAATCACTTTGGAACGTAGGCCTGCCACTTTCCAATAAATAACATTAAAGTTAAATTCCTGAGAAATACAAGAGCCAATAGGTGCTTGATTAAGTGGCTCTTCGTGAGCGTTACGAACCATCAATAATGCTTTATCCTCCCGAATTGGCTGCTCGCTCCCTATTCGGGCTATGTCTGTTTTCTCTACCGGGGAATGGTATATTGACATTTGTGGATTAGTTTTACTAGTCAGACAAGGGGGCTTAGGTATCAATGGAGCTCTCCCTTGGAAATAATCCAGCCGGAGAGGAACAGACCTGTGCTCTAAGCAGGATGGGTTTAATTGGACCAGTCAATTGTTCTCCTCCAAACCAGAAAGCAGATTGAATCTGTTGGCAGTAGGAACTGACTTTGATCAGGACCAATGGGTCTGGCCTTAGGAGTACCACAATATCTGGTTCGGGAAGGATAAAAAAAAAATAAGAGGCAGGATATTAATCCCAACCACGTCAAGAAAATTGTTACAACCCCCCACCCCCCCCCCCACCCGGAGAATTTTCCTAACCAGAAGCGGAGAACAGAATGTAAGAACAATGCAATCTCCCATTACCGTTTTTTCGCACTTTCCCACCCACTGAACCCTTCTCGCCATCTTAAACTCACAGAAGAGTTGCTTAGTCAGGCCTGTCCTCCTACCTAACCAGTACAATGATTTATTTCTGAGAGAATCCCAGGATTCAGTTTCTACAGGATCCCTTTTTGGTACATTTGCCAACACAACGATATATGGGGTGGCTTCAGGAGTGAGATCTAAATGGTGGTCAGGCACAGAGATGTCCCTAAACTGCCATGGTAGATTTAAAGCGACATTGGGATAGGTTTGGGAAGAATGAGATGGAAGAGATGGGATCCTGCTAAACTTTTAGGGGCGCTAGCACTTTCAGGAGCCATCGTGGTGATCGGTGGTCGAATTTTCTCACATTGATCCGAATTACTCTCTTGGCCAATTAATCTATCTTTTTTAGAAATACAACCATTCTGGCGCGGCTCATTGGCCGTGTTACTAAGGGCTCCTTTTTCGAAAGATGTTTTTTCCTAATCTGTGAATTACCGCCCATTATTTGTAGAACCTTGCGCTCTTGGAGTGGGATTTACAGCCAACCCTTGAATTAAATTATTTGTAATGAGATTTTCAATTGTAGTCAGTCTGGACGATAATGGGTCCAACGTGAATCTTAAATAGAGATCTAATCTTTCGACCAAGGTGGATAAGTTCTTAATATCATTAGTATTCACCGGAGGATTTCTACTTGTTTCAGCCTTGCCCCGACTAGACCCTTTGTTACACCCGGCGCGTTTTTTTCCCTTGTGAATTATGCTTCGTTGTTTTTGTCACAATGGGTGCCGAAGAAGAATTAATATCCTGGGGTAAGCTCTTGTTGGACACATGAATGTCAACAGGGACAGGATTCTTATGCCTTTTTTGGGGTGTTTGCATTGGAGAGTCGCTGTCACTATGTATAATCTCTTCTAGGCTAGGCTGGATACAACCATTGAGAACCTTTTTGGTAGCAGTGCCTTGCTTGAGTAGGGGGCTATCATCTGAGCGCGGTATGTCGGAACTTAACCTCGAAGTGCCTGCTTCTATGGATTCTTCAACAGTGGAAATCTGTTTATCCAAGGACCCCACTGCCCCTGTAAGATAACAAAGTTTGCTGAGAATCAACCACGGATCTAGTACCAGAAGTGGGTTTTGGGCTTGGTAACTTTCTTTTGCCCATCACTAAACAGACGGTCAAATTTAAAACAAATCAAACAATAAAGATCTAATTTCAAGCCCACTCCAAACACCCGTGTTGGTCCAGTTCCAAGCCAAAGACTTTATCAAGGTATTAGATGTCAATTAAAAACAACGCTTGCAAAAAACAAGCAATAGTGAATGCTTACAGTTCAAATCCAATATGATTACGGGATACGTAACGATGAAATTGAAAGAACCAAAGAGATGGGCCCTACCCGGCCTCAGTCGGTCTCAGACGGGCAAGAACGGGCCTCCCTTGGCCCGGTCTTTGCCCGGGCAAGCCCGCGCGCGTCCCGCTCCGCAGGAGCCCCCGTGAAGCTTTAGAGTCCCAAGGTGAGGTATGGCAGCTCCTCTCCTCTCCTCTCACGATACCACGCGCACAGCCCCCTGGGTGCTGAAGTCCAGGCAGTGCGCGGTCCGCGGCCGAGGAGGAGGGGAGTCCGGACAAGGGAGCTTGGCTATTCCGGCCGCAGAGATCCAAAGCTGGAACAACAGCAGGATGGGCAGGATATGTAAGGGAATGTCAACTCAAAATAAAGAGCGGATGGTTCTTAGCTTTCATGCTCATTCTAAGAGCAGGCCTTGGAACATTCCCAAACCTTACCTCATAGGTGCCACTGCAGATGGGCTACCGTGTCTGGTAGTTGGGAGTGCCATATCGGCCATTTTACTGTTTGGGGGTCAGTGCTGGAACCTTCCCGATCCTTTCCTCAAAAGTTTCTCTGTAGTCAGGTTTCAGAAGCTAGGCAGAAAGGATGGCACATCCTTACCATTGGAATGCAACCTCCTATCACAGCAATCCTATTGTCACCCCACATCAATGCTATCTCTTAATTGAATATACATAAACACTGGTTATGGAATTGCCCAAGTGCAAGACTCTTTGCTGCCTGCTATCATGCTGTGATCAGGCTGTGATCATTTAAAAGACTTGCAGAACCAAACTGGAGGTATCTTCAAAACTGAAACATTACACATGGATGACTGGTCATCCTGGGGATAAATACTGGGAGTTAATGTCCCAGGGAGTCTTATCAACAATAGCAGGACTATATGCAAGTGTTTCCTCTCCTCAAGGCTAGTGTCTGTTTTCACTAGTTACCTTTCAGGTTGGGACTGAACCTTGATCAAGACCCCAGCAAGGAGACCTGTGCACTTCATGGGGACAAGAGCTCCACCTCCTGTAGAGAAGGGGTGCTGGGATGCATTTCTTTCAAAGTAATGCGTGCATTTGGTAGTTCTTCAGCCTGGCCTATGTAGGTGGATGGAAGAAGCATGCTTGCTTAGGAGAGGGGTACTGGAAGTCTACCCCCACAGAAGACAACTGTCTAGAAAAGGTAAAGGCAGTATATAATGAAAACCCCACGGCATAAACCAAAGTGAGGGACAATTTTATTGTAAAAATGCAACTATAGGTTTAGTTATCAGAGCTTTGTTGCATTTTCATTGTTTATGTATAGAGTGTAGCTATACGTACAGATTATCCTATTTTTCTGAATTTTGTGCTTTTTATTGAGTTCTGAATCTCTGACCCACACCACCTCCCTTAGTAAGTCAGAGACTGCTCTGCTTTACTCCCTTGGGTGCCAAGTACTGAAAGGGTGTACTTGGTGCCAGTGCTTAATATGTAAAAACATTAAGTGACAAGGCCCTAGTCAGGAGGCCATTGCTGCTTTCATCACCCATATCCCCTTCCAGTGCTGCCAATGGCAGTACCAATACAACTACTAGCATCTACACTCCTACAAGTGTGACAATTCGGACTGTTCCAGGCCCCAACTATAAGAATGGATTGGGCAGCAGATATTAGTCAGTTTTAATTTATATTGAATCCATATGAATCTGAAGTTCTTCGACTGTCACACCCGCCAGTTAATTGTCCAAGCTACCATCCTTTCTAGGCTGGATTACGCCAGTTCCCTTTCACTGGGCGCTAACCTAGCGGAAACTACCAGACTTCAGAGAGTCCAGAATGCTGCCGCCAGGGCTCTGGTAGGTCTCCCCCACTACTCCTCGGTGGCTGGAGTCCTGAAAAAACTGCACTGGCTCCCGGTGGGAAAAAGGATTCAGTTTAAGGCACTCTGCTTAGCCTTCAAAATCCTTAAAACCGCCTCCCCCCCGATGTTGCGCCCCCTCCTGGCGGAGTATATTCCTAGGAGGTCACTTCGTTCAGAAGGACAACATCTTGTGGTCATTCCCCGTACCAAACTGGCCAGAATGGGTGGCCGATCCTTCAGCCTGCTCGCTGCCAAGCTTTGGAACAGCCTACCGGAAACAATCCGTGGCATACAGGACCTTCTGGCATTCAGGAAAGCCATCAAAACCCACCTCTTTCAGTAATCTCCCCTTCTCCCCTCTGATGCTTTCTTCTTTTTCTGCCTTCAGCCTCACTCGCAGCGCCGGGACGCCCTTTGGCTGGGGCAGCCGAGCGCTATATAAATCCCAATAACATTAACATTAACATAAACAACATTTGTTGTGCTCATATCTAATTTAAAGAAACAGCGCTACCATGTGGTAGGCTGTTATGGGTGCTAGTGTTTATAAATAGGTGCCGGTGCTGAACACCTGGAAACCACCGGCTCAAATTAAGCACTGTTTGGTACTCGATTTGGGTCCAATAGAAAGATGGCCCAGGAAATCAGATGAATTGTCTCCAACTGACAAATTTAGTGCCCAGTAACCTATGATTAAACTTTGAGCCGCCCACAAATCAGCGACAACATTTTGTGGCAGACAGTGACAGATCACTTGATTATAGTTTCAGTGAGCACTATGAGCATTTAATATGTCCAGCTGTTCTAAAAAAGCCCTATTCGTCAAATGACAGGACGGAAACATGGCTGTAGGTCCTCTCTGTAAAGAGATGACAAAGTTTTATTCTCTGTTGAGATGAGTGGTCCCCAGATCTGAAAAAAAGTTAATGTGGAAATTTGTATTTTGAGAAGGCAACACAGTGAAAACAAGCCACTTCATAAAGGCAGAGGAGGATGCTGCAGAAAGCTTAGGGAAATATCTATAGGAGAGACTGAGAGAAGAGTCCTGGCACACACTTAAAAAAAACTTTCATGCAGGCTTCCCCGATCTTCCCCTAAGCATGCTTATATGCTTTATTCCTAGATCAGCCTCTATAATTAGCCACAGATCTTCCTCTAAAATTCTCCCATCTCTAAGTTTGTCACTGGCCCTGTGCGTAATTTGCTGAATTATTGTAATGCCATTTTTGGAAAATTTCACCAAAATATACAAAATTACATGAGTTGCATAAATGTTTTGTCCTGTATCTCTCGTGGCTATCCTAGGCAGACACCAACTCATATTGGAAAACATAGGGGCATATTCTCAAGGACCCATCGCTGACTTATCAGCACTTTAGCGGTGCAAAAGTGGTGATAGATTTATCGCCCTATGCTCAAGCTGGTGCAAATTGCCGACATTGCCAGTTTTCCAGTGATAGCTGACACAAAAAACATCGCCACGGATGAGTGGGACAACTAACGCTATTGATATGCAGAGTAGGCAGTCCCGTGCAAAAACACACAAAAACAACACTTCGCGACATTCTCAACGACCAGCCAGATCTGCGTTGCGATCCAAAAACAGGCGAAAAGGTGCGTTAGCAGTAGGGATTTAACACCTTCTTTTTACTGGTGTTAAGCAGGACGATAACCTGCCCGGCAACATTAATTCACATATTCAGTGAGTGTGACCAATTAACATTAATTAAAAAAATTATTTGGGAATTCTGGGAAGAAGTCTTTGGTCATAAGATACCTGACTCCACCACTCTGTTCCTGTTAGGTACTGATAATTCACTCAGTTTGACCCGAGAGGAAGGGGCAATGCTCTTCATAGGCTCTGCAGTTCTCAGGGTAATACTAGCAGCACGGTGGAAAGACTCAGACCCACCCAGTTTTCAAATGTGGCTAGCCCGCCTCCTTGCTGTCTTCAATCAGGAAGGCGCCATTATGCTACTAGAGGGATTAAATCTGCTAGACGTGGTAAGGCGATCTGGCAGCCGATCACCAACTGGAGGAGTGGGCTTTGTTCAGGGAAATGAATCATAGCCTGTTTTCCTTCTCGTTCATACTATGTCATTCTTTTCAGTGAATTCCTCCTCCGATTGAATTTTTTTATTTTTCCTTCTTTTCTTTATCCTTTTATAATGTGAGAATTTATCATATATGAATATGTTTGTTTATTGGGCGGTAATATTGTATTTTGACTTTTGTCTGTACTGGTTCTGAATAAAATAATAAAATTAAAAAAAGAATGTTTTATTCACTTTCAGTGGAGTGTTGAAGCTGGACCAGTAGAGGGCCATGCAAACCCCACTTTACATTGTTGCCCCTTGGAGGGCCAGCCACAGTCCTTTAGGGATTGAAAAGTTCATCGGAAGTGGAAGACTTCAGTCAGCAGTGTGATTGCTGTCTCATCATCATCTTCATCCTCTGATGTGTCAAGTGCCTCACATGTGGGTGGTGGTGTTTTGTCTGCATCCCTGTGTGGCAGTAACACATCAGGGGCCGAGGTGGAATGTCTGCCGCACTGTGTGGCACTGACACTTCAGGGGGCGGAGATGTGGATGAAATGGTAGCAGCAACATTTATCCAGGCCTTGTGGTGGCAATGCCATGAAGAGGATCTGCAGGGCATGGAAGATCACAGCTACATCTCGCTGGTGTGAAGCTGTGGCAAACATTCTTTCTGCCTGCATCCGCTCCAAGCTCTCCATCATTCTCCTTATGTGTCCAAACTCCCGACTGAAAAAGCTGGAGCCACTCTGAATAGACATTTGTTATTGGCTTAGAGTCATGACTCCTGTGATGTCAGCCATGGATTGTTGGAGAGCAGGGAGTGGACAGTGGGTGTCCGTTAGGGACTGTAAGTGGTCCCTGATGGGACTTAGACACCCACGCATGGCATCTAGTTTGGCTGCCATGAGGTCGAACCCCACCCTCAGCTGATCAGCCATCTTCTCCTGGCACCATAACACAGGGCTTTGGAATGCCATGTGTTGGTCGTGGGGGTCCTGGGAGACAGCCGTGGTGGTGGGTGCTTCCTGCTCTGTGGTCTGTGCAGGGGTGGGTCACCTCAATGCAGCTGGGCTGCCCTGCTCCTGAATGTGGGGTGCCGGATTTGTCCATGAGCTGTTGGAGGGCTTTGGTGTTGAAATTGGGGAGGTCCTCTTCATCATCAGTGCTGTATTGTTGGGTCTGCTCTGCAGAAGGCGTGGATTCTCCCTCTGCAATGTGAAGGGGAGATGCAGATTGACATTGTGTTCACATGTATGTTCACACCTTGTACAAGTTTTCTAACTGACTGCATGACAATGTACATTGTGACTGTTTGTGAGAAGATGCCTATTTGATGCGGGACAGTTGACATTTCTACACCATCACAGATGTGAGGTTGTACTTGTACCTTGTCATCTCACAGTTTCCCTGCTATGCCAAGTGCGAATGGCCATTTTCTACCTACAAGCGGCAGCAGTTGAGTCCTCTGTTCTGTTGTGAAAGTGTTGCAGTTTGTACCACATTGTTGTCAATGTTGAGGTGCTCTGATTCGTATGTGTGTGTGCTGCATTGTGGGTGAGTTGCCCCTTCAGCTTTGATTTGGCTTGCCTTATCCATTTCAGGCAGTGTGCCTTTCACTTATGTGCTTATACAGTGCTGAGATGTTGCAGACTTGGGTACATTGGGCTCTTGGTAGGAGTTGTGACTCTTGGGCATGGTTTGTCAGCAGATGTGCTATACTTAATTGTGCATGTGTGCCATTGTGCCCATCTCTCCCCGTCCCGCCAGTCCCTGGTCTTTACTCACCCTGTTGCTGTTGGCTCATGTCATGTTGTGCAGTGTCTGGTCCCCCAACTTCTGCCACTGTCTCCCCAGTGATGGTCCCAGGCTGGTCCTCCGTGGCGCTTGTGGGGTTCTGGTTGTCCTCTGTACTTGCTCCGGCTACCTGCATGGTGCTTCGCAGTTTGTGTTTTGTTTGTGTTTTTTGTTGCCGCTTTTATAGTGATTTTTCCCACCTGACTTGTGGGACGTGTAGACGTGGTGCTGCGTATTGCTGAAATTTTTTATCGCAGTTGGGCCCATCGCAACTTTTTTCACATTCAGGTTTAGATTTGTATCGCCGTCCCGGTGAATTTATCGTGGACATTTGACGCGTTATCGGGAAACTATTGCATGTTACCACCGTGTTGTGAACTCAACGTTAACATAGACTTATTTTCCCGCAATATACGGCGATATGAAAATTTGCGCTAACCTATTTTGGTGATTATTATCGCATGTTCTTGAGAATATCCCCCATAGTTGCCAAACACCAGGAGATTGGCACTGCAGACTCTGCGAGAACTTTTCTACTGAAATTAATTTCCCATAGACAAAAAACATGCAATGTTTTGTGCTCGCGGAAATAGTGAAAGTGTTGCACATTATGAATAACCTGAAATAAAGCAAGTATGGGACAGTACGGCCGCCGTATTAAAATTACCCTCATGTAGTTTCCAAATTCCCTTCCACAGTATTCACAGTAAGAGATGCAGTTGATACGTCAGAGGGGTAGAGCAGAAGCTGGTGTAGTGTGATCTCCACAAGGCTAAACATTTTTTTAAAAGCTTTATTGTTTTAAATGAACCAATAAAAACCAACGCTGCGAGGCAAATTTAAACTCCCAAACACCAACGGGCAATCAGTAGCATGCGTACAATTCAATGCATTGTATCTCTTCAGGGACGCTAGGAGTGTTCTATCTAACCAGTCCAATGTGAACATTTGAGTTTCACCTGAGCTATACCCATATCAATCATACAACCAGTTGACAGATCATTGTGAAGGAACAATTCCCATCTCCATCACCACTTAACGCAGTAACTATTCTCTCGCCGTTCTCGGAGGTCATCATTTGTTTCACGCCAGACATACATAGCTTTTCCCCAAAACGGGGAAGTGTGAAGGGGGTTAGGGAGGGGTGCAGATGGTGGCATCCATTGTACCATTTCCACCTTTTATATAGCAGCAGTTATAGCGCAACAAATCTAAATCAATAGTCCCCTTCTTAGTACTAGGATATAGGATGTACATACTGTTTAACAGTATAGTTAACTAAAGCCCCCTGCATCTCTTAGGGCATCTGTCACCACTCTCCTTTAACCTTCCACCACAGGAAATGTTCTATTACTTACCGGTAATCTTTATTACTCCGTGTCTCGTTTCATTAACAAAGTGGAGATAACCATCTCCCGACGGAAAAAAAGACCAGAGGAAATTCTGGGACCCTAACCCGGCCCCTCCCACTGAGAGTAAATAAGCAGTACTACTTACCCAGCATTTTGCCTGAACAACCAAGCCCACACAGGAAACCATACCAAAGGCAGCAACCCAAAGGAAGCAAAAAAGGGGGGAACCGCAGGAAGCAACGGGCCAGCAATCCAGAACAGGACCGCAGGGACACAAACAAGGACCGGAAACCGAGCCAAGGAAAAGAGAAGGCCATAGCCACAACAAGGAGGCAGCCAACCGGATAAACTGGAAACAGAGCAACCAGGCCAAAGAAGGTAAAACCCGAACCCAACAGGACACGACCAAGGGAACCCACTGGACAAAGGTGGACAAGCCCTGAGCCAGCAGGAAGGCACAGAGGACCCGGCAGCAGAACAGACACCGAACAAACCCCATTCACACGGGAGAAAGTGAACGCCCAAACAAGGCCAGACGCAGCCCAGGGGCAAAGAGGGCAGAAAAGGACGCCAGTCACAAGGAGGTCCAACGATGGAGGAGCACCGGGAAAACGAGGGAAAGCCTGAAGCCCAACAGCAGCCAAAGGAAACCCAGCAGGACCAGGCAGAAAACACGAACACCCAAAAAGAGGCAAACCAAGCCCGGGAAGAGAGCAGGAGCAGGCACAGAAGGGCACTCCAGGGCATGGCCTAAACCACCGCAGCGCCACACCAGGACACCCAGAGAGCGCACAGGCAAGAACCCAGGGCCGAAGAAGGCAATCAACAGGCGTTGAAAATCCCATAGGAACAGAAAAGCCCAAGCGGCCTTCCACCCAGGCACCCACCAGGCCTGACCCCGCCCAATGACCGAGACCAGACGAGACCAGGAGCCGTCAGGGAGCAACCGCTCCAGGAGCCCAGATGGCCCTTCAACATGGAGAACCCCAGAGAAGAGTGGACACCAGGCGCCAACGACCAGGACACAGCACCTGCGAAAGACAGCCAGACCCAAACAGCAGCGGCATGAACCCCGGACCCCCAGGGACCACCAAAAAAGGAATCCAAACAGGTGAACTGCCACATGGAATGAACCCCCGGGGGGACAGGAGGAAGGAACAACGCCCACCCTCCCTGTCCAAAGCGCGCCACCACGCCAGGGGACGAAACAGCCCGGGCGCCAGGCACACCGAGGGCCAAACTAAAACAGCCAACTGCCAGGTCGCAGGAGGCCCGGAGCACCAAGTCCCCAACGGACAACCAGAGGCAGACACCAAGTAGCACAGCATACCAAAGGAAGAGCAGGAGCCCAAACACACCAGCCAGAAAAAAACAAAGCAAACCAGAGCACCCGGCTGGCCTGGCAGACACCCAACCAAGCACCAACTAGGCCAGACCCCGCCAAACCCAGAGATCAGACAAGGACAGGCGCAGTCAGGGCAGGAGAACCGCAGGCCCCCCATATGCCCCAGCAACACTGTGCCATAACCAGCACCAAAGACACAACATCCGAAAGGAATCGCACAGAGCGGGAATGTGACCCGAAGGAAGCAGGGGCCGAGCACCAGCACCCGCCAAAACAGGAGGACACAGGCACCAGGCAAAAGCAACCAACAAACTGAGGGCCACAGAAGGAGCAGCCACAGACAAGCATCACCACCGGCGTAACCAGGAGGGAGGGGCCAGGAGCCAAAAAGCAAGCCAAAGGCCAAAGGCAAGCACAGGAAACAGAACAGAGCCCGCAAAGACAAGGAGCAAGTGGAGAGCAGCAGTAGCAGGCAAACACAAGGACCACACCAAGGAAACCACAGAAGCCAGGAACAGTGCAAAGAAAGTGCCGGAGCCACGAGCAACAAAAGACAGCAGCACCGAGCACGGAAGAGGCAAGCAGCCGGAGACAGAACCAGCCAGCCAACCAGCCCACACAAAGCAACCCAAAGGCAGAGGATAAGCCACACACCCAGGAGGCTCCGGAACAAACACCAGCAGCCCCACGCCACACGAAGCCAGAACCAGCACGAGGAAGGAAGAAAGGAGCACCGCACACTCAGTGGGCCCCAGGTACAAACCCCGGCAACCCCATGCAGCACAGGACCCAAATCAGGAGCACACAAGGGGCGCAGCAGGTAAAAGAGGCAATGACAGAGGCTGTGGAACGGAACCACACAGGCCACAGTACCAACCGACAGGGCCTGCGAGAGGAGCAAGACACCAGCACACCGACCCCAAAACATACTGGTGCACAGACAATAAAACTAGTACGCAAAGGAGTACAGTACAGCTGTAAAGGATGCTACAGGAGTGAAAGATTCAGCACAGCGCATTTCATCCCCTGATTTAGCATTGTGGTCTACGCCCCTCGTGAATGTATGGAGTTTTATATAGCGCAAACTTGACCTGAAGGCAATGGGTATCAGAGTGCTGTACAGAGCACTAGTTGCATTACATGGATATCACCAGAGAGGAACCAGGCACAACCCACGGGAACCTGGAGAGTAAGTGATCAGCCAGAAACAGAGGATGTTGCCCCGACTCCGAGACACAAACCCAGACCCCCAGCTCCAGAGAAAGCAGCCGGCAACACAGACCGCTTTAGCCGCTGAGCCACAACCTCACTCCGGAACAGTCGGAGAAAGGAAGGAGCACCAAGACCCCCTACAAGATCCGTAGAAGCGAAGGGGCCAGAGGCCAAAGGTGCAAACAGGGAGAAAGAGAACACTGCTACAGACCCCGAACACGAACTGGAAAACCACCATAAAAAGTGCCCTCGAAATAGTCATGCTCAGTCTCCTCCCATCCTCCCAGAATCACAGAAAGCAGAGGCAACCCCAAGGCACGGACCCCGGCCTCCCAGTGCCTCTGCCGGCAGGCTAGCCTCGAGCCACATCCCCCCCACCAAACAGCAAAAAACATCTGCAGGAAGAGAGAAAACCCGCAATGCGGATCTCACCCGGACTGGGGACACCCACAAGGAACAAGGTCCCCACTCTAACAGCCAGCCCAAGGAAACACCAAGACACACCAGAACTGGCAAGGCCAGAAACACCACAAGCGTGGCATGTCCTCCACCTGGCCAGGCCCCAGGAAGACATGCACGCGAGCCAGAAGCAACCGGGATGCCACGCACCAGCTGTAAAGGGCCGGTCAGCAAGACAGGACCGGCCACGAACAATAACTGCCTCCCAGCAAGCCTGTCATCCCAGGAGACAGACCAGGAAACCCCCGCCCACACAGTCAGGCAGCTGGGCAGGGTGAGGAGAGAAGAAACACCACCCCAGCCCAGCTTTATTGATAAAATTGCGATCATCAAGGCCAACATATCACCCCCCCCCCCACTTTCCTCAGTCCTCAAGCACCGTCTAATACTTCTTACCTGGACCAGATACCTCTCCTGACAAGGGAAACCCTCCTTCCTTTGTTGGTCCGAGTTAAGTCAGGTTCCCCCTCGGATATTTGTCCTGCCCATGTTCTGAGAGAGATCTTTTTAGCCTGTCCTCAGCCCCCTCTTGTTTTTTTAAACGACTCCCTAAAACATGGTGTTGTTCCTAAACTTCACAAGTCGGCAACTATAATTCCCACCTTAAAAAAGCCTGGCGCTGATCCTTCCTCCCTGTCCAACTATCGACTAAGCATGGGCGAATTTTGCGAATCTGGCGTTCGCGAATTTGCGTATTTGCGAACTCGCAATCCGCAAAATCCACGAATTCTCGCAAATTTGCGGATTTTTTTTTTGTGTTTCCAAGGCTTTCTGCCAGTTCGCAAGGGTTTTGTGCCAGTTCGCAATTGTGAACTTACTTGTCGGCTCGCAACGGTCGCGACTATGTTGTTTCTAAGTCTGGTTCATCATCACAGGTTCACAGCACCCTCTTTTTCACCACTGCCACCCTGTTTCACCCATGCCACCCTCTGGTACATCAATGCCACCCTCTGGTTCATCACTGTAGATTATGGGGAGGAAAAGCAAGCACACCTGCCCTGCTTCAACTGACATGAATTAATTTGGTGTTGATTTATTAATGTGTCACTGTTTTAAAATTCCAGTCTGGCACCTGCTTCCTTATCTGTAATTTGCTTTCTGTTGCAGTGCAATTTTTTTTCCAGGACCTTTGTGGCCTACTTGTAGCTATTCTATGAGCCTGCTGTGAGGGTCAGAGCAGGGTCATAGATTTGTTGCAATTAGCAACTGAACTCTGGAGAGCCCCGGTCAGGAAGCACTACAGGGAATGGTTACTAATGATGAGTTTGAATTTTTGCACCTGCTGAGTGCTTTCAGTTTTGCAAAACTCGTTTTTCTGCAGAACAGCAACTGTAATGCCCCAAACAAACATAGGCAACTGAACTCTGGAGGGGCCCCTCAGGAAGTACTACAGGGAATGGTTACTAATGATGAGTGAACTTTTGCACCTGCTGAGTGCTTTCAGTTTTGCAAAACTCATTTTTCTGCAGAACAGCAACTGTAATGCCCCAAACAAACTTACTTGTGAAAGTTGATTTCTAATCCAAAAGTGATCCAAAGAAAGTCAAAAGGCCTCAAATCCAAAAAAGTGCAGGCAAATGTCAACCTGAGGAGTTATTCTGATAAAAATCATCATTTTCAGAAGGTCTATGCTGCTTGCTAGTGGATTTCTTGTGCAGAATTGCAAATTTTGTAATTTCGCGAGTGCGAGATTGTTGCTGCCCGCCGCACCTACATGTTCGCAATTGCAAACTCGCGCGATGCGTCGCCAAACTCCCGCGGGATCCCGCAGCAAGATCCAAAATGGCGCAGCACTCGCAAAATATCGAGAAAAACAACTCGGCAAACGCTGAATGACGGTAAGTGAACGCCGCACGCCGCAATATTGTATCACCAAGAAAAAAAATCTGCTGCGTGCGAATTTGCGGATTTTCGGTAAATTTGCGAGAGTTCGCGGATTGCGTATTTACCGAGAATCCGCAAAATCCGCGAGCGGAACGGATTTTCCGCGGATGCTTACTATCGACCCATTTCCCTTCTCCCCTTTTTGGGTAAAGTCCTGGAGAGCCATGTCACCCAAGCTCTCAGTACCTTTGTGGAAAATAGTGGCTGTTTGGCATCTTGCCAGGCGGGCTTCCGCCCGCTACATTCCACTGAGAAGGTTGTTATCTCCGTTATGGACAAACTTAGAGAAGGGATGGATGCTAATTCTCCCCAGGCCCTGGTCCTCCTCGATCTGTCCGCCGCTTTCGACACGGTTGATCACTCCATCCTTCTCACCCGTGTTGAGGCGGAGGGCATTAGGGGGCCTGCTCTGGCCTGGCTAAACTCTTTTTTGAGAGACCGTACCCAGGTCGTCCATCTCGCCGATTTCTCCTCTCCTCCACACA
Source organism: Lissotriton vulgaris (assembly GCF_964263255.1). Classification (NCBI taxonomy): domain Eukaryota; kingdom Metazoa; phylum Chordata; class Amphibia; order Caudata; family Salamandridae; genus Lissotriton; species Lissotriton vulgaris. The sequence goes on from NC_141687.1 coordinate 1,122,317,455, forward strand.
AGGTGCAGTGTGGTGTTCCTCCAGGCTCTTCCCTTTCCCCCCTTTTGTTTAGCCTATACATCTTCCCCCTCATTTTTGCTTTACAGAAGATGGAGGTCACTGTTTTCAATTATGCGGATGACCTCCAACTTATCTTCAATCTCTCCCACTCCCCAGGTTCTATCTATAATTTCCAATCAGTCATGATCTTCATCAGGGACTGGATGAACTGCAATCATCTTAAACTCAACCCGGACAAAACTGAGCTAGTTCTCACCGGAGGCAGTCACAGTCCCTGGACCCCCATGTTCTGGCCCCTTTCTCTTGGCCCCCCTCCATCACCTTCTTCCTCAGTTAAAACATTAGGGATAACGCTGAACCACCTCCTCACGATGCACTCCCAGATTAGCTCAGTAGTTTCATTTTGTTTTTTCACTCTTCGCACCATTCGGAAGGTTTCTCGTTTTTTTTCCTTCCCGGCCCTGAAACTCATTCTCATGGCAATGGTTCTATCACGCTTAGATTATGGCAACATCTTGTATAATGGCGTCCCTGCTTATTCCCTCCGACGCCTTCAACTGGTCCAAAATCAAGCTGCCCGCCTCATTTATGGTCTCCCCAAATCTCATCACGTCACTCCCCTACTCAAGGCCTTGCATTGGCTCCCCATTAAAGAACAGGTCCTCTTTAAGCTGGGCTGCATGACCTTTCAGGCACGAGCGGGGACTGCCCCCGCCTTTATCAACTCTGCAATCAAGGTCTATATTCCAAGTAGGGAGCTGCGCTCTTCCTCCCAGTCACTTCTCTCCGTGCCTCGGTTTAGGAAGAAAAAATCAGGAGGCACTAAATTCTCTACCCTGACTCCCATCTTTTGGACCACCCTCCCTCTAGCTATAAGATCGGCTGCCTCCTACATAGAGTTTCGTAGGGCACTCAAAACTCTTCTTTTTACACAAGCCTTCTCGCCTTAGCTTTAGCACTTCCTCTGTCCAGGGTTGGTATCCTCAGCGCCAAGAAACCGTGTGGTAGTCCTGCGCTTAATAAATACTTTTAAATTCAATTCAATTCAGCCTTAGCAGCACCAGCAACCACGTCGATTCTGTGAACAGACAGAAAAAAAGAACAGGCGAAATGCTGGGTAAGTACTGCTTATATACTCCTGGCACTGCTCTGGTGTTTTTTACAGTTGTGAGATGGTTATCTGCACTTTGTTAATGAATGGGACAAGGACATAAGGCCCCTGGCGCAATGTCCATTTCATCTAAAGGAAGTCAGCCTACCCATGGTGATGCCTTGGGCACTCTGTAGTAGTATATATTTACCTAATATTAATGGCGGAAGCTAGGCTCTTTGTAATATTTTGAACTGGGGAAGAAGGAAGCCTGCATTAGTTTGAGTCTTTTTATGATGTGTGCATACTTTATGGCAGTCAGTATGTGACAGCTGTGCACCGATGTTTCTCTTTTACTTCTCCCAAATAAATCAATGAGGGTGACATTGTGCGATCCTCAATAAGAGAGGGTTAAAAAGTGGGAATTGATCTGCAAACCCGAGTAGGCTCGGTGATTGCTGCCAGTGTAGTTAGTTCAGGCGGTATTTCTGAGAGTTCCTTGAAAGTAAGGCAAACAGCCAGTGTGAAAATAGTAGGAAAGAAAATGACTACTCACCAGGGTCAGACTGGCCCATAGGGATACCAGGCAATGCCCGATAGGCCGGTTTGACTGGTCAATTTGTGGGCCAGTTTTTTAGTAGTTTGTGGGCCAGTTTTATGGCCAGGTGGGACGGTTATTTCTGTTGATTTTCCTAAAAGTACCCCAAACATTGCCTACAGCAAGCACAAATGCATACGGTCTCCCATTCCTTCCAAAATGCCCATACAGTGTCTTTACAAGTTCAAAATGGGCCAATTTTCTGTCCCAGTCCGACCCTGCCACCCACCACCCCACATTGGTATCTGACCTCCTCAACCTATCATCATTAAATAAGTTTACCATCGGACAGAACCAGCGCTAAACTTGTAAAAAAAAAAAAAGAAAAATTCGCCAGCGCCCATGTCAGGCGGCCACTGCAGCTTGCACTACCCATTTTCCCTGCCAGCGCTGCCAATAAAGATACCAACACAAGTACTAACAATGACACTCCTATAAGTGTGACAATGCAAACTATTCCAGGCCCCCAAAGCTACAAGAGTTGCTTAAGTGGCAGCTATTAGTTATTTTTATTGTATATTGAATTATTAAACAACAGTTACTGTGCTTTACTGGTATCGTTCTGGCAAAATACAGTTGAAACTGCTCACGATGTATCTGCCTCCATGCAGGCCTCCCCTCTAAGAACCTCCTTACCGCTGGTTCGTACTCTCAAAGCTGAAGAAAGACTCCAGCACACCGGGCCTCTGATGCGGGAAATGAGCGCTCCTCTGGAGCGATGCCAGAGACTCCTTCGGCTGTCTTGAATCTCTCCTTGATTGCTCATGTCCTCCACGGTCCCCGTGCGCGCTGCAACAACCTTCCACGACCCGCAGCTTCCAACGTGACTCGGCTCTCCCGTCTCCCACTTCCTGGCTTAGCACCGCTCGAACATTCCGCTGGGTCGTAGTTAGTGCCCTAGAGCGCTCGCCGCCCGACCTCCGAAAAAAACCCACAAACACCGGGGGGGGGGAGAACTTCAGTGATGCCCAAATAATTCTCAAAAAGATGCCCTCCAATCCTCACCGCATAATCTCAGACCATTCAGCTCCTTAACGGGGAAAATTCCATCCGGTACACTGCCTGTGGTTTTCAGAGCGAGGAGCTCCGCAGCAGCCGTCAGCCTGCCGCCGCCATGTTCCTCCCTTCAACCTCAAAGATGTTTTACATTCGTGCTGATTCTCACCAATCCAAGTACCCAGTATCCAAAGGAAGAGTGGGAGAGACAAGGAACAGATATCAGCTCAGGTCCAAGCAGGACCTGAGGAGGCAGGGGGTCTGGGACAAGCTGAGATAGCTAAGAGAGGGGGCCCAATGCCTTTCTCTCCCTATAAACAGAAGAAGATGAAGGTGGGAGTAAAGAACGGTGGAGCAGCCAAAGTAATTAAGCAAGTCCAGGCACAGAAAAGCACTCCCTCGCTTAAAAGCTGCTTCAAGATAATGGAGCAAGAGGTAAACGCTAAGGAAGGCCCAGGAGATAAACCAGGAGTAAAGCTAGGAGTAAAAGTAGCTGACGTCGAGGCCACAGAAAAAGGGGGTGAGGGGATAGAAGAGGTAGAGGTAGAGGTAGTAGAAGCTGGGGATATTTTCCAACCAGATAAAGTGCCTACCCCCCCTAACTTTACCCCTGAAGCATAGGTACACAGTACTGGAGCTGGCCTCCAATGAGGAGGGTTCAGAGGTTATGGCACACTCTGGTCCGGAACGTGACCTTATTCGTAGCTCTCCATCGCTAGAAGCACAGGGGCCTCCAGCTCTAATTGCTCCAACAGCCTCGGTGAGCTCAACTCCTGCCTTATCTATAGCCCAGGCCTCACTGAGCTCTGTGGCCCATTCCACCTCTCAAATTCCCCACATCTCTCTAACAGAGCCTCCATCTTAGTCTTTTCCTCCTTCCACTAGTGTCACACATAGCCCTGCCCCACAAATCAGCGGCACGCCTGTTGAGGTTGAGATTGAGAGGGACAGACTTGGTTTCTTATTCCAAACACTGAGGGAGGACTTGCTGGACAAGTTTGAGATCTCTGAGAGCAACCAAAGGGGGTTGCATGACAGATTTGGTGCACTAGAGGCTAAACTGGAGGGGATAGCATCCCGAACCAGCGTGCTGGAGAGTAAAGTCACTACGCTCTCAGAAACATCGATAGGGAACTCCAAGGATATTGACACTCTTAAGAAACAAAACCGAACACTTGATGATGGACATGGAGAGACTGGAAACGCAAAACCTGCGGAATAATCTCAGAATCCTCAAAATACCAGAAGGGGCGGAAGTTGAGGATATTAAGGGATTTGTGTGCAGGCTACTACGAGAGGATATACTAAAGGATCGGTTAGATATCGACCTAGAAGCCGAGATTCAGCGGGTGCACAGAGACTCCTTCAGGTTGCATCCGGACGGCAAAGCACCAAGGAAGATTTTGGTTTACTTTCAAACATACAGGGTCAAGGAACTTATTCTTAGCAGATGTCTTGCACGTTCTTCTCTCCACTATCGTGCCAACCCCTATCAAATTAGATCCGATATAGGGGGAAAGACGGCTCAAAGGCAGTGGGAGTTGGGCTCCAGAATGCCAGAACTTCGTTCCCTGGGAGCTCAAGTCCAAATGAAATTCCCCGCTCTACTTAAGATCATGTGGAATAATAAGATGCTCAACTGCAACCACCCAGAGGAAGTGGACGAGCTGTTATTAAAAATGAGGAAATAGTCAGTTCCGTGTTACGATTAGTTGCAAGGCTATAAAAATGTAAGGAGTAAAACGACAGATGAATTGTATATTGTAACTCTGTTAGACCTGGAACCTTGGCGTGAGTCTCCCTTCCACTTTTTGCTGATGTGCCTCAGATGTTTTTGCTGGTGTTCGATGCTCAGGGCACTGCGCCACGGCCAATCTGTGCCGCAGTGCAAGTGCTCCCAATGTAAAGTGTATGTACAATTGATTCCCACGATTGGATTATTTGGTTTACTATCAGTCCCCAGTAAAGTGCACAAGGCACTACCGTCCCCTTCATCACCTCACGGCATCACGCCGTCACCATTGTGGACACTAGGCATTACCCACCTTTTGGTCCCTCTCGCCTATATTATCCTGATCGACTCAATTACCGTGTGCGGACTCATGCACATTGAAGTTCTTTAACCTGATTCGGACCGGGTTGGAATTATCACCGGTCCACCGATAACACCATATCCCGCCCTTTTTCAGCCCTGAAGAGTCATTGGGTTAACGCCCTTATTGACGAAACACGTGTCGGCTGGTTTCTTTCTTTATGGATTCTTTTGAATAGGAGAACCAATCACATAATCAATTAAAAAAGAAATAGAAAGAACATTCGTGTGCGATCTCATCCTTGAAAAACTTTACCTTGATTACTCATATCAGTGTATTAGTTGTGTGCGCTTGACTTGACAGTTCATGTAACATAAGGGTCAGCCTTCTCACCCTTTGGTTTCAGAGTTTACAGGGTTTTCTCTGAACAGGCAGCACCAAACAACAATACTATTGCATTACTACTCAACCACTACATGTTGTGCGCCACTCGTTTCTGAATACCAACAACCCTTCGCTGTACTTTAAGTGCACGAGGCGTGTCGGGGTTTGTAGATACAAATGCCGCTAGTGGGCCTGCAGTGCTGGTTGCGCCACCCACAGAAGCGGCCTCGTAAGATATGTCTCGGGTCCAGCATTGCTGACCCCGCGTACAGTCCCGCACTGTCACGCTGACTGTGCAAGTGCCAACACTTACCAGTCCCAGAACCTTCCCTCACCTTCATATCAGTCACCCCTATGGTAGGCCTACGGGCAGGGTGCATTGTAAGCGTAAGGTAGGACAGGCCTAGAGTGTGGCATGTCCTAGTAGTGAATTACCGCCTCTCTCGTTCTTCACTATTGAAGGGCTACCGGTTCTCTTGGGCCAGATGAGCTGTGGGAGCTATTACACGCTATAGTCCGGGCAGGCTCAGGGAACACGGTAGCAGGTCGAGTTTAGTATGCCTGAACTCAGAATAATAAAATACTTCCTTTAGTAAGGTTTATTTCAATATCCTGTGTTTGCAAATGCTACTTTTAGAAAGTTAGCCTTTGCTCGCCTAACTGTTCAGCCCGCCTCTGCTAGGATGTGTATCTGCTGTCTGGGTTTGTGTGAGTGACAGGGCTGGGAGATTCCCGGGGGATAGTCGGGTGCTCAGGAGGGTGAATGAGATGCTTACACCAGGATGGGTGGGCGGAGTAGTCATTGACTCGGAATAGGGTTGTGCTCCACTACCACAATGCTGGCTCCACCTCCTGCGGAGCGTCTGATGTCTCTGCCCTGCACCCTGAAAGAAGACGGCAGCGTCCTGCCAACAAAGTACTTCAGAACCGGGTTGAACCAGGCGCAGTCGTTTGCGTCTTTGATTTTGCGCATGGTATCTGGTACGGGGACTTCTTGCTGGTCCACCTGTTAGATAACATAGCAATATAAATGTATTGCCTAGTAGGATTATTTGTCCGCATTCATTGCAGACACTAATGGCCTTTTGAGTTACATACCTGAAAAAACGATTTCTTTCAATCCCTGTATTTGATATATAAACAGGTCTTCACTTTATCCTAGGGACTTTTGGCTGGGTACACGTTTATGTGAAGAAATCTTGTATCCCAGAGCCTATTGATGTGAAAAATACACGCACTTAGTGTTTTTAGTAGAATTCGCAGCATGTCAGTATTTATTTCTATCCCCTATTTTTCAAACTATGTTATATTGACATTTGTTCTAACTGTTCCTATTTACAATTGCGGAACACTATTACTCTCTTTCATTTGCCGTGATTAAGTTAAGAGTAACTCTCTCAAATGTCGAAATAGTTCGAGCGTATACTCCCAACCATACTGTTGAGTCCGCTAACCGTCGAAAAGGCCACTCGCCATTGCCTTTCCACTCACTTCAGTGCTGCCTTTGCCACCTGCAACTCGTCACTGTACCACGGGGCAGATATCTGAGTGCGGCCACCTACTTTAGCACAAGAGAGTGGAGCTGTGCAGTCAAGTGCCTCAGTGATACGATTGCAGAGGTTAAGATTAGCAGTGTCCGCATCGTCCCCCCCGGACTCCCTCCTTTAGTGAGTGCCGCACAGAACTTAGTCTGCGAGAAGTTTGCCCATCTCCGCCTAGAGTGGTATAGCGGAGCTGGCGTCAGTGATCTAGTCCCTGGAACGCGTACAGAGAATGGTACCAGATAGTGATCCGACCATGGAATGGGGATAGGTGTCATTGCTTCTATATCCCCCCAATTAGCAAATATGGGGTCTAGCAACTAACCCAGCTGGTGGGTGGGACCACCTTCTATCTGATTCAGTTGGAGGTTTACCAGCGCCTGCAGAGGTCCTTGGTAGCGTTGTCAGTGGGTTTAATAAGGTGGAGATTAAGATCCCCTAATACCAAGATTTTATCTCCACGCAGCGCCGCCTCCATGATGCCTTCTACTAGACTCTCCCAAAACCGAGCCATAGGGCCTGGGGGTCTATAGATAAGAAAGCCCTTCAACCTACAGCCTTCATTTACTTTAACGGTGAAACTCCCCGCCTCACTATCTAAAATGGGGGAAGTATCCAGTTGACATCGTAGACTATGCTTAGCTACGATGGCGATACCCCCTCCTCTGCCAGCGGGTCTATCCTGCCTCTGCATGGTATAGCCCTCCGGTAGTGCTTCTAAAGCATCAGGAGTCGAACCTTCATCCAGCCATGTCTCAGTGAGAAACAAAAGATCCCATTGTCTCTCAGTGAGTAGGTCGTAGAGGTCTAGTCTGTGCTTCCGCAGGGAGCGTACGTTAGGCAGACCACAGGTCAGAGTAAGGCCTGCTGATGCAGCTTTCTACCTAAAGCATAGGTCTAAGTAAGATATTCTTTCTAATATCTAGATAGATTGAGACTAGGTACAATGAGTGCCTAACACTGCATAGACGAAGACAAACTCTCAACGTAACAAGACACTAATTGTTTTTATTTTAATTTTTAGATAGTTCTAATCCATAGGTTTGTCCTGAAGAAGGTGCCTAAAAGATCATATCGCACCGAAACGCGTCAACAAGGGACTACCCACGATAGTACACATTCAGAAGTTTTTTAATTGTATGAATTACTGTTTTAATTTGTTTTTCGAGCATTAAAAAAGAATAGGATTCTTTTTGTATTAGATTAGGGAAATGCTCGTAATTATATGTTGGATGTTAAATGTTTTGTGATGAATTTTATATAAATGTTTTTAACACCATAAAAATAAATGTTGAGAGAAAGAAGCTATTTCAGTGTTGTGTAGTAATAAGTACCTAAAACGTCTATTTGTATACAAGTAATATAAAACTTGAAAGTAGACCAGTTGGTCACAAATCCTAAAGTCAAATAACACAGAAAGGAATCTCATTTTGCTATAATGACTCTTAGTATGGCATCTAGTAGTAAATTCCTTTCCTGGAATTTGAATGGTATAGGGAGCCGGAAGAAACAACAAAGAGTGTGTGAATTCTTAAAAAATATTGAGGCTCATGTATACCTTCTACAAGAGACCCATCTTGAAGCAGAGGTGTGTGGTCAAGTATTTGCAAAACTCAGCTGGGTTCAGGAAGTTCTTTGTTCTAAGCAAAAAGGTTCCACTAGAGGAGTGGCTATGATTGTGCGAGCAAATAAGGGAATTAGGGTTCACAACTGGGGAACTGATCAGTCCGGGCGATGGTTGGTGGCAGTCCTCTCTATCGGCAGCTCTATTTTCTCATGTGCTGTTTATTATGGTCCTAATGAAGATAACTCCGGCTTTCTTCGAAAGTTAGAGGAGTATATGATACAGCACACAGCTCCAGTTATATTAGGAGGCAATTTTAACCTTATATTGGACTCCCAATTAGATCATACCTCTAAACCCAAATATAATTCCCCAAATAAATCTCTTTTAGCCCTGAAGAATATTATGAAGGACTTTACTTTACAGGATGCCTGGAGAGTTAAGCATGGTAACCTCAGGGAATACTCTTTTTATAGCAAAAAGTATAGACAATACTCCAGAATAGATTTTTTTCTTTTAGACCAAGCTTTTTTGCCTGATATTGTTTCAATCTCATATATCCCTGTAGGTCTGTCGGATCACTCTGTGGTTGAGCTAAAAATTAACTTTAAGATTAGCCCCTCAGAGTACAGGTGGACCCTAGATAGAACTATCCTTCTAGACGATGAGACTAAAATTAAAATCAGGGGGAGTCTGTCGGAGATTTTTCTATTTAAGGAAGGTACAGCTTCAGAACAAACAGTTTGGGACACGCTCAAGTCCTACTTAAGGGGTATTCTTGGTTCACATATGGCATTAAAAAGAAAACTTAGGAAAGAAAAAGATATTTATGATCTTGATTTGATTAAAAAGAAGGAACAACAATTACAGTTGGCAGTCCTGGAAGATAGAGGCAGGATTCTGGCTCTCGAAAAAGAGCTTTTAGAGTTACAGACAGGCTTTAAAGCACAAGCTGATAAGATAAATAAGGACAAGTGGGAAGTGAGTAAGCTTCGTAATTTCGAATATGGAGAGAAGTGTGGCTCTCTCCTGGCCTGGAAGGCTAGGATGGAGAGGAGCAGGAATAACATTAGTTCATTAATCCAGCGAGATTTGGGGCTGCTCCTAACAGAAGATGTTGACATCAGGAGAGAGGCTAGAGGATTCATGGAGGAATTATATCAAGATTAGAATAGACAGGGGCGGGAAGAGCTGGAAAAATGGTGGGCTTTGAGAGAGTTACCCCAGTTGAGTGAATCCGATAAAGGCTTTTTAGTCACTGAGATTACGGAGGTGGAGATACGGGCCCAGTTGAAAAAGATGTTCAGGAACAAGGCCCCTGGTCCAGATGGACTGCCGACGGAGGTGTATAAGGATAATTTGGATGAAATCCTAGCCCCATTGCTGGCACTTTTTAACAAATTTTTTTTGCAGTGGGAGCACACTCCAGCCTCTTGGTCAGAAGCCACCATTACTTTGATAACAAAAATAATAATGACCCAAAAAAAAAGAGTCATATAGACCTATTTCTCTTCTTAATTCAGACTTGAAAATTTACTCTGGCATACTTACATCTAGACTGGCGAAAATAATTAAGTCCATGATCCACCCAGACCAGAGGGGGTTCATACCAGGCAGTCAACTTAATGAACTCACGTTCAAAGTTGTAAGAGCAATAGACATAGCAACAGAGAGAGGGCTGCCGCTTGCCATTGTCGCGATTGATGCAGCGAAAGCTTTCGATCAGGTTAACTGGCTATTCCTATGGAAATCTATGGCAACATTTGGGTTCCCAGATACATTCATCAAAGGGATTGAGATACTATACAGGGGTCCCCGGGCCAAAGTATTAGTCAACGGCAGCTTGACTGAATGGTTGAATATCTCAAAGGGAACAAGGCAGGGTTGCCCCCTGTCTCCCCTCCTCTTTGATATTTATATTGAGCCTTTTGTCTGCTCCTTGATATCAGATCCAGTAATCACACCGTTTAAAATGGGGAACTTGGTGCTTAAGACGGCACTATATGCTGACAACCTTCTCCTTTACACGTCTAACCCCGTTGAGGCCATCCCCAGGTTATTTGAATTGGCCGAGGAGTTTGGCACAGTGTTGGGGTACAGAATCAATAAAGATAAAACTGACATAATGAGCTGGAACAACTCAACCCCGATACCAGAAGCTAAATTAAAAATCAGATACCTGGGAATTTACCTTTCTCACAACCTAGAGGACGTCTCGAAAATTAGCTGGCAAACGGTGGTAAAGGAAGTAAGGAAGCTCTTGACTAGATGGAACACTCTACCTCTTAACATGTATGGTAGAGTGAACCTAGTCAAGATGATAATTTTACCCAAAATTACCTTCTTATTCAATTCCATCCCCCTAAACTTTAATAAAAAGGATATCGCCAACCTTCAAGGGAGGATTGGTTATTTTATTTGGGCCACTAAGTCCCCAAGGATTGCCTGGAGGAAATTGAGAAGGGGACTGAAATTGGGCGGGCTGGCTCTCCCTGATTTACTTTTTTATTGTTATGCTTTTCAGTTCAAGAACTTCAGACTTTTGGCAAATAAGTTGGACTCTTCTTCTCATGGTAGACTTTTTCATGCTATGCTATCAGACCTGCCACATGGCTTAGATTTCTTTCTCTATAAATTTGGGGACCAGAAGTTTCTTAAAAAGGTTCGTCTGAAGCTCCTTCGGACAGCACTTAATATTTGGCAATCAATGCGTAGAATCTTGGATATACCCTATTACCACTCTCAGGCCCCAATATGGGATTCCCCAGGTACACCAGACTGCTTATTAGATCGGCTGGCTCTCCCACTGAGAGCAGCAGGCCTTACGAAATGGGGGGACTTGTGTAACAACTCGGTACTATTAAGTTGGGAATCCCTATCCAACCTAACAGAGGGCTCCATCACAAGATTTACATTTTATCAGCTGTCTTCCTGGTGGGGGAGGCAGTGTTGGGCTAACGAAGAGGAGTTCCCAATTTTGGAATCTATTAATAGGGGGAGAGGTAGGAAAGGGGAGGTTGCATTCTGGTACAATACATTGGTGGGAGCGAAAGACAATCTAGGAGCCGGAACCATCAAGTTATGGGACAATTTCCCAGTCCAGAACCCTGAGGAGATGCTGAAGGTTTGGATGGACTCATTTACACTTTCTCAAAAAATCATAAAACCATCTAACCTTAGAAGAAACCACCTATTCACGGTATATAGGGTTTATTGGACCCCAGCGAAACTTTCTAAGATCTCAGCAGAAGTGTATTTTTGTCCAAGATGCAGGTTCCCAGCTGCAGACAATAGGTACATATTTGTCGACTGCCCTGAAATCACTAGCTACTGTAGACAGGTGTGTGGGTTCCTAGAAGTGGTTGTATTATCACCATTCACTTGTAGTCCCAGATTGATCCTTTTCGGTCTTCCCCAGGACTTTGACATTAGAAATAGTACCTCACAGTTTATTTTCTACATCACTGTCATTGCCAGGAGGGAGATCTGCAGGGAGTGGAAGTCTGTAAACCCCCCCAGATTCGTAGACTGTTTAAGAAACATCATGGCTGTTAGTCGTTTAGACATGTTGTGTGGCGGGGCAAGTGCCATTAAGATCTGGTCTTCACTAAATGCATGGTCTGAGAGATAACACTCAATGAGTCCAATGATTATGCCATTGGTTTAGTAGTCCTGTGCTCCCAAAGTGGCAAAGTACATCGTGAAGGGGAGTTGGATCAGGAAACGGCCTACCTCTGGGTGACCTCCATCGGCTATCCACAGACTCCAGGGCGGGAACAGTTGGTTTGTGCTAGTGGCCTGGAGAAAGCCCATCTAGAGTTGACATTTTGTGGTGGCATTTATGAGGACACAAAAAAAAACAGTTACTGTGCTCATTTCAAAATTAGACAGGCAGCGCACCCATGTGGCGGACTGTCATAAGTGTTGGTGTTGACAAATATGTACCGTGTGGAGCGCTGGAAACCACAGGCTGAAATTAAGCACTCGGAATCAGCATTCCCTGTTTGCAGCCTAACTATAAAAGTTGGAGTGATTCTTCCTCACTTGGTTTCAAATTCTACACTGATCAAAGAGGTGGTACTCCTTTGAGTACTATTGGAATTCCTGAAATCTGTGGCTGTGTATCACTGACAACCATTCTACCAGAGGTGAGAAGATGGCACCGGGGAAGTCTGCAAGGTGCTCCTGGAGAGGCTCTGGGGCTGCCTCAGTACTAGAGCCTTCCTGGCCTGCTGAGACAGAAGGGCAGAATATACTCCTACATCAGGAGAATGCCCAGAGTTGCCCAGCTGATGTACTTGAGTGGAAGGGACAGCCAAAAAGTATGAACTAACAAGTATGTGTATCAGGAGCTGAGCCAAAGCCTAGAGTGAGTCTCTCTCTGTCCCAAAGTGGATTTTAATCACCATTAGAACATTGGAATGTTGTGAGCTCCATTGAAAAAATGGAGTGCTCCGGGCTTCTAATGGCCATTAGAAGCCTGAAGCTCCAACATTCCAATGTTGTGGTTCACAGCTGTTGCTGTGAAAAAAGGCCTCACAGAGCCAGAGGGGATTTCAGTTCCTTTGGACTCCATGTGGCCTTTGCTTTATTTCTTAGAACATTCTGCCCTGTAGTGGCTGGATGTTCTTATTTTTTTATTTATTGAGCTTATTGAGCGCGACAGCTACCCAAAAAGGGTTTCCCGGCGCTAGAAGATGTTAAACCAAGAGGGCAGAAGAAAGTCTCAGGGAAGAAGAACGTAGCAGGTTACTGGTTAAATAGCCAGGTCTTGATGGCTTTGCGGAAATGATTGTAGCGAGTTTCCAAGCGGAGAGGTTGCGGGAGGGAGTTCCAGAGCTTGGGGCCTAGAAGGGAGAAGGATCTACCTCCCATCCTCGCTCGGCGTGTTTTGGCGACACAGAAAAGGCCTTGAGTGGAGGATCTCAGGCATCGAGCTGGCGTGTAGGTATGCACGAGGGTTTGGAGGTATCTGGGGACATTGCCCCATTTTATTCTATGTATGAGGCTAAGAGTTTTGAATTTGACCCTATTTTCGATTCTTAGCCAGTGGAGTGCCTTAAGGTGACCGGACATACGTTCCCTCCTATGGCATTTGCATAGCAGTCTAGCTGCAGCGTTTTGTACCAGTTGGAGGCGTCGCATGACTGCCTGTGATGCCCCTAAGTAAAGGACATTACCGTAGTCTAAACGGGAGGTGATTAGTGCGTTGACCACAGTTTTTTGTGTGTCGTCCGGGAGCATCCAAATGATTTTTCTGAGCCATCTCAGAATTGTAAAACAGTTAGCTGTGAGGTTGTTGACCTGGGGCTCCATAGTTAGGCCATTGTCATTGGTAATGCCAAGATTACGGACTTGTTGCGACAGGGTTGGTAAGGGGCCCATTTCGGATGGCCAGTGTCTGGGATTCCAGAGGTTTGGGTTAGGACCCACTATTAAGACCTCTGTTTTGCTGCCGTTAAGTTTAAGCATATTAGTGCTCATCCAGGTGGCGATGTTCCTGAGGCCTGTCTGCAGGAGGGAGGAGGAGTCGTGGTCACTGTTTGAGAGGGAGAATACGATTTGTGAGTCGTCGGCGTATGTGAACATTTTAAGACCAGCTGCTTCAGCGATCTGGGCGAGCGGGGTTACATAGAGGTTAAAAAGCAGGGGGCTTAACACCGATCCTTGTGGCACTCCATAGGGGGAGAGATGGACATTTGATGCTGCAGTGCTGGAGGAGATTTGAAATGTCCTGAGTGTCAGGAAAGATGCAATCCAATCTAGAGCCTTTCCTTTAATGCCCATGTTGGAGAGTGAGGTAAGCAGTATGTTGTGGGAGATGGTGTTGAACGCTGCGCTGAGGTCGAGTAAAATCAGCGCAGCTGAGTCCCCTTTATCGACCAGGAGGGGGAGATTTTCCATCACTCCGAGTAGTGTTGTCTCCATCGAGAATCCGGGGCGGAAACCCGATTGGGAGGGGTGCAGAATGTCGTTAGCCTCTGCAAACCTTGCGAGGTGTTCATGGACATGTTTCTCCAAAATTTTGGAGAAGACGGGCAGGAGGGATATTGGACGGAAGTTTGCCAGGATTTTCGGATCAGCCGATGGTTTCTTGAGTAGAGGTCAAACCATGGCATGCTTCCAGGATGCCGGGACCTTAGCTGTGGAGAGGGATAAGTTCAAGGTTTGGCATATCAGGGTGAGTAGTGGGGTGTCCAGGAGTCTGAGTATTGAGATCGGGAGAGGGTCAGTGGGCGAACCAGATTTAACTTTCCCTAGGATTGCTCGCAGACCCTGAACGTCGATCCCGGGCCATGATGTTAATGGCTCATAGGACAGATGAGGTTGAGAAGAGATGTCCTCTATGTTAGAGCCGGGGTCTTGCACCCTTTTAGTTTGAACCTGGGGCTGTTTTAATATATCCTGGTAGATTGTCTCAATCTTCATTGTGAAATATTTCGCTAGTTCTTCACACTGGAAACTGTTCAGAGGAAGAGGTTTGGCTGATGTATTAGAGCCTGCTAACTCTTTTACAAGGTTAGACCTTATAGCCCTCCATAACCCAGGCTCTACTGGCATTAAAGTTCTGCTCCCTTGTTAAAGGTCCTCGCCTTTGGCTTGGACCATTAACGCTGGAGCGGACTTTTAATGACCGATATTGCCCGCTGTGGTGGGCTATAAGGCTATATTGGTGCGGTATGCCTAAGAAAAAGGAGAAGGAGTGACACAGTAGCCGACCCCAGTGCTGGAGTGGGTTTCCTTTCCTCCTGATCACTACTTAAACGGTAGAAGGCTCGCTGTACCCACCAAGCAGAAGGATAGAGCAACACAGTGTTTACTGCGTCCGTTCCCTCTAAATATGGCATGCTACAAAAATATTTTGCCGACTCTCCCGGAGAGCAGAATTTCAAGGAAGACCAAAGAATCAACAGTAGTGGAGGGTGTGCTCTTCACACTTTTTTGGAAGGATGTTTTTGCTTTGGACCCCGCCCCCCCTCCCCAGACAAGGGAGTGCAGCCGCACACGCTGCAGAATTAGGCAAGGCAAAACAAATGAGATATACTAATTATGTGAGGAATATCATGCAGAAGACTACAAATTTGGCAACGCTATTAGCAAAGGGAAAAAAAAGTCATATATATTATCAGCGAAAACCAGAGTCTGTGATTTATATTAAGGGAAAGAAACATTGAGATGACAGTAAGGAACCCTAAATGCAATAAAAAAAATGTAAATTCATTTCACATAGACGGTTACTTTTTATCTTTCAAGGCAAATAGAATGCAGAAGTCATACGTATATATGAATTCACTGAAAAAACGATAGGTGTGAGGTATGGTATAGTTAGTTGGACATTTCACTCGTACAAAACAATAGAAATTCCCCTGTTATAGTTAGTTCAGCTAACTATAACTCGCGCCCCCGCAATGCACTGCTGATGATGTCACATATTAGGTCATTCATGACATGGTCAGTGATCTCACTGATGACATCATTCAGTGAATGTATTTCTCTTTAAACTTTAAATATGTTTTATATGTATATATCAAGCTGTATTGAAGAATGACGGGGTGTATAGGTGTCTGGATGAAGGATTTAATAGGTGTGTGATTGACTGTATAAGTGAGTGATTACATGTGTTTTACTGAGTGCCTAATTGTCTGAATGCCTGTATCAGTATGTCTGTTTTTTGTGTAAGCGGCTTCATATGTTGGTCAGGTGCTATATGAGTGTCTAGATGGGTTGTTGATTGGTTGCCTGAATATTTGTATGGAAGAGTGAGTGTGTTTGGGTGGTTTGGAGGTGTGTGACTCTGTGCATACATATGTGAGTGGCTGATTCACTGGGTGTATGAGTTTAAGAGTGCATGTGGAAACAGCTGTATGGGTGAATGAGTGTGTGTATAGATGTGTTTGTAAAAGATTGGATGTCTCAGTGGTAAATGTCCAAGTAACTACATATGTAAAAGGCAGTGTATGTGAGAGTTGGAGTATATAAATGACTATATGTGAGAGTCAGTGACTGTGACAGTGGCTGCATGGATGAGTGCATACTTGTATTAGTAATTATATAAGAGAGTAAGTATGTGTTAATATCTGTATGAATATATGAGGTGGGATGTGTATAACTCTGTAGGTGAGGGCACGAGAGGGCGCTAGAGAGCTGAGCAAGCCGTTCCTGTGCCGTGCGAGGTGCAGTGAGGTGCTGCTTCTGCCGCTTGTGAGCAACCGTTCCAAGGAGCCGTTCTAAAGCCGTTCCGAGAGCCCGAGAACCCGCTGGTAAGGAGCCGCTGAGGGGGTAGGCGAGAAAGGCGAGCGAGCGGGCGGGCGGAGTGTGCACTGTAACAGCGCTGTGAAAACAACACCACCGCCACCGCTGCCACCGTCACCGCCATTAGGAAAGAGGAGCGTAAGCGGACGAGCGACCGAGGGAGGGGGCGGTCGGGCGGCGTGAGCGCTGTGCGAGCGCTGCGACAACAACACCGCCGCCGCCGCCTCCGTCGCTACAACCACCGACCTCCAAGTACCTGGGCCGGGTAGGGTCAGGACAACGTCAGGACAGCGTCGGACAGCATCTATCCCAGTCACAGCAGCTCAGACGTGGCACCTAGGAGCACCTAAGAGCTCACTAGCAGACACCGCCAACGCTATTAGGGAGGAGGAGAAGAGCCCCTTTAAGCACCAGAGTTCGTGCTGGGAACACGCCGCGGGAAGCACGTGAGGATTTGTGTGCAGGTACTAGCCTGTGAGGAGTCGTGAACGGGCGTGCGGGCGTGCGGGCGGTGTGAGCGCTGTGAGAGCGCTGTGATAACAACACCGCCGCCGCAGTCGCCAACACTGCTGACAAGGAGGGGGACAAGGAGGGGGAAAGCCCCCAAGCCCCAAGCCTTTCAAACAGCTGGGCAGGTCAGGACTGCGACCGCCACACTCAACACTGAACACTCAACACCCGCAGACGCAGTCAGAAGCCAGCGGGCAGCTCCCCAGAGCCCATGAGCTGTGAGTACCAATTTTCCTCATATACTTTTCTTTTGTGGGCATAACCAAACGCTTTTATACAGCATCTAAAGTCAACAAGTCAGTCACTTGGGCGGCCGGAGGTACACACAACTCAAGACTTTCCAAATCAATTAGACAAACAGATACATAAATAAAAAATAAAAAATAAAAATAAAAAATAAAAACCCCAGAATGAGATCCGGCACAAAACGGCAAACTATGCTCAGCAAAAAGCAAGAGAAAACCGACCCAAAATCAATCCCCAAAATGCCCTCAACTTCGTTATCAGACTGTGAGTCCGAGGGAGTAAGGGAGAGGAAAGACACGGGAAAGTTGGTGGCAATACCTGAGAATCCCAGTTCAGCGACGCCTAAACAAGGGCAACAAAAAATTAATACATTATTTTTCCTAAAAGACCCGGTTTCGGCGATTTTTGCCGCAACAATAGAGTCGCAAAATCTCCTGAGCCCAATACTTCCAGACACAACCAAAACGTTACTTGTACCAAGGGTTTCAATCAAGGAAACAAAGCAAATTAATCAATGTTTACAGGAGAGTACTGTAAACTAACAAGGCAATTCTGGTCATACAGTGAAAACCAACACTACGAAAAAAAAGACAGAAATAGTGCAGGCCCAAGTACACAACACATTTAGGGGCATATTACCAACAACTAGCGATAATTTTTGTCTCTAACTTGTTTAGAGACAAAAATTATCGCCGCACATCGGCGATTTTTATCGCAGATAAACCTTGCTATTAGCAAGGTTTATCGCAAATGCGATAAAAAACGGCCGCAATGCATGAATATCGCTGAAAAGTCAGCGATATTCATGCATTATCGAGCAAATGCTCTTAGCCATGTTATCCACCTCCCATTGGATAACATGGCTAAGAACTGCTCAGGGCAGGTGTTAGCTTTTGGAGATATTCGCGCTTAGCGCGAATATCTCCAAAAGTTGGTAATAGGAGATAGCGATGTTAGGGACTGTTTCCAGTAGCTAACATCTTGGCACGCCCACTTTGCATGTCATTAGTGATAAATATCACTGACATGCAAAGCGGGGCCCAAGATGGTCGCTATCTCCTATTAGCTGTCACTAACTGGTGTTAGCGACAGCTTGGTAATAGGGAGATAATTTTATCTCCGCTTTCTTGGCTTTTAAAGCCAAAAAAGCGGAGATAAACCCCCTTGATAATATGCCCCTTAGTCCCTCCGAGAAAATGGAGTCAAAAAAGAAGTGGACTGCAAACCTGTAACTCACTCAAGCTTTCAAGAAATAAAGGACACGAATAATCCAGCAACTTATCTGTCGTCAACACATGGCTTAGACTCGCTTGAGAATCTCTTCGCTAAATCAAGTTTACAAAATACAAGTCATAAAGAGAATTCTAAGAGCAATAAACCAGCAGAAGGGGTGGACTTAGTAGGTTCATTAAGCCAGAAACTTGAAGGGGAGGCAGAAACTGAAGAGCCCCCTTCAATCACAAACACCCCGATGCAGTTTATAACAACTAAGAAAAAAACAAAAAGAGCACTAGACTTTGGGCAATCCACAACCGAATCACCCTCCACAAAGAGGTGCACCTACGAGCTGAAGGCTTCAGCACCGCGAAACTCAAAGGATCACGACAGCAGCCAAAGAATTTTGATTGATAACACCAGTAGAGTCAGTAACGGGGCAATAAAGCAAGCCCAGTCGGACCCCATTCTAATTTCATCGACAAGCAGGATTGAACAGTCCTGCGCAATCTTAGAAAACTGAGACGGTCCTCAACTCAACCCAAATTGGGGGAAATCCCTAATTAGTACACTAGACCAAGCAATAAAGGCACTAAACTTCCAATCGGACAAAATGGAAGTACAGATAGATCTAATAAACATCATCGCTGAGCACATTTCTAACTTAAGCACTAAAGTTGACAATATTAACCTTACTACCCAAGAAGGAAAACGAGGCTAAAAACATAAATAAAAGAAGAGACCACATAAATTCAGGAAACAGATCCCAAACCAAAAATTACGCAAAATCTAGTTGCTGTAACTGTGGCAGTATAATTGAAAAAATGGCCTCCCTTCCGGAGATGCTAATTGGCATCCTGGGAGTAGTGAAATACACTGGTGAACATAAGAGAAAACAGGAGCACAGGGAAGCCAACCAAAAGGAAGAAATTCCAAACGCCCAATCCGGAAACCAACTCCAGGACCGACCCCCTAAAGGGGCCGAGAATAAAACAACTAAAGGTCAAGACGCAGGGGTGTTGGAAAGCCAAGAAGAGCAAATCTACGAAGGCTCGCCTACCCTTCCGACTGAGCAACAGGACAAACTAAAAAAACGTCAACGAAAAAGAGCTAGGAAGGCACGGCCCAAACAAAATGAAAAACTCATTGGAGCCTCAGAACATATTTTCCCAATGTTTACAAAGAAAGTAAGCCAAGGTCCCGATATAAACAAGGACAGGCTTAAAACTCTAGACAGTAGTCTGGACCAACAAAACCTGGAAAGGGTAAGCTTTTCTTTTGGGAACTCTGTAAAGGTGGAAGCAACACAAAAACTAGAACTAAAAACCCTTATTGGGCCAATGGGACTCAAACAACCAAGTGAAGGCACAATTAATCCTAGGCGGAATATAAAGGAAACTCCTCGAACAAGAATTTATGTAGACAACGGCCCAAACGACCGTGACAAAGTCATTGACATCTATATTGACGCTGACAGCACACAGCTTAATTTGCCCTCATCAGAAAGAAAGGAAGTAGAGGAAAAACGCAAACCCAACAAGAAGTACCTGAGCAAAAATTTAAGTACGGACGTAAGGGAACATAAAACCTCTCAACGCAAATACGATCAGAGAGCTTTAAAGATTACGACTAACGCAACAGGTAGGAGCGTTATAACAAAGAGAGACCTCCCCGAACTCGAGCAATTAGTTTAACGTACAGAAATTAGATTCATGAAGCAAACAGATATCAATAGGGAGACACCATCGGCCCACGAAAAAGAAATCAATTCTATAACAGGGCCTTTAAGAACAAAAAACAATGCAATACAGAAGGTGGACATCCTAACACTAACATCAGACGAAATTGAACCAGTTGTAACTTTTATTCCAGAATTTGAAACAAAAGGAAGGCATGATATCCTCAATAGAGGAAACATCTTAAAACTGATTAGGGAAATTCCGGACCTCAAAGGAATAGTTTCCCTAGACATGGAAGCAGTAGAGTTCCAGCAAAATAGAGCAAGGCCAGGAATAGAAAATTCAGTTATTACTTTGAAATCAGAGCTTGCAGCAAAAATCAATGCACACAAAGAAACATTTGAGAATTGGGGAATCAAAATATTACAACATAAGCAACGAAATACCCTCACCCCCTCCACAATAGCCCAGATTACCTCAAGAACAAGGATCCCCAAAGGCCCCAAACGAAATCATGCTTATACACAGCCCGAGCAACATCTCCAGAGAAAGGAATAGAAACAAAAACCATCTTAAAAAATCAGACAATCACATACCGGCTCCAGTGCAGTAATCAAGACTGGTCATGGATCCCGACAGTACTTAGCGAAAAGGGTTCCAAGAACTGACAAAACAACTATAACCAGAAAACAACCAATCCGCAGGCAGAAGGAAAAAACAACAGCGGACTTAATCAATTCATGCTCTTGGAACGTGCACGGTTTTAGCTCCATGGAGCAGGATCACGAAACACAAATTTTGTTTGACGAATTTGACATAATACTCTTACAAGAAACCTGGAATCTGACACAACTAGGATTTCCAGGCTTCACGGACTATCATATACTGGCAGAAAAGCACTCAAAATATGGTCATCCCCGGGGTGGTCTAACAGTCCTTGTTTCTCAGAAATACAACTGGAACCTGGAAATACTGGATGTTGGACTAAACTGGGTTGAAGCAATACAAATCACAATACAGCCCCTGCACCAATTGCTAATCTTAAACATTTATATACACCCAGACCGCAAAGCAAAAAAGGAAAAATTGGAAACACTGTTAAATCTGATCAAAACCTTACAAAAAACCAATAAACAATGCTCCATGATAATTTCAGGAGACTTTAATCTTAATTAACTTAGCACCAATATGGGCAGAACGAAAGAGAGAAAAAAGGGTAGCATTTGCGTCCACTCTAACGGAACGGGGGAAGATAACTACAATGGGCCTAACAATATTAAACAGTAAAAAAAGAAGGTCTGACTCAGCCGTGCCCTACCTATGTGAGCGATACAGAAAAGGGGGTGTTCATCACCACCCCCTTTTCTGAATCTACCTATGTGAGCGGCAATGTCAAATCGACTCTAGATTTCACACTTGTAACAACGACCCTGATAAACTCAATCGTGGAATATTTAATAGTCCAGCCCGTGGAAAGCGATCATTACCCACAAATCCTCAGGTTGGATATCGCTGCAGCTAGAGCAGAGAGAATGAGTTCATTACATCAAAAAACTGAAAAATGTAACCTGCGAAAAATAAAATGGAGGGGTGGAGAAACACAAAAAATCATGAATACGGCCACCAACTTCATGTTGAAACATGGGAGCTTTGAAAATCGGAGACCCTACAAACAACTGGGAAAACTTGTTGGAGGAAATAAAGGAAAACCATTCAGCTCAGCCGAGAGCAATCAGAGATCCTATAAGAAAACCAGCGCCCTGGTTCAATGCGGATCTAAACCAAGAAAAAAGAAAATTAGCCAGGGCTCAACGATCGGCTGCAAAGGGTCAATGTACAAATATTGCAGACCTCAGAAACATGAGAAAGGCATACCGAAAAAAATTATGGGCAGCAAAAGCCCAACACAAAGAACGGGTATGGACAAAGCTACTGATTTCCAGCAAAAAAGCATCTTCTAGAGAGTTCTGGGGAATCATCAACGAACTAAATCTGGGCCAGGCACTGCAACAGGATCCTGGGATCAGCAACATGGAATGGGAGACATACGTGAAGAACCTTTACTCAACAAAGGATCCCCAAAGAATTGAAAAAAAACAACAAGGGAGACCAAAGGAGATCAAAGCCTACAGTTTAAAATTGCACGACAGAGTTACCTCAGAACCAAATCTCAAATTTGAAGGACCCTCGATCACACAGGCCCAAATAAAAAGGTTAATTCAAAAATTAAAATCAGAAGGGGCTCCGGGGCCGAATGGCCTTCCAACTGCAGTCTATAAAACAAACACAGACTTCTGGGCCGATCTTTTAGCTACACTCTTCAATCACATCCTAAAAATAGGAACTCTTCCGGAAACAAGGAGAGGAAACATCATCCACTCAATCCACAAGAAAGGAGACCGGAAAGAGCCAGGAAATGATTGACTAATTTCCTCAATAGACGTTGAAGCCAAGCTGTACGCCTCATGCCTGTTGAAAGAGCTGCAGGACTGGGAAAGATCAACAAAAATAATCCCCAGGTTTCAAATCGGTTTCAGACTGGGGATGGGGACTACTACTAACCTGGTCACCCTGGGCCTGCTAACTGATAACGCCAAAAAAAGAAAACACCAACTATATGGTTGTTTCGTTAACATAAAATCAGCCTTCGACCATGACCATGTAAGCAGGCCAAGGCTCTGGAGCAAATTAAGAGAGTGGGGGATGCCGGATTACCTAATAAATGCAATCACCAGCCTATACAGTGAAACATGGGCGAAGGTCAAACAAGGGGACGGTAGCAGCCTTACTCACAAAATCGAGACACAAGACGGTCTAAAACAAGGTTGCGTCCTTGCCCCCTTGCCCCCAGTCTTTTTAATTTATATATTGCCGACATCGGACGAAAAATAGACACATCTGAAAGTCATGCACCGAAACTTGGTAATGTTCCCGTGCCTATAATGCAGTACGCTGACAACATAGTCTTACTAAGCAAAACACCCGTCGGACTGCAACGCTTAGTGAACATGTTAGCCTCATATTTAGAAGAGGAAAACCTGCAGTTGAATAAAAACAAAACCAAAGTGCTACGAATCTCGGAGTGGAAGAAATTTAAATATACATGGTCAATCAACAACTCCCTTCTTGAAGAGCAGGACTTGTACAAATATTTGAGGATGACCATTGAGCGGGGCAATACAAAATAAAGGCTCATACAGGTACTAAGAGGGAAGGTGCAATCATTAATATATGCATATAGGCAATTGCAAAAGACAATAGTAGGTCCAAACTATATGCATCTACTCAAAGTTATGGCTGCACAAATCATTCCAACCTTGTCTTATGGACTAATCGGATGGATCGGACGCGAATCAGCGATCCTAAACAACCTACAAAATAAAATATATAAAGTGGTGTTTGGGTTGCCAAACGCAGCATCGCCAGCCCAAGTTCGATTAGAATTTGGCTTACAAAATCAAGATACTAGGTCGAAGTCCACATTTGTAAAATTCTGCCATAAGATCCGAACCGCACCTAGAGACTCAATGGACAATCTATGCTGGGAGAAAATAAACTTTTTGGCAGGTAGGCCCAACACCAATCAATGGGGCGAATTTCTTAATCAGAGTTTGACAACATTGGGCCTCCACGAAGTGTGGAAAAAAAACATCGACCACAAGCAGTTCTGCAAAATAGCAAATGGTTCGGCAAAAAGGATTTCCTTGCTCAAAGACAAACAAACTCTAATTAAATGGAGACATGCTTGGACAGTAGTTAACTCTTACACCACCCAAAAACCGCAAGTTTTTCTAGCCCTACACTACTGCCAACACCTAAAAAAAACGCTAATAGCGTATTGTCTGGGCACGCATTATTCAAAAAATCTAACGCCTTCTTGGAAACAACAACCAGAAAGCGCTAATTGCAGACTATACAGATATAAGAACGAAACAGTGTCACACATATTATGTGTATGCCCCGCGCTGCAGGTTTTAAGAAGAAGATATCTTTGGGCAATTTTCAACATATTGAAAATCCGCACCTGCAGGCAGGCGGTGATATGGTGGCTAAGTGGCGTCTCACCCACCCTTTCATGTCGGGGAATCAAATTCATGGCAAAGGCAACAAAGCAGTTACAAGAAAAGGAACAGACATAAGGAAATTTTCCGTCTCGAACAAAAAGAAGTACAGGGATAGAATCCAAAGGACAAAAGTGATACAGACGGACTTAGGACGCTTTTTTACCAAGTAACATGATAACAGAAAGATCATTTTTTGATATATAATAATCCGATTACATTTCAATTTTTACTTGCTTTTATATTTGTTGTTGCACGGTTTTTATTGCTTGTAAATATTGTAATGATTTTAATTAATCACACAAGAAAATCATGATAATGATGATGAACTCTGTAGGTGAGTAAATGGAACTGTGATTCATTCTTTCCATGTCTGACTACGATGAGTGCATGACTGAGTAGGATGAATGGTGGTGTGGCTGTGTTTGTATAGCTGTATAAGTGCATATTATAGTGTTGTAAAGATCAGGGACTACTTGTATGAATCGATGTATGGGTGAATGAGTGCATGTGTCTGTAGATCTAGGAATTAGTGAGTGCATTTGTAGTAACTGGTTTTGATGTCTCAATGGTTTTGAAAATGGAACTCTGTATTTTATAGGGGCTGTATCAAAGGTTATATTCGGGTGTGAGGAGGTGCATCATATTGACACGTGGATGATGTCATCAGTGAGGTCATAAGTGATGTAATTTGAGATGTCATCAGTGATGTCATCAGTGATGTCACTGACCATGTCATGAATGATGTAATATGTGACATCCTCAGCAGTGCATTGCGGGGCGTGAGTTATAGTTAGCTGAATTAACTATAACAGGGGAATTTCTATAGTTTTGTATGAGTGAAATGTCCAACTAACTATAACATGCCTCAAACCTATGGTTTTTCAGTAAATTTCTAAGGTTTTTTAAATGCTAATTTCTAATTATAAAGTGCCTGAAACCTATGTTTTGTTCAGTGAATTTCATTTTTTTTTAATGCTAACTTCTAATTATAATGTTAAAAAAACTATGTTTTTCTCAGTAATTTTGATTTTTTTTATTATTTTGTAACTTTAATATCCTAAAAATAGTTTTTTATTTTTTTTTATTTATTGTTTAAACTATATAATTCTTCGTGTTTTTAAAATATGAAACAGCTTCATACAGTATGAAAGGCAGCCCAGCCCAGAGCCACATCTGAAGATCAACGGATTGGTGTCAGTACAACGCGATGTATTACAACGCGTTCCGTTACAACGCGATTTTTACATCGCAAATACCATTACAATGCATGCCATTACAACGCATGGCATTACATAGCAGATACTTTTACAACGCATGGCATTACATCGTAAGTATAGGTAAGTATATCTTTTTTTAAAAAAATGTAATAAAGTTAATTAAATTAATTTAAAATAATAAAAATAATATAACATTTTTTAAACAGTAATTAATTTAATTATAGTAATTTAATTAATATTAAAATTGATATAAATTTAAAATATTTAAAATAATATAATTAATGAAAAATAAAAAAATTATAAATAGAAAATAATAAAATGTAATTAATTACAATAAATATAATTATAATTTAATTAAGTTAAAAATAATACATAATATAATTATAATTAATAAAAATAAAAGAATTTAATTAATTATACATTTTTAAATAATATAATTTAATTATAATCGTTTATTAATAAAATTAAATTAATAATTGTAAATATAGTTATTAATGTAATTAAATTAAATAAAATTAATTTAATTAATTTAATTTATATAAAGTCGTAATACCCCTGTACCCCAAAACCCAAACCCTGCCCTAAAACCTAAAACCACCCCTGTACCCCAAAACCCAAACCCTGCCCTAAAACCTAAAAACACCCCTGTACCCCAAAACCCAAACACTGCCCTAAAACCTAAAAACACCCCTGTACCCCAAAACCCAAACACTGCCCTAAAACCTAAAAACACCCCTGTACCCCAAAACCCAAACACTGCCCTAAAACCTAAAAACACCCCTGTACCCCAAAACCCAAACACTGCCCTAAAACCTAAAACACCCCTGTACCCCAAAACCCAAACCCTGCCCTAAAACCTAAAAACACCCCTGTACCCCAAAACCCAAACACTGCCCTAAAACCTAAAAACACCCCTGTACCCCAAAACCCAAACCCTGCCCTAAAACGTAAAAACACCCCTGTACCCCAAAACCCAAACACTGCCCTAAAACCTAAAAACACCCCTGTACCCCAAAACCCAAACCCTGCCCTAAAACCTAAAAACACCCCTGTACCCCAAAACCCAAACACTGCCCTAAAACCTAAAAACACCCCTGTACCCCAAAACCCAAACACTGCCCTAAAACCTAAAAACACCCCTGTACCCCAAAACCCAAACCCTGCCCTAAAACCTAAAAACACCCCTGTACCCCAAAACCCAAACCCTGCCCTAAAACCTAAAAACACCCCTGTACCCCAAAACCCAAACCCTGCCCTAAAACCTAAAACACCCCTGTACCCCAAAACCCAAACCCTGCCCTAAAACCTAAAAACACCCCTGTACCCCAAAACCCAAACCCTGCCCTAAAACCTAAAAACACCCCTGTACCCCAAAACCCAAACCCTGCCCTAAAACCTAAAAACACCCCTGTACCCCAAAACTCAAACACTGCCCTAAAACCTAAAAACACCCCTGTACCCCAAAACCCAAACACTGCCCTAAAACCTAAAAACACCCCTGTACCCCAAAACCCAAACACTGCCCTAAAACCTAAAAATACCCAAACACCCCAAAACATATACATCAGTACCCCAAAACATATACTCCTATACTCATACTTATTTTAAAAAATACTTAAATTAATATATTTAATTTATAATATTTACAAACGAAATAAATATTTTTTAATAATTAATAATAATTAAATCAATTATAAAATAATAAATAAAATTAAAAAAAAAAATAAATACTTACCAATACTTACGATGTAATGGTATGCGTTGTAATAGCATCTGCTATGTAATGCCATGCGTTGTAATGGCATGCATTGTAATGGTATTTGCGATGTAATAGCTGCGTTGTAACAGCATTACGTTGTAAAAGATGCGTTGTAGCGGTAACACACCAGATCAACACATGTCATAGACCTACTGATCAAGCATCTCCAACACCCAAGAACGGCACAACACCCACCACCACCCCCAGGACCCCCCCTTCCTCTACCACTGTGGACAAGACAGTGAACTTTCCAAAATTGCCATGGCCCCTCACCCACACAATAGCTTAATATTGGGACAAGTGTAAACAAACTATATGTGAAGGAAGCAATTCACCCATAAATAACAATGCACACAATGCAAAGTGTAGCGGTGAAGTGCTGGACACATCGCAGTATGCACAACACACACCTCTCCATGTGCATACATACTACTGGTGCTTGTAGTGTTGTGGACAGTGGACCCAACCATGTTACGTCAAACACTAGGGAAGATCTCAGTCATGTAGCTGTGTCTTCCCCCCATGTAAGCATAAGCGTAACCGGAGTGGGCTGGTCCGACCTATGCCACTTCAGCTTAAGAGTGGGAATAAATAGGCTGGAGCTCAGGGTGTAGGTCACTTGTGGGAAAGCCAAAGCATCTGCCAGGGCAGTGCCCCTCACCCTGCCACGAGGCTGCCGTCATGACTGCCAGCCTCCTCAGCGAATCGCTGGCTTCCGCCACACATGCCCCCAGCTGCACAGCACCGCAGACTTATGTCTGTACAAACTACTGCCTTCAATATACACTGCGGACAGCAAGGCTCATAATTTAGATCGAGTCCCGATTGCAGATGACGCAGCCCAGTCCGCAACACACATTGCTCAAGTCAATAACATATGGCTGTGGGCCCTTCCTCACCGCTGGCTCCGGCTACACTCCACTGAGTAGGGCTCACAATTCAGATCAAGTTGCGGTTCAAGATGACGCAGACCAGTACGCAACCGACATTGCTTAAATCAACGTCACCTGCCTGTTGGCCCTTTCTCACCGCTGCCTCCACTGCTGTAAGTAGGGCTCACAATTCAGAGCAACTCCCAATTGCAAATGACTCAGTCCAGTAGGCAACAGACATTGTTACCAGTACGGCCTGCCCGGACGAGGCATCATCAGCACAGATGATCCCACAGGTGCAACTGTGTCCTGAGTCCTGAATGGCAGTGACCCCAAGTCTGTGGCGGCGACCACAGCACCAGTCTCCCTTTGATCAGTGAGGCGGATTTCCATATGAAAGGCCGGCGACACATGGTGCCACGAACCCCGTACAACAGAAGGCGTGACACATCCCGCCACTAACCCTGTTCAACACAAGCCGATCCCACATGTGCAACTGTGTCCTGAGTCCTAAATGGCAGTGACACAAATCCATGGCAGCGACAACAGCAGCCGACTCCATTCGATCAGTGAGGCGTATATTCATACGGAAGTCTGTCGACACATGGTGCCACTAACCCTATACAATACAAAGCGCGACACGTGGTGCCAGTAACACTGTTCAACACAACCCAATCTCACATGTGGAACTGTGTCCTGAGTCCTGAATGTCAGTGACCCGAACTTCGTGGCAGCGACCACAGCACCAGACTCCCTTCGATCAGTGAGCCATATTATTACTCAAAAATCGAATTCAGGCAGAATTCAATAGACAAAAGACATTGCTCCAAATGTGCCCCCCTGGACCATGCATCATCGCAGGGTACGTACAAGCTGACCGGCAAAGGTACTACTAACTCACTGAACCATAAGTCATCGCCACATGGCCGTATTGAAGCAGAATTCAATAGAAAAAACATAGCTCCAAGTGCGGCCTCTCAGGACCAAGCTTTATTGAGGTATATGTACATGCTCAGTGCCAAAGGTACAACTAACTCAGTGCACCATAAGTCATCGCCACGTGGCCTTATTAGCGTGGAATTCAATAGACAAAAGACATTGCTTCGAGTGCGGCCCCCCTGGACCACACTTTATCACAGGGTACGCACACGGTAAGCGCCAAAGATACTACTATCTCAGTGCACCATAAGGGAAAGAGAACAGTTTTATGTGAGCAGTGAGGAATACTATCACTCGAAAATCACCCAAAAATACTTATAATATGAAAAGAACAGAACAGTCGAAGTACATTAATGATTACAATGCGGTGATTTAGAAGATGTGCAATGCAAATATGGACATACAACATGTTGCAGATAACCGAATTGCTGTTTCTCCCTGTGTCACACCATATATTCCCAAGTCTGAGAAGACAGAATTGAAAGAAATTTGAGAAAAAATTTCACAGGAGAAGACAATTAGCAAAAAATTGTACAGCTTCAGCTTAAAGACGCTTTCACATCGAGAAATTAGATCCTGCGAATTTCCGTGACGATAGACATCTACAAGTTTATATTCAAAGTCAAGAGGAATCAACTGGATATGTCTAGGTCTTGCTGCGGCACGAAATGGAGTTTTAATATAAATGACATAAAACAAGTTTGTGATGATATAGAGTTACGTTTCTTTGGTAGTCAAGAGAAGTGTACAGAAAATAACAGTGTGATAAGTGTATGTGTTGAAGAAGAGATGGAAGATAACAGTGATGCGAAGTTTCTTAAAGAAATAACAATGTTTAATTTAGTTTCTGGTGAAAATCCCAACTAAGTACAACATCCCTCAAATCTACACAATATCCTTTTAGTATCCTTGCTTCAAGAACTTGTTTTATATCACGTAGTGCCACTGAACCTGAACTACGCAAGCCAGTGAGGCCACCAACCTATGCACGTTACTGTGGGCCCTTGCTCACCGCTACCTCTGGCCTACACTGTGGTCAGCAGAGTTCACAATTCAGATAGATTCACGACTGCAGATGACGCAGTCCAGTAGACAAGAGACATTGCTCCAGTGAGCCCCGTCCGCACCAAGCACCATCACAGGCTCCTACAGTCTCAATGCTTCTTCGACAGTGTATTCTTTACAAATTTGACCTTTTCATGATACACCTACACTGAAAGAAGTAGGGCTCACAATTGAAAATAAGCTGTGATTCATTATTTACAGACTCCACTAGGCAAGTAACTATCACAGGCCTAAAACCTACATAATATCCTTTTAGTATCTTTGCTTCAAGAACTTTTTTTATATCAGTTATAGCTTTAGTGCAATCACCAAATTCATCTTCAAGTGCAAACGAACACTCAATACAAGTCTACACTGCGCGCAGCAGAGGTCGCAATTCAAATTTTAGACACATGGTGCCAGTAACCCTGTTCAACACAAGCCAATCCCACATGTGAAACTGTGTCCTAAGTCCTGAATGGCGGTCACCCCAACTCCGTGGCAGTGACCACAGCACCAGACTCCCTTCAATCAGTGAGGCATAATTCAATATGCAAGGCCGGCGACACATGGTGCCACTAACCCTGTACAACACAAGGCGCGACACGTGGTGCCAGTAAGCCTGTTCAACACAAGCTGATCTCACATGTGGAAATGTGTCCTGAGTCCTGAATGGCAGTGACCGCAACTTTGTGGTAGTGACCACAGCACCAGACTCCCTTCGATCAGTGAGGCATATTTCCATATGCAAGGCTAGCAACACATGGTGCCACTAACCCTGTACAACACTTAACCCCCCAGCACCACCAGAGCTGAATGCGCGAAAAATCTGCGATGATGCTTGGCCATCCTGACAATTAATACCCAACCTGAATTGTGAGTTCAGCTGAACTGCGTGTACGCAACGGCTGAGGAGGTTGCTTTCACACGTGGTGGACCCTCTTACGCACACGCCGGTGGCCGAAGGTGAGCAGAGAGACTTCTTTCCACAGCAGCGGCCAGTCACCTCTGGGCAGCGGAGTGGATAGTGTGCAGCAGTCTGTGCACACAAGAGAGCACAGACACCTCCAAGAAGTGGGAATGGATGGGGTGCACCACCCTTATCGCGCATTACCAAAAATAAAACTACGCGTGTGCAGTTGTATATACTCTACATTTACTAATTCTATACTATCTTTCAGATCACTAAACTTGAGGGCTGCACTATTTCTTGGCACGTGGTTGGAGACACACCGGTGGCACAAAGGTGACCTGCAAAGATTTTTTCCAGTCTCAACACTCCTTCTCCATCTCTTCCTTTCTCTCTCTCACACTTTCTCTTTTTCTCTGTCTCATTTTTTTTCCTCCTCTCTCTCTCTCTCTCTTTATTTCTCTCTTCCTCTCTCTCACACTGTTTCTCTCTCTATCTCTCTATTCCTGTCTCTCACACTGTTTCCCTCGTTGTCTTCCTCTCTGTCTCACTCTTTCTCTCTTTTGCTGGCTTCCTCTCTCTCACTCTGTCTCTCTTCTTCTCTGTCTCTCTCTATCTCTTCCTTTCTCTCACTCTTTCTCTCTCTCATCCTCTCTCTCACTCTTTCTCTCTCTATTCCTCTCTCTCACACTGATTCTCTCTTTCTCTTTTCCTCGTATCTCATTCTTTCTCTTCTTCTCTTTCACTCTTTCTCTCTCTGTGTTCCTCTCTCTCACACTGTTTCTCTTTCTCCCTTCCTTGTATCTTACTCTTTCTTTCTCACACTCTTTCTCTCTTTCTCTATCTTCCTCTCACTCACTCTTTCTCTCTTCTTCCCTCTCCCTCTCTCTCTATCTCCTTTCCAGGACACCTGATGTACCATCTTATCTTTCATTTTGTCCTGCAGGCTGTGATTCTCAAAAGGACCAGCGATGACACGCCACAGCTGTACATAGTTTTAGTTGTTGTTGTTTTGTTTAACCCGTTTACCGCGGAGAATATTTTGCCGCAGTGAGGGCGTTCCACGGAGTGGGCGGGGCTGCGTCGGACATTGGCCGCTCGCAGCACCAGGGAGGAAGTGTTCGCGATGGCCAACAGCAGACGGCAGCCCGGAAGGGGTTAAATAAAATGTTTTATATGTAAATCTATACATGACTAATATCCTAGTTTGTCCAACCACACAGGGACACTTCCGGGTCCAAGAAAGTTGTTGGGGGTATGCCAGTGATGTGGGAAGAGGGTGTGTTACCCGTCAATGTGGGAGATGCAGCGTGAAAGGGGTATCTCTCAGAGAAATAACTCTGGTATGTTTTCAGAAATGCCTCGACAGATACCAGCTGATGGACTGAATCACAAAATGGCTTTTCAATGCTCATATAGTGTGACTTATGAACCGTTCGCACCCAGGCTCGCAGAGGGACAGCTGCGGCCCGTGGGCTCGACTTGCAGAGGGAGAACTACAGGCCGTCTGCTCCCAAAGGAACAGCAGCGTGGTAACTCGCAGAGATAGAAGCACAGCAGTGTAGTAGCTCCCAAAGGTACAGAGCTGCGAGTCAATGCACTGGCTTCTGAAGGCATAACTGCGAAGTGGTGATGTTGGGCGGTATGTTTCCAGTCTTGATTTCATAGGTACAACTGCAGCCCAAGAAGTTCCAACGGAACAGCTGCAAGCCCACCACTAGTTTGCAGAGGCAGGCTTGCGGGCCCAATAAGTGGTGATGTTAGGCAGAGTGAGCGTGAAGGGGTATCTCACAAAGAGAGCCCTACGGTATATTTCCAGTCTTGACTTCATAGATACAACTGCAACCTGAGAAGTCCCAACGGAACAGCTGCGAGCCCACCACTAGTTCACAGAGGCAGACTGGCAGGCCCAATAAGGTTGTTGGGGGTATGCTGGCAATATGGGAACAGGGTGCGTTACCTACTGATGTGGGGAGAAACAGCGTGAAAGGGGTATCTCTCACAGACACAGTTCCGGTATGTTTTCAGAGTTGCCTTGCACAGATACGAGCTGACTGAATCAATCACAAAATGACTTTTCAATGCTCATATAGTGTGACTTATCAACAGTTCGCACCCAGTCTCGCAAAAGGAAACATGCGCCCCACAGCAACGTACTAGCTTGCAAACGTAGAGAGGTGGAAATAGACGAACATGCTTCTAAAGCCATAGCCGCGGCCTAGTGAGAGGCAGCATGAAAGGCATATCTCACACAGCTGCCAGTGTTGCCTCGCAGAGGTAAAACTGCAGACCCAATGGCTTCTACACGGAGACATGTGAGGCAACGGAGTAAATCACAAAATGGCTGCCAACACTTCTTGTTTTCAACAGTTCACAGCCAATAAGCTGCACACTTGTGCTTGTAACCCCTCAGCCAATCACATGTCAGAATTTTCAAATATCGATATCTTGAAAATTTGATATTTCTTAAAAAATGTTGATCATATTTACACCATTTAAACAAAAGCATGCTTCTGGACCATCACCTTTTTTCCCTGCCAAATATGCCGTAATTCCGTTCAACACTTTCACCTGTACTCTTCTGTAAAGTTTTGTATCGAAACTGCATGGAAAAAACACATTTTGGGACCCCCTTTTTTCTCAGCCCCTCCTACACCATTCAACCCCACACTTTCAATATAGGACCTAGTAAAAAAAAGAGAAACTGACGTAAAAGTTATATGCACATACAGGCCTCCAAGAGGTGGGAAGCGCAACCCCCCTCCCAACATAACTGAAGCCCCGGGGTTGCGCGAACTCCAGCATGCCAATGCAACCCCTGCAAGCCCCTGCTATTATTTTTTAAGAAATGCCCCCGGAACCTGGCCAATTAAAACACACGACCTCTGTGCGAATTACGCCGATTTTATTTTTTTTAGCGCTTTTTGAGGCCCTGGGGGTCCTTCTTGGACCCTTTCAGCAGGCCTCGGGGGTCAGGGTGTTTCTACCCTGCCTCCTTCCCTTGTTTTCTACCTTTGTTTCTCCGTTTTTGGATGATTCACTTCTACCGAGCCACAAGATGGCTGCCAACACTTCCTGGTTTGGTGTGCTAGCAGCCAATCACAGTGAAGCTCGTGCAAGCCAACTTAGGCTCCGCCCAGATATCAAAACTTAAATTTTTCTAATTCCTCAGCAACTACTGAACAGATTTACTTCATTTTTTAAAAGGTCGCTTTTTTACCCAAGCACTACCTTTCTGCCAAATTTGGACTAATTATGTTCATTAGTTTCAATCAATCAATCAATCAATCAATCAAAGACATTTATAGAGCGCGCTACCTACCCGTAGGGTCTCGAGGCGCTGGGGGGGGGGTGCCGCTACTGCTCGAACAGCCAGGTCTTGAGCTTCTTCCTGAAGGAGAGGTGGTCTTGGGTCAGGCGCAGGTCGGCCGGGAGGGAGTTCCAGGTCTTGGCGGCCAGGTAGGAGAAGGATCTTCCTCCTGTAGTGGCTCTGCGGATGCCTGGGATGGCGGCGAGGGCGTGGCTGGCGGATCGGAGGTGGCGTTTGGGAGTGTAGAAGTTGACTCGGTTGTTGAGGTAGTTCGGGCCTTGGTCGTGGAGAGCTTTGTGTGCGTGGGTAAGGAGGCGGAAGGTGATTCTCTTGTTGACCGGGAGCCAGTGCAGGTCTCGTAGGTGTCCGGAGATGTGGCTGTGTTGTGGGATGTCGAGGATGAGTCTGGCTGAGGCGTTCTGGATGCGCTGGAGCCTCTTCTGGATCTTGGCGGTGGTTCCGGCATAGAGTGCGTTGCCGTAGTCCAGTCGGCTGGTGACGAGGGCCTGGGTGACGGCGTTCCTGGTCTCTGTGGGGATCTACCGGAAGATCTTCCGCAGCATGCGCAGGATGTTGAAGCATGACGAGGAGACAGCGTTGACTTGCCTGGTCATGGAGAGGGAGGAGTCCAAGATGAAACCCAGGTTGCGTGCGTGGTCCGTCGGTTTGGGTGCGGTGCCCAGGGCGGGGGGCCACCAGGAGTCGTCCCAGGCGGAGGGCGAGGAGCCCAGGATGAGGACCTCCGTCTTATCTGTGTTCAGCTTCAGGCGGCTCATCGTCATCCACTCGGCTACCTCTCTCATCCCTTCGTGCAGGTTGGCTCTGGCGGCGGCGGGGTCGTTGGTCAGGGAGAGGATCAGCTGGGTGTCGTCGGCGTAGGAGATTATGTTGAGGTTGTGTTGGCGTGCGATGGCCGCGAGGGGGCTTATGTAGACGTTGAAGAGAGTCGGGCTCAGTGAGGATCCTTGAGGGACGCCGCAGATGACTTTGGTGGCCTCTGACTTGTACGGTGGTAGGCGGACTCTTTGTGTTCTTCTGTCGAGAAAGGAGACGATCCATTCCAGCGCCTTCTCCTGGATTCCGACGTTGCTGAGGCGCTGCACTAGGGTGCGGTGGCAGACCGTGTCGAAAGCCACGGAGAGGTCTAGGAGGATGAGTTTCGGCAGTAGCATTGCACAAAGATTCCTATGGGAAAAAATGTTACACTCTTATTTTTTGAATTTCTCAAAAACGACTGAACCGATTTACACCATTTAAAAAAAAGGTCGCTTTCTCAACCGAGCTCTACCTTTCTGCTAAATTCTGGGTAATTACGCTCAGCAGTTCGGGCTGTAGCTCATCGCAAAATTTCCTATGGAAATTAACATGGAGGGAACAAGTTTTGGGACCCCCCTTTTTTCTCAGCCCCCACTTGACGGATCACACCCAAACATTCAGGATAGGAGCTGACCTCGATAGACTTTTTTTTGGAGAATTTCATAAAGATTTCTCAAATGACGCCAAACTTATATGCACAGACATGCCTCCAGGAGGAGGCCCGCGCAACCCCCCTCCCAGCATAACTGAAACCCTGGGGCTGCGTGAACCCCAGCATGCCAACGCAACCCTTGCGAGCCCCCTCTATTATTTTTTAAGAAATGCCCCTGGAACCTAGCCAACCCAAGAGCCTCATTAAATTAAAACGCGCGACCTCAGCGTGAATTCCGCCAATTTCTTTTTGAGGGTGACTTAGGCTCCGCCCAGATATCAAAACTTTTATTTTTCTAATTTCTCAGCAACTACTGAACTGATTTACACCATTTTTAAAAAGGTCGCTTTCCGACCCAAGCACTACCTTTCTGCCAAATTTGGAGTAATTCCATTCTGTAGTTTTGGCTGTAGCCTTGCACAAAGTTTCTTATGGGAAAATTATTTTTTCACTCTTATTTTTTGAATTTCTCAAAAACTACTGAACGGATTTACATCATTTAAAAAAAAATTGCTTTTTGAACAAAGCTCTACCTTTCTGACAAATTTGGGCTAATTCCGTTCAGCAGTTCGGGCTGTAGCTCGTCACAAAATTTCCTATGGAAATTAACGTGGAGAAAACAAGTTTTGGGACCCCCCTTTTTTCTCATCCCCCAGTTGACGAATCACCCCCAAACGTTCAGGCTAGGAGCTGACCTGGATGGACTTTTTCTTTTGACAATTTCAGAAAGATTTGTTAAACAATGCCAAAGTTATTAGCAAATCAAAAAATGCTTTTCCTATGGAAACTAGGTTCTAACTATAGGTTCTAACTATAACTACCTACTGGCGACCGCCAGTAGGTAATATGCAGGACCCTCTGGCACACTTCTTTTTACTCATAAAAAAATTCATGACACATACATATTCCAGACACATAGGCACAATGTAAATACTCGTGGTGTGCGCATTAAAAGAGTACATATCCGAAACAAGCTCAATACAGACAAATTACACCCAGAATATCCTCCCTACACATTAACATCCTGCAAAGAAACAAAAACACACACAAATGTATACAGAGGAGTCACATCAGCCGTACTACTTGAAACACTGAATATTTAGTCAGAGCTATACATCATTCAGTCCATTTTAACTCATTACCGAACGTAAAATCCGGCTAATACATGTGAAGAATGTTCTGTGTAAAGTGTGCGACACAATCAAGGGAAACAAATGGAACACCCCATTCCTATAGACGACTGGGTGAATATTTGTTGATGCAAATGTACATCCTTCTTATTACTGAATATCTGTAGATGACAACCCACAAACCAGCTGGTTGATTATATCATACACGTGTGAAAATTCATCAATACACGAAGTATAGCACACAAGAAACTAAGGGACAGGAAGAGAAAGGCAGAGCGTGGTGTTAACCAAAACTTTCTAATACCACGCTCCGCCATTCTGAAAATGCAGGGATGCGCCGTAATTATAAGAATGCGGTGCACCCAAGCATTTTCCCTAGACCTGGCCCTAAATTTAGCTGCCTAGCGCCAATACAATGATTGTTCATGTGCAGGAAGGTGTTCCTTCCTACACATAAACATTCAGTAATGACAATTTGTATCTTATATGTGTGCTGGTTTATGTAGCACACGTAGAAGTGGCAACTCATCATTTTTTAATGATTGTTTATGTGCAGGAAGGCACACCTTCCTTCACATGAACAATCACTAGTGGTGATTTGCTCTTTCTATGTGTGCTGCAGACATAGAAACTGCAAAAACAACAAGTGATGGACCGAATGCGGATCAATGTCACACATTCCCCCAGTCAAAAGATCTGGGCCCAAATCCATCGTTTTTTTGCACTCCACACCACCCTGGGTTAGACAATGGCGATATGCAAATCAGCTCTGACCCTGTTGCCCCATGGGAACAGTCCAGTCCGAACTACAAAAGCCATGTCCTTCCCAGAACGGAATCAAGCATCCGAGGACCGGACCGGTTTCGAGGTAACACCTCTCATCAGCCCGGCTAGCTTGACTCCAAGTGGTGTGGAGTGCCTGGGACCCACGTCTGGGCATCCCCAGCGCACTTAGGGCGGCAACTGCAAAAACAACAAGTGATGGACCGAATGCGGATCAATGTCACACATTCCCCCAGTCAAAAGATCTGGGCCCAAATCCATCGTTTTTTTGCACTCCACACCACCCTGGGTTAGACAATGGCGATATGCAAATCAGCTCTGACCCTGTTGCCCCATGGGAACAGTCCAGTCCGAACTACAAAAGCCATGTCCTTCCCAGAACGGAATCAAGCATCCGAGGACCGGACCGGTTTCGAGGTAACACCTCTCATCAGCCCGGCTAGCTTGACTCCAAGTGGTGTGGAGTGCCTGGGACCCACGTCTGGGCATCCCCAGCGCACTTAGGGCGGCAACTGCAAAAACAACAAGTGATGGACCGAATGCGGATCAATGTCACACATTCCCCCAGTCAAAAGATCTGGGCCCAAATCCATCGTTTTTTTGCACT
Organism: Lissotriton vulgaris; assembly: GCF_964263255.1. Taxonomy (NCBI): domain Eukaryota; kingdom Metazoa; phylum Chordata; class Amphibia; order Caudata; family Salamandridae; genus Lissotriton; species Lissotriton vulgaris. Next base: position 1,122,355,667 of record NC_141687.1, read on the forward strand.
CCACACCACCCTGGGTTAGACAATGGCGATATGCAAATCAGCTCTGACCCTGTTGCCCCATGGGAACAGTCCAGTCCGAACTACAAAAGCCATGTCCTTCCCAGAACGGAATCAAGCATCCGAGGACCGGACCGGTTTCGAGGTAACACCTCTCATCAGCCCGGCTAGCTTGACTCCAAGTGGTGTGGAGTGCCTGGGACCCACGTCTGGGCATCCCCAGCGCACTTAGGGCGGCAACTGCAAAAACAACAAGTGATGGACCGAATGCGGATCAATGTCACACATTCCCCCAGTCAAAAGATCTGGGCCCAAATCCATCGTTTTTTTGCACTCCACACCACCCTGGGTTAGACATTGAAAGATATGGCTGTTGTAGTTCGGACTGGACTGTTCCCATGGGGCACAGGGTCAGAGCTGATTTGCATAAAGCCATTATCTGACCCAGGGTGGTGTGGAGTGCAAAAAACGATGGATTTAGGCCCAGATCCTTGGACTGGGTTGAGTGTGTGACATTGATCCACATTCGGTCCATCACCTGTTGTTTTTGCAAATTCCGCCCTAAGTGCGCTGGGGATGCCCAGACGTGGGTCCCAGGCACTCCACACCACTGGAGTCAAGCTAGCCGGGCTGATGAGAGGTGTTACCTCGAAACCGGTCCGGTCCTCGGATGCTTGATTCCGGTCTGGGAAAGATATGGCTGTTGTAGTTCGGACTGGACTGTTCCCATGGGGCACAGGGTCAGAGCTGATTTGCATAAAGCCATTATCTGACCCAGGGTGGTGTGGAGTGCAAAAAACGATGGATTTAGGCCCAGATCCTTGGACTGGGTTGAGTGTGTGACATTGATCCACATTCGGTCCATCACCTGTTGTTTTTGCAAATTCCGCCCTAAGTGCGCTGGGGATGCCCAGACGTGGGTCCCAGGCACTCCACACCACTGGAGTCAAGCTAGCCGGGCTGATGAGAGGTGTTACCTCGAAACCGGTCCGGTCCTCGGATGCTTGATTCCGGTCTGGGAAAGATATGGCTGTTGTAGTTCGGACTGGACTGTTCCCATGGGGCACAGGGTCAGAGCTGATTTGCATAAAGCCATTATCTGACCCAGGGTGGTGTGGAGTGCAAAAAACGATGGATTTAGGCCCAGATCCTTGGACTGGGTTGAGTGTGAGACATTGATCCACATTCGGTCCATCACCTGTTGTTTTTGCAGACATAGAAACAGCAAAAACGAGGAGAAACTAATTGTTAGACGGGGACCTGGAGGGTCGGCCGAGGACAAGGGGAGAGGCCTCCGGTGAGGGCCGTCTCCAGCGATCGTACAGACAAGTAACTTCCCCCCCACAGATGGACACCACACGAAGATAAGGTTAACGCTTTTTATATGCAGTTCTTGAAGTACGATAGTGCGGTACAATGAGATCAGGACACGAGGATCCTCTCAATTCTAGTCTCTGGAAGGGAAAGGGGGTAGCGGGACAGTCTTGGTACCACTCGGGCATGGAGGTGGAATGATGGGTGGCTCACAATCCTCGAGCTCGGCGTTCGGCAGGTCGGGCCGCGGCAGCCGAGAAGGTCGTAGATAGCAACGGGCCGCGGCAGCGCCAGCAGGTCCCGACGAAGATGGTGGTTGCAAGAGGCCGCGGCAGCGCCAGCAGGTCCCCACGAGGATGAAGGTCACAACGGGCCGCGGCAGCGCCAGCAGGTCCCACGAGGATGAAGGTTGCAGAAGGCCGCAGCAGCGCCAGCAGGCAGGACGACAGTTCACAAGGCAGGGCTACGGCAGCGCCAGTAGTCCGTCAAGGATGAGTTCTTCACGGTGTCTCTGGACTCCAGGAGGACCTGCCAAGTGGTCCGTTCACCGCCTGGGTGGATGGTGGTGCCGGGATGTTGGGGCCTGGCCAGGCCCAGGGTTAGGGTCGAGCTGAGGCCACGCGGCCTCGTGGTGCAGAGTCCAAGATGGCGGCTGGTCCGGGCCATGGTGCTGACGGTGGCCCGGGCCAGGGATACAGAGATGTCCGGGAGCAGGCGCCCCGTAGGGGACGGGTTGCGGGGTGCAACTGTGGGTAGCACTGGGAGAGCCGGTGTCTGGGCCCTGCCATGCGGGGAGGGAGCGAGCCCTTCATGGGGCCTGTCCAACATGCGTCCCCCCCAGCTGAAGGCGGGAAGAGTCACCCATCCTCTTGGGGACTCTTCTCGTCGAGGCGGAAAAAGCGGGACAGGCCATCCGCGTTGGCGTGGTCTTGGCCAGGGCGGTGTTCCACAGTGAAGTCCATCCCCTGCAGGGAGATGGACCATCGCAATAGTTTGGGATTCTCCCCCCGCATCTGCATCAACCATTGCAGGGGCCGATGATCTGTTTGCACCCGAAAGTGGGTACCGAAGAGGTAGGGCCAGAGCTTCTTAAGGGCCCATACGACTGCAAAGGCCTCCCGCTCGATGGTGCTCCAGCGCTGTTCTCGGGCCAGTAGGCGTCTGCTGATGAAGGCCACTGGTTGGTCGACGCCCTCGGGGTTCAGTTGGGAGAGGACGGCCCCAATGCCATGGTCCGAGGCATCAGTCTGAACGATGAACTCACGGCTGTAGTCGGGGGCCTGGAGCACAGGGGCGGTGCACATGGCGGCCTTCAGCTTCTCGAAGGCCGCTTGACAGTCGGGAGTCCAGTTGACTGTTTTTGGGTGGTTCTTGGATGTGAGTTCCGTGAGGGGCCCCACAATGCTGCCATAGTCCTTCACAAACCGCCGGTAGTATCCGGTGAGCCCCAAGAAGGCTCGGACCTCGGTTTGGGTTACGGGGGGCTGCCAGGACTGGATGGCAGTGATCTTGAGCTGGAGGGGGGCCACCAGACCGCTTCCCACTTGGTGTCCGAGGTAGGTCACAGACCCTTGGCCAATTTGGCACTTGCTGGCCTTGATTGTGAGGCCGGCCTGTTGGAGGGACTGCAGGACCTCTCGGAGGTGGCGGAGGTGGTCTGACCAGTGGCGGCTGTACACCGCGATATCGTCTAGGTAGGCGGCGCTGAACTCTTCGAGGCCCGCCAATACCTGGTTCACCAGTCGTTGAAAGGTGGCGGGAGCGTTTTTCATGCCGAATGGCATCACCGTGAAATGGTAGTGTCCATCCGGGGTGGAAAAAGCGGATCGCTCTTGGGCTCTGGGGGTGAGGCCGATCTGCCAGTAGCCCGCTGTTCGATCGAAGATGCTCAGGTAGCGGGCAGCCCCCATGCGGTCAACCAGTTCATCTGCTCGGGGAATGGGGTGAGCGTCGGTTCGGGTGACAGCGTTCAGGCCCCGATAGTCGACGCAGAATCGGAGCTCGGGGTTGGTGCCCGGGGCAGCAGCCTTGGGGACCAGTACGACTGGGCTGGCCCAGGGGCTGTCCGAGGGTTCGATGACTCCGAGTGCGAGCATCTTGGAGACTTCTTCTTGGATGCAGGCGCGCACCCGATCTGGTACTCGGTACGCCCGGTGTCGGATAGGGGGACTGTCCCCAGTGTCTACGTCGTGCAGGCACCAGGGGGTGACCCCCGGGGTGAGGGAAAAGAGGTTTGCAAATTGCCGCAGGAGGGCCCGACAGTCTTGGCGCTGCTCCGGGGTCAGGGCATCGGAGAGTCGGACCCCGTCCACCGAACCATCTTTTTCATGGGTCCTCAGTAGATCAGGGAGGGGCTCGGAGTCCTCTTCCGCCCCACTGTCCGTAGCCATCAGCAGGCTGAGCTCCGAGCGCACGAAGTGCGGTTTGAGTCTGTTGGCGTGGAGGACCCGGAGGGGGTTCCGGGGGGATTCCATGTCGATGAGATAGGTGACGGGGCTCTTGCGCTCGACCACCTTGAAGGGCCCCGTCCATTTGTCCTGCAAGGCACAAGGTTCGGTGGGGGACATCACCCATACCTGCTGTCCAGGCTCGATCTCGATGGAGGAGGCATGTTGATCGTACCATTTCTTCATGTCCTCCTGACTGGCCTCAAGATTGGCTTTGGCGATCTCTCTGAATCGCCTGGTCTGATTGCGGAGGGTCAGGAGGTACTTGTAGACGTCTGGAGGGGTCTTCAGGGGGGCCATTTCCCATTCTTCTTTCACTAGGCTGAGGGGCCCTCGAACGGGGTGTCCGTACAGGAGTTCGAAGGGGCTGAAGCCGAGGGACTTCTGGGGGACTTCTCGGTAGGCGAAGAGGAGGCACAGGAGTAGCACGTCCTACTGGCGGCGTAGGGGTTCTTCCAGCCCCATGATCATCCCCTTGAGAGTGCGGTTGAACCGCTCGACCACTCCGTTTCCTTGCGGGGGATAGGGGGTTGTGAATCGGTAGGTGACCCCGCACTGCTGCCAGAGGGATTTCATATACTTTGAAATAAAGTTCGTGCCTCTGTCGCTGACGACCTCCCGGGGGAAGCCCACTCGAGAGAAGATCCCCATTAGGGCTCGGCCTACCACTGGTGCTGTTACAGTTCGAAGGGGAATGGCCTCGGGATAGCGGGTGGCGTGGTCCACCAGGACCAGGATGAATCGATGCCCTTGTGCTGTTCGGGGGTCCAGGGGCCCCACAATGTCTATTCCCACCCTTTCGAACGGGGTGGTGACCACGGGGAATGGTTGCAGGGGTGCCTTGAGCTTGCGGCCGCTCTTCCCGCTGGCCTGGCAGGTGGGGCAGGACCGGCAGTGGTTGGAAACGTCATTTCTCATTTTTGGCCAGTGAAAGTGGGTTACCAGGCGGTTGTATGTCTTGTCTTGCCCCAAGTGTCCAGCCAGGGGGACATCATGAGCCAAGTTCAAAAGGAAGTCTCTGAAGCGGAGGGGCACCACCAGCACTCGACTGGCCCCCAACTCTGCGATTCTTTGTTCGCTGTACAGTAGATCATTGTCCCAATAGATCCAGTGGGCCCCGGCGGTGTTTCCCGCGCTCTGGGTGAGGGCTTGCTGTCGCGGTCCCTCGAGGGAGGGACAGGTCTTTTGCTCTTGCCGGAATTGCTCCTGGGTGGGTCCCCCTTCTTGACGCCACTGAGCCAGGTCTGGAAGGTCTTGGGGCTGAGCGGGCCCTTCTTGTGTTTGTTCCGGGGGGTCGGTACGGAGGGTGTTTCCCTCTGGAGCGATCGGGGGAGGAGGTGCTGGCCATTCGGGTTCTTCAGGTCTGGGGATGGTGCGGGCGGCCATGGACCGGGTTGTTACGCACGCCCAGTCCGGGAGGCCCAACATCCCCAGGTGTTCTCTTCTTTCAACGGCCACCCACGGGGAACTCTCGAGATCGTTTCCCAGGAGGCAGTCCACGGGGGCATCATCGCAGACAGTCACTTTTAGCATACCGGACACTCCTCCCCATTCAAAGGGGACGCAGGCCATCCGACACAGGCTTTCAGAATTGTCGGCCGTTCGGACGGGGCAAAGAACGTTTGGCAGGAATTGTTCTGGGGTCACCAGGTGACAGCGGACGGCCGTCACACTGGCCCCCGTGTCCCGCAGGGCTTCGGCCTTGCGCCCATTTATGTTCACCCACTGGCTGTATTTTCTGGTGTTGGCGGGTTGGGGAGCCCGCGGGACCATGTCTCTTCCCCCTAGGCAAGCCAGGACCATGGCGGCGGGTTCCCACTCGGGCTGTTCCTGCTCGTACTCTTCATGCTCTTCGGAGATTTGCTCTTCTCCTAGGGCGGCGGCAGCTACCTGGCGGGCCCGGGAGTCTGATTCTTTGGGCAGTTCGGGTCACTGGCATAGTGGCCGACTCGCTGGCATCGGTGACAAGTAACATTGGCTCGGAACCCCGGGCGCATCGGGGGGTTGCCCCGGCCGGCCGGGGGCAGGGTGTTGTGAGCGGGAGCGGCCGGGACGGCGTCTCTGCCCCGGCCCTGGCCTCCTCCTCCTCCTCGGGGACGATGATGACCTTGGTTGGTTCTGTTCTGCTCGGGTGGCCCACTCCGGGCCACTCGGGTGCTTTCCCATCGGTCAGCCTCAGCGGCGAGCTGCCGTGGTTCAGTCAATTTACTGTCGAGGAGGTGCTGCCTGAGCTTGACGAAGCAGTTGTTGGAGAGGTGCTCCCACTCAATGAGGTTGAAGAGCTGCTCGTAGGTTGTTACGTGGCTACCCTTGATCCATCCCTCGAAGGCTCGGCTAAAATAGTTCACATATTCTACCCAAGTTGTACCCGGGATCCGGGTGCAGTCGCGGAACCTCTGGCGGTACATCTCGGGCGTGAGCCCATATCGAGTGAGGAGGGCGGCCTTCATGTGGTCATAGGATGCCATTTGGTGGTCCGGGAGCTGTAGCAGGGCATCGTGGCCTTCATTGACGAACCTCCCCCATAGACCGGCTCCCCAGTCACTTCGATCGATCCGGTGGGAGGTCATGGCGATCTCGTAGGCCTTGAACCACTGCTGTATGTCGTCGTTCCGATAGTATTCACGGACCACATCTTTGGGGATGTGGACCTTTTGTTCGGTAGCGCCTGGGGTGCGCGGTTGCTCGGGCACCCCTAGTTCTTTGTTCTGTTTCCGCAGTTCGATCTCTGCTAGCTTGCGCTCGTGTTCGTATGCCAGTCTTTTTTCTTCGAGTTCTCTCTGTCTTTGCTTTTCTTCCCGCTCTTCTCGGAGCCGTAAGTGTTCTAAATTTATCTTTTGTTCCGCCAGTTTCAGCTCTCCGTCCAACCGGAGCCGTGCCAACTCTAATTTGTGTAGTCTACTTTTTTCTCGTTCTTGGATCTCTTCCCGGGAGAGACCCGTTCTCCCTTCTTCCGTCAGAGTGGTGTTTGTCTCTGGTGCTTCGATGTTTTGGTCCCGGGGTCCGGCGGCATTTGTTTCTGCCCAGGATTCTAGGGCGTGCTTGAAGTCATCTTTTGTGCTCAGACCGGTGGTAGCAATGCCTAGTTCTATACAAAATTGTTTTAGCTCTCGGTGGTTGTACTCTTCTAGTTTTTCCATCTGGAATTTCTCTGTAGATCCGCTCTCTTTGGTCGTCATTGTGGTTTAGTCGTAGGGTGAGTTACTTTCTGTACGATTACGCGTTGGTTCGGATCGCGCCGCGGGCCACCAATGTTAGACGGGGACCTGGAGGGTCGGCCGAGGACAAGGGGAGAGGCCTCCGGTGAGGGCCATCTCCAGCGATCGTACAGACAAGTAACTTCCCCCCCACAGATGGACACCACACGAAGATAAGGTTAACGCTTTTTATATGCAGTTCTTGAAGTACGATAGTGCGGTACAATGAGATCAGGACACGAGGATCCTCTCAATTCCAGTCTCTGGAAGGGAAAGGGGGTAGCGGGACAGTCTTGGTACCACTCGGGTATGGAGGTGGAATGATGGGTGGCTCACAATCCTCGAGCTCGGCGTTCGGCAGGTCGGGCCGCGGCAGCGCCAGCAGGTCCCGAGAAGGTCGTAGATAGCAACGGGCCGCGGCAGCGCCAGCAGGTCCCGACGAAGATGGTGGTTGCAAGAGGCCGCGGCAGCGCCAGCAGGTCCCCACGAGGATGAAGGTTACAACGGGCCGCGGCAGCGCCAGCAGGTCCCACGAGGATGAAGGTTGCAGAAGGCCGCGGCAGCGCCAGCAGGCAGGACGACAGTTCACAAGGCAGGGCTACGGCAGTGCCAGTAGTCCGTCAAGGATGAGTTCTTCACGGTGTCTCTCGACTCCAGGATACAACTGCCTTCCTGCTCTGGAGCTGCCTCAGTTATAGGTCTGGCGCCCTTTGATGTCCGGACCCTCGCACTTGGAGGTCGGGAGGTCCGGGATGAGGGAGTCCAGACACCCAGCAGCGGGGTGGAGCCAGCGCCCGGGGAGGCTGGGGGCGATCGGCACCTGGCGGGGGAGAGCCATCGACACTTCTTTCTCCCATTGACCTGCCAAGTTGTCCGTTCACCGCCTGGGTGGATGGTGGTGCCGGGATGTCGGGGCCTGGCCAGGCCCAGGGTTAGGGTCGAGCTGAGGCCACACGGCCTCGTGGTGCAGAGTCCAAGATGGCGGCTGGTCCGGGCCATGGTGCTGACGGTGGCCCGGGCCAGGGATACAGAGATGTCCGGGAGCAGGCGCCCCGTAGGGGACGGGTTGCGGGGTGCTTCTGTGGGTAGCACTGGGAGAGCCGGTTTCTGGGCCCTGCCATGCGGGGAGGGAGCGAGCCCTTCATGGGGCCTGTCCAACATTAATAATTTCTCCTCGTTTTGCCATGTTAAGACCAGGTTTTTCCTGGTCTTATTTTTGGTGCTGCCTCCTATTTATGCCACACTTGTAAATATGGGGCAGCATACAAAAAGCAATGGGTGTTGGATGTTAAGTGGCTTAATGTCACCTTGTAAATAGGACAAAGGGCTTAACGCCACCAGAACGTCACAAAAAATGACTTTCTGGTGGTGATAAGGTGTAGTAAATATGCCCCTACATATCCCACAAATCCTGTCACTTACAGATTTTTTGGCTTCTTCTAACCACGTATGTGTGCAACACAAAACATACAACATACTGTGACCACTCAGTACCGCAATACATTTACATTTGGTTAATTTGCTATTCCCAACATGGTGGCACCACTACACCACACTAGACAGGCATGTTGTCATTCTCCCTTTTAGAACTGGAGCTCTCTAGTAGGCTGAGGTAGGTACCTTAGTCCGAATAGGGACCCTCGCTTCTTGTCAAGGAAAGGAGGGACACACCCTTAGATAACCCCTGCTCACCCTCCGGTAGCTTGGCACGAGCAGCCAGGCTTATCTCCAAGTCAATGTGTAAAGTATTTTCAACCACACTCCCAGTAACCCAGTGATAACACCACAAATGGACACCGCACTGATTTTATAAAAATAGCGGTATCTTTATCAAAAGAAATACGATGAGACCAAATGTTAGAAATCCAACATATGCGTATTCGTAATATTTCACTTTGCCGGTTATTAGGCCAACAATCACTTGTAGGTTCTTGCGGTATAATGAGCAGTTCATGTTCATCTAATGCAGTCCTAATGCGATGCTATGCAGTTCGTAATGCAGTTCCTAATATAGAAATAAGACATTCCTTATTGCAAGTACTAATGCAGTTCGTAATGCAAGAGTAATGCCGTTCGTAAGGCAAGTTCTTAATGCAAGAATAATGCAGTTCTTAATGCAAGGAAAAATGCTATAAGCCAATCTGCGCGGTCAGCTCGGGCACCACTAGGCCCCAACAACAGAGACAACGGTCGTAAACTTAAAGGGGCGGCCCCAGTACTGCTGTGCAGGTACAAGCCGTTCGGGGACTCAGCGCATCTAACGTGGTGCAGCAGGAGAGAGATCGAATCACTCCGGTACTCCTTCTGCATGCCTCCCCAGGCCACACAAGCTTGCAGCTCCAGACCAGAGTCCACGCCTTACTTTGGGGGTGCACAGCCTCACTCTCTCTCTCTCCCCGCTCATCTGACGTACTGCTAGGCGGTCCGAGGACATTGAAGCTCTGTTGCTAGGTGGCGCTGCAGCTGGACGGGTTACGGCACTGCCTTCTTCTTCGTTGATGATCTTGGGCAGATTCCTCTTGGCGAACAATGATCATGATCCCTTACACCTTGCAACTTACTTAGCTTCGAGAAATCCTTTAGCACGTTGCGGCTCGGGCCGGCAGCGGCGATCCTTACTCACAGCCCCAGTCACGATGATGGCTCGGGCTACAAACAGCAATGCAGCCACGTGGAAGATGGTCATGGGGCACCTCGCAAACAGTACCACAGAGCACACAGCAGTTTCAGGCGTGCAAAAGCACACGCACCAAGCATCGCTGAAACACAGTTGGAAACTTTGATGTTCCTGAATTTCCACAACAGGGGACAAGCTCTCCTCGGGCCCTTGGAGACAAGTAACTTCAGGACACAGCACACAGCAAAGTCCTTTCAAGTATGGGGACACCGTACACAGCAAGTCCCTTATCCTCTCCTTAGTCAAATCAGCAAACTGCAGGCCAGCCCCTGAACACACAGCAAGGGCAGTCCTTCTCTTCAGTCTCTTCAGCTGTTCTTCTTTGGAAGAGGTACCTCTTGATCACAAAGTAGTTTCAATCCTTTTTCAGTCTTGAGTTCAGTCTTGAGTTCAGGGGTTTCAGCTCTCACATTTATACCCCTAAATGCCTTTGAAGTATTCGTGTTCAGGAGGCTCTGAGCCCGGTCCAAGCCAATTATGGGTGCCTTGCTGCCAGTGCACACCTACTTCCTTTGATAGTGAGGGTCTGGGCCTCAGATGCTCCGCAGAAAGTGGAGCCATCCTTTTGTGGCAGCAGCAGAGCCATCTTCACATCCAGGGGGCTACTCCTCCCTCCATGCCAAATGCAGGCCAGCCTGTTGCTGTCTCACCTACTCCTCCCTGGGGTCAGGGCACCTCCCCAGACCCTGTCACATCCATAACCCAGACAGTCAATACATAACCAGGCAGAGGCACGCAGGATGGTTAGAACAAGAAACCAGCCACATCTAAAAGCGTGGTTTCTAACCACACAATTTACAAACCATCTTCACAAAAAGATGTGTTATTACATTCTGAGTTCAGGCACACTAAACTCCATCTCTCCATCCTATGCTGATGGGAAGATATGCTGGAAACACATTACAAAGCAGTCCCCATCTTGTCCTGTGGGCAAGATGGCCTTGCAACAGTGAAAAACGAATGTGGCAGAATTTCAGTGTCAGGACATGGTACCCACCCCAGTACATGTCCTACCTTTCACATACACTGCACCCTGCCCAGGGGGGTACCTTAGGCCTACCATAGGAGTGTATGATGTGCATAAAAAAGGGAAGGGTGAGGCCTGGCAAGTGGGTGCCTTTGTCAGGACAACAAGGCAGTTAACAAACTGTGCGCAGGCACTGCAGTAGCAGGCCTGAGTTCTCTTTTTAGGGCTACTTATGTGGGTGGCACAATTAGTGCTGCAGGCCAACTACTAGCATTTGCATTACCAGTCCTGGCACACATAGTGAACTTTACTAGTGACTTTACTAGTAAGACAAGCATACCAATTATGGACAACCAATTACCAAAACACTTTATACAGGGAGCTCTTGCATGTTGACACTGATCATCAGTGGCAAAGTGCCCAAAGCGTCTTAGCCAGCTAAACAAAATCCATCACAGCATCAAAAATAGAGGAGGTAGAGGCAAAAAGTCAGGGGTAACCACATTAAGAAATGCCAGGTCTAACACTCCCCACATGTGCATACCACACTACAGTGTCTAAGAGCGTGCGACCACTTTCCACCACAATATCTCACTCATACCGAACAGTATCACCTCATTTCTTATTCACACACGGCTGCACTACAGTTCAGTCACAAATAGAATGTGATCTCTAGCCACTGTGAATACATACACTGCATTGTAAGACCAGCTAGTGTGTGTTCTTCAAACACCATTTCATAAACACATGCAGGGTGGCCTCTTCTCATCCTTATGTATGCATGCATTTGATACTCAGTAACATATATCTTCTAGCCTCTTCCACAAGTATGCACTTCTCATTACTCTAACTACCCCCCTTGCTCTCTCTCAAATACTCACACACACACATAGAGTACATTGTGTTTAAAAATACTGTTTGACTTCCAATCACTACTTACACACATGCATGCACACACACACATGCACACAAACACATATGCAATGGCCAAGCTATTCCTGTTGATCATGGCTCGTATGTGTATATATTATGTAAAATAGTGGTATCTTTATCAAAAGAATGCCACGCCATTCTGCCCCCAACTTCATATATGACTATTCACTTCCCATATGTACCACGAGGGAACCCTCTCTGACTTTCTACTCTACTGTCCTGGAGGCTATGACTACCCAAGGTCAACAGACCATGTTGGCGTGATTGATGGGTTGTCTTGCAGTGTAGGAAAAGAGGGGGATCCAGATGGATTCCAAACCCTGCATCTGTTATTGAGCCATATCTGGGATTCAGTCCAGCATTCAGGGAACGTACCAATGTTAAGACCCTATAAATTTGCTGACACTGGGACACATTTAGCAGTGCCCGTGCTTAGTTTTGTGTTAAACATAGCAACCTACATGGAGTGTGGGAGAGTTCATATTTTCATTTCCAAATGGGCCCAACACAAATGTCACACTTAAAGGGCCATCAGCACTCCTTTCGTTTGTTTTTAATTTTTATTTAGAATGCTTTATAAAATGTGAATATTTCCCAAGGGTATCAGAGCACTGTACATAGGGTTGACTGAACAAAAAGATAGGTAGAGACATGTACATCAAAAGTAAAAGACACAATGGGCTGGTGAAACAGATATTAAAATAAAGCCCATTATTCCATTAGTAGGCACTGATCTGACTTCTTCATGGTGGGTATTCTGCTGCTGCGCTGAATCTATTGAGATCCAGGTGCCAGGGGAGCAATGTTTGAGTGGGGTTCTCCTGTAAAGGAAATGCTTCTGACCAATCTAAATATTGCTGACACTGTGACATCCATTGCATCCTGGGGAGAGTCTCCCAGAAGAGCTGTGAAAGGAATCTATTCATTAAGATCTTTTAATCTTTTTTATTAAAAAGTGGGTTGATGGGTTCGAATGCACCTTGGATAGTAAGGAGTTCCAGATCCTTGGTGCCAATCCAGAGAAGGAGCATGTGTACATTTTTTGTTTTCTAAATATTGGAGGTTCAAGCCTGAGAGAGTTTGCACTTCTTAGGTAGCAGCTGCCACCTGATTTTCAGATCATTTCTGCCAGGTAACTTGGTTCGTTAAAATGTAATACGTTGTGTGTAAGGAAAGCAATTTACAGTTGAGTTTTGCCTCGAGGGGAAGCCAGGGAAGATACCTAAGTGATGGTGTGCTGTGGTCAAAGTGTCTAGTGCCTGTTACCAGTCTCCCTACAGCATTAAGAGTCGTTTTGAGTGGAGCTGTTCTCATTTTGGGGAGACCTGACTGGGTCGCCAAACCATATTTTAGTCTGGAGACTGCTAATGTGTACTGCTTGTTTGAAGTTTGGAGGTGGCAGAAATGGTTTCAATTGTTCCAGTAATCTGAGTCGGAATGATGCACTGTGCGTGGTAGCACTGATGTCCCTCCCAGGGGGAGCAGCTCCCTGTTCCCATATGCATAGATCTTCATTTTTGATGATCAGATGGGCAGGCATGAGCGCAGCAGCAGATAATGCAGACGGCACAGTGGTGCCAGTGATGGTCACTTTGCACAGCGGTTGAGGAGTGCTGCTTCCTCGTCAGGTTCTTCCTTGCCCACTTCGTCTTCCCTCCACCAGTCCCCACCAGTCCCCACTTCATCCTGTGGGGTGGGGTGATCACCTATGGTCAGGTGGCGAATGGCCCTCATAGGTGGCCTCCTGCTATGTGTGTGCCGCCCACGCTCACCATTTCTGCAGACCCTTGCAAAGTAGTTAGACTTGTTGCATGCAGAGCACGTGCACCCAGCAGCCGAGCAAGTCTCCAAAGGGTGGTATTCCAAGCCATGGTTCCTGTAAGAGGCGTCCACCTCCGACCGATCTTCCCCTTCGCAGCAGTTTCCTACTGTAATGGCATCAACCATTTCAGACTTGATGACGGGCAACTGTGAAGTAGTGGCATGCCCAGCTCCCTTCCTGAGTGTTTTCTCCATCTCATCTGCTCTGGAACTGGACAAGTCATGCATGCGTGCTAAAATTAGCATGTATTCCAGTTTGATCCCGGGCTGCCGCAGAATGAGTCTCCTCAGATTAGCCGATCAGCATCCCTGTATAACTTTCTTCTGTTGGTCATCCTCCATAGAGCAGCTGGCTAAGGCCCACAGGCGAGCGTAGAAATTGTCCATTGACTCACCTTCCCTCTGCCTGGCTTGGCACAATTTAAAGTGTTCAAAATCGGGGTTTAACTGTGGGCCTAAGTGCACATTGATGGCGGGTATGTCTGAGTCATCAACGCCCCCTATATCTGGGCAGTGCTGAAAAAGCTTACATATCTCTTCCCCACCAAAATGCAGCAACAGTGACCAGGGATGTAGCTTGGTCAGTAAGATTAGGGTAGGATAGCTTCAGATTTTCCAACAGTCATACTGACATATAATGTCTAACTACATTTACAACAAGCAGGGCACATGTGATGGGGTAAAGAGGCAGTAGAATGGGAGACAAATGTGGATTGGTAGGGGTACTAAGTAAGAGAAAACCCAATATTTTCAAAAATACCCAATCTTTTTGAAGACCTTAAAAGCAGAGAGGGAGAGTGTATGCATTTTTGTCTGTGTGTAGGTAAAATTACTTGGAATGCTCCATGATCTTATCCGACCTGTGCCTCATCTGACCTCATTGTCTCACCATGCAAAATGGTCAGAGTCCTCACTTCCCCAGTGCTGTGATGTACAAGCCCCTGTACCTATTCTGCAGCAGCTTAGATACTGGCCAATCAGAGGCACACCGTGGGTGCAGTGAGCGTCCTCCCTCTCAGGGTGGTGTTGTGTCCCCCATGCTCGTCAGAGCTAGTCTTGGCGGCACACTATCTGTGTGGCAAGCTTCATCCTCCTCAAGGTGGCACTATGCACTGCACATGGAGGAGGTCTTCCCCTCCCAAATTGTTCTGCCGTGGGCCCTCCTCACTCCTGACATGTCCTGCCAATGCAGGAAATGTTCAGTGGTGCATACGTGCACTGCATGGCTCTCCGCACTGCAGATCGGCTCTCTGGCTGCATGCGCCAACTCAACGGAAGGCATGCGGGTCTGCACGCTTCAGTAGGTCTGTGGGCAGGTTGCGGCATGCAGGCTGCAAGCAATGTTCCTCCCTCGTTCGCAGTGTGCTGGGAGACGACATGGTCACCACAAAGCTCAGCCTTAAACTAATTAGGCTCTGCAGAATACCCGTTGTCCCAGCAAGGGACCCCATAGGAGGGTAGACCCCGTAGTATGTCCGTGGGCAGCCGCAAACTAAAGGGGCGGGATAAAGGGGTGGGACCAAGGGAGGGTTTATTGGTGGTCCTCCCTCCACGCTCCCTCTTTGCTGCTGCCCACTGGAAGTTACTCGCAGGCGCGTAAACGCAGCCATGCGTAAATTCACGGAGATGCGTGGGTTGGGTTTTATAAGGCACGGCTTGCTGCATGCGAAATCTACTGGCTGCTGGGAATCTGATGGGGTTCACTGGTCCAAGGTAGGTAGGGCGATATTCCTCCTAGACTTAGGGGAAGCTCTTGAAACAGCGGGGTGCAAATAGAGGAGAAATAAGGGGGCTAAGTGGTGGGGGCTCTGGGCGCAGCGGTCGCCACTCCCAGGGCTGTGGATGAGTTACAGGGCGATCCCTATACAAGACAGGCGCAGGAACTGGACCTGAAGCCTCCAGTGCAAAGCGCACCGTACAGAGTCATACATACTCCAAGGGGTCCTTCTTGAGGACTTGGGGTATGACGGCGCCCCGTTAGTCCTTAGGGCGTTTGTAAGCCTGAGCAACCGGGGGCTTGCCATATAGCGCTCCGCCCGCCTGGGGAAGGTGTGAGTTAACTCTCCCTTGTTCAGAGGGCGGAGTGGGTGGACGATAGGTCTACCGGTGGGAGGAGTTATTCTCCCAGGTTCTGCCGCTGGTGATTCTTTGGCTCATCTTCAGGTACCCTGCAACGAGGGGTTGCGGGGCGGACGGGGTCGCCTGTAAGTTAACCCACCTTTATTTGTCCAACAAATAAACCTGCAGCTTCTTTACTTCAATAACTTGTCTGTGTGTTATTTTGGTCTGGGGCTGTGCGTGGCGGCGTACCGATGGAGATACTATGCTCCCTGCTGCGGAAATAACAGACGCACGCTCATGGTCTCAGTCTAGGACTGAACACTGAACAGTTCAGCCCCCTTTATTTATCACCTAAGCTGTGCCCAGCAGAGGTGTTGCATGTTGATGTCACAGCTCTGACAGCAGCCTAGGTGACTCAGTACACCACCTTTTTGTGGAACACTGTTAGTGAACCACCTGACAGCTTCTTTACCTCCGCATCCGCGTTCATAATATGGTGCGGATGCAGAGGTAAAGAGATGCCCTCATTCGCATGGGAAAAACACAGTTGATAGACAGAATGTAGAACAATGTCATACATTCACCCCAGTACAAGAATCTGGGCCTAAATCCGTCGTTTTTTTGCACTCCACACCACCCTGGGTTAGACACTGGCTATATGCAAATCAGCTCTGACCCTGTGCCTCATGGGAACAGTCCAGTCCGAACTACCAAGCCATGTCTTTCCCAGACCGGAATCAAGCATCCAAGGACCGGTTTCTGGCTATCAGCCTTCATCAGCCTGGATAGCTTGACTCCAGTGGTGTGGAGAGCCTGGGACTCACGTCTGAGTATACCCAGCACACTCGGGGTGAAAATTGCAAAAACACAGTTGATGGACAGAATGTAGAACAAGGTCCACACCCTCATGCAAATGAGGGAACTCCCACTTCAGATAGCGCAGACACAACAAATGCACCAGTGCTATCTGCAAGCATCTGCGGCCCCTTCTGTAGTACCAAATTGCCCTGGCTGCACACAAGGCAGGCACAAACACCTGATACACCGCCGGGGAACTTCTGTAATACTGGCCCTGGCACACTTACAGATATGTACAAAGACATCCACACACACAAAAACATAAAGATGGAGAAACAAAGGTACATCCTAAGGTAAACATAAACATACATGCAGACACAAGCACAGACACACGCACACATACAGACACATAAGCATGCATTCCAAAGACAAAGTAATGAGTCATGCATACTCGTTTTAGCTCCTACAGAAATAAACACACAATGGGGTGCCCAGACACAAAAATAGATGCACCTCTGACATTTGTTTAGATTTATTTTATTCAGTCTTTTCAATGGGAGGTGGTAAATAGTGTTTTAAATATCCAACCGGACAGAGGTCTTCCAGGTTTACTGAATAAACAAAATTTCAGAATAAAATCAAGAATACCTTCCACAAAAGCCCCTGTGTGGTACACAAGCCTGTGCCCAACACTCGCGGGGTGATTACAGTTGGAGAGAAAAGGAAAGGTTTATAGGCAAAACAAACGTTTTTCTGTTTACATATGCATTGTACAGAAAATAACAGACAGCACCGTTACAACAATTTAGACAATCAAATATTTGTATAGGGTGCATGAGCAAGTCAACGGCGTTTCGGTTCCCCTAAAGGGTCATGGGAACCATCATCAGGACAAAGAATTAATTTGCCTTTTTACACTAAACCTCAAATTGCCGGATAAGCCGAAATACACGGTCATAGAGTTGTTCCCTGGCGTCACAACAACTCTATGACCGTGTATTTCGGCTTATCCTGGCGTCGTCCGGTTACGATTGGGTAACTAGGCAACCGCTCCAAATTGGGGCTGTTGGTCCGGGCTTTAATCGAGCATCGACTTGTGCCAAGGATTTTACACGCACTGCCTCGGCAATTTGAGGTTTAGTGTAAAAAGGCAAATTAATTCTTTGTCCTGATGATGGTTCCCATGACCCTTTAGGGGAACCGAAACGCCGTTGACTTGCTCATGCACCCTATACAAATATTTGATTGTCTAAATTGTTGTAACGGTGCTGTCTGTTATTTTCTGTACAATGCATATGTAAACAGAAAAACGTTTGTTTTGCCTATAAACCTTTCCTTTTCTCTCCAACTGTAATCACCCCGCGAGTGTTGGGCACAGGCTTGTGTACCACACAGGGGCTTTTGTGGAAGGTATTCTTGATTTTATTCAGAAATTTTGTTTATTCAGTAAACCTGGAAGACCTCTGTCCGGCTGGGCATGTCATTCTGAAATATAGAACTGATTTCGTCTATATTTACTTGTTGTGAATTGATTCATGCACGGGACCGTTGTTGTTTTGTAAAATTGTTCCCCGAGGTCCCTTGCTGACTGAATTGGGGTCCCTTGTTGCTATAGAAGTTAAATATCCAAGTCACATACATGGACGGGGCAAAGAGGCAAAGAAATGGTGGCAAGCAACAAGGGGGAGGAAATCAGCAATAACTGGCCAAGCAAACACATGCATTCTTATGGGGTGTTGTAAAATGCAACTAAAAGAGAAAAAAGGTACCCCCCTCCCCCCCCCCCACCCCCCCCCAAGTGAGTGAAATTAGCTAAAGGACAAACACTAGGCACAGAAGCAGTACTTGAGGCATATTCCAGGGGAGGGACAAAGAGGATATGAAGCCCGCACATGCTGACCAAAGAGGAGCCAGCAATTGAGAGTGACAATGAATTCAACAAATGGCAAGCAATGGGCAGGTCAGCGCCTCCTGCAAGGGAACTAAGTGCATGCACTCTCTCAGATAAGACATAAAATGGAACGGGAAGGAGTATATATGTGCTTTAGGTTGAGTTCCACTAAAATAATTATTTCATAACTTTGTATAGTGCATACTTGGAATATTGGCATCGGATTGCAGTTCACAGCAAAATGTACAAACATGACTGATACAAACAAGCATTGGCAAATCCAATAGGTCTCGTCTATGCTAAGTATTGGCTTTGTTCATTTTTTTAGTCATGTTGTACGGCAGCACTGCTGCTT
Source organism: Lissotriton vulgaris (assembly GCF_964263255.1). Lineage (NCBI taxonomy): Eukaryota > Metazoa > Chordata > Amphibia > Caudata > Salamandridae > Lissotriton > Lissotriton vulgaris. The sequence goes on from NC_141687.1 coordinate 1,122,374,125, forward strand.
TGCAGCTTCACTGGAAGTTAAAAAAAGGCCTATGATGGAGCTAGCCTCCTAACGTGGAGGGAAGGAGGGAGGGGAGAAGGCAACACAGAGGGAGCGAGGGAGGGTGTGGGAAAAAAAGCACTGTGACACAGGAAGTGGTTTCTGCATCATAGAACTTTCTTCATTATGGCAGGTGGGGGTGCCCAACACCTCTAATGGAGAGAGTAGGAGGGTGGAGGTTAAGAGAACACATACAATGTAATGAAGTAGGGAGAGTGGGGATGGTGCAAGCCAACACGAACAATAAACAGATACATGCTAACACAGACAGACCAAACAGAAGGGATGGAGGGTGGTGGCAAACAGATGGATGGGTAGGAACATAGAGGTAGGGGATGTACACAGAAGGGGTCAATTGGAAATGACAAACTCTAGTAGAGTGCTTAAACCCAAAGAAAAATGTAGTGCCTAAAAAAATGACCAGTGGAAGGACATATGCTGAGGAAATATTACACGAGAGGTAGAAAGCCTACCACAGCTAGCCAATAAGAAGCAAGCAAATGAGAGCAAAAATGAAGCCAAGCAATGGGTAGTCTCTAAACCCAATGACAGAAAACAAAAGGGCTCGAAGATACAGCACATGCATTGTCTAGGCTAGACCTAAAAAAAAGGTACTATAGGAAGGGAACATATTATAGGTAGGGTACGTTAGTAAACACAACAAATATAATTTTTTCTTTCTTCTTATTGTGGTTGTTTCGCTGTATTATGTCTCTCTCTCTCTCGCTCTCTTGGTATAGAGTGCCTCTCTGTATTGTGCCTCTCAAAACTACTGACCTGTTACTTGGACAGTGATGGGCTTATATAAGCACCAATTACCAAATGAGCAAATAAACAGAATACATTTCAAGTAGCTTCCATGGGATGTGACCTCTGTTTGCTTCATTTAAGCTGCATTGCCTGTAGCTAGGGAGCAATGGTGCTTAGTCAGACTAGCAAACAAGCACTGCTAATATTATTGTGGTTTTACATCAATTATGTCACAAAAATATAGGGGAAGAGGAGGTCACATGGAGATTCTCAAATAGGAAAAGGTTAAGAGAGAGATGAAAGGGTATTTGCCTGAAGCAGGTTTCCCTCTACATTAACAATTCTGTAGCATTGTATAACAGACACTTGGATTCTTGACATCAGTGCGCTGTACACTGTAAAAAGAACAGAAATTTGGACTAACCCAATAAAAAAGGTACTTCTGGAAGGTAATAACATTTTGGGTAGGGTGTGGTGGTAAACAAATTAATGCATTCACCTGTTCCTGTATGTGAATAAAGGCAGATTGAGAAATACCATACATCATTGAGAGGAATAAGTGAACAATAAGACACAATTGCTAACAACCTTCAGAATACATACACTTTTGTGTTGATGTTAATAGTAAACAGCGTGTCCTGCACAGCGAGGGTACATCTAGGCAGTATGCTCCCATTAAGTGTATTTAGTTAATTGGGTGATTCTCCTTTAGAATGCCTTTTCTTACTCTTACTGAAAAGTTGTTTTTGCTAATGCTTATCGGTTTTCTAAAACCTAGCATGTGTTAAAGGGGCTATCCAGTGTAGTGAAAAAAACCTCTTTACTCAGTACTGCCTTGCTAAAAATCACCAACAATAGGCTTTCCAGAATGTTCCTTTGATGTCAGCTTTGATCAACTTGTGTTATGAGACATACTCTGACATCATTCACGGGATGGGCCCTTTAACACCATCAACGCTTATGGTTTTCCCCCCTGCGCTGAAAATCTGGAATTCCCACTAATCATGACGAGCTCAGCTCGGCATGAGTGTACGAGAGGTGTACCTCATGACGAGCTGAGCTCGTCATGAGCGTCGAAGGTGTTAACATCATGTTGTCTGCTACATGGCCATGCAGTGCACTAATGTAGGACCCATACTTGCCTATGTGTGCATGGACTTTTTGCAATCCTTTATGGTCCTGCCAGTCAATTTCCGCCTGGTCCATGATAACTTTGCATGCATGCTTGAACGTATCACAATAAGTTAATTAGGAGAGGGGGAGGGACTCTAAACTGCAGAGAAAAAAAATTGGGGTTAAATTCATAATCTCTCCCATAAAAGAGAATCTTATAAAAATAATATCACTTGGCCGGATATTGAGCTTATTGAGTCTGATTACTGTGTCATACCGTGCTTAAATTCCATCCCCTTTACCACCTCAGAAGTAAGGGGCTTATTTACAAGCCCTGTCTGTCGTATTACAAAAATAATCTATGGAGCTATACCTACCAATAGCCCCCAATTATCATCTTACCAAATAATTGTTTATTAAACATTTAATACTCTATAGAGGAGCCTCTCCGACATCACCCAGCCAGTACATGGAGAAGACTGAAGATTCACACTCAAAAATGGCATATATTCTTTCATGGCATTACATGAGATCACCGTACATGGAAAAGTACTGATAGGCACAGTAGCTTAAAGGAAAGACCATATATGGCACACAAAGCTCGTTTAGAAGTCTGCTTCTGCTATTACCGGGGAGGGTCAGGAGGGGTGACTCCCTTTCGTCTTGGTGCCTGGGAGGACGAGTACGGCGCCTCCAGAAATGCGCTTATCACCTCTGAAACCAGATTCGACCTTGGGTCTCAGAACAGAGGAAGAATAGTATGAATTCAGCTGTCTGTGTAACTCAACTAACAGAGCCTACTCGGCTGCTGGAGGGTGGCACGTGACCACTGTCAAAGTCTAATGCACGTACAACAAAATGGAGTCTGTTTGGTTCTTAACCTGCATAAACAGAAATATAATGCAAGAGCGAGAAAGAGTTCCTGTATTGACGTAACTAATTAGACTAAACTATGATATACATATATATAGATACATTATGCTAACACAAAGATTACAATAAGGGTAAAGAATCGATTTCGTCCCTCAACAAGCCCATTGAAGCCGGTGCGTCACTTTTTTGGATGCACCGGCAGCGCAGTGTGCCTGCCCATATTTACAAAGACACGTAAAGCCACCCTGCGTGGCTTTTAATGTTCTTGTAAACATGGCCTCCTTTCAAGCATTCATTTGTGTGAAAGGGACATTCCATGTGTGTTGCTCTGGGTATTCCCGTACAACATCCATGGAACCTGACACATTCCCCGATTTACAAGGTTCTGTATACCTGGGAATGCGTCAGATTCCTATGCCTTCCCAAGGGTGGGATAAGGGAGGCGCAACAAGGAGAAATACCTTTATTTCTCCTTATTTTTCCTTTTTCTATGTGTGGCAGGACACATAGAAAGAGGAAAACACCTCTCATGATTGTGTTTGTCCAGGAAGGGTAGGAGGGTGTCCCTTCCTGCACAAAAACAATCACCCTTACAATGCAGACACCCTTGCACAATGGCACAAGGGTGCCTGCATTGCCGTATGGTTGCCCATTGTGTGCTAGCGCAGGAGAAAAGGACACAATTGCACCTTAAGCCTTGACTTCCCACAGTTCACACCTTTAGCGAGACAAGTTTTCAAGTGTATAACTCCATCATCTTAATGGGATAAAATAGTCCTAATACTTGAACCATCAATGGCAAATAACAGTACCCACTCCAGATACTGCCCAGCAACCACCTACTGATGGAAGACCTCGATAAAGGTCTCACAGTCTACGTCTTTATTCCAACTATATGATAATATTGGAGGGAGTCTTCAAAAAAGTGACAATACTTGTATATAGTATTATTAAAAACAATTTGACAGGAAGCCTACGTATTTGTACAATTCACTGAGTTTGGGAGTCACCAATATAGATTTACCTCTAATTATGTCTTTACTATTTTATCTAAATGTGCTAGAAATACATTTTGAACTATAAATCCAGATAGGACCCCCAATACAGTGACATTTTCCTTGGCCTTCCCATTAGAATTACTGTTACCCCAGTTTAGTGGACTGCTGGAAAACTGCAACCGGGAGACATATGGGTCTAATCACAATGTCAAAAATGCAAACATATATGGATGTTGAAGAGAAATTCTGAAATGGACAAAGGTTCAACAGGAGAGGCTAGGGATTTTACTGAAGGCCAGATTTTCATCAAAAAACAGCTATGTTATAGCTTTGTATATCACAAACTTGGGGCATATTATCAAGAACGGCATTAAAAATTATCGCTGGTTTAGCGGCAGAAAACTGCAGCTAAAGCGGCGATAATGGGCTTGATAATATGCCCTTAAGAATTCCAATAGAAGTCCATGTTTTGGTGTGAACGTGGGCTTCTATTGGAATTCTCCAGGGCATATTATCAAGCCCATTATCGCCGCTTTAGCGTCAGTTTTCTGCTGCTAAACCGGCGGTAATTTTAACGCTGTCCTTGATAATATGCCCCTTGGACCCTTAGCGTTTTAACGTCTAAATTACAAAAAGAGCAAATTACATTATGGGTAGGGGATGTTAGCAAACAGCACAATGTTCCCATCTAACTCCCTTTCCCTCTTTTTTTTCCTCTCTCTCCTTGCCAACAAAAAGGTGCCCTTTGTCTAAGTTCTTTAAAAATGACTTTGTGGGGCACAAAATGTATGTGAGGAAATGTCATCTATTGCATACTGTCTTTAAAACAATAGGAACCGATTTGCTATCTAATTCCAAATTCTTTACAAATATTCTTTTAAAGTTTGTTAGTTAAGAAAGCAGAATTGACTTCTCTGAAAGTTTTTCCGTTTCAATCGCTTCTTTTGACCAGTGGCTTGCCATTCTTGCTTCTTATGAATTCAGCATTCTTACATTTCTGAACACGCTGCGTGGTCAAATCATGTCTTTGAGGCAAATATATTCAAATGTGTGATCCAGAATCCCTGAGGAGTTGGAATTTTGCATGTTTACTAGTTGTCTGAGCCTTAATCTTTTAAACAGGCCCAATTACATATAAATGTTTGTTCAATACAGTAATGCAACATACAGATACACATATCATAGAGCATAAACCTATTTTGACTTGTACTTCTGTTAACTGTCTATATGCTTGCTTACATTTTATTGTGGCATCCTCAGATGTGTCTGTAAAATTGACCTTTTTCCATGATTTTTTGTCCTGAATTTTGACACTTTGACCTGAATGTTCATGCTCACTGTCCAGAATTTGTGGACATGTCAGGTGATCACCCTATCCGAAGCGGAGGTCTGGGTCTGTCCCTATTTAGAAGATGCAGGGCTGGGTACCAAAGGAAGCCGTGATCAGGCTTTAATGTCTATTGTTCTTTGTACATTTGAAACCAGGACTTCTGCTTTCACCAGCCGCTTCTTTCAGGGATCTCTGTGAGAGGGCTTTGAGGGCTCGCATTCTCTTTCAAAGACCCCCAGTTCGTCCTCATCACTTTCCTTTTTTCTTTGCGCTGCTGGAGTTGATGAATTACGCCAATACATCCCCTCTAGACAGAAGGCATATATCATGCCAAGTATATCGGTGCCACGTTATTACACCCCCTTATCAGAATATGCACATCCTAGCTCGGCTATAACTCATGTGCCTGACTTCATGCAGGGCGAGAAATACCGTTTTATTTGTGAAGATCTCCCTGGCCAGCCACCGACGTGGATAGCCATCTTTGAGGCAAGGAACTGTTTTCTCCATTTTAAAAATGACTGAGTATTGTTAAATTATTGAAATCCAACAGTCCGACTTCAAAGCACGTCTGTAATTGACCCAATTCAGGTGTAAAGCCAGCCCAATAATGCATCATATAGTCCAAAACTGATGCTGAGCTGCGTTAGCATTAAGAAACAGACAGAAAAACAGAAAAATATCCTTCGAATAAATGTAGCTACACAAACTTTAAACATATAGAAATGTATATTAAAAAAAAGAAATATGGGGCATATTTACAATAAAGTGGCGAAGAGTGTAGTTAAGCCAAGGAAGCTAACAACTCGCGTCCTCACTTTAGAAACTCAGGCTACACCAGTTGGCAGATTTACAAGCCCCCTGCGCTACCAGTACGTCACTTTTTGTGACGTACTGGTGGCGTATTTCAGTGCACCATATTTACAAGGACATGAAAAGCCACCCTGCTTGGCTTTTCCTGTCCTTGTAAATATGGTTTCTTTACATGCAGAACTTTGCGTGAAAGGGGCGGTCCATGGGTGTTGATATGGGTGCTCCCACCCAACACCCATGAAACAAGTCACATTTCCAGATTTACGAGGAATTGAAAATCTGGAAATGCGTGTGAATGCTACGCCTCCCGAGGTGTAGGAAGGCGCAACGGGGAGAAATGTTTTAGCTTCTCCTAGTTTTTTCCTCTTTCAATGCGTGCTGCATACTGCAGCACACATTGAAAGAGGAAAATGTCTGTAGTGATTGTTTTTGTGCAGGAAGGGGCACTTTCCTGCACAAAAACAATCTCCCCATGACACAGGCATCCTTGCACCATGGTGCAAGGGTGCCTGCGCCTGCGCATGGCAGCTGTTTGTGCACCAACGCAGGGGAGAGCACAGGAATACGACATACCATTGTAAATATGTCGAATTTGTGTGCTCTGAAAGTGACTCAGTGCGGCACAGGCAAACGGCTTGCGAAATGCACTTTCTCGTAAATCTGCCCCCATATTTACTAGAATGTGGTGCAGCCCTGCGATTACCCCTGGGCTAGCGCTAACTTTAGCTACCTAGTGCCAATGCAGGCACCTTTGCACCATAGTTCAAGGGTGCCTGTGCTAAGGGGAAGATTGTTTATGTGCAGGAAGGTCCCCCTTCCTGTACATATAGGGGGAGAATCACAAGAAACGGATGCATCTGTACAGATGCGTCAATTTCCCTGCGCCTCCATGCGAGCCCTTGCACCACCATGGATGCACTGTATTTACAATACGGCGCACCATAGCTCACGGATTGAGAGATGCGTCAGAAATTCTGAAGCATTTGTTGGTGCAAAAGTCATGCATTGCTGGGGTCATGTCGCAAGCATGACGCATCTCCAGCAATGCACGGGGAAGCCTATTTCCAATACACTTCGTCACTCCTTATGCCTGCTCCAGGATGCGTAGGGTTTTGAGGCAGTGCCGTCCTAGAAGTGGCACAGTGAAATCTTGTAGATTTCACTGCATCACTTCTATGAGGCTTTCCTGCATGGGAACACCCACCCTGCATGCATTATACCTGAAGCAGGTATAATGTGGTGCACGGCTTCACAAGGTGACACATCTCCCTAGATGCGTCATGTGTAAATGGGCCGCAACGTGGCACGTTGTTTACACCACCACTACGTCACAAAAAGTGATGCAACCGTGTCGCAAATGTGTCACAAAGAGTTGTAAACCTTCCCAAAACAATCTGAAAATGCCGTTTTGTAACTTCTATGTGTGCTGCTTAATGCAGCACACATTGAAGTTGCATAATGGCATTTTTTTTAACTGATTGTTTATGTACAGGAAGGGGGACCTTACTGCACATAAACAATCATAGGCAATTTGCTGTTTCAATGTGTGCTGCACAAGGTAGCACACATGGAAACAGCAAAACGAGAAGAAATAAAGCATTTCTCTTCGTTTCGCCTGTTTAAGACCAGGTTTTCCTTGGTCTTAATTTTGGGGCTGCCTCCTATTTACGCTGCCCTTGTAAATAGGAGGTAGCGTCAAAATCAATGGGTGTTGCAGTGGAACGCCCACTGCAACAACCATTGCCCTCCAGTTGGACGCTAAATACAGCGTGAAAGGGTGCCTTATTTACAAGGCAGCGTTAAACCAAGTTAAAAAGGCGAGGCCCCTATAGCCACCACAACGTCACTGAAAGTGACGTTGTGATGGCGATAGGAGCTTGTAAATATGCCCCTAGATTTGTACATATATTCCCACATTCGAGCTCTTGCCCTCAACATTTGTGGGTATGGCATTATTAGAGTAATGAATTCACACAGCCGCACGGGATGCTGGGGCCTATGCCAGGCTTTAAATGAATTGCAAAACTAAATGTAGTGTCTGGTTTTAGCCCCACCTGCCACATATAATTCATAATTTTTTGGGTCAGTGTTGCAGTCGTCTTATAAGCAGCAAGGTAATTTTTTTAAGATCATAGGGATAAGTATGTAAGGCAAGACACGTTTATTCGTTTGGAGCCTACACGTTAGGAGCCATACATTGGCCTACTGAATCCAGAACGTTGTCTAGTAATACAAACCACAATGTCTGAGACCAACCAGCCACCACTAATGGTGAGAGTTTAATAAACAGTGAACTATCCCCATCCAAGAATCCACCAAACGAAGGCAAATCTACAATGTTACCGTTTTTACCTGAGGAAAAGAAAAGTTTGATGGTTTGTTGGCATCCAGGATGAGCAGTGTTTCTGCTGCAAAAAAATTGAAATTATGTAAATTGTGGATCCCAAATTGGCAGGTTATTGTGGAATTGTATGCCAACACAATGGGCATTTATAAAGCAAATAAATATGTAAGCCGCTTCTGTAATAAGTGCGTGCCGAGGGCGATGAAAAAAAGCAAGCTCAGACCATAGTTTTGGTCATAGAGCACTCAAAGAAAATACCTCAAACTCTACATTTACTGTTTTGCACGTATTAGAAAAACACATTTCATATTTAAAAAAGAGTGCCATTTACCCTGGAAGTCTGAACATGTTTTTGTGCATTGAAATTTACTTTAGATCATATCACAATAAAGCGTATTATCTTTGACCAGAGCGTGTCGGTTTGTGTACCTTGATTCTAGATGCCTGTGGTAGACGATATGGGGCAGATTTACAATAACTGGCGCATCGCAGCATATCAGCAGGGATGTGCCAGTTATTGTGCGCCACAGCTCCGCCACCCTGGATGCGCCGCATTTACAATGCGGCGCACCATAGGGCAAAAACAGCACAGATACGTCACGCATCTGTGCCGTAAAAGCGGCGCAATGCTGGAGTTGCGTCGCATTTGCGCCGCAGCTCCAGCATTGCTCTGGGGGGCCCTGTCTCCACAATGCTGCGTCAATCCTTATGTCTGCTTCAAGCAGGCACAGGGTTTTGATGCAGCATGGCCCTAAAAGTGACTGAGTGAAATCTTATAGATTTCACTCAGCCACTTTTGGGATGCGTTCCTGCACCAGAACGCCTTCCCCTACGATGGAACGCCTCCTTCTGGCGCAGGGCTTTACAACGTGACGCACCTCGGAGATGCGCCACGTTGTAAATACCCTGCACCATGGTGCATCTTTTGCGCCGCCGCTGTGTCACAAAAGTAACGCAACGGCGGCGTAAAAGAGGCACAGGGGGCTTGTAAATCTGCCCCTATTTTGGATATGTACACTGTGAGAAGTTGGCCCGATATGCAGCGTTCGCTATTCTAGCGACCACTATGCATCGGTCCAAACGACCCTTATGGTGATTGGTTGTAAGTCAACCTTAGACCAGCTATCCTAGTAGCGTGGATACGAGCAGTCTTCGGGCTAAACTCTAGAGGGCGTGTTAAGCCAGCTGTAATACCATCACATACCCCTTGAACCCCAAGTGAAAGGACACCACACAAGTGTTATGAAAATAAACAGTGTATTTATTAGAATCACAACAGCCCTGGACTCTTTATGAGGACAGGGTACTAAGCACAGAACAAAACTCTTAAGAAAATACTTCAAGTGCACAGTTAAAACAAGTGCCCGAGGGCACGGAAAGTTCTAGTGGTCTCGGGCGGACCCGATAAGGCAAGTCGGAAGCGAGGGACTCGGGACCCTTAAGTAAGGAAGCTATGCAGACACCGTAGTGTCGGAGTTACCTAGCCACAAGGGCTGCGGCTGCACAAGTCTTACAGGCGTCGGGGGTCTTCGCTGACGAGCCAGGAGCTGGAAGGAAGGAGTTGCTGGCCGGCGACCAGTGATGAATAGTTCGTAGAGATCCAAGCCTGGATCAGTGATCGATGATACCTGAAAGCAGAGGGGACCAAGTTCGTACTACTAGCCAGTAGTCAGAGGGTACCAGGAAGGCACCGGATGGCCGTCACCTCGACTAGGTGAGTGGGCGACGCTAGGCTCTGCAGTCTCACGGACCAGGAGGCGTTGTCGGCGACCAGGATGGAGGTGCGAGCTGTCCCACGAAGATTGATGCTGTCGGCGTCGCTGGGCCCAGGATTGGGGCAACAAGACTTGGCAGATTTCAGGGCCACGTGGTGGGCCTAAAATGGCATCTTGAGTGGACCAGGAGGGTCCGTGGTACTCCTCTCGTAAAAAGGAGCAGAAGGCTAGTCTGGAGCAACCAGACCAGCAGCGTTGGTTTGTCGTTCGTCGTCAAAGGGTCACAAGCCAGCGGCTAGTGATCGGACAACGTGCTGAGCAGCGGCAGAAGGGCCCCACGCAGATCGTGGAGATGCTGAGAGACTGCACTTCGGTGCTGGAGCTGCTCAGGGTCGGGCTTCTCGGACCCCAGAGCACTCACCAGAGAATTCCTTCGATGGTCGTGCTGGTTAAGAAAGCGTGCAGGGTTTGATGATAGCCGGCCCCTCGAGGTCTCGTCGCACCCACAGATCTCAGCTGAGCTGACGATGTGGGTAGAGGTCAGAGGTGCCAGGGAAGCCGGTTCTCGTCGAGCTGGGCCGTCGGATTCCTGAGGGAGGAAGGACTTGCAGCAAACCGCAGAGTTCTTAGATGGTGCCTGCGGGTGCAGGGTGACTACTCCTTAGCCACAAGGGAGAAATCTTGAGAAGAGTCTCGAATGTCCTTTCGTAGAAAGTAGTTCTTGATTCAAAGATGATCTAATTTGGAAGGGTCCCCGCTCCGGCCTTTATTCTAAAGAAAGGGGTGGGTACATGACTAGGTCCTGCCCTAGGGGTGGGACCAGGAAGGGGGGTAGTTACACCCCTCTCCCCTGCCGGACTTTCCCCAGGCCAGGGGCTGCGCGCCCCTGGAACTGGTTCTAGACGGCAGATGCGTAGTGAGCACCGGGGTGCCACTCCGCAGTCACCTTCGTGTAAAGCCCTACCTACCCAGAATACACAAACCCTGTCTGGGACGGTGCGAACACCGCCCTCGACAGGAAACCCTTTGTCCAAGCTCTCCTCGCTGGAAGGACTCCCAGCAGCAGGAGGTCAGACTCGTGTCTGTGGTGGCAGCATCCATTTTGTGGAGCTGAGGCTTCAGTTAACTTTAACCGGGGTTCACAGTTACTTACATGTCGTGTCCCTCTAGAAGGGTGGAATGCTAACCTCGTCGCCAGAATTGGTGAGGGGGCAGCATCCCGATTCGTATGACACCTTACTCGACATGTCTTGATAACGTGATACCGAAGTTACCGATATGATACGCGTTGTCATGGAACAGCTATTGGGTCTTGGTTCCGCAAGCTGCAACCGGGCTCGGCTCGTGCCAGAGCCCAATTCACATGATTCCACGCACTCTGCCTTCAGGATTGTTAAGGCCTGCCATAGGAGTGACTGATAGGAACTCGGGTGTCCATTTTGAGTTTAGATATAGGGATACTATACCTACAGCAACGGGCGAGTACGCCCCGTTGCCCCAGCTGTCGTACAGCCAGTTGTGTCAGTTTTAGATGGCCAGCCAGGGGTGGCATAATACATGCTTCAGCCCCTGGTAGGCCCTGGGTTCACCGATGCCCTGAGTTACAGGGTCTGACAGGGTGGCCCAGTTCCAATTGGGTAATGCACCTAAGGTACACGCATCAATTTAGTGAGAGAACAGCTAGGCTGTGGGTCTGATTGGCAGGCCCACAGCCCGAGAAAGTCGTAAACCAGTGAAACAAAAGCAAAAAGTCCGGGTGATCATAGGATTGCAGACCCTACTCTCCTACATGACCCCCCCCCCAAACATTGGGACAATAAGCTAACCTTGACCAGGTGAGTCTTCTTGTTCTAAGTGGAAATACCTGGAGAGCCCATCTGCATTGCCATGATCAGTGCCAGGTCTATGCTCCACTGTGAAGTCCATCCCCTGTAGGGAAATAGACCACCTAAGCAGTTTGGGGTTTTCACCCTTCATCTGATTTAGCCATAGGAGGGGCTTGTGGTCGGTCTGAATCTTGAAATGAGTGCCAAACAAGTATGGCCTCAGTTTCTTCAGGGCCCACACCACAGCGAAGGCCTCCCTCTCTATCGCTGACCAATTTTTCTCTCTGGGGGTCAGCCGTCTGCTTATAAAAGCAATGGGCTGGTCATTACCATCAAAATTCAGTTGAGATAGAACAGCTCCCACACCCAACTCAGAAGCATCTGTGTGGACAATGAATGGTTTGGAGTAGTCTGGACTCTTGAGGATAGTTGCCGTGCACATGGCCTGTTTTAGGTCATCGAATGCTTTTTGACAGCTCGCTGTCCACTGAACCTTTTTTGGCATTTTCTTACTCGTCAGTTCAATGAGCGGAGTCACAATCGATCCGTAATTTCTGACGAACTTCCGGTAGTAACCAGTCAGGCCCAAGAAAGCTCGATCCTGAGTCTGGGTGGTTGGAGGAGCCCAGTCCCTGATTGACTGTATTTTGCTCTCCAGTGGTTGAACTTGGCCTCCACCTACAAGGTGGCCCAAGTATACAACCTGTGTCTGCCCTATCTGGCACTTGGTAGCCTTGATAGTGAGACCTGCTGCTTGCAGAGCCTCTAACACTTTCCGCAGGTGGACCAGGTGATCCTCCCAGTTGGAGCTAAAGGCAGCAATATCGTCAATATACGCCGCACAGAAGTCATCCAGCCCAGTGAGAACGTGATTCACCAACCGTTGGAAGGTGGCAGGTGCATTTTTCAAACCAAAGGGCATCACCACGAACTGATAATGCCCACCAGTTGTAGAAAATGCGGTCTTAGGCTTGGCGTCCTCAGCTAACCTGATTTGCCAATACCCAGCTGTCAGGTCAAACGTACTTAAGTAGTTGGCCGAAGCCAATCTATCGATAAGCTCGTCTGCCCTTGGTATTGGGTGGGCATCAGTCTTAGTGACTGCATTGAGACCCCTGTAGTCTACGCAGAACCTCATCTCTTTCTTACCGCCCGGGGTGTGAGGTTTCGGCACCAGAACTACGGGACTAGCCCAAGGGCTATCCGAGGGTTCAATGACTCCCAGCTCCAACATTTTCGGCACTTCACTTTTGATGCAGTCTCTAATGTGATCGGGCTGCCTGTAGATTTTACTCTTGACGGGCAAGCTGTCACCAGTGTCGACCTCATGGGTACACCAATTGGTCTGACTGGGTGTTAGAGAGAACATATGCCGGGAGGATTGAAGTACTTGTTTACAATCCTCCTGTTGATGTTCGGAGAGGCTGCCACAAAAGACAACACCGTCTACCGATCCATCGTCAGGATTCTGAGTGAGCAAGTCGGGGAGAGGGTCACTCTCCTCCTCCTGTCCCTCATCTATGGCCATGAGCAAACTCATGTCCTTCCTGTCGACATATGCTTTGAGCCTGTTGACATGGAGCACCCTGTGGGGGCTCCGGGGAGTTTCAAGGTCTACCAGGTAGGTGACCTCTCCCTTTTTCTCCAGGATGGTGTAGGGCCCGGACCATTTGTCCTTGAGTGCTGCTGGGGCCACTTGCTCCAACACCCACACCTTCTGTCCGGGCTGGTAAACAGTCAAGACAGCCTTTTGGTCATGCCAAGCTTTCTGGAGTTCTTGGCTGGCCTTAAGGTTTTCGGATGCCTTCTCCATGTATTCAGCCATCCGCGAGCGGAGACCAAGCACATAGTCCACTATGCTGGTTGCAGGCTTTTTGAGAGGTCTCTCCCATCCTTCCTTCACCAAACATAGGGGTCCTCTTACAGGATGCCCGTACAAAAGCTCAAAAGGGCTGTAGCCAACCCCCTTCTGTGGGACTTCTCTGTAAGCGAATAAAAGGCAGGGAATCAGGACGTCCCATCTACGCCGAAGCTTTTCAGGTAGTCCATGAATCATCCCTTTTAGGGTCCTGTTGAATCTCTCAACAAGCCCATTGCATTGTGGGTGATAGGGTGTAGTGAACTTGTAGTTGACACCACATTCCTTCCACATAGCAGTTAAGTAGCTCGACATGAAGTTTGCACCTCTGTCAGAGACGACCTCCTTAGGGAAACCCACTCTGGAGAATACTCCAACTAGGGCTCTGGCCACCACAGGCGCTGTAGTGGTCCTAAGGGGAATAGCTTCAGGATACCTGGTGGCATGATCCACTACCACCAGTATAAACTTGTGCCCTGATGCTGTTGGTGGTTCCATGGGACCGACAATGTCAATCCCCACCCGTTCAAAGGGCACCCCCACCACAGGCATTGGTATAAGGGGGGCCTTTGTAGCGCCACCTGACTTACCACTGGCTTGGCAGGTGACACAGGAGCGACAAAACTCCTTGGTGTCTTCGTTCATATGAGGCCAGTGAAAGTGCGAGACAAGCCTGTCCCACGTCTTCGTCTGGCCTAAGTGTCCTGCTAAGCGAATCTCGTGGGCCAAGGTAAGGAGGAAACCACGCTGAGACAAGGGGATAACCAGCCTCCTGGTCATGCCAGGCTTGGGGTCTCTTGCCTCAGTGTACAGGAGTCCATCTTCCCAGTATACCTTGTGGGTACCTGTGGCGTTTCCAGCAGCCTCAGCAGCAGCCTGCTGTCTGAGGGGTTCAAGGGAAGGGCAGTCTAACTGGTCCTTTCCCAGGTCCTCTCGTGTGGGTCCCCCTGAACCCAGAAACTCAACTTGATCAAGTTCGAACTCTTTAGGTTCAGTTTCCCGCAATTCTTGGAGGTCAGCCTCCTCTGAGACTTGATCCTCGACCTGGGGCAAGGGGGAAGGCGAGGCCTTAACCCGACTGCTCTTCTTCTTGGGAGGTGTCTGGTCCGTTGTTCCAGGATCCAGCACCTGTTCAGTGGGGCATCGTCTGACCTGTGACCTGGTCACAGCAAACACATGTGCTGGCAAGCCTAACATTTCCATGTGAGTCCGTTGCTCCACCTCTGACCATTGCGATGACTCCAAATCATTGCCCAACAAACAATCCACTGGGAGGTCTGAACTAACAACAGCCTTTTTCTGGCCATTTACCCCTCCCCAGGAGAAAGCAACAATCGCCAAAATATGACTGGTAGTGACGTTGCTGGCATTGGTCACCAGGAAATCTGTACCTGGCATGATCTGTCCAGGGTCCACAAAGTGAGGCGTCACCATCGTGACACTGGCACAAGTGTCCCTATAGGCCTGAGCCATTCTTCCATTTATTAAAGGCGTCTGTCGGTATTTGCCCAAGGTATTGGGACTGACGTCAGGGGATATATCCACATCCCCCGTACAGACAAGGACAGCCTGAGTAAGCGTACCAACTAAGTTGTCACACCCCTCAGAACCCAAGGTTAACCCAACTAGTCCCTTGGGAGGCGCACTACTACTGCTGGCTGTACTAGGGGGCACAGGTGCCTTAGGGGCTGCAGTAGCATGAGTCTGCCCTCCTTTCTTAGTGCGCTCACTAAACCAGTGAGTTTTACTTTTACAGTATTGGCACCACCTTTTCGATTGGCCTTCTTGATTCTTCTTTTTCTGGGAAGCCTGACCCCCTCCCTCTTTGGGTTGTTGGGGACCTGTCGAAGACTTCTGGTCAGTTTGTTCCCCTTTCGAATCTTTACCCTTCTGGTCTGCTTTCTTCTGACCACCCTGGTTCTGGCCCTGGTTTTGCTTAACCCTTGTTCTGACCCATCTGTCTGCCTTCTTTCCCAATTCTTGGGGAGAGGTCAGATCCGAGTCGACAAGGTGCTGATGCAACAACTGGTTCTGACAATTGTTTAAAATCTGTTCTCGCATGATCAAATTATACAATCCTGTGTAATCAGTAACCTTACTGCCCAGCAACCAGCCCTCGAAAGCCTTAGTGGCACAATCAAAGAAATCAGACCAGTCCTGAGACTGAGTTTTCTGGGTATCCCTGAACAGCAACCTGTACTGCTCAGTGGTTAGGCCGAACCCATCAATCAGTGTGTTCTTCAGGACCTGGTAATTGTTAGCATCCTCAACTCTAGTAGTGAGGAGCTTATCTCTACCTTTACCTTCAAAGGAGAGCCACAAGATAGCTGCCCACTGACTCTGGGGGACGCACTGTACAGTGCAGGCCCGCTCCAAAGCAGTAATCCACTTGTGGATGTCGTCCCCTTGCTTAAAGGGGGGCACTATCTTATTCAGGTGCTTAGTGTCTAAACTCCTGGGTTCCCGTGGGGGAATGCTGCCACCAGTGGGAATGGTCCCACTCAATTCTTGCTCTCTAGCAAAGGCAAGTCTTTCTTTGGCTAGGGCAAGTTCTTCCCTTTCGATCCGCAGATTGACTTCCCGCTCCTTCGCTTCGTACACTCTTCTCTGAGGGGATGTCATCCCTCTCCGAGCAGAGCCTCGAGAGCCATTGGTTCGAACGGATCTGTTAGAGCCTCTCGACAGAGATCTAACTCGTCCGTTCCCAATGTTAAGCTGGCCCGAGAGAGGCCCCAGGGGTCTCCTAGTACCAATCTCGTGCCGGCTTAAGTTGTCCTGAGTTAGCTGACTAACTATGACTGGACCTTTGTCTGCCTCGTCCCCAGATGTCTCTGGATCCTCCTCCTCCTCTTCGCCCTCTGCGGAGAGATGGATAAGGTCAGGGTCACCCCGGGTTCCCTCGAGGGGGGGCTATCCCCATTTCTGGATGAGAAGGGTCGGTGTTACCCGCTCTCCTGGCATCATAAGTCTCCAAGAGACCAATCAGAAACGGAATGGTAGGGTTTGCACCCTGTTTTAGCTTACGGGATGTACAGATCTGTCGCATCTCGTGGAAGCTAAGTGCAGCATATCTGGAGGTGACCTGTGGAAGGTCGACTGACACAAGGGGAGACTCAGAGTTTCCTCCTTTGTCGGACATGCTGCTTCTAGTGTGGTGTAAGTGATGCACCTACCTACACTATGGGTTTTCCTACTGATCCCTTGCTAAGAGTTGTAGCCAAGGTGTGCTAAGCCTTGAGGAGCTACAACAGCTGGTTCAGTAGAACTCAGAGTATTCTAAGCTAAGTTATATGTACCTGGAGTACTTATGCGATCTTTCACAAGATGTTCTTAGGATACGTGTGGTAAAATAACAGCAAGCTCAAATCCCAACCGCTGCTCACCAATGTGAGAAGTTGGCCCGATATGCAGCGTTCGCTATTCTAGCGACCACTATGCATCGGTCCAAACGACCCTTATGGTGATTGGTTGTAAGTCAACCTTAGACCAGCTATCCTAGTAGCGTGGATACGAGCAGTCTTCGGGCTAAACTCTAGAGGGCGTGTTAAGCCAGCTGTAATACCATCACATACCCCTTGAACCCCAAGTGAAAGGACACCACACAAGTGTTATGAAAATAAACAGTGTATTTATTAGAATCACAACAGCCCTGGACTCTTTATGAGGACAGGGTACTAAGCACAGAACAAAACGCTTAAGAAAATACTTCAAGTGCACAGTTAAAACAAGTGCCCGAGGGCACGGAAAGTTCTAGTGGTCTCGGGCGGACCTGATAAGGCAAGTCGGAAGCGAGGGACTCGGGACCCTTAAGTAAGGAAGCTATGCAGACACCGTAGTGTCGGAGTTACCTAGCCACAAGGGCTGCGGCTGCACAAGTCTTACAGGCGTCGGGGTCTTCGCTGACGAGCCAGGAGCCGGAAGGAAGGAGTTGCTGGCCGGCGACCAGTGATGAATAGTTCGTAGAGATCCAAGCCTGGATCAGTGATCGATGATACCTGAAAGCAGAGGGGACCAAGTTCGTACTACTAGCCAGAAGTCAGAGGGTACCAGGAAGGCACCGGATGGCCGTCACCTCGACTAGGTGAGTGGGCGACGCTAGGCTCTGCAGTCTCACGGACCAGGAGGCGTTGTCGGCGACCAGGATGGAGGTGCCAGCTGTCCCACGAAGATTGATGCTGTCGGCGTCGCTGGGCCCAGGATTGGGGAAACAAACCTTGGCAGATTTCAGGGCCACGTGGTGGGCCTAAAATGGCGTCTTGAGTGGACCAGGAGGGTCCGTGGTGCTCCTCTCGTAAAAAGGAGCAGAAGGCTAGTCTGGAGCAACCAGACCAGCAGCGTTGGTTTGTCGTTCGTCGTCAAAGGGTCACAAGCCAGCGGCTAGTGATCGGACAACGTGCTGAGCAGCGGCAGAAGGGCCCCACGCAGATCGTGGAGATGCTGGGAGACTGCACTTCGGTGCTGGAGCTGCTCAGGGTCGGGGCTTCTCGGACCCCAGAGCACTCACCAGAGAATTCCTTCGGTGGTCGTGCTGGTTAAGAAAGCGTGCAGGTTTTGATGATGTCCCTCGAGGTATCGTCGCACCCACAGATCTCAGCTGAGCTGACGATGTGGGTAGAGGTCAGAGGTGCCAGGGAAGCCGGTTCTCGTCGAGCTGGGCCGTCGGATTCCTGAGGAAGGATTAGCAGCAAACCGCAGAGTTCTTAGATGGTGCCTGCGGGTGCAGGGTGACTACTCCTTAGCCATAAGGGAGAAATCTTGAGAAGAGTCTCGAATGTCCTTTCGTAGAAAGTAGTTCTTGATTCAAAGATGATCTAATTTGGAAGGGTCCCCGCTCCGGCCTTTATCCTAAAGAAAGGGGTGGGTACATGACTAGGTCCTGCCCTAGGGGTGGGACCAGGAAGGGGGGTAGTTACACCCCTCTCCCCTGCCGGACTTTCCCCAGGCCAGGGGCCGCGCCCCCCTGGAACTGGTTCTAGCCGGCAGATGCGTAGTGAGCACCGGGGTGCCACTCCGCAGTCACCTTCGTGTAAAGCCCTACCTACCCAGAATACACAAACCCTGTCTGGGAAGGTGCGAACACCGCCCTCGACAGGAAACCCTTTGTCCAAGCTCTCCTCGCTGGAAGGACTCCCAGCAGCAGGAGGTCAGACTCGTGTCTGTGGTGGCAGCATCCATTTTGTGGAGCTGAGGCTTCAGTTAACTTTAACCGGGGTTCACAGTTACTTACATGTCGTGTCCCTCTAGAAGGGTGGAATGCTAACCTCGTCGCCAGAATTGGTGAGGGGGCAGCATCCCGATTCGTATGACAACTTACTCGACATGTCTTGATAACGCGATACCGAAGTTACCGATATGATACGCGTTATCATGGAACAGCTATTGGGTCTTGGTTCCGCAAGCTGCAACCGGGCTCGGCTCGTGCCAGAGCCCAATTCACACGATTCCACGCACTCTGCCTTCAGGATTGTTAAGGCCTGCCATAGGAGTGACTGATAGGAACTCGGGTGTCCATTTTTAGTTTAGATATAGGGATACTATACCTACAGCAACAGGCGAGTACGCCCCGTTGCCCCAGCTGTCGTGCAGCCAGTTGTGTCAGTTTTAGATGGCCAGCCAGGGGTGGCATAATACATGCTTCAGCCCCTGGTAGGCCCTGGGTTCACCGATGCCCTGAGTTACAGGGTCTGACAGGGTGGCCCAGTTCCAATTGGTTAATGCACCTAAGGTACACGCATCAATTTAGTGAGAGAACAGCTAGGCTGTGGGTCTGATTGGCAGGCCCACAGCCCGAGAAAGTCGTAAACCAGTGAAACAAAAGCAAAAAGTCCGGGTGATCATAGGATTGCAGACCCTACTCTCCTACATACACCTCCTTTTTCAGCCATCCTTTTCTTCTACTATGGGAGTGGGATTGGGAACCCTTGTTTGTGACTGAAATATCAAATTGAACATAGAAGAATTATTGCAGGGTTCAAAGTCAGTGACGGCCTGTAATTTTAGCATGCAGGGGGCTCACACGCACAAATATGCACTCACCCACGCACATGCACACACACACACACACCCATTCATAACATTCACTCACTCACCTCACTCACTCACTCACTAACTCACTCACTCACTCACTCACTCAAATACCCGTACATTCATACATTTATACATACACACACCCTGCGCGGTCGACACAGGTAACAGCGGTAGGACAGTGTGGTGGGGCGGGCAGGGTAGGCATTGGGGGGGAAGTGAACAGACAGCATAGGTAAAGTAAAATAAATAAAATTATAAAACCACTTACCTTGGGTTTGCTAAATTGCAGAGTATTTTACTTTCCCTATTCCATTATTTGTACTCTCCCCTCCCACCTGCCCCACTGTGCCGCCTCTGTTACCTGTGCCAGCCGTGCCTGACACACACCAAACAAAAAAAACTTACCTTCACTGCAGGTCTCTGGGCTGGGAGCCTCGCAGTGAGACTGCTGAACCCACACTACTCTGTGACGATGTATCAGTGATTGACACTTGGCCCTGGGCACTTCAGGGCTTAAAACATTAGAGCCCAAGACCAAGTCAATCAGTTGAGGTTCTGTAAATTATGAACTCGTTCGTACTCAGCCTCCATTTTGTGATCGCCGCCATTTTATGTTGCCCTCACTCAGGCAGCTCGGCGAACACGATGTTTTTGTCATTTCTGCTTTGCGTGTCAGGTGGCTTCCTCACCTATGTTTACTAACGAGTGTCAGGGTCTGACCGAGTACACTAATTCCTGTCTGAGCTAATTAATCCCTGTCCGGACTACATGTCGTTTCACACCATTGTTTCCTTTAAGCTATCTTATCTGCTGTCCTTCGCTACATGTCTCATGCATTCTCTTGTTTCACGACTGTCCTGCTACAACACGCAGCTGTGTTTTCTCTGCTTGTAAATCGAATTGTGTGGATTCATTTGTGATTTACTTAAGGGGTTGAGTAACAAACAGAACGTGGGACTTGAGTTGCTTTGGTTTTAAAACATTGTCTATAAAGTTTGCCCATAGCTCATGCTCTTGTGTGATTGCATTTTGCATTGTATTGTATCGTATATAAACCTGTGCGCCACGGAGTAAAGTGGCAGTCTCTTTTGAACCTCGTTGTACTGACGACTTCTAAGACCACTGTACTAGCTGCAGCTTATAAATACCATCTTCTACGCCAGACGAAGAGTCTGTGTCTCTGTTTTTGACAAGGCAGGTGAATCCCAGGGATTTCAGGCATACCCTGCGCCGCCGGACCTTAAGGCTGCGGTTCTCCAACTGGCGCCCAACGTGGGGCAACTTCAGCGGTAGCGGTTGAGCCCGAGGGTCATGAGGAGTCCCACAAGAAAACTCCGGAGGAAGTGCACCACATGATCAACCCCTGTATGTCGGAAGTGGACTGAAGGTCTTTGACGGCGCGGCTACTCCTCTCCGACGGCTGCTGACGACTGCTGCCCTGACTGTCACCCTGCCTTGGACCCTTCTGATGAGTTTTGGTAGAGCCTGACGATAGACGGACCTTCGCTGGTGCAGAACGATTCTTAGTTAAGTATTTGGTGGGTCTCTCCAACAGACCTTTGTTTTGTTTTGTTTTTGGGTTTTTATTCAGGTATTACAACAATAGCTGAAGCCAAGGGGTAAGTACGATTGTACTGTTTCACTGATCTATACCCCTTGTTGTATGTGATCAGTCTAGAGAAGTGACGATGCCTGGGCTGAGTAAGTTCAAAAGATTTTGTTGTTTGGGTTGTACGAGGGATTCCCAGTTGGAGGAATCATGTCCGATCCCTCCAGTTGGAACTCCCACTTATGAGCTCTATTCGAAACATGGTATTGGTCCCATTACCTTTAACGAGACATGGGTCCGATACACAAAAAATAGTGGAGTTTTGAGATGGCCCCAGAATGGTAGCTTTGATCCTGCTATACTAGATAACTTGGAAACGATTCTGTTTAGAAGAAAAGCCCGGCCGGCTATGTTTGACTCCTTTCGCCTTTGGCGTAAAGAAGCCAAACAGAAAGAAATCAAACAAGCGAAAAAGGATAAGAAAGCACAAGATATGTCAATTCTACAGGCTGTCCAGCAGTTTAAAGACAACGAAGTAGATGATGCGAAGGAGGTATTAGAGAGACAACATCGTATGGCGATAGATAGATGCTATCCGATGTTGCCTACTTCCTCTTCAGATAAAATTAAGGAATTAGAAGAAGATTCCCTAATGTCTTGTTTATTGAATTCACCTCCGCCCTATATCCAGAATGCTAATGCACCTCCGTTACCCCCTCCTGTCGCTCAACAAGTGGTTGCTCAATTATCGATTGTCCAGCAACCGGCTCAGCCTCTTAATGTTTCTTTGCCTGCTTCTGCTTCGCCCTTACAGTCTGTAATTCAGCCCCCACCTTCTCCAGCTCCTACTTTTCAGTCTGCTACGTTTCAGTCTCCGTTGCCTTCTACATCTGTAATACCTCCCATCCTCTCGAGGGATTCTCCTATTTCACAGAGGAGGATAGCAGATGCTGTTTCAAGTTTCTTTTCCCCTTTTGTTAGGTCTCTAAAAATTTCTCCAGCTTTCTCTAAACGACAATCTTGTTGTCAACTTCCTCTTGCGGACGAGAAAGTAGTTTTGGGTTCTCTCGCTCGTAAATGGTTTGAGCATGGACCAGAATATAGTACTGAAGATATCATGAGTTGCTTTCATCAATGGGGGGAGCCCACGCAGAGATATGTTTTCAACATTATGTGTCAAACTCTTATTAGAAGTTGGGAAGATATTAACTTAGATATAGTTCCTTTGGAACTACTGAAATTACAAGCTGATTTTGATAAGGGTTTTATTGTAGGACAACGAGTTGAAGAGGCAGTGAATAGACTCATTGCGTTTTGAACAATGTTTTTGTCCCTGTCCTTTTCCGAGGCTGATCCCGCCAATAAACAAGGTAGCAAGAATTATCTGATGCGTGAAGTTCCTCCCGTATGGAGAGAAGCGGTGCTTGGTCCGCCTCCTGTCCCTGCTCATTTCCAGCGTATATGGGTCCACGAACCCTGGAAAAGGTCTGAAGAATTGGCACTTAAGCAAACTCTTCCCGACCCCCGTAAAAATCCTGCTTGATATTACAAAGAATTGTCCCAAACAGTTGACGCTTGTACCATTAATTTGGCCGACATTGATATGTTATTTGGAAATGTTGTTCCGCAAGGTATATGGGCACGGATTCATAGGGAAAATCATGTGGCTGAATTGGGTGGTGATTGGGGTGCTATTAGAGCTGTGGACACGAATCAGGTGGGTGGTGCAAAACCCGAGGATTTTATTACGGCTCTTCCAGGTAGAATAATTGATGAAGACAATGATGCCTGCGGTGCGGGTAAATTGGGATAAGCTGGCCGCATGCAAGCAAAAGAAAGATGAAAGCATCTCGGATTTCTTCACTCGCTTTGAAGAAACGTTTATAGACCACAGTGGTCAGGATTTGAGTGTAGAGGATGGTCAGCGGTTGTTTGTGGACAAGTTTGTATATAATTTACTTCCCGAGTTATTGAATAAACTAAAGAGTTCTGAAAGTGCATGGGCTGTCTTTTCTCCTGCTAAAATATTGGCTACTGAACAGTATTACGAGAATAGGGATAAGGAGGAGAAGGAGAAGCAAGAGAAGAAAAATAAAGATTTGAAAACAAAAGTTATTTTACAGCAGGCGTATCCGCCTCACTCGAATCAGCATCAGCAAAACTCTCAGTTTCAGCAGCCTCCACAGTTTCAGAGATTGTTAAAGAAGCCTGAGTATTTCACGCCGCGACCTTCATTAGGTCCTAATCAATGTGCATATTGTAGGGAAGAAGGACATTTCAAGAATAGTTGTCCGGTTTTATTACAGCGTAATAATGGGATGTCTGCTTCCTGAGGTCGTGGTAACTTTCAGACAGGATCTAGAGGTAGAGGACGAGGTGCGTCCTCTCAGGAGCAGCGTTCTTTTCCCCCATCTACTTCGTATTACTTTGATCAGCAAACAGTTCCATCTACGCAGTATTACAATGATGATTACTACATTGAAGAGAGGGCTGACAATTTTCAGACTGAATAGGACAGCCATGGACGAAGTGAGGGAGTTGTGTCGATTCCAGTAGATCAAAATGGGCCGTATGTCACTGTCAATACAATGGATGTTTCAGAACCGTTTCTTTTGGATACTGGTGCGATGAGAAGTTCTATCATTCATTCTAAACTCCCTGGGTAACCTTTGTCTGGCTTAATGAATACCTCTGTGGGATTTTCTGTCGCTCCAGTCCGTAATCCGGTTTCTTGCCCCTTGCCTGTTTCAATTGGTCCTTATGATTTGGAAGCTCCACTTATCCTGACAACTGGTTGTGGTGAGAATTTGCTGGGTTTGGATCTGTTGAAAAGGCTGCATGCGACGTTGTATTGTTCCCCTTCTGGTGTGCATCTTACGTTGGGAAAGAGATTGATGTCCCCCATGTATTTGTCCCGGGACCAGTTTCCACCTGAGTTACTTTCTCTCCCAGAAAGCCTTTGGGCCACGGGCCCGAATGACGTGGGTCGTCTTGCGATCCCACCGTATGTTGTCACAGTCAAAGATAACGTTAGAATGCCACTCATTCCTTAATATCGTATTTCTAATGACGGAGAGAGAGCACTGTTGGCTATTGTTGATGATTTTATTCAGAAAGGTGTGGTCGAAGAGACCAGAGGCAATGTTTGTAACAGTCCTGTTCTTCCGATCCTTAAGAGGACGGATCCTTCATAGCCTCCTGTCTATAGATTTGTTATTGACCTAAGGGAAGTCAATAAAATAGTGGTACCACAGTTCTCTGTTGTTCTGGACATTACAACTTTATTGACAATGATTCCTGCTTCAGCGGCTTGGTTTTTGGTGATAGACCTTAAGAACGCTTTCTTTATCATTCCCATTGCTGATGAAAGTAGGGATATCTTTGGTTTCTCTTTGGGTGGCCGAAGTTTCCAATTTATAAGAGCTCCTCAAGGCTATTGTGAAAGTCCATCTATCTATAGCAAAGCTCTTAAATGTCAACTTGATACTTTCTCTTTGCCTCCAGGTGCTACACTTGTTCAGTATGTGGATGATTTACTGGTGGCTGCTGATACGGAAGATGTGTGTAGGAATGTGACTGTTGTGTTGTTGCATAATTTGGTGGTGTTGAATCATACAGTATCGCCCTCCAAGTTGCAGTATGTCCGACAAGAAGTTACCTATTTAGGTCATCTCTTGTCGAAGGAGGGAAGGCGATTGACCCCAGAACGTATTCATGCTATTTCACAGATGTCTGTACCTACCACACAGAGAGAAGTACGTGCCTTTTTGGGTATCACTTCCTACTGTAGACATTGGATTCCCAATTTTTCACTTCTGGCGAAACCATTGGTGGCACTAACGCTGAAAGATACGCCCTATCAGCTCCCTTGGACGGATTAATGTCAGAAAAGTTTTGTTGACTTACGTACTGCCTTGTGTTCTGCTCCAGTGTTGGGTACCCCAGATTATAGTAAATCCTTTACTTTGTACATTCACGAGAGAGAAGGTTGCGCGTTGTCAGTCTTGACACAGCAATTCGGAGATAAGCAGAGGCCATGTGCCTATTTCTCTGCTACATTAGACCCAGTAGCTAAAGCTTTGCCCAGTTGTCTCAGAGCTACGGCAGCTGTCGCAATTTCTATTAGACAGTCTGCCGGATTAGTATTGGATAACACACTTATTGTTATGGTTCCACATGCAGTGGATACTTTGCTAAATAGAACCAAGATGCAGCATCTCACGAGTGCTCGTTTGTCTGGTTACGAGCCGACACTTCTAGAGAGCCATATACATATCAAAGATGTAACACGTTAAATCCAGCTACACTGTTGCCACTCCCAGATGAGAAAGACGATCAGGAAAAGCATGATTGTTTTCTTCGAACAGAAGAAGAAACGAAGGGTAGGATTGATTTAAAGGACACTCCGCTCAAGGACCCGGACGGGATCCTATGGGTGGACGGTTCTTGTTTTAAGCTTCCAAATGGAGAAACCACTTCTGCCTCTGCTGTCACCACCTTATGCACAATTGTTGAGACGGCACGTATTGGACATAATTCAGCCCAAGCAGCTGAATTGATACCTTTGACTAGAGCATGTGTGCTGTCGAAGGGAAAGAGAGTGAATGTGTACACAGATAGTCAGTACGCTTTCGGGGTTGCACATAGTTGCGGACAGCTGTGGCGGGAGAGAGGATTCTTTACCTCCCACAGGACAAAGATTCAGCATGGTCAGTTAGTGACTGATCTTCTTGAGTCACTTACCTTACCTGCACAGATAGCGATCATAAAGTGCAGTGCACATAAGAAAGTTACAGATGATGTGGGTCGTGGAAATGCGTTCGCAGACGAAGTAGCGAAAACTACAGCTAGAAACACCACTAGTCGAATGTATGTGGCAGGTCCTGCAAACTGGGTGAGGGAAATTGGAATGTGTGAAGACAGGATTGAGAGTGTGAAAACGATTCAGGGAGAGGCTACTGAGAAAGAATTGAGTATGTGGAAAGAAAGGACGGGAATGTTAGATTCGACAGGTTATTGGACAGAGTTGTCGGAACATCAGCGATGGTTGTTACCGGACGCTTATGTGTTGTCGGTCGTGACTATGGCTCATGGCCCAGCTCACATTAGTGCAAAAGGCATATGTAAGCTCTTGGCTTCGGTATGGCAGAATGAAGGAATCCCGAAATGTGCAGAAAATGTGGTTAAGCATTGCATTGTTTGTTTAATGCATAACCCAGGAAAGGGTATCCCAACCCCAGCAGGTCATTTTTCTTCCCCGTCATATCCCTTTGAAGTGTTGCAGATCAATTACATTCACATGAATCGCTGCAACAACCTCAAATATGTTCTGGTGGTGGTATGTGCCTTTTCCCGTTGGATAGAGGCCTACCCCTTGAAAGATAACACTGCTCTGTCAACTGCTAAAGTATTGATTAAGGAATTCTTTCCTAGATTTGGTTTGCTGCGCATTGTCTGGAGTGACAATGGAAGTGAATGTGTGGGCCAGATTATGCAGAAAGTGTGTTCTGGTCTTGGTATTAGACAAAAATTCCATGCGGCAAACCATCCACAGTCAGCGGGTTTGGTTGAGTGTTACAATGGTACACTCAAGCTTAAGCTGGCGAAGATTCAAGCAAGTGCAGGTCTTGCTTGGCCTGATGCGTTGCCCCTAGCTCTTTTGTCAACCAGAACTACTGTGCACTCTTGCATAGGACTTAGCCCATATGAGGTAGTATTTGGACGCCCAGCTAATGTTTGGGGCATCCCCCGCCCCAAAAGATACTCAGACATACCATACCCTCTGTTAATTGACTATTTGCATGATTTGACTACTAAATTAAGTGTTATTCGCCAACAGGTGCAAAGTGTTTTGCCGGAGGCCTCCACAGACCCAGGTCACACCATTGTGCCCAGTGACTGGGTCTGCGTCAAACATTTTCAACGGACTAAGAATTTGGAGCCTCGCTGGTCTACGCCTACGCAAGTTCTGCTCGTCACTCGCACGGCTGTGAAAGTGGTTGGCAAGCGTAATTGGGTACATCGAGTGCACTGTAAAAAGGTGCCACTTCCATTACCCTTTGACAAGTGGATTCGCAGTGGTGTAAAGGAATCAGACACTACAGCGGTTCCTTGTTTTGTTCCTTTCAGTGATGCTCAGATTTATGGGACTCAGTCTGAAAAAGCAGATGATGATATTCTTCAAGCCGCTGTGCCTGTGCATCGTCGAATAGACACTACGAATCCAGAAACATTGTTCAAGGATCAGACCGTGCTGAGCAAAACCCACTACAACTTAAGACCAAGAGCCAACAAGGCTAACTGAATATTTTTCTCGAACACTTCTTTTTATTATTTAAAGACATTCCTTTTTGGGTCCTTTTTCTTTTTTAGTGTGATATTAGTATAAGATGTGCCATCTGTCTCCGTCGCAGGGTCACGGTAGGAGACTCAGACTGTAACCTGATTTTGTTCTTTTAGTAAGTGGTTAGTGCCTCAGGATATACAGAAGTGGCTAACTGAGTGATTAAGGAAGAGTGCCGTGAGTGACCTTTTTTTTAAATAAAGATGGATGGTACAACAATTGTAGGTAGTGAAAATAGGAAGCAGGAAATGAGATCAAAGTATTGTAAATTATTGCGTAGTCGATTTGGTGTAACTTTGTGTGTTCTTATGTTTTTGTGTATTTTATTAGCTTGCACAGGTTGGATCATACATGTTTTGCAATCAAGAAATGTTGCTAATTCTACAACTTCTTTGCCTTCTCGTCTTTCTGTCTTTTCACACAAAATGCATACTCTACCCCCTCATGAAAAGATAAGGAGAGCTGAATATATGAATAATACGATTATTCAGTTGTTGCACCAACATCAGTTGGCCATTAATATGACTGATTGTTGGGTGTGCGGACTCATGCCACATAATACACAAAAGGGAATGCCATATTTGGTTCTTCCTTTCTCATACGAAGTTTCAGCTTGGGCCTATTTGACAATGTTTTCAGCCGCATACCACAACAGACTTAGAAGCCCTGTGAGAACTTCTGGGACTGGATTCGATTTTAGTCACAGCTCCTTGATTAAAGGTATAGTGGTATTGGCCAAGATTATAGAGAAGAGTAAGATTCCATTAGATGAGAAGAGAGCTTATGATGGATGGAATGTTACCCACTATGTCTCTATTCTTGGTGACAAAACTAAAAAGGGTGAGTCTTCCCCAGTGTGGACTGTGCCCCATTAAGGTAATTTTTGTCTCCAAATCAACAGCAAGAAAGCTGACGTCAATTAGAAATGTGCATACACATATATTTTCTCGTCTCTTGATTTCCCTCTGTTAGTTCCGTCTCAGGAAACATATTTTGTTTGTAACGATCGAGCTTATACTTAGCTACCTTCCAACTTTTCTGAAACTTGTTATATAGCTTTTCTCCTTCCCCCTACATATACGGCTTCGTCAGACCATCACAGAGTTAGACATAGCAGAGGTGTATTTGATGCCAAAGACACGGCAGAACAAGAGGGAGGAGATTTCCTTAAAGGATTTCTTCCCTTTTGGGGCCCTATGGTCAACAGCAGACACATCAGGCAACTGGTTCGAGTGGTTGAGACCACTATTAATGTTACTGCAGGTGCGATAGGTAACATTACTGCAGAACTTCAAGCTGACCGTCTTATGACGTTGCAAAATCGAATTGCGCTAGATGTGATCATAGCAGACCGAGGAGGTGTCTGTAGATTGATCAGATCTAGTTGGTGCATTTATATTCCAGATGACGCTCCGGCAGTATACCAAGCCATTCCTAAATTGCACACTATCTCCGAGTCGATTCATCAGGATGAAGGAGATTAGTCTTTTATGGGATGGTTTTTGGGGAATATTGTCAACTTGGGGGTGGAAGATCTTAACGTTCCTTGGAGCAATTTAAGCCATCATATTCTCTTGTTGCCTATGCGTTCAGTGTGGTCCTGCAGTCTGTGGCCTGTTGGCTGCTTTATGTGTTCCACAATCGGCTACTCAGAAGACAGAGAATATTAGAATGATGGTGCAGCAACAGCTTGAGGATCTTATGAACATCAGTGTTGATTCCGACTCAGATTAACATGAGTTTGTTTGTTTTTGCCTGAGTAATGGCAAAAGGAGGGTCTGAGGTTCTGTAAATTACGAACTCGTTCGTGCTCAGCCTCCATTTTATGATCGCCGCCATTTTATGTTGCCCTCACTCAGGCAGCTTGGCAAATGCAATGTTTTCGTCGTTTCTGCTTTGCGTGTCAGGTGGCTTCCTCGCCTATGTTTACTAACGAGTGTCAGGGTCTGGCCGAGTACACTAATTCCTGTCTGAGCTGATTAATCCCCGTCCGGACTACATGTCGTTTCACACCATTGTTTCCTTTAAGTTATCTTATCTGCTGTCCTTCGCTATATGTCTCATGCATTCTCTTGTTTCACGACTGCCCTTCTACAACAAGCAGCTGTGTTTTCTCTGCTTATAAATCGAATTGTGTGGATTCATTTGTGATTTACTTAAGGGGTCGAGTGACAAACAGAACCGGGAACTTGAGTTTCTTTGGTTTCAAAACATTGTCTATAACGTTTGCCTATAGCTCATGCTCTTGTGTGATTGCATTTTGCATTGTATTATATCGTATATAAACCTGTGCGCCACGGAGTTAAGTGGCAGTCTCTTTTGAACCTCGTTGTAGTGACGACTTCTAAGACCACTGTACTAGCTGCAGCTAATAAATACCATCTTCTACGCCAGACAAAGAGTCTGTGTCTCTGTTTTTGACAAGGCAGGTGAATCCCGGGGATTTCAGGCGTACCCTGCGCCGCCGGGCCTTAAGGCTGTGGTTCTCCACAGTGACACTACCCCTCATCATGCAGGGGAGAGCTACGAGGCACTTTTGCCAGGCTAAGGATTTCATCCACAGGGGTTTGAAATCCTTAGCCTTACAAAGTTCAGCTCAGGCAAACAGGAACATGCGCATTTAGCAGATGTTTAGCTTCTGGCTGTCTCGCCGCAACAAAATAAATGTCTGTCAGGCTGACCTTTGTTCAGCCTGACAGTAGCTTTGGCTATCACACTTTTTCCAGCAACCAGTCTTTTGTTTTTCTATTTTCTAGTGGCCCTTCTGAGCAGGATAAATCCCTCTTTCTTGGAATATCCTGGGTATCACTATTTGTGGCTTTTAACTATTAGAGCTTCACTTGTGACACTCACTTATTGATCTACTTGCCAAAATTAAATCAATGTGATTTGACTCTCAGTGTCTCTGATTCCCATGCGTGCCAGGAAGTTCTTCTATGAGTTATCTCAGACTGCATCCCAGGCTATTTTGAGGCTCTTGTCTTCTTTGCCTGTCCACTCCACAATTTCTTTCATTGGTTGCCATCTGAAAAATGTTGACTGGACAATGAAGTGGGCAGATATCTATCTTCCGGTATCACTGACGGGCAGCTGGAGGTATCTTGAACCTAAATTCAAAAGTCACTGGGCACCAATGAGGTCTGCCAGTATGTTGTCAATTAATGATGTAAAGCAGCATTCACGTTTATAGCTTTTTTGGCCAGCCTCATATTTATACATGCAATAACACCTCCAGGCTATTTAAGTTTAAGGTGACAACCATGGGTGAAATCCTGCAACTTTTTTGATGATATTCAGTTCTTTTAGTTTTTCCAGGCCTTGCTCCATCAAATGTTTCATGTGAAATGGAACACATCTATGCGTTGGTGCTTTGGAAGGATGGTTGAATCTAGGTGCAGTTTGACAGTTCTAGGTATAAGACTTGTAGACTAATTATTGGAGGATATCCATTACATGTACTTCCTGACACAGCAGGAAAAAAGGAGAATCACAAACCTTCAGAGGAAGCATAGCTGATGAACATGTCTGACCCATCTCCTGTGAGGAAGAATTTTGCCTTGACCTTAGTGTCCCAGTGATTAGGCATCATTGTTAATAGTCAGACCAGGAGAAGCAGAATCTGCACTCCTCATATTCATATTCAAGTCTCTGTAGGTGTCACTCTTTAACTGCCTAAACTGGGTTTTGTCCAATATGTTGACTTTGCATTTTGTATTTTGGTTGAGGCCTTCTTCCACCTACTGATCTATCCACATGTAAGATGAGGAACATTCACTTCCTGACCTTCCTCTTCATCTCCTTTTATCTTTGAGGTTGAAGATGCCACTGTCCAGGTCTCCGACCTCTAGGATATGATGCAGAGGGACACGGGAGGAGGCGATTGATTTTTTGGGTCCTTTTTTTCTTGCAGCTATTTCTACACACCCCTGTTCAGGGATTTAGTTTGCAACAGTTTGTGCATGCTTTTGAGGGCACAGGCACACTTGACTTGGATGTGGTTCAGTGCCAAAGTAGTCACCTAGGGATTTATTCTGCCTGAACTTGACCTGCTGTTTCTAGCTTAAGACCATTATCCCCAACTTATAACATTAATGGTTTCAATCTTTATTTAGTGCTGAGGTTCAGGCAAGGGCTCAGTTTTTATTTTGACAAGCATAGACTCTGTCTTTTCTGCATGGGTAATTAACAAGTTTTGTATCTTCCCAGAATAACGATGGCATCTAATGTTTTCCTTGATTTGCAAAGGGTGGATCAACCTCCTGAGTATCAATGATCATTATATAAGGCAAAACGTACAGATCTTCTAAGCGCAAACAATCAATTATTAATCAAAACAATTATTTTAATACATTCATTATTATATTCATTCTAGTTTTGTTAATAAACCAATACCTCGGCTTGTAGAAAACTATTTTGCAATCCATCAGAGATCAAACATACATTAACAAACATATATAAGAACCTCATAGGAAACACGCTAACACAATCAGACTAGCCCCCAAACCTCCAAGAGTTACTCAAGAAACAATCAACTACCTTAGATAAAAATAAGGCCACTGATGTAGACATGTAGTCCAAATGTCAAGAAGACAGTATGAATTATTTTCTCCTTATGTGACCAACAGTGGTGGGCAGATTAAAAACATCGACTCAAGTTTTGGTGGATCAACCTCAATTTCACTTCAACCTTCATCAGGACAAAGTACAATAACAAAAATATGCAAAATGTTAATAGCTCTTCACACTCTAAACAGAGTTGCAATGGGTTTCAATATTCTAATACCCATTAGAAAAAAGGGGGGAAGATTCTAATGATCTAATCCAGGTTCCTCGCGAAACAGTTCATGCGCAATCTGTGCACAATGTCTCCCCAGCAGGCATGTAAACAAATAACAAACACAACAAGATGACAGACAGAATGTGAAGATTTTCAACCACTCACCCCCAGTCAAAATATCTGAGTTAAATCCATCATTCTTTTGCTCACTATGCGGACCCAGTTTGGACCCAGCCCTAGGCAGATCAGTCTTGACCCTGCTCCTCATGGGAACAGTCCAGCCCGAACTGTCAGGCCAGGTCCTCCATGGACCGTAAACAAACATCCTGGGATCGGTTTCAGTGTGTCTCCCCTCATCAGCCAGGCTAGCTTGAATCCAGTGGCACAGCGAGCAAGGAATCCATATCTGGGCATACCCTTGGCCACTTAGGGTGAACATAGCAAACACAACAAGATGGTAGAGGAGTGCAGATACATTTTAACCACTCACCCCATTCAAGAGATCTGGGCCTAACTCATCGTTCTTTTGCTCACTGCTAGACCTGGCATCATTGGGTGAGTCTCCCTTCCAATTTTACTGATTGCCTCCTCTGTTTTGATATGTATTTGCTGGTTATATGCTTTGGGCACTGTGCCACTGCTATTTAGTGCCACAGTGCAAGTGCTCCACATGTTAAATTGATGTACTAATTAGTGATTCCATGATTGGGTTATTTGATTTACTTGTCAGACCCTAGTACAGTGCACCATGTGTGCCCAGAGCTTGTAAATAAAAAGCTGCTGGTGGGCATGCAGCACTGGTTGTGCCACCCACAGAAGCAGCTTGTAAAGTGTGTCTCAGGCCTGCCATTGCAAGGCCTGTGTGCAGTCTGTGACTGCCATGTCGACTTGGCAAGTGCACCCACTTGCCAGTCCCTAAACCTTCCCTTTGCTTCATGGTATGCTATGGTAGGCCCAAGGGCAGGGTGCATTGCAAGTAAAAGGTAGGGCATGCTCTGGTGTGTGTAGCATATCCTAATAGTGAACTACAGCCATTTTCGTTTTTCACTATTGCAAGGCTACCTGTTCTCCATAGGCTAGAATGGTCAGGTAGATTATTACATTCTTATAATCCTAACTGACTCAGGGAACATGGTAGAAATTCGAATTTGATATGCCTGAACTCAGAATAATAAAATACATTTTTTAGTAAAGTGGGTTCTAACATTCTGTGTTTGAAAATTCCACTTTTAGAAAGTAGGTATTTTCTTGCCTAACTGTCCAGGCCTGTGTCTGCTAGGTTGTGTATTCCTTGTCTGGAGTTTGGGAGTGACAGGGCTGGGGAATTCCAGGAGACAGGCTGGGGCAGCCCTGTAGTGAATAGAGAGATCTGCATCTAGATCGGAGGGACGGGTTGCACCTGGGACCTGAATAGGGCGGGGCCTTCCCTCTACCATGCTGGCTTCACCTTCTGTGGCTTGTCTGATGTCTCTGTTCTGTGCGGTGAAAGGAAGGAGGGAGTCATGTAAACAAAGTGCTCAGGAACTGGTTTGGACTTGGCAGAGGCCTCTCTGCCTTCAGAGAACAAATAAGTTTGGGGTATAAATATTGGGACCCAGTACCAGGAACTTTAGATCCCTTCTGGAAACAAAGAACCTTTTGCCAAGGAGAAGAACCAAGGAAGCTGCAGGAGTTAGACTGCCCCTCTCTCAGTGTGCTGTTTGGTGGGTTGGCCTGAGCGGTTGCTTCATTGCCAAAGAAAGGAGAAGGAACTTTTTAAGGTCTTTCATCATTTACAGAAAATTCTCCATGGGCTTGAACTGTGCTTCCCTCATGCTGAAGTCTCAGGAACAAAAGACTCAAGCTCCCCTCTGAATTTCCTTGCTGGGAATTCTAACTACAGACATTTGCGTGTTTCTGGGAGCTGGAAGCGCGACGCATCAAGATGAAGCGCGTCGCCGCCGCAGCTGAAATCGTTGCATCACCGGAGAAGCGAGCATTCACCGCATCTCCCTGGAAGCGTGTCTGCATCACCGGAGAAGTGTGACACCATTGTGAGAGTCGCCATCGCATCACCGGAGAAGCGTGTCGCAGGGCCTGTCACTGCTCCAAAGTACTGAGTCGTCGCAAGGCTGCCAGGGCGTCTACGCATCGTTATTGCATTGCAGCGTCAAAGGCGCCTTCTTCTTGCATGGCAACCGGATCATCGCATCGCATCAAGGCGCCATCTTGCGCATCACAACGGGCCCGCAGGCTGGGAATCTACTCATCAACCCCGCACCGGTAAGGATCACGACGCATCCCCTACTTTGCGCAAGCATTGAGGCACGACGCATTATTTCCCCCGGTTCACGGAACCGACGTATCTCCCCTTTTGCGAGCCTTTTTTTTTCATTTTGCATTTCGCATCCAGGTACTTTGTTGAGAACTGTGTCGCATTTATCATCAACTTAAACTAAGCAACTTTTATCTTCTTTAAGTCAACTTTAGTATAGTATTGTGCATTTTTGTCATTTGTGGTCTTGTGTTAAGTCTATATATAGAATACTTATTGTTATAAAACCTGTGTTGTGTCCATCTGTAGTGTTTTCACTGAATTCCAGTGTATATTCACAAATGCTTAACACACTGCCTCTGAGATAAACCTGTCTGCTCGTGCCAAGCTACCAAGGGGGTGAGCAGGGGTTATTAAGGAGTGTAATCCCCTTATCCTGACTTAAAAGTAAGGGTCCCTATTTGGACAAAGGTGAATACCATTGCCAACTAGAGACCCCCAGATCTAACACTCACTACTCCACCCCAGTTTGGACCCAGCCATATGCAAATCAGTCTTGACCCTGCTCCTCCTGGGAACAGTCCAGCCTGTACTGCCAGGCCATATCCTCCCTGGACCGGAAACAGACATCCTGGGATCGGTTTTGGTGTTTCACCCCTCATCAGCCAGAATAGCTTTAATCCATTGGCACAGTGAGCAAGGGACTTACATCTGGGAATACCCTTGATGACGGGAGGGGGGTGAGAAAGGAGGGTGTGATTCCCGCAGTACTCCCAGTGGTTGCTCAAGAACTGGGTAGAGGAGCACACAAATGTGTGCCTCTGTTCTTAAAAAATGGTTCTCTTGGCTTCGGGTAGTTTTTTTATGGCATTCCAGAATCCTATTGCTTTTAATTTACCTATCCAACTCAGATTGGTATATAATTAAAAAAAACAAAGCCATTGTGAGACCTATTGGCTTTGCCAGTGCTGTTACTACATATAAGTCACCTCTAGGGTAGGCCCTAGATGGCCCATGGTGTAGGGTACATTTTGTTTAAAAAGTTGGACATGTACCCTTAAGTTTTACATGTCCTGGTAATGAAACAACTCCTAGATTTGTTTTTTACTATTGCAAGGCCTACCTCTGCCATAAGAAAACATTGGGCTAACTTATTACATTTAATTTGTGATAACCTTAGGTTGAGAGCAAGTAGGAATGTCATGATTGATGTCTGAGGAATTGTAGTTTAAGACCTTCTTTATTGGCAAAGTCAGATTTTAAGTCACAATTCTGAAAATGCCACTTTTAAAAAGTTACATTGCCTTCAAGGGATTTCATTTGAAAATAATCATGCTTGATTTATCAAAAACAAATCAAAAAGGAAAAACAGCGGGTTTATAATTTGTTGTACAACTTTATGTAGTTAAATAGTCAAGTCAAGTCAAATAGGCTTTATTTCGACATAGAAATATCTTAAAAAGCATACATGCATGATAAATTCATTTAAAACATTACAGGATAAAAAACATAAGAAAACCCTTAATATACTACGACTCAACGTTTTTTCTGCAATTTCTGAAGGGGAAATTATTTAAATTAGCTAAAAAAGGTAATGGGTCAAAAACAGACCATATGTTAAAATCATAATTAAACAATTTGCCTAAGTCTTTTTGACCGTATTCGCCAGGCCCAACCGAGGTACTTCGAGGTGGCGCATGCGAAGAATGGACGAGTGTCTGTAATTAAAATTCGTAGTGCCACGTTACAATGTCTGGTACCCAAGGTGAGACACATTGGTTTAATCCATTTTTTGCGAGGGACCTTATAGGCAGGGCACTCGAATAACAGAGGGGGGACAAATTCACGACGCTGAGGGCAAAATGGGCACCATGGCGCAGTCTGGTATGGAATTTTCCAATGGCATGTGAGCTCCATTACGGGGAGAAGACCCACTCTAAATTTGAAGTACAGGGATCTATCCCATGGGGCAGTGATAATGTCCAGATACAATTCTCTGATGGGGACATCTTTAAACTCCACGAAATTTCTGGTGGACTTACAAGACGTTGAGGAAGAGTTTCTTTTGCTTGCCACCCATGACCAGTAGAGTTTTTTTAGCATGGATTTAGGTGGGGCTGACTGTTGGTGCCATGCTTCTTCCAGCCCTAGATTGGCGAGTAGAGCCTTGATGTCCCTTAGCCATTTTATTTTTGCCCAACTAGTAGAATTAATTATCTCCCGTAGGCCATCCGCATAGCTTGAGAGCTCTGGCACTCTCCAGATGCGGGCCCGCAGTAGCAGGGGGCGTAATTTTGCTTGATCTTTGATCGCCCGGCAGCCCATGTCCAGTTGTAAGGGTAGAATGGGGATAGAAGGACCAAGAGACATTAGGCTTCTCAGGAAGGTGTTCTCGGCTCGGGTTAGCTCCTTCATGGTTGACATCCCCCAGAGCTCCGCCCCATAAAGTTCTGCGCTCACTCCTCTGGCGGAGTAGATGTCCATTACTGCCGCTATTGGTTTTGTAGATGCTGCTCTCTGCTCTTTCAACAGGGCCCCAGTCACTCTTTTTAGGCTCAGCAACATTTTAGTCAAATGGCAGTCCCATTTCATGGAGTCCACTAAGCGGATGCCCAAATAATCAAACACCTTAGTTCTTTCTAATGCAACTGGCCCCAATGTTGGAGGGGGGCCGAGCTTTTGTGGGGGATTCAAAATGAGATACTTAGTTTTGTCTGTGTTGATACAGAGACCTCTCTGCTTGCAGAAGTTGTCAAATCCTGAAAGAAGCTGCTGGAGGCCCATAGGAGATTTTGACAAAAGTAAAGTATCATCAGCAAAGAGCAAGGTGGGGATTAAGCGGCCTGCCAGACGGGGCGCGTCTGCTGGTATCTCGGTCAAGAAGTCCACCACCCCATTTACATATAGGGAGAATAGGGTTGGGGCAAGTACACAGCCTTGCCGCACACCTCTATTCACCTCTATTCTTGAGGTCTTTTGTCCATTTGGCCCCCAGCGTATTTGGGCGTAGTTTTTTTCGTGGAACCTCATGATCAGATGGAGCAGGTAAGGTGGCATGCCAAGGTCACACAGCACCTTCCACAAGTTGTTTCTAGGCACCAAATCGAAGGCCGTCCGGAGGTCGATGAAGGCCAGATATAAGGTACCCTTCCCAATCGTGACGACCTTCCAGTAGATCATGAGTAGCCTTAGCGATTGTTCTATCGTCCCTGTACCGGCCCTGAACCCAGCCTGAAAGTCCGAAAGTATCTTATTTTCGTCTGCCCACTGCTGGACCCTAGATAAGAGGACCTTCCCCGCCACTTTTTGGGAACAATCTATTAAGCTAATTGGTCTATAATTAGCTGGGTCGTCTCTTGAGCCTTTCTTGTGCAGGGGGACCACCTCAGCTGCCATCCAGGAAGCAGGGAGGGGGCGCCTGCCATAGCTGCGTTCAGTAGCGATGCAGTCAGTGTAGCCCATTCACTTGTGTCCATCCGGAGAAGGTCGCCAGGTAGACCATCAGGTCCGGCTGCTTTGCGGGGTACCAGGGATTTTATGGCGGTTTCAGCCTCTTTCCTGGAAAATAAGATTTCTTCATGGCTGCCATCACCTTGGTGGATCTGAGGTAATGGAAAGTCCATCGCTTCTACAGCGGGTGCAGTATACAATTTTGATCTATCCTAGATGAGTGACCCACCCTATTATACGTGTGTGCCCCCTCTAGGTCTGACCGTGTTCTCCCATTGGCTGCTCTCAAGCCATACTCTAGTGTAAGGGAATTTAATTGGACGATTTTGGGTGTCCATCTTTTGACAATTGGGAGATCGAGGGACGGAACGCCTCTCCTTGAGTCTTCGTCATGCAGGTCCAAGGATTCATCGGCCATCAACGGCTCGAATGTGCAGTTGAAGTCCCCCATTACCAAAATTAGAGAGTCTCCACGGCACTCCCCCAAGGCTGCTTCTAGAGCCAGGAGGGTTGGTGACGAGGCCCTCCCTGAAGCCCCTCGTGTGTAAATATTAAAAATCTCCAGCTTCTCAACTTTGTTTGGGCATTTTACAGTGAGCCACATCAAATCTGGTGATTTTTGGGGATGATGGTGCACCCGCCATCCTAGTGATATATCAACCCAGACTAAAAGACCTCCAAATGGGCGCCCTCTTCCTGATACTGGGATACCTGCCGGGACAGAGAAGGTAGCATGCCCTACTCTGTGCCTTGGTTCCACACACCACGTTTCTTGGAATGCGCAGACTGCGTGGGGCTCAGTAAGCGCCACCCATTCCGGGGCATCCATTTTATTATTTAAGCCTGCCACGTTCCAGCTGACAGCCTTCAGGGTAGGGCTAGTCGAAGACCCAGCACATCCAGCACCCCCACTCGGAGCCCCCAGGTTTTCTGCTCCTTCCGTGGGCTCAGTAAACACAGTCCCACAGCCTGAGGGGGAGGGAGTGGGGGAGGTGGGCGTGGGTTGGGACGCAGGGGGGGTAACTAGTATCGAAGAGACCCTCTCGACTGTGTATGATACATTAACCTTAGGTGGGGGGGCGTTTGATTCCACTTGATCGCCAAGTCACCAGCCCCATCCCTGGGGTGGAGCCGCTTGGGTCGGCGTCCAAGCCCTTGCCCTAACATCCAGGGTTGGATGGTGGGGGTGCCATGCACCTCTACCCCCATCCGGCAAAAACTTCTTAAACCTAGATGACGGGAGAGGACGATAGAAGTACCCCAGGTCCCTGGTTTGGATGTCGCAAAAGTTGTATAGCGACTGCTGGCTGCAGATCATGCCTGCTGCTCTAGGATCGTTGAAGTTTATCAGCACGCAGTCCCCAGTTAAATCCTTGCGTCTATTGCCAATCCACCCCACACGACGGACATAGGCTATTCTGCCATCAATATGCCCTGGGAGGGGTCTATTTGCTCTGAGCCAGGAGAGGGTCTTGTGTTTGAGGTCAGAGTACAACTCACAAGAACCCTCTTCAAGCTCCGGTACCCCCGTGAGAATTACCACATACGGTTGGCGCCCAGGGGGGGGGCTAGCATTGGGTGTATTTGTTTTTGCCCTGTCTGATGGTAATTTAGCTGGAGATTTAGCTAAAGGTTTAGGCGCAACCTGACTGCCAGGAATGGGAATAGATGGAGTTATATTTCCATTTGGCGTGGTTGGCGCATTTTCAGCTACTTTAGAGGTTGACGCTATAGGCTCAGGGTTAGGAGCAAAGTTAACCTTGGGGGCCTTCGGTGCTTGGGTATTGGATTTTTTCCTTGGAGGGCCCGAACTCGGTCTAAGATTTGATGTTTGTGGAGCGGGGCTGGTTCCTATATTAGACTGTAGTGTCTGTGGGGCCTCCCCCAGTACAGGCACTTTTTGGCGAGACATTGGCTCCGAGGGTACTAGTGTAGCAGTACCACTCCTTGACCCTCCATTGTCTTCTCCCTGCATCTTGGAGTGAAATTTAACCAATGACTTCACAGCGTAAAAATTATCCAGCATTGATTGCTCAAGGGTGGCTAATTTTCGTGTGAGACAATCGATCTTATCTGCAAGGGGCATCACCACAGACTTGATTAGGCTCTCAACATCTAGGGGTAGAGTGGCAGTGTCGGTGTGCTCAGCCTGGGGAACTGGGGTGGGACTAAGAGACGCTAACGGGCCTGTTATGCCTGGCGGGCAAACAGGACCCTTAGGTAGTGTGACTCTAGTGTGGGTGTTAGTTGTTTTTGGGTGTAGAATGTGATTTGGAGGAATACCCCCTTTAGTCGCATTCTGCCTACTTACTTTGCTGTATGGTTTTAGAGAGCCCCCCCTGCGTGGGCTAACAGGGCGCTTTCTTTTCCTGGGTGCAGCAAGTCCTGATGCTGATTTCCCTGATGGGGAAGTTTCTGAAGCCGCTACTAGGGAAGTACTGACTTCAGTAGGTGCAGCTGTGGGGGGAGGATGTAATGCTACGTTGGGCATGACAGAAGGACTTTGGGCATTGTTGATATCACGATCGGGATCATGATTTTGGGCCCCCAGCAAAGGATCAATTGGATCGGGTGGGTTAGGGTGTGTTGAGTCATGGGCAATGTCCAGTGCAATGGTCGATACCCTTTCTAAGCTTGCCCTGATCCGACTCACCCTCTCATCAATGTCCGGAGAGTCAATTACCACAAGTGGTGTAAGTGGTACATTTACTGGACTAGGTGCTAGGGCAAGGACGCCCAAGGATGAGCGCATGTGAGACAGGCCCTTGGAATCCCGGGATAGTCTTCGTTCAGCTAAGATTATCTCCTTTTCTACAATGGAGACAGCCCGAGTTATAAATGGATCCGCAGCTTTTCTAGATTTGCTTGCTCTAGTGCCTGTGGCCATGCTCTTGCAAATCCCGTGCCCGCCTAGCAGAGCCAAGAGATGTGGCCCGGCCCGGCCTCTTCTGGCCCCTGATGGCCAAAGATGGTCCCGCCCTTGTCCCGGGCTTCTCCCGCGATGCTCCCGCGTGCTCCCGCACAGCGGGGAAGGGGCGTCCCTTTATGGGGGCGTGAAGCGAGGGGTGGGAGGGGCAACAGGTCAGCAGGTGTGCCGGGAAGCAGGGGCTCCTGGTTAGGAGAGTCCCTGCAGCGGCGCTGATGGTGCGAGCGTGATCCCTGCTCCCTCAAGTTCTTCAAGTGGGCTGTGAGCAAACGTGCTCCCAACAGCCAGACAAGCCCAAAACTGCGACGCGGCACCCGCGTAGCGGGTGCGGCTAGTTGTTGGCAAAAAAGCAGTGTCAGCAGCGACCACAGGGAAACGCCGGTAAGCCCTCGGCGTGTGAGTGTCCCGCTGGAGTGAGGAGTTTCCGATCCTTTTCACCCTCTGAGCGAGGGGTGGGAGGGGCAACAGGTCAGCAGGTGTGCCGGGAAGCAGGGGCTCCTGGTTAGGAGAGTCCCTGCAGCGGCGCTGATGGTGCGAGCCTGATCCCTGCTCCCTCAAGTTCTTCAAGTGGGCTGTGAGCAAACGTGCTCCCAACAGCCAGACAAGCCCAAAACTGCGACGCGGCACCCGCGGAGCGGGTGCGGCTAGTTGTTTGCAAAAAAGCAGTGTCAGCAGCGACCACAGAGAAACGCCGGTAAGCCCTCGGCGTGTGAGTGTCCCGCTGGAGTGAGGAGTTTCCGATCCTTTTCACCCTCTGAGCGAGGGGTGGGAGGGGCAACAGGTCAGCAGGTGTGCCGGGAAGCAGGGGCTCCTGGTTAGGAGAGTCCCTGCAGCGGCGCTGATGGTGCGAGCGTGATCCCTGCTCCCTCAAGTTCTTCAAGTGGGCTGTGAGCAAACGTGCTCCCAACAGCCAGACAAGCCCAAAACTGCGACGCGGCACCCGCGGAGCGGGTGCGGCTAGTTGTTGGCAAAAAAGCAGTGTCAGCAGCGACCACAGGGAAATGCCGGTAAGCCCTCGGCGTGTGAGTGTAGTTAAATAGTTTAACAAGGGTACAAAGCAACATTCACATAAACAAAAATAACTAAGATCGATTATCTTTTGAATAGACTTATCTCATAATCACTATTGTGAATCACCCATTTCTTTTACCTATTTTCAGATAGAAATTTTCATTGAACATACAGTGATTAATTCCTATATAACAATTTTGGGGGAAATGGTTTAGATATGTCGATGTTTTGGTCTTGTCTTAGGAAACATCTAGAGAACCATCTTCAGGACACAAAAATGCATATATAGACTGAAGACCCTTGAGATAAAATCAATTTTATCTCAAGGGTCTTCAGTCTACATATGAGTTTTTTTCACCACTGTAAATCTCCAGCTTTGACCATCTGCGATACTCAACAGTATCTTTGAGCTTCATCAATGAATGGCCAGAAGGCCCAGCCTGCTCTTCACAGCGACAACCATCCATGATGCTCTCCCTGCTTCTTGCTTCCTCCATGCAAACTGAACTGAAGCAGTGTCAGCAGCGACCACAGGGAAACGCCGGTAAGCCCTCGGCGTGTGAGTGTCCCGCTGGAGTGAGGAGTTTCCGATCCTTTTCACCCTCTGAGCGAGGGGTGGGAGGGGCAACAGGTCAGCAGGTGTGCCGGGAAGCAGGGGCTCCTGGTTAGGAGAGTCCCTGCAGCGGCGCTGATGGTGCGAGCCTGATCCCTGCTCCCTCAAGTTCTTCAAGTGGGCTGTGAGCAAACGTGCTCCCAACAGCCAGACAAGCCCAAAACTGCGACGCGGCACCCGCGGAGCGGGTGCGGCTAGTTGTTGGCAAAAAAGCAGTGTCAGCAGCGACCA
The DNA here is from genome assembly GCF_964263255.1 of Lissotriton vulgaris. Taxonomy (NCBI): domain Eukaryota; kingdom Metazoa; phylum Chordata; class Amphibia; order Caudata; family Salamandridae; genus Lissotriton; species Lissotriton vulgaris. The sequence continues at coordinate 1,122,416,965 of NC_141687.1, forward strand.
CAGGGAAACGCCGGTAAGCCCTCGGCGTGTGAGTGTCCCGCTGGAGTGAGGAGTTTCCGATCCTTTTCACCCTCTGAGCGAGGGGTGGGAGGGGCAACAGGTCAGCAGGTGTGCCGGGAAGCAGGGGCTCCGGGTTAGGAGAGTCCCTGCAGCGGCGCTGATGGTGCGAGCGTGATCCCTGCTCCCTCAAGTTCTTCAAGTGGGCTGTGAGCAAACGTGCTCCCAACAGCCAGACAAGCCCAAAACTGCGACGCGGCACCCGCGGAGCGGGTGCGGCTAGTTGTTGGCAAAAAAGCAGTGTCAGCAGCGACCACAGGGAAACGCCGGTAAGCCCTCGGCGTGTGAGTGTAGTTAAATAGTTTAACAAGGGTACAAAGCAACATTCACATAAACAAAAATAACTAAGATCGATTATCTTTTGAATAGACTTATCTCATAATCACTATTGTGAATCACCCATTTCTTTTACCTATTTTCAGATAGAAATTTTCATTGAACATACAGTGATTAATTCCTATATAACAATTTTGGGGGAAATGGTTTAGATATGTCGATGTTTTGGTCTTGTCTTATGAAACATTTAGAGGACCATCTTCAGGACACAAAAATGCATATATAGACTGAAGACCCTTGAGATAAAATCAATTTTATCTCAAGGGTCTTCAGTCTACATATGAGTTTTTTTCACCACTGTAAATCTCCAGCTTTGACCATCTGCGATACTCAACAGTATCTTTGAGCTTCATCAATGAATGGCCAGAAGGCCCAGCCTGCTCTTCACAGCGACAACCATCCATGATGCTCTCCCTGCTTCTTGCTTCCTCCATGCAAACTGAACTCTTCACGCTGGACTTTAGAAGTTAACTCTTTCAGCTGGATTAATCGGGTCCCTGTAACCATCCCTGTTCTCCATCATGGTCAGCCTGAATTTCTGACATTCACTGGATCTCTCACAACCAGATAACTATGAATGGCGCTTTGAACTTGCAGGCCATATGCTCACCTTAAATTTTTTAAAGTGCATATCTCCGGCTCTACTGATTGGATTTGTGTCGTTTTGGTGTCAAATCATTTATTAAATTCTACTCTACTTTTTCTGAATCGGCGTGGGATTTGTTTGTGTTTTATTTTAACTATACTAGTGTTTAAGTGCAGCATAGATAGTTTACACATTGCCTCTAAGTTAAACCTGACTGATTTTGTGGCAAGCTACCAGAGTGTTAGCACAGGTCATTTTAGTGATTTTTTGTGGTTCACCTTGACCAGTATTGTGCCTATTAATTAGGTAGGGCTTCCCCCCTATCAACCACCAGCCCAATTTCTCACAGGTAGCATTTGGCTGGAAGGGTACTATCTTTAATTTTTATACTAGATTTGAGGTGTTATGTGATGCAGTGCTCGGCAGTATTGTGGGTGAAGAGGTATAAGAGACAGACACAGTTTAGGGTTTTTAGTAAGCTTTGAAATTTGTGCAGGTCCTTTTATGGTATTTCATATGATGGTAGTCCACTTAGCTGGTACTAGGACTGAGTTGGCCTATCTGATATTGTTTGTTAAAAAGTTTATGGTCCTGTAGGCATAGTTTGAGAGAGAAATAGTGGGCGATCTGCTGGAATGGACTTTATTCCTATCATTCCATATCTGATTGTCATTGTGAGAAGTAAAGAATAGTTCATAATATGTAGCTAATTGGGGCTTGCAGTGGTGAACTAAATTATAGATCTCTGATTGAGCAGCAGTATGTGACAGATCTCTTCAGTTATTCCATGCGTGTTCAACTGGTCATGTCTCTGTTTCTCGTACAGTACTGCGTGATGGACAAGTCCCCTGCAGAGATGCCTTGTGTGACTGTAGGAGGATTAAGCAGCATAGGGGAGATCTTCAGTAACATACACAGTACTGTGGCAAGGATACTAACATATACAATAATTTTAAGAAGCATTGTTACATTTTCCTTCCATGAATGAAGGTGATCACCAAAAGCAAACATGATCAAGCATGGCATACTATTTGTTGTAAGGCACATTGACCTCTAATTGATAAGGTAGAGGTGGAAGCATGGTAGCAGGTGTGTACATCCTTAATGTCCCTAGTCCATCATACAAAGCACTAGGTTCAATGCAAATGATGAAAAGTTATGAAAGATTGATTTGTGAGATGAGCATCCATAGTATAACACCTGGTATCTGGAAAATGCAGAATAACATTCCCTGTATGTATCTACCCATCTCTGAGTGCCTGAAAGAGAGATGTCTCATAACGTCTTGCTATCCTAGCAACCAAGCTCGCTGTGAAGCAGCATTCCCATTAACAATTAATCAGTGGTGGCCAGTAAGGAACGGGATGGTGAAGCGGGGGGGGGGGGAGGCATTTTGAATTTTTTTTTTTAATCACTTACCTGACCTCGCCGCATCTGTCCCACGTCGAGAGAGTCTCTTAGCCAGAGCCAATCACAACGCTTCATGATTGGTAAGCATGCAGGCTCCTCTGAGCCAATCACAATGCTGGTTTGGCGCTCAGCCAGGAAATGGGGGCCTGAGCATGTACTCTTTGCAGTCTGTAATGCAGCCTGCATGGAGAACATGTGAAGTGCGTATGAATGTTTGGCCGGCCTGAGAGGGTCGGTCAAACATTCATACATACTTTATCCTTTACAGAGTGTGCAACCACTCCTCCTCCCTAACATCAGGAGAGCCAAGCCCTCGCCCCACCCAACCCTAGCCTGACCATATGAAAAAGAGAATCATAATAACTTATCCTTTTCTTTTTTCATTTACACGTGAGCAGTGGGATGACACACCTCCGCCTTGGCAGAGGAGCCTCCATTGCACTCAACACTCATCCTTACTTTTGTGGAAGGCAGCTTCCAGGGGAACTCTAAAAGACTGGTCCAGCGACTCTGTGAGTGAATCAGACATCCCATTCCCAATTAGAATTTAACAAATTAACTATATCCATCCGACCCCCCACATAAGCGCAAGCCTCTCAAAGTTACCCAGGATCACACATGCATTCATGTGGAACTGACCCATTGTCCTGTGTGGGATGCACAGGTGTAAACAGAAACGAAACCGTCTACCACCTACAAGGCACAAAGGTACACACTGTGCAACCTAGGAATGTCTACAGTGATACAACAGAGCTGGACCCTTGGAAGATGATCATAAAATTCACATGACATAAGATTCACATTCTGCGTCGCTGCAGGGGGATTTACAGCTAACTATATCAATGATGGTGAGGGGGGGATGCGTGGTCATAAATGACAAAGTGAGGAGGCGGAGGTTGTAGTCTGCTTTTACATAGGGCTTGAACCTTAATGCAATGCCCATCAATGAGATATATAGCAATAAAGGCCTGGAGCTCGCTTGACACTGCACAGGATGTGATTAATCGCCCTCTATCTATAGGCAATGCACAAAATCCAGGGTGAGCGATTTTCTCATTCGCCCAGATTCTCCCTTCTAAGGAGATGTGTTTTACTGGCTTATATCCGGTTTGCAAGCCCTCCCCATCTCTGAAGATGAGCTGAAACCCATTTGCATTGGCTGCTTGGGTGAGTGAAGGTGGGCAGCTCAACTTCTATCTGGTGGCAGGACTGGTAACACACATCTCAAAAGCAGGTATTCGGAGAATGCCCGGACCCCCTTTACCCAACATGAGCCCATCAAGGCGTGCTTATATTTAGTAGATGTGTACACCCGTGCAAGCTCTCTGGAGCATAACACAGGTGCCTGCAGTCGCTGCGGTGCAGTTGCCCCCCCAAAACCTCAGGGTACTGTGTTTTTTTTTGTTCATTAAATAAATATTCTTGGACTTAGGATGGTCTCTTAAAATGTTTGAACTACATGATTACTGCTGAGTAAAAAAAGTTGTTTATCTCATAAATGTCTAATGATGTTTCCAAATGAGACCGCAGAGAACCACTGTTGTGCCTCTATCCTGCAGTATTCTGGACATCACCCGTCACATTTTGGCAATGAGCACACTTCACAGTGCGTGGATGGACAAATATCAATGTGGGGGATGTTAGCTATGTCCATTCTGTTCCCACGCAACACCCATTGATTTTGAGGCTGCCCCAGATTTACAAAATCCTTATCCTTATGCTTCTGCAGAGCAGGTGAAGTGAGGAGGAATGCTTTCATTTCTCCTTGTTTTTCCTCTTTCCATTTGTGCTGCAATCTGGATCACACCTAGAACGATGAAAACAAACCTGCTGACAACGCAGCTGACCTTGTACCATGGTGCAAGGGTGACTGTGCTGGTGCTGGGCACTAACTTGTGCACTGGTGCACTGGTGATGGCTTAACCCCTTCGACGCTCATGACGAGCTCAGCTCATCATGAACCGCGTTTTTTTTTAAACTTCAGCACACAGCGGGAAAACGGCCCGCGCGCATGGTGTTAAAGGACAGAAATGCACTGTATGTTGTAAATAGAGTGCATTGCTGCCCTTTCAAATTGGCATAGGGCATCGCAGCAAAAAGACTTGCACCTCTGCCCTACGTCAATTTTTTGTAAATGAGGCCCTCAATGCACATATGTGACACAATGGCCCATCTCATTAACAACATACACCTATTTAAAAATTAGTGCAAGCATCTCCATTTACAGAGGTGTGGTCACGTTGCTGTCTTTTTATTAACTTTGATCCTCATTACAAGCGGCCTCTAAATTCTGATGAGGCAGGTACAAGTAGTTACCGATCCCATTGGAATTATGAGATCCACTGGAACACCATAGAACCCTTTGGTTTTACATGGCAATTTCAGCTTCAAAAAACAATTGAAATCTTTATGTGAAAGTATGGGGAAAAATTAGGAACTACTGAGGGAATTGGACCAGGAATGACTGATTCCCTGCTAATTCTTTATTTTTTAGTGAACATTCAGGGCCCAATTAATAAAGGGCCTGATTTTCCCCACCGCCAGGGTTGCTGGTACATCCTCTGAATCGGTAATACTTAGTTTGCACATGTGCCCTCTGTTGTAAGTATTGGTAATAATTAGTTTGCACATGTGCCCTCTGTTGTGAGTAGTGTTGATGCTCGTATTGTGATGATTGAATGTAATAAATCGCAAAAAGCTGACTGTGCAAACTGAGGTGCTCACACCAATTAATGTACAGACCCAGGATTTTCACTCTAGAGCCCAATGAGCATTACTAAAGGTCTAGGCTGGGCCTTAGCGCAGACCTGTGCAGCCCTTACACCACAAAGGGCCCCCGAACCTCAGGGGCCCCTCATTAAGCCTAACTCCTATGAGTGAGATATGGATTTATCGAGACCTCCTTATCACATTTGGAGGGCCCCATCATTTTACTTTACATCACTGGTTCTAAGTATGAAAAATATATCAGAATACAACAAATTCATTACTAATGAGGCTCGCTAGCCAACCAGGTGCCAGAAAAATGAAAATAACGCAGAGATGCGCCCTATTTACAAGAATACGGCGCATCCCTGCATTTTTTATTATGCTAAATAAAATCGCCCTAGCGCCAACACAGACACCAATGCGCCATAGTGCTAGGCTTTCTGTGTTGCAGGGATAATTGTTTATGTGAAGTTTCTGCATATAAACAATGTTGAAAGGAGATTTGCTCCTGGCAAACATGGAAAGAGCAAAAACGAGGAGAACTAAAAGTATTTCTCCTCATTGCGCCAATTTAACGCCTGCTATTCAGTGCTGCTCGTTTTTGATGCTGCCTAAGATTTTCACATCCTTGTAAATCTAGGGGAGCATCAAAAAGCACTGCGGTCGAACACCCACAGCAACACCCACATTGCCCGCCCCTTTCACACAGATAACTGCGTGAATGGTTACGATGTTTACAAAGGGAGGGTAAGCCACACAAAGTGGCTTAACGCTGCTTTATAAATATGGAGCAGGTCATTTCAAAACTGGAGCATCCTAAAAAGTGATGCTCAGGTGGCGCAATGCCCTTACAAATTTTCCCCTCTCTGGCTTGAAGGCATAATGTTCCTCTTGCCATGTAATGTAAAGGGCCTTCCTGACGGTTCTGTGAACTTGTTTTTTGGTAGCAGAATGTTAATTATCAAGAGAATCATTCTGCTGTTTGGGATTTACCTCTCCATCAATATTTCTCAGGTCTATGTGAAGGGTCAAAATGTAAGTTCTTGAATCACAGTTGAGCATCCTTCCTGGAGCTTCCTGAGACATCTCGACATGGAGGAAACAGGGCAACAGAACAAAGAGCTTAAAGAAAAGAAGGGACTGTGAGAGGAAGAGGGAAGTTAGGCGTAAAAGAGGGAGGCTAGTGGTAGCGAAATAAAGGGAGGGAAGTTTGCAAAGTTAGAGAAAGCAGTAGTACTCAGGAGGAGAAAGGTGTGGGTAGAGAGGAAGACATTGCCCATACAGGATAGAATGTGGTGACAAAGATGGAGACATAAAGGAGAGAGAAAAGGAGGAGAAAGAGTGAAAGGGCAGCTGTGAAGAAAATAGAGCAAAAGAGGGAGAGCAAGAGAGAAAAAGGTGGATGCAGGTACGCAGTGATGAGTGGTGCTAGCTTTGGTAGAGATGTGAAGGAATTTGCTAGAGGGAGTGAGATAGCCATACAAATATAGCTGGGAGTGGTAGAGGTGTGGCCGGAGAAAGACAGAGCGCGAGAGCGATATAGAAAGATTTGTACATCTAGGCCCTATTCACATATAAATGGAGAGCAGACTTAAGAAAGTAAAAAAGTGTCCATATATTTTCATTTATGAATAACTCAACGGCATGATGTATTATTATGGGTGGTACAAAAGGGGGCGATGATGGACGGAGCATCTGAATCAATCAAGCACTCACACCCAGTCAAAAGATCTGGGTTTAATCCATCACGGTTCTTTAGCCCACTCTGCCACCCCAGTTCAGACATGGCTATATGCAAATCAGTCTGACCCTGTGCCTCATGGGAACAGTCCAGCCCGAACTGCCAAGCCATGTCTTCCCTGGACCGGAAACAAGCTTCCGATGGCCGGTTTCTGGCATTCCAGCAGTCTTCAGCCCGGCTTGCTTGAATCCAGTGGCAAAGTGAGCAAGCATACCCTGCCACACTTATGGCGGCCAAAAGAGGTCCAAAAGGGAGTGGGGAAGGACGGAGCATCTGAATCAATCAAACACTCACACCCAGTCAAAAGATCTGGGTTTAATCCATCACCGTTCTTTAGCCCACTCTGCCACCCCAGTTCAGACATGGCTCAGATGAGTGGCTCCTACACTTAATTGTCAACACCAGCACTTATGGCAGTCTGCCACATGGTGGTGTTTTTTGCCTAATTCAAAATGAGCACAAAAAAAGTGGTTTATTCATTCAATATACTTTAAAAATGCCTACCACCTGCCACCCAAGCCATTCTTATAGATTTGGGGCTTGGAATAGTCTGAATTGTCACACTTGTAGGAGTGTGATGGTTAGCAGTTGTATTGGTAGTGTCATAGCCAGCGCTGGCAAGGGCAATGGGTGTTACAAGCTGCAGTGGCCTCCTGATGAGAGCCTTGCCACTCAGTTGTTTTACAAATTAAGCACTGTTGTTATGCTCCTGCCAAGGACACTCCTTTAGCACTTGACCATCAGTTGAGTGAAGCAGAGCTGACCAAGTCTTACTCAGAGAGGTGATGTGGTAGTGTGGCCCAGAACTACTTAATGTGCATAATAACAATTAATAAATCAATGTCCAGCAAGTGCTTTGTAAAAGAAAAATGTTGTAATCTACATACACTGGCCAAAATCCTACACAACAAAATACTAATGTGTGTAAAGTCCCAAAATACAATGAAATACAGGAATTACCTAATACAATTGTCACTCATTTGTTTGCGTAGCACTTTTCACCCTGAGTGGGATGGGTATGCCCAGACGTGGGTCCCTTGCTCACTGTGCCACTGGATTCAAGCTAGCCTTGCTGATGAAGGGTAATAACCAGAAACTGGCCCCAGAATGCTTCTTTCCGGTCCAGATTAGACCTGGTTTAGCAGGTCCGTCTGGACTGTTCCCATGAGGGACAGGGTCAAGACTGATTTGCATATGGCTGGGTCTAAACTGGGGTGGCATGGTGAGCAAAAGAACAATAGATTTAACCGAGATCTTTTGATTGGGGGTTAATGTATGATTATTCAGCATTACGTCCATCATTTGCATAGCACTTTTCACCCTAAGTGTGACGGGTATGCCCAGATGTGGATCCCTTGCTCACTGTGCCACTGGATTCACAATAGCCTGTCTTGTGAAGGGTGCTACTCAGAAACTAGTCTCAGGAGGCTTGTTTCCGTTCCAGGGAGGACCTGGCTTGGAAGTTCAGCATGGACTGTTCCCATGAGGCACAAGGTGAAGACTGCTTTGCATATGGCTGGGTCTAAACTGGGGTGGCATGGTGAGCAAAAGAAAAATGAATCTAACCCAGATTTCCTGACTCGGGGTGAATGTACGATTTATTCAGCAGTCCGTCCATCATTTGTTTGCGTAATACTTATACTGAGGCAACATTTTCAATTACTCCTGGAAAACTCTGTGACCACAAATACAGGGGTAAGCATGAGGGGGAAAGTTCTGATTTTAAAGTATTAAACTCCTGTAAATAAAATACCACAAAAAAGTGTGTGTGTGTCAGAGAGAGAGAGAGAGAGAGAGAGAGAGAGAGAGAGGTAGACAGTTAAAGAGAAAGATAGAAGGAGAAAGAGAAAGAGGTGGAAAAATGGAAAGAACAATGCAGAAAGTGATTTATAAGAAGAGGAGCGAAGTATTTAATTTGATGATATAATGAGAGGTTTGCACACTTCATCTCTGCTGGTGTCACATGTCAAGTGGAAGAGATGCACTTGTGAAGTTGACATATTGCAATGTTTCTTATGATCCAGAGATAAAATCTCCTTCAGACTGTTTCCAGCAGAAGAGTGGGTGTACTTCGCTGAGATAGCACATACCCACCACATCCCCTGCATGCCCCCTAATCCTGTTTTGAGAACTCTAGATAAAGGTTTTCTAGGGAGGTGTTACTAAGTACACACAAATATGACATCAATACTGACCCTCTCATGGAATGAACAGTAACTACATAAAGGGAATAAATAAATGAATTGCTTGAATGGAATAAATCGTGCTGTTGGGTAGAGACAAGAGTGGCTACTCTCTGATTGAGGGCAATTAATTAACCGGCTATGCCTCAGGACTGCCTTCAGACTGGAGGGGCAGTGGGTGAAGGATCACCCCTCTGTGGCTCACAGTGCTTAATTAGCAAAAGCATAAGTGCATGCGCCACAAACTTCTCATTGTATGCCCTCTTCCTCAACTGGCACCGCCCACATTTCCTTGTGGCTCCACCCACTTTAATCACAGGTGCACTCCCGCTGCCTGAAAGGACAATGTCAAGCAGTGGATGTCAGCCAGAGAGCAAAGCAAACAAGTCAGCTTTTCTCAAAGACAATCCGCCAAGAAAAATTTGAACAAATAGGAAAATCTTCCATTTTACAACCAATTTTCCCCTAAATTAGAGGTCTCTAGTGGTAGCTAAAAACACTGCTTTGCCTTTTCGTATCCTTGGCACTCCTCTTCCTTTGCTTCGCCTTATTTAAACAGTCATGTGGAAAGCAATATATTCCACTTCTCTACTTACCAAAGGCTGTATGGCCACCAACAGCTAACTGTTCTGAGGGCAATGCGTTCAGCAATGATCTGTAGGACTACATACACCAAGTGACATGATAGTGTGTCTGGATAGAATATGTGGCATAATTCCTTACTTTAGAGCTAGGATGTCATTGTTGTGTTTCCTATTAGACGAAGCAGACTAAGCAGTGTGATCTTGAACAAATCAATGTATCCTGTTTCACCCACGACTTTAATTTCCGTGCATGTTTAGAGGCAGGCTAGACACTAATGTTAAATGCTACATTTGCAAAAAACAGAGAAGGGGCAGATTTATGTTTCCTGGCGCATCCCTGCAAACCAGCAGGGATGCGCCAGGAAAGATGCGTGACGCAAGTTTACCCTTGCGCCACCACAGATGTGCCGTATTTACAATGAGGCGCATCATGGCGCAAGGATAAGCAGATTCGTGTAGTATCTGCCGGCATAAGGTTGGCACAGTGCTGGAGTTGTGTGGCGGGCGTGACACAACTCCAGCACCGTTCCAACCTGGCCTATCCTCAACATGGTGCATCACGCCTTACGCCAGCTTCAAGCAGGCACAAGGTATTGATGCAGCGGCGTCAGAAAAGTGACCCCCCCCGCGCCGGAACGCCCACATGAAACCTGACGCAGGTTTCATGTGGAGCTGGGCTTTACACCATGACGCATCTCCTTAGATGCGTCACATTGTAAATAGGGCGCAACATGGAGGATGGTTTACGCCGTCGCTGCATCACAGAAGTGATGCCATGGTGGCGCAAATGTGGCGCACGGGGCTCGTAAAACTTGGCTTGAGAGTGCCAGTGATGCTTATATTGTGAGTATAAATGTGAACCTAAATTTCTCTTTAAGTATTTCTGCTTTTAAATGGATAACTCTCTGGCAGTTCCGAGGTTTGTTAGAACCTGAAGTGGGCTGACTAACTTGCAGCGTATGTGTTTTATTGTGCCAGCTGAAGCATTAAAGAAACGCGCAGTGCAGACTTGTGCAGTTCCGAGGCTTCTCTCACTGCAGTTGAAAGAGTTTTCTCACTTCTTTGAAGTTCCTGCTTCTTTATACTTAGATATAACAAACTCCCCTTGAGCCTTTCCGAACTGTGTCTACTGTTCGTGGTCAGGACGTGGTGCTCTGTGATTGTTGCTAAGGGATCACACCCGTTAGGTTCCCTAGGCACCACACAGACTGCATGGTGGTACTCCAAACCATTTAGGAAGTACAAATGCATACTGATTTGAGCGCCACAAAAGCACAGAAGGGAGACATGCTAATTACTGCAGCAGTATTTTCATTCCACATAATGCACTTTTGTTTTGTAACAGAACTATTAATGTATAGTATCTCGGGCAACCAGGAAGGAGCTATCCACCGGCACCCTAGTGTCAGTTCACTAAAAGAAGCACTGGTGCACACTTTGCATCAACCGACTAAACTCATGCAACAAACCAAATAGGGCTCACTGTATTTTTTTTACTTGGTACCAGAGTTTCTGCTTGGCGAGTTATCCTTAACCGCATCGCTGCTGCGGCGATTTTTGCGCTGTGCGGCAATTTACAAATTACCGCGATACATGACGAGCTCAGCTCGTCATCAGCACACGCCACCCGTGGGTGATGACGAGCTGAGCTCGTCATCAGCATCGAAGGGGTTAAAGCACTGTAGTCCAGGGGCGGTTCCTCCGTAATTGCGGAGGCGCGTCGCGCCACTCGTCAGACTCAGTCAGTGAAAAAAAATGATGATAAAACAATAATACAATTTTATTTTCCTCTGAGCCATGGAGTCTTAGGTGGGGCTGGGCCGGGGCGGGTGCCGTGGCAGGGAGGAGGAGTGATGGGCACTGTAAACTATGCATGTTGGTTTGGCTGACTGTCTTATGCCGGCCAAACAGACATGCACACTTACGTTTCTCCAACCACAGGCTTCCTATGCCAGAGCGAGCATCAGTCTAGCCTCCTCAGGCCAATCACCACACTGCTCTTGTGCTTGGTATAGCATGAGAGCAGCATTTGCAATGGGTGGGGAAGCTTTGCATTGTTCTCCAGTGACTGCCAGGATGAAAGAAGCACCGAGGTGGCAGTGTCAGTGTCGGCGGCTAATCCCCCACCCCACCCCCCATTTTAGTTTTTGCAGTAGCTGCCACAACTGTAATCTATCTGAATACTGTGAATGACGTAGGTATGACCTCTGCTCATACTCAGGAATAGAGTACAGGTCACACATTTATTGTCTATCACATCTCGAACACATACCTAGTAACTAACCTTCCTGCTTACTGTAGAAGATCAATATGATGCTGCAGCTTGAACCTGTCTCTGGTCCATTCTGTTTCCAGTTCTTCTTGATCTTTCACCTTACTGAGGCAGGCAAGTCCAGGATCCAAACAAGACACTGACATAGGGACAGGCAGGCACACACAGATGTGCACATTTGCATGGTCAACACTGAGCCCACCCAGCTCAATAAATCGGCTAATAGGAGGTGAATGATGATGGACTAGGGTGTGCACCTTGAACATCAAACACACAATATCTGTGGGGCAGAATATCGAGGGCAAAATACCCAAAGTATCAACACATAATTAGGTCTAGCTTTTTTCTATACCCAACTTCACATATAAATACCTACTGGTACATATATCTTCAGGGTATATAGATTTGAAGTTAGGAGCAGTAAATCTATACTTCCCTATATGCACTTACCTTACAATATTTTGTCTCTTGATATTCTATCCTCGATATTCTCGTACCACAACATTGTTGGTGTCCCAATTCAGCACTACAAACTAGACCAGCACCATAGCATTTGGGCCCTGTGTGTTCAAATATAACAAAATAATTAGGAATTATAATGGGTTCTAGGGGCAGTTAAGAATGATGAGGTCTGCCCAGAGGATTTCATGTTGGCAGCATATCCATCTCTGGGGGCAAGCTGGTTGGCCAATTTGAGAGCATTGGTGAGGCTAGGAGAGGTTAGCTAAGGTATTTCTAGGTGGTGACAGTCTCTTCAAGTGTCATCATGCCGTGACACAGGGGAAGTATTTTGGATCCAGGTCAGAGCCAAGGAAAGCTTTTCTCATGGGCTCAGTTTAAGACAGCGGATTGGGTTTGGCAGGGTAGGTCCATGAGGAAAATAGGTTTTAGTGGGGTAGTGATAGAGCGCCATGATATTCTGAAAATTGTAGGGGTGCATCGTAATCACAGATAGTCCGCACCTGCCTATATTCTTGTGTTGAACTAAAGACTGATGATTAGAATTGTGAACGTAATAATGAAAATGTAGGTGTAATGATAGAAAATGAGTTTGTGTTAGTTGAGAAAGTAAAACACCATTTACATGTAACTGCTTATTACAAATGCCTAACGAATTAGTTCATGTGTAATGTAATACCTTAGATTTAAACATGCACCATAAAGTTTGCATGTGTAGAGATGACTAATTGTGCCTTAAGGTGAAGAAATGTTATGCTTACAGATATGCTAATCAAAAGGGGAAAGGATCATTCGTCCTGCACAACCTTAGGTATGCAGGAACAAACGTGGGGTGTCCCAAATTAAAAGACCCTCATGCACGTGATGGGTATGAGGTAACTTAGTGGTATATCTTGGTTCTCCGCTATCTAATCACGTGTGTGCATAATCATCAGGTCGATCAGGTTATGCAGCCTCCACCAGGAGGTTCTTACCCAAGGTTTATACAGTATATAACATTTATTAATGCGTGTAATTCTTATTGTGTAAAGGCCAATTTTCTTCTTTCTCTTTCCTCACTACAGGGTCCAGTTGGCATAGAATGATACAAGCACCTACAGTGCATTCTTGCACACATCACTCTTTTCTTTTCTTCACCTCTAAAATTAGGACACTATTTTTCTTTCTTTACAGTTATGAAATTTACCAGTGTTGATAGTGTGGGCAAACTGGTGAGTACCAACCAGCAGCTCCCTTGGTGATGCTTAAGTGAGGTACTTTCTGACCTCTCACACATTTTTTCCTCTTGGTCGCATTTACAAGATGTTAGAACTGAGGGTCTCTAGTTGGTTGAGATAGGTACCTTAGTCCAAATAGGGACCCTTACTTCTAGTCAGGGAAAGGAGGGACACACTCTTAGATAACCCCTGCTCACCCCCTAGTAGCTTGGCACGAGCAGCCAGGCTTATCTCCAAGGCAATGTGTAAAGTATTTGCAACCATACTCCCAGTAACACAGTGATAACACCACAAATGGACATCACACTGTTTTTTATAAAAAAGAGCGGTATCTTTATCAAACGGAATACGATGAGACCAAACAATAGAAATCCAACATATGCATATTCGTAATATATCACTCTGCTGCCTATTAGGCCAGCAATCACTAATAGGTTCTTGCGGTATTAATGAGCAGTTCACAATGATCTAATGCAGTCCAAATGCAATGCCATGCAGTTTGTAATGCAGTTCATAATGTAGTAAAAACACAGTTGTTAATAGACATACTAATGCAGTTCGTAACGCAGGAATAATGCAGGTCGTGATGCAAGAATAATGCAATTCATAATGCAAGAATAATGCAGTTTGTAATGCACGAATAAGGCAGTTGGTAATGCAAGAATAATGTGATTCGTAATGCAAAAATCAGGCAATTCGTAAGGCAAGAATAATGCGACTCGTAATGCAAAAATAATGCAATTCGTAATGCAATATTATCAGGCAGTTCGTAATGAAAGAACAATGCGATTCGTAATGCAATAATCAGGCAGTTCGTGATGCAAGGAGTGAAGCGTACGCTAATCGGCAAAGTCAACTTGGGCCCCTCCTAGGCCCCAACACCAGAGACAACGCTCATGAGCTTAAAGGGGCGGCCTGATCCTGCTGAGCAGGTACGGGCTGCTCGGGGACTCAGCATATCTAACACGGTGCAGCAGGAGAGAGCTCGGAGCACTCCTGTACTCCTCCTGCAGTCCACCTCAGGCCACACACGCTTGCGGCTGCCGAACAGAGTCCAAGCCTTATCTGGGGGGGGTGCGCTGCCTTGCTCTCTCTCCCCACTTGTCAGAATTCATGCTGGGCGGCCCCAATGACGTTGCAGCTCCAGAGTTAGGTGACGCTGTAACATGACGGGTTACGGTGCTGCCTTCTCCGTCGTTGACCATCTTGGGCAGATTCCTCTTGGTGAACAATGATCAGAATCCCATTCACCTTGTAGCTTTCTTAGCTTCAAGGAATCCTTTAGCACGTTGCGGCTCGGGCCGGCATTGATGAACCTCACTTACAGCCTCAGTTACGATGATGGCTCAGGCCGCAAACAGCAATACAGCAGCGTGGATGATGTTTCACTATGCGGGGGCAATGCGATCATGGGGTACCTTCTAAACAGTACCACGGACCACACGGCAGTCTTCCAGAATCCTCTAGCACGTTGTGTCTTGGGCCGGCGGTGGTGATCCTCACTCACAGCCTCATTTACAATGACGGCTCCGGCCACAAACAGCAATACAGCAGCGTGGACGATGTTTCATGCTGCCGGGGCAATGAGATCACGGGGCACCTCGTAAACAGTACCACGGACCACAAGGCAGTCTCAGGTATGCAAAAGCAGCACGCACCAAGCATCGCTGAGACACGGTTGGAATCTTTTATGTTCCTGAGTTTCCACAACAGGGGGCCAGCTCTCCACGGGCCCTTGAAGGTACGCTACTTCAGGACACAGCAAACAGCAAAGTCCTCACAAGCAGGAGGACACAGCACACAGTAAAGTCCCTTATCCTCTTCTTAGTCAAATCAGCAAACTGCAGGCCAGCCACAGAACACACAGCAAGGGCAGTCCCTCTCTTCGTCTCTTCAGCTGTTCGTCTTTGGCAGAGGTTCCTCTTGATCACAAAGTAGATTCAATCCTTTTTCAATCAGGATTTCAGTCTTGAGTTCAGAGGTTTCATCTCTCACACTTATACCCTTAAATGCCTTTAAAGTCTTTGTCTGCAGGGGGCTCTGACCCAGTCCAAACCAGACCTGAGTGTCTTCCTGCCAGTGCACACCCTCTTCCTTTGTTTGTGCAGGTCTGGGCCCCAGAAGCTCAGCAGGAGGTGGAGCCATCCTTTTATGGCAGCAACATAGACCTCTTCACATCCAGGGGGCTACTCCACCCCCCTCACATCAAATGCATGCCAGCCTGCCGCTGTCTCACCTACCCTTCTCTGGGGTCAGGACACTCCCCAGACCCTGTCACATCTAAATCCAGATGGTCCACACAGAAAAAGCCAGAGGCACACAGAATGGTTTAAGACAAGAAACCAGCCACTTCTTGAAATGTGGTTTCTAAGCACACAATTTAAAAACCATTTTCACAAAAACATGTGTTATTACATTCTGAGTTCAGGCACACTAAACTCCACCGCTCCATCTTATGCGTATGGCAAGGTATGCTGGAAGCATGGGACACAGCATTCCCCATTCCGTCCTATGGGCAAGATGGCCTTGCAACAGTGAAAAACGAATTTGGCAGTATTTCACTGTCAGGACATGGTACACACCTCAGTACATGTCCTGCCTTTTACATACACTGCATGGGTACCTTGGGCCTACTATAGGGGTGTTTGATGTGCATAAAAAGGGAATGTAAGTCCTGGCAAGTGGATGCACTTCTCAGGACAACAATACAGTTAACAAACTGTGTGCAGGCATTGCAGTGGCAGGCCTGAGATCTCTTTTTAGGACTACTTGTATGGTTGCACAATTAGTGCTGCAGGCCCACTAGTAGCATTTGAATTACCAGCCCTGGCACACATAGTGCACTTTACTAGGGACTTTACTAGTAAGACAAACATACCAATTATGGACAACAAATTACCATAACACTTTATACAGGGAACACTTGCACTTTGACCCTGATCAGCAGTGTCAAAGTGCCCAAAGCATCTAAGCCAGCAAAACAAAATCCATCACCGCATCAAAAATAGGGGAGGTAGAGGCACAAAAGTCAGGGGTAACCACACCAGGAAATAGCAGGTCTAATACAAGATGAAATGCTATTTAATGTATTGACAAACAGTGAAAACTGAACACTTGGATCCAGAGGTGACCGGCATTCTTATGAAGCTAACCCTTGGGCAGAGATATGGTAAAACTGCTCCTGGTATCCTTGAGAAAGTTTTAAATAATTTATTGTTCGGGAATAATCAGGCTCCTTCCCGGTGGGTGGGTCAGAGGAGGGCGTTACTGGTAAGCTTAGGGGTGCACGGAGGAGTGCATCTGTTGTGGTGGAGAATAGTGGGTTAGGGCATGGATCGTCTTCAAAATGGGTTTGCATCACAATATAGGGAGGCCACATGGTGGAGGGACCGTAATGCACTTGGTCGGTGCCATGGTGGCACCAGAGGAGGTGATGCCAGGGCTCAAAGGAAGCATTAATGAAGAATTAACAAAAAGGTGTGGTGCCTATGCCATGGGAGGGTGTCACCATTACTATAAGGACCAGTGAAAAATATGAACTGGGGAGACACAGGTGGGGTTGAGTGTCAGGTGCTATCAACTCAGACATCCAGGTAGAGGGGTGCACTACTGTGATTTTAACTGGTCACTGCAAGTTTTTTCAGATGGTTTACACGCCCAAAACAGAGGACCAAAGTGTTAGGACGTTGGGTATTGGAGTAAAGATAGATAGCCGCCTGTTTGGCAAGATATGTGAAAGAGCAATTCAGGCTGTAAGGTAGGCAAGGAAGATACAGCAGCAGGGGATAGAGGATGAGCAGATGGGTATGGGTACATTAAAAAGGGGAGGGGTAAAAAGTGCAAGAAAGGTCCCGAGAGGCTTGCGGGGCTTCAGAGCATGGTGACTGGGTGGTGTTGGAATTTCAGTTGGCTCAATGCAGAAGAAGGAGTCCAGTGTTCATCTGCAGCCACCGGCAAAGCTTCCAGCGGCTTTTGGATGCAGGTCCGAAGAGAGGGAGATGGTCAATGTGACCAATCTTCACAAAAATGTCCTCCATAAAAAAAGACTTTGCATTATCATTATGATGGATGTTGGAGAGTGGGACGGAGAGGTGCCCAGCACAAGTGAGGATGTTGATATGGGTAGTGTTGTTACTGGTGAGTTGGGCATTGAATCAGAGGAGGGAACTGAGCTAGGTAATGAGGAGAAATACACAGAGATGGAGAAGGGAGAAATTGTGGAATGAGGGTGAACCTTTCTGAAGAACGCAATGGTTGGTGCCTTGCAAAAACGCAAGCTAATAGGGGCAATGGTGTTACTGCTGGAGGAAGTTATGTGTCTTTCAGAGTCTGGATATTGAGATTAAATGGAAAACATATGGACAGAATGGTGCAAAGAAATATCAACAGCTATCCAGCAGGGAGAGCAAGGCAATTGACAGATTCCGAACTGGTATGAGATGGTGGGGTAATGTGGTGGCTCAGGAAGAACAACAGGAAGATGGTGTAAGTGATGTTTGTGGAAGTCAGTAACGACAAAATAAGAGTTTGAGTACAAGGGGCACTGGTTGCAGTGGTATCAGAACATCAAGAGGGTGATAAATTGGGTGGTTTAAAAGTTTATATTCATGGTATCAGTGTGAGAGAAGTGAACAACAATGGATTTAAGCTGAAGTTGTCTCAGGATGTGCTGAGAACGGCAAAATAGGGTTGATGGTAACCAAGGCGGAGACAAGATGAAAAGGTTACCATGCATCTGTATTGTGCTGCCTTTGGGATCATACTTGTCACAAGCAACCAAGGGTAAGATATGTAAAATGGAGTTTGTTTTTAAGTTGCTTCATCATGAAATTCAAGCCATTGAAGATTCTAAGGGGGAGGCAAATGATTCCTTTGAGTATGGAAAAAGTATATCATCCTTTTTGAGCTATGGTTTTGTGTACTCCACATGCTATCTGGAGTGATTCCCCACATGGTTTAATTGCATGGATATGATTCAGAGAGACTAGATAGGCTATATGGCAGTGTTATTGGTAAGTTACAAAGAGCAGTTCTGAGCTATGTTAACTGTAGACACTGGAGAAACACCTGGGCAAATTTGACAGTGATTTATGACTGCAGTGGATGGCACTGAGGAGGACAGTCATATCAGTCCAAGGATGTCCCACCCCTTATGGGGTGGGAAGATTTGATAGAAGACCTTCGCACGCAAACGGAGCATGTTGATTTTATATGACTGCTCAAGTTGTGGCAGGAAGCACTAATTGGTTCAGTGCCTTGGAGAGATCTCCTTAGGGCCCCTGTGAAAGCAGAGTACGGATAGAGCTGTGTAATCCATTGCAGGAAAGCGGTCCTAGAATAATTGATGTTACTAATTTATTATATTGGTTGTCTTTACCATGATAGGGAAGCTGCTATGAAATTAGAGTGGGATTTTGAAGCTGGTTTTAGGTTGAGTAATAAAGGATTTAGTGTTAATCTATAGAAAGAGGACTTAAACGCAGTCAAAGATAATACGTTGGTGGTGAGGAAGAAATTGAACAAAAGAGTACAGCCAGGTAGGGTTTGCTGATGGGGTGTTCTATTTGTCTACAGTCTGTTTCAGATGTTTAGTAGGTTTCTGCAGTGGTTATTTATGTATAGGACTGTTTTTCAACAGGTGATCCATGACTTAAATGATTTTCTTTTTTGGGCAGGAAGCAATGTGTGACCTTTTTGTACCCTTAGCCCTGAGAAAACAGAGGGCTCCTCAATGTCAGTCATTGTTTTTTGGAGTGGAGTTGGAAATGGTGATAATGGGAGTGCAACAGCATTAGAACACAATTGTGAAGTTGTTGGCAATGCTAAAAGAGGCACCAGTGGCCAAGAAGCAGGAATTGAGGAAGGTGCAAACTTAGCTGAAAAGTAAAATTTCATTTGGAAAATAGTAAATGGTTAATACATTTTGCGGAAGTTTAGGGTTTTCAGTGTTGCGCGCAGTTCTATCTCATCACAAGGTGCTTTTGAGCACAGGTGGATGAGTAGATTTGGAAGTTTTCATTTGCTTTTTGAAAGATTGCAGTAGGGTGAGAGTGTAGTCACTGAAGGATAAATTGCTTTGGCAAGTTCAGATTTTTTTGGACACAACAGGCTCCAGAAATGTGACCTCTTTTTCGGAGAGTGGCTAGTGTGATAAATGTTGTCCACAGCCTTGGTGAAGTCTAGGAGAAGTACTGCATTTTTGGAATTTTTTGCACTGGTGGTTGCCATGGTTTTTTGAGGCAGGATTTAGCCAGTAGGATAGCTAGCTTAAAAGTAGACAATCAGATGCTGGTAGCTGTCATCAATACCGAAAAAGCTAGAGATGAGAGGACTATAAGGTTGCTGAAGATTTTCCCTTGTGGTTTGCTTGAATTTGTTTTTTGTGCAAGGTATGCTCCTGGAATGGAAAATAATATATGCAGCACTCGCACACCGCCATGTACAGTTTTCTCATCAATAATTGTATAGTAAAGGCTGCACTAATATTATCAATGATGTCATAGAAGATGTCATGAGTAATGTAAAATGTGGGGTAATTAGCAGTGCATGGACAGGGCGTGAGGTATAGTTACCTTGGTGCACGAGATATAGTTACTTGAGATAACTATAACTATATCTACTGAGTGTCTATGGTTTTGTGTGCATAAAATCTGAACCTAACTATAACGTCCATGTAACCTTTGGTTTTTTTGTGAATTTCTATATTCTTTTAAATTCTATATCCGAACTATAACATTCTTGTAACCTTTTGTTTTTTCAATTAATTGGTATGTTTTTTATTCTCTTTCCTAGCTATAATACTCATACAATCCTTGTTTTTATGTGAATTTCTACACGTTTTTAATGCTATTTCCTAACTAAAATGTCACAGTAACCTGGCTGTGTGAGTGGATGTGTGAGTGGCTGTGTGTGTGTGTGTGGTTGGTGGGTGTGTCAGTGCATGTGTGACTGGCTATGTGGGTATGTGAGTGGTTGTATGAGTGTGTACATGGGTGTGTGAGTGCCTCTCTGGGTCATTGATTGGGTGTTTGAGTGGTTAACTGGTTCTCTAAGTGCATGAGTGAGTGGCTGTATGATTGGCTATATAGGTGTGAGAGAGGATTTCTGTTTCTCTGAATGTGTGTGTGTATGATTAGCTGTATGGATTTGTTAGTGTATGTGTGACTGGCTGTATGGGTCTGTGAGTTGGTGTGTGAGTTTCTTTGTGGGTCTTTAAGTGGGTGTGGGAGTCGCTACACAGGTATTTGAGTGGTTGTGTGGGTGTGTAACTTGGGTGTGTGAGTAGGAGTGTGAGTGCCTGTGTGGGTCTGTGAGTGGGTGTGTGAGTGGTGTTCTGGGTCTCTGAGTGGGTGTGTGAGTGGCTGTATGGATGTGTGAGTGGGTGTCTACGTGGTTGTGTGGGTGTGGAAGTGAGTGTGTGAGTGGGTCTGTAAGTGGTTGTACTTTTTTTAATATGGAGCTGGATTCATGTATCCATTGCGGTTTCACATGGGGGGCCTCGCTGAGCATCACGGTGGATCCGCTGATACTTACGCACCCAAAATAAAACATTTTGGGACAACTTCAAGCCCAGGAGGGGTCCCTCACAGGCTCCTCCATCATTCCACGGGTTCAGAATACCTCTATCTTGAACCCTTATATCCTATCTACACTTTATTTCCCCTCCCAGGAACTGTGTCCCGATTCACGAAATGGCAGCTGCATCTGTTCTCTCAGGTTGCGGCCAGCCAATCACTGGATTGCTGTTGGCGAGTGGATGCGTGGATCCTCCGCGGTGGATTCACTGTGATTCCACTTCTCTAGATATATAAATCTTGGTTATCCATAATTGTCATATTTGATTTATTGGAGTTTATTGCCACAGGAAAAGCACTTTTTATGGCGTTCCTGTGGCGATAAACCCTTACCCTTATTCACTATGCACTGTTGAGCCACTTAACATGGCTTAACGCCACCGTGTGAATAATCCCCCCTTTCACACACACTTAGCGTGAATGAAGCGGACGATGTGTGTTGCAGTGGGTGTTCTGCCGCAACACCCATTGCTTTTTGATGCTGCACCCTATTTACAAGAGTGGGGTAACTATGGAGCAGCACCAAAAATAAGACCATGGAAAACCTGATCTAAACCTGGCAAAACAAGGAGAAATTATTAATGTCTCCTCTTTTTTTGCTTTTTCTGTGTGTGATGCATTCTGCAGCACACATAGAAACAGCAACTCACCACTATTGATTGTTCATTTGCAGGAAGGTATCCTTTGCTGCACATGAATAATCATTAAAAATTGTGAGTTGCAATCTAGTAGTAGTAGACATATCTTTATTCGATTTTTATAAAAACCATAATAGTACATGAGTAATTCCACATACAATTTGATTAGGAGTCCTGCTCTCCCCTAGGTAAAGTGCTCATTAGAGGGCTGCTAACCAGAGTTTATGCCACAGCTATTGTCAGTATTATATTGAATACAGTTAAAATGCTAAATAAACTGTTGTGTGTAACATTTCATCAAACCTGTTACAATGCACATCCTCCAGCACACATAGAAACAGCAAATCACCATTGTCCTTTCCTACACGTGAAAAATCATTCAAAAATGACAAGTTACAACTCCTATATGTGCTGCATGCTGCAGCACACGTAGAAGTTACAATTCAATATTAATGATTTTTTATGTGCAGGAAGGGACACCTTCCGACACTTAAACAATTATTAGGTATCACACCAGGAATCTTGAGGGATAGGCCCAACCAGAAACATACTAGTATTTTAATTCGAAAAAACTCACAAAGAATTCCGTCTGGTGTGTTCTACAAATATGGGGGGAAGCATATCAAAATGTGAAAATGTGACAGAACTACTGAACAAGCATTTACAATGCAATGGTTTTTCCTTTGTTAAAGTTAGAGCTATTGGCATTGCTCTTGACATTATTTTTATTTATGTTTTGTTTTAACATAAATACATGGCATTGTCATTTACAATGCCACTAGCTTTATCTCTCGCAAATGTCACCCACAAACACCCACAGAGAGCCCCCCTAAACACACACAGAGCCCTTCCACACACACACCCACACAGAGCCCCCCCACACACACATCCACACAAAGCCCCCCACACACACAGCCACACAAAGCCCCCCACATACACAGCCACACAAAGCCCCCCACACACACAGCCACACAAAGCACCCCACACACACCCACACAGAGCACTCTACACACACTTACACAGCACAAGCAGGCAACAGGGGCACACGAAGGCACAAGCAGGCAACAGGGGCACACGGAGGCACAAGCAGGCAACAGGGTCACGAAAACGGAGGCACAAGCAGGCAACAGGGTCATGAAAACGGAGGCACAAGCAGGCGACAGGGGCACGAAAACGGAAGCACAAGCAGGCAACAGGGGCATGAAAACGGAGGCACAAACAGGCAACAGGGGCACGAAAACGGAGGCACAAGCAGGCGACAGGGGCACGAAAACGGAAGCACAAGCAGGCAACAGGGGCACACGGAGGCACAAGCAGGCAACAGAGGCACAAGCAGGCAACAGGGGCACACAGAGGCACAAGCAGGCAACAGGGGCACACGGAGGCACAATCAGGCAACTGCAGGCAGGACACTACCGGGCTGTGCCTTGGGAATGAGGAAGTCGTGAAAATGGGGCACGTTACAGCGCCATAATTCTGTGAGTACTGACCCCCCTCCTTAAGGTGTGGGGCTCTCGGCACTGACCACTTGGCCGCCCGTAGCACAGGACACTGGTGGGCGTCATCACTGTACCAGCCCTCTCTTGGAAACTGGGAGCCCCGGCTCGTGCTGCTCTGCGGGGACAGGGTAGGTGGACAAATTCTGTCCGGGCAGCGAACGAGGGTGCGGCGGGCCTGCTGTTGCCCGGTTCCTCCTGCTGAATACTGTGAATAGCGTGGGAGCTCTGAGTGACCAGCCCGACACTACCTCACAAAGACTGAGGGAGGAGGAAGGTGCGGTAGTGGGAGATGTAAGAGCGACATACGCCTGACTCTCTAGGACCCCCTGAATGGGCCGCCGTGTACATCGGTCGGCTCACCGGCCCCCCCACGCAGCAAGGGTCATACACGGATGCACGCTTTTGAGGGGTGCTGTGTGCTCGTCCCTGCCGCTGCCTCATGGTGTTTGCGGACGACATACACCCCATTCCACGACAGGGCCACCAGGGGAGGGGGCGAGAGAGAAGCAGCGAGAGAGGGAAGGAGGGAGAATCAGCGGGAGGGAACGGACACACGGAGAGCGGGAGGGGGGGTGCCGGGGCAGGAACGGACACACGGAGAGCGGGAGGAGGGGTGCGGGGGCGGAAACGGACATACGAATAGCGGGAGGGAGCCTCCCCTAGCCCCAGCACGGAGGGTAAACAAACAAAGCACTCACCTGGACTTCGTCGTCACGGAATGACGAAAACAAACGCACGGCTTCCTTCTTCTGTGGCCACGCCCATCCTTCTTCTGTGGCCACGCCCACGGAAGAAAACACAGGAACGCCTCCAATCTGGTCCGCGTTGACGGACAGCACTAGTGTTAATGGATTAGCAGGAAGCCGGAAGGCGAGGCGATTCGGGGGCGTGTTTGGCCAGAATGACGTGCAACAAAGTCGATCCCACATAGGACTCATAGGTTTAACCACGCCCAGGGAAAAAAACACGGGAACGCCCCCGAATCTGGTCCGGCCTTGACGGACAGATCCGGCTCCCAATGGCTAGCCTCCATTTATGGAGCTAGCCAATGGGAGCCGGGGGCGGGTCATCCATCCCAAGTAAGACTCAAAGGGTTTTTTAGCGCATGCGCACTACGTGCGCATTTGCAGGCAAAACCCAGAAAGGAATCCTTTTTTAGGACGAGAATCCTCACTCACCTGAGGGTGACATTCTTCATCATTGGGTTCCCTCCTCACAACCAGATTGAAAGGTCCATGGTGTGTGCTACAACTCTCCGAATGGATAGGAGCTGAGGTGTTTTTTAATGAGTGATAGAATTTAGGTCAGTGAGAGGCAGAGTGCAAAAATCATATAATAGTGGTTAAAACTACCTAATAAACTTTATTCTCTGGCCCACTGAGGATAGGATTAAAAATAGGACCAGGGTTGTAAGACAAATATATATAACCCTTTTCAGTGGTCAAAGGCCGACATGTTTCTTCCTTAAATGGTCCCAAAACTGGAATCCTTGGCATTCATTAGAATCAAGTTGTTATTCTATAGTCCCTCTGTGAGAAAAAACGTTATATTCAAATGAAAAATGTATACTGCCCAATCAGGATAGCACGACATGCAATGACCCATGCAAATTCGGGGTCCACAGTCTTTTTCTGAAAATAATGACAAGCAAACTTGAAAAATGAGTGGTGTCACATTTCACACATATTTCTCAATGGCCATTTACAGTGCATATAACATAAATGTTAGAAACACGCAGGCATTATGTGTATCATTGCAAGGTTTCTATATTCTTGTGACATCATATGCCTTACCTAATTATGTGGTTGTTGTTGTCCACCTTCGTGCCAAGGGTGCATCAAAAAACGCCCAACTAAAAGGCAGAAATAAAGAGATCAAACAAATAGTACCATAACAAGTACAAGTGCGGCTTCCCCATTAGTATGTGTAAGAGTCTAATTGCAATTCATGTATGGTAGTGGTTATGTTTGCTGACCTTCCTGTCAAAACCAATCTTGCCATTTTCATCAAAATAAAATTACTTGGTGTACTAGAGAAGAGATTGAACAGGGCATCGCCTATGTTATCTAAATCCAAGCAAAATATACAATGTGGTATAAGAGCTAAAATCATAAGTCAAAATAAGATGAGTCCTAGTGAGGAGATGTTCAGCTCGGAAAACCTCTGCATCAGGTATCCTGATTAGTCAGATGCACAGCCTATAATATTTAAACCAGAGTGAAATCTAAATTGTAAGGCAGCTGGAGTCAAAAGTCAAAAGCTAACATTCTCTGATGTTACGGAGGTTCTCAGCTCAAACCGCCTCCATAACAGGTATCCGGCTTAATCAGGACCGTTAAATGAGAAGGAGCTGTGCCTATCGGGTTACTGAGTGGGGCCTCACTAAGAACTTTCTTGCCGTGTTTCCGCACAGGGGAATGACTATCCTGCCTGGCGATATGCGTATGGTCAAAAGGGCCTGACCTCAGTGTGTCAGTGCTTGATTAAAGGTTGTCCCGGCGAAAGTAAGGCTAGCTGCCACCGAGGTCTCATTTGAAATGGACCGGAAGGGGTGTGCAACATGAAAATGCACATGTTGCAGACGTTCTATGAATTCTGGGAAATGTGGTCCAATAGGACCCAATGTGGTTGGTCAATTGTTGCTCATGGGAGTTGTAGTCTTATTGCGCCAGATTCATCGGTCTTTGCAAAAAGCGGTTTGATTGAAAAGAAATGTGGTGCCCTAACAAATAAAATGCATTCATGTCAAATACTTTTCCCATTTGGAAGGCAGGGACCATTAGTGTGCCCTAACTATTCAATTGAGTATATCCAAGAAAGGGAGAGTTGCGGGCAGAGTCCTAAGATCAATTAGGACATAGTAACAGGAATGGAATGTTATACAGCCCTTTCTGGATCATATCAGAAATTCATAGTATGTGGGGTCTATACAGGATATGGAGATGAGTACTCTCATTATAGTGATGATGTAAAAGGGTCAACATTTGGACTGGCAACCCTAGGGATGCATCAAGTATTAATCAGGAAACATAACTCCTGGAGAGTCGTGTCCTATACTCGTCCAGGGTATGCAGTCATTGAGCCCATGTCTGCCACTTCTGAGCCTAAAGACCCACCATTGTTCCCTTAAGAAAAGGACTGCTTCTAGGGACCCCATGGTGGGCAAGTAATTAGGTTTATCTATAATCACCCAGGTTATATCATTCTCGATGTGTGCATGTTCTAGAAAGTATCTTTTGAGTTTCGAGTTTGTCTTCTTGCATCTCACCGAGCTTCGGTGTTCAATGATTTTAGTCCTAACTTTTCATTTGGTCATGCCTATGTAGTTCAATTGACAAGGACATCTGAGCAGACAGATTAATCTTTCTGTGTTGCAGTTTGTTAGAAATGGGATTTCTGGTTGGCTAAGGCTTGCGCCAGAACCAGGCGGAAACCACCACTCTAGTTAGGGCAAGGGAGTTACACTCCAAAGATAACCCCTGCTCACCCCCTTGGCAACGTGACACGAGCAGTAAGGCTGATCCCGGAGGCAATGTGTAAAGCATTTGCGCGCGCACCCACCAGCAACAACATCCCAGGCCCCCACATGTTGGAGCCTCGTGGGCTCTGAATCACAGAAAATGCGCCATACGTTGGAGCCTTGTGGGCTCTGATATAACAATGCCCCCTGACGTTGGAGCCCCGCTCTGGGATTCCTACATTGAAAATGTGGCCCAAAAATGAAGATAGCACCAGCAGGAGGGGAGGGGCGGGCAACGGCAATGCGCCCCAATGCCCCCCTTCTCACAACACTGACCCGAGGATCCCCATTCACCGGCGAGACCGCGGGGCTCCTCTTACTTTGGGAACCTGCAGGGCTCCCATCACACACGGGAGCCCTGCTCAGAAGCTGCTGCCTGAATCACCCGTTCTCCGTGCTCCGCCCAGCCTGGTTCCTGCAACTGCCCGGGAGTGCGGCTTCCGGTTCCCTTCTGTGGGCAGCCAATGGCAGCGTGGCCTGAAACATCGAGCCCCCACACTCAGGGGCGCTTGGGCCAATCCCAGCGCGGCCCTCTCAAGGAAGCCCCCGGGCTGTTGGTGGTGATTTTTCTTGGGGCACAACGAGGGGTAGGCAACCTCTTGAGTAAAAATATAGGTTGAATCGGGGTGGGCACCCGCGTGGTTCAAGGCCAACATCCGGGCAAAGTCGCGGGGTAGTCACCCGCAAAAGTATAACATTTTAGGAAAGGCACAAGAGGGGTAGGCTCCCTCGGAAGACCACCTCCCTGGTGGGGTGGGCACCCGCTAGGGGTTTCAACACTGGCACAAGGTCAAGTCGCAGGGGGGGCACCTGTGCAATAAAATCCCACTGGCAGGAGGATCCCCATGCCGGGGAATCCCTTAGGATAGGAATCGCCGCTCCGACAGCGCAACAGCACTACTTAGCAAGGGGAGGCCAGCGCTTCCCAGGCGCTGGCAGGCAAAAGTCCAGAAGTCTTTTTAGGAAGCAGGGGGGCAAAGGCTGGGCCCAGGGGCCAGCTCACAGGGCCCTCCAACAGGGAGGCAGTCCCCAGTGGTGGTTCCTCCTGGCGCCCAGCAGCAGCAGGCCCCCCTCAAGTCAGGAACAGAGGGTGAACATTTTGCAGGGGGTCACAGCCCCTTCTTATACACATCTTTCCTTGGTCTGGTAGCACAGGGTTAAGGGAAAACCAGATTCTACTTTTTTTGGAGCACTCTGTTGTGCTCCACCCCTCTCCCCTTTCACAGGGGAAGGCTAGAGACATCAGACACACCCGAGGGGGCGGAGCCAGCATTGGGAAGGGAAGGTCTAGCCCTATTCAGGTCCCAAGTGCACTCCTCCCTCCCATCAACATGTAGATCTCTCCATTCACCACCGGGGCAGACCCATCCTGACTCCTGGAGCCATGCACACCAGCCAGCTCCAGCCAATCACAATCCAGACAGTCAATTCACATTTACTTACACAGACATGCCAACTTCTAGAAGTGGCACTTCCACACCAGACGCAATGAATCCGCTCACATCATCGCACAGCATTTAATCACACGAGTCCGAACATACCAAACTCGACCCTGCACTCCCCACACATCAGGAACTACCATGGACACACATATCCCCCATGCATTCCTATGGGAGGGCCGGCCACTCTCACACGCACTCAGGAAGCGCATGCACTTTACACTGGGACACAGTGTCAAAGTGCGCCAAGACCAGAAATCACTATAATTGTGTAACATTAAAAGGCAAAAAGTTCAGGGGGAACCTGTCAGAAGGGCCAAGTCCAACACAGTTGGTATGTTTATGGAGATTCCATGGTGTATGTAATCCCAGTTCTATTTCAGATGTCGTGAGAGTGTAAGGGCAGACTGAACAAGTACCGCGCGGAAAATGACCTCTGACAGAAGGCAGAGTCCATAATGATGATTGATGCATCTGGCCTTGTTCAGACCAAGGTCTAGTGTGAACAACCATGTCTCTTATATTTTTACTTCGTTTCAAAGCAAAAAGGGGCTTGGTTAACTTCTTTCCTCCCGTATTCAAAATGGATCAATTCCTATTCACTATCCTTTTGACTGTATTAGTCAGATGGCTGTACGTGCTTACATAGACAAACCTGTCCACTACCATACATGAATCGCAATTAGACTCTTACACATACTAATGGGGAAGCCACACTTGCACTTGCTATGATACTATGCTTGGTCTCTTTATTTTTGCCTTTTCGTTGGGCGTTTTTGGATGTACCCATTGGCATGAAGGTGGACAACAGCAACCGCCTAATTAGCTAAGGCACATAAAGTCACAAGAATACAAAAACCTTGTAATGCAACACATAGTGCCTGCGTGTTTCTAACATGTATGTTTTATGCACTCTAAATCTTCATTAAGACACCACTCATTTATCTTATTTGTTTGTCATTATTTTCAGAACGACGGTGGAACCTGAATTTGCATGGGCCTTCGCATGTTTGACTATGCTGATTTAATATAATATAATATAATATAGAAACTTCCTTGTGACCTATATTTCTTTCATCAATGTAGAACTGAATTCAGCATGGGCTACACAATGAAATAACATCAACAAAATAGCACAGGATAAGATTAAATGTATCATAATTTATTTAACTACTTTTTATCATTGAGGAATATATATCAAAACATTTCTTTATTTTTTATCCTTTTTTTATAAAACTGTGGTTCCATAAAATATACATGTAAATAAACAAAATTATTGCAAAAAATAATTGTTGAATGCAATACATCATTAAGCAAATGAGTGAGAAATCCACACACAAAAAAGAATGTTCATACATGCTACAACAAATTCACCCACTGCAAAACAACAATTAATGGACAGAATGCAGAACAATGTCATACATTCACCCCAGTACAGAGATCTGGACCAAAATCCATCGTTTTTTTTTGCTCACCATGCCATTCCAGTTAGGACCCAGACATATGCAAATCAGTCTTGACCCTGTGCCCAATCGGAACAGTCCAGCCCTAACTACCAGGTCAAGTCCTCCCTGGACTGGAAACAAGCATCCTAGGATCGATTTTGGCTTTCAGCCCTCATCAGCCAGGATAGCTTGACTCCAATGGCATGGAGAGCATGGGACCCAACAATTTAATCCAACCTACTACAGACTCATACAACATTCACAAACATATATCTGGAAAAGAGGGAGACAAAAAGATTCCACAGTCTCCACGACCACATAGAGTAGATGTGTTCAGCAGAATCTGAACAATTGGCCAGTATATATTTTTGACTTGAATATAGTTTATTCTCACATGTACACAGAGTGACTATAGAATAACACTGTTTGGTCCTGATGAATGCCAAGGATCCCAGTTTTGGGACCATTTAAGGCAGAAACATGTCGACCGTTGACCACTGAAAAGGGTTATATACATTTTTCTTACAACCATGGTCCTGTTTTTAATCCCATCCCCAGTGGGTTTATTAGGTACCCTAGAGGTAGTTTTAACCCCTATTTTATGATTTTGCACTCTGCCCCTCACTCACCTAAATACTATCACTCATCAAAAAAAACCTCAGCTCCTCTCTGTATGGAGAGTTGTAGCTCACACCATGGACACTGCAGTCCGGGTGTGAGGAGGGAACCCATTGATGAAGCATGTCACTCTCAGGTGAGTAAGGGTTCTCTTCCTAAAAAAAGGATTCCTTTCTCAGTAGTTCTTTCACATTTTCACGTTTTTATATACTTGCCCCCCAACTTGTAGAACATACTAGACTTACTTCTTTGCGAGTTTCTTTCATAAACAATCATTACCTGCCATACAGGCACCCTTGCACTATGGTACAAGGGTGCCAGCATTGGTGCAAGGCAGCGGAAATTACTGCTAGCGCTAGTGAAAACGCTGGGGTGTGCAGTATTATTGTAAATATGGCATATCCCTTCGTTTTCAGAATGGCAGTGCACGGCGATAGCAACTGTGGCTTAGAGCAGCACTTCACCATTCTCTTGTAAATATGCCCCATAGTTCTATATCTCCATGTAGCAATTAAGTCTTCCACCTCTATTTCTTGTGGTTGGGGTGCGGGAATAACATTTGCAATTCTACTTTTCTATCTCATTTTAATTTGTCATAGCTATATCCTTGGAGGGCATACGAATGTATTCCAATATAGACAATCTCTGGATTCATGTTCTCTTTCCTGATCGGGCTCCTTTGGTCAATGCTGAGACCATTTAAGTTACGCATGCTCATGGTCTTCTTATGGATCTGTAAGTATTCCATTCCTGCCGCTGCCAGAACCAATGAATATTGACTGTTTGTTTCTCACTTCTTTTCAACTTTTTCTTCTAGGTTACTTCTGCATGAGTAAACAAAGTAGCATTGCTATTCCTTTTCACATCAAGACTATGCCTCAGGGGACTTTTGTCTCCAGGTTCAGTGGAAAAAGATAAATTTGTATTTATGATTCCTTAAAGGTTTACCACTTTTTTCTCTGCGCTATTTTTTCTCTGAAAGCTAATATGGCCATCCTGTGTATTTATGGTGACCTGCAATGTCTGCATCTGAGTCAATTCCAACAGCAATGTTGGTTAATCAGAATTGGTTAATAACCATCATCTGCAATTTGGGGTTCCTTTGAGTCTTCCCCTTTACCTTAGTGATGAATATGTAAGGCCAGCGGTCTAAGATGGCTATTAACATGGGTTTCTGTCACAGTTCAGGGTCATTAAGCTCACCTGACTTAATTTGTCCATCGAATCAGAAAGATTTACTTCTGTCCAGAGAGCTCTTTTAAACATCCCCAAGTTTGTAAAGGGTGGGCAGAGACTGTGTGCCAAGCATACATGGTGAATTCCCAAACAAGAGTTTTACACGTCCCAAACGAGAGTTTTATTAGGCTCTTTGATTTTATTTCAAATTTGGATACATAGTTCAATATGGGGGATCCAATATGTGTTTTGCTGGGGGTGATTTTAACGCTAAAATTCCTGGTAAGGGTCAGGCTACTCTGGGCATTCTGCGCATAGAGGCGCAGAACTTTCTCTGCTTATAAGATCTCACAATTTGGTTAATGTTATGGATCTGGTGGGTGGGCCAAATGCAAATGCAAATGACCATCCAACATTTAGGGGTAGGGGCTGTGGCTCCACGATAGACTTTGTTTTTATATGCCCCTTACTTGAAGATCAATTTAGGACAGAGAAGTCATCACATCAGACTATGTAGATCATAACCCCATTAAAATACAGTTGAATTCTGCCCCCAGACCGGTCTTCCAGATTGAATGCGGGGCTACAAATTTTACGCCATCGATTGACAACTTAAGATTGCACTGGAAGGGGGTTGATAGTTGTAAAGTATTCAGGGAATTGGCTAAGGAAAACATGCATCTTATAAACTCTTGCCTCTCACTGCAATCTTCACATACAGTGATAATTCAGGATTTTACCAATCTATGCCAAGTGATTAAAACCCTTCTATCAAAACCCATATCCCAAGAAGAATGCATTCCCAGATGGTTTAACCATGAATGCACGTTGGCAAACAGGAACTTACGTAGGGCCCTATTAGCCACCCGAGGTGTGCAGCAGATGTTCAACTGGCCAGAAAGAAGTACAATGGGGTGGTCGCAGGTAGAAAGAAGGACCTCCTGACTGAACGTTGGGAAACCCTCTCTGAGGTGGCCAGTCAAAAAAAGGCAATATCTTTTGGGAAGCAGTAAGGGATCTTCCATCTATGGGCCAGTTATCAACCCCGATTAGCTGCAATATTTCCGGTGATGCATGGGATAAACACTTTTCAGAAGTATATGCCACACCATTATCAGGGGCAGAAACGTATGTTCCCGGCAGCCTAGTCCCTGTAGAAATAAGTATCTCAGAAGTAGAACAAGCCATTAAGCAGAGTCTTGGGAACAAAGCCCCGGGGCCAGACGGGTTTCCAATCGACTTAATCAAGTGGATCCCGGATTTCTGGGCCCCATTGTTACTGAATGTTTTTAACTGTCTGACTCTTGCAAATCTCCCAGTAACATGGGCCAAGAGTATAATAGTACAGATCTTTAAGACAGGAGACAGGTCCCAGCCCTGTAATTACAGACCCATATCCCTAAAAGATACTACTCTAAAAATGTTAGGGCGAGTTCTGTATAATAACATTTTTGCCTGGACAGAAGAAAACGATATTTTAGAACCATGTCAGTTGGGCTTCCAGAGCAAGGTGGGAACAGTTGAACAATGCCTCAACCTTAATTTGGTTGTTGGGAAATACACCATTGCACGGAGGTCTCCGATTTACATGGCATGCATGGATTTGTCCACAGCTTTTGACCTTGTGAATAGGGCATTGGACAATTCTTCTGGCAGGAGGGCTGGATGAACCGTTAGTACACTTTTTAGCGTATCTACATAAAGATCTCCAAGGCTCAAGTGAGGATTGGTAAGGGAGGTGAGGTATCGGGGAAAATTGATGTAGGTAGGGGTGGTCAGACAAGGATGTGTTCTGGCCCCTCTACTCTTTATTATTTATATTAATGGGTTGAACAGCTTTCTGAAAACAGCTACCCAGGTTGTCCCCAAAATAAACGGGAAACCCATCCCTGTGCTCTTATACGCAGATAATGCGGTCCTTATAGGCCACATCCCAAATTCCCTGCGTATCCTGGTCCAAAATTTTAGTAAGTATATGAATGGGTTAGACTTGCGGGTTAATTTTAAGAAATCATTTTTAATGTGCAGTGGACCAGATAAGCGAGAAATAGGCACCATTACAGTAGATAGCCAAAAACTGACCTGCATACGATCATTTGTTTATCCGGGGTTGGTCTTTGCTGCGAACAGCTCCTGGAGTGAGCATTTAGCCCACTCCAGGAGCAAGTTCTCAAAGGCCAACAATTCGATCCTGAGCTTGCCCCATCCTAAGACTACTGGGGCCATTTTAGCAGTTCAGAAAATCTACAAACTTCAGTGCATTCCGGTGGCCGCATATGGTGCAGAGATTTGGGGTATAGCAAAAAGTGTAGGTATCCAACAGGAAGAAAACAGGTTCTGTAGGAAATTGTTGTGTTTCTCAATCTCGACTCCTCAATATATATGCCGTAAGGAACATAACATTAATTTTACATCTGATTTAATCCGCGCTCGACCTGCACTTTTTTAGTTATCAGTGTGGAAGAACCAAGCCACCTCTCTGAACCGTCAGATTATCATTGATTGCCTAAATTGCGACAAAGGGCTGGAAATCCCACTGTTAAGAGGTGTGCATCAAAGTTTGTGTAGTATTAACAGAGAGAATATTTTCTTAGAACACAGCTTAGCTGAAGCAGTCCCAAAAAAGGAACTGCAGGACGCTTTTTACTCTTTATATAATAAAGAGCGGAATGTATTAGAATCTGGGAAAATACTTGTGCGCAACTACATGTTAATTGAACAGCATTGTTATCCGCTGCATAAATATTTGACCTTTCCAATGAGCCGATGGGAGAGGAGCTTAATATTCAGATTAAGAGCTAGAACAATCAGATTTGCACTTTTTTTCCCTCTTGGCCACCACCTAAATCTTAATCAAACTCCTTGCCCCTGTGATGGGAGGAGTGGCCAATCAACTATACACTTTTTATTCTTCTGTAAGTATTACTTTAAATACTCCAGGTGGCTTTTAAATCCTTATTTTAAAAAGAGATGACCGATTAGTTTGGATGAGGCCTATTCGTGTATAATAATCTAGATGACGTAGATTTGATTTTTCGCACTTGCACCTTTCTTAGAATTGCCATAAGAGCACGTAGGTCTATTTTGGATCCCTGAGCACTATGTGTTACAATTGGAAAAGGTTTTATCGGTTTTGCGTCCCATTTTACTCTCAAATATGACGGATGGCTTTGTAACTTTTGGTATTTGAATTATATTCTTGTATGGATTGACTGTGTTGAATTATGAATTTGTGCTTTAATGGGTGCCAAGGTAGCCGAATAAAGTTAGTGAACTGAACTGAACTGAACATGGTGAATATAAGCCAGCACAGTTCAACAATTTGGAATGATCTATTTATTTCAGATCTGTGAACTGCTCACCATTGTGTTTGTGCAGCAAGGAGCGGGATTTCCATCTCAGCAGTTCTCTTGGGGGAGTTGATGGATCCAAAGTCGGACAACAGTAAAGCTAGAATTTTCCTTTACCTGGGAAAGAGGTCTGTGCCTCCTTATTCCTAAGAATATTTCAGATAATTCAACATTCCCAGAGATCAATCTTTTGAGAGACAAATCAAAGATTCAATTTCCTCAGGTTTCTTTTCCTAGTTTTCCACTGTAGAGAGTCTTGCATTTGGGCACCCTTCTTCTCTTATCTGATCTTTGCTTTTCCTGGTCCACCTCTTACCCAGGATTCTTGAGGGTGAAGGGGGTTTCAGTAGTTGTTTTTCGGATGTTTACTCGCTCAGGAGGACCCAGCTCCTTTGATTTCATCCCATGGTAATATGCAAAGAGTGCGCTCTACCAGTCGTCCATTGTCATCTGGTTTTTAGCCCAGGGACACCTCCTCGGAGGTAGCTGTGCGCTTTACAAATGCCATGAATTTAATTTAATTAAATGAAGTCTCTTCTTTTGTATCTTTTTTATGTTTTATGATCAGGTTGATTGATCAAAGCCAAGGCACACTGCTTGGATAAATCCTCATCACATAAGGGAAGGAACAAGACAGGAGATGAGAAGGTAATGTTTAGCTCACTTACCAGTAATCTTCATTAGTTCAATTCGTCCTTGCTCCTTACAGGTTTTACGACCCAAATGCCACTCCAAGTAAGAATTCCTTTGCTATCTTGTCCTTTCATTTGATATTACTAGAAAGTACTAGGTGCACCAATCAGATGCAACGCATTCAATAGGGCACGCTAACGGATGACTGAACTCCTTTATTCAAGGGTGTATTTTCAACGAAAGCTTTTCTATGAGGTTTCTGCCTACAAGTTCTGGGACGAGTAAGGAAGAATCAGAGTAATGAAGATTAGCATTAAGTAATCTAAACATTAGGTGAAAGGAAAAGAACAAACAAGGCAAATGAAAAAGAATACACAAGTGCACGAAATATAAAGGGCAAAATGTGATTGGTGCAGTCATACAAAGAACAAACATATTTTGGTGTTCCACTGCCATTGGCATCTGATGCAGTGGAAGATTTGCAAATGACATAAAAGACATCTAAGAGCGTCGGTGAATAACAGAAAGTCGAAATATGGCCAAGCACACAGTTGGTGCAAGGTCCCGGAGAGGGATTCTCCATTCAAAACACTTTTGACTCATACAACAGAAGCACAAAACAATATAGTTATAGTTCCCTTAAGCGCAAAACACAGAGATTTGGGGGCAGATGTATCATCCGTTTTTTTTGTCGCAAACGCTGCGATTCGGAAAATAGCGTTTGCAACAAAAAAAACGGGATTTGGAATGTATCATTCAAAAAGCCTCGCAATATTAAGGAATCGCTAATTTAGCGATTCCTTAACATTGCGAGGCTTTTAAGAAATGGCAAATTGCGATTTAATATTTGAAATGTATCAAGCATTTCAGTGTTACGATTTTTGACTAAGAATTCTCAAATTACCATCAACTTGTAGTTGGTGGTAACTTGCAAATTCTTTTCAAAAAGCACTTTTTTTAAATTCTAAAGGTGCCATATGACGCTCATACTGTGCGCCATATGCGTACACATATCAAATTCAGGGGTGCAGCAGGGTGTCCTTAAGACACCCTTGCACCCTTGAAATTATTCTCAATTTGCGATTAGCTAATTGCTAATCGCAAATTGAGTATAATTTTACATTCATTCCTATGGGCCTCCTGGCCCATAGAAATGAATGGGAAATTATTCCTTAATTGCGATTAGCAATTTGCTAATCACAATTAAGGAATTCTAAGGAATCGCTAATAAATAGCGAAATTCTACATACATACCATTTTGCACTTCTCAAATAGCGATTCCTTAACAATCGCTATTTGAGAAGTGCAAAATGGTATCTTGATACATCTGCCCCCTAGTTCCCTTGTCCAGAATTAAAATTTTAAAACACTAATCAATAGCTACAATTAGCCCCAGGTTAATCAGTTACTTTAGACAGATCAAAACTGGAATAGTTAAAACTGTAATATCCAGGAACACATCTTCTGCTCTCACATTGTGTATTTGCAAATTCCCACACAGGAGTAAACGTTATTTACATCGCCGCTCCTTGGCCACTGGCTGAACATATTTAGATAATGTAGAACGATGGGAATGCCTTCTGTTTGGACTGATTTGCTCTTCGAAGCCAGATCTAATAAGAAGTGGTGTACCAGGTGACAGCCACAGATCAAACAGTTTACTTACTTCACACTTGTCCGACCCCCGCTGCGACAAAATGTTTGCTCAGTTTCCAATTCATTGAATCAACATAAAACAGATTTAAAACCTCAAGAGAAAGGATGAGAGACTCTTGATATAGCTACCGATATCGCGTTTCCCCAGTGCCGGAGCGCGGGAAGAGGATGTTTCTTTGAATGATAATGAAGAGAGCTCGCGCTAACAGCTTCACCTCAAAAACAGGATTTCATTTAAAAAAATCTGATTTTTTCTTTGTTACAGGCAGTGATCGAAGTGTAAAAGCTGTCCACATTTGGTGTGTAGTCAGTATAAGCGTGGAACAGGGTCATACACATTAAAATTATAGCATTTTGTGTAAACATATTGGACTTTCTACTATCTGCAAATGCATATAAAATGTAATGCACACTCAAATGAAAATCAAATGCTACCAAAAGCAAGTGAAACTAATCTTTCCAGTGCAGTAAATACCCTCCTCTCAACTTAAAGGTCCGATTATGAATATGGCAGCCCAAGATCCGCCAGACTAGCGATGGCACGGCAAAAGTGGCCCACTCACTGTTGCACTGGTGGTCCGTCTGCCCCATTACGAGTTGGAGGTGAGACTGCCCTGGCACGTCTGCCGCCACCAAGGAACCGCTGTTCCCTGGAGGTCGCACACGCAGTCAGAGGCCACAATATGCTTGGCGGGACTGACACACTTCTGCCAAACATATTACAAGTTTCCTCACCACAGGCAGTGTCATGGAGGTTCCTCCTCCATCTACACTATGGCAGAGAGGAAACAAAGGAGGCCCTACCCCCTCTGCTTCCAAAGTATGTGGGTGCACACAGGGGGGTATAACGTGCCCCCTGTGTGCAGCTATGCCCGTTCCTGCACTGCATGGACTTTCAACCCGCTCCCGCTCCCGCACCTCCGAAACTCGTAATTGCCCTCTAACTGTACAGGAACTGTTATTCTTTAAGAAAAACGTATGGTAACTGTTTTGATAGAATTTAAAAAAACTTGGATTGTCGTTACAACAGATCTTGCCCAATTCAACCTCTGGTTACAAGATATTTACAACCCACTTTGTTATAGAAAGACATGAGTGATGCACCCATGCCATTGATTTAGGAAATCCATTTACACACGAAGACACAACTTCACACAACAACAGTACTTAGCTTTCCCGCTCAGTTTCCAAAGGTCTGCCAGGACAGAATACAGATCAGCTGCTCATATGGCAGAAAGGAGTCCTCTGGCTGGGCGGTGATAAGGAGGCCATTTTCTCGCAGAAAACACATTTTGATTAAGCTGTGTGTATCATTTGGTGAATGTGCGGCTCGCGCCTGGAAAAGCGTGGGTACAATTAGCGCGCTCTCGGAGAACCAGTTATCAGAGGGAAGCAGGCGAGGGCTATTGAGCTGTCAGAATGTCCTGATGAAAAAGCTAGCGAAAGAGAACAAATGCACAGAGAAAGCCGGCTGAATATCCAGGCCCAGTGTGTCCCGTCCATCGGGCAGTGAAAGGAGAAACCTGCTGCTGGGCGTAATCATTTTATCAGTTCACCTGGTCCTTTGGGGAATCAAGTGAGCGGGTGCTTTGGGGAATCTTGAGAAACAAATCAACCAGGGATTTGGGAAATGTGCCCCTTCATTCCCAAAAAATAATCACAAGAGTGCAATCACTTCCAGGCCTTTGCCTTGTCCGCTAAAGGCAATATCTTAAAACTGTGCAGCCGTGTGAACTGCAGCGCATGCGCCTGTCTCTAATCGCTCTAACAGTCCAGCTAGTGTCCAACCGCCATCTTTTGTAAATGAGCGTCCACAGCATCTCTGCCAGGAGCATGTGCATGTTTCCTCACCTCTGGCACAGTTTACGTAAAAGGCATGTACAATTTTAGATAAGCTAACTTTATATAATATTGTTAGTGTATTTAATCCAATGTTCTAACATGTGCTACTTTACTAAAAATGGCCAGAAAGTGCGATGTTTGTGCGTGTTATTTTAATCTCCTGCCCAATGACCATTTTGAAAGCTGTTGGGTTGATCTAAAATTACATGGCACCACGCTGTTAACTGAGTTACTTTTGAATTCTCTGCTGTGAGAAAACAAGTATTGTTGGGTTACCCCGAAAAACAGCTTTCACCATTATCAGTGAATTTCCCAAAGGCTGCCAAAAGAGGATTCTCTCACTATTCAGGTAGGAGAGAAGGAGAAGCAGGTACTATCAAAGGCGTACAATTACTTAAAAAAAGAATTAAACTTGGGCAACTGATGAACATGGGCAGTTCAAAGGGAATGGCGCTGACGTGGTTTTAGGTGGTGTCAATGTGATAAACACCAAGTGCAAAAACTCACTCTTACAGATGCTGTCTGGGACGACACTGGGGTGGGAGTGTGAACCCAGGAGAACAAGTGTCAGTGCACAAAGAACAGAGAGGTGGACACTGTGTCCCGTCAAACATTTGAAAATCAGATGGCATCCCTTGATGACACTCTTCCTTTGAGAATCTTCAAATAAGCAGTGTCTGCTTGTGTAATAAGCTAGATTGTCACAGTGTCCTCAGTGGTCCCCTTTGCTCAGGCGGGATACAGTACAGTACTTTGAGCATTCTGATCATCCAGGTCTTTCCTCAAGACTTGGAAATCCTTCCTTTTCATCAAGGTCGCTGGGGTAGCATCAGTGACTAATAAGACCCATTGGGCCCAATGTACAGTCTGATATTGGACTCTCACTGTGGCATCGTTTTACGTTGGCCCTCGTCCACTGGTTTCACAAGTACCGGAATGAGACACTAGTTAGTATTGTGTTTTACTATTGCTTGTGGTCTTAGAACATTCCTTTGCTGAAGTGCAGCTGTTGCCTTCTGGGGCTTTCCAAAGAGAGTCTGGTAACTCAACTTCATTGTTGGTCCACAGTCAGCTGATCGGTCTAGGGCTGAAAGCTCTCCTACTGTTAGTAATTCTTTGTAGGTGACGAAACCTTCTCAAAGAGCAACGGAGATCACATGCATACTGGAAATTGTGCATTTTCACATTTGTAGGTCACAGGTGAATCTCCCACCACGCAAGTCCTGTTTTCCAAAGACTGGTCCCTAGTTCTACCATTGGTTTCAAATTGATTGTCCAGTCTGCCTTCCACTGCTGTGTACTTAGATTTCACATTGTCCACCTTTCATGCGGCCCATAGAGAGATGCCAGCAGCATCGTTTTGCCTCTGCAAAGATCCATAGCTCAAATATCGTCAAAGGCATAGAAACTAGATCGGAACTGCACCACTATAGAATAAACAAGTCCATATAGTCCTGAATTACGGGTGTTAGAGTGATGACTAAAACTATGCCGGATTACACTTCTAATACAAAGTACAGCAGCTAGTGCAATGAGTCTCCTTCAAGATGTGCAGGCCTTAATACTGCCCGCACAGTCTCTATCTGACAGTGGCTATCATACCACATCTTCTATTGATTAACCTATACCTGTTGGATATTGAATATGTCAAATAACACATATAATCTCCTTTTGGATTACTTATTCTATGCACAGATTAGATGTCAGATATCTACTCTTGCTCCGGATAATTCACCTACAAGGTTACAACCGAATCGTCTGGTTGTCACCTCAGACTGATAATGCCCTGAAGAATTCCTATGTTATAGGACGAAACGCAATGGCTGTTGCTTTTTACTGATGAAATAATAAAGGCGAAAATACCTCAAGCCATGCTTCACTGTGTGATGATTTTCTATATGGACTTGTTTATTCTATAGTGATGCAGTCCCGATCTAGTTTCTTTGCCAAATATCCCCTTGTGGAAGGGGGTGCTCTTGGACAGGGGGCACTTTTGGGAGTCTGCAGACAAGATAGCTCAATCCCCTGAATATATTGGTGACTTTTTGTGATTGGTGCTGCACTAGTTTGTGTTTGGCCCACTGTCCATTTTTAGTATCGTCAAAGGCATCTCCATTGGTTGAACTTGGGGTGAAGGTAGAAATAGTCATCCGGTGAGACTACAGTTTTGACGTTTCTCATGGGTCTCTGTTTATTGAAGAATATCTCTCTTGCACTGCCCCTTTGGAATGCTATTAGGCTGGTCCCTGGCACAAATTCCTTGGTGGTTCCTGACCAGGATTCCCCTGGCCACCTCTATTCAGGAGTTGAGTTGTAGTGAACATTGTTCAACTTTGTGCATTTTCATGGCTTCATAGGGTTTACATTACTCTTTTCCAAATGTACATCTGGGGTCTGGATACAAGCTAGTTTATGTTCCTGGCCACAGCTGGTTTTGCTGAAGTCCTTACCATTATTTTCTGTGCTAGCCTGTTAGACCTGGCATCATTGGCGTGGGTTTCCCCTGTACTTTTGCCTTTACCTCCTGTTATGTTGCTGTGTGTTGGATTTTATTTTTGCTGGTCTAGATGCTTTGGGCATTTTGCAACTGTTATTCAGTGCGAAAGTGCAAGTGCTTCCTGTAAAGTGTTGTAATTGATTGGTGATTCCATGATTGCCATATTTGATTTAGCAGTCAGTCCCTAGTACAGTGAACTATGGGTGCCCAGGTCCTGTAAATCAAAAGTTGTTAGTGGGCCTGCACCACTGATAGTGCCACCCACATAAGCAGCCTGTAAATGTAACTCAGGATTGCCATTGCAGTGCCTGTGTGCAGTCTAGTACTATCAGGTCGATCCGGCAAGTGCACCCACTTGCCAGGCCCTAACCTTCCCTTTTCTTACATGTGAGTCACCCCTAAGGGAGGCCCAAGGTACCCCTGTGGCCAGGTTGCAGTGTATGTGAAAGGTAGGACATGCCCTGGTGTGTGTGCCATGTCCTGATAGGGAAATACTGCCAATTTCTTTTTTCACTATTGTATGGCTAACTGTCCCCATAGGATAGAATGGGGAGGTTGCTCATTACATCTTATGAGTATTACTGCCCATGGGAACAAGATAGGAAAATAAAGTTTGATATGCCTGGTCTCAGTATGTTAAGATGCATCTTTGAGTGAGGTGATTTTTACATTCTGGGTTTGAAAATACCACTTTTGGAAAGTAGGTATTTTCTTGCCTAACCAACCACTGTGCCTCTGCTAGGTTGTGTATTAACTGTCTGGCTTTGGAGTGACAGGGGCTGGGTATGTGCATTCTGTTCAGACAGTCACTTGGGTGGGGATGGGGGGTTAGGTTTGTCCTGCCTTTCCAGGGTGAGCCAGGACTGGCCTGAATGGACCTGGGCTGCATTCAGAGTAGTGGGAGGAGATTTCAATAAAAAACACATGAATCCATGTACAATTCCATTAAAAAGCCTACACAATAAGCTTAAAAACCACCTAGTGTGGAATGGGAGAAATGTGGGAGAAGACAATAAACTTTGTCTTAGTGTTGCTAATTCGGAACATTTGTTGACAACCCTGGGAAGGATTTCCCTTCCTTGTACCCAACTATTTGCTGACAACTCCGAATTTAGCCCTTCTGTAATGCGTCAACGCGTTTCGGAAGCCTTGGATGATTATAGCCTCCTTCTTCAGGACAGTGTCTATGATTTTCTCCACAATCAATGTATCACATATGCGAATGCATCTGGGTGAGTTAGGTTTGCCATTAATTTATCCTTCTGGGGGTCGTTTTCAGCAATTCTTGATCTCCCACACAGCTATTTAAATGAGATGATCGGCCCAAAACGCTGTGTTTTTCACTTTAGTTGCACCCGTTTTTCGTGCCAATGCTAAAATCCTCAAAGCTCTTTATTCTTTTGTTCTACCTTGATTGTCCCTTGTGTTCAAGTATTCAATTGTAGTTTCACCATTACATTCTGTTTAAAAAGGGACCTTTTTCTTGTAATCTTGGTGCACCCGGGTATTTAACGCTCGTGGCAAATGTTGCTCACCGGCACGTTTCCCCGTGGTGTTTGTCGTGCGTCTGTAAGATCGCCTTGCAAATTCAACAAAGACCTTCTTTCTTTCACACCTGAATGGGCTTGGTCTGCCTTAGACAATGCTGTCTCCACCTCCTGCCAGGATGCTGCGCCAGAGATGACAGCACTGATTTTGGCTGGGCAAAGAGCATTTCTGCCACAAAGAACAACAGATTTTGTATTATAACAAGAGGAGCCCTGCCCCCAGACATTTAGATCACTTCTGGGAACCAAGAGGAACCTTTGCCATGGAGAAGAGCTGGAGAAACTGAGGTGGAATACTGACTCTGTGCTGTTTGCTGTCTGGGGTTGGCCTGCAGGGGCTACTTGCTGCCAAGGAAATGAGAAGGACATTGCTGTTTGCTGTGTCCCCTGCTTGAAGAAGATCTCCAAGGGCTTGAAATTGAGCTTGCCTCCTGTTCTGAAGTCTCAGGGACACAAAGACTTCATCCTCAGCCCTCCCTGAACTCCTTTGCTGGGAGTTCTGACCTGCTGAGATGTGCCTGCCAGTGTTCTGGACCTCTGGAGGTTGTTTAGGGACTGGAAACTGCAAGAACTGTGAAAATCGGCACATTGCCTTTCTCCAACACATTGCAGCAGTGCGAGAAGAATTTTCTGACGCATCGCCGCACATGAAGTATAGGCGCAGTGCCTGCTTGCAGCTGAAGTGTCTGCTGTGCGACGAATCCTGTGCACCAATTTCCGACGTCCGAGATCACTGCACAGATTCTGATGCAGGCCCGGTTGGAGAAGAACCAACGCATCATACCGGACCATCACACATCTCATTGAAGCGTCAAGGCTTTTGCATTGTTGGGGAACGCAGTAAGAAACCGGCGCATCACCTCCATGCGCAGTAAGAAACTGACGCATCACCTCCCCTGCGCAGCAGTGAGGAACTGAAATATCACTGCAGGGAACCAATGCATTACCTTCCCTGAGTGTAATGAACCGACGCATCACCTTCCCTTGACTCTTTTTGCTTGCATATTTCGACACATCCAAGGTACTATCTGTAAAAGTGGTGCATCCCACATTTTCTTGGAACAGAACAGTTTCTACCTTTTAAGAGTCATATTTTTAGTACTGTATTGTTGAACTTTATGGC
The DNA here is from genome assembly GCF_964263255.1 of Lissotriton vulgaris. Lineage (NCBI taxonomy): Eukaryota > Metazoa > Chordata > Amphibia > Caudata > Salamandridae > Lissotriton > Lissotriton vulgaris. Next base: position 1,122,461,076 of record NC_141687.1, read on the forward strand.
TTTGGTCTTGTTTTAGTTTAGATAAAAAGTACTTATTTTTCTAAACTTCTGTGGTGTCCATTTGTTGTGTTTTCACTGTATTACTGTATGTGTTCACAAATGCTTTACACACTGCCTCTGTGATAAACCTATCTGCTTGTGCCAAGCTGCCGAGGGGGTGAGCAGGGTTTTGTTTTACAAGTGTATCCCCCTTACCCTGACTAGGAAGAAGGGTCCCTACTTGGACAACAGTGCAAACCATTGCCAACTAGAAACACCCATTTCTAACATAGCCCTTTACCATCACACTGCTTCGCTACCAGATTCTAATGCTGGTGGAACTTTGTTACAAAGGAGACAGCAAAGTCCACCACCATCTTGGGCATCTCAACGAGTGGGTAAGCGGGATCTTCACACCATAAATCCCTTGAAACCAGCGCTCCGCTGATGCTTCTCCCAATCTGGCAGGAGCACCCCTATTTTAGACTCCGTCAGGTGCATTCACTTCAAGAAGACATCCTTTCAGGACGCAACAGTGCCAGAGCAAACACGATCGCATCATGATACTCAGAAAGGCGCGCCTTCCCTATAGCGTTGTTGTCACGCTCATATCTTTGCATAAGGAGGTATATCTTTGCTGCTTCACTTTAACACTGCGCTCTTTGGTCTAGCACCTCTGAAAAATAGTGCAGTTCGTTTAAATCAACCATATGGTGCCCAATGTTTTCCAAACTCAGCAAACGGGCATTAGGACTTGAGAAATTTTCTGGCACCAGGCCCTGCTGCTAGGGATCTTCGTAGAAACCAGTCGCGTGGGAAGGTTTTTTCAAAGTTTTTTTTTCTGACTGTGGTAGACCCTTCATACTGGCTGCATGTGTCTTTTGTGAAGCTCTCACTGCTACCAGAGAGGTATCACAGGCAGAAGCCATGCCATTAGCTCGGTGCCAGCTGCGGAGCCCGCATGTGTCAAGGGAAATGAAAGGTGGGCTGACGGAGGCTTCCTTGCCGCTGCTAATGAGGGGGTCACACAGTCCACCTGGTATTCGGCCCAGGTGCTGTCACTGCCCCCGCATGTCCCAGTGGACACTCCACTCCAAGCCGGTCTCGCGCCGCTGCGCACCGGGCCTGTCGAGGTCATTAGTGAACATGGTCGTCGTGGGGGCGGGTAAGGTGCAGCGCCTCAGATGAGCGCGCGCGGTACAGTTCACTTTTTCTTGGAAATAGGATACGAGTAGTGCCTGTGTATGGGGCGGGCGAGGGGTGGGGGGGTTGTCAGCTGCTGTAACCAGCTCCTTCTCGCCCCCAGAATGAGCTCAGCTGTGCCAATTACAGACACGAAAGTGCCGAGAACGAGAAATCCCAATCCTCCGGGATATGCGTCGGAATGAATGACAACCTGTGCATTCCGCTTCCGAAGGTTGAATACGGCGCCTTACCCCCCCCCCCCCCCCCCCCCCCAATCTTGGCACCCTTAAACCACTCCGGCCGTGCAGTGGGTCATTGGCGTGAGGTCTAATGAAGAAGGAAAGGTTTGCCATCTAATCTATGGGCCGAAATATGCTGTCAGCCCACACTTATTCAATAACAATCCATAGCAGAGTCTGGCTCGATTTTTACCACACCCTGTTTCTCATTGTCACAGAACTGGTTTTGCATAAATAGCGAACACGTGCAGCAACACTCCTAGCACTCCGAGGTAAAGGTGCCAGCACGCGGCCATTGTGTATATAAATAATTATTGTATTGCTCTTGAAGATCTAGGTATACTGTGCAAGGTGACGCAGCAGATTTATATGTACATTTGGAAGGTGACGTGGGGCTGTGGAGGAGTGTAGTTGTCCCTCAGAAATCTTTCTTAAATATACCATAGGATTCTGAGTAAGAAGTGAAATTACAGCTGTGTCAACCCCTAGTTACTTTATTTAATGTTGACATATTTTCTTATCTGTGTTGAAAGCACCAGAGCCTATTAATTGTCCCAACCACAGTAAAAGGCCTAGGAAAAAGGTCACGGTACACACTGACGTGAACTACCAGCCTCTAATCGGTTCTGTCGTGTAAGCAACTGAGGCTGTAAAAGAGTGATGCCTGCATTTAAGTATTTTGATTTAATTAGTGACTTTATCCCAGCCTCTCCTAGAAGATGTTCCATAAAACTACTTTTCAGTACATCTGCGTCGCATTCCTCTTTTTCAAATAGAATCAACAGTTGTCGCCATTTACCGAAAAGTTAATTTGGTTAACAATAGTGCCTAAGCGATCTATGCTACTGTCAGCTTCTTCAAATAAGACTCTCATGCTTATGAGGCAGATAACTGAGTGATGCGCTTATTTGATAGGTGTAGTTTGCTTCAAACGCCCTTCATGGCCATGGATCCTCAGAGGGATACTTGTGCACTATGGCCCACATGCATCATTGTTACATTTTGCACTTCCTAATTTGCGATAAATAAGGAATCGCAAATTAAGAAGTGCAAAATGCTATGCATCATTGTTTTCGGTATTCATTTGGGATTCGGTAAAAATCGCAATTTTTACCGAATCCCAAATGAATACCGAATTCTTAAGTGCATTTTCGCAATTCCTATTGATTCCTATGGGCCAAAAGGCCCATAGGAGTCAATGGGAAGACATCAGCAAATTGCGAGTGGCACTTTGAAAATTTCATGGGTGCAGGGGGGGGTCCAAAGGACCCCCCCATGCACCCCTGAAATGTATTTTTCACATCATGTTTCACACACACATGTCCTAAGGACATGTGTGTGTGAAACATGAATGTAGAAAAAAAAACATTTGCAGCATTTTAAACACTTTTTCCAAATTTACCGAGTGGTTCAACCACTCGGTAAATTTGGCACCCTAATTGCGACTTTGCACTTGTGAAAGTAATGATGCATTGCTTTTAAGAAATCGCACATCTGCGACTTCTTAAAAGCACCCGCAATTTTAGAACTCGCAACAATGTTACGAATTCTAAAATTGCTTCATGCATCCCAAAAAGCACTTTTGCATTCGCAAACGGCCGATTTTAAGTAATTGCACCGTTTGCGACTACAAAAATGCTTGATGCATGTGGGCCTTTATGATTAAATTGTTGACATATGTGTTAGACTTGGCATCTTTGGCGTGATTTCCCCCTGTCTTTTTGCTTCTGACATCCAGCATTTGACTGTGTGGTACATGTCATTATGGCTGAATTTAGAGCTCTGGGCACTTTACCACTGCTGATTGTTTATCCATGATTGGCATATTTAATATTAGTGGTAAGACCTTAGTAAAGTTCACTGTATGTGCCCAAGAACTGCAATTCTAGTGCTACTAGTGGGCCTGCTGACAACAACATTGGGCAACCCAACAGACCCTAGGAGGTTTCGGGAAATCTAAATCAAGATAAGGTAAACATGCCTGCAAGGGATTTTTTTATATAACACAAAACATGTTCTTCACCCAAAGAATTGTATGTATAAAGCCCTTGTTAGTGGCTTAAAGCAAACAAATTAACAGAATCAATTATATTTATTCAAAGTGAGTATATCAACAAAGAAAAAAAAAGAAAGACAAGTGTATACTTCAAAAATACAAATTTATGCAGAAAAATCCATTTATAAGTAAGGGTACAGAATACAAATCACATCAATACAAAAGAGACTGAGATAGGTTATCTTTACAGCAACTGTTTTCTCGTGAACACTTTTGTTATAGCCCATTTAAAATATTTCTCAATAAGGAAAACATCATTGAATAAACAATGAACATTTCCAGAACCTTTCTTTATACATAAAAATGGGTGGAACTGTAAACGTTTTAGTCTTGTCTCGCGCTACCATCTATAAGACCATCTTCAGGATGAAATGTTCTTATGTGGACTGAAGACCCTAGATCAATGAATGAAAGCAATATGATAATGATTCACAGAAATGAAGCGAGAATGGCTTCCAGAAGTCTAAACTAATATTATGATGGCAGTCCAAATGACTAAGCTCGCCACATGTATTACATAAGAAAAATATTAGACACCCCCTTTGATGTCCTATGGGTGGTGTCAGGGCCAGTAACGGATTCAATGACGATCAATGACGGAATGTGGCGACGTTAAAGTTTGATTCCACTGAATATGAGCTATCAATCAGCTGGGGCTACGACATCTATGATAATGCCCAGGGACCCTGGCAGGCTTAAAAAAAGCATTAACCAATACAGTCAAGAAAGAATCACTCCTGCAGGATAAAGCATCTCTGGCAGAGCGTGCACATGACTGGCTCACTGTAAAATCCTACACTAAACTCTTGCCCCAATAATACCTTTAGAATGGCTTCTCTAAAAAGATGAAAGAGAAGTTCTTGAAATTTCACCTAGGGCTGCTGCCCTCTGCAAATCACCTACCCCCTTGGCTACGCCCTCCGATACAAGGAAAGTGCCGACTGTGGCGACGGCAAAGAAAATATAGTACACCATATTACTGTTTGTAGGGAACTACAATAAGAAAGCCGGATGATCCTGAGACCGCTTTTTAACAAAAATCGGATACGGTCTTTCAGGCAAGCAGTGCTGGCATGCTTCTTCGGCGATGATGTACAACTGAGCTGCCGGATGGTAAATTCCTCATAGCCGCCGAAGTTCATTTTAACAAACTGAAAGAATGCCCCAAAGATAACAGTGGTGAGGATGCAGAGCGGAACATAGCATCATAATCCTCATTAAAAAGGTTCCAGCTCGCACCTGTGAGGAAACAGGAACTACAGCGACGGCATCCGGGGCAATACCTGTACTCTAAGATGTCAAAGTAATCTGGTGGGAACAAGGGTTTAGCTGGAAAATTGGCCATCACAGATTATTACTGTTCCAAATTCTTAAACCTAAAGAGAAAACGGCACTGATCTTAAAAACTAAGCTCCGAAACTCCCTCTCTTTGAGCAGCTGATTCTGTGTACCTTTTAAAGGAACTATCAGGAATGACTCTACTCTAATGTGTGTTCTTTTGTAATATTTGCTTTAATCATTTGTTGGACTGAAACAAAGTAAACTTAAGAACATGTGGCGGGCTATCCCATGCCGCCCCTTTGCATTATAAGTTTTAATAATTAGCAGGACAGAAATCTAGAGCAAGCTAGCTCAACCCATGCGGGGGGCAGCCCATGATGCCCCGCACCCACCTGTGATGCTGTTTTTGCACTAAGCACTGTTTGGGCACATCAGCACACAGCTACTGATCACTCGTATTGTTGCCATGGCTCTAAGCACTTTCACCGGTATACTCTTACATTGTACTTACGGTGCGAATAAGACCATGGCCAAGCATACGATAAGGATACTGATCGGCCTGGCAATGTTGCTAATTATAAGCCTGCAATAGCCAGACATGTCCCTTAACCTACGCTAAGCTTAACTTGCCACAAAGCTTAAAATCTAGAAATATTTACAAACTAAGCAAATCACGCACTTTATGGCAATTCCCAAGTACAAACCTTATCAATGCCCTGGCTCTCTTGACTACATTCTTTAAGGCAATCCTGCGTATACAGACTTGGTTAAGTGTTCCTAAGACCAGTAACCCCATGTGCACCTTGAGTAACGAAACCGTTTGTCCCTGCTCCAAGGTTCCTAGCCACCAGCAGACATGGCACTTTACTCCCTTCCTAACACACTCCGCTGCGAAGAGCCCCGACAGAAGAGGATTGGGCCAGCTTTTAGACTAATTTCATGTGCATAAAATACTAACCACATTTTAATGTTTTTTATTTTATAATTTTAATAGTGTTTTTTCCCCATGAACTGCTGCAACACTAATGTAATTTGTCATGTTCTCTTTTTAGCACGAAACTGTGTAAATTGATGATTGCTTCTAATGGTTTTAATTAACTTCACAATAAAATTTACTTACTTACATAAATTTGTATTTTTAAAATAGACACCTATCTTTCTTTTCTTTTTCTTTGTTGATATACTTGCTTTGAATGAATATGTTGGACTTGGCCCCATTTTTGGCTAAAGTTTCTTAAACGTTTTGCCTTCCTCCTAGACCTTTTTCTGACATAATGTTGCTGACTTAGATGCTTTGGGCACTTTGCCACTGATGATCAGTGTCAAAGTGCAAGTGCTCCCTGTATAAAGTGTTATGGTAAATGGTTGTCCATAATTGGTATGTTTGCCTTTCTAGTACAATCCCTAGTAAAGTGCACTATGTGTGCCAGGGCTGGTAATGCAAATGCTACTAGTGGGCCTGCAGCACTAATTGTGCTACCCACACAAGTAGCCCTAAAGAGAGATCTCAGGCCTGCCACTGCAGCGCCTGTACGCAGTTATTTAACTGCCATGTTGTCCTGGCAAGTGCACCCCCTTGCCAGGCCTTACCTTTCATTTATATGCATACCAGACACTCCTATACTAGGCCCAAGGTACCCCCTGGACAGGGAGCAGTGTATGTGAAAGGTAGGACAAGTACTTAAGTGTGTACCATGTTTTGACAGTGAAAGGCTGCCAAATTCGTTTTTCATTGTTGCAAGGCCATCTTGCTCATACGACAGCATGGGGAATGCTGTGTCCTATGACTCCAGCATATCGTCCCATAGGCGTAAAATGGAGAGACGGAGCTTAGTGTGCCTGAGCTCAGAATTTAATAACACATCTTTTTGTGAAGATGGTTTTCTAAATTGTGTGCTTAGAAACCACGTTTTTAAAAATGGCGGGTTTCTTGTTACTTCAAAGGCATTTAGGGGTATACATGTAAGAGCTGAAACCCTTGAACTCAAGACTGCAATCCATATTGAAAAAAGATTGAACCTACTTTGTGATCAAGAGGAACCTCTGCCAAGGAAGAACAGCTGAAGAGACTGAAGAGAAGGACTGACTGTGTGTTTTGGCGTTGTCCTGCAGTTTGCTGATTTGACTAAGGAGAGGACAAAGGACTGTGCTGTGTGCTGTGTCCCTCTGCTTGTGAGAACTTTGCTGTGTATTGTGTCCTGAAGTACTGTGTCTCCAAGGGCCCGAGGAGAGCTGATCCCCTGTTGTGGAAACTCAGGAACACAAAAGTTTTCAACACTACTGTGTGCGTGGTGCTCTTGCACGCCTGAAACTGCCATGTTGGTCTGTGGTACTGTTGATGGGGTGCCCGTGATCACATTGCCCCCCAGCGTGAAACATCGTCCATGCTGCTGTATTGTTGTTTGTGGCCTGAGCCGTCATGGTAACTGAGGTTGTGAGTGAGGATCACTGCCGCCGGCCCGAGCCGCAATGTGCTAAAAGGATTATCTGAAGGTAAGGAAGCTAAAAGATGAAAGGGATCGTGATCGTTGTTCGTTGAAAGGGATCTGCCCAGTATCATCAGCGAAAGAGAAGGCAGCACCGTAACCTGTCCGGCTAAAGCGCAGCCTAGAATCAGAGTCGCAATGAGGTCGGGATCACCGAGCAGGACATCCGACAAGCGGGAAGAGAGAGAGCGAGTGAGGCAGTGCACCCCCTCAGGTAAGGCTTGGACTCCGGTCTGGAGCTACAAGCGTGTGTGGTCTGGGGAGGCATGCTGGAGGAGTACAGGAGTGCTCCGAGCTCTCTCCCGCTGCACCCAGCTAAGCGCTCTGAGTCCCCGAGCGGCTTGGACCTGCCCAGCAGGACTGGGGCCGCCCCTGTAAGTCTGTGACCATTGTCTCTGCTGTTGGGGCTTATTGGGGGGGGGGCGTCTTGACCGCGCAGATTGCATCACAAATTACATTATTATTGCATGACAAATTGCCTAATTCTTGCATTATGAATCACATTATTATTGCATCACGAACTGCCTGATTCTTGCACTAAGGACTGTCCTATTATTACATAATGAACTGCATAGCATTACATTAGGACTGCATTGGAGATTGTAAATTGCTCAATAATACCGCAAAAGCCTATTAACCGGCCAAGTGAATTATTACGAAAACCCATATGTTGGTATTCTATCATTTGGTCTAATTGTATTCCTTTTTATAAAGATACTGTTCTTTTTATGAAACCAGTGTGGTGTCCATTTGTGGTGTTATTACTGTGTTACTGGGAGTGTGGTTGCAAATAATATACACATTGGATTGGAGATAAGCCTGACTGCTTGTGCCAAACTACCAGGGGGTGAGCAGGGGTTATCTAAAGGTGTGTCCCTCCTTTCCCTGACTAGAATCAAGGGTCCCTATTTGGACTAAGGTACCTACCTCAGCCAACTAGAGACCCCCATTTCTAACAGAATATAATTGATTTTGTTAATTTGTTTGCTTTAAGCCACTAACTCTTTGAATTAATAAGATTTTTTGTGTTATATTAAAAAAATCCCTTGCAGGAACGTTTACCTTATCTTGAACTAGTGTGCCTGCAGCACTGATTGTGCCACCCACATAAGTAACTCTGCAAACATGTCTCAAACCTGCCACCTCTGTGTCTGTGTGAGCAGTTTTAAACTGCCATGTCGACCGGGTAAGTACAACCACTTTCCAGGCCCAAAGCTTCCATTTTACTACATGTAAAGCAGCTGCAGCCCGTGCAGGTGAGAACGGTGGGGCCGGTTTGGGGGGTCGACAGACGACCACAAGGGAAATTTAAATAAATAAATAATTTTCCCTCATCATCGTCTGTTGAAATCCCACCACCCAGCCCCACAGCTCTTACCTGCATAGTCCTGGCTGATGAAGGTACCCCTAAAGTAGGCCCATGGTAGCCCCATGGGCAGGGTGTAGTGTATAAGAAAGTTAGGACATGTACTGATGTGTTTTAAATGTTCAGATAGTGAAATACTGCCAATTTCATTTTTCACAAAGACAAGGACTATCTCTCCAATATGTTATCATTGGAGCCGCCTTGTAATATCTTACAAATGTGCCTTTCAATTGGAAAGAGATAGAGTTTTGGAGTTTGGGCTCCTTTTAGTGAAGGTGGTTTTTAAATTTCATGTTTGAAAATGTCACTTTTAGAAAGTATGAATTTTCTATCTGTACCATTCTGTACCTCTACCTGCCTGTGGAATCCACATCTGGTTTAGACTGACAGTTGGGTAGTTTGTGCATTCACTCTAGACAGTCACACAAAGGGAGCTGAGGTGTGCAATGCGTATCCTGATGGCCCATCACCAGGATGATGGGCCTTCCTGAGATAGAGTGGTGAGAGGAGTTGTCACTGACACCAAATAGGGCTGTGCTGGTCCCTTACAATGCTATCTTCACCCCCATGTAGTGTGTCTGAAACCAAGGCAGGGAAAGGCAGGATCGGTGCACTACAAAGACTATCCTTTGAAGTATGCCTACTTCAAAGGTAAATTGGGGTACAAGTATTAGACCTGCAACCCCACAGTCTTAGAACACTTCTGGATCATGAGAATACTCTGCCACAAGGAAGAGCTGGAGAGCTGTCAGTAGGAGTATTGCTCCTTTGCTGTGTTTGCTTTGCTGGGTTGGGTTGGCCTGCAGTTGCTGCTTCTGTCTAGGAGAGACTAGGGACTGGGCTGTTGCTTTTGTATCCTACTTGAGAAGATTTTCCAAGGTTTTGTGTGTGCTTGCCTCATGTTAAGAAGTCTCAGGGCCATCAAAGACTTCAACTGCAGCCACTGAACTCCTCTGCTGGGAGTTCTGACCTTCCAAGTGGTGGCAAGTTTACTCTGGGCCCTTAGAGGTGGCATCTGCTGCAAGAAGAGCTGAAAATCCATGCATCAACCTTCAGCACCATTTTGCCCACCGCAAGTTTGCCATGTGTTTGAAAAACTAACGCATCGCTGCGGTGCGGCAGAAAAGATCTACGCAATGCCTGTTCACAGCTAGACAAACCGCAGCAGCCTGATTCCAGAGCACCATGTCTTCAACATCCGAGACCCCACTACAACTCTGACGCAGGCCCTGCTGTATGTCTGAAGGAATCGATGCATCACCTGCTCACGTCTGTTTCGCTGCTGCTGAATCAACTCCCCCACATATGGATTTTCCACGAATCACACCTGGGTGCCATGCCTACATCGACGCTGGTCTTCAGTAAGGAACCAGAGAACTTACGCATTACCTTCTCACGCAGTAAGAAACCAAAGCATCACCTCCTCACACAGTAAGGAACTGACGCATCACCTTCCCTGCATGTAAGGACCCGTGCATTGCTTTGCTTTGAGGCGTCTCACCTCTTCTGCACCTGTTTGCGCCTTGTGATTTTGACGCACCCCAGGTACTTTGTGCTAAAAGTGATGTATCCATAGTTTTAGGTGAACCATACTGTTTTAAGCCTTTAAAAGTGATATCTAGATTTGTGCATATTGGATTTTTGCATTTTGCTTTTGTTTGGTTTAGATAAAGATTGGTTATTTTTCTAAAGTGGTGTGGTGTCCATTTGTAGTGTTTTCACTGTGTTACTATGTGCTTATGTACACATGCTTCACATATTGCCTCTGAGAAAAGCCTGACTGCTCATGCCAAGCTACCAAGAGGGTGAGTAGGTGTTATCATAGCTGTGTAATCCCCTTACCCTGACTAGAAAGAAGGGTCCCTACATGGACAGGCTGCAAGCCATTGCCAATGAGAAACACCCATTTCTAACAATATGTAAATAGTTTTAATCATAGCTGCAGGCCATAGACTTTTGTATTCCTGCTGAATCATCTTTCTAGTCCCATAGTATCTATACTCCAGCCAAGCACTTCTCAACGCCAAGGGATGTTTAACCTTTAGCCAATTCATCTTCTAGGAAGAGGCTTGATGAAACCCAAAGCAAAATCTCCCTCTAATCCAAGGTCCTTCAAACACCTGTTGATCACCTTACCAGGCCCACGGTTGCAGAAACCCAGCAAATAATACATTAAGCCTAGGCCTCAGAACATATAGTCAGTGATCATGGATCACAATGGCCTCTAGATCTCAGGTACTCTTTGGGGCTTGCTAAATACAGCAGCACTACATAAGATAACTCAACCCCAGGCAATTATCATTCCACGATAAGGATCCCCGATGACCAAGTTATCACTCCAGTTACAAATCGTGCCCCAATAAGAGATCTTTCCAGTCCTGGTTCACTGAACCTAGATTCAATTAAAATGCAGTTCAATGGATAAAAAAATACCAGCTAAACATTTGTGTGGTCTAAGTGCTTCTGAATTCTCAGACAATCCTGTCAGCATGTCATCCACAGAAAATCATCTTTTTGAAAAAGGAGCCCCTGTATAGGTTCAATGCTACTGAACCTATAACCACCATCTCCCAAATTCCAGGACCAATGAACTGAACGTGACGAACCACTTGTGTAGACCATGATGATAAACACTAGCTATTAATTTCAATAGGCTCAGAGTCAAGAAACTCCAGTTGATCACCCTCTCCATTCAAGTGGTCAGTGAAACATAGCAATTTATCTCTTTTGGCATAAAGGTGCTTCGCCTACTGTCAGGATTTCGCCTGGCTCAGGACAGTGAATCCTCTATTTCAGACCAGAGCCTCGAAAACTCAGATAAACTTCAGACTATGTCCAATGCTTCCAAACACAGCCAAACATTGCATAAAGATAAAGGCTGATATTGTAGCCCTTTTCTCCATGCACATTTAAGGCCCACAAAGTGCTATTTGGTTAATTAGAAACCACAACTGATGCTAGTCACCAAATAATACATTTAAATGACACGAAAGTCACTAAGCTCCACAAATAAGACAGAACGTGATTACATTTTCAAATCATAAAGGTTTATTGCAGGTGAAAAGCTTTGCAGATTCAAAATCATCCAATAGGTGTTAATAATCAATACTTGAGTGTATTAGTCATTATTTAGTTCAAATCAATCAAAGTAAGAAGAAATACTTATATAAAGTCGACTCAAAGTAAAATGATAGTGAAACCAATCCTCCCATAAAGAGAGTACCCCAAAATATCCTACTCTGCTCTGCTCAGTCAGTAATCTGAAAGCATTATGGAAAGGTTTTGCCCTGCACTGTCACGACCCCCTCCTGCTCCCTCTCTGTCAACAAACCCCTTTCGGCTACTCGTTGGGTGACTGTGTGAAGGGAGCGGAAATCGTGTTACACACGGTGCCACCTCGTGAGTTCAATTGTCTGCAATTAACTCCTGGTCGACTGTTTCTGATTCTGAATCTAAAATCAATCATTTCTGTAGGCCCAGAGCTTCTGGATTCAGAGCCGATCACTTCTTCATACTCAGGACCCTCGAACGTCTCTGGTTTCAAGGCTTCTGACCCCAGAATCCATCATTTGCCCAAGGCCACTGACCCAGGTAACAATCATCTCTTGATATTCATGGCCTCTGAACACAGAACAATCACCTCCTCGGTTCTAGGAAGGCAGAACATAGAACCGATCATCCGTCCAGGCTCTAGCATTGCACTCTATCAACATGTCTGGGGTTTTGTTTAGTTAAATTAATGAACCGGTCCCTCTTCCACGCTTGCCTGATATGATTTGTGTTTAAAAGAGCAACACAGGCCTCGGGGAATGCGGCAGAAATAGGAATCTATTCGCTCTTTCCCAATTTCAGATTATCACAGTTTTATCTGTGACTTGTTAGTTGGTAATTAGGACAATTATATGAAAGTCATGATTTGTTCCTAATGAAAACGAATTGATTAAAAGGATAGCTTCCAGTGACCTTAATGAAAATAGCTATGGTGACATAGACTGAAATGTCGTGTTGATTGGAGACAGACTTGATTGGGGTGAGAAGACTTTAGCCACGAACATCCATTCTGTCTTGATTAATGCTGCACCAAAGCCAGCCCTGAGATACTGGACATCTTTACGAACGCACCTCAATCCTACCACCTAACACTCCCCAAATTACCAGTAATGGGGCTGATAATCAGTTTTGCCAATGGAGCTCTGTTTTGAAATGTACCCCCTACTCTTCAAGTAGGGATCTGATGCGGGCGCCGCTGCAGTCCACCATCCTTTCCTATCCCAGCACCGAAAATACTGTCCTACCAATACAACTCATTTCTGAATTCTGTCCCTTTTCCAGAACACATGTACCAGACCACGCACACACCTCTTTCCTGGCATCCCACTTCTGATCTGTGACGCCCTTCTTTTTTCCTAAATGGCGTTCAGACGCATATGTTAATGCACTACAGACCTACCAGCACCCCATGCTGTTCCTGCACAGGTATCCAATAAAAATATATTTTGGTTTAATGGACATTTGTGGCAAAATCTTTATAAAAATGTTGTAATGTTGGGATGCATTACAGTTACTGGTGCGTGTTGGCATAGTCCATATCAGTATATGGAACAGAACTCACTGAGTGATTGGTTTATTTAGCTGTGCGTTAGGTATAGATTTTAGGCCTTTAAGAAGATAAGTCTTTCTGCTTCACTGATGCAAGCTAATAAAGTGTTTGAATGCACTAAATTTTCACATATTTTTCGGTTCATGTTAAATCAGCTGAAATAGGATTTTTCCATTCTCTGCGGTACATGTGATTGCTGTAGTCAGCATGCAGATTGTCTTTGTGCAGTTCCATGATGGGGGAATTTGCTTCCATGCATTTCAATATTTCGTTTTGGAACATTGGGGCATATTAACAAGCCATCATGGCCACCGGGGCGTCACCTTTTTTCGATGCTCTGGTGGCGCAGTGCCATTTTCCGTATGTACAAGGTGGCACTAAGCCACTTTGCGTGGCTTTAAGCCAACTTGTAAATATGCCACTTTCCACCACAGCCCTCTGCAGCAAAAGATCATGGAATGGGTGTTGCTGTTGACGTTCCACCGCAACACCTATTGCTTCTTGACGCTGCCCCAGATTTACAAGGTTGAGGCAGCAGCAACATCTAACACCAAGGAATACCAGGTGTTAGAATGGTGATACAAGGAGAAATTATTAATTCCTCCTCACTTATTGCTCTTTCAATGTATGCTACATTTTGCATCACAAACAGTAGGTTCAAATCACCATTAATGGTTGTTTTTGTGAAGGAAGGTGTCCCTTAGTGCACATAAACAATCGTCCATGTAGTGCAGGCACCCCTGCAGCATGATGGCAGGGTGCCTGCGCTGGTGCTAGTCACCTTTTTTTGCACCAGCGCTAGGTGAAGCACAGGGGTACGCTGTATTCTTGTGAATACAGTGCATCTCTGCGTTTTGACAATGTCAGAGCGTGGCAGTGCCAAATTTGGCATAGCTCCACGCTCGGACATTTTATTGTAAATATGCCCCTTTGTTCTCAGTTCTGAGTTTCAAAAGGCTCCATTAGCTTCATAATGGAAAAAGGATATAAAAGGCCCTAGAAATGTGTGAGTTGCATGGGGAATGACCGGTTGCTCTATAGAAATATGATGTGAGTCCTTCCAGCTTGCACCTACATGGAAGGTTTCGAATCATTTATCAAATATTATGAACTGGTAAAACCTGCTACAAGGAAGCTTGACAATTAAGTAGTTTCAACTAATAAGTTAGGGATGTCTGATGAATATTGTTTGGGGTGCATGCAGTATTCGCTCATTATTTTTACACACTGAGGTGTTTTTTACCATGATGATATTTCCTAATCATAGGATTTGCATTAGAATGACGCATAATAAATTCGAATTGTTGTAAAATATCAAGTGAGGCTCTTTCATATCGCCAATAATAGCTTCCCTGACAGCCTTTAATGTATATTAATGTCTCCACTTTCAGCACCTAAACTCAAAAGGTGTCCCCAGCAGGAGGTTGTATGTCAAAAAATGCCTGTCCAAACTTATATAACTCTCAGCTCCAGTATTTTCTTTTCAACGTATAAAATTTTATTTAAACTTATAACATCCAATATATCAGTAAAACCAAACTCAAAAGCAATCAACACGTGTTTCAAGGCTATTCTCCTTTTCAAGGCTCAAGCAATACTATCAATTCTTAAGTATCTCGCCATAACTCTATATCCACCTGTGTTCAGCTATAGTGATACCCGTTTTACCTCCCATGTCTACACCAATCTCATTTGCAGAATGGATATTTGTTCTAGGTATATATCTGAGCATCAGAGCCATTGGCCAATACTGTAATGAAAAACTCCTAACACTGACTACGGAGCAGTCACCAAAAGATTTTTCCTGACTGAAAAGTTAACAAATGTGTTTCGCCAAATAATTATTCTGCTTACGTGATTGTTGAAAACAGAGGAGGTAAAATTGGATTCTCTGACAGGTTTGTCTCAGCTCTAACAGCCCTAACACACATGAGCAGAACTATGTGGGAGGTGGGTAACATGCATAGCAGTGTTCTTTTTCTCTTTAAAGGTAACAGTTTCCTTTGAGGGTCAGGGAATCTAAAGATTGTGGCTTCTAGATTGCTGGGGATCACACAAGGTAATGAATTTCCATAGAACGAGTTTATTCTGATATAAGTATCAAGTGGTTTCAGATGACAAGTTGTTGCCACTATGTTCTGTGTTCATTCTTCTAGGTCCTGGTTGAATATGGGACATAGGGAGAAGTAAAAGAATCATGTTAAAAAAAATAAAGAATGTATAGTTATTTGAAATTGATCTAAGAGGCAACACAACACAGATTAACACAATTTCAATCCAAGCAAAGAGACTATTACCATTGGAAAAGACTTGGGGACAGATTTACAAGCCCCCTGCGCCACCAATACGTCACTTTTTGTGACATACAGGTGGTGTATCTTACTGCTCCATATTTACAAGGACAGGAAAAGCCACCATGCGTGGCTTTTCCTGTCCTTGTAAATATGGCCCCTTTACTCGCAGCACTTTGCGTGAAAAGGGCGTTCCATGGGTGTTTCTGTGGGTGTTCCCATGCAACACCCATGGAACCAGACACATTTCCAAATTTACGAGGAATCGTAAATCTGGAAATGCATGTGAATGCTACACCTCTCGAGGTGTAGGGAGGCGCAACAGGGAGAAATGTTTTCATTTCTCCTTCTTTATTCCTCTTTCAATGCGTGCTGCATTCTACAGCCCGCATTGAAAGAGGAAAATGCCTGTAGTGACTGTTTTTGTGCAGGAACTTGCCCATTACAGCAGCAACATTGTGCGCTCCATTGGGAGATAAAGGACACTAAAAGGCCCATAATGCTCTGCTAGTTGCAGCAGTCCATCCCATTCAGGGCATGCATTGAAGCATTTAAATAATGAGGGCGGTGTCCTATGCGCCTTCAATTGCCAAAGCCTCTGAAGAGAAGGGGGAACACTTTGAAACGCGTCAGACATCCAGGACACATTGAACTGCTTAAAGTTATCATTGTACTGGTGGACTGTACACCATAAAGGCTCTTTAGGAGCATATTTCGCTGAGTGCTCCTTGTACATTGGGTATGTGTGTGTATATATATATATATATCCAATACTCCCCAAGTAAGCAGGGGCAACGTCCTCGCCTCTTTTCCCAGCATATACGGACACAAACCAGTTGAGATTAGTGTGAATTATTTTATTTTCAGCAGTTTTGCCGCCATAATGTTTCAACTCCCCAGAGCCTTGATCACATGACGTGATTAAAATTAGGACCAAGCGGCGTGATGACTCTAAGTTGCTCTCGGTCCACTCCCGCATGAGGTCAGGGTTAGTATTTTCATAGCTGGGGGCTGTTAGGGTGCATAGTCCCCTGGGAATGCGGTTTACATCGAAATAGCTTTGTAGGGACTTCGATTCCCACCACTTGCTCTGTTCGCTTTTGAGTTTCTTCTCCAATAGCTTCAATGTATCCTTAAGTGTATTGTTGCTAGTATTTTTATCCTCATTGACTCTTCCTCGAATGTTACTGGGTATCAGGAGGCTGTCTGAAAACATTGTCATGGCTGCAGCCTCCCGGTCTTTCACATTGTCGGCCGACATTCTGCACTGTCAATTATTTGTAAGCGACTGATCCACTGTTCTTGAAATAGAGAACTGGGAAGCGCCTATCCACATGTACTTTCCATCTCAGAGCACCTGCTTACTTTACTGCCGCAGAGTCCAGGTTCGTCTCCCGGTGTCCCGCGTCCTCAGTCTCGGCACTCGCAAATCTTCCTCTCCTTCCGTATGGCGTTCTCACTCACAGGTTCAGGGGGTCAAACGCCGTTCTCCTTCCAGAGAGGTTTAAACCCAAGCATGCCTGGATAGCGCTTCGTTGTCGGCGTTGTCCGTTGAAATGGAAATGGTCCTGTGTTCTGGCCGTCCGAAACTCTCTGGCCACATTTATCCAATACTCCCCAAGTGAGCAGTGGCAAAGTCCTCGCCTCTTTTCCCAGCATATACGACATGAACCAGTTGAGATTAGTGCGAACTATTTTATTTTCTGCAGTTTTGCCGCCATAACGTTTTGGCTTTCCAGAGCCTTGATCACATTACAACGTGAACCAATAAAATGACTCCTTATAAAGTGCAAGTGCAAATTTCAAAACAGACCATATGACTTCATTGTGAATAGAAATAGAAGAACTGTTGCACCAAACTAATTAATATAAACATTTTTTCAAAATATATATACAATGTATTTTGACCATTGCAGTTCAATGAGTTACATGGACTTGTGCAAAAAACTCAAAAATGTGCAAATACGCTGTAATACAAATTTATGCTGTAAACATCATTTGTAACACACGATACGATTCAAACAATGGATAAATGCCATTTCTATGTTACAACCTCTCCAACCATCCATAGAATAGTGCAATCAGATTAAGTATACAGATAAATCCAAAAGTGCAGTGCGATGTGCAAATACATGCCAATAACAAATCAATGTGCAAATACGCAATGGTGCAATTGTTTTCTGTAAGCACCATATTGATTGCGAGGTGCAATTAAATTAAAAAACAATTGCCTATGTTGTATTACGCCGCCCCCAACAATCAAACTTAAAAATAATGCAATCAGTTCAAATATAAGGATAAATCCATGATTACAATACGATGTAAAAATGCATACCAATATCACATTAATGTGCAAATACGCTGTGGTGCAATCATTTGCTGTAAACATCATACTGATTGTGAGGTACAGTTAAATTACAAAATAAATGCCTTTACTGAATTGTGGCCATCCTCAACAATCATTGTTAAAATGTAATACATTTCTATACACGGATAAATCCATCAGTATAATGAAATAAACAGTAGCACTATTCAGGCCCATGTCATTGCCACAATGATTGTTATATCCCATCCTGACACTATTAACACGCCATTATATTCGGATACATATGTCTACATCTGGATATTGTTGGCATGTTTACATATAACCCCTTGGTGTAATTCACGGATTTTGCATTTTTTAGATAATATAGGGTTAAATCCCTATAACTATCGAGCATTGCCCCTTCCAGTACTCCCTATTTTATGTCATCATTTTTTGTCTATTAGGTCTGTTGTGCAAAAGTGACGTGTATAAAAACACATTAAGTGTACCCAAACTCTAGTGATTAAAAACTCATCACGTTCAATTATTTACATCAAGGGGATTTGATCTTATAGAGAATACATTGTCAACGGAGCCCAGTTGTATATATCCTAGCAAAAAGTCAAATGACTTCAATATTTACACTCATGATTCATTACAAAGGATCATCTAGTGGAGTCAGAAACTTCGTTAACCCAGCAAGCAAAAAGCTCTATTAATAGGAATAATGACATTGGCATTTCTCATCTCTGTTTCGTTACTATATTCACATATTAATTTTCTTTTCCAAGGATCCTACCTTATATAAGATTTTAGTAGGTTGTTGCTTGACACAATAAGGCTAGTACTTGATATTGCTATGTACTTTTCAGATTAAATACTAAAACAATAAATTATTCTCATAAAGATAAAGCCAGCTGACAATCCTACTAAGATAAAAATCATTGTTGTGCCAATATTCAGCTTTCGCTAACTAAAATTCAAGGTAAACATGTATACAGATGATCTGTAACGTTCAGCCCTCCAAGGTGCTTTGTATCTAATTGTAATATATACCTTGCTTCGAGTTTACGGAGCTTTGATTCCCTATCCCCACCTCGCCTACTTGCACTGACTGCATCGCTTACATAACATTTCAGGCCCCTATTGTCACTTTGGTGTAGTTCTCTAAAATGCCTAGCCACCGGATAAGTATTATCCTGATTGGCTATCGCTCTTAGATGCTGGAGTATGCGTTTATGTACCAAGTGTTTTGTACTGCCTACGTATCTTGACATACATTGACATTGGAGTACTTAAATTGCAGATTCAGTCTTGTAAGTTTGCACCTTGGAAATGCGGTGTTCGATGTTGCTGAACCTGTCTTTGAATGTTTTCTTATTAATACCATGGATGCACGACTTGTAAGTTTTGCATCTAAAGAAACCACTGTTGGTTTGTAACCATGATGTTTTGTCAATGATTTCCGGACTGGTATTAACCAGCCGGTCTTTCATGGACGGGCCCTACTAAATGTAAGAGAGGCTCTCTGGGGTAGGGTGGGACCAATAACAGGACCACTTAGGACATTTGGCCAATTACGGTTTATCATTTTGTATAATTCCTTATGTTGCCTGCTGTACCCAGTTATGATTCTGAATGGGCTGATTTGTGTAGGTGGTTGGTCTGGAACAGTTAGACTAGTGGATGCCTCAACATGGACCATGGGTTTGTATGTGTCCAGTAAGTCCTGCCTCTTGTGTCTCATTGATTTTATTAAGGCACTATCAATTGCACGCTCCATATATCCTCTTTCAAGGAATCTGCATCTGCTGACTTTCTGGGCTGCTTCTAAGTCTTGTGTGTTACTGCATACCCTCCTAATGCGAAGCATCTCGCCATAAGGGAATACTAGCTATTAGGTGTGCAGGATGAGCACTCCCTGCATGTAATATAATATTTCCTGCTATGCTCTTTCGGAACAGCCTGGTTTCTATCTTGTTATCCTTAATAAACACTCCGGTGTCTAGATATGTAACAGATGTCTGACTCATGGTCACAGTAAATGTAAGATTGTACTCATTGTCATTGATTGCCACAATAAAATCCTTAGCCAGTTCACTGTACCCTCTCCATATTACAAATAAATCGTCAATATAACGAAGCCATGCTACCACATTGGTATCAAAGGAAACCTTATGTTTGATTCTGAGGACCAGTTCTTCCCAAGCGCCCATATGAAGACAGACGTAGCTTGGAGAAAAATTGTCCCCCATTGCCACACCCTGCAACTGACGATAAATCAAGTTGTTATACAAAAAAATGTTATTTTTTAGACAATATTCAAGCATTTGTAATAACACTGTGTTATGCTCGGTGAACTGCTCTGCTCTCTGAGCTAAATAATATTCTACAGCGGATAGTCCTTCAGAATGTACAATGCTCGTATAGAGCGCATTCACATCAAGGGCCATCATCCAATATCCATCTAACCACTTGATTTGCTGAATCTTCAATAAAAGTCCCTGGTATCTTGTATCAAGGACTCTAGCGAATTCACATGGTTTTGGAGAAAATAGTCAATGTAGACTGATTTTTTTTCTAACAAACCCCCCTTGGCAGACATGAAGGTCTGCCGGGGAGACTCTACAGATTCTTATGGACTTTGGGAATAAAGTAAATCAGAGGGGTTACTGGATTGTCTGTTTTAAGGTATTTAAACTCATCCTCAGACACATTTTCTTACTTTTCCACTTGATTAGTTGGTGATGGTATTCCTGTTTGATTGTTTTCGAAACTGCTGTATTATTTCGCTCATAGCATTGTCTATCATTCAACTGAAGGTAAGCCTCTTTGTCATAATTAATTTGTGTCATGAGAACAATGTTTCCTCCTTTGTCACTACCTCGGATGATTATCTCTTTTTCCTCGTTCATCCTGGTTACAAATGCCTCATACTGTTGGGTCTGTTTGCCATACTTTCTTTTCTGCGAAAAGACCCGTCTCTGAAGCTCTTTCAGTTGTGTGATTACATTTTCATGAAAAATGTCTATTACGTCACGTGGCATTAAAGGATTGAAAGTAGAAGGGGGCTTGAAGGGTGTCCTTGGGGCAGTTTGTTTTTTAGATATTGTGACTATTTCCTCTTCTATATTCCGTTTGAATTGGTTTCCATATCCTGCTCCTTCAATTTCCGATAATTCAATTATCTCACTTGGCATGGATGTTCCTGATGCGGTTATTTCATCAACAGTTTCTAAGGTTTGTTGCACAATTTGTTTGCTGGCCGTTAGTGAATGAAATTTACGAAGCTTAAGTTTTCTTACTGCTTTGTATATATCGCATCTTGTTGTCGCATAATCCATATTGCAATGCGGTGCAAAGGATAAACCTAATTTGAGTATATTTTCTTCTTCAACTGAGAATATTGCCGGAGTTAGGTTAACAATTGTACTACTAGTATCACTTTCCAAGATTATTTCTTGGTCGTCCACTGGCCCCTCTTTTTTTTGTTTTGATAAGATGCCCCTCTTCCTCGCCCTGTGCCTCTGCCTCTATTTATAAATTGAATGCTTTCGTTGTAGTTCCTTTGGACTCTGGACCTGAGCGATTGCATTCTGTTGTGGCATAAACAACCTATTTCCTCCCTAGGAGAGGGTTTAACCATCTGCCCCAGCATATCCCCACCACAGAGCTCAGATTCTGATTCAGTCCCTCCCTCTGAGCTGACTTCTGAAATAGAGGAATCGGTTTGATCTTTATTCCTTCTAGGCACTCTGGGCTTGGGCTGGATTTTGCTGTGGGTCCTCGTAGGGCATCATATTTTTTTGAAAACGTAAACATTTGGCCAAGTTCTTAATCAATGCGATCACGTTGAAACTTGTTTGCTTTCCTTTACATTATTTTCACCTCTCCCTTTTTCAATCTCATATTCATTTCATTGGTTAATTTAGCCTTTTCTTCTTTTTCTCTCATTGTTTCTAGTTCCTCATATATTGCCGCTATTTTCGTAAGTAGTTGGGCTCCGTCAATGTCCGCATATTTGATTAAAATTAGGACCAATCAGCGTGATGACTCTAAATTGCTCTCAGCCCATTCCGCAATGAGATCAGGGTTAGGATTTTCATAGCTGGAGGCCGTTAGGATGCGTAGTCTCCTGGGTATGCGGTTTACATTGCTATAGCTTTGTAGGGACTTCCATTCCCACCACTTGCTCTGTTCACTTTTGAGTTTCTTCTCCAATAGCTTAAACGTATCCTTAAGTGTATTGTTGCTGGTATTTTTATCCTCATTGACTCTTCCTCGAATGTTACTGGGTATCGGGAGGCTGTCCGAAAACATTGTCATTGCTGCAGCCTCCCGGTCTTTCACATTGTCGGCCGACGTTCTGCACTGTCAATTATTTGTAAGCGACTTTTCCACTGTTCTTAAAATAGAGAACTGGGAGCACCTATGCACATGGACTTTCCACCCCAGAGCACCTGCTTACTTTACGCCGCGGAGTCAAGGTTCTTCTCCCGGTGTCCTGCATCCTCCGACTCGGCACCTGCAAATCTTCCTCTCCTTCCATATGGCGTTCTCACTCACAGGTTCAGGGGGGTCAAACGCCGTTCTCCTTCCAGAGAGGTTTAAACCCAAGCATGCCTGGATAGCGTTTTGTTGTCGGCGTTGTCCGTAGAAATGGAAAGGGTCCTGTGTTCTGGCCGTCCGAAACTCTCCGGCCACATATATCCAATATTCCGCAAGTGAGCAGTGTCAAAGTCCTCGCCTCTTTTTCCAGCATACATGGACATGAACCAGTTGAGATTAGTGCAAATTACTTTATTTTCTGCAGTTTTGCCGCCATAACGTTTCGGCTCCCCAGAGCCTTGATCACATGACAACATGAACCAATAAAATGACTCCTTATAAAGTGCAAGTGCACATTTCAAAACAGACAATATGACTTCATTGTGAATAGACATAAAAGAACTGTTGCACCATACTAATTAATATAAACATTTTTTCAAAATATATATACAATGTATTCTGACCATTTCAGTTCAAGAAGTTACATGGACTTGTGCAAATAACGCAAAAATTAGCAAATACGCTGTAATACAAATTTATGCTGTAAACATTATTTGTAATGCACAATATGATTCAATCAATGGATAAATGCCATTTCTATGTAACAGCCTCTCTAACCATCCATAGAATAGTGCAATCAGATTAAGTATATGGATAAATCCAAAAGTGTAGTGCAATGTGCAAATGCATTCCAATAACAAATCAATGTACAAATACGCAATGGTGCAATCGTTTTCTGCAAATACCATATTGATTGTGAGGTGCAACTAAATTTATTTATATATATTTTTTAGGAGCCCCCTGCACCTTAATTTTGTAGTAAGCCCCTGGAGGTGGTGGTCTACGAGGCTTGGGGAGTCCTGTGAGGCTCCCCCTGTATAATTAAACAGTGCCCCGGGGAGGTGGTGGTCATCGGGCCAGTGTGGTGGAGCAGGAGCCCCCTACACATTTATAAAGCAAAGCCCTGGGGAGTGGGCAGCCCTCTGGGCTTACGGGGGGCCATGTGCCCCCCACATATAATTAAAGAAAGCCCCGGGTAGGTGGCGGTCCCCAGTGCTGCGGGGCCCCCACAAAATAATTTGGACCTGACCGACCGGGGGGCTCATTAAAATAAAGCCCAATAGCCGGCGCTTCATTTTTTTTCTTTTCTTAGCAGGATTTGCACACCCTGTGCAAATTCTGCTGATATTTTTTACTTTAAAAAAATGTTTTTTTAGTCCTGGGAATCCTTCTGGGACCCCCGCAGCAGGCCGAGTCACAAGATGGCTGCCAATACTTCCTGATTTGGAGTGTTGGCAGTCAATCAGAGTGAAGCTCGTGCCCGGAAGGGTTCGCGAACCCTCCTCGGTGCTCAGATATTGCTATTTTTATTTTTTTATTTTTTCAGGAACTACTAAATGGATATAAACCATTTAAAAAAAGGTCTTTTTCTGAACCAAGACCTACCTTTTTGCCATATTTGGTGTAATTCCGTTTATCAGTTCGGGCTGTAACCTCTTTCAAAATTCCTAAGGAAATTGACATGGGAAAACATGTTTTGGGACCCCCCTTTTTTCTTGGCCCCCACTTGACGAATCTCCCAGAAACTTTTAAGACAGGAGCTGACCGGAGCAGGCCATTAATTTTGAAATTTCTCAATTTAGTTAATAACCTAGTGTTTCAAATAACTGGATTGACGAGTGACTCATCCTGACACCCTGATCCTGTTAGAACTACTTGCTTCCACTTCTTTGTTATCTGAACTTCTGTTAGTGCTCAATACAGAATACTGTTCCAAATGTTTTTTATAGGTCATATATGTTTTGCCATCCCCCCACAATTTCAGATTCTTTCATCATGCCTTTTCAGAGAATTATGAAACAACTTTATCATTTTGATAAGACCTGTGAACCTTGATGACTTCCAAGTGCCCGTGAGAGCGTTTACTCGCACCCGTCTCCCACTTTAAAATCCATTTGTTTAGTATGATATGCTTAATCATATCTTTTCTCTCTTTCCATCTGTAATTTCAGTACTCAGAACATCAGGGCTACTTAAAATCTACCTTGACCCAACCCCTATGTAATTTCCTCTACCTTGGAACCAATCTCGAGTTTGGTTTTCTGCCTCTGAGTAATTCAAAGGGAGTTTTGTCTGTGGTCAGATGAGATGCCAATCTATAGATTTCCTAACACCTCAAAACCTTTTCCCTCCAACACAACCCATTAGCTTTTGCTAATTAAATCCCATCTTTGAATGTCCTATTGAATCATGCAATAACTCCATTGGATTATGGTGATAGAGTGCACAAAAGCGATGATCAATCCCACACTCTAGGAACTCTCTCATATCCTTTGAGCTAAACAGTACACCGCTATCTGTAAGAATTGTATTGGGTAACCCCTCTCTCCTAAAAAATTCCACTAAAAATGTCACAATGGCACTGGTGATAATGTCAGAGAAAAACAATTTCTGATCATCTGGAAAATAAATCTACCAAGACCAAAATGTATGGTAAATTCATCTCACCCATCAGGGCCAACTAAGTCCATAGTAACTTCTATCCATCGACTTTCAGGCCCCTGGCAGCATAACATAGGAACATAGGAAGTTTTCTTTGTTTCAAACTATTACCACTTGTTCAGCAAGGTATGCATTCCCTTATGGTTCTTTCTACAAGTAGATACAAGCCAGGCCATCAAAAGGCCAATCTCAATCTTTCTTTAATTTGAGACACCCCAAAATACCCTTCATGAGCCATGTTCATAAGTTTTAATCGTAAATTAACAAGTGGAATCAATTTCATACCCTTACATAGACACCTATCAACTCCTGCTAACACATCTATAACCATCCAATAAGGTCTTAACTGTTCCCATTCGTCATCTTTGTCCTGCCATCCTCCAACCAGCATCTTTCTCACTTTTTTAAAAATAGCATTAGAGTCCAATTCTTTGTTTCCAAACATCTGCTAAAATTATGCCTTCTGTGATCACACATACATTTTCACTTGGCCCCTCCTCCACTTCACCAGAACTTAAGTCATCATATTATCATCAACCAATCTGGAACAACAATCTGCCACATTATTTTCTACACCCGAATATGTTCTTCCTCAAAAGTAATCTCTTGAATATTGATTATCCATCGTCTTATTCTGCTAGAAATACCTTCCAACCGTTCTTTAGTAAAAACTTCAAGAGGCTTGGGATCGGTTCTCAGTTTGAAAGTGCTGCCCTATATTAAAATTCTAAATGTATTGGGAGCCCAAAATACAGCCAAAGCCTCCTTTTCAATTACAGAGGAATTGTACTCAGATTGTCCTAACGCCCTGGATGTAAACACCATGGTTTCTTCCTCAGATCCATTTACCTGAAGAAGAAGCGCCCAAGCCCCTTAGAACTTGCATCAGTTACTACAATCACATTCCTTGCAGGAACCCTACCTTCATCTTGGGAGCATTAGCTAAACATTTCTGTACACAGAACTCTTCATTGCACTATCTGTCCCAACTAAAACACGCTTCATTTTTCAACAACAACCACATATGGTAAGTCCTGCAAGCTATATTGTCAACAAAATGACTGTGAAAGTTGATCATTCCTAAAAGTGAATGCAACTCCTCCTTGTTCTTTTGAGCCACTAATTTCTGGATGCTTTTCACTAATTCTTTATTTGGCTGAATCCCTTACTTGGTTATCTTATTTCCGAAATAACACATTTCTTTGCACCCAAACTTACATTTCTCATGTTTAACTGTCAATCCAAATTATTTGAGCTTGTTTAAGACAGCTGTCACTCTTTCATCATGCTGTGGTATTGAACTTCCATACACTAAAATATCATCCTGATAAGAAGACACTCCTGGAACATTTACAAGTAGAGATGGCATTACCCTCTGAAAAACAGAAACTGCTGACACCAGGCGAAAAGGCATGCTTTTAAACTTATATGCACCTGTAGGTTTTCACAAACCAGTGAGGGTGGGTACACAAAAAAAAAATCAATTCACTTGTGACCTCCAAATAAGCAAGAAGCAATACCCAGTGAGTAAAATTTCTCAATTTCTGTGGACGTAGGAAAAACATACTATATACCTCTGCCGACCCCCACTTCTCGCCAGGCCCGGACTGGTGCTTTCGGGCACCGGGCAATCCCCCGGTAGGCTGGATGGGGGTGGGGGCCGGTTTTGGAACAGGGGGCTGGTTTTGTGGCTGGGGGGCCGATTTTCAGTCCGGCCGTCACTATTTCAGAGAGAAGTCACCAGGTGTCGTGTCTGAGAGTCTCAGACAGACACTTCACCTGGCTGGTGACTTCTCTCTGAAGTAGTGACTGCCGGACTGAAAATCGGCCCCCCAGCCAAATACTGTACCAGGCCTGAATACCGAGACGAGTCCACTCCGCTCTAGCTGCTGGCTCAGCCTGCAGGGAAAACCGCAGCGCCAGGCCAGCAACAGCATGCCTAATTGATTGACCAATGACTGCCGGTGTCTGTGCAACCAAACACGGAGGAGGAGGAAGTGCGTCTGTGCTGCGCGCAGAATTGTGCACTGTCTCCTCCCCCGCCGAGTCTGCGCGCCTCTCTAGGGTGCGCTGATAATGTAATTCCCTGATTCCCGCTCAGCGCAATTAAATCTGCGCATGACTGCAGTGACGAGAGTCACGAGTCAAGCAGAGGTGCGCACTTCTTGACCGTCCGGAGCAGCCTTAATGTAATTATTATACTAGCTAGCTGACTAGCTGTAGCCCCCCTGTGTCTACCATCAACAGCAGGACTACAGTGCAGGAGGTGAGTTATTACGTTTTTCCGCCTGGCACCAAATAATTGTCTTCATGATGTGGTGGCACACACAGAGTTGGCGGGCCTGAGGCCTCACGTAGTAGCGGTGGTCTGACTCTGGTCTGTGTAAGGCCTCCTCCCTGAGTGCCTCTTCCAGTTCCTCAAGCCAGGGGGGGCCATCCTGGAACCGTCCGACAGTCCGACTCTTCTTCCCAGTTATTCTAGGGTTACCGTGTAGCTGCTGGGGAGTCGGGGCTCCCTGGCTGCCCTGCGGGCTTAAGGGCTTTCATCTTCGGACCGGTGGTACATATTCTCTCTCACAACAGTCGCTCACACTCACTGTTTAGCGGGCCGCGGCCCCAGATCTTTCCAGTAACTCATTTGAAGAATATATTATTATGATGAACCGAACCAGACTGAATATACAATCTGATGACCTGCAGCAGATAAGGCGGGCACTGGTTTCGCGTTGTTGTCTTTGGCCCTGGCTGGCTGGCGCTATTACAGAGAGCACCCGCCGCTCGCTCGCTCATTTCCTGTGAGGAGAATGATGGGGTGCAGGAGACAGAGACATGATTTAAGTGTGAATAATAATTATTGTGGGTTAGAGAAGTGTGAGTGGTGGCGGGAGGGAAAGGAAGATAGCCGAGAGAAAGGCACGCAGAGAGGGAGGAAAGGGGAGATGAAAAGGATTGGATAAAAGGAGGACGGTACTAGGAGGAAGTGTGGCCGAGTCATACAAGAATTTGGGGATGCATTTTTTCTATTTTTGTTGTTTTGTGGCATAGAAGTATCGTATCACTCACCTGTATTGTAATATGTTTTCCAAAATGTTTTTCCTTTCAGGGATGGATGTGGTCTTTTTTCCAAAGGGCATTGCCCTGTAAAATGTAGGTGTTTTGTATAAAGCGCTGGAGCACCCCGTGGTGGCTTCTGTGAGCCTATGCAACCTGTCTGTCAGTGAGTGTGAAAGGGAGAGAGTGATAGAAGGTGACGCCATCTAGGGGTTGTCTCTGAAAGGCCTGGAGAGTGGTTGTGACTGTGAGAGCCTCGGCGAATTTGATGTATGCTTGAGGGAGTGTGTGCCAGCCCCCGGAGCATGGCTTTTATATTTCTTCTTTGTGTGCGAGACACAGAGAAAAACAACAAGAGACCTCATTTCATGAACGGGCCTTATCTGCATACACATTTTCCAATGCTTTCCATGTGGCAAAGGAAAGAGGCTGGGCTTAACCTACATAAATGACAAGGTAGCTAAAATGTCCCTTTGTTCTTTCTCTGTCCGCAACCTGTGCCTGCCACTCGCAAGTACCTTGACCTTTCACTGGGTCCACATAATGCCTTGAACCAGTCAGCGTCTTCATGTGTGGTGTAAGCAGTCCAATGCAGATCGAATTTGAGACACAGAGAATTTGGAAAGTTTGGACAGATATTTACATCTTTAGATCTACATCACTGTTCCTAATGGATTCTACTTTAAAGCACAAAAATTAAGCTTAAGCATGAATTATCTTTTGTTTTGTAGTCAAATTATGATTGTGAACTACATCACACTGAGATACGTGGGAAAGGAATACAGTAAAAAGAAGGGTGCAATGTTCATACGATTGTTTTCATTCACCACTCCACCATTCATTGGTAGGAAGGAGCGCACATTCAGTCTATGCAAACACTTTCTTATGTCTGGCTTTAGTCAATGCATTTTGATTTTACTGACATAAATATAATACATGTATAGGGGTTTTTGCCAGCTTAATTTATTTATATATCTGCCATTAAGTCATCCATATTTGTCTTCCACCCACAACAGCACACTGCACGTGGCAGTCCGCTTCAACCACTGGCAAACTTAACTGAGATTGAAGCAGTGCTTAATTTGAGCTGGTAGTTTTTGGTGCTCAGGACAGGCGGCACTCAATTGTCAACAGCGGCACATAGATAAATTGTGCTACCATGTGCAGACTGCCCTAATTTAGAAATAAGCACACCAACATTTGTTTATTAATTCAATTTACATTAAAAAGGTCTAAAACATGTTCCACAATCTGTTCTTATAGCTATGAGGGACTCAAATAGTCTGAATTGTAACACTGCTAGGTGTGTGGTGGGTAGTAGATGTATTGCTACTGGTATTGGCAGCACTGGTAGGAGCTATGGGTGGTGAAAGGTGCAGTGGCTTTCTGACGAGCAGCCACGGCACTTATTATTTCACAAACTAAGCACTGGATTGAAGGCATTCTGCCCTTTGTCGAGGAGCACATCCACACATCGTCAGTGCCAGGGACTGACGATGTGTGTTAATTTAAACCAAAACACATATTTGCTTTTAGTATTGAGGAGGCCTGTAGATTCCACAAAAGTGGGCAACCGGAAGCCAAATCACAGTTATGCTGGCCTCAGTGGTCCTATGTTTCAGACTGGTATTTATATCTCCTCTAAATCACAAATAAACAAACTAAAAACATAAAGGAGCATGTTTAGTGCGCAATGCAAATGCTGCACATAAATTTACATCGTGGCCCCTCTTCATTTTTTAGTGTTCTCTGTAGGAATGTCTGTGATTTATGACTGGGTATCCTGGTGCTCTATAAGGTACTCATTTACTATGCTTTAAAAGTTAATACAATCTAATATGTAATGAAAAATGTGTTGAAAAATGCTTTGATTTGGTCTTTCTGTTTCCCAAATGTTCTTGGGGGTAGAAGTTCAACCCCCCAAACTCCCCCTAGTGGTTGCTCACGGCGCTTGCTCGCTACACACCATGTGGGGGCTGGTGTCACTTTTACTTTGTTCTCTCTGATTCACTACTTGTGTCTATTTTTGGTGCTCTCTGAAAGAATGTCTATGGGTACATATGACTGGGTGGGTAACCTGATGTTCTTTAAGGTCATCATCTATTGTTTACTGTGCTTTCAAGGTTGATACAATTTGAATATGTAATGAAAATGTGCTGTAAAATTCACCATTTTGGTCTGTAGTTTTCCAAAAATTTCTTGGAAGGAGCCCGCGGGCTGACTCGCTACGCTCGCTTGCTACGCGCCGGACGGGGGCTGGCTCGCTACGTGCCAGATGAGGGCTGGTCTGGCAAAATTTGCCAGGGCTGCTTTCAGTTCCCAGTCCGGCCCTGCTTCTCGCTGGTACATACGTTCTCCTGGAGTCAACTCCCGGCCTCATGCTTCTTAACGCCACATGAGCTGAAAGTACACAAGCTTAGATGAGCGGTTCACTCCTTACAATTGTGCACACACTAGCACATGTTCTTTACATAACTGCTCACCAAAATTAACCTCCACAGTTCAAGTATTATTAAACTAACAATCTGTATCACACCTTCTAAACTCAGTCATGATGATCAACATAGTAAGAGAAAAAAAGCAGGTCAATTGACGGTAAAAAAACGTGACAAATAACTGACCACCAATTAAATGGCAAGTACACTGCACTTTACAATACCAACAGGGTAGATCCCACAATTCCTCCTCAGACAATGCGTCAGACATTTAAACTCAAGCCACAATGATCCTTGACTCCCACAACTAGAGTCATTCCAGATTTATTTTATTACCAAATTTACGACAATCTCTGCATGTAGAGGTATCCTGAAGATAACCAAAATCCCAAATTTGTCACCAGTGTGAAAACTGCGATAATCCTCTTCCAATAACAAGCATACCAACCTAAATTAAGAAAAGCTTATTTGTTAGACACCTCAGCCACAGCGCATCAACTGTCATATCTATTCCAAGTTCCCAGAACCACCTGCTCCTTCTGGAATCCTGAGATTTCTGTATTCCAAAAGACGGCCCACTACATTTACAGGAAGATACCACAACACCCCAGAGCAATTTAAGTTAATCTAGACCAATTACAAGGAAAATTAGGAAATATGTGTCCTCCAGCCCTAACAGTACACAAAATATCCATTGGGTTTCCAGTCCACCAGGTATTCCCATGCATTACTCTTCACATGGGCATACACCGGACCTGCGTGATGACCCATGTTATGGTCATCCTGCAACAATATTAAAAAACAGACCTAAAAACGGAAAACCATACTTGGCAATGCTATTATGCACCCCTCAACCATCAATCCATCAAGGGTTATGCAAATTATGCTTGTGTAAAAACATGATGGATGGGAGTCGTTTTTAATATGCTCTTTTTAAGCTTTTATACCATACAAATAATTTATATACCCAAATCTTTGGATATGAATCTATATATCGAGTCAAAAAATAGTTGTGAAAATGCCTTAAAAGGGTTTTAGAGTTATGATGCAAATAACTAGTTATACGTATCATGTTTTTAGAATAAGAAATATTTCAAAGGAACACACAGACAACACGTGAAATATACATAGACGTGTTGATGACTAATTAAATGTGTTGCTGTAACCAAATTTAGATAACGTGTGTGATGAGAAACAGACTCAATGAGGGGTTAGGATGTGCCAGACTTAACACGTTTTATTAATGTATTTTTGATATATTCACATTGACTCGTACATGCTTAATCTCAGTTTTGCACAAATTGACATTTATTTTAGTTTATTTCAGTAATGATGATGATATGGTTACAGTCTTTGCATGGAGGGGGGAAACACAGCTGGGCTATTGACCAGCCCTATCAAACCCTTTGCACCTCTTTATAACTGGGGCATTTGTGCCCTTCCCCATTATATGAGTGCTGTGTACCACAAGGCGTGATGTGTAATTTGATGAGTAACTGAAAAACCTAGGAGGGGTGAATACTGTCCTATAATTAACTTAGGGAATGCTAGAAAAATATATTGGTTGGTCTTCAGGTTGCCATTTTACTTCTTTGTGAGCATGATAAACTGCCTGCTGCTGTCCCTGGACAACTGAACCAAAGACCAGGTAGATATCTTGAGGGCTGGATGAAAATACATGGAGTTTCTGTAAAACACTTTATCTGAAGTTCCCAGTGTTTGAAATATGAACTATCATTGTCCTCATGTGGCCTGTCTACCAGTGCCTCCATAGGATGAAAAGTTATGTGAAAGTCCAGTTATCTGTGCTAGTAGATGTTCTTTCTATTGAAATCAGAGGTTGACTGTTTGCACTAGTCCAGTGAAACAGGTGACAGCAACAGGGCACAATTTCTGTTGCCTCCTAAATCAGCGGTGGTTTGTGCAGGTAAGCGTGGTGGGGAGTGGCGGCGGTGGGGGGGGTCGACAGACGATGGAATAGGGAAAATTGAATAAATAAATAATTCCTATTCCGTTGTCTGTCGACATCCCCCCCCCCCCCCCCGCCCCACCGCCACGCCACATTTACCGGCACGGAACACTGCTGCCCTCAAGGTTAAATCAATCCCAGAAACTAGAGAAGGCCTTTTGCTGTGACGTGCTTTGGAAAAATAGAAAGACATGCCCCATGGGTGAAGAACAGCAACCCCTGATATGGGGCATTACTGAGGTCATCTTCGAGCAGTAAGCCACATAAGAACCATAAGAATCTTGGGGCATATTACCAACAACTAGCGATAATTATCGCTATGTTGGTTTAGCGGTGATATTTTTATCGCCGAGCTGCGGCGATTTTTACCGCTCAGGAACATTGCTATTATCAAGGTTTATCTCCTAAGTGATGAAAATCGGCCAAAATGCATGAATATCGCTGAAAAGTCAGCGATATTCATGCATTACCGAGCTAATTCTCTTAGCCATGTTATCCACCTACCATCGGATAACATGGCTAAGAACTGCTCAGGGGCAGGTGTTAGCTTTTGGAGATATTCGCGCTTAGCGCGAATATCTCCCAAAGTTGGTAATAGGAGATAGCGATGTTAGCGACTGTTTCCAGTCGCTAACATCTAGGCATGCCCACTTTGCATCTCATTAGTGATAAATATCACTGACATGCAAAGCGGGGCCCAAGATGGTCGCTATCTCCTACTAGCTGTCGCTAACTGGTGTTAGCGACAGCTAGGTAATAGGGAGATAATTGTAACTCCGCTTTCTTGGCTTTTAAAGCCAAAAAAGCGGAGATAAACCCCCTTGATAATATGCCCCTAGTGCTTTGGACCATCCGGGCTTTATGCAAACCATATCTACCCTATTCTAGTCTTATAGGGACACACACATATCTCCTCTTGACTATATATCGAAGGATACTTTCCCAATATTTGCTGATGGTCACCATGACTCTAGAACCATTTTAATTATTTTGAAGCCAATATAGCTCTGGAGATGTTACTTAGGGATGCATTTGTACCCTAACTCTATATCCCAGTTCAATTTCACATATGATAGGCTCCAATCCTGTGCATGCAGCAGCTTACTGAAAGTGCGGATTACCAGGGGCCAGAATTGAACTACAGGCCATTTATATGTCCTGTAGTATGTTCAAAGAAGTTCTCTGGGTGCAATCACAAATCGATACATAGTACTCCCATGTGTTGAACTGGAATTGTGAGACTAATTTAGACATCCATTCATTTCAGATCACTGAAAATGATGACACAGCCGTTAGAAGCCTCACTTAAATGATGGACAACAAAACAGTTTGAATAGGTCCACTCAAACGTACCCAAATCTATGGACAGTAGACAGAATCCCTCTTTATTATGGGTTGTAGAAGTTTGGCCAATTTCCTTAGAGATTTTTCAACTACTCGTGCTTAGCCCATTGAGGGATTAATTCCTGCATACAGAGCTGCTGAGAAAACTAGGCAGTTGACAGGCCTAGACAAGTCAATTTATTGTGGCAACTCTGACCTATTAACCCTTTGTAGTAAACATGGATCATAGTAAATGGCAGGGTTCACAAAGACTGCCAAGTACCTTTAAATATTTTCACTAAGGCATACAAAGGCCGAAAAGGTTAAATGTTATTTTGAATGTAGTTCATTACTATGTCAGAGCCCCTATTAGACTGAATTTACGTAGGGTTGTATCGCCTCCCACGTGTATGCTAGGAGTTTGAATATGCACTTGAAACTCATTGTAAGTACCCCGCTTTTCTAACAACAAATGGGAAAAGTATTCCTTCTTAAAAAGATAGCTCAGTGTGGACATTGTGTTTATTGAGTGCGATTCTTTGTATCTCACAACATCTCTGATTAACTTCTCATAGAGTAAGCCTTGATTGCGTGTCCTTGCTACCACTGAAATGTCATGCGTTCAAAGAGAACACGTTGGTTGTCAAATAGAGCAATGTACAGCATCAGTGGTTAATGATAGTATCAAGGTTATTCCCAGGTAACCACTGACTGCTGCAGCACCCATAGAAAAACCCTTAGGCATATTATGATGGAAAGCCTAAAGCCTGAGGTCGAACTTTAGCTAACATACAACTGAACTCTTGCAGTAACTAACTGCAAGAATTCAGTGTCTACAACCTGCAAACACAGACATACACAGACCAAGCCCCACCCTGTAGTTGTGATGACTTTTCGGTGCAGGACACAATGCACTTTGTCATGTTTTGCAGCTTCTTTCATGAGCAGAGGAAAAAATACTTGCTCCCTATCCTAAAAGAAGCGGGTTTTACACAGGTATGCCCAGCATTGCTTCATTTACAGCTTTTGACAAATCCTCGCACTACCTTCTGCATTGCTAATTTTTTAGTGGCTGCAGCTAGGGTGAAAGCTGCTGGTCAAATCTCGCCTTAGCAATTTTTAAGGGTTATCATGGTTTTTCTGAAATGATTTGTATTTGTATTGTCTTAATTTTGTATATAGTATTTTAAATGCGTATGCAGTTTTGATGTTTTTAGGATAACGCTGGGTTATGTATGTATGTATCCTATGTCATGTTTTATTGTCTTTTTGTTTTGTTTCTTTGTATGACTTGTAATAAGTCGAATAAAGATATCCTGACTGACTGACTGACACTTCTCTTCTCCAGGCTTCAATTACTAAGTTGCACAGAAAGCATTTAGAGCATTAAACGAAACATATGTAATCATGATTTACTGCTCATTGACAACATATTGCATTGTCTCAAACTATGCCGCTGGCAGCGCGACACGAAGGGGAGCATGGGCGGGCAGCGCCCTAGTCCCACACGTCGGGCGAACGTAGCCTGCAGCGCGCCCCCCTGTGCCGTCCCCCGGCCAACAGCCAATGGGGAGGGCTCCCTGGGGACGGGGGAGGCGCTTTCGGGTATATGACCAGGCCCAGCTACTAGGCTCGGCCTTTCCTTCCCCGCGCCTAGTCCGAGGCTGCTCTGCGCTGTAAGGGTGTCGTCGGGCGTCGTCCTTCGTCCGTCGTATCCAGGTATTTGCTGCTGTCTCGCCTCCCCCCGGCCTCGTCCCTGGGCATGACCAGGTCGCACGGGGCCCCAGTGGTGATTACCACGGGGGGGGGGGGGTGAGTCGTGGCCAAAGTGCGGTCTCGACCGCATGGGCAGGTGGGCGTTTGAGCACGTCGAGTTGCTCCTCCTTTAGAGCAATGGGACCACATGTAGTGGTGCGCCCTCGGGTTTGGGGAAAATAAAAAAAAATGCCGTCGGTTTTGGGGCCCGTTTTGAGCGCGACGCGAAAGGCCTTGCAGGACAACATGGCCGTGGGGGTTGCGACGAGGTTAGTCCCCCCTCCCATGTGGGCCAGGTCCTTGATAAAGACGTGCTTTGCGCAGTAACATGATACACACTGGACTTGCTGTAGGATACAGGCGGGTTTACCTCATGTCTGTTCACATTCAGCACGGCAATCTTTGGGGTCAACCAAGGCGGCTGCACCTTTAATTTCTTATGCAGCTTGCCCATAAGACGTGAACAGCAACATTCTACGCTGCTCTACAACTTTAGCAATGATGGGCACGTCATTAATTTCGTTGTACGCGCCAAAAAATATAACCCCCCCTCGCACAAGATAAATCAGAAACCATGTCCTCCGTCGTGTGTGTGTGCCCCACCTCCCTCGCTCCTCTTTTGAGAAAAGCATGAGGCACCATGTATTTGGAGTGTGGTCTTTCGCAAGGAGGTCGCCGAGCTTTACATTATTTCTTTGTCTGCAATCCGGTGCTGGTTCATAAAGGGAGAGTATATTTCAGAGTGTCTGAAGTCGTTTTACTACCACAGCTCAGAAAGTTTGCATATGTAAAATATGTTTCTGGTGCTGGAGTTCACACGGCTTTCGCGCAGTAAACGCTCCCCGAGGCTTCTCGTGTCCCCTTGTGTGACCGCCTCGCTGCTGCGGAGCTATCACGGTGTGGTTTACTGTTAAATACACCACTGACTTTTAGGTAGCATACGGGAGAGTGTTTTTTCAGGGTTTCGGAAGTCGTTACTATCGCAGCTCAGAAAGTTTGCATATGTAAAATATGTTCTGGTGCTGGAGTTCACACGGCTTTCTGCGCAGTCAACGCTCCCCGCGGCTTTCACACGGCTTTCTGCGTTATCCAACTGCTCCCCGAGGCTTTTCGTGCCCCACGTGTGACCTCCTCGCTGCTGCGGAACTATCACGGGGTGGATTACTTCAAATACACCACTGACTTGTAGGTACCGTAGATATGTATCGGTATCCGACAATATGGGATCAAAACTGACTGTAATACAGTGAGGTTGCGGCATATGCTGAGGTTCCAAGACAGGGATCTGCTCCAGTTTCACTGTGGCATTTCGTTGACTCTAATAACGGGCCTAGCGTTACATCGTAGGACCGATGAATGTGCGATTTGCTATCACGGAGTAGGCTACCACCGATGAATGGGTAATTCCTATCACAGCGTAGAGTGGCATTGCTCGTGGCTCGAGATCACTGCTTGAATTTTTTCACAGTGATTAGGATTCTGGTACCCTACATTTACACTGCCCTTGGCCAGCAATTGGTCCCTGGAGTGTGGCAAGCGTGCACGTCGCCTGGGAGGGCAAGGACAGCGATGCTGCGAGGCCGCTTTTGGTTGGCGCTAGATCCGGCCGCCATTACTGGCCATGCGGTTGGCGCTAGATCCGGCCATGCGGTTGGTGCCAGGTCCGGCCGCTAGCTTTGCATCGGATCAACGATGAATGGGTAAGTTGCTATCACAGAGTAGAGTTGCACTACTCTTGGCCCGAGCTCACTGCTTGAATTTTTCACAGCGATTAGGATTCTGGTACCCTTTCCACAGAATAATGTGTTTAAAAATGTTTATTAATTACTAAGGTGTTACGATCGAGCCAGCTGTTATAAATACTCAATAATGCAACAATGTTTGTGCATTTGCCGATGTCGGGGAAGCACTCTGGCAACTCTTGACAACTTGCACAGGGTTTTGCGATATTACTTATATTGGGCATTTAGGCGCCACAAAATGTGGAAATGCTCCCCCTCGGTCAATCCCGGTGGAAATACTCACCCTCGGGCAATCCAGCTGCGATTTGGTTGATTACTTCCCAAGACTTTAACCCAAGCATGGGTAACGCATTGGTTTAATTGACAAGTATTACAGGAATGCGGGGGAGGTGGCGCAGCCGCCAGAGCTGCCGGCTCGAGAGCTGGTGCTCCTGGTTTGAGTCTCAACATCCTGTGATCCTGGACAAATCCCTTAATATCGCTGCCAGATAGCGAGCTCGCACTCACCTGATATAGCCCTGCAAAGCATTAGTCCCCTGTTTGTTTCTTTGCTGCGATCCAGCCGCTTGCATTAAACAGTAGGAAGTGACATCTCATGATAACACCGGGTCATATTACTACACACATGTACACCGTCATATTAACTATTCGGTATCCAAAGCTCTCGTTGTGCAGGGGTCAAGTGGCTCTAATGCATGTCGTTCCTGATTATATTTCATATGCTTTACTGAAGCTTGCATTCCCTTTGAATGTTTGCTTTTCCAGGAGGCGGGGTTACGTTTTTTCCAGGCAGCATATTGCTCTTTTCTAGAACATAGTGAATTGAGTCTTTAACGGGGCACAACTGTAAATATGCCTCCTGTGCAGCGTCCTCCGTCCTCTTCGCGCCTGCCTCTACTGCTTCCATTGTTCTGCTCTGACACCAAACAACACTCACATGAGTCAATCTTCAGCACACGAGGGCAAGGGCCCAGGCAGAAGGTTTTTTATGCCGACATAATTTTGCACGGTTTCTGACTCATATGAGTCGTTCGATTGCAAGGGTCAGTGTCTCCTCGCGCTCTCGGGGATAGAAGTCTGGAGCTCGAACTCAAATGGGAACATGCGCGCCGTCATTCCCTGGTTATCCACATGATCACCTCTGCAGCATACGAGTGCAAGCGGCCCAGGCAAAATGTTTTTTATGCCGTCATGACTTTACAGAGTTTCCGTGAATGTGTGTTCCTCGTTGTGATGCAAAATTCCATAATTAGACGGCACCAATAAGTGGTGTTGAATTTTGCATAATAAACAATAATTCTGTCGCATTCAACTGCAATTTCTCTAATTGCTTAAATGCAGATCGTGAGGCGTCCAAGCATTCCTTACGGTAGGTTCCAACCCCGTACTTCTACATGACGCATTGCGTGCCAGTCTTACTTTCCCAAGGTTGCCTTATGTCTGTGAGCAATCGAGTACAATACCTCCATGCTTTCCGCGGGAAAGGGTGAGCCGCATTATGTTTCAGACGTTGGCCCCCCTGGATGCAAAGTTTTTATACGTTTGTAAAGCGCGCCTTCACTCAAATGGGGTGACGGAGGGGATGTTTGAGCGACCATGATACAATACGGGCTTGTATACAAACGATACGTAGGCAATGTGGGCACTTGTGCAAGTGCAAAGGTAAACAACACGTGAGAAATAGCAAACAGTGTGTTATAAGAGAGAAGTGGCATGGCATGCACCAAAGAATACCAAACACAGGTACAAGCGAGCACTGCAATAATGGCTAACACTTTAAACTGAGAAATGGGAAAGACATTGACGGTTATGGGCATCTGCAGTTGGCTCTAACCACTCTCAAATAATGATCTTGCAGTGATTTGCCAGGACAACCACTGTCATGATTATTGCAGCACTGTGCCCATGCAGCAAGTAAATGATTTGACTACAGGATAACTGTCATAATACCACCCCTTTGCGGGGACGAATATCACTGGTTTTCCATTCTCAGCAGATACAATAATGCAAATAGTCACGTGCCGATCCCTCGTATAATATGTCTGGTCGAAAACAACTAACAGTACCCAAGGAATCTCTGTAGGAGGTGTGGCCTATGTGACTAAGGGCGTGGCCTAAGAACAGTATCTAAGTAATCCCCATAAGAGGTGCGGCTCATGTAAATAAGTGCGTGTCCTAAAACCCGTGCTAAGAAGTATACATAAGGGGTGGGCCTATGCAATGGAGAGCATGACCTGAGAACAATAGCAAGAAATCTTCATTGGCAGGTACCAATACGGAGAGAGAACGGAAGGGTACTATGATAAAGGTGCACTAAACAGCGACCGAAAGTAGCTAGGTGGTGGGGGGCTCTGTCATCGACGGGGGCCTCCTCCAGAGCTGTGGCGGAGTACAGGGCGATCTGGAAGCAGATAGACAGTAGGGGTACCTCTGCGGCAGAAGGATACAGTCTAAATACCTCTGCCTGGCACAGTAGGGTGCCCGAGCCAAGAACCTGGAGCCGAGGGGGTTCCATGAAACAGCGTCGGCGCCCCATTAGTCCTTCGGGCGGTCGGGGGGCCTGAACCGACCGGGGGTGTGCCTCATCTCCCCGCCCTGACAGGGGGGGCGGGAGTCTAACGAAATAAAGTGATAATGTACTGCACCGTCTGAGCATCGCCTCGCCGTGCAAGATGGCTCCTTGGGCATGCGGGTCAGCGAGAGGCTGCCGCATTGGATCGCCTGTAAGATGACCCACCTACCAGTAGCTGTGTTGTACGTTATAAACCTGCATCACTGCTTTCCCACAAATATGTCTCATGGTTTCCTTGGTTTGTAAGTGTAACGTGCGCAGGGCGGAGTAAGCACTGATGGTGTGGGCACTATGCCGCTGGCAGCGCGACACGAAGGGGAGCATGGGCGGACAGCGCCCTAGTCCCACACGTCGGGCGAACGTAGCCTGCAGCGCGCCCCCCTGTGCCGCCCCCCCGGCCAACAGCCAATGGGGAGGGCTCCCTGGGGACAGGGGAGGCGCTTTCGGGTATATGACCAGGCTTAGCTACTAGGCTCGGCCTTTCCTTCCCCACGCCTAGTCCGAGGCTGCTCTGCGCTGAAACCCACCCTGACCCAGCTGCAGAGCGGCTGGCACAGTTTTGAATACCTTAATGATCTTGTTTTATGTTGCAGGCGGAGTCACAGGGCGATCTGGAAGCAGATGGACAGTAGGGGTACCTCTGCGGCAGAAGGATACAGTCTAAATACCTCTGCCTGGCACAGTAGGGTGCCCGAGCCAAGAACCTGGAGCCGAGGGGGTTCCATGAAACAGCGTCGGCGCCCCGTTAGTCCTTCGGGCGGTCGGGGGGCCTGAACCGACCGGGGGTGTTCCTCATCTCCCCGCCCTGACAGGGGGGGCGGGAGTCTAACGAAATA
Source organism: Lissotriton vulgaris (assembly GCF_964263255.1). Lineage (NCBI taxonomy): Eukaryota > Metazoa > Chordata > Amphibia > Caudata > Salamandridae > Lissotriton > Lissotriton vulgaris. Next base: position 1,122,501,597 of record NC_141687.1, read on the forward strand.
AAGTGATAATGTACTGCACCGTCTGAGCATCGCCTCGCCGTGCAAGATGGCTCCTTGGGCATGCGGGTCAGCGAGAGGCTGCCGCATTGGATCGCCTGTAAGATGACCCACCTACCAGTAGCTGTGTTGTACATAATAAACCTGCATCACTGCTTTCCCACAAATATGTCTCATGGTTTCCTTGGTATGTAAGTGTAACGTGCGCAGGGCGGAGTAAGCACTGATGGTGTGGGCACTATAACAAACAACAATCAAAAAACCTTAGCTCAAACATGTTGCTTGCAACACCTAGGAAAATGGAGATGATCTTACTTGTCAACTACCAGCAAATATATGTTTTTTAAAACTAACATATTCCGTAGAGTAGTAATCTTTTACATTAACTTTTTTTTAACAGTGCATTTTTATTAAGCAGTGGTTGTTAACATGGACCATTTATGCTGCACAGAATAGAAGGTGAGTTTCTATATACATTTTGTTTTAAAAAACGTTCACTGAATAAATGGTTTATTTGCTTCAAAATGCACCTACCAAACTCTAAGCCAGCATCTCCAACGGGTAGCTGGGGAGCTGTGGTAGCTGTTTTATATGGAGAACATCCTAAGACATAATTCAGTAAATTTTAAAACCGCCTTGCTGCCTTGTTACCAGCAATGGTAAGTTAAAGAATTGGCAGCCGTCCTAACCAATTCCAAAGTAACACACTCAGGGGCATATGTACAAGTCCCTATCGCCACAGGAATGTCACTTTTTGCGACTTTCCTGTGGCGATAGGGGCTTCGCATTATTTACAAGGCAGCGCTTAACATGGCTTAACACTGCCTTGTAAATAAGGCTCCCATTCATGCTATGCTTAGAGTGAAAGGGGAGGGCAATGGGTGTTGCTGTGTGCATTCAAACACAACACCCATTGATTCTGACGCTGTCTCCTATTTACAAGGAAGGTATAAATAGGAGGGAGGGAAAACCTGGTCTTATCGTGGCGCAAATATTTCATTTCTCCTCGTTTTTGCTGTTTTCATGTGTGCTACGTTGGCCACACATGAAATCATTTTTTTACATGCCGTTTTGCAACTTCTGTGTGTTCTGCATTAAGCAACACACATAGAAGTTACAGTATGGCATTAAAAGGTTGTTTATGTGCAGGAAGGTCCTCCTTCTTGCATGCAGACACCCTTGCACTATGGTGCAAGAGTACATGCGTTGGCGCTGAGCTGCTAAGTGTAGCGCCAGTACAGGGGGAAAGGCAGAGCTGCACCATTTTCCTGTAAATATAGTGCAGCCCTGTGTTTATGAAGTGTTGTAGAGAGGCATTAAGCCAGGAAGGCTAACACCTCTCTCCGCCACTTCCCTTGTACATGTGCCCCTTACAGTGTTATCAACAGGGGTGTAACACAGGCCTCCACTTCCCCCGGGATGCGGGGGACCCTCGAGCTGCAGGGGGCCCCCTCAGCACCGTACTCAGGCCTTAGAGTATCATATTAAATACGGAGTTGGGGCCCCTTCAAGTACCTTGTAGTTAGACCCCCTCAACTTTCGTTATGCCAGTGTTTATCAACTGTATGAAGCCTGCAGCATAGCCAATCACCATCGAGCAAACGCCATGCTGAAGCAGGCACAGCACTGTGAGTCGCACTGTGTGTACACTCTCTGCAACAGTTGAAGCTGAAGTGTGCAAGTTTAACCGCATCGCTGCTGCGGTGATTTTTGCGCTACGCGGCTTTTTTCGAAAAGCCGCGTTAGATGACGAGCTCAGCTCATCATCTGCACACGCCCCCCGTGGCTGATGACGAGCTGAGCTCGTCATCAGCATCGAAGGGTTTAAGAAAGATAATCTGATGATCTTGTCTGATGTAGTAACTACTGTAACAGCTTTTAAATTAGTAGCTAGAGGTGATTTATATTGATCAAAGTTAGTTCTCATTAGTGAAACGTTTGGAGACCCCTGCTAAGGACCTCTGCCTTTCAAGACTTCAACTGTTGACAGCTTCTGCAAGGATCCCAGGAACTGCCTGTAATGAATGGGAAAGGGGACATTTTTCTTGACGTGAGGTCCTAGCACAGCAGTCCACTCCTGTTCTTATGAGGTCAGTCTGGAACGGAGCAGAGTGAAAAGGTCCAAAGTTCAGCACAGGCTCCACCTTGTAAAACAAATAAGCTAGCTCTTACCTTGAAGATACCAAGAATTCAATAATGTGTGACTCCTAAGAGTGAACAAGGCCACATTGTCTATAAGCATTGACAAAACAAATAGATCTTGCCTCGGCAAGCTTGTGCAATGGTCACTTTATATAATGTTTTGCAAGTATGCAAAAAATGGTTTAAAAAAATAATGTTGATAACTAAGCATGGCCACCATGTGCTTGCAATGCAAATTTTACATTTGAAAACATTTACTTGCGTGGCTATTTTTGCTTGGGAAGTTGTTTAAATGCAAAGACTTTCAGTTTTACAGTTCATTTTTTTGTACTTACTTGTGTGGGAGGCACGAATAAAGAACGACCTAGCCAAGCTCTCATATCTCAGGAGGGTGTAAATTTGCATTGCCATCTAAAGGCTAGGAGATGGAATATAAATCTCCATCTAAATGGGCCCCCTACGTGCAAGCGAAATAAATAATCTGCATTTGAAATTAACGTAAAAAATTAATTAAACAAAATAGCTTGCTTTGATCCAATTTTGTCTCTAGGAGAAATGTCCTATTTTTAGGTGGATGAGAACAGACTGGGCAGGCTTCTTACAGTTATTCAAAGTGAAGAGTGCCAAAGGGCAAAGTGGAGTGACCCACCGGATCCATGCTGTATGCCGTGGTGGATAGAAGCAAAACCTAAATGATAACTTAACAGATGAATGACATAAAGCCTGTCAAAGTATGTATATTATGTACGATTTTTTTAAACAATATTCTGGTGAGACAACTTAAGCTGTCTCAAAAGCCAGACCTACAAATGTGATTGTTCACTCAAAGTGAGTGATATGCTCCTGACTTGATAATGTATGATCGTATTGCCTCAAGCTTAACACCAACTGGAACTCAATATTTCAATATTCCTGAAAAGATGCAACTGGTGGAGTGAAACTGTTGAAATTCCAACAAACTGTGAGTTACACATGTCTAGTTATTCATTTGTAGCAAAACTAACCATAACCAAGTGTATATCCATGAGAGGATAGAGTGCCATTATTCAAGAGACTGTGGTAATAAAATCATATTTTCGGCATGTTAGCAACATGCATATCATGAATATGAGTCGAAAGATGAGAACGTTGGAATGGAAAAGTTAAAGAGGAGAACTGACCTACACCAAGAGAGAAGGAGCACAAATAAGGGCACACACTCAGGGCAGGTGGTTAGATTTGAAAGATGTGATACGATGAACAGAAAGGACAGGAAGGAGTGAAATTCACAATTACCCTAGAATTGACATTAAGCAAAATTTGAAAAATTGCTCAAAATATTTCAATGGGTAATTTTGGGTAAAGATATTTTCTGATTGAATCAGTCACTTGCCGGTATCTCAAGAAACTTTTTAAAGTCAGGCAAGATATTGACCAATCCCATTATGGCCCTCATTACGATAGTGGGTGGTCAGACCACTGTTCGCTATTGCAGCAGTCAGGAGATCGCCTGACTAGCAGGCGGCAGTCCGACTGTTGCATTATGATGCAACCGCCGGGCTGGTAGTCACAAACTTCTTCTTTTCATGGCAGCTTGTGCTTCGGCCCAGAAAAAGGGCCACAGCACAAGCCACTGTGAAAAGGAGCACTTCCTCCATGTACATGGACCGTGTGCCATACACCATGTAGTGCATGACACTCAGGGCATGGAGGTGCATGGCGGCACTACAGTGGCCTATGCCAGACAGGGGCCCTGTTTTGGCCTACAAATACTGTTTCCAACAGACATTTCATGGTTGCTCCCGCCATAAAAAGGCTTATGGTGGTGCATGCCTTGGCACTGCCTCATTCCGGTCTATGAATCCGATCACTGATCCTGGCGGATATGGCAGTCCCCCCCACCCCCGACAGATGTGGGTCCAATCGCGGGTATTGTACTTCTGCAGTCAGTCCAGCGGGCTGTTGGCAGTGTGTCCACCACTGACGGCCTGTTTGTGTCTGGTTCAGCCGCCATCACAATCAGCTCCTTTGTTTTTGAAAAAACAAGGAGATGATGGACGGAGTGCTGAAACTTTTCAGACACTCACCCCAAGTCACAGATCTGGGTTAAATCCATCATCGTTCTTTAGTTCAATTCACCACCCCAGTTTACACCCAGCTATGTGCAAATCAATCTTGACCCTGTTCTTCAAGAGAACAGTCCAGCCCGAACTGCCAAGCCATGTTTTCTCTGGACTGGAAACAAGCATCCTGGGACCGGTTTCAGGGTAACACCCCACATAAGCCAGGCTAACTTGAATCCAGTGGCAAAATGAGCAAGGGACCCAAATCGGCATATCCTGATAACTTAGGGTAATTTAGGGCCAGCAAAGCAAACACAGGGAGATGGTGGACGGAGTGTATGCCACTCACCAAAGTTTTTTGTTTTCAAAAAACAAACTTCCAAATTGAGAGTTTGTTTTTGAAAAATACAAAAATCAAATCACCCTGACAACCTGGTAGTTTTCTCCCAGGGAGTGGGGGTAATTTTCACTTATTTGCATTTGGAATCAGACAGCAATAGTACATCAGACATGTCCACTTTAAATAGTGCGATGGTCTGATACACATATGCTAATTGCCCCAGTACCATCGGACTATCGATGTAGGATTTTAGAGGGCTGAGCAAGCAAGGGCACTGCTATCAGACACATAACTGTTTGCCCGATTTTAAGTAGGACAGTGGAATGTCAGTTTGATGGACAAGGCACTCAGCCACCCTTGTGGCGGAGTACCCTGTCCACGAATTTCTAAATCAGGCCCAAATATGGTTGCAGAAAAAACAACGGGGAAACCCTGGATCCCTCAGAACCTGAATAAATACGGACAGCACTGCTTCTTCAATATGCAGTTAATTTGCTGAGTACCTCCCCGAACACGGTTAATGTTTGTGAGAAATTGGGCTGTTGGTTGACTGGGAGGTGAGACCTGGTAAAGCATCAACCACAATCTTTGCCAGGGTGAGGCACAAGACAACCCTAAATTAACCTGTGCCAAACTTTCTGGTCGCTTGGCACAGAACAGTCATGCTTAATGTAGAGGTAATGTGAAAAGTATTTGTGCAACCCTTCAAACAGTACCAAACTGAATACATCACACATAAAAGATCCTTCACCAAGTAAGAAAAATAGAGTATAATTTAATAAACAAAACAAGACTAAAGTACAAGCAATCCAATCAGTAGAACTGGATTTATGAATTTCTAAAGATTTTAGGTTATAACAGTGCCAAAAAGCATAAAGTGCCAACTAGGGCTAGCAGGTTGCGCTGGACTGGGTCAAAGTCACACTTTCAGACCAACTGCAATGGAGCGCAGATCGGCAACAGTCACCAGGTTAAGCCTGTTGAATATTACCTTGCTAAATTCCATGCCAAGGGTCCAGTTCACATTGGAGTGAACCGTGAAGAGCAAGGAGAGCATGGCAGAAGGCTGCTGGCATAGCGTGAAGATCAGGCCAAGTGTCACAGACTGCCATTGCTGGAACTTCACATTAGCGGTTCCCACAGAGGTCGATGCTGTAGTGTGATGAGTCATGCTGATGGAGCTTCAAGCTGAATCGCAGTGCGAGCTGCAAGGTCTTGGTGCAAACTGTCCTGTTCGCGGTCACATAGAGCCCAAAAGCTTGAATTATGCTTGCTGAGCTGCACCAGAGTGCAGCACCTGAGGGGCACCGCTTGGGGGTCAGGAACTCACTATAGCTGGGTCCAGGGACTGGTGCAGGATGTTGGGAGCCTTTTATGTACTTGAGTCTCATATTAGGAGCCCAGCAGACTAGCTTGGGATTCTGGGTCCAAGATGAGGTTTCGGATCCAGTTCTTCCTCTCCATCAAGTCAGCCCAGCTGGGCAGCAGTTTCTTTAGTGTTGCAGTCCAGCAGTGTGGCAGTCTTTCAGCAGCACATCAGTCCTTATTCCTGGTTGAGTAGCCACAGCTCCAGAAGTGGTCTTAAGAGTTGGTGTCTGAGGTTCTGCTTTTACACACAGTTGTGCCTTTGATGCGGGGAAAAGCTTCTAGAGGCATGATTTTGAAATGCACAGGAGCCATACCTTCCTGGCTCCAGTCTAACTACAGGGGGTATGCAGTGCTTTGGGTGAAAACAGGACACAGTGTTTTCAAGTGTAAGTGGAGATGGGCCCAGATCCTCCCTTCTATCCTGTCAGTGATGGCCATTCCAGTCACAGTTAAGCTTCCCCTGCCTGCTGTCTAAGAGGGACATACAAGGCCCACCTAACAGCTACACATAGTCACGTGACCCATAGAAAGGCTGCATGCACCAAATGGCTAAGGCGAGAAAATCAAGAAGGTTGAGTGCGCTACAGGAGTGTAGGCGCATCCCTGTGGTGGGCACACTTATTCAGGTTCTCTGTGTAGAAGACACAATAAATTCCAAAAGGTTTAAAAAAAAAAGTTCCAATATTGAATTTCTGAGGTTTATTAGAAGTTTTTCATTTCATAATTTCCTTTTTCATTTCAACATGATCATCAAATAATCGATTCAATCAACATAAAGAAGGCTCCGATGCATTTCACATTCGCAGAAATATCACCAACAAAGATTTAGACACCTTAAAAAACATTGCTAGAAACCCTTCCATTAAGTGTTTGAAAGCAGACAAGGGAGGAGCCCTTGTCATCCTCAACACGCAGTTATATGACCAACGTATCACTGAACACATCTTGGACCCCGACGTCTCCTTACCTCTGGAAGGAAATCCCACTAGTGAATTTAAAACGGATCTGGTGAAAATCATAAACAAAGCAGCTTCTGACGACATCATTGATGATAGGACTAAAAAATACTTGACAGTTGAATATCCTAGAAGCCCCACTATCACCATGCTACCGAAGATCCATAAAAACCTAATGGATCCTCCATTTCGACCAATTGTCTCGACCAGAGGCTCTATTCATGAACCAACGGGCAAATTCATAGACCGTTACTTGCAACCCATGGTCTTAAACCTGCCTAGTTACATTAAAGACACCACGGAGTTCATCAACAAACTATCCTCCTTACAAGTTAATGAGAACGAAAACTTAATTCTGTGTACAGCAGACGTTAAAAGTCTATACACTTCCATCCCACATGAGGGAGGGATTGCTGCAGTGGAACAAGCTCTACTACAATCAGATATTGACGACTCCCTGAAAGCCTTCATTCTTGAACTTATGATTTATACCTTGTATCACAGTTATTTTGTACAAGAACAGAAATGGTACCTACAAATGTCCGGGATGGCCATGGGCAATTGTGCGGCTCCCACCTATGCGAATCTGTATATGGGCAATTTTTAATCTAACCATATTTACGGAAACCAAACATGGACTGACAACCTTAAACTTTACGTACGATACATAGATGATCTATTCTTTATTTGGAAGAACTCACAAGAAAGCCTGGAACTTGCTTTGATGAACCTCAATTCCAAGGATGATCCCATAGAGTTTACGTGGAACATCAATAACCAAGAGATCGCATTTTTAGATGTCCTCGTCAAAATCACCACTCATGGAATTCAGACTGATTTATTTCGAAAACCCACCGATGGCAACAACACCCTTCTGTACAGTAGCTTCCATCAGAACTCCCTGAAAAAACACCTACCATACAGCCAGATGCTGAGAGTCACCCGGATTGTGTCCGATCCAGACACTAGATTGAATCAAATTCAAGCGATGGCATCTAGATTTCAGACAAGAGGGTACCCCGAGGAAATATTGAAGGAAGCCATGGAGAGGACTACCGCCACTTCTCGAAATGACGCTCTCCGGAGCAGCCATAAAACCGATCAACAGAGGATGGTCCTAGTATCTAAATACTCCACAGTGAGCAATATTTACAAGAGCATCATTTTGAAACACTGGCGCATCCAGGCATCTGAACCTGACTTTGGGAATCTTTTTAAAGAACCTCCAATTTTTGCGTACACCCGTCCTAGTAACATCAAAGAAATCTTATCCGGAACCAATCCCAACACCATTTCCGTCAAGCACACTGGCACACGTCCCTGTCATCATTGCAATAATTGCAATAACATTATTAAAGGAAATAACATCAATCATCCCATGAGAGGTCACAATATCAGACTAAACGTGGATGCCACTTGCGATTCTTCTAACCTCATCTACCTGCTTAAGTGCCCTTGTGGCAAAATTTATGTGGGCAAAACCAGTAGGAAAATAAAGATCAGATTGAATGAACATAAGTCGAACATTCGCACCAAGAACACTAAGTCCAATGTAGCCACTCACTTCAGTGAAGCAAATCATAACGTGGCCCAATTGAAGTATATGGTCTTAGAGATCGTTCCCAGAATTGAAGGACGGGACAACAACAAGTTTCTCTTGCAGAGAGAAACGACCTGGATATACAGACTCCAAGCACAGAAACCGTGGGGTCTCAATGACCGGACTGAATTAAGTTGTTATTTATGATGCCCCCCGTGGCACTGTATTGATGCTGTACTCTTTGCCTTTGCTGATTGTATTTACAGCATGCTAACCGTTGCCCTCCCTTTCTTGACTCTTTCATTTAACACTCTCCTGTCCCCTTTCCAAGATGGCTGCCCCATTTCCCTTTCTCCCAGTCCTTTGTTTATCTTGTTTACCCTCGCTTTGAATCCCGGAACTCCGCACTTGCTTCACGTGAGTCCAGACTGCTGAACCCGCTAACCACACACGAGTGCTGACACTCGCCGTAGTAAGTTACTTTCCGCTTTAACCAGCATCTCCTTCTCGTTTCCTTTACCCCGTCCGTAGTTAACGAGACTCTTGTTACCCTTCCCTTCCAGCCCACACTTCCCATGCGAAGTTTATCACGTAAGCCTCGTTTTTTGAGGATTGTTTATTATCTTTTCCTCCAGGTTTCTTTGGGCCTGACGAGACGTTCTTGCATGTACTTTACAAATCATTCTTTTGATTCGGGTTATTTTTTTTCACATTTTCTGTTGCAGTGCTCCTTGAAAAAGGACTTGGTTAGTCCGAAATGCATCGGAGCCTTCTTTATGTTGATTGAATCGATTATTTGATGATCATGTTGAAATGAAAAAGGAAATTATGAAATGAAAAACTTCTAATGAACTTTTTTTTTGAAACCTTTTGGAATCTATTGTGTCTTCTACACAGAGAACCTGAATAAGTGTGCCCACCACAGGGATGCGCCTACACTCCTGTAGCGCACTCTACCTTCTTGATATTCACCGACGCACCGGAACAGTTGCGTCACCTGTAGGAGCACCTTGAAATCCATTACTTCTATTACACCTTCCCTGAAAATCATACAACTACTCAAGTAGTGCGCTGTGCCTATTTCTATTTCACCCTAAGGCGAGAAAATGCAAACATTCTAAATGTCCACATTGGAAGCAAAGTCATTAGGCAAAAGACCGCCTTTCATTAAAGAAAGTGCATTGATCTCCTGCAAAGACATAGACTGATCCGACATCGAAAGCATGGAACTAATTGCCTGCCGCTTCATGGATTTAATTCATTCAGATCTTTTATATACAATTGACAATTGATTTGTTGGAAGTCTCATGCCGCAAGTCACTTTAAGTTTCCAACAGTTCTGAGCTCCGTGGATTACCCCAAAATGAGTGTAAGATTCAAAACACGTCAACAGTGTTTAGAACCAGGAAGTGCACTTAAAAGACATTACTGGAACACAGGGAATGAGTTGATTGAATTGTACAGTGGACATATCACTATTAGTAGCTTGTCCACCCATAGATTGTTTTTGCACCATCTGGTTATGGCCCAATATGGAGGAGCTGTTAGTAATGTTGAAGTGATTGAAGCTCCCGTTGGGCCTCCACATTTAGAACCGGGGTACACCTGTTGTTGTTGATGCATAATAATTTGATGTTGTTATTTGTGAACCTCAGGCGATATTTTTATGCTATGTTAAATGTTGTGTGGGCGATTGACATTAAAAACGGTTGATGTATTGTATGCTATGTTTGTTTGCAGTTTCATTGTCTACGACTATTTTCAGAAAATTAATGTATTTTGTTGACTATGATGAAAATAAATGCTGATCACAACAATTGACTTGCGTGATCATGAAGGTAAACACTGATCTTGTGAAAGCATAGTTAGTATTGGCATATGTATATCTGATAACTTTCTAAAAGTGGCATTTTCAAAATTGTATCTTAAAATTCAAAACAAATGTGTATAAAAGTACGCTTTAAAGCTATTTGCCTTGTATTGTTTATTTAGAAGCGTCAGCAGCACACCAGCAACAAAATCAGCCACTTCCGCAGTGAACCTTGACCCCACCAGGCCACCCCAGCGAAACGCCCAGTAGCCAGTTTAGCCCTTCTTGCAGTAGTGAAGCGACTTTAGGAGTGTTTTACTACCAGGACATGCAAAACATAAAAGTACATATCCTACTTTTTTAAATACACTACACCTTGGATTCTGAGCAGTTCAAGGCCTACTGTAGGGGTGACTTATATATATTTAAAAGGAAGTTTTTGGCCTGGAAAATGGTTTATTTTCTGAGGTCAAAACGAATGTTCAACTTTGCACACACAGGCTCTGTAATGGCAGGCTGGATACATGTTCAAAGTGCTACTTAAGTGGGTGCCACGATCAGTGTTGCAGGTCCACTAAAAGAATTTAGTTTACAGGCCAGGGCACGGGTAGTGCCATTGTACTATGGACTTACAAGTAAATTAAATATATGCTAATTGGGTGTAAGCCAATATAACATGTTTTAAGGCAAGAGCACTGTAGGAGAGTAGGGTCTGCTTCCTATGGTTACCCCCACTTTTTGCTGTGATTCTCTGGTTTTTCGACTTTAGTGTGGCTGTGGACCTGCTAATCAGGCCCACAGTCCAGCTGTTCTCTCTCTAAATTGATACCATGTACTTTAGGTACATACCAGAATGGTTACTGGGTCACCCTTGTGAGCCTCTGTATAGTGTACCCTAGGTACCCAGGGCATAGGTGCACCCTAGGCCTACCGGGGGCTACAGCATGTATTGTGCCACCCCTGGTTAGCCTTCCAAACTGACACCACAGGTCTGTTCTTACAGCCTGGTAAGATGGTGTAATCACCCCTTACTTAGATATAGGATACCTTTATCTATATACCTATGTAGACACATATACACCTATAAGCCACTCCTAAGGCAGACCTCGACAATCCTGGAGGTAGAGTGCTTGGTTTTAAGTGAGAAGGTGCCCTAGCATGAGCAGAGCCCCTCTGCAGCTTTTGGAACCATCTCCTTATAGCTGTTCTATGATATGGCCATACCATATACTCTTAAGTTCATTATATTCCTAGCGGTTAATGCTAACTTTGATTTGGCTTTATCAAAACATGTCATGTAAGGTGTCAAACACTTTGCAATACTACCCCCCCCCCCCCACCAGTTCTGGTGGTGGGGGAAGCATTCCACCCTTCTAGAGGGAGAAGACATGTAACCACCCCCACCCCAGGTCCACCCATAGGAGGGACTTTAGAGTTAGTCCAACCCCTAAACTTGCTATAAGTATAGAACCCCAGTCCCTAGGACTTTAGATTACCCTGGACGAATCTCTGCAACATATATCCTGGACCTTCGACATTCCAATTTTGACTGGAAGGTGGAATAAATCTCCCTTGTGGTCAAGGAGTGACCACCCTGTTCAAACAGGCACCAACAGCATCTTTGCCAGTCTGCATTTTAGAGGCTCCCCACCGGATCCCGAAGAATCTGTGACACAGGACATGGACTTCCAGACATCTCTGACCTCGACCTATGCTCACAGCAAAGCTGAGACCTGTGGCGGACACGAGAGACGTGGGACCGGGAACTCCTGGATATCCTGCATTTTGCTGCCTGCACCGACTTCCCAAGGTATCCTTAAGTTGTGCATTGGAGTGCTTGAAGCCCCATCCCAGAGCACCTTTTGTACCAAAGATCAGAGGCCCACACTCCACGAGTGTCCAGTGGGCCTGCTTTGTGCATTTCAGCTTGATGCGTCTTTGAGGTTCCTAGTCTGTTTGCTAGTGAGCCCCCAAGAAGATAATCCTTTGTTCCTACTTGCTTTCCTAGTTGCTCCAGGCTTGCTCGAGCTTCCCTGCAAAGGAGAAGCGCCACAGACCTTGCTGTAGCACACCAAAGCCAATCTCAACATCCTGCTTGGGTTGCGTTTGCCAAGGTTGGTTGGGTCCAATTTGGATACGGACACCGCAGTCAACTAGATCCTTTTTGGGACAGCTCGAATCCAGCTTCTGGTTGTCGTCAACGCCTCCTGGACCTCGTGGCTGAAGAGATAATCTTTACCTTTTCACCTGAAATCACCCGACATCTGGTGGCATCTCTCTATCGCTGCCTGGTCACTGGCTAGTGTCTCAGACTCTGTCTCCTCTGCTTTCAGGTTCTTGAGATCTTTGATCCACCCTTGGATCCACCTGGACACTTTTCCTCTGGTCGCCTGCAGCACTTCTTCGCAGCTCTCCATTGGAATCGACGACGAAACCCAGCACCAAAAGACACCTATGCACCGGCTTCTGTGGGTGAGCTAACACGAGTACTCTGGTAGTCTCAAGGGTATTGACCCTCCAAGTGTCTAAGTCTAAAAGGGTTCCATCATAGTTCATTTAGAAGTGCCCTTAAATTGAAAAATTGTAACTTGTTTGTTTCCCATGGAAAGTTATTGGTAACCCGCAGCTGTGTTTAGACACTGCACGCGTCTCCCGTGGACCTCCTACATCCTAACGCTTGGTTGTTCCTAGAAGACCCAGCGATTCTACAGGCCCTAGGCCTGCTTTCTACTCCTCACGTGGTTCTTATACCACTATTTTAGTATATGTTTTGTGAGGCCCCTAGGGCAAAACGTATACTGTGCAACTTATTGTATGCTATTTAAGTTCCTTGTATTGTACTTTTACCTCTGACCTCATTAGGAGTCCAGAGGGGTTGTGTTTAGAATAAATAAATATATATTTGATATATACCTTGCGTGGTGTGCTTTCATTTGGTACTCAAGAGATTATAATTGGTAAAACAACTAGCTTAATTCGCTCTCTGAAGTCTTAGCCGGAAGACTGCTGGCCATTGTTACCCCAGGATAGCTTTCTATAAGGTTGACTTTACAACCATCATCAATAAGGGTTGATTGGACTGGTGCAAGGTGCCCACTAGAACTAGTGGATATCATATACCAGGCCAACTTCTCATTAAGCACAATCACTTAGTAGTAGTAAAGTGTGCAGAAGCCAGGCCTAACAATGCTGTTTTGCTGTTTTACTTTTTCATGATAGTATCAACATTTGAATCTGCTATAAATGTTTGATTATATAAAAGTTGTCCTCATTGTGGCCTTTCTAATGAAACTATGTTTAGAAAGGATGGAGCCCCACTCTCCTTGAATCAGTAATAGGTGTATTGAAATGCTCTATGTTAGAAGCAAAATATGGTTAGCCGGCCCTATTGGAAGAAAATCAAGGATGAGCAGAGCAAGAGAACTCATTCAAAACTACAGGTTGGCCAGAGTGTGATCAAAGGTTAACCTCCAATGCAAAAGCAACTGGAAGGCCAGGAGTTAGGAGTTGGAAGACAGTTTAGAGTGACTAAACAATACTGTGTTACTGGTAGCAGAAAATAAGTGATTCTTTTGCATATTGGGATTAGAAAAGACAGTCCTAAGAGTGGGGGGGGGGGGGGGGGGGGGGTGAAGAATCCGAATGTATAAAGTAGGAAAGTAGGATGTTGGATAAGACACTCAAGAAAAAGGAAAAAGCAGCCAAACATGGTGGACGGAGCTAGGTTGCAGGGCAGTTAGCTCGGAGCTCCGGGCACTACATGCAGCTCCCTTCACTCACCTGCACCTTGACATTAGTCACCTTTTGGTGTTTGGACACCTGAGTGGGGAGCTTCCACCTATCGCTCCTTTTGTTGTTTCCCAGAGGGGATACAGAGGAAATGGAGGACATGTGTGGGAAAGTGGAGAGATGCCTGCTGTGCCCGGAGATGAGCCAGGAATAAGAGAGGTGTGTGATTGATTGGCATGCAGCTGGGCTGCAGTATGGTGGATGACGCTCTGTCAAATGTTTCAGTCTCCCTGACTCCAGCCAGGCACAGTGTGCAGCTTCTACAGCAGTTTGGTGTATGTGTCACCAGGAGGCTGAGCTGCGAGGATGATGAAAAACTAAGGGATAAGGAGGGAGGAGATGTGGGGTGCAATGCAGGTCCTGAGATTGCTTTAAGTCCCCTGTGAGACTTTTCTGTAAAACTGATTTACTTGGCACCGTCTATGCCACTGCAACAGCCTCAAGGTATAATGGATTGTCTTCTGAGAACTGTAAAGTGTACGCAGCTGCCCATTCTCCTCCTTCCCTCCCCTCTTTTCCACCGTTCTTTGGCAAACTCCTTATTTATTTATTTATTTATTTATTTATTTATTTTTTACATTTATAGAGGGCACTGTTACCCGGAGGTGTCCTGGCGCTGATGAAATGCTTCAAAAGTGTATAAACCGACGGGATTACTGTGTAAACAACCAAGTCTTAATGCCTTTACTGAAGGTCATAAGATCAATGTTTCAACTCTGTGTTTGTGATGAATGACTTTCCCCCTGGCTGTAAGCACTACAGGTGTGCGAGGAGCCCTAAATTTGATGAGTGCTTTTCTTTCTGTTTTGCACTCAGTTGTCATTTACGGGCCTCAGGGAGGGGAACTTAACACAAGGGGGCAGCGCACCCCCGGTCTAATAGGACCCCCTCTTTCTCCTAATCTTACTGGACAAGTAATGGCTTGATGGGACACAAGAGGATGCTGGCTAAATCGAGATGAGAGCCAGCAGGTCATCTAGGACTTAGCGGCTGAAAGAGCAGGAGCAATAATACCCACAGGTTCAATTGGAGAAGAGGGAAGGAAAGGTCAGATGGAGCCATTGATTTTGAGACCAGGGAACTGGAGCTCCACTTCACTAGGGACTATGTTGGAGCAGGGAAAGTGGGTTCTACTGCACCATCAGGCTCTCTCACCCACGGATAGATAAAAATTGCTGAAACGAGTACTGAAACCAGTGAAACCATCGGTGTAGGTCAGGACAATCTGTCCGGGAAGCAATGAGGAGATACCCCTGGAGACTCTGGGATCTGCCATAACTTTGACAGATGAGAGAGTGCAGCTCACAAGTAAGGGGATCTTGGGAAAGAATACAAGAGAAAAGATCTGACAGGTCTGCCTGCTTTAACTAGTCTGTCGCTGCTACACAAGTCCCTTCCTTTTTTACAGACCAAGAAGCGTAACGTAGTGGGCTTAACAACATCCTCCGCTCGACAGAATACTTGAGCAGAACTGAGCCGGTAGAGAGACCAGGAGTATGCATAGTATACATTAAAGATCTGTGAGGGGAGTGGCCAAAATCAGATACAAACCTAGACACCCAGCAGATTCTCTGTTTTGACAGAGCTCACAGTGGCCACCAGAAGCCCAGGTCTAGAAAGGGTGGTGGCCCAAGTGGAAGAGAGACCAATGAGAGGGTCACATCGGCTTCAGACTGGGGGGGGGCTGGACTCAGCTGGCTCAAATTGCTCAATTGCCTCTCTCTCTTCAGGCCTGTCCTCAAGGTAGATGCTCAAGTGCATCTTTCATGAGATCACAATGGTAAAGAAGACCCATACTGAACAAGTCCCTCATCTGGTGAAATTGAGCTCTAGATGAAAAAATTACATCTTTTATGATCAATCAGCAAAAGATGGAAGAGCGCCTAACGACTCTAGAGGAACACTCAAAGTTTAATATCAGCAGATTGAACAAACAAATTTGATCTTTGTTCAGAAAGTGTGAGGGCTTGGAGAACCGGTCCAATCGGTCCAATTTATGGATAGTAGGAGTCCCTGAGGGCTCTGACTTGTTGGAGCCAGGCATGGGAAAATGGCTTGGTTAACTATTAAGGGCATCATTGGACATGGAAAACTGCAGAGTTCCCTGCTCAAGGTCTTTCGATAGTAAGGGCTCATTGGGTCCCAGCAAGCACCCCCAAGAAAGGCGCAAGGCAGAGGACAATCATCACCCACTTTCAAAACTGTTGGATAAAGAAGTCAGTTTTTGGTGTTGCTAGAGCAAAAAAACGAATTTCCTCGGATAGGGGCTTCATTTTTTAATTTTTTCCAGACTTAGCCTGGGAGACTGCTAGAACACAGAAAAAATTCAGGACCTTGCTGTCAGAATTCAAGATTTTAGCCATTCCTGCAGCTATGCCCAGCCTGTCCTTAAGGATCAATTAGAGCATGAACTTCAATGACTTTTCAGACTCAAATGAAGCTCGAGATTTGCTCTCCACTCGTAAGACTTCTCTGGCAGGGAAGGGGAGGGTCCTGAAGTATGGGGGGGCTAGGGGCGTTGAATATCATGCCCCAGGAGTGGTTGAGGCACCCATCTGTTTGTGAGGGGTCGACTGCATACATAGCGTTATTTTAGAAAACACTGTACAGCTACATCAGGGTGTCTTAGGTAATTAGGTAGTGTTGCAAAACTGTTCCCTTTTTCTTGTATTCCCTCAATCAGGTGCAGGATGGGTGTGGGGGTATAGGGTAGGAGGGGAGCACTACCCATGGCAGGATAAGCATGCATAACAACAATGCATCCATGTGATTAGGGTGGGGAGAGTCTGCTTCGCAACCAGGCAGGCCCAAGAGGGCGGAGAGGGTGTGGGGAGGGAGGAGGCAGGGGAGGGGAGGTGAAAGAGGCAGAAAATGAAAGGTGATTGTGTGGTATTAGAGCGGAGGGTACACAAGGGTGTAAAGTATGTGGAATGGGAATGTTTCTTTTTAATTGTTATTGTGGAGCTCGCTGTTTGGTTGTTTGAAATGGCAGGACAGAGGCAATGGGTCCTATAGAAAAAATGGGAGTCTTGTTGTAGTCAATGGCTGATTTACAGTAGGTTAGCTTTAACGCTAATGGGCTCAATAACAAGGCTAAAAGAGCTGCCACATTTGCACGGCTGAACCAATTTAAGCCCAGGATTGTTTTAATACGAGAGATCCACTGGGGTTCAGGAAGGGAGGAGGAGAAATAGAGACATCTGGGTACATGGGATGTATTATTTTCCTCAGCTAGTATAACACAGAGAGGTGGTAAAGAAAGATGAAAAAGTGAAATATATTCAAGTAATTAAGGATCATGTGAGGCATTGAGCCATTCTCGCCAATAGAGGTGGGGATGCACATGATCAATGTAGGATGTCAATATGGCCCAGTTAGCAATGTCGCCAGCCACCTTCAGGAATTGACATGATCACCGGGGAGTTCATTCTGGGTGGGGATTTTAATTTGTTGCCAGCCCCGGCTCTGAACTTCGCCAATGAATTATGCACCCAGCACAAAAGACATACAGAGAGAGTATTTAGAGATGTGTGTTTCCGTCTGGGCTCACGTGATACATGGAGATCACAAAATTCAGGGTTGAAATCACTTTGTTACTTTAAATGTTTTCTCTCCTCTTCTACGATGGGTCTGTTTCTAGCATAATTTTCCCTGGCTACTATAGATATATTTCACCATGCTGATAGCCTGTCAGACCACCCAGCCATAGTGTTTCGCTATTCAGTCCCTCTGTAGGTGGCTTTGCCCAGTTGGATTATGGATAAAACCATGCTTTTAGAGCTGGAGTGTCTGAATCAGGCGAGCACAGAGATTTTAAATGTTTTCCTTGTAAATCGTGCATTGGCAGAACCAACGGTAGCCTGAGAGGCGTTCAAATGCACTATTAAGGGGGATCTTTACCTTCATGACAGCATTCAGAGTTAAAAGGGATAGGAAAATGATTCATTCTTTGCAAATGGAAGCTGACAAACTATGTCTAGCTGCACTGTCTGGCAGTTCAAATAGTTTGCTGAGAGATAGATGGCAGGGAACAAAGGAGAGGATCAGAGACTTCTATCTCCAAAAAGAGCTGATGAAAAAGCAGACTTTTCAGGGGCAGGTATCTGAAGGAGAAAATGTAGGCTGGTTTTCAGCATGGCGAGCCAAACGGAATCTGATCATGCAGGTTAGAGATCCATGCACGGGTCAGTTTATTCATTGGGCTGAGGATATTAGGCATATCTTTCATCAATATTACACTACCCTGTACCGGGGGGAATAAGACTGAAGGGGCAGAGGGGGCTGGGGAGCAGGAAATAGAGAGTTTTTGGGAGGGTGTGGATCTGCCCTGACAACTGAGGCCTCCGCAAAACTACTTAACCAATTATAGAGAAAGAGGTTGAGGAGGCAATGGCAAGGTAAGGGTCCAGTGGAAGATGGTCTAGGCCCGGAGTATTATGAGGTTTTTTCAGAAAGTCTTTTAGGACCTCTGACTACTTTGTTTAACTGTCTCTTGGGAGGTGGACGGGTACCAGTTTCTGTTTTTGGAGGAGTCTTGATCAACATCCCTAAAAAAGGGAAAGCTGCAAATGACCCAAGGTTTATCGACTAATACGTTTTTTAAATACCGATTATAAGCTTTATGCAAAGATTCTAGCTAATCAGATAAGTATTTTTTGTCCCCAGCACTGATCTCTCTGGATCAAACAGGATTTATTAGAGGCTGTAGTCTGTTTACAAACACTCAGTTTATGGCTGATTTCATAATCTTAGTTTCAAGAGACTTCATGCCGGTGACCATTATCTTATTGGACGCAGGAAAGGTATTTCGAGGCATATTAGCAAGAACCTCGCTAAAATTATCACCGTTTTAGCGGCAGGAAACTGTTGCTAAAACGGCGATAATGGGCTTGATAATATGCTTTATAGAATTCCAATAGAAGCCCAGGTTAGATGTCCTGCACATCTAACCTAGGCTTCTGTTGGAATTCTATAACGCATATTAGCAAGCCCATTATCGCCGTTTTAGCTGCAGTTTCCTACCATTAAAACGGCTATCATTTTAACGAGGTTCTTGCTAATATGCCCCTAAGTTAAATGCAGATGATTCAGTGCTGTATTTAACACCCACATTGGACAACATAAAGAGGGCGCTGCAAATATTTAAGAGCTTTACAGTGTTGGGAGGTTATAAGATAAATAAGGCCTTGACAAAATGTGTACTTGTTATTGTCTCCTCAGGAAGTCTTCCCCCTCTTTTGAAATGGATTTATAGACTGGGTCCTAAGAGATATTTAAACATATATTTTTCTGAAAGTCAAGGAGATTTATTTCATGATAATTATAACCCAGTTTTAAGGAGGGTCAACAATCTGCTGACAATCTGGAGGCAACTTCTGCTTTCAATAACTGGTGAGATTGTTCCTATCAAGATGTTGATCCTTTGTTTTTATTCCCTTTCCTGGTCGTTTCATATAAATAAGACAATCATTTCATTGTCAAATTCAACTCATCTGTGTGAAACCAGAAACGTCCCGATCTAAACTGAGTATTTTACAACTGGCCAAGAACAAGGTCAGGTTGGAACTCTCAGATCTAGAGCGTTATTATAAGGCATCTTAAGCAGTATGGGTACACCGACTCTCCGTAGAATCTCCTAGCTTTTACAAATAGGTCATTTTCCTAATGTTGAAAGCCTTGAATATCCATGACCTATCCTGGTGTGTGAAAACCCCCCAAACTCCCGAAAAGAAGTGAGAAATAAAACATTATCACAATTCGTATTATGTAGGCAGAATGTTTTTTTAGGCAAGGTATACCTTGTTTCAATCCGGAAACCACGTTTGGCCGTTGTAGCTTTATGTCTCCTGGAGTATTTAAGGAAATTGTATGTGAATTGGCAGATTTAGGCATAGTGAAGAATAGAAACCTTTTTGAGGGCCCTGAGATTAAATGCCCACAGATGCAATTTTTGAGAAAAACACTTCACAGCCAACACCATTTTGTTATGTATGCCCAAATAAATGTAATACTAGTCAATATTAATGGGTTGGTTATCGAATCTTCTAAGGGGCTATTAAATGATTTGTTTAGGGAAGATCAAATTATTCTCTCGCTTCGATTTTGGTATCAGGCACTAAGCCCTGACCCTACACAGTTAATTGAAGCAGCAATAAGTAAATAGATGCAACATATAGGGATTGATATTAGTGAACAGCAGTGGGAAAGGTATTTTAGCTTCCGTGTTACCTGTTTTAGGGGTGCACATTTTCAGCGCCTGGCTTACTTTAACCAGTGGATGCTCTCCCTGACACCACTGGGCTCTGAATAAAATGTTTCCTTCAGTCTTTGAGAGGTGCCCAACGTGGAGCTCTGAGGGAGATTGGTTGCAAGTATTCTGGCCCTGTAATGCCCTCAAACTTGCTTGGAAAGGGATATTCAATGTGGTAAACCGGATAATTCAAGAAATTATCTTTTCCTCGCCGAGAGTGGCTCTTTTAGGCCTGGTGGATTAGCATTTCCATAAAACCTTGAAAGCTGGGAATTGTATTTGTGTCCCAATGTTGCTTGCACGGTCACTAATTACTACCCACTGGAAGTCTCTTGCAAGGCCCAGCTTCGATGGGAGACAAAAATGAAGAAAGTCAGTCAATGTGAAGGCAGAATGCACAGGTATGCTACATACCAAAGATATGGGAGAATCCGGACTAGTAAAGCACGCAAGAACAATGAGTAAACATAGGTGTGGAAGGGACAAAGTGTAGGCAAAAGCACTTTTAGTAGCAGTCAGGGAGGGGTCGGCTGAGCTGAGGGCCTCCTCTAGGAGCTGATGTGATAAGTCTGCACAGTCACTTTAGGGGGGAGGTCAGGGGGAGGGAGGCAGAGGAGGTGGGATCATGGCTTAATTAATAGACTTTGCTTTCCCTTTTTTTGTTTAAGACATTTTGTGGATGGGGCATGTGCTGAGGAGAACCAGTGTGGGGTGGGGTGGAAGACTCTATGGACAATTCTTTCTGTGGAGAGTTATTTGTTTGATCTACTTCATATGTGTCCCCTCCTATATGTTATGGAAGGACATTGTTTCTGTGTAATCACCTTTTCGCATAAAAAAATAAAAAAAAGAATGGACAAGCAGGGAAAGGGAAGAACAGTAGCATATTTGGATCTGGGGAGGTTGCCAGTGTAAGAGTGTAAAACCCATTCTGATGTAGGTGAAGAGCATTGATTGGGAGACACCATCGTGGCTGGTTTATGATTGACTTGTTAAAGCAGTTAAACAGAATTCCAAGTAGCTTACAACAGTATAAGGACCTTAGACTACATTGTGAGCAAAAGATGCACACGTCACTTTCTAATAATCGAGGAGAGTATTAATGGTTATGAATTAAAGGAATTTTATAATAATACGCTGCAAACAAGACGAATATATTCTCCTGTATTGTGGCAATATTAATCAATGTTTTAAGACAACTGATCATTACAAGAAATTATTTTTATTTTAAATTGCACATTTATTTTGTATTAATTGTAAAATATTGTGACGGTTTTTATTAACTTATAACAATAAACTTAAACTAAACTTGAACTAAGATTAACTTGTTAAAAAAATGATTTTCATTGAGATGGGACAAGATCTTAGCACATTAGCGCCGCAGCCTTTAGTCTTGGGAGCATGCCAAAAGTCCCAAACTGGTCTGCCATATGGATGGGCCACCGTCACTCCTCTATAAATGTAACCCACGTTGTAGTGATTAACTACTGTGTCCCACTCCCTTCACCTCAAAATGAGTCTTGAACAGAGGGCCTCTTAGTACAAAAAGTGAACTAGTACATATCTTAGAGATATTGGCCCAAGTGGTCCAACGCAGTACGGAGAATGACAGTGTTCATTTTCGACCATCAGTCAAAGGCACAAGTTGCGATTTATCAATTTAGATATCGGGTCTGGGTGGCAGACAATTTGCTCTGAGCGGGATGGTTAAGTGTGCCCACGTTTATCAGCAGCCGGCGACGACTCTATCTGATGCTCCTTCAGCTCGCAGAGGAAGCTACTTTCAAATTCCAGGTTCGCCTCCCCACACACATTGTTTAATCTCACTAACCTTCTGTTGTCTTTTTAAAATGAATTCCTGTTCAATTCTACCCAGACCTCCCCCTCGAGGTACCATTTATTCTTGCTTTCTGTCTCTGCACTAGGTTCATTTTTTACTGCTTTCACTCCTGTTTTTCACAGTTCTCCGCGATACTAGAAACCAGTCAATTTATTATAGCAGAAAAAGACTCAGGCCAGATTTACCAGTTTTACCAGCGGTGCAGCAGCCGCAAACGCTGCGCTGTGTGAGAAGAAAAGAGCAGGAGTGCTCCAGATTTACAAGAATATGGCACTCTCCTCCCCTCTCCCTAGTGGCGATGCAGAAATGTGCGGTAGTGCACCACGAATACATATTTGAACCATAGTGCAAGGGTGTCTCTGGGAGTCTAGCATCGGTTTCGTACAAGATGGATTCCCTTCCAGTATAAAATACTAGGCTTAGACTAATTACAAACCTTTTCCCACTTTGTATGTGTGCTTTACAGTGCAGCACACATGCAAAGTCAGAAAAGAAAGGAGAAATAAAAGCACTTCTCCTTCATAGCGCCTATCCGAAATGTACGCTATTTTCTGATGCTAAAGCTGGTCTGCTTTTTTAAATAAATAGGACTTAGCGTCAGAAACCATGGGTGGTTGCATGGGAATGCACATTCACCAGCCATGGCATTGCCCCTTGGCGCTAACTAATGTAAAGCTACTTTCAAGTTATTGTCCAGCGTAAAAGAGGTTTTACACTAGAAAGTAAAAAGTTGTACAAAGATTAAGCTGCGTGTTGCATCACTTTTGCGACAAAACCACAGCGTTAAATCTTAGTAAATAGACCCCTTAATAACTACTAAAAGTTAAGAAGATGGCTCTGTGACCTGTAAACGTGCTACAAAGTGGGTAGACATCAATTATGCCCCATTTTTTGGTACTCAAGCTGGGAGGTTTGAATTTGATTTCTGCTTTAAGTGTTGTACTAAATATACACTAACGCTTACACATAAAGTCAAATACACTGACATGCACAAAGATTCTCTGCATATCACAAAAAAAGATATAGTGAAACAGAAATACACAACAAAAGCAGGCATTTGCAAATAAACAAGCACTGGTAAACATAACAATTTGCATATACTCCCACAGAATGACTAGAGACACATAAAATACATGCACACCCACCAATTCCCCACTCTAGTCTATTTCCCCTTAATCTGTTCTAATTTAATCGATCAGTCAATAAATTAGGGTCTTATATAGCACACCTACTCACCCGTAAGGGTCTCAAGGAGCTGATGGGGGGCTGCTGAACCGTCTGGGTGCAGGGGTGCAGTCGAAGAGTCAGGTCTTGAGATCCTTTCTGAATTAGGTCAACAAGGGGGATTGTTTGAGGTGGGGAGGCAGAGTCTTGGCGGCGAGGTGGGAGAAGGATTTACCTTCTGCTCTGGTCTTGTGGCTCCGTGGGAAGGTGGGATGGTGGGATGGTGGCCAGGGCCAGTTGGGCGGAGTGAAGGTGTCTGGCAAGTGCGTGGAATGAGAGGCAGTGGATCAGATATGCGGGTCCTGCATCATGGAGAGCTTTGTAGGCATGTGTGAGGAGCTTCAAAGTGATTCTTATGTTGATTGACAGCCAGTGGAGTTCTCGCAGGTGTTGAGTGGATGCGGCTGCAGCAGGGAATGTTGAGGACCAGTTTGGCTGCGGCGATTTGAACATTCTGTAGTTTCCTGAGGAGTTTCTGGGTGAAGCTGGCATAGTGTGTGTTGTCTAAATCAAGTCTGCTGGTGATGAGTGCATGGTTGACCGACATTCTGCTTTCTGTGGGAATCCATCTGAATGTCTTTCGAAGCAGGCAGAAAGTGTGGAATCAAGATGAGGATACAGTGTTGATCTGGCGGTTCATTGTGAGCGAGGAGTCCAGTTAGATGCCGAGGTTATGTGCGTGGTCTGTGGGGTGGAGAGGGTTTCCAGTGTGGCAAGCCACCAGGAGTTGTCCCAGGCTAAGGGGGTTGGTCCCAGGATGAGTACTTAGGTCTTGTCGGAGTTGAGTTTGGGGCAGCTATCTTTCATCCAGGTGGCAACTGCCATCATCCCGCTTTTTGAGTTGATTCTAGTTTCTGTGGGTTTGTTGATGAGGGAGAGGATCAGCTGGATGTCATTGGCATAGGAGAAGATGTTGAGTTTATGTTTCCTGATGGTGGCAGTGAGGGGGGCCATGTAGATGTTGAAGAGGGTGAGTCTCATCCATATGCATATGTCCATAACATATGGTAAAATAACAGACCTTAAAATGGGACACCTAGACTACTTATAAAGCACAGAAACTCAAAATGTTCACAAAAATAAGCAATTGCATCCAAAAAATAAACTTGAGTGCACACATAAGTACAGTACAAACTCCCTTTGAAGTAAAACAAAAAACAAACACTTAAAAGTCCACAGACTATAACACTCCTGTGCCATGACAAATCCTAAACCGTCATGTTCAAAAATATGCACACACAACACAAGATTTATATAAATAATAAATTAACCACCTGCACATGTTTCTAAACCTGGGTGCAATAACTCATACAAAAATCAGAGACATGCACACAAACCGTCTCTTCTGTTATAAATGAACATCCCAGAAAAAAAGAACCTCCCTACCTCTTTTTACATTTAAGGTAGTGTGTGGTGGATAGTTGGCAGTAGTCCCTTGCTTTCCCTGATTTATGAAAGTGTCTTGTAAGGTAGGGCCTGTTTAGGACTTGTGCCTCACAGCGCATCGCCCATGGATGCGAGAATTGTGTTTGTCAGGTATTTGTAACCAAGGCTAAAATGCCTGGTTGGTTTGTCATAGACTTTGTCCAAGCACACCTGCTGACTTGGAGCTAGGCCCAATGGTCCCACCAGCATGTTGCAGCAGCAAGTCACAGAATTCAGAACCATAGCATAAAAAGGCCAATTGGACATGAGTTGAAATTAACAAAGACACAGACAGGAATAGGATTTAGGAGTTATTGACCGAAGGTTGTTGTGAGTTACAGGCAATGCCATTCCCCATTATGGGTGAGCGTGGCCATACCGGGGGAGTCGACATTCAAAGGGGCACACAGATCATACAGCAGTCGCCCTTTGATCTGGATCTAGTGAAAAAAGCTCTAATTTCACAAGCACTCTGTCAGTATCAGGATCAGTGCATGCCATCATAAAAACATAATCCACTCCTTCAAATGCCCCAAAGTATTCCGGGGCTTATATATTAGATTTGTGACGAAGCACAGCAAGTCACCCTGCTGTGCTGCACTGCATTACAGGGAAAGAGCAGGAATGCACTGTATTTAATGGAATATGATGCGTTTTTGTCCTTTGCCATCTGCTGGCACACAATGGGCCGCCTAGTGCCAATGTAGGCACCCTTGCAACACGGTGCAAGGGTACCTGCATTGCATACAGGATTGTTTTTGTGCAGGGTGGGACACCTTCCTGCATCAAACAATACTGGGTGGCATATTCCTCTTTCAATGTATGATGCATAATGCAGCACACATAGAAAGAAGAAACAAGGAGAAATAGAGACATTTCCCCTTGTAATGCCTCCCCTGGGAAGGTGTAAGATTTTGACTCATCCCCAGGTTTACAAGTTTGTGTAAATCTGTGGATTCTTCAAAATCCATGAGAACACCATGCAACATCCATAGAACTCCTTCCTAGGGCAGAGTAGGGCAGAGTAATGCAACGCAGCGCTGCATTGCGTTACTCTAGGGGTGTTTGACATGGTTAGAGATTCGCAGTAGGTCGCAAATAGACCTGCCTCTTCAATATTCTTGAGGCAGGTCACAATTTGCGACCCATTGTGATTAGCTATAATGACTAGGAAGGTGTCCTGATGGGGTCAGCAGACCACCTTGTCTGTGATTGTTTTTTAAATAAAGCAATATTTTTTTTTGTAATGCGGCCTGTTTTCCTTAAAGGAAAATGGGATGAATTTCAAAAACAAAAATGAAAAGCTACTGTGGGATCACTTCCCGCTCTTAAAAAATGTTGGCGCCCACATTCACAAAGGGGTAGCCCTTTGCATTTGCGAATGGGTTTGGTGGTAACTGCAAATGTTTTGCGACCGCACTCCAGGTGACAAAATATTCATCCATACCAGTGCTATTCAATATTAGGAAGGGATGCCCTAAACATACTCCTTCCTGATACCGAATCGCAAAAGCAGAATGCAATTTGGTAATAAGTTACGGAGTCACATTTTGCCTTTTGTACATGACAAAATGCATTTTATCAGTCGTAAATGTCCGATGGGCATTTGCAACCGGTAAAATGCTTCGTACATCTGGCCCTACATTTTTGCAGCCACTCAGATCCAGGCAAAGTGGCTTTGCATGGCTTCAAAATTCTGTCTTACGGTTTGCTCGCTCTTGCACCACGTTGCATGGTGCAAGATCTAGAGCTACACAAACTGCCTCATAAAAGAGGCCCCAAGTATCTTGCAGCATACACTGGAGGTCGGTGCATGTCTTAAGAGAGGATGTTAAGCAGTCAACTCATGGGTGAGTCGGGTGAGCAAGAAGAGAAGAAGTAGAGATAACTAGGCAGAGATGTAAGTCACAAGAGGTGATGGAGAAGAGAAGCAGACCATTAGAGATGAGGACATGAAAGAGAAGACAAGAGCAGAGGAGGAAGTGAAGCAGTCCAGAAGTAGCAAAGATGTGATGCAGACTCCAAGATGTAACAAGCATTAAAAGCAGACCATAAGAGGAGAAGAATAATTCAAGATGATGTAGTGCAAGATGTATCAAAAAAGCATTTTGCGATTCTCAATAAGCAATTTTAACTGAATCACTATTTGGTAATCGCAAAATGCAATGTATCAAAAAATTCACAAAAAAATACAGATTCGGTAAAATTCACATTTGCAAATTCAGATTCCCAATTTGCAATTCTCAAATTGCGAATTTGCAAATTAAAGATGCGCAAAATCGGTATTCGCAAAATAAGTGTTCACATTTTTTGCGGATACCATTTTTTGAATGCGAACTCTTGAGACATTGGGAAAGGCCAATTTGTGGTCTCAAATGGCCAATTTTTGCGATTCCCACCGTTTGCAAACGCAAAACGGTTTCAGACAACTGACCCGAAAGGTGGAGCAGGAAAGAAGGAATTAAATCCTAAAAAGGTAGTGGAACAGCCTATGACAAGCGAAGAGACAGACCAGCAGTTTTTCAAGAGAGAAGAAGAAAAGAAGAGGACGATAAAAGGTGAAAAGGAAGGAAGGCATATTGAACTGTACACTCTAGATTGCTGTGAGATTTGGCCTACTCGAGCTGTCAAAGCCTGGTTTCTCGATCATCTTAACAGCTGGATGTTAGTTATTTGCCGCCACTCAACTGCCAGATTGTTGCGAGCTTACAGTCTAAGCACAGCTGTCAAATTCGAGCCAGCTGGCCTAGGAACTGCTTATTAAGTGTAATCACAGTTGTTTGGAAGCCACTGTTCTTTTTTATGGGTGCAGAAGTGACAGGTGTCCGATGTCTTCTTGATGGGGACATGTGTTTTACAAACATTCTGTTTCCTGATGAGACTGGGACGACAGATTAGTTTTTTCTCACTTTTAGATTGGATCCCGCATCTGTCCACACCGGCCAATTGTGTGATCCAATCTAGTGGTGAAAAGGTTTGCGTGCAGAGCACATAGATGCTGTTGTCTACTATGAAAGCAATATCTGCCATGGTGGGGGTCTTTTCCTGTGGTAAGAAATACCTCTGTTTGCAATGTACATTGAAGGGGGTTCTAAATGCACATTAGGGAGTCCTATCAATTGGTTAAAGAGTTCAATGAGAATATGGTGTCCTAGCACAGAGGTCCCTGATTGCTCTTCAGAAAAAGAGGATCATGTCTGCCGTTATGTTATGTTATTTGTTGCTTGATATAGCCCACAACTCCCAGCAGGGACATCTTGGGGCATGAATGGTAGATCGCTGACACAGAGGTAGAATGTTAGAACAACCAGGTCTTAAGATGCTTCTTGAATTCTCTGCACAGCACCGCCTGTGTCTTCCTGCCCCAGCTGCCGCTGCTGAGGAAGTTTGAGGCCCTCCACCACCCGCAGGCTACCACCTGCGCCTCATCCCTGGTGGCCTGTGGTAGGCCATAGGTAGCTTTGTTCATCCTCTGCTTTATTGCTTTTATTGTATTGCCTGTATTTTCATTGTTGTGTCTGTGACTGCTGTTGTCTGTCTTCCCCCACTGCCTGTACGTGGTCCGTGCCCCTTTTTCTTCCCTGTGTTCCCCTCGTGGTCCCCGTGCTCTCTCTGCCCGGACTTTCATTCTATATCCCTCGCTGCCCCCGTGTCCCTGCCCGGTTTTCCCTTCTGTTCCCCTCGCTGCCCCCGTGCCTCTCTGCCCGTTTTGCCTTCTGTTCTTAGCTGCCCCTGTATTTCGGTATTCTGTATTTTGCCTCTGTGCCACTCGTTCTTCCGGTATTTCTATGCCCTTTTTGCCTTCTGTGCCACTCGTTTTTCCCTCATTTTTGTGCCTCTTTCGCCTTCTGTTCCACTTGTTTTTGGTGCCCTCTGCCCTCTGTGCCACCCGTTTTTCCCTCGTTTTTGTGCCCTTCTGCCTTGGAGAAGTGTGACTCAATGGTTAGAGCGGCAGACCCTGATGCAGAAGTCTGGCCCGGGACCAGGGTTCAATTCCCGCTTCGGCGGGTCTTGGGCTCAATTTCCTTGGACCTGATAATTCTCGCCCGGTGCCTATTCTAATCATGGGTCCCACTCTGCAACTCTGGGCAATAGCTTGCTTAATCTCCACAACGGCCCCAACAGTGCTAGGATGCCTGGCTTCACCTTGGTGGTGCCCAGGAGTGGACACTTCACAGGGAAAAGCCAGGAAGGGTTCCTCAGCGGTATTCGTACAAGCGCCGAGATGCCTCCGGGGAGTCGTGCGCTATACAAGTACCTCTACATTTACATTTACATTCTGTTCCACTCGTTTTTTGTGACCTTCTGCCCTATGTTCCACTCGTTCTTCCCTTGTTTTTGTGCCCCTTTTGCCTTCTATTCCACTCGTTTTTTGTCTCCTTCTGCCCCATGTTCCACTCGTTTTTTATGCCCTTCTGTGCCACTCATTTTTCCCTCATTTTTTGTGCCCTTCTGCCTTCTGTTAAATCGTTTTTTTTACCCTTCTGCCCTTTGTTACATTCGTTTTTTTGTGCCCTTCTGCCCTCTGTGCCACCCGTTTTCCCCTCGTTTTTGTGCCCCTTTTGCCTACTGTTCCTCTCATTTTTTGTGCCCTTCTGCCCTCTGTTCCACTTGTTTTTTGTGCCCTCCCTACCCTCTGTGCCACTCGTGTTTCCCTCATTTCTGTGCCCCTTTTTCCTTCTGTTACCTTCGTTGTCCCTGACTGCCCTCGCTGCTGCGTCCCTGCTGCCCGTCCCCTGACTGCCCACTGCCCCCACCTCCCAGCTGCTCCTCCCTCCCACCTCCTCATATATGCCGGCTGCTATGCGGCTGCGGTGCTGGCGCCCCAAAGGCGCGCATGAGGGAAGCCCGTCTGTGCGTGGACCGCACCCAGCACCAGAACCCCTGGCTCCTGCTCCCACCATGACGACCACGGCCACTACGATGCCAGCACTCTGTACGCTCTCAACTCCGGACGGAGCCACACCTGCTTCAAGGCTGCCCCCAAATGCACACATGGCCCCTTCACCTGCCGGAACTGTAGCAGCACAAGCCTCAGAGCTGATGAACCACCCGCCAAGAAAGACCCCAACCACCTCCGATGCATACTTCTGAACATGCGCTCCGCACGCAAGCATGCCGTCAAGCTCTGGGAACCTGTTCGACACAACATCCCCGGACGTTGCCTTCTTGACAGAGACCTGGTTTAACGACTCCTCCACACCCGGCATCGCCATAGCCAGTTCAGACGGCTACAAGATCACCCGCAGAGACCGCACCAATGGAGTCAGAGGAGGAATCGCCATTGTCCACAAGAACAGCATCAGGGTCTCGACTAGCACCGCCGACGTGCTCAGCACCGCCAAACACATGCATTTCCAGATCCACATAGACTCTAACTCCATCTTCAGAGGCACCCTCGTTTACCGACCCCCGGGACCCCGCCCCTAGTTAAGCCACTCCATCGCCGACTTGATCAGCACGCGCGCCCTGACCTCCACCGACTACATCCTCCTCAGAGACCAGAACTTTCACCTTGAGAACAACAACGACAACAACTACACAACACTGATTGACAACTTCGACAACCTCGGACTGAAGCAACTCATCACAACGCCCAACCACTCCGCCGGCCACACGCTTGTCCCCGTCATCTCCTCAAGCATGCACGTCTCCGAAGAAGAAGAAGAAATGGCAGAGTGAACAAACTCCAGACAACCACAGAGCACACAAAGACGCCATCCGCAACACCACCACCTCATCAGGGCGGACAAGAGGACCTCCTTCAAAGACCGCCTCGACCTCAACACACACAATAGCAAGGAGCTCTTCAACATTGTGAAGGAACTCTCCAACCCCAGCTCCAACACCAATGACATCCCGCCGTCGCAAGCCCTGTGCGACTCCCTCGCCACCTTCTTCCACCGCAAGATAGCAGACATCCACGACAGCTTTAACACCCAGACAGCCCCAACAGTCAGCAACACAACAGACCCTCTGCACACCATCGACCATGACCCCCTGCTAGCCTGGGCCAGCGTGAGCATCGATGACACCATCAAGACCATGCACACAATCCACTCTGACATTTCGTCAGATCTACAGATGGATCCCGACAGATACAAGAAAGACAGTCACCCAGGCCCTCGTTAGCAGCAGAATCGACTACGGAAACGCCCTCTACGCGGGAGCCCCGATCAAGCTCACCAAACGACTACAACGGTACGACTGATCCTCGACATACCATGCCACGGCCACATCACCCCCTACCTGAGAAACCTGCACTGGCTCCCCGTCAACAAGAGGATATCCTTCAAGCTCCTCCCCCATGCACACAAGGCACTCCACAAGACCAGCCTAGCCTACCTCAACAGACGGCTCTCCTTCTACATCTCCAACCACCAGCTACGCTCCGCCGACCTCTCACTCGTCACCGTCCTGCGCATACGAAGAACAACCACCTGTGGGAGATCCTCCCCCACCTCGCCATCAATACATGGAACACCCTCCCACTGAGCATACAACAGACCCAATACTTGCTGACCTTCAGGAGGATACTCAAGACCTGGCTGTTCGATCAGTAGCACCCCCCAGCGCCTTGAGACCCTTGCGGTTATGTAAAGCGCTTTACAAATGATTGATGGATTGATTGAATTCCGCAAAGCTAGGGCACGTGTGTATGGTCAGTGGTAGTCTGTTCCAATCTGTGCTGTCTGAGTTCTATTTATAGACACCAGTGCACGAGCTTGTCATCTGATCCCTGACTGTCAATTCTGGGATCTGCTCTACTGGCTGGCACTTTCAATGCCTCAGGAGGATTCTCAACTGATAAATAAAGGGTGAGCTTCAGAAACGTTTTTAAGGCATGGGAAAATTGGGAACGTGTACAGGGCCTCCACAGGGGCCCCCACTTATGAGATCCAGATCCATTTGTGTGAAAAAAAACTGCATACATAAATAAAAAATATATTTTAAATTCCCTTGCTTACCAACTCCCTCCTGTCATTGACAGGTGTCAGATTTAGGCTGGCTTCGGCCGGGCATGTTCACAACTGCTTCCAGAGCATTCAGAGCCATTTTGTGGTATTGGCAAAGTGAGGCATCTTGAAAGCCTTTGGCTCCTTCTCAAGTGTGTGCCTGATCTGGCTGTGTTCTGCTGAAAGTCCTGCAGTAACAGCCTCCAATGCTCTTTAGAAATTGATCTTTTTAAATACTATTTTTAACTACTTGTTTTGCTAATAGGGAGACTAGGGTGATATGTGGGAATCTGTGCAGATATTTTGAGGAGGCATGTTGTACTAATGTTTTTTAACTTCCTGCAACGTCTGTAAAATGCTTACTTTAGATCATAACAATACTTTATTTATGAGTTATGGTAGAGGATCACAGAGATTATTTTGTATAAAACGAGTTATCCTGCTATACTGCTTCCTGGTACATGTATTGGAACATATTTATATGTAATTTTGCATGCTCACTTACTTTAACATTAATAAATTGGCATACAGTCTCTCCCATCACACAAACGTTCAAAGCAAGAAAAATTTCCGAGTGCATCTTTCTCTACAATTTTTTCAAAAGTATATTCCTACACAGAAAGTCAAACACATTCAATTCAGTGTGCATTCCTCCTTCCACTTTCAAGTCTAGTGCATAGCTGCTCTGCTCTGCTTCCAAAACCGTCACTTTGTCTGAGTGAAGTTTGCTTGGGTTCTGTCCATGTGCAGAACCAACTGCGAGTGCCAGTGCAGTGTTCAGTGCTGCTCTCCATAGTACCCTCGACTGTGTGTGAGTGGCTTGCATCTGATGTTGCCTGTTTTGTGTGAGGGACACTTGAACCCTTGGCGCATCTTCCTTATGCCATGAACACTTACAGTGCTGTTGCCCTCAATGGTCTGTTGTGTGTGTTGATGGGACCTGGCAAACTTCGGAGCATATTTACGAGAAAATGGCAGTGCTGCGCTCCAACATTTTCTAAACACAGGGATGTGCCAGATTCACAAGAATATGGTGCACCCCTATGTTTTCCCTAGCACCGGTGCAAAATTTAGTTGTCTAATGCCAATGCAAGTAGCCATGCACCAAAGTGCAAGGAAGCCTTCATTGCAGAGAATGAAATGTGATGGATGGTGTCCCTTTCTGCACATAATCACTAAAGGCAATTTGTTACTCATATGTGTGCTGCAGAATGCAGCACAGGTAGAAGTAGCAATTCATAATTATTTAATGATTGCTTATGTGCAGGAAGAGACACCTTCCTGCACATAAACAATCATTAATGGCATTTTGCTCTTTCTATGCATGCTGCAGAAAGTAGCACACATAGAAAAGGCAAAAACAAGGAGAAATCAAAGTATTTCTCCTCGTTTCACCAGTCTAACCCCGGCTCTTGCATGGCATTTTTTAGCCCTGCCTCATATTTACACCTCCTTGTCAATCAGGGGCAGTGTCAAAAGCAATGAGTGTTGCGGTGGAATTCTCACATCAACGCACATTGCACGACCCTTTTACCCTAAGTGATGGGTGTAAAGGAGCCCTATTTACAGGCTGCTTTGTAAATATAGGAAAGGGTATACCGCCACCAGAACGTCGCATTTTCTCAGAAATATGTCCCAGAGATTTTAGATTTCTAAAAAAAACCCTCCAAAAAAGGAAGTGACGAGATCTCTCTCTCTCTCTCTCTCTCTCTCTCTCTCTCTCTCTCTCTCTCTCTCTTTCTCTCCCCCTCCCTCCCTCCCTCCCTCCCTTCCACCCTCTCTCTCTCTCTCTTCCACACCTGCCTCCTTACCTCACCTCCCAACCATGCAGACATATTATCTGTTATAAATATAGAGCCCTATAATTATTTACAAAATAGTGCTCGATTGGGTACACTTTTAATTTGTCAATTCTAATGAGGTAATAGTTTTGAAAAAAATATTTGAACACAACATTTTTTGCCACACAATATTTAGGCAATGCTATTCTTGTACCATACTCTAAAATAAATATCTTTAAATTATGACTACTCTATGTGACCTTATTTCTTGAGGTGTCATACCCAATCTATTTCAATCTATATACCCACAAAAACAGAGATACAAAATTAAACTTTGGAAGAATGGTCAACAAATCACAGGGAGATAGAAATGGAACATAATTATTTAAAGAAAAAATAAACACTACAACAAAGAGGAAGTCATGGAAGGAATTTCATGACTAAGTGAATAAGGACTATGAGTGGCTAATTACAGTATAAAACATACTTTCACCTTACACAGCATTTACACGAGCAAGGACTATAAATGCAGGGCTGTCCTGCCTAGTAATTCTAGGAGCTATGGGTGATACACTGGTAAATAAAATATTGAGCCAGATGTAAAAAAGAGTAAATAAAATATTGGGCCAGATGTGCAAAAAAGTAGTTGTGTTTCCTAATTGTGAATTTGTGTGATTCGCAAATTATGAATGAATTGATACCGCATTCCTGTCATAAAACATTCATACATACCAGTGCTATTCGGTATTAGGAAGAGACGCCCTTAACATGCCCCTTTTTAATACAGAAACGCAAAAGAAAAATGTGATTCATTAACAAGTAACTGAGCCGCATTTTGCCTTTTGTACATGTCAAAATGCATTTTACTGGTCACAAACGGCCCATTGGGCCGTTTGCAACTGGTAAAATGCTTCATACATCTGGCCCATTGTTCCCTGCCTCCTTAAACGTGAATCAATATTCCCTTGCCTAACTTCCACAAATGTCTGGCAGAGGCGCCCTGGAGAGTCTGTATATAAGAACTGCAAACACTAGGTCGCTTTCTGTGCCACGTGCCACCCTCACCATCTGTCACCACTGCTTCTCGCCCTTTGATAATCAGCTCTGAAGTCAGGCACCTGTTTAGACAATGCCAGCCAGAGTCCCCAGGTAATATCTTTGTGCCATGGACTCTTCTAAAGAGCTATCTGAATACAAAGAGATGCCTCCTGTCCCCTGTGGGCGCGCGTCTGATGTGTGCGCCGTCTTCTGAAGGGCAGCCATGATTAAACGATAGCATCGCACCTTCATCTTGAGGCTCCTCTGAAGATGCTGTTTTGTAGAGCTGGTTGCTTAGAATATCTAAAGACCCTCTCTCTGACACACTGGATCTTTGTTCTCAAGCGCAAAGGACATGGAGCTCAAGAAGGAAGATTTTCTTGAAAGCCATATCAGTTTAGATTCACAGAGTGCTATTTCTGTAAGGCTATCAAAAGTGTAATAGACTTAAATTTGCAATCTAATATCCTGCAGATTTTCAAAGCACTTTAAAGGTCACATTTAACTTTTGGTTGTAGTGGCCCATCTGTTGATGTACTGGTATTGTAGATCCTTCAGAAGGAAAATGGTTGGTTAACCAAGTGTAAACCAGACTTTGAGCTTGAGACATCCAGTACGGGATATGTCTTAGTCAAGATAGGCATCTCAAAAGTTTCCTGTAGCGTGCCCACCACTTAAGCAGGACTTTGCATTTTGTCAGTAGGTAAACAACCTGTTATGATTAACCTCCTGCAGCTTGCATGACAAATAAAGCTGCACAACAAATACCTGTAAAAAGAACAGATGATGGACGGAATGCTGAATTAATCAAACATTCACAACCAATCACAGATCTGGGTTAATTCCATCATTTTTTATCATGCCACGCCTTTCCAGTTTAGACCGAGCCATATGCAAATCAGTCATTACTCTGGTCCCGATGAGGAGTGAAACCCCAAAACTGGTCATAGGATGCTTATTTCCAGTCCAGGGAGGACCTGGCCTGGCAGTTTGGGCTGGACTGTTCCCATAGGGAGCAGTGTCAAGAATGATTTGCATATTGCTGGGTTCAAACTGGAATGGTATGGGGAGCAAAAAACTATGGATTTAGTCCCAGATCTCTGTACAGGGTGAATGTATGATATTGTTCTGCATTCTGTCAATTAATTGTTCTTTTTGCACAACATATATGGTCATTCAATTATACATTCGCCCGCACAGGGACCACGGTGCCCATGGATGAGAGACACGTGGTGGTGCGTTAGATGTTTAATTCCAGTACTGACTACAGATCGTAGTACCTTGGTTAGTTGATGCAATGTGTGATAATAGAGACTATGGCTTTGAAGGTGTGTTCTTTAAGGAAGCTAAAATGTCTGGCAGTCGAATTCAGTAAAGCACTGTGAAAACCAGCAGTTGCAAGTTATAGGACCAAGCCTCACTCATGTGTGTCTAATGCTAGAGATGGCATTTAACAAACATTATAGCGAGAGGCAGATTTCTTTTAATGCTGCTAGAGCATTCCACTCACAGAGGACAGAATTTTCGAAATACAACAGGTGAGAAACAAAAGAGATACTTTAGAATGCTGAATGAGAAAGACTGTAACAACCATTATTGACTCTCTTCTACTCCATTGTCTTCAATGGAGATCTCACAATTACAAAGCTCTAATAGAGAATTGTAGACTGCTGCTGAGGGGTATAGATGTTGTTAAAGGTCTTGAGTCTGTGTATAGGCCCTCTCTGGGAGCAAGGGCCTCTAACGAGGATGACGGTTCTTTTAACAATCAATATAGCCCAAGACAGAAATGCTACAATGCTATTAGAACATTTCAGTCATTGGGGTAAAATGTTCTAACTTAAAAAGGGAGAAACAGAAAGAGAAACATTTGGCATGGTGGAACAGAAGATCTGTACTAGCAATTAGTGGCCCTGCACTACTCCATTGTCTTCAAAAAAGCTCCCAATAATTCATACAGACATTCTCCTTGAAAGTGTGCATCTTTATAGAAACAGGAATGTCACATAGTGCGAAAACCAGTCCCAGCAGGATAGTTTCTAAACTAAAGGGTAAGTTCTAAAACAATTACATTGATAGAATTATTCCCCAGTGGTACAAATGGGATCTCTAGTTGGCAGAGGTATGCAGTCTGTCTAAATAGGGACCACCATTCTAGTCAGGGTAAGTCAGATAGATACCCATCCTAAATAAACCTGTGCTCATCCTCTGGTAGCTTGGCACAGAAAAGTCAGACTTAACATAAGAGGCAATGTGTAAAATATTTGTGCACACTTTAAATACAGTACCTCAATGAAAACACATCAAAAACAGTCCACACCAGTTTGGAAAAATAGAGAATATTTATCTGATTACAAGGCCAAAACCACATAGATCCAATAGGCAGAACTCAAGATATACATTTTTAAAGATTAAGGGCTAGATGTAGGTAATGAAAATTTACCGATTCTAAAATACAGAATTTTACTGATTCGGTATTTTAGAATCGGTAAATGCGATGTAGATAAAAATTTGGTAAGTATTACCGAATCGATACGATTCGGTATTTACCGAATTGGTATTTACCGATTCGGTATTTCCCATTCATTCCTATGGGCCTGGAGGCCCATAGGCATGAATGTGAATTACTGAATTGGTAAATACCGATTCAGTAAAATAGGGAAACATTCAAGGGTAGTAGGGTGTCACATTGACACCCTGTTGCACCCCTGGATAGTGCTTGTGTGCACATGTGGCACACATACATGCCCTAAGGACATGTATGTCTGCCACATGGCACTGTTGAAAATGCACAGATTTGCATTTTCAAAGGTATTCGGTATTTACCACCAACTAATAGTTGGTGGTAAATAACTAATCCTTACAGCACATAAGCACTCTTAAAAGTGCTTCCTACATGCTATTTACCGATTCGGTAATACCGAATCGGTAAATAATGATTCGGTAAATACTGAATCGATAAATACTGATTCAGTATTTACCGAATAATCCCCTACATCAGAAATGGCTCAATACCGGTCGGTAAGCCTGAAATTAACCGAATTTTGGGTTTACTGACCGGTAATGGGCCACCTACATCGGGCCCTAAGTGGCATATTTAGAAGCCCTCTGTGCTGCCGAAGCGTCACTTTTAAATGGGAAAAGTGACATACTGGCAGTGCAAAGGGCTTGTACATAAGCCCCCAAATTGGAAAACAGTGCTTAGAAGTCACTAGTGGTCAAAAGGTTACTTGAGGTCGCAAGAAACTGGTGCAAATCCAAAGTTTAGGTCAACCGAAATTTTTGGCAGGCCAGCTACAGGACGCAGACAGGTCCCTTCTGAAAAAGTACCTTGGATAGAGTAAAGCGTCGATGTCAAGGACACGTGACGAGGAGCCCAGAAGGCGCTGCATCGTAGTCGATCCGTGGATGGAGGTGAGTGTCATCGTAGATCCGTAGATGCCATCGTCGAGCCATGCCAGCTGCAGAGCTGTTGTCGTGGAACAGCTGCTGTGTCAGCATCAAAGGGCAATGTGTCTGTTCCGACCGACGCAAAGTTACTGCTGACTCAAGATTGATTTAGAAAAAGCTGCAGAAACCCATTTTTGAGGCCCAGGACTGGAGAGGGCACCTCAGGCAAGGGTAGGACTCACAGATTGCTGAGTCCAGCTGTACCAGAAGAGTTTCAGGAAGTCTTTTGTGAACCTCAGACTTCTGAAAACAGGAGGCAAGCCCTTGGAGAATCTTGGGTTCAAGGATGTAGAGAGCAGGACCAGTCCTTCTCACTCTCAGGTACGAATCAGCAGGCATCAGGCCAACACAGCAGAGCAAGTAGCAAAGTGGCTCCTGCAGCACAGCAGCTCTTCTTCCAGGCAGAATGTCCTTGGTTCTAGTAGTGTTCTGATTTGGTGTGTCAGGGGTCCAGTACTTATACTCAAATGTGCCTTTGAAGTGGGGAGACATCAATGAGGTATTTGAAGTTCACAAGGTCCTTGCCTTTCCTAACCTGGCTCCAGACACACTACCGGGGGGTATGCAGCACTTTGTGTGGGGACAGGCACAGTCATATTCATGTGCATGTGTCATCTTCTCCCTCCCAACCTACCTCAGGAAGGCCCATCAGCCTGGTGATGCATCATCAGGATGCTTGTGTCATAACCAGGCTCCCTTTGTGTGACCAGCTAGAAGGAATGCACAAAACCTAGTTGTCATCGTAACCCACACGGATATTCAGTGAAAGGCAGAGACACTGAATAGTTAAAGTAGGAATATGCCAACTTTAGATTTAAATTAAGAAACAAACATTACGAAAAGGTGGATTTTTAGATTGCGAGTCCGGAGACACAAAACTTCAGTTTTCCATCTACTCACAATGTAAAATTACACTTAAAAGGTGTTTAAAGGCAATCCCAATGTTAACCTATGGGAAAGATAGGCCTTCCAATAGTGAAAAACACATTTAGCAGTTTTTCACTACAAGGACATGTAAAACTCCAAAGTACATGTCCAACTTTTAAATACACTGCAACATGACCATGGGGCTACCTAGGGGCTTACCTTGAATGTGATAAAAAGGAAGAATTGGACCTGGCAAGGACCAATTCTTCCTTTTAGGTTAGCTTGCCAGGTCGAAACGGCCGTTTAAAAAATGCACACACAGGCTCTGCAATGACTGACCTGAGCCATGTTTAAGGGGCTACTAATCTTTGCTGCAGGCCCACTAGCAGCATTTAAATTACAGGCCATGGGCGCATATAAAGCACATTACTAGGGAATTAGTAATAAACAAAATAGGCAAATTGTGGAAAAGCCAATGTTACCATGTTTAAATTACAGAGCATATGCACTTAAGCACTGGCTAGCAGTGGTACAGTGCCCAGAATCCTAAAGCCAGAAAAGCTAGGTCAGCAAAACAGGAGGTCAGGAGGCAAAAAGTCTGGGGAAATCATGCCAAGAATGCCAGGCTTGCCTTTCTTGGGCATTTTTTTAGTGCAAATTAGCAGCAAAACATATTTGGATCTGGAAAGAACAATCTAGACCTGCAGGTGTAGCTGGAGATGGCGGGGTTATGGTATTTGGGCAGTGCTCCGAATTTGGTTCATCCGGCCTATCATAGGTAGGTTTAATCTGGGTCTTTTAAAGATTGTATAGTTTATGAACAGGTTACCAACCTTGGTTGTTCTGCCATTTCCTCCTTCCTTCTTGGGGTGTATTTGATCAGCAGTAGACAGTATCCCTGCCTTTAAAAATAATAAAATAATCAGGTACATGCCTACTGCTCATGTCACAATTCCTATTCTTGCTGTTTGCTATACTTTTGCCCAATCAACAACATATCTGCCTGGGATAGGTTGCTCCTTGTATTGCTGGGCCGTACTGGACATTGCTCGCAATATGAAAGCATTTACCATGTAGGCTCAAAGCAACATCTTTCTAACCACATACCCTATGTGGTGTAGTTTGCTCTCCGTGTGGTGAAGCGCTTCTACGCCCCACATGTGGATAGGAAGAGGTGGGTGTGTATGTGTGTGTGTGCGTGTGTGCTTGTGTGTGTGTGTGTGTGTGTGTATATAGCACAAGTCACTTTTGGTGTTTGGAGGGAGAAATCCCTGCTGGTACACATTATGTAATATCAAAATTACAATTGTAGGTCTGGGTCTTCTGACAATATGGTGATGCTGTCCTTCTCTAGATTACTGTTTTGTGGTCACAAAGGGTGTATTAACCACCGTATTCTGTGGCTAATGATTTGGTTTTTAATATGTCACCTTCCTGAAAGGCGTTTTTGAAACAGTGTTGATTTACAGGACAAGAGTGCTGCATGGTTCATATTCGACCATTGAGGAATGCTGGGCAAAGACCTGTCACTGCCTAAACAATTTGCTGTATCTTGCCCTTTAATATGTGATTCCTTTTGGGAATGTTGAGTGCATCAGCAGCAGAACTTGAGGACCTGAGATGTTGAGTGTCAGTTGAGGCGTCTGCTGCTGGTGTAGACTGTTCCGTTGGGTGTAATAAAGCACTTCATGAAGATTAGCCGATGTATGCTTTGTTTCATTACTGGCGACGACTACAGCTTAAACCGACCGAAGAACCCAGTGTATTGACGAGATTTGCAGAGACATTTATAGCGATGGTTGGTGTTCATTGTTGTGCTGTCAAGAAAGTGGTGAGACCCATGTACGGTGCTTAACATAGGTTATGCCGCACTGTGAAGACCAAGTGTGGGAGTTTTGACTGAATTGGAGGTGAAATTGGAACTTAGTCTCGCTGTATGGCTGAGGTTTGGAATTTTGTTCACACGCTGCCGTTGAGCGCACGAGCAACGCATTTAAAGGAAAACTTACCGCAAGGCTGATTCCAGTGAGGAGGCATTGTTAGTCGTGCTGAGTGGAGTGCGAGTGGTTGCTGAGTCTCAACAGAGACGCGCTCACGATGCATGCGCACAATTGAACGGAAGGGGTTGACGCATGCACGTTTAACGTGCCGACGAAAGGGAGGAATAGACTGGGAATCATGGTCTAACACCAACGCACAGGACATATGAAAGAATCAAAAATTAGCTAGCATTCGCGTCAAGAATTTTCAATTCTATTAAGGACACGGAGGCGAGGATTATGCTTCTCTTTCTTTACTGTATAAACACAGCAGCCAATAAACATACAGTTTAGTGCAATAAAAAACTTCAATGTCCATGGTGCTTGGCGTAGCCACGCCCCCTTCAGCACCCATAAGAGCCTAGGACACAGTGTTTTGATCAGTGTTCTACATCGGCACAATAAAAAAAAGGGGAAGACAAGAACCCTTTGTCCTGGATATCCATGGAATATAATGGTGAAGATAACTAGTAACACAGATCATTTAGCTATTTAAATTTTTATTTTGTTAGTTTCTTGTTATTTTCTCATATTTAACAACACCAGCAGCAAACAATTGAGAGGTTCATTGTTTTGGATGTGTACTTAAAACGAGTGGAACAGAAAAAGAAATTATTGACTACCACAATTATCATTTAAAACCAGCATATCATTTAGCTTGTTGTTTTATCTTAGTATATTGTTTTAAATTATTGTATTAGTTTATTTTTTTAGTTTGTTAAGTTACCTTACTTTTCAGAAAGTCAACGTCCAATGGCATGAGCCAACCACCTCAGTTTTTATCTGAGCTTGGCTAGCCTATTCCTCCTTGGAAGATATGGAAACCAGTTTTTGATTCGTACCTCATAGCCCTTGGTGGTGAAAAGTTCTCTGCTGCCAGAAAACGGGCAGTTCAGCTTCATAACTTTGGCATCAAAGGTAGAAATAGCTATGATAGTTTGGATCCCATACCAATTGGCAGAGGAACAGGAGAACCTAACGATGTCTATGAAATGAGTGTATTAATATTACAAACTCATTTTGGGCAACAATTGAAAGTTGTCATGGCGAAACATATTTTTTTATGCATGTACAGGCCAAGGGTGAGAGAGTTGGTGACTATGTAGCGGCATTAAAATCTTGATGGATTCTCTCATCCGTGATGAACTGGTGCGGTGTATGAATGACTCTGAGATCCCAAAAAATGTGTTAGAAAAAAATCCAAACCTCAAAGAGGTGATTACTGTTGTTAAAAGTATTGAGCACATTTCTCATTGGGTGAAAGAAATGCGTAACTAATGCTCCAACTGACGCCATTACCAATTAAAAAAAAAGTGATCTGGATAATGCATCGCATAATGCTGCAATTGCAACTGTATCAAAAGCTACAACAAAACAGGAAAAGGTTGACAAACCAAAATGTATCTTTCATTTAAATAAGGATGGCAAAATAAGATGCCCGAGGTGTTGAAGTCAGAACCGTGGACCAAATTTTCCAAATTGTTTTGCTAGAAGTACAAATTGTAGGAATTGTGAGAAGAAAAGGCATTATGCCTGCATGTGCAGGACTGCAAAAGTAAACATGATGGAGGATGATGAAATATTTTCACAACAAGCCATTCACTGTATTACTGACAATGTTGATAAGTCTGTACCTGATGTAAAGGATGTTGATACTGGAAATGTTAGTGTGCCAAAATGCGAAGTATATGTAGGTGACATAATGGTACCTGTACTAGCGGATTCTGGCCCACCCTACACATTGTTGAGTGGCAGATTTTGGAATTCCACCTTTGAGCCCAACAAATTTGAAACTCTTGCCACCTGACATCAATCCAGTGGGTTACGGGGATAACGTATCTATTCAATTGGTTATTTCACTCAATCCATTGTGTTTGAAGGCAGAGAAACTGTTGCCAAAGTTTATGTTGCCAAGCGGTGAGAGAATATTTTAGGGTGGCTACATCAAAAAGATCTTGGAATCATTTCGTATCCAAATGCACCTGACCAAGTAATGCTAGTAACACCTCAAAGCGATGATCAAGACATCATAGAGAGATATCCTGGAGTTTTCAATTGGAAACTTGGACTCCTTAATGGTTTCAAACACAAAATAGTTTTAAAGGATGGGGTGAAACCAGTAGTACACAAAATAAGAAAAGGGCCAAATCTCATGTGACACCCCTCTAAGAAGAAATCAACACACTACTTTCGTTGGGTGTCATGGAAGAAATAGAATCATCTGAATGGTTGCCCCCCATTGTTTAAGCCCCAAAGGACCAAGGCAGCAAAATTAGGATATGTGTTGACTTAAGAAGCTTGAACAACTGTATATGGGTTGACAGGCAGTCCCTGCCAAATATTAATGTAGCTCTAGCAAAATTGGGAGGGGCATGTATTTTCAGAGTCATGGATTTATCATCAGCCTATCATCAGATCATGCTACATGAAGTCACAAAGGCACTAACATCTTTTGTGACACCCTTAGGTGCCTACAGGTTCATCAGGATGCTATTTGGGTTGGTGAGTGCTGCTGCATGCCTTCAAAGATGAATGAAAAATGTGTTAGCTGGTATTGACTCTGTCTTGCTTTTTCAGGATGACATACTTGTCTATGGGCAGAATAGAGACAAGCATGATGAAATATTATTCAAAGTACTGTCTAGACTAGAAGAATGTGGCCTCACACTGAAAAGTGAAAAGTGTACATTCAGAGTTGGATCTGTATCATACCTTGAACACTCTATTTCAAATGAAGTCATTAGTCCAAAAAGTAATCTTGCTGAGGCAATATTACAGGTACCAGCTCAATTGAACAAGGACCAAGTAAAATCGTCCCTTGGGTTATCCGAATATTACTCAAAGTTTGTGTATAACTTTGCTAGTGTTGTGCAACCTTTAAGATTGTTACTAAAAAAGGGTGCAGAATTCAAATGGACTGACAACTGTGTTGATGTTTTTTAAAAAGTAAGAAATGAGATTGCATGCATACCAACATTAGGTAATTTTGATGCACTCAAAAAGACAATTCTCACCACCGATGCCAGCGTGCGGGGTTTAGGTGCAGTCCTGTCTCTAACGGTTGTTGGAAATGAAAAGGTAATTGTTTTTTCCTCAAACTCATTGAAGGGAGCAGAAGAGCGTTACTCAGTAATTGAGTGTGAGGCATTAGCCTGTTCTTGGGCCATCAACCATTCCAGATTCTACTTGTGGGGTTTACCATTTTTGGTCCGGACTGACCACAAGCCTCTTGTCCACGTTTGCTTGCAGGAATGTAGAGCGCACCACTCCCAGAATTAAAAGATGGGTTGAAGGACTACGGGAATATAATTTCACAGTTGAGTACCTGACTGGACTTAA
This sequence comes from Lissotriton vulgaris, assembly GCF_964263255.1. NCBI lineage: Eukaryota > Metazoa > Chordata > Amphibia > Caudata > Salamandridae > Lissotriton > Lissotriton vulgaris. The sequence goes on from NC_141687.1 coordinate 1,122,545,790, forward strand.
AAATATTCCAGCTGACTTTTTTTCTAGGATGCCCTCAGACAAAAATACATTGAACAGTTCTGACTGTTCTGTATCTTGGGTGAGGGAATCTGCACTCAATAAAGAAGAATGGAAAGCCAGTTCAGACTGAGTCAAGGGAACCTGTGATGGAGTTTGTTGTTAATGGGTGGCCTGCAATTAACAATGTCCCGAATTGTGCTAAAGGATACTGGAATGTTTGTGATGAGTTGAACATTGTGCAGGGAGAACTTTTTTGGGGTGAGAGATTAGTTCCTCCTTGTTTGATGAGGGAAAAAGTTATCAATTTGGCACATGAAGGCCATCTAGGATGGAGTTTGACCAAAGCAAGAGTTAGGGAATCCTGTTGAAGGCCGGAACTTGATAGACAAGTTGAGGAAGCTGTCAGAGATGGCACCATATGTGCTGGGAATGATGCATTCATGTGTGAAGACATACCTTATATTTTGGTCTCTGATAATGGAGACAGTTCACTTCTCAAGATATGATTGATTTTCTTAAGGATCTCTCCATCACTCATCACCGAACTGCCCTCTACACACCACAAGCCAATGGCTTAGGAGAGAGCATGAATAGGCTGGTAAGAGCCTCTGCTCAAACTGCTGTGGAGACAAGATCCCCTCTTAAGTGCATTCCTAGAGAAACATTATGGGCACATAGAAACACTCTTAACAGTTTTACTGGTTGCTCACCATTTAAAAAGCTCAAGGGTAGGGCAGCTGGTTCAAAACTCAATCCTTTGTGGTTGAGTGTAAAAGACAGGAGCAATGTGGTGAATAATTGGAGGGTAAGAAGGTATCAAGAGAAATATAAACAAAGGTTTGATACCAAAAAGGGGGCACGAAGGTATGATTGGAAAGTGGGTGATTTTATCTTTTTGAAAAAAGCAGTGTGGGCCCCCAAGGGAGAGACTACATTTTGTGGACCCAAACGTATCATCAAGGTCATGAGAAATGTTGTCATGCTCAGTAGAGGTAATGTTCAGAGCATGTCTCGTTTATCAAAATGTGGAGGAGAGGATGGTGGTGAGGGGTTTCGGTCCCAGGCCAGACATTCCCTGAGTTGTGATGGCAATGTTCATGTTGATCCTCTTGGTCGCAATAAAAGGACAAGGATGTCACTCACCATCATATCTCCAGGATTACATTCTTAAGTAATGCTTTTATCCTTTCTGGTGCTTGCTCACTTTCATGTTTGATCTACTATTCTACTCTTACATTTTAGCACACTGTTATTTCATTTGTCTTTACCTATTTTCCCCTCCCATTTTCTTTCTTGCTGTTCATTAATATTGTGAAGGGACAATGTGTTGTAACTTGCCCTTTAATATGTGATTCCTTTTGGGAATGTTGAGTGCATCAGCAGCAGATCGTGGGGACCTAAGATGTTGAGTGTCAGTTGAGGCGTCTGCTGCTGGTGTAGACTGTTCCTGTGGGTGTAATAAAACACTTCATGAGATGTGTGCTTTGTTTCATTACAATTCTCACACTGCGATGTCTTTAAGGAAAACAAGCAACAAAGTGCCAGTGCTTTTACATCTTACTAGTAATTCTGAAGTCAATAATTGTAATTTCTACAATATTATGCAACTCTATCCCTACAAGGGCGGTCTGCATCTTTACACACTGTAGCAGGCTTGAGACTGAAGTTCCAAATGAATGACCAAGTGCTTCTATCTCAGGAAGGGGACAGCTCAAATATTTTTTTTCAATTTAAAGGGCTTGTGTGGATATATATTTCCTTGACTTGACTCCTATTCATGCTCTAAGGACTGCCTGATGAAGAGGAAGTATCACTGGAATAAGGAATGCCCGTTTGCTATGTGGTACAGTTTATAATGGACTTGTGCAGGATTACACAGAGAGTCTGACAGAGCTTCAAGATATATCCAGGCCCAAAGATTCCTAGAGCACAGCTTTCAATAAAATAAATCAGTCGGAATTCATTTTCTGCAGATCAGCACACCTACAAATTAAATACTTCAACCCTGGAGGGAGGGGCTCTGCCTTTTGTAAACAAAAATCTGAGGCAGCAACTAGTTATAGAGAAACTAGATATTAATTAATACCTTTTCTCACAATGCACAAGACACAGAGAAGCCAAGAAACTCACATAGCAAACAAACAGCTGCCAAAGATATAATCACGAGTCAACATCTCTGGGGACATGGGGGAATGGAGGAACTTCTGTCACTCCATCCCTCCCCATGACCCTCTCCCCTTGAATTCGAGTCCCTATGATAAATTAGAAATGGAAATTGCAATATCTGAAATTAGTTAAATTTGCTAATGCCTCAAAATTGTAGGGGGAGTAATGAACTGAGTAAGATCTGAATAATAATGAGGCCTGCAATTAATGCCGAGCTGCAAAGGCAACTCCCATGGAATTACACAACAAAGAGGCAGGCACGTGCAGTGGGCTCGACGCCATGCCGCTGGGGGGAGGGCTACCGGGCCAGGAGCCCATCAAGATGATCATATTAATCATTCCAAAAACTGTTTAAGGGATTCATATTTATTTTATACAGGAAAACACATGCTGGAAAAGAGGAATATCCGCCGCAGTTATTAGGGGGTTGGAAGCAGCTTGACACACATCTCACATATTTCACACTTGGACAAGCAGCTGGACAGGAAGTCAAGGTTTACATTCCGGCCTTAAAACGTCCATGTAGGGGAACATTTTAACAAGCGTTGGCAAAGGCAATAGGTTGATCCCTTGCGGCGTACTGGACAAGCAATGCTTTCTGGTGATGCTGTACAGCATCGATACAAAGCAATATTATTTTTGCCAATGCTGTGCAACATCGGTGAAAATATTTTTTTTTAAATGAGATAGATGTTGTTGGCAGTCACCTCATTTTGAAGGCGTGTATAGCCATTGTGACGTTTCCATGCGTTACCATTCATGTACATTCCTGCAGAATGACATGGTTGCCTTTTTTTTAATTGCCCAATTTTAGATAGTAGACATCAATTTGATCGGCAAATGAAAAAAAAGAAATTTCAAGTGCAAAAAAAGGGCTTTATATTTTATGTTGTATTCTTTAAATCAAACATATCAAAAGTGATGGGGAGAGAGTTTGCAATAAGTCTAATCATTGGCAAATGCTGAGCGTCAATACTGACTTCCACATGGCTCGATTCAAGCCCCAGCAAATTAGTATTGATGTTGCCTAAATAGGAATCCCGATTGGCCTGGTCAGGGCCTTCCTGAATTGGAAAATAAGCAACCCAAGACTGGTTTCCCCTGATTGGGGATCTTCTGTCGGCTGCAGCTTTTGTCTGTATGATGTAACGCTAACTAGGGCATTACATCAAACACATAAAAGGTGATGGGAGGAATGCTTACAGTAAGTGTAACCACTGACAATCGTTCTGGGTAAAATTCCAAGCCATCTTTCCTTTGCCTAACATGCCATACCACCTCAGTTTGGAGCCAGCCATATCCAAATCATTCTTAATCTTGCTCCAATAAGAACAGTCAAACCTGAACTAACAGACGAGACCGTCCATGAACAGGAACATAAGTAAAATAAGACCGGTTTTGCCCTAATAGGAGCTGTTCAATCGGGTGTATCTTGTTTCCAGTCAGTGCTTAATTTGTAAAAAAATAAGTGTCAGGGCTCCCGTTTGGAGGCCTCTGCAGCTTACACCACACTTTGCCATTGCCACTGCCGGCGTTGCCAGTGCCAGTATCTATAACACTGTACTAACCAGCACACTGTTACAAGGGTAACAATTCTTATTAGTTATTTTTAATATATACTGAAAAAATAAACAATTGTTGTTCTGCTCATCTTTAAATTATACAAAAAGCACCCCCCATGTGGCAGTTGTCAAAAGTGCTGGTGTTGACAATTAAGTGTCAATGCAATGTGCCAGAATCCACTGGCTCAAATTAAGCTCTGTTTACAGTGGAGGGGTCGGAAAGGTACCAAAAATAGTCTGAGGCTCCAACCAAAAAATTGTCTCCACTAACCAACCAGCTAATTAAAAAGTGAGCAACATTTTGAAGTCAGACAAGTTGTGAACTTGTAAAGACACACTGCAATGGTATTTTGCAGAGTTGGAGGCTGCATTAATTTGTGTTTGCTGCAGGCAATGTTTGTGGTAGTAACAGGGAAATTAACAGTAAAAACCAGCCCACCAGGTCACAAAGCAGGCACACAATCTGCTAAAATCCATCCCACATACTGATCTGTCAAACTAGTTCATTGAGCACTGCCTGATAGCCTAAGAGTCCAGTCCAAGCCTGTCCAGTGGCACAGTGAGCACAGGACCGACATCTTGGCATACCATTTGCCAGAGGACGGGAAGAAGCACACGAGTGATAGCAGCAGATGTGGGAGTGGGCAACACAAAGTGTGGGGGTGTGTATTTGGTGGGGGAGAAGCACACGAGGAGCGAGCTAGAACACATATGCACTCTCATGGCGTGTTTAATGAAAAAGAAAAAAAGTAGCTCCTTAAAGGTGAGCAGTGGAAGGCTACAAGTCATTCGTTCAAAAGAATGGTAAAGATGTGGGGGCATATCATCAAGGGGCGATGACAATATTATAGCTGCTTTAGAGCCCGTTTTCGGGCGAAAAGCTGTGATAATATTATCGCATTATCATCAAGGACATGCTAGAGTGTGATTCCTTGACTTACCGCCTGTTTTTCACACGCCTCGCATCGATAATGAGATGCAAAGGAGGCGTGGCTGTGAAAACAACATGGGATCATATCGCGAAGGCAGAGGGTTGGCGGTATATAAAATCGCGTTAAGTATGCCTTAACGCAGGAATTTAACGTCTGTTAAATTCCTGACTAAGGCATACTTAACATGGGGGGTGAAATGTGTGGCTAAGACCACAGGCCCTATCATCTAGTATATCGCCATTTTCCACCATGGAAAACGGCAATATCCCCACTATCTCTGGAATTTTTATCGCCTCGGTGATGCACGTTGTTGATAACGCACTAACTGGGTGATAAATTCCAGAGATAGCTGGCGATAAACATGTAAGCACTAAGTGTGCTTTGCGATATTTATCGCCGGCCCTTGATAATATGCCCCGTGATGCTCCAGGGAAGGGACAAACATGAGAAGAAAAAAGAGGAAGGAAATCCACTGAATAGGAAGCAAGCAAACAAGAGCAATAACTATGCCCGCGAATGGCAGCAATGGGCAGGCCCTAAGCCCACTATTATTTCTTGGTATAGCCCACAAAAGGGTGTGGATCCTGATTATCGACTACAGAATATTATGGCACACTAATATCATTATCATTGAAAGGTAAATATGCATTGATTTTCTATACCTAACTCTACATCTATTTACCTTGATAAGCTATATATATGTTTGTATTGTGTCATCATCTTGAGACGCCAGACTACTCCTCCACTTTGTTTTCTTATTATTTAAACTCGATATACCGCTGCCTGTTTGTATCACACTCACGTGCTACCTATGCTCCTTCAGCGTTAGCAAAGATAAATGGTCCCAACTTCAAGACTTTTTTTTAAATGTCAAATTTGGAAACTTTGAGGTTTAAAAAAATTTATCTAACGAGAAATCTAGTACTGTAGGTTATGAGTGAAGAAAATTATGGATGGCTAATTTTGGGCAATCAACTTTCCCACCAAAAATAAGTTGTGGTAAAATCTCCCTAAAAATGTTTGTTGTATTTATTTAATTTCTTTGCATCAAATTTCTCTTACGTGCAACTTCTGCGACTTTGCCAAACTTCTCGAATTCATGAGGTTGTATCTTTTTTACTTTTCACAATTTTGCTTGTAGGATTTTAATTGGTTAGAGTCCAGCATCATCCATTCTAGCTTCATACAAATCAAGCACTGGCAAAGTCAATTAGTCTGGCATTGTTTTATTTATTTTTGCCAAGCATACGCAGTAAGTGTTAAAGAAGGTCAAACATCGAAATGCTTTCGTATAACGGTGGTGTGCACTCTTTGCAAAAAAAGAAGTAAAAAATGGTTCTTTACAAAAATAATTTAAAAAATAAAATGAAAGCAGAAACGAAAGCAGAATATGTCCTGTTGCCTTTAGCACTGAATTGCGCTAATTATGGGCAAATCTGCACACGTGCACTGCCAAAATGCAGTTACTCTCAATAAATGAGCTAATGGCTGAAGTAGGCTGATCTGTAGCCTCACAATTTGTGTCGTGGGCGGAAGAAATATGTGAATGACACCTGGAAAGACCAATGAATGAAAATCCCGGACCAAAAACATCTCTATGTAGGTAAATGTTGGTATTTTTTATTATTACTTTTTCGGAAAATAGGAGACTGGATAAACAGATTAAGATGTCTCTGGGACAGTCCTATTCAGTAGCAGCACTGCAGACATTTTGCCTGCAGGTAAAATTGCCTGAAATGGGCCACGTTTCTACATCCCCATTGATGAATAGAAAACACAACATGAACCCAACACAGGTTAAGTACTTGGGGCCTTATTTATGAAGGCCTTGCGTCAGTTTTGCGCCGCCGGTGCGTCACTTTTTGTGACTCACCAGCGGTGTAAAAAATGCGCCCTGTTGCGCCATATTTAAAAAGTGACGCATCTAGGTAGATGCGTCACTTTTTAAACCCCTGCGCCACATTATACCTGCGTCAGGTATAATGTATGCAGAGGGGGCGTTCCCCCGCAAAAAGCCTCGTAATAGTGACGCAGTGAAATCTATGAGATTCCACTGCGCCACTTCTAGGACACAAATGCGTCAATTTCTTACGCCTGCCTCACAGCAGGCGTAAGACTGACGCAAGCCCTTTCACATGGGGCTTTCCCCATGTGAAAGGACGCATTGCTGGAGTTGCGTCACTTTTGTGACACACTCCAGCAATGCGTCACTTTTGCGCTTACAGATACGTCAGAAGCACTGACGTATCTGTAACTCCTTGCGACATGATGCGTCATACAATAAATATGACGCATCAGGAATGTCGTAAGGAGTGCGCAGTGAAAAGTGACGCATCGCTGTTTTCACGCAGCGATGCATCACTTTTCATAAATGAGGCCCTTGATTTGTTGAGTACAAAGAGTGGAAAACTCTCTGATCTCCATTAAGTGACAAAAGAGTGAAATGAACTCATAGATTGTCATTTAGGTTCTAAGAATATGTAAATATCTAAAGATACTGGTATTAACGGGGCAAATACGCTCACGAGAAAGAGAATCTGAAATTCACAGTTTGGTACCTACTGCGTTTGAGTCTGAAATGACAAATGATGGAAGCTTGGGTGTGCATCATGATCAATGTCTCTAGATGATGTATTGTTTTCGGCTTATTGCAAATACCAGATTCGTTATTAATACTCTCCTGAATCAGGCTAATATCTTCCGGGCAGAAGGGCAGGACCACTTATTTAATTCTTTCATTTACCATTTTTTTTAAATAGCACAATCTCGACCCGAAGGTATTGGAGAGATTTACATGAGCATCATTTACATTGAGCATTCATTTTTTAGGCACAGGGAGATTAAGGGTCCGATTTCGATCTTGGCAGATGGTTTAATCAGACACAACAGTGACAGATATCCCGTCCACCGAAATATGAATCCAATAGAATATAATGGGATTTATATTTCAACGAAAGGGATATTCTTCACCGTTGTAACCCGTCCACCAAGATCTAAATCAGACCCTAGGTGATTTGCTCAGCGAATCACAGGATGTTGAGATGACACCTAGACTCGAACCTGGCTTTCCAGTTTCAAAATAGGCAGCTATGGCCATTAGGCCACATCCTCTCCCCTTAGATCACTAAAGAGGTAACCTGGTGACATCAAGCAATTACTGTTTTCATGAAGGGCAGCATCGTTCAATACCAGTCAAATGTTTCACAGTCTGATGTGTGAAAGATTCACATACTGCTACGAAAAACTCCTGACATGGGTGAGGCCCGGGGAATCAAGCTCAATCTAAGGTGGCACTTAATCAGTAATTACTAAGAAGAAATGTCCATATCTTCTATATTGCAAAGTTTCCTAAGTGACCAATCTCCATACGTGGTGGCCCCTTGTTTCTGATAAATACAAATTATTGATCTGTAAAGCGTAAGTCATGTTAGAGTGGTGGAATCGAGTGTTCACTTATTTGGAAAAGGGTGATGATGACTCTTCATTTTGAGAATATTCCTGGGATCCACAATTTGGACCAAGATACTCATGCCTCAAGTTCTCGTTCTTTTGCACTATGAGGTGGTCACAGATATTTCCATTGGTGTCCTAAATGTAATGGTATGGAGGTAAACTTTAAAATATCAAATTATAAATGGGTGACCGTCTGAAACAAGATCTGTGAACACCAAAACGAGGATATAAGAGGCATTAAGACATAGGAAATCAAGATACAAAGTTGGCTACTACATTCTTCATCTGTGGAAGATACGCAGGAAGGGATCGGGAGGTTCTAATGCAACTTTTAGTAGTGTAACAAAAGAAGGCTAAAGATTAGGGGCCTCAAATATGAAGCACCATGCCCCTCCGGAACATCACTTTATGTGACTTTCTATGGCGCAGGAGCCTGCTCATATTTACGAGGCACCACACAAACAAATGATGGGCAGAATGCTGAATAAATCATACATTCACCCCCAGTCAAGAGATCTGGGTTAAATACATCATTCTTTTGCTCACCATGCCACCCCAGTTTAGACCCAGACATATGCAAATCAGTCTTGACTCTGTGCCTCATGGGAACAGTCCAGACCGAACTGTCAAGCCAGGGCCTCCCTGGACCGGAAACAACCATCCTGGGACCAGTTTCTGGGTATTACCCTTCATCAGCCAGGCTAGCATTATGTCCTCTTTATTTTTATTTTTCCCAACACAGTGTTACTGCACCATGCTGGATAATGGCAGCTTCAAAAGAAATGTTTTCTTGATGGCCAGCCAATCAGGACTCAGCATATTCATGAATCCGGAGCTGGATTCACAACTCAGTAATCAACAAATAGAGAAAATGCTCCCTAGTCCAATGGAGTGCCTTTATTTTTAGAAAAGGAATCACAAACCATCATGGATTTGAACATCGGTGAAGGATCAGCAAATTAACATTTCATGTATCCCTAAAATATCATCTTTTCATGCCCACCTTTTTAAACGTTGATGGATTTACACCAAACCAACAAAAGCACTAAAGTCCTCGATTCATACCAAATTTGATGTAGTTTCATTCTGTCGTATTTTCTGTATTGAACAGCAAATAATCCTATGGGAAAAAAAATGGGAAATGGCACTTTTGAGACCCACTAATCCTATTTTTTTGTCTTGATGATCCTAAAGTTGACGTACTTCTGTTTGAAAAAACTTTGTGCATATTTGTGAAATGGTGCCAATGTTTTTAATAAAATACAAAACTATTTCCTATGGAAATTCTGACATAATCATAAGTACTATGGTGTTATCTCCATCAATGCCACACATGTTTTGTGAATGCTATAGTGAAATCTTAAAACGTGACCTGTATGGGCATGATATAATGTTTCCCACTCAATGGAGACATTAAGGGTGTCATTTATGGGATTTTGGCATAGGGCAGCGCAGCAAGGCACCTTGGTGCGCTGCCCTATGAAAAAGTGAAAGTGTAGGAATACATTGTATATAAGTGGTACAGTGCATTCCTGTCCTTTCTCCCTGCACTGACACCATTTTGCCATCCTAGCACCAACATAGGCACCCTTGCACCAGGATTGTTTTTGTGCAGGAAGGAGCACTTTCCTGGACAAAACACCCCTAAGATATGTTCCTCTTTTGATGTGTGCTGCAGCTCACAAGGAAAGAGGAAAAAATGTGTAGAAATAAACATATCTCTCCTCGTTACGGCACATGTTCGGAGGCGTACGGATTTGGCAGTTCCCTACGTTTACATAAGTTTGTAAACCTGGAGCAGCGACAAATTCCATGGGTGTTGCACAGGAAAATCCACAGCAACACACATGGAGCACCTCCCCAGGAGTAGAATAATGCGACACAGCGATTTGTGCTTCACGCCTTACTCATGATTTATGAGGCCACTCAAATTAACACAGAATGGCTTTGAGTTGCTTCATACATCAAACTGAGAGCCCTGTGTCAAGTGAAGCTAGGCTCTCATAGATAAGTCTCTAAACACTATTGACTCTGCAGGTACTAATTGGAGCACTGTGCACTATTAGTCTGGAGTGCTTCTATTCATAATGTGGTCCAAGAATGAAAGAAATGGTCTAGAGTAACCCTGGGCAGAGCTCATGTAGTCATTCTACGCGGAGTTCTGCAGAGTGGTAAACAAACTCCGCGAGCTATGCGGAATTCCATGAGCACGTGGGGTTGCTTGTTTCGCCCATTCGTGATATGTTTTTCCTGTACAGGAATGCATATTATGTGTTTGTGACGCTGTTTGCGTGCTCGGGGGGAAATATCTCGTGAACTTGCCCATGCGGTCGCCAATGGCATGGCAATCTTGTTTTTCACTTGTCCCATCTGTTCGCGATTAGTATTTTCTGTTCTGGAACATGTATTGCGTGTTCCCGCCTGTTCATGATGCATATTTCCTGTTCGGATTGCATATTGCTTGTCGCGATGCTTTTTGTATGCTCGTGGGGAAATATCGTGCAAAATTGACCATGCGGTCTCAATGGGTGTGGCCATCTTGTTTTTCACTTTTTTGCTATGGTTCAGGGCCTGCTTTTCTATCCTCCCTCTATCTTTTTAATCCTTTGTTTCTGGAAACTTTTTTTTAATCTTTTTTATTAATTATCTATCTCCCTATTTTCCTGATTCTATATTTTGAGTTTTTTTCTACTTTTTGTGTGTTTTTCACTACTTTTTCACTCGTTTTCTATTACTTGCTTTTTTATTTCTTTTACTTACTTATTTAATTTCTACCTTTTCTTTTCCGCCCCCTCCCCAAGTATCAGAACCATGGCAAAGGGCAAGGCTCGTATCCGCAGCCAGAGCCGCGAGGAAGGCAGCACCCAAAAGGCACGGGCCTTATTTGGAAAGGCGGAGGTGGCCGCACTTGTGTCTCTTTGTGCAGCGCCACCTTCCCTTAACCCTGGCATCAGGCGGCAGGCCGGGGTCTGGGTATGGGCTCCGGGAGCATCACTAGCGGTGGGAAAGGGTGCACCGGGCAGTGTTTTGCTGCTCTGGGGTCCGGCGCACCCATAACCAGCTTACGCACTGGTGGTCCGATATACTGGACCGGGAACAGGAACTGCTGGACCAGGTAGGAGTTGAGGTCCCGGGGCTTGGTGAGTAGCTATGTAATTTTACTACTTTGTATTCTTCTGCTCTGTCATATATTGCGAATATAATTTTTTTCCGAATAGAAAGAATGTTGCTGCTTACATAGCAGGTAAATTATGTTTAAAAATCTTCTGTGATTGTTATGCCACAGGTGCTCGGCGCTACAAATCTTACTTGTTTGCAACTTTGCGCTTGCTTGGGCTGATTATGTAAAAGTTTCCTTTAGAGAACTTAAGTTAGATAATGCTAGAGAGACTCTAGTCCTTTCTTTGTCCTCCTGTCCCTAAGAGATAGTGGTGGATTGATACGTTTAGTTACTTATTAGTATTAGTTGGTCATTTTTTTGCAGTCTGTGTGACGCATCCTCTGTTACGTCACGTGCTGCTGAGTGCTGCTTACCCCAGTCCTTAGTAGAACCTTTTGTCATGTGTTGAGTAAGTGGTAATAGGCTTAGCACTAGCAGAACATAAGCAGCAACCAACCAACAATTTGGTGTATGCAAAAATGTATGCATGTGTCCTCCGTTTATGCATTTTTGAGGACTAAAATAAATGGAAATGCAGAATAAATGAACAATTGGCACGTCTGGTATAGGTGGGCTAGGTCAGGTGGTATATAGGCTTAGTTAGTATTCTGGAATCAGAATGGAACACTGGATTAGTGTTCATAAATAATAACTAGACGGTCAGCGAATCCCGAGATACTACTAGTCGACCAGATTAGATAGGTCAATTTGAATGCAATTGTTGTTTCCAGAAATGTTTTTTTGAGCATTTAAAAAAATATTTTGTTTATTTCACACCAGTAATCAATGTTTGTCTCTTTCTTTCTTATATCTTTCATGATTAGCACCCAAGGGCAAGAAGACGGGGTTGTTGGAGTCAGCAGGAGCAGCTGCAGAAGATGCCAGCCAGGACCGCTCCTCAACCGAGGGCTCTGCTGCTGGCCCCAGTGAGTCCTCCTGTTGGTAATATTAATATTACTTCCCTAACTTTTACAGCACCTTATTTTTTATGAACTATTATTTCTGTTTCCTAATTCTATTTTTTTACCAATTCTTCTTCGATCTAGACTATCTGTTTCTAAATTCTTGTTACACCTGCCTCTATCTGCCTCTGCTAGGACTCTCTGTTCTACTACTCTTAGTCTGTCTGTACCTAAGCTTGCCCAGTTGGCCGCTCTTTATTTAAAAGGTTTTAAAACTCAGATTCACCAATAGCTGTAGCCACTGGGTCCAGCCCTTTGACTTGACCTCTTCTAGTCTTCTTAATCTTGAGGCATTATGACAATTCCCACCAAGAAAATGCCCAACAAGATATTTTACTATTTTTGATAGGATAGGACATACTACTACTAGTCTACTCTACTCTAATACCCGATTTGTACTAGTGATGTATGTTGTACATGTATGAATTAACTTTTTTTAAATCTTGATAGTGAAAAAGAATAAATAGGGGGGGTGTATATGGCATCTAAAAAATGTGTAATTTTTTATCTAGGCATATCGACCGCCAGGGCCAGCGGCGAAGGCGACGCAGCCAGTAAAGAGGCAGCCAGTAAAGAGGGAGCAGAAGATGCGGCAGCTGCAGGGGGTGAGCCAGTAGCAGTGACGGCTGGTGGTAAGTTATATTCCTTACTTAGCGACATTACACTCGCTGCAAGGGTGTATATTGTACTGTTGAGAGAGACTAAGCTGTTGTGAACAACGGTTGAAGAAGACACCCTTTACTTCTATCTGACCTCAACTACGCTGTGAAAATTTTATGGAGAAGACTAAGGGGCCCATTAAGATGGTGGGCGGAGGCACCACCACAGTGCTGGTGGTGGCGGAAAATGCCTTTTTTCGCAAGCCAGTAGCAGTCCTTACTTCTGCCATATTAGTAGGGCCAAACATTGCCCATTTCCCATTCGCCACAGTGCGATGCGAACCGCCATCAAAAAGCACCCGCCACCGTGGTGGTGGGAGCCAACGGAGACCCACCGCCATGCGGAATGACGTCCTGTCCACTGTACAAATCAGGATGCCACAAACAGCCAGTCGCACCGCAGTGAAGAAACCGACCAACCAGAGATGGCGGAAGCACGACTGCGGAGCGCAAAACCAGAGTCCCGGTCCTCACTGCCCAGGTCCAGACTGCAATGGATCCAGCTCTACAAGTCTTCCCGGTGCTGTACCTGATACACTACCAGCAACTCATGCACCGTCGCGGCCGCCACCGCAGGTGCGCAATAACACAACTCTGTACACAACAACACACAATCCCTGGGCAGATATAGGGTTCCTGTCCGCACCAGACACCCTGGTGGGGACAGTAACACATCCACAAGTGTACCCACACATGTCCTACCTGTCACTAAATCACCCCTTGGCATCTAGGTCACCCACTGTTAGATTTGGAGGTCTCTAGTTGGCACAGGTAGGTAGTTGTGACAAATAAGGACCCTTGCCTCTAGTCAGGGTAAGGGGGTACACTCCTAAAATAACCCCTGCTCACCCCCTTGGTAGCTTGGCATGAGCAGAAAGGCTTATCTCAGAGGCAGTGTGTAAAGCATTTGTGACCACATACAAGACCATAAACGACAAAAATACACAATACTATACTTAAGATGGTAGTTTTAGCTTAGTTCAGTTCAGTTCTTAAGATGCAACACTTTCCGTCAATGTACCTTACGATGCCTTGCGCTTCCACAACAAGTAATGTTGCAGCGATGGAAATTCGGCAAAGTTTCGGTGCAAAGAAATAAAGATGTGAAGATCTTCCCGATGCGGCACTCTTCTCTGGGGATGCATGGAGTCTCGGTTCGATGCGTCAGCTGCAGAGGCAACACCCTTGTTCAGCGATGCGACAGCAACAGACTTGGCTGTAGCACTCTTCTCCGACATTGCGAGAAGCTTCCGCTCAATGCGACAACTACAGCGCCGACATCCATGATGCGACGGCAGCAGCTCCAACGGTGGTGCGCTTCTCCGGGGATGCGAGATGCTTTTCTCGATGCGGTGCAATACGACAGCTACAGCGCCGACATCCACGATGCGACGGCAGCGACGGCTACACGCTTCTCCCTTGTTGCAAGACTCTTCTCATGATGCGGTGCAATTCGACAGCTACAGCTGCGACACCCTCCCCTGGAGTTGCAACGGCAGCAGCAGCGATGGTGACACGCTTCCTCTTCATTACGAGACACTTCTCTAAATGCGGTGCAATACGACAGCTACAGCGCCGACATTCAAGATGCTACGACAGCAGTAGCAAACGGCGACATGCTTCTTCCTCGTAGAGTCTCGTTTCCAGCTCCTTGCGACACGCAGTCCCTCAGAAAGCCCAAAACAGCAGCAGGAACTTCGAAAGAACTCTGGGGAGCTGGGGGTGAAGTCTGTTTTCCCTGAGACTTCAGCAGGAGGGAAGCTCTTTTCCAAGCCCTTGGAGATCTTCACAAGTTGAAAGTAAAGCACACAAAGTTTTTTCTCCTCTCTTTGGCAGTAAGGCAACCACTGCAGGCCAATCCCCCAAGCAGCACGTCAGCTTAGGAATAGTCTCTCCTCAGTTTCTTCAGGTTCCTCTCCTCAGCAGAGGTTTCTTCTTGTAGTCCAAAAGTGATCTAATTTCTTGGGATCAGGGTCCCAATATTTATACCCCAAAATCCTTTGTTCTCCGAGTGGAGAGGGGCCTCTGCCCAGTCCAAACCAGTTCGGAAGCACTCTGTTTACAGGACTCCTTCTTTCCTTTCACAGTGCAGGGCAGAAACATCAGACGCCCCACAGGAGGTGGAGCCAGCATTGTGGAGGGAAAGCACAGCCCTGGAGCACTTTATTGACATCATTCCTTCTCTTCTTTCACAGTGCAGGGCAGAGACATCAGCCACACCCCAGGAGGTGGATCCAGCATTGTGGAAGGCAGGCACAGCCCTATTCAAGGTTCAGGTGCAACTCCTCCCACCCATCTAGATACAGATCTCTCTATTCACCACTGGGCTGACTCATTCTGTCTCTTGGAATCCCCTAGCCCTGTCACTCAAACTCCAGACAAGGAATACACAACCTAGAAGAGGCAGGCTTTGGATAGTTAGACAAGAAAATACCTACTTTCTAAAAGTGGTATTTTCAAACACAATGTTAAAACCAACTTTACTAAAAGATGTATTTTATCATTCTGAGTTCAGGCATGCTAAACTGAGATTTCTACCAGGTTCCCTGAGACAGTTAGGATTGTAAAAATGTAATAATCTAAGCACATTCTGGCCTATGGAGAACAGATAGCCTTGCAATAGTGAAAAACGAAAATGGTTGTAATTCACTATTAGGACATGCCACACACATCAGGGCTTGTCCTACCTTATAATTACAATGTACCCTGCCCTTGGGCCCACCATAGGGGTGTCTGATATGAAGAAAAGAGAAGGTTTAGGGACTGACAAGTGCGTGCACTTGCCCAGTCAGCATGACAGTACCAGACTACACACAGGCTCTGCAAAGGCAGACTTTAGACACATTTTGCAAAGCTGCTTCTGTGGGTGGCACAACCAGTGCTGCAAGCCCACCAGCAGCATTTGGACTTACAAGCCCCGGGGCACACTCAGTGCACTATACTAGGGTCTGATAAGTAAACCAAACAAGCCAATCATGGAATCAATAATCAATACATTAATTTACAGTAGGGAACATTTGCACTATGGCACTGGACAGCAGTGGCACAGTGCCCAAAGCATCTAACACCAGCAAAAACACATGAGGCACCACAAAAATGGAAGGGAGACACACGCCAATGATGCCAGGTCTAACACCCACCAATTGCGATATTGATGCAATGTCCCGGTCAAGTCACCGCAGCGGAGAAGATGCGGGAAAACATGCGCACAATGCAGAAGGCTGGGCCAGAGCCAGGCATGGGCAGTGCACAAAGAATAAAGGGCCACACCTCCACCCTCTACACACTAGGCACCCAAACATAAAGGGACATACTATGTGCCCCCCCCCCTGAGCTCCACCATGCACAAGAACCAGCCAGATGAACCCACACCCTGCACCACATACCAAACAACCAGGGAGACAATATCAGTAGGTGGGGCTGCAGAGGAACACACAGAACAGAAGCTCAGGGCCAGGGCAACCCACACACCCCACCCACACTACACTCATGGCAAGAAAACGGAGTTGAAGCACAAAATGAACATTCACACAGAATATGAACAATCATCCACTGGACACACAGCCTGTCAAGTCCCACAGACATACCCCACATTGACACACAGCCACATACTCAGACCAGATGTCAGTAGCAATGGAGGACAACAAATAGGAAAACCAAAGTGAGGTGCACACAAATGGAAGGCCAAGGAGACAACAACTAAGCATGTGTACATCACATGCAAGAGACAGAGCATATAACAACACCCTTAGCACATCAAATCACACATGACTGGCACAGTGAGTGAAATTAAACCACAGTAACCTCTGTGCAACAACTCAGGGAGACACCAAGGAAAACCATGTATAGGCACAGGGATGAAAGGAAGTCAAACAGCGAACAGCCACACATCTGCATCCAACTACTTGACAGGTGTATGTCCGCAGCACAACACAAAGGGCCCATGGACACACTCCGTGACTGTCAAACATAAGTAGAATCCTTCATACATACCCACCCAACCTCACACCTGCAGTACATAACACCAGTGTCAAACACACAGAAGGGTGCCAATAATGTCCAGTCAATACACTGACAAACAATCACATTCCCTGGGGGGCATTCACAAACACCACACACACACTCAGGAATCCCTTAACCAATGTTGGCACAACAACAGCCAAATACAAAACTCAATACCATAATCCACAGAAGGACAACAAGACTAGACCTGTGCAGTAAAACAGTGGAAAGGCAATAGGAGACCAGACAGAACAGGAGTACACAACATCATCAGTCAGGAACAATGCACAGACAACATACCCCAACACAGACAAGAAGTGCATCATCTCAAAACAATCATGGACACAAACTGGGACCAATGGGCCTACAATGAAACACAGACAGACATACCACACCACCCATCACGTCAACATGGTGTCATGTGCATTCATGGTGCCACATGCATGCACATGCACAACCCTGACAAATGACAGGTCACATATGAGAGGAAAAAACCCCAAGGATGTACCCAAAACAAGCCCAGGAACAAGAATAGCCATAAGTGCATGTGACAGACACACAAGTAATGCACACTACACTGACAACAGACATCTGAATGAATCATAACACACTAACAAAACACACACACTGACATGCAAATTGAGCATCACACACAGAGCATCTGTCAGCTGCAAGAGACAACACAGGCCAAACACTACACACATCCACATCAAACACACAACAGATGCACACGCCAATACATTACATTTCAAACACAGCAGGACATCAGGGGGTGCATACCAGGCAAGGACAAGGCAATTTACACTCACAGCACTGCACGAATGACAAGAAGTGTGTGCACACCAAACATACCACACAGATATGAGTAACACACCATGAACCCCCACAACACTAATCTGCACAGCACACAGACAGCATCACACTCAGGAAGGGAAGCAGTACCTCAACAAACACACATACAGCTAACCCTACACCCACAGATGCACAAGTCTGGGGCCCCCAGGTGACAAAATATATGACCAGAGGACTGTGCAGCACAAACAGTTGAGCTGCATATGAGCAACCTTGGCTGCAAAACAAGACAGGAAAATCACATATAACCAATTGGGAAACTGTCCTGAGTGGCACATTGGTCTTGGTCACAGATCAGCACCACAACGCATAGTGTAACAAATGAAGTGATGGGGAGGCACACACACTTGCAACCCAAGGGGAGAGTTGAGATGAGAGTAAAGTGGTATGTACGTCAGTAGCGGACAGGTTGGGAGTGCACCATACAAAAATAGATGGAGTGCAGACTCAAAATGGGTAGGCATCAGAGGCAAAGAGAGGGGATGGTATCACTTCACACCCCACATGCCATACTGGAGCCAAACATTCACCCAAGTGACAGCAATGCATGTGAAAACACACCAACAATGTCACTATGGCTTAGCAGGGCTGCACAGTGAGTACAAACAGTATCAAGACGCATGGCTGATCAACAAAACACAACACTGACTTGCCAGTCACACACTCTGCATACTCACAATTGCCACCAACAAGTAGGTGTTCCCCAGAAGTGCAAGGACATACCAACACACTGCACAGGGCATAACCTACAACTCCCACATGTGCACACAATCACAAGCACAGGGCCGACACATCCAAATAACAGGCACTCAACTCCTTGGAGACACATGTGTGCAGTTGACATGGTAGGGGCACACACACATCAACACCACTGACAAAGTCACCCCCTTCACACTGCACACTTCTTGACCACCCAAGTGCAGACTTTGAAATTCACCCATGTGACTAGGATGACTGGCCATCACAAAATGAGCATACACCAACACTGCTGGTCACATATCAAGAAAGATCACACCGACATGATGACTCTGGCCAGCCAGCCTGCAATACTGTGGATAGAATCCCACTTCCTGCTGGCAGTACATACAAACATAACATGTGTACAATATAGCTAACCTGACCAAACAGTGAATATGATAACAGTAGCTCATCACAAACCAACATCACTTCATCCCCAAGCCTCAGAGTCAAGAAGAACTGAAGTGCCTGTCATCCCTGTAAAACCCTGAAAAAGTGAAACAACCCATTGGCAATGGTGAAGTGGCATACAGAGCATGTGTCACAGTAAACCATATCCACATAGAAAACCATTTATTTTGCAAGGACACTGACAAGGCAGACAACAGGAGTAACTGCCTTTATTCCCATATTACACAGATAGGCACCAAAAGTAGACAAGAGCAAGGCCAGTGGCCAGTACAAAGTGCAGAGTAGTTACATGAGATCCTACACAGGGAAGGGGCAAACAGCAGTGAACATCAAGGCCAGTGGCCAGTCCAAGGTGCAGAGTAAGTACATGAGAACCTGCACAGGGAAGGGGGAAACATCAAGGCCAGTGGCCAGTCCAAGGTACAGATGAGGTACATGAGAAACTGAACAGGGAAGGGGCAAACAGCAGTGAACATCAAGGCCAGTGGCCAGCCCAAGGTGCAGAGTAAGTACTTGAGAAGCTGCACAGGAAAGGGGCGAACATCAAGGCCTGTGGCCAGTCCAAGGTGCAGATGAGGTACATGAGATGTTGCACAGGGAAGGGGAACACAGCAGTTTACATCAAGGCAAGTGGCCAGTTCAAGGTGTGGAGTAAGTACATGAGAAGCTGCACAGGGAAGGGGCAAACATCAAGGCCATTGGCCCGTCCAAGGTGCAGATGAGGTACTTGAGAAGCTGCACAGGGAAGGGGCAAACAGCAGTGAACATCAAGGCCAGTGGTCAGCACAAAGTGCAGATGAGGTACATGAGATCCTGCACAGGAAATGGGTGAGACTGTATCCTGCCATGGTCAGCAACACAGTCAGGGAGGTAACAATGGGCAGTCCAGGCACCGCTGTGGGAGAGACATGTGTGTGAGGGTGACTTCCACTCAGACTTGGCTGGCAGTCGGACAGGAGGTGGCTGAGTGTCAGTGACAGTTGGAGGACTGGACCGGGGAGAGGGAGGTCCAGCTGAGGTAGAGGCCTCAGTGGCTTTGGAACCCGGAGAGCTGCTTGGCCTGGGTGGTGTGGAGGAACGTGGAGTCACGCTGCCGTGAGATACAGTGTGGGTAGGAGAATGTGGAGGGGTGCCTTTCCACTTCTTGGGGACTCTATAGGGAAGTATTGTCTTGGTAGGAGTGGTAAGTGGGGCGGGCACAACAGGCACACTCCTTACCAAAGCTGCATCAGGCGCAACCAGTGGCCCTCCCTCTGGGGACTTGCTGGATCCAGCGGCACACTTGGCCTGGCCTTGCTTTTACTCCGCCATCCCCTGTTTACCAAGTGTACCCCCTACGGTGGCCTCCTTTCCCTGCTTCACAGGGCTTGGGATGGGAGTTGAGGTTGTGGGTGGATCACCCTTGGATGTTATGTTATGTTATGTTATTAAGGGCCAGATGTAGGTAAATTTTATTTTCCGACCTCTTAAATACCGAGTCATACCGACTCGGTATTTCAGAGGTCGGAAAATAAAAGTACCGAGATGTAGGTAAATGCAGATGTGCAATTACCGAATCGGAAACAGTCGGTATTTACCGATGCGGTAAATACCGACCAGTTAATGCCCATGCATTCCTATGGGCTTTGAAGCCCATAGGAATGAACGGGCATTTACCGGTCGGTATTTACCACATCGGTAAATACCGATAGCCACAAGGGTGCAGGGGGTGTCACTTTGACACCCTCTGGCACCCCCAAAAGAGGCTCGGGTGCCATGTGGCAGGCATACCTGCCCTAAGGGCAGGTCTGCCTGTCATATGGCATAGGTGTGCATGCACACATGTGCATGCACACCTGAAACGGTATTTTACCATCAAGTAGTATTTGATGGTAAAATACCGATTTTTTAATGCTTGTGGGACTCAGAAGAGTCCCACCTACATGTCAATTTTCCCTATTCCGTTAAAATACCGACTCGGTATTTTACAGACTCGGTAAATATACCTATCGGTAAATTTACCGAGTCTGTAAAATACAGGGACCTACATGTCAAATTGCTTTTACCGGTCGGTAACGGCCGAATTCGGCCGTTACCACCCGGTAAACGCCTACCTACATCTGGCCCTAAGTCTTTTGTATCGCGCTCTGTAACTACAAAGTATCCTGGCGTGGATCTCTTTTTATGTGTACTCTTAGCAGGCACCAGCTTCTCAGCGTGCCCAGCAACTGTCTGCTTTTCTTTGCGAGACGCTTTTGGGACAGGAGAGTCCTTGGCTGGGGATACCTCCAAGGCATGTGAGCCTGAGGCCTGCTTCTTGACTTTATGGCCCTTGGTGTCACCTGAAGGGCTTTTGCCTTTGCACGCTGGGTGGCTTTAGTTTTCTGTGGGGATGGTGTCTGCACCCTAGACCGCTTGGGCTTCTGTGTTGTGTGTTGTATGTGCTGTATCTTGCACTTGAGGTGTGTGGTGTGTGGTCACTATCATCAGATGTAGTCACTGGCAAGGGGGTGGCCAAAGGTATTGGAGTTGGACTCTGAGATTGTGTCAGTTGAATAGCTGCTGTCACTGCAGAGGACAAAGACTGGAAATTCTGGTGTAGCCCACCCACGTCTGCACGAATGCCCTCCATGAAAGCAACGACCTGTGCCAATTTTTTGCCGTGGTCTAGGAAGACATTGAAGAGAGTTGTCTGGCCCACCCACAGCTGGCGCAAAATGTCCACAGACTCAGCACTGGTGACAGCAGGGGGGACAGGGGCAGGGCAGCAGTGCCTGGGGTGAGGGACACTCTTCTCTTCTTACTGATACGAACATGGGCAGCAACAGTGGAAGTAGCTGGGAGGTTAGGCACTGGGAGCTGTGTGGTGGAAGAGGAGGCAGCGTCCCCGTTCCCTGTGCCCGCCAAAATAGATACGTCACTGATGGCGTCAGATGACATTGAGGTTGGTGTCTCTAGCTGTGATTCCTCAAGCAGACTCCTGTCCCCCTCCGAGGCACTGGTCACATCAGTTTCACTGTGCTCGTGTGTAGCTGTCGTGCTTGATGCCTCACCACTGGTGTCCGTCCCCTGCCCTTCCATGCCCAAGGGAGATGCTGCAAGAGATAGAGATGTAGGGTCAGTTCAGTGGCATCAACACAACCATCGTATGCAAGCAAAGCACTAAACAAGATGATGATATCCCCATGTTGCACACCACCCTGTGCAATACCTTTGACCAACCTCAATTCTAATCTCATTTTTTGTGTGTCATTGTTCAAACGTGGCATAAGTGGGCCATATGATGACCACACGGCCAAATGGCCTGTCAGTGGCTCAGTTTAACCAGACACACAAATCCCTCTGAGCACCCCTAGGGCCCTGAGGGGGGCAAAGATTTACCTCCAAACATGTTGCCACTGTCACATCTGGAAGGAGCAGAAGGGAACAGCACAGATACTGACTCCAACATGACAGTCCACAATGGTCATGTTGTTCTTTGGGGCACAACTACAGTTGCACATTGGTGTCAGATGTCTAGTCCTCACAAGTCTGAGGTCAGGCAATGCACACATTGAGGAAAGCACACTCAGATGATGCACACTGCTGTTCCCTTCCTTGGGATGTCCCTGACTACCCCAATGCAGACAATGCCAGAAGGCCATGACTCAGAATCCAATGTCAATGGCGATCACTCCAATGCACTCAACACAGAGGCCACTTACAAGCCACTGCAGCACACTAACAACATCACAGTCTCTAGCGCTGGCACAGACTGTGAACACATGCAGCCACTCACAACCAAAGTCACCCTTCCCAGAATACTCACCCCAAGCTTGCTGCTAATGCTCCTTCAAACGTGCATCCAGCTCAGACTGTGTCACAGCTAAGAAGCGGGCCATTAGTGGCGTCATGCTCCTGAGCGCCAACCTGCCAGTCTGAGGGAGCAGCCCCAGCATCATCTCTGCCACGTTCTTGCTCAGCCGGCAGATGTCCTCTCACCTCTTGTGACAGTGTGTGCGCCATCGGTTAGAGACTCCCAGAGCCCGCACCTTGCATGCAATGGCTCTCCAAATGGCCTTACGCTGGTGGACTTTGAGCTGCAGGCATGGGGGATAAGAGGGGGAAAACTCAGTGACAGTGTTATGTACCACTGTCTCTCAGTACAGGTGCATGATACTAACTCAGCCCAGCTTCACAGACATGTCAAGCAGAGACAATACTGCATCTCATATGGCACATTTGCATGGGAGAATCATACGAAAATGCAAGCAGGCTTGACGGTGGACACACTACCTGCCCATCTCAGACATACAGGATGCCACACAGAAAGTTATGTGTAGGCTGACCACATCTACTTTCCAGTTTGAGGTTGAGCAAGACATACATCACATTTCAATACATGTTTTGAGTCCAACACTGCGCAGCCAACAATGTCCTTGCCCTGTGAATGGCTCACTGTGTCATGGAGGTCACATCGAGGGACATGATCTTACCATCCCACATCCTTCTCACAATGCCTGTTGTGTGCAATCTACAGGGCTGAGATGGCTCCCTGAAGGAGAGTCCAGCAAACCACACACCTTACACTCTGTACATCCAGTGATGTTTCCCTGTCAGATTTAGCAGTGACTGTGCAGGCCCGGTGGGATCACACTGATGTCCAACGTGGGGCATCAGAAATGTCACATGAAGGGATCATTTGAGGGCGGAAACAGTGCCTACACATGCCAGTCTGTACACATGCTGGTGGGAATAGAAGGGGCTGTGCACAAAAGTATGACAATCTGCTGTGTTATAGATGAATGACCAACAAGACTGTCACCCTCTGGTATTAAAGTCCTGAGCATACTGCTGAGCCATGGATGATGCAAATTTTGAGTCAGACACAATTCCATTACTACCTTGCGGACGAAAAACATTACTAAGGCCACAGATGAGCCTGTGAAAGACATCAGGGACCCACACACCCATTCACACTAGCAATTACTGTCCTGACTCCTGCATTACCAACTTGCTGCATCACTGTATGGCTGACAAGACAATACATGTCCCTCCAAACTTTATGTGCAGACAGGGAAACGTGTAAAATAGGCTTCACACCCCTTACTCATGTGAGGCAGTGCATGACACAACCCCACACTCTCAGGGACATACTGCAGCAGATCAACTACATGTGTGCCCCCTGCACTCCCACTCCCATTCTGAAAGACTTACCACGACATTTGGAGCACCATATGGCCTTGGATACTGTGTGAGCACCTCGTCCTCCAGGACCTCCAGCTCCTATGTGGTGAAGGGGTACAAATGGGGGTGGTGATGGACAGAGCATCTGAATCAATCAAACACTCACACCCAGTCAAAAGATCTGGGTTTAACCCATCACCGTTCTTTAGCCCACTCTGCCACCCCAGTTCAGACATGGCTATATGCAAATCAGTCTGACCCTGCGCCTCATGGGAACAGTCCAGCCCGAACTGCCAAGCCATGTCTTCCCTGGACCGGAAACAAGCTTCCGAGAACCGGTTTCTGGCATTCCAGCCGTCTTCAGCCCAGCTTGCTTGAATCCAGTGGCAAAGTGAGCAAGAGACTCACGTCTGAGCATACCCTGCCACACTTATGGCGGCCAAAAGCGGTACAAAAGGGGGTGGTGATGGACAGAGCATCTGAATCAATCAAACACTCACACCCAGTCAAAAGATCTGGGTTTAACCCATCACCGTTCTTTAGCCCACTCTGCCACCCCAGTTCAGACATGGCTATATGCAAATCAGTCTGACCCTGTGCCTCATGGGAACAGTCCAGCCCGAACTGCCAAGCCATGTCTTCCCTGGACCGGAAACAAGCTTCCGAGGACCGGTTTCTGGCATTCCAGCCGTCTTCAGCCCAGCTTGCTTGAATCCAGTGGCAAATTGAGCAAGGGACTCACGTCTGAGCATACCCTGCCACACTTATGGCGGCCAAAAGCGGTACAAAAGGGGGTGGTGATGGACAGAGCATCTGAATCAATCAAACACTCACACCCAGTCAAAAGATCTGGGTTTAATCCATCACCGTTCTTTAGCCCACTCTGCTACCCCAGTTCAGACATGGCTATATGCAAATCAGTCTGACCCTGTGCCTCATGGGAACAGTCCAGCCCGAACTGCCAAGCCATGTCTTCCCTGGACCGGAAACAAGCTTCCGAGGACCGGTTTCTTTCATTCCAGCCATCTTCAGCCCGGCTTGCTTCAATCCAGTGGCAAAGTGAGCAAGGGACTCACCTCTTAGCATACAATGCTCCGTCCATCACCACCCCCTACTGTACCGCTTTTGGCCACCATAAGTGTGGCAGGGTATGCTCAGACGTGAGTCCCTTGCTCACTTTGCCACTGGATTCAAGCAAGCCGGGCTGAAGACGGCTGGAATGCCAGAAACCGGTCCTCGGAAGCTTGTTTCCGGTCCAGGGAAGACATGGCTTGGCAGTTCGGGCTGGACTGTTCCCATGAGGCACAGGGTCAGACTGATTTGCATACAGCCATGTCTGAACTGGGGTGGCAGAGTGGGCTAAAGAACGGTGATGGATTAAACCCAGATCTTTTGACTGGGTGTGAGTGTTTGGTTGCTCCGTCCCTCACCACCCCCTTTTGTACAGCTTTTGGCCACCATAAGTGTGGCAGGGTATGCTCAGACGTGAGTCCCTTGCTCACTTTGCCACTGGATTCAAGCAAGCCGGGCTGAAGACGGCTGGAATGCCAGAAACCGGTCCTCGGAAGCATGTTTCCCGTCCAGGGAAGACATGGCTTGGCAGTTCGGGCTGGACTGTTCCCATGAGGCACAGGGTCAGACTGATTTGCATACAGCCATGTCTGAACTGCCATAAGTGTGGCAGGGTATGCTCAGACGTGAGTCCCTTGCTCACTTTGCCACTGGATTCAAGCAAGCCGGGCTGAAGACGGCTGGAATGCCAGAAACCGGTCCTCGGAAGCTTGTTTCCGGTCCAGGGAAGACATGGCTTGGCAGTTCGGGCTGGACTGTTCCCATGAGGCACAGGGTCAGACTGATTTGCATACAGCCATGTCTGAACTGGGGTGGCAGAGTGGGCTAAAGAACGGTGATGGATTAAACCCAGATCTTTTGACTGGGTGTGAGTGTTTGGTTGCTCCGTCCCTCACCACCCCCTTTTGTACAGCTTTTGGCCACCATAAGTGTGGCAGGGTATGCTCAGACGTGAGTCCCTTGCTCACTTTGCCACTGGATTCAAGCAAGCCGGGCTGAAGACGGCTGGAATGCCAGAAACCGGTCCTCGGAAGCATGTTTCCGGTCCAGGGAAGACATGGCTTGGCAGTTCGGGCTGGACTGTTCCCATGAGGCACAGGGTCAGACTGATTTGCATACAGCCATGTCTGAACTGGGGTGGCAGAGTGGGCTAAAGAACGGTGATGGATTAAACCCAGATCTTTTGACTGGGTGTGAGTGTTTGATTGATTCAGATGCTCCGTCCATCACCACCCCCTTTTGTACCGCTTTTGGCCACCATAAGTGTGGCAGGGTATGCTCAGACGTGAGTCCCTTGCTCACTTTGCCACTGGATTTAAGCAAGCCGGGCTGAAGACGGCTGAAATGCCAGAAACCGGTCCTCGGAAGCTTGTTTCCAGTCCAGGGAAGACATGGCTTGGCAGTTCGGGCTGGACTGTTCCCATGAGGCACAGGGTCAGACTGATTTGCATGCAGCCATGTCTGAACTGGGGTGGCAGAGTGGGCTAAAGAACAGTGATGGATTAAATCCAGATCTTTTGACTGGGTGTGAGTGTTTGATTGATTCAGATGCTCCGTCCATCACCACCCCCTTTTATACCGCTTTTGGCCACCATAAGTGTGGCAGGGTATGCTCAGACGTGAGTCCCTTGCTCACTTTCCCACTGGATTCAAGCAAGCCAAGCTGAAGACGGCTGGAATGCCAGAAACCGGTCCTCGGAAGCTTGTTTCCGGTCCAGGGAAGACCTGGCTTGGCAGTTCGGGCTGGACTGTTCCCATGAGGCACAGGGTCAGACTGGTTTGCATACAGCCATGTCTGAACTGGGGTGGCAGATTGGGCTAAAGGACGGTGATGGATTAAACCCAGATCTTTTGACTGGATGTGAGTGTTTGGATGCTCCGTCCATCACCACCCCCTTTTGTACCGCTTTTGGCTACCATAAGTGTGGCAGGGTATGCTCAGACGTGAGTCCCTTGCTCACTTTGCCACTGGATTCAAGCAAGCCGGGCTGAAGACGGCTGGAATGCCAGAAACCGGTCCTCGGAAGCTTGTTTCCGGTCCAGGGAAGACATGGCTTGGCAGTTCGGGCTGGACTGTTCCCATGAGGCACAGGGTCAGACTGGTTTGCATACAGCCATGTCTGAACTGGGGTGGCAGAGTGGGCTAAAGAACGGTGATGGATTAAACCCAGATCTTTTAACTGGGTGTGAGTGTTTGATTGATTCAGACGCTCCGTCCATCACCACCCCCTTTTGTACCGCTTTTGGCCACCATAAGTGTGGCAGGGTATGCTCAGACGTGAGTCCCTTGCTCACTTTGCCACTGGATTCAAGCAAGCCGGGCTGAAGACGGCTGGAATGCCAGAAACCGGTCCTCGGAAGCTTGTTTCCGGTCCAGGGAAGAAATGGCTTGGCAGTTCGGGCTGGACTGTTCCCATGAGGCACAGGGTCAGACTGATTTGCATACAGCCATGTCAGAACTGGTGTGGCAGAGTGGGCTAAAGAACGGTGATGGATTAAACTCAGATCTTTTGACTGGGTGTGAGTGTTTGATTGATTCAGATGCTCCGTCCATCACCACCCCCTTTTGTACCGCTTTTGGCCACCATAAGTGTGGCAGGGTATGCTCAGACGTGAGTCCCTTGCTCACTTTGCCACTCGATTCAAGCAAGCCGGGCTGAAGACGGCTGGAATGCCAGAAGCCGGTCCTCAGAAGCTTGTTTCCGGTCCAAGGAAGACATGGCTTGGCAGTTCGGGCTGGACTGTTCCCATGAGGCACAGGGTCAGACTGATTTGCATACAGCCATGTCTTAACTGAGGTGGCAGAGTGGGCTAAAGAATGGTGATGAATTAAACCCAGATCTTTTGACTGGGTGTGAGTGTTTGATTTATTCAGATGCTCCGTCCATCACCACCCCCTTTTGTACCGCTTTTGGCCACCATAAGTGTGGCAGGGTATGCTCAGAGGTGAGTCCCTTGCTCACTTTGCCACTGGATTCAAGCAAGCCGGGCTGAAGATGGCTGGAATGAAAGAAACCGGTCCTCGGAAGCTTGTTTCCGGTCCAGGGAAGACATGGCTTGGCAGTTCGGGCTGGACTGTTCCCATGAGGCACAGGGTCAGACTGATTTGCATACAGCCATGTCTGAACTGGGGTGGCAGAGTTGGCTAAAGAACGGTGATGGATTAAACCCAGATCTTTTAACTGGGTGTGAGTGTTTGATTGATTCAGACGCTCCGTCCATCACCACCCCCTTTTGTACCGCTTTTGGCCACCATAAGTGTGGCAGGGTATGCTCAAACTTGAGTCCCTTGCTCACTTTGCCACTGGATTCAAGCAAGCCGGGCTGAAGACGGCTGGAATGCCAGAAACCGGTCCTCGGAAGCTTGTTTCCGGTCTAGGGAAGACATGGCTTGGCAGTTCGGGCTGGACTGTTCCCATGAGGCACAGGTTCAGACTGATTTGCATACAGCCATGTCAGAACTGGGGTGGCAGAGTGGGCTAAAGAACGGTGATGGATTAAACCCAGATCTTTTGACTGGGTGTGAGTGTTTGATTGATTCAGATGCTCCGTCCATCACCACCCCCTTTTGTACCGCTTTTGGCCACCATAAGTGTGGCAGGGTATGCTCAGACGTGAGTCCCTTGCTCACTTGGCCACTGGATTCAAGCAAGCCGGGCTGAAGACGGCTGGAATGCCAGAAGCCGGTCCTCGGAAGCTTGTTTCCGGTCCAGGGAAGACATGGCTTGGCAGTTCGGGCTGGACTGTTCCCATGAGGCACAGGGTCAGACTGATTTGCATACAGCCATGTCTTAACTGAGGTGGCAGAGTGGACTAAAGAACGGTGATGGATTAAACCCAGATCTTTTGACTGGGTGAGATTGTTTGATTGATTCAGATGCTCCGTCCATCACCACCCCCTTTTGTACCGCTTCTGGCCACCATAAGTGTGGCAGGGTATGCTCAGACATGAGTCCCTTGCTCACTTTGCCACTGGATTCAAGCAAGCCGGGCTGAAGACGGCTGGCATGCCAGAAACCGGTCCTCGGAAGCTTGTTTCCGGTCCAGGGAAGACATGGGTTGTCAGTTCGGGCTGGACTGTTCCCATGAGGCACCGGGTCAGACTGATTTGCATACAGCCATGTCTGAACTGGGGTGGCAGAGTGGGCTAAAGAACGGTGATGGATTAAACCCAGATCTTTTGACTGGATGTGAGTGTTTGGATGCTCCGTCCATCACCACCCCCTTTTGTACCGCTTTTGGCTACCATAAGTGTGGCAGGGTATGCTCAGACGTGAGTCCCTTGCTCACTTTGCCACTGGATTCAAGCAAGCCGTGCTGAAGACGGCTGGAATGCCAGAAACCGGTCCTCGGAAGCTTGTTTCCGGTCCAGGGAAGACATGGCTTGGCAGTTCGGGCTGGACTGTTCCCATGAGGCACAGGGTCAGACTGATCTGCATACAGCCATGTCTGAACTGGGGTGGCAGAGTGGGCTAAAGAACGGTGATGGATTAAACCCATATCTTTTGACTGGGTGTGAGTGTTTGATTCAGATGCTCCGTCCATCACCACCCCCTTTTGTGCCGCTTTTGGCCACCATAAGTGTGGCAGGGTATGCTCAGACATGAGTCCCTTGCTCACTTTGCCACTGGATTCACGCAAGCCGGGTTGAAGACGGCTGGAATGCCAGAAACCGGTCCTCGGAAGCTTGTTTCCGGTCCAGGGAAGACATGGCTTGGCAGTTCGGGGTGGACTGTTCCCGTGAGGCACAGGGTCAGACTGATTTGCATACAGCCATGTCTGAACTGGGGTGGCAGAGTGGGCTACAGAACGGTGATGGATTAAACCCAGATCTTTTGACTGGGTGTGAGTGTTTGATTGATTCAGACGCTCCGTCCATCACCACCCCCTTTTGTACCGCTTTTGGCCACCATAAGTGTGGCAGGGTATGCTCAGACGTGAGTCCCTTGCTCACTTTGCCACTGGATTCAAGCAAGCCGGGCTGAAGACGGCTGGAATGCCAGAAACCGGTCCTCGGAAGCTTGTTTCCGGTCCAGGGAAGACATGGCTTGTCAGTTCGGGCTGGACTGTTCCCATGAGGCACAGGGTCAGACTGATTTGCATACAGCCATGTCTGAACTGGGGTGGCAGAGTGGGCTAAAGAACGGTGATGGATTAAACCCAGATCTTTTGACTGGATGTGAGTGTTTGGATGCTCCGTCCATCACCACCCCCTTTTGTACCGCTTTTGGCTACCATAAGTGTGGCAGGGTATGCTCAGACGTGAGTCCCTTGCTCACTTTGCCACTGGATTCAAGCAAGCCGTGCTGAAGACGGCTGGAATGCCAGAAACCGGTCCTCGGAAGCTTGTTTCCGGTCCAGGGAAGACATGGCTTGGCAGTTCGGGCTGGACTGTTCCCATGAGGCACAGGGTCAGACTGATCTGCATACAGCCATGTCTGAACTGGGGTGGCAGAGTGGGCTAAAGAACGGTGATGGATTAAACCCATATCTTTTGACTGGGTGTGAGTGTTTGATTGATTCAGATGCTCCGTCCATCACCACCCCCTTTTGTGCCGCTTTTGGCCACCATAAGTGTGGCAGGGTATGCTCAGACGTGAGTCCCTTGCTCACTTTGCCACTGGATTCAAGCAAGCCGGGTTGAAGACGGCTGGAATGCCAGAAACCGGTCCTCGGAAGCTTGTTTCCGGTCCAGGGAAGACATGGCTTGGCAGTTCGGGCTGGACTGTTCCCATGAGGCACAGGGTCAGACTGATTTGCATACAGCCATGTCTGAACTGGGGTGGCAGAGTGGGCTAAAGAACGGTGATGGATTAAACCCAGATCTTTTGACTGGGTGTGAGTGTTTGATTGATTCAGATGCTCCGTCCATCACCACCCCCTTTTGTACCGCTTTTGGCCACCATAAGTGTGGCAGGGTATGCTCAGACGTGAGTTCCTTGCTCAATTTCCCACTGGATTCAAGCAAGCCGGGCTAAAGATGGCTGGAATGCCAGAAACCGGTCCTCGGAAGCTTGTTTCCGGTCCAGGGAAGACATGGCTTGGCAGTTCGGGCTGGACTGTTCCCATGAGGCACAGGGTCAGACTGATTTGCATACAGCCATGTCTGAACTGGGGTGGCAGATTGGGCTAAAGAACGGTGATGGATGAAACCCAGATCTTTTGACTGGATGTGAGTGTTTGGATGCTCCGTCCATCACCACCCCCTTTTGTACCGCTTTTGGCTACCATAAGTGTGGCAGGGTATGCTCAGACGTGAGTCCCTTGCTCACTTTGCCACTGGATTCAAGCAAGCCGGGCTGAAGACGGCTGGAATGCTAGAAACCGGTCCTCGGAAGCTTGTTTCCGGTCCAGGGAAGACATGGCTTGGCAGTTTGGGCTGGACTGTTGCCATGAGGCACAGGGTCAGACTGATTTGCATACAGCCATGTCTGAACTGGGGTGGCAGAGTCGGCTATAGAACGGTTATGGATTAAACCCAGATCTTTTGACTGGGTGTGAGTGTTTGATTGATTCAGACGCTCCGTCCATCACCACCCCCTTTTGTACCGCTTTTGACCACCATAAGTGTGGCAGGGTATGCTCAGACGTGAGTCCCTTGCTCACTTTGCCACTGGATTCAAGCAAGCCAGGCTGAAGACGGCTGGAATGCAGAAACCGGTCCTCGGAAGCTTGTTTCCGGTCCAGGGAAGACATGGCTTGGCAGTTCGGGCTGGACTGTTCCCATGAGGCACAGGGTCAGACTGATTTGCATACAGCCATGTCTGAACTGGGGTGGCAGAGTGGGCTAAAGAACGGTGATGGATTAAACCCAGATCTTTTGACTGGGTGTGAGTGTTTGATTGATTCAGATGCTCCGTCCATCACCACCCCCTTTTATACCGCTTTTGGCTGCCATAAGTGTGGCAGGGTATGCTCAGACGTGAGTCCCTCGCTTACTTTGCCACTGGATTCAAGCAAGCCGGGCTGAAGACGGCTGGAATGCCAGAAGCCGGTCCTCGGAACCTTGTTTCCGGTCCAGGGAAGACATGGCTTGGCAGTTCGGGCTGGACTGTTCCCATGAGGCACAGGGTCAGACTGATTTGCATACAGCCATGTCTGAACTGAGGTGGCAGAGTGGGCTAAAGAACGGTGATGGATTAAACCCAGATCTTTTGACTGGGTGTGAGTGTTTGATTGATTCAGATGCTCCGTCCATCACCACCCCCTTTTGTACCGCTTTTGGCCACCATAAGTGTGGCAGGGTATGCTCAGACGTGAGTCCCTTGCTCACTTTGCCACTGGATTCAAGCAAGCCGGGCTGAAGACGGCTGGAATGCCAGAAACCGGTCCTCGGAAGCTTGTTTCCGGTCCAGGGAAGACATGGCTTGTCAGTTCGGGCTGGACTGTTCCCATGAGGCACCGGGTCAGACTGATTTGCATACAGCCATGTCTGAACTGGGGTGGCAGAGTGGGCTAAAGAACGGTGATGGATTAAACCCAGATCTTTTGACTGGATGTGAGTGTTTGGATGCTCCGTCCATCACCACCCCCTTTTGTACCGCTTTTGGCTACCATAAGTGTGGCAGGGTATGCTCAGACGTGAGTCCCTTGCTCACTTTGCCACTGGATTCAAGCAAGCCGTGCTGAAGACGGCTGGAATGCCAGAAACCGGTCCTCGGAAGCTTGTTTCCGGTCCAGGGAAGACATGGCTTGGCAGTTCGGGCTGGACTGTTCCCATGAGGCACAGGGTCAGACTGATCTGCATACAGCCATGTCTGAACTGGGGTGGCAGAGTGGGCTAAAGAACGGTGATGGATTAAACCCATATCTTTTGACTGGGTGTGAGTGTTTGATTGATTCAGATGCTCCGTCCATCACCACCCCCTTTTGTGCCGCTTTTGGCCACCATAAGTGTGGCAGGGTATGCTCAGACGTGAGTCCCTTGCTCACTTTGCCACTGGATTCAAGCAAGCCGGGTTGAAGACGGCTGGAATGCCAGAAACCGGTCCTCGGAAGCTTGTTTCCGGTCCAGGGAAGACATGGCTTGGCAGTTCGGGCTGGACTGTTCCCATGAGGCACAGGGTCAGACTGATTTGCATACAGCCATGTCTGAACTGGGGTGGCAGAGTGGGCTAAAGAACGGTGATGGATTAAACCCAGATCTTTTGACTGGGTGTGAGTGTTTGATTGATTCAGATGCTCCGTCCATCACCACCCCCTTTTGTACCGCTTTTGGCCACCATAAGTGTGGCAGGGTATGCTCAGACGTGAGTTCCTTGCTCAATTTCCCACTGGATTCAAGCAAGCCGGGCTAAAGACGGCTGGAATGCCAGAAACCGGTCCTCGGAAGCTTGTTTCCCGTCCAGGGAAGACATGGCTTGGCAGTTCGGGCTGGACTGTTCCCATGAGGCACAGGGTCAGACTGATTTGCATACAGCCATGTCTGAACTGGGGTGGCAGATTGGGCTAAAGAACGGTGATGGATGAAACCCAGATCTTTTGACTGGATGTGAGTGTTTGGATGCTCCGTCTATCACCACCCCCTTTTGTACCGCTTTTGGCTACCATAAGTGTGGCAGGGTATGCTCAGACGTGAGTCCCTTGCTCACTTTGCCACTGGATTCAAGCAAGCCGGGCTGAAGACGGCTGGAATGCTAGAAACCGGTCCTCGGAAGCTTGTTTCCGGTCCAGGGAAGACATGGCTTGGCAGTTTGGGCTGGACTGTTGCCATGAGGCACAGGGTCAGACTGATTTGCATACAGCCATGTCTGAACTGGGGTGGCAGAGTCGGCTAAAGAACGGTGATGGATTAAACCCAGATCTTTTGACTGGGTGTGAGTGTTTGATTGATTCAGACGCTCCGTCCATCACCACCCCCTTTTGTACCGCTTTTGACCACCATAA
The DNA here is from genome assembly GCF_964263255.1 of Lissotriton vulgaris. NCBI lineage: Eukaryota > Metazoa > Chordata > Amphibia > Caudata > Salamandridae > Lissotriton > Lissotriton vulgaris. The sequence continues at coordinate 1,122,579,789 of NC_141687.1, forward strand.
GTGCGGCAGGGTATGCGCAGACGTGAGTCCCTTGCTCACTTTGCCACTGGATTCAAGCAAGCCAGGCTGAAGACGGCTGGAATGCAGAAACCGGTCCTCGGAAGCTTGTTTCCGGTCCAGGGAAGACATGGCTTGGCAGTTCGGGCTGGACTGTTCCCATGAGGCACAGGGTCAGACTGATTTGCATACAGCCATGTCTGAACTGGGGTGGCAGAGTGGGCTAAAGAACGGTGATGGATTAAACCCAGATCTTTTGACTGGGTGTGAGTGCTTGATTGATTCAGATGCTCCGTCCATCACCACCCCCTTTTATACCGCTTTTGGCTGCCATAAGTGTGGCAGGGTATGCTCAGACGTGAGTCCCTCGCTTACTTTGCCACTGGATTCAAGCAAGCCGGGCTGAAGACGGCTGGAATGCCAGAAGCCGGTCCTCGGAACCTTGTTTCCGGTCCAGGGAAGACATGGCTTGGCAGTTCGGGCTGGACTGTTCCCATGAGGCACAGGGTCAGACTGATTTGCATACAGCCATGTCTGAACTGAGGTGGCAGAGTGGGCTAAAGAACGGTGATGGATTAAACCCAGATCTTTTGACTGGGTGTGAGTGTTTGATTGATTCAGATGCTCCGTCCATCACCACCCCCTTTTGTACCGCTTTTGGCCACCATAAGTGTGGCAGGGTATGCTCAGAGGTGAGTCCCTTGCTCACTTTGCCATTGGATTCAAGCAAGCCGGGCTGAAGACGGCTGGAATGCCAGAAACCGGTCCTTGGAAGCTTGTTTCCGGTCCAGGGAAGGCATGGCTTGGCAGTTCGGGCTGGACTGTTCCCATGAGGCACAGGTTCAGACTGATTTGCATACAGCCATGTCTGAACTGGGGTGGCAGAGTGGACTAAAGAACGGTGATGGATTAAACCCAGATCTTTTGACTGGGTGTGAGTGTTTGATTGATTCAGATGCTCCGTCCATCACCACCCCCTTTTGTACCGCTTTTGGCCACCATAAGTGTGGCAGGGTATGCTCAGACGTGAGTCCCTTGCTCACTTTCCCACTGGATTCAAGCAAGCCGGGCTGAAGACGGCTGGAATGCCAGGAAACCGGTCCTCGGAAGCTTGTTTCCGGTACAGGGAAGACATGGCTTGGCAGTTCAGGCTGGACTGTTCCCATGAGGCACAGGGTCAGACTGATTTGCATACAGCCATGTCTGAACTGGGGTGGCAGAGTGGGTTAAAGAACGGTGATGGATTAAACCCAGATCTTTTGACTGGGTGTAAGTGTTTGATTGATTCAGACGCTCCGTCCATCACCACCCCCTTTTGTACCGCTTTTGGCCACCATAAGTGTGGCAGGGTATGCTCAGACGTGAGTCCCTTGCTCACTTTGCCACTGGATTCAAGCAAGCCGGGCTGAAGACGGCTGGAATGCCAGACACCGGTCCTCGGAAGCTTGTTTCCGGTCCAGGGAAGACATGGCTTGGCAATTCGGGCTGGACTGTTCCCATGAGGCACAGGGTCAGACTGATTTGCATACAGCCATGTCTGAACTGGGGTGGCAGAGTGGGCTAAAGAACGGTGATGGATTAAACCCAGATCTTTTGACTGGGTGTGAGTTTTTGATTGATTCAGATGCTCCGTCCATCACCACCCCCTTTTGTACCTCTTTTGGCTACCATAAGTGTGGCAGGGTATGCTCAGACGTGAGTCCCTTGCTCACTTTGCCACTGGATTCAAGCAAGCCGGGCTGAAGACGGCTGGAATGCCAGAAGCCGGTCCTCGGAAGCTTGTTTCCGGTCCAGGGAAGACATGGCTTGGCAGTTCGGGCTGGACTGTTCCCATGAGGCACAGGGTCAGACTGATTTGCATAAAGCCATGTCTGAACTGGGGTGGCAGAGTGGGCTAAAGAACGGTGATGGATTAAACCCATATCTTTTGACTGGGTGTGAGTGTTTGATTGATTCAGATGCTCCGTCCATCACCACCCCCTTTTGTGCCGCTTTTGACCACCATAAGTGTGGCAGGGTATGCTCAGACGTGAGTCCCTTGCTCACTTTGCCACTGGATTCAAGCAAGCCAGGCTGAAGACGGCTGGAATGCAGAAACCGGTCCTCGGAAGCTTGTTTCCGGTCCAGGGAAGACATGGCTTGGCAGTTCGGGCTGGACTGTTCCCATGAGGCACAGGGTCAGACTGATTTGCATACAGCCATGTCTGAACTGGGGTGGCAGAGTGGGCTAAAGAACGGTGATGGATTAAACCCAGATCTTTTGACTGGGTGTGAGTGTTTGATTGATTCAGATGCTCCGTCCATCACCACCCCCTTTTATACCGCTTTTGGCTGCCATAAGTGTGGCAGGGTATGCTCAGACGTGAGTCCCTCGCTTACTTTGCCACTGGATTCAAGCAAGCCGGGCTGAAGACGGCTGGAATGCCAGAAGCCGGTCCTCGGAACCTTGTTTCCGGTCCAGGGAAGACATGGCTTGGCAGTTTGGGCTGGACTGTTCCCATGAGGCACAGGGTCAGACTGATTTGCATACAGCCATGTCTGAACTGAGGTGGCAGAGTGGGCTAAAGAACGGTGATGGATTAAACCCAGATCTTTTGACTGGGTGTGAGTGTTTGATTGATTCAGATGCTCCGTCCATCACCACCCCCTTTTATACCGCTTTTGGCTGCCATAAGTGTGGCAGGGTATGCTCAGACGTGAGTCCCTCGCTTACTTTGCCACTGGATTCAAGCAAGCCGGGCTGAAGACGGCTGGAATGCCAGAAGCCGGTCCTCGGAACCTTGTTTCCGGTCCAGGGAAGACATGGCTTGTCAGTTCGGGCTGGACTGTTCCCATGAGGCACCGGGTCAGACTGATTTGCATACAGCCATGTCTGAACTGGGGTGGCAGAGTGGGCTAAAGAACGGTGATGGATTAAACCCAGATCTTTTGACTGGATGTGAGTGTTTGGATGCTCCGTCCATCACCACCCCCTTTTGTACCGCTTTTGGCTACCATAAGTGTGGCAGGGTATGCTCAGACGTGAGTCCCTTGCTCACTTTGCCACTGGATTCAAGCAAGCCGTGCTGAAGACGGCTGGAATGCCAGAAACCGGTCCTCGGAAGCTTGTTTCCGGTCCAGGGAAGACATGGCTTGGCAGTTCGGGCTGGACTGTTCCCATGAGGCACAGGGTCAGACTGATCTGCATACAGCCATGTCTGAACTGGGGTGGCAGAGTGGGCTAAAGAACGGTGATGGATTAAACCCATATCTTTTGACTGGGTGTGAGTGTTTGATTGATTCAGATGCTCCGTTCATCACCACCCCCTTTTGTGCCGCTTTTGGCCACCATAAGTGTGGCAGGGTATGCTCAGACGTGAGTCCCTTGCTCACTTTGCCACTGGATTCAAGCAAGCCGGGTTGAAGACGGCTGGAATGCCAGAAACCGGTCCTCGGAAGCTTGTTTCCGGTCCAGGGAAGACATGGCTTGGCAGTTCGGGCTGGACTGTTCCCATGAGGCACAGGGTCAGACTGATTTGCATACAGCCATGTCTGAACTGGGGTGGCAGAGTGGGCTAAAGAACGGTGATGGATTAAACCCAGATCTTTTGACTGGGTGTGAGTGTTTGATTGATTCAGATGCTCCGTCCATCACCACCCCCTTTTGTACCGCTTTTGGCCACCATAAGTGTGGCAGGGTATGCTCAGACGTGAGTTCCTTGCTCAATTTCCCACTGGATTCAAGCAAGCCGGGCTAAAGACGGCTGGAATGCCAGAAACCGGTCCTCGGAAGCTTGTTTCCGGTCCAGGGAAGACATGGCTTGGCAGTTCGGGCTGGACTGTTCCCATGAGGCACAGGGTCAGACTGATTTGCATACAGCCATGTCTGAACTGGGGTGGCAGATTGGGCTAAAGAACGGTGATGGATGAAACCCAGATCTTTTGACTGGATGTGAGTGTTTGGATGCTCCGTCTATCACCACCCCCTTTTGTACCGCTTTTGGCTACCATAAGTGTGGCAGGGTATGCTCAGACGTGAGTCCCTTGCTCACTTTGCCACTGTATTCAAGCAAGCCGGGCTGAAGACGGCTGGAATGCTAGAAATCGGTCCTCGGAAGCTTGTTTCCGGTCCAGGGAAGACATGGCTTGGCAGTTTGGGCTGGACTGTTGCCATGAGGCACAGGGTCAGACTGATTTGCATACAGCCATGTCTGAACTGGGGTGGCAGAGTCGGCTAAAGAACGGTGATGGATTAAACCCAGATCTTTTGACTGGGTGTGAGTGTTTGATTGATTCAGACGCTCCGTCCATCACCACCCCCTTTTGTACCGCTTTTGACCACCATAAGTGTGGCAGGGTATGCTCAGACGTGAGTCCCTTGCTCACTTTGCCACTGGATTCAAGCAAGCCAGGCTGAAGACGGCTGGAATGCAGAAACCGGTCCTCGGAAGCTTGTTTCCGGTCCAGGGAAGACATGGCTTGGCAGTTCGGGCTGGACTGTTCCCATGAGGCACAGGGTCAGACTGATTTGCATACAGCCATGTCTGAACTGGGGTGGCAGAGTGGGCTAAAGAACGGTGATGGATTAAACCCAGATCTTTTGACTGGGTGTGAGTGCTTGATTGATTCAGATGCTCCGTCCATCACCACCCCCTTTTATACCTCTTTTGGCTGCCATAAGTGTGGCAGGGTATGCTCAGACGTGAGTCCCTCGCTTACTTTGCCACTGGATTCAAGCAAGCCGGGCTGAAGACGGCTGGAATGCCAGAAGCCGGTCCTCGGAACCTTGTTTCCGGTCCAGGGAAGACATGGCTTGGCAGTTCAGGCTGGACTGTTCCCATGAGGCACAGGGTCAGACTGATTTGCATACAGCCATGTCTGAACTGAGGTGGCAGAGTGGGCTAAAGAACGGTGATGGATTAAACCCAGATCTTTTGACTGGGTGTGAGTGTTTGATTGATTCAGATGCTCCGTCCATCACCACCCCCTTTTGTACCGCTTTTGGCCACCATAAGTGTGGCAGGGTATGCTCAGAGGTGAGTCCCTTGCTCACTTTGCCGCTGGATTCAAGCAAGCCGGGCTGAAGACGGCTGGAATGCCAGAAACCGGTCCTTGGAAGCTTGTTTCCGGTCCAGGGAAGGCATGGCTTGGCAGTTCGGGCTGGACTGTTCCCATGAGGCACAGGTTCAGACTGATTTGCATACAGCCATGTCTGAACTGGGGTGGCAGAGTGGACTAAAGAACGGTGATGGATTAAACCCAGATCTTTTGACTGGGTGTGAGTTTTTGATTGATTCAGATGCTCCGTCCATCACCACCCCCTTTTGTACCTCTTTTGGCTACCATAAGTGTGGCAGGGTATGCTCAGACGTGAGTCCCTTGCTCACTTTGCCACTGGATTCAAGCAAGCCGGGCTGAAGACGGCTGGAATGCCAGAAGCCGGTCCTCGGAAGCTTGTTTCCGGACCAGGGAAGACATGGCTTGGCAGTTCGGGCTGGACTGTTCCCATGAGGCACAGGGTCAGACTGATTTGCATAAAGCCATGTCTGAACTGGGGTGGCAGAGTGGGCTAAAGAACGGTGATGGATTAAACCCAGATCTTTTGACTGGGTGTGAGTGTTTGATTGATTCAGATGCTCCGTCCATCACCACCCCCTTTTGTACCGCTTTTGGCCACCATAAGTGTGGCAGGGTATGCTCAGACGTGAGTCCCTTGCTCACTTTCCCACTGGATTCAAGCAAGCCGGGCTAAAGACGGCTGGAATGCCAGAAACCGGTCCTCGGAAGCTTGTTTCCGGTCCAGGGAAGACATGGCTTGGCAGTTCGGGCTGGACTGTTCCCATGAGGCACAGGGTCAGACTGATTTGCATACAGCCATGTCTGAACTGGGGTGGCAGATTGGGCTAAAGAACGGTGATGGATGAAACCCAGATCTTTTGACTGGATGTGAGTGTTTGGATGCTCCGTCCATCACCACCCCCTTTTGTACCGCTTTTGGCTACCATAAGTGTGGCAGGGTATGCTCAGACGTGAGTCCCTTGCTCACTTTGCCACTGGATTCAAGCAAGCCGGGCTGAAGACGGCTGGAATGCTAGAAACCGGTCCTCGGAAGCTTGTTTCCGGTCCAGGGAAGACATGGCTTGGCAGTTCGGGCTGGACTGTTGCCATGAGGCACAGGGTCAGACTGATTTGCATACAGCCATGTCTGAACTGGGGTGGCAGAGTGGGCTAAAGAACGGTGATGGATTAAACCCAGATCTTTTGACTGGGTGTGAGTGTTTGATTGATTCAGACGCTCCGTCCATCACCACCCCCTTTTGTACCGCTTTTGACCACCATAAGTGTGGCAGGGTATGCTCAGACGTGAGTCCCTTGCTCACTTTGCCACTGGATTCAAGCAAGCCGGGCTGAAGACGGCTGGAATGCCAGAAGCCGGTCCTCGGAAGCTTGTTTCTGGTCCAGGGAAGACATGGCTTGGCAGTTCGGGCTGGACTGTTCCCATGAGGCACAGGGTCAGACTGATTTGCATACAGCCATGTCTGAACTGGGGTGGCAGAGTGGGCTAAAGAACGGTGATGGATTAAACCCATATCTTTTGACTGGGTGTGAGTGTTTGATTGATTCAGATGCTCCGTCCATCACCACCCCCTTTTGTGCCGCTTTTGGCCACCATAAGTGTGGCAGGGTATGCTCAGACGTGAGTCCCTTGCTCACTTTGCCACTGGATTCAAGCAAGCCGGGTTGAAGACGGCTGGAATGCCAGAAACCGGTCCTCGGAAGCTTGTTTCCGGTCCAGGGAAGACATGGCTTGGCAGTTCGGGCTGGACTGTTCCCATGAGGCACAGGGTCAGACTGATTTGCATACAGCCATGTCTGAACTGGGGTGGCAGAGTGGGCTAAAGAACGGTGATGGATTAAACCCAGATCTTTTGACTGGGTGTGAGTGTTTGATTGATTCAGATGCTCCGTCCATCACCACCCCCTTTTGTACCGCTTTTGGCCACCATAAGTGTGGCAGGGTATGCTCAGACGTGAGTCCCTTGCTCACTTTCCCACTGGATTCAAGCAAGCCGGGCTAAAGACGGCTGGAATGCCAGAAACCAGTCCTCGGAAGCTTGTTTCCGGTCCAGGGAAGACATGGCTTGGCAGTTCGGGCTGGACTGTTCCCATGAGGCACATGGTCAGACTGATTTGCATACAGCCATGTCTGAACTGGGGTGGCAGAGTGGGCTAAAGAACGGTGATGGATTACACCCAGATCTTTTGACTGGGTGTGAGTGTTTGATTGATTCAGATGCTCCGTCCATCACCACCCCTTTTTGTAATGCTTTTGGCTACCATAAGTGTGGCAGGGTATGCTCAGACGTGAGTCCCTTGCTCACTTTGCCACTGGATTCAAGCAAGCCGGGCTGAAGACGGCTGGAATGCCAGAAACCGGTCCTCGGAAGCTTGTTTCCGGTCCAGGGAAGACATGGCTTGGCAGTTCGGGCTGGACTGTTCCCATGAGGCACAGGGTCAGACTGATTTGCATACAGCCATGTCTGAACTGGGGTGGAAGAGTGGGCTAAAGAATGGTGATGGATTAAACCCAGATCTTTTGACTGAGTGTGAGTGTTTGATTGATTCAGATGCTCCGTCCATCACCACCCCCTTTTGTACCCCCCTATGTGGTGAAGGGACTGGCCCGGATCTTCTCAGTCCTTGCCATCACTGTGGCCAGGAGACAGCAGCAGCGGCAGTTGGTATTGGTGGGTGGCAGGCAGCAGGCCCTGGAAACAGCAGCAGCAGCAGTTGGTAGCGAGGGGTGGCAGGCAGCAGGCCCTGGAAAAATAAGACGCAGCAGTTGGTGGTGAGGGGTGGCAGGCAGCAGGCTCTGTGAGCTGTGGAAATGTGAGGCTCTCTCCCACACATATATAGTCCCCTGGGGTGGTTTCAGTGGTTCTAAGCTGCTGCAATTGGTGTTCCTTGTCAGCCTATTTCAAATGCATCCAACGACCGGCTCCACATTGGCGGAGCACGCCTACTGCGATTTGCGAAATTGCATTCGGCTACCGCGATTGCGGTTCCCATTGGCTGTGAGGGCTTGGTCCATAGCGGTGACACACCACAGGGCCCAGGCGGGCGCTACCTCGGTGGTGCATCTTTCAATTGCATCTAATGACCGGCCTCGCGGTGGTGGAGCACTCCTACCGCGATTTTCAAAATTGCATTAGGCTACCGCGATTGCGGTTCCCATTGGCTGCAAGGGCATGGGCCATGGCGGTGACACACCGTAGTGGCCAGGCGGTAGATACCATGATGTGGGTGCCATTCATTGCTATGATTGACCGTAGTTTGGGTGGCGGAGCATGCCAACCGCCATATGACCATGTATATATGCCTATCACTACCGCAATTGTGTTTTGGGCATTGGCAGTGACACACCGCAGGGGCCAGGCGGGCCCCGCTCGGTGGTGCATCTTTCAATTGCGTCCAATGTCCGGCCCCGCGGTGGTGGAGCACACCTACCGCGATTTTCAAAATTGCATTAGGCTACCACGATTGCGGTTCCCATTGGCTGCAAGGGCATGGGCCCTGGCGGTGACACACCGTAGGGTCCAGGAGCTAGCTACCATGATATGTGTGCCATACATTGCTATGAATGACTGTGATTCGGGTGGCAGAGCATGCCAACCACCATTTGACCATGTATACATGTCTATCACTACCGCGATTGTGTTTTGGGCATCAGGGGTGACAGACCGTAGGGGCCAGGTGGTAGCTACCACGATATGTGTGCCATACATTGCTATGAATGACCGTGATTTGGGTAGCGGAGCATGCCGACCACCATTTGGCTATACTCATATCAGAGTCACTACTAAGCATGGGCGGAAAATCTGTTCCGCTCGCGAATTTTGCGGATTTTTGGTAAATTCGCGATCCGCGAGATTCGCGAATTTCCCGCAAAATCCACAAATTCGCACACCGCGGATTTTTTTTTCTTGGTGATACAATTTTGCGGCGTGCGGCGTTCACTTACCTTCATTCAGCGTTTGCCGAGTTGTTTTTCTCGATATTTTTGCGAGTGCTGCGCCATTTTGGATCTTGCTGCGGGATCCCGCGGGAGTTTGGCGACGCATCGCGAGAGTTCACAATTGCGAACATGTAGGTGCGGCGGGCAGCAACAATCTCGCGCTCGCGAAATTACAAAATTTGCAATTCTGCACAAGAAATCCACTAGCAAGCAGCATAGACCTTCTGAAAATGATGATTTTTATCAGAATAACTCCTCAGGTTGACATTTGCCTGCACTTTTTGGGATTTGAGGCCTTTTGACTCTCTTTGGATCACTTTTGGATTAGAAATCAACTTTCATAAGTATGTTTGTTTGGGGCATTGCAGTTGCTGTTCTGCAGAAAGCACTCAGCAGGTGCAAAAGTTCACTCATCATTAGTAACCATTCCCTGTAGTACTTCCTAAGGGCCCCCTCCAGAGTTCAGTTGCCTATGTTTGTTTGGGGCATTACAGTTGCTGCTCTGCAGAAAAACGAATTTTCAAAAATGAAAGCACTCAGCAGGTGCAAAAGTTCAAACTCATCATTAGTAATAGTAACCATTCCCTGTAGTGCTTCCTGACTGGGGCCCCTCCAGAGTTCAGTTGCTAGTTGCAACAAATGTATGACCCTGCTCTGACCCTCACAGCAGGCTCATAGAATAGCTACAAGTAGGCCACAAAGGTCCTGGAAAAAAAAAGTTGCACTGCAACAGAAAGCAAATTACAGATAAGGAAGCAGGTGCCAGACTGGAATTTTAAAACAGTGACACATTAATAAACCAACCCCAAATTAATGCATGTCAGTTGAAGCAGGGCAGGTGTGCTTGCTTTCCCCCCCATAATCTACAGTGATGATGAACCAGAGGGTGGCATTGATGTACCAGAGGGTGGCATGGGTGAAACAGAGGGTGGCAGTGGTTAAACAGAGGGTGCTGGGAACCTGTGATGATGAACCAGACTTAGAAACAACATAGTCCCGACCGTTACGAGCCAACAAGTAAGTTCGCAATTGCGAACTGGTACCAAACCCTCGCGAACTGGCAGAAACCCTTGCGAACACAAAAAAATTCGCGGATTTTGCGGATTGCGAGTTCGCAAATACGCAAATTTGCGAACGCCAGATTCGCAAAATTCGCCCATGCTTAATGTGCATCAAACATTTAAATTCACACAGATGTGTCATGTCTATGATCATTCAAGTATGAAAGTATGGATGAATGTAGGGTCAGTAATTCCCCCTTACGTCCATGTTGCTCATGATGTGGGACTTGAGTCACCGGGTACAACATTACCGTTTGCGGTCCGGGTGGTACCAACACTACAACAGAGACACACGCATTAGTTACTTTCTTGCCCAGCCCAGAACGGAACCACACCCAGAGCCCCGGGTTCATTGTTCACACCGCTACGCTGTACTGGCATATTCCAGGCCAGTGTTTAACAAAAGGAGGGACTAGGGGCCAGTTTAACGAGGTCCAGTGTACGTGCCCCAGGAGGCTATATTTGAAAAAATGGTACACAGTTCCTCTATGATTGTTTAAAAGAAATAGTAGAAACCCGTTGTAAGGTCACAAATAGACCACTAGTGTATGCAAGAAGGAGGGGGAATTCTCCTTTCGAAACTAGAGCTCTCACACACCCAGCAAGCTAGGTGTCATGCTTCATCATTTGAGCCTGCCCCTCGTCAGGTCGGTGCTGCAATACCTGACGGGCACCCGAAACCGGGGCTCTTTAACGGGGATCTTTTGTTCCTGCTGGTGGGTGCAGTGGGGGTGAGAGGCCAAGTGTGCGTAGATGTAGTGAAAAGGTGAGTTTAAAATAGGTCAGTCAGTCCTATCCAAACTTTATTCTTTAGGTAACTACCTAGTTAAAAGGTGGAGAGCGGCATAACCTAGTCATGAGGTGTCTAGATGTATGGGCCCTACTCTCAGATGATCAACATGTTTTGTGTCTCTGGAGTCAATAAAGTACAGGACACTTCTTCAGGATCGTGTGTCATACTATCTACATCGGAAGGTAATTGTCAAACTACATACCTGAAGTTTTCATAGTAGACCTAGGCTGTATGCTCATTGGCATGCAACAGTGGTCGGCGGTTGAAAAGACACCAAATGGGTCCAACGACGAGAGTCGTACTAACCTTCTGACCTACCCTGCCGCCGACACCGCAATTCAATCCATCCCAGTGTCGGCGGCAGGGTAGATCAGAAGGCTGATACGACTCTCACCGTTGGACCAATTTGGTTGCCACTGTTGCATGCTGATTTTGACTGGGTGTGAGTGTTTGATTGATTCAGATGCTCCGTCCATCACCACCCCCTTTTGTACCGCTTTTGGCCACCATAAGTGTGGCAGGGTATGCTCAGACGTGAGTCCCTTGCTCACTTTTCCGCTGGATTCAAGCAAGCCGGGCTGAAGACGGCTGGAATGCCAGAAACCGGTCCTCGGAAGCTTGTTTCCGGTCCAGGGAAGACATGGCTTGGCAGTTCGGGCTGGACTGTTCCCATGAGGCACAGGGTCAGGCTGATTTGCATATAGCCATGTCTGAACTGGGGTGGCAGAGTGGGCTAAAGAACGGTGATGGATTAAACCCAGATCTTTTGACTGGGTGTGAGTGTTTGATTGATTCAGATGCTCCGTCCATCACCACCCCCTTTTGTACCGCTTTTGGCCGCCATAAGTGTGGCAGGGTATGCTCAGACGTGAGTCCCTTGCTCACTTTGCCACTAGATTCAAGCAAGCCGTGCTGAAGACGGCTGGAATGCCAGAAACCGGTCCTCGGAAGCTTGTTTCCGGTCCAGGGAAGACATGGCTTGGCAGTTCGGGCTGGACTGTTCCCATGAGGCACAGGGTCAGACTGATCTGCATACAGCCATGTCTGAACTGGGGTGGCAGAGTGGGCTAAAGAACGGTGATGGATTAAACCCATATCTTTTGACTGGGTGTGAGTGCTTGATTGATTCAGATGCTCCGTCCATCACCACCCCCTTTTGTGCCGCTTTTGGCCACCATAAGTGTGGCAGGGTATGCTCAGACGTGAGTCCCTTGCTCACTTTGCCACTGGATTCACGCAAGCCGGGTTGAAGACGGCTGGAATGCCAGAAACCGGTCCTCGGAAGCTTGTTTCCGGTCCAGGGAAGACATGGCTTGGCAGTTCGGGCTGGACTGTTCCCATGAGGCACAGGGTCAGGCTGATTTGAATATAGCCATGTCTGAACTGGGGTGGCAGAGTGGGCTAAAGAACGGTGATGGATTAAACCCAGATCTTTTGACTGGGTGTGAGTGTTTGATTGATTCAGATGCTCCGTCTATCACCACCCCCTTTTGTACCGCTTTTGGCCGCCAAAAGTGGGGCAGGGTATGCTCAGGCGTGAGTGAGTCCCTTGCTCACTTTGCCACTGGATTCAAGCAAGCCGGGTTGAAGACGGCTGGAATGCCAGAAACCGGTCCTCGGAAGCTTGTTTCCGGTCCAGGGAAGACATGGCTTGGCAGTTCGGGCTGGACTGTTCCCATGAGGCACAGGGTCAGGCTGATTTGCATATAGCCATGTCTGAACTGGGGTGGCAGAGTGGGCTAAAGAACGGTGATGGATTAAACGCAGATCTTTTGATGGGGTGTGAGTGTTTGATTGATTCAGATGCTCCGTCCATCACCACCCCCTTTTGTACCGCTTTTGGCCGCCATAAGTGTGGCAGGGTATGCTCAGATGTGAGTCCCTTGCTCACTTTGCCACTGGATTCAAGCAAGCCGGGCTGAAGACGGCTGGAATGCCAGAAACCGGTCCTCTGAAGCTTGTTTCCGGTCCAGGGAAGACATGGCTTGGCAGTTCGGGCTGGACTGTTCCCATGAGGCACAGGGTCAGGCTGATTTGCATATAGCCATGTCTGAACTGGGGTGGCAGAGTGGGCTAAAGAACGGTGATGGATTAAACCCAGATCTTTTGACTGGGTGTGAGTATTTGATTGATTCAGATGCTCCGTCCATCACCACCCCCTTTTGTACCACCCTAACCAAAATGGTAAAAATAAACACTCAAGAAGGCACTAAGAAGGAAAAATATATATATAAGTTTGGCAACAGCAACCCAAAAGATGTGCTGTACAGTTCAGTAGTTAGTTTTAGTACTTATAGAGGTCCTGAAGAAAACAATCGGTGAACTCCTTACTGTACAGACGGTGTCATTTTCCAAGAATCAGCTTTCACCTCCCAGTCGATAAAATGGACAAAACAACCTCTACACGTCAAACGCGCAACACCCTAGCACAACGACGTGAGAGGAAGGTTCGCGCTGTAGATACAATGACGTGTAGTAAGTTCGCCGAATCCCCTTGCAGATTCGAGCCCACTGATGTCACAGGAAAGGTTGCGCTGCTGATTGGATGTTGCATAGTCGGTTCGCCGAATCCCCTTACAGATTCCAACACGTCATCACTTGTCCCTGGAGTTGATAGAGGAAAGAGCTCGTCTGAAGACAAATACTCTCATCCGTCAACTAGCACAAGAGACTGTCGCCCAGCGCCACGGACAACACTAGATGATCCGCAGACATCCGCCAACACCTTAGCAGCCGGAACAGCCTTTCTCGGCAAAACCCCCCCCTCGACCTCCTCACATCACTACAACGTCCAAAGCTGAAAATGCCGCTGGGGAAACACTGGAATTTCCCTACTAAAGACCACAGCCGCTGGAGGAGGTAGGAGAGGATTTATTCTTTTCTTTTCTGTACAGCAAGAAAGATATCTGTATTTTACATCTGTATGAAACTAGAGTGCAAATTAATACTCTTCTTCGACAGGAATAGTTTCCAAAATCGTCCCGTTGCAGTAGCTCGTAACTCCTGGACACCTCGTCGCCAAAATAATGTTGTAACCTCATGAAATCAAACTCTAAGAAACTCCAAATGTAGGTTCTTATGTTTATTGTAGGATAAACGAGCCACCGCTCCTCTCGCTAAGCCAGAGAGGTACCAACTGTAAAAGAGAGAACTAGAACCCCACCAACCAAATGACAACAGTGAAGTTCTATGAATTGTACAACAAACAAGCATAGCTAAATACAACAGTGACCTTACCACAGGTTTATACTATTTCTTTTAAACCATCATAGAGGAACGGTGTACCATTTTTTCAAATATGCCAGGCCAGCCAACTCTGCCTACGCTACATGTCCCAAGTCTTCCCTGTAGTGATCTGCTGATCGCAGGTCTAGTTGTCTGCATGCCACAGCCACTCCATGATGGCTGGTTTACACCCACACCACACCCATAGAGCACATGAGTCACAGGACATTTGACCCTGCCAATAAATGGGGCCGGCGCACATGCTTGAGGCCATTTCCACCATCTATCTGAGTGTGTGCATGTGGTCATTATTTATGCATGAGGACCTAGGGCCATACCACATCACATACCCCACTGCCGGAGGTGATATGACGGCGTCCGCACCACGAGACTCAATCATAAAGGGCCCATGACTTGCGGTGCACAGAGTTGATGGCAGACGAGGCACTTAGGCCAGCATGGGCCTATCACCACGAGACAGTAGCGTTGGGGTTGTTGGCATTGGGGTTGGTTGCACAGGAACACTGCAAATTGGAACTGTCATGTGGTGCGGATACAGGGGCCCGCCGTTGCTTTTGTGGACATGCATCCAAGACATGTGTGAGGAAGTTTGATAGGGCTGGCCATGAGACTCTTCCGACTCTGGCAGTTGTTGGATAGGGGTACCAGGGGCCAACAGGTGCAGCACAGCCAGCAGCTTTGTCTGCGGAGGGATCTTGGTTGTCTCTGTGTTGGTACAGTCAGCCTGTGGGCAATGTGGGTCAGGTTGCGGAGAATGGTTTTCCTTTTGTGTCTGTTGTGGTCAATATCTTGCTCTGGCATTGAGTCTCTGAGGCTGGTGCATTTTAGAAACTTCAGCTGTCCTGTTCTGCGCTGCTTTGGTGGTAGTTCGGGGGTGTGGTCCTGGGCGGGGCATGGGGATGGTGGCGGTGGGTGTTGTGGACCTCTTGCGTCTCCGAGCCTCATGATCAGTGTCTCCTTGACATGTGCTGTTCTTCAGATGTGGCTCTGGGCTGGGCTCCCTTTCATTCTGCAGTTAGTCGTCCTGCTTAACACTAATAAAAGGCAGGTGTTAAATCCCTGCTGCTAACGTGCCTTATCGCCTGTATTTTAATTGCATCGCAGATCTGGCTGGTCGTTGAGAATATCGCAAAGTGGTGTTTTTGGGTGTTTTTGCATGGGAACGCCTCCCCTCCATATCATTAGCGTTAGTTGTCGCTCTCATCCGTGGCAATGTTTTTTACGGAAGCTATCGCCGGAAAACTGGTGATATCAGCAGTTTGCACCAGCTTGAGGATGGGACGATAAATCTATTGCCACTTTTGCTGCACTAAAGTGCAGATATCTTGCAATAAGTCCTTGAGAATATGCCCCTAAGGCTTTCTGGAACCTTCCTTTTCCTTAGCCTTGTCGCATGGCATGCCTCACTGTCAGACTGAGCTGGTGGGTTCCAAGTAGTATCTAAATCTTCAGAAGGGGGTCTTAGAGAAGAAGTTGATGGACTAACCCTCCTTTTTCTTGCTGGGGATCTGGAAGACAATGGATCTTCTGAAAGAGTGGTTTGCTCTTCTTCCTCTGCAGGAAGCTCGATTTCCTGAACTGCCCTTACTTCGGGGGGACCAACTACTATCGTGGGCTGTTGTTGCGGCTGTTGTGCAGCTGTAGTTCCAGCTCTTGTTCCGGCTCTTGTTCCAGCTCTAGTTCTGGCTGTTGTTGCCCGCTTATCTGCTGAGTTTCCGCCTACGTTGATTGGGTGCAAGTTTGCGATAATTACATTTCAACATCACTGCTCGTTAGCGTTTGTGCAAGTAGACTGGCTAACACTGCGACATTCATGGGCTTGGGCCTAGGTTGGTGGGGTGGGCCCGCTGATACGGAGGCACTGCTCCCAGGTTGGTCCCTGGACACCGCTGAGGCATGCGTAAGTTTTGTTTCCCAAAAAACACCTTGGGCGGCACACCAGTCATGATAAGTGGCAGTGCCACTTCCTTCTTCTGTTCCTTCTTCTCACTGGCAACTTTCTTGGTACTGGAGGACCTGGTACATTTCTTCGGGGCCATCTTTTTCTTCCGATGTCAGCAGCATGCAGGTGCACTAGTTGCAGAGATGTCTGTGGTCACATGTCATGTGACGTCGTGCGCAGCAGGACTTCTGTCTGGAAGTGCAGCGAGTGATAATGACACCTCCTCCTCAGTCTTTTGTGCACCTAAAAGCAAAGAAGCCAGAAGAACATCAGTGTATTGTTGCATTCATTGTTGTGGTTCAATTTCTACTAGTACAACCAAACAAATATAATATATAACTTAGTGTGTGGTGGTCACACTTGTTAGTGTTATATTATTGCATTTTATTAACTCAGTTTAAGTTATTTAAAAAAACATAACAGTGTAGCCATTTGTAAGACTTTGACAACAAGGGCTTTCATGGTATACTGTGTACACTCAGTAAGGATAGGAAAGAAGAACAAAAACAAAAATACATATGTAATGGAAGTAGAACCTGTTTGGCATTATTTTGCGCATCACATCTTCAGGGAGCTGCAGCTGGCAAAGGGGATGAAAGCAGTAAGCCAAGAGAAACAAAGGAAAGACATGCGTGCCTATATGGCAAAAGCAGTACACCACTACACTACCACCACAAAATGGCCACCAGCAACATGGTCACTCACAGTCACAACAAGCAGCAGGCCTGGAAAATAATGAACTCAAGCAGGCCTATATGACCAGACAAAAGAGGCATGCTAAACAACACAGCTTTAATGCAAAAATGCAAAAACAAAAATCCACGGGGCTAAAAAAGATTGGAAAGTTACACAACAACCACACCACACACAGACATCCAACAACGACATTTCTTTAACACACACCAAAAAAGTGAAATACCCCCCAAAAAAACATTTTGCAATTCAATCCAATTCCATCCATGCCCTAAATTATGTTTACGTTCAACAGACACCACAGAGACAGTTGTTTCATGCACCCATGAGGGGCTCTGGACCTATTGACTGAAAGGCCTATTGGCAGACGAGGCCACAAGCTTGCAGGCCTATGGAAAAAGCACACCGGCTGGCTCTACAAAATGCCCACCAGCCACATGGCCAGGCCACCCACAACAAGAAGAAAGGGAAGACAGACAATGCAGGCATATGGCAAAAGCACACTGCCTGGGTTTAAAATGGCTGCCAGCCACATGGTCAGACCACCCACAACAACAGGAAAGGGAAAACAGACAATGCAGGCCTATGGCAAAAGCACAATGCCTGGCTTCAAATTGGCCACCAGTCACATGGCCAGGCCCACAACAACAAGAAGCCTAGGCCAAGAGGAACAAAGTAAAGACATGCAGGCCTATATGGCAGAAGCAGCACACTACTAAACTACCACTACAAAATGGCCACCAGCCACATGGTCACTCACAGTCACAAGTAGGAAGCTTGGAAAACAATGAACTCAAGCAGGCCTATAGTGGCCAGCCAAAGGAGGCATGCTAAACACAGCTTTAATGCAAAAATGCAAAAACGAAAATCCACAGGGCTAAACAAGCTTTGTACATTACTCAACAACCACACCACACACACACATCCAACAAATGCATTTATTAAACACACACCAAAAAAGTAAAATACCCCCAAAAACACACATTTTGCAATTCAGTCCAATGCCATTTATGCCCCAAATGATGTTTTAATTCTACAGACACCACAGAAACAGTTGTTTCATGCACCCATGAGTAGCTCTGGGCCTATTGGCCAAAAGGCCTATTGGCAGACTAGGCCACAAGCTTGCAGGTCTAAGGCAAAAGCACACCACACACAGACATCCAACAACGACATGTCTTTAACACACACCAAAAAAGTGAAATACCCCCCAAAAAAACATTTTGCAATTCAATCCAATGCCATCCATACCCTAAATTATGTTTACGTTCAACAGACACCACAGAGACAGTTGTTTCATGCACCCATGAGAGGCTCTGGACCTATTCACTGAAAGGCCTATTGGCAGACTAGCAATGTGAACAACAAGGACCCCCTGTTTAAATACTGGATTTGTAATACAGGGAAATAGACAATGTGTAAAGAGAATAACGCACTTGATGATATAACTAGGGAACAGACCAATATGTAAAGCACAAAAATCAATTAAAAATTTAACAAATTCAATTTATTAATGAAGTTACATTATCAAATTTTAAAAAAGACATAGTCATTACAATGTTCCTATAAAAATACACAAAATTATGTATGAAGGGAATATTCGTAACACAATTATACAAGAAAATACATAAAAAAACATAGGTGGCAAACAATACAATTTATCGACGCGCGTTTCGGCGTTAACGGAACGCCTTCATCAGGAGCCACATTCAATCTGTAAGACATGTTTTAAAAAGAGTTAGAAACAACTCTAGATCAGAAAAATCATAACAACCAAACAATTGTTAAAAACATCTCATTGTGCTTACATGACAAGGAAATCCCTACAAGAAGCAGTTACCATATGTAGCTGCAACTGATACAAACTAGTTAATGTATATTTGAGCAGTAATTCGACCCCACAGTATGATTAAAAAAAGGGGGGGGGCCGGGAAGAGTGGACGGGATTTTGCAAGGTCTAAATGACATCAGACTATCTGTCGTTTATCAACTAACAGGTCAAGATTGTATGCGATGTACCATTATTAAGGTTTTCCCATCTGTAAGATGGTAATCGTTTAGATATAACCTTTTCTCTGTCTTCTTACCTAGTGAACACGAGATGGGTGTTCTCTATTGGTTCTGGATAAAATCCGACATCTGTTTTCTTAGCGGTGCTCTGAGTCACCTGGTTAAAAAGTTTCAGTCTGGAAAAGATATATTAATTAACCATGTGTACCCCTGTGATCAAAAAGTTTTTTTGGGGGGGATTTTAAGTCAAAATACTGTACTTCTAGATACAAGCGTATTATTATAATTTCAGTGTTTATTTTGTAAAGGATCATTTAACAGGTAGTTCTTCTATTTAGTCTCTCATTGTATGTGGTTTCCTCTGGGAATTTACGGAAAGAATGAACACCCCTATTTCACGTTTTCAGAGAAGAGGGAGGTATCAAAGATCTCTCCTACATTAGGTAAATAGTCATACATAACACTTAAATATCTGGGATGGCACATGCTTACCATATATGTTCAAAAGTGTGTCGGTGTTGAAGCGATCACCACCCAGAATTCTTCTGTAATACCGGTATGGTTACAACGTGCTGAAGATAAAGGGCATATACCATTACTATCGAGCGAGTCAATGATGGAAATTAGCTTTGAAGCAACATCACGTATTGCTTACCAAAAACGCTGGAAAGGCGAGCCGTGGCTTCAACCTGTCAAGAGCCAAATAGGTCACGATATGTGGTATTTTTATAGCGTCTCGCAGCCGTTGGTATCTATATGTCAGTTCCTAAACGGGTTGTAGAACTTAAACAATTATTGTACTACAAAATATTGCTCATATAACTAATCTAGCGGCTAAATTGTGTACTGCCCATTAGCTAGCTTACCCGAGATAAAATGAGTGCAAGCCGTCACTTCAATCTGTAAGACGCCAGGGAAGTATCCGTCTCTTTAGATCGTTAGCGGCGTCTCATAGCCGTTGGTTTTCACGTATTTCTACCTGAGACGAATTAAAAACCGGACTCAATTATTCAAATTTACGGTACCGGCACTTAAAGCTAGGCAATAGCAAGGCGGCGAGGCATATCCATGCAAATTGCTTACCGAAAAAGATAGGATTCGGTCCGTGACTTCAACCTGCGGGCGCCGCGCCAAAGGTCTCGATCGGCGTCCCGCAGCCGTTGGAAAAGGGTGGTTGACCAGCCGGGTGGGCGGTCCCGCTTTAAATACCCGGATATGAATCTAGCCACAGTTCTTAAAGGGCAAGTGACCGTTGCTTTGACGTGCTCGGGACTACCGGTGGCGATGTATACATGTAGGTCATGACTGCTTAGTGGTCATGTGCCAACAAAAGAGAAGGTTAACAGTTAATATAATCCCATGAACATTGATAAATAAGCTCAACGATCAATGGGAGTCAAACTACCTTATTATTCATTTCAGGATAGTGCGTGTGAGCACGGTGTGGGGAATTAGTTAGGCACTTAGGGTCAGCTATGTAGAATCTGAGAACTGAATTTCGAAACAAGACAGGGCATTAAAAAATGGCATTCTCCCACGGAATCTCATTGTTTAAACCCTTCTTATAAGTATTCAAAACAAATATCCAAAAAACTTCGCGTTTCTTTCGAATAGTGCATCCACCTTTGTTGTCAGCAAGTTTAATTTTTTCTAGTATTCTCCACTGGATGTCGTCTGGTTTGTGCTGAGCCTCTAAAAAATGTTTGACAAGAGGTGCATTAAGTTTCTTAGTGTGGATAGCAGATCTGTGCTCTGTAAGGCGTGTTTGAATTGATCTGCATGTTTCTCCTACATAGCCCATACCACACGGGCATTTAATGAAATAGACCACATTCGCGGTCTTACAATTCCACAAGTCGGTCGCTTTATAGGTGGAGCCATTATGTGTAAATGATTCCCCTGAAATGATGGTTTTGCAAGATTTGCAAGTGGAGCAAGGCACCGTGCCCCTGACAGGCAGGTTCGTCAATATTGCTCTCTGAACATGGGGGACGTTAGGCAGCTTATGGTTAAATTTGGAATGGACAATTTTGTCCTTTAGGTTCCGGTTTCTCCTGTGGGCAAATAAGGGTTTCGTCAAAACCGATGCCGAGGATGGATTGCAGTTAAGGATATGCCAATTTCCGTTGACTATCTGTCTTATGCGCTCGTTCATCGTCGAGTGAGTGGTCACACAAACGATACGGTCCTTGGCTTGTTTTTCTTTGGGAACTAGTAAGGCGTCACGGTCGAAGTACCTTGCGCGTTTGTAGGAGTCTCTTATTAATCTGTGGGGGTAACCCCGATCTAAGAATTTCCTGCGCATAATTGCAGATTGCTTGTCGTAGTCTACTAGATTTGTACAGTTCCTGCGAACCCTCAGGAACTGTGAGAAAGGAATACTCTCTCGTTGGCATTTGGGATGGAAACTGCTGAAATGCAGGAGAGTATTCCGAGCAGTTTCCTTTACAAATAGATCTACCTCCAATTTTTGGTCTTTGGCTCTGATAAGAAGATCTAAAAATTCCACCTGGTGTTCGTCGTAATGGGCTGTGAATCTCAAATTTACATTAGTAAGGTTGATCCATTCTAGGAACTCAAGGAGCATATCTTTCCCATTGGTCCAGATAAAAAAGATGTCATCGATATATCTGGACCAATGGGAAATTGACTCGAAAAACGGGGCTATTTCGTTGTATATGAAGGTCTCTTCAAAATAAGACATATATATGTTGGCTATAGAAGGAGCGACTGACGCTCCCATGCTGACACCTCTGAGTTGGCGATAGATGTTGCTGCCAAATTCGAATACATTCTCAGTGAGAACTATGAAAAGGCAATCTATCAGAAACTGTTTAGGACAAACAATGTTCTGACTGTCTATGAACCAATCTGTGGCTCTGATTGCTTCATCTAATGGTATGTTACTGTAAAGGGATTCGATATCCATCGTTACAAGTATATCTCTCCCTATTGTGAATTTTAAATTTTCTACAGTATTGATCATATGACAGGTGTCTTTGATATATGATTTAATTTTGGGAATATGGGGTCTTAAAAAGTGATCGACAAACTTGGAAAGTGGTTCTGTCGGGGTACCAATTGTTGATACTATCGGTCTTTATGGAGGGTTTTTGAAGTCCTTGTGTATTTTAGGTAGACCGTAAATACATGCAGTTTTCATTTTATTGGCATTCAAAAATTCATATTCTTTTTTATTTATGTCACCATTAGAGAGGGCATCATCCGTTAGAGTGCCAATCTTTTTAATGATAGTACTGGTTGGATTGCGGTTCATCTGTAAGTAGGTGGAGCTATCACTTAACATTTTTAACATGTTCACTTCATAGTCATTGGAGTCAAGGACAACGATACCTCCTCCCTTGTCTGCTCCTTTGATCGTAAGGTCCCTATTGTTCATCAAGTCTTTTAATGCTAGTGATTGTTGGTGATTTAAATTATATTTAGGTTTTGGAATAAATTCCAAAGATTTTTCTAATTTTTTCATAACCACTAGCTCGAAAGCCGCTACTTCAGGACCCAGCTGTTCTAAACCCGGGGTGAAGGTAGAGGCAAGTGAGGTTTCATTTTTCTCTTGGGTAGTCAGATCATCTACACTATTCTCTTTATCTTGAAAAAACTTTTTTAATCTAACTTTCCTAAAAAGGGAAATTATATCTCTGTGGAGTTCAAAAGTGTTCACAAAGGAATGGGGTACAAATGAAAGCCCTTTTGATAGTAGAGCTTCACTTGAATCATCAAGTTTATTAGAAGACAGATTGAAAATTGGAATTATATCCCCTGACCCCAATACTGTCTGTTCCGAGTCTCTCTGATGAATTGGGGTTCTTGCTGCTGATGTTGTTGGTGTTGTTGATGCTGCTGGTGTTGCAAATAATGCTGATGCTGTATTTGATGTGTGTGTTGATTTGTCTGGAAATTCCCTCTCGATTGTCCCTGGTTTTGAAATCTCACCCTGGGGCGACCGCGTCGAGGCCCCCTGTTTGATAAAAAAGGGCGTCGTTGGGGCCTAGAGTTGGGATATGAGAACCCACCATCTGACTCGTAGTATGCATTACTCTGGCCTTCACCTTCTGAGTCTGATGAGTCAGTAAAATTATTTATTCTCTGTTGGGCATTGCCTGACTCATTGGTGTAATGGTTCTGTTGGTAGAAATCAGTATGGAGATAGGGATAAGCAATTTCTTCCGAATAAAATCTTTTATCTTTGTTAAGTTTGTCTGTTTTCCGCTTATTCAGGTAATTGCTAAATGATTCTAAATCTTTGTTATATTCTTCTATTTTCTTAAAAGCATCATCTACTCCTGTGAGCTGTTTCAATTTTTCTTCTAGTTCGTCTATCTCCTTCTTTATTTCTAGGGCCAATTCCTTTGAGGTTACCACTATTAATATCATAAGGTCACGAGAGCAGCGGTTTGCTATGAAACTCCACTTTTCCAAAAATGGTCTGTGGTGTACGAAGAGACCTGGTATGTTTCGTACCCTTAAGCCATTTGGAATAACTCCTGATTTTAGATAAGCTATCATGAATTCCCCATGGGCTTCCATGCGGATTAGTTTTTTCTTTAGGTCTATTAGTTTCTTACCTTCATCTTGTCCCCTGACGGATGAGTTAGTATTATTGGTGGGAATCGATGTACCAACTAAAGTTTCGAATTCCTCATCCGTAAATCCGAAAGTTTTCATGTTGACCATCTCTGCTGGAAATGGGAAGGCAACAGGATGGGATGAGTAGCAAGAAGAATATAATTTACTGCTCAAATATATTACAATCAATAGCAACCATAGATTGGTAGGAAAATTCGGCCCTGCACAGACAAGCTGTGGGAAAATCAATGTGAACAACAAGGACCCCCTGTTTAAATACTGGATTTGTAATACAGGGAAATAGACAATGTGTAAAGAGAATAACGCACTTGATGATATAACTAGGGAACAGACCAATATGTAAAGCACAAAAATCAATTAAAAATTTAACAAATTCAATTTATTAATGAAGTTACATTATCAAATTTTAAAAAAGACATAGTCATTACAATGTTCCTATAAAAATACACAAAATTATGTATGAAGGGAATATTCGTAACACAATTATACAAGAAAATACATAAAAAAACATAGGTGGCAAACAATACAATTTATCGACGCGCGTTTCGGCGTTAACGGAACGCCTTCATCAGGAGCCACATTCAATCTGTAAGACATGTTTTAAAAAGAGTTAGAAACAACTCTAGATCAGAAAAATCATAACAACCAAACAATTGTTAAAAACATCTCATTGTGCTTACATGACAAGGAAATCCCTACAAGAAGCAGTTACCATATGTAGCTGCAACTGATACAAACTAGTTAATGTATATTTGAGCAGTAATTCGACCCCACAGTATGATTAAAAAAAGGGGGGGGGGGCCGGGAAGAGTGGACGGGATTTTGCAAGGTCTAAATGACATCAGACTATCTGTCGTTTATCAACTAACAGGTCAAGATTGTATGCGATGTACCATTATTAAGGTTTTCCCATCTGTAAGATGGTAATCGTTTAGATATAACCTTTTCTCTGTCTTCTTACCTAGTGAACACGAGATGGGTGTTCTCTATTGGTTCTGGATAAAATCCGACATCTGTTTTCTTAGCGGTACTCTGAGTCACCTGGTTAAAAAGTTTCAGTCTGGAAAAGATATATTAATTAACCATGTGTACCCCTGTGATCAAAAAGTTTTTTTGGGGGGGATTTTAAGTCAAAATACTGTACTTCTAGATACAAGCGTATTATTATAATTTCAGTGTTTATTTTGTAAAGGATCATTTAACAGGTAGTTCTTCTATTTAGTCTCTCATTGTATGTGGTTTCCTCTGGGAATTTACGGAAAGAATGAACACCCCTATTTCACGTTTTCAGAGAAGAGGGAGGTATCAAAGATCTCTCCTACATTAGGTAAATAGTCATACATAACACTTAAATATCTGGGATGGCACATGCTTACCATATATGTTCAAAAGTGTGTCGGTGTCGAAGCGATCACCACCCAGAATTCTTCTGTAATACCGGTATGGTTACAACGTGCTGAAGATAAAGGGCATATACCATTACTATCGAGCGAGTCAATGATGGAAATTAGCTTTGAAGCAACATCACGTATTGCTTACCAAAAACGCTGGAAAGGCGAGCCGTGGCTTCAACCTGTCAAGAGCCAAATAGGTCACGATATGTGGTATTTTTATAGCGTCTCGCAGCCGTTGGTATCTATATGTCAGTTCCTAAACGGGTTGTAGAACGTAAACAATTATTGTACTACAAAATATTGCTCATATAACTAATCTAGCGGCTAAATTGTGTACTGCCCATTAGCTAGCTTACCCGAGATAAAATGAGTGCAAGCCGTCACTTCAATCTGTAAGACGCCAGGGAAGTATCCGTCTCTTTAGATCGTTAGCGGCGTCTCATAGCCGTTGGTTTTCACGTATTTCTACCTGAGACGAATTAAAAACCGGACTCAATTATTCAAATTTACGGTACCGGCACTTAAAGCTAGGCAATAGCAAGGCGGCGAGGCATATCCATGCAAATTGCTTACCGAAAAAGATAGGATTCGGTCCGTGACTTCAACCTGCGGGCGCCGCGCCAAAGGTCTCGATCGGCGTCCCGCAGCCGTTGGAAAAGGGTGGTTGACCAGCCGGGTGGGCGGTCCCGCTTTAAATACCCGGATATGAATCTAGCCACAGTTCTTAAAGGGCAAGTGACCGTTGCTTTGACGTGCTCGGGACTACCGGTGGCGATGTATACATGTAGGTCATGACTGCTTAGTGGTCATGTGCCAACAAAAGAGAAGGTTAACAGTTAATATAATCCCATGAACATTGATAAATAAGCTCAACGATCAATGGGAGTCAAACTACCTTATTATTCATTTCAGGATAGTGCGTGTGAGCACGGTGTGGGGAATTAGTTAGGCACTTAGGGTCAGCTATGTAGAATCTGAGAACTGGATTTCGAAACAAGACAGGGCATTAAAAAATGGCATTCTCCCACGGAATCTCATTGTTTAAACCCTTCTTATAAGTATTCAAAACAAATATCCAAAAAACTTCGCGTTTCTTTCGAATAGTGCATCCACCTTTGTTGTCAGCAAGTTTAATTTTTTCTAGTATTCTCCACTGGATGTCGTCTGGTTTGTGCTGAGCCTCTAAAAAATGTTTGACAAGAGGTGCATTAAGTTTCTTAGTGTGGATAGCAGATCTGTGCTCTGTAAGGCGTGTTTGAATTGATCTGCATGTTTCTCCTACATAGCCCATACCACACGGGCATTTAATGAAATAGACCACATTCGCGGTCTTACAATTCCACAAGTCGGTCGCTTTATAGGTGGAGCCATTATGTGTAAATGATTCCCCTGAAATGATGGTTTTGCAAGATTTGCAAGTGGAGCAAGGCACCGTGCCCCTGACAGGCAGGTTCGTCAATATTGCTCTCTGAACATGGGGGACGTTAGGCAGCTTATGGTTAAATTTGGAATGGACAATTTTGTCCTTTAGGTTCCGGTTTCTCCTGTGGGCAAATAAGGGTTTCGTCAAAACCGATGCCGAGGATGGATTGCAGTTAAGGATATGCCAATTTCCGTTGACTATCTGTCTTATGCGCTCGTTCATCGTCGAGTGAGTGGTCACACAAACGATACGGTCCTTGGCTTGTTTTTCTTTGGGAACTAGTAAGGCGTCACGGTCGAAGTACCTTGCGCGTTTGTAGGAGTCTCTTATTAATCTGTGGGGGTAACCCCGATCTAAGAATTTCCTGCGCATAATTGCAGATTGCTTGTCGTAGTCTACTAGATTTGTACAGTTCCTGCGAACCCTCAGGAACTGTGAGAAAGGAATACTCTCTCGTTGGCATTTGGGATGGAAACTGCTGAAATGCAGGAGAGTATTCCGAGCAGTTTCCTTTACAAATAGATCTACCTCCAATTTTTGGTCTTTGGCTCTGATAAGAAGATCTAAAAATTCCACCTGGTGTTCGTCGTAATGGGCTGTGAATCTCAAATTTACATTAGTAAGGTTGATCCATTCTAGGAACTCAAGGAGCATATCTTTCCCATTGGTCCAGATAAAAAAGATGTCATCGATATATCTGGACCAATGGGAAATTGACTCGAAAAACGGGGCTATTTCGTTGTATATGAAGGTCTCTTCAAAATAAGACATATATATGTTGGCTATAGAAGGAGCGACTGACGCTCCCATGCTGACACCTCTGAGTTGGCGATAGATGTTGCTGCCAAATTCGAATACATTCTCAGTGAGAACTATGAAAAGGCAATCTATCAGAAACTGTTTAGGACAAACAATGTTCTGACTGTCTATGAACCAATCTGTGGCTCTGATTGCTTCATCTAATGGTATGTTACTGTAAAGGGATTCGATATCCATCGTTACAAGTATATCTCTCCCTATTGTGAATTTTAAATTTTCTACAGTATTGATCATATGACAGGTGTCTTTGATATATGATTTAATTTTGGGAATATGGGGTCTTAAAAAGTGATCGACAAACTTGGAAAGTGGTTCTGTCGGGGTACCAATTGTTGATACTATCGGTCTATATGGAGGGTTTTTTAAGTCCTTGTGTATTTTAGGTAGACCGTAAATACATGCAGTTTTCATTTTATTGGCATTCAAAAATTCATATTCTTTTTTATTTATGTCACCATTAGAGAGGGCATCATCCGTTAGAGTGCCAATCTTTTTAATGATAGTACTGGTTGGATTGCGGTTCATCTGTAAGTAGGTGGAGCTATCACTTAACATTTTTAACATGTTCACTTCATAGTCATTGGAGTCAAGGACAACGATACCTCCTCCCTTGTCTGCTCCTTTGATCGTAAGGTCCCTATTGTTCATCAAGTCTTTTAATGCTAGTGATTGTTGGTGATTTAAATTATATTTAGGTTTTGGAATAAATTCCAAAGATTTTTCTAATTTTTTCATAACCACTAGCTCGAAAGCCGCTACTTCAGGACCCAGCTGTTCTAAACCCGGGGTGAAGGTAGAGGCAAGTGAGGTTTCATTTTTCTCTTGGGTAGTCAGATCATCTACACTATTCTCTTTATCTTGAAAAAACTTTTTTAATCTAACTTTCCTAAAAAGGGAAATTATATCTCTGTGGAGTTCAAAAGTGTTCACAAAGGAATGGGGTACAAATGGAAGCCCTTTTGATAGTAGAGCTTCACTTGAATCATCAAGTTTATTAGAAGACAGATTGAAAATTGGAATTATATCCCCTGACCCCAATACTGTCTGTTCCGAGTCTCTCTGATGAATTGGGGTTCTTGCTGCTGATGTTGTTGGTGTTGTTGATGCTGCTGGTGTTGCAAATGTTGCTGATGCTGTATTTGATGTGTGTGTTGATTTGTCTGGAAATTCCCTCTCGATTGTCCCTGGTTTTGAAATCTCACCCTGGGGCGACCGCGTCGAGGCCCCCTGTTTGATAAAAAAGGGCGTCGTTGGGGCCTAGAGTTGGGATATGAGAACCCACCATCTGACTCGTAGTATGCATTACTCTGGCCTTCACCTTCTGAGTCTGATGAGTCAGTAAAATTATTTATTCTCTGTTGGGCATTGCCTGACTCATTGGTGTAATGGTTCTGTTGGTAGAAATCAGTATGGAGATAGGGATAAGCAATTTCTTCCGAATAAAATCTTTTATCTTTGTTAAGTTTGTCTGTTTTCCGCTTATTCAGGTAATTGCTAAATGATTCTAAATCTTTGTTATATTCTTCTATTTTCTTAATAGCATCATCTACTCCTGTGAGCTGTTTCAATTTTTCTTCTAGTTCGTCTATCTCCTTCTTTATTTCTAGGGCCAATTCCTTTGAGGTTGCCACTATTAATATCATAAGCTTAAGCTCTATGCTTAAGCTTAAGCTCTACAAAATGCCCACCAGCCACATGGCCAGGCCACCCACAGCAACAAGAAAAGGAAGACAGACAATGTAGGCTTATGACAAAAGCACACTGCCTGGCTTCAAATGTCTGCCAGCCACATGGCCAGGCTACCCACAACAATAAGAAAGGGAAGACAGACAATGCAGGTCTATGTCAAAAGCACACTGCCTGGCTTCAAAATGGCCACCAGCCGCATGGCCAGACCCAGAACAACAAAAAGTCTAGGCCAAAAGGAACAAAGGAAAAACATGCAGGTCTATATGGCAAAAGCAGCACACTACTAAACTACCACCACAAGATGGCCACCAGCCACACGGTCACTCACAGTCACAACAAGCAGGAGACCTGGAAAACAATGAACTGAAACAGGCCTATAATGGCCAAGCAGAGGAGGCATGCTAAACAACACAGCTTTAATGCAATAAACCGCAAAAATGAAAATCCACAGGGCTAAACAAGGTGTGCAAGTTACACAACAACCACACCACCCACACACACACACACACACAACAGAGGCATTTATTTAACACACACCGAAAAAGTGAAATACCCCCAAAAAGACACATTTTGCAATTCAATGTAATGCCATCCAT
This sequence comes from Lissotriton vulgaris, assembly GCF_964263255.1. NCBI lineage: Eukaryota > Metazoa > Chordata > Amphibia > Caudata > Salamandridae > Lissotriton > Lissotriton vulgaris. Next base: position 1,122,609,055 of record NC_141687.1, read on the forward strand.
GCCCTAAATTATGTTTAAATTCAACATACACCACAGAAACAGTTGTTTCATGCACCCATTACTAGCTCTGGGCCTACTGGCTACTCACAATAAAAAAAAAATAAAGATGAAAGGTACAAATATTGTAGTTGTAGCAACTGCAATGCCCCAATCAAACAAACAACACCAACTTACTTGTAAAATCTCAAATCCAAAAGTGCTCAAATCTAATGATATATAATGCAGCAGACACAAAGGGTGATCCTTCCAGATCCAAATCCAAATGAAAATTGAACAGGACATGCACAAAACACTGGGAGGAGCCTGCTGGACAGGAACAAGAATTTGGAGACGCTGGGGCACTTCCTTCCTTCCTCTCCAAAAAAAAAGTAAAAAAAGAAAAAGGCCTCCTTGCACAAAAAAGAACAGCCAAATGTCAATCTGATGAGTTTTTCTCATCCAAAGCATCATTTTCGAGATGGTGTTATGCTGCTCAAGAGATATTCTTCTCCAAATTGCAAGTTTTGCTTGTTCGGCAGCGTGAGCTTCAATGAACTCCTTCCGCAAGTCAGATAGTGCATCCGAATGACGTGTTCGCGAACGCACACTCTCGCGGGACCTTGCTGCCGGCTACCAAATCTCGTGGCGAACGGATAGGAAATCTCATCGGCGAACGCAGGGATTCTGGTAAGTTGCTACCGGGCGCGCAAAAACGCATTTTGAAAGCTCGAAGAAGAAAAAAACTCCACAATGCTGCAGAGAGTGGAGTTTTTGGTAACTGCATACTACGCGAAATGCGGAGTTGCCAAAAATCCACCAACTCCATGAGAGGAGCGGATTTTACTGCCAAGGATTAGTACAGAGTCCCTCTGGAAAATTGTACCCAACTGTCAATATTTAAGACATTTCTGTAAAAAACCCTTTCCTGCTGAATTAAGGGAAACCTTAACTGACATTTTTCCTATTCGTTTTTAATTCCTAGCATTAACGTTAAGTTGTGCCTACACTGAATAAAACATCAGTCATTTAGATGACACCTATAAGATAGGGAGAAAATCAGAGTGGTGAATAATAATGCAGATTGTTTTTAGGGTGAAATTACAAAATCTTCCCAAACCTCCTTATAGCTTTGTCAAATGTCTAGACCAGCCATGCTTAAACTGTGCTCAGTGGGCACCCGAGGGTCCACACCTTCAACTAGGGGTATCCACAACTGTTTAGAAAATTAAATAATATGAAACGTTGCTGAAGTATAAACACACAAGAAAACACAATATAAAACTAAAAATTTAAATGCACTCTGTATTTGTGAAGGATTTTAAAATCGGGGTCTAAAAGTTATGTTGGCATCCTTAACTCTAGTCTTGGGAGTAGCGCATGCAGAGCAAATGTCTAGTTTGGATGATTGGTGGCCCCAATTGAAACACTGGTATGTGAAGACAAAAAAACTTGCTTTAATAGTAAAAAAAGACAGTGACAAGCTAGAGTTTAGATTATTGCTTCATCTTTTAAAAATAAACACAAATTTGGAAAAGCTCCAACCTTACCATGAAAATTAAGAAAAACATGATTTTGTTATTTTCTGTTGAATTAAAACAAACATTTCTCAATTTTTATATTTGTGTACAGTATTTTTTTACAGTTTGGGGGTAAAAATATAGGAATTTCATAGGTTGGGATCTGTGGCCTCTGGTAATGATTAGGTGTCCACAGAAGTCAAAACGTAAAGAACTGCTGGTCTAGACTTTAAATAGATGGAGCGAGGTATTTTACTGCCTGGCCCATGGACTCTCATGGCCCTTGTCCTGGCATCACCCCTTTTAGCACATTTGCCTTTTCTGCTTGGCCATCCCACATTTTTCTCGCTATTCTGGACCCTATTTTTTCTGGTTTTAGAACACTGTGCACTTTATCCTAATAACCAATAGTAAAGTGCCTGTGCTCACCCACTAAAATAATTACATTGGCTTTCACTGATTGGTGAAATAAACTTTTGTATAAAGTCATAGCATAATGTGTGAAAATACACCCCAGGGATGGAAAGTTAAATGCCACCTATAGACTACAACACCTATTTTGTCATCCACTGCAGTGACAATGAAAACATAGCTTCAGGCTTCCCTGTGTAGCCTAACAACAGCAGCTTGAACCCTGGTGCCCAGGCCTCTGACAGTCACCCTTTTAACAGGTAGGAAAATCTTTTTTTTACATATTAACTAATCACCAAAAAGCACATCATGCTACCAGGGTGTATAATATTCAAGAGTGAAAGATGTATGACATTTCAAATGAGATGTACCCCCAGTGACTAGGCCCAAAATGACATTGTCCCTTTCCAGACTGTAAGTGCCACACAGAAAACGTCATAGTACAGATTATACACTTAAATCTATAACATTTACCCTGTACCAGCTGTAGACACCATTCAAATATTTATTTTCATATTTAATAAAAATCCAATATAAAGGTGAAATCTGATTTTTATTAAATGCGTGGGAAAAATTACTTTTAAAAAGTTAACTTTTCTGTGCCTGAAGTTCCTGGAAGCTAATTTGCTTTACATTTACATCAATTCAAAGCCTGTGCTTAGCCTGATTAGAGGTGTGAAAGAGGTGAAATTCCTCACAGGAGTATACAAAATAGCCAGACCTCAATAAACAGAGATTAACTACTCTGACCTTAATAAAATATTCACTGTTGGGGCTGTGGACATTCTGTTGACACACAATGTCAAATCCTGCCTGAGAATTTTGTTGAGCCACGTGTAGCACTTTCGTGGCCTTGAAAGGGATAGAACAGAATGCCATGACAGTACTTGTGTACACCCTGTCTGGCTGATGAAAAAGTCTGCTTTTGTCTTGCCAGAGTTCTGACTCTGGGTTTGCTGTGGGTGCAGTGCCTGCTTCAAACTGGATTTTCATGTTAAACGTGGGAGGACATTAGTGATTATCATAGTTCACTCAACTATACACCCATAATCCTTGAGCCCATGTTTAGTATGGCTGAAGTCTTTAGCCATCTTGAAAAAGCCCTGCTAAATGGCACTTTGCGCTGTTTGCAGTAAGGCAAACAGGAACTACTGAAAAATATGTAGGGTTACCCCGGCAACTTTTACCCCATTGTTTAAGAAGTGCCCAGGAGCCACCCTCACCCACTAGCTGTTTCAAAGCATATATGTTGCGCGAAAAACTGCGAAGCTTGGCTAGGTTAAACCCTGCGCAAACCAATACAAGATAGTAATATAGCCAAGCTTCAAGAGTAAATGCTCCAGGGAACATAAAGGCAACAGGCACCCACGTGCCTGGAAAAATCCTCTGTGATTAAACACAGAGGACAAACTGAAAACAAGGTATTGTCCCCGAGCAACCAGAACCTAATAATAAAGTTCAGTTATATCATCAGTCCAAATGAGCATCCAGATATGGTAGTTCACATTAATAATTCCTTTCTTTGTCACAAGTGCAGAAATTTGAAGCAATGTCTCTCAATAAAGATCCTGTGTCATTGACATCATGAAATGTAGCCAAACAGCCAACAGCCGACACGTGTTTCGTCTCGGGGAAAATCACCCAACGACTTCATCAGGGCATAAGCATATTCTTTTTGGAAATATTGTCACCACATTCCAGGTAGAACCTGTGTGTGGTCCCATATAATATGGGTCTAAAAGATGGAGAATGTTCCTTCCATGTACAGCAATCCGAATTCTACAGATTGTAAGGTCGAATTTCTTAAAGGGGACTAGGAATCTCTGGTCCAACAGTATAAGGTCATATAAATTCAAGTTCAGGAGAGTACTCCTACCGCCATCATCGCCGCCAGTAATAATGATACTGGCGGAGATGATGTCGACGGGAGTCGGCGTGTCACCATGACGCGTCAGACGCGCCTCCACATCGATTGGACCTCGGGTCTCCTAGTGACCCCGAAGTGATTGAATCACTTCCGGGTCACTGTGGAACGAAGGCCAGGCCACTTAGATCCGGCCTGGCCAGGGAGGGGTTAAAAGGCCAGGGAGCGCGGGAGTCTGCCTCTTTGACTCCGCGCTCCAAGGCCTACCCCTCCAGCCTCTAGAGGCTGTAATTATTTTTCTTGTTTTGTTTCTCTGCAGGTTTTGTGGCCGCGAGGATGGGACTGTCCCCTCAAGAGACGATCGTTGGCAGGGAGCTGTGGATGAGTAGTAAAGAGGAGCGTCAGAGCAATGGATAGGAGCTGCGTATGCTGTGGAGCTCACGCACATGGGTAGGTCTGCGGTGGCGATGCGGGACTGGTCCTTGCCGCCATATGATGGTGGCTGTTGTTTGGTGTGTGGCCTACGGACAGGTACCATAGGTATAGTGGGTACATGAGTGTGGCACAATTATCAGCCCGATCCTCACAGGGAAAGCGAAATGTTTAATAATGCAGTAAATGGGCCTGCTCTCACCCCCACAGCTCTGCCGGTGTGCCACTTCTGCTGTGATTGACTCTGCCCTGATCTGCGGGGATTTGAGTCTGCTCTCCGCTGATCCTCGCAGGTATCGTTCTGTGAGCCCTGCATTGTGCCTTATTTGTGCCTGAACCCGTTTTAAAGCGGCGGCTGTGGGACCTGAAACTCCGTCCCCAACATTCCACCCGACCACAGTGCTACTGCAAATGGTGGTCACTAAAATGTTGATACTTAATGACTTCTGTCCATTCGCCATGACTGGGAGGGTACCAGATACAGAGGGTGTGTTGCTGTTGTAGGGGTTGCCCACAGTAGAGAGTATGCCTTGGGTCTAACAGAGGGGCATTATTTAGTGGCACAGAAAGGGACAAGTGGGTGTGCTGGCAATGCTGCTCTCAGAGAGTAGGGCCAGAAGGTAGGGGCCAGACCCTAGGGTGGGCGAGGGGGCTGTGGAGCATAAAGGAAATGCGGAGTGCAGTTGAGGAAGAGAGAGGTGTTGATGTAACCTAGACAGACAGCGGTGGGCAGTGACCAAGAGAGTACAGCTGCCTGGCACAGGCAGAACGAGGTTATTGTGAAAACTCGGACCACACGCAATTGAAATATCACGACCATCTCGCTCCTCCCGTTCCCAGCCAAAGTCATCGAGAAGACCGTCAACAAGCAGCTGGCCGCCTTCCTCGAGACGAATGGATCCCTCGACCCCTCACAGTCTGGCTTCCGAGCCAACCACAGCACCGAGACCGCCCTCATCGCTGCCACCGATGACATCCGAGCCCTGCTGGACAAGGGTGAAACAGCGGCCCTCATCCTCCTAGACCTCTCGGCGGCGTTCGACACTGTTTGCCACCGCACCCTAGTGCAGCACCTCAGCAACATCGGAATCCAGGAGAAGGCCCTGGAGTGGATCATCTCCTTCCTCGCTGGAAGGACACAGAGAGTCCGCCTACCACCGTTCAGATCTGCAGCCACGGAAGTCATCTGCGGCGTTCCTCAGGGCTCCTTGCTCAGCACCACCCTCTTCAACGTCTACATGAGCCCCCTTGCGGCCATCGCACGCCAACACAACCTCAACATCATCTCCTACGCCGACGACACCCAGCTGATCCTCTCCTTGACCAACGACCCCGCCGCCGCCAGAACCAACCTCCACGAAGGGATGAAAGACGTAGCCGAGGGGATGACGACCAGCCGCCTGAAACTGAACTCAGACAAGACGGAAGTCCTCACCCTGGGCTCCTCGCCCTCCGCCTGGGACGACTCCTGGTGGCCCCCCGCCCTGGGCACCGCACCCAAACCGACAGACCACGCACGCAACCTGGGCTTCATCCTGGACTCCTCCCTCTCCAGGACCAGACAAGTCAACGCCGTCTCCGCGTCCTGTTTCAACATCCTGCGCATGCTACGGAAGATCTTCCGGTGGATCCCCACCGAGACCAGGAAGACGGTCACCCAGGCCCTCGTCACCAGCCGACTGGACTACGGCAACGCCCTCTACGCCGGAACCACCGCCAAGCTCTAGAAGAGACTCCAGCGGATCCAGAACGCCTCAGCCAGACTCATCCTCGACATCCCCCGACGCAGCCACATCTCCGGACATCTGAGAGACCTGCACTGGCTCCCCGTCAACAAGAGAATCACCTTCCGTCTCCTCACCCACGCACACAAAGCCCTACACGACCAAGGCCCGAGCTACCTCAACAACCGCCTCAACTTCTACGCTCCCAAACGCCCCCTCCGATCGACCAACCACGCCCTCGCCGCCGTCCCCCGCATCCGAAGAGCGACAACAGGAGGAAGGTCCTTCTCCTACCTGGCCGCCAAGACCTGGAACACCCTCCCAACCGACCTCCGCCTGACCAAAGACCACCTCTCCTTCAGGAAGAAACTCAAGACCTGGCTGTTCGAGCAGTAGGGGAACCCCCCCCCCCCCCCCCCCCCCCCCACCCAAGCGCCTTGAGACCCTCCGGGTAAGTAGTGCGCTCTATAAATGCCTTGATTGATTGATTGATTGAATGAAGCTGGCTCCAAGCGTGTTGCATTGTGTGCTGATACAGCGTCCACCTAGCTACAATTGCAGGGAGGTACTTTAAAGGCCGGGTGGGGTAGAACTGAAAGTGTTCTGGGTAAAACTTCAGATATTCTCTCCAAATCAAGTGTATGTGACTTGGGGGACAGGGCATGGCTGCGGGCAGTGCGTGTCCGCAGTGGTGGTGGGGGAGGGCGCAAGGATGCAGCTCCTTGCAGCCCGTGACCTGGATCTTATTCGTAAAAGATGTGGCGAGTCTGACGTGAAGGCGGATGTTTAAATACCCGTCTGGCTATAATCGTGGGAGAGTGTGATCTCCCAGAAACGCCTGGCAGTTGTGTTCTTATTACTAGCATTTTTTGTATGCTGGCAGAACAAAATAGGATGTTACCCACAATTCGCCTGCATAGGTTATTTCAGGCGAATTGTGGCGTGACGTCATGCTTACCGAGTGTCCGGTGGTTGTTTCAGTGATTTCCCAGGGCTGAGAACCATTTTGCTCTTGTGCAAGCATGCTATAAAGGACCATCCTTTTCGTACTGTTGATGTCGGCTAACCGCAGACTTCTGCCGGTAGGCACAGGAAGCCACAGGCCACATATGTGGTCACAGTTGTGAGCAGTGGCGTCACTGGGGTTGGTGTCACCCGGTGCGGGTAACTCATGGTGTCACCCCCTCAGGACTTACCGCATGGACTACCTCTGTCGGAAATGTACGGTGCTAGGTACTGTCTTACTCCCTCTAGCTCCCTCTTTCTGTATAGCTCCCTCTCTCTGTCTTACTCCCTCTAGCTCCCTCTCTCTCTGTCTTACTCCCTCTAGCTCCCTCCCTCTCTGCCTTACGCCCTCTAGCTCCCTCTCTCTCTGTCTTACTCCGTCTAGCTCCCTCTCTCTGTCTTGCTCCCTCTAGCTCCCTCTCTCCCTCTCTTACTCCTTCTAGCTCCCTCTCTCTCTGTCTTACTCCCTCTTGCTCCCTCTCTCTCTGTCTTACTCCCTCTAGCTCCCTCTCTCTGTCTTACTCTCTCTAGCTCCCACTCTCTCTCTTACTCCCTCTAGCTCCCGCTCTCTCTCTTACTCCCTCTAGCTCCCTCTCTCTCTCTTACTCCCTCTAGCTCCCTCTCTCTCTGTCTTGCTCCCTCTAGCTCCCTCTCTCTGCCTTACTCCCTCTAGCTTCCTCTCTCTCTGTCTTACTCCCTCTAGCCCCCTCTTTCTTACTCCCTCTAGCTCCCTCTCTCTCTCTCTTACTCCCTCTAGCCCCCCCTCTCTCTGTCTTGCTCCCTACAGCTCCCTCTCTCTCTGTCTTATTCCCTCTAGCTCCCTCTCTCTTACTCCCTCTAGCTCCCTCTCTGTCTTGCTCCCTCTAGCTCCCTCTCTATCTGTCTTGCTCCGCCTAGCTCCCTCTTTCTCTGTCTTACTCCCTCTAGCTCCCTCTCTCTCCGGTTTGGTCCCTCTAGCTCCCTCTCTCTGTCTTGCTCCCTCTAGCTCCCTCTCTCTCTCTTACTCCCTCTAGCTCCCTCTCTGTCTGTCTTGCTCGCTCTAGCTCCCTGTAGCTCCCTCTCTCTCTATCTTACTCCCTCTAGCTCCCTCTCTCTGTCTAGCTCCCTCTCTCGCTGTCTTATTCTCTCTAGCTCCCTCTCTCTCTCTGTCTTACTCCCTCTAGCTCCCTCTCTCTGTCTAGCTCCCTCTAGCTCCCTCTCTCTTGCTCCCTCTAGCTCCCTCTGTCTCCCTCTCTCTCGGTCTTACTCCCTCTAGCTCCCTCTCTCTCTGTCTTACTCCCTCTAGCTCCCTCTCTCTCTGTCGTACTCCCTCTAGCTCCTCGCTCTGTCTTCCACCCTCTAGCTCCCTCTCTCTCTCTTACTCCCTCTAGCTCCCTCTCTCTCTGTCTTACTCCCTTTCACTCCCTCTCTCTCTCTCTCTTACTCCCTCTAGCTCCCTCTCTCTGTCTAGCTCCCGCTCTGTCTTGCTCCCTCTAGCCCCCTCTGACTCCCTCTCTCTCTGTCTTACTCCCTCTAGCTCCCTCTCTCTGTCTTACTCCCTCTAGCTCCCTCTCTCTGTCTAGCTCCCTCTAGCTCCCTCTCTATCTGTCTTACTCCCTCTAGCTCCCTCTCTCTGACTAGCTCCCTCGAGCTCCCTCTCTCTTTGTCTTACTCCCTCTAGCTCCCTCTGTCTCTGTCTAGCTCCCTCTCTCTCTCTGTCTTACTCCCTCTAGCTCCCTCTTTCTCTGTCTTACTCCCTCTAGCGCCCTCTCTTTCTGTCTTGCTCCCTCTACCTCCATCTCTCTTATTCCCTCTAGCTCCCTCTCTCTCTGTCTTGCTCCCTCTCTCTCTATCTTGCTCCCTCTAGCTCCATCTCTCTCTATCATGCTCCCTCTCTCTGCCTAGCTCCCTCTCTCTCTCTCTCTGTCTTACTTCCTCTAGCTACCTCTGTCTCCCTCTCTCTGTCTTACTCCCTCTAGCTCCCTCTCTCTCTGTCTTTCTCACTGTAGCTCCCTCTCTCTCTGTCTTTCTCACTCTAACTCTCTCTCTCTCTCTCTGTCTTCTTACCCCCTCTAGCTCCCTCTCTCTCGCACATTAAACCCACTCTCTGCCGCTTTCATGTGGTTTCTCTTTTAAAGCTTTTCAAGATGCAAAAAGAAATCTGTGTACAAGGCACCAGCGAGTTTGTAGACGTGAGAATGTTATATGTAACAGCTAAAGTAAAAGCTAATTTCCAAGCGGTTAATCCCCCCCCTCTTTAGCACTGTGTCTTTTTCCATATAAATGGCGGGGGCCCCTCGTTACTACACTTTTTAAACTTTATCTAATGAGAACATTTTAATTCGAATAGGTGAGAAAATATCTCGGTTCGCTTTTGTTTTTAAAGCGGATCGAGTCTCTCCGAGGCCTTCGGGTGCGGTGCAGGGGGTGCCATGTACAGAGGCCTGCTGGGGGGGCAGGGGCGCAACCAGATGGTGTCACCCCCATGTGAGGGTGTCACCCGGTGCGGTCCGCACCCCCCGCACCCCCCTAGTTACGCCACTGGTTGTGAGCTGGCGCTGTAACTCTGCAATCCAGAGTAACGACACCAAGCAGCGCTCCCACGTGCACGCAAGGGCTTCTGTGGCTGCGTAGCCGACTTTGGACTTGGTCAGGGGAATTTAAAGTGTTGCGAAGCGACCGGAAGATGGCAGAAAAGTACGATATAGAGATCTTTTGAGTTATAAATAGTTGAACAGGCCTGGGTTACTGAGCGATCATGCAGATTGCCCCTAGTTTACGTGTGTGTGTGTGTGGGGGGGGGGGGGGGGGGGCAGGGACGGTCGTAACGTGCACCATGTTCTCCGCTTGTCATGTCTCTGCCTGTTGATGCCACATAAGTGCTCCTCCCAGAACACTGCTGGTTTGCTTGGGGGCATCCAATTCTCGTGGGAATCGTTTAGGGGTATTTTTTTCTGTCAAGCACAGGGTTGAGCTACTGTAGTGAGTAATTGCATCTGGGGAAGCCAATGCGAACGGATACATTCATGATTTACAGTTAGTTATGCATTTACAAACTCCCAGCATTGTGTCTGGGTGTGCACAAAGCACCTGAGATTAATTGGTGAAGTCGAAAAATTACCATTTCTCTTGTAGAAACAGGATATGCAGAAATCATCCTTATGGTGATTTTATGTGTGTGCACCAAGCACAGGATGAACAGTGTCGAGTATGCTGCGTGTATACATTGTGTGCACGATAATCTCACTACAGTATCCAGTGGTGGGCATTCGTTTCTGGTACGTCGGTATGTGCACTAAGCACAGTTAGCAAGTGCACTAAGCACTCAAGGCGATCTCTGCCGTGTTTACAGTTTGCGTTTGTTTGCACTAAGTCCATGATATACACAAAGGCATGTTGCAGACTGAATGTGTGCACACAAAGTGCGAGTTATTACCACATAGAACTAGATGTATATTTGGACTGGTTAAATCAAGAAATGAGGCACATACTAACTTGTGTAGTCTGTAGGGTGCATGGAGGATACAGAGCATACATAATCTATGTGCGCACCAGGTATTGATACTAAATGACATACTCTGTATGCGGTACACTGGGGGCAAGAATTCCCCCATGCGTTGCGCGCACGAGGAAACCGGTCATGTGTGAACTCTGCCTTGGTGGGACCAAGCAGTAGGAAGTATTGGGTGGGTTTAGAAGCATTTACTTCAAACAGGATGGGGCAATGCCATTAGCCTAACCATGAACGCAATATTGTATTCCACTGTATACTTCCATTCTTTCATTAGTGGGGCGCTCGCACACATGGAGTTCACCTTCACGGGGGCCTGGTGCATGGTATACTGTTAAATATATAAGCTGGTTCTGTAATGAAAGTAATGGATTGCGTTCCACTCAATGCGGACCCGGGGTTAGACATGGATAGTTAGCTTTGTTCGCAACATTTCTCAAGAGGGGTCCAAAATGGGAGATGGTACTTGTCCTTTCCCCTTGCAAAGGCTTCATTTATCGGGTTGTATCGATGACGGCAACACAGGTGATGCTAGGGACAGCATGTAATCTCTTGTTGTAATTTATGAGGAGGTCCCCAGTATACAACTGGGGCTATGCCAGGCACCCTCACTGAATGCCTAATTTCAATCAGCTAAGCAATTGCCACTTGCAAACGTTGCCAAGTTGCTCTGTTGGGGGTACATTGCAAAAAATGCCTGTTCTTTTGAATAGAACTGTTAGTCTTTTCGCTAAAGGGTAATTACTCTAGTACTTATGGCGCAGGCGCTAGGTTGTTCAGCTTCTAACAGAGGACAGGGCTTCGCCACCTGGTTCTAATAGCCACATGTAGCCGGCAGATCACACTTCCTACCTTTAGTTTAATCACTGAGAAACGCTTATCTGTATCCCATGCAATTGCAGACGCAATGATAGGATTAGATCCCTCACTGTGGTACTCTGCTTTATAATCTCAGGGACGATGTTTGGAAGAGAAATAGCGGAAATAGGTTTACCAGTTGATTGCTAATTAATTAGCAGCACTATGCAGTCACCCAACAATGTTCTTACTGAACAAAACGTCACACAATAGGGTAACTGGCGCTATGATAAGCACTCATCAATGCAAATGCCCACTGTGGAAATTGTGGCGGGGGCCAGGTGTCTATTAGTTGACCTAGCGGATTTACTGATAAATCTCTTGGAAAAACACGTATGTGTGTCAGGGCCGGTAAGCTAAATGCTGCTAGTGGGCTTGCACTACCGGTTTGTTCCACCCAGAGGGGGAGCCATGCAATTATGGCAGACCTATAACTATAGGGTCTGCACACGCAATTGCTAAATTGCCAGGTTAGCCCAAACCTTCTTTTCTTTACATATGTTATCTCTAAGGTAGGCTCCAGGATTTCACATGCGGCCAAATTACTTAATGGGGGAGTTAGGATAGTTATTGCATGGTTTGGAGGTCAGGCTTACTTGGCACGACCCTCGGTGAGGATTCTCTCAAGTATACTTTCAACGCTTATGGCGTCATAGTACATCTCAGGCCTTCTTTTCTCATCTTCAAGGGTATTCATGCGAATGGGCACAATCATGGATTGAGCCTGTGCACTTGTACCATGGAAAAAACCTGTGTGGCATCGCAAGGCACCATCGCACCCATGTACGGGTGCAATGGGGCATTCGTTTCCAAAGGCTTTGTCACGCTGTATCTCTGCACTCTGGTGCATGTACACTTATACGTGTGGTGTCACGCAATTTTTATGTCCTTGGGGCCTCTACAACTAGGCAGGTTATTCCTGGGCTGTGTGGCATTGGACTCCTCCTGGGGCTGATGCACATTTGGGTGCCTATGTTGTCAAACAGACTGAATTTGGGTCCAGTATCACGCAGGATTGAGGCATCCTTGTGGCATCACACAGTACCGGCACAAAAGCAGCGCTGACTTGAAAATTGTGATTGGTCATCTACATACAGAAAGGCATTAATCATTTGTGTTTGTTTTTCACTTATGTATGACCGGATCCATGGTGGATACCTGGGAAGTGCTCCACACTGCAACAACTGCAAGAGGTGGACAACCAAAAGGGACCGGTAGATCCGGAACGTGAGTGGCAAGCGGCGGCATCAAGGTGATGGGCGTCAATCAAGGGCTCAAGAGGTGCCAGCACTGTATTGGTTGTTATAGGTGTGTTAACAATTGGTGGTGACAGCCACTGTAATATAGCAGTTTGCTGCTTCACGTGCTTCAGTATTCTGACACTACGGCGCCTGTGCTCGCGGGTGTCATTGTAGCGGACACAATAGGATATTCCGTAGTAAGGAGGTAGGCATACACAGAACATTTCCCTGAGCATAGTGGACAGGTGTAGGTGGTTCACGGACTCCGTGATATGCTTATAGGAGACCCTGGGGCTGTGGTTCCCTGGGTAGCCTTCCAATTACACCGACAATGAGTGTCAGTGGCTGGGGTGACGTGTCTTATCGGGCACAGCGTGATGCCATCAATTGAGCCCATTTAGTGGCCCTATAGTGGTATTAGTGGCCACATGGCGGTATGTCCACTCTCCCTGAGTCAGACAGCCCTAGCATCTCTATCCCGCACTTGGGGGGTGGGCAATGACTGATCCAGAGCTTCCAATGGGAAGGAGCGAGTCTGTGAGGCCATGGGGCTACTGGAAACATCTACCTGAATTATGTTAAGGTTAGTCATCTGATATCTATATATATCAATTGTAATCGAATGTCGTGGAACGTTTTCTGCGTAATTGTGTAAATATTGTTTATTTCAATTTTGATTTATTTGAATGTTTTAATAAATACGGCCGGGGGTTGTACGACCCCCGCCTCCAAAGAAATCCCTCTCATGTCCTTGTTAATAATGTTTGTTAGCGGAAGGGGGGTCCTCGGGCAGTCCCTGGCCATATCATAGGAGCAGCTTCCTCCCATGCATAGCTGCACACATATACATCAGACATTACAAGTGATGCCATGCCAACTACCTCACATTAACGTTTCCGGTCTTACTCGCGGGGCTTCAGAAGTTGACCCCTCCCTTTTCTTTACTTTCCATGGTTTTCCTTCGTGTTTCGCATTAACACTCATTACATCCTCAGCCTGTCAAATGATTAAAAAGCGCAATTTGACAGCTTTTCATGGCAAGATCTCTGCCGCTTGTTTATTTTCTGCCTTCTCAAGGATTTGCTGCCACGTGAAGTGATTCGGAAATAATCGTCTGAAAGCCGTTGAAACTCCAGAGCCTGCAGGCGCTGGAAACCTCAAGACTCAAGCATACTCACAGATGGAGAAATATTCATGGCATCTCATAGCGCTCCGATCAAACCCAACGCTGACATTTTACTTTGGAGGGACTCTGTACATCTTACTCTGACGCTTGATTAGCAACTTGCTCGGGGCGGGATTAGAGAAGGTATGCTATAGTGCTGGAAGCTGTGGCGCGCCATGAGAAATTTAAATATGTTGTTGTCAATCATTTTACTGGTAAAGTCGTGCATACCGAGCTGCTTCTACCTCACAAGCCCGCGCAGCCCCTGAATCGCTCCGGATTCGCAACTCTTGTAAAATGTTTACTTTCTGGAACGTGGCAAGTGGCGCTTCATTATAAAAGTGGGGACAGATGGGGAAGGGTTGTGAAAGAAGATTAATGACGCCGCCCGACATTTAAATAGGCCCAGGTCTTCAGCAAACATGAGCGTGGAGGTTTCTTGGGAGCAACACTTAATTTATAATTAAATAAGTGCCAGGGCTCTCGGAAGGAGACCACCGCAGCTTACACCAAACATTGCCTCTGCCATGCTGCCAGTGATAATAACAACATAACTATTAACCATCACGCTCCTATGAGTGTGACAATTCAGACTATTCCCAATGCTATTAGAATGGCTTGAGCTCCAGGTAATGGTAATTTTTAATGTATATTGAATTAATAATTGACTGTTGTTGTGGTCCTCCGAGACATTACCACCTTGTGGCAGACGTCACAAGCGCTGGTGTTGACAATTAAGTGCTAGTGCGGAGCACGGGAAACCACAGGCTCAAATTAAGAACTGCATGGGAGAGCAAAATCTGGCAATGTCACATTCAGTCTCCTGTGCTCTCGGAACAAGCACACCGATGGCGGCTGGGGCAGTTTGTGTTGGGGGCTGTATTGCAGAAGTCATCTTGGGGGTAAAGTCTTGTGTTATTCATTTCTACACATGCTGTCCATCAGTTACATGTCCTTGGTTTTGGACAGGTAATGGGAGCGTCCTAGCATTGTCAGGAGGTTTGAAGGTAGTTACTAGCTCCATGAAGGATGAGTGTAAAAAAGTGGAATTTTAGGTGGTATGGGTGAGCACCCTTACCATGCAATATCATCACAATGCCTCAAAGATGATCTTTGGATTCACAACAATATTCCTTAGCTCAATGCTGGTAGTATGGCAAAAAGCAACCAGGCATTACCAGTGGCAAGCTGCAGGGGGCCCCCACAGCACAGTACTCCGGCCGGAGAGCTCCTGACTGAGGCCGGAGGGGTGTCCCACCATAAACCTTGCAGGGGGGCCCCCTCAAGTTTTGTTCGCTAGTGGGCAGGGCATCACTGGAGGAACATGTTTTAAAGTATTTTACAGTACCATGAGGGATCGTACGTAATTGAGTTGGCTCGAGAAAAATCCAACACCAACTCATAAAATATAATAAATTTTTAATATGAATTTAGACACCAAAATGAATGAATAGCATACATTTATCTGCAGTTATGGATTTTCAAAGCATTAAAAAAAGAAATACATTGAATAGTGCAAACATTTAATATTGCAGTCAATGGGAAAATCTGCTAGTGCCAATCGGTCACTTAGGAGTCAAGTTACGTTGTACCCTTGCAGGAAATCAATCAATCAATCAATACATTTGTAGAGCGCGCTACTTACCCGTGAGGGTCTCAAGGTGCTGGGCGGTGGGGGGTGCTGCTACTGCTCGAAGAGCCAGGTCTTAAGTAACCTCCTGAAGATTAGTAGGTCTTCGGTCTGCCGCAGGAGGATAGGGAGGGTGTTCCAGGTTTTGGTGGCGAGGTAGGAGAAAGATCTGCCGCCGGTGGTTGCTCTTCGGATGCGGGGGACGGTAGCCAGGGCGCGGTTGGTGAAGTGGAACTGGCAGTTCGGGGTGTGGAAGGTGAGTCGTCTGTTGAGGTATGCTGGTCCGGAGTCGTGGAGTGCCTTGTGAGCGTGGGTGAGGAGCTTGAAGGTTATCCTCTTGTTGATGGGGAGCCAGTGCAGGTCTCGTAGGTGGGGTGTGATGTGGCTGTGGCGAGGGATGTTAAGGATCAGGCATGCAGAGGCGTTCTGTATGCGTTGCAGTCGTTTCAGCTGGTTGGCCAGGGCTGCCGCGTAGAGGGCATTTCCGTAGTCCAGCCTGCTGCTGACGAGGGCCTAGGTGACCGTTTTTCTTGTGTCGTGGGGATCCACCTGTAGATCTTTCGGAGCATGAGGAGGGTGTTGAAACAGGAGGATGAGATGGCGTTGACTTGCTTGGCCATGGAGAGTGCTGAGTCGAGGATGAATCCCAGGTTGCGAGCGTGGTCGGTGGGTGTCGGTGTGGTTCCCAGGGCAGTCGGCCACCAGGAGTCGTCCCAGGCTGAAGGGGTGGAACAGAGAATAAGGACCTCTGTCTTGTCGGAGTTCAGCTTCAGACGGCTGTTATTTATCCATTTGGTGATGGCTTTCATTCCTTCGTGGAGGTTGGTTTTGGCGGTGAGGGGGTCCTTGGTGAGGGAGAGGATCAGCTATGTGTCGTCAGCATAGGAGATGATGTTGAGGTCATGTAATCTGGTGACGTGAGCGATCGGGCCATGTAGATGTTGAACAATGTCGGGCTGAGGGATGATCCTTGGGGTACGCCGCAGATGATATTGGAGGCTTCGGAGTCGAAGGGGGGGAGGCGGACGCTCTGTGTTCTGCCGGAGAGGAAGGAGGTGGTCCAGTCCAGTGCTTTGCCTCGGTCTCCTGCGTCGTGGAGGCGAGTGCGTAGGGAAGCAGTCTTTGGGGATCCCAGGAACAGGGCCTAACAGTCCGTTAAATTGTTTCCTGGCCTGTAGAGTCCAGGTGCAGTGCTTGTCCTGGCTGTCAGTGGTCTTTAAACGGAAATCATGCCCTAGCTGCTTTTACCAAGGGATAACGCCACCAGAAGGGGAATGCAAATACACAAGAGCAGGGTCATTGCTGACATCAGTTGCATGTGTTGTGAAGGGGTTTGTTAACATACTGGTGACCCTCAAGCCTTGATAGTGGTAAATGTAACTAAAAGGAACTTTGATGTCCAGAGGTCCAGGGGAGTGCGGTAGTAGCTTGAAACTTCGGTGGAGACTACATTTTCCACAATGCACCACACCATTTACTTCTGGGAAATCCCTCAGTGGATACGATGGCTAGCACTTCTTTAGTGTCAAAGCATCATTTTACCTGCAGCTTGCATGGGACTGGTCCCACCAATCCAGAGGAGTCTGAGGGTACTTCTGGCTTCCACAAGGGTCCCTCACTTTGAGAGTGTTGAGTTTTAGCCAAGGACAAGGTTTGTTTACTCAGATCCAAGAAATGCTTAATTTGTAAAAATGTAAGTGCCAGGGCCCTTCTCAAAAGGCCACTGCAGTGGGAGTGGTCGGGCCACGAACAAAGATGGTCACTTGATCCTAGAGCTCAGTGTTGTGAGGAGCCCTGGATGGTGGCGGGAGCTTCCCGGGATCCATCTGCGAGCCATACATTCTTGTCACATGTATTGAGAGTCTCAGGGGTGGTGAAACAGCAAATCCAGTGCAGCAAAGTGCCCCTACACCCAAGCTTCACCGCTAAGAGCTGAGCAGGGCCTACAGACTAAAGGCAGACAGCAGCCCACAGTTTGAGGTGGGGGCTTATGATACTGCTAGACAGAGGGGCGTCAGCCGAAGACCTATACCTCCCACTGGGCCGCTGCAGGCAATTCCGGAGTGGGGTCCAGCACCTCCCAGCGATGCAGCATCACAAGGTGTACCTACCCAGAATTCACCCCAGCTGAGACGAACTAGGCCTACGCCGCGGCGGAGGACTGCAGCCTGCAAACTGACAGGCAGAGTGAGGCCTGCCCCCTTGGATGGCTACATGGTGTTCTGCGCCAGCACCCTCTCTCTCCACACTGAGTCGATGAAGGTGGGGGCCTTGAAGACACAACACCGAGTGGCACCCTGGTCCGCTCTCCCTCCCTCATTGCAGTGCAAAGGCGGAGAGGCCTACAGGGGCAACCAAACCCCATGGCGCACAGCGGCCCCCACCCGACTGGTTGCTGCACAGTCCTGCAGTAGTATAAGTGGGAACAACCCAGTGCCACAGACAAGGCCACCTGAGGCGGGGACATCTGCCACAGAGAAGTCTTGCCACTGCCGGCCCTGATGGGCCACCACAATCCTGCCACTTGACCCTGGGATGGCTGGCAAGACAGAAGGCCATTGACATGCTGGAGAGACATAACTCCCAGCTTTAGGGAAATACCCACTGGCTGGGGGATCTACATGGTGAGTGGCCCCTCCTACAATTAATATAGGGGACTGGGCTGGAGCCTCAAACTTGCCCTCCCTCCCCTGGATCCATGGAGATTGCAAGCCTGCCAAGAGTGGGCGACCAGGCACACAGCTCAATAGTACTTGTACAAGCGGGCATATCAACGGCCTCCTCACAGGGCCTTGCCCTGGACGGCAGTACCCAGGAAAGACCGGCCACCACCAGGCTGCTTCGCGATCATACAGACCTGCCTGTAGTGCCACACTACCCGAGTAACCCTTCCCCCTTGTAGCCACCCCTACTGTCATCCACACCTGCTCACCACACTGGATGCCCTTACTCCTCTGACTACCACTGCTGATGGACTAGCCATCAATGACAGGCCTACATGATGGGAGAGGCTGCCCCCCCATAGGCATGAGTACACAGGAACGACACAGGGCACAGCTAAGGGCCCTTCCAGGTGCTGTTACCCACCACCCACCAGTGGCCCTTCTCGAGACAGGCCCCACCTTCAAATGGCAGCAAGACTGGGCCTCACTAGAGACGCCCCTGGTGCAGAGCGCAGACCACCTGGAATCCTCTAGACGGACGCCTCTCCATAACTCTCCCACATCAATGGCGTACACCCTTAGCCCTCTGTGGCATATCTGCCAGTTGCCTCTTCCTAAACAGACCAATACCAGATGCAACTACATACCAGGACTGATGCGACAACCGCACTTTCGCTCTCCCTTTGACCGTTTTGCACTCATCTACACCCACTTACTGCTGAATTAGGGATGTCAGGGGAGGGATGTACTTACGCGCTCTAAGAACCCCACAAATGACCCGGAGAAGTCTTCTGGCAAGGCAACAGTAAAGCCCGCAAGACAACTTCTCTTCACAGAAGCACTCAACAAGGGCCCGCCCCATCTCAGGTACACAAGGTGTCACCTTCTCTGCACTGAAACCACTTAATCCTACAATGGCAACCTCGCCAGACTCCACCATGGAGCAGATACTTCTGGAAATCTCTGATGTGGGCCTATGGCAGCAGGGCATGGAAACATCCATCTGTTCTCTCACAACTGAGACTAAACCCATTTGCGCAGACATCACTGGATTCGAGAACTGCGTGGACTGTCTCACTGCATGTGATACTGTGGTGGAGGACCACCTCAATACCATACTGGACCAGGATCAAGAACTTTTCTTTCTCCAAATTACCTTGGAAGACAGTTGCTGCCGGGACAACACAGCTTCTTTGGATTTCTGGAAAGGGTGGGTGGTTCGGATGCCAAATCTATTCTCAGGGCTGCCCTCCCAAAACTCACAGGCCTCACTTTTGACACATCATTAGAGATGCAGAGAGCCTACCGTATAAGACCACCCAGCACAAGAGAGAACATGCAACCGTGCCCGCTTATTGTTTACTTCCTATGCCATGAACCGGCCCGCCAATTGCGCACGGTAGCTTGCACTCACGGCTCATACACATTTTGAGGCCATGAGATCAGAATGGTGGCAGACTTCTCAAAGGAAAAAAATGATTGCCGCAAGTCTTCCTCAAGGCAGCTGGACATCAAGTATGACCTCTTCGAGCCCGCATGTCTGTGGGTTACCAAAGTCGTAATCTCCAAATAATTCTTCAATCGTGATGACCTTCGCCATTTCCTGGACAGCCTTACCCCTCAAAGTCAATCACTCCTGGAGAAGGACCCCTCTGCCTATCATCAACCTCTCCAACTCACTCTGGCAAACTCCGGCACAACTCAGGCTGATCCCAGAGCACGGGCAGAGACCCGGACCGACGTGCCCACTCCCTGGGAGACAGAGTTCAGGGCCTGCAGGCAGTGGCAGCCCTCATGCAGGAGCAAGAGAGAGGCAAGTCACGCTTTCCTCTAAGACCCACTCCAGCTGAGGAGGGTGTATCCTGAACTGTAGTAGATTGAGACTCATACACCTGAAGAGAGGATTGGAACCCATCGCCCGACACCTGCTGAAAGAGACAGCCGGCTAAGTACCCGCTTACTTGTTATGCATTACTTTTATGCACTGTTTCTCTCTTCCTGGTACTCTCTCCCTCCCTCTTCTCTCTCTCAGACATGTACTCATTATAATGTCTATTTGCCACTTTTGAGTTGAATAGTTTGCTTGAATGTACTTTTCATGTTGTACACCCTGCTTGGTGCGAACTATCCCCCTTCTGCCCCATCGTTCTGAAGCCACTCAGCATAGAGAACAGGAACAAAATAGGTCTTTCCGATTTACACCACTTTAGGCTGCTGCCATGCCCTTTCATCACACACCAATGCCCATTGAGGTCTTGCAACAGCTCTCTTCCTCCCAACCCCGACATGTAGTAGAGGCAAGACGTTTGAACCTTCCCCTCCATCAGTACTGGGCCTACACAGTGTATATCCCCTCTTCCTGTATATCCCCTCTTCCTATCTCTCCCCTCTTCCTCATTCTTATTTGCTCATGCTCACCTGCTATGTTCCACACCGGCCTCCCCCCTTCTCTCAGAGCTGTATTCCCTTCCCCCTTCCTTTCTGGTTCTCTACTTCGCTCACTCCCCCTTGTCCACTCAGAGAGGTTCTACTGACTTTTCTCTTAACACATGGGCCGTTGACTGCCTCTCCCCATCCACTCCCCCCTTCCCACGCACAGTGGACTAATCACCATCCTCAACACTGACAACGTCGCCAGACTAGCTCGTCTCCTGAACAGGGCTCCTCGGATACACTATAGCCCAAAAGCTTATACCCGCAGAGTACAGCCCTACACCCAACAGAGCAGCACCTACCATGGGTAGCCCACCAGTCTTCCCTGTCCTCCCCCTCCCAACACCTCCTGCTCCTAGCCCCCCTCCCCACCTACCATTCCACACGCATACAAGTGTCCCGTCCCCCACAGCTTCCCAACCCACCAAGGGACAGCGGAGAGTAGCTTTGCCTGGTCTCTAGCCCCCTTGCCCGGATCTCTTCCATCCCCTCTCCTCCTCCCCATCCCTGTACCGATCCTACCTCCACTCCTACTTAGATTTGTCCTCGCCACCTCCTCTCCTGTGCAGCACTTGCCATGCTACCTACTCTCCAAACCCAACCCTCCCTCCACAAACTAACACCTTCTCTCCCCCTCCTCATCCCTCAGCGACCAATCACATTTATCAATCTTTAGGTTGCAGATGGCAGCAACTGCTCCGTCTCCCTCCCACCCGCTACGCATCATTTCATAGAATGTTAACAGTGCCACACACTACATCAAGCATAAGAAGGTGCTCTCCTACAGGAGACACATCTAGATGCTTTGGAGTCTGCCAAACCATGTTGTGAATGGGTGGGCAAGGTTACCATTGTGGCATGATGACACATGCCTCCTCTGGGGAGAGCCACCCACGGAAATGAGGAGTAGCTATACTTCTCCATAAATCCATAACTGTGACAACTGTCAAAACATGGGTTGACCCAGATGGCAGATATGTCTTCGCCAAGCTGGGACTGGGTGACAGATCCTTATGTGTCAGTTCAGTATATGCCCCAAAGGGGCCAAAAGCTCCTTTTTCTTCCACCTGAACCGCCTGCTAGTGGAAACTGAGCATCTAGTTACATTATCGGCGGAGACCGGAATCTTCTCTGTGACGCAGACCTAGATAGGGCGGGCCCTCTGGACAGGGGCAACAAGGGAGACAGAGCCTTTCTAGCATCTGACCGTAGTCTGGTGGATCACTAGCACCTCTGCTACCCAATGGATAAGGAATATACTTTTCTCTCATCGGTCCACGGCACTCAGTCCAGGATAGACTACTTCCTCATATCCCATCCAGTAGATGCACTCACCAGTGACTCTCACATACTGGAAGCCACCCTTTCTAACCACTCCCCGGTTTTACTTGCTCTTGACGTGTGTCTGGCCTCCCCAGGCCATTAATCATGGGGCTGAACATCCATCTATACTGCTCACCCCAGGGCAAAAATGCTAAGCAAACAAATGATGGACAGAATGCTGAATAAATCATACATTCACCCCCAGTCACGAGATCTGGGTTACATCCATTGCTCTTTTGCTCACCCTGCCACCCCAGTTTAGACCCAGCTATATGCAAATCAATCTTGACCCTGTGCCTCATAGGAACAGTCCAGACTGAGCTGCCAAGCCAGGTCCTCCCTGGACCGGAAACAAGCATCCAGGGACCGGTTTCTGGGTATTACCCTTCATCAGCCAGGTTAGCTTGAATACAGTGGCACAGTGAGCAAGGGACCCAAGGCTGGGCATACCCATCCCACATAGGGTGAGTAGTGCTACGCAAACAAATGATGGACGGAATGCTGAATAAATCATACATTCACCCCCAGTCAAGAGTCCCAGGTAAAATCCATTGTTCTTTTGCTCACCATACCACCCCAGTTTAGACCCTGCCATATGCAAATCAGTCTTGACCCTGTGCCTCATGGGAACAGTCCAGACCGAACTGCCAAGCCAGGTCCTACCTGGACCGGAAACAAGCATCCTGGGACTGGTTTCTGGGTATTAACCTTCCTCAGCTAGGCTAGCTTGAATCCAGTGGCACACTGAGCAAGGGACTTATGTCTGAGCATACCCATCCCACTGCCATGGTGAGCAAGAAATCGAGGTCTGGAAGGAATGGTCGCAGATAACTTGACACTCATTACACAAATGGAAATCGATTTCACTAAAAGGTCCCTCCTGGGATTCTCCATGTGGGACAGAAAGCAGGCTATAAAAATTACCCCGTTTCACATACACCCTGGGAATGCTGCTGATCATTGTGCCTCTAGCTACTCTGCGCCGTATATACACCAGCATACAGACCTTTGTCTGGGGATCCACCCACCCCTGTCTAGCCACAGCTAAACTTAAAGCCCGCCTCTCCCATGGTGGCTTGGGTTTACCATCCCTGGAACACTACTCCTTAGCCCTACACCTTTCACAGCTAACTTACTTACTCTCTGGTTCCTGGGATCCCCGCAGTCGGTTCAATGGAACACTTGCTCTTCAGCTGCAATAAAGGCCCAATTTCCTTTACGGAGACTACACCCCTATATCGTCCCCCCACACATCCAGTGATACAGGCTACATATAAGGCATGAAACAGTGAACATTGCTTCTTGAGTGTAAACCATCGATTACACTCCAAAGCTCCGCTCTGGGGTAATGATAGTATCTGCATAAATGGAAAGCGGGCGGAATCCGGACACTAGATCAGGTCCTACTAAAGCGAGTTAAAGTCCTTCACCCTGGTTAAAAAAGGAATTTGGTCTCCCTCCGCAATGATCCTGGCAACACCTAAAACTGCAACACTGCTTGAGACGCTGCCTTGGCACCCATCCTTGGATACTGGAACCCTCACTGATATTGAACTATCTCCTAGTATGGGGACGACATAAGTGAGTAATGTCGGGACTCTACAGGGCCCTGACCAATCACTTATAGTCACAGCCTCTCCTCAGTGGCCTTAAAGAGAAATGGCAGACACACCTACAAATTTTCATTGAGGAAGATTACTGGCCGGATACCTTACAAGCCCTGGACAAAGATACCCGGGAAGGTCGATTGAAATCCTGCCTGTTTAAAACCTTACATGATTGGAACTGGACACCTCTGAAGTTGCAGCGAGCAGGTCTAATGCCTCACTCCAAGTGCTGGAGGAACTGCGACCTCACCCACATCTTATGTGACTAGCCTTCTATATAGCACTTCTGGCCCTACATTGGAGACACTCTGGGAGAGACAATGTCCCTCCGCCTCCCCCTTACCCCCCTCTACCATCCTATTGCATGATATCAGAGACTTACCCGACCTTATGCACATGCAACGCCGCCTGTTACATACAGCACTCTCTACAGCTAATAACTTACGGCAATAGAGGTCGCCCGCCCCTCCCTCGTAGGAGGACTGGATGGTGGCAATGGTTCAAACGGCGTCCCACAAATGAGTTATATATGGTCTGCAGGACCAGGAGGAGGTGTTCCAGCAAACACAGACCGCCTTCCTCCAAGAGTCCACTCCCTGAAACCCACTGTCCCACCCCTACCTCTTCCCCACATCCAACTCCTCCCTTCCTCCCCCACCTTGCTCCCTATCACTGCCCGTGTCCCCCTCCCCTTTTCTCGCTGCTACTCGCCCCATCTACCCCCTCAGCCTCCCTCCCCTATCCCCTAGCGTCACCAACCACCACCACACACCTACCACTCCATATGTCCAACCTCGCCCCTCTTAGAGACTCATCCCAACTAGTCCACCCCGAGACTCTGGTTGCTGAAGGTTGTTGGGCAAGCATAGCCATTGGGACACTTGTCCACCCCCACTGCACCCTCCTCCCCCTTCTCTCCCAACATGCCCCCATTTGAGGGTAATTGGCACCATCCCTTACCACACGACTCACAAAAGAGGGAGTGGATCCCTCATCATTGATGGTACTCAACACCCCAAACCGGTCTACTACCTGTCGCATGTCATAATATTAGGGTCTAACCCAGCACAATCAACCTTAATGTCAAATACTATGAAGGGTGTCCACCTCCTCTATGCAGATATGTACCCCACTTACTACCTCTCAGTCTCATCCCTCCCATCTGGTGCCTTTCGTATCCCTTATTCCCCCTTCCTCCTCCCTTCCCTTTGTTCAATTGTCTTTTGGAACAGTGCAGATGTTCCTGTGATGACACTAGACCCCAGTGAGTGTGTAATGCTGAGAGTCTCCTGCATTGTTATGTTCTTCTTCAATTTTTAATAAAAAATTACGAAACAAAAAAAACTAATATCACCGTGCACAATTCATTATGTTGGAGTATTACATATATACGTAAATACATAGGAAAGTGTCTGTCAATAGTGTACAGTTGTGTCTATAAATATTACCTTATCTTAAAATGTACTGATAGCTCTGGCAGATGAATCATTGATGCCAATTACATTTTCATTTACGACCAAAGTTCATCATGTTCATTTAGACCATTACTAAATGTGTGAACTTTCTCAGTAAGTTTCACTTCGGTCCTTAACCATAAGAATTCAGTCGATCCCCCTCTTACATTGGGTGTGCCTACAAAAAGAACTGCCTACCTGATCTCATTTTCTGTGTGTCCCTTATTCTCATCATCCCACCAGTGGCCCTTTCTGTACACAGTTCACAGTTTCTTCAGCTTTGTTTCATGTGCTTCCACCTGGAACCCCCATCCTTACCTTGTAATCCCAGTCTCTGCTTCTGATTTAGCACCTCAACTGTTGTGCAGCTCTCTGTGATCTTCAGATTCTCATTTGTTTCCCTTTAAGAACATTTCTTGTGCCAGAAGATAAGTAAAGAATCAGACTTGATCAAATTCTTATGCTACAGATGGAACTCCTTTAAATGAGTAGACACTACACCAGAAATGTTAACACATTATTGTGGACACAAATTACACCATGTTTATGAAACAAATGTGGGATAATTAATTAGCACAAAATCAAAGTCTTCTATAAGTTTGGATCTAAACCTAAAAAGGACATTACATTTTAATAAGCCCTTAAAAGAAGGGCAGGAATATCCATTGCATGGTGTGCAGTGGTGCCTCTCTGCCCTAAGTGCCTGACTGCGAGTATCTGGAATCATCATTTTTTATTTTGGTTCCAGCCTCAGGCTAGTGTAGCTTGTGTGTGAAGGCCTATTCCTATCCTTTGACATGAGTGAAGTCTTGGACCTGTCCTGGACTGGAGGGGCACAGAGAGCATGCCCTCATTTGTTGATGGTGAACTACTGTCAACGGTGGTAGTGGCAGTGTACCGTATGTAGGGAATCAGTAAATGTGACTAGACCTCCTAATTTATGCCACAGGAGTGCAAACCTACTAGCCCACTTGTGTAAAGGTCTGCTGCTACATGCTAACACTAACATCCCAGTGCAAGTTTCCATGTATGTATGTCTACAGCCTGCATAGTGCACGTATGGCGTTTAACCCCTTCGCTGCTGGCCCGTTTCCGCCGCTGTGCGGTAAACAAAAGAACAGGGGCGGGTCATGACGAACCCCAGCCGTCATCAGCACACGAGCACCGTAGTGCATGACGGCTGGGGTTCGTCATCAGCATACAAGGGGTTAATAGGGAGGAAGAAAAATGTAGGCCAGTGGGTTCCACTTTAGAAGCTCTTAGTCTGGTTTTGTGCACAAGATTGAGGTGAGGTTGTTTTCTCATAGAGTGAAAGTGTATTACTAGCATTCCTACACCTGGACTAAGGATACCGAGAAAATGAAGGGGGAAGAGAAAATACAGGACTCCCTTTAGAAATTTGATTAGGTCCTTTAGCTAAAGGGGGTGCTGATTAGTCTTGCTTATCACTGGCATTTGCTAGATAGTTGGGGGTGAGGGTAGGGAATGCAGTCTCTGTTTTTCAGAGTGTGAAGGGTC
This sequence comes from Lissotriton vulgaris, assembly GCF_964263255.1. Taxonomy (NCBI): domain Eukaryota; kingdom Metazoa; phylum Chordata; class Amphibia; order Caudata; family Salamandridae; genus Lissotriton; species Lissotriton vulgaris. Next base: position 1,122,635,369 of record NC_141687.1, read on the forward strand.
CTTTAGATGAGGCTTGTCTTTTGTCTCTCTTCCAAATCACTGTGAAATGTTGGTGTTGATAGCCAGCTGCAGAATGCTTGCACCTCTTTGTACTTCTGCTGTTGGTGCCCCGATATAGAGACAACCCTCTGTGAGGAGCATCACAAATTCATGTGTCTGGAAGACAGCCTGAAAGTGACACATGAAAGATGGAACCCACCTAAACTCATTCTGAAAGGGCAGACTGAGAATAGACATCTCCTGTCTGCTGTAACTCTATAAAGGTGGAAGCAGTTGACACACTTATAATTCTAGTTACAAGTTCTCTAAGACCAATGAAGGAGGTGTTTCGCAGAGCACCCAGAAGGCTGCTGTGCAACCAGAACTGGTGTCTCCTGAAAGACAGCTTCCCAGAGTTGAAGGAACATCACCTCAGGTCTGATCTGGAAGGGAGAGATGTATCCCTGCCCTGAAGCACCGTGAATCTGACCTTAGAAGAACCAGGAGGGAGTGAACCAACCCACAGGAGAAACGGACTGTCAGAAGCAGTTGTCCCTGGAGTTGATGGTGTGTCTGCCAGAGACTAACCAGAGACCGAGGATCATGTTCCTGGATTCAAGCACTGTCTCTCTCAATTGGTTAGCCTGTTGAACCATACCAGAGTGTGCCCACATGGATTGCGGCCTTGCAAACCTGACCACTAGTAGCCCACCCTGACTACAACTGTACCTGTCAGGACTGCATACGGTCAGCCAAAATCATTGTGCCTTGAAGCGGCTGACATGCAAGTGGCAAACATGACTGAAGTGAACTGCAGAGCTACTTCGATCTCCTTAACATTTTTAACCCTAGGTGCTGACCCCAGAATTGAGAGTGTAGCACTGGAGCTGCACCACCACCCGAGGAGGACCTGCGCTAGACTACAGGCCTCTGTCTGCCACTGGCTCATACAGTGCCCAGAAGTGGGCCTGTGATCCCACATAGGCTACTAGCGAAACTAATATGGTCCCCAGTCAGCCAATAAGGCCCCTGCATCAGCTGTCCTTGGCTGGGGTCAGAGTGCCAATGCTCTCGCAGTCATTGTATCTTCATCCTGGAGGAGAGAGAAGGGTATGGATCCGGGGAGCTACCAAACAGTGACCAGTTAGGAGGATTAGAATTTGATGGCAACAGTAATATTGAGACTGTAAAAACTGAGGGGCATATTACCAAGGGGGGCGATAGGCAATTATCGCCGATTTAGCGGCGATAATTCTATCGCCCTATTAGCAAGCTGTCGCTAACTGATGTTAGCGACAACTTTTAGGCGAAAGCGAGCGGTTTGGGGCCAGCTTTGCATGTCAGCGATGTTTATCGCTAATGACATGCAAAGTGGGCGTACCCAACCAGTTAGCGACTGAAAGCAGTCGCTAACGTCGCTATCGCCTATTAGCAAGGCAGGATTAGCGTTGGAAATATTTGCGCTAAGCGTGAATATCTCCAAATACTAACACCTGCCCAGACCACTTCTTAGCCATGTTATCCAATGGGAGGTGGATAACATGGCTAAGAGCATTTTGTCGCTAATGCGTGAATATCGCTGTATTTTCAGCGATATTCACGCATTTCGCCGCTATCGCTGGATATTTTAGCACAATGGAGAAAAACTTTGCTAATAGCATGTTTTCTCCGCTAACATATCCAGCGATAGGCAGTGATAACATTTTTTTCGCTAAGCCTATTTAGCGATAAATATCGCTACTTGTTGGTAATATGCCCCTGAGTGCATTAACTCTGCATGAGATGGATAGTTCTGCACCTATGCTTGAAAGTGTACCACATTGTTACCCTAGATATTGAGGAAAGTGAGGAATGAAGAAGTGGGAACTTGAACTATGGTACAGTGGCCCGGCTCCAGCTTGTTCATGTTTTGTAGTTTGTAGTTTTTCATTTTTAAGTGCATTAAAGTACTTTCTTTTATGGGTTTACATTTCTTTATTGCTTTATGGAAGGTACAGAAGCAAAATTAAACACAGAGGAGATAGAAACGTATGCAATTTAGCTTCCTACTGTCTTAGGGGAGGCCTATGATATTGTCAATTCAAACATTCCCCAACTCCCACCTGCCTCCCAACTTGTCCATACCGCCCCCCTCCTCCCTCCCCCCTCCCTCCCCACCCCGCCCCTCCTCTGTAATCATCTGATTGTTCCAAGTCTGCATGCGCTGTTTCTCAGGGATCTGTCAGTAGGGGTTCTGTGAGTCTCAAGGGTCGCAAATATTTGGGGCATGTGAGTTCTCTAAATTCTGAGGAAAGCATCATTAGGAAGGGTTTTCAAAGATCAGGGAATGAGGCACTCTGGTTGGTATGAGAGAAATGTGTTCCACGCCCAGGATGTTCCATATGCGGTGTAGCCACCTTGAATAGGTGGGGAGGAGGGCTGACACCACAGTGCCAAGATGTTTTGAAGGGCTGTCCCCAGTGCCAGGCCTATTTGGCGGCCTTTCATTGACTTAAGAGGGAACGTAAGAACGCTGGGTAGACCTAGGAGAATGTATTGTGAGAAGCAGGCAAACTCTGCATCAAGATAAGTGTCTATGTCATTGAGCACCTGCATCCAGCAGGTGGCTAGTTGGGGACACTCCCATAATATATGTGTCAGGGTGCCAGGTGACCCACAGCCACACCAGCATAAGGGATCTTTTGCGGAGTTGGAGTCTATATGGTGTAAACTACAAATAGGTAGCTATTTTGTGGGCCGACTCTATACCTGCAACACTACGTGCCGTGTGCCGGGCTCTGTTGTATATATCTTCCAATTCTTGCTGTGTGAGTGTGCAGCCCAGTTCTAGTTCCCACCTTCTTTGACTCTGAGACTTATTGGGCACTGGGGGTGGCCTTTGTAAGCAATATAGCTGAGATGTGAGTTGAGTATCTGAGGTTTTAGAGAGCAACCACTTCTCAAATGCTGTTAGATGGCGTTATGCCTGGTGACGAACTCCTGGGTGCCTTATCCAGTGTCTATTTTACTTGTATCAGTACCATTCAGTTTCTGGGAGCCCCTGCTGTGAACAAAAATCCTCAGAGGTTAGGGGGCCCGCCTCATCAAAGAAATCACTGATAGACCTACGACCCTGCTGGCTCCACTGGGTAAACATCTCTGCAACCATCCCAGGGGTGAATTCTGGATTATCTACTATGGAAGTTAGCAGAGAAGGGAATGTTGTTAGAGCTTTTTTCACCGTTGGTTTATCCCATGCCACCAACGAGTCCATTTGACGAACGTTAGATAGAGGCTCTTGGGGCAGGATTGTTTGGTAGGAAAGGAATCTTCCACAGCGACCTCCCTGCCACCGCCCTGTCCATGAAAAGCCACTGCTTTTCTGATTCAGGGCGCAACCACTCCACAAGCGCCTTGATCTGAACTGCCCAATAATACTCCTGAAAATTTGGGACCCCAAAGCAACCCTCTTTTGGGGGCCTCAGCTCCCATTGTAATCGAAGTCTCTTGTCAGCCCAAATGAAACACTCCACCTCTCGTTGGAGAGGTTGTTTTGTGCCAGGAGGAGATTCTAGCAGAAGGGTCTGAAAAAGAAATAGTATTTGTGGTAGTATGGTCATTTTTATTGCTGCTATCCGGGAAAGCCAGGACAGTGTGTGTGGTCTCCAATGGCATAGCTCTGCCCGTATTTGGTGAAGTAATCTGGTATAATTCAAAACTGTGGTGTGCTGTATGGATGCAGTGATTTGAACTGTAGATATGGTATTGCTGCAGGTGCCCATTGAATGGGGTAGGTGCTTTATAATTCTGCTAATGTTGGGGGCTTGGGAGAGAGACTAAAGGCTTGTGACTTATGGATCTTGAAGCCCGCTGCTAGGGAGAATTGCTCAAGTTCGGACAAAAAGGCTTGGAGGTAGACCCGAGGATCCTCCAATGTTTCTATCCACATATAAGCTAAGTCTGTATTTGTCCCCTCCAAATTAAATTGTACTCTAGCAATAAACGGGTTGTTGCAAGTCCTTTGGGCCATTGGCTCCATATATAGGGCAGAAAGTAAAGGGAAAAGGGGCAGCCCTGTCTTGTGCTCCTCTGAATGGGTAAGGGGGTAGATGTGCATCCGTTCACTCTGACTGTTGCCACTGGTCTGGTGTAGTTACTGAAGACCCAATCTATGATTCTAGCGGGGAGCCCAAAATGCCGCAGGTTCGCCTCTAGGTAAGTCCAATGTACTCTGTCAAACGCCTTTTCTGCGTCGATAAGAGCATGCGTTCGGTGTTGAATCACTGTGCTTTATCTATTATATGGAGCAATCTTTTTGTGTTGTCCGCGCATTGTCGATTGGGGACAAATCCTGACTGATCCAGATCTAATAGGCCGGGAAGAAGAGGGGACGGCAGAGATGCAAGGATCCTGGTGAACAGCTTTAAAAAAACATTAAGAAGGGAGATGGGCCTATATGAGGCACATTGGCGCTTATCCTTTCCAGGTTTGGGTATTACAACCACCGAGGCTTCTAACATGGTTGGGGAGAGTGATGAGAAGACACCAATGCCGTTGTATACTCTAGTGAGGACCGGGGTTATAATGGGGCAGAAGGTTTTATAGAATAAAGCAGTGAACCCATCTGGGCCTGGGGATTTGAGCGGTTTCTGCTTAGAGATGGCAGATATGACTTCCTGTATTTTAATAGGGGATGCAATGCACTGTGCCTGACTTTGGGTTATTGTGGAAGTGGCCGCTCCCCAGAGATACCGGGCAGGGGCCTCTCGGGGAAGGTCATGTGCTTCATAAAGCCCTGCATAATATTGGTGGAATGTTTTGGCAATCTGCTGGTCGGTTACCCTCTCCTCTCCAGTCGGTGCAAGCACTGATGCTATCCCAAATGCCTGTCTCTGTATTCTCAGTATGTTGGCCAACAACCTCCCAGACCTGTCTACCCCGGTGTAGAAGGTATGGTGGAGTCTAAGCACTGCATACTCTGCCCTATCCATATCTAGAGTGGATAGCTGGGTTTGTGCAGCTTTTAGATTTCTCCAGACCCTAGGGGCACCGGTCGTCTGATGTATGCGCTCTAGTTCCTGCTATTGTTTAATCAAGAGCTCTCTTTTGTCTCTGCGTATTTTGTTACCTGAGGCTGCAATCACAATAAATTCCCCTCTGACTACTGATTTTATGGCGTCCCAAAGCGTGTCTATGGGAGCCTTGGGAGCTACAGGGCCTTTGAGATCCACTGGATCACCTCAGGGCGATGTAATAATGTATCCCAGAGGCACCATGTTCGTGGCGGGTGCATGGTAGGGAGAGAGCCAGCGTTACCGCGGAATGATCTGACAGCATGCGTGATAGTATCTCTATTTTTTTGGTGTGAGACCGTAAATTTTGCGTGCCCAAGAAGTAGTCAATTCTTGCCTATGCCTTCAGAGAGTGAGAGTAGAATGTGTATTCTCGGGCCGTGGGGTTCATGTCCCTCTACATATCAGTTAGGCCCACCCTTTTTAGTGTCTGGAGTCACTCATCCGAAAGTGCCCCGGATTGTCCCTGTCTCTGGGCCAAACTATCTAAGGTGTTGTAGGAAGCTCGGTTCAAGCCCCCCACAGCAATAGTTTCCTATTGGGGATGCACTGACTTCTTGCACTACCTTTTGTATGTATCCCTCCTGACACTCATTTTGGACATAGACCAAACCGATTGTACGCATGTGGGAGCCTATGAGAAAGGAATATGCTAACAATCTACCCGTGGGTTCCACTTGTCTAGGACCTAGCTTTCCAGGAAACGTATTAGAATGAGAATGGCTACTCCTGCTGTTTTTTTTTAATAAAATTTTTATTTTGTAGTATGCAAGGTGGAAATAGAAAAGGGGAGGGGAACAGAGCAAGGGATCAAGAAAGAGAAAGGAAAGAAGAACAGGCGACATTCTGCCACAGATCCCCACACAGGGGGTGCCAAAAAAGGGAACATGTTCGCAAAGGGAGGGGCAGTAGGGCATCAAAATCCACATCAACGATGGCGGTAGCCAGGTAAAGCGGCGGAAGCGCGGACACGAAGGCCTGTCCGCCACAGTGTCCAAATCGTGCCTGGAACTCCAACAGTGGATGCCTTGTCCCCAGCCGGGAAGAGCAGCCCAAGCCCCATTTGAGCGATAGTGTCCATTCCGAGGGCACGGCAAGTCGCAACCGAAGAAAGAAAAAAAAGAAAGAACCTCCCCAACTACCCCTCCCTACCCTCCGTCCCTCCCAAACACCCAACTCCCACCCGGTGGTGGCGACCAGCATTCACACAATCACACCAGACACATCCGTAATCAAATTTGGAAAAGATGAAGTGCCCGCAGCGCTGACGGACAGACTGCCAAAGGCAGGCCTCGGGACAAAAACTTCACTAAGGGCCCCCAATTGCACATAAAGTTTTTAAAATTCCCTAGGAAGATGTCTGAAAGACGCTCCAAACTCAACAAACGCGACAGCCGGGCATGCCACAAGGAGACAGCGGGGGCAGACGGGCTCTTCCAAGCGTTTGCCAAAGTCAACTTAGCTGCACCCAAACATAACCACATAATGCGCTTATCCGCCCTAGTCTGGTGTTCGAGCAATGGGTCCCTAAGGCCTATTAAAACAAAATCCATGGAATCGGGGAGCGGGTAACCCAAAATATCTTTAATGTGGGAGAGAATCTCGGCCCAAAACGGCCGGATGGTGGGACAGTCCCACCATATATGGCTAAAGTCCCCCAACATCCCACAGCCTCGCCAACACCTATCTGAAGTCGTTGGAAATATGCGGTGTAGTTTAGATGGATACAAGTACCAGTCGAAGAGGAGCTGCATATGGGCCTCCCTGAGGTCGGTAGAGTGGTTATGTGTCGTCACGTCCCGCCATAAGCTCCTCCACTCGCTGTCGGAAATGTCCCTCCCCAGTGTGGTCTCCCAGTGATCCTGATATCGCGGCTGTGGAGACATAGTAGTGTCTAGCAGCAGCCCATATAGAAAAGAGATCGCACCCTTCATGGTGGACGTGCGAAGGAGGAAAGTTTCGAATTTCGTCAAGGGTCTGGTAGCGGCATCTACTACACCAGGCGATGTCGCCCAGTGCAGGAGCTGGAGAGGTCTAAGGCGCTCCGTCGGCAGAACACCATAATCCCTCATACAGTTGTGGAAAGTGAGGGGTTCGTTGCCATGGAACAGGTGGGTGAGGGCCCTACAGCCACCCTCCCTCCAAGCCTCAAGGGGACCCTCCGTCAACGCCGGGGGAAAGGCCGGATTGAAATGGATCGGGGTGAACGGGGACGGGAATGTGGTCCACCGGTCATCGCTACTCACCGTATCCCATACCTTCCACACCGTGCTGGTGGGAGTGCTAATGTACGCGTTTCTAGGCCGGTCCACCTTAGGCTTCCAGGCCAGGTCCCAGATAGAACGACCCGCAACACTCCGATCCATGTGGAGCCAGTGCTTCTCCGAAAGTTGTTGGGACCACTCCACCAGCACTCTCAGTTGGGCAGCCTTGTAATACAAATGCATGTCCGGAAAGCCCACTCCTCCCTCCAATCGCGGGCGCCGCAACATCGGGGGGAAGTTAGCCTGGAATAAGGCACCTATGGTAGCAGTCAGTCGCACTCCCAGGTAAAGCAAGGATGAGGACGTCCATGAGAGCGGAGTAAGCAGCCGGATCTGTTGCACCTCCCTCGGTGGCAAGGTCAGATTTAAGATGTAGGACTTGTCAAAGTTAACCTTAAATCCCGCCACCGCCTCATATTCAGAGAGTACCGAGTGGACATGGGGTAGCGACAGCGCCGGGTCCCGAAGGGACAACAGGACATTGTCGGCAAAGAGCGAGATCTTATGCTGCTCGCCCGTAAAGGGGAGCCCTAGAATCTGCTCATTTTCCCGTATCGCCAATGCCAATGGTTCTATGCTAAGGGCAAAAAGGAGGGGCGAGAGGGGGCAGCCCTGGCGCGTCCCACGGGAATGGCAAAAGCTCCCGGATGTATGGCCGTTAACCAATACTCGGGAGGTAGGGCTATTATAGTTGGCCTCAATCATCCTTATAAAATGGGGCGAGAACGCGAAGGCCACCAGCGTCCGGTGCAGAAACCCCCAATCAACGCGGTCGAAGGCCTTCTCCGCGTCAAGCCCTACCAACACAGCTGGGATGCGGAACCGTTCGGCTTTCTCAATGAGATGGACGACGCGTCGCAGATTATCATGAGTCTGCCTACCCTTAATGAACCCAGACTGATCAGGATGGATCAAGGCAGGCATCAGGTCTTGCAGCCTGCCTGCCAGGATGGAGGAGTACAGTTTAGCGTCCAGGTTGAGGAGCGCTATCGGACGGTAAGATGTACAGGAGGTAGGGTCCTTGCCCGGTTTGGGGATAATAGTAATCAACGCTTCGGCCATGGAGTCCGTGGTTCTACCGTCAGTCGCCATCGCGTTGAAGAGGGAGACTAAGTAGTCGCAAATGTCGGGTGCGAATGTTTTATAGAAGAGGGCCGTATAGCCGTCAGGCCCAGGGGCCTTATGCAGCTTCAAGGCCTTGATAGCATCCAGAACTTCTTCCCGAGTGATGGGGGAGGATAACAAGTCATTCCATTCTCTGGAGACTTTCGGGATAGGCAGACCTTCCAGAAACCTGGATTGAGCCTCCAGGTCAAGAGCGTCGCTCGAGTAGAGCGCTGCATAGAAGCGACCAAAGATGGCCGCCTTGTCCGCGTCTTTGTGCTGAATAGAGCCCGCGTGGTCACGCACGCCCCCTATATAATCCCGTTTGCGTTTGTCACGAAGTTGCCGCGCCAGGTAGCGCCCAATCTTATTGCCTTGAGAGTAGGAGGTACGCCGAAGGCGCAGAAGAGTGAATTCCGCCCTGTTATTATAATGGGCCTTCAGTTTCCCTCGCACCGCCGTCAGTGGGCGCGGGGTCACCCTGGAGGGGTTCGCTTTGTGGGCCTGTTCTAAAGTGGCAAGTTCTGATTCCAGAGCTTCCCTCTCTTCCCGCCGCAATTTATTCAGGCTCGCGTTGAGAGCGAGGCACGTGCCCCGCAGGGAGGCCTTACATGCGTCCCACGTGTTATACACCTACGTGTCAGAAGGAGGATTGAGGAGAAAGAAATCACCAATAGCCTTGCGTAGTGCCTTACAGGACACCTCATCCCTCACCAGAGCCGCCGGGAAGTACCACTTTCGCCAACCATCTCCCCCCGCGGCCCAATGTAGCCCCAGAACCACCAGGCTATGATCCGATAGCGAGAGCGGAAAGATATCAGTCAGTTGTATATCCCCCCTGAGAGCCTGACTAACCAAAATGTAGTCTATGCGGGAGTATGAACGATGAACGTGAGAGAAGAAAGTGTAGTCCCTGGCCTGTGCATGGACAAAGCGCCAACTGTCTACCAGCCCCATGTCACTCAATTGACGCTGTGTTTCCTCCGAGAAGACACCAGTGTCCGCCCTACGCGCTCCAGAACTATCCATGTCCCTGTCCCACACCATGTTAAAGTCTCCCAGCAGGATTAAGTGCCCATCCACAAAGTCACCCATCTTATCTAACAAACCCTGCAGAAAGCCATTCTGACCCGCATTCGGAGCATACACTACAACAAAAGTACACAGGCGACCATACAGCGTCCCTTTCACCATCAGCCAGCGACCCTCCTTATCAACACTCACCCCCAGGGGCTGAAAGTGTAGGGAAGCCCGGAAGAGGAGGGCCACCCCTCTATGCTTCATGGGCGCGGACGCCCTGTAGATAAGGGGGAACTGCCTATGGCGAAGTCTCATTTCGTCCCTCCTAGCCAGGTGGGTTTCCTGAAGAGCGACCACATCCAGGTGATGGTCCGAAATGTACTTCCAAAGCTTCTGCCGCTTCTGTGGGGAATTGAGGCCCTTCACGTTCCAGGTGCCTATTCTAACAGGCATAATGGGGAACTAAAACTCCACGCCATGTATACGTCCAGATACCCACGCTTCACTTCTAGACCCCCATCAAACACCGGGGCCCAAGTCCATCGGGGACACCCACTCACAGGGAGCCAAGAAAAAGACCCCAGCCACGACCACACTGAGGGGACCACACGCATTCTCCCCAAGCCCACTAGGACGGCCCCTCTTCCAGGAAGCGCAAGAGCCGAGGGGGCACCCTCACAGAGTAGAAGAAAAAACGGAAGGGTGAATAGCATCAAAGTCACCAACATCACGCATCCATCACACACGGTCGCCACCACACCCCCCCTAGCCCCCAACCCCAACCCCAACTTCCCTGCCACTGTACCCACACTCAGAGCACCAACTGACCCACCCCCCTTCAACAACCCAAAAACCAAAAAAACAGAGCACAAGGCCCGCAACCTGAATCGAACGTTCAGCAGCTCCAATGGGCCACAGGTCACACGGTCCACATCAGACTGGAATCGGGGAGGGGGCTCCAGTTCGGGGGCCCCCAGGGCCAAGGCCCGGGGTGTCTTCTCCAAAAGTACCATAATACCCCAGGGCCGTAGGAGCAGAGGCTCTCCGGCGCCCGACTATCGAAGAAGCCAGGGATCACGCCGCTCCAGAGCTGTGCTGAGTGTCCGCAAGGGTGGCCGAGGCCACCGTCGCCACCGCCGACCCCCTCTCCTGCAGGCTGATAGAGTGGTCCGGGCGCATTCGATCCGGGGAAGCGCCAACCCGGTGCCAAGATGAAGAGCGACGTCGCCGCCGCGATGGTGAGGACAATATTTACAACAAGGGGTGGTGAGGGACAGAGTCTCTGAATTAAGCAGAAAACTCTCACCCAGTCAAGAGATCAGGGCTAGATCCAACACCGTTTTTTAGCTCACTGCACCATCCCAGTTTCAGAACCTGGCTGTATGCAAATTAGTCTGTTCCTGTCCCAGTGCATGATGGGACAGGGCAAACCAAACTACAAAAACCAATACTTACACTGGGAAGGAAACAAGCTCCCGGGGACCGGTTTCTGGCATTACAGCCGTCTTCGGCCCGATTTGCTTGAATCCTGATGGTGCAATGAGCAAGGGACTCACATCTGAGTATACCCTTCCACGCTTAGGGTGGACAAAAATATTTACTACAAGGGGTGGTGAGGGACAGAGTCTCTGAATTAAGCAGAAAACTCTCACCCAGCCAAGAGATCAGGGCTAGATCCAACACCGTTTTTGAGCTCACTGCACCATCCCAGTTTCAGAACCTGGCTGTATGCAAATTAGTCTGTTCCTGTCCCAGTGCATGATGGGAACAGGGCAAACCAAACTACTAAAACCAATTCTTACACTGGGAAGGAAACAAGCTCCCGGGGACCGGTTTCTGGCATTACAGCCGTCTTCGGCCCGATTTGCTTGAATCCTGATGGTGCAATGAGCAAGGGACTCACATCTGAGTATACCCTTCCACGCTTAGGGTGGACAAAAATATTTACAACAAGGGGTGGTGAGGGACAGAGTCTCTGAATTAAGCAGAGAACTCTCACCCAGTCAAGAGATCAGGGCTAGATCCAACACCGTTTTATAGCTCACTGCACCATCCCAGTTTCAGAACCTGGCTGTATGCAAATTAGTCTGTTCCTGTCCCAGTGCATGATGGGAACAGGGCAAACCAAACTACAAAAACTAATTCTTACACTGGGAAGGAAACAAGCTCCCGGGGACCGGTTTCTGGCATTACAGCCGTCTTCGGCCCGATTTGCTTGAATCCTGATGGTGCAATGTGCAAAGGACTCACATCTGAGTATACCCTTCCACGCTTAGGGAGTCCCTTTCTCACTGCTCCTTCAGGATTCAAGCAAGCCGGGCCGAAGACGGCTGAAATGCCAGAAACCGGTCCCCGGTAGCTTGTTTCCTTTCTGGTGAAGAATTGGCTTGGTAGTTTAGTCTGCCCTGTTCCCATGATGCACTGGGCCAGGGACAGACTGATTTGCATATAGCCAGGTTCTGAGCTGGGATGGGGCAGTGAGATAAATAACGGTGATGGATCAAGCCCTGATCTTTGGACTGGGTAAGAGTGGTCTGCTCAATTCAGACACTCTGTTCATCACCACCCCCTTTTCTGAATCGATTTTGGCCACTATAGGTGTGGCAGGGTATACTCAGACATGAGTCCCTTTCTCACTGCTCCATCAGGATTAAAGCAAGCCGGGCCGAAGACGGCTGAAATGCCAGAAACCGGTCCCCGGTAGCTTGTTTCCTTTCTGGTGAAGAATTGGCTTGGTAGTTTAGTCTGCCCTGTTCCCATGATGCACTGGGCCAGGGACAGACTGATTTGCATATAGCCAGGTTCTGAGCTGGGATGGGGCAGTGAGATAAATAACGGTGATGGATCAAGCCCTGATCTTTGGACTGGGTAAGAGTGGTCTGCTCAATTCAGACACTCTGTTCATCACCACCCCCTTTTCTGAATCGATTTTGGCCACTATAGGTGTGGCAGGGTATACTCAGACATGAGTCCCTTTCTCACTGCTCCATCAGGATTCAAGCAAGCCGGGCCGAAGACGGCTGGAGTGCCAGAAACCGGTCCCCGGTAGCTTGTTTCCTTTCTGGTGAAGAATTGGCTTGGTAGTTTAGTCTGCCCTGTTCCCATGATGCACTGGGCCAGGGACAGACTGATTTGCATATAGCCAGGTTCTGAGCTGGGATGGGGCAGTGAGATAAATAACGGTGATGGATCAAGCCCTGATCTTTGGACTGGGTAAGAGTGGTCTGCTCAATTCAGACACTCTGTTCATCACCACCCCCTTTTCTGAATCGATTTTGGCCACTATAGGTATGGCAGGGTATACTCAGACATGAGTCCCTTTCTCACTGCTCCATCAGGATTCAAGCAAGCCGGGCCGAAGACGGCTGAAATGCCAGAAACCGGTCCCCGGTAGCTTGTTTCCTTTCTGGTGAAGAATTGGCTTGGTAGTTTAGTCTGCCCTGTTCCCATGATGCACTGGGCCAGGGACAGACTGATTTGCATATAGCCAGGTTCTGAGCTGGGATGGGGCAGTGAGATAAATAACGGTGATGGATCAAGCCCTGATCTTTGGACTGGGTAAGAGTGGTCTGCTCAATTCAGACACTCTGTTCATCACCACCCCCTTCTCTGAATCGATTTTGGCCACTATAGGTGTGGCAGGGTATACTCAGACATGAGTCCCTTTCTCACTGCTCCATCAGGATTCAAGCAAGCCGGGCCGAAGACGGCTGAAATGCCAGAAACCGGTCCCCGGTAGCTTGTTTCCTTTCTGGTGAAGAATTGGCTTGGTAGTTTAGTCTGCCCTGTTCCCATGATGCACTGGGCCAGGGACAGACTGATTTGCATATAGCCAGGTTCTGAGCTGGGATGGGGCAGTGAGATAAATAACGGTGATGGATCAAGCCCTGATCTTTGGACTGGGTAAGAGTGGTCTGCTCAATTCAGACACTCTGTTCATCACCACCCCCTTTTCTGAAGCGATGGTGAGGACTGCGCTGCTTGAGATGACGGGTCCTCCTCTAGCCCCAGCAGCTCCCTCGCGGTCTTCAGAGCGCGGATCTGCTCCAACCTGTTCTGCCATCTAAATATAATCCGGAAGGGGTGACCCCAGGAGTAGGAGATGCCACGCTCCCTCAGAAAAGCAGTCACTGGCCGGAATTCTCTCCGTTTTTGAAGCGTGGATGCCGCCAGGTCCTGGAACAGCTGCAGCCGATGGTCACGAAAGTGCAGGTTGGTGATGGCCCTGGCCTTCCGGAGGATACGTTCCTTCGTTTGGAAGCCATGGACACACGCAAGGGTGTCCGGGGGAGGGCCACCCCGCCTGGGCAGGCCGACTCTGTGCACCCTATCCAACTTGATCTCCTTAACCTCCTCCTCGTCCAGCACTTGTAGGAAGAGGGCCTGCACATATTCTCTCAAGTCTCCAGCTTCCCCGTCCCAAGGGACCGCTCTGATGTGGATGTTGTTTCTCCTGGAGCGGTTTTCCAGGTCCTTGGCGTAGGCCTGCAGGTTCAGGTTCTGGTCAGTAAGGCGGAGAACATCTTGTTGCAATTGGTGAACGTCATTCGCCATACTTAGGTCATGATCTTCTAATGTGGCCACCCCCTCACCAATTCCATCCACATCTCTCCGGACCTCCCGTAGGTCCGACGCTAGTTGAGCGCGAAGCTGGGAGATATCCTCCTTAATCGAGGCAAAGAGTTCCGACATGAACGCCTTGGTGGCGGGTGCCTCCTCGTCCGACTGTCTAGTCGAGCCACTAGCTCCGGGGGAGGATGGCGGTTGCGACACTTTAGAGGCTCCGTCTTTCATTGTCCTCCCCTTGCGCGGCAAGTTCGACATCGCGGCGGAGCCGTGGGAGCAAGGCCGCCCAAGATGTAGGCCGCTCAAAAGCACCTGCGTCACAAGCAGCAGCCGCCCGAGAAAATGGCGGCGTGGAGGCCTCCCGTCAAGGATCCAGAGGGACGGCAGCAGGCCCGGAGTCCCCGTCTCACACAGCCGGGCCACGAATACAACCATTCGACACCGCCAATGCACAGCGTAGTTCACTATCACCGGGCAGTGCTGGCCGGGGAATCAGTCCGCAGAGCAGAGCAGGTCTCTGAGGCAGCCAATGTCCAGTCCCGGGTGCTCCGCACAGGCCCAACAGCCCGCAGGTGATGCAGGGCACAAGGCCACCCCAAGCAGTTCAGTACTCACAGGGACGGGAGGACCCTCCAACCCAGCAGAGGCCGTCGAGGGCGCCGACGCGTTGGTCAGGAGCAGCCGCGGTCAGATCGCACGGCCCCGCCAGAGATCCACGGCTCACTTTCCACGTGGTCAGCCGTTCGTCGAGCCTCTCAGCCCTTCAAAGCAGGGAGCTCACCAGCAAACCAGTGTCCCGTTGTAGAGGAGGGAACACGATGGCGAGGGAAGGCAGAAGACGTCCGCTGCTCCGCGAAGCCACGCCCAGCCGGCGCCGAGTCACAGCACTCCACGGCGGCCTCGCTCTCACGCAAGACCGGTGCTCAATAGGCCCGAAGATGAAGGGCACCTGACGGCGCCGTATGGCCACTCCGGGACCCGCCGGGGACACCGGACCACTCCGCTCGATGCCGCCGGCCTCTGCGATCGTGTCAGAGCCGATTGGCGCCCTGAAGGCGATGCTGTACAATGCTTAGCAGGTCGGGCGCCGGAGCGACTCGAAAGCACGTCTTACTCCGACGCCATCTTGGCCACGCCCCCACTCCTGCTGTTTTTGTGTATAGGGAAGAAAAGAGCTGCTTGGGAAATACTCTAAAGTGGAGCCTGTGTGTGTCTCCTGGGAGGAGATGGGTTTCCTGAAGGAGACAGATGTGTGCTCCTGAGTGTTCAAGATAAGAAAGGATAGGGCAACGCTTAATGAGACTATTAAGTCCTTTGACATTCAAGGTGAGGATTTTAAGTGTCTGTGACATTGCTAGGGTCGTGGTGTGTGGCTAAGATAGCACGCTGTTGAAGAGAGGGGTAAATACTGTAGGCATGTAGAAAAGGAGTGTTCAGCCTAAGTCAGTGACATAGCAGCCGGTAGGACCTGATTGACATGTCAACAGATCATGAGGAGGGAAGAAGACCCAACAACAACCCCATTTAAACATAACAAACAAACAACATTTATCAAAATAGTGCAGTAAATGTCCTTGGTGGTTAGACCCACGGGTGGGGGTTGAAATGTTCTGGACCATCATGCAGCCCGTCCCTCCCAGGCCCCGCCCATTCTAGGTAGGTTAGTGAGGTACCATGAGGACCCTGTGTCAGTGTAGTACATCAAACCCAACAGTGGGGCGAAGAACCACTCATGCTGGACTGGCATAGTCCTCCCCCAGGGACACCAGGACGCCCAGCACTCTTTGGATATTGTCTCTGGGTCAGGGTGCAGCTCAGTCGAGGTATGGCCGACCGTTTTCCAGTTATCGGTTTCCCACCCTCTGCCTAAACAAGCAGTTGGTGGTGTGCTTGCCGAGGAATCATCTAGGATGTTCAGCAGTTGGCAAGCTTCCTACACCAAGCGAACTTGATGGATTTTTCCATTTAGGCAAAAGAATAGGCAGAATGGATGTCCACAAGAGTAAGGGCTTTTGATGTTATGAAGGTATGACATGATCAGACAGAATGCCCTCCTTTTCTGTAGTATGGAGGCCGGTATGGTCTGGAAAGAGGATCGGCCGATGCCACTAAATTTTGACTCGGTGACTGTCTCCTGTTTTTTTCGGAGTATGCATTCTTTTAGCTGAAAGTTGTGAACACATGTGAGAATATCAGCAGGGGGAGTTGGGGAAGGTCTTCTCGGGCCTACCCTGTGTGTGCGGTCTAGTTTGATCTCTAGGTCAGCGGGAGACTCCAGGATTGATCCGAAAAGGCCTTCCACAAATGAAGCAATGTTCTGGCCCTCATCTCCATGCAGAATTCCCCGAATGCGTATATTGTTATGCCTCGAGCGGTTCTCTAAGTCCTCAGAATGTGCTTGGAGATCTAGATGTTGATCCTTGAGGCAGATTACTTCCTGCTAGAGTTGTTCGATCTACTTGTCTCTACTCGTGCTCTGTGATTCTAACATGTCAACCCTGTCTCCCAAGGTGTCCATGTCCATTCTCACCTGATCAGCTCAGACTTCAATGTTTTCAAATCCTCCCACAGGGAGGCGAAGATGGTTTTAATGAATGAACAGGTGAGCGAAGCCTCCGTGTCCCCTGGATCAGTAGGTTCTGGTGTTTCTGACATACCAGAGCCGGATGACTTGAGCAGGAGATATTTAACCGAATGGTCTTTTTTCCTCTTATAGGCTGTCATGGTGAAAGAACAAATGAGGTAATCACTGGCGGAGCCTCTATGTCCGACCTCCTAGATATTTCCCCCTGAGGCAAAACTGAGGGGTGTCCGTCGCCAGGGGCCAGTCTATCTGGCGTACCCCTTTGGGAATGTGGCATAGCTTGCCAGATTCTCATTCCTTGTGTAGCCTGGGAATGGGAGCTCTCTACAGTCTTGAGAGGGGTGTAAGGTTCTGTCTGTGCAGGAGATTACCAGCAGGTGGAAGGAGGCAAGCGATTCTGCCTGATGTGGTCCCAGCGATGTAAGCACGTCTCAGGCTCTGCAGGGGGGTACACACGCAGCAGACGCCCCTGGTGTGCAGTAGGGCTCTCTAAAATAGGAGCTTGCACCCCCGTACTGATGAAGGGGCATACAGGAGGCCCACTCCCTGCCCACACGGGAGCTCAATGGACCATAGTTTTTATGTGCTGTGGAGGCCACCTTGGGCCTATCCAACAGTCTCAAGCGCCCAATGAAGGTCGTGGCACAATCGTGGGGAGGAAGGAGGTCAGCAGCTCACCTGTAGAGCGACTGAGTGCAGGGCAGGTCCCAACCCAGCTGATGCTGCTCTGACTTCGCCCTCCCCAGTTTCATAGCAGTTGAGGGGCCTCCATTTGATATCGTCCATCTGTGGGTTGCGGCCTCCTCAGTGGTGCGCTGTGCTGCTCTGCATCCTGTGGTGCCTCTGGCCCATCAGCAAGGAGGCTGACCGTCCCCTCACCAGCTCCACCGGGTTCCAGGCACAGTGCTGTGGCTCACAATGCCAGCGCGCGCTCCCGGTAGCACAGTCCACCACTACGCTGTAGATCAGGTGTGGTCTAGGCCTTTCGCCTCAGCCTCGGCTCACGTTTCGCATTTCTTGCTGTAAGCGCTCAACCCCGATATACGATAGGGCCTGGGTGTCAGTTAAGGGTGGACAGCAGCAGGTTCTCAGTCCATCATGGGGGAAGCACAGTCAGGTGTCGATCACTGTCTTGGTCAGCGCTAATTTGTATTGCTCGCCCTCTGCTGCTGCCACAACCTGCCCAGGAGCACCTCCGTCGCCAGGGGCGCGCGATCCAATCCACTGTCTCTTTCACGGAACCCTGCTGCAGGTCAGCGGTCTCTCCGCAGCAGGCGCGAAGCCTCTGCGTCACACCGGCTGTCCTCTTCGTGGTCTCAGAAAAACCGCTGTGGGGCCAACCCACCCCTACCTCACCAGTGTCGGAGGCCGCCCGTCCTCACTCTGGCGTTGGAGGGGCTCAGCCTCTGAGTATGGCCGGTCCCCTGCTTTGGTGTCGTTCTCCCTGGCCATTGGCAGCTTCGGCCCGATGTTAAGGCTTCGGAAGGGCCCGGCCATCTCCCTCTTAATCTTCAGTGGCTGTCTTTAGTTTCAGCCTGCGCCCAGCTCACAGATGTCAGGGGGAGTTGAGTGCGGCTCCAAGGCCAGCAGAGTTCCTTCCCGATCTTCTGCCAGCCTCTTGATAGTCCGGAATGGCTCTCATGGACCAGCTATGGATTGCTTGGGCAGAAGGCCTGGTCGGTAGGATGGAGCGACGAGCAGGCATGTCCTACTCGGTCGCCATTTTGTCAACGCCCCGTACTTTCTTTTGTAAAAACAAAAAGCGAGTATATGGTTCAGCACACAGTTATTGTACTTCTGGATGATTATGGTGTCCTGAGCCTGATGCAACCGCCACAGTACCGCTCTGAGAAGCCTGTGACTTCTCACCATCAATACCCCTGGCAGCCTAGTGTTAAAGGGCTGTCCTTGAACTAATTATGCACAGCTGTAATAGGACGGACCCTGGGACATTAGAGTCAAATGATCCCCACCCCCGGCCGCTGAGGCCCAGTAGCCCTTGCTTGCCCTATGGCCCAGATATGACATTCTGAATGTAAATGTAGATATTTTTTTAAAGCACACTCAAGTTCCTTTTTCCTCACTTTAAGTACTGATGCACAGCATCTTTTTTCTTGCTTTTTATTTCACTTCCAGAATGGAGGGTCTTTTGCTCCACACGGGTTCTTGTTGGCCTCCACTATCATGTGTTGAACAGTTTTGTCCAGCTATTAGTCATTTGATACCTTTGATTTCTGTCACTGTCATCCCAAATGTCAACCACTTCTCCTCTCCGGCGTCCTCCTAACCTATCTTGAGGTAAATAATTTTTCCTTTACTCCCCACCTGCTGTTCAGATATGTGAGGCTGGCTACTCGTAAAGTACTTTGGCTCTGTCTAAACAGCTCTACCCTCAAGGTTGCGTCCTCAGTCCTTTATCATGTTTCCTCCTTTCATCTATGCTGGGTTCAGTTTTATGTTTTTCCTACTCCCTGTCACAGTTCTCAGCTCTTTGTGGTGACATCATGTGATGCTGTTCAAAGTACTATAAAAATAAGCATTCATAGAAGAAACTGAGAAGAAATATGTAACCTTAAATAATAGTCTCCTCAGCACCCTTAACCACCCAGTATTTTATCTCTCCTTATATTTATTCATGCATCCATTCCCAGGGGCCTAGTTATGAGCTTGTTTGCGTCGCTCTTACACAATGCAATGTGGTGGAAGAGCAATGCAAACCTTACTTGTGAATTATGAAGCAGCACAAGTCCACTTTGCTTGGATGTGAGCGGCTCCATAAATCTGGAGTAAGGCAACGCAGGGCAAATCGCTTACCCTGCCCTGGGAAGGCATTCCATGGCTGTTACGTGGGTTTTCCAACGCAACTCCCATGGATTTTGACGCTTTCCCAGATTTACCAGACCTAGTCAACCTTGGAATATGTCAATAAGTAAACCATCTCAGGTAAGGTGTAACCAAGAGAAATATCTTTATTTCTTCCTCATTACTTCCTCTTTCCATGTGTGCTGCATTCTGTAGCACACATAGAAAGAGGAATATGACTCTCAGGATTGTTTTTGTAGAGGAAGAGACCAGTGGAGGCTCCTCCACTAAGGTGGAGGAGCGTCGCCCCACTGCGGCTGATCAGCAGCAAAAGAAATTAAAAATAAAATGATAATAACGCAATGATATTATGAGGTTATTCTTCCCTGCTGTGGCAGCAAGAGGATGGGGCTGCTCTGCTCATGCCGGCCAAACAGTCAGGCACACTTACCTTGTTCTCCACTCACACTGCATTAAAGCCTGCATGGAGAACATGCCCAGGCCCCCAGACCCCGTCTGAGCGTCGAACCATGGTGCTCAGACCAATCACAGAGCTGCATTGCAGTGTTGTGATTGGTTTACGGGAACCAATCACAATGTTGCATTGCAGAGTTGTGATTGGCTCAGGGGAGCCTGGCTTCTTCCTGTTTGGCGCAGGAGAGAAGACGTGGGACAGAGCAGCGAGGAGATTAGTGATTTTTTTCTTTTTTTTACAATTATACTTCCTAACCCCCTCGCCCCCTCGCCATACCACCCCAGATCCGTGCTAGCTGCTACTGGAAGAGACATCTTCCTGCACAAAAACAATCCTGCAAGCAACAGAGGCCCACTTGCACAATGCTGCAAGGGTGCCTGCATTGGTGCAAAGCTGCCAAAAGGGACCGAGCGCAGGAGTAAAAAAAAGGAATGCGCTGTATTGCCTTACATACGGCACATACCTGCCCTTTCCCTGTCACGCAGTGCAACGCAGCAAGATGACTTGCTGCTCTGCACTGCTTGACATTCCCGTAAATAGCCCCCCCCCCCCCAGTGTTTAACTGGCAGCAAACACATAAACGCCTAGGCCGAAAGCGTTTCTGAGAAGCCTGCTACTGACATTGCCAAATGACAGGGTTGCTGTATATAAAGGCTATCTAGTCTTGATGCCACTTCATCCCTTTGTCATCCACAGGCAGTCTCTTTTATTTCACTCTTGCAGATTATTTTTAATCCCTGCTTTTTTCCTTTGCCACTAGAACAAAAATGCAAACCCCACGGTAAAGGCAGACTCAAGACCAAATCACCTGCCCATCATAAATATTTTATTCAGTGACCATTTAAAAAGGTGCCTACTCTTGAATGGCCTGAAACCAATTTAGCTCTGAATACGAGTGCCACGAAGGGGGTTATGACATTACTTGGACTGGGTAAAATCTGTTGGCCTGGGGTTTGATCTTGATCTGGTGTGTTAAAACGCCAGTTTCCCTTAAATATGGAAAATTACTTGTAGATGATTTTGCTTCATATACTGGTAAATAATATCTGATATATGTTTCTTGTGTATTTCGGCAGACTTGAGCTTTTTAAACGTAGCGGGAGGAGAAATTGGAGGTGTGTGATTTTTAACACACAAGGGCATCTTCGCCATGCAAAAAAGTGCAGCTCTCACCCATACTGCAATTCACAAGACATTCATATTCAGCCCCTAAAAAAGTAAAAAAACAAAACCTTATTGTTAAACTATAATTTGATGCACATTTTTTTTTATTTTCTCCTGGAAGCAAATTCCAACTCTTATCGTTTTTTCATATCTCCAAACCTCACTCGTTCTTAAACTCTGATGGGAGCTTGCATTCTTTTTCTTTTATTGTAACTAGAATGCGGGGGCCCTTGCGCCATCGGAACTTCACTTTTCATGAAGTTCCGTGGCGCAGAAGCCCGCATGGTATTTATCAGGCAGCAGTACGCCAGTTTTTGTGGCGTACTGCTGCCTGATAAATATCAGTCCCTTTAACGCAGTGTACTGCGTCAAAGGGGCGTGCAATGGGTGTTGCTGGGGGCGTTCCCAGCAACATCCATGGCCTTTTGACACTGCCCCAGATTTACGAGAAATCGTAACTCTGAAGCAGTGCCAAAAGCTTACGCCTCCCCAGGGGAGGCGTAAGGGAGGCGCAACAGGGAGAAATGTCTTTATTCCTCCTCATATTTCCTTTTTCTATGTGTGCTGCATTCTACAGCACACATAGAAAGAGGAAAAGCCTCGTGATTATTATTGTACAGAAAGGTTTCCCTTCCTGTACAAAAATAATCTTCCCCGCAACGCAGCACCCTTGCAGCATTGTGCAAAGGTGCCTGTGCTGGCGCAGGCAGCCCATTGTGCGCCGGCGGAGGAGAAAAGGACAGGAAAGATACGGCGCATTTCTGCCCTTTTCTTTTGCCGTAGGGAAGCGCAGCAGGAAGGCCTGCTGCGCTTCCCTACGGCAAAAAGTCATAAATGAGGCCCCTTGTGTCTATATGGGAGGGGTGGAATGTAATAACAATAACTGTGGATGTAATTCCTGCTAATAAAACCGCAGACACTTAAATGGGCACTTTCGACGATAATTACCTTGCAAGTTGCGGTTGGGGGAAGAAACATCTATGAAAAAACAAACAAAAGGAATGGCTTCTTGAGAATTAGTGGGAAATATTTCTAAAGGGGCTGACTTTAGGCCTGGCTGTGCCAACCCAGCCAGCCCAGCCTCCACAGCCTTAGGGAGGAAGGGGGAGTGAAGTTGACTGACCCTTTTCAGCTCAATGGGCGATGCACGCCCTTTTACATCACAAAAGCAAACTGAAACAGTTCAACACTTTCCATAAAATATTTAACAAATAATAACAAAAAAGCACGGCCTTAAACTTCATTGAAACTGAAAAGAAAATGTAATAAAAGCAGCGAGGAAATAAAAACGAATCAGAAGATACATTTGATGTGACTAATTAACTGCTCTGGACATTATTAGTGCAAAAGTGACAAAAAGCTGACAGAAAAAAGAGCCCATCAGTATCTGTGTGACCCATTAGGAGTAAAACGTCTGGCTTGCAACACGTTAATGGGCAATCAAATGTAGACTCGACCTCCAGGTGCCACTAAATGGGCTCACCTCTCCTCTTTTAGTCCTTCCAATGGACCAGAGGTCATTTTCGGGACTGGCGCCCACTCAGGTGTGCGTGATTCAGGCAGGCAGAGCGGACAGGGAAGTGAGAGTGGAGATGTCAGGGGTGACGCCAGAGCACCCTAGGGCTCATTATCCATGCTAAATGTATTTCATATCTCTTTGTCATGGCTGTGACAAAGTTCACCCCTGGGTGCCTGCTTCTTATGTCACATCATTCAGAACTTTCCATTTTGCTGACTAGACTGCCGTAGTAGCGTTGCTATATGGCTATGAGCGAGCCACCGATTTAAATACAGTATCTATCTATCTATCTATCTATCTATCTATCTATCTGTCTGTCTGTCTGTCTGTCTGTCTGTCTGTCTGTCTGTCTGTCTATCTATCTATCTAGCCACCAGGGGCGTAGCTAGAGCTTGTGGCGCCCGGGGCTATCCCTCAGATTGCCGCCCCTAGGGGAGGTGTGCTGGGAAAAAGGACAGCAAGCACTTGAAAGAGGTTCGAGAGACACTTAGTATCGTTGCTAATAGTTTAACCCGATCGTGCAAGTTACATGCACATACATGACACAGTACAAGGCTACACAGTTGTAAACGCAGATGAGAAATTATGCGTGAGAGAGTGCCTGCACTGCAGCTATACTTCTTGAGAATACGGCACAAATCCTTACCCGGGAGCAGCCATGTGGCTCAGCTCTGGCCCATACAGTGGTGGTTCTCCAACTCGCTGTGTCCTGTACATTAGTGTCAAGGTATTTAGCTCCTGTGACACACTTATGTTTTACATTTCAATCAGGTCGGTGTGTGGATGCGAGCATCCTACCCTACGCTCACTGGGGGAGCAGGCACAGACTTAGATGAAGACTTCTGCCAAGTCAGGCTGAGACAGAAAAGTGTGAGCAATCACTGCTTGAAGCTTCCGGGGTCCCCTTCGACAGACTGAGCCAAAGACTCTGTGGCTGGCAGACAGCAATAGTTAAAAAGCGGTGCAATTTAAAAAGTAAGACTGGGATATGACCACGTTACAGGTCCTCTTTGTAGCACACTGGCCCCCAGGATGGTATCCCTGTTGCGTGTTCTAGACCTCATTATTCGCATTACCATTGAGCGCATTAAGCGCTGTTCTGGACAGTTATCTCTGAGGGTGCTTGGTGGATACCTATAGGCTTCTAAGCCTCTGTGCATAGATCTAATCCGAGGGCATAAGTCAAATGCTTCCTGGAGCACTGTCAGCCTCACCCTTGCATAGGCTGCATCCACCCTGAATTCGTAACTCCTCCAGAACTGTTAGGGGAATACAGGAACTAACAAGAACGACGAGATACCTATGGTCCAAGCATACGTAGATAAATAAACAGTAAAGAGCAATAATAATTAAAATATCGCTAAAAGGTCGAGAGGTGAAAGAAAGAGATTGACAAGGAAACAATCAGGAAAACTGTGGCCCCTGCCTGGTGTATGCATAGCAAAGTAAAGCAATACTCAGCGTTTCAGCAGCCCTTGATGCCCCTGTGCACCGATGCCACGCACCTACATCACTATTAAATGTGTCTGGGTGATCACAAGAAGACACTTGCTCTTATTACTGGTTTACTGGAACGAGGATACACTGAAGACCTCACCTCACATGAAAGTCTCATGAGTAATGTGTAAAACCCTGTCTCTCTTTTGCGATCCCTTAGGATGGATGCCCCCTCTCCGTCACTAGTAACATGCAGGCCCCTTGTCCCCATGCACATTTTTACAGTAAAATTGCTGTGACGTGTGATATTTTCCCCAGGAAATAAAAGTAAAAACACTCTAATCTATCTTTGCTTGGTTTAATTCAACATGACGTGCAGTGGTTGTTTGCGCTCAGTGTCTGCCTCACCAATTATAGAAACTCAAATATTCCATGATCTTTTGTCCACTTTCAATAATGCTCTAAACACTTGATCTTATGCCACTTAACGCTGTGGATATATTGCTTTTATAAGCCCTGGAAATAGGCGCTATGTTCTCTCTTTTAAATAAACCTCATTTTCTGGATGTCATCAGGCTGAACGGCCCTGTTGGCCGCGCAGGAGTTCAAAGGCGTGACGTTCAAACCACACACAGATATTAGCAGCTCTCTTGTAACTAACCGACAATTCCTTCAAATGTAAACTAACAGTAAACTCAGCAGGTACACTCTTTTCAAACAGCCAGGAGAGCTAGCACCTGAGGGATAGCTCAAAAATCCATGAGCAAAATATATTTGAGGTCAATTTAGCATGAAGAGCAACAGTGACATCGAGTGTTGTGAAAGAAAGCTCATGCGGTTCATGCGCCTGCTGCTCAACTTGACAGTCAGTGGTTCGTGTGTCTCTAGTTACAACAACATACCCTTTCATAATTTTGTATATGCTAAAAGATAATGAGTTGAGCAGTAATAGTACTTTTGAGTCAACCTGCCTGCTTGCTCAGCTCAGGACATTGCGAATGGCTACACAATGTGGCAGGACTGGCCCCCACTCTGTTTAGTGCAGGATACATGGGTCAATTATTGAGCAATAACATAATACATAATCATTCCTGCCCCAATACCCATGGTCAGCTTGCTTGAGCTCCCAGCGCCCAGGGCCGTCTGTTAACTCCTGCCCTTCCAGATCTAGTGCAAGACCTGAGAAAATAATACGAAAATCTTAAACGCATTCTGTGCACCATTAACACCAAGGAGATATAATGTGATGCATTAAATGCAAGGATATTAACTGTACTTTTGATAAAAGGGGGGTCAGGCACGCATAACCACCTGTTACTTTGAAACTTATCAATTGACATGATACAATACCAGATATTGGGCAGCTCGTCCCCCCTACTGAAACAACATGGCCATGAGAAGACTATCAAAACAAAGTACCATCCAAATGAGCATACTATATCTTGAGCAAAACATTTCCTTTCACTGAAGCAGGCTGCAGGAAGATTTTGAAATTAAATCATATTGGGTACATATCAAGCCCAAAGAGCACTATGTGCCATTGTAATAAAACTGAATGAACCTTTAATTTAGGCACTATATCCTTTCACAGTAATGCCGTGATACAGTGTCATGCTCTTTGTAAATCCATGTAAATTTCTAGAACACGTGGGGCTCTTTCTTTGGCAAACAGACATACATCGTATTATGAGCGTACCCCATTTGTCTCTGAGTGCTTTGCTAGAGCACCAGTTACGTCACCCATGGTCCTACGCACTATTTGCCGGCATCAGGAGCTTATGTGGTTTACCAATTCACCAAATGCTGTGCCAATGCAGCAACCTCGAATGGGCAATGCATGCAGCTTTACAGAACACAAAGGTGCTGTAGAATCATTACATTAAACTTGCATGTGATACAAACTGCCAACCTCCTCTAATCCGAGCAAGTCTGCTGCTTTTTATTTTTTTACATAAAGCAGGGTGTACTCGTGTCGTTGTCCTTGAAATGAAAGTACTTTTGATAGGAGCTAACCGGAGCCAGGAGGTAGTTAGTTTTGCTTACATCATAATTCAATTTAAATTTAGAGTGAACACTGGTAATAAATAAATGCCATATTTTAACCAATTACTTTTTATAAATGGATGTCACAGAAAGAAGGCACTATAGTTTGCTGTTCCTGGTGATAACAGCACGGAAAAGAAACATCAATTCAAATATTGCAGCGCTGCACATTTGACTGGTTCAAATTGCTCTGTCAACAGAGCCTGAAGCAGCTTTTGCTGCAGTGTCACCGTAAGAGGAAAGACGCTGTGCCAGTTGAGGTAGAAATTACAGTAGACTGTGGCCGTACAGTCAGAGAAAAGTGATCGCTTGGACGGAAGTAGTCATTTTTCAATGTATGAATGAAAACGCATGTGAAATCGTGAGACGAGTTGAGAAACGAGAGAAGCTGCTGAAGAAGAGACGAGTGACGTCAGTGTAGAACCGTGCTGGGATAGGCTGATTAGCGAGAGTCGCACAGGGATTGGTGGTTGTTATCAAGGCGCAAATAAGTAAAGATCAAAATGAAGTGTTTTAAGGGTTTAGGAAAAATCTTTAAAAAGAAAAGGAGAAATTTATATGCCGGAGAAGAAGCTCCACCAGAAGGCACACCAGCATATCACATGGCAGTAAATGTAGGCTTACACTCAATACTGTGGATTTCCGAGTGGCATAGGCTAACCGAAGGGCAAAAAGAACTGGCGTTTCCAAGATTTGGAACGTTCAAATTAGAAGTGTTGAACCAACTGAAGGCGACGATGCTTTCGATGAAACCTCTACCGAGGCCAACACAATTTGAAGCTCTTGGTGTGTGGTTTAGAACAGCACACGAAAGGGGCGTAAAGAGGCGACAAGAAAGAGTGAGAAGATCAGTAAAGGCAATGCAGGATGCCAAATGGGACGAGGAAGCTAAGAAATGGAGGGTACAAAAGGTAGAAGTGGACAAACTGTTCACCATGATAGAGGCTACGGGAGAAAAGAAACCTCTAGAACAGGAAGATGAGGAAAGTGAGACGGAGGAGGATCTGATAGAGAGGCTATTGACAGACAGACCACCTCCATACAGCGGGGAACTTGCGAGTCCCATATTACCGCAAGTAGACGGAACTAGGTGGGGAGAGTATAAGTCGATCCCGGTATCAGAATGGGACGCTACTAAGACCGTAGAGATACCCCAAACTAGTCCTGAACAGAGAGTAGTGGGAAGATTTGTGGTCCAGAGGGCTCCAGAGACGCAATGCGCTAGGTCATACCAGATGCCGGACGCCTTGCAGGTTCCGGTCACCATAGGCCCTATTGTGTCAATCTATAACCCGGAAGGGGTCCAGCAGGAGGAACAGGCACGATGGGACAATGAAAGAGCAGAAGAAGAGAATAGGAATGCCACAACGAATTCCCACAGGCAAATACGAGCACCGATAAGTCGGAGTACCCCATTGGATTCTGCAACAGGTCCCAGAATAGAACAAGAAGATCGAAGAGGGCCAATGGATTTGAGGGGTCCTAAACCAAAAACCCATAAGGAATTAAGGGAATACCTGAGAGAATGGGACACGGCCGAAGAAGCTCGGAATAAAAGTTTAGAAACGGGATCCGAGTGGAGAGAGCAGGATAACAGGATTCTCTCTCATTGTGGAGCTGGCGAAAGCAGCCCCGAGTGGGAGGGAGGAAGCCAAGAGAGCAGAAGAGATACTTGTCCTACTGATAACGGCAATAGGCTAATGTGCGAAGATAGGAGCGCAGGGTGTGGCGAAGTGCCTCGTGTCACTTTCAGTGAAGGGGAACATAGGACACAGGAGTACCGGAATACCTTCAGGTGCACACACCATGCCCCAGGTGAGAATGCAAGACATTGGAGTCACGGAAATATGGAGAGTCGCGAAGCGTCTCGACATACATCCGGGGACAGTAGAAGGAGTCATAGGAATTTGGAGAGTCGCGAAACATCTCGCCATGCATCCGGTGATCACGAAAGAGATCACGGGAACATGGAGGGTCGCGACGGACCCTATCGTTTATTAAGCGACACCAGACAACAAGCAAGTTATAATGGGTTAGAACCGAACGGTGGATCCTATCTCACATCTGGAGAAACCGAGCCTAAAAATCGGAACGTAGGGTTGGGGGACGGAGCGTCATTCCACCATACCCCACGTGGAGATGGAAAGGCTTGGGATCTAGAAGGGTGGGAACGAAGAGATGGAAGAAAGACTCCTCATAACTCACCTGTGCTCAGGCGTAGGGCGCATAGTGGAGGTGAGAGGGATATGAGAGAGGAACATAGAACTGAAATGCTGAAAGCTGAAATAAAAGCGAAACGGCTTGATGTGATGAGTTTGAAGGCAGATCTGGATGAACTGATTGATGGTACAGTGGCACTAGAGAGATTAGACTCGTATACACCAGATGAGATACTGTTTCTATCCAAAGATGTTACTCGAAGAGCGAGGTCAGTTCATGAGAACTTATCTAATTTAGCAAACAGGTACATGGTAGACCTGTCACGAACTAAGGCTTTACAGAGTAACCACAGGCTAACTTGCACAGATCAGGATTTGGACGACCGCAGAACAATCGCGCTGAAAGTACACATAAGGGAATTGATCATGAGTATCAGGATATGGAGAGATCTGGATAGATGGGAGGAAAGATGGTCTAAGAAGGGCTCTGTTAGACGGAGTGTGCTTGAAAAATCCCAGGACGCAGATTTGATGCGAATGGAAGCCTTCCCTTTGCGAGAAATCGCGAATGGAAGCTACGTTCATGTGCCCTGGAGTAGGGGGGATTTGGCGGCATTCACCAATTCCTTCCCAAAGCTTAGAGACAATCCCGTCGAGTGGTATAAGCAGGTAGAGAGATTCGTGAAGATCTCGAAGGTACTGTGGATCGATTTGAACACACTGTTCGATATCGTAGTACCCGGAGACTTGTGGACGGCGTGCAAGCTTAGTGTTGAATGGCCCACTTCTGAGCCATCAAGAGATACCCGGACGAATGGTCCATCTGATAGAGTCATGGAAAAGTACGAGAGAGTAATAACATGGCTAAAAGAGAAAGTGCCGGTGCAAGACATAGACTGGGTAAAGATAGATCGAACTACTCAGGAGCCGAAAGAGACAGTGCATGAGTTTTACGAGAGATTGCTGAAAGCATTCAAGCAATACAGCGGGTTAGATGTGATGGATCCCAAGGACATAGGACAGTTTGTTTCAAAGTTTGTCTTAGGATTGAGACCAGAAATATGCCTAATGATCCAACAGCATCTGATCTGTTGGCAGAACAAACCTTTAGACGAGATTCTGAGGTATGCAAGGTACTGTAGTGACGAGATAGACTCGAAGGCAAAGAAGCTTAAAGAAAAGCTAATGCTAGTGCAAATGCAAGCAGCTGGAAAGGATAAACAGCGGCAGCAGGGAACAGGAACGCAGGCAAAGAAACAGAATAATCAGAGCAGAGACGAGGAAGAAAGACCGAGACCGAGAATGGATATCGCGACACTGAAAAAGACAACAAGATGCCATCAGTGTAACGAGGTGGGACACTGGCGACGCGAGTGTCCCTACAATGTTGAGACAGGGGAATTAGAGCAGGAGGAGGAAGAGGTGCAGAACAACGTGGTTAAGGGAGCCACAGTCCCGAAGGGCAAGTTTGTCAAAGGGGGGACTCAGACTCCTCGAGCCCCGTTTCCTCAACCACCTCGCATCTCAAACGGAGGGAAAACCTACAGACAGATGCCATTGTTTGTAGGAGGAGAGGAATGCTACTACGTTGATCCTCTTACAGGGCAGCGGGCGAGTAGGGAGGAAGATTGTACTCTAGGAGCCGCCTTGGAGGTAGATCAGAGAGGACCATACGTAGAAGCGGAGATAGCGGGATGTCCTACAACCTTTTTGGTGGATACAGGGGCCACTCGATCCACGTTAAGATCTGCAGTAGTCCCGGGTCTGCCAATGTCAGGAGAAACGGTTCAGGTGGTAGGAGTTGCGAACAAAAGGATGACGAATCCCTTGACCGAACCAGTGTCAGTAAGAATAGGGAATTACAATGACGAACATCAGTTTGTGATCTGCGACTCTAGTCCTGTGTGCTTATTAGGGAGAGATTTGCTGTGCAAACTGAATTGCACGATACATTGCACACCTGAGGGAGTAGAAGTGCAGACCAATGATGAGGACGCTGATTTTAAAGTTGTAAACTCAAGGGAGTGTGTGGAACTTTATCCTACTTTAACAGTGGAGGAGCTTCCGCAGGACTTGAGAGAGAAAGTCTCAGCTGAGGTATGGGATTTTACTGGGGAAGAAATAGGATTGATCAAAGGAGTAGAACCGGTAAAAATCTTGGTAAGACCCCATGCTGAGTATCCAAGAACACCACAGTATAAGCTAACGCCAGAGACGATTGCAGGAATAAAGCCTGTGATCGAATCCATGATTAAGCAGGGAATACTGAAGGAGATCGTGGGAAGTCCATGTAATTCCCCGATCATGGGTTTGCAGAAACCTAGTGGAAAATACAGAATAGTGCAGGATCTCCGAAAGATTAATAACATTGTTGTCTCATGTTGTCCAGTGGTACCGAATCCATCAGTGATATTGTTTCAGATACCGTTCCAAGCTGAATGGTTCACAGTGATAGATTTGTGTCAGGCTTTCTTTTCGATACCGTTAGATGAAGAGAGCCAATATCTTTTCGCTTTCAAGCTGGAAGATCGCGTCCTAACATGGTGTCGTATCCCTCAGGGGTATACAGAGAGCCCATCGATCTTTAACCAGTTATTGAAACGAAATCTCGAGAGTCTAGTACTGCCCAAGAATTCAGTTTTGGTCCAGTACATAGACGACCTCCTTGTTGCGTCAGAAACTGAGGGAGCTTGCAGGGAAGACACCATCACCTTGTTAAATCACTTGGCTGAGAATGGACACAAGGTGTCTCCAAGTAAGTTGCAATATTGTAAGACTGAGGTGCAATACTTGGGTCATAGGATTGAAAAGGGAAAGCGGAAGGTGTCTCCAGACAGAATAGAGGCGATTATGAAAATGAACGCGCCTACAACACAAAGAGAAGTCAGGATGTTTCTAGGCATGGTTGGTTATTGTCGCCAGTGGATAGCAAACTTTTCACTGAAGGCAAAACCGTTATTACAACTGACGCACAAAGGAGTAAGTGATCCGGTACCATGGGACAAAGATTGTTTGATGGCGTTTTTGCAGCTGAGGGAGGACTTATGTCGTGCCCCGGCTTTAGGAATGCCAGATTATAAGAAACCTTTTTTGCTTTACTGCTGCGAGAGAGAGGGATGCGCTTTAGCGGTATTAGCACAGGTCAATGGAGATGCGCGCAGGCCAGTGGCGTACTTTTCGGCTACATTAGATCCAGTAGCCGCAGCGTTGCCCGGATGTCTCAAATCCGTAGCTGCAACGGGTGTCAGCATTGAAAGATCTGAAAGTGTAGTTATGGGTCATCCGTTAGAGGTGTATGTACCACATTCTGTAGAACTGTTAATGACAAGGACGAAGACTCAGCATCTGACGAATAGCAGGCTCACACGCTACGAGCAGGTCATACTGGCTGCCGAGAATGTGACCCTAAAGAGATGCTCTGTCTTGAATCCTGCAACTTTGATGCCGCTTCCGAATGAAGTGGAGGATGAAAATTGTACAGAACATGACTGCCTTGATGTGACTGAACTATGTACCAAACCGAGACCTGATATCGTAGATGAGCCATTGACAGACCCAGACGAAATTTTCTTCGTTGATGGTTCATGTGTAAGAAACGATATCGGTCAGCTGAGAGCAGCTTATGCAGTATGCACGATTACCAGAGTTATAGAAGCCGCTTGCCTGGAAGGAGTACACTCCGCACAGGTAGCTGAAATTGTGGCTTTGACTCGTGCTTGCTTAGCAGGCGATAGACTTCGAGTCACTATATACACCGATAGTCAGTATGGTTTCGGCGTAGTTCATGATTACGGGCAGTTGTGGTCTCAAAGAGGTTACATGACCTCCTCGGGTTCTCCTATTAGGAATGGAGAATTCGTGAAACTACTGTTAGAGGCTTTGCAAAAACCTTTGGCCATAGCTGTGGTCAAATGTGTAGCTCATACCAAGAATACGGATTTTGTATCACTAGGAAATAAATATGCAGATGAGGTAGCGCGTTACTGCGCAGAGCAGGGATATTCTCACACTGATGCAAAAGTGGGGGGAATCCAGGAAATGACTGAATTGATCATGTTGTTAGACACTGTAGATACGTGGGATGAACTGAGAGCAGTACAGGAAAATGCACCAGAGGATGAGAAAAAGGGCTGGGCAACAGCTGGGTGCGAGAAAAGTGAAATGAATTTCTGGGTGTCTGCCGACGGAAGGGCAGTATTACCAAATGAACTCATTAGTCCAATGGCAAGGAAATTGCATGGATCAGCACACATAGGAAGAGATGCTATGGTGAGAGTATTCAGGCAAACGTGGTTTAATCCTAAGTTTAGAGTAGCGGCAGAAGCAGTGTGTCAGCGATGTACGATCTGTCAGCAACTAAATGTGGGTAAGAGAACACCAGTTACCTTGAGTCACATAGGAAGGTCTGGGGGGCCTTTCAATAGGATGCAGATTGACTTCATAGAAATGCCTCCATGCAACAGACTCAGATACGTGCTAGTGATTGTTTGCATATTTTCTAGATGGGTTGAGGCTTACCCTACACGTAGATGCGATACACTTACAGTAGCAAAATTGTTACTTAGAGAGTTGATACCGAGGTTTGGGGTGCCATCCTCTTTGGAATCGGACAGAGGAACTCATTTCAATAGCGAAGTGGTGAAGATGCTGTGTTCAGCTTTAAACATCGATCAGAAGTTACACTGCAGCTATCGACCGGAAGCTTCAGGGATCGTAGAACAAATTAACAGTACTATCAAGTCCAGACTGGCTAAAGTTTGTTCATCGACATCCCTGAGTTGGCCAGACGCACTTCCAGTAGTTCTCATGAGTATACGTAGCACACCTGATAGAAGAACAGGCCTCTCTCCACATGAAGTGCTAATGGGGAGAGCTATGAGGTTGCCATCGGTTCCGACTGCAGCGCTAGTGAACATCACAGACGATTTGATCTTGGACTACTGCAAGGGACTATCTGATGCCGTTAATTCTGTGTCCCTCCAGGTCCAGGCTGCAGAGGTTCCATCAGTACAAGACTTGTGCCATGACCTGAGTCCAGGAGACTGGGTCCTGGTGAAGAAACATGTCAGGAAGAACTGCTTAGACGTGCGTTGGCGAGGACCGTTTCAAGTCATACTTGTAACGAATACCGCAGTGAAGTGTGGAGGTCTGCCAAACTGGATACATGCCTCACACACCCGAAGAGTGCCAACACCTCCAGAAGACACAGCTCCTCTCTCGGATGAGAATCCGGCGGGAAGCGGAGAAGCCATAGAGGGGGAAAGCCAAGCTGTGGAGGTGATCGAAGAAGCTGAAACTGTGTTGGAACAGGGCGACGAAGGTCAGGACACGAGTGGGACCGAAGTTGCCTCAGGAGAAGAAAGTAATTGGGAATCCGACACAGATATCGAACAAATTGAGAGTGACCAAGAGACAGGTCCTAGAACAAGGAGCGGAAAGACAAAGAGTGAAGAAGCCAGTTGGCCGGAGAGAAGGAAAAGGCCAAGTTCGGAAAGGAAAAAGGAAAGAACTCTTGCCCCGATCGCTGAAGAATCGGACCAGGAGGAAGAAACGACAGATTCGGGAACTGAGAGTCCACGAAGATCAAGAAGGGTACGTGTGCCCTGCAGGAGGTACGCCACCCCAGAGTGGACTTATCTAGCAGATGTATTGGGGACAGAAATCTGGGAGAGTGAAGAGTGTGAAAGTAACCACTCTCGATCCAGTCGTGACAGTGGAGATATGGATGTTGGCGCCTGGGCTTGAGACTGAGGGGTTACTGACTTTCACACTTCCCAGACCCCCACGTTTGAGTAAAATTCAAGATTTAGTGCTAAAAAGACTACAATTTCCAACAGTTGGTCAGCAAATGACAGAAGAAGAAGAAAAAGTTATTCGTTTTGAACTATTAATTATTGTTGTGAAAGCTGCAGGTCCGAAAATAATTGTTGATGCATAAAAGACTTTTGTACTTATGTTATAAAGAAGAAGATAACCTAGCGCCGAGTGGAAAGAAGAATAAAATTAGGGATTACATTTAGAGGACGGAGAAGGGCTAGGGTTGTCTGCTGCTAAGAAGAGAAAAAGACATTGTTGCGAAAGATATTTGTTAATAAAAAAGCACTTTAAAAGACTGTGAAAGCAAACAAGCAACCAAAGACTGGAAAGAGAACTTTCGCTAGAGAACGAGGTACGCTGTTTTGGTAACATGGAGAACGGCAACCCAAACAGAAAAGCTAGATGTATAGTAGGTACACTTATAGCGGTAGTGATACTTCTTATAATTACAGTAGTAACTATATCATACATAATAGGACATGAGAACGATAGAGAAATAGCAAATGTGAAAACGGTAACGACTTTGAAACCTGCTCTTGTAGGAAAGAAGGAAGAGAGCACTGTTACACGTGAAAAGGCGTTACTTGCAGATGAAGCTCGTAGATTACACATAGACGAGTCACAGGGAAACTTTAGGTCAAATGCATATGCCAAATTGTTGTACGAATATATCGATGCCATGGAGGCCAAAGATTGTTACGTTTGTATGCAATTGCCGGCTTCTGTAGACGAAGGCATTAGATATCACCATCTCCCATTGACTTATGGGATAACCTGTAGTTTACTGCTTAGTATATTTTATGGGAGAGAAGGATTTGAGTACTACTTTTCAAATTATGATTCGGTACTGCCTGAAGTTCCGAATTATAAGCAAATGAATAAGTGGGACTACTACAAAAAGGAAGATAGACTAGCTAAATTCTTTCTTCCTTGGGATACATTAGATACATCATATGCACGTAGAAATAATCTGACTTGCAAAGTATCAGAAGTAGAGAAAAGGTTTATAGCACAAGTAGATGATCGGTGCAGACGGCAGAAGATTCTAAAAATGTCAGGACAGTGGAAAATAGACTGGACAGAAGAAGAGAAGGCACATAAAAAGAAAGGTAGCAATGGTCCAATAGCATTGGATAGAACTCAGAAAGGAAAGTTATGTTTAACTCGAAGCAAAACGTATTACGAGAGTGAATTTGTAGGTGAAGTTAGTTGTGAGCACTCTTTTAGGCTGGAGTACTACACAAAGGATTTTATGAAAGGGATGCAAGCTATTCCGAATGTGTATTTTGTATGTGGGAGAAATGCCTATGTAAAACTTCCAGACAATTGGTATGGTTCGTGTTACTTGGCAATTGTCTTCCCCAAAATATATCATGCAAAGGATTTGGCGATAATAGAAGGAAAGGCTTCGAGGAGAACGAAAAGGGAAGTAGGAGATGCAGAAGTAGTAGGAGATGTATTTGGAGCGATGTTTCCATTGTTAGGTTTGATTCTTAACGATGTTAAGATTAGAAGGTTAGCGACAGTCGTGGATAGATTGTCTGCTAGTACTGCAAGATCTTTAATGTTAGTAGAAGGAGAAATGCAGTCGATTAGAGCAATGGTTTTACAAAATAGACTTGCTTTAGATGTAATATTAGCAAAAGAAGGCGGAGTTTGTAAAGCTTTGAAAGTTCAGGAATGTTGTACTTATATTCCTGATAATTCAAAACCACTTGAGAAAGTCATACAGAACATTACACAGATTCATCAGGAAATTGAAGATTTATCAAACGTAAATGTTTGGGAAAAAGTAGGAAATGGAGTGGGAAAGGTTGGAAGTTGGTTTGCTAATCTAGGCAAAGGTATAGTTTGGTACATTTTGAAGCCTGTATTAATAGTAGTAATTTGTATAATTACATTATTAGGATTAGTAAAATTGTATAAATGGTATAGGTCGAACCAGTTACAAAGATCGATGAGAGACCAAGAAAGGAGACTAGCTGTTCTACAAGATCAACAGTATAAAAGTTTGAGAACACTTGAATCGATAAAAAGAGGAACTGAAGTAACTAGTTCAGTATAAGAGATGTATTCAAATTGCTTTTAGTGATGACTCCTAAAAGTCATCAAAGGGGGGAACTGAGAGAGCGCAATTTGAATAGAGAGTATATAGTAGCCATATCTAGATGCATATGTTAGAAACGTAGGAATGAAACGCATATCGTAATGTAAAGTTGGCGAATATAGCATAAAGGCCAATGAATGTGATAACATGGTATAGGAAATGTAAATGTATTCATACGTTAAAATGCATTAGAGTTAGAAGACCCGTATACATGAAGGGTAAATGTATAGAAATGTGTAGAAAAATGTATGAAATGTAGAGCGTGCACAGTAGAATTCGTGTACGTGTGTAACTTTAAATGTGTAACTTTACATTGGGAGAAGCGGCGAGAAATGTAACGTGGAAAGGCGTAAACGTGGAGAAACGTGGATAAATGTATAAGAGAACTCACATAAAGATGTAACCAAGGAAAATGCATAAGTTATATTCTATGTAGTCGTATTCTATGTATTTCATGTATTTGATGTAGAATGTTTAAGTATAACTAGGGCTTTGCTAAAGTACGAATATATAAATGTATGCCAAAGGTTATACTGTGTAGAGGCTTTCTGTAAGAATGTTGGAAGAGTTTAGGTCATTTGTGTTTATAACCTAACTGGTCAAGAGTTCGAAGGAGCATAGTCACATGAATGTAATTTAGAGGGCTTGTGAAGGTCGTAAATAGCTTGATGTGGACATGAGAGCCGAGAAGTCTAGCACTTGTTAGATTTAAGGTGACAATGCCGGACGGAGCTTATTGCTCGAACGTGAGGAGAGACACTTTGAATATGGACTATGTTTTGACAAGACCATTCACAGGACCTAGCAGGGTCAAGTTAAGAGACATAAAGTTAAGGCCTTGTCTAAGTTTCATATGTTACATGATCTGAAAGAATCGATAAATGTCGACGATGAAATGATGAAGATGACATCCAAAGGAGAAGGGTCAACTTAACGGACGACGCGAGGAGTGGACCAATGGAAGAAGCAGGAAGTTGACATCATCGGGGAAAGTCCGTGGTGGGCGTCAAGGGGCGTTCCACCCACACGGTGATTGTGTATTTTAGGGACAGCACCCCGGGGAGGAGAGAGCAATCAGGGCAGAACCATCAGCAATGAGCAATTGGCAATTGGGAGATTAGGAACAGCGAGACGAATTGCTCAGAGCAAGGGCGAAGGGCAGATGCCTTGAGCAGATGCGCTAAGACATCAGAAGCGCAAGGGAGCAGTAGGCCGAGGACCCTTAGAGAGCGGATGGGTAGGCAGATAGGGTACTGCTTCTGAAACTTAAGATTTCCTTTAAAGGCTAAAGAGAGTTTGAACTTCTTTGGGAGTCAAACTGCTGACACCTTTTTAGGGAAGAAACTTGCGAAGTAGGGACGTCACATAGCATAGAGTAGGGACAGTTTAACTTGATTATTGTTTTGTATTACTGCAGATGACGCAGAAGGAACCACTTCATACCGAAGCTTAAAGCAACTGCGATATTAATTGTTTGTATTTTGTATACTTTGAGATTATATCCTGAGTGGATTGTATCGTATTCAAATTAATCCTTATATAAACTTTTGAAACTTCATCAGTTGTAAGTGGTTCTTCAGAGTGGCGTCAGTTAATGGGGTTTGTCTAACCAATGCAGGGGTGGTCCTTTCCTCAATGACAGATAGCAACGATCCAAAACAGATGAATGGGATTCTTTATTAAATTTATCATAATCATAAATTGATATCAAAATCCCGTTCCCCGCACGCCTGTAGCACAAGGCGGGCACAGTACGTAGTGCATGCTGCTGTCGAAAGATAGCGGTGTGTGTTAAGTGCCTGCTGCTGGCACATTTCTGCAAGCGGTAGGCACTAACCCCAGGGGAGACCAAGCAAGACCAAGCCCTAGCAAGAGTGCTGGCATCAGGAGCTTATGTGGTTTACGGATTCACTTAATGCTGTGCCAAATTGCAGTGACCTCGACTGGGCAAAAATGTCCCAGATTCCAGCATAAATGGATGAATGAAGAAACAGGTAAAGCGCTTCGTGGATGTATGAAGAGATGTGTAAAGCATGGCATGAACAAAGAGCACAT
The DNA here is from genome assembly GCF_964263255.1 of Lissotriton vulgaris. Classification (NCBI taxonomy): domain Eukaryota; kingdom Metazoa; phylum Chordata; class Amphibia; order Caudata; family Salamandridae; genus Lissotriton; species Lissotriton vulgaris. The sequence continues at coordinate 1,122,673,515 of NC_141687.1, forward strand.
GTAAAGTGTAGCATAAGTGAATGAATAATGAGACGTGTAAAGCATGGCATGAATACATGGACACAATGTGTGGCATAAGTTAATGAATGAAGAAACATCTAAAGTATGTCATGAATGAATGACGAGACGTGTAAAGCTCTGCATGAATTACTGGACATGAAAATGTGGCATGAGTGAATGAATGAAGAATCACGTACAGCGCGTCTTGAATGAATGAAGAGGCATAAAGCATGGCATGAATAACTGGGCATGTAAAGTGTGGCATAAGTGAATGAATGAAGCGACACGTAAGCGTTATGTGAATAAATGAAGAGACAAGTAAAGCATGGCTTGAATGGGTGAACATGTCAATGATGGCATGAATAAATGAATCAAGAAATACGTAAAGCGCTTCGTGACCGTATGAAGAGACGTGCAAAGTGTGCACATTAGCACCTTTCTGCTCGGCCTGGTACATGCGCTGTGCATAGGATCCGCGTCACGAGTCCTCTGACAGGCGCGCTACACATTTTGTGTGTCACACTTCAGCAGGAGTCGAGGTCCAGATTCACTGAGATTTCGCAGCAGATTCCCCCCTCTGTGGTGCAGCCCCAGTGCAAAATCATTGCTGGATTTTGCGCCACGGAAATCAAGATTTGCGAGGCTGTGTGTGTAACTTTCACCTTAAAGAAACGTGAGGCAGTGCATAGTGCTGCCTGCATTACTATGCATCAGGGAGAGACGCTTTATGAGTGCAGCATGGGTGTCTCCATGTCCACCTATGTATTTTGATGCAAACATGCTGCTTTAGAGAACGCAAATGTGCTGTAGAATAATTAAATTAAACTTGCCTCTGCTCTGATACGAACTGCAAGTGCCAGCCTCCTCCAATCCGAGCAAGTCTGCTGCTTGTTTTTACAAAAAGCACGTGTGCTGCAGATCAGGCCCGGTCGTACTCGTAGGCAGCCTCGGGTGCACAGCAGCTCTTCCCAGGCAGGATGGGGTGGGGTTATGGAGGTGTACCCTCGCTGATTGACAAGCAGCCTTGGAAACCCTGGGCTTCTGCTTAAAGCACCCAGGCTGCTTGCAATCAGCGAGGCTGCAGTGCGTCATCAGAGGTCAGGTCAGGGACTTTCAGTATTTTAAACTACTGGGACCCAGGGCTGAAATCAGGGAAGCTGAACTCAGAACTTTCTTAATGATTTAACTTTTAAAAACGCCACTGCAACGGGCCACGCGGCTGCCACCCCCAGAATAGTGCCGCCTGGGGCGGACCGCCCCCCTCGCCCCCCCCCCTAGCTACGCGGCTGCTCTAACGGTCTGAATTAAACTCCATCCAGTTTGTGTCTTAATCATCAGTTTTTTTGTGAGCCTTCCTTCTGCTGATCAGATGGCCTTTGACCCGCCTCCAGAATTCCATTTACATCAGGATACTACATTGACGGTGGAATGGTCCACGTTTTAGAGTAGTTGGTTGGGCTTCGGCAAAGAAACCACGCTCAAAAACTAGCCTCTATTCAAAAAGAAGCAAAACCAAAACCTACCAATTTTTTTCTGGTGAAGCACATTCAGTATTGATTCTCACTCCCTGTCCTTGCACTTTGGGGCGACCAACCTCCTTATTAATCACTTACTTACCTATTGCCCCCTTGCTTTATAAACAATACTGAAAACGTGACATGTTTATTTTGCCTGCTCTTAGCATTGAAATGAATAGTTCTGTGCAAGAAAATAATTTCAGTGATAAATTGTAGCCGTTTATCCTTTAACATTTAGCTCCTAAGAGACAATGTTACTAAAGATAAGAGTACCGTGCGGTTTATTTAGAGGTATAGCTCACAACCCATATATTTGCTAAAATTGTTTTAAAGATAGCACTAGTTAATCTTGTCAGTGGACGTGTGCATGCATTTAAGTTAAATACCTGGATGCTATTTGAAAGTAGTGCCTCCAACACACCACTATTTACATTTGCCTTTGAAAAAAAAAGCATTGCTCCATATTAATTTGAAATCATTTTATAGGGTTAGTGGCGTGTTTTCTTTTCAGTGATTATCTGTGGTAATTTAATTGTGATGTTCAGCAGGCGTTTTACTCACCCGTCTACCTTCACAAATGTTTTGCGTGCTGAGCATGTTGGCAGAGAAAAATAGATTGTAACGTTCTAATTTCAATTCAACAAATTTAAATGTGGAGGTGCAGAAGGTAAAAATTGTTAGAGCAAAAAAAGAAATAGAGGCTTCATTTATAAGCCCCATGTCACCGCCAGAACGTCCCTTTTTGTGAAGTTCTGTGACGCAAGAGCCTGTCAATATTACAGAGGCAGCACTACGTCAATGCTGCCTCATAAATATCATCCACTTTAACGCAGTGTTCTGCATTAAAGGGGCATGCAATGGGTGTTGCAGGGGGCGTTCCCAGCAACATCCATTGCTTTTTGACAATGCCCTAGATTTACAACAATTCGTAAATCTGAGGAAGTGACATAAACTTACCCACCCCCAGGGTAGGCTTAAGGGAGGCAAAACGAGGAGAAATATCTTTATTTCTCCTTTGTTTCCCCTTTTTCTTTGTGTGCTGCATTATGCAGCACACATAAAACGAGGAAAACACCTTTTGTGATTGTTTTTTGCAGGAAGGTTGCCCTTCCTGCACAAAAAGAGTCATCCCCACAACGCAGGCCCCCTTGCACTATGGTGCAAAGGTGCCTGCGTTGGCACACTGCAGTCCATTGTGCACCAGCGCAGAGGGAAAGGACACGAATGTGCCATATCTGATAGATACAGCACATTCCTGCCTTTTTCATTTGCCATAGGGCAGCCCAGCAGAAAGACCTGTGGCGCTGCCCTACCACATAAAGGAGGCCCAGAATTTCACAAAGACTGTGACTTTTGAATGACACTAAAATGAAGTAATGAAGGCAGATATAATACAGATGTAGATGCAGGAGGGTTCATTGGTGTTAAAACATTTTGGAAAAAGGCGGAGAAGAGCATCTGAATGTATTCTTCTACTGTTATGTGGTGTTATGTTATCCGATAATTATACAGTGCAGAGGATATAATTGTGCTACACTGAGAGAGAGATGAATATACTAGACCATGAGGCTATCCTTAGGTATGCAACTCAAATGCTTTCTTAAGGAGCCAGATTTTTAAAGCAGTCCTGAGGTTTTTAATCCCCCTAGGGATCGAATGCGCAGTGGGAGGGCGTTCCATGTTGTCGGGGCTAACTTTAAGAACTTGCAACCTCCAACTCTTGATTTGCAGAATCTCGACACTACCTGGAGATTAGCTCTAGAAGAGCTGAGATTGCTCCTCAGAGTGTATCTCACCATTCGATTTGTCAAGAAATCGGGGGACGACCAATGCAAAACCTTGAAAACGTATCAGTAAATTTTAAACTGAATACGCTGCTTCACTGGTAACAAGTGGAGAGCCGTTTCAAAAGAGCCAAGGTGTGTGATCTGTTAGGTTCTTTGAATACCTGCCTGGCCACTGCATTCTGAAGCAGTTGTAATCTTCCAATATAGCAATTTGGGAGGTCAACATGAATTCTATTCGCGTAATTCAATCTCCCACTGATGACAACTACAATAATAGACCTCATCACATTAACAGTTTTGTGAGGGTGCATAAAATAAAACACATTTAGAGACCCCAGCATTAATTTGTGGTCTTAGCGAAAGCTGTTGGTCAACTATTATTCCTAAACTCTTTGCTGCTGGCTTGGAAACATGTAATGATCCCATTTCGCCAGGCCATTAAAGCAGGAGCGGCCTATGCAGGTAAGAGTGGTGAGGTGGGTGGGGGTTGATTTGACAGACGATGACGAGGGAAAATAAATTATTTAATTTTCCCTCATTGTCAACTGTTGATTCCCCAAACCCGCCCCAACGATCTTACTTGCATGGGCCGCTCCTGCATTAAAGATTGGACCAATTTGCGGGATTGCCATTAAAAATACTACTACGGGTTTCTCCAAATGTAACTTTAACCCCTTCAACGCTGATGACGAGCTGGGCTCGTCATCGCGTAGCCTCCTCGCACGCTGATGACGAGCCCAGCTCGTTACGCAAAGTGCGTTTTTAAAAAACCCAGCGTGCGCGCGGAATTCCGCTAGCGCGCATGCGGTTAAATAATAACAACTCATCCGCTCACTGATAAAGTGCATCATATCTTGAAATAGGAACTGGGACACAGCTTGGCCATCAAAACATATTAAACTCTGAGAGTCGTCAGTATAATTAAAAATCCTCTACTATATTGTTCCTTTTTCAGTGGTTGAATGTAAATGTTGAACAGATGAGGCAAGAGACCCGAGCCTTTTGGGACCGCACAATGACATTTAACTTCTACTGAGCTAATTGAGGTCAAATGGACTGTGTAAAATCTGTTATTTAAAAATGAAGCAATCTGTTTATGTGCCAGCAGCCCTTGCACGGCATAGCAAGATGTTATGGCCCACAATGACAAAGGCTACAGACAAATCAAGCAGAATTAATGCCGAAACAAGACCCACATCCAAGTTCTTCATAAGGTCATCAATGAGAGTAGTATCACAGTTTCAGTGTTGGTACAACAACCTGCTTGTTTAGAGTCAAGAAACTTAGAATTACACAGATGTGTGCTAAGTTCCTGAGCAACATGAGATTCTAGGAGTTTGGCACAGTAAGGCAATAAGGAAAAGGGACAGTAGTACTTTAATACCTCTGGATTGGCACCTGGTTCGTATTAATAATTGTAACACTATGGCTTTTTTTTAAAGTCATCAGAAATTATTCCTGTCTTCAAGGAGGAATTTAGTAAATCATTGAGTGGCATAACTATGGCAGGGGCTATAACCTGCATGACTCTAGGTGGGCAAGGATCTCCGGAAAAAACTGATTTTATTTTAGTCAGCAAGGGGAAGCAAGGAATCTTGATTTATAGGTGAAAAAGTGACTATTTCATATGCCTCTATCACGCAGTATTCGAGGGAATTTAGAGCATACATGGGCTACAACCATGGTGGTTAAGGTAATTTGCCTATTTTTATCCTGGGGTTAGTCCTTGTGAGAAATGTTATTATTTGTTGAAGGGGGTGAAAACATACTCAAGTAGCAACCACAATCCTTGTCAAGGTGAGGTACAAGCAAATCCCAAATTAATCTGTCTTCAGCCCTCTGGTAGCCTGGCACAGAGCAGTGAGGCTTAACCTAGAGGCAAAGCATAAAGTATGTATGCAGCACTTCAAACAGTAATAAAGTAAAAACACAACACTAGAAAAATCCTACACCAACTTTCTTTAAAAAGTTACAATTTAAATAAATAAAACAAGTCCAAAACAACAAAAATCAAAACAGTAAAATCAGAGACACACAATTTTTAAGATTTAGTACCAAAAAGAACAAGGCTCGAGCTCTGCATATCTGGTCATGCCAGACTGGGACAAAGTCGCGATTTCAGGTTGACCACGGTGGAGCTCGGGCCAGTGACAGGGATCCAGTTAGGCCCACAGAGCAAGAGTACCTTAAATCCTGGTTGTGCAGTGTTGTGAAGTCCTGCACCATGGATGCATCATGCAGGTGAGGCACAGCATCAGTTCCAAGGAGCTGTGCAGCTGCAAGTCAAGGTCCTGCGTCACCATTGAGGATCTCGTCAACAAGGGTTGGGATACGAAGTCTAGCATAGAGGATGTGTCACACAGTCGAGGTGATGTGTTAGTTCCAAAGAGCTGTGAGGTTGAGATGCAAGAACCTGCACCATTGTTGAGGCTGCCATCGCCAAGAGATTTGTGATGCCAGGACCGGAGATGGGAATGCATCACACAGTGGCTGCGAGGTCGATGTGGCATCCTGCACTCGGAGAACCTTTGTAGCTGAGGCGATGCGTTGGTTCTGCTTGGGATCACGCGCCAGTGTTGCTGGCCACACAGATGGGCTGGCAGAGCAGCTTTAGGCCTACTTCAAAAGGTCCAGGACAGGGGTGGCACCACTTGACATGGTAGAACTCACAGATTGCAGATTCCAGGTGCTGAGTTCATGGTTGTTGGAGCCTTCTGCCCCTGAGACTCTAGTCAGGAGGCCAGCCAATTAGCCCTTGGAGTCCATTGTGGTTCTGAGTTCAAAAGGTGGAGGTCCGGTCCTTCTTACCCAGGCAAGGGGGGAGCATGCAGATAATCTGCACAGCAGGGTAGTAGTCCTTCAGATCAGCAGTCCAGCAGAGTGGAATACTTTCAGCAGTACAGGGGTCCTTCTTCCTGGCAGAGTCTCCACATGTCCAGAAGTGTACTTATGAGTTGGTGTCTGGTGTCCAGTATTTATACCTGGGCCTTTATTTAAAGTGGGAGAAGCATTTAGAGGTTTCCCTTTTAAGTCCACAGGCATCCAGCCACGCCCGTCCTGACTCCAGATTAACTACAGGAAGTGTGCCGCCCTTTGTGTGGAATATGCAAACAAAACAGGTGATGGACCGAATGTGGATCAATGTCACACACTCACCCCAGTCCGAAGATCTGGGCCCAAATCCATCGTTTTTTTGCACTCCAAACCACCCTGGGTTAGACAATGGCGATATGCAAATCAGCTCTGACCCTGTGCCCCATGGCAACAGTCCAGTCCGAACTACAAAAGCCATGTCCTTCCCAGAACGGAATCAAGCATCCGAGGACCGGACCGGTTTCGAGGTAACACCTCTCATCAGCCGGGCTAGCTTGACTCCAGTGGTGTGGAGTGCCTGGGACCCACGTCTGGGCATCCCCAGCGCACTTAGGGCGGAATATGCAAACAAAACAGGTGATGGACCGAATGTGGATCAATGTCACCCACTCACCCCAGTCTGAAGATCTGGGCCCAAATCCATCGTTTTTTTGCACTCCACACCATCCTGTGTTAGACAATGGCGATATGCAAACCAGCTCTGACCCTGTGCCCCATGGGAACAGTCCAGTCCGAACTACAAAAGCCATGTCCTTCCCAGAACGGAATCAAGCATCCGAGGACCGGACCGGTTTCGAGGTAACACCTCTCATCAGCCCGGCTAGCTTGACTCCAGTGGTGTGGAGTGCCTGGGACCCACGTCTGGGCATCCCCAGCGCACTTTGGGCGGAATATGCAAACAAAACAGGTGATGGACCGAATGTGGATCAATGTCACCCACTCACCCCAGTCCGAAGATCTGGGCCCAAATCCATCGTTTTTTTGCACTCCACACCACCCTGGGTTAGACAATGGCGATATGCAAATCAGCTCTGACCCTGTGCCCCATGGGAACAGTCCAGTCCGAACTACAAAAGCCATGTCCTTCCCAGAACGGAATCAAGCATCCAAAGACCGGACCGGTTTCGAGGTAACACCTCTCATCAGCCCGGCTAGCTTGACTCCAGTGGTGTGGCCACTCACCTGTGTTGCTGCTTTCTGCTGCCTGTGCTGCCGGTATCCTGAGAGGACGCATCAACCTACTCTGCGTGTACTAGCTGCAGCCTCCCCGAGGACTCGCTGGTGTGAGCGAGAGCTGCAGTCGGCAGGCTCTGTTCAACGCTCCCAGCTGGAGTCCATTGGGTAAGAGGCCAGGGCAAAACTACACGCTCAACCTGGGGGACTGCGAGGACCAGCAACCCCTGCTTGGATCAGCTGCTTCCTCTTCCCCCAGGCGACACGCCCACTGACACGCCCACCGGCGATACGTATAAAAACAAAATCAGCCTTACCGCGACGCGGGACGCGTGCGGGACTAAGCGCGGCGCAAAGCCCGGGCAAAGGGCGGGCCGTCTGTGGCCGTCCGGGGACGTACGAGGACGGGACGGGCCCCCCCCTTTCACCTTGCTCAACTCTACAGAAAAAGTTCTTCCCCTGTAAGAGAGTCGGGGAAAGCCAATAACCCACAAACAACAGTATAATATCCATCAAATCCTTGGCGAATTAAGCGACACACAAATTTAATTAATTAACGCTTATCGGTGAACACATGGGTCTCAAAAAACTGCGATCCCGTACTATATTTATGAAAAGAATGGGGACGGAGAATGCAGTACGGAAATCCTCCGATAAAGCCATAAAACCTGGTCGTATAACCCATACGCCGACAATTAGTACATACTTCTCCACGCTTATAGCGAAAGATACTCAAGAATCACATACATCAGGTAAAGAAATATCTCTCAACTCTTCAGTAATCATTGGGGAAACTGAAAGTACTCCAACGATACCTAATTCTCAATCTAAAATGGGTCACTTGGAGCCTGAGTCAAGCAACAAACTACTTTGTACTCTAAAAGATCTACAAAACTTTGACCAGGAAACATCTACTCTAAAAACCTCAACACCGATAAAAAATAGAGGGAGCTCAATGATATTTGAAGATTCAAACATTAACAAATCAAACCTAGTGTCACAAAAGTTAGAGCCTGGGACAAGCAACAATATCCAAGAAATGATATTTGAAGACTCAAACATTAACAAATCACACCTTGTGTCACAAAAGTTAGAGCCTGGGACAAGCAACAATATCCAAGAAAAAACATCTCCTCCAATCATCTCACTTGACCTTTCGTTGGACCCCTTTAATCTTAAAACTAATAACAATATGATCAACACAACCTCACCTATATCAAAAGCTTTGTTCTCACTGCAAGAGATTTTGGAATCAGTTCTCTCTTTTCTGGGAAACATTTTAGAAAATTCCGACCAAACTCTGGACGTTCAAATAGGGATATTAAAACATTTAGTTGAAGAAAAAAAGAAAAAAGACTTCTTCACAGCAGAGAAAAATAATTTATCAACAAAACCAAAATCGAGGAAAATGGTATACCAAAAGAATATAATAAAGATCAGAAGAAAAGAATACGCGATTTTGGTACTCAAACATCAAATACCCAAATACAACAAAACCAGAAGCCGGATAATCTAAACGATTCAACAGTATATTCTCTAAAACAACTTTTCAAAGAAAAACATCAACAAAAAATCAAACACTTCCCAATATTTACAAAATCAAGCGAAATAAACAATCTTATAAATGATTCTGCACCAGATACTCAGGAAATATATACTACCAATATATCAAATCAAGGAAATGAAGAAATGATAGTTAAAACGACACAGGAAAATAACACAGAAGGAAGGAAAAGAAGGAGGAAAAAACCAGTAAGAAGGATTCAAAAAAAGAAAATCGGCAAACTAAAATTCCAAAAATCAGTTATAATACATAACTTTGAAAAGGAAAAATGTGACGATATAATAACATCTCAAAAGACCGAAAAACCAGGAATCATTAAAAACCCTGAAGAAAAGATGACTCAACAAGATCCAAGAGCTGTAGAGTATGTCCCAAACAGACTTTCAGAGGAACCAGACCAAAGCAACAACAAAAATACTGGGGAAGTCAAAAACAGGTACAATCAAAGGGAGAAAGAGCCTTCCACCAAAACTCTACAATTTGAGGAACTTTTTCCTACCGATTCTGCTCCACTTAATAGAGGAAGGATAATTTACCTATTACGTCATATAAGGTCTTTGCAATCAATGACCAGTAATGAACTTGATCTAGTAACCTTCCTAATAAAGACAATATCAAACTAGTAAGGGTAACATTCTGGTTGTCTGTTCTTCCAGGGATCATACTCAATGAAAAGGAGATACTACATAAACACGGATATGATGTGGTTGAAAAAGTGGAACCAACGGTTAGTAAAAATTCAATTCGGTATAACGCTCAAATACGTGCACTCTCCAATTCACACTTGAAAGCATACCAGAGAAATTACGACATGATAGAAGATCAAGAAATCACGTGCTTAGATACATACTCTAAAGGGCAAGAAAATCTAAAAATTTCGGTGGATAAAGGACAAAGGGCAGTTTGGTACCATGCACCTAAAGAACTTGATAATAGTAACAGCATAAAGTCCTGGGCCTGGGTCTCTGAGACTCTGAATAGTAATAAAATTAAGAACTCTCAACATCAATCTGTTTAGCACCGGCTTAAAAATTACATCTTGGAATATCGCTGGTAGAATTGAGAACAAACTGTCCACAGCCTTGAGAAATTTGCCAGATATTCTGATCCTACAAGAAACGTGGGCAACTGAACCTATCACTCTTAAAAACTATTACGTATACGAAATCCTAGCAACACCAACTAAACGAGGACACGCTAAAGGTGGTCTAGCCATTTTATTGAGTGAAGAATATCTGTGGGCGCAGGAAGTAGTAGATACTAATCTAGAAAACTTACAGTGTATTAAAATCTCCGCAAAAACACATAGTACGGCCTCCTTAAAGACAATTCTCCTCTTTAATGTATATGCCCCTCCAGGTAAAAAGCATGATATAGTATTCCTTGAAATCATGGAAAAGATCGTGAAAATAACAGAAAACCATCCCTACTCATCCTTCTTAATCGCTGGCGATTTCAATAGTAAAATCTCTAACTCTGAAATCAATAAGTGGGCTAAACTATTTTTAGAAGAAGGTATGGAAACTATAACCCCGCAATTTCCTGAGGGTATATCAATCGATAAAAGAGGTAAATTGCTATTATCAACATTGACTAACCTGCATGGAATAATAGTGAATGGTAACATTGAAGGGGACATCCCAGCAAATTACACCAGACGGGGCAATGGGACTTTTTCCATTATAGATTACATTATTAGCAGTATGGATCTACTTGATACAGTTACGTATTTGCTTAACCTGTTTTGCCAAGAGAGTGATCATGCACTAATGCATTTAACCACAGATTGGATACCTAAATCCTCACCAGCTTGTCATATCATCTACCACAAAAGTAATATAGTGATAAACAGCGAACAGAGACGCATCTTCTGGAATTCCTCGACTCTTGATAAAATTACTTCATTGATTGATCACTCTCAATATCTAACAAAACTATTTTCTGAAAATCCTATTGAAAACTTTGAACTCATTATAAAAGATTACAAAAACCACATCCTAAATATGATAACAAAGGAGGCAGTAGGTAACAGCAAGAAGAAAGATAAAAATATGCGTATCTCAAAGAACTCTGAAGTAAAGAAAAAGTTGAATAAACTTATACGCGCCCAATATATGAACCCTACACCATATATGAAGAAGGAAATAAATAAATTGAAAAATCAATTGAGACGTGAGAATCAAAGAAATAAAAAAGCCTTACAAGATCGTAATTGGGTCGATATTCAGATAGCAGCGAACAAGTATAATCAGCGCAAATATTGGTTTCTGATTGCAAAACTAACTGGATCAAAAAAGAAATTGCAAACAATACCGGTCCCTCCGAACGACTGGGAAACTTTTCTGACAGATCTCTACAAAGAAAACATAATAATACCATCTAAAAGTAGTGAGGTTAATACCTCAGGAAAAGATAAATGCCCAATAACTAAAACTACAGCTATATCGGTTGAACTGAATATACGTAATGCAAGAACAACGGGTGCTTCTGGCCCGGATCAGATCCCGATCAAAGTACTGCAAGTCGCCCCGAAGGAATGGAGTCAGTTGCTACACCCCCTTTTCAACTATATTTTTGATACAGGCCAGGTACCACAATCATGGCAGGGAAGCATAATCATCCCCATTCACAAAAAGGGAAGCAAAACTCAAGCAAGTAATTACCGCCAAATAGCACTCATGGACGCTGTGGGAAAAGTATTTGCAGCAGAAGTATTACACCGCCTGAAAGAATGGGCTTTTTCGACAGGTCTGATACCCATGTTCCACGTAGGTTTCAGACCCAAACATTCGGTAAAAGACAATATTGCAGTTATCCAGGTCATTCTTGATAAATACGTAACCCGAAAAACCCAGGTCGTTTATGCGGCATTTATAGACTACTCTACGGCGTTCGATCGGGTAGATCGACCTACATTATGGAGACAACTGAGGAGGCTTGGAATACACGAACAACTGCTACAATCTATAGTAAGCCTACATACCAATACCTGGTGTCAAGTTCAAATGGGGGGAGAAAAAGGTCTTACAAAAAGAATCAAAACCGAAAACGGATTAAAACAAGGGTGTCTTCTAGCCCCAATCCTATTCTTCCTCTACTTAAGTGACTTGTGTTACCATCTGCAATTAGGCTCCAGCCTACCTCCAAAAATTGCTAATCATAGCATACATGCATTGCTTTATGCTGATGATATAGTGTTGTTGGATCTCACTCCTTTCGGATTACAAATATCATTGGATATTCTGCACAAGTATTCCAAAGAAAACTACTTAGTTCCAAACATTAAGAAAACAAAAGTGATAGCTTTCTCGAGGAGGAAGCAAAACGCCAAATATACCTGGAGGATAGGAGGAGAAAAGATAGAAGAAGTCAATGATTATCCCTACCTCGGAAGGATCCTTTCTAAAAATGTAACAAATACAGCGCAGTTGAAAAATTTAGAAAGGAAATCTGACATACATGCTGCAGCCCTCCAGAGACTTTATAATGCAACACGGAGCAGGCATTTTTCCTCACTGATAAACATCTACAGAGTAAAAATACCACCTGTATTATCCTATGCGACAGAGTACATCCCCATAAAACAATGGGCATTTATGGATCGCAAAGAAGGAAAAATTCTAAGAAAAATCATGAAAGTATCAGATGCTGTACCTGTTCAAGCATTGAGACTGGAATTATCAATCACAAGCTCCTATGCTGTAGCAATTGCAAATGTAATCAGGTGGGCCTAAAACCTATTACATGCAAAAGAGAACACCTTAAGGACATTGCTGAAAAAAGAGACTTTTGGGTCTGACGCTAAAAAACAAATCTTCTTAGAGAATATGATCGAAGCATTTCGTATAGCAAATATAAACACAGAACTGCTGCTTACTTGGACACCAGCACAAGTAAAATTGTTTTTAAAATGCTTCACCCCAAAATTGAGTTACGAAGTGGACTCTCGACACTGTAACAAACTAGCCACTTATAAACCCTTTGCCGACTCAATAGACTATAAACAAAGTCGGTCCTATATCGGGTTTACTTTGACTCATGGCGCAAAGAGGGCAATTGCTATGCTTCGTTTGGGCATCCTACCCGTATCAACATATACCTCAAGATGGACTCCGGGAGGATCTCCAATATGTACATTGTGCGCAGGGGGCGATCAGACTTTAGAGCATGTTCTATTTGTATGTCCAAACCATAAAGTAACTTTAGCCCGTACTAGATTCCTAGATCCTATCTATCGCACTTGTAGAATCACAATGGTGAGAGAACTTATATCTTTGTGTAAACAACCTCTGAACGAATTTGTTTGTTATAATTTGTACACATTTTTAAAATCTTTTTTACCTTTGTATTGATAAAATTGAATCTTTTTAAATGTAAAATGTAAAAATTTCTTTTTGTGGTCCTCTGATGAGTACCAACACAAATAATTCTTGACTTGACTTGACCAGTGGTGTGGAGTGCCTGGGACCCACGTCTGGGCATCCTCAGCGCACTTAGGGCGGAATATGCAAACAAAACAGGTGATGGACCGAATGTGGATCGATGTCACACACTCACCCCAGTCCGAAGATCTGGGCCCAAATCCATCGTTTTTTTGCAAAAAAACGATGGATTTGGGCCCAGATCTTTGGACTGGGGTGAATGTGTGACATTGATCCACATTCGGTCCATCACCTGTTTTGTTTGCAAATACCACCATAAGTGCGCTGGGGATGCTCAGACGTGGGTCCCAGGCACTCCACACCACTGGAGTCAAGCTAGCCGGGCTGATGAGAGGTGTTACCTCGAAACCGGTCTGGTCCTCGGATGCTTGATTCCGTTCTGGGACGGACATGGCTTTTGTAGTTCGGACTGGACTGTTCCCATGGGGCACAGGGTCAGAGCTGATTTGCATATCGCCATTGTCTAACCCAGGGTGGTGTGGAGTGCAAAAAAACGATGGATTTGGGCCCAGATCTTTGGACTGGGGTGAATGTGTGACATTGATCCACATTCGGTCCATCACCTGTTTTGTTTGCAAATACCGCCATAAGTGCGCTGGGGATGCTCAGACATGGGTCCCAGGCACTCCACACCACTGGAGTCAAGCTAGCCGGGCTGATGAGAGGTGATACCTCGAAACCGGTCCGGTCCTCGGGTGCTTGATTCCGTTCTGGGAAGGACATGGCTTTTGTAGTTCGGACTGGACTGTTCTCATGGGGCACAGGGTCAGAGCTGATTTGCATATCGCCATTGTCTAACCCAGGGTGGTGTGGAGTGCAAAAAAAACGATGGATTGGGGCCCAGATCTTTGGACTGGGGTGAATGTGTGACATTGATCCACATTCGGTCCATCACCTGTTTTGTTTGCAAATACCACCATAAGTGCGCTGGGGATGCTCAGACGTGGGTCCCAGGCACTCCACACCACTGGAGTCAAGCTAGCCGGGCTGATGAGAGGTGTTACCTCGAAACCGGTCCGGTCCTCAGATGCTTGATTCCGTTCTGGGAAGGACATGGCTTTTGTAGTTCGGACTGGACTGTTCCCATGGGGCACAGGGTCAGAGCTGATTTGCATATCGCCATTGTCTAACCCAGGGTGGTGTGGAGTGCAAAAAAACGATGGATTTGGGCCCAGATCTTTGGACTGGGGTGAATGTGTGACATTGATCCACATTCGGTCCATCACCTGTTTTGTTTGCAAATACCGCCATAAGTGCGCTGGGGATGCTCAGACGTGGGTCCCAGGCACTCCACACCACTGGAGTCAAGCTAGCCGGGCTGATGAGAGGTGATACCTCGAAACCGGTCCGGTCCTCGGATGCTTGATTCCGTTCTGGGAAGGACATGGCTTTTGTAGTTCGGACTGGACTGTTCCCATGGGGCACAGGGTCAGAGCTGATTTGCATATCGCCATTGTCTAACCCAGGGTGGTGTGGAGTGCAAAAAAACGATGGATTTGGGCCCAGATCTTTGGACTGGGGTGAATGTGTGACATTGATCCACATTCGGTCCATCACCTGTTTTGTTTGCAAATACCACCATAAGTGCGCTGGGGATGCTCAGACGTGGGTCCCAGGCACTCCACACCACTAGAGTCAAGCTAGCCGGGCTGATGAGAGGTGTTACCTCGAAACCGGTCCAGTCCTCGGATGCTTGATTCCGTTCTGGGAAGGACATGGCTTTTGTAGTTCGGACTGGACTGTTCCCATGGGGCACAGGGTCAGAGCTGATTTGCATATCGCCATTGTCTAACCCAGGGTGGTGTGGAGTGCAAAAAAACGATGGATTTGGGCCCAGATCTTTGGACTGGGGTGAATGTGTGACATTGATCCACATTCGGTCCATCACCTGTTTTGTTTGCAAATACCGCCCTTTGTGTGGAGGCAAGACGCTGTGCCCAGCTCCATCCTCCCATCCTGCCAGTGATGTCCTGTTAGAAACTGGGTCTCTAGTTGGCAGAGGTATGCACCCTGTCCAAGTAGAGACCACAATAATCAGTCAGGGTAAGTCAAAGACATACCTTAAAATAAATTGTGCTCACCCTCTGGTATCTTGGCACGAGCAGCCAGCTTAACTTAAGAGGCAATGTGTAAAGTGTTTGTTTAACACTTAAAATAGCAAAAGAGTGGAAACACAACAAAAAAGTCATCCAAACCAGGTTAGAAAAATAGAGCTTAAATGAATTAATTAAACTAAACCAAAATGGCAAAAATCCAATACATAGAATCATAACTATGATTTTTTTTAAATATCTGTGATTATAGTGCTTAAAAGCATAAACTGCAAACCGGGGCTATCTGGTCTCGCTTGACCGGGGCAAATCCAAACTTTCAGGCTGACCATGATGAAGTGCTGGTCTGGTACAGGCACCAACCTTTTTCCTCTGAAAAAGTACCTTGTTGTGCCATTGACAGTCCCAATGCATTGAGCAGAGGAGGCTATGCATCGGCGTAAATTCCTCTGTATGTAGGCAGTTCCGAGCTGCACAATTCGAGATGCGGCAGCTTCTTGCAAGGTAGATGACGCATCACCATTGAGCTGTGCAGCCAGAGATGTGATATCCTCGAAGCAGGTGATGTGTCGGTGCCAAAAGAAATATGACAGTTCTGACTGGTATAACAACTGCAATGCGTTCATTTTGAATAATCAGCACAGAAAATGTACTTGCAAGGACTCAGGGCTGGATTGGCACCACTTGGCAGGGCAAATCTCACAGTTGGAAGAGTCCCGGTGCTGTAGCAGGTTTGTTGGAAGTCTTTGATATTACTGAGACTTCGGTAACAGGAGGCAAGCCAGCAATGCTCTTGGAGTCACTTTGATTCTGGGGATGGATAGATACAGGTCCAGTCCTTCTCACTACTAGGCAAGGATGGTAGCAGGCAGCAGGGTAGGCATAGCAGGGCAGCAATCCAGCAAAGTCCAGAGAGTGACAGTTGGTTCAGCACCACAACAGTCCTTCTTCCTGGCCGAGTGTCCTCAGGCCCAGAAGTGTACTGAGTTGGCGGTGTCAGAGGTCCAGTACTTATACCCAGTTGTGCCTTTGAAGAGGTGGAGATTTTAAAGAGTGGTCTTTGAAGTGCACAGAGTCCCTGCCCTTCTTGCCCGTGCTCCAGGCTCAGTACAAGGTGATATTAACCAATTGTGTTAGGATAGGCACAGCCTATTCAGGTGTAAGTGTCAGCTCCTCTCTCCCATTCTGCCCAGGATGGCCGATCAGAATGTGGATGGATCATCAGTCCCACTTAAGCTTCCTTTGTACACAGCTGTCTTGAAAAAAGGCACAAAGCCTAGCTGTCACCCACCCCAGACTTGTATTCAGAGACAGGCCAAGGGGCACAGAATGGTTTAAGTAAGAAAATGCCAACGTTATAAAAGTGGCATTTTCAGACTTGCAATTCAAAAGCAAACTTTACCATAAGTTGTGATTTTAAATTGTGAGTCCAGAGACACCAAACTTGACAAGTCCATCTTTTCTTAATTGAAAATGTCACTTATAAAGTGTAATAAGGTAATCCCAATGTTAAACAATGGGAGCAACAGAGGTTTTCATTGCCAGGGCATGTAAAACTTAAAAGTACATGTCCTACTTTTTAAATACACTGCATCCTGCCCCCTAGTCTTTCCAGGGCCAACCCTTAGAGTGACTTTTATGTGTTAAAAAGGACGGTTTGTGCCTGGCAAAAGGTTTAATTTGCCCAGTTGATATAGGAGTTTAAACCTGCACACACAGGCTGCTGTGACAGACCTGAGACATGTATGTTTAAAGGGCTCCTTAAGTGTATGGCACAATCATTGCTGGAGGCCCACTAGTAGCATTTAATTCACAGGCCCTCAGCACAGGTCGTGCCACTTTACTAGGTAGTTACAAGTAAATGTATTATGCCGATTGGGTGTAAGCCAATATACAATACTTTAAGAATAAAGCACATGAACCTTAGCACTAGTTAGCAGTGGAAAAGTGTGCAGAGTCCCAAAGCCAGCAAAATGGAAGTCAGTAAAACAGGAGGTTTGAAGGCAAAAGATAGGAGGAAAACCACTCCAAAAGTGCCAAGTCCAACAGTCCTACTATGACTTTGCGATATGGGCCATGTACACCCTTTCCAAACTTGACTTTAAGGGTAGCCAAGGAGAGCAGCCAAATACTTCTCTGGAATGTAGTGAGACTTTCTGAGACTCAGAAATCAAATAGTAAAACAGCAGGCACAGTATTTCACTGCCACTCACATTACTAGTTTTAGTAAACAGGAAGTACTTTTAATGCCACCTATAAACAAAATACTACACATTCTGATGTAGTTTCAGCGACAGGATTTTACAATTTCACCTATTACATTAGTTAATCTCCACAACATCTCCAGTGACCCTGTTGAAAGTGAGCCCATAATTCTATCAATGCCCAGGCTGCCGGCGCAAACCGCCTCTTAGTTTCCATTCTGAATAATTACCAAATAAAGAGACGGGCGCTGGAAGCAGGAATCAAGAACAGAGTTTATTTCTCATGAGGAGAGCCAGTCATTTCGGACACGAAACACAGTGTCTTTCGGGAGGTGCTCTAACAAGTGAGCTTGAGACTCTTGCTTTTATACATTGCAGAACATTTGATGATACAATCAGGTCAGTATGTCGCAAAAGAAAAACATTCCTATAATCCTCGTGATGATCCTACTCCACATACGTTCACAATGGGGACCCTTGACCTGCTGATAAGAGGGGAGGGCAATCATGCAGCTGAGTGCTTCGTAGGATGTGTGCGCCTAATCATGGCCCAGGGGGTGGGGTGGCTAGGCATACAATAAGGGCAGTAAATGGTATCTCCTGGCTTAGGCGATGGCCTCGGACATGTGTGGTCAGCTGAACTCGGGGGAAGGGGTCATCAAAGGAGTGGTATTCATGCCTACGTGGACAATCGAGCGCGGAGGGAGGGCTTGTCAATAGAGGGGCATTCATGGAAGGGAAGGGGGTGCTGGTCAGGCGCGGCCGTGACTCTCAAGGACAGGGCTTTGCGGAAGAAGAAGGTTTATGACTCGCTCATATGAGGAGAAGGAGGGGGGTCAGGGTGCATGCAGGGCCAGAGTCGCGCAGAGAGAGAGAGAGAGAGAGAGAGAGAGAGAGAGATCTTATGACCTGTACATGAGAGAACAGGGGCAGTCAGATACAACTGGGGGGGGGGGGCTATGTCAGCTGAGGCGAAGGATGCTTCTTCGAGAGGGAAATAAGGAAGGCCTGGGTCGAGCAGGAGGGTTACCTTTTCACATCAGGATCGCGCAAAGGGAAAGGGTTTCATGGTCTATACATGAGAGAGGGGGTGCAAGATACGCGCAGGAGGGAAGCTGGGGATTCCAATGGGTAGAAAGGCCATGGTGCCTAGAATGGCTGTACATATGCATAGGGGTACGGGTTCTTACTGGCAGGGTGATACGGTCAATAATTTACAGTATCCATGGTGCCCACAGGGAGAGGAGTGGGAGAAGAAGGGAAATGAATGCTGTCTATGTACACCAGTTTCGTCAGATTTCACAGTCGCCCCTTTTTACATAGCAGCAATCATTTTTGCAGCTGATGGCATTACAGGTAGACAAGCATCGTTGACGAATTAGCACTTTGTCGATACTAACATGTGGCGTACAATCATAGACAGTCAAGGTGATGGGAAGAATACAGTACATAGGAAATTACTTTTTCGTTGTGTTCCTGGCAATTAAACGCACTACATAGCATAAATCTTTCTGACTTAAAAAAAAAATATGTGACCAATGAACAGTTTTGACCAGATAGTTGAGAGCGGAATTCAGTTCAATACACAAGATCTCTTCGTCACAGTGTCTTTTATCGGCGAGCCATCACTGGTAGGCTCTAATCCGGGTACTTTCGTTGGCACTGTTGAGCACCGGCGGTGGAGCTATAGGTCCAGCTCGGTTCGATCCTTACGCGTTGCAGGGTGCGGTCAGTCCTCTGCTGTTAGACCACAGTCCTGTTCCCTAAACAGTCCGTTTGGCGGCGCCTTATGCTCGGCACCTAGAGTTCTGTGGCAACACCCTCTTCCCATATAATTGAAGTTCTTTCCTTTGGCAAAAAGTCACGTGGGAAGGTGGGTGAATGTGGTTCAAATAGTCGATAGGAGAAAGAGTGAGCGGAGTTGGGTCAGAGTTCCTGGGACACACAAAAAGGGACCAAGGGAGCAAAGGATAACAAGCAGGCATGCCCATCAATCGGGCCCAAAGAAGGCAGACGGAGACTCCAGGCACACGTGGGTTAGCAGTCGGAGGGCTTCGAGGCGGCCCGTCATTTTTCATTTTCCACGTTGAAATTGCGGTCTCGTCCCGTGCCTTGTTGCTCTGCAGCTCCACCTCTGGTCGATGTCATACGTGTCCCAAGGTCTGCAGTCAGGCTGAACGTCACATCTGACCCATCTCCTCCGGTGATCATGAATCTTTGAATAGGTACAAGACAACGTTTTAGAGAAATGGCAGAAGAAGACATCTACGCATATGAATTCCTCCCTTAATTCTCCGCATTTGAGATTTTATGCTCATCGGTCACAGTCAGAGGTCTATTACCAAGCAGTGCATGTGTCAGCATTCCTACTAAGTCTATGGCAGGTTTATTCATTGTCCTATTTATAACTCACATGAGGATAAATGACATTTCCATCGACTGTGCGTTACATCATATTCAACATTACAGAGCATTTCCCTTCAGAACAATCATATTTTCAGACAGGGCGGGTGTGCTATCGTCGAGAGTCGGGCAAAACAACATTTCCTCAAGGGTCAACAGCTACTCATGGTCATTATGTTTATACCCGGGACAGCAGAAGTCGTTCTATCAAAAATGCGGCGGGGATGCTTCGGGCGCTTGCGCTTGGGTGCAAAGGGGCGGGGCAATCTGGGTATTGGGTGTCAGTCTTGACGTTGGCGCTTGTCACAGAAGAACAGACATAGGATGCCATTGACATACAGTTCCCCTATAAATGGCCAGATTTGGGGGACCTTTTAGTCGTCTTACCTGTCCTTTCTTTCTTAGCCAATTCAAGTTCATTCATTTTGCAGAAAGGAGAGGCAGTAACATGGCGAGATATGCTCATTTTAGTTTCGGTCAATTTCGCTGAACACCTTTGCGTTCAAATACGTATCAAATCAGACTGGTGCCGGTGGGGCACAATTTTACCAAATGAGGGAGGAACAAATAGGGAGACTCTCATAGAGAGTGAGAGTCGTCCGCAATCTAAACGAGCCATTCGGTACACGTATGACATGAAAGGAGAGAGAGAGAGAGAGATAGAGACAGAGATAAAAAGGAGCGGAGAGAGAGAGAGAGATAGGGAGAGAGAGAGACAGAGAGACGTGTACGAAAATAGGTCATTTAGTGCGCTCACAACACAGAACGGCAAAGGTCAGGTGACCTATAGATACAGACAGAGGGGAGACATAAATTCGTACGTTACATACACACAAACTCAGACAGGGAAGACGGCACATATATTACGCATGTACAAGACATTCACGACAAGACAGGAAACAATTGTTAGTCTACAAGATCTGTTTTTATATTTTCTACATATCGTTACTATCCTATTTATCTACGTGCTTAGCTCTTTCTGCCCTTCCCCCCTTTCCCTTCTCGCTTGTCATGCCTGCGAGCGTTCCCAATTACCAATACTCACACCTCGGTTGGTCGATCAGAAATTAACCTGGTTGCGCTAGTTACCCATGGTTGGATCTTAAACCATTTTTCTGTTCCCTCCTGTGGTGGGAAGTTCTCCAGGCCAAGGCAACGGCAAATATTGATCGGGAAAACAGTCGGACAGCTTGGCTATATCTGCAAGAGTGTGAGAAAGGGGGCAGTGCATTTTGAACATCGGCAACATTTCTAACTTCCTAGGCGGGCGGTGCCGTGGCAACCCTTACCCGTACAATTTTTCTTTGTCCTTTCCCTACCTAGTCAAAACGTCCAGTTACATTATTTTACGCGTCGTTTCTAGTTAATTCTTCTTTGTCATTCAGTACCTGTCCAGTCTCTATGTCAGTCCATCCTCCCGTTGCTATGCTCTAAGGAGGAACAGTCATGTTTAAGTCTACGTCTTTTAAAAACTTTTATTTGTCATAAGGACCATATTCATATTCCCTTCTTCCCCTTCTCATCGGCGGTTCGGTCGTCGTTCATCCTTACATCAGCCAGTGTTCCGACGTGACCTGCAGAAGGGAGGAGAAAGAAGGGGTGGGGGGGCAACATTCAAAACCTCATCAACGTGCAGTAATCCGGAAATGCTTTACCTACCACATACTCGACCTATTTCCACGTAGTGCATTTCCCTACCATCACGGCGTTTAAGCCCAGATGGACCAGAAAGGTCAGACAGATAATCATTGACGATCTGCGTGACATGAGCTACTTGGTCGTAACCCCTTTCGATCGGGTACAAGGGTGGCGGTCAGGTGGCATTTCTGTGGTGTCGTTTTAGGGCTTCTAAAGCTCCTTTCCGGCTGCCTGTGAAACATAGTGTGGTTGCTAAATATCGGGTCCTTTTTAACCTTTTACCTTCATCATACTTTCTCGTTGCTCACAGTAGTAATACATTCAAAACTCATTAATGCAACCGCTACAACTATGCTTTCGTTTTAAAAATACTTTTAATAAAAAGTGTTGACACATAAATACAGGCCTACAACCCGGTGGACTAGCCACGGAGCAGATTGGAACTGTACATGGGAAGAACGAAGCTGGTGGCAGTTCATTGCATAAAGTGCGGCAGTGCAATAAAATCGTATTAAACTCCCCTACAGAGCAAGCATGATGCATGTCAGTAATTCATCTTTAATAAATTCATAAATACATTATCCAATGTTCATTCATTACCTTAAATTACACCAATGCATTTTCCAACTCATAATCGGTACCCACCCTAAGTCAATTCATCGTCCAAGCACATACTCAATATCCTTCATATCTACTTTCATTATCCAAAACGTTATAAATATATATATCGGGGTAAAAAGCTTGCGTAATCAGGGTGCAACAAAGTTCATTAAAAACATCTCATTTTGCGTCGGCGCCATTTTGGGTGGGGTCAGGCAAGTTCTAGCACAGTCAGAGTGTCTCTAGTCTCGCAAGGTTGGCCCAGAACTTTCCATTGGCAGTTCAGAAAGTCTCGTGCAATGTGGTTAACAGTCTAATCAATATGGACCATGAGTCAAAGAATGGGAAGGGCGGCAACAATTTTCCTACCGGGTCATTCTGGTGTTCCTCCGGAACTGAACAAGCCTGTGCCGTGGCGGCATTTTAGCCATTTCCGATCCGAGTCTGGTGCCGGCAGGAGCAGCACCGCTGTCGTGGTTCCCAGTGAAGGGGACGGGGGCACCCATGCAGGGGGTCGGGAGCCCCCCGGCTCTTCTAGAATCTTCAAGGTCGAGGAGAGGCGATATGGAGCGAGTGCCCGTCCTGGGCAGAAGACCGCTTTTTGATGTTGACCCTCTTTAAGCAAAGAGTGTTGGGGTGTCGCTGGAAGCCTCCACCTGGAGGGAGGTGGGGGAGGGTCGTTCGCGCCACCTCCCCCTTCCAGCGACCCCGCGCCGTTCTTCGGCTCCATCGTTCTCGACATCGGCCGTGCCAGCCATTGATGATGGGGGGGGGGGTGGTCGGCGGCTGAGGCAAGACAGCCCCCCCCCTCCCTTTTTGACATGTGGCGGGACTACCTGATTCTCCAGGGAGCCCGAAATGTGGCGGGACTGCCTGTACCTATGAAGGCGACGGCATGCGGTGAATTTGGCATCTGGCGGGACTACTTGATTCGCCGCCGTTCTTGCCTTGGCTTCGGCTCTGGACCAGCAGGCGATGGCATGCGGCGAATTTGAAATGTGGCGGGACTACTTGATTCGCCGCCGTTCTCGCCTTGGCGTCGGCCTTCGACAAAAGCCGGATCGGGTGAGAGAGAGGGGTGGTCGGTGGCCGAGGCAAGACAGCCCCCTCTCTCCCCGCGGCCTGCAGGGCGGCAGAAGAGAGAAGATGGAGAGGTCCTTGTCATCCTTTGGACCGCCTGCCCAACATCATCTCCTCCTGACCGTGGCCAGGCGAGTCCCTCGTGCCTCCAGGCCTCGCCTTCCGGATGGGCGTAACCGCGGACCTGTTGCACTTCGGGAGCTTCCGGAATGGGGGTAGGTCCCTATTGAGTTGTTTCTATTTCATGTGACCGTTATTTGGGCGGGGCGGGCAATGAGGCAGACATGTTGGGAGCAGGAACAGGCAGTGAAACCTAGCTACCTCGTGGCTGTGCTCTGCTATCAAATCTTTTCGCCATTTTACTTTTCTTATTACGAACTATTTCTAATGTTTCTTATTTTTGGTGAAGTCAAAAGCTCATCAGGGGGTTACTGACTTAGCCTGATTTCCTTTTATTTTTCTTTCTCTTCCTTAGCGTGTTTCGAGCTAAAGCTTTCTGTTAGTAGGGAACGGTGATCACTTCATATTTTTTATGTGTCCTTTTCACTAGGGGGGTACATCTGGACGGACCAGACGAGTCCCCTCCAATAAATGGTCCGGGGTGGAACGAGATTATCGATCAAAAGGGGAACATATATTCCTTCATTAGGGTATCATCCTGGACAGACCGAGCGATGTACTTCCACTTACTAGGGTAGCCTCCTGGACGGACCAGTCGGTCTATTTCTATTAAATGGCCCATGAGTAGAGAGCATATGTCCTCCATAAGAGTAGTCTCCTGGGCGGACCATACGAGCTACCCCACAATAACCAACCAGTGGGGAGTGGGTAGGACTGACGAATTCACAAAGGGGCATAACCTACCCTTTTCTACTTGCAAAGACAGAATATTTCTATTTCACGTTGTTTGCAAATAGAAAATACCTCAAACGAACCAATTCCTGAGACAACAATGTCCAGGCAACCAACCAACCAATGGGTAGAAAAACAGGCATGACGGATTACAACGGGGACAAATGTCTGCATTACCTGCCCTTCGCTATCCATAAAGGGGACAGAATATTCCTATTCGTCTCTGTTTGTGGACAGGGAAGATCTCAAAGAGCAACAATCGATTATTAATCGACTTCAAACAATTCAGTGGGGAGAAAAGTAGGCATGACGGATTACAACGGGGACAAAAGTCTGCATTACCTACCCTTCTCTATCTGCAAAGAGGGACGACGTTCCTATTCGCCGCTGTTTGCAAACAGAGAATGTCTCGTTCTCAAAAGAGAACCAATATGTCAAGTAGCCCTCAAAGCTAAATGAACCAATACCAACCAATACAATATCAGTATACAAATACCGATTTCAATACAATCAATCAATCAGGTGGATAGAACCACCCTACCAATCAGGCGTAAAAACACCCTACTTAATCTTACCCGGACCGGACCATACGGACAGTTCTTCGTCTTCCTCCTCCAGCGCCTGATTTTTCTCTTACTCCATGTAGCATTCCTGTGGGATTCCAGTCAGGACAATAGGTCACTCAAGAGAGGTCCTTTCAGAATTGGTGAAGTTCTGTCGATCGGCAGCCGGGCTAGGGCCCTCTCAAGGCAGGTATACTCCGATCATTTTAGACGTTCACTTCTTCATCTGGATCTCTCTTACCGAACCCTATGTCACTGATGGGCCCCACGTTGGGCGCCAATTGTTGAAAGTGAGCCCATAATTCTATCAATGCCCAGGCTGCCGGCGCAAACCGCCTCTTAGTTTCCATTCTGAATAATTACCAAATAAAGAGACGGGCGCTGGAAGCAGGAATCAAGAACAGAGTTTATTTCTCATGAGGAGAGCCAGTCATTTCGGACACGAAACACAGTGTCTTTCGGGAGGTGCTCTAACAAGTGAGCTTGAGACTCTTGCTTTTATACATTGCAGAACATTTGATGATACAATCAGGTCAGTATGTCGCAAAAGAAAAACATTCCTATAATCCTCGTGATGATCCTACTCCACATACGTTCACAATGGGGACCCTTGACCTGCTGATAAGAGGGGAGGGCAATCATGCAGCTGAGTGCTTCGTAGGATGTGTGCGCCTAATCATGGCCCAGGGGGTGGGGTGGCTAGGCATACAATAAGGGCAGTAAATGGTATCTCCTGGCTTAGGCGATGGCCTCGGACATGTGTGGTCAGCTGAACTCGGGGGAAGGGGTCATCAAAGGAGTGGTATTCATGCCTACGTGGACAATCGAGCGCGGAGGGAGGGCTTGTCAATAGAGGGGCATTCATGGAAGGGAAGGGGGTGCTGGTCAGGCGCGGCCGTGACTCTCAAGGACAGGGCTTTGCGGAAGAAGAAGGTTTATGACTCGCTCATATGAGGAGAAGGAGGGGGGTCAGGGTGCATGCAGGGCCAGAGTCGCGCAGAGAGAGAGAGAGAGAGAGAGAGAGAGATCTTATGACCTGTACATGAGAGAACAGGGGCAGTCAGATACAACTGGGGGGGGGGGCTATGTCAGCTGAGGCGAAGGATGCTTCTTCGAGAGGGAAATAAGGAAGGCCTGGGTCGAGCAGGAGGGTTACCTTTTCACATCAGGATCGCGCAAAGGGAAAGGGTTTCATGGTCTATACATGAGAGAGGGGGTGCAAGATACGCGCAGGAGGGAAGCTGGGGATTCCAATGGGTAGAAAGGCCATGGTGCCTAGAATGGCTGTACATATGCATAGGGGTACGGGTTCTTACTGGCAGGGTGATACGGTCAATAATTTACAGTATCCATGGTGCCCACAGGGAGAGGAGTGGGAGAAGAAGGGAAATGAATGCTGTCTATGTACACCAGTTTCGTCAGATTTCACAACCCAACCCAACTCTTAGTATACCCCCAATATATTTGGTGACTTAGCAGAGATAAAAAGTCATAGGCAATGATTAGACATAGGTGCAAATTCACTAAGTGATCACCATGTCAGGTAATCTATAAGATAGTCCAATTAATGGTTGAGCAAAAATGTTTGTTGTGACAAATGTTAACTTCCAAATAGCATTCTTATCTTTGTGTGATCATGACACAGTCTCTCAGTCTAACTGTTACCTATTTAAACTGTGATGCAGCTTAGTGAAACAGGGAATGGTGAGCTTGCTGAGTTCACACTATTGGTATATTTGTATGCGGTGCAGGACCATGGATGTTTGTCTCACTCCTTGCTGGGGCTACTGGGAACAAACAGAGAGGCAAGCCTGATTGGCAGTTGCTCCTATTCAGCAATTGTGGTTTCCTAGCCAGGAGCAGGTCTTCCTCTATGGTGGGGATGTTTGGCCCTGGCTATGCTGAGGTATATGTTGAGGCAATAGTATTACAATTCACTCCAGGCCTCGGTGAAGTGGCACCAGACAGCATGGTGTTGTTCGGGTATATAATTATTTCTTGCCAATAAGCCCACCAGGGGCCTCATTTATGAACAATGTTATATCGCTGGTTGAAAACAGTGATGCAACACTTTTCATTGTGCCCTCCTTGCGACACCTTGGATGCACCGTATTTACAGCACAGCACATCATGTCACAAAGATTGACCGGATACGTCAGGAATCCTGACGTATCTGGTGGCGCAGTAATGACACAATTCTGGAGTGTGTCGGAAAACAGACACAACTCCAGCAATGTGTCATTACACATGGGCAAGTCTCATGTAAAAGGCCCACATCAATCCTTGCACCTGCTGTGAAGCAGGCGCAAGGATTTGACGTAGTGAACTTGTAGAAGTGGTGCAGTGAAATCTCACTTCTACAAGACTTTTTTTACGGGAGAATGCCCACCCTGCATACATTAGACCTGATGCAGCGCAGGGGTTTACAAAGTGAAACACATGCCTAGATGAGTCTCTTTATAAATACGGCGCAGTGGGGAGCATTGTTTACGCCACCGCAGCGTCATAAAAAAGTGATGCAACAGTGGCATAAGGCTTCATAAATAAGGCCCCGGGTATGTGGGTAGACTGGGTGATCGCTCACAACTTGGGTCAGTACTAGGTGTGTCAAATTTGCATAACTTACTTGAGTACATGAAATTTCAGCAAAATTACACAGAAAGCAAATGTCCTTTAGCACCACATTTAATGTGAAATACGCAAAATGCGTCCTCGAACTGTGCAGCATATACACATCGAAAGGTATTAAACTGTCTCAAAGCATAGTTTTTGTACTAGAAGTGTTATTTTCAAGTACAAAACCTATGCTTGGCGGAATGTACACATCCACAGTTGTGAGTTGCTACATGGCAGCCTAAAGTGTTCCAGAACAGGGATAGAGAAACACAGAGCTGACAGCATCACTATATCATAGCAGATATGACAGTGTTTCACTGTTTTGCTATTCGACTATGGTTGCTGTGTTGCACCAAAAGTAAATAAATTGGCCCTAAATATCACAATCCCCAAACACAGCTTTTCAAATAAATGCATTTTCAGAGTATATTGTTTTCTGTGTCCACCACCATGTTCCTTAAGAGGGTCTTGTGGTGTACAGTAAAGGCACTTGCGCACTAGGTGGAGCTTTCAGGAGGCACTATGATGTATGCACTAGTTCATCCCAGAGAAAAGTGAGTGGGGAATGGAAGGCAACCTCCTTTATCAAGTTAAGAAAAAATAAAATGTACCTTTGAGAGTATGAGAAGACTATGTACAGCACCACCAAAAAGGGGAGTGCATGAATGTTTGCCTAATAGTGCTGTATGGATGTCAATTAGTGGTCACCAGGAGTGACACCTAGACCACTCTCCCCTTGCGACCTAACTCACTGCCCTTGGGATCTGTGTGGTAGTGCTTGCAAAGCTAGGAAAAAATTAGCATTGGCAATGCCAATAGGTCTGGCTTTAAAGCAATGTTTCATAGTAGTGAGTAATGTGAAGTAAATATCGTGGGAATCGATATGTCTTTGTGTGGAAGCAACCAACTGTACAATAACATTGGTGTAGGTTAAAAGGTCAGGTGACATATGCACGGGCATGCAAGACATGAAGATCCATGTAGGCTAATGACTGCCCTCCTCCCATCTGTCCTGCTGCCAGAGAATAAGAACATACATTATCTAGTTATCTAAGCCACTTTAATAGCATTGCAATGTCATGTGTTTCCCCCTGAGAATTCATGCTCAGGCAGCTGCATAAATAAAGAAAATGAATACAGCTATGTATAGGGAAAACACTTTTTTGTGAATGGACACAACTTCCACCCAATCAAAGCATATATTCCTGGCTACCATTATGTTGGCGCAGCCTAAGTTACCTCCTGGTGATTCTCCCATAATTGTCTTGCAACAGCTGCAATGTGAAGCCAGACAATAAACACAGATTTTTAAGACACATGATGCTTATTTTCTCTTTGGCTGAGATTTTTTCCACTCAAACTCCACAGAGGCTGTGTGTAGCATGCTCATTGATGTCACCATAATGTCCCAGTTTTAGCTGAGAAAGTTAATAATTTAATACTTTCTGTTGCCAATCTACTTTCTTTTTCAGAAAAATGTAGGTCCCTTCAGGGAGTAGGAGGGGACAGGTTTGTTTTTAAATCATAAACCAACAACAAAAGACCCTGGCCACAGGACGTAAACTTGTGTCGGTTACTAGAATAATAGAACAGTCTGTGTGTACTGATAACTATTATAATCCCCTACATCTTTTATGTATACTCTTGAGGGGACAATTCACTGCACCTCGCGCATAGGTTTCTAAATTCAAGCTAAAAGGCCAATCTTCCTTGACAGATACACAGAACACCAAGTCAATGCTGTCAGACACCTCTAATCAGTACCAGGCATCCACACCGTCAGTGTTGGACCTATTTCTGCTTAGAAAAAATGTGCGAGAAACAAATGACACCTCACGGAAACACCACCAACGGGGTAACTGGTATGTAATCTCCAGTCAGGCCCCTGTCTCATCATCGGTTGTCATTCGATTCTCAAAGAAAGAAGAAGGAAGGTGTCCAAACCAAACAACAAAAACGTGCAACAAACAGTGGAAGCAGAAAGCATCTGCTAGTGACAAACACAAAACATAAATTAGTGCATAAAACACAGCATCCAATTCCCTTCAATAACTTTATTCGTAGAGAAATGGATGTCTGCTGTTAGGATAAAAAGGCTGGTAGCTATTCATGCATACCATTACCTATTGCCAATGCCGACATGTTTCACTGCCACAACAATTTTGGCAGATTCATCAGGGCTGCACTATATGCTGCCACTCCACTCTTGGACACTTGTTCTGTGTTAACTGCCAAGGAAACAGGCACATGAAAAAAGTTAAAAACATGTAAACACACCCATGGATTGCCGTATATATTTAAAGCCATATGTGAACATTATTTACCCAGAGACAGCCTGATTGCTCATACCGGCCGCCTGGGGATGAAAAGGGGATGCAGAAGTCCTCCAAACGTGAGTCTCCGCCTTCACTTAGCTTGTAGCATTCTGGCGGTATAAAAACAAAAGGAATTGCCAGCTGTCAGGAATATTCTAGCATCGCACCTTCGTATTACACCTCCCAATGACATCCACGCTCTGCTGTGAATTCGCATTGTTTTCTGCCATGGAATTTTACTGCGTTTCTCGTTGTCAAGGGGCCTTGCAACCACACATTCATGCTGTCGAAAGGGACCACCCATCCATACTTTTCACCCAGACATGCTGGTTTAGCTAGAAATGCTTCCTTAACAGCATTGAATGTTCACCCATGCCATTAGCATATTTATGATCAAGAAAGGGGTGTCATTGTATAAAACCACCAATTGCGCAATAAACGATAATCCCAGGTCGCCAACACTCGCATTCGGTGTAGCCAAGCCATACCTATTGCAGAAGCACGTTCTCACACCAAGTACCTCAATTGAACGCTGTGTTTAAAAACAAGGCGGTCACCCCTTAGGCCCCAGTCTCAAGCACTCCGACCCCCACCCAATACTTCTCACCGTGGAATCGAGTTTCGAGTGCTTCGTCTCCTTCTCACTGTCTTTGCTCCCGGGTCCCGGTGAAATACAAGATCGCATATGCGCACGCCCCCTTCAACAGGTCTCGTGTATCATGTACTAACCTGGCGGCCATCTTAGAACGATAGTGTAAACAGAAGGGATATGGCCCGTGTTAGTGACAAAAAGCACCAGGAACTGTGCATCTAAGTCACTATCATTATTTTATCGTTACTCTCATACCTGCAGACAAAGGGTTGCCTCCACATGTTCAAATAGTCAATTCCATCCAATTAAAACACAATCAAAGGACCCATTATTGGGATTGGCAGCCATCTTAGACTAGTCAAGGTATGGGATAAAGCGTTTCTTCAGCACTAATGCCATGTTAGACTACAAACTAGACAGGCTACTGTTTGAAAAACAGAGCAGAACATATGTAGTATGTGCCTAGAGGACATTCCTTTCTTTCATCTCTCATCAAGAAAGACAAAACTGTTGTAGCTAAAAGTAAAGTAAATACAGCAGGTGTTGTACAACTCCTCCATTGTTCTTAAACCGGCTGCACAATACAAGTAGATACCAAGGGGCAAAGGAAAAAAGGGGCAACTCGGGACGCCCATAAGCATAGTCCCTGCCAACTACAGTATGTGTGTCACACTGTCCTATCTGGACAAATAGCTAACACTCCCTGGTAGCAGTGAGGGGCGACTAGAAAAGGGAACAAGTAGCTGCAATGCTCAACCAATTACAGTTTAATTCTATTCCATTCAATAATTTCATTTGTTGGTTGAGCATTGCAGCTACTTGTTCCCTAAAAGGAGGCGATTTGGGAGCACAGAGGTCGCCTTGGATGGCAACGGTGCGGCGCCCGCCATCTTACCTAACAGCGGCGGTGCAGAGGCATCTATCGCTACAAGGCGCAGTTCCGCTCTTTTGAGGCGGGAGTCTAGACCTGAGACACTGGCAAAACCTACAGGGCAACAGAGTGGTTACGGTGCAGTGAACACTATGGGACTGGTGATCCAGGTGCCAAGATCTGCGGATTGTCACAGAGGAGATGGGTGGCCATCTAGGCCCTGCTGGTGGCCAAAATAGCTCCGGGCCCAGCTAGGCCTCCGGCGGAGCGGTGTGCACCGGGCGGTCCACACACATGCTGCCCTCTGCCTGTCATCAGCCCAGGAGTTCTTGCCTGAACTGGCCCAGAACTGGAGAATGGTGGAGGCCCAGGAAACCAGCTTGGGGCAGATGAACTGTAATACAGCCAACAGCTTGGTGAGAGCCCTATCAGCAGATTCCTCTTGTCTTGAGGGCAGCCGGCAGAGCGCTTCCCAGGAGGAGCTGCTCAGGCTTGGGGTAGACTGGAGACTGGCCCTTAGGATTCCACCGTCTCTGGGAACAGGCGGTGCCTCTGATTGCAGCCACTCCAAGATACAGGATTTCCCTCAGATACAGGGTTTCCCTCACGGCGGCGGCCCGTGCTTGATGCACTACCCGAGGTGGAAGACAGAGAGCCCCAGAGATTGAAAGTCATTTCTGGCGGAGCACAAGGGGAGTCCAGCCCACAACTGCCCTGATGCACACAGAGGTGGTTATATCACTGGCCCTACCAGCAGCCTTTCAAAGACTGAAGCAGAGGAATCTGGAGACTATGATTCAGGCAGTGACATCAAGCCAATTGGGGTCATACATTTAGGTGGCACTGTAATAGTGGAGAAGGAAGCCTCAGTCCAACGAGGCTGCCCATCATTAGAACAAAGGTGCGACTCCAGTCCTAGCGCGACCGCAACAAAAGAGCACGCAGGGGAGCAACAAGGGTGTACATTCTTCTCCTGGAGGGTACTGGGGCGTACTGCTGGGGTGGTGCTCGAGACGGTCTTAAGGCGACCACAGGGTTTAATAGATGTTCGGTCACCAGCCGAGCTCCCATTGGCCTGGGTCAGCATAAGGTCTGCTGCCCATGCAATGAAGGACAGGACCCTGAAAGACATGCTGCTAAAACAATTTGGGGCTTCTAGTTCAATGAGCACCTCACCTGTAGATGAGAGACTGGCAAAGACGATGGAGGGGGTGATGGACTGGCCACCAAGGTCTTTATGATGGAGCTGTGCTCCGCTCTCTAGGAAGACATCCAAGACTTGAAGGGACAGCTTTCCACTGATTTGAAACAGCTCATGTGCGATATTGAGGAGGTGGGTGAATGAGTGGCCACTCTGGAAGAGCATGATGCGAGCAGGGAGGAGGAACTCCACATGATGCAACAAGACATGATCCGCCTGCAGGAGCAGCACCTGGAGCTACAAGCACACGCAGAAGATCTCGAGAATCGCTCTCGGAGAAACAACGTACGGATCCGAGGTGTGCCTTGGTGGGCGGAGAGACGATTTTAGGTCTTACAACTTGTTCTGGGCGATGAGGACAATAAAGACATGCTGATGGACCGGGTGCATAGTGTGGGCCTACCTAGAGGGGATAAGGCCCCACCACTGAACATTCTAGTCTGTGTCAATGATTTTAAGCTCAAGGAGCAGTTAATACGCAAATCTCGAGAGTCCCAGCCCATTCAGTTCCGAGGCCATAACCCTGCGATCTTTCAGGAACTGATGGCGTCAACCTTGATTAAGAGGCAAGAATTTAGGATTGTTACCTCCCACCTTCGTGAAAAAGGGATTCTGTATTCCTGGGGTCATCCCTTTTGCATCCTCTTTAAGCATCAAGGAAAACTGAGGCAGCTTCGCACTCTCAAGGACGCGCTTGAAGTGCTGGGATTGGAGAGTTCTTCGGTGGCAGAGCATGCAGAGGGACCAAGAGAGCATGCTGCATGGAGGTCCTCACACTGGCAGCTTGTCAGCAGATCTGCCTCCAAGCTGAAACCAGACCCAGAGACGATGGCCAAAGAAAGAGAGGCAGTTCTCACTACACTGTCTCAGCCTCCAGAGCGACCGATCTCCCCATGATTTAGATAATCGAATGCTCGAGAATGGATTCCTTGGAGAAGTGCCGGGGGGCATGTGAGGACGCTTCACGATCCCCACTATCAAATGTTCTCTTGCTGCTCGCTGAAGATTAGGTATTCCAACACACAACTCCTCAACCGAGCCATGACCCCCATGGGTTTTCCACTACAGACACACTTTTGTCCTTCTATGTTTCAAAGGGTTGGGTCAATGGAGGGTTTCTTATTGTCCTTGAATGTTGCTGTTTTTCTTTTTTGGGGTTTCCGCAACAGTCAATACACATCGGATGTCTCCTTACCGGTTCACAACTGCTCTTGGGGCACTAGAAGGCTAGAAAGTAGGATAAGTGTGTTTCCTGCCATAAGATCCCCACCCGCCCCCTATGGGTAAGACTCTAAAAATTGTAAGTCTTAATGCTCGGAAATTGAACAAGCCTGTGAAGTTAACAGACAATCTTTTCATTGCTAGAAAACTCGGATGGGGATATTTGTCTTCTGCAGGAGACCTACCTCCTCTCTAGGGACACTGCACATATGTGCTCTAGACGCTTTCCGCAACAATTCTGTTCCTCTGGCAAGTCCAAGAAAAATGAGGTTGCAATCTGTTAGAAAGTGGTCCTGATTTTTTGCTTTTTGGGCACCTATTTGTTGAGCTTTTACTGTGGGGGAGCCTCATAAGTTGGGACTCATCAACAGTGAACTCATGATGAAAGAGACTGCATGTGGATTTTACTGGTGTCTCTCTATCTTGACTAGGCTGCTGCACAGCAGCTGGAGTATTGGGCACTGGGCTGGTTACATGCAGACACATGTGTACATGTGTGTGCACATGTGTATGGGCTGCGCAGGGGAGATTCCTGGTGTGCGCAGTCCAAGAGCTGCTACAAAGTGAATGGTGTGGCAGGATTCGAGCAGAATTGGGTGGTGACATGGAATAATCTTTATACTGTAGGAAGAAACATGCCAGGGATAGTCAGTGTGCTTTACAGTG
Organism: Lissotriton vulgaris; assembly: GCF_964263255.1. NCBI lineage: Eukaryota > Metazoa > Chordata > Amphibia > Caudata > Salamandridae > Lissotriton > Lissotriton vulgaris. Next base: position 1,122,707,745 of record NC_141687.1, read on the forward strand.
TTTATTCCATTATTCTCTTATGGGGATAGGGAGCACATGGGCTATTTTTACTTTCCTAGGGCCTACAAATTCCAGACACGCACCAAAGTCCACTGTAACCTAAGTGAGAAAAAGTATTCTGCAGAGTCCAGTCATATTTGTACTGCTTTTGGGTCATCCAGAAATGTTATATTTCTCTGAGTCAGCTCATAACCAGGGCCTGGCTGAGGGCTGACCCCAGCAGCCTGGATTGATGACCTTCCCTCAAAGGAGAGAAGATGGGTGAAGCTACAGGCTAATCCATCAGCAGATGTCACTGGGTGCCAGGCACCTAGCTGCACAAGGGAGAAGGCAGCTCTGGGGAAGGGGCTTTCAGGGACCGTGTGGCAGGAGACCCTGGACGACGCCATCTTGAACCAACCCGGAGGCCTGGGCAGGAAGGAGGGAGCAGGGGCAGTAAAGTGATGTGTCACTGTTTGATAGGACAAATAGAGACTTCCTGCCAGCCCCATCCCCAAACTTTAAAAGGATTTGCACAGGAAGAGAAGCTCTCTCTGGAGTGTGGTCTGCTGAGGCAGAGGGTGCTGGAGCCTGGCACAATGGGCAGTTGTAAGGAGGAACCCCTGGCTGAACAATGCCAGGAGAAGAGACCAGGACCAGTGCGCAGAATCAGGAGCCTCTGCGCAGGAAAAAGAGAGGCCCAGGAGGAGAGCCAGGCGAAAGGGTGGTGCAGAGAGCCAGTGAAGACAGCTCCCTGCTGAATCCACCCTCCGTGTGACCAGAAGGGCGAAGGAAAGTGCTCCCTGTGACTGGGGTGCGCCACCAATAGCAAGAAGATTCCAAGATCAGAAACTTGGGGCTGAGATATGTCCCCTAGAAGGTAGGCAACCTCTGACCTCTGCCATGACTGGCGACGAAGCGTGTGGGGCTCCGCCGCCGGTCCAAGGTGGGCCACGGGGTGGGTCAGGTCCCGGGGGCTGCCCCCGCAAGAAGCATAGCAGGAGAGCGCCATCGCACTCCCTGTGAAGCTGGTAAAGAGGGGTGCCAAGAGCCCACCCTGGCCCCCGAGAAGAACTGGAACAGGGGAGCGCCATCAAACCCCCCTGGGAAAAGTGCCAGGGGCCCAGGATCCCAACTCCGTGCAACGTGTGCAGTGAAAGGAGAGGGCAGCACCATCGCGCCCCCGTAAAGAAGACTCTGGGGCCTGGGATCCCAACTGCGGGCCCCGCCGAAGCCGGGGAGCGCGGTGAAGATTGGTGAGGTGGGGGGCCAGGAGCTCACCCTGGCCCCTGTCGGAGAAGTTAAGGTGGGGAGCAGCGGTGCGCTCCCCATGAAGAGGAGGAGGGGGCCAGAGACCCCATCTCTGGGCCCTGAAGTGTGGGAGGAGGAGGGGGAGTGTCGCTGCAATCCCCGGTGGCTGGAGGAAGGTGGGTGAGTGTCGTCGCACTCCCCCGAAGACTCGCGGGTCCAGCTGCAGCCGCAGTGTCTTCCTGCTGGAGCGGGCAGACCAGAAGAGCAGGGCTAGCTCCCGCGACCGTACACAAGGGTGTGGGCCAGATCGGGAGCCTGGGTGGGACCAGGCCCCCGTGAAGAGGAGGAAACAAGACGGGGCGTCCAGGTGGGACCAGGGCCCCAACGAGTGATGGAGGTGCAAGAGGCCCGCATGGGACCGGGCCCCCAAAAAGTCAAAGGAGCAGTCGGGGGTGGGCTTCCCAAGCCGAAGCCCTCACCTGGGGGTCCGGTGGGACCAGACCCTCCAACAGAGACCGAGGGCGGTAGGAGGCACACATTGCAGCTCTCCTCGAAGTAGAAGGAGAGCCGCTGCTGTGATATTCAAGAGCTCCCATAATGCCTTGCAGACCCCTACAGGCCTGCAAGGGCAAACAGCGTTTCCTCTGCTTCTGGTGGCCCCAGGAGAACGGGGTCACCATCACATGTGTGTACAGCTGCAGGAGCAACGCAGTCTCCCCAGCACTAAACTGGAAGTCCCCCCTAAGTCTCCTGGGGAACTGGAAGAAATAACCCCTCAAGGGCTCAGCCAGCATGTTAACTCTTCCTGGGTTGGAACTTTTGTTCTACAGCTAGACCAGGAGTGAGAAGTGCACCATGGGATGAAGGACTGAGCTGGGGATGTCTGGAGAAGGGCATTCCCTGGAGGTGAAGAGGTGTACTTGCACCTGTAGTGCATTTATTAACGTAATTTCTTTCAGATGAACTGAAGGTCACATGTGTAATGTGAAGTATTTGTGTAAGGTGATGTCATAAGCAAAGTGGGGTTTTGTTGCTGGACATTCCTGCTAGGGTGTCTGGCTGTATATGCTTAATCCTGTGATTTCAACTGTGATGCCTTTAGGGGCTGTGATTGCAACACATTTGAATGTCCAACAAATGTGAGTAGTACTGTCATTGTAAAGTGATGCTCAAACATGTGCTCTTGCTGCTGCTCTCAGGTGGAGAACCCAGACTAGTACCCCTTAAGATGTAGAGGTATATTCTTCATAGTCAGTAGGAAATGCTCCATCAGGGTTGTGTGTCACCAGGACAGCTGTACTATTTAAAATGCTTGTTGAGGTAATGTGGTGGGTTGCCGCTGGGATGATACCAGTGCGCAGGGCTCTCGCTCCAGGTTAGGTTCAACTAATAAACACAAAGAAATGATGGACGGAGTGCTGAACATTGCAAACACTCACCCCAGTCACAGAGGGTCAGACTGATTTGCATATGGCCATGTCTGAACTGGGGTGGCGGAGTGAGCTAAAGAATGATGATGAATTAAAACCAGAGCAGTTGACTGGGGGTGAGTGCTTGCAATGTTCAACACTCCATCCATCATCCCCTTTGGTTTTGCTTTGTTTGACCTAAGTTGGCAGGGTATGCCCAGACTTAAGGACCTTGCTCACTTTGCCACTTGATTCAAGCTAGCCTGGCTGATGATGGCTGATTAGCCAGGAACCGGTCCCAGGATGCTTGTTTCCGGTGCAGGGAAGACATGGTTTAGCAGTTCGGGCTGGACTGTTCCCATGAGGCACAGGGTCAGACTGATTTGCATATGCCATGTCTGAACTGGGGTGGTGGAGTGTGCTAAAGAATGATGATGGATTAAACCCTGATCAGTTGACTGGGGGTGAGTGCTTGCAATGTTCAACACTCTGTCCATCATCCCCTTTGGTTTTGCTTTGTTCGCCCTAAGTTGGCAGAGTATTCCCAGGCGTGGGTCCCTTGCTCACTTTGCCACTGGATTTAAACTAGCCTGGCTGATGACGGGTGATTAGCCAGAAACCGGTCCCGGGAAGCTTGTTTCCAGTCCAGGGAAGACATGGCTTGGCAGTTCGGGTTGGACTGTCACATGATATGAGGCACAGGGTCAGACTGATTTGCATATGGCCATGTCTGACCTGCGGTGGCGGAGAGCTAAAGAATGATGATGGATTAAACCCAGATCAGTTGACTGGGGGTGATTGCTTGCAATGTTCAACACTCTTTCCATCATCCCCTTTGGTTTTGCTAGGTTCAACTAACTGCATTTGGGGGCAAGATGATGTGCATACATGGGAGTGGTAATACTAGACCCCACCCCCTGCGGGAGGGGTGGGGATGTTATGCAATGTTACAAAGTAATTCCAACAGCTTACGTATATTTGTAACTTGGTGCATAGTATTGAATAGTGTGTGTGTTTAATAAATGTACTATTACTTTTATAAAGCAAAGTACAGACTGGACAATCAGTTATTGAGGGTTATTGATGCGCACCTGTAATGGCAATTACTAGCCTACACCACCTCTCTTGAGTAGGCCTCAGACTGCTCTGCAACACTACCCTCTAAAAGTCAGGCGCTACAATTTGGTGTTTGGTTCCCAGTGAAGGACAAATGTAGTCATGTTATTTGTGCTGGCCTCACAGGTACTGCCTCGTATTCCAACACAATCTTAATTGGAACACACTTCCCTGGCAAGGTTGTTGCTACTTCTGCAGAAATAAGGGGGCGCTTGTTGGCAATTCTGATACAATGGAAAGGCACTTGCCTCACACTGGCTTCTCATTATTCGCCTAACTCTCATCGAAAGCTGTTTATTCTCAAAACTTTAAGAGGTGCTCCCATCCCCAGACACAACTATACTCGAAGGGGGGGGGTTAATTTGGTGATGGACACTGTCATGGACCGGTCGGGGGAGAGGTTGGGCCAGGCTGGGGCCTTCTCCTCCCGGTATTGGGATGGCTAGTAGACAACGGGTTTTAAGATGTATAGCAAACTCAACACCCCGGATTAAAAGATTATACCCATTTTTCTGTGGCTCACAAATCATACGTGCAGATTGACCACCTTCTTGCCTTCACCTCCTTAGCGCTCTGGTTAACAGATGCTACTATTGAGTACCGGTGTTTATCTGAGCAAGCATCCCCACATAACTTGTCCAGATAACCCCTCCTAGTTGGCACCTGCGGGAGGGTCCCCTGCACTCACCAGAAACGGTAACTGGCATCAAACAAAAATTAGTTGATTATCTGCAGCTTAATGATGTGAGGTCTGCGTCTCTGTCCATTGTCTGGGAAACCCTGAAACTGGTAATACGCAGCAAATTTATTACAATCTGATTGGTGGAGAAGATGGCCCGGAAAGAAAAGTGACGAGAGTTAGAGCATGGAGTAGCGGAGATGAAGTCCATTCATAAAAGAACAGGGGCACCGGGGGTGTGCGGGAGCTAGAGAAGAAATGGCTCCTCTTGAAATGCTTGGATCTTGACAGAGCGGAGCATGCACTTTTCCTACTACGCCACACATTTTATCTTAGTAGCAACAAATGTGGCAAGCTCCTAACACAACGACTGTGGGCTAAGACACAGGCATCAATGATCCAAGCGATAAAGGAGCCGAAAGGGGAGGAGATTAGTGTGGACTAGCAAATAGTGGAGGCCTTTAGATCCTTTTACCACACTCTCTATACAGGCCAGGACCAATCGGTGCTAGATCCTCTCCTTTATTTGGAAAACTGTGCGGTTTCTCCTCTGCCGAAAGTTACGGCGGACCAACTCGATTTTCTCATTCGCATAGAAGAGGTAATCTCAGCAATATCCCGCTCAAAACTCGGAAAGTCACTGGGCCCAGATGGCTTTTCAGCTCTGTTCTACAAATCCTTCTACATGAGCTAGCTCCCTATTTAACTAAACTATTCAATTCATTCTTGGAGTCTGGAGCGATGATGGACTCTATGTCAGAGGCGGCTATCTCTGTTATTCTAAAGCCCTCCAAAGATCCTATGGAATGCGGATTCTACAGGCCCATTTCTATTCTAAACATTGATGAGAAAATATTCGCTAGTATCCTAGCAACGCGCCTAAATCCCCTAATGGCAGACTTAATCCTCCCCGATCAAGTAGGTTTTATTTCTACCAGACAGGGGGGAGACAATACAAAGCGCCTCTTTCACCTTATGGATAGTGAACAGAGATCACGCAGGCAGGCCTTATTTTTATCCATTGATGTCGAGAAGGTATTCAATAGGGTGAGCTGGGCCTACCTGTTTGACACTCTACGATGTTTTGGGTTTAGGGAGAACTATAATAAATGGATCAAATGGATCTACAGGGCACCCAGGGCTTTTCTAAGAGTAAATGGAACTAAGTCTTCTACGTTCCGGATCTCAAGGGAGACACAGGAAGGATGCCCTCTGTCCCCCATCTTATTCGCCTTATATGGGGAGCCATTGGCACAACGCTTAAGGGACAACCCACAAATTGACGGCCTGAAGTTTGGGGCAGACATTCACAAGGTCAGCCTATACGCTGACAATGTGATCCTCTCGCTCACCAATTCTCAAACCACCCTGCCTGCTCTACTCCTAGAACTAAATCAATTCAGAGAAGTGTTGGGGTTAAAATGTCAATTTGATTAAATCACATATCCTAAACTTCTCGATCCCTCAAGAGGTGGCGGACAATTTACAGCACCAATACCCAGTCCAATGACCCAGCAAGACATATCATACTTGGGCATCCGACTTGCTCCAAACATTGCACTTACTGTAGCTCTCAATTATGCGCCCTTGCTTCAGCACACATCTAAGACAGATTGGATTCCTGGGCGTGTCTACGACGTGCATGGTTTGGGAGAATTGCGGCTGTTAAAATGAAAGTCCTCCCTGTATTCTTTATCTATTTCAAACCATCCCTATGTCTCCGCCACCGAAGGCACTAGGCCCAATACAGTCCCTAATCAACAAATTTGTATGGGGGGGGAATAAACCTCGCCCATCACTATCACAAATGGCACTCCTGAAAAAGGATGGAGGAGTCGAGCCCCCTTTGATTAAAAGGTATTTTCAGGCGTTGTGTCTTCGATACATCGTGGAATGGAACAGACCACTGTCTGGTAAGCATTGGAACTTCATGGATCAGGAGGTGGCTGGAATTAATATCTGGCGTGAAATCTGGTTGTCCCGTAAGCACTTAGCCTGGGGCTTTACTCCTCACTGGTTACATTCCCAACACTGAAGACTTGGGATGTGCTGGCTAGCAAAAATGGCTGGACCACTTTTCTCTCGCCGATGACCCCGATAGTGGACAACCCAGACTTCCCACTGGGTCGGACTTCGGCAGTGTTCCAAAGGTGGAGAGAAGAAGGATACAAGAGACCTGGGTCTCTTTTTGACACAAATGGGTTGATTCCGTTCGCTCAGCTAAAACGTGATTATGGCCTCTTAGCGTCTGATGAGTTTTTATACCACCAATTACATCCCTGGGTGACAGCGTCCTCCTACTATAGTGGGTAGTCCCGGCACTCACGACATTTGAAAAATGGCTAGTCTGTAAAAATGACAAATAACATCTTTCTGAGCTTTACTTACGAATCACGCAGGGCAACGCACAAAGGCTCAAATTCTTTGGGAAATGGAATTGGAGAGGCCACTATCTACTAAAGAATGGGATAATATACTATATCACACACACCACACAGTACACAATACGGCAGGGGCAGAATCCGTTTTTAAGGTTTTCTCATACTGGTATTATACGCCAGCGTGGATACAGAGCTGGGATAAAAGCAAATTTGATCTCTGCTGTGGGGGTTGGGGAATGACAGAAATCTTAGTTAATCTGCTATGGCACTGTCCCAAATTGCAGCGCTACTGGACGGAGGTCCTAGATAACCTTGATGAGGCTTTTGACAGGCCTATGCCTAGATTCCTGGCATATACCATTCCAGGGCTATCGAATCCCCTTACCTTTCCTCTGCGCTCCCTGAAAGGCAGACAAATCGCAATAGCCTATTAGTAACCCGACAAGCCATCTTAGTCCATTGGGGATCAGCCACTGTTCCAGACTTTAATGCATGGCTGCATCGGCTCTGGCTAATCCTCGCTATGGAACAAATGTCCCTGGTAGTGGATCAGAAAGGGGGGTCTTATGCTGAACTATGGGGCCCTTTTTTGCATCTACTATCCAAAGAACTGCGCGAGATCACATGCCCTAAATACCTCCAAATTCTTATGCTGTTGCCGCAGGGCTCCCCTAAATACCCATATAGCAGTTAATAGAGGGAGTACTCACAGACGCTGCATGACTTTCTGACGGGAGGATGTACAGGGAGGGCAGACTGGTGCGGAACGTGAGTGGGGGTTGGAGGGAGGGCGGGTTTTGTTGGGAGTGTCCTTCTTTTATTTTACTTCTGGTTGTAGAAATAAGGACTTAATGCTTGCTACAAATTGACACGCTTATTCCAACACTGCCGGCCCCAGGGTTGTAGGCACTCAGCTGTGTAACTTTGCAAGATATATGCTCTGCCGGACTCTGGATGTAGGCATGAAGCTGTGTTCTTTTTATTATGATTCTTTATGAATCTAATAAAAAGATTGGTTCCATAATAAGTTATTTTTTGTTGTAAGTTTTAGCTTAGTAAGCAGTTGCACAATATAAGTTACTGAAACTGGCATAAAGGTGTGTGAGAAGCATGTAGAGGTAAATTCGTGAAACATTACGAGTAAGTGGCACAGATAAATATGTGCATGCCTTTTATTTATCGAAGGGATTTTTGGCATTACAACACAGTTTGGCAAACCTCCTTAATCTGTTCGATCTGCACAGTTACAGTGCAAAACTTATGTTCTGTAATTCCGCTTATTATGCTAAATGTGAAATTAATTTTCTGAATTGGTGTTACGGGATTGAGAGCATGAAAGCAACATATTATGAAGGGTTGGCGTAAGAAGCACCACATGCTTAGATCAGAACAACCTGAGTATCCAACATATTTATGAATGTATGTGTCATGCTATGGTGTTTATATGACATTTACACTGGTGAATGTAAGAAAAAAAGGATATGTACTCTAATCTGTAGTGGAAAAACATAAACACACCACATTGTGGCCAATAATTCTGCATAACAGTATATTTTATCTCCTTGAAACACGTCAAAATCTGGATAATGTTGTTTTATATCGCACCAGCTACAGCAGTTTTTCTGTTCTGTAGATCGGTAAATAACGTGTGCTCCAGTTATTTATTTTATGAATCTCGTAAAGAGAATGAGTTGGGGAGGACCTGGAGTGGTTCCAACTTGTGACCTTCAAGAAGTTGGCAGTGAGCGCCATCTTAGAGTCTGTTACTTGTTTCACACATACATATTGTGTATACATGCATATCTGTGGATTTTCCTTTTCTATATTATTATGGTGCAGTCCTCTCTAGGAGATGACACCTCCTTCCCCCAGAGGTGTGAGTTAGGTAAACACACCTGCTAAGTGCTTCTGGGAATATTTGCATGCTACATGCTCCTGTTGGCTGCACTGGTGAAGAGGGGGGTGGTATTCCCTCCAGGGCAGAGAGCGAGAACTCTCCGAAGTGAAGTCACACAGCTAGGCCGTAATACGGGCCAAAGAATCAGCACTCCATCTCCCCAAGTTTGGAAAAGCACCTTGGAATTTTGGGGCTTGCAGTATCCCCGCTATAGATATGGATGACAAAACCCAGCGGGCAGCTCTGTGGGATAAAAGGATTCTTGTGATATGGACACTGAGCCCCAATGTGCGCAGTCAAAGTGTACGAGGGGCTCTTAGGAGGAGACACTCAAGACAAGTCACTTGGGACACCATATTATAATAGAGTTACAACTTTCAAATATGTTTAAATATTGCTAAAATGGGAGTTTAGGCCCTCCAAGTGATCATCACTTGAGATCTAATGTGGCATGTACTTGGAAATGTAATTGATTTTTTTTCAATGGGTCCAAGGGCTATTGCACTGTGTATGCCCTTCCTTCAAAATGGGGTTTTGTAGCACAAGGCACTGAATGATTGATGTCAAAAGTAAGAAACGTTATGTATCAATCAGCATCTTGTTTACTTCATTGCAACATTAGTGCTTTCATTTTGTTATGTTTAAGGTGGTTGTTATTTATTTCTAAACTGAAAAGCAGTTTTAGCCACCATAAAAGGCCCAGGACATGGCCCAACACATTTTGCCTTGAGAAGATTCCTTGCATTGTTCAATTTTTATAACAAAGCTTGGTGTACAACTATTAACATGTCTTTTAAGTATGGGCATCTTTCAAATATTGGTACAGCTTTAAAATAAATGCACTGGACTGGATAAATCCATTTTTGGATTGTCACAATAATAGTAAACTAAATCAGGCAGTTAAGAGCTAATATATCATGCTTAAGTTGTTGCTTGTGCATTTTTTTAACCATGTAACTTGTTCCAGTTCATTTCACTGCAGCAAAAAAAATGGAGCATTTTATTTTGCAATATTTTAAAACTAGACAGTACTCAAGTACTTAGGGTCAGATGTACTAATATCAGAAATACCAATTTCCTAATTGCAATCATCTCTGAATCGCAATTAGGAAATCAATATTCATAAAGTACAAAACAGTGTATTGCTAAATCGAAATTCCAAAAAGGTCGCACATCAACCTACCTTATGAATTTTAATGAGGAGGATCACAGTTGGCGACCCATTAGGGATCGGCACCATCACAGGGATAGTGGCCTGCTTGGATCAGCAGACCACCATGTCTGTGACTGACCTTTTAATAAAGCATTTTTTTTTAAATGTAACCTAGTTTCTTAAAGGAAAAATGGGATTTATTTGAAAAAATAAAAGGAAACCTTTAAGTTTTCCATTCTAACAGCAGGCAATCGTTGTTTGGACCATTGCCTGCACTTCAAAAATATTTGGTTGAACGGGATCCAAGGGGAACATTCCCATTTGTGAATAGGTTACCACCACTTTTAAAATGGTAGTAAAGTATTGCTGTTATGCGCTCGGAATTTAGTTGCAAAATATTAATACATACCACGTCGATTCAGCATTTGGGAGAGATGTATTTGTTTGCAAGCCTAAATTGTGATTCGGTAACAAGTTACTCATTCAATCAGACAGGGACTTGTGAATTGCACTTCTCGCCTGTGAGGTTCTCAAGGCCCTGGGGGGCAGGGAATTCGAGCAGCTCCAGCTCATCCGAAGAGCCTTGAGGTTCTTCCTGAACGCTTGCAGTGTCGGAATTCGTCGGATGCTGAGCAGGGTTCGTTCCTGGTCTTGGCTGCAATGTAGAAGAGGCATCTTCCTCCTTTTCTGGCCCTGTGGATGCGGGGTATTTCGGCCAGGGCAAGGTCGGCGGACCAGAGGTTTCTCTTGGTGGCATAGAAGGAGACTCTTTTGTCGAGGAATTGGGGTCCGGTGTTGTGAGGGCTTTGTAGGCGTGTGTGAGCAGCTTGAAAGTCACTCTTTTTTTGATGGGGAACCAGTGGATGTCTCGTAGGTACTGGGTGATGTGGTCTTGTTGTGGGATGCTGAGGACGAGTCTACCTTCAGCTTTCTGGATGGTCTGGAGTTTGTGGAGCAGAGATTGTTTGATTCCAGCATAGAGGGCGTTCCCGTAGTCCAGTCTGCATCTGCTGGTTATGAGTGCGTGGGTGATGGTCTTTCTAGATTCGGGGGATCCATTTGAAGGTCTTGTGGAGTATGCGGAGGGTGTTGAAGCATGTGGAGGATACAGTATTGATCTGTTGGCTCATGGTGACAGAGGAGTCGAATATGATGCTGAGGTTACGTACAGGGTCCCTGGGTGTGGGAGGGTTGCCAAGGGCGGGGGCCACCAGGTGTCATTCCACGTGGAGGGGGTAGATCTGAGGATGAGGACTGCTTTTTCTGCATTGAGCTTCAAGCAGCTGCTGCTTATCCAGTGTACCATGTCCTTTATTCCTTCCTGAAAACTGTGCCTGCTGATGTTGGGTTCATTGGTGAGGGAGTGGATGAGCTGGGTGTCATCGGCGAAGGATACTAAGCTGAGTCCATGTTTTCTGATGATGGTTGTGAGTGGTGCCATGTAGATGTTGAAGAGTGTGGAGCTAAAGGAGAATCCTTGGGGTACTCCACATCTAATCTCTGTGGGTTTGGAGAGGGAGGGCAGGAGTCAGATTTTTTTTTGTTTGACCGGCGAGGAAGGGGCGGATCCTGTTTAGGGCAGTTCTCTATATGCCATCTTCATGGAGTCTGCGGAGTGTGCAGTGTGAGATGTTGAAGGCTTCTGAGAGGTCTATTAGAATGGGGCTGTTGTGTGGCTAAGGAGAGTGCGGATGTCGTCCGTGGAGGCTAGGTGGGCAGACTCGGTGTTGTGGTTACTGATTCACAATTTGGTGTTTCTAGTTTGAAAAAGCATTGTTGTGGTCGTACACATACTTTGTACGTCAGGCCCTTGGTGTGTTGCAGTGTGCAAATCTGTAACTGGCTAGTGTGCATTGCTCTGTCGGTCAGCTCTACTGATGGTTCCACTGATAAATGAATTATGATAACGTACGCAAAATGATGACCATACCTCCCAACTAAGGGTAACCTGAGTGAGTATGTCATGTACAGTCCATTTTACAACTTTCACAATTTGGCAGAATTGGTTGCATGTCAGAATATCATTTACAAAAATATAATCTGACATAAATATTGTGTACTAAGTATTGTTTTAAAAATATTGCCCCGAAGCTCGTTGATTTTGTCTTAATAACTCCAATGGGGTGGTATTCTTGTAAATGATATTTGGAACACAATAGTGTTGTCAGAGTATATTTAATATACAACACTCTGGTACCAATCGCTTGGACTGCAAAAGAATTCACTGATTCCTGACTCATTGACCGCATGTCAAAAGTCACCTGTTGTGACTTCTTGTAATGCCATTTGGTCAATTATCATGTGAAGCTACTTCCTGTGATGTCATCCATAGGTCTAAGTGCATGCAAAGTTATTTCCATGAACCCTGGTATATTTGGTAAATGACTGTCTACAGGGCACAAGTCAGGGAGTATCCTCCGGTACACCAAGCCCACCCGCTATTTTCACAGGGTGGACGCCATCCAAAGTTCAAGAAGTGGGCTCCACTGAAATATACTTTAGTTGTCCCAGTGTAATCTTGAGACACCGGTACATGTTCAGCAGTACTTGCCTGCTGTCTGCTTTTGTTTTGGGCAGCACTGTGCATTATTATTGTTCCCAGGGATTTACTGGCCACACAGAGATCTATGCAGCAAGTGCCTTAACCCCATAAGATATTTTAAAATGTAGACTTTGCAATCACTGAAGCATAAAATATTTGCTGATATGTTTCTCCTGGTTGCCAATGTCTTTGTGGCAGATGTTTTTAAAAATAAATGCATAAATTGAATCCCACATTTTTTGTTGGGGTTGTGTCACTTTTTGGCACACCCCAGACAAAAAATCTAATTTGTTAAATCTCATAAGGCACTCAAATGTACTTATGATAGACTTGCGTAATGTGTGTGAAGTGTGAGGATCTGATGTCACTTATTGTGACGGCACTTTCTGTGAGGTCATGTGTAGAGATGTCACGTCCTATGATGCTGTGATGTCACACGCCATGACATCTCTGCAAATTGCCTAACTCGGTTAGTCCCTCCACTTCTTTTCTTTTTTTAGGACTCTTACCCTGGACTTCTATATGTAGACCATAAAATATTGTAATGGATTAAGCACCTGATGTAGAGCTAGAGAATGTGACCTTCAGATCGCAGGTTTGAACACCAGGGACTGTATTATGGTAAAAGCACATTTTCATTTGTGGCGCAGGGCGCACCTTCAAAAAGGTGCGCTTGGCACAAACAGGGAAAATGCACTTTATTACCATGTATGTGCTGCTCCCCAGGGCAGCCGCGAACATACGCTGCCTTGCAAGCTGTGCATTCAGGTGAAAACCATGGCAGCTGCTTTACAGCCACTCCGTGTTTTCACTGTGCAGGCGGCACCCATCTGCCCTTTTGAAGGGGATTAGAGATCCCCTTGCAGGGGGGTGCTGTCAGTGACTGTAGCCGCCTGCAGGGGGATGTCTGGGTGGTCCACGGGATCCCCCGCCATAGGGCTGCCATCAGGAGGCGCACTGACAGTGCATCACCTTTTAGGTGGTGCAATGTCAGTGCACCTCCAGTGGGATTCTTTGCCCCTGCTCCTGCGTCAGTAATACGGCATGGGCGCAGAGGCAAAGGCAGAGGCAAAGGCAAAGGGATTCTCTCATTTGCATGGGGCACGCCCCCATACAAATGAGGGAACGCCCCCTACAGATAGTGCTGGCACTTTATGTGCACCAGCATTATCGGTATTACAGAAGGAGCCGCACAAGCGCCTGCGGCCCATTCTGTAATACAAAGTGCCTGGGGGTGCACAAAGCAGGCACAAACGCCGTTGCGCCCCCAGGGCTCTCAATGTAATACAGCCCCAGTTCAGCCAACGTACCCTAAATGTCAACCATTGTGTTGGTATCTGTTTTGAGGTTCCGCTCTAGCAGTACTCGTTGCATTATCAGCCTCCTTGCCCTTCTGTAACTGAGAAAGTGAACATCATGCAAATCATGACGTCCTTGCATTAGTAGTAGGGCCTTCGGAAATGTACCCCTTTCCCTGTTCCTTGTTATTGTGCTTTCAGTGCCGTAGAATCTGCGCGGCGACTCGTTTCCGACGGTCTCGAGCGAATTGAGACGAGAAACCTGTCCTTCATCTCTTTGAAAAGGGCTGCCACATTTACATACACTTAGCATGTCCAGCATCTCTTCCATGTGATTATCAAATGTACAATTCAAAGAATTCGTGCTCATCTCCACAGAAGCATCTCAAGGGCTCGCGCTAAGTGAACGTGACGCAGGGTGGATGCAGATTGCGTTCAATCCCCGTGTGTTCCGCATTACAATAAAAGTGAATAAATAAAAAGGTTTTCATCTTCGACGAACTCTGTTCCTAGCAGATATGAAATGGTAGGGCCCTTTCCTACATTTATTGAATCTCAATACTAAAGTGTCACATCAACAGTCTATATGAGAGGCATGTGGCGCGTGCAAGCCTCTAAACCAAGTAAACCGTCAGTTCTCTGGCCCAATGGGGCTTTACGGGGGCGGCCGACCGGAGGGAGGCTTGCCCCCCTGGGGTGTTTTGGGGCCCCGGGAAGGAGAGGGGGGGGCTTGGACAGGCAGGAGAGGGGAGCGAGGCTGTCTTGGGCTGGTTGGGCTGGCTGGGTGGATTTGGGCTGTAGCTGGGCTAGTTTTGGGCTCCTTGGGCTGTTAGTGTATTTAACCAGCCATGTCAGGTCACCATTTTAGGGACAGTGACATGGCAGCTGGGGTTTAGGCAGGAGCGTATTTGTGTTTGGGCAAGAGCATTCTATATTGTGCTTTTAGGCTTTAGAGGGTCTGTGGGGCGTGTTTATGTGGCTCCCGTTATATACCTGTGGCGGCGAAGCGGCAGAGCATCGGCGGTGAGGAGGAGCGCAGTGTTTGTGGCGGTGACCGGGCATTTTGGTGGAGCAGCATGGCAGCCGACGCGTTATCGGACCCGTGGGTGAGGGAGACCTTGCGCCTCCTTGAGGATGCCGGCCGTCTAGACATCGTCAGGAGCGACGTCCGGGTAAGGTCTCCGCGGCGCACTGCCAATAGCGCTGCAGCGGCAGTCATCGCGTGTGAGCCGCCGAAGTCCAGGCCGAGGCGGGAGGAGGGTGTGGGGAGGCGGGGCGGCAAGACGAGGGGCGGCGGCCGGCATAGGAGTGAAGCGGTGGTGTCAGGGGGGGAGGCGAGGGCGAGTAAGAGCAAAGGCGTGCGGAAAGAGGCACTGTTTTTTGTGGGGGGGCGGGGGGGTGCGTCCACGGAGGTTGCGAGTGGAGGGACTGTGGGGGTGGTGGGGAATGGGGCACCGGCGGAGACAGTGGCAGTGGGGGTGGGGGGGCGGGGGACAGAGGGGCTGCCTGGAGTACATGAGGAAGGGGGAGGGGGCCAGGGGGGGTGCCGGGCGGAGTGGATGCAACATCTGGTACGGGGGAGGAAAGGGAGGGGGGATGGTGGGCGGGCCCAGGATTTGGACCAAGGAGGAGAGGGGGGGTCGGTGGGGGGGTCAGCTGGGGGGGTCGCCGCTCTTGATTGAGGAGTCAGAGGTGGAAGGGGAGGCGACAGGGGAGGGAGAGAGAGCGAGCTGGACTGGGGGTCTTCGTCGGGTGGGGAGGGTGGTGTGGTGGGGCCCAGCAGACTGCCATCGCCGAGGGGGGCGCGGGTTGCCGGGGGGTGGGTGTTGGGGAGTGGCGGTGGGGTGTGGTGAGCTGGGGGGGTAAGGGGGGTTTGCAGTGGTGGATTCAGGGAGGTGGGGTGTTCAGGAGTAGGGGAGGGGGTCTGAGGGGGTGCGGGCCTGCGGGGGAGGGGGGGCAGGGGCGGGAGGTGTGTGAGGTTGCGTGGGGGATGGGGAGGATGGGGGATGGGGAGGTTGGGGGGGGCGGCCAGCAAGGCGGGAAGCAAATTCTGTGGCACGGGGGAGGAGCGCGCCACACGGTTGGGGTTTCACGCGTGGCGAGTTTGCCCGGACATGCTGGACTTCCCCTATTTTGTCTTTGCAAGAGCAGTTGGCTGGGTGCTCGGGTGAGCAGCATGCGGCTCCAACCCACCGAGAGGATGGGCCGGATGAGCCTTGTACAGGCGGTCGCGCTCCACCGAGGGACACCTCACATGAGCGCGTCGGATGGCGGGGGTAGGACCCCGCCAGCCCCACCCCGAAGGGTCTAAACAGCCACTGGGGGCCGGGGATGGAGTGTGAGTGTCTCAGAACATGTGGATTACCATGATGAGAGCGGGCGGAGAGAGAGTGGGGTTTTGGAAGCTTTGATGAGGACATGTAGGGAGAAGGCGGGGCTCAGCAGGATGACTACGGTGGGGCCCAGGCGAGGCAGTGGGGGGACGGATTGGACGAAGGGACCTGGAGTCGGAGGAGGAGGGGGAGATTCGGGAGGGGGTGGGGGAGAGGAGTAATGCTGTTGAAAGTGTATTACAGGTACGCCCCAGGCAGACAGCGCCGAGAGTGACGGCCCCCGCAGCCTAACTGGTTAGGCGGCGGGATCCAGTGCGGACGCCAGCCTTGACGCCAGGTAAGGATGGTGGCAGTGTGGGGAGTGGCTTGGGCACGCCTCATGGAGGCCAAATGTCAGTGGGTACGGATGCACGGGGGAGGACTTGGTGAGGCTGGTGAAGGGCAGGTATGAGATGGATGCCGGGGTGGGAACGGAAAAGGAAACGGCGTCGGCGGGTGCCGGGACAGGGGGGTTGCTGTAGCAGCGGCAGTAGCGGCTCAGCCGGGGGGAGTTGCGGCGAGTGGCACAGGGGCAAAGGAGAGTTGCGACGTGCCGGTACGAAAGCTCCCGTATATGGGGGTGGCGAAGCCACTAGGGGCACATTTGTCCTTGGCATCCAAGGAAAAGATTTGGAAAGGTGAATATGTGGAAATCTTGAAATTGCTCCACAGGGAGCTGATGGCTAAAGAGGGTTTGAAGGAGGAAGAGCAGGAGCTAGCCAGGCGTCCCAAGGTGCCGGTGACCATCGAGAATTGGTCGGTGGCTTTTCTGATATACGCCAGCGTATATTGTGAGAAGTACCCGGATCGGTCGGTCGCCTCATTCAAATATAGGGATGTGGTAAGGCGGGCCCAGGTAACTTATTGAGGGTAAGCTTGGTCTCAGTATGACGAGGAGTTCTGGGCCCGCATGGCATCCGATCCGGAGGCCAAGTGGGGGGAACTGGATGCAGATCTGTACCAACAGACATTGAGTGGGGCGAAGTTTGGCCGCACCATTTAGACGGCTAGCGGGCTTCTGCTTGCGCCGACCCCCTTTTCGGTCCTTTCCCCCCGCGGGGGGGGGGCCGGAGACACCACGGGTCAGACTACAGTCGGGGCCTGCTGGGACTTTAATAGATGATCCTGTACCAGGCAGGTGTGGCGTTTCCGGCACGAATGTTCCAAATGTGGGAAGAGACACCCAGTGGTGCGCTGCTGGAGGGTCGGAGGAGGGCCCACACAGGGGCAACAGCCAGCGATGGCTCCGGCAGGTGGGAGGGGGGGCGGCAGAGGAGGGGCCGGCAAATTAGGAAAAGGCTCATACACCGGTTAGGATAGAACGAATGGAGCCTTTGTTGGCGGCCTATCCGCGGGCGGATGATGCGGCCGTGCTGCGTCAGGGTTTCAGGGAGGGTTTTCGATTGGGGTACGAGGGTCCGCGGATCACTCGGTGGGCTGACAACCTGAAGTCCATGAACGCACACAGAGGCATTGTCCGGGAGAAGCTGTTCAAGGAGATAAAGGATGGTAGGACCCTGCCTGACTTGATCATTTCCCTGATTGGGGTTGTCCCGAAAAAAGACCCAGGACAATTTCCCTTGATTCAGCACCTGTCGTGGCCGGAGGGCGCGTCGGTGAATGACTACATTTCGGCGGACCTGGCGTTGGTGTCGTACTCGTCGGTGGACGTGGCAAGGAGGTTGGTGACGGTGGCGGGACAGGGTGCCCTTATGGCGAAATGCGACATAAAATCAGCATTTCGGTTGCTGCGGTACATCCAGAGGATCACCAATTGTTGGGGATTCAGCTCGACGGGCTCATCTTTGTGGACAAAGCGCTTCCCATGGGGTGCTCGGTTTCTTGTGCATTGTTCGAGAGGTTCAGTTTCTTCGTGCAGTGGGCTTTTTCCTGGCTCACAGGCTCAGAGGCAGTGACGTATTACCTGGACGACTTCTTCCTGGTGGGACAGCCCGGGTCGACGGACTGCCAGTGGCAGCTGGATGGTTTAACGGCCCTTATGGGTTACTTGGGAGTTCCCTTGGCGCTAGAGAAGACACAGGGTCCCAGCACGGTGCTGTCCTTTCTCGGTATAGAGCTCGACTCAGCGGCCATGGAAGCACGCCTACCGTGCGACAAGCGGGCGGTGATGGTAGCGATGGTGGGAGGCATGCGGGCAAAGAGGAAGGTGACGGTGAGGGAGGTGCAGGTTTTGCTGGGCAACTTGAATTTTGCGTGCCGTGTGGTGTGAGCGGGGCAGACGTTCTGCATTCGATTGGGGCTTGCGCTGTCCGGTCTGACACTGCTATTTTATTGGATAAGGGAACTGAACAGAAAGCCAGAGTTTTTGGAGAATCAGGCAGTTGTTGCAGCAACAATATTAGCGGTTAGAGCATTGAGTACATCATACCAAGGTTTGCCCCTGGTGAAGGCACTTTGGTAGTGCCGAAATGCATTGGGCTCTCTCATAAAATGTACATTATATGGCATTGTAAATCATAACATGAATAAGAAATGTTAAGATTATTCTGGCTGTTATTTTTGACTGTTAATGAAAATTGAAAGATTGTTAATATCAACATGTGGTAAAGCACATACATTACAAAAGATATAAAAGAAGTATAAAAAAATGAAAAAGAAGATACTGAAATTACAACAGGTTTATGTTTTGTTGAACAAGTAAAATAAGTTTAGGTGCATAGCACCAAGTGAACAGTGCATGGTTCGTTGGGCCTACATACCCAACATAAACAAGCGGTCTGACACTGCGGCATCATCATGTGCGCCTGTCGGCGGGAGCAAAGGAGGACTTGCGCATGTGGTTGGCCTTCCTGGGCCGCTTCAATAGGGTGCCCATGGCGCCGCCAGAGGACTGGGAGTGGGACGTCACGATGTGATCAGATGCAGCGGGGTCTGCGGCTTCGGCGTTTACTGGTCAGGGCGCTGGTGCGCGGAGCAGTGGCCGGATCACTGGCAGGCAGGGGGGAGGAGTATTGCCTTCCTTGAATTGTTTCCGTTGATGGTGGCCATCACGGTGTGGGCACAGGACTTGGCGCACAAGCGTGTTTTGTTCCGGGTGGACAATATGTCGGTGGTGCAGGTGGTGAATAGGCAGTCCACTAGGGATCCTCAAGTGTTGAAGTTGATGCGCGTTTTCGTGTTGAAGTGCTTGGAACATGACATTCTTTGTCAAGCTCGGCAAGTGCCGTGGGTGGACAATGACATTGCGGATGCTTTGTCAAGTTCACAGTGGGGGAGGTTCCATGGGCTAGCCACGGAGGCAAACGAGGTCAAGACGCCGGTGCCAGCGGAGCTTTGGTCGGTGGGAGACCGCGGGTCAATCAATTGGTGAAGGCGTCAGTGGCGGCATCCACCTGGAAGGCTTACGAGCAGGCATGGCAGGAGTTTCTGCACTTCTGAGCGCTAAGGCAAGGGGACAGGTGGTGATGGGAGGAACAAGTGGTGCAGTTCATGCTCGGTTTGATGGACAAAGGGCTGTCCCGGGTGACGATTGCGGGGAAACTGTCGGTGGTGGCGTTCATGGGGAAGCTGTGGTAGGGGTTATGCACCGTCGGCGGGGGAATTGGGGGCGCATCTCTTGGAAGGGTGGGAGAGGGAAAAGGGAGCACGGGTGCGTCAGCGGCGGCCGATTACGGAAGGGATGCTGAAGGAGTTGGTGCAGTATTTACCATCGGTTTGTAGAGATCAGGTTGAGGCGGTGCGGTTCTCCACACTAATGTCATGGATGTTCTTTGGTACGTTCCGGGTGTCGGAGCTGGTGGGGTTGAAGGGGGGTCTGGGGGTGCTGTGGGGGGATGTGGACATGCGAGGCCGGGAAGTGGCGGTGCGCTTGCGGCGCTCAAAGACTGATCAGCGTGGGGAAGGTACTTGGGTGGTGCTGGGGCCTGGGAGGTCGGCGACGGTGTGCTCAGCAGGATGGGGGAGGTGACTGGCAGGGGGGAAGACGCAGGGAGATGTGGAGGTCTTTGGACGGGTAGGGGAGCGTAGAGTGACGGCGGCTCAGGTGTTGTGGGTCCTGCGGCACGTCCTGCAGTCTGTGGGTGAGGACCCGAAGGAGTTCGGGACGCATTCCTTTCGCATTGGGGCGTCGACGGAGGCGGCGCGGCGGGGTTGGGGGAAAGAGGAGATCAAACGGCTGGGGCGATGGAAATCAGACTTTTACAGGACTTATGTCAGGATGCGGGGGGTAGGCATGGAGTGAGGATGGAACTGTTTTGCCCGCCGCTTGCATGTGTGTCTTTGCAGGTGCAGGGGCGGGGCCAACGGCTGCGGCAATGAGCATTTACATTGTGGGCCATTCCTTTGTTAAAAGAGCCGAGAGGGCCGAATGGGACAAGCACAGGAACCTCAATTTGGAGCTAGATGACCAGTTGTTTTGTTCTCATTGGCGGGGAAAAGGGGGCATGCGATGGCATGAGTTGGTGCCGGCTTTGAACAATGTGGTGCGGGAGGGAGTTTGTCCGTACGTGGTGGTCATTCATTTGGGGGAGAATGATTTGGAGCAGTGTAAGAGATTAGCGCTGGTGAAACAGATGAAGAGGGACTTGTTGGAACTAAGGAGGCAGTGGGTGGGGTGTCATGTCATTTGGTCGGAGTTTGTCCCTAGGCGTTGCTGGAGGGGAGCGGAGAGGCCGACAACCAATGACAGGACAAGGAGGAAAATTAACAGGGAGATGCGGGGGTTTTGTGATAAAGAAGGTTTGGGTAGGATGGAGCACCCGGAGCTGAGGTATGGCGCAGTCTATTTCTTTAGAGAGGACGGTGTACATTTGTCACGGTATGGGATGGAGTTATACATTGTGCAGCTGAAGGAGGCGGTGGACCGGGCTATTGGAGTGTGTAGTTATCCGAGGGTGCAGGGGTCCTAGGGGGGGTCGAAAACCATAATGGGGCTTTCGAGTGGTGCTTTTTCCTAGTCTGGGGGGGGGTCAGGATAGGAGGACTGAGGTTTCCTGGACAGAGTGGGGGGGAGTATACATATGACAAGTATTTAACCAGTTAGGCAGGCATTGTGCTGTTTGCATTTATGTGTATGTTGTTCTTCGGGGGGGAACCATTTTAGGGGTGGGGTGGAGTGGGGTGGGGTGGGGGGTTGTGTCAGGTAGTGCATATTTAGTTAGGCCTAGTTTTGTACGGCACAGGCCAAGGGTTTTGGTATTTGTAGGGTGCACCTGCTTCCAATAAAGCAGCCTTTGTCACACTTTATTTGGCCTCCGGTTGGTCTGTTTAACCCCCTCCCCCGATGGGCCTCTATGGGGCTTTGCGGGGACGGCCGACCGGAGGGAGGCTTGTCCCTCCGGGGTGGTTTGGGGCCCCAGGAAGGAGGGGGGGGGCTTGGACAGGCAGGAGAGGGGAGCAAGGCTGTCTTGGGCTGGTTGGGCTGGCTGGGTGGATTTGGGCTGTAGCTGGGCTAGTTTTGGGCTCCTTGGGCTGGAAGTGTATTTAACCGGCCATGTCAGGTCACTGTCCACCATTTTAGGGACAGTGACACGGCAGCCCCCCGCCCTATTGTGATTTCTAGGAGAAGGGTAGGATGTTAGCGGGAGGTCATGGTGTCTGGGGGGTGAGGTTAGGATGGGTGTTTTTCTTGGGAGCAGGTATGCCTGTGGGGAGGTAGTAGGTTCTTTCGTGTCGCTGGAACAGGTGCTGGTGTGATGGTTACTTTCAGGGTGCTTTTTCCTAGTCTAGGGGGGGTCAGGATAGGAGAACTGAGGTTTCCTGGACAGAAGGGGGGAGTGTACATATGACAAGTATTTAACCAGTTAGGCAGGCATTGTGCTGTTTGCATTTATGTGTATGTTGTTCTTCGGAGGAAACCATTAGCGGGGTGGGGGTGGGGGTTGTGTCAGGTAGTGCATATTTAGTTAGGCCTAGTTTTGTACGGCACAGGCCAAGGGTTTTGGTATTGGTAGGGTGCACCTGCTTCCAATAAAGCGGCCTTTGTCACACCTTATTTGGTCTCCGGTTGGTCTGTGTCCCCCCCCTCTCCCAAAGGACCCCAAACCGTCAATGGTAGCCGGTATGGAGATGGCTTGAGTGTTTGAGTTGGGAAATGTCCAGGTTTCTATTTTAATGGAACATTCCATGTTTATTAAAACACATGTACGAGAGAGCACAACAACTGTAGACGCATGCAGGCATGCACTGGGGCCTATGAAACAAGGAAGAAGGGAACAGCCACAGAAAATGTGGGAGTGAAAATAGAGCTGGGTAAGAGGAAGAACGAAATATGATTAGCGAGACTGAAGAGGAGGGAGGGGATAAAGAGGCCAGTCAGTCAATCAAAAACCACTTTATTCGATTTTGTTAAAAATCATAAAAGCATACTACAACAATATAAAATCATTCCACTATAAAATCATTCCAATTACACATTTTGCAATTTCATATAACACAAAGTAGTTAAAAACACATTTTGTAAAAAATTCCAAATTGTACAATTCAATTTTAAAAAGTCATAAAAACTTATGTGCAAAAGAGCCAGATATATTTTAAATCATCCCAGTCCCCGTTGATTAGCTTGTGCTTTCCTCCTCCTAATTCGAACTGCAGCCACAAGATAATTTGCCACACTAAACATTACTAAGGGAGAATCAAGCATTTGTAAGAACAAAAAAGCGGGTTTTGCTTGCATGAACGCTTTGTCCTTCAGTAAAGGTAACAAATACTTTCTCCTTGGAACTTGGTAAAATGGGCAAAACAGCACGAGGTGTATGTTGTCTTGTATGGAAAAATTATCACATTCACATACTGGTGCATCCTCAAGTTTGCACCAACCCTGTCTATCACTAAGTACCAAGTATATCTGGTTGAACCTAAACTTAACCAGGAGCCATCTATGAAATGGGATATTAACTAAAGTAAGGTACGGTTGGATGGCAATACATGTAAGAGTCATATAATGTGCTCTGACCGTAGGTTTTAATAACTGGAGTTGTTCTCTCTCCAGAGACTTGAGTCTGCAAAAATTCTCTTTAACCCAAGCTAGGTCAGCCTTTTTTAAACCAAGCGGGGAGGAGAAAATCTCCGGACGTCCAAGTTCTTTCGAGCACTTATTAATGTAAGCCAGCCAAGCGATATCTTTATGTTTATCCAATTTTAGACAGTCCAACAAAATTTTGTGGTTAAGACTTAAGTTGTTGTTGGTCCAGACTCTTATCCATAATAGAATAGGAGCCATCGAGAGGATATCTGTGATATAACCAACTCCAAGCTCCTGATGGACTGCGAAAGTGGCTGTCGATAAGGGGAGTCCTAACACAGAACATAAAAACTTATTAACCTCTGTTTGAATGGTTTCAGTTTTTACATAACCCCATAATCCAGCTCCGTATCTCGCTATAGCCAATGATTTTGCCCTATACAAGGCCAAAAGTGCACCACTTGGTTTCCCCCCCAATCTCCTTGCAAAACTTAAGATTGCATTTACAGAACTCCTTACAGCTTTGGTCTTTGCTACTACCTGAGGGGTCCAGCTACCCTTGGTATCAAAGATAACTCCGAGGTAAGTGAACACTTTAACATTGCTGATCACTTCCCCTTTGCAATAAAAGGATTTGGTGTTATTCTTTGCTGCCCCAAAGACCATAACATGGGATTTTGCGTTGTTAACTACAAGCTCAAGAGAGGACATAAAGTCACTAAATGCATTAAGAAGTCTCTGGAGGCCCAAATGTGTCCTAGCTATTAAAGCAGCATCATCCGCGTACAGGAGCACTGGGATGTGAGTGTCTCCTGCACGTGGAGTGTCCACAGATGAAGCCAAAAGAGTATTTTCCAGAGAATTTATGTACAATGTGAACAGCATGGGAGCAAGGATGCAACCTTGTCGCACACCCCTGCCTGATTTGAACCACGCTGTACGATGCCCCTCTTGATCCATTCTAATGGAAGCCTTAAGGTCTTTATGGAGTTCAGCCAAAAAGTGAACCAAAGGGGGGTCCAAACCCATCTGTAACAGCATGCCCCACAACTTAGCTCTGTTCACTAAATCGAACGCTGTAGACAGGTCCATGTATGCAACAAAAATAGTCCCTTTTTTAGCCTTCGTATATTTAGCAATTATCATGTTCAAGTTCAGACATTGGTCCTCTGTCCCTCTGCCTGACCGGAAACCATACTGGGCATTGGACAAGATGTTATTCTCTGTGGACCATTTATTAATCTTCTCCAATAAGACTTTTCCCAGAATCTTCATGGAGGAATCCAACAGGGATATGGGGCGATAACATTTTGGGTCATTTCTTACTCCTTTTTTAAAAATTGGAACAATAATTGAACATGCCCAAGTATTTGGAAAGCCCCCCTTAAGCACATTATTAAAAACATTCGTTAATACAGTTACCCATAACTCTAAGTCTGATTTATATAAGTCCAATGGAACCCCATCGGGTCCTGGTGCTTTGTTCTTGGCGGACCCAATTATAGCGACCTTGACATCATTTTCAGTAAAAACAACCGCAGGTTGCAAATCAGTGTTACACGGTAGACAGAAGCTTTCATAAAGTAAATTGCTCCCATAAATACCTGAAAAATGGTTAAGCCAATCTGACTCCGGTATATTGGCCTCAAGGTCTGTGTTGCCTGTTTTAGCAAATATGGGGTTATTTACAATGGACCAAAATTTAGAGCTATGTTTTAAGGTGGTGGAGTCCATTAAAGCATCCCAGGCTTCTTCTTTGACAGCTTTTTTCCGTATTTTAACTGCCTCTGCGTATTTTTTCCTCAGTTGAGCTATCACTTGCCTGTTTCTTGGGGATTGTTTTAGTGCAGCTATCAGTGCAGAGTGAGCTTTTGAGCAAGAATGGTCGAACCAGCCAGAGACTGGAGCGGGTCCCCTTTTGGGGCTAAGGGTTAATTCTTTCTCCACCTTCATACAAATAGCCTCAAAAGCGGCAATAATATCTTTATCCTCCCTAGCTGGGTCCCTGCAAATCTGAAATTCCACCGCCATTTCATGTTCAATGAGATTCAAAAAATCTTCAGGGCAAACTTTGCACCATTTTAAACGCCGCCCACTATCTTTACTCTTAATGTGTTTCACAGAAGTGGATAATAAGACCTCCTTCAACAATCCAAGTGATCCATCCAGTGTTAGACACACCGGATTATGGTCGCTAAAGCCACTTTCAATGGCGTTATAAAAAAGGACATAGTGAAGAAGCCCTGGGGACATAAAGATGTAATCGATGATGGATTCACTACCCCTTGCATTGTAGGTTACCACCCGTTCATTGTGGTCAGCAAAACTAGGTTCATAAAGATCGTTAGCTGATAACAAATGTTCCATAGAGGAACCCTTTGGGCTGTGCTCAAAATGGGGAGGGGTCGTAAGATCAGGCCCATCAGGATCTTTAATCTGGCAATGTGATTCACATAAGTGAACATTAAAATCACCCATTAAAATAATTTGAACAAAAGTGGTTTGTTTTGACATATAATCCTCGACAAATAAATTTAAACCATCTAAAACAGAGTTTTGAGGGTCACCCTGCGGGGAATTATAGCAATTTATAAGGAGTGTTTTATTTTTGTCTAATTGGCATATTTCTACCAGTTGAAAGTGGTGTGAGGAGCTATGAATTTCTCTCACACTCCCGGCTATATTGAGGGATACTAAGAACATCAGGCCGCCAATGTCCCTTCCCGCCACAGAACACTGTGCTTTTACAAAAAAGGAAGAATAACCATCCAGCCAAAAAGAGTTGTCCCTGGCCCATGTTTCCTGCATGGCTACAATATCATATTCTTTCAACTTGCCTAGCCAGATTGGGTCATTTTGTTTTGCACGTAAGCCGGCAATATTCCAGCTCAGAATCTTAATGTTTCTATTATCTCCCTCTGTTGATGCCTCCCCCACATTTGAAACCACATTACACGGGGTAAAGTTAATAGCTGAATTACAGGGGGTTGGGATGTCTATAAGGGCATCCTGTGTGATAGCTGAATGGTTAGTTAGCACAGGATCTAGTCAGTCCATGTCAACCAGGTTGTCAAGAACCGCAAATCTATTTGAAAGAGGCAGGTTGTCTGAAGGTGTATTCATTACCGGCGTGGCGACACCACTACCCCTGGCCCTTTTATTCACCCATTCATTTCCTTGCTGCTGGAAATTTTGGTTGCCCTGGTGCCCTGGATTGTTGTTCAGTTGGAACCTACCGCGCCCAGCCCCGGTTGGCCTGGGCGAGGGAGGGTAGAAAAAACCCAGTGGCATAGCGCGCACACCTTTACCAAAAGGATCTAAAGGGGACGCATCCCAGAAAAGTCGGCTAGTGACATCACACGATTTAAAATTTACTATGACACAGTCACCCGCCACACATTTCTTGGTTTTACCAACCCAATTGACCCTTCTACACATCAATATATTAGCTGAGATGTTACTTTCACCCGTGCAATTTGTGTTGCACCACTTTTCTGCGTGCTTACGCAGCGTTGCATAATGTTCTACCTCCCCCGGACCTAATTTAGGTACGTTAACCAGGACAGCCACAAAGGGTGTTGCATCAGGAGGTAGGTGTACTGGGGGCACCCTAAACTCCTGGTCTCCCAAGGGGCATGATGGCCTAGCCGCTACAGATGTATTCAGTTGAACCTGGTTTAGTGCAGCTGGTGGTAAGGGTGTGTATCTACCATTTACAACTTTTCCTTTGACTGGTGCAAGGCTTTCTGTTGGTATGTTAATTACTGGGTTACTTGGTGGATCAATTCCTATGGGTGCTATGGGTACTGAGACAGGCGGCTGATTACTCAAAAAATTATTAATACGTTCACATTTAATCAACAAATTGTTAACACAGTCCCTCAATGTCTCTGTAATGTCTGTTGCAATTTGGATTAGGGCTGATTCTAGCCTCTCAGTAAAAAGTTTTTCCAATATTTCCATAAGACCCTCCTTAGTAACAAAGGAGGCCTGCTGTCCCCTAGGTTGAGTGTCGGTCACAGTTTCTTCCACACTCCCAACCTCATTACCGACAGGTTTTACAGAAATAGGCAGTTCTGGGGAAGGCAGGACTGTGGGAGTCTGTGCCAGATTAGTCCGGCACGCTTCAATTATGACCCTCGGCTCCAGTGGTACACACCTAATGGGAGAAGAGATTGTAGTGCTACTACTCCCAGATGTAGTTTCCAGCGCCAATGCACGTTCAGAAACTGCTATCTGGGTGGTTAGTTCGTCCACTTTGGAGGTCAAATAAGTGAGGATACTGGTTGTGTATTTCGGCACCTTAGCATTACCCTCGCCTGCCGCCGATGTGTTCAGTTTGCGCTTACCCATGATGAAAGGGACGTGGCCCGTCCCGTCCCTGGTCGTCCTTGGACGGCCTTAGACGGCCCGCCCTCTGCCCGGGCTCCGCCCGGCGTCCGCGCGCGTCCGCGACGTGGAGGGGCTGTCCCGCTTTTGAAGCGCCTCCGGGCGCGCTGTCAGCGGGGACCGGAAGTGCACGCAAAGCCCGCTGGGAGCTGTAGTCTCCAGCCGCCGAGATGGTGATGGCGGCGAGACCGACAGCGTCCTGGACCCAGGGGCGTGAGGCTGCGTGTCAAGGTGGCGATGGCGTGATGGATGTTCCTCAGGTGAGCTCCTGCTCTGACAAGAGCCCCCGCTCCGTCGAGGGGCTGTCCCGCTTTTGAAGCGCCTCCGGGCGCGCTGTCAGCGGGGACCGGAAGTGCACGCAAAGCCCGCTGGGAGCTGTAGTCTCCAGCCGCCGAGATGGTGATGGCGGCGAGACCGACAGCGTCCTGGACCCAGGGGCGTGAGGCTGCGTGTCAAGGTGGCGATGGCGTGATGGATGTTCCTCAGGTGAGCTCCTGCTCTGACAAGAGCCCCCGCTCCGTTGAGGGGCTGTCCCGCTTTTGAAGCGCCTCCGGGCGCGCTGTCAGCGGGGACCGGAAGTGCACGCAAAGCCCGCTGGGAGCTGTAGTCTCCAGCCGCCGAGATGGTGATGGCGGCGAGACCGACAGCGTCCTGGACCCAGGGGCGTGAGGCTGCGTGTCAAGGTGGCGATGGCGTGATGGATGTTCCTCAGGTGAGCTCCTGCTCTGACAAGAGCCCCCGCTCCGTCGAGGGGCTGTCCCGCTTTTGAAGCGCCTCCGGGCGCGCTGTCAGCGGGGACCGGAAGTGCACGCAAAGCCCGCTGGGAGCTGTAGTCTCCAGCCGCCGAGATGGTGATGGCGGCGAGACCGACAGCGTCCTGGACCCAGGGGCGTGAGGCTGCGTGTCAAGGTGGCGATGGCGTGATGGATGTTCCTCAGGTGAGCTCCTGCTCTGACAAGAGCCCCCGCTCCGTCGAGGGGCTGTCCCGCTTTTGAAGCGCCTCCGGGCGCGCTGTCAGCGGGGACCGGAAGTGCACGCAAAGCCCGCTGGGAGCTGTAGTCTCCAGCCGCCGAGATGGTGATGGCGGCGAGACCGACAGCGTCCTGGACCCAGGGGCGTGAGGCTGCGTGTCAAGGTGGCGATGGCGTGATGGATGTTCCTCAGGTGAGCTCCTGCTCTGACAAGAGCCCCCGCTCCGTCGAGGGGCTGTCCCGCTTTTGAAGCGCCTCCGGGCGCGCTGTCAGCGGGGACCGGAAGTGCACGCAAAGCCCGCTGGGAGCTGTAGTCTCCAGCCGCCGAGATGGTGATGGCGGCGAGACCGACAGCGTCCTGGACCCAGGGGCGTGAGGCTGCGTGTCAAGGTGGCGATGGCGTGATGGATGTTCCTCAGGTGAGCTCCTGCTCTGACAAGAGCCCCCGCTCCGTCGAGGGGCTGTCCCGCTTTTGAAGCGCCTCCGGGCGCGCTGTCAGCGGGGACCGGAAGTGCACGCAAAGCCCGCTGGGAGCTGTAGTCTCCAGCCGCCGAGATGGTGATGGCGGCGAGACCGACAGCGTCCTGGACCCAGGGGCGTGAGGCTGCGTGTCAAGGTGGCGATGGCGTGATGGATGTTCCTCAGGTGAGCTCCTGCTCTGACAAGAGCCCCCGCTCCGTCGAGGGGCTGTCCCGCTTTTGAAGCGCCTCCGGGCGCGCTGTCAGCGGGGACCGGAAGTGCACGCAAAGCCCGCTGGGAGCTGTAGTCTCCAGCCGCCGAGATGGTGATGGCGGCGAGACCGACAGCGTCCTGGACCCAGGGGCGTGAGGCTGCGTGTCAAGGTGGCGATGGCGTGATGGATGTTCCTCAGGTGAGCTCCTGCTCTGACAAGAGCCCCCGCTCCGTCGAGGGGCTGTCCCGCTTTTGAAGCGCCTCCGGGCGCGCTGTCAGCGGGGACCGGAAGTGCACGCAAAGCCCGCTGGGAGCTGTAGTCTCCAGCCGCCGAGATGGTGATGGCGGCGAGACCGACAGCGTCCTGGACCCAGGGGCGTGAGGCTGCGTGTCAAGGTGGCGATGGCGTGATGGATGTTCCTCAGGTGAGCTCCTGCTCTGACAAGCATAAAGAGGCATGTGGGGGAGAGAGGGCGAGAGAGAGATCGAGGGATAGATGAGTGAGAAAGAGAAATAGAGAGACAGGGGTACACAAAGATACAGAGATAGGATTACTGCAGACGGGGGGAGAGATGGAGGTGAGAGAGAGTGTAAGCGAGAGAGGATTACTGCAGATGGTCAGACCAGTGAAATAAATCTAGAAAGAGAGAGAAAGAGAGAGAGAGAGAGAGAGAGAGAGAGAGAGAGAGAGAGAGCGAGAGAGAGAGAGAGAGGGAGAGAGAAAGATGGGTTGGTTGTTTTTTTAGTATTGCTTATCATTTGGGCTGTACCTTGTTACCTATGTAATGTTATGTCATGGTATTTGACGGGTATTGTGTGCATTATTGTTTGTCAGGCCACATCTGGTGGGTCCACAGGGCAAGCAGGTCAGTGTGAGGGCTGTAGTCTCTTGCCTCTGTTGTCCTGGGGTCCATTCTGCTATGGCACTGCAAACTAGCCTAAGTGCAACCCCTTTAGCACTTGATTCTTACTTATACCGATGACGAGCAGTCACAGGTTTTTCAGGGAGGTAGTGTGAGGCTGTTCACACTCAGCAAGCAATAGTCACTGAGCAGCGCAATAACTTAATGTACATTTCAGTGGTTTACTTTGGTCCAAGACACGTACTTTCATCTACACACTTTACATGTAATACATCACCACTCATGAAACAGCCACAGTTCTTGTACTGATGATTGGGCTTCTGTGCCTTATATTGTGCCCCACCTCGCCCCTCTCTCAAGGCTCCCTTCCTCTGTGGGAGGTCTAGGTAAGACTCCCTGCCATGGTTTGAGTGCCCATGTTTATGAATAAAAGGGTTAGGAGCAGATTACTACAGTGTTCTGTTCTAGCTCTCAGATCTCCAGCACGTTCCTCCTTTTGCTGCCTCGCCACAGTGCAGGGTGTCTGTTTTCTAGCATTTGTCGGTGTCCCTTAACATGCGTCTCACTTCACCACCGCTTCTGGGAGGAGATGCACTGGCTGGAGGCTTGGCACTCAATCCGAGGGAGGATGGCAGCAGGAGGACAACAGAAGTCACTGTCTGACGTCTTCGCTGGTAAGGGGAGACTCTGAAATTGGTGGATCCTCTTCTGGGTCATGGTGAGGTAAAGTAGGCAGGCTGCAAGGGTGAAAGGCAAGAGCAGCATATGGCCATCTTCAGTGGTGTCTCCGTTGCAACAGCACAGCATACCTTAGGCACAAGGATGGATGGCGATGCACTGTCTGCCTAGGTACATCTTCCGGGTGACAGCATACCCCACCTGGCTGCGCAGACATGTTGGTGGTATACTCAGCCTCAGGCACAAACTTCTTGGTCCTGCACTCTACCTTGGGACAAACTTCTTGATGGCAGATTGCTCTACCTCGGGAACATATTTCTTGCTGGCATCAGAGACAAAACAGATGGTGGTTCTCTCCTTGAACTGGTTTTCACTGAGAGATTGTTGTAACTAAGTATCAGGGAATGCAGATTGTTCTCTTCTGCCTTCGTTCAGCTGGTGGACCCACACAATGCCAGGGGTCAATCTGTTCTGGTGCTTGATATCAGTATCACTTCTTTGGGGTTGAAAGGCTCCTTCTCTCTAGCAGCAAGTTAGCCTTGGTAGCACTTGAGGCCAGAAACCATTCTTCTTCCATCTAGGCCTGTCGCCAGGTGATTTTCCCTCGCCTCTGTGGAGCTAACTGCTAGGCAGACATCAGCTCTGGATGTGCAGTAGCCCTATGTAGAGCACTGTCTTCCTTTGCCGAAGAGAACTTAGGGCCATATTATCAAGAAAGGGCAATACATTATCGCTAGGAATCTGCAGCTAAAGTGGCGATAATGGGCTTGATAATATGCCCTTGTGAATTTCCATAGAAGCCCAGGTTAACACCAGAACCTGGGCTTCTATGGGAATTCACAAGGGCATATTATCAAGCCCATTATCGCCGCTTTCGCTGTAGTTTCCTGCCGATAAAAGCGGCGATAATGTATCGCCCTTTCTTGATAATATGGCCCGTAGAGCCAGGACATCAAATGGAGTAGAGGCACCCACTTTTATACTGTTTATGCAGACAGAAAATGTGGATTCTCTGGCTACACTTTCAGAACTGGTGAGTTGGTTTTCTTTTCATTTATCTTCTCTAGACTGTTCTCCAGGCCCAGTCTTTGTGCAGAGGAATGCTCCTCACACCATTGTAGTTTACAGCCTGAAGTACCCACAACAGTGGAACAAAGTGGTGTGAACCTTCTGTACCTAGCTCAACAGGTATACTGATAGTGATCAAAAAAGAGAAAAGGCTGACCTCACTTTAAGGATCTTTCTCACTCCGAACAACATAAACTGCAGTTCCACCCCTCACCCTAACATCTGTTAAATGGCAGTGCTGCAAGATGCACTGTAGCACTACCCCTCCCCGCAAAAGGACTTAATTGAATTTATGCTGGAGCCCTCTCTATTCTTGCCCCCTACTTCAGTGTCTGCGTCTGCTCACTCCAACGTCAAGAATGTCTGCAATGCACGCCTGGGAAAGCAAACCTCACCTCCATCATGTATGTAATAATATGCCACGGGCTTCCAAGATAGAATACTCAGGTATCCATCATTCTGGTTTGCTTATACACACTGTATTCACCACACAGACCACATACACACACATGCATACCAGTCACTTAGGATGTTAGTGCAAGAATTTGGGTTATCGTATAGAAGCAAAATTTTAAACGAGTGGACAAGTAGGCCTCCACTTCAATGGCATAGATAAAAAGGTATGTTATAACTAATTATTTACAAAACATGGTTTGCTGGTGCCATTTCTCAACATGCTACATCTGCAACAGGGATGATCATCCACAGTCAGCTAAATGAGATCACACTTATTGCACCCTCTGGATCACAAACCTTCCTTCATGTCAATTTACAGCACTAAGCCTTCCCGTATATAAGAGCGTTTTGGACTAGCTAAGTGTATGTAAATGTGTCAGCCTTTTTGAAAGAGATGAGGGACATGTTACTCATCTCAATTCACTCAAGACCCTCAGATGCTTGTTGCTAGACCCTCAAGACATAGAAACATAAATGTACATTATGCAAGGGATATTCCTGCCTAATTATAGATTGTTCTGTCTATTTGTTAGACGTAGCATCAATGGTGTGGGTCTCCCTTCCCCTCTACTCTTCCTGTCTTTTATGTTGGCTGAATTTAGATGTTCTGGGCACCGTGCCACTGCTAATCAGTGCCACACCTCGAACTCTCCCTGTATATAAATGACTGTATCAATAAAGATAACCATAGTGCCTACATCTGTGTAGCATGTTTCAATAGTGAGTTACCCTCCCTTTCACTGTCACTACTGTGAAACGATCTGTCTCGTAGGCCAGGATGAGCTGGTTAAGGGTTACTTTCTATCATCTTATCTGGCACCAGGAACCTGATAGGAACTTCAAGTTTGATATGTTTATGCTCAGGTCATTGAAGGGACACCTTTTAGTGAGGACCGTTTATATATCACTTGTGTTGAAATGCCTTTCCTGAAAACGCGGTAGTTATTTGCCTAAGCTTTACTGCAGGCTGTTGCTAGTATGTGTATTGGCCATCTGGTTTTGGAGCAGCAGGGCCAGCTGGGTCAGACCTGGCTGGAAAGAGAGATCGATATTCAGAGCGTGGGGAGCGGTGACTCTTCGATCCGAGTAGGGCTTTGCATGGCAAGGTGAATAATGGTTCATTCTGAAAAGGCAGGATGTCGCCTCATAAACCAAGTGCTCCCTGACCCCACCAAACTGGTTCTGACTGGAGTCAGTGCTTTGCGACCTTAGATAACAAAGACTTGTTAGGTATAAAATGCTGCGCTGAAACTTTGGCCAAGTGTGTTTCTTCTGGGTGTCATGAAAAAACTGAGTGAACAGAGGAAAGGACGTTGAAACTTTCACCAAGCTTGCCGAAGAAACTACCCGAAGGTCTAAATCGAGAGCACCTCCTACAGAAGTCTCTGGGACATTAGACTTTACCCCGTCAGCCGTCGGAATTCCTGTGCGAGGAATTCTACTTGCAGGTGAGGCCTCCGGCAAGTAATCCAGAGCCTCTAGTTCTACTATGAGGACCGCAGACTGGGCACCTTCGACACTTTAACTAAACCTGCGTGGGCCGCTGCAGCTAAGAGAGAGCTGCCGCCACTGAGAGCCCGCCTGAACCTGAACCTTTGAATCTTTTGCTAATCCTGTGTGGGCCGCTGCAGCTAAGAGAGAGCTGCCGCTGCTGAGAGCCTGCATAAACCTGAACCTTTGAAACTTTTGCTAAACTGGTGTGGACCGCAGCAGCTATGAAGCCGCTGCTGCTGCTGAGAGCCCGCCTAAATCTGCACCCTCAACTCTTCCGCTGGATCTGTGTGGGCCGCTGCTGCCGAGAGAGAGCTGCTGCCGCTAAGAGTCCGCCGGACTCTGCACCTTTGAGCTGTTTGCTGAATCTGTGTGGACCGCTGCAACTAATAGAGAGCTGTAGCCGCTGAGCGTCCACCATTGTGCCAGCCTGGCTGGGACCATTCTCTGTCGTGTGGGCCACCGCAGCGGAGAGAGTGCTGCTACTGCAGAGTGCCTGCACCCTTGCCAACTTCTGCATCATTGTGACCCGTCCTGTGGGCCGCCGCAGCTAAGAGAGAGCTGCTGCTGCTGAGTGCCGGCACCCTTTGCCACTTTTGCATCATTGTGTATTGTCCTGTGGGCCGCCGCAGCTAAGAGAGAGCTGTGGCCGCTGAGCGCCCGCACCTTTGGCAACTTTTGCATCATCGTGAATTGTCCTGTGGGCCACTGCAGCCAAGAGAGAGCTGTAGCTGCTGAGTGCCTGCACCCTTTGCCCCTTTGCCTAATCATGTTTTGTCCTGAGGGCCGCAGCAGCTAAGAGAGAGCTGTAGCCATTGAGCGCCCGCACCTTTGACAACTTTGCATCCTTGGGATTTGTCCTGTGGGTGAGAGAGAGCTGCTGCCGCGGTGTGCCCGCACCTTGTTAACCCTTGTTGAGGATTGTCACTATCGTCTTGTGGGCTGCTGCAGCTAAGAGAGAGCTGCTGCCGCTGTAAACCCACCACGGAGCTGCACAACGAGAGTCCTCGCCATCACCAGCCCGGCCCGCCGCAGCCACGTGCTGCTGCAGCTGAGTGCCCGCCTGTGCCCGAGTGCCCGAATCATTGTGGGTGCACACTGCGGACCTCCACCTCCAAGACGTGTGGTCGCTGGGACTCCGCCTGTCATCATCTCTGCTTCTTCGAGAAGCTGCGTGCTGCTTCCCCTTTCAACTACAGGTATCTGGTGCGTAGGCCCCGGCCCTCAGTGTCACGCTTCGGTGAATACGATATTGTCTTGTTGAGTTCCTACTGGTTGACGTGAATTGGAGTTCTTGAAAAGCTTGAGAGATTTTGAGTTAAACTGTTAGATAAAGATATTATTTTTCTATAACTACCTGAGTTGTGTCCTTTTGTGGTGTCATTACTGCCTTATTGTACATGGTCATAAATGCTTCACACACTGCCTCTGAGATAGGCCTAACTGCTCATGCTACATTACCACAGGGTGGAGCAGGGGTTGTCAAAGGGGGTGGCCCAATTGCCATTGCCTTGGAAAGAAGAGTCCCTATTTGGACAGTCGCACCAGCCATTGCCAACTAGAGACCCCCATTTCTAACAATATTGAGTAATATATTGCATTGGATTCAGTATGGGTTGCGTTTAGTTTTGTATAGGTTTGTTGGTTTTATTGTGACATTTGAATATCTTATTTGTTGCGTTAGTTTTGGATTAGGTTGTACTTTCTATGGCATGTAAGGGACTGAGAATAATAATGTTATGTATTGTACGAGGTAAGACTTGGTTATAATGTGGGTAAATCAGGTTAATCATGGTGTAGTATGAGTACGGTGTACAGTGCATCGGGTGGAGTTGGGTTGCACAGGACAGTGTATTGGGTTTGCTATATTGTAACATGAGTTATACAAAGAATGCACAAGCTTGGTTAATCGGGGCATAATAGGAATTGGGCAATGCTCAGTATGCTCTGGGTTAAGATGGTATGAAATAATAAGACATAAATTGCAGTTAAGTGGCTTAGTTTGGTTGCACAGCATAGGTCGGATTGACTAAGGGTTGAATTAATACTTTCTGGGCATTTTTTTAGGTCAATATGTTATGAGTATGACAATATTTAGTCCTATAGGATTGGTATAGGGATGAACTGGTTGAATTGGTTTAGGGTGGGCAGTGTAAGTCAAATTGGGTTGGTCAAGCATGAGATCGATATGAGTCAGGGAATTAGGACTACATATGTAATCAGAATTAATATGTTAATGCTTAGGATAAGGAGATGGATGTATAATGAGAGGGGGTTGTAGGGAGCAGTCAAAGAGGTTACAAAAAGTCAAAAACAGACACAAGGATATAGAAAAAAGTTGCAGATACCATAAAGAAATGATGAAGCTACCACAAGCTACAAGCAACAGAAAGGACAGTTTAGCACAGACCAATGTAAGGCAGAAGGGAAGCAGAGAAGCACACACCCTCCTTCCTCTCTAAATCGTATCAACAGATGTTAACAAACACATGTAACTATAATTCTTTCTTCCATGAGCAGGTAAGCTCTGCTGGGCAAAGAGATTATTAAAAAAGCAGAGTGTGATGCTAATGATTCTAATGTTAAACACCACTTTCCATGGGCCACCGCTTTAAAACCCGCCAACAAAGGACTCTAACAATATATGACCAGTTTTCCAGCGAGAGCAGTTAACTGATTGAATGTCTTCACTGAGCAGTTCCTTCAAATATTCACTGCTAATTTCACAGACTGTTTAATTCAATGTGTTCCCAGATTAATAAGGATAAGCGGTGTTTATTAGCGGTGGAGCCCGGGGAGAATAATACTGGGGCGAAAGTGGACTCTCTTTAGGTAGTGCGTAGAGCACGACCACGTACACAGTGAACAAATGGGCATATTACCGCTGAGCTGCGCCGATTTTTACCGCAAATGAACCTTGGTATTACCAAGGTTTATCGCAAATGCGATAAAAATCGCGGCAATGCATGAATATCGCTGAAAAGTCAGCGATATTCATGCATTACTGAGCTAATGCTCTTAGCCATGTTATCCACCTCCCATTGGATAACATGGCTAAGAACTGCTCAGGGCAGGTGTTAGCTTTTGGAGATATTCGCGCTTAGCGCGAATATCTCCAAAAGTTGGTAATAGGAGATAGCGATGTTAGCGACTGTTTCCAGTCGCTAACATCTTGGCACGCCCACTTCGCATATCATTAGTGATAAATATCACTGACATGTAAAGTGGGGCCCAGGATGGTCGCTATCTCCTACTAGCTGTCGCTAAATGGTGTTAGCGACAGCTAGGTAATAGGGAGATAATTTTATCTCCGCTTTCTTGGCTTTTAAAGCCAAAGAAGCGGAGATAAACCCCCTTGATAATATGCCCCAAAGTGTTTTGGTGGCTTAAAAGGATTCTAGGGTTATTGCAGGGGTGTCGTTCATGGCCCCTTCCCCTAAAAATATCTGAAACTCCGGGCCTCATTTACAAACTTTTAGCGTAGGGCAGCACCACAGCCTTTTTGCTGTGCTGACTTACGTCAAAAGAAAAGGACAGGAATGAACCGTATCTATGAGATAAAGCGTATTTAAGACCTCTTCCGCAGTGCTGACGCACAATTGGCTGCCGTGTACTAAAGCAGGTAACCTTGCACCATGGTGCAAAGGTATCTGCATTATAAGAATTATTGTTTTTGTGCAGGAAGGGGCACCTTTCTGCACAAAAACAATCAATGAAGGTGATGTCCTCCTTTTATGAGTGCTGCTGAATGCAGCACATTTCGAAATAGGAAAAATACTGCGTCTCCGCTACGCCTCCACTGGGGAGGTGTCGGCTTTTGACGCAGTCCCAGATTTACAGAACGTTGAATACCTGGAAATGTGTCAAATGTCATGAGAACACCCACCTTAACATCCACGGCATGCCATATCCATTTCAATGTGAAGCAACACAGCCACTTGCGCTGCGTGCCTCACACCATATCTACATGGCTATGAAAAGTCACGCAATGTGGCTTTATAGATATGGCTTTGCACTATGTGTTGCCGGAATGTCAATTAAAGTGATGTTCCGGCAGTGCACATTAAAAAAAAAAAATGCTTTGCACCGTTCGTATTGCCATCTATGTTTTTCCCCCCATTAATAATAGAGTATAGGCTAACAAAGTATAATTTAATTAGAGGAGCTAAACAGACCCCACATGCTCCAATAATAACTCGGTGACTATATAAATGCAAGCACCTACAATCCTGTGAATTTAGCTACTGGACAGTGGACCAAAACCAGGCGATGTAATGGAAAAGACTTTCAACATGGCCCTCCATGAACAAAAGACCAGGGTCGGCTGGCACATAGAGGTTGCTGGTGCGCAGCCTAGTGCCTTAATCGTACAAACATGGAGAAGCTGCTTTTTGCACCTTCGGCAGCAGAAATGAAAACAGTCAAATTGACACATCAGTCACTTTGAGTGTTTTGATTTCTGTTGTCTGTGTGCTGACAGCGCTAAGTGTGTATGTCACATTACAAGGAAAGGTTTCAGCAGAGTTTTGGGGATTGCACATGCTTGACGGACGGTTTAAATCTCAGCTTCCTTCTAACATTTGCAAGTCATAGACATGCTGCGCATGCCCACATCAGAGCAGCATGTCTGAATAATGAAGCTGTCTCGGGCGGTGATGCATTTCAAACCACCTATCTAAACACCCTATCAGAAAACAGGGTTGAGCTGGGTGACGCAGGGTCAGCCCCTGCCCTATCCTGACTATTGATCAGGTGTTCAACACGGACGTCGATTCACCAAAATGTTTGGGATAGCAGAATCGACATCACATGCCTTTGACCCACACAACATCAGGCCTGGTGCATTACAGAAAGTGATGTTTCTGACCTTTGACTCTGACGACATCACAGGAGATGGTATCACTGAATAAAAAACAAAATCAGTGCACAATTAAAAAACAAATTTAACATTCCTCACATTACAGAAAAGTTGCTGGAGAAGGTTTGTCTATTATAGTCACCAAGCCTAAACTAGTTAAGACTGCTACCATAAGTTAGAGATGAAGAAATCCCATTCCCAGGGGCAGACATCATATGCAGTCAGCCTTTGCCCAGTGACAGCATCATGGCTAGACACAGCCCTATATGACTATGAATAACTACGGCTTGATGTTTCTCTCAGGCACACATGTGTAACAGTATGGGCTGTATAATCGTAGGCTTCCTTCATGATTCCAGAACAGACACAGCAAAGGCAGCAAGCAGCAGTGCAAACTGCCCTCATTACCTACAATAGATACAGATGGTCTCGTTCATGAGGCCCTACCAGCACTTTTGCCAAACTGGAACATCACTTTTTTGAAGTTCCGCTGGCACAATGGGCCACTGACAGATTTATACAGCCACGTAAAGCCACGTGTGGCTTTTCATGGCCTTATAAATATGTACCCCTTTCACGCAAAAAACTGCCTAAAAGGGGCATTCCATTGGTGTTGTTGAAGCATTCCCAGCAACATCAATAGGCTTTTGGACACTGTCCCAGGTTTACGAGAAATCGCAAGTCTGAACTGGACAACAAGCACTGGTCCTGGGGTAAAGGGAACAAGTAGTCCATGAATTATGGTAGAGGAATACCAATCCATGGCACCTTCCTCAAGCTCTGATGGGATGGAAAAAGAATAATGGGACTGACCCGGTTAGCAATAATTAGACCACAGGGGAATAAGATAGCAGGGTTGTATAATAGAGGAATGGCAAGACCCCAGCGTGAATTGACCCCAAAACCCTACCTGGCTGACAATCCTGACTCACTACTGATATTCCACAGTACCAGACCCACACACCGTTCTGCCTATGCACCTTCATCATGCTCAGTAGCACTGCTGCCAAAGCTCTGGCAGTGCATCGCAAGCAATACTGAAGCACCCTGTGTTATGCCAACATTTGGACTTACCTGGGTACATTGATCCTTTCTAGAAGCACCCTCAAAATTCCATGCGGATACCCAAGTACAGTTTTCTTTGCACCTTACTCCTACCACAGACGACAGCTAGTTTAGTTGCTGTAACTCACAGCTCTACTAGTGCAGCTCAGACCTTATCTGCAGAATGCCTGCTGCTCCTGTTTCCCACACACAGCTCTGACAGAGCATCTCTGTTGAATAGCCTCTCAGTGGCAGGTGTATTGTGATACAAACATGCCACACCACAGAGAACAACCAAGCGCTTTGAAGTTAACTGTATACTCCTATTGCATAAAGTGTCCACAACACTCTAGGTTCCCAGTCCCAGTGTACTCAACATTTCTTATTGTAGTTCCAGAGGAAATCTGCCAAATACAGGCAACACAGATAAAAAATATTTCACTAATGCCACTCAGATCTAGAATGATGGAAACAAGGGATGAAATGCCACAATCACTGTCATTTAAAGCCTCTTGAATTGGGGTGAACATGGGGAGAACATGAGATAAAAATGAAGTTCTCGTTTGCATTTTTATCCCATACTAATATCAAGTCCACAAATAAGTGTGAACAAGTGGCATCTGAGCTAGAAATGTGGCAAAATTAGGAAAATGTGAGCAGAAAGGAATTTTTTAAAACCACAATTTCTCTGCACATTTTCCTTTTTTTTGCCAATACAGGAGGTATATGAGGCACAGACAGATGGGGAGAGGGCTGGATCAAGAGGTGTGCACAGAGAGCTGCACCAGGGTCGTAACTCGTTTGAGTCATGGGGCAGATGGCAAAAAGACTCTCACCAGGCAGGTGTGGGGCTGTATACAGATGGCTAAAGGGCTGCAAAAGGCAAATGCATGGAAGACTGCAGCAGAGGCTGTGTGGGGTATGTCATTGGGTAGTAGAATAGCTTTGGCAAGAGAGTGGTGGATATCATGATGTCCTGCTAAAAGAGGTCCTCTTTTAATCCTCACCACAGCAGGGCAACACATTCACAGGGAGATAGCAGGCAAAGCAAACTCAGTGGCCTCGTTGAGCTTGAAGAGCAGCCACAGTTCTCAACCAACCTAGCAGTTACATTAACAACCTAGTGAGAAGAAAGGCTGAGTAGGTCAGCCTCTGTTTTTAAGCCATCAGTTGTAGAGTACATAAAGTGAGCTACAGCAATCTTCTCTGGTCCCTCCCTGGCATCCAAGCATAAAGCTGGGCCTTACACCTTCATCCTGGATGTGCTGGTGTGGCTCACTTGTTAGAGGCAGCAGACCCGGAAGCAGAGAACGGCTCGGGACCAGGGTTCAATTCCCGACGCCGCAGGGTCGTGGACCAGGGTCAGCGGACTCGATAATTCTCGCCTCGGTGCCTACTCTAACCAGGGATCACACGCAGCAACTCTGGGCATTAGCTTTCCTCATTTCTACAACAGCCCCCCACATTCGCCGGGGATGCCTGGTTTCACCTTGGAGATACCCTGTAGGGACCATCTCACAGGGATAGCCAGGACGGGGTCCCCAGGGGTCTACAGCGCTACGACGCCTCAGGGCAGCAGTGCGCTTTACAAGACACATACATTTAAACTTTCCATCAGACGCTGATCATGTAGCTCCACAGACCCCTTTGGTTTGTATTACATCACTTCTCTGTGATTCATGAAGGAAATCTGCACGTCCCTGAGATTGTAACAGTGCTCTCAGCTGGCGTAGAAGGGGGTTACTCATTTCAGAGGCCGCACCTGTTCTAAAGGTGAGGCTAGACAGTTACTGAGACTGTAAATGTAGGAGGCAATGGGGCTGAACGTCCATGAGGTTGGTATTGCACTAAGATTGAGTTTTGTCAGGGGGATGGTATATCCCAGAGACAGCACATGTTCCCTTTAGTGAGGTGAAGCAGTGAAACTTCATGTCCTGGAGAATGGACCAACGCCATGCGCTTGTAAAGCACTTCGCTTTAGCATATGAGAAGCATCCCCGTAGAATGGAAGTGCTGGGGTATTGCATAACTGAAAATAAACTTCTAAAACAGGTCGGTGCTTCTGTAAGAGGGGGCAAGGCTTTAGAGTGGCCAATATCGCAAGAAAGTAAACAGAATAATTGTCTTTTCTAATGTTGAAAGGGAGTGCTCCAATGGCAAATTGACTACTTTGTTAGGAGTGCTGAATATCCTTGCACCATTTCATTCACAGTGCTTGAGCCTTTTGAGCATTGACAGGTGACTGCTATAGATCACAATACAGAATGGACAGATTTCTAATGGGAGTTTACAATGTTGCTGAAAATATGGTAAAGGAACACACTGAAATATCAGACAATTTTTCCTCACATTATCAGGATTGGTATTCTTATGAGTATTGTTTTTCTGGGTCTCAAATTTGGAAAGATAAAAGGCGAAAGGCTGAATGCACCTGGTGTCTTAGAACTGTTGACTTTTAACTCTGCTCTTTCCACATTAGCCCAATGAGCTGCCTCACCAAATTCATGTTCATATCCCATAATCTTAAAAATTATAGCTTTGATTTGTTTTAATGACATCCACATAAAACTTGTTTTGAATTATTTCTATTTAAAACTGGGGAATTGTCCAGACTTTTGACTTGCAAATTAAGGAATGTGCAGGCTTCCTAGTTCACATGTGACAAAGTATGTACAGGACATGCTTCCTACCTGCAGCTCTCATCCCAAACTATCTCCATTCTATGCCCCTTTGTGTACGGTCGTTTGATCTGCAACAAAACTGTATTCTAGGTTAAACACTCACATTTTCTTAAATATAATGCTCACACATCTGCTCATGCAGAATTATGAAAACCTCATGAATGAAGAACGTGAGAATCACCTGCAGTATAATGGTCCAACTTTATATAAATATGTACTCACATAATCTAAAACTGAGCCTACACGCACATCATTCCCAATTAAAAGGACATCAGGAACGATTGCAGGGGAAAACATCAGAAAACAAGGAGTACTTTGCCATGAAGTTGATGCAAAATGTAAAAAACCTGTCAGGGCACAGATCTACTGTGTCAAAAAGTTTAAAATACTTTTACAACACTACGGTCACCCTTCTGAAAGCCACAAAAAATATATATATTTCTAAGTAAATACACGAGGCCCTATTCACAAAAAAAAGTTGTAAATCTGTACCAGAAGATTTAGGGCCATATTAGCAAGAAGCTCGTTAAAATTATCGCTGTTTTAGCGGCAGGAAACTGCTGCTAAAGCAGCGATAATGGGCATGGTAATATGCGCTATAGAATTCCAATAGAAGCCCAGGTTAGATGTGCAGGACATCTAACCTGGGCTTCTATTGGAATTCTATAGTGCATATTAGCAAGCCCATTTGCGCCGCTTTAGAGGGCAATGATTTTAACGAGCTTCTTGCTAATATGCCCCTTAGTTCTACATGTGTATGCAGATTTAAACCTTTTTGAAATTCAGCAATACCAAATGAAACCAGCACGGAAAACTACATCTAGTGTATTTTTTACATGTGGATTTCAGCAATGGCCCATGAAGGTAAGAGCGGTGGGGCCAGGTGAGGGGGGATTTTGACAGACGAGGACTAGGGAAAAATAATTATTTATTTAATTTTCCCTCGTGCTCGTCTGTCGAATTCCTCCCCATCCTGGCCCCATCGTTCTTACCTGCTCCGGCCACTCCCGATGGATTCCATTGGAAATCATGATTCCTAACTTTTGTTTCCATCCCCTTTGTACATAGTTCTCCATGGTAGTGAACTCTGTTCAGTGGGAATGGATTCTCTCTTGCAAATGTACTTTTTTGCGTTCTGTTTACCTGTTAAGTAACCCCCTTCCTGACTCCCCCATTCAATGTGGGGTTGATCTGTTCTTCTTAAGTAAACCTCCAACCATATCAAGGATGAAAAAAAGTCTGATCATAGTATGATAATGCCAACAAAGTTCCATGTTTTTGAGTGTTTCCAGACTGTTAATGCAAACCATGCCTTGAAATTGCCATTTTCCCACCCTTTCCGCGGATATACACTGTGGATATCTCCACACTCATGGTTGAATGGGTGAGAGTGGTAGAGAGCTCCTTTTCTGTAAATGGGCTTGCACCTTCCAGGAATCACTTTGTGAGTTTCTGGAATTCGTAGAAAAGGGAAGTTTAGTCGTCAACTTAAGTAAACAAACAACTTTGCCAACAGGGCCAATGGATGTTATGTTACAAAAATAATTGTCTAAGCAATGTT
Organism: Lissotriton vulgaris; assembly: GCF_964263255.1. Lineage (NCBI taxonomy): Eukaryota > Metazoa > Chordata > Amphibia > Caudata > Salamandridae > Lissotriton > Lissotriton vulgaris. Next base: position 1,122,751,476 of record NC_141687.1, read on the forward strand.
GATATGTAAAATTTTCTAAAGGAAGCAGGATCTCTTAACTACTGATACTACCAAATATTTCCAATCCCTTCCTGCCCATAAACAATCCAGAATGCAGCACACATTGAAGTTTCAAATCGTCATTTTTATAATGAATATTTATGTGCAGGAAGGCACACCTTCCTACACATAAACACGCATTCATTGTGATTTGCTGTTTCTATGTGTGCAGCAAAATGCAGCATACATAGAAACAGCAAAAAATGAGGAGAAATTAAACATTTCTCCTCATTTCATCATGTTAAGATCAGGTTTTTTTTGCCTTAAGTTTGGCTCTGCCCCATATTTATGCCACCCTTGTAAATAGGGGACAGCATCAAAATCAATGGTTGTTGCCGTGGAATGCTCACCGCAACACCCATTGCCCGCCACTTTCACCCTAAGTGTAGCATGAAAGGGGGCCTTATTTACAAGGCGTCGTTAAGCCACTTTAAATAGGACGATGGACTTAACGCTACCAGAACATCTTATAAAATGACTCTCTGATGGGGCTAAGTCCTTGGACATATGCCCCATTGTGTATAACATGCATGCTACATTTCCAGGGAGTGGTTGACAATATTAGGCAGGAGAGGCCAATGTGCACTTTTCATGTGCAGGCAGCAGGTAAAAGTTCAATTTATCTGTTATAATTGGCTGCCACAGCTGACAGCCCTACACAAACTGGTTGGCTGATAATAGTCACACTCATTAAAGAAGAGGTGGACATTGTCCCAAAGTTTGTTGGGTGCAATCTGCTTTACCTTTCCTAAGACAGTCAGCACAACTATGCTAGTGCTGGAGAGGGAAGTCTGTCTCTGAGTTCTCTGTGTATCTTTCCTGTTGTCAGTTATTGACATTAGGTGGACCCAAGGGCACATCTCGGGATATCAATCCATTTCCACTTAGTCCCGCAGAATACACACTATTGTTCTACGTGCTGAGGCTAAAAATGACAAAAATATCCATATAATTACCATGGCAACTCACTGCAGGTGGGCACCATCTCAAAAGACATGCAGAGGACGTTTTCCATCTCAAAACGGATCATGACTCATTTATCAAACTAGTGGAAATGAGAAAAAAAGACTAGTGATTTGTTTGCATGTCAACTTCATATCAAGGTAAAAAATACAGCAAACAAAAAGGTGGACACAAGAGTAATGGAGGGCAGGGAAAGACTCCCAAGATAAGCCTGAGTAATAATGTGTCACAAAATACAAGCTATAATATTTGGCTTAACACCTTGCAGTTAACCTCACTCTGGTCTCTGTATTTTTTACACGCATGATTTATTGGTAAACAATATATATATATATATATATATATATATATATATATATATATATATATATATATATATATATATATATATATTCACTGAAAAAACCATAGGTTATAGACCATATATAGTTAGGAATTCGCATTTACAAAACCATATTTTACTCACACAAAACCATTGAAATTCCATATATAGTTAGTTGCACTATCTATATATCGCGCACCCGCAATCCACTGCTGATGATGTCACATATTACATCATTCATGACATGGTCAGTGACATCACAGATGACATCACTGATGACATCTCAAATGACATCACTGATGACATCACTGATGACAAAATCCAGTGACTGTATGTTTCTGTAAAGTTAAAATATGTCTTACATATTGAAGAATGAGTGGATGTATAAGTGTCTGGATGAAGGATTTAGTAGGTGCATGACTGACTGTATGAGTGAGTGATTAAATGTGTCTCACTAAGTGCATGGGTTAGTAACTAAACTGTCTTAATTTGTGCATCATTATGTCTGTTGTTCTGTAAACTGTTGCATGTGTTGATAAGTAGCTATATGAGTAACTATATGGGTTATTGATTGGTTGCCCAAGTATTTGTATGGGAGACTGAGTGTGTGTGTGGGTGGCAGGGAGGTGTATGACTCTGTGCATAGATGTGTGAGCAGTTGATTCACTAGATGTATGGTTTCAAAAGTGCATGTGGAAACAGCTGTATGGGCGGTTGACTGTGTGCATGAGTGTATTGGTGAGTGAATGGATATCTCAGTGCTACATGTCAAAGTAAGTACATATGTAAAACACAGTACATGTGAGAGTTGACATATATAAATAACTGTGCATAAGAGCCAGTGAATGTGTGAGTGGCTGTATGGATCATTGTGAACTTGTATCAGGGATTGTATAAGAGAGTAAATATGTGTTAGTATATGTTTGAATAAGTAAAGTTTGTATAACTGTATAGTTGAGGAAATGGAGGTGTGATTGATTCTTTGCATGACTGACTAGGTGTGTGAGTAACTCCATGGATGAGTGACAGTCTGTGAGTGTCTGTTTACACTGATTGTATCTAAGGTTATATTAGAGTCCGAAGAGGTTCATCGTATTATCACATGAATGATATCATCAGTGATGTGATCAGTAATGTCAAATGAGATGTCATCAGTGATGTCATCAGTGATGTCATTTGAGATGTCATCAGTGATGTCATTTGAGATGTCATCAGTGATGTCATCAGTGATGTCACTGACCATGTCATGAATGATGTAATATGTGACATCATCAGCAGTGGATTGCGGGTGCGCGATATATAGTTAGTGCAACTAACTATATATGGAATTTCAATGGTTTTGTGTGAGTAAAATAAGGTTTTGTAAATGCGAATTCCTAACTATATATGGTCTATAACCTATGGTTTTTTCAGTGAATTTTCAAGGTTTTGTAAATGCTAATTCCTAACTATATATGGTCTATAACCTATGGTTTTTTCAGTGAATTTTCAAGGTTTTGTAAATGCTAATTCCTAACTATATATGGTCTATAGCCTATGGTTTTTTCAGTGAATATATATATATATACATATATATATAAACATATATCATCTGTATATCTATATAAATACAAACATAAATGCATGCATACATATACTTATATGCATACAGATGCATGTTATTTACATGAAAGTTGAAAAAACACTAATAAAAGCAAAGCTAAAAAGCCACCTCATTACAAACAGAATGGCTTTAACTTAAACGAGGGCGCGATCTATTGCATTTTCAATGCTTGTTTACTTTGGTTCCATCAAGAAGGCATTCAGATGTGTCACACATTTGCCATAAATTCTGAATGTTAGCACTCTAGTTGCACATTAGATCACTGTAGTAAAGCTACTGCTCACCAGGGACGTCTGCTGCTGGTATTCAAAGTGCATGTTTCAGTCTGAATGCCAGAATTTTTTTAATGAAATAGAAGAGGATTTGAGAAGTCACTCAAAATGATCCCTAATTTTTCTTTCTGAAGCACTAATCATACTTTCTATGGCAAAATTAACCCCCTCATGTTGTTCCTTTTTAAACTGAGTGTTTTCAGACTTACCACTTCATTCCAATCAAGATGGCTTCCGGTGTGCCATACTTTTGTCATAAGTAAGACTGTTAGCGCTCTAGTTGTTCTTTAGAACACTCTGGGACATTCTGTCATTGGGCTATACTTGGGCTACATCTGGGTGATATTTGGGCTACATTTGGGCTCTTTTGTCTCTGGTGGCCATTTTGGGAGACTGCATGTCAGAATTTTTTAATGAAATAGAAGAGGATTTGGAAAGTCACTCAAAATGTGCCCTAATTGTTCTTTCTGCAGCACTAATAATACCTTCTATTGCATAATATACCCCCTCATTTTGTTCCTTTTTAAATTAAATGTTTTAAGAGTTACCACTTTATTCCCATCACGATGGCTCCAGGTGTGCTATACCTTTGTAATAAGTAGGACTGTTAGCGCTCTAGTTGTTCTTTAGAACACTCTGGGACATTCTGTCATTGGGCTATACTTGGGCTACATCTGGGTGATATTTGGGCTACATTTGGGCTCTTTTGTCTCTGGTGACCATTTTGGGAGACTGCATGTCAGAATGTTTTAATGAAATAGAAAAGGATTTGAGAAGTCACTCAAAATGTGCCCCAATTTTTCATTCTGCAGCACTAATCATACTTTCTATGGCAAAATATACCCCCTCATGTTGTTTCTTTTTAAATTAAATGTTTTAAGAGTTACCACTTTATTCCAATCAAGATGGCTTCAGGTGTGCCATACCTTTGTAATAAGTAGGACTGTTAGCGCTCTAGTTGTTCTTTAGAACACTCTGGGACATTCTGTCATTGGGCTATACTTGGGCTACATCTGGGTGATATTTGGGCTACATTTGGGCTCTTTTGTCTCTGGTGGCCATTTTGGGAGACTGCATGTCAGAATGTTTTAATGAAATAGAAAAGGATTTGAGAAGTCACTCAAAATGTGCCCTAATATTTCATTCTGCAGCACTAATCATACTTTCTATGGCAAAATATACCCCCTCATGTTGTTTCTTTTTAAATTAAATGTTTTAAGAGTTACCACTTTATTCCAATCAAGATGGCTTCAGGTGTGCCATACCTTTGTAATAAGTAGGACTGTTAGCGCTCTAGTTGTTCTTTAGAACACTCTAGGAGGCTGCAGTAGAACACAAAGGAATCAACTGACAGTCTCTGTCCTTGTTAGATGTACATGTTTTACTGAGAATGTCAGACTTCATTTTCACATGACTGAGAAAGATAATGTGCATTTACAGAAAATATGCTTTCAGTTTAGCTTATAGATCCCCTTCCAAACCACTGTGGGAAAATCATGAGATATTAGTTTTCTTTCAAACAATATTCATGATATCACAGCAGAAGGTTTTTTCACATGGTAAAATCACCTTAGAACCCACCACAATTCCTAAAACGAGTATGGTACCATCAACAAATGATTTATAATGTAACTAAAGTCCTAAAACCCTCTATTAACTACAATGCTTTTTAATGAGGTGCTATCATGTAAATTGGCCCCAAGATGGCTGCCAACGCTTCTTGGATGAAGTGCTGACAGCCAATCAGATCAGATGTGTGGTTAGGCTCCGCCCAGATATATATCTTTTTTTGAACCTAAATTACTCACAATCCACTGGAGCACATATATTGAGACCTAGCAAAGGCACATCGGGCTAACAGTCCCTACAATTTTGCCAAGTTTCGTGCAAATCCATTCAGCCGTTCGAGCTAAAAGTGAGGCCAACCGCCCTATGGAAATTAACATGGGAAAAACGCGTTTTGGGACCCCCCTTTTTTCTCGGCCCCCCCTTGATGAAACCCCCCCATATTGTCAGGGGCTGCTCAGAAACAAAATGTTCCATTTTCCTGAAAATTTCAGCCAATTCCGTCCACAAACACCAAAGTTATTAGACATAGAATTTTCAAAAATCCCATAGAGAAAAAATCCTAACTATATATACCTACTGGCGATAAGCCTGAGTAATAATGTGTCACAAAATACAAGCTATAATATTTGGCTTAACACCTTGCAGTTAACCTCACTCTGGTCTCTGTATTTTTTACACGCATGATTTATTGGTAAACAATATATATATATATATATATATATATATATATATATATATATATATATATATATATATATATATATATATATATATATATATATATATATATATATATATATATATATATATATATATATATATATATGTTGCATTTACACTAGTATTTTTTGCTGCTTGTTTCAGCTTACCATATGAAGTTCTTAACAAAATAAAGCCTTTCATAATTCATAATTGGCGTTTCTGTAGTCTTAGTGTACCAAGGCAGCACCCATCTGGTTAGAACCTAAGAAACGAATAAGAGTGTAAATCAGGAGGCAGGCTTTCACCATCTAAGCTGTCATGATTTGGAACAACCTCCCCATCAACACCAGATACTGCAGAGGCACTTCTGCAATTGAGAAGGAAACAGGAGGATCACCTTTACAGAGAGTGTTACATCTCTAGATGATATGACTTATCACTCCAAAACAGCCTGCCTCATTGTTTACAATGCTGAATCCTGTCCTTGAACTGACCTCTCTGTTTGCCGCTCGGTTTCTCTTCTGGTACTTTTACGTCATACAAATAATCAGGTATACATGCACACATGCATACACATACCCCCACTTATCCCTCTATTTCCAGTTCTATTGAATAGGCCCGTATTGCTCTATGGCGGTGGACTACGGGCCTCAGCAGGCGTCCGCAACTTTCCCCACCTTACCCACATCATCCATGTGCCCAGAGGTGTCGTAATTACTGCTCGGGGCTCCCGCTGCGCGGGAAACCCGGATTGCGCTATAGCAGTGGGGACAGGAGACTACGGGTCACAGCAGGCTCCCGCAACCTGGTGCACCTTACCCATGTCTTCCTTGCACCCGGATGTGCCTTAATTACTGCTTGGGGCTACCGCTGCTCTGGACATGCCTGGGCAAAGACCGGGCCATGACCAGGCCAAGACTGGGCCAAGAGCGGGCTCGTCTGCACCCGTCAGCGGCAGGCAGAGGCTGGGCTGGACCAGGTCCCTTGGATCAAGGTACTGTTTCTCCCTTACTGTATTCTCCCTTTGACCCGCTTCACATGTTGATGTCTCTTACTGCACCCGATTGGTAGTCTACTGTAGCTGAGTGAGTGTTCTGCCTTCTTTGGTCTGTCTAAGGAGCTTGTATAATTTGTTGCTGGGTCAGTGACTCCAATCCCAAATCCCATAACCATGGTTAAAAGGAAAATGATTGCTGGGGTATCAGGGGGGAATACTGCAGCAACCATAGTCTCCTTTTTGACTAGAGCAGCCAATGTCATTTCAAAGGAGATAGCCCTGACTGAAAGGAGGCTGTCTCTGGAATCTAGGAAAGTTGCACAGTATTTAACCTTAATGGAGAACCACAAAGCCGAAAGGGTAAGTGCTGGCCTAGTTTTATCACCTGCTGCCACTTCATCTGCTGTGATCCCTAACGCCAAGGCTGTCCTGACAATGGTGGAAGATGCTCCAGTCTGGACGGTCCCCCAATCAAAAGGAAGAGAACTGGCTGTAAAAAAGCCCCTCGGATTACACCTCAGAAAAATACACTTTCACCAGCTAACACTGACTCTGCACAATTTTTTTATTCAGGTTGAAATCTCTGTTTAGTACATTATTAGCACCCGTACAGCAACAGGTGGAGGGTATAGAGACGAAGCTTTATTCTCTTTCTCTATAAGCACCCTGTCAATACCCCAGAGGGACTAATAGTACTGCTGGGCCCAATACCATGGAATTGAATAGTACAGGGGCATTACCTGCTGTGATTAGTAGTCCAAAACAGGTGATAAAGGAGACACAAAATAATATGCCACTGATCCAGGGGGTGGCTCAAGGGTCAGGGATTAGCCATGCCATTAACAATTTACACTCTCCAACGCAGGTGGTATAAACACTAGGGGCACAGTTATCAAAGGGGGGTTTCATTCACACATCTACCTTAAATAGACCCCCCCATGGCACAAGCTGGATACTTGAGCACCATAGAGCTGCCCCCTGAACCACAACCATTAGATGCATTTTATTGGGAGTTCCACCTATAATACAAGGCTTGAAAGAATCCACACTGGGTCTTATGTATAAGGTCACTAACTGGTGTGATACTAATGTTGTTAATGGTCAATCCCTATCCCCTCATATTATCACGGCCAGAAGAGTGGGATGGGTGGGATGCAGGGTCGGGAAAAATATTGAGGAGGACAGTGTCATAGCCAACGTGAGACACCCTGCTGAAGCCAAAGTGTTCATTGAGGATCAGCTTAGAAGAAGTTCCAAAACATCGATCAGAATTCCCCCCTACAGTATTTTACCCTTCCAATTACCTTTTCCCAGACTTCCTTCGGCAGCAAGCATTCAGGCCAGTTAAGCCAACCCAGGGAAGTAATGGCAGATGTGTACTTCCATTAGCTAACAGATTCTTGTTAAGCCCACAGGGGTTAGATGGCAATGACTGACAATCACCAGCTCAGGCCGAGTCACAGGGCCCAAGGTCCTTGGTCCGGGCTGGCACTATATCTATTTCATTCCCCAAGTCAGATTCTGCTCCACCTCTAAAGCCAGCACCTATCACCATTTTCCTGCAGGAAGATCCTGTCTTGGAATCTTGCAGGTCTAAGGTCAAAAAGAGATGACGTGCTCTGGCAGAGCTCCTTTTTAAGTTGCCTTTTAATTGCTTTACGGGAAACGTGGGATGCTACTGAGAGTATTTTTCTGGATGGCTTCACCTCGATTTTAAGTGTGCTACGTCTTCAACAGTGGGTAGAGCCGAGGGGCGTCTTCTTCTACTGGTCTCACTTGAACTAAAATGCAAAACTAGAATGGTAGATTGTCATTCACTCCATCTGTTAGCAGTGGAGCTGTTGTTCAAGACCCCCCCACCCCCCACTAGTAGTCAATTTTTATAACTCCTTCACTAGATGATTTGAGATCGAACATTTAAAAGCCTTAGAGGGTTTTTTTAACATTACGGGGGAGTAAACACTTTTATTATGAGGTCTTAATTTTAGGTAATTTTAATGCTCATCAATGTCACCTTAATTGTACTTCCGCAATGGGACATGTGGTCTTCTCACCACTGGCCACACGTTTTGAGCACTTGCAATCAGGCCACCACATAAAAGAGCTCCTCTTAGCTAATAACGTGTGCTGCTTAGAGAAAACGGAAGCAACCATTGTGATCACAACCCCCTTATGCTTGAATTGGTTTACTCCTCCGCTCTACATGGAGGGGAGGGCTGTAGCATTTTAAATTCTGTCATTAGCACTAAAGACCAAACACGTAGGCTGAAGTCGGAGAAGGTGATACCGGAGACCTTCCTTGACAATTTGCATGTTGAGTGCACAGCAGAGATATCACTATATATGGATACTAGAGTGCAGAACAGAGTTATTTTAGATTCTTTTGACAAGCTAACTAAGCAGATTGCAAATAGTTTAACCATTAAGAGCAGGTCTAAAGGTACAGAGGAAAAGAGATGGTTTGACGTACCTGCTCTAAGGCCCATAGAAACTTATTGTTGGCACTAAAACAAGCTCTGAGGGATGAGGCTGAGGTCAGGACTTGTAGGAGGGCGCCTATAAATATGCAACAAATCAGAGGAAGAAGTCCATTAGGAAACAGGCATGGGAGGCTCTTGGGCAGGCAAGTGTACTCTCAGATAGCACAAAAGTTTGGGCTGTGGTCAACAGTCCCTTTTTTTCTGATATATCTAATTCCAGTACAGACTGTACTATAGCTGCAGAACGATGGGTTCAGCACTTTGGAGGAATGTATTGTGGCGACGATTTAGAAGGTCCTGACGTACAATAGAACCCCAGCTCAGTTAGCGCACAGCTGCACTTTAGCTCAGAAGAGGTACACAAAGCTATCCTGGCCACAGCCAGGAGGAAAGCGTGAGGTCCAGATGGGATCCTTCGGACCTGCATAAGGCTGACCCTCTAGTCTGGGCCAGGATATTGGTACAGGTTTTTAATGCCGCCTGCATATGTGGATTCCCCTCCTCTTGGGCCAAGGCTATTATTATACCTATTTTTAAAAAGGGATCACAGGACTATCCCGCATGTTACAGTATGGTTTCAGGCAATGCAAAGGGACACTTGATCAATGCATTAACCTGCACCTAGTGGTAGGGAAATAAACAATAGCAAAGAAGGGCTGCCTGCACGTGGCCTTCATGGACTTAACATCAGCGTTCGACCGTGTTAACAGATCCAAACTGCAGTTGATTCTTCAGGACCTGAGCTTGGACGCAGACCTCGTGGCCTTTCTACACTCCACCCAAAACAATACCACTTAGGTGGTGAGATGCAGTGAGGATGGTGGTGTACTGGGCTCCTCGGAATTCAGAAGAGGGAAACGGCAGGTGTCCATTCTGGCCCCCCTGCTGTTTACGCTTTACATGAACATGCTAGGGGACCTTCTCTCAGCTAGCAGCAAAGATATCCCAAGAGCTGGTTCTAAACTGATCCCTGCACTCCTGTATTCTGATGATGCAGTGTTGTTTGCCAGGACTGCTGTAGGTCTCCAATAACTTTTAAATGTTTTTAACTATTTCATGGGCTCACTTGATCTTGCCACAATTTCTTTTTAATCCCATACTATGATGATAGGTACTCAGAAGGCTGCTATGTGCAATTTCTTCTGTAGGGGGCATACTTAACAAAAGTGTCAACCTTCTCATACCTGGGGGTGCTATTTGATGACCGAGAGACTTGGGTTGCCCAAAGAACACACAAAATAACATTCTGGCAAGAGCAGTAGGGCCAAATATGGACATTGCAAAAAAATTGGGGTCAAAGCCTGTACCCGCCCTGCTAAAGTTGTACAGAGAAAAATGTGTCCCTATGGCCATGTATGGATGTGATGTGTGGGGGTATTTAAATGCGTGGGACATCCAGGGGGAAGAAAACACATTTATGCGTAGGCTTCTTGCTGTCCTCCCCTGCACTCCAGCTTTTATCCTGCATGAGGAACTTGGCATGGGGTACATCTCTGACCTTGTTGCTTTTGCTCTGGTTGAGAATTTGGTCTAGCCAAGCCACCAAATTGTCGTAGCAGACTGTACTGCACTTGAGGGGGCCCTACGTATCCCTTGCGTGGTTAAAGTACATTATAGAGCGAATGATAGGTGTAGCCTTATTAGTCACTGGTCACTAATATGCACCATCGCCAGCAGTGGCCGGCAGTGGGAGTACCTGCAGGGCAGTGTCGTGGGGAGGGGGAGGGGCAGGGTGGGGGGTAGTAATGTATGGATTACGGAGCATCCCAGGTAAGTAAACATTTGAATAAATAAAACGAATTTCGTTGAGTGCACTGCATCCCCAAATGGGATGCAGTGCGCGCAATGAAATTCGTTTTATTTTTTTAAATGTTTACTTACCTGTAAAACTCTGTAATCCATACATTACTACCCCCCACCCTGTCCCTCGCCCTCCCCTTGTCACCGCCCTGCAGGTACTCCCACTCCTGCCGTGGCTGATCATCGCTTCGTGTTACCCCAATTTAGATTGTTTCTGGTACACTGGCTACTAGCCTTTCCCAAAGGCTACACGAAGCCTGGTGCCCTGAAGCCATGTCCTTTTGAAAATGTCTCTGAACAAGACACTTTACATTTTACTATTTTCAGCGAATTTTACGAGTACCCTGCATAATAAATGTATTCTCCTGCAGCTTAGATCCGCCCTTTTTGTTCAAGTAAGGCCAGCATTAATATACGTACAAATGCTTTCTCCCCCTATGGTTTATTTGGGATTGCAAGTTTTTTTTCTACAGGGGCCCTAAGACTCAGGAAGAGTATGTTCATGCAGCAGCTAGGCTGTATTTGTCTAATGCTTTTTGGGAAATATATGTGCTCACTTTTGTGCTTGATATGACGTGATTATGCAGTCTGTTAATCAAGCTATTGCCTCATTACTTTTGCACTTTATCTGTTGTATTTTTTCTCTAGAGCGGCCCTCGGTATTTATTTTAATGATGAGTTTTATCTTTATCTGTTTGTATATATAGCCCTTGTCAAATTCATTCTGGCTACACTGTATATTTTTTAATGTTTTATGTTTGCTTTTATGGCTTTTAGGGCCAGATGTAGGTAGCCCTTTACCGATCGGAATCGGCCGAAAATACCGATTTTCGGCCGTTTCCGATCGGTAAAGGGCTATTGAGATGTAGGAGCACATTTTCGGTAATTTTACCGAATCGGTATCATTACCGATTCGGTAAATTTACCGATTCTGTAATATGTACCGATTCGGTAAAATAATTACCGAATCGGTAATATTTACCGATTCGGTAAAATTACCAAAAATGCAATGTAGGTAGGCAATGTACCTTCTGCACATGGCTTACAGAATCGGTATTTTACCATGGAATACAAATCCATGGTAAAATACCGATTCCGGTGTGCATGCACATGTGTGCATGCACACCTATGTCATGTGACAGGCAGACCTGCCCTTAGGGCCGGTATGCCTGCCACATGGCACCTGTGCCTGTTTTGGGGGTGCCAGAGGGTGTCAAAGTGACACCCCCTGCACCCTTGTGAATTCTTTAATTACTGATTCGGTAAATACCGAATCGGTAATGCCTAATCATTCCTATGGGCTTCAAAGCCCATAGGAATGAGTGGGCATTACCGATTCGGTATTTACCGAATCGGTAATTAAAGAATTGTTAAGGATTCGGTAACGAATCCAGATGTTGGGACCTACATACCATTTACCGATTTTGAAATACCGAATCGGTAGGATTCGGTATTTCAAAATCGGTAAATGGGATTTACCTACTTCGGGCCCTAAGTGTCCGAAAAAAGTATTTTTGACTTGTCTTGAACAATTTCTAATTTTAAGGGTATCTTTGTGATTCATCACCTACAGAGGGTGTTATCACAAGCCACTCATGTCATCAATGGTGTCATTGACGACGTCAAAGCTGGTGAAACAGATGTGGGAGTTCATTATCTTTGATCGTCTCATACAAGTTGTCATCCGTGTTGCTGTCAGTGGTATCAACAATGAGGTGTGTGATGTCAGTTTATTTTCATTGCCAAATCAAAAAGGAGAGGACTAGGTAAGCTAGTCCAGATCCCCAAAATTATATATGATTATCAATAAGGACTAGCTATGTTTGTGGTTAGAGACTCAAGAATGCGTACGTGTGCAGGCAAACCATTAGGTTTGATCATGAAGCCCTCCCCCACCAACCAAGTTGGTGGCATGCTTCATCATCGGGCCCACCACAGTGACACCGAATGCGTCCCGGGTGTGCTTCGACGCCAGATTACTGTGGAGCTGGTATTTTTGCTGAGTGTGCAGTGTAGTGCGTGAGTTAGTGATAATTAAAAGCTATACAGTGTTGCCCGGTTCCCGAGGGTAAATGGATAAACTTTAATCACCGGGCCCCTGTTAGCAGCTAAAAGGCAGACGGACACGCTGGAGTGCGGATTATGACCTCCTGCGTCCTGTGTGGTCTACATGTTTCAGCCAGGCCTTTGATTTTAAACTGGCTTTCCTCAGGACCAATGAGTATGTGAAAGGTGCAAATAAATACTTAATTTTAAGTGATTGTGTTTGTTTAATTAATGTGTTGCACTCGCTAAGGTGCGTTATATGTCAGAGGGGGATTCCCTCTTGCTTTACTGTACATATAACATTAAGAACATAGACAGACGTACAGGGTAGAGTAAATTAGCATGATTTACTAGGCACACAACATATTGCCGACTGCTAAGGTGCGTGCACGGCCTAGAGTTGGCTAAAAGGTGGTCACGCCAAGGGCATGACTGGCGTGGGTTATCTTAGTGTAAAGCCGGTTGTCTGGTGGTGGGCTAAACAGGGGGGAATAGCATGGTGAGGTACAGATAAGTAATACGAATTTTCCTCACACTGGCTACTTGCTGTTGAAGCCTCCTTGGGCCACTTGGCAGAGAAAAAAGACCCTATGGTAGTTTGAGAAAGGGATTGATTAGGATTCAACCTGTAAGGAGAGAAAGGTATCTGCTTACCAGGATCGTAGCGGTCGGTAGTTTTTTACTCACGAAATTGCCGGTCTGGATCCTCCTTGGACCTGTCGTCCTTCTGCGGTGCCCCGAATGACTGGACGGGGCCGTTCATCGGGTTTAAATAGCCTGCTTGATAAAGTGCACCTGGAGGTATTGGTGGAAATAAAAGATGGTGCCGACTCACTCAGGGAGCTGAGTCATCTTGTGCGCTGCATATGTGGACGGGAGTAGCGTGGCTACCGTGCATGCACTGTGTGCCCTTTGACGGTGACGAGGTGCGGCATCAGTGCGCATGGGCGGAATACACTCCAAGTAGTGCGGAGTGCTTGCGCATGCGCAATTGTCGCGCATGAGGCAGGATACGAAAGCTGGCCTGATGTAGGCGAATACTCTTATTATATGGAGTAGAGCAATTATAGAAGAGAAATCACAGTACTAGAGAGCTGGGAATGTCAGGGTCATTGAGAATATTCAGAGAGAAACGGTTCAATAGGCCATTAGAGTGTAGGTGGGGGCAGTCAGTGTTGAATATGGCTTATGGCTCAGGTGGTGAGTGAATTCCGCGGGATGGAGTCATGTGGATAGGCGACATATCCAGCTTTGTTCCTTCATGAGGTGGGTCTTCTCATTGGACTGGGTCACGTCATACTGTTCAATGACCGTCCAGGTGAAGTCGTTTGGGGTGTGGTTCTGCGACAAGAAATGTTCAGTCAATCTACTTATGTTTTGCCGCAACGGATGGTGCTCCTGTGTTCGGTCATTCTGGTTTTGACTTTTCTGGTGTTCATACCTATGTACCTCAGGCCGCACCTGCACGTTATTAGGTACACCAGATTGGCTGAATTGTAGTTGGTGAATTGGCGTTGCGTCCAGATTTTGCCGGTTTCTAGACAGAGTGTTTTGGACGGGGAGGTTAAGTGACATACGCTGCAGTTGTTACAGGGTTGGTGGCCGGTGAGTTTTAGAAGGCCCCAAGCGTTCAGGATTGTGTTGTCTGCAGGGTGATTGTTGACTCTGGGTCTGGTAGATACCAATTGATCCTTCAAGATCTTGGACCTTTTGTACGCAAAGCGGGGCGTTTCCCAGTTTCTGCTTCCTGAGTTAATGATTTTCCAGTTTTTACGAATAATGCTGGACACCTGGTTAGATGCTGTGTTATATGTAGTAACACAGGTTACCACAGGTGTTTCAGGTGGTTTTATGATGGTTTCCAGGAGCTTTGTCTCTGTTTTGGCTACGTGCCCTTTTGCGTGTTTTCGAGATGATCCTGGTGGGGTAACCTCGGTCCTCTAGTTTGTGAACTAGGGCAGTAGATTGTGATTTGTAATCTTTAATGTTGATGCAGTTGCGCCGGATGCGCAAAAATTGTCCAAATGGTAGGTCCTCCCTCAGGGCTCCGGGGTGGAAGCTGTCAAACCTGAGGAGGGAGTTCCTTGCTGCAGGTTTGCAGTGTGTAGTGGTTGTTAGACAATCTTGTTCTGCTTTGATGCTAAGGTCCAGGAAAGCAAGTTCTGTTGGACTACTTGTGCATGTGAAGCGGAGGTAGGCGTCACGGTTGTTGATCCATGAGATGAAAAGGTCAAGTGTTTCCTTGTCCCCTTCCCAGATGATGAAGATGTCATTGATATAGAGACAATGTAAATATGAGCCCAAGGAGAACCCTGAGCTACTGATGGCACAGCTGTGAGGACAATAGCCTTTATGAATGTAAACACATGTATGTTTTTCTTTGTATTTGTATTCTGTTTTTATTTTGTGTTATTTGAAGTATTCATCATAACAACTGAAACGATAACTAATTCACACTGTTTTCATAGTGGACTTCATTGATCATGATTTTTGACTTGAAAAAACACGGTTCAAAAAATCACATTAGCATTTTTACATTACATCTTTCATTGAAACTAACAACCAAGAGTCATATCTTAATATCAACAATCCCAATGCATTTCGGGTTGACTCTCAACCCTTCTTCAGGGGTTATATAGGTAAAGCAAAAATCATAAATTGCAGATGTTGACTTCCGAAGTTGTGGATTTCTCAGGACCTACAATAACAGCAACACAATATCTATATTGAATGTCTACAGAAAAATAACATGTTTGTATACAAGTAATTGCGCATTGATTTCAAGAGCTTAAGAGTACCGCCAGGAAAACGAACAGTGCTTGTAAGAGTGAAAAATCACCGTAACAAAAGACGGGAAAGAACAGAAAAGACTGGAAAGAACAGAAAAAGAAACACTACACTTAGGTAAACCAAAGAATCTGTGTGCATGAGCCTACCCCCAAACATAACAGCAAGAGACTGGTGTTTGTGATGTTAACCCGAAAACGTGCGGGCACCCTGGAACTCAATCAAAATGAAAAGCGTGAAACTAAGGTGCCTTAAAATCCCGTGCTCATGTGAAATGCCCCAAAAGAATCTGAAATAGTACCGATCTATGCTTACTCGGCAAAATGTTAAGAGCTGCTCGTCACGGTGTGCTTACATGTGCACAGGCAGTATCTGCATTAGAAGGTGGATCTATAAATGAGAAGTGAAATGTGGGATCAGAGTCCCATGTAACAAGTGTGTGTCTGGAAAATAACAAAACAAGTACACCGCTTACCCTCACTATCCGGTGCTCACGCTAAGGTTCGACCTACGCCATTCCAAACGGAATGCTAAAACAAAAATGAAGGAATGTTGAAAACATGGGCAATTCAATGTGCCTCAGTTCTAAATGTGGCGTGAAATCGTTTCTACGGCGTACCTGATTGAACGCACGCCGACTTGGACGTGAAGAGAACTGGTTCCGTGTACGCCCATTAGGTCACAAGGTACGGAAATCGCGAGGTTATTTGTGCAAGAGAGTGACTAAAACTAAACAACGGACTCAGAACTGAAAATGTGTGCTGGCCCTCCCGGCCCGCAAACAACAGACACGGAAAGGGGCTGATAACTCACTATTTGGAAAACCTGCTGTGAAATACCCTAAACACATATTGTAGACAACTGGAAGTAAAATAGAGAATATGTATTCAAGATATGATGGAAGACATGAGATAAGAACATGAGATAAAAAGAAACCTGGCTACATCTAATTACCCAAACGTGCAAGAGAATAATCACAGAGTGTATATGTAAAAAGGGCTGAGTAATAAAACGTTTAGGACTGGAAAAAAGGAAATTGTTGATCGGAAAATAAGCTTGAGAAAGGGAAGGAAAATGAAAATAAAAAGAGATGAGTATAAAGAATCCCGGCGTACTCCTGTACAATCTATGCAATACAATAGTATTAATCTAGAAAACACAACAATTCGTAATGTTCATTGAGACCTGCTGGAATTACGGTACCTAAAGATTTTATCCAGAAGGTTTCCATTCTGGCTAAAAGGGTATTATAGTCTATTCCAGACCTTTGTTTGATACATTCTAAAATAGTATATCTAAGTTGGGGGATAGTGTGCTTGGCTTCTACCCAGTGTCTGGCTAATGATGAGTTGGTATTCTAATTTCTGATGCAGCTTTTGTGTTCAACTATACGTGTCTTTATTTTCCTACTTGTTCTTCCCACGTATACAAGTCCACATGGACATTTAATGGCATATATCACACCCTCTGTTGTACAATCTGCGTTGTATCTGAGTTTTATGTTTTTGCCTGTGTGTGGGTCCGTGAACAAATTTCCAGTTATGACATTGCCACACTGGCCACAGTTGAAACATTTCATCATGCCCCTCTCTTGTGATTTAACTGTAGGTCTAGTGGGTTTTAGAAATTCTCTTAGATTTTTAGTTCTAGTATGTGCAAATAACGGAGTTCCTTGGAATACTTGCTTGAAGTCAGGTTAATTGTCGATTATTTCCCATCTCTCTCTGATAATTGTTTTGATTTGAGACGCTTGTACCGAATTTTTCAAAACAAATACCTCACGTTTCAACGGATTTTTAGTGGTCGGAGTCAAGAGTTCTTCACGTGTCTTTTGTGCTGTAATCAGGTTTGCATTCTCCAGGATGTTGTCCGGATAACCTCGGTCCTTGTATTCCTGAGTTTACTGAAGAATTAATTCTTGACAATTTCATTTGTTAGATGTGATCCTTTTTGTGCGCATCATTTGCGAGATTGCCAAGTGTCTTTTTAAACTGAGTGGGTGAGCACTCGAGAACAGGAGAGCATTATTAACATCTGTAGGTGTTTTATACACTGTTGTCTCGAGACCATGAATTGTTTTCTGTATTTCGATGTCCAGAAAATGAATCTTTTCTTTGTTAATCTTAAAAGTGAACTGGATTCTAGGATTGCAGGTATTCAATATACTGATGTTTTCCTCTAATGTCTCTCTGGTCCCTGTCCAGATGACCAGGATGTCATCTATATAGCATATAAATAACGCTGCATGTGCCTGCCATTGGGGGTTTGTTAGTATAAATTTCTCCTCAAAGTGCAACATGAAAATATTGGCGTAGGAAGGCGCTCCTGGAAATCCCATCGCGGTTCCAGTGCGTTGGAGAAAAAACTTGTCTTGCCTCTGAAAATAATTGTGATACAGAGCAAAATGAAGTAACTCAAGGAGAAAGGTACCTTTTTGTTGTTCTATCTCTGACTTCAGGAGACTCCATTCAATGGCCTCCATTCCTTCATCATGAGCGATGGACGTGCATAATGACACCACGTTGATGGTGCATAACCAAATGTCCTGTTGAAACAGATGACGTTTACTTTCAAGTTTTTTCAAACAATCTGTTGTGTCTTTGACATGAGTAACCCAGACCTGTACTAAAGGTTGTAGGTAGAAGTCCAAGTAGTAACCCAGTGGTTCGTGGATTGATCCACACCCGGCAACTATAGGGCGAAAAGGTGGTGAGGTTCTGCTCTTGTGCACCTTCGGTAACATATACAGGGTTGGAACCTTAGATGTGAGATTGAGTAAAAATTTCTTGGTGTTGTCGTCAATCACTCCCTGTTCAAAGGCTTTTTGCAATAAATTCTTCAATGCATCGAGCAGTTCTTTAGTCGGGTCATGTTCCAAGAGTATGTACGTGTCTTCATTCTGTACATGTTCATGGACTTTCTGGTTGTAAAAGTCTGTGTTGAGCACTACCAGTGCTCCACCCTTATCAGCCGGATGAAATGTGATCGACCTGTCTTGTCTTAGTTTATTCAGCATCCGTCTTTCTTTGGTGGTAAGATTTGGGTGTTGTGGGGGACCGTATTTTATGCCCTCCAAATCTTTTTTAACCAATATTTCGAAGGTGTCCAGTGTCTTGTGTGAAATAGGGGACAAAAACTTACTTTTAGGTTTAAATGTGCGTTGTTCCTGTGTTGGTGGTTCTGTGCTAGGATTAATGTTAAAGAACCATCTCAGCCTCAATTTTCTCATAAACTTAAAGAGAGCAATTTCTGTCTCCAAAGTGTTTGAAGTTTAAGAGGGAACAAAAGATATTCCTTTATTAAGTACATTTTCCTCCTCCATGGAAAGTGATCGATTCGAAATATTAATCACTAGTGAGTTTATTTTTTCACATTTCTGTGTGGTCTTCCCTGCTCTTTCGTGACTTTTGGTTTTTCCACGCCTGATGTTTCGTCTGTGCTGGTTGGATCCTTGTCTGGTGAGTTTTGGTCGTCGGGCCTTCCGCTAAAAAAGGAACTCTGCTGGTAGAAGTTGTAGCTGTTGTCTCACTCGCTGGTATGGTAACTTGTAGAGAAGAAGCTGGTGGCCTCTGTAGAGATAAATCCTGGTCTGTAACTATGCTTTCTTCAGAAGAGGTGGTTCCAGGTTTCTTAAAAACTCTCCTTTGAGCATATTTTTCAGCCCACGTATAAACTTCGTCCAGTTTATAGTCTATTGTATCCCGGCGGAACTTCCGGGTTTTCCTTTCGTGTACTTCCTTGGCGTGAGCATCTAGGTTCTTATTTATCTTCTCCAATACCTGATTCCAGTCTTCTTGTTCCATGCGATGGCTAATTTCGTCTTTTAATTTGTTAATATCAAAGGTCAATTCCCCCAGTAAATTGATATAGAGACCCCAGGTTTTTATGTTGGCGCAGAATGGGTTTGTGGGTGCTCAATGTGGCTCTGCTCGAAGTGGTGGACGTATAGTCCTGCCACGCTGGGGGCAAAAACGCTCCCCATAGATGTTCCGTTGGTTTGAAGGAAAAACTTTGCTTCATACTCAAAATAATTTTCTTTGAGCGCAAGGGCGGCGCAGTCAAGGATGAAACTTCGTGGTGTTCGGTATTCCCAGGTGTTCTCCATTAGAACGTCGTGTAGTACTTGTAAGGTGGCGTCTTGGGGTAGGCTGGTGTATAAACTCTCTATGTCTAATCCCACAAGGAGTTGGGTCGCTGGATTGAAGCTGATATCCCTGATGATGTTAAGGAGATGTTTCGTGTCCTTGATATAAGATGGTGTTTTCTGAACCAGGGGATTGAGGTAGAAGTCACAGAATCCTGATAATGGTTCCAGGAGGGATTGAATGCCTGACATAATTGGCCTGCCTGGAGGTGGGGTGATTCCTTTGTGCACTTTGGGTACTGTGTAAAAGTACGGGACTTTGGCATCTTTGGTACAGAGGTAGTTTGCCTCTTGCTTGGAGATGTGCTCCGAGTCACTTGCATTTTTGATGAGTAGGTTGATGGTATTTCATAGCTCATCTGCTGGGTCTTTTTTGAGACATTTGTAATTTTGGGCGTCGCTCAGGAGTCTGCGGCATTCTTGGTCGTAATCCGCTTTGTCCATTATCACAATTCCTCCCCCTTTGTCTGCGGGCTTGATGATAAGGTTGGGGTCGTTTTGTAGGCGTTTGATGACCTCCCAATCATGGTGGGAAAGGTTGTTAGACTACTGCCCTAGTTCACCAACTAGAGGACCGAGGTTACCCCACCAGGATCATGTCGAAAGCACGCAAAAGGACACGTAACCAAAACAGAGACGCGCTCCTGGAAACCATCATAAAACCAACTGAAACACCCGTGGTAAACTGTGTTACTACATATAACACAGCATCTAACCAGGTGTCCAGCATTATTCGTAAAAACTGGAAAATCATTAACTCAGGAATCAGAAACTGGGAAACGCCCCGCTTTGCGTACAAATGTTCCAAGAACTTGAAGGATCAACTGGTATCTACCAGACCCAGAGTCAACAATCACCCTGCAGACAACACATTCCTGAACGCTTGGGGCCTTCCAAAACTCGATAGGCCACTAACCCTGTAACAACTGCAACATATGTCATCTAACCTCCCCGTCCAAAACACTCTGCCTAGAAACCGGCAAAATCTGGAGGCAACGCCAATTCACCAACTGCAATTCAGCCAATCTGGTGTACCTAATAACGTGCAGATGCGGCCTTAGGTACATAGGTATGACCACCAGAAAGTCAAAACCAGAATGACCGAACACAGGAGCACCATCCGTTGCGGCAAAAACATAAGTAGATTGATTGAACATTTCTTGTCGCAGAACCACACCCCAAATGACTTCACCTGGACGGTCATTGAACAGTATGACGTGACCCAGTCCAATGAGAAGACCCTCCTCATGAAGGAACAACGCTGGATATATTGCCTATCCACACATACAGAGGGCCTGAATGACTCCATCCCGTGGAATTCACTCACCACCTGAGCCATAAGCCATATTCAACACTGACTGCCCCCACCTACACTCTAATGGCCTATTGAACCGTTTCTCTCTGAATATTCTCAATAACCATGACATTCCCAGCTCTCTAGTACTGTGATTTCTCTTCTATAATTGCTCTACTCCTTATAATAAGACTATTAGCCTACATCAGGCCAGCTTTCGTATCCTGCCTCATGCGCGACAATTGCACATGCGCAAGCACTCCGCACTACTTGGAGTGTATTCTGCCCATGCGCACAGATGCCGCACCTCCTCACCGTCAGAGGGCACACAGCGCATGCACAGTAGCCATGCTACTCCCGTCCACATGCGCAGCGCACAAGATGACTCAGCTCCCTGAGTGAGTCGGCACCATCTTTTATTTCCACCAATACCTCCAGGTGCACATTATCAAGCGGGCTATTTAAACCCGATGAACGGCCCCTTCCAGTCATTCGGGGCACCGCAGAAGGACGACAGGTCCAAGGAGGATCCAGACCAGCAATTTAGTGAGTAAAAAACTACCGACCGCTACGATCCTGGTAAGCAGATACCTTTCTCTCCCTACAGGTTGAATCCTAATCAATCCCTTTCTCAATCTACCATAGGGTCTTTTTCTCTGCCAAGTGACCCAAGGAGGCTTCAACAGCAAGTAGCCAGTGTGAGGATAATTCGTATTACTTGTCTGTACCTCACCATGCTATTCCTCGCTGTTTAGCCCACCACCAGACAACCAGCTTTACACTAAGATAACCCATGCCAGTCATGCCCTTGGCGTGACCACCTTTCAGCCAACTATAGGCCGTGCACGCACCTTAGCAGTCGGCAATATGTTGTGTGCCTATGAAATCATGCTAATTGACTCTACCCTGTACGTCTGTCTATGTCCTTAATGTTATATGTACAGTAAAGCAAGAGGGAATCCCCCTCTGACATATAACGCACCTTAGCGAGTGCGACACATTAATTAAACAAACACAATCACTTAAAATTAAGTATTTATTTCCACCTTTCACATACTCATTAGTCCTGAGGAAAGCCAGTTTAAAATCAAAGGATTGGCTGAAACATGTAGACCACACAGGACGCAGGAGGTCATAATCCGCACTCCAGCGCGTCCGTCTACCTTTTAGCTGCTAACAGGGGCCCGGTGATTAAAGTTTATCCATTTACCCTCGGGTACCGGGCACATCTGTATAGCTTTAAATTATCACTAACTCACTCACTACACTGCACACTCAGCAAAAATACCAGCTCTGCAGTAATCTGGCGTCGAAGCACACCCGGGACACATTCGGTGTCACTGTGGTGGGCCCGATGATGAAGCATGCCACCAACTATTTATTTATTTATTTTCTTGTATAGCGCAGGAATTCGACCCCCGAAGGGGTATCTCCGCGCTTGCATACTTACCACAAGCTGGTTAGCATAAAGACAATCAGGCAGGAATAGTGGGACATTACTAGGTCATAAACAGATGGGTCTTAAGGCATTTCCTTAATGCAGTCAGATTGGGATTTAGCCTGAGGGTGAGGGGCAGGGAGTTCCAGAGGGTGGGGCCTTTATATGATAAAGCTCTGCCTCCCTGTCTCTCTTTTTTGATCCTAGGTATCTGAAGTAGGGCTTGATTCTTGGAGCGTAAGGAGCGGCCTTGTTCATAAGGTCTGAATATTTCAGATAAGTATTTAGGGCCAACAACAAACAGGCATTTGTGAATAATACAACAGATCTTGAATTTCACCCTCTGACGAACAGGCAGCCAGTGTAACTTGCTTAATAGGTGGCGAGATGAAGACCTGGCTGGCTGGTCACCCACCAACTAGGTTGTTGGGTGAGGGCTTCATGATCAAACCTAATGGTTTGCCTGCACACGTACGCATTCTTCAGTCTCTAACCACAAGCATAGCTAGTCCTTATTGATAACCATAGTTTATTTTCATTAGCATCCTACAGAGATAGTTAAGTTTGTTTTCTCCCTCAAAGTGTAGCTATCTCCATCTTTCTGGCAATAAACCCTTCCATGAATCTGTGTGATTTATGTGTCATTGATGTGGGTGTATAAAGGCATGATATGGCCATTATAGGTAAGTTGTTTTTTAAATGTGGTGGAGTTAGGTATGGCATTCCTGACTAGCAGAAACAGTATGTAATTCTTAATGCATAGCTTAAAAAATAACAATAAAATCTCATAACCTTTATGAGAGGTAATTCCTGGAATTAGTTGGAGCATTTAATGACTTATTTTGAGCAAAATTCATGACTGTTTTCTCTAAATTACAGTGCCAAGCATGTTCCTCATATGTAATGTTGCTTTCTTAATTAAGTAAAAGCATTTGAGTGGGTGAAAAGATGTAGCTAATGGAACCTAAAAGCAATTTTCTTTAAAACGTATCCAATTTAGCAAATCTAGCAAGATTTTTGATTTTAACCTTTCTGTTTATTGATTGATAATTGCAATGTATAACTTTGGAATCCAATTTCTCATATACTTTATGATAATTTAGAAACTCCCCACATTAAGCAAGTGGCTGTGCGTTTATCTCATCGTCCTTTATTTTAATGCAATTATTTATTAATGTACAGCTCTTTCTTTTCTAGATATTCAGTAATAAAAGCCATCTCTCGCCCCCGCTGTTCCCTCTGTGGTGTGACTCAGGGAGCCGGCAATTGTGAGTATTAGCAATACATTCCATTTACTGTCGGGCAGGACAGGCTCCAACGTGTTTCAGATGTGATGGATAAACAATGCTCCCAATTTCTTTTACATTTAGTCTCTTTTCCTGGACGTGTGGTTTCACAAATGAACAAAATGAAATTTAGTGCTTGCGCCAGCATTGCCTTCCAGCGACGCTTTAGTGCAGCCAAAATGCTAAATGGTAGCACAGCCTAAGCCGTATTCTTTCGATTAGTAGGGCGGGTTCATGTCAAAAGTAGGACAGATAGAACGTGACACATTTGGAAACGAGACTTATTTGCTGTGACCTAGAAACATAGGTACAGTAAAATCAAATTGCTGCTTGCAAAGCCATGTCTGTACTGCTGATCCTGAGTTTTTTTGTATTACCATACGCTGCTCACATATGCTTCATGTGAGCAAATAGTCTGACTTTGGAAGTCGATGTGGTCCAGAACAGAATAAACTTATAACTATGCTGGAGGAATTCGAAAATGATGTGAAATTTTACTTTAAAGCCATGTTGCAGACCTTTTCTCAGCAAAGGCATTCCTAACATAATAATGTCTTGAAGGTACTAGCAGGGCACTGGTTCGCACAGAGAATGATGTGAAATTTTACTTCGCAGCAACATCGGAATCAAAGAGAAGGCCCTGGAGTGGATCATCTCGTTCCTCGCCGGAAGAACCCAGAGAGTCCACCTCCCCCCGTTCAGATCCGAGGCCACCGAAGTCTTCTGCGGCGTACCCCAAGGATCATCACTCAGTCCAACCATCTTCAACGTCTACATGAGCCCTCTCGCAGCCATCGCACGCCAACACAACCTCAACATCATCTCCTACGCCGACGACACACAGCTGATCCTCTCCCTCACCAACGACCCCGCCATCGCCAGAGCCAGCCTACACGAAGGGATGAAATACGTGGCCGAATGGATGAAGAACAGCCGCCTGAAACTGAACTCAGACAAGACGGAAGTCCTCATCCTGGGATCATCAACCTCCACCTGGGACGACTCCTGGTGGCCCCCTGCCCTGAGCACCACTCCCAAGCCAACGGACCAAGCCCGTAACCTGGGCTTCATCCCTCTCGATGACCAGACAAGTCAACGCCGTCTCATCATCTTGCTTCAACACCCTGCGCATGCTCCGTAAGATCTTTCGATGGATCCCTGCCGAAACCAGGAAAACGGTCACCCAGGCACTCGTCACCAACCGTCTGGACTACGGAAACACCCTCTACGCCGGAACGACAGCCAAACTCCAGAAAAGATTCCAGCGCATACAGAACACCTCCGCATGACTCATCCTGGACATCCCTCGCCACAGCCACATAACTGCCCACCTGAAAGACCTGCACTGGCTCCCCGTCAGCAAGAGGATCACTTTCAGACTCCTCACCCACCCACATAAAGCTCTACATGACCTAGGACCCACATACCTCAACAACCATTTGACTTTCTACACGCCCACCCGCCAGCTACGATCAAACAGCCTCGCCCTCGCCGCCGTACCATGCATTCGCAGAGCCACCGCCGGAGGAAGATCCTTCTCCTACCTGGCAGCCAAGACATTGAACTCCCTCTACATCCACTTTCGGATGACCCAGAACCATCTCTCCTTCAGGAAGCAACTAAAGACCTGGCTGTTCGAGCAGTAGCGGACCCCTCCCCCCAGCGCCTTGAGACCCTACTGGATGAGCAGTGCGCTATATACATTTTATGATTGATTGATTGAGAGAATGACTCACAAGAAATATTGTTCCTCGAATCAGTTTCCTGAAGATGTCTCTCACATGACTTTAATCATGAGGTTCACACTCACTTAAAAAATCAAATAAGATATTGTCGAATCCTGTTTTGCTATGTACCTGCCATTTTGCACAATTTCCCAAAACATACATGTCATTTCACAAAATTCTGTGGCAGAATTATGCAAAGTCCCACATCCCTGAAGTGGAGCAGCAGTGAATATCAGCGGCTGAAGCGAATCTGACGACTCTAACACCCAAGCCTACATTATTATGCACGTGGGCATTTGGGCCCAACAGACCTCGAAGGGATCACCAGATGCAGCTAAAAGGTACTCAGTGGCGAGATTCTAAAATAAACTGTTCGACCCATAGCTGCATGTCACTATATAGTGGTTAGAATATCGACCTTCCAACAATATTGCATTTACTGTATCTAATACCATTATATCATCAACATAAATATAAAGAGGTAAGTGTATATTCACTATTGCTAATTTTTTTTAAAGTATTTTTATAATTAAGACGGAAAAAAAAGAAAATGTAATTAGGATGAAAGCATGACAGACAATGTAAGTTTATACAAAAAATACAGACTCAATTTAACAGAGCAGACCAGCAGGGGCCACTGGCAATGTTCACAGTATGAAACATCACCATGCATTCCATATAGAACCTCTCATTCAAAGCTAAAAAAGAGGAAGATGGCTGCAGGTTCTAAGTGGATATGCATGTTCAGAGTTCTAGAATGTATTCTGATTCTATTTATTTGTTGCTGCTGTCTGAGTAGTAATAAAAGGTGAATGCATAATATTGGCCTCCGGGCCTTGATGTAAAATCCAGTGAGTCAGAACCTTACGAAATTCACTCCATTCTTCATGAACATTCATGTGTAGAGAAGGAGATATGGCCTAAAGGCTGGAGTTCCTGGCTTTGGTACTCGGGAACTGTATTAAGAAGAAACTCTGTTGGACAAAATATAATTACCCAACGTCATTCACATCAGCATCCAGTTAATCAAGGGTCGCGCATCAACCACAACATCAGGCCCAAAAAACAATTACAAAACCGATTAATAGAATCCGTAAGTAATACGAAATATTTACTAAAAATAGTTTTCTAGTAAATTATTCATGTTTAAAAGCAAATTTAGTTTTAAAAAAAGATAACATCACGGTCATCTACTCGATCGTGGCACAGAACGGCGTGGCGAGATATCTGACGCTAGATCCCCGTATAAAAGAATTAGACAAAGCAGCGGAAGAACACAGTGATTAATGATAAAGATATCGCCCCCTGGTACATGAGGACGAAAACAGAATATATTTAATCAAAAATTACCTTGGATATTAAAACTGTGCATAATAAAGGTTCCCACTGATATAACAGAAGATCTTTTCTGATCTTTTGTGACCTGGAACTGAGGTGGACAATGTATTTAACTCTGACTTAAGATATGAGGAAACCTCAGTCTTTATATCGAAAAGCACCACTAGTGAAGTCCAATTGACCTAAGAAGACTTCTTAAGAATTTCTTCAGATCCGGAGGTAGACAGGTGATTATATTCTTATCGCAAAGGTGACAGGAAAGTGCACCACAAATGGTGCCATTAAGAGAGACAATTATTACCTCTGTCCTGATGAAGGTGGCTTCGCAATAACTCATTGCCACAGAAATGTGTTGATGCCCTTGTTTGATTTTAAGGTTATATTCAAAGAACTGTCCATGCCCAGTCCTATAATTTACTGAAGGGTTTTTGATCTAATTGATTGATTCTTTTGAAATAACCGTACTTTGATAATTTGTATGTTTCACATGTTTGTCTTTCATGTATTTTACATTTTGATCAATTGCTATTTGTAATTATATTGATGTTATCTTTATTTAACACTGAATTTGCTTTTAATCATGAATAATTTCCTAGAAAACTATTTTTAATAATTATTTTGTATTACTTACGGATTCTATTAATGTGTTTATAATTGTTTTTTGGGCCTGGTGTTGTGGTTGATGTGAGACATTGGATTGACTCGATGCTGATGTGAATGATGTTGGGTAATTATATTTTGTCCAAGAGAGTTTCTTCTTAATACAGTACTTGCAGTACCCTGTCTCTTGGTTAGTGGGGTTACTCCCTTTTTCTCTATATATTTGCTACTCAGGAACCAGGTTGGAGTCTCAGCGCCAGCTCAACATGCTGAGTTCTGACGGAATCATGGGAGGCCATATTTATGTATGGGTTGCATCGATTTTGTAACACACAAGATGGCGCATGCATGACACAATATTAAAATGTGATTTGTCAAGCATAATCCCAGCCCCTTGATATACCTCTGTAACCAAATGTTGTCCAGAGATTTATATTCTTGATTAGTGTTTTTGGATCATTAGGGAAGTAATTTAGCTTGTTTAGACATTAATGATCCTGGCTGAATTTTTCCGGATGACATTTTAAAAAATGGCGGATGTGTTTCAGTGATGATGTACTATTTCAGAAACCATGAGACCTATGTACTTCATTTTGGTGTAAAAACATAGGTTTTGGGGGTCAAGTAGTCAGAGCAACCCTTCTGCCATTTTCCAAAAAGGCGGCTATAATAGAGGAAGGAGAGACATATATGGAAATGAAACAAATAATGTTTTTAAAAATAATGTTTTTTAATTAAAAAGAATGTTTTTAATTCTAATGTTTGTGATGTATTCTTAGTAGTTTTTTGTAATGTTTGATGCAAGAAATTTTATTTTTGTACTGTGTAAAGAATCTGTTTTTCATGTATGTACAAAGTATATATAGGTGTGTAAATATTTAATGTATTGTTGTTTTCTGTCATAGAGCTTGTCATAACTTGAAAAAGATAATACACATTGACACTAAGTAGGATGTCGAGGGGGATCACAATAAATTGATCTTTTCCCTCCTAATAAGCTTGTAGAGATTTTGTGGTTCGGGCAATTTGTGTTATATATTGATAAGTACACTTGGCATCTCTGGGTCAAGTTTCTTGCACAGAATATGAAGCAGGATTAAGTGTCTTTTCTTGCCTGTTCCATAACGTATCCATAATTCTGACAATACTTGACTTATAAACATTGCAACAAATCTAAGTAGTTGAATAATACCATCTGTGACATTTGATGGTACAATGACTCGATTGGAACCATTTTAAACAGCCCACTCAACAAAAGGCACAACATGAAGGTCCATTTCCTCCAATTTGCTGTTAAGTTCTTGAACAATATGGCCCATACCTTTTGAATACGTCTCTGCAAGCGCCAATACCTCATTGACAATCATTCCACTTGTAATAATGGGAAATTCACTGTTCACTGAAGCATCACCTTGTTTTGGCAAGTTAACATCTTCAAGTTCAGATTGTTCAATGTTGATGACCAGAAGTTATCAAGTCGCACAAGTATAGGTGTCGAGGTTTTGATGCAGGGAGGGTCAATTGTTCCACTTGTAGACTTTTGTCTGATTCTCTCACATTCTTTTACAGATAGTTCAATATAACTGCCAAAGTCAATATGCAGTTCTTGTAAGGTGCACATTGACTTTGATATCTGTAGAACAGTCTGAACAACCTCTCCAAAGTTTTGCATGGAGGTAATCTTGACCATTCGCAATTGTGGCATATAGTTCACAACAACAGCAGTTTTCAATTAGGACACCTTTAGAAATTGAAATTCTTCAGGTGACATTTTTTTTCAATCTCTTGTATGAGTTTGTCCTTCACTTGTTCGGTTACAGCATCTCTATCAAACAATGTGTTTGTTGGAAGAAGATCATGCGACAGAACGTCCTTTCTAAATTCACCCCTTTCTTTTGCTACATCCATCTCTCTATGTGCTTGTGAAAGCTGTTTTTTGTAACCTATTTTGTAATGGATGGTTGAACGAAATTCTTACTATGGCAATTAACGCTTGGAAGTTTTGCGTAGTGATTATGTCAAACAGCTTTTTCTCTTTCAATACAAATCTCTCCTGCTTCAGTTCTGCATATAGTTTCGATCCATGTTCCATGACATCTAGTAGACGTTTCGTCATATCATTGTCACATATTGTTTAGTCACAAAGATGTGTAGTCACACAGGCTTAGCCATTTCAAAGGGTTTTCCTTGCTGCTTATGAAATTAAGAAGGCTCTCAACATGTTTATTAAAAATGTTCCCCTCTCCTTCCCACAAGTTCATGGTGAGGAACAGTTTCACAATGGTCCATTAATTTTGAATTTGTCATCTCTCTGAAAGCATTGCAAATAGAACGGACTTCATGGTAACCTAGCTGCCATTGAGCAACATATTTACTTTTACATGTCTGACCAACAATTCCCTCAGAGCTTTTCTGTGATCTCTGGATCACCTGTTCCAGTGTAATATCAGAAGCCACAGCATTGAACCCGCCCTCTCTTTCACCACAAAATGTCTTTGTATGGATTTTCTGTAGAATATGTTTTTTTCACCTCTAACATCTTCACGCTTTCCAAATACCAGGACTCATATCTCAGGTATTTTATGCAATCGAAATTCATGAAACATAGTAATCAGTGACTTCACTGTATTCATGTGCAGGTCCTAATCACCTTCCCGATCAGAATATACCAAGCTTTTCACTAGAGCTATCATGTGTAAAACATTTCTCCAGTACTTGGAAAGTTCTGATCTTTCTTCAGATTCTTTGACAAACTTTACAAACTTGGTTTTCAGGTTTTCTGCTTTTGAACTGAGTGTGCTGAACATTTCCTGGCTTTGCATTATGTCTTTTGAATAAAATGCACCCTGTGCGTTGTTCACTTCTGAGATAAGATATGCAAAACCTAATTTGTTATTGTTGTTCCAGAAAGCATTCCAACGCAATGTTTCTATATATCCTCAGATGTGATGAGCATACATTGTAAAAAACAAACATAATGAGTTCCACTCAATGCTGACTAGACAGTTTTGCTTCCAAAGATTCCAGCCTGAATAAGTAGATTGTCTATGCCACATCCACTGAGATAACTTCCTGCACATCACATCAACACTTTTCTCATGTGAAAGACACTCATCATTGGAGAAAGATCATCAAATTCTACTGGATTGCTCATAAGAATGACGGCTACAATATGAAAAGCACCTTAATCGCAGAAAATTGGCAGAATAGGCTGGTCTTCAGTGGTATTCTGGGAGATCAGAGCATGAATTCCAGTCCACAGAGGAACCAGCTTTTTTTCATCCTCCAGTCCACACCGAATAGCGATGTGATAAATTCAGTTACAAAAAATAAAGCAAGTCTTTGTTCAACTTGTCTCCCTGGGCACAAGTATGGGCTGGATCTCCAGCAATGATTTAATGCATCAATAATTCCATAATTGATTTCTATAGTTTCATTTTAATTATAATCCATGGTATTTTCCATATTTCATAATGTTAATTCACGTCAATCCAATTTTCACAATATGTCAACAACTTGACTTTCTTCATACTATTCACATTAGATAACCTCCCAATGCATTTCGGCGCGGAAGCGCCTTTGTCAAGGGATCTGTGAAACAAAGTTTAAATCATTAATACTACTTACTATCGCCATCCGTACAATGCTATACCTAGCTGCTAGCATGACATAGAAACAATATAAAGTGTAAAGCGCATTCTCAAAATTATTATACTTATCACAACCTTACTATTTAAGTGATGGGCTACATCCCACGTAAACAAAAAACATAATTTCATGTTGACCGTTACATTTTAACTGTTATATTGATGGGTGAAAGGCAACACATACAAATCTCCTGTCAAAGCTCTGGCGCAGTGTTTAGACCCGAGAAACAAAAATGCAGGAAATGTTCGGCATAAGAGTTACAAAACTACAGTTCTATGGTGGGGATTGTTCGAGTCAAAGACCGTTGATAACTTGCTCGGATGCGGTAGTTTTAAATTTAGCAAACCCGCTACGAACATGTTTTTGTATAAATCACAAAGAATGACTTGTTAACCAAAGTCTATTTACACACTGCAGTTGTGCCGAATGTTGCTTACCAGTAGCCAAGAGTTTAACGCTTGCTGATGTATCAACCGTCGCCTGTTGCTCCGTTTAAACTCGCTCGAGTGTCGAGCAGGAAACATAAAGGAATTAAGGGGTGGAGTTCAAAGTTGTGTGTATGCGCTAAGGTTTCTGGTCCTTGTATGTTAAAAAACATAGTGTGATGTGTATAATGAAAAACGATTAGCCTATGGCTTCATGACCTAAAGCAGGGTACTAGCTGATATATATTTACAGGTAACATAAAAATCCCACTCTTTCATTAAGCCCCCCCGGTCTTAAAGTTTTTAAACGATAAATCCAAAAGTTCTCTCTTTTTAAGAGTTGTGTTTTGTTATTGATGCCTTCATGTTTCTCAACAATTTCCAAAATCTGTGCCTTCAAATGTGTTAGATCATGTTTAGCTTCTACCAAATGCGTGGCCACTGTTGATTTGAGCATCTTAGTTCTGATGTTGCTTTTATGCTCGTTAAGTCTGACTTTTAATTTACGTTCTGTATGTCCCACGTAATTCAAGTTGCATGGAAAACTTAATAGATATATAACATTCGTGGTGTCACATGTACCATTAACCTTTAAACTTATTTTTTCTTTAAATTGTGGTGGTAGTAACAAATTACCTTTACTGATGTTAGTACAGTTATGACAATTCATACATGGTTGGGTACCTCTATATTTCGTGATCACACTAGTTTTAATCTTTGGTTTCAGTAATTGTCCCACATTATTAGATCTAGTGTGTGCGAATAAAGGTTCTTTTTGAAAAGCTCCTTTAAAGTCAGGTTCCACTTGCAGTATTGTCCAATGTTTTTTAATAATGTTTTTAAACTGTTGGCTGGAAGAAGAGTATTTACTAACACATGTAATGCGTTGTTCTTTATTTTCAGGTTTACTGGTGAGAAGGTTTTCTCTCGTGACATTTTTAATTCTTTGTCTTGCTTCTTCAAGTATGGGACTGGGGTAGCCCCTCCCGTGGAATCGTGCTGTCATTTCATCCATTTGTTCCTCTGCTTTATCAGGTTCCGAGATGACTCGTTTTACCCTCATGAGTTGGGAATAGGGTAGGTGCCTTTTTAATGATGGTGGATGATGACTGTCATACCTTACCAGGTTATTCCGATCAGTGTTCTTTCTATGTAAGGTAGTGGAAAATTTGTTATCATCTCTGGTGATAGCTACATCCCAAAAATTGATGGTTTTTTCTTCAATGTTCCACGTGAACTGAATTAGTTCATTGATAGAGTTCAGTTTGACAATTTCCAAAAGTAATTGTTCCTTAGTACCTTCCCAGACGATGAAAATATCATCAATAAATCTCACATATAGTCTAATGTGCTCTTCCCATTGGTTTTGACTTAGGATGTTGGTATCTTCAAAGTCTCTCATGAAAATATTGGCATATGTGGGAGCTGCCGAATTGCCCATCGATGTACCGCTCTTTTGTAAATACCATTCTTGCCCATATTTAAAGTAACTGTGCATTAACATATAACAGTTAAAATGTAACGGTTAACATGAAATTATGTTTTTTGTTTACGTGGGATGTAGCCCATCACTTAAATAGTAAGGTTGTGATAAGTATAATAATTTTGAGAATGCGCTTTACACTTTATATTGTTTCTATGTCATGCTAGCAGCTAGGTATAGCATTGTACGGATGGCGATAGTAAGTAGTATTAATGATTTAAACTTTGTTTCACAGATCCCTTGACAAAGGCGCTTCCGCGCCGAAATGCATTGGGAGGTTATCTAATGTCAATAATATAAAGAAAGTCAAGTTGTTGACATATTGTGAAAATTGGATTGATGTGAATTAACATTATGAAATATGGAAAATACCATGGATTATAATTAAAATGAAACTATAGAAATCAATTATGGAATTATTGATTCATTAAATCATTGCTGGAGATCCAGCCCATACTTGTGCCCAGGGAGACAAGTTGAACAAAGACTTGCTTTATTTTTTGTTATCTAACCACACCTGAGTGGGGAGTGGACCGTGGAGCACAGTAAACCAGAGAAAAAAAACATACGAACAGAAGCAGTGCTCAATCCGTTCTATATTTTTATAAATTCAGTTACATCAGCTTCAGGTAGAAGATACATGTCCTCAACCCCTTTGAAACTTACTGGTAGACTGGGACGTGTTGATAGCTTGTAGTGATTTTGTACACTTTGGCAAGGCAGCTGGGTTATAAGTTTGCAGCTTTGTTTGTTTATGTCTTCTGCTTACACAGATTTTTTTCCAGCAACTACTTAATTGGTACAGTCTCCAAAGAGCACCATGGCATGTGAATGGTTCCAGACAAAGAAAAGCTGTCTTCAAAATCAAAATTATCAAGAGCAGCATTTATAAATAAATCATTTACCGGTAAAGTGACTTGGAAGTGGTGTGCTGTCGGGATCACACGTTTTTACAGCATGAGCTGCTAGCAGGTTCCTGCTTCATACTACATCATTATAACTTGTTGATACACCAATCCAATTCACTAAAGTGATTAGCTCTCTACTTTAGCACTTGTCATAGATTGCATTTGCACAGCATAAGCCTGTGTGTTCATGGGATTGTCTTCCACTTCTTCGCTTATATCTTCAAAGTCATCATCAATGTTGTCGGCTTCTGTTCCGAACTCAAGAACTTTAGTTCGTAGCAGTTTTGCGGATATTAAACAATGATGTAAAATATTTTAAGACAACATCAGGCATACATGTTGACTCCCATGATTAGCGAAGTTTTGTGGCATCGTAAAACCTTTAATTAAGTCAAAAATCGAATTCTTTCAGCACATTTCTTTAAATGGTTCCTGATGATATGAATGCATTCTGTGATCTTATTTTGGCAGCAGGAACTTTAGGAGTCAAATCAGCTGAAAACACCATAAGTAGCTCATTCGTTTTGTTAGAATAACAAAAACAAATTCTGTCATTGTGCATTATCACCAGAAAAATCTTCATTTCATTGATATGGATCAATACAGTTTCATCAATGTTGACCATTATTTCCCTGATCTCACTGATTGTGAACCTGTAGTCACCACACAAGAGTGGCTCTAAAACTTAATTGGCTTTTTTAAAGAGTGCAAACTTATCTGAAGGCTGGTGGTTACGTTGCTGCTAGGAGATCATTGTACATTCATATTTTCAAATGTATGTGTGCTACTCGGCTGCAAACTTCATCTAGGAAGAAACTAGCTGCAGGTAAAAACATATTTACCCTTTGAGACTCACACATTCTGTACTTTATTCTTTCATTAATCCCTTTGCCCCTTGTTCTGGCTTAACCACAGATAACATATTGAAGAGCCTCTGCTTTCTGTAAGTTGTTGGAGGTGGATGTGTGGTGGCAATTGATCTTCTTCGTGGATGGGCATTGGGTTTTGTTGTCGTCGCTTTCTCAGCTAGCCGGGCTGATGAGAGGTGTTACCTCGAAACCGGTCCGGTCCTCGGATGCTTGATTCCGGTCTGGGAAAGATATGGCTGTGTAGTTCGGACTGGACTGTTCCCATGGGGCACAGGGTCAGAGCTGATTTGCATAAAGCCATTATCTAACCCAGGGTGGTGTGGAGTGCAAAAAACGATGGATTTAGGCCCAGATCCTTGTACTGGGGTGAATGTGAGACATTGATCTACATTCTGTCCATCAAATTGTTTTTTGTAATTTTCTCCCTGAGTGTACTGGGGTAGCTCAGACGTGGGTCCCAGAGCCTCCACACCACTGGAGTCAAGCTAGCCGGCCTGATGAGAGGTGTTACCTCGAAACCGGTCCGGTCCTCGGATGCTTGATTCCGGTCTGGGAAAGATATGGCTGTGTAGTTCGGACTGGACTGTTCCCATGGGGCACAGGGTCAGAGCTGATTTGCATAAAGCCATTATCTAACCCAGGGTGGTGTGGAGTGCAAAAAACGATGGATTTAGGCCCAGATCCTTGTACTGGGGTGAATGTGAGACATTGATCTACATTCTGTCCATCAAATTGTTTTTTGTAATTTTCTCCCTGAGTGTACTGGGGTAGCTCAGACGTGGGTCCCAGAGCCTCCACACCACTGGAGTCAAGCTAGCCGGGCTGATGAGAGGTGTTACCTCGAAACCGGTCCGGTCCTCGGATGCTTGATTCCGGTCTGGGAAAGATATGGCTGTGTAGTTCGGACTGGACTGTTCCCATGGGGCACAGGGTCAGAGCTGATTTGCATAAAGCCATTATCTAACCCAGGGTGGTGTGGAGTGCAAAAAACGATGGATTTAGGCCCAGATCCTTGTACTGGGGTGAATGTGAGACATTGATCTACATTCTGTCCATCAAATTGTTTTTTGTAATTTTGTCGCTTTCTCAGAAGACTTAGGGCCCGATGTAGGTGGCCCAATACCGATCGGTAACGGCCGAAAATACCGATTTCGGCCGTTACCGAGCGGTATCGAGCCTTCGGGATGTAGGAGCCCAAAATCCGGCCGATTCGGTAATTTCACCGAATCGGTAAAGATACCGAATCGGTAAAATACCGATTCGGAAAAAACACTGCATCGGTAAAATACTGAATCGCTAACATACCAAATCGGTAAATATACCGATTCGGACCATTTACCGATTCGGTAGAGTTACCGATTTGGTAAATATACCGAATCGGACCATTTACCGATTCGGTAGAGTTACCGAATCGGTAAAATACTGATTCGGACAATAAGATGAGGCAAAAACTCTGATAGAGATGTAGGGAAGCACAGAAATACCGATTTAGGCTCAAATTCGGTATTTAAAAATCGGTATTTACCATGGATTGGAATCAGGTGGTAACCAACTGCAACCTATAAAATTAGACCCAAAATG
This sequence comes from Lissotriton vulgaris, assembly GCF_964263255.1. Lineage (NCBI taxonomy): Eukaryota > Metazoa > Chordata > Amphibia > Caudata > Salamandridae > Lissotriton > Lissotriton vulgaris. The sequence continues at coordinate 1,122,787,797 of NC_141687.1, forward strand.
CAATGCAACTTGCAGGATGGCGGCATTTTATGTCATTGCAAGACGGCTACGGCTACAGCAGGAAGGAGAGAGGGAATGGCAGAGAGAGGAGCAAGTCTACAGACAGAGGATCACCCTGTTCATGCTCACAGAGGCAGAGATCCTACAGAGGTACAGGCTGGACTCAGACACCATTTTGGAGCTCATCAGGGACCTACAACCACTGTTGGAGCACACCACCCAAGGGCACACGCCATCCCACCGCACGTGCAGATGCTAGGCAGCCTACACCTGCTTGCGTCTGACAGCTATCAAAGTGTAGTTGCTGCAGTAGGAGGGGTGACCCAGAGCAGCCTGTCAAGGTTTTTCCACAAATTCCTTGACGCCATGATACAGAGCATGGAACAATACATTTCTTTCCCTGCAACACATGCGGAACTGGTACAAACAAAAGCAGACTTTTACCAGATGGCACGATTCCCCCACATCATTGGCTGCATTGATGGCACCCACATTCCGATTTGCCCCCCTGCTGACACAGAATACATATACCGCAATAGGAAGTCTACGCACACCGTCAATGTGCAGGTGATTTGCAATGCAAAGTGCGCCATCACTGACCTGGTGGCAAAATTCCCTGGGAGTACCCACGACTCCTACATATTTCAAAACAGCGGCATCTATGCACGGCTGACGGCAGGGGAATTTGGTGAAGGATACCTCCTAGGTGAGACACATCGTCAGATCCCCATAACATAAATAGCACTGTGAAGTACATGTATGCATGTGAGTAATTCTACCCCTTTTCCTTCTAGGTGACAGTGCATATGCCCTCTGCTCATTCATACTCACCCCCTACCTCAACCCCTCTACACCCAGCCAAAGGAGGTATAACCGGGCCCACAAAAGCACAAGGAATGTAGTAGAACGGACCTTTGGCATCTGGAAAAGCAAGTTCAGATGCTTGCACAAGAGTGGAGGTGCAAGGCAATATACCCCCATCACCTGCTGTAAGATAATTGCTGCCTGTGCAATGTTGCACAACCTTGCGGTGAAGAAGGGCACTGAGGTGGAGTTGTCAGACTACGAGGACCATGACGACGACATTGCTGTGCCACAAACACAACCTGCTGGAGTGTCTACACCAAGTGATGGCAGATACAGACGTGAGGAGATAACTGAAAACTATTTCTGAGTGAGTACAGATGAACAGACAGGTTATGGATGTGAAAAAAAATATTTTAATGTTGGCACAACGTTCAAGCACTGATGTGCAACAAATGAAAATATGAAATTAAAGGTGGGGACTGGAAATGCCCCGGGTTGCCTCACCCACACTGGCAGAGTCAATTCAATTCAAATAAGCTTTATTCGGTCTTTTAAAAACCATAAAAGCAACAAAAAGAAATACATACATGCATATATGACTCAACAATTCATTACGGGGTTAAAAAGAAAAGAAAAAAAAAAAAAAAAAAGGCTATTTAAAACAAACTAAAATCAATTTTAACGAATCAACTAAAAAAAAAGTAATATCGCATGGTACGCAGAGTCCCCTTCACCAAGCATTATAATTTAGAACTCGGGGGCCAGGATAAAAGTCATACAAGTCCCAGATACAAATGGGGCCATCTCCAATTTTGGGCTCGGTAGATCGTAGATAGGGGACAATGTTCTTGTGTTTAAATTTAATTAATATCAAGTCTCCCGGAGTGTCTTTGGGCAACATACCTAGCCACCCCACTCTCCTAACGCTCAGGATTCTGCCATCTAGAGCTGGTGGCAACGGTCTGTTGTTTTTGAGCCAAAAAATGGCTTTGTTCAGCAGGTCCTGGCGTGTTTCAAGTTTGCCCTGACTAAGTGCAGGGACCCCAGAGAGAACGGTCACGTATGGGGCGGCTTCAGGGGGTAGATTAATTCGGTGCCTTCTTTCTTGGAGTATCCTAGGAGCTATGAGAGGGACATGTGCAGGATTAGAAGTAACATTGCGACCACTTGGAATGGGCGTATTAAGAGGGGAATCAAGTGTTCGTGCTTTCCTGTGAGCAATAGACTTGGGCTTTTCATGGTTGGTAGAGAGAGTAGGACAAATGGGTGTAGCGGTATTTTCAGGTAATGGATAAATCCTTTGTACTGTTTTTTCTATACTGGTCAACCTGTCACCTAGATCGTTGATTTTTGTGACCAGGGGTGATAATGCAGAGTTTAACAATTGCTCAATGTGAGCCAGTAAGGTCAATTGGAGGGATGATACAGAGTAATTTGTTCTAGTCCCCACCGTTGATAAAGTTGTTGGGTTGGGTGGGGATATTGAGGGGCTACAGCACATTTGATCGACATTAGATAGGTTCTCATCGGTGATCCTTTTACTGGTAGAGTCCCGGGACAGTGTGTTAGCTTGAGAAAGAAGTTTTTCGGGGGATAAAGGTACATCCTGGGGGGTGCAGTTTATGTGGTCAGTGCCTTTGCCCACTATAGGGGGGATAGATATGTCAGGGACATAGTTTGTGCCACACAGGGCATTTAGCTCCTCCCAGATGGACATAGTGATTGGACAACAGACAATCCGGGAACGACACTGGGCTAATCAAAGCGAAAAAGATAAAAGGGTTGAGCGTCTCTGTACCTCTTCCTTTGATGGGGCCAAGTGGAGTGGCTCGTCCTGTCCTCCTCGTGTCCTCTGAGGGCCACAGAGGGCCCGCCCTTTGCCCGTGCTTAGCCCGGCGTCCCGCGGAGCGGAGCTCTCCTTTTAGGCACCTCCTGGCGCTTCCGTGGTGTGGCAGGAAGCAGCGCCGCCGCTAAGGCCGCCGGGAGATGTAGTCCCGGAGCGGCGGCGCTGTGGGCTGCACAAATGGACTCCTGGCGGTGGCGGCAACAATGGGGGCCTGCTCTCCTCCCCCCTCCTCCAAGCCGGTAAATGTCAATGACCCCCGCGCTCCGCCGAGCGGAGCTCTCCTTTTAGGCGCCTCCAGGCGCTTCTGTGGTGTGGCAGGAAGCAGCGCCGCCGCTAAGGCCGCCGGGAGATGTAGTCCCGGAGCGGCGGCGCTGTGGGCTGCACAAATGGACTCCTGGCGGTGGCGGCAACAATGGGGGCCTGCTCTCCTCCCCCCTCCTCCAAGCCGGTAAATGTCAATGACCCCCACGCTCCGCCGAGCGGAGCTCTCCTTTTAGGCGCCTCCTGGCGCTTCCGTGGTGTGGCAGGAAGCAGCGCCGCCGCTAAGGCCGCCGGGAGATGTAGTCTCGGAGCGGCGGCGCTGTGGGCTGCACAAATGGACTCCTGGCGGTGGCGGCAGCAATGGGGGCCTGCTCTCCTCCCCCCTCCTCCAAGCCTGTAAATGTCATTTTCTGCTGCGCTTCAAAGTGCCACTGGGATGCTGCTCACCCCCTTCAGCATGGCCTGCTGCCTCTGCGGAGTGCCTGGTGCTCCTGTGCAGTGAGCTAAAAAACGGTGTTGGATCTAGCCCTGATCTCTTGACTGGGTGAGAGCTTTCTGCTTAATTCAGAGACTCTGTCCCTCACCACCCCTTGTTGTAAATATTTTTGTCCACCCTAAGCGTGGAAGGGTATTCTCAGATGTGAGACCCTTGCTCATTGCACCATCAGGATTCAAGCAAACCGGGCCGAAGACGGCTGTAATGCCAGAAACCGGTCCCCGGGAGCTTGTTTCCTTCCCAGTGTAAGAATTGGCTTTTGTAGTTTGGTTTGCCCTGTTCCCATCATGCACTGGGACAGGAACAGACTAATTTGCATACAGCCAGGTTCTGAAACTGGGATGGTGCAGTGAGCTAAAAAACGGTGTTGGATCTAGCCCTGATCTCTTGACTGGGTGAGAGCTTTCTGCTTAATTCAGAGACTCTGTCCCTCACCACCCCTTGTTGTAAATATTTTTGTCCACCCTAAGCGTGGAAGGGTATTCTCAGATGTGAGACCCTTGCTCATTGCACCATCAGGATTCAAGCAAACCGGGCCGAAGACGGCTGTAATGCCAGAAACCGGTCCCCGGGAGCTTGTTTCCTTCCCAGTGTAAGAATTGGCTTTTGTAGTTTGGTTTGCCCTGTTCCCATCATGCACTGGGACAGGAACAGACTAATTTGCATACAAACAGGTTCTGAAACTGGGATGGTGCAGTGAGCTAAAAAACGGTGTTGGATCTAGCCCTGATCTCTTGACTGGGTGAGAGCTTTCTGCTTAATTCAGAGACTCTGTCCCTCACCACCCCTTGTTGTAAATATGGTGCTCCTGCGCGGCTCCAATACAACGCTAGCCGGGCTGCTGCGGCTGCTGCTGTCCTCAGCCTCAGCCACGTCCAGGGCAGGATTGACTACTGTATTTGATATGATCAGGGCCTCCATTGCACTGGTGATCCTGGCCATGCCCCTGGTCACCTCCGCAGTGTTTTGTGTCAGGCTCTCTTGCATGTTTACCCCTCGGCGGCATAGCTGGGATGTCGCGATGGCAAGCCGGTTCATTGCCCTGTTTTGGACACGGGCATCCCTGAGCCTTGTGTGCTCAGTTGTTTCCATCTTGGTACAAAGCTGCGTGATGGCGGTGGTCATGCGTGCCATTCCAGTAGCAATCTCTCTGTTTGTGTGAGCTACCTCCTTGTTGCTTGCCACCAACTCACCAATGCCCTTGCCCATTTCTCCCATTTGCAGGTTGTGTGCCCGCAATTGGCGGTGGCATGCCAGAATGGATTTGGCCTGCATCTGCTGGATTCGCACTATGCTCCCCCCAAGGCCATGGAACACTGTGCCCTCTCCTGATGGACCTGCACTGCTGGACGTGCGTGGGCGGCGGCGATTGGTGCTGGCCTGCTGGGTGGACTGCTGTGCTACAGGAGTCGCTGGTGTGGGTGCTGTTGCCTGACCCTCAGCTCCCGCCATGATTGTCATTGGGGCCACAATACTCCTCTTGGCTGGTGATGTCGCAGGTGCTGGCTGGGACCGTGAGGGGGAGTTCTCCGGTGAGAACTGCAATGGGAGGGATTGTGATAGTTGGGGGGAGTGGGGAAATAAGAGGGCATGTACAGGGTCGTCCTCATGGACCATGGCACTGCTGTCTTCCTCCTCCTGCGAGGCATCCATGGTGCTTGGCCCTGCCACCACACTCTCCGCCGTCGCTGGAGCTGTCCCTTGTGCAGCTGATGCTCCACTGCCTGATGTTGCCCCTAGGTATAAAGAAGCATTTGTGAACTGAGTGCAAATGTCTTACAGTCACTACAATAAAAGCATTGCACATATCACTTTCATTACTCTGAAGTTTTTTTTCAAGTGCCTTGCTGATTAATGTGCACTGATAAATGGTCCTACATTAGCTGACTACATTTCCCATAATGCATTGCTCATGTATGGTGCTAGCAGTACTGGACTGGGGTTTGGCTGTACACTGAGGCTGAAGGGGAGGTGTCTGGTTGGGTGTGTCATGCTGCGCATGCTTCTTACCTTTTGCTGTAGCTCTGGCTGAGCTGTCCATGTCCCCTACTCCCAAGACACTGTCCGTCTCGATGGTTGTGGCCACCAGTTCCTCCAGGTCAGTCAGGGGGGCGCGGGGTTCCTGCCTCCACCGGTCACACCTGCCTGCTTGTGGAGCTCTGACAATTTTCTCTTGGTGAGGCTCCGGATGTCATAGAACCTCTTCTTTAAGTCCTCTAGGCTCCTGGGGGTCACACCAATAGCATTGACCCTCTCACTTATGGCAGTCCACAGTTTCCTCTTGGCAGACTCTGGGGCTGTGAGGGACTTCCTCCCAAAGAGCTGTCTGTGGACCCTCACCACCTCCTCCACCAGTACTTGCAGCTCCATGCTGCTAAACTTCAGTTTGCGTTTCCTTTCAGCCTTCTGGCTCTCTGTGCTGCTTGCCATTTCCACAGTCTGCAAAATCAGCTAACACTCTCCCTGCTGCTCTCTGTCACTGCTCAGCTCTGGCTGCCTCTCCAGAAAGTTCTAATGAGTTGCACCTGCCTGGGTAGCCACTCCCTGGTAGGGTGGGGGAGGGTGGTTCCACCTCATTGGCTGTTTTAATTAGTTTCACTTTTACTTGCTTGCCGATTCCGTATTTACCGAATCGGTATTTACCGATTCGGTAAATATCGATTCGGTATTTCCAATGCATTCCTATGGGCCTTTTGGCCCATAGGGTTGTATTGCCATTAACGATTCGGTATTTACCGATTCGGTAAATACCGATTCGGTAAGTATCGAAACCCGATACCGATTTTTACCGATTCGATATTTTACCAATTTTTTTCCCTACATCTCATTTACCGGTTTCAGAATACCGATTCGGTAAAAATCGGTATTTAAAAATCGGTAAATGACTTTTACCTACATCGGGCCCTTGGATTCTTGTTGTGATTCACTGGTTTCTGCTATTTTTTGATGATTTTTATCCATGCTTTTTTCCATTGTATATGACTTGTAGCACTTGCTATTACAATGCTAACATTTTTGATCCTCTTAACCCATCAGTTTTAATCTTTTGTGAACTATGTCTTGCTGTATTTCTGCAGCATCTCATACTCTCACCTATCCAGTCACAGTTGATAATATTTTCTTTCAGATTTTTGGATTTCTCTCGGACTAGTTTGGCATATGACACATTTTTCTTTGTTGAAGGAATCCTCAGATTTTGTAGTTAGCAACACTCTGTCAGTAGGTAAAGATCCTCCGTGACCACCTGCTTTGTTCATGTTTATGAATTTGAATCAACAGAAAACCTGAAACAAAACAATATTAATATAAACTACCAATATGATGACTAAAACACATCATTATAGAGCCACCATTTTGGAAAGTAGTGGAAGGGTTGCTCTAAGGGATGATTTTCTTTTTCTATAAGACTAATTGTCCATCAAAACGTATGATTTTACACCACAATAAAGTGTATAGGTCTCATGGCTCCTGAAATATTATATAACCACTGAAACACAGCCACCATTTTTTAAAATGTTGTCTAGATTAGCAATGTCTACCAAAGCTAAATAACTTCTCTAATGATGCAAAACACAAATCAAAATGTACAATACTTTCTCTACGAAGGTATATGAAGGGGCCAGGACTAGCAGTGGCTTGATCAATCCAGAGTAACGCAACACAGCACAAAGCATTGCATTACTCTGCCCCAGGGAGGCATTCCTTGAGTGGTGTGTGGGTGTTCCCATGCAACAACCATGGATTTTAACTCATTCCCAGATTTATCTTTACTAGTAGAACTGGAAATGCACCAAAATGCTACACCTTACCAGGGGAGGCATAACAAGAAGAGATATCTTTATTTCTCCTCCTTATTTTCTCTTTCTATGTCTGCTGCATTCTGCAGCAGGCATAGAATGAAGAAAATGCCTTGTGGGATTGTCTTTGTGCAGGAAGGTACTCCTTCCTGCATGAAAATATTAATGTTTACAACGCAGACACCCTTGCAAGATAGCACAAGAGTGCCTGCGTTGGCGCCAGGCAGAACATTCTGCACCAATGCTGGGAAAAGGCAGGAATGCACTGTATTGCGTAAAATAGGGCATTCCTGCCCTTTACCTGTAATGCAGTGCAACACAGCAAGGTGACTTGCTGCACTGCATAACATTTTGATAAATATTTCCCTTAACGTCAAAGTGCCCCATACCCCCCCAAAAGAATCTGACGATGTTTAACATAATCACATGCTTAAGTAAAGCACTCTAATGCACTTGGGCCAAGTTTTCGATATACAATATATGTTTTATATTCCTGAACACACAAGCAACCCTAAAAATTCAAACCATGTGAATCATACCTGCATCACTCCCCACTACTTGGGTACTTTTCTAGGTGTTACGTAGAGCTAGAGTCATAAAGTAGGCTATGTGCAATGACTTAAAACACGCAAATCAAAATCTGGGTTTATTTTTCATCTCTTGAGTGAAAGCCAGCACTCTATTGCATTTACCATCTGAGATTTCTGTATCCCAACCTCTTTCTCATTTAGCCTTTATCAGTAGTTTGGAGCATGGGGTTTCATTTCAATCAACTCCATAGAGGGGTATCAATCGGTGACAATTTAAACTCAATGGCAAAGGTACCAGAACTTCTTTAGGTTTATATGCTCTACCAGGAATCCATTCCATGTCAGAACATATAATCAGGCAAAAAAGGTATACAGGGGGGCGTGGCTAGCAGCTAAACATGGCGGTAGCATAGCCGTGAGGCGGCTTCCCCACTGAAATCCGCACATTTATCTGCTAATTTGAAGCCTCTAACCGGAGGAACCTGGGTCCAGGACCGAGCGCAGTCCGCCCGACGAAACCCTGGTAAAAATCGTGTGCCGGGGAGTGACGCTGTGGGCTCTGTCTGCTGAGGGCCTTCAACGGGCTGACACACCGAGCACCAGGATCCGTGGAGGCCGGGCGGAAGTGCGAGAGAAGCGGCAGAAGGTGACCGGAAGTCCGCGCTGGCTAAATACTCCCGGTGCACCTCGGCGGAGGCGAAAACCGGAATCCTCCCTCACTCCTCCCAAGTGCCTTCTGAAACCTAACGGCACCAGAGCGGGTTATACCGACGGAGGCGGGCAGCGGAGGAGCGCCTGATATAAGGCTTATCAGAACGCTCGATAACTCGCGCCCTTTCACGAATCGCAGCAGCGACTGGGGAATAAGAGTAAATCACCCGACCTGGTGAAAAAGCCGGCAAACAGTTTCACTTCTCACCGCTGGAGACTACGGCGGACCGCGCAGTGCGCTTTACTGCTCTGGACTCCGGAGAAAGGGGACATAGTGGACTGCGATAAGCACTGACCCCGCCCCTTGGCACAACAACGGGGGACAGGTGGCGAGCCATACCGCAATACGGTGGAAGCACCACACTGCATTCTTGGGCAGCAGAACTTCGTCCTGGCCCACGCCCGAGTGGTAAAAAGACACAAGAAGACGCAGAGACTGTAAGGGTGCGAGGCGAAAGGGCACGAGCGAGGTGGAAGGGGCTCAGGGCGCTCGGAAGCAGAAGGCGAGCCTACAAACTTATCCAGCAGCCGGAGTGGGACAGAGGTAGAGAGATCCCACAGGACATGTGCAGTGCCGGCAGCATTAACTAAGGAAGAGGCCTTGGACAACCCTGGTGAGGTGGGAGGCTGTGCCCAGAGAACATAAAAACTAAAGGGCGGGCGAGACCTGCAGCGTCTGCCACCAACAGCAGCCTGACCCACCATCAGTAGTCAAGAATTCCATGTGTTAAGGTGGCAAGTAGGCATCAAAACTGTGGTGCAGCCTGGAATTGGACTAGGGGAGGCGCCCCTGAAAAACACACCGCAGAGACAGTGGCCAGCAGGCACCCCTGGAAGAACCATGGCAGGCAGAGGCCCGAGAAACAACGCATCACAATCCAGGTTGGAAAAATTTGCCTTTGACAAACATGCCCCCTCTCAATCGGAGCCTCGCACGTCCACGGGGAAAACACCAGAGGTTGAGGGATCCAAGAAAGCAACGCTTGAAGACGTAATGAAGGCATTGGCGCAGGTGCAAGTGACGGTGGGGTCCACAGCCACAGAAGTCTTCCTGCTGCGTGCTGACTTTCAAAAAATGGGCGAGAGAGTGAAGCAGGTCAAAGTGGTCACAAAATCCTTAGTGGAGGATGTATCGGAACTACAAATAGCGATGGAGCGTGTTGCGGCAGAGAATAAGGCACTAAGGGGAAACTGGATGATCAGGAAGGGCGCTCCAGAAGAAACAACGTAAGGATTATTGGGGTACCGGAATCGGAAGACACCTGCGCCATGGACCTGTATGTGGAGGACCTGATCAAGACGCAGCTAAAACCAAAGGGACTATCGCAATTCTTCTCCTTAGAACGAGCGCAAAGAGTCCCTGGGGGAAAGCCTAAACCTGGAGCCCTCCCAAGACCAATACTGGTGAGGCTCTTTAATTTTCGTGATCGCGATGCTATCCTGCAAGCGGCGAGAGTAGCCAAACCGATACAGATTAAAAACTCCACACTCGCCTTCTTCCCAGAATATACTGCAGAAGTATCGCGTCGGAGGAGGACCTTCCTTGAAGTCAAGAAGGAGCTGAGAGCTAAGGAACTGCCGTATTCTATGCTGTTTCCAGCATGACTGAGAGTGGTAGCAGACAGTAAGGTTTGGTTTTTTGACACACCGGAGACGGCCCGAGACTGGCTGGAGGGATGGAGACAAGTAGGGTTGCTCCGCCGCTCTCATAGGACTAACCAGAACCAACGAGGAGACAGCCAACCGAGACCGCAGGCTTCAGGCAGAGATGGCTCGGCCCGGTCGCCTGCACAGAAACACCTTGATGCAGAAGACGGAGTGGAATAGTGAGCTCCCGGCACATCATAAGGTGACACTTTAAAGAGACTTTACCGGTGGGACCGAGCTTGGACACTGACCCGGGTGAGACCGGAGAGGGCAGGGGAGTCGTCTGCTCCGGGGACACTTCACCCCAGCAAGCAAGTAACTGTTCATGGGACGGGTAAAGCACTCTGCTGAGTTGGGGGTGCGGGCAGTTCCAGGTCCGTTAAGCAGGGAGGCAGGGAGGGGGGCGGCATGGGGGGGTTGTTTAGTTGTTAAGCACAAACTGCAAGTTAAGACTGAACACACAGTTAGTCACACTAGGAAGGGGGGAGAGGGGGGATTTTAGTTTTGTTGGTTTTGACTCAAACTTTACACTCTATGGTACACCATGTCACACTCTATCCATGCGGCTCCACGGACGGCAGCAGTCACAAGACACCACAATTGATGCGACAACTAGACATGCTCCTAAGACCACAGGATGGCTCACCAGTCCCGCACAGCAGTCACTGACGATATGCCGTGCTCCAGGGCGGTGCCCCCACTCCGAATACTCACATGGAATGTTAGAGGATTAGGGGACAAAATAAAGAGAGGACTGGTCCTACAGGCGATTAAGCGCCAAGGCCCCGCAATAATATTGCTACAGGAAACACACCTCACGGGGACAGCGTGCCGTGCACTCTATAGACTAGGCTACAAAATGGCGGCACATGCCGAGTTTACGGCAGGGTCACGAGGGACGGGTATTTTAGTGAAAAACTCTTCCCCCTTCATTGTGATACAACACAAGGTGGATGATCAAGGCCGCTTCGCGGCTGTCCATGGGCAATGGGAAGGTAAACTCTGGAATGTAGTGTCCGTATATATTCCTCCAGCACTCCATTCCATAACATTGCCGGCACTAGGGGAATTCCTTTTGAATCTCCCAACGGGAGATACGATCATAGGGGGGGACTTCAGCGCCATTGTAGACCCAGCGCTGGACACGTTTCCCATCAGGGCACGCGCATCCGGCTCTGCTGCCTTCCCAGGTTTCATGGAGGCATTGGGGCTGAAAGATGCCTGGCGCCATATCCATCCCACAGCGAAACAGTACACATATCACTCTCAGGTACACAATAGTCTGTCCCGTCTAGATTACTTTTGCTCCTCAGTGATGGGATGAGAGACGTGGACATCATAACCATACTGCCGAGAGGAATTTCAGACCACTCTCCTGTATTACTATCCCTCACCACTAAAGAGAAGAAGCGCGCGAGAATTTATCCCATATATCCCAATTATCTCATGGTCCCCCAGATCAAAAAAGACCTTAAAATCGCAACCAAATACTACTTTGCAGAAAACACAATGTCAGTGTCCTCCCCTCGATTCTGTGGGAGGCATATAAGACGGTCCTGCGGGGGCGCGCAATTGCATCAGTGGTGGGACACAAACAAGCATACCAGCAAGAGCTCTCGGAGCTGAAGCTGGCGCTACAAGAGGCTGACATGACGCACATGGCTAATCCCACAACGGAGACTGCACGCATACTGAAATTGCGCCAACAACAATACCGAGCCAACCTCGAGTCAAAAGTCAGGGACAACATTTCTAGCACTGCACATAGGATATATGACGTCGGGGACATGGCAGGGAAAATGCTGGCATGGCTAGACAAGAGAAGAAGTGGTAGCAGAGACATACAACACTTGCATACTCGATAGAGGCAGCTGCAGACACACCCAGAGGATATAGTACACACTCTGGCGGAACATTTTCAGGAAGTGTACACCCTAGAACAGGAAGTCACAGCACAGGCAGCAATTGCACCCCTTAATAATGTAGAGATTCCCACACTTCCGCCAGAGGCAGCGCAAGAACTTTAGGTGGATCTGACGGGAGAGGAAATACAAAGAGCAATCCAGGCGATCCAATCGGGGAAGGCACTGGGCCCCAACGGGATACCCATAGAGTGGTATAAAAGCATGTCAGAGACCCTCAGTGAGCCCCTATTGGCAATGTACGTAGACAGCCTGGAAAGGACAGAACTTCCATTAGACCAACGCACCGCGACGATCGTGGCTATACCAAATCCCGGAAAACCTCCGGCGGGATGCTCCACATATCGCCCCATATCCCTACTTAATGTAGAAGCAAAGATTCTAGCGAAGCTACTGGCTAGCAGACTGTTGAACCACTTGCAACTGTTGATCCACCCGGATCAATCGGGCTTCATGCCCCACCGGAGCACGGCCCTTAATCTTAGACGGGTACACGGGGTAATGGCCCGAGCCCACTCCCTGTCGAAGCGGCGGTGATCCTTTCTCTAGATGCCAAGATGGCGTTTGATTTGGTGGAGTGGGAATACTTATTTGCTGTCCTGACCCGTATGGGCTTTGGCCCTAAGTACATTTCCTGGGTCAGACTCCTCTATACCAAACCTGTTGCCCAGGTAATCGCCAATGGTCACATCTCGCAAACTTTCCCGCTGGCACGAGGAACTCGACAGGGCTACCCCCTGTCTCCCTTGCTCTTTGCCTTAGTATTGGAGCCGTTGGTGATACTTATTAGAACAACACCGTTGCTGAAAGGGATAGGATGGGTGGAAGGCTGGAAGGACCGAGTGTCCCTCTATGCCGACGACATGCTTATTTACTTAACGAATCTCGAAAGTAGCATCTCGGCGCTTTTAGCGCTATGCGACATGCACGGAAATTCATCGGGCTATACACTGAACTGGGCTAAATCAGTGATTTACATGCTGAGGGGACCGAGGCCGGTGCTGGCACCAGACTGCCCCCTTGCACTGACTTCTTCGACAAAAACCTGAGACCACACTTGGAACGTCTCCGAACAGATGTCAGGCACTGGGCGACCCTGCCGTTGACCCTCCTTGGGCACGCGGCTCTGTAGAAGATGATGGCATTACCAAGACTTTTGTACGCCCTGGAGAATACACCATACCTGGTCCCGCCGCTTTACTTTAGGCAAATAAAAGCGGTAGTGTCCAACTTGTTATGGAGTAATGGCCCGGCACGTATCACACATGATAAATTGACAAGAAGCTGGTATGAGGGGGGCATTGCCTTACCAGACATACATTTATACTTCTGGGCGGCGCAACTCAAAATTGTGAACCAGTGGGTGCACGTGCCAAGAAATGACCCTGCATATAGAGCCGATTGGGCACAGCTAGGAACGGACTGTATGCTATCACCGCTGTACAATAAACAACAAGTCTCGTGACTGTTAGGGCCCGCAAAACACACAATCACTTTATGGCATGCAGCGCAGGCAAAGCTGGGGTGGAAGGGGAAAATTACCAAATTAACCCCTATTTGGGACACGAAGGCCCTGGGGCAATTAAGACACAGTAAGGGATTTACACAGTGGGATAATATCGGTATTTCTACGGTGGGAGATTTACGGGGAAAAGACAATGTAATCACGTTCGCGCAGCTACAACAACAATATGGACTAGGCCCGAACGAAACCTACAGGTACATTCAAATCAGGCACTCGCTACTACAAGCGATACCGTTGGGCACTGAAGTACCAGACTCCTCGCCACTGGAAGATAGGTTACTTACTGACTACATGCAGCAGGGGGCTACCTCACTCACCTATAAGAAATTGATCAACAATCTGAAGGACCCCACAGTGGCGTTACGAGAAAAATGGGTGGGAGACGTAGAAGGTATTGACGACTCAGAATGGAATGAACCGCTAGCCTCCCCAAAGGAAGTGGGCATATCGGCGAAATTCAGACTAGTGCAGCTCAAAATCCTACACCGCATGTACTACACACGGTGCATGCTACACAAGATACATAGAGCACCGCACCCCTTCTGTCTTTGCGGCTGTGGGGAAGAGGGTACGCTGTTCCACACACTTTGGGAATGTCACCACATAGTAGAATTTTGGCGACAGGTCATGTGTACAATCTCACAAACACTTCAAATCTTCCTCATCCCTAAACCATGCAAATGCCTATTAAACATTTGGGAACCGAACGATCTGAATAGATATGGACTCATATGGGCCACGTTAGCTATCATGGTGGCAAAAAGAAACATTGCACAAAAATGGGGAGCTTCAGAAATACCCATGACATCCATGTGCAGTAGGAACATGGACTTATTGATGTTTACAGAGAGAGCGGTATATGTGCTTAGAGCCTGCCCCCGTAAATGGAAAAAAGTGTGGTCCGCTTGGAATAAATACAGAGGAGAGTTGTGTGAACCTTTACCTGAGGTTGACGAAGTGAGCTCGGATGAGGACGAAGAGGATGTATAGAGGGCACGGGTGGGTGACACAGCGCGTAGAGGAACTAAGAGAAAAACCGTGAGTGAGACAAGACTTGTGGTTACATCAATGTATACGAAGGCATTAAGCAGTGGATGGAGGCAGGCATGGAAATAGCCGTTAGGTGTGAATAACTATTTGAGCCGCAGTTTTGAGTTATGTTCAATGACACAGACAACATAAGATTATAAAAATGATAAGACCTAACAACTGTTGAACACGAATTAGAGGATGATGTGTAGGAAATGACTTTTTGGTGCGCCGCCGGACCCCAGGGTTGTCGGCCTTACGGCTGTGTACTAGTGAACAGTTTGGATGTTGGATACGTCTGAGGCGGCGGCCCGATGGGTTGTAGGCCCTGATATGTATCTATTTCCTCTGTAAGTACATTCAATAAAGGTCTTTATAAAAAAAAAAGGTATACAGAACTTCCCCATAAAATAAATCTGCCATCAGCTTACATCCTCTTCCCCCAAGCTAACTGCTCTTGCCTCCGAGTCCAATTTATAGAACTCCTTCAATCCCTATAGGAGTGCTTGCTCTGCAAAGATCATTCGCTTCAATATCAACTTATAAACCTTGTTCAAAATCTGAAGCATCATTGAGACCATATGAAAAACTTCATGCTTGTATACACTATTCTGAGAAAGTAATATCTGTGCTCCCTATTGCACTGACATCCCATCAAAAGCCTACTTTTTCAACTCGAGATTCTAGGCACCCACCCAGGAAGATGTAGTAGCGGGTTGTATGACAGAACCATGCATGCCTTTACAACTCAGGCAGTACATCAAGTACGTAAGGGTACTGAGGAAATATAAATTTTATGGTCAAGAAATGTTCCCTAACGTGTACCCCACCGTCTCCATGTACGAGCTTAAAGTGCATGTAACTTCCCTCCTGTGCCAGCTATGAAGACGCAAACACATTTGCGTCCAACGTTAACATGTCCTCTTTCAGGCCCACCCTGACTGGGTTGAATATTCCGTTTCTAAGTATGCCTTGCCAACGTCTTTTTGTGGTGTACTTTACACGTTTTCCAGCCCAGGCGAAGTAGGCCCTGAATTCTGCCATCGAGCCTTTTCCTGCCTTCAGACTCTGAAATGCCTCAGCCTGGGCCGGCCTCTGTACCCGTGACCTCTGCCTTACTCCCTGCGCGGCTCACGGCGCTTAGCTCAGCCTGTTGCCTGCCAAGACTGTATTCAACCTTCGAATTATCTGTTCCGCTCCTCAAAAATACATTCCTGCCTACTAGTTTAAGTAAACATCCTTCCAGCTGCAGAGCAAAGGGCCCGGCCTCACTGTCTCCGTCCAAGTAATTCATAGTTTCTGTTACCATGGTAGGCCCATGCCCCCTCGCATCTCATGCAGACACCTAGACGCTTATACACGCACTCACAGTCAGTATAGAATAGCCTCTGTCCGAGAGACCTTTTCCTTCTAGATAATATGGTTCCCAAACATCAGATATCAGATATGATATAGGAACGAGTTGATCTGACATGCCAGACTTCTGTCTCTTTCCTCTAGTGTAAATGTCAAGTCCCCTGCACCCTCCAACTTTACGTCAATCACACGTCATGCAGCTGCGCGCGCATCCTAGCTACCGATTCCTGCTGACTCTGCACTATTCTGTCATAGAGCCACCCACTTCTGACACTTACATGTGACGTTTTCTAGAACACACCTCTGTGCACGTCCTAGTTCACGCCTTCTGATTACGTATTGCTAACACGTGTGTATTCTTATCTTGTTTCTCTCAGCTGTTACGCCTTCTGCATTGACTTCTATGGTGTATATTAAGTATAAAAGTAATGTAATGTCAATAAAGTATGCTCTATCCCTTCCTGCACCCCTGTGGTGTCAGGAACCCGATATCCGGTACCAGAATCATTCCTTTTTAAGGAATAAAACCCCTAAGAACTCTAACACCACGGACTCTGCGTCTTTCTTTCCGATTGAGTTATTTTTGTTTGAGTACTTACCTGCATAGAAATTAGGACGGTAAATCAAATATTTACCACATTATTTTGGCGCCCAAACAGGGACCCCTCCCCCACCCCACGCGCCGGTTGGTGCGTTGCAGCCTTGGCCCCCTGCCACAGTCGAGACGGACACTACGCGTACCCGCAGGATTTCCTGTATCTCCCTCAGGCCTACGGAGGTGACGGAGACTGCGATCAGCACCCAGACGAGGCGGTGAGGAGTGCGGAGGATCCCGACCAGAGCCTAGCCGAAAGAAGCAAGGTCCGAGGTGTCAAGAGGCCCACCAGTTCCGAAGTATTCACGTATCGAGTTGAGTTGAGTCCAGTCCGGTCCAGTCCAGTCGAGTTTTCCGAGGCCTTCTGTTCCGTGCTTCCCGGTGAGTA
Source organism: Lissotriton vulgaris (assembly GCF_964263255.1). Lineage (NCBI taxonomy): Eukaryota > Metazoa > Chordata > Amphibia > Caudata > Salamandridae > Lissotriton > Lissotriton vulgaris. The sequence goes on from NC_141687.1 coordinate 1,122,804,707, forward strand.
CCGTTGCTGGGGACGCATCTAGACGGGTGCATTATTATGTATCCGGTAAAGACGGGTTTGGGTACACAAACACGGTCTGCACTGTTTTAGACAGTGTATCTGTGCTGTTTAGCAGTACATAAGGTATTCAAGTTCTTGCACTGTTCTCAACAGTGTATCTGTGCTGTTTAGCAGTACATCTAGTATCAAGGGTAGTCATACGTGTTCAAAATGTTTCATGTGATTAATGTCGTGGTATGAGTGGTCTGTTTTGTGTACATTACTGTGTTTTTGTGTAACTAGCTGTGTTCAGAAGTAAGTAACAAATATCGAGTATCCAGCACTAAGTAACAAGATGCCGTTTTTCAATAAGTTAAGACAGATAGGAACTAGGAAAGGGATGCTAGAGGAAGAAATTCCTATCCCCCCTAGGGACACTCCTGGAAATTTTATGTACCATAAGCATGGCTTAGATGCCATACTGTACCTAGATTTATGGGCCGATTATACTAAGCACCTAGAAGAAAGACACAGATGGCCCGTTACAGGAACTTGGGATGCCGACCGAGTGCATCCTGAAAGTAGAAGAAGCGCTATGGAAAAAGAAAGCCAGACAATCTCAGAAAGACGCCATAGAATTTTGGCGTAAAGAATCACATAAACGTGCCGAAAAAGCACTTCGAAAAGAAGACAGACATAGAGAAGAGTCGGATAAAGTCCGAGAAAACGAATTAGTTAATGAAGGGATCCGAGTAAAAGCAGAACAAGTAGACCGCATGCGAAACAATCTTGTAAATGGCATGTACTTAGTGACCGAGGGTTCGCCTGAAGCCACTTCAGAAATACCGAAAGATCTGCCACCACCATTGGTTCCAACTAAAGTAAATCACAGGACTACAAAAGACATATTCCTTGCTTCCTATCTAGATGATGTAGCTCCCGCTTACACCAATCCACCTGCCCAGGTACCGCCTGCTGACGGTGACGGAGGTGGCAACCCACTCCAAGACAATGTCCCGCCATTACTGCAACAAAGTTCACCCGTTCGACAGCCTGTTCTGAAACAGTCTGTTCCTCCACCTCCACCACTTCCCACATCTAAGATTAATGTACTAAATCCGTTTGCACCTGATCCCAATAGGAGACAAGTTCAGGTACACACACAGACTCCACAGAGAAATAATGCTCAAGCTCATGCCTCAGGAGGTGCGACAGGAGGTCTTCAAACCCCGCCATCAACACGCCGATTAAACGTTAGGGACTTAATGAAGCAACGTACACCCCAATCACCAGGCGTTAACGTACTTAAAGAACCCCTTCCAGTTTGCAGATACGATCCAGTACCCGGTAAAGACGATAGAATGTTGTTAGCATCACTACGCATACGACAAGCTACAGATTACTTAGTGCTATTCCCAGGGATGGCTGACCATCTAGATAGAATATATCATTTTGTCCAGACTGGGGAAGATCCTGAGAGTATTAAAGAGGCCCTGGCTCACCAGAAAGTTGACACTCAAGGTTATGTATTACGTTTCTTCATAAATTGCTTAATAAGAGACCGAGACAGGCCTGGAGCAGACAAAGAAGAGATGGAAGCACTAAACAGGTGGGGTCAAAATATAGCCGAAGGAAACCATGATAAACAAAATTGTATAGCGAGCATGTACAAGAAAATCAGAAGAGCAGTAATAGAAATACACGAAAAAGAAAAAGAAAATGACAGGAATGACTCCTCTGAGGAGGACGCACCTGAAGAACCAGAAACGACTAAAGAAATGATAGCGTATGTGGGTAAGGGAAATTACCTTAGGAAAGGTATTCGCCCAGAAAGCAAGAGAGTTTTTCTTTCCGGCATATCAAAACCGAATTCTTCTGAATATCTGTTTCAAGATACCGATAAAATGCTTCAAGAACGAATGGGGTACCACGTACTAAGTTCTATGGACGAACAAGAACTAGCCCGGTCAGCAGTACTATGGGCTGACAATTCTAGCATATACAATGATGATACAGTAGCACAGACATTTCTGAACCTTTCCCCAGACGAGCAGAAATTAGCTGGTGTATACATGATTCAGCATCTTCTCACGTTATACAGAAACCAACATTCGGACCCAGGTCCCTTACCTGATACATTAGAAGCACTACTTATGAATAGATGGAGAGGCTTAAGTACCAAGTTGATTCAAATAATTCTAGAACAACGGCACAGATATAACGCTTTCTTAGGCCCTCAACATGTTTCAGCTCCGCCCCCAGAAAGAAAAATGTTTCATTTGGAGCATTTTGACAGGCAGAATCCTTTACGAGAAGTACACCCAGTTATGGGTGCCGATAATACCCTGAAACGTGTGTATCTGTACACACCTTTGACAAAGTTAGAATTGTTAGAGATGAAGAAACTAGTACCCTGTCACGATAAAGACCCTGCAGGTTTTCACCGAGAACTTAAGGATATGTTACTCATGGGAGATTACACATATACGGATATTATGAAATTGTTAAAAGTACTGTTGCCTACTGGCATCTATGAGAAACTCAAAGAAAAAGAATGGGAGGTGGGAGATAAAAAGATTATATGGACTGAAATAGAAGACGAGGAAAAAATTCGTACTCCAGGGCTAGGCCTTGGGGAGAAAGCTAAAGCATTACCAGGTTTGATAGTACAGGTTTTGCCAAGATTATTGACAACTAAAAAGGAAGACTGGGACGCAATCTCAGCCTGTAAACAGAAACACGATGAAGATACTAGTGACTTCTATTCAAGATTCGAGAAATGTTTCATTATTAATAGTGGCCTGAAACCAAGCAGCGAGTCATACCCACACCTTTTTGTAAGTAAATTAGTAGAGAATTCCCTAACCCAGGTTAAGAATCGTGTATATAAAGTCGAAAGTACATGGCAAGCAAATACGCCATCTCAGATGTTGCAAATGTTACAATATCATCAGAACAGAATTAGGGAAGAACAAGAACATGAACATAGACGTATGAAAGACACGAAAATGAAAATACTAGTTGCCCAGTCAGTCCCAGCTGACGGTCAGAAAAAGGGTGGGACGCAGACAAACAATTCAGCAGCTCCTGTTAAAGGGACATGCAACTATTGCAAGCAGCCAGGCCACTACGTAAATGAATGTCCAGTCCTGAAACACAATATAGCGACAGGTAAAACTAAAGAAAGACCACGTCAGCCTAGACAAGACCAGGTCCAGCAACAGACTTCACAGAACACACAGCCTATGCATGCTTCATCACACACCGCCCAGACCGTAGCGGTATCACAGCCACAGCCCATTGCCGCGACTCAGCAAGTTTCACAGCAAATGTACCAGTATGCCCAATCTGATTATCCCGATTATCAGCGATACACATGAAACAGCCTAGAGAGGGAGGTTGGCTTGCCTCTTATTGAGATTCCTGTAGATCAAGAGGGTCCTTATGTACATAGTCGAGTATTGGGAAAAGACAGAAAGTTTTTAATTGACACAGGGGCAAGCCGCACAACAATCAGCCATAATGAAGTCCCAGGGGCACCCCTCTCAGGCTCACAGAATGTTTCCCTTGGTTTTTCAGGACAGCCTATTGTAAATGAAGTGTCAGAACCCGTCCCCCTAGCAGTAGGTCCACTATCACGTGTTACAGACTTGTTACTAACGAAATCATGTCCAGAAAACTTGTTAGGAATAAAGACGCTGAAGGCTCTAGGAGCTGTGATATGTTGTTCTCCGGAAGGAGTTAGACTTTTTCTGCGTGACTTCAAGGGTCACTATGTATTACGAGAATTTGATGTCAGATTGAAAAATGTACCGAAACACCTGTGGGCACAAGGCCCAACCGATGTAGGTTGCATGCACATTACACCATACCGTGTTACACTCAAACCAGGAGTTGTTTTACCCCGAATCAGACAATACAAGTTACCACCCGATGCTGTCGTGGCTTTACTGGAAATCATTGAAGAGCTCATTGCCCAAGGAGTGGTCGTAGAAACCGACTCCAATATCTGTAATTCCCCTATCATTCCGATTCTTAAACGTACTGATTCCAATGCACCGCCAGTATATCGGCTGGTGATTGATTTACGAGAACTGAATAAATGCATTGTTCCACAGTACCCTGTGGTTCCCGACATCTCATCCTTATTGACTGCTATTGATTCAGAAGCGACGTTCTTTACTGTAATTGACCTCAAGAACGCCTTCTTCAGTGTGCCCATTGATCCAGAGAGCCAATATCTCTTCGGATTCAGTTTAAATGGACGAAGTTTCAAATTTTCACGCGCACCTCAAGGATTCACAGAAAGCCCCAGCATCTATAGCCAAGCACTAAAAAGACAACTTGACTGTATCCAAATGTCAGTTAACACTGCCTTATTGCAGTACGTCGATGATCTACTGATCACCGCACGAAGTGAACCCGAATGTGAACAAGCATCACTGACAGTTTTACATTTTCTGGCCGACAAGGGACACAAGGTGTCTCCTTCGAAGCTACAATTCTGTGTTCAGCAAGTTGTGTACTTGGGTCACTTGCTGTCCAAAGTGGGGAGACAGCTCACTCCTGACCGCATCCAGTTAATTGTAAATATGCCACAACCCCAGACACAAAAGGAAGTGCGGGCCTTTATAGGCCTCACCTCGTACTGCAGACAATGGATTCCTCAGTATGCATTTCTAGCTAAACCACTCATTCAGTTGACAACACAGGAGGCAGCGACTTCGACTGCCCTTCCTTGGACTCAGGAACATACACAGGCTTTTGAGGAATTAAAGAAAGCTTTATGTCAAGCACCAGTTCTAGCGACACCATGTTACAACAAACCTTTTACACTTTTTGTTACAGAACGTGATGGTACAGCGTTGTCTGTCCTCACTCAAGACCAAGCAGGTTCACATAAGCCTTGCGCTTATTTTTCGAGTACATTGGATTCAGTAGCCCAGGCACTCCCGGCGTGCTTAAAGTCAGTTGCAGCGACAGCCCTAGCAATCAGACAGAGCGACTCAATTGTATTAGGACATCCATTGACAGTACAAGTTCCACATTCTGTAGAGGTCCTTCTAAACCGAACCCAGACTCAACACTTGACTATAGCACGACTGACAGGTTATGAATTGACGCTATTCCAGCCCCACATAGAAATCAGACGCTGTAGCATCCTAAATCCCGCAACATTGTTACCCTCAATTATAACAGATCCAGCTCCGCATGATTGTATAGAGATCATTAATGCAGTAACAAAGCCCCGACAAGACTTAGCAGATGTTCCACTGACCAACCCAGACCTGACACTTTACGTGGACGGTTCATGTATGAGAACAAGTACAGGAGAGTTAGTGGCCGCGTACGCAGTAACCACTGAAACCGAAGTCAAAGAAACACATCGTATTGACACACTGTCCGCTCAAGCAGCAGAGCTCATCGCTCTGACCCGAGCCTGTATACTAGCCAAGAACAGAAATGTTAACATATACACTGATTCCCGTTATGCTTTCGGAGTCGTACACGACTTCGGGGTGTTATGGCAAGAACGAGGTTTCTTGACCTCTCATGGTGCCAAGATTCAACACGGTCCGCTCATTCAAGCACTGTTAGAAGCAATACATCTGCCTTCGGGCATATCCATCATGAAGTGTAAAGCACATACTAAAGTTACAGACTCTGTTTCCCAGGGTAACGACCTGGCAGACCAAACAGCAAAACATACCGCATTGACTCACACCCAGGCAACTGATGTGACAAAGGCAATAGTACCGACACATTGTATGACTGTTAAGGATCCCACACTAGATGTAATCGATATTCAGACACATGCCACTTCAGATGAAATCAAGAAATGGACTGAACTAGGAGGGATCCAGACAGATCAGGGATGGATGACGAAGGGAAAATCTACATGGTTTCTCCCCGACTCTATGGTTCAAGTCATAATAAATACCGCACATAGTCCAGCACACCTAGGAGAAAAAGCCATGTTAGACAGTTTACAGAATCTCTGGTACAACAAACATTTACGAGCAGCAGCAAAACAGAAAGTGCGTACTTGCATGATCTGTTGTCAGTTCAATCCAGGTAAAAGCGTCCCTGTAGAGCAAGGTGGATTTCATCCTCCCGATCACCCTTTTGAAGTCCTCCAGATGGATTATATCCAGATGGAACGTTGTCGAGGATTCAAGTACGTCCTCGTAGTTGTTTGTGCACTTTCCCGTTGGACCGAAGCATATCCAGTCCCAGATTACACTGCTCCAACCACTGCCAGGCAGCTGGTTCGAGAATTCTTCCCACGGTACGGCTTGCCTCGTATCGTGTACTCAGATAACGGACAGCCATTCTCGTCCGAACTCATGAAGCAGGTTTCACTCCTGTTAGGATACCAGTGGAAATTCCATTACGTCCGACATCCCGAGGCAGCTGGCCTTGTAGAAAGACATAACCAGACACTGAAAACACGCCTTGCGAAAATATATAAAGAGAAAGGGGTCGACTGGATAGTCGCCCTGCCAGTGGCACTGTTCTATATGAGAATGGTCCCCCATTCGAGATCAGGACTATCCCCGTATGAGGTGGTCTTTGGCAGACCACCAAATATGTGGGGGACGCCCATGCCTAAGAAAATAACCGATGTTGATAGTAATATGCTGACAGATTACCTTGCCTCCTTGATGTCTGCACTCCAATCATGTCGTTCACAGGTTGCCGCATCCTTTCCCGACAACACTGATGTAAAACCACACGATGTCCGTCCAGGTGACACTGTGCTGATCCGCAACTTCGATAGGAGGAGTCCGCTGGAGCCCCGTTGGCAGGAGCCGAAGCTCGTCCTTCTGACCACGAGGACCGCCATCAAGGTTGAGGGCCGAAAGGGGTGGATCCATACGAGTCATATAAAGAAATGTAATGAACTGTTGCCAGAAACTGACTCCTCCACCCCCTCAAAGGACTGCCCCGAATCTAGTGACTTTAAAGTTCCCAAGAGAGAGAAAACTCCGCAAGAGGAGTACAAAACAAAACTCCGATCTAGCAAGTCAGACAGTTTAATTGTTTAAGTCCTCCCCTAGGTGAATCGGTTAAATTAGTTTCTGACATGTATCCCCTAGATCGAGATAGAGAGAGAGAGAGACAACTCAAGAAACGTGCATATTGTAAATCACTCCGTAGTCACTGTATAGTGACATTATTGGTTTTGTTTTTTCTAAGCCTTCTGATTATTGCTGCTAGTATATTGCTGCATGTATATTACCCTATCTTCAAGCATACACAATCTGCTTACAATGTCTCTGCCGAACATTCTTTTAGTGAATTACCCCTACACGAGCTATCTTACAGACTTGCGCTGCGCAACAATACATTCATTAGTATGTTACATCACTCCCATCAGACTAACAATGCTACCAACTGTTAGATATGTGGCCGACTCCCTCCCTACCAGAAATACAAGGGAGTTCTGCCTCTTTTTCCGTACCCGTTCACTCACAATGGCTCATGTGGTGCGTGGTTTAGATTAATTAATTCTTTAGATTCTGATATTGCTATTTTCGAAGGAAATTGGGTTTGGGGAAACCTGAACTTAGTTCTGCTTAACGCCTGCTACCCTGACAAGAAGGGACTTCCCACTAGGACAGGAACTGATCTAGAAAATGAAGTGTATGGATTAGGCAATTACACAATTAACCTCATGATTCTTACTGTTGAATCCGAAGCTGCACCAGTTCTCCCTGCTATGTCAGTATTACCAGTCACTGGTGATTTATGTCTCAGAAAGAAGGGTTCAGTACACTTAGGTCATAGTAAATGTACTACTGTGGTCGAATTCAGTGATCAGGGCAGGTCTACATTCAGAGCTACTCGTCATTCCTACTTTGTTTGTGGCCATACCGCATACATACGCTTACCTACTGATTGGGATGGTACCTGTTACATTGCCTTCCTTCTGCCCCCTGTTTTTCTAGCCCCTCCTGATTATCACAGAAATACAAATCTAGTAAACAGTAGACTCAGAAGAGATCTCCCGATTGTCGACTATACTGAAACGGCATGGGAGCAATATACAGACTTTAATAAAGGTTTCTTCCCCTACTTAGGTGCTGTTTTTAATAGTAAACTGATACGCAAATTAACTAGAACCCTCGAAGCAGTAGTGAATGAAACTACTTCCGCTCTAGGCAACTTAACAGAGGAGCAGTCCGCCATGCGGGTTGTTGTTCTTCAGAATCGTCTTGTTATTGACGTCATCTTGGCAGATAGAGGCGGAGCTTGTAAGGTCATCGGGTCAAGTTGCTGTGTTTTCATTCCAGAAAACGCGCCAACTGTATATAAAGCTATCACACGTCTTCATAAAATTGCAAGTTTGATACATCAGAATCCAGGCACCTGGACTTGGTCCGGTTGGTTCTGGACAACGTTGACTGCTTGGGGATGGAAGATCCTATCCTTCCTAGGCATTGCCCTTGTCATAGTATTCAGTTGCTGCCTGTGCCTACAGTGTGGGCCAGCGATTTGTGGTCTGTGCGCCACGTCATGTATTCCGCATTCCAGTTTTCATTCAAAACACGAAAAGCAGAAAGAAGAGCAAATGATGTTACGTGAACAGACTGATCGATTCATGAGGATCGATATATCATGAAGGGTCCGTAGGGAACAAGGAGGGAATGAGGAAATATAAATTTTATGGTCAAGAAATGTTCCCTAACGTGTACCCCACCGTCTCCATGTACGAGCTTAAAGTGCATGTAACTTCCCTCCTGTGCCAGCTATGAAGACGCAAACACATTTGCGTCCAACGTTAACATGTCCTCTTTCAGGCCCACCCTGACTGGGTTGAATATTCCGTTTCTAAGTATGCCTTGCCAACGTCTTTTTGTGGTGTACTTTACACGTTTTCCAGCCCAGGCGAAGTAGGCCCTGAATTCTGCCATCGAGCCTTTTCCTGCCTTCAGACTCTGAAATGCCTCAGCCTGGGCCGGCCTCTGTACCCGTGACCTCTGCCTTACTCCCTGCGCGGCTCACGGCCCTTAGCTCAGCCTGTTGCCTGCCAAGACTGTATTCAACCTTCGAATTATCTGTTCCGCTCCTCAAAAATACATTCCTGCCTACTAGTTTAAGTAAACATCCTTCCAGCTGCAGAGCAAAGGGCCCGGCCTCACTGTCTCCGTCCAAGTAATTCATAGTTTCTGTTACCATGGTAGGCCCATGCCCCCTCGCATCTCATGCAGACACCTAGACGCTTATACACGCACTCACAGTCAGTATAGAATAGCCTCTGTCCGAGAGACCTTTTCCTTCTAGATAATATGGTTCCCAAACATCAGATATCAGATATGATATAGGAACGAGTTGATCTGACATGCCAGACTTCTGTCTCTTTCCTCTAGTGTAAATGTCAAGTCCCCTGCACCCTCCAACTTTACGTCAATCACACGTCATGCAGCTGCGCGCGCATCCTAGCTACCGATTCCTGCTGACTCTGCACTATTCTGTCATAGAGCCACCCACTTCTGACGCTTACATGTGACGTTTTCTAGAACACACCTCTGTGCACGTTCTAGTTCACGCCTTCTGATTACGTATTGCTAACACGTGTGTATTCTTATCTTGTTTCTCTCATCTGTTACGCCTTCTGCATTGACTTCTATGGTGTATATTAAGTATAAAAGTAATGTAATGTCAATAAAGTATGCTCTATCCCTTCCTGCACCCCTGTGGTGTCAGGAACCCGATATCCGGTACCAGAATCATTCCTTTTTAAGGAATAAAACCCCTAAGAACTCTAACACCACGGACTCTGCGTCTTTCTTTCCGATTGAGTTATTTTTGTTTAAGTACTTACCTGCATAGAAATTAGGACCTTACCTGCATAGAAATTAGGACGGTAAATCAAATATTTACCACAGTACCACAAGTTCCTTTAGCACACTAGTCATTGCATCCGCTTGCCTTAGGGACGTCCTGGTCTTTGGAATAGTATCATTTACTAATCCAACTCCAGCCTGTGTAACAAGGGAAGGTGTTGCACTTTAAATCCAAACCAATGTAACAACGCGTTCCCTAAAGCAAATCAATTTAACAACTTGCGTGCTAAAGGAACGGTTGGCAATGTTGTGTTCAATGTAGTGCCTGCATTGTAAAGGCACTGTGTGGTTTAGATTGTGTGGTAAAGGTAGTGTCTTATATTTGGGAGGTTAGGAGCGGTTAAAATACGTGGCCCTTGGTCACAAAAGGCTTGTGCTGTCCCCAGAGCACTTTGGTATTACTGAAGTCTCTCATTTTCATCCGCTTCTCAGGGTGGCACTCTCTAATTTGCATGGGACATGGCACAATGAAAATGGGTTCACTCTCTGCCTCTGTGTCTCTGCTATATTATAAATGTGGACGCAGAGGCAGTCAGGAGACACAAAGAAGCAAAAATGTCCACATAGAGGTGGTGATATGCCTTTCTCACCATCACGTCCCCAAGGGCAACTCTTGGTAGAAGGACTGCGATCCCATAGAGCCCTCAGAAATCACCCTAACGGCAGATTCAGTCATTTACCGCACCTCCCTGCAGGGGGGATCTCTGCCTCCTTTCAAATCCAGTCCAGGTTGTCGATTGTAAGGTGAAAGGTGGTCCGGCAGCTTAGAAACACTGGTCCTCTTTTCGCTAAAGCACTGCCCCCAGGGCAGGCGTGAGTTTTCAACTTTGCTAGTCGACCTTTGTGCCGCTCGAGGAGGAGCCCAGCTGCTTGTGACTTTGTGGAGGTGGACTGAGGAGGACTGAGCCTACGCCTTGCCGCACCGCTGCGCGGGTGCCGCTTCGTGCCTCTGGGGAAGTGCTGTCTTCCGTGGGTCTGCTGTTGTGCTGCGGGGTCAGAAGGGCACTGCATTGAACGCCGCAGGGACTCAAACTACCAGGAGTCCCTGCGTGACCTGTGACACCTGGTCCGCGTTCGCCGCTCAGCCCCGCCCATTGGACACCGCACAGTTTTAATCGCCTTGCATCCCCCTCCTCATGGGAAATCGACCTTTGTGCCACTCGAGGAGGAGCCCAGCTGCTTGTGACTTTGTGGAGGTGGACTGAGGAGGACTGAGACTACGCCTTGCTGCTACCGCTGCGCGGGTGCCGCTTCATGCCTCTGGGGAAGTGCTGTCTTCGGTGGGGCTGCTGTTGTGCAGCGGGGTGAGAAGGTCACTGAGCGGGCTGCATTGAACGCCGCAGGGACTCAAACTACCAGAAGTCCCTGCGTGACCTGTAACACCTGGTCCGTGTTCGCCGCTCAGCCCCGCCCATTGGACATCGTGTGCTCTCCTTAACTGATCACGACCCCCGCGGCGCGGGAGCGCGCGGGATTGCGCCGGGCTAAGCCCGGGCAAAGGGCGGGCCGTCTGTGGCCATCCGGGGCTGAACGGGGCTGGGCTGGGCCACCCCCCTAAGGTTTGGTCTCCACTGGGTTCTGGAACTCTTACCACTATTGTTTGTCTATTACTTTGAGGTAATATAGATTTTTGGTCAAGTTATGTTCCCTAGCGTGTACCCCCCCGACTCCATGTACGAGGTTAAAGTGCATGTAACTTCCCTCCTGTGTCAGCTATGAAGACGCAAATACATTTGCGTCCAACGTTAACATGTCCTCTTTCAGACCCACCATGAATGGGTTGAATAGGCCGTTCCTAAGTATGCCTTGCCAACGTCTTTTTGAGGTATACCTTATACGTTTTTCAGCTCTGGCAAAGTAGGCCTGAATTTCTGCCACCGAGCCTCTTTTCTGGCTTCTGACTCCAAGGGCCTCTGCCCAGGCTGCCCCCGTACCCGTGAACTCTGACTTACTTCTAGCGCGGCCCCTCGCGCTCAGCTCAGCCTGCTGCCTGCCAAGATTGACTATAACCTTCGAGTTATCTGTTCCGCTCCCCGAAAAATACATTCCTGCCTGCTAGCTTCAGTAAACATCCTTCCTCAGCTGCAGGGCCAAAGGGCCGACCTGTCTCTATGCAACCAATTCAAGTAATTCATAGCCTCCGTTACCATGCTACCAGGGAAGGCCCATGCCCCCACGTTTCTCATGCAGACACTCAGGCGCTTATACACGCACTCACAGTCAGTATAGAATAGCTTCTGCCCTAGAGACCTTTCCGCCCAGATAGCTTAGTTCCTAAACATCAGATATCCGATATGATAGAAGCACAAGTTGATCTGACATGCCAGACTTCTGTCTCTTTCCGTCAGTGTAAATGTCAAGTCCCCTGCACCCCTCCAATCACACGTCATGCAGCTGCGCGCGCATCCAAGTTTCCGATTTCTGCTGACATTGCCACATTTCTGCTTAGTGCCACCCTTTTGTGACACCTACCTGTGACGTTTCTAGCACACACCTCCAGTTCACGCCTAGTCCACGCCTTTTGACTACGTACTAGCAACACGTGTATACTGTTATCTTGTCTTCTCTCAGCTGTTACGCCTACTATGACTGTATCTTATGGTATGAATTAAGTATATAAGCTATGTATTGTCAATAAACTGCAGCGCGCGCTCACTCTATCCCTTCTGACACCCTTGTGGTGGTCAGAATCCGATATCTTAGTCATGACAATTCCTTTTTAAGGAATAAAAACCCTAAGAACTCTAACACCACGGACTCTGTCTTTTTCTTCCGATCTGAGTTATTATTGATTAAGTACTTACCTGCATAGAAATTAAGAGAGTAAATTAAATATTTACGTCATTTTGGCGCCCGAATAGGGACCCCTCCCCCACCTCACGCGCCGGTTGGCGCATTGCAAGCTCTGTCCCCTGCCATCAGTTAGATGGACCATACGCGTACCGGCAGGATTTCCTGCATCTCCCTCTGACCCACGGAGGTGACGAAGACTGCGATCAGTGCCCAGACGAGGCGGTGAGGAGTGCGGAGGATCCCGACCAGAGCCTAGCCGAAAGAAACAAGGTCCGAGGTGTCAAGAGGCCCACCAGGTTTTCCGAAGTTTCCCGAAGTTTTCCGAAGTGTCGAGTCGAGTCCAGTCGAGTTTTCCGAGGCCTTCTGTTTTCCGTGCTTCCCGGTGAGTACCATTGCTGGGACGTATCTAGACGGGTTTGGGTACACAAGTCCGGTCTGCACTGTTTTTAGGCAGTGTATCTGTACTGTTTAGCAGTATATCTAGTATTCCGAATTTCTGAACTCCTGCACTGTTACTACAGTGTATCTGTACTGTTTAGCAGTATATCCAGTATAGGGGGGTAGTTATATATGTAGCAAATGTCTCGTCATGTGATTAATATCGTTGTATGAGTGACTGTTTTAATGTGTATTATTGTATTCTTGTGTAACTAGTTGTGTCTAGATTTAAGCAGTGAAGAATTAAAACGTCCAGTATTAAGTAAAGCAAAATGCCGTTTTTCAACAAGTTAAAGCAGATAGGAACTAGGAAAGGGATGTTAGAGGAAGAAATTCCGATCCCCCCTAGGGATACTCCAGGTAACTTTATGTATAATAAACATGGCATAGATGCCATATTGTATCTAGAATTATGGGCCGAGTATACCAAGCATCTAGACGAAAGACACAGATGGCCAGTTAATGGAACATGGGATGCCGAGTGCATCATGAAGGTAGAAGAGGCATTATGGAAAAAGAAAGCCAGACAATCTCAGAAAGACGCCATAGAATTCTGGCGTAAGGAATCACATAAACGTACTGAAAAAGAACTACGTAGAGAAAATAGACTTAAAGAGTCAGAAAAAGCCCAAGAAAACGAACTAGTTATTGAAGGAATCCGAGTAAAAACCGAACAAATAGATCGCATCCGAAATAGCCAAGTAAACGGTATGTATCTTATGGCCGAGGGTACACCTGAGGCCTTATCAGAAATACCGAAAAACTTACCGTCACCATTGGTTCCAACTAAAGTAATGCATAAGACTACTAAAGACATATTCCTAAATTCATATTTAGAAGATGTAGCACCAGCTTATACCAATCTGCCCGTTCGTGCCCTGCCTACTGACAGGGATGGGGGTGGCACTCCGCCCCCAGGCCATGTTCCGCCGGTACCGCGACAGACCCCCCCTGTTCCGCCAGCCCCGCCTCTTCCCGTACCTAAAGTTGACCTACCGCAACCACGTCTACCAGATCCTACTAAAAGACAAATTCAATTACAGACTCCACACAGGGAGGATGCCCAAGCTTCCGCTTCAGGAGGTGCGACCGCGGGTCCCCGGACCCCGCCCTTGACGCACAGGTTATCCCTAGGGGACTTGCGGAGTCCCACCATGTACAAATCACCCCGTCTTGATATACTCAAAGGACAACTTACAGTTTGCAGATATGATCCAGTACCCGGAAAAGAGGATAGAATGATGATGGCATCATTACGGTTACGAGCAGCTACTGATTTTCTGTTAATGTTTCCAGGTATGAAAGAGCACCTAGACAGAATCTACCGGTTTATACAGACTGGAAAAGATCCCGAAAGCATTAAAGATGCCTTGGAGCATCAGAAAGTTGACACTCAAGCATATATATTACGTTTTTTCATAAATTGCCTAATAAGAGAACGAGACAGGCCTGAGACAGATCAGAATGAACTAGATGCACTCCACAAGTGGGGTCAAAATATATCGGAAGGAAAACATGATAGACAGAATTGCATAGCCAGTATGTACAAGAAAATAAGAAAAACAGTAATAGAGATACACAAAAAAGAGAAAGATAAAGCTTCCTCCGAGGAGGAAGAAGAACGTGAAGAACCAGAAAGACCTACAGATACTATAGCATACGTAGGTAAGGGAAATTACCTTAGGAAGGGCATCCGTCCAGAAAGCAAGAGAGTTTTCTTCTCTGCCTTGACAAATCCGAATTCTGCTGAGCATCAGTTCCAGGAAACTGATAAAAGGCTTCGAGATCGAGTTGGGTACCATGTACTCAATTCTATGGATGAACAAGAACTAGCCCGATCAGCTGTATCATGGGCCGAGAATGCAGACATATATAATGATGACACAGTAGCGCAGACATTTCTGAACCTCTCCCCAGACGAGCAGAAATTAGCAGGTGTATATATGATTCAGCACCTTCTCATCAAATACAGAAAACACTATTCTGATCCAGGTCCCTTACACGAAACACTAGAAGCACTACTCATGGATAGATGGAGAGGTTTAAGCACCAAATTAATTCAAATAATTCTAGAACAGCGACACAGATATAATACCTTTGTGAGCTCTGAATACGTTCCCGCCCCACCTCCAGAAAGGAAGATGTACCACATGCAATGCGGGGGTGGTATTGAGAGTCAGAACCCCTTACGAGAAGTACACCCAGTTATGGGTACAGATAATATCTTGAAACGCGTGTATGTACACACGCCTCTGACTAAGTTAGAACTGTTAGAAATGAAGAAACTAGTCCCGTGCCATGATAAAGACCCTGCAGGTTTTCACAGAGAGCTTAAAGACATGTTACTAATGGGGGATTACACGTATGATGATATCATGAAAATGTTGAAAGTATTATTGCCCACGGGTATATTCGAGAAATTAAAGGAAAAGGAATGGGAGGTGGGAGACACAAAGATTGCATGGGCAGAAATAGAAGATGAAGAGAAGAAACGGGTCCCAGGGGTAGGCCTTGGGGACAAAACTAAAGCACTACCAGGTTTGATAGTACAGGTTCTGCCAAGATTATTGACAACTAGAAAGGAAGATTGGGACGCCATCTCGTCCTGTAAACAGAAACATGATGAAGATACTAGTGATTTCTACTCAAGATTCGAGAAATGTTTTATTATTAATAGTGGCCTCAAACCAAGTAGCGAATCATATCCGCATCTTTTTGTATCAAAATTAGTAGAGAACTCCCTACCATTAGTTAAAAACCGAGTGTACAAAGTTGAAAGTACTTGGCAGGCAAATACGCCATCCCAGATGTTACAAATGTTACAATATCACCAGAACAGAATTAGAGAAGAACAAGATCAGGAACAGAAACGTATGAAAGACACGAAGATGAAAATGCTAGTAGCACAGACGGTCCCAGCCGACGGTCACAGAAAGGGTACGGCCCAGACAGGTCACCCTACAGCTCCCGTTAAAGGGACATGTAATTACTGCAAACAGCCAGGTCACTACGTACATGAATGTCCGGTCCTGAAACATAACATAGCGACAGGTAAAACAAAAGAAAGACCGCATCCGCCTAGACAAGACCATAACCAGCAACCGTCTTCACAGAATACACAGAATACGCAGCCTATGCATGCTTCTTCACCTCCAGCACAGACAGTAGCGGTACCACAGCCACAGCCCATTGCCGCGTCTCAGCAAGTTTCACAGCAGATGTACCAGTATGCTCAGTCCGCATATCCAGATTATCCCCGATATACATGAAACAGCCTAGAGAGGGAAGGTGGCTTGCCTCTTATTGAGATTCCTGTAGATCAAGAAGGTCCTTATGTACACAGTCAAGTATTGGGAAAAGACAGAAAGTTTTTAATTGACACAGGGGCAAGTCGCACTACAATCAGCCATGATGAAGTTCCAGGGGCACCCCTCTCAGGCTCACAGAATGTTTCCCTTGGTTTTTCAGGACAGCCTATTGTAAATGAGGTGTCGCAACCAGTTCCCCTGGCTGTGGGTCCGTTATCACGTATTACAGACTTGTTACTTACTAAATCATGCCCAGAAAACCTGTTAGGAATTAAAACATTGAAGGCTCTAGGAGCTATAATATGCTGTTCCCCGGAGGGAGTTAGACTCTTTCTGCGGGATTTCAAGGGTCATTATATGTTACGTGAATTTGATGTCAGATTGAAAAATGTACCAGATCACTTGTGGGCAAAAGGCCCAACTGATGTAGGTTGTATGCACATTACACCATACCGTGTCACGCTCAAAGTAGGTGTAGTTTTACCCAGAATCAGACAATACAAGTTACCACCCGATGCTGTAGTGGCTTTACTGAAAATCATTGAAGAGCTCATTGCCCAAGGAGTGGTCGTAGAGACCGACTCCAATGTCTGTAATTCACCCATCATCCCGATTCTTAAACGTACTGATCCCAATGCACCGCCAGTATATCGGCTGGTGATTGATCTTCGAGAACTGAACAAATGCATTATACCACAGTATCCTGTGGTCCCCGATATTTCCGCCCTATTGACTGCTATTGATTCAGAAGCAACGTTCTTTACTGTAATTGACCTCAAGAACGCCTTCTTCAGCGTGCCTATTGATCCAGAGAGCCAATATCTCTTCGGATTCAGTTTAAATGGACGCAGCTTCAAATTTTCACGCGCACCTCAAGGATTCACAGAAAGCCCCAGCATCTATAGTCAAGCACTGAAAAGACAACTCGATTGTATCACAATGCCAGTTAACACCGCTTTACTGCAATACGTCGATGATCTGCTGATCACCGCACGAAGTGAGCCCGAATGTGAACAAGCATCACTGACAGTTTTACATTTTCTGGCCGACAAGGGACACAAGGTGTCCCCTTCAAAGTTACAATTCTGTGTTCAGCAAGTTGTGTACTTGGGTCACTTGCTGTCCAAAGTGGGGAGACAGCTCACTCCCGATCGCATTCAGTTAATTGCAAATATGCCGCAACCCCAGACACAAAAGGAAGTGCGGGCCTTCATAGGCCTCACCTCGTACTGCAGACAATGGATTCCCCAGTATGCATTTCTAGCCAAGCCACTCATTCAGTTAACGACACAGGAGGCAGCGACTTCGACTGTCCTTCCCTGGACTCAGGAACATACACAAGCCTTTGAGGAATTAAAGAAAGCGTTATGTCAAGCACCAGTTCTAGCGACACCATGTTACAGCAAACCTTTTACACTTTTTGTTACAGAACGGGAGGGTACAGCATTGTCTGTCCTCACTCAAGATCAAGCAGGTTCACATAAGCCTTGCGCTTATTTTTCAAGTACATTGGATTCAGTAGCCCAGGCACTCCCTGCGTGCTTAAAGTCAGTAGCAGCAACAGCGTTAGCAATCAGACAAAGTGATTCAATTGTTTTAGGTCATCAGTTAACAGTTCAAGTTCCACATTCTGTAGAGGTTCTTTTAAACAGAACCCAGACTCAGCACTTAACTATAGCACGACTGACAGGTTATGAATTAACGTTGTTCCAGCCACACATAGAAATCAGACGCTGTAGCATCCTGAACCCCGCAACACTGTTACCTACAATTATGACAGATCCGGCACAGCATGATTGTATAGAAATCATTAATGCAGTAACGAAACCCCGACGAGACTTGACAGATGTCCCACCGACAAATCCAGACCTGACACTTTATGTGGACGGTTCATGCATGAGAACAAATACAGGAGAATTAGTAGCCGCGTATGCCGTGACCACTGAAACTGAAATTAGAGAAACACATCGTATTGACACACTGTCTGCTCAAGCAGCAGAGCTTATTGCTCTGACCCGAGCTTGTATTCTAGCCAAGAACAGAAATGTTAACATATGCACAGATTCCCGTTATGCATTCGGAGTTGTACACGACTTCGGAGTTCTCTGGCAAGAACGAGGTTTCCTGACCTCTCATGGGGCCAAGATTCAACACGGTCCCCTCATTCAAGCACTGTTAGAAGCAATACATTTGCCCTCGGGCATATCAGTCTTGAAGTGTAAAGCACATACTAAGGTCACAGATTCTGTTTCCCAGGGTAACGACCTGGCAGACCAGACAGCAAAACATACAGCACTGACTCACACCCAGATTACTGATGTGACAAAGACAATAGTACCGACAAAGTGTATGGCAGTTAAAGATCCCGCCCTAGACGTAATTGATATTCAGGCACATGCTACCCCAGATGAAATAAAGAGATGGATTGAACTAGGAGGGATCCAGACAGATCAAGGATGTATGACGAAGGGAAAATCTACATGGTTTCTCCCCGACTCTATGGTTCAAGTCATGATTAACACAGCACATAGCCCAGCACATCTAGGAGAGAAAGCAATGTTAGACAGTTTACAAAATCTCTGGAGCAATAAACACTTACGAGCAGCCGCGAAACAGAAAGTGCGTACGTGCATGATCTGTTGTCAGTTCAATCCAGGTAAAAGCGTCCCTGTAGAGCAAGGTGGATTTCATCCTCCCGATCACCCTTTTGAAGTCCTCCAGATGGATTATATCCAGATGGACCGTTGTCGAGGTTTCAAATATGTCCTCGTAGTTGTTTGTGCACTTTCCCGTTGGACAGAAGCTTACCCAGTGTCAGATTACACCGCCCCAACCACTGCCAAGCAGCTGGTTCGTGAATTCTTCCCACGGTACGGTTTGCCCCGTGTCGTGTATTCAGATAACGGACAGCCATTCTCATCCGAGTTGATGAAACAGGTTTCCCTTTTGCTAGGATATCAGTGGAGGTTCCACTGTGTCCGACACCCCGAAGCCGCAGGCCTTGTAGAAAGGCATAACCAGACACTAAAAATACGCCTTGCAAAGATATGTCAGGAAAAAGGGGTCGACTGGATAGTCGCCCTGCCCGTGGCACTATTCTACATGAGGATGGTCGCCCACTCGAGATCAGGGCTATCTCCGTACGAAGTGGTTTTTGGCAGACCACCGAATATGTGGGGGACGCCCATTCCGAAGAAAATCACTGATGTTGATTGTAATATGTTGACAGATTACCTTGCCTCCTTGATGTCTGCACTCCAATCATGTCGTTCACAGGTTGCCGCAGCCTTTCCTGACAACACTGATGTAAAGCCACATGAGGTCCGTCCGGGGGACATAGTTCTCGTCCGGAATTTCGACCGGAAAAGCCCGTTGGAGCCCCGCTGGAAAGCACCGAAGATCGTCCTCCTTACCACCAGGACCGCCGTCAAGTTGGAAGGAAGAAAGGGGTGGGTCCACACGAGTCATATCAAGCTTTGCAATGAACTAAAAAACGAACTAAAACAGGACTCTGACTCGTCCACCCCCACCAAAGACTGTATAAAAACTAGTGACTTTAAAGTATCCGAACGAGAGAAAACTCCCCAAGAGGAATATCGTATGAAGCTCCGATCTAGCAAGTCAGACAGTTTAATTGTTTAAGTCCTCCCCTAGGTGAATCGGTTAAATAGTTTCTGACATGTATCCCCTAGATCGAGATAGAGAGAGAGAGAGACAAGTCAAAAGAAATACATATTGTAAATCACTGCGTAGTCACTGTATAGTGACATTGTTAATAATGTTTTTTCTAAGTGTTCTAATTATTATTGCCAGTATACTGCTTCCTATATACTGTCCTATCTTCAAACATGAACAATCTGTCTACAATGTCTCTGCTGAACACACTTTTAGTGAATTACCTGCACACGAACTCTCTTACAGACTTGCGCTGCGCAACAATACATTCATTAGTATGTTACACCATTCCCATCAGACAAACAATGCTACAGACTGCTGGATATGTGGCCGACTCCCTCCCTACCAGAATTACAAGGGAGCTCTGCCCCTCTTTCCGTACCCGTTCACTCACAACGGCTCCTGTGGGGCATGGTTTAAAATAATTAATTCCTTAGATCCCGATATTGCTGTTTTCGATGGGGGATGGGTTTGGGGAAACCTGAATTTAGTCCTGCTCGACGTCTGTTATCCTGATAAAGAGGGACTCCCCACTCGAATAGGAACTGATCTAGAAAATGAAGTATATGGATTAGGTAATTACACAATTAGCCTTATGATCCTCACTGTTGAATCCGAGGCTGCACCAGTTCTGCCCCATATGTTAGTATTACCAGTCACAGGTGAACTATGTGTTAGCAAGAAAGGTTCAGTACACTTAGGTCATAGTAAATGCACTACTGTGGTCGAATTCAGTGACCATGGTAAATCGTCCTTCAAAGCTATCAGTCACTCCTATTTCGTTTGCGGTCATACCGCATACATACGTTTGCCTCCAGATTGGGATGGTACCTGTTATATTGCATTCCTTCTGCCACCTGTTTTCTTAGCTCCCCCTGATTACCATAGAAATACAAATCTAGTCAAGAATAGATCCAGAAGAGACATCCCACTTGTCGACTACACAGAAACGGCATGGGAACAGTACACTGATTTTAATAAAGGATTCTTTTTCTTTTTAGGACCTGTCCAAAACAGTAAATTAATACGTAGATTAACTAGAACACTTGAAGCTGTAGTACATGAAACTGCCTCCGCCTTAGGTAACCTAACAGAGGAGCAATCTGCTATACGGGTTGTTGTCCTTCAAAATCGTCTTGTTATTGACGTCATCTTGGCAGATAGAGGTGGAGCCTGTAAGGTCATCGGGTCAAGTTGCTGCGTTTTCATCCCACAAAACGCGCCATCTGTATATCAAGCTATTACCCGTCTGCATAAAATTGCAAATCAGATACATCAGAATCCAGGCACCTGGACTTGGTCCGGTTGGTTCTGGACAACGTTATCCGCTTGGGGATGGAAGATCCTATCCTTCCTAGGCATTGGCCTTGTCATAATATTCAGCTGCTGCCTGTGCCTACAGTGTGGGCCAGCGATTTGTGGACTGTGTGCCACATCGTGCATTGAACATTCCAGTTTCCTCTCAAACAGTCAAAGGAAGAAAGATGAACATATAATGTTACAAGAACAGACTGATCGATTCATGAGGATCGATATATCATGAAGGGTCCGTAGGGAACAAGGAGGGAATGAGGTAATATAGATTTTTGGTCAAGTTATGTTCCCTAGCGTGTACCCCCCCGACTCCATGTACGAGGTTAAAGTGCATGTAACTTCCCTCCTGTGTCAGCTATGAAGACGCAAATACATTTGCGTCCAACGTTAACATGTCCTCTTTCAGACCCACCATGAATGGGTTGAATAGGCCGTTCCTAAGTATGCCTTGCCAACGTCTTTTTGAGGTATACCTTATACGTTTTTCAGCTCTGGCAAAGTAGGCCTGAATTTCTGCCACCGAGCCTCTTTTCTGGCTTCTGACTCCAAGGGCCTCTGCCCAGGCTGCCCCCGTACCCGTGAACTCTGACTTACTTCTAGCGCGGCCCCTCGCGCTCAGCTCAGCCTGCTGCCTGCCAAGATTGACTATAACCTTCGAGTTATCTGTTCCGCTCCCCGAAAAATACATTCCTGCCTGCTAGCTTCAGTAAACATCCTTCCTCAGCTGCAGGGCCAAAGGGCCGACCTGTCTCTATGCAACCAATTCAAGTAATTCATAGCCTCCGTTACCATGCTACCAGGGAAGGCCCATGCCCCCACGTTTCTCATGCAGACACTCAGGCGCTTATACACGCACTCACAGTCAGTATAGAATAGCTTCTGCCCTAGAGACCTTTCCGCCCAGATAGCTTAGTTCCTAAACATCAGATATCCGATATGATAGAAGCACAAGTTGATCTGACATGCCAGACTTCTGTCTCTTTCCGTCAGTGTAAATGTCAAGTCCCCTGCACCCCTCCAATCACACGTCATGCAGCTGCGCGCGCATCCAAGTTTCCGATTTCTGCTGACATTGCCACATTTCTGCTTAGTGCCACCCTTTTGTGACACCTACCTGTGACGTTTCTAGCACACACCTCCAGTTCACGCCTAGTCCACGCCTTTTGACTACGTACTAGCAACACGTGTATACTGTTATCTTGTCTTCTCTCAGCTGTTACGCCTACTATGACTGTATCTTATGGTATGAATTAAGTATATAAGCTATGTATTGTCAATAAACTGCAGCGCGCGCTCACTCTATCCCTTCTGACACCCTTGTGGTGGTCAGAATCCGATATCTTAGTCATGACAATTCCTTTTTAAGGAATAAAAACCCTAAGAACTCTAACACCACGGACTCTGTCTTTTTCTTCCGATCTGAGTTATTATTGATTAAGTACTTACCTGCATAGAAATTAAGAGAGTAAATTAAATATTTACGTCAACTTGTGTGACCAGTAGTTGGCCAGTTTCATCTACTAGTGGGATTCCCTATGCCAATGACAACACATTCCGGTAAAAGCATGAGGGGGGGGCGGCTGCGTAAGTGGCACCATGGACCAGTTTATTACTCGTGCATTTTCGGGCCCTGAGAAAGAGATTTCCATTACTGAACGTCGTCTTTCTCGCGAACCTCTTGCCCACAAACGTTCATCCCTGGGGCACCTGGCATTAGTTTCCCCCCAGTACATATTGCCGTGCCTTTAGATACTGTCACACCTGGTTCTGACCGCCCAAGAGTAAATGCCATAAAGGCTAGCATAGATAGGCTCTCTACTATAGAGCCGTGCTGGCGCGCAGCCTACTTGCCTGAACCGTTGCCTGCTGAGCCCCCAGTGTCTTCTGTTCCCTTGTGTATCCCTGTTCCCCATAAGGGTTCCCTTCCCCACTCGGTGGTAGCAGCCGTTAAAGCAGCTGGAGTAGCGCCCTCTAAAAGGAAACATACTATAAGTTCTCGCAAGGGTAGCCAACTTAAACCCCCTAAGAAGTCGAGAAGAAACTGCATCAGGGGGTGTGCGAAATCTAAGGGGCTGGGGTCGGGGGCGAGAAAGATTCCGTCATGCCTCCAAGGGTTTTCGGGAGGGCAGTCGTCTTGTACCTCATGTGAGCAGACGAATGTTAATCTTCAATCTACTCCTACTGCAGGTACCTTACTTGAGGTTCCCTCCATTGCCAAGATTGAGCAATTAATGAAATCCCTGATTCTCCCGGTTCTTGAGAGAGTAAAGGGGTTGTTGGAGCGGCTGGACAGATTTGAGCAGGCCACTCTTGACAACTTTTTTTCCCTCAAGTCCTTAATTAAACTTCATTCTAAAATTCAGGAGGATGGGTTCGCGGGGAATTCTTTTAATCAGGCAACAGCTATAGATGTTAATACTCCTATTATCACATCAGGGGAGGCACCCGGGGCCACAGAGTGAATGCATCTATCTCGTCCACAGTGGGTACACATGGGGATCACGTGAGTGCAGGGTTTGTTGATGTGGGTGCTTCTGCTCAACCTAAAGTCCCAACGAGCTGTAACAACACCTCAAATTTGGCTAAAGGGTCTACAGGTCCCGGCAATAGTCGTCCTGCCCAAAGCAAGAGTTAAGACTGGTAATTCAATTATCCCTTCTGAATCGCAGATATTGGAAGAGATGGGAGCAACTATCATTCCTCATGTTAATATACCCCCCGACTGCCAGCCTTTTGTAGCTGTACTTACTGGGGACCCCATGCTTACGTTGGGTAAACACGAATCGTACAATGAACTTAAAAACAAAACTATGTTTTGGCTTAGGGAAAACAGACCTCTGCCCAGTTCATTTGATGGCCGGGTTCTCCATGTGAGACTGGTTAGCTGGGTTGGCACTAGGCCTAAGGATCTAAGAGGAGATTGTATTCTGGTCAACTTTAAAGACGCCAGGGTAGCTAGGTTTATTTGTAATCAATATTTCAGGGAAGGTAGCTCAGGTATTAGCATTCACGACCTTAGCTACTTCAATCCCTAGTCAGTAAATTGATGGCTGGCTTGTCAGCCCTCCAACGTGGGGGGGAAGGGACAACGGGCATTTCCATCATGACTTCCCTCCCCCAAGATCGTTTAGACAGAATACAGGCCTAAGCCCCTACTGGCCGGGGTGGGGCTGTTGACTTGACGTTTACCTACCTGCCAAGACGCTACCTGTTGTAGCCCTTACATCCGGGAGTTATAATATGATCATGTCTGGGGATGCACTTGGGTCCTTTCACCCTCCTGAACTCTCTACCCCTCCTTCCCCTGGTGCTCCGCAAGGGGTTACACTTGGTTGCTCTCTTCCTGTTAATCATTGCGCACTGGTGGTGTCGGAGGGCCTACTAATGGATCCTCGTTCTGGGCCTAGTATGCCCACACTGCGACCCCATGGAGGGCGAGTTATAACCAATAGCGACTTGAGGATTGTTAGCTGGAATATAGCGGGCATCTCCAGAAATTTAGATCTCCCAGACTGGAACATATTTATCGAGTCTTTTGGGATATGTATTTTTCAAGAGACCTCATGTCTGGAGCCTTGCCATAAAGTTGGTTATACTACTTACTTTGTTCCAGCTATCGCCTCCTCCACAGGGAGAGGTCGCCCCTCTGGCGGCCTGCTCATCTGGGTTAGTATTTCTTTGGCCTTTCAGATTAGGCATAGAGAATCCAAGTCTCCTGACTTGCAAAGATTATCAGTTAGAGGGCCACTTAGAGGGCGGACTCTGGAGATTTATAACATCTATGTTAGAGGCACTAAGGGGGGCTCGCCATCCCCAACCCTATCGGGGCTCGAAGATGAACTTAGTCAGTGCAGTCTAATATGTATGTCATGCTCGCTGGGGACTTTAATTGCACCTTTGAGCCCTTTGCGGCAGATGACATTCTGGGTATCTCAGATGAGGACGCCAGGAGGGGCATCCCCCTTTATCAATAGAGCCTAGTAAGAGGTGGTCCCAACGGGCTATGCAGCTTAATGCCCTAACATTGGAGTTTGGTCTGAGGGCGGTGAATGGAAGGACATCTTCTGACCCTTGTGGAGCTCATACGTACAACAGGGTAGACTATTCTTCTAGAATAGATTACATCTTGTTGGACTTTAAGCTCTGGGCCCAATTGCGGGATATGGCAGTCCTTCTAACTATGGACAGTGATCACAACCCACTCTCTCTGTTCCTAACCCCTATGTGGTCGGCGTGCAAAGGCCCTCAGGAAACGTCTGTGCTGTGGACAACTGGTGCAGTTTGTCCCTCGAACTGCGGGAGGCGCCTGAAATGGCACAAGGTTGTCCTGGATGAGGGTAAGGTTCTGGAAATAGGATCGATCATGACTAAGGCTTTGAGCAGGCTGGAAACCACCAGCTTGGATTATCCTGAGGTATCTTCTCTTTTCGGTGACACTATTAAAGCCCTGGGTGAGTTATTTCTAATACATAGCCGGGGCGCTCCCGTTAGTGAGCGTCGGCGACCCAAGGGCGATCCGGGGTGGTATTCAAAGAATTGTCGGAGGGCGAAAAGGGACCTAATTGAAGCAGTCAAAAGCAAGGGATGTGAACTGATTTGTGCTGCCAGGAAGGAGTACAGGCACGCCATTAGCGAAGCCAAGAAAGAGTGGGACAATCAGTTTTGGTGCGATCTGAAAGAGGCTAGTGTTGGGAGGGATTCTAGGGGCTTTTGGGATAAAGGGGCCCATTATGATCGCGGACTGACTTGAGTCCGTCCGCGACCATAGATGATGAGGGAACCTCCGCATGGCCTGCAGAGTTCCCTCCTGTCCAATTAGGATGTGACCGCCACCCTGGCGGTCACATCCTCTATTTTTACCATTGCGGCGGGTGCGGCTTGAAGCTGCACCCGCCGCAATGGTAAAAATGCATACATTGCAATTGTATGCAGAAAGCGGCAGGCACCGTGCGGTGCCTGCCGATTTCTGCATACAAATGCAGGGGGGTACCATAGGTACCCCCCTTGTGCACCCTCCACCCCCCTTCACCCAGGGGGCTAACAAACGGGCCCCAGGAGTGAAGTTCCACATGCTTTTCCACGGCGGAAAACCGCCGCGGAAAAGCATTTTTTAAAACCCATCCTTTTTTTTTTTTTTTTTAAAGTTTTTACTGTAAACAAGCTGACAAGAGAAAAATACATATGTATATCCAGGACATTGAAAGCATGAGAGAAAATAATTAAATTATACAGCAGATAAATAAGTAATTAAGGAACACAAAGAGTATCATTAAAGACAGCAGAAGATCATATACATACAAATTTATGGAGCATCAGGAAGAAGGAACTAATACATTTCATTTCATAATGAGTCCAAAAAAAATAGTGTTTGACGAAATCATATCATGTTAAGCAGCGAGTTCCCCAATTTCTTTCGAATTTAACCAGTGAGTGGCCACCCCTTATGTTTGCTAGGGCAAGTTCCATGGAGTATATTTCCATTACTAAAGCCCACCAATCCCAAACGGTAGGTGGATCCGTGGCAATCCAGGCTCTTGCAATAGTTAATTTAGCACAGGAAATTAGTATGGTTGCCAAGGAAGATTGTGAGATTGGGGAAAGATGGCAATCTAGCAAAATTAAGGGAGCGGTAAAAGTGGGCAGCGCAATCTTCTTAATTCTACAAATATCTTGAACCTCCTCCCAAAAGGTCTTAAGCTTGGGGCAGGAAAATAACATATGAACTAAATTAGCAGCTACCTCAGAGCATTTAGGGCATTTTGTACGATCTGTAAAATCAGGATTAGGGGACCACCTAGAGATTCTTGCAGGAGTGTAATAGAGCATACAGGTTGTTCTAAACTGCTGTAGCCTAAGACTAGAAGATCTAACTAACTTGTTAATATTAGACAAAGAGTTCTCTATTTGTTTTAGAGTAACATTTGAGCCAAGTTGGGCCCCCCATTTTTCCGTTAGTTTAGACAGGTCATTTGTTTTATATTTTAATAGGTTTATAGGCCCCACTAATAACTGATTTGTTTTTTTTGGGAATATAAACATGTCCAAATGTCACAATCTGTAATACTTCGAATCTTTTTTTTGTTAATTAGAAAATCATGAATCTGTAGATATTTATATCTAGCATTTTCCGGTAGATCATATATAAATTTAAGCAGATTAAAGTCAGCAAATCCCTGTGGGCCATATAAATCGGCCAAAGTATTAATTCCCTTCTCAGCCCATATGTTATTAATATTGTCAGAAAATACTCTTGGGAGACCAGGATTGCCCCATAATGGTAGCTTTGGGTGAAAAAAGGAAGTCCTGCAATATGTCAATACGTTCTTCCATATCTTTATTATATCCCTGACCGTCTTAAACCTTACCCTCTTGAAATAATTGGGGTCGCTTGCTCTAAACAAAAACATGTTTGATTCTTGCTTCAACATGAGATGATGAGAAAATATGGTTCCTTCCTTATGAAGTAAAGAGCGTAATCGTAAAAAAAACGAAGACCAAAAATACAACTTAAAATCTGGAAAATTAAGCCCTCCCTCGTTCGTAGTATTTTTCAGCTATTTCAACGATCTTCTTGCTTTTTTATAGCCCCAGATAAAGCTATTTAAAACGCCATCCAGTTGTTGAAAAAACCGGTTATTCAATGCCAGCGGGATAGATCGGAATAGATATATGAACTTAGGTAATACCTTCATCTTAATAAGATTAATTCTGCCGATGATATTCAGAGGTAGCCTATGCCATTTCTTTAAGAGTAGAGCCATGGATTTGATTAGCTCATTATAATTGATGTGGTTTATTTCTTGTATTTTGGCCGTAATTTTGACACCAAGATAAGTAGCTACCTTGCAAATCTCTGGAATGGCCGTAGAAGTGGAATAGTTGGCAATAACTTGCGTCTTCTGTATATTGAGCCTGTAACCAGACACTTTCCCAAATTTAATAGCCTCTAGTTTAATTCCTTTTAGGGTCTCATTTATATCATGTGTATAAACGGTGATATCATCCGCATAGGTGGTCAATTTGAGCTCTTGAGAACCAGAGCTAAAGGGGACAATCAAGTTTTGGGAGTTAAGTGCCATTAAAAAAGGTTCCAAAGAAAGAGCAAATAAAAGGGGTGAGAGAGGGCAGCCCTGGTGCGTGCCACGCAAAATTGGAAAATCCGAGGAGGTTAGACCGTTATAGCTAGTGCAGGCAATGGGATTATTGTATAAAACCTGTATGCCCCTCAAAAACTTTCCCCTAAACCCTATTTTGGACAGCCTGCTCCAGAGATAGTTCCACCCCACTCGATCAAATGCTTTTTCTGCATCTAATAAGATCATGCCTAGTGGGGTGGATTCTATCTCTGCAACATCAAAGGCCGTAATAGCCGTATTTACATGTGAGGTGGTGTCTCTCCCAGAAATAAAACCGTGTTGTTGTATGTTAACAAGTTGAGGCATGATAGGTACCAGTCTGATTGCAAGAATTTTGGCAAATAATTTAGCATCTGTGTTTATCAGTGAATTTGGTCGATTTGACCCTCTCTCTTCCCTTGGTTTATCTTTTTTTAGAAAAAATATTATTTTCGCCCTATTCCAGGACTTAGATGCTTTTCCATTCGTCCCTACTGACTGCATAACTTCTAATAATAGCAGGTCTAGTTCGGGTAAGTAGGCCTTGTATAGTTCTAGCGGGATGGTATCTTCCCCTGCTGCTTTACCCACGGGCAAGGAGTTAATAGCCTGGTGTAGCTCTATCATAGTTAGATCGTCAGACAGAGAGCTCAAGTCTAACCTATCAGCAGAGCACGGTGCATATTCATCAATATAATCCCGTATAAGATAAGAATCTGGCTGATTCTCTGGGGTATATAGGGTTTTATAGAAGCTAGCAAATTGCTCTAGCACTTCCTGTGGTTTATTATATATGTTGTTGTCTGACCCCCGGATGTTAGAAATTAAGGAGCCTGCTCTGGATTCAGCCACTTTATAGGCCAAAATACGGCCAATTTTGTCCCCCCCCCCCTCGTATTGCGCTATTTTATATTTTGTGGATGTTGGCACTGTGTTTCTGATAAAAACTTTTCTTTGCATCATTTTTTAATGCACTAAGTTTAAGATTAATATCCGTAGCAGTTGGCAGGTTATGTCGAAGTGCTAGGGCCAATTGCTCTTCTTGATTAGTTATTTGTGATATTACCAAAACTCGGCACTGCTTAAGTTCAGCATTTTGTCTAAACACATAAGCCTGTGTAAAGCCCCTTATACTTGCCTTGCAGGCATCCCATACTACATAGCACGAGGCCGAGTTCTTATTAATGCTGATAAACTCGACAAGATGAGCTTTCAGCTGCGAAATATAGGATAGATCTGAGATAAGATATCTGGGAAAGGAGAACATTCTAGAAGGGGTTGTGCTATGTGGTATAGAGAATGATATAATTATGGCATTATGATCGGAAGAAATACGAGGGCAGAGGGTCATAGAGCAAGTCTTTAATAGATTGTCGCTGACTAGAGCCATATCTAATCTGGAGCATAGTTTGTGAGGTGCCGAATAATAAGTATACCCAGGCAGTTTTGGGTGTAGTTGTCTCCAGGCATCTTTAATGTTATGTAAACGACAAATATCTAATATGGCTGCCCTAGTCATATGCATCCGTTGATGGCTATTTGGTCTAGTTGTGTCCAATTTATAATACATGATGCAATTGAAATCACCCATAATTATAATTTCCCCCGCCCAGTCCAGAAGTTTAATGTTCAATTGATCGAAAAGCATTGGGTCATCTATATTTGATCCATACACCGCACATAATACAAATATATTGTTTTCATACTTAAACTGAACTATTGCCCATCTGCCATCCTTATCATAAGCGGTCTGCATCACTTCAGTCCTAACTCGCCGGTCCTTAAGTTTAGCAACCCCTCTTACAGATGTCCCGGCAGAAGAGCAGACCATAATTTCGTATCCTAATTTAAAACCCATCCTAATATGGCTGGCGGTGTCTGAGAGACACCGCCAGCATATTAGAGCTTTTCTGCCGCGGTTGTAAGCCAACCGCGGCGGAAAAGCTGCGGACGGAAACCAGGACCCACCAGACATCCTAATGTCGCGGTGGGTCTTTGGTGGGTCCGCTGCGGTTCTTCCGCATCCTCCGGCCCGGCGGTGGCTTCTGTCGTAATAGGCCCCTTAGTTAGGACCAGGAATAGGCCGGTCGATTCCCTGATAACATGCAATATATCTGAGGTGATATGGTTCAATCACTTCTCCCTCCTTTATACTCCCACCCAGGAAGATAGGTTTGGGCCGTTTGATTTTCCATCCTTGGGTTCCCCTGGGTTGAGTGAGGACCTATCTTTTACAGCTAAGGAAGTGGAGAATGTGATCAAATCCCTTGTCCCCAACAAAGCAGCAGGCCCTGATGGGTTACCGGGGGATTTGCTCCGCCTCAATTTGACTGAATGGGGGAAACTTATTTCTTCATTGCTTAACCCAACCTACTATGGTGCCACTCTCCATGACTCCTGGATGGGAGCTGAGGTCATTCCGATCTTCAAAAAGGGGGGTCGGGACGACCCAGCAAATTATCGTCCCATAAGATTAATTGATTCCTCGCAAAAGGTGGCAGGAAAGGTGGTCCTTGGAAGAGTGCTCCAGTGGGCAGATGATAATAAAATTCTTTCTGATTTTCAAGCAGGATTTAGGTCAGGCACCGGGACTATTGAGCAGACTTTTAGACTACTGCTCCTATATAGGAAGGTGGTTGTACTAGGCAAAGGCAGTCTGTAGCTTGCCTTTATTGATTTGCGGACTGCTTTTGACCTAGTGCCCTGTGGCTGCCTGTGGAAGGTACTGTCTGATCTGGGAATGCCTGCATATTTATTGTCCTTATTGATGAAGCTCGAACTCAGAGAACTTCGCGCAGGTGAGGTGGGGTAAGCAGGGACAAAAGACTGCTAGAATACCAGTGAACAGGGGTGTCTGCCAGGGGTGTGTCCTTGCCCCCACTCTGTTCTCATTGTATGTGAACGGAGTGGTGGAGCATCTTCTGAAAAATCCTTCTGATTCACCATCCCTGGCGGGCTGGAGAATACCCACCTTATTATTCGCTGACGATACCCTTTTGATCTCAAAATCCCCGGTGGGCCTACAGAGCCTCCTTGACAGTTTCCAATCTTTTTGTGAGAACAGGGGGTTAAAAAGTAATACAGAAAAGACCAAATATTTGGTTTTGAACCCCCCGAAAAAGCTTGGACGGGCGCCTGTATTAAATCTGGTGCCCTTGGAAAGGGTTAAGGAGTTTGACTATTTAGGCATCCGTCTTACCAATACCATGCGGTGGAATTCCCATCTTCAAAAGATGTTATTGAGTCACAAAAGGGTCGTGGGGGCTCTCCTTGAAGAACAGCAATCATCCACCTTTAAACCCATTGCCTTGTGTTGGATATTTATATGGGGAGAGGCGTTAGTGCGGCTCTCTATGGGTCAGAGCTTTGGGGATCCCTGAATGTTGATCAGCTATCCTGTTCAGAGAATAAATTCCTGAAGGACCTGATGGTTCTCCCACAGAGCACCCCCACACTACCCCTGCTTTTAGATATGGGTTGCCGCCCAATTAAAGATCAGGCAAAGTTGCGCCCCCTTCTACTCTGGGCCCGCTTATGAAGAGTCCCCAAACTTGCCAGTTATGCGGAAGGGCTGAAGGAGGTTCTATCGATGTCTGGTTGGTCAAAAATAAGGTGGCTGAGGGACATTAAATCCCTGCTTGGGGAGTTGGGACTCGGGGAGGCATGGCAGACTAGAACTGCCCCCCCTAAGTCTGTCCTGCAGAAAGTCTATTGGAACTGGGTAGCGGGTAGGAGAATCACTGACCCCAACCAATGCAGATCCACCAGCGAATTTATTATGGTGAAGCATGTGGCCCTCCGAGAACCCTATCTCGACATAATTTTAAAACCTAGAGATAGAGCCTTGTATTTTAAATTTAGAATAGGAGTACTTCCAGTGGCCGAATTGACTGCTCGCTGGAAAATCCCGGCCCAAACCACATCTTTTTGCTCTTTTTGTGCACTTAGAAGTGAGTCGGTGCCACCTTCTATTTGAATGTCCTGCTTATAAAGCGCCGCGATCTAGGTGGCTAAAACTCTTGTGTAAGGAGCTGGGTACCAGAAATTATATTGTGGCTTTGCGAATTTTGAATTCTGACACCCGGCCCTTGTTTGTATGTGGCATGCCAAAGTTTTTAGGTTGGGCATGGTTGATCAGGTCAAAAAGGCTTAACGAAATTGTTTAATTTTGGTCATTATGTTACACCGTCTTAGGTGATTTATTGATGCCATACGTATTCCATAAATTCATGATTGTACTTATATGTTTTGGCTTTCTTTTATCCTTTTTATCTTGATAAATTTAAGACCTGCTTAAACTCGGTTGGAAGTGGATTTACCAGCTGTAACCATCCCCTCTCTCTCTTTTTTACTCTTAGATTTTCTTTAAAAAACTTTTCAATTCCATTTTCTACTTCTCTTTGGGATTTACTAACTTCCTTTATCTTCCTTTTTTAAAAATGATCTTTATTTTATATTATTTATATTATTTACATTATTTATAGAGCGCAACATTTATCCCAGGGGATGTCATGGCGCTGAGGATTATGGTGATGAGTAGGGTTCGTGAGGTTGATGAATCAAATATCAGTCTTTAGGGAATAGATGTGTTTTAAGTTTTCTCCTGAAGACGTTGTAGTCTTAGGTCAACCTGAGTTCAACTGGGAGCTTGTTTCAGTGCTGTGCTGCCAGGTGTGAGAAGGTACGGCCTGCCGTTCTGGATTTTTTTTGTTTTTGTTTCTGCAAGAGCGAGGTGTTGCATTCTTAGTGGTCTGGTGGGAGTATAGAAGCGTATTTTGTTCTGGAGAGTCATGGGGCCTGTGTCATGGAGTGTCCTGTGGGTATGTCCAAGGAGCTTGAAACAAGCTCCTTGACGCATTGGCAGCCAGTGGAGTTGTTTTAGGCAATCTTTTGCTGAGCTGTATTTGCCTTTGTTGCACACTAGTTTTGCTGCGGCATTCTGCACCACCTGTAGTCGTTTGAATAGGTAATCAGGCATGCCCATGAAGAGGGCATTGCCTGCTGACTAGCAGGGCCTGTGTGACTGTTTTCTTGCTTTCCAGGGGGATCCATGGGAAGAGCCTTTTAGAAGTTTTAGGGTGGCAAAGCTTTTCCCACATAGAGTTTGTATGTGGGGCTGCATAGATAGTGTGTCTTCAATAGTTACGCCCAGGTTTTTGACACAGTGCTTGGGTGCATTGGCGTCTACTAAAGAAGAGGGTCACCAGGAAGTGTCCCAGATATGTTTGGCTTATCCAAGGAGCAGGTCTCCGTTTTGTCTGCATTTAGCTTTAGGCAGTGGTCTGCCATCTAGTTACCCATTTCAGTAAGGCTGCTTTTGAGCTTCGTTTTGGTGTCTTCATGCCCCTTCCCTCTAGTGATTGTGAGATGCGTGTCATCAGCATAGGAGCATACACCAAAGACCTTTTTTGTCCCAATTTGTCCCAGAGGTGAGACATAGGCATTGAACAGCGTGGGGCTGAGGGATGCTCCCCGCGGGACACCACATTTCAGTTGCTTAGGTTTGGATGAGAAGGCTCCTAGCTGTACCGTTTGGGTTCTGTAGCACAGGAAAGAACTGAGCCATTCAAGGGCTTTTCCTTTTATCTCTTTTTATGTAGGTTTTCTAGTAGAAGGTGGTGAGAGACCGTGTCGAATGCTAACAGGATCAGGGCCACAGCTTTGCCCTGGCCAAGAGAATTTCTGATATTGTCTGTGACGGCCAACAGAGTAGCCTCTGTGCTATTGGTGGCCCAGAGTCCTGTTTGGGAGTGGTCCAATAGGTTGTTATCTTCTAGGTATTTGGAAAGCTGTCTATTTATCAACTTCACCAACACTTTGGAGAGATACTGGAGTTCAGAAATAGGTCTATAGTTGACCAGGTTTGTCACATCTGTGCCTGCTTTTTTTAGTAGTGGGGTTACTATGGCTTGTTTCCATGTCTACAGGAAGATTGCTGCTTCTAGGGAGTTATTAAAGAGCTGCGTGATACCTGGGGTAAGGGTGGATACGATCTGTCTGAAAATAAAGTGTGGGCCGGGATCAAGGGGGATCAAGATTAGATTTTATTCATGGTTCTGAGAACTTCATCTTCTGAAATTGGGGCAAAGTTATTCAATTTAATGTGATTTTTAGAAGACGGATCTGATTCTCCCCTGCTAGTTGGGATCAATGAGGTGTTTAGGTTAAATTTTGAGTAGATTTTCTCTACTTTTTCAGTGAAAAAGTTACTGATCATTTTACTGTTCTCTGTTGAAGGGTGCAACGTTTGGGACATGCAAGTAGGTTTGCACAGTTCTCTTATGATTCTGTATAGCTCTTTAGTTGAGTTGCCATTTAAAAAACAAATTATTCAATGTAAATAAGGGAATACGAAATATGTTGCTTGTGAGATTTGGAATTTTGTGTTACTAAGGATTTTTTACATGTTGTGATATCTTCTATATTAGTTGCTTAAACTTGCTTTCTATATTAGGATTTGGTTTACCCTTTCAATATCACAGTATTAGGTTTATTATTGTTGTTATGTGTTCAATTGTTTTATATAAATGTATGTGTGTATATTTATGTGCTGTCTTGTGTCAATTGTTTCAGCCCCGAAGAAGTTCTTTTGTAAAGAACGAAACGTGTTGGCTGATTTTCAACTGCATGTTTTACTTTAAGGAATAAAAGAAACTTAAAGGACTTCCTTATTAGCGTTTGGACTCTTTCCCTTGTGCACCTTCCATTCTTTCAAAATCTATTGTCTGGATTCCAGTGGAGCCCAACTGCGGCGGACTTCGGAAGTGTTATGCACAGGAAATGTATCTTTATTGAACGGGGATTGAGGTGCTGAATTAAGGGTCAGCCGCAGTTTCTGGAGTTTTGTACTGCACAAATACATTCCTGAATGCAACCTTGCCCCATGGTTCAAGTGTCCCTGCATTGGCTCTTGGCAATCAAAACACCACCAGTGCAGGAGAAAAGACAGAAATGCATTGTATTCTGCTTGATAAAGCACCTTCATGCCCTTTTGCCTTTACACATAGCAGTGCATGTACGAGACTTTCCGCACTGCACTGTGTGGCCATGCTCATAATATGGCCCTCAGTTTACTGGACAGGACATTCAGGGAGCATTACTGTGATCTACATGTATTGACTACAACAAGATTATGGCACACAGCAGACACACTCAGTCACTTCACAGTGTTTGGTTCTAAACTCCCTTTCGACAGCAATAGAGTGCGTCAAGGTGAACACACACTACTGGCACAGATACGTTAACCATGTACACAGTGTTCCACATTTGAACCTATGTGTTGTGTATGTTTTGCACAGGCACATGTATTCTGTACATAGTTTTGTGATGCACACATTTCATGATCAACATAATGTTGGGCAGGTGTGAATGTAACAGACAGCAACAGACCTTTTAAAGAGGTGAGTGAGTCAGTAGGCCTCACTGCAGTGAACCAGGGTTAAATGGTTATGTTCACTACTGCTCGTGACTACACAGATTGCTGCCACCCCCACTTAGCGGTACATGTATTATGAGGGCGGGTCTTTGTGTGGCCCTCCTGGTCCAAGAAGACTGCAATCCATGACACAGGCCTATATAATGATGCATACTCATATTCCATGTTTCCCTTTGGGATGGTACAAGAATTAGTGAGCCCCACACCTTTCCAGTTGTACACTCAGGGCAACTCACCAACTCCACATGTATCAAATCAATTGCACAAAGGGCATGTGGGAATTCATCAGTGGTGTGAACTTTTTGCTTGGTGTCCGGTTTTGTTGTTGAGTTTCTGTGAAGAGGAGGTACTTGGGTGTGAGTTTGATGATGACATCCAAGACAGAAGGGAGGAATGCAGAAAATGATGTCTATCAAATTCCTGCCTATCTGGCTATTGAGATCTGGAAGGAACCATATGCCATCATGTGTAGATTCAGATTCAGATTAGCTTTATTCGATTTTCATAGTATAAAATCATAAAAGCAACAATACATATATAGACACATCATACAATTTCATTTGACAATAAATAACATTTAGGATAAAAGCAGTATTAAATCAGCATGTAATTAGTCAATCATGTATCGAAATTAGCTAATCATTAAGTTGCGTTTCCTCAGGACACTTTTTAAAAAGCCCGTCATAACCATGGTACATGTAACATTTCCCAACTGTTGTAGACTAAGATACGCAGGCCTGCATTGACGCCACGCTCCATATATCAAGTATTGCTTGATCCATCTGCTATGTTCCTTCTCATACAGTTTGCAGAATAACACCACATGAAAAGTAGATTGCATTGACATATTATCACATGGACATAAATCTAAGATTTTCGACCAATCGTTTTTAGTTAGAAATGTAACCAGACGGTGAAATAAATCAAACCTAAACCTGGTCAGAATAAAACGGTCAAAGCCCATGGTACAGAGGGTCAGATACAGTTGTATTGTGTAGCAGGACAGTGACAGTTGATGTTGAGCTACAGTTTTCTTTATGAGCTCCGCTGAGCATCTTAACAAGACAAAATGGTCCATGCATAGCCTTTTTAGTTCTTTCTTTGGAACTCCACGGATCAATTCCGGATTATGAAATAGCTCTGGCCTTTGCAGGTCAGTTAGCGTTTTCCTGACGTACTCAAGCCAACAAATGCGCTTGGCTTTGTCCAAGCCCATGGCATCCCTAATAATGTCCTGGTTTAAGCCAAGGGCATCTGATACCCATACTCTCCGCCAGAGCAAGATAGGTTGCAGTTTGATAAAGTCTGAAATATAGTCCATGCCTAATTCTGCATGACAATTAAAAACAGAAGTGCCCTGAGGAAGAGCTAGCAGGTATCTAAAAAATTAATTTTCTGCTATTTGTAGAGAAGATGTATCCCCAGATTCCTGCCCCATATAAAGCAATGCTTCTACATTTGGCCACTAGATATTTAGCATGATTTCAGGGGGTCTTTTGCGTAATTTGGTCGCAAAGTGCATCAGTGCCGCAATAGATCGTTTGAAGGATAGAGTCCTGTTCTTAACCTCAGTGCCCTATGAGCCCGAACTATCGATTGTTACCCACAGGTAGGGAAAGGTTTTAGTATGCTCAATTTTAAGTCCTGTCACTTTAAAGTGCTTACAAGAGGCGCAACCTTTACCACTGAGCATCACAAACGACTTTTTGGCATTAATTCTAAGGCCCCTAGCTTCCATAAATTCTACATACTTTAGTAGAGCCTTCTGGGCACCCACCTTGGTTCTAGCCATCAATACCGCGTCATCCGCATAGAGAAGGGAGACAATCTGTTTTTTACCATAACTCGATGAATCAATTTTACTGGCCCCCAATACCTCCTCCAAGTTGTTCGTATATACGGAGAAAAGAAAGGGGGCCAGCACGCAGCCTTGTCTCACCCCCTTCTCTATGCGGAAAGTCCCGTGCACTTCCCCCTCATCCTGTGCCTCACCTTAGCTGTTGCTCCTGAATAGAGCTGCTGGAGAAAAAGTACAATGGCAGGCTCTACATTAGTTTCCTCTAATATTTGCCACAGCTTGACATGTTGCACGCAATCAAAAGCGGCTCAGAGGTCAACGAAAATTGTGCACAGTTGGCCTTCCTTGACCCTGGTATGTTTCTCCTGCAACATTACAAAGTTTAGAAGAACCTGCTCCACGGTACCCATACCTTCACTGAAACCATACTGAACGGGGCTTAATACGCCATGCTCCTCAGCCCACGTTTGCATTTTGTTTAATATCACTCTACCTGCAATTTTCATGAGGGAGTCTAATAGGGATATTGGTCTGTAATTAGCTGGACTCTCCCTATCCCCCTTTTATATATCTGTATTATCACCGATTCGGACCATGTTTTAATGAAACCTTTAGCACAGCAGGCTTCAAGAACCCCGTGTGCAAAGTGGGGCCCATAGTTCAACATTCGTTTTATATATGTCATTAGGGATCCCGTCAGGACCCGGGGCTTTGTTGTTTCTACTGGCATTTATTGCTAGTTGTACTTCCTCGAGAGAGATCTCCATAACTATCGGGCAATGATGGTCTACTAAAGGAAACCCATTTACCACAACCTCATTCAATATAATCCCTTCTGTATTCTTATAGACATTTGAGAAGAAATCTATCCATGTTTTCCCATCTATTGCAATTTCAATTCTCGCTATATCTTTTTTAGTGAATAAGGGGGCATTAACTGCTTGCCAAAATGATTTGGGATCTCTGGACTGCGAAGCCCTCTGCAAGTTCTGCCATGCTTGCTCTTTAATTTTCTTTTTCCGTTGGCATCTTGCAGAGTTATATCCCTTTCTGCATATTCTAATTTCGTCCAGATCCCTTGGGTTGTTACTTAAAGCGACCTTTAGGGCAGAATATGCCTTGGTGCATTTGGAATCAAACCAGCCATTACTTTTATTATTCTTGCTGGTATGTGCCCTAGTTAATGTTTCCTGAATGACAGTTGTAATATGAGAGAAAGCCTCCAGAGTTTCATCCATAGTAGAGTTCTCATCAAGACAAACCATAATATGGGCTAGAGCCTTTGCCACAATTTCAGTTGATTTTTTCTCGGGGTCTACGATACTCCATTTTAAAGCCAACCAATTTTGGCGTGCCACTGCAATATCCTGAGTCCATACCAAAGACTCAATTATGGAGGCATTATTACTCTCAGGAATGGTTATAGTCACGCTAAGGGGGAGATGATCACTCAGACCAATTATATGGGTCTCAAATTTTTCCACTCAACTGGAAAACCTGTTAGGTACGATGATAAAATCAATAACAGATTGAAAACCCCTAGCCAAGAAGGTAGGACTAAACTCAACCTTGGGGGAACACATCATGTTAGCAAAGCCGAGATCCAGGTTGGCCATAATACTATTAATTTTCTCGCCTCTAACTGAGTGCGTAAAGTGACTACTGCACACCCCTACTTCCCGACCATATTCCTGAAATCCACAAGTATCAAAATTACATAAGTTAATATTGAAATCGCCCACCCAAATCAATATACCATCTTTTCCTTTCAGTAAGTTTAGGCGATTTAATTCCACTTGTAAATTGTTAAGTACTTCTACATAATCTGCGTTTTTAATGTTGTTGTAGAAGTTTACCATAACTAGCTCTACACTGGGATTTAAAGTAACACAAACCAATTGGTAATAGTGAGAGCAATTTCTACTGACAATCTTCATTACCTTCAGCAAGTTGGAAATGTAAATACAAATGCCTCCCTTGTGCCTACCGTGCGAAAAGTGTACTGCCGGGATGTGAAAGGTCTTGAAACCATCTAGGTGTTTTTCATTTAGGAGCCAGGTTTCCTGGATACATAGAATATCAATATTCTGCAAAAACTCCCCCCAGATGGTATTTGATATTTTACTCTCTAACCCACAAACATTCCAAGACACAGCCCTCACTTGGCCGGCCTTCTGTATAAGGGATTTTTGGTTTAGACATGTTTTACTACACCTCTGCCCCTCTACCATCGAGCCCCCCCCCCATTCAGCATCATTCTTAGCCTTGCCATCGTTAGTTTCAAGATTTACCGATACGGTACCCCTTTCATTCCCTGGTGTTGCTCTGATCCTATGTTTATCATTGTTTGCTATATTGAATTTGGGCGTATGCGATTTCATACGGCCCGGTTGGCACTACATTGGTGGTTCCTATGCAGCGTTTTTCACCCGATCAGCCTGGTCATGGGATACAATCTGAGTGGGCAACCTCCAGACCGGGGGGACGTAGCTGTATTTATAGATAGCAGTTGCTTTGGTTTTGCCACCACCAAGTCAGTCGCAGTCGTTCAGACCAGAAAGTGCTGCAAACCTATTTGATCCTTCGAACACTGGGGTAGGGCCCTCATCCCCCTGGTTAATTTGATACGGGTGCCTCATTCTGTGATATCCCCAGCCCTGCCGTGCTTGTTGGTATGGTATCCTATTTTGTGTCCACATGTTCCATCCATTGGGTCTTGGTCTATTCGAATCCCTGTAAAAGTGCTCGAATGGTAGAATCTCAATTCCTTGGCTCCGTGTCCCTGCATTAAACATAACCTCCCTTAATATCCTCCCTACTGGTTCTGGGTTATCAAAGTTAATTACTACACAGTCCCCAGTATTACTTCTCCGTGTCCTGCCCAACCAGGCCACCCTTCGGGCCTTTATGACGTTTTGCCCTATCCTGCTATCCAGTGTCGTGTTTTTTGCTAGCCAATGAACCACCTTGTTTTTTAGTTGACCATAATTCTCCCTTGTTTCCTTATTTAAAGGTGGGACATTACCTAGCACCAATACCAGTGGTGAGCTTTCAGGGGTAAGTTGATAACGGGTAAGGGAACCCGATTATCCGTGCGTTCTGAGCTATCGCCACCCCCCTCGCCCTTGCTTTCTCTTGGTGTCAGTTGTGGGGTATGCTCGGTGTTCAGGGTGTTTGTAGTGATTTGTTTCCCTACTGGAGGTTTGTGTACTAGGCCACTGGCCAGTAACCTCTTGCTATTATTATGTGGCCTCAGATCATCAAGTACAGCCTTGGGCGCTGGGCAAGTGGTGACCGGTACTTTAGGGCCTGTGAGTTTACCACACTCAAGCCCCGTACCCCTATTTTGCACCAATGGTGCAAGATTGGCCAGCTTGCGTGTGTTCTCTAGGGTAACTTCACTCAAGACATCCAGTTTTCCGTTGATTTCCTTCAATCTTTCAATAAGGGGAAGCGTAAATGATCTAAGCAAGTGTATCATATTGCTAGTAGTCAATTCTACATCTTTTGATATTGGTTGGGCATTAGTTTGGGGCGGGTATCCCGGAGTGTCGGGTAATAAGGAGCCCATTTCTGTAGTAATAGGCATGGTGGTGGCCTTTCTAGTGGCAGGTATACCCAAATTCCCTGAAAGTTTAGAAACTTTTGGTTTCCTACCTAAAAGAGACATTGTATCAGCTCCCCATATTAATCAGTTTTCTTTATCGGGTGTTCGATTCTGTGGGCTAGAGCTGATCGTAATCAATCTTTGGGGTGCAGCGTGATCCGGTGTTACAGCATTTTTCAGGTTGCCTAGCGAGGATCGCTTTTCACTTGTAAGTTCGAGGGATAGTCGTTTTTCCGTAAGGCCAATTTCCCTCTCAAGGACCCCGGCAGCTCTCGTAAAGAAATTGTCCAATGTCCCGGTTAAGCTTCCCCCCGGTTCGCGCGTCACACTTTTACTACCTTTTCCAGTGTTACGAGCCATAATCCGTAGGATATATGTATTTTGGGTACAATACTAATATCTTGAGGGGCTCCACCCCCCAAGCAACGTGAACAGTCTTACCAGTCTTATGGTGGATCTTAGAGGGGTGGCCCAGTCCAGTCTTGTACAGCCTTGGACGGCCGTAGACGCCCCACCCTTTGCCCACGTCCGCGACGCGGAGGGAGTGTCTGATGTTTAAGCGCCTCCGGGCACGCTACAGGGCGGAAGTGGGCGGTGCTAGGAAGATGCCTGGGAGCTGTAGTCTCCCCCTGCTGTGGCCGTACAACAGTGGAGAAAACGGCGGCAGGGGAGACCAACAGCGTGTGGAGCCAAGAAGCAGAGCAGCAGGTAAGGTGAGGCAGTCTCCGTGCTGGTACAGCGTCTGTGTGCCCCCGTTAGTACAAAATAATTAATGCAGGCCCCCGCTCCATCGAGGGAGCGTCCGATGTTTAAGCGCCTCCGAGCGTGCTACAGGGCGGAAGTGGGCGGTGCTAGGAATATGCCTGGGAGCTGTAGTCTCCCCCTGCTGTGGCCGTACAACGGTGGAGAAAACGGCGGCAGGGGAGACCAACAGCGTGTGGAGCCCAGAAGCAGAGCAGCAGGTAAGGTGAGGCAGTCTCCACGCTGGTACAGCGTCTGTGTGCCCCCGTTTATACAAAACAATCAATGCAGGCCCCCGCTTCACTGAGGGAGCATCCGATGTTTAAGCGCCGCCGGGCGTGCTACAGAGCGGAAGTGGGCAGTGCTAGGAAGATGCCTGGGAGCTGTAGTCTCCCACTGCTGTGGCCATACAACGGTGGAGAAAACGGCAGCAGGGGAGACCAAAAGCGTGTGGAGCCCAGAAGCAGAGCAGCAGGTAAGGTGAGGCAGTCTCCACGCTGTGTGCCCCCATTAGTACAAAACAATCAATGCAGGCCCCCCCATCATGTGTGGCACAGCCAGTGGTCAAAGTGGGTGGGATCAGCAGGGCACAGTTTTCCCCTACTTCTTTAATTCAATGGATTATGTTCCCCTACTTTTTGTTATTTTAAATCCTGCTCTCTAGGATGGCAGAAATAACCTACATATAAGGCTCTGGCAAAGAAGAAAAAGGACTCTGTCTTTTCCGTCTTGCCCAGAGAAGACAAGGGCAGTTTCCACTTCTACTCTGACGCTGGCAGACCCCCCCCCCCTTTATTCCTCTTATTTCATCTTTCTGTCTAGCTCCTCCTCACTTATTGAAAGCTGTGACTTCAAGAAACAGTTCTCACTCTCTCTTTCCTGCTTTTGCTGACTTGTTCCCCTGTAAAATAGATCCAAAAAAGAAAAACACTTTTGCTGGGAAGGTCATCTTTTTCTGACATTTTTCTATTCCAAAGTGCTGCCTTGAGAAGGAGAGAATCAAAAGGTTCAAAATATGAAAAATAAATAAATAACTAAATAAAGCAAGACAGAGTGGTCACAAAGTGGCCAGAGAGGTTTTATTTACACCCAACCCCATTCGCGGCACTTTACAGAATCTGCCAGCGAAGCACTAGTTTTGTTTTCTCATCTTTCTTTGAACAGCAGTGTTTTCCACGTGGGGGGAGTGCACCATTCCTGGAGGCAGTGCAATACCCGGTTAATGGATGGGTTGGAAAACAAAATGTATACTGGGGCTCTGTCTTCAGGGATGTGGTCTTTTTAAACCATACTCATGACGTTTTGTAAGGATATAAGCAATGAACATTGAAATGGGTCCCTTCCAGGCCCTGAAGTCATGCCCTTGATTTTTCATGTAAAAACACTCAATGATTTCTGAATAATGAGTGTGAAAGCATTAAAGTAACCACATTGTTCCTGCTTACATTTAACATTCTTTAATTAATCTTGAATTCCCCATGGGTGTTTGGTTTTTCCAGAATGTTGTTACTTTTTTTTTCAGGCAGCATATTACTC
This sequence comes from Lissotriton vulgaris, assembly GCF_964263255.1. NCBI lineage: Eukaryota > Metazoa > Chordata > Amphibia > Caudata > Salamandridae > Lissotriton > Lissotriton vulgaris. The sequence continues at coordinate 1,122,848,297 of NC_141687.1, forward strand.
TTGTCTAGTGCGTAATTTGGATTGTGTCACATCCAGGTGCTTATAGCGGAGGAGAATTGGGTTGTAGCTGAAGGCAGCGCAAGTTTCTCTGAATGGAGCAGTATGGTGTTCAGTGGGGGAGAGAAAGTGGCACTATGGCTAGAGCCGACAAATTCGGAACTGGGGAACAAGGTTCAGCCTTCATGACCAGTCTCCAAGTCCACTCTCCTGAGGGAGCACATTACCATGCTAGACCTTAGAAGGCGCAGCAAGACACTAGAAGCCCTGGTGTCTTAGCACCATCAGGCGGACCCTAGCGGAGCCAAGTGTGGGGTAACCTTGAAGGCATGTCCGCCGCAATCCATGCTGAAGTTCGCCTCCAGTCTTGCGGGCAGACCTATGAAGCAGCACACGATAGAGCAACAGTGACTGTATCACTGAGGTCACAGGACCCTTGAGAATGGCTGACTCTATGGCGGTGCAAACGGTGATACTGCACCAGGCACTAACTTTGGGTGGGAGAGTCGTGTTTGCAAGTAAGTTATGGTTTTAAAAGCATTTGCTGCCCCTTCCAGCAATTTTCGGCAACAATAAAAATGTCATGATAATATTCGCGATTAATGTTCTTCCTAGAGAGAGTTCAGAATTGTGTCTAGTGGAAGTTTTGACTCATGGAAAGGTAGAGCAGAGGGTTAATGTGCCTGCTGCAAAGAACATGTGCCATGCAGATCACAAAGTGCTCATAATGTAAATAGGTCAGTGGGTTACTTCTTTTGTCAGAGAGATCCTTTTGTTGCTTGCAGTTTATAAATTAAAATCCTAACATAGAACATTGAGCTACTAACTGTCATTTAAGAGCTGCCTGCTATTTGAAAGGTATAAATTAGAGTGTTATGTTTTTCCCCCAGTCTTTGATTATCTTAACCGCATCGCTGCGGCGGCTTTTCCTGCTGTGTGCGGCTATTTTCAAAATACCGCGTTACATGACGAGCTCAGCTTGTCATCAGCATACGAGCGCCGTAACTGATGACGAGCTGAGCTCGTCATCAGCAGCGAAGGGGTTAATGTTGCAAAGAGTGTTAATTTGGATAGAAATCAATTCTGATTACTAAAGAGAACCTCCAACCATGGCATTACATTTTAAATTCCGAGTTTGTGTTTCTCCAAACCAATCACTATTAAACAATACTGACTACTAGTATGGTTGTCATGTGACTCCTACAACCTGTGGTCCTTGGTCTTATGTAAAAATTCCTATACAGTGATTTACATGTGTATGATTGTATGTCTCTGTGTAATGTGTGTGATGTAAAGTGCTTTGGCACCGTACACTGGTATGAGTGGCGCTGTAAATCAAATTAAATGCATTTGACAGTGAGTGTGGTAATGCAGAGTTGAGGGGAACTGTTAAAGGGTGTTAGTGACAGAATCTTTGGCAGAGGTGATTATTGGGGGCCACCAAGAAACATTGTTGCACAGTGCTCCACCAGCGCTAAAGCCGGCCCTGCCCTTGAGGCCAGTCCACCTCACCCATTGGTACCTCCATTGGCTTTGTTTCAGCAGTAGTAGCTGCAACTCACCAGGGATTATCTTTGCAGGATTTGCACATACACCAAACTAAGTTCACAAACTTCACAATCTCTCTGCTTCATACATAGGCACTTTTAACATGTGCTGCCTGCTTTGGGGCTACTGGAATTATGTAGCATTGGAGGACAAAATTATGCCACAGTGTTGGCTAAATTATGCAGCAAAGAAAGGCTGCAGAGTAAGGCAATATATTTTATGATACTTTATTATTTTTACATTTTACACCTGCTACCAGTCTTTGCAAAGATTTTACCTTATTAGTACCAGTGTAACATACAAATGCAGCAATGAGAAAGGCAATCAGTCAACCTTTTAGGGGGCCATCCACTTTGCAGCAACACAAGTCACATGTTTTTGCAACTTTTCAGATGTTTGAGCTACAAATAATTTATTAGTTAAAATTGATTATGTATTATGTGGCAAATATGGTAGAGCCAGAATTATATAGAAAAGATTTGCAACCCAGGATATTTTGCCATTCATGTTTGAACTGCTCCTGTGGAAAAAGGGAATAGAAGTGCTAATGACAGAAAGCCATGGCTTGGAGACAAATAGCTCGTGCTACCACTTTTGAGCATATTTGGGACATTCTGTGATTGGAAACTTATCCCATTTGTGAATTTATTTTAATGTCAATAACTCATATTATGCCTTAAATAATCATGTGTATCCATTGGTTGAAATAAATAACAAAATAAGTTGTAACTGGTCAGTGAAATGCCAAACAAACCCTAAATGTTGGGATGTTTTGAGCATCTGGCCACACTGCTGACTCCGCCTACTATTCCAATCTTCAGTTTATTCCAGCCCTCTGATTCTCTGCCCAGAGTTCTCCCCACCTCAAACACTGAGCACAGCCAAAAGTTTTGCATGTGGGCAATGTTATTGGGCCTTGCAGTTGGTAGCTGGAGATGTGGCCCAATCATATGCATCAATTAAATTATGGACTCCCTCCTGAGTCTGTCATATTTAATTACCTCATCCTCCCTGAGGTCAATGAAACTCAGAACACAAACTCCCTCCTCCTTCACTGCTTATGTGGTGGTAATGGTGGTGGTCTCCTAGCGACTCATAGTTGCAGTAAGACGACCTCCATGGCGTAGTTGAGCTTGCCAAATAGTCATGTGGGGTTGCTCTTTCTGTCCCACAGCCACTGCGTTAATGCCTATGCCCGGGTTTCTGATGCGCAGCAACTCTGGTGCATTTCAGGCATTGCGATGAATTTTCCAATGATGCATGACACATTGACAATCCATTAAATATAACTGTGTTACATTTATATCTGATTATTTTCTTGAAATGCCTACATTGCATATATTATATTGTGCGTGGCTCAGCTGGTTTTGGTGGAGCATTTACCCCACATAAGCCTTATAAAACAGCGCATTTAGTGAATGCATCATTTTATAAATATGACTTAGTACTTGTGCCACCCTCTGTGTTACAATCATGTTACAAATCCGGTACAAGCCTCTCCTAAATATGCTCCTTAGTTCACTAATTACATTGTCATTTGGTGGGGAGACATAACCCTCGGCGAAGTACTTCGCTACGCCCACGGAGTGGGCGTAGTGTTGCCTACTTCGCTCTGTGCGAAAGGCGTAGCAGGCAACACAACGCCCACTCCGTGGGCGTAGCGAAGTTGCCTGCCACCTGCCTCCCTCCCGCCCTCCCTAAATGCTTCAATTACCTTAAAAATTAATTATAAAACCACTTACCTTGTCCGCTGCGTCCCCAGGGCTCCCTCTCGTCATCCGCCACCGTCACAAATACTAATGCGCATGCGCGGCCGTCCGCGCATGCACATTTCTCGTGAGAAATGAGCATGTGCGGGCGGCCGGCATGCACATTAGTATCCAAGACGGCAGCGCCGGTGGCGCAATGTCGAGAGGGAGCACCGGGGACGCAGCGGCAGACAAGGTAAGTGGTTTGAAATGAATTTTTAAGCTAATTGAAGCATTTAGGGAGGGCGGGAGGGAGGCGGGTGGCGCATAGTGGGGCTATGTGAAGTGCGTAGGTGGGCGCAGTTTCTCGCCCACTTCGCGTAGCCCCACTACGCCCACAAATTCATGTTTGAAAAGAGTCACTTTTTAAAATGTCTGTCTATGCAGTGATGTAACCAGATTTTCTAAAGTGAAACACTTCTGGATGTTATAAAAATTCACTGTATCATATTTTTGCATTACATATAGCGCTCAATATACATTCCAAACATTTTCATGGCTTGCCTTGTGCAATGACTTTTAGAACAAAGCCAAACTCTTGCCTTGGCTTCTCTTGTCTCTGACTAAACTCACCCTACTATTTTCTGGCATGTCCACTTCTGTTTGCGATTTGGGATTAGTGCAAGGGGCCGTCAGTCACTTGATAATAAACATGAAGCATAGCCTATATGCACCAAATTTACAACTCTACTTTCAAGGCTTCTTGTGATAGAGATGAAGATGAGTGTGTGCAGTGAAAATACATTTAAAATCAATGATCCCATAGTAGGGACTTCAGGCTGTTGTACGAGAAAGAAGTTCCGAATTCCCAGGGAGACCAGGCAGAGAAATGCATTATTCGCTAAGTAGTTGGGTCTGAGAGCCCTGAGGTGACCCTGCCAAGTTTGTGAAGGTTTTTCTTATAATTCTCATTTCACTAAGAGTTTTTAACTCATTCCTTTTTGGAAGGAAATGTAAATATTTATAGGGACCGTTTAACAAATAAATAGTACCCACCGAGGTACTCCTTGATTGGGTTCAAATTTACTAAATTTTGGAATTGAACCGCAAGCATTGGCCATATTAGGTATGGAAAGCTTTGCCAGCCTAGGCTTCCAGACATTCTACTGGCAATCAAAGATACAAAAGGTGATGGGATGGATGTTTGAAAATAATCTAACCAGTGGCAATTGCTTGAGGTAGCATTCCCGCCAATCATTTTTCTTCCAGTGTGCCGCTCCAGACAGAGGACCACCTGCTACAAATCAGTACTAAGGGTGGGCCATGAAGTCCGATCCCTGGGTGGAGTTCGTGGAGTTTTGACACTCTGTGCTCATCTTGGAGCGCGGAATTTGGCAAGAACTCCATTGACTGCCGCTTAGCAGCATTTGCCACCCACTCCACATGTGCTGTAAAACATGAGCACAACACAACCTAAACTGGATGGTGTCTCCGAGCTTCCTGCATCCCCCCAAAGAAGGGGAAGTGTGCATCACCCCATCTGCCTCCAAACCTTCTCAGTACTGGGTGACATGTCTCCTCTGTGGGGCAGAGTGCAGGGTGGAGACGAGTAGAGCAGAAGAACGGCGGCACCATGGAGGGTGCTTGAGAGAGCAACACAGCGGGTGTGTGTCCATGATGAGAGGTAAGTAAACAGAGGGGGAAGGGGAAGCATGTACGGGAAGAGATACAGCACATGCATGGCCATCATGTATGCATGCTGGTAGACTGCAGGTCTTAGGCACTTCTCTCATCCCAGGCACTAAGTTGTAGCTGGCCCTCTTGTAAGTGTTCACGGAGGGTTGCCAATGGTTGGGTGGTAAAGAGTACCACACAGACAGAAACACCCAGTACTGCCAAAACACTCTAACTCTGGAGAGATTGAACACAATAACGAGGCTTTGTTGTCAGTGGGGAAGGTGCACACAGGACATACACACAGGAGGGAGCACACAGGACAATACACAGAGGCCGTGAACATAAGGCAGTACACACAGGACCATGCACACAGGACTTTGTACACATGACTGATGCACATAGGGCATTGCATACTGGAGGGTGTGCACTCGACGACTGGCATGCAGCGATTAAGTTTGACCAGGTGCATGAGAGCTAGGTATATTATGTCTGACCTGTGATTGAAGAAGAGGAGGTGTGCAGAGAGCACAGCGCTGAGGATGTGTATCTTACATTGAATAACCATGCTGTCAAGATGAAACATTCTGGCTTTTAATGTATTAATTACTGACTCACTTATGAGAGGGAGTAAAGAAACTGCTTAGCCCCATAGCCGAACATAGTAGGCCTCCTAGAAAGGGAGTAGCTGCAGGAGTGATCTTGACACCTCTGGGTCACCAGACAAGCAGGAGAGAGTATGGGCAGGAACAGCTAAATCCTACCCCCAGGAAGATAAAGAGAGCAGTTACCTGGTACACAGGTGGGTACTAGAGACTTGATAGCCCTCCCCCTGTCCTCCACACACAATGCGGTCTAGAGCCAATCCTGCTCGGACCGTGTGCTTTACAAATGCACTGATTTACTATTTACTCACTGACGGATTCCTGGACCCATTTACTCATTCCCTTACATACTCCCTATTGTACTTTCTCAATACTCATTAGCTCAGTGTCACTCTTGCTGCAATCCATGTTCTGGGGGTGGCAGGGGCAGGACATGTCAGGATTAAGACATGAGATAACAGACAGGAAGCTGCATGGAGTTTTAATTGTTCCTGACTTGCAGCTTCCTGCCATTGGTTTCCTTACCTCTGTTTCCAGATGGCTATTGGGGCATTTCTCGTCAGCTACTTGTCAGGGTTGCGTACCGTTTGGGTGTTGGCTCAGTCCGCTTTCTTGGATCTCGCAATTACCGCCACTGCAAATCTTCACTGGAAACCTGCTACGAAAAGAGGCATAAAACAAAATAATCATCCCCAAGCTCCAGTCTTGTTAATGCGCTATGTGCGCTAGCATGCTTCAGTGAAAAACAAGTACTTATCTGACTTTGCATCTTGCTCATGGATTCTGCATTGAAGTGCAGAATTGAACTGCATCTGCAAAAAATACAAAAACAGAATCACATTGTTATAGATGTACTTTTTCTAAACTGAAACCTTCACATATTTGTTACCTTGTATTTGCTATGTTTATGCTGACACTTTGAGGCTCAGTATATATATATATATTTATTTAGATATGGTCTGATGACTAGAGCTGAGATGCAGACAGTAATGCATAATATTTGTATTTGCTTTTTTCTTTCATTTTATTTTTAATATTACAGTCATGACCCATGAACCTCTTTTAGGAAAATATCAGTAATACATAAGATATGCTACAGTCTTTTAATGATTCTGTTAAATGACCTCCCATGTTAACCTCTACTTCGCATACACCTGTTCTATTTTCCCCTTTAGATATATAACATCACTAGCTGACATTATATCTACTAGTAGACATAAGAGGAAAATTACGCAGTTGTTTACCTATATGTAAAGAATTATACATAATAGGGAACTACACAGATGTAAGTTTTCTCTGATTAATTGTTTTCTTTTTTCACAATGCGGAGTCTTATATGGGCCCTGATAGACACACACTAAAGCACAGTCTTTGTGGGACATTCATATTTTTCTCTTCCCTTCCCCTCTTTCCCTTCAATCCGGGTGGCTTTGACCATTGTTGAGTTACCTTGGTAGCTAGGGAGGTTGGGCTCTAGCATTGTGACCTCCTCCCACTCCTGCAAAAAATCAGGTGAGAATCTTACACTCAGGTTACTTAAAGCTGTTTACAAGTTATTCATTTATTCATATTCTTCATTCGGCAAATGCTACCATAAAAGTATACATAAATACAGTTCACATAAAAACTTCAAAACAATAAAATCCTTAAAATCATAGTAAATATAATTAAAATGCATTTCTTATATAACAACTTGATAAAAAACAGTACTGGTCATTGAATTTCACAGTGTGGCTGAATCCATTGGCTTTTACTTCTGAGTTCCAGTAGCACCTCATTAGGGAAGGTCAATAAATTAGAAGGTAGAGCTAGAATTTTATAGGGATCACATTATAACAACAATAGTCTATGCAGTGCAGCTCTCAGAGCCCAGTCTTACCCTATCTAATTCTACATACTCCCATTAAAAAGCAGGACAGTGCAAACACAAACAAGGGTGTTGTGTTGGATCAAAAAAATCCTGGAGCCAGCCCTAAAGTCCCCAATCCCCATGTTTTGACAGAGTCAGAGTATCCACTTCTTTCTGTTATTTGAGTAGCGCTGGAAGAAAAATTATAGAAAAATTAATGCCTTCTTTGACCTGGGAACAAAAGGGACAGGTCAGGTTTGGTTCGCAGCCATGTAAGTACGCAGTGGAAAGTCCCAAAAAGGGATTTGATGTACAGGGTTTTTGCCAGTGGGGCTTCAATGAAGTCCATGTAGTCTTTCATACTGAAGTTGTCTTTGAATTCCAAGAAGGCTAGTGTCAAAGTGCCCAAAATCCAAACCCTACCTAATTCCCCAGCTATATTCCTTCAGTACATGCCCTTAAGTGCAGCCTTTGACATACCGGTCATAGCTCTTGTGTTAGCCCACAGATGATCAAACCCCATCTTAACCAGAAAGGTCTTAATATGCCCTAAGCAAGGGATCCTGGAAACCCCAGGCTGCCGAAGGAGCTCCTCCAATCCCACCGATACTTAATTTACCAGGTCTACTAAGGCCCATACCTACCTCTAGTACTGCAAAGGTATAACGGCTTCTTTATGTGCGATAAACCTTTGGCCTAGAGCCAGCCATATGAGGAGGAGTGAGGTACTGGTAGGGAGGTTCACCAAAGATCAAATAAATTGCTTCTCACCCACTTCTAGTACAGTGACCTTCTCATGTCACCACAGTTCTCCCCTGTACAGACACATGCCCAATGATTGCAAGTTAAAAATGTGGATGGCCTGAGATACAGGTCAAAAGCTGGAGCCCTTAAAACTTCTCAAAATGCCACCTACATAATGTTTGAGCTTCAACCTGGTCCTGTAGGTCTAAGCGGACCAGCCAAAATGCTCCGTCAGAGTGAGACCCAAATACACACAGGTGCGGACGCTGTCAAGAGGAGCACCATGCGAAGACGGATTTGGGCGGGTCATATGGCTGGGATTAAACACCATGTAAATGTTTTTTCAGGTTGATTTCAATCCCTCTCTGCTTGCAGAAGACACCAAACAGTTCCAAAAGATTTTGAACACCTACATGGGATTTGGATACCAGTAAGGTGTCATCGGCGAACAGGAGGGCTAGGATCTTCATGCCTGCCAAGCTCAGGGCATCATAATTGCACTTCTCTAATTGAGCTACCAGATCGTTAATATATATTAGAAACAGGGTTGGGGCAAGGACACAGCCCTATCTTACCCCCTTCTTGACACGTATTGATGTTGTCAACTCCCTATGTTTACCGCATCTCATAATTCTTTGGGTGCAGCCTCCTGATGATATCAACTAGATAACTTGGGGTGCCCTGTTCAATTAAGACTTTCCACAGGGCCTCCCTTTTGACAAGGTCAAAGGCAGAACGGAGGTCAATGAAGACTACATAAAGCCGACCACCTCCCAGAGCAACATACTTTCAGTATATAAGCTGTAGGCGAAATACTTGGTCATTGATACTGGCCCCAGGTCTATACCCTGCTTGTAGGTGGATTATGAGGCCTGCACCCTCAAACCACTCACATGGCCTGTCCAACAGAATATGACAGAAAAGCTTTTGAGTACTGTCAATAAAACTGATTGGCGGATAATTAGATGGCAGAGTCAGTGGGTCTTTCGTGTAAATTGGTACGATCTTGTCCCCTGCCCAGATAGGGGGAGTGGGTAAGCCATCCAGAACACAATTAAAATACATGCAAAGTATGGGCCCCAAATTGACTTGTCTGCCTTGAACAGATACCCAGGCACCTTGCTAAAACCTGGCGCTTTTCTAAGTGGTCTAGTCTATGGCTTTACTAACCTCCCTTAGAATAATAAGGAGACATTTGCACATGTTTGGTTCAGACAGAGTCTTCTTGTGTAGCTTGTTCTCACAGTAAACATCCTTTACAACAACTGCGTTACAATGCAGTCCATTACCCGCATTTTTTACGCCGCAAAATCTTTTACAGCGCAGGGCTTTATACAGCAAACCACCACAACGCATTCCCCATTACAACGGCTCGATGAAGTTAGCATAGTAAATTGCAATGTAATGAATAATGCGTTGTAATGGAATGCATTGTACAGCCCTGAGTTATAAAAGATTTTGCGGAGTGTATAGAGTAAAGTGACATATTGATTCTCCACTCTGCGGGACTCAACTGTCATAGCATTGGGGCCCTCAGTACTACCAAAGCAGGTACTTGCCTTGTCCATAATCCCTCCACATTGTACATCGCAAAAAAATGGTTTACATATTATTGTGCAATGAGCTCTGCACTAGCACTGTGATTGGTGACATTGTTTAGCATAGCCAATGAAACTCTTCAAGGGGTGTAGACTAAATCAGCTTCCAACAATGAGCCTTGTTGGCCTTTTTTGGGAGTTGTAGTCAAAGAGTATCTAGGATGCCTTGGTGTTGATCACTGTCGGTTGAAACAAAAAACACACATCCCAGTAGCCTGTTGTGATACCTGTTGTGATGGAGTGCTGGTCTGGCGTTTCCGGGAAAATCCTTCCTTGCTGGGGAAAAACTGGAAACATGTCACAAAGGTGATTGCCTGGGGGGATGAAGTACGATGTAGGACGATTTGCAGGGCATGGTTGATGATCGCTATGGGTAGCAGAGAGGCATATCTAAATGGTATTGTTGGTGGTGTAATCTATGAAGCACACCAGTCCTTCCTTCACTATTGGGGGCAGGCTCCTGCGTTCTTTGTAAATTGTCTTGGTAGTCGTCTGTAAAAAGGAAATTGGTAAATGGTCTTTCACACTGCCACTCAAACTGCGAAACAACCCCAGAGAGCTGAAAGTCACTGAGATACAAATTGACTGGGCCTCTACCTTGCTGTTCTAAGATTGGCAATCACTCTTTTGAGACAAAGATGTCAACATCTTGAACGATACATAATCGCTTTTTAATAAACCTACTAATTGGTTGGGCCTTACAAATGTTTGTTTTGCAATTCATTTGCTCAGTGGGTACAATTCTGCTCTCCCTTACATGGTCCTGCAGTGGCAACATGGGAATATGGGCCTGAGAACGAGATTTGGTGCTGGGTGGGTGCTCCTTCTTCACTACCTTGAACCCATTACCTATCCCGCATCTTCATTATGAGAAACATAACCCACTGCAAGCTATACAGACTGTGTTGCTATGTTACAGAGTCTCTTGTTACCTACCTCTAGACAATTAAGGGTTATGTTAGGGGTGGGCAGAATTCTGCGGAATCTCGCAGAGTATTTATGAAACTCTGCGGAATTATGTGGAGTAAAACTTTGCGAGTTCTGCAGTACTAACCCTGTTCCTCATGGAAATAGTCCATCAAGCACCTTCCTAATCTGAATCTGAATCTTACTGACTAAGCAACCCCCTGCAATGTGCACATCTAGGCATCCATTTTAGAGAGCCTGCAGGATTATGTGGACAAAATAAGCCTTCTGTAGCTCCCCGTAGGCCCTCCTAGGAATTTGCAACAGCCATTCAGCCGTATACATGTTGGGAACTGATTGGTCTCCCCTCCAGCGCAGCCTTTCACCCCTGGGGCTCTAGAGTCATGAATGCACTATATAATCTGTACTTGACAGGTGCACATATTATACCATGCCCTGAGTGGCCCAGTTACTGCCTCTTTTTTTCTGCAACAATGTACCATTGTACCTGATCAGATCACCTCCAGCATTTGAGTCACCTCTTACTGTGCTTTTGTTCAGCTGATGCATTCCATGCCATGCACCATGAACTCTGTGAAAAGTTGGATTTGAGCAAAATAACACCACCATTATAGCCTCAAATGGCACCTCTTCACACAGATTTACTAGTAATATACATAGTCTTCTTCTTGGCCCGTTGCTCAAAGCTGAGTTGACTCTTTCACAGGAGTGTATACTCATACAAGAGTCAGGGCTGTTTAGCTATGAAATGCAAAAAAGAAAGCAAAAGCTCACATGGTTGCTCTGTGCTTAGTATCTGTATAGCAGCTCTACCCTGTTATATCATACCTGTAAGACCCAATCTCAATTTCACCTAATCCACCCACCATTTCCTTTTACCCCAGTCCCTAATAAGGTTTCCAATTAAGAACCATTAAGATAACATAAATAGTTTTGGAACGTTTGTTAAAAACTCATAATGACCATTTTGTTAAAAAAAGAGGTGATGAGACTCTGAGAAAGTAGGAAGTTAACATTCTCATAACTGTTATTCAATGTCCAATTTCCATTAAGATTTTTCTGCATTACCTCTTATAAATACAAATATCAAAACGTATACTTGTGTTCTCATCTCCAAGCATAGAAAATAAATATATATTCTCTTCTCCTCCATCTATGAAGCACCAATGTAGTGTTTGAAGTGGGTGCCATAACAGTTCTGCATCAAGCTTATTGACAATCTCTAACACTCATTTGAAGTATGGCGGGACAAGAGTGGTATTGATCGGAAAGCTGAGGCACTGTCTCCACCAGTCCAGTGAAGATCACTATATTTAAAGTTCCCTACCCCTGTGGTGGGAAAGTTGTGCACAGTGGCAACATGCTGGCTGGACGCCATGCCATGTAAGACCTTTCAGTGATTGTGTTGACTTACAAGCAGAAACAAACTGTTTCCCCAATGCTATAGCATTTTCTCCAGCATGTGAAGTTAATGTAGCATGTTCAGGTTTGCAACTGCCACGCTTTTTATTGCAGATGGGATCAGGAGATAGTCCATACTAGTTGCCAGACAATAAATAGGGTTGCCATTACTATGCCATTAAACTGTAGAGGTGGCTTCCCTTGACTGTTGAGCCAGCTTACCCACCGCTGCTTACCCCCCACTGTCAGAAAGGATGTGGGCAGATTATCATGTTCCAATTTGCAGAATCATTGAAGAATTTACAAGTGGAAACATTATCAATAATAAGAGATGTATTAAAACACAAAATAAATATACAAAACTGAGGTTAGTTAAGCATGGTGCAAGCGATATCAGGAACAAACTCCATGAGAAACTCAAGCAACCCCTTCATATACGGATGTCAGATTGGGATGGTAAAGGCAGGGATGAAGAACAGTGGCAAGATCTACAACTGATGATTAGTAAAGACATGAGGAACCATCAACTTCAAGACAAAGATATTTTTAAACCACACCCTACCTACAAAAAAAGGCAAAAAGGCAAAACCACGAGAGCTAATGAAGGGGGAGGACCGAGTAGAGAGAGAAAGCATTCTTATAGATCTGTCTCACTATTATACAACTGAAAAAAACAGCCTACATATAGGAATTAAGTGTGTGGTGAACTCAAGTACTACCTTTCCAAAACTAAAATGTAAGTTTTCAAGAACATGTTGCGAATTAAAGTAGAAATGAATTGGTAAGCCAGTGAAAGACTGACCTCAGTTTAATAATATTACCAGCACAGCAGAGGAGGATATTGCGTATACATTTGTGAATTATTAACAGCATGCAGAAAATAGATTTACACTCAAATGTAGATGTATATACTGGCCTGGTGCAATTGCTTACGAAGCACAATTACAATGAGTTGTTAAAATGCCTTTTCCTGGCTCATTCTCACTAGGCCTCAGGTAGACTTTGACAACATTGTTTACAAAAAGGATGTTTCCTCCTGCATGTTCACTCTTTAATATTTATCCTGCAGCACACAGTTAAGCTGCCATGTTTGCATATTGCCATTGACGTTGTACTTGCTGTTCTCAAAGAAAAAGATTTCAACATGGTCGCTGTAATTGTTGCAGTTACCCAAGGACCTTGTGCTAGCTCAATATACTGTATTCATTCACAATAGCTTGCTGTTGTTTTTGTGACTAACTTGTCCTGCCATCTCCAGACGGGACTAGCATAGAGTAGGCAGAATTACTTTTCATGTAGTAGGATAGTAGTTAGATAGTAAGGCAATATGACGTTTAATAGAATCACGATTCTATTTATTAACGTTGTAATTCTTTTGCTCACACCATGATGAATCTGAGGTTTTCTGTGGGAAGAAAACCTATTATAAAAACTTAAATGTGATGGTGAGCCAGAAGACTTTCCAATGCTACCAGGGATGTTGTACTGTTTCTTACTGCTTTTGCTGCTCAATTTCCCTGATTTAGCTCTTATTTTTGCAGTGGCCTATTTCTGAGATCCTTGATGGCAATGACTTTATGCATGTGCATTTACAATTTCTGTTCAGCACCATTCGAAGTTTTGTAAAAAAATCTTTCTACATTTTCAAATTCTGCCTTAGATCTCAATTATCGGGTCTGTCCTTACTAAATTGACTGTATTTTTGATATGTTGTATGGTGCCTTATCTCAGAAACACAACGCGTCATAAAATTGAGGTTTTAAATCATCTCTGATTGATTCAGGGTGGGCATATTGTTAGGGTGTCATTTCTGGGGTGTACAATATAGGAATTTTTTTTTTCTTAGGCAAACCAAAGCTACGTCGGTAAAGCAATTGTTGGAGCATATATGCTAACAAGCATAACTTTTACACTGCTTTTCAATAAGTTTCACAACATTAGATTAAATGGAAGCAAAACATGTTATTGGAACCATAACAATTACGCAGATCTCTGGTACAGAGAAGCTTTTTCTTGTGAGGATTTAGCTGTATGTCCTTGAGATGTTTCAAAACATGGGGGGTAGCTCTTGGTTCAACTAAATGATGAGGTACTACTTACGCTAACCAAGCCTGAAAACAATGTCATGCTTCAGAACAGTGAGACCTAACATACTGCACAAAAATATGGAAAGTGAACCAATTTAGATGTGTGTGAGGTGCAAGATAGGATGCCCTATTACAGCATATTAGTGGAAGTGAAAAATAAATATTTTACAATGTGAAAACGACCCAACAAAGTTGTTGTCCACCAAACAAATTTAGACAAGTGAGTACCGCAGGATTTATATGGGCAGCTGGCTCCACCATTCTATGTCTTTGACCTAACTGCCCCTTTGCCAATGGCCAACAGATCACAGTCACTGTTGACCTATTTGGTGCAGAGTAACTATAACTGGATATCCCTGCCAGGACCACCATGTGATTCCTGGACATGAAATGAATTGGTAGCCCCCACATACAGAGAAAAGACCGACATCATATCAGGGTCATTGATTTATTTGTTTTTCTAAAATCAAATCTTGCTTTAGAAATTTGTATTAGAAAAAAGATTTTAAAAAGTAGATGGTGGTAAAAAACAAACCTTGGCAACAACTTAGGAAAATGTTCTGACTTCAAAGAATCCACCATACAGTTGATGAATTGTGTACCGTGATATACCTGCAAGACAGGCAAGGATCTCAAGCAGTCGTCCACCAGGAGAGAAGAAGTCATGGCCTTCATCGACCTGCACTTTTTTGCCACCCACTAGCATCTAATGACATCCTAAGATTTAAAATATTTTGTAGAGAACTTAAAGGACCAGCAATGAAATAAAACAATTGTACAAAGAATTCACATCTAAGTGAAATTTCCACTATCAAGTTTTAAATAAAGCATAGTTCCTTCTTACCTTCAAAAAGCTCAGAGACACAGGAGGGAATTACTTAGTTAAAAATAAAATAAACAGGGGTGTGGCTAGCAGCCGAGCGGAATGGCTGCGTTCTGAAGCGGCTCCCCTATCCTCACCATTTTTCTCCCACTATCCTGCCTGCAATCGACTGCCATCCCCTCGATGTGAGGTTCAGAGTTCCCGGGGACAACAGTGAGGCTTGTATTGGGCGCCCTGAGCCAGATTCGCAGTAATCAACAGCGACAAAGCGGCATCCCTGGTGCCTAGCTGGCACCAACATGGTGGCCCGCTCCTGAGACCTTCACGGCTGAGGTGAGGAAGCTACACATTGGCATGCAGGGACACCCTGAGGGCTCGGGGGCACCCCCTGTAATGATGGAGACTGCCGTGGGCTGTATACTTCCCGTCTAAACAGCTGGAGGTGACACGTATGAGTGGAAGGTGTTGCACGTCCCTCCCCCCCAGCCGGCTTACAAATCGAGGCCCTGGCTTGAGGCCTAGTTGCGGGTGGTAGTCCCCTCGACCACCTTTGGATCCCGGCCGGCTCAGAGTACCATCTTGTGGGGCCGGGGACCACACCTACTGCATTGTTGATTCACTGTGGGCCTGCAAGACTCAGCTGGGCCCTGGAGTCGCTGCTGGGGGCGGTGCGGCGGCCTGCGGCGGAGCTCCTGACTGAGGCGGTGAGTGGCCCTGGTGAAAGAAGCAAGGGTTCATCTGGAGGACTCGGGCGGCCCATTACTCATTGAAGACCTACTGGATGCAACATACATCGTTAGAGCTAAGGGGGGAGGTGCCTGTATGTGGAGGGTGGCGCGCACTTCCCCCTCTAGTCCTTTACTAATTGAGGTCCTGGTCTGAGGCCTGGTGGCGCCAGGGACCCCCCTGGTATCCCAGGACTTTCACTGTATTAAACTATCACCTCATTGAGCCACATTGTCAGGCTCTTGCATTACGGCGTTGCTGAAGACCAGCACGTCAGCTGATAGCCCACGCTGAGTGTGGCCCTGAGGATTTCCTACACGTACCTATATGAGCGCTCCGAGGGGTAAAGTGCAGCAAAATATCAGTGTCCACCTTCGACCAAACCTACTTCACCATACCTCAAGAGTGTACCTGCCATCGGCAACAAGCTACATCACACCTCCCTCATCCTTTAAATACTTGACCTCAGGAAGTCCCAGAGCCAAAATTCAGTGGCGCTCATCTACTGGACTTTGCCACTGTTTAGCTAATCAGGAAAACTGACAGGCCGACGGGGGGCGCAGTAATTCTCCCTTCCCTGGGCAGGCAGCGGTGAGTACAACCACAGGATCTACATAGTGAGCGTTCACTCCCCGCAATGGCCAGGGGCAGGGGACCTAAAACACAGGCCCAAAAGACACTTGCCAAATTCCCATGGGGAAAAACAGGTGATGAGTCAGATACAGCGGCTAAAGGTGGGACAAATGACCCTCATCCCAAGTCTCCTCAATCTGATCCTACCCTCCAGGATGTAATGGAGGCCATTGCGGGAGTACAGACATCTCTGGAGACACGGATTGACACCGTCAACATAGAGATCTCCCTCATCAGAGCGGACCTACACAAAATGGATGCGAGAGTGAAAGATGTGGAAGACGCTACTGTTATATTAACGTCTGACATGGACCTCCTTAAACAACAAGTAGCCCAGCTCCAAGACCAGCAGGTGAAAATGGAAGGCCTCCTTGACGATTATGAAGGAAGGGCACGCAGAAACAACATACGCATACTGGGGGTGCTGGATCGAGCGGAGGGACCCGCAGCAGACCTCGTTGTAGAAGACCTGGTGACAAAGAGGCTCCAGCCGAAACACCTGTTCCATTATTTCTCTATTGAACGAGCACATTGAGTCCCTGAGGATGGCCCAAACCTGGGGCTCCCCCGAGACCTATCATTGCAAGAGTCTTCAATTTTCGGGACCGTGATGTGATCGATTAAACGGCTCGAGCCAAACCGCCCTTACAAATAGAGAACAGTGCCATTACATTCTTCCCGGACTTCACAACCCAAGTGCAGGCCCAGCGACGTTGCTTTTTGGGGTTAAGGCGTTATGAGGGAAGGAAATCAAGTATTCTATGCTCTTCCCTGATAAGCTCCTGGTTGAATCGGAGGGTAAGACTTGGTTCTTTTCATCCCCAGAAGACACCTGGGACTGGCTGGAGGGATGGCGAAGTGTAGGGAATTGAAACAACGGCAGACACAACAAGACACAACAAGACCAGAAATGGCTCACTGAACAACGGAGCGAAACATCGTGAGGGAGGGGAGGCTCGTGGGGAGAACATCTCGGACTCGAAGAGGTGAAAGGGTAGGAGGCAGGACAATGCTCCTTGTAGTAACCTGAGAGACACTTGGGACTTTTGTGAGCAAATGAAGGTATGGTGAGATGGGGGTATGTGACAGAGGCCCCTGGTTGACCCAAAAAAGGGACATTATCATAGTTAAACTGGGAGGTATCACTGGCGTTCTGAGGTATGTTCAAGGGAAATCGTTGAGAGGTTCATGGGGATTTTTTGAATGTTGTGTAACATGTACCAATACTTCAGTCACGGCGAGGGTTGGAAGGTTGTACACCAGCACTTGCAAATGGGAGGGGGCGACAGGCACTCTGCCTTGTTGGGGGGTGGACAGTTTGAAATCCACTGGCAGGGAGGCAGGGCGGGGGAGGGGGGAGTGGTGGATGGAGAGTTGAGGTTTTTGTTATTGTTAATTGTCATAATGCAGTGAGAACCATAACTGGCTTGGTAAGTTGTGACCAATCGCAAGTGATGTCATATGTCATTTAAAGGATATGCAGTTTTTCGATCCCCCTCATTGGGTATCCAGACCCCACTGATACTCTTGTCTAACCTGGCTGACCTGGTCCCCCTCCCCCTTAGAGAGGCATACCAACTGTGCCTCTTTGACAATGCCATTACTCCACAATGACTACTGTTACTGACATAAAACTGTCCGCCCTGACGTGGAAGTCAACGGACTGGGAGACAAAATAAAGAGGGGCCTGGTGTCACAGTATTTAAAGAGACACACATCAGATATAGTCATGCTGCAAGAAACCCATCTTATAGGTAATAGTTGCAAGACCCTCAGCTGGTGGGGGTATAAGTTACTAGTACACGCAGGGCTTACCTCTGGCTTCAGGGGTACAGGTATCCTAGTTCGCAAGGGCTTAGATTTTGGACCCACACGTACCTGGGTGGATCCACAGGGCAGGTTTGCGGTTCTGGAGGCCACCTGGAAGGGGAAAGTGTTGAATGTCATCTCGGTGTATCTCCTCCCTGTGTTGGGAAAAGAAGCGCTTTGCAAATTAGGTAAAATATTGTTGGAATTACCGGATGGCACCTGGATAATGGGAGGTGACTTTAACTTGACTATGGATGGTAGGGTAGATAGATACCCCCAGCGGCCGACTACTAGACCAAACACTCTCATGGCGGAATTCACTCAGGCCATGGGACTTACAGACATACGGTGCTTATTGCAACCACAAATTGCATAATATATCCACTATTCTAATGCGCATAAGAGCATGTCCTGTATAGACTACTTCCTTACACTTCCGATGGATGTAGGCCACTTTCAAAATCCCCAAGGGCTTCCGTGTGGAATCTCAGACCATTCCCCGGTGTGGGTCAAACTTACCTTCCACCACCCCCAAACAACGTAGCTCCATAGTGATAAACCTGTGACTTGCTAAGATACCCAACATCAAGAAACAATTGACTGAACAGACTGACCACTATTTCACAGAAAACCTTGGGTCGGTAGATTCAGCACAGACAATCTGGGAGGCGTATAAAGCGGTGTTGAAAAGCCATGCGTTAGCACTAAAAATTGGCAATATTCAGCATCACAACGAGCACATCCTTGAAACTGAGAGTGACCTACAACAACTAGAGTCGCTCCATTACTCCACGCCCAGTGAAGCCACAGCACACCGCCTAACTACTAAACGTCTTGAATATAAAGTCCTTGTGCGAGAAAAGGCGAGAACGGGATTACTGTCCACAAGTCACAGAGAGTAAGAGATGGGGGAGAGAGTCGGTAAGATGATGGCTTTGCTTGAGCGTGGGGAACAGGAACACAGATGGGTACCCGAATTATCAACCGATTAGGGCGCAAAAATATCTGATCCATAGGAAATTGCAGATATGTTCGCAGACCATTTGGAGAGGGTATACACGCCCTCTACCTCTTACACGTCGGAAGACTCTGGGCAACTACTGATGGATAGTAATCTGCCCTCTAGGTCAGAAATGGAAAAGGCAGACCGGAAGGCTGATATCACTGATGAGGAACTCTGCAAAGCTATATACAGTGTTCAATCAGGAAAATCGATGGGGCCTAACGGTATCCCGATAGATTTCCTCAAATCCATGGTGGTAAAAATAGCCCCCCACCTTAACCTTATGTATTCAGAAAGCCTGGAGAAGGAGATTTTGCCAAAGAAAAACCAAAGGAAATGATGGACGGAGCGTTGACAATACAAACACTCACCCCCAGTCAACTGATCTGGGTTTAATCCATCGCCGTTCTTTAGCCCACTCTGCGACCCCAGTTCAGACACAGCCATATGCAAATCAGTCTGACCCTGTGCCTCATGGGAACAGTCCAGCCCGAACTGCCAAGCCATGCCTTCCCTGGACCGGAAACAAGCTACCGAGGACCGGTTTCTAGCATTTCAGCCTTCTTCAGCCCGGCTTGCTTGAATCCAGTGGCAAAGTGAGCAAGGGACTCACGTCTGTGCATACCCTGCCAACTTATGGCGAACAAAGAAAAACCAAAGGAAATGATGGACGGAGCGTTGACAATACAAACACTCACCCCCAGTCAACTGATCTGGGTTTAATCCATCACCGTTCTTTAGCCCACTGTGCCACCCCAGTTTAGACATGGCCATATGCAAATCAGTCTAACCCTGTGCCTCATGGGAACAGTCCTGCCCGAACTGCCAAGCCATGCCTTCCCTGGACAGGAAACAAGCTATCGAGGACCGGTTTCTGGCATTTCAGTGATGGATTAAACCCAGATCAGTTGACTGGGGGGTGAGTGTTTGTATTGTCAACGCTCCGTCCATCACCACCTTTGGTTTTTCTTTGTTCGCCCTAAGTTGGCAGGGTATGCTCAGATGTGAGTCCCTTGCTCACTTTGCCACTGGAGTCAAGCAAGCCCGGCTGAAGACGGCTGTAATGCCAGAAAACCGTCCTGGGAAGCTTGATTCCGGTACAGGGAAGACATGGCTTGGCAGTTCGGGCTGGACTGTTCCCATGAGGCATAGGGTCAGACTGATTTGCATATAGCCATGTCTGAACTGGGGTGGCGGAGTGAGCTAAAGAACGGTGATGGATTAAGCCCAGATCAGTTGACTGGGGGGTGAGTGTTTGTATTGTCAACGCTCCGTCCATCACCACCTTTGTTTTTTTTTTTTTTTTTTGTTCGCCCTAAGTTGGCAGGGTATGCTCAGACATGAGTCCCTTGCTCACTTTGCCACTGGAGTCAAGCAAGCCCTGCTGAAGACGGCTGTAATGCCAGAAACCGGTCCTGGGAAGCTTGATTCTGGTCCAGGGAAGACATGGCTTGGCAGTTCGGGCTGGACTGTTCCCATGAGGCACAGGGTCAGACCGATTTGCATATAGCCATGTCTGAACTGGGGTGGCGGAGTGAGCTAAAGAACGGTGATGGATTAAACCCAGATCAGTTGACTGGGGGGTGAGTGTTTGTATTGTCAGCGCTCCGTCCATCACCACCTTTGGTTTTTCGAAGGGCATTTTGCCACCAGATCAAAGACTAGCATCTACAGTAGTCATACGGAAACTCGGGAAGGCAGCAGTTTGTTGCAGATCGTTTAGGCCAATCTCATTAATGAATGCAGAGGCCAAGATCCTGGTGAAATTATTTGCCTTCCATGTGAATGCCGTGTTGCCCTCCCTGGTCCATGTCGACCAATCTGGTTTTGTGACTGGTAGAAACACAGCCTTGAATATTCTCAGGCTAAATAATGTGCTTACGAGGCAACCCTATTTGGAAGAAAACACAGTGATTATGTCCTTAGATGCCTCCATGGCATTTGATTCAACAGAATGGCCATACCTTTTCGAAGTGCTCGCACGCTTTGGATTTGGCCCCAAGTTCATAGCCTGCATTCGCTTGCTGAATACTGACCTGCGTGGACAGGTGCGAGTTAACAATCATACCTGGAGGGAATTTAAGCTATACAGGGGAACTAGGCAGGACTGCAGCTTATCCCCTCTGATGTTCGCGCTTGTTCTTGAGCCGCTGGCGACATGGGTAAGGAGAGACGTCACTTTACAAGGGCTAAAATGGGATGAAGACACTGAGGATAGAATATCACTATACACGGATGATACCCTGGTCTATTTAGCCTCCCCATATGCATCGATTCACAATCTACTCAATATTTTAATAATTTCAGAAAATACTCCGGCTCTGCCATTAACTGGGCAAAATCAGTCCTTTACGTTCTGCATGGCCCCACGCCGAGACTACCCAAGGGATGTAATGTAGAAGTGACCAGGGATTGTTTCACCTACTTGGGGATCTTCATCACACCAGACCTCAAAATCTTTTACGAAAATAATCTCGCCGCCCCCCTGCAGAGATTTAAGGAAGATGTCAGACATTGGAGGTCATTGCCACTATCGTTACTAGGCCGTTTAAAATGCTAGCACTACTAACATTCCTCTAATCACTTCATAACTGCCCATATCCTATCCCAGACTCATATTTTGTTAGCGTGGGGGCAGAGGTTTGTACACTGTTGTGGAATGGAGGGACCCAACGTATCGCCTTAGGGAAATTGATGAAGAGCTGGTATGACGGAGGCATCGCACTCCTAGACCTACGCCTTTATTATTGGGCATCACAATTAGTGGCAACTAACCACTGGTAGTATAGTTCCCTGTTGAACCCAGCATACCACTTGTAGAGATATCAGACTGGAAGGGAAGGATATCCTGGAGCCTTATATACCAAACCCTGCAAGGGGAGAGACCTTGGACCAATACCTCATACGATCTCCATCTAGCTGATAACTAACAAATGCCTGGGTTGGAAGGGGAGGTTGACAAAAGCTATGCCTCTATGGTCCTCTCAAAAACTGGAATTATTATGCTATCAAGCAGGGTTCGACAGGTGGGATACGATAAGGATCTCCACGGTTGTGGACCTCCTAAAAAAAGTTAAATTACTCACATTTAAAGAACTACAAGTGAAATACGAACTGGCGCCCAACAAGATGTTCCGATATTTACAAATCCGACATGCGCTTAATACAGCTGTAACAGACCTGGCATATGTCCAGGACTCATCCCCCCTGGAAGACCAACTTCTGTCTGAGCCCCTCCTTACTAAGGCCATTTCCCTTACTTATAGCAAGCTATGTAATAATGTGCCAGACCCCTTCTTTACTCTTAGAGACAGATGGCAAATATACATAGGACAACTTGATGATGAGGACTGGCAGACCGCCCTGATGTTCCCCGGGGAAGCGGATATTAACCCACGCTTTAAAGTGATTCAATTGAAGATCCTACAAAAGACATACCTTACCGAGGTGACATTAGCCAAGATAGGGGCTCTGCAAGATGCGCTTTGCTTGCGTGGCTGTAACCATGTTGCCACATTTTATGGGACTGCCCCTACATATTACACACCTGGGAGCGAGCTACAGACAAGGTGCAAGAATGACTGGGCAAGCCACTCGTGCTGAAACCCCCACTGGGACACCTGAACATTTGGGAAGCAAATGACCTTACAGAAATAGAATAACAATTCACCACCCTGGGATACACCCTGGTTAAAACAGCCATTGCTATGAAATGGGGAGCTGCAGACAAGCCGGTTTGGTTGGGTGGCGGAAATGAACAAATGTATGGTAGCCGAAAAAGAAGTCTACAAAACAAGAGGTTGCCCTAAGAGGTGGAATAAAAAGTGGGGGGCCTGGAATGCCTATCCGGGAGAACTATGCATCTCACCAACTGTAGAACTTGAAATAACACAAAGGAAATTCATGAAAATGTAATACCTGATTGTATTGTTGCATATTACACAGCATTTCTCCTTTTAAATGATGAACTGTATATCATGATGTCTGTGCATGACGAATGTTCTAAATATTCAATAAAATGTTTTTTTTTAAATTATCACATAAAATAAAAAATACTGCGTTTGCCTAAAAAAAAAATACTTAAATAAACATGGCACTACAATTATAAAGAGATTATTGATAGAGTGCTACTTAGGAGGAAGGAAATTAATAGATTTAATGCCAAGCAAGAGTTTATCTCAAACTTTAATCTGACATTTAAGTAATGTATTTTATCCAGAGGATACATCATTATCAAACAACTCCTCCCCTTCCCCCCCTCCCCCCCCCCCCCGAAACACCCCCTGCTTATCCACAGGAAGATCAAATATAGTGGGAATTAAGAGTCTTTGAAGGGGAAGATAATGGGCACTCAAACCGTTTCAAGATGGTGGTGCCCAAAGAATATGTTCAACTTTGTGAAATCATTTCTGGGTTGAGACCAGATGTAGGAACTGCAAGACTGACGAAAATTGAAGAGGACAAGAAGTCAGAGAACGTCAGAATTCAGGAGGACTGCAAAATCTTGGTGTAAAGGAGGATGATGCAGTAGGTCAGGAGTCAGGCAAGTTGAAGCCAGGTTGTGGGACCATTGAGCAGGAGACCCGAGAGAAGAGAACCAGAAGAGCTGGTGGAAGAAGGTGAGCAGATTAAAGACCCAGGAAGATGCAAACCGCCATGAGATACTGTAGAGGAAGTTGCAGTGAACTCCTGTCACAGCCCTGGACCAGCACTCTAGTTTCAGACAAGTACTCAGGGTGATCTAAAAGGACACTAAAGGTGACAGGGATACACTAACTCCACCATCACCGGCAGTATAAAAGGAAGTGATGAGAAGTACTCAACCCAAAATTAAGAGCTAAACCTATGCAACAGGTGCTGAACCTACCCAACAGCTCATGGTGGTGGCTCTCCTATTAATCTAATTTAGTCACAACAGGGCTGCCACCAATTTTTTTTTTATGTGTTATGTTTTGGATGTGTCCTTTCTGAGAGACGGACTTGTTGAGGTGCAAACCAGAGTGAGGGAATGTAGAAGACTAGAAGGGGAAAGAGAAAAGGGAGATAATTTTTTGACTGAATTTTCTTTTGATATTCTTGTAGAGAGGCTTTTTGGTTTAAGTTAATAGAAGGCAACAGCCTTCACTGTGAAGAAAAAGCAGATGTTTTAGAAATATAATGATCCTTACACCCCAATCAAGGTTTCTCAAAGTAATTGATGTTCAACAGAACAAGATTCTAAAACAATGTGAAAGTACAGGCGGTGATTTACATTTCTGTCATAATGCACATTTCCATTTCTCCCTATTCATCAATATTTGCAGTAGTGCACCTGGAAAACCGAGTCAGACACATGTTTCCTGACATATTACTGCGGTTGTCCTTGATACTTTCACTGGGATGCTATTTTCACTGGACCTATATTTGCGTAGCTAATGAAGCTCCCTAAGCAAACGCACACCTTTTCCTTTTTTTCTCCATGGAGAATTCCCGTTTCCCATGACTTGTCTGGGATTTTCTACTGTGAATGCCCCCATATTTGTGGTAGAGAAATTTGCTGTAGTAAACAGGTTTATGCCTATAAGAATTCATCTGTGAATCTATGGCAAGTGTTAATCAGTTATGTTCTGGCTTGAACTTATGTTTACAGTCGTTCAATGCCTTTATAAATAGGCCACTAATTCTCTATGGCAGCACTGGCACTTTAAGTTGATGACTTCTTGAAACTGCTCATTAAGGGCCTCATTTATAATCCCCTGTGTCCGCCGGAATGTCACTTTTAATGATGTTCCAGCAGTGCACAGTGCAGTGCCATATTGACGAGGCCACATAAAGCCACACTGCGCGGCTCTACATGGCCTTGTAGATATGGTGCACTGTGAGGCAGCGCAAGTCACTGCCTTGCCTCACAGTGAGATGGGGAGAGGTGCCATGTAGCGGCGGCCGGTGCAGGTAAGCAAGGTGGGGAGTTGGGAGGCGACAGACTACAAAATGGGTGAAATATATTAATAAATAAATCCTATTCTGTTGTCTGTCAACTTTCCCTACCCATGCCCAGCCCGGCCTCACCACACTTACCTGCACCGGCCGCGACTGGTCCCATGGACGTTACGGTGGGTTCCCAAGTAGCACCCATGGTTTTTGACACATTCCAGATTTACAATCTTCTGTAAACCTGGAAATGTGTCAAAAGCCTACGCCTCACCAGGGGAAGTGCAAAGAGGAGAATTAACTTTTTTTCTCCTCATCTTTTCCCTCTTTTTATGTGTGCTGCATTCAGCAGCACACAGCACACGTAGAAGGAGGAAATCAACTTAATTGATTGTTTTTGAGCAGGAAGGTGTCCCTTCCTGCACAAAAGCAATAATTCTCACAACGTAGCACGAAGGTGCCTGCATTGGCACACGGCAGCCAATTCTGCGCCAGCACTGGGGAAAAGAACAGGAATGCGCTGTATCTCATAGATACAGAGCAGTCCAGCCCTTTTCTTTTGACGCAGCGCAGCAGGAAGGCACACTGTACTGCCCTAAGCCACAAGTTTGTAAATGAGGCCCTAAATGTCTTCAACTTATATTGAATATATATTTTTTATCAGGCAACTGGGCAATTACAATTTTCCACAGGAAAAAAAACACTCTTTACTCTTGATGTTCAATCTTCATAAATTCCCTTTTCCCGTCAGGAGGGCTTGGATGATGTGGAATTGCTCCTGCTTCAACACAACGACATAAATAGCAACAAAGTGCATTAATGCAGCTACTTGATATTATTTTAAATTAATTCTTTCAGATTTAATCAAATGTATTATTTTCAGTTAATTGGAAACACTATGAGTGGCCACATCATACGCAAATACTTTCATGTATAAATTTGATTATGACCATAAATTTCAAAATCAAAGAGGAAGCACCAAAATGTTCATTTGGAAACGCTATATAGATGACAGTGTGAAACTAGAAAGGAGACAAAGCAGTGATAATGGGATTCTATGAGTCGTTAAACAACAGGAAAGAAAGGATTCAATTCAGCATCAGAGGTGTTATGAACCACCAAACAGTTCCTGGACATTTTAATAACACTAAGTGGTAAAAGATGCATTAGAAATATTTATAATGCACTTGTAGATAGGAAAATATACTTTAACTGCCAAAGCTTTCAGGCTTGCAAAAGAAAGGTTTTGCTTTTTTATGTTAAGGTAAGAAAGTGTTATCAGTCATCAACAACTACTGTGTAATGCTTCATTGGATTTAATTAGTGGGCTAGTGTTATGGAAATTTACAAGTG
Organism: Lissotriton vulgaris; assembly: GCF_964263255.1. Taxonomy (NCBI): domain Eukaryota; kingdom Metazoa; phylum Chordata; class Amphibia; order Caudata; family Salamandridae; genus Lissotriton; species Lissotriton vulgaris. The sequence continues at coordinate 1,122,874,672 of NC_141687.1, forward strand.
GCAAACAAAGTTATTAACTCTGTTAAAAGAACATCTGTTTAAAAGGAAGGGAAAGATCAGACAACGCAGCAAAATGTGTCAATGAAATATCAACTCTGCCAAACAAAATCAAATAGTTATGAAACGCTAGCAAAATATAGAATTCGATCATATGCTCTAAGTGGTTCTAAACAACTGCAGTTCTTTGTGCTCCAAAGACCTCCAAACTTGAACAGTATTTTGATTTGAACAGAAAGACTCTCACTTCAAGGAACCTAACAACAACCATTGCAAAAAAAAGTCACGTGAAACTGCATTTCAAAAAACTGATAAAGGAAGATACAGAACACCATCCACACATGGGAAATGCAATCTGGATTAAGGATCATTTTACATGTGTCAGTCTTTTATTGTTCGGAGAAAAAGGAGGACCCCACACAGTCTTATAAGGGACCGGGGGGAAAACAAGATTGAAAAAATAACAAAGTCCCAATCCAGAGGACAAATGGGATTTGTCCTATTTTAGTGTTGGTACTACGAGTTTATCCTTAAATGAGCATGCCGAGAAATCGACGGGAAAGGCAAAGGTATGGGAGGGCGGGATTTTTGATCTCTATTTTACCACTCTAGATCTAAACCCCGTTCAGGTCGACTGAATCTTTATTGCCTATCATTGAGGAAAGAAAGTGCATCCAATACCAGGTTAGTTTGACTAATAATGGGCTCGACTCTGAAAAACCACATACTACGTCTAAGTTTCAAAGGTTTATTATATATTCAATGATAACTGCAAATACAGGCATCTCAAAATGAGATTCAAAAGATATAGAGGCACTAATACAAACATGTGTTCTCTAAAAGCTCTTAGGCGACCAAAGAAGAACACCAACACTAATTCCAGAATCATCAGGTTTGCAAGAATAGACACACATTGTAATCTATCCGTCATTTACAGAGGAAGGAAGGAATCAGGTTAGGCTGTCCCTACTCTGTGCTGGATGGTATCCCTACTTAACAAAATCCCTACCTATCAAAGGTGTCAGCTGTGAATGACTTCCTAAGAAGTTCACTCACTCTTAGTCTTAGGTGAAAACCTATGATCTCCAGTCATGACCCCTCTCTGCCTACCCATCCGCTCTCTGAAAGGTCCTCAGGCATCTGCTCTCTCTCCACCCAGGGGTGCTGTCCCTAATACAAAACACAATTACTGTTGAAACTCCCATCACAAGACGCCCCTCACGTGGTGTCGGTTCTGGCTTTTTCCATGATGATCTTCCTCTGGGCCTCGTGTTTAGCGTTGACCTTGCTTCTCAGGCTTCTTCTCCAGCATGCTTGATACCCCCGAAACATTCCTGAACCCTCCTCCATGTCTGTACCAGTCTCTTCGAACAGAGCTCTATTCATCCAACTCTTAATTGGAACCCCCCTCGCACCTGCAGACAGACATCCGCAACTTGAATCCCAATTCTCATGGACTTCTAACAGAAGTTTGCAACTTATTTCCAGACACAACTTGGCCTGTACCAGCACGTGCAAATCAGAAAAACCTTTTTATCTCTTCAGGCCTACAACCGTTCTCGCAGAGGTTTTATTCTCTTCAAATCCTTTCGTGAATTAAAATAACATGTTAACTCTTTATTCTTTCATTATGAGGAACACCTCTATGTAATATAAATCTAATGAATAAACAGAATTACTATAACATTAGTGCAATCCATGTCGTGTATAAGTGTACCTTTCCAATCCTCTCTGCCCTGGCCACGAGGCCTGTTCCCTTCTATGCTTTGCAGCATGACATTCCTCCATTAGCAGCTACATAACATGGATCATGATTAATCACGTCTAATAAGAATATATTTTCCACACATTTCTGCGTCAGTCCCACTTCTATATATGTTCTATGTTAACTACACAAGTCTAAGCATAGGTGAATGTATTTTCGACACTTGTAAGCACTTCTATTATGGTTTGCGCGACAGACTTGCACTTATGGTGCACCCATGCATTTTGTTCAGTTTGCGCTCTCTCAGTTCCCCCCTTTGATGACCTCTCGTGGTCATCATCAAAATTTAAACTGAACTAGTTGCAATCCCCCCTCGTTTCCGCATTTCTAGGGCCCTCAGACTCTTGTACTGATTGTTCTGCATGGCAGCTAATCTCCGTTCCTGTTCTCTCCTGGATCTCTCCAACCTGTTTGATCTATACCATTTGTACAGCCTAACCAATCCCCACAACATGATCACACAGATCACTATTATGATGATAGGCTTCAGTATGTACCATACAAAGCTCTTCCCTATGTTGGCGAACCAACCTCCAACTTCACCCATTCCATGACCCACTTTTTCCCAAACATTTACTTTAGTGAGGTCTTCGATTTCTTTGTGGATATTAGTTATGTTCATAATGACTTTCTCAAGAGGTTTTGAATTGTCTGGAATGTAAGTGCAGCATTCCTGGACCTTCAAAGCCTTACAGACTCTGCCCTCTTTGGCTAGCAGAACGTCTAACGCAAGACGGTTCTGAAGCACCATGGCCCTTATCGATTGCATCTCTCCTTCCACCAACATTAAGGACCTAGCAGTACTGGCAGACAATCTGTCTACGACTGTTGCCAGTCTCCTGATTTTGACATCATTGAGGATCAGTCCTAAAAGAGGAAATGCAGCTCCAAATACGTCTCCAACTATTTCTGCATTCCCTAGGTCTCTTCTCCCTCTTGTTGAGACCTTGCCCTCTATGATCTCTAAGTCTTGGGCATGATATATTTTGGGGAAGACAATTGCCAAATAACATGATCCATACCAGTTATCAGGTAGTCTCACGTAGGCATTTCTTCCACATACAAAATATACATTTGGAATCACTTGCATTCCTTTCAAAAAGTCCTTTGTTAGGTGTGGGCGGAAAATCCGTTACGCTCGCGGATTTTGCGGATTTTTGGGAAATTCGCAATCCGCGAGATTTGCGAATTTCCCGCAAAATCCGCAAATTCGCACGCAGCGGATTTTTTTGGCGGCGCGCGGCGTTGGTGATACAATTTTTGCGGCGCGCGGCGTTTATCATCGTTTGCCGAGTTGTTTTTTTCGATAGTTTGCGAGTGCTGCGCCATTTTGGATCTTGCTGTGTGATCCCGCGGGAATTGGCGAGCGCGATTACGTCATCGCGGCTTGCCAGCGATAGTTTGTCAACGCGAGTACGGCGAGATCACGTCTCGCGGTACTTCGCAATTGCGAGATTTGAGATGCGGCGAGCGAAAATATAAATTTGCAATTCTGCACAAGAAATCCACCAGCAAGCAGCATAAACCTTCTAGAAATGATGATTTTTATGTGAATAACTCCTTAGTTTGACATTTGCCTGCAATTTTTTAGCGAGGAGTCCATTTTGGGGAGGGGGGCAGGGGGGTGGGAGGAAGGAAGTGCCCCACAGTCTTCAACTTCCTGTTCCTGTTCAGCAGGCTCCTCCCAGTGCTTTGTCCATCTCCTGGTCACTTTTCATTTGGATGTGGAGCTGGAAGGATTACTTTTTGTGGATGCTGCTGGATCTTTGGATTTGAGGCCTTTTTGACTTTCTTTGGATCACTGTTGGATTAGAAATTTTACAAGTAAGTTTGTTTGGGGCATTACAGTTGCTGCAACTAAAATTTTGGAATTTTCGATTTTTGGGCTGTTTTGGGGCCTTTTGCCCAGGGGTACTCAGTGGTGGGTGGACTGAGTCTTTCTGTGGGTTGTCTTGAACTTAAACATCATGGAGGCCATAGATGAATTGGGATTGTGCTGATTTTTCTGTGTTTTTCGATTTTTGACCTGTTGTTGGGGCCTTGACCAGGGGTAGTGAGTGGTGCATGGGCCTAGTCTTTCTGTGGGCTGTCTTGAACTTAAACATCATGGAGGGCATAGATGGAATGGGATTGTGCTGATTTTTCTGTGTTTTTCGATTTTTGACCTGTTGTTGGGGCCTTGACCAGGGGTAGTGAGTGGTGCATGGGCCTAGTCTTTCTGTGGGCTGTCTTGAACTTAAACATCATGGAGGGCATAGATGGAATGGGATTGTGCTGATTTTTCTGTGTTTTTCGATTTTTGACCTGTTGTTGGGGCCTTGACCAGGGGTAGTGAGTGGTGCATGGGCCTAGTCTTTCTGTGGGGTGTCTTGAATTTAAACATCATGGAGGGCATGGATGGAATGGGATTGTGCTGATTTTGCAGTGTTTTTCGATTTTTGGGGGTGTTCATGGGGAGGGACATGCCATGTGGCTGGTGGCCATTTTGAGTGCAGCTACAGGCACTGGCCATGTGCTGGCAGGCAAGTGGCCATTTTGAATGCAGGCTTTGTTGTTAGGCCTCCAACCATTTTGCCTACTTTTCAACCTTTATTTATGCCCAGGGGTAGTGAGTCTTGCATGGGCCTAGTCTTTCTGTGGGTTGTCTTGAATTTAAACATCATGGAGGCCATGGATGGAATGGGATTGTGCTGATTTTGCAGTGTTTTTCGATTTTTGGGGGTGTTCATGGGGAGGGACATGCCATGTGGCTGGTGGCCATTTTGAGTGCAGCTACAGGCACTGGCCATGTGCTGGCAGGCAAGTGGCCATTTTGAATGCAGGCTTTGTTGTTAGGCCTCCAACCATTTTGCCTACTTTTCAACCTTTATTTATGCCCAGGGGTAGTGAGTCTTGCATGGGCCTAGTCTTTCTGTGGGTTGTCTTGAATTTAAACATTATGGAGGGCATGGATGGATTGGGATTGTGCTGATTTTGCAGTGTTATTCGATTTTTTTGTGCTCTATAACTGAACTGATGTTCCTCTGTCTTCCATTTTTTTTAGGTGCACAAGACTCAAGAGAACCACCAGTGCCAGGAAGAAGTCCTGCAGCGGTGTGTGTGTGCAGCATAACGTCACGCGACGTCACGTCTGGCCTCAGACAACTCTACAATTCGTGCAACTGCGGCCTGCTGTCTGACCTGCTCTGAAGAAGATGGCCCCGCCCCCAAAGAAAGTTCTCCGTAGCTCCTCTAGCAAGAAAGTTGCTAGTAAGGAGCAGAAGAAGCAAGTTACCAAGGAGGCTGGTGTGCCACCCGCCACTTTTTTTGGGAGCAAAAAAAAAAGTACGCCTGCAGCAGCAGGATCTGCTGGGGACCAAGCTGGGAGCAGCACCCCTGCTCCATTGGGTTCAGTGCCTCCACCACCACGCCAACTTAAGTCAAAGCCCTTGAGTGCTTCAGAGGCAGTCAGTGTACTTCTCCAATCACCATCGACCAGTGATGTTGGCTCATCGCAAGAAAGTAGCAGCAATGTCCCTGAATCAACACAGGTTGTTGTAACTCATCTGACAAGTGTTGAACAACCACAGCCGCAACAACAACACCATGTGCAAGTACACGCCCAAGTACATGTGGAAGGAGAGGCAGCAAAAGGAGATGCGCAAGCAAAGGTGCATGGAGGTTCACAAGTGCCCACAATAGTTGTTCCTCCCGAAGTAGGGGCACATTTGGAAATCGACAATGAAGCCGAGGTATCATTGGAAGCCACTCCTCCTGATGATCATTCATTGTCTTCCACATCCCTAGCAAGGAAAAGATCAAGGGGGGTGTCTACATCTTCTTCAAGCCCACCTCGTTCTGATGCAAGTGATCTGTCTTGGGAACCACAACTGCGGTCTGACAGTGAGGCACACCATGATCTGACACCGGTACCTAAGCGTAAAAGGAAGGTCGTCCAAAAACTCAAACCTATGGAGTGTGATGAGGCTCAACAAGAAGTGACAGCTACTGCTGGTGATGAAGCCTCTCACGATGACGACGAGCCAGTCATCACAAAGGTCACTTCAGCCCCACCGGGCATGCAGCAAAGAGACATTTTGACCCTATCCCGAGAAGCTGCTGAGCGTGATGATGATGTCGGCGAGGAGGCAATGGAAATGGAATCATTAGATTTGGAGTTAAGTAGTACACCAAAACCTACCGCTTCCATATTTCTTCCTCGCAAGAAGGTACCCACCTCGTCCTCGACCTCAATTCGTGGTGGTGAAAGTGCAAAACGTACTGAAGTTCGGCAATCCACATCCTCCACTTCATCTGGCATTAGCAGCAGGACCACCACCACCAGTATCGCCGCCTCCTCCGGCCCCCGAAGACATTTCAAGTCTCCAGTTTGGGACTTCTTTAGTGTTTGCCCAAAAAATGAAAACGTAGCCATTTGTAGCATTTGTAAGCTTCGAGTTAGTCGTGGTAAGTTGGGTTCCAACTATGGTACCGGAGGCCAGAGAGGTCATCTTAGGAGAACGCACGATGTCCAATGGTTTGCGCACCTACACACGATCAAGGAAGCCGCAATTGCACGCAATGAAAACGTTGTTTTTTCATCTGGTGATGACGAGGAGGTAGAAGACGATTCAAACACTTCACTTACACCCAGTTCCCCTGTCAGCAGCACACCCCATGGGAGCCACACTAAGAGTGTGGGAGAGAGTGAGACATCAATGCGGAAAAGTTCATCAGCGAGCGTAACTGGGTCGAAGAGATCATCATCATCCCGTAAATCCTTGGTCCAGGGCAACATTAAAAAGATGTTGTTTACAGAAGCGCAATATGAACGCAACCACCCAATGACCCGTCTGTATAACACTAAGCTGGCTAAAATGCTAGCTCTAGACCTTCTCCCTTTTTCTTTTGTAGAAGGGGTTGGTTTTCTAGAATTAGTGACAGCGCTCTGCCCTAAATGGAAGGTTCCTAGCCGGTTCTATTTTGCCCGAGTTGCGGTTCCAGCACTACATGAAGATGTTCTGAAGGTGATTGGGGCAGCTTTGCAGAAGAGTGCTGTTCACACTATACATCTGACAACAGACATGTGGACCAGTGGCGCAGGCGCTGATTACATGTGCATCACTGCACACTGGGTCTCTTTTTCAGGGGCTAAAGCAAAGCTAAACTCAGGTGTTGACACTAACATTGTTTTTAAAGGTGCTCGGAAACATGCAACACTAGCCATGTTTGGTTTGGAGAAACGTCACACAGCAGAAAACATTTTGGATGTCTTTAACACAAAGGTCCTTAACTGTCTGTCCCCACTAAAACGCAAGGTTGGTTATGTTTCCACGGACAATGGCGCCAATATAGTTAAGGCCATGAGGGACGGTTACTATTTCAGAGTGCCGTGTTTGGCGCACTGTATAAACCTGGTTGTCCAAAAATTCTTGGGTAATAAAGGCAGTGCAGCGTACAGTGTATTGGAGACCTGCCGAAAAATGTGCAAGCATTTCAGGCATTCTTTTAAGGCCCGGAAGCAGCTGAGGAGCCTGCTATATCAACGTCAAATGCCAGTGAAAGCACTCATCCAGGAGGTTGTAACACGTTGGAACTCAACCTTCTACATGCTTGAGCGTCTGTATGAGCAGTATACGGAACTCGATCAATATTTCTTGAAAGAGGGTATAGAGGAGCTGAGGATGGGTGGGCCGCAATGGAACATAGTTGAAAGCCTGACACGCATGCTTCGTCCTTTTGAGTTCTTCACGCGTGCAGTCAGCAAGGAGGACTCTAATTTGAGAAAAGCTATCCCATTGTTGTACATGCTGGAGGACCAACTGAAGGAGGTGTGTTCTGTGTTTGGAAAAGATGACAAAAACCAAGACTCTTTGCTTCTGGCTGAGCAATTATTAGAGCTCCTACAAGGTGATGAACGTCTTAAAAAGATCCACTCAGAACAGCATTACATTTGTGCTACTATTCTGGATCCACGCTACAAAAAGGCGCTGGCAGGCCAAGCATTCTTTCCTTTTGATGATGAACATGTTCTAAAGTACAAACGTTGGCTAGCCTTGTCAGCCAAGAAGTTTGAAACAGAACGGCTGGAAATTGAAGGAAATGGCAGTACATCAGCAGGCCATCCCCAGTCAAAACAATCCACTTCTGCACCTGTGGCTGTGGCACAAGTGACCTCTCAGCCGTTAAAGACACCGGCAACCGGATCATCTGCACGAAAGACAACAGAAACATTGGAGGCTGAAGAGGATTGGCTAGCTCTGCGTGGGTTTGGTTCTCAAAAGGTCAGAGGCACAGCAAGAGCTAAGCAAAGTGGAGGAACCTTGGATGAGGACCTTGAGTCGATGGTGAAGGACTATCTGAATGACTCAACAGAGGTCTATGTTAATTCTGACCCATTGGCGTATTGGCATGGGAAAAAAGAATTGTGGCCACAGCTCACCAACCTGGCTTTGAACTACTTGTCTTGCCCACTCGCAAGCGTGTCTTCTGAACGGGTTTTCAGTGCGGCTGGTGGGATTGTAACTCCCAAACGGAGCCGCCTCTCGCCCAAAAATGTGGAGAGGTTAACAATGATCAAGATGAATCAGCACCTCATACCACCAGATTTCAGAGTACGAGAGAGCGTGCCGGATGAAGAGGAGGTGGCCAGCAACATAGATGAGGGAATTTCTACTCTGTCAGGTGACACTGAGCTCTCCCTGCCTGAATTCGCAGAGTATGATGACGAAGCCTTATTCTTATTCCTGGACCGTGATACCGACTTCGAGCCCTGAAAATGAGACAACGAATCAATAACTTTCTTTTTCATCCTTATTCACTTTTATTCCTGTGTGTCTGTCTTTCTTTGTTGTGCACAGTTAATATAATTCAAACTTTAATCAGATAATCACAAAAACAAGCCCATCAGCAGAACTGTCTTCACTTGTTTGCTAATTTATTTGAAGGTGCCGCAGTCTGCATTCCTCAGGTTCACAAGTTCAGAAGAACATGCTCCTCTATCCTCCTCCTCCAGACTCCTATTTCCATCAAAGCAGAGGGCTGGTTTACGCCCAATGAAGAAAGACTCAGCACTTGTGGGGGTGTTGTTCTACCTCTTTGCAGGTGAGTTGACGGGTCTGGGGCCATTGCTGGGAAGCACTAAAAGTGGTTTGGACCAAATCCGAGGCGGAAATTTTTTTGTGTTTTTGATGATTTGCTTGCCTTTGAGGTGCTCTTAGGGGGGGTTCCGTCTGTTTGTGGGTGAGTTTCGTGGTCTGGGAGCATTGCTGGGACACTCTAATCTTGATTGCATTTGCTTTTCAGGAAATCCGTCGTGCCAACCCCGACTTATGGCCTAGCTACGCAGCGCGTTTGGACCGAAGGCCCAGAAATATTGCAAGTATGAGATTTTGCTTTTGGCCTGTTTGGGGGTGTTATGCTTCTTGGCGGGTGGGTTGCCGGGTCTTGGGGCATTCCTGGGAAGGTCTAATACCGGGTAGAAGTGGTTGGGACAAAATCCAGGCCGATTTTTTTTGTGGCTATTTCTGACATTTTGCTCTATGTAGCGTTTTCGGGGGTCCTGTTTGGGGAGCTTCCTGGTGTTTGTGGGTGAGTTTCGTGGTCTGGGAGCACTGCTGGGACACTCTAATCTTGATTGCATTTGCTTTTCAGGAAATCCGTCGTGGCAACCCCGACTTATGGCCTAGCTACGCAGTGCGTTTGGACCGAAGGCCCAGAAATATTGCAAGTATGAGATTTTGCTTTTGGCCTGTTTGGGGGTGTTATGCTTCTTGGCGGGTGGGTTGACGGGTCTTGGGGCATTCCTGGGAAGGTCTAATACCGGGTAGAAGTGGTTGGGACAAAATCCAGGCCGATATTTTTTTTTGCTATTTCTGACATTTTGCTCTATGTAGCGTTTTCGGGGGCCTGTTTGGGGGGCTTCCTGGTGTTTGTGGGTGAGTTTCGTGGTCTGGGAGCACTGCTGGGACACTCTAATCTTGATTGCATTTGCTTTTCAGGAAATCCGTCGTGCCAACCCCGACTTATGGCCTAGCTACGCAGTGCGTTTGGACCGAAGGCCCAGAAATATTGCAAGTATGAGATTTTGCTTTTGGCCTGTTTGGGGGTGTTATGCTTCTTGGCGGGTGGGTTGATGGGTCTTGGGGCATTCCTGGGAAGGTCTAATACCGGGTAGAAGTGGTTGGGACAAAATCCAGGCCGATTTTTTTTTTGGCTATTTCTGACATTTTGCTCTATGTAGCGTTTTCGGGGGCCTGTTTGGGGGGCTTCCTGGTGTTTGTGGGTGAGTTTCGTGGTCTGGGAGCACTGCTGGCTATATATGCTTTACTTTGCAAGAGGTTTGAAGCAAATCCATGGTGGCAGAGGGGACTTAGGGCCTAGCTGCAGAGCGCGCGCGGAGTGATTTGGGAAATTTGTGAAAAATTGACTAAGTCCCCATTTTTGTACTTTTGCTCTTTGGCTGTTTGGGGGTCTTCTACTCGTTTTCTCCTGGGTTGACGGCTCTGGGGCCATTGCTGGGAAGCTCTAATACCGGATAAAAGTGTTTTGGACCAAATCCCAGGCGGAATTTATTTTGTGTTTTTGATGACTTGCTTGCCTTTGAGGTGCTCTTAGGGGGGGTTCCGTCTGTTTGTGGGTGAGTTTCGTGGTCTGGGAGCATTGCTGGGACACTCTAATCTTGATTGCATTTGCTTTTCAGGAAATCCGTCGTGCCAACCCCGACTTATGGCCTAGCTACGCAGCGCGTTTGGACCGAAGGCCCAGAAATATTGCAAGTATGAGATTTTGCTTTTGGCCTGTTTGGGGGTGTTATGCTTCTTGGCGGGTGGGTTGACGGGTCTTGGGGCATTCCTGGGAAGGTCTAATACCGGGTAGAAGTGGTTGGGACAAAATCCAGGCCGATTTTTTTTGTGGCTATTTCTGACATTTTGCTCTATGTAGCGTTTTCGGGGGCCTGTTTGGGGGGCTTCCTGGTGTTTGTGGGTGAGTTTCGTGGTCTGGGAGCACTGCTGGGACACTCTAATCTTGATTGCATTTGCTTTTCAGGAAATCCGTCGTGCCAACCCCGACTTATGGCCTAGCTACGCAGCGCGTTTGGACCGAAGGCCCAGAAATATTGCAAGTATGAGATTTTGCTTTTGGCCTGTTTGGGGGTGTTATGCTTCTTGGCGGGTGGGTTGCCGGGTCTTGGGGCATTCCTGGGAAGGTCTAATACCGGGTAGAAGTGGTTGGGACAAAATCCAGGCCGATTTTTTTTTTGGCTATTTCAGACATTTTGCTCTATGTAGCGTTTTCGGGGGCCTGTTTGGGGGGCTTCCTGGTGTTTGTGGGTGAGTTTCGTGGTCTGGGAGCACTGCTGGCTATATATACTTTACTTTGCAAGAGGTTTGAAGCAAATCCATGGTGGCAGAGGGGACTTAGGGCCTAGCTGCAGAGCGCGCGCGGAGTGATTTGGGAAATTTGTGAAAAATTGACTAAGTCCCCATTTTTGTACTTTTGCTCTTTGGCTGTTTGGGGGTCTTCTACTCGTTTTCTCCTGGGTTGACGGCTCTGGGGCCATTGCTGGGAAGCTCTAATACCGGATAAAAGTGTTTTGGACCAAATCCCAGGCGGAATTTTTTTTGTGTTTTTGATGACTTGCTTGCCTTTGAGGTGCTCTTAGGGGGGGTTCCGTCTGTTTGTGGGTGAGTTTCGTGGTCTGGGAGCATTGCTGGGACACTCTAATCTTGATTGCATTTGCTTTTCAGGAAATCCGTCGTGCCAACCCCTACTTATGGCCTAGCTACGCAGCGCGTTTGGACCGAAGGCCCAGAAATATTGCAAGTATGAGATTTTGCTTTTGGCCTGTTTGGGGGTGTTATGCTTCTTGGCGGGTGGGTTGCCAGGTCTTGGGGCATTCCTGGGAAGGTCTAATACCGGGTAGAAGTGGTTGGGACAAAATCCGCGCGGAAAAGCCTTTAGTTTTGGCACTTTTTGTAACTTAGGGTTCGTTAGGGTTAGCCCTAGCAGCAGGTTTCATGTGTTTCGGGGTGTTCTAGATTTTTCCAACTGAGTTCTGGGGTCTTAGAGCACTCGTGAGAATGTGTAATTTTGGTTGCAAGTCATTTGAAGAAAATCCATGGTGGGAAAGGGGGGATTTGGCATAGTTAAAGAAAGCCTTTGCCACTATTCTTAACTTAGGGTTCGTTAGGGTTAGCAGTATTTCTATTGCATGTGTTTGAGTGGGGGGGATTTCGAGTCTTGGAGTGATGCTGGCTATGGCTACTTTTGCTTGGTTGCTTGCAAGTGGTTTGAATGCAATCCACGGTGGGTAATGGGTAATTAGGAAGGGGGTACTTCGGCCTACTTTTACTTTCAAAGTAAGTTTTGTCACCAGTTTTCTGCTAGGCCTCGTTTTTTGAGATTTGATTGGGGGTCTTCTACATTTTTGCGACTGGCTTTAGTAAGGGTCTGGGTGGGAGCACTGCTAGGAAGATCTAATTTTGTTCTAAAACACAGTTTACAGTACACCTAGCTTGAGGGGCAAGATCCGCTACATTAATTTGCCCATACTTATTTATCCTTCAAAAGGTGACTCAGAGTACGCACTTTCAAAAATATTGTACTGTCTACTAGGAAAATCAAATTGTGACTTTTTGCACTCCACAGCCTACATACCTTATATTTATTTATCAGTGGTGTTGTAATATTATATCACTTCCTGTTTTTCGTTGAATAATTACAGGCCGGGTTTCAGTCTCTGCAATGGGGAAAAAAGGATGGAGTCAGGCTTCACAGTAGCGAGCCACAATTCAGCATCAGGCAGGCAGTGGACAGGGTGTCTTCTGGTGACCAACATCGATGGACGAAGCGTCGGCTGCAATGGAGGAGTGCCGCTAATAGGAGGATTTTTTTTCTGCAGGCAACTTACTTACCACTTCCAACAGGACCACTACAACCACATAGATACAGTATCCCTTGCCTTTTTCTCTGACTGTGACTGCATTTCTTGGCTCTCTCTCGGCTTCTACATTGATCCCTTAACACATCACTTAGTCCACTCCACTATCACATCTGCACCACACATAGTCATTTGTAAGTGCTCCTACGTAATTCGCAAGTCGCAGCACGCCCCAGGCCGTAGAGGACTGGGATGGCCCCAATGATGAAGCATGTCACCAAGGGGCAACCCTGGTGAGTGAGGGGACACCTAGAAAAAAAGCAATTTCTCCTTTTCTATCTACTATACCTTCTGTCAGGTTACGCAGCCCCTAAGCGCCTACCGTACTATGAAACTACATTTCCCATGAGTAGGCGGGAGACTTGCAGGAAGTTTATCTGGGGAACAGACGCGCTTCCTGTTGCGCGTTATTCTGGTTTCTGTTCTGCACCGGCATGAGAGCGGACGCTCTGCATGCTTTTCTATCGTGTCTCCTGTGGACTATCACCTTCCCCCCCCCCCTGAGGCTCAGTGGGGAGCGCTTCCGTGTTCTGTCCTTGGCGGTAGACGGACTTCACGCGTCTTCAGGTAAAGCCGCTCTAAACTCTTCGGCCGCCCGTGCGGTCAGCTGATTACTGCCTGAACGGATTGTTAAGGGAGGTTCTGTGACTGTTTTCTAACAGAATTCTACCTTTGATGAATTCCTGTTTGGTTGAATTGTGTGTGGCGGAGCACAGTGGCGGTCTATACCACGTGTTAGCGTTCACATCGGGGATCGTTTTTGTACTATTAAAACGGAGCGCGGTAGTAAGGACAACTACGCGTCTCCGTTGTATAACTGTGTATTTCAAAGGACCTCCATAACTGGGCATGTAGTGAGGTAACTACAGGCTACCCCAGTTCTCTTTGTGTAGTGCACCGTGGGGTGTGTTGTTGGCAGAATTCAGTGGTGGTCGCAACTACGTTTTTCTGTTTGACCTTCACCAAAGATTCTCTACTGGGTCATTACTTAGAGAGCGCAGTGTTGTAGTTCTTGCTTCCTACACACTACCGTTTCCCTCTTCCTTTTTGTTGGACCATACATCTTTGCTTTGACTATTTGGAACCCCCTTTGTACATTGAGTCCTCTACCATGTTTGTGGTATGTTGTGAGTAGTGGGTTTGATGTCTTAGTATAACGCGAGTGTGTTTGGTGCGACAGGAGTGTGTTCGTTAACTATATGTTTATGTGTTTCTTAGGCCTTCCTCACAGATTGTGGCAGAAGGGCTATAGTATTTCCTATCCAAGGTCATGTTTTCTTGGTGCTCAGGTACTTGTCTACTTCCTTGGTTATTTAGTGAGACTATATGAGAGTACCCTTGTATGTTAGGACAGCACTTCACTGATGCCTGTCTTGTCTTCTGTTACAGGTATCCTTTCCCTGCTGACCCTACCTTTACCCATCCCACATTTTTTATTTTAGTTTGTTATTTTTCTCCCCCGCCTAATGGCTCGAACACCCTTTGTTTACACTTCTGGGTGTTGGTGACATTTGGAGGTGGAACCATATTTGCATCGACTGGATCACGGGGAGTAAACCTGACACCTTCCAGACCAACCCCATTGAGTGTTGTTGTGAATGGATTTATAGTGACCAGCAAGGCTCTCGGGTATCTGGCTACAGAGACCTTATGTTGAATATCGTTATCAATAATTCCACACAGGCCCTGTACTGTCGCATTCTTTCTTTCCACAGTTGTCGAATGTACTACTTACTTTTCACTGACATGCATGCAGTAGTGCATGCACTTTCAAAGATTGATGGATAGGTTTGTACCCAAAGATTTGTTTATGTTCACAATAGTTTGTCTATGCTGTGCTATTTTTTCTTGTCTCCCAAAACCTTTCCCAAAAACCCCCGTACCCATCCATTTTTCAAACCCTAACCCTCTTCCCCCGGGCTGTGTGGTTTTGATTGATGTGTGACTAAATTATTATTACAGCAATAAATCCACACACTTGCTGGGGAGGATAAGGTGATAGCAACAGGCTGGTGAAGAAATCCGAGGATATATTCTTACTCTGCTTGACAAAGAACCATTGCTAATGTGAAAGAACTTCAACCGAATTAGTAGTTATACTTTACCATTTGTTAGGCTACAATGTGGCACTGCTCTACTGTACTTCTGTCACCTGCTATATTCTCAGTTGTACCGTTGAATTGCTCAGGAGGACAAACCAGATTTCATTTTCTTTTTTTTTCATAGGCATGCAACTGCCACTGTGTCACACCACTAGTACCACCGCTATGAGGAAATTTTATCCGACCAAGATTGCCAACCTTATTCGGTGTTTCCCGTGGAGCCAGCCCTGGGTCTAGCCCTACTTTCAAACACAAATTACAGGTAAGATAAGCGTTTGGTGGTTTGGGGGTATAATGGAGTATTAGTACGAGAGACGAGAGACTGAAGGTAGTACTACTAAAGTCCTAGGACTCTTGGATTCACTTCACTTAGTCTGTGAGAGGCACTTAGTGTTGAAAACATTTGGGCATTTACACTTAAAGGAAGAAAATGGAACTAAACTTTCAGGAAAACAGTCAACGTTAAACCCCCACCCACCAGGCAAGCAGTAAAAAACAGGTATGCTCAGATAAAGTTTGAAAAAGTATATTTATATCCCTAACAAAATAATCTCCCGCAAGACCCTCCCTAACCCCAACGATTGTCCTTCAAAAGTCCCCAAAAACCCAACTCCCAATTCCCACCCCCCAAAAGTCTCTAAAAAAGGGGCAAGGGACACTATGGGTGGATGCTGTTAACTTTTTGGGCCAGGGCATCATGCTCCTCGCGGAGCAAGGCGAGCTCCTGCTGAAGGCGGGACACCATCAGGGTAGTGCGGCGCAGGCGTGCCTTCACTGCCTTGCAGGTGCAATGCCTGTGAGAGGCAGCTGTTGGCCTTGCTGCTCGGCGGTGGCGTTTGCCTTTGGCAGCCCGGCTCAGTCTGGGTGGACCACTGTGCTGGGTGGCAGCCCGTGGGGCCATGGAGGCCGATGCAGACGACGTTGTTGTTGTTGTCGACTGCACACTTTCCTCGTCCTCCAGGGCCACCAGCCGCCGATATTCCGCAACAGTGGCCTCGATCCTCCGTTGGCGGGCCGCTCTAGCCAGCTCCTTCCTCCTTGTTCGTTTGGAAGGAGAACCTATATGAAGAAAGAAAGACATAGTCTGTAACCAATGCTCTTTAAGATTAACTCAATCATTCAGCAGAAATTTGTGTTGCAGTACAACTAGCAACTTGCAAGCACATTACATAACTATTGAGGCCAGTATCTATCTAACCTCACACTTCTTCATCCTTGCTCTAACATTAGTGGGAGTTTAAGGAACAAATTCTACGAGCACTGTGGACTTCCATTGGAGTCGACTATGAAAGTACACCAGTCTTATTCTTCTTCTTATCTCTTGTTTTGGAAAATTGGTACGTTATTTTCTGCAAGCCGGCATAATGCCAGCGCAGTAAACTTGCACCCGAGAAAAAGAGACGCACGCCATGAGGAGTGACCTAGACTTGCGTTGCCGTTGCGTTACTGTACCCGTCCAGTACATGCAGGTGGTGAAGATCTTACTTTTCTATTACGGGTGGCACTGAGAATACTCTGTTACAACTCAAGGGCTACTGCTTAATTAATTTAACTTTCACCCTACAGTGGAAATGAGTACTAGAAATGGAAAATTGAAGAAGATAAATAATCTGATTATCTATCACTTCACATGGGATGTTTTTGCTTATATATGGGATGACTTTAGGTGCTTTGCTTTTTATTGAGTGACCAGTGATACATCCACACATGAATGACTGAGTACTACTAAACTTATTAAGAGAGGTAGGGAGTGGCCACCATAATAACCGGATCTATGCAGTGCTTGCAATACAAACTACTGCTACTATTTATGGTAGTATTTGGACAAAATTAAAAGTTCTTTTCCTTGCCTTTCCTACACTGGAACGGACGTGCGGGTGCAGTGTTACATGCTCTTCAAAGTTACACTTAGTTCATCCACTGACCGTCTACTCTCTCTAGATCATGGGTACTCACAAACTTTCTCTCAGGGGCTACATTTACAGTGTAGTTTGGGGCCGAGGGCCGCACTGGTGGGGGCGGAGTCAGAGGGGGCGGGGCTAAAGCAAAACGATAACTTGTGACCATGAGGTTGCACACAGGTCCCTGCAGCAGATGCCCTCATCCACTGAGCCACCAGACCCAGCATTTACATACATCTCTCTCCCTCCTGCTCTCCCTCCTGCCCTCCCTCCATCTCTCTCTCCCTCCTGCCCTCCCTCTCCCTCCCCCTCTGTCATCTCACTGTGTGTGTGTCTATCTGTGTCAGCCTTCAGCCCGGGTTGAGACCGCTTCCTCAACGCGCACACACAGACAACAACACCAAAGTACTTAACAGGTCTTTAAAAGACCATTAACATATTATTGAGGCTTTGTTTGTTGTAGCGCCCCTGCTTCTCCACCCTGACAATCACTGCTTGCCCGGCCCCACAGAGCAGAGGCTTTGTTCTATTTCACCTCTTTGTGGCCTTGCATCTCCACTCTGCTCTGTGGGGGCCGGGGGAGCAGTGATTGTCAGAGTGGAGATGCAGGGGCGCTAACAGGTGAAATACAAAAAAGCCTCTGCTCTGTGGGGGCCGGGGGAGCAGTGATTGTCTGCAAGGTCTGTGCACCGCCAAGGAAGGCTTGCCGGGCCACCACCGGCCCGCGGGCCGTACTAGGAGTACCCCTGCTCTAGATACACATATGCTATCTAAGAGTCAGATAGTAGCATGATCCAGGTATATGGACACATACAGTTTCTGTGTCACCCACCCAGGCTGTTGTCCTTCCACCCATCATTGCTTCATCATTCACCCAGCCATGCATCTCATATTCTTGCCTTCCCAGCTAGTCTTCAATCTCAATAAGTAAGGAATATATAAGAGCTTACCTCTGGCCGCCACCACCACCGTCTCAACTCTCACAGCCGCCGCCTCCTCCCCTGAAGAATCGCCCTCCGCCTCCGTGTCGAGCACCACCACCTCCACACTGGCCCCGCCACCAGATGTTCCACCTACAAAGTACATTTAAGAATGTTAGAATAAAGCACTCACTAGTCACTAGTCTTTGGTCTAGGAATGAAGACATGTGAAAACAATGTAATTTGTGACTGTCTACGTTAAAGTTAAAAAAAATGTCCCTTTTTCCAGGGAAGGTTGTCTTGCTGCACTTTTTGGCACAACTGATGAAGGCTGTTTTTTTAACACGCACCATTTTTCTCCACACAGACAGAAGATGAACTTCTAACAACAAGATCAAGTTGAAACCAGGTGAGAGCTCGGCTCGACCACAAGAAATGTCTTCAATTAATCGTCAGCACTAACCACTTTTCCATTATCAGTTAAACGTTTAGTTTTATTATGACTTCATTTTAATAAATGTGTTTACTTTTAATAAAGCTTTTAAACTTAAATACAATCTGTGTTTTTTGGTCCAGACTAGAGTGACTGAGCGAAAGGTTTTGCAATTTTTGCAAGCATGAGTCCAGATAGAACACTTCAAAAGACATTATGGACAATCCCAGAGGACTGCACTAAGTTGATAGAGCTATTGCTGACTAGAATCATGGGAGTTTCGCCAACCGTGCAATCTTAGTTAGCTACACAGACAGACTAATAAGAATAATCTAGTAATACCACAGGGAGTCATAGTAGAGGCAGGATAAGAATTTAGACACAGTCTACAAGAAGAGCAAAGACAATTTTGAAAAAAGTCAAATGAGGAACGCTAGGAAAAATAGGTACTAGTCTAAAATGAAAACTTACTGGGGCCAGCAGAGGAGCCCTCGCCTGCCCGATCCTGGCCCTGTTGAACAGCATCCGCCGCCTGCTGCTCCTGTGTCCTCCTCTCGCCCCTGGGGGGAGCTGACGTACAACATGAAAGAAAGAACAGAAAACATGGATGATTGTTGCTTGTCAATGTCAACCAAATCAAACATTTCAAAAGAACAATAACAAAATATTTCCGCGAAATTATATTGATTATGGTTACTTTTCATTTATTTGCGGACCTGTGACTTCGAAAGTCACGTAACTCACTAAACAAAGTACTGAAACGTTCACCTAGGACTGGCAGGCAGCAGTCCGCAGGCAAGACGCAAAGTGACAGACAAACTCCATTGTGATTTCAGTCAGATCAGTGACAACACTAACAGTTGCCTGCTACATTACCAGTCATTTAAATAGTCAAACTATCAATCCACCGCCACTATTTTTCTTATTGTCAGGGGTACAAAGGAAGGGGCAGATTTAAGCCCTTGCGGCTCTTTTGCGCCGTTCTTGCGTGACTTTTGTGACGCAGCAGCTAAACAAAAAAGGGCGCCATGGTGCGGCGTATAATATTATAACAACGTGACGCATTTGGGAGATGCATCCCGTTATAAAGCCCTGCGCCATCAGGGGGCGTTCCGGCGCAAGGGAGGGCATTCCTGCGCTGGAACACATCCTAATAGTGGCTGAGGGAAATCTACAAAATATCAATCAGTCACCTTTAGGACAATGATGCGTCACACAAACCCTGCACCTGCTTGAAGCAGACGTACGGCTTGACCCAGCATTGGGGAGATAGGGTACCCCAGAGCATTGATGGAGCTGCGCCATCGTTGCGACGCAACTCCAGCAGTAAAGCTTCGGTGACGTTTTGGGCCCATGGTGCGCCGCATTGCAAATACGGCGCACCATGTTTGGTGGTGGTAGCGGGCCGCACAATTAATGGCGCATCCCTGCTACTTTGCAGGGATGCGACGGTAATTGCAATTCTGCCCCTTAGGGGCATACTTACTTACGCGTTCTGGCGCATCTCCAGAGATGCGCCAGATCAAATGCGTCACGCAAAACTACCCTTGCGACACGGCAGATGTGCCTCATTTACAATGCGGCACGCCCTGGCGCAAGGGTAGGCACTTGCGTGACGCATCTCGTCACGTATGAGCGGCGCATCGCTGGAGTCACGTCGCCAACGCAATGCAACTCCAGTAATGCTCAGGGCCACCCAATACTTAACATGCTGTGTCAGTCCTTTCGCCTGCTTCGAGCAGACATAAGGAATTGAATTGACGTAGCAGCGTCGCAGAAGTGCCTGCGTTAAATCTTGTACATTTCACGCAGGCAATTTTGCGAGGCGCACAGCCGCTGGACCGCCCACCCTGCGTACTAGGAACGCACCCATTGTGGTGCAGGCCCATGGCTTTATAACGTGACGCATCTCCCTAGATGCGTCATGCTGTAAATGACTCGCAGGGATGCGGCACGTTTACGCCGCTGTTGCGTCACGCAAGGCAACGTAAACGTGGCGCAAGGGGCTTGTAAATGTAATCTGCCCCCTAGTGTCTAGCATTACGCAGTTCTGTAAAGTACACTCATACATAATAGTTACTCAGGCCAATGAGACCACGAAATAGAAAACAAATAAGCATAGTAGCAACGCCACTGAGAAGGAGAGCAGTGCACCTGAAATGCACAGAAGATTTTGAAATATAATTTAACTACAATGTAATCGTCATCAGCGGCATTATTGGCTTGCTCCATGTAAAAAACAAATATTTGCAATACAACAACACAGAGCAGGAGAAAACATCATAGTAGTGAGTGATTAAATGGCTACTACTACTCACCAAGCCCGGGGATCTCCAAGCCGAGCTGGTCCAGCAGGTCGCGCTCGCGGTCCAGGAGGTCCGTCCAGCGATGGGTGACCTGGCTGTAGGTGCGCTGGACCCCGTAGAGGTGGGATATGGCCCAGCACACCTTCTCCCACCGCTTCCGGCGCTCCCGCATGTTGTAGCCGCCGGCCGCGATCCTGCCGCCTCCCGCGATGGTCCTGGGCAGGCGGCGCTGGACGAAGTAGACCAGCGCGCCCACTTCCTCCGGGCTGAATATCTCCCGTCGCGTCACCTGCTCCCCCCTCAATCTCCCGCATGCTGTCCTGCCACTGGGTCCAGCACTACTCCCCGCCGCCGCTGCGGCCCTCAAGTGCCTGGGCAGCTTCACGGCGCCTGGCTTGACCATGGTCTGGGCAGGTAAGGTAGGAAGAAGTAGAAAATTAAGAAAGAATAGGATAGGGAAATAGAAAAGAAAAGAGTTTAAAAAAGTAGTTTAAAAGTAAAGAAAAATAGCAGAAAAGACAAAAATATACAGCTAGGAAAAGAGAGGGATAGATAAGAAGCAAAATCGTAAAAAAAAAACTGAAAACAAGCAAAGGATGGCAAAGATACCAAGAGGATTAAACACCATGCCCAGACACAGGAAATGAATGAAAAACAAGATGGCCGGCGCCCGTTCACGAGCGCGAAAGTAAGTTCGCGCGAGATTTTCCTCGCGATCTCGTGCGAACCTCTAGATTTCCCGCGCGATCTCGTGCGAACCTCTACTCGCAATGCGCTTACTGCGCGAGATTATACATAGCGGGCGGAAACGGAAATACGTCACGCAAACAAAATGGCCGCGCCCGTACTCGACCTTGGGGTAAATTCGCGTGTTGCGCTGCAAGCGGCTCGCGAATACTGCAAAAAAACTCGCGAAACAACAAGCAGCAAAAAAATAAAATGCTCATTCGCACGAATTGGCGGCTTCCGCGGTCGGTTTCGCACGACGCCGCGCCCCGCGAATAGCGCGAAAAAAACCGAAAAATATTTTCAGCAAAAGCAAAAGCAATGAGCAGGTGCAAAAGGTCAACCTCATGATTTGTAACGATTCTTTGTAGTGCTTCCTGAGGGGGCCCTCCAGAATTCGGTTGCCTGCTTGCAACTATTGTGTGACCCTGCTCTGACCTTAACTGTATGCCACAAAGGTCCTGATTTACAGCTAAAGGAGCAGACAAGCAGGTGCCAGGCTGGAACTTTAAATTCTTTCAGTGACACATTAATTAGCCCCTAATTCATTATTGTCAGTTGGGGCAGGGCAGGTGTTGTTAATAAACTAACCCCAAATTAATTCATGTCAGTTCAAGCAGGGCAGGTGGGCTTGCTTTTCCCCCCCATCTTCTACAGTGATGATGAACCAGAGGGTGGCATTGATGTAACAGAGGGTGGCATGGGTCAAAGAGAGGGTGCCAGTGGTAAAACAGAGGGTGCTGGGAGGCTGTGATGATGAACCAGACGTAGAAACAACATAGTCGCGACCGTTGCGAGCCGACAAGTAAGTTCGCAATTGCGAACTAGTACCAAATCCTCGCGAACTGGCAGAAACAATTGCGAACACACAAAAAAAAAAAAATCCGCAAATTCGCGGGAATTCGCGGATTTTGCGGATTGCGAGTTCGCAAATCCGCAAAATTCGCGAACGCGAGATCCGCAAAATTCGCCCATGCTTATCCTTTGTGTAATATTCTAATCTAAAAGCATGTTCACAACTGACCTCCCCTACGAATACATTTTCGTAGTACGTTTTACTTCTGTGAAGGCATAACTTCCCTTTCTGCGTTCGATCCAAAGCTATTGGACCACTACTACCCTTCCTTTTGTGTGCTTTCTCCTCTTCGGTCCAATCTGTCTTCCACTGTCCTGATTTTTTCAGAATCTTTTGCCTTCTATAACGATCATCCACTTGCCCTATAAACTTCTTCTCGACTTCTGACACTTTGCAAGTCAGGTTGTTTCTGCGGGCATGTGAAGTATCTAAAGTATCCCAAGGAATGAAGAACTTTGCCAATCTGTCTTCACTCTTATAGTAGTCCCACTTATTCATTTGCTTGTAATTTGGGACTTCTGGTAACACTGAATCGTAATTAGAAAAATAATATTCAAAACTATCTCTTCCGTAAAATATGCTAAGCAATAAGCTACATGTAATGCCATAAGTCAGGGGGAGGTGATGATATCTAATGCCTTCATCTACGGATGCAGGCAGTTGCATACACACATAACAGTCCTTGACCTCCATGGCATCGACATATTCATATAACAGTTTGGCATAAGCATTTGACCTATAGTCGCCCTGGGACTCATCCATATGTAGCCTATGGGCTTCTGCTGCTAATAACGCTTTCTCCTGTGTTGTTTCCCCTTTCTTACCAGCAGCAGTGGGTTTTGGTGTCACTACAGATTTCTCGTCTGCTACCCTTGCCTCGCTCTCGTGTCCCATTACATATGATACAGTCACTACTAAAGCTATAAGAAGTATCACTCCCACTATTAGTGTGCCTATTATACATTTGGCTCTGCGGTTCGGATTACCGGCCTCCATGTTCTTCAGACAGTATGATTCCTTTCTCTTTTTCGACACAAGTTCTTTCTCTTTGAGTTCCTTTACAGTCTCTTGATCCTTCAGTCTTTAGAACCACACAATCGGAAGCTGGCAATCTCTTTTTGCAAAGTCTTTTTGAACTTCAACACAGACAACCCTAGCCCTTCTCCGTCAACTTAAAGGAAAAGTCCCTAAGTGTTCTCTCCTTCCACTAGGCGCTAGGTTATCTTCTCACTCTCATTTATTTACAAAGTCTTCAAGCATCTACGATGAGGCTTGAACCTGCGGCTTGGATAGCATAGTTCAATATTTCCAAACGAAGAATGTGCTCTTCATGACTGGTTATCGTTGTTCCGAAGTCGGGGAATTGTAATTCGGTGAAGAACATGTGCTTTAACTTGCTTAGGTAGGGAGGGTTGGGGATTTTGAACGTTAGTGACCCTTCTGTTTTGACTCCAGGCACCAACAGCTGTACTTCTACTGTGATGATGGGTTCAGTGCTGGTCACTATCACCGCCCTTATTCTCCCTGTGGCTCGTTCCCAAGACATCTGTCGCCAGGTATGTCCACTCAGGAGTGGCGTATCTTCTGTTAGGCACACGTACTCTCCTTGACCTTCTTAGATCTTCTGCTTCAGAGCCCAGAGCGCCTTCGTCCAGGTCTGAGTCTTCGGATATTGGAGCAAGGGTTCTCTCTGGAGTTGACCTCAGGCTTTACCTTCTCCTTTGCGGCCAGCTGGCCTCTCCACGCCTTGCCCTCCTGCTCCTTGACCTCCTGCTTTGCTCGTGCTCACTTTCAGCTTGGCCAGAGTCTGATTCGTACTCCCAGCTACTTCCTCCTTCTGTAGCGTCGTCGGTTTCACTATTGTACTGACCGTCCTCAGCCTGGTCAGTCACGCTCCCAGCTTCTTCCGGCACCTCTACAGCTTGGCTGGCCCCCTCTATGGCTTCTCTGTCCGCAGCTGGACTTACATCCGAGAGAGGAGCTGTTTCTTCCAGAGGTGCTGGAACTCTCCGCGTATTGGACGCGTGGATCCAGTTGGGCAGTCCTCCCACTTTCACAGCAGTGTTCGAGGTTAGGATGATCTGGTAGGGCCCACGCCACCGGACATCTAGGCAGCTCCTTCTGACGTGCTTTTTGACCAGTACCCAGTCTCCAGGGCACAGGTCATGACACAAGTCCTGACACGACGGGACCTCGGCAGCCTGCACCTGAAGGGACACAGAATGAATGGCATCAGACAGACCCTTACAATAGTCCAGGATCATATCATCTGTGATATTTAACAATGCTGCAGTTGGTACTGATGGCAATTTCATTGCCCTCCCCATTAACACTTCGTGTGGTGATAGTCCCGTTCTTCTGTCTGGGGTACTACGGATACTCATGAGAACTAGTGGCAGGGCATCAGGCCAACTCAGAGACGTTGATGAACACATTTTGGCAATTCGGGACTTTATGGTGCCGTTTATCTGCTCCACAATTCCCGAAGCTTCTGGTCGATAGCTACAATGCAGTTTCTGGTCTATGTTCAGGGCTGCACAAATCATCTTCACAAGCTCGCTGTTGAAATGTGTTCCCCTATCTGATTCCAAAGAGGCCGGTACCCCGAAGCGCGGAATGAGTTCCCTAAGCAATAACTTGGCTACTGTGAGGGTGTCACACCTGCATGTAGGGTATGCCTCGACCCATCTGGAAAATATGCAAACAACCACCAGGACGTATCGAAGGCGGTTGCACCTTGGCATTTCAATGAAATCCAGTTGCATTCGATTGAATGGACCTCCAGACCTCCCTATGTGACTCAATGCAACTGGTGTTCTTTTCCCTATGTTCAACTGCTGACAGGTCACACAACGCTGGCACACTGCTTCTGCTGCTACTCTAAACTTGGGGTTGTACCAGGTTTGTCTGAATACTCTCAGCATAGCGTCTCTCCCTAGGTGTACTGGACCATGTATTTGTCTTGCCATTGGGCTCACCAACTCATTTGGCAACACTGCCCTTCCGTCTGCTGAAACCCAAAAGTTCGCTTCGCCCACCACACATCCTGCAGTTTCCCATGTTCTTTTCTCAAAATCTGGTGCATTTTCTTGTGCACATTTTAACTCGTCCCAAGTATCTACAGTTTCCAATATCATAGCTAGTTCAGTCCTTACATTTATTCCACCCACTTCCACCTCCGTGAAAGAGTACCCTTGTTCGGCACAATAACGTGCAACTTCGTCGGCATACCTATTGCCCTGTGACACAAAGTCTGTGTTCCTGGTATGTGCGGTACATTTCACAACGGCAATAGCTGCCGGACATTGCAAGGCTTCCAACAACGAGCGTACAAACTCTCCATTTCGAATGGGTGAGCCTGAAGAGGTCATGTAACCCCTTTGAGACCACAATTGCCAGTAATCATGAACTACCCCAAAACCATATTGGCTATCGGTGTATATGGTGACTCGAATTTGGTTGCTTGCCAGGCAGGCATGCGTCAATGCAACAATTTCAGCTACCTGAGCGGAGTGTACCCCTTCCAGGCAGGCGGCTTCCACTACTCCAGTAATTGTACAAACAGCATAAGCTGCTCTCAACTGACCAACATCGTCTCTTACACATGAGCCATCAACAAAGAAAACTTCATCAGGGTCAGTCAGTGGCTCATCCACGATGTCGGGTCTCGGTTTGGTGCATAGTTCAGTCACATCAAGGCAATCGTGATCTGTACATACATCATCGTCAATGTCACTTGGGAGTGGCATCAACGTAGCAGGGTTCAAAACAGAGCATCTCTTGAGGGTCACGTTCTCTGCAGCAAGAATGACTTGCTCATAGCGCGTGAGCCTGCTATTGGTCAGATGCTGTGTTTTGGTCCTGGTCATCAACAGTTCAACAGAATGTGGCACATACACCTCTAACTGATGCCCCATCACTATGTTCTCACACCTCTCAATGCTGACACCCGTTGCAGCAACGGATTTGAGACATCCGGGCAACGCTGCGGCTGCTGGGTCTAAGGTAGCCGAAAAATAGGCGACTGGTCTACGGGCATTCCCATGGATTTGGACCAGGACTGACAAAGCGCAACCCTCTCTTTCACAACAGTAAAGCAAGAATGTTTTATCGTAATCTGGCATTCCCAGAGCGGGAGCACGACACAGGTCCTCTCTCAGCTGCAGGAACGCCATCAAACAGTCTTTGTCCCATGGCACCGGATCACTCACCTCCTTGTGCGTCAGTTTTTGCAAGGGTTTTGCTTTCAGTGAAAAGTTCGCTATCCACTGTCGGCAATACCCCACCATCCCTAGGAACATCCTGACCTCTCTCTGTGTTTTAGGCGCGTTCATTTTCATGATCGCCTCTATTCTGTCTGGTGACACCTTCCGTTTTCCTTTTTCAATTCTGTGCCCCAAATACTGCACTTCCGTCAGGCAGTACTGCAATTTGCTCGGGGACACCTTGTGCCCGTTTGCAGCTAGGTGATTTAGCAGAGCAATGGAGTCCTCCCTGCAAGCTTCTTCAGTTTCTGACGCAACAAGTAGGTCGTCTATGTACTGGACCAGAACCGAATTCTGGGGCAGCACTAGACTTTCAAGATTTTTCTTCAAAAGCTGATTAAAAATCGATGGGCTCTCTGTATACCCCTGTGGGATACGACACCATGTTAATACGCGACCTTCCAGCTTAAAAGCGCAAAGAAAGTGGCTATCCTCGTCCAAAGGGATCGAAAAGAAAGCCTGGCAAAGGTCTATCACTGTGAACCATTCGGCTTGGAACGGTATCTGAAACAATATCACTGATGGATTCGGTGCCACTGGACAACATGAGACAACTATGTTATTGATTTTTCGAAGGTCCTGCACTATTCTGAATTTCCCACTTGGTTTCTGCAAACCCATAATCGGGGAGTTACACGGACTACCCACGATTTCTTTCAGTATCCCCTGCTTAATCATGGATCGATCACGGGTTTTATACCTGCAATCGTTTCTGGGGTCAATTTATATTGGGGTGTTCTCGGAAACTCAGCATTCGGTTTTACTATTATTTTCACTGGGTCCACTCCCTTGACTAGTCCAATCTCTTCCCCAGTGAAATCCCACACTTCTGGTGTCACGGTCTCCCTTAGGTCCCACGGGAGCTCATCCACTGTCAAAGTGGGATACAGCTCCACACACGTTCTTGAGTTTGCGACCTTAAAGTCAGCGTCATTGTCATTAGTCAGTACCTCCACTCCCTGCGGTGTGCAGTATATTGTACAATTTAACTTGCACAATAAATCCCTTCCCAATAGACACACAGGACTAGAATCACAAACCACAAACTGATGCTCATCGCTGTATTTCCCTATTTTCACTAGCACTGGTTCGGTCAATGGGCTTGTCATTCTCTTGTTTGCGACCCCCACCACTTGATTCGTTTCTCCTGACATTGGCAGGCCTGGAACTACGGCTGATCTTATTGTGGATCGAGTGGCCCCTGTGTCTACTAAGAAAGTCGTGGGACACCCTGCCACTTCGGCCTCAACGTATGGTCCCCTTTGGTCCACGTCTAAGACTGCCCCGAGGGTACAGTCTTCTCCCTCCACTCTCTGTCCTGTTAGGGGATCAACGTAGTAACACTCTTCTCCTCCTACGAAAAGAGGCATCTGTCTATAGGTCTTTCCCACTGTCCCTATTCTGGGTGGTTGAGGGAACTGGGCTCGTGGAGCTGGGGTCCCCCCTTTGACCACCTTTCCTTGGTATCCTGTTGCCCCTTTTCCTGGAGTGTTTTGAACCTCTTCCTCCTCTATCTCTAGCTCTCCAATTTCAACGTTGTAGGGACACTCGCATTTCCAATGTCCCACCTCGTTACATTGATGGCACCGGGTCGTCTTTTTCAATGTCGCAATGTCTACCCTGGGTCTTGAGTTAGAGTTCTCCTCATTACCCTTGTTCTGGTTATTCTGTCTCCTGCCCACGGTCCCTGTTCCCTGTTGCTGTTGTCCACCCTTACCCGCTGACTGCATCTGTACCACCATCAGTTTTTCTTTTAGCTTTTTGGCTTTTGAATCTATCTCATCACTGCAGTACCTAGCATATCTCAGAATTTCGTCTAAAGGTTTATTTTGCCAACAAATCAAGTGTTGCTGAATCATTAAACAAATATCCGGTCTTAAACCCAAAACAAATTTAGACACAAACTGCCCTATGTCTTTAGGATCCATTACGTCCAACCCGCTATATTGTTTAAACGCCTTCAGCAATCTCTCATAATATTCATGAACTGTCTCCTTTGGTTCCTGCCTAGTTCGATCTATTTTGACCCAATCTATGTCCTGCATTGGCACCTTTTCCTTCAGCCAAGTCATCACTCTCTCATATTTTGTCATTACTGTCTCTGACGGTCCATTAGTCCGTGCATCTCTCTCTGGTTCTGCTGTGGGCCATTCAGCACTAACCTTACATGCTGACCACAAGTCTCCTGGCACCACAATGTCAAACAGGGTGTTCAGGTCAACCCATAGTACTTTGGAGATTTTTACGAACCTCTCTACCTGCTTGTACCATTCCACAGGGTTCTCTCTCAATTTAGGGAAGGAATTGGTAAAGGCAGCTAAGTCCCCCCTACTCCAGGGCACATGCACATAGCTCCCGTTTGCAACTTCCCGCAAAGGGTATGCCTCTATCTTCTGCAGCCCTCCCTCTGGGGACATCCCAAGTGTGCTTCTCCTGACGGTCCCTTTCTTGGACCATCTTTCTTCCCATTTATCCAGCGCTCTCCATGTCCTTATTCCAGTGATCAATTCCCTTATGTGTGTTTTTAATCCTATTGTTCTTCTCTCATCTAGGTCCTGATCTGAATAATGTAGCCAGTGGTTACCCTGCAATGCTTTGGTCCTTGACAGGTCTACCATGTATTTTCCTGCCAGTTCGACTAATTTCTCATGTGCTGCTCTCGCTTTCCGAGTGATGTCCTTTGCCATGAACAGTACTTCCTCCTGCTCGTACATGTCCATTCTCTCCAAAGGCAAAGTACCATCTACCATGTCATCCAGGTCTGATCTTAAACTGGTGACATCAAGTCTCTTTGCTTTTATCTCGGCTCGCAGTATGTCTTTCTTAGGGTGTTCATTGGTATCTCTCCCATCCCAGCTCCGAGTCCTACGCCTAGGCTCAGGGGTGTTAAGGAGAGTCCTCCCTTGTTCCCATCTTTCTAAATCCCATGCTCGGCCATCTTCCCTTGGAGGGTGGTGAAACACTGCCCTGCTTCCCCCAGCTTCATTTTGTCCATTCTGCCTGTTTTCCTTAGCCCCATGGTAGGATTCTCAGCTGTTCTCCACCCTGTCGCTATTCCCTCGTTGCCTAGTGTCACTCAGTATCTGGTAAGCTCCTTCTCGGCTCCCCATGTCCCCGGTATTCCGTTCATGTCCGTGATCACAGGGGTCATGGCGAGACCTCTCGCAACTCTCGTTTTGTCCACTATTGCAAGATGCATAGTGAGTGCACTTAAAGCTGTTCCTGTACTCCTGCGTTCTCCTATCCCCTTCGCTGTGAATGGGACGGGACACCCCCCCACACTCCGGGCTCCTGTTTTCCAATACTGGTCCACCTCCACTCCTGGTACGACAAGTATCTCCTTTACTTTCTTGACTCCTCCCGTCCCACTCCGGACTGCTTTCCTCAGCCCCGCAGTGAGTCCGGATCCTGCTATCTTGGCTTTCCCTTTCAGCTTCCGCTGCTATCAGGCTCTTGTGAGCCTCTACTGCCGCATCCCATTCCTTCAGGTACTCTCTTAACTCCTGGAAGGATTTCGGCTCTGATCCCCTCAGATCCACCGGCCATCTCGGGCCCCCCTGATCTCTTGTGGGATCTACTGCTGTATGTACTGGGGTGCTCCAATCCCTTGGTCCTGGCAGCTGTCTTGGGGAATTGATCATATCGTTCCTCCTCGCCATTTCTGCTCTCTCCCTGTCCAATCGTACCTGTTCCTCCCCTCTGGCTCTCACTGGGTCATAGATCGATACTATAGGACCTATAGTAACAGGTACTTGCAGGGCGTCTGGTAGTGCATAGGATGTGGCACGCTCCGTTTCTGGCGCCTTTTGTACCACAAACCTTCCGACTACCTTCTGCACCGGACTAGGTTGAGGCAATTCTTTACTTGCAGTGGGATCCAATCTGTGCTAGGAAGCCGGTCTATACTCCCCTATGCCAGCCCCCCCTTCTCTGCTGGGCTCGGCATTTTCTGTCTCTCTATTGTACGGAGGTGGCCTATCTGTTAGCAACCTATTTATCAGGCTGTCCTCTGTCTCGCTCTCATCATCTTCCTCTAATGGGCTCCTGTTTTCCGCCACCTCTATCACTGGGTACAGTTTGTTTACTTCAAGGTTATGCACTCTCCATCTTTTAGCATCCGCATCCCATTTGGCATCCTGCACTGCTCTTACCGATCGTTTCACCCTTTCTTGACGCCTGTTCTGGTTTCTATCGTGCGCAGCCCTAATCCATGCATTGAGGGCTTCAAACTGGGTCGGTCTAGGCAGAGGTCTCATTGAGGTCATAACTGCTTTTAACCGATGTAATACCTCTAATCTAAACGTCCCATACTTTGGAAACGTCAGTTCCTCGTTCCCTTCCATAATCTTACACCAATTTGAAATCCACAATATAGTGTGCAACCCAACATTCGTTGCCATATAATTAGCCGGCGTACCCTCCGGCGGGGCCTCTTCCCCATCATAAGATCTCCGCCTCTCTCTCTTAAACGCCGCTCTTAACCATTTAAAACACTTCATGATCAAACGTACAATTTCCTGCTTCGCTATTCTGTTTACTTCCTGATGACAATCCGCCAATCCTAGCGCGGCTTCGCTAGCTGGCCTATCACAGCGCGGTCTCACCCCGACCGGCCAATCCCAGCGCGGCACTTTCTGACGTCACTCGTCTCCCCTCTGCAGCAGTTCCCCTCCTTTCTCAGCTCGTCTCCCGGTCACGCATGCGTCTCATTCATACACTGAAAGGTGATTACTTCCGACCAAGCGATCACTTCCACAGTTTATCTGTAATTGTCCCCACAACTGACGAAATGCCTTTCCAGGCAATCGTCTCTCCGATAGGTTGCTTACACACAGTAACTTCCGACCAGCGTCCGTTACTCACACACTCACTCTTACGTTCCCTCTATCACGGTCCTGCGGGCGATCAATGGTACCTCATGACCCCCTTCACACTGGTTGACAATTACTCTGGATGTCCGATACACCCGAACCACTTAAGCTCTCTTCTGAACTTAAGATTTGAACCGGTTGCGCGCGCTCACAACCTATTCCACAGTCACTCTACAGGCATTCAACTCCGCAAGACATTACAACATAGATACAACACAATAACACCGCAATCTAGCACGCATGACCCTTTATACTCACTCTCGACCGATACTGCTGCTTTTCTTTCTCGCGCCGTCAGCACCCTCTTCGGCGGGCGGTTCTTCTGGTCCTCGATCTCTAGGGGCCTTGGGGTAATCTAACCTGGCCTAGATCACCTTCCTCAAGAAGGCAACCATCCTCTGCTACCAACTGGGAGGGCGGGATTTTTGATCTCTATCTTACCACTCTAGATCTAAACCCCGTTCAGGTCGACTGAATCTTTATTGCCTGTCATTGAGGAAAGAAAGTGCATCCAATACCAGGTTAGTTTGACTAATAATGGGCTCGACTCTGAAAAACCACATACTACTTCTAAGTTTCAAAGGTTTATTATATATTCAATGATAACTGCAAATACAGGCATCTCAAAATGAGATTCAAAAGATATAGAGGCACTAATACAAACATGTGTTCTCTAAAAGCTCTTAGGCGACCAAAGAAGAACACCAACACTAATTCCAGAATCATCAGGTTTGCAAGAATAGACACAAATTGTAATCTATCCGTCATTTACAGAGGAAGGAAGGAATCAGGTTAGGCTGTCCCTACTCTGTGCTGGATGGTATCCCTACTTAACAAAATCCCTACCTATCAAAGGTGTCAGCTGTGAATGACTTCCTAAGAAGTTCACTCACTCTTAGTCTTAGGTGAAAACCTATGATCTCCAGTCATGACCCCTCTCTGCCTACCCATCCGCTCTCTGAAAGGTCCTCAGGCATCTGCTCTCTCTCCACCCAGGGGTGCTGTCCCTAATACAAAACACAATTACTGTTGAAACGCCCATCACAAGACGCCCCTCACGTGGTGTCGGTTCTGGCTTTTTCCATGATGATCTTCATCTGGGCCTCGTGTTTAGCGTTGACCTTGCTTCTCAGGCTTCTTCTCCAGCACGCTTGATACCCCCGAAACATTCCTGAACCCTCCTCCATGTCTGTACCAGTCTCTTCGAACAGAGCTCTATTCATCCAACTCTTAATTGGAACCCCCCTCGCACCTGCAGACAGACATCCGCAACTTGAATCCCAATTCTCATGGACTTCTAACAGAAGTTTGCAACTTATTTCCCGACACAACTTGGCCTGTACCAGCACGTGCAAATCAGAAAAACCTTTTTATCTCTTCAGGCCTACAACCGTTCTCGCAGAGGTTTTATTCTCTTCAAATCCTTTCGTGAATTAAAATAACATGTTAACTCTTTATTCTTTCATTATGAGGAACACTTCTATGTAATATAAATCTAATGAATAAACAGAATTACTATAACATTAGTGCAATCCATGTCGTGTATAAGTGTACCTTTCCAATCCTCTCTGCCCTGGCCACGAGGCCTGTTCCCTTCTATGCTTTGCAGCATGACATTCCTCCATTAGCAGCTACATAACATGGATCATGATTAATCACGTCTAATAAGAATATATTTTCCACACATTTCTGCGTCAGTCCCACTTCTATATATGTTCTATGTTAACTACACAAGTCTAAGCATAGGTGAATGTATTTTCGACACTTGTAAGCACTTCTATTATGGTTTGCGCGACAGACTTGCACTTATGGTGCACCCATGCATTTTGTTCAGTTTGCGCTCTCTCAGTTACAATGAAGTGTGATTGATTATCGATATATATCAGTTCCACACTATAATATCAGGGACAAACATAGGTTATGGCAGGTTCTGTATAATTATTTACAATACTTTCAAGAAGACTATGAATTTAATTAAGACTTATCACAATGTATGTTTGGTAACGTTGTTTTTAGATTTTATTACACATTATAAATTTACAATTCACAATTCATATAAAAACATCATTAAAAGCATTTTGCAATGTGCATATTAATAAAAAAATATATTTTGCATAAATAAAAACGAAAAAGAATCACAAAGTCGACGCAGCGTTTCGGCTTTCTTTTGTACACCTTCCTCAGGACTGATTCTTATTGATCCAGATGGAGTTATTGCCCATGTGGAGATTGTTGTTTTAGCGAAAGGTCCTGTGTAGTATGGGACGATCACTTGTGCACAAAATGCTAGCATCAATTTGCAAAGTGTGCTGTCTCTAATACCAAAAGAGTAACTTCAATTTCCTTTTGGTCTCGTTTCCTATTTATTTATATATCCATTGTTCACCTCTGTGTATAATCCTGCCGGATTTTAGCTGCCAGAAGGAGCCACCGTTTTTATGAAGGTTATCAGTAATTTTCTCCCATAAGACCCGGGGGATCGGTCATTACAGTCGGAGACCTCTTTCAATTAGGTCTGAGTCTTAATTAAATTCATAGTCTTCTTGAAAGTATTGTAAATAATTATACAGAACCTGCCATAACCTATGTTTGTCCCTGAAATTATAGTGTGGAACTGATATATATCGATAATCAATCACACTTCATTGTACCTTTGCCTTTCCCGTCGATTTCTCGGCATGCTCATTTAAGGATAAACTCGTAGTACCAACACTAAAATAGGACAAATCCCATTTGTCCTCTGGATTGGGACTTTGTTATTTTTTCAGTCTTTTATTGTTTACACAATTTGATGCCCATGTGTGTTATAGTATGTATAAAAAAAAAATCCAAAATAAGGATGGTTGAATCTACATCGGATATTAAACACATTTCATAAATCTCCATTAGCACAAAACTTTAAGGAGGACAACTCCATTCACTAGCACAAGTGTGTGGAATGTGTGAAACCACCAAGGAGAGGAATAGAATACTATGACACCAACAAAAGGAAATATTTTGGTTTAAACTTTTAGATGCAATTGCACCAAGCATAACTAATGGTCCATACTTTAACATTTTATGATGTTAGATGTGAATAAGGAGAAATTATGATTTTGAAGATGGCAGGTGAAGCAGCGCACAGGATATTAAAAGTACATGTGGAGTAAGAGCAGTCTCTGCCAGAAATGACATCAATGTGAGCTACTGTCAGAATGATCACAAGTGCAAGATTAGCACAAGACAGGAAAGAAGGACAAGTGGTGATGTAAATTGTAAATTGATACTTGTATAGTGCACTACTCACCCGCAAGGGTCTCAAGTCGCTTGTACGAATACCGCTGTGGAATCCATCCTGGCTTTCCCTGTGAGGTGTCCACTCCTGGGCACCCCCAAGGTGGAGGCCAGGCATCCTTAGCGTTGTGGAGATTAAGCAAGCTATTGCCCAGAGTTGCAGAGTGGGACTCCATGATTGGAATAGGCACCGAGGCGAGAATTATCAGGTCCGTGGAATTTTTGAGCCCAAGACCTGCCGAGGTGGGGAATTGAACCCTGGTATCAGGCCAGACCTCTGCATCAGGGTCTGCCGCTCTAACCTTTGAGCCACACTTCTCCAAATACTTTGGAGTAACAAGCCACAGCAAAGATGTGATAGAAGGTTCAGTAGTTGAAGCATGAGGCCCATAGGAAGGATTCGAAAGGCACGTGGTACAGCTCTGTACAGACTAGGAGATGCCGGACCAGATTTACTATGATTTTGCATTGGGGTTGTGTCCCTTTTGTGGCACTGTCCTATGCGAAATCTTTTTGGGTATTTACTAAGCCACGTAAAGCCATTTTGCTTGGCTTTGCGTTGTTTAAAAAAACAAAGTAACACAACGCAGTGCAGAGTGCTTCCTTCATTACTTTGTGTCGAGTACGTATTACATGGATGGAGAACAGGTGTTCATATGTATCTACCCATGTATATTGATGCAAACCAGATTTAGAAATTACTTGCAAATTGGGTTTGCGCCAGTATGGTGCACCTAGCCAACAGAGATATAACAAGGAGAAATATATTTATTTCTAAATTTGACTTCCTCTTTTCATGTGTGCTGCATTCTTTGGAACACATAGAAAGAAAAGAATGCCTCTAAGGATTGTTTTTGTGCAGAAATGTAACTGAAGCACCCATACACTATTGTGTATGGATGAATGCGTTAGTGCTAAGCAGCCCGCAGTCCACTAGTGCTAGGAGAGAGCAGAAACTAAAATGTTCCATGTCTTTGTAAATATGGAGAATTTCTGCTTCCTTCCTTTTACACAACACAGTGAGCAAGTTCTCTTGCTGCTCTGCATTGAGTAAAATAATAGTAAATGTTCCAGGAATGTGTAATCATGTTACATTGTTACTGTATGTTTACTGGATTTCAAAAACTAGTGTTGGCATGTTTACGCTGGACAGCAGTTACAACCAATATTTTGACCTTGAAATGGTGGTAATGTAATTGATATAACAAGTATTTATCTTCATCCCTGTCTGTCTCTCCTAGTAGAATGATAAGTAAAAAGTATTACATACTGGCGGAGTTAAGCTCTGTAAAGTAGAGATGGTAAACTGACTTACCCATGTAATAAGCAAGTTTTAAGAAAAAAGCAATATTAAAATACTTACAATGTGTTTGTAATTGACAGAGATTCATAGGGAAATCAGTTCACATAAAAATATATAATAAGAAATAAATATTTACTGAAATATATGAGCCAATGTTGTCTGACTCTTCTGCTTGCAGCGAGCGTGCGCACAAAAATTGCCTGCTCTCAAAAAGTATTATATTCTGAGTTCTTTGGATAAGGACTGCGGGTCATTACCATGGGCAGAACATGAATTTAATGAATGCATTTTGGAAAATGTCATTTTTATTTTTTGGAGTACAGTACAACTATCCTACTGGATGTCCTGCTTTTTCTATGAACGTAGACATTCGCCGGGGGAGGTCAAGGGGGGGAGCTTGCCCCCACTGGATCGCCAGTGCGTCCAGTGCGGGCCCAGTCAGGGCCGGCCCTAGTCCATCATGCTTTTGAAATGGTGCCATTGTTCCAGGTGGCAGCCCCCTCCATTTGGGTTCGCAGACTTGGTGAACTGTGAAAGACACAAGGCGGGGGGATGGGGGGCCTCTCCAGGGCCCGGCTGCCATGGGCTGAAATGGCAACATGACACCGCATCCCTTTGAGGTGCTGCAGACTGGGCAGGGCAGGGTTTGTGGCAGTGATTAGCTTTCCCTGCATCTCTTTCTCTTAGCTAAATCGCTGCATCTGCATGATAACAGTATTAGGCAGACACTTGTACTGGTGTGAGGTGTTAAGTGAGCCCTGCCCCTGCATGAATGAAACGCAGAGCATCCTGCAGGGCTCACAACAAAAAAACAGAGTGACCTCACATACCAATGGGCTCTGCTCACTTGCAAAGAAGGGAAATAGGTTGAAGAGTAGAAAACAGAGAGAGAGAGGTGGTTATTATTATTTTTTTTACAATTCTGTTTTGTTGTTTTATTTTACAAACAAGCATGTGCATCAAAAGGTAACATAAACAGAGTCAAACATAAATAGTAACTGCAGTCGACTTTAATCGCGTACTGTTTTTTATTTTCATGTAATTTACATTAAACAGAGGAATATTGAACTATTGGGTCTGTAAAAGAATAGTAGAGATGACAACATTGAATTGGTAGGAGGGAAGGAGGGGTGACCCCACATCCATCCATACCGCCCTGAGGTGAGTGCAAAGAACCGTCTAAGATACACCTAAGCTATTTAACCCATCATACCACACACCATTCCTTGTTTTGCACATCTGAAGGTAGCACTACTCCCCGGCATCATGTTTGATTACACCTGAAATCTTAATTCCTGTGTTCCTGGGTACATCTAAGGAGGTCTGGTGTTCTTTTTAGGTTTTAATAGAAGTATTGAGGGAGAGGCACATCTAAAAGGGGTTAGGCAAACAAAAGAAAGTAAGAGGTGGGGGAGATGACAGAGTACAGCAGAGAGCTGAACATAAGTGGAAAAACAATTATATAGAACAAGACTCTTAAGGAAAGGGAGATGGGGAAGGAGTGATGTGTATGTAATGGCAGACTGAAGGAAAGAAGGGAAGAATGTTGGTTAGGGCAAAAGGAATAGCTTGCAAAAAAATAAATGTAACCGGCTTGGGGAGAGTGAGAGGGTGGAAGAGGAGAAAAATGTTGTAACTTACATAAGAGCAGTGATGTAACACAAAATGAGGGGGTCTCTCTCTGCAGAATGTGATAATAGGCCCCCGAGACTTTCACATCTCACAGATATTCATTGGCACTGCGCTGAATGGGAGCCCCCTGATGGGTTGGAGGCCCTCTGAAGTTTTGTGGGCCCATCTGTGCTGCAGGGGCCTGTATTGCATCCTGGCACAAGAGGTGAAGCAAGGTGGGAGGCCGGGGAGAATTGTGGTGAATATCAGCGCATGTTGGAGGAAGCGGAAGCTACGGGGGCAGAAACAGCGAATGGAGATAAGAGGTGAGAGAGAGATAAAACATGAAGAGTTGAGCATGGAGGGGAGAGGTGGCATGAATGGGGCAGAATCAGTGAATAAAGGTAATGCTGGAGAGAAAGATGAAAGGTGAAAGGCAGTGCTTGGATAGGAGAGGTAGATATAAGAGAAGCGGAACCATTAGGATAACTTGAGTGTCATGGAGAGGGAGTAGTGAGTGTTTAATGTAACAGACAACACAACCAAGATCAGGTACGAGGCTGGGAGAGAGAGGCAGGGGAGAGGTAGATTTCAGACAATCATCCACTGTACCATCATTGAAAGGTTTGCTGATGTGGATCTCTCTAGAACCACATCAACCTGATTTAGAATTTTTTTATTTTTTTCCAGCCATTTTTTGTGTTTTCCTCTGTTTCATTGTAGTTGCCAGGTCGTCTGCTGTGGCGCCTCACAAGCATTTCCTCTTCCCCCTATGGGTTTCTTTGTTTATTTAAGCTCTTTGTCTTATTAGATTTTTTAAAAATGTATTTAATACTTGTGCTCAATCATGTCGGAGGATGGAGATGAAGTTAAAAATGTGCCCCCCCTGAAAACACATCTGCGGACGCCCATGACTATGGACTTGTAAAGTGCTGTGCACATGTATTTCCAAATGGAGGGACATTAACATCAGCACTAGCACAGATTCCCATGGTTGCCACTCATGGAATTTTCGGCCATTGACCTCTTCATGGGCAGAAATCTAAAATAAGGGACACCAAAATAGGAGCATTGTAATGAATCTGATAGGTTCAGGAAGATGGTGTAATAAGGGATGGCACATACTATTGTGCTAACAACACAATTTCGACTCTCAACCAGGTCACCTAGGATGTCAGCAGACAGTCTTGAAGCCAAGTATGCTTTGCAAACTAGGCAAGAATTGAGACAGAAGGAGGGAAAAACTCAACTGTAGTTTGTCTCCCTTGTGACTCATGTGTCTCTGCACAGTCTCCCCTCCCCATCACGTGCGTCCATCGCTGATTTCACCTGGCCTGCGTCACCATAGTGCTAAGGTGCGTGTCTGAGTCTAGCATAGGTTTTGTACTAGAACGGTGCCCTTCCTGTACAAGAAACTATGTTTAGACACACTTCAAAGCTTTTATAACTTTGTATGTGTGCTGCATAGTGCAGCACGCATGCAACATTTGATAATAAAGGAGAAATCAAATTGTTTATCCTTTTATCGCCTGCTTTACATCGGCGTTAGTTTTTGGCGCTAAAGTAGTTAGTAGACTTGGTCTAGTGTCAAAAAGCATGAGTGGTTGCATGGGAGTACACATGTACCATCCATGCCCCCTTGACGCAAAGAAATGCAAAGCAACATTTCTTGTTTCTATACAAACCAACGCTAATACCAATTACCGCAGGTTTGTTAATCCCCAAATAGGTTTAGCATTGGTTAGCATTATAAAAGTAACGCTAGCTCAACACTAAATCTTTGTAAATCTGGGACCAGTGTCTGTTGGCTGACCTCCTTTGTGGCTACGAGAGACAAAAAGCTGCAAGATGCCTTTTCCTTGAAGTACCCATGTCACCAATGACAACTGGCCCAGGCAGGACTGGAACCTGGTGTTGGCCCCTGTTTGACACCTTGTGAGCATTTAAGTGGCTCCCATGAAGTCCTTGTGGGCTTTGTAAGTACAATACTGTATGGGGATTGGTAGACTTAAAAGACTAAAGGAGCAGATGTCCGCCATGATATTTTGCAAGTCGCAAATTGCGCTCAAATGCGAGTCGCAATTTGCGACTTGCAAAATACATGTACTACAGTGTCGGAGACACTGTTAGCGATTCTCAATGGGGTCACAAATTGCATGCCTCATCAATATTCAAGAGGCACGCGCAATTTGCAACCCGATTGAGAATGGCTGGACCTCCCAGGTATGGTGGCCTGCTGGGCTTAGCAGACCTCCATGTTTGGGACTGCTTTTAAATGAAGCAGTGTTTTTTTATATTTTTGCATGCAGCCCGTTTTCCTTAAAGAAAAACGGGATGCATTTAGAAAAAGAAATGAAACGTTTTTATTTCTCTTTTTAAGGGGAGGTAGTGGTCCCTGGGACCACTGCCTGCCCCTAAAAAATATTTTAAGTTAAGCCATTTTTTTCTGTGCCATATCTACTAGAGGGTTGAGCTCAGGTTAATTGCGTGATTTAAAGGTTTAACCCTGAAAAGAACTGTGATTATTCTTTGAATCAAATCCAATTTCTAAGAAAAAGGGCAAGATTGCGTTAGTGTGATTATAGTTAAAATGCATGAAGGTGAAGGAGGAAGAAAATCATTTTTATGAATATGTAGGACAAACAGCTCTTGAGATGAGGTTCACGAGGCTTGTAGAATTGGTTACTGAAACAGTAAATTTGACTATGGTTTTGACCTGTGCTTTTGCCAATGGTGAATAGTACAATTCATTGTCTCGTTTACTTGAATCCATTTGGCACCAGTGAGGAAGACCAGTGCCAAAGTCTAGGCAAGGCCAGCACCCTGTGCCAACACAAAATTCACTTCAGCTACCTGAAGTGCTATAGAAGTACATGCTGTTGATACGTCTTCTGGTATGATGACCCTCCCTCCAGTTCTACATAGATCCTTTTTGATCTAATCTCAGGTATTGGGCTATCTCCGAAGGTTAAACAACCCAATCATTGCCTCCCACAATTTAATAAAAGTCAACAACAACTTGCCATTGCTGTGTGCTTACTATGTTCTGGTCCAGTTTTATATATCATAAATGTCAGCAACACTCCAACTAATGTTTTCCAGGTAAACTCTGGTTACTCACTTGTCTAATCTAAAATTAGACATGAGGATGCCATGTGTGAACATAAACAACACTGGACCTCATGACTCTAAACACCCTGCCACTGCTAGACCAGCCATTGATGGTTTAAAGTTGACCTGAGGGTAGAGAGTCTACAAGTCTAGTTGGCCTGAAGGAAGGGACATTTGGATTACTTTTCCGATGCAACCCCGGCATGTACACTTCAGTTTAGGCTTCATAAGAACTGCCTTTAACAGTTTACTGTTTCCCATCATGAGATTCTGATTCAGAAGCTCACCATCTCAACCTGTGCCATATTTGGGATGGTCAGAGAACTTGCTATCCTTTACAGTGTGCCTGAGGTACTTCCTCCCTTGCAAGAATTGTGGGCAAACCAGCCTTCTTCTTCCAGACATGATATGCCTTTTGCACATAAGCATTAGAAGTGATCATGCATCCTTGATTATGTTGAGGAAAAAACTGTTATCTTCCAGAAGAATTCTTTAGTAGAGGTCATGCACCCAATTCGAGAACCCCAAATTCAGCAGCTTCTATCGTCCGTTAAAATGGGTTTCCCAGATGACATCTATTTGATTAAGGTTCTGTGTCTTCTATAATTATTCACAGTCCGATCTTGATACTTTATATCTTATTCAACTCTGGTGGTGTTCTGATTTCCTCGAAGAAGATGGATGTTAAACCCATCTGAAGAAACATAGGGCCTCATTTACGTGAAGTGGCGCATCCCTGCGTGAAATCAGCGATGCACCACTTCTCAGTGCGCCCTCCTTGTGACACCAGTGATGCGTCATATTTACAATATGATGCAGCATATTGCAAGGAAGGACAGATACGTCAGTATAACTGACATATCTGTCAGTGCAAAAGGTGACGCATTGCTGGAGTTGTGTCTGAAGCCTGACGCAACTCCAGCAATGTTCCTTTCACATGGGGCTTAAAGGGCCTACGTCACCCTTATGCCTGCCATGAAGCAGGCGTAAGGTTATGGTGCATTAGCGTCCTAGAAGTGGCACAGCAAAATCTCATAGATTTCGCTGAGCCACTCCTATGACCCTTTCTTGCGGGGGTACGTCCACCCTGCATACATTATACCTGGCGCAGGTATAATGTAGTGCAGGGGTTTACGAAGTGATGCATCTACCAGGATGCGTTACTTCGTAAATATGTCTCAACAGGGTGCATTTTTTATGCCACTGGCGCGTCACAAAAAGTGACACACTGGTGGCACAAAAGTGACACAGGGGCTCATAAATAAGCCCCATAGTTTGGATCCTAGGATGGAGAGTAACTACAGACTAACACCTATAATCTTAGCCATTGCTAAAGAAGGAGAGGAATATTTAGTATAAATGTAAATGCTTTTGTACTTGTATAGCGCACAGCTACCTGAAGTTCGTTTCCCGGCGCTTGTACGAATACCACAAGGGAACCCTTCCTGGCTTTCCCTGTGAAGTGTCCACTCCTGGGCAACCCCATGGTGCAGACCAGGCATCCCTCGCGTTGTGGGGGTGGTTGTGGAGACTAAGCAAGCTATTGCCCAGAGTTGCAGCGTGGGACCCATGATCAGAATAGGCACTGAGGCGAGAATATCCGGTCAGGGGAATTAATGAGCCTGAGACCCGCCGGGGCAGGAATTGAACCCTGGTCCCTGGCCAGAGCTCTGCATCGAGGTCTGCCTGCTCTAACCATTGAGCCACACTTCTCCACGAGAATAATGAGTCTGCAACTCCTTAGAAATCCATTATCTGCAAAGAGCAGTCCAAGTGGGGTTTTGTTGAAATGTGAGCACATACATTGCTCTCTTCTCAGTGTTAGATAACCCACTGATGAGTCTGATTGCTGCATATCTTACCAGGCTCACTCTGTTGAACCTGTCAGCATCATTCAATAAGACTAAGCATTCAATCTTACTTGACTCATTGGAAGTGGTAAATCTTAGAGGTACTCCTGGTTGTCTTAATTATTTTCAGGTCACGGCTTATCTCCTCTGTTGGCTTCCTTGAATTCTAGGCCTACTTTAGCTGTATGTAAAGTCTCTCAATGATCCTCACTGTTCCCTATTCTAGTCAACTTGTACTTGAGAACACTACTTAATATATCTACATCTTTTGGCCTACACTGTTCTTCTTATGCTGATGGGCTGACAATCAGCTCACATTGGTGGCCCTCCTTTAGAGAGCAAATTTTGGCTCTATCCTCCTGGCAACCAAACTTGAATGAGCCCCAACAAGCTGCAACTGAATGCTGACAAAAATGAGGTATCAGATTGTGGACTGATAGTCTGCGAAGTGCCAGATTCAGGATT
Source organism: Lissotriton vulgaris (assembly GCF_964263255.1). NCBI lineage: Eukaryota > Metazoa > Chordata > Amphibia > Caudata > Salamandridae > Lissotriton > Lissotriton vulgaris. Next base: position 1,122,917,348 of record NC_141687.1, read on the forward strand.
AGGTACCTAGGTGCTGCCTTCACCTCTGGACAAAAGCCTTAAATTTTGATGTGATCACGTAACTCTTTTGAAAAGACAAGTCAGCTTATTCATCTCAAACTGTTTTTCCAAATAAGGCAGTTGAGAAAGATGTGTACTATTTGGGGCTCAAAACCAAGACTCGGTTAAGATTACATCTAAGTATAACACAAGTGGGTATGTAGCAACAATACAGTGGGGACTACTTCTCCTTCATGATATGAATAACCCCTGACCTACTTAGGAGATACCAGCTTCCCGGTGTGGGTGTGGAAGATGTCAAGCGGCTGGGTGAGGTGTGCATGCAGGTGTAAGGCATGATGGGCCTATTGACGAATCTGAAACTACAGAGGACATCGTCCGTTCCCAGACTGGGGAGATGGTACCCCTTAAACTTAGGGTGTAATAACTTGGGAACCAGGTAGGACTTATCTGGGTTTTTGGTTTCACCAAGTATTTTCTAAAGGCAAATATGCCAGTCCATTAAGGATCATTGGCCCTGAAGAATGCCCATGACCAGGATACGCAAGTGATAGGGGTATAAACACATTGGCTTAGGGAAATGGATCAAGCCATTGTTCTCACATTCCATCCCAAAATTGTTTTTAGATATACCAGAGGTCCCCAGAATTAAATGTAAAAACCTGGGTGCTGCAAGGTATTTTTAACTGATCTGTATCCATAATTTGTCTAGATGTACTTTATCTCAGAACTCCCTCCTTCTAGTGATCTTGTCCTACCTGGGTAGAGAGATGTTGCTGATAATGAAGCATGCCACAAATTGCGGATGAGGCTTTCTCTCCAAAAGATTGGTCTTCCTGCTTGTCCAGACAGAATTTCTGGTACACCTAAGTAGGGCAGGGGTTATTCATATTGTTAGGTAGAATTAGTCCCTCCGTTTCATAGCTATTGGGCCCACTTGTGTTATGCTGTATTGTCAAGGGAGGACATGTGGCAGCGTGACCTCCCCCTGTCCACTTATGTGATTAGAAGATTACATCTTATTCCAACCCTGGCCTTTTGATTGGATTTTGGGTTTGGGAAATGTAATCATGTGATGGAGGCCTTCTTCAAACTTCACTGACTAGCAGTGGTGTAGAGAGTCATGTTTGAAGCCCTATGCTTGGTGCACTGGTCTTTATGTAGCACACATGCACCTGCCATACAAACTAAGTTTTACAATATATCTCTTGCCACCCTCTCTGCTCATAGAAGCATTGTCGCAATAAGTGGGTCCATACTGAAGCCAGAGTCTTTTCTGTCGTGGCTCCTAAGCTGTGGAACAGTTTTATTATTGTTTTTCGCAATGTATTACACACCATATTTCTTTCTGCAAAGCTCTGAAGAATTATATTTTTATTTAGTTACGTTTTTTTCCCTTTTAGTGTTTTCAAACCAGTCTAATCACATCCACCTCATTAATCACTTTGCATTTGCCATTCAAGCCAGTAGTCGGCATTATTCCAAATACACTGTCTGTTTCCAAAAACAGAGATGAGTACTCCTCTTGGTTGCTGTTGAGCAAACAGACATATTTGAATTTGTTCTGGAAATAGATCAACCTGTTGAACAAGAAAAGTAACAGAAATTAGATTTAGGGCCTGGTTTATAGTTTGGTGGACATGGTACCCTACATTGGTAGTATTCTTTTTTTTTTTTAAACAAAAAATGTTTGCTGAGCAGCCAACTAAAACATGGCGGCTTCTCAGCACCCTTTCCGTGCCTCCAGAGCAGCCACCAGGATAGCACAGAGACCTCCACTGTGTAGGCGGAGATCTTTCAATGTGGTCAGCAGTACTCCGACAAGAGTGGTGGATGGAATGACCTACATTACCCTTATGGTCAGCGGGCTGCTTTCCAAACTCCAAATCATTCCACAGATTCAAGGTAGACTTAGAGATCTCCAAAGATCCAGGAGAGGCTGGTGTGCAATTAACTATATGCCAATCGAGTACCACCCATAGAGATGCATAAACGTGTGTACAGAGAATGAAAATGCAAACATTAAAAGTACCAATTTGGTTAAGTCCCTCACAATCATCACATTAATCATGTAAAATTAATGAATTAACACAATTCACCTATTTTCAAACCAGTGTTGATTTTATGCTGTTCTTTTTTGTTGTGAGTCAAACGCATATGAAGTGCAGTCCTCTCACTCTTTAATGACAGCACAGCATAGGAATGAAAGGGTAGGTATGGATGTCATCTACTTCTTTCAGAAATGAAAGCATACATTGAAAAGTCATAGGCCATTATTCATTGCAATGTTTGTGGTTAAACATATGTTTTTTTTTTCAAATTTATTTGCCAAAGGGTATAATCATTAAGTAAAGCATGAGATAAGATATAAATTAGATTAATTAACAAATTAGGACAAAATTACATCATTTTACCAGTACCTACCATATAAATGATATTAAGTACATACAAAAAGGGAAACATTAGAAAAATAGGGCAGATAAGAGATGGATAGTTCAGCCTGACCAATGATATTGCTGCAGTAGGTCCAAATATTCTAGGAAATTAAAGTTTAATTTCGTGTCTTTTTTCACACCACTCACTGGGCCAAAATGAAATTGTCATTGATTGTCCTGCGCACTGAGTCCACTAGCACATGTTAGTATATTTACATCTCTTTGTACATAAAATATAGAACAACTAAGGTTCTGTTCAATATCTTTTACTGCAGACATAGTGTTGCAGCTTTTTAGTACATACAACTCATCTTCATAATCAAGGACTTCTTCTTGAAGATGATCACTTGCTACTTATAATCACTGAGAAATTATCCTGATCCACTTTTGTGTCTTGTGAAGCCTGATAATCCTTGTTTATTTTGAGCATCATGAATCACTCTACATGTTCAGACAGACTTGTCCTTCTGACTATGATAATTGCCCCAGCTGCACTGAAAATCTGCTCCTATGATGCTCTGGTTGCTGGACATTCTAGTATTTTATTACCAGACTTCTGAGTTCTGGTCATTGTTTCAGTTCTCTGTGTCAATAGATAAATGGGCCTGTAAAGATCGTCTCCAATGCAGGATATGAAGATTAATATCTTTAGTGAGCAAGATATAATTACAGGTACCTCCAGCTTTTCCTACCAGCTTCTCAGCCCCAACCACTCTTTTCTTCAAAGAGCAACATTCCACCTTAGCAACAAAATCTACATCCCATCCCTATAAAGGTAACTCCACACATCTTCCCCCTTTATATACAGTGAACAAAAAAATCAGCCCCATAACAATACATAAAAGAGAACAACAAAATGGCACAAACATTTCCAGTACTCCAAGTGACACCGACAATTAAAATAAGAATATTCTTCTTCACTGTTTTTACTTGTATAGGCTTAGAAAACTTGCTCTCACCCTTTGTGACAATTCCACCCCTTTTTACTACAACCCATTCTCCCTCCTTAATATCAGGAACCTTTACACTTTTACTGATATTGTAATACTTCGTAGCAACCAATTGCTTCTGAGCCGCATCTCTTTCTACAGCAGCACTATCAACCCACATACAATCTTTGTTTTTTAGCCTGCCTGGGACTTCTTTCACAGCAGGCTATTGCCCCTTGAGAGAGACGAACGGCACCTCCACAGTCACTGAGTGTGGTGTCACCCTATATGACCACACACATTTCTTGAGTTATTCAATCTATGACAGCTCATTCGAGAGCGAGAGTTATATGTTTTCCTATCTCAAACAGTAAATTCCCTCATTTAATCTATTTGCTTGAGGCCTGAACAAGGCCACTTTTTCATGCTTGATCCCCAATTTGCACAGAAATTCTTGCATTCTTCTTGATACAAATTGAACACCATTGTTGGATAATAAGGTCTTTGAAATACCTTCGTTCATGAACACCCTTTCCATAAATCCAACCACTTTCTCAGTATCAATGCAATCAGTGGTTTCAATCACAAACCATTTGGAGTGGTAATCCACCAAAACCATTATAAATTTGCTACGTGACCCTCTCCCACGGATGCATGGGAAAGGCCACACATGCCAGAGGGGGTTGTCTTACCACTTTAGTTTTGTCGCTCTTTGCACATGCATAGCATTCCTTCACAACTTGTTCAATATCACTATCCATGCCGGGCCATCAAAAAGATTGTTGTACCTGTCTTTTAGTCATATTTCTACCTAGAGGCCTCTCATGTGCGATGAAAACAATTCTTTTTCTAAGTCTCACCGGTGGCACCAATTGACTCCTTCTCAATAACCTCCCCTCACACACACTAAACTCAGCCTCCACATGATGATAACCTTTGACGCGAACATCCTCTATAAGATCTTCCTTCCACCCTTCAGATACACATCTTATGAGATGCTATAAGACCTTATCATTCAATATGGTAGTCGCCCATTTATCTTTATCAAGGGCCAGCTCCTCACTTCCGTTCCATATTACCTCAACTGCGTCATCCACGTCCAATTCAACTTCATCCACTGGCATTCTAGATAAATAGTCAGCCACTACATTTTTTAAACTCCTCACACACTCCACTTCAAATTTATACTCTCGAACCGATAACATCCATCTGGAGATCCTGGGGGTTACACTACCTTCTAAACCCATACCTTCCATAAATAAATAAACAAGGGGCTTGTGATCTGTACGGACTTGAAAAGGTAAACCCCAAACAAAGTACCTGAAATGCTTTAAGCCCCAACAACATGCCAGAACCTCCTTTTCGATCATTGAATATGACCAAGATTCGGGGCATGGAGGATACAGGTCTTCACCTTATTGAGCATCTTATTACAGGCCTCGTTCCACTCAAACACAGCACTTTTCTTCATTAACAACCTCAGTGGTTCTATTACCTCTGTGAAACCACTCACAAACTTTGAAATGTATTCTGCTAAACCAAGATAATATTTTTACTGTTCCTTGTTAAGGGAGAAGGAGCATCCTTGACAGCAGAAACTATGCTCTTCTTAGGTTTGATTCCAGCCTCAGATATTCGCGTCCCAAATATGCCACCCAACTTTTTCTTGGCACTTTTCTTTTTTTATCAGTAAACCATGACTTTCCATCTGCCTCAATACTTCGTTCATCATCTCATCATGATGTATACTGTCTCTTCCTACAATCAACACATCATCTTGAAAACAGAGGACATCTTGCATTTCCACAAAAATCTGCTGCATGACTCTTTGAAACACCCCTGAGGCAGATGCTAAACCAAATGGCATCCTACATTAACGAAGTGCCCCCGGCGGTGTAAAAAACAAAGTGAGGTGTGTCAATTCTCCGTTCAAATCAATCTGGTGATATGCTGCAGACATGTCAAACACACTAAATATCACTCCCCCGCCCATGGCCCTCAACAACTCAAAGATATCAGGCAGGGGTGACTGTCCACCCAAATATTTTTGTTTCGGTCACGCAAATCAACAGATAAGCAAATCTTGCTCAATCCTTGGGTGCGACTACGATGGGTGCCAACCATTCTGAGGCCTCAATGGGCTCTATAATTCCCTGTGCTAATAACTTCCTGAGTTCTTCCTGGAGGGGTTCTTCCTTTAACTGCCCACGTTTCTTACTTTGTGTACAACAGGCACCGCATTACTCCTCAGAATAATTCTATGAGAGAAACTCTTGAGTTTACCCTGCTTGTCAGAGAAAACCTCAGGATATTTCTCCATTATGGTGGTCTCATAAGCATCAATGTCTTGCACTATCGTGGACATAACTGGCTCAGTTGCATTGGGATTTAGCATGACGTTAAGATCCTCCTGATAGCGCCAACCCTGCCTTGTTCAGTACACTCAACTGTGCACTTTTTCCATTAAAGCAGATTACCATCCACTTTAACCCCAACATTTCATTAGTGTTTCCACCGTATCCAATAGCCTTGACATCAGACTTGTCCCAAGACCCCATATCACTCTTACCTCCCCACACCTTGGAATATATTTTTCTTTAGATAATAGCGTGTACAAACTTCCCAAATCAACCACTGTCATGACATCACACTTATCCAAATTTGTGATGCAGTGAAGTGTCTCTAGTTTGTCTGTGCTTTCTTTGACAATACCACAACCCAACACACTATGGTTGCTGCATGATTTGTCAGGGATACCACAACTTTCTACACACAGCATTAATTTGTGAACACACTCTCACATGTGTCCTCCACTACTTGAACTAGGCCAAATTGCGTTTTGGTTCTGCAAACCTTGGCAAGACGTCCCCTCCTACCACATGCTCTACATATTGCATTCCTGGCCATGCATTTGGTACTGGAAGCAATATAACCAGGGGCACCACATCGATAACACTTAATCACTCTTGTATTAAGTCCTGACAAGGCAGGGGCAGCTCGACAAGTGTCATTAGGTTTGATAGGAGGCTTGTTCAGCAATTTTGTGATATGTTTTGCTATTTTGGTTTCATAAACAATTGCATGGATGTTGGATGCTTTAGAAATGTGTTCTTTTGAATGTATGGAATTGCTACATTTATCAATTTCCTTGATCCATAAGTCTGTGTGCTCTAACCCTTTAGCTATCTGAGTCCCCTCCTCCAATGTAGGATATTTTATAAATAACTTTTCCCTCACTCTCTTGTTGTTAGTAAATCTAACTATCTGATCTCGTATAAGGGAATTTCCCCAACCCCTCAAAACAGCAGGTTAAAGAAAGTCCCCTTAAAGCGGCAACATATGTTGCCATATCCTCATATATTTTTTGTACACGACAAAACAAATGTATGTCTCTCTAAAACAACATTAACTTTAGTAGTAAATTGCATATCTAACATTTGCATTGCCATCTCGTAAACGTTATTTGGTTGACCATCACCCATCCCTAAAGAAATCTCAGGAAGGTCTTCATACAAGCGTTGCCCTTCAACTCCTAAGTGAAGAAGTAAAATAGCTTGCCTGCGCACAGGACCATATTTGTCTGCGCCAGTTGCAAGCACATAGGTAAGGAACAACTTTTTCCATTCTTTCCAAGGGACGGAAGGCTCCCCAGGATTAGGAAGAAAAGTGGGTGGGGCAGCTAAACCTTAGTCAGACACAATTATAACAAACAATATGCAATATGTCAATGTCAATGTATATTGTCAATATAGAATGTAAAAAGCAAAGTCCATCCTGTAAAATGAATTATTGGTTAAATTAAATAACAAACTAATACAATACATTTCAATAATAAAGGTAAAATAACAAACCAGAACATTGTGTAAACTCGATGGTATGCAGGTTGAAAAGAGATGCGAGAGGTTTAGTTTCCAAACGCTGGAAATCAAATTCATTTGATGAAATATTCATTCAATTCAGAATTCTGCATCTTCCGATGTGAATAAACGCCGCAGATTCAATTGATAACAAGGAGGCTCTCCTAATTTTCAAAAATGGCCGCTGTTGTACGTGGAATGTGAGTAATTCTGAGGGAAATAGAGGGCAATGATGGAACTGTCACGAGGGCACAGAGAGCTCGTATCAATGCAGTCACGGGGATAGTAAAGTAAAGCGAGTTAAAATTCAAAGTTGAGCATTGAACCGTCATTCGTTTTAAATTTAAATCCTTAAATCCAGGCGTGGAAGCTTTGCTCCTTGTGGATATTGATGTTGCTGGTAATTCAAGAACAGTGAAACCCTCGCAGCAAAAACAAGAAGGTGTAAAGTGGTAGCAGTAGACAGCTTAACTCTGTTTTCACCCGCACGCACAGGGTCACTTATAATCGCAGTGCAATCTTGCTGTTGACAATGCGAGTAGGGGCAAGAACAGCATGTAGCAAGAATGTATAAAGTAGTACCAGTAGTAGACAGCTTAACTCCGCAGTTACACACGCGCACAGGGTCACTGGTGCTACTTCAAATAGTAGACAGCTTAAGTACAGCAGCTAAATTCAGAACTCACAATGATGCAACCGTATTGTTTCTTTAGTAGTAGTTCAAACTCTGTCATTTCTCCAGGGGTGGATGTACTGGTTGTCTGCCCCCTGTGCAGATTGGGTTCAACTTGTCTCCAGTATAAAGATTGTCTCCAAAAGCAGGATATGATGATTAATATCTTTATTGAGCAAGATATAATTACAGGTGCCTACAGCTCTTCCTTCCAGCTTCTCAGCCCCAACCACTCCTTTCTTCAAAGAGCAACATTCCACCCTAGCAACACGTTCTACATTCTAATTCCTATTAAGATAACTCCACAAGGCCTCTACTGGTAATCTTGTGTAGTCATTCAAGTACCCTATGATAACTTCTCCATTGAAGTATTTGAGATTTGCTAGCTCTACATATTGGATGTGATTATGTTGTGGCATGCAGCTGGAACCAAAAGGGTGGTCCCTAAAGGTTATTAAAGGCTACAATACAGTTCTTCTTTGTCCTCAAAGTTGTAATTTTTCATCACCCAGTTCACCTATTTTTTTGATCATCCAGCTCCTATAAATGGAGACATTCAGTGATGAGTAGGAAATAAAAGTGAAAAGTCCATGTTTGTAGAGTGGATCCAGTATAGTGACATGGATAGACTCTTCACGATGATGCGGGCAGCTCCTGAAGGTTGAGGTTGTACTTGCCCTAAAGAGGAAGCGGAAGGGTCTCTTCGCTCCTCTAACAACACTGACAGGCTGCACCGCACCGCTGCCTTTAACACTGTCATCGCAAAAATACCCTTACCACCAGTACTATGCATATGTCCTTACCATTCATACCTTTACAACATAATTCGATGTAAAGGCATACGCATGGTAATGGTCCATACATTGTAACCACCGCATGGTAAAGGCAATGCATGGTAACAGCAGCGTTGTAATGGCTTTTTCCCCTGAACTGACACTGGTGAACGGGGCGACTTCTAAATTAGTAATGCTGCAATGCGTTATATGGTTTTCTGTTTAAGTGCACATAATGGCAGTGAAGGCCAAAGGTAAAGCATCTCTATGTACAGCCTCAGTGTCATCTTAAGATGTTTTGATGCACTGGGCAAGATAGATTTTGGGGCCCTGCGTTCGTAACAACTTCGAATTTTATAACCTATTTTCTACTAATTTCGGTCTGAATTAATATAAAACATAAATACACACACACACATATATACGGAGCTTAGAGAGACAGAGTGTCAGAGAGTTTCTGATAGTATAATTGATAAAGGTAAGGTAGAGTGAGAGAAAGATTACATTACCGGGGTGAGGCAAGCAATTGCCTTCTTTGCCCATGCCTTAAGACTTCTCTGTACAGCTTGCCGCTGTGATAGAATTACTCTTGTTATGACCACCCTTACCAGTGAATGATAAAGCTGGATCTAGGACTGCTGACTGTTGTGCACATTAGGGTATTGAATTGTATTGTAATTGCATTTATACAGCGCTTACTACCCCCGACGAGGCGTCAAAGCGCTTTTTCGGTGAATAGCGCTCTACTACGGGACCCATAGAGGATTAGTGTTGAATTAGTATAGTGAAACATGCAAGTACATTTTAAGTGGTGGATAGGTTAGTCAGTTATTTGGATTTGGAATGATAGCAGAAGGATAGATGAGGAAAATGGGTTTGTATTTATATAGCGCTTGTTACCCCTGATGGGGTGTTAAAGCACGCTATTCAGGAAGCCCATAAAGGATTACTGGTGAATTAATATGGTGAAATATGAAAGTAATTTCAGTGGTAGATATTAGTCAGTTATTTGGAGTGAGAAGGATAGCGGAGGGATAAAAGGGGAAGAAAGGTTTAGTTATATTAATGCTCTGTACAATTAATCTTCTGGCATTTTAACAAAGCTGCACCCAAGACACCGGCCTTTTGTACTTTCTCATAAACCTTCACTCCCTAATTACTAATTATATGTGAGTTTTTTTGGTGCAGCAGCACTTTTCTACCAGCCCTGACGTAGTGTGATAAACTGCACATGGGGGCTCTGGAATTTGCTCTTTTGGTGATGAAGCTGTGGGCAGTACAGCTGCACCCCCTCCTCAATTGCTGCCAAGCTCATCTGTAGTACTCCAGAAACAAAGCTGCACTCAGAGATCCAGGCTGTGTGCACTCATGAATTGGTTGTCCTTTAGATGAGAGTTTGACTTGCAATGTGATTTGCTAGTCACATGAGGCATCTCGGTCCACGTATTCCTCGGCTGTAGCTTCGGGTTCTTGATCTGCTTGCTGAAGTTTTCGTCCTTTTGATGTAGAAGAACTTATTAACTTAAGAACGCACCGTGTTGGATAGACAAATATTTATTGGTTTGCTACAGTGCATTTGGTGCCGTAAATGTAAATGTAAAATGATACTTGTATAGCGCACTACTCACCCGCAAGGGTCTCAAGGCGCTTGTACGAATACCGCTGTGGAACCCATCCTGGCTTTCCCTGTGAGGCGTCCACTCCTGGGCACCCCTAAGGTGGAGGCCAGGCATCCTTAGCGTTGTGGGGGCCGTTGTGGAGATTAAGCAAGCTATTGCCCAGAGTTGCAGAGTGGGACTCCATGATTGGAATAGGCACTGAGGCGAGAGTTATCAGGTCAGTGGAATTTTGAGCCCAAGACCCGCCGAGGCGGGGAATTGAACCTTGGTCCCGGGCTAGACCTCTGCATCAGGGTCTGCCACTCTAACCATTGACCGGGCTAGACCTCTGCATCAGGGTCTGCCACTCTAACCATTGAGCCACACTTCTCCACCGTACAACAGTTACTTAAACCCACTGTTATGGTTTGTATAACTTGTTATTGACTTGAAATGTGGACAGGACTTGGTTCCACTGGTCAGCATTCTGTGTGGGGACAGTTGCTATGGCAAAGGAGCTGAGACAACCTACTTCCTGTATGCCTGGAGCTTATCAATAAAAGAAGCTTGCATATACATTCCTGCTGCCTGCTTCCTTACTTATTGTAAAGGAAGTCACAGACATCGCCCACCTTGTTAAAGCTACGTAATTGAATGGTAAAGAAATATCTACTGTTGTAGGAAATGGTAAATAGTTTCATATGTGTAAACTAAAGTCATCAAGGTTTAAGGCCCCACATTGCACACCAGCGCTTCTGCAAAGGTACCTGTCGCTTTTTCGTGACATCCTCTTTTGACACTTTTCCCTTCCCGAAGAAATGGGGACTTAATTAATAGCTTCACTCCTGGGATTAAATGAGGTTCTTCACTTAAATGTGATTGGTAAGAGCATTGCTGTCTCAGCAAGTAATACTCAAAATGAGATTTTCCGCATTTGCCAGATATTCCTTGTCAATTGGCTGCTCACAAGTAAAGCTCTATACGCCTGGAACTGCATAATTTGTCACATTGTATTGCAGCCTTTGCCGTCCAAAGTTCAGGCTGGGCGATAGGAGTTATGTAACAGCGGGGCATATTACCAAGCAATAGCGATAATTATCACTATTGCTTGGTTAGAGACAAAAATGTACTGCTGAGCACCGGCGATTTTTACCGCAAATAAACCTTGGTATTACCAAGGTTTATCGGCAATGCGATAAAAATCGCCGCAAATGAATGAATATCGCTGAAAAGTCAGCGATATTCATGCATTATCGAGCTAATGCTCTTAGCCATGTTATCCACCTCCCATTGGATAACATGGCTAAGAACTGCTCAGGGCAGGTGTTAGCTTTTGGAGATATTCGCGCTTAGCGCGAAAATCTCCAAAAGTTGGTAATAGGAGATAGCGATGTTAGCGACTGTTTTCAGTCGCTAACATCTTGGCACGCCCACTTTGCATGTCATTAGTGATAAATATCACTGACATGCAAAGTGGGGCCCAAGATGGTCGCTATCTCCTACTAGCTGTCGCTAACTGGTGTTAGCAACAGCTAGGTAATAGGGAGATAATTTTATCTCTGCTTTCTTGGCTTTTAAAGCCAAAAAAGCGGAGATAAACCCCCTTGATAATATGCCCCAGCGTTCCCTTATTGTCTGCAGGGCGGAATCATTTAACCTGCCTCGTTAACGTTGGCGAAGCCGCCAGTGGTTTTTTGATACTTAAGGTAAAGAGTTCTTTAGACATGATCCTGAATTTCATATCTTGCCTCGGGTGCACTGTGGGATTGTACTTGGAATGAACCAATGTACATGCAAGAGTCTGCACATCTCAATTCTTTTTTACTGTGCTTTTAGAATCGGCAGCAACTGAGGATCTGCAACAATCCAAATAGATCCCGCTTGCAGAAGATTCCGGCAGGCAGGAATACAATTTCCTTTTTAGTTAGTATTTTTTAGTGTCCTTGACATAAGCTAGAGTCTGATGAGTTGTTTTTTTGATTTTCTGCAGCCCTTCATACACGGATGACTGGGAATCATTATTCTCCATAACCAGCGGACGTTTTCTACTCCACTTGTAAGGTACATAATGGAGTTTTGAGGAGGGGCGCCCACCGGGAGGCATGCCACCCCTGGGGGGTTTTGTGGCCGGAGGGAGGGGGGCTAGGGGGGGGCCTGAGCACACTGGGTTTCCGGGGAGTTTGGGCTGAATGGGCTACTTCCCGGGCTTTGGGCTGCGTTTGGGCTGGGTCTTGGGCTGGTTGGGCTGGGGGGATATTTCTACGGCCATTTTGTGTCACTGACCACCATTTCAGTGGCAGTGACACAGCAGCCGGAGGGGGCCCTGGGCTCGTGGTTTATGCAGTGGTTGTGCCGCGTGGTCGTTGGGTATCCAGGTCGCGGTCTTACCAGTGGCTTTGTTGGCGTCATGGCGAGTGTCCAGGATCCGCGCGTGAAGGAAGCCCTGCGGTTACTGGGGGAGGCGGGCGGCTCGACCTCATCAGGCCGGAGGTGCAGGTGGTGCCGCCGCGGCCCGCTGCCAACGGCGCCGCGGCAGTTGTGCTGGCATGCGAGCCCCCGCGGTCTCGACCGCGGAGGGCTCGTGGTACTGGTGAGAGGGGCGGGAGTGGCACTGAGGACGGGAGGCGCGGAGGGCGGGCGGCGCTGCGGTCAGGGGCAAGGCGGAAGGGGGCGAAGGGGAAGAAGGCTGCTGCTGCCAGGTCAGAGCTGGCTTTTACGGATGGCGGCGGCGCAGGAGGGCGGGAGGTGGGGGCGGGTGGCGAGCTGATGGCGGCGGTGCCACGTGGTGGGGAAGGGGATGGAGGCGCTGACAGGCAGGAAGAGAGGCGGGGAGAGGTGCCTCTTGGGGGGAAAGCGGGGGCAGGTGCGATACAGGAAGCAGTGGAGGGCAGGGGGGAGGGTACTGCTCATGGGGGGCAGGGAGCTGGGGAAGTGGCAGGGGGGGCTAGGGGGGCAAGGGAGGATGGGGGTTCCCCCTTACTGATTGAAGAATCTGAGATGGATGGGGCAGGGGGCGAGGGGGGAGAGACAGAGTTGGATTGGGGGTCCTCATCGGGGGAGGGGAAGACCCTGGTGCGGCCCAGCAGGTCGCCGTCTCTGGCGGGGGTACGAGGGGTGGGGGGAAAAGGGAGTGGAGGGTGGGGCACGGGGGTGAATGGGGAGGTGCGGGGGAAGGGGGGGCGGGTTGGCCGATGGGGGGATGGGGAGCTAGGGGTGCGGGGATGTTGGAGGACGGAGCGCACCAGGGTGGGGGTGGGGGGCGGGGGCCGAGTTGGGGGGGTCCGGGTTGGAGGGGGACCCACGAGGGGTGATGTGGGGGGTTGGAGAGGGACGAGTTCGGCAGGTGGAGGGGGGTGGCTGGAGCGGCCGGCTAAGAGAGGGGGTCACTCGGCGGGCTGGGGGAGGGGGCCGCAGAGGGGTTTGGGTACGGGGGGATTTTGGGGAGCATTTTTTTCCCCGGCATGCTGGACTTCCCGTTTTTTCCTTAACAGGAGCAGTGGGAGCGGTTCTCGGGTGAGCAGCTTGCGGCTCTGATCCACCGAGGGGATGGGCCTGCTCTGCCTGGTACGGGCGGTCGCGCTCCAACGAGGGACTTGGCAGAGGCTCATGTCAGTCGGCGGGGCGCGGGGTCCCCGCCCGCCCTACCCCGAAGGGTCGGGACGACCGCCGGGGAGCGCGGAGTGCGAGATGCTGCAGTGCACGCTGAACATGAGTCAGGCGTAACGGATGGGAGGAGAGTGAGTGTGGATTGGGGTGCATTGATGACGGTGTGTAGGGAGAAGGCGGGGTTGAGTCGTGTGGACTGCCCCGTGGACGGTCAGGACTGCCGGTGGGAGCACAGGGAGTGTGATGGAGAGTCAGAGGAGGAGGGGGAGATTCGGGATGGGGGGCAGTAATGCTGTTGGCAGTGTCTTACATGTTCGATCACAGCTGGATGCGCCCAGAGTGACGGCCCCCCCCAGCTCCACTGGTTAGGCGGCGGGATCCAGTGCGGACGCCGGCCTTGACACCAGGTAAGGTGGGGAACAGAGCGGGGAGTGGTTTGGGCAGGAAGCGAAGCGCGCAGGTCTCGGTAGGAACGGAGGCAAGGGGGGAGGACTTGGTGCAGCTGGTGAAAGGACGCTATGTGACGGATACCGGGGTGGGCACGGATGTGGCGGTAGGTTCGGCGGGTGCCGGGGCGGTCGACGACGGGGGTGCAGCGTCGGGGACACCGGTGGTAGCGGCGGGGGGGCCCGGGCGGTCGCGGAGGGGGGCGCAGCGGCGGCGAGCTCGACGACGGGTAGCATGACCGCCGGGGGGGAAAGAGAGCTGTGTGGTGCCGGTGCGTAAGCTTCCGTACATGGGGGTGATGAAACCGTTAGCGACGAAAGAGAATATATGGAAAGAGGAGTACATGGAGATGCTGAAGCTCCTTCACAGGGAGCTCACATCTAAAGAGGGATCAAAGGAGGAGGAGCAGGAGCTGGCCAGGCGCCCCAAGGTACCGCTGACGATTGACAATTGGTCGGCGGCTTTCCTCATATATGCAAGCGTACACTGCGAGAAGTACCCGGACAGGGCCGTTGCGTTGTTCAAGTACATGGACGTGGTGCGGAGGGCCCATGTGACTTAGGGCGGCTACGCTTGGTCACATTACGATGAAGAGTTTCGGGCGAGGATGGTGTCGGACCCGGATGCAAAGTGGGGGGAGCTGGACTCGGATTTGTACCAGCAGACGATGGGCGGGGCGAAGTTCGGCCGCTCCATTTATACTGCGAGCGGTTTGCCGCTCGCGTCGCCCCCCTTTTCAGCCCACCCCACCCGTGGGGGCGTGGGTCAAGGAGAGGGTGCAGGACAGAACACGGTCGGGGCTTGTTGGGACTTCAACAAGGGGGCATGAGGCCGGCAGGTGTGCTGCTTTCGGCACGAATGCTCTAAGTGCGGGAAACGACACTCGGTGGTGCGCTGCTGGGGGCTCGGCAGCCCCACGGGACACCAGCATGCGGCGGCGGGACATCAGCCCGCAGCGGCGGGCACCCAGGCTGGGGGGAGGGGAGGTGGAGGTGGGGGGGCAGGAGATCTGGGAAAGGGCTCGTACGCCAGTTAGGCTGGACCGACTGGAGCCTTTGTTGGCGGCTTATCCGCAGGCGGATGATGCGGCCAATTTGCGACGGGGCTTCCGAGAGGGTTTTCGGTTGCGGTACAAGGGGCCGCGGATTGCGCACTGGGCGGACAATTTGAAGTCGGTGAACATGCAGAAGGTGTGGTGCGGGAGAAATTGTTCAAAGAGGTGACGGAGGGCCGAATGGCGGGCCCTTTCGGGGAGCCGCCGGTGCCAAACTTGATCATCTCCCCGATTGGGGTGGTGCCCAAGAAGGAGCTGGGGCAGTTCAGGTTGATACAGCACTTGTCGTGGCCGGAGGAGTCATCGGTGAATGACTTCATATCGGCGGAGCTCGCGTCGGTGTCGTACTCGTCGGTGGACGTGGCGCAGAAGATCGTGACGGAGGTGGTGCCAGGTGCGCTGATGGCCAAGTGCGACATCAAATCGGCGTTCAGGTTGCTCCCGGTGCACCCGGAGGATTACCAGTTGTTGGAGGGAGCATTTTTATACACAATGCACTGCCGATGGGCTGCTCGATCTCATGCGGGTTGTTCGAGTGTTTTAGCTCTTTCCTGCAGTGTTTTTTTTCCTGGCGCACAGGATCTGAGACGGTGACGCACTATTTGGATGACTTTTTTCTGGTGGGATGGCCCGGTTCGATGGATTGTTAGAAACAGCTGCACAATTTCCAGGAACTAATGGGTTACTTGGGAGTTCCCCTGGCGCCAGAGAAGACGCACGGTCCCAGTTCGGTGCTGTCATTTTTAGGCATAGAGCTCGACTCAGCGGCCATGGAAGCATGCCTACCGGACGACAAGAAAGCGGCGATGGTTGCGTTGGTCAGCGGCATGTTGGACAGGCGGAAGGTGACGGTGCGGAAGTGCAGGTGTTGTTGGGGCACTTAAACTTTGCATGCTGAGTGGTGCGAGCGAGGCGGACGTTCTGCCGTCGGCTAGGCCTGGCGTTGTCTGGTTTGACATTGCCGCATCATCACGTGAGGCTGTTGGCGGGGTCGAAGGAGGATTTGTGGATGTGGCTGGCGTTTTTGGAGCGGTTCAACGGGGTGCCGAGGGAGCTGTGGTCAGTGGGAGACGCAGGGTCATTCGACTGGTGAGGTCATCGGTGGCGGCGTCCACTTGGAAGGCGTACGAGCCGGCGGGGGCGGCATTTCGACAGTCTGGAGCGGTAAGGCAGGGGGACCAGTGGCAGCAGGAGGAGCAGGTGGTGTGTTTCATGATGGCTCTGATGGATAAAGGGTTGTCTAAGGTGACGATCACGGGAAAATTGTCGGCTGTGGCGTTCATGGGGAAGCTGTGGTGGGGGTATCCGCCGTCAGCCAGGGAGTTGAGGACGAGGTTGTTGGAAGGCTGGGCAAGGGAGAGAGGTGCGCGGGTGAGTCGGCGGCAGTCCATCACGGAAGAGATGCTGGGAGGCCTGATAACGGCATTGCCTTCGGCGTGTCGCGACGGGGGAGACGGTGTTGTTTTCCACGCTCATGTCATGGCTGTTTTTGGGAGCGTTTCGGGTTTCTGAGCTCGTGGGCCTGAAAGGAGGGCGGGGGTGCTGTGGGAGGATGTTGAGGTGCAGGCGATGGAGGTGGCGGTAAGCTTGAGGTGCTCTAAGACGGATCAGCGAGGGGTGGGGACCTGGGTGGTGTTGGGGCCGGGGAGGTTGGACGGTGTGTGTCCCACGGAGTGGGGTAGGCAATTGGCGGCCGGGCGGCAGGAGACAGAGGGGGAGGTATTTGGCCGAGGGGTGGACGGCAAGGTGACGGCGGGTCAGGTGCTGGGGGTCCTGCAGCACGCCCTGCGGTGGATGGGTGAGGATCCCATGGCGTTCGGAACGCATTCATTTAGAATAGGGGCGGCAACGGATGCAGCGCGCAAGGGATGGGTGATGGAGGACATAAAACGACTGGGGCCTTGGAAATCGGATTGTTACAAGAAATACGTTCGGTCTCGGGGGTAGACGGAATGCAATGACGTGAATGTACTGCCGCCCTCTTACATGTGTGTCTTTGCAGGTGCTGTGGCGGGGCCAGCGGCGGCGGTGTTGCAAATCTACATTGTGGGGCATTCATTTGTAAAAAGAGCGGAGAGGTCCGAGTGGGACAGGCATTGGAACCTTAATCTGGAATTGGACAACAGATTGTTTAGGTGTCGTTGGCGGGGAAAAGGGGGGATGCGTTGGCACGAATTGGTGCCGGTTTTGAACAATGTGGTGAGGGGGGGGGGTGTGTACGGATGTAGTGCTCATTCATGTGGGGGAAAACGACCTGGTTATGTGCAAGGGTCTGGCTCTAATGAAACAAATGAAGTGGGACTTGTTGGAAATTAGGTCAAAATGGGCAGGATGCCATTTGATCTGGTCCGAGTTCATTCCTAGGAGGGTATGGCGGGGGGCAGAGCGTCCAGGGGCGATAGACAGGGCCAGGAGGAAAATCATTAGAGAGATGAAGGAGTTTTGTGCCAAGGAAGGAATAGGGCGTATGGAGCATCCTGACCTGAGATATGGGGCAGTGTATTTTTTCAGAGGGGACGGGGTACACTTGTCTCGTTATGGGATGGAGCTATACCTGGTACAGATGAAGGAGGCCCTGGATATAGCTTTGGGGGTGTGCAGATATCCAAAGTGGGGGTGTCATAGGGGGGGTCGAAAGTCACTATGTGGCTTTCGAGTGGCGCTTTTCCTAGAGAAAAGGGGCTAAATTGGAGAACTGGGATTGTTTTGACAGGGGGTGGGGTTCTCTGCAGCAGTCAAGGAATGTTCATTTGAAAGGAGGCATGTTGCAGATGGGAGGTTGTGGTTATGTTGTGAGTATGTTGTGATTGGGGGGATATCATTTAGGGGAGGGGTGGGGGGTTTGTGAGGTATTCCTTATTTAGTGAGGCTTAGTTTTGCTCGGCGCAGGCCAAGGTTTGGTTATTCAGGATGCACCTGCTTCCAAAAAAGGCCGCCTTTGTCACACCTTACTACTGTGTCTGTGGTCGGTCAATTCCCCCCCGCCCTCCTGGGTGGGCCCCAATGGGGTTTTGGGGGGGGCGGCCGACCACCGGGAGGCCTGCCACCCGGGGGGGTTTTGGGGCCCGGAGGTAGGGGGGGAGACTGAGCACACTGGGTTTCCTGGGAGTTTGGGCTGGTTGGGCTACTTCCCGGGATTTGGGCTGCGTTTGGGCTGGGTCTTGGACTGGTTGGGCTGGTGGATATTTCTACGGCCATTTTGTGTCATTGACCTTATTTCGGTGGTAGGGACACAGCAGCTGGAGGGGGCCCTGGGCTCGTGGTTTTTGCCCTCCCACCCGCCCTGTTTTCTGTTAAGGGGGGTGTTTTCCCTGGGGACACTGGGGGTCAGAACCTGTATCCAGGGGGGGGGGGTGTCAAGAGTGTCTGGTGCCCTGGCGCAGCCTGTGGGGAACGAGGTTCTGGTGGTGGCCCTGAGGGGGTTTGTTGGGAGCCGGTGCATCAGGGTTTGAGGTTGGTGGTTTACCGTGTCACTGGAGCAGGTGTGCTATATAAGGGATTGGCGCTTTTCCTAGTGAAAAGGGGCTAAGTTGGAGCACTGGGATTGTTTTGACAGGGGGTGGGGTTCTCTGCAGGGGTCAAGGAATGTTCATTCGAAAGGAGGCATGGAGTTCATTCGAAAGTGAGTATGTTGCGATTGGGGGGCATATCATTTATGGGAGGGGGTGGGGGGGTTTGTGAGGTATTCCTTATTTAGTGAGGCTTAGTTTTGTTTGGCGCAGGTCAAGGTTTGGTTATTCAGGATGCACCTGCTTCCAATAAAGCTGCCTTTGTCACACCTTTCTACTGTGTCTGTGGTCGGTCAATCCCCCCCCGCCCTCCTGGGGGGGGGCCCCAAATACATGAAGTAGCCCGTTGTTGTTTTAAACTAGGTTCGGTCAGACATTAGAATACATAATTTTCAATTGTTCTTTGTAGAGTCTACAGCCATGTCCGAGTCCTGAGGAGAACCCCTAAACGACCAGGGTTCGAAATGGGTTGACTTTCGAGTACGGGGTATTCCTAATGGGGTATGTCATGAGGAATTGGTCAAATTTTGTTTCCTCCTCTTAGGCAACACCTTTTCAATGTGTAACCCCCTGTCTCAAATCACAGGCAGGACAGCAGGCAGAGCCGTGTGACGAGATAGTGTCCGCCTAGCGTTTAATGTAAAATCTAGGACTGGCTGATTTGTTTCATGTTTGTATATGTTTTTTCACATAAATGTTTTGCAGTGTTTTTCACAACTTTGTCATGCTTTTGGTCAAAATGAGTTGAGTATGACGTTGCGCAAAATGTGTTTTTTATAACACTGTGTTTTCAAATATGTGTTTTCCACTTCAAGACATCTATAAATAAGTGTACTTATTTTGTGTATTCAAATAATTCAAACTAAGCTTAATAAAGCTAGTGAACTTTGAAATTTTTGGTCTAAGGTTCCCTTTAAACCCTTGGCCGTGGCGGTAATTCCGCTGCGGCGCTGGGTGGGAGGGGGGCGCGCGGCACCACCATGCTCGTGACGGAACCACTCCGTCACGAGCCACGTGCGCGCTGTGCTTATGATGGAGTGGTTCCGTCACGGCCCCGCCCACTCATCAGAACGGCCGCGCAAGTGTGGAATTCCTGCAGCGTGGGCGGGGCGGCCGCGCCTTGACGGAACCACTCTGTCACCAGCACAGCGCGTCCGTGGCTCTTGACGGAGTGGTTCCGTCACGAGCAGGGAAGGGGTTAATTGCACATGTAATATTCCTCCTGGACACTTCTTTTGTTTTCATTTATACAGTGGTCCAGTCCAGGTGGTTTAGGACCCAAACTTTGCTTGTTTACATCACAAGTATAGGGTGTTTTCTCAAATGTTGATCTTGGGCAGATCAAGGATTTGACGTGCTGCAACTTTCCGTCTCAGCCCCTTGAGACCCTCATGGGTGAGTAACTGTGCTATATAAACTCCTGATTGATTAATTGCATGCTTTGATCCAACCCAAGGAGCATAGCTGCTATGTTTTCGCAGGTCCACGTCCATGTTTCTAGTTATGGCAGTCTGGGATTTTTCTTAGAATCCTGGAACTTGTAGTCATATTAAACACAGTATTAAACCAGCACTACAAGTCCCAGAATTCTAGGAAATAAAACGGCACTAGCATAACTGGTCACGCATAAACCGGGGAAAGTTGGCATCTACGAAGCACTCCAACAGAGTATTACCCTACCTTCCTGCAGATACACTTCAACGCATTGCCTGCGGTTTGAAGCAATTTATGAATAGAACTACTTTACAATGCAATAAACTATATGGTGCTGGTGCCGAATGAATGGCAGTGGGGGTGCGGGCCAGACAAGTATTGTGCTGTACAATTCACAGGTGGATATAATTTTTCTGATTGTTCTCAGGGGCACCGTCATTAAGTAAATCGGTCTTATTAGCTTAGCTCAGTCACTGCAGTTCAAGTTAGAAATTAAATCTGTATTTGGGTGGAGTGATGCAAACAGTGCCTGGTGCTTGTGGTGGAAATTGGTGGATTTGTAAGAAAAACATTGGGACCCTGCAACTATTTTATTTTTGTACAAATGAAGAACTGTTAATGGCTCTCTAAAAGTAGCACCAAACTGTAGTCACAGTAAAGAGTTCCTCCTCTCAGGGGCGGATCCTTCTTGAGGGCAGAGGAGCATTGCACCGCCTGCAGCACGTAAACACACATTAATAAAATGGTAATAAATACAATTTTATTATAATTTGACCCAGGCTCGTGCTCTTAGTGCGAGGGCAGGGGGGGCAGGGTTGAGTGATTCCTACAATTTCACTATTATTCCTGCCCGCCAATGCGCATGATAGATTGGCTGGCTCACTACAGCGGGCCAATCTGTCATGCGTACTTCAAAGCCTGCAATCCCTCTGCTGTAAAACAGCAGAGGGATTGCAGGCACTGGCCCCTAGCCTCAAAATAAATGCTGGGTTAGCCTGCTCCAACCAATATAGGAGTTGCTCTGCGGTATTGGGTTGGATTCAAACTGCAGAAGGAGGGAAGTCCTTCCCTTTCCTGCTGCACTCACCAGAATGCCCGGCAAGGAACAACTGCCTGCCGCCGAGGAGCTGTACTTAATTAAAATGTGAAGAGTCCTGTTGTCTTGCCGCGATTATACGGGCCAGCAAGTGCAACATATATGTTGAGTTTTTCAGGCATGGCGCCTCACCATATTTTAATGTTGTCAGCGCAATTGTTTCCTCTGTAGCAGCTGCATGGCCCAGTGGCAATAAATTAGCCCCCGCAGCCACCACAGTGTGGGAGCCCCAAGCTCCAGGGAACCCCTTCAGCACCCAGGCTGGCCCTGTGCATGGCTGGAGGGCCCCTGGGATTTGGGGCCTGCTTGCATGCCACCTAAACGTCAGTGCTGCTGCATACACTCAACCCAGTTTCTGAGACAGAATCAATGTTCTGTGCCTGGACACCCGCTGTCTTCTGTGGGTACAGGGACGGGGCGTGCTGTGTCGTCATGCACAATGGTATTGCAGGTGTGAGCCTGAGCCTTTTTTGCTTGCCCATTACTCTGCTGCTGTTTCAGGTGCACACTCCGCACTCCCCTTTGGTTCCCAGCCAGACCGACGCTGCAGCTGACCCTTTTGCTGCTCTGCTTGGTGCACATAAGGTGCACATATGCACAGTGGACTGAAAAGCAGATGTTAATTTGCTTGCATGAATCACCAATCAGGTCTGGCCCCGTTATAATAAGGTAACCTATTTCTGAGGCATGTGCCCATGCCTTATCTGTTTATGCCCGTCTTCTCAGTCTAGTTTTATTATTCTCATCAAATAGTTTTTTTCTCCGCTGCATCCTTTGCAGCTATCTATCTGCCTCTACTACCTTCTCATTTGACTATTTCAGTTTCAAGACCTTCCCTGAGAAACACAAGAATGGGCGAATTACTGGCCCTGGCGAAAACACTAAAAAACGGCAAGTCACCATGGAAGGACAGATTAGTCATCCAAGCCATCAAGATGCTCCCAGATACCGCAGTGGATCACCTTGCTGAGATATTTAATGCATGCATGCAGCACCAGTATTTCCCAAACGCCTGGAAAGAAGCAAGAGTCGTCGTAGTCCCCAAGGCTGGGAAACCACTGCGAGATACTGCAAACTACCGCCCCATAAGCCTGCTATCCGGCCTATCAAAACTCTTTAAAAAAGTTATCCTCGCCCGTCTCGTGGACTTCGCGACAAGCAACAACCTACTTGCTAAAGAACAGTTTGGGTTACGGAAAGACCACTCAACCAATCACCAACTCCTCAGAGTTGTGGACATCATAAGCCATGGATTCAACATCAACAAGTCCACCAGAGTAGTCTTTTTGGATGTAGCCAAAGCATTTGACCGAGTATGGCACGAGGGACTGCTTTACAAACTTAACAAGCTCCAGTTTCCCAGCTACCTGGTCAAGCTACTGTCCAGCTATCTGACAAAACGGACCTTTCACGTGGCGGTGCGAGAAGAATGCTCATCGCCACGCCCATATCTTGCTGGAGTGCCTCAGGGATCAATCCTAGGACCAATCCTCTTCAACATATTCACAAACGACATCCCCACGGACCTAAAGAAGTCTGATCTTGCCCTTTACGCAGACGATGTTGCAGTCATCTCTCAATCCTTCAGCGACAAAGAAGTGGCTAAGAACCTGGAGACATCGCTCTGCAGACTCTCCGAATGGTACAGCGACTGGCAGATCACCTTGAACACAGGCAACACCACTGCAACATTATTTAGCAGGAAACAGAACAGGAAACACCCACAGATCCTCCTCAATGGGGACGAGGTCAAATGGGAAAACAGCAGCTCCTACCTGGGGGTGACTCTGGACTCTAAACTCAGCTGGAGAAACCACATAGAGAAGACCTGCCAGAAAGCAGCATCCAAACTGGCTGCATTATACCCACTCCTGAAGACTAAGTCGATGCCCATGCAGAGCAAGGTGCGAGTAATCACTGCAATAATTCGACCAACTATGACATACGCTTCACCAGTTTGGAGTGGCTGACGCCCACAGCTTCGGAAGGACCTACAAAAACTACAGAGTAAGGCCTTACGAATTGCAGCAGGTGCTCCCATGTTCACACGAACAGTAGACCTCCACAGAGACCTAGGCATCGAGATGTTGGACGACCATCTCCTCACACTCAACAGGACGTTCTACAATGGACTGGATCAAAAAGAAAACCCACTGATCAGGAAACTTGCAGATATCTCTACAAACCCATTTCACCGCTACCCGCGTCCCATTGAAGCGCTAACCTTGCGAAACTGAAACAGCAACGCAGCATCCAAAAACGCATCACTGCCTGAAGGCAAACGCCGGCAGATACGCAAAACTCACCGCTGCCCTGATGGCATAATAGCCTCGGCAAGCAACTAAAACCCGCTCACTGCCCGATGTCATAATAGCCGCGGCAGGCACCCAAACCTCAACACTAACAGAAGGTTCTAGATGGACAAAGACGAGACTCTCTGAGGAAACATGCTGACAATTCTGCAAACACTACTGACCGCTACCCGCGGCCCATCACTGAGCTGACCATGTAATACAACCCCAACTGTGACAAAGCGTCACACACCAATAAGACAACCTAAACAGCGACTACAAAATTCTAAATGAATATGGAGTAATGAGGCTACTGCCTCGGTATCCAAAAACTCACCACTGTCAGAAGGTATCTGACAGGAGAAGACAAGAACCAGGAGTAACAGTCTCTTGTTTCTGCTCCCCACAGGACCATCCAACGGGCCGGCTGCAGGCCCCTAATCTGTTTTCTTTTTTTGTTTCTAACAGGTTTTCCTTTGGTCATGCAGCGAGAAGAAGAAGGATGCGGCGGCTGAGCGGTTAAAGACGGAAGAAATCAACGCGAAGCACCGCAGGAGTTTCCTTTTTTTTTTCTCTACAGGTTCATCCGACCGGGGAGGGGATCCTGGATTCTGAAGCCGCCCGTCGATGTCGTTAACAGGAGGGAACAGCAGTTTGGTCTAGTCGGCGGAATAGCAAGAGCTTGGTGCAGTGTGGGGCCCTCTTGGTTACAGTGAACAGGGTGAGTGTTGGGGGCGGTCCGCCACGCTGCAATTGGGAGAGCGCTACGAAGTGTGAGTGCTTCCCGTGCAGCACAAGCACATTATGAGTAGGGGACTTTAACGGGAAAAGCGCTAGCTTAAAGGAGCAGAATATGCCCAAGGAAAGCGCTGCAATTAAGAGTGTGAATGCCCGCGCCCCACTCCCCCCTCCCCCACCGGGAGAGCACTACAGTTGAAGGCGTGCGTGTTTAACGTTTACCATAATAAGCTCATTATTTAGAGGGATACACACTAGTTATGGGAGGCGGTATGCCCAAGAAAAGCTGGAGCGCAAGTGCCCCAAGGGGGAGTGTGGCAACTTATTTGCAGCAGGCTAACATAGGACATTTGCGGGGTTTTTTCCCTCACTCAGGCCACATTTGTTTATTCACGCGCATAAACTCTACAGTGCCAGCACAGTTGTTTTGGGGGCAGTAACTGTGTAAATTGTATTACAGTTGGACGGATAGAATAAGTAAAGCTGTATT
The DNA here is from genome assembly GCF_964263255.1 of Lissotriton vulgaris. Lineage (NCBI taxonomy): Eukaryota > Metazoa > Chordata > Amphibia > Caudata > Salamandridae > Lissotriton > Lissotriton vulgaris. The sequence goes on from NC_141687.1 coordinate 1,122,942,278, forward strand.
GATAGCGCCATACTGCATTTTAATGCAAACACTATCAGCTAGCGGTGTAGTGTTTCAGAGCACGTGGGGCCAGATTTCAGGGGAAAGCAAAGACTAGAATTTGGTAAATAACAAACAGGTAGGGCCTTGCACAGCGAAACTGGGTTTATTTGTTGTTTCCACAGTCACAGCGTGCATTCCTTGGAGAGTGAGACTGTTCCTGGCTCAGAAGGGTCGTTGGTGGTCTCTGGAGGGACCGGCTTGGGCAGCACCGGCTTGCCAGCATCTCATCGCTTCTGAGAGTCTCAGAGGGTTTGAGCGGGCGGCTCACCTGAGCCTACTGGGTTAGCCAGTAGGTCGTGGCTCTGGTTGCATGGGTGCAAAGGTTGGCTGAGGCTTCTCCTTCTACGAGGTAAGAGGTGACACGTCATCTACCTGGGACTACGGTCCAGGCATTGTACAGGCTGAGTACAGGCAGGTCCCATATAAGTTAGCCTCATTCGCCATGGCCCCTAAGGTGTGGCCGAATGAGAAGCAGTCACGCACGGACATCATGCTGGAGGATTTAATGCAGCAAGTACAGGTAATGGGGCAGACCCTCAACAGGTTACAGAATAAGGTAGAGGGTCCAGAGGTGCCAGAAGGGAGGGCTAGGGAGCCTATTGTTTCACTAAAAACCTACTCCTGCCACTGCCAAAACGGAACAGGCGCGGACCCAGTGGTAGAGGGGCAGGGGGAACGCAGGGCTTGCACCAAAAGATGAGGTCCAGGTTCCAACTGCACCTACACCAAGCCCTCAGGGCGAGGGGGGCTCAAGTGATGCAGTGCCCGTGGGGTTCACTGAGGGCCAAGCTATTGTCCCTGCCCTCCCCCCCACTCCCCCCTCGGGAAGGGACAGGGAAAGCCATGCCGGTTCAGCCCGACACAGCATCCAGCCTGGCGACCGTGCTCCCATGGCTGGAGATAGTGGGGAACTGGTCTCACGCAGCAGGGGCGACCTCCAGGGAGGGCGATGCAATTGAAATGGCGAAGAAATAGATGGCTGAGCTAGGAAAGGGGAAGCCGGCAATATAGGCAGGGGGTGCAACACCCATTGCCACAACACTGGTCCCCGGTGGCGAAGGCATCCCGGTAACAATCAGCGACGCAAATAACACAGAAGCGTGCAGGACGGCTGATGCAGCAGCACTGGCAGGTATGGGTGAGACACTGCCTCCACTAGGGGTGGGGGAGATGCAATCCGGGAAGGAACATTTGGGGTGGCCTTTGTCTAAAGAGACCAAGGGAAATATCTGTAAAGGGCAATATGTTAGCATGTTTTCTCTCCTGGTAGACGAGGCAGAAAGGGAAGAGGCTAGGAAGAACAAGGAATGGACACATCACAAAGAATAGTCAAACATAATTATGAAATACAGAGTAGAAGAGAACCTGGCCAATTGGATACAGGGTTTCACTATATTCATGGCTGTCATGTTAGAGGGCTTCCCAGCGGTTGGGTCTCAGATGGCATGTTATCAGAATAGGATCACCGTTGCCCACGCTACAAAGGGAGGTGATGGGTGGGAAGAATATGACAAAGAGTTTAGGAGGGCAAAAGCACAGGATCCAACTCTAAGATGGAACCAGACTGACATGTTAATTCATTTGAGACATTTGGTGCAGGGCTCAACGGATAACGTTAGAGGACAGGTATCCGACAGCGTTCGGTTCCAGCTCTTTAAGGCAGGCCCTGCTGGTAACACGGGGGGGGGGTCACTGGAAAGACAAGGGGCACTGGTAAAAAAGGTGTCTGTTTTCATTTTAACAAGAGAACCAGGCAGTAGAGCTCCAGGTACATGTAGGTTCAAGCATTCCTGTCGTTACTGTGGTAACGCATCCCACCCCGAGTCCAGGTGTCACAAAAAATCCAGAGATTAAGGGGGCAAGAAGCAAGACTAGTGAGGAACATTTAGGAAAGGCTAGATCTCCAGTTAACATTTGCGCCATGATACCTTGGTTAGAATTCTACAATTGCCCTGAAGCAGCCAGGGCGATCAGAGAAGGGTTTGTTGAAGGTTTCAGGATACCAGCCCAGGGATACAAGGGGGTGGCACATTGCAGGAACCAGCTCTCAGTTAGGTCCAATGCAGGCATAGCAACAGCAAAGATCCTGAATAAAATAAGTCTGGGTAGGGTGGCAGGGCCTTTGGATGATGTCCCAATGAAGGATTTTGTATGTTGACCTCTAAAGGTAGTCCCTAAGAAAGCGCCAGGCAAATTCAGACTGATACACAATCTTTCAGCGCCTAGGGGCAGTTTGATGAACAATGCCATTTCTGACACACTGTGTAGTGTGAAATACGCATCTTTTGACTAAGCAGTTGACATGCTCATTTTGCTAGGGCTGGGATCCTTACTGGCAAAATCCGACATTGAGTCCGCTTGCAGATTGCTACTGGTCCACCCTTCAGTTTTTCCACTTTCTGGGCTTCCAATTTCAGGGAAAGTACTATGTCGATAAGTGTATGCCTATGGGTTGCTCAGTGTCCTGCGCCTACTTCGAAAAATGTAGCCCCTTTTTAGAGTGGGCATTCAGGAGGGAGTCGCGGCATCAATGGGTGCTGCATTACCTGGATGATTTTCTTTTTCTAGGTGTGCCAGGCTCCGGGAAATACGGGGCAGCTTTGTCAAAATTTTGCACCTTGATGCAGGAGTTCGGTGTGCCTTTGGCATCCGACAGTGGGGCCGAGCACAATGGTTGAATTCCTGGGGATTGAACTAGATTTGTTGCAAGGGGCCTCTAGATTACCAGCAGACAAGGTCAACGATTTCGGGGTGGCGTTGCAACACTGCCTCAACAAAGATAATGTTACTCTGCACCAGTTACAGCAAGTGGTAGGGCAATTGAATTTCGCATTATGCATAATCCCAATGGCGTACCAATTTTCCCGCACCATCGCACAGACCCTATCAGGCCTCAGAGAAAAGCATCACCACACCAGGCTGCCCGGTGAAGTAAGGCAGGACATGCTGATTTGGAAAGCATTCTTGCGTGACTTTGATGGGAGAGTGGTGTGGCCCAGCCCACCCATCTCCAGCCCGGAACTGGGACTGATGACTGACGCTGCAGGTAGCGAAGGATTCAGGGCCATTCTGGGGTACGAGTGGGTAGCTCAGCGATGGCCAGATTGGTGGAGGGAATCTGGGCTCACAAGTAACATAAGCTTCTTAGAGCTTTTTCCAACTCTGGTGGCACTGACTGTATGGGCTGAGGGAATGAGGAACCAGTCTGTAATATTCTGGTCTGACAACATAGCGTTAGTAGAATGCATAAATAGCCAAACGGCTAAGTGCAGCATGATGCTGCCTTTATTTAAGGAAATTGTGTTACAATGCATGAAATTGAAAGCTAAACACATGGCAGGTATTCTGAACCATGCGGCTGATGCATTGTCTCGATTTAAAATGCAGGCATTCAGGTCACACATCTCAGAGGCAGCGGTGCACCCAACACCTTTCTAAGAACAGTTTTGGCATCTTGGTGCCCCCGAGTATCGAACCTCCTGGCAGCGAGCCTAGCGCCCTGAACCAGGAGTGCTTATGAAGGGACGTTTGGGTCTTTTTGCCTATTGTTGGGGGAACAGTGGGTGCACAAGTGCATGACCATGAGTCAGTGGTGGCATATCTTGCTTTCATGAGGGAACAAGGGCGCACAGTATCAGGGGCAAGGAGACATATCACATTCATATCATTCTTTGCAAAGATAGGCGGAATAGTGGATCCCACGAGGAACTTCGTGGTGCGACAGGCGCTGAAAGGATGGCAACATTTGCAGGGAGGGCAGCTAGATGTCAGGAGACCCATAGGATTAGAAACACTAGGGAAGCTAGTGGGGGCACTGCCGCAGGTTTGCGTTTCCCCAGGCGAGGTGGTCCTGTGTCAAGCAGCATTCTGCCGCGCATTTACGGTAGGCGAACTAGTCGCAAAAAACAAGAAAGATTGGCTGGGGGCCTACAGATAGCACATGTGAACATAGGGAAGAGTTCAGTGCTGATTTCCATCCTAAAGTCAAAAACTGATCAGGAAGGTCGGGGGACAGCATAGTATTACACAGGGCAGGGAACACTGCATGCACCCCTGTCTACAGGCTGGAGGCCTTTATGGCCCTACATGAACAAGTCACGAGGGGACCTCTCTTGATACATGGGGATGGGTCACCACTCACTGTATTCCATTTCAAGAGAGTCATGGTCCTGGCATTAGAGAATGCCGGGCTAGACACTGCCGACTTCGGGACTCATTCTTTTTGGATAGGGGCAGCCACCGAAGCAGCAGCAAGAGGGCTGGGGGACGAGCGTCTCAAGAGGATTGGTAGGTGGTCCTCTAACTGTTACAAGAGGTATGTGCGGCTGCACATGCTCTAGCAAGGACTGTCCGTTTTACCATCAAATTGCGTCTTCCCTTCATCCTGTGACTCAGAGAGGAGTGTGTAGTTCACTATCAGATAGTGCTATTGTGCAGTTTGTAATGTGTGCAGCATGCCGGCGTGGCAATGCATTTACCTTGGCTCTCTTTTCTCCATGTTATTTGCAGTTTCTTCATTCTGTTACTCTGGGTAGAAGCCTGCAGTCGTTCGCACTCACAAGCCGCGGGGCCAACCGGAAGAGCGTCGGACGATGAACTTCGAGCAAGCAACAGAAGTGGTGGCGCAGGTTCACTCTTCGCACCAGGAATATCAAGATATTTGGGTGGTAGGGCATTCATCCTTCCCAGTGGGCCTGGGTCTTGTGTATTATACTGTCTTAAGGTTAGCCCTGTAACAACTTTTGTCTGTCAATGTATCTGTACTTTCTGCGTAAATTTCTGTATATAATGTTTTTTAAAAATGTTAATTTTTAATTAATACGACCGGGGGGTTACACCCCTCCAACCAAAAATATAATATTTTGGTGTGGTTTCAAATACTGTAGCCTGGGGTAGGGAAGGGCCATCCATACCCCAGAATCTGTAGTGTTCAGCAGTTAGAGTAGGTGACCTAGGTAAGTACCAGACCTTATGGGGAAGGCGAAGGCTAGCATAGCCCGCAACGCCATTATGGCTGTCGCCCTAGTCCCCGTCATAGGAGGGGGGAGGCCGTGTCAGCAATGACGCGGCGATCCCTCCCGCATGCCAACCAATGGGCAAGAGACGGCATTTTGAACCGCAAGCACTTCGGTGCTTCCGGTTCAAAAACGTCCAGCCTGTGCCCAGGTAGACCGGTCAGCCTGGGCGCACTCCTTGTAAGGGGTTAGTGGGGAACAGAAAAGTCTCTTGTTTCTGCTCCCCACAGGACATTCCACCGGGCCGGCTGCGGGCCCGTAATCTGTTTTCTTTCCCACCCACCATCCCCCAAGGCAGAGTAGTTGAAAGGATTTTTTTTTGTTGTTGTGGGTTTTATGGATATTTGTCTTTTGTTTCCCTTGACCAATTTTATTTTCAGGTAGCAAAGTTATGGAATGTCATTAATTTTGAATTAACGTATAAATAGAATGTGAGGTTTTTTAAGTTCTCTTTCAGTTAAATATTGTCTATTTAGTTATGTGTCCCTGGTCAGCGGTAAGGTCATGATTGGTAAGCAGAGTCTTTGATCTTTAGCGGTCAGCACCATGTAACTCCACGGGTAGTGACAGCTGGTAAGTAGGCTGTCAAGGTGCGGGGGTTAGGGGATTCATTCTACCCTGTGGGCCTGGGGCCACCCCCGCACGTGCAGGCGCATCAAAGCACAAATATGTAGAAGCCTGCAGCCCCGTAATGGAGTTTAAGGCACAGGGCATGGGGGGACCCGGGGGAAAGTATCTGTCCAATAAGCTGTACCCCCAGCACAGCCTTACTCCGGGAGTAGTATTGGTAGTACACTGGGAACAGGGGCACCGTGGCTCATGAGCGTTCAAGATGTTAAAAATGTTTGTTAATTTTTTATAAATACGGCCGGGGTGGTTACACTCCCCCAATCCAAAAATATAATACTTTGGTGTGGTTTCAAATACTGTAGCCTGGGGGAGGGAGGAGCCATCCATACCCCAGAATCTGTAGTGTCCAGCAGTTGTAGTAGGGGACCTAGGTAAGTACCGGACCATATTGAAACATGGGCATTGGGATGCTGGCAGCGCAGAGAAGCAGTCACTCCCTCCTTCCATTTCTAAGCCCCTGTAACTGAGGCTTGTGGAATAGGAGTCCAGTTTTAGGAAAAGGCTCAAAACATGGGGGGAGATTTTCATACCTTTTGAGCTGGTTTAGCGCCACAAAAGTGACGCAAACTAGCATACTTTTTTTTCCTGTTTCCTTTCTAGCACAAAACAAGTTTTGCACTGGAAAGTACTGTGTAAGTAGCGCAAAGCACTGCTTTGCGTTACTTTGCGTTGAGGGGGCGTTACATGGGTGGTGCATGGCTGTTCCCATGTAACCACCAATGCCTTTTGACGCAAAACCATATTTACAAAGATTTGTAAACATGGTTTTGTTGCAAAATTAACGCCCCTTCAAAGGAGGCACTAACAGGAGAAATGCTTACATTTCTCCATGCTTTTCCAGCACGTATGCAAAGTGGGAAAAGCTTTGCATCGTGCCTAGCATAGTATTTTGTACAGGAAGGTTACTCTTCCTGTACAAAACATATGCTACACTCATGCACACACCCTAGCGCTGCAGCGCTAAGATTTCTGCATGGCGCACGGCAGCTGAAATCAGCGCCGGTGCAAAGGAAAGGGGAGGAGAGAGCTATATCTCTGAAGAGATGGCACTCTCCTGCTTCCTCCCGGTCTCGCAAATGCAGTGCAGCGTTGCGTGACTGAGGTTTTTATCCTCAGTAGTTCCCCGCTGCCCTACTCTACCTGTCAGCAGAAGTTACCTAGCGCTAGGAGGCCCTCAGGAAGCCATGTGCTTTATATAAACCTAAATACGTTCAGTCTTGAAGCTCGGGAAAATGGTCAGCTCTGCCTCAATTATTTCTGCAGCATTCCATCTCTCACCACCCCCCTATCTTTTGCTGTCTTCTCTGTCCTGTTGCTCTCCAAGTCTCTTGCTCTCTCTTTCTCTCTTCTATCTCTCTCGCTTCTATCTCTCCACACCTTTTCTCTTTCTCATATCTTTTCCTCTCCTTCTAGCCATCCTGGCACTCTGACTCCTGTTGTTTGCTCTTCTGCCATCTGCTTCTCTCCTCTCTGTGGCTATAACTCTTTATATGTATGTATGAGTGCGAGCATGCATGTGTGTAGGTATGTACATATGTGTTTATGTAGTATGTGTATGGGTATTTAGGTATCTTTGTGTAAACGTATGTGCTTCTGCATGTATGTTGATAAGAATTCACATATTAAAGTATTTACTCAAAGTTTTTTATCCTAGAATAAGTTAAGGGTACTGACATATGCTGTTGGACTTTGCCCTTTTTTGCCTTCCTCCTAGCCTTTTTTCTGACATGGTGTTGGTGGTTTTAGGACTCTGGAAACTATAGCACTTCTGTCCAGTGTAAAGTGTGTGTGCTCTCTGTGGTAAACATTTTAAGATTGGTCTACACCTGTTTGGTCAATTTAATTTACCTGTTAGTCACTTGTAAAGTGGTATCTCATATACCCAGGACTTGTAAGTTAAAAGCTACTGGTGGGCTTGCAGCGCTGATTGCGCGACCCACCAAAGTAGCCTTTCAAACCTTTCTCAGGCCTCTGCTATTGCAGGGCCTGTGCACGCAGTGTTACTGTTGCTGTGGTGTGACACCTAAAGTGTATGCCATGTCTGTGACCCCCCTTTTACTGCATGTCAGTCAACCCTAAGGTAGGCCCTAGCTAGCCCTATGGGCAGGGTGCTTTGTAGGTAAAAGGTAGGACATGTACCTTAAGTGTGTGATATGTCCTGATTGTGACAAACAACCATTTTGGTTTCTCACTGCTATGGTGCTGCCTTCTCATAGGAATGCATTGGGGATTCCCTGATAAGTGTTTCAGTGTTATTTCCTTATATGAGAGGAGCAGTGTGGTCAAGTTTAGTATATTTGGAATGGTAATGATAAATGCTGCACAATGCTGTGCGCAGATTTATTATAACTACTTTGGAAATGCCAGTTTTAGAAGTTGGCATTTCTGTGTGCTATGGGTCTGCCTGGCTGATGTGGATTGCATGTCTGGCTTTGGAGTGAAAGGGGCTGGGGAGGTGTGGGTGGCTCCTGGGGCCTCATTTATGAAAATTGACGCATCGCTGCGTGAAAACAGCGATGCGTCATTTTTCACTGCGCACTCCTTGCGACACCAATGATGCGTCATATTTAATGTATGACGCATCATGTCGCAAGGACTTACAAATACGTCAGTATTTCTGACGCATCTGTAAGCGCAAAAGTGAAGCATTGCTGGAGTGTGTCACAAAAGTGACGCAACTCCAGCAATGCGTCCTTTCACATGGGGAAAACCCCATGTGAAAGGGCCTGCGTCCGTCTTGGGCCTGCTGTGAGGCAGGCGCAAGATTTTGACGCAACAGCATCCTAAAAGTGACGCAGTGAAATCTCATAGATTTCACTGCGTCACTATTACGAGGCTTTTTGCGGGGGAACGCCCCCTCTGCATACATGATACCTGACGCAGGTATAATGTGGCGCAGGGGTTTAAAAAGTGACGCATCTACCTAGATGCGTCACTTTTTAAATATGGCGCAACAAGGCGTATTTTGTACGCCGCTGGTGTGTCACAAAAAGTGACGCACCGGCAGCGCAAAACTGACGCAAGGCCTCATAAATAAGGGCCCTGGAGGGCAGAGTGAGTCAGCGCTAGGCTGAATAGTGGATCTGCATTTGGAGTAGTGGGAGAATAAGTCGCCTAACCCTGAATAGGTCTGTGCCTGCCTATTTGAATGCTAGCTCCGTCCCCCTGTAGTGTGTCTGAGGACGAGCCCCCACCTGACAAAGGGGAAGAGGAGCCTTGTCAACAAAGTTCTCCAACAAAAAACAGAACCAGTTTAGGCTGGTTTCCCCAAGCCCTGTGCCAGGGCAAACAAAGCAAATATGTTGTATTAAAATTGGGGCTGTGACCCCATGAAAATGTGCGTTTGTGCTTCCTGACTTGTTGCTGCTGGGCCCCAGGAGAAACCACCATGAGGGACTGCCTTCCTGCTGGAGGGCCCTGTGAGAAGGCCTACCTGGGCCCACTCTTGTGTCCCTGGAGCTCTGACTGCTAGTGCCTCATGGCGCTATATCTTTATTACTGGAGCCCCAGAGAGGGGGACTCCAATCCTGCCAAGGAAAAGCGGAGCGCGTGGGTCCTGTAGTGCTGGACTGCAAAACTGCCTCGAGGGAATCCTGGCGGGGGATTCCCCCACACTGCCTCCAAGTGGAGTGGGAGCCCAACCTGCAATTGCAGTCGCACGTGGGTCCCTTGCTCACTGTGCCACTGGATTCAAGCTAGCCTGAAGTTCGGACTGGACAGTTCCCATGGGGCACAGGATCAAGACTGATTTGATATAGCTGGGTCCAAACTGTAGTGGCGGAGTGGGCAAAAGAATGATGGATTTAACCCAGATCTTTTGACTGGGGGAGAATGTTGCATTGTCAGCATTCCATCCATCATTTGTTTGTTGTAACACTTTTCATCCTAAGTGGGATGGGTATGCCCAGATGTGGGTCCCTTGCTCTTGTGCCACTGAATTCAAGCTAGCCTGGCTGAAAAAGGGTGACATACCCTGAAACCGGTCCCAGGATGCTTGTTTCCAGTCCATGGAGGCCCTTGCCTGACAGATCGGTCTGGATGTTCCAATGGGGCACAAGGTCCAGACTGATTTGCATATGGCTGGGTCCAAACTGGGATGGCGGGGTGGGCAAAAGAACAATGGATTTAACCCAGATCTTTTGACTGGGGGAAAATGTTTGCATTGTCAGCATTCCATCCATCATTTGTTTGCTGTAACACTTTGATACCTTTTTGGCACGAGCCCACCCCGCACTGTGGTGAGCTGGGAACAAGAGCGGGAGCCGCTGCCGAGAGCCAGAACAGGAAGTCAGGCAGAGACGGGAGCCTGACCGGGGGTGTGGCCATGAGTGAAGGGCCGTGCGGAAGAGGAAGCCAGGCTGAGGTGCAGCCTGGTTGAGGGCGGGGCTCCCTGTCCATGAGGAGACCACCATACTGCCTAAGTCCCAGAGAGTAAGGACCGGTCCGTTTCCCTTGTGGCAGCAACAGAGACCCTCGTGGCTGCAAGTGCAAAGTGAGCACTTTTTCTTTCTTTTTGCCGAAGAGACAGGCCAGCCCCTGTGAGTAGGGCAAGAAACAGGCTTTGTTGGTGCCTCCACAGGAATCTCTGGGGCCCTGTGGTAGTGCCCCGGTGACAGCGGGTGAGTGCCTTAGAGCCTTGAGCGTCCTGGGCCGCGCTGTGGTCTTACGACCCAGAGGGGATCACAGCTTACTGGACTTTGGACGTTTCCTTGACTCGTCTACCGGTTTGTGTCCCCGTCACCCTTCCCCTCCTCTCCCCATGCTGTGTCTCTCACCCTCCCCTCCTCTTTCCCGCCTTCATTATCTGTCTACTTCCCCTGCTCCAACCCCCTTCCCCTGAATCTCTCACCTTGCCTGCTTTTCCCCTTACGTATTTGTGCTTATTGTTTATCTCGACCTTACAAGTAACTATGTTGCCATGCTCTAAGAACTGTGTAACCTTTGTAATGATGTAACCTGTAACTATGATCTGATGCTCATGTAAAGCGCTCTGATACCTCCGGGTCTAGCCAGCGCTATATAAAACTAAAAAAATAAAATAAAATAAAAAATTGGCAAGTTTCCCACATGTAGTGCCTTAGTGATCCTCACAGTTGCGCCGCAGATGCATTCAGTTTCAACGGTGGGGGCAGTTTTGTATTAGGAGCCCCAGAGGGGGGCTCCCAAGGCACAGTGTTGCCGAGGCCAAATTTCCCACAGCTGCCCGCCGGACACAGGGCAGCTGCAAAAAGGGGTCATTTTTGGTTGTTTATGGATGAGGAGAGGGTGAGTTTCACCCCGCGCCCAGGGCATCTGCACACTGTGTTTCTGCTGCATGGGAAGCCGAGGGGCAAGTGGAAGGCCCGCAGTTTGCGCACTTACTATTTCGACAAATGGCATTTGAGCCCAAAGGAAGGCCAGTTGGCCTGGGGTCATATTTTTGATGCTCTGGTAGGGCACAAGGCCCAAGAATTGCATAATGTGTTTATGCCTAATGCGGTGAGGCCTACTGTATAATGTGCTTTATGCCACTGAGGTTCACTGCTGCTTTAGGATTTATGCCTAATGTGGAGGCATACTGGGCTTGTGATTTATGCACCATGGTTATGGCATAATGTGTTTATGCTGGTGAGGCCTATTGCGAAATGTGTTTATGCTAATGAGGTTTGGGCCTAACATGTTTCATGCCTAATGTAATAATGCTGAGGTCATTATTGTACCAGTAGTTATGGTTGTTTTTTATATTCATTACCTGCATTCTGATTGTTCTGACCGTGGCCCGATTGGCCTGTTCCTGTATATAGTCCCCTGTAAATATTGACTAGTGCCACTCGGCACAGTGTATATTATGTGATTATGATTCTAATGTGTTTTCGGTAATACAAAGGCAATTTTTATATAACCTTGTGTGGAGTCTCTTTTGTACTGTGCCTAGTGGGTTGCCGCTGTGTGTGTGTTGTGCAAACACTTTACACATTGCTTCAGGGATAAGCCTGACTGCTTGTGCCAAGCTAACAAGGGGGTGAGCAGGGGTTATCTTCAGCGTGTAACTCCCTTGCCCTGACTAGAGTGGTGGTTTCTGCTTGGCTTAGGTGCATGCCCTAGCCAACGAGAAATCTCATTTCCAACATATGCCTATTCATAACAAGAAATTAAAGGGTGCATTAAATTCCAGCCCTCTCCCACATACTCGAAAAGACTTGGTCTGCAATTTATAAAAACAACAACATGTTTCATCATAAAAAAAAATACTGTACATCAGGGTATCCATAATCTGATAAACTCACCATCAGCTGTCTCTAAAAGCTTCCCTCTTTTTCTGACAACCTGGTAATATAACCCAGCCAGGTACGTTAAAGGTCACGGGTGGGAAGGTCAGTGGGTCCGTACAGTGCCTCTACGAGGAATAACAGCTATTGATTTGGTATCACTGTTCCCGAGTCCCAGACAGTTATGTTGTATGTTCTTACTATAGCAGTAAGGGTTATGGGGAGGTGATGACCAGTAACTAGTTTCCGTGGAAGAAAAACCCGGAAAAATTATATTTTTTACATGAAGACATGTTTTACACAAAAATATGGGAAACATCAATTGAACTGATTTTCCCACACTTTGCTGGATGGATTAGAGAAATTCACATGTATGCTGCAGAATGTTCCAGCAAAAAACGTTTTTAACAGGAAAAGTTCTGCAGCAGTGGTAAGAGGATAAACAGTTCAAACGTGTTCAATTAAATAATCCCAACAAATTTCACAATTCCACTAAGAGTATGAAAACGTTGTACCTCTCGTTCTATTCGCTTAGTCCGCAGTCTTCCTTCTGAGGTTGTGGAGAGTAATAAAATGTGTTATCGTCAAGAACTGATTCACGTTGAATGTGTGCTTTACATACCGACCTTTATCATCTTTACTAGAAGCATTTTAGCAAATACCATTTAGATTATTACTAAAAATAATTAATATTTGGCATATAAATCACTGTGGCACAAAAAGCCAAATTAATCTGCCCAGGATCGCACAGTGTGGGAAATGGATGGGCTAAGAATTAAGGCATGATGACCAAGAATTCAGTCACCAGGAGGTGCTTTGATGATACGCAGAGGTGACAATATGGGTGTCTCGCTGTGTATTGAGCACTTTAACTTTACAATCTGCTGCAAGTGGAGTTTTATGTTTTGCCTTTGAATTGTACCCAGGGCATGCATTTTTACTGTCCCATTTGTTTTGGCTGGCTTGCAGGGCATTACTTCTATTGTCCATATGAAAGTGTATTACCCAAATAACTAGTTAAGGAATTGTCAAATTAAAAGCAAGAAAATGGTTGTATAGAGCTTTGCCCTGACAGCAAAATAACACTTTACATTGGGTCTCTCCCATCACCAGTACATGACCTACTGTGAAAAGACATGCATATTTCTACCACAATCCCACTGTCTCCTATGCCAAATCTTCTGCTCTTTCCAAGGCTCCCCATCTGGACCATCTTCACCCAGACCCAGGAAGCACCATGCACAGGCAGATGGAGAAAAGTATGTATCTTGACGACAAGGCTGAGGCAGGACAGCACTCTTCCCAGGTACACCTCAAGCATCAGCAGCAATAGGCACTCCACGGCCATGGTCTTCTTGAACAGTTATTAAATGCCACAGGATGATCACAATCCCAATAAATAGGCCTTGGACCAATGATAGGGGGCAGTCATCATTTACAGGGTTGACACTTGTTCTCTTAGAGGCCTCCTGCCATAGGACCTTTCCATAACACAAAGAGGGTGTCAAGGTCCCCAAATAAATTGCATTTCCAACACTGAGGTGTCCTGACAGCTGTGCTGTCAAGGAGCATTTCGAAGAGCAGGCCATGAATGGCAGGGCTGTTTTCCTAGGTAGCGAGAGCTGAGCCGACGTGTTTAGACTCCAAAGGTAGGGCTGTTCCGTCTGCTCCCAGACCCCTCATGTCCAAATGAGTTAACCGCTCAGCAGCTTTTTGTCACTTTAAATCTTATTACGAAACGAGCAACAGTATTCAGTGCTATTGTCAGAGGTCAATTGTTTTTGCACACGCCCCAAATTTTGTTTGTTTGAGACCTTTAAAGGTCACAGAGGGAGAGATCTTGAGGGACACTCAGCTTGATACAGTCCACTTCAGTTTGCATTTTCATATACACAATTTGATATTTGGACTAAACCTGCTATCAAAACACTCACAATTTTTGCACATCAGTGCCATACAGATAACATGTTTTGCCTAGGATCACGCAATATGGTACGGTAGGTGAATTCAAGGTTTAGAAGTGTTGTATTTTGGTGCCACATCTGACAGTGTAATCTCTAGAGAACATTTCCTTCAGTGAACAAACTACCACTAATCTGTTAAAGGGACCTACAATGGTTAAAAAGGTACACAAGAGGAAACGCTCACTTAAATGTTCATTATTTCACAGGGAATAGATGGGACAGAGACATTTTAAGGAGACTATAGGGCCAACATCACAAATGACAAAACCACATACTGGAGCAGATGATCAATCATAGGCCCTACGTAGGGCATCATGGGAATTGTAAGATTGAAGGCAGCGAAATATAGGAACTGGGGAAAATGGCTGGAATCCTTGTGTGGTACCATCTGGCACTTAGGATTTTGAATTAACTAGGCAGTAGTCAGAAAAATAAACTACCCCTCACTTTCAAGCATATCACTAATGAATTGCAGTGAGTGAGGCGAAAAGCAGGGCAATTGTTCCACTGCTCCCCTGAATTTGGTCTTCTGTCCATCCTTCTTTCCATCCACCCATTCTTCACTTCATTTACCCATCAACACCATTCTTCTCTCTCTCTCTGTCCATCCATCCTTACTTCTCTCCAGCCATCAATAGATTCATCCCAGCCATCCATGCATCCACCAATCCATCCTCAGCCAATGCTTCATCCCCAGGGCACACCCCTACCCAGAGCTTGAGCAGCTCAAGGATGAGATTCAGAGCGCCCTTGGTAGTATCTAGGAATTAAAATAATGTCCTCCTTCTCAACGCATTTTAATACTACCAACCCAGCTAGTCGCGGCTCCTGCTGGTAAGTGCAGTTGGGTGGGGCGGGGTCAGTCGACAGGCGACAGAATTGGATTAATTTATTTATTTAATCTTTCCTGTTCCTTCGACAGTCTACTTCCACTCCCACCCAGCCACGGCCCGTGGAGGGAGTTACGGTGGGCCAGGAATGGCGGGCGGGGGAGGGGCAGGGTGGAAGGTGCTAAAAACCGGAAATAAGGATAATTGGAGGTAAGTAAACAATTTAATTAATAAAACTAATTTCGTAGTGCGCAGTACATCGCATTTTGCGATGCAGGGCGCGCTACGAAATTCGTTGTATTTATTAAATTGTTCACTTACCTCCAATTAATTATATTCCGTTTTTTAGCACTCCCCGCCCTGCCCCTACCCCACCCCGCCTTCATGCCCCACCGTAACTCCCTCCAGGGGCCGTGGCTGACCCCACCCGCTGCACTTACCAGCAGCAGCTGCGATTGAACCCAGCCAATGGTGCCCTTCTCCTCTGCATTGCGCCCTTCTTTCACATTTATTTAATGTCTTGTATAGTGCTGCTCATTTTGTGGCAGTGGGCCAACATGGTAGATGTGGGGACCCCTCCTCATAGTTTGCAGCGGGCCCCAGTCGTTTTTTTTTTTGCCCCTGTCATGGCCGTATAACAGGGTTCCACAGCCCCTGCGGTGCAGGACGAACCCCAACACCATCCAAAGCGCAATTAATAAATGTGAAATATGGGAGACACATGAGCCCTTCTTCACATTATGCTGGGGGGGGGGGGCATCATGTTACGCTTCGGCAATGAGCAGTCGCTGCGATAGTCGGTGGCTAGATTGCAACTGCCCCTCCAGCATTTACTCTGTAACCCCTGGTATGAAACTTGCTGCTTCTGCTTTTAGGAGTCTTGTAGGCTGCAACAAGCACAGAAAGTAAACAAAGCTCTTACACGTTTGTGTATTTTCTGCAATTCCACATGTTTCCCTTTCCTGCCCCTAACCAGTGAATAGGTGACTATTGCAGAAATAATAGTGTGTGTGAGGGGGGGAAGGGACCTAGCCTGTAATGTCACTGGGAGTCAAAGGGTGTGTGACTCCATTTTCTCTACCCCTCTTTTTGATGGAACAATATCCATGACACACTAGTTTTAAGTCCTCATGTGCATAGTTCTCCTTCTTTTCGTTTATTTTATTAAACTGGTTTGTTTTTCCTTCCTGCTCTCTCTTCGTCATTCCCCCTTGAACATGGATAAGAGGAGTCTTTAAGAGGTTTGTTCCCCAGAAGCCATCTGCCTTTATTCCGTCAGTGTGCCCGGAGGAGCCCTAACATGCATTATCGCCTCTTCCGCATCCATTCCACAGTCTGTATCTTGGCCACCTGGGGCCAAGCAGCAGCTCTTGATGTTCTGCTTGGTTTAACTCATCAGTGAATTATCATGTCTTTAAATTCCGGATTTTTATAAGTCTAACTGCATCATGAAATACAGCTGAGTTTGGAGAATAGTAATTAACGTTGGTGAATGAACAACCTTTAAATAATTAGGACATGACTGAGTGTGCAGAGAAAAATGTAATTAGAGGTCAGGGACTCACAATGACACCGTAGCAGATATAGCATTTTGCAAATCCTTCTCAAACTACACCATCAAAGTATGAACGTCTAAGTTCAAACTTCTGCTCCAGTCTCCAAATGTATGCGATGTTAATCCATATCAAAACTGAAAGTATAAAAACATATTTTTCATTTAGGGTAATGTCGCAGCCACCCTACCTCTGAAGCACATAAATGACTACACCACACACCAAGCTCGGTAGCACATGCCTTTATTCTTCAGCATGCACCTGTGAACTGAACGCATTGCATCATAAACTTTATTGACCACACCCAGGCACACCCCAGCTGATTACATACTTTGTAAGGAGTCTGCTGAGGATCACAAAGGATCTACTGCACATGATCACACAACACTTCATCTCCCCCTTTGTTAAATAAAAAGTACATACTATACATATGCATCAGAGTTCCTCAATGAGTCGTTGAGTTGCTTGCACAAGTCTCACAGATCAACTTGCACGAGGTGAAGAAGTTGCACCATCATCTGGCATCATAAATGTACACCAGAGGTCTTCAAACTTTTTGATGCTGAGACCCCCTTCTGACAAAAATTTCTAAAAAACCCG
This sequence comes from Lissotriton vulgaris, assembly GCF_964263255.1. NCBI lineage: Eukaryota > Metazoa > Chordata > Amphibia > Caudata > Salamandridae > Lissotriton > Lissotriton vulgaris. Next base: position 1,122,959,160 of record NC_141687.1, read on the forward strand.
GTACTCTCCTCATCGACAAACATAAGCGCCCCTCCCACAGCAAATCATTTTCATGGTGGGGAAATCATATTAAACAGTGTTTAGCAAACCAAAGATCATTGCCCGTGGGGGCTCCGTATTAATGAAATACGGTGTATTCCTTTCCTTTCGCCTTGCGTTGGCGCACAAATTGCTGCCTGGCACCAACATGGGCTAGTTTGCTTTTGTGCTGGGAAGGGGCATCTTCCTGTACAAGCAGTGCCTAGAGGTGTTTTCCTGATTTAATGAGAACTGCAGAATGCAGCACACACCGAAAGACGAAAAAAAACCAGGAGAAATGTAAATATTTCTCCTCGTTATGCCTCCGCTGGGGAGGCGTACGTTTTTGGCTCTGCCCCAGGTTTACATGATTTTGTAAAAATTTAGCAGCATTAAAATCCATGGGAACCCTCATGCAACGCCCACGGAACATCTCCTTGATGCAGAGTAAGGCAACGTAGTGACTTGCACTGCTTTGCCATACTCCATATCTATGAGACCTTGCAAAGGCATGCAGGGATACTTAGCGCTGCCTCATAGGTATGGTTGAGACACTGACGCCACTGGAGAGTAAAAATAAGTTTTAGATCTTTCACTTTCAGGCACCTACATATACAATAATGGGTGGCATAAATGAAAAATAAGTAACAAAACTTGTTTCTCAGTGGGAAATGAACGGTAGTACATTATGAAACCTCTATTAGTTAATGCACTGCAGAAGTCTGTGTGTAACCAGAGAGCCACAGATGTAAATCTTGGTTGTTGCAGTGAAGAACAGTGACTTGTGCATTTTTAGTGCTACAAGGTCACAGCCTATGACAAAAAGCAATGTGAATATGTAAGTCATTATTTAATATTTGCATTGCATTACTCACAGTAGAAGATAGACTATACAAAATGTGTAAAAAGTTTTACGATAAAATGGTGCTTCCAAAATGTAGATTTTAGTATAATACTGGGGCGTATGTAATGCAATATATATATAAAACAGTCCCTTCAGCAACTAGTTAGGCGTACTAAGGGCTTTGTAAATACAGTTATGATTAAAAGCAAGCAATTTATAATTCATAGCCCAGTTGTTACCACTTTGCACTACCACTAAAAAATAACATCTTTGTCATCACAAAGCTTGTAACGATTCATGGGTCCCAAGCACCCTTTACACTTGCAGATAAACTAACAGGGCACATTTGCATTTCTTTCAGGCGACCAGGTACCCTGGCACGAAAACTTTTCACAGCACAGGAGTCTCAGCTGGAGTATTTTAACAATCGTATTTAGCCATCTTTTTCCAAGACGAAAGCAAACTTTTTGGATTCCAGGCACAAGTGAGGTTGGGGAATGCGCAACCACCTTCCCAAGACTCCACATCCCAATTAAGAATCTTTCCACAGGCAACCCTACCCAGCCATGGGTGGACCATTTGTCAGACTTAAGAATGGAGGGAACACCCCACGCTGCGAAAATGTCATTCAGCCTCTATATGACTTTGTCATGTGTGGTCGATGACAAATATTCCACTAAGGGAAAACGTGGGTACTCATCATACCTACCATGAGATGATGGCCATTGTTTAATGGTCCAAAGAAATCAACTGCCGTTTTTTCTCCTACTTGCTTAGGGAAATGAAACATTTTTTGCTGATGTTGTGTTGCCTTGGGAGTTTAGCAGTCACACAGTTGACATGCTTTCAGCTCCTTCTCGGCTAGTTCATCAAGGTGAGGAAACTACACTCTGTGTACTTGTTCAATAATTTGTTGCCTCAAGTTCTCAGGTATTACAATCCTCAAACCTTTTAGTACAATACCTTCTTGAGTGACCGAAATTTAATCCTGCACATTTTTGAACTTTTGATATTCAACACCATCTGTGAGAGATCGAGTATGTCTTCTCCATGACTGCGCTGTAATGATATCCTTAAGTGTGAGAAAGTCTTTGACTGTGTTGGTAGCAGCAAGGATTTGATCAATGGATAGAGTTGCTGGGATACTAGACATTACTATGAAATTCATATACTCTTCAGACGTTGCACTGTGTCATTGTAATGGCACTTCTGAAAAGTAATCTGTGGGGTTTTGATCTTTCCCCGGCTTTTAAGCACAATAGTGTAATCATACTCTTGCAATCGCAACCCCCACCTCTTCGATGTGAGGGGGCATCTTTGCTTTTGGATTTCCAAAAATGGTGAGCAATGTCTGGTGGTCAGTGACAAGGGAGAAATTCTTTCCATACAGAAAGACATGAACATTTTCACAAGTTCACACTACACCCAGGCTCTCTTATTCTGGCTGTGAATAGGCACATTCAGTCTGAGATAGACTTCTGCGAGCATAGGCCACAATGTGTCTCTGATCAGTTGTATATTTTCTGTGTTCATTAGGAATTGAGTCCAATCCCACTGGGCCTGCATCTACTACAATCTCAGTGTGCAACTTTTGATCCAAATAGGCCATTTCAGTTGCATTCTCAATGGTGTGTTTGGTTTGCTTGACACTTCGATCACATTCAGAGGACCATTGGAAAGGAAAAATTTTCTTTGTCAAATCTCTTAATTGGTCACTCGCCAAGGCAAAGTTACAAATGCATCTGGAGCAATAGATGTCCATGCCTAAAAAGATTAGAAGCATGGTCACATCCTGTGGGGGACAAGTGGATGACAATGCTTGTACTTTTTCAGGTTCAGAAGTCATCCCCCTTCAGAGAAAATATGCCCAGAGAACCTGAATTTGTTTTTCTGAAACTCACACTTTGTGGGTTTTAAAGTGAGACCTGCATCCGTGAGCAGACGGGTGTACTTGTTTAAGAGTTTTGTCATGCTCTTTTGTGTGGTAACAAACACTAGTATCTCATCAATGTAGTTAAAAGCATGTCTGTCAGATTAAATTTTCAGCAAAGGACTTCCTGAAAGACTTCGGCAGCGGATGACACACCAAAACTGAGTCTTTTGTATCTGAGCAAACCAACATGAGTTGAAAAAGTTGTAATACACCTACAGTTGTTTTCGAGATTGAGTTCATGGTATCCATTGTTCAAATCAAGATGGGAGAAGACTTTTTGCACTATTCAGCTGTGTAATCATGTCTGCTATGTGTGGACCTAGAAGTCTTTCCTTCTCAATTGCTTTGTTGGCCTCGTCCACATCAACAGAAATGTGCACCACACCTCACTTTCCTTTTTTAACACTACCACTATGGGTGAAACCCATGGTGTCGGACTAGTGAAGCGCTTAATGATATCATGCTTTAATATTATTGCTAGTTCTTTCTCAACGGACTCTTGCAAATGAAAAGCAATTCGACTGTGTTGCTGAGCAACAGGATGAATCCCCTCATTATTGTAAAGTTGCACCTTAATTGTCTTGAGTTTTCCCTAGTCCGTAAAAAAACAACAGGAATTAACTTCCTATTTCAGAATGTGCATTGAGGTTGTATTTGAGAGACATCAGACCCATGTCAGCAGCAGTGCTGAAACCAAGCAGACCAGAACTCGCCAAAGTACCTGGGAGGACATGAATTGGTGCTTGTACTGTTCCTTTCTAATGCCTCATGTCCGCTGCAACTGACCCTTGACTTTGCAATGGCGCCAAACCAGCCCATGTGCACACCTTTATTTTTGGTGGCGTTAGACATGGTACAGGAGACAGTTCATTATATTTTTTTGCCAGCATTATATTGATCGATCACCAGTGTCTATAATAAAAGGTATAGGGCAGCCTTTCGCCTTTAGTTTGATCTTAGGGCATTGTCTGAATGAATTTGGTCACCTCACATGATGATCTCGCTTTTACTTGTGCTCTTCTTTGCAAGCAGCCAATCCGACATATGCCCATTTTCTCTTCTTGTTATGACACACAAAGTTTCAAAGTTTCTTTATTATGATAAGGAACTCTTTATGAGGTCCACATAAAACAGCATGTACATGCAAAACAATACAGATAAAATATTTCCATCACAATCACATGAAATAAGTTAATACAAGTCCAGGAAACATTTAAAAAAGTTGTACAGTTTAAAAACAAACATTTCATTAGGGGGGTTAATCAAGGCTGCCTTAAACATAGATGCTGAAAATATGTTAAGTTGTAAGCAAATTGGTCTTAACCATCTACGCCTGCAGGGCATCAGTGTCGGACAAACGAACATAACGTGATCTAGATCTTGGTCATACAATTGGCAAAGATCACAGCGTGCCGAACAACCAAACCATCTGGCATGTAGAACTTTTAGCGGAAGCAGATCGTGTCTTAATAAGTACACTAGGCGTCTCACGCCATGGGAGATGTTCCAGTACATATACGGTTGAGCTTTCCGCAGGGTATAAGATTCAATAACAGGCGTACAACCTTTTTTCGCTAGACAAAAGTCTCTGTCAAGACAAAACCCCAATTCCCAAGAGGCTGACTTCAAGACAGTTTTTAATTGATGACGGGACAATAAAAATAGAGTCTCCTCATCTAATTTCAATTGTAGCACAGCAGATCTAAAGTTTTTTACAATCGATGAGAAGTCATTAAAAGATCCTAATAATTCAATTTTTATGAGGTTTCTTAAGGTATTGGGTTCACCTTTAGATAATGCTACTACCCAGCGTATAATGCTAGCAAGCCCTTGTACCCTGCTGCTACGCAAACCCAATTCCTGTCTCAAGGAAGCAGTTGAATTTGCTGTACCTACAGACATTAAGCTCCGAAGAATTTTACCTTCTGCAGAGTTTAAAAAACACCATTTTTTTGGATCGACTAACTCAATTCCATATAACAGGGAGGCTGGAACTTTCGCTCTGAAAACATCTAAAAGAGTAGAGAAATGCCTTCTACCTGTAGCTTTATACAGGGAAACTAAGCTCTTTCCCTGACAAGTAGCCTTCCGAGAGTTATTATCTATGTGTGGTTTGTCACTTAAATTATGAGTGACAATTTTACCTAAAAAGGTATAAGATTTCACACATTCTAGTTTTTCCCCCCCCACAACCCATGGAAAGTTAAAACATTTAGGCTTCTTTCTACCAGAGAAGCAGATCACCTTACTTTTTGCCGTATTTATGGATAAAAAATGACTTTCGGCATATTCAAAGAGTGCATGCAACCGAGTATTTAGCCCCCTTGGGGTGAGATCCAAAATTAGGATGTCATCTGCATACATTAAGCATGCAATTGGAACACCCCCCAAGGACGGAGCAATACCGGCGCAAGTCGAAAGAGCGTTGGGTAAATCAACAGTATATAAAGAAAATAGCAACGGAGCCAAAAGGCAACCTTGCTTTAACCCATTAGATGTTGGAATTAATCTCGATACGCCACGATCACCTCCAAGTAAAACTCTGCACCAAGTGTCAGAATACAGGGCGCGGATTAACTTGATAAGAGATGCAGGCATACCTAGGTTAAATAACTTTCTCCACAGCAGATTTCTATCTACTTTATCAAAAGCGGTGGAGAAGTCAATAAAAGCGCCATATACCTGACCACCCCGAACTTTCACATATTTTTCATTGATGACTTGCAATGCAGTCAGGTTATCTAAAGTTCCATGGTTTGATCTAAAACCAGTTTGCTCCAAAGGAAGGATTTTATGTTCAGATACCCAATCGTTAATTAAAGAAAGTACACATTTTGCAAACACCTTGCCAATGGCGTCAAGCAAGGCAATTTGACGATAATTTTGTGGTAGATTTCTTTCCCCTTTTTTGTATAAAGGGACAATAATGCTTCCTTTCCAGGAGGGGGGGACTGTTCCGCTAGCAAAGCAAAATTTAAACACTGGAAATAGTATTTTACTCCAAAGTTCACTCTGGTTTTTTAATACTGAAATTGGGATTTTATCAGGACCCATCGCACCAGAGGAACGCATGTTCTTAATGGCACATTCAATTTCCTTTACTGTTGGATATTCCAGTGGAACTAAGACATTATCAAATTCAACATTAAACCCATAAGAGATATTATTACTGTACAACTTCTCAATATAGTGAACCCACACCTGTTCCGTAATGGCAATGGGCATAGGACTGGCTCTAGTACCACAGCCTTTGCCAATTAAGGCCCAAAAGGTCTTAGTTTGGCGATTATACGAAGCTTCTCTCAATTGAATCCAAAGGGCATCTTCCTTAGAACGTTTTAAACAGGCCTTAAGCCTAACTCTCCTTCTCTTTAATATAGCCAACCTAGATTTCGCTCGTCGTTATGACACACTTGATTTCCCATTTACTTTGCAAACCATTATGAAATATATTTTTCTTTCCCACAGACCTTGCATGTCTGTTCAACGGCGGGACATTTACCTATATGTGGAAATGAGAATCCACATCGGAAACACAATTTCTTTTTATACTCAGACATCCTCTTATGTGCCTACACCTTGCCTTTCTGCTTACTTTTCATGACTAATGCAGATTCATTCTTAGTTGTTCCAGTTTTCATATCAGCTGCTGGTCGATCTGCATGTTCCTCAGCTCTTGTAGCCATAAGTACCTTTTCTAAAGTGAGTGTCTTTTTCAGCATGTGTTGTCTGAACAAATATGAGAGGCAATCATTGATGGCACTGAGACACATTGCTTCTTCGTCATTGAATTCAGTCAACTTGCAGTGCTTGATGAGGACACCAAGTCTTTTGACAAATTCGCCCATTATTGAACCAGCTGCTGTCTTGCCTGGTTGAAAATGTACCTTTCATAGCCCACATTCGGCATTAGATTGAACTTGGCTTCCAACATTTATTTGATTTGATGGTATCATACTTCAGTAGCTAGTGGTATTTTCTTTATTACTTCTTTCACTCCATCCCAGGCAAGGTTCTTTAAGTATTTGATGATCTTTTTGTCATTGACTTCTTCTAGAGAATTGCTGAAGTCATCAAACGTTTCGCTCCATGCAATCCATCTGGTGCCATTATGCTGCTTTTTGGATGTGTTGAATGGTGGTGGAGGTTTCAGGAATGTGGTGCCACTGTACTCCATGTCTTCTGTCAAAGCTGTTGATAAATTTCACAATTACAATTGGCTTTTCATCAGATTGGATGCTACTGGCCACTTTGTACTCATCTGCGGCTCACCTAGGCTTGGTCATCACGCCTGATTCGAGGCTGTGCAGCACTTCCTTTCTGTACTTGGTAGTCACTGCCTTTAGCGTTTCTTTGCACTTAGTCACCTCTGCCTTTAGAGGTTTCTTGAACCTGGCTGTCGCTATCTTTAATTCTTCTTGTCTTCTTGGTGCCTAGTTGTTGCTGCCTTTAGGGTTTCTGCTTTATATGGACGATGGCTCTGTGTTAGACCCTGGCACAGCCTCTCTTCTTTTGGCCTTACCAGAACGGTTCCGGCGGGGCTTGTGATTGTGCTTCTCAGTCCTTCTTCATTTTCAAGGGCCTTGAAATACCTAGAAAAAAGCATTGACCACACATACAACAACCATGGATTGCTTCTTGGTTTGCACGTGGCATGCACCAGCAGTTTGCTGGACCACGGAAAACACTCAAGGAAAGCAGTCTTATTTCTTCAGGGCATGTGTCCCCTACCCTACTCATCTGCAGTTATCGCATCCACTCTGGCTCTGAAGCGCATAAATGACTATGCCACACACAGAGCTCGGTAGCACATGTCATTATTCTTCAGCATGCAACTGTGAACTGAACGTATTGCGTCATAAACTTTATTGACCACACCCAGACACACCCCAACTGATTATGTAACTCGTAAGGATCTGCCGAGAACCAAAATGGTACTACTGCACATGATCACATGACAGTGCAGGTAACATCACTAAATCACACCTATTATCAATATATAAATTGCAATGGTCAGATTCCCACTTCACACCAGAACATTACCTAATTGTGTCTACACTTGTAGTGTCACAACTTAAATATTGTTGGCTCTTAAAGAAATATAAGTTACAATTTTATTCCCCATAAAAGTAATATTATTTTAAAAACATGCCAAACAAAGTGGTATATTGCTAAATATACATACTCCATATGCATGGTATGATAGTATTTCTGAAATGCACTGAGTCTGTACTCACTATGAACTAGATGCACTATATTCTTAGCCAAATCGCGGACCAGTACACCCAACTTGCTCTTAGTCAACCATTAGCTTCTCTGAAAGTAGCAAATGGTATAACACACTGAACATTATAAATAATCAAACATATACGATAATTTAAGAAATTGTTAATGGAAAACCCTAATGCACCATGTACTATTTCTTAGATGCCCTGGTTGTGCTGCAGTAAGGGAATCATCACTAAACCATATGCTGGAAACAACAATGTTACATTTTGTGTAATGCATGTATCATATTGCTGTTATACTTTGAGTTTCAAGCATGTGGTTTAGTGATGCTTCCCTTATTGCAGCTCAACCAGGGCATTTAAGAAATAGTACATTCAGTGCATTACGAGCAGGACAAATGAACAATGTTGCATTCAGTATGGAGTATCAGGGTTCTCAATTAACAATGTTTACTGTTGACTCTACAAATGATTTAATGCTCAATTATATTACCTGTAAACTCAACATTACACATTTTTACTCCTGAGATTCACATACCATGCACAATTAGGATGACCGGTGACTTGACCTAAAATCATTGAATAAATTGCTCGAGCAAGTCCAATCAGGGAAATTGACACTACTGCCTTCGGGAGGCTGAGATTGTCTATTGATGAGATGATCATTCTCTACTAGAGTTCAGTGTGACTCATGCTGCTTAGGGACATACATCACACATTTAAGTGACCACATAACAAGCATTCAAGTGTTGTTATGGAAGATGAGATGCATATAGAAGTGCACTCCAATGCTGATTGGCATGCCATTTCATTGTCTTATCATCAATGATAATTGCCAATCCATCTATCACATGATTCTGCTGTGGCACAGAATTTAAGTGTGAGCAGAAACTGTATCTTTGAGGAACTCCCCACATGAGTGGCCCGTGCAGATAAAAGCGGCTAGGCGGGAGGGGCTCGGCAGATGACTACAAGGGAAAATTAAATAAATAATGAATTTTCCTCGTTGACTGTGAAGTCCCCTCCCACCCGCACCTCTGCCCCACCACACTTACCGGCATGGGCCGCTCCTGAGCCCCCAGAAACCTATTGCCACAACAGTGTGCCCTATATTGTGAACAGTAACTAAGATCTTAGCTTGTGATGGGCTATTTTACCACCTAGTGCACAACGCACCACCGTCAGTCCCACCTGATCTAGGCTAATTTAAAGACAGACCGGACCTGACAGCACAGTGGCCTCTTCAAGGAAGTCCTGTGTATTTTTCATGTTGTCCGCTTCTGCTGTGCAGAATCCCCTTGGGGCCCCAGCTGCTGCTTAATGGAAAACATAGTTTGAATTACATCAGGACTGTGGCTCCAGAACTGATCCAGAACGCCTCAGCACGACTCATCCTGGACATCCCCCACCGCAACCACATCTCCGGACACCTGAGAGACCTGCACTGGCTCCCGGTCAACAAGAGAATCACCTTCCGTCTCCTCACCCACGCACACAAAGCCCTACACAACCAAGGCCCAGGATACCTCAACAGCCGCCTCAACTTCTACGCTCCCAAACGCCAGCTTCGATCGACCGGCCTCGCCCTCGCCGCCGTCCCCCGCATCCGAAGAGCCACCACAGGGGGAAGGTCCTTCTCCTTCCTCGCCGCCAAGACTTGGAACTCCCGACCAACCCACCTCCGCCTGGCTCAGGACCACCTCGCCTTCAGGAAGCAGCTCAAAACCTGGCTGTTCGAGCAGTAGCGGATCCCCCCTCCCCTAGTGCCTTGAGACCCTCCGGGTGAGTAGTGCACTATATAAATGCTTTGATTGATTGATTGTTCTTCAATGCCCTGAAATAAATACCTTGGCAATTTTTGAATGGGCAGAGTTACCATCTCTATGCAGCTGCTCCTGCTTACAACCACATCACTCTCTTTCAACCCCCAAGTCAATAGAACTGCTTCAACCAGTTTCGGGGATATCAGGATCTTGAGGAAGATTTTTCCATGTCTTTCACCCTCTTCCCGAAAGCAGGCCGCTGTTGCCCTCATCCTGTCCAGGTTGGATTAATGCACCCTTCTCTACTTGGACATTAGCAAGGTATCCATTCATAAACTGCAAATTGTACAGAATGCAGCAGCGAGACTTGTAATGGATCTTCCTAAATTCCACTCTGTCTCTGCAGCAATTCACAAATTACACTGGCTTCTTCTAGAAAAGAGAATTCTGTTTACGGCCATGTGCATTGTCATTAGGGCTCTCCATAACGAATATATGATGATACAACGAATTCCGTTGCAACGCATGCCTTTACCACGCATGCGTTACAACGGAATTCGTTTAGCACGCATAAACCTTTCACCGACTATTTGCGTGGTGACGTCATACGTCGTTAAAAAAACCGGCATTTTTTTACCGATTTCTCTTAATCGACTCTGATGCCGACGTGACTTATGGTGAGTTGTTTTATTTGGGGGGGTGACCCCCCCAAGCCCCCTCTTTTTTTTTTTTTTTACTTTTACCACATATGCCTTTACTACAAACATCGTAGTAAAGGCATGCGTGGTAAAGGCATTAGTTGTAACCACGCATGCGTTGTACTGCATGTGTGGTTAAAGATTTCGTGGAAACGGCTTCGTTGTAAAAGCCGTTTCCCCTCCATAACTCTGGTCCTGAAGAAATCCAAAGACTCTTCCAATGGTACGTTTCCACCAAACAGCTGCGGACTGCCAATAAAAATTAGCTGGTAGTCCACAGGTTTAGAGGGGCTAAGTGAGAGGAAGAGCCTTTGCCACCGCCGCCTCTAAACTCTTGAACACTCTCGCTTTAACGATCTCTTGTCAAGAGTCGCATCTTCCCTTTTGCAAGTCTTTAAAAACATGGCTCTTTGCACTTTAATATCTGAAGCTTTATCCCTGCTACCCATGACCATTCGTTCTAACCCTAGCGTCTTGCCACCTTTGGACAAAGTTCGCGATTTACAAGATCATCATGCATTCATTCATTCGTTCATTGTTGTGTTTTTTTCCGTAGTTGTATTAGTCACATATCTGCTGCTTACATTTTAGTGAACTGGTCCACTGCTCAATGCTTCCCTTTGTTAAGCAGAAGGAGAAAACTGATAATGTTGGCAAATGAGCGTAAGAATGGGCAAAAACAGGCAAGTTAATATATATTATATATATATATCAGCTCCTCCTCGGCTCTCACAGCGTTTCAAGCCACAGCAGAGCACGCTTGCAGACGAGGGAGATGGACCACAAAAGTCAGCAAAGATGGAATTTTATTTGCAACCTCTACAGAGACCAGCAGCTACGCGTTTCAGGCGGGTTGCCCTTGATCACGCTGCAACAGTGCAACAAACGAAATGCTTTTTTATACATATGCAGTGCTAAGTAAACACCCCCTAGTGGTGACATCATATATCATGCGTTAAAACAAAAAGTGAAAAAATACTATCACTAGGCATGTTGCGGCTAAGATTGCACAATAAATTTATATATATAAATATTTATTCTTTTTACAAAGTATAAGCACATGCACCGGTCCTTATTTTCTATTTAAAAACGTTTTTTTTTTATTCTTTCCAATATCCAAGAGTAATAACATCTTCCAAATTAAGATGTGAATGGAAAGATTCCCAAATTATATCCACTTCAATCTTGAGCATTTTACATAAGAAAAAGTAGAGTCAAAATCACAGACTAAAGATGTTGCCAGGGCTCTAAGTGGCATAAAAAATTAAAATAGGGACACGGATTAGTGAAAAATCACGTAGCATGATCAATAGTCCGATACAAAATAAATGTTACCCACGCATAAATATTCGAAAAAAATACCAAATAGTGAAGAATGACATATCGTGATCAATTACAGAATAAACATTAACACACACATATTTTAAATCGAAGTGTTCCAGATATTGTTTTTTTCTGCATCCAAAATCTAAAACCAGATCAGTTCTGGTTACAATGAATATTGCTCGGCAGTAGAATTTTATATCACAAAACTTAAATCTAGATAACATAATTTAGCCACTTTCAAAAACAGTACTGACAGTTTTCTAATGGAGCCAGCAGACTTATTACAACTTTATTGCTGTCAATCATCTCAGTACGTTAACATCTAGCATTGGTCTTGCGTTATGCTAATCACTGTTTCCCATCGACTAAGAAACACAAGGGCTGCGAATGACCTCAAGTTATTTATCCTGGACAGCTTATCTGTTTTTTTGTGCCTGGTTCCTTTGGTGCAGTACTTAATTTCAGGGACATTTTAGGGATTAAGGGGACCCTGGGCCAAACTATTTTGAGGGCCCATGTTCAGAACAGCTTTGAATTTTTGATCCCGTTTCAGCTCTTTTATGCCCACTGTGGCCAAAGCACTGACAGTACATAGGGACTCTGGTCCAAATTCTAAATGCGTTTACATCTGATATTCATGAGTAGTGGCCTGTTCTCAATTTTGTAATACATAATCAGCTCGCTAATGTTATTGCAAATAATGGCTGTGCCCCCCTCCCAATCCTCACATGTGAGGTTCTGTTTTTATCTAAAAGGAAAGAATCAGATGTTGCATGGTGTTGAAAAACGTGAACCTTTCTCTGAAAAACGTCTGTAGTAGAGTCCCATACACCACCTGCATTAAAAATAAATCAGAGGAAATTCGTACTTAAAACATATTGTTTAAGAATTATTCAAGACCATCAGGGCAAGACTCTGCAGACAGGAGCTGACTACATCACCCCCCACCCTCCCCCGCTTTAAAACATCACGTATGTTGGTGGATCCTCCAGTGTCCTCTGCCCCTCCTGTGGGCAGTGGTCCTGTCGGATTGCAGGCGTGATCAATGAAAAAAAGTTCCTGAAGGGCAGGGTTGTCTTCTTTTCCTTACAGTAACAGTCCTCACTCAAGACAGGTATTTCTTTGTGCAGCATTACAGGTAACATTAGTGAGATCACATCATCATGGTAGTGTCATCCATGTGCGGACTCGACTACTTCTGCTCAGTGTAGATTCACTTCACAAAGGCATTCCTACAGTCCTCTACCTGTGGGCTGTTTACTAAATGCAGCAGACAGGCAGGGCTGGCATCTGGTTATGCCCGGCGTCTCGAGCCCAGCACTTAGATGTGACTGCGTTTTGCACTTCTGCTCTGCATAGACTGGTGACCTGGACTAATGAGGCTGTGAGCCTCTCAAAGGGCTGATGAATGGGTCTTGTGTATGTGGACAGCTTTAGCACATTCTGACAGACCTTATTTAAAAAACAGAGAAAGGTAAATACATCGTGGACTATATGACATAAAGAGAGCACTTTCTGAATGTAACCTTAAGGTTCCAGTCATAGCTTCATTATGCAGAGAGACAAGGGCGCCAACTGCTACAAGTTACAACTATAAATGATGGTCCCTGGAATGGGGAATGCCAGGGGGGCTCTGGCCATTTTCCATGAGTCATTCTCAATACCGGGTCCAATACTGAGACCCCTACCACTGCCATGTATGACCAGTTTCATTGGTTGGCACATAACATAGGAGAAAAGTCAACAGTTAGAGAGGTCGGAGGTGAGGTGAGGGCCCAGTATTTTAGGGTAATATTAGGGGGTGTTCTGTCTGCTCCCAGTAAGATGCTGGAGGAGAGACATAGGGTTCAGCCTGCACCTCTGCCTGGAGTTATCCATGGTTTAATTGGATACAGATTTGCAACTGATAAAACCAGGTTCAGTGTTGCTGAACCTGGGACTGCCTGGTACAGGAACACCTGAGGCCTCAGTACATAAAGTGCCCTACAATTAAGGTAGAGACCACCACTGCTTGTGCTGCCCCTTCTGTAATACAGATAGCACCGGCGAATGTAGTGCCAATGCTAATATAAAGATGGCGTTCACTCATTCACATTGGGTTGTATGTGTATGCAGATGAGGGAAACACTTTGTCTTTGTGTCCACACAGTATTATTAACACAGACGTAGAGGCAAAGAGGCAGTCAGCAGGCGCACGGACAGTGTACCACAAAGAGGTGCTGCATATTTAGTGCACTTCAAGTGGATTCTGTAATACGTAATTGTTTGTATCAGAATCCCTTCTATACATGCTGAGATAATGGACTGGAACAATCAGAACAATTAAAATGAATCCTTGAGAAATGGGTAATTACAGGGTGAATATAGGTCTTATTTAGTCAGTTTCAACGCCCGTTTCAAAGGGCCATGAGGCATGCAGAGGTTACTGGGCCCAACGGTGAGAGTTGTGGCCATTTACTCCTGCTGTCCTTGGGCCCCACTTACTATGAGTACTGAATAACTGGCCAAGAACTATCCCTTTAATACTTGACTCTTGGTGGTAGCGTGGATTGTGCAGCCCAAGGCTCATAAAAGGACGATAGGTGCGAGGTGTGCGAAGGCACAAGACTCAAAATACCCACAGTGACACTAGAAATCTGATTGTCCATGTCCATACCTACTTTTGGTAAGAAAATTACTATTTATGAACCATGCAAAGATATAAGAGAGCACTCTAAACAATGAACAATATTATTCTCCCAGCACTAGTGCTTTGATGCTGGCATAAGAAGGGGCCCACTGCGGATCCTCTCCTGGCCTCATCCATACTAATAAGGTATCTCTGGAAGTGACCCCACAGGTTCTGCCTGCACTAACGATGCACAACAAAGTCTGACTTTGGCCCTGAAATGTCACCTCACAATGGCAGTAAGTCTCTGAGCTTGTGCAAGCCTCAGAAGGTCCTGAAGCCTTCCTCCAAACTTATGCGAGCAAAGGCTGATGAAGTGTCCGGGACCCAGGGAATGTCTTCCCAGGCTTCAGCAATGAGCAAGCTGCAGTGTGCCTTTTGTGGTCTGATGGGTGGAGCTCTGAGGTGGTGGCAGTCGGCAAATGCATCGGGGCACAGCTAGCAGGTCTCCTTCAATGTCCCTGCCGATGATGGGACAGAGGCCATTCTGCAGGTTGGCTTTGGATCTTGACTTTGAGTCTCTCTGCTGGTTGTGGGGACTCTTCTGACACTGGGATGGCCCCAAAAGTCTTAGTGTCCCCATCTTGGCATACGGGGGTCATTGGCAACAGCCACAATGTGGTTGGTTGCTCTGGGTGGCAACCCCACAAGTCCTAGTGGCCCCCAGCTGACATACGAGGAACAGGTTCACAGGCACCAGCCCAAATAAGGTTAGAAGTACTGGGCAACAGACCCAACATTCCTAGAGGCCTACTCCTGGCATACAGTAGTCACGGACACAACAATGTCAGGTGTACCAAGTGATGGTCTGCAACTTCACAGCAGCCCTAACAGGGGTTACTGGACGCCTATCTTGCACCACCAGTCCCAACTGGACTGGGTGTCTCACATTCTGCTCATTGTGATCCACTCAGCAGGATCCCTATTGGGCCTCACTCTCTCAAGGGTCTCACCTCCTCCTCACCGGGCACAATGGTCTTGGCTGGCAGGCAGAAGGCTAGTGCTCCAGGCACAGGGCAGGTGCCCTTGGCTTCCTGGGTGATGGGCCCTCACCCAGCTGAGAGACTGACAGACCTTGGACCCCAGTCCTGGCTGCCACAGCTTGAACTCTTCTTTCCCCTGATGAACTGTGC
The DNA here is from genome assembly GCF_964263255.1 of Lissotriton vulgaris. Taxonomy (NCBI): domain Eukaryota; kingdom Metazoa; phylum Chordata; class Amphibia; order Caudata; family Salamandridae; genus Lissotriton; species Lissotriton vulgaris. The sequence continues at coordinate 1,122,974,771 of NC_141687.1, forward strand.
TGTTGAACAACTTTTGTGACTTCTGCTTTCACCTTTATAGTCCAAACCCAGATACACATGTGACTTTCTGTATGTTCCCTTGAAATTCAGGTTGTGGCTGTCTGCTCCTCTGAAGTGCCCTCTCCTTTGTCTGGACCTTTGTCAAAGGAACAGTCTTACAGAGGAGACGTGGCCTCAACACAGGCCAGCACAGTAACCGGGATCACACTTGGCTGTCAGCCTCCACTGAAATAAGCCTCACAAAGGTTCAAATAAATAAACCTTCCCCTTTATCAAGATTCCCTGGTCCTACAGTTCCAACCTTACCATATCCGCCATCTCACTGAAAATGATCCAAGGATCCACTGACTAGTAACTCTTCCTCGAATCAAAGAGTCCTTTGATGTGCACAGAGGCTGTTTTGCTCCCCTTCCTCAAGTGTTTGTATTCACACCCTAGGCATCGGGAATGTCAGCTATCCACATCTCCTATCTAGGGGTGTAGTCCTCATGTCTACTAACCCTCACAGGCCCTAGGCTTCCAAAATGGAACTCACAGACCTCCATGTTATGTACCATGCTCAGGCACACATACATCCTATCACTCACAAACAAGTGCCACTCGCTGTATGGTGCTACACACAATCACCATGTAGGCCAATAATGAGCTAAGTACACACCCCAGAATTTTCCATGAATGTACCAGTAGGCACCACTCTTGTGCCACAGCTAAAAAGACCTGTTCGCACTACTGATTTGTACTAAGCACACAATTGGTGTGCCACCACCACGCATCACTTAACTCCAGGCAAGGGAAGTAGCTCCCTACCATTATGAGGGTAACACTTGGTGCACCCCTCCTGGTCGAACAAGACAGCATTACCATGAGACAGGCCAGTGTATAAGCACACATGCATGATTCATGTTTACCCATGACCAAAAACCAGTGCTAGGGATCCAGATACCCATGCAGCTAAGACACCTAGGGCAGACATGCATGTCTGTCATCCTACTGGGGACTTTTGGTTCCCAGCACTCAGTTATTCCACAGTTACCCTTGCAGTTTCTCCAGAGTTTTCTTCAGTGCTTAATTTGAGCCAGTGGTGGTGCTCGGCACCAGCACTGAATTGTCAACACCGGCACCTATGTCAGTCACATGGCGGCGCTGTTTATCATATTTACAGATGAGCACAGCAACAGTTGTTTATAAATTAAAAAACATTGACAATTACTAATAACCGTCACCCAAGCCATTCTAATTGCTTCGTTTGCCTGGAATAGTCGGAATTTTCACACTTTTGGGTTGTGATGGGTAGTAGGTGTGCCTGTAACGCTATTGGCAGCCATGGTAGGGGCAATGGGTGGGCGAGCTCAAGTGGCCCCTTGGCGAGAGCCCTGGTTTTCTTGCTGTTTTAAACACCTGAAAACCAACGATAAAAAAGGCAGGTCCCAATGTTTTCAAATAATTCCGATGCGACTGGCGACCACTGTACCTGGCATATTGGAATTAACGGGGCACTCCTAATGAGATACTATATCTTTTAGATGTTTCTGCGTCGGTTTTACTTTATCTCTCTGGTGATTTATTACACATGTACACTGCTTTCAGGAAGCAACGAATCCCTTGTAAAATTATAAATAAAAGAATTGTTTAAAAAAACACACTGCAAGTGCATCACCTCCCCAAACGTATGTGGTTGATTTCCTTTTCTTCACGGGAAGCATGCCGGATAAATGTTTATTTACCAAATACAAACATTAGTATGTCAAATGATAATGTTCATTATAGGCCTGGTGAATTGTCGGTAAATTCCATTTAATTAGCCCTTACAGGTGTAATGCTATTCTCAGCGAGGCAGTGTGTGTTTGCTAATCTTAGACTTTGGCACCCTGAGGCTGCATTGCAGCAGCGCGCGCACCTGCGCTGTGCTTTTCAAGGTTAGCTTTATGGGGGTCAACCCAATCAGAATGTTGATTACTACAGTGGCATTTAGCTGTGAAGATGTCTAATTAAGATAGAAGGGAACACACACCGCTTGCGAGGACGTTCTTTGAATGCATAAGTAGATTAGCTTCTGTTCCCAAGAAAAGCTCTCCAGGACGTGTGAGCCGGGTGGGGTGGAAGACCATTTGGTCAAAGTAAACATGTATAAGATGACTAGTGTGTGAGGTGTGGAGCGAATCAGCAGTGGTCAGAGTGCACTTTACTTCGACATACATTGACACACAGAGCAAGCAGATTAATTATTGTTGTGTCTGGTTTAGAGCTAAGCACCGCTGATATTTTAATAAAACAAAGAAATTACCCGTGATTATTTGTGGGTAGACACCTCAAAATGGGGATGAGCTACAAATATCTGTGAGCCAATTTTGGGTTTGGAAAATATGCAATAACACCCCTGTGATATTTATAATTCACATGAAAGGAAGGAGGCCCCGCACAGGACTGTGTACAAGCTACACCAACGTATCCCTCATCCCGCCCCCCCCCCGCCCCTTTTGAAGTGCCTTCCATTCACTGCTGCAACCAGTTCATCCCCCAGCATCAAGCTAATGCATGTTTTTTTGTTTATATAGACAGAAGGCAGTCTTTCTATTCTTTCTATGGGCAGACGTACGAGACAGTTTTTTTGCACTGTAAAAGATAGTCTTTCTAATATGTCAATAGTTCTACTGACAGAATAGAAATAGATCTAGTTGCTTCCTCCCTCTAATGCAAATCCTTGAATGTTTCATCTATTTTATTGTTACTGATTAGTATTACGTTCTATGTTCCACTATTCTCAAAACACAACAAGTTACAGGACGAATATGGCATTTGTGAGTTCAGCTGCTGGAGATCAATAGCAGTAGCTTTTTAAAGGAAGGAGATAACTTGTCAGTGACAGAAATCACTCATACGTATTTTTTTCTTCACATCTACGATTGGTCCACATGATGGCTATTCAGACACAGTGAAAGATCAGCTGATGGCAGCAGGAGTTTTAGGTCTGCCTCCCTGCAGAGCGAATTCCCGCCATGCCCACGTCCAAACTTTCTACAACAAAGCAGACTGATTAATGTGGCCACTTAGAGGCGCTTTACACACCTGGAGAGAAAGTCACTTTGATTGATTCACTAAAAGTCTCAATGACAGCATTTCTGTTGCAGCGTTTGTAATGGTAGATTTTACCGCGGTGTCAGCGAGCAAGATAAGTGCGCTTTTTGCTGGGAGTCGTTGTAGGTGAGCGGACATAATGGATTTTCCTGGGCTTGTAATGGACTCTGGATGCGTGTGAAATCACCAGGACTTGCAGGGTTTACCCGGATTCAGTGACACCTCTAGAGTCTGCACTCTAGATGAAGTTTTCGGGGATGCTGGGTACCCTTAAGAGATGACAAAAATTGCAGGAAATGGCATTGGTGACCTGAACGTGCCATAGTGATCAGCTTGGCAGCATGCGCTAAGGATGTACAGAATAGCCATGGCTTGAACTACGCCTTAAAGGTTAGAGAACTGAGGAGGGCTAAGAGAGGACACTGGTGATGGGTCAGGGGGATCATTGGTCTGGATGGAAACCCCAGCACTTGGAGTAGACTCCCTTCTTCTTTTCGCCACTGCCCCTCTTAAGAGTCATTCAGGAAAACCTTAAAAACTTTCCTTTTCAAAGCAGTCTCAGAATAATAACCTTTGCCCTGGCTCGTTATGTCTGTTATGAGCTCCAAGAAACCGTCCCGGTGTACGTGCGCGGTATAAACTTTTTAACATAACATTTTAACATAGACTCTGAAGTTGGGCAGTCACCATGGCTCTACGTCACTGGGGACGAGCAGACTCTACAAGTTTGGAGTCCAGCTTCCGGGTTTGGGAATACTCACTCACGACGTAAAGCTAAATAGGACAAAGGGGTCTCCAGAAAAGGTGCATCGAAATAAATATATATATATTTAGAGGTGTGAGCAAGGCAGGAAGTGCTGAAACGTGTAACAGCAGAGATTTCAATAAACAAGAAACCTATTGTTTGATCCAGCGCCTGTGTCGGTGTCCATTTCATAATTGAAGGCACTGGAGTTGGAGTTTATATATATACATATATATATATCTATATCTATATATCTATATATATATATATATATATATATTTATATATATATATATATATATAGATATATATATATATATATATATATATATATATATATATATATTCCAAACCAATGCCTCCGGGCACAGGAGCCCCAGACCCTGCAGGGCGGCCTCACAAACAATGGTCCCGGAGAGACCCATCCTTTGACACCCATCAAAAAACAACGGTGAGGCCCAATACCAAAGTGCAGCATTTATTCACAGGTGTAGCAGCGCAGTAAGTACTCCTTCTCCTTACGCGTTTCAGCAACCTTTTGCCTTGTTCACAGGTGGAGTTTAAAATGCACAATGCAAGCGTGCGCGCTTTTAAATTACATAGTCACATGACAGTCTTTCAGAACTACAGTCCCTATGATGCATTTATGTTGGTATAGTACTGCATGGAATCTTCGTACATCCATATGCTTTTTTTAATTAAAAGTTATTTTTTGTACCTGCATCAGCTTCTTAGTGGGATTAATTTTTCACGTTGTCAAGTGAATAATCGGCATGAGCAGTGCTCAAATGTCTCAATGTCCCTGCGCCAATGCCTGTCCTCCGGCACGATCAGAGTGGGGAATCACCCCACCCTGAATCCCTTCCTGCACCATCACACGTAATGGAATTGCCTGAAGCCTTTCGGAGATCCATATGCTTCTCTTCAGAGGCTTGAACAGAGACAGTGTGTGCAAACGCTGAACCCACTTCACCATTTTCATATTGCACACCCACCAATGGGAAGCTCGAACAAGACTGTGCATTGTGGGAAATGTGGTCCTGATAGCACACAAATCTTGTCCTGTATGGACCTTGCAAGTGGACTTGTCCTCAATCCTGTTTGCGGCTGCTGGCCCACGTTGCCGACATGATGGTTACCATGTCGGGTGGCCTCCATAACATTACGGGGTGATGAACACTCAGCTGCTGGACGGCCGCGTATTACACTCTGCTCCAAAAGTTGTTCACCTGGTGAGTAGCACTTGAGCAGCAGCTTTCTTTATGATAGGCAGGGATGAGGATCCGCTTGTAGGAGCTGCTCCGTAATGGAATTGCCTGACGCGTTTCGAAGCTCTATATGCTTCTCTTCAGAAGCTTGAACGAAGACAGTGTGTGCAAACGCTGAACCCACTTCGCCATTTTCATATTGCATACCCACAAATGGGAAGCTCGAATGAGACTGTGCATTGTGGGAAATGTGGTCCGGATAGCACACAAATCTTGTCCTGTATGGACCCTGCAAGTCGGCTTGTCCTTAATCTTGTTTGCGGCTGCTGGCCCACGTTGCCGACATGATGGTTACCATGTAGGGTGGCCCCCATAACATTACGGGGTGGTGCACACTCCTCGGCAGAACAGCCGCGGATTACATTCTGATCCAAAAGTTGTCCACCAGGTGGACAACTTTTGGAGCAGAATATAAATATATATATATATATATTTGTCACTATATCCATAATGAGCTGCAAACTATACTGCCCTTTGATCCAGACACTCTGATCGTATCCCTCTCTTCAAAGGCAGGTCCGGAGGCCTTTAGGAAACCGCCAGAAGAAACTGTGGAGGTGTGGGCCGTGACGTCACTCAACACTGGCCTATCTGAGGACGAGACGAGCAAAACAAGAGGGTTGAGCCTCGGAACAGAAGAAACCCCGGAACCTCACAAAGGAGGAGAGCTTGTGGCATGGACTGACAAAGAAGGAGAAACCGGGACCAGAGAGGAGACCATGAAAGCCCCGCTGGAGAAGAACGCCGAATCCAGAGGCACCGCTGTGCACACGGAACTTCAGCCGGAAGGCCCAGAAGACTGCACTTGCACAAGACCACAGGTGTACAAACGCATCCTTCAACACCTAAGTGCCATTACCAACGGCGACACTGCGTACCCGGTAGCTAGGCATTTTGAGAATTTACACGGCAAAAATCCTGCAGGGTTGAGATATTTTGTCGTAGATACGGTACCACTACAGAGGAGGGGAGGAGACCGAGAGTTGCAGTTGCGCAGATTAGAGATCAGACACATAATTTTATTAGTACACTAAGACCCCTAATTGTCCCAATGCAGGGGAGGACTGCCACATATACTTATGAATACTGTCCACACAATTGATTAACTGTATATATGTAAACATACCATCTATCTCAACTATATTTTTCTATTGTCTAAAAGTATTGTTTTTATATAATCACTTTGTAATTTCACATTTTCACTAGCTAGCACTATTTTTATATTTTTATATATCATGCCAATATTTATTGCTGAATTTGCAAGTATGCTAATCTTTGAACATTCTATGCTTAAACTGCCTTACCCACTAGGGTGTGATTTCCCATCAATTGTTAGCAATTAGAATGCGTAACACTTGAGGGTCTGCCTGTGTCTTGTTTAACTCAGACGCATGGCTTTAGCAAGCGCACTCAATCAGAACTCAGGACCCGATTAATGGCATAGTTTCCTTGCAACAACTGAATAAATAAAGTTTATGTACATAGATAGGATCAAGATAACAATGATAATGTGGTGTAGTAATAATAATATTAATTTTAAAAACCATACCAAGCTATTCATTTGTTTTATACCGTGTATGTTGCTGCTATATTTATATGTGTATTTATATTTATATTTATGAATTTATAATTATAGACTCAATTAGTATCATCTTGTTGTACATACTCTGGTACAGTTCATATGCAGCACGAGTACTTTACAAGGTTACTTACATGCATACTTGCATTTATGCAGTAATGTTTTTCAGATAGGATGTTTTCCATGTCTATGAAATGAATACTTTTTTTGTTGTCACTAGCACTTTAAATTGAGCACATACGCCCCTACAACGTTGTCATGTGATCAAGGCCTTGCTTGGCTGAAACGCGTAATGGTGGTGTGGTGGAGAGCGAAATAAAATATTCAGCACAAGTACCTGGGTTCGTCTCGTCTATCAAACCTGCGTGAATGCTGGAGACCTTTTTCTGCCTAATATATATATCTAGGGTACTGGATTTGCCGTGTACTCACCTACAGACATCGGGAAGGACGGAGGCGATACGGCAGATTTTCTCTGCCTGATGGGTAAAGCATTGTGCTTGGGCCCCCGCGGACATAATTCCCGTTGGATCTGGAGGTCGGTGTGATGAAGATTTGGGAGGCGGTATTGTGGCTGAAAACAGGAGGATCCAGTGCGAGCACGTGACTCCGACCTTGCACCCGGGATGCAAGAACACCAATGCACCCTGGGACTTGGAGGCGCCATTGGCGAAAGGCGCGCCAGGAGGAATACAGGTGGTTAAACATCACCACCTGGGGCGGAGCAGCTCGAGTTGTAAGGGAGGAGGCGGGGTATTTAAATCCATCAATGACGTCCCTCCCCTAGGAACACAAACGGCGCTGACGAGGCGGGAGCCGAAATGCATACGCCGAGAAGACATTTGTGTTACACCCTCTTGTGAAGCCAGCAATAAAGCCTTCCATTTGAATCTTCTTGTGGGTCTCAGCCTTTTTGTTCTCTGTTTTCTGGAAGCCACGCTACTCACCCCTGACTCCTCGTGATCCAGCCTGCTGAGCCGCTGCTGCTCCCCGGACCCGCTGCGCGGGTCCCGCTTCGCGGTTACAGCGGCTGTTGATTGTTTGAAAGGGGCATCACCTGGTGACCGGCAGGGCTGCGAGGGAACAGCGGGTGGACTCCACGGACCAGGAGTCCCCGCGCGCCCGTTCCCAGCTGGGCTCCTCTCCCTGCCGGCCCCGCCCCCATCACTGCAAGCTTTAAGAGACTCCTTGCCCTTTCATCAGCGGATTTGTTCTCTGTTTTCTGGAAGCCACGCTACTCACCCCTGACTCCTCGTGATCCAGCCTGCTGAGCCGCTGCTGCTCGCCGGACCCGCTGCGCGGGTCCCGCTTCGCGGTTACAGCGGCTGTTGATTGCTTGAAAGGGGCATCACCTGGTGACCGGCAGGGCTGCGAGGGAACAGCGGGTGGACTCCACGGACCAGGAGTCCCCGCGCGCCCGTTCCCAGCTGGGCTCCTCTCCCTGCCGGCCCCGCCCACTTGGTGACCCAAGCTCACCTATAAAGAGGAGTGGACATACCCGCTACGCGGGAGCGCGCGGGAGGGCGCCGGGAGAAGCCCGGGACAAGGGCGGGACCGTCTGTGGCCGTCCGGGGCCGAAGGGGGCCGGGCTGGGCCACCCCCCTTACCAGTGATCCATAGTATCTTCTCCAGTAAGTGACATTGACACGTTGGTTTTGATTAGTGATGAATATGGCAATGTCTACATCGACAAGTTCTGCTAATAGCCACTTGATAACTCCCCCGGTTGAGTCTGGTCCACTGGCAATTGGCCCCCTAGATAAATTCTTTTTTAATCGTTCATTGTCAATTGACAAAGAGTTATCCCTGGCAGAGAAATGCGCAGAGCGTAGATTATCAATAGAATTACTCAAGAATTCTACGGATAAGTTTCCAACTCTAGCGTACCCCACCCTGGTAACCCCTTTATCATCAGTGAACCTCCCTGTTGCAAACGAACATTTTGAGGGTCAGGCACAAATAACAAACAAGGACGTTGTGACAGAATTGAACAATCCTTGTGGGAGTAATATCCAACCTACATCGCTCCCTGACTCTGGTGCTCAGGTTACATTGGCCCAACCTAAGCTTGGGTCCAAAAGGAAAAGACCAGCCCCAGTAAGAAAATGTAAAATGGTGGTCAAACCCCCTCAAAAGCACAGGAAGCTACACAAATCTGTGAACATTGGAGAGGTCGTCACTGAAGAAACTCAAAGTACAGAAAGTGTCTCACACACTAATCTTGCCCCTTTGGACAGCCAAGACAAAGAAGACAACTATTGTACTGACTCCACTGTACCAAATAATGAAAATGTGTTATCACTTGTAAATGTGCTCCCTGAGTTGGAAAAATTACTTAGATTTTTGCTTACCCCCATTGAGGATAGAATTGCCAAGCTTACAGATAGGCTAAATCATTTCGAACAGACAACATTAGACAATTTCTATTCCACAAAATCGCTGATTAAAGCGAACCCCAGGGTGGATGCAAGCACAAAGTCTCAGGTCCCTAGTAACCCTGTTACCCAGGATAAGGGAAGAAGGCGAAAAAAAAACTCTCCTTTACCTCCCAAGCAAAGCAATCTTACAGCCAAAACAACTGTAAAACCCGCAGATAGATCTGACAGAGCAAACGTTGGTTCTGTTCTATCCCAGCCGACCACTATGCACCCTACACAGTCCACAATTCCCCAGATACAAAATCCACCAATCGCTATGAGTGCTGAGGCTACAGCTCGTCCCCAAGCGGACAAAGTACCAACAACTGCAAAAGTAACTAATAACATGCAGATAGCCTCAAACATTCCGGTGGGAGGAAACAGGGCTAATGTATTCCAGCTGGTAGATAAAACTCTAGTACCGACCCAATCAAATAACAAACAACAGGCGTTGAAGCCTACCCCCCAACCCGTCCCCCAAGTTCCTAAATCAATCCCACCGCCCTTGGCAAAGCCACCTCACAGAAAACCCCTGATTAATCTCACTCCAGATTCCTTCCCCTATGTAGCAGTTCTTATAAATGTACCACCATTACCCTCAGGACAGAGAGAAACTTTCCAGATGCTTAAAAACAAGATCATGCACTGGTTAAAGGAAAATCGTCCTCTGCCTGGTGATATCGACGGGTTAATCATAGGGGTAAGGAGAATAGACTGGATGGGATATACACCGAAAACCTTGGGTGGGGACTGTATAGTGGTTAATTTTCAAGACCCAAGGGTGGCGGGATGGATAACTAGGCAGGGATGGGGAACAAACAAGGGAGGTATTGGAATTGTAGACCTTACCTTTTTTTACCCCCGACCAACCAGTGTAACGACTAGTTTGCTCAATGAACCCCTAATCCCCCCTACTGTATCATGGCCAGTCAACTTCTTACCACCTCCTCCAGTTGGTCATAACCATACCAAATACATAAATTACAACCCTCATGTAGGATGGCAGGACCCTGGATGGGGATATTGACAAACCAGTTCAGTTAGGAAATTAGGGAATAATAACGAGCCAAAAGGGGTTTGTGATGTTTATGTTGATACTATAGTTACAAACCTAATGGTCAATAACATTGAGACGGGGAGTTTGGTTGAAAAAGGTGGTCCTAGACTGGGAATTTTAAACACCAATGTTATGACACCACCCTCAACAACAGTTAACACGATTGTAGATCCCATAGATGATCTGGAAAGGCTGATTAATTCTACTGAAAGTCCAATGACACCTCAAGCATTACCAAACACCAACACTCGTGATGGGTCTGAGGCTAGCATTGGTACACTTTTATCCTGGAATGTTGCGGGGTTGGGCAGTAAGTTGGATTCCCAATCCTGGGTGAACTATATAAGTGGGTATGATATCTGCTGTTTTCAAGAAACCTGGGCTTGCGATCCCCTTTTTTGTTTTGGTTATTTAAACTATTGTATACCAGCACTAAAAGGTGGAAGAGGGCGGCCCAAGGGAGGCCTCACTGTATGGGTCAAACAGGACTTGCACATTAATATCAAAATGTTGGACCTGGGAAGCAGTGATTTACAAGTATTAAGAATCTCCACATGCAAGGGTCCACCAATAGATCTGTATAATGTCTATGTGAGAGGTAACAATGTAACTAACTCACCCACCATTGAGCTGTTATCTGCTGCCATAGAGGCCAAGTCCCAAGAAAGTATGATGATAATAGCAGGGGACCTCAACAGGACTTTTGAACCCTTGGACTGTACAAATGACCCCCTGGGGAATGAAGAGGACAATCTCTGGGGAGTACCCTCTCTATGTTTAAAACCTGTAAAGAGATGGACAAAAGAGATTTTATTATTGAATGGAATTTGTATGGAACATGGTTTAAGAGCACTTAATGGGAGGACACCAGGGGACAAGGAGGGCAGCTACACTTTTGATAACGGTATCAGCAGGAGCAGAATTGACTACATATTGTGTAGTCTCCAGCTGTGGAAGGGGGTTGTTGACATGACTATTATGCCCCGGGTCGAAAGTGATCACAACCCCCTCTGTGTGACTCATAGGTGGTGGAACGATGGTGCGGGAAACTCTTTTGAAACAAATGATGATATCCCGGTTATGAGTAACGATGAGCGCAGGTTAAAATGGCCAAAGGTATTGGCAAATGAGGCTACTATGACCTATATCAATAATGTGGTTGATAGTGCAATTTCCGCGATGGAAGCAGCGGTTCCAGTGGTCCCAGGGGATAGTGGTATCACCGAAATCCACAACAAGTTATTCTCCCTCCTGAGACCATGTTTTTTCATCAAAAACAGGAAAGGGAAGAAAGCTAAAGATATGGGAAGGTGGTTTGACAGTCAATGTAGATCGGCACGACTTGAACTGGGACAAGCCATAAGGAATAGGGACCATGCTGCAGTAATAGAGAATAGGAAACTGTACAAAATGGCCATTCATCGAGCTAAAAAGAAATGGGATGAAGACCATTGGGCCGAACTAAAAGAGGCTTCAGGTAACAAAGACTCCAAGACATTTTGGAAAATCATTAAGTGGGGCAGAGGAGCTGGCCCTGCGAAGCCAGATAACAATGTAGCAGAAGATGCTTGGGTTGACTATTTTAGACCACAGTATGCTGAAGTCAACCATCCTGTGGTGGCTGACAGTATAATACCAGTTTACGCAACCGATGATCTGTTTTCCCTTAGAGAAGCGGAAATTGCTATTAGTACCGCGAAATGTGGGAGGGCGCCAGGGCCAGACGGGATTCCCCCTGATATTTTTAAATATGATGTGACTAGATGGGCGAGGTATACCTTCCTTGTAGCAAATGCCCTAGCGAAGGGGGAAGTGGTCCCAGACCTTTGGAAAGGCGCAACCATTATCCCCATCCACAAGAAGGGTGATCGTTCACTGCCTGCTAATTATAGGCCTATAAGCTTAATAGCTACCTTGCAGAAAGTAGTTGGGAGAATGGTAACAAACCAGCTCATGGACTGGGTTGACGACAACAACGCCCTCTCTCCATACCAAGCTGGATTCAGGCGAGCAACCAGTACCATTGACTAGGTCTTCCGCTTCACCATATTGCGGTGGAAGACTGTTGTACTGGGAAGGGGCTGCCTGTATGTCGCGTTTGTCGACCTGCGGGCGGCATTCGACCTAGTCCCCCGGTTTAAGTTATGGTTGGTTCTGCAAAAGATGGGGATTCCTGCTGATCTGCTTACACTAATCATGCGATTGCACGAATCCAACTTTGCAAGAGTCCAGTGGGGTGGAAGCGGGGAGACAACCCCGGATTTCCCAGTGGAAAGGGGAGTCCGACAAGGCTGTTCCATGGCCCCTCTACTTTTCTCGTTATTTATTAACGGGATTGTTGAGAGAATGTTGAAGGCTAGTGTAGACGCCCCGTCGTTAGCGGACACCAGGGTTCCGATCCTGATGTTCGCTGACGACACTCTTATCCTGTCTAAGACCCCTATGGGGCTACAACGTGCACTAAACATTTTCGATGCTTTTTGCACAGAGCATGGGCTAGAAGTGAACGTGGGAAAAACAAAATTAATGGCCTTCTCCCCAGGTCGTAGGAATTACCCCAAGGTAACCTTAAACAACAGCAGGTTAGATACTGTCGCAGAATTCACGTACCTGGGAGTACAGATCGCAGAGGGCACTGGCTGGACGCATCATGTGGATAAAGTGGTCTTAAAACACCAGCAGCTCTCAGGTGCTTTAAGGGGGGAACACCGTAAATCTAAGACAAAGCCTATAAAACCCGCACTTATAGTGTATGACGCGAAGGTCTTGGGTGCCACATTATATGGCGCGGAGTTATGGGCTTGGGATAGTCTTGCGGCTCTACAGACTTCTGAGAATAAGTTTTTGCGAGGGATCACAGGACTCCCACAGAGCACCCCCTTAACCCCACTGTTTCTGGAGCTGGGTAGGCGTCCTATTGCCGACAGAGCCCGGTTGCGCCGAGTCCTCTACTGGAGACGCCTCTGGACGACTCCAGAAATAAGACAATATGCGGAGGGTTTTCTATGGATAATTAGGGAAGATATCTTCCACAAGATAAAATGGCTAAAACATCTGAAGACCATGCTAGCTAACTTAGGGTTTTCAAATCTTTGGAATAACCCTGTGGGAGAAATCTTCCCTAGCAAAGAAGCCCTCAAAGAACAATATTGGGATTGGGTGGGTGGTAAGCTGCTGAAAGACGCCAGGGCCGACTCTATGTCTGGTCGTTTCCTGGGGACAAAAATCTTTCCTGTCCTAGAAAACTACTGGGATAACATCACGGTACCAATGGACAGGAAACTCGTCTTTCAGTTAAGATCTGGATCTATCCCCCTGAAGAAACTGACAGCTGGCTGGCACAGACCGACCAATAACTTATGTCCAGCATGTGAAAATGCCGAGGAGAGCATAGGCCATTTCCTATTTGTATGTCAAGCTTACTCAAAACCGAGGAGAAAATGGCTTACGCCGGTATGTAAAAACCTGGGGACACGCGACAGCGCTGTGGCTTTAAGAATCTTATGCACAACAACTCAGGATTCGATAGTCATAGGGGTAGCCAAATACCTGGGTTGGGCCTGGGCAATTAGACGACGGTCTCTGGGGGGAATCAGGTAATTAGGCATTCCTTTTAATTACGATTTAGGCAATATTATTTATCACAAATGTTTTTTGTATGTAAACATTGTATGAGCTGCACTCTATGTTTAATGAATTTTTTATCTGTAATTATGTATTATTGTGTAATTGTTTTAATTTTATGTGCTTTTATGAGAATTGTCTCGAATAAAGCTTATACAAACAAACGATATATATATATATATATATATATATATATATATATATATATATATATATATATATATATATATATATATATATATATATATATATATATATTTTTTGTAAGGGGTGAGGGGGGTTTGGTGCTAATAAATTTGTGAAACGGATACCAGCGTGCCAGCCAATCTTTTTTCTGAAACCTACACTGGGATACAGAAACGTGCAGAATATATATATATATATATATATATATATATATATATATATATATATATATATATATATATATATATCCAAAAAAAGGAAACGCGCTCCGTCTGTCACGTTATCCAGGCCACACCAGCATTACTTTAAAGGTATTCTTTATTTAAAAAGATTCATGGGCATGACGCGTTTCGAGTCTAGGACTCTTTATCAAATGCAAAATTGCTGCAAAGTCAGTGGGTTCGTTTGAATTTAAACAACGTGACTCTTAAACATCAAAGAAGGACACAGTCCATTGCTCCCAGGTTAAAGGGACATATATATATATATATATATATATATATATATATATATATATATATATATATATATATATATATAATAAATATTGAATATTCATGTAGGTTCAGAACTTCGGTGAGCTATTGTGGCCTGGAATGGTCTCTGTAGTCTCGAGGAAGCACTGCGAATCGGAGTCCCTTAAAAGGCGCTAATGGGAAATTGGGGAGGTGCTGCTTCTTGGTGGAATAAAGTAGTGAGATAGCTACTAGAAGGAGTAACGGTAAACATTGCCAGGGTTCGACCCTTGAGTCAATGCTGCGAGTTGGCCCCTTATTTTGAAGATAGTCACACATGTCAGGGAGAGTGTTAGTTCTTGTAATTTAGGTTTTGGTGGACCCGGGGGTTCCATATTTTCTGGGGTACGTGTCTCTCTCTTGGTGACATTGATTGAGAAGGCTTTGAGTGTTCACTTACAGAGTTCAATACATAATCACAAAGCCTTTGTTATGCTTAGTGGGGACCTCACCAGAAAATGGCTGGTAACTGCCACTTTGATTACTTGGAAAAATATTTTAGAAGCAGAAGATGGGTGCTCCATGACCCCCTTTGTGTTAGATCTTATGCCGACTTTCGACGTTGCGGGGTCATGACCATACGTTGTCTCATTTTTCAACCTTGATGAGTCCCTAGCTGACAAAAGTAGATTCCTTTCCACACCCACCACTGACATTTAGGCTCATTTTAATATCTAAATCAGGACCGGCTTTAGGGTAGTGTGACTGGTGCAGCTGCCTTCTGCTTGCTGCCAGTTTTGTTGTCATTGATCAACATTTAGACATTAGAGTATTCACATTTAATATTGGAAACTCTGCACGACTCGAATTAATTTTGTCGTCGTACTCAGATTCATCTCTAATTTCATATTACTGATGTGACTCTTGAGGATCACGCTATGCATATCTACCTTACGCTTATTCAACACGGAGTGTTAGATTCTCAACGCTCGATATCGATGCTTAGACGGCCTACGCTTGGCATCGACCCCTTTGGCCTGTCTGATTGGAATTATTATAGGCCGTGGTCCTATACAATAACAGGAGCAGCTCCATTCCTTCTGCCCTTTACAAAACGGTGTGCACATGAGACGATTCATGTTCTGCGACATTTAAACTAAGCATACCATTGATTACAGTCCTGAAGATGGTCTCAGAAAGTCTAGGAGACCGAAACGTCGACCTCCACCTCATACTTTCCTTGTCACATTTACTTTGATTGTGGATAGGTGCTTTTAGGTTCTGTTGAGCTATTTATTATTATATCTTTTCTGTACCTGCAGACCTAATCAATTTTGAGTTAACCTTATCTGTATATGAAATCATTGACCTTTTTACCACTTGATAAACTCAATTTTTCTAAATACACCTTTGTATTTGTTATTTATGTTGTGTTTATGTGTTTTTGATCAAACTGTAACTACATACAATTAATTATCTAATTTTTTGTTGAATTGATTTCATGTAAGGAGTATTAATTTACCCTGAAAAGTTAGTTTAAATCACTAATTACTATTCAAACAAACTTCCTTGAAGGCACCTCTACCCCTCGACCTGTGGAGGGGCGCTTTGACTTCAGGGGGTGCTGTGTTTAGCAATATCTTCTGATAGGAGAGATGAGAGGCACTTTTGTTTGTCTTAGTGAGAGAACCTGAGGAGGCGGTCATGGGACGTGGCGGGGGCCAAAAGTTATTGTCGCACTGTGCGCCACCAACGCTAAAGCCGGCCCTGATTTAAATCCCGGCACACCTATTGAGTTTCAGGTAGCGCACAACTTTCTCCTGTTCTTTTAAACATTTAACGCATACTTTCAGTCGCTGTGGTTGTCCAGTGCCACGTGAGCTAACATTTTTAAGTGGAAAATGCCAGTTAAATATCAATCAAATGGCTCACAAATGAAACCCCAAGAATTTGACAGCACTTCCAAGATGCAAAATCTATGCTGTCTACCTGTTTACTCTTCTTTAAAGGCTTAAAATCCAATAGATTACCTCTCTCAGGCTTCATTATCTTAGAGGCCTTCATTTCACTCAAAGGCATATTGTTATTGATGTTTAGTATTGGTCTTACTCTATATCCCTGTTTTAAAACAGTTGGTATTGCCATTTACATTCATATTTACTTTTTGTGGTTGAATCCTTCCAATATGTCTGAGTGCCTTCATTCCAGTGCCACAATTTCTCCCTCTACCTTGCAAACCTAGATACTTGGTTATAATCTTTGATCCCTCCTGTGCTAACCTCTGCCTAATCCCTGGTATAATTGGGTGGGCAGAACTGGCAACAGTGTTATGCTATGTTGTTATGTTATTTCTACTCAGTAAAGTGCAGCAACTCATACCCAAAGGTATATCTCGGCACTCAGGCAGCAATTAACTAACATCTAGAACCTAGAACAGCCAGGTCTTCCACAATTTTTTGAACTTGGCAAAATGAGAGCAGCAACGCAGTTGTTTCCATCCCGTGGGGGAAGTAAAGAAAAAAGCTCTACCACCATCTACGGTGGCATGGATACGGTAAACGGTCAGTAGCGGCTTGTCGCTAGATGTTAGAGTACGGGGTGGGTACGGTAGTAATGCAATTTGCCCTTTCGGTACATAGGAGCTCTACCAATCAAGGACTTAAGGATAAGGCATCATATCTTGAAGGCGTGCGCTTTCTGACCGAAAGCCAATGAAGAGTTCTGACAATAAGCACAAAAGGAGAGCCTGCTAGGAGATTTCAGACTATGCATGCGGCTGTATTTTGCACCACCTGTAGTTTGGACAGTAGGGTGTCATTGGCAGGCATAAAAAAAGCAGTGCGGTAGGCAAGGCGACATTTGACTAGAGGCTTGACCAACTTTGTCCTTGTAGACGTTAGTAACCAAGGAAAGATTTTCCTTGGGAGCAGCATACTAGCATAGCAAGCCCAGCAGATTGCAGCTATATGACTCTTCATGGACAGCTCCTTGTCTAATTTGATACCTAGATTGTTTGCTGCTTACCTTGAGGAGGGGGCAGCTCTCAGTTCTGAGGGCCATTAGTTGGAAGGCAGAGGTGGCGAGCTTTACTGAACAGCAAAATTTCATTTTTTTCGCTACTCATTTGGAGACGGTACATCGCCATCCAAGACCCAATTCTTCTCTTACAGTCCTGGAATCAATGTTTTGCACCATCAATATCCTGTCCTAATGAGATGATCAGCTGGGTATCGTCGCAAATGATATCACATTGAAACCACAGGATTTGATAATCTGGGCTAGGGGGGTAATATAGATGTTAAATAATGTCGGGCTCAAGGATGAGAATTAAAATGAGCCCAGTGGGATTGTTTGTATATGGCTGTCTAAGAAATCAGTGAGGCAACAAAGGGGTTTACCCCAGACACCGATTGCATGCAGTCTGCTGATCAGTACTGTATGAGAAATGGTATAGAAGGCTGTTGAAAGATCTTACAGCACAAGCATTGCCGGAGAACCTGCATCCAGAGAAAGGCGGCTGGTGTCCGGAAGTGCTGCCAGAGTGATCTCTGTGCTGTGGGTGGCTCTAAATCCCGATGATTGAGATGAATTGAGAATCATGTGGTCCTCCAGGAATGTAATGAGCTCTTTGTTGACACAGCCTTCCAACATTTTTCTCAATAAAAGAAGAAGTGATATGGGGCGATAGATGGACAACCTTTTGGGATTGGCTTTAAATTTTTTTAGTATTTGGGAAACCAGAGCATTCTCCCAGGATAGTGTTTTTTTGGCCAAGCCATAAGTCTGCAGGTGAACAGGATTTAGCTTTGGGCTGCAACCCCAAGATTTGCTCCAAAGTGAGGTGTTCAAACGTGTCTAGGTGTGGAATGGAGTCCTTGGGATGCGCAGTTGGATAGGTTGAGTAAATCCGACCCTGGATGATCGGAAACTTCTTTTTATATGACATCAATTTTGTCCTCAAAGAAGTCAGCCAAAGAGTTTCATAGTTTTTGGGAAACTGGGATATCCGAGGAGCCAGCATGGAGCTAAGTGAACTCATTGAGCAGTTTGTAGAGCTCCTTGAGTGAAATTCCTCCAGTCTCAATTTTGCTGGAAAACTTCTCCTAGTTTTTTTATGTGGGCATGGTATTTAGTTAATGCAAGTTTAATGGTTGCTCTGTCAGCTAGGGTTTTCGAAAGGTGCCATAGTCTCTTCAGCCGTTTGCAAACCACTTTCATAGTTCTCAGTGCCAGTGAGGAGCCAAGATGTTAGCGACTGGAAACAGTCGCTAACATCGCTATCTCCTATTACCAACTTTTGGAGATGTTCGCGCTAAGGGCGAATATCTCCAAAAGCTAACACCTGCCCCTGAGCAGTTCTTAGCCATGTTATCCAATGGTAGGTGGATAACATGGCTAAGAGCATTAGCTTGGTAATGCATGAATATCGCTGACTTTTCAGCGATATTCATGCATTTCGGCCGATTTTTATCGCTTAGGAGATAAACCTTGATAATAGCAAGGGGGCATATTACCAACAAATAGCGATAATTATCGCTATGTTGGTTTAGCGGCGATATTATTATCGCGGAGCTGCGGCGATTTTTATCGCTTAGGAACCTTGCTATTATCAAGTTGGTAATAGGAGATAGCGATGTTAGCGACTGTTTCCAGTCGCTAACATCTTGGCACGCCCACTTTGCATGTCATTAGTGATAAATATCACTGACATGCAAAGCGGGGCTCAAGATGGTCGCTATCTCCTTCTAGCTGTCGCTAACTGGTGTTAGCGACAGCTTAGCGCGAATATCTCCAAAAGTTGGTAATAGGAGATAGCGATGTTAGCAACTGTTTCCAGTCGCTAACATCTTGGCACGCCCACTTTGCATGTCATTAGTGATAAATATCACTGACATGCAAAGTGGGGCCCAAGATGGTCGCTATCTCCTACTAGCTGTCGCTAACTGGTGTTAGCGACAGCTAGGTAATAGGGAGATAATTTTATCTCCGCTTTCTTGACTTTTAAAGCCAAAAAAGCGGAGATAAACCCCCTTGATAATTTGCCCCTATATTTTTTGCTGAAGAGGCAGGAGTCCTGGAAATGTTCAGGCACATACTGGTACAGCCGGGCTTGCCTTTGGTGTCCTTAGGCGAGCCAGCTGCGAGAGTCCGTGCTGTCATTCAGCTAATATAGGTGTAGCGAAATGGTGTCTAGACTACCAACCTTCAAAATGGTGTTGCGATGAGGAAAAAAGCCAGGAAGTGGGGCAGCACCAATTGATTTTGCTGCATGCCCTTTCCACGCAAACAGCACAAGCTGTGGCCAACCAAAGGGCTATGAGGCAGAGAGCAATATACAGCAAATACAAAATAAATGCCCTCCCAGTAAGGCAATCCCACTAAAGTTAAAATGCGGTGCATAAAAGTATCTG
This sequence comes from Lissotriton vulgaris, assembly GCF_964263255.1. NCBI lineage: Eukaryota > Metazoa > Chordata > Amphibia > Caudata > Salamandridae > Lissotriton > Lissotriton vulgaris. The sequence goes on from NC_141687.1 coordinate 1,122,994,588, forward strand.
CATGTGAGGAACCTGTGTATGAGGGGCACATTACTTTATCATTGAGTGTCCCCAATCTGGAATTGAAATATATGCTATACGCAATTTTTAGGCATTACAATCAGTTGTTTTTGAAAGATTTCATTTTTCGGTCCTGTAGTTGAAATGGCGATGATTGCCAACACACCCTAGAGATTATTTGGTCTGTTGTCTGCACTATAAACATAATTGACTAACTTGTTCAATCCCATGCACCCTCAAATTCACAATAATTGCTGGTGTAAGTAATTTGTGCTGGTACAGATTGTCAGGGCATGCAAGTGCCCATGGTCTGGCTGAGCCACTGATGAGACACTTATCTAGACGGTGGCATTAGGCTTGAAGGAAGCAATTAGACTAGAAAGAAGCCTTGATTGAATATGGCAACAGCCAATGAGTCTGGCATCAGATATATGTGCAAGGGAGAGGAGCGATCTTGAAGTATGAGGATTGAAAAATCTAATTAAGATTGCAAACCTCCAAATACCACAGTGTTGTGGAGACCTATTCAGGACACATATCTATGATACGCTACGTGTTGCTTTCAGTCAGAGTGACCACAATCTGTGTTGATGTCTATGAAATTGATGGCTTCAGGGCTTTTGATCTGAAACAATGGTTGGCTGGCCACCTTTCTTCTTGTCTTCACATACACTGTTTCTAGTACTGGTCATTTCACCTACATATCATTGCTTTTAAGTGTGTTAATCTAAGTTGTTTAATTGAATCAAACCAAGATGCAACACTCAGAACTTATGTTTCTAGTTGATTCCATGTACCACGTTTAATGGTTTTCCTGTCCTAGCTTGTGTCACTTGAACCAAGCTATACCTGGCTGATGAACCCTAACGTAGGTAAAACAGGTCCTGGGTTGCTTGTGTTCTGGTTCAGGGAGTACCTGGCATGACAGCTGGACTGTTCCTATTGTACCAGGATCAAGAATGATTTGCATATATAGATGGAACATAACTGAGGTGGCATTGTGTGCAAAATAACAATGTATTGGGATGCAGTCTGAGAAATTTCCAGTGGCTGATATTAACTCAAGCATTTCATCTTTTTGTGTGCTTTACTATGTTGCCCTAAGTGGGATCGGTATGCCCAGATATGGGTCCTGTGTTGCTGGAACTAAGCTATACCTGGCTGTGAGCCCCAACTTGGGTAGAACCTGTCCTGGGTTGCTTGTGTTCCAGTTAAGGGAGGAACTGGCTTGGCAGTTTGGGCCGACTTTTGCCATTGGAGTAGAGTCAAGGCTAATTTGCATATAGCTGGGTCCAAACCAATGTGGTCTGGTGTGCAAAATAATAATGGAATGGGATGTGGCCCAAGTCATTACCATTGGCTGACATGAATTACAGCATTCAATTGATCACGTTTTGTCTACTTTAGTTTGTTTCCCTAAGTGGGATGGGTACGCCCAGATCTGGGTCCTGTGCACACTGTGTCACTGGAACGAAGCTGTGCCTGGCTGATGAGCCCTAACTTGGGTAAATTGGCCATAGGTTGCTTGTGTTCCAATTCAGGTAAGATCCACCTTGGCAGTTTGTGCCGGACTGTTCCCATTGGAGCAGGGTCAAGAGTGATATGCTCATAGCTGGGTCCAAACTGAGGTGGCATGGTGTGGAAAATAACCGAGGAGTAGGATGCAGCCCAGAGTAATAACAAACGGCTGAGAGTGTGATAAATTCAATCCATCCATCCATTGATTTTTGTGTACTTTAGTATGTTGCCAAAAGTAGGATGGGTATGCCCAGATGTGGTTCCAGTGTACACTGTGTCACCTACAATGCCTGGCTAATGAGCCGTAACTAGGGTACAATTTGACCTGTGTTGTTTGTGTTCTGGTTCAAGGAGGACCTGGCCTTGCAGTTTGGGTTGGACTGCTCCCATTGGTGCTGGGTCAAGACTAATATGCATATAGCTGGATAGCTGGGCCCAATTTGTGGTTGCATAGTGTGCAAAATACTGATGCGGGCATGGCCAGGCAAGATGGAGGGGACGTGATCCGCTTCAGCTCCAGAGCCATGGAACTGCCGGATGGAGTTTCCTCTGAGCGTAGGAGCTGAAACTATCTGTACCGTGTCGTGATTGTGGTGTGAGGCAGTGGTTAGCCTGGTGAGGACTTCATTGCGGCGCTCTGCCCTTTTTGCTGACTTTGTGTGGCGCCGCCTAAGGCATCGCATTTCTGCAGAGGCAACATGGCGCTGTAGCTGCCCCTCAAGCGGGATCCCGGCGCGGCGGAGCCCAGCGGAGGCGGAACTGCTGGCGGCCAGATCGGGGGCACTTATGAACCCCCATTGCAGTAGTCGGAGATGCTGCACAATCTTCTGGCACCCGTGCTGAGGCCTCGGGTGAAGGGAGAGAAGAACAATTGCAGTATTTAGCACCGCTGTGTGGGACCAGCCCAACGCCTACGATGAGAAGAAGAGGTGATCGAGGCCCCGGGCACACCTCAACTGGTCAGTGGGGACACTCCAGGGGACTCCCCATAAGCAGTGCTCTAAACTGGGGGCATAGTGAGGCCTGATTATTCAAGGAAAGGTCAGGCCCGGCTTGCCTGACTTTGAAATGGCGCCCAGAAAAAGTCTACATTGCCACTATGGGGGTCTATAGAGGACAAAGGTATGAGGAGGATCAGGTTTTTATTCACAATTTCTATTCTGCTTAACCCCCACCAAGAGGGTTGAAGGCAAGAACGATGGAGTGTCCTGCAATCTCAGGCCTGCCCACTGTCACTGCCTGACCTTAAGATGGCTTCCTTAGCCTGACTCCTGGAACCATTTCCGCCGACTTCGCTGGAATCCAACAGTAATTCATTGCCTTTTTCCTTTCTACGCGAGGTACCCACGAGCCGGTGGGGGAGCTGCGTACTTTGCAGGTCATGCCTGGTCGGCAGCCCCATAAAAAGTATCCAACAAGGTCTCCAACTACTTATCGGCAGCTGAAAAGGGTCTAGCACACGACGAAGGGGCGCAGACCTCCCTGATGGCGCTCACTAGAGATGACCTGGTGGCTGCACTATGAGAATTTAAAACAGAACTGTGTGCAGAGTTTAAGCAGGATATACAGGCTTCGCTGGTCCAAATAAAGTCAGACCTCTCCGGCTGCATCTCTTCCCTCCAGCAAGATGTTGACACCACAAGATCCAGGGTGCTGGAACTGGAAGACCAGACATATGCACTTGATGACCGTACATCCAAGATACAGGAAAAACAGCACAATCACCAATCGCCACTCCATCGGGTTCTCATGAAGACGGAGGATCTAGAAAACAGATCCTGATGGGAGAACATACACATCCAAGATCTGGAAGAAGGAGCGTAGGGACCAGACCTCGGAGCCTTTGTGAAGGGATTATTCGCAGAGATTATTGAGCCCGCGCCAGATGACGATTAAGATCGACAGGGTGCATTGTGTGGGCAACGAACAAATGGGAGAGCGAAGACGCTAAAGAGACATACTACTTAAGCTGCACTCCTTCACGACGAAGGAAGCAATCCTTCAGGCGGCACGAACACAAGAGGAGACCTCCTTTCAAGGAGACAAATGTGCCCTCTACCAGGATATGGCCCCCTGTACGTTGGCACACAGACAGCACCTGCAGCCAATAACAATGAAGCTTCGAGAAGATAATATTCACTATAGATGGACTTTTCCCTTTGGTCTTGTTTTTTAATTCAACAACAAATCAAGGCACATCACGGAACTGGAAGAAGATCAATGTATTCTGGGCCTTCCGATCCCAGTCGACGATGGTGCTCGAGGTCCTAAGATAGGAACAGAGGCAACGCAAGGTGAGGCAAGGCAGTGGCGCACAGTATCCAAAGGCAAACCTAACTCAAGATGACGATAACTTACCGATACAGGTTCTCAATGGGAGGAAAAGCTATCCTAGGACTTTACTGTGATATCAAGTTGTTACACTTGTGAAAGGAGAGGGCCTACAGCCAGGAGAACTCTTACACTATCCTCAAATCTGATGCAGCGGACTGCAGTCCACACCATCCTCAGAGTCTATTCTCGACAAGAAGCAACCGGCAAGCGTAGTTTCGGGCTATGACCATGGCGCCCGTTACCTTATGATTTCTCTACAAGTTCGAACTTGTTCAGAGCCCGTTGACTCTGCAGCGTAAGGTTCCTAAGGGACATTTAGATTTTTTTTTGGGGGGGGGTCCTGGTGAGGGTTCGGGGTGATTTCCATTTATTTTTGACACGCAAGGAATACAGGCATTCCATCCAGATAGGACACAAGGGAATGTGGGGACAAGGCGGGAGAGATGGAGGGACGGGGACATGGGACCTAGTTAAGAGAGGTGCAGGAGACAAACATTCCTAAAATGGTTTCCTTAGCCTCCTGGAATGTGAAAGGACTGAATTCGCCCCTTAAGCAGCAAAAAGTCTGGAAATACCTTACCGACCATGTTTGATGTAATAGCTTTGCAAGAAACGCACCTTAAAAAGCCTGATAAACTTAGACCTAGTCATAGAAGTTATTCCCTAATCTATAGGTTCTCTACAAATTCCAAACAGAGAGAGGTGGCACTCTTATTTCACAGTGCGGCTAAATTCCAACCAGTCGACATAAAGACAGACAAGGACGGCAGGGCAATTATGGTGAAGGAGGAACAAAGAGGTTTACTATGCACACTCATCTCTGTATATAGGCCCAACACTAGACAGGCGATTTTTCTGACATCTCTCCTAAATCAGATAAGTGCTTTTGCAGAGGGGCCTGTGGTGTTTATGGGGAACTTTAACCTTACGTGGCATGCCACGTTAGACAGTACGCACCCATACAGGGCAGCTACTAGCAACTTCCCAAAGGGTCTCAAGCAGAAAATGCAGGCCCTGGGCCTGAAAGATGCATGGCGATCACTGTATCCCGCTACTAAAGATTTTTCATTTTTCTCACATATTCACTCGACCTATTCTAGACTTGATCACATATTTGTAAGTCAATCCATGCTAGGCTCCTTACAGGGGGCAAAAATGCTCTCGATTACGATTTCAGATCACAGCCATGTATCTATTAGCCTCTCACTGACCCTGCACAGCTGAGCGTACTACACTATAGCATTTTCTACGGAAGTGAAGGTTGCGCTAGTGAGCAGCACAGTGTACAGTGTGTCGGGAGAGAGCTAGGGCGGCGGCGGTAACGGCAACGGCAGTAGCGGCGTGCGGCGTGTGCTAGGCTGCAGCACCTGCGCCGCCAGCCGTGCTTTGTCGAAACCGGGTTCGGGGCTTCTCCCCGACCAGAAGTCAGAGAAGCCAGAGCCTCTGCGCCGATAAAACTGTGAAGTAGCCGCATAGGGTCCAGCGACCGGAGCCCACGACCGCGGACCGCAGAGCACATCGCTGCGCCAGAGTGGAGTACGGCGAGTTGTGGGGCGGCTGTGCAGTAGAAACAGTGACATACTGTGCAGCATAGACATCTTTAACTGAGCATTGAGCATTGCGAGCCGTGCTGCCTATTGGGACCTGGAGTACTAGGGCACTTTGGAATATACTGTGCAGCATGGACATCTTTAACTGAGCATTGAGCACTGCGAGCCGTGCTGCCTATTGGGACCTGGAGTACTAGGGCACTTTGGTATATCTGGAGCCTGGAGCCTGGAGCATTTGGAGTGTCTTGGAGTGCCTGGAGTGTCTGGAGTCTGACTGTGCAGCCAGGGCGGGAGGTAAGTGGCAGTGGTGAGCGCGGCCACCAGTAGAGGCGGTCGCTAAGTAAGAGCCGAGGGTGTGGACCAAGGGGTTGTTTGACTAGGTCTCCCAGCCCGCGGCTACCTTGTGTGCACCGCTTGCCGCCTCCCTCTCCCCCTGTAAAGACCCTGACCAGTACAGTTCGCGTGGAGAGCCAGTAATACTAACCAGAAACACTAACCAGACTCACACAAGTAATATATGGCCCCCACAGGTGAGATATCCCAACAAGTAAGCACACAAGAAAACAAACTTCAGCACGCAGAGCCTCAGTACACGGTGCTTTAAGGATGTTGCTCAAAAAGATGAAGTCCAACTCGGAGATGGAGGGGGGGGAGGTGAACCCTGAGAACACGGCACAAAGAAGAGTAACTAGAAGTATTAGCACCCAAAAATCTCAGGACCCAGCCTCGGTCAATTCCCTCCCACAGAGTCTCATTACCCAATTCTTCCAGGCCCCCAGTGGACCAACAGCCCCGATAGCCCCGGACGTGAGACAAACAGGCCCTGAGGGCAGTGCCAAACCGGGGTCGCCAAAGGCCAACCAAGATCAAATTGGCTGCTACTCCAGAGAATCTGCCTATGCCTATACCGAAAAAATCGGAAGCACGGAAGCACGACCCCAACCTGTCGCCATGGTGAAGAGCCCGCTAAGGATCACAGCTGATGTTCACACGAGTTCCACTGAGGGGGCAAACGTGGAGGCAGGCGTTGCAAAGCAAAACACGGCTACTGTACCCTCTCCCCCAAAGAGCACTGGGATGCGACCAAGCACAACGGTGACACCCCGGTCAATAACGAAGTCGACCACTCCGGGCATGGTTGCGCTAACGGCATCGTTCCTACAAAAATTAGAACAGTCAATAGAACGCACACTTGAAGATACACCCATAAACTCAGGTAGAATCAATGCCAGGAGAATATCGCAGATGGAGGAATGGAGCCCCTTGGGCCTAACACAACACCAAGTCTCTATTGATGAAGTCACGGTCAAAGACTTAAACCTGACCGTAATAAGAGAAGTTCAAGACACCATGACCAGGGCCTTACTATGGCAGTCCACGAAGATGGAGGTTCAAGTCGATCTCCGGCACTCAATTGCCCAGCACCTGGTGCGTCAAGATGATAAATTAGTAAAGCTAGAAGCGCTGTTCGAAGCCCACGAGGTTAATATGAATTCCTGTGCCGCCATTATTGAAAAATGGGCAAGTCTTCCCAAAGTTCTAAAAGACATGCTTGCACTAGCCAAGGGCCTGGGTGAGAGGTCCCCTCAAGCACAGGCGTCAAAAAAGCTACCAGCCCTGACGAAAGTGCATGACAAAAAGACCGACCATTGCATCGCGGTTATCAGCCCACCAAAAGCTCTACTGGTAGGGCCATGCAGTAATCACAGCCTGGTAGAACCTTGATGCCTTGGACCCCGACACCGAAAGTGACGACTCATCCGCCAGAATACCTCTCTCGGAGAAGGTCAAAGGCACACCGGCTAGTGTAAATGTTCCACTGTCAAGGAGAGCCAAAAAAAGACTAAAGAAACAACTAAAGAAATCTAAAGTCAAAAGCAGGATCATATCTCCAGCCACAACAACCTCTGGCGCCACCTCTACTGAAAGTAGCCTTAAACCATCTTTTCCCATTTTCATCCCTAAACACACACCCAAGACCTACAAGCCTAGCAACGCTCCTCTCGTTCCACGCGAGGCCCTTAGACATCAAATCCCTCACCCGGAGGAACAACCCAACGTGGAGGCTCAACCAAGGTCCTCACAGGTGGTAACCGGTGGACAACCCAGCACCAACTGCCCAACTGGTTGGGCATTTCAACGTAAGACAGAAACAAACCTTTCACCACACCAGGGGGCGCAGTTGGGACCACCCATACTGGTAGGCCTACCTACTGAGGCTCCTGGCAGTCAGCAGCCAGGTGTTACATACAAAAACCTCCCACACCAGAATGTAATCAATGAAGAGTGGCAAGGACCGCCAAGAGAGGCAGGACTCCCAATCGTGGCGTCAGATAGACTGCGGCCAGGAGACACCCATAAAAACCCGCCACATCCAAATCATCAGAGGCCTACGTCCCCGGGAGAAGGGGTACAACGGAGCTCCACCGAATATAAAAATCCACCAGAAATATACGAGCTGCTGTTCACCCCCAGATTTATAGCTATAGGCTCCTTTGACGTCCTGAATAGGTCCAACATTGTACGACTCTTCGGCCATATAGATTCTCTGGCACATATCACCTCGGTGATAGTCGGATTTGTGAATCAACAAGCCCAACACGCTGTCCTCAATGAAGTAACACAACTGGCAGAATAGGGCATAGAAGTCACCGCCCCCAAGGCACCAAAATACCTGCACGTCCTCAGACCACATTACGGCCTTCAAGAACCTATCTCTGTTCTCAAAGGCACAAAATCCATCAGTACAGACTGGGGATTGAAATAAGGGAGGCCAAGATCCCCGCTAAAAATAAAAATCCTGCTGAAATAAAAGCAGCGTAGTGTGCAGCGGCAAGGACTGGCTCACATGGAGGACACATGGAGACAGGGCTCCTAACCCCGCCTACACCCATGAAAACAGAGCACGCGTATATCCATTAAGGGCCAAGTTCGCAAGTTAACCATCATTTCATGGAACATCGCGAGGCTAAATAATATCCGCAGGGATACGACCACTCTTGATTATCTGGTTCAGGGGGATATATTATGTATCCAGGAGACCTGGGCGAGGTCAACGACCCCAATAGCTGGCTTTTACGAATATTTTAAATCAGCAACCAAAAGGACGATCTTTGGTCGTCGGTCAGGGGGTCTTTCCATCTTCGTAAGCCATGCCTGTAAATTTAATGTAAAAGAACTAAATCTGGAGTCACCTGACCTGCAAGCCATCACAATAGAAGGGTTGAGAGCGGATCAAACACCCCGCCCGCTTTTATTAATCAACTGCTATCTCAACCCAGCAAAACTTCATTCCCCCCACGCCTTGGAAGCACTGACCATCGCCCTGGAAGACCTATTAATAAGCCGCTTGCACTATGATGTATTAATAGCGGGTGATTTCAATCTGAGAGGCCTGGACCTGATTCCTGTGGCACCCCCAAGTAAGAAGTCAGCTCCACTGATTGAACTTCTAGCAAACTACAATCTGCAATCCACCCACTGGACACAAAAAATGAGCCACCCCGCATGGACCGCTAACCCGACCTTCAGGAATGTCTCCACTATAGATTACATCTTTACCAATGAAGTACTGACTCACAAACCTTGCAATTTCACCATGGATGACAGAGTCAAAAGTGACCATAGGCCCCTCCGTGCCAGATTCAACCTGACACGAGAACAGGCGGACCCTCTACGAAGTAATTAGTACGACCACAGGCGAAGAACATCATCTAGTCCTTAAAAGAATAAAATGGTCGACCAATCTCAGTCACAGACTCTCAGAAATTTGTAGCCAACAGGGAGGATGAACTAAGGCCACAAGACAGTGAGAACACCATACATATATGGGAAACACTGACCAAAGATATATTGAAGCACCTGGGCAACAGCCATCAACCAAGAGGCAGTCAAAAAAACACCAGACCATGCCGCCTAATAACGCAGAGCCTGAATCAGATTAAGCATGCATTCAACAAGGCAGCAGGGCAAAAAAGAAAGGCACCCACCTGTCAGGGGGGCCCTCCATTGCCATTCTGCGAGCCAATCATAAAAAGAAAATCTGGGAATTGAAAAGAAAGCGGACCGAACAGAGCTGGCTGACAGTGTTCTCCCTAATCAAAGAAAAAGATAACAGCAAGCTTTGGCGCTATATCAACAGCTTGTCATCTGGAGGCGCATATAAGGAAAACAATGTTGCAGGTAAAGTGTGGGAACAGTATGCAAAGGGGCTGTATACCTGTGAGTCAAATCGGCCATCTCTCCGCAACACCGCGTGGTCCAAGGCGGCAGCCGCTACCATCAATACTGAAAGCGGACTGACCGAAGAATTAAGATCAACCCAACCTGCGGAGATAGTAAAGCACATCAAGGCCATCAGAACCGACTGCGCCCCTGGCCCAAACGGTATCCCCGCCCAGGTTTTTAAGACCGCCCCAGCCTTCTTTGCAACCAAACTTACTTCTTTATTCAACCACTCATTCGCAACCGCAATCTTGCCAACCTCCTGGAAAGGCTCAATTTTATTTCCCTTTTCGACATTGAAGCTAAGGTATATGCCCGCCTTCTCCTAAAGGACCTGGAGATCTGGGTGGATAAGAACGGCATTCTCCCACCCTCACAGACTGGCTTTAGGGCTAACAGTTCCACGCTGGATAACATCATAGCGCTCACGTACCTCGCGAAGAAGGCTAACACGAGGAACAGGTTGCCTTGGTTCTGTTGCTTTATAGACTATTCAACGGCCTTTGACCGAGTGAACAAAAGCCGGCTATGGGCTAAACTAGAGACCTGGGGATCCCCAAAGTCCTGCTAAAAGCCATACAAGCACTTTATGAGGGGACCTGGGTCCAGGTGAAACTAAGCCCTACAACCACAACTACAAGAATTGCCACCAACTCTGGTTTAAAGCAGGGTGCGTCTTGGCGCCCCTACTTTTTAATCTGTACACAGCAGACATGGGGCAAGCCCTGAAAGATGCCAACCTAGCACCCCCTAGACTAGGGAAGCAGGTCCTAGGAACGCTGCAGTACGCAGACGACACAGTAATCATGGACCACACCAGGCTTAGACTAGAAATAGGCCTGAAACGACCAGAGCTGATACTACTGGGGGACTTGCTAAAATACTACATTAGAGTACTGAAATCGCCCGAAAACACCTTAAAGCACTCCCTAAAAATTATCTTTGGCGACGCAGGCTCCCCATGGCATTCCAAGGTGGAACTAGCCATTAAAGTTCTGAAAATCGATGGAAGGAGCCTGTATCTTCACGAAATTCCATATTCCGCCTGGGCCCAAGCCGTTAAGCGCCAAGTCCAGTCCATTTCTTTTGAGCTTGATCCTTCTTCACTTCGGCATAACCCTCTAACTCTGGCCCTGGACAAGTTCTATATCTCCGGCAAACCCCAACCATACCTGCATGATTCATTAACAACCCAGGCAAGACAGAAAATTCTGTTTATGCGCCTCTTGGCCCTCAGGATCGCAAACTTCAACCCAACCTGGGCTAGTACGGGCAGTGCCATTGCTTGCCGCCTCTGCAACTATCGCAGAGAATCCTGGCTACATCTGCTATGTTGCTGAACAAAGTTGGCCAGCGACCGACAGCAACTGATGCACCCGGCATTACGGAATCTGGGACATAGAACATGCAGAGAGGCCTCGGACTGGTGTTTCTCGGAAACCACGACCTGCTTATTAGCTAGGGTCGGAAAGTTCATCCACCAAGTTAAAATGGCACTTGATTCCCAACTAAAGGCTTCAGATCCGATGTGCCCCGACAGTAGGCTTAGTGCTTCCCCTGTCGCCCCAAAGTTTTCAGCCTATAGTTACCCAGGGAGTCGTCGGAAAGAAATTGGAACCATCGGACTCAGGTACTTAATCTGGGTCGGCTAAGGGTCTGATGCAGAATCCAACAGTGGTCATCTGGCTCCGCAGAGTGAGTGTGGACGTCGAACTTCTACACGTCTCTTAGACTTTAGTAGGCGTGGTCTCATGAAGAAATTATAACTCTTAGTCTTTTAATAGAACCCTGATTGGACAATAGTAGTTAACACAGTCAGTCTTGTAACTCCATAGTTGCACTAATGGTTTTACTTGGTTTTGGCTGAGAAGAGGGGGGGTATTTTATTTTATTGCATTTTATTGTAGTTCACCGTATTTTATACTGTAAAGATTTTAAGTAATCGCACAGTTTTCTAATAAACAAGTATTAGCCTCTCCAGGGGAAGCAGGAGGCAGGGTACTCCAAGATGGTATTTCCCACTCTCCATCACTTGGGACAGGGTTATAAGGGATGAGCTAAGAAGTGCCATTTCAGAATACTTTGAATTGAACCAACCCCAGGCCACATCTGCTCAGAATATCTGGGACGCTTTTAAAGCCGTCAACACAGGTAAATGTATCCAACTGAACTCCACACTCAATAAACATAGGGCTAAAGAACAGGAAGAGTTAGAGGGGTATTGGAAAAGGTAGAGAAGGCACATAAGAACGCACCATCCCGAGTGCTGCGGCGCCAGCTTAGTGCACTGAAGGGGAAATTAAAGCGAGTTATACAAACAGGGCTGAATACCTATTACTGAGACTCAGGCAGATTTCCTACGCACAGAGGGGAAAGGTGGGTTCCCACTAAGCACAACAACTAGGCGAGAAAAGAGAGTGTGAATATATTGGTGCATACAGGATGTGAACGGTGTACTGACTCACTCAGATGAGTCCAAAGCCCGCATCTTCGGACAGTTCTACAGGGAACTTTACCCTGGTTCACACTCTGATACAACAGCAATATTTCGCAGGCTGAGAGCGATCAATTAAACAAGCCTATCACGGCCGACGAAGCGAGACAGGCAATTGTGAAGCTTAAACTATATAAAGCCCCCGATCCTGACGAAGTGAGACAGGCAATCGCGAAGCTTAAACTCCATAAAGCCCCCGGTCCTGACGGCCTAACAGCACCCTTCTACAATATTTACATTGTGGAACTTAATGCTATAGTAGATGACTCCAGGGTGACGACCTCTGTGGCAGAGGCAGGGGTCACAGTCATCCCCAAACCAGAGAAAAACCCTCAGAATTACGCCTCATATAGGCCTATTGCGTTGTTGAATCTAGACGCCAAAATCTTCTCCGCAATATTGGCTGCCCCGTTTAGAGAACTTAATGCCTGCACTAATCCACCCTGATCAATCCGGCTTCATACAAGGCAGACAGATGCATGACAACATCTGGAAGACAATACATCTGATTGAAAAAGTTTCCAAATTTAAGATCCCAGCGATACTGGTGGCTTTAGACACAGAGAAAGACTTTGACAGGGTGGATTGGTCGTTTCTCTTCCTTACCATGCAGAAGTTTGGGTTTGGGGATAGATTCCTCAACATGGTTAGGGCTAACTATAGGCAGCCGCACTCCAGAGTTTTGGTAAACGGTGTATTATCTCTCCCGTTTGCGTTAAGCAGTGGTACAAGACAAGGTGCCCGCTCTCCCCTCTCTTATTTGCCTTTAGCATTGAACCCCTGGCTACTCTATTTAGGGCAAACCTGGAAATTAGTGGCATTCACTTTGGGGGTACAGAGCACAAGGCCTCACTCTTCGCAGATGATATTTTGATGTCACTCACAGACCCCTGTCCTTCTCTGCAGGCTCTACAAACAGAACTGGGTAAATTCGAAGGGGTGGCAGGTTTTAAGGTTAATTTGTCAAAATACTACATTCGGAATCTTATGGTCTCTGAGAGGGAAGCTCAGCAACTCAGAGGGCAGACCTCCCTTCAATGGGTGAAATGTTCTCTGCAATATTTAGGTATTCAACTCACACCAAGGGTTTCCGACCTGTTTAAAGCGAACTATCCCACTTTACTATCCCAGCTCCAGTAAGAGATTAAACGCTGGAAGCCACTATACATCTCCTGGCTCGGGCGGGTACATTTTAATAAAATGACACTGCTTCCCAAGCAGGTCTACCTGTGCCAGGCACTCCCAATAGATTTAGACCGTGAACTATTACCACAACTTCGCTCCTTCCCTACCAAATTCATCTGGCAAGGAGGCAAGGCACAAATTCCGTTCCAAGTCCTACGCAAGTCCAAGAAGGAGGGGGGTGTAGCTCTTCCAGACTTTTCACTATATTATAAAGTGGCACAACTCAGAGTGATGGTGGAATGTTCCATGAGAGAGTCCGACAAACACTGGCTCCACATGGATAGAGCTATAGAGGGAAAGACGATATGGGATGTGCTGTGGAAACGGAAAAAAGACCGACCGGCCAACACTTATATCAGCAACCCGACACGCACTACTCTCAAGGTCTTGGATGAGGTTACCAAAGATGAGAGATGGCCTACCTTCCCCTCGCCTTACAGTTCTATACACTTCAACCAAGATTTTCCCCCAGCAATGAAGGCAGGCCCCTTTGACGGGTAGCCGGAGGGAGGATGTCTAAGGGTCTCAGACCTATTCCACAACTCAGAGGTGCTAAACTTTATGAGTAGTCAATGGGAATTTCAGGTTCTGAGTAGTGAGCATTATCACTATCTCCAACAAAAACACTGGGTATCCCAACCACAGATGAGGGAAGCAGCCACCAGAGAGCATACACAAGTAGAACAATGGATACGGAGGGCGGGTTCATGAAAGGGGCAATCTCCGCGCTTTACTCAATGCTACTTTCAACAATTCACGTTCCACAAGCACGCTACCAATCATTTTGGGAACAAGTAGTGGGAAGGGACATTACAGAAGAGGAATGGCGTCATATATGGTCGGACATTTCCAGGCATAATCACTCATTGGCTCTAAGGGAGGCTCACTACAAGACCCTGTTTGATTAGTATCTATATCCCTCCAAGCTCAAAAAGATATTTCCAGACACTTCCGAGCTCTGTTGGCGTGGATGCCGCCTTCTTGGAGATTTCCGTCACATATGGTGGGACTGTCCCGCAATTAGAACTTTTTGGAACGAGATTTTATCACATATTAAAGTCATGCTGGTTTACCCTATACCAACATCTATAGAGGGGGTGCTATTGGGCGTTAGGGACCCTGATCTTGAGCACCAGACGAGGGCGGACAAAGCTATCTTGTGGGCCTGCCTTGGGGCTGCCAAAATTACTATAGCTGCCGCATGGAAAAAAAAGGAGGCGCCTGCTCTATCGCTTTGGCATTCAAGTCTCTGGGGCATCCTCACCATGGAACGGATGGCGGATATCTTCAGAGATTAATACAAAAACTAAATGGGGCCCGTTGATTACTTTCCTGTCCCAGGGTCTCCCATCGGCAGTATGTCCACCTTCCGTCAGAGCTATGCACCTCTTCTAGTTCTAGCTAACGCACTTCCAAGCCCGATTTAGTGCCCCAATTTGTTAAGGACGGCTCGATCTCTCTGTGAAAGGTAATACCCCTCACCACAGTTCACAACTGACTGTTCACACGCATACATTCAATGTTACACCACCACCAGGGAGGGAGGGGGGTTCCTTTTTCCTTTTTCATTTTGTTTGGGGTAATTCTCCCACTGTTGGGTTTTGGTAAAATGGACACGACTCCCACCATGTGACAACAGTGAATGGACTTTCCAAAATCAGAAACTGAATCTGTATTAGATGATAATCTATGAGGGAAGCCTTGTACGATTTGCAGAGTCTTTTTGAATAAAAAGATTTTTTTTTGTTTAAATTTGTTTTATTGATTTCCATGACAACAAACACAGAGCAATACGACAAACATAATCCCGAAGGATCCCCCGGAAACCAGTGCTGCATCCTCCCCTGCCACAAGGAGAAAGCCCCGCAAGCTGCTGGGTTGTGAGGTGTGTCCATGACTGCAGGTAGAGGGAGGCGCTCGGGCAGTAGTGCATTGGAATACCCCATAAACAAACAACCCCTTCCACCTTACCCACCCCGATGCACCCCCCCTCGGGTGTGTCACGTCGATCTTCAGGAAGAGGGTCAAGGACCTGGCTACGCGGACTCTAACATGAGGGCCCGCCTCTCTCGTGAGCTCATCTGTGAGTCGTAACAACCTGAGGTATTTCGGGCACGTAAGTTCATTGAATTCCCCTGCTAGCAATGCAAGAAGATGCTGCCAGATAGTGCTAAAGGAGTCTTAAGTCTGGTTTAAAGTTGCTTGATTCCGCTCCATACCCAGTATGTACAAAAGCCTATGAAGCCAGCCCGTGTGTGCAGTTCTCAGTGTGGTGCCCCATAACAATAGAATCTGATGAGTCGCCGCCCCTATCGCTAGCCCCATCTATCGCCCCTAGTCGATTTAAGTGGAAACGTCAAGGCTTTCGGAAGGCCCAGTAGTGTATATGCAGGGAACCGGGGTATCTCTGTCTCAAAATTTTTGTCTATGTCGTCCAGTACATCTTTTCAGTAATCTTTCATCCCTTCACACTCCCACAGCAAGTGCGTCATCGTTCCCACCTTGCCGCAACCCCTCCAGCATGAGGAAATGCGTTTGGGATTACTCTGATGTTGCCTAGCCAGTGTCAGTTGCCAATAGTTTACGATCTTAACTGCGGACTCCCTACTGGCCACGTTCCTGGTGGCATGGTGGGCTCTATGGTAAATGTCCCGCCACTCTTTATCCATTAGGGTCCTTCCTAACTCCGTTTCCCAGCGCTTCTGGCCTGCAGAGCGTGAGAGAGAAGGGGGGGGGGGGGTGGGCTTAACATTTTATACAAGTCCGTAATCACTTTTCTGTCCGTATTTTTTGTGATGAGCCATTCCTCATAGCTTGTAAGATGGCGGCTCAAGTGGGGCAACACGGCTGGCTGTGTTAGCCAGTGCCAAATCTAGAAATATTGGGACCACCTCGGTCTTACCAGGGTATACATCTCTTGCAAGGTGTCCATTTGGAGAAAGCCATCCAGGTCAAACAAGTGGCCAGTCGACCTGCATTCTGAGGCTCGCCATTGGCCAAACGCCTGAGGCTCTATCCCAGGGGGAAACGCCGGGTTGTCAAACAGTGGAGTAATGGGTGAGGGAAATATAGTGAGGCCCCTGGAGACTGCTTCCGCGTCCCACACCTTAAGTAGTGAGCGAGTGATTGGTGACTTTTTAAGATAAGCCGGCCTATCCGAACGCTTCAGGAAGGGGACTTTCCAGAGCGACATTTGAGCCATCACGGGGTCCTGAAAAAGCCACCTCTTTTCCGACTCCGGGCGATTCCACTCCAAGAGGTAGCGAAACTGCACCACCTGGAAGTATCGCGCAAGGTCAGGGATGCCCAATCCTCCCTCCACCAGAGCCCGTCTAGCCCAATCCCTGCGGAGCCGCGAGCGCTTACCGCCCAAACAAACTGTCTTATGGTGTCCTGCATTTTCTGGAGCATCCCTATCGGTGGAGTCACTGGGATGGTTTGGAATACGTAGTGGATCTTGGGCAACAGGAACATTTTAATCGTCGCTACGCGCCCCAGCCAGGACAGTGGTTGTTGCCGCCATCTCCTTAGTTCCCCCTGGATCTGGGTAAAAAGCGTTGCGTAGTTTTGCTCAACCGTTTGTGCTGTGCTAGGCATCAAGGTGATCCCCAGGTACGGCACAGCCATATGGGATGTGAGGCCCCCAAATTGTTTCTGACCCCCTGCTGAATTCTGGGCGTTGCGGCCTAAAGGTAGAATCATGGACTTCCCTATGTTAATTTTGAACCCGAGCCTCTCCCAAAGGCCTCAATTTCGGTGATAAAGGCAGGCACAGATCGTGCGGGGTTGTCCACCGCCACAAGTATGTCATCGACATATAAGCTGATGTTATGTGGCTCCCTACCATATGTTACTCCAGTGATGTCCGGATCGTCCTGGACTTTTTTTGCAAACGGTTCCATGTATAGCGCAAATAATAGGGGTGAAAGCGGGCACCCTTGCCTGGTGCCCCGCCTGATAGCAAAGGGCTGTGATCTAATGCCATTAACCCGGATCGTCGCCTGAGGGTTGTCATAGCAGCTGGCTATCCATGCACGGAAGCCTTCCCCTATGCCAAAGCGCTCCAAGGTTTTATCTAAGTATCTCCAGTCCACCCTGTCGAACGCCTTCTCAGCGTCAACAGATAAAAGGGCCGTATCCAAACCATTAAAGTGGACTTTATCCATTACATGAAGTAGACGCTTGGTGTTGTCGCTACACTGCTGATTGGGAATGAAGCCCGATTGATCAAGCTCAATAATGCCCCGGAGGCATGGTCCAAGCCTTGCCGCCAGAATACCCGTGAAGGTTTTAAGATCCAGGTTGAGCAAGGAAATGGGCCTGTACGCGGCACAGTGAGAGGTGTCTTTACCCGGCTTTGGCAGGACAATAATATCCGCCGCCAACATATCAGGTGGAATGGATTCTTGACCCCGAAAGGAATTAAACAATTTGGTGAGAACGGCTGCCAGTAGTGGGCAGAAGGCTTTGCAAAAGCCAGCGGAGAAGCCATCCGGCCCAGGTGCTTTCAGAGGCTTTAGGCACGCTATCGCCAAGATCACCTCCTCTGTCCGTATGGGGGCATCCAGGGAATGCGCGCTGGCTCCATTTAGCGCCGAGATGTCAGCTTCGTGTAGGTGAGCATCCACCCCCTCAGGGTCCGAAGGTGTGTCCGCGGCGTAGAGCGTAGCATAAAATGCCCGGAATGCGTCTGCTATTTGCTCAGCCTAGGGACCCCAGTCCGGCTATGTACCCGTTCTAGCTCCAGCACCTGCGCTGAGAGAGCTTGTCGTCTATCCCTTAGTTCTCGAACTTCTGCTGCTGCGATTGCTATGAGTTCCCCACGTACTACGGCTTTTAGCGCCCCCCATACCGCTGTCCTGGGGACGTCTGATTGTCATTAAGGCATAAGTATTCTGAAATGCTCTCATGTAATTGCTTTGTGACCCCTTTTCGTGCAACAAAGCTTCCCTAAGGCGGCATCTGCAGCTATGTGCTTTCGTGGAAGGGACTGATAGTTGAAGTGTGACTGCGTCATGGTCAGATAGTACGACTGGGATAATGTCTGTGTCCTTGACTAAGGTCGCCAAGCCAGTGGTCCCTAAGAAGTAATCCAACCTAGCATACATGTGATGCACATGAGAGTAGAAAGAATACCCTGTGGAATGAGGATGTTCCTCCTGCCAAAGGTCCAAAAAGCCTCTACTAGACAACCGAAGCGTTGGCCTGACCTATCCCTGTCCTGATCCATCACCAGATTAATATCTCCTCCCACCAACGCAAACCTCGACTGAACCACCAGGACATCCGCTAGGGCACCCGTCAGAAAACTTTCTTGCTTGGTATTAGGGGCATATATTGACCCAACAACCATTGATCTGTCCCCCACCCGAACATTGTACGCCAGGAGCCTACCTTTGAGTTCTGCAACCTTGTCACCCATGTGGCCCTGGAAGTGTCTTGCAAAGAGAATAGCTAACCCCGCCTTTTTCTCCACGGTGGAAGAGTAGTACTGCAGGGGGAAAGCCCTGGAGCGCATGCGGTGCCAGTCCCTGGCGAGTAAGTGTGTCTCTTGTAGCAGGCAGATCGAGGCCCCGGAATTCTCTAGAAAAGATATGACGTCCCTCCATTTTATGGGGTTGTTCAGCCCTTTCATGTTCACTGTGAGGATTTTCAGGGCGTCCTTAGCCATGGTGGTATCTGTGTCTGACTCTCCCTATGTACTGGAAGGCCGTGACCCTCCCTCTGCTTTGCCCACTCCCCCTGTAGTGCAACACACCGGAGCCCCCCCTCCCCCACCAACCCCAAACCCCAACATCCCCCGTCCCCCCTCGCCCAGTCCTGGACTCCCCACCCCCAGTCTTCCCCCACTTCCCTAACCCCCACTCCGAACCCCCAACACTTGAACATAGTCCCAGGCCCAATATTCTGTGGTGTAAGCCTGTGGTGAAGGTATCAGGTGGAACAAGCCGTTTTGGTGACCCCAGCAGCCCCCCACCCGCCCCCCCCAGACCTTGCAATGATATAGTGCACATGAGCGCCCCTAGCGTAAAAAACTCAGTCGCTGGGTGAAGTGGCTCTGGAGACTTCCGGAAGGGCTCGGGCCCTCCCGGTCGATATAGTGTGCTGGTCTGGCTTCAGAACCGTGGACGGAGAGCGCCTGCGGGGGACCGTGTGCCAACCTCTCCTAGATCGTTGCGGGAATGTCCCCGGAGAGGCGGGACCCGCCGCCTGCTCGATCCCCAACAGGGCAAATGTGTCTTGTAGAGAACGTAGTTGATGCCAGGTGCAGTTCCATTTAAAGATAATTCAAAAAGGGTGGCCCTAGGAGTACAGGATTCCTTTGTCACGTAAGGAGTCCGTGGCCACTTTGAATTACTTCCGCTTCTGGAGCGTAATGGCAGATAGGTCTTGATACAGGGCCACTGATTTCCCCTGGTATTGTAATGGCTGTTTTTGCCGTGCTTCTCTAAGAATCCGCTCCTTCAGAGGAAAATGTGGAAGAAAGGCCAAGATATCTGGAGGGAGCACCGGCGCCCGGCGCGGCAGTCCCACTCTGTGCGCTCTGTCGATCCAGAGTACAAAGTCTGCCGATTCCCCCAATATGTCCTGGAACAGGCCCTGTAGATATCCGGCTACATCCGACCCTTTCTCCTTGATAGGAACTCCACAGACTCGTATGTTATTGCGCCGAGATCTATTTTCCAAGTCTTCCGCATGGGCTTGCAGATCAACCTGTTTATCCTTCAATCAAAGGATTTCTTGCTGGAGCTGCTCCACCTCTTCAATCTGTGCTTGGTCCGCCTCTTTGATGGCCACTACCCTCTCTCCCAGGTCATCAACATCCCAACGCAATTCCTGGACCTCCCCCGCTATCTCCTGCTTGAGCGACTGGAAATCCTCCCGTAGGGAATTGAATAAAGATTCAAGAAAGGATTTTGTGATTGGCACCTCTCCTTCGCTGGGATCCCTGTGCTGTTGCGGCGGGGTGGAAGGGCCTTTGTCGCCTCTGGGCTGGCCCTTGCCAAGCATCTCCGGGAGCGTGCGATCCCCTTTTTTCCGCTGGTCGGTCATGATGCTGAGCCGGCCGCTGCTCCTATTGTCCCTGGCAGGCTCCTACCACGGTGATTCCTTCAGACCCCGATGATAGTTCACCATGCCACAGTGTTTCCCCCTCTCGTGAGCTCGCTGGGCTCCTGTGGGGTATGGGCCGGTGGTCGTATGGAGTCGGGAGCGACTGCGTAACTCTCGTTTGGCCGATCCCGGTCACACCACCCAAGTTATCTCCAACTGCCGCTTTTGGGCTCACTGCCACACCGGTTACTATGAGGCTCCCGGGGGTATACCCCCCCTCGTGGCTGTCTGTGGGGGCCCATAGGCTGGTCTGCGGTCAACTGTCCCTTCCCCGTGTAATCGCCGGGCCGTTGAGGTCAACAGGGCCCAGCACGCTGTACCTCCATGGATGTGGTCGCCCGCTGCTTCCGCTGCCCTTGCCAGATCGCCCTGTAGGCAGACGATGTTTCTGGGGGCTACCAGTCCAGTACTCCTCTCACTCCCCGAAATGGGGCCCCCCCAAATGCAAGCACTATTGATTCCAGCTCCCGGGAGGTCGGTGCTGCCTAAGAGGCACTCTGTGGGCGGTGAGGTGTTGCACTCGCCACCCACCTTGTCATGAAGCACATCCCCACTCGCCGAGTTCGTGGCCTTTGCTGCCGGGGTACCCCCTCACAGGGCCGGCTGCGGAGATCACCGCCTCAGTCCTGCAATTGCTGGAGCTTCTTGGTACATCCAGCCGCGCCCTCCGCTGTGTTTGTATAGGTTGGTGGGCCCCCACAGCGCCCCTCCAACACTCCCTGGGACTCGAGGGCTCCCATCAGCCCATCGGAACTACAGGGCCCCCGGTTGCAGAAGTCCCCACTCCGCCCCTCCGGCTTTTGCAAAATGGCACTGGTGCTCCTAGGTAGGCCTTGATTCTCTGCACCGCCGCTCCCGCCTTACTACCGTTGCCCTTTGGAGATGCCGAGCCTGTGCCTGGTCTGATGGGCACCAATGGAGCCCTGTGAGGAAGCCTCAGGCTCTCTTCCATGCCACCAGGCGCCTACAGGCCCTTCTGCCACTTGCTGGGCCCTGAGCCCTGGGGCTCGATTTTCGTACTGCCGGCTCCCGTGCAGCACCATGGCCGCCCGCCCGTCTCCTCTCACCTCCGACAGGCACCGGGCAGCCGCCAGCCGCCGCACTTGGAATTGGCCATCGCCTCTCGTCCCCGCAGCCTCAGGGACCCACAATGCGTCTTCCGGGGACCCCCCTCGGCCTCCTGCAGCTTCTGGGCGCCCTCATCTCTTCTCAGCCCACTGCTGGTAACTGCCGATCACCAGGGTGCCATTTCGGAGCTCACCGCGGCAGGGCTGAAAATACTTTCTACAGCCTCTCGCAGCCCCGCACTTACACCAAGGGGGCACCGGACTGTTCACCAGCACTTACCCAGCCCTCCACGCTTTGTTGTGGGGGGAATAAAGCGATTTCAGCCCCCGGGGAGGGTTTGTCTCAGGGACCCTGGGGGATTTGCAAACGACTAAGTCGCCATCTTGGCCACGCACCCAATAAAAAGATTTTTGACAAAAATACTGATGGATTGGGATGCAGGCTGAGTATATACTAGTGGCTGACATTAATTCAAGCATTCCATCAGCACTTTTTGTACACTTTAATATGTCATCCTAAGTTGGGTGGGCATGCCCAGACATGGATCCTGTGTGCACTTAGGGGCTGATTACTATGTCGGGTGGAGACATTATCTTGGTCATGGGACCAACCGACTGACACCTGGTTGGGGGTCCCGGACGACTAAATAGGACGTGACGAACACTGTTCCGTCGCATTCCTATACTTTACAATGGAAGTATGTATTCCGGCCATAAACCATCCGAAATGCATGCTCCCATTATAAAATAGGAGGCGCAGTTCATCCCATACATGCTTCCATTGTAAAGTATAGGCACGTGACCAAACAGTGTTCGGTCTCATCCCTATACTTTTCAATGGAAGCATGTATTTTGGCCTTAAACAGGCCAGAATGCAAGCTCCCATTGTAAAATAGGAGGTGCAGTTCATCCCTTCACCCCGTGGCAGGCACCTCAAGGTGCCTGCCACGGGGTGCAGGGATCACCGGGGGGCACCATAGGTCCCCCCTCGGCCTCCATCCGTAGGCTGTTCACCCAATGATACACTGTTTGGGTGCCAAAAAGTCGAGTTCTGACATCCTTTATGTGTCAGAAAGGCCGCCACGGAAAGGCTTCCGAAACCCGACATTGTAATCCCAAGGGCGGAAAGAGCCGCTCTTGGCATTACTGGTCGCATTCTGACTGAAAGACAGGCTCTCCGAGTCTACCGGAAGCCAGTTGGAATGATAGTTTAGATTCCTTTCTGACCGCCTTTAATGTAATTAGGCGGTCGGAAAGGAATCCGACCAGGATATTACGATGCAATCGGAAAGGCTGTGACATCGGAGCCTTTTCCGACCGCATCGTAATTGGCCCCTTAGTCACTAGATCCAAAGTGTACCTGGCAGATGCGTTCTAACTAGGGTGAAAATGGTCCTAGGTTGCTTGTGTTCTGGTTCAGGGCAGACATGAGTTGACAATTCAGGCTGGACTGTTCCTATTGGATCATAGTCAAGACTGATTTTTATTATTGCTGGGTCCCAACTGAGGTGGCATTGATATGCATGAGGTAATTGGAAGTTGTAGTTCATATTGGGTCAGAGCACTGCCACTTTCCTTGGGTTGGTGCTGATGCCTGTGGCAGATTAGGATGTTGACATTCCAGTCTGTCTACTGCTCCTCTGCCTCTTCTGGGTACACTTCACTGTCTCATATACTCATCATTAGCAGTATCTCCTTGAACCTTTTCAACTTCTGTGTAGACTCCATAAATATCATAGGCTTGGGTCTCTTGGAAGCCTGACCAATGGTGGACAGCATTCTGCCTCTTCTGGTTATACTCCACAGTCAGATACTTGTGGTTAGAAAGATTTGTTTTATTGTTGGTTTGTTTATGGTTGTATGGTTAAAAAATCATATGGTTAATGCTTAAACTATCGAACAAAGAACTATTTCTACTGTTGTTGCCAAACTTTTTTCATCATTGTTAGAAAACATTATTTTTTCAAATTGATGTATTATTCAGACTCAAACCAAACGAAATTAAGGGCATATTTACAAAGAGCTAGAAACACCATGTCATTTTTTTACATTGTTGTGGTGCACTCCTTGGTCTATATTTTACAAAATGATCCATTTGGCCCATTAAATAACTTTTCTCTGTCCCGCATTATTTTTTTCTTTAGCCGTAACCGACTGCGGCAAATCACGTTAATCATATTCAAGGTAGGCGTTCCCCCTCAGATGCAATGCAGAACTGATGTATCCATATTTACACATTTCTGGGAAAGTGACGCATCGTTGGTAAATGATGTAGGAAGTGGTCCGATTAGGGTCACCCGGGTCACTCACAACAACCTCTCAGCCTTCCATACCAAATTAAGAGTCGGTCAGTCAGTAGAGAATACAAACCAGTAATTGTACAAATTACACTCATAGGGAGACCTGTCTGCCCAATCACTAGGAGTGCTGCAGAGGGACTAACGTCCACAAGAACAGAGATATATTTAGTACATTTCATAACAGGGTTAAAATATGCCCATAGTGGAATTTTCCAGGCAGGTGCTGCGAAGCAATATAAACGAGAGAGAAAAGGAAAAAAAAACAATCTCAGTACTCATGTCTTACAAAGTTACAGAGTCCAAGGCAACTGCAGGCAGGCCCCTCTTAAGACTAGTGGGAGAAGCCCATATCTTATGAGAAAGGTATGCACTAATAAGAACAGTACATTCATTAGTGTAGCAAAATTCAGCTCCGAAGAAACATAACTTAGAAACTTTCATTTCTCGGAAGTGGTAAAAGGATAGGGTTCGATCATGATACAAAATGACTCTCATACACAAAATGTTGCAGCGAATGCTAACCTACATAAAGCAATGTAAAAACATGATTTTTAGTTCAACACTGTGCAGCTTATAAAATGCTTCTACATCCCTGCTCATCGGCAGACCTGGTGTGAAAATGTCACATTGGGATTGGTACATAAGCAGAACATACCCAGAGCACTTTGGCAAGCTCAACTATGCCATGGACCTACTCATACTGCATCTCAGAGCAGGAAGAAGATGGTGATGACGCCCACCACCACCACCACCTCCACCATCACCACAGAGGCAGCGCAGAAGAAGGGAGTGGACATACCGGCAGAGGATTACACTCATTGATCTCAGGGAGGAGGAGGTCATCTCCCATTACAGGCTCAGGAGGGAGTCCATTGCCTAGCTCCTGCTCCAGATTGTACCAAGGCTGCAGACTGCATCCCAGGCAATGCGGAAAGCAGTATTACACATCCTGGCACCTGGATCATTCAAACCCACCACAGCCAAAGTGGCAAGAAAATCCCAGCCGTCCTTTTTGGCATTACTACCCTCTGTCCTGAATGCCATGGACGGCAAACGTGGCTCGTTTGTGGAGTTTGCAGATTTTTCTTCACTCTGCACTCCGTGGGGCTTGCAGAGTTCAGAAAACTCCGCTTCGCGATGTGCAGAGGAGTTTTTTCCCCGCTCACGATAGCAAACGATAAGTTCGCAATCACGAACAGTAAGTTTGCGAGCGTGAGCTGCCGCTTGGGTAGAATTTCTACCCGAGCTGCAGGAATACCAGCACAAACTGCAGTTCGCACTGCACTCCGCCACTCGCGCCACTTCGCAGAGTTTTTTGGAACGTTGCGGAGTTCCGCTTAACAAAACTCATCATATATACACACCTGCCATACCATGTGCACTTCATTTTGTGCCATACAAACCTACAGCTCACAGGACAATCAGCCACACATCCACCATACATTTTATGTTCCTGTCTTTTTACAAGGCTGCCCATTGTCTGCTATTACAGGCTGCAAACCCAGGACACTGCATCATGTTGAAAAGTGTGTCTTACATTGTACTCAATCAGTGAGGCGGTGCAGCTCTGAGAGTTTACCAGGTGCACTGTACAGCGCAAGACTCCCACATATCTCTTCCCTCCTTTACTGTCAACACAGTGGACACATTGCACTGCCATGTGTAGAATATCATGTCCCACAATGAATGGCACTAACTAATCTCTCCTTGGCAGTAGGCAATGAACAACAGTGACTACGGCTGTCACATCTAAATATGTGTGAAAGAATGAGACATCATCTGCCCTGCCTACATTTGGTAAAGTCTGACTTACATTTTTTTAGAAATGCTGATAGTGGTCCCAAACAAACATAATAGAGGAGTGTGAGAGAACTGTTAGTTGACTCTCCCTACTAGGAAAGATTCACCATGAGCAGCTCCTGATCTCTGCTCTGGTCCTGTGCGCCACTTCCCCATCACTGCCGTATAGCTTCCATGACTGAGACTGCGATCAGTATCAACGATACAGTCACCACGGCCGCCAGTTTGCTCCCAATGCCCGCAGTCTGATTCCTGCTGGTAGTTAACTTGGCATTGTCTTGTTGTTGTCTGATCCTATTTGGTCTCTTGTATTCTGCATTACTGTACTGTCACTTGTATTTAGCATTTTGTTTTGTGTTTACTCTTTCATGCCTTCTCAGTCGCATATCCCGCTTGTTGCCCCACCCATTTTCCTGCCGTCTCTCTCCTGCTTCCTACTATTACCACTTCCCGCCCTCCTACCTCCCTTACAGTCCCTCCCACCTTCCAGGGCTACTTATGGAGGCTGCTGTGTTGCCATGCTGCTAGTGCACCAAAGTCACGTGAAAGGCAAGCTCTTCTGCGCCGGTCTGTGCCTGGACCGTACCCAGCGCCAGGACCCCTTGTCCTGCCACCATCCACTGTAACACCGCCGAGGAGCACATAGCCCTGGACCATGGACACTGGAATGAAGCTGCTTCACGGCTGCCCTGGGATCCACCAAAGGACCTTTCAACTGCCACCACTGCTGCTTCGCTTGCAACACAGCATCGCCTGCCCGCACCGGACCACACACCACTCCAGCATTGAAGACTATGAACAACCTAGAACCACTCCAAAGCATCCTGCTCAACACCCGCTCCCTCTGGAAATCTGGGACACCATTACCACCTTGTCCCCCGAAGTTGCCTTAATCACCTAAACATGGCGCAACCTCTCCGTGTAACCCAACATCACCCCCGCCACTGCACATAGCTACAAGATGTTACACCGAGACCGCACAGATAAACACACACAGATAAACACGGTGGGAGCATCACCATCATCTTCAAAGAAACTATCCAATGCACCATCACCAACAATGACCCCACACCTCTTATAGAACACCTCAACATCTGACTCCAAACCAACGCTAATACTATGGCACCCTCGCCTTCAGACCACCAGGAACTTGCCCACCCTTCTATGATGCCATCTCCAACCTTATTGCATCCCCTTGCCATCGATTCTCACCACTACATCCTGTTCGGCGACCTCAACTTCCACCTTGACTGCCCCGAAAACACCAACTCTTCGGCCCTACTGGAGAACCTGAGCAACATCAGCCTCCCCAACAGGTTACCGAACCCCAAAACAAAGACGGACACACACTCAATGCCATATTTACCTCCAGCAACAGAATCAAATTCACCCACGTCACGGAACCCACCTGGACTGACCCCGCAAGAAGTCACACATATGTCCTCTGTCAACATACACATGCAACACATTTCAAGACATAAAGCATGTCACCTCCGTTATTCACAACCAAATCACTGATCCCTGGAATTGTTTAACATGCATTGCACAATACATTATACTGTAAAATCCACATTTGGCCTAATGCATCAATTAAAAGTGACGCATTGGCCTAATGCACGACAAATTGCATCCAGACATCTCGCATCCAAACCAATGCATCAAAAATGTAGCATAGTGCATTGACATGCGTGGGGCGTAAATCACGCATGGGCGATTTCTGCGAGGATGGTCAGAAAAAACACGCCTTGTGAAAACATAGCGCATCCATCCAGGAAACGTTTCAATGGCTCTGCCATGCTGCAACCCAGGAAGTTTGGAGTTAGCTTTACTCTCCCTAGCAATTTGTTTGCCTGTGGTGAGGGCTGTAGGTGTTTTTGGGGGCTTGTGATTTTGGAGGTGTTTCTTGATTTGGTGGTGTCGGTGCTGTTCCTGTTGTGTCAAAAAAGTGTCATTATTGCCTTGTGATTGTATTTATGTATTATTATCAGTTGTGTAGTGTATTGTTGGGTGTTTATCTTAATAGGGGTTCATACTTTTAGGGGTAAGGGGTCATTGTAGTGTTTAGGCTGCTCATTTTGTTGAGGGACATGTCAGTGAGGGGCAGATCCCTTAACCTGTCAGAGGTTGAGTTTGTGGGCCTTCTGTGGTCATAGAACACTACCTGCCAAACATGGTAGCCTCAAGTGGTGGAGTCATCCAGGGGTAGACTACAGAAAACCACAAGGATCGGTGGTTCAAGGTTAAGTTCCATCCTGACCGTGTTTTCAGGGTGGACCATAACTGAAGCACCAGTGGACCAAAGTCATGAGCAGGATCTGATCGATCATCTTGACATGTAAGTTGGTGGGCCAGTCGGTAAGTACAGATATATCAAGAGCTAGCATATGTGTCCCCTTGACAGATACCTGTCATTGATGTCACGAGTCACGACTCAAGTGGCAGATAAGTTTTGGTCTTAGTAAGCCAGGCTACTGGCCAAATCTGATCGGTATCAAACATGCGACAGAGCATTGTTCACAGTGGCCTAGCAGTATCCCAAGCTGACCATGCTATGCAAGGGAGGTCCAAAGGTACTTGGGGACTCATCCAGCAATGGGCATGAACTTGTGTCACCTGTCCTGGCAGGTCATTACTGAGATCACACTGGGTGACCCACCCTCCATGTATGTTCAAGGGGAGCACACTCACATGTCATAACGTTCCAGGTTGGAGAGGTTCTGACTTGCTCCACAAATTATTTTATATTCAAGTAAAATCTATGGGATTCGGATTTCCTTCAAGTGTAATGAGGTAAAGGTTCCCATGTTAAAAGATAGCATGTAGCTCCCTGAAATACGGTTGAGCCCACCCTGACCTTTAGGAGTTATGGCGAACCCTATGATGAAGCATGATACTAATAGAGTGTGTGAAGGTTACATATAAAAAATGATTTTTTTCCCTTTCCCACTCCTATTAGGGTAGAGTACAGGTGTGGCAAGCACTTCCTCTCATTGCGCCCAGTGAGTGAGGTTGGGAGGGATACTCTGCAGGTATTGTTAGTCTGTCTGGACATCCTGGCTGATGCTGAGGTTGTGTCCTTGCTTCTGCTGCGTGATTGTGATCCCTTCTCCATGGCTGCCTTCAGTAAAGCGTGCCATTGTTTTCCCCTGATGTGTCTGTATTTGTACTTTTTTGATGCAATCTGCACTCAAAATTGATGTAGGGCTGATTTGCATCACTTTACCGTCTGTAAATCAGCCCCGCATCACTTTTCCAGCAGAAGTGTCAGATTTCTTTACGACATTGCGCACACGGATACGTCTTTTCTTTGGACGCACACAGATCCTTATGCCATGGTGCACCATGTTGTAAATACAAAGCAGCCATGTAGGATTCTGTTGTACTGAAGCGCAAGTTTTTTTATGCATTGCTGGTGCATCGATGCATCATTTCTTGTAATTATGCCCCTTACAGCATTCAAAGTCATTACTAGTGCATTTGGTACAGTAGTTAGTGCATCAAACCACAATGCAATACAGCCAACACATGTTTTGGGCAGTATGTTGCTTCTATAAGGCTGTACAATAAAATTAATACAAAGTAATATATCACACTACATGAAAGAACAAGAATTGGCAAACTCAATAGGTTTTGCCTATGCTAAATCTATTAGTTTTGCCAGTGTTTCTTTTAAACGTGTTGCATGCACAGCAGCGAAGGCTGCTGTCCAACACGGCCTAAAGTTAAAAAAGTATTTTAAAAACGCTATTATGCAGCCAGCATTGACTGCATCATTGCTTTTTAAAAATGTTTCACTTTAAGTCATTTTGGACAGCAACCTGCTCTAAACGTACACAATTGGCAACATTGATGCAGTAGGGATTTGGAGGGACAGGGAAACAACAATGACGTGGGAGAGGGAGGAAGAGGTGATGGAAAGGAGGTGAGAGGAAGTACAAACACATGCACTCTTAAGGAGTGGCTGATACAAAATGGAAAAATAGTACCTCTGCAAGAGGCAGCCAGTGGAAGGACACTGGCCGCAGAAACTGGAAACTGTACGTAGATTAAGCTCCATGGACGACGGAGGAGGATCGAATTGAAGAGAGAGTGGAAGCAGCAGAAGACCCTGGTCAATGAGAAGCAAGGAAATGAGACCAATGTGGGAGCCAACCAGTGGTAAGTAATGGTAAGTAATGGGCAGACTCTAAGCCCCTTTTAAGACTGAATTTTCATTAAATGAAATTTCACACGCACGCGCAACAAGTATGGGCAGGCAAAACCTAAACAAATGAATAATCAACATGTGTATGACATACATAATCATATAAGGGACACTGTGGTAAATACATGCTAAATTTGGTACAGATCTCTCAACTGGGTCCCCAAAAATATGTTTCATATGGAAAGTGTGGTTAAACCATTGATACACAAACACACATACACATAAGAAACAACTAGCACTGCAAAGAACAGGCAGCAGTCACACCAGCCGGCAGTGTGAGTACCTGCAGGGCAGTGATGTGGGGAGGGGGAGGGACAGGGTGGGGGTAGTAATGTATGGATTACGAAGCTTCCCAGGTAAGTAAACAAAACGAATTTCGTTGAGTGCACTGCATCCCCAAATGCGATGCAGTGCGCGCAACGAAATTCGTTTCATTTATTTAAATGTTTACTTACCTGTAATCCATACATTACTGCCCCCCACCCTGCCCCTCCCCCTCCCCACGTCAACGCCGTGCAGGTACTCCCACTGCCGGCCGCGGCTGATTCACAACCCAAGAAGTTGCCTTCTTGGAGTGTGACTGCTACCCGTGCCTCAAGGGTGCTATTTGTTTCATATGTGAAGGATGCTTATGCTGTCATGTAGCACACACTAAAACAATGTTCCTCACCATGAATGTCTGAGTTTTGGAACCTTTGCAAAGAATCTATCTATCTGTTTAACTATCTATCTATCTAGTCAGTTTAATTTAAGTTGTGATATAAATATTTATTGAACTCCAAATACTAATACCAATTTATGAAATAATTGAACACAGAGCACTGATCTTTGATACTAAATGGAAGAGAGAAGGAAGTATCTTTACAGTGGCTGAATTGACCAATCTGTAACGAGGAAATCTGGGCTCAAACTTGCCTTCCACACTTAACCAAGTAGTGTGATCCAAGGCAAATCACGTAACTAAACTATGTCTCACTTCCATAACCAACCAATTTAAGACCACATTCAAATAATTAACTTGGGTGACTGCACTAAACAGAGAATTCACTTGTATATAGTTTCTATAAATTAATAAAATCTTGCTTCATATTTAATAACAATATAGGTCATATATTAAAAAAAACACGAGAAACTGAAAAGTGTTGGATAACTTGTGCAATGATGTCAGGACATGGGCTATTTTTAATGTTTAAAAAACACTACTTTTAATAAATTACACAAATCAGTGATGAATTCATGCAAACTTAATTGAGACACTTAAAAACGTTGAACATTATTTTTCATTAATTTTAAATTGTCTTTATTATATTTTTTCATGACATTTGCTGCCTGTTGTGCACTCTGAATCTTACAATGGCTCACGTCCTGCTCTGGCTCTTAAAGGCAGGCCCTTGTCTATCTATCTATCTTTTGGAATTTGCTGGTTCGTCCACCTCTATAACAGACCAGGGATCTTCCTTTAAAACTCTCCTCCGCAATGCTTAATTTGAGCCAGTGGATTCCGGTGCTCAGCACCAGCACTTATGGCAGTCTGCCACATGCTTGTCTAATTAACAGATGAGCACAAGAACATTTGTTTATTAACTGAATGTACATTAAAAAATTGAAATACCTGTCATTCAAGCCATTTTTATGGCTTTGGGGTCCTTGAATAGTCTGAATCATCACACTTTTAGGAGGAGTGTGGTGGTTCGTAGTTGTGTTGGTTCTTTCATTGGCTGCGCTGGGAGGGGCAATGGGTGATGCACCCTGCAGTGGCCTCCTGAAGAGGGCCCTGGCATTTATTGTTTCACAAATGTAGCACTGCTCCTCTATGTTCTACATTTTTGGCATGAGTCTGTCCCGGTCCTCCCCCTATAGCTTTCATCAGACTTGCACTCCAATCATCGCAGCCTTCCCAAGGCGCAGCGAACGGTCTTATCTGCTTTGATGCTCAGGTTTTATTTACATATTTATATCTAGAAAAACGCTCTCTCTGTGCTCTATCACTTTTATCCTTTTTCTCATTTAATTAGGTGCTAAATACAGATCTTAATTATGGAAATTATTAATTTAATTCAGAGAGGCGTTACTGTTTTTTTACGTAGAGCTCGGAGCTTAGTTTGGCGCAGTTTTCAATATTAACTATTGCCTGAGGAAATGTCTTGGTGATTTACTTTAATATTGTTCTGCGCTTTCCAGCACTGCCTGCAAGATCCTGACTTTTATTTTAACGCCTGAAAACCTTTCTTTGAGCTGTACAAATACCCTTTGTGGGATGGGATTGAAGGGAAAGGAGAGAAACGCTACAGGAATACTGCACAACATGCCACATATTGCCACCAGCATGTTGGCACTGCTGCTATCTGGGTTGCTCTGCTTAACCCCAAATGAATGGTACTCATTTTATCGACATCCTTTCAGAGAAAGGCGGACTTGACTGTGCTGAGCTTCTTTCCCAGTGAGGTACATGCAGAAAATGGATCACATAAAAAATGGATGGGCATTAACCCATTGAGCTATTTTAATGGATGAAGTGGAGTAAGCATGATGGGGTAGAAGAAGACAAGCCGGTAGAAGAAGACTGAGTAGAAAAATCATCTATTAAGAGAACAAGATTTTAGTTCCTGTTCTTGGTGAGGGTGATTGGCTGTGGGTGAAGTCTCACTCCAAATAATATATTCATTCCTAGATTTTTGGTCTGCAACGTGTGCCATGAAAAACTGTTTTTCAGAAAACTTGCACTGGTGCAAGAAAAACGGATTAAATCCATTTGTAAAATGTTGAGCAAACTGTGGGGCTCATTTATGAGCTTGTGAGGCAGTGCAGCACAGCAAGTCATCAAGGGGCATATTACCAAGCAATAGCGATAATTATCGCTATTGCTTGGTTAGCGATAAAAAATTATCGCTGAGCTGCGGCGATTTTTATCGCAGATAAAACTTGGTATTACCAAGGTTTATCGCAAATGCGATAAAAATCGTCAATAATGCATGAATATCGCTGAAAAATCAGCGATATTCATGCATTACCGAGCTAATGCTTTTAGCCATGTTATCCACCTCCCATTGGATAACATGACTAAGAACTGCTCAGGGCAGGTGTTAGCTTTTGGAGATATTCGCGCTTAGCGCAAATATCTCCAAAAGTTGGTAATAGGAGATAGCGGTGTTAGCGACTGTTTCCAGTCGCTAACATCTTGGCACGCCCACTTTGCATGTTATTAGTGATACTTTTTTTCTGACATGCAAAGCGGGGCCCAAGATGGTCGCTATCTCCTACTAGATGTCGCTAACTGGTGTTAGCGACAGCTAGGTATTAGGGAGATAATTTTATCTCCGCTTTCTTGGCTTTTAAAGCCAAAAAAGCGGAGATAAATCCCTTGATAATATGCCCCCTTGTTGCGCAGCACTGCATGACTGGGAAAGGGCAGAAATGCACTGAATTTAATAAGTCAATGCGGTGCATTCCTGTCCATTCCTGTCCTTTCCCTTGTGCTGGCGCCCTTTTGACAGCCAAGCCCCTTTTCACTATGGTGAAAGGGTGCCTAAGTTGGATGCAGGATTTTGTTTGTGCAGGAAGGGGTACATTACTTCACAAAAACAATCCTGGGAGGCATATTTCTCTTTCTATGTGCACTGCAGAATGCAGCACACGTAGAAAGAGGATGAAACAAGGATAAATAGAGATATTTCTCCCCATTAAACCTCCCCTGGGAAGGTGTAAAATGTTGGCGCATCCCTAGGTATGCAATTTCTTGTAAATCAGGGGATGCATCAATATCCATGGGAGTTGTGTGGAAGCACCCACGCAATGCCCTGGAATGCCTTCACAGGGCAAAGTAACACAATACAGTGATTTGTGCTGCATTGCATTACTCAAGATTTATTCAGCCACTTAGGGCCACGGAAGGTGGCCTTGTGTCACTTCAGAAATCTCAGGGCCTCATTTACAAGAACCGATGCATCGCTGCATAAAGGCAGGGATATGTTAGAAGAAGTTGTGCTTCATTAGGTCATTTTAAAATGCCAAGGATGAGCTGTATTTATGGGATCGAAGAACATACAGAGGGTCCTGGCTCCAATCAGTAAGGCTGAGCCAAATATAGCAACACAACAAAGAAATTGCGTATGTCTGTTGTTCAGTGTGGGCTATAAATGCTTAATGAATGGGGTATGTGAGCAGAAAGTAGGAATGGTGTAATGAATGTGGTCATTTTGTATTTATTAATAGTATGGCTGGGTGTATTAAAATGTCTATTGTTGTCTCTTTTTGATAACGTTTTTTGGTATATTCAAAAAAGTAATAATTTTGAACTGATATGTATAAAAAATGCTTTAATAAACTCAAACTAAGCAAAATATGGCTTGAAGATGCTGTAGATATTTTTCCTATGCATTAGTGGAGTAAAATGTTGCTGCATCATCAGTATTGGCATTTCTTTCTTGTGTTGCTGTATTTATGGGATGGCGCACAATGGTGTAGGTCAGATCTTGCGTCAAAGAAATGTAAGCGTCTGTGAGAGGGCTTTCCTAAAAAAACTGACGGATATGAAGGCAATGCGTCTGGTTTGCAACATGCATAGTGACACTAATCACTTTTGTATCACTTTTCAATGCATCACGTGTAAAAAAAAACAATGTTAAAAAATGACACTTTTTTTGTTTTAAGTATTTTTATTAGATTTTACATAGGTGGTACAGTAGACAGATGGTGTTCTTATACAGGTTTGGTATATTCCTCAGAGTGAGGTAACAGAGGGGACAGGAAAGTGCAGTAAGTAGGAAAGGGGAGAGACAAGGACTATGTGAGGAAGTTAGATAAGCCCCGTAAGAAAGAGACCTGCCAAGTTCCTTAATCTGCACACCCAGAACAGTATACACGGGCATCGACTGTACAGAGCACACATTGCAAACATTCCCCTCCTACTTGTTCAGTTGGTTGTGTCAGACGCGAGTGTTCGAGCGAAGTGGTCGAGGGGTTGTGGGGAGACCGTACTATCATGTCATGGTGGATAAAAAATAAACTCACAGAAAATAGACATGGGTCAAGGAGCAGAGGCCATCAACCAGGGCAGCCACCCCAACACACCCAGCACCAGCCAGGATGTCCAGACAGATTCCTAGGGGAAGAGGAAGTGCAATTTCATTGAGTAGGAGAATGACATCTTGATCACCTCCAAATTGCCATTAGGGAAGAAAGAGACCATTCGGCAGTCCATAGTCGACAAGGTCAACAGTGTGGGACAAGCGAAGAAGACAGTCATGAACTACAAGAAATACTGACACAACTGTAAGCTCAGGACAGAGTAGAAACTGGCCAAAAACTGGAAGGCAGCCAAGCAGACAGAAGGAGGAGGAACTGCACTAAGCATGGGCGTAAAATCCGTTCCGCTTGCGGATTTTGCGGATTTTCGGTAAATTCGCAATCCGCGAGATTTGCGAATTTCCCGCAAAATCCGCAAATTCGCACGCAGCAGATTTTTTTTCATGGTGATACAATTTTGCGGCGTGCGGTGTAAGTTCGGAATTGCGAACTGGTACAAAACCCTCGCAAACTGGCAGAAATCCTTGCGAACACAAAAAAAGCATTCAGCAGGTTCAAAAGTTCAAACTCATCATTAGTAACCATTCCCTGTAGTGCTTCCTGACAAGGGCCCCTCCAGAGTTCAGTTGCTAGTTGCAACAATTGTATGACCCTGCTCTGACCCTCACAGCAGGCTCATAGAATAGCTACAAGTAGGCCACAAAGGTCCTGGAAAAAATAATTGCACTGCAACAGAAAGCAAATTACAGATAAGGAAGCAGGTGCCAGACTGGAATTTTAAAACAGTGACACATTAATAAATCAACCCCAAATTAATTCATGTCAGTTGAAGCAGGCAGGTGTGCTTGCTTTTTCCCCCGATAATCTACAGTGATGATGAACCAGAGGGTGGCATTGATGTACCAGAAGGTGGCATGGGTGAAACAGAGGGTGGCAGGGGTGAAACAGAGGGTGCTGGGAACCTGTGATGATGAACCAGACGTAGAAACAACATAATCGTGACCGTTGCGAGCCGACATGTAAGTTCGCAATTGCGAACTGGTACAAAACCCTCGCGAACTGGCAGAAATCCTTGCGAACTGGCAGAATTCCTAGCAAACACAAAAAAAGCATTCAGCAGGTTCAAAAGTTCAAACTCATCATTAGTAACCATTCCCTGTAGTGCTTCCTGACAAGGGCCCCTCCAGAGTTCAGTTGCTAGTTGCAACAATTGTATGACCCTGCTCTGACCCTCACAGCAGGCTCACAGAATAGCTACAAGTAGGCCACAAAGGTCCTGGAAAAAAAATTGCACTGCAACAGAAAGCAAATTACAGATAAGGAAGCAGGTGCCAGACTGGAATTTTAAAACAGTGACACATTAATAAATCAACCCCAAATTAATTCATGTCAGTTGAAGCAGGCAGGTGTGCTTGCTTTTTCCCCCCCATAATCTACAGTGATGATGAACCAGAGGGTGGCATTGATGTACCAGAGGGTGGCATGGGTGAAACAGAGGGTGGCAGGGGTGAAACAGAGGGTGCTGGGAACCTGTGATGATGAACCAGACGTAGAAACAACATAATCGTGACCGCTGCGAGCCGACATATAAGTTCGCAATTGCGAACTGGTACAAAACCCTCGCGAACTGGCAGAAATCCTTGCGAACTGACAGAAATCCTTGCGAACACAAAAAAAAATCCGCAAATTCGCGAGAATTCGCGGATTTTGCGGATTGCGAGTTCGCAAATTCGCAAAATTCGCGAACGCCAGATTCACAAAATTCGCCCATGCTTAAACTACACCCCAAGAGGAGCTGGGTGCCTTGGAAAAGCAGGTGGCAGCTGTCAACCTACCAGAGTTCGTGGCAGGAGTACATGGACCAAACAGTTCTGCCTACGAGGACCAACAAGGCCTACAGGGTAAGTCGCAACAAGAGGCAATATGAGCAAAATGGGCATGTTGTGCAGTGCAGTTAGCTGTGTCCCAGGGCCCTGCTGCACTGTGTGCAAGGCGAAGGGTAGGAACCTGTCTCATGTACCTTTAAGCAATACATGTTTGGGTGAATGCAAGGGATGCACACCAGGGGACCATGTGTGTTGTTCAAAAATATGGTGTGTGTCGCTGGTGGGTCCCAGTGGTGTAGTGCAATGTAGGTGTGGCTGAGCACATTGCACTGGCACTGTGTTTGAATGGGGAAACATTGCATAGCAAGGAGGTGGAAAAGTATGTGTGCACTGCAAGATGTGTGAGCCAATACACATGCACTGCTGTGTCCGACAATGTCAAACTTGTATTGCAGCTGGGAAGGGAGACAGGGAATAGCCCAGTGATGTGGACCAGGTTGGAGATGTAGCACATGGCAGAAGGGAGTCTGAAAGGGAAAAGTGGCTCAACATGCCACATATGTCAAATTAAGAGGATGTGAAACAGGGATCAGTGAAGGTATAGGATGAACTCTTTTGCCGCCCTAAAAGGCAGGAGTCAGGGATAATTGGAGGGTAAGGTGCATGGGCCTAGTTGGGTGGCAAACCTTGGTAGGTACATATCAGCTATTTAAGCACTATTACTATGTGGGGTACAGCTTGTCCTAGGGCACTAAAATACAGACAGCCATGTCAGTCCATTGGATATGGTCATTGTTAGACCTGGGATCCTTGGTTGGATGAGGTAGGTAACTTAGGCCAAGTAGGGACCCGTGTTCCAACGTCAAGGAAAGGAAGGTCACCGTCATAGATAGCCCCGATCACCTCCTTGGTAGCTTGGAACGAGCGGCCAGACTTATCTTCAAGGCAAATGTGTAAAGAATTTGCAACCACGCTTGCAATAACCCAATGATGACTCCACAAATAGACTCCACACAAGTTTTATAAAAACAAGTATAAACTTTATATAAAAAGATATACAATAAGACCACACAATATAAATCCAACATATGAGGTTGTGTACTATTTCTCCTGGCCGGTTGTTAGGCCAGCCACCCCTTGTAACTTTGTGTGGTAATAATGAGCACTTCTAAACATTCTCCTGTACTCCTAATATCATGTCATACAGTTTGTAATGCTAGAATCAGGCACTTTTGCAATGTAAAAATACTGTAAGACGTAACGTAGCAATTAGACACTCTGCAATGAAAAGAATGCAATGTGTAACGCAACAATCAGGCACTTTGCAAGGTAAAATAATGCAATGCATAATACAACCATCAGGTATGTCGTTATGCAGAAATAAGGCGATGCCTAATACACTAATCAGGTAATTCGTTATGCAGGAACAATGCAATGCACGATACGTTAATCAGGTAGTTCATTATGCAGAAACAATGCATTGCGTCATACGACAAAAAGGTAGTTTATTATGCAGATAAAATTCCATGCGTCATACACTAATCAGGTAGTTCGTTATGCAGGAAAAATGCAATGCGTCATACTCTAACCAGGTACTCTGTTATGCAGAAATGATGCACTTTGTAATAGGACAGTCAGGTACTCCACTCTGAAGAAATGGAATAATGCATAATACACTCAGGCCCGATCACCGGACCTTAGGCGGTCTCTCCTTCTCTCCTTCTGACTTGCAGTCAGCTTTTCAACAGTTGCCCTCAACACGGGTACGATGTAATTAAAAGTGCAGCTCCGCATTCCGGCC
The DNA here is from genome assembly GCF_964263255.1 of Lissotriton vulgaris. Taxonomy (NCBI): domain Eukaryota; kingdom Metazoa; phylum Chordata; class Amphibia; order Caudata; family Salamandridae; genus Lissotriton; species Lissotriton vulgaris. Next base: position 1,123,033,029 of record NC_141687.1, read on the forward strand.
CCGGTACTGCCACTCCTTTGACAATACGGGCCGCAAAACTAGTCAAAGCAGAGGCTTGCTTTGCCAACACAAGAGAGAGGCCGAGAGCATCTCCCTCTGAGCCCACGCCCCGCCCCAGGTATCGATCACAGGGTACGCTGTACGAGGGTCTCAGCTTCAACGGGCATGCACTCACAGTGTCACTGAGACTCTCATGGAAACTTTTATGTTCTTGTATTTCCGAACAGGGAGACAGCTCACCTCAGACCCTTGGCGATAAGTCATCTCAGGACACAGCACACAGCAAAGTCCTTCAAGCAGGGGGACACAGCACACAGCAAAGTCTGTTTAGCCTTTCCTTGGTTAAAACAGCAAACTGCAGGCCAGCCCCAGAACACACAGCAAGGGTCAGTCCTATCCTTTGATCTCTTCAGTTGTATCTTCCTTGGCAAATGTCCTCTTGACCACGAAGTAGCTCCTGTCTTGTTCACACTTGATCAAACATTCTCCAAAGTTCAGGGGCTTCAGCTCTGATAGGGATACCCCTCAATGGCTTTGAAGTCTTTGTGTTTCAGGAGGCACTAACCCCCATTCAAACCAGTTCTGTGTGCCTCCCTGCCAGTGACACCTTTCTTCATTTGATTAGTGGGGGTCTGGATTCTCAATAAATCAGCAGGAGATGGGCCAATTGTTTTATAGCAGCAGCCCACACCTCTTCACCTCTAGGGCTTCTACTCCCCCTTACTCAAGATGCAGATCAGCCTGTTGCTGTCTCACCTCCTCCCCTGGGTCAGGACATTCCCAAGATCCTATCGCTTTCAAATCCAGACAGTCTATCCACAACCAGGCAGAGAAACACAGAAATGTTAGAGCACACAATCTCAGCCACTTCTAAAAGAGTGGCTTCTGTACACACAATGCAAACAACATCTTTATAAAAAGATGTGCTATTTCATTGCAAGTTCAGGCATACTAAACTTCACCTTTTCATCTTAAGCCTTTGGGAAGATAAGGTGGAAAACATATTACACAGCCTCCCCATTCTGTCCTATGGGCAAGGTGGCCTTTCAACAGTGAAACACGAAATGGAGATTATTTCACTGTCAGAACATGACACACAACTTAGTACATGTCTTACCTTTCATATGCACTACACCCTGTCCAGGGGTACCCTAGAACTACCATAGGGGTCTTCTGATGTGCATAGAAAGGGAAGGGTAAGGTCTGGCAAGTACGGGCACTCGACAGAACAACATGTCAGTTTAACAAACTGCGTGCAGGCCCTGAAATGGCAGGCCTGAGTTCCCTTTTTAAGGCTACTTGTGTGGGTGGCACAAATAGTGCTGCAGGCCCACTAGTAGCAGTTTCATTACCAGCCCTGGCATACATAGTGCACTTTACTGGAGACTTTACTTAGTAGGGCAAACATACCAATCATGGAATCACTAATCCATAACAATAATTTACACAGAGAGCAAATGCACTTTAGCACTGATCAGCAGTGGTAAAGTGCCCAGAGTTCTAAAACCAACAAAAACAGGTCGGAAAGAACACATGATAAGGCAAAAAGTTCAGGGATGACCCTGCAAAAAGGGCCAAGTCCAACACAACCCCCTTCCAGCCTAAAGCCAGGGTAGACTAATCAATACCTTGATAGGCTTCTCTGCTTGGGGCGATAGAACATGCACACTAGCCTGCATATGCAGGGGCATATTCCAGTTCTTTGCCAATCTGAACCTAGTTGGATCCCTCTGTCCTTACACTCAGGGCCCCCTAGGCTAACCCAGGGGGAATGCATCTCCTCACCTGGGGACCCCATCTGTGCAGCACCTAAACTTACTTTGCTCACAGATGTGTCCACGCTGGTAGACAGTACCCACATGGCCAACACAGTAGTGTGGCCCAGTCCACCCTGGAGGTGTGACTCCAGCCCCCCCCCCCCCCAGGGGCAACTCTGTCCACCAGGACAACCAACCACAGTGGCCACTGACAGCTGTCAGTGATGAGAGCCAGTCATCATGCCTTTCGTGGCCCTGCAACCTCTGTGGCATCAGAGAGTGGGGGGGCAGTAGCCCCAGGTGCCAGGTACCTTTTGTCCCCTCTCCCTCCGGTCAGGTCAGGGATGACATCCTGACTCTGAAACTCCAGCCTATGGTCTGTACCCTGAGACTGTAAAGGGGCCTGGGGTAGGCTCACCCACACCTGGTCCACCTCCCAGAGGCTCTGTGTACACTCCCACCTGGAGGGGTACCCCCTTCCAGAATTGTCAGGGCACCTGTGGCAGGTGTTCTGCACAATTCGCTCAGCAGTTCAGGACCTCTCTCCAGCAACTGGTCTACCAACCTAGGGTCTAAACCCTCAGGGTGAGCCGGGGTCAGAGGCGAGGGACCCCTCCCTCTGCACCCTCTTCCAGAGTTCTGCACCCTCCACCTGGAGCGGTACCCCTGGAAGACAAACCAGTCAGGATGCTGGTTACAGCCGTCCCTCCCTCCAGGTCAGGCAGAGCCTGAACCTGGCCTTTCAACCTAGGCACTAAACCCTGCGGTTGAAACTTTGCCTGGCATGCCAGGACTTCTGGGGGTGCACACAGCCTCAACCCCATGAGGGTAACACATGACTCACGTGTTGTGTGACAGTCCGCCTGGCTCTGATCTCCCGTCCGTGTCCACCTGACAGTGCAGGAAGACCCCCAGGACAGGAGTGGTGTCACCATGGTCACCTCTATGATACCCAGCCCTTTTGGCTGGTCCCTGACCCACTGGTTCTCCCACTTGGGAACACAGCCCCATCTCACCCCTCAATTTGGTCTTCCGCGCCCTCCCACCGGGAGCAGTACAGCCAGGCACCAGAACCGCTGGAGCCTGATTACAGACGCTCCACGTTCTCCTCACACAGGGACCTCCTCCTCAAAAGACCCACAAGTACAGCCAAGGCCCCCGACCTGGCGCTCCCTAAGGGAACTCTCCAGGCCCTGAGACTGGGTTTCAAGCACCTTGGGACACAGCCCACACTCACTCCTGCGCCTGTACACCCATCCCACAACACTGGGATCTAACAGGGGTACACTGAACCTCTTCCCCCACCCAGGACTCCCTGGAATCAGAGAACTCGCACCCCACCGGGTGTTGGCATAGCTCTGGAAAACAGGGACTTATCATATGCTCTCCCACAATTGGATCACATAACCCCATACAGGTGTTAACCAAACTATTCTTCACCTCACCATCCAGTGCATGCACACATATCCACACCACTCTCTCCTAAGATTGGCAAGACAAGGTCTGACTGTCTCCGTCACTCAACCGACACTCTTCTGGGTAGTCTCCACACTCACACACCAATGTTTCTACCATGGGGGAACCCCTCTCCCTGCACCTCCCATCAGTCCAGGACAAGTCTCTATTCTGTCTGTCTGTCTGGAAATAAGATGGCCGCCATGTAGGAGCTCTGTGCAGGAGCTCTCAGGTTAAGGATTACCAACCTGTAAATATCCCTTGGTCTACCCAGCCATCCACCGCCAATCTACGAGGAATCTACAAGGAACCAACAACGAGACTTCCTACCTGATTTTCGACTTGCTCGGGACTGCTTTGGCAAAGGGTGTTTCCTGCTAGATGACCCACAGCGACTGAAGGCTCCTCCATCTCCCCTGCCTCACCCGCCCTCCTCACTGCTCCCTGCCAAGATTGGGCACACCGAGCTGACCGGGAACAGTTCCTACAACTACCATTGCACCGATACGGGGCTGGATCACTGTTGGACACGCCACAGTTGAGTACCCTGGTATGAGCGTGCCGCTTCTTGTCACCCTGCCTTGTCTATCTGCAACCCGCATGAAAGGACCTGCAAGCGCGGACCCCCATAGGAGCTCCGAGGCACTGGTTTTTGGGTATGCCGCTTCTCGTCCACCTGTGCGGACCCCCATCGGACCTCCGAGGCTCTGGTTTTTGGGCATGCCGCTTCTCGTTCACCAGCGCGGACCAACACCGGACCTCAGAGGCTCTGGTTTGGGCTGGCCGCTTCTTGTTGCCGTGCCCTGTCTGACTGCTCCCTGCACAAAAGGGCCCTCCAACGTGGACCTCAATCGAAACACCGAGGCCCGGTTTCAAGCATTTTCTCGGGGCAACCTTCCTCTCTGATCCCCTGGCTGCTGCATAATTTCTGCATGATGACCACCCAACTGGGATGCGTCGGATTACTCTGGAGCAGACTCTGACCCCCACACTGTGCAGCCCTCCTCTACGTGACCCAGGCTGCCGCTCGATGAGTCTCCGCCTGGATGTTTAACGATGAAGCTTTGAGACACGATTTCCACCCTACCCCAGTGTAGCCCCCGACCTCAATGACTCAGCGCCCCGCCACTCACACCTCTACCACGTCCTCTCTGGTGGATTGGGTCAAAAGGAGGTAGGCATCCAAAAAACAGTAGGTATCATTAGAGAATTCGCCTTTATTAAACCGTGGATCCACCTCTCCCTCCTGTGGTGACTCCAACGGTCAGCTGGCCGCCTAGTTTGCCGCTGAAATTCAGAAGGCAACATTCCACTTTTTCTCACCTACCAAGATGGCATACTACACGTCCCCTTGTGAGGCCAGGGTGAGTGGTTTTCTCCCCTCCACCCGAGCCCCCCTGAAAGGATATATCTTAGCAAGAACCCAAATCTGACTGTACGGGGGTGGCCTCCTTTCTCCATTTGCCTTTCTTTTTTCGTGAGGTGTTCTCTCCTGTTTGCTGCCAAAGATAAGATGGCGACGATTTGCCTTGTCCCGCTTCCCAAGATGGCATACGGCACGTCCTGCCTTTGAGAGCAGGGTGAGTGGTTTTTCCTCCCTACAGCCCTAGCCTCCCTCGAAGAACCTTACTAAGCAGGGAACCAACTCTCACCCCCAGGGTGGCCTCCATTCTATTTTTGCAAGCTGATCTCACACAACTCGCCTGCACTCGAAACATACCCTTGTGCGACCAGGGTGAGTGGTTTTCTTCCCCACCGCCCAAGCTGACCTTGAACCACCTAAGTAAGCACATACTGTGCTTTTGTGTGTGTGTCTGTGCCTGTATGAGGGTGTGTGTGTGGACCCACATGTGTGTGTGCACCTGTGCGTGTATGAAAGACTATGTTCACATTTCTGCGTGCTTTTGCATGTCTGTGCGTGTGATGGTGTGGACATGTATTTGGGTGTTTTTGTATTAGAGCATGTGATTCTATGTGTGCTTGTGTTTGTGCGAGCAGATGTTTCTGTATGTGTGCTTATGTCTGTGCGTGTGATGGTATGTGCATGTATTTGAGTGTCTTTGTAGAGCATGGGATTGTATGTGTGCTTGTGGATGTTTCTGTACGTGTACTTTTTTTTTTTTTTATAAAAAAGACCTTTATTAACAGCAAAGCCATTGTCGTCACTTAAGCACTTACAGACTTACATTGCATGGTAACTACATATCACAATAACATTGTGGCCAAAAGATGTACACAGCCATAGTAGCCGGCCTCCCGGGGGCCCGGCAGCATGATGAAGTGGCACCAGTCCAGTATAACCGATAGTGATACCCCCCTGGAGGTAGCGTGAGGTGCAGTACGACAGCTGGCTATCCCCTGATGAAAACTTGTTAGCAAGGTCTTATGTTGAGGAAAAGGTCAAAGAAAACTACCCAAACTCCCATCCCAACTCCCCCCTCCCTCCCGTGAGTGTGTCTGTGGAATTTCTACATACTCCGAATCGTGGATAAAGCTTGGTGTGTCTGTTGTGCGCCCTATCCTATCCCCAACCCCAGTATGTCAGTCCCCTCCGGTAGCCATCCCATCACACCCCCTGTGAGACCCCGAACTTCAAGTCAACCCCATCTTACCCCACCGCCCCCACCTCTCCTCACCCCGAGGGAAGAAACCAATGGTAGCCCAGCCCCCTACTCCGATACGTGGTCCTGAAGGTCCACCACCTCTGAGGTTTCTGAACCGCCTTCCTCTCCCTTCTGTAAATATTCCTTGTAGAGGTCCCAAAAGTTTTTCGGTCTGCTCCTAGGCGGGAGCAATTCACTGTACAGCTCGGTTTGAGTACAGCAGAACTGTAAATCCCTTGCCCACCTTGTCTTGGTGGGGAGAGGCCCTCGCATCCAACAAGCCGCCACCACTCTCCTGGCCATCAGCAGCGCCATATCGGCCAGACGATGTAAAGATGGGGGGAGTGGCTTAGAGTAACCTAGTAGTGCCAGTTCCGGAGCTCGAGGCAGTGTCTCCCCCAATATCTGATCAAGCTCAGTAAATACCTCACCCCAAAAAGCTTGTACCCCAGGGCAGAGCCATGCCATGTGGAAAAAGTCGGCAACCGGCGTTCGGCAACACTCACACTCCGCTGAGGGCCGGAGGCCATATCGATGTAACCGTTCGGGAGTGTAATACACCAGCTGAAGAAACTTGAAAAGCACCAACCTGTGCCTGCCATTGAGAGAGATTTTGCGCGTACTGGAACAGCAGTATCGCCACATGTTGTCGTCGACGGGCGACTGCAGATCGTCCTGCCATGCTGCTCTAGCTTTAGAGTGTAGCAGGCGCTGATGCGCCACTCCCAACCTGTTGACGTGTGAGATTAATTTAGCAGGTGTTTTAGTTTTAATGATATAGGTCAGTTCAGGGACCTCCTTAGGTTCCTCCATAGCAAAGCCCAGTACCTCCCGGAACGCCGAGCGCAGCCTGTGAAAATGGAATTTCTGGAGTAATGAGGGGCCGGATGTCGTGGGGGTGAGCTGATCCCAAGTTTTTAGTGTGCCCTCGGTAAACAGATCCTCCATCTTTGCGATTCCGAGAGAGCGAAGGGCCTCGACGACGCCCTTCTCTCCGAAGGGGTCCAGCCAGAGCGCCCATTCTATCGGCATCAGTGGGGAATACAACATAGTACAGTTGCGGGCACGCACCAGGGCATGGCATGCGTGGTCGGTCGCCTTAAGGGAATCCATTCGTCCGACAGAGCGATCTACCGGGAGGCGGATCGTGGCAGGCAAGGGGAGCTGGTCTGCAAACAGTTTTTCTAGAATTAGATGCGGCGTGCGTGCGTCGCCGTGAACCCATGAGTGCAGATGAGCAGCTTGCGCTACTCTGTAGTAGCGTTCCAAGTCCGGGGCACCCAGACCCCCCATCTCGCAGGGGAGCATTAGTGTCGCCCACTGTACCCTAGGTTGTTTGCCGCCCCAGGCCAGTCGGATTAGGACTTGTGTGAGCTGTCTAAAAAAGGTCTTCGATAGCACCACTGGAATATTTATGAAAAGAAACAGAAACCAATCATTTTCATGATGGCGATCCTGCCTACGAGGGATAGCGGAAGTTTACACCAAGTGTCTACATCATCGACTAATTTATTGAAGGCTACGCCATAGTTATCCCGGACTAGGGCCTCCGGGTCGGTGTGCAGTCGAATACCCAAGTACCTGACCGAGTCTGTGGACCACTTCAGTGTGTACTCCATGTCGAAGGGATGTGTCACTGGAGTGAGAGGGAAAGCGATAGATTTATCCCAATTCACCCGTAAACCTGAGAGTGAGCCGAAGCGGACCACCTCCCGGAGAACTGCGTTCAAATTCGACTCCGGGTTTCGGACGTATAGCAAGGTGTCATCAGCGTACGTCGATATCCCTATTTTGTAGGTGGGAAAGCTTATCCCCTCCAAACTGTGGTACTCCCTTATAGCGCAAGCCAGGGGTTCCGCCACCAGCGCATAAAGTAGAGGCGAGAGGGGGCAGCCCTGCCTAGTTCCCCTGCCAATATGGATCGGTTCCGACACCCTGCCTCCCAATTTCAGTCTGGCTGACGGACGGTGGTACAGTGCACCAATCCTCTGCAGAAACGGTTCACCCAGGCCCAGCTTCCGAAGCACTCTAATCATAAAAGGCCATTCGACAGAATCGAATGCCTTCTCCATGTCCAGGAATATCGCTAGTGCCTGGTTCTCCTGTCGGACATGTTGCATCGTTCCCAGCACCGTGCGTATGTTGTATGTTAGATTTCTTCATGGAATGAATCCAGACTGTTCGGGCGCAACCAGCTCCGGGACCAAGAGAGCCAGCCGATTGGCAAGTACTTTGGCGTATATCTTTGCGTCCACGTTTAGCAGACTAAGAGGTCTATATGAACTGCAGAGGTCCAGGGGTTTCCCCGGCTTCGGTATGGTGGCCAGCAACGCCTCGCGCATAGTGAGGGGCATCTCACCGTCCTCACAGATCGCGTCGAAGAGGGTGATCAGGTGTGGGAGCAGGATGTCTTTGTAGGCCTTATAGAAGCCCATCGTGAGCCCGTCGGAACCCGGTGCACTACCCGCTCTCATGCCGGCTGGGGCCTCCAAAATTTCGTCCTCCTGAAAGGGGGCCATCAAAAATTCCCTGTCCGAATTCCGCAGGAAAGGCATGGCGATATGGTCCAGGTAATCGTCCATTTCGCCCTCAACGCCCTGTGTTTTGGACTGGTAAAGTTCGGCGTAATAGCGTCTGAAAGTCGCAAGAATTTGCTCCTCATCAGTGACCACGTCACCCTCTGGGGAGCTCAATTCGTCTATCACTAGAGGTCTCCGAGAGCCCCTAACCATACGAGCCAGAAGGGCGCCCGGCCTATCTCCCTCCCCGTAGACCCGGGCCGTAGCGTATTTACCCATGTAGAGAATCTCCCTGTCCGCCAGTGACTGATACTCTGACAGTAAAGGGGTGAGCACCGAGCTAATGTCAGGGCCAGGGTCCTGAAGTTGGCGGCTTTCCAGGTCCGCCAGCTTAGCTTCTAACGCTGTCAACTCCCGTCTAATGGTGCGCAACATACTGGAGTGTTTTGACATAGCCATGCCTCTAATAAAAACCTTGAATGTCTCCCAGACCGTGAAAAAGTTATCAACAGAGCCCAAATTTGTAGCAAAAAACTTATCAATGTCTTCCGGCAGTTCGCCCCGAAAGACATCATCCAACAGGGCGAAGGGGGGGAACCTCCAGGTAAAGGCCGGGATACCCTTCCTAGCAGTGGAAAGGTGCAGCAGAATGGGGGAGTGGTCCGAGAGGGTGCACGGGAGAACCTCGGAGGTGCCAATACTGCTCAGGCAGGAGGAGTCGCCAACCAATAATCTATTCTGGTGTGGATGTTATGGTATGCCGAATAGAGTGTGAAGCCACCCTTCGAGGGGTGTTTATCCCTCCAGACATCAACCAGGTCAAGTTTGATCAGCTCAGCTTTCATGTAAGCGGCGGAGGCCACCGGCCGCCGAGCAGTGCCAGAGGAGCGGTCCCTCTCAGGGTCAAAGACAAAATTAAAATCACCTCCCCATAACATCCCAGGCTGTGCGTGAGACCTACAGTGTGTGGACAGGGCAGCATAGAAGTCAGGGTTGTCATAATTGGGGCCGTAAACGTTAACGATCAGCAGGTCAAGTCCCTTACCCACACATCTAGCTAGGACATATCGACCCTCCGTATCTGCCACTACCGGGATCAATTTCAGTTGTGAGGAAGGGCTGACCCAGGTTAGTACCCCCCAGGAATGTGTTGTGAAGCCAGCCGCCACTGTATGTCCCGGCAACTCACGAGACTGTAACATCCTACTGTTGATAGGTAAATGGGTTTCTTGCAGGAGGGCCAGATCAACATGATGTCGGTGTAGGTAACTAAGGACCTTCCTCAACTTGCGGTAATCGTTTAGGCCCGCACGTTCCAGGTCATCATTTTCAGAGTGTGTGGGGTATGTGTGGGATCATTCAAAGCAGCATTCGACATAGCAAGGACATTTGAACCATCGTATCACCAGGGATGGCGAGAACAAAACGCAGCAGTACACATTTCCCCGCTTTAGCCAGCCGGCACTTCAATTCGGGTACATTTCCACATAGCATTCCACTCAAAGCAATTTTGAACTCCCCAAACCCATTGAAACAAGAACCCCCGTCAGTAACCCCCCCCAACCCAACCACCCGCTCCCCCACCCACCCCCAGCCGACCACCCCCAACCAGGTCAGACAGGCCCCAAAGTCAACCCCCATCAACCAAAAAATAGCAAGGTGTAGTTCGTTTTGAAAATCGACTCCCCAGGGAGTCACACAGCCAAAGGCACCGGGGCAGAGCACTCCTGTAAGGAACAGCACCACCTACTGTTCTACCGCATATATCTAGTTCGACTCTCCGGCCTGACCCCGCTATGTGTTCAGTGTCCATAGTAAATCACACCAATGTGCTCCCCAATCCCACCAACCCCCCAACCGTTGAACGTTGAATGTTGACCTGTGCATACCCCCAAGCAGCGATGTCCTCCCCCCGCTTCAATGATTGCCATAGCATAAGTCCAGGCTAACTGCCTGCCCTAGGCGAGGGCCCACTCGTTTTGTACGCTGCACCACCCAACAGTACTGACAGTCATAGTGCAATCAAGACTTACCGCCCCCCAAGGGGGTGGTTCAGCTCCTCCATTTGAGTAATAGTGTCCTCCCCGCGTTGAGGAGAGCCAAACGCTCCACTAGGACCCATCTAGTCCTGCTCGTCCATATGCGAGACTGAACCAGTGTCGTCCTCTTGGTTCTTCTGAGCCTCCTTGCGCTCCCGGGTCCATTCCTTCAGGGACTTCTGAAGGTCTCTGGGATCTGTGAAAAAGTAGGAATGCCCCCTTGTGTTGATGCGGAGTGTGGCGGGATACAGCATCGCGTAGTCCAGGCCCAGCATACGCAGTTGTTTTTTGTACGGCGCAAACTGTCTCCGTTCCTCCTGGACTTTAGCCGTGAAATCCGGGTAAAGGGAGATGTCCATGCCCTCATGTTGTAGCTTGCCTTTGTCTCTCGCCAGGCGCAAGGCAGTGTCCCTATCACGGTAATTGAGAAGCTTCGCGATGACGGGGCGAGGGGGCGCGCCCGGCTGCGGTTGTGGGCCCAACGTGCGGTGCGCCCGTTCCACGATAAACATGGGAGAAAAGGCTTCCTCCCCGAGCAAAATCTTCAACAGTTTCTCTACATAGAGTTCCATTTTGCCAGTCTGGGTGGTTTCCGCCACTCCCGTGATGCGGATATTAGATCTGCGCAAACGCGCCTCCAAATCCTCTGCCTTATCTCGAATCACCTGGAGGAGTCTGCCGAATTGTTTCCTGTCCTTGTCCCATTCGGTTTGCGCCTCCTCCGCCTCCGTGAGACGCCGTTCAGCCATGTCCAGGCGCTCCGCGTGCTTGTCGACCCGTTCCGCCATTCGGTCCATACGGTACGACAGCGCATCTATTTTAGAGCCAACAGATGCGATACTGTCCTGTATGCCCTTTTCCATGGCAGCTAGCATGTCCCGCAGCTCTGTGGTCGCCGGGCCAGTCGCAGTGGCCCCCTTCGGGGATGCCTCCGAGGCTGGTGCATCCGATCCTTTCGGCCGACGCCGATCGAAGGAGAGTTTTGCCTGCGTAGCGTCGTTCTTTCCCATGTTCGTCTCTAGCAGCGGGCGGACGCAGGGATGTTGAGCACCTCACCCCCTCCAGTCGGCAGGGGTAGCGTTTGAGCCTCTCCCGGCGGCGATCCGATGCCACCGGTCGCCGAGGCCTCTAGGCCTGAGTTGGCAGCGCTGAGTACCCAAAATGGCGCCCGTGAGTAGGGACCAGCAGCCTCCAACCACTCTAGCAAAGTCTGCACGCTGCTCTGGGCGATATCGGTACAAAAGTCTCAGCACCGGACCCACCACCCAGGAGCGGGGAGGGCCGTAGGGACACCGGAACACACCGGGTCTGATGTGCGCCTGCGATCACTCCGTTGCCGCGGGGACACCACCACGTTGCTCAAAAACACAGCTTCAGCACCGCCAAAGACCCACTTCGTTTGAGGGCAAATGTTCAAGAAGGGGGGTGGCAGTCAGGGAGGGGAGGGCGCACCGGTCGAGTAAATGCCTGGTCTCGGCCTGTCTGATCACCACTCCGTCTCTACCGGGCTCCGCGGCCGCACGTCGGGTGACGTCGCTCGGCCAGCTCTCTAGGATAGTCCGCGGTGTCAGGCCCTGTCCGCCGCCGCCGGATCGCCAAAGATCCTCGCTGCAATCCACTCAGAGGAACTCGCCAGCCAGGGTCAGGAAGCCTCTCACTGGTGCCTTGGGGTTTCAGTGGGTGTAGAAGAGCCGAATGTGGAAGATTGGACACTTCTAAGGATAAATTAGCAGGATTTTTCCGGGGCTAAGGCGAGGAGCCGAAGGCTCACGCGTCCGCCATCGACGCTGGCTAGCTCCGCCCCCCTTCTGTACGTGTACTTGTATGCTCCCTCTGTTCGCGTATGAGATTGTGTGCGCACATTTGTGTGTGCTTGTGCATGTCTGTGCGTGTGATGGTGTGTGTGTGTGTGCATGTATTTGTGTGTACGTCCTTGGGTATTTTTGTTCTGGAGCATGTGATTGTATGTGTGCCTGTGTTTTTGATAGTTTCTGTATGTGTGCTTGTGTGTGTGTGTGTGTGCGTGTATGATGGTGTGAGCGCATTTGTGTGTGCTTGTGCATATCTGTGCATGTATCAATGTTTGCGTGTGCATGTATTTGGGTGTTTGTGTATTAGAGCATGGGATTTTATGTGTGCTTGTGTTCTTGGATGTTTTCTGTCTATGTGCTTGGGTGTGTGCGTCAGTGCGCATATGAGAGTGCTTGCTCACATTTGTGTGTGCTTGTGCATGTCTGTGCGTGTGATGGTGTGTGCACGCTGCATTTGTTATTCTCTGGTGGCCGCTGTCCTGGATATTGACTTTAACTGCTGGAATGCCTGACCTTAGGGTGGCCACCAGTGTACCAGTGTACAGTACAGTCCCCTGCCTGACCCCAAGATGGCTTCCATAGTGGACTCCTACAAGTTGTTTTACTTCCCTAGGACAACAATTGGACATTGACCAGACTTTTAACCTATCCCCTAACCTGCCTACACATCAGGACTTGGAACCTGCAGAACGTACCCCAGACTGTGGAGACCTAGCGATTTGGCTGATGCCCTGTGGAGCTACCATGTAGCTAAAGAGGAGATGGGTTGTGAAGTCCCCCCCACTACCGTCACCTACCCAGCCGGACCTTGGGCAGATTTTCCCCTCGTCTCTACGTCCTATCTTCCTCCTACCCCTTTACCCTATCCCCTTACCCTTCCTTGCTCCATTCACCTTGGCCCTTATGTTCTTTAAATGCTTTTCTTGATACTTATGTATATTTTTAACTGATGTAAATTGCAACATTATTATTCCTCATGTAAGGTGCTCTGATTCCTTCGGGTCTAGCCAGTGTTATATAATAACTCATTAATTATATTTGTTCCCATTTAGTACTCCTTCTCTACCTCGCTAGCTCTTATACCCTCTCCCCTGAATCTCTTGTCTTGCTTGCTAGTCTGCCTAGCCCCCTGTCCTTTGTGCCCTTTGACTAAGCACTCCTTCTCCCCTTGTTGGGGAAAGATCCAATATTTATACTCTGGAGTCTCAGCGGACCCGCTGAGAGAGTCCACTGCGCCAAGGGAGCCACTCACAGCCGAGGTATGGTATGGCCCCCCTTGCCAAAGCACTCCCTCTCCCCTTTTTGGGGTAGGATCCAGTATGTAGGCCTTGGAGTCTCAGAGACCACTCTGAGAGAGTCCACTGCGTAAAGGGAGCCTCCCGCAACTGAGGATTACTGCGTACTGGACTTTGGACGTCGTTTTTACTCGGCTACCGGATTGTGTCCCCGTTACCCTTCCCCTCCTCTTTTCATGCAGTATCCTTCACCCTCCCCTCCTCTTTCCCGCCTTCATTACCTGTCTACTTCTCCAGCTCCTTCCCCCTCCCCTGAATTTTTCCCCCTGCCTGCTTTTCCCTTTCGTATTTGTGCCTATTGTTTATCGCAACCTTACAAGTAACTATGTTGCCATGCTCTAACTGTGTAACCTTTGTAACAATGTAACCTGTAACTATGATCTGTGGCTCATGTAAAGCGCTTTGATTCCTCTGGGTCTAGCCAGCGCTATATAAAACCTTTAAAATAAAATAAAATAAAAAAGTAGAGTGTCCCTCCCACCACTAGGAATATGATCCCCTGTGTCAGTTCCACAATCTACTTCAGGGACACTGCACACCACGGCAGCTACCTCATAAACCTGAACCCCCTAGTGTATGTTCAACCCCTCCCTCAAGTCAGGCACCATACCTCTGGGTGTATGTACTTTTCTCTCAGCACTAGATACTACATTTTTGCTGCAACCATCTGAGCTGGACTCCACCTCCAACCCAGCAGAGCTCACTTCCTGAGCTACACACATCTCTTTTGGCTTGGCTGAGACACTCATGGTCTCGAGCCTTTCGATCTCCAAAATCAATCTCCCTCATTTTTAACTTGTGTGCCAAAGGCAATTTATTTTCCTCCAACACAAGAGTGTTCTTGCTCTCCTATGCCCACATTTTGCTCTCAATGAGCAACTTCTCCTCTTCTGCTTGAGCTTGAAGTTTTAAAACCTCCAACTCACACTCTCTGACCCTTTGGTTTTCCTCCAACTCCCCTGGTGAAAAACTCCTCCCTGATTGGCTACTATCAGCCCTTGAAGCTGGTCCCTCCACTGGCAAATCCTGTGGACCACACCCATTCCCTTGATCATCCTCATCCACCTCAGCATCACCCGCCGCCTGAGTCCCTTTGGCTTCCCAGCAAGCCCTCAAGGACACTTGCATCTCCTCCTTCTTGGCGCTACTTTTCATGGGACATCCCAAAGCACTGCAGAATTGCCTCTACTGATCAACTTTATAGGTAAGCAATGCCTCAATGTTCAACTCAAATTCTGCAGCCTCACTGGCTCCTTGACTCCTCTGGAACATGATGTGTTGCTTAAAGGTTGCTCAAAAATAAAACTAACCAGAACCAACAATATGTGGTTTCTTCGTGGTCTGCGCTATTTATGATGTACACCAATCACTGTGAGTGAATTTGCAAATACACATTCAAATCCCACCACTGCCACTAAATGTTTGACCCGGGATCCCTGTTTGGCTGAGGTAGGTACCTTAGGCCAAGTAGGGATCCGCGTTCCAATGTCAGGGAAAGGAAGGTCACCTTTTTTAGATAGCTCCTCTCACCCCCTCGGTAGCTTGGCACGAGCAACCAGGCTTATCTTCAAGAGAAATGCGTAACGTATTTGCAACCACGCTCTCAATAACCTAATGATGACACCACAAATAGACTCCACATGAGTTTTATAAAAGCAAGTATAAACTTTACATAAAAAGATATACGATAAGACCACACAATATAAATCCAACATATGAGGTTTTGTGCTATTTCTCCTGGCCGGTTGTTAGGCCTTGTAAGTTCTGGCAGTATTAATGAGCACTTCTAAACAGTCTCCTGTACTCCAAATATCTTGTCATACAGTTCGTAATGCTAGAATCAGGCACTTTTGCAATGCAAAAATACAGTAGGTCTTAACGCAGCAATCAGACACTCTGCAATGAAAAGAATGCAATGGGTAAAGCAACAATCAGGCACTTTGCAAGGTAAAATATTGCAATGCGTAATACAACCACCAGGTATGTCATTATGCAGAAATAAGGCAATGCGTAATACACTAATCAGGTAATTCGGTTTGCAGGAACAATGCAATGCGCAATTCGCTAATCAGGTAGTTTGTTATGCAGAAACAATTCACTGCATCATACGACAATCAGGTAGTTCATCATGCAGATAAAATGCCATGTGTCATACCCTAACCAGGTTGTTTGTTATGCAGGAATAATGCAATGAGTAATACTCTAATCAGGTGCTCCGTTATGCAGAAATTATGCAATGTGTAATATGACAGTTAGGTACTTCGCTCTGCAGAAATGGAATAATGCGTAATACACTCAGGCCCGATCACCGGGCCTTAGGCGGTCTCTCCGCCTCTCCGTCTGACTTGCAGTCAGCCTCTTAAGAGTTGCCCCCACACGGGTACAATGTAATCAAAAGTGCAGCTCTGCACTCCGGCCCCTGTACTGCCACTCCCTTGGCTATACGGGCCTCGATACGAGTTGAAGCAGAGGCTTGCGCTGCTAACCCGAGAGAGAGGCTGAGAGCGCCTCCCTCAGAGCCCACGGCCCGTCCCAGGAGTCGACACACATTACCTGGGGGCACAAACTCACTCTCCTCTCTTACCCTTCAGAGGATGGGCCTCCAATGCATCTTTGTGAATTGGCAACTGCGGCTCAGGCCTGCAACTCAGCTCCTCCAGGACTGCCGTTCCGGCCCGCTTTGGTTATGAAGATCTCAGGCTACCACAGAGCACAAGAACACAGAATCGCTGAGTCTTCCTTTAGCTTTGGGTGCCCGATCATTGGGCACTCCACACACAGGTATCAGGCTGCGCGAAGATCACGCACACAGCGTTGCTGAGACTCAATTTAACTCCAGTGTACACAATAACAAGGCAAATCCTCACGAAGGTCTCACGGTGCACAACACACCCGCACATAGCTTCACTGAGACTCACTTGGATTCCGGTGCACACAATAACAAGGCATATCCTCACGAAGGTCTCACGGTGCACAATGCACAGGCACACAGCGTCGATGAGACTCACTTGGATTCCGGTACACACGATAACAAGGCAAATCCTCACGAAGGTCTCACGGTGCACAACACACATGCACACAGCATCGATGAGATTCACTTGGATTCCGGTGCACACGATCACTGAAAAATCCACACAAAGGGGTTCAGGCTGCACAAAGCACCCACACACCTCATCACTGATCCGTGCTTGTACTCCAGGTGCCCACGATCACAGGGCACGCCTTACGAGGGTCTCAGCTGCAACATGTATGCACTCACTGCGTCGCTGAGACTCTCATGGAAACTTTTATGTTCCTGTGTTTTTGAACAGGGAGCCAGCTTACCTCGGGCCCTTGGGGATAAGTTACTTCAGGACACAGTTCACAGCAAAGTCCTTCAAGCATGGGACACAGCACACAGCAAAGTCTCTTTAACCTTCCTTCGTTAAAACAACAAACTGCAGGCCAGCCCCAGAACACACAGCAAGGGTCAGACCTATCCTTCAGTCTCTTCATTTGTTTCTTCCTTGGCAAAGGTCCTCTTGACCACCAAGTATCTCCAGTCTTGTTCACACTTGATCAAGTCTTTCTCCAAAGTTCAGGGGCTTAAGCTCTCATAGTTATACCCCTCAATGGCTTTGAAGTCTTTACGTTTCAGGGGGAACTGACCCCTGTTCAAACCAGTTCAGGGTGCCTCCCTGCCAGTGGCAACTTTCTTCCTTTGATTAGTGGGGGTCTGGATTCTCAATCACTCAGCAGGAGATGGGTCAAATGTTTTATAGCCGCAATCCAGGCCTCTTCACTTCTAGGGGCTTCTTTTCCCCCTACACTCCAGTCTCACCTCCTCCATTGGGTCAATACATTCCCCAGACCCTATCGCTTTCAAATGCAGAAAGTCAACCCACAACCAGGCAGAGACACACAGAAATGTTAGAGCACAATATCTCTTGCTCACTGCACCATCAGGATTCAAGCAAACCAGGGCCGACGACGGCTGAAATGCCAGAAACCGGTCCCCAAAAGCTTGTCTCCTTTCTGGTGAAGAATTGGCTTGGTAGTTTAGTCTGCCCTGTTCCCATGATGCACTGGGCTAGGGACAGACTGATTTGCATATAGCCAGGTTCTGAGCTGGGATGGTGCAGTGAGCTAAATAACGGTGATGGATCAAGCCCTGATCTTTGGACTGGGTAAGAGTGGTCTGCTTAATTCAGACACTCTGTTCATCACCATCCCCTTTTCTGAATCGTTTTTGGCCACTATAGGTGTAGCAGGGTATACTCGGACATGAGTCCCTTGCTCACTGCACCATCAGGATTCAAGCAAGCCGGGCGGACGACGGCTGAAATGCCAGAAACCGGTCCCCGGAAGCTGGTCTCCTTTCTGGTGAAGAATTGGCTTGGTATTTTAGTCTGCCCTGTTCCCATGATGCACTGGGCCAGGGACAGACTGATTTGCATATAGCCAGGTTCTGAGCTGGGATGGTGCAGTGAGCTAAATAACGGTGATGGATCAAGCCCTGATCTTTGGACTGGGTAAGAGTGGTCTGCTTAATTCAGACACTCTGTTCATCACCACCCCCTTTTCTGAATCGTTTTTGGCCACTATAGGTGTGGCAGGGTATACTCAAACATGATTCCCTTGCTCACTGCATCATCAGGATTCAAGCAAGCCGGGCCGCCGACGGCTGAAATGCCAGAAACCCGTCCCCGGAAGCTTGTCTCCTTTCTGGTGAAGAATTGGCTTGGTAGTTTAGTCTGCCCTGTTCCCATGATGCACTGGGCCAGGAACAGACTGATTTGCATATAGCCAGGTTCTGAGCTGGGATGGTGCAGTGAGCTAAATAACGGTGATGGATCAAGCCCTGATCTTTGGACTGGGTAAGAGTGGTCTGCTTAATTCAAACACTCTGTTCATCACCACCCCCTTTTCTGAATCATTTTTGGCCACTATAGGTGTGGCAGGGTATACTCAGACATGAGTCCCTTGCTCACCGCACCATCAGGATTCAAGCAAGCCGGGCCGACGTCGGCTGACATGCCAGAAACTGGTCCCCGGAAGCTTGTCTCCTTTCTGGTGAAGAATTGGCTTGGTAGTTTAGTCTGCCCTGTTCCCATGATGCACTGGGCCAGGGACAGACTGATTTGCATATAGCCAGGTTCTGAGCTGGGATGGTGCAGTGAGCTAAATAACGGTGATGGATCAAGCCCTGATCTTTGGACTGGGTAAGAGTGGTCTGCTTAATTCAGACACTCTGTTCATCAACACCCCCTTTTCTGAATCACTTTTGGCCACTATAGGTGTGGCAGGGTATACTCAGACATGATTCCCTTGCTCACTGCACCATCAGGATTCAAGCAAGCCGGTCCGACGACGGCTGAAATGCCAGAAACCGGTCCCCGGAAGCTTGTCTCCTTTCTGGTGAAGAATTGGCTTGGTAGTTTATTCTGCCCTGTTCCCATGATGCACTGGGCCAGGGACAGACTGATTTGCATATAGCCAGGCTATGAGCTGGTATGGTGCAGTGAGCTAACTAACGGTGATGGATCAAGCCCTGATCTTCGGACTGGGTAAGAGTGGTCTGCTTAATTCAGACACTCTGTTTATCACCACCCCCTTTTCTGAATCGTTTTTGGCCACTATCGGTGTGGCAGGGTATACTCAGACATGAGCCCCTTGCTCACTGCACCATCAGGATTCAAGCAAGCCGGGCCGACGACGGCTGAAATGCCGGAAACCGGTCCCCTGAAGCTTGTCTCCTTTCTGGTGAAGAATTGGCTTGGTAGTTTAGTCTGCCCTGTTCCCATGATGCACTGAGCCATGGACAGACGGATTTGCATATAGCCAGGTTCTGAGCTGGGATGGTGCAGTGAGCTAAATAACGGTGATGGATCAAGCCCTGATCTTTGGACTGGGTAAGCGTGGTCTGCTTAATTCAGACACTCTGTTCATCACCACCCCCTTTTCTGAATCGTTTTTGGCCACTATAGGTGTGGCAGGGTATACTCAGACATGAGTCCCTTGCTCACTGCACCATCAGGATTCAAGCAAGCCGGGCCGACGACGGCTGAAATGCCAGAAACCGGTCCCCGGAAGCTTGTCTCCTTTCTGGTGAAGAATTGGCTTGGTAGTTTAGTCATAACTGTTCCCATGATGCACTGGGCCAGGGACAGACTGATTTGCATATAGCCAGGTTCTGAGCTGAGATGGTGCAGTGAGCTAAATAACGGTGATGGATCAAGCCCTGATCTTTGGACTGGGTAAGAGTGGTCTGCTTAATTCAGACACTCTGTTCATCACCACTCCCTTTTCTGAATCGTTTTTGGCCACTATAGGTGTGGCAGGGTATACTCAGACATGAGTCCCTTGCTCACTGCACCATCAGGATTCAAGCAAGCCGGGCCTACGACGGCTGGAATGCCAGAAACCGGTCCCCGGAAGCTTGTCTCCTTTCTGGTGAAGAAATGGCTTGGTACTTTAGTCTGCCCTGTTCCCATGATGCACTGGGCCAGGGACAGACTGATTTGCATATAGCCAGGTTCTGAGCTGGGATGGTGCAGTGAGCTAAATAACGGTGATGGATTAAGCCCTGATCTTTGGACTGGGTAAGAGTGGTCTGCTTAATTCAGACACTCTGTTCATCACCACCCCCTTTTCTGAATCGTTTTTGGCCACTATAGGTGTGGCAGGGTATACTCAGACATGAGTCCCTTGCTCACTGCACCATCAGGATTCAAGCAAGCCGGGCCGACGACGGCTGAAATGCCAGAAACTGGTCCCCGGAAGCTTGTCTCCTTTCTGGTGAAGAATTGGCTTGGTAGTTTAGTCTGCCCTGTTCCCATGATGCACTGGGCCAGGGACAGACTGATTTGCATATAGCCAGGTTCTGAGCTGGGATTGTGCAGTGAGCTAAATACTGGTGATGGATCAAGCCTTGATCTTTGGACTGGGTAAGAGTGGTCTGCTTAATTCAGACACTCTGTTCATCACCACCCCCTTTTCTGAATCGTTTTTGGCCACTATAGGTGTGGCAGGGTATACTCAGACATGAGTCCCTTGCTCACTGCACCATCAGGATTCAAGCAAGCCGGTCCGACGACGGCTGAAATGCCAGAAACCGGTCCCCGGAAGCTTGTCTCCTTTCTGGTGAAGAATTGGCTTGGTAGTTTAGTCTGCCCTGTTCCCATGATGCACTGGGCCAGGGACAGACTGATTTGCATATAGCCAGGTTTTGAGCTGGGATGGTGCAGTGAGCTAAATAATGGTGATGGATCAAGCCCTGATCTTCGGACTGGGTAAGAGTGGTCTGCTTAATTCAGACACTCTGTTTATCACCACCCCCTTTTCTGAATCGTTTTTGGCCACTATAGGTGTGGCAGGGTATACTCAGACATGAGTCCCTTGCTCACTGCACCATCAGGATTCAAGCAAGCCGGGCCGACGACGGCTGAAATGCCAGAAACCGGTCCCCGGAAGCTTGTCTCCTTTCTGGTGAAGAATTGGCTTGGTACTTTACTCTGCCCTGTTCCCACGATGCACTGGGCCAGGGACAGACGGATTTGCATATAGCCAGGTTCTGAGCTGGGATCGTGCAGTGAGCTAAATAACAGTGATGGATCAAGCCCTGATCTTTGGACTGGGTAAGCGTGGTCTGCTTAAGTCAGACACTCTGTTCATCACCACCCCCTTTTCTGAATCGTTGTTGGCCACTATAGGTGTGGCAGGGTATACTCAGACATGAGTCCCTTGCTCACTGCACCATCAGGATTCAAGCAAGCCAGGCCGACGACGGCGGAAATGCCAGAAACTGGTCCCTGGAAGCTTGTCTCCTTTCTGGTGAAGAATTGGCTTGGTAGTTTAGTCTGCCCTGTTCCCATGATGCACTGGGCCAGGGACAGACTGATTTGCATATAGCCAGGTTCTGAGCTGGGATGGTGCAGTGAGCTAAATAACGATGATGGATCAAGCCCTGATCTTTGGACTGGGTAAGAGTGGTCTGCTTAATTCAGACACTCTGTTCATCACCACCCCCTTTTCTGAATCGTTTTTGGCCACTATAGTTGTGGCAGGGTATACTCAGACATGAGTCCCTTGCTCACTGCACCATCAGGATTCAAGCAAGCCGGGCCGACGACGGCTGAAATGCCAGAAACCGGTCCCCGGTAGCGTGTCTCCTTTCTGGTGAAGAATTGGCTTGGTAGTTTAGTCTGCCCTGTTCCCATGATGCACTGGGCCAGGGACAGACTGATTTGCATATAGCCAGTTTCTGAGCTGGGATGGTGCAGTGAGCTAAATAACGGTGATGGATCAAGCCCTGATCTTTGGACTGGGTAAGATTTGTCTGCTTAATTCAGACACTCTGTTCATCACCACTCCCTTTTCGGAATCGTTTTTGGCCACTCTAGGTGTGGCAGGGTATACTCAGACATGAGTCCCTTGCTCACTGCACCATCAGGATTCAAGCAAGCCGGGCCGACGACGGCTGAAATGCCAGAAACCGGTCCCCGGAAGCTTGTCTCCTTTCTGGTGAAGAATTGGCTTGGTAGTTTAGTCTGCCCTGTTCCCATGATACACTGGGCCGGGGACAGACTGATTTGCATATAGCCAGGTTCTGAGCTGGGATGGTGCAGTGAGCTAAATAACAGTGATGGATCAAGCCCTGATCTTCGGACTGGGTAAGAGTGGTCTCCCTAATTCAGACACTCTGTTCATCACCACCCCCTTTTCTGAATCGTAGAGCACAATATCTCAGCAACTTCTAAAAGAGTGGCTTCTGAACACACAATGCAAACACCACCTCCATAAAAAGATGTGTTATTAGATTGTGAGTTCAGGCATACTAAACTTCACCTTTCCATCTTAAATCTTTTGGAATATAGGCTGGAAGTTATATTACACAGCCTCCCCATTCTGTCCTATGGGCAAGATGGCCTTCAACAGTAAAACACGAAATGGAGATTATTTCACTGTCAGGACATGACACACACCCTACCTTTCACTTGCGCTACACCCTGTCCAAGAGGTACCCTAGACCTACCATAGAGGTGTCTGATGTGCTAAGGTCTGGCAAGTGAGTGCACTTTACAGAACAACATGCCAGTTTAACAAACTGCGCGCAGGCCCTGCAATGAGGCCTGAGTTTCCTTTTAAAGCTACTTGTGTGGGTGGCGCAAATAGTGCTGCAGGCCCACAAGTAGCAGTTGCATTACCAGCCCTGGCACACATAGTGCACTTTACTAGGGACTTTACTTAGTAAGGCAAACATACCCATCATGGAATCACTAACCTATAATAATAATTTACACACAGAGCAAATGCACTTTAGCACTGATCAGCAGTGGTAAAGGGCTCAGAGTCCTAAAACCAACAAAAACAGGTCAGAAACAACACAGGAGGAAGGCAAAAAGTTCAGGGATGACCCTGCAAAAAAGGCCAAGTCCAACAGTCATGCAAATTATTGGTGTTGTAGGCACATAAGAGTCAATGTATGATCTTTGTTCCCTAATTGTGTGGCAGTATGTTGAGCCTGTGGGCCTAAATGAGGATTGCCAGAGGAGGCATGTTCACGTACAAGTGAGTATATCTGAGTCAAGCGACGTGTGATACTCTGCAGATCACCAGCACTGCAATGATGAAAAGGGGTGAGTGTCACTTTAAGCAATCTACCAAGTTTGACTGGGCCCGTCCCCTCTTAGTTGGCGCGCAGTGCCCACTGTCCACAAAGTTACCTGTGCATTGATTTTAGCATAAAATGAAAACAACAATACTCAAATTATTAATTTTCATTATTCCAGCACTCTGCCCTAAAAATGCTCTTATATACTTTTACTAACTGCCATGACCTACCCTACAACTGTCAGGCTGAATGCAGTGATTACTGTGAATGTCTTGTCCGTAGGAGCCACCCAGCAACATGGGCATAACTTATTTTTCAGTGCACACAGAATTAGAACTTTGCAGTGCCTGCAAAGGTACTTCAGTTGATCTTGCTGCTCTGTGTCTGACTCCTTCAGCTGAGGGAATCTGTCAGAGCTAACAGCAAGCTCCCAGCGCTGTAAGAGTTACTGAGGCCCTCGTAGCAGCGCTTAATTTGAGCAGGTGCTTTCAGGTGCGCAGCACCGGCACTTCTTTCACAGGGCTGGGGCTACAATTTCTGACCTTGCAGGTAGTGGTCTCAATATTAATTGTTCAAATTCAAAATAAAAAGAATAAAATACATTGCATGGTGACTGGCTGGTAAATGTTAATAGACAGGCCAGCATACGCCTGTCCAGGCAGAAATGATTGTGTATCACCATGTTAGTGATGATGTCATCACGCCGATCACAAATCCAAGAAGTCATCGACAAACTATGGCTTGCATTCTATTCCCCGAGTCTGCTGCACCCTGCCACTGCCTGAGCCTAAGCCTCCCATTGGATAATTGTAGCTGGGGGCTGGCTCATGACAGAGTTGAGGCAAGGAAGCTGTGAGAGCGCCTTTGGAGCTTGGGAGTGAGGGCTCTTGAGGAAAAATAAACTAAAGTAAGTGTGGACTTTCCACTTGCTGTGTAGCCAGAGTAGCATATCCTGCAGCCCTGCATTGCTGCTATCCTCAACATGCTTGATGCGGCTGTGGACCAACACAACTTTTGTGCGCCGGGCGTCACCTGTAGAATCTGTACGCTGCACTGCAGCATGGTAATTGCTGAACGTGCGTGAGTCCAGTAGGCACCACAGCCAAAGTTACCAGCATTGGCAGCATTTTGGTTGGGGACAATGCCTGGTCTGTAGCAGGCAGGGTCACAGCAAGCTGAGCAGTGGATGCCGTCGCCATCCCTGGACCTACTAATTACAGGCAGTACTAGCAGTGACATCACCTGCTGTGCTTGAGCAGCCGTCTGTTCAGCAATAAACCCAGTCATACTGCACTGATTAATATGCGCAAAAAAAGCATTTTCATTTGGTGTACATTTTGCTTTTGTACTCGATGTAGGTAAGAAAGTAAAACACGCCATTTTCCACTTCTTTACAAATGACAACATGAAAAAGCAGAGTTCAAAATAGCAGGGACATGTACAGTCTGATGACAGGGGTCACAGGCAGCAGCAGTGTTATAGATGAGAGAGAGAGCAGGAGTAAAGAGAAGAAAAACAACAGGAGAGGAGAGAGATAAGATGTAGCTAAGTAGAAGAAAAGGAGAGCAAATCAGATACAAAGAGAAAGCAGCCATGATGTGAAGAGGAAATCATTAAGAAGAGAGAAGATAGAATGAAATGATGTAGAGGACAGGACAGAGGAAAAAAAGCAGACACATGATAAAACAGAGACACAGCTAATCACTGCTAGAAGAGTGATAATAAAGAGTCAAGATCGAGGGGCGAGAGAGCAGAGCATGGATAAAAGACAAGAGGAAAAAGGGCAGGGCTAGAATGAATAGAGGGCAAATCAGAACTATAGGTAATAAGGTAACACGCCAGGTGTGACAAAGATGATAGAAAACAATTAGAGAGGTGAGAGGATAGACTCTTAGAAAGAATTAGGGGACAGACAACAGATCAAGGTTAGAAGATAGAGACTGAGGCATTGAGAGTGTTGAAAGTGGGGCTCACCGGAGGAAGAAGTGAGCGGTGGCCTCCTTGGCAACATTTTCAGCACCTGCACTTCTGTTTTTTTACAAATTTAGCAATGCCTCGTAGTTTGTTATTGGTTGAAACGAATTAAGTTTTATTCAAAAGTTTCTCATTCTTTTTAGTATTTCTTCTTATTTGTTATCGATGTTACAATCACATCAAAACATTATTCATGGTTCCATTTTCCTGTCAGTTGCCCTGTTTCGGCTCTTTGATCCGTTATGTTTGCTGAGGATGCAAACTTTTGAAAGAATTATTGTACAGTGTGCGTTAGGGGACGTTACCCCCCGATCAGGATAACGCTGCATACTTTATAAACAGGACCCTGGTACTCAGAAGGGTACACCAAACAGCACCTACTTATCAACATAACACACGTACTACCCATCCGCCATTTAAAAGGAGTGCAATTGTCCTTTCTAAATAGAAGTCATATAACTTTTTCTGAGTAACAAGAACTACGCACCCACTCTTAACATGGATATAGAGGATGCGGCAAACATAACGGATCAAAGAGCCAAAACAGGGCAACTGACAGGAAAATGGATCCATGAATAATGTTTTGATGTGATTGTAACATTGATAACAAATAAGAAGAAATACTAAAAAGAATGGGAAACTTTTGAATAAAACGTTATTCGTTTCAACCAATAACAAACTTTTGAAAGATTTATTGTACAGTGTGCGTTTGGGGATGCTACCCCCGATCAGGATAACGCTACATACTCACCTTCAGAACACCAGCATAGTTATTTAGATGCACTCTCAGGCCTCAAGGGGCTGTTTTAGATGGACCCCCTGCCACCTCTGGTCCCTGGTGCATTGCACCAGCTGCACCACTGTTTCTACGCCCTTGAGTAGGTCGTGCTGTGGATTGAAGTGGCACGTCGTCTAGCTAGATACTTGGGTCCCTGAGACTAGCATACATTGCTAGATCTGCAAGTGACAGGCTGTTCTCTGTTGGAGCCGAATGATTTGGAAGAAGTTGGGATTTATTTAGGGCATCCTGGGAATGTAATAGAACATTCTGTTACAATAACACTAGTGAGGAAACACAAATAAACTGACCAGAGCTAATTAGGGGCTGATTAGGATGTCTGCCCGCCACCCTAGCGGTGCTGGGACCGGCCGCCAGTAGTGCGGCGGTCCCCCACCTGCAATTAGAAATGCCACCGCCACCGTAGTGGTGGCATCCTCCATTCCCAGCGTTGTGGTGGGCGGTGCTCACAGCACCGCCCACCACAATGCTGGGAATGCACTGTGTGCATTGTCATGCACACAGGTGCCCGCCACCATGTCCATGACAATGCAGGGGGGTACCTTCGGTACCCCCCATGTGCATCCCCCCACACCCCCCAATAACCTGGGGACCAGCAATGGGCCCCCGAAAGCAGACTCCGCATGGCTTTCCATGGCGGTCTTTCAATCCACAGTGGAAAGGGGGAAATGGGTATCGGGCGGGGAAGGATGTAGGGCGGATCACCACCGCCCCATGGCGGTGGCGATCCGCCCTACATCCTAATCGACCCCTAGGTGTTGGAAACTCACAAGGGGCTGAATCTGAGGATAGCATGTGGCTGGAGATGGTCGGTGTCCTGGGCCAGTTTTTACTAAAGCTTTGCACAAGGCTTGCATGACTTGTATGATGCAATCACCAGTGCAACATGTTAGAGTGGGATTTACTATCCAATGCAAATCAGAATTTGCATTGGATAGCATCCCAAAGTATAACAAAGCTGCGCTATGCACCTCTTAGTGTTACTTTGTGTTAAGGGGGCATTCCATGGGTGGTACATAGGCATTCCCATGCAACCACCCATGTGGCTTTTATGCAAAACCCTACCTACAAACATTGGTAGACAAGGATTTACAGGCACCAAAATCTTCCTCCTACTAGGGATATGATTAACAAAGAGAAAATATATAATTTCTTCCAGTTTTTCAAACTTTTATGTGTGCTGCTTTGGAATGAAGACATACACAGTGGAAAAAGCCATAACATGTAGTCTTTGTACTGGAAGTAGCACCTTTCAGTACAAAACTTATGCTTTGAGAACACACGCATCCTTGCACTATAGCACATGGGTTTGTGTATTGGCGTATGGCTGCCAAAAGTGTGCCCGTTTTTTCTGTCTCTCCCCTTGAGACCAACTTTGGTGCAGCATTGCCTTGTGTGTACATCTGAGCCCTGTTGTACACTAGTCAAATGAACTAATGTTAGGAGTGAAACTCAATCACAGGTTTCTAATTTTTTCTGCTGGTATCAGCAATTAGAGTGAAATAAGTATTTTGAATAGAATTTGGGTTGTGATTAATCTTGATGAACACCATTCAATCAATCAATCAATCAATCAGGGGAATTGTAAGCCGTGAGGGTCTCAAGGTGCTAGTGCGGGGTGTTAAGCAATTCCGTTCAGTCGAAGAGCCAGGTCTTGAGTGTCTTCCTGAAGATATTCAGGAAGGGGTGCATCTGATGTCAATCGGGAGCTTCTTTCAGGTCTTGGCTGCAATATAGGAGAAGGCTCTTTTACCTGTTCTGGCTCTGCAGATTCACGGGGTTTCGGAGAGGGAGCGATCAGCAGATCAGAGATTTCTCTTGGGCAGGAGGAAGGAGATTCTCTTGTTGAGTTATTGCGGTCTGGTGTTGTGGGGGGATTTGTAGGTGAGTATCTTGAAAGTAATTCCCTTCTCGATGGGGAGCCAGTGGAGTTTCCACAAGTGTTGGGTGATGTGTTCATGTTGAGGGATGCCAATTACGAGTCTCGCTTCAGTGCTCTGTATGGTCTGGAGCTTGCGTAGCAGAGACTTGTTGATCCCGGCGTAGAGGGCGTTTTCGTAGTTGAGACTGCTGGTTATAAGAGCGTGGGTGACGGTCTTTCGTGATTCAGGGGGGATCCATTTGAGAGTCGTTTAGAGGATGCAGAGGGTGTTGAAGCAGCTGGATGTGAAGGCGTTGACCTGTCGGGTCATGGAGAGGAAGAAATCAAGTACAATGCGGAGGTTCCGGGAGTGGTGTGTGGGGGGGAGGGCTGCCGAGGGCGGTTGGCCACCAGGTGTCATCCCATGCAGAGGGGGAGGGTCCAAGAACGAGGACCTCTGTCTTCTCTGATTTGAGCTTCATCCAAGATGCATTGTCCTTCATTCCTTACTGGAATTGGAGACTGGTGGTGTCCTTGCTGAGGGAGAGGATGAGCTTAGTGTCGTCGGCATAGGATATTATGCTGAGTCCGTGCTGTCTGATGATGGTGGCGAGGGGGGCCATGTAAACGTTGAAAAGCGCGGGGCTGAGCGAGGACCCTTGGGGTACTCCGCAGTTGATTTCCGTGGGTTCGGAGAGGAAGTATGGTAGTCTGATTCTTTGGGTTCTGCTGGTGAGGAAAGAGGGAATCCAGTTGAGGGCAGTGAGTGTGCGGTGGGAGACGGTGTTGAATGCTGCTGAGTGGTTAAGTAGGATCAGGGCTGAGGTGTGTCCTTGGTCGAAGAGTGTGCGGAACTCATCAGTGGCAGCGAGTAGTGAGGTCTCGGTGCTGTGGTTGGTGCAGAATCCGGATTCAGAGGGGTCGAGGATGGAGTTTTCATCAATGAATTTTGTTAGCTGTGCATTGACGGTCTTCTCCTTGACTTTGGCTGCGTATGGGAGGAGGGATATGGGACGTTAGTTCTTGAGGTCCATGGGATCTGCTGAGGGCTTCATGAGCAGGGGTCTGACTTTTGTGCGTTTCCAGCCTTCTGGAAAGATGCCGGTCTTGAAGGTTGTATTGATGGTGCATCATAGTTCTGGAGTGATGGAAAACTCTGTGGAAGATGTGCTGTGGGCAGGGGTCCGTGGGGGCCCCTGAGTGGATGCCTTTCATGGCTGAAATGGTGACTTTGTGGTGATTTGGGTCCAGGAGGAGATGGTGAACTGGCTAGTGTTGCTGGAGAAGGAAGGGGTTTCAGAGTGTCTGGTTGTTGAAGTTGTCATAAAGGCTCTTGATTTTCAGAAGGAAGAAAGATCCAAACTTGTTGCAGAGGTCCTGGGAAGGGGTGATGTCCTTGGTTTCTCTAGCAGGCTTGGCAAATTCCTGGATGAAGCTGAAGAGTTTCTTTGAGTTGCTGGCATTGGCGAGGATCTTGTTTTTGATGTAGGCCCTTTTGGTGGATGGCGGTGGCGATGTCCAGGGAGGAGGATGCGTTGGTCCAGGTTTCTGTAAATAAGTCGACGTCTGGTGAGAGGCTGTCCAGGAGGATCCAGATCTCTAGGGCGTGTCTGTGCAGGGAGCCCACATCGAGGAGAATGCAGTTTAGGGCTCCGGTGGTGTTGCCCTTCATAGTGGGGGCAGTGTTTGCGGGCGCATGGTCGGAGCGAAGGTCTGGCAGCAGTGGCGGTTGGAAAACTGGCCATGGGTGGTGTTCGGCATAAACAGCTGGCATTTTTAGTTCCTCCCTGGGTTGATTGATTGTGAGGAGGGCAGTGGGGTCATAGCAGTGTGTGGTCGGAGATCCAGGGGTTTTGGTGCTGATCACGGTCGGGTTGCGGACGGCCGCAGACGGGCTTGCCTTTGGCACACCAGCAGAGCGACAGCACAGCGGAGCGACCGCACAGCGGCTGCCATTAAATAGAAAAGAGGGGAGGGACGTGCAGGTGGGAAGTTGGAGTGGGAACTTGCAGGGGGCACAGGGGCTTCAGCAGCGAGGAGAAAAAACAGAGCAAAACAACAAAAAACAGGCCCAATAGCTAAAATATGCAAAATCAGAAGTAGGCACCAGTCACAAAGTACAACACAGTAAAATACAGAAGCAAAACCTGAACAGCAGTGCGGGCACAATCATGGATCTGAGCAGCAGCGGCATTGAACTCCTCCCAGAAGGGGGTAAGATGGTTCAGTGGTGGCACCAGGGACAGCGGAGCTGCTAGAGAGAGAGTAGGTCTCAGACCATTGTTTCAGTTCTGGACTCAATGATGCCCCCCCGGGGGAAGTAAAGTCACAGACTAGTCTTCCCCCGGGGTGCTTAGTGCATGACCATGATAGGGATTGGATAGGTTGTTTGGGGAGAAGGGGTGGGTTATAGTTAGGGCTTATAAGAGTCAGGACGGGTGTGTCCAGTCTCTTTCTGAGTCTGCAGCTAGGGCAGGGGACTATTCAAAAGAAAACCTCGTACACCTGCCCACCCTACATACATATGGGATGGAGTGGGGATGGATTGCAGCGTGATTGACAATTCAGGACATCATCTTTCTCCATACACTCCAACTGTTCCTCTCTAACAAAAGCACTCTCAAAATACACATCAACTGCTGCTATGAGAGATTCTTGGTCCTCATGCTCAGGTTCAACTTCTGTGACACCCAACTGCCATCTCGACAAGTAATCTGCTCTTATATTCTTCCAGCTAGGGTTATACTCCAACTTAAAATTGAAATGGAGGAGTTTTGCACTCAATCTGGCAATCCTGGGTGTCAAATCTCTGATAACATCACCACGCAAAATGCTAATCAGGGGTTTATGGTCTAAAAAAATCTTAAAATTACTGCTCCAGAAAAAACACTTCAGTTGCTCAACAGCCCAACAGCAATCAAGCAGTTATCACTGAAATTGTATTCTCATTGAAACACAGAGCCCTGAAAGCAAAACTAACAGTTCTTTCGCCCAGCCCAACCATTTGGGAATACTTGCATCAACTGTTATAATGCATTGACTAGCAGGATCATACAGTGCCAACATGTTCTCAGAGCCTATCTCATCCTTCAAATGATCAAACTCCTTCTGACAACCTTCATCCCACTAGAAGACTGTTTTGTTTTTGAGCAAATTTCCCAAACTCTCAGTCGTGCTGGCGAAATATTTAATGAACTTGGCATATAATACAGAGACACCCAAGAAAAAGACACCAGTGGAAAACCCTACTACCTCTTGTGTTTAGATCCTCATCCTCTAACAATAGCTCACCAGAGATCTTAAAATATGGTTGGATACTAGAATGCAAGGAAGTCTCATTTGGCCATCCATTGACCACATGCGGAGATACCTTGTAATAGATTATCACAGTTACACAGGCCCAATGACAAGTTCCTCTCCTTTCTTAGTTATTTACCTACCAGAACAACCAAGTCGGGGACATGGGAATAGATATTTTCTACTGAGGAAAGTTCCCATTCAGATTTAGAGGTTTCAGCTTCTGTTCTGATCCAGAGAATTTCGTAAAGGATGACTAATGCGGAATCTACTCATTTAACCCACACATCATAAATGCACCATACTCATGCCTCCATTGTGGGTTGAAAACACTCAGAACTGTAAGTAGAGAAGTTGGGTATACAGAAAGTAATACATACATACTGATTTACAAAGATGTCATGGAATGCAGGGCAGCACCCAAAGTTTCTGCGCTGCATTGCATAAGAGGGAGAGAGCAGGAAAGCGCCATAACTACAGAGATATGGCACTCTTCTCCCCTCTCCCTAGCACTGGCGCACAATCAGGCAGCTGAGCGTAATGGACACACCTTTTCACCATAGTGTAAGGGTGTGTGCGTGAGTCTTCCATAGGTTTTGTAATGGAAGAGTACCTTTCCAGTACAAAAAACTATGCTTGGACTCAGCAGCTCTGAGCGGTGTTCAGCGTTCAGCGTTCTGTGTCAGAGAGCAGAGGTCAGAGGCACCGAGAGTACGCTCTGAGCGGCGCTTAGCTTAGCGGTCTGAGCAGAGGTATTCACAGATACTCAGCGCTAGAGTAGCGCTAGACAAGCCGAGAGAAACGGAGCAGCACGGAGAAAGTGGAGAGACGCGTAAATGCAAAGATAACGCGCATTCAATTAGCCGGCTGGGGAAAAAAAAAGAAGATCAATGATAAGGGCACTTTCACAGCTCAGCAATACCTTTCGCACATTTCGCGTTTGGTTTTTTGCGGTGTCCCGTCCAGTCACTACGCCGGGAGGCAGAGGGAGAGGGAGAGGCGGGGCTGGCCCACCTCAGCAGTCTACACTCCGGTACCTGGATACAGCCTTCACAGGTGCGCAGCGGCAGCTCCATAGAGGGAAGGCAGAGGGACCGAGGGACTCGATGTCAGGACGGCAGCGGACTACACGGAGCAAGAAGACCACCCCAGCTGGCAGACTACTAAACGCAAGTACTATGGCTGCAACAGCAGGCATTGCTGGGGCTGTTGCTGGAGGGGGGCTTAACAGCAGTAAAGAGACTCAATTTGCTCAGCCTAGTCAGGAAAGCAATGCTGTGAATAAAGATGGGGGGTCAAAAGCCAAAGAGAACAATGGCATAACAGCTAATGAGACTGAGACTGAGACCGAGGTGAATGCATCAGGAGAAGGGAAAGGCATTCTTGTCAGGGATGATAGCACTATACCTAATTCAGTTATAGAGCAGGTATCGGCGCTCAAAACTCAAAATTTGAACAGCCCGGAGAAAGAACCGGGAAAATTAGGAAACAACAGATCCGACTCAATAATGGAGGTTAATTCGGATGCAAAAACTGGAACAGGTAAACTTTCCACCCCTAGTCTCCTCGGCACAGATCTGTCAGAAGCTACTCTTGAGGTACAGGTAGCGAATAGCAGATCAACAGAAACTACAGTTGTGGTAGAAAACCTTGAGAGTGTAACAAGTAAACCCCAACCCCAAGATAAGCCAAAAAGCGGCGCGGAGCAGTTTACTTCCACTACCATTACCGAAAACATTACCGAAAACATTAATAAAGCCCCAGGTGAAATAACTGAATCAAAGGAGAAAGGAGATGGCGAGAGTACAGTGCTGAATAGCACGGCCATGCCTGAAGATGATGATTCGAACTTAGAATACGAGGAGCTGACAGAAGACGAAAGTGCCGAAGGAGC
Organism: Lissotriton vulgaris; assembly: GCF_964263255.1. Classification (NCBI taxonomy): domain Eukaryota; kingdom Metazoa; phylum Chordata; class Amphibia; order Caudata; family Salamandridae; genus Lissotriton; species Lissotriton vulgaris. Next base: position 1,123,065,925 of record NC_141687.1, read on the forward strand.
ACTTAAGAACCCTGCCACTAAAAAACCTACTGTCAAGAAAATTAAAATGAAAGCTAGAACTAAACAAAAGAATGTTCTACTTAAAACAGTCAATAAAGAAGCTCTTGGGAACAAGAAAAGCCGCCTAATCGACGACAGCCCGCTGAGAAGGTGGATCGAGGCGAAGGGGGGAGTCAAGAGCATGGCTCTAAGACTGTCTGGCGCCAGCCCAGAAGAGGTCTACAATACTCAGGGGGCTCGCAAAAATGATTCTATAGATATAACTAGTGATTGTACTCAAGACAGTGCCTCGACTAATCAAGAATCCCTGGAACACTCTGCCATAGCCACGTCAGGGCTTGAATTAGGGGCTCTTGCAATCTCATCCACAACAGTAGCAACCCCCCCCCCCCACTTTAACTGACTATAATGCTTCTTCACCCACTGAATCTAATATTGAGACACTTGAATCAGATGATCAAGACCCGGATCTTGCTACCATTAGCCCAGGTCACCTAAACGAGGTAAATGAGGTAAATGAGGAGAATCAAACTATAATCTCGAAATTGAAAAAAACACAGATACCGATTACAGAAACCCTTATTGAGAAAATGGCCAAAAGCCATGGAGAAAAGATCATAGAGAAGGGCACAGATGACTCTCATAGTAAGATCCAAAATATAACAACAAGCTCTGGAGCGCTAGCTGAAACATGCACTCAACTAAAGGCACCACATGAATCTCATGATCTTGTTAATACTAATCCGTTTAGTCTCTCTAGCTTTCAAAATACCCATGAGACTCCTGACCCAACAAGGGTGTTCATGGAATCAATAATGCAGACTCTCTTAGAACAAAGAGCGGAGACTCAACAACAGTATCTGCAACTCAGAGAAGACAATACTAAGATACAAGAAACAATGAGTACCATCTGTCAGGGTCTGGGAGGTGCGACTAAAGAGATTGAGGATATTAAACTACGCATTGTAGAAGTTGAAGGGGATATTAATAAGACCTCAGCAACCACAAAACAAAACTCTCTAAGGGTCTCTAAGTTAGAGGCCAAAGTGGAGGATTTGGAAAATCGCGCTCGAAGGCAAAATCTTCGCCTATTTGGTATTCCGGAAGGAATGGAGGGGTCCGATCCTAGGACATTCATGGTGAAACTTCTCCAGAGATCCTTTTCTGATCTTGCGGACTGGGACTGGGATTCACAGTTGCAAAGAGTTCATAGACTGCCTCTGATACAAAAGAATACTAATAGTAAATTTCCTCGACCGTTTCTGATTTATTTTGGTAATTTTCTTTTGCGGCAAGCTGTTTCACTGAAAGCAAGACCGAACAATCCTGTGACTGTTGATAACTTAACATTTTTTGTGAAATCAGACCTTAGCAAGGGCACCATGGACAAACGCTGGGAACTTAGGAAACTGATAGATCCTTTTAAAAATTTGGGGTGCATGGCCTATCTCCAAGAACCTGCTCGTCTCAAAGTTATACGAAACGGAAAGGTGGCCTCTTTCACGGATTTAGAAGATGCCGAACTAGCTCTGGAAAAACTCTCTAGGGAAAGTGAAAGAGAAAAAGAAAAACAAAATGAACATTAAAATGAAAATTAAATAGCTAGTTGGCTATACAGATGTAGATAAAAAAGAACGAGCAAATAGGGAGCTTTGTAAAGGCTAGGATTAAGCAATTGTGGCATGAGCATGAGCAGTTTATCATGTTAGCTTTCTCTCTCTGCTGCCCTTTCAGCGGCAGCACTAGATAGAGGGGTGCTCCCCCCTAAGGGACGGGTGGGTGCGAGGGCCTCGTGGGGGTCCTGGCAGGGGTGGGTCTGACCATGTTGGTCTGGGGTGGGGGGGAAAAAATGGGTGTAAAAAATGGTTCGCAGGATTCGATTATTGCTTTAAATTTATCAATGAAAATGGAACGTATATGAAATGGGAAGAGGTAGCTGGGAGAAATTTGTACTGGATAACCAACAGGATAATAACATGTCTAAATTAAGAATATTAAGTTGGAATGTGGACGGTCTGAATAGTAAGAATAAGAGAAACTTAGTAAAGGAGGAGATTAAGATGTACAATCCGAATATAGTGCTACTGTCAGAAACACATATTAAATATCAAGACCGCAAGCTGCTTTCACAACTGAATTATAATGTGGTAGTATGCTCTACTTTAAATGAGACCATAAGAGGGGTAGCTATTTTAATACAACGAGGTGTTAGATACGTAACAACAAAAACTGCATCAGATGTCCGTGGGAGGTGGGCAATTGCACAGATACAATGTGAAAACTGTAAGATAGTATTATGTGTGATATACGGACCAAATATTGACGATCCTAGGGTATACGAAGAACTAAGTCTATACTTACTGGATTGGGATGGAGAATTAATAATAGCTGGGGATTTCAACTGTACAATTAACTATAAAATAGATTCCACCGGACAAAGTAAACTTAAACGAATGAATAAAGTTAGAACTGCTATCTTGGAATTAGCAAGATTGAATAACGTCAGAGACATATGGAGATCAAAATATCCTCTTCAGGCAGGATACACTTATTATTCTGTACCACACAGATCTTGCTCAAGAATTGACATGATATGGGCCACAGAACAAATTTTAGATAACTGTTCAATAGATATTTGCCCTAAAATTACTTCTGACCACAACCCATTATTACTTGAGGTTATGCTTCCTGATCAAACTAAAGAACCACGAAAGTTTTCTTTCCCGAGACATTTATTAACAGATACGAGATTCTCAATTCTACTCAAGCAACATATTCAGGAATTTATCTCAATTAATATTAATACTGCTAACATTAATATGGTCTGGGACTCATGTAAATGCAGTATTAGAGGTCTTGCCCAACAGTACATATTTAGACAGAATGCTGAGATCCGCCATGAGAAGAAACAAATAACAGATGAGATACGAAATTTGGAAATCAGCTTGGCAGAAGCAACGAAATATGCAAGGGATAATATAGAGAGTATTAGGCTAAAGCTGGCGAAATCACAAGCAGGTTTATTAAGAACACTGAGAGAAAGATACACCTCACAATTACAAAAATTTAAATTCAGACAATACGAGGGCGGCGATCGCATTGGGAAATTACTGGCCTTCCAAACCGCGGATAGGAAAGCCAAAACAAAAATCAAAGAAATAGTAGGGGATGACTTAAAGATATACGACAGAACAGATCAAATATTAAACCAGTTTGTTAAATTTTATCAACAATTGTACACCCCAGAGACATCACATGCGAAATCAGCTATAATACAATATTTAGATAAATACTTAACTGTATCTCAAACACTCAGTAGGGAAACTATTGAACAACTTAACTCTGTAATAACACTAGACGAAATAAAACGGGCCATAGATAGTCTACCATCAGGGAAAGCAGTCGGGGAAGATTGCCTTCCAGGAGAACTTTACAAACTTTGTGCACATGAACTGCTACCTCTATTGGAGAAAGTGATAAACTCAATCAGTTTATCCAAAAAAGCACCTCCTTCATGGAAAATAGCGAAAATAATATTTTTTTTGAAAAAAGGGAAACCGGAAAAAGAGTGTGGGTCTTACCGACCAATTTCTTTACTCAATACGGATGTTAAAATCTTTTCTAAGATATTGGCAAATAGGCTGGCCCCTAGTATGCCTTCCATTGTTAATCTACAACAACACGGTTTTGTCATGGGAAGGGATACTACTACACACGTTAACACCTCAATAATTGCCTTTGATGTTGCTGAAGTTACACACACCCCACTCGGTATGATTTTGCTAGACGCAGAAAAAGCTTTTGACCGAGTGGGGTGGGACTATCTGTGGGAAGTATTAAGGAAATTGGGTCTTTCCGGGTCTTATCTGGACTGGGTTATGTCCCTCTATGACGAACCTTTGGCTTTGGTTAGTTATGGCGACAAAGAATCAGCAAATTTTAAAATACTAAGAGGCACGAGACAGGGCTGCCCCCTTTCTCCTTTACTTTTTGCCTTATCCTTAGAACCTTTTTTAAACGCACTAAATGATCAGGTAAACATCATCCCAGTAAGTCATGGAGGAACTGTTCTGAAGCTAACGGCTTACGCCGACGACATAGCTATTTATACAAAAGACTTTAACGGAGCTATGCCAGAAATTATTAATGAGGCACATTTATTTGGTCTAGTTTCAGGTTATAAACTGAACGTGAGTAAAACCCAAATCATAGCTAATTATACCCCCGATATGCATGTTTATGACACTTGCAAAGAAGCTACTTACCTAGGTATCAAGTTAATGGCTAAAGTAGGGAAATTTCTGGAATCAAACTATGATACCTTCCTAAAAGAAACCTCCACAACCCTTAAGAAATGGCACAAAATCCCTCTCAGTCTGCTAGGTCGGTTAAACTTGATCAAAATGAAAATACTTCCCAAGTTACTTTATTTGTTTAGAGCCATACCACTACAACCGAATCAATCTTTCTTTAAAAAATTGGACTCTGTTTGCAGTAGCTTTATTTGGGGATACAAAAAGGCACGCAGGGCCATAAAATTTTTGAAATTACCAACCTCAAAAGGGGGACTTGTTTTTCCTGATTTTAAATTATACTTTTTGGCAACTTTTTTTTATAGAATTCGGAGCTTACTTAAGAAAGAGTCTTGTATTTTTTTTTATCGCTATTTGTTAGGTACTGATTCAAATCAATTTCTGCTCCGCACACACGACCCAAACTACTACAAACGGGTGAGATTTAAGACAGCTAAGCATGTTATAAATATCTGGAAAAAGATTATGCACATTAGTCAGATCTCATTTTATAATACGGAACTCAGACTATGGAACAATCCGGGTCTTCCTGTAATTTTTTCAGATGGGACTGGGCATCGCTGGATTAATTGCGGCCTTAACACACTAGGCGATATATTTGGACATAATGGCATGCTAGATTTTGACACCATGAAAATTTTAAATGGTGTGACAAATGATATGCACTATCGATATCGCCAACTGAGAGACTTTTTTACTAACAAAATGAAATTAACATCAATTACGCAGTCTGAGATTATAGAGTGCATATATTCTGATAAAACTAAATCACTTATAAAATTGGGATATCAACTTTTAACCAAGGATAAAACTGAAAATACCACCAATATAGCTAATAAATGGTCCCGCCGGCTAAATCAGGACATAAGTTCAGAACAGATCAGTAAAGCTTTAACTCATATAAATGAGGTTGTGCACTCTTCCAATTTAAGACTTCAATCATATAGGACTATCACAGAAATGTATTACACCCCAGAAAGAATAGCCGCCTGGGCGCAAGGGAACCAATCATCAGAAAAAACAAAATGTGTGAAGTGCAACACTCACGCCGCTGATATAGAACATATGCTTTACTCTTGCCCGGCGTATTCTGGCTACTGGACGGGTATTATAAAACATCTTCACGACAGTCAGATTAAAATACCGGATCTATCACCCCAGCTGGTTTTACTTGATATCTATGAGACTTACTGTCCCAATCAAGACCTTATAACAATCTTATTCGCCTGTGCAAGATTAATTATAGCAAGAGCCTGGATATCTAAGAACACTCCAACCGTAGCTGAGTGGTTAATATTAGTTATAGAAATCAGAACCATGGAACTTACACTCGCTAAACATAGAGGACCTAAAACTCTAGCTAGAAAAGAAAAAATCTGGATGCAATTTATCTGATGTATAACAACTGCGGAATAGAGTTGATACATGAAGATAGCTGTATGAAATAACTGTTTCAGTATTACCTGTTTTTGTGAAATAGTTCCTCTCCTTTTTTCCTTTAACAAGGTCGTGCCGAAGCTACATAACTTAACTCTTGCTTTGTCTTTCCTTTTTTTTTTTCTTTTTTTTTTTTTTCTCATCCTTTTTCTTATCATTGCTTTCTCTTGCTAACACAAAAATCAATTGAGATTGTAAATGTACTTATGTATGATATTTTTGTTTTATTACCGATTCCTGCGACAATAAAAATATTTAAAAAAAAAAAAAAAAAAAAGGACTCATTTTAAAACTTTTCCCACTTCTGTTGTGTGTTGTACTGCGCAGGACACATTCAAAGTGTGAAAAGTTATGAGAAGCAAAAGCATTTCTCCTTCTAAAGCCTTTTTCAAAGTGGCATAATTTTTTGTCACAATACCTCACCTACTGTTGTTAGTACATCCAGTTTAGCTTCTAAAACCATGGGTGGTTGCATAGGAACGCCAATACAGCAGCGGTGGCCAGCCCAGGTAAATGCAATGGGTTGGGGCGCGGAGGGGGGAAGTCAACAGACAATGGAATATGTATTATTTATTTATTTTATTATACCTATTCCTTCCTCTGTTGACTTCCCCTCCCACTCCGCCCGCCCAACCGCCCCACCTCGCTTACCTGTGCCAGCCACTCCTGCCATACAGCACCCATGGAAAGCACCCTTGACACAGAGTAATGCAATACTGTGCTTTGTGCTGCTGTGCCTAACTTTCAGACAGCTTTCTAGCTCAAAACAAGTTTTGTGCTGGTAAGTAAATAAAAAAAACAAATTATGCTGCTTTACATCACTTTTCTGCAGCAAACCCAGCGCAAGATTTTGCTCATCTGGGCAATAATATTTATTCCATGCCACACATTATATTGCATTTTTTTACCCATTTTCTCACTTTCCATTGAACGAACAATTTTAGCAGGTCACAAATACCGCACAAGCAATAGAAACAAATACTGAGGCATAGGGGATTTTGCTAACAGCTTCACTTTCTGCATATTTGCCGCTCTGGGTTCAAAACAACCACAGACTTTGATGTCTCACACTCTTTAATGCTGAACTTTAAAACCAGAGGTTTTAGCCACATTGTTCTGGAGCAATAAAATGGAGTGGTACTGCACATTAGTGGGGAGTCACTACATTCCCAGCGGGCAAACCTTGAGGGATAGGGACGTGCCACATGCATGTAGATTCCCGAAAGATAAAACCTCAGCATGCCTCCTGCCGGCCCTAAAGGCAGGTGGTGGTTTTTATTAGACGAAGCGATCCATCCAAGTGTAATTTTTATTGTTGCAGCTATACAGTGAGGATAGTGACATAGTTATCACTGTATTGCTACTACTCTGATTACTACTACTACCACGAATATAATAATATTAAATATCACCAATTATTATTATTATTATTATTATTATTAGCAGTAGAAGTATTATTAATCATCATTATTATTCTTGGTATTATTTAATATTACTATTTTAAGTAGTAGTAATATTGTTGGTGTTGTCGTTTTTGTTGTTAACATTCTGAATAGTACTGATATGTGCATTAGTTCACTGGGCAGATTGAAACAAGTTAAGCGTGCTGTGAATAATTTAATGAAATAATGCAATATCATCTTCCAATCTTCCTTAAAGGGGGATACAAGCACTGACTCCTATTTATTAATAATACCATGCAAACAAATCTTTCATACTGCTTACTATTACTTATCAAAACATATGGTACCTAACAATGCTGGGTGTCTAAGATTTCAACCAATCTGGACTTTAAAAAAGCGATGAGTGTTAGGCCCTTATTATGAGTTTGGCGGAACCCGTGGTAATGGTCCGCAAACCGACAGACTGGCAGTCCGTCCACCGCATTAGTACTGTGGTGGTTGAATTTCCATGGCACTGCTGCTGCTGCCAGGGATAGTGATCTGAGTACCATATATGCTGGTAGTGCCATTGCAGCACCGCCAAGAATATTAGGAGTTTCCTCACTGCCACACTTTTCATAGCGATGCAACCGCCATGAAAGGTGTAGCCCTGACGAAACAAAGGGAGCCCTACAGGACCTGCTGTTGCCTCCGCCCATGTGGTGCATGTAGGTAAGGCACGTGCATGCACCCCCAGTTCCAACAGCACATGGACTTGACAGTCCTTGCCTGCAGGAGCTGCCTTTGATGCTCCCATTGCGGGGGCTTTTTCAAAGGTACCGCAGTGGGACCACCAAAGAACAGCCCATCAGAGTAAAATTGAGTTGAACTGTGGAGGTCTGTCTTTAATAGCTATGGCGGTGTTGGAGTGGGGAGGCAGCATGGCAGCCCGCTCCAAGATCGTCAAAATCATAATAAGGCCAATTTGGTTGGACATCTTTTGTACTTGGATGATTCTTTACAGTTTGTATGTTGTTGGACCTATGAATGAGACACATTTGGGTTCAGGTGCGTCTGTGGTGGATTGTGTATCTTCCATTGAGTGCCATGTGAAGATGGCACCCATGAATTCCATGAGGGTGGCCGATGAGACGCCAGTGGCCTAACCCAGATATGATCTTTTGAAGCAGTTCCGGGTGCGTGCAACTCAAAAGCACTTGAGACGCAACAGTACAGTTGGATAATAATGTGAGGAACTTAGGGGGTCATTATGATTGCGGTTTTTCCGCATCCTCGGGGCCGGCGGAAGCCACCGCCGGCCCCGAGGATGCGGAAAAACCGCAGCGGACTGACCAAAGACCCACCGCCAGATTAGGATGGCTGGTGGGTCCTGGTTTCCATCCGCAGCTTTTCCGCTGCGGTCGGATTACAACCGCGGCGGAAAAGCTCTAATATGGTGACGGTGTCTTCCAGACACCGTCCACCATATTAGGATGGCCAGTAAAGTATGCTTTTCCGCAGCGGGTTTTCCGCCGTGGAAAAGCATACGGAACTTCACTGCGGGGGCCCATTGCGGGCCCCCTAGGTGAAGGGGGGTGGGGGGTGCACATGGGGGGTACCTATGGTACCCCCCTGCGTTTGCATGCAGAAAGCGGCAGGCACCGCGCGGTGCCTGCCTCTTTCTGCATGCAAATGCAATGCGTGCATTTTTAACATTGCCGCGGGTGCAGCTTGAAGCTGCACCCGCCGCAATGTTAAAAATAGAGGATGTGACCGCCAGGGTGGCGGTCACATCCTAATTGCACAGGAGGGAACTCCGCATGCCATGCGGAGGTTACCTCCTGCTCTGGGGTCGCGGACGGACGCAAGTCCGTCCGCGATCCTAATCGACCCCTAAATGTTGACGCCCGGTCCCGGCGGTGAGGTTTCTGAACGTATGAGAGAGCGGATATGTCCGTACAGGCTATGCCGCTTTTTTAATCACACAACAAAAACCGGTTAAGATGCGGTATTGTGTGGGGACCCTGCGGTTTTTGCAAGCCGCAACAAAAATGAAAAAAAACACTCTTTTTCAGAATATTGGTTGGGTGGCACAAGTGTGGCGTTACTTGGTCTCCATACCAATTGAAATGGAAGGATGAATGCACAGTTATGATGTGTGAGAATTTTTAATGTCCAGCAAGAGTAATGTTGGGGCGTATTATCAAGAAATGGAGTTAAGATTATCGCAGCTTTAGCGGCAGGAAACTGCTGCTAATGCGGCGACAATGGGTTTGATAATATGCCCTGGTAAATTCCCATAGAAGCCCATGTTCTGGTGTGAACATGGGCTTCTATTGAAATTCTCTACAGCATGTTATCAAGCCCATTATCGCCGCTTTAGCAGCAGTTTCCTGCTGCTAAAGCAGCGATAATCTTAACTCCTTTCTTGATAATATGCCCCCTCGTCAGTAACTGATGTGCCCATGTTTACTCACAGAAGCAGGCGTTTTCTTGCTGCCTCATGGCTATATGTGGAATAAGCCAATCCTGGTGAACCGCTGGTAGGCGTCCACCTGGCAGCCACCTGGTAATTATGGTCGTTTGAGGATTACACAAAAAGCTACAAGGGCCAATACATGGGGAACCTATGGGAACTCTAACATGTTGTTTTTTTTTAAAACGCTTGAGTCATTTGGCATTATTTTTTAATTCTCTTTGTTCTTTCAACCACTGCAGGTCTAGTACAATTGAGGTGGAGGTGAAGGTGGACAAATATCCTCGTGCTCTGATGAAATTGATGCAAAATTATAAGGCAATGAAACATGTTGGCCGATCAACTTAAAACGGCCTAAACATGCCTCTGTTTTAATTGGATGTGAACACTAGACAAAAATTAAATACATATGATAGGTGTTCACAACCTATTTTAATGGGGAGTTCAGGTGATGATTTGTTACATATTACAAGGGTTTAATGGTAGTTAACACAATTATATATATTTTTTTACACTTTTCTCAATATTCACATTTAGTTGAGTTAGGTCACTTTTTCTTTGGCCATGAAAGTGTTGATGATAATAAAGTGAGCACACTGGTAAGTACCTAACAGCAGCTCTGTGGTGGTTGCTTATGTGAGGCACTTTCTGACCCACCTCACACTTTTTTCTATATTGTTTCAGACTGTTGATGACTAACATGCCAGTATTATCTGCAACGTTTTTAGGAATACTGGGGCATGGCTGTAGTTGAATCTTTTAGTAATATTAACCATACACATATGACTAAAAAAGTATAAGCATATCTTACCTATGAGGTATAGTTGGTACCCAGTAAATCAAGAATACAATAGGTTGTCATGTATGCATTAAATTCAGGCCTGTGTGTCTTGTAACTGTATGAGTGGAGGGGGGCTGGTTTGTTTATCCCTCTTATGCTCTCTATTCGATGAGTTACCTTATTATTTGTGCCTTTTAATTATTTATATAAATTACATAATTTAAGTAATTTAAGTAAAATATCCTTTTATATTTGTGGATATATATTTTATGTTTCTTCATTTCATCCATATTATTCATGTATTTTAATTTAGGACTATGGGAGTGGGGGTATTAAATCTGAACTTTCCAAAGTCCAACACTTTTGCATTGTTTGTAATGCTGGATTGGGATTAGTATATCTGACCCTCCACAGTCCATTTCTTTTCTTTACTGTTGTTTTCGGTTGGAGTGAGAATAGTAAATTTGACCCCTCCCAAGTCAAACTATTTCACTACTGTTGTTCACATAGGAGTGGGAATTATAACTTTAACTTCTCAAAATCCATCACCTTTCCCACTATTACTCTGGTTGACGTGGTAGTAGTCAATGTGACCCGTCCAAAGTCCAACACTTTCCCTGCTATTGCTCAAATTGGAGTGAGAATGGTAAATATCATGTAACCAGAACTTTCCATACTATTGCTTATGTTCGAATGACAATAGTAAATCTCTCCCTTCCAGAGTCCAGCAATTTCCTTAGTGATGCTCAGGTTGGAATGAGAATAGTAACTGTGAAGTCCAAATCTGTCCCTACTGTTGCTTATGTTGAAGTGGGAATAATAAATGGGATCCTTCCGAAGTCCAACACTTTCCTTATTGTTTGGCGGGTTGGAGTGTGAGTAGTGCATTTTACCCCGTCAAGTCTAATGTTTTTATTTTTGTACATGTAATTTAGTGATTTCGTTTTAAAATGTACTTTCATTTCAAATATGTCATATATATTTTTAGGAGTAATATTATTTTTTTTAATTGTTTTTAAACTAATATTTTATTTTATATGATTTTTAAATATTTAATATCTAGTATGTGTAAAGATGAATGAATTAATATTAATATGTTATCTTAACATTTATGCTTATTTAAAAGTCTAATTATAATTTTATAGTTTATTGGCATTTATTTTAATGTATGTAATTGTAGTTTATGTATATAACATATATCTATACATTTTTGATATATGTATAGTTTTTAAATGCATTGTTATTTGTAAACTTAATATATATTTTAATCTTAATATGGTATTTAATAGTTAAAATTCAATATATTTACCTATTTTATGATGATTTTATGGTCTCCTGTATATTTACAGTCAATATTTTTTTAGTTTACATGAAAAGTATTTAAAGTGCATTTTTTGCCGTCAATATTTTTTGGGTGATATTTTTGGCAGCAATAATCCTCTTAGCGATATTTTTTCATACAAGCAACTACTGCATAATAATTTGTAGAAATGACTTATCAGTTGATGGCAGGATGTTTGCATTGAAATTGAACTTGCTCAAATATGAACACAAACCACTCACCCTTCTAATTTGCACATGAAATTTGTCTGTCGTTTTTTTAATTGAAAAATAATTGTTTTAATATTTTGCTATAAAGATCATGGATTTGTATTGCCAAGACTAACATATTCTTTTTCAACTGAATTTGTATTGGTTTTATTTATTCACAGAAAGGTTTACTTATCTTCCCATCTTAAGTTCCTCATAGTTAGAATATAGTAATATCATATTTTAGTATTTAGTACACTTAACTCTTTGAATAATTAACAATTCAGTTTCTCTGCTACAATTTTCCTCTCTTTCCTCCCCACTGCCCATGATTCCATTGGAGAGCTAAGATGTATTACTCTTTGCAGGTCCTAAATGCCTGTCATCTGGTCAAGGTCTGCTAAACTGATAGCTGTTGGATGAGTTTCTTGTATCAAAATCATTTAGCACCCATAGTTGGGAGGCAATTGGTGGGAAGGTTCATTAGTTTGCAGTTAAGTCCGCTTAGTGCTTAGGTAATGTCAAATAGGGTGTGGAGCTGTGGGCGGTATAGTCTAGGTTGTAAGGGGGCCTCCATTTGTCCCTCTAAGTAGGCTCTTCCACTACGCATGCAGGGATCTCTGTGATCACTACTTCTTGTTGACTGGAATCTGTAAACCAATGAGCCTCAGCTGTCTGAAAATGTTTTTCCCCACATACTTCTAACGTGCAGCTTCCACCTTAAAGGTATCTTGGCCCCTTACTCTTAGAAGATAACTCTAGAACTTTAGGAACAATTTGAGTCAGTTTATACAGGGGAATAGGCAGGGTTTAAGTGCTTTCCAAATTAAAGCAGGTCCTGACTGTCTCTAAATGGCCTGGAAGAATATTCCAGGGTTGAGAGATCCTACCTGAGAATGCTCGACTCCTCGGTCTACCCTTATGAAATATAGAAATGCATAGAAGATTTCTAGTAAAGGAACAAAGATCGCTTGAAGGTATACAATGTTTGAGTTTCCTTTGCAGGAAAATAGGTTTTTTAAATGAATTGCTCTAAAACCTTTACTTAGTGATATAAAGGCAATAAGGGGCTTGATAATATGCCCTTTTGAATTCCCATACAAGCCCATGTTCTGGTGAGAACCTGGGCTTCCATGGGAATTCAGAAGGGCATATTATCAAGCCCATCATCACAACTTTAGCAGCACTTTCCTGCCGCTAAAGCAGCAATAATTTTAATGCTGTTAAATATCTAGAGGAAGATGAGAATCTTGGCTTATTCTGTGCCTTCTTCGCAGCTGCTGCTTCTACTCGCTGAGCCTTTTCATTAGGCATTCTGGTGCATCTAAAAAAAGGGCATTACAGTAATCAAGTCTGCTTAGAATGGTGCACTGTACTGCCAGTACCCCGTACTGTAAAAAAGGCAACATTTTCCTGTAAAAAGGAAACGTTTCCTTCAGTTGCAGAGCAATGCACATTGCTGCTGTCTTGCTGACATGAGTCTCCAGATATAGGTTATTATTTAAAACTAAACTGCGGACCTTAACTGATGTTTTCAGGCTCCTGCTGTTTGCTCACGGCCAACAATTGGATAGAAGTTCACTAGAAGGTTTGCTTCCTGAGCAACAGAGAATTGGGCTTAGGGTTGAGCCCTGGGCCACTCAGAATTCTACTGTTCTAAACTTAATGTGAAAAGGGAGGAGTGATATCTCCTGAGTTCTTTCTATCTTTTATTCACTCAAAGACATGTCCAGCCATCCTGATATTTCCTAATCTGGGCAGTAATATCTTATGATTAACTACCTCAAAAGCAGCTGATAGATCAAGTAATATCCAAGCCACCATTTGACATCTGTCCACTACTATCCACTGCTTATTTAGGGCAAGAATCAAAGGAGATTTGATTGATTACAGCTCTTTAGTAGTGACTGATACAAATCATCTCCTAGCACTTTCCAAATGTTGGGCAATCAAGGGCCTAGTAAAGAACCCAATGGAATTGACGCTTGTGTTGTCTTAAGAACTTCTTAACCCATCAATTCAAAGGAATCCAATTTACTAGTGCATGTAGCAGCAATATGGCCCAAGGTCGCCTCCTCCTTCAATGAGTGGCAGGGCATTATTCTAGTTGATTTTATGTGTAAAATAATGTTCCTGATCTTTTTTTCTCAAAAAAGTTAGATAAGTCATCACGGAGAGCTTGAGAGGGCATGACCACCTGTTTTGTACTATCCAGGTCAGATAGCTCCCAGGCAATGACAAATATCTTTGTTGGGCTATTTGATGCTTCGAAAATGGCGTAGCATCTTTAGCCATATGCACATCCTTTTTGTATCTGTTTTTGGCAGCCTTTAGTTGTAGTTTATCCTCCACTTATTAGAACCTTCGCCATTTCCTTACCAACTTTTTATCGGCAATTTTAGCCTCTTTTATTGTTTCTGTAATTTAAGGTGCAGAAGGTTTTAAATGGTTCTGACTCTCTTTCAGTGGTATTATATTATCCAAGGTCTCTATAATCCTCTCACGTACAGCTCTATATTTAACTTTGACTGCAGGCTTAGCATCAAAGCTTGTTTACAGATCAAATGTAATCCCGTTCTCTAAGCTACTCAATTTAGACCAAGCTCTACGTGGAGCTGTTTTGGTGGATTCATCGCGTGGGGCTCTATTTTTCAGCAACTTAATATGGAAGATCACCAGTGCATTATCTGTCCAGCTCAGGCTATTGACTGTAGTGGACTGGCACTTGAAACATAATAACCCATAATATTCTCCTGAAGGGATGTCCCAAACAGTAGAATCTTATCTTTAAAAAAAATTAGATCATCATACATACAGTTTGTAGTTGTTTTAAAATATAGGGTCATATTTTCAAGAATGGCTTTAAAATTATCGCCACTTTAGCGGCAGGAAAGTGCTGCTAAAGTTGTGATGATGGGCTTGATAATATGCCCTTCTGAATTCCCATGGAAGCCCAGGTTCTCACCAGAACATGGGCTTGTATGGGAATTCAAAAGGGCATATTATCAAGCCCCTTATCGCCTCTTTAGCGGCAGTTTCCTGCCGCTAAAGTGGTGATAAGGTTATTGCCGTTCCTTGATAATATGGCCCATAGTTTTATTCTAAACTTTTTCTATCAATTTTTTATTTTACTCATGCACTTTGTTGCTTGACAATTCGCCCCATGTATTTTGCTTATTTGGTGATAGCCAGCATATCTTAGTGCCTCTTACGGATTTGATATCAGTTTGCCGGGTGCCATAATGACCCTTATGGCGTCACTTAGGGCTTTCTTTGAGGTTTTTGCCTTACTGGCACCCTGTTTTAGTATACAGATATTTAATTTTATTTGGGGTACTCTATTAGATCCATCAACCACTTGTACTAAAGAATGTAATCTGGACTTGAACAAGTCTACTCAACCGTATTGCAGAAAATTGAGTCTTGAATTAATTGTGTGCCTTTCTTGTATTTGTTTGCATCTGCTTTTATGGTTGTTGAAACTGAACTAAAGATGATGATAATGATGATATCATCCGAGGAGATATGATCTTCCGATGCAAAAATAAGATCCAATGTATGTCCACCCTAATAAGTGAGTCCGAGAACTAACTGCTGTAGTCCAAATATTTAGCATGAACCTCGAAGGTCTATAAAATATTGCACCATCTTGTCCTCCACTCACATATAAAAATCTCCCAGAGTAAAGAAATTGGAGTGTGAGAGGGCCGAATTTTAAATGTATTCAGAGAAGGATTGTGCGAAAGAGCCTGACGGGCCCGGTGGGTAGTAACATAGGATTCCGGAAAACAGACTACTCTTTTTCGCTCCGTAGAAGACATCTAAAATCTCAGCGCCCTCAAACTTTTCTAAGTGCAAAGTGATAAAATTCCAATGATCCTTAAATGTGGCTACCCCACCCACCTTTTACTCTCCCTGGGTCAATGCAAGACCTTACAGCACTGACTCATTGTCAGTGAAGTTGCCTCCCCTCCCTCGCAGCACCACCATCAATTGAGGCCTGCCCTTGCACTTGCACTCTTGTGTGTGCTGGTGTTCGAGGCACTCCTCCAGCCACAGGATCACCTGTGCCGCATCCCTGGTGGTCCAGGGACCCCTGTTCTCCTTTGCCTCGCTCTGCTTTCCTTACCATTTTTTTTAATCGTTTTTTGAGCTCCCTCTGTCTTTTTCTGTTCTCCACTTTTTCTGCCTTCTCTAATTTTTCCACTTATTTCCTCATTTCCCTCAACCTCCTCTGTGGTCCAGTGGACCTCTGTTCTCCTTTGTCCCGCTCCGCTGTCCGGTCTGTTTTTCACCCTTTTTCAAATCGTTTCTGCACTTTTCTACTTTCTGTGCTTTCCCTGCTCTCTGCCTTATTTCACTCTTTTTCTCCTTTTTTCCCCTCTTATTCCTCTTTTCCTGCCCGTTTTTCTCCAGGCCTGCTGCCCCCGTGGGCCTCCCAGCACGACCAGTGCAACCAATCCTGCTCCCCTCCCGGTCCCGCCTCCCAGCTGTCCAGACCTCCCCGACCCCTACTAAATGGCAGACGCGCTTCTGGCGCCCCAAAGGTGCACCTAAGTCAAGCCTGTCTGCCCCGGTCCGTCACCTGACCGTGAACAGTGCCAGGAACGCTGTATCTCCACACCACAAACGCTATGACCCGGCAGCATTCCACGTCCTCAACCGAGGCTGCAGCAACAGTTGCAAGCTAGCGTCACTGGCCACACCCACGGACCCTTCAGGTGTAACCACTGCTGGCACACCTGCAGTACCACCAAGACCACGGATCCAGCGCAACCCCCCGCAAGAAGACACCAGAACCAAAGACCCTATAGTGCATTCTCCTCAAAGTCCGATCCCTCCACAAACACGCCACCAGAATCTGGGACCTCCTCGACAGCACCAGTGTTCATAGTGTTCATCACCGAAACACGGACCAACACCTCCTCAGAACCGGACCTCGCCATCCCCCAAGGATACAGCAAGGACCGCTCCAAGCACCCGGGGAGAGGAATCGCCATCGGCCGCAAATCCATTTTTTGCCTGAGCACACTCTCAAACGAGCCCACAGACCTGATGGAACACCTTTGCTTCAAGATACTGGCCAGCCCCTCCACCACCCTCTGAGTAACCATCAACTTCAGACCCCCTGGACACCACAGACCTTTTGCCGAATTCATCACGAACATCATCTCCCCGCAGGCCATCACATCCACCAACTACACTCTGCTGGGAGACCTCAACTTCCACCTCGACAACCAACGGAACCCCATCACCACATCCCTCCTGGACAACCTCCACAACATCGGACTCCGCCAGATCGTGATCAAACCTCGCACTCAGCAGGACACACCCTCGACCCCCCTCACAACAAGAAACTCCATCACCTTCAGTCACATCACCGAACTCCCATGGACCGACCATCGATGCGTCCACTTCACCTTCAGAACACCCACCATCTACAGACACCAGCACCTGCTCCCATGAAGAAATTGGACTAGAGTCACCGACCACCAGCTAACCTCATCACTCAGCAACTCCACCCCGACCATCATGGAAAACGATGACTCCAACGCCGCACCCCGAACCTTGCACAGATGGATCACCAACAGCGCCAACACCTTAGCCCTCCTCAAGGAAAATAACAACACCCACACCAAGAAAGGTAGATGATTTACCACCAGGCTTCGAGATTCCAGCCGCATTTGCCGACCGGAGGAACACCAAATCCACAGAAGCCCACAAAAACTTCAGAGCCACCACCAAAGTCCACCACCAACTCATCAGAAAAACGAGGAAAAAAGTGATCGAAGATCGAATCTCCACCCACGGACACCACATCAAAGAACTCTTTAACATCATCAAGGAGTTTGCCCAACCTACCAGTGAGTTCACCGACATCCCACCCTCACAAGACCTCTGTGACAAACTTAGCACCTTTTTCTACCACAAAATCAAGAGCATCTACGACCACTTCGATGAAGACAACCAAAACACTGAACCCTCACCAACCACCCTGACACCAAGAAGCCAACGGTCAACAACTGGACAGCCATCACCACTGAATACACGCTGAAGACGATGAGCTCAATCCACTCTGGGCCCCCACGGACCCCTGCCATCACCACATTTTCAGCAGAGCCGCTGACACCATTGCACACATGCTCCGCCACACCATCAACCGCTCCCTGGACACCGCATCGCTCCCTGACGACTGGAAACACGCAGAGATCAACCCCCATCTCAAGAAACCCTTGGTGGACCCCACCGACCTCAAAATCTACAGACCCATCCACCACGCTTCCCTGCTCCCCAAGTGAAAGTCATTGAGAAAGCCATCAACAGCCAACTCGACAAATTCTTCGAAGAGCACAACATCCTTGACTCCTCCCAATCCGGCTTCAGAAAAAAACACAGCACGGAAACCGCCCTCCTCACCGCAACAGACAACATCTGCACCCTACTGGACAAAGGAGAAACAGCAGCCCTCATCCTCCTCGACCTCTCAGCGGCGTTCGACACAGTCTCCCACTGCACCCTAATATGCAGACTCCATGACACAGGGATTCAAGACAAGGCGACAAGGGGATCTGCTCCTTCCTCTTCGGCAGAACGCAGCGGGTCAGACTCCCCTCTTTCCTCTTGGACCCCACACCAACCATCTGCGTAGTCCCCCAGTGGTCATCCCTCAGCCATATGCTCTTCAACGTCTACATGTCTCCGCTCGCCCCTATCGTCAGAACCTACGGACTCAACATTGTGTCATACTCAGATGACACCCAACTCATCCTCTCCTTAACCAACTAACCCAACACCGCCAGACCCAATTTTTCGAGAAGGCATGGAAGCTGTCGCAAAATGGATGAAAACCAGCGGGCTTCAACTAAACACCAACAAAACAGAAGCACTCATCATGGGCCCACACCCCGATGCCTAGAACAACACCTGGTGGCACCCCCACCCTCGGAAGTCAGCCCATCCCACGGACCACGCAGGCATGCAACCTGGGAATCATCCTGGACTCCAAACTCAAAATGCACCGCCATATCAACTCCGTCTTGTCCTCCTGCTTTACACCCTCTGCCTCCTATGCAAGACCTTCAAATGGATCCCTGTCAAACACAGAAAGACCGTCACTCATGCCCTGGTCACCAGAAGACTCAACTACCGCAACGCACTCTACACCGGAATAAACAAAAACCTCACACGCAAGCTACAGAACATCCAAACGCCGTTGCACGACTGGTCCTCAACCTGTCAAGACACTGCCACATCTCCAAGCAACTGCGCACACTCCACTGGCTCCCCATCAACGCTTGAGTCACCTTCAAGATGTTCACCCATGCTCACAAGGCCCTCCACAACACGGGACCAGCATACCTGAACAGCCAACTCAAATTCAACGCACCCCAAAGCGCCTTACAATCAGCCCAGCTCTCATACACCATGGTCTCTCGGAACAGAAAGACCAGATCAGGCAGCCTCTCCTTCTCCTTCTCCTTCTGCGCGCAAGAGCCTGTAACGCCCTCCCTCTCCACCTCAGACAAACAACGTCTCTCCCATCTCCCATCTTCACAAGAAACCTCAAAACCTGGCTGTTCGACAGACCCCCTCCTTCATGGACCGGAACCTGGGAAACCCCCTTCCCCAGCACCTTGAGACCCTCATGGGTGAGTAGTAGCACTTAACAAACGCATGATTGATTGATTGATTGATTGATTGGAACAGGCTATGACAAATTCAGCATTTGAGTCTTGTGAGGCCCACGTTTCAGTAAGAAATAAGGTGTTCCAGCCATTAGCCTCCAAAAACATGTTAATCTCTATTGCATTTGTCACTACTGACCATGCGTTCATAAGCCCACATCTGAACTTATATGGCCTCTCCTTGGAGCCGTACGAGGAACTAATGGGTCCCATCTCCATTTTAGTTACTCACCCTCTCAGTTTATTATTAATATAGTTTCATTCTATATGTATTAGTGGGTCCCTTGAGTGGTTAATTTTTTTCCCTCTCTTCGAGATCTCATTGCCCAGTTGGCTTGAAAATGCAGCTGGCAGCATGGCTGGCGCTCCACACAGTCAGCTTGTGGACAGGTGTGGATGGGCTTGCCTTTGGTGCAACTTCAGAGTGCTCGCTGTGCGGACACCCAAGGGTCCTCTTAAATGGATTTTTCTCAATTAAAACTCAGGCCCACTAATCAAAATGGTGGCCAGCAAGTGTCTCAAGACGCAAGCCACCAAATAGTATTGTAGATTGCCTTGCCTCAATAATTTCCCCAACTCCTGTATGAAAAACCAATCTCAATCCAAGTTCATTGAATACTATTTATAGCAGTTTTCAAAACTCGCACCAAATTACTGCAAAGCATCTCCTGGTAACAATCTTCTAACAAGGCAGGTGAAGTCATGCCAGAGTCCAATTGACTTTCCTTAATTAAAACCCTACACTGCTAACAAAAATGGAGGCCATACATCTAGGGCTGGGGTTGTAGGAAGCATCCCAAATAAATGAGAGCGGCTCTTTATTCACCACGAGGGAATGGAGAACTAAATTACTTGAAGTAAAAACAGAGTTTTCCCTTTTGGTTGTAAATTTTCAAGGCACCCTTCATGCACCCAAGTCTACTCAGATCAGTATAAAGGACTTTCACATTCATACATGAAACATTTAGAAAGAACAAACGTGATAATTTCAAACATGTATACACAAGTATCACCTGTTTTATTATAAAGTTAAAAAGCATTTAAAAAAACATTTCATCACATATGGGTAATAGTACACAATTAAAAACAATGCAGTACCTAATATAAAATGTGAGCAATACAATTGGAGAAGAACAACAAAAAGACAATTAAATCTGTCTTGAAGATGTTAATCAAGAAATTCTGTAGTACAACATAAGGAAAAATCTGTCCATACCGAACTCCATGCTGAATTTTTGGTACAATATGCTAGGTCAGGAGTCATCCCCATAGGCCTTCAGGGTCATAATGAACCAGGGCTGTTCACTGAAAATAAAAAATTCAATGAACTTTGGACCCATATTGCAAATAGATGCAGTAGGGATTGGATCCTTATGTTTATCGAAACAGCCCAACAAATGGTCGGTATTGAAAAACAAGAAATAGAGAAACTTGAAAATGCTCTAAAAGATATGACAGCTGTAGATGATGCCAAGATAGGATTAGATGAACTTAATCAAGAAGTGGATGGTTATAAAGAATATTTAATAAACAGAAAAAACATTAAACTAAAAAAAGATCTTAATAAATTCAGTGTAGAATTGGTATATCCCTATTTAAAAGATGATTATTTTCAACAACCAAGAAATTAGAGATCTTTTGATCAAAGGCCCATTTGTAGAAGAGGAGGTAAGAAAGGAGTTACATTCTCCGACACATCGGGGTCTAGTAGTGAGGACGAGGGAGCTGCGAATAGCGAGAATGGGGGACAGATAGAAGGTTACAATGGACCTCAACATCAACCACCTAATACTTCTAATATTTTTTTAGACAATCGCCCAAAGAGAGGAATGAGGAGAGATCGAACACCATACCAACAGAAAGGCCAATATCAGAGATATCAACAACAAAATTAACAAGCAGGACAGAGTGGGAATTATCAGCAGAACCAAGCACCTCAGGATTATCCAAATACACGGAGCCGGAGGTATCAGAGATAGATAACTCTAAAAATGACAATTTCCCTATCATCAATCTTTCCTCATATTCTTTAAATAGCATTGAATTAGAAGTTTTAGGAAGAGGTTTCACCTTTGCTCCCACAGCAAATGTGAATACATTTAGCTTGGAGAAAGACCTTAAGGCGTTTTTCCGAAAAATAAGGTTGAGGGATTTTTTTGAAAATAGAGAATATACCCCAACACAAAACATTTCAGGGTTTAATGAGAAGTCTACTTTTACCCCAACCTTGGCACAAGTTGAAAGAAACATTGAAACATTTGAGAAAGTAGTAGAATCTAAAATAAGGACAATTATTAGCAAGGCACATCCAGACACTAGCAATATGTCCAAAGAAGCCAGAAAAGCGATGATGGGTCTGAAAAATAACCTTGCACTAACTATAAAACCGTCCGACAAGGGCAGTGGAGTGGTAGTATTCAGCACCGAGGATTATGATAGGAGGATGTTAAAGCTTTTAGAGGTAAAAGAACATTATGCAAGAGTTCTCCGGTCTAAGTTACAAGATTTAAAAAGGACAGTATTCGAAACTATCTCCAATGCAGCCACAGAAGGCTGGATTTGTCAGGCGGAAGAAAAATTTCTTTGTAATAATAATGCTAGATTGCCTGCAATTCATGGTCTCCCAAAGATTCATAAGAGCACACCGGAACCACCCATGAGACCAATAGTTAGTTGTATTGGCTCTTTATTAGAACCTCTTAGCCAATATGCTGACACCTTTTTAAAACCACTTGTGACCCAACAACAGTCCTATGTCAGGGATTCTGCTCATATCATATCTATGCTTGAAGGAATGCCTTACAATTCCAGTAAACAGATCCTAGTTACCCTCGATAAAGAGGCGTTGTATACGAACATACCCCAAGACCACACCGTTGAGGTTATTCAGGAAATTCTTGAAACCGCAGACCTTGGGGGAGCCAATAAAACATTCATAGTACAATGTATTAAATTGGTTCTTAAAAACAATATGATCCTATTCAAGGATGAGCTTTTTATTCAGCGCAAGGGCACCAGTATGGGAGCCATTTGTGCCCCAAGTCTGGCTTGTCTATATGTTGCCAGATTTGAGGAGAGGCATGTCTTCAATGAGGCGGCGCCATTTTTGAAAACATCCTTTTGTGGCGCCGCTTCATTGACGATATCTTCTTCATTTGGGAAGGAGATGTTGAAACACTAGAACAATTCTTAGAGTGGTTGAACCTAGGGAATACTAATCTTAGGTTCACAGCAGAATATGATGCCAACAGAGTGCACTTTTTAGACATCATTATTAAAAATGTTAATGATGTATTGGAGGTTGAACTATATACAAAACCGACAGATAAAAAACCCTCCTCCACTACAGAAGCTATCATCCCAAATCCCAGCGGGATAACATACCGTTTGGACAATTCCTCCGCTTGAGGTGGAATAGTACCAATACATTAGATTTTTTAAAGCACTCTGAAACACTAAAAAAGAAATTGCTTGATAGGGGATACCCAAAGAAACTGATCAAGCACTCTTGCAAACGTGCACATTTTACAATCCAGAGACCATGTTACATCCTGATCCCGCTCAAAAAGCAGCGAAGTTGGACAAAGATTCCAAGTTGGTCTTTGTGAGCCAATTTTCCAATATCAGTAATAAGCTAAAGAATGTGATTTATTCTAACTGGAACATTCTCAATGATGGAAGAGAGACCAAAATCCCTAAGCCTATTTGTGCCTTTACGATTCAGAAAAGGGGGGTGGTGATGAACAGAGTGTCTGAATAAAGCAGACCGCTCCTACCCAGTCCAAAGATCAAGGCTTGATCCATCACCGTTATTTATCTCACTGCCCCATCCCAGCTTAGAACCTG
Organism: Lissotriton vulgaris; assembly: GCF_964263255.1. Lineage (NCBI taxonomy): Eukaryota > Metazoa > Chordata > Amphibia > Caudata > Salamandridae > Lissotriton > Lissotriton vulgaris. The sequence continues at coordinate 1,123,089,375 of NC_141687.1, forward strand.
GCTATATGCAAATCAGTCTGTCCCTGGCCCAGTGCATCATGGGAACAGGGCAGACTAAACTACCAAGCCAATTCTTCACCAGAAAGGAGACAAGCTACCGGGGACCGGTTTCTCGCATTTCAGCCGTCTTCGGCCCGGCTTGCTTGAATCCTGATGGAGCAGTGAGAAAGGGACTCATGTCTGAGTATACCCTGCCACACCTATAGTGGCCAAGAACGATTCAGAAAAGGGGGTGGTGATGAACAGAGTGTCTGAATAAAGCAGACCACTCTTACCCAGTCCAAAGATCAAGGCTTGTAAATGTATGTGAATTTATATAGCGCACTACTTACCCGGAGGGTCCCAAGGCGCTTCGACCGCTGCGAAACCCTTCCTGGCTTCCCTGAGAGATGGTCCCTTAATGGGTATCTCCAGGGTGAGACCAGGCATCCCCGGCGGTCTGGTGGGGCCGTTAGTGAAGATGAGGCAAGCTAATGCCCAGAGTTGCCGAGTGTGATCGCTGATCAGAGTGGGCACCGAGGCAAGAGAATTGTCGAGTCCGCTGACCCTGGTCCAGAAACCTGCCGCGCCGGGAATTGAACCCTGGTCCCGGGCCGTCCTCTGCTCTCGGGTCTGCCGCCTCTAACCAGTGAGCCACACTACCTCACTGGGCCAGGGTCAGACTAATTTGCATATAGCCAAGTTCTGAGCTGGGATGGTGCAGTGAGCTAAAAAACGGTGATGGATCAAGCCCTGATCTTTGGACTGGGTAAGAGTGGTCTGCTTAATTCAGACACTCTGTTCATCACCACCCCCTTTTCTGAATCGTTTTTGTCCACCATAAGCGTGGAAGGGTATACTCAGATGTGAGTCCCTTGCTCATTGCACCATCAGGATTCAAGCAAACCGGGCCGAAGACGGCTGAAATGCCAGAAACCGGTCCCCGGAAGCTTGTTTCCTTCCCAGTATAAGAATTGGCTTGGTAGTTTGGTCTGCCCTGTTCCCATGATGCACTGGGCCAGGGTCAGACTAATTTGCATATAGCCAAGTTCTGAGCTGGGATGGTGCAGTGAGCTAAAAAACGGTGATGGATCAAGCCCTGATCTTTGGACTGGGTAAGAGTGGTCTGCTTAATTCAGACACTCTGTTCATCACCACCCCCTTTTCTGAATCGTTTTTGTCCACCATAAGCGTGGAAGGGTATACTCAGATGTGAGTCCCTTGCTCATTGCACCATCAGGATTCAAGCAAACCGGGCCGAAGACGGCTGAAATGCCAGAAACCGGTCCCCGGAAGCTTGTTTCCTTCCCAGTATAAGAATTGGCTTGGTAGTTTGGTCTGCCCTGTTCCCATGATGCACTGGGCCAGGGTCAGACTAATTTGCATATAGCCAAGTTCTGAGCTGGGATGGTGCAGTGAGCTAAAAAACGGTGATGGATCAAGCCCTGATCTTTGGACTGGGTAAGAGTGGTCTGCTTAATTCAGACACTCTGTTCATCACCACCCCCTTTTCTGAATCGTTTTTGTCCACCATAAGCGTGGAAGGGTATACTCAGATGTGAGTCCCTTGCTCATTGCACCATCAGGATTCAAGCAAACCGGGCCGAAGACGGCTGAAATGCCAGAAACCGGTCCCCGGAAGCTTGTTTCCTTCCCAGTATAAGAATTGGCTTGGTAGTTTGGTCTGCCCTGTTCCCATGATGCACTGGGCCAGGGTCAGACTAATTTGCATATAGCCAAGTTCTGAGCTGGGATGGTGCAGTGAGCTAAAAAACGGTGATGGATCAAGCCCTGATCTTTGGACTGGGTAAGAGTGGTCTGCTTAATTCAGACACTCTGTTCATCACCACCCCCTTTTCTGAATCGTTTTTGTCCACCATAAGCGTGGAAGGGTATACTCAGATGTGAGTCCCTTGCTCATTGCACCATCAGGATTCAAGCAAACCGGGCCGAAGACGGCTGAAATGCCAGAAACCGGTCCCCGGAAGCTTGTTTCCTTCCCAGTATAAGAATTGGCTTGGTAGTTTGGTCTGCCCTGTTCCCATGATGCACTGGGCCAGGGTCAGACTAATTTGCATATAGCCAAGTTCTGAGCTGGGATGGTGCAGTGAGCTAAAAAATGGTGATGGATCAAGCCCTGATCTTTGGACTGGGTAAGAGTGGTCTGCTTAATTCAGACACTCTGTTCATCACTACCCCCTTTTCTGAATCGTTATTTGTGCCTTTAGACGCAATGATAATCTATGTAAAAATCTGGTCCATACATACAGGGAAGACAGCGACAAAACCCAAAGAACCTTCTCAGGTAACAAAGCTGTGGGTAACCACAAATGTGGAACTTGTTCTGTTTGTGAAAATTGTAATGTAACAAAGACAGTGACGCATAATAGTTTCATGATGACCTCCAAAACACTAAATAACTGCCGCAGCAGCAACGTTGTGTATCTGATTCTCTGCCCTTGCGGCTTAGCATATGTGGGCGGAACGGGTCGTGAGTTGAGACTCCGCCTTTTGGAACACAAATCAGCCTTCAAGACGGGCAAAATGAACACCCCGTTAGTTGAGCATTTCACTAACTTTAACCACAAATATACAGAATTTACGTGGTTCATCATGGAAAAAATCACTACCTCTAAAAGAGGTGGGAATGTTGAAACTAAAAGTAAAAATAGAGAACAGTGGTATATTTAAAAATTAAACACAATAAATAAGGGACTGAACAATAAAGAGGATTGGATGAGAATCATAATATTAATTATGTGATAGGAACTTGTATAATTGCTGCTCATGAATCATAGATAATGAAAATAATAAACATTGGTATTGTGTCCAAAGAGATGTGTGGCACATATCATATATAACAGGGAGCCTTGTTTGTATTTTAAAATAGTCACATCAGGTAGTACACTAAGCATTTAGAATTATGATGAACTCATGACAAATCAAGTATAATTAATAGTAGAGAAACATAGAAGAATATGATACCTAGGATACCTAGTACGACACCTATTATGAATTTATTCATATGATAAACCCAGTATAACAAAAGGTTGAGAAACATATAAGGAAGTAAGCCTTGTAATTAACATCGAGTCACGAATTTACAAATGGTCAGTACAGAGAGACATTAATAGTAAAATAGATCAATATTAAAAAATTCTTTTCTCCCTGTTCAAATAATATATTTCACAATTATAGCGGTAAATAGACACTTCGATTGAATACCGTTTTATTTCTTCATGTCGCCATGTGGGCGTAAATCATGGACAAATAGGATTCACGGTAGTTGCAGTAAAGTGTGCACACACATACATATAAAGTTTTGATTGAAGGTCGCAATTTTGTAGATATATATATATATATATATACATAAAGCACTGTTGAAGGGTGTTTCTTTAAAAAAATTGAGGGTCGTCCCGCCCTATGTACATCATCATGTCCCGAGGTTAAATAGGAATATGTCAACAGCGTAGTCCTTTTTCTATTATCCGGACCCGCTGTTACACGAACGCGCCGGAAGAGGTTCCTCCCCCGGGAAGAGTGCCGCTGGACACTTCAGGTATGCTCTACCTTGAATATCACGAAACGGGTAGTTCTTTTAAAAAGCGAGGAAAGTAATATTAGTAGTTAATGTAGTTGAATTCCGTATACTAAAAGGTGGTCATGTGTATATACCAACAATAATTTGGCAATGGATATATACAACTCGACTTCAGCGGGTGGACGAAACAGCAAATTTGAATCAGAATGTGCTGAAATTGAAGTACACAATAATTTTACCATAGAGGGCTTTATGCAAAAGGCCACTATAAAGTAAGATCTATACTACAGCACGAGGGAATAGCAATATAGGGATTGCATTACGATAACGGTTAATAATAGTGAACCACTATAAGGAAAACGAGTTTTTAAACAACATCTTTTCCCTTCTCCCGTTCACATCCACGGCAGCCGCGAGCATTGATCCACCGGGATACATTAACTAAAATTAAAGAACGGAGGATTTATTCACGAGTGCTTCAACCAGGTGAGACTTCATGCATAAAAATGAAGGAGGGGGATAATGTGGACAATTAGAGTTAGTAACGACAATCTCTACTTGTCATAAACAGATATCAGGTGAACACCCATTAAGCCTGCATTAGGAGAGAAGACCTCGAACAGGAGACTTAAATATATCGTCTCAGGTATTATGAATGAATACATCCGAAAAACTTTCTTAATTTTATCTGGTCAGATGAATAATAAGAAATATACTTACTTTCAGGTCTTGATGTTGTTGACATCTGCATTTTAAGATATCCAGAAACCTACCGAACACATATGAGAAAATTTAAAGGTATTATCAGCTAAACCTTAAGTAAAAAATCCCAGGAGAGGCCGAGATTAAAAGAGTCTCAAACCGGTCGAAATGAACTATACTTAAGTTAAATATCAAAGTGTAACTAGTGAACCTTTTTTGTAAAGAGAACAAATTAAATATGAGTTGAAGACTGCTCTCCCTGAACACACCTTTGTTTTACTGAATTGTCTGAAAAGGAAGGAACTCCCAGTGGGTTGAGGGAATAGAAGTTAAAGTCCCAACTCAGAAACAACCTGAATATTAAAGAATAAATCAACTAATGGACAGGGTAGAACTAATGCTTTCAATGTTCTATCCCCACAGTGTATGAACTACCACTGTAAATAAGAAAAAGAATCCTAGAAAAAATACTTTGGGATCACCATGCATAGGCGCAGGTGAGGCTTGAAATATTTAAGAAAGAAAGAGTGATTGAGTGATTGGTGGAATGGAGTGAGTGGTTGGCCCGAAACATTTGAAAAGAAAAAATGAATAGTGATACCCAGGAGTAGTGACCATTTACAAATGGGGATAAATTGTTTTGCAACTTCCATCATGATGTTTATATTACTGTTAATCCTGTAAATAGAGTTTTGCACGTTCCCATGAGTCGCCAGAGCTCCAGCACGCGAGAAACGCCAGAACGCCCGAGACTCCTTCACGAGCAGGCAGCCACAGAACCAGGGCTGCCGGCCCCCTGTTCATTACATCTGAACCACACCGAGCGCAACGAGCCTCTACGAGCCATCTGAGCTCTGACCTCAGCCGAAAACCGCCGAGCCCACTGTGAGCCCTGTGACCTGAAGAACCCCGCAGCCTTCATCCCGCCCGGTCACTCCTCTGTACGGCATTCCAACTTCCCGCTTTGCAGGTGAGGTGGGTCCTGGTCTCTGATGGTGCGGCGGAGTGGGCTCGGCAAATTCAGTAAACCCATGACAGGACTGTGGGTGAGCGGCGAATAATTACCCCGTTCCCGCCCGGCTCCCGGTTCCTGGCTTCCTGTTACACTCCGCCATATTCAGCTGTTTTTCAGAGGCAGAGGCGTCCCGCGGTTTGGGGGCTGGGGGGGGGGGGTCCGAGGAGCCCGGGGGTCGGCGCCCAGCACAAAGAAGCAAAGAATTAAAGAATTAAAATTAAAAAAAAGCAAGGAGAAAAAGCGAAGTGATGCCACCGTCTCCTCTCCTCTCCACGTCAGTTGCCACCAGCTGAAAAGTTCCATCACTCATGTAGAGGCTCTTTGCCCCTGCCCCCCACTCTGGTCGCCGCAAGGAGAACACTTAGACCTCGGCATCACTGGAGGGGAGACTGACCTGATTACCTAGTCCTCATACTTTACCACCGCTCCCATTGCCCCCACCACATCGCGCCCAGCTGAATCGGGCAAGTCAATCAATTTGGTGAACCATGAGGACCAGAAACTCGAATTTAATACTACTACAGGAGAGGCCCCGCCCCCATAGATCAGCCAGGAGACAGAAGGCGAAGCTGTTCTACCCCCCAGGCACAGGGAGCTCCTACCTAGGCTTAGGGCCAGGGCTCCTGGACGGAGAATATACAGGCACAGCCGGAGCAACCGGAGCAACGCCCACGTCCCCGGGAGCGCCGGTAGAACTCTCAGTTCCGGGCCAAACAGCTTCACCACAGAGGACTCCTAAACCATCCGCATACAAGCCCTGCCCCAGCGTGAAAGACACTCCTAATGGCACTATAGGCAACAGAGATATAAGAGACTTTCTCATCCTCAAAGCATCCAAGTTAGTAGAACCCCATCGGATTCCAAATAGCCTACCCACCAATAGGGCAACAGAGGACGGGCAGCCTTCAAAACCTACAGTCTCCCGGGCACTTGGCATTCCTCTCTCACCAACAATAATCATGTATAAGGGCGGAAAACTCCCCAAATCAGCAGTATCGAACACAGCTTTATTTAGGCCTTCTCATGTAACTACCACAACCCCGACCCATCAACAACCGGAGGGCCCTCAGCTGTGCCCTTCTCCAAACGGAGAAACTACGATTGACGAGCTTGATAGCACACATGCTGTCAGAGAAGGAAGAACCTCTGCAAACGGAGTAATCATGCCCGACGTGCCTGATAGCATCTACGCCGCAATCGAAGGAGGAAATTTAAACTCACCTGGCTTATTACAAAAACAGCCCCCAAATTTGTCACGATGGAGCACCCCGGAACACGACAAAACGGTCCAGTCCCAATGTCCGCGAGCAGCTGCGCGGATAAGGGGGAGAAGACACCAGTGATTTTTAATCATCTATCACTGATCAATGAGACCCTCACTTCAATGACAGGCGCAGCCATAATGCACGCAGACAAGCTTGACGCACAAATCAACATCCTGCAAATTGTCGCAAGTCTGATAGCCGGGATAGATTCTAAATTAGACAATCTGAATTCACTGATTCGAAGAGCACAGGATAGAACAAACTTAAATCTAGAGTCTTGTGGTTGCAGTCAAATTCTGCACAGCCTAGAAAAACTACCAAACATCATGACCACATTAGTCGAGGATCTCAAGAACGAAGTAAGCAAGCATCAGAAACCGTTCGCACAGGACACCGTCCAGACATTTTGGAAAACAAAAGGTATAACTACACATCAAATTTGTAGCACGGAAACCAATAAAATCGAAAAAAAACCTTGTTCGGTGCCCCCAGCGACGTTCATTGAGAGCGGAACAAAAACAAACCACTTGCTACCTGCTCCATTCGGCATTGGCTACGTCCCGACACACAGACACATCGAGACCCAGAAAACGACCCAACTGCAAGCTATCACTAAAACTGCAGAAAAAAGGCGAAAGTCGCAGAAGCTCCGCCCATAACCAACTCAGCAATAGATCCGATGACGCCGGTTCAACTCGCAGTACTCCAGCACATTCCTGCTCTGAAAACAGAAAACCAAGTAACCGACTCGCAAGGACCAATCAATGAGGAAGTAAATCATGCCCCTTTAAGAGACTGCGATCTCTGCCCAATAAGCTTCCATCAACCTATTCAGACAAAGACCACATTGAGCAGAGTGACCCAAGTGTCACCAGATGCCCAAAAACCCATAGTGACCATCGCAATCACAGAAACTTCCCAGCGCCCTTCCAATGGGACTTTGGCCCCTATACTCGATTACACAGAGAATAGGCCATTTAACAACAAGCCGCTTAGCCCCTCACCCCGTGTGGTAGTAGCCCAGCAAACTACAAGGCCATCAATCCAGGCAACCCTTCACTGGCCCGGCATGGTTCAGACATTATTCGCGGGCACTCAGGCTAAGAAGCAGAAGGACGTGGTTTCTGTACTCCACTCAACTCAAATAACAACTCAGGACCGGAAAATAAGGCTGTATCCCGATTATGCCTCTCAGGGCAAGTGGGATATTCTTAACTGCAGCAACCTCCTGATACTCTGCGCAAATATCCCAGGGCTGGAAGGGATAAAAACAACAGATATTGAGACCATCTCCTTCCTTCCACCAGGCCCGGAGGAGAAAAATGAAACCACGGAGATAACTTTCATCAGCCCGTATATGGTGGAGACATTGAAGGGCCAACAAACGCTACTGGAAAACTGGGGCATAAAAATAGAGCAGCAACCAGTACAAAAATACCCCTCTATTTTAAAAGTTCATCATCCGCCCTGCTATTTGGAAAATCATGAACATCACGTCGGGGGGCAACCATGCTTGAACGCTTCCTCTGCCCACGCCCAAGATGCAGCGTCAATTCTTCAAGGGTCCAAGGGCTTCATGAACACATGCCTAATCAACGGCACCCCAATCAGGATTATTACAAACGTGAGCCAAGGAAATCGCTCATGCGTAACAAGGGGTTGCGCAACCAAGAACTGGTCCTGGCTGCCACTAGCATTAAACCCCCGCTCCTAAGAGGCACCTCCCTGAAGACACAGGTTATGCACACCAACGCATGTCCAACAAGCAGGTGAAATTTTTAAACAAAGCCGGAACCATAAAGACCCTGAAAATCATGACTTGGAACGTTGCAGGTTTCAAAAAGCTGATACATATTCAAGCTGCGGTGACTTTTCTGGGGCAGGCGGATATAATCTGTATACAAGAATCTTGGCTGATTAACCCACTTTCATTAAGAGGATACGCAGAATACAGCAAAGCAGCAACAAAGACCAACATATTTGGAAGACCATCAGGTGGGACATGCATCTACATAAAGCATTCGCTTAAACTAGAATTCATGAAAATAAACAACTTACCAAATACGTTATAGGCGGGTATTCTGAAAGGCCTCTACCCGTCACATGGAACAACTTCAATTCTAGTAATTAACATCTATCACAACCCGTACGGGCACACAGCAAACCCGCTCATGCTAATAAACCATCTAGAGTCTTTGTTGCTACAATTTCCGGCATTAGATTGCATTATCCTTGGTGACCTCAACATTCACAACATAGGGGTCTTGAGCATACAAAACCATCAGTCTGGTTCTACTAAGGCAATGAACGAACTATTAAAATCGTACAAACTGGCCACAGCACAATCAGTCCATATAAAGAACAATCCAGGGTTTTTTGTCGCCCCCCACGTATAACAACCAGACGACGATCGATTACATCATTTTAAGCGACAAATTGCAACCCCTAATGTCAGATTATACAGTCCACCCGCATAGTGACAGCGACCATGCCGCCCTAACAATCACTCTGAATCTGACAGCAGACATACGCCACAGGCTGCAGTGCATGGGGGCTGCTGACGGAGACAAACTGAGAAAGCTCCCCAGAAGAATTAAGTGGGGGCGTGCAGCGACCTCCAAATGTAATAATTGGATAAACTCGTGGGCGGGCTGGCCACCGAGTGAACAGAAGAAGGGCGCTATAATAACATGGGATGGCATCACTGGGACACTAGCGGGGATACTTCGAGAGGACTCAAACAGGACTCCCCATTGACACCCACCAGCTGCATTCGGATTCAACCGGGCAATCAAAAATAGTGCTAAACATTTGAATAAGAAACGAAAAGCTTTCCGTAAAAATGGCACAGCTTCAGATAAAAAACAACTACAAGAGGCTGTAAAAAGCCATTCCAAGAAAGTGTGGGCTGCAAAACGCGAATACTGCGATGGACAATGGCTGAAGACCTTTGACCTGCTAAGCCCCGGGAAAACTCAAGAGTTCTGGAGCTATTTAAGTAATCTTGGCCGAGGCATTATTCATAGAGAAAATTCCCTTGAGGCCTCAACCTGGGTAGCCCACGTAAAAGCTCTATACAAGGAAGACAAACCGGCCTCCCGGTCTAATAATGGACCGATAGTAAGAGACGAGCCATACTCCACCACTGATAAGAAGGCCTCGCCTTGTAAATTGCTAGTCTCAAAAATCCTAACAAAAAACAGGAAAAATGGCGCACCAGGCCCAAATGGTCTACCTGGTCAATTGTTTAAAGCGAACATCGAATTCTGGTCTGAAAATGTGTCCCACCTATATGACGAATGCTGGCTCTTGGGCGACATACCTGATTCCTGGAGAGGCTCGCTTTTACACCCAATCCATAAGAAGGGGCCCAAATAAGAACCGTCTAATTATAGACTGAAGGCCCTCTTGGACATCGAGGGAAAAGCCTATGCTAGTGCAATATTGACGGATCTCGCAGATTGGGTGTGCGAAGAAGGTCTTCTGCCTTTCTGCCAAACTGGCTTCAGACCCTGGTCTTCGACCGGGGATAACATCACTGCACTCTCCTATTTTGCCTATAAAGCTCGGTCGCGTAAAACCCTCCCTTTATTCCCCTGCTTCATCGATTACTCTGCCACTTTCGATGGGGTAGACCGTGCAATTTTATGGAGAAAGCTGGCACAATGGAACATCAATCCGACCCTGCTAAGAGCAATTCAGTCACTCTATCAAAAAACATGGGTTAGAATTAAACTCTCGAGTGATTCCGCATCTGAGAAGATCGACACGGACTGAGGTCTAAAGCAAGGGTGCGTGCTAGCGCCACTCTATTTAATCTGTATACAGCAGATATGGAGACAGCCTTGTTGGGGGCAGCCCTAGCAACCCCAAGGATTGGGGGGACCAAAATCCAGTTTATGCAGTACGCTGACGATCTGGTACTCCTGGACCACACTTAAAATAGGACTACAAAAGATGCTGACCACCCTGGCAACATACAACAACGAAAACAGGTTGGTGGCAAATTCCTCCAAGTCTAAAATAGTTATTTTTGGGCATCACCCGCATAAAAAACGAGCAAAATGGAAACTTGGTCATCTCTTCTTGGAAAGCACACAGCGATATACCTACCTGGGAGTCTGCTACCACGAGTCAGGTCTCTCTGGCGCCCAGTTAAAGAAAATCCAAGGCAAAGGGAAAACCATCACTTATGCACTCTGCAAACTACAAGCTTCCTTATATAGCCCATCTACAATGGCTATTCGAAGAGTCTTAAAGGCTAAACTAATGCCGGCCCTCAACTACGCTCAGCAAGCATACCCGGGCAAACTCAACAAGGAACTTGAAAAAATTCATTGCAGAGCATACAAGAGAATATTTCATCTACCGAAGTGCACTAGAAACACCCTTATCCGCCTGGAATTCTCACTCAACCAACAAAATCTGGAAGAGATGGCGGCCTTAAGCAAATACAATTACCTTGCTACAGCTGCAAAAGATAAGACACTTAAGGCAGTTTTGAAATATATCTTTATGGAACCGGGAATCCATGGTCAGCTACCCATACCGTGGCAAAAGCTCGCCTCAACTTGGCTACTGAGCTTTGGGACCCCGAACTAGTCAACTGCACGGCGATCAAAAACGCAATCAAGAAACAAGTTCGGGCTCGCTCCCGCGAATTGGACTTGGAGTCATTAGCGACAAGAGACCTGCACGAGACCCTATGCCTGCCGCACACTGTGTATAATCCCGAATACCATCTTACGCAGGCCGTGGGCCGCACAGCTCTCCATAAGATTCTAGTCTACAGACTACACCCTCTGCCCCTTAAAGAACTATATGCCGTTGATCGGGCAGAACTGGGTGCATTGGAATGCAGGCTCTGCTATTACAAACAAGAGTCCCATGCTCATCTGCTATTTTGCTGCCCGGCCCTGCGTGCAGCACGCAGTCTTTACCTTAGGCCCATCTTAAAACATGCGGGGACCCGCACCGCAAAGGAGGCGGTCTACCATTTATATACACTGGACACGGTAAAAAACATGTCCTCGTTTGGCAAGTTCATTCAAGAGACACGGTCTAAGTTGATGGCCACTCAGGGCTTAAATGAATAGAGACTTCGTTGAAGCATAGACTATTTTGCTAAACACATTTCCTGTTTTAACTTTTGTAATTTTTTATAAGTTTGTTTTAATGTAATGGTTTTGAGTAACCAAACAATAAAGTTATTCATTCATTCATACTGTTAATATATAGAGAGTAAAACTCCTTGTTCCATAGATATGGATGTGACCCCTCGCAACTTTTTTTGGGATACTTAAATATGGAGTTTAAAATAAAATGATTTGATAAGAGACTAACTAGTGGGAGGGCCCCACAAAATAGATATATTTGGTCATGGGAATTGGTGTATTGCAAATTGTAAAAATATAAGGAGAGCTATACTACACACGTTAAAAGTGATTTATTTTTAACCTAGGTGATGTAGTATTAAGGAGCAGTTTATTATATTGGTCCTGAAGAAGGTGGTTGTAAACCGATTATACCGCTGAAACGCGTCGACGCTCTGTTTACAGTTAAATCAAGAAGGGTCAACTTCAGTGAGGGCATTGGTCATTAAATCCAGCCTTATGTTGTACTACAGAATTTCTTGATTAACATCTTCAAGACAGATTTAATTGTCTTTTTGTTGTTCTTCTCCAATTGTATTGCTCACATTTTATATTATGTACTGTATTGTTTTTAATTGTGTACTATTACCCATATGTGAAGAAATGTTTTTTAAATGCTTTTTAACTTTATAATAAAACAGGTGATACTTGTTTATATATGTTTGAAATTATCACATTTTTTCTTTCTAAATGTTTCATGTATGAATGTGAAAGTCCTTTATACTGATCTGAGTAGACTTTCGTGCATGAAGGGTGCCTTGAAAATGTACAACCAAAAGGGAAAACTCTTTTACTTCAAGTTGTAGGAAGCATCCTGCCCTATGCCCTAACTGGGGGTAAGGTAAGCTCTGTGTAAAATTGAACAGAATTGAATGTAATGAAACTAGCCATTACAGGAGCCATTCTTGGGGTATACAAGGGCTTACTAAGACATATGTATATGAACATCATGTACAAGGTGTTCACGTATAAGTATGCATACATTGATTGCTAGGATTAGGAAACAACAGAATATTAACATTGTTGGTTATTTTGCAATTCTACAGAAGTCAAGTAGAAACTATATCTCATCTTCCATAATAGAGTACATAGTGGTGTAGCTTAATGAAGTTTTTCACACAACAGGAAAAAAGGCTATTTTGTATAAATAGTGTAGACCTACATACTATGTTTTAGGTTTCTGAAATTACTCACTACTTTCATGTATACATGGTTAGAGATGGAAAAGTGTGTTGCTCCTGTTGGATTCTGAGAACAAAGGTTAGTGTCCCTTGATACAATGGGACACATTGTACTTAAACTTAGATGTTGGCATTTCACACAATGTGGGCATTACAGTTATGTGGCAATAGCAACCATTTCATTAACAACCGTCTGGGCACTCACCATTCAGGTCCTATACATGCCATATTCTTGTTCAACTTTGGATATAAATTGTAGGCATTCATTCAATTAAGTACAGTATGTTACTTAATTTACTCAGGTGAGGCCAGTGTTTTCTCTTGCTGCTAGGGAGATTTGCCAATAGTTTAAAAAATGTTTTGGTTGAGTTAATTGTTGAAACTTTATGAGGGTTGTGTCAGTCATACTCAAAGTTGTGACAAAGTTGTGTTGCTTTTGACCCGCGTGACTTCACCTACTAAAACCATGAAGTTTTTACAGTGCCTACAGAGCACACGCCTTATATACTACACAGCTAACTCATCATAATAGAATTTTCATATTAATCTTGGGTGGGGTACAGATGGGTCTTTAGGTTTTTTCATTGCTTCTTTAGACTTGGGAAAAGTCAACTGCATACCCAACTAGCAGCTCAACCTTTTAATCATTAAGAACTCAATAAAATACCCTTGGCTTGAGTAATCGGAGTAAGTGTGCCAACAGTCCAAGTAACTGAGGAAGTCTTGGTACTGAGTACAACAGAAGTAGAGGTGTTGGGAACTTATTCCGAAATACACATAAAACAGCTCCACAACATACTCTGAAAGGCTCGAAAAGCTCTCTGATTAAGTGCAAGAAAGCATCTTTAAAGGGTGGTAAAGTATATGAACTGCCCGCCTTGCCTTCTGCTCGCGACTGAACTCCTGGACAGCAAAAAGAAATATCACCCAGAACTCAGCACAGCATCCCTTCCACGAAACATGCTCTTTCTTCACAGTGACATCTTTAAATTGACTATATCATTAAGATGTTGGAATGTCTCTGGTCCTGTGATGGCACTACAGTTACCATGGTGATAAAGTGGCCCTTTTTGTCTTCATTTACTACACTCTAGCAGAGTGGTCTGATTGGTTTCTAAGTATAAACTTGAAAATGCCGCAAAGAGACCTCTGCAAGGTATTTGGAGAAAAAGGGAAACCACAGATGTTGCAGGCTAGAATAGGAAAGCTGGATGTCAGTACTGACCCGAGGAAGAGGGGTTGTACTTTTGCTGGACAGAGTATAACAACAGGGTTCCAATGCTGGACAGAGGACACCTGGGTCTCTCTTCTGGACAGAGCCTCGGATCTGTGTTGGACTCCAAAACAGATATAAGGGGATATGTGCAAGGAAATGTCAGAGCGGGGTTCTGCACCAAATTTGGCAGTGCCACGCTCTGACATTTCAAAAACGTTGGGATGTGCCATATTTACAACAATATGGCGCAACCCTAGCACTGGCACTAAAATTAGCTTTCTAGCGCCATCAAATGCACCCTTGCACCATAGTGCAAGGGTGCCTGCATTGCAGGGAATATTTGTTTATGTGCAAGAAGGTGTCCCTTCCTGCACATAAACAATCAATAATGGTGATCTGTTACTTCTATGTGTGCTGAATTCTGCAGCACACATAGAAGTAGCAAATCGTCATTATTTAATGATTTTTTATGTGCAGGAACTGACATCTTTCTGCTAATAAACAATCCTTAATGGTGTTTTGTTTTTTCTATGTGCACTGTAGAATACAGCACACAAAGAAAAAGCAAAAACAAGGATAAATAAAAGGATTTCTTCTTGTTGCACCATTTTAATGCCTGCTATTGCATGGTGTCAGTTTTTGGCACTGCCTCGGATCCACACATCCATGTAAATCTGGGGCAGCGTCAAAATGCAATGGGTGTTGCGGTGGAGCGCCCACAGCAACACCCACTGCAAGCCTCTTTCACGCAAAGTGATGTATATAAAGGTGTTGTATTTACAAGGCAGCATTAAGCCACTCAAAGTCGCTTAGCACAGCTTTCTATATATGGAGAAGGGCATTGTGCCACCAGAACGTCGCTAAAAGTGACATTCTTGTGGCGATACCCACTTGTAAATGTATCCCATAGTATTCAGTTCTGGACATGCCAAGTCTCAAGAAGGGGGTCAGTTCCTGTAAAAGCAGGGGTGCTGCTCCATACTGGACAAAGTGGATGTGCTAGAAGCTGTTGCCAGACAAAGAAGGTATTCAGCTACACACATGAAATATATAAGCCCATAGGGTCATATTTACAAGTCCCTTGTGCCGCCAGTGCATCACTTTTTCCAGTATTAAAAGTGATGCACCGGGGGTGCCTGGGGCTTGTAAATAAGTCCCCCCAATGTTTTTATTAGTACAACATGTAGCTGAACTGACAGTAACATGTCTATATGCTACGCTATTCTTTTGTGATCAAACGGTTTTGAATCTACACACAGCGGTTTCTACAATTTCACCAATTATATTGTACACCCCGGTTTACAGTGAGATGTCACTTAAGCTTAGAGCAATACGCATATAATTATATGCCACTGAATCCTTAAGATCATTGTATTCACTGGTAGAGTCCATACAAGTAAAGGTAAAAATTCACACATCTGAGGAACGCCTCAAACAAAATAGCTCTACCAAGAATGGAATCAAATACCCATCACTCTCTGGCTTTCAAGCTGGCAGCAGACTTTATGTCCCCAGATGCAAACATAAATGTGGATAATGTGCTAGTTCTGTATGTCATTATTGTTAAGAGCTTGCCCTCATATCCCACTTTTAAGAAGGGTAGTGCGAAATGATGAAGACGTGAACTTGCAACCTTGCAGAAGCTGTATGTAGTGATACGCTCCTGGACTTTCGAAATAAAAAACGTAATGTGCACTGTCAGTGTAATTTGACTTTTGTGTAGCAAGAAATAATTTCTCCTGCTACGTGGAGATGCATAGGAGAATGAGTGGCACCTAATATGCTTGGCAGCTCCTCACCCCTTCATATTCTTTGAGCTCACCTCCCTCTGTGCATTCTGCAGCAAAGCTTAAGAGGATTGTTTTTGTGCAGGATGGTATCCCTTCCTGCCTGCAACTCAGGCACCTTTGTACCATGGTGCCTGGGGTCCTGTGTTGGCGCTATGCAGCACATAGTGTTAGAGGGCAAGGCGTGGACAGGAATCTGCCATATAATGTCAAATATGGTGGAATGTGACACTTTGAAACGCACATGTTACAACGCGTGTCATTACAACAAATTTCTTACATCGCAAAATCGATTACAAAGCATGTTGTTACAACGCATGTCGTTACAACGCATAATCCATTATATCGCAATTATTATTCCAACTCCGCTGGGGCGTTACTTTGGGGAATGCGTTGTAATGGATTATGCGATGTAATTACATGCTTTGTAATGGATTTTGCGTTGTAAAACATTTGTTGTAATGATATGCGTTGTAACGCGTGCACTGTAAACGATGTTTCCCAATATGGTGCATTGCTGCACTCTCCTTGTCATGAAACTCAATGCAGCACAGTGTCTTGCTGTGCTATGTGACATTTTGATAAACCTGCCCCTGGTTGTGCTGAACTTCTTTCCTCGCTGCTTCCCAAAACTTTAGTGGGAGAAGCTGCTAAATGACACAGGGTGGTGAGGAGTGAAAAGGAAGAGAGGCGTGATGGCGGAGCAAAACAAGAATGAAAACATAGGGGCTTATTTACAAGAGACCCTAAGTGGCTTTGCATGGCCTCATAGATATGGAGTAAGGCAAAGCAACGCAAAGAACTGCTTTGCTTTACTCTGTACCAACAATGCAGATACCCTTGCATCATGGTGCAGGGTGCGTGAGTTGGTGCAATGGCATCAAATTGTGCGCAGGCACTGGCTGAAAGGACAGGAATGTACTATATCTCATAAATACAGTGCATTCCTGCCCTTGCAAATTGGCATAGGGTAGTGCAGCAAAAAGTCTTGCGATGCTGCTGTACGACCATTTTTGTACTTGAGGCAAGAGAAAGAGGAATAGAAAGTCCAAGAGGGAAGGGAAAACGGTCTGTGGCAGGAACACATAGTGATGAACTTTGCTGTTGCTACATTGCACCATCTTAATAAAGGAGGGTGCATGAGGTCTGCCCTTGGGAGTGATTGGACTGGATGCATGGTGACAGATCTAGCATGAGAGCACTGCACACAACCAAGTGCAAGGCATCAAGACATCAAGTTCAAGAATTCTGTGATGGGTGATTCAATTGCAAGCTTCAACTCAATATATCCCATAAATCCAGACAGCAGTTTTTCACCCCTCCAGGCCCTCACAAAGCACTATTATAGTAGTTTAAACAAGCCATGAACATTGGGGTACAGTACATATTAGATATTCTGGTTGTGCTTCCTGAGAAGAAATGTGCCATGAGTCGTTACTTTTTAAAGTTAGGTGGTTCTAGCAGAAGTGCTTTAGCATTTCAGGATGGTCTAGTGTCACCAGATAGCTTTGTCCATCATGTAATGTGGAGTAGCTGTGAGTAGGACTTTGTGAGAGATACAAGCTGTCTAGTATATGGCCTTGTATTCATTGAGCAGCCAGCAGAGAAAACAACATAGGAGGGATGTCATCCTTTCTTTTGGTCTCATAGACAAAAGGTGCTGCAGTATGTAGGACTGATTTATGTACCAAAACCAAGTAGGAGCCACTGACTGCAGGGCATAAAGCGAATTTGACTTTAAAGGGACATGAAGGGACATGGCCAAACACTGCCACAATTTACATACTCCTGCACCTGTGTAATTAGGAATTTCAAGAATTACCACACTTCTGATCATTCAGCATGATTTTCTGCAAGATTTGTTGAATACTGAATATCAGATATAGGACAATTAATGTTCTGCCATAGTCTGGATCCCAATAGAGATATTGGAGGGCCATCAAAAATCCTGATCCCTTGAGGGTCACATTGTAATCAAGGCCATATTCTGGAGTTTCATTTCCTGGGAGGGAATCATTTAGAGCCTGCCCTTTCTCAAAGCCTCAGGAGAAATACTCGGGAATGTGGTACACTACTGCACTTCTGAGATCAAACATTGTAAGAAAAGCCAAATCCCAGAGCACTGGACAGGATTTTGCAGGGCCTACTCCAGTCTTGAGTCTGAGATGGGATAATGCAGGACTAGCCATACTACTGAGCCTCTGAGAGGAAACGTTATAGGAAAATTCATACATCTGAGCCTTAGAGGAGATACTGCAGGCTAAAATATGCTTAATCCTAAGAGGGGATATTGTGAGGCGTATGTACTACTGAATGTTTGTGTTGGGACATTGTAGGAAACTGTATTACTGATTGAGGGAGGTGAAACCCTCTTCAAAAAGCAAGCACAATCTTGTCATGGTGAAACACAAGCAAATCCCAAATTACCCTATGCTTAACACTCTGGTGGCTTTGCCCAAAGCAGTCAGGCTTAACATAGAGGCAATGTGTAAAGAATGTGTGCAGTACTTCAAACAGTGACAAAGTGAAAACACGGCACAAGAAAAATCCCACATCAATTTAGAAACACAGTATAAAAATCCAAAAAAGTATTTGAGACCAAAATAACAAAAATCCAGTCAGTAGAACCAGAAATATGCAATTTGAAAGATATAAGTTAAAATATAGACCTAAAAGCACCAAGCGCCAACTGCGGTTACCTGGTCGCACTGGACGGCTACAAAGTCACGATTTCAGGACAACTGAAATGGTGCTCGGGCCAGATACAAGGACCAAGTGAGGCTCACTGAATAAAGCACTTTAAAATAAGGGTTGTAGAGCATTGTGAGGTCCTACGTCGAGGATGCTTCACTCAGCAGCAGCTGCAAGGTCCTGGGTCGAGAATGCATTGTACAGCAGGATTTTAGAAGAGCTGCCAGGCTGCAATGCAAGGTCCTGCATCAATGATGTTTCACACAGAAGTGGTTCAGAGGAGCTGAGGAATCCTGGGTCAGGGATGCAACAGTTCTGATGTGAGCCTGCGATGTGATGTGTTGGGCTGTGTTGGTACTGCCCAAGAGATGACAACCTGGCTGACAGAGCACTACTTCCAAGGGTCCAGGACTGGTGTGGCCACACCTGGGAGTTAGACTCACTGCAAGCAGAGTGCAGGAGCTGGGTTCAAGGTGATTGGAGCCTTTTCTTTCCCTGAGGCTCTGATCAGGAGGCCAGCCAACAACCCTTGGAATCACTCTGGTGGTCCTGGGTTCAGTATTCAGGCCAGTCCTACTAAATCAGGCAGCAGGGCAGCATGGTAGTAGTCTTTCTTTCAGAGCAGCACAGCAGTCCTTCTGAGACTTCCACAGGTCCAGAGGTGTACTGAACAGTTGTGTCTGAGGGTCCAATATTTATACCTGGTGGCAGCGTTGAAGTAGGAGATGGTTTTGTATATTTTCACCCTTGGAGGTGTTTAATATGTCCTGCCTGCTCAAGCCTGAGCTTGTCTCGTGTGCAAAAAAATAGTGTCATATCCTTTGTGAGTGTGGTCATGTAGAGACTTTGTGATGGGCAAGTGTGGTAGATAACAGCTATACCCGCCCCCTATCAAGTCAGAGATGTGTCTTCTTGCCAACACATTCCCTGTTATCTCAGTGTCTGGGAGCAATACACAAAGACCAACTCTCAGCTAGGCCTAGTCTTGTGACCCAGGATACAGGCTGCAGGCACCAAATAGTTGAGAGAATAAAATGGCAACTTTCTAAAAGTGGTATTTCAAAATTGTGACTTAAAATCTGAGGTTACCATTGAAGAGGGTTTTTAAATTCCAATTCTTTAGACACCAAATTCAACATTCCAACTTGTTCCCAATTGAAATATATCACTTATTAAATATATGAAGGTATGCCAATGCTATCCTATGGGAGATATGGGCCTTGCAGCAGTGAAAAACTAATGTGAGAGTTGTTTTACTACCAGGACATGTAAGAGTAAAAAGTACATGTTCCACTTTTTAAATACATTGCACCCTTACCTATCTGTTGTGTAGGGCTTACTTTAGGGGTGACATATATGTATTAAAAAGGAAGGTTTAGGCCTGCCAAAAGGTTTATTTTGGCAAGATTAAAGGGCAGTGTAAAACTGCACACACAGGCAGGCCTAATGCATGCTTAAAGGGTTACTTAAGTGCTTAGCACAATCAGTGCTGCAGGCCACTTGTAACATTTAATTTACAGGCCCTGTGTATATGTAGTGCCACTTTACAAGGGACTTATAAGTAAGCTAAATGTGCCAATTGGGTGGAAGGCAATCATACCATGTTTTTGGGAGAGAGCACAAGCATGGTAACAGTGGTTAGCAGTGGTAAAGTGTGCAAGTCCTAAAATCCAACATAAAGGGGATCTGGAAATAGGTTGGAGAAAGTAAAAAGTTTGGGTATGGCCCTGCAGAAAGGGCCAAGTCCAATAGATAGTGGGCCTCAAGGCCTGCATACTTCTTAACCTTGAAGCGGATTCTGCAGCTCCTGCTCTGCTCCTCAGTGTAGATACTGCATGACTTGTCACACTTATGAGCCTCGGAGGGGAAACACAATAGGAAAAAGCAATTTATCAGGCCTCATATACAATACTGCTGGGCCTGCCCTACTGCTGATCTTCATTCTTCACCTTGGACACCTGGCAGACTCCTCCTTGTTCTTCCTTTGCTGTTTGTATCTTCTTCCACTCTCCAGTTGTTTACCCGTGGAGTGTGGTGTTGTGTCAGTTGTCTACTGGTTCACATAGATGGTAGTTTCTGATCAACGGCAAGCCCTGAGGCAGGGAGCCGGGTTGGTTGTCAAGTGAGTGGGCATGGCAATGCTCAAAACAGGAGCAGGTTTGCAGTCGACCAAGCCGGCACCCAATTTTGTTACCGGCACGCAAAACCCGGTATCAGTACTGGGACCGATACCCGCTTTCTTTGGCAGTGACGTGAGGAGAGAGACCGAGGCCCAAGGATCAGGCTTGTGCCGCCCCTTCACCATGTCCCCTCAAGCCATTTGCTCCATTCGTCCACCTAAGTGTGTATTCTTAGCAGTACTGGACTCCTTTGTGGGCACGGGCAAGACATCACCAGCCAGGAGCCAAGCTATCTCACAAAGCCTAAGTCATTCGATCTGGCAAACTACAGGGGCCTGTGGTGACCCAAAAGAAGCGAAGGAAGAGGTCTGATCATCCTGCACACCCAGTACTGCCAGAGCACATACTTCCAGTTCAGTTCAAAAGTCTTTATTTCGGATATCAATTCATAAAAGACAGTACATAAAATCACCAAAATTTTATAAAACCATGATAACAATCATCATCTAAAAGTTTTCTTCATCTAAAAGGATATTAAACAATTTAATAAACAGTTTAATAAAGACTTCCAGTTATAATAACAACCAACGTTATCAATATATAGAATATATAAAAACAAGCATTAAGAGACATTGGGGTTCCTAGTTCGAATGATCCATGCCCAGCCTAGGTACTTAGCCACACCGACCACTACCAACTCAAATGTGTTAGTACGAAATATCCTCATGGCTTTTAAGAACCCTTTGATTTCAAGATTACTACATATGGGTTTAAGCCATTTTAACCGTGGAACACGGTAGGCTGGGCATGCAAAGAAAAAATGGCCCATGCTTTCCGGATGGTTGGGGCACCAAGGACCGGTATAGTTTGAGTTCGCAGACCATTTCCCGGCAAAGGAATTAACTGGGAGCGACCCGACACGGAACTGATGGTATAATGGTAACTGGACATAATATCGACTACATAATATCGAATGGACAAAATATCGATGGAAAAATATCGACAGTACCAAAATATCGACTATAGGAATATCGTTGAAAAAAATATCGACTGCAAAAATGACCCAAAAATATCGAATACAAAAATATCGACTCAAAAATATCGACTAGACAAAATATCGAAATATAGTGAAAGTAAAAAATATCGAAACAATGTTAGAAAATATTGATTTAATAAAATATCATATATATAATATATTAAAAAATAGTACCTAATGTTTAGGAGCGGGTTGTGGGTTTATAGGGGAATAGGGTGGGAAGTAATTTAATAATAATTAATTAGTTAATATATGTTTGGTAATTGTTTTAATTAGATTTTAATTGGTAATTAATTAATATTAATTAGTTAATTGTTTAATTGATTAATTAGCATATAATTTAATTGAATAATTGATTAATTGATTATTAATATTTTTTTTTCATAATTATTTTGTATATGATTTTAATTGATATATTGGTTATTAATTAATAATAATTAGTGATTTTTTGTATTAAGAATTAGTATATTATTGACATTTATTAATTGCTAACACATTAATTATAAATAGTTAATGATGTAATTCATATATTGCATATCATTTAAATAAATTAATTGGTAATTAATTTTTAATAATGACTTAATTACATTAATTGTATACATTTAAATGTAATGTGTTAATTTATGTTGTAGTTAATTAATTAATTGGAATTAAACAATATTAATTAATCTAAATTATTATTATTATAGGTAATGTGAAAATATATTTTATAATAGTTTTTTAAAATAAATATGTATTTTTCATATATATATGTTTAATGTTGTGTTCATTATTATTTATAGTGTTCTGGCTTAGTGTCATAGTTTTTGTTATAGGTTAATTTTTTAGGGTTTTGGGTCTTTTTTCTAGTCGTGAGTAAAAGTGTATTTAGTGGGATTTGGGAAATTTTTATGTTTGTGGGTAAATGTGTATTTTTGAGTTTGAGGGTCAGTTTTCAGTTCTTGTGTAAAGGGCTATTTGTAGAGTTGAGGGTCAGTTTTTAGTTTGTGGGTAAAGGGGTATTTGTAGGGTTCAGGGTCAGTTTTCAGTTTGTGGGTAAAGGGGTATTTGTAGGGTTCAGGGTCAGTTTTTAGTTTGTGGGTAAAGGGGTATTTGTAGGGTTCAGGGTCAGTTTTCAGTTTGTGGGTAAAGGGGTATTTTTAGGGTTCAGGGTCAGTTTTCAGTTTGTGGGTACAGGGGTATTTGTTGGGTTCAGGGTCAGTTTTCAGTTTGTGGGTAAAGGGGTATTTGTAGGGTTCAGGGTCAGTTTTCAGTTAGTTGGGAAAGGAGTATTTGTAGGGTTCAGGGTCAGTTTTCAGTTTGTGGGTGTAGGGGTATTTGTAGGGTTCAGGGTCAGTTTTCAGTTTGTTGGGAAAGGAGTATTTGTAGGGTTCAGGGTCAGTTTTCAGTTTGTGGGTGTAGGGGTATTTGTAGGGTTCAGGGTCAGTTTTCAGTTTGTGGGTAAAGGGGTATTTTTAGGGTTCAGGGTCACTTTTCAGTTTGTGGGTAAAGGGGTATTTGTTGGGTTCAGGGTCAGTTTTCAGTTTGTGGGTAAAGGGGTATTTGTAGGGTTCAGGGTCAGTTTTCAGTTAGTTGGGAAAGGAGTATTTGTAGGGTTCAGGGTCAGTTTTCAGTTTGTGGGTGTAGGGGTATTTGTAGGGTTCAGGGTCAGTTTTCAGTTTGTTGGGAAAGGAGTATTTGTAGGGTTCAGGGTCAGTTTTCAGTTTGTGGGTGTAGGGGTATTTGTAGGGTTCAGGGTCAGTTTTCAGTTTGTGGGTGTAGGGGTATTTGTAGGGTTCAGGGTCAGTTTTCAGTTAGTTGGGAAAGGAGTATTTGTAGGGTTCAGGGTCAGTTTTCAGTTTGTGGGTGTAGGGGTATTTGTATGGTTCAGGGTCAGTTTTCAGTTTGTTGGGAAAGGAGTATTTGTAGGGTTCAGGGTCAGTTTTCAGTTTGTGGGTGTAGGGGTATTTGTAGGGTTCAGGGTCAGTTTTCAGTTTGTGGGTAAAGGGGTATTTGTAGGGTTCAGGGTCAGTTTTCAGTTTGTTGGGAAAGGACTATTTGTAGGGTTCAGGGTCAGTTTTCAGTTTGTGGGTGTAGGGGTATTTGTAGGGTTCAGGGTCAGTTTTCAGTTTGTGGGTGTAGGGGTATTTGTAGGGTTCAGGGTCAGTTTTCAGTTTGTTGGGAAAGGAGTATTTGTAGGGTTCAGGGTCAGTTTTCAGTTTGTGGGTGTAGGGGTATTTGTAGGGTTCAGGGTCAGTTTTCAGTCTGTTGATAAAGGGGTATTTGTAGGGTTCTGGGTCAGTTTTGGCCTTTAGGGTGAAGGGGTCTTTTTAGTGTTTTGGGACAGTTTTGGGTATTTTAGAGTGCTGATAGTTTAAGTTAACAGTGATACATTAAATTTATTACACAAAAATAGCTATTATTATAACTTTACATTAGTACCCTTTATTTAGATCAAAACTATTTATGTATTACCATGTTTTCAGACAGTAGCTAGAGTGGAGTTGGAATTCTAATTATTAATTGGTTGGTGTACAGCACCATCAGTAATATTACCAACACTGGAGTTGGAATAATAAAAATACATTGGTTAGTCTCCACCACATTTTATGCTATTACCTTGAGTGTAGTAGGAATAGTACAATAATTTTTGTTAGTGTCCTGCAGCTTCTATGATTTGAGATTGACTGGAGTAGTAACAATATATATAAAATTGGTCAGTGTGCAGCACATTTGTATACATTTGTTCATTACTGTAATTTACAAATAATAATTAATGCAACATAGATGTTTTCTAATAACTTTATTAAACAATTTTTCATTTTTTTATTGTGTACTACAATAAAATCACAAACAAATATAACATCATATTTTTTGAAACTTTTATTATTCACACAATAACATCTTTACATTTATATACATGTGGTCAATGTAAAACATAATTTGGATTACTAGATTTTTTCTGTAAATTTTACATATTCACATCAGTCACTTACAATTTAAACTATTTATATAGAAATATATTAAACAATGATTTGTTATATATTTCTTATATTAATATTTAATAATGTTCATATTAAATATTAATATAATAAAATATATAATACATATTTCTTTTTAACAAGTAACATGAGTAATATTACATTTTTAGGATCAATTCAAATACAAAACAAAATTTTCTTGGTGTATATTTCACACAATGTTGTTTTTACATAAAACATATAAATCGATTTGGTTGTAAAGTTTATAATTGTATAGGGAAACAATATGTTTATTTTTAATATCTGGTATTTATCAAATATTACTAAAGCAATTATATAATTTTGTTACACTTAGAAATAATTATATAACCTTTTTTACTAATTAATAAAAATAATAATTTTTTTAATAATTATTATTATTATTAATATTAATTAATAAACATAAACATTCTTTTAGTATTAACAAAAATATATACATTCACAGATAAAATAAAGACTTTTTTAAGGCCATTCTTTATATACTAAATGGTTCTACTTGTTATATTAATAACAATAAATAAGTTATATTATTTATCATTATTAATTATTCCCATAAACATTTATAATGTTTTAGTAAAATTATACACAAATTTATTCATATAAATATACTGAATAACTAAATATTTACATCTTTTATTCACATTTTTATATAATTATTTAATATTATTAATATATAATACATATTATATATTAATTTATATTAAATCTATTTTTTTTGTTAATAAAGGAAAATTCTCATGAGTATAGTGTATTAATTTGTTACATTATACATGTGTATGTATTCTTTATTTTACATTTAACATTGTTTATTTTATTATCCTTTTACACAAATGGGTTAAGGGGACTACTTTTTTACCGCGTAAGGTTATTGCGCTCCATTCAGGACTGGAGAAGCTCGCGGTTGGGAGTTGCTTCGCGTGGAGAGAGGTAAGGTTATTTTTAACTAGAAATTATAAGTAAGTGGTCATGTTTGAGGGTATAATCAAACTCTGTAGTGTTTTTTGGTGTATGTATTAATAGTTTAATTTGCGTTTGGGTGAAAAGTTTCCGTTATAGATGTGTCGTGCTTTTTTTCCTTCAAGTCTAATTTTAAGTGTTCGGAAATGTCTTCTTACATGGTTAATGTTAATTGTTGGTATATTTACAAATGTGAAGGGGGTATTTGTGGGTGGCTTTCGTTAGATATGTTATTTTACAGGTTTCGGTTCCTCGCACGAAAACTACATGGAAGGAAGCGTGTTTTTTAATGGAGAAACTAATGTTTAAGTTATTATGCTTACATTTTGACTTTTATCTCCTATTTTTCGTGTTTGCCAGGAGCGGTTTTTTCACTTTTTAAACCTTTTTCGGGTTTTTTGGAGGGTTTCGAATCGGATTGAGACATTGATATGCGTAACCGTTTTTTTAAAATAGTGTGTATATAACTTTAAATCCTAACGTGTACACACTACTGTTTTCGGGATTTCCTGGAGCGTTTTTTTTTACGTTTTACAATTTATTTTCGGGTTTTTGAGGGTTTCCCACATTGGAATAGTAAGATATTGGATTGGATTGTATGGATTGATTTTTCCTTCATTGCGTCTCTCAAGTTCAAAAATTGTAAGTATTTATTTTACTATTTTGATTGGGTGGGAAATGTCGATTTCTAATGTTATGTGTATGTTATAAAAAATTATAAACATTGCATATTTGTTACGAATTTATTTACATAAATTTTCTAAGTTTGTCAAACAAATATGTTTTATTTATAATTTATTATATATGTTTATGACATGTGAATTTTATTAGTATTGTAAGAAGACATTCGTACATTTATTTGATATTTTTAAAGTAGACTTTTTGCTATTATTGCCAGGTATTCTAAACCTCTAGTTGTAGGGTATAATGTGACTTGACTTTGAAGTAGTCGGAACATTTGTTGGGTTTGTTTAGTGAGTTTGGGCCCTATTTGTGACACTGATTGTTCCATTCTTAGTTCCTGATAGCTTTGTTCTTTTTTCAAAGCTTCAAGAAGGTTGTGGAATGTGGGTTTGCCTCGGTTTGTAGTTGCTTGGAAAGCATTATGCCACCCTTCAACACTGTTGTTGGTTTTAGCCTCTTGGTTTAAAGTACTGAGATAGACATTCCACCAAGGGATTTGGAATTTGGGCTGGCGTCGATGTCCTGATCTGTGCAACCTTCCCACCCAAGTGTCTTCAAAATAGTCTAGCAATGGTGTTAACTTATCCTCATTCCTCTTATAGTATGCGCTGTCAATTAATAAATTGTAATGTTCAGCAACATCTGTAACAGGGACGTAGGCCAGGGCTATTAACTTTTTAACTTGATAGGCAAAGGTGCTATCTGTAGAGTATAGTACACTTAAAGTAGATTTTTGGAGATGCCTCCATATACTCTGATTAAAATGATAATAGCAACCCTGGATTGCTGTGTGGGGAAATGTTCTCAAAATGCTATTTATCATAGCTAATTCAAAATCAATAATTATTTTTTCGGGAAAATAATTATTGATTTCCGTTTTGAGAACATTTAAAATTTCGGTGTAGGTTGTTTGCTGTTTGTTGGGTAGCAAACAGTAAATGAAAGGTATGTTAGAATGATGGTATAAACCGTGGATGGAATACAGTTGGTAAAAGGGTTTTGGGCAGGGTTTAAAGGTTCCATCCATCATCCATTGGGGACACTGTTGGATTTTTCGTAAATTACTTGCAGTAGCAAACATAATTATTCGGTTTGTACTACTTTCATTATCAAAAAGAATAAATTTATCTTTATTGTGTGTGATGGCCATTTCGGGTGAAATAATAATTTCTTCAAAACAAGTTGGGTTGGGTTGGGTTGTGCTAGTGAGTCGTTTGGTGCATGCAATTGTGCGCTTCAGGGAGTCAATAGAGGGTAGTTGCCCTGAAGCATGGGCAGGGATTTTTACCAGTTCTTCTTTAAGTATTTGTGTGGTGGGTTTGTCACTTTGTGTGCTAGCACTTTTAATACTCTCTAAGGCATCTCTAATTTCAATTTCGGTGACATTTGGGGGATGATTATGTTCTCTAGTAAATAGCACATTAGTTTCCTCGGTAGTGGCCCTCCCATAACATTTGTTGGAGTAATATTTTGTACACTTCCAAAAAACCTTTCTGCCACTTTGTCTCTCCTGATTATACACATAACCCATGTAGCATAATAGTAATTTGTTTTTCTGAGACATGACAAATTCTGCACCTTCAGTCATTTTGATTTACTTGTTCTAGGAAAGAGTAGAAAGAAACAAAATCAAAACACATTTTTTTACTTATGTGGTGCTAACATCATTAGTGATGCATTTATACTTACAGTTAATCAAACTAGTAGTCACAGAAGCAGAAATGTCTTTTCAATGATGTTCTTGTATGTATGTCTTTATTTGCTGTTGGTATGAAAATATTGAAAAACAACATTAATGTTTCTATATAACAAACGTATTTCCTACTCAAAAGCAGTTGTCATTTTTGTTTACTAGTGCATTTGATGTAAACATTACATATACTTACTTGTTTAAATAGTAGAATAGTAGTAATTGCTGGAGTTCATCAATTTAGTACAGGTATGATCTGTAGAGTAGATAGAAGAAATAAAAGCAAAATATTATAATTTTAATACTGAACAGTTTGGAAATGTAACAGATTTAAACGTATACTAACTTCTAAATATGTCGTTTTCTTTGTTGTAGGTAGAATAGCTGTATGATGTATTCAGAATATCTGTAGAGGAAATATAAAATAGATAAGATGTTGTTAAGAACATAGTCTGTGTTATTTTCGGCAGTTTTAGAGAAATGATAAATATACTTACATTTTATACAAGGCTATTCTTCTATATTGGTATATTTTGTGTAGGATATTTTCATATGATATGTAGAATAGATGTATGATGTTTTCTGAATATCTGTAGAGGCAATTCAAAATAAATAACATGGTGTTAAGAATATAGTTAGCGTTTTTTGTGCCCACATTTTACCTAATAACAATTACACTTACATTTTTCTGAAGGGTATTCTTGTGTTTTGCTATAGTTGATCTTGGATCTTTCAAATGATCTATAGGGAAGATGTAAAAAGCAAGATATGTTGTTTAAAAATGTGCATTAATGAAATTGGCCGTTTTATAACAAACACATCTATACTTACATGTGTAATTAGGGTAGTTTTATCGTTTTTGCTGTAGAAATAGCACAATTTCAGTATATCTGTAAATATAATGGTAATGAAAAATAAATACTCTTGTAAATTAGTGTTTAAAAAAAGCAGTTGGTGTGTAACAGAAAATTATTATATACTTACTATCTGAATTTGCACATGAAGAAATATAACCATGTAATAGGATTTGTGTTGGAGTAGTTTCTATCAGAAAAGTAGGAAGACATGATAAAAAAAAAAGTGTAAGACTTAGGAGATGTAAGGAAAATAGTGCACTTGTAATTTATTTTTCTACAAAAATGTTGTGTTACTTACTTGATTAATTAGCTAGTAAGCTGGATCTTTAAAGATGTTTATTCTGCAACAAAATCTTCAAAGTGTTGGCATCTACTTTCCAGAGAGGTAGCAGCAACAAATGGTAGAATGCATGTAGCCCTTTTATAGTATATGTGTTATGTGTGCTTTGATTTGATTGGTTGTAGGATGTAAGGAAGCATAGTATAGGCTAGTTTGAATTTTTTTAAGTTAATTGGAGTGTTTGTTGATGTGAGAATGTTGGTATGTGGTTATTCCCGCATTAAAGCAGGTTCGTGTTTAAATGAAATATATTTATATGTGACAATAAGTAATGAAAATGTTAGTTAAATGCAAAGATTAATAGAAAACGATAAAATGCATGTAATAGAATGTATAGCAAATGTGGATTAATAGTAATTTTATGTAAGAAACCGGTATGATATGTGAAACGTTTTTTTTAGTGAGAAATGACTTTTATTGATGATAAAGATGGTATTTTAGAAAGAAAAGTGTGCAGATATGAACTCGATATTTTTTTTTTAACGATATTGTGGTAGTCTATATTTTTGTAGTCGATATTTTTGTAGTGTTAGGGCTAATTTCATGTCCAACGATATTATTGTAGTCGATATTTTTTTAAGCGATATTTATGTACTCGATATAGTTACTACTCGATATTTTTTACTCGATATTTTTGTAGTTTGTGTAATAAGTATAGTAAGTCGATATTTTTGTCGTCGATAATTTGTCAACGATATTTTGGTAAGTCGATAATGTGCCCGTCGATAATATTTCAGTGATCCGGTATAATTTCCGGTCGAGAGTTTTAGTGATCACATCCCAGTAAGGTTCTAAGGAAGGGGTCAGTTTATGTACCAAAAAAAGTCCAGTTAAGTTAGTGGCGTCTGACTGGACCACTGCTAAGTGCTTTACTGTGGCCCAGTATAGGTCCTTGAAATCCTGTTTAGAGGGAAAGGGGGAACCCCCCGGGTTAGACCAAAGGCGGTTGAGTCCCATCTCTTCCAGCACAAATTTTACTTCCCTTAGCCAGGGGATTCGAGATGCGCCCCACAATGACTTAACTTCGTCCAGTTCCTTGGCAAATAGGTTAAGCTCTGGTGTGGTCCAGAGCCGTCACCACAGGGCCACCAGACGGAAGCGGGCCAAATCATTGACCTTCCAGTAACTCCAACTACAACAATAAGAGCACACCAGTCTGACTCAGCAGAGCATGTGACCGCAACTAGCATTTCAGGAGGGGTGGGCACAATATACTTCCAGCCAAAAATCACCTCTAAATGTAACTATCTAAAAGATGTGGGGGCAGTCACTCCTCCAGCAACACTAACATCAAGGAGTTGTCTGTCCCCTTAGGCCCTACTGTGATCGTTCCTAAAAGGGCTTTGCTCTTCCCTCAGCTGGAAGTGAGCCCATGAAGCTGCAGGGCTCTCAAGAGTCCTGAAGGGGCTAACTCCATAAATGAAGGTGCCCTTGTTGCCCGGGGCAGGGACTAGGACACCTTCGTGAAGTAGTGTGGCTCACTGGTTAGAGGCGGCAGACCCGAGAGCAGAGGACGGCCCGGGACCAGGGTTCGATTCCCGACGCGGCAGGTTTCTGGACCAGGGTCAGCGGACTCGATAATTCTCTCGCCTCGGTGCCCACTCTGATCAGCGATCACACTCGGCAACTCTGGGCACTAGCTTGCCTCATCTTCACTAACGGCCCCACCAGACCGCCGGGGATGGCTGGTCTCACCCTGGAGATACCCACTAAGGGACCATCTCTCAGGGAAGCCAGGAAGGGTTTCGCAGCGGTCGAAGTGCGGAGGTACCCCTTCGGGAGTGATTCCTGCGCTATATAAGCACACAATTAATTAATTAATTAATTAATTAATTAATTAATTAATTAATGGTGTAAGTACTCTCTTTAGCCCCTCAAATCAAGTGGAACAGGAGGTGCCAAAGCAAGCAGCCAGGGAGACTGACTCAAAAACTAAGGCTGTGGGTGACTCAATGCAGCCTTCATTGAACTCATAACTAGGAGGGGAGGACGTGTCTCATCTAATCACTCAAATAAAGGAAGAGGAGAAATGTGGGTTGCCCTGGCCCTGAGGCTCTCTTAGCCTACACTGTAGGATCTGGTGGCACCTGTTAAACAACACCTGAGCAACTGTAGAGAGCGTTGTCACCATTTGATGCCCAGGGCCACAAAGAGTTTTAAAGGAAACAAAAGGTCCTCAGCATAAAGGAATAAGTTATATAGACCACAATAGGGTACTATATACTTCAATCCCTAGTCCAGCCGGACAGGGAATTTAATATTCAATCAAATCATTCAGGGTAAGACCACTGGACCACGTGAATCTGGCATGGAACATCTAACAACAAAAGGGAGGCCTAAGCAAAAGAAAATTAAAAAAAGGAAGGGCTGCAAGAAAAATCACATTCAGAATTATAACTTGGTGGCCTACACAACCTTCCACACTAGAAAAAGACCTGTCCTTGCCGCCCTATTCAAAGAACAAAATTCGTCCAGCTTCATTTCAAGAGGCTCCTGCGGATGCAGGGCCAACCTCGAAGTTCACTTCTGTGTCACAAAAGACCAACACTACAGAAATCTTTCCATGCAAGTGCCCCATAAGATGTCACAGAGCCAGCCACAACAGAGAAATGTATCCTCACACAAACCCCCCACCATCAGCTAAGTCGGGGAAGTAAACTCCAGGCTTGAACGCCCTTGCTGAGGGCCCTACTGCCTACCTAAACAACTCGCACAGCAGTAAGAATGGGGTGACTGTGCATCAAAAGACCTATACCATGGAAACCCCCAAGTGTCTCACATGACGCCACAGGATCAGCCAAGGCAGGCATACTGGTGCCCCATATAACCATCCCCTTTTCACTTTCAACCTAGGCAGGTCGATCTTTATATCTAACATCCATGATGAGGGTCATTTTGTCTCTCTTAACAATGTGCACAGCAAGAAGAGGGGGGCGGTAGTCACATTCTTTGGATTTGTGGGTGAACCCCATAATCGACATGCTCTACCAGCCCCTGCTCTGAGAACCTGCAGTACCTGCCAACCTGGACCCGGGTGATCAATCAGCTACTAAGCTACGTGCTGGCTTCCAATACAATTGCAAGTCCCAACTACACCTACCTGCACACTTCTTTTTATTTTGAATACATGTCCAGGGGTTCATTTGACATTTTATATAGAGGGCATATCCTCAAACTAGTTCAATCAATGGGCATGCTTGGAGAAGTCACATCACAAGATATCATCTGAATTGCCTGTATTGCTCCAGGGCCTGGCCAGAGTAACAAAATGACCAAAGTAACCTGCAGATCCACTCACCTGAAAGTACTGAGATATGCTGATACCTTTAAACAGTGGAGGATTATTATCACTCCATCAAGCAAACCTGGATGCCCACAAGTCCTGGAAAGCCTAAGGATATAGGTCACCACATTGACGCAGCCCAGCCTGTTTACTCTGTCCTTAGAAGTATACTACGTAAAACCCCAGCCCCTGCCACTGAACAAACCGGTGGGTGCCATGATAAGCATGCTTCCAGATCCAAAGTGGCAGACAATTGGGGCTGGTAGTCAGGAGCTTTAAATTTGACCAGACTGCTACGTTGACAAAATACCACCTTAATCGATCAGTCAGATTGGGCACTCAAGATATGCTCCTGAGACATCAATGGATTGTTAAACAAAGTGGGAGATTTGGAAACCCTTTAATACCGCCACACTTTTTAAATTGTCTTACTACAAGAGACTTGGAAACAGAAGGCTCACCATCTGGAGGGGCACACAAATCACTTAATTCCTGCAATCAAACAACCAAAGCATGGGTGCAGCATGGGTGGTCTTTCCATTGACGTATCCATCACCAGTGTGGTGGAGTCTTGGGACCAAGTCAGTGATGAAGCAGGCTACAAGAAGTTGGTCTATCACTCAAAATCTCAAATGGCCAAACCAAGGGAGTTACCTTTTTTTCAGAGTTTTATATAGTGCTAACTTGACCCGAAGGTATCTGGTATCAGAGTGCCCAGAATCACAGGATGTTGAGTGTCATTGCCGAGACTCAAACCCGGATCCCCAGATTTGAGATTGACTGCCATAGCCTTTAGACAACATCCTCTTCTTGGTAAAAGTTTATATCCACCTAAATGCCAGCTCAAGGGCAGAGGTCTCTGACAAGCTGATTAACATCACTATAGGCTTTGGGTCATAGAAATAAAGCAATGACCTTGATATATCTGGCAACTTTAACATGTGGCTAATGAGTGTACTACCTACAAATTAGATCACAGAGGCTCAAGATAGTAACTGGACGACACCACCTAAAGATTCCCCCAGGTGGGACCAAGACGAGAAGGGGGAACGGTCCATACAAAGCAATCTTGAACACCTTGCCCTTAGAGCTTTAAATGGCCGAATTCCTGCGGATAAACCACCTGGTCTCTCTTATCTAACAAGTTCTTGGGCTTCTATAATTGACTACGCCTTTATCCGTCTACCCGGGCTGAACACCATCCCCTCCTTTGACTTTGGAGAAAAAATGGATAGCGAACACCAACCTTAAGAGATAGCCCTCAACATTGGTTTGGAGAAGTGTTACTGTGCAGCAGACAAAGGTATTGAAGAGCACGCAATTAACCTCAACCATATCAAGTAAACCACTGATTCCCCCTCTACCCTGGCCACAGAATCTAAACAACTACTGGCTTACACTCATAAATTTGAGAAAGACTCTCTGTATCATTGGATAAGGTTTACTGAAAAATGTGCAAGTCAGCACGCTAAGCCCATCCTAACCAAAAAAAAAAGAAATCTAAAAAGCACAAGTCGACCCTACCACAAGGATGGGGAACAAATCACATGATAAGGAGGGCCAAAAGGAGGATCAACCAGCTGTGGATTACTCTTAAAAGGTGGCCACTGGACCCAATATTACTATGCAAACTAAGGGAGGCAAGAAGAAATCTAAAGGTGGAGAAAATGAATAATCAAAGGGAGAGGTGGAACTCCTTTGGGTCAAACTTACTGTAAGACATCAGGTCAAACAAATATGTGAACCTTTGGATGACTGTAGATGGAGTGGGCAGAAATCTCCCAAATGTGGCCTCTTCTATTATCCAAGAGCCTATCTGGTACCATTTCCTGTATGACCACTTCAATCACTTCAAGCCAGACCAGTCCCACGTGATGGGAGGTGGCTCGAAGGCTAACAAACTCCTGTCAACCCTTCCAAGGAGCAGTGATCACAGAACATCCTGGTATTCTATCACTGCTAATTTAGTTCAAAAACAAATTCCAAAGGGTTTCAGGGAGGAGGCACTAGGACCAGGTGGAATCCCACTAGCCATTTACAAGGAAGATCTTAGGTCTCATTTTGCCGCTCCTTCCCTTCCAGTCCCGGAGGATCATGGTGCAGGCTATCATCTTGTCCCGCCTTGATTATGGGAACTCCTTGTATTTAGGCGCCCTGGCGAGTACCATAAAAAAACTGCAGGTCACTCAGAATTCTGCAGCGCGCCTACTGCTTGGACTGTCTCGTAGACACTCAGGGTCAGCCACATTGAAAAAACTCCACTGGCTGCCAATACAGGCTAGGATCCAATTCAAGGTGATGTGTATAGCCCACAAAACCATGTGGCGCACTGGTCCAGCATTAGTCTGCTCCCTAGTCTCGAGCCTACCATCCGCCAAGAACCTTACGATCTGGGGGTAGCTGCCTGGCAGTAACTCGTAAAATCAAACGAGCTAGGTGGGGGGTGGAGGGGGGGGGGCGTTCGTTTTCTTGGAACGCCGCCTCCAGCTGGAACTCCTTGCCCCACACCCTATGTAGTGAACCAGATCTACTCAAGTTCCGCAAACGGCTGAAGACCCTTCTTTTCCAGTAACTTGCACAATCTGACAGTTGCCTCCACCCACCCGTCCTAAGCGCTACGAGGCCTCAGGGTAGAAATGTGCTCTATAAAACCCCATTACATACAAAACATCCAATATTTTGCAGCTGAATCATATTCCTCCCTGATAGCGTCGCTCGATATTTGCCCAAATATTCAAGGGGGGAGACAAGGAGATCCCTGGGAACTATCATTTGGTAGCTCTAATAGACAATGATGCCAAATACTTTAGCAGGGGTGCTACTAGAAGAGCTACAGCTTTGGACTGGGACCAATAAAATCATTCTGCCAAACCAAACCAGGTTCCCTAAGTACAACGGGACCTGGGTAAACCTTATGGCACTCTCCCTATTATTTAATCAGACAGAATGCAACATCCAACCAGCATTCCTGAGCTTTATCGACTACATGTCTGCATTCAATAGGGTTGACAGGGGGAAGCTTTGGCAAAAATTGCTCATCCTCAACATCCCGAGTGGCCTCTTAAGGGCCCTGGAATTACTGCACTGAGAAACATGGGTTAGAATAAAAATCTGAGACCACACAAGGCCTCACGCAGGGTTGGGCCCTTGCAACAACATTATTTATCTGTTCTTCTCTGATATGACTCCTACTTCGAATTCAATTAATTCCCATCTGCCCAAACAGGGGGGCTTACAGCTCTCGAACCTGCTGAACCCGGACGATCTAGTGCTGATTAGTAGAACTAAGGTTGGACTGCAGCGCCTTCTGGACACTACCTCAGCCTTTTCAACTAAGCATGGCCTGAAAATCAACGAAAAAAAAACTAAGATCCTGGTGGTTAAAAGGAACTAGATTACAAAAACTAAGTTAAGTACCTTAGAGTCCAATTTAATGACAATGGGAGATAAAGAAACCAAATGAAGGATCTCATGAAGAAGGGCACCGACTTATCCTTTGCTCTTAGGTCTCTTTGCACAAAACTAAAAGGTCCTATGCTTACGCCTATCCTCCAGGTGGCCCAAGCAAAGTTTCTCCTGACCTTAGCTTACAGATGTGAGGCTCTTAAAGGGTGGCACAGCGCAATAGTGGATAGATCGCTTCTCAAGATCTACAGAATTATTTTCCAGCTTCCCTCCCATTCATCCTCAGGACCCATAAGTCTGGAGTTTGGCATCTCTAAGCAGTCACTGGCATGGAAGGCGCCCTTTACAATATGCTGTCACAAACTCAGGTCAGCACAGGAAGATTCACTGGCCATCACCTTTGGTCTGAACTGGAAACCAAGCAAAGCTCCTCAGCAAGGTCCTACTTTCCTCAGGCCTTAAGTACGCTTGGATTAATGATTGCTTGGGACTTATAAATCAGCCATCAGTAGTTCAAAAGGCTGGCAAACGTGAGCTCACAATAGCTCTTGCTACTAGAGGACAAGGCTTGCCTACCTCAACGCAAACATAGCTGGATGATGCTTCACACCTATATGCATCTGAAACTGCAGCCTTAGCTAAGCAAACTTTATAATGGTTGGACCAAGGAACAGTTCATGAAACTCAGGATGGGGATAATTCCACCCCAATTTATTATCTCGCATGGAAAAAATGTCAAGAACAGGTGAATTGTTGGCTATACATGCAGGGTCAGAAAGGTATTATCTGCATAATGTGCTTGTGCCCCACACTTCAGGAGGACAGGCGGGAGTTACTGAGAAGAAGGTGTGACATACAGGGCAGAAGGTCCTGCAGGGAGGAAGTGTAGACTTGCTTTTATTCATCGGACATTACACTAAACTGTGCACTGATGTAATTTCTTCATTTCTCAGAAAGGTTGGAGGCCATGGCTCCAGCAGATGAAGGCAAAGGGTGTGATTAGACAATTAACAGCTCTTGTCTCAGCCTAAACCCCGCTCTTGAATTTTTATGAATGTATGTAGTCTTTAAGCTGGCTAAAGATTTTACATGCCCAGCCCACTGTTTCCACACATGGTAAGATAATGCCTCCAGTGGACTATCGACCTTACATTTCCTACAGTTTTTTATCCTTTGCCTTCCCTTACTGTACATCACTTGGATCACTTTCTTAGAATTTCGCTCTAAAGACTTATTAGGTGCACTTAGGTCCACCCGCCGGCTACAGTCCTTAGACTCATGGACACGCACCTTTTAATCGTTAAAAGCTTAAGCACTTTAAACTTTCTGCGCCCTGACACAGTTGGCATTTTTGTTTAAGCACAATGTACTTTTCTGTTGTGCAGACCCATCAGACAACTAAGGTCTTTAGATACTTGGGGCCTCACTTATGAAAAGTGACGCATCGCTGCGTGAAAACAGCGATGCGTCACTTTTCAGTACGCCCTCCTTGCGTCACCAATGATGCGTCATATTTACAGTATGACGCATCATGGCGCAAGGAGTTACAGCTAGTCAGTATTTCTGACGTATCTGTATGGCGCAAAAGTAACGCATTGCTGGAGTGTGTCACAAAGTGACGCAACTCCAGCAATGTATTCTTTCACATGGGGCTTGGGGCCTGCATCTGTCTTACACCTGCTGTGAGGCAGGTGTAAGAAATTGACGCATTTGTGTCCTAGAAGTGGCGCAGTGAAATCTTATAGATTTCACTGCGTCACTTCTATGACCCTTTCTTGCATCAGAACGCCCCCCCTGCATACATTATACCTGGCGTAGGTATAATGTAGCACAGGGGTTTACAAAGTGACGCATCTACCTAGATGCGTCACTTTGTAAACATGGTGCAACAAGCAAATTTTTTATGCTGCTGGTGCGTCACAAAAAGTGACGCACCGGCGGCGTAAAAGTGACGCATGGCTTCATAAATGAGGCCCCTAGACCTTTGCACATGCACCAAAAATAGTCTTGAACCAGTTCTTATTTTATCCTAGGCTCACTGCACTTTATCTGCTATACACACACTTTCCCAGGTTCACTGTTTTCAATATCTGTTTACGTAAAGACATAACATTTTGGGGCAAGAGGACTTCACCTACAGAACTGGTCACACTTTAGTGGAGCGTCTTAATTTTTACACACTCCCCCCAGTTGAGACTACTGGTATTAATAGGCTAGGGCAGCTCCGCCTTAGTTTAACCTTATTCTACAAGGCAGGAAGAGAGTCCCTTTCTGGGGTCCTGTCTTTTAAAGGCCTACGGCGATGGCACCTTGTGTCTGTTTTATATAATTCCTTTAATATATGTTTTAAAGCATTTACTGTGTACTGTATTGCAATGTTTGTTATTAATCAAGCAATAAATATTACTTACACTCTCCAGTGCTGTTCATGAGTATCTGTGTGAGTATAGAATGAGCAGTGTGTGTATGAGGATACAGTGAGAGGTGGGCAATTGTGAGTGCCGGGAGAGGGTAATGTATGAATACATGGTGAAATGTACCTGTGTGAGTGCATGATGATAGGCAATGTGCCTGAGTGCATGAATACTGTTTTGTGGGTGCAGGGGAAGAGGACAAGAATGCCCATTATTGGGAAAATATTGTGCATTTCTGCCCTCTCCCTGTGACACAGGTGCCAAATCAAATATCCACATTTCCCTGCGATGGGCCTTTTTAGGAGCCTGAGTAATAAAGGAGAGTTAGTAACGTCTAAAGGTCCAATTTACAGTGTAACCCATTTGGCTACACAGTGTGGAGCCAACATTTAATCAATTGGATTAAATGTAGGTTTATTACAAATTTAAAGCCAAACAAATGTATACCAGTCTCAAGAATATATTATAAAATTAATTACAGAATCACTACTGGCAGACCCAATCGTCTAACAAAGTTAAGTCATAATACCATAAAGCATACAAGGAATTCAGTAATAACAATACAGAAAATAAGGATTAGAATCTGATGATCAGTATATGATTTCTGGGCCTCTTGCCTATACATGAGTAAATCAAAATTACCAAAACTAAGCCTAAGCTAAGTAGCACTAATTCTGGAAACTCCTAATTAGATCCAGTAAAGCAGAAAGGTGTCAGCATTAGGGGTGGGTGGAATTTGTGTAGTCGCGTTACAC
Source organism: Lissotriton vulgaris (assembly GCF_964263255.1). Taxonomy (NCBI): domain Eukaryota; kingdom Metazoa; phylum Chordata; class Amphibia; order Caudata; family Salamandridae; genus Lissotriton; species Lissotriton vulgaris. The sequence continues at coordinate 1,123,128,445 of NC_141687.1, forward strand.
AAAGTTACACGAAATGGTAAAAAATCTCCGTAAGCTATGCAGAATTCCGCAAGCATGCGGAATTGCTTGTTCTGCCCATTCGCGATGCGTTTTTCCTGTTCGGGGTCGCTCTTTGCATGCTCGAGGGGAAATATCTCGCAAACGTACCCATGTGGGCGCAGCAATCTTGTTTCACTTGTCCCGCCCGGGTGTTACCCGTTCACGAACGCGGATTTCCGCTGGCATGTCTGAATGATGTTTTCGCAATCGCACAATCTCGCGGCCGGACCAAACGGATAGGAAAACTCATTGGTGAACGCAGGGATTCCGGTACGTTGCTCCGCGTGCACGCATTTTAAAAGCGCAAACAAGGAAAAAATTCAGCTACGCTGCGGATCGCAGAAGTTTCGGCAATTCCGCATTCTCCGGGGAACACAAATTGCCAAATTCCGCAAATTCTGCGAGCGGAGCGGAATTTACTGCCCAGGCCTAGTCAGCATTGCAGAGATGCTCTGTCTCAAGGGAATCTGATGTAAACTAAAGTGTGACCACTAACTAAAACTTCACAGAGGATTTAAGAAGCCCAAATCATGTGTATCAGTACTTTTTCACCTTCTTACAGTAATACTCGGCTGTTTCACTCAAGACTCCCATCTGTTGGTCTGAACATGTCCTTGGATTCCTCTTGTCTCCCGATATTCACATGCATTGAGATCCTTCTTTTTTAGGTTTTTTATTATATCTTAAAAGAAACTTACATCTTGGCTTCACTTTTTATTAGTCAGTTGGTTTGCCAATTTACTTTCCTCCATTTCTACTATTTGTAGCCTATCTCTCTGTTGTGTCTCTCTTATCAGTTTCCCATAGCCTAACTACTCATTCCATCCATCTTGGTGGTTAGACTTTTTTTCTTTTGGTTAACGCTGTATATCATTTACCATTTACATTTTGTTATTCTTCCCTCTAAACACCTAATATTACTGTATTTTACTACTAAACCCGACAATTGCAGTTACCTTGTAGTTAAAAGGGGCTTGATTTAAATGGTGCAGCAGGTGTAGTATTACTGGGGCCAAAAGCCCTAGGGACCACACTAAACACAGACTATTGCAAAATGTTAGTACTAAACAGACAGTCACATGTGCAGTTTTCTAGCAGGCACTAGTGTCATGATTGCAATGGTGCAGCAGGTGCAGTGGTTCTGAGGCCAAAAGTTGTCATAGCTCCTCTGAACACCATTGATTGCTATATTTTACTGCTACCCAGTCAGTGACAGATGCAGTTGTCTTGCAGGCACTCGGTTCAGGGTTTGAATGGTGCAGCAGGTGTAGTGGCGCCATGGTCAAAAGATCAAGGGACCCCACAAAACACAGATTATGGCTAAATGTTACTACTGAACAGACAGTCACAAGTGCAGGTATCAAGCAGGCAGTAGGGTCCTGATTACAATGGTGCAGCAGGTGCAGTGTCACTGGGACCAAAAGCTCTAGGCACACCACTAAACACCTAACATTGGGGAGAGGAGTTGGCCTAACAGCTAACAGCTAAGGCCTAACGGCTTGGGTGGTCGACCTCAAATGTGGGGAACCGGGTTCGAGACTCTGCCAAGACACGCAACATCCTGTGATTCTGGGAAAATCACTTAATCTCCCCAATCCTAATAAAAATGAATGTGTCCTTATGTAACGCAACTGGTGCTCGTGTAAAGCGGTCTGATACCCAATACCTTCGGGTCAAGTTTGTGATATATAAAACTCAAAAATGCAAAAATGTAATATTACCAGGCAGTCACAAGTGCAGTTACCTTGCAGGCAATAGGGCCATGATTGAAATGGTGCAGCATGCACATTGGGACCAGGGCCAAAAGTTGTCATAACTCCTCTAAACTCCAAATATTGCTATATTTTAGTACTAAACAGGCACTCATAAAGGGAGTTATCTTACAGGTACTAGGGTCATGATTCGAATGGTGCAGCAGGTGCAGTGGCACCGTGGTCAAACATCTATGGACCCCACTTCACACAAATTAATGCAAAATGTTGCTACTAAACAGGCAGTTATAAGAGCAGTTATCCAGCAGGCACTAGGGTCATGATTCCAATAGTGCAGCAAGTGCAATGGCACCAGGAGCAAAAGCTCATGGCACCCCAATAAACACAGATTAATGCTATGTTTACAACTAAACAGGCAGTCACAAATGCAGTTATCTCGCCGGCTCTAAGGTCATTATTAGAATGGTGCAGCAGGTGCAGTTGCACCATGTTCAAAAGTCTAGGGACCCCACTAAACACTGATTAACGCAAAACATTGCTACTAAACAGGCAGTCATAAGTGCCTTTACCTTTCAGGCTCTAGGGTCATTGTTTTAATAGTGCACCAGGTGCAGTGACACCAGGGCCCTAAGCTCTAAGAATCCCTCGAAACACCAAATATAGCTATATTTTACTGGTAAACAGGCAGTCACAAGTGCAGTTACCTTGCAGGCAATAGGGTCATGATTGAAATGGTGCAGCAGGTGCAGTGTCACTGAGCCAAAAGTTGTCATAGCTCCTCTAAACACAAAGGGGCATTTTACAAGATCTCACTGACACCAGAGACTCACTTTTTTTTATGCTCTGGTGACGCAGTGCCATTTTCCATATTTACAAGGTCGCCCTAAGCCACTTTGCATGGCTAAACGCCACCTTGTAAATATGCACCTTTCCGCCCCATTCCTCTTTGGCAGAGGGGAGTGCAATAGGTGTTGCTGTGGGCGTTCAATTGCTTTTTGATGCTGCCTCATATTTACAAGGCTGAGGCAGCAGCAAAAACTAGTGCAATGGAATACCAGGCATTAGAATGACGCAAAGAGGAGAAAGTATTAATTTCTTCTTGTTTTTTGCTCTTTCCATGTGTCCTGCATTCTGCAGCACACATAGAAGGTACAAATAATCATTGTTGATTATTTATGTGCAGGAAGGTGTTCAGTCCTGCACATAAACAATTGTCCCTGCAGCGCAGGTACCCTTGCAATATGGCGGCAGGGTGCCTGCACAGGTGCTACGCAGTTTCTTTTGCGCCAGCGCTAGGGGAAACTCAGGGCTATGCCGTATTCAGAGCACTATGCTGCTATATTTTACTACTAAACAGGAGTTACCTTGCAGGCAATAGAGTCGTGTTTTGAAAGGTGCTGCAGGCGCAGTGCCACCAGGCCGAAAAGTTGTCAGAATTCCTCAAAACAACTAATATTGCTATGTTTTACTATTAAACAGGCAGTCACACATGTATTTAACTTGCATTTGAAAGGGTTTCATTTAACTGGTGCAGAAGGTGCAGTGGCACCTGTACCAAAAGCTCTAGGGACCCCACTAAACACAGATGATTGCTAAAGTTTACTCCTTAACAGACAGTCACAGGTGCAGTTATCTAGCAGGTACTAGTCATGATTACAATGGTGCTGCAGGTGTAGTAACACCAGGACCAACGGCCACATGCATCATCGGGACATTTTGCGATTCCTTATTTGCGAAAAATAGGAAATCGCAAATAAGGAATCGCAAAATGGGATGCATTAATTTATTCGCATAATGTTTGCGATTCGGTGAAAACCGCAATTTTTACCGAATCGCAAGGATTATGCGAATTCTAAATTGCGATTTCGCAATTCCCATTGATTCCTATGGGCCAAAAGACCCATAGGAATCAATAGGAAGGCATTGACATTTTGCGAATTTCTATTTGCGATTCGCAAAATGTTAATGCATTACATGGGTGCAGGGGGGGTGCAAATGACCCCCCCCCCCGCACCCCTGAAATGCATTTTTAAGTGCATGTTTCACACACACATGTCCTAAGGTCATGTGTGTCTGTAACATAACACAGTGTTTAAAATGCAATTTTGAGCCTTTTTAAACTTTTTCGCACATTACCACGAGGTTCAACCTCGTGGTAATTTGCACCCCCTAATTGCGAATTCGCAATTTAAAATGCAATCATGCATTGCTTTTAAGGAATCGCAAATTTGCGATTCCTTAAAAGCAATCTCATTTTTGGAATTCGCTAAAAATAGCGATTTTCCAAAAAATGTTTGATGCATCCAAAAAAGATATTTAGGAATCGCAAACGGCCGAATTTACCGATTCGCACCGTTTGCGACTCCTAAATACCTTGATGCATGTGAGCCCAAAAGTTCCAGGCATACCACTAAACACCTAATATTGCTATCATTTACTACTAAACAGGCAGTCACAAGTGCAATTACCTTGCAGCAAATAGAGACATGATTTGAATGGTGCAGCAGGTGCAGTGGTACCGAGGCAAAAAGTTGTCATAACTCATCTAAACACCAAATATTGCTATATTTTACTACTAAACCGGCAGTCGTAAGTGCAGTTATCTAGCAGGCACTGGGGGCAGGATTTCAATAGTGCAGCAAGTGCAGTGGTACCGGGGCCAAAAGCTCAAAGCACCCTACTTAACAGGAAGTCACAAGTGCAGATATCTTGCAAGCACTCATTTCATGATTTGAATGGTGCAGCACGTGCAGTGGCAACGTGTCTAAAAGTTGTTGAACTTATTTTCTTATGTCAAGGCTGCAAGGCGTTTACTGTTTGCTGATACTTATCTTCCCCTGGCTGCACACATTTACAATGTGCTTGTTTAACTCTGCTTTAGTGGGTGGAACTTTTAACTAATTCTTTCCATGAGTTTGTTCTTGACACATTATGTAGTGTAAACCCGAACAACGTGATTGCAGTGCTTCACATGAGCATGCTCCTTGAGCTCTGAAGGCATGTTTTAATCTCCTTTATCCGTTGGGACAGTTTTTGTATGACATTACAGTGCCAGACAACTGCCGAAGAGTCCTGGATTGTAAACACGGACATGCCCCTGTTCCAAAAGTATTCCTCAAGTTGTGTGGTTGCAGACTGTTGCTTCTACTGGCTGAGAAGGGAGGCTGTATAGTTTCAAGATCAGTGAATTTTAAAATTCCAGCTGCTGGGCATTGTTGCAAAAGTGGTCGGTGACCGTATGGGATTTGTGCTGCTGTTTTTTTCTCTTTGGTGAGAGTACTCCCCTTTTTTAACCCCGAGAGTTTAGCTTGCTATGCAGGTAGGTGGTAAGATTGGCTTTATTTCGGATTGGTTTTTAAGGTGCAGATTGTACTGTTCTAGCACCAAAATCATGTCATAATATTTACTGTATTTTTGGTTGGCCATATGAACAAGCAACGTGGTAATTGAGCTTTACTCTGTATTCTGAAGCAGGGGTTATCTCTCAATAGAGACAATTTTGCCATTCATCTTTCTGTCGATGTAAAATGCATTGATATTTATTTGTATACTTTTAACGTGTGGTATTGTATCTTAATAATTGCTAAAAAGTGTTTGATTTCTTAAAAGTTATTTGAACAGCCTCTTGTATTTTCATTGTTATTTAATATAAAGAACACCAACTGCACATTCTTAAAACAGGCAAAGTGCAGTTAGCTAGCAGGCACTAGGGTCATGATTTCAATGGTGCAGCAGGTGAAGTGGCACCAGGATATATTATAACAAAAGCCTTTGAAAAAAAAATCAGTATTTGTTACAACATACAAAATTCAAAGAATGTAGCACAATGATTGAAAATGTCACAGTGTGCTGTTTAAATAAAGGACATTGTAAACCATAAGTAACACAATGCCTATGACAATGCCAATACAAAGATTTACTATATGGTCATTATTGTTTCAGAGCTTATGTTCATGTTTTTGTTTTTTCGCAATAATAAAAAAAATGTGTAGTGCAAAATAAAACAAAACTATCTGTAGGGAAAAAATGAAAACGTGCCCCTCTCAATAAAACAATAATCTCACCTTCAGTCTGTTTCTTTAACTTATATTGCACAACTGATAAAATGCTCATCTGAAAAATTTAAAGTTAATTTTCATTTGTTTATCTTAACAATGGATAATCACCAAACAACACCTTTTCATCTAATTTGTGAATCTTATTTTTTTGGATTTGCAAAAGTAGCGCGTACGTTGTACTTGTAAGGTTTTTCATCCATCCTCTACCTCTTCTCCCCATAGCTGCACCTCTTTCAAGCAAACTTATCAGGTACATGGGGGCATATTAGCAAGAACCTCGTTAAAATGATCGTCTTTTTTAGCTGCAGGAAACTGCTGCTAAATCGGCGATAATGGGCTTGTTAATATGCGTTATAGAATTCCAATAGAAGCCCAGGTTAGATGTTCAGGACATCTAACCTAGGCTTCTATTGGAATTTTATAACACATATTAGCAAGCCCATTATCCCCATTTTAGCAGCAGTTTCCTGCCGCTAAAACGGCGATAATTTTTACGAGGCTCTTGAAATTATGCCCCATGGTTTTTAATCTATATCCTCCATCATTTACCTCATCTCCCCACTTTACAATACCTCTAGTAACAACACAGCATATTGCCTTTTTGTACATAAACTAGTCATAATACTTCAACAGACTTTCTGTAATTTATATTCTACAACTACTCAGCACGCTACACCTTACAACAAAAAAGCTTATCAATCACATAGGCAAAACCTAATGCATTTACAAATACTTGTTTAATTTAGCACCTCTTGCCCTTGTCAAAAGTTGTCTTCTGAAGTCTTACTATTTCTCATTAACAATGCGCCTTTAACTAACTATGAGATATTGTGAATGCACCTGCAAAGAAGAGAAAAAACATTGCAACCAAGCAAACTTTCACATTGAAGGTTAAACATTAGAATGCAAAGGCTTTAGGCCTTTGGTCAAGTCAACATAGTAAATCACTTCTATATAAGTTTAAGTGCATGGTTAAAGTTACACATATAGCTTTAAAATAAAGGCAGGATACTATTCAAATGAATATTTGATTGTATATGTAATGTCAACAAAATTACTGAGACCACATAAATGCAGTTATACATAAATGCAATTTGGTATCACTACAGAAAAACATTAGTATGCACACTCATATAAATGACAGGATTATACAGCGATTGCACCTTCAGTATTTCAGTCAAGTTCACCACTTTAAGTTAATTATATTAAAGCACACAAATGTGTGGTACGACATGCACATGTATATAACATAGTAGTGACGTGAAATGGTAGAACAAAAATGATGGTGCTCCACAGGGATGCACAGCAAGTTGGTTTGCTGCCTGCCCTGCCCCACAATTTTCATACATATGCCCCTGAGTAGCTTGTGAAGGTCTTTTCATTTAAGTCCCTTTTCTATCTCTTCACTCACTAGGTGCTAAAAGAAACAGGACCGGACTACTCCCCGACCCCCGAAGCGCTGACCAGATGAATGTACTGACAGAAGGTTCTCTTGCAAGACAATCGTTCAAAGTGATCATAAAACACCAAAATTAAACTAAACTGCTGAAAAGAAGAAGGAGTGATACCATAAATTATCTGCGCCACATGCATCGTACATCATCTTCTAAGCTGACCCCATTTATTACAGACAAAAGTATTGAAAAATTTAGAAGACTTAATTGTCAAAATAAAATATTAATGGCGAAGGAAAGTTTGTCACAGCGTGACACTGGCGCCTTCTGCATTCTGTGCAGAAAGACCAATAAGTGTACGTTCACAGAGCTCCAAACGTTTTGATGACGTGCGATACCGACCTTGCAGTTAGACCCTGGAAAATACAAATGGTTCTTTGCTGCACTCTTTGGGCTTTCGGTATAATGCACAAAAATAAGTTTAGATCTCTGCTACTTACTTACTTTTGTTAATTGTGAAGTCTCTAAAACCACTACTTTCACTGATCAAAATCTTTGGAATGTTAAGCCATCTGAGTCTGGCTGCTGCTCATATTTGTACGTTTGTGTTTTTCGTACCCTCATCAATTGGGTTTGCTTCAGTGATGCTTAAAAAACATGAAAATGAAAGTTGTAGAACAGTGCGTCACATTATAAGGAAAATGAAAATCTAGGAAAATACCTTTGACGTGTAAACAAATGAGATGCTAAAACAAAAAGGAAAACAACAGGGATCAAATGAACGAAAAAGTTAAAACTGGAATAAATGGAAAGAAATTAGCAAAAGATGAACAAAGAAAAAGTGTGTGAGATGGAATTACTTTACTTCAAAAGCAGATACAAAAAAGCCTAAATACGCAGAGAGGAAGTCATGAAAAGGAATCTGTACAGATAAATTAAATGAAAAAAAGGTTTGTATATTGCATGGCTACACGGAGGCATCCCGGTGCTAGTAGCACCAGTTGTAGGGAGTTCACCAGCTAAGGGAATAACAAGGGGGCATATTAGCAAGTATCTCATTAAAATTATCGCCGTTTTGATGTCCTGCACTTCTAACCTGGGCTTCTATTGGAATTCTATAACGCATATTAGCAAGCCCATTATCGCCGTTTTAGCAGCAGTTTCCTGCTGCTAAAATGGCGATAATTTGAACGAGGTTCTTGCTAATATGCCCCAAAGTCTTTAGCAGTTTACGGAAGGATAGGTGGTTGGTTTCCCTTCGTAGATGGGATGGGTGGTGTAAAGTCGGGTGCTAGGCCTGCATGCTGAGTGAAAGTAATTGCGGCACAGACACACTGAGGTAACTGGGTGGAACTGGCCACGAGCCCGTGCGCTCGGCCCCTTTTATTATCTCTGTGTCACCTGACCAGTGACATCAGTGGTGGGTGGGTGTACAGTGTAGAAGCAACACCAAAACAACTAGACTGTGTCTAGCAGGAAACTACATCCCTCCCAAAATTTCATGAAAGGAAAACGAATGTCCAACCTGCATGAAAACCAAACAACAAAATTTAACAGTCCCAACGGACTCTCTTCAGGTGATCAGCTGGGATATGTTAAAGTTCTGGACCAACAGGGTCAGTCAGATGAGATTCACCTCAGCGGTGTCGTTCAGATCTTCCTGGTCTCGCTGCGTTGGCTTTTATGTACAGTGTTCAACACTCGGGGCATCTTGAGCATAGTAGGAGTGACTCTTGATGGATCTCGCAGGTGTTCCGAGTCCGGTGGATGACAACGCTGATTGGTTGTTGGAGACGACTGCGGCAACAGAGGTCTTTCTTTGGATTCGCTGATCTTGATGCTTTCACACCTCCTGCTGGCCGAGTACCTTCTGACTTGCCTTTCTTGTCTGACTCCTCTCTCACTGGAGCTTCGAAGACTGGCCTCTCGCGCTTGGACTCTTCTCTCACTAGAGTCGCTGGGAGGACCCTCTTGCTGGACACGATGGGACCGGGTGGACCATGCGGGGCTTCGCATGAGCCGCGCAAAGGCGTCGCTGAGGAACTGCCAAGGGACTCACCGCCAAGTCGCTCATGTTGCCCTCGGGATGTTGATGTCATTCGCCAGAATGGTCTTGCCGTTAGGACATTGGTTCAGTGCCTTCATCAGACCGTTTCTCGCTGCCAGGTGTTCACCTGGGGCCTTCGTGCTTCCTGTTGCCCGTCGTGGAGCTGCCGCTGCTGCACCTCTCCCATACGGACTCCTCACTCACAGGAATTCCACCGAGGCCCTTGTCTCCTGGACTGCCACGTGACCGTGTGGGCTGTGCGGGTCGCTATGGAACTTCGGACCGGGCCACAGACGAGTCTTGTGTAGTCCACAAGGGTGGATTGTGTAGTGCTCGGGTATGCTCTGCTTCGGGAAGCTTCAGGTTCACGGGGCACCCATATGGTTCTTCGTGGTTGGTCTCCTCAGGTGCAGGTTGTCGGGATTACTGGGATCCACACGGATGTTGCAATGCTCCTTGGACAGCACCGATGTTCCTGTGTGCTGACTGTTGCGATGCTCCTTGGACAGCACCGATGTTCCTGTGTGCTGACTGTGGTTCTCTGTCTTCTTCTGTGGAGTGATGTTGTGTTACTCCATTCTTCTCTTACTTGACGTGGTCCAGTCTTCCTTCTTGCTTGCTCATGCTAACCAGGCTTCTCCATGTAGCGGGCCCTCAACATGTTTTTCCCCTGGTCTTGTCCATGCGGTGGGACACTGTCTTCACTTGGCTTGGTGACTAGACCTGCTGTCGTATCTTCCCTTTACTTGATCACTTCTTTTGCTTTTCATCGGGAAACCCTTCCTTGGTCATCGAGTTTCTTTGGCTCTATGGTTCCTTCTTCAGTGGCACTTCTGCAATTATCTGGCGAATTGCCTTCTTGTCTTCTTCCCTTTCTTTGTGGCATCGCGCCCTTCTTCTCCCTGTTCCATCTCGCGACGCGGTCTGGTCACCGTACTGACTTGGTCTTCCCAACCAGTCTTCTCCAGGCAGCGTGCACTCCACCTGTTTCTCTCTGGTCTGGGCATGGCTCTCAGACACTGCGATCTTCTCTTCTTGTGACTGGACCAGTCGTCGCACATCTTCCTGGTTGCTTCTTCTTATGGCGACCAGACTGGGTGGTCGGCTCTTTGCTTGGACGCAACCATTTTGCCGGTCGGTTTCTTTGCTTGGGTGCGAACATTCGGCGGGTCGCCTTCATCTTTGACATGAGTCTTCATGCTTTTAGCTGTGGCGCGCTTCGTCGGCGCTGTGGAGGGTTACGTCACCACTCCTTGTAGCTTCACTTGGGCATGCCGTCATGCTTGCTGATGGAGGCGCTCTGGTTGCTGTGAGATGTCGCTGCCTCACTCTGGGACCTTTGTGCGCTGTACCGTGGCATTGGCGTGTCGCTGTGCGGCGACACTCTGGGGCTCCTGATTTCTGGCGCTCCTGGCACATCCCGGCGCAGTGCGGCGCGGTCCTGGCATGCGGGTGTGGAGTTCTTGCACTCCTGGCGCGTTCTTGCGCCTCGTGGCGTGTTTCTGCATTTCTGGCGCGTGTCTGCGCTGTCTCCTCTCGTCCTCAGGCGGTTGTGTATTGACGTGGCGTCATTCGGCATGGCTGTGTTCCTGCACACTGCTTGCTCAGTTTCTCTTTGTGTTGTTGCAGGCTTGTACTGGTGCTGTCTGTTACCCTGAGCTTCCCTCCAGGTTACATCACTGACAGAACTGTTTGTATTCTTGCTTGCACTTTAAGTGCTTGGCGGTTGCATTGCTGCTCGCTGGCCACTGTGTGGCATTGCTGGGCTCACTGGTGTCCTATAGGCTCCTCTCTTCTAGGTGTGCCGTCGGTCGATGTCCATTGCTCTGGTCATGTTGCCCAATTTCGCCAGCAAGAGTCTAGATTTTATTTGTGCAAAGCTTGTTTGTTCCTTTATTTTCGGGGCGCAGTTGCACAAAATGACCACTAGATGGCAATGTATAGTTTACTAATGCCAAAATACGGTCGTTTTTCTGTGCTCCTAGACCCTCGCTCGGTTCTGTGGTGCTGCCGGCCGCTTTGTCTGGGCAGGAAACTACGCGGGGCAGAGGAAAATGCAGGGCAAATCGTGGTGGGTGCTGCCTCCCTACCTAAACAATGGCATCACTTTCCTGCTGCTGCTGGGACAAGTCGCACAACTTCCAGTCTCTGCAGACCCTTTTTCACTCGCTCCCTGCGCCAGCTGTCCTTGGAGCTTCCCGGTGAGTTATTCTACTTCTCCCACTTCTGGGAGGTGCTGGGAGCCCACTGTCGTTCCTGGCAACCTGCTCCTTGTAGCAGGCTCCTCGCGCTTCACTGGATGCGCAGGGACACACGTTGCTGCGGGCAGTCGGTATGCTTGGCAGGGAAGGGGTTGGCTCCATTCCTCGCTGGCCACTTTGATCGGCTACTCGTGATGCCCCGTTCCTCTTTTCTGCCTCACCGGGTGGGGGAAAGGGTCAACGCTGCACTGAGGGTAGGCCGCCGGCACTCTTGACTGCGGGGGGGGGGGAGGTTTTCTCCTGTATGCGCTAGGTGCTTCCTTCTCCCTGCAGCTTTCATCAGCCGCGTCTTCTGTACCCTTGCACCCTGCAGCCGTGTCTTCACTTTCTTCACGCTGTGCGGTGGGGGAGGGGTGTTGGCGGTATTCTCAGAGCCGCCCGCTCATATGTGGGGAACCTCCTCTCAACCGCGTGCTGGGGCCTGTGGTTTCCTTGATGCGGGTGGGCTCTGTGTCCTTCATTCAAGGCCCGGCAGTTCTCCGGGACAGGGGGCGTCGCAGTCAGGCCGCGGGTGGGCTCCGCTGGCCTCGTTCTCTCACCCGGCAGCTCTCCACATGCTGCGGGCGCTTCTCTCCCCAGGTCGTTCACCCCACCGCAGCCTCACATCATACACGCTGCGCGGCGGGGGACAGTGGACTCTGCAGGCAGGCTGCGGGTGGGCTCCGCTGACCTTGCTTTGTCCATCAGCCGCCCCTCGCACACCGGCTCACCTTCGGCCTCGGTGGGGTCACGTTGCTGCAGCCGACTCGGGTGGGCTCCGGTCGGTCAACTCTTTACTGGGGCACAGTTGCGGCCGGTGCAGGTGGGCTCTGTCCAGTCCGCTTTCTCCTTCGTGGTACTCCCATGGCGGGCAGCACTCGGCAGGGCTAGAGAGGTATGGGGTGGGCTCCCTATCACCTCATTAACGTCCAGGCCCAGGGCTCATCACACACCCCGCGGGCCTCTCGGCGGCTCGCGCCGATTCTGTGGGGGAGGAGGGGGCGCGACGTCGCCCTGCACTTCTCCCCCTTTTCCTCACGATGATGTGGCTGTGGCACGCTGGGCACAGCTCCGTCCTCATCGCCAATGTAAAGTCGGGCGCTAGGCCCGCATGCAGAGTGAAAGTAATTGCGACACAGACACACTGAGGTAACTTGGTGGAACTGGCCTCGAGCCCGTGCGCTCGGCCCCTTTTATTATCTCTGTGTCACCTGACCAGTGACATCAGTGGTGGGAGGGTGTACAGTGTAGAAGCAACACCAAAACAACTAGACTGTGTCCAGCAGGACACTACAGGTGGGAGTTCCATAGCTTGACTGCGTTAAATGAGAATAGCCGACCCACACTTCTGGCTTTCTAGATCCTGAAGACAATGACAAGGTTCATAGTCTCTGAGCGAAGACTTCTGGTGGGCCTGGAGGACTGAATGGTAGTGTGGAGAATGGCGGGGCGATTCCAGCTAAAGACTTGTGGACAATGCACAAAGCTTTGAAATTGACTCTCTCCCGGATGGGGAACCAGTGGAGCGATTTCAAAGCATGTTTAACTGATTGATGTTTAGGAGTGCCTAGTAGAAGTCTTGCTGCCCAGTTTTGTATAGTCTGTAGTTTGCAAAGGGCTGCAATAGGAGCACTCAGATAACGGGTGGTCCTATAGTCCAACCGGGACAAGATAGGGGCCTTGACCATGATTTTTCTTGCCTGGAAAGAAAAAAGGGGAAGAAGTTTCTGAATCATTTTCTGGATACCATAGCACGTGGCCGCCGTCTTCCGTGCTTGTACCTCAAAGGTGAGGTCCTGGTCCACCCGGACACCCAGGCTTTCTAATTGGGTCTTAGGGCATTTCCTAAGAATAATAAGGGAGGTGCAAAATCAAGGTAAAAATTCTACAACAGTCAGAGTACTCCTTGTTCAGTGTGTAATGCACTTCTCCCCTTAGCTCAACGCGTTTCAACGGACATTAAAATACAGCCGCCTTCATCAGGAGTATATTGTCTGTCTCCCCAAAATTAATTTCTGAAAGATAAACAAATTATATTTTAGATTCCAATTACATTGTAAAATAAAAGATAAAACAATGCTATACATCACGGTAAATCCATAGTAGAAACAGAAATGACAATGTTTTTAGAAACAGTGCTCCAAAATGCGTCCTTATACATACCAAGTTAAAACCAAAAATAGTTACCTAAAGACAAAACATGATATGGCAATATCAACCAAAAGTATCCTATTTGGTAGAACATTATTCTTAGGAAATGCTTAGGTTTACAATGTATATATGATTTGTTCCGTTCTCATACTGTCTGTTTTCCCAAATTTCATTTTATTCAATTTTATATTTGTTTGTTTTTAACTTGGTTTTTATATGAATAAATTGTCACATTGAATCCATTTGTTTTCATAGAACTGTTTTGTTGTATTTTGCATTGCTCCAACTGAAGGGTCCTGATGAGTGAATGACATTTGTTTAGTAGTTTGTAAGATTTGGTGTCTTCTTTTAAAACAACCCAAAGGGAATTTATCTTGACATATAGACAGCTAAAAGTAACTCAATTTCAGCCTTGTTTGTTTGAGCCCTCTGTCATGGGCCTCCATCAGCATGGCCTAGTCTTCTTCTGAATAAGTTTTGTCAGCGTTCTCTTTAGGAACATCATAACTGAAATTGATTTCCTCAATTAGAATGTTGTACATTCCAGATATTGTCTCCTTAAAGATGCTCCATCTATGATGGTATAATAAGGCAATTGACTGAGGCAGGGTATCAAGAAGAAAGGGGAGTCTTAACTGTATGGGATGTTTCAGTTGTACATAGCTCTACTTTTGTTTGCCATTCAGGTGGAATTCTATTTGAAGTTCTTCAAAGGTCTTGATTCTTCCTTGTTTTGAGAAATAATGTAGTCAGTAGATTCCATTACTGATCATACGTCCATAATATCATAACCAGAACCACTGGAAATATGCGATTGTGTAGCCACAGCGTTTTTCGCACAGTTAGAGATTTGACACATTTACAACATAATCTATCATCTGTTGTATAATCTGCTGATTTTAAGTAAGAAAAAAATTGTTTTTTTACCTCAAACAGTTCAAAAGTTACTAAAAAAGCAGCAATACATATTGCCACACAGAGGACGGCCCTTTGCAAAATGTAACTGGTCACCTTCCTGTTGCTTATTGTGTTGTTTTTTTTTAATTTAAACTCATTCTAATGATGTGCATCTAATACCTAGACAGTTCTCCAATTTCTTCTCATCTCATTTGCTAAAATATTTTCCATATTTCTCAATTGGTTTGGGTTTTCTTCCTGTGTTGCACATGCCTTTTATTACTATTTGAATCTGTTTGAATACTGCATACGTACTTTACAGATTGCCTCTAAATTAAACCTAACTGCTTTTGTGCCAAGCTACCAGAAGGTTAAGCATAGGTTTATCTAGTGATGTTGTGGTTAAGCCTGCCAACGACTGTGTTTATCATTTGAGGTGGGTCCTCACACCCTTCAACTAATACTCCAACTTCTTTCAGCTGGAAACTGAGTTTGTAGGAGTTGTTGAATTTATGACAGCGCTGGTACTTTGTAAGGCACTATTTCTTCTGCCACGTTTCCAGGGATATCAAAATCAGGCACATAGATACTCTAAAGAGCATCTCATATGAGCATGACTACCGACTGCTCCTCTAGGCAGATTATTTAATGCTCTCTGGACTGCATACAGATTATGTAGCCAACTCAGTCCTGTACACATTTTCCTAGCTGTCAATGCTTGTTTAAGTGTACCATTCGTGAGCTCTAAAACAACATTTATTTACAGGTGGAAATGATGCAAATATGCCAGATGTAATCTCAGAGCAGATGTAGCATCCTGGAAAGCCTTGGCACATACAAAGAACTATTGTCTGAATGAGAGGTATGAACTGCTTCAATTGCTGCTAGATACTGAAAGTATTTTATGATTGCTCAAGCAGTAGCATTTAATTTCATTGTTGTCAAAACCACAGAAATCAAGAACAAGAATCAGCAGCAACCAATAAATATTTATATCGGTTTACAAATGTCATGGCCCAACATCATTGAGGAAAATCACCCCAAAAGGGTGATCAGAAATACTAAAAGGATTTTGCACTGGTATAGAATGCTTTATCTGTTAGCAAATATTCCATTGATGCACATATTTTTTAGTTTTTTGGGGGTAAATATGGCCACTGTATCATTGCTATCCCCTCATCTGCTGCATCAATTAAAAGTAATCTAGCTTGCTCATTAGGAATGCATCTAACTCCCACTCTGGATAGGAATGCCATTGGAGCGTTATCTGGAGGGAGGGTGTAGTAGTATTTAGACAGAAAGACAACAGAAGGCTTCTCTGCTTTAAATGTTTAAACAAAACAAAAAACTTTATTTATATATTTTTAACAAATACAGGCTGCAGCCCGCCTTCCCGGACAGGAGAAGAGATAGAGATAGCATATGTACGGGTGCAAGACTGTCCATCTATACATGAACAGTGCAGTGAACAAGCCGTAGAGAGAGAAAAGTGGTGATTCCTCAGTGTGTTTGTGGTTCTGAGTCAGTATGTGGTCTTGCCAGTTTATGCAGCAGTCCGGGTGACAGCAGCCGCAGGCCAAAAACAGAGGAAACAGAGAGGAAGATAGAGTAGAGAAAGAGGTCTTAGATGGAAAATAGCGAGAAGAGGGGGGAGGAGAAAATAGGGAAGCATGAGGGGGATGGTGAAGGAAGGAAAGGGTAGCTCTCTGGTTGAGTTTGAGGGGTAGGTGGTCGGGCGTGTGGACGGGCCCTCGCTGGCAGCACGCATGGCATTATAGCTGCTCACACTCCCGCTGTTGGAGTATGTGCCAGCATAAGTTCCCAGAACTCCGATAATTGGTTATGGCAGAAGGCGGCATCCCTTAGCCATTCATCTGTGCGTGGTCTGCGCCTGCGGCCCCAGCAGATAGCAATACGCCTCTTGGCTTAAAGCAGCATCATAGAAACCAGTCTCCTTACATCTGTTGGGAGGTTTTTAACATACCCAAGCAAAGCAGTGAGCGGGGAGTGCTCCATCGTGCATTCCAACATTTTATCCAATATGTCAAAGACACAATTCCAGTAATTCGCCACCTCTGCACATTCCCATGCCAAGTGCATGAAAGATGCCTCAGATGCACCGCAACGCAAGCATCTCGCATCCCTGCTCAACCCCGTTCTGCACATCCATACAGGGGTCCTATAGAGTCTATGAAGGAATTTGAATTGGAAAAGCCTCAATCTGTAATTGGGTTACATATCTCTTGATTGTGTGCAGCAGCACGCCCACACTCCCTCCTCATACAGGATTCCAAGAATTTCCACCCATTCATGTTGGGCAAGGGAAACACTAATTGGAGATTCCCGCTGCATGCCAGAGTAGATGCGTGATATAAGCCTGCGGGGCGAGGGGTTAGTTAAAAATGCATCCAGAATGTGGAAAGTTGGGGGCGCAATTGGGAACGAAGCATAAAGCGCTCATAGCGCTGCCCTTGGTTGGAAGTAAGTAAGTCTATCAAGGAGGCCAGTATGTTCATCCCCCAGTGTGTTGTCCATTTCAAAAAAGTCACCATCCGGGAAAGCATGCCCCAGTGTAGGAAGCTGAAGTATTAGCGGGCAGCCTCCTGCTCATTCGTGAAAGGCGATGCTGGATGTCTAGTAAGCGGCACCGACGGTGGTGACAAGGAATCTAGGTGCCCTGCGACCAAGTTGCTGTCAAGCCCACACCGTGCTGCCCACAGTGTCGATTCCAGGCCTCAGGTGTTTCTGTGGATGGAACAGTGCCTGGGTCTGCCAAGTCACTTTCGAGGGCAATATGTGCCATAAAGAGCATCAGATATACCAAATGAAACCTGAATTGGGCCTGCGCGCAGCTGTGGTACAGCTCAATATCAGGCCCTCCCAAGCCACCCTTCTCGAACATGAGAGTCTCCTAGGCCGCTTGACGTTATCCCCTCACCCACGCAAGTGATACCAGATTGGAACGGAGTCTCCTCTTGAACGCTGAAGTAAGCGTGAGCGGTAGTTTCACAAAGACATATAAAAATGGAGGCAAAACCACCATTTTGGCAATGGCGATCTGGCCAGCCAGGGAAAGGGGGAATGCCCTCCAGCGGGGTAAACAGCTCTCCAGCCAGTCCATGAGCCTGCCATAACTGTATCTCCACAGTTCCTCATGGTCCTTACTAATCCAAATGCCAAGGTACTCCAAGGGGAGTCCGCCCGTTTAAGCGGAAACTATGACTGGAACGTAGCTGTAGCGGCTGTGAGAGGAAACATCATAGATTTCTCCCAATGGACATTAACCCATTAAGGCCACCCAATCTGGTGATTTCTCATTTAAGGGGTCGAGATTAGTTGCCGGATTATTGACATACAGAGTCACATCATCCGCATACATTGACTCGAGAATTACCTTGGGCGTGAAGTCTAGCCCACGTAGGGGGTGTTGCTGCCACAGTATGGGTGGCAGTGGCTCCAGGGCAATGGCAAAAAGGAGTGGCGAGAGCGGGCATCCCTGCCTTGTACCATGGGTCACGGTGACTCAGGGGGAGATGATCCCGTTGATCCACAACCGAGCTGTCGGAGAGGTGTAGAGTAATGCTATCTTTTTAAGAAAGGCAGGTTCATACCAATACGAGCAAGGAGCGAGAATAAGTAATGCCACTCCAGCATATCGAAAGCTTTAGTTGCGTCCAGGAAAACAGCAGCTGTGGGGAGAGAGTGGTCCACCTCCTGCAATACCATGAAGAGAGTGCGGAGATTGTGGGCAGAGCTCCTGCCAGGAACAAAGCCACATTGGTCGGGAATATGGTAGGGAGCAATGGGCCAACAACTTAGCAAGGATTTTATTATCTACCTTAATCATTGATAGTGGTCTGTAAGAATCACACAATAGAGGGCCCTTATCTGACTTGAGGATGGTCACGATGAGCGTTTCACGTAGGGAGGGGGGAGAACGCCTCCCTCAAGCGAGTCCTCAGACATATTGAGGAGGTGGGGAGCAAGGAGCAGCGCAAACTCCTTATAAAAGGCTGGAGCAAGACTATCCAGCCCTGTTGCCTTATCCCCGGGCATGGCCCGGATTACTATAATCACCTCCTCCTCCGCATATGGCTCATCCAGGTACCGCCGTTGTGCATCACTGAGACATACTACTTCAATGGAGTCAAAGAAAGGGAATAGGTCAGTGAGGGTCCTCCCTGAGTAGGTCAGGGAGGGCCTCTGATTGTCGTGCCGTATACAGAGACGAAGAATATTGAGACTTTTCACCCTGGACAGCTTACCGCCCGACCACAACCAGATCCTTTTCTGTGCGCAACTCACAGATGTAGTCATGGACCAAGGCTTTGAAAGGAGACCCACAAGGGTTTTGCCAGCCCGGTCTCCCTCCCCGCATTGGCGAGCGTGAGCTTCCGGGCCCAGGAAATGTACTTCTCTGTGTGCAGCCTCCTCAAATTCTGCTATTTTAGCCTTGATCTGCCCGAAGTTCGTTAGCCGACTATATTCGAGAAATTCCGATTCAGGAGAGAGTCTCCAGCCGGCGCAGATCGTTTTGCAGTGAGCATAGGATGCCAGATTGTTTAGCGATACACTTAACCCTGATGACAGCCTTAAACGCCTCCCAAAGTGTGGATGGGGAGTCTACTGAGCCAACATTGGTGTCAAAGTATTCCGTGATGGTGGAACCAATCTCCTCGTAGAACACCTGATACCGGAGGGCACCAGCGGGAAGTCTCCAGCTAAAGGCGCTATTTGGTGCATCTGGTAAAGTGAATTCTAACAGCACTGGGGCATGATCAGATATGGTCCGGCCTAGATGGGCACAGTGCCAAACCCATGTGTCTACGTTTCGGGATATGAGCCAGTAGTCAATTCTAGACCACGAGGGTCCCGCAAAGGAAACTGTATAGATGATGCGACGCCAGACATCAAATAGATCCTGATCTACCATAAGGGCATGCAATTGGACCACAGCTCGGGGGTGAGGCCGACGAGAAGCGATTGACCTGTCACAGTCAGAATATAGAACCACATTAAACTCACCCCCCATAACACCACTCCAGGGCTAAGGGAATCGGCCAGCCACCACACCTCGCTAAAAAATTGTTGGGATCATATATTGATATGAGTCGCACTGGGCGACCCTCAAGAACTCTCGCCACTATCACATAACTGCCCAGGGGATCCCAAATTGCAGTGCACCTGTGCCCAAGAAGGCCCTTTCTGAGAATGATGGCTGTGCCCCTAGCATAGTTGGAGTATCTGCCACAAACTTTTCACCCATACATCCTGCTCGCAGGCATGAACATGATGCTCCCATAAGATGTACCTCCTGTATAAAACAAATTTCTGCCCCATATCTATTAAGAAGCACTGCCACTAACCGCATCTTTCTGTCATCGTTAAACCCGCTCACATTCCAGGTTACAGCTTTAAGCATGCTCACCTTGTCAACAGTTGCAGTCATCTTTGTGTTGCTATGCATCCATGCGCACCAGGGGGGAGCAGAAGCCATCAGCTGCAGGCTTTTACAGTGCGCGTATGCCATGGAAGGCCCTAGCTGAGGATGCTGGCTCTGCCCCTGGCGTAGCCGGAGCAGCCTGCTGTCAATTTTCCAACCATCCCCCCTCACTGGCACCAACAATTGGCATCTGTCAAGTGAAACGTCTGCAAGGAGCAGATGTCCCACCATGTCGGTCGAGTAGCGCTGCCACTAGTCCCGCCTTTCCACCATCTTCAAGCTGCACACATCCAAGGTACTGCCTTTAACGTGTGCGTACTGTTTTCAATCATACCTGCACTTCCATTTATCCATGCACGCTTGGAATGGGACACAGATCAATAGTTTTTCATTCAAGGCCAGAGAGGGGGAAGAGGGAGAGAGGGAGGGGAGAGCAAAGACAGGGCAACTCATACAAGTTACCCACAACCCAGACAAACAACGCCCCACAAACTACAGACTCCCAACATGGCTGGAGAGCATTTCCCCTATCCCAATAGGACCACAAGAGGCCAACAGAGTACAACATGGGACTCATCCCAGAGGGTGGCACTAGAGGGCACAGCACTTTCCAGCGTTGGAGTGCTGAGTGGCTGGAAAGAAGACGCCCGGAAAAAGTATATATTAATTCAGTCAGGTGACCGCGTTGGGCATCTGCCTGCCACAAGCGCATGAAGGATGACAGTTTCAAAAAGGCGTAGGGGTTAGTCCAGCTCCCTTAGGCGAGAAACCCCCCCTGCCCAGCCTGCTCCGTGAGGCTCCACCAAATGATCAGTCGTTCTTGTCATGAGGGCCTTCTGCTACCAGCTCCTGTTCCACCGAGGCTGCCTGCCTTGAGCGCTTGAGGCTGCGAGCGAATTTGGCGGCAAGCTTGGGGTCTGTGAAAAAGGAAGTCTTGCCAGAGTGAAAGACGCAATGCTTCGGTGAGTACAGCAAGAAGTACTTGATTTCTTGCTGTTGTAACATTCTTTTGACCAGCACTAATTCTCGGCTGGCTGCCTGGATAGACAGGGTAAATTCGGGGAAGAAGGAGACTGAGTTGGCCTGATACCTGGTGGCCTGTAGTTCCCGGGCCTTGCGCAGCACAACGTCGCGGTCCCTATAATTTAAAATTCTTTTGATGATGGGCCCAGCCTGTGCCCCCGGAGGAGGCTTTGGGTCAAAGGATCTATGGGCCCGCTCTACGATGCAAATTGCTGATAGGGCCTCACCAAACAGTGATCGTAGCATGTCCTTTGCGTAGTTCTCCACTTGGGCCATCAATGTAGTTTCAGGTATCCTGAGAATGCGCAGATTATTGCACCTGGACCTTGCTTCGAGGTCCTCATTCTTGATTCTTATGACCTCCATGCAGATCAGTTTTTCACTGGTCCCCGTGCCTTCATCTTCTAGCGCGGAGGTCCGCTGTTTGACCTCCACAATGCTCTCGCCGTGGTTCAAAACTTTGTCTTTTAGCCAGTCCAGTCAGTCTGACATCGAGTCTATCTTCAAATCAAGGCTGACGGAGAGTGCTTCAAGTCTGCAAAAATCTCGCTGATATTTGACTCCGGGGTCGATGCGGGTGACATTGCTGTGACGGCTTGTTCCTCTTCTAGAGGGATAACTCCCCTCTAGGTTTTTGCGCTGTTCGAATGAGATCTAAGGCTGTCTCGCATCGATCTTGCCCATGGCGCACAACCTGGTTGTGTAACCGGGGATTGCCCCCTCAAAGGTGGGTTCTTCCTCACACAGTCGGTCCAGGCCGTGTCCCGCAATGGTGTGTGTTACGCCCTCGGGGCTGCAAATTGGGGGGCTGTTCTCTCTACTTTTCAGTGCCACGGTCCGGCGGGCCCAGCGCAAGCAGTGGTAATACTGTGGCACTTAGCCGTTTCCCGCAACACTTTCCTTCAGCATCCCCCGTGCAGTTTGATGTGTCTTCCGGCCTGCGAGGGGCGTTCAGGGCCTTGCGCAAGCTCTCACCTGCTTTGCTGTGGGCTGTGGCCTAGCTGCAGTCAGTCCCTCACGTTCAAGGTCACCTCATTCTTGCCAATCCGCATGGCGAGTGCATTCTATCAAAGTTCCTGGGCTGGCCCCATATGAGCCCACCTCGGAGGGAGGCCGGCAGGCCAGCTGGTACACCAGGCCTGTTCTCTACTGCCTGTTATCAGCAATAATGCGGTCTCCTGTGCCCCCTCAGGGTATACAGGGGGCCAGGGACCAGGTTCTGCCGCCTTGATATGCTTCTCAGGCAGCCGGATGTCTCACCGTACGGGGCTCGACCCACTCCACCTCTCTGCTGGGAGTGCTGCGCCACAGAGGCCCACTAGAGGAGTCGAAAGGCCCACCAGTGCACCAGACCTATTCACATGTGATTGTGCCTTGCAGTACAGGGGGCTGTCCTGCCCTGATGCCACGCATCGGTGGGCTGACAATATGGTTGAGTGTGGTGGCCCACCAGGGGGCTGGTGCCACTCGCAGCGATCCGCTCCTCATGGTGCCACTTTACTACTATCAAGCTGGTGGCATGAAACTCTGCAGTCGTGGTCTACTCACACCCTGCCGCCATACCTCTCGGCCTCAGGTTGTTTCACTCCCGCCCTGCCCGGGACGGTGTGATCAGCCGGGAAGGCCCGACCCGGGAAGGGCTCAGCAGGCCTGCAGTGTCCTCCTGCAGCTATGTCCTGCAATCTGCCTCCCAGCTGCCGCCACAGTTCCCCCGCCGGGTGATCTCCAGGCCAAAGATTCCTTTGCTGGTCACTACCCCACTCACCTCAGTGTCTGGTGGCCTGGGCTCCGCTGGGGGCTCGTCCCTCCACATGCTCCTCGCCGTTCCTTGTCTCACCCGGGTACCTAGCTGCAGTCTTCATGGCCCGATCCTCTCGGCAGCATTGCCCCGCAGGCAGCAACAATCAGGGCAGCCAAGATTCTTCAGCCACAAGCTGAGTTCACCGCCACAGCACTGACTAGGCCGGTACCACCATCTTCCCAGCCCCCAGCAGCTCTCGCGTCCCGACTCTGATGTTGTTTCCGGTGCCGCCCCACCGGGTGTTTCTGCGCTTAGCAGCACCGGCGGCAATTCATAAGCCCGTGCCCACGAGTTGGAGTCTCAATGGGTCCTCCAACTGCAGGATAATGGACAGATTGGCGGTTTAGCCTGAAGAGCCTCACTACGTGGCGGCCATCTTGCAGCTGGCACTCTAGCGCCCCCTCCTCTGCTTTTAATGTTGCTTGTGTCACTGCCAAAATATCAGTTTCAATGTTGTTGGTTTGATATCTTTATCACCTAAAGTTCCTAAAGACTCTTAGGGCGCATTCCTAAACATCATTCGGCCGCACCCACTATAAGACAGCTGCACTGGCTGCCAGTGAGAAAAAGAATCATGTTTAAATCCCTCTGCCTGGTTTACAAGGCTCTGAAAAATGTTGGACCCGCTTTCCTTTTCCAAAACCTTATCCCTTACCGTCCTCCAAGAACGCTACGTTCATCCTATCAGCATGATTTAGTGGTACCCCGAACCAAATCTGTCTCATGGGGGGACAGAAGATTCATGGTAGCCGCACCTAAACTGTGGAACACATTACCAGAATCGATTAGAATTAGCCCTTCCCTCTGGATGTTCCGCAAGCAACTAAAAACCTGGCTTTTCAACCAATGAACTTCTGCTCTCTGAGGCCTAAAACAATGCAGCAACTTCAGCGCCGAGATGCCCAAGGGCAGTCGTTCGCGCTTTATAAATGTTTTTATAAAAAAAAATATATATAAAGTTCATACTGCTGTTTTTGTAGCCAAAAATCCAGCACTGTTACCTTTAGTGTAAATTCCTTTTATGGGCAACGGTGTGCTGCACAAGGACCAAAGGAAGCATATATTGGAGGTCAGCCAATTTTTGCTCGGAGTTGTACATTTTTTATTTATTTCCCTTTTGAGTGTCTGAATCTGTATAAGTGCCAATATGCTATAGCCACATTGTAACACTTTACCCAAATGGCTGACTCTAATCCTGTTAGTGTGGTAATTGAAGGATCAGCCCTTTGTACCACAAGCAACAGGGCAAGTATTTCTTCAAATAGTGCAGTGAAATTTCCTAAAAGGTTAGCGTGTGTATGTAGTGGCTGGATGCCACCATTTTCTTTTTTTTACTTTTTATTAAGGACAAGGTTATACAAAATAGATATTGTACATACACATGTGTCCAAAGGTGCTGTGCTGGCACAAAGCTAACTGCAAACCTGAGTCCATAGCCTATTGCACACAGTTTACATTGGATCAAATTTTGGCAGGTCTACCCAGGTTCACTACTCCATTTAGCCTGCAGGGCTCCCTTATACCCATTCTATTTGTTCTAAATGTATGTCAATTTAATGGGACATCCCCATGATATGTACTCAGTCCTCTCCGTCACCATGCACCAGTCCATATCTTTTCCCTATGCACCCAGTGCTGGAGGTACCTTCGCCCTCCACAGTCTTGCAACATTCCTTTTAGCAATTATCATTCCAAGTGTCATCCATATTCTCGGTTAGTGTTTAAATCTGTAGGGCCTCAGCTGTTCAGAAGACACAGCTTGATGTTACAATCAATATTGTTGCCCATTACTTGCTCCATACACTCCACCAATTCAGACTAGTACCTCTGAATAACCGTACATTCCCAGAGTATGTGCACAAAAGTGCCCTACTGCCCGTATCCCCTCATGCATCCGGGTTCAGTGCTATAACACATTGTTACCAACATTGGTCAAGCAAGGTATATTTTGTGGAGTGTCTTCAGTTGTATGAGTCTAAGCCTAGAGGAGATGGCAGTCTGTCTGGTAGAAGCTAAGGCTTCAAACCATTTCTCGTCCTCCAGTCCCGCAACATCGTATTCCCATTTAGCTCTTAGTTGGAGAAGGGGGTCAAACATGTTGTTGATTAGTTTCTGTATACCAACCATATGCATTTCTCCGGGAGATTTCTATCTAAGACCCTGTCTTCTTGCGGGTAGGATTCTGGTGGTGTCTCTCCCTTTGTTATCGCTGCATTCAGCGCATGTCGTATCTGTAGGTACCTAGGGGCACATGCATCAACCTATTTAGGAAGTGCAAACGTGCGAATCGGTAAATTCGGCCGTTTGCACTTCCTAAATACGTTTTTGGGATGCATTATGCATTTTTGTGAAAATCGCTATTATAGCGATTTCCAAAAATGCGATTGCTTTTAAGGAATCGCAATTTTGCGATTCCTTAAAAGCAATGCATCATTGTTTTGAAATTTGCGAATTTCAAAATAGGGAGTGCAAATTACCACGAGGTTGAACCTCGTGGTAATTTGCGAAAATGTTTAAATTTGCACAAAAATGCATTTTTTAAAGTGTAATGTTACAGACACACATGTCCTTAGGACATGTGTGTGTGAAACATGCACTTAAAAATACATTACAGGGGTGCAGGGGGGGTCCTTTGGACCCCCCCTGCACCCTTGGAATGCATCAACAAATTGCGAATTTGGAAATGCCTTCCCATTGACTCCTATGGGCCTTTTGGCCCATAGGAATCAATGGGAATTGCGAAAATGCACTTAGGAATTCGCTACTTATTTGGAATTCGGTAAAAATTGCGATTTTTACCGAATCCCAAATGAAAAGCCAAAAAAATGATGCATACCATTTTGCAATTCCTAATTTGCGATTCGGTATTTTTCGCAAATTAGGAAATGCAAAATGCATGAATGATGCATGTGCCCCTAAAGTGTTCTGTATTAGCAAGATCATATTCCACCTGCAATTGGGTGAAGGAGACTACTCCTACCACCTTCCATAGTCCTCCCACCTTGGAAATGCCTAATAAATGCCACTAGTCTAAACTGCAGGTGTGCCTTAGGTTGCCAAGTAGTTCAGTGTCCCAGAGTGGGGTGGCCAGTGTTATCCTACCCTCTGAGCCCAGGCTCCTTGGGCAGTCCCCCACACTTGGACCGCATGTCCAGTGGATCCTGACAGTTTAATTTTAGTGGGGTTAGTGTATTGCGCCCCTGTAAAGCTTCCCCCTGGTAGCAGCCATCTATCCATGTGAAATCAGGGATCTCCCTGTGGCATCTATGTGCACTGATTTATTGCAGTCAGTTGCGCCGCCCAATAATATCGCTTGATGTAGGGGAGACCAATTCCCCCATCATGCCACCCTCGTGTACGCTCCTGAATAGATATTCTGGGAGATTTCCTTCCCACAAAAGCTCACTTAGGGTGCCTTCTATAGATTTGAAGTATTCCTATCCCACTGGATGCGGCGTATTTTGCAAGACATATAGAAAACGTGGAAGGGGCATCATTTTGAATAGTACTGCGCACCCCAGTAGAGATAGTGGGAGAGACTTCCAATGTAGGACATCACTTCTAAGTCTCTGCAACAGGCGCTGGAGGTTGCAATTGTAAAAATAAGCCAGATCCTTAGAGACCTGGATTACAAGTATTTGAACCCCGACTCTGCATCAGTAATAGTGAAACCCCTGGGCAAGGAAGGCAATTTACAACTGAGGACATAGATAACTGACTTGGTCCAGTTAATCCTATACCCGGCAATTCTTCCAAATACTATGAAAATGTACATCACTCTGGTTAGGGAGGTCACCGGGGATGCCTAGTACAAAAAAAGATTGTTGGCATACAGTGAAATACAGTCTTCCCAGTCTTTGGCCCGCCTGAACCCTCTAATAATGGGATAATTCTGTATCCACATTGCCAATGACTCGAGCACAAGGGCGAAGAGCAATGGGGAGAGGGGTCAACCCTGTCTGGTACCCTTTCCAAGTGCGAACATGGGAGACTTTCGATTATTGACTACTATTTGGGCCAGTGGTTCTTTAGCAAAGAGGTGGACCCACCTCAAAAAGCCTGGGCTAAATCCTAACTTCTTTAATACTGAAAACATATAGGACCATTCAATGGTGTTGAACGCCATGGCCGCATCAAGAGACACCACTACAGCATCCTCGCTGATCATGTTGGCTCGGTACAGCACTCCCTGTAGTCTCTGCAAATTAAGAGAGGTATTTCTGGCTGGCATAAAGCCAGACTGATCCAGGTGCACTAATTTTGTTATATTACGTAGTAGATGAGTAGCCATTATTTTCGCCAATATCTTGGCTTCTGCGTTAAGCAATGGTATTGGCCTATTCGAGGAACATAAATTCTTAGGTTTCCCGCTCTTATGAATGACCACTATAGTTGCCAACCTCTGATCAAATGAGAGCAAGCCTGCTTCATAACTCTCATGAAATATTCTAGTCAGATTTGGTGCTATTTTACTTGGGGCGAGTTTGTATAGTTCGATGGGCAAGACATTTGTGCCTGTCGCCTTGCCCACTCGTAATTCTTGTATACCCTTCTCTACCTCTGTGCTGTTCAATTCTAGCTCAAGGTCTGACCGTTCTTCGTCTGTGAGCATGGGTAAAGAAATGTCTCTCAGTAGAGAGTGCAAGTCTGCTTCTATGTAAGGCGCCTGGGATGTATAAATACTACAATAGTAGTGCCCAAATATATCTGCGATCTTCCGCGGCTCAGTGATTCTCTTACCGGACTCTACCATGAGTTCCACCACCACTCTATTTGCCTGTTTCCTATGGTCTAGCAGGCCAGTAATTTCCCAGTCTTATCCCCAACTTCATAGATCCTACTGATAGTTGCCCTGTATTGTGCCTTAGCCCCATCAGTGGCAAAGGCTGCATACTCTTTTGTTTTAAGTCTTAAGGCGTCTCATCTGAGTTCTCATCTCGGAGCTTGTACGCCTCCCACAAATCTGAGCTGAATCCACCCAGTGCTCCTTTTCCTTAAAATAAAGCTCTGTATTGCGTACCATTTTTTTGTTTTATCTGGGGGATCGTAAGATACCATGGACTAATCCAGGCCGTCCTACCGGTTTTGGGTTCCCCCACCCCTATCCGGGCCCAGATAAGCGAGTGATCTGAAATACCCATTGCAAGGTGGTTCACCTCTCAAATGTATTCTAACTGGTCCGCTGGTGTTACAATATAGTCTATCCTAGAGATGCTGTGGTGGGCCCCCAAGTAGAATGTATAGTGCTGTTCCATGGGATGTAGCACACTCCAAGTATCCAGTAGACCCATTGCTCCCAGAAAAAATATGGATTTTTGTGCGAGCAGGTGGTAGGTCTCTTGGGGTCCAGTGATCTAGAATATCAGAAACAAGTGAGTTAAAGTCACCCCCAAGCATGAGTCTCCCCTCTGGTAGGGCAAGCAGGAGATCGACAAGATCTTTGAAGGCTGGGACCTGAAGGCCTGGTGGCATGTATCCTGAGACTAGATTTAGTGTACACCCCTCCCATGTCCCCGAGGTTGCCACAAACCTACCTAAAATATCTGTCCATTTGCGATCAGTCGTCATTTGATAAGTTTTCCGGGTCATTATACCCATTCTCCATGATCCAGAGCCAAATGCAGAATGTGCCACAAGTTTGAATCTCCATCTTGTCAGTGCCTTGCATGCGTTACCTAGTGAATGTGTCTCCTGGAGTAAAATCATGTCAGGTGAGTGTTGTTTTATATATTGAAGCACTACCCCCATTTTATCTTGTCCCCCAACCCATTGACGTTCCAGGGCAACAATTTAAGTCCTTGTTTTGATGGTGGCCCGATATTTACATAATGTAGTAATCTGCACCATCAAGGGGAACCCTTTGTGTCCCCCCTCACCCTGTTTAGGAACTATCGCCTGTCCAGCCCTGCCTAGCGTCAGTTTCACCATGTCAAATGTACAAAGTGTGGTGTCACCATCCTTTCTTCTCATGTTAACCTTGTCCATACTGTTCATGAAATTAACTAAACATCTCCTACCCCCCTTCCTGTCACCAATTGATTCTAACTGCTCCTCAGTCAGTTTTATGTAAAGTGTATCGGAGTTTCTCGGCGATTGGAAACCCACCTCCCTCCACAATAGATACCTTGACCCCCCTCCCTGCCTCCCTGCATGGTGGTTTCAGAACCTCCCGCCACCCTAAAAGTGCAGAGTTCCTATCGCCCACCCCTTAAACTTTTGGTGCTTGTGCCAGCGCCACACCCGTTCAACCATAGTTTTAATGAAATACTGGATCAATATTTTGATTCTCCGAGCAGCCCCATCTTACTGTCCATTGTTCAGTCTCACATCCTTGTGAAAGGACAGTCCATCACAACATATACCACCCTCACTTACTTGTCCATCTGGTGAGCCAAGTCTGTCTGGGGCTCAGAGAAAAAGTTGCAGTGAAAAATGTACTGTGACAGCAAAGAACACAGACCGGTCCTCATTTGTCGCCATTGGTCGCCGTACTCTCACCGGGTGCGGACCGCGCTTTCTGTTCCACTCGATTTCCCTAGTCCCTTGAATTTGGTGGTTCTTTTTCCCATTACTCGCCATCCATCAAGCAAATCCCATGTCTCTTTAGGTGTGTTGAAGAACCACACCTTTCCCTCTGATTCCACTTGTAACTTGCCAGGGAAGAGCATTGCATATTTAATGTCCTGGTCCCGCAGGGCTGTTTTAATTTAAAGGATACTGCGTCGTTGATGTTGGACCTTAAGCGTGAAGTCCAGAAAGAAGGTCACTTTAATATTTTCGAGTTCAAATGGAGGTGATGTTCGAACCGTTTGTAAAATGATGTCCCTGTCCCTGTAGTTTGAAACTCTTGCCACCATGGGCCTTGGGGGTGCTCCAGGTTTTGGTCTACCTCCTGGCACTCTAATGTGCCAGGATCAATCGTGAAGTATTTTGACAGTCTTTGGGGCTGTAGGTAGGTTGCTACCAGTTCTTCAACAAACAAGTCAATTGCTTGCCTCTCTGCACGTTCCGAAACTTCGAGAATTTGCACATTGTTGCGCCTTGAACGCCCTTCATATTCATCCAGCTGGGCTTCCATCCTTTCGTTAGTAGTTTGTAGGTCATTCATCTTTTGTTGAAGGGTGCACGTGTCTTTGACTAGGGCACTGGTGGTTGACTCAACTCCTTTAATTCTTGTGTTCCTTGATCGCATATCTGCCTGCATTAAGGAGAACTCCATGGAGACAGAGTCGATTCTGGACTCTAGTGGCATTATCAATGTTGTGATGGCCATCATTATGTCTTGGAGGATCAGTTCTGGAGAGCCATTAACATCCTACTACTTCTAAGGCAAGTCGTCTGCATCTGTATCCTTTGAGCCGGTTCCCTTGTTCCAGGTGTACTTGTCCAGTTTGGCTTGAAGGGTGGATTTGGTACTCCGGCCTCCGGCCATGTTGGGTCTGTGTGGACACTTAATTCAGGTGATCGGTTTTGACCGGGCAGCCACCGTTCGTCGTAGGCTTCGGATATTAAGATTCTGTCTGATCTTTGGAGAGGCTTGGATGGTTGTGCTGGTCACCTCGTTGTTTGTTACCCACTCCCAACGTGCTATCTCTCAACTTGTGGGTGGTTTCTCTTTGATGCCATGTATGCCTTTGTCACAGTCAGCAGGCCGCTGGAGTGTTGCAGAACCCCCCCGACCACTTGGCATCCACACCGGGAGTCACAGAGTATTGTCCAGATGCACTATTAACAGTGACCCACTTCAGGGTGTAAAAGCCTTTGGGTCAGCACCACCACTGCGTCCCCAGTGAGGCACTGGCAGAAAAGCAACCATGCACCAGACTGCCGGATAATCCGGAGTGCCCAGGATGTCAACAGATCAGAACAAAGGGAAGGCTGTTAAGAGCGGTGATGTCAATGTTTTCACTCGGAGTCCCAAGAGCGTGCTTACTGGGGAGGGCATTTGCAAACAGTGGAGATTGGTACTTAAGATCCTTGGGTTGCCAACCCCACACTCACTGTTTTCCGGTGCCAGTATAGACTTGGTGCGTCACTGGCGCTGTACTGCCCGCCACAGGTTTCCGTCTGTTCTGGCTGGGACGTCCGATCCGGAGTCCCAGCCCTGGGTGCAGTCTTCAGGGCAGTGCAAGTGCGTGTATGGTGTCGTCGGTCCATCGCAGACGCAACTCCTCAGCCCCCAGGTGTCTCCGGCTTTCATGTAGGCAGCCTTTGGCCCCTTCAACTTCCCGCATGGACGCCAGCAACAGGTGCGGCTTGACGCCGCTCCACACTTCACAATATGGGCCACTCTGCAAAGGCTATGATGCACAGTAGAATGGGGTTTGGGGCCAAGCAAAATTGCACATAGTGAATCTTTTATCTAAACAGGTAGGTGCTATGGACCGGAGATCCAAAAAACCCTAAATCTCCTGAGACACAGATTGTCTCAATTTCCAGGAACAACACACAATGGTCCAGAACTCTAATTTCACTTATGGTTCACAAAAGATTATTAATTTTTATATATACATTTGTAAAATAAATTTCATAAAGGCAGTGGCGATAAAGCAGGGTTGTTGTCAGCAAATTCTTTATTTATAAATTCTTTTTCAGCAGGATAAAAGACCGTTGCCAACGCGTTTCGTCTCTCTGACTTCTTCAGGGCAAAAAACACATTTTCGTGCGGTCTGTACTGAATTCAAAGACAAGTGTGATTTCTCCTTTTAGGACCTGATAAAACTCGATTGTGTCTGAGATTTTAAATGCAGTGTATGATGTTTATTAAACTTCAATTGCTGAATTCTCACAATAGGGGATCAGATAGTATCAACTGTCCTTAGGTTCATTTCCTGACAAGTTTATGAGAATAAGTCAGCCAACACGATAGTGTGGTGTCAATCTGTCACTCTGCAAAGGCTGCCTAATGCTCTGAGCGCACCGCACACCAGTACTTCATGCGCCGACTGGATTGCTGAAATTTGAGCGCAGGCCAGCGCGCGATTAGGATCCCCTCAGGCTGCTCAGGGCGCCAAGTGCACCGCTCCCCCCTCTCTAAGCATCGATGTTCGTAGCAGTGGCCGAAGTCTGGGTACCCCTCCTCCGCCACTCGAGCTGCTCTACCGGGTCAGTCATCTGCGCAATCGAGCTGTTCTCCTGCTCTATGTGCCCAATTCGCCCGGTTCTTCACTCAGAATGTTCCAGTTGGGCTCTGGTGCATAAAACAGCTATCCTGCAAACAGTATCCCTAGATTATTGTACACATTTTTGTTTGAACTGGTGCGTTCTGTCGGAGCCGCCTTAAGGTACGGCCATCTTACTCGGCTGTTGGTCATGCCCCCTGGAAGCCATCATTTAAAAAAAATCCCTGTCTTGCAGCAAAAGCTGAAGAGCATATTTGTTTGATTCCAACTGCAGGTTGTGCAGAGCCATTCATTTAGAAATGGCTCTTGTACTCATGTATAGGTAAAACATTACAAGTTTATAGAACATTTTGAGTGTATTGCAAAAACTGTTGCATGTGGAGCGTACAATCATATTTGAACTTTACATTAACTGCACTCAATGAAGAACTGTGGAAGGCGAACACACGGCATCAGGAGTGTTTGTCAAGGTCTGACCTACATGAGGCGGACAGGCTGCATGCAGGAAGTACAGAGGATCTCCTGCTACGTGTACACCGCTCCTTTGTACCTACCTACGTTTTTTAATATATGATTGGATGGCTTTACACCCCAAAATTAGAGGGAGTATTTCTACAAGGAGCTTTAGATCACCTTAACAACATGAAGGGCACGTAAGTAAAAGGATTCTATAACCTAATTTGTCCTACAGGCTACCACCCAAGGGTGTGTCCTTACTCAAGAATTCAGGTTAATTTGCCACCTGCATGGACGGTGAAGAAATAGTGTGAAAGTGAGAACAGATAACTGGTCACTGATCATTTTGTGAATATGATGGAGGAGTATTTCCTGTAAAACCTTTGTCTTGAAGACGGTGGTTTTATATATTTCTCTTTTACCACCGAAACGCGTCAACGCTACTTTTGTGTACAATGAATCCATCAGGGAACAACAATAAGGATAAGAGCAAGGCTCTCACCTGGTTTTCTTCCCTAAATTATAGAATTGGACCTTTGACAGACAACGGAATTGTCCTTGTGTGAATAGGGTTTCCTCCTGTGTAGTCACTTGTATGGTTTTTCTTTTTCTCGTACATTGTCATTGTATGTTGTATACATGTAGTTGTTTTTTAAATTAGAGGATTTGGAACTGCATTCACTAGAACTCCAGTAGCTGGAGGATTGATCCTCATGGTTTTAAATGTTTCAATTGTCATTTTAATAAACTAACATTTTTATATGCGCTATACCTTAATCTCAGTTGGCTTATTTGGTTTGACTATTTTTGAAGAGGTGTGCTTTTGAGGTAGCACAATATCCCACAGGCTGTGAGTATGAGGTTGTGTATGATCGTTGTCTGGTGTATGTAAGTAATATGCAGCTGTAAACAAGGTTCTAGGGGAATATTGTGTTTTCACCACTGTTCCCAGTGCCAGCTAAGAGCATGAGCATTTGTTATGCTTGCTTCAGTTCCTACCTCTAGTGTAGGTATAGAGAAGCTATAATGATTAGTTCCCCTGCGCCAAAGGCCGCCTTTTCAATAGGGCAGGCAGTCTGCTCTGCTCTAAAAATGTTTTCTGATGAATTGAAACCTATGTGTAGAAGAGACACTGGGACTAACTCTAATTACCAAGTTTGTTTTGCTACCACTAGCTTGTAAATTAATATTACTTAATATGTCTGCTTGCAGTCCGCATAAAAATGCTGTGTTTTACTGTCTAATGTTTTTCAGAAAAAGAGGGATTCATCAAATCATAAAAAGTCTTCACTTACTCACCAAAGAGTGGCAAGTAAGCTGTACCAAAGTGAAGAACTTCTATCAGGACATATAATTTTCTTAACTTATTTGGAGATTGTAAAGTAGCAAACATCTGTAAGAAGTCAGGTGCCAACCCTTTATCCTAATTTGATAATTCTTATCCAATAAATAGCACATTTAAATATACAGCTTTGGATCTTTTAAGGTAGATTTTACATCTGTATGACGCTAATAATGTCACTTTATTCTGGTCTCCCTAGTCAGTTATTCAGTCAAGTCATTGTTTGTGATGTAAATGTCATCAATGAAAGATAGCACCTTGGGATCTTCTGGTAAGATATCCATGATACTTGATGCAAATAGGCCAAACATCATTTTTGTAGCCGTAGACAATCTCATATGGTAGTATTAGAACCATTGAATGAGACAATGGTTATATACTGGTTTGGGGGCACTATGCTTTGGCTAAAAAACCCATTCGAAATGTCCATGGCCGTATTCTCTAAGGTATTAGCCTCCAGAATATCCCGAGTAGTTGAACCCCTTGTCTCAGAGTGGCAACACGGCTTCATACCCAAGAAGGGGACCACCGAACACGTCAGGAGAGTTATTACTCTGTATGATGCTGCCCAAGTACCCGGAGACCCGATGTCAGGTCTCATGGCGAGTCCTTTGGAGGGTAATGGACAGTATGGGGTTCGGGGGCAGGCTTGTGCAGGCGATACATGCACTCTATTACAATCCAACTGCTAGTGTCACCATAAATGGACAGCTGACGGAGCCCTTTAAAATCTTACGAGGCACCAGACAGGGCTGCCCCTGTTCTCCGTTACTTTTCGCTCTCTATTTAGATCCCCTGATCAAGCAAATAGAGCAAAATCATAACAACTCTCCAGTAACATATTTCCAAAACAGCTGTAAAATCTTGGCCTACGCTGACGATCTTGCCATCACCGAAATCTACGGAACACGAGACGCCAGATATACACACCGACCACAGGAGCACAGATCACCCTTACAATTGGACGCACCCGTCCTTTTGGATTTTTCACCTATTTTCACCGGGAAACATCCTTTACGATGCAACTTTTACAACGCAGTGCCTTTACAACGCGGTATTTACAACGACAACCATTACAACGCATTGCGCTGGGGGGCGCTCTAGGATAGGGAATAAGTTTTATTTACTATCCAACACCTTCCCTAGTGTCCACGGGAACTGGAGTTGGAATAGTAAATTAAACTATTCACTATCCAGCACCCCAAAGCACTATGCTTTGTAAAGGTTTTCGTTGTAAATACTGCGTTGTAAAGGCATGCGTGGTAAAAGTATGCGTTGTAGCGTCATACATCCATTTTCACCATACCAGCCCGTGACCGGTTTGAATTTTCACCGATCCCGCGAATCTCCCGATTTATTTACCGACAACACAGCCCTGAAGAGTCATATCTTGACATGATGTGACGAAACACGTGTCGGCTGATTTGTTTTCTTTTGTACTGATCAAGTTGAAATATATCTCATCCCACATAAAACCAGTGATGTCGACCTCCGTCATTTCTAAACAGTGATTATTACGTTTGGTTTAACAGTTAACCATAATTACACTAGATACGTGTGCACAGGAATTTTGAGTATTCTCCCTAAACATACACCAG
Organism: Lissotriton vulgaris; assembly: GCF_964263255.1. Classification (NCBI taxonomy): domain Eukaryota; kingdom Metazoa; phylum Chordata; class Amphibia; order Caudata; family Salamandridae; genus Lissotriton; species Lissotriton vulgaris. The sequence goes on from NC_141687.1 coordinate 1,123,163,768, forward strand.
TCCAAATCCTCTATCCATTTCTCAATCCGGGGCGATTGGCTAGCCCCCCACAGTTGGGCGAGATTACGCTTTGCTACCATGAATGCCAAGGTTGCCCATTGCATTGTGTAAGTGTTTAGGTCTGTCGGCTCCCAGACATTTAGAATGCATCTACGAGCCTCCGGCTGCAGGTCTATCCCTAGGACCACCTGCAGCGTGCGATGGACCTCTCTGCAGTAGGATTGTATGCTTTGGCAGTGCCACAGTATATGAATGAATGTCCCCAGATCCCCTCAGCCCCTTCTGCACTTTCCGCTTTCTAAATGACCCATTCGAACAAGACAGGAACCTGTAACATGTCCTATTAAGTTGCACTATTCTCAGCCTCGTCCGAATTGCCACCACACGCGGGGAGGAAACCGCCACCTGCCATTCCTCGTTGTCTAGTTCTAGACAGTCTTCATTCCAGTGCCTTTTTATATTGTTAATGGATCTTCCATGTTATTTATTAGTTTCCTATAAATCAGAGAAATGGTTTTCTCCGGAAGATGTCCATCCAGCACCCTGTCCTCTAGGGGAGAGGCGTCTGGAAGTGTCGTATCCCTAGGAATGTGTGTAAGCAGGACATGCCGAACTTGGAGGTAACAGAAGTACTCACTATCATTCAAATTGTATTGCAGCTTAAGCGAGTCAAATGTGTGTATTGTTCCCTCCCCAGACGTCTTTTATCTTTGAGTTCCGATGGGGTCCCACTGGACTTCCAGAGGCTCCCCAATTTCTCCAAGTTCCAAAGTGGGGTGGCTAGTGTTAATCTACCTTCCAACTTAAGGTGCCTATTAGAACATGCCATACCTGGAAGGCATGTGCCGTGGGCCCTGTGAACGGAAATCCATGGGGCCCGGCATATAGCGCTCTGGTGTACTCCCCCCGGGGAGCTGCCACCTATCCATGGCAAATCCAGGATCTTTTGGTGGTCCGTACATCCTGTGATTGACTGCCGCTAGTTGGGACACCCATAATACTTCCTTAGGTCGGGTAACCCTATTCCTCCGTCATACCAATGGAGAGTTAGCTTAGTAAACGCTATACGGGGTTTACCACCCCAAAGCAGCTGTCTCTGGAGACTCTCGATTTCCCTGCAATAAGAGGCGGGGACCTGATCCATCGTATTTCGGAGCGCATACAAAAACCGAGGCAGAGTCATCATATTAAAAAGTACCGCCCTGCCCAGCATGGACAGTGGAAGGGCCTTCAAGCGCGCCATGTCATTCCTGAATCTCAATAAGGGAGGGTTCAGATTGCTAGTGTAGCGGAGTTTCGGGTCTAATGTTATGTAGATACCAAGGTACCTAAAACCGTCAAGGGCGATTTGGATTGGGCAATATGTGGAATGACCTGCGGGTCACCCCTAAGGACAAACAGCACCGATTTGGACCAATTTATAGCAAAGCCAGAGTATCTACCGAAAATTGCCAGCATGTCCAGGATAAAGATCAGCAACCCTCTCGGATTCATGAGATAGAGCAGAATATCATCTGCGTAGAGGGAGATCTTATCTTCCCATTCCAATGACCACCACACTCTGCTTATAGAATTGTCCTGTCTGACCCATGCCACCAGTGGCTCCAGGGCCATTGCAAAAAGGAGTGGGGACAGGGGACAACCTTGTCTGGTGCCCCTACTCAGAGGGAAATCGGGGGACTTGCAGTTGTTCACCACCTTTCAGGTCATCGGGTCAGAGTATAGGAGGCGTATCCAACCCGTGAATTCCGGATTGAAACCCAGTTTGTCCAACACTGTGAACGGATAAGGCCACTCGACCATGTCAAACACCATAGTGGCGTCTAATGACACTATGGCCGCCAGATCCATAATTGTAGAGATCCTACCCAGTACTCCATGCAATCGACGCAGATTAAGGGCAGTATTACAATGAGGCATAAAGCCCGATTGATCTGGGTGAATATGGGTGGTGATAACTTTTGCCAATTGTGTCACCAGCAATTTCGCAAGGACTTTGGGCTCCACGTTTAGCAACGATATGGACCTATAGGATGCGCAGCTCATTCTGGGTTTGCCTTCCTTATATACGACCACGATATTGGCAACTCGTTGGTCATATGGAAGCTGCCCCTTCGCTCTGCTTTCCTCGAACATGGCAAGGAGATATGGGGCGAGCCTAGTGGACCTCAATTTATAAAGCTCGACCGGAATGCGTTGGGCCCGAGGCTTTCCCGGAGTGCACTTCTCTAATAGCCTGCACCAGCTCATCATCCGTCAGTGGGGACTCCAGATAAACTCTGTTTTCAATTGATAACGTGGGTAACTTTTCCAGTTAGACCTGCCTTTCCTTCTTTTTCCCTGCAATCAAGGAGGCAGTCTCTCCCCGAATTACAGTTTTGTATGCCTCCCACAGAGTCTGCGCTAAGTCCACCGTGCCCTGATTCTCCTCAAAATACCTGTCAGTGGACATGGCAATGCTTTTCTTCGCGGCAGGGTCTCTCAAGTGCATGGGTTATTAGGGGCTATTCTACCTGCATTTACCTGGTCAAATTCCATTTTAAGCCACACAGGGGAATGATCCGAGATGCCCCTACCCAAATGGCGTACCTCCCGGAGGGCATGGGCCTGCACGGCCGGGACAAGAACATAGTCTATTCTCGATAGGCTTTGGTGCGCACATGACACATGTGTGTACTGTGCTCTGCCTGGGTTGTGCACCCGCCAGCCATCCACCAGCCCTATTGTGTCCAAATAGTCGGGAAGCCCCTCTGCGCGGGCCTAAGTGTACAAGCCAGATATCGGTCTATTTCCCAGTCCATTCCCGTGTTAAAGTCTCCCCTCAGTTCTAAGAGGCCCAAGGGTAACATCAAGAAGATCGAGCCCAGATCTTGAAACATGTCGGACTGTAGGCCAGGTGGGACATAGATTGATACAAACATGGCTGTTTTCCCTCCCATTGACCCGATATCCCCACAAATCTACCCCACTTGTCGGACCATGTAGCCTCTATAGTAAGGGGGAATGAGTTTTTAATCACTATGCCAACCCCCCTTGACCCAGTGGTAAATCCCGCATGCGCCACCAACTTATATCCTCCTATATGTAAGACCACGCACTTATTTCCAATTAAATGTGTTTCCTGTATAAGGTCCACATCCGGGGTATGTCGTCTGATAAACTGGTTTACCATCCCCCTCTTTATTTTGTCTCCCAGTCCGTTTACGTTCCTTCTCAGCACGCTAATCCCCAATCCCCGTCTATCGCTCGTCATTAGTCTGGTACAGAGATGTCACCTGCGCTGCACTGGCCCTCGATGATGTTGAAACAATTAAAACTGTAAACATTCTCACAAACAATGCAACCTCAAAAACGATTATTGCTACCAACCCCATCCCCTCTGCCCCTCTCCCTGCACCACTGCTCATGGCGTTCGCTCATCCCTAACTGGCAGAGTGCCTGTCGCCCCACACACTAAACCTACTTTATAACTAAAGAAAGTAAAAAGGAGAAGGGCGGTACTCCGTCTCCCCCCCAACCCGAGTCAACATTTTCTCCTTGAAGCCAACATTACCCAAAAAAGTCATGGTTCTCCTTGGGGTTAGGCAGGCAACTTAACTGTGGGCCACTGCCCCAATACCTGGTAATGTACATTAGTCCCAATTATTGTGCATCTGTTCTCATTCCTGCTCGTGCGGTGCTTCCTCTCCATCCCGGTTCCGCTCCCCCGAGCCACCGGGGAGGCGGCTGACAATCCAGTCCGAGGCTACCTCTGGATTATTAAAGAACAAAGCTCTCCCCTTGATCTTCACTGTCAGGCGCGCCGGGAACATCATAGCATATTTAATGCCTTTGTCCCTAAGGTTTTTCTTGACCGCAAGAAAGTTCCAGAGTTGTTTGTGCACCATTTGTGTGAAATCAGGGAAGAAAGAAATGGTGGCATTCTCGTACTGCAGAGAGGGCCCCAGGCAAGCCCCCTGCAGGATAGCGTCTCTGTCCTTGAAATTCAACACCCTAGTGAAAAAAACAAGAAACCTTCTCAGGGGTCCCACTGATACTTGGTCCTTTTAAACCAACAAAGAAGAAATTGGCACAGAAGCTGAAATATAAAATACATATTTATTAAACCTCAGATGAGGGAGACTACGTCACACAGAAGCCTTAGCAAATGAATGAGGCAGTCTAAGGAGTACAGAAAACTGGGGCTTATATATGCTAAGGGTTACATAGTCAGCATAAGACCAAGGGGCAGTTTTGGCTCATGTAAGCATGCAAAATGACTACTATGGGCATACAAGATCTGCTTGCTCAACAAAGTGGGAGGAGCTAACAGTGGATATTTTTGGCAAACACATCCTGACATTTACAGACTAGGAACAGTTGCAAGGACAGCTACAAGCTCAACTGAGCATGTGCGAATGTGGAAGATGCCGAATATAGTTCGTTTCTAGGCAGATTACAAGAGCAGTCAACACCGAGGGAGGACGTGGCAGCACATGGCTAACTAAAATGGCTGCCAGAAATACAAAATGGCTTTCAGCTCATGCTAACAAATTCATGCAATATTTAACACTAGCAATCAGTGGACTTGGGGGCGCGCCAGGCTTAGGTCGCCCTCCCGGGACCCTGTGTGCACGCTCAATGGTAAAGAAGTTACCCAGTCCCTTGGGCTTGAGGTGAGTGAGGATAAGTTCTTCAACAAACAGGTCTAGAGCCGGGCCTTCAGACTTTTCAGGCACCCCCAGGATACGGACGTTATTGCGCCGGGCTCTCCCTTCATACTCATCCAGCTTACGCTCGGTCAGTTCACAAGAGGATTTAAGCTTTCGCACTTCCTGTCGGAGCACCGCCATGTCATCATTCAAACTGGCAGTCTTTAGATCCAGCGATTTGACCTTCTCATTAACTTTAGTGAGATCTGCGCAGATAAGATTAACTTCAATGGGTACTGTGTCCAACTTATTGTCCAGCGATTCCATTTTGTGCCCCAGGGACAATTTGACCCCGTCTATTGCTGCCATGAGATCGAGCAGCGTTGAATCAGGTGATGGGCCAGAGGAGTCCCCTCCCACCGACAGAGCGTGTCTCGAATCTGTAGGGGAACCCCTGGGCATCGTGTAGTGGTCTAATTTGTTGGTCTGGACCTGCCTCGTCCCTTTAGATGTCCTGTCAGCATCCTGTTTGGTCGCCATGTGGAAGTCTGTTCTCGGGACACACCGGCACCGTTTCCCCCTTCAAATGCGCTATAGAATGTCCCGGCCAGTTCTTTCGCGGCAGGCTATCAGAGTCACCACTTCCCTGCCAGGGTCAATCCAAAGAGGCCTAGCCTGGGGGGATACAGTGCATCTTCACAGTGTGGAAGGTCCGCGGCTATCACAGTTTTCCAAGATTATCTGGTGCGTGAAGGAACTGGTGCCTCCCGTGATACGAAACCAGCCCCTCTTGGATCAAACAGCTGACCGATGAACACCACACTACGGGGGGGGGGGGGCGCTCCTTTCGGATCCCTCCAACAAAGGCACCCGGGCCGGGCCTCCAATCACTGTCCCTGAGTCACCTCCTCGCGGCTCACCATTCGACCCTGCGGTCTTTCCTGGCCAAAGAGCAGCCTCCGGGAGGCCGTCATCAGTCTCCTTCAAGTTATATGGTCGCTTGGGCACTGGAGCCTGTCTCCCAGGACATGCGGTACGCCTCCTTCTCAATACTATTCAGGAGGGTAGGAGGTGGGGACCGCGCAAACTGCAGGGCCCAGCACACTCCCAGGCTCCCTTCAGGATTGCCTCACTCTGTCTCACCGCCGCACCGCATGCCTGCACCAGCGCTGCTGCGCCTCCGTTCCTACGTTGCCCTGCCTGTCTCTCTAGGAACCATGCGCGAAGGGGGGGGGGCTCTCCAACATGCCCCCACTCGTCCCCTCCGCCTTTAATGTGCTGCTGCAACAGCGGCCCAATCAATTCCCGGGGAATGGGGCAAGACCACCGGCTTCCAGTCCACTGCCCGATGTTGTCCAATTCCGCCCCGGCCTCAGCCCAAACCCGAGTCCCCGGCTCCGGACTCAATACAGGCCGCAATTTCCAGCTTTCATATCTCCGGCCCCTGATGTCACTGGAGGGCCGGAGTTGCCGCCGGGAGCGTCACTTCTCTTCCGCAGTTGAGCAGTGTGCTCCAAAGTTCAGGATAGACGACAAGATCTCGCGGCTGGGGTACGGGTACAGCGGAGAGTTCTTACGCGGCCATCTTGGACTAGCCCGTGGCTCCTCCTGTATTTTACAATTTAAATAACAGCTAGGGGGCCCATTAACTTGCGTGCACCAGGGCCTGTGGCACACTGGTTACCCTACTGCTTTAAGAGCGTCGATATGGACGTTCAGGGGAGAGGTGTGGTGCCGCGGCCAGGGTGACTGACTCCGGAATCTGGGGATCACGGTTCGATCCCCGGGGCTGGTGGCAGATTAGCCCAGCACTATGTGACTCTGGGCAATAGCTTGCTTAATCTTCCTGACAGCCCCCAGCGCCTAGAGACCCTAACGGGTGATGGTTCGCTCTTTACAAATGTGGATTATTATTATTATTATTCAGTTACACTTTATATGACTGTTAAGCAAGGGGAGCATGGCCCTTCCTCCAAGCCCTTTCCACCTTCTTTGCCATACAGGGTGCATTTTTTTTAATATAGCTTGCAACGTTTTCTGATTATCGTACTTTCCCTTGATCAGTGGGAGGTGCCATGGAGAATAGCAGTCAGGAGAAAGTGTGTGGCATAAGTGGGTTAGGCCCACCCTTAAACTTTGGGTGGGTATAAAGAGCTCAGAGTGTAGAACAACATTTATGGCTGCAGAGCACCAGTACCAGTGCAGTGGTATTTGGGAACCATGTTATAGCATAGAAATCTGAGAAAGTATGTTTTCTCCAACTTTAACAGTGAGGTAGAGGGACCGGTTTTTTTGGTTACATGTGTTCTACGCATGCAAATGCTACACAGGTTTAGACAGAAAACAGAATTGTAATAGGCCTATCTTTGTGTCTGGAGGCAGATGTGATAAATATATGATTTGATTCTCCCATGTTCTTTGAAATGGCATTAACCTATCTAAAGAGCCTAGGAGTCAGACAAGAGGTGAGAGGGAAGAATTTGAACTCTATTTTTAAATGAACCTTTTACTTAAAGTTGAATTCCACTGACCAGGGGACACACCCACAGAAGGTGCAGGAACTCTGGGGCAAATTTATGAGCCCCTTGCGCTGCTGGAGGCTTACTTTTGGCACAAAATACAAAATCATATTTATGAGGTCAGGCAAAGCCACTATGTGTGACTTTGAATGGCCTCATAGATATGGACTAAGGCAAGGCAGCCAAATCGCTGTTTTGCCTTACTCTGCAAAAGGGAGGCATTCCATGGGAGTTGTGGTGGGTGTTCCCATGCAACACGCATGGATTTTGATGCTTCCTCATATTTACAAAACAATGTAAACCTGGAGATGTGACAAAACCTTACAACTGCAGCAGCACATATAGAAAGAGGAAAAAGCCTCCCAGGATAATTTTTGCACATGAAGGTGTCGTTCCTGCACAAAAACAATCCTGCTGACAACACAGGCACCGTTGCTCCATGGTGCAAGTGTGCCTGCATTGGCGCTAGGCTGCCAAAATCCAATACGGTGCATTTCTGCTCTTACACTTTGACATAGGGCAGCGCAGAAAGGTGACTTGCTGTGCTGCCCTATGCCAAATCCCCATAAATGAGGCCCGAGAATCTGAGTAGCTACTTCACTTGCAATCAACCACATCTTGATCCTTAAACAGTAAGTACCAAATGTCAGCTCACAATAAGTTGTTTTATTTAGGTATTTGTTTATTTATCTGTTTGTTTATTATATAGAGTATTTATAATTCAAACGACCGCTAGAACATTTTACAGAGGAGTAAGGAGGGTGAGATATAATTACATTATATTAGTTACAGGATGGTTGTAACACATATACCTCACAGTAGATATCAAGACTTGGAAAGTGGTTAGATATATTGAGCATGCATTCACCTGAGATATATAGGAATAATATGGCATTCATCAGATACAAAAGGCATGATATGTCCAGTCACTGAGAAGTGTTTTATCAGTTGAAATGACAGTGCCTGTTTTCAAACATGGACACCTTTGGAGCCTAGGAAATTCCGTGGAGAAGGTTTTAAACCAAATTTCAGTACTATAATGGTATTGGGACAAATTAAGTTGTTTTGACATCTGACTGAATATCTCAAAATATAAAGATGTCAGCCTTATTTTAACTGTCTTAGATATATGTTTGCTATTGTAGTCTTAGGCACAAGTTCAGATTTTACATTGGTTTAGAGTTTGGCGTAGAGGGTACTCTTTTGCAATGGAGTACCCTGTCCACCAAACCCTCGGTCCGCCTTCCCTGGCCACCAGGCTTATGCTGACACAGTAAAATGTACTCAGTTGGCGTAAACCTTCTTCAACAGCCAGAGTGAGTTCAAGCCATTGGAGGTAAGCCATCCAACAGTCTGCCCTGTTTAAAGTGGACATTCAGAAGGCTTTTTTTTAAAAAATGCGTGTCACAGTCAACAATAGCCTTGTGGTAAGGGACAGTAAAAATCAAAATTGACCAACGCACCATGGGGGAAAACTCTTATGCTGTTGATGTGATTATTTTTTTTCTTTGTATACAACTCCATTGTGAGGGTTCCTACAAACCTATAGAGTTCAACACTGGGCTGGCAGTGAACACGATATTTGGCAGACGGAGTAAAGGCAACGTGGCAGAAGTAACGCTCTCCGCTTCCCTGAAGTCCTTCACTCCCTCTGCCAACCTGCTAAACCAGGCCCTTAATCTAAACAGTTGCACATTGTTTTATCCAAAACAGTAGGTTAAAAGAAAACACCACTTCTTGTGTGGTTCTTTTTCCCACAAAAAATCAACTTGAGAAGACTCGGACCACTGACAGAATATTGGAAATAAAAAAGATTGCGTGGACAGAATATTGTGTCAAAACTATTGTGGATCAAAATATCAAGAAGGTAAGTCCAAATAGGTAAGTATAGGTATTCTATGCTTAACTTCACATCTCTGTACCTTGAAGATGTATATATCGTCAAGGTACTTATATGTAGAGTTATAAATAGTGCAACTTTGCTTACCTATAGAAACTTACCTTCATGATATTATTTTTACTCAATATTCTTGACACAATTCTTTTCCCCACAATATTTTTGCTTCCGATATTCTGTCCAAATACAGAGGAATCAAAGTGTGCAGGGTTGAGATGGCCCATATTTGAAGAAGTTGAGCAGTCAATCAGGTATACCTTCTCAAAAAGAGTGAGGAGAGTAGGCTTTTGTGGAGTCTGATTAAACCTTAATCCAAGGTCTCAATGGGACTCTGGTCTGCAGAGTACAACAGGAATAAGTCATGTCATGGCAGCCACTAATCAATAACGCAGCCATGCCACCAGTCAAAACCAAGCAGAAAGGTAATTTGGTCAAGATCAAGTAGAAGAGAAGCAAACACGAAATCCACTTTTTTGTATAATAAATTGTTTCCACTGCATTTTGACGCTGCCCCAGATCGACAAGAATCTGTAAATCTAATGCAGCACCTAAAACTAACAGTGAAACGCAGGTGTTAGAGTGATGCAAGGAGGAGAAATACTTTACTTTTCCTCATTGCAGCACACATAGAAGTAGCAAATCATCATTATTGATTGTTTATGTACAGGAAGGAGTCCCTTTCTGTGCTTAAATAATAATCTCTGAAACACAGCCACCCTTGTAAAATGGTGCAAGGGGGTCTGTGCTGACACTAGAGAGCTATTTTCAGCACTGGCACAAGGGAAAACACAAGGGTGCGCTGTATTCTTGTGAACAAGTCACTTCCCTGTATTTTTTGAAGAACTCAGGGTGACGCTGCAAAATTGCTCACAATGCCACCACATTTCCTAGCAAATATACCCCTGGGTCCCTTAATATTCCATGGCCATGAATCGCTTTTAAGTGTACCCTAAACCTGAAGGACCTCCTGGTACACACCAGACCCCTCACTCAACAGTCCCGCATTACAGAACACCTTAAGGGCCTTACCACCTGTCACAGAACACTATTTCTGTGGGTCCTGCAGGGTATGCCCACTCAATAAACATTTCAAAGAGGGCAAGTTCGGTCCCCAATTCACCTGGACACAGAAAAGTCATAGTAATTGCAATACAAAATATAGTGCTTACCTGATCACCTAACTGTGTGGCCTTCATTACATGGGAATGGCCACGAGGCCTATCAAAACAAGAATAATGGAGCACCAGAGCAACTACAAAAATGTGAACTCACTTTTGCAACTCCAACCACTCTACAGATGACCTCCGGTGGATGATTTTGGAAACAAATAACTCATAAAGCCCAGAAAACCTTTTCAGAAGGGAGCAACGTGGATGTTACTCCTCTCCACCAACAGCAAAGGTCTGAATGATGAAATCCTATTGTGTGAGGTGTCATTTCCCAGTCAGTCTCCTGCAACTTCAGATACTTCCTTTCCATGGATGTAATGACATTCTCTTCATACATGGGATCTGATTTGCCATATCACCACTGACACCATGCCACATATGGGACACCCTACTATGGAGACTCACATAACATATTAAGCAGTGCTTATGATAAGCATTTTAAAACTTGGCATGGGTTTTCTGTTGATACCAATGAGGCGGTACCACTTCCCCTATTTAGCCCCATGAAAATGACCATGGACCAGCAGACATAGACATGGATGACACTGGCCTTTCGATGTGCCACACTCTTCCCTTAGTCACTTTGACACACTTTCCCAATAGCACTCTCCCACATCATACTTTTTTGGGAATGACCACTTGGCCGTCTCCGTGTTTCTTTTTAAATGAGGTGGCCCATTTTTCTAACAGGCACACAGATGCCAATATGCCTATTTTCCACTGTGCGTGATGGCCAGTGGCAGCTCCTCGAGGGAATGCTGTGAATTACATTTTGCGTGCTGCAACGTCAAATCGGCGATGCAGTGCGCAATGTAACTCATTTTATTTATTTCTTTTTCTACTCAACTCCGGTCGGCTGTATGCCAAAGTTTACTACCCCCCACCTTGCCCCTACCCTGTCCTGCCTCACCGCCCTGCAGCACTCCCTCGAGGATCCGCCACTGGTGACAGTTATCGTTTATGTGCACAGACTTGCTCTCCGTCAATATATGTGCGAGAGTACCTAGATGCACCACACTTAAGCTATGCTGTCACCCTTCACTTAGAAAAAATTTAACTGTCTTAATATACTGTTTTAGACGCTGCCTTTTTAATGCCATTGATGACTTTTGGTCCTCCCCACATTTGACCGCTACACACTCCAAGATGCCGTCACTGAGGAATGATACTTCCAATACACCAGCACGTGAGAGGCTCAATCCTATTGGCTCCAGTGTGCCCCGTTCAAAGACGGGTTTTCTCCTCTGCTCAGTCTTGATCTAGGCGAGCAGAGGAGATAAGGTCTCTTCCGCTCTCTGTGCAGAAAACACATGAGTACAGGTGCTTTGCTTGAAAACTATCTGTTTTACTTTGACTTTTTAAACCTACGGCCATTTGGGTTGCCTTGATTTAGTGTTTATTTATGCTCTCTGCTATTGCTCTTTCCAAGGTTAGCAGCTGAGTACTACCTTCTGCTTTTGACCTCTGGGGCAAAATTTATTGATTTAAAGGGTAAGATCCTTCTCTCACACCTGAGGACATCCAATAACTTATGATACACTGTGTAACACCAGCACATATTGGTCTTATGTTGTCTGTTTCACATGTGTCGACTTGCCTGTTTTGTTATATTGTGTACACTAGTGTGTTTTTCACTTCTTTCACATTGTGGCGACTGATCAGCATAAAACTAAAGCATGCACATGTCAACCTTTGGAGGTGCTATGATAAATTGTGCTGAAAAAGAGACCCTGGTGAATATTGGACCACACATGCAAAACATTTATTTACTCTTTGTTTCCTTTATTTTCTCATGTATTCTCTATGTTGGATGATCATTTTAAAAGTTTTGAACCAAGTACTTTCTTCTAGGGGAATACCTACACTGCACATCACATCGTATATGATGAGTAGGGTTATCCCTCCTTTTCTTAGGATCTGAGGAAGCGCCACAGATCCTTTTTAGGCGATCAGGCGCGAACCATGTGGCTGACCAAACTCACAGATTTAGGCTACTTGGGTCTATCACACCCCTGTAGTAGCCCCATCCAAATTATGCTTTTTTAATCCTGTCAAGTGACCCATCACTTTAAAGTCCAGTTCAGTATCTCTTAGACAGTTTTAATCCCCCCTCACTTCAAAATACACATTCACGCCACACCACACCTTCAAAATGCCCTCACACAGGCTCTTCTCATCAGACGGCAAAAATAAAAAGAACACTGCTAAAGCGACCCTTCATGGGGCCCATAGGGCATTGCAGCGCCCGCCCTATGAGGAGCACGCCCAATGAAGAAGCATGACATCCTCATGAATGTGTGAGGGCACCAAAAAATAATCCTTAGGATACCCCCTTCTTCGTCCACCTTTCTTTCTTCTTTCCTTTCTGATAGTAACAGTACTGCCACTGTTTTTTACATTAGCACATTCGGAGCGTAGGTCCTGGACCTTTTTTTGGATCTAGCCTCCCACTTTTATGTTGTTTCGAGTGTAAACATTTCATCACATTACAAACTGAACTTTCACTACGTTTATATTTTTTACTGAGAGGCTGGGCTCTGACAAAGCTCTCTGTTTTCATTATGATGATGTGCATTGTCAGCTCGGTGTAGCTGTAGGGATAATTACTTCTGCACAATTGGTGTCATGTGCTCGCTACAGACACAAAACACCCCCTGCATCGTGAGCTCAGTGCTGCCAGACAGACTGTAAACAATGCATTATTCGCAGGGGGCTCTTGGTACAATCAGGCGTAGGCCACACACAGTGGACTAGAGCACCCTAAAACACACACGCACAGATACACACGCACACACTGTAAAAACTGCATACACACTGCAGTTTGTGCTTCATATGGGCATATTCCTAATGCAGCCAGACGTGCACAAATCCTGTAAAAGCAGCACTACATGTATCACATGCTAATATCAGCTAGACACAGATTTTAATCAATGCAGATTTGTATCGTGTGTATAGTACTACTGCACACACACACAAACTGTAAACACTACAACATTTGTGTCATATGCTTTCAAGTTAGATGGAAAGGGTTGCAGAAGCTCCGCCTTTAAAGTGGAGGAGCATCACCTCACTGCTCTATCAGCAGTGTAAACAGGAAAAATAAAATGATAATAAAACAATGTTATGATCAGCAGATTTTCCCATGTGTTTAACCACCAATCAAGATAAAGCATTAGGGAATTTTCTGGGTTCTAAGTGTTTAATGTGTTTAAATGGCAGGAAGGACCCAGACCGACCAGCTACACAGACTTTTAGAGTAGGCAATCAACAGTGTCCTATAGATTATATTTTTATTTAGGCCTGGAACTACGCAATGGTAAAAAAGTTCCAGGTAATCAAGCGCAGGGTCAGTGATCATAATGCCTTGTATTGTGAAAATGTAGGGGGGTCAACAAGTACATGTGAAAGGGTGATCCCCCAAAATGTGGAATACCCAAAGCGCCTGACTACAAAATTTAATGAAGAATATGTTGAGAAATTGGTAAGCTTTCAACAAAATTTAATGAAGGATAGTGTTGAAGGTCATCAGGTAGCATTGTGGTAAATATTTGATTTACCGTCTTAATTTCTATGCAGGTAAGTACTTAATCAATAATAACTCAATCGGAAAGAAAGACGCAGAGTCCGTGGTGTTAGAGTTCTTAGGGGTTTTATTCCTTAAAAAGGAATGGTCATGACCTGGATATCTTGTTCCTGCCACCACTGGGGTGCAGGAAGGGATAGAGCAACATTTTATTGACAATACATAGCTTATATACTTGAGTTACATTATAGAAACCAATATGGTAGGCGTAACAGCTGAGAGAAACAAGATAAAACACACACGTGGTCGTGATACGTAATTAGAAGGCGTAAACTAGGCGTGAACATAGAGGTGTGTGCTAGAAACGTCACAGGTAGGTGTCACAAGTGGGTGGCAACAAAAGCAGAATCTTGCAATGTCAGCAGAAATCTGAGGCCTGGATGCTCGCGCAGCTGCATGACGTGTGGTTGACGTGAAACTGGAGGGTGCAGGGGACTTGACATTTTAACTAGCGGAAAGAGACAGAAGTCTGGCATGTCAGATCAACTTGTGCTTCTATCATATCTGATATCTGATGTTTAGGAACTGAGCTATCTGGACGGAAAGGTCTCTGGGGCAGAAGCTATTCTATACTGACTGTGAGTGCGTGTATAAGCGCCTAAGTGTCTGCATGAGGAGCGTGGGGGCATGGGCCTTCCATGGTAACAGAGGCTATGAATTACTTGCATGGAGACAGTAGGGCCTGGCCCTTCGCTCTGCAGCTGGGGGGATGTTTACTTAAACCAGGAGGCAGGAATGCATCTTCGGAGAGGGAAACAGATAACTCGAAGGTTGAATTCATTCTTGGCAGGCAGCAGGCTGAGCTAAGCGCGGTGGGCCGCGCTGGAAGTAAGGCAGAGTTCACAGGTACAGGGGCAGCCTGGGCTGAGGCCTTTCAGAGTCAGGAAGCAGAAAAAAGGCTCGATGGCAGATTTCGGGGCCTACTTCACCAGAGCTGAAAAACGTGTAAAGTACACCACAAAAAGACGTTGGCATGGCATACTTAGGAACGGACTATTCAACCCATTCAGGGTGGGTCTGAAAGAGGACATGTTAACGTTGGACGCAAATGTATTTGCGTCTTCATAACTGGCACAGGAGGGAAGTTACATGCACTTTAAACTCGTACATGGAGACGGTGGGGTACACGATAGGGAACATAACTTGACCAAAAATTTATATTTCCTCATTCCCTCCTTGTTCCCTACGGACCCTTCATGATATCTCGATCATCATGAATCGATCAGTCTGTTCTTGTAACATCATTTGCTCGTCTCTCTTCCGTTGTCGGTTTGAGAGAAAACTGGAATGTTCAATGCACGATGTGGCGCACAGTCCACATATCGCCGGCCCACACTGTAGGCACAGGCAACAACTGAATACTATGACAAGGGCAATGCCTAGGAAGGATAGGATCTTCCATCCCCAAGCGGTCAACGTTGTCCAGAACCAACCGGACCAAGTCCAGGTGCCTGGATTCTGATGTATTAAACTTGCAATTTTATGAAGACGTGTAATAGCTTTGTAAACAGTTGGCGCGTTTTCTGGAATGAAAACACAGCAACTTGACCCGATGACCTTACAGGCTCCACCTCTATCTGCCAAGATGACGTCAATAACGAGACGATTCTGAAGGACAACAATCCGTATAGCAGACTGTTCCTCCGTCAAGTTACCAAGGGCGGAGGCAGTTTCATGTACTACTGCTTCGAGTGTTCTGGTTAATCTACGTATTAATTTACTGTTTTGGACGGGGCCTGTGAAGAAAAAGAATCCTTTATTGAAATCTGTGTATTGCTCCCATGCCGTTTCAGTATAGTCGACAATCGGGATATCTCTTCTGAGTCTATTCTTTACTAGGTTTGTATTTCTGTGGTAATCAGGAGGGGCTAGGAAAACAGGTGGCAGAAGGAAGGCAATGTAACAGGTACCATCCCAATCTGGAGGTAAGCGTATGTATGCGGTATAGCCACAAACAAAGTAGGAATGACGGGCAGCTTTAAAGGAGGACTTGCCATGATCACTGAAATCGACCACGGTGGTACATTTACTATGACCTAAGTGTACTGAACCCTTCTTTCTGACACATAAGTCGCCTGTGACTGGTAGTACTGACATAGCAGGGAGAATTGGTGCAGCTCGGATTCAACAGTAAGGATCATGAGGTTAACTGTATAATTACCTAATCCATATACTTCATTTTCTAGATCAGTTCCTACTCTGGTGGGAAGTCCCTTCTTGTCAGGGTAACAGGCATTAAGCAGAACTAAGTTCAAGTTTCCCCAAACCCAGCTCCCTTTATAAACAGCAACATCAGGATCTAAAGAATTCATTATTCTGAACCATGCACCACAGGAGCCATTATGAGTGAACGGGTACGGAAAGAGGGGCAGAACTCCCTTGTATTTCTGATGGGGAGGGAGTCGGCCACATATCCAACAGTTTGTAGCATTGCTCGTCTGATGGGAGTGATGTAACATGCTAATCAATGTGTTGTTGCGCAGCGCAAGTCTGTAAGACAACTCATGAGGGGGTAATGTACTAAAAGAATGTTCTGCAGAAACATTGTAAGCAGATTGTTCACGCTTGAAGATAGGGTAATATACAGGAAGCAATATACTCGCCACAATAATCAGAAGACTTAGAAAAAACATGATTAATAAAGTCACTATACAGTGGCTGCGGAGTGATTTGCAATATGCACGTTTCTTGAATTGTCTCTCTCTCTCTCTATCTCGATCTAGGGGATACATGTCAGAAACTATTTAACCGATTCACCTAGGGGAGGACTTAAACAATTAAACTGTCTGACTTGCTAGATCGAAGCTTTAGTTTATACTCCTCTTGGGGAGTTTTCTCTCGTTCGGGAACTTTAAAGTCAATAGGTTCGATACAGTCTTTGATGGGGGTGGACGAGTCAGGATCTGGTTTCAGTTCGTTGCATTTTTTAATATGACTCGTATGTATCCACCCCTTTCTGCCTTCCACTTTGATTGCTGTCCTCGTAGTGAGCAGGACGGTCTTCGGCTCTTTCCAGCGGGGCTCCAGCGGACTTTTCCTGTCAAAGTTCCTTATTAAGACGGTGTCACCTGGTCGGACATCGTGCGGCTTTACATCAGTGTTGTCAGGGAAGGCTGCGGCAACCTGTGAACGACATGATTGGAGTGCAGACATCAAGGAGGCAAGGTAATCTGTCAGCATATTACAATCGACATCAGTGATTTTCTTAGGCATGGGCGTCCCCCACATATTCGGTGGTCTGCCAAAGACCACTTCGTACGGGGATAGTCCTGATCTCGAATGGGCAACCATTCTCATATAGAACAATGCAACTGGCAGGGCGACTATCCAGTCGACCCCTTTCTCTTTACAAACTTTAGCAAGGCGGGTCTTTAATGTCTGGTTATGCCTTTCTACAAGGCCTGCGGCTTCGGGATGTCGGACACAATGGAATCTCCACTGATATCCTAGCAGAAGGGAGACATGCTTCATGAGTTCGGATGAAAACGGCTGTCCGTTATCTGAGTACACGACACGAGGCAAGCCGTATCGTGGGAAGAATTCTCGAACCAGCTGCCTGGCAGTGGTCGGGGCAGTGTAATCTGAGACTGGGTATGCTTCGGTCCAACGGGAAAGTGCACAAACAACTACGAGGACATATTTGAATCCTCGACAACGGTCCATCTGGATATAATCCATCTGGAGGACTTCAAAAGGGTGATCGGGAGGATGAAATCCACCTTGCTCTACAGGAACGCTTTTACCTGGATTGAACTGACAACAGATCATGCAAGTACGCACTTTCTGTTTTGCTGCTGCTCGTAAGTGTTTGTTGTACCAGAGATTCTGTAAACTGTCTAACATAGCTTTTTCTCCTAGATGTGCCGGACTATGTGCTGTATTTATCATGATTTGAACCATTGAGTCAGGGAGGAACCATGTAGATTTTCCCTTTGTGACCCATCCTTGATCTGTCTGGATCCCTCCTAGTTCAGTCCATTTCTTTATTTCATCTGAAGTAGCATGTGTCTGGATATCGATTATATCTAGGGTGGGATCCCTGACTGTCATACACGGTGTTGGTACTATTGTCTTTGTCACATCGGTAGTCTGGGTGTGAGTCAATGCTGTATGTTTTGCTGTCTGATCTGCCAGGTCGTTACCCTGGGAAACAGAATCTGTAACTTTAGTATGTGCTTTACACTCCATGACTGATATGCCCGAAGGCAGATGTATTGCTTCTAACAGTGCTTGAATGAGGGGACCGTGTTGGATCTTGGCACCATGAGAGGTCAAGAAACCTCTTTCTTGCCATAACATGCCGAAGTCGTGTACGACTCCGAACGCATAACGGGAATCAGTGTATATGTTAACATTTCTGTTCTTGGCTAGTATACAAGCTCGGGTCAGAGCGATGAGCTCCGCCGCTTGAGCAGACAGTGTGTCAATACGATGTGTTTCCTTAACTTTAGTTTCAGTGGTCACTGCATATGCGGCCACTAATTCCCCTGTACTTGTTCTCATGCATGAACCATCCACGTAAAGTGTCAGGTCTGGATTTGTCAGTGGGACATCTGTTAAGTCTCGTCGAGGCTTTGTTACTGCATTAATGATCTCTATACAATCATGCGGGGCTGGATCTGTCATAATTGTAGGTAACAATGTTGCGGGATTCAGAATGCTACAGCGTCTGATTTCTATGTGTGGCTGGAACAGTGTCAATTCATAACCTGTCAGTCGTGCTATAGTCAAGTGCTGAGTCTGAGTTCTGTTTAAAAGAACCTCTACAGAATGTGGAACTTGAACTGTTAATGGATGTCCTAAAACAATTGAGTCGCTCTGTCTGATTGCTAGTGCTGTTGCTGCTACTGACTTCAAGCACGCAGGGAGTGCCTGGGCTACTGAATCCAATGTACTTGAAAAATAGGCGCAAGGCTTATGTGAACCTGCTTAGTCTTGAGTGAGGACAGACAATGCTGTACCGTCACGTTCTGTAACGAAAAGTGTAAAAGGTTTGCTGTAACATGGTGTCGCTAGAACTGGTGCTTGGCATAAAGCTTTCTTTAATTCCTCAAAAGCCTGTGTATGTTCCTGAGTCCAAGGGAGGACAGTCGAAGTCGCTGCCTCCTGTGTTGTTAACTGAATCAGTGGTTTAGCTAGAAATGCATACTGGGGAATCCATTGTCTGCAGTACGAGGTGAGGCCTATAAAGGCCCGCACTTCCTTTTGTGTCTGGGGTTGTGGCATATTTACAATTAACTGAATGCGATCGGGAGTGAGCTGTCTCCCCACTTTGGACAGCAAGTGACCCAAGTACACAACTTGCTGAACACAGAATTGTAGCTTCGAAGGAGACACCTTGTGTCCCTTGTCGGCCAGAAAATGTAAAACTGTCAGTGATGCTTGTTCACATTCGGGCTCACTTCGTGCGGTGATCAGCAGATCATCGACGTATTGCAGTAAGGCAGTGTTAACTGGCATTATGATACAATCAAGTTGTCTTTTCAGTGCTTGACTATAGATGCTGGGGCTTTCTATGAATCCTTGAGGTGCGCGTGAAAATTTTAAACTTCGTCCATTTAAACTGAATCCGAAGAGATATTGGCTCTC
Organism: Lissotriton vulgaris; assembly: GCF_964263255.1. Lineage (NCBI taxonomy): Eukaryota > Metazoa > Chordata > Amphibia > Caudata > Salamandridae > Lissotriton > Lissotriton vulgaris. Next base: position 1,123,183,156 of record NC_141687.1, read on the forward strand.
TGGATCAATAGGTACACTGAAGAAGGCGTTCTTGAGGTCAATTACAGTAAAGAACGTTGCTTCTGAATCAATAGCAGTTAATAGGGATGAGATGTCAGGAACCACAGGGTACTGTGGAACAATACATTTATTCAGTTCTCTTAAATCAATCACCAGCCGATATACTGGCGGTGCATTGGGATCGGTACGTTTAAGAATCGGAATGATGGGTGAATTACAGATATTGGAGTCGGTTTCTACGACCACTCCTTGGGCAATGAGCTCTTCAATGATTTCCAGTAAAGCCACTACAGCATCGGGTGGTAACTTGTATTGTCTGATTCTGGGTAAAACTACACCTGGTTTGAGTGTAACACGGTATGGTGTAATGTGCATACAACCTACATCAGTTGGGCCTTTTGCCCACAAGTGATCTGGTACATTTTTCAATCTGACATCAAACTCTCGTAACACATAATGACCCTTAAAGTCTCTTAAGAAAAGTCTAACTCCTTCCGGGGAACAGCAGATCACGGCTCCTAGAGCCTTCAATGTTTTTATTCCTAACAGATTTTCTGGACATGATTTCGTGAGTAACAGGTCTGTAACACGTGATAATGGACCCACAGCCAGGGGGACTGGTTTCGATACCTCGTTTACAATAGGCTGTCCTGAAAAACCAAGGGAAACATTCTGTGAGCCTGAGAGGGGTGCCCCTGGGACTTCATCATGACTGATTGTGGTGCGACTTGCCCCTGTATCAATTAAAAACTTTCTGTCTTTTCCCAATACTTGACTGTGTACATAAGGACCCTCTTGATCTACAGGAATTTCAATAAGAGGCAAGCCACCCTCCCTCTCTAGGCTGTTTCATGTGTATCGTTGATAATCGGGATAATCAGATTGGGCATACTGGTACATTTGTTGTGAAACTTGCTGAGTCGCGGCAATGGGTTGTGGCTGTGACTGTCTCTGTGGTACCGCTACTGTCTGTGCTGCATGTGATGGAGCATGCATAGGCTGTGTATTCTGCATGGGCTGTAAATTCTGTGAAGACTGATGCTGGTTATGATCTTGTCTAGGCGGATACGGTCTTTCTTTAGTTTTACCTGTCGCTATATTATGTTTCAGGACTGGGCATTCATGTACGTAGTGACCTGGCTGCTTACAATAATTGCATGTCCCTTTAACGGGAGCTGCGGAATGGCCTGTCTGGGTCGTACCCTTTCTCTGGCCGTCGGCTGGAACCGATTGGGCCACTAACATTTTCATTTTCGTGTCTTTCATGCGTTTCTGTTCCTGATCCTGTTCTTCTCTAATTCTGTTCTGATGATATTGTAACATCTGTAACATCTGGGATGGCGTATTTGCCTGCCAAGTACTTTCAACTTTATAAACGCGGTTCTTAACTAATGGCAGGGAATTCTCGACTAATTTTGATACAAAAAGATGCGGGTATGACTCACTACTTGGTTTAAGGCCACTATTAATAATGAAACATTTCTCGAATCTTGAATAGAAGTCACTAGTATCTTCATCATGTTTCTGCTTACAGGACGAGATTGCGTCCCAATCTTCCTTTCTAGTTGTCAGTTATCTTGGGAGAACCTGTACTATCAAACCTGGTAATGCTTTAGTTTTCTCCCCAAGGCCTAGTCCTGGGGTACGTTTTCCCTCCTCTTCTTCTATTTCTGCCCATACAATCTTTTTGTCTCCCACTTCCCATTCTTTTTCCTTGAGTTTCTCGTAGATGCCCGTGGGCAGCAGTACCTTTAACATTTTCATGATATCTTCATATGTGTAATCCCCCATCAGTAACATGTCTTTAAGTTCTCTATGAAAACCTGCAGGGTCTTTATCATGACAGGGTACTAGTTTCTTCATTTCCAATAGTTCTAACTTGGTCAGAGGCGTGTGTACGTACACACGTTTCAGATTATGATCGGCACCCATGGCTGGATGTACTTCTCGTAAGGGGTTCTGACTTTCAATGCCATGCAGGCGCTCCATATGATACATTTTTCTTTCTGGGGGCGGAGCAGGAACATATTGTGAACCCAGGAAAGTATTATGTCTGTGTCGTTGTTCTAGAATTATTTGAATTAATTTGGTACTTAAACCTCTCCATCTATCCATGAGTAGTGCTTCTAATGTTTCGTGTAAGGGACCTGGGTCAGCGTGTTGATATCTGAATAGCGTGAGGAGGTGTTGGATCATGTATACACCTGCTAACTTCTGCTCGTCTGGGGAAAGGTGCAGAAATGTCTGTGCTACGGTGTCATCATTGTATATATTCGGGTTGTCAGCCCATAGTACAGCTGACCGGGCTAGTTCTTGTTCATCCATAGAATTGAGTACATGGTACCCCATTCGTTCTCGAAGCCTTTTATCAGTCTCCTGGAACTGATGTTCAGGAGAATTCGGTTTTGTTATGCCAGAGAGAAAAACTCTCTTGCTTTCTGGACGAATGCCTTTTCTAAGGTAAGTTCCCTTACCTATATATGCTATCGTATCTGTAGTCTTTTCTGGTTCTTCAGGTTCTTCCTCCTCCTCGGAGGATGCATTCTCTTTTTCTTTTTCTTTTTCGTGTATCTCTATTACTTCTTTTCTTATTTTCTTGTACATACTGGCTATGCAACCCCCTTTATCATGTTTTCCTTCAGATATATTTTGACCCCACTTGTTGAGTCCATCTAATTCATCCTGGTCTGTCTCAGGCCTGTCTCGTTCTCTTATTAAGCAATTTATGAAAAAGCGTAGTATATATGCTTGAGTGTCAACTTTCTGATGTGCCATGGCTTCCTTAATACTGTCTGGGTCTTCCCCAGTCCGGACAAAATTATATATTCTATCTAGGTACTCTTTCATTCCTGAGAAGTACAGTAGGTAATCTGTAGCTTGTCGTAAGCGTAGTGATGCTATAAACATCCTATCATCTTTACCGGGTACTGGGTCATATCTGCAAACTTGAAGCGGTTCTTTGAGTGGGTCGAGGCGGGGTGAGTGGAGCATAAAGGGCTTCTGCAAGTGTAATCTACGTGTTGGTGGCGGGGTCCGGGGACCCCCGGACGCACCTCTTGAGGCTGAAGCTTGAGCGTCATCTCTTTGTGGAGTCTGTATCGGTACTTGAATTTGTCTTTTAGTAGGATCAGGTAGAAGCGGTTTCGGTAGATTAATTTTAGGTGCGGGAAGTGGTGGAGGTGGTGGAACAGGGGGAACCTGTCGGACGGGAGAACCTTGCTGGGGTACTGGCGGAATACGATCTCGGGGCGGGTTACCACCCCCGTCACCGTCGGTGGACGGGACGCGGACAGGCAGATTGGTGTAAGCGGGAGCTACATCCTCTAGATAGGAATTCAGGAATATGTCTTTAGTGGTCTTGTGAGTTACTTTAGTTGGAATTAATGGTGGCGGCAGATTTTTCGGTATTTCTGAAGTGGCCTCTGGCGAACCCTCGGCCACTAGATACATGCCATTTACAAGATTGTTTCGTGCGCGGTCTATTTGTTCTGTTTTTACTCGAATCCCCTCAGTAACTAATTCGTTTTCTTGGGCTTTTTCTGATTCTTTAAGCCTGTCTTCTCTACGGAGTGCTTTTTGAGCACGCTTATGTGATTCCTTACGCCAAAATTCTATGGCGTCTTTCTGAGATTGTCTGGCTTTCTTTTTCCATAGTGCTTCTTCTACCTTCATGATGCACTCGGCATCCCATGTTCCGGTAACGGGCCATCTGTGTCTTTCGTCTAGATGCTTAGTATAATCGGCCCATAAATCTAGATACAGTATGGCGTCTATGCCATGTTTATGGTACATGAAATTTCCAGGAGTGTCCCTAGGGGGGATAGGAATTTCTTCCTCTAGCATCCCTTTCCTAGTTCCTATCTGCTTTAACTTGTTGAAAAACGGCATCTTGTTTACTTAATACTGAATGCTCAATCCTTGCTATTTAATACTGAATACAGCTAGTTATACGAGAACACAATAATGCACAGAAAAACAGTCACTCATACAACGACATTAATCACATGGAAAAAGACATTTAAAAACACTTATTACTACCCCCTATACAGGATGTACTGCTAAACAGCACAGATACACTGCTGAGAACAGTGCAAGAACTTGAATCATCGGATATACTGCTAAACAGTACAGATACACTGTCTAAAACAGTGCAGACCGGACTTGTGTACCCAAACCCGTCTAGATACGTCCCAGCAATGGTACTCACCGGGAAGCACGGAAAACAGAAGGCCTCGGAAAACTCGACTGGACTGGACCGGACTCGACTCGACTTGACACATGAATACTTCGGAAAACTGGTGGGCCTCTTGACACCTCGGACCTTGCTTCTTTCGGCTAGGCTCTGGTCGGGATCCTCCGCGCTCCTCACTGCCTCGTCTGGGTGCTGATTGCAGTCTTCGTCGCCTCCGTGGGCCAGAGGGAGATACAGGAAATCCTGCCAGTACGCGTAGTTTCCGTCTAACTGATGGCAGGGGACAGAGCTTGCAACGCACCAACCGGCGCGTGAGGTGGGGGAGGGGTCCCTGTTCGGGCGCCAAAATAATGTGGTAAATATTTGATTTACCGTCTTAATTTCTATGCAGGTAAGTACTTAATCAATAATAACTCAATCGGAAAGAAAGACGCAGAGTCCGTGGTGTTAGAGTTCTTAGGGGTTTTATTCCTTAAAAAGGAATGGTCATGACCTGGATATCTTGTTCCTGCCACCACTGGGGTGCAGGAAGGGATAGAGCAACATTTTATTAACAATACATAGCTTATATACTTGAGTTACATTATAGAAACCAATATGGTAGGCGTAACAGCTGAGAGAAACAAGATAAAACACACACGTGGTCGTGATACGTAATTAGAAGGCGTAAACTAGGCGTGAACATAGAGGTGTGTGCTAGAAACGTCACAGGTAGGTGTCACAAGTGGGTGGCAACAAAAGCAGAATCTTGCAATGTCAGCAGAAATCTGAGGCCTGGATGCGCGCGCAGCTGCATGACGTGTGGTTGACGTGAAACTGGAGGGTGCAGGGGACTTGACATTTTAACTAGCGGAAAGAGACAGAAGTCTGGCATGTCAGATCAACTTGTGCTTCTATCATATCTGATATCTGATGTTTAGGAACTGAGCTATCTGGACGGAAAGGTCTCTGGGGCAGAAGCTATTCTATACTGACTGTGAGTGCGTGTATAAGCGCCTAAGTGTCTGCATGAGGAGCGTGGGGGCATGGGCCTTCCATGGTAACAGAGGCTATGAATTACTTGCATGGAGACAGTAGGGCCTGGCCCTTCGCTCTGCAGCTGGGGGGATGTTTACTTAAACCAGTAGGCAGGAATGCATCTTCGGAGAGGGAAACAGATAACTCGAAGGTTGAATTCATTCTTGGCAGGCAGCAGGCTGAGCTAAGCGCGGTGGGCCGCGCTGGAAGTAAGGCAGAGTTCACAGGTACAGGGGCAGCCTGGGCTGAGGCCTTTCAGAGTCAGGAAGCAGAAAAAAGGCTCGATGGCAGATTTCGGGGCCTACTTCGCCAGAGCTGAAAAACGTGTAAAGTACACCACAAAAAGACGTTGGCATGGCATACTTAGGAACGGACTATTCAACCCATTCAGGGTGGGTCTGAAAGAGGACATGTTAACGTTGGACGCAAATGTATTTGCGTCTTCATAACTGGCACAGGAGGGAAGTTACATGCACTTTAAACTCATACATGGAGACGATGGGGTACACGATAGGGAACATAACTTGACCAAAAATGTATATTTCCTCAGCATGGTACATGGATAAAATAGCACAGGCGGTGCAATGTTTTAGAGTGTATCTAAAAGATAAGAAACAGGCAAAGGTAAAAACACAACATAGCAAAGGAATGACCAGGTGGTTTAACCCTAAATGTCAGAATAAAAAAAGGGTCATTCGGAAAATAGAGCGACGTCAGAGGAAATGTTACGATCGTGGGAACCTAGAGATCCTGTTCAATCTGAAGAAAGAATATAAATCCTTAGTAAGGAAGCAGAAAAGGATTTTTAAAGAAAAATGTAGGGTAAACCTTCTAGAGACAATAAAAAATAAAAATATAAAAGGGTTCTGGAGGTTGATACAGGATGCCGTAGGAAGGACCTCAGGAAATATGAACTGTGTTGTGGAAGAGGCGGCATGGGTAAACTACCTAGGTAATTTATATAAAGCTAGTAGGATCCCGAAATAGATAAGGAAAAAACAATTTGGACAGTGTGTGTAAAAGTGCTAAAACCAGCTTTCAATGTAGAGAAAGTTAAAGAAACAATCAAGAAGTTGAATCTATCTCATACAGCAGGTCCCGATAATCTCCCGGCCATCTTAATTAAAACTCAAATAGATTGCTGGGCAGGTTTTTTCATTTCATGTGTTTGTTGCCGTTTTTGGCCTCAGGCAGCATTCCCAAATCTTGGAGAGGGGCCATAATTAGACCCTTACATAAAAAGGGAGAAAAGAAGGATCCAAGGAACTATAGACTAATCAACTTATTGGACATTGGAGAAAAAGTTTTCTCAAAAATAATCCTTTTAGATTAAAGGAGTGGGTGGAGCGGCGGTCAATAGTTCCAATAGAACAGGGAGGTTTTAAGGAAGGACATTCTACTATCGATCACTGCTTCACTCTGTGGACTGTGGTGCGGAAGTCAATGGAGCTGCAGGGCAAGTTGTATTGCTGCTTCGTGGACTTTCGCGCAGCTTTTCATTTGGTGGATAGGGAGTGTTTGTGAGAGACCATGAGAAATTATGAGGTTCCTGCAGATCTTTTGCTGGTATTCCAGGAGCTGCACAGCCAAAACTGGGCGCATATAATCAATGATACTTCTGGCGGCCTAACACCTGAGATAGCGATAAACAATGGACTTAGGCAAGGTTGTGTTTTGGCCCGCTTCTTTTTGCCATATTCTTGTCTCCTTGACCTTCTCTCACCCACTGATCATAGGGGAAAGGCAGAGGCACTCGTCTACAGTGTGTCACGTGGATCCAGTTCTTCCATCCTTCAACTTTCACGGCAGTGCGGGTGGCCAGTAACACCTGACGGGCTGTGTCCAGTGGGGCTCAAGGCTCTTAGAACGTTGAAAGTTGCGAATCAGAACCCAGTCGCCAGGTTGGATAACGTGTCCTGGGCCCTCGCTTTTATCAGGTATGGCCTCATGCACCTGGTGGTAAAGAGTACAAAAGATGTTAGTCAAACTGTACAGATAATCAGTCAACACAGGGTATTCAACATCAGACAGTTTCTGGGGCCGTAGAACACCCCACACATTGGCTACCCTCCCGAACACAATCTCATGGGGAGATAGTCCTATTCTGGTATGGGCCATTGTCCTAACAGACAGCAGAGCCACGGGCAGAGCATCAACCCAAGTGACACCTGTCTCGGCCACAATCTTGGCCATTTTAGTCTTTAGGATGCCATTGTACACCTCCAATAGACCTCCTGACTGGGGGTGGTTAGCTACATGACATTTTTGTTTCATACCCAGTGCTGAACAGACATACTCCATTATTTGAGCCGTAAAGTGTGTCCCATTGTCACTCCAGACCAAACGGGGCAAACCAAATCGTGGGAAGTATTCTTTCAAAAGTATTTTGGCGGTAGTGATAGCAGTGCAGTCTTTGACAGGGTAGGCTTCCACCCATCGGCTGAAGGTACAGACCTCAACCAGGACGTATTTTAAATTGTTACATCTGTCCATCTGAATAAAATCCATCTGTAGGGTTTCGAAAGGAAAGGTAGGGGGAGAGAATCCTCCTCCAGGGGTTACTGTACCTTTTCCCGGGTTGTACATAAGGCAAATCATGCATGTTTTGACCATCCTCTCAGCATATGCTGGTATCTTTGAGTTATACCAGGTGGGTTCCAGCAACTTACATATCCCTTTCGCACTAATGTGAGCAGGACCATGGGCCATCGTTATTACCGGTAGCACATGACTGTCGGGCAACATCCATTGTCTCTCCATAGTGATACGGGCCCAACAACCATCTATTTCCTTTACCGCTAAATGCTACGTCCACATCCTTAGCTCCTCAGGGGTAGCATGGGACTGAATATCGATCACATTCTGTACTGTATCTTCAACCATGCCCCCCTCTGCCAGCCACCTGGCGGGACCTCCCACATACAGTCCTTCCTTTTTCTTAAGAGCTGTCTGTCTGGCTGTCTGGTCAGCCAGGGCATTGCCTTTTCCAACATCATCCGTCACTTTCTTATGCGTTTTACATTTTATAATGGCTACCTTTCTGGGAAATGTCAGGGAGTCTAATAATCTGTGAATTAGGGGGCCATGTTGAATTTTCTTCCCATGTGAAGTAAGGAAATTCCTTTCTTTCCACAGTCTCCCAAAGTTGTGAGCCACCCCAAAGGCATACTGACTGTCAGTGTAGATATTAACCGTTATTGCTTTGCTTAACTCACAGGCTCTAGTGAGGGCCACTAATTCTGCAGACTGAGCAGAGCACTGCGGAATCTGAGCTGTTTCTACTACTTGCTCCAATGTCGTGAGGGTGTAGGCGGCTGATGTGTTACCATCTGGCCCTCTGAGACATGATCCGTCCACATACAGTGTACCTTCTGGGTCTGCTATCGGGGTATCCTGTAAGTCAACCCATCCCTTCGTCTCCTCCTCTCTCCTCAATATACAGTCATGTGGATCTAAACAGGCATCCTGAGTATCCAGTGGGAGTAAGGTGGCGGGATTGAGTACAGTGCCTCTCTTGATGTTAATGTGGCTGGAAAAGAGTGTCAATTCATATCCTGTGAGTCGTGCGCTAGTGAGGTACTGTGTCTTGGTGTTATTAAGGAGGGTATCCACAAAATGGGGAACCATTAGAGTCAAGGGGGAGTTCATGACGAACCCCGCACTCTGACGGACCATGAGTGCCGCCGCAGCTGTTGCCCGTAGGCATCTTGGGAGAGCCTCGCAACTGGATCTAAGGTAGCTGAAAAAAAGGCACATGGCCGTTGGTGACCTCCGAATATCTGGGTCAAGGCAGCGAATGCACAGCCATCTGTCTCATGTACAAAAAGAAAAAAATGTTTGTTATAATCAGGAGTACTGAGGACTGGAGCAGTACACAGAGCTCTTTTTAATCCTGGAAGGCCTGTGTATGCTCCCTAGTCCATGGAAAGGAACTGTCTGATATGTCTTTAGTGGTGAGGGCAAGTAGAGGTTTGACCATGGCTGAAAAATTGGAAATCCACAGGTTAGACCTATGAAGGCTAGTACTTGCTTTTGTGTCTGTGGGGCCACCATAGCATTGATAACGGCTACACGATCAGCGGTGAGCTGCCTTCCCTCCTTCGAGAGGAAATTACCTAAATAGGTCACCTTCTCTTGACAAAACTGAAGCTTTATTAAAGAGACCTTGTGGTTATGGAGGGCAAGGTGGCGTAATAAACAGAGAGTAGCCTCTTAACATGTCGGGTGGAATTTGCAGTAATGAGGAGGTCATCAACATACTGCAGCAGTGTGGAAATATCAGGGAGTTCCAAGGAATCTAGTTGACTTTTGAGAGCTTGACTATAGATACTGGGGCTCTCGGTGAAGCCTTGCGGGGCGCAGCAAAACCCAAAGCTCCGCCCACCAAGGGAGAAACCAAAAAAATGTCTGCTGTCAGGATGTATAAGAATACTGAAAAAGGCATTTTTCAGGTCTATGACAGAAAAGTGTGTGGCGTCAGAAGGGACCATCGTCAAGAGGGCTGTAATGTCGGGGACAACAGGATATTGGGAGATCGTTGTTTTGTTAAGGGTTCTCAGGTCAATCACAAATCTATATATTTTATGGGAGAGAGCATCTCCATTGGTCTTTTTAAGAACTGGAATAATGTGACTGTTACAGATATTACCACGTGTCTTCTCCAATACGCCCTTGTCCATTAATTCAGATATTATTATTAAAAGGGCCGCTTCTCCTTCCACAGGCAGTCGATACTGTCTAAGGCGGGGAAGGATGGCGCCGGGCTGAATATGTACCATATTAGGGGGTATATTGAGACAGCCAACATCAGTGTTTGATGATGCCCAGAGGGAGGAAGGTAAGGACTGCAACTCTGGTGGGAGGAGACCGGACAGATACATATAGGAGGCTGCAGTGGGGGAAATTGTTAGGGATACACCTTAGGGACTACATGTAAGATCGCATGCAGCGCTTCAGTAAATCCAGGCCTAATAAGTTTTCACTGCAACCTGTAGTGAGGACCAAGGGAGCGTCAACATGTGAGGGCCAATATCGAGAGGGAGGGCTTCAGAGACAGGGCTGGTCATGGGTGTTCCTGAAAAACCCACGGAGACATTCATGTTGCCAGAAAGGGGTGCCTCCGGGACTGACAGACGTGCAATAGAAGACCTGGTGGCCCCAGTATCCAGAAGAAAATTCTGATTGTTCCCCACAACTAACATTTGAACATACGGGCCCCTTTGATGCGCTGGAATTTTCACTCTACTAATACCCCTTTCCTGGCTATCCTATGCTTGATAGAATCCTGTCTCATCAGCTTCGTCATAATCATCATTGTAATAAGTGTTTGTTGCTTCGTATCCATCAAACCAATTGGCCAGGCGTTGCCGGACAGGGGCGTCGGTCCTGGACCTATGCTCTTTGTCCTGCGGACGGGGTGGGCCATGGTCCCTAGTTGGCCTCCCCTCCCTAGGAGCACAACGCAGACTCTTCCCTGTTCAGATGTTTTTAGCTAATACGGCACACTCATCTATCTAATGGCCGTACCCTTTACAATAAGCACACTGATCTGTTTGGACGGCTCCCACACATTGAAGGCCTGAGGGGGTAGACAGGTGAGCCCTCAGAGGGGGTTGGGGCTATGGTCTGAAATTCTAGGGGGCATCGGGACCTCGGGGAGGGTAAGCCTGCTGTAGAAGTACCTTAGTCTTAAGATCCCTAGCCTCTTACTTTCCTTCTCTCTATCTTCATACTCCCTATTCTTGTGATACTGTGCCATAGCCAAGATACCAGTCATAGTCTGGGCAGACCATTTACTCCCAACTTCTTTGAGCCTGGCGGAAATCTCAGAAAGCAAGTTGCTGACAAACTTATTGACAAATACTGGGCTACAGCCTGGGATCCGGGGGTCCAAGCCACTTTGGGCCATATGTAGGAAGCCTAATTGCGCTTGAAAATGCCGAAATTCGCAGAATTTCAGCATTTCCGATCGCAATTAGGCCAGTGTGCTATGTAGCACACAAAAACCCACATGCAAAATAAGGAATCGCAAAATTTGCGATTCCTTATTTTGCTATTGCATTTAAGGAATCGCAAATTGCGATTCCTTAAATGCAATGTAGGAAGTACCCAAGTTGAACGGCTTTTGGCTTAAGGAGTCGCAAAATACCACCAACTTCAGGTTGGCGTTATTTTACGATTTCTTTGAAAAATGCACTTTTTGGCATTTTTCAAAGTGCCATGTGGGTCACATCCATGCCCTTAGGGCATGAATGTGGGCCACATGTGCACACATGTCAATTTCAGGGGTGCAAAAGGGTATCCCATTGACACCCTTACAACCCTGAAAATGCATTCTCAATTTGCGATTCTCTAATAGAGAATCACAAATTGAGAATGTCTTCCCACTCATTCTTATGGGCCTTCTAGCCCATAGGAATGAATGAGAAGGTATTCCTTTTTTGCGAATCGCAATTTGCGATTCGCAAATAAGGAATAATTGGGATTCGCAAAAAAAATTGCGAATCCTACCTACATTTCGTTTTGCGATTCTCTAATTGTGATTCCCATAAATCGCAATTTGAGAATCGCAAAACAAACATTACCTACATATGACCCTATTTCCCTTGTATTCTGTTTCAAAACGGGTAAAGAAGTCAGCCACACTTTCATCTTTTCGCTGCTTACAGGCATTTATCTTATCCCAGTTAATGACTTTTTCTGGCAAAAATGTTTTCATAAGCGTTATTATTTTACCGGGCAAAGTCAGGATGGCAGCTTCTGGCTTAGTCCCTCCTGCCCTTGTGTCTTCCATAGCTTCCAGATTAACCCATTTACCTCCCAGCTCTACCTCATGGTCAGTATGTCAAATTTTATCCCAAATTTCAGTAGGAATGACCATACCAAAGAGCAAGTCGATGTCTTCAAGAATAAATGTACCAGCAGATATTATTTGGCCTAATTCTTTGTAAAAGGCAGCTGGATGTTTTCGAGGATCTGGTAACTGCCCTTTCAACTGCATTACCTCTGACCTTTTCCAAGGGACATGAACCTATAGCCTATGCCAGTGGGCTTCAACAGGCCCTCTGCCATTATTTTGGGCATCAGTGAGTGTGTTAACAAAGACAGGGGCCGCCTCTCTCACTGGCATAGTTGTCTTTAGAGGGGGTTTGGGGAAGGTGGTCATATCACGGTAAACTATCAAAGCAGACATAGCGCCAAACATCCCCTCTCCCTGCACATCGCCTCTTTTTATTTGTGACCTGAGGTCCACTAATCCGACGGGTATCTGCATAAACGAATTCTCAAATCACTGCATAATCAAGGTACACATGTATTTAGCCCAGGTGGTCTGTTCTATAATCGTCCACTGGGAAAAGGTGGACCATATTTCTTTAAATGGATAAATATTCCCGCTATTTATCCAACATTCACACTGCTGCTTTTGCAGGTCATCTTCTCTAAGGGACGAAAAGCTGACTGCAGAGCGCAAGGAAGCCACTCTAGGGTTATTCAATAATCTATATAAATCCTGCTTAACCGTAGACCACGGGGAAGAAGGGAAGGGGCAGGCAGGGGTAAAGCTGCAGGGATTGGGCAGATGGGGACTCGTCATTCCTGTGGCGAAGACAGGGGTAGTGTGTGCAGTTGGTGTCATAGGCGTCAAAATAGGGGGGGTCGGTTTGACGGGGAACAGTAGGAGGGGCAGTGGGCGTAGTAGTATGCAGCATGGCTGGTGCAGCTGCATGCGGGGCAGGGGTGTCAGCGCAGGGTACAATGGGGCATAAGCAGGAGGACTTTCCAACATGGTATCGAGGAGGGAATCGCCCTCTTCTCTTCTCCCCCTTCCATAAAGCCTTTTCCTTTCTCTTCACGGGCTGGGTAGCACTTCTGCACCCGCACCCTATGTTCCCTATCCGCTATCTCTACAGATTTTTCCAATCGGTCCTGTAAGTGCTCCCTAGCATGGTCAGCCATTGACATCTGCTCCCGCTTCCTTTCTAGTGCATTTTCCTTCTTTGCTCTCTGCTCACTTTCCTTCCTCCACAACCTGACAGACTCAAACATCGAGGGACGAATCTTCAGTTTAAATAGCTGTTCCTCTAGATTTGCCAGAACTTGCGGGTCAAAAGACCCATAAGGCGGCAATTGTAATTCTGAGTCACTTTGTTTAGTGTATTTGGTCCAAAAAGGGGAAAACATTATAGCAGAAGGACCATGTTTAGTGTAATGGTGTGACCAGGGGTCCCCGCTGGAGGAAGCGGACAGGCCACCTCCAGCTGGGAGTTCTGTGCACACATACAACATAATTTCTTAAACTTACTACTGCTGTCATGTTTGTAAACAGATAACAGACAAAAGCGGGTTTTAAAAAAACTCACCTCGCTGGCTTGGCTTTTGCAAAAGTCAATAACAGCAGAATCATACAGACTCGGTGGGTGATCACCCCACCCTTACCTGACAGGGGTAGTTCTCTTCTGCAGACGTAGGGCTGTGTCCTGTTCCAGAAATCACTTTGGTAGGGGACCCCAGCAAGGATGCGGTCATGTGGCCCAGACCAGGTGGGGAGTCGTTCCGCTACCAGACTGCAAGAATCCCTCGGGCAGGGTACCTCCGTCGCAGTCTCTCCGTGCACCTCCTCACATCCACCGGGCCTGACCATCGTGCTCGTGGGGTCTCTGTTTGGGTGCCATTTGAAGAGCCGTTTATACCTACTTACTGGGTCTCGGTGGCGGGGGAACTGCCCAAGTCTTCCATACCCAGTTTTATTTGAATAGCCTGGGCAATGGAACAGAGTCCCAAGCTCGTCAGAGACAAGACAGAGTAGGCTGCTGCTTCACTCCGCAGCTTACAGGCCTTATATACACATTTCCCACCTTAAGAAACCAGTTCGGATGGGGGCCTGGCGCCCCCGAGTCAGAATGCAGTTACGCCATTCTTTGTTCAGGCAGGACGGTGCTGCACAGATGGTACAAAAGATTACGGACAGGCCTTGCAAAACAGGATATGTATGTGAGAGAACAGACAGATCTTGAACAGCAGGATATGTGAAAGAAACAAATTCTGGGATGGTGGTGTGACCAAGTCTTGCGAAACAGGGTGGGTGTGTGCAGGAGTTCAGTCCGAGGGTGGTGAGGGTAATTCTTTGTTCCCTTTTTCGAAATAAAAGGGAACAAAATAAATGCTGACAAGAAGGACACTTTTCCTCAAGTCTGTGTCTGTAGTAAGCAAATACTAATAAATAATAATGACTAATAATTATATTGTACATTTTAAAGACTAAGGGGCTCATTTGTATAACGGGCGGATCGCCACCGCCTGTATGGGGGTGGCAATCCGCCGGCTAAAAACCACCGCCCGCTCCCAAATTCCCCCGCCATGGCGGGGGGACCCCGGCGGACGTAAAGACCGTCTGCTGGTTTTCCGCCCGGTCGCAAAGTCGACCGGGTGGAAAAGCAGCTAACATGGTGGCGGTGTCTGGGAGACACCGCCATCCATATTAGCAAGTGTGCGGGATATGCCTTTAAGGAGGTGGTTTCTGCCATTGGGGGCCTGTTGCGGGCCCCCAGGGACTCTCTGGGTTGGGGGGGTGCACATGGGGGGTACCTATGGTATCCCCAAGCAGTTCCATGCACAACATGGCAGGCACTGCGCGGTGCCTGCCATGCTGTGCATGGAAGTGCACAACATGCCTTCCTGGCATTGTGGCGGGCGGTGCTGAGTGCACCGCCCGCCACGATATCAGGAATGCAGGATGCACCCGCCACTGTGGCGGGCGCATCCTAATGGGCCCCATGGCACCCACGCCCTTATGGCGGTTGGTCCCATTTCACAACAGGATGGCGGGCGGACAAAGTCCGCCCGCCATCCTAATGGGGCCCTTAGAGGCCGATTCCAATGTCGGACGGATTCAGGTCCGTCCGACATCCATCAGGAGCCATAACCGACCGACCTGCTATCGTCGGTTACGGCCCTGCTAGTACTATGCAACCGAACTGCCTGCCTTTTTGAAAACCGGCACAAAAAGGCAGTGAAAAACTGCCATCGTACTCCCTTGGTCGCTAAGAGGCGGCCAGGGAGTACTGAGTGATTTCCGGTAGGCGGACGGGCTCTCCGAGCCTGTCGTCCGAAATCCTGAAATCCGAGTCGGATTCCTATCCGACCGAGCCTATCAGAATGGCTCGGTCAGAAAGGAATCCGGGCAACACGTTCTGGTTCGGTCGGAAGGGCTCCGACCATCGTTTGGAGCCCTTCCGACCGAAATCAGAATTGGCCCCTAAATGTAAGTTTTGCCATATTTATTTAGAAATATTATGTGGACGAAAGTCTAAAATTAAAATATATAATTCGATTTAGCATTTTACAAGAATGCCAAGTGACTTAATAATATATGATGTCATCAGGCAGTTGTGGCCTTTCATCTTTTTTGTTGCATGCTGGAGTTTATAGTTGTCCTTTTCACAACGTCAATATGGACTCAAAAAAGCCAGCATATAAAAGGTTGTTGGCTAAAATGCTAGGATTAACAGAAGGTGTCACACATGAAGCCTCTTAGGAGTGATGGAGTGGGGGCTCATGAACCTCACTTTCTAGGGGAAAACATCAAATAAAATCCCCTACTGGTCATATGGACCTTTGGTTGTCAACTTGAAGTGTTGAGAGGGAGCTAACATCGGAAATAAATTTCAAATACATTGCACCCAAGAGGCTGCACAACAACGGTATAGAGGATGGTATTTCACCACAAAGGTTTATTTTTCAAACTGTTAGTCAATCAGCAAAATTGGCAATCGTTAAGAAAGTATATTAATACAGCCAGAATATTCAGGTGCTTGAGTACTCTAAATGTAAGTATTATGAAGTACAAAATAATAACAAATACAATGAAAAGAAAGGCGAAGTATCCAAATAATGGGTCCCTCGAAATTAAAGACAAAAGTGAGTCAGAGATTTCTTAAGAGGAAGGGAAGAAGGTGTCAGCCTTCTGTGTACCTCAGTAGAAGTTATAGGGCAACAAAAATGGTTCTAGTGCATAGCTTTTCACTCAACGGAAACCCCTACAGCAAGCTCTGCTCTCCTCTATGTCAGGACAAAGTCTGGTCTAAACTAACTATGGAAAACTAATTAAAAGCACAATCAAAGGTTCTAGAACATCCATATATGGCTCCCACAGTCCAAGACCAATCCCTTGGCAGCATCTGCCAAGAACCAGTAAATTCCACAAATTTCCACTCTCACACATTCTGTACACATGTGCTGGTTCTTGAGAGTTGCTTCTTCCCAGCACGTCGGGTACAGGAGGCTCCTTTTACCACCATCTCTTCACGTCTGCTGCCAGCTTTATCCTCCAGACCTCACTATAAGTCTAATACATAACAATGAACCTTTCTCTATCTAATGAAGAACCTGATAACACACATGCAAAGGAAAGAAAAAAACAGCACATTGCCAAACTTCAGTATTTGAGATACTCAGCTAAGGCTTAGAGTCAGGCTGAGTAAACTACAGTTGGTAGTTGAACTACAGAGGTGGCTGGGACGTGTTTACCTACTGAAGAACCGTATAATAAACATCAACTTAGGGGTCTATTTGGATGACGGTTGGATCGCCACTGCCCGTATGGCAGTGGCGATTCGCCTGCCATTTCTGTCCGCATGCCTAACATTTCCCCCCGCCATATTACAATGGAGGTGTGGACCCAGGCGGCTGGAAAGACCGTCCGCCTGTTTTCCCCCGGTAGGCAATCCGCCCGATTGCCTACCAGGCGGAAAAGACATGCAATATGTTGACGGTGCCTGGAAGGCACCGCCATCTATATTACGACGATGGCAGTCTCATGAGACTCCGCCCCTGGAAAGACATGCGGAGAATGCCTTTGGAGGCCCATTGCGGGCCCCCAAGGGCCTGGGGGGTGGGTGGCTGCACTTGGGGGGTACCCATGGTACCCCCCAACATTTGCATGCACAAGGTGGCAGGCACCACACAGTGCCTGTCACGTTGTGCATGCAAATGCACAACATGCCCTTTTAACATTGTGGCGGGTGCTGAATAATGCACTGCCCGCCACAATGATAAATACACAGGATGCGACAGCCATGGTGTCGGTCGCATCCTAAAAGGCCACAGCGGGACCGCTGCACCTCTTGTGGTCGGTCCTGTTTACCGTTACGGTGGCGGGCGGACATTGTCCGCCCGCCACCGTAATAGGCCTCTTTGTATCTTTACTGACGCATGGACCCTTCTTCTTCACAAATGCATTTTTGAAATTAAAATGGTGCATCATTAAAACCCTGTGTGGGTCAATGATAAAATATAGCTGCTAAAAACATTGTTGTTCTAAATATCAAAAAAAATACAGACTACAAAAATATCGACTCCAATACATCAACGGGTAAGTACAAAAATATTGAATAAAAAATATCAAAGTTAAAACTATAGATGTAACAAATATCGATTTAGAAATATAAATAGAATAAAATAATATATGTTAAATATATAAAATATTAATATATTCTTTAACAAAATTAATTAAATGTAATATATATTTTGGCTAAATATAAAAAATAAAATAATTTATGCATATGCATATATTAACTTTAAAATATTTTAAAACTATTATCTTTATTTAATTTTTAAACTTTTAAATTATATAAAAATAAAATTTATACATATATCAATAATTTAAAATAAAAAAATTATCATTCTAGAATTAATTAAAACATTTAACTATTAAAAAAAATTGAACGTACATTTTGCAATACAATAAATACAACAGAAGGGAAAATGTTGGATAATAGAATAAATAAATTTACTATTCCATCTCCAGTGAGTGCAACAGTAGGGAAAGTGTTGGATAGCAAAGGGATGAGAATTACTATTCCCACTCCAGTGAGTGCAAGAGTAGGGAAAGTATTCTATAGCGGAGGGGTAAAAATTACTATTCCCACTCCAAACAGTGGGAACATTTTGGATAATGGAGTGGTAAAAATTATTATTTCTTCTCCAGTGAGTGCAACAGTAGGGAAAGTATTGGATAGCGGAGGGGTAAAAATTACTATTCCTACTCCAGTGAGAGGAACAGTAGGGAAAGTATTGGGTAGCGGAGGGGTAAAAATTACTATTCCCATTCCAGTGAGTGCAACATTAGGGAAATTATTGGGTAGTGGAGGGGTAAAAATGACTATTCCCACTCCAATTAGTGCAACAATAGGGAAGGTGCTGGATAGCAGAGGGGTCAAAATTGCTATTCCCACTCCAATCAGTGCAGCAGTAGGGAAAATGCTAGATAGCAGAGGGGTAAAAAGTTGTTTTTCCCACTCCAGTGAGTGGACTACCTATCTTACTCCACTGTTTAATCTATGTTACTCCCAGGGGAAGACACCACCATCTTGGTCGGGAAGTATTTTAATTCCTCTTTATCAAAAGGGCTCTAGGACACACCCAGGTAATTCTCGGCAAATAGCCTTTCTGGATGGGGTGGGGAAAATATTTGCATGTAGTATCCTCAATCACCTTACGGAATGGGTGACAGAGAAGAAAGTCCTCCCCATAGAACAAGCAGGTTTTATAAAAAATCATTCCACTCTAGATAATATATCTATGTTGAAATGAATTGTGGAGAAATACACAATCTCTCATAACTCAAATGTATACATGGGTTTCATAGACTTTTCAACAGCCTTTAATAAGGTAGATCGACCTCTATTATGGAGAAAATTGTAAAAAATAGGTGTGCCTTCACCCCTACTATCCTTAATTATTGCTTTCCATTTGCAAAATTGGTGCCAGATACTAATGGGTGGAACCCAAGGTTAATTGGATGTCATCCTTACGGAAAATGGTTTGAAACAAAGCTGCTTGTTAGCACCGCTGCTTTTTTCCCTTTATATAGCAGATTTACTCGATTGCTTTGTTCAAACCAAAGGGAGATGCACCAAAGATAAGTTCCCGGCCTTTTGCATGTCTTATATATGCAGATGATATTGTAGTAATGGACCTAACCCTTATTGGGTTTAATAGAAAGCTGGTATCATTACAGAATTATACAGTGGACAACCTTTTGAAAATAAATGTCTCTAAAAGTAAAACTTTAATTATGAAAAGTATCAAAAGTAGAAAATAATGTAACTTTAAGTGGCAAATTGGTCCTGAAAAGCTGGAGGTGGTAGACTCATACCTTTATTCACAGAAACTTTTAACTGGTAGTTCGAAGAACAAACCTCATATTGATTATTGCACTTGTAAAGCTATATCCCACGCCAAAGGTTTACGTATTTTTTATACTTCTATGGCCAGAAGACACTTTTTACATCTACTGATGGTTTTTAAGGCAAAGATTCATCCTACCTTGCGCTATGCGATTGAATCAATTCCTGTTAAGGACTGTAGTTTTTTAGATAGGATTAAAGTCGAATACTACGTAAAATATATAGTTTTAACACGTTAGTTCCAACGGCATCTATTAGACTGGAATTCGGCTTGATAAGCTCCTATATCCTATATCCAAGGTCTAACTAGAGCTCTACGCTGGGGATATCAGTTAAAAAATAGCGAGTCAGATTCACTTATAGGCCTCATGTGCCATGAAATCTTCGATGTTAAGGCAGGTAATTCGTTTTTTTACCATGATTTCTTATTTGCACTAAAAATCTTTGGTATACAAGAAGTATCAGTGTTCACACTTCCACCATTAGGATTAAAATATCTCCTAAAAACCTTAAGTGGTAAAATTATCTTTAATAGAGACATTACATTTTGCAATTCTAAAGAGAGATTGAAGCTAATAGCCAGGACAAACTCACAGAGAATTGCACACAATACTTATTTTGGAATTTAGAACACGGAACGCGATGTTTGCTCATTTTATGTTGCATGAATCTGCTACCCCTAAACGACTTGACAGCAAACTGGTCTCAGAATTTGAATAATGGAAAAACTAGTAATTTGTGTAAGCTGAGTATTCAAACCCTGGACCATGTTTTGTTTGTCTGTCCAGTATTAGCTTTGAGTCGTCATCGTTGGCTTTGGCCGATGTTCTTACAAAATTGCGTTAAAATGTAGCATCAGCCAGTGACTATCTCTTTTGCCCAAGAAATGAAGCAGTGTGCGTACAACTTTTTCAATATTTTAAGGAGTTTATGAATATATTTAAAAAATTTTATATATTCTTTTAATTGGGTAGTCAACACCCTTGTTTGTCATCTTTTTCACGAAGTATTAGTATTTTGTCCTTTTTTAAATAGTTTTTTTTTACGCTGATTGGCTGCTATTAACTGCTGTTTTGCACAATAGGGATTTGTTGTGTTTGTTTCCCACTGCTTTTTTGATTTTAACTTCAAAACTTAATTGAAGTGGGAGTTTGGATGTATTTTGCACATGATCTGGTTGCTACTGAATTGCTTTTTGCACAGGTTTGGATATGCTTAGTTATTCCTTTTTCTACTGCTAATTCTAAATTGAACTTTTTAGCCGAAATTGAATTTTGGCCTCTGTTTTGCATATGAACCAGCTGATACATACTGCCCTCTGCACTTTATAGAGATGCTTTGTTATTCCCTTCTTCTAGCTGCTAACCTCAAATTGATCTTCTATCCAAAATCGAACTTTGGACTTTATTTTGTATACGAACAGGCAGCTACTGTTATGTTTTATTACTTGTAATAATTAGCATGTATTTTCCATGTGGACCTCCAGGGAGTTCCAAATCTTTAATAAAATATTGAATTGAGTGCAATAGTAGGGAAAATGTTGGATAGCAGAAATACAAGCATTACTTTTAAACAATAGAAAAAATTAAATAATCTTCAAAATAAATAAACAATATTTTAAAAATATCTGATTAAACATTAACATTAAATATATTAATTACATATAATAAAAAGGTACAAATATTATCTATAATAAATTAATAAATACATTCATAAACAATATTTATTTGAAAGAAGCAAATATTAACAAACAAACATTTTGTTAAACATAAATGTTTTTTTTTATTTCCGATCCCAAAACACCACACCAATATAAAAAAGTCAACATTTTTATTTCCATTATTTTCATATTTACTATATTTAATAATGAATTTAAGAAATATTATTAATTTAAAAAAATCATTGAATATTTTTGAACACTATAATATGCACAACACACAACTAAAATGAATTACACAATTACCATATTTAATTCCTAATTAATTAATTAAAATTAATTAAAAATGAATTATTAATTCGTCCATGAAAAATAAATTACTTTCCACCCTTCCCAACATTTACACCTATAAACACCACAACACACACATAAAATTAATTACACCATTACCATCATTAATTACTAATTAATTAATTAAAATAAATTAATTAACAAATTATTAATAATTCAGCAATAAAAAGTAAATTACTTCCCACCATTTACACATATAAACACCAGAACACACACCAAAAATTATTTACACAACTAACATAATTAATTGGCAATTAATTAATTAAAACTAATTAACAACTAAGTATTAAGTCATCAACGAAAAATAAATTACTTCCCACTTTTCCCACCATTTTCTCCTATAAACACCACAAACCACACCTAAAATTAATTCCACAATTAACATAATTATTTGTCAATTAATTAATTAAAATTAATTGTTATGTTATGTTATGTTATGTTATTTATTTATTTATATAGCGCTCGGCTACTCAAAAAGAGTGTCCCGGCGCTTTATTGGAGAAAGGAAAACTGCAACATAATAACATAACACCAGATAAAAGAAAAAGAAACCGGAGTGCCAGACAGAAACTCACAACAAACAGACTACTGAGTGAACAGCCAAGTTTTAAGGGCTTTTCTAAAGGCCAGCAGACTAGTGGCTCCCCGCAGAGCAAGCGGCAGAGAGTTCCACAGCTGTGGCGCCAACAATCCAAAAGAGCGGCCTCCGAGGCGCGCTTTCTTTACACGTGGAACAACTGCCAAGTACAGGGATTCTGACCTCAGAGACCTGGTCGGTTGATAAAAGACCAGTCTCTTTTGGAGATACTTAGCTCCCCCCTTGTGAAGAGCTTTATAGGCCAGAGTGAGAGCCTTAAAGGCGATCCGCTTGCGGATGGGAAGCCAGTGCAAAGATTTCAACAGGCCCGAGGCACTGGAACGCCTATTCAGACCATAAATTGCCCTTGCAGCGGCATTCTGCACCACTTGAAGCCGCTGCAGCAAGTACTCTGGAAGGCCCAGGTAAAGAATGTTGGAATAATCCAACCTGGACCCAATCAGAGCCTGGACTGTCAGTCTCCTGTGTTCCTCGGAAAGCAGGGGCAGAAACCTTCGCAGCATCCTAAGGATGCCGAAGCAAGTGCCCGACACCCCCAAGATCTGAGATTTCAAGGTTAGCCTATTATCCATCTTGACCCCCAGATTCTTGGCAACCTGAGAGGAACAAGACGGAGGGAACATATTCATTGGCCACCAGGCCTGCCAGTCTGGCTCTGTGTCACACCCAAAGAAAAGTACCTCGGACTTATCGGAATTGCACTTGAGGCTGTTCAGATGGAACCAGTGAAAAACAGCCCCAAGGCAATCCCGAATACTCTCCCCATCAAAGTCACCTCCTCTCTTACAAGAGAAGAGGAGCTGGGTGTCATCCGCGTAGGATACGATCTGGGCGCCCAATGACTCCACCAGCGCCGCCAATGGGGTCATAATGATATTAAAGAGGGTCGGGCTCAAAATAGAGCCCTGTGGGACCCCGACTCCCAGAGGCGGCATCACGGCGGAATCCGGCGGGGCACAGATCGTTTGCCGGCGGCCGGCTAGAAAGGAAGAAAAACAATCGAACACCGTCCCCCGTAGGCCTATCTCAGAGAGTCTGGCGAGAAGACCATCATGGGGAACGGTGTCGAACGCCGCCGACAAATCTAACATCACCAGCATGACTTTGCCCCCCGTGTCCAGAACCCCTTTAATGGTTTCTGAGACCTCGAGGAGCGCAGTCTCTGTACTAAGATGGGGACGAAAGCCCGATTGGGTGGCATGCAGGATCTCGTTAGTTTCAAGAAAATTGGACAACACACCTTGTACGTGTTTTTCCAAAATCTTCGTGAGGGCCGGCAACAGAGAGATTGGCCTATAATTAACTGGGGCCTTCGGATCTAGGCCAGGCTTTTTAAGCAAGGGAATCACCATCGCCTGTTTCCAAGCTTGTGGGACCACTCCATGCTTCAGCGAAAGATTTAACAGCGGGTTGGCCAGTGGGTTAATCACCTCCGCCACTTTCGCTAAGAATTTAGCCGGGCATGGGTCAAGGGGTATTAAATAAGGAATAATACATTCATTTACACATTTAATACTATAACATCTCAATTCAACAAATATAAATAAATAACAATGATTCAATAAATCTAATAAAATAAAAATACGTTCCACCCTATTCTCCTATAAACCCATAACATGCTACAGAACAAAAAATGCAATATTCAAATAAAAAATAAAATAATAACTACTAAAAATAATAAATATATTTTATATAATTACATTTCATTCCACCCCATTCCCCTTTAAACCCACAACTCACTACGGAACTAAAAATGCAAAATTCAAATAAAACAAAATGAATACCTTCTAAAATGTTAACATATATAATAAAAATACAAACAATTTATAAACAAAAAATACATACATCACACACTATAAAATATATACTAAAATACTTACCATTAATACAATATCTATATTTTAAACATCTATATTTTTGCAAACGATATTAAACACTTTAACATTTTTTAATGTAATATTACTTACCTAAAATCGATATTCTTGACCACGAGAATTTGTCTGTCGATATTCTTGACCCACAATATTCTAGCCACAATATTTGTGCAATTCTATATTTGTGACTCAATATTTTGTCTCTGCATCCCCTGTGTATTACTCAATGCAGGTATATCAAAACATGATGAAGGTACAGTGACTAAATCTGGAATTCAAACACCGATTTCCTTTGTTGAAGTACTTAACTGTTAACATCTGATGACACATTCAATTAACAATAATGTGATCCTCTGCAAATCAGCTAATATCAAATCACATCTGTAAACTGAACCTTGGAAAGCAAACACAAGGAGATGATGGTCGGAGCGCTGAAACTTTTCCCATGAGGCACAGGGTCAAGACTGATTTGCATATGGCTGGGTCTGAACTGGTGTGATGAAGGAAGTTAAAGAACATTGATGGACTCAACCTATATCTGTGTATTGGGATGAGTGTCTGAAACGTTTCAGAGCTCCTTTTATCATCTCCTTGTTTTTGCAATAAATTTAAGATGTCACATGTTGGGGTCCTTCTCCAGTCATTGTGCAAAAGGGAAGGAGGAACAACTTGGAGGCTCATTATGATGGCGGGCGGAGGCACAACCACAGTACTAGCGGAAAATGACCTTTTCCACACTCCAGCAGCGGTCCTCGCACCCGCCATATTACAACGGGCAAACATGAACCATTTTCCTCCGCCACAGAGCCACATGAACCGCCAGATATTTGCACCCAACACCACGGTGGAGGGAGCCAATAGAGACCCACTGCTGTGCGGGATGACGTCCCTTCTGCCGTACAAATCACGATGACCCAAACAGCCCACCACACCGCAGCACAGAAGCCACCCACCCTGAGACGGCGGAAGCACTACAGTGGAGCACGAAACCACACTCCTGGTCCCCTCCACCCGGTACGGACCGCAATGGATCCAGCTCTTCAAGCCTTTCTGCTGCTGTACCTCATCCACTACCAGCAAATAATGCACCGTCACGAACAATGTCTCGGGTATGCAATCACACAACTCAGCACACAACCACAACACACAATTCCTGGGCTGTCCACATCAGAAACTCTGGTGGGGACAGGAACATATCCTCAAGTTTACTCACACATGTCCCACCTGTCATAAAATCACCCCTCCGCACCTAGGACACACATAAACCGCGAAATCACTGCAATGTGCCGGTCACTTCACCGCAGTGGAGGGGTCAAAATTGCTATTCCCACTCCAATCAGTGCAGCAGTAGGGAAAATGCTAGATAGCAGAGGGGTAAAAATTGTTTTTCCCACTCCAGTGAGTGGGCTACCTATCTTACTCCACTGTTTAATCTATGTTACTCCCAGGGGAAGACACCACCATCTTGGTCGGGAAGTATTTTAATTCCTCTTTATAAAAAGGGCTCTAGGACACACCCAGGTAATTCTCGGCAAATAGCCTTTCTGGATGGGGTGGGGAAAATATTTGCATGTAGTATCCTCAATCACCTTACGGAATGGGTGACAGAGAAGAAAGTCCTCCCCATAGAACAAGCAGGATTTATAAAAAATCATTCCACTCTAGATAATATATCTATGTTGAAATGAATTGTGGAGAAATACACAATCTCTCATAACTCAAATGTATACATGGGTTTCATAGACTTTTCAACAGCCTTTAATAAGGTAGATCGACCTCTATTATGGAGAAAATTGTAAAAAAATAGGTGTGCCTTCACCCCTACTATCCTTAATTATTGCTTTCCATTTGCAAAATTGGTGCCAGATACTAATGGGTGGAACCCAAGGTTAATTGGATGTCATCCTTACGGAAAATGGTTTGAAACAAAGCTGCTTGTTAGCACCGCTGCTTTTTTCCCTTTATATAGCAGATTTACTCGATTGCTTTGTTCAAACCAAAGGGAGATGCACCAAAGATAAGTTCCCGGCCTTTTGCATGTCTTATATATGCAGATGATATTGTAGTAATGGACCTAACCGTTATTGGGTTTAATAGAAAGTTGGTATCATTACAGAATTATACAGTGGACAACTTTTTGAAAATAAATGTCTCTAAAAGTAAAACTTTAATTATGAAAAGTATCAAAAGTAGAAAATAATGTAACTTTAGGTGGCAAATTGGTCCTGAAAAGCTGGAGGTGGTAGACTCATACCTTTATTCACAGAAACTTTTAACTGGTAGTTCGAAGAACAAACCTCATATTGATTATTGCACTTGTAAAGCTATATCCCACGCCAAAGGTTTACGTATTTTTTATACTGCTATGGGCAGAAGACACTTTTTACATCTACTGATGGTTTTTAAGGCAAAGATTCATCCTACCTTGCTCTATGCGATTGAATCAATTCCTGTTAAGGACTGTAGTTTTTTAGATAGGATTAAAGTCGAATACTACGTAAAATATATAGTTTTAACACGTTAGTTCCAACGGCATCTATTAGACTGGAATTCGACTTGATAAGCTCCTATATCCAAGGTCTAACTAGAGCTCTACGCTGGGGATATCAGTTAAAAAATAGCGAGTCAGATTCACTTATAGGCCTCATGTGCCATGAAATCTTCGATGTTAAGGCAGGTAATTCGTTTTTTTACCATGATTTCTTATTTGCACTAAAAATCTTTGGTATACAAGAAGTATCAGTGTTCACACTTCCACCATTAGGATTTAAATATCTCCTAAAAACCTTAAGTGGTAAAATTATCTTTAATAGAGACATTACATTTTGCAATTCTAAAGAGAGATTGAAGCTAATAGCCAGGACAAACTCACAGAGAATTGCACACAATAATTATTTTGGAATTTAGAACACGGAACGCGATGTTTGCTCATTTTATGTTGCATGAATCTGCTACCCCTAAACGACTTGACAGCAAACTGGTCTCAGAATTTGAATAATGGAAAAACTAGTAATTTGTGTAAGCTGAGTATTCAAACCCTGGACCATGTTTTGTTTGTCTGTCCAGTATTAGCTTCGAGTCGTCATCGTTGGCTTTGGCCGATGTTCTTACAAAATTGCGTTAAAATGTAGCTTCAGCCAGTGACTATCTCTTTTGCCCAAGAAATGAAGCAGTGTGCGTACAACTTTTTCAATATTTTAAGGAGTTTATGAATATATTTTAAATTTTGTATATATTCTTTTAATTGGGTAGTCAACACCCTTGTTTGTCATCTTTTTCACGAAGTATTAGTATTTTGTCCTTTTTTAAATTGTTTTTTTTACGCTGATTGGCTGCTATTAACTGCTGTTTTGCACAATAGGGATTTGTTGTGTTTGTCTCCCACTGCTTTTTTGATTTTAACTTCAAAACTTAATTGAAGTGGGAGTTTGGATGTATTTTGCACATTATCTGGTTGCTACTGAATTGCTTTTTGCACAGGTTTGGATATGCTTAGTTATTCCTTTTTCTACTGCTAATTCTAAATTGAACTTTTTAGCCGAAATTTAATTGTGGCCTCTGTTTTGCATATGAACCAGCTGATACATACTGCCCTCTGCACTTTATAGAGATGCTTTGTTATTCCCTTCTTCTAGCTGCTAACCTCAAATTGATCTTCTATCCAAAATCGAACTTTGGACTTTATTTTGTATACGAACAGGCAGCTACTGTTATGTTTTATTACTTGTAATAATTAGCATGTATTTTCCATGTGGACCTCCAGGGAGTTCCAAATCTTTAATAAAATATTGAATTGAGTGCAATAGTAGGGAAAATGTTGGATAGCAGAAATACAAGCATTTCTTTTAAACAATAGAAAAAATTAAATAATCTTCAAAATAAATAAACAATATTTTAAAAATATCTGATTAAACATTAACATTAAATATATTAATTACATATAATAAAAAGGTACAAATATTATCTATAATAAATTAATAAATACATTCATAAACAATATTTATTTGAAAGAAGCAAATATTAACAAACAAACATTTTGTTAAACATAAATGTTTTTTTTTTATTTCCGATCCCAAAACACCACACCAATATAAAAAAGTCAACATTTTTATTTCCATTATTTTCATAATTACTATAATTAATAATGAATTTAAGAAATATTATTAATTTTAAAAAATCATTGGATATTTTTGAACACTATAATATGCACAACACACAACTAAAATGAATTACACAATTACCATATTTAATTCCTAATTAATTAATTAAAATTAATTAAAAATGAATTATTAATTCGTTCATGAAAAATGAATTACTTTCCACCCTTCCCAACATTTACACCTATAAACACCACAACACACACATAAAATTAATTACACCATTACCATCATTAATTACTAATTAATTAATTAAAATAAATTAATTAACAAATTATTAATAATCCAGCAATAAAAAGTAAATTACTTCCCACCATTTACACATATAAACACCAGAACACACACCAAAAATTATTTACACAACTAACATAATTAATTGGCAATTAATTAATTAAAACTAATTAACAACTAAGTATTAAGTCATCAACGAAAAATAAATTACTTCCCACTTTTCCCAGCATTTTCTCCTATAAACACCACAAACCACACCTAAAATTAATTCCACAATTAACATAATTATTTGTCAATTAACTAATTAAAATTAATTAGCAACTAATTATTAAATAAGGAATAATACATTCATTTACACATTTAATACTATAACATCTCAATTCAACAAATATAAATAAATAAAAATGATTCAATAAATCTAATAAAATAAAAATACGTTCCACCCTATTCTCCTATAACCCCATAACATGCTACAGAACAAAAAATGCAATATTCAAATAAAAAATAAAATAATAACTACTAAAAATAATAAATATATTTTATATAATTACATTTCATTCCACCCCAGTCCCCTTTAAACCCACAACTCACTACGGAACTAAAAATGCAAAATTCAAATAAAACAAAATGAATACCTTCTAAAATGTTAACACATATAATAAAAATACAAACAATTTATAAACAAAAAATACATACATCACACACTATACAATATATACTAAAATACTTACCATTAATACAATATCTATATTTTAAACATCTATATTTTTGCAAACGATATTAAACACTTTAACATTTTTTAATGTAATATTACTTACCTAAAATCGATATTCTTGACTACGAGAATTTGTCTGTCGATATTCTTGACCCACAATATTCTAGCCACAATATTTGTGCAATTCTATATTTGTGACTCAATATTTTGTCTCTGCATCCCCTGTGTATTACTCAATGCAGGTATATCAAAACATGATGAAGGTACAGTGACTAAATCTAGAATTCAAACACCGATTTCCTTTGTTGAAGTACTTAGCTGTTAACATCTGATGACACATTCAATTAACAATAATGTGATCCTCTGCAAATCAGCTAATATCAAATCACATCTGTAAACTGAACCTTGGAAAGCAAACACAAGGAGATGATGGTCGGAGCGCTGAAACTTTTCCCATGAGGCACAGGGTCAAGACTGATTTGCATATGGCTGGGTCTGAACTGGTGTGATGAAGGAAGTTAAAGAACATTGATGGATTCAACCTATATCTGTGTATTGGGATGAGTGTCTGAAACGTTTCAGAGCTCCTTTTATCATCTCCTTGTTTTTGCAATAAATTTAAGATGTCACATGTTGGGGTCCTTCTCCAGTCATTGTGCAAAAGGGAAGGAGGAACAACTTGGAGGCTCATTATGATGGCGGGCGGAGGCACAACCACAGTACTAGCGGAAAATGACCTTTTCCACACTCCAGCAGCGGTCCTCGCACCCGCCATATTACAACGGGCAAACATGAACCATTTTCCTCCGCCAAAGAGCCACATGAACCGCCAGATATTTGCACCCAACACCACGGTGGAGGGAGTCAATAGAGACCCACCACTGTGCGGGATGACGTCCCTTCTGCCGTACAAATCACGATGACCCAAACAGCCCACCACACCGCAGCACAGAAGCCACCCACCCTGAGACGGCGGAAGCACTACAGTGGAGCACGAAACCACACTCCTGGTCCCCTCCACCCGGTACGGACCGCAATGGATCCAGCTCTTCAAGCCTTTCTGCTGCTGTACCTCATCCACTACCAGCAAATAATGCACCGTCACGAACAATGTCTCGGGTATGCAATCACACAACTCAGCACACAACCACACACACAATTCCTGGGCTGTCCACATCAGAAACTCTGGTGGGGACAGGAACATATCCTCAAGTTTACTCACACATGTCCCACCTGTCAGAAAATCACCCCTCCGCACCTAGGTCACACATAAACCGCGAAATCACTGCAATGTGCCGGTCACTTCACCGCAGCGGTGAAGACGTGGGAAAACCTGTGCACAATGTAGTAGGCAGGGCCAGCGCCAGGCATGGGCAGTCCACAAAGATTCACAGGGGCCCACCTCCACCCTGCCCACACTACGCTTCCCCCACCCATTTGGGAACATACTGTGTGTTCCACCTGTGCCCTCCCTGCACAATTTATCCACCAGGTGTACTCAGACCCTGAACCTCACACACCAAAGGACAAGGGAGCCTGTTTTGGAAGGTGGGGGTGAAGAGGAACACTCTGCACAGAAGCTCAGGGGTTGGAAAACCCTCCACCTCACATCTTTCTTACACTCATGTGAAGCAAACTGAGTATAATCTCAAAATGGAGACTTACACTACACATGAACATCCAATGAATTGTTCACACTGCCAGTCAAGTCACCCACAGACACCCCACACTGACACTGCCACATACTCATACCATAGGTCAGCAGCAAAGGAGGATAATGAATGGGCCAGCCAAAAGTGAAGTGGACAGTGCTGGAAAATCATGGGGCAAGCCACATAGCATCTGTACATCACATGCAAGAGAAGGAACATATATCACCACCCTTAGGCCATCAAATCAGGCATGGGTTGCACAGTTAGTGAAATTAAACCAAAGTAACCTCTGTGCAACAACTCAGGGAGGCAGAAAGGCAAGCCATGCCTAGGCACAGGAATGATAGGAGGTGTCTGAAGTCAAACAGTGACCAGCCACACATCTGACAAGTGTATGTCGTCTGCACAGCACACATAGCTCAATGTCACACTCCATGACTGTCAAACACAAGTAGAACCTTCACACATACATGGTGCAAATGATGTCCTGTGAGTTCCCTGACAACCAATCACAATCCCTGGGGTGCATCCACAAACATCAAACCCACAATCAGGAATGCCTGAACCGATGCTGACAAAAAACAATAGCCAAATACAAAATACACAAACAACATACACAGAAGTCCAACAAGCCCACATATGGCCAGCCAAACAATGGAAAGGCAATGGGACCCCAGACAGAACAGGAGTACACAACATTGTCACTCAGGACCAATGCACAGACACCATACCCCAACTCAAACAAGAATTGCAAAGTCAAAAATCAAAAATGGTGTCATAGTGTACCAGAAGCGTGAACATGCACAATCCTGGCAAGTGGCATCTCAAAAATAGGACAAACCACCAATGTGCACTCAAAACAAGACCAGAACAAGAATCCACCTTGCTGCATGTGACAGACACACAAGTAATGCAAACTACACTTGCAACACACATCAGAATGTATCACAATGCACAAACAACTCACACACAATGTCATGCAAATAGAACATCACACACACAGAGGATCTGTCAGTAGAAAGAGCTAACACAAGCCAAACATTGCATACATCCACAACATAAACACAAACGATGCACAGACCAATCCATCACATTGCAAACTCAGATGGACATCAGGGGGATGCACACCAAGCAAGTACAAGGCAGCATACACTGACAGAACTTTCTGTACTTTCCAGTAGCACACACATCTGCGTGCCACAGCATGTACTCCCAAAACACACATCATCACAGAACACAGAGAAAATCACACTCAGGAAGGGTAGCAGTACCTCGTAAAACACACATACAGCCTAACCACCACCCACAGATGCACAACTCAGGGACACCCAGGTGCAAACATCATGACCAGAGGACTGTGCAGACCAAACATGTGCACTGCACATTAGCAACCAAAACTGCAAACAAATACAAGAAAATAACACATAACTAATTGGGAAACTGTCCTGAGTAGCACAGCAGTCCTGTGCACTGATCAGCACCACAAAACATAGTGTACCAAATGCAGTGGTGAGGATGCTCACACCCAGGCAAGCCAAGGGGTAGGTTACATGAGATTGAAGTGGTGTGTACATCAGTAGTGGACAGGTGAGGAGTGTACTGTAAACAAACACATAAAAGAGTCACTCACAATGGGTAGGCATCAGAAGCACAGATAGGGGATGGTATGACTCCACATCCCACATACCATACTGAATCCAAAAATGGATCAAGTTACAGCATTGCATGAGAGAACTCACAAATAATGTCAGTGTGGCTGAGCAGGTCTGCACAGTGAGCACAAACAGTAACAAAACACCTGGTTGATCAACAAAACACAACACAGACTTTGCAGTCACACACTCTGCATACTAACAACTGGCAGCAACAATAAGTAGATGTCCCCCAGGATTTTCAAGGACACACCAACACATTGCACAGTGCTTAACCTACAACTCCTACATGTGCCACAATCAGAAGCACATGGCAGACAATTCAAACAAACAGGCACTCAGCTTCTGGATTATACATGTGTGCAATTGGGATTGCAGGGGCACAAACACATCAACACTACTGACTAAGTCACCCCCTTCACACTTCATGACCACTCAAGTGCACACATACAAATGTACCCATGTGACTAGGAAGACAGGCCATCACAAGATGACCACACATCAACACTGCTGTTCACCTATTAAGAAAGATCACACAGATATGATGGACCCTGGCCAGCCCGCAAGTAATCCTGTGTATAGAATTCCCCTCTTTTCTGGTATTGCATCCTAACATGAAATGTGCACAATTTAGAAAACCTGACCATAGAATGATTAGGATAACAGTAGATCATCACAAACAACCATCATTGCACCCTCAAGCCTCAGAGTCCAGAAGAACTAAAGTAACTGTCACCTCTGGCAAACTCTGAAAAAGTAAAACAAGCAATTGGCAATGTTAAAGCGGCATACAGAGCATGTGTCACATGAAACCATACACAGACATAAAACTTTTTGTTTAGCAAGGACATTGACAAAGCAGACAGCAGGAGTAACTGTCTTTATTACATATCTAAAAGATAGGCATTAAAAGTAGACAAGAGCAAGGGCAGTCGCCAGTCCATAGTTCAAAGGAGGGCCATGTGTGCCTGAGAACCTGCACAGGGAATGGGCACCCAAAGTTACAAACAGCAAGGCCAGTGGCCAGTCCATATTTCAAAGGAGGTATATGTGTGCATGAGAACCTGCACAGGGAATGGGCATCAAAAGGTACAAACAGTAAGGCCAGTGGCCAGTCCAAAGTGTGAGGGAGGTACATGTGCACATGAGAACCTGCACAGGGAATGCGTGACACCTTACACTGCCATGGTAAGCATCACAGCTAGGGGGATAACAATGGGCAGTCCAGGTACCACTTTTGAAGAGACAGGTTTGGGAGAGGGACTTTGCCTCAGACTTGGCTGTCAGTCGAAATGGGAGGTGGCTGATTGTTGGGGCCAGTTGGAGGACTGGACCTGGGAGAGAGAGGACCTGCTGAAGTAGAGGCATCAGTGCCTTTGGTAGCCTGAGGGCTTCTTAGACTGGGTGGCGTGGTGGCACGGGGAGGTGAAGACATGCTGCAGTGAGGCACAGTGTGTGAGAGTGAATGTGGAGGGCTGCCTCTCCACTTCTTGGGGATTCAATAGCCCAGAACCCTCTTGGGAAGAGTGGGAAGTGCGGCAGGCACAACAGGCACACTCTCCACCAAAGGTGCATCAGTTGGAGGTGGTGGCACTCCCTCTGGGAGTCTGCTGGAGCTGGTCGTATGCTTGGCCTGGCCTTGCCTTTTCCCCGCCATCCCCTGTTGACCAGGTGAACCCCCACAGTGCCCTCCTGTCACAGCTTCTCAGGGGTGTGGGTGGGAGTTGAGGTTGTAGGTGAATCTGCCTTAGAGTGCTTTTTCTGCTGAGTCTTTGCAGGCACCAGCTTCACAGCAAGCACAGAAACTGTTTGTCTGTCTTTGGGATCTGCTTTTGGGACGGGAGTGTCCTTGGATGGGGCTGATTTTGAGGCATGTGAGTCTGAGGCATGCTTCTTGGCTTGATGCCCCTGAGCGTCACCTGAAGGGCTTCTGCCTTTGCGCTCCTGGGTGTCATCAACGATGAGGACACCAGCAAGATTATGAACACCATCCACTCCGGATCACCGCTAGACCCTTACCCACACCACGTCTTCATAAAAGCCAGCACAGTCATCAAACCCGATCTCCAGAAAGTAATCAACATCTCCTTTGAGACAGCAACCTTCCAGGGAAGCTGGAAGCACGCCGAGATCAATGCCTTGCTCAAGAAACCCAAGGCGGACCCCAAGGACCTCAAGAACTTCCAGCCCATCTCCTTGCTCCCGTTCCCGGCGAAGGTCATAGAAAAAACTGTCAACGAAATACTGACCCGCTATCTCGAGGAGAACAGCATCCTGGACCCATCCCAGTCCGGATTCTGCAGCAACCACAGCACTGAAACTGCCCTCATTGCCGCCACCAATGACATCAGGAACCTGCTAGACAACGGAGAAACAGCGGCCCTAATCCTCCTGGACCTGTCAGCAGCCTTCGATACAGTCTGCCACTGCACACTACGAACACGCCTACAGAAAGCCGGGATCCAAGAGAAGGCCCTGGACTGGACCACATTCTTCCTCTCCGGCAGAACACAGAGCGTCCGCCTCCCCCTTCTGCTCTAATACCACAGACCTCATCTGCGACATACCCCAAGGCTCATCCCTCAGCCCAACGCTGTTCAACATCTACATGACACCCCTCGCTTACGTCACCCGACAGCATGACCTCAACATCATCTCCTACGCTGATGACACCCGGCTGATCCTTTCCCTCACCAAGACCCTCTCACCGCCAAAAACAATCTCCACGAATGAATGAAGGCCATCGCCGAATGGATGAGGAACAGCCGACTGAAGCTGAACTTGGACAAGACGGAGGTCCTCATCCTCGGATCCAACCCTTCGGCCTGGGATAACCTCTGGTGGCCGACCACACTGGGAACTGCTCCATCACCCACCGACCATGCACGCAACCTAGGGGTCATTCTCAACTCCACCCTCTCCATGACTAAACAGTTCAATGCCGTCTTTGCCTCCTGCTTCAATACCGTCTGCATGCTCCGCAGGATCTACAAATGGATCACCACCGCAACATGAAGAATGGTCACCCAGGCCCTCGACAGTAGCAGGTTGGACTACGGAAACGCCCTCTACGCAGGAACCACGGCCAAACTCCTAAAACAGCTGATCCTTGACATTCCTCGATACAGCCACATCACACCCTACCTGAGAGACCTGCACTGGTTCCCCATCAATAAGAGGATAACCTTCAAGCTCCTACCCACGCACACAAGAACTCCACAACACGGGGCCAGCATACCTCAACAGATGACGCAGCCTCTACACCCCCTCCCCCAAGCTCCGCTCCACCGCCCTCGCCCTCGCCGCTGTCCCCCACATCCAAAGAACGACAGCCGGCGGCAGATCCTTCTCCCACCTCGCCACCAAGACCTGTAAATGTAAATGTAAATGTGTGTGTCTTGTAAAGCGCACTGCTACCCAGAGGCGTCCTGGCGCTATAGACCGCTGGGGAGATGTTCCCTCCTGGGTATCTCCAAGGTGAAACCAGGCATCCCCGGCGTTTGTGGGGGGTCGTTGTGGAGATGAGGCAAGCTAATGCCCAGAGTTGCAGAGTGTGATCCCTGGTTAGAGTAGGCACCGAGGCGAGAATTATCGAGTCTGCTGACCCTGGTTCACGACCCTGCCGCGTCGGGTATTGAACACTGGTCCCGGGCCGTCCTCTGCTTCCGGGTCTGCCGCTTCTAACCAGTGAGCCACACCACTCCACACCAGTGAGACACACCACTCCACCAGGGGAACATCCTCCCCACCCACCTACAGCAGACCCAAGACCTACTGACCTTCAGAAGACTCCTCAAGACCTTGCTCTTTGAACAGTTGCAGCACCCCCCTAACCCCAGCACCTTGAGACCCTCACGGGAAAGTGGTGCGCTTTACAAGTGATGTGATTGATTGATTGATTGTTTGTTTGGGGGATGGTGTCTGCGCTCTTTGCCGCTTGGGGTGCTGCTGTTGTGTGCTGCGTGTGGAGTGCCTGGAGCCTGAGGGCTGTGGAGTGTGGTCACTCTTGTCAGGTGTTGCCACTGGCAGGGGAACTGCCAAATGGACCGGAGCTGGACTCTGAGCCTGTGACAGCTGAATGGCTGCCGTTACTGTGGAGGACAAAGACTGGACAGTTCTGTGTAGCCCACCCACATCAGAATGAATCCCCTCCATGAAGGCAACTACCTGTGCCAACTTCTTGTCATGGTCTTGGAAGGCATTCAGGAGAGATGTCTGCCCCCACACAGCTGGTGTAAAAGGTACACAGCCTCACACCGAGGGCAGCAGGGGAGACAGGGGTAGAGGTAGCGATGCCTGGGGGGAAGGACACTCTTCCCTTCTTACTGCTGCGGGCACCTGCAGCACTAGTGGAAGTAGCTGGGAGAGTGGGCACTGGATGATGTGTCGTGGAAGAGGAGGCAGATTTTCCACTCCATGTGCCCGCCAACATCCATGGGTCACTGCTGGCATCAGATGACGTTGAGGTTGGTTCTTCAGGGTGTGATTATTCAAGGGACTTCCTGTCCCCTTCCAAGGTGCTGGTCACATCAGTGTCAGTGAGATCATGTTTAGCAGTCGTGCAAGATGCCTCACCAATGGTGTCCATCCCCTATCCTTCTGTGGCCTCGGTAGATGCTGCAATAGACAGATACGTAGGTAAAGTTTAGTGCCATAATCACAATAATCATATGCATATTATGGCACAAAGCAATATGATGATACCCCCATGTTGCACAACAACCTTAATGCAAAAATCAAAAGATGCATGGTAACATGCATACTTGGCATTAATGACCCATGGGATGTTCACACAGACAAATAACTTGCCCGTGCCTCCATGTAACCTGACATACAGATTCCTGTAAGCATACTTACGAGTCTGTAGGTGACAAAGATGTACATCTCAACATTTTGCCACAGTCACATATGGAGTCACTTTAAGGGGACAACACAGATACAGACTCCCAAATGTAATTTTGTAATGGCCATAAGCTCCTGCTATCCACCATGTCGTGCTCTGAAGCACAACTACAGTTGCACAGTGGTGTCAGATGTATAGTTCAGACAATTTCGAGGTCAGGAACTACACACATCGACGAATGCACACTAATATGAGGCACACTGCCGTTCACTGCCCAGTGATGTCCATGACTCCCCTAATGCAGCAGATACCATAAGGCCACATCTCAGCATGCAACATCAAGTGCCATTACATTAAACACATGAGGAAGTACATGTGCCATGAATGCATGACAGCTGCACTCAACACAGAGGCCACTTACAAGCCATTATTTCACACTAGAAACATCACAGTGCTCCGCACTGGCTCAGGATTGGGATACATGCAGTCACTCACACCCCAAGTCACCCTTCTCAGAATACTCACCCCCAATTTGCTGCTAATGGGCCCGCAAACGTCCATCCAGCTCTAGCTGTGTCACAGCCAGGATGCAGGCCATTAGTGGTGTCATGGTCCTACGCGCCAACCTTTCAGTCCGTGGGAGCAGCCCCAGCGTCAACTCTGTCATGTTTTTGCTCAGCTGGCAGATGTCATCCCACCTCTTGTGACAGTGTGTGTGCCGTCAGTTGGAGACACCCAGAGCCCGCACCTTGCGTGCAATGGCCCACCAAAAGGCCTTACGCTGGTGAACTTTAAGCTGCAGGTATGGAGACAAGAGGACAAAATATCAGTAAAACTAGGTTATGTCCCACTGTGTCTCAGTACAGGAGCATGCGTCAATGTAGCACAGCTATTCAGATATGTTCAGCAGAGGCCATACAGCATGACACGTAGTACATTAGCATAAGACAATCTGACTTAAATGCATGCAGGTGTGAGGATGGACACAGGACCTGGCCATCTCATGCGCATGCAGAATGCCAGCATAGAAAGCAATGTGAAGAAGGTCTTCATCTTCAATAAAGTTTGTGAGTGAGTAAGACATACATGATATTGGAAATTATGTTTCAGGGAGACTCACTAGGTCCAACAATGTACACCCTTCAATGTCCTTGGCCTGTGAATGGCTCACTGTGTCATGGAGGTCACATTTAGGGACAGGATCTTACATTCCCACACCATTCTCATGAGGTCTGTCTCGTGCAATCCACAGGCCTAAGATAGTTCATTGAGGAATAGGATGGCAGACTACACAGATGTCTCACTCTGTCCATTCAGTGATGGGTCCCTATCAAATTTGGCAGTAACTGTGCAGGCCAGGGGGGCTCACACTGATGTTAAACGTGGATCATCAGAACATTCACATGAATGTACAAAATGAGAGGGCAAATAGGGCCTATACATGCAAGTCCGTACACATAAGGAAAATAATGGAAGGTGTATATTCCTGAAGTACAACAATCTGTTGTGTCATGTGAATTTCCACCAAGAGTGTCACTCTCAGTCGTTTCACCCTTGTGCATACTGTTCACAGATCCATGGTGGCAATACACAGTCAAACACAGTTCCATCAATAACCTCCGAACAAAAAGTCTTTGTAATGTCACAAATGAGCATGAGGAAACCTCATGGACTCAAACATCCATTAGCACAGGCAACGTCTGTCCTGACTTCCACTTTCCAAACTAGCGGTGTCAATAGTACTTGTGCAAAAACACTGCATGTCCCTTCCATCCTGAGATGCAGCCCAGAAATTGTGTGAAATAGGCAAGAACCCCCATTTTCCAGAAGTCAGCATGCTGGGGAGTGTATCACACAAACCCACACATACTGCAGCAGATCAACTTCATTTGTGCACTCCCTGTGTAGTGTAGTTCCTATATTCCCAATAGGCTCTGCGCATTGGAATAATACATCCTATAGATTTGACGTAGAAATGAGGTCGACTAGGTCTCTATAGAATATATTAAACTTAATTGTGAGTGCCAGCTAGCTCAGAGGTCACTAGAAACGTTCTCGAATAAACAAGAAGGGATTTGTTTCTGACAACCGCATAAACATGACAACTTTGTTTCGCCAAGTATAAACGTATCTTCAGAGTCGTGGAAACAATAGATAGATATTTTACTCAGTCAATTGGGCATGCTTCGTTTCATCAGAGGTGCAGAGAAATAGAGAGTCGGGCATTTTCAATGAAAGGATTTATTGAACAGTCTTCTTTCTCATACAAGTAAAGTGAACTGCTACAATCATAATGCAAGCTGCAAAATATAATGCATACAGTGAGAATAGTATTATGAAATAATACCGTAAAAGCATTATATGGTTTCTAAGCCATAAAAATACATAAATCAATAACAATGGCTAAAAGTACTCAACTGGTGCTTCAAAAATACGCCTACCCCAAGGTACCTAACCTAAGTCTAGTACGCGGGAAGAAATAAGTGTGGTGTAGCATAGGTTTAGTTTTTTTACCAAGAATTTATCCAAGATTTCTCTTAGGGTCTAATCAGCTCCATACCTTAGTTTAGAATGAAGGTGGTCTGGTATCCTTGTCTCGGGACTCGATTTCCCAACACCCAGCGAGGGGAGCTTGGAAACACTGGAGCTGGATTCTCACCGAGAGAAAGGACAGCGTCTTGATCAGTGCGTCAGCTAGAGGGTCGGCTTCCTTTGGCACTTGCTGTAGCGAGCTGTGTCGGGCAAGTAGATAATCAAGCTGCTCCAAATCACTGTGTCTTGCTAGAGCAAGTGAAGGCATATTTATACCTTGAAGGTGCCTAGTTTGACGTAAAGGTTGGCATAATAACGTCAGTAAAGAACCCCAAGGGAATGGTAGCTCTTTGAAAACTCCATGAGTTCTTGGACAAATCAATATTCAAGCAAGGGGATGTCCCTGACTGATTAAGCTGATTTTCCAAGAAATCGTTGTGTTTTTTTGGTACGGGTGGAAGTAGCCATGCCTGTATTTGGACTGCATGGGCTATGTCTAAATATGGGTATGATTTCTATGCCTATATTAGGGCAATGTTAATTGTACCTATATAAGGGCATGAATTGGGAAATTTTAGCTCGGATCCTTGTTATGTTATGTTAAATTAATTTTATAATGCACACAGCTACCCACAAAGGGTTTCCCAGCACAGCCTGAAGGAACCATGAAAGGGCAGAAAACAAAAGGATTATTGATTGAACAACCATGTTTTAATAACCTAGAAACGTACCATAAACTGTCTATTTACAGTT
The DNA here is from genome assembly GCF_964263255.1 of Lissotriton vulgaris. Lineage (NCBI taxonomy): Eukaryota > Metazoa > Chordata > Amphibia > Caudata > Salamandridae > Lissotriton > Lissotriton vulgaris. The sequence goes on from NC_141687.1 coordinate 1,123,223,566, forward strand.
CATTAGGGGGAGGGAATTCCACAGAGATGGACCAAGATAAGAAAAGGAACGGCCACCCACGTTCGGACCTTGGAATCACACATTTTTCCTGAGTCGGCGATCGTAGCAATCGAGCAGACTGATAGGGACAGATTAGCTTTTGTAGGTATAGAGGATCAGTGCCTGACTTATTCTTCAACATATAGTTCAAAGCTTTAAATTGTATCCGGTTATCCACTCTAAGCCAATGCAGATCTCTCAAGGCATTGGAGATGGAGGACATTCTAGGGATTCTACAAAGCAATCTAGCGGCAGCATTCTGTACCACCTGGAGCTTATGCAATACATCTTTATTCGCTCCTAAAAAAAAAGAAATTCCCATAGTCCAGTCTTGATGTTATGAGTGCCTGGACAACAGCCCTTTGGGTGTTATCCGGGAGCATCCAGATGATTTTCTTCAACCGTTTTAAAATGGTGAAGCAGGTGGCAGCTGTTTTTAACACATGTTGCTTCATTGATAATTTGTTATCAATAGTAAATGCCAGATTTCGAACTTGAGAGGTAGGCAAGGGGAAAGGCCCCATTTCCGCAGGCCAATGTAGGGGGCCCCAGAGGTCAGTATTTTTCCCAAAAATAGGGACCTCCATTTTTTCACCGTTAAGCTTGAGTTGACTGAGTTGCATCCAAGATGCAATGTTACTCTAGCTCTTGAAGAGTTGAGGGTCCAGGCAGCTTTTCCGCAGAAAGGGAAAAGATGATTTGGGTGTCATCGGCGTAAGAAAAAAGACAACTCCGCCTCTTCTGCGATTGCTGCCAAAGGTTGCATGTAAACATTGAACAGGAGGGGACTTAAAATCGACCCTTGCGTCACCCCATTAGGAGAAGAGTGGATTTTGGACACAGCCTTAGACAAAAAGACTTGAAAGGCCCGTTTAGATAAAAAAGAAGACACCCAACCAAGTCCTGTCCTGGTAATACCAAGAGACTGCAGGAATGTTATTAATACGGTATGCTAAACCGTATCAAATGCGGCGCTCAAATCTTAATAATATGAGGGCCACTGTGTTACCTGCATCTAAGCGTTGACGTAGCAGTTCGGTAACCCCGAGCAGAGTAGACTCCGTTGAAAAACCTGCTCTGAAGCCAGACTGGAAAGGATGTAAAAACTTAAAAGCTTCAATAAACTTTGTTAGTTGTGAATCTACAATATAGGGAGCAATAAAATAGGCCTAAAATTAGATGGCTGTGAGGGATCAGCATTAACCTTTTTCAACAGCGGGAGGACCATAGCATGTTTCCAATCAGCTGGCACCAAGGCTTCTTGGCGTGAGGCGTTAAGCTGTTCCATAACAATTTCCAAATAAGGCTGTGCAAATTGCAGAAGTACCGAAGCAGGGAGAGGGTCACAGGGGGATCCAGTTTTAATGCTGCCCAAATTTTTTTGAAAAGAATTAATGTTGAGGGGCATCCACTCTTCAAATTATATGAAAGATTCTGTCAAAACATTAAGTTCAGAAGAGAGAATTGACTGAGTAGGTGCGATCGAAGTGGCTTTATCCAGTGACAAATATATTTGCTCCACTTTATTTATAAAGAAGTTAGCAAGAGTGTTGCATTGCAATTCATCCAAAACTGGAGAAAGCGGCTGCGTATCTGAGCCTGCTAATTTCTTGACCATAGAAACCAAAGTGTGTGAGCAATTCTGTGCCTTTATAATAGTGGAGGAAACATGCTCTGCTCGAGCTAGTTTACATAAAACTTGATATTTTTTTAGAGCAGTTTTATAAATGGTTTTAGAATCAGAGGAGTAGTTTTTCCTCCAAGCACCTTTCCAGCGTTTTGCATTTACTTTTTTCAATTTTTAATTGCTCTGTGAACCAAGGCGCAGGGGGACGATGGTTATCCAATTTTTTTGTGGAGAGTGGAAGACAGTCATTAATTGCATTTGAGATCCAATTATAAACCGTGTCCAAAGATGTCAACATTAATGAATCAATATTAGGGATATTATCTGACAGGATTCGATTTAAAGCTTCCCTATCCAGTTTCCCCCAATTTCCAGATTTCAGGTCTCGGTGTGGCCAAGTTAGATGGAATTGTACATTGAAACTTGACTGCAAAATGATCTGACCAACATAAATAGTTTTTTATATCGTATGAAATGTTCTTATCTCTTTGTATGATTTTTAACTAAATCAAATAAAGATATTTTGACTGTCTGATCTGACCAACATAACGGAAGTGCAGGAGGACATTGAATTTGGGATAAGTTAGACAATATCGGATCTAATAAATGGCCATCAATATGTGTCAGGCCGCTATTACAAAAAGAAAGGTTCATTGAAGACAAGTCCGCAATCAATGCAGAACTCGCGGTGCATTCATTATTCTCAAGATGGAGATTTAGATTACCCAGAATGGTGAAGTTAGCCCTATTGAGAAGGTGTGGAACAATCAAATCTGGAAGTTATGCCGCCAAAGGACTCGACGGTCCGAGCGACCGGTAAATCAGCACACCAGAAAGAGTAAACTGAGCAGTCAGGGTAAGTTTAAAAAGAGTTGCCTTGCAGTCATCCAGAGCAAAGTCCTCTAGCTTACATAAGTAGCATTTTCTAAAAATTACTGCAATGCCTCCTCCTACTCTAAGGTTTCTGTCTTTTCTGACTATGGCGTAATTGGCCGGTAAAGCTGTGGCCACGTCAGGTCCTGAACTTACGTGCAGCCAAGTTTCTGTTAGGAAAACAGAATCCGGTTGTTCGCTGCTTAAAAAGTTAAAAATATCCTCCTTGTGTTTAGGAAGGGAGCGACAGTTTATATTCCAGAAGTTAAAAACTTTATTTAAGGGGTAACCACAATTACGGTGAGAGGGCAAACTATCTGTAATAGTACTATTTGGTTCATTTAACAGATTAATGCCAAGAGTATACCTACAGCAAGCACAGATACTAATGTCCTCTATAGGACAAAGTAGGCAACAATCAGAATGATGCTTAACATGTAACTTTAACAATTGGTCTGAAGAATATTGAATTAACTGTACCAAGGGATTTAACAATTGTGCATAGTTCATGGCCCCTGGCCCTGGGTAGACTCGGACGGGCGCAGAAGGGCTTGCCTTTGGCGCGCCCGCTGCGCGTCTGAACCATGGCCCTTCAATAAAGGCAAATTGCGTGCGGCGTGCAATGAGTGGAGCGCTGACCTGACTCAGCACGTGGGGAGCCCAAAATGGCCGTCAGGGTCAAAACGAGTCCCGATCAAAATTTAAGCGAGAAGGAGTATAATACACTCCACAAGTCAAATTAAAATGCAAAAGAGAAGCAAAGAGTATTTCCTAAAAATAGCAGCAAGAAAATTCAGTTCCCCCAAACTATTTTTTTTTTTAAAATCCTACAACAATTTCATGAAGATAAAAACGTAATTGCCCCAGACAGATTACAATTGGTACAACAGGTCCCCCACAGTAAATACCGTCAAATTCAAGGTAACACCTTACAGGTGTTGCGGGACCGACCCAAGCCCCTCAAATAAAGGCAAAGGGCGTGCAGCGTGCAATGAGTGGAGCGCTGACCTGACTCAGCGAGTGGGGAGCCCAAAATGGCCGTCAGGAACAAAAACGAGTCCCGATCAAAAATTAAGCGAGAAGGAGTATAACGCACTGCACAAGTAAAATTAAAAATGCAAAAGAGCAGCAAAGAGTATTTCCTAAAAATAGCAGCAAGAAAATTAAGTTCCCCCAAACTATTTATTTTTTTAAAAATCCGACAACAATTTCATGAAGATAAAAACGTAATTGCCCCAGACAGATTACAATTCACACAACAGATCCCCCACAGTAAATAACGTTAAATTCAAGGTCTAAAACGCAATACAACTCCCACTCCACTTTATTATGTTCGACATTACTAAATTCTAAGCATTTAAAACATATCTAAAGCATGATGTGTAAAAAAGAAAAATACATAAAATGCATTCGAAAATGGTTGTGCACGAAAAAAATGAGTATTTGTGCTGTACGCATTTTAAAAGCAATGTTTTCGTTCAAAGCATATAGTATGACATTGGAAATGCTATCCGAATGAATCATGAAAGTACATTTATGAAATGGCTCTTAAATACAGAAGAAAAAGGTCGAGACCATTCCATGACAGAATATGTCATTTGTTTTGGTTGTGGACAAGTTCAAATATTGTCTCTTGGAAGTATTCAAAGAATTCTTGTTCTCTATGAATAGTTCTACTTTAAGCAGATTACTTAGTGCCAAAAAAATATCAATTTTAGAAAAAGTCAAATCGTAGAAAAATAGAGTTCTAAAGTTAAAAGTTTTGTTTTGAAAAAATGAAGGTCGAATACAGAGTCCCATAAAACGCTGTGTACTATTTTCAAAAGTCAGTCTCATTGTTTGGAGAAAACATCAAATCTTCTAAGCTGGTAAAGAATTTGCCTACCACAGTAGGTGAAAGTTGGACCACTTCGTTAAGCAGACCGATTGCACAAAAATGTGAAGCATCGCCGTCAGTGTCAGCCGCATTAGCAATGTTCAATGGAGATGGAGATGGTACCTGTGTGCCTGTCGATCCACGTATCTCACCATTAGCAGATTGCGTCTGTGAGACCTCAATGAATGCCGTCTTCAAGATTGGCAGCCGCTGGGGACAACACAGTGTATAGGCCGTTACCGAACCAAGCAAAGTATCAACATCCATTGGCAGGACTGAAGGGAGTATCAGACAGATGTCCAACATGCATTCTTCTCCACATAGCATGCATCGTAGAACAAATAAGATGCAATCTTGCCAGATTAGTCGGAATGATAGAAACCACGTGGTATTCAGATCTCTTAAATTAGCCAAGCCCAGAATCTGTACCATGCGCTCACGACACTTCATTGCTAGGAGAGTGTTCGCTATGGTAATCTGGGTGTTGCTGGTGACCGGACTTGCCATATCAGAGCAGAAGGAACAAGAATAGTCTTCCTGCTATGAGTCCCAAAGTGAGAGGCAGGCCACCGAGCACAGAGTGCACAAAGTTTGTTAATATGCAGAGGACTGCTTCAAATGGTGCTAACAGTCCCGAAAAAACAATCCTAAATTCATGTACAATACCACTGATATCAGACATGTTTAAGATACGACCTAACATTTCTGCGAAATGTATAGTGCAGGTTGCCGATAAAAGGGCATGTATCTCTGCAGAGGACCTTGCAACTTGTAGTTCACATGTTTCTCTGGACGAGTTCAGTGGCACAGTTTTTTGTAAAAGAATGGCTTTCATTCTGCTTAAAGTATCAATTCATGTAGAAGAGATGTTCAGTGAAGGCCATAGCGGCGACTCCCCGTCTGTCTTAGTTTTAGGAAACAATACTTGCATACAACAAGTGAACCTGGATGACACAGTTACGAGATAGGCTATTCCTGGCAACATTTCACAGCAGCTGTGATCATTCAACATAATATAGCTTCCGTTAGAAAGCTGCCTAAAAATTGGATCTATCACTGCAGCTGGAGAACCTTGCAGGTAGCAGGATAAGTTGGTCAAAGAACCGTCGCAGGCCCTGTGTAAGTTAATACTTCAACATAAAAGTGTACAGGTAAGTGCACTTTTGCAGTTTGTACCACTAAGAAATACTTATTTTCCCCCACTCCAACATCTGTGCGTATATGGTAATTTCCAGGTTGACTTGATGTATTCTTTACCCAACCTTTCATATACACCAGCTGGTATATGTTTCAAACAATACTGAAAATGGAAAATTGTGACGGGCAGAGTGATTGTTCCGTGTATTAGCGATTCTGATGCAGGTTTTTCGGAAACAGTTAATGGTAATATTTCCAGTTTCTCAATGCTCAGCACCGTATACTCCTCTTTGTGCCAAAGTGATTTGTTTAGCTGTAAGGTTAAATACAGAAAACAATAACGTGGTGTTGATTTGACGCCCTGGCACATATCCAGAACAAAGATTTTGTAACGTCCAGCCTAAAAGCATTATAGAACGCAATTGTGACTGTCCATGCTGTAGCATCATGAGTAAGTCCTGTTCCATTATGTCTATAGCAGATGATACTATACTGTCCAAATAATAAATTCTGGATGACAGAGTCATTAATCCATTGTCAACTACAGAGAGAGCTTACTCTAAATTAATACGATCAATTTTTCGTATTCGTTCTGCAGTCTCTGCTTGTGACGCTTTCCAATCTTCATTATAAATTGCATATATACCAGCATATATAAAACGTTTATGATGCTGTTTTGCAGGACCTTGCAAGAAGTCCCTTAAATCAACGCCATCTTTAAGTAAAGATTAGTGTTGTTTTAGCTCTGTTAGTGTGGATTTTTGTAGCCAGTCATGCACAGTTTTCCTACACTGTATGTTGTTACTATCCCTGGATGTTATCTCTGGACATAGCTTGAATCTGGCCTAGTGAAGGTGAACCTGTGTGTCATATTCAGGAATCTATCTTGACAGTTATTTGTGTCTATGGCCAGATTAACCATTTTTTCCAATCAGGATCAGTTCTGTTTTTAAGTAAAATTGTTTTGACGTCGACCCCTCCTTCTGTTGTGTTTTTTCTATCAGGTATAACTGTAGGTATGGACGGTTTGTTCAAATCTTTTATCTTGGCTAGGGCAAGACAAGATGTCTGCTGAACAGTGTCATTTAAAAACATTATTTGTTCAGGGATAATGCATGCTCGAAATAAAGCTTCTATTCCCTGCACCTACCAGTCTTTTGTGCCCCAGACAGTTTTTGTTTCAATGTTGTTGCTCCAAAAGTCAAAACCTAGCGAAGACAGCTGGGCATAAATGGCTGCAGAATAAATCTGCTTAGTATTAGTCAACATACTTTTCATTCCTGTCTTGTAAAATGTTTCCGGATTTGAGACATTAAAACCTGAGAAGTATGGACATTTTTCATAAAATTCTTTGAGCTACCTTTTGGCGGTGTTGAACAATGTTCCCATTGATTATAAGTATAAACATTTCTAGGGTTTGCAGATTTGTGCAAATAATGATGACCAAAGTGATTATAACAGTACATTTGTTCATATTCTGATGAACCTTCTAAGTATTCATGTTTTGTAAATTTTGCAGACATTTTTATGTCTGACATCATATTATTAACAGTCTCAAAGTCCCAATCATCAGAAAATGTGCTGGGTGAAACAAAGTCACTCAAGGAAACCTTGAATTGGTGTGGAATCTTCAATAGCTCTGCAGGATCAAAGATGTCATAATCAGTTCTGTCCTAAGCTATACCACCAGGTATAGGTATGGTTGTGATGTTCACTGATGTCAGGTCTCTTTGTTCACGATGAGATGATATGTGTGGCTTAAGGACTAAGTTGATGTTCTTACTTGCTGTGTCCATTTTACTATATCTTCCATTTATCAGCATTCCCAAAGTTAATACAAGAGTTAGCCAAAGTAGGAGAAAAAGTACGCCTAGCACAATCCAAAGTTCAACCCATGGTGAAACCAGATAAGTTTCTTCAAGTTGATGAAAAATTTCTGTTACTTGTTCTTTAAAAGTTTTATTTGTTGGCGTCGTTTCAGGCTCACTGGGATCCTCGGAAAACGTATCAAAGGTAATGAAATAGCCAGAGGCAGTTCTGTCAATGGTAGGTATTGCATCAGGATTACTTGAAATCGCTGGAGCTGCTTGAACACTTGTCATATTAGTATAGTCAGATGCTATTTCATTGTAGACAGGCGTTTCTTGACAAACTGTTATTTGGGTCTTCAGAGGCACTAGTTCCATGGCTTTGTTGCATTGTCCTTCTTTTTGCAATGCAGATTCCTCAAAGGTGATGAGTCTCTCAGTTTTAACCTCATGAATAGTAGCCAAATTTGGTCGTCTGCTACATATTTGCAGTCCACTGGCCTACTACTTATGATTGGTCGATAGATACGAACCTGTTCTCCTTTCTTCCAGGAAGGGGCGGCAATAACACTGTTCTTGATCCATGAATTGCTAGCACAGGTACTGGTTGTCTGTAAGAAGGCCCAAATTCCTTCTTGTCCGTAATCTTTTCTCTGACTAGATCCCCAATCTTTGGAATCTAGGCAGGCCTTGCTGGGATGTGTGGTTCTCCTTCAGTGGTTGTTCGCTTCTGCAATGTGTTGCTTTGACTTCTCCTTTTTTCATTTAAGTCCTGCAAAACAGCCAAACGATCTTTGATATGAAAGGGTTTTTGTTCTACCACTGAAGTGTGACAATCAAGGTCCTGGACAATCATTCTAGTTCAAAAAAGGATTTCATATGGAGTGATTCATCCTAGAAATCATCTTGGCAGATTATTAAGACTACGTTGGACACTTATTAGATGTTTGACCCACCCATCACCCGAGCCTAATACCCTAGCTGTTATAGATTGCTTTATGTCCCGTTTTTTTCTCTCTACTACAGAATTTCCCTCAGGATACCGCAATGCAATGCCCAGATTGGCCATGGCCTTCTTGTAAGCTTTGGAGCTAAACCCTGGTCAGAATGTAGCGTGCCGACAGCGTATGTGTCGATAAAGAGTTGCAAACCTTTTATAACAGTTTGGGCGTCAGCCGAGCCCTGAGGCCACATCCAAATGTGGCCACATCCAAATGAGGCCACATCCAAATGAAACCCTCGGTCTCAAGCAGCTGGTGTCCACCCCCACCCACCTCGCCGGACACACACTCGACGCAGTCTTCTCATCCTGCAAAGACATCGTCTTCAGCCACGCCACCCGACTCCACTGGACGGACCACAGCTGCGTCCACTTCACCTTCAAAAGAACGACGATCCACCACCACCAGCAACAGGTTGCTCGAAGAAGCTGGAACAAGATCACAGCCGACCAGCTCGCCGCTTCCCTGAGCCAGCACCCTCCCGCCAGCTCAGCGAACCCCAGCCAGGCCGCCGACAACCTCACGAAGTGGATCAGCAACTGCGCGGACGAACTCGCCCCACTGAGGACCCCGCCCAGCAGACCCGGCAGCAAGAAGGCCCCATGGTTCACCGACGAACTCAAGAGCTCCAAGAAGAACTGCTGAGCCCTCGAGAAAGCCTGGAGAAGGGAACCAACACCGGACAACACGACCACCCTCAAGCTTGCCACCCGGAAGCACCACCAACTGATCCGCGCCACCAAGAAAACTGCATTCAAGGACCGGCTGGACAACAACGCACACAACTGCAAGGAACTCTTCAATATCGTGAAAGAGCTCTCCAACCCCAACGCCGGCAACAACAACATCACCCCATCGCAAGACCTCTGCAACTCCCTCGCCTCCTACTTCCACAACAAGATCGCGGACATACACAACAGCTTCAGCACTCAACCGATGCACGCCACGACCGAACCACCGCCCCCCACCACCCTCCGCGCCTGGACTCCGATCAGCACCGAAGACACCGTCCGCATGATGAACTCCATCCACTCCGGATCTCCAACCGACCCCTGCCCTCACCACGTCTTCAACAAGGCCGACGCTGTCATCGCACCCCACCTGCGGGACATCATCAACACCTCCTTCTACACCGCCACCTTCCCGGAGAGCTGGAAGCATGCCGAACTCAGCGCCCTACTCAAGAAACCTACAGCGGACCCCACCGAACTCAAGAATTACCGCCCCATCTCGCTCCTCCCGTTTCCAGCCTAAGTCATTGAGAAGACCGTCAACAAGCAGCTGGCCGCCTTCCTCGAGACAAATGGATCCCTCGACCCCTCACAGTCTGGCTTCCGAGCCAACCACAGCACCGAGACCGCCCTCATCGCGGCCACCGATGACATCCGAGCCCTGATGGACAACGGAGAAACAGCGGCCCTCATCCTCCTAGACCTCTCCGCGGCCTTCGACACTGTCTGCCACCGCACCCTAGTGCAGCGCCTCAGCAACGTCGGAATCCAGGAGAGGGCACTGGAGTGGATCATCTCCTTCCTCGACGGAAGAACACAGAGAGTCCGACTACCACCGTACAAGTCAGAGGCCACCGAAGTCATCTGCGGCGTCCCTCAAGGATCCTCGCTGAGCCCCACCCTCTTCAACGTCTACATGACCCCCCTCGCGGCCATCGCACGTGAGCACAACCTCAACATCATCTCCTACGCTGACGACACCCAGCTGATCCTCTCCCTGACCAACGACCCCGCCGCCGCCAGAGCCAACCTTCACGAAGGGATGAAACACGTAGCCGAGTGGATGACGACCAGCCGCATGAAACTGAACTCAGACAAGACGGAGGTCCTCATCCTGGGCTCCTCGCCCTCCGCCTGGGACGACTCCTGGTGGCCCCCCGCCCTGGGCACCGCACCCAAACCGACAGACCACGCACGGAACCTGGGCGTCATCCTGGACTCCTCCCTCTCCATGACCAGACAAGTCAACGCCGTCTCCTCGTCGTGCTTCAACATCCTGCGCATGTTACGGAAGATCTTCCGGTGGATCCCCACCGAGACCAGGAAGACGGTCACCAAGGCCCTCGTCACCAGCCGACTATACTACGGCAACGCCCTCTACGCCGGAACCACTGCCAAGCTCCAGAAGAGACTCCAGCGGATCCAGAACACCTCAGCCAGACTCATCCTCGACATCCCACGACACAGCCACATTTCTGGACATCTGAGAGACCTGCACTGACTCCCCGTCAACAAAAGAATCACCTTCCGTCTCCTCACCCACGCACACAAAGCCCTACACGATCAAGGCCCGAGCTACCTCAACAACCGCATCAACTTCTACGCTCCCAAACGCCATCTCCGATCAGCCAGTCACGCCCTCGCCGCCGTCCCCCGCATCCGAAGAACGACAACAGGAGGAAGGTCCTTCTCCTACCTGGCCACCAAGACCTGGAACTCCCTCCCGACCGACCTGCGCTTGACCCAAGACGACCTCTCCTTCAGGAAGAAGCTCAAGACCTGGCTGTTCGAGCAGTAGCAGCACCCCCTCCCGCCCCCCCCCCAAGCGCCTTGAGACCCTCCGGGTAAGTAGTGCGCTCTATAAATGTCTTGATTGATTGATTGATTGAGCATGAATCTACTGCGACCATGATATATTTATAGTTACCATCCCTCTGTAACGGACCGCAGTGGTCCAGATAAACGCATGCTAATGGTTTATCTGAAATTAAAAGGGGCGTCTGCGCCAGTCGTTTCACTGTTGAAACCTTCATTTTCTGGCAGATTTCACATTCCAAAACATAGTTTCTGGTCTGTTTCCTCATGCGTGGCCACCAGTATCTTTGTTTTAGTAAGGACACTGTGGCAGAAACACCTGCGTGTGCAGAGGCGAGCCTTTCATGTGCTGCTAAGATTAGTCCTAATCTATGTTCCATGTTTGGAATTACTCTATACTCCAGTTCAGGGATTCGAGCAAAAAGAACATTATTTGCATCAGTTATGTATGAGTATTTGAGTGGAAAGCCTTTTGGTAATGCTTTACCGCTGTCTTTGTTGGAAGAGGCGACAGCCTGCATTATTTCTCTCTCTATTTTTGTTTTCGAACGAGTGATTTCAGCTACAGAAGCCGTTTGCACAGCTGCCTTCGCAGCTTCATCAGCCAGTGAATTCCCTGCAACGTAAACGCCATCACGCTGATGACTCAGTGTATGGATCACATGAGTATTTTGTAGTTCTTTCTGTAATTGGACTACTTGTTCCCAAAGCAACTTATGCTTGATTGCGCCACCTTTTGCATCTTTGAAACCGTTTTGAATCCAATTCTGCAAGTATTCATTGTAAGATTGAACGCAGTAATTGGAATCGCACACTATAAGTGTGGGGAATTAGTGATTGATATTTTCAAGCGCCTTCTTAAATGCTTGTAGTTCAGCTCGCTGAGCTGTACAATCTCCAAGAGATTGAGTTTTTGTGACCATAGGTCGGATATCACCATCGCGCCAGCGTCCTTTAACGATCGTGCACGCAGTATTATAAGCTTATTTACCCCCAATTGCGGGCTATGCTGATCCGTCTGTATGAATTGTACATTCGTACTGTTCTAGAGGCACAATCTCAGTGGGCAGAAGACATTCTTGTTCGTATTGTAGAAATTCTTGTGTTTTCAATAGGGGTCAAAAATGTATTCAACGTCTGTTGCAGCAAGAGAATTAACCCATTGTATCGATCTCGGATGTAAAGCCTTTGCATTCGGAATGCTTGCTTTTGTCACTGCCTCTAAGGCAGGTACAGGTGTAACGACCATTATGCGCTTTCCCTGTGTGAGGGCTCTTTCTTTTACTACTGCAGTTTGAACCACTGTCAGAATTTTTTCTGTAGAAGTGAATTTCATTTCAGCTTGTGTGTACAAGTGTGTTTTATAAGCAATTGGTACTTGTTCCACCTTCATTAAAGTTAAGTACGTGAATCTGCATCTTCCTGGAATGATTCGGATTACAAGGTTGCTTACATTTACTCAAGTCTGTAGAGAGCTTCTCCCAAAAGAGTGCTCTTATTTTTCTAGTTATATCCCCCTCCATCCGGAGTGTTATTTCATATAACTTATGGGGTACACTAACTTTGGTATCAGCAGCTCCAACTTGGATGTACTCATTCAAGTCCACTGTCTCCAGATGATCCTTCAAAATCTTGCAAGCTATGGTGACTTCTGCTGCACTGTCCAGCATTGTCTGGGCCCACTTCCCATTCTTGAGTTGTGTCCTCCAGGTCCTCGGCATGTCTGATTTTTAGACATGCTACCTTCTTTTTGGTGAATTGAACTTTCTTATATTTTGGAACACGTTGACTGTCTTTGGACTTCACACGTTCTTCCTTATGTTCTGACCGTCCTATTCCTTCCGATTTCTGTGAGAAAGTCTGAAAGGTACGAGAGGAACGTGTATCAGTATCTTGATATCTATCAGGTTTTTTCAAATTATCTCTGTTCCTGAGGTTATACCTCTTTTCAGAGGTTTCCTTTGAGGAGACCTTGCCCGGGACTGAGAACGCTTCTCTTTAGAAGTTTGTTTGGTGTTCTATGTGTGTCGAGAAGACTTGATGAGTACTCTAAGTGTGTTAGTAGAGCACACAACAGGATATCACACTGTGTGGGTTTGGTGTTCTCCCACTTCTTTTTGGGAGTGGTGAGAGTGTTTTTAAATAAGGACCTTTTCAGGATTTTCTGTTAGTTGGGGTTTGACTGGTTTCCCACCCAAACTATCTCTACCTAGTTCTTCATAGGATTTTTCAAATATTCTGGCCAGTTCATATGGTTGCTCAGTTACATCAAATTCTCTTAGCTTATGGCGGATCGCCACCGATGCTGCTTCACCTTTAATATTAGCTAATATTATAGCTGAGACCTGTTTGAAATCTCTCAGTAGTTTCATACCTAGATTTAAAGCAGGCTCTGCCCTGTATTAATTTTGAATCTGTTTCAGGATATCTGGTATTACCGCCACGGACGGAATACCATGGGGCAGATTTATGTTGGTAATGCGCCTCTTTTGCGTCACGCAACTGCGGCGTAAACGTGGCGCATCCCTACGACCCATTTACCACGTGACGCATCTAGGCAGATGCATCACGTTGTAAAGCCCTGCGCCACTTGTGGGCGTTCCGGCGCAGGGAGGGCGTTCCGGGGCAGGTGCGCCTCGCAAAAGTGGCTGAGTGAAATCTATAAGATTTCACTCAGTCACTTTCAGGCCAATGCTGCGTCAAAACCCTGCGCCTGCTTGAAGCAGGCGTAAGGCTTGACGCAGCATTGGACAGATAGGGCACCCCCGAGCCTTGCTGGAGCTGCGTCGCCCTTGCGACGCAACTCCAGCAATGCGCCACCTTAACGGCACAGATGCGTCACGCATCTGTGCCGTTTTTGCCCCATGGTGCGCCGCATTGTAAATGCAGCGCACCATGGGTGGCTGAGCAGCGGTGCAAAATAACTGGCACATCCCTGGGGATGTGCCAGTTTTCATAAATCTGCCCCATAGTGTCTCGAGGGCGGGCTCGCAAGTCACACCAGACCTTGCAGCATAGGAGTATCATAAATCACTCCCACGCTCCTCCCTGATTGACAGGTTCTAATCTCAGCAAATGCGAACAAAGCGCAGAATGCGCTCCTGGCCCGTAATGTATCGACTGCAGGAGCCTGTGTACGACCTCAAGGTAACCAGTCAAAAATTCCAGCAGGTCCACACAGCCTATCATCCATCCGAGGTCGATAAAATAAGACCATTGAGTTGGGTTACGATAATCAATAGTTATTCATAGCCTTTAGCCCATGGCTGATCCGTGCGCTGTACAAATACATGCACTAATTAAGTTGTGCTAAGGAGTGCCTTGGCGCCACCAGAGACGTCTACCACAACTGTCTAAGCGCTCGTCTTTCCCCTGAGCCCTCAAGCTCTCTGAGGTGGGTGGCCGTGACACGCCGGCGCTACAGCGGCCCGTAAATAAACACCCATCTTCAGAGCGGTAAATTCAATGGGGCGGATTTATGTTGGTAATGCGCCACGTTTGCGTCACGCAACTGCGGCGTAAACGTGGCGCATCCCTACGACCCATTTACAACGTGACGCATCTAGGCAGATGCGTCACGTTGTAAAGCCCTGCGCCACTTGTGGGCGTTCCAGCGCAGGGAGGGCGTTCCGGGGCAGGTGCGCCTCGCAAAAGTGGCTGAGTGAAATCTATAAGATTTCACTCAGTCACTTTCAGGCCAATGCTGCGTCAAAACCCTGTGCCTGCTTGAAGCAGGCGTAAGGCTTGACGCAGCATTGGACAGATAGGGCACCCCCGAGCCTTGCTGGAGCTGCGTCGCGCTTGCGATGCAACTCCAGCAATGCGCCACCTTAACGGCATAGACGTGTCACGCATCTGTGCAGTTTTTGCCCCATGGTGCGCCGCATTGTAAATGCGGCGCACCATGGGTGGCGGAGCAGCGGCGCAAAATAACTGGCGCATCCCTGGGGATGCGCCAGTTTTCATAAATATGCCCCCATGTGTTTTTATGTAGATTGCAGCAAAGACTGTACCCAAAATGTCACAGTCCTCCAGGTGTGGTCGATCCCCATTGGTAAACAGATTGTTAAAATCCTGTGTTTCTCATGACGGGTAGTATCGGGAAATACTGCCTCGATTTGAGTAATATTTTGAGCTATCCAGAATGAAATTTGCTCCCTTTTAGCGGGCAATTTACCAATGACTGATTGTATAGTCTGTGGTGTGATTTTATTTGTGTTCCCTGGTGAGGTTTTTTTTTGTGAAATCCTTATAGGAGGTTGGACTGTTAGAGTCTGCATGACATATTGAACCAATTGTCTATATATTTTGATTAGTTGTTTTAATTGAACTAATAGTTCTGCACCCGTCATTTCTTCAATTTCAGGATGTGGTGTATAGCTGGCTAGTACCGGCCATGTTGCTCCTGGTCTGCCTAGTGGACCGAACCTGGTAATGTGATTTTGATGTTGTAGGGCGCCTTTAAACCAGAGTGCATGCTCTTGGTATGTTAGTGTAATTTCAACATCCTCGAAAGGAGTGTAGTCCGTTGGAGTATCCTCTTCTTGGTAGAAGAGAAACACATGTGTTACTGAATTTGCTTCAGGGAAGATAATCCATGAACAGAATACCTCTGTCTGCCGATATTCATGTGCCTCTGTGACAAAAGTCACCCTACCACCTCTAGGTGATAGGTCATTTGTTATAAGCTTTATAGTGATGGTTTTCCTTAAGTTTTCCGTGATGATTAAAGCATCCGGGTCGTCTTGTTGGAAACTGTAACGTCTAAGCCTGGTTGGGTTGCAGTTGCTGCAGCTCCACCGGTTGCGTTATTGTCGCCGTTATTCGACCTTGTTTAATGAAAGTATGCAAATTAAGTTTCAAGGAAATGAAGATAAGGTGTGCAATATTTTGGAAAACTGTATTGTTCAACGTTGAACAAACCGAAAACTAATACATAGGATTTTTGTCCTACTCAGTTATGGCGATATTTTGTCATTTTACCCACTCCAGACATCTATTGGAGTATTTTAAGGGAAAAAGGCGTCTCTGTGAAAAGCACGAGGAGTTACTCTAGTATCTAGCGCAGGGGTCTCCAAACCGGTCCTGGAGGGCCGGATTCATGCCAGATTTTTAAAATAACTACATGTATCTCAATTGGGATATCCCAAAAATCTGGCATGGATCCGTCACTCCAGGACCGGTTTGGAGACCCCTGATCTAGCGTTAGATTAGTGCCTTACCAAACGTTGGGCGCCATGTAGTGTAGTTCCTATATTCCCAATAGGCTCTGCGCACTGGAATAATACATCCTATAGATTTGACGTAGGACTGAGGTCGAGTAGGTCTCTATCGAATATATTAAACTTAATTGTGAGTGCCAGCTAGCTCAGAGGTCACTAGAAACTTTCTCGAATAAACAAGAAGGGATTTGTTTCTGACAAACGCATAAACATAACAACTTTGTTTCCCCAAGAATAAACATATCTTCAGAGTTGTGGAAACAATAGATAGATATTTTACTCAGTCAATCGTGCATGCTTCGTTTCATCAGAGCTGCAGAGAAATAGAGATACAGGCGTTTTCAATAAAAAAATTATTGAACAGTCTTCTTTTTCATACAAGTGATGTGAACTGCTACAATCGTAATGCAAGCTGCAAAATTTAATGCATACAGCGAGAATAGTATTATGAAATAATACTGTAAACCCATTGTATGGTTTCTAAGCCATAAAAATACTTACATAAATAACAATGGCTAAAAGTACTCAACTGGTGCTACTAAAATACGCCTATCCCAAGATACCTAACCTAAGTCTAGTACGAGGGAAGATGTAAGTGTGGTGTAGAATAGGTTTAGTTTCTTTGACAAGAATCTATCCAAGATTTCTCTTACAGTCTAATCAGCTCTATACCGCAGTTTAGAATGAAGGAGGTCTGGTATCTCTGTCTCGGGACTCGATTTCCCAACACCCCGCGAGGGGAGCTTGGAAACACTGTAGCTGGATTCTCCGCAAGAGAAAGGACAGCGTCTCGATCAGTGCGTCAGCTGGAGGGTCGGCTTCCTTCGGCACTTGCTGTAGCGAGCTGCGTCAGGCAAGTAGATAGTCAAGCTGCTCCGAACCACCATGTCTTGCTAGAGCAAGTGAAGGCATATTTATATCTTCAAGGTGCCTAGTTTGACGTAAAGTTGGGCATAATAACATCAATAAAGAACCTCAAGGGAATGGTAGTTCTTTGAAAACTCCATGAGTTCTTAGACAAATCAATATTCAAGCAAGGGGATGTCCCTGACTGCTTGAGCCGATTTTCCCAGAAATCGTTGTGGTTTTTTGGTACAGGTGGAAGTAGCCATGCCTGTATTTGGACTGCATGGGCTATGTCTATATATGGGTATGATTTCTATGCCTATACTAGGGCAATGTGAACTGTACCTACATAAGGGCATGACTCGAGAAATTTTTGCTCAGATCCTAAAAAGCCATAAAACACATATGTTCCCCTACTTTCACTCTGAAACCCTTACGATGACATCAGGAGCACCATATATCCTCCCATACTGTGAGAGCACCTTGTCCACCAGGACCTCCAGTTCCTATGTGGTGAAGGGACGGGCCCTGAGGTTCTCAGTCCTTGCCATCCTTGTGTTCAGGAGCCAGGAACAGCAGCAGTTGGTGGTGAAGAGTGTCAGTCTGCAGTGTCTGGAAGCAGTGGAAATGTGTGGCTCTCTCCCACACATATATAGCCCCCTGGGGTTTTTTCAATGGTACTAAGCTGCTGCACTTGGTATTCCAGGTCTGCTTTTTTCAAATGTGACCAATGACCAGCCCCGCAGTAGCGGAGCATGCCTACAGCTATTTTCAAAAGTGCATTTGTCTACCGCGATTGCGGTTCCCATTGGTTGAATGGGCATGGGCATTGGCAGTGTCACACACCGCGGGGGCCAGGCGGTGGCTACTGCGATTTGACAGCATTAAATTGGTGCCTATGGCCGTATTTGTGGTGGTGGAGCACGCCATCTGCCATTTAGCTATGAGTATATCACTACCATGATTGCAGTTCCCATTGGTTGAAAGGGCATGGGCATTGGCAGTGACACGCCGCAGGGGCCAGGCTGTCGCTACTACAATTTGACCGCATAAAATTGGTGCCTATGACCGTGATTGTGGTGGCGAAGCATGTTTATGGCACCTATGGACACATCATGCTGTAGCAATGGCCAGTCTTCAACATTGAACAGTGGACACTTACTATAAATCATGCCACTAGATATTTCAAGAAAAAGGTATTGTTACATTTGACTCACTGCACAGACTGTGCTCATTGTATTGTTAATGTGTGCCCTGTTCAACTTACGCAAGAAGGTGTAGCAGGTACAGCACCTATGTAGAAGCCAACAGTGTTTCTGTTTCATACATGTGCTGTATCAACTACTCACAGGGCTGGTTACGCAAGATATTGAAATGTACCTTTTGGCATTACATAGTCTGAATCTGTTTTGGGGAGACTCACTGTGTAAATACTGGACAAGTGTACGACTAGTTTAGCTCAAGGTGTACATGTAAGGTGTGCTGTAAGCTGCAGTTTGATGCCAGTCATTGTTGGTGCTGTGTCAGTCAAAACGTAAGATGTTGGACACATCTCATAGGGGGATTGAATTGACTTGTGTCTTCTTTCATCTCACCTAGGAGGCTTGCAGGCATGGAGGATGAGGACATCATATGTAAATTCCGTTTAGATCGACCTAACCTTCAAGCCCTATGTGGTCAATTGGAGCCACATCTGAGACCTCGCAGGACCTTTCCGACTGCTTTGACACCAACGTGTAAGGTGATGGCGGTCCTTCATTTCTTCGCTACTGGTTCATTCCAGTACACGATTTACAGCGCAGGTGGGATGTCTCAACCAATGTTCAGCATGGTGCTACGTGATGTCCTGTCCGCTATGATGACCTACAAGGACAGCTACATCCATTTCCCCAGGAGACATGAATTGGCAGCTGAGAATGGTGATTTTTATGACCTTTCCCACATTCCTAATGTTGTTGGTGCCATTGACTGCACAGATGTTGACCTGGTTCCACCACAGGCATGTGAGCACATTTACAGCAACAGGAAGCATTCCCATTCCATTAATCTGCAAGTGGTATGCCAAGCGGATATAATAATCTCCCATGTTTGTGAAAAATATCCTGGATCAGCCCATGACTCCTACATTCTGTGTAACAGCATCGTACCACAGCCGATGGCAAATCTGCATCCAGCGAGTGTGTAGATTATGGGTGAGTACGCAGAGTCATGTGGTGTGCTGTACGTGTAACAAAATGATTGGTTTGTCGCACTGGATATTGGAGGCACTTTCTTTTGTGTGCTGTACGTGTGACATGCTGTCCTCATGCTGTCCTCTGCCAAAATTATATTACAGATTTGTTCTGTGTATCTCACACCTAGGTGACTCTGCATATCCCAACTGGCCTTGGTTGCTGAGCCCACTATGGAATACAGGACCCCAGGTGAAGTCTGCTACAATGATGTCCATGGGAGGACACGTTGTGTGGTGGAGCGTAATTTTGGTCTACTTAAGTCACGATTTTGCTGGCTGGAAAAGACCGTAGGTGCACTGATGTACTCTCCCCAAAAGGTGTGTCAGATTGTAGTTGCATGCTGCATGATCCACAGCCTGGCCTTGTGCAAAGAGATACCCCTGATCCTGGTTGATGATGAGCAGCCGAGGCCCCCGCCTGCAAACCCACACATGTCCAGTGAGGAGTATAGTGGAGAGGAGGAAGGTGTTGACCTGCGCCAACAGCTCATCAACCACTACTACTCTTGAAGGTGAGTGAAAGCGTACAACGGTGCCATTGTCTGCTGATTTTGTTGCTGGTGAGCTTTGTGACTGCTGCCTGTTGTTGCGCTGTGCTGGCTGCTAAGGTTTCTGGGACACAGTAGTTATGCACAGCTACAGGATGTCTATGTCAGTACTGTTGCTCATTGTAATGTGTGAGGATTTGACTACCTTGATGACAAGTGTTGTTTAATGGCTGTGATGCAATCACCTGACAAGTGAATATTGTTCTCTTGTGTTTTCCTAGGTCCCTTCAGCCTCTCAATGCCTCAAAACCATCAGTGCTCCTGGTACATTGTAATCAGAGTCAACAGTGTACATCCTATGATTAACATGGAGCTGCCACGAAAACATAGGTGTTTAAAGAGTGTTTATTTACAATGCGTAAATGTGACAGGGAAGTGAATATTTACAAAAAGGTGAAAAGGGAATCAATGAATTGTCAGTGATACTAGATGAGACAATAGAGTGGTCACCACATTGATGTGGTGACACAGTCCAACAGACGCCTGCCATCAACATGGTAGTGTGGTATGGAAAGCCAACAAAGTCAATAGCAAGGTGAAGGGAGGTGCCATCATGGCGTTTGGCTGGTGCTTTGTCACATGATCCTCCATTGGTTTTCCTTGGACAGCCGCTTGAGCATTTGGCAGGGGGGCCTCTACTGCGGGCTCAGCTGTATCTGAGGACTCACCCTTCTCTGTGGCCGCATGGGAGGTGGTGAGACATTCATCCTGCGGGCCACTGGAGGGATGTTGAGCTGAACTTTGGGCCACAGGCATGTCTCTCAGGACACACACAAGCTGGCCCAAGAGGTCCACGATTTTGCTCATACATGTGTCTATGGACCTCAGCAGCAGGCGGAGCTTACATGGTTCTTCCAGAGCCTGGCCCATGGGTGCCTGGGCTTGTTCATATGCCCAAGGACTCTGGCTATGTTAGCCAGGGCTTCGGTCCCAGTGGCCAGCTGATTTTGTCATCCAATTACCCTATCACCTGCCCTGCTGTCCCGGACCTGTGGTATCACCATTCAACGCACCCATGTACTCTCCCTGCCCTCCTCAGATTGTGGGGTGGTATGGGCATCCTCTGAGGCAGAGACAGTGTTGCAGGCAGCTCTGGTGGTGGTTGTGGTGGAGGCCACGCAGGTCGTTACAGCAGGGGTCAGTGCAGTTGTTGTTGCTGAGGTGGTGGTGGTAGGGACAGTTGGAGCCTGGGACCTGTTGCGCCCTGGCAGACCTGATGGGCCGGCTTCTGGTTCTGCATCCAAGGAATCTAAGGAGTCTACATCAGAGAGGCCATTTTCTGGGCGGGGGAGAGACTGGTCTGTAGGTTGGTGTTCTCATCTGCAGCTGTCAGTTCTTGGCCACCTGTGGAACAGAGGGGAAATGGTCATTGGAGTGCATCTCACATGCTTGGTGTTAGATGTTTGGTTGTTACATGTTATACCCCATACAGTTTACATTGACATCACTCTGTATGGCTGCACGGTTCTGAGCATCATGACATGATGTGGAGGAACATACATTACTTTTCCATGGTGTGACATGCCAATAGATACCATGCGCCACGTACAGATTGTGTGATTACAAGGACATGTCGTGATCTAACAACCAGCAGCACAACAACTTTATGTGAAGCATCTTTGTTGTTTACTCTGCATGGAAGACATTAGATTTGAGCATGAACTAGCCATTGTAATCTCATGCATACCTTTGTCATATCATGTGCTTTGCTTTCTTTTCACTACAGGGGATGCTTGTTTGATTTTCATATGTGCCTTGATGCACTGCCCCCATGGCACTTACAGATAGCATTCAGTGAAGTGCATGATTGTGCAGTGAATTTCTTCAACATGTGATTTGGTGAGTCACACTTTGGTGTCTGTGACAGTTACATACGCTTAGCTGTCTGCACACTGGAAGTGGCTATTGGATCTATGCCAAGTTTGGTGGGATGTGAGGGCTGGTGTGGTCATGTGGCTCCATGCTTTTTTGCGGGAAATGGTGGTGTGCTTGCACTTTCTACTTACCTGTTCTGTGGCACATTTGGGAGGAATTGCTGACATTTTTCTGGGTGTGTGATGGAGTGCTCCATCTTGCTGAGCTGAGGGACAAGGGGGCCTGGTGGGAGTTGGAGTGCAGGCTTCCTCACCACAAACCCCCCTCCCTGTGAAGATGGCTACCTACCCGTACGTTTTGGTTAATGAAATGCAATGGCTGCCGCATGCTTTTGGGTGGGGTGGAGTGCTCCATCTTGCTGAGCTGTGGGACAAGAGGGGCTGGTGTGAATTGTAGTGCTGGCCCCCACCCATAAATACCCCTCCCTGTTAATATGACTGCCTACCTGTTAGGTGAAGGTGAGCAATGGAATGTCTGCCACATGGTTGTGGGTGGGAGAGTACTCCCTCCTGCTCAGCTGTGGGACAAGGTGGCCTGGTGGGAGTTTGAGTGCTGGCCTCTCACCCACAAACACCCCTCCCTGTTAAGATGGCTACCTACCTGTAGGTTCGATGTGAGCAAACCCCACTCCCTGTGAAGATGGCTACCTACCTGATAGTTTGATGATGGCAATGTAATGGCTGCCACATGCTTCTGAGTGGGGTGGAGTGTCCCATCTTGCAGAGCTGTGGGATAAGTGAGCATGGTAGGAGTTGGAGTGCAGGCTTCCTCACCACAAACCCCCCTCCCTGTGAAGATGGCTACCTACCTGTAAGTTTGGTTTGTGAAACACAATGGCTGCCAGATGCATCAGGGTGGGATGGAGTGTTCCATCTTGCTGTGCTGTGGGCCTGGTGGGGGTTGTAGTGCTGGCTTCCTAACCACAGGCACACCTCCCAGTTAAGACGGCTTGCTCCCAATGGAGCAGAGGAAAGGATTGGTTACACATGGCTCTTGGGTGCGGGGTGTGTTCCATCCTGCTGAGCTGTGGGACAGGGGGCCTGGTGGGAGTTGTAGTGCTGGCTGCCTGTACATATGACCCCATGGTAATGTTGCTAGCTTTGGGGTGAATCAGAGGGAGTAAATGTTGGATCTGTGAAACATGCATTGGGGAGAGTGTGGTGCACATGAATGGAATTGGGCCTAGGAGGTGTGTATTTGTAGTTGTGCAAGACAGTACATAGCAGTGTGATGGTAGACATTTGTTTGTACTTACCAGCCTCCACTCCCCTGGGTATTCCTGTGAGATTCTCTGGATGCAGTATGCAAGCACCTTCTCCTCCCATGCAGTGAATGTTCTTGGTGGAATGGGAGGGCCACCGCCAGTCATCTGAGCCAACTCACGGTTCTTGTTGTTCCTCTCTTTCACCTTGCTCTTGCGTCATGCCACCACTTCACTATCTCCTTCTTGTGCGCGGGACAGTCCCTACTGCATTGACTTTGCTGACTATTCTTGCCCACATTTGTGTTCTGATGGCTAATGGTGTCTGTTGGACCAGGTTACCAATTAATTGTGGTTCTACTCTGATTACCTCATCTACTATGACTTACAGCTCATTGTCAGTGAATGTTGGTCTTTTTCTTCTGTGCCATGGTGTGTGATCTGCAAATGTGTTAAAGGTGCAGGTGTGAGAGTGATGGTGGTAATGTAAGTGGTATGTGTGTGTGTTGTTTTGCTGGTGAGATGTGTGGTGGTTTGCCTCTCCTGTGTGCTGTAGGGTTGCTTCCTTCGGGGGTGGAGCATTGCAAAGGGTTCTGGTCAGGGAAGTGGCTGGTTTTATACTCAGCTATGTGGGTGCGTTAAAATGGAGTATTGCTGTCAGGTGTGTTGTGTGGATTGTCCTGGGATTTGTATTTTTGTAGTTGCCATGGGGATGTGTCATTGAGGTGTGTTAAGTGTTTTTGGGGGATGAGTTAATTTGATGTATATACTTGGTGGCCTTGTTGTGTGTTTTTTTTTGTCGACTGCCATGACTGTCCCGGAGCGTCCACGGTGGTGGGTATGCAACTGCCCTTCCGTCGGCTCTCCCATTCATCAATATTTGTGATTGTGGCGGTCAGAAACAGCGGATTGTCACCTTAATTGTATCCTAATTGGACGTGCGGTCAATCCACAGGCCGTGCTGCGGTTTTGGACTTTTCTGCCGCAAATCTGACTGCTGCGGATGGATTTACACCTGCTCCTCCAGCTACCGGTGGTCTTTTGTGGCATCGTTCCACCGCGGTCATTTTTTTTCTTGTGGTTCATCCTAATCTGGCCGCTGGCTTTGCTGCAGTATGTGCAGATGATTCATTCCGCACCACAGCGGTCGAACTGATTTTCCGCCCGCCATCCTAGTCGACCCCTTGGTTCCAGAAGGGTAGAATAAAAGACAAAAGGCCATATTCACAAAGACATTTTCAGTAATAAATAGAAATTTACAGTTAAAAACACCTCATTTATGCCTGCCATGTCTTTGTAAATGTAATACAAGCCAGAATGGATTGACTACTGCAGATTATTTGGCCACGAGTACCAAGAAACCCACAGTAGTAAATTACATGCAAGGGTGGTACAGTACTGTGGGCATTACAAGACATGGTTGGCCATGACAGTTTGTGAATGTTACATGGACACTTCTAGGTTTTCACAAACTCTGATCTGTCTCTTTCTAAATCTGGAAATGGTTGAAAATGTCCACCAGTTCAAAGCTGGCATACCTGCCCTTTCACAGTGTCAAGTGCAATGGATCATCCCCATAACTGCTGTGGGTATAGACAGCAGCTTTCAACACAGGGAAAGTTGTTTGCCACACTGAGGAAAAAGAGAATAAATATGCATTTGCACAGCGGCTCCTCCACTTTAACTGTACACTTTGTAGATTTACTCACAGTGGGACGAGGATCTTGTGGAAATATTGCATGACATTTCCAGTAGCATACATTCAACCCCGCGCTCGGCACCGCTTTACCATCACATTTCTGGGAATGTTTAAAAATTGAGTAAAAATGTAAAAGCACATTCTGCTTGTACTTTTATATTGTAATATTGAATCAGATCCCAAAATGTTTCACAGTACAAAAACAGAAATGCCCATCTTTTTCATTCTTCCTTTACTGAACTATTGTTTCATTCATCCTCCTTCTTCTAAACCACCTGCACCTCACACCTTTCTCTTTAATACCCCTCCTAAGCCTTTTTCCATCTCAAATACACATTTTTCTTTCACTCGTTTGTCCGACAGGTGTTTCATTAGCATACACCATCTCTCTATCAGTTAACACTATGCTCTGTATTCCATCTCCACCTCACTTCAGTGTAGCTCACATGCACAAAACACACTACTTTCCTCATAACCATTATCACATCAACCTTTAGCACACCTCCCTTTCTAACAATTTTCTGTAGCTGGTTGTGCCTTTTCATGCACTATTCTCTCTAGTATTCTCTTGTGCCCTATGCCCTTATTACCAGCATACTCTCTTACACTCTTTCTGTCACCTCTCTTACTAAAATGCTATTTTCAGACACTGTTTCACTATGCCCGAATCCACGTCACGCCATATCCTGTAGCCGCCTGTGCTTCCCTGTACCTTTGAGTTTCGGCTGTGGTCTTCTTCTAAGGGGAGCATTGTACATGCAACCCACAATTTGTGCTCCTCTCGGTGTTGACTGTAGTGTCAACACTGCAATCAACACTAAGGGGAGCACAACGCAACACAATGGTCCCCTTAGTGTTGGCTGTAGTGTTGACACTACAGTCAACACTGAGGGGAACGCAAATTGGGGACTGCATGTGCCATGATGCAACGGAGCAAACTTTTCTGTGATCTGATTTAGTGTCTGGCCACACCCTTTTCCCTGCCCAAACCGATTTTCATGACCTCCTCTACCCTTTATCACATGTTACAAATGTTACTTTTTGTAAAATTGCATTCCAGCCCATTGAACACACTTCATCTGCCTGATTCGGAGAGTACGGCCTGAGCCAGAGAGTATGGCCCTGGTACTGAGAGTACGGCTAATGACCTCTGTGAATACCGAAAGTCATAAAGTTGGACTTTTGTCTCAGATTGCATCTGTGAATCAGACCCAATATTTTTGTATCAATCGCTCAACAAGTGTGAGATTAAGGGCCTCATTAGGTGGCGCACAGACTTCTGGCTGTCTGCCATCACATCAGAATGGGGACCGTCCACCTACAAGGCTGCGGTCCAACACGCCGAATTATGATGTGACCGCCACCACTGCAGTCATAATGTTTATTCATTGTATTGCAGCGGGCGCTGCGGTCTGCAGCACCTGTCGCAGTACAATGAAATGACATGTTACATATTTCTGCACTACGTTGCAGGCACCATGCGGTGCCTGCCACATGATGCTGGGATAACCAGGGCCCATGTCCTCGGCCCAGGTCAGAAGGGGGTCCACTACGGGCCCCCAAGTCTGTTTCCACCTGCCTTTTCACAGCGGGTTAACAGTCGCTAACAGACAGGCAGAAAGGGATATCATTATCTCTATGACGGTACCTGGCAGGCACTGCTGCCATTCTGAGGAATGCGGGAGGTCTGATGGGCAGTCGGAATAATTAATTCCCACTGTTGGACCCGTGGCGGTTGGTTTTTCCTTCCGCCACACATCCTCCTGCCATTCAAATGTGGTAGGAGGAAAACATGATTGCAATGGCGCTCAGGCCGCCACCGACGGGCTGTCAGTGGCGGTCCCATTGTCATCGTAATCGGGCCCTAAATTCTCCATTTTGGAGAAAGAGTTATAATCCAAACACAACAACCCAGTTTTCAGGTCTTTCAACAAATTTAGTATAGAAACATTGGATGAGAATGAGTTTATTTTGTTCTCAGTTTTGTTTTTAGCATCACTTACGTTCAGAACCACACTTTTCCTAGCAGACGCCTTGCCCAGAATGGTACAGTGATTTAGACTGTGCAGTCCTAATCTCTTTTTCTGTTGAAGAAATCCTTGTGACCTCCACAAGTATTGGAAGCCTACAGAAAACTATGGAGTTCAGCATGCTTATACAGTAGAAAATAACTGGATTTGTTCAAATAAGAAATAGTTTACTCTTTATGTACAGATACTCAGTGGTTACCATCTGTTGCTCCACAGTTACAAGTGATAAATAGGTATCACAAACTCCCTGTCGCAGGACATTGTATAGTTAGAGCTACTTTAGATATGATATTACAAGGATTTTTGAGATCTCCCATACATAAAAATGTTACTTCTTTCATTTCTTCTTGTACGGTATATCACCAAGCTAAGAACTCAACAACAAGGACAAAGACATGTCGAGCTTCTGCAATAATTAGAAATAGCTCCTGGCCCTTTTTCGGTTGTGTCAACAGATTGGATGTCATACTTACCGGAGGCAAAGTGGTGAATTGTGATAATGGTAGTAGCTGATACCTGTTACCTTCAGTTGCTGTATTTTTTAATTACATATTTTCTCTTTGGGGATTGCCACCCAAAGTAATTTCTTCAAATTGCCCCTAATACATTACTTCCTTATGAAGAGTTGTGGGAAAACATGTAAGGATCAAAATAGCTCTGCCATGAAGCCTCAGGAGCAAGCAAATTAAACTTTGAGTAGAACTAACAATGTTCTTCTAATACTGCTATAGAGTCAGGGCCTTATTATTGATGCCTTGCGTCACTTTCACGCTGCTGGTGCATCATTTTTTGTGACGCACCAGCAGTGTAACAAATGCGCCATGTTGGGTCATATTTACAAAGTAACGCATCTAGGTAGATGCATCACTTTGTAAACCCCTGCGCCACATTCAATCAATCAATCAATCAAGACACTTATAAAGCGCAATACATACATGTTAGGGTCTCAAGGTGCTGGGGAGGGGGAGGGGTGCTGCTACTGATCGAAGAGCCAGGTCTTGAGAAGTCTTCTGAGGCCAGTAGGGCCTGGCGTACTTTTGTGGGGAGGGTGTTCCAGGTCTTGGCGGCGAGGTGGGAAAAGGATCTGCCGCCGGCGGTCGTTCTTCGGATGCGAGGGACTGTGGCGAGGCCTGCAGAACGGAGCTGGCGGGTGGGGGTGTAGAAGCTGAGTCGTCTGTTGAGGTATGCTGGGCCGGTGTTGTGGAGAGCTTTGTGCGCATGGAGGAGGAGTTTGAAGGTGACCTTCTTGTTGACAGGGAGCCAGTGCAGGTCTCTCCGGTGGGGGGTGATGTGGCTGCGGCAGGGGATGTCGAGGATCAGGCGTGCTGAGGCATTCTGGATGCGGTGCAGCCGTCTTAGGAGCTTGGCCGACGTTCATGCGTAGAGGGCGTTTTGGTAGTCCAACCTGCTGGTGACGAGGGCCTGGGTGACAGTTTTTCTCGTTTCGGTGAGGATCCACTTAAAGATCCTGCAGAGCATTCGGAGGGTGTTTAAGCAGGATGAGGAGACGGCGTTGACCTGCTTAGTCATGGAGAGGGTGGCGTCAAGGATGACCCCTTGGTTGCGTGCTTGGTCGGTGGGTGTCGGTGCTGTTCCCAGTTTTGTCGGCCACCAGGAGTCTTCACAGGCTGAGGGGGTGGGGCCGAGGATGAGGACCTCCATCTTGTCTGAGTTCAACTTCTTTCGGCTGTTCTTCATCCATTCAGCAACGTCCTTCATTCCTTCATGGAGATTGGTTTTGGCGGTGTGAGGGTCTTTAATGAGGGAGATGATCAGCTGGGTGTCGTCGGCATAGGAGATGATGTTGAGGTCGTGCTGTCCGGCGACGTGGCAGAGGGGTGCCATGTAGATTTTGAACAGCGTCGGACTGAGGGAAGAGCCCTGGGGTACGCCGCAGATGATCTCGTTGGCTTTGGAGCGGAAGGGGGGGAGGCGGATGCTCTGAGTTCCTGCAAAGAGGAACAATGTGGTCCAGTCTAGGGCCTTCACATTATACCTGCGCCAGGTATAATGTATGCCGGGGGGCGTTCCAACACAAAAAAGGGTCATAGAAGTGACACAGTGAAATCTATCAGATTTCATTGCGCCACTTCTAGGACGCAAATGCGTCAATTTCTTACGACTGCCTCACAGCAGGCCTACGACTGACGCAGGCAGATTTGAAATGGGACTTTCCCATGTGAAATGACCCCTTGCTGAAGGTGCGCCACTTTTGTGACACACTCCAACAATGCGTCATTTTTGCGCCTACAGATACATCAGAAATACTGACGTATCTGTAACTCCTTGTGACATGATGCATCGTACTATAAATATGATGCATCTAGCATGTCCCAAGCAGGGCGCAATGAAAAGTGACGCATCGCTGTTTTCAAGCAGCGATACATCACTTTTCATAAATGAGGCCCTCAGTCTGGAAGACCTTTC
The DNA here is from genome assembly GCF_964263255.1 of Lissotriton vulgaris. Lineage (NCBI taxonomy): Eukaryota > Metazoa > Chordata > Amphibia > Caudata > Salamandridae > Lissotriton > Lissotriton vulgaris. Next base: position 1,123,252,554 of record NC_141687.1, read on the forward strand.
TTACCTTCACTGAATTTGCACATAACAATGTTCTTCAAACTTCTACTGCCATTTTTTCACTTTTTACTCTTTATGGATATTTTGATGCAATCCTCGTGCTTTGCCTGGTGATTTACCAAAATATTGTGGAAAACAATTTGTAATAAATGGATATTGTGTAAAATATATTTCCAACTCAAAAATGTCATGGGACAGAAGATAGAATGTATGACCATACGTTTTTCGATATATAGTGTTATTTTTTTAACACTGAATACAATACTGTTTTATTTTATATGATTGTATGAAAACTGTTCTTAATTAATTTGAGAAATTGAGGTTACTGTATCATTATAAGGTATTTGTATTATACTAACATTTGAATTTACATTTTTAATTAAGTTTGTAATTTATTTGAATTAGAGTAGGAATAGTAAATCTAACCTGTCCAAGTCTACCAATTTCTCAGCTTTTGGTTTTGGTCCCACATTTTCTCTGTTTTTGATTTTGGGCTCTGGTTAACGCAGAGCTAAAACTTTAAGTAGAAACAAATGAGTATAATGAATAATAAATTTGACCCCTCCAAAGTTCCACATTTTCCGTGTTTTTGCTTACGTTGGAGTGAGAATAGTACAGTAGAACCCTTCAAAATCAAACACGTTCCCTACTGTACTGCTCCGATTGGAGTGGGATTAATTAACAAATAAATCTAACACCTCCAAAATCCAACAGATTCCCTGGTTTTGCTTACGTTGGAGTGGGATTAGTAATTTTGACCCCTGCAAAGTCCAACAATTTCCCTTGTGTTGCTCCGATTGGAGTGAAAATAGTAAATTTAACCCCACCAAAGGCCAACACATCTGCCAATGTTGCTTATGTTAGAGTGGGAATAGTAAATCTAACACCTCTAAACTCCAACACTTTCCAAGTTTTTCCTTAACTTGTCATTGGAATCATAAATTTGACCTCCCCAAAAGTCCGACATTTTCCCTCTTTTTATACATTGGAGTGGGAATGGTAAACCTGACCCCTGCAATGTCCAATACTTTCCCTATTGTTGCTTACGTTAGAGTGAGATTAGTAAATCTGACTCCTTCAAACGGCAGCAGTTTCTTTAATATTTATTCATTAAGATTGGTTATATTTATTTTATTGTGACCTGGCATGCTTTAAAATAGTTTTGTTTTGTACCTTTTGGATTCGTCAAGTGGGATTTCCGGACTTGAAAATATTGCCACGCCATGCTTTGGATCATGCCCTTCTGGGGTCAGTGTCTGCTCCCTGTGCCCCTGGGTTTAAGTTGCTGGCTCCACCTTCGGACAGATGCAAGTGGAATGTGCCTGTCTCATCCCTGCAGGTGAGCTCCAAGATCTTTGGAAAGTAGCACCATTATTAATCTCTATTGTTGCTACCTCATTTCATTGCTGCCTCCTATTTGGGGTGCTCCCTCCCTGACCACAACTGTGCCAGTGCAGCAGCTTTATCATGCCATTAAATGCACAATCTCACCATGCAAAATGACTGCCTTCTTTTTCCTGGTCTTGAACATTGAGCTGTGCCAGATTCTGAGGCAAAAGTTGAATAAATTACATGTCAGCGCATCTCAATGCTTGCAGATACTGCCTCAGTCATGTCCAACTTCCCCTTCATTAAACTAATTTGCTTCTGCCTACAGTTTTTTGTGTGTTATTCTGATTTCTAGATTCCTCTTTTTTTTGCTCTGCCTCTTTTCTTATTCCTTCTTGTTTGATTGGAGAGGTATACTTTATCTTTACCTACTTTGACTTGGCCCTTTTGGCAGGTTCTCCCTTGAACTTTTCGCCTTTTGATATTACATAATGGTAGTGATTTTAGGCTTCTGCACACTTTTGCACTGTGGCCCAATGTAAAGTGAGTGCACTCTCTGAGTGCATGTGGTGAGATTGGCCTTCCCTCCCATAGGAATGCATGGGGGATATGTGTGTCCATGGTAGTTCCTGATGTGTGGGGATTGCAGGAACGAGTTTGGTATGTACGAACTCGTGAGATTAAATGCTGTGCGATGATGTGCGCAGATTTATAGAGTCTAGTGAAAAGTGCCACTTTTAGAAGTTGGCATGTCTGTGCAGGGAATGTGAATTGACTGTCTGGCTTGTGAATGGCTGGAGCTGACTGGTATGCTGGGCTCCAGGTGTCAGGATGGGTCTGCCCGGTGGTGAATGGAGAGATCAGCATGTTGATAGGAGGGAGGAGTTGCACCTGGAAACTGAATAGGGCTGGGCCTTCCATCTACAATGCTGGTTCCACCCCCTGTGGTGTGTCTGATGTCCCTGGCCTGTCCTGTGATTAGGGAGAGGGGCTGAGCAACACAAAGTTCTTCAGAACCAGATGCATCTGGTTCGCCCCTTGCCTGCACCCTTGGAAACAAAGGAAATCTGTGTATAAAAGAAGGAGCTGTGACCCCATGAAAATGTTCTTGTTCCTGACTTGAATCTACCAGGGAAGTGCTGCTGCTGGGGCTCAGGGGAAGGCTTGCCTCCCTGGGCCCTGTCCAGCCCATGGATGCCTGGAGGAATTTCCATTTTGGGGAGCTGTGTTGCCCCATCTTTGTCGCCCAGGACGTCTGGGACCTATTGCCTCCTTTTTGAGGTTGCCAAGGCTTTGTTACAGCCTTCCTGCGCTCTTCTTTTGCAGACTGAGCGCTTTATTCTGCTTTGATTTGATTTCCCTGGGAAAGGGAGAGCCTGGGGGCTGAGCAGCACAGCTTGTGATTGGCTGGAGCTGGCTGGTGTGCTGGGCTCCAGGAGTCAGCATGGGTCTGCCCAGTGGTGAATGGAGAGATCTGCATGTTGAGAGGAGGGAGGAGTTGCACCTGGGACCTGAATAGGGCTGGGCCTTCCCTCCACAATGCTGGATCCACCCCCTGTGGTGTGTTTGATGTCCCTGGCCTGTCCTGTGAATAGGGGGAGGGGCTGAGCAAAACAAAGTGCTCCAGAACCAGTTACATCTGGTTCGCCCCTTGCCTGCACCTTTGGAAACAAAGGAAATCTGTGTATAAAAGAAGGGACTGTGACCCCATGAAAATATTCTTGTTCCTGACTTGAATCTACCAGCGGCGTGCTGCTGCTGGGGCCCAGGAGAAGGCATGCCTCCCTGGGCCCGGCCCAGCCCCTGGATGCCTGGAGGAATCTCCTTGTTGGGGAGCTGTGTTGCTCCATCTTTGCTGCCCAGTACTTCTGGAACCTATTGCCTCCTTTTTGAGGTTGCCAAGGCTTTGTTACAGCCTTCCTGCGCTCTATTTGCAGACTGAGTGCTTTATTCTGTTTTTATTTTACTTCCCTGGGAAAGGAAGAGCCTGGGGGCTGAGCAGCACGGCACTGCAGTACTTGTAGAGGGAATCCCCCTTGTAGGGATTCCCCCCCTCCTTGTGGGCTTGTCACAAGCCACCCCGCTTCTTTAATCATTTATATTACAGGTGCCCACTCCGTTTTGCGTGCCCTGTTGTAAAGCGGGTGCCACCCCGCTGCACATTTTTTTAGGGATGGAGGTGGCCTACCCCTTGTCGTGCCCTGAGATTTACAGCCGCAGCCGCGGGCAAACAGGAAGTCATGCACCGTAGTGCCTGACGGTGGCCGGGACTTCCAGTTTGGAAGGGAAGTCCCGCACCCGCCGCCGCACTGGGATTGGTCGAAGCCCCGCGCATGTGCAGACCCGAAGGGAAGCGGACGAGTAATGGCCTCCCATGGCCCAGGGCTCCCGTGAGTTAGGGAGAGCCCTGGAACGCCAGCAGGAAGCAGCCCGAGTGTTGTGGGGCTCCCATGTGCTGGAGGGAGCCCCGGAAGTGGAGTCCTGTCCCAAGCCGGAGACGGAGTGACTCCACCAACAGCAGCCCGGTGAGTCAGGGCTGGACCGAGTGCAGAGAAACTGAGTCAGAGCTGTCCCGTGTTCTCAGGACTCAGCTCCAACATGGGTCCCTGATTGTTTGAAGGGCCCAGAGGGTCACCGGCTTTTATTGAATAGAGCCAGAGGGGGCCTGTGACCCCTTCCCTCTGTGCCCAGTGTGAGGGCTTCCCTCTTTGCAGTTGAGGCCCCCGAAGCACCCCGTGGGTGTTTGCTTGTGCCAGGGGTGCGGTGAGAGGTACCCATACCACGGGGCCCGTGTTGTCCCCAGCTTTTCTTTCCTGAGCCTAGATGGCTAGAGCAGGGGCTATCAGCCAGATGCATCAAACTAAAAAGTGCTTGCAAAAATAGAGATTAGCTATTTGCGAGCACTTTTTAGCATTTTCCAATGCATCAAGCAAAAATTCCCAATCCGCAAAATACTGAGTCGATAAAATAGGAAATTATATATTGCGATTACTTAATAGCGAAAAACCAAAAATGCAATAGCAAATAAGGAATCGCTAAAATAAATCACAATACAATGCATGAAAAATCAGAAATAGCGATTTCTTCAAAAATCGCTATTTAGCAAGTGCAGATTAAGGGGAATCACAATCGGGTGGTAAAAAAAAAAGATTTTCTACTCCGCTGCAAAGCATCAGAAGGCTATTTAAACTGACCCATGAGGCAATAGAGGCCTTTCACAGTGGCAGCACTCTAGGTGTTTGCGAGGAGGATGAGGATCCATGCAGCAGGCCAGGCCAGGAGGAGAATACAGAAGAGGATCTTCCGACTGCGCATCACTTTTTTGGGACAAACTGCAGAGCAAATATATGATAAGTAAAGGCTGAATGCTGCAATGATTCATTACTTAATAGCTGAATTGGAACCACTAATGCAGCGCCAGGCACTTAGGACCCATGCCATCCCAACTAATGTCCAGGTGCTATGTTGCCTGCACCTGCTTGCGTCAGGCAGTTTCCAGGGGGTAGTGGCAGAGGCTGGAGGGGTATCACAAAGCTCCCTTTCACGGTTCTTCAAATCCTTCCTGGCCGCCATGATGGCTATAATCCACAACCACATCATCTTCCCCACAACCCAACAGGAATTGACCCAAACTAAACTCGACTACTACCAAGTTGCACAGTTTCCACACGTGATCGGATGCATAGATTGCACCCACGTAGCCATATGTCCCCCAGCAGAAAATGAGTATATCTTCCGCAACCGGAAATCGTATCATTCCATCAATGTTCAAGCAGTGTGCAATGCGAAAAACATCATAACCGACATTGTACGCAATACCCAGGGAGCACCCATGATTCATACATCTTTTGACATAGTGGCATTCACACACGTCTGCTCTGGGGAGAATAGGGCGGAGGACACATGCTAGGTAAAATTAAATACATATACCCATTACTGAAGTATGAAATGGCAATGCATACCTGACACTAACACTTTGATTAATACCCTGTAGGTGACAGTGTATACGCCGTGAGGAACTATATCATGAATCCATACTTGAACCCAGCCAGCCCACAAGAACAGAGGTACAATGCAGTCCACATCAGGACACGTAATGTTATTGAACGGACATTTGGATTGCTCAAAAGTCGCTCCCGCATCCTGCATAAAACTGGAGGAGCAATGCTGTACCAGCCGGAAACATGATGTAGGATAGTGTCCGACATTGAGGACAACCTGCCCCCGGCACAATCACGACAGGCGCATTTGGCAAGTGCAGCGGAGGGGCAAAGGAAACGTACAGACTTCACCCAGCAATATTTCTGAGGTATGTAATAATGAGACACTACACTTAATTACAGGAAATGAAAAGTATTTACTAGCACGTGAACTGGTAGTGGTGTTTAGATAAACATAGCGGATGGCCATTAGCAAAATAACTGCATGCACTAAAGGACAAATGAGACACACAATGGACTTGATCCTCAGTCACAAAGAATGTCTTGGACATGGTTATGTCACCATGGAAAATTCCAGAAGTCTAATTTTGTTTAGCGTTTCCTCCCTTGCACACCCAAACGTCTTTTGCCTGCATCTGCATCATCACTCCTGGCTGCAGCGGTAGGTGTTGATCTACGGGTACTGCACCTCCTGCCAGTGCTGACTTCCGCAGACATGCTGCTAAGGCTGGATGCCTCACTAGCCTCTTCTCCTGTAACATTGCCATGCTCACCAGTACCAGCCTGCATCAGTTAAACGGCAGTGGTTAGTTGGCCAAGTGCTTTGGACACATCCCCATAACAATGGCCCATATCTATTTGCATTACCACCGACCTACGTGACAGCAGTGCCACACTGTTGCATATCTTGTTGTTAGAACTGGTATAGGCAGCCAAGCACATCATGAACTGGTGACACCTCCTCCTCTGTGTGTTGTGCCCCTCCTGCATCAAACGACCCAGCTCCTGCATTGTGTTGTTTGTCTGTCTGTTTCCTTCCACAACTGCTGTAGTCATTTCCCTCACACTCTCGACCATGACTGATATGTTCTTATTCATTTTTGTCATTTGCAGATTGATGGCTCCCATATGTCTCGCTTGCATGCGCTGCACCCTCATCATCTGGGACTTCACGCCACCCCACACATTGGGAGTTTCTGCCTCCTGTGCCCCGATAAGGGTCCTTGACCTGCGTCTTCTACTCATCCGGACATGTGCCTGAGGTGTAGGTGTGGGAATCACACTAGGCTGGCTTGTCTCAGGAGCTGTTTCATGTTCCTGATCTGTCTCCATTGGCTGCAGTGGTGTGATTGTGGCCCTGCGTCTTGGCGGTGCCTTGGGTATGGTTGGTGGTGTCACAGGTGTTGACATGGCAGCATCTTCAGTAGCCTGCATGCTGTCTCCACATTCACTATCATCAGTGTCTACTTCTGCTGCATCTGTGATGTGAAACAGTCCAAAATTATTTTTTGTTGGAGCTAATGTTGTGCCACATTAAATTACTTTACACATAAGCTCTCACTGTCTCTAATCACTGACCGTAATGCATTTTTGTGGCATTTGGGCTTACAATGTTGTATTATGACTACTGATTTAGATCTGCAGCCTACAAGTCCCATAATGCATTGGGTCCCTATGTAAAATGTGGACTGGACTTTATTACTGTGATTTTGGTGGTTAATTACAGATTGGGCACAATTAGTATGTGCATTGATATGTTTTATTTCCATGCATCTTACCTTGTGTACTACTGGCCGCCCCAGATGTATCCAGCTGTGTTACTCCCACCACTGCTTCTGGCTGGATAGTGCCCTCAACCAGGTCCTCCTAGGCTGTGTTGTCTGGGACTGTTGAAGTTCCTCCTCCGGTTCCCTGAGCCTCCTTCAGCCTTTGTGCTATCCGCTCATTCGCACGGCTACGCAGGTCGTACCATCTTTTCTTTAAGTCTTCTATGCTGCGGTGTGTCACCCCCACAGCATTAACTTTGTTCTTGATCCTGTTCCATATTCTTCGTTTTTCTGCTTCAGGTACTTTTAGTGAGAGCTTCCCAAAAAAGCTTATCATGGCTCCTTGTCATCTCCTTAATGAGGTACTTGAGTTCCCTCTCACTAAACTTTAACTTTCTCTTCCTGGCCACTGCACCCTCTTCTGTTGTTGTTTGGGACATTTTGGCTGTCTTCACCTGTCAGCAAACCACACTTTGTATTTTTTACTCTCTTCCCCAGCACTCTGTGTCTGGCTCTCTGGTTGTGAGGTCATCAGCGTGCTCCCAATGCGACTCAGTAGATTTGCGATCTTGCAATTTGCGATATTGCAATTAGCTATCTCGCAATTAGCAATCTAGCAATTTGCGATCTCGCTATTTGCGATAATATAGGTTTTCTAGTTTTGCGATTCTTTATTTTGAAATGGCTAATGTTTTTTGGGATTTTTACTGATTCTTTATTTTTTCGCATTCTGCATCATGCATAGGTAATAGCGAGTCCTTATTTGGGATTCCTTAATAATCGCAAATAAGGATTCCTTATTTCTTTGCTTGATGCATAAGCCTGTATATTTCTTGTAAAGGCCCATGTTCTAGCCCACATTTTTACCTCATGTGTATCTTTCAGAACCTAGGTGGCTCCAACGTTTGGCGCAGTTCGTTCTAAGGGCCAGTGAGGGCCCATGCCGCAGTTTACAGTTCCCAGCTGCCCAGCAAGTAGTGGGCAGCTGCACCATTTAGGTTTTGGCACAGTGGCGCAACCTTGACTTTCACTGCCTAGGCAGCAGCCCTGACTCACTGGACATAGGGAGTTTGAGCCCCCTTTTAGATGGCCGGTTGGCCAGGGGATGATTACTTTTATAGGGCGCCAGGCCCTAAGGTGATTTATGTGCTAAAGTGATTTATGTGCTAATGCTTTTGGTGCTAGGAAATGTATTGAGTATAGTATGTTTTGCGTACCCTATTTTGATACCTCTAGATATGGTTTACGCTTATGAGGTTGTTTTACCTATTTAGGTTTGTGTTAGGGAGATACATCCCTGTGTGATTTACGCCGCTAGTGTAATTTTTACTTAGGTGGTAGGGTCTAATGTATTTAGACTTGTGGAATATTGTGCCTGTTATGATATATATTTCAGGTTGACGCTGAGTATTGTGTCTGCCAGTGATTACTGGCTGTGTTCTAAGTTCCTTTATATTCTTTTACTAATTCTTGATCAAGTTCACTCTGTGATAATTCTGATAGTGGCCCGCGTGGCCCTGTCATGTGTAAATAATCCCTTGTAAATATTGCCCGTGCCAGGTGGCACAATGTATATTGTGTGATTACGATCTGATGATTTTTGAGACTACAAAGGCTATTTTTTATATAACCTTGTGTGGAGTTCCTTTTGTGGGGGGCCTGGGATGTTGTTGCTGGTGGGTGCGTGTGCAAATGCTTTACACATTGCCTCAGGGGTAAGCCTTACTGCTGGTGGCATGTTGCCAAGGGGGTGAGCAGGGGTTATTCTTGGCATGTAACTCCCTTGCCCTGACTAGAGTGGTGGTCTCTGCCTGGCTTTGGCGCAAGCCTCAGTCAACCAGAGATCCCATTTCCAACAGGGAGCATATGTGGAAGAGCATTTGCCAAATGCCAGCATTGCACACACCCAGCAGAAAGTCACCCAATCAACAGGGAAGTGAGATTTAAGATGTTCTAATTATATTTAGATCACTTTGCAAGATTCATAAGAATGCAGGTAAATGCATGTGGAATTTATTGCAAAACTAATATTGCATCAAGGATTTCTGGTGCTATGATAAACCATAGCATAAGGTTAGAGGTACAGTGGATTGTAAATGCCACAGATACCGGAGATGGCAATATAGGTCAATATATAATACATGTTGCCTGTTATCTACTTTTTTAGCCTGCATTTATTTTGGGAGAATTTAGCTTGATTAAGCTGTTTTCTTCAAAGTATAACTAACAATTGATACAATTTGTGATATGAAGGTTTATGTTCTGTTTCGCCTTCATGAATAAAATGTTGATGAAACAATAGTCAATGGTGATGGCTCCAGGATTTAGGTGATTCTGTTGATTCTGTTGAACATAAATATGATAGAGTTTTTTGTGATAAAGTTGACAATGATGAGGAACCCATTTTAAGTTACATCCATTTTAATAGGTAACTTAGATGACTTGAAGGTGCACTTGATATCCACCACTTCCTTATGCCAAGTGGCAGTTGCTACTCGTGCAGAATGTATAGGATAAGCAGTTGTAATACTTATTCTGGTGACAACATCTTCTTCATAATCATCGCTTCTTCCTATCAATTAAGAGTTTTTAGTCTCAGCAACACTTGTCTTTTGTATTGGATGTTAATTTTTCATAAGCCCCTAGTACCATGATGTCCTTCTTGCCTCACACGAAACACTGTTTGGTTGAAGTCTTCAAAGTGTTCTTCTAACAATCAAACTGTAGAAAAGTGCCAAATTTGAGAGGTGAGTTTCCTTAAAACCTCAAACCCAGAAGAACTTGTGATGCTTTGGGCTGGCTGGGGCTATAATTGGGGGCTGTTAGTACTTATTTTGGGAAATTTAAGAAATGGAAGCTACATTGAGAGGTGTTGATTGTACAGGACCAGACTGAAAAGAAGCTACACTCTCTGCCACACTCTGCTTGGACAAAGACTGGTTCATCTTCCTTACTGCCAACTATACCTTCTAAAAATGTATTTTACCTTGTCTGCCCTGGCAGGGCTCAGCTTTAATTCCATGTTATAGTTATCTGAAGTGGTTTTGGAGTTGGTGGGGGCATTTTCCTTCTTTTCTCCTGAGTAGGAGATGGTGAAGATGTGTCTGGTGTACGGGCAAATGCAAAATCCTGCTGTACTATCCCCACACTTTGGTTGGGTCCTAACTTAGGAAGATTAGACGTAGCAGACCTGTTATCCTGTTCAGTCTGGAAGAAACATTTGCTTTATTCTGATAATTCAATTTCTGAGTCACTGGTATCAGCAATGTGTGTACTGATTGGATCAACAAAAGACATCTGCTTGAGGTCTGTTGGTGGTGGCATCGATGATCGACGGGTGATTCTAACTTCTTTCTACTTAAAAGAGGCAGCAACAGGTACGCCATGATGTGCACAATGATAGAAAAACTTGGAGGGTTGATGTTCATTCTCTTTCCAGTGGTGGGGACAGGCTCCTTCTCCTCACTGGCAGCATTCTTGTCATGAACATTCTATGTCTTAGGTGCCATCTTGTTGATTTGTTGGTTAGCAACAGCAATTAGCAGTGAGATCTCCAACAATGAGATCTTTAAAATCAGGTCTATTTAATCCCAGTGGCGGCCAGCATGACTCGCACGTGGCACAATGCTGCAGTGTTGTGGTTGTTATTTAGAGCAACACTGGTTTGATGCTCAAGCAGGGAAGGGGGGCCTGGGCTTGTTCTCCATGCAGGCTGTAATGCATCCTGCATGGAGAATGGGGAAGGGCGCATGACTGGCTTGGGTGGCCCGAGAGGGCCGACCAAACAGTCATTGTGCACTTAGGAGAGAGGAAACCACTCCTCCCCTGCCCTGCTCCGTGAGCAGAGCAATCCTGCCCACCCGCCCACCCGCAAAGGAAACATAAAATGAAAATAATTCAAAGTTATTATCATTTTATATTTCCTTTCCTTTACCCTGCTCAAAAGTAGTGGGGCAACAGTCCTTCGCCACAGTGGAGGAGCTGCCACTGGTTAATTTAATAATGTCTTTATTCAATAATGCCTCTAGCAGTGAGATCCTAGAAATCAAGTGTAAGTTAATTCAACAATGCCTCTAGCAGTGAGATATTAGAAATCCATTGTGAGGTAATTCAATAATGTCTCTAGCAGTGAAATCTTTGAAATCCGTGGTAGGTTAATTCAATAATGTCTCCATCTCAGTCTTGTTGAGCTGAAGGCAATAAAAACATATGGGGGAAGAGAGTTCGACTTGCCCATTCCAATGAACGTAATAGAAGTGAATATAACGTATATTAATAATACCCATGTGTCAATTAATTGTTAGGATCAGAAAACAAAATCATGAAAAGCGATAGAAATATTTTAGAATATGTTTTCAGAATTAAAGTCTGCCTTGATACTGACAGTTTCTACATTCAGTTTGACATAGCACCATTACAGCAACACCCAACTATGCTAATGAGACAGAGCCCCTCCGGAGCCCATACGATTCCAATCAGAGCAAGGGGAGGATGGCAACATTTTAAAAAGCTAATTATTAATAGTAAACATGGCCCATCAAGCCTAATCACATATCAGACCATGTAAAACAAAATCTAAAAAGGGAACTAATATTTAGTGCCCATTCAAGATCCAAAGGACCCTTATGAGAGTGACAGTCTTTTATTGATTAAAAATAGTATTTATTTATGTGTGTTTAAATTGGCATCACTAGGCCACAAAAAAATGAATAGACCTTTGTCTATTTGCAATGACAGCTGAAGAAAATTTGGCTTTTATAAGTCACTCAAACACGTTTCCTATTTGCATGTTTTTCTCTTCTGTGTTTTTTCTTTTAATAAAATAGTCGAAATTGGAATCATTGCATGTTGTTATTTTCCTGCACTGTATCAATCAGTGTGCCTTCTGAGGAAGGCATGTCAGAGATGTTCTCGTAATGTTTTAATAATCAAGGCTGTAGCTGCCTGCAGCCACAACTGTTTTGCCTATGTATTTTAAAGAGTTTATTGCTACCTTGCTTCCAAAGTGTTATGTATCAAAACGTTATTCCAGCTACAGAAAGTAGCCATAAAAGCAAAACATATAAGTAAATACTCAAATCATTAAAATTTTCAGAATATGACAGAGATCACGAACTAGTAAAAGCACCAGATATTTGGCGTAACATAATCCCTTTAAAAAGTAGGATTAAATAAGATTTCATGCATGAAGCAACTCAAATAAACCAATTCAAGACATTTCATAATCCTCGGGCTGCACCCTCAAAGGACAAAGATACAATTACACAAGGTCGATGGTTGGCAGGTACAGTGCAAGACAGACGAAGGCTAATATAAAATGAAAACCTGCAGATTCATCAAAAAGATATTGGCCCAGAGTAAACATAATTCAAAATGGCCATACACCACTAAGATACTCATGGGTAAAAGAGCATCGATTTCCTTTCATTTAAAAAAAGAACAAATATTGGCACAAAGAGAAGGAGAGTTGAGCTGTTGTAAATACACCAGGGCATCACTACATCTTCTGATCACACGCGTCCTTAGTGTAGGAATGAAAAACCTGTGGTAAAAGCATTATAACAGTCACAAAAGAAGGTGAAATGGATCAAGCTCTGTGGGGGTGACTCACCCCATGGGCAAATTAAAACTTTACAGGGGTCGAACTGGCCATGGGGAAAACAGAGATGCCACCTTACAAGTCTGAGTTTAAATCTGGTTAAAAGAAGTCTGTTCCAGTCCATATCCACCCAATCTAGGTACAGCTCCAATGCTAGTGAGGTTTGGAGCTTCACATAATCCCTAGAAGTGATTTGAGCCATATCAATTTCCACCCTTAATAAGTGTCCCAAGGTCTTAAAGGCCTTCCTAACCCACTAGGTGGTAAGTAGACATAGGAGAGGTGCTAGAAAAGAGGTCTGGCTCCAAAAGTTGGACAATTCCATCTCGATATAAAGAAACCAGGGGACTTTCAGGATTCGCTTTTTAAGCAGTAAAGGATGACCTCCCTATTAAAACCAGCATGTGGATTTGCCCAGATGGCACACCACAAGGTGAGGGGGGGGGCAGTTTAATAGTATCTTTCACATACTCAATTCCTTGATGTACAATATAGGTTGAGAAAGTAGGAGGGACACCCAACAGGTGCCTTAACTCCCTATTTTATTCACCTTGAGGGAAGATGTTGTTTAAATAACCCCTTAAGCCGGCCCCATACATAAGAATGGGAAGGAATTTGTTCCTATAGACCTCCAGCAAAAGGGCCACTGGTTTACTCCCAATGCGAGATGCAAAACTGCAGATATACCCAGCCACACTCGCAAATCTATGAGAGGCTCTAAGTTTACATGGTGCCCAATTCCTTCGAGTGTCAAAAATCACACCCAAATAGGAGAAATCCTGTGTAGAAGCAGGGGATGTCCTTGTACATAAGCACTTCTCATCTTGCGCTGTTTATGGCCACAGGCCACGGTGAATGTTCTAGACCGATTGGTGGCATGGCCAAGTAAACACATATAGCTGACAAAGTCCTAAAACAGGGTATTTCGGCTGTTTGGGGTTCTTGTAAGTAAAACAACATCATTCACGTAAAGTAATACAGGAACCATTATCTTGCCAATACAAGGGAATTTTCAGAGTTTTCCTAGTAAGAGCTGCGCCCAGGTCATTTATATATAAAAGAAATAAAATCACAGCCAGGATGTAGCCCTGGCACAACACCTTCCCCAATTTAAAGCTGTCGGTATGCTCACCCGAGGGGCCAAACCTTGCAGACGCTGAACATGCATAGTGTAGGGCACGTAAGAACTCAAAAAGGCCACCATCCACCCCAAGTTGGTCCTGATTTCCAACAACTTGTATCTTACTACGATGTCTAAGGTGCCACATAGGTCCATGAAGGCCATGCAGATCAAGCCCTGCTTGATGGTGGTATACTTGCTGACTTACAAGTACGGATTCAGAGATTTCTCCACCATGCCCAGCTTCTCCCTGAAACCATACTACACCTTCAACAGCATGCCCGACTCCCTGACCCAAGACAGGAGATGCTTCAGGGCAAGCCTCCCAGCAATCTTCACAGCGGGGTCCAGCAGGGAAAACGGTCGAAAACCTGGGTACTGAGGCTCACCCTGTTTAAAGATGGGAGCAACTGTGGCAGTATGCCATGATTCTGGAAGGCCAGTCGTGACAAAGGCATTATAGCAAGTACACAGCAGAGGTGCCCAAAACTCTGGGGAGGATTTATAGGGGTCCATCGGGACCCCGTCTGGCCTAGGGATCTTATTAAGGAGCGACTTAATAATGGCCTCCCAACCTTTGTCCCGGGTAAACTATATTGATAAGAGGTCTCAGTGATCTCAGCGTGGCAACCAGAGCCACATAATTCACTAAAATTGTTATCCCAAGTTTCAGGGTTAATAAAGGTGATAACATAATTATTATTAGTTCCGATGCACTAACTTTGCACAAGAGGTTAATTGAATCTCCATGTGCCTGTGGCACAGAGCAGCCTTGTGTACTGCTCTGCACTTTTGGACATTATAGCTATCCCTTTGTGTCTCCTTCAGAGCCTTGTGTAAATTAACAGAGGTCTTTCTGCAAGATGGACCAAACCACTTTACGTCATAATTGGCTGGACTAATTGGATTCATAAGGAGTTTGCAAACTATTGCGCCCAGCAGCACAAATTGTTTGGCTGCAGCCCACTGGTCACCAGGGGCAGTAAGACAACTAAGCAACATATTAAGGTGATTAAAATACAGCTCTGACACAAGGGCTGTTAGGTCAGCATATTCCCAGGCCATGCGGACCCCTTATGACTTAACTACTAGAGAACCTATGGCTGCCCCTTCGGTGATGCTTACCCCCTTATTAATACATAGACCAAGCCATAGGGGGTTGTGATCTCTAAATAAAATTGTTCCATTCCACCTTAGAGACACAGCCCAACAAGTCTCTAGAAACAAAAATATAATCAATGACCAAGTGTTGGAAATAGCCGTTTTTGCAGGGTTATCCCCATACTTGTTGCTTCTTCCTCCTATTTTTTCTTGGCAGATGCTCTCTGTGTAAATTGTTATTGTGATTGGTAATCCCTGATTGGCATATTTGTTTTACCAGTAGGTCCCTGGTTAAGTGCACTGAGTGTGCCAGGGCTGGTAAATCAAATGCTACTAGTGGGCTTGCAGTGCTGATTGTGCCACCTACATGAGAAGCACCGAAAGATGTCTCAGGCCTGCCACGTCAGTGCCCGTGTGCAGTTTGTTAACTGCCATGTTGACTTGGCAAGAGCACCCACTTGCCAGGCCCTACCCTTTTCCTACACATAGGACAACCCTATGGTAGGCCCAAGGTACTCCCCTGGGAAGGGTGCAGTGTATGTGAAAGGGAGGACATGTACTGGTGTATGTAACGTCCAGATAGTGAAATACTGCCAATTTTGTTTTCCACTATTGAAAGGCTATCTTGCCAATAGGACAGAACGGGGAATGCTCTGTAACATTTTCCAAACATATCTTCCCATAGGTATAAGATAGAAAAAATTAGAGTGTGGTATCCCTGAACTCAGAATTTAATAACACATCTTTTAGTAAAGAAGGGGGCATATTCTCAAGGACTTATCACCGAGTTAGCGGCACTTTGTCGCAGCAAAAGTTGCCATAAATTTATCGCCCCATTCACAAGCTGGTGCTAACATCGGATATCACCAGTTTCCCTGCGATAGCAAGTGCAAAATTATCGCCACAGATGACACCGGCAATTATCGCTAATGATATACAGAGTTGGTGTTCCTGTGCAAAAAGGAGATAAGGCGCGTTAGCAGCAGGAATTTAACACCTGCTCTTACCTGGTGTAAAGTCAGACGACAACCTGCACCAGAAAAGGGAGCCCAGCCCAGAGCCACACCTGAAGAACAAAAGATGCCATGGAGCCACTGATCATGCAGCTCGGACACCCAAGAGGGCCACAACACCCACCCCCATGACAACGCCCTCCCCCGACAAAGATATGTTACATCAACTTTACGAAATCATGAACAAAACAATTTTCCTGATGTCGCACAATTACAACACTTGACATAGATGTGTGGTAAGAAAACTGGGAATCATACATTCATCTTAGAATTTCCAAACAATTTGTTTTATTCAGAATAAACCCAAAACAACTATTTTGAAGAGTCATGGCGGGTCTTCTCAGGACAATCTGTAAGTCACAGCCTGAAAGACAAAATTCTAGATAAGAAGGTGTTTCATGCGCTCATAAAAAGACAGCGAGAGAGAGAGAGTGAAAGAGAGGGAGAGAGAGAGAGAGAGAGAGAGAGAGAGAGAGAGAGAGAGAGAGAGAGAGAGAGAGAGAGAGAGAGAGGAAGAGAGGGAGAGAGAGGGAGAAAGAGAGTGAGAGATGGGAGAGAGGGAGAGAGATGGAGAGAGAGAGGGAGCAAGAGAAAGAGAGGGAGAGAGAGAGAGGGAGAGAGAGGGAGAGAGAGAAAGAGAGATTCTACAAGGAGCGCAAGGCCAGTCGGACTCTTTGCTTATACATCCAACTGTTGCGTGTGTATCGCTATTGGTGCACCATAAGTCTTTGGCCTGGCATCAATTGCAGCGCAAAGGCCACATCACATTTAAAAAATGCAAGCAGTAGTCAGACTAACATTAGGTATGAAAGATCCTTTGTCTCAATACATAAGGTGGAAGGACATCTGAACCTCCGACCTTGGTCTTGAATGCGGCTGGCACCCCTGAGAGAGATCCCGGTGTACAGTCAAAATATTGTGTTTTTTATATCGAATTGCAGTAATATCGATTCAAAAATATAGAATGGACACAATATCGAATTGACAGAATATAGACTACAAAAATATCGACTAGAACAGCATTAATATTGATTCCAAAATATAGAATGGACAGAATATAGACAACAAAAATATTGAATTTGAGGTAAGTAAGTTAATATGAATTATTTAAAGTGTTTTTTATGTAACTATATGTGTGAAAAGTGTATATTTATTTTATAATTCATTTTAATTAATTAATTTAATTGTATTTAATTTTTGCGTAATATAATTCTGTAGCGGGTTGTGGGTTTATAGGGAATAGGGTGGGAAGTAATTTAAATATAATTAATTAAGTATGTTAATTTATTTATTGGTATTTATTTTGAATTAATTGTTAAATAATTATTAATTGGTAATTAATTAAAATATAAATGGTCAATAGTTTTAATTAATTGATTAATTGATATTTATGATAATTTTATTAATTTCTTTTCAGTAGTGGGTTGTGTGTTTATAGGGGAATAGTGTGGGAAGTAATTGAATTATAAATAATTAAAAAAAGCCGCTGGGCAGGATGGGATTCCGGGGGATTTATTGTTGGCAGATCCGGAGGCCTGGGCAAATTTAATTGCGATCATTATGAATTTGATCATGAGGGGACACCAGGTCCCAGACTCTTGGAAAGGGGCCGAGGTAGTCACGGTGTACAAGAAGGGGGCTAGAGATGACCCTGCAAACTACAGACCTATTAGTCTGATTGATATAATTCAGAAAGTAGTCGGCAGGGTCATCATTTCAAGAGTAGGTGACTGGATAGAGGAGGCTAGTATCCTCTCCCACTTACAAGCGGGGTTCAGAAGGAGGGTAGGTACGATGGACCAGGTCTTTCGTCTGTTCGCCATATATTGGAAGGCGGTTGTTATCATGAAGGGTAGCTTGTATATGGCGTTCATTGATCTTAAAACCGCATTTGACCTGGTCCCTCGCACAAAACTCTGGGGAATTCTAAGAGAGTTGGGTATTCCCAGTGGGCTTCTGAGCCTAATTGTTAAGTTGCACGAGGGGAATTATGCTAGGGTGAGATGGGGATCCCAGGGTCAACTTACAGATAGGATCCCTGTACGAAGAGGAGTGCGACAGGGGTGTGTTATGGCTCCGACTCTCTTCTCCCTATTCGTAAACGGAGTGGTGGACCATCTAATGGGGGTGGAGTCGGATGCCCCATCCCTGGCGGGGGAGAAAATACCCACACTTCTTTTCGCCGACGACACCCTATTAATTTCTAAATCCCCGGTGGGCTTGCAAAAACTCCTGGATCGGTTTAGCTCCTTCTGCACCGCCAGGGGCTTAACTATCAACACTTCAAAAACCAAGTTGATGGCCTTTGCACCCTCGAAAAGATTTAAAAATAATTTTGTGCTTAACAACGCCCCCCTTGAACTGGTCGAGTCCTTTGATTACCTTGGCGTCCGAATTAACAGCCACATGTCCTGGAAGGATCATCTGTCCAAAATGCTTCTAAACCACCAAAGAGTATCCGGAGTGACGCTGAAGGAGATACGTGAGTCAACCAGCAAACCGGTTTCCCCAGCCATGACCATATACGAGGGTCAGATCCTACCTGCAGCACTTTATGGATCGGAGTTGTGGGGTTTTGAAGGGATTTCTGACTTGATGACAGCGGAAAACAACTTTTTTAGGAAAGTGGTAGCCCTTCCCACATCCACCCCCATGATCCCATTAAGACTAGATCTGGGGAGGAAATCAGTAAAGGATTTGGTGAGGCTCCGCCCGTTGTTATTTTGGTCCCGATTACGAAGAACTGAAGAGCTGGCAAAGTATGCAGCAGGCCTAGATGAACTACTTTTACTAGACACCGGAAAAAAAATAGCATGGTTAAACAACCTGAAGGAGCTGGTTTTTACTCTGGGTCTCAGTGAGGCATGGGAGATGCAATCACCTCCTCCGAAAGAGGTTATAAAAAAACTATACTGGGACTGGGTACAGAATAATGTTATGCGGTCTAGGAAATTGGGTTCTCTCACTGACCAATTTCTGTCCATTAAGTGTACACGCAACATGGAACCTTTTTTAGACTTAATAACTAAACCGCAGGATCGAGCACTGTACCTAAAATTACGGTATGGGACACTCCCGGTGCATGAGTTCACGAGTAAATGGAAAAATACAGATGCTAGCTCACATGGCTGTCCTGGTTGTGCGGCCCCCAAGGAAACGGTGGCCCACCTGTTCTTCGCTTGCCCAGCCTACAAAGGGGCACGGAAATTCTGGCTGAAACCCGTCTGTAGGGAACTAGGTTTGAGGTGCCATGGTCAGGCACTACGTGTCCTTACGACAGACTCTTCATCTGCTAGTATGATTTGTGGGGTGGCTAAATTCCTAGGTAGTGCGTGGAGGATACGCTGCCGGTTGCCGAGACTCCAAACGGGAATACCCTCTAGTTAAGGATGGTTTTTATTGGTCAGCAAATTGTGAATGTTGTGACACTGTTCCTATTGTATTTTAATCTAATTGAATTGTTTTATATTGTGTTCTTTTATGGTGAAAAATTGCCGAATAAAGATTATTCAACAAACAACAATTAAATTTTTAAAATTATTTATTGCTTATTTTTGTTGTAATATTTAATTTTTTATTAATTGTTAAATAATTTAGTGTTAATTGGTTAATAATTTTTATTAGTAGGTGATATTTTTTAATAATTAAATTTCATTTGTATTTTTAATTGATTAAATAATATATTATATAAAAATTTAAATTATGTTATATTATTTGTAGTTGGTATTAATATTTAATTTAATTCATATATGAAGTATTTACTTTCCCTACTGTTGCACTCACTGGAGTGGGAATAGTAATTTTTACCCCTATGCTATCCAACGCTTTCCCTACTGTTGCACTCTCTGGAGTGGGAATGGTAATTTGTACCTCTACGCTATCCAACGCTTTCCCTACTGTTGCACTCTCTGGAGTGGGAATCGTAATTTTTACTCTCCCGCTATCCAATGCTTTCCCTACTGTTGCACTCATTGGAGTGGAAATAGTAATTTTTACTCTCCCGCTATCCAGTGCTTTCCCTACTGTTGCACTCATTGGAGTGGGAATAGTAATTTTTACCCTCCCGCTATCCAACGCTTTCCCTACTGTTGCACTCACTGGAGTGGGAATAGTAATTTTTACCCCTACGCTATCCAACGCTTTCCCTAATGTAGCACTCTCTGGAGTGGGAATAGTTATTTTTACCCCTACGCTATCCAACGCTTTCCCTACTGTTGCACTCTCTGGAGTGGGAATAGTAATTTTTACTCTCCCATTATCCAATGCTTTCCCTACTGTTGCACTCATTGGAGTGGGAATAGTAATTTTTACCCTCCCGCTATCCAACACTTTCCCTACTGTTGCACTCACTGGAGTGGGAATAGTAATTTTTACCCCTACGCTATCCAATGCTTTCCCTACTGTTGCACTCTCTGGAGTGGGAATAGTAACTTTTACCTCTACGCTATCCAATGCTTTCCCTACTGTTGCACTCTCTGTAGTGGGAATAGTCATTTTTACCCCTACGCTATCCAATGTTTTCTCTACTGTTGCACTCACTGGAGTGGTAATAGTAAATGTAACCCTCTTGCTATCCTACGTTGAAAATATTGTATATGTTTTGGTAATAATATGTACATATATATATATATATATATATATATATATATATATATATATATATATATATATATATATATATATATATATATATATATATATATATATATATATATATATAATTATTATTATTTTTTTAAGTTACATTAATTATTTATCAATTTTAAGTTTATTTAAGTATTTTAAGTATGTTTAAATTAATTATATTTATTATTATATTACTTTTAAATTACTTTTAAGATATTTAAAACATTTGATATTTTGACTGTCTATATTTTTTACAACGATATTTTTGAGTCAATATTTTTGTACTTACCTGTTTGAAGATAGGAATTCGATATTCTGGCATTCTATATTTTCTCCACGATATTTTGGCAGGTCGATATTTTGCTCCTCGATATTCTGTGATCCAGAGATACAATACCAGATTTTGACGACTCCCACACCACGAACTGCGCTAATGAAAGACCAACATGTCCACACCCCACACACAGTTGGCCCTGCTTGAGGTACTGCTGCATAGGATGCCCTTGACACATAAGTAAAAAACCATCCATTCGTCCAATTGTTACACACACATATGACTCATTGCTCCAAGCTGAGGCATATCATCCACATAACTGCCGCTGGTCTGAGGAGCACCGGTTCTACGAGACCAACAAACGCAATGGCAGCCCATCCCGGGCACATGCATATTAGACCTGGCACCTTGACGTGAGTCTCCCTTCCACTTTTTCCTGATGTGCCTCATATGTTTTGCTGGTGTTAGCTGCTCAGGGCACTGTGCCACTGCCAATCAGTGCCACAGTGCAAGTGCTCCCTATGAAAAGTGTACATGTAATTGATTTCCATGATTGGCTCATTTGGTTTTAATGTCAGTCCCCAGTAAAGTGCACCAGGAGTGCCAGGGAATGTAAGTACCAATGCTGCTAGTGGGCCTGGAGCACTGGTTGTGCCACCCACAGAAGCAGCCTTTTTACAACGTATCTAAGGTCTGCCATTGCAGAACCTGCGTGCAGTCTGGTACTGTCATGCTGGCTGGGCAAGTGCACACACTTGCCAGCCCCTAAACCTTCCCTTTACTTCATGTGAGTCACCCCTATGGTAGGCCCAAGGGCAGGGTGCATTGTAAGCATAAAGTTGGACAAGCCCTAATGTGTGTAGCATGTCCTAATAGTGAATTACAGCCATTTTTGTGTTTTCCTATTGTAAGGCTACCTGTTCTCATAGGCCAGAATGGGCTGCTGGAATTATTACACACTATAATCCCAGCAGGCTCAGGGAACATGGTAGAAAGTCAAGTTTAGTATGCCTGAACTCAGAATAATAAAATACTTCTTTTAGTAAAGTTTATTTTAATATCTTGTGTTTGCAAATACTACTTTTAGAAAGTTAGCATTTGCTTGCGAAACCATTTGAGCCCGCCTTTGCTAGGATGTGTATCTGCTGTCTGGTTTATGTGAGTGACAGGGCTGGGGGATTCCAGGAGACAGTCTGGGCTGCCAGGTGGTGAATAGAGAGATTACACCAGGATGGGTGAGAGGAGTGCCCCTTGACTCTGAATAGGGCTGTGCTCTGCCACCACAATGCTGGCTCCACCTCCTGCGGAGCGTCTGATGTCTCTGCCCTGCACCCTGAAAGAAGAAGCAGAGTCTCCACAGCAAAGTGGTCCAAAACTGGGTTGAACTAGGAACAGGTCCCCCTGGCTTGCACGGACAAAATAAATGGTGTATAAAAGTAGGAGCCCTGCTCCCAAGAAATTAGATCCTGTTTACGCCAAGAAGAAACTCTGCCCGAAGAGAAGGACCTGGGAAAGCTGCATGGGGGACTACTGTCTCTAGCCTTGAGAGACTGGCCTGTAGTGGGTGCCTTGCTGCAAGAAGGATAGAAGACAAAGACTGAGAAAGACTTTTATTTCAACTTGTGCATTTCTGTGAACAATCTCCAAGGGCTTACTTGTGAGCCTGCCCGCTGAACTGAGCCCCAGGACCATTGGGCTCTAAACTCCCCCTGAAGAGGAAGCTGCCAACTGTACTGCCTTTCCCCCCGCAGCACTGACCAAGAGGAAAGCTGAGTGCGCTGTGAAGACTCATCACGCACTCTTAAGAGCCTAAGCACCTTCATCCCGCTGAACAGCGCGACTTCTGCCCGCCGAGCTGCAGCTTGCAAAGTAAGGACCAAGCCCCGCCTGGCCCGAGCACCGT
Source organism: Lissotriton vulgaris (assembly GCF_964263255.1). Lineage (NCBI taxonomy): Eukaryota > Metazoa > Chordata > Amphibia > Caudata > Salamandridae > Lissotriton > Lissotriton vulgaris. The sequence goes on from NC_141687.1 coordinate 1,123,275,223, forward strand.
GACTGTTGTGACATCGAGCCATAGCTCACGACGTAAGGAGGGACCCGTCTGGTCCAAGTGCTGCAACTATCTGTCCCCGAGTAGTAGCCGCACAGCAAAGACGGACATCGCCTGGTGTTCACTTCCCCCTACGCCACGTCCTGTTTGAAAGTGCACCGCTGCTGTATGTGAACAACTGTGGCGCGTACTGCGGCTGGGTACGTCTCATGCCCGTTGATCGTTCTGCTGCTCGCATCACACTCAAGCGCCTCCCCTCTCCAGGGTCGACGCGTACGCTGCACAGAAGAGCCTGTCTACACAACGCATCGCCACTCCACGTGCGGAACTATTGAGCCTCGACCCGTAGCTCGCACCACCGGGAGAGCACTGCAAAGTTGGATGTCTGGATCGACACCACACCGTCCGCTTTGACTTCTTCCAAGAACAAAGGTACTGTGAACTTCAAGCCGCGAACTGTATGCCATGTGAGGCTCGCTACAGCCTATGACTCGTACCGCCTCTTTTCTAAACAAGCACCTGGTATGTCTGCATCGTACGCCGCGCCCAGGACTGCAGTGTCCGCGAGGCACGTACTACTGTGAAAGCCGCTTGTTGTTAACGGAGTACGAGTCGCACAGGAGTGCTACGACTCGTACCCCTTGTGTACGCCAGCCGCGCCGTACGCGTCGTAACGCGAGGCCCGTGAGACTTAACTGGGCATTGCTTGTTGAACCGAACGGAGCGTACAGGAGCGCTACAAAGCGCACAGCCTTCATAAACATTACAACCAAAACCTTCATCTTGCCTTGAGTATTGTGGGACCACTTTTAAAGTTACTGGTACTGTTTGAAAGTTATTGAACCTGTAAACTAAGCCTGCTTGAAAGTTTAAATATAAAGAACAATATTTTTACCTAAGATCAGCCTTGTGTCTCTTTATGGTGTGTGATTAGTTACTGTGTGTAATATTACAAATGCTTAACCATACATTCTCTGGGGATTAGCCTTGTCTGCTCATGCCACGCCGCCTAGAGGGTGAGCAGGGGTATTTCTAGGAGTAGTCCTTTGCCATGACTAGAGGAGAAAAGGTCCCTGCTTGTCACAAGTGCATACCTGTGCCAACCAGAGACCCCCAATTCTAACAATGCACAACCCCTGTCACGTGGAATTAGACAGTGCATGAATGCTGCATCTGTTGGGATCACTGCCACGGGCAGTGTTGTGCATCAGTTACCATTTGAGTTTCCATCTTGCGCACGTCATCTTTTTCCAGCCCTGGTTCCACTGTCCATCATGCACATGGATATCTGCCTATCCAACACAATAGCTGAACTGGATTATGACTTGTCTGTGCGCCCACTGTTAGCCCACGACCAGGAGTGCAATCGTGATACCCATGCATGGGATGCTCTGATATTTGGCATATGTGCTGGCAGTTGGGGATGGGAGATTGCACAAGTCATCGTGTGCAGTGACCACATCGAGGCTCTCCCCAATTGGGCTGTGTTGCGGATTGGGGAAACGGCTTGGATGGAGCACAGCTGTCCGGATCAGTTAATGGATTGGCTCTCCCTCGTGTTCATTGAACTTGACAACGGCGTACTCTTGGAAGTGATTGCCTATGAAGCTGCGCTCCCATTCATGGACGAGTAACTACGTTCCTGCAGTCACAACTGATTGTCACCCAGAGCACAGGTTCCAACACTTTGTTGCATCTTGGAGGAATGGTCACATATCCCACCACAACAGTGGACATGTCTGCATTCGTCTGGGCTCAGAATGCATGTGCACGCACCTACGCATGTTGACACACACCTGTGCAAGGTGATGCAGTCCCATGGGCGGAGCTGCACAGCGTCGTTTGGCAACGTTCTTAAATCTGACATACTGCTGGAGGGAGAGTACACACATGGCAATGTAGTACGACATGTGACCTTGTTGGACCCTTTCCCCTGCTCACTGCCAGCAGAGCACACAGTTGGCGCAGTCCGGTGGTACAGCACTATGCAGATCCCATGGGCTGTGAGTCATGTCCCCTGACACGGGGCAATGAGCAGACGCCAAACATCACATGACTTGTCCAGCAAGGCAAGGTATGCTGAGCGCGCTGCCATCCGTAATGATTTGCGTTTATTTTGCCTCCCCATTTCTTGTACCGCAACATGTTCCTATACTGCCTGGAAGTATCTTAAGCATTGGTCTGCATGTTGTGGCCCTTGCCTTGCCCGTACTGACACGCAGATGCTAATAAAGTCTATGCAACTTCACTAGTATTCAACTGTGATGAGTGTTGATTAGAATGACAAATCCTGTGCCTTAACGAGCATTGTCCGTACACAGGGAGGGACTGGCTGACGCATTTCTATTGGGGGTAAGTCCCTATTGACAGCTCCTCCTGAGCCAGAAATTTCGTTTGGTATAGTTGCTGGTAGACCTGTGCTCTTATGTGTCTTCAGCAATGTGAGTCCGGTGTCCAACTTCTTGCCATGTGGATCAATGTGATCCATCAAAACAGGCTGTGTCCACACAGATGTGTCTGAGTAGGTATGTGAAGAGATGTTCTGTTGTCACATGTGATGGGGTACACTACTTCAGGCCTGCTACCGAAATTGACATTTCTACACACAGCCCTGTTTAATACATAGACGTGGGGCTACGTTGGGTGGTTACGAGATTGTTGTTCATGTGCAATGAGGCCACAGCTAGTTCACACCTTCACAGTCATCCAATTGGTCATGTGGGTCAGGTTTAAACATGTGCATTGATGTCATTTACCAGGGTGGACCTTTTAGTGCAATCAATGTCCCTAAATTCATCCATACTTTTATACTTGATTGAACATAGACATGACACATCTGTGTGATTTGGAATGTTTTATTCACATTCTGTGGAGTGTCGGAGCTGGAGCAGTACATGGCCATGAATAGCCCACATTACATGGTTGCCCAGAAGAGGGCCAACCAGAGCTTGGGGTAATGAAAAGTTCATCGGAAGATTGGATGCTACTACCTCCTTCCTCACACAGTCATTACCATCCACATCTTACTCCTCTGCTATGTCTTCTGTGTCCAGTGTGTCAGGTGTGTTTGGTGGGGTTATGGCTGCATCACTGTGCGCCACTGACTCATCAGGGGGCGGAGGTAGTATGGCTGCATCACTGTGTGCCACTGACACATCAGAGGTAGAGATGTGTGTGTGTTTAAGTTCCTGCAGCAGTCATCTGGGATAGGCTCTGTGGAAGCAATGGCAAGATGAGGATCTGCAGGGCATGGAAGATCCTTGCTACATCTCGCTGGTGTTCAGCCGTGGCATATATAAACAAGAAGAATCCACCTTATAGAATGGAGAGGGTTCCCTACGATGGTTGGGATCACCCAAGTTGTTAAAATACCCCTCACACACCAACAGGCCCCTTGGTGTCATGCTTCATCCTTGGGGTCTTCGCACCTTCTATGGGATGTGGTGTGCTGCGACCTACGTCTACGCGGGAGCACTTATAAACAACTATGTGTGGTGTGTGTGAGGGTTTTAAATTAATATGTGTGTGAGTGGTGAGGTTATCGGCGAGTGATGTTAAAAAGTGCCTGGCTCGTGGGGTGAACAAAAAACTTTAATGGGCCCCGGGCTGGCGCTATTAAAAGGGTAAAGAGACGTAGGTATGGTATGTAGGACAATGTGCATCACCTCCTGTGTGTGTGTGTCAACATGTTTCAGAGTCGGAAATCCTTCTTCAGGACTGAGGTACACAAATCCCCACCTTACTCACGTTTTTCTACTTTTGAAAATGTTATTTACAAAAAGTGAAATATGGCGCAGGTTATGCAATGTACCTACAAATTTGCTTAATAGCCGACTGTTTTTTATAGAATCCGTAGCCTCATGAGCCCTCGTAAAACGTAGGGGTTGCTCGTGCCAGTTTGCTATGAGGTCTGCGAGAGAAATGCCCCTTGACTGCCCCATACGCAGCTCCGTTGAGAGTTCAGCCGTGGCAGCCATACTTCCAGACACTTTCCATAAGGAGGAGTCCGATCTAAATATTTAAATCAAAGTGGAATTATATGCATTGACACATTCTGTACATTTGGGTTCTATATAATTTTTGAACGGATTGTGTCTGACTACCTGTATGTGTACTTCCTAGAATAAATAGAAGGGTACTTAGCTTTCGCTGTAATAATTTTTTCTCAGTGCTAAAAGAATTCTTATGATTTCTACTTTGCTGGATTCAGCACATGTGCCTGGGTAGGTTGTGAAAGAGGGGGGCCTCTTGGTGCAAATAGTAAGCGGGGGCCTACTTGGTGTTTCTATGTGTGCTGCAGTGTGCCAAGGGTATCAGGGACATGTTCCACAATCATTGTGCATGTGCAGTGTGCTACAAATGATTGTGCATGTGTGCCGTTGTGCCCATCTCCCTCCGTCCCCCCAGTTATTGGTCGTTAGCCACCCTGTTGCTGTTGGCCTCCATTGACCACCTCAACACTCTGACAGCATTCACCTTGTTCACGATGGACTGCCACATTTCCGTTTGTGTTGCCAATGACGCAGTGGAGGTGCCAAACAGTTGTTGGTAGTGTTCTATCACCTCCATGACGATGATCCGGTCTTCCTGCGGATGAACCCCGTCTTCCTCTTCTCCTTGCCCTTCCCCGAACACGGGGTTCCTGGCTGGTCCTCCGTGGGGCTTGTGGGGTTTGGGTTGTCCTATGCACTCGGTCCTGGTGCATCCATGGTGCTATGCAGTTAGATTTGGTTTTGGTGTGTTTTTTGTTGCTTTTATAGTGCATTTTCATGCATGACATGTGGGAATTGCAGGCCTGTCGCTGGTTGTCGCTGATTTTTGTATACCGATTTGGGGCATTGCAAATTTTTTTGGTTTTGTGTTTTGCATTTTTTCAGTGTTGCGTTTGATTTTTACGTGGTCATTTCGGGGCATTTTCCTGCTACTATCGCATGGTGCAGCTGGGTTTGGAATACAACATTAACACAGTGTTTTTTTGTCCCGATCGAATGCTATGTGCAAAATTGCGTTAAGCTAATGTTACGATGAATATTACACTTTCTTGAGAATATCCCCCACGATTTTTTAATTGTGTGTTTGAAAATACCACTTTTAGAAAGTGGCTATTTTCTTGTTCAGTTTTCCTGTGTGCCTCTGCCTGTTTGTGGATTGACTGTCTGACTTTGGAGTGACAGGGGCTGGGGAATCAGCACCTGTACCTGAATAGGGTTGTGCCTGCCTTCCATAATGTTGGTGCATCCCCCCTGTGGTGTGTCTGGGAGCAAGGCCCACACTAACAAAAGGATGTTGTGCACTGGCAGAGTGCCCCCAGAACTGGTTTTAACCGGGCTCAGAGCACCTTGCACAAAGAGAACATAGACATTTTGGGGTACGAGTATTAGACCTAAAATCCCTGAACTTTAGACAACTTCTGGAATCAAGAGGAACCTTTGCTGAGGAGAAGAGCTGAAGAAAATGAGGAGGAATACTGCCCGTGCTGTGTGACTGAGTTTGGCCTGCAGTTGCTGTTTCTCCAAAAGAGAGGAGAAGGTCTTTGCTGTGTGCTGTGTCCTCTGCTTGAGGAAAGTCTCCAAGGGTTTGGAGAAGAGCTTGCCTCCTGTTTTGAAGTTTCAGGGACAAAAAGACTTCACCCCCAGCTCCCCTGAACTTCCTTGCCAGCGCCTGCATCTTATTATCGCGACGCTGATAACCGCTGAGGGTGACTCGAGAAACTTGCCGACATCGCATCATCACCAGGGCTGACATTGGCCATCTTTGATGCTGTGCATCATCACCAACATCGTTTTTAAGGTACTGTTTGTTTGGGGGTCTGTATGATTCCATGCCTGACGCCGCGATCCTCGCTGGTGGCGCCGTACTTTGGATTTTGTGCTGTCCTGACGTCGCAATAGCCCCAGTTGTGCTCTTTGATTCCCACAGGCTTATTTTTGCAATATCCGTTTCCAAGACATTTTCCTGAGTATCTGTATGTTGGATTTTTGTTGTTTTTTAGTTTAGATAAAGATACTTTATTTTTCTAAACTGGTGTGGTGTCCCTTTTGTGGTGCTTTCACTGTGTTACTGTGAGTGTTGGTACAAATACTTTACACATTGCCTTTGGGATAAGCCTGTCTGCTCGAGCCAAGCTACCAAGGGGGTGAGCAGGGGTTATCTAAAGTGTGTATACCCCTTACCCTGACTAGAAGCAAGGGTCCCTATTTGGACAAAGGTACCGGCCTCTTCCAACGAGAGACCCCTATTTCTAACACCGAGCCATAAGCCCCCTAGCAAAACTGTCACTTGAAAAATAAAGCGTGTCTAGCAGTTTACAGACTTTAATGAGATTAAAAGAGGTAATGAGATGAGAAAGAACTTTAACTCTCTAATCCATAGGTGGGTATACACACTCTGAATTGACTAGATCAAACGTGTTAGAGACATCGGCCTCCCGTGTAGGCCTCATTTTAGTATTAAAATCACCACCAACAATGATTTGGAACCCTGAATGTAAATAGGCAAATTTAGTATCAAGAGCAGGAAAAAATATGAAAGTGTGTTGATATTAAAACTGAGATTGGACTCAGAGCACCTGTTATAAAATTTTAACAAAACAATAATCAAACCATTGGGCCAGTTAGTTAAAAAGGCTTGGATTAAAGTGCTATCAGTGCAGACCAGACTAATTTTCCATCTGAGGGTTACCTAGAAAAACAACATTAGTCCCATATTTGCCCTACCCTAAGGAGATGGAATAGCTGAAATAGTATAAGCGACATAGCCATCCAAACAGATGGCCTTCACAGTCCAGTTCTCTTGAGAAAAAAGGATATTGCAATTTTGAATGAAGGAGACCCAGTTCTCATTATTGACTTTTCTGGCAAGTCCAGCAACACTCCAGAACAATATTTCTACCAGCTGGGTGATAATAGTGATATAGTCAACCTCCCCTAAACAGTATTTGAGCGACTAACTTAAGGATTGGGCGTGGTGGGACAGACAAAGTTAACAGTGTCCACCACTAAGCTGGGTCCGCCAATAGGTTGGTCTGTACCTTGGGAGACTTCCTGCAAGAAGCACATCTTTTTTACCTGGCCGGGGCTGAGCTAGTCTATACCACCCAAGTCCCCCAAAGGTGCAAAGTGATTCAGCACCTGGATGTTAAAATGAACGGAAGGGACGGATAAAAGCCAGGGTGCCCCTCCCAATTTTGAGTATGATTAGCCAGGAAACAGAAATAGTCAAGAGGCAAATTATTAATATTGCTAGTCTTATGTTGACCTTGGGCTGAAGCTCTAATCAAATTCCCAGCAATGAACAGACTTCTAAACATGACAATATCACAGTCTACCATGAATTCTTTGCCCTCCGTTCTACCCATAAGCAATTCATTTTACAGCTTGCCCTGGCATCTCAAGTTCCCATGGTTCTAGTGAGTGGATTTGTGGATTAAGACTACCGTAGACTCAACAGATCTTGGGCATATAGTTGGCACATTGGCTAGGACAAAAACGAAGGCGCATGCCTCAGGTGGAAGGTCACACCTAGAGGCAAGCCTGGAACCTAGTCCAACTGACTTGGGAGAAGGCGCGTTTCCAAGTGTCCTGGGTAACCCAGAGGCTTGGTCTGGGACCTTACAGCCTTGAGGAGGACAAACTGCCACTGTACTTGTCTCACAAAGGCTTCCTGCTAGGCGAGGGTTCAGGCTCCTCCTCCCTTTGCACTGATAATTAATCTTGAACACCGGACCACCGACAATACATCCAGATATAGAGGCATCAGTTTTAACTGGTGGTTCTGGGACCTGACTCAAATCCAAAGTAGAGAGCCTCATCTCAATGGACTACAAGCAATTGAGCACAACTTGCAGCTTGGAGTCTAAAAGCACCTCCATCTCGATTCCAAATTGGGCCAACATGCTCTTAAGGGCATCCTTCATTGGGACAGAGATGTTGAGAATTGTGGTCCCTGAGGGGGCTCGATTGACTGGCAACTACTGAGCGAGATCTGTTGGTCCCTAGGTTCTGCTTAATACTGGTAGACTTAACAAACTTGGCAGATTTGGCAGTCAACTGACAGGGCCCCAATAGAGCGCAAGTTACCATCCACCTCAGCCTCGGCTGACATCTGCTTCCCCATAGCATCCTCATCCTAGCTAGGTATTACTACCAGTTGACTTGAGGGAAATTGCAGTGGCTACGTGGCCCCTCTATCAGAGGGTGCTAAAGACAAACTTCTTTCAACACTAAGAATTTCATTAATAATGGCACCCACTGTCTTCTTATATATCTGTCAAGCATACTGATGATCCCTCCATGATACAGTCCTGTTTTCGCTTGACCATCCTGGCCTTTCCCATATTATTTCAATGTGTGAATATCAAATAATAAGGGGGAACACAAATCACATGCTGTAGAAATCATCTGGGTACAAAGACAAGGTGAACAGTATGTAGTATTCTGATGTTATGGTTTTCCTCCTATGTTGTCTCCTATGTTTTCTTGTCCCTAGCTGCTCAGCCTGTGTGAGTGTTCTGAGTGGAATGTTGGTGTGTGGGCTATGAGTGGAATGCCTGTGTGACTGGATGAGTGATGCCAGTTGGTGAGAGGGGCTGAGCAGCTAGCAGGCTGCTCCTGGTGGGGCTGTTGACATGAGCTTACAGAATTTGCCACAGGACTTATATACCTGTTTATAAGGACTTACTGAATATGTATTCTGCCTGTTTACTTATATGAATAAACCTACTTGGTTTACAACTTACCAGTGTGCCATCATTATTACATTAATTTTGGCAACGGGTTGGAGACTTCCCCACGCTCTTCAGTTGGTACAAGCGTACTTCAAAGTCATCAAGATGCCTTCTAGAACATGTTGGGAAGAAGCTACAACAGGGAGAAGATGTCAGGCACTGACAACAGGAACAGGAAAGAGCAAGAATGAGCCACAAGAAGAAACACAGAATCTTAAGGAGCCACAATGGGAACACGAACAGCGCGACAAGCAGCTATACCAGTGCCTATTTACATCGGACAGCCCAGTCCAAACGTACTGTGTTGTTTTCACCTGGCACATATTGACAGTATGTGCGCTATCAAGAGAAGTAAGCATCATCTTTTTATTTGTATATGGCTCACTTGGCTAAAATGAACATTGCACAAGTACATTTGTTTGGTGTGTTATGTGTTATGCTGTGCCAACTCAAGCTTGCTGCTCTGTGTGTTTGTGCGTACAACCAAAGGTCCTGCGCCATCAAGGTAATCTTGCTCTTTCAAATTGATTTTGTACACAATGTTTGGAAGCAGCACTTTTCATGACCTTCATGACCATCTGTCTTGAGCATGGTCTGTCTATTTAAAGATGTGGGCGCTACTGTGAAGGTGCCTGAAAAACGATTTTTGGGAGAGGCCTGTTTAATGGATGTTACATATCTGCACTGGAGCACTGAGTCCCTCACAGAAACGGTTGCCTAAAATTTACCTAGCTCTAGGCAGCTGTGAACATTTTGTACTTCGTTGCTTCAAATGAAGTTTGCAGCGCATGGAGTCCGTTTTGAAAAAGATTGTGTTCCTGGACATCCACTCTAATGTACAGAGGTATTGAGTACTTTGACCAAGCATGGTGAATTGGCGTTGGAGCATTGGATTGACTTTAGGAGGTGAGCCGTTTTTGTCTATTATTATTGCCATTTTTTGAGCCCACTTGAGCCAGCGCCATTTCAACCGCTTCACACATATTCAAAAGACTGGCGCGTGTCATAAACAGCGCACGCACCTACCTACATACTGGGGACGCGCCTATTGCTCGAGGCGTCTTCAGTGATGATACTGTGAGGCTGGGCGCTGCTGTAAGGACGTTGTGCTGCACAGGCTTGCAGGGAGCAACCCGGTGCGAAGTGATCTGCCTGCGGCCATATTAGGGTTGGCGATCACTTTACTTTATTACATGTGTTGAGCATTCAACTTTGCCAACCACGTCTCTATCAGTTGGAGTATTTTTGATAAAGTTAATTGAAGTGTTCAAGCCGACAGGAACGCCGTCGTCGGAGGATGTTCTTCATGACGTCTCTTCTTGCTTGTCTCTCTCAGAAGGTACTTTTTTATGGAGTACTTGAGGACTTTTGGAATCCTTGGTTTGTCATGTTTGATCGGACACTCTGCAGCATATAGAAGGTACATTTTAAAAATATGGGTCAACTTTGGACTTCATTTTTTGTTTGCATTCACACGCACGTTTTTTTTTACTCTTCTTCCTCACGGAGATGTCCTCAAGTGTCTTTCTCAATCATGACTCATTTTCATGTTTCAAGTGTTTTGTTGAGGTCCTATATTTAGGGGTCATGCCGTTTTTCACTATTGCCATTTGTGTTTTTTTTTTTTACTAGAGTATCACTGGTATTGTGGGGTGCACTACTGGGAGTGTACCCATTGCTCGGGTGAAGTGTCGCTCACCGGTGTGATTTCCATCACAGTCTCAAATGGCATTTAATTGGTTATTGTTTTTACATGACTTTTGTTATGCTTCACCTTAGTTTGGTTGACCATGAATTTGTGTAATTGATGGTGTTTGTTTTTAATATTACAGGAGGGTTAGCATCTCTATTTACATTATGTTTAACCTTTATGCAGGGTTGTTTTGTATGGGTTTTTTCCAATTATATTAGGTTATGGGCCATTTACTCTAAACAAGTTGCAAGGAGACACTTTCCTTGCGTGCATAAGTTACACTGTGCTGCACCTTATTTTTTTGTTGCAGGAGTGTGTCCCCTGTGTGCGTAAGACACCTTGTGCCGCACTTTTTTTATGTTGCAGGGTTTTGTCCTTGTGTGCCTCCTCACGTAAGAAGACTGCATGACAGGCTGTTATTTGACTTATGATTAAAGAAATTTATGCTAATTGTTAGTTTGACAGCCTTGGGGTGGTCCACCCACAAACGTTTTGCCTTCCTCCTCCAGTTCTTCTGACCTCGTTTTTGCTCTCCTTGTGACTCTGAGCACGTAATCACTTCTAACCAACGCTAAGATGCACATACTCTCCTTCAAAACAGGGTACCACTGACCCAAGTCCAATTGTCATATTAATAACTAGCAAAGTGGACTACATGTGCCCAGGGCCTGTAAATTAAATGCAACTAGTAAGCTTACAGCACTTATTGTGCCACCACTTAAGCAGCCCTCCAACCATGGCTCAGGTACCCACTGCAGATACTGTGTATGCAGTTTACACTGCCGTTTCATCCTGGCAAGATAAACCCCTTGCCAGGCCCAAACCTTCCCTTTTTAAACCTGTAAATCACCCCTAAGGTAGGCCTTGAACAACCCAGAGGGCAGGGTGCAACACATTAAAAAGGCAGGATATTTACTTTTATGTTTATATTTGTCCTGGTAGTCTCCCTTACAATAACATTTGGATTACCATATTCCAATTAAAACATGTGATTCCCAATTGTAAAGAGATTGACTTTTCAAGCTTGGTGTCTCTGGAATCACACTTTAAAATCCAAACGTATGGTGGTCAGATTTTTAATTAGAATTCTGAAAATGCCATTTTCAGAAAGTTGGACTTGTATTACTTCAGCCATTTGGTGTCTGTGGCCTGTCTCTGCTCATATGTCTGAAGTGGGTGACAGTTGGGCTTTGTGTATTCCCCTAGCCAGGCACACACAATGGGAGTTGAGGTGTGTCTTGATGAGCCGTCGTGGCAGAATGGGCGGGAGCAGCTGGACCCAGCTTCACTTACACCTCAATAGGCATAGCTGCCAAGGTTTCAGATTGCTTTTGTCTGACATTTTCATAATTTCAGTGTAAATATGAGTGACATTCAAAAAATATGAGTGACACTTTCTCGCAAGCAAAATCAAGCGATAAAGACAAGAAAAACATATAAACATGAATAATTACACATGTTTGACTAACGAAAAACTAAAACTGCTCCAAAGCACACGGCAGTTATATCTCATTTTGCAGACACCCAGCCGAAAAATGTGTTATTGGCTGGGTGTCAGCAACATGAGTTACAACTGCCCAGAAAGTTTGTCATTAACAAAAGCAATAAAAATGCTCCAAGAAACAGTTTGTTGCAGGAGCCCATCATTTCACTTTGACGATGATGAGTGAAATGTGCTGATGGTAATAGAGCATTTTGGGGTTTGTATGACACAGGGAAGCTGGTTGGCACAGGTTAAGAAAGTAACCACTTTTACAGGAAGGAATTGTGACACGTAGGCAGTGTGCAACGGTATTCATGTCCCTTGCATCTATCCTGAATACATGATGAACACAACAGATCTATTAAAAAAACCCGTAACCAGAGAACTTCAAACAATTTTTTTTACTAAAAAAAGACATTTCTGACCTCTTCCTTACTGCTACATTCAAGCTTCCACGTGCTTTTCTGTGAGATGTGCAGTGCTTTGCCAAGTCTCTGCTGTGTATAAAAGCTCTCTTTCTAGGTTACGGCTCGACTGCTGTGCCCTGAGCTCTAAGAGCAGGGGCCTAGCAGAAGAAAGGGAGAGTTGCTCCTCGATAAGGCTTCTAGCTGCAGTTTGGTTTGTCTTTATAGCTGTAGGCCTCACGTCTGACGACACGAGCAGGACTCGCTATCGGAATTTTGAGTGTTAAGGGGAGTTGTTGGCACAAAACATGTGCGTTACAACGTGCTCTGCTTCTCGCGTCTGGGTGCTGCATGCTTTGTCATTTCAAGGCGCAAGCACCAGAGGTCCGCGTCACTGCTGGCAGACTCCCCGCGCCGATCATGCCAGTCATGCAGCGCCCCGGCCAGGCGGGCCATCATGCTATCACTGACAGTAGTGTGCGACTAATTCTTTGGGCTTCCCTGAATGCCGCTGAGTGGTGTACAATAATTATTAGTCTATGCGCAGCCAGCAGCAGCTGAGGCAGCACACTGGAATCATGTCTATTGGCATGTCTGTACTACGAATCCACCGCTGCTTCTTCTCTGGCGACCTCACTTGCTGCAGGACCGCGTGAGGTCACATCCGGATTTGCGGGCAGGCCCCGCCCCGGGTGTTTAATCGGCAGAGTGTGGGCTGGAAGACAGCCTGGCGCGCTGCGCCGCAGTGGCCCAGGAATTAATTAAATAATGCAGCCAGGCTGGCAGGTGGCTGAGGCCTCAAATGCAACATTGTAGCACTGCAGCCAGCACTTTCAGTGACTCACTGAGCTGAGGAGCACAAGAATTTAATTTAACTGTTTATGAGCCACACTGTCGGAGCTGTTGGCAGCGCATCTGGAGCAGCAGAGCCGGCGTGCTAGCACCAGCACCAGCACTGTAGCCAGTTTCAGTGGCATTAAAAATGCGTGACAAAGCATTTCAGTGCGGTGTTGCGGAACATCACATTGAAATGCGTTAGTGTCACACGTGATGTGTGATACTTGGCAGGACTGAATAGGCTGTGTCCTGTCTCCAAACAAAGGGCTGCATACTTCCCTGTAGTAAGTCTGGAGGCGGGGGGGGAATAGAGAACATCTGTGCACTTCAAAAGCATGTCTTTGAAGTCACCCTCACTTAAAAGGCACAACTGGGTATAAGTATTGGACCTCAGACACCTCCACCTCAGCACACCTCTGAACATGTGAAGACTCTGGCAGGAAGAAGGACTGCTGCGCTCCCGAAGGACTGCCACTCTGATGGGCTGCTGCTTTGCTGGACTCCTGCCTTAATGTGCTTCCCTGCTGTTCCCCTGCCAGGGTGAGGAGAACTGGACCTGCATCACTTGAACCCAGAGTGACTCCAAGGGCTAGGTGGCTGGCCTCCTGACCAGAAGTCTCAGGGACATAAAATATTTCCAACCGCCGTGATTCTGCACCTGGAGTCCGCTATCTGTGAGCTTGCCCTGCCAGGTGGTGCCACCCTAGACCCTAGTCCTTGACCCTTGGAAGTGGGACTAAGTGGGCCTAAGGTCTTTGCTCTGAGTTAGGTGTTTGGTCTGACGAAATGAAGCATCACCACTGCTGCTAAGATCAGAACTTGTGTATTGCCTCAGTTGAATGGATTGGAACAGGCACATCACTCCTGTTGCATGGATCAGCACTAATGCATTGCTGCCATTGCATTGACCAGAATTACTGCATAGCCTCTGCTGCATGGATCGGACCCGACGCATCGCCTTTGGAATCTCCACTGCGCAACGCTCTTCCCGGCACATAGTTCCGGTCGGCGGCTGCCTCAATGATGAGGCTGAACCTCAGTATAGCAGCTCACTACTCATGGGAGTAGATGCATCATTACTGCTACACGGATCAGGTCCTGCACATTGCCGCCACCACAAGGATAGACACTGATGCATTGCATTGGCTACACTACACATCAGGACCTGCACATTGCTGCCACCACATGGACAGACACTGATGCATCGCATTGGCTGCACTACACATTCTTTCCTTCAACACAACCAGGATCAAGGTTATTTTGTTCAGCAGTGCTCACTTGATCCCTGTATCTTGCCCACACCCACTCTTGACTTTGTCCCGATCTGGTGAAACCAGATGTCCCAAATAAGTGCTTCTTGCTTCTGAGCACTATTTTACAGTTCATTCTTTACAAATTCATATTCCAAGTTCTGCTTATTTGATTTAAGTTTTTGGTTTTTTATTTATTAAATTAAGCTCTAATTTCTAACCTGGTGTGGAATATTTGTATGTGGTATTTTCATTGGTTTACTGTTTGAACAGTTGCACAAATATTTTACACTTTGCCTCTAAGTTAAGCCTGACTGCTCTGTGCCAAGCTAACAGATGTTGAGCACAAGTCAATTTAGGGGCTGTCTGCTTCTTCCCATGACTAGGATTGTGGTTGCTGCTTGACTAGTATTCATACCCCAGTCAACCTACAACCCAATTTTTAACTCTAATTCCCTATGTTATGATCTCTTGCAATTGGCTTTATTTTATGCATTATTGATGCTGATTTGAATCCAACTAGCTACTTTTTGCTTTCTGCAATGTTTCAAAATTTTGAATAAACCTTCATGGTTTTGACTTGGAATTTTGTCCTACCAAGGTTTCCTTTGTTGGCACTAGGGACCCTGTCCTATGGGACTTATATGACCTTAATCTTGCGTATCAGCCCTTTGAATTTATTGGTGCAACGCGCCGTCAAAAACAAGTGGGAGGCTGGCAAAAATAATGCTAAATTCGCAGAGTATTAGATTAATGCTGAATTTTCAAAATGGTAAACAAGAACATGACTTGACAAAGAATTAATTGAAAACAAAGGGAAAATGGATGGATATCAGACACATATTTATTTCACAAATTGATAGGTGAGCACATAGCAATAAAGAGGGATATCGGCGGACAATGAGAAATTGGTGGCCTGCGCTGGAGAAGACAGAATTTAAAAAATCTATTAAGATAAAGCATAAAGCCGCAGAAACATGGAAACTGACAAAATAATCATTGCGACAAACTGTGAATGCTCCAAACACAAACAGCTGTAGACAACAATTACTCCAGTTTAAAGACCTTTAAAAGCTCTAGAAGAGGCTGAAAATACAAATTGATCACCATCTGTCTCTCTCTGTCTCTCTCTCTCTCTCTCTCGCACACACATACACACACACCACACACACACATATGTGCACAACCACACTTAAAATGGAATACAAGCTCATGGTGTAGAAGGTATGTGAGAAGAAAGGAACATGTCTGGCTGCTTAGGGCATACTAAAACTTCACATTAGAAAAATACCGCAATCAAACCCAATGGTAAGGTATTGGAGTATTTGTCCATTTCTGTGAACAAAGTAAGGCAATGTCGCAAGATCTGCCAAGTCTCTTTGTTCCCTGTTGTGAAATAAATAACTTAATTAATTTATATCGCAGTTTTTTTAAGTTATACATGTGAAATCTACTTTGATGTTAAACTCATGAACAATATACGTTGTATGATGTTTGAAGGTTTTGACTCAAAACTGGGCACTTGGAATATATTCTTGAAGGCGATAGGATGCTGACTGCTGACGCACCTGTGCAAATTTTGAAATACTTCAAAGAAACTGAGATGTGTCATGCACATCATGAGTAAATACCAATTGGTGTGTTTAAATTAGGACGCGTTAAGGACCTAAGTGCTGCAACAATTGTACAATGCTTTAACTGCTGTCACAAAGAATTCGAAATTTTACCTCAGGAGTTTGCAACTGGATTTATGCAAAGTTTGGAAATGGAATGCACAGAGAGGAAGAGACTGATTAATACATGTCTAACCCCTGCTAAGTGAAATAGTTTCCTTAGTGGAAAGCGTGACATTTGGGTTTCCCGTAGGTTGGTGAATGTGAGGGTCTCAGGGCGAGGCACGTGCTGTGGTGGGGGCTATCTAGTACTTAACTTTTCCTAGGTGCTGTGCACTCGGTTGATGCCCCGTTCGGTGTCATATGGCATGACTAAGATCACACTGACATTAGGAGGCATGGTTTCGGGCCCAAGTGGGGCATCTTACTCACTGGCCAATCTGTCCCGGAAGTAGACAGACCACAGCAAAAGCACGAAAAGCTGATTTCTGTGTGAGTGTCCTTGATCGGGACATTGATGCAATGGTTTAAGTTGATATATTTACATGGTTTCTATAGCTCAAAGCAGCAGCCAGTGGCATTGGGGCGCTGTGCAGAAAATGCTTGAAATTGTGCAATGTACGCCACAATGTGGGATTAATATGCTGTGGCAGAAATCATGGTATTGTTGATTGCTGCAGAGTAGAGAGGGCAAAACCTGCCAGAGCCGGGGATTCATCAACAAAGGTAGATTCACACCTGTGCAAGTGATTTCCTGTCGAGCTAAGGACATACAGCCTGATTCATCATTGGAAGGTTTTGCGAGTCTGAAATAGCGAATCATAAGGAATCGCTATTCCAGACTCGCAAAACGGGATTCATGTAGGAATAGCAACATTTTTTGCGATTCCTACTGATTCCTTATTTGCGATTAGCAAATTGCTAATTGCAAATAAGGAATAACTCCCCATTCATTCCTATGGGCCAAAAGGCCCTTAGGAATGAATGGGGAGTATTCCTTATTTGCGATTAGCAATTAGCTAATCGCAAATAAGATAGCGCTTTAAAGGGTGCCAGGGGTGTCCAGAGGACACCCTGTAGCACCCCGTAAATGCTAATTTAAACAGGTGTTGCGCACACACATGTCCAAAGGACATGTGTGTGTGCAACATACAACTCAGAAAAATGCTTTTAAAGGCATTTTTCTGAGTTTTCTCTATTTACCACGAGGTTTGACCTCGCGGTAAATAGCGGGCCAAAATTGCGAATTCGCAAATTTTAAATGGATGATGAATTGCATTTAAGGAATCTCAATTAGAGATTCCTTAAATGTAATTCATCGCAAAATAGCGAAATCGCTATTACCGATTTTTGCATTTGGGATGATGAATCCCAAATGCAAAAATAGCGCTCGCAAAGGGCCAGATTCTCAGAATCTGGCCCTTTGCGAGCCGATTTCGGCTTGATGAATCAGGCTGATTGATATGCAACTGAGTAAACGCAATAAGTGCTTAATTTGAGCTGGTAATTGTCAACACCGGTGCTTATGACAGCTGCCACATGGTGGCGCTGACTGTTTGTGAAATCTAGAGAGAAGCAGAGCAACAGTTGTTTATTAATTCAGTATGCATTAAAAACAACTGATATCTGCCTCCCAAGCCTTACTTATAGATTTGTAGGCCGCGAACAGTCTGAGTTGGCACACTTGTGAGTGTGATGGTTAGTAGTTGTGTAGGTACTGTCGGCAGCGTGGGCACTGGCAATGGGCGTGGAAACTACGGTGGTTTCCTGACGAGGGCCCTGGCACTTTTCCCCCCACACAAATTAAGCACCGCACAATGTACTGTTATAGAAATAAGTAAGACTTTGGGCCATATGTATCATAGTTCCGTTTTGCGATTCCTAAATAGCGATTTTTAAGGAATCGCTATTTAGGAATCGCAAAATGGTATGTATGAAGAAAATCGCTTTTTATTAGCGATTCCTTAAGCTTCCTTAATTGTGAATTCGCATTTTGCGAATTCGCAATTAAGGAATAATTTTCAATACATTCCTATGGGCCAGGAGGCCCATAGGAATGATTTCCAAATAATTCTCAAATTGCGAATTCGCAATTTGCTAATCGCAATTTGAGAATTTTTGCAAGGGTGCAGGGGTGTCTCTAGGACACCCTGCTGCACCCCTGTAAATTACATATGTGTGCATATGGCGCACATACATGCCCAATGGGCATGTATGTGCGTCATATGCCACCCTCACAAATGCACAATTGTGCATATTTACAAGAAATCGCAAATTACCACCAACTACAAGTTGGTGGTAATTTGCGATTCCTTAACCAAAATTTGCTAGCCAAAAATGCTACATACAATACATAAGACCTTATTCATCAAGCCGAAATCGGCTCGCAAAGGGCCAGAATCTGAGAATCTGGCCCTTTGCGAGCTCTAATTTTGCATTTGGCAGGGAGGATTTACATAAAACGGCCAGTCCTCCCCCTCTGCGTTTAAGTCTATCCTGTTGGAGCAATTTGAAGCCTTCTGGAATGGCCATCAGTAAGTCGTGACCCGACGACTCAGAGGCCCATGTTTCCGTAACAAACATCCATTCCGGTTGTCTGTCCGCCACAAACTCGTGGAACGCGATATTATTTTTGATAAGAGACCTAGCGTTAATCAGGAAACCCTTTTTAGTCGTCAGATTCCCAGGAGAAATAGAGGCATTCCTGGAGCTTATTTTAGGAGATACAGAAGGTAGAACAGCCGATTTACAAGTGTGACAACGTGAAGAGTGCAGAACACCTTTCGGTGAGAACTTGTGAGTACAGGGCAGGTGGGGTGGTTTGAGAGCTAGTAACTCCAAGAAAGAATAATGATAGGTTGCCTGTGGTAGTTTAAGAGAATGTCCAGCGTCCAGCCCGTCCTCAGCGCGGACGGGCGCAGACGGGCTGATTCTGGCGTAACTCCGGCGGTAATCCGGCGTTCCCGCTGTGCGTGTCCGCTGCGCGTTAGCATGACTACCTTTTGAAGCCTTCTAGCGTCCTTCTGATGACTAGAACGCGCGATGTTCCCAGATTCTCCCAATATGTCCGCCACGGACCGATCACAAACCGGGAAAAGGGCCCGCCCAACATCGGTGGGTTTTAAACATTTATCGTGCAAGTGGGGGGGCTAGGGATTAAAAACAGGGGATAATGCTGCCAAATTAAATATAAACTCAAATGCCAGAACAGGAGTTTTTTAAAAATGCACGAGTGGCCGCTTTTGAATCAGGGACCACCCGCAATGCGAGAGTAGCACTAAGGGTTAGCTAGGAAAGACAGGACGCCTAATTTTCCCACCTTTTGAAGCCTTCTAGCGTCCTTCTGACGACTAGAACGCGCAATGTCCCCAGATTCTCCCAATATGTCTGCCACGGAACGATCACAAGCCGGGAAAAGGGCCCGCCCAACAGCGGTGGGTTTTAAACATTTATCGTGCAAGTGGGGGGGCTAGGGATTAAAAACAGGGGATAATGCTGCCAAATTAAAAATAAACTCAAATGCCAGAACAGGAGTTTTTTAAAAATGCACGAGTGGCCGCTTTTGAATCAGGGACCACCCGCAATGCGAGAGTAGCGCTAAGGGTTAGCTAGGAAAGACAGGACACCTAATTTTCCCACCTTTTGAAGCCTTCTAGCGTCCTTCTGACGACTAGAACGCTCGATGTCCCCAGGTTCTCCCAATATGTCTCTTTAGACGAGGTTAAAGGCACAGTTGTTTGTAAAAGAATAGACTTCATTCTGCTTAAAGTATCAATTCGAATAGAAGAGATATTCACAGAAGGCCATATTGCTGCTTCCTTGTCTGGATTGCTGTTTAGACACAATACTTGCATCAACAAATGACCCTGGAAGTATCGCCACGAGATAGGCTTTTCCTGGCATCATGCCACAACAGCTGTGGTCACTTATTAAAACGTAGCTACCGTTGTAAAGTTGTCTGAAAAAGGTCTCTATCTGTGTAGCAGGGGTGCCGTGCAGATGACATGAAAGGTTGTTTGATTGCAGGCTCCATGCAAGTTAATACCTTGACACAGAAGTGTACCGCTTAGTGATTTTTTACAATTGTTACCACTAAGAAATACCTATTTTTTCCCTTCACTATAACATCTATGTGTATAATGTAAATTCCAGGTTGACTTGATGTATCCTTTACCCAACCTTTCATACAGGCCTGCTGGTATATACTTTTGTCAGTATTGAAACTGAAAAGTTGTTATCTGGATTGTAATGGTGCCATGTATTATCCATTTAATGACAGGTCTTTCTGACATTGTCAATGGTAATCTTTCTAGTTTTTCAATGCTCAGTACCGTATAGTCTGCTGCTTTTTGTGCCAACGAGATTTGTCTATCAGTAGGGTTAAAGATAGAAAATAATGACGTTGTGTTGGTTAGACGCCATGGCACGTAGCCTGAACGGAGGTTTTGTAACGTCCAGCCTAGCTGTACAATAGAACGCAATTGGGACTGACCATGTTGTAACATTAGCATATCCTGTTCTATTATATCAATAGCAGATGATACAATGCTGTCCAGTGAATAAATTCTGGAGGACAGAGTGGTTAACCCATTGTCCACTACAGAAAGTGATTTTTCCAAATTAATACGATCAATTTCCCGTATTTTTTCTGTAGTTTCAATTTGTGTTACTTTCCAAGCTTCATTGTAAGCTGCGTATATACCGGCGTATATGAAACGTTTTTGACGCTGTTTGTGAGGTCCCATTATGAAATCTCGCAAGTCAGCACCTTCTTTAAGTAAAGTTAAGTGTTGCTTAATTTCGGGAAGTGTGGATCTCTGTAGCCATTCGAGGCATAGTTTTCCTACACTATATGTTGTAACTATCCCTAGATGTTGTCTCTGGGAATATCTCAGGTTTGGTCTGTACTGTTTGAACCCCTGTATTTTGTTCAAGAATCTATCTTGACAGTTATTTGTGTCTGTGGGGCAGATCAACCATTTGTTTCAATCAGGAATTGTTCTGTTTTGTTTTAAAATATAGGACACGTCTAACCCCTCATCTGTAGTGGTCTTCTATCAGGCATAGGCTTTGGTATAGAAGGGTTATTTAAATCCTTTATCTTGGCTAGGCCAAGACAGGTCGTTTGTTGAATGGTGTCATTCAGGAACATTATTTGTTCTGGGATCATGCAGGCTCTAAATAATGGTTCTAAACCTTGTACCTGCCACTCTTTTGTACCCCAGATGTTTTTTGTCTCAATGTTGTTTTTCCAGAATTCAAAACCAAATGTAGACATTTTTTCATAAAATTTTTCAGAATAAATCAATTTAGTATTTGTCAACATGTTTTTCACTCCAGTCTTATTCATAATTTTAAAATAAAACGTTTCTGGATTAGTGTGATTAATCCCTGAAAAGTATGGAAACTTCTCATAAAATCTTTTTGAACTGCCTTTTGGCGGAGTTGGACAATGTTCCCACTGATTATAACTGAAAACATTTCTAGGATTAGCAGATTTATGCAGATAATGATGCCCAAGTAATCATGTTCTGTAAATTTTGCTGACATTTCTAAATCTGACATCATATTATTAATATTTTCAAAGTCCCAATCATCAGAGAAAGTACTAGGTGATACAAAGTCACTTAAGGAAATCTTAAATTGATGTGGATATTTCAAGAGCTCAACCGGGCCATAGATTTCATAGTCAGTTTTGTCCCATGCTATACCACCAGGTATAGGGATGGCTGTGATGTTCACGGATGATAGTTCTCTTTTTTCGATATAAGAGGATCTGTGTGGTTTCAGGACCAAGTTGATGTTCTGACTTGTTTTGTCCATTGTACTATATTTTCCATCAATACATCTACCCAAACTTAAAACCAAGATGAGCCACAGAAGGAGGGAAAAGTACACCTAACACAATCCATAATTTAATCCATGGTGAAATTAGATATGTTTCTCTCAGTTGATGAAAGAGCTTTGTGATTTTATCTTTGAAAGTTTTTGTTGCTGGCTTGTCTCCATGTTCACTTGGATCATAGGAAAAGTCATCAAAGTTGATAAAGTAGCCAGATGAAGTTCTGTCAATTGGTGGAATTGCTTCCGGATTTCCATTGGACTTTGGATTTTTTTTGTTACATTTGTATAGTCAGAGGCTACATCGTTGTAGGCAGGTGTTTCTTGACGAACTGTTGCAATTTGGGTTTCAAGAGGCACAAGTTCCATGGCTTTGTTGCATAGTCCTTTTTTATTCACTGCAGGTTTATCAAATGTGATTAGTCTCTCAGTTTGAACCTCCTGGATTGTAGCAAGGTTTGGTCTTCTGCTACTTCTTGGGAGTCCACTGGGCCTACTACTTAATATTGGCCATATGGTTGTGGTTTCTCCAGGTCGATTGATACAACTTGGTTCTCCTTTTTACAAGCAAGGGGCGGTAGTACTACTGATCTTGTTCCGCTGACAGCTAAGACAGGTACTGCTTTTCTGTAAGAAGGTCCAAATTCCTTATTCACCGCGATCTTTTCTCTGACCAGATCCCCAATCTTTGGAATCCAGATAGGTCTTGCTGGGACAGGTGGTTTTTCTTCATGGTCATTGGCTTTAGCTTTTCGTTACTTAGTCTTTTTCTTGTTTCATTTAAGTCCTGTAAAATGGCCAAATGATCTTTGATATCAAAGGTTTTTTTTGTTTCACCACTGAAGTTTGACAATTGAGATCATGAATGATCATTCTAGTACCAAACAAAAGTTTGCACGGACTGATACATCCTAGAGAATTTCTTGGCATGTTTTAAGACTACGTTAGACACTTATTAGATGTTTGACCCACCCGTCACCCGAACCTAATACCCTCGCTGTTATAGATTGCTTTATGTCAAAAAAAATTCTCTCCAGTACCGCATTTCCCTCGGGATGGAATGGACTAGAATACCGCAATGCAATGCCCATGCTGGCCATGGCCTCCTTGTAAGCCCGAGAGCTAAACGCAGGACCCTGGTCAGAATGTAGCATGCCAATTGCGTATGTGCCAATAAAGACTCGCAAATCTTTTATAACAGTTCTGGCGTCAGCCGAGCACTGGGGGCCTCATCTAAATGAATCTCGTCTTAATAATTATGGGATCGCATTCTTTCGTCTGGATGTCTGCGTACAGATAGCCTGATGCTGTCTAATAGAGGTGTCTGGGCAGGTGTCTGGTCCGGTTCACAACTGCGATCTCTGTTGCAGTCCTGACACTTCATTGCAAAGTTATAAATTTGCACGTTCATCCCCTGCCACCAGTATTTTGATTGTAATTCTATTAGAGATTTCAGGATCTCTTGGTGCCTCAGACCCAATCCCATGTGTGCTTCTTGTATCAAGAAGATTCTCTGGTTTGTGTTTGGAATGACTCTATCCCCCACTCCAGGGATTTGAGCAAAAGGAACGGAGTTCACATCAATTATGTATGTATTTCCGAGTGGATATTTTAGAGGTAACGCTGCATAATTGCCTTCCATTGAGGTGTTCACTGCTAGTAGCGTTTCTCCATCTATTTGTTTTTTAGAACGCTTTTTTTGTGGCTACAACAGAAGAGGGCCTTGACTCCTTACTCAGCACGGCTGAGTCAACTTAAACTAATGTAACAGAACAAATGCCATGGGTGAGAATTTCACTTGGCCAGATGAGTATTTGAAAGATGGCTGTTTTGAATAAAGCAAACACAACCTGCTTAGAACATAGCGGCATGTAAATTTATTAATCCCTTTTTGTCCATTTTTTCTATTTCAAACACTTACTTTTTAGTGCATGGAAATACAAAGTATTTTTATATACAATATATACAACATTTACAGTGATGCAAAAACGAACACCATTTATACACTACAAACATACTTAGGCCTCACAATCATACATGACTCATTCAAAAACAATTACAAAAAATTCTGTGAATAAAGAAGGAAATAGGTCCCCAATCTGGTCTATTATGTACAACAATTCAAAAATCCGTTTGCGTTTTGCCAAAGTTTTAAAGTCTTTTCAAACATCAATCCACTAGGAGATTTAAACTTCTCTAATTTGTTGGGAAAACGTTGTGGACATTGAAAATTAAGCCAGATGCGGGACCAAGCTGGTCGACGTGTTTCGAACCGCTGTGAGTAGTGGGGTTCTCCTCAGGACCAAATCAGTTGCTGCAACAACAGGAAAAAACACTGTTTTAGAACTAGGAAAAGAGACACTAGGAAAAGAGACAAGACAAGACCCCCTGTGTTCGTCATAACCGGTAGCCTAATCGTACCTCAATATCTTGACATCTGGTCCAGAAGCTAGTATTTCCAAACAGAAGTGCGCGAGCTGTGAAAGAATCCGAAAGCAAAATCGAAATGAAGAAGCGCACTGTGTCAACAACTACCATTCATTCTCACGCATTCAATCTAAGCTAAGCGTGTGCGAGCGGTGTTTACCTGCTAAGATTCAGGCGTTTGCCTCGCCATAGTGGAAAATGCCATCCTTGTTGCTGGGGGAGTATTTGGGCTGAAATGGAGAAAAAATGAATAAATCAGCCTGTTGGGTATGAAACCGCGGTTGGTACTTTTAGCGGTTATCAAAAATGGCATGATCATACCGATTAGAAGCAGCACTGGCACCTTGAGTCGAGCGTTGGAGGCAGCCACTTTCACTCACTGGGCTATCGCTCCAGTTACCTCCTGGTTGTTAAACATGTATTATCAGTGCTGGGACTTGTAGTTGGAGTGAGGGATTCTGGGGGTTGTGGTTCATCTGCGCATTGGCTGGGTTCTGAGGAGAGTGCAAGTCACTTGCAACCTCGATTGCAGAATGCTGGGAAATGTAGTTGAATCTGCTTGTAGGTTGAAT
Source organism: Lissotriton vulgaris (assembly GCF_964263255.1). Taxonomy (NCBI): domain Eukaryota; kingdom Metazoa; phylum Chordata; class Amphibia; order Caudata; family Salamandridae; genus Lissotriton; species Lissotriton vulgaris. The sequence continues at coordinate 1,123,300,065 of NC_141687.1, forward strand.
CCTTGGATGAAAGGTACTACAGATATTGAGCTAATCGATGTTTAATTTGAAAAATTAAGGTTTATATATTTCAGAGATCTCGTTCAGGCCCCTTATCGCTGTGTTAAATTTCATTATTAGCAGCGCTTCGCGCTGGCATAGCTTGGCATCAAGGTCGCCGCCACGTGGATCCCTTTCCACCTTGGAAAGGACTGTCCATTTCAGATCTGTTAGTTCATGTTTAAGGTTGTTCCAGTGGTTGACAAATGGTGCATTTTCCACTTTTCTGCGAATGCGAGACTTATGTTGAGTAATACGGTTTCTTACTTCTTGTGTGGGTTTCCCAATGTAAACCAGTGGGCATGGACAAACTATAGCATAGACCACATTTTTGGTTTTGCAGTTTGTAAACATTTCATGCTTCCAATGGATGTTGTCATGAGTGAAAACCGTAACTTCAATGGTCTCGTCACAGCAGGTACAAGTGCCACACTTATGGTGTCCTTGAGTAGGAGGCAATACAAATAGACTTCTCAGAGTGGGAGTTTTGGCAATTGGGAGGGCGGCTCTGACTATATGGTTCGCAACGCTTTTCTCCTTTTTGTATGCAAACAGTGGGGGGGACATGAAGTCATCATGGAGATCTTTCAATTAATGCCAGTTTGACATGATGAGTTTTTTATATTGATTTGCTGCTGGGCAGAAGGTGGTGACGCACACCAGTCTTTTTAGATCGGGTTTAGTTCTTTTTTCAAGTAGGGTATCTCGTGGAGTCCACCAGGCTCTTTTGAGGGAATTTTTGAGCAATTTTTTGAGGTATCCTCTTAGAGTGAGGCGATCCTTTAAAATGCCTGCATGTTTGAAGTACTCCTCTTTTTCTGAACAATTACGTCGAATTCGGAGAAATTGTCTGAATGGTAAATTTTGTCTTAGGCTGCGTGGATGGTTACTGGTGATATGTAAAGCTTTGTTCCTATCTGATGGCTTCCGGAATAAGGTGGTGCTAAGGCTTCCTTCATGAGATTCTACTTTCATGTCCAAGAATGTGATGGATTCATTGGATGCCGTCACTGTGAATTTAATATCTGCAGTTCTTGTGCCAAGCCAATCTACAAAATGATTTAGTTCTTCATATCCTCCTGTCCAGTTGAAAAAAATATCGTCTATGTAACGCATATAGTTGGAAATGCAGTTACTGTAGGGGTTATTGTTTAAGTTAGTTTTAGTTGACTCAGCCGTGCTGAGTAAGGAGTCAAGGCCCTCTTCTGTTGTTTTGACTTTTGAGCGGGCAATTGCTCGCGAGGTCCTGTTGTGCAGGCAATTGGCTGCCGCGGGGTAGTAGTTGGATCTGTTTAAATTTTCTTCGCCCAGTGGTTGGGCAACTGTGTGTGGTGTTCACTTTTTGTTTGACTTTTTCTTTCACGCCTTTTTCGAGTTATTATTTTCACTTTGTTGTGTGTCTATATATGTGATGGCTGAAAAAGACACTTTAGCTTACAGCGAGGAACATATACAGAATTTGATACGAGACCCCCCTGTGTTTGCTTCGGCTGCCCTTAGCCTTACAGCCAATACTCAGAACGAGTCGGACAAATTAATCCGGCTATGCAAAAAACAAATTCGAACGGACCTCCATGGTCACTTCTTACTACAGCACTTACGATCAGGAACAATCCCGGCAGGACTTCAAATTTGTAATATTCCTGTCGTTTTCACTGACGACCCCGATTACAAAAAAGGTTTCAGTGGAATCGAAACGAAATGTAGCAGGGACCTCATGGTCCTTACTATTGAAACCGCGCATAGAATATCCCTCAAGGAATTAGAGGAAATAGCTACATTACAAAGGGAAATTGAAAACAATCAATTGATCACCGATTCTAAAGCACTGCTGGACAAAATTGATAAAGACATCTTGGAATTTAAGGATTATACGGTAACTCAAAACAAGCATTTACAATGCAATGGTTTCGCCTTTGGAAAAATTAGAGCTATTGGCATTGTAAATGACAACATTTGTATTTATGTGTTGGTTTTGAAAACAGATAAATAAATGGCATTGTCATTTACATTGCCATTAGCTTAATCTCTCGCAAATGTGAGACCTATTGCATTTGCACCCACACATACACACAGAGCCACACACACACACACAAAGGCACACACACACACACACAGCCAGCCGCACACACCACACACACAGCCAGCCGCACACGCACACCCACACAGCCAGCCGCACACACACACACAGCCAGCCGCACACACACACACACACACACACACACACACAGAGCCAGCCGCACACAACACACAGAGCCACCCGCACACACAGAGCCAGACGCACACACAGAGCCAGCCGCACACACACACACAGAGCCAGCCGCACACACACACACAGCCAGCCGCACACACACACACAGCCAGCCGCACACACACACACAGAGCCAGCCAAGCCTGCAAATAAGATAAAAAGTAACTGGGTATACGGTGGTTAGCTAGCCATGTTTAATGCTAGTTTAAAGCTAGCTTACCATGGTTGGTTTGTAGCATGGCCACCTGTTTGAATGATAGATTTACCATTTGCATTATGCTTCTATTCCTATGTTTATATTTTTCCAACTTTTCTCTTTTGAAAGTTTGGCCTAAGCCATTCTTAAGCTTTTCACTGTGACAGTGTGCCCTAGCTGATGTATCTGTTCTGGGTCAAGCAGATTCCCTTCTCTCAGTTTTAGGAACTAGACATGCCCAAACCATCACTGAAGTTCAGCTTTCTTGAGTGATCCCGCTAGAGAGGAGAGCTGACAGCCTATGTGCATCACTTGTTGTTTCTGGCTATTCTTGAACACCCTTTTTTGTATCAAGCGTTTTATACGTTGCAGTCTGGTTTGGTATTAATATACCTATATAAAGCCTCACTTGTAATTCATATGTGGTATGAAAACGAAATAAAGAAAATAATGGAAACAATTTTAGTGTCTTAAAACGTGTGCCAAATATCACTAAAATCGCTTTGTTCTGTAATTTCTTTAACATTTGGTTACAACTCTGCATTCCAGTGCTAACTTACTTTGTTAAAAAACATAAATAAGTGCCAGGGCCCTGTCAGGAGGCCACTGCAGCTTACACCACCCACTCCTGCAGCCAATGACAATAACAACACAACTACTGACCATCACATACTTACAAGCGTGACAATAAAGATTGTTTGAGGTCCCCAAGGCTATATGAATAGCTTGACAGCATGTATTACTTGTTTTAATGAATAAACAACTGCTGTATTGTCGCCACTACATTACACAAACAGTGCCATCATATGGCAGCTGTCATAAGTGCAGGTGTTAACAATTAAGTGCTGGTGCTGACAATTAAGTGCCGGTGCCGAGCACTGGACAACCAGCTCAAATGAATCACTTGTATTAACAATAAATCTTATAATCATACACTTCACTTCAAAGGAAGTACATTAAAATTAAAAGTTGGTATCCTAGCAACGAGGCATGCAGACAGGTCCCACGCTTGCCATGAAACAGAAGGTCAGTACTCTAGTTGTACTTTAGCACTCTGTCGGTGTGAAGCGATGGTAGAATGCTGTAAAATCACCAGCAGACTGCTCGTGAACATTTACGCTTCGTTAACATATCAATCATGTCACAAGGTTTTCTCACACGGATGGGAATATTTCTGGGAAAGCCAACTAGGACAAGGACAGCAGAGGGGGTGAGGCCGAGCACATGTGGGTAGGCGTGAGCCGTGGAATAGGCGAGCCCTCGGGACCGGTGCCAGTGAGGGGCGCGCGGGAGGAGCGCCTGCATATAAGCGTTGGGAGCAGGAGGTGGCTTGGCCGGGCAGGGGAGTTGGGTGTTCGGTGGGAGGCGGGCGGGGGCCTGTGGGCAGCTTAACAGCTCCTCTCCGTCACACATTGAAACCCTGGCTGGTTATTAAGCAGTAAGCACCCGACCAAAACAGTCTGTCTTTGCAGACTGCGGAGACACCTCTTCCACAGAGCCCCAGCCTCTCCCAGTGCGCGCCCTGTGGGTCACGGATGGATTTATTCCTCTGACTCACAAGACCAAGCAGGAAGGCGAGTCCTCGAGCCCACTTAGGTCCTGGGATCAACTTTCCAGCTGTGCGCCGGGTCAGGCATGCGTGTGTTTAGAGTCCCTGCACACGGATCATGTTTTCAGCTCTGGAGAACGCGGGCCTCTGCCCCTTGCGCAGACAGTGGCCCTCGACAATAAGGGGAAGGAAATAATGAACGGCGCGGAGGGTTCGTTGTGTGGGGGGGGCAGGAGTAGGAGTGTGCTCTGCCACGGGGCGGGTGGGTACGGTTGCTCCCGGGGCTGGAGCGCAAGGACAAGAAAGGGGTGTGTCATGTCCAGCAGAGGTAGTAGCATGAAAGCCTCCTGCTTCTAGCCAACAAGGTGCCACAGATGCAACAAGCCCAGCTGGGTAAAGCGGACACATGTAGTACAGGCCAGAGTTGTATTTTTGCCCAATCAGGAATCCAGCAGGGGCGCGGCTTCAAACACTTGAATTAGGCTACCAAAGTCATCCACGAATCACCTTCTCCAATGTATATGGAAAACCCCAGGCAACATTACTCCGAAAGTTAAAGTAGCACCATACTTGAAAGATTGAATCCATGTGCTAGCGAACGCATCCGTCTACATAGAAAGTGTTTTATAAGTGACAAATATGATCAAAACATAAATTACGAATAGGTCTGAATTAATATTAGTAACACATACTGCATACATATATTGTATTGTGAATATTTGGTTGAAATGAAGCTTGCTGTAATACTAAGATAAAGGATAAAGGTCACCGTAAAGAATTCTGACCGTACTACCGTGAAAACCCTGGGTCCATTCCAAGATGGCGACCTAATTGTGCATTTCCGTGGTTCTCCGTAAGTCTGGATGTGCCGATCCAGCGCGCAAGTGCAGGATCCGAATCTGCTCCACTGTGCATTACTTAACTGGAAGACGTCAATGGAGCACACTGAAAGAGATGCTGCGGCAGGTATGAAGCATTATTTTGGGTAAAAAGCTTTAGAGAGTAAGGTGTCCCAATGCATATGAATATAATGCAAAGATATAAAGCGATAGTCGGTGGGACGAAGAGTTCACAGGTATTCATATGTTGTTGCCGTGAGATGCGCGGCGCCTTCAGTAAAACACTTCGGTCAGTGCAAAATGACCGCTTTTTAACCGTCGCTTCAAAAACTGGAGATTATTTTTTAGCTGTCCCCAAACGGAGGTGTCAGATGTGCAGACTGCCTACAACAAGTAAGGTCCCGGGCCGCGCTGTGATTGGCTGACGTCACGGGGGTGTCCCGGGCCAGCAGCCAATCACAGCGCGTCCCGGGAATGACGTCACGGGGGTGTCCCGGGCCGGCAGCCAATCGCAGCGCGGCCCGGGACAAAGGGGCGGGGCTTAAAAAAAGCACCAGAAACGCCCCCGAATCGCGTTTTCGAGAGAAAGCGCGATTGACAGCCTCTGTCTCCCAATGGCTAGCCTCCATTTATGGAGCTAGCCAATGAGAGGCAGAGGCGGGGCCGACGTCCCTACTGAAAACAAAAGTTTTCGAACTGGGAGGGGCTTTGCCCCTCGCCAGGTCGAAACCTACAAACAACAAATTTGAGCTAGATAAAAAGAATTTTTCGCTGGAATCAACCTACCCTTATTTGAACAAGGATTTTTACACACGCTCCGACTCACGTCGTTATTTACAAGACAACCAAGGACGTTCACGCCGGAAATTTGTGACATTCTCTGATACCACTTCATCCTCAGGAAGCGACTCGGACAATACTAGTAGGCCCTTTCAGAATAGAAAAAGCAATCTGCCGGAACATCAACAACAACAAAATCAAACGCCTTTTTTAGGGAGAGGCCTGCAAAGAGGCAGAGGCCGAATTCGCTTTCCCCAACCATGGGAAATGAGAACACGGCGACAATATTACAGGAGCTAAATAAATCACCAATCTACAATCTATCGGATAGGATCCTTACTCCAGCGGAAATAGCAATTCTGACTAAAGGTCTCAATTTTGTCCCATCTAGACGGACTGACTTTGTCAAGATGAAACTCGAGACTTTAGAATTCTGTCGTAAGATCCGGCTCAAAACATTCTTCCAAGATTCGGACACAGATCAACAAGAGGAGGCCACTGGCCTCAAGAGAAAGTCGTCCTTCTGCCCTAAAGGGCCAAAAATTCCTAAGGAGGTGATAACTTTTGAACGTACCGTATTGTCTGGAATTTCATCAATCGAAAAAAAGAAAAACTTTGTGAAATACAATCTACCTAAAGCTGAAAAAGAGGCTTTAGCAACTATAAAAAATGACAACACAGTGGTGGTGAAGCAGGCCGATAAAGGCGGAGCTATCGTAATCTGGGACATTGACAAATACAAACAAGAGGTCCATCGACAACTTAATGATAATAACTGCTACAGGCGTATTGGAAAGGACCCTACCATGGAAATAAAAAATCAAATGTTTGAGGTCATCCAGAAAGGCCATGAACAAGGTTTTGTCGGGCCCAAAGAGCTAGCCTTTTTACAAAACAAAAATCCCAGAACACCAGTTTTTTACGTGCTCCCTAAAATGCACAAAGACGAAATAAATCCACCAGGCCGCCCCATAATTTCTGGTTGTGAGTCACTGTTCGAACCAGTGGCCAAATATATCGATTTCTTTTTGAAACCGTTTATTGAGACCATCCCAGCCCATTTAAAAGACACGACTGCCTTCCTGAATAGAATAGCCACCATACACTTTGATAGTGAGAGACAATTGCTTGTGACGCTTGACGTGGTGTCACTTTACACCCAAATTCCGCAAGATCAGGCACTGGAAACATTGGCAGTCTTTCTAGAGAACAGGGAAAAACCAGTGAGAGTACCTACTGACTTCATATCGGACCTGGCCCGCTTTGCATTACAAAAAAACGTTTTCACTTTTGATGCAGAGTTCTTTTACCAAATAAAGGGCGTGGCAATGGGGTTCCCCTTTGCCCCTTAACTAGCAGTGATGTTCATGGGACTATTCGAAATGAAGTTCGTTTGTAACAATAACCCCTACAGTAACTGCATTTCCAACTATATGCGTTACATAGACAATATTTTTTTCACCTGGACAGGAGGATATGAAGAACTAAATCATTTTGTAGATTGGCTTGGCACAAGAACTGCAGGTATTAAATTCACAGTGACGGCATCCAATGAATCCATCACATTCTTGGTCGTGAAAGTAGAATCTCATGAAGGAAGCCTTAGCACCACCTTATTCCGGAAGCCATCAGATAGGAACAAAGCTTTACATTTCACCAGTAACCATCCACGCAGCCTAAGACAAAATTTACCATTCAGACAATTTCTCCGAATTTGACGTAATTGTTCAGAAAAAGAGGAGTACTTCAAACATGCAGGCATTTTAAAGGATCGCCTCACTCTAAGAGGATACCCCAAAAAAGTGCTCAAAAATTCCCTCAAAAGAGCCTGGTGGACTCCACGAGAAACCCTACTTGAAAAAAGAACTAAACCCGATCTAAAAAGACTGGTGTGCGTCACCACCTTCTGCCCAGCAGCAAATCAATATAAAAAACTCATCATGTCAAACTGGCATTTATTGAAAGATCTCCATGATGACTTCATGTCCCCCCCACTGTTTGCATACAAAAAGGAGAAAAGCGTTGCGAACCATATACATTCAGAGCCGCCCTCCCAATTGCCAAAACTCCCACTCTGAGAAGTCTATTTGGATTGCCTCCCACTCAAGGACACCATAAGTGTGGCACTTGTACCTGCTGTGACGAGACCATTGAAGATTCGGTTTTCACTCATGACAACATCCATTGGAAGCATGAAATGTTTACAAACTGCAAAACCAAAAATGTGGTCTATGCCATAGTTTGTCCATGCCCACTGGTTTACATTGGGAAACCCACACAAGAAGTAAGAAACCGTATTACTCAACATAAGTCTTGCATTCGCAGAAAAGTGGAAAATGCACCATTTGTCAACCACTGGAACAACCTTAAACATGAACTAACAGATCTGAAATGGACAGTCCTTTCCAAGGTATAAAGGGATCCACGTGGCGGCGACCTTGATGCCAAGCTATGCCAGAGCGAAGCGCTGCTAATAATGAAATTTAACACAGCGATAAGGGGCCTGAACGAGATCTCTGAAATATATAAACCTTAATTTTTCAAATTAAACATCGATTAGCTCAATATCTGTAGTACCTTTCATCCAAGGATTCAACCTACAAGCAGATTCAACTACATTTCCCAGCATTCTGCAATCTAGGTTGCAAGTGACTTGCACTTTCCTCAGAACCCAGCCAATGCGCAGATTAACCACAACCCCCATAATCCCTCACTCCAACTACAAGTCCCAGCACTGATAATACATGTTTAACAACCAGGAAGTAACTGGAGCGATAGCCCAGCGAGTGAAAATGACTGCCTCCAACGCTCGACTCAAGGTGCCAGTGCTGCTTCTAATCGGTATGATCATGCCATTTTTGATAACCGCTAAAAGTACAAACCGCGGTTTCATACCCAACAGGCTGATTTATTCATTTTTTCTCCATTTCAGCCCAAATACTCCCCCAGCAACAAGGATGGCATTTTCCACTATGGCGAGGCAAACGCCCGAATCTTAGCAGGTAAACACCGCTCGCACACGCTTAGCTTAGATTGAATGCGTGAGAATGAATGGTAGTTGTTGACACAGTGCGCTTCTTCATTTCGATTTTGCTTTCGGATTCTTTCACAGCTCGCGCACTTCTGTTTGGAAATACTAGCTTCTGGACCACGGGTCAAGATATTGAGGTACGATTAGGCTACCGGTTATGACGGACACAGGGGGTCTTGTCTTGTCTCTTTTCCTAGTGTCTCTTTTCCTAGTTCTAAAACAGTTTTTTTTCCTGTTGTTGCAGCAACTGATTTGGTCCTGAGGAGAACCCCACTACTCACAGGGGTTCGAAACGCGTCGACCAGCTTGGTCCCGCGTCTGGCTTGATTTTCAATGTCCACAACGCTTTCCCAACAAATTAGAGAAGTTTAAATCTCCTAGTGGATTGATGTTTGAAAAGACTTTAAAACTTTGGCAAAACGCAAACGGATTTTTGAATTGTTGTACATAATAGACCAGATTGGGGACCTATTTCCTTCTTTATTCACAGAATTTTTTGTTATTGTTTTTGAATGAGTCATGTATGATTGTGAGGCCTAAGTATGTTTGTAGTGTATAAATGGTGTTCGTTTTTGCATCACTGTGAATCTTTTTGTGGCTACGGCAGCCGGTTGACCAGCTGCCCCCGTGGCTCTGTTAGCCAATGAATTCCCTGCAACGTGAACGCCATCACGTTGAAGACTCTGCGTATGTATCACGTGAGTCTTTTGTAGTTCTTTCTGTAAAAGAACTACTTGTTCCCATAGCTTTTTATGTTTTATTGTGGCACCTGTCTCATCTTTGTAACCGTTTTTTATCCAGGTCTGCATGGAATTATTGTAAGACCGGACGCAGTAATGCGAATCGCACACTATTAGTGTCGGGAATACGCGATCGGCATTTTCAAGTGCCATCTTTAAAGATCGTATTTCAGCTCGCTGAGCTGTACAGTTTCTGAGTGATTCAGTTTTAGTGACCATCGGTCTGAATTTACCTAAGCGCCAGGGACCTTTAACAATCGCGCACGCAGCATTGTAAATTTGTTTTTCCACAACGTAGTGTTGTGTAAATCTGTCCGTGTAGATTACACAGGTGTACTGTTCGAGAGGCAGAATTTCGATTGACAGAGGGCATTCATGTTCGAATTCCAGATCTTCTAGTTTTTTTATTTTCGGATCAAAAGCCTGTTTCACGTCTTCTGTAGCAAGAGCATTTCCCCATTGTATCCATTTTGGATCTAATGGCACAGCATTCGGAATGCGTGGTCTTGTTACTGCCTCAAGGCCCGATAATGTTGTTGAAACAGATATTCTCTTCCCTTGGGCTAGGGTTCTTTCTTTTGCTACAGCAGTTTGAACCTCAGTTAGAATTTTTTCAGTAGAACTGAATTTCATTTCAGCTTGTGTGTACAAGTGTGATTTGTAAGCTATTGGTACAGTTTCTCCCTCATTAGAGGTCAGGTATGTGAATCCGCATCTTCCTAGGATGACTCGGATTACAAGGTTGCGTTCGTTTGCACGTGTTTGGAGTTTTGTTTTAGTTAACATGTCTGCCTGTAATGATCTTTAAATTTCTGTGTGTTTTTGAGTCCAATTAATTGGTTTAAAATCAGGGTTTATTAATTCGTAGAGGGGTTTAACCCTCTCTGCATAATTTAGAATGTATGTTCTTCCGAAATTCAGGAAACCTAGAATTGATTGTAAGTTTTTCAGCTTTTTTGGAGTTTGCAGTACTGCACACTTCTCTAAGAAGTTGTCTGCTAGGCTTTTGCCTTCAATTGATAATTCATATCCTAAAAATAGGACAGTTAGATGGGCAATCCGTGATTTTTTAAAGTTAAATTTGTACCCTTCAGATGCGAACCCAAGTATGATGGTGTTCACTCTTTTCAAGTGAGTCTCCAGGTCATCGTCTGTAAGATTGATGTCATCGACATAAGATAATGCCTCATCATCATATATTTGTAGTAACTCTGTTACCCTAGCTGAAAATAATCCTGGGCTGTTCTTGAATCCCTGTGGGTGATGACAAAATTGTTTTTGGGTCCCCATGCTGGAGAAAGCGGTCAAATATCTGCTTTCAGGTGCTATGTTTTGACAGAAGAAACCATTTGAAATATCTAATGTCGTTTTATATTTTTTGCAAATGATATTATTCATTAGGGCTGTACTGTGTGAGTTTTGTACTGCAAAAGTTTTACGGCAGGAGTTTAGGTGTCTGTAGTCCAAAACTATACGATATGAATTGTCTGGCTTGGAGACAGGAAACAAAGGATTGTTCATTTGTGAGGTGCATGTTTCAATCACCCCCTGATATTCAAGTTGATCTAAAATTTCCCTTACTTGTTTTTTTAGCTTCTTGCTTAACAGGATACTGCTTCTGTGCAGTAGGTTGATTTTTTAACTGGATTTTCTGATGAGGAGAATCCTCATCCCATCCTACATGATTTTTATATAAAGCAGGGGTTTGGGCCACTGCCCATTTTCTAGCAAATGTGTATTTTTTATGAATTGGAATATGATTTGAGAAGACAGGCATAATCATTTCTTCGCCATGTGGGCACTCCCTGACAAACTCTGGTGGCAAGTCTTTCTCTGCTAGAAGGATATCATAGCCTTCAGATAGATTCTCCCAAAAGAGACCTTTTATTTTCCTAGTTTTATCTCCCTTTATATGTAATGTTATTTCATATAGTTTATGGGGAACACTAACTCGAGTGTCTGCAGTTTCCACTTGAATGTATTCATTCGTGTCCACTGTCTCCAGCAGATTCATCAGGATCTTGCGAGCTATGGTCACTTCTGCTGCGCTGTCTAGCATTGTCTGGGCCCACTCTCCGTTTTTCAGTTGTGTCCTCAGAATTCTCTGCACGTTTTATTTTAATACAGGCTACCTTCTTTCTGGGAAATCGTAATTTTTTACTTTGATGAGTAGGTTCGTCTTTTGACTTGACGTTCTCTTCTTTATGTTCTGACCGTCCTCTTCTTTCCGATTCCTTTGAGGAAGTCTGAAAAGATCGAGAGGGGCGTGTATCAACATCTTGATATCTGTCAGGTTTTTTTCAAATTGTCCCTATTTCTAAGGTTGTATCTTTTTCAGAGGGCTCCCGTTGTGGAGACTTGCCCCCCCCCCCCCCCGAGATCTATCTCTTCATTGGGGAGACCTTGCTCTGGACTGAAACAGTTTTTCTCTTTGAGAGGTTTGTTTATTACCCTCCCACTTCTTCTTTTAAGATTTGAGATTATTTTTAATGAAAGTTTTTTCAGGATTTTCAATTAGTTGGGGTTTTACTGGTTTACCACCCACACTATCTCTACCTAATTCTTCATAGGATTTTTCAATTATTCTGGCAAGTGCAAATGGTTGGTCTGCTATATCTGTTTCTTTCACTTTTTGGCGGATCACCACAGATGCTGCTTCTCCTTTTATGTTGGCTAGTACTATAGCCGAGACCTACTTAAAGTCTTTCAGTAATTTCATACCTAGAGTTCAAGCAGGTTCTGGACCGTATTCATTTTGAATCTGTCTTAGTACGTCTGGTATAACCGCCATAGATGGAACACCATGTGTTTTTGTGTAGATAGAAGCAAAGACTGTGCCTCCACATGTGGTGCAATCCCCATTGGGAGACAGATAGTCGGAATTCTGTGTTTTTCGTGAGGGGTAGTATCAGGAAATACTGCCTCTATTTGAGTGATTTTTTGAGCTAACCAGAATGGAATTTGTTCCCGTTTTGTGGGTGTTTTACCTAGACATGATTGTATATTCTGTGGTGTAATTTTATTTGTGTTCCCCTGTTGAGGGGGGTTTTGTGGAATTTTAATTGCAGGTTGGACTGTTGAAGTCCGCATGACATATTGGACCAATTGTTTATGTATTTTAATTAGTTGTTTTAACTGAACTAAAAGTTCTCGGTCTCACATTGTTTCAATGTCGGGGTGTGGTGTGTAGCTGGCTAGAACTGGCCATGTGGCTCCTGGCCTTCCTAGGGGACCGAGTCTTGTAATGTGATTTTGATGTTTTAGGGCGCCTTTAAACCGGAGCAGGTGCTCTTGGTATGTTAGTGGAATTTCAACTTCCTCGAAAGGAGAGTATTCCTCTGGAGATTCCGCTATTTTGTAGAAGCGGAACTCGCGTGTCACAGCATGTGCTGCTGGAAAATGTATCCAGGAATAGAATACCTCTGTCTGCCGATATTCATGGGCCTCCTCCACAAATACGACTGTACCACCTCTTGATGATATTCCATTTTCTATAAGTTTTATAGTTATGGTTTTTCTTATATTGACCGGGATGATTATAGCATTCGGGTCTTCATCTTCATTAAACCCTGTAACGTTTGAACCCGGTTGATTCGCATCTACTGCAGCTCCACCGGTTTCGTTGTTGTCGCCGTTGTTTGACATTTTTTAATGAAAGTTTTGCAGAGCAAGTTTTGAGGAAACAAAGCAATTGAGCACAACTTGCAGCTTGGAGTCTAAAAGCGCCTCCATCTCGATTCCAAATTGGGCCAACATGCTCTTAAGGGCATCCTTCATTGGAACAGAGATGTTGTGAATTGTGGTCCCTGAGGGGGTTCGATTGACTGGCAACTGCTAAGCGAGATCTGTTGGCCCCTAGGTTCTGCTTAATACTTGTAGACTTAGCAAACTTGGCAGATTTGGCAGTCAACTGACAGGGCCCCAATAGAGCGCAAGTCACCATCCACCTCAGCCTCTGCGGACATCTGCTTCCCAATGGCATCCTCATCCTAGCTAGGTATTACTACCAGTTGACTTGAGGGAAATTGCAGTGGCTATGTGCCCCCTCTGTCAGAGGGTGCTAACGACAAACTTCTTTAAACACAAAGAATTTCATTAATAATGGCACCCACTGTCTTCTTGATATAGCTGTCAAGAATACTGATGATCCCTCCCTGATACAGTCCTGTTTACGCTTGACCATCCTGGCCTTTCCCATATTATTTCAATGTGTGAATATCAAATAATAAGGGGGAACACAAATCACATGCTGTAGAAATCATCTGGGTACAAAGACAGGATGAACAGTATGTATTATTCTGATGTTATGGTTTTCCTCCTATGTTATCTCCTATGTTATCTTGTCCCTATCGGCTCAGCCCGTGTGAGTGTTCTGAGTGGAATGTTGGTGTGTGGGCTATGAGTGGAATTCCTGTGTGACTGGATGAGTGATGACAGTTGGTGAGAGGGGCTTATCAGCTAGCAGGCTGCTCTTTGTGGGGCTGTTGATATGAGCTTACAGGCTTCCCCACAGGACTTATATACCTGTTTATAAGGACTTACTGAATATTTATACTGCCTGTTTACTTATATGAATAAACCTACTTGGTTTAAAACTTACCAGCGAGCCATCATTACTACATTACTTTTGGCAACGAGTTGGAGACTTCCCCACACTCTTTAGTTGGTACAAGCGGACTTCAAAGTCATTAAGATTCCTTCTACAACATGTTGGGAAGAAGCTACAACAGGGAGAAGATGTCAGGCACTGACAACAGGAACAGGAAGCAGCAGGAATGTGGCACAAGAAGAAACACAGAAACGTAAGGAGCCACAAAGGGAACACGAACAGCGCGACAAGCAGCCAAACCAGTGCCCATTTACATCGGACAGCCTAGTCCAAACGTACTGTGTTGTGTTCACCTGGCACATATTGACAGTATGTGCACTATCAAGAGAAGTAAGCATCATCTTTTTACTTGTATATGGCTCACTTGGCTCAAATGAACATTGCGCAAGGACATTTGTTTGGTGTGTTTTGTGTTATGCTGCGCCAACTCAAGCTTGCTGTTCTATGTGTTTGTGTGTACAACCAAAGGTCCTGTGCCATCAAGGTAATCTTTCTCTTTCAAAATGATGTGTACACAATGTTTGGAAGTAGCACTTTTCATGACCTTCATGACCATCTGTCTTGTGCATGGTCTGTCTATTTAAAGATGTGGGCGCTACTGTGAAGGGGCCTGAAAAGCGATTTTTGGGAGGAGCCTGTTTAATGGATGTTACATATCTGCACTGGAGCACTGAGTCCCTCACAGAAACGGTTGCCTAAAATTTACCTAGCTCTAGGCAGCTGTGAACATTTTGTACTTCGTTGCTTCAAATGAAGTTTGCAGCGCGTGGAGTCCGTTTTGAAAAAGATTGTGTTCCTGGACATCCACTCTAATGTACAGAGGTATTGAGTACTTTGACCAAGCATGGTGAATTGGCGTTGGAGCATTGGATTGACTTTAGGAGGTGAGCCGTTTTTGTCTATTATTATTGCCATTTTTTGAGCCCACTTGAGCCAGCGCCAGTTCAACCGCTTCACACATATTCAAAAGACTGGCGCGTGTCACAAACAACGCACACAGCTACCTACATACTGAGGATGCACTTATTGCTCGAGGCGTCTTCAGTGATGATGCTGTGAGGCTGGGCGCTGCTGTAAGGACGTTGTGCTGCACAGGGTTGCAGGGAGCAACCCAGCGCAAAGTGATCTGCGTGCGGCCATATTAGGGTTGGGGATCACTTTACTTATTGCATGTGTTGAGCATTCGACTTTGCCAACCACGTCTCTGTCAGTTGTAGTATTTTCGATAAAGTTAATTAAAGTGTTCAAGCCGACAGGAACAACGTCGTGGGAGGATGTTCTACATGACGTCTCTTCTTGCTTGTCTCTCTCAGAAGGTACTTTTTTATGGAGTACTTGAGGACTTTTGGAATCCTTGGTTTGTCAAGCTTGATCGGACACTCTGCAGCATATAGAAGGTACATTTTAAAAACATGGGTCAACTTTGGACTTTTGTGCATTCACACACACGTTTTTTTTACTCTTCTTCCTCACGGAGATGTCCTCAAGTGTCTTTCTCAATCATTACTCATTTTCATTTTTCAAGTGCTTTGTTGAGGTGCTATATTTAGGGGTCATGCCGTTTTTCACTATTGCCATTTGTGTTTTTTTTACTAGAGTATCACTGGTATTGTGGGGTGCACAACTGGGAGTGTACCCATTGCTCGGGTGAGGTGTCACTCACCTGTGTGATTTGCATCACAGTCTCTAATGGCATTTAATTGGTTATTGTTTTTACATGTCTTTGTTATGCTTCACCTTAGTTTGGTTGACCATGAATTTGTGCAAGTGATGGTGTTTGTTTTCAATATTACAGGAGGGTTAGCATCTCTATTTACATTATGTTTAACCCTTATGCAGGGTTGCTTTGTATGGGTTTTTTTCCAATTATATTAGGTTATGGGCCATTTACTCTAAACATGTTGCAAGGAGACACTTTCCTTGCGTGCATAAGTCACCCTGTGCTGCACCTTATTTTTTTGTTGCAGGAGTGTGTCCCATGTGTGCGTAAGAATCCTTGTGCCACACTTTTTTTATGTTGCAGGGTTCTGTCCTTGTGTGCCTCCTCATGTAAGAAGACTGTATGACAGTCTGTTATTTGACTTATGATTTAAGAACTTTATGCTAATTGTTAGGTTTGACAGCCTTGGGGTGGTCCTCCCACAAAGTTTTGCCTTTCTCCCCAGTTCTTCTGACCTTTTTGCTCTCCTTGTGACTCTGAGCACGTAATCACTTCTAACCAACGCTAAGATGCACATACTCTCTCTTCAAAACAGGGTACCATTGGCCCAACTTCAATTGTCATATCAATAACTAGCAAAGTGGACTACATGTGCCCAGGGCCTGTAAATTAAATGCAACTAGTAAGCTTACAGCACTTATTGTGCCACCACTTAAGCAGCCCTCCAACCATGGCTCAGGTACCCACTGCAGATACTGTGTATGCAGTTTACACTGCCGTTTCATCCTGGCAAGATAAACCCCTTGCCAGGCCCAAACCTTCCCTTTTTAAACCTGTAAATCACCCCTAAGGTAGGCCTTGAACAACCCAGAGGGCAGGGTGAAACACATTAAAAAGGCAGGATATTTACTTTTATGTTTATATTTGTCCTGGTAGTCTCCCTTACAATAACATTTGGATTACCATATTCCAATTAAAACATGTGATTCCCAATTGTGAAGAGATGGACTTTTCAAGCTTGGTGTCTCTGGAAT
This sequence comes from Lissotriton vulgaris, assembly GCF_964263255.1. NCBI lineage: Eukaryota > Metazoa > Chordata > Amphibia > Caudata > Salamandridae > Lissotriton > Lissotriton vulgaris. The sequence goes on from NC_141687.1 coordinate 1,123,316,793, forward strand.
CACACTTTAAAATCCAACCTTATGGTGGTCAGATTTTTAATTGGAATTCTGAAAATGCCATTTACAGAAAGTTGGACTTGTATTACTTCAGCCATTTGGTGTCTGTGGCCTGTCTCTGCTCATATGTCTGAGGTGGGTGACAGTTGGGCTTTGTGTATTCCCCTAGCCAGGCACACACAATGGGAGTTCAGGTGTGTCTTGATGAGCCGTCCTGGCAGAATGGGCGGGAGCAGCTGGACCCAGCTTCACTTACACCTCAATAGGCATAGCTGCCAAGGTTTCAGATTGCTTTCGTCTGACATTTTCATAATTTCAGTGTAAATATGAGTGATATTCAAAAAATATGAGTGACACTTTCTCGCAAGCAAAATCAAGTGATAAAGACAAGAAAAGCATATAAACATGAATAATTACACATGTTTGACTAACGAAAAACTAAAACTGCTCCAAAGCACAAGGCAGTTGTATCTCATTTTTCAGACACCCAGCCGAAAAACGTGTTATTGGCTGGGTGTCAGCAACATGAGTTACAACTGCCCAGAAAGTTTGTCATTAACAAAAGCAATAAAAATGCTCCAAGAAACAGTTTGTTGCAGGAGCCCATCATTTCACTTTGACGATGATGAGTGAAATGTGCTGATGGTAATACAGCATTTTGGGGTTTGTATGACACAGGGAAGCTGGTTGGCACAGGTTAAGAAAGTAACCACTTTTACAGGAAGGAATTGCGACACGTAGGCAGTGTGCAACGGTATTCATGTCCCTTGCATCTAACCTGAATACATGATGAACACAACAGATCTATTAAAAAAAACGTAACCAGAGAACTTCAAACAATTTTTTTTACTAAAAAAAGACATTTCTGACCTCTTCCTTACTGCTACATTCAAGCTTCCACGTGCTTTTCTGTGAGATGTGCAGTGCTTTGCCAAGTCTCTGCTGTGTATAAAAGCTCTCTTTCTAGGTGACGGCTCGACTGCTGTGCCCTGAGCTCTAAGAGCAGGGGCCTAGCAGAAGAAAGGGAGAGTTGCTCCTCGATAAGGCTTCTAGCTGCAGTTTGGTTTGTCTTTATAGCTGTAGGCCTCACGTCTGACGATGCGAGCAGGACTCGCTATCGGAATTTTGAGTGTTAAGGGGAGTTGTTGGCACAAAACATGTGCATTACAACGTGCTCTGCTTTTCGCGTCTGGGTGCTGCATGCTTTGTCATTTCAAGGCGCAAGCACCAGAGGTCCGCGTCACTGCTGGCAGACTCCCTGCGCCGATCATGCCAGTCATGCAGCGCCCCGGCCAGGCGGGCCATCATGCTATCACTGACAGTAGTGTGCGACTAATTCCTCGGGCTTCCCAGAATGCCGCTGAGTGGTGTACAATAATTATTAGTCTATGTGCAGCCAGCAGCAGCTGAGGCAGCACACTGGAATCATGTCTATTGGCATGTCTGTACTACGAATCCACCGCTGCTTCTTCTCTGGCGACCTCACTTGCTACAGGACCGCGTGAGGTCACATCCGGATTTGTGGGCAGGGCCCGCCCCGGGTGTTTAATCGGCAGAGTGTGGGCTGGAAGACAGCCTGGCTCGCTGCACCGCAGTGGCCCAGGAATTAATTAATTAATGCAGCCAGGCTGGCAGGTGGCTGAGGCCTCAAATGCAACATTGTAGCACTGCAGCCAGCACTTTCAGTGACTCACTGAGCTGAGGAGCACAAGAATTTAATTTAACTGTTTATGAGCCACACTGCCGGAGCTGTTGGCAGCGCATCCGGAGCAGCAGAGCCGGCGTGCTAGCACCAGCACCAGCACTGTAGCCAGTTTCAGTGGCATTAAAAATGCGTGACAAAGCATTTCAGTGCGGTGTTGCGGAACATCACATTGAAATGCGTTAGTGTCACACGTGATGTGTGATACTTGGCAGGACTGAATAGGCTGTGTCCTGTCTCCAAACAAAGGGCTGCATACTTCCCTGTAGTAAGTCTGGAGGCGGGGGGGGGGAAATAGAGAACATCTGTGCACTTCAAAAGCATGTCTTTGAAGTCACCCTCACTTAAAAGGCACAACTGGGTATAAGTATTGGACCTCAGACACCTCCACCTCAGCACACCTCTGAACATGTGAAGACTCTGGCAGGAAGAAGGACTGCTGCGCTCCCGAAGGACTGCCACTCTGATGGGATGCTGCTTTGCTGGACTCCTGCCTTAATGTGCTTCCCTGCTGTTCCCCTGCGAGGGTGAGGAGAACTGGACCTGCATCACTTGAACCCAGAGTGACTCCAAGGGCTAGGTGGCTGGCCTCCTGACCAGAAGTCTCAGGGACATAAAATATTTCCAACCGCCGTGATTCTGCACCTGGAGTCCGCTATCTGTGAGCTTGCCCTGCCAGGTGGTGCCACCCTAGACCCTAGTCCTTGACCCTTGGAAGTGGGACTAAGTGGGCCTAAGGTGTTTGCTCTGAGTTAGGTGTTTGGTCTGACGAAATGAAGCATCACCACTGCTGCTAAGATCAGAACTTGTGCATTGCCTCAGTTGAATGGATTGGAACAGGCACATCACTCCTGTTGCATGGATCAGCACTAATGCATTGCTGCCATTGCATTGACCAGAATTACTGCATAGCCTCTGCTGCATGGATCGGACCCGACGCATCGCCTTTGGAATCTCCACTGCGCAACGCTCTTCCCGGCACATAGTTCCGGTCGGCGGCTGCCTCAATGATGAGGCTGAACCTCAGTATAGCAGCTCACTACTCATGGGAGTAGATGCATCATTACTGCTACACGGATCAGGTCCTGCACATTGCCGCCACCACAAGGATAGACACTGATGCATTGCATTGGCTACACTACACATCAGGACCTGCACATTGCTGCCACCACATGGATAGACACTGATGCATCGCATTGGCTGCACTACACATTCTTTCCTTCAACACAACCAGGATCAAGGTTATTTTGTTCAGCAGTGCTCACTTGATCCCTGTATCTTGCCCACACCCACTTTTGATTTTGTCCTGATTTGGTGAAACCAGATGTCCCAAATAAGTGCTTCTTGCTTCTGAGCACTATTTTACAGTTCATTCTTTACAAATTCATATTCCAAGTTCTGCTTATTTGATTTATGTTTTTGGTATTTTATTTATTAAATTAAGCTCTAATTTCTAACCTGGTGTGGAATATTTGTATGTGGTATTTTCATTGGTTTACTGTTTGAACAGTTGCACAAATATGTTACACTTTGACTCTAAGTTAAGCCTGACTGCTCTGTGCCAAGCTAACAGATGTTGAGCACAAGTCAATTTAGGGGCTGTCTGCTTCTTCCCATGACTAGGATTGTGGTTGCTGCTTGACTAGTATTCGTACCCCAGTCAACCTACAACCCAATTTTTAACTCTAATTCCCTATGTTATGATCTCTTGCAATTGGCTTTATTTTATGCATTATTGATGCTGATTTGAATCCAACTAGCTACTTTTTGCTTTCTGCAATGATTCAAAATTTTGAATAAACCTTCATGGTTTTGACTTGGAATTTTGTCCTACCAAGGTTTCCTTTGTTAGCACTAGGGACCCTGTCCTTTGGGACTTATATGACCTTAATCTTGCCTATCAGCCCTTTGAATGTATTGGTGCAAAGCGCCGTCAAAAACAAGTGGGAGGCTGGCAAAAATAATGCTAAATTCGCAGAGTATTAGATTAATGCTGAATTTTCAAAATGGTGAACAAGAACATGACTTGACAAAGAATTAATTGAAAACAAAGGGAAAATGGATGCATATCAGACACATATTTATTTCACAAATTGATAGGTGAGCACATAGCAATAAAGGGGGACATCGGCGGACAATGAGAAATTGGTGGCCTGCGCTGGAGAAGACAGAATTTTAAAAAATCTATTAAGATAAAGCATAAAGCCGCAGAAACATGGAAACTGACAAAATAATTATTGCGACAAACTCTGAATGCTCCAAACACAAACAGCTCAAGACAACAATTACTCCAGTTAAAGACCTTTAAAAGTTCTAGAAGAGGCTGAAAATACAAATTGATCACCATCTGTCTCTCTCTGTCTCTCTCTCGCACACACATACACACACACCACACACACACATATGTGCACAACCACAATTAAAATGGAATACAAGCTCATGGTGTAGAAGGTATCTGAGAAGAAAGGAACATGTCTGGCTGCTTAGGGCATACTAAAACTTCACATTAGAAAAATACCGCAATCAAACCCAATGGTAAGGTATTTGAGTATTTGTCCATTTCTGTGAACAAAGTAAGGCAATGTCGCAAGATCTGCCAAATCTCTTTGTTCCCTTTTGTGAAATAAATAACTCAATTAATTTATATTGCAGTTTTTTTTAAGTTTTACATGTGAAATCTACTTTGATGTTAAACTCATGAACAATATACGTTGTATGATGTTTGAAGGCTTTGAATCAATACTGGGCACTTGGAATTTATTCTTGAAGGCGATAGGATGCTGACTGCTGACGCACCTGTGCAAATTTTGAAATACTTCAAAGAAACTGAGATGTGTCATGCACATCATGAGTAAAAACCAATTGGTGTGTTTAAATTAGGACGCGTTAAGGACCTAAGTGCTGCAACAATTGTACAATGCTTTAACTGCTGTCACAAAGAATTCGAAATTTTACCTCTGGAGTTTGCAACTGGATTTATGCAAAGTTTGGAAATGGAATGCACAGAGAGGAAGAGACTGATTAATACATGTCTAACCCCTGCTAAGTGAAATAGTTTCCTTAGTGGAAAGCGTAACATTTGGGTTTCCCGTAGGTTGGTGAATGTGAGGGTCTCAGGGCGAGGCACGTGCTGTGGTGGGGGCTATCTAGTACTTTACTTTTCCTAGGTGCTGTGCACTCGGTTGATGCCCCGTTCGGTGTCATATGGCATGACTAAGATCACACTGACATTAGGAGGCATGGTTTCGGGCCCAAGTGGGGCATCTTACTCACTGGCCAATCTGTCCCGGAAGTAGACAGACCACAGCAAAAGCACGAAAAGCTGATTTCTGTGTGAGTGCCCTTGATCGTGACATTGATGCAATGGTTTAAGTTGATATATTTACATGGTTTCTATAGCTCAAAGCAGCAGCCAGTGGCATGCAGTCAGTGGCATTGGGGCGCTGTGCAGAAAATGCTTGAAATTGTGCAATGTACGCCACAATGTGGGATTAATATGCTGTGGCAGAAATCATGGTATTGTTGATTGCTGCAGAGTAGAGAGGACAAAACCTGCCACAGCCGGGGATTCAACAACAAAGGTAGATTCACACCTGTGCAAGTGATGTCCTGTCGAGCTAAGGACATAGATATGCAACTGAGTAAACGCAATTAGTGCTTAATTTGAGCTGGTAATTGTCAACACCGGTGCTTATGACAGCTGCCACATGGTGGCGCTGACTGTTTGTGAAATCTAAGAGAAGCAGAGCAACAGTTGTTTATTAATTCAATATGCATTAAAAACAACTGATATCTGCCTCCCAAGCCTTACTTATAGATTTGTAGGCCGCAACAGTCTGAGTTAGCACACTTGTGAGTGTGATGGTTAGTAGTTGTGTAGGTACTGTCGGCAGCGTGGGCACTGGCAATGGACGTGGAAACTACGGTGGTTTCCTGACGAGGGCCCTGGCACTTTTCCCCCCACACAAATTAAGCACCGCACAATGTACTGTTATAGAAATAAGTAAGACTTTGGGCCATATGTATCATAGTTCCGTTTTGCGATTCCTAAATAGCGATTTTTAAGGAATCGCTATTTAGGAATCGCAAAATGGTATGTATGAAGAAAATCGCTTTTTATTAGCGAGTCCTTAAGCTTCCTTAATTGCGAATTCGCATTTTGCGAATTCACAATTTGCTAATCGCAATTTGAGAATTTTTGCAAGGGTGCAGGGGTGTCTCTAGGACACCCTGCTGCACCCCTGTAAATTACATGTGTGTGCATATGGCGCACATACATGCCCATTGGGCATGTATGTGCGTCATATGTCACCCTCAAAAATGCACAATTGTGCATATTTACAAGAAATCGCAAATTACCACCAACTACAAGTTGGTGGTAATTTGCGATTCCTTAACCAAAATTTGCTAGCCAAAAATGCTACATACATAGCATTTAAGGAATCGGAAAATTGCGATTCCCTAAATGCTATGGCAAAATAAGGAATCGCACAAGTTTGCAATTCCTTATTTTGGGAATGTTTCATACATCCAAAAACATGCAAAACGGCCGCTTGCGAATTTCGGCCTTTGCGATTCAAAAACGGCTTGATACATATGGCCCTTTGTGTTTCAGTAGCTGTGGTGTAAGAACGTTTTTAAGTTCAGAATTAAAGAGGGTAGTCGTAGGTGATTCTTGAATGAGAGAATGTTCTGGAGTTTAGGTGCAGCTCCGGAGAAATGCATTTTTTGACGACTTGGATTTCATCAATCAGTTTCTTCTGGGCAAATGCCAGCTGATCCATCGTGAGCATTCAGTGTCTAGCACAATTCTCCCACGATGACCTCTCTGAGGGGAAGGTGGGCCGGCACAGAGACCTTTGAAGATGGAGCCCTATTTAGAGCTGTGCTCGCTTCCGGACGCCTGCTAATGAGATTCCGTGCTCGAGCTGCACGGCTTCATTATGCGGCCGCCTCTCTCACTCAGTGACTGAAAACAAAAACAGCGGCGGAGGGGAGCGCTGGGAATATTTTGAAAGACTGTCGAAGGGTTTCTTTTAAAACGCGGCGAGCCTGTAAATCTAATAAACAGCGCAACAGCCCGTTTGTCACCAAGCTAATTTTATTAGAGCAGATCTCGAATGGCTAATTTTCTTCATAGTAATGAGCAAATTAGTGCAGTCTCTGGTATGCTTCAGCTGAGATTTGCGCTGATAGCACAGGGACTGCTGCTGAGATCACACCAGGGGTATGGGGGGGGGGGGGGGGGACGGGACGTGAGCACGCACTCTTGAGTCACAGAAGCAAATAAACAGGTGGGGAGCACAAGGGACCTGTGTGTCTGGAGCACAGGGCACGTGTGTGGGAATCCAGCACAGAACGGATGTGCAGGGTTCAAGATCTGTTTTACTCGCAGAGACTGCACGAACGGCACTTCATTATCGAGAGACTCACAAATTCGAGGAGAGACAGGACTCGGGTAATAAATACAAGGACTTTTGTCAGGAAACCTCAACCCCTGCCCTGCAAAGCCTGTTGGTGGCCATGGCATATTATTTCAATGGTATATCAATTGAATGCACCACGGACAAGCAAGGACAGTGCCCTACCATATTTCACAAATATTTTCAGTTCTCCCACACATTCGATAGGGACAACACTATATTGAAAGTCGGACCAGCTGTTTGTATTGCTTGTTTGCTTTTCAGTAAGAGGCAGCAGTAATCATTTGAGGCGGGGACTGGTATCTCCCCCAAGTGGATGAAGTGTGTGACCAAACTACCTTGTGCTGGGTTGCCCATGGAGTACCTCGGTCTCCCCTGATATATCCCATGTCTTACCTTGGGGGGGTTCACTTCATACATGGTGCACAAAAAGTGCAATTTCAACCAACCTGTATGCCCCCTGCACTGCCTCTGTCATGCGGTGAGAGAAATTGAGTGGCTGGTTGACTGGGGTGTGAATGCTGGTCAAGCAGCAACCATAAACACGTTCAGGGTAAGGCACAAGCAAACCCCAAATGAACCTGTGCCGAACCTTCTGGTAGCTTGACTCAGAGCAGACAAGCTTAACATTGAGGCAATCTGTAGAGCATTTGAGCAACACTTCAAACAGTAAAACAGTGAAACACCACATAAAAAGATTCCCACATCAGGTTAGAAAAATAGAACAAAATGTAATAAATAAAACAAGACCAAAATGAACAAAATCAATAAGACTGTAGTTAAGAATTTTTAAAGAATAAAGAAAAAATAGTGACTAAAAACATAAAGCGCCAACCAGCGATAACTGGTTGCTGTGGACAGGGTCAAAGTCAAACGTTCAGGCCGACCGCGATGGAGTGCAGGTCAGATACAGTCCAAAGTCAGTCCTGTTGAAAGTTTACCTTCTCAAGCTTGTCAGCAAGAGTCCCGTTCTTTGGAGAAGGAGGATTGGAGCAAGGAGAGCGTTGCAGGCGGTGGCAAGCATGGCCCAAAGAGCAGCCTATGCATCGAGGATGGGCTGAGGGGTGCTTTGTGTTGCCGATCCCCCGCCGGTGATTGAAATTGGCTGTGCGAAGAGATGAGCTGGAGGTGTCTTGCTCTGATTTTCAGTGTGAGAGGCATGATCTTGGTGCGAACAGGTCAGTTTGCGGTGGAGAAGAGCCCAAAGCATAATTTAGGAGCCTGTGAGCCACACCAAGATTCAGGACAAGCTCCCTGCAGTTGCGTCCATGAGCTTGTTGGAGACCCTTTTGTATCCTGAGGCTCAGATCAGGAGTCCAGCAGAGTAGCCCTTAGAGTCACTCTGGGGTCCTTGGTTTAAGATAAATGTGAAGGTGTTGTAGACAAATCTAGGGCTCTAGTGTAATTTTCCTGATTCATGCCCTCATATAGGTATAACTCATCATATCCTTATATAGGCATCAGAATCATAACCATATTTAGACACAGCCAATGCAGTCCAAATATGGCATGGCTACTTCCACAGATTCCTAGAAATCACAACGAGTTCTTGGAGAAACCAAACCTCCAGCAGTCCTGGACTTTCCCCTGCTTCTGTATTGATTTGTCCTAGAACTCCTGTAGTCCTAAAAGAACTGCGAGTTCTTAGTGACGTATTATGTCCAACCTTACGTCAAACTCGGCACCTTCCAGGTATAAATATACCAGCATCTGCCATAGCAAAACACACGGTGGTTTGAAGCAGATCGACTAACTACTTTACCGACGCCCTGCTGTAGCGAGTGCCGAAGGAAGCCGACCTTCCAGCTGACGCACTGAGAGAGACGCTGTCTTTTCTCTTGCCGAGAAATCCTGCTCCGGTGTTTCCCAGCTACCCTTGCAGGTTACTGGGAGATCGACTCCTGAGGGGGGGGCAGGGGGGGGGACGGGACGTGAGCACGCACTCTTGAGTCACAGAAGCAAATAAACAGGTGGGGAGCACAAGGGACCTGTGTGTCTGGAGCACAGGGCACGTGTGTGGGAATCCAGCACAGAACGGATGTGCAGGGTTCAAGATCTGTTTTACTCGCAGAGACTGCACGAACGGCACTTCATTATCGAGAGACTCACAAATTCGAGGAGAGACAGGACTCGGGTAATAAATACAAGGACTTTTGTCAGGAAACCTCAACCCCTGCCCTGCAAAGCCTGTTGGTGGCCATGGCATATTATTTCAATGGTATATCAATTGAATGCACCACGGACAAGCAAGGACAGTGCCCTACCATATTTCACAAATATTTTCAGTTCTCCCACACATTCGATAGGGACAACACTATATTAAAAGTCGGACCAGCTGTTTGTATTGCTTGTATGCTTTTCTGTAAGAGGCAGCAGTAATCATTTGAGGCGGGGACTGGTATCTCCCCCAAGTGGATGAAGTGTGTGACCAAACTACCTTGTGCTGGGTTGCCCATGGAGTACCTCGGTCTCCCCTGATATATCCCATGTCTTACCTTGGGGGGGTTCACTTCATACATGGTGCACAAAAAGGGCAATTTCAACCAACCTGTATGCCCCCTGCACTGCCTCTGTCATGCGGTGAGAGAAATTGAGTGGTTGGTTGACTGGGGTGTGAATGCTGGTCAAGCAGCAACCATAAACACGTTCAGGGTAAGGCACAAGCAAACCCCAAATGAACCTGTGCCGAACCTTCTGGTAGCTTGACTCAGAGCAGACAAGCTTAACATTGAGGCAATCTGTAGAGCATTTGAGCAACACTTCAAACAGTAAAACAATGAAACACCACATAAAAAGATTCCCACATCAGGTTAGAAAAATAGAACAAAATGTAATAAATAAAACAAGACCAAAATGAACAAAATCAATAAGACTGTAGTTAAGAATTTTTAAAGAATAAAGAAAAAATAGTGACTAAAAACATAAAGCGCCAACCAGCGATAACTGGTTGCTGTGGACAGGGTCAAAGTCAAACGTTCAGGCCGACCGCGATGGAGTGCAGGTCAGATACAGTCCAAAGTCAGTCCTGTTGAAAGTTTACCTTCTCAAGCTTGTCAGCAAGAGTCCCGTTCTTTGGAGAAGGAGGATTGGAGCAAGGAGAGCGTTGCAGGCGGTGGCAAGCATGGCCCAAAGAGCAGCCTATGCATCGAGGATGGGCTGAGGGGTGCTTTGTGTTGCCGATCCCCCGCCGGTGATTGAAATTGGCTGTGCGAAGAGAAGAAGCTGGAGGTGTCTTGCTCTGATTTTCAGGGTGAGAGGCATGATCTTGGTGCGAACAGGTCAGTTTGCGGTGGAGAAGAGCCCAAAGCATAATTTAGGAGCCTGTGAGCCACACCAAGATTCAGGACAAGCTCCCTGCAGTTGCGTCCATGAGCTTGTTGGAGACCCTTTTGTATCCTGAGGCTCAGATCAGGAGTCCAGCAGAGTAGCCCTTAGAGTCACTCTGGGGTCCTTGGTTTAAGATAAATGTGAAGGTGTTGTAGACAAATCTAGGGCTCTAGTGTAATTTTCCTGATTCATGCCCTCATATAGGTATAACTCATCATATCCTTATATAGGCATCAGAATCATAACCATATTTAGACACAGCCAATGCAGTCCAAATATGGCATGGCTACTTCCACAGATTCCTAGAAATCACAACAAGTTCTTGGAGAAACCAAACCTCCAGCAGTCCTGGACTTTCCCCTGCTTCTGTATTGATTTGTCCTAGAACTCCTGTAGTCCTAAAAGAACTGCGAGTTCTTAGTGACGTATTATGTCCAACCTTACGTCAAACTCGGCACCTTCCAGGTATAAATATACCAGCATCTGCCATAGCAAAACACACGGTGGTTTGAAGCAGATCGACTAACTACTTTACCGACGCCCTGCTGTAGCGAGTGCCGAAGGAAGCCGACCTTCCAGCTGACGCACTGAGAGAGACGCTGTCTTTTCTCTTGCCGAGAAATCCAGCTCCGGTGTTTCCCAGCTACCCTTGCAGGTTACTGGGCGATCGAGTCCTGAGAGAGAGATACAAGACCTCCTACATTCTATAAACAAGGTACGGAGCTGATTAGACCCTTAGAGAATTCTTGGATAGATTCTTGGCAGAAACTATTTAACTCAAGCTACATCTCACTTACTCCTTCCCATGTACTAGGCTTAGGTTAGGTACACCGGGGTAGGCGTATCTTAGAAGCAGCAGTTGAGTACGTTTAGTCATCTTTTATCATTGTATGTATTATATCCATTTTAAGTATCGTATGGCTTTGAAACCATATAAATGCTTTTACAGTACTGTTTCATAATACTCTTTTTTACTGTACGCACTTTACTTTATGACGAGTATTGCGATTGTAGCAATTCACTTCTCTTGCATGAGAAAGAAGACTGCTCAATAAATAACCTTTTTATTGAAAATGTCTGTCTCTCTATTTCTCTGCACTTCTGGTGAAACTAAGCAGGCACGATTGACTGAGTGAAATAGCCATCTATTGTTTCCGCGACTCTGGAGATACATTCCTTATTCTTGGGGAACAAGGTTGCCATGTTATATGGTTGTCAGAAATTAATCCCTTCTTGTGTATTCGAGAAAGCTTCTAGTGACCTCTGAGCTAGCTGGCATTCACAAATTAAGTCTAACATATTCAATAGAGACCTAGTCGACTTCACTCCTACGTCTAAACTATTGTTTATGTTATTCCAATGCGCAGAGCCTATTGGGAATATAGGAACTACACTACATGGCGCCCAATGTTTGGTAAGGGGATAATTTAACGCTAGATACTAGAATAACTCAGTCGTGCTTTTCACACAGACCCGTTTCCCGTAAAAACTCAAATAGACGTCTGAAGTGGGTGAAAGGTTAATATCCGCCAAAACTTAGTAGGAGGAGAATCCTATGTATTAGTTTTTGGTTTAGTCAACGTTGAAGGATACAGTGTTCCAAAATATTGTGCACCTAATCTTTGTTTCCTTGAAACATGCTCTGAAAACTTTCAGTCAGTAAAATGACGGAGAGTGACGACGAAAGGGAGAGAGCTAGAATATCAGCTCAAGCAGTCTTAAATGACACAGCTCTCCAACAAAATGACCCGGGTGCTATATACATCCCGGCAAATATAAGGAAAACCATAACTATAAAACTTATAGAAAATGGGGTATCATCGAGAGGTGGTAAAGTTATATTTGTGATAGAGGCACGTGAGTATCGGCAGACAGAGGTATTCTATTCATGGGTAACTTTTCCAGCAGCAAATGCTGTGACACACGAGTTCCACTACTACAAAACAGAGGAACATTAAAAAGTTCTATGAAGTGAGAACGATCTCAATGTACAGAATCTGATAGCATATTATTTGTTTTCAGGAGAATATTTGACAGTGGCAACCATCCAGTGCCCAGTACATAGGAGAGACTAATTATACAGTCTTGAAAAAGATGGCAGTGCATCAATAAATAGCCATCGAAACGCGTTGACGCAGTAAATACACAATCAAGAGAACCAATCTAACCTGGAAGTTCAGAAATAACGGACCTAGGTGTAGATTTTGAGAATATTAGGTTCTCAAATGTGTAACTTTTATGACTAAATTTGATGTCTTTTGTTTGTCTCTCCCTTAATGGGATTTTTTCTTGTTTATAACCCAGTGCAAAAATGTTTCTATTGCGCTTTTTAATCATTTGAGTGTATAATATTGTGTCAATGAATTGTTTTTTAATGCTGTATTGTAACAACGTTATATTGCTGATGTGTTCTGTGATTATGAAAAATTGTTTTTATATTATCTAATAATTGTGTATTCAAGTAAAGACTTTTTAAGAATAAAAAAAATTCAAATTTAAAAAAAACTTGATGTGTGGATAGATTGCAACATATATAGTTCACTACTCATATAAAAACACATGTGAATGTGTATGAGAATATTAGCGTGTTAGCCAAGGGAAGATCTCTTTTCTACTGTTTGAAGTACTCCAATCCCCTGGTACATTATTATTATTATTATTATTATGTTTCTTATATAGCGCCTGAATCGACCGCTGAAGGGGTATCTCTGCGCTTGCCTTGGGAACCCGTCCTGGCTTTTCCCTGTGAGATAGCCCCTACAGGGCATCCCCAAGGTGAAAGCCATGCATCCCGCCGCGGGGGGGCCGTTGTGGAGATTAAGCAAGCTTAATGCCCAGAGTTGCAGAGTGTGAACCCATGATTAGGTCAGGCACCGAAGCAAGAATTATCGAGTCCATGGACATTTTGAGCTCAAGACCCTGCCGCGTCGGGAATTGAACCCTGGTCCCGGGTCTGACCTCTGCTTCAGGGTCTGCCTGCTCTAACCAGTGAGCCACACTTCTCACATAAGGGGTCTCTCTCATTAATTTAAGCACGAAAGGTTAATATCCGCTAAAACATAGTAGGAGGAGAATCCTATGTATTAGTTTTTGGTTTAGTCAACGTTGAAGGATACAGTCTTCCAAAATATTGTGCACCTAATCTTTGTTTCCTTGAAACTTGCTCTGCAAACTTTCAGTCAGTAAAATGACGGAGAGTGACGACGAAAGGGAGAGAGCTAGAATAGCAGCTCAAGCAGTCTTAAATGACACAGCTCTCCAACAAAATGACCCGGATGCTATATACATCCCGGCAAATATAAGGAAACCATAACTATAAAACTTATAGAAGATGGGGTATCATCGACAGGTGGTAAAGTTATATTTGTGATAGAGGCACATGAGTATCGGCAGACAGAGGTATTCTATGCATGGATAACTTTTCCAGCAGCAAATGCTGTGACACACGAGTTCCACTACTACAAAACAGAAGAACCTCCAACGGAATACGTTCCTTTCGAGCACGTTGAATTTCCACTAACTTACCAGGATCTTCAGCTCTGGTTTAATGGTGCCCTAAATCATCAAAATCACATTACCAGGCTCGGTCCACTAGGTAGACCAGGAGCTACATGGCCGGTTCTAGCCAGCTATACACCACATCTTGACATTGAAGAAATGTCAGACAGAGAACTTTTAGCTTAACTAAAATAATTAACAAAAGCATATAGACAATTAGTTCAATTGACAATTGACGGTACAACCTGCCGCCAAAAATTAAAGGAAACAGAAATAGCAGACCAGCCTTTTGGACTTGCCAGAATAATTGAAAAGTGCTATGAAGAATTAGGTAGACATAGTTTGGGTGGGAAACCACTAAAACCACAGCTAAAATAAATCTTGAAAAAACGTTTATTAAGAATAATCTCACTATTCCAAAAAAGAAGTGGGAGAGTAATAAAAAAACTCTTCTAGAGAAAAATATTCTCAACCTAGAGGAAGATCTCCTCAACAGAGAGACAAGTGTCCCCGAACGGAGCCCTCTGAAAAGAGATATAACCTCAGAAATATGGATAATTTGAGAAAACCTGACAGATATCAAGATAATGATACACGTCCCTCTCGATCTTTTCAGACTTCCTCTCAGAAATCGGAAAGAAGAGGACGGTCAGAACATAAAGAAGAGTGTGTCAAGTCAAAAGACAAGGAACCTGCTCATCAAAGTAAAAAATCAAAATTTTCAAAAAAGAAGGTAGCTAGCATAAAGATAAAACATGCAGAGGATCCTGAGGACAGAACTCAAGAACCGAGAATAGGCCCAGACAATGCTAGACAGTGCAGCAGAAGCGACCATAGCTCGCAAGATCCTGATGAATCTTCTGGAGACAGTGCACACGACTGCGTACATTCAGGTGGAAACTGCAGACACCCGAGTTAGTGTACCCCATAAATTATATGAAATAACATTACGTATAAAAGGGGCAAAACTAGGAAAATAAGAGGTCTCTTCTGGGAAAGGCTATCTAAAGGCTAATATATCCTTCTAGTTGAGAAAGACTGGCCACCAGAATTTGTTAGGGAGTGCCCACATGGCGAAGAAATGATTATGCCTGCCTTCTCAAATCACATTCCAATTCATAAAAAATACACATATGCTAGAAAATGGGCAGTGGCCCAAGCCCCTGCATTATATAAAAATCATGTAGGATGGGATGAGGAATCCCCTCACCATAAAATCCAGTTAAACAATCAACCTACTGCACAAAGGCAGTATCCTGTTAAGCAAGAAGCTAAAAAACAAGTCAGGGAGATCTTAGATCAACTTGAATATCAGTGGGTGATTGACACATGCACCTCACAAATGAACAATCCTTTGTTTCCTGTCTCCAAACCAGACAATTCATATTGTCTAGTATTGGACTACAGACACTTAAACACTTGTTGCAAAACATTTGCAGTACAAAATTCACACAGTGCAGCACTAATGAATAACATTGTGCGCAAAAAATATAAAACAACATTAGATATTTCAAATGGTTTCTTCTGTCAAAACATTGCACCAGAAAGCAGGTATTTGACCGCTTTCTCCAGTATGGGGGCCCAGAGGCAATTTTGCAGTCTCCCCCAGGGATTCAAGAATAGCCCAGGGTTATTTTCAGCTAGAGTAACCGAGTTACTACAAATGTATGATGATGAGGCATTATCTTATGTTGATGACATTTATCTAACAGACGATGATTTGGACAGGCACTTGGAAAGAGTGAACACCATTGTACTTGGGTTCGCATCAGAAGGGTACAAATTCAACTTTTAAAAATCGCGGATTGCCCACCTCACTGTACTATTTGTAGGATATGAGTTATCAAGTAAAGGCAAAAGCCTGGCAGCCAATTTCTTAGAGAAATGTGCGCTGTTCCAAACTCCAAAAACGCTGAAAAACTTACAATCAATTCTAGGTTTCCTGAATTTTGGAAGAACTTACGTTCTGAATTACGCAGAAATGGTTAAACCTCTCTACGAATTAATTTAACCTGATTTCAAACCAACTAATTGGACACAGAAACACACAGAAATTTTAAGTTCAATACAATCTGACATGTTAGCTAAAACAAAGCTGCAAACACGCATAAACGTACGCAACCTTGTAATCCGAGTCATCCCAGGAAGATGCGGATTCACGTACCTGACCTATAATGAAGGGGAAACAGTACCAATAGCTTACAAATCACACTTGTGCACACAATCTGAAATAAAATTCACTTCTACTGAGAAAATTCTGACAGCAGTTCAAACTGCTGTAGCAAAAGAAAGAACCCTCGCACAGGGTAAACGTATAATAATCGTTACACCTGTACCTGCCCTAGAGGCAGAGACAAGAGCAAGCATTCCAAATGTTAAAGCTTTACATCCGAGATGGATACAATGGGTTAATTTGCTTGCTGCATCAGTCGTAATTTTCGAATTTGATCCTAACTTGAAAACACAAGAATTTCTCCAATACGAGTATGAATGTCCTCTGCTGACCGAAATTCTGCCTCTCGAACATTACGGCTGTATAATATCTACAGACGGATCAGTACAGCCCGCAGTTGGGGCTAAACAAGCTTATAGTGCTGCGTGTGCAATTGTTAAAGGTCGCTGGCACGAAGGTAAATTCAGACCTATGGTCACTAAAACTCAATCACTCAGAGACTGTACAGCTCAGCGAGCTGAACTACAGGCCTTCAAGATGGCGCTTGAGAATACCGATTGTGAATTCCCCACACTAATAGTGTGCGATTCGTATTACTGCGTCCAGTCTTACAATGAATACTGGCAGAACTGGGTACAAAATGGTTTCAAAGATGCGAAAGGTGGCACAATTAAGCATACAAAGCTTTGGGAATAAGTAGTTCTTTTGCGGAAAGAACTACAAAAAACTCACGTGATACATACACTGAGTCATCAACGTGATGGCGTTCACATTGCAGGGAATTCATTGGCTGATGAAGCCGCAAAGGCAGCTTTACACACGGCTTCCGTAGCTACAATAAAGCGTGCTAGGAAAAGAATAGACGGTGAAACGCTGTTAGCAGTAAAAGCCACAATGAAAGGCAACTATGCGGCGTTACCTCTACACTATCCACTCACGAATACATACATAATTGATGCAAACTCCGCTCCTTTTGCTCGAATCCCTGGAGTGGGAGACAGAGTAATTCCAAACAGGAAGCGGAGAGTTTTCTTGATTCAAGAACCACACATGGGAGAGGGTCTAAGACATCAAAAGATCATAGATTCCATACGGGAATTAGACAAAGTGTACTGGTGGCCAGGAATGAGCTTGGACAGCTACGAATTTGCAAGTAACTGCCCAGACTGCAACAGAGATCACAGTAATGAACCGCGCCAGACACTTGACTACAGAGTAGCCAGCCAGATACAGACACCTCTGTTAGACAGCATTAGGCTATGTACCCGCAGGTGTCCCTACAGACAAATTCGGTCCCACAACTATTAGGACGAGATTCATTTGGATGTGGCCCCAGTGCTTGGCTGACGCCAAAACTGTTATTAAAAATCTGCGAGTCTTTATCGGCACATACACAATTGGCACGCTACATTCTGACCAGGGTCCTGCGTTTAGCTCTCGAGCTTACAAAGAGGCCATGGCCAGCTTGGGCGTCGCATTGCGGTATTCTAGTCCCTTCCATCCTGAGGGTAATGCGGTAGTGGAGAGAAAAAACTGTGACATAAAGCAATCTATAACAGCGAGGGTATTAGGTTCGGGTGATGGGTGGGTCAAACATCTAATAAGTGTCCAAAGTAGTCTTAATAATCTGCCAAGACATTCTCTGGGTGGAATCACTCCGTATGAACTTTTGTTTGGTACTAGAATGTTGATCCAAGACCTCGATCATCAGACTTCAGTGGTGGAACAAAAAACCTTTGATATCAAAGATTATTTGGCTGTTTTACAGGACTTAGATGAAACAAGAAGGAGTCTAAGTAACACAAAGCAAAAGCCAACGGCCACTGAAGAAAAAACACCTGTCCCAGCAAGACCTGTCTGGATTCCAAAGATTGGTGATCTGGTCAGAGTAAAGATCGCGGTGAAGAAGGAATTTGGGCCTTCTTACAGAAACAAAGTATCTGTCTTAGCAATCCACGGAAAAAGTTCAGTAGTACTACCGCCCCTTGCTGGTAAAAAGGAGAACAGAGTTGTATCAATCAACCTGGTAAAACCACAACCATGTGGCCAATAATAAGTAGTAGGCCCAGTGGACTCCCAAGATGTAGCAGAAGACCAAACCTTGCTACAATTCAAGAGGTTCAAACTGAGAGACTAATCACATTTGATAAACCTGCAGTGAATAAAGAAGGACTATGCAACAAAGCCATGGAACTAGTGCCTCTTGAAACCCAAATTGCAATAGTTCATCAAGAAACACCTGTCTACAATGATGTAGCCTCTGACTATACTAATATGACAAAGGAAGAAGCAACTACAAAGATTAATAACAATCCTGATGTAATTCCAACAATTGACAGAACTGCCTCTGGCTATTTTATCAATTTCGATGACTTTTCTGAAGATCCTAGTGAACAAGAAGAAAAGCCAACAAACAAAACTTTCAAAGAGAAAATAACAGAACTCTTTCATCAACTTGGAGAAACATATCTGATTTTACCATGGATTGAATTGTGGATTGTGTTAGGTGTACTTTTCCTCCTGCTCTGGCTCATTTTGGTTTTAAGCTTGGGAAGAATGATTGATGGAAAATACAGTACAATGGCCACAGCAAGTCAGAAAATCAACTTGGTTCTAAAGTCTCACAAATCTTCTCACATTGAAAAACGAGAACTATCATCAGTAAACATCACAGCCATTCCTATACCTGGTGGTGTAGCATGGGACGCTACTGATTACGACATCTATGGCCCGGTTGAACTCTTGAAGTATCCACACCAGTTCAAGGTTTCTGTAAGTGACTTTGTCTCACCGAGCACTTTCTCTGATGATTGGGACTTTGAAACTATTAATAACATAATGTCAGATTTAGAAATGTCAGCAAAATTTACAGAACATGATTATTTAGAAGGTTCATCAGATTATGAACAAATGTATTGCTTTAATCATTATGGGCACCACTATTTGCATAAATCTGCGAATCCTAGAAATGTTTTTACTTATATTCAATGGGAACATTGTCCAACGCCCCCAAAAGGCAGCTCAAAAACATTTTATGAGAAATTCCCATACTTCTCAGGGTTTAATACCACAGATCAAGAAATGTTTTATTTCAAAATTATGAATCAGACAGGAATGAAAAACATGTTGACAAATACTAAACTAATTTATTCTGCAAAATTTTATGCACAGTTGTCTACATTTGGTTTTGAATTTTGGAAAGACAACATTGAGACAAAAACGGCCTGGGGTACAAAAGACTGGCAGGTACGAGGTTTCGAATCATTATTCAGAGCCTGCATGATCCCAGAACAAATAATGTTCCTGAATGACACCATTCACCAAACAACCTGTCTTAGCCTAGCCAAGATAAAGGATTTAAACAAAACGTCTATACCAAAGCCCATACCTGATAGTAATAGCACTACAGATGAGGAGATAGACGTATCCCATATTTTACACCAAAACAGAACTAATCCTGATTAGAGAAAATGGTTGATCTGGCCCACAGACACTAATAACTGTCAAGATAGATTCCTGAACGAAACACAGGGGTTCACACAGAACAGGCCAGACCCAAGATATTCCCAGAGACAACATCCAGGGATAATAACAACATACAGTGTAGGAAAACTATGCCTCGAATGGCTACAGAAATCCACACTACCTGAAATTAGGCAACACTTGACCTTACTTAAAGAAGGCGTTGACTTGCGAGATATCTTATTGGGACCTCGCAAACAGCGTCAAAAACGTTTCATACACGCCGGTATATATGCTGCTTACAACGAAGCTTGGAAAGTAAAGCAAATTGAAACTGCTGAAAAAATACGAGAAATTGATCGTATTAATTTGGAAAAAACACTAACTGTATTGGACAATGGGTTAACGACTCTGTCCTCCTGAATGTATTCTTTGGAGAGCATTGTATCATCTGCTATTGATATAATAGAACAGGATATGCTAATGTTACAACACGGCCGGTCCCAATTACGTTCTATTGTACAGTTAGGCTAGACGTTACAAAATCTCCGTTCAGGCTACGTGCCCTGGCTTCTAATCAACACAACGTCATTATTTTCTATCTTTAACCTTACAGATAAACAAATCTCTTTGGAACAAAGAGGAGCAGACTATACGGTGCTGAGCATTGAAAAACTAGAAAGATTACCATTGACAGTTTCCGAAAAGCCTGTAGTTGAATGGATAATACATGGCACCATTACAATACCAATAACGGCATTTCAGTTTCAATATTGTCTAAAGCACATACCAGCGGGCCTGTATGAAAAGTTGGGTAAAGGGTACATCAAGTCAACCTGGAATTTACCTTACACACATAGATGTTGGAGTGGAGGGAAAAAGAGGTATTTCTTAGTGGTAACAATTGTAAAAACTCACTAAGTGGTACACTTCTGTGTCAAGGAATCAACTTGCATGGAGCCTGCGAGGGTTCCTCAAATGACCTTTCTTGCCACCTGCACGTCACCCCAGCCACACAAATAGAGCCTTTTTTTCAGACAACTTTCCAACGGCAGTTATGTTATGTTAAGTGACCACAGCTGTTGTGGCATGTTGCCAGGAACGGCCTATCTCGTTAGTGTTACATCCAGGGTCACTTGCTGTATGCAAGTATTGTATCCAAACAGCAAACCAGACAAGGAGGCAACGATATGGCCTTCATTGAATATCTCTTCTATTCGAATTGACACTTTAAGCAGAATGAAAGCCATTCTTTTACAAAAAACTGTCCCATTGACCTCGTCCAGAGAGACGTATGATCTGCAAGTCGCGAGGACGTCAGCAGAGATACATGCATTATTATGAACAAATTGCCTCGTGCATTTCGTAGAAATGTTAAGTCCAATCTTAAACATGTCTGATACCAGTGGCATCGTACATGTATTTAAGACAATTTTTTCGGGACTATTATCACCATTTGAAGCATTCCTGAGCATCTTCCCGAATTTCGTGCACTCTGTGTTCGGCAGCCTGCCTCTCATCTTGGGACTCGTAGCAGAAATTCTATTTTTGTTCCTTCTGCTCCGATATGGCAAGTCCAGTCACAAGCAATACCCATGTTACCATGGAACAAACGATCCTGGCGAATGCGGTACAGAGATAGGATTACAAAAGTCCTCGGATTGGCTCAGCTAAGAGATCTGAATACCACATTTTTTCTTTCATTCAGACCAATCTAGCGAGATTGCATCCTACCTGTTCTACGATGCCTGCTCTGCAGAGAAGAATGCGTGTTAGACGTCTGTCTCACACTCCCATCAGCAGTACCTATGGATGTCGATACTTTGCTTGGTTCGGTAACGGCTCATGCAACGTGTTGTCCCCAGCGGCTACCAATTCTGATGACGGCATTCGTTGAGACCTCACAGCAACATGCTGGCAGTGAGGTACAAGATGAAAGCAGCACACAGGTACAACATTCCGTGACCATTGCTGATCTAGACAACGATGACGGCAATGTATCTCACATATGCACTATTTCCACATTTTCGGACATGGTCCAACTTTCACCTCCAATGTAGACGAATTCTTTGCCAGCCTATCTGAGTTAATGTTCTCTCCTAACAACGAGAATAACTTTTGAAAACACGAGCACACAGCGTTCCCTGAACTTTGAATTCAGCCTGCAGTTTTGATAAACAGAACTTCCAAAACTTTGGAACTATTTTTTTTTCCCCTCAAACAAAATTATTTTTTCTCATTCTCAAATATTTACTTTTTTGGCACAAAGTAATCTGCTTAAAGTAGAACTATTCTTAGAGAACAAGATTTCTATTTTTAAGGAAAAAAATCTAGAGACAATATTTGAACTCGGCCTCTAGCACATGTACAGTCTTGTATAAATATGTGATGAAATGGTCTCAACCTTGTCTTCTGTATTATTAGCCATTTCATGAATGTAACTTTTCGTGATTAATTCAGTCAGCATTTCAAATGTAAGCTATATGCATTGTTTGAATGATACCACTGCTTAGAAAACTTACAGTACAGTACAATACTATTTATTTTTCGCGTACAAACCATTTAAAATGCATTTTATGTATTTTTGGTTGGGATTGTATACACATGCATAGATATGTTATATTTCCTTTAGTACTAAGTAAAGATGGACATTTAACGTGGAGTGGGTGTTGTAGATGAATCTAGGGCTCTAGTGTAATTTTCCCGATTCATGCCCTTATATAGGTATAACTCATCATATATATAGGCATCAGAATCATAACCATATTTAGACACAGCCAATGCAGTCCAAATATGGCATGGCTACTTCCACAGATTCCTAGAAATCACAACGAGTTCTTGGAGAGACCAAACCTCCAGCAGTCCGGGACTTTCCCCTGCTTCTTTGTCCTAGAACACCTGGAGTCCTAAAAGAACTGCGAGTTCTTAGTGACGTATTATGTCCAACCTTACGTCAAACTCGGCACCTTCCAGGTATAAATATACCAGCATCTGCCCTAGCAAAACACACAGTGGTTTGGAGCAGATCAACTAACTACTTGCCCGACGCCCTGCTGTAGCAAGTGCCGAAGGAAGCCGACACTCCAGCTGATGCACTGAGAGAGACGCTGTCTTCTCTCTTGCCGAGAAATCCAGCTCCGGTGTTTCCCGGCTACCCTTGCGGGTTACTGGGAGATCGAGTCCTGAGAGAGAGATACAAGACCTCCTACATTCTATAAACAAGGTACGGAGCTGATTAGACCCTTAGAGAATTCTTGGATAGATTCTTGGCAGAAACTATTTAACTCAAGCTACATCTCACTTACTCTTTCCCATGTACTAGGCTTAGGTTAGGTACACCGGGGTAGGCGTATCTTGAAAGCACCTGTTGAGTACGTTTAGTCATCTTTTATCATTGTATGTATTTTATCCATTTTAAGTATTGTATGGCTTAGAAACCATATAAATGCTTTTACAGTATTATTTCATAATACTCTTTTACTGCACTTTACTTTATGACAAGTATTGCGATTGTAGCAATTCACTTCTCTTGAATGAGAAAGATAAATTACCTTTTTATTGAACGCGCCTGTCTCTATTTCTCTGCACTTCTGGTGAAACTAAGCATGCACGATTGACTGAGTGAAATAGCCATCTATTGTTTCTGCGACTCTGGAGATACATTCCTTATTCTTGGGGAACAAAGTTATCATGTCATATGATTGTCAGAAACTAATCCCTTCTTGTGTATTCGAGAAAGTTTCTAGTGACCTCTGAACTAGTTGGCATTCACTAATTAAGTCTAACATATTGAATAGAGACCTAGTCGACTTCAGTCCTACGTCTAAACTCTTGTTTATGACATTCCAATGCGCAGAGCCTATTGGGAATATAGGAACTACACTACAAAGGTCCAGTTCTTCTTCCACAGGCAAGACGGCAGCAGGCAACAGGTCAGAACAGGAAGGCAGCAGTTCCTTAAGAGCATTGCAGCAGAGTGGTAATCCCTGTAGCAGCACAGCAGTCCTTCTTCCTGGCACATAGGCGCAGAAGTGTACTGAAAAGTTGAGTCTACGGTCCGCTTTTTATACCCTGGTGCCCTGGTACTGGAAGGTGGGAAAACCTTCTAGACAGTAGCTTTGAAGTTCATGCAATCTGCTGCCTACCCTACTCTGGCTCAAGCTGCTTGCGGCACAAAAGCAGAGCCATTAGGCCATTTATGTGGAGGCAGAGCATGGTCTTTTCAATTATAAGTTGGGATGTGCTCAGTTCCGCACCCCAATCCTGTCAGCAAATGACTCATCCAGGCACACCTAATCCCTCTATTGTATTCCTGTCTAGGAGGAATACACAAAGTCTAACTGTCAGCTAAACCCAGTCATGTGACCCAAGACAGGTTACAGTCAAAAAAGGGCTAAGGGCAGGAAAATACTACTTTTCTAATAGTGGCATTTTCCAAAATTCTAATTAAAAAAACAACTTTACCGTAAATTAGGATTTTAAATCCAATTACAGAGACATCAAACATGAAATTCTTACCTAGCAACACCGATCAGTCAGTCAGCGGTCAAGCAAAAAATAAATTAACTGCAGAATGACTGAGCCGATACCAACAATGTAGGGAGGGGTGGACTGGGCATAGCAGGTAGGAGTGGTAGGCACACTGTATGTGAGAAAGTCTATATGGCTGACCGTCTTAGGCTGGCCAAACAGATATGTGCACTTAGGTTTCTCCAGCCCGGCTGTGCTGCACAGCTGGTTTGACGAAACCTCACATGCTCATAGGCACTGTCTGAGAGGCAAATCACCATATTCAGACCAATCTTGGCACTGCTCTCATGCTATTGGCAGTATAACATAACATATACGGGGATGATCCTTTTGAGGTGTAAAGGGGGTGAGACCAGGAAACTCAAATATAGAAATAAGGAGAGTCAGACGTCGGGAACGTCAAGCTGAGTGAAAGATTCAGGAGTAATTCTCTGATGGCAGTTCCATTAAGGTGAATACGGAGAGAATACTACTGCCCAAAGACAAGAGGCATAAAGTTAATCCCTCTGAGAAGAGGCAGCCATGTTTGAGAAGGACATACTGACCATTTTTAAGAGCAATACTCCATCAAAGCACACACCCAGTCCTGAGGAAAACCTTCATGAAAAACAGCAGGCCCAAAGTGAAGGCCGAAAATTGTCAGCGTATTATAATAGTGGTCAGGAGGCTAATATTGTCATGTAAAGATTAAAGTACACTTGTGAAAAAGAAAAATTAGCAGTGGTAAAGTGTGTAGAATCCTAAAGACAACAAATAAAATCTGCAAAAAAGTGGAGAGTAAAAGGCCAAACATCTGGTGTTGACCCTGTAGAGAGGGCCAGGTCTGTGGCATGTGTGCAACAGAAACATATATGCTGCCATGATCCATATTACAGAAGGGGCCACACAAGAGTCTGATTCCTCTTCAATAATATCAAAGTGCCCTACCATTGATGAATGGCCCCAAACGCCAGTTGTGCTTTTTTCTGTAATAAAGCTCTAGATGTGAGAAACATATAAAAGAAATGTGTGAGTATCCACTCAAAAACATGTGAAGAGATCCTTCAGTGACCAAAATAGGCAGAATCATGTACCAAACATCTTCACCATAGAACAGTGCCAACAAGAACAGCCACATGATCTCATGGAGTGGGTTCCAACCTCAAGTAGAGCCCTTTCGGGCTGGTTCTTCCAAAGCATCTATTGAGAGATCTATTGTACAATTAAAGTGATGCCAAAACAAAATAAGGAAAAGGTGTCTGGCTCAAAGTCTGCCTTCAAAACAACCTTTAAGGGTCATAGTACTTCTATCGTAGAGGGGCCAGATTAAGAAGCTAAGATGAACTTGATCGGAAAGTGACTCCCAGTGGCCATGCACAAATGTGTTAAACTTCAACTACTGCTACTCTTTAACATGTTTGGGATAATTTTTCTAACTTTTTGTTCTTTATGTAGTTTGAAACGTTATTTTTAAAAGCTTCCCCTTACAAAAGGGTTTTGCTGGATGAACCCTAGCAAAGTCCAGTTTTACTACAAGAACATTGCCTCAAACAAGATTTGCACGTAAATCTTGTGCAAAAGTATGTTTTTTGACTGAACATTTGACCCCATATTCAAAGTTGGACAAAGTTCACAAACTTCATAAGTTGTGCACATCTAAAAACATCACTAACAGAATGAAAAAGTCATCCACTTCCAATCTGGATTTTACATGGAACAGCATCTCAACAAGGCTTGTAGATTAATATCATCCGCATTGCCAGACTTATGCAAAGAATAGAAAATAAGCGTGGTTCAATCTCCAAAACATTCCAAATATGTTTACCAAACACTTTGAAGATGCTTTGATGCCCAGGTGAATTTTGCCATTTGAAAGACATTCACAAAGGAAGCTATGAAGCTCTAACACCATTCTACAGTAAGTGGTGCAGGCATCTATATGGAAACAGCAGAGATATGATATGTTGGACATGGCTCTTCTTAGGGTATTTTCCTAAAACATTTTGCTTTTTGATGTCCAGGTTTTTGCTAATTCTCTTTTCATGGCCTTAGGACTCTGGGTGCTCTCCGACTGTAATTCAATTTGATGTGAAACAGTGCGCGCCCTTCCTACACATGTTAAGAAGTGGTGCTAACTTGATTGGTTTAGGTGTTGTACCTGTGAAGGCCCTGTAAAAGGTACACCACATACACAGTACAGGTACAGCACTGGCCAACAGTGGAATGCAGCACTGATTTTGGCACCCACCTGAATAGCCTTTCAAACATGTATCAAGCATGCCATTACAGGCCTGTTGGTGAGCAGTTGCACTTATGCTCAGGTTGGCATTTCGAACTCATGATCCTATCCTGAGTGGGCTTTCCACTACCACTGGAGCACCCCTAGGGTTAGCCTTGAGAGGCAGAGCAAGTGGTAGGCGGAAGGAAGGGCAGGTACACATGGATGTTCCATGCCCAGACAGTGAAGAACACCCATGTAGGTTTTCCCCACTTAAGAGGTTGGTTCTTCCCATGAGACCACACTGTAGTGTTGCTGATTCTCTTTTAGTGGCCTTAGGGCTCTGGGAACTTTCCCACTGTAAATGCAGTGAAACAGTGCGTGCACCCTTTCGACACACGTTAGGAAGTGGTGCTTACATGATGTTTTTAACAGGGACGCTTTCTCTTTTTAAGCATGGGAGCATGGACCCCCTGCCTTTGAGTTGCCACATCACATTAAACTTGTCATTTTAAATTTCATTTATACATACACTAAATTGAAATGCTTTGCCTCGGCTCTCCCCCTCCCCACCATTCCAGAATGTCCTGGCGTTTGTGCTCAGTTTGCTCTCTACTGTCCTGGGACGGTTGTCTTAAAGGGTGTGGCCAATCGTCATTACTGGCAGGGCAGTGCGAGTGGTAGACTTGGTCCTGATCAAGTGTAGTGTGCATGTTGGGATGGACGGGTGACTTGCTCTGTCCATCCTGACGTGCACCTGAAACCTACTGTCCCATACGCTGTATTAGGGAGCCGGGCCACAGGCTGCTGGTCTCCCGTGGATCGTTGAATTCACCTCTCCGCTCTAATCCTGGCACTGGTTTCATACTGTTTGTCATCATAAACAGTATTAGAGCATCCCTTGCAGAGACGTTTGAAGGCGTGGGCAAAGTGGGCTCTGGCCCTGGGGCCCAGCTTTTCAGGGGTCCGCTGATAGAGCCAGCTCTGTGCTGCAGAGAGTCTTACCCTGATAACCTTTGATAGTTCTTAAACAGAGTGCTTTAAATACTGTTTTTCCTTTAAGTTATTTTTATTGTGGGCTGTTAGATCTGGGATCCCAGGTTGGCTGAGGTAGGTACCTTAGGCCAAATAGGGATGCTCATTTCCACGTCAGGGAAAGGAAGGACACCTTCTCAGATAGCACCCGCTCACCCCCATGGTAGCTTGGCATGAGCAGCCAGGCTATCTTCAAGGCAAATGTGTAAAGTATTTGCAACCACGCTCACAGCAAACCAATGGTGACATCACAAATGGACTCCACACGAGTTTCATAAAAACAAGTTTACCTTTATATAAAAAGATATATGATATGACAACACAATATAAATCCAGCATATGTGTATTTGTAATATTCCTCCTGGCCGGTTGTTAGGCCAGCCAGCCCTTGTAAGTTCTGACGATATTAATGAGCAGTTCTAAATGTTCCACTGTAGTCCTAATACAATGTTATGCAGTTAGTAATGCTAGAATCAGGCACTTTGCAATGTAAAAATAATGCAATGTGTAACACACCAATCAGGTACTTCGTTATGCAGAAATAATGCAATGCATAATACACTAATTAGGTAGTTTGTTATGCAGGAATAATACAATGCGTAATACGCTAATCGGGTACTTCGGTATGCAGGAACAATGCAATGCGTCATACGACAATCAAGTAGTTCTTTATGCAGAAATAGTGCCTTGTGTAATACACTAATCAGGTAGTTCATTATGCAGGAATAATGCAATGCGTAATACACCAATCAGGTAGTTCTTTATGCAGAAATGATGCAATGTGTAATATGACAATCGGGTACTTCGTTATGCAGAAATAATGCAATATGTAATACACTCCAGCACCAATCAAGGTGCCTTAGGTGGTCTCTCTGTTACTCCTGCTGACTCGCAGTCAGCCTCTGTCAGCAGTTGCTCCCAATAGGGGTATAGTGTAACATAAAGTGCAGCTCCGCACTCCGGCCCCGGTACTACCACTCCATTGGCAAGTATGGGCCATGTAACAAGCCGAAGCAGAGGCTTACACTGCCAGAATCAGAGAGGCCGAGAGCATCTCCTTCCGAGCCCACACCCAGCCCCCGCCCAAGGCATCGACACACGTTACCAGGGGGGTGCAACCTCACTCTCCTCTCTTTTTCCAGCAACTTGGGCCTCTGATGCAATCTTTGTGAATTCCGGGAAGTGGGATTTGGGCCCTCCATCGACGAGGTTGGCTCGTTGTCCTGCTCTGGCAACGGCGGCTCGGGCTGGCGTCTCAGCTCCTCGGGGGCTGCCGGTCCGGGCCGCAACTGCTACGAAGATCTCAGGCTGCCACAGGGCACACACACACAGCGTAGCTTAGACTCACTTGAGCTTCAGGTGCACGATCAAAGGGCTCTCTTCACAAGGGTCTCAGGCTGCATGAAACACACACACTCAGCGTTGCTGAGACTCATTTGAACTCAGGACGCACAATAACAGGGCAATCCTCACGAAGGTCTCAGGCTGCACAAAGCACATGCACACAGCGCCGCTGAGACTCACTTGGACTCCGGTGCACGATATAAAGACAATCCTCACGAAGGTCTCAGGCTGCACAAAGCACATGCACACAGCATCACTGAGACTCACTTGGACTCCGGTGCACATAATCACAGAACAATTCTCACGATGGGCTCAGGCTGCAAAAAGCACACACAGACAGCGTCGCTGAGACTCGGTTGAGCTCCAGGTGCCCACGATCTCGGGGCACTCCTTACGAGGGTCTCAGGCTGCAAAAAGCACATGCACACAGCGTCGCTGAGACTCTCCTGGAAAATGTTGTGTTCCTGAGTTTCCGCAACAGGGAGCCAGCTCACCTCAGGCACTTGGGTATAGGTTACTTCAGGACACAGCACAGCAAAGTCCTTTCAAGCAGGGGGATACACCACACAGCAAAGTCCCTTTAGCTTCTCCTTGGTTAAAACAGCAAACTGCAGGCCAACCCCAGAACACACAGCAAGGGTCAGTCCTTTCCTTCAGTCTCTTCAGTTGTTTCTTTCTAGGCAGAGTTTACTCTTGACCACAAAGTAGCTTCAGTCTTGTTCAATCTTGATCAATCCATTTCTCCAAAGTTCAGGGGCTTCAGCTCTCATAGTTATACCCCTAAATGTCTTTGAAGTCTTTGTGTTCAGGGGAGCACTGACCCCTGTTCAAACCAGTTCTGGGTGCCTCCCTGCCAATGCACCTTCTTCCTTTTATTAGTGGGGGTCTGGATTCTCAATCACTCAGCATGAGATGGGCCAATTGTTTAATGGCAGCAACCCAGGCCTCTTCGCCTCTAGAGGCTACTCCTCCCCCTACACTCCAAATGCAGGTCAGCCTGTTGCTGTCTCACCTCCTTCCCTGGGTCAAGACATTCCCCAGATCCTATCACTTTCAAATCCAGACACTCAATCCACAACCAGGTAGAGACACACAGAAATGTTAGAGCACAAAAACCCAGCCACTTCTAAAAGAGTGGCATCTAAACACACAATGCAAAAACCACCTTCACAAAAAGATGTGTTATTACATTATGAGCTCAGGCACACTAAACTTCACCTCTCCATGTTAAGCCTTTGAGAAGATAGGCTGGAAAACATATTATACAGCCTTCCCATTCTATCCTATCGGCAAGATGGCCTTTCAACAGTGAAAAACGAAATTGAGATTATTTCACTGATATGGTACAAACCTCAGTACATGTGCTACCGTTCACATGCACTGCACCCTGCCCAGGGGGTACCTTGCACATACCGTAGGGATGTCTGATGTGCATAGAAAGGGAAGGGTAAGGTCTGGCACGTGAGTGCACATGTCAGAACAACATGGCAGTTTAACACACGGGGCACAGGCCCTGCAGTGGCAGACCTGAGTTCTCTCTTTTAAGGCTACTGGTGTGGGTGGCACAATTAGTGCTGCAGGCCCACAAGTAGCATTTGCATTACCAGCCCTGGCACACATAGTGCACTTTACTAGGGACTTTACTAGTAAGGCAAACATACTAATCATGGACAACCAATTACCATTATACTTTATACAGGGAGCACTGGCACGTTGACACTGATCAGCAGTGGCAAAGTGCCCAAAGACCTAAGTTGGCAACACCATGTACAAAAAATGGTCTAGAGGGAAAGCAAAAAGTTTAGGGATCTTTAGCAAAAAGGGGCAAGTCCAACATGGATATGTGAGAGGCTATCACAAACAGTTTGCAGAGAAATGTGTTTATGTTTCATGCAACAACCATACAAAAAAGTCTCTTTTCGATCAAAACAGGACCTCACATATGAGAAATGGGAGTGGGTCACAGAGATTATTTTGCAGTAATATTAGTGAACTGTTGCTGTGTTACAGTATTGAAAACACACAGCATTATCCCTGAATATTAGATGTAAACACATTTCAAATCTGGCCAAATCCGCCTGTCAGTGGCCTTGCCAGAGACAGCAAGAAAGAGCTGAAATTGAATCATAAATTCAAACCTGTTCCCAACAGGGGCCCCCAAAATACGTTTGGCGCTGGGCCCCCAAAATCCTTAAGATGTCACTTGGATTGGTTCTGCAGTTTGGCACATGAGATGCGCAGGGGCAGGATAACTACAGAGCGTGGCCAATCACGGTGTAGCTTTATTTTGATGCTACACAGTCTCTGACAGTCTGCCTGGCGTTATGCTGGTTGACTTCGTGTAGCACGGCTAACGATACTGTGTAAAAGGTATGAAGTTGAGTGTACTGCAGTGAAAGAGCAGCCTGCTTGTTTCTAGGCACTGAGCGATCGTGCATAAGCCAGGTCCAATTAAACATTCATCAGCCCTAAAGTGAGTTTCTGTTATTAAAATATATTATCAGAACAGAGGATTAGTTACAATGCAAATGGTTTTATTGATTTATTCAAATAGATGAAGACACTTTAAATGCATTTTCTCTGCCGTACATTCAGCCATGTGAGTGGCTTCATATGACCGTCAATCATCTCGCTTATCTAGGAAATAGGTTTATTACCTAGAGGAACAGGTTAATTAATGATTAGATAAAGTCCCTCAGGTCCCAGATGTACGCACACACAAACTACTAAAAAGTTGAAGAAAACCGGGATGTTTGTTTAGACATGAGGTCCCATAAAGAGATAACTTAGAATCGTACATTACTGTGTAAACAGGTTAATTTAACAAAATCAAGGTTAATTTTTGGATACACATAAAATGATTAAAGATTTTTAGGCGCAATATTGTTGTCCAGCAGTGGCTTCAAAGCGATGTGCAGGCATGCACAGTATTGTTTTATTTTACCGTGAACTTCACCTGTAGACTGTTCATCTGGGCACTGTGCAGTTTTTTTTCAAGCAGGGTGTGAAAAGGAGAAAGAAGAGTTTGTACTAAAGGCTGGCATAATAGATAAATAAAAAAAGAGCGCCCATTAAGGATAGTGTGAAAAAGCGACTGTGGTGACCTGACGAGAAGGGACCGAGGGCACTAGGACCCTGTGGGTCATGAGGGAGGTGACCAGGTCACCGGACACCACATCCGGTCAGGGGACAGGAAGAGGACAGATTCGACCAGGACAACCACGGGGAAATACGTGTGTGTAACCAGCTGCATGTAACATATAAATAAAGAATCGTGAATGCATCGACCTGTGTCCTGCGAGTGATTGTGCTGCATGATGCCCACATCGTGGACACGACAACTGGCGACGAAGGTTGTGAGATGAGCCGACGTGCATCTCGACGCCATCGGCATCTGAAGAACAAGGTGCCCACCCTGGATGTACAAAAGAAGAAAAGAGAAAAGAAGCGACATCGGAGCCCATCCGACCGCCTCTGACGAATCACCGGCAAAACTGTGGTAAGCGCGAAGGAACGCGCGAAATCTCAAAACAGGCGCGAACTCTCGCGAGAGTCTCGGCAGCCATTTTGGGATCAGGCGGCTGGGCCAATCAGAGACGAGATCGGGGAAGCGGCCATCTTGGGGCCAGGCAAGCGAGATTTCGATCGCGAAATCTCGCGAGAAGAGCGGCGGCCATTTTAAGAAAAGGACAATAGAAAAAGAGCCATAGGAATAAAGAGAGCGGCCATTACAGAGTCAGGCGAAGAAGAGAAAAAGGCAGAAGAACATAAAGAAAAGACAAGGAAAGCCTAGAAAAGGCTAAAACAAAAGTAAAATAATAGAAGAATGAGAAGAAAAAGAGGAAATAAAAGAAGAAAGAGAAAGGAAAATAATAAAAGAGACAAAAAGGAAAAAGGAAACTAGAAAAGGTTAAAACAAAACAAAACAGAAGAAGAAGAAGAACAACAAGGGGAATAAAAGAGACAAAAGAGAAAAGAAGATAAAGCAAATGAACAGAAGAAGAAGAAGAAAAAGGAAATAAAAGAAGAAAGAGCAGATAGAAGAAGAACAAGGGGAATAAAAGAGACAAAAGAGAAAAGAAGATAAAGCAAAAGAACAGAAGAAGAAGAAGAAAAAGGAAATAAAAGAAGAAAGAGCAGATAAAGGAAGAAGGAAAGAATGGCAGATCCAAAGCCCAGCCCACAATACCGTTCAACCTATCGGAGCCACAAACAGGAATAAGGTGGGAAAAGTGGATCAGACGGTTTGAAAGATATGTAGAAGATACAGATGTAGCAGATGGAAAGAAACTAGGATTACTGTTGAACTTAGCAGGGGATGACGTTGAAGAACTCCTGGTGACACTGCCTACTGATGAAACAAAAACATATGAACAACTAAAGAAATGTCTAACAGCCAAATTCGACCCACAACGAAACATTGACTTCGAACGATATACTTTCACCATTGCATGTCAACAAGTCGGTGAAACACTAGACGACTTCGTGACAAGGCTGTTAAAATTGGCGACACATTGTGAGTTTGACAAATTTGATAACGAGCAAGCAATAAGGCTACGGATCATAGAAGGCTGTCGCGACACAGGATTCAGAGCAAGAATACTCAAGGAGCCGACCTCATTGGAGAACATCCTGTCACTAGCGAGAGCAGAGGCGAGAGCAACGGAACATGCCAAGGAAATGGAAAGAGAGAAGAGTGTTGAAATCGAAAACGCACATTTTACGACAAACAGATATCGCACAGACCGATGGAAGAATGACTGGAGGGAACAAAAAGAGAGGAGACGACCTGAAGGAAAATGCTACAAGTGCGGAATGGAATTTCCACACAGAGGTCCATGCCCAGCATTTGGCCAGACGTGCAGAAGGTGTGGTGGAAGAAATCACTACGCCAGTATGTGCCAAGGTGCACAATTCAGAGACGACAAGGGGAGAACAGGAAGACAACAGGAATCAAAAAAAGATATGTCAGGTATGTCGACAACGAAAGGAGAAGTTCATCACGAGGGTCAGGCGAAGAGGAGGAAGAAGAGAAAGTGGAAAGACTATACCACATGTCGGAGAGGCACACCGAGCGGAGCGGGGAAGAAGAAGCAGGAGAAACAACACAGCCCGCAGACAGAAACACCAGAGGAAAGACGGACTATGCAAAGATAAGAGCAGGAGCGCATGAAACAGACTTTGTACTGGACAGTGGTGCAACATGCAACATCATGTGTGTATCGGAGTATGAGAGAATGGAAGTAAAGCCGACACTGAGAGCGTCCCAGGTAAAGGTTTTTACCTGGGGGGCAAGGAAACAAGTAACCAATTTGGGAAAGTTCACAGAGGAACTGAGGTACAAGGACAAAATAAACAAGGAGGACATTCATGTTCTACAAGGCGATGTCCCAGGGCCATGCCTGATGAGCAACAGCACAGCCCAAACGATGGGCCTTATAACGATGACATATAAAAAAGACAACAGACATGCTGAGAGCAAGCAAAGAGAAGACTCAGGGAACAAAGAAAGAGGAAGAGAACGAAAAGGAATCATTGAGGGAACAAATACAACAAAGGGCGGCTGTAGAAAGAAAGGAGCAAGAAGCAAAACGGAGGGCAGAGAACAACGATCAAGACGACGAGAGGCTGGCAAAAAGGGAGCAGAAGGAGGACAACGGAAGAACAGAAACAAGGCTAAGAGGAGAGAGCAATGACAAAGAGAAAGAGCGGCTGACAAACTGAGAGCAGACGGAGGACAACTGAAAAGCAGAAACAAAGATGATGGCAGAAAACGACGACCAAAGGGGTGCAAAGGGATAAAGAAACTACGTAGAAAAGGGTAGGAGACCGAGACTGGGGAGAAGGGTCGACAAGACTGACAGACTCTCTCTCTCTTTCTCTCTCTCCCTCTCTCTCTCTCTCTCTATATATATATATATATATATCTCTCTCTCTCTATCTCTCTCTCTGAAACAGCTTCATGAACATTTGTTTGCAACAAAGGGGGAGATGTGGTGACCTGACGAGTAGGGACCGAGGACACTACGACCCTGTGGGTCATGAGGGAGGTGACCAGGTCACCGGACACCACATCCGGTCAGGGAACAGGAAGAGGACAGATTCGACCAGGACGACCACGGGGAAAGACGTGTGTGTAACCAGCTGCATGTAACATATAAATAAAGAATCGTGAATGCACCGACTTGTGTCCTGCGAGTGATTGTGCTGCATGATGCCCACATCGTGGACACGACAGCGACCATGCAAAAAATGTGGTCACAGAGAAGAAAATACACTGTAAAAGTCCCCGTGGTTAATTAGCACTTAGTCCATTTGGATAATCAGTTTTGTAAGGACTTCCAGTGTATGGAGATAAGAGAACAAAAGTACAAGATCACACAATGCGTCAAAGTGGCGCAGCTAGGATTCACTTTATAAGCATAGCGGAATGTTTTTTTTCTCCAGAGTCCTGAAAACCTCCAGGCAGTAACTTATATTTCTGCTTGTCACTTCATAATATGCTCATCGAGTCAGATCTGTCCTTTTCATCAGATGATTTTGCAAGAACTTTCGAGGCTGCAATATTTTGAATACAAAAAGAAGCTAGGCCTGGTGTGTTTAATTCTCTTAGGCTGTCTGAGGTTGTACGCAATGGTTCTATTATGTATGTATATTTAATTACCCATCAGTAACTTTCATTTTTTTTGTTGCTATCTCTTGCTACGTACATTTCATGGTTGCGCTCTGTTGATTACTAGTCTTGTAAAGCTAGCATCTACAAATATTTAGAAATGTACCAAAGTTTTATTCCATTTTGTGAAAATATGTTCACATGTGGATATGGATTCATTAAGATGAGGCAAATCTCACGGTTATATCCGTTTACTGAACTGGAGTTGCCTATAGCTTCGGTGAGTCTTAAATTGCACTGGAACAGAAATGAATGTGGGTTTGTGGAGTAGTGATGTAAAGCACATCAGCCGCACTTGTAGCGCTTCCAGGCTGCACTACAATGCGCCTCAAAAACAGTAATTACATTGTGGCGATTGGATTCAAGAATTCGCCCACTCTGATTTCAAAAGCTGCACCACAATGCATGCATTATATTAAATAGCTCGCTACTGCAGTTTGACAGTCTCTAATGTAATCTGAGAAATAACATTTATTTCTCGGTCTGTGTGGCAGTGTTTTCCAAGGCCTTACACTGTGACGGTACAAACTGCGTCCTTGGTTTCGATTGATGAAGTCTTTGCACTGTCCTTGCTATGGTGTTGTTGATTTCTCATTACAACAGACCTACCAATACTTAATCAGTTTTATAAACATTTCCGAGGTGCCCCATTAGAATTGACTTTTTAATATATTGCTTTTTAACCAAACTCTACATAAAAAAATATTTTCGCCATATTGCACCATTTTGACCTCTTTATTTTACCATTTTTCTCAGGGGAGAGAGCCCCTTCTAAATGCTTCATCGGCAGTTGGAGTTGCTCACTTCACTCACTTCATCACACTTGTGAACAACTCTTACGCTCACCATATTCAAGAGTTCCCAGCCCCCACTGGTTTTTAAACATGCCTAAGGCCTGCCATTGCAAGCCTGTGTGTGCTTACTTGCACCTATGATGTTTTTAAACATGTGTAAAGCCTGCCATTGCAGGCCTATGTGTGCGCCACTGCAGGCCTGTGTGTGCGCAATTGCATTCATGCTTGTTTGCCTTTTTAAACCACTGGCCAATTCTGAGGGGACCTTTCACTACCCCTAGAGCACTCTTCAGATAAGTTGTGAGAAGTGAAGTGAGTGGTAGGCAAACGGAAGGGCAGGTACACATGTGCACTACCTGTCTAGGTAGTGTAAAATACCCATGTGTGTTTTTACATACGTTAACATGGGTAAATGGTTGAAATTACTTCAAGCTGCAATAGTGGCTTGCAGTGGAGCAGATTCAGCAGATTCATAATGTTTCCTATCATTGGATTCACAATGACAAACCATCTCCTTTGGTAAAGGTGGTTTTGTCATTAATAGCTTAGAAATGCCACTTCTACAAAGAGGGCACTTTTAGGCTCTAAAATTCTTTGTGTGCCATATTGTTTGACTCCAGTGCACACTGGAGGCTGGGGGAGCACATTTGTGCATTCCCCAGCATCAGCTATAAACATTGGGCATGCAAATGGAACAACAGACCTCTGCCATTTGATGGCCTGACTGGATAGAGTGGAGGGGGAGCTTTTGACACTTGGCCTCTGGGAAACCAGATCACGGCCCCACTAAAGATTAGGATCTACATTCCATGGTCTCATGACAGACAGGACTGACATTTAGGGGAGACTTCTGTGGGTCAAAGGGAAACCCTCTGAAACACCCCCAAATTTAAAGGGACACCGCAATATAACTACTGATGCCTAACTTCAGCAGGGTAGAGATATACTTGTGTGGACGTGGGTCCAGACAACCTGGATCTGTGTGGTGCACACTGCCAGAGGAATCTGTTATGCACAAGGGATATTACTGCCATTGGGAGGGACCGTGCACCCTTCCTGAATAGTGTCTGTCTGGGTTGATTACCTGATGCTGTTTGGCACCCTGAAGTGTGCTTTCCAAGGGCTTGTTGGCTTGCCCCATATTCTCTTGTGAAGGTCTCAGGGACATCAAAGACCTCCCGCTAGGGACCCTCAGCATCTCCATGCGACACCTGGAGAGCGGTGCCCTCTTAAGTGCCCATATCATCTTCTGGATTCCCACTGGTGGCACGGTGTGAGAGTGGGAATAAGAATTGTGCCTGGAGACTGGATTGCCTTCCGCAGAGCCCCAAAAGTACGGTTCGCATCTAAGGAGTATGCCCCCTGCATCATGGGGCCCTCAACACACATAAGCATCTTATTGGTGGTGAGCAGATTTGTCGGTTGCAGGATCCAGCATGGCCAGCTTTGTCGATTGTGCTGCATCTCTCTCATGCAACATGCTACTGTATGCTCATTGTGTGCAGTGTCCAATTCAAAGGTTGCAACCTTAGGATTGAGGGTGTTCTCATAGTAGTGCCTTCTTCTACCTTGTGCGGCCCTGCTAAACTTGCACCTGCGTGTGTGATTGGAATTGTCTGGAGCAACCTGTAACAACGTGCACCAAGTGGTATGCCTCATTTCCAGGGATGTATGGAATTTGCAGCTCTTTGTTGTTTGTGACCACGATTGTCTGGTGCGAATCGGATCAATGGCCACACCACGTTCTGCCTCATTTCCAGGGAGGTACTGAGTTTACGACTCATCATTGTGTGGTTTCTGGTATGACTCGTATCAACCAGCTGTTGTGCCTCATTTCCTGGGTGATGCAAAGGAGCAGATTCATGTTCTATTGTGCCTGGGATCACTTTCGGGCAGACGGCAGTCCTTGAATATAGGTGCTGGGCGGGGATGCGCGAGCGTAGAGAGAGGACGCCGCGTGAATATTTCCCACACCGCTCTGACCCAGGAAGTCTTTGTTCTTCCTCGAATTTGTATCTTTGGCTACTGTACTCCACAGTGTGCCGGCACGGGTAATATCCGTGAGTAACTACTTTTTCACTCTTTAATTTTTACATTTTTCCCATTATGTGCCTCACGGGAGGGTGTACCTTAGCGCGTACATACCACCGGAGTGCCATTTAGGTGTGGTCCTGATGAATGCTATGCGATCCCGCTATTTGACAGCAGAAACATGTTGACCAGATATTGTAATTAAGGACACAGGTCTCCTAATAAAGAACCTTTGGTTGTCCGGCTTTCACGCTTTTAACCCTAATATGGGTTGGCCCGCATTAAAGATTTTGTTTGGGTTCCAACCTTGTATTTTTTAACATTGCACTCACATATTTTGCACATCCTTTTGAGTTTAATCACTATTACACTCACCATCAACCCGCTCCCCTGTAACTCAGGCGTTGTAGCATGCTGGGGGGCATTCGGCCTCCCCAGCGGGGACCCGATGATGAAGCATGTCACCAACTAGTGGTGAGTGAGGGTCCTTCTTAACAAGAGGTTACTTCTCTTCCCTGTTGGATGCAGTCATTCTTGTCCACAGGGTTGTTGCCTCCTGATTATTAGGATTGGACATGCCAAATCCTAGTTTTGCCTGAACCAGGTAGGGGTCCTGGAACAAATTGTCACTTCTATTTTGTTTTTGCTTTTCACGTATGTTACGTTTCACATAATCACTCCTTAGTTGTTTCTGATATACTTTATGGGGTACAGGAGTGTTTACTCGAGCCCTATCTCTCTTGTTGATATAAAGAAATGGGATCAATGTATGCCTGACAGGGTGCTTCCTTCTTCTGAGAAACTCCCCTGCTTCATTCCTCCATTCATACATTGTTCCTTCTGTGTCATCAGTGCGGAAGATAAACTGCCCTCCCCTCACCCAGCCCCAACAACTTTGTGTTGGCAGGTAGTATTGCCAAGATCGGGCTTGGGTGGTGAGAGTAATTGACTGGGCTGACGAATGCTCCTGAAAGTATTCAGAAGCAGGTCAAGAGACAGCATGACCCCCGTGTGCTTCTCGTAACTATGCTCATACCAGAAGGCCAATTGTGGGACCCTTTGATTGAATGAGTTTTGCCACCAGTCTGCTTCTGCTCCCCATACCATGGGTGAACTTCCTGATTGGGGGCCAAACCCCCTTTGTCAACTGCCACCTAATAAGCCCTGCTATCTACCTCCATCTCCTTCACTGGGACTCTGACTAAGTGTGACTCCAGCCTCAATCGGCCTCGTATCAGGGGGAGGGTTTTTAATCTCCAACCCATGGGCATAGGATAATTGGGATTAACTGAAAGGTGGGGGAGGGCTTGGGCCACGGGGTCTGCATTTGTATTATCCATTGACCTGCCAGATATCAGTTGCACCACATTACGTTGCTGTGTGCGTGTGTGTGTGTGTGCTTCATACAAATCTCCCGGATACATTGCACTGCACGGTGGTGCTGAGTGAGTGTATGGGAGGGACTGCATGAGGACCGCCTGTTATTATTTACACCACAGGGTGGTGTTGTTTTGCACATTGATTCCTTACCAAAAGAATACTATGTTTGACATTGGTATTTACCTGTGTGGCCTTGACCCACTGTGCTGTTTCAAAGTATTGTAATTATCTGTGTGTGCACATTTTTAATATTGTGATCCATATAACTGTGTGGTATTGAACTGTAATAACTGCCAGGTTGGGCCTAGTTCTGACATCGTTTTGCACTGTATAAGGGTACTGGGGGGTAAAGTGGGATCTTTCCAAAGTGGGAAATACATGATGCTCATGTTGTGTTAATTAATGTGATTGTTGAATGCAAACTTTATTTTCATATACCACATGGGAAGTTTCTTTTGTGACGCTCAGTGTATTTATTGTGTGAGCGTGCTATGTCAATGCTTTACATATTGCCTCTGTGATAAGCCTGGCTACCAAGGGTGAACGCAGGTTATACAGTGAGTGTAATCACCTACCCCTGATGGCAGGGCTCCGCTTCAGCCAACCAGAAATGCCAGTTCCAACATGATAAGAATACACAGCATCTATCTGGAAACAACAGAGATATTCCACTTCGTAGCAGGTGCACTCTACATTTTTTCAAACATTAGTGATTCTGGAACAAATATCTTGCGTAAAGTGCCAAAAGTAGAAAAACGAGCACCAGACCCATGGCAAATAGTTAGGATATCTATTTCACATAAAAGTAGTGTTTATGAAGAAAAGTGGGAAGTAATTTACAAAGCATGTGGCTGTTCTGAAAATCAGGCATGGGTCTGGCCTTTCTAGATTTACAATGAACACCTCTCATCTAGAGACTGGATCCAAATTATTATGATTCTTCCCAGGATTGCAAACATTACATTTAATAAAGTTTAACCTATACAGCTAACCCTTCAGAAACCTAAAATTTGTTTTGTTTTAAGTTCTTTTACATATAGGTTTACACGTTTGATAACTCAAGTCCTGTTTTCCCTGTGAATGCCAATAATTATATTTATAATGGCCTAATATGTTGTATGGCATCTGTGATCACCGATTGCATGAAAGAATAAGCTGTAGGATTTTTAAGGCTTCATATAAATGTTAAATCAAGAACACAGTGTTTTTGTAATGTTATATACCTGCTCTGTCCCTTTGTGTTTATTCTCAATTGGATGGCTTGATCAAGCTGATTGTAATTG
Source organism: Lissotriton vulgaris (assembly GCF_964263255.1). Lineage (NCBI taxonomy): Eukaryota > Metazoa > Chordata > Amphibia > Caudata > Salamandridae > Lissotriton > Lissotriton vulgaris. Next base: position 1,123,357,642 of record NC_141687.1, read on the forward strand.
TTATAATGCTGTTGGAATGACGATGTTAAATGTCTAATACAAGTTTCTTCAGCCGGCTCTATGGGAGTGAGACGGTGTCACAGCACCGGGTGCTGACTTTAGGGAGCGCTGTGTTTGCAGGTTTCTTTTGGTTTTAAAAGCATCTCCAGCCACGTTCCTTGCCTCCAGCAATTTCCAGGCAACAATAAAAATGTCAAGAGAACTCCGGTGATTAATGATCTTCCTGGAAAGAGATTGGAGTTTCATCTAGTTGAGGTTTTGATTGATCATAAAATAGCACAGAGGATGAATATGCCTGCTGCAAAGAACGTGTACCATGCAGATCACAGAGTGCATATAAAGTAAATAGGTCAGTGTGTCACTGGTTTTCTAAGAGACATCCTTTTGTTACTTGCAGTTTATAAGTTAAAATCCAAATATAGAACAGTGAATTATTAACTGTCATCAAAGAACTGCATGGACACTGCAAAGTATAGATTAGAGCATAAATTAATGTTTCAAAAAGGTTTAGTTACTAGGATAGTGGTAGTTTTACTAGGTATTGGCGCCACTGAGGGATGTGCACCTGTCCAAAATTTGGGTACTTAGTTATAATATCTGCACGGTGCTACAAGGAGAAGAGAACCACTTCCCTCTTCTAGTTAGGCAAATGCCACAAGATGCTTGAGACTCCTTAGCCCACGTTTAGTACATTATATTTCAATCATATACATGTGTTTCCATCATATAGTTCACACACAAAATCAAATTCTCAATCCTTTTGTTCAGGGTTGGTTTGTTGTTTTATTTCAGGAGACGTCACAGCCGACACGTGTTTCGTCGATTTGGGGAATGTAACCCCCGACTTTTTCAAGGCTATTCTCCACTGTTTCTGTAGTTATATTTTGAGGTGATAATTCCAACCCTCAGAGGGGTTCTTATGGGGATGATGTAACTGTAGCGGAATCTTCTTCCAAGTATTGACCAAGATGTTGGTTCAATATCGGTAGGCTTATCGTAATTTTCTTGTTCGGGATGTAATACGTCCCTTTTGCTCCGTATGCGTCGCAGTGCTGAATGTTTCAAAAAGGGTTAATTTGGGAATTAATCGATTCTTATTATTAAAGAGAACCCATAACCATGGAGTTATGTTTAAAATGCTTGGTTTTTGCTTTTCCAAACCAAACACTCCTAAGCTACACTGTCTACTAGTATGAATGATTTGCAACTCCTACACCTTGTAGTCCTCTGTCTTATGTAACATTCATTTCATATACACTGATTTACACACCTATGTTCGATTGTATCTGTGTAGTGTGTGTGATGTATAGTTCTCCGACACCCTACACCGGTATGTGTGGCACTTTATAACCAATAAAATGAATCTAAGAGAGAGTGGTTAAGGAGACTTGAGGGACACAGTTAAAGGGTGGTAGTGAGGGAATTTGTGCACCGAGGTACTCATTGGGAGGGCACCAACAAACATTGCCTCACCGGACGCCACAAGCGCTAATGCCGGCCTTTCGTAGCTTAGCCTTCGTCTGGCTTTGTGGGACAGGTTTAGAGTTTGGGGTTAACCAGCCACAGTGCACTCACTTGAGGCCTTGGTCCAACCTATATTAACATATATTTATTTTGTTGTGTTCCAGGTTTTTTATATTATGCAATAATAAAGACATCATTCTTTATTTGAGAAATAATCCTACTGTCTTGTTCCACGTGCGCGGTCTTTCAATGCATTCCAGACTATATCCACACCACTACACTGTACACTTCTAACAGCCAGTGAGAGCCACACTCTCAGGCTGAAGATTTATTCCTTTGTATCTGTCACTCACATTACTCATGCACGCCATTGCTCCTGCATCATCATCGCTCTCCTGTCATTCCATCAGACCCACACCTCTGTCTGTCACACAAGCTGACAGATTTTCAGCCAACAATGCCAGCCACACTCAACCTCACACGCTGGCAAACAGCGCCTCGAACACCTACATAATTTCCTACTGCTACTCACAGAGATAGTACTGTTCTAACAGGGCAGCAGTGCGAATCCTCACGATTGATAGATGGTGTAATATGTGTGATCCTGTGTAAAAAGTGATCATGACATTGCAACATTTTGCATAAAACATGAATGAGGGTCATTTGGGTGTGTTGGAGGGGAAGGTACAGCTGACAGAGAGCACTGGTGGGATTCTACATTGCAGTAGCCCCTCATCTGTGGTCCATAGGAACTTTGTGGGAAGGCAGATCCATTGCACATCAGACCTCAATTAATTCCTATGCCAATCTCTCTCTTTCTCTCTGTCTCTCTCTCGCTCACCCTTCCGCCTAATTCTCACTCACGTGAAGTAATGCGGCCCGAGTATGAAAACACGCATATGGTGCGCTCTTGCAAATGACTACATGAGAGGATGCTCGTGTTCCACTGCCTTGGGTCATGACCTCAAGGCTATTAATTTACTTCTGTACCTACATCACAGTCTCAGCTATTCTGACCGGATGAGAAATTCCAATTCAAAACACCCCTCTATGGGTTAACATGATGATTGAACTCACAAACAGCCTAAACATAACGTTCCTCCTTTACCAACAAATGAAAATAAACAAAAGAAAAAACACCCTCAGCATGAGAGAGAGAGAGAGAGAGAGAGAGAGAGAGAGAGAGAGAGAGAGAGAGAGAGAGAGAGAGAGAAACCAACACCCATAATTCAGTATGGTAAAAAGTCATTCAAACAAGAGGATCTTGCCAGATGGGGTGGAAGTTGATACCTCTCCATTCCTTGTCGACTGGCATCTCTACCTTGCTCATCATGCACAACAGCAGTTGGAAATGGGCCATAATCCACTGGCACAGTTGGCAGACAACCTCCCTCAGCTCCAGACAGTGAGGGTACCTCCCCGGATGATTCATGTGAAACAGAAATCTCACCTGGAACTAGCTTTTCATCCACGGGAATTGACACCCTGTCCAAGATATCTACATCTTCTCCAGATCCACTTGCAGGGGTTTGAAAACTTTTGAAGAATGAGACATTCCTTGTTATAGTTTCTTCTGCTCTCTGAGCAGTAATCAGTTGGCCTTTCACTGTTCACACCCTCCAGGGGTGGGGTACAAACAGTGGGGGTACAAACAGTGGTATGAACTTTCCTCAGGAATGTCTATTTTTTACCAGCTCCAGCTCACGCACTGGAATTGAACTTTGCTTGGCTCTACGAGTTGGGGACATGTGGTCATTTCGTGTTCTTCGATTCTGTAAATTCTCGACAACCAGTTGGTGCCCAGCTGACAGCTTTTCCACAGAAGGAAGGACATCATCCACTGGCCAATTCATACATATAGAACTTGGTCTGATGTGATTCTTCGTATGAGGAGTTAGATGATACTCTCGTAGAAAGGCATGCTGAGCACAGTCCATATTCTATCCATTGGTCAACGTAATTCTGAGCACCTTATTGAGGGTGTTTATGAAGCGTACTGACTCTCCATTTGCTTGCGGCCACCTGGGCGTGATTTTCCTGTGGATAATGGCCCTAGATTGCACATATTCAGTAAACTCATGACTGAAGGAAGGGGGGCCATTGTCAGTATGCAATTCCTTAATCAAGCCATTGGGGTGTACCTGATCTTCTCGAGACGAGGTATGGTTTGACTGGCGGCAATGGATTCCATGACCTCAAATTCAGGGTACTTCGAAAAATCATCGATGACCACTAACATGTGTCGAACATCAGGTAGACTACCAAAGTCAGCACTGGCTCATCACCAGGGAAATGGCAGAATATCTTTCATGTTGATAGGTGCGGGTGAGTCCGCAGGGCCGGCAGCCTGGCACAGGGAGCAATGAAGCACAGTCTGTTCCACAAGGGCATCGAGATTGGAAAACCAAACCTTACATCCCAGCTGCGATTTGGTCTTTACAACCCCTTGATGGGCCAAGTGTGCGAGGTCTACCACTCATTGTTGCAGGGTCGAAGGGATCAACAGACGGGGACCATTCATGAAACAGCCTTCCGGGGACACGACCAGCTCCGTGCAAACCTGTGCAGTGAGGCTAACGTTAACCTCACATCGTCCTTGCGATATGTGTTCTTGTCCAGTAAGGTGCACCACTGTTCGGACTGCACAGCTGACAGGCCCAGCTAGATACATTCATTGGTCAAAGCAGCTTTGATGCCCTCCTCTAGAAGATGGGGAGTGGGCGCTAGTGTTCAATGACAAATCGCACATATTCTTCCACATCTTCTGCATCACGTTCTTCGCTTTCCGTCACAGGCCTAGCATCCCGGGATAGGTAGTCCACAGTGTTCTGAACACCTGGGCATAAAAGGATGGTGAAATTGATAACTTTGGACAACAAAGTGGAAACTTTCCAAAGTTGCCATTTGTAACATAGTTACATTGAGCAACAAGTCGGGTTTAATGCCGCGACTCTTTGGAAGACTTGAAATAGCAGACTTAGTAGTCCCATTTGGAAGTTAGGTCTGAATAGTTCTCAGTGTGTAATTAAATACTCACCAATGGGGCTACTAGCCTTATCAGTTTATGGGTTTAAATAGCAAAGTTGAGGTAGCAGTTCAAAAACCACTCTGTCAGTCTGCAATGACAATCTGGGTGTCATGCTTTACTTTGTTACTCTCGTGGTGGCACATTAAGTGTTACAGTCCATGAGGGGCACTTAATTTACAGGCTCTAGGTACCTCTGGTACTATATATTAGGACTTATAGGTAAGTTAACTTCTGCCAATTGTGGGTAAGCCCATCAAATGTAAACATTTTAAGGGTTAGAACACTGGCACTGAGGCCTCAATGCAATTTCAGAGGTGAAAAACCAGCAGCATCAGTTCAAAAGTTTGGGGGTGATCATGCTAAAAGAGGCGTTTCCTTACAGTAGGTCACTTGCCTCATTACAAAAAAACACAGACCTGTCCTTTTCCAGGCTCAATTGTTCAGCGCAATGGGTTTCCTAGTGCAAGGCGTGTGTATGCTCCAGTTAAAACCATGTAGATTTAACCAATACAGGGGTGTAATCAAAGGCTCCTGCAGCACTTGTGGTGCAGGGGAGCAACCAACCCTTTAACGTGCCCCATTCCCTACAGTGTGTCCACATTCAGATCAAAGGCAGTGAATATCTGTGAGAAATGGAAGACTTAGGGTTCATTCATCACATTCTGTAGACAGGTCCCATCATTCAGTGTCCCGCCACTTATGACATAACATTATTATAAAGCAAATACAAGGAGATGATGGACGGATTGCTGAAACCTTTTAGACACTCACTCCCAGTAACAGATCTGGGTTGAATCCATCATCATTCTTTAGCTCACTTCACCACCCCAGTTCAGACCCAGCTATATGCAAATCAGCCTTGACCCCGTGCCTCAGGGGAACAGTCCAGTCCAAATTGCCAAGCCAGGTCTTCTCTGAACCAAAAACAAGCATTCTGGGACCAGTTTCTGGGTAACACCCTTCATCAGCCAGGCTAGCTTGAATCCAGCGGCAAAGTGAGCAAGGGACCCATGTCGGGGCATACCGTGCCAACTTAGGTCGAACAAAGCAAACACTGGGTATGCCCAGATGTGGATCCCTTGCACACTTTGCCACTAGATTCAAGCTAGCCGGGCTGATGAAGGCTGTTAGCCAAAACCGGTGAGAGGATGCTTGTTTCTGGTCCAGGGAAGACATGGCTTGGCAGTTCGGGCTGGACTGTTCCCATGAGGCAAGACTTAGTTGCCTATTGCAGCGTCTGAACTGGGGCAGCAAAGTGAGCTAAAGAACGATGTTGGGTTCAACCCAGATCTGTGACTGGAGGTGAGTGTCTGACAAGTTTCAGTGCTCCGTTCATCAACTCCTTGTGTTTGCTTTGTTCGCCCTAAGTTGGCAGGACATGCCCAGATGTGGGTCCCTTGCTCAATTTGCCACTAGATTCAAGCTAGCCTGGCTGATGGGGGTCTAAGGACGCTTGTTTCGGGTCCACGGAAGACATGGCTTGGTAGTTTGGGCTAGACTTTTTACATGAGGCACAGGATCAAGACTGATTTGCATTTAGCAGTGTCTGAACTGGGGTGGGAAAGTGAGATAAAGAAAGGTGATGGTTTCAACCCAGATCTGTGAATTGGGGTGAGTGTCTAAAAAGTTTCAGCGCTCTGTAAATCATCTCCTTGTGTTTGCTTTATAAAATTATTATAAGCAAACTTTTCTTAAAGTGTAACTAACATATTTCAAAAATATAGTGCCACAAATTAGTACTCAATAATGTGAAAGCAAAATTAAATGCAAATCTCTTTAAGTGAAACTAAAATGTATTACACAGGAAGCATTGTGTCATGAACATGTAGGGCTTATGGGTTTCTCCTGTATAAGAGGTTCTTATTTGTTAAGGAGAAAAAAGTATTTGGAAACAATCATGGTCCAAATCCCAATTTAATACAAGGCAATACAAATTACACAGGACATAAAAATGAATTAGATCAATATTCCCTCTACAAACATGCTCATTTTAGGTATTATAAATACAAACATTCTTAAGTATTTGTAGGTGGTGATTAATTAAATCTAAGTTGCTTACAAGCCCTTAAATTGTTGCTTTCTTCCCATTCAGGTCATTGGTATAATTTTCATATTTTGTAATGAGTCTCAAATGTTTGTTTTTCTACTCTGCGTATTAATTTTTTTTCAATTTGTCACCCTCCAGAGCCAATGTGTTTTGTTATATCAGGTATGCATAATTCTCCAGCTACTGTACGTTGTAGAATACTATTAATTTGCTTTAAAAGCGTTAAAACCCAAGTGCTTCGATATGATTCGGCTAACATTGAGCGCTATGTGAAGGTCATGTGTTGCTGCGTGCTGTATGTAGACCGAGATGCGGATGTCAGCCACATCAATCTAGTTGGTAATGATGCAATATGAAGAAAACGAATGACAATTCAAATGTCTTTCTGTCTACATTTCTCCAGCTGCTATTTTTAGAGGCGCTTCTTTGTCCTATACTTATGCTGCCAATCAAAGGCTCGTGCCACCCTGTCCACGTGGAGTGTCATTTGAGCCATTAATGGCCCTCTCATTAACAGAGCGCTGCTTCCCGGCACTGATTGATGCTGTCAGGCAGGAAGCTTCCGCTGCCCATTAAGGAAGTCATACGCCGGGTTTATACCTTAATGCCAGGTCTTTCCACAGGCTGCAGCTTCCGATTAAACATCCAGCCTCGGGGATTAGGCGGCATCAACAGAATCAATACTTTATTTGACTGCGTATTTAGTGATGAAAGCGAGGCTTCGATAACTTCCGATCAGGCGCGAGGACAAGGAGAGTGGGCTGGGTGAGCAAAAGGCATTTTTATTAGAAAGCAACAGTGTGCATCAGCAGAGAGCAGCGGGCATACAGGTACATCATGGGAGGTGACAGGAAGGAGACCCTGTAGCTAGGGAGATAACTCAGCATCTGGACAGCTCCCTGTATCCGATGTATGCAGTTCAGCACCAGCTATCATAGAGCACCAAACTCAATAGGGACAGTGTGCAGCGCCTGTTCGACTCCCTACGTCAGTGCATAACCCCTGCGCAGACATAGTCAAGTATTTTTTTTTTATTTGCAGATTTATATAGCGTAAACTCGACCCAAAGGTATTGGAGCGCTTTACATGAGCACCAGTTAAGTCACACAAGGACACATTCATTTTTTAGGTCTCGCCTACGCAGCGAGCATGTGTTGCTTAGGAAGGAGACCTTTAGCAATCGGCACAGCTTTGCCCGCAAAAACGTGCTCCCGCGGAGGCCGGCCCATCCCGGCGGAAGCTGTATGTCCCAAGACAGGTGGTAATGGACAGCCGGCTCAACTACAAAATACACTACTAGTCCTGCTGCCTGGCGAGTGCAGTCTCAGGAAAGGGAGCGCTCTTGGTTAGGATGTTTTACTTTCAGGCAGTGCACATCCAATCTTTTACATACACCAGCAAATGATTTCCCCACACGCAGCGCTAATTTCTCAGCGCATGAGAGATCGTCACTGGAATTATACAGCTACACAGTTTGATAGAGTTGTCCGAATTCAATCGCATTGGAAAGGCTGCTTGCTTCTCTTTTAAGAGGGAACGGCCTTTGTATATGCCAAAAAACGGATGATATCTGCGTATGACACTGTCTGGAAAGAGAAGAAAGATTACTCAAGAAAAAGCCGGTGAAAGCGACCGTCAAGTCAGCACTGTCTGCCGTACCAACAGGGGCAGAGGCATTGCACTGCTTCAGTATACTGAGCAGACAGTCACCAGACCTTCAGGAATGTTCCCAGCACCAGGACTAGGTCATGAATTGAAGTGCCACCTTTAAGATTAACACAGATGAATACAGTTGTTAAATCGCGATATAGTAAATGTGCTCATGTTGTGTTTTTACTTTAAACAATTACTTTACAGTCAAATTGAAATTGTTCGTAGATAATACTGAAGAGCTAAGAAGTTGTTTATTAGCTGCATGGAGCACTATACGGATTAAGAAACGAGGAAATGAATAAAGCATATCTATATACTTCAAAGAATACACTCATTTATGTACTTAAATGACCGACACACACTAAGGCACAGATTTACTAACATCCATGTAGTGTGAAAACCACCTGCGATGCGTTGTGCAAACGGTAAAAAGTTTCACACTGCCAGATTGACCACGTCGCATGGTGGTGATGCCATGCGTTGTGCTTGCGCTACAAAGGGCATTACATTCAGGGGCCAATTCCTTGTCTGATTTCTTACTGCAAGAAGTATTGCCACCCGTGTGTATGTATGGCCCTGGCACTACCCTTGTTTACGTTAAGAGCCTCGTGTGCTCGGACGTAAGTTCCACTTCTCTCAGATCAGGAGGTGCGCTTGTTGTATTTTGTTTCACCTGCGCATTTTTAAAGACTAATGATGACTAATGAGCTTGTGCCGTAGGCATGTTGTGCCAATACGCACACATATTATTTTGCTGTAACTACTGAGCTTGTGCAGATGCCATCTTGTTTTTGTGTGGGTGCTATTTACATATTTTTACAGACTACTGAGCTTGTGAGACACTCAGCCTTTGCGACTCGGCTCTGGTCTCACACGGGACGCTCTTTTAATGATGAACACCCCCCATTAAGAGGGCTGTATAGACTCCACTTGTCAGGTGGCTCGGGGGCACTCGCTTTCGAGCTCCGTTTACGGCCCGAGTTAAGGGCTCGGGTTCTATTTTCCATGTTCATTTAGCACAAGCTATTACCACAACATGGTGACAGTGCTTTGACCTTGGGTACGCTCTGAGCAGATTCTCCTCTGGGTGCCTGTCTCCAACAGTGGAGGAGGAGAGAGCATGGTGGGGGTGCATTCCCTCAGAGGGCTCTTCCATCGGATTATGACTTACCTAGTCCTGTAAGTATGATAAACTTTTTACCCAACTCTGTGTTGCTCGTTTTATCACCCTAGGAAGGATGAAAGGGTTAGTGCCTCTGTCCGAGATTTGAACCTGTGACTGTGATGCTCCACACAGGTCCCTAAAGAGAGGATGCATTAACCCACTGAGCCACCAGACCACGTGTCAAGTACATCTGTTTAAGAGAACCAATGTTTTAAGCTTCTGCACCCCACCTCCTTCCTTTAGCCAGAGTTGTTACAGTTAATGGTAATTAGCAGAGCTCTCTCTCATTAACAAAATACACTGTGGACCGGAGAGAATTGTGCCGTGGAAGCCATTGGCAGCCACCAGTTCTCTGCCAGGAACCAAGGGTTTGTTTATAGAGGCAAATTGAAGCGTTGCCTCTCTTAGGAGGGATCGGAGCTGATTGAAGCATTTACAGAAAAGTTCACATGTTAGCATTACACGGATGCAGAACAGGCAATAACTGCTGGACATCTACATAAGACCTATAGTAAAGATAACTTAGGTAGCATTTCAAACCGCACTTACTCATTTCTAAGCGCTGTAAATAACAGGTGTTATTTTTTATGCAATTTAATCTTTGTTCAATTTTCTGAAGCCGGAAAAAATAGAATTTAACAGAAAATACATTTGTATACGTTGGCGAGTGTTTAACTCACTGACTTATCTGGCCGGATCCAAAGTGATTGTGTATGCATTCATGGCTTGTTTCGCAAAGCTTGCTTTCCTTTATTTTCTATTTTAGTTCATTCATACAGAGCTCGGGATGATGTCAGGACACTTTACCAAAATGAGATTGATTGAAACAAGATACATGATTGGGAGGATAAATGGTCCAGCATTATTATAGAACATTATTATTGTCGTTGTGGGTGTTTCGCTTTTTGCTGCTGTACAGACGGGGTTGGGCGTGTCCCTGGTGTGTTCAAATGGGTGTTAGTATGTGCATATCATGGGGTGAGTGCTATTGTGCGCACAGATATAGAACAAGCATTTGCATAGCCAATAGGTCTCGCTTTTGGGACCATATAAGTGTTTAGCCATGCAACCGTTGATGTTGTTGCACCAAGGATATTGTGCTGTATAACTAAATACTTATAAGGTCCCAAAAGCGAGACCTATTGGCTATGCCAATGCTTGTTTGGTAGGCGCGGGGAGATTACATGATTTGCCCAGAATCACAGGATGTGGAGTTGACCCGACGCTCGAACCTTGGTTTCCCAGCTCCAATGTCGGCCGTCTAGCCATAAGACTACGATCAATAGCAGGAAAGTGTGTATGTTTGTTGGTCAATGGTTTGAGTAGGGTGACCAAAAGTCTTGGATTTCCCCGGATAGTCCTGGTTTTCAGAGGACTGTCCCGGTATCCTCATGCTTTTGTTCATTTAAAAACATGTCCCGGGTTTTGGGACAAAGATCAGTCAGGTCATCCTATGAAGCAAAATTTAAAGATATGGTCTCCTTTCACAGACACCTCTGTAAATGTATTGGTTTCTGTAAGGCAGGACAGGAGGAGGTTGCTGTCTGCTCCCAGCACTGAGACAGGGTGGGGAGAAGGGGGCGGGAAGGGGCGCAGAGTGCAGGTCCTGCCATTATTAAGGGTATGTAAACGTAGCCATGTAAATGTTTCTTAGTGCATAGGAAGATGCATGCAATAATATTTACAAGTCTAGTTGTGTGTGTGTATATATATAATTTACGTCTAGTGTGTGTGTGTATAGAAATAGTTAGGACCTATTATGCATAGGAAATCTGCAACATTCTATTCCCAATAACTTTGGCGCCGATTGATGAATCTTTGTGAAATTTTCCAAAATTTTGGCCATCTCAGTTCCACTCCTTCCCTGAAAGTTTGGGGGTGATTCGTCAAGCGGGGGCCGAGAAAAAAGGGGGGTCCCAAAACATGTTTTCCCCATGCAATTTCCCATAGGACCTTTAGCCACAGCTACAGCCCGAACGGCTAAACGGAATTACACCAAATTTGGCAAAGAAGTAGTCCTCAGTTCAGACTTGTGCCTTTTGCTTAAATGTTGTAAATCTGTTCAGTAGTTCCTGTGAAAATGACAGTTAAAGTCATTTATAAATCTATGGCCTCGGAGGGTTCGCGGAGGGATCCACGTGCCCGAAGCGAAGCCTACGCGCACCCTGCCATGCACAAGCTGTATTTTAATTGGATGTCAACACTCCAAACCAGGAAGTGTTGGCAGCCATCTTGTGCCTCGGTAGAACCGAGGCACTAGAAAACCAAAACAAGTAGCTAAACGCATAAAGAGGGCAGGGTAGAAACACCCTGACCCCTACGCCTGCTCAGGGGTTCCCACAAGGACTCCCAAGGTCAAATGTTTTTTTTTTAAATGGGAGGATGCACGCAGGATCCACGCATCCTGCTGATAAAAAAAAAAAAGAAACGCTAAATATGGTAATTTGCCCCCGGGGGAATTATAAAAAAAAGTAGTGATGGGGTCCCAATCACCCCCACACTGCCCCGGGGACCGCCACTCCCCAGGGCTCTAACTTAATATATGCGGGGGGCTCACAGGGGCCCCCCCTCAGCCAGGGGACCGCCACCCCCGAGCTTGTTTAAAATAGGTGGGGGGCTCTCGCGGCCCTCCTCCCAAAAAAATATATATATTTTTAAAAAAGAAACGGCCCAAGGGGATGGGATCCCCGGGCCAAAACTGGCCACAGGAGGGGGTAAGTCAGCCCCCCTCCAAAATGAGAATTTTAAAAAAAAGTTCCATGCCCCGGGGGTTGGGGTCCCCGGGGCAAATTATGGACTCTGGAGAGGGCTACAAGGCCCCCTTCCCGATCATTTTTTTAAATTAAAAATTGGGGGCAGGTCCTGGGGCATGTGGTCCCCAGGGCCAATACATTAGAAAAAGAAGGGGGGCTACACAGCCCCCCTTCTTAAATATATATATTTTTTTAAACAGGATCGGGCCGGAGGCCACGCCCCCTCCATGCACCTCTCTGCAAACGCACCCCCTGGCGCGTTTGCAGAGGGGAACGAATTCCCCTTGAATAATGGGGGTCCCTGGGGGCCAACTAGCCCACCAGGAACCTCCAGTAGGGGCCAGGGGGCTGAGTGGCAGAAAGATGTTCTGAGGCCACGCCCCTTTTTACACCTCTCTGCAACGCAGCTCTGTGGTGCTTACTGGAGGTACCTGAAGGGCTATTTGGCCGCCAGGGGACCTCAGTATTCAAGGATACTTATTCCCCCAACCTAAAACGCGCCACGGGGTGCGTTTACACAGTGGTGAAGGTAGGGGGCGGGGCCTGAGTGTATATGTGTGCAAAAACGCCCTGTGGCGTGTTTTAAATTGGGGAATAAATTCCTCTTCAATCAATAGGTATCCTGGGGGCCAACTAGCCCACCAGGTACCTCAACTAAGCACCACGGAGCTGCATTGAAGAGTATTGTAACAAGATTTGGAAATGCAATAGGTCTCGCAGCATTAGAGTTAGTGCTTTTAGAATTGTTTATGGGTTTTTTTGTAAATCTTTAGCATTTTTGTTTCCTGTAGCCAATGCTAAAGAATTAAAAAAAAAGCCATAAACATTTCTAAAAGCTCTAACTCAAATGCTCCGAGACCTATTGCACTGTGTGAGGGTGAGGGGTTGAGGGTGAGTGAGGGTGGGTGAGGGTGAGTGAGGGTGGGTGAGGGTGGGTGAGGGTGAGTGAGGGTGAGTGAGGGGTTGAGGGTGAGTGAGGGTGAGGGGTTGAGGGTGAGTGAGAGTGAGGGTGAGTGAGGGTGAGAGTGAGGGTGAGTGAGGGTGAGGGTGAGTGAGGGTGAGTGAGGGTGAGGGTGAGTGAGGGTGAGGGTGAGTGAGGGTGAGGGTGAGTGAGGGTGAGGGTGAGTGAGGGTGAGGGTGAGGGGTTGATGTTGAGGGTGAGGGGTTGAGGGTGAGTGAGGGTGAGTGAGGGGTTGAGGGTGAGTGAGGAGGAGTGAGAGTACAAGAAAGTTGCAGTTTGGCTTTTAAACGGATCTGAGAGGTGTCTGCGTGATAAATGAATGATGCATAGGAATGGACAGAATGGGAATGTGTTTCGAGGACGTGCTCGGGGTGTGCATACTGGAAGCAGGGTGATGGATTCGAGGCTATGAGCGAGGGTGATGCCGAGCTCACCTCAAGGAGAGGGTGAGGGGCCAGGGCAGAAAGTAGGTGCAACAGAAGGAGCTGTGTAGCAAGAAACGCTGAGGAACGTGTCACTTCTTCAGGCGGAGATGCAGCCTGCAAGTTATCTCGAAGAGTTAAACGCTCGCTGCTGATATCCGCTCTGACCTGCAAGTGAATGCTTTAAATCCTTGCAAGGCCACCTCATCTATAGATCCTTCCCAGCTCGATAAATTGTGTGTCATTCATTTACATAACACTAACACTTGTTATATACAGTGACTAGAAACAACACAACTTTGAAATTAAATGCTATATTAAAAACCAGTTTTTAGTTTCTGAATTACTCTTGTTATGTATGAAGCACTTCGTCAGGTGCGATGCCAGAAATGGAAGACCCTTTGGTCTTGCGCGCGACTGAATAGCTAGCTCACGAGAGTCTTGGAGGCTCATGGGGAGGTGTAAGAGTGTGTGGGGGTGGGGGGGGCAGGCATGCTGCAGCTTACAGTTAAACGTTGCCATTGACGTACAGGACTACGATTCCCAGCATGCTCGGTGCTTTCGGTTGTAAAACCTTGACAGGCTGGAAGTCGCCCTCCTGACATGGGGCCAGGTATGACGTCAAGGTGGACTTTTGCTGCGTCGTGCGAGCTTGCCTAATTATCTTGAGTCAGCAGCCCATGCTAAAGGTAATCTTGGGGTCACGCTGCCCCAGCCCTGCCTGCTCCAGCAGCGTGCAATGCAAAGCAGCGACCGCAGGCGGGACACGGTCAGCGCCGCAGGGAAATCACATACAAATAAAGCGCGCATTTCCCTCTCCTGGGGTGTACCATGCAAAGGCTGAGGGGTTTCTTCTTTTCTGTTTGCAGTGCCTTTCCCTGGAGTGAAGCAAGAGCCGCTCTCTCCAAGAAGCCAGGTCAACCATCCCGAAAGCCTGGTGATGCATACCTCCCAAGAGACCGCCATCTTTAAGGGTAAGATGCGCGCCGTGAAATATTAATAAGCAAAAAAAAAAAAAAAAAGTATTCCATGCGTCAACACTTAGCGCATCATGAAAGCTGGTCGGCACTTACGCTCGAGGCGCTTCGCTGCACGTTTATTAGGAGGCCTGATCGTGCATGCCGGGTCTTGCAGTGTCATCTGGGGTAGAGGACGGGTCTCGGGGGCCTGCCTCCTCTACAGATATCTCCCATTAGCACTATGCGCCGTAGGACGGGTGATCAGCGGAGAAGCAGCCGGCGACGAGACTGTTTACAAAATTCTCTGGCCAAGGCCTTAAAAATGTGTGTAGAAAATGCGGTTTTGTTGCTTTGCATGTGTTTGCTGACGGAGGTGTGCCCTTCAGATGCAGCGTGAGGGGGGAGGAGAAATGCGACACGGCGGGAAGGGGAGGGGCGGAGCGGGTAAAATAAACAAACAAGACGGAGGAAAGAGAGGGGAGGGGGGAGGAGAAATGCGACACGGCGGGAAGGGGAGGGGGCGGAGCGGGTAAAACAAGACGGACGTGCACGCGCTTTTAAGCTCAATGCGCATGCGCATTGAGCTTAAAAGTCACGGGCACTGCAAGGAATCGCCACGATTCCTTGCAAGTTGAACAAAGAGTGGTTAAGCCACCATAGTCTCGCTTGCTCGATGCGCATGCGCATCGACAGGCGAGACCTAAAAAGGGGCATGGCTTCTGAACACCTCTCTGCAACGCAGCTCACTGGCGCATACTGGAGGTACCTGGTGGGCTAGTTGGCCACCGGGAGACCTCAGAATTCAAGGGCACTTAATCCCCCAACTTAAAACGTGCAACGGGGTGTGTTTGCACAGTGGTGAAGGTAGGGGGCGGGGCCTGAGGTGATATGTGTGCAAACACGCCCTGTGGTGTATTTTAAGTTGGGAAATTAATTCCTCTTCAATTCCGAGGTACCCTAGGGGCCAACTAGCCCACCAGGTACCTCTATTACGTGCAACGGAGCTGTGTTGCAGAGTGTTGTAAAAAGGGGCGTGGCCTCTGAACACCTCTCTGCAACACAGCTCCCTGGCGCATACTGGAGGTACCTGGTGGGCTAGTTGGCCCCCAGGGGACCGCAGGATTGAAGAATAATTAATTCCCCAACTTAAAAAGTGCCACAGGGCGTGTTTGCACACATATCAGCTCAGGCCTCGCCCCCTTACTTCACCATTGTACAAATACTCCTCTAAAATTAGCCGAACTACGAATTCCCATTTACTCACCTGTTGTCAGGAGAGAACTCAGTGCTGCATTTTTTTGCCCAGCACTGACCCTGAAAAGTAATTCTAACCATACTTACCAGTAACTTGTATTTCCTTCCATTGGAATCCATTGTCTGGTTTTCATCAGAAAAGTTTCAAAGTGTCTATTTTCACAAACTAAAAATACTCCCCAAAAATTGCCTGTATGACTTAAATGCATTCTTTCAACTGTTTACAGGAGATGCAGCAGTGCTGGTTCCAGGATCCACCACTGAGTAAGAAAAAGAGACGATAGCACTACTTACCTGCTAAAGGAATTTCCTGCCATAGGATAACATTGGTGATTCTATTTGAAATAAATTCTGTGTCAACTTTTAAAACACATTATTATTCCTTAAAAATCACTACTGTAACTAAAACTCTTTTAGTCAACCCCTTATAGGAGATGTCCAAGGACTGAATCTAGGATCCAGTCCTCTGGTTAGAAAAGTAATCCATAAAGTAACTAATTGCATTTATCTAGAAATTCACATTGAGGTCAATGTTGCATTGTGTTTGATATTGTGTTGCCCATTGCAACAACTGTAACTACTGTGCTTAAAAGTCTATTGCCTATTTGCAAAGTATTTAAACTAAAGTAATTCATTCTGAGAAAGTATATTTTGTAATGTAATGTATAATGTAATTATAATGTAATTTTAAAATAAAATATCTAAAAATAAATAGTTTAAAAAATGTAGTAAATCAGTATAAAAAAATAAATTTAACAAATATTACATTTAAAAATTGTCATTTACAAAACCTTCGAAATTCACTGAAAAAAAACATAGGTTTCAGGCCCGATATAGTTAGGAATTAGCATTTAAAAAAGCTTTGAAATTCACTGAAAAAACTATAGGTTTCAGGGGTCTTATAGTTAGCTGGACATTTCACTCGTACGAAACCATTGAAATTCCTCCGATATAGTTAGTTGTACTCACTATATCTCGCGCTCCCGCAATCCACTGCTGATGAAGCAACATATTACATCATTCATGGCATAGTCAGTGACATCACTGATGACATCTCAAATGAAATCACTGATGACATCATTCAGTGAATGTGGTTTGGTTCATTATATAAATATTTAAATGCCCGACGGGGTATGCGCTCTAACATTCACTGTCTCATCAGTCTATTGAAATACTTCCTCCGAGGTATCAAAGAAATGAGTACGGGACTGAAAGACTACCCTCAGGCGGGCCAGATAGAGCAATGCATAGGGGAGCTTGAGATCCCTGAGTGGTGCCTTTGCCGCCATAAAGGACTGCCGTTGCTGTTGCACAAGCCTCGTATAGTCAGGAAAGATAAGAATCCGATGATTGTCATACATTAGGGGGTCCTTTGCCCGCGCCTGCTGCAGGATGACATCCCGATCATGATAGTTCAGCAGCTTAGCTATCATCGGCCGAGGACGGAACCCCACGGGAGGCTTCTGGATCAGAGCCCTGTGCGCCCGCTCTATCACAAAGCATCTTGAGAGGGAATCTGGGGGGAGCCATTTCCCCAGCCACTGGGCCAAGAATTTCTCCATATTGCCCTTCTCGCAGCCTTCCGGGAGTCCAACGAAGCGTAGGTTGTTCCGCCGGGCCCGCCCTTCTGCATCCTCTGCTCGGAGCGCCAGGTTTTTCTGGATACTTTCCATGGTTCCAACTTTGCGTTTCAAGGTCACTACGTCGTCTTCTACGGCCGAAATCCTTGTTTCCACCTCTGTAATACGGGCCACGGCGTTGCGCAAGTCTTGACGCAGGAGGGTAACATCCGCACCCACAGCCCCGGTCTTCGCATCTAACATGTCCCTGGATTGTGTTATGGCTGCCATCAGCAGCGCATTATCAGGCCCCGGATTGGGGGGGCCCCCGGCTGCTCCGGCACCTCCACCCTGTCCCGTGTATTTGTCTATGGGTCCATGTTTTGTGACTGCGCCACCACTCCCACCTCTCGTCATCTTAGGCTGCTGGCAAAGTCCATCGCTGTGGGCGCCGCTGTATCCATCACCTGTGTCCTGCCTCCAGCACCCCAACGGTTCAAAGAGTATTCAGGCGTCCCCCAGCAATCTGTCGGATACCAACGATGAGACCAAGCACTATGCTCCACTACTTTGAGGCATCCGTTGCACACTTCGGCCCCTCCAAGCCCCTTGCTGGCCTTCCACCCAAGTGACCGGTTCCCCCGCTCAAGGGCGTGCCTCCCGTTGCTATGTCCGACCACCACAGGGCGCCTAGTATTGTCTCCACACCTCCTATAGGATCCCGATGTGGCCCATGTAGGCCCGCTCCATGCAGCCCCTCTTCGACCAGTCGCGCCCAGGTCCAGCGCAGGTCAGAGGCCAGTCCCTTCAATAACGGCCCAGTGGGAAGCCTTGGTGTGCAATTGGGCCCCCAACAGTCCACATTATCCAGGGAGGACTAGGACTCTCCTCAGCTGCCAACAAGTGTCGGATGTATGACGTTACAACGCATACTTTTACAACGCCTACCTTTACAACGCGGTTTTTACCATGCACACCATTACAACGCATAATGCTTTTAGGCGCTGGATAGTGAATAGTTTAATTTACTATTCCAACTCCAGTCCCCGTGGATAGTAGGGAAGGTTATTGGATAGTAAATTAACCTATTCCCTATCCTAGAGCGCCCCCCAGCGCAATGCGTTGTAATAGTTTGCGTGGTAAAAGTTGCGTTGTAATGGTAGGTCGTTGTAAAAGTTGCGTTGTAAAGGTTGTATACCACAAGTGTCAGGTCGCGGGACCAACTGCACACCGATAGGAGGGGGCTACCCCGCCTGCCCCTTGTCGCCACTGCGGCCCGAGCCGACTGCCGGATCTGCTGCTGCCTGCCCCCAAAATGTAGGGGGGGGAAAGAGGAAAAAGGCACCCTCTTACTTGCGGCCCTGCTGCCAGGAGAAGTCCCACAGACATGGGTGCCCGGGTCAGCCCCCCGGGGGAAGCACCAAAATCGAGGCCCCGGCTTCACTGGGCGGACCAGGCCGCAGCACCGCGTCTGCTCCTCAGCCTCCTATCCATGTCACTCCCGGGTATCCAGTGGGGCCCAGGGCCAGTCCATGCAGCCCGGAGATCAGGGGCGCCCAGTCTGGGCCAGCCTCATTCGTCCCTCGCCGCCCGCACCTGCATACAGCCGCCTCCGGGATCCACAAAACTCAAGCTCCCCGGCTGCCCCTCGCGGCGTAGGCCCAACAGCACCGGATCGCGTTCTCCGGCCCCGTGTGCACGCCGTCAGCTGGGATTGCTCCCAGGGTCTGCCACTGACCTCCGCACTCGCTCTACACCTCCGGGGCACAACGAGGTGAAGGGGGGACCAGGATAATTCAGCGGATAAAGGTTTGGCGGGACGGAGCTCTCTTAGGCTGCGTCCACCATGTTGTCTCCCTTGACCACGCCCCCTCCTGGTCGGTGCATTTTGACAAAAAGGAAAAATGTCAGCCGGTGTGCATTGAGCCATGGTGAATCAGTCTGCAATTTTTTGTTTTTCAAAAACTGGCAAACTCTGTGTCAAATATATTGTGTTTGTTTTCCTGTCGGGTACCACCATGCCGTGGATACTGGTTGTAGATGGAAAAAAAAAAATGGCGATGGGACAGTGGAAGCCACATTCTAATAAGTCGGCTTTGTGATGCCATGCAAGTCAGCGTTCCACTGCCAGTCGCAGTGAAACTTTCTGTCTGTCGGGCCAGTGGCGGCTCTACCATCAGAGAGAGAGAAAGAGAAATATTAATTGACAGCAGTTGGAGACAATTCGGGCTGACCCAATCTAGGCATTTCTGTGGGGGAGAGAGAGAGAGAGATAAATATTAATTGACAGCAGTTGGAAACAATTCGGGCTGACCCAATCAAGGAATTTCTGTGTCTATTCATAACAGCTGTAAATTGGATTTGAACAATAGAAAATATATATTTGAGCAAAACAAGACCAAAAGGACAAAAATCAATTCAGTAGAAGTCGAGTTGTGAGTTTTAAAGAATAAATGCAAAAACAGTGCTTAGACTTCAATAGCATTAAAAGGTTACTTGAGGTCGGGAAGAACCCGGTTAATTCCAAAGTTCCAAATTTCGGGCTGACCACGATGGAGGGCAAGCTGGTTACGTGCTTCATGCAGGTCCCACTGAAAAAGTAACTTGGATGGAGCAAAGCGTAGACGCTGAGGGCACGATGCGTCAATCTTTTCAACACAGTTGGGCCACTGCGTCATCGTCGAAATCTTTGGCAATTCAGGCAATGTGTCATCGTTGGGCCGTGCAAAGCATTATTGTCTGGCCAGGCAGGCTGTAGAACCACTGTCATCAAACAGCCTTTGTGTCATCGTCAAAGGGTGATAAGTCAGTTCCATCTGTTGCAATACTGATGGTGTGTTTGTTGTGTAGCAGAACAGCTGCAGAACCCAATTCCGAGGCCCAGGACTGGAGGGGGCATCTCAGACAAGGGGAGGTCTCACAGAGGGCAGATTATAGTGGCACCAGTAGAATTGCAAGCAGGCTTTTGTGTCCCTAATAGTTCATAAAACAGGAGGTAAGCCAGCAAGTCCTTGAAGTTACTCTGGGTTCAAGTGAGATTGGGTCCAATCCATGTTCTCAGCAGGACAAAGATGAGCAGGCAGCTTGGGAGCTCAGCAAAGCAGAGCAGCAGACCCTGGGAACAGTTAGTCTAGGGAAAGTGGCACTCCTTACAGCACAGCCGTCTTTATTCCAGCAGCATTCGTCCCAGGTCCAGCAGTGTATGGATTTGGTAGGGTCAGAGTCCATGTACTTATACCCAAATGTGCCATTGAAGTGGGAGGAGACTTCAAAGCAGCTCTTTGAGGTGCACAGGTCCCCTTCTATACCAGCCATGTATGCCAGGCTCTCTGTGGGGGGTAATCCATTCTTGTGTGGGAACAGGATACAGCCTATTCAGATGTAAGTGTAAGCTCCATCTTCCCCTTACTGCCCAGGAAGGCTATAAAAATGCAGATGGATGTAGGTGTGTTCTCTGTCACACCCACCTTCCCGAGTTAGTGGCTTGCTAAAGGGACTGCATAAAGTGTAGCTGTCACCCAGCCCAGACGTGTATTGGAGACAGGCTGTAGACAAACAGAGATAAGTTAAGAGGAGACAAATGTCCACTTTTTAAAAGGACGCTAAATCATTGTTAGAAAAGGTGGACAAAGAAATTTGCGAGTTCAAGGATTACACCGTTAACCAAAAGACTAATCAATACGAAAAAGATCAAAAATTCTTCAACTTGGAAAAGGTGTACCCTTACCTCCAACCTGACTTCTATACTCGTCCAGAATCTCGGACATATTTACAGGACTACTCAGGCCGATCAACGAACAAATTTATCACATTCTCCGAGACCTCTTCATCGGGAAGTAGTAGCGAGGGTGAAAACTCAGACCTTTGAGGAAATAACGGCCAAAGGGGTTCATTTCGACAAAACCAACAAGGGTCTAATAGTAATTTTTTAGGAAGAGAACAGATGAAGCCAAGGGGCAAAGTGGGATTCAACCAACCTTGGGAGATGTCAACTCGACGTCAAAATTACAAGAATTAACAACATCCTTGATATTCAACCACTCTAATAAAATCCTCACCAAAGAAGAAGAGAGTATTCTTCAAAAAGGACTAACATTCGTCCCCACGAAAAGAACGGATTTTGCTAAATTAAAAACTGAAACGATTGAGTTCTTTCGGAAAATCAGATTGAAGACTTTTTTCTCAGACAACCCTATAGCACAAGGGATGGAAACGACTGGACTTAGAAATAAATCCACATTTTGTCCGCCCAATTACAAAATACCTAAAGAAGTCTTAACTTTTGAGAGAGTTATTCTGTCCACTATCACTGAAATGGAGAAAAAGAAAAAATGGATAAAGTACAATATCACAAAACCTGAATCCAATGCTCTAGCCAATTCGAAAAAGGATACATCTGTAATTATCAAGCAAGCAGATAAGGGCGGATCGATTGTGGTTTGGGACCGTCAGCTATACACAGAGGAGGTTAAAAAAAAAACAAAAAACAAAAAAAACAACTAAGCGATACCAACTGCTACAGAAAAATAAATAAAGACCCCACATCTGAATTGAAAAATATACTACACTCAATGAGTGACGAAGCATCACAACTAGGCTTTCTGGGCAAAAAGGAGACCGAATATTTAAAGATCAAACATCCAAGAATCCCTTTATTTTACATCTTGCCCAAGGTGCATAAAAATGAAAAAACCCCACCTGGACGTCCAATCGTCTCAGGTTGTGAGTCACTAATGGAGGCAATTTCCAAGTTTGTTGATTTTTTCCTGAAACCATTTTTACCGAGCGTCAAGTCATATATCAGGGACACCACGAATGGGGGCGTGGCTTGAGCGCCGAGGGAAATGGCGGTGTGAGCCCGGAGCTCCGTGCCTCTTCCCCACGAGAATCCTGAAAGAAGGGCCGGAGAGCCCGTGTGTGCCCTGGCGCCGATTGAGTGTCCGGCGGTGACTGGCTGGACGAGGTTTGGGCTGCTGGCGGCACCACAGCACCGAGAACGGCCGCCGATCGTTGCTGCCGCTGGAGCGGAGGGAAGGACAGCGCCGCGCAAGATGGCTGCCGCGGCGGAGCCCTCATAGACCGTGGGCTGTGCAGCAGAACACACTGCCGGCGTACAAAGAGGAGGCGCGGTCGCCGGCAGCGACGGACCCCACGCAGCGAGGGACGATGCTTGGACCCCGGCTGCGGTGTGCAGCGGTCGTGAGAGCGGGCAGTGCAGGCCACCCGGGTGCGCCGCTGCGGGCGGAGCTTACGGACAGACTCCTGTGCCGAGAGGGTGAAACCCAGTGAAACCCAGTGCCGCGACCCAGCCCTGAGCGCCGAACAAGCCAGCAGGTGAGCGGGGGCCACCCTGAGAGGGGGTCCACGGGGGACGGTGCACGGCGCTGCATATCTTGGGCCCCCCCTCGCCCCCGCAGCGGAAGCCCGTGAAGCATATGGGGACATAACGGAGGAGCCCATAGGCCAGTGAAGGGACTTTGGCGGCGCCAGACTCCCGGTGGCGCGACCAGCCTAACTCGCCCATCCAGGGGAGTGAGAACAATCCTCCACAGAACCCGGGGGTCGAACACCACGGCAGACGCTACCCTTGGGGCGCCGTGTTTGAGCAGCAAGGCCCCATACCGCGCAGGAGCTGACCACGCGGCGGAGTCCCGGAGGCAGCAGGCAGACGAGAAAGGCGAGAGCGGTGAGGCCGGCTACTATGGGGAAGCCGAGAGCCAAGGTGGAGGAGGCGGCGACGTCGGATGTAGCAGAGGGGGGCCCCGCTGAGCAGACGGACCTACAGCGATTGCAGGATTGGATATTGGACGCCATAACGGCCACTAGAGACGCGCTCCATAACGATATAGCGCAGGTGGCGTCGGGGCTGGGCTTGCTCCGGGCGGACCACGACAAACTAAAGGACAGGGTCAAGGATGCTGAAACGGTGCTCAATGACCTGGCGCCGGCTCACAAGGCGATGGAGAGTAAGCTAACGGAGGCCCTGGACCGCATACGCACCCTGGAACGGCGAGCGGAGGACGCAGAAAATAGAAGCCGATGCAGCAATGTGCGGATCGTAGGCGTGCCGGAGACAGAGGGGACGGGGGACATGATTGCCTACGTGGAGGAATGGCTGAAAACAGTGGTGGCGCCGGAAGGGCTTTCACCGTTCTTCACTCTGGAGCGTGCTCATAGAGTCCCCTCAGGACCTCCCAAGCCCGGGCTCCCACCCAGACCGATCATAGCCAAGTTGCTACACCACAAGGACAGAGATCTGCTCCTGCGGAAAGCTCGAGAGGATGGCCCTTTCCAGATAGCGAACAGCAGAGTCACACTTTTCCCGGACTTCACCTTCGAGACTCAGAAGCAACGGGCCTCCTTCCTCACAATCAAGAAGGAACTGCGAACTGAAGGAATTGCCTACTCTTTGCTTTTCCCAGCCAGGCTAAGAGTGGTAGTGGACGACAAGGCGATCTTCTTTGCAACGTCAGCGGAAGCCTGGGACTGGTGGGAGACATACAAGGCCGGGACTGACGGCGCCAAGGCAAGAGAAGAGCGGGAGAAGGAGCGGGAACGCTCGCCCAAACGGCTGCGGAAATCGAAGAGACTATGGAAACGAGGGCGGGGGAAGCTGGGACCAACGGCCTCCCAAACTGAAGCGGAACAGCAGGCCGCGCTGCTGGAAGTGGAGAAGCTCGGACGAGCGGAGGGCCCCGGATCTAGGGGGGCCACGGACTCGGACACTCATGTATCGGCCTCTGGCTCGGAGTCGGACCTTTCGGGGATTCATCGCACAGAAGGACCGCTGGTGACACCGCAAACGGCGGACGAGATACTGAATATATGAACTGCTGGCAGTGCAGAGTGGGTAATGTTTGAATGGCTGGGAGGGGAACCATTGCCTACACACATAGCGGGGGTCGGGGCACACCGGGGGGTTCAAGGCAGGGTGGTCATGAGGAATTGGGGAGAGAGAGAGGAGCTGGGCGGCGCAACCCCCCTCTGGACGAAGCCGCGCTCCGTAGGCCCTTAAGGCACCCACAGCTACGGCTGTGTAGTTGAGACCTGGGTCATCAGGTGTGGGAGTTTGGATGGGGACTGATATCTCGATATTGGGGCCTGTTCTGGGGGAGAGGGGGGGCTCCACAGTTGGGGATTGTTTACTTTTATTGAAGTTGTTGACCCTGGGTGTACCATGGGTAGGACTGTTGAGAAGCTTTGTTTTGTTCTGGGGGGGCACCACCACCGTCGAAGGGCAGGACTTGGAGGGAGTGTTTCGACCGGATCACTGGGACAATGGCTAATGTGAATGGGCTGACCTGTATTACTTGGAATGTCCGGGGCCTACACACTATGCAGCGCAGACACAAAGTGCATGCCTACTTAGTGCGGAGGGGAGTACACATTGCAATGCTGCAGGAGACGCATCTTACGCGACAGGAGGGGGCGGCGCTACAGAGGAGATGGCGGGGACAGGTTTTTCACACCAGCTACTCGGCCTATGCGCGGGGAGTACTCATATGGGTTAGAGCAGGCACGCCTTTCCAACTCACGCGCCAATGGGTAGACCAGGAAGGGAGGTATGTGGTGGTGGAGGGGAAGATAGAAGGTAGAGATATTGTGTTAGCTAGTATATATGCCCCAAATACCGACCAGTTGGCTTTCCTCGCGACACTATCAGGGACGCTGGCCCACTCCCTGGCGGGTCCGGTCCTGCTGGGGGGCGACTTTAATTCCATTGCCGACCCCTTGCTGGATAGGTCCCACCCCCCCCCCCCCCTACGTGATTCCCCAGTTTACAGGCTATCCAGAGGTAGGAGGGAATGGCAGGAGAGCTGGGAACTTACAGATGTCTGGAGAGGGCAATACCCGACTGACCGGGATTATTCATTTTTCTCCGGGCTACATGATTTGCATGTCCGATTGGACACGATACTCTGCTCCCGGGGGGTGCTGCCATGCGTCACTGGATCGGAGTACCTATCGAGAAAAATCTCAGACCATAATCCACTCCTGATCCGGCTAGCGTGGATAGCAGAGAAGCCCAGGGTTCCGCTCTGGAAACTGCGGCCTGAGACCCTAGAGGACCCCCTGTTCGGGGCGGCCCTAGCGGAAGGAGTGGCCTTACATTTCACGGAGAATGAAGGGACGGCGACTTATAGAGCGACGGAATGGGACGCCTTTAAGGTAGTGGTGAGGGGTATCTGCATCAAGGATTATGTAGGCGTGCGGAAAGTATTGCTGGGCGACTTGGCTAAGGCGGATGCTAAGCTGAGAGAGGCGGAGAGGAGGCGGCCCGGGCACCCAGAACTCCAGGAGACACTTTGCTCGGCTAGGGAGGCGGTAGCCATTGAAATAGAGAGGATTCGAACCTTTGACTACAAGCGATATGTACTGCGCTCCCATGTTGACGGCGATAAGGCGGGCACCCTCCTGGCATGGCTCTCGAACCCCACAAGACGATGCGCTCCCATACTTCAACTGAGGGATACAGCGGGCGTGACACAACACACACAGCTGGGCATAGTCAACGGCTTCCAGAAATATTACGAGGGCCTGTACAAGAGTGCCCCGGGAGACAGGACGGGGCTGGTAGAACCCTTCCTGGCTGATCTACCCCTACACCGGCTGGAGGCTGAGCAGGTGAAAGACTTAGGGTCGGACATTGAAGTGGGGGAGATACGATCGGCGGCGCAAGGCGCGGAACAAATTGCCGGGAATAGACGGGCTCCCCATAGAGTTCTATAACAAATATCTGGACATACTGGCACCGCGACTCCTGACCGTCTATAAAGAGGCCAGGGCGACGGGCCGACTACCGCAGTCGATGCGGGAGGCATTAGTGGTCCCATTACTGAAGCCCGGCAGAGAGAGTAGTGACCCTGCGTCTTATCGACCACTCTCTATGCTCACCGCGGACTATAAGATCCTGAGCTCCATACTAGTGGCGAGGCTCCTGCCTCACATGACGGGGCTTGTGCACGAAGACCAGAACGGTTTCATACCAAAGCGCAACACTACAATAAATATCAGAAGGCTTGTCCGTCTCATGGACGGGCTGGACGGCGGGGCTGGGACGGAACTGGTTCTCTCGGTCGACATTGAAAAGGCCTTCGACAGCCTCGAATGGGACTACCTCTATGCTGTCATGGAGCGCTTTGGGCTGGGAGCTGGTTATATTCACTGGACGAAGGTCCTTTATGCGGGGGCGATGGCAAGGGTGAGGGTGGGACCGACGGTGTCCCTCCGCTACCCGGTGGAGCGGGGCACTCGTCAGGGCTGCTCCCTCTCGCCGCTTCTATTTGCGCTGGCTATTGAGCCGCTGGCGGCTGCGGCCCGAACGGGGCGGCACATCCGCGGAGTGCGGGCCCGAGACGAGCAACATTTCATCTCGCTATATGCCGATGATTTGCTACTGTTCCTCTGCGACGGTGTTGAGGACTTGCAGAGAGCGGAGGCCCTACTAGAGAGCTTCGGAGAGATGTCGGGCCTGAGGGTTAACTGGCCCAAGACGAGTTTGTTCCCACTACTGGAGGGCGCTGCCCAGCCGCAACACCGGTCGGAGGCGGCCTGGAACCCTACCTGTATTAAATACCTGGGGGTCCATATTTACCATAAGCCGGAAGACTTGCTTGAGGGCAACCTGGGGCAGTGCGTACGCGGACTGAAGGGCTGCATGGCCTTCTGGGCCACATTGCCACTCTCGGTGGCGGGCCGGATTTCCCTACTGAAGATGGTTGCCCTACCGAGATTATTATATTACTTCCGGACGCTCCCAATCTGGCTACCTGGCTCCTTCTTTAGACTACTTAAATCTCAAATTACGACGTTCATTTGGGGAGCGGGACGGTGCAGAGTAGCGCTGGCCACGCTTTCTCGCCTGAAAGATGAGGGGGGTCTGGCGGTGCCGGACTTTGAGCTCTATTACCTAGCGGCCCAACTGCAGGTCTTCACGCAGGAGGTAGCGAGGGTGTTTCGGGGCCCAGAGGACGAAAGCTTGCGAGGGACGCCCAGACACGTCCTGGCATATATTACCCTCCAGCAGCGGCTGGACAGTCGGGATTTGTCGCTAGAGCAGCGCACGTACTGTCAATGTTGGAACCGGGCCCAAAAGAGAGCGGGTATCCAGCGCCCATATGCGCCTGAGATTCCCCTGGGTATGCTAACGGCCTTGCCGCATGGCGGCGACTGGTCGCACATACAGGAGTGGGAGGAAGCAGGAATACAGGTGGTTGGGGACCTCTTTGAAAATGGTGCACTGCTCCCGTTCCAGGAGTTAATAGAACGCTTCGGCATACCGAGAGGGGGATTTCTGCTTCATGCAGCAGTAACCAGGGTGATACAGGCCCACTGGGGTACGGGACTTGAGGAACCTGGGACGGCAGCGGCGTGCCAGTACACTATGATGGCGGCGGGCACGATCAAGGCGGTAACGTGCCTCTACAATCGAATGATTAGAGAGAATATCCCTCCTCTTACATCCCTAAAAGCCAAGTGGGAAGCGGACCTGGGTAGGGACATACCTGACACAACGTGGGCACAGCTTGTCCGTAGGGCTCGTAACAGCACGAGAAACGCTAGGTTTCAACTGATCCACTACTATGTATTGCATAGGGCGTACATGACCCTGGGTAGAATCAGGCGGTATTTTGGCGATGGGACAGCGGCCTGTCCCCGGTGCCCGGAAGAGGGGGCCGAGCTAGTGCACATGCTGTGGGCATGCCCGACCCTGCGGGATTACTGGCAGGACATTGGGGAGGTGTTGAATGAGGTGACTGAAAGATCCATAGAAAACGGACCAGCAGAATGTCTTTTACACTGGTTTCCCCATACCCCCAAAAACAAACTCACGAGTAAGTTCATCGACATGGGACTGATGGTGGCTAAGAGGGAGATCACTAGGAACTGGAAGTCGAGAGTGGGGCCAACTCCGCGGAGGTGGCGGCAGGAATTTCTAAAATGGGCTACGGCTGACAGCACACATAGGTACCAGCTTGCGCGCAGGACCCCTAGCCAGACGGCAGCTGACACGGCGACCTCATGGGAAGTAATGGTGCAGGCACTTAGGGATAGCGAGGCTGATGATGAAGAGGAGGTCCCCGGGGCGGATGGGGCGGAGGAGGCAGGCTGAGGCCCTAGGAGCAGCAGATATGCAGGGGGGCTGACGCCAGCAATCCAGGAATGATCGCAACATAGCCTTAGGTGGGTGGTGGTGTGTGGGGCAGGATAGGGGAGGGAGTTTTAGGTTTTGCGCAGGGAAGGGGAGT
This sequence comes from Lissotriton vulgaris, assembly GCF_964263255.1. Lineage (NCBI taxonomy): Eukaryota > Metazoa > Chordata > Amphibia > Caudata > Salamandridae > Lissotriton > Lissotriton vulgaris. The sequence continues at coordinate 1,123,386,156 of NC_141687.1, forward strand.
TGGGGATTAGCGCGTAGTTCAGTAGGACTATAAAGGTAGTCATGCACATAATCCGGACACTTACCACTCCTCTATATCGAACGTCAGGCATGGAAGAGCGGAGACATCATCGCCGCCCAACCCCCGGGTTGTGGACATGACGGCTGTGTACTGATTGATGAAGCATATTGTGTATCTGCTAAATTTTTTATGATGCTACTTCTATATGTAACGACCTGTACAGGTATGACTACAATAAAAATTATTTAAAAAAAAAAAATCAGGGACACCACGGATTTCATAAATAAACTGAGTGAAATTGAATTTGACAGGAACAATCATTACATGGTAACGATGGACATAACATCATTATACACTCAAATCCCGCAAGATGAAGGATTGGAAATTTTAAGACAAACACTTGAGAGTAGAGAAAAACCACAAAAAATCCCAACAGAATTCATCATCCAAATGGCTGAATTTGCATTAAAAAGAAATTATTTCAACTTCGATGGAGACTTCTATTTTCAAATAGGGGGTGTGGCCATGGGCTGCCCCTTCGCCCCGGAGTTGGCGATTCTTTACATGTCTGCCTACGAAGAGAAATTTATCTGCAATCAGAACCCATTTGCCCAATGGATAAATAATTGGAATTGTTTCATAGACGATGTATTCTTTGTATGGACGAGTCCCGAACAAGAACTCACCAATTTCCACAATTGGCTGAACAACAAAACACAAGAAATCAAATTCACCTTGAATTACTCTAAATGTAAAATGGTATTCCTGGATGTAGAAATATATCCATCAGAAGAGGGAGGTCTGATTACGACCTTGTACAGGAAAGACACTGATCGTAATAGATCTTTACATTTTTCAAGCAACCATCCACACAGCCTTAAGGAAAATCTCCCTTACGGGCAATTTCTACGGATTCGTAGAAATTGCCAACACAAAGACGAGTTCACCAAACATGCCACCAAATTAACATCAAACTTGATGGAACGTGGATACCCAAAAAAACTACTAAAAAGATGTATGAATAGAGCGTGGTGGACACCACGAGAATGTCTCCTCGAAAAAAAGACCAAACAAGAAATGGACCGAATGGTACTAGTGAGTACATACTGCCCTAATTCCAACATGTTAAAAAAGGCAATTAAGAAAAATTGGCACTTGATAAAAAACCTGAATGAGGATCTCTCTAAAGTCCCATTATTTGCATTTCGTAAAGAAGCGAGCATTGCAAACAAATTGATAAGAGCATCTATGCCCACTAAAGAAGAAGTGACTTTGCGAACCATGATTGGTTTACCACCAATCCAAGGCCATCATAAATGCGGCCAGTGCAACTGTTGTGCAACTACGGAAGAAGGGGTCATCTTTAAACACAAGACAACAACGTGGAGACATGAAACATTCACAAATTGGAAATCAAGATACGTAATTTATGGAATAGTATGTCCATGTGACCTACTCTATGTAGGTAAAACCAATCAGGAGATAAAAACGCGAATCCAACAACACAAATCAAGAATAAAACGAAAAGTATCGAATGCACCTTTGGTACAACATTGGATGGCAAAAAACCATGTGGAAACTGATCTTCGCTGGACTGTGATTACAAAGGTCGAACCAGACAGGAGAGGAGGAGACATTGAGGCCAAGTTATCACGCTATGAAGCAATGATGATTGTTAAATTCAACTCGGCAACGGAAGGACTAAATGAAATTTCTGAGTTATATAAACTGTCATAGAGACTGTATTAAGTGAGCAGGAAGATGTCAGGTTAACAATAAGAGATATCCATCACCTTGATACCCATTCTAAGATGGCGACCCCACCACACATTACGCACAACTAATCTTACGATTTCACACTACTTCGTCTCCAAAAATAATAGGTGAAATTTCATTATCAACAAAGCACCACAATGCTCATCTGTATGGAGCAGGATTCTGGTGTAGAAATAAACATACAACCCCACTCCAAGATGGCGCAACCCGGAAGTAGGATAAAAACCTCGTGGAGACAGACCAAACTGTGCGAACACAGGAGAACGTACGGACCCCCTGGACCTGGAGCACGGAAAAACCAAGCCTTGACTAACGGTAAAACTCCTGATGACTTCAACACGAAAAGAAACCAGTGGAATTCACTTTTTGAGTGGATTGAAAATAACCTCCAACGTTATCATTTTTAGGACACCGCCAAATAATTCACTCCGGTCCCCTGGAACGACTCCTTATACGTAAGGTAAGGTGAAAAGCTTCACACTAAGTCCGGACAATTGTACTGACGTTTTATAGACAGTAGTAATAGGACCCTTTATTATTATTATTACAGGATGTACAGCAATTCATTCTATCCTCCGCCAACACCAGAAAAAATAGAGGTAAGAGATTTCACCAGTCGCGGCACTAAGCTAATTATAAAAACAAGCCCTCAGTGCCTAACAGAGATTCCCTATTTATTTACAGAAAGGAGATACACCAAACTAAATACACCAGTGAGTGAGATTATGTGAGTGTGCAACAATATAGTGCGAAATAGAACCCCTTTGAATAGCTCGGCTGAGCACTGTTATGTTACTGTTGTTTAGGTGGTCACACGCCGGGTACCAAGACGAACACGATTCAGTGATTAGGATACACTGTTTTAAAGGTAAGAGGTAAAAGACGGATGTTGAGCCACTTGTAAGCTTTGAGATATGGTCGCATACTAGAATCTAATCTAGATCTCCCCCCATTTCCATTTTTACAGTATGGTCCTGATGAGAACTCGACAAATAGGAGGAGTTCGAAACGCGTAGACCCTGTATTGTATGATGCCATAAGAATTTAAAAGAATTGTTGAATTGCTTATAAAAAAATGTACAAATAGGCTGAAAATATTGTCTATGGCACTATCGGAAATGTGATTTATATTGAACTGTATTGAACCATTGATATTTTTGTATTGTTGAGAGTGTGTGAGAGTGGTTGACTGTAATTGTTTGTGATTCACAACTGAGTGTATGCGAGAGTGTTGGTTGGGGAGTGTTTTAAATGTATATAATGTGTTCCATATTTTGTATGTCATATGTCTTTTCAAACTGAAAAAAAGTAATTCCGAAAAAAACTAAAAAGTTCTAAATGAAGAAATATAAACAATAAAATTGAAGATTCATTCAAGAGACAATGATTTCCTCACTTTTTGTTTAAATTGATTGTGAGATGCGAAGATAGTGAGAATCATTCAAAGGCAGCATTGGCGTTCTTTGTTTTTTGAAACACTTTCTGAAAGTGGCATTCCTAAAATAATAGTGTCATATCCAACTTTACTACTAAAGAGGATTTATCATTACCATTTCAAAGATATAAAACATGATTTAGCTACTCCTTTCTATAAGGATTTATAGCTTGAAGGGATTTTAAGGAATTTCCAATGCTAGCCTATGAGAGGAGTAGGCCTCACAGTAGTGATAAACAAATGTAGCTGTTTGTCACTACTGTAGGAACGTGCCCCTTTTTAACATGGTCACCCCCATTTTTTGCCTGACATTCGATGCAATTTTGACAGAAAGGGCACTGGGTTCCTGCTAACCAGGTACCTAGCGGCAGATCTCTTTCTCTAAACTGTACAATTGTTTCCCCAATTGCCAATACCCTGTAAGTCCCTAGTAAGTGGTATCCCCGGTACGTAGGGCTGCAGCATGTTTTGTGTCACCCCAAGGGACCTCTCACCAAAGTCATGCAGACTGCCATTGCAGACTGCCATTGCAGGTTGCGTGTCTTGGTTCAGACAAAACTGAAAACATGGCATGGAACACAGCTCTGTGTGCCATGCCTACATACACATGCAAAAACAACAATTGATGGACAGAATGTTGCACAATGGTAAAACATTCACCCCCAGTCACAGATCTGGGTTTAATCCATCGTTATTTTGCTCACCACACCACCCCAGTTCAGACATGGCCATATGCAAATCAGTCTTCACCCTGTGCCTCATGGGAACAGTCCAGCCCGAACTGCCAAGCCATGTCTTCACTGGACCGGAATCAAGGATCCTAGGACCGACAGATAGCCAACAGGGCTACCAAGGGCCTACCTTAGGGGTGATCTATATTTAATAAAAGGAGAGTTGAAGGCTTTTCAAGTGGGTTTGAATGCTTAGTCGAAAGGCCAGGAAACTGCACACACATGCACTGCAATGGCAGGCATGACACTGGTTTGAAAGGCTACCTGTGTAGAAGGTCTACCAGTAGCATTTAGGTTACAGGCCTTGGTTATAGGGTATACCACTTTACAAGGTACTTAAAACTATACTAAGTATACGAATCAGGTATATACCAATGTCACCATGTTTAGGGGAGATGTACATGCGCTTTAACACTTGGTAACAGTGGTAAAGTGCTCAGAGTCCTAAGGCCAACAAAAAGTTGGCGCAAAAAGTTGGAGGAACATTGGGCCGGATTTGTGAATCCGGCCCAATGTTCCTCATTGCTCCAGTTCACCAGTGATGCCCCAGTCCTGTGCCACACAATGCTCTTTGCTACTGGGTGGATCTACTACCTAGAACCAGAAGAAGGGGACTGAAGCGATCCAACACTGTATAAATGACTCCTCAGGATGACTCTAAATTTGAAGTACACCTGCTCCTACTGTCTCATGGTGGAATCTGTTTCACCATAACATTTACCTCCAGTCGCATATTGTCATATCGTTTTCATTAACATTGACCTCCAATCTCTTTTATTCATCTCTTGATGCCCTCCACCATCATATAACTTTTTCATTATGAATTTGAACGTCCAGTTTCAAATCATCTCTACATCAAAACCTTTGCCCTCTTTCGTATCATATTTTCATCATGAATTTTGGCCTTCAGTCCCATATCTGGATCACTTCATCATTGACTATGAACTTTGCCATCTAGACTCATATCAGTATTATTTTATCAGGAACTATAATAATTTGCCTCTAATCTCTTTTCAGGATAATTTTTATCACTAACATAGCCCTGTAGTAGCCCTGTATCCTGATCTTTGCCCAGTGGTGGCTGATGAAGTTTGAGAGTGGTGTGGCTGGGGTTGGAAAGGTAGGCGTTCACATTTTCACACCAGTCGCGATTTCCTGCACATATTTTGTTTTGAAACCTGGAAATAAAAAATTTATTTTCCAAAACACTTTTTTTTTAAATAAAAAGAGCAAAAATAATAGCTGTTTTTAACTTCAGTGGTTCTCAGCTTAATGGAAGTAATTAATTTGGCAGATTTTTGTTTTGCAGCAATACATAAAGGAAATCAGCAAGGAATTGAGCACAACAATAGTTGTGGTGAACAGAAGCAGAAAAATCTCAGTTGAAATGAAAGCCTTTTAAGAGGCAATTTTTAATTAAGTGGCTGTTCGAACAGCTAGGTACCACCCTCTGAGAAGGCTTGGCAAGTGTAAAACAAAAACTGTCATGCACCCTCAGCACTGCAGGTGGCACAGGTAAAAGCTTCAACAGAGGTATGTAAATTAATTTTACGATTAATCAAAGGTACTTCATGAAGAAACCAAATGCAACAGTTATTTGCCCAAAAAGAGAAGGAAACTCTTCAAAGCTAATTCATTCAGTGCCTTGCCGAGTTCAGATCTATTTGTATGACTCCCCCCAAATTAGTTGTGAAAGAATATCTGGATGTGGTAAAAGATGAATTTTGATGTGGTGAATAAATGCATTTTGAATAAGTCGCTTCTGACATACTCACTCAGTATTTTTGCTTTTATAAAGGACGTACTCGGCCGAAGGTACTGGTGCACTTTACATGAGCACCAGTTGAACTAGACAAGGACACATTCATGTTCGATAAGCACAGGGAGAATACGTTATTTGCCCAGATTCACAGGTTGTTGAGCCAACACCAGGGCTCGATCCTAGTTCCCGACTCAAAAATCGGCAGCTCTGACAGTCACATCCTCTCTCATAAAGAAAACATGCTGTGTCATAACATCTGTCACAAGCACACCTCACAGGATCATTTTATTTACAAGGACAATATCAACCACTTAAAATAGCACCCCATATTGAACTCTAAAGAATGGTAAATACTTTCCTCCCTGTTTTTTCAAATGACATTTATACAATAAAAGCTCACGCCTCCCGATCTTAAAAAAAAAGGTATGAAAACAATGTGTCCACCATCCAAATACAATACATTTATACATTTCATGAGAACATACCACAGCAGTGAATGTTCCGTGAAATACTTACTTTAATTCCATAAAATAGGCCGGGCCTGAATGAGTCACTTAGGGGCATATGTATCAAGCCTTTTTCCTGTTTGCAAACGGGCTGATTTTCAGAATCGGCCCGTTTGCAAATTGGTAAAAGACTTTGGGATGTTTCATCCCAAAGGAACATTGCAAAACAGAGAAATGCAAAATTTGCGATTCTCTATTTTGCAAATGCAAATAAGGAATTGCAAATTGCGATTCCTTAATGCAAATCTGGAGGCACCAGAAATTTGCTATTTGGCCTTAAGGAATTGCAAATTACCACCATCTTCAAGTTGGTTGTAATTTGCAATTTTCTTTAAAAAAACACTTTTTTGATTTTTTTAAAGTGCCATATGTTGCACATACATGCTCTTAGGGCATGTATGTGCACAAAATGTGCACACATGCATATTTCAGGGGTGCAACAGGGTATCCTTTTGGCACCCTTGCAACCCTAAAATTGCATTCTCAGTTTGCGATTCTCTAGTTGGTAATCACAAATTGAGAATGTCTTCCTATTCATTCCTATAGGCCTCCTAGGCCATAGGAATGAATGGAAAGGTATTCCTTATTTTCAAATCTCAATTTGCGAATCACAAATAAGGAACATGTAGGATTCACAAATTTTTTAGCAAATCTTACATACATTGCATTTTGCGATTCTATAATTGCGATTTGCTAAAAATCGCAATTTGAGAATCACAAAAATCTTTTTTGATACATATGGGGCCATATGTATCAAAACCCTCTTTTGCGATTCTCAAATAGCGATTTTTTGTGAATCGCTATTTGAGAATTGCAAAATGCTATGTATGTAGGATTTGCAATACATTTTGCGAATTCTACATATTCCTTAATTGCGAATCTCAAATTGCAATTCGCAATTAAGGAATACCTCCCCATTCATTCCTATGAGCCTACTGGCCCATAGGAATGAATGGGAAGACATTCTCAATTTGTGATTAGCAATTAGAGAATCGCAAATTGAGAATGCAATTTCAAGGGTGCAAGTGTGTCAAAAGGACACCCTGTTGCACCCCTGAAATAAGCATGGGTGCACATGTGGCGCACATACATGCCCTAAGGGCATGTATGTGCTTCACATTGCACTTTGAAAAATGCAAAAAAGTGCATTTTTCAAAGAAATCGCAAATTACCACCAACTTGAAGTTGGTGGTAATTTGCGATTCCTTAAGATCAAATTGCACTTTTTGGTGCTTCTTACATTGCATTTAAGGAATCACAAAATTTGCGATTCCTTAAATGCAATTGCAAAAAAGGAATCGCAAATTTTGCGATTCCTTACTTTGCACGAATATTTGCCTTCATTCATACCTTTTTGCAAAATTGCAATTTCAAACAATTTCGGCATTTGCGATCGCAATTTTGCTTGATACCTATGGCCCATGGCCCTACTCATTTCTCATGCTGCAAAGTTTTTTTTTCTTTTGAGCTGCTGGTCCTCTCACAGGGTTTGGAGCTGAGAGGCATTGTCTGGACTGACTTCAGTGAAGCTTCAAACGAAGCAAGGCACGTTCTTTAATCTGAGACTGCACAGGGCATCTGCAGGGGGCACCTTCCCTCCAAGCCATGAGTCTGCAGGAGCTAGTAATGGCATCCTGAAATAATTGCAGCGCGGGAAGCAGACCCCTTCAGTCTGCAAAGTATCTTCCAAAATCATGAAGACAAACTGCGCAGACTCGATTTCTTGGCTTCCCAGATGCCTGTAGCCCTAACTCCACCCTTTCCGAACACACCACCGGCCAGGGCCTCCACTGCCTGATTGACGGGAAGCCCAAGAGATACAGGGCTTCAGTGAAAAAATGCCTGGGGCTGATTTTATCAACATGGCATCAGGGAGTGGAGACTGGTCCACAAGGCAAAGCCTTTGCCGAGCTGATGACCTCACAGGCCTCAGGGCTGTGAGAGCATCAGCCCGGCAAATACTCTAGACTTAGGGCAGGCCAGGGGCAGCATATAAGGAATGCATCCCCGTCTGTCACGGAAACAAGCACAGTGAGTGGCAGGGTGCATCAGCCCCTCAGCCAGCAAGCAAAACATGTGTGCACATTTTATTTTAAAAAACAGTTATATGTACACAAATTAGTCACGCCCTTGGTGTGAAAGTAAAGGGGGCGGAGCCCAGAGCCCTCGAGCAGAAACCACCGCTGCCTCTCTTTGGCCCTTGCCCACAAGTCCAATTTTCATGGTCTCTAGTGTTAGGATTCCTCTCCAACTGAAGATGTTTCTTCGTTTCGTGTTCATAATATTTTCTCATGTCATTTCTTTCCTTTGCTGTTTACATTTTTACTGCCATTATTGAGTCCTGTGAATCCTTGCAAGGGTCCGAATTCGAGTGAGTGTGTGGAAAGGGAACAGAAATAATTGTCCTTCCAGACCTGGCCTGCAGTTATATATGAGGGGTCTTCCGGCATGAGAATAAATGCCGCAGGCTCTGGTAGGTTTAAGCGGACATTATGGGCATATAAGCTGTTACTACAAGTAGGAAATAGACTCTGCTTGGTTCGAGCCATCTAACAAAAAAATCAGAACAAAGGGGCCATATTATCAAGAAAGTGCGATACATTATAGCCGCTTTTATCAGCAGGAAACTGCAGCTAAAGCGGCGATAATGGACTTGATAATAGACCCTTGTGAATTCCCATAGAAGCCCAGATTAACACCAGAACCTGGGCTTCTAGGGGAATTCCCAAGGGCCTATTATCAAGCCCATTATCGCCGCTTTAGCGGCAGTTTCCTGGCAATAAAAGCGGCGATAATGTATCACCCTTTCTTCATAATATGTCCCAGAGTTCATAGGTTAGAGCAGCTCCTGCCCTCTCCTTTCTAGGTCAGATTCTGGAATACTTCTCAGACAGACAATGATGGTTGGCCCATGGCTCTAATTGTCGTTGAGCCTTAGGTTGGTTGTTGTTGTGCTTTGTGATCTGATGGTATCCCCAAACATACGAAACAGGACACAAGGCCTGATGTATTCAAGTTTTCTTCCCATTCTGCATGGTTGTACTGAGACATAAAATAGGCCCAGGCACCTAAATAAAATTTACCCCATTAGGGATCCAGTTAGCTAAAAAAGTCGCCCACATTTGCAAATCAGGCCAGTTTTGAACTGGTAAAGACAAGCTGTATGAGTCTAGTGCAAGGAATGCGGGACTGTATGCATTTTTTATTTGCTCTTGGCAATATTTATGGCAATACCAGGAAAAGCAACTGTAGAAACCGACCCACCAGACCATACAACAGGCCCCCAAACTACAAAAGAAATTGGCAGACACACAAATCTGTGAGAACAGCCTATCGGGTACTGCCTGGTTGACCTAGAGGCCCATCCGGACCTGCCATTCTGAGCTTCTGGGGAAGTGTGTTGATACATAGCCATAGAGTAGTGAATCCTTCGTACTCAATGTGTGCTCTTTGAATGATTAGAAATTGAGCTATTGGACATACACAATAACATTTATCAAAGTGTTTGTTAAGTGTTCCTTAACCAGCACAAAAACACAAACTCATTTAGGAGATATCCTGCATGTTTGATTCCCTTTGCACAAGCAAAAAGCGAAAAAACTGCAAATCAGTTCACATGTGCATATTCTATACACATTGAACAGGGAATGAAGCTAACAATGAAAATGTGGATCTCAGGATGGAAACACAGCAAACGTCCCATATTTTATCAGCATGGGCACCCTTGTAGAACTTAAACCTCATAGATTGCACGAGAATAATATGGGTGGTAACGTCTAAAAAAGCAAAGCAACTTTACCTGCTATTAATTGTGAACTCGTGTTGGACATAAATCTTTCAAAATGTGTAATAAATATTTAACCAAATACATCTTCATCCATGAACAAACTTTTAAATAATATAGAGCAAATAATGTGCATTGTTGTTGCCACTTACATAAAAAATAATGGACACATTTTTTTTGTCTCTGACATAGTTACAGCTTTAATTTTTTAAATATTGAAAATATTGATTTTTTTCACCACGTATTACCCAGAAATTGCATAAAAAGCCATTTGCCATTTATTTGTCCAGCTACAAATACAGAGGCATATTTTTGATCCCCTTTGCGTCGCTCTTGCACCACATAACATGATGCAGGAGTGACCCAACTTAAAAATGAGGGGCATATTTACACGGAGCTTGCACACCCGTTGTCTCATTTCTTTTACATTTCGGCAGGCGTTGTCAGTACTCGATATCTACAAGGTGTTGTACCTAGGCCAATGTGTCACTTTCTTTCACCCTGTATCGGATTTTATCTGCATCTGAACCAGCTGCATTGCTCAAGATTTAATATATGCAAGGTAGGCGTTCCTTTGTAATTTCCCACATAACACTGATGCTGTGTTATTTACGAGTTTTGGAAAAAGTGACGCTTCGTCGGCAAGCAGCGTGCAGAGCCTAAACTGCATCAAAAGTCCTGGGCTTCGGTAAACCAGAGTATGAAATGACGCTTTGGCTCTGGTACATAAAAAGAACATTCTCAAAGCACTTTAGCAAGCTCAACTACTTCAACTAGGAGTAGCGAGGAAACCACCACCACCACCAACACCACCACCACCACGAAGGCCGTACAGGAGAAGGGGGGTGTGTGTACCACCAGAGGACTACCTTCATTGACCTCAGGGTAGATGAGGTCATCACCTACTACAAGCTACGGAGGGAGTCCATCATACACCTCCTCAACAAGATTGCACCAAGGCTGCAGGCAATATCTCACATGTCCACCAGCATCCCTCAACATCTCCCGGGTCCACCAGCATTCCTCCACAGGTCAAGCTTATGGCAGTCCTTAAAATGCTGGAATCTGGGTTGTTCCAGACCACCACAGCCAAAGTGGCAGGAATATTCCTGCCATCTTTCTCAGCCTACCTAACCTCCGCCCTGGATCCTATCATCAGCGATACACCCCAGTACCTCATGTTCCCTAATGCACAGCAACAACAGCTGGACACAAAGAAAGGCTTCTATGACATAGCTGGTTTCTTCCATGTTCTGGGAGCAATGGATTGCACACATGTGCAACTTGTGCCTCCTGCTGCAACTTCAGATCTGTAGCGCAATAGGAGGCACACATACTCTATCAAAGGACAGGCAATTGTGCACCATCTGGGTCTATTAACCAATATTGTGGCCAAGTTACTTTGGGAGTGCTCATGATGCCTACATCTTCAGGCACTCCAGACTGGGAGCTCTGAGAATGGCTTATTGGTTGGTAAGTACATCTTAAGTACATGAGAGACCTAATAACTGTAAATAATGTATGACAAAATAATAATAGCTGTGTGTGCTACCTGAGACAGTGCATGTGTAGGAGCTGTGGACCATATACTTGCACCAATCATCAGGGCAAATGTGTAATGCAAACCCACAAGTCAGCATATGTGAAGACATGCTACACCACTGTGTGTGCCCATCAATAGTGGGAAGAACCTGATCAATGCAACGCTCAGAAAAATGCTGTTTTCGAACACTCTGCACAAGGAAGGTCTCCCATTGGCTGTTGTCTGTGTGTGCACATGTAACTGCCATGGTTCATGAAGCATTTCATGCAACACACCAGGGAAACTGTGACATCTATCCAAACAATTGGCCTCACCAGGTTACGTGTCACATGGGAAAATTACTCATATTATCCAATATGCCTGAGCCACTTATGTGTTGTGCAGTCTGTGGCACACAGACACAGACAATCAAGCCTCCAAGTGTTCACGAGCTGCAGGAAGGTAGCCCCTCATGCTGAAAGTAAATTACACATGAAATGCAGCCACACAATCCCCATGTTGCAATTGTGCCTGTCTCGGTGCTACACAGCACATTGTGTGCCAGTGCTGCTTGAAATCTCTGGACTGTGCTATATGGCCTCAAATATGTCCTACACTGTCCTTTCACAGTGAGACATTGCTGTGCTGATAATTAACTTGCTGCACTGTACAGTGCCACATTTCTAAATATCTTGGGCCTTGTCTCCTGTCCACATAGCTGACCCAAAGCACTACAATATGTAGACAATGATGTTCCACATTGAAATGCAACCACTAATCTACCAATAGCAGTAGCTACTGAACATCAGTGACCGCTACTGTCACAATCCTATCTCAGTGGCTGAATGGGACCACATCATCTGTGCAGGGTAACGGATATAAATTAAGACATGTTGTAGGACAGAACAACCAATATAATAATAACGCTAACACAATAGAAAAGTTTGTTATAGTGGCACCTCATTGCTGTACATACTTTCTCCACATGTCACGACTCTTCATGTTCAGGCAAGTGGAAAAACATCCTAAATGTTAGTAAGTGTGTCACACATGTCAGTATACATGTAAATGTATTGAAGTGTCACAAATAATGTCTAGAAAGTCCATGTGTGCCATCTAATGTCAGTGTAGGCCCCAGACAAGCGTAAACCTCTATACAGGTACACAAAATGAAATCAACAGTACCAAAAGAACATAACTTTCAACCTTAGTGACAGTACACATACAGACATACACTCCGGTATAAAGCAACCATGACAGAGGCAAAGATAGTGTTGGTACACCCGTTCTGGTGTCAAATTGACTAAAGGCAAACCATAAGAACTCAGCAATGTGAAAGTCACAAACACCAAAACAACATAACCACAAATGGAATTCAACAAGCATCAACATAGATTGTAATGCAACCTGAACAAGCCATCACAGGGTACTCAAGATATCAATCGCAACATACCTTTAACAAGGCAATAATTATAGAATCATTGCAAATAGGCACATAATCCACATCAATTTACAGTACAACACATATGTGTGAAGACCAACGTATTGTGTACAGGTCTGTGTTAGACAGAGAATAGTTACTATATCAGGGTGCCCTACCTAGAGATGCCCCAATTTGCAAACTCTTGTGTCAATCCCAGTGCATCTTGACATATTGACTGACAAAAAACTGTAGCTGAAGGCTGACAATATTTCAGACGACTATCCAGGGAACCTGTGTAGAATGCACCACGTGTACTCACCACATTTCACTTTCCAAAGGAAGTAAACAAATCAAAGGCTCCGTCATTGGCAGGTAGTGCAGAAATAACATCAGTGGTTCCACAGGGACACTTGTATGTGTAAGTATGAAATAGGTCAGTGCTAGTACAGCCCACCTATGGATGACAACAAGCCCCAATTTATGAATAACATATTGTCACTTACAGTGGCACCAGACCTACAAAGCACCTATCACACTAAGCAACTGGCCAAATGTGTGTATCCTATTGTGGCACTGTCAAAAGTAACAGCCCATGCACATGTCACAAAATGATACAGAGAGCAGGACTAGATATATGGATATATGACAATCTAAATGCAACCAATAGTGTCAAATACTGGTAGAAATGTGTAAGATTCATCCAGCACACATAACTGATGTGTACTTGAATGTGGGTTCATCAATCACCATGATCATTGAGAGACTTTTTTTATTTATCTTTTAGCTGACCAAAGATAGGGTCTGCAGCTGTGGGTTATGACCCCATTTGCACCTCCCTAGACAGAGGCAGAGCACACCTACAACAACGCACTTGTCAAGCTCAGGTATATTGTGGAGCAAACTTTTGGGGTGCTGAAGTCTTGCTTTTGCTGCTTGGACATGTCTGGAGGGACATTGCTATACTCCCCCACCCCGATTGGTTTGCAGAATGATCCTAGTGTATTGTATTTTGCACAACATCTGTGTGCGGACAAATGTCCCATGACACCAGTGCCATGAGGACAGGAAACACTGGATGAGGATGGGGATTAGGACAGTGGGGAAAATTTAGCCACACTTGTGGGGAATTGATGAAGGAACATCATTGTGCAGAACTTTTTCCCTGAAGGGTGAAATAGCTTGATGGCCATTAATCAAAGATTTGTTTCGAAATAGAGTTCCAAATTGTAAATAAATGATAGGATGCATCCTTTGTGTATGTAATTTCCATTTCACAATCACTGTAAACATCACAACAGTCACATATCACCAAACATAATTCAGGCCCAGCCAAAAGGTATGTATCTAGGTGTAGCGCTCACCCTAGGACAACACAATGTCGACCAAGGTATCAACAACACGTGCCAAAGGCATGCACATTGGGAAGACTCACACCAAACATGGGTAGCAAAGTTGAATAGTGTGCACGTTGTGAGTCTGTGTGCAGGTACAGTGTACCAACTGCCAGACATCCTGTCAGGATCCAAATCAAGTGTACATGTGAACAATATGCAATGTCTGAATGTTTCTCTGTGAACAGAGGCCCATATGATGTGCATGGGCACACATTGCAACCCAGTTAGTCTCCACATGCCACATCAACATTTGCAAGCTCATAGAAAAATCAGTGTGGTCTTTCTGTTGGAGGATGACATTTTATGGTCTTGGGGCACTGGACCAGGGCAGCTTAATTTGAGGAGGTGCTTCTTATAATATGAGAAAGCACAAGTGTAAGAGACAGAAATTGAATCAGGATTTGGTGCAGTTGTTTACAATGAAACCACTTTGACAAGAAATGTAAAGAAACACTTTAAAATTCAATAATGAGCCTGGGAATCTTAGCAAAGACTAGGCATTTAAAGACACATTTCTGGAATGATGAACAAACTCATGCAGTGTAAATATATTTTAGATCAAGAAAATGCAGAGAAGAGAGAAAGAGACAGTTTTAAAATACAATAAGCATTAAGGCCTCAGCCAAGGATCCTAAATAGATGGCTGAGGGGAACCACACATTTCATTTCAGCGAGGTAGTTTGTCGAGTGGACTGAAGAACAGATCTTTATACTCATGATATCAACAGCTTTGACTAGAGACCATGACCCACTTTGGTCACTTCTCGGAAATATTAGGAACACAGAAGTGACACCCTATATTACATACGTTTACCAAAAGGTCACTTGATGCTTTACCGTAATTCATAATGAAATTGAACATTTATCGAAAAGGGTTTGCGTCACTTCTCAGAAACTTTTATAAGAAAACGGAACATTCAGAAAGGTATAGGTTATACTCTCACACCATATTGCATGTCTTAGTTACATTAAAGCTAGCAAAAGATACAATAATACGAAAGATTGACAGATGACAAGTGGCCCCCTCCATCAGGTATCGCATGATGTTCCTTTTAGCTTGAGGAGTTTTGTGTTCTTGTGGTTAGCTATCTCTCAATAGGTGAGAGAAGTAACGAGCTCATCCTGTGCAAGGAGAGAGTGGGTGCTCGGACACAGAGCGAAAAGCATTGTGTGTGTCGCAGAAGAAATAACTTGTATTTTAGCAGAGAGGCATTTTGGACCTACTACATTAAAAGAACAACTGAGATAGTATGGTCAACTTAACACCACTCTGTATGCTGGCTGGTGAGGCCTTATCAGGGTCTAATACCTCAGGTGTCGGTAGGAATAGGCTAAGGCATTTATACGGTAAAACTGGACACTGCTTCATCTCACATAACACATATAAATGTGGAGTCCTTACCTGTGCCGGTGCTGGATTGGCTAACTAGACCCAATACAGGCACACTTGGCCCACTAGGCAAGGATGCAACATTTACTTGCAGGTATGGATGTGACAGTATTGGGATGTCCTAAACAAACAATGCTGTGACTCCTACAGCTCCATCTATGTGTGCTAATTAAAACAGGATGCAAGGAAGCAAGTCTAAAAGGCACATAGATGACAAGAATATAAATATGTGTGATATCACTCCTGCCAAGGTCGTATGCACTCAGGTTTCCCAGGTCAGAGTAGCTTGATCTGTTAATAAATGCACATTGAACAATGGTTGTGAATGCCTACACATATTATAAGTTCACATAAGCTCTCTCTGTTGCTAAATAATGTGATCATGGAAATGGTATACATATTCCTACTTGGAAAACATCACATGTTTGGCTTACTGAAGCAGGCCTAGTGATGATCAAAATATGGGCTAATACTTTTTCCCAAACACTTCTCTGCAGGTGCAATGTGCATGTGCCGCACATATAGTGCCAGACACCAAGCCCAGACAGCATATATGTGTGCACTACTAGATTATGTGTTGGTCGTTGGATATTTTAGTCTGCTGAATTATGTCTTACACAGATGAACAGGTGACCTATTGGCCTAGCAATATACCTTTCACATATAGGCACATGCACTTTAGACTGACTGAAGCAGCCAGTGTATGTAATTCCCCGAGTGTGTATTACATCCATACCACATCCTTTGTTAGGAATGCAGACATATACTACGATTTTCAAGTTTGGCCATAATCAAGTATGACAACCAGGAAGACGGTCACCCAGGCCCTCGTCACCAGCCGACTGGACTACGGCAACGCCCTCTACGCCGAAACCACCGCCAAGGTCCAGAAGAGACTCCAGCGGATCCAGAACGCCTCAGCCAGACTCATCCTCGACATCCCCCGACGTAGCCACATCTCCGGACATCTAAGAGACCTGCGCTGGCTCCCCGTCAACAAGAGAATCACCTTCCGTCTCCTCACCTACGCACACAAAGCCCTACACGACCAAGGCCCGAGCTACCTCAACAACCGCCTCAACTTCTACGCTCCCAAACGCCACCTCCGATCGACCAACCACGCCCTCGCCGCCGTCCCCCGCATCCGAAGAGCGACAACAGGAGGAAGGTCCTTCTCCTACCTGGCCGCCAAGACCTGGAACTCCCTCCCGTCCGACCTGCGCCTGACCCAAGACCACCTCTCCTTCAGGAAGAAGCTCAAGACCTGGCTGTTCGAGCAGTAGCAGCACTCCCCCCCCCCCCAAGCGCCTTGAGACCCTCCGGGTAAGTAGTGCGCTCTATAAATGTCTTTGATTGATCGATTGATATCATTTGCATAGGAGTGCAATATCAGTGAAATTAAAATGCCTACTATGCAGCTACGCATAATACAAACTGTAATACATCTTGATAAAGTCAACAACACACAATTTGTTTGAGTATTTCATAGAAATATATTGGCTGTCCAAGTGTCCACAACATGAACGCAAGCAGCCACACATATGCGCACTCTTTACATACACATGCAACACATCCCAAGTCATTAAGCATGTCAGCAAACATAATTTGAGCAAGAAATTTGAGCCCAGGGAGTGTTTACCAGCATTGCACAAATAAATACACTGTACCACACACAATAGGCAAGTTGCGTCAATGAAAACATATGCATTGGCTATTGCATGAGATATTGCACCCGGAGAGTCGGTTAGAAGCGCCACATCAATGCCAAAGCATCAAAAACAATGAAATGCATTGGCATTTGTTGTGCATTAATCATGCATTGCCTATATCTCTACCGATGTTCCTCGAAAAAATGACACTTAAGTAGGGAAAGTGCCGCATCCACCCAGGAAATGATGCAATGACTAAGCCATGCTGAAAAACAGGAAGTGTGAAGTTACTTTCACTTAGAGTCGTTTGTCTGTGCAGGCTGATGGAGGTGTTTGGTGTGTGCTCTGGTGATAGATTGTTTTTTTTGGTCTTGTAGGTGTCTAAGCTATCCCTGTTGTCTTTTACAATTGGCATTTGTGGCTTGTATTTGTATTTTGTATTGTTTTGTCAACTGTATTGCTGGGTGTACATCTATTTGGAGTTTGGAGTTTTAGGATGTTTTAGCAAATAATCTGTCAGAGAAGGAGTTTTGTGGCCTGCTGTGGCTGGTGGTCCACAATCTCTCCAATATGATCAGGAGTGGGGGTAGGGTCAGCCAAGGTTACCCTACTCGAGAGAGGCGTGAGCTGTGAGAGAAGTTCCCATGCACCATGAGCCATGTATTAGACGTCCAGCGTACTGTCCACCAACTGAAACACTGATGGGCAGATGCGCTCAGCCAGGAGGTAAATCTTCTAGATCATCCGGGAATCGTATTTGGTGGGCCTGTTGGTAAGTACCTATATTTCATAAGCTTTTAGCTATGTGGCTTTAGCAAACACCTGTGACTTCTTTTCAACTGGAAGGGCCAGATATGTATTTGGGGTAGTATGCCATGATACAGGATAACTCAGTTAAATAAATAGAACATTACACATAGGCCTGTTCACAGTGGCATCACAATCACCCAAACAGACCATGCAGTGCAGGGGAGGCTCAGAAGTGTTGTGGAACCCTTCCAGCACTGTGCAGGTATTTTTGTCACTTGGCCTGCTAGGTCATCACTGACTCTAAACTGTATGGTCCACCTCCCATGTATGTTTCAGGGGAGTGCACTCACATTTCCTCACACCACAGGTTGGACGGGGTGTGTGGTACTCCCCCCAACTATTTAACATACATGTTTTTTTATTAATTAGTCACAATTCCTTAATAAGTCTGTACAGGGCTTGAATGATCAATGTTTATTTACTGTGCACTCATAACATGTAAGGAACAAAGTGAAGAAGACAAACAAGCATGGGTAGTGTCTAATATGTGTGTAATTGTTGAAAAGGCACCTGCAAAAATCATGCAAAAAGTAAACAGAACCTCTAGAAGGGCCTATATTTCTTTCAACATTGGATATATCCTAATGATTAGTAAAAAGATGCCAAAGAGAGATCTTTAAATATTATTCAAACATAAGAAATTTTTATTAGACTTTCATGTCATTTTTTGTAGAAAATTGATTTTAGAGACTCATACATATAAATACATTTCGTTATCATTGGGCAGCTTAACATTTATACATGTATTTGGTGATAATCTTATCATTGCAAAATGCCCTCTAATTACAGTTGATCCTATAGATCAGGAACACAAACTCACACATACATCATACAATAACAATAAGGAATACAGTGCATACCTAACAATATGTACAACTAAGCAAAATTATACATGACATAGACTAACACAGGTGGAAGCTCTAAGGTGTACTTGAGAAGGAACGTGTAGGAACCTAGATGGAGTGGTTCTAATGGTTATGATGTAATTGACCAGATCGTATCCAAGACAGAGATGTTGTGCACAACATCTCTGTCTTGGCCATCACCGCCATCATAATGTGCCCCTTAGTGACAGAAAAATTGCTTAGGAGAGGCTGTGATTTTCCAGACACAGTATGTTTGCCCAAGGTCAAATTTGAGCAGGACACAGGTGTGGTCGGGGTGTAACACATATCCCAGACAATACTACTGATAGTCAGCAGCAAATGTTTATGGGAAAATATACACAGTAAACATCTTTTCCAATTTAATTGTCTTCCTATTTTGTGTTCACAGCATTCCATGCCCATCCATACATGCCGAAATATGTTCCTCATTGCTAACACGATTGGTACAGTATGAATGATTGAAGGCATGTTCAGACATGCATGCCATTCAAACAGCAAAATGTTTTGCGATCCATACATTCGACTGTAGCTCAGCGTCTAGCCAAAGTTTGGACTCCAATGAACCTGTGTGACCATGTGAGCAGGCTTGGTATACCAAAACATGATTCCTTCCAAGTATAGATGCTGCATTTGTATTTGTGAGATGGGATAGTTAAAATGTATAATTCATTAGAGCAAAACCATTGGACAAATTACATATGCACTTTTGTTGCTCTGAGTGTGAAATGTCCATGCTCCTACTTCAGTGAAAACAGAATAAGTATGAGTAGATGTGGCACATGTCACCAGTCCACACATGCCAATGAAGTTAAATGCCTGACTCATGCCCTCATTTATCCAATGACCTACAATCGACATGTGACCATACCTTTGTAGTGTTTTGTGAAGAAAAAGGCCAATGTGTAAAGTACCACAGGCATGAATGCACTGTGTTTTCATCGTACAGCCCATTTCACGGCCCGCCTATTAGTGACGTTACCCATACTGTCAACCCCCAAAAAACTGACACCATTGGATAATGTTTGGCAATCACCTAAAAGATACAGCACAAGATACACATACATATGAGATCTACAACCTGAATGCACATACTCATCACATGGATATGATATTAGTTTATGTGCATCAAGGTAACATTCCATACTGGCATGTATAAACAGACACAAGGATATGTAAAGGACCACTTGGTATTGCTTGGAATTTATTACGTGATCAATGTATTAGGGTTCCAGGGATTTCCATGAGTCAACATTGGAGAAGTGTCCAAATGGTGTGTTGATTTGGAGGTAGGTAGCCACCCTCCATCTATGTTTCAACTACCTGGCACTGAGTAATTCTATGCTGCAGTGTTTGACCATGTGTATTTGCCATAACAGTTACGCAATGTTGAAGGCACAATACCTGTACATTTACTTGTTACACATTACTCATTTCACATAGGTCATTGGCCACAGAACATACTCTCCTGCATGCTGCATGAAAAACCTCAGGGAGTACCTAGATTGACCATGTGTACCTTTCCATGTGTACACAACATCTTTGTTCCTAATCATTTTTACTATCAATATGGATATACGGTTAGTTTGGCAGACACTGCCATTTCATCTACCTACAAGGCCAGGACCTGAGTACTTTTGCATTGTTATTTTAAGAGAAGTAATGGTATTTTAGCATAGGTCATGATATATTGTAGCATAGGGATAAGTTAGTTTAGTGTTAATGATTTTAAAACTTTATTAGTGATTTGTTGTTAGGCGGGGATAGTGGGAGGTTGATGTGTAGGAAATGTAGTTTAATACAAAAAATATTTGTATTGTATTGTATAAGCTTTATTCGACAGAAAATGCCATAAAAGCTGTAGAAAACCATTTTTAGAAGAGAAACACAAACAAAACAAGTATAACGTACAACAACATGAGACTTATATAAGCCAACAATACTACATAATGGCTCATTAAAACCTTAGCACAAAAATACATGTGTCATGTTAAATTAGTTAAAAGTTAGTACTCCTGATAAAATTATACATTATATACAATAAAAACAAGAGCAAACTAGATGACATTTCCACTAAATAAAAAGAACCTTTATAGTGTTATAGTTGATTATTAATGTGCTGAAGAATTTTGAACTTTCCTGAGATGGCAGCAAAAATCAACAAATAAAGTGCTTGTGCAAGAGATCTAGTTCTGTAACTTGACCAAACAGCCTTAGAGGTGTGACACAGTTTCAATGCAACCTCACTCGAGTTAGGGCTGTGCCACTCTTGAGAGGGCTTTCCACCTGATAAGCCATGCCTGGCAAAGAAAATTGCCACACAGCAAGCAAAGAAAGGTCTGAGGCGGACCTAAGGATGTGCAAGGTTGTATGATAGTACTGTGTGCCCAGTTGCTGACAAATCGATTTTAACCACTTTGGCCGCAAGGTGTTGTATGCCGGGCAGGCAAACATTACATGGGCGATGCTTTCAATTGGGGCTCCGGAGCATGGACAATCTTTTGATTTCTCATTACGCGGGTGACATTTCGCAGTCGTCTCACGGACAGGGAGGGTTTGTAAGGATTCTAAGTCATTGTATTTCTTCATATTTTTATTCAAGAACAAGTAAAGGAAACAGGCAAGAGCTAGGCAGCACAGCTTCAATCCAGGACACCAGTCGTAACTGATCTCCTGGACGGGAACCAGTGGGAGGAATCATAAGAACATTCTATGCCTAGCTCTGCCACGCTCTAACAACTTAAAGCAACAATACAACACATCCCCCTCCTACAATGCAAAAAATCAAAACATAATGAAATGACATCCCCCTTCTTACAATGAAAGGACACAAGATACAATAAAATGATGCAAAGTAAGAAAATGAAAACTACAATAAATAAAGCAGCAATGTACACAACTCACATTACATATTCCTTTAACTACCCAGGAAAAACTATTTTCCTCTTACCTATATCACCCATGACCATATTTTCCCCAACAGGTTCAACCATGCTGGAATATCCCTCCTCACTCCTTTTAAAGGTTGAATCCTCTGGGAAACATGTGTCCTCCTGGACATTTCGTCTAAATTCCACATCACAAATTTTACCTTCTATCAGTTCATTAGTCTGAACCTCATCAGAAGCCAACTTGGACTGAACAGTACTGCAATCAAAATAACCTCCCACCCACTCATAATTTGAAGAATCAACACGTGATGGAAATGCACTAAATGGAACATCATGTTTGTGTTGCAAATCCAAAGCAACTCTTCTCAAATTCCAGACCCTATCATCCTTCAAATTGACTGCGCCACTTCCTGGGGTGCTTCAAACTGACTCTCACCTTTAGAAACTTTCATAGGCTTTTTGATATGGACCCAGTCACCCACTGCAACTGAAACATCCTTTGTACCATGACATACATCATAATACTCCTTACTTTTCTTATTTACCAACTCCAAAATATTCTTAACCTCAGAAGGAGACCTTTGTTGCACTTTACCATCCAAAAGCCAACTAAGACAAAACTTGCACATAGGTTTCCTGCTTCCCATCATAATAAAAGGAGACAAACCAGTAGTAGTATTAGTAGTTACCGTGTACACCCAAACAGCTTTTTGTATCTCTAGTTTCCAATCCAAACGTTTGCTCACAGCTGTCTGAATTACACCTTTCAACACACGGTTAAAGCGCTCCACAGTCCCATTTCCACTGGGATTATACAAAGACATGGTCTTGTGCTTAATACCAGTCCTCTAAAAATAACTTCTTGCATTCCTTGAAGTAAATTGTACTCCATTGTCACTTAAAATACTAACAGGTAAGGCTTCCATAACAAAAAGTTTGTCTAAAAAAGTTAAGGACAGTTTATGAACACACTCTCCACAATCTCTACTACAGGCCATTTAGAAAATAGATCAATAACCATCAAACCATATTCCTTGTCCTCACCAACAGGTCCGAAAATATCCACGGCCACAACCTCCCAAGATTAGGCATTAAACCCTCACTCATAGGAGGCCTCAATGTCTTTAAAGATTTGTCTGCCGAGCAACAAACTAAACATTCCCTTACAAATCTTTTCACTTCTTTGTCTACTCCTGACCACTAAAAAATACTTTTGACCACTAATGTAGTTCTTATCACACCAAAATGACCTTCATGGCACAAAAGTAACACCTTATTTCTCAAGTTCTTAGATGGAATTATCCTGTCACCTCTCAAACACAAATCCTTGTCCATAGATAATTCCATTCTCACTTCCCAAAAAGGTTTCAAATCACCAGACAAACTATCCTTCTTCGGCGAGCCTTTACAGATATGTTCTATCACAGCTTGTAAAATGTTGTCCAGTTCCTCTAACCACTCAACTTTAAAAATGGCAGGTGTACATGAATCATGCACAAAGGCTATACTATAATTTCAAAAGGGTCATCTACACATTCTTCTAAAGGTGCAGGTAATCTTGACAGCCATTCAGCAATCACATTGTTCTTACCGGGCACATAGATAATTTTGTACACACATTCTTTCATCCTCATGGAGATTCTGGCTAACCTGGCAGAGGCTCCAATACTGCCCTCAGTGGTTAAAATTCTCACCAATGGTCTATGGTCAGTGCGAATGGTGACCGACTTACCCCACACAAAGGCACAAAAATGTTCCAAGGCCCAAGCGCAAGCTAGTGCCTCCCTCTCAATATAAGGGTACTTACTCTCAGTTAGAGAAAGCTCTGGATGCAAATAAGATTATTCTCTCATTACCATCACACTATTTCTGTAAAAGAACCGCACCCAGTCCTTTATCACTCGCATCAGTAGTAACAAAACATTCTGAGTTCGGGTCAAAGCTCCTTAATGCACCCACTTTTTCCAAGTCATTTTTGATAATAGAAAATTCTGCCTCACAATCCTCCGACCATTCAAACTTTGCATTCTTCTTGAGAAGCGAGCGTATGTTAAACACTTTGCTGGCAAAATTGGGAATAAACCTAGCATAATATTCGGCCATGCCTAAAAAGGATCTTACTTCATCTTTTGTGGTAGAAGCAGGGGAACTCACAATAGCATTAATCAAGGATGGCTTGGGTATGACATCATCTTCATTTATAACATGACCTAAATACAACACACTTCTCTGAGCAAACCTGCAAACCTTGAACTTGCTAAGTTCAACATTCAAACCAACTTTTTGTAACACTTCAAATACCTCATTCAAGATGTGATCATGCTCTCCTTTGCTCTTGGCTGCAATTAAAATATCATCTTGAAAGAAACTCACACCTCTCATCTTGCCAAAGAGCCTATGCATCAGCCTCTGAAAAAACGCAGCAGCTGAGGCAAAGCCAAACGTCATGCGCCTGAATTGGTAGCACTCAAATGGCGTAATAGAGGCAGTGAGCTTTTTGGACTCCGGTGTGAGTATAACTTGGTGATATGCAGCCGATAAGTCAATGGCGGAAAACCAGGTTACTCCCTTAAGTGAATAAACCATTTCATTAATCTTTGGTAGTGGAACTTTCTCAATGACAATATTATTGTTTAGATGGCGCAAGACAATGCAGAAACAAATGTTTCCATTACTTTTGCGTGTGACCCCCACCCCCAATCCCCCCCCCGCCCTCCGGAGAAATCCACTCCGAACTTTCCACCACCTAGATCACACCTTTTTCCATTAAACTTTCTAACTCTTTATTAACTTCCTCTCTTATCAACATAGAGATAGGTTTTGCTTTGTGTACTTTGGGTTCAGCATCCTTTTTGAGTACAATATTGTGCTCAAATCCCTTGAGTGCCCCTAGATTTTTTCCAAAAACATCTGTACATTTTTTCACCAATATTTCTTCCAACGTACTAGTTTCATCCAGTACTAACACCTTTTATTCACTATTGGGGTCCAAAATGATATGTAAACTCTTCTGGTCAATTCAGCCAAGCATGGACCATTTTTCGCCACATACAACTTTCCTCTAGCTGACCTTCCTTTAAAAAGAAATGTAAACCATCTAAATCCTAACATATTGATCCTCTCACCTGTGAAACTCACAAGACTGACATCAGTGGGAAATAACTGGTGCCCTATCTTTTTAACAAATTCCTCTTTCCACACTTCTTCATTTACAATAGTATACGGTGAACCCGAATCAGCAAACATGTTCACTAACACTCCTCCAATAGACATTTGACATATGGGCTTTCCCTTTAAGGAATCATCAATGACATTTAAGACGAAATTTCCTTGTAAACTTTTTACACAACCATAATCGTTTTCAACATCCACATCCGTACTATCCACTTCATCACATACATACTTAACAATACTATTCCTTCTCCTGCACATTTTGTTTATTAAAATGACCCACCAACCAACAAATGCCACATTTCCTCCTAGCTGCAGGACAATATTTGCTTTTGGCATATGTTCTTTGCTATCGCAAAGGTAACATCTTCTTTCTTCTGGTTTCCTCTCTTTCCATAAGTTCCTTTGTGGTTGATTTTGACCCCAACCCAAAGTGTGTTGATATTGGTTTTTACTAGTGCTTTGTATTTTGAACACACCTCTAGAATAATTTCCCCCAGGAACAGAATCCTTTTCCTATTCTTTAATCACAGTGGCCCTTTTTCCAGACATTTAAGCCTTCCTCAAAATAGCTATAATATATTCCAATGTGGCATCCCCATTGACCCACAAACAATCTTGGATAGTAGAATTGTTAATATGCATGACATGTTGTGTAGGTCTCCAAATTTACAGTCAATAGCTAACTTCCTGAGGTCATCCAAAGAAAAAAAGATGTAATATTTTATTTACAAAAATATATTACTAAATACCAAATATTTATAATTAATATTTACTAAAATAACAAAAAATTACTTCCCACGCTACTCCCCCTTTAACACACAACACACTACACATACAAAAAAGCACAATTAATCTAAATATCAATTAATCAATTAATAACAATTAATATTATTAAATTGATGTAATTATAAATTAACTAATTGACAAATATTAATTTCCAATTAATAGTTCATGACCAATTAATAATTAATTAACAAGAAATGTATACTAATAAACAATATTTATTAATACATCCTTTTTAATTAATACAAATTAATTTTAAAAATTACAAATTATTAATTCATATTTAATTAATAATAAATCCCAATAAATAAATACAATCTCTTTAATTAATTTAATTTAATTATTTCACACCCTATTCCCCTATAAACACACAACCCACTACACATAAATAAATCACATACAAAATGTAATTATCATTTAATCACTTAAAAATAATTAATTACCAATTAATTATTAATTAACAATAACCAAAAATAAAACATATTACTACATTAACTCTAATTATTTAATCAACTAATTAATAATAATTAATTACAAATTAATTATTATTTAACAATTAATTATTCATCAAAAATATTTAAAAAACATAATAATTAATTAATGATAATGAAATTACTTCCCACCCTATTCCCCTATAAACCCACAACCCTCTCTGATACTAAAACGCAAAATGTAAACAAAATTACCAATTTCGAAACATACATTAACTCCTCCCATGCTGGTGACGGAACCGCTCCGTCACCAGCCTCGGTCGCGCTGTGCTGGTGACAGAGCGGTTCCGTCACGGCCTGCTCGGCGTGCCTGTGCGGCGCTGATTTGGCGCCTGCACTGGAAGTTCCATTGAGCGGGCGGGGCCATGACAGAACCGCTCCGTCACAAAAACAGCACGCCCGAGGCTCATGACGGAGCGGTTCCGTCACGAGGATGGGAGCACCGCACAACCCCCCCTTCCCTCCTAGCGCTGCGGCGGAATTGCCGCCGCAACGAAGGGGTTACAAAACATGTTTAACAAACATATAAAATACATAATAAAATACATAACACTAAACAAAATTTTGATATTAATAACATATATACCTTAAAATCGATATTCTGTCCATCGATATTATTGCACATCGATATTCTATACCATCAAAATTAAAACATCGATATTATTGTATATCAATATTTTAAATTCGATATTTTGGCTACCTACTGGTGAAATCACGTAGATCCTGATCCGCATTCAACGTTGCCAATTGTAATGATTCCACGTTGTATTTCTTCAAATATTTATTCAAGAACAAGTAAAGGAAACAGGCAAGAGCCAGGCAGCACGGCTTCAATCCAGGACACCAGTCATAATTGAACTCCTGAACTGGAACCCGTGGGAGGAATCATAAGAACATTCTATGCCTCGCTCTGCCACTTAAAGCGACAATACAACAGGGTTCCAAACCTAAAGTGTATTTACAGCATCCTGTCCCTGGGGATCTGGATTATGTCTAGGAAGGGCTCAAGACATCTAAATTGTTTGTGTGCATAAGATTCTGTTGTTAATCTACCCACATTAGGGTTGTGGCTTTCCCGTTGGTCCATCTATTCCCAGTAGAGTCATTTAAGCATGTCTCTCCTTGGGAGTTCTTGCCTTTACCAATGAGCTTGAATCCCTATAGCTGTCAACATTTTCCTAACTGTACAAGTCCAGCCAATTTTGCGGCCAGTGTCTAGTCGAATAATCTCAGTTAGAGATTCAGCATAAGGGAAAAACTCTGGGGTCCGCCTAATGCTGGCACAAAAGTGCAATGGACGTAATCTAGCTACATCTCCAATCAACAGCCTGCACATATCCAACAGTAAAGGGGTAAGAGGGACATTTTTAGGTAACATCACCAAATCTCTGAAACATGTATGATCAGATCTACAGAGGACCTCGAGATAGTCAAATCCCCAAATATCTGCTCCATAAAGAGCAGAGCTGACTGCTTTGGCATCATAAACATGGAGTGCAGGAGCTACTGGCCTAGAGTGTGAAAGGCGGTGTTCATCCCCTAGTGCTCCAGCCAATCGTTTATATCCCAACAGCATCTTTGCTAAGTGGGGTCTCCAGTACATTTTGTCAGAGAGACTGATGCCTAAATATTCGAATGGTGTCTACCCTTTCCAAGGATGTCCCACCCAGCAGAGGGCTACTCCTATATGACTTGTGAAAATTAAAGGCCATAAATTTGTTTTTTGAGATATTTATTACCAGTCCTGGATTGTCACAAAAAAATTGAAACCTATTAAGTAGGCGTTGCAACCCAGCTGGGGTCCTATATAACAGCAGGGTGTCATCGGCGAACAACAAGGTTGGTACCGTGGGTTGGCGAGTCTGCTGGGCCTTCTTGGAGAAAGCTAACCACCCCATTCACATAATAGGGTGGGGGCTAGAACACAGCCCTTCTCTATTGACAGGGATGCATTCTGTCAGTTGTCCTTGCGCCCCCCCATCTGACCTGGGCGAAATTGCCCTCATGCAACCAGATCAACAATTTAGGGACAAAGCGGGGAATGCCCATCTCACTAAGCGTTGTCCACAGCTTGGTTCAAGGGACCAGGTCAAAGGCAGTCTTTAAGTTGATGAATGCGAGGTAAAGACTGCCCTTGCCAATCACCACCACCTTCCAGTAGATAAGGAGGAGTCTAAACATCTGGTCCATCGTCCCAGTCTTTGTTCTAAGACCAGCCTGGTACTGTGAAAGAATGGCTTCATCCTCAGTCCATGACTGTATCCTCTGGAGAAAAACTCGGCTGAAGACCTTCTGCATAGCATCCATCAGGCTGATAGGTCTATAGTTAGAAGGGTCGTCCCTAGCTCCCTTTTTATAGATAGGACAACCTCAGTGGCCCTCAATGACCCAGGGACCGGGGCTCCATTAGATATTGCATTTCCTAAAGATGTAACGTGCCCAATTAAGAGGGTCGGAGAGAAAAACATCACCTGGCAAGCCATCTGGTCCTGCTGCTTTGGTGGGCACTATTTTGCTTATTGTGGCTTCTATCTCCACTAGGTCAAAACACTCAGCTTTTACAGAGGGGCCATTTAAATCATCCAGTTCCAAGGATGAAATGGCACCTGGCATTGAATAGAGCTTTCTAAAGTGATCGTGCCATACCTGGCCCGTGATGTGGTTCACAGGTGAGCATGCACCTGAATTACTCCGTCAGGTGACTAGTTTCCAAAACAGATTCGCATCTTTGGATAAACATGCTTCTTTGAGCTGTTGCCAGCACAATTCATCCCATTCTATCTTTGCCTCTTGCAGGGATGCTCTGTAGGATTTTCTAGCAGTTTTTATAAGCAGCTGGTTCTTATCTTTAATAGCTGAAGCTAGGATCAATCTTTTTTGCGACAATTTTTGGTATACCAGGAGTATGGGTCCTTAATGGGGATGCTAGATTTTTTGCCCGGTTTTGGGACTTGAAAAAAGTGTGCTAATTTGACTCATGATGCGCAGGTGGGCTTTAGATGCGTCCACCATTCTGGTTAAGGTATGAGCAGCAGCCTGGAACTGGAGTGTGCCTGCAGCTAAGTCATGTTTAGTACCGCCAATCTTTGTTTCGTGTAGGATTACCTTCCGCCATTTCAGAAACTTTTAGCAATTTGAGGGGATTATCTCCCTAGTAGTTGTCAATGGTAAATTGCTTGATTGATGATAAGGTGCATCCCACAGCAGTTTCAATGTTAAGCATAAAGGATTATGATCACTCTGTGGTGGTACCCACAATCATGTCAATTAGTCCCCCCGCCACAGTTTCACATCAAGAAAGATGCAATCAATCCGAGACGGGCAATGGACTCTATTGTAGGTGTTAGCACCATCTATGTCTGATGGTGATCTGCCATTAACGGCCCTCAAACCGTACTCTATAGTGACGGCATTAAGTTGAAGTGCCTGCTCTGCCATCTCTTGACTAGAGGTTGGTCTAGTTGAGGGACTGTCCATCTATTATCATGTTCTTCCGTTCCAGTTAGATCTTCTTCAGTCAGGGGTCCGAAGGTGCAGTTAAAGTCTCCTGCAACCACCACTCTGGCATGGGTTGAACAGGTAACTAGACATTCCTCCAATGCTGGGATAGTAAGTGAGGGCCTGCCCCCGTTTGTCCCTCTCACATAGACATTAAAGAGTTCAATTGTGGATCCTCCCCTTAGCCCCCTAATGCTCAGCCTCAGAATATATGGGCTTGAGCTGGTTTAACAGGTAATTTGACAATCCAGGGCGATATTTACCCAGATAATCAGACCCCAGATGGGCTCCCTCTCCCTACGGAGGTTGCGGGTGAGTAAAAACAAGCATAACCGTATTTGTGTAATGGGACCAGACTCCAGATCTCTTGAAAAATACAGATATCAAATCCTTCCACTAGCTGGTTCCAATGGTGAAGTGGTATTTTGCTAATTAGCCCTGCCACATTCCAAGACAAAATCTGCAGTTGTTGATGGAACATAGGACCGAGAACGGCACTTTGTGTAGAAATAGGGTTATTGGTTGGTGAAAAATCTAATGTTTGCGAAGTTAGATGCATAAAGGTGCCAATGTCCACCACTTCCTGGGCAGAAATGGTGGATCTGCGTGAGCTTACCGCATGTTGATGGCTATCCTCATTAAGATATGGAGTGGTGTGGAAAGCTGGAATGCCAGGGGGGCTCGCTATATGATTAAAAATAGGAATAGTAGTGAGTGAGCCAAGGCATTGTGGAGCCGAGTTCTGTAGTCAATCATTAATCTTCAGCGAGGAGCCACCTACTAAACGAGTTAGTGGTTGGAAAGAGGGTGGCTTGTCTTGCTCATGTATTGGAGTATACCTGAACTGGATAGATAACCCGTCAGGGTTGTACATACGAAATTGCAGGGCGAGGAGGTTTTCCAAAAACTCGGTCCCCTTTAGGGTAAGTTCAATATAGTTGAGTGGATAGATAGAGGAGGTACACCTCCGAGCCCTGGTAATGTTGTTTCTGATTACAGATCAAGAACCCCTACCTCGGTGGATCCAATGAATCACTTTGTTAATCAGAAAGCCTTCACTCTCATGACCAGTCTTTATATTGACTTTTGGGACATTACTCATATAGTTTTCTTACCATGCAGCAAGGATGTAATGGCTTGAGTGACTGAAGATGCCAACTGATGTTGGCCGCTATGGAAGTGAGGCTGAACGCATGGTAAAGGTGTAGCCCTAATGTTATTTGGGGGGTCTTGCTGAACCACTGGGTTCTGGGGTTTATGATGGAAGGTATTCATAGAATGGGAAACATTGTTTACAAAGCATATTTTACAATTCGTGTCATTACAACGAATGTTTTACAACCATGTCATACAATCCATTACAACGCATTCCCCAAAGTCACGCCTCGGCGGAGCTAGAATAGTAATTGTGTTGTAATGGATTATGCGTTGTAGCGACATGCATTGTAACAACATGCGTTGTAATGAATTTTGCGATGTAAAAAATGTGTTGTAATGACACGCGTTGTAACACGTGCGTTGTAAAGTGTCATATTCTATTAGAATTGCTAATTCTCTTTTCTATGGAATCGGATGGCGCTTGCCTATGAACAAGAGTAGCAGGAGTGGACGGATGGTGTGCAATCGGACCGTGAGGGGTAGTGTCTTTTCTAAGAGAAACTGATTCATGCGTCACCCAAAAATTATAGGGAGATTGCGAAAAGCAACTTTGTGCGGAAGCGCCATACTGTAGGCGAGATGGATCAGTCTGCAATAATGTTTTTACTAAGGTGGTTCGGCCTTCCAACATAGATTTCATAATGCCTATATCTGCTCTGAGCGCATTTATGAGGAAATGGGCATCCTAGGACTCTGGTTTATGTTCTAAACTGGTCGTGACAGCGGGTAGGGGTGGCTGTAAGGACATGTTGCTGTTATGGTCATCAGTTAAATCCTGAAGGTGCAGGAACCTATTTGCATAATAAATTGCGGGCTCAAGCTGCTGGATGCTGGTGTTGGGGCAAATGTGGGAGGTGATAGAGGGTTGGCATGGCTCAACAGTGCCTGATGTTGTCTCCTGTGACACTGTGGTTATCCTCTTAAGGGAAGGTTTTTGGAACATTGTTGGGATAGTAGGCTTAGGGATATTAGGCAAGTGGTTGGGGCTTGGGCGCGGACTTATAGCTCTGGGTGGGGGGGCTGCCGAGGGGGCTGCCTAAGGAGGAATACACATTTTGAGTTTCCACGAGAATACCCTTGCACTCCTTGATTAAAGTGTCAATGCGAGCAAGAACACAATTAGTGCCTGGGTGTTTTAGTGTTTTCCTAGCCTTTTTCCCTTTTGACACCATCTCCTCCAATGCCATCCATTGATTTTCTCTTTGCCATCTCCCAAGCTCAAAAACCACCAATACAAGGGAGGTCGATACACAAGCAATAGGGGAATCTGCTCGCTCTGGTAAAGTCACACAAAGTCAGAATAAGTAACCCCAAGGAACTGCCAGCAGTATGGTCCGGAATAATGTCTATGCATTATCAATGAGTAGGAGTAACAAGCAGGGAACACAGTACCACACAGAGCAGACGACGCCATACAACATGCAGATGTAAGGGGGGAGGCCCTGCCCTGTCTCTTCCTGGCGATGACCGACAAGGATAGGCCCGCCCTTGGCCTGGGCTTTGCCCTAGCGCAGCTCAAGGCGTCCCGCATTGCGAGAGGTAAGAGCCCCTTGTGAGTACCTCCGGGCTCAAAACAGCAGTGGTTCAGGGCCAAGGCAAAAGTCACGATTTGAGTCTCCTGCCACAAAGCCTGATGAGAGTCAAAGTCCCCTGATGGTGCATCCCGGGTTGCGGAAGGTAAGAGCCCCTTATGAGTGCCTCCGGGTGCGAACCAGCAGCGGGTCAGGGCAAAGGCAAAGGTCACAAATTACGGCTCCTGCCGCGAAGGCTGATGGGAGTCAAAGTCCCCTGATGGTGCACCTCGCGTTGTGGAAGGTAAAAGCCCCTTATAAGCGCCTCTGGGCTTGAAACAGCAGCGGGTCAGGGCAAAGGCAAAGGTCACGATTTGCGGCTCCTGCTGCAAAGGCTGATGGGAGTCATAAATATTTAGTTGTTTATGTTTTAATGTTTAGGTAGGTGTAGTTTATGTTGGTCTCGTGTGCAAATGTGTATTAAGGGGGATGGAAGGATGATGTATAACATGCCTGTTGTGGCATCTGTTTAGAGTAGTATAAGTTAAGGTTAAGTAGGCTGGGATAGTTACTAACCTGATAGTGCAGGTTAGTTAGCATAGGTTAGTTTAGGCATAGTTTAGATAAGATAAGTTAGTTAGTGTAGTTAGATTTTTAGTAAGTAATTTTCTTTGTTCGGTTAAAAAAAAACCATAAAAGATTTTTATTTATATGTCTTTATCCTGTAAGTAATAAACACTGTTTTACACTTTCATGACTGCTTAATGATTAACTGTGTAGGAGTTGTCATATCTGCTTTGGTTGTATTAAGCACATGCTGTATGATTTCCAGGCAGTGTTTGCATACATGTGTAACCAGGCAAAACACCCATTGATAAGATCCTGTCAAGTTTGCAATGGAGTCACTTAAGAAATATTCAAACATGATTGTGCACTGTAAGAGGCAATCTTGCTGTGAATGGATACAAAGCCCAAAACAGGTATTCGCCTACTTTTGCAGTGTGTGTGTAAGTGATGCTAAATGTATTTTATGGATGATTATGTCAAACCATTCCTAATAATGAAGGATGTGTAGGGTCACACACTAATGCCAGCCGCTTGCACACTCTCCCTTGCACCATTTTATTGCCAGATCAGTGTTGTTTTGTGGCTAGGATCCATGGAGGTAGCCCCCAACTGGGCAGGAACTTCATTCAGCCTTACCGTTGATGGATTGCTATTGTTGCACTTCATGCATGTGACCATGGGTAACTGCTGGCTAGTTTAGATGCACATAGGGTTAACATTGACTGTTTCCCTTTGCCTTTTCAGATTTTTCCATGGGTCTATGAAACACAATTCCTGTTAGAGATTAGTTGGATCAGCACATCCAACATGGTGTACTTAGTACAAACATCAACAGACATACAACAAGCAGTTTGAAGATAGTGCATTTCTTTACATTTGTTTAAAAATTATGGATCACAGAAGCAGTTCTTGCATCAAAAATCCCAACAATGTTTGAGAGCTCAAGAATGTTGAGACAGAATCCATGGTGGATACATGTTGTGACATGCTGAGGAGAGGAGTGTTCCAGCAAAGAGGAGGTCCAAATTGCCATTAGGGAAGGTAAACCCCAGAAACAGTCCAGAAATGGGTAGGATCAGCAGGTGGGAAGGCAAATGGGGGACCGTACCACTTGACAAGTGCACTGCATGATCATAAACACAGGTCCAGTGAGAAACTGGCCACGTGGCACAGACAAATGTTACTGGGCAGTTCTTCGATAGAGAATGGAGGAATACACATCTTCATTCTCGGAGGTGTGTGGTGCCTCCTCTGAGGGGGTGCTGTCAGTGCTTGGAGTGACGGAGGCACACACACATCAGGGGCAGAAGATATGGATCCCCTGTTCCCAGCAGCATTTTCCACCTGACAACAAAGAAGGCAGCACAGCACTGAGAAGGGCATGATGGCTTGCCAGCATGACAACAACGTAGTAGTGGAAGGCACCCATTGTTGCTATGTGGAAGAACTGCTTCTGCTCCATAGACTCTAGCATGTAGAGGATCTCCTTGAGCTGGTTGGCTACATCACTGGTGCCACCTATGCAGGTCAGTTAATCATGCCTGTTCCTCATGACACCAGTGATGTCAGCCAAGGACTGATCCAATCCATGGGGTGGAGGGTAGGAGACTCTTATTGCCTCTGGGGTGTCCTTTTTGCGACTGAGGCACATACGGACACCCTATAAGGTGCCCGCAATGGTCTCCATTCTTGCCCGCACCTCATTTACCAACTGTCACTGGACTCTTACCACATGCCATTGGAATTCAACTTGAGGTCCTCGGAGTCCTGGGCTGGGCTTGGGCTGGGGGAGGAGGTTGGTCTTGTGCTACCCGGAACCTCTGGATACCATGCTGCGTTATCAGCCCTTCCCACAACCGGATATGGTATATCAATGGAGGCCAGGATTACCCGGGGGGTGCTTGCCCAGGGTTGGCAGGGTGTCATCCTTAGGAGGTTCCTCCTTTAAGATGGGCAGCTGGTCAGGAGGTATTGTTTCATCCTCTGCAATAAAATAGATATATTTTGATAGTGATCAGGGTTGGATGTTGACATTAGTAATTTGGTTGTCATACAGACTTTCTTCTAATTCACTTTCAGTTCAACATTGGTGTGTAGAACATATGTTACTCATGGGTATTGAGGGCAAGCTGTACTGTTGTTGCCAATCAGATGTGACAAGGGGTGACTTGTCATATCATGACACACATTGCAACACAGTTACATAGCTTGCTGGGCCTGACATGGCTGCACGTGTGATTTGAGGTAAGATCCACATCTGCCTGGATAGTTATCCTACTTTTTCGTGATGGCTCTACTGATTGTGCTGTGACATATTGACACTACTACTGTAAGTATTGCTCTAAGTCCCAAAGGTGCCTGCATTCCCTGTGGCCAGTACACAGCCCACAGCTCCTGTGAAGGTAATATGGGTTTTAGATTGTATTTGCTTGTATTCTGCAGTCTGCTGTTCACACAGTACAACACACCAGTCTACCTTATTGTGCTGTATTGAATGCATATTGTGCATTCATATGGCCAAGGGTTCAGTTTTCCATGTCATCCACACACCTCTACACATCTAATACCTTTGAACATGTCAGGAATGTGTGAGATCATGCACCTACCATGGGTTTCCTATGTTTGTGTGTCACATGTGAGGTTGTTTCACAAGATGATGTGCCATTGTCCATTGTTGCATTTCCCACTCCCAGCTACCCTTTGTACAGAGTAAGAATGCAGCGGTTCCTGGGATAGTGCAAATATCAATGGGGAGAATGGAAGGCCCTGATGAGCACCCCTGCTTATTGCGAGGTGGTCTGCTATGGTCCTACCCGTTTTAACTCCGGACAGTGGTTAACTATTCAGAGCACAAATATTCCCTAATACGTGGGGCCAGTGTCCATTCTCTTGAGTATAATTAGGAGATACGGTCAACCCAGAATATGGAATACGTTTTCAGTATCAAGGGATACTGCCAGCAATCCGTATTGGCAGTTGTATTTTCCCCCATGACGCTTATTAGTCTCCTTATATTTAATAACATGTTTCAATCAGGAACAAACTGGCAGCAGTCTGTCTGGATTCCAGGAGTAATTTCTTTGCCTGTGCTTACATCTGGAGAAATTGTGTTGCTATGTGAGTGCAATAAGTGGAATAAAATTCAATAGAGAGGGCATCAGTCCTCGGCATTTTATCTTCTGCTATTTGTGCTGCAGCAGTTTGTATCTCCTCAATCTGAATCAGTTCATACAGTTCACTGTGTTGCAGCGGGGGTATTCTGGGTATCGATATGTCTTGGGCGTATTCAAGTAGTAGGTTGGTGGTCAATGCTAGGCCCTCTGTGTATAGGATGGTGTAGAAGTCGTGAAAGACTGTGTTTATATCCTCCTGTGAAGTAATGTCCTTGCCATCAGGTCGTGATATCAGTGCTATAGGACTGTGTGCCACATCCTCCTTCAGTAACCAAGCTGGCAGTTTCCCCGCCTTGTCCCCTTTCCCTTGTTGTCTTGTTATATAAACCTTGTAGTCCAGTATTCTCAGTCTGGTCAGTAGTTCTCTATATTTATGTCATAAGGCTCTCAGCCTTGTGTGTCTGTCCAGGTTTGTGGGTATGTCTATTTCAAGTTATCACAGTTCAGCTTTAGCTTGTGAGATGTCTGCGTGTAGGGCTTGTGTTACTCCCCATGTTGTGACTATGCAGTGCCCCCTTATCACCACTTTGAATGCCTCCCACTCCGTTGCCCTGGATTTGGTCAAGCCCTCATTTTCTGTCAAATAGTCAGAGATGTCTATGCCTATTGTGTCCCGGATGGGCGTACTTGGGGCACCTCAGATGGAAGTCTCTAGGTTCATTGTACATGAAATATTATATAAAAATATGATAAAGTGTCTACAGTATTCAAAGAAGTATATTTCTTTGACAAGCATCTCACCTTAGTACATTTGATTATATCACTGAATTGAAAGGAGTTTATTAAAAGTGATAATTTTTAAACATGAACTTAGAAACATGCATGCCCCTGCCCTCACTCCAATGACAATACCAATAGTGAACTCAGAGGAAAGTCAGTTCTCATGTGCACCCTTTATGTGGGACATGGTCTTTTTTTACACGGAGCAACATTATAGTCCATTAAGTAAAACACAAGAGAGATTTTTCTAAAGCACACATCCTCACTTATTTCAAGGTTTTATCATTTGTAAATATGAAGAATAAAATAAAATAATTGCTTAGGATCAAACAATTTGGTCAAGTAGTCAAATCTGGGATTAATCACTGGTTTTCTCACATTGTGTAATTCAGTAATGGGATTGGTATCCCTTTCTTGCTCCAATTTGACATCAAAGTTTAATGCTTTGTTTTTCAATCTCTGTGTATAAGGTTAGAGCGTGTGTAGAAGCTACAAAAAAGCACAGCACAGTTTGGAAACAAGGGCAAAAAAGGACCTCGAGATTAACCAAAACCTAGCATATGGCTTTAGCCTTCAGTGGCTATCCCGCCTCTACATTTTACTCTGGGCATTCTCTGCCTGTAATAAACTTAGGGGCAGATTTACAATAACTGGCGCATCCCCAGGGATGCACCAGTTATTGTGCTCCGCAGCTCCGCCACCCATGGTGCGCGCATTTACAATGCGGCGCACCATGGGGCAAAAACGGCACAGATGCGTGACGCATCTGTGCCGTAAAGGTGACGCATTGCTGGAGTTGCGGCACGAGCGCGACGCAGCTCCAGCAAGGCTAAGGGGGTGCCCTATCTGTCCAATGCTGCATCAAGCCTTACGCCTGCTTCAAGCAGGCACTGGGTTTTGACGCAGCATTGGCCTAAAAGTGACTGAGTGAAATCTTGTAGATTTCACTCAGCCACTTTTGCGAGGCGCACCTGCCCCAGAACGCCCACCCTGCGCCGGAACGCCCACATGTGGCGCAGGGATTTACAACGTGACGCATCTGCCTAGATGCGTCACGTTGTAAATAGGTTGCAGGGATGCGCCACGTTTACGCCACCATTGCGTGACGCAAACGTGGCGCAAGTCCAACATATTGTATGTATGGATATCTTAGCTTGCATTCCTGATGACCATTTTGTATGCATGCTGAGTGTGAGAGGAACTTACAATGTTGCCAAATGATGCACATAGTGTGTGTGTGTTTACAAACAGGCTTCTGCTCCTGATGTAGATGATGTCCATCTTCGGTGCATGCAAGTGAAGTTTGTATTGTTTCTGACCAGATAGGCATGTTTCTATTGGTGCAAGGGAAGTACATACTCCTGCTTGATGTTGTACCTGTTTTGTGTGTGCAAATTTCGCTATGCATGTGTGTCAAGCGTGCACTCAACATCCCAGTGCTGTTCCTTAAACTTGCACTAAATCTGAAATGCTGCTTGTTTGTTGTATCTAAGGGAGGCGTTAAATGGTGTTGCCTCATGTCACACTAGTTCCATGTATTTAAAAGAAGCTTGCAGAGGCCCTTCAATGCCACTCTTCCTCCATGCCTTTGAAGCGAATTTACACTGACTGGCACTGTAGTACCACAGTTGTTTCATGTCTTTTAAGGAAACATGCACTGGTAATGCAGTACCACACACTTTGCATGTCTTTTCAGGAAACATTGTGATGCTCTTCACTAGTGCAGTGTGTCTTATGAGTAGGAGGCCAATGACCCCCTGTACTCCTGCTCCCTGCACTCTGTTTCTGTGTGTTTTAGGTCTGACCTAACGACTGTTGTAGGTGTTGTACCAGCCTTATGTTTTCTCAAACATATTAAATCTTCTTGCCTAGTGAAAATGGGCTTTAGGTAAGCCCTCTTCAGTTATTCATCAGGCTGTGTCATTTACATTTTAGCTTACCCTTTAGAAACAGCATACATTCATTGGGGCTTAGGGCCAGCTCTCTTTAGCCATTGACTTTCTTGCCAATCTTTGACTCTGCTTAGTAGTAGACTCAGGAAAACCTGTGACTGAATAATGACAAATTAATTTTGAAATATTTTTTACATTTTTAACAACCTTCCTGTGCAATGTGTTTTTTTTTAATTTTATGGTTCAGTCTTACAATGAATGTTTATATTTTGTATAATGCATTATTTGTATTATGTTCTTTTTATGATGAACCTTTCATCGAAATAAAGATTTTACTGATTCTGCTTAGTAGACAACTGCAGGTCTGAGTAACAGTTTTTTACCTGCTAACTCTGTGTTATTCTGAACCTGGAGAAGTGTGACCTCAGGAGATATTTCCCTTAGTTCATCCTCCAGTAGCTCACCACAAAATGCACACTAGTGTTCATGAAGTAATGAGAGTACCGGCAGCACCGCTGCCATTACTACTGAACCACAA
Organism: Lissotriton vulgaris; assembly: GCF_964263255.1. Classification (NCBI taxonomy): domain Eukaryota; kingdom Metazoa; phylum Chordata; class Amphibia; order Caudata; family Salamandridae; genus Lissotriton; species Lissotriton vulgaris. The sequence continues at coordinate 1,123,425,618 of NC_141687.1, forward strand.
CTTTCTTATGCAGGCCCCGCATCACTCCTGCAAGCTTCGAAGCCATGCTACCACCTTGAATTTGTATTCTGCATAATCTTTATGTTTTTTACTGGTTCAAGATGGCAGAAACTTTACATTATTTTATTATTGAAGCACATGCCCTCCACATTTTGTTAGCATATTTTTTTCTTTTGTGTTTCTTTCTTTTTAGGTCGAGCCTAGAGTGCTTGCGCTTTCAGGCGATTTGTTGTAAGAGCTTTGTGGGGTCTGGCTCCTCCCATGCCTTGGATTGGCTTTTGTGTGTGTCGTTTTTAAATTTTAGCCTGCAAATGGCTAATAGTGGGCATTTATCCCACCTTTTTCCACAAGTCCACTCCCCTGGAGTATTGCCGCGGCGGGCACAGTGGCTGGTGCGGCAGGATGCACACTTTGCTCCGACAGCTGAGCTCCCACGCAATTACTTCCACATCCCCCGCCTCTCGCCTGTCCCTCACTTTCTACCCTCCTTGCTCTACCTTTTCTGTCTTTTGTTTTTTCAGGCTGCTCTACAGCTGAGAAATGTAACTTGTGTTGGGTGTGCCTGTTTTCAAACAGCTGTACTCAGGCTCGTTAATCACACACCTTTGAGCTTCTGGGCGAGCCTCCTGGTGTTTCTGCGCGCTCTCGGAGTTGCAGAGCTTTCAAATGTGGGTTCATGCTCACTCAAGGCAGAAACAAATGTATGGAAGGAGGGCGGGAGGTTGTTGGAAGACACAACGAGACCGAATCCAATGCTACCATACTTTTGTTTAGCCCAATGTCTCCTTACGTACCACTGAAGTGTTATTACTTCTGTAGTAGCAGAAAATTACATTAGCAAGTACTGTGGAATGTCAGTATGCGTTCATCTGTTTACAAGGGTGGCCAGTATGCAATGTATACACTGGCTTTGTATTCTGAATCAGAGAATGAGTTGGAAATTGACTGGGAAATATTTGCTGCAATCGAATGCGAACACCGCGCAGTGGAGCTGTTTTCTTTAAATTACATTGCTAGCTTCGTTTGCATTATTTCACAATGTTTTTAGGAAAAGCAAGCGGACATTTTAGTTTTATAAAAGAGAGGAGACTCATTCTACATGAATTCAGGGGTTTGAGAGGAGCAGGGCTGCTGTTTTTTTTTTCTTTTGGGGGTAGAGGACCGAGTTTCAAGCGCCCCCCCCCTCCTCACCTCCCCTAAGACAGTGTTTTCATCTAACTCATGGGTACTCATAGTACAGCCCACAGGCCGCCAGCGGCCGGCAAGCCTTCCTTGGCGGCCCGCGGACCTTGCAGACATTGTACCTGTGTTTTTAAAAAAATAATTAAAGAGTGTCAGCAAACACCGCTGCAGCAGCCCAGACTCCGAGACACTCTGCTCTATGGGGGACGGACGAGTCACAACAAAGCCTCATTAACAAGTAAATGGTCTTCTAAAGACCTGTGAAGTACTCGGGTGCGGCGGTGCGTGAGCCCGGGATGCTGGAGTGAGGTGACAGAGGGTGGCAGACAGGGGGTGACAGACAGAGGGTGACAGATAGAGGGAAGAAGACAGAGGGATGGAGACAGAAGGAGGGAAACAGAGGGAGGGAGACAGGGAGGGATACAGAGGGAGGGAAACAGAGGGAGGGAGACAGAGACAGAGAGAGGGAGACAGAGAGAGAGGGAGACAGACAGAGGGAGAGAGACAGAGGGAGGGAGATTGAGGGCAATAGAGAGAGACGGAAACAGAGGGAGAGGGAGGGGAAAACTGAGAGAGGGAGACAGAGAGAGAGGGAGACAGAGAGAGAAGGAGACAGAGAGAGAAGGGGCAGAGGGAGGGAGACAGAGGGAGACAGACAGAGAGCGATAGACAGAGGGAGGAGGGCAACAGAGGGAGGGAGACAGATGGAGACAGACAGAGGGAGACAGAGGGCAGGAGACAGAGGGAAAGAGAGGAAGGGAGACATAGAAGAGGGAGACAGAGAGAGAGAGGGAGAGAGAGAGAGAGAGATAGAGAGAGGGAGGGAGACAGAGAGAGAGAGCTAGAGGGAGGGAGACAGGGACAGACAGAGATAGAGTCAGAGACAGATAGAGGCAGAGACAGGGCCATACAGAGGCAGAGACAGACAGAGACGGAGAGGGAGACAGAGGAAGGGAGACAGGGACAGACAGAGACAGGGACAGACAGACAGATAGAGGCAGAGACAGGGACAGACAGATAGAGGCAGAGACTGAGACAGACAGAGGCAGAGGCAGAGAGACAGAGAGGGAGATGGAGAGGGAGACTGAGGCGGACAGGGGGAGAGAGAGAAAAGGAGGGAGGGTGACAGAGGGAGAGAGAGAGAGAGAGAGAGAGAGAGAGAGAGAGGGAGACAGAGGGAGGGAGACAGAGAGAGAAGAAGACAGAGGGTGGGAAACAAATGGAGGGAGAGAGAGACAGACAGAGGGAGACAGACAGAGGGAGGCAGACATAGTAAGGGAGACAGAGGGAGGGAGACAGAGAGAGAGAGGCAGACAGACATAGTGAGTGAGACCGAGGGAGACAGTGAGAGAGAGGGAGAGAGAGAGAGTGGGAGAGAGAGATATAGAGAGAGGGGGGACAGAGAGAGGGAGGGAGACAGAGAGAGAGAGAGAGAGAGAGAGAGAGAGAGAGAGAGAGAGAGAGAGAGAAAGAGAAAGAAAGATGTGTTATGCCGGGTCTGGTGGCTCAGTGGATGAAGGCGTCCCCTGCAGGGGCCAGTGTTCAACCTCATGGTCACGTTTTTTTTGTTGCTGGGGCCCCGCCCCCACTGGTGCGGCCCTCGGCCATAAACCACACTGTAAATTTGGCCCACAACAGAAAGTTTGTGAGTACCCATGATCTAACTGATAAGATTGCAACACGTAAGTGCCTGTTGTAAGGTGCTTATCTGACACGTCATAATAACAGGACAAATCTTTATCTTTCATTTTATACGTTGCAGATGTAGCCTCTTCAGTTACTGCCAGCTACATTATGTTTTCCATTTGTACAGTGTGAGTTTTCTCTTGATGGGATAGGTTGATTGTATCAACCCCCAGTAATGAAAATCTGCGCCCAAGAGTTGCTCCAGTAGCCTGCTTGTTGAAGTATGTGTCAGTAGCATGTATATGAACTCGCTGAGCTATCTCGTGGGTGATTATTTCCTTCATGCCATGGGTGATTGGTGTTCCTACCTACTATTCCCAAGTGGTGTCTCCGAACAACCACTTAATAGGTCAGCTACCATTCCTAACTTTCTACTTATCTCCCAGCTCTTTTTACTATTTTGCAATTGGAACCTTCTTGAAAGTAAAATTACGCAGTTAGCTTGTAGCCATTCACACCGTTTTTGTTGAAGGCCTTGTCAGTAACGAGTCAAAGTTGTCATGTGTCAGCTGTTTTCACTTCCCCTCCACCCACACACACTTTCCGTGTCCTGGAAGGCAACACTGCTATGCTAGAGAGTTTATTTGCTTTACGCGCTGTTTATAGTGAAACAGGAGCAATTCTTTTTATCTAGTTGTGGTTGGATGGTAATGTTTTATAAAGATGTGACTGGTAGCCTTTAGTACTTTCAAAAGTACTGAAGTGGAAATGAAAACTGAAACGAGTAATCGATCTTATGAGCTCTTTGTGGCTTTTGGTGACAAACCTGAATAGCCGCCACAGCAGAACAAGCACTTAACATAGTCTCTATGGAGAGAACCACCTAGCAGCTGTGCAGTTAAGTCGTAAATGAATAGAAAAGAGTATGCAGATTGTTCACAAATACCACAATGTAGCTCCTGCATCAGTGAAAAATATAAACTCTTCATTATATTTTATGGAAGTTGCTTTTCGGTATCAATGTTCATGTGTTTTGGTCATGCTACCATTTCTGACAGAATGACAATACAGAGCAACAAAAGGCGTAGAAGAGCAGTAACAGGCTGGGCAAAACATCAACTGAAATATGCCATTTTCTTTTATCAAGAAATCATGGCTGCATTTCCAACCACTGCACTCTAACACTGACTGATTGACTGCCTTTCCCGGACCTAATTTCACAGTTTCTCTCTCTCCTCCTTATTCCCTAATTTCTCCCTTCCTTATTGGCCTCTGTAATCCCCCTTACTTCTTTCCTCCTTCCCTTTCCTCGTTCCTAACCCTCCCTTCTTTTCCCATTCATCATTACTTCAACCATTTCTTCCCACTTTCTCGATTGCTCCTTCCTTCAAAGCTTTCCTTCCTATTTACTTCCACTGCCCCTTCTGCCTATCACCCTCTCTGTCTCCCTATCTTTCTTCATTACCTCCTTTTTCCTTCTTGCCCGTCTTAATCCCTCTCTTCACTCCTTAATTGTATGCCCAGCCTTATTTCCTCAAACCTTATTTTAACTTCACTTATTCCAGTCATTCATATCTTGCCCTTCCGCCTTTCAGTAAGTCCTTTCTTTTTCTTACTTTTTCTCCTATCCTTGTTTCTTCATTCTCTCCCTCACTCCATCCTTCCCTTCCTCTCTCACATCCTCTCATCTTTCCGCCCTTCCTTCTCTTAATTCCTTTGTCCTTTCTTCCCTTCCTTCTTGAATTTCTCTATCGCATTGCTCTTTCACTCAATGTCACACTCAATGTTAATGTCAATGTTAAACTCCACTACACACCATTCCACACCCCGAAATACCATTCTACATAATTTCACCCCATCACACCCACTGCACATTATTCCAATATGCTCAAAGCCACATAATTACTATCCAAATATTTAAACTGTTTACCATGCCACATAATTCAACTACGCAAATCCACTCCACACCTCACAATTCCCCAACTAACAATTACAATCCAACTCACATAATTCTATTACACACAAACATACATACACGCTACAACATACAGGTAAAGACATTATCATTTACAACACCAATAACTCTAACTAAGCAAATGCAAGAGCTGTTGCATTCCTTTTTGGATCATAAAAATAAAAAAAGGCACCTGCATCATTTCATGTGGTAATGGCTGTACGTGCAGACAAATTAATGTGGCCATTCTTGTTTATTATAACTTTTCAACATGCTGCACAGCAGCGACACTACTCTACAATATAGCTTAAAAACAATAGCCAAATCAAAACCGCTGGCTAAGCACTTATAAGGTCCCAAATGCGAGACCTATTGGCTATGTCAATGCTTGTTTTAATTTGTTTCAGTATATACTTGCACTAAAAAAAACACCACCTTGTTTTTAGAATGCAAAGGGAAATTGTTTTTGATGGAAAGGCTTTTCCCCACAAACGTCCACAAAGATGAGACTCGCATAGACTGCCGCAGTGGTCAAAGTGTGACCTATGGGAGATTAGATAGCCTCAATGGACATTCAGGCTTCAGTGTAGCTTACTTCCAGAGCTTTGAATTACACGAGTGGACTTATGCACCAGATACTCAACCTGTGTCTCCTGTGACACAATCTACCCAAACTCTGCTCCTTCCTAGTAAGCAGTGTAGCCGTCTTTGAGCAATGGGATCCTGTAAATGGAGTATAGCCATCGTGTTTGGTGAGTGCATTGTGAGTGATGTACTTTAGTGTATACAGGATTGACAACATCTTTTGTGAGTGCAGCGTAAGTGGTCTATAGGTTGAAAGTTATGCCTGTGTGATGGAAGATTAGGACATATGCCTGTTTGAGTGCAGTGTGAGGGATGTGCCTATACGAGGCAGTAATATGAATATGGGGTCTCTGCATGTTATGTCTTTGTGTGCAGGCACTTTACAAGGTCCAAACTCATTAGCTTTGGTAATGCTTTGGGGTTACAGCTTTGACTTCCAGAAATGCAATGCAGGGAGTGGAAATACAAATACAATGATGCGCGTGTGAGAATGGTAAGAAGCTTTGATATGGCAGATGTAGACTCTGTCCAAGGAGGTTGAGGAGTTTCAGGGGGATCAGACAGGCTGAGATATCACCCTAGTGAGGTGGGCCCAATTACGTTGCTTTCCCAAAGCGTCATGGCAACCTAGCTACACCACTGGACCTGCTGGGAATAAAGATGCCCTTAGTTCATGACATCAGTTTCCACTTTGACACTTTCACGATTTCTCCTCTTTTTCCTACCAGTCATAATCGTTTTCTCTGTCTCCATGTCAGTGCCATCAGTCAGAGCTGGAATGTGCAGACAGGGCATGGGGGGTTCTATTCTGTTTTCAGTAATGACACTTATTTTTTCTCAAAATATATTATTTAGGTATATGGAGCTGACTGGGTTACAATTGCACTTAGGTTTTCTTCATGGATCATCAATTTATTCTAAAACGGACCCAAAATCCCCTTAAAACACCCCAAACTCTGATGACCTATACCACAGATGAAAACATGAGCATATTCTTGTGAGAGGTTATTTTTTAAATCTAAAGGGCATTTTTAAAGGAATTGAGTGTTTAAAGAAGGCTGATCTGATCTTCTTTACATGGTGATATGCAATCCATCCCTCCTTTCAGTGCTCATTTTGAGTCTGTGGTTGCTGGTGGGCGGCACCAGCACTTATCTCTGGGTACCAGATTTTTGATAAACGACAACAAGGGAAAATTATTTATTTATTTAGGGTTCCCTCAGTGTCATCTGTCGTAATCCCCCCAACCCCACCCAGCTCCACCGATCTTACCTGTACAGGCCGTGGCTCTCTTCAGCAATCTCCCTGCAGGAAGGCGAAAACAGGTTTAGTAACTCTCTGCAAACGTGTATACAGGGAAGCTGGCCCCGTTCAAAACTAGGCCGGGTCTGCGGGCAATGAAAGGGGGAGTCACGATTTCAAACCACAGCACTGTCTTTTACAGATGTGCCCTTCATAAGTAGTGTGAAGTGTGGCTCACTGGTTAGAGCAGGCAGACCCTGAAGCAGAGGTCAGACCCGGGACCAGGGTTTAATTCCCGATGCGGCAGGGTCTTGAGCCCAAATGTCCACGGACTCAATAATTCTCGCTTCGGTGCCTGACCTAATCATGGGTTCACACTCTGCAACTCTGGGCATTAAGCTTGCTTAATCTCCACAACGGCCCCCGCGGCGGGATGCGTGGCTTTCACCTTGGGGATACCCTGTAGGGGCTATCTCACAGGGAAAAAGCCAGGACGGGTTCCCAAGGCAAGCGCAGAGATACCTCCCCAGGTGATCGAGCGCTATATAAGAACATACAAAAAAAATAAAAAATAAAAATAAGGAAGGCACAAACTGTGTGATGTCATCCCTGTACTTGGGAGATCACATTCATAGTTCCTACTTAGGTGCACTGTTCCTGTTTCCACCAAGTGAACGTATGTCCCTTGTCACTGCAATAAAGGAACACCCCCTGGGATCATGTTGGTTTACATTTTTTGCCACACGTTGAGTCACCCGTTTGCCTACAACCACTTCTATAAACCCTACTGCTCCAGGGGTACAACCACCTATTACTTCCCCTAGGATAAGTCCCCTGGTGCCTGAATAATGACTCATTCTTTTCATTTTCCTTTTGCTCGCATTATATAGGGCAGGCAATTTTGGGAAATGTCAATGAGATGCAGAAGTTAAAGATAGCCATGGAACAGGGCTCTGAGGAAAACCATCCAGTCCCAACGTCATGTCCAGAAATAGTCTTCCAAACAGAAGGCTTAGGAGTAGGACTGCGCAGCTGCATACACAGCAGACAGATGATATGTGAACACATTTTATTCCAGTGTTGGAAAATTCAGCATCATCCACAGCACCTTTTGCCTGCTGTACTGTGCATCATTCCCCTTGTCTTCTGGTGAAATCCCTCAGGTCAATATAAAATCACATCTGCTAAGGACAATTAGCTGTTTGCATATAAAGGACCAAAAGTTTGCGGAAGGATGCTATATTGTCCATGTGGGATCTTCCAGAAATAGTCCATTATGTGTGACTGCAGGGGAGCCACCAAGTCTGGGGTCAGAAAATAGAAAGTCATTTTTCAGATTATAATTTTACTCCTAAATGCAAGTTTAAGAGGTTCGCCGGCTGTACCAGGCAGTGGCACTTAATCTCTAGATGGTCAAAAAACATGGCCAACTCATCTCAGAACAATCTGTCCACCATGTGTTCCAAATACGCATGTCACATCGTTGCGAGATACAGTCAGGTTCGTGGATTTATCAAGCTCATCCATGAATCTGTAATTTCAGACAAGCAAGGGTCCCTTAGGTAATAATTGTTGACCAATATTTATATAGAAAAGCTATTGCACACCTAAAGTGTACTAACTCATTTAAAGAAGAATATTTGAAAAATACCAGCTGCATACAATTGCTGTAGATTGTGATACACATATTGCACATTCGTATCAATTCCGCATGAGCCGCAAGCACATTTTGCACCCCAATGTAATTTATTTACATACATATTGTTTTGTAACTACTGATTATTAAACACATTGGGACATATCTACAAGCCCCTATCGCCACAGGAATGCCACTTTTTACAACGTTCCTGTGGCAATAGGGGTTTCACCTTATTTACAAGGCTGCACAACAGCCACTTAACATGGCTGAACGGTGCCTTATAAATAAGGCTCCCTTTCACGCTATACTCAACGTAAAATGGCTTGACATTGGGTGTTAAGGTAGGCGTTCCACCACAACACCCATAGATTTTGATGTTGCCCCATATTTACAAGGGTGGAGTAAATAAGAGGCAGAACCATAATTAGGACCAGGGAAAAACTCATCTGAACATAGCGAAAAATGCATGCATCAATTGCTGACTTTATTTCTTCTCGTTTTTGCTGTTTCACACATAGAAACAGCAAAACGCCCTGAATGATTGTTTATGTGCAGGAAGGTGTCCCTTCCTGCACATAAACTATCATTAAAAAAATGAAGATTTGCAACTTCTGTGTGTGCTGCACAATGCAACACACATAGGAGTTACAAAGCGCCATTTGTTATCGTTTATCCTGCATATAAACAATTGTTCACCCCAACGCAGGCACTCTTGAACTATGGTGCAAGGGTGCCTGCGTTGGCACTAGGCAGCTTAATTAAGCATCAGAGCTAGGGGAAAAGCAGGGGTGCACTGTATCATTGTAAATAAGGTGCAGCCCTGCGTTTTCAGAATGGCGAAGTCTGGTGGTTAGCAAGTTTTGCTTAATGTCACGCTCTGCCATTCTGTTGTACATATGCCACAATGTTTTGCAACAGATTTTCTCTTTGAAACTGATGAACATTTATTACCTCAGGGACCACCAATGTTCTGAAATTGCCTATTTTCCCAGAACCCTATTGATTCCAAAGCTTCCCTTGTGTTATGAAACAACATGAATCTGTGTCAGGTCATAATGTGTCCATTTGTATGCAAAAGAGCATACCCAAAAATGTGGTTTGTTGTTTTTCATACTGATTTTGAAAATGAAAAACTAGGACATACCTGCTGCGACTATTTTGTAATTTGTTTGCAGGTTGGGAAGAGAGAAGAGGGGTCATGGGAATATTGGGAGAGTAATGCTGATTTACTGTGTCTTGCTGCTGCACACTATGATGTTGCCAAGATCTGTTATTTTTTACTCTCTGAAAAAAATCCCCCCTGCAAAAAAAATAACTAGGGGACTTATTTATGAGAAACAAACGCAGCGCAGTGCCCCAAGTGAATTTTCTGCCCCATGCTGCCTTCATTTCGAGGCATAAGGATACAACATATTTACACAACATGTTACATCTCTGTGCCTTTCCCTGCTCTGGAGCACAAACTGCTGTATTGCGCGGGCACAGGTGCCTGCGTCTTGGGGAGATTGTTTTTGTGCCTGAAGGGGCAACTTCCCGCACAAAAACAATCACTTGAGGGTATTTCCTCTTACAATGCATGCTGTAGCATGCAGCAAGCACTGAAAGAGGAGTAAATGAGGAGAAATAAAAATATTTTTTTTTACTTATATTGGATTAATTTTAATGTTATAATGTTTTAAATGTCTTGATGTGAATATTTTATTTTTTGATACTGCCTCTTGCCCCTGTTTAAATGACTAAGGTCATAATAAACATACCTCTTGACTTGACTTGACTCCTCGTTGAGTGGCCTAGCATTCTGACGCATTTCCAGGTTTACGATTGCTTGTAAATCTGGAAATGCATCAGTGGACATGAATGTTACATGGGAACACCCACAGCAACACCCATGTCACCCCCCTAACATGCAATGTGTTGTGTGAAATGGGCCAATAATTACGAGCACACGTAAAGCCTTGTGTGCTTGTAAATTTCACGCAGCAGGTTGCGCCGCCAGTGCGTCACGCAACTTTATGCACCAACGGCGCAAGGGCCTCATAAATAATCCCCTAGGACTTTCTGCAACCATAGACACAGGACTACTGATTTGCATTTGGTGAGGAGCATTGAATGACTTAACTAACAGAGCTCACAAACACAGGGCATATAGACATTGGACATTTAAGAAGAATTAAGCACAATTATTACAAACTGTTTTCTGTGTTCTTCACACTCCTTTTTACTAGGGCCTGCTAACTAATCCTGTACTAGTACATGTACACGAGAACTCTCCCTCTAGGTGTAGTCGACCCTATCTGAAATATGACAGGTTAAATTGACTTAAATTTGCTGGTACAGTTCTTTTGAGACTGTACCAGCAAAACTGGGATGCCTGGTCACCCTGCCCTCAGATACCCCTCCCCCTCCTTCCACCTGTCCTATATCTTAGGCCACACATACAACAGATAGGAAACTCCAGGGGGCATATGATACATGCCGCCGGGGTGGAATAGGCATTTGCAACTGCTTTGCGCACAGCCGGGCACTTTGGTATTACAGAAGGAGCTTGTGCGGCCCCTTCTGTGATACAAATAGTGTTGGTGTACATATAATGCCAAAGTTATCATCAGAAGCCATTCCCTCATTTGCATCGGGTGTGGCCATATTCAAATAAGGGAATCTCTTTGCCTCTGCTCATACTGTACTATAGATGTGGGCGGAAAGGTAAAGAAGCTGTCAGATGGCGCGCTGACACTGTGTCACCTAAAAGGTGGTGGACTTTCAGTATGCCCCTGATGGTGGCCCTCTGGAGGGGTTAAAGGAGGTCCTATGGACCTCCTAGACATCACCTTGCAGGACAGTGGAATTACTCTCTTCACCTGCCTGCAAGGGGATCTCTCTCCCATCTTAAAAGTGTAGGTGGTTGCCACCTACACAGAGAAACACAAAGCAGCTGCTTTAATGCTGCTCCGTGTTTCACTTGAAGGCACTGCCCCAGGGCAGCATGACTTTGCAGCTACCCTGGGGTCAGTGCTTTCAGTAAAACATGGCACACTCTCCTTGTTAACGCTGAACGCATCTTTTGAACGGTGTGCCTGGCGCTAACAAGGAAAAGGCGCAGCGTTCTATAATACGCCCCAGAATGGGCAATCTGCTCCTTTTCACTGCAAACCTTTGTTTCTGTTAGGCTAGCACGTAGACAAGGGCAAACTCCCTTTATTTCCTCAAGAGGAGTGCACTCTGTCATGGTTCCCTTGTGCTGCCATTATGCATATAGCCTGTCTATTAATGCTGTCTTGAAGTAGCATTCATTGTGTAAGGAGAGGTGAGTAACTTTCAACAGCGCCAGAGAAAACCCAGTGCTGTGGCCATCACCATGCCTCTTGTTCCTCTTGCTCCTCCAGATCAAGCAGAAAATAGGCATTTGGGAGGCTTTTTCAAGACTATGTAGAGGTGTCTATTGATGAATAAAGACTTATCTTAAGGGGAAGACCTCAAGTATCTATCCCACTCGAAAATGGCTCACAGTGTGATGGATCAATTTCCTTCTTAAGTTTGCTAGATGCAGGGTAAGTGGAGCACGGGGACATCTCTGGCATAGGGGTTATAATGCCATTAAGAACCAGATATGAAATGTTTTTTTCTAAAAGAAAACAGTCATCTGTTTCTCAGCCACACCTCTCCTGGAATTGATTTAGTGCTAATGTATCTCACTCACGAAACCAGGTAAAAAGCTTAGTAAGCTCCATATTGCACGGGAACCCTTGAATGTGGCGAGACCTATGCATATGCCACTGACGGATGCCTGCTATAAACAAATACCCTTTATGGACTAAGCATTGTACCAGCTAACACTCACTTTTCCAGTCAGCTGGTATTTTTGGGCAGAGTTTCAGAAGCCACCAGGCACCAGATGAACATAATCAAGCAGCTTAATTATGCCAGATGATCTAGAACGTGTGTATCAGGAGCCCATCTATCAATCAATCAATCTGTGCTTATATGATGTGGCATAGCACCAGGGAGGGTATCCAGATGCTGCGCTGCCAGTATCAGATGTAGACCCTGGTCTCGAGTCCCTTCCTGAAGAGAGTCAGCGAGGGAGAAGTACGAAGGTGGAGGGGAAGGGTGTTCCAGGATTTTCTGGCAAGGTGGGAGAAGGAGCATCCTCTGGTGTGGCAGTGGTGGATGTGTGGTATCTGTGCAATGGCGAGGTGGGCAGAGCAGAGGGTTCTGGGAGGTACATGGAAATCCAGATGGTGGTTTATGTAGGAGGGCCCTTGGTCTTGGAGGGCTTTGTAGGTGTGGGTTAGAAGTTTGAATTGGCATATTTTCTGGATGGGGAGGCAGTGGAGTTCTTTCAGGTGTTGGGCACTGCGGTTTGGATAGTTTAAAGTCTGTTCATGAGTTTGGTGGTGGTGCCTGCATAGAATGTATTGCCATAGTGTTAAGATGTCCATTTCCTCATTATGAAAGGGACATCTTCAGCTACAATATATTGTGCCTCCTCTGTGCCCTCATCTACCATTCTTAGTACAATTTCAAAACTGCTCATGTGTAATAACACAATGCAAATTCTATCCCCAAATATCCTTCAGTGATGAGAGGAACCGAAGAATTTACATCACACCTAATTCATAATCCTTCCTCTTCAGCATTGATTAGCTCTTCCTCTGTCACTGTGCTTGTTGAGTGTAGTCTACAAACAGGAGAACTGTCTGTGTCTTCAAAGAGCTTTGGGCCCACACATTGCACCGCCTGCATCTGACTCCCCTGTCCCTAGAATCCAATAGCCTGAAGATGATAGCCCTTGAGAGCAGCATAAGAGCAGTGGCAGAATTGAGGTCTTAAGTGTTTATTATACCTAGAAGTAGATAAAGAAACCTCTAGACAGAGATGAGTTATGATCCATTTATCCACAAGCAGTTTCATGCATTGGACCTCCATGTCCACTACCATGCCCATCAACAGAGCCACTTTACAGCCATTACTACATCAGGGTAGTCCTTCATCATTTTCAGTGCAGTGTCGCAGTCTCCTAGTCAACCTTTGCGTCTTTCTGCTTAGTCCATGTTCACCATCATTGCAGACACAAAATAGTGTAACTAATTGCAATATTTTCCACAAATTGGCGCTCACCTCCTGGGGTCTGCCTCCTTGACATCTGCATTTGTTTCCAGCATTTATGTCTGCCATCATGTATAGCCAATAGGACATCTCTAATCATAAATATCTCAGGGACATTCCTTGACCTGTCTTTTTAATGGGGTAAGGATACCATGAATCATTCTTCTGTGGCTGACTTCACATACTTTGCATACATGTTCATTTTACTGGATTTTTGTACAATAATCTACCTTCTCTCTGATCATGTTGAATGGGTGTGGTATATGTTATTAGACATGGATTATATAACACTTCTATCCTCACCTCAATGAAATACCAATTGTCATTTGTAATTTGTAAGGTTTTTTGTAGGACTTTTGAATACAGTTTAGCTGGGGCAGTCACATGTTCCTTCACTCATCAACACTCGAGAATAGAGATTTAACAGTCTACCAACACCAGTAATGGACCACAGCCGCCTCTAGAGTCCACAGTTTCATGCCCCAGAGATTTCCCGAGCAAAGCAAAATGTTGTAGCAGATCAGTCACAGACAGCTCATGGGAGGACCCAAGGATGAATGGCCATCTCGGCGGAGAACAGGCCGACTGTCCAACCCATATCCCACAACCCCAACATCCACAGAGGGAAGGAAACAGATGTGGCCTGTCTAGATGGCACAAAACTCTGTAACTTTTTGTGAGGTATCAAGGGCCCCCTGATAGGGATAAAGATCCTGGGTCAGGGAAAAGGTACAATGTGAAGGTATCAACCCAGGCTATCTTATAAACAAAACACTAGCTATGTCCAGTCAAAATTCTGTTCCAAAAAGAATGAGCATAAACTATAACACAAACAATGAAATTGATATCAAAAACGATTTGTTTTAATTAAAAAGGATTGATTTTTACAATTAAATTTTGTATATACAATGAATTGATACATAAAAAAGATATTCTTTATAGATAAAACATATAAATTAAAAACACTGAAGGACAATAATCTTTGTCCTATCTACTATTGCTGTGGCTGTAGTCTGTCAGTCAACGCGTTTCGACACGTCGTGGTGTCTTCATCAGGACAATTATATTTGCAGCCAATTTTTCTGGTGGGAATTTTTTTGGGTGGTCTTTAGTTCTTCATTCTAGCACACGGTAAGTGAGGCACCTTTTATTATAATATGGCATGTGAAACCTTTGTTTCAGGATTTCACTGCTCCCTTCCCACTTCGCGTGTTCTAAGTTCTTTGTGTATTTTCGTCGTTACGAAGTCCCGTGTTAACTGGTAAAAAATTATCATATAGCGTTTCCGGGATTGCCTTCAAAGTTTAGCAATCCAACACGTAGTGCCGGTAACCGAAGCCGATCGAAATTTCAGAACAAACGTGGCCTCAACCAGTGTTGACATGTGGCTCTTTTAAAGCATCTTTTGCTAAAGAACCACGCGTTCAATCTTCCGTTTCTGTAACGAGATTCTCACAGTGAGATTATCGCAGTTTGAATCGGTCTTTTTTTAAGTAACCGCAAACTGCAGCGATTAGCGCCACGGGGTCTGTACTTCCACAGGACGATTTTCTTACTCTTTACAGGAATCTGTGAGGCGTTCTCTGTCGTGGCAAATCCATCAGAAACCGGCGGATTTTGTGAGAACAAAATCCGCCGGTTTCTGATGGATTTGTAAAGATGGATGGATCTGTGAAGAGTAAGAAAATCGTCCCGGTGGAAGTACAGACCCCGTGGCGCTAATCGCTGCAGTTTGCGGTTACTTATAAAAAGACCGATTCAGACTGCGATAATCTCACTGTGAGAATCTCGTTACAGAAACGGAAGATTCAGCCACAGCAATAGTAGATAGGACAAAGATTATTGTCCTTCAGTGTTTTTAATTTATATGTTTTATCTATAAAGAATATCTTTTTATGTATCAATTCATTGTATATACAAAATTTAATTGTAAAATTCAATCCTTTTTAATTAAAACAAATCTTTTTGATATCAATTTCATTGTTTGTGTTATAGTTTATGCTCATTCTTTTTGGAACAGAATTTTGTCTGGACATAGCTAGTGTTTTGTTTATAAGATAGCCTGGGTTGATACCTTCACATTACAAAACTCTGTAACCACAGACCTGTTTGTTTACTTCTGGCTCACCCAACCAGATCAGTGTACTGCTTCATGCCTCTCAGGGTCATTCACCCACATATCATCACCGACACCCTCAAGAGACTTCAAGAATTGCAAGATCAAGTGATCCACAGTCCCCGGATCCAGCCCTCTACTCAAGAGATCCAGGATTCAGTGGGCCTCAACTGGAGTGGCCTGCTCAGATGGCTGCCTGGAGCACCGCGCCCCTGCTTCTTCCGCTGTTACCTTTGGCACGCTACAGGCATTTCTGACAGACTCCTCCCTGCCTGGAACAGTATTTCCATATTTCCAAGTTTTGCACCGGCTCCCCTGCCTTAACTGCTGTGAGTTAGTCCTCCCATCCGCACCAGAAAACGCCTTCTGCTTCTCGAATTCACAGCCTGCAAGAATTGCGACCTCCTTCCCCCAATCGGGCCGCATCTAGAGATACCCAGATCTTCCTCAAGCTCGCTGATCGAGCTTCCAAGGCCATCTAGGTGGGCGCAGTCACACAATATTCCAGGCCTTGCTGCAACATTTTCAGTCAGTCCCTAGGGCTGCACATATGTTTGTGAGGTTCCTTTGTCCTCCAACCCACACTGGAAGGTTATCACAGGCAGTTATAGTTCACTTTACAAAGGTCAGGTGAAACATCCAGCCAAATGGAGCGTTCACACTCTCATCATGGAGGCACCATGAAGTGTTAAGACATTATATTGCTCAGAATCGCTGGGGCACCTACCACAGTAATATAGTGTATTGTGCATGTATCGGTTAACTGTACAATTAATTAAAGTCTTTACAGTAAAGGAAAAAAACGTCAACAAGACTAAAATGAGTAAAAAAACTTCAGGTTATATTTGGGAGATGTGATGAAGAATAAGCAAAAACAACAAGAAAAAACCCTAGAGAAGGTGCTGACATTTTCAAAGTCCTCCGAAAAGGCAGTAACATTTGTCCTTTTTTTGTGCAGGGGCAAAGGGTGGCACGGGGACAGCCAACACCTGAACATTTTGACAGTCTTTATCCGCGCCACCGCAGCCACACCCCTCTCAAATGCTATCATTAAGCGTCCCCAACTTCATCAAGAAGAAAAATGCTCCAATTCCCTGGCAAATTCCCATAACGTTGTTTCTTTTAATTTGCCACCGCTAGACTGTGAAAGAGCAGGGAGGTCTCAGAATACTTGGAGGTATAATTAGAAGCAGACTTATTTAAAACAGCTCATATTGAACTAAAAGAGCTCTAGTTAAGTGTAAGTAAAAGAAGAAAAGAACATGAGCACTGCAGAGGAAGTAATGAGATTTTGTGGCATTAATTAGACTGGAGGGCTCTTCAGTAGTTTTTACGTAGCAATCACTGCGCTGCTGGACTACACGGGAGTCCTTAGACCAGGCGCAGTGTCTCCCGCCAGCCCAGAACCAATTAGACTCATAGGAGGAAGGCAGACAGGCTGACGATGGGAACACAACGCTCCTCCCACAGTCAGATGAGATTTTAGAGGAAACAAAAAGAAGCTTCCTGGCCAGGCCTACTGAGGATCAACTTTCTCTTGAAGATGGCGGGAAGGAGCGCCACTCACACTGAGCGTGGTCAAAAAGGGGGGAAAAACTTAAGGCACGAGAAATACGAAGAAATACTGTAAATCAGAGTGAATTCGCTGCCTCCTCAGTATGTACGGAAATGGAGATACTGAAACAGACACGTTCTCTGCATGGAAGAAAAAGTCCCAAATACAAGACAATTATTTATTCAGTCCCAGCATGAACGATTCTTTCACTTGTTTGAAGAACATACCGGATTGTGCATCCAGCACAGAGTACTTATCAAAGACAATGAAATCTTGTCCGGTCTCCGCTAAGTCTGATACGTCATAAGCATCTGTCCATGGCTCTCCATCATAATGAAAAACTTTCTCACTCATTTAAATTTCAATGATCAACATGAAAAATTGAACGTTTGATCTGCTAATATCATCCTTAGACTGCTTTGACAAAGCATTACATCATGATATGGTTTCAAATCAAAGGGGCCCATTATGATCGCGGTCGGACTCAAAAACAATCAGAAGAGGTGATTTCCTCTTCCTATGTGTGCTGCAGAACGCAGCACTCATAGACAGAGGAAAAGAACTTGAGAAATGAAAACATTTCTCAACGATGCGTCTACCTACGCCTCCCCTAGGCGTGTGCATTCTGGCGCATTTCCAGGTTTATGATTTCTCGTAAATCTGGAAATGGGGCAGAAGCCATGGGTGTTGCAATAGAACACCCACAGCAACACCCTTGGCATTCCCCTTTCACACAAAGTGGTGCATGAGAAGGGGCCGTAATTACAAGGTCAGAAACAGCCATACAAGGTGTCTTTACATAGACTTGTAAATATGGGGCAGTAGGTTGCGCCTCCAGTGCATCTAAAAAAGTGATGCACCGGTGGTTCAAGGGTGTTGTAAATAAGCCCCATAATGTAGAGACAGGCTAGAATAATGGTTCAGGCTAGACGTGAGGACAAAAATTAGAAAGTGGGGGGCAGATTTTATCATTATGTTATCACTTAGAAAGAGGAAATAACACAGATAAATAAAGATATTTTTCCTTGTGCATCTCTTTTGAGAAGGCGTACAATTTTGATGTATTTCCTGGTTTCCTAGTCATGGTAAATATGGGAATGTGCTAGGAATCATGAGTGGATGGTTGTGAAAACCCACGCTCCACCCACGTAACGCCTTCCAAGTGTAGAGTAATTCAAGGCAGTGAGTTGCGCTGCCTTGCATTCCTCTGGATTTACCAAGCCATGCAGGGTCAGTCAAGTTGGCGTTACGTTGCTTGGTATATCTAACTTAGGGATTTTCCATCACCCTTGTGTCACCCTGCGGGATGCAAGGACAACACAATCCTTAGATAAATCTGGGCCTTGATCTTTTAATGGTTGCAAATTTCCTGTTGCTTTTAGTCCTGCGTGTCTTATTTTACACTCATCCCGGGTACCAACTTTGTGTTAATTGATGGGCATATCGACAGTTCTTTGTGCGTCTCAAGAGCATTTTAGTAGGTAAAACTGTGCATGAGATACAGCCAGAGGTCCCTGATGATGTGGTATTGAGAACTCAGAGGATGCTGAGATATTTGTGTATGACAGTGATTATTACGGTATGCAATTGCTGCCGCACCGACCCTGACCTAACACTGCAACTTCAGGGTTTGAGGCCAATGTTGTGAGTCCACCTTTAGTGCATCTCGAGCAGAAAGCTGCTGCTGTTCTACTGCAGTCCTCATCTGCACTTTTACATCTTCACAACACCACCACCACCAGGAATTGTTGAAGTATTTCACAGGAGTATTTGTATAAGGTGTGAACAGTGTGCCAAAGAATTTTGAGTTACATCAATTGGATCCCACTAGATCAATAGGCCATTTAAGTCCCCACAAATGTTTTGCCTTTTTCCTTAAGTTCGTAGAGATTTCTGAAAACTGTGGGGCATATTATCAAGAACAGCGTTAAAAATTAACGCCAGTTTAGCGGCAGAAAACTGCAGCTAAAACGGTGATAATGGGCTTGATAATATGCCCTTGTGAATTCCCATAGAAGCCCAGGTTCTGGTGGGTATATTATCAAGCCCATTATTGCCGTTTTAGCAGCAGTTTTCTGTCGTTAATCCATCGATAATTGTAACACCGTTCTTGATAATATGCACCTCAGTGGGATACTGGGATGGTGCCTGATTGTTTATCATACGAAAACATTGATATCGCCAGAAGAGCACTGCCTTTGCACTGCATACTGAACTACTTAGCCCCAAATGTCAGCGTGACCGGAATAGCATGGCAACCGTTTCTGTTTGTAAATGGCTGGCTGGTTTGAGTGACACGCCTTTCAGAAATTGGATTGAATTAAAGTTAAACCCCCTCTGAAATAACACATCAGCCAGACCGCCTCTCTACATTTCATTATGCAAATTTTGCAGACTGCCAAGCTACAATTTAGCCTGCAATAAACTGCTGTTTGCATGTCTTTGACTGATAAATAGCTGCTAAGTATGGAACAATATGGCTGCGGTCTTGTGAGGCTGAAGGACACAATAATTTATCTTTTTCCATTCGGAAAGGACGTTAAGGTCATCATCACTGAAATACCAGAAGGATCACTAAAGCGTTAAGACCCCTGCCCTTTCAAAGTGATCTGGAAAACATTTTTACACAGAGATAGACTAGAATATATTGAAGTTATGCAGTCTCTGAAATGGCAATAGTCACATGATGAATACAGACAAATCACTTGCAGACTGCAACCATGACACACATCGAGAGAGGCAAGGGCATGTCAGATAAATCTCTCTATAGTGCAACCAAACAAAGTACAGACTTTAATTTCCTAGTTATGTGCATATTTAAGTCATTTTTCTCCTTAAGCTTAAGGGGCATATTTATTAACGAGTGTCATCACCCTTGCGCCACACAACAGAGCACATGAGCAATGCAACTCTTAAATTAGATTTATTAAGCTACGTAAGGCCACCTTTTAAATCTAGAGTAACGCAGCGCAAATCGCTGCATCACTCTGCCCCAGGGAAGTGTTCCATAGGTGGAGCGTGGGTGTCCACATGCATCCGCCCATGGATTCTGGTGCCTTTCTCAATTTACTCACTACTGGTAGACTTGGGAATGCGCCATATATATCTTTATATCTGTATTTCTTTTTGTTACCTCCTCTTTCTACGTGTGCTGGACTCCGCAGCATACATAGAAAGTGACATGCTTCATAAGGTTTTTTTGTGCAGGAAGGTGTCCCTTCCTGCACAAAAACAATCCTGCTTACAATGCAGACACATTTTCACCACAGTGCAAGGGTGCCTTTATTGGTGCTATGATTCAGAAAAGGGGGTGGTGATGAACAGAGTGCCTGAATTAAGCAGACCACTCTTACCCAGTCCAAAGATCAGGGCTTGATCCATCACCGTTTTTTAGCTCACTGCACCATCCCAGCTCAGAACTTGGCTATATGCAAATTAGTCTGACCATGGCCCAGTGCATCATGGGAACAGGGCAGACCGAACTACCAAGCCAATTCTTATACTGGGAAGGAAACAAGCTACCGGGGACCGGTTTCAGGCATTTCAGCCGTCTTCGGCCTGGCTTGCTTGAATCCTGATGGTGCAATGAGCTAGGGACTCACATCTGAGTATACCCTTCCATGCTTATGGTGGATATAAATGCTTCAGAAAAGGGGGTGGTGATGAACAGAGTGTCTGAATCAAGCAGACCACTCTTACCCAGTCCAAAGATCAGGGCTTGATCCATCACCGTTTTTTAGCTCACTGCACCATCCCAGCTCAGAACTTGGCCATATGCAAATTAGTCTGACCATGGCCCAGTGCATCATGGGAACAGGGCAGACCAAACTACCAAGCCAATTCTTATACTGGGAAGGAAACAAGCTACCGGGGACCGGTTTCTGGCATTTCAGCCGTCTTCGGCCCGGCTTGCTTGAATCCTGATGGTGCAATGAGCTAGGGACTCACATCTGAGTAAACCCTTCCACGCTTATGGTGGACAAAAATGATTCAGAAAAGGGGGTGGTGATGAACAGAGTGTCTGAGTTAAGCAGACCACTCTTACCCAGTCCAAAGATCAGGGCTTGATCCATCACCGTTTTTTAGCTCACTGCACCATCCCAGCTCAGAACTTGGCTATATGCAAATTAGTCTGACCATGGCCCAGTGCATCATGGGAACAGGGCAGACCAAACTACCAAGTCAATTCTTATACTGGGAAGGAAACAAGCTACCGGGGACCGGTTTCTGGCATTTCAGCCGTCTTCGGCCCGGCTTGCTTGAATCCTGATGGTGCAATGAGCTAGGGACTCACATCTGGGTATACCCTTCCACGCTTGTGGTGGACAAAAATGATTCAGAAAAGGGGGTGGTGATGAACAGAGTGTCTGAATTAAGCAGACCACTCTTACCCAGTCCAACGATCAGGGCTTGATCCATCACCGTTTTTTTAGCTCACTGCACCATCCCAGCTCAGAACTTGGCTATATGCAAATTAGTCTGACCATGGCCCAGTGCATCATGGGAACAGGGCAGACCAAACTACCAAGCCAATTCTTATACTGGGAAGGAAACAAGCTACCGGGGACCGGTTTCTGGCATTTCAGCCGTCTTCGGCCCGGCTTGCTTGAATCCTGATGGCGCAATGAGCTAGGGACTCACATCTGAGTATACCCTTCCACGCTTATGGTGGACAAAAATGATTCAGAAAAGGGGGTGGTGATGAACAGAGTGTCTGAATTAAGCAGACCACTCTTACCCAGTCCAAAGATCAGGGCTTGATCCATCACCGTTTTTTAGCTCACTGCACCATCCCAGCTCAGAACTTGGCTATATCCAAATTAGTCTGACCATGGCCCAGTGCATCATGGGAACAGGGCAGACCAATCTACCAAGCCTATTCTTATACTGGGAAGGAAACAAGCTACCGGGGACCCGTTTCTGGCATTTCAGCCGTCTTCGGCCCGGCTTGCTTGAATCCTGATGGTGCAATGAGCTAAGGGCCTCACATCTGAGTTTACCCTTCACGCTTATGGTGGACAAAAATGATTCAGAAAAGGGGGTGGTGATGAACAGAGTGTCTGAATTAAGCAGACCACTCTTACCCAGTCCAAAGATCAGGGCTTGATCCATCACTGTTTTTTAGCTCACTGCACCATCCCAGCTCAGAACTTGGCTATATGCAAATTAGTATGACCATGGCCCAGTGTATCATGGGAACAGGGCAGACCAAACTACCAAGCCAATTCTTATACTGGGAAGGAAACAAGCTACCGGGGACCGGTTTCTGGCATTTCAGCCGTCTTCGGCCCGGCTTGCTTGAATCCTGATGGTGCAATGAGCTAGGGACTCACATCTGAGTATACCCTTCCACGCTTATGGTGGACAAAAATGATTCAGAAAAGGGGGTGGTGATGAACAGAGTGTCTGAATTAAGCAGACCACTCTTACCCAGTCCAAAGATCAGGGCTTGATCCATCACCGTTTTTTAGCTCACTGCACCATCCCAGCTCAGAACTTGGCTATATGCAAATTAGTCTGACCATGGCCCAGTGCATCATGGGAACAGGGCAGACCAAACTACCAAGCCAATTCTTATACTGGGAAGGAAACAAGCTACCGGGGACCGGTTTCTGGCATTTCAGCCGTCTTCGGCCCGGCTTGCTTGAATCCTGATGGTGCAATGAGCTAGGGACTCACATCTGAGTATACCCTTCCACGCTTATGGTGGACAAAAATGATTCAGAAAAGGGGGTGGTGATGAACAGAGTGTCTGAATTAAGCAGACCACTCTTACCCAGTCCAAAGATCAGGGCTTGATCCATCACCGTTTTTTAGCTCACTGCACCATCCCAGCTCAGAACTTGGCTATATGCAAATTAGTCTGACCATGGCCCAGTGCATCATGGGAACAGGGCAGACCAAACTACCAAGCCAATTCTTATACTGGGAAGGAAACAAGCTACTAGGGACCGGTTTCTGGCATTTCAGCCGTCTTCGGCCCGGCTTGCTTGAATCCTGATGGTGCAATGAGCTAGGGACTCACATCTGAGTATACCCTTCCACGCTTATGGTGGACAAAAATGATTCAGAAAAGGGGGTGGTGATGAACAGAGTGTCTGAATTAAGCAGACCACTCTTACCCAGTCCAAAGATCAGGGCTTGATCCATCACTGTTTTTTAGCTCACTGCACCATCCCAGCTCAGAACTTGGCTATATGCAAATTAGTCTGACCATGGCCCAGTGCATCATGGGAACAGGGCAGACCAAACTACCAAGCCAATTCTTATACTGGGAAGGAAACAAGCTACCGGGGTCCGGTTTCTGGCATTTCAGCCGTCTTCGGCCCGGCTTGCTTGAATCCTGATGGTGCAATGAGCTAGGGACTCACATCTGAGTATACCCTTCCACGCTTATGGTGGACAAAAATGATTCAGAAAAGGGGGTGGTGATGAACAGAGTGTCTGAATTAAGCAGACCACTCTTACCCAGTCCCAAGATCAGGGCTTGATCCATCACAGTTTTTTAGCTTACTGCACCATCCCAGCTCAGAACTTGGCTATATGCAAATTAGTCTGACCATGGCCCAGTGCATCATGGGAACAGGGCAGACCAAACTACCAAGCCAATTCTTATACTGGGAAGGAAACAAGCTACCGGGGACCGGTTTCTGGCATTTCAGCCGTCTTCGGCCCCGCTTGCTTGAATCCTGATGGTGCAATGAGCTAGGGACTCACATCTGGGTATGCCCTTCCACGCTTGTGGTGGACAAAAATGATTCAGAAAAGGGGGTGGTGATGAACAGAGTGTCTGAATTAGGCAGACCACTCTTACCCAGTCCAACGATCAGGGCTTGATCCATCACCGTTTTTTTAGCTCACTGCACCATCCCAGCTCAGAACTTGGCTATATGCAAATTAGTCTGACCATGGCCCAGTGCATCATGGGAACAGGGCAGACCAAACTACCAAGCCAATTCTTATACTGGGAAGGAAACAAGCTACCGGGGACCGGTTTCTGGCATTTCAGCCGTCTTCGGCCCGGCTTGCTTGAATCCTGATGGCGCAATGAGCTAGGGACTCACATCTGAGTATACCCTTCGACGCTAATGGTGGACAAAAATGATTCAGAAAAGGGGGTGGTGATGAACAGAGTGTCTGAATTAAGCAGACCACTCTTACCCAGTCCAAAGATCAGGGCTTGATCCATCACCGTTTTTTAGCTCACTGCACCATCCCAGCTCAGAACTTGGCTATATCCAAATTAGTCTGACCATGGCCCAGTGCATCATGGGAACAGGGCAGACCAATCTACCAAGCCAATTCTTATACTGGGAAGGAAACAAGCTACCGGGGACCGGTTTCTGGCATTTCAGCCGTCTTCGGCCCGGCTTGCTTGAATCCTGATGGTGCAATGAGCTAGGGACTCACATCTGAGTTTACCCTTCCACGCTTATGGTGGACAAAAATGATTCAGAAAAGGGGGTGGTGATGAACAGAGTGTCTGAATTAAGCAGACCACTCTTACCCAGTCCAAAGATCAGGGCTTGATCCATCACCGTTTTTTAGCTCACTGCACCATCCCAGCTCAGAACTTGGCTATATGCAAATTAGTCTGACCATGGCCCAGTGCATCATGGGAACAGAGCAGACCAAACTACCAAGCCAATTCTTATACTGGGAAGGAAACAAGCTACCGGGGACCGGTTTCTGGCATTTCAGCCGTCTTCGGCCCGGCTTGCTTGAATCCTGATGGTGCAATGAGCTAGGGACTCACATCTGAGTATACCCTTCCACGCTTATGGTGGACAAAAATGATTCAGAAAAGGGGGTGGTGATGAACAGAGTGTCTGAATCAAGCAGACCACTCTTACCCAGTCCAAAGATCAGGGCTTGATCCATCACCGTTTTTTAGCTCACTGCACCATCCCAGCTCAGAACTTGGCTATATGCAAATTAGTCTGACCATGGCCCAGTGCATCATGGGAACAGGGCAGACCAAACTACCAAGCCAATTCTTATACTGGGAAGGAAACAAGCTACCGGGGACCGGTTTCTGGCATTTCAGCCGTCTTCGGACCGGCTTGCTTGAATCCTGATGGTGCAATGAGCTAGGGACTCAGATCTGAGTATACACTTCCACGCTTATGGTGGACAAAAATGATTCAGAAAAGGGGGTGGTGATGAACAGAGTGTCTGAATTAAGCAGACCACTCTTACCCAGTCCCAAGATCAGGGCTTGATCCATCACCGTTTTTTAGCTTACTGCACCATCCCAGCTCAGAACTTGGCTATATGCAAATTAGTCTGACCATGGCCCAGTGCATCATGGGAACAGGGCAGACCAAACTACCAAGCCAATTCTTATACTGGGAAGGAAACAAGCTACCGGGGACCGGTTTCTGGCATTTCAGCTGTCTTCGGCCCGGCTTGCTTGAATCCTGATGGTGCAATGAGCTAGGGACTCACATCTGAGTATACCCTTCCACGCTTATGGTGGACAAAAATGATTCAGAAAAGGGGGTGGTGATGAACAGAGTGTCTGAATTAAGCAGACCACTCTTCCCCAGTCCAAAGATCAGGGCTTGATCCATCACCGTTTTTTAGCTCACTGCACCATCCCAGCTCAGAACTTGGCTATATGCAAATTAGTCTGACCATGGCCCAGTGCATCATGGGAACAGGGCAGACCAATCTACCAAGCCAATTCTTATACTGGGAAGGAAACAAGCTACCGGGGACCGGTTTCTGGCATTTCAGCCGTCTTCGGCCCGGCTTGCTTGAATCCTGATGGTGCAATGAGCTAGGGACTCACATCTGAGTTTACCCTTCCACGCTTATGGTGGACAAAAATGATTCAGAAAAGGGGGTGGTGATGAACAGAGTGTCTGAATTAAGCAGACTACTCTTACCCAGTTCAAAGATCAGGGCTTGATCCATCACCGTTTTTTAGCTCACTGCACCATCCCAGCTCAGAACTTGGCTATATGCAAATTAGTCTGACCATGGCCCAGTGCATCATGGGAACAGGGCAGACCAAACTACCAAGCCAATTCTTATACTGGGAAGGAAACAAGCTACCGGGGACCGGTTTCTGGCATTTCAGCCGTCTTCGGCCCGGCTTGCTTGAATCCTGATGGTGCAATGAGCTAGGGACTCACATCTGAGTATACCCTTTCACGCTTATGGTGGACAAAAATGATTCAGAAAAGGGGGTGGTGATGAACAGAGTGTCTGAATTAAGCAGACCACTCTTACCCAGTCCAAAGATCAGGGCTTGATCCATCACTGTTTCTTAGCTCACTGCACCATCCCAGCTCAGAACTTGGCTATATGCAAATTAGTCTGACCATGGCCCAGTGCATCACGGGAACAGGGCAGACCAAACTACCAAGCCAATTCTTATACTGGGAAGGAAACAAGCTACCAGGGACCGGTTTCTGGCATTTCAGCCGTCTTCGGCCCGGCTTGCTTGAATCCTGATGGCGCAATGAGCTAGGGACTCACATCTGGGTATGCCCTTCCACGCTTGTGGTGGACAAAAATGATTCAGAAAAGGGGGTGGTGATGAACAGAGTGTCTGAATTAGGCAGACCACTCTTACCCAGTCCAACGATCAGGGCTTGATCCATCACCGTTTTTTTAGCTCACTGCACCATCCCAGCTCAGAACTTGGCTATATGCAAATTAGTCTGACCATGGCCCAGTGCATCATGGGAACAGGGCAGACCAAACTACCAAGCCAATTCTTATACTGGGAAGGAAACAAGCTACCGGGGACCGGTTTCTGGCATTTCAGCCGTCTTCGGCCCGGCTTGCTTGAATCCTGATGGCGCAATGAGCTAGGGACTCACATCTGAGTATACCCTTCCACGCTAATGGTGGACAAAAATGATTCAGAAAAGGGGGTGGTGATGAACAGAGTGTCTGAATTAAGCTGACCACTCTTACCCAGTCCAAAGATCAGGGCTTGATCCATCACCGTTTTTTAGCTCACTGCACCATCCCAGCTCAGAACTTGGCTATATGCAAATTAGTCTGACCATGGCCCAGTGCATCATGGGAACAGGGCAGACCAAACTACCAAGCCAATTCTTATACTGGGAAGGAAACAAGCTACCGGGGACCGGTTTCTGGTATTTCAGCCGTCTTCGGCCCGGCTTGCTTGAATCCTGATGGTGCAATGAGCTTGGGACTCACATCTGAGTATACCCTTCCACGCTTATGGTGGACAAAAATGATTCAGAAAAGGGGGTGGTGATGAACAGAGTGTCTGAATTAAGCAGACCACTCTTACCCAGTCCAAAGATCAGGGCTTGATCCATCACCGTTTTTTAGTTCACTGCACCATCCCAGCTCAGAACTTGGCTATATGCAAATTAGTCTGACCATGGCCCAGTGCATCATGGGAACAGGGCAGACCAATCTACCAAGCCAATTCTTATACTGGGAAGGAAACAAGCTACCGGGGACCGGTTTCTGGCATTTCAGCCGTCTTCGGCCCGGCTTGCTTGAATCCTGATGGTGCAATGAGCTAGGGACTCACATCTGAGTTTACCCTTCCACGCTTATGGTGGACAAAAATGATTCAGAAAAGGGGGTGGTGATGAACAGAGTGTCTGAATTAAGCAGACTACTCTTACCCAGTTCAAAGATCAGGGCTTGATCCATCACCGTTTTTTAGCTCACTGCACCATCCCAGCTCAGAACTTGGCTATATGCAAATTAGTCTGACCATGGCCCAGTGCATCATGGGAACAGGGCAGACCAAACTACCAAGCCAATTCTTATACTGGGAAGGAAACAAGCTACCGGGGACCGGTTTCTGGCATTTCAGCCGTCTTCGGCCCGGCTTGCTTGAATCCTGATGGTGCAATGAGCTAGGGACTCACATCTGAGTATACCCTTCCACGCTTATGGTGGACAAAAATGATTCAGAAAAGGGGGTGGTGATGAACAGAGTGTCTGAATTAAGCAGACCACTCTTACCCAGTCCAAAGATCAGGGATTGATCCATCACCGTTTTTTAGCTCACTGCACCATCCCAGCTCAGAACTTGGCTATATGCAAATTAGTCTGACCATGGCCCAGTGCATCATGGGAACAGGGCAGACCAAACTACCAAGCCAATTCTTATACTGGGAAGGAAACAAGCTACCGGGGACCGGTTTCTGGCATTTCAGCCGTCTTCGGCCCGGCTTGCTTGAATCCTGATGGTGCAATGAGCTAGGGACTCACATCTGAGTATACCCTTCCACGCTTATGGTGGACAAAAATGATTCAGAAAAGGGGGTGGTGATGAACAGAGTGTCTGAATTAAGCAGACCACTCTTACCCAGTCCAAAGATCAGGGCTTGATCCATCACTGTTTTTTAGCTCACTGCACCATCCCAGCTCAGAACTTGGCTATATGCAAATTAGTCTGACAATGGCCCAGTGCATCATGGGAACAGGGCAGACCAAACTACCAAGCCAATTCTTATACTGGGAAGGAAACAAGCTAACGGGGACCGGTTTCTGGCATTTCAGCCGTCTTCGGCCCGGCTTGCTTGAATCCTGATGGTGCAATGAGCTAGGGACTCACATCTGAGTATACCCTTCCACGCTTATGGTGGACAAAAATGATTCAGAAAAGGGGGTGGTGATGAACAGAGTGTCTGAATTAAGCAGACCACTCTTACCCAGTCCCAAGATCAGGGCTTGATCCATCACAGTTTTTTAGCTTACTGCACCATCCCAGCTCAGAACTTGGCTATATGCAAATTAGTCTGACCATGGCCCAGTGCATCATGGGAACAGGGCAGACCAAACTACCAAGCCAATTCTTATACTGGGAAGGAAACAAGCTACCGGGGACCGGTTTCTGGCATTTCAGCCGTCTTCGGCCCGGCTTGCTTGAATCCTGATGGTGCAATGAGCTAGGGACTCACATCTGGGTATGCCCTTCCACGCTTGTGGTGGACAAAAATGATTCAGAAAAGGGGGTGGTGATGAACAGAGTGTCTGAATTAGGCAGACCACTCTTACCCAGTCCAACGATCAGGGCTTGATCCATCACCGTTTTTTTAGCTCACTGCACCATCCCAGCTCAGAACTTGGCTATATGCAAATTAGTCTGACCATGGCCCAGTGCATCATGGGAACAGGGCAGACCAAACTACCAAGCCAATTCTTATACTGGGAAGGAAACAAGCTACCGGGGACCGGTTTCTGGCATTTCAGCCGTCTTCGGCCCGGCTTGCTTGAATCCTGATGGCGCAATGAGCTAGAGACTCACATCTGAGTATACCCTTCCACGCTTGTGGTGGACAAAAATGATTCAGAAAAGGGGGTGGTGATGAACAGAGTGTCTGAATTAAGCAGACCACTCTTACCCAGTCCAAAGATCAGGGCTTGATCCATCACCGTTTTTTAGCTCACTGCACCATCCCAGCTCAGAACTTGGCTATATCCAAATTAGTCTGACCATGGCCCAGTGCATCATGGGAACAGGGCAGACCAATCTACCAAGCCAATTCTTATACTGGGAAGGAAACAAGCTACCGGGGACCGGTGTCTGGCATTTCAGCCGTCTTCGGCCCGGCTTGCTTGAATCCCGATGGTGCAATGAGCTAGGGACTCACATCTGAGTTTACCCTTCCACGCTTATGGTGGACAAAAATGATTCAGAAAAGGGGGTGGTGATGAACAGAGTGTCTGAATTAAGCAGACCACTCTTACCCAGTCCAAAGATCAGGGCTTGATCCATCACCGTTTTTTAGCTCACTGCACCATCCCAGCTCAGAACTTGGCTATATGCAAATTATTCTGACCATGGCCCAGTGCATCATGGGAACAGGGCAGACCAAACTACCAAGCCAATTCTTATACTGGGAAGGAAACAAGCTACCGGGGACCGGTTTCTGGCATTTCAGCCGTCTTTGGCCCGGCTTGCTTGAATCCTGATGGTGCAATGAGCTAGGGACTCACATCTGAGTATACCCTTCCACGCTTATGGTGGACAAAAATGATTCAGAAAAGGGGGTGGTGATGAACAGAGTGTCTGAATTAAGCAGACCACTCTTACCCAGTCCAAAGATCAGGGCTTGATCCATCACTGTTTTTTAGCTCACTGCACCATCCCAGCTCAGAACTTGGCTATATGCAAATTAGTCTGACCATGGCCCAGTGCATCATGGGAACAGGGCAGACCAAACTACCAAGCCAATTCTTATACTGGGAAGGAAACAAGCTACCGGGGACCGGTTTCTGGCATTTCAGCCGTCTTCGGACCGGCTTGCTTGAATCCTGATGGTGCAATGAGCTAGGGACTCACATCTGAGTATACCCTTCCACGCTTATGGTGGACAAAAATGATTCAGAAAAGGGGGTGGTGATGAACAGAGTGTCTGAATTAAGCAGACCACTCTTACCCAGTCCCAAGATCAGGGCTTGATCCATCACCGTTTTTTAGCTTACTGCACCATCCCAGCTCAGAACTTGGCTATATGCAAATTAGTCTGACCATGGCCCAGTGCATCATGGGAACAGGGCAGACCAAACTACCAAGCCAATTCTTATACTGGGAAGGAAACAAGCTACCGGGGACCGGTTTCTGGCATTTCAGCCGTCTTCGGCCCGGCTTGCTTGAATCCTGATGGTGCAATGAGCTAGGGACTCACATCTGAGTATACCCTTCCACGCTTATGGTGGACAAAAATGATTCAGAAAGGGGGTGGTGATGAACAGAGTGTCTGAATTAAGCAGACCACTCTTACCCAGTCCAAAGATCAGGGCTTGATCCATCACCGTTTTTTAGCTCACTGCACCATCCCAGCTCAGAACTTGGCTATATGCAAATTAGTCTGACCATGGCCCAGTGCATCATGGGAACAGGGCAGACCAAACTACCAAGCCAATTCTTATACTGGGAAGGAAACAAGCTACCGGGGACCGGTTTCTGGCATTTCAGCCGTCTTCGGCCCGGCTTGCTTGAATCCTGATGATGCAATGAGCTAGGGACTCACATCTGAGTATACCCTTCCACGCTTGTGGTGGACAAAAATGATTCAGAAAAGGGGGTGGTGATGAACAGAGTGTCTGAATTAAGCAGACAACTCTTACCCAGTCCAACGATCAGGGCTTGATCCATCACCGTTTTTTTAGCTCCCTGCACCATCCCAGCTCAGAACTTGGCTATATGCAAATTAGTCTGACCATGGCCCAGTGCATCATGGGAACAGGGCAGACCAAACTACCAAGCCAATTCTCATACTGGGAAGGAAACAAGCTACCGGGGACCGGTTTCTGGCATTTCAGCCGTCTTCGGCCCGGCTTGCTTGAATCCTGATGGTGCAATGAGCTAGGGACTCACATCTGAGTATACCCTTCCACGCTTATGGTGGACAAAAATGATTCAGAAAAGGGGGTGGTGATGAACAGAGTGTCTGAATTAAGCAGACCACTCTTACCCAGTCCAAAGATCAGGGCTTGATCCATCACCGTTTTTTAGCTCACTGCACCATCTCAGCTCAGAACTTGGCTATATGCAAATTAGTCTGACCATGGCCCAGTGCATCATGGGAACAGGGCAGACCAATCTACCAAGCCAATTCTTATACTGGGAAGGAAACAAGCTACCGGGGACCGGTTTCTGGCATTTCAGCCGTCTTCGGCCCGGCTTGCTTGAATCCTGATGGTGCAATGAGCTAGGGACTCACATCTGAGTTTACCCTTCCACGCTTATGGTGGACAAAAATGATTCAGAAAAGGGGGTGGTGATGAACAGAGTGTCTGAATTAAGCAGACTACTCTTACCCAGTTCAAAGATCAGGGCTTGATCCATCACCGTTTTTTAGCTCACTGCACCATCCCAGCTCAGAACTTGGCTATATGCAAATTAGTCTGACCATGGCCCAGTGCATCATGGGAACAGGGCAGACCAAACTACCAAGCCAATTCTTATACTGGGAAGGAAACAAGCTACCGGGGACCGGTTTCTGGCATTTCAGCCGTCTTCGGCCCGGCTTGCTTGAATCCTGATGGTGCAATGAGCTAGGGACTCACATTTGAGTATACCCTTCCACGCTTATGGTGGACAAAAATGATTCAGAAAAGGGGGTGGTGATGAACAGAGTGTCTGAATTAAGCAGACCACTCTTACCCAGTCCAAAGATCAGGGCTTGATCCATCATCGTTTTTTAGCTCACTGCACCATCCCAGCTCAGAACTTGGCTATATGCAAATTAGTCTGACCATGGCCCATGTAGTGATCAGTAGGAGTGAACAGGCCCAATTTAATCTCTGTCATAGAGTGAGGCTTACAGGCGGTCTCACTTTTTTAAGGACAGCTGCAGTATCATTTACTCACCCTCAACCTGCATCACATTGGTGTCAAGTGCTGTACTGCGTAGAAGTGGTGTATCTGCACTGACTGTCTAAGTGCCTGGGAAGGGTGCAATACAGGAATTATGTAGTACTGAGTAGTGTGTGATTTGTATATGAATGTGCTGGATGTACACGTGCCTGCCTATGAGTTGTACAAAACCCAAAAGATGTAGTGCTGTGCAGAGTATGCAGGATAAATGCATGGCCTGAGTGTATGTGTGCCTGTGAGTGGTACAATTCATGAAGAGAACAGTGCTTGCATATTAAATGCATTTGCTGGGTATATGTGTACCTATGAGTGGTACAGTACACCAAGGAAACAGTACTGTGCAGTGCATGTTTTCTGTAAACATGCACCAATTGTATGTGTGTCTGTGAATGGTACAATACATGGAGGGTGCTGTGCTTTTTGGGAGACCCAGGCCTGCATGGTAAAACATGGGGAAGAGGAAGAAAGATCCACAAGACAGATTGGTGGATTACTGAATCCTGTAAGCTGGATGGGATACACACTAGAGATGGGAGGACCTGGCCTCCCCAGTACAATTCAAAGGGTGCTCTTTGATTCAGTGAGAGGTCACAGGGAAGGGGGCTGGGCAGATCTCAGGAAGGAGATGGAGCTGATAAAATAATCATAAAGAGTGGGGGTTGTCACTCCCTTGGCCTGTGTTTTGGGACTATCAGCTTTGAAGTCTCTGCCACTGTGATATATTTATTTGTAAGAGGAGGAAGGAGCAGAGGAGTATGTAGTTCAAAATAATCAAAATCCAACATAAAACTACAAAGACTAAGACCCTAAAGCATAATTAGGGCTCCTATTTTTATGGCATTTCTTTTTTTAACATTTCTGGCTGTATTGATTCATATTTATTTTTTCGGACATTTTATGTGGATTTATCCGTACTTATTTTATCTTTTGAGAAGAAATGGAGTCATTAAATGGTATATTTCTGTTATTCCTTGATTTCCTTTCCCTGCTGCTCAGCCAGTATGAATGTGATGTGTATGTGGAATGTTTGAATGCTGATGAGAGTGTAGCTGTTCTATTACGTTGTGCGAAGTTGCCGCAGCATGCAGCTGTCGTAATCCTCCCAACACGATTCTTCCTTACGTGCTGCCATCTTGGATATCCGAGGTTTCCCTTTACACCACTGTCTGCGGAAGCTGCCGGAAATGCCTGCGGCGAAGATTGTGTAAGAGAACTTTTGCAACCCTTAACTGAAGGCTACTTCGTTAATTTGGTAATCTTTATTGTCGCGAAGAACGTAAGTACTGTGATATTGTTTACAGACTTCTTTACTGAGACGCGATGACAGAAATGGATCAGCATTACTCTTCTCTGCTGAACTGTGACTATCTGGAACTCAGTTTTATTGCCTACAGCCTGCCTTACTGAGATGCTGCAACCGGGAGGGATCATCATTACACTGCTTTGTTATCAATCATGTAATTATATTTATTAGAAGAATACAGCACTCTGCTACCTGGTACCGGTCAATGGTGTGCAGGTGCTGCATTCTTCCATCTGTTATCGGCTGTAGATTATCTCACTTCTGAGAGTGTGAGCTGAAGCATGTATTCCTTTCCATTTCTGAACAAAGATCCAATACCAGTGGGTTCGGGTGAGACATTGCTCATCATCGCTGCGTCAGCATTTATGCTGGACTGTGTTCTTGTGCTGTTTGATGTATTATCATTTTTCTTTCTTGCTTGTATACTGCGTCTGCATAAGTATTTTTATGTTACAATACCATGCTGCTTCTGGGTATTTTGTACACTTACCCTTTAATTTTTTGATGTTGCGTGTCATGCAAACTGAGTATTTGCTGCCTAGTTATGATACTCATTGCCAGTTTTAATTATTTTGTTTTTCTTGACATTCCTATTTAGATTTTGGTTAGTTTTGCAGTGATCTTATCAAGCCATGTTTGCTGTGATGTCATCACTAATTACTAGCTCATATGTGTTGTCCGATGCTTGAGAATGAGTCTTTTTTAATTACCCATATCTTGTTGGGTGAGTGGTTTTGCTTTACTTAGGTGTGCGTGGAAGGGTCGTGTATCCTATACTTTTGTACGTGAAGTACCATAAAAATAACATAAAGAGATATACCTACCAATAGCCCCAATCCCATTTACCAAATAATCAGTCAGTTAGCAGTGATGAAAGGTCAATCGTTTATTAAGCAAAAATACTCTATAGAGGAGCCACTCCAACCCTCATCCATCAGGTGCGTGGAGAAGACTGTTGGCTTGCATTCAAACATGAGGTTATATACTTTTCAGTTCAACACATATAATCATTGTAAGAGGAAAAACACCAGTTGGCCCTCGAGCTCCAGGAAACGACCATATATGGCACACATGATCAGTTCAAAGCTTAACTATTTATTACTGGGAGGGTCAGGAAGGATGACTCCCTTTCGTCTTGGTGCCCGGGAGTGTGGGCACGGCGCTTCCAGGAATGCGCTTATCGCACCCAAAGTCAGATTCAACCTTGAGTCTCAGGACAGTCGAGTAAACAGCCCACGTTCAGCTGCTCCCAGTAGTTCAGATGAACTGGGGTTTGACAACTATGGGAGACTAACACGTGATCACAGCCCGTGTTTGAGCATAGATGTGGAAAATGCCATCTGTTTTGTTCTCTGCCTACTCTGTTAGCAATAGATACACAAGGAGTGAATAGACGTTGCCCCCCCCTGCAAGCACATATGAAATATATACATATAGTTTAAGCAAAAGAGGGTACATATAGATGCATCATGCTAACATAATATAGGTCAGATGCTCCTTATGTATGGGAAATCTATTTTTTATCCCTCAGAACGGCCCTTTTAGCATGATGTAGCTAACTAAAACAGCTCAATCTTCAAATATTCTTTCATCAATCTGCATTAAATGTTTGAGCTCCTGCTGAACCAACTGAGCCTTTACTGCTGCTGGGGATGGACCGGTAAAGGAAGAGGTGAGTTTAGTTGCGCAATAAGAGCAACATGCAGGCTCACATTGTACACAAAGGCAACACATGAATATGATATCGGCTATACCTGCCAGCACTATCAGAATTTTCCATCCCCAAGTAGACAACAGACCCCAGAACCAATCAGAGAGGGACCACGTACCAGTCTCTACATGTATTTCGGAAGCCAAACGATGTAGTTTATGGATAGCCAAATGAACGGAGGGGGCGGAGTCAGGGATGTAAACACAGCAGGAACTGCCGATCACATGGCATGCTCCTCCTTGATCTGCCTAGATAACATCTAATACCATACCATTCTGAAGGGAAATGAGTCTGGTCGCTTGCAGATCTATGGTTAGGTTAGTCAATATTCCTGCAGTGGTGATAATTACCCCTTCAGCTACTCTGGAAAAACGGCGTACTTCTTTGCTGGTCATTATAGGCCCATAGATGGGAAACACTCCTTTTACAATGTCGGTAAAATGCTGTTCAGGAGTATCTGTCTAATCTATATCGGTAGTATCTATCATTCTTTTATTTATCTTCACAGGCATACTTCGTTTATCTAAGCGGTGATCCTTGTGATAATTAGAAGGGGCAATATAGACTGGTGGGTACAGGAAGGACAGGTAGCAACGTCCAGCCCAACCTTGTGGAAGTCAAGTATAGGCATTTTCTCCACAAACAAAATATACATTAGGAGGGGTTAACAATGGGGGGCTGCCAAAGGTACGCAACCGTTAAGTATAATTACATCTGCTTTCTCCTACCGATATGTACCCTACTCCCTGAACACAGAACACAGAGGTACTATTTAGTATAGGCACAGGAATATCCCTAACTTCAGTAACATTTTGGTCTTGAAAATGTCAAAAATACTGAGTGAAATTACACTCAACAAATTCCAAAATCTAATTTTTCAACCAAGTGGTATTTTCATGCGTTGTATACATAATCATACATGCATTCGAATCTAATGTTCCCTCTCCATTATTCCCCTTGGGTTCGAATCCCTGATGAACCTCAACATATGCTAAAATCATTTCATAATCCTTTTCCGAAAACCTTTGAATGTCCACAGTATAATGCATATACATTATTGAAAGTAATTTAAACCAAGCCTCACAACTCCCCAGATGAGACAAGGGCAGGGATATGAATAAGTTGTGCTTGTTCATAACAGATGGTAAAAGACCACAAACCCAACAATATCTAGCATTGGTGGTGCTGTGTGTTTGATGAAGCATTTTAACAAATACATTTTTCACATAAGTCTGACAATGCCTTTCCATATGTCGGGCTAAAGTATGAAACACATGTTCCGGAGGTGGGGCAGTTGTTCCTAAAATAGTATGCATAGGGTGGCGAATTTCTAAATAGATGAATACTCCCATCAATGTGATTAATAATATTGCTATAATAACTATAAATGCAATTTTAACTCGTTGGGTCCAACTAGAAAAGACAGGCATATATGCAGGGAAATAACATGGCACAAAAAGACGTTCCTCTTCAGGAACGAAACGCGCAAAGGGATACATGGTAACTAAAAGTCCAAAAATAAACTCGGGTGACGCAGTCCAACCTGCCAGAGGGTGCTTCTTTCCTGTGTTGGTTTAGAGCCTCACAGGCAGGCTCCTATCGTTCAACACAAATAATACCAAAGCAAGCCTCCCACGTTGGAGTTATGTTCTCGCACAACACTTGAAGAAAACACAACCTGGGCCTCTTTAAACAAGAAATTCAGTCTTTCTTTCTGAACCGAGCAAGCAAATGTTCAAGGCTCTCAGCGTGTTCAGTCCAGTATCTCGCTCAGTACCCCAGAAGTGCATCTAACAGACATCTGTACCCTATCACTCTAGTCTCTTCCTACCTCCTACCATATTCACCTGGGGTACTGCGTTGTTTTCTGGGCCACATGTTGTATTGAGCATGGCCAGGCACTTTTTGATCTGAGAACAAAACAGAGGATGATGAATCTGGTGCAACAGGGGTGCTGCGAGCCTCTCGTTCGACTGTAGGGGCAACAGAATCTGGGGCAATCACTTGTGCTGATGACAGAGCCCCTTCCGGGCCCAAGACACCTTCTCCTTGCTCTTCTCCAATTACCTAGGCATCAGAAAAAGGGACAAAATGAGGAACTCGCTCACTTTCCTGGGTCAGAACCCCTTCTTGAATTCACTGATCATATGGAAGCGGGAGGGGTAGTTTTTTCAGATGTAACACATGGATCCAGTGTCGCTTGCCGTTCACCCCTACCGCCGTCCACTTGGCCAACAAGATTTGAAACGGTTCAGATCTACGGGGATCCAAGCTGGATTTTGGCTGGTAATTACGGACCAGAACCCACTGTCCTGGCTCCAAGCGATGTCAGGGCCCCTCTGGCAGGGGCTGCAAAACTGCTGAGACCTGTTGATGAATGGGACAATGCTCTTTAGTCAAAGCATACAGATAGTCTGTCAACATAGGATACTCTATATCACAAAACGTTCTAGGTCTCGGGACAAGCCAAACATTAGCTGGGTGCCCAAAAATGACCTCATATGGAGATAAGCCAGAACGAGAATTTGGGGTAACCTGCATTGACATTAATGCTAGCAGTAGAGCATCTGACCACTTCAATCCGGTACTTTCTTGAATTTTTGCCAATTTGAGCTTCAGTATCCCATTATACTTCTCGACCAGCCCAGAGGACTGGGGGTGTCGAGCCGCATGAAATTTCTGTTTAATCTGTAGTGCATTACAAATGTGACTGATAAGATCTGCATTAAAGTGCCTCCCGTTATCACTCCAGATCACCCAAGGCAATCCATAGCGTGGAAAGTATTCCTTTACCAATGCCTTTGCCATTGCCAAAGCAGTATTTTCCTTGGTCTGGTAGGCTTCCACCCATTTACTGAAAGCGCACACCATGACCAGGACATACTATAAATTACTTACACACTCTAGCTGGATATAATCCATTTGGAGCACCTCAAAAGGCAAAGATGTTGGTGCAAAGTTTCTACACAGAACAGGCTCCCTGACCCCAGGATTATGTCGTAAGCATGCCATGCAATATTGCACCAAATAAGCAGCGGTCTTTGGAATATTGGGATTGTACCATACAGGATCTAATAATGCACAAATACCTTTTGCCCCAATATGAGCTGAACCATGTGCCATTGTTACCACTACATTCACTAAGCAAAAACCATCGCTGTTTATCTGTCAAACCAATCCAACAATGCTCTGCATCTAATTTCCCCACTTTCCCTTTCCAGTGAGCCAGCTCCATAGGGGTAGCTTCTTTCTGTATTTCGCGGACACTCTCCATGGTGTTATTAAACATCTCTGTTTCAGCCACCCACCTAGCAGAGCTAGTCACAAACATTGAGGTCAATTTGGATTTTGCAGTTTCCTTAGCTATTTGATCAGCAAAGGCATTACCTTCACCCACTGCATCAACTACTGCCTTGTGTGCACTGCATTTAACTACAGCCACCATCTCTGGTAACGTTAATGCTGTCAGCAATCGCAAAATCAAGGGGCCATGCTGTATTCGCTGACCATGGGAAGTGAGAAAACCTCTCTCTGCCCTAAGTCGGCCAAAACTATGAGCCACGCCGAAGGCGTACTGACTATCGGTGTAAACATTTACTCTCAATCCTTCACTTAGCTCACAGGCCCGAAGCAATGCCACTAACTCAGCTGCCTGTGCTGATTGATAGGGTACTCGAGAAGCTTCAACCACAGTGTGAAGAGTAGTTATCGTTTATGCAGCAGTTGTCGTGCCATCTGGTAATGAGAAATAAGCACAAGGTCTCTGCTTACCACCAAATCCTTGTGTTAACACAGAAAGAGAGCAACCGTCCACCTCATGTACATAAAGCACAAAAGGTTTTAGGCAGTCAGGGGTACCAAGAACAGGTGCAGAGCAAAGCGCAGATTTCAAAGAGTCAAAAGACTTTTGTCAATCATCAGTCCAGGGTAAAGGTTCATGCACATCTTTAGTGGTTAAATACAGGAGAGGTTTAGTGAGGAGGGAAAAATGAGGGATCCATTGACAACAGTAAGAAGTTATGCCGAGAAATGCACGGACATCACTCTGAGTACGAGGTACAGACATATTAAAAATGGTAGTCACACGCTCAGGGGTTAGTCTCCTCCCCTCTTTTGACAGTAGATGACCTAGATAGGTCATCTCCTGTCGACAATATTGGAATTTAGAAAGAGTTACTTTATTGCTATTAGCCACCAAATGAGATAATAATTGTACAGTGGCTTCCTCACAACCCTCCTCAGTATCGGAGGCCACTAACAGATCACCTACATATTGCAAAAGCACATTACCAGGGGGCAGGGCCAAATCATCCAATAATGTCTTCAAAGCTTGACTGTAAATACTAGGACTCTCCGTGTACCCCTGGGGAGCGCGACAAAACCGGAAGCTGCAACCAGAAAATTAGAAGCTGAAAATATGACGGCTGTCAGGATGTATCGGAATGCTAAAGAAAGCGTTCTTTAAATCGATCACAGAGAAATTTTTTGCAGTGGGAGGAATCATAGTAAGAACAGTAGTGATGTCAGAGACCACAGGGTATTGGGGCACCACTATTTTATTAATTTCACGCAAATCAATCACAAAATGATAAGTATCAACATAGTCACTATCACTTCCAACAGGGGGCTTTTTTAAGATCGGTAAAATGGGGCTGTTGCATACATTAGCAGCCATCTCCTTCACCACACTCCTTTTTATCAGAACTTGTATGATGGAGAGCAAAGCTCTCTCGCCCGCCGGAGAAATTTTGTACTGAGGTATACGTTGAAGCCGAGCATTTTGTTTCAGAGTAATAGAAACGGGTGGAATCCTTAATAATACTACATCTGTGTCTCCAGTGGCCCACAGCGTCTCTGGGATAGCAGCAAACTCAGGAGGGAGGGGTTAATTTTTGGTGAAACACTGCAAAGTATGCTTGCCAAGGGGATTAATAGTCAAATAAACACCATCAGTTGAACAGTGAATTTTTGCATGTAATTTCTTCAACGAATCCAAGCCCAAAAAACTTTCAACACAATGGGAAGTCAAAAGAAATGGGAAGTCTACAGTAACTGGACCAATTGTGAACGGAAAAGGCTTGGAAATGGGGCCTACCACCGGAATTCCTAAGAATCCCACCAAAACATTATTGTGCCCGGACAGAGCAGCCCCCGGGACCAGAGAATGAGAAATAGAACTATTCATCGCACACGTATCAACTAAAAACTTTTCAGATGTCCCCATCAAATGCACCTTTACAGAAGGACCTTGCTGATCAACGGGTACTGACACCTGGCCCCCACTCTGTCCTTGGCTTTCCTATGTATAGGCATACTCTTCAGTTGCATCCATCGCACAGTCCTCATTTTAATACTGCATACCTCTGGGATTATCAAAATAATTATTTTCTGATCCGATGTACGTCGTCTCCTCTCGTTGCATATCACTGCGATCCACACCACCTCGACTTCTTCCTTTCAATGCCCCATTCTGAGCCAGTAACAATGGACACTGAAATCACCAATGCCCTTCCTCCTTACAGTAAGCGCACTGGTTTGGTCCAAAAACAACAGCCGGCCATCCGCCTCATCCGGTTCCCGCTCCCCTCGGGACGAACCCTTTACCGCCTCTCTCTCTGCCTCGTCCTCGAACGACTTGTTGCAACAATACCCGCGTCTTAAGATCTTTCATTTTCTTTTCCGTCTTATCCTTACTCTCATTTTCTCTAGGCATAGATGTATTCCAGGTACTTTCAGCGGCTTGTAGCCGCGCAGAAACGTCCGGTAACAAATTGGTCACAAAACGATTAACAAATAATCGTATATTGCCTTCCAATGATAAATCCTGTCCACTAAAGTCAATGAATACACCTTCAAATCTAGTGAAGAAATCAGAAACGCTTTTGTCTTTCTTCTGCTTACATACTGTCAATTTATCCCAATCCACCTTACAAGGCGGAATTGAGGAATGCATGTAAGTAATAATACGGCCAGGTAACACCAATAATTCGGGTTTTGGTTTATCACCAGGCTTACGTTCCTTATCCCAATCTTTCATCTGTTCCCATGTTCCGCCCAACTCCTGAACATGGTCCTGATCATGCACCTGATGCCATACATCAACAGGGACCAGCAATGCAAAAAATAGTTCTATGTCAGCTAGGGTCATAACGGCTGAAGAAGCCTCTTCTGTGAGTTCTTTATAATAAGCCGTGGGATTCTTACGGGGGTCAGGTAGTTGTGATTTTAGCGAGAGGACTTCACTCATCTCCCAGGGGGTGTAAACCCATTGTTCCTGCACTCGTGCCTCTACACGAGGTCTAGTCACTACATCCTGATCATTTTTTAATTACAGTATTTCAGGGTGAAACATAGGATGGACTTATCGCATAGGGTTCTGAGAGTCCCATGAGGAACATTTTTGGTGCATCCGCCCTCGACAACTTAATAAAACCTCAACATTTTTGTACACTTGCTCTGGTCTAAGTTCAGACTTATGAGCTCTATCCCGAATATCATACATCACTTGGGGGGCCATCCCTCCTGCAAAACACTGTTCCCATAAAGTAATAAGACATGTGGCCATGTGTTTCAGGGCATGTTGCTGCATAACGGGCTCAAAGTTTTGGAGCTTGCTCATATATCAGTTATAGTATAAATAGGATGTTGCATCCACTGGGATGACTGATTTTTGACCATCTGTTTCTCATTTAGTCTTACAGTCAAACGAGTAAACAACTTTCGTGTGTCCAAATCCCCCGGAGCACGAGCTGGAGTTGAAACAGCTAAGGATGGGGTCGTGCTCGCGGACTGGGAAGCCCTCGCAAGGGTAGGGGGAGAATAAACAGCTGTGGACATAACTGAAGATGGCAATGTAACAGACCATAAGGTAGCCGTCTCAGACACAGAGGGAGATAAAACAGAGGACGTTCCCGGAGAGAT
The DNA here is from genome assembly GCF_964263255.1 of Lissotriton vulgaris. NCBI lineage: Eukaryota > Metazoa > Chordata > Amphibia > Caudata > Salamandridae > Lissotriton > Lissotriton vulgaris. The sequence continues at coordinate 1,123,467,892 of NC_141687.1, forward strand.
AGGGGAAGAGGAAACAACAGGGGCAGAGGCTAAAGGGACCTGTACTGGAGTTGGGGGAACAACAGGATATATACGTTGTGGGTCATAAGGTGGAGGTGGAAGAGTATCCAATAAATCCTCCATTTCATCCTCCGCTTCAGTCCTAGCCACGTAGGTCTTATCCACTTGCAATCTAAATTGCCTATCTGCACAATCAATTCCCTGTTCTGTTTGAGCTTTATCATAAGCAATGGCTTTTTGCGTAATCGTCTGACCTCCCATCATTCTGCATAATTTCTCCTCCCGTATATGTCTATGCTTTGTTTCCTTCTGCCATAGGTTTAGGGAATCAAACATTGACTGTCGACTACGTTTAGAAAACAATCGATCCTGCAGGAAGTTTATCTTTTTCTCATCAAAAGACCCAGTTAAGGGCTATTGCAACTCTACATTATCCTTAGTATATTTATGCCATAGTGTGCTAAACAAGATAGGTGTAATACCATGCTTTACATACATATCATAACTCGGGCTGCCCTGAAGTGGGGCAGGTTGACTTTCAGCCAATCGCATATCATTAGGGCGGCAACAACATCCAAAACAAATCAATTTGCTAACACTCGGCATAATGATTGTTGTCACGTATTCCTCATTCAATCATAAAAACGTACTTTCAAAGATGGCCATGTTCAAACATTCACAACATATTCAACCTCACTCTTATTCGAACGCACACAGAACAATAATATATGTACATACAAAGATATTCAAAATTACATGTCTCTTTTCGGTCTTTCTGAACAAAGAACAGAGCCGACTCCTGTTCATGGAGAATCAATCAATCCAAATTCTATACCAACAGATACCAAAATCAAGCAGTCCAAAGACTACCAAGAGACCGCCGGACATGTATAAGCACAGACTGTCCTACACACCATCCTGCAGTCTTCCTGGTTCACACTTGGGACTATTCTGACTAAGCCCGCTTCCTTAGCACCGCTTCAGATATGTCCCCAAGGCTACCCAGATTCAACCACAGGGCTTTCTGAGACCAGTCCGGCCGAGTGTGCACCACGCGCGCCACACCAGGGCGTCCGAACGGCGTCTCTATTGTTCACAAAACAAGTCCGTGGACGCTGCCCCATCAGACCCCCAAGATTCTACGTGGTACACCGACCATCAAATCCAACACAGTTAACTGCTTCAAAAGCACTGCTCTACAGCACATTTCAAAAGACACCAAAAACAATCTACTCACCTGGTGCACGCAGGTACAATTGTGTATTCTCCACTGCCAACTCCGGAAGACCAACAGAGTCAGCTCCTGGGTTACGCCCGTAAGGGTCACTAGCAGCTGGGGCACTCTGATCGCAAGAGTGGAGTAAGTCAAATATTTTCGGACAGTCCACCCGCTCGACCAGAGCTCCCCTTTCTTTGTCCTTTCTACCCGGTTACGGGGAGGACGACCCTATCACGGAGTCCCACCAGAGTCGCCAACTGAAGTACCATAAAAATAACATAAAGAGCTATACCTACCAATAGCTCCAGAACCATTTACCAAATAATCAGTCAGTTGGCAGTGAAGAAAGTTCAATCATTTATTAGGCAAAAATATTCTATAGAGGAGCCTCTCCAACCCTCACCCATCAGGTGCGCGGAGAAGACTGTTGGCTTGCATTCAAACATGAGGTTATATACTTTTCAGTTCAACACATATAATCACTGTGAAAGGAAAAACACCAGTTGGCCCTCGAGCTCCAGGAAAGGACCATATATGGCACACATGATTAGTTCAAAGCTTAAATATTTATTACTGGGAAGGTCAGGAGGGGTGCCTCCCTTTCGTCTTGGTGCCCGGGAATGTAGGCACGGCGCCTCCAGGAATGCGCTTATCGCACCAAAAGCCAGATGCGACCTTGAGTCCTGGACAGTCGATTAAACAGCCTACGTTCAGCTGCTCCCAGTAATTCAGATGAACTGGGGTTTGACAACTACTGGAGACTAACACGTGATCACAGCCCGTGTTCGAGCATAGATGTGGAAAATGGCGCCTGTATGGTTCTCGGCCTACTCTGTTAGCAATAGATACGCACGGAGCGAATAGACGTTCCCCCCTGCAAGCACATATGAAATATATGCAAAAGAGGGTATGTATAGATGCATCATGCTAACATAATATAGGTACGATGCTCCTTATGTATGGGAAATCTAATTTTTTATCCCTCAGTACGCTTATGGAACTTTGTGCGATGGGTTGTGTATCCTATACTTTTGAGCCTTTATGGAATTTTGTGCGATGGGTCGTGTACCCTATACTTTTGTGCCTTTATGGAATTTTGTGCAATGGGTTGTTTACCCTATACATTTGTCTCACCTAGGAAGTTGTTCAGGTGTCGTCCACCTCTTACTTTTGAATAACCAATATTTGAGCATGTGTGGTGTACAGAAGGGGGTGACTGGTTAGGAATTTACATCTTTTTGATGTCCTCCATTCTCCCAGTCCTGCACAGCAGATGTGTGTAGAAGGAGGTGAGTGGGTTGGGTACAATATTACCATTGCGAATGGTTTCCTCTAGAATCTGTTGTGTGTAGAAAGGGGTGAGTGGTTAGTGATTTACACTTCCTTAGTGTCCTCCATTCTCCCAGTCCTGCACAATGTTATCACTGTGGAATTTCTATTTTCTGTCAATATTGTTGGGAAGTGTATAATCCTTCCCTTTTTTTGTTCTGGTATATTTGGAGTTTTCATGTGTTTAGTGCATACTTCTCCTTCACACTCCTATCCGCTGTTCTCTTATACTTTCAGTTATAATTTGCACTTTGTTTGTTTCTCCTCCATGCTGTAATTCTAACTGTATGATCTTTAATTAGTTATCTCCATTTCTACATTGCATATTTCTTTTCTATTGTACTTTTACTGGGCAATGTTGTAATCATCTTTATGCAATGTTGTAATCATCTTTATTTATTGTGTTCCCAAGGGAAGGGGATGTGTTATACCTTGATTTCCCTTCCCTGCTGCTCAGCCAGTATGAATGTAATGTGTATGTGAATGTTAGAATGCTGATGAGAGAGTAGAATGTCGGAGTGCCTGGTTGTTTGGATAGAGAGACAGTTGGAGACTGTTGGCTGAGCAGCAAGGATGCAGCTCCTGGTGGGGCCTTGAACTATCTTAACTACTTAACTGAAGAACTACCATCCTGTAACTGCCATCCTCCATCCAAGCTTAAATAAACCTTTACTTGTGTTATACCTCATCGCTACGTCTGGAGTTCCTACAATTCATCTTTGTAACAATTTCCACATTTATTTCACTGATAAAGATGCACTCCTACTTTGATGCCTGTCGTGTTTTAGCAAATTAAGCAGCCAAATACACTACACCAACAGGTAAATATTAATAATATATACAAGTATATGATTACATATGCCTGTATTTAAGGGACTCTTATCCTGTTTTTAAATACCCATGATGTCTATCAGTTGGTCTGGAATCATCTGCAGCTGACCGGGAGTGCTGCTGACGGCCGAGCTTGGCTCCGCTGTATTTCCTGTCCTTCTCCTGTGGTGAATCTCAGGCCTGGCTTTGCTCCGCACTGGGTCTGGCCGGGCTTGGCTCCGCCGAGCCGATTACTACAATCCCCAGCAACCCCAGCGCAGCAAGGACGCCGCTGACGCCGACCTGAAGGCGCAAGGAGGCGCTTAAAGGCTCCCTTGGTCCCTCGTCCCGCGGGACGCGCGCAGGCGTGCGTGGGAGAAGCCCAGGACAAGGGCGGGACAGTCTATGACAGTCATAGACAGGAAGAGGCAGGGCAGGGCCACAAACTCTGGCCGTTTTGTGTCGGGACTACTGGTGATTTCAGGTATTTGTATACAGACATTTGGCTACTCGAAACTTTACCCCTGGAATCATCCTGTTGAACGGTGGTCTAACTTTTTGCCTTATTCATTTTACAGGGCAACAGGATAAATCATGCCAAGTGTTTCAAAGGAGAAATTTATCTCGGGGGGAGGTCCTATCGATAATTACCTAGTAAAGATGGTGAATAAAATAAACAGTGATAGGAGAGCCTCACTAGGTAGGAGTAGTCCACCAAACACTGCAGAAGATCCCCCGACTCACTCTGAGATTACCCCTGTGGTTGCTGCTTCATTTTCGGACCATACGGGGGGTACTATGGTGGTTGCCCAGATTCACACTGAGCCGCCCCCTATAGATCTCAACACTGGGAGCGATGACAATGAAGAAGTTCTGCCTCCTACTAGACCAGTCAGAAACTGTAGGAAGCAACTAAGCAAAAGGGGGGTAAGCATCCCAAAAAAAGGGGAGCTACCCATTTACCAACAAGGACTAATTCTGATGAGTCTAGTATAGTACAGGAAGAGAGCACTATGTCCAATAACAAACTATGCTCATACCAAATTGCCCAATTATTCCATTCCTTGGAGGCCACATTTGAGGCAAAATTACTCCAGTATGTTCAACCCTTAGTTAGCAAACTTGACATTGTAACTGCCGAATTGAAGAGACTAGGGGAGTTGCTAGCTAAACAACCGACAGTGGTAGATAGTACAAAATCGATATGAAAACGCTTGGGTGGGAAAGAGCAGAAAACTACACCTGAGACCCAGCAACCACCCACCCCGACTATGTTAAGCCCTGACCCAGCAACAGAGGCTTGTCCTACAGCGATAAGTGTAGTCACACGTCCAATATTGGGGCCTGAAGTCATAGCTAGTAACATATCGGTGAGGAGAAGTAAATATCTAAATCTTCCCCCTGAATGTAGCCCCTATGTAGTGGTATTAACCAATGTTCCAACTCAGGATACGCATACTGCCCAGACACTTGAGGAGACGCATGACTCCCTTAAAAACAAAACTGTGGCATGGCTAAACAGGAAGTGTGGTTTCCCCATTAAATTTGCCCCGGATATTATAACAACTAGAAGGGCAAACTGGATTGGGCCTACTAGGAAGAACTGCACAGGAGACTGCGTAGTTGTAAATTTCAGACACCCACAACACGTAGCTACCGTCCTGTTAAGGGCAGCCTCTATGACGCAAGATGCAAATAGTATTGGAGTGCGACCACTTGGCTTCTTTTATAATCACCTAGCTAGAGCATCCCAACACAGCATGAGTAAGAGACCTTATACACCAGCTTTGGTCCAGACACCAGGCTCTGCACAGGGATCAGGAGGAGAAAATTATTTTAATTATGGTCACAATATTGTCACACAAAATAGATTTGATGCTCTCTCCGGGATAGAACTGTGTGATTGACAAGAGGTCATTGAGGGACCCATCAAAGAGCCTCCCCCAGTCCTTGGTTCCTTGACATCAGATCAAACTATACCGACCCCTGTCATCGCTCACTGCATTCCGCATTCCAGTAACAAAGTACAAAGGTGTTGGGAAACGGTTAAGATGTTAAGTTGGAACGTTGCTGGTCTGCGAACCAAGAGAGAGGATAGCAACTGGTTAAACGTTGTTAAAAAATATGATATAGTGGCTCTCCAAGAGACTTGGGATAGGGACTGTGACTTTTGGATGGATGGTTACACCTTGTATTTTGTTCCTGCATTGAGGTCAACAGCAGGAAGGGACAGAGGGGGTCTTATGTTATTAGTAACTGTGAATATAAGGGGAAAAGTGAAAAGGGTAGATTGTGCTACACATAACTTTCTTGTCTTAGAACTAAGTCTACCAGATAATACCAAATTGATTCTTGTGAATTGTTATAACTCCCAGCAAGGTGATTCCCCAAATGAACATCTGGCCTGGTTGACAGATTTTTTAAATACCTATAATGTAAAGCAAACCACTTTCTGCCAATATATATTGTTGGGTGGTTTTAATGTACATCTTTGTAGTGAGAATTGTTTTTTATTTGATTATGATGGTCCAGATTTCACATCCCCGCAGCATTTTGAGCATACCAATAAGGGGGAAGCTTTGGAAAAACTCCTGTCTACAAATGACCTGTATGAAGCAGGGTTTTCTGACAAAAGCACTCGTATAGCCACGTATATAGGCAGGGATTGTGAAACAATAATTGATTACATTTTTCTCTCTTCAGGACTTTTAAGATATGTTATCGCTTATAATGCTATAAGTTCATCTTTAAGTGATCACAATCCAGTGATGATTGAGCTGGTAGATGGCCTTTCTCTTTTAAACAAAACTGTTTCGCCACGGGCAGTAGTGGAGGTTAAGGCTAAAGATCAGGGGAGGAGGCTAAAGTGGAGTAAAATTGTGCCGGAGGAGTTCTTTATTACCATCACCAATAAGGCGGCACATGATCTAAACATCTGTGAGGATGTCCTCTCCAACGGGGAGGAAGTAATAACTTCATTTGAAGCCATCTGCGCCCAGGTGGCTAAAGATCTTACTATCAATAACCGACCAGCTAAAAATAAAGCGGTAATGGGCTGGTTCGACCATAGTTGTACTAAATCCCATAACCTCCTTAAAAAAGCTCTTCAGGAGCGCCCTAGGAACAAAGCCTGGGTATCCCAGCTTAGAAGAGAGTATTCAAAAACTGTACAAGTAAGGAAAAATTAAATTACGCAGGATGCATGGGCGGAGCTTATGGATAAAGCTACCCTAAAAGATAGTGCAAAGTTCTGGTCTATTATTAATACTTCTCTGTTTTCTTGTTCCCAAAATAATGCACTAGAAGTAAATATATCTGAGGAGGATTGGTTGAACCATTTTGAAAAAATATTTGGTAGCCATATGGACTTGGACACCTTTGTTGCTCCAACCTCGGAACCCCCTGTTACGCCAATAAGGTTTCACATAGCAGAAGTCATCAAAGCAATAGAGGGCACAGCAGGGAGAAAGGCACCAGGCCCAGACGGGGTACCCTCTGATATGTACAAGGCAAACCCCTTGTACTGGCCAAACATCTTGACCAATGTCTTCAACACCCTAAGTCTTGGTCCCGATCAATAATAATCCCAGTGTTCAAAAAGGGTCAAAGAGGAGACCCCAGATGCTATAGGCCTATATCCTTGCTAGATTCCTCCATAAAAATCTTGGGAAAGGTTATCTTAGCAAGGATTACTAAGTGGGCCTCGGTCAATAACATACTGTCCGACGCTCAATACGGCTTTAGAGCAGGGAGGAGCACGGAAGACCAATGCCTGAATCTTCATCTGATCATAGCTAAATACATGAGGGTGGCCAAGGGCTCTATCTTCCTGGGTTTTATGGATCTGTCCACGGCCTTTGACCTTGTCAATAGGTCAAAGCTGTGGACTATGCTCTTGGAGATGGGTCTCGACCGGTCCTTAGTGTATTTTTTGGCCGAGTTGCATAGAGACCTAAAAGCCTCGATCAGGATGACTAATGAGGGGATATGTACATCAAGTTTTAAATCTGGTAGAGGGGTACGCCAGGGATGTATTTTAGCTCCTATGCTGTTTACGCTATATGTAAATTCGTTGGAGGTAAACCTGTTAACAGCTACGCCCGACGTCCCCCGTATGGGAGGCACCCCGATTTCGGTGCTCCTATATGCGGACGACGCAGTATTACTAGCAAGGACCCCGTTGGGTCTGCAAAGACTGCTGGATGCATTCGGGGATTTTATGAAAAGCCTGGATCTGGTAGTAAACAATGGCAAATCACACGTCATGTCATTGGGTGTTTCAAAAAACAAAGTTAACACTTTTTTTCTGTGGAAATGAAGAAATCACCAGAGTAAAGGTTTTTACCAATTTGGGAGTAGTTTTTTATGACAGGGGTACGTGTTCCCCACAGCTCTCATTAAAGGTAAATGCTGTGAGAAGCTCCTCGGCGGCAGTGCTAGGTTTTGCGAAAAGGTTGGGGGGGAAACCCTTCGAGGCGATCCTGGCAATTTACAGGGCTAAGACCCTGTCTATTGCAAGGTATGGGACAGCAATATGGGGTTTTACTAAATCAGACCACATACAAATAGAAGAAAATAAATTCCTACGGACACTTCTAGGCCTTCCGCAATCCACAGCTACCCATTCTATCCACCTTGAATTGGGGATAGGTTATATAGCTGACATAATTAATATAGCCCCCATTCTGCTATGGATTAGAATCTGGTTGAATCCGAATCTTTCCTTAAATCATAAGATCTTAAAGGATTGTATCAACCTAGATAATACAAAGGAAATTCAGTGGCTGGCCTACATAAAAATGTTAGCCGTATATTTGGGGAGACCGGAGATTTTCCACAACCCAGAATCTCTATGTAAGTCAGATATTGTGTGGGTAAAAACTAATTTTACAATGCTAAGGGAGGCAGAGCGGGAAGCTACAGAACTAAGTAAACCATCGGTTAGGGGCCATGTTCTGGGTACCATGCCATTAATGATGTCTCCCTATATATCTACAGTGACTAATTCCTTCCATAGATGGTTACTGACATAATTCCGGTTTAACCAAATACATACGGTATTGTGGGATTTGCATGGCTGGAGTAGACCTAAAGTTGCAGCTCCGTGAAAATGTGATGACTTTTCCCCCCAAGATACTTTGCATTTTACATTTTTTTGTCCTTTGTACCATGATGCCAGGAAAATGTTTATTCTCCCTTTACTGAAGAATATGAACTTTATTCAGTGTAGACCGGCCTTATTGTTTTTACAATTGTTGGAATCCCCTTTAACTATGTTTTGTGTCGCCAGCTTTTTTGCCATGTCGGTTAGAAGTAGGAGGGCAAGACAGAAAGCTGCACAAGAAACCCATTCCTCCTAAAAACAGCTAAAGTACATTACCCAATTGCATTGTAAATGATTGTTAATGATTGTAAAATTAATTTGTACAGTATTTTTTATCTTGTATATACACTTCTTTTAAATATGTTTAATTGTATTGTATACATATAGCATATTTTTATGATTTTTATTAATCGAATAAAGTGGTTTTGACTTGACTTGACTTGGTCTGGAATTCATGAAGGACAACAAGGATAGTCACTTACAAGAAGTACAATGTTCTGTATTTTTACACTTTTAAGAACAAATACAGACAGGAAATAGACTGTTTTCTGTCTATATTAAACAAGAAAAATCAGTTAAAACAGAAAACTGGAAGCGTTAATCATATTTGATGTCTGGACATGTACTATAAGAAGCAGAGGTTGAAACCCAAACAATTGCCAACTGCCAAGTAGCCAGAAAGGTCACATGAGGAGGGGAAGCTTTGCAAGACTTCTGCCTGTGATTAAGACTGTGGGCCATGGCCTACTATTCTCCCTGCTGGGTGAGGGGATATTACCCAGGGAATTCAAGACCACCTGCCCTGGAGCCTGAAGCACCAGCACCTTCCTGCTGGCCAAGACCAGTGTGCCCTGTGAGGAAAAGGAGAGCACCGGAGGGAGTGAGGGACTGTCAGGAGCCCTGCAGAGTGGATTGCTGGTGTGTGATGTGAGGAAATGACTTCTGCACTGATCAGGTTGCTAGTGGGGCCGTCAAGAAGATAGTGATGCGGAAGACTGCTGGCGTTAGTTTAAGAGAGACACCTTGTGCAGTAGCAGCGACCATGTAGGCCAGTATGGGACTGATGAGAAAAAGACTGCCATGTGGTAAGGGCAAAAGCGTTGTACCGTAGAGGTGACCGTGTATGCCAGGAGGAATATGCGATGTTACATCGCGGTTACTTACTCTCCCAAGTTTCGTGCAAAAAGAAGATGTTGTCAGTCATAATAAGGATCACGATCCCTCCAATATAATCTTTGAAGATACTCCCGCTATATTCCAGCTTTAAGTTTTCAAGCATACGGTGCCTATTTGAAATTCATTGTTCCCCACACACACGCTGACCCATAAAGGGGAAAGGTTCTGTAAGGGACCAGTGAGCAGTTGGGGAACAGAGGTTAACCTGGCAGAAGCCTCCTGAGGATTCTCAATATAGGGTCCTACACCCAAAAAATCATGTGAGAGAGAGTTATTCGCTTGTACAGTAAGCACTCCAATACTCATTCCTGCTGCAGTTTGTCTCTCCTGCAGCCTTCATTTTCTCAGGGCAAATTTCCAGGGTACTCTGGCTCTCTAACCACGGCTCTACCCATCAACCTTGCGGTGTGGTTAATTTGGCATTCTTCAAAGAAGGGACTCTTTTTGCCATTTTGTTTCTTTTTAATAGAAATCATAGGCCAACCACTTCACCAGAGCAGACCATCTCTAGTTCTTGGGTGTCAGCAGTAGTCAGACGTTCATCAATCTTCTTTTGCTAGCAGTCAGGCAGACTCCACTTTTCTTCCGGAGTTTTCCTCTTAATTCCAGAAATGTTCGGAAAAGGTGGCAGTGAGATGCCAATAATATCATATCAACTTGCCAGTAATTGGAGATTTCCCTGTGCCCTTTCTTTGCTTCATTGTCACAGGAATTGTTGTTTCAGTTCACTGCAAACCTTCCAGGCTTCTCCAACCAAGGTAGCCATCACCTCCTTCTATCTGCAGAAGCTTTAGTCTCTGTCTAGCCACTCCTGTTCAGAGACGTGGTTTTATCCCCTCTGCGAGTGCTGGAACTGGTTTCACCTCCTGCTATGGATACTGACTGAAAGTCTACGGTGGCCCTGGGAATCAATGATTGTGGATCCTGACAACCAAATTTGGCATTTCAACTGAATAGAAAAACATTGTGAACTCTGCACATTGTATTGCAGTTATTCTGTTGTAAGGTTCAACAGGGTCAGTGCACAAGCCTCCATTTTCAACTACATAGTTAACCTTGACAAATATTTCTAACCATGACTTTTTACATGCTTTGCCCTTAAATAATAGCTTACTTAGAAATTGGTCTTCATGCAGTACATTTTTTATTAAGCATAATATCATGTTGTCTGTAAGCTTTGTCTAAGGTTAAGTACATGGAACGCGATGTCCTTGCAAAGCCCTACACAGTGAAGGACCAGCTTGCATCAACAAATGCTTGACCTTCCACCAACCAACCAGTCACCTGCGATCCACCTACCTCTTCTTCGCAGACATCGCCCCCCCACATCCGCCAAAGAAACAGCGGAGGATGCTGCTTCTCCAACCTGGCTGCCGAAGCTTGGACTGGCCTTCCCCTGCATCTCAGGTCCAGCAAATCAGGAAAGGACTCAATACCTGGCTGTTTGAATGAACAGATCACCATGAATCAAGCAGGAATTCCAGGGTTTTGAGATCCTCATGGGTGATTTGCTGTGCTTTACAAATCCTTTATTGATTGATTGCATTTGGTTGCCCAGTTGGAAACCGCACTGAGTCAATTCAAAAGTCTATATTTCGACGATGAGTCAAAAAAGACAGCAATAATATACAAAATTTCAGCTGATTAAAATACATCTACATAATCGAAAGTAAAAAATCATTCATTATAAAATCCAGTAGGGTTAAAGACATCCCAGGGCTTGGTGGCAGATCAACTATCTGTATCACAGATTTAAAAAAAAATAATTGCATCCAGTTAGTTATAAGGTATTGTACATTAACAATTCTGTTATACACATTTGCTAAAGTTAAGATCATCTAAAAAAAGAGACTACAATTAAAATAAATAATACAGAAGAAAACTCAAAAAGTCATCGCAGACAAGATTTAATTAAACGAATTCTCCATGACCAATGTAAGAATTTAGCCACTGCTATAACCACAGGCTGAGTAGTATCTGTTTTAAGAATTCTTAGAGCTTCACAGCCAGTTTGAATGCTAAGCTGGAGACAGATGGGTCTCAGCCACACCCGTCTTGGAACTTTATACACAGGGCAACAAAATAAAATATGACTGACGGTCTCCTTTAAGGTGGGGCAGAAAGGGCAGGTGGGAACAAGTCCTTCTCTCCATTTACAAGTAAAAGAATTTGTTGGTAAAGTTCCCACCCTAAATTGATGTTATCTCTTTCTAGCCTCCGGGACAGTAATATAGTCCCAGTACCCCTCTAACACAGGTAGATGTTTTAGTTCCAGAAACTCCGTCGTCAATGACTGACCAATAGTTGAGCCAAATCTCTTCAATGTTACCAAGCTCCAGTAAAGGTCTCTTAGGACCTTCTTAGGGGGGAAGGTGTTTGCTATGGGGTCCTCCCATAGGCTGACCAAGCCCATGGCAGAATAAATAGACTTTACCTCACACAGCCACCGGATTTTGTGGGCCTTATCAGCATTTCTTACATCTATAAAAGCCCTTGCGTACTGGGAGAGTTCTTGGGTAACCCACAATCTCCTCCAGTATGCCACTGGTCTATAGTGGGCTTTATCTTCCAGTCGCTGAATACCTAGATCATAGAAGAGAGGGGTCAACGAGTTGGATGCTGGAAGACCCGTGACCCGAAGAAAAAACTTGTTTTGAGACCCAGTCAGATGAGATAAGTTACTATATCCCCACAGTTCAGCCCCATATAGAACTGCAGAGGCTATTTTGGCATCATAAATTTGCAGTAAAGGCGTTATTGGCCTAGTTTGGGAAAGAAAAAATTCCTTAATTAGGGCTCCTGATAGCTGAGCATGCTTAATAGTCTGGTGTGTAACGTGTGGTTTCGATTCTAATTTGGAAGCAAGGTTAATGCCCAGATACGAAAAAACCTGAGTCTGCTCTAGTCTGACCCCGTTCAATGCCACGTTGCCTCTAACATGTTTAGATTTGTGCAATACCATGAACTTAGTCTTATTAGTGTTTAGGACAAGTCCATGATGCTGGCAGAAGACCTCAAACACATCAATGGCTCGTTGAAGTCCCTGCTGTGTTTTGGAAATTAAAAGAGTGTTGTCTGCAAACATCAACAGGGGGATCGGCATACCATCCAGCTTTGGAGCATCTGTTGGACAATGCATAAAGTAGCCGATCACCCTGTTGATGTATAAAGAGAAGAGAGTTGGGGCTAGAACGCACCCTTGGCGTACACCCCTCTCTATAGGGAACGAATCTGTCACACTACCCTGTTGGTTCCACTTGATTTGGCCAAAATTGTCCTCAGGTAGTCTTTTGAGAAGGGACAAGATATTTAATGGTATGCCCTGATCTAAAAAAACTGCCCACATTTTTTCTCGAGGTACTAGGTCAAACGCCGACTTAAGATCGACAAATGCCGCAAATAACATACCCCCCGAAGAATAACCACCCGCCAGTAAATTAAAATAAATCTAAAAACTTGGCCAATAGTGCTTGTATGACTGCCTAAACGTGCCTGGAGGGGTGACAGTACTTCTTCCTCCTCAATCCAAGCTAGGATTCTCTGCAGAACAAGCCGTGCAACAACCTTCTGTATACAATATAGCAAACTAATGGGCCTATAATTGCCTGGATCAGAGCGTTCACCCTTTTTGTGGATTGGTATTATCACTGCGCCTTTCCAGGTAGTTGGTATGGGCGAGCCATTAGCGATGCCATTTGCTAGGTTTTGAATGTAGGGTTCCCAAAGCTCTTTACCATGCATGAAGAGGTCGGCTGGAATAGAATCCAGACCGGGTGCTCTGCTCTTTGGGATGCTATTAAGTACCTTTCTCACCTCTATCCTCTCGAAGTGCAGGGGAACTACTGCCATATTATTAAGCACAGGACCGTCAGTATCAACCCGGGTCGTTTCTTGAGATGCAAACTGGGCAGCGTAGTGGGCGACCCAGAGGTCGGGCGACACTGAATAACTTGGTTCGCCTCTCTGTGTCCCCCTACCCCACTTGACCATATCCCAAAAGGTACACATGGAGCGTTCCCTACTTGCGGAGTACAACTCTCTCCAATACTCCTCATCCCAAGCACGTTTACCATCATTTCGTGCTTTTTTATAAAGGGCACGGGCGCACTTAACCCCGGCTCTATCTTAAGTTTTTATGGCCACTGCCAGAGCTTTGTACGCGGACCTACACCACTTCCCATACCACTGGTCTTCCTTCGTAACAGGCCCAGTGGTCCACTTTTCGTAAAAAATACTCTAAGTTTAAAAAAAAAATTCGTGTGAATTGGATTCAGATCTGCCGCTACACCCTCTTGGTTTGTACAATTTAGGAGATCATTAGTCGCTTGGATAGTGAGTTCCTTCATTGCTATTAACTTTGCCTCATTCGTTGAACAATTAGCCCATCTAATGCGCCTGACATCGTTCGATAGAGCGATGTCAATCCTATCCAGAGGAATTGCCTCCCTTAATTGTTTCCCTAAGGTAAATGTAAGGCAAAGGGGATCATGGTCACTTTCAACCCTTTCACATAGCACCATGTCCTTTAGGTTGGACCAGTTCTCTTTATTGGTGAGTATATTATCAATCCGGCTCTTACGTGAACCATTATTGAAGGTAAAAGCCCCACATTTATCTGAGTCAGATCTACCATTAATTGCTCTCAACCCTAGTCCAACACACATCACCTTAAGCTGTAGTGCAGTCTCTGTCCATTTTTTGATTGGGGGAATTGTTAACTGAGGGATATTCCATCTCCTGTCTTCCTCAGCAGTGAGGTCCACATCGTTACTATCCAGCGGCTCAAAACAACAATTAAAATCTCCCGCAACTATGGTATTACCCTTAGTGGAATAGAGCTCAAGGAGAATGACTAATTCTTCAATAGTTTTGGACGGTTTCCCGCCCTGAGTAAACATTAAAAACAAAAAGGTCACTGCAGTCGAGGCAACGAATTTGAATTAACAATATATTGTTGCTTTTAGAGTCTAAAAGGGTTACTTTATATCTACTATCTTGTCTAACCCACGTTAGAAGTCCCCCTTTTGATCGACCACGTTGACTTGGGATTGCATGGACACTGAAACTAAGGAATCCAGGTCTATGCTCAGGGGCATTCAACCAGGTTTCCTGAAGGAGCACTAAGTCCCTGCCATCAAAGAATGTAAGCCAATCAGTGGATGATGCCTTACTCTTAAAACCTGCCACGTTCCATGAGACCAGTCTTGTTAAAGTATGGTCGCTGGTACTCATGGAAATTTCTGAAAGGTCCCCAGCCACGAGATCCTCAAGCTCTCTGGCCCCCATTGGACCTATATCTCCGGGCGAAATGTTCGTATCTCTGAGGGCAATTGGAGCAACACTATCAATCATTACAGGATGTAAGGAGCCCTGTGACCCATATACAGAGTACAGGTTCATTCTGTGATCATCGGCAGGACCCTCTATTTTCTGGTCTGTAGATCTCCCACCACAAAGTCAATCGTTAGCATCCAAGGAACTATTGTTTAATGCAACGGGACAGATGGGGGGGGGCTATCTGAGTATAATACTCTCCCTTTCTTTTGGGTCCAGTAGTGTATGGTGGATAGAAGAACCCCAGTGGTAGTACATTAACATAATCATGATGGATCCTAGCTGAACCTGCTTGCCTCAACACTGTGCGATTGTAACAGTGCTTTTATTATATGAACCACATCTGAGCCACATGCTACAGAGGAGCACTTCTTCTGCTGGGATTGTCCTGGAACGCTGTGCACTGTAAATGAGATCCAGCTCTGCTGACCCCAACCTTCACCCTGCAAAGGACGATAGCTTGCTCTACACTGGATTGGCCTCCAGATACATCATACACAGGTATGGGGAGGTTGGGTTGCCCTAAGAGATCTGGCACAGGGTACTCCCACTATGCTCTTGCTATTGTAGGTAGTATGAGTTAGGAATTTAAGTGTGGATCTAATTATATATTCATATAATCATATAAAAACATTATAATGGTTGAATTGTTTATCTTTTTCACCATTCTTGTAATGCTTATTTGAATGCTTTGTTTCATATTATTACTAATTCAAAATCACGCTTTTTACACAATAATACAATTGCTTTAAGAAATGTTTAAAAAGCTAATTTGTATCTTTCTTGTGTTTACCTTGGGAGTGCATGAGTAACAATGAAAGGGTAGCTCTGTTTCCATGATTTCGTTTGAGACACAATTTTTAACATGGAGAGCAAGAAACAGGAGTACCATAATGAACCATGACACTCAACATAGTAATATTTAAATAGACAAGTTAAATATATTTTGCAATTAACACAGAAAATCACCTGAGGTTTCTTTAAAAGGTGCTCGAATAATGAATACAGAATGTACTCAATATCCTGTCTGCAACACCAGCAAAAGATGTCCGGCTCCAATCCTGCCCTGTAACGACTTACTGGCATATAGAAATGTTTTTTGCCATACAAAGTACATCATCTGAATTATGTGTTCCAGTCTCCAAGAGGAAAGCCGATTTAAGCAGATCTTAGATGACAGATAATCAGATAGCAAAATCCGCAAGAATGTCTCTCTTACTTCACTCTTCACTGCATCCTTTACATTTATTGCCTGCTCTCACATGTTGGCATAACTATGAATCACAGGATTTTATTCTCAAATTCAGAATCTTGATAGAGTCTACAGGAGAAACAAAAAAAATGTTTAAACACAGCGCATTCTTGACCATCTTTTACAAAAAATCGAAAAGTGAAGGCATTTTCCACTTGAAGTCACACATGGAGATCTCTAATGATAAAGTGTCCCAAACATGAGATATCTGGTTTAGAAAAAAACACTGTTTGTCAAAGCGAAGAATTGATGAAAAATCATTTTGTTTATTTTAACCTAGCTTGAATCTGGATCATGCATTCTGCTATGGATTCTTCAACAAAGGGTGTGCACTTTTGAAAAGGAGTCCAATGCATTGATATTCTTATACTGAAAAAGCATTATTTTAAACAAATCCAGTCACCCTTTACATATACATACAATGGGGTAATGATGTTTGGGTGCATTTGTAAGATTAGATATGCTGGCATCTACAAGTCACAGTTGAAGACATAAATCCAGTCTTCTTTTTATTTATTTTGCATCCAGACATTTTCAGGTATGTCTTGATGTTTAACACAGATTGTGATTGCACAATTTAGAAGCCCAAACATACACAAAATATTACTAAGATATGATTATTTTATAATGTCCTGGTTTTTACTGTAAACCCCTGTATCGTCTTTATCTCATCGCTCATCTCCGAGCCAACCACTGGTGGATGTTATATACTATAAATTAAAAATATAGATGAGGGGTGTTTTTTTCCCGGACAGTATCCCTACCTCTTTTAGAGAGTAAATTAATTGGAACTTGAGATAAAACCTCAGACCTTCATTATTAAAAAAATAACCCTATATTTGTTGAAATGAGAAGTAAGTTATTTCTCTGGAAAATTCTGTACAAACTCAAGAGCAGCAGAGTGCAGGGTATTGTTAGCAATATGAGTGGGAAGAGTAATCTGCATTAATCTGTAATATTTCACAATGTAAGAAATTGAATTGAACGTTTCTGATATTTAGAAAATGAGCAGCGTGAGGCAGAATCGATGTTAAACCATACAACACATTTCAATTACAAGTAAAATAATTGTCATACTCCACAGAAACAGCATGGAAAAGATATCCAAATGTTGAATAACCTGACTTTGAATTGTCAGTTTCAAGTCTTTTTCATTGCAGATGGAGGGTATGCGCATGCCTTTACCTGAAAGCTAACAAATAAGGAGACCGGGCCAATGTACACCACAAATCCACCTTTGTTCTTTTTAATAAAATGCAGAAACAGCTATTTGTTATCCAGAGAGATGAACAGTCAAACGATTGTAGAGAAAACTATTCAGGGTGAAGTAGAGCACACGGGAACAGAAAAGTAAGTGAAAATACCATACGACGATGACCTGAGAACATAAAACCTGGAGTAAGAAACGTACCAATGTAATGAAGGATGTGCCACTGGACTGATCGATTTACAACCAGGAATATAGAACATAGTTGTAACCAGCTTTATGCAGCCAGCATAAAGGAACTATAACAATTGTTTTCTGTAGCTCTACAGTCTTAGGCATGTGTCATTCTGAATATGCCAAATTAAAAAACAAAACTACATTGGAATCTATTCTGTGAATCAGTAGGGAGTTTCATAATGCTGTTATGTAAAAAGCTGTGGACTATGCAACCAGTTCCAGATGAATCTGGTGTTAGTATCCAGTAGGACAGCCCCTGTGAACATTATCAGGGGATAGAGCTAACAAGAATGAAGCTTGTCCTTTAGAGAGAAGGGCTGTGAAAAGACACCTGACTAGGATCACTGACATTGCAAGGAATACCATTGTCCAAAATATTGTAAAACATGTTACCCTAATATAGTGATCCTATGCTAAGTACAAAATATTGGTAAAACAATTGACAAAAATATATATATTTTTAATATTAATTGAGTTTCAAATTAGTAATAGTTAAATATTTTATTTCGTAATTTCAATGTAATGTAAATTAAATACATTCCATTGATATTGAATAGTATATGTGTATAGTTAGGATCATATTTCACTCGTACAAAACCAGTGAATTTCAGGAGTTATAGTTCCCTGAGCTAAATATAACTTATGGCCCCACAATGTCCTAATTATAACCTCAAATATTACATCACTCATGACATGGTCAGTGACATCACTCATGACATCACTAATGACATCTCAAGTAACATTACTGATGACATCATCAAGTGAGTGCAAGTGTTTTCTAAAAGTTTATGAGTGTTAAACATATACACTAACCTACAAAAGTTAGATCGGTATACTAGTTGTACTACAAATGAGTGATACTATTCTAACATATGTGATCTGAGTGTCTGTGTCACTGTCTGAATCAGTGCATGAGTGAGTGTCTGAGTGGCTGCATGGGTGTGTGAGTTTGTACATGAGTGGTTGTCTGGGTGAGTGAGTGTGTTTCTGACTAGCTCTGTGGGTGTGTGAGTGGTTGTATGAGTGTGTGAGTTGAATTGTAGCTGTGTGAGTGAGTGTGTGAGGGGCTATATGGGTGTATAAGTGAGTGTGTGAGTAGCAGTGCGGGTGACTGAGTGGCTGTATGGGTGTGTAAGTGGGTGTGGGGATGGCTGTATGGATGTGTGAGTGGGCATGTCAGTGGCTGTATGGGTGAGTGAGTAGCTGTATGGGTGGGTGAGTGGGTGTGTAAGTGGGTGTATGGATACGTGAGTGGCTGTTTGCATGGGTGTTTGGTTAAGTGAGTTGGTGTGTGAGTGGCTTTATTGGAGAGTGAGTGTCTGTGTAATAGATGTATGGGTGAGGGAGCATATATGGGAGTGCTTGTATGGATGTGTGAATAGGTAGGTAGGTAGTTGTGTGAGTGGATTATTGTTGAGTGTGTGGCTATGTTGAGAGGCTTTATGGGTAAGTAAGGGGGTATGTAAGTGGCTGTATAGGTAAATAAGTCTGTGTGAGTAGCTGTGTGGGTGAGCATGTGGCTGTATTGGTGAGTGACTGGTTCTAAGAGTGGCTATATATGTGAGTGAATGGCTGTATAAGTAGCTATGTGAGTAAATGGGTATGTGAGTGGGTCTATGGAGTAGTGAGTGATTGCGTACTTGTATGCTCTGTGAATGGGTATGTGAATGGTTGTGTGCATGTTTTAGTGGGTATATGAGCTGTTGTATATGGGTGTGAGTGCATGTATTAATAGTTCTGTGGGTGATGTCATCAATGATATCATCATTAATTTAATTTGAGATGTCATGAGTGATGTCACTGACTATGTCATGAGTGATGTAATATGTGAGGTCATAAGCAGTACATTACGGGGGAATAAGTTCTAGTTCTAGTTCTAGTTAACTGCTGAATTTAACTGGTTTTGTACGAGTCAAATCTGAGCCTAACTATAATGCCCCTGTAACCTTTGAATTTTTGGATGAATTTTCTAAGGTTTTTTTAAATTCTATTTTCTGACTATAATGTCACTGTAACCTTTAGTTTTTTTCCAGTTAATTTCTAAGGTTTTTGTAAGCTTAAGGAAGATGCCCATCGCAATGCAGAATATGGGGGGTTTAAATGCAGGGCCTGGCCTAGCATTTTGCTGGCCCAACCAAAGCTTGCTGCTCCTGTCCCCCTCTGCATGCCATTCATTTTCAAAGTCCATGACCCTGCTCTCTCATTACAGCTGTGTCTGGCCATTTTTTCTGCCACTTCCTTTTCTGCCTGCCCTAAACAACTAGCTTGCTGCCCCATCCACCTCCTTCCTACTCTCTGTTTGTTCGAGACAATGCACAAGCCCCCCTCCCTCTTGCCCTGCATGGTTGATGTGCTGTCACTGCCCTCCATTTAGCTTGAAGTCCTTGCCCACTCCTGCTGCCCTCCATTTCACAATTGTAGGCCCCATCATTGCCCTCCTGCTAAGCCTATGTGCTTAGCTTGCTGCCCCTACTCTCCTTCCTTTGCCCTCTGATGCCTGCATGCATGGCCCTGCTCTCTCCTTTCTGCCCGCCATACTCAATGGACCTAACACCCTCCTATCTACTATGAGTGTTCTGTTGAGCTGCCACTGCCCCTCCTACCTGCCTAGCATGGTCAGATCGCTTCCACCAGTCCTTGTCAAGTACATCCTGCCTGTCTAAATTTCCTGCCCCTATCCCCTCCCTCTTGTCAACCATTGTCCATTTTCCTGCCACTCCCTTTTGCCCTCCTTTGCTCTGTTGTACTGCAACTGCTCATCCTATCTGCTCTGCATGGTCTGTATTGAAGCCCCTTCCTGCCCGCTTTTTTTTGTGTCCAGTGCAACCCCTCCCTTCTATCCTCCATGGTCCTTTGTGCATGCCCCTGCAACCTCCCTCTTGACCACCATGGATGCTGTGCTGCCACTAACCCCCTGTTTGTCATGCATGGCCCTTTGTGCTGCCACTGCCCCTCCCACCTGCCCTGTGTGGACAGCT
The DNA here is from genome assembly GCF_964263255.1 of Lissotriton vulgaris. Classification (NCBI taxonomy): domain Eukaryota; kingdom Metazoa; phylum Chordata; class Amphibia; order Caudata; family Salamandridae; genus Lissotriton; species Lissotriton vulgaris. The sequence goes on from NC_141687.1 coordinate 1,123,488,538, forward strand.
AGCTGCCCCTGACCCCCTCTGAAACTTTCCTCTGTTGTCTGTGTGTATGTCATTATATTCCAACTGTTGTCCTCCATGGTGTTTTATACTTCCAGTGCCCATCCCGCCTGCCATCCATGGTCAGCTTGCTGCTCCTGCCCTGCGCCCTTACCCCCTGCCCTCTATTTTCCATGTGCAGACCCCTATCCCCTCCCTCCTTCCATGTCTGGTCCGCTGTTGTGCCTCTGCCCCTCACTGCTGCCCTTTGTGGTCCATTATGCTGCAACTGTTCCTCCTGTTGGTTCAGTATGGTCAGTTTGCTGCCCTTATCTCTTTCCCCTCTGCTCTCTGTTGTCCATGTGCATGGTTCTGTACCCTCTCTATTGCTTTCCATGGTCCGCTGTGCTGCACAGCGGTCCTGCTTGCCCTGTCTGGTGTATTATGCTGCTGCAACCCCTAATGCTTGCCCTGTGAGGTCAGTTTGGTGCCCCTGCCCATCTTTTTCCTGCCCTCTCTTATCTGAGTCCATGTCCCTTTCCCATTCCTCCTGCTCTCTGTAATCCATTTCACCTTACTTGCCAACATTTTGAACTTGGTTAGAGGGAGATTAAAAAAGATTTTAGACAGGAATCCTGAATTGGGTCTGTTGGCATGTATAGTTGTACTGCCACTGCCTCTTGCTTCTGCCTTCAATGGTCTTTGACATTGCCACTGCATCTCTTTCCTGTACTGCATGGTTGGTGTGTTGCTCTTGACCCCTTTCCCCTCCCCTCCATGGTCTGTTGTGCTGTCATTGTCCCTCCTGCCTGCCCAGCCTGGTCAACTTGTTGCCTCTGCAGCTTCCTCCATGAGAGTGTCTTATTCCCAAAGAAATGATGGTTAGTTCTTTAAACAACTAAAATGAGGACATATTTTCTGAGTTCTCAAATAATAATAATAAATCGATCTTTATTCGGTTTTAGACATCGCAAAACCATAAAAGCAACAACATAAGTTACACATTTACATATTTAAAAATATCATATCTATCATAAAAAGTATTTTAACAAGATTCTAGAATGTTAAGAGGATAAATTCATTGAAATAGTTCCAGCTTTTAAAGGTTGTTCCTGTGCCTGATAATACATTTTAAAAAATTCAGTACATGGTAGCAAGTGCATTCAGAATCTAACATCTGTAAGGATAACATGGCGGGATGGCATTGTCTAAAACACCAGCGCTTTAGCAGGGGAAACAACCTAATTTTTCTATGGGTATGAAAATATTTACAGAACAATACTGTATGTATACAGGACTGTGGCGACGTGTCATCACATGGGCAATGAGCCAAAGTTAATTCCCATGTGTTCTTTACTGGGAAGGCTACGAGTCTGTGAAAAAGATTAAGTCTAAAACTTGTCAGAAGCATCTTATCATAAGTACTGAACTCTAATGTAAGATAAGGCTGGATTTGTGGGGTAAGCTGTACCATATTTGCATGTAATACAGATTGTTTGGTTGATACCAGAGTGATCCTAAGGGTCTCTAAATGGTTCAGGGCTATTTGCTTCAATTCTTTCTTAGTTATTTCAGTTCTCAAATAGTGGCAAAGCACTTTTAAATAATGTAGTATCTTTATGTTTTTATATCCAGTTGATCACTTGATGATATGATACACTTAAGGGAGAGGATGTTTTGTTATAGACAGAGCTACAGACTTTGCAACTAGGTAACCAGTTTTGAGTTTTAATGTCAGCTCGACATCCTGTGATTCTGGGCAAATCACTTAGGGGCTTATTTATAAGCCTCTTGTGCTGCCTTGTGCCGTCATTGCATCACTTTTTTTGACACAACGCCGGCGCAGCATCTGCTCCATATTTGCATGGATGCTGATGCGTCACTTTTTACAGGCTGCTTCGGTTTTCACCTGCGTGAGAGGTGCCTGTGCCGCAACAGAGTTTAATTTATGGAAGGTAGGCGTTCCGTTCGGAAACGCCTACCTTGAAACTGACGCAATGGTATTTACCATTTTTTTTATGTATCCTGCTGCTGCGCTGTCAATGTATCACAATCCCTATGCGTGCGAAACCCAGGCATAGGGATCACACATTGGATGTGCCCAGGGGACCACACCAGATGTGGTGACTGCAATCAATTCACGAGGTAAGTGGGCCACATATGGTAAGTATGTGCACGTAATGTCGCAATTTGTGACATTACGTGCTGATGTCGCACAAACAAGTGGGCACTATGCCAACTTCTATGTGTCACATCCAGAACCAATATTTTTAAGCACAAAGTAACCTTTTTACGCTCAAACACATTGGTCCCAATTCAATAGGCAATGCATAAGATAAAACTGACACTTCTCCTTTGTATTTTGATGCATTGCTGGAGTTCCATTGGTTTTCCTACCAACTCCTGCAATGTGCCAAAAAACCTTGCACCAATGTGCGCCGTTGTGTAAATACGGTGCATCTATGGTGGCACAAGGGTGTCTGCTATAGGCACAATTAAACTGGCAGCAACGCTTCCGTTTCTTTTAAATTAGGCACTTAATCTCCTCATGCCTAAAGCCAAACTGAGTGTGTCCTTGTGTAATTTAACTGATTCTCACTTAAAGCAATCCTATACCATTGGTTCAAGTCTGTGCTATATAAAATGGCAAGCAAAGCAAAACATTAAGGGGTTTATTTACAAGCCCATTGCGCTGTCCGTACATCACTTTTTCACAAATTAAAAGTGACACATCGGCAAAAGTTTTAAGCGGGTGCTGCCTGATGCACAGAAGACAGTCTTGTCATGATGTGACCTTTTGGATTGTCCGTACGTGGCTGGGCTACTTCTTGGAATTTGTCAGTGGGCCGAATACAAGTCCATCACTCACACTTAGGCAAGGCCCCTTGGTTGAGTTGTCAAGGGACTGCTTGTGGGCTGCACTGGGGCTTGTTGTGTGCCTGCATCAGGACAGCTGCAGGACCGCCTAGGAGCCACTACCTAGTCGCTCATGCAACCTCACACATAGATGGCCAGAAGGTATATTACTACTGGGATCAGAATGTAAGCCAGGTGAGCAGGTAGTCACTGGTTCTTCAAATCATTACTGGTGTTTCTTATCAGTGGATAAGGCAATGGTGCAGGCCCCCAGTCTGGTTATTTGATGATCCAAGGTGGTAGAGATACACATGGCAATGATGCATTAGTTGCCATTTGATGAACTGGACGACTGGTGGTGTGGACTTGCAGGAGTGCAGATGCCTGGAGGAACTTCATGGCCAATTGACTTGTTTACATTGTTGGTGCAGCTTCTTCTTTGGCATGTGTGGTTGCTAGCAGGGATGCCATCTGCTTCAAGCAGCTGGTGAGGGGTGGCTGGACAGTCACACTGTGAAGCGTGGGTTAGATATGCAACTCACGTATGCTGGTTGGTTACATTAGGTACTCCCGCTGGGCTGTCTCCAGCAACTTCACTGCACCCCTGGTGCTACCTTGTGTCTGTAGGTGCACTCTTAGGTAATGGCAGGAGTTCTCTGTCTGTTCACGCTCTGATCTTGTGCTCTTGCTCATTCATAGTCGTCCTGTCCTTCAGTAAGACAGGTCAGGTCACATGCTCTTCTACAGTGTGACAGGTCTGATCACACTCTCTTCTTTCTTCCTCGGTACATGCTTTTGATGTGGCATCCTGCCATGTGTAGCAGGTGTTCTCTTCACCCTTGTGCATAGGTGGCATTGGGCTACATGTTGCCGGTTCTCCTCAATGGGACCTCTTGCCAGCTCCATTGCATTCGTTGAACAGCACATCTTATCCCATCTAGTACCATTCGCAGGTCTGGTCCTGTCTGTAGGACTGAGCATCTTCTCACATTTGTGTCAGCCATTTCATGGACGGCAGTGGAGGCAGGTGTGGTTTGATTAATCCGGTGTGCAGCCTCCTCACACCTTTCTTCAGTTCTACAAGGAATTTCGGGTGCAACTCAGGATCGGAGTGGGAGGTGAGGGTTTTCTTCTTTTGCATAGGTGGCAGCTTGAAACTTGGGGATGGGCAACTCTCCTTAGGCTTGTAATGTTCTGATGTGCACCACAGTCTTAAGGCAGTGTTAGAGAAACTCCCTAAATAGTCTCTGGCCCACTGTGGGCGGTGATAGTGCAGTTAGGGTGTAGGCGATCTCCTTCCTGCATTCAGGCCACTCCCTTGTCTTTTTCCCCTCTTGTCCCTGGGAAGCATTGATGATGCTGTGTGTGACAAGACAGATAGCAGCAAGCTCATTACTTACCTTGTGGTGGGGATCACTGCCAGTCTTCTTCCTCATGACACCAGTCGCAGCGTCTTTCTTGCAGGGACTTGGTAGTAGGCAACTAGACCCTTTCTGTCAGAAGCTAGCCTTGCATATGATGTCCACTATTCTAGTGATGGTGGTTGTAAAGTCAACCTTATAGACAAGCTATCCTAGTGGTAGCATGGACCAGCAGTCTTAGGCTAAGACTTCATAGAGCATGTGAAGCAAGCTGTTTTACCAATTATAATCCCTTGAATACCAAATGAAAGGACACCACACAAGGTATATATCAAGTATATATGTATGTATTTCTAACACAACCCCTCTGCACTCTTTATGAGGTCAGAGGTCAAAGTACATCACAAGTTACTCAATTAGCATACGACAAGTTGCACAAATACAGTTATGCCCTAGGGGCCTCACAAACCATATACTAAGGAAGTGGTACAAGAACCACATGAGAGTTAGACAGCAGGCCTAGGGCCTGTAGAATCGCTGGGACTACACTAAACAACCAAAGGTTAGGAAGTAGGAGGCCCACGGGAGGCGCGTGCAGTGTCTAAACACAGTCGCGAGTTACCATTCACTTATAATGGGAAACGAAGAAGTTACAAAGTTACTATTTAGGGACACTTCCGGATGGACTAGGATGAAACCCTTTTAAACTAGGACACTTCGAGAGTCAAGACCCATGGGAGCACTGGAGTACTCGGTTTACCTCACCCAGGGAAGCCGGGTGCATAGGTGTCTTTTCGTGTCGGGTTTCGTTGTCGTTTTCTATGGAGATCTGCAAAGAAGTGCTGCAGGCGACCAGAGGAAAGTGTCCAGGTGGATCCAAGGGTAGATCGACGATGTGAAGAACCTGAAAGCAGAGGGCACAGAGTCTGGGTCACTAGCCAGTGACCAGGAAGAAACCAAGAAGGAACCAGACGATGTTGCATGCTTGAAGGTGAAGAAGGTGAGTTTGTCTCTTCAGCCACGAGGTCCAGGAGGCATTGACGATAACCAGGAGCTGGATATGAGCTTTGCCATAATGAATCTAGTTGACTGCAGTGTTGGTATCCGGATTGGACCCAACAAGCCTTGGCAACCGCAAGCCACGCAGGATGATGAGATTGGCTCTGATGCAGACCAGCAAGGTCTATGGCCCTTCTCCTTTGAAGGGAAGCTGGAGCAAGCCTAGAGCAACCAGGAAAACAGTTTAGTTCAATAGAAAAGTCTTCAAGGGGCTCACTAGCCAACGGGCAAGGAATCAGGAAGACGTATCAAGCTGAAATGCAAGAGCAGGCCCCACACGGCACTCGTGGAGTGTGGAGGGCTGAGCTTCAGTGCAAATGGCGCTCGGGTCTGGGGCTTCTCGTACCCCAATGCACAACTGCGAGGGTACCTCAGTAGTTGAGCAGTTAGCAAACTGCAAGATTTCCAGGGTGTCCTGTCCCACGTCTCTCGTGTCCGCCACGGGTCTCAGCTTTGCTGTGGATGTGGGTCAGAGTTAGAGAAGTCTGAGAGTCCAGTTCCTGTGTCACTGAGTCTTCGGGTTCCAGCAGGAGCATCAACAAAGCAGACTGGCAAGTTACTGGGGGTGCCTGTTTGCACAGGGTGGTCACTCCTTGACCACAAGGGAGATGTCTTCCGTCTTCTAGTCAGAATGGAATGTCGAAGTTCCAAGAGTTCTGTATCAAAGTTTCTTTCAGGGATAATCTAAAGTCCTGGGGACACAGCTCCTATACTTTTTTCTAATCTAAGGGGCTGGATTACCTGCCTAGGTCCCTCCTATGGGTGGACCTGAGAAGGGGGTGGTTACACCCCTTTCCCTTTGTCCAGTTTCACGCCAGAGCTGGGGCTGGAGTGCCCCAGCAACTGGTTTGAACCGGGCTATGCAGGGGGCACCTTGTGTGCCCCAGGCAATGTCTAGATGCATTTACTGAATGCAGCCCTCCCTGTCCCAATACACATAGCCCCTGTCTGGGGAAACCTATTGTCCAGTCCGCCCTTGCTGGGGTTTCCCCCAGCACCAGGTGGTCAGACTCGTGTCTGTGGCAGCAGCATCTATTTTGTGATGCTGAGGCTCTGTTTAACCTTAACCGGGTAAAGCAGTAACATGCATGTCTTTTCCTCTAGAAGGGTGGGATACTACCCCCGCCACCAGAAATGGTGGGGGGGGGGGTAGTATTCCCAAGTGTTTGACACCTTACACAACATGTTTTGATAAAGCCAAACCAAAGTAAGCATTAACCGCGAGGATTAGTGGAGTGGTGTGGCTCACTGTGCCGGAAGCAGAGGACGGCCCGGGACCAGGGTTCAATCCCCGACGCGGCAGGGTGGTGAACCAGGGTCAGCGGACTCAATAATTCTCGCTTCAGTGCCCACTCTAACCAGGGATCACACTCGGCAACTCTGGGCATTAGCTTGCCTCATCTCCACAACGGTCCCCACAAACGCCGGGGATGCCTGGTTTCACCTTGGAGATACCCAGGAGGGAACATCTCACAGGGAAATCCAGGATGGGTTCCCCAGCGGTCTATAGCGCCAGGACACCTCTGGGTAGCAGTGCGCTTTACAAGACACACACATTTACATTTACACATTTACATTTACATTATAATGCACTTAAGAGTATATGGTATGGCTATATCATAGAACAGCTATAAGGAGATGGTTCCGAAAGCTGTAAAGGGGCTCAGCTCATGCTAGGGCACCCTCTCACATAAAACCAAGCACTCTGCCTGCAGGATTGTCGAGGCCTACCATAGGAATGGCTTATAGGTGTATATGTGTCTATATATAAAGGTAGATATTGGTATACTATATCTATGTAAGGGGTGATTACACAACCTTACCCAGGCTGTGTGAACAGACCTGAGGTGTCAGTTTGGAAGGCAAACCAGGGGTGGCACAATACATGCTGCATCCCCTGGTAGGCCTAGGTTACACCTATGCCCTGGGTTCCTATGGTACACTACAGAGGGGCTCACAAGAGTGACCCAGTAACCAATCTGGTATGTACCTAAAGTACATGGAGTCCATTTTATAAAGAAAGCAGATAGTCTGGGGCCCTGAATAGCAGGGTCCCAGGCTAACTAAGTCAAAAACCAGCAAAACACCAGAAAAAAAGTTGGGGTAACCATATAGTCAGATTCCACCTTCCTACACTTTCTATTACTAATATTGTCTTTGAGGGTGCCCTCAGCTGGCTCCCTGTATGCAGGCGTCTTCTAGTGGGCCAACGGTGGACATTTGGACCAGGTGGTGCACTTCTTCTCCTCCCCCTTTTACCAGAAAGCCATTCAGTTATCTAACTGCTCCCAAAAAATCTTGTGGTGACTTCACGCAACGCTTTCTCGGCCAGCCCCAGTTTGCTCCTTTCTAACATGGGTTTCACTGCAGCATGGGAGATGGGAGGGGGAGGATTTCAAATCATGTGGATTGATGTATGGCACCTTTTAAAGTTTCATCTTGTGGCTCTCCATGAGAGATTTCCTGAGAAGCAGAGCCTGCTTACAGTGTTCTAGTGTAAGAGGCTAGGAGCACAGCGCTGCATGGTCTCTCTTTCTTTCAGGTTAGCTGTGCTGCTCTGAGTCTGTCTGTCAATGGTCAACTGGGACAAGGTCATGGGGCATTTCAGGTTTCATTTCTCATGTTGGGCAGCAAGTCTCTTTTAAACAGTCTTATCCCTGTCTGGGTTGCTTCATGCAGGCCACTATTCTGGGTGCCGTGTGGTTCTGTAATTGGTCTATCTTCTTGTGGATATGCACCTCATTTGAGGAATGTCGCTGCCCCAACCATGGAAGTACAGGGTAATCACATGGAAATGTGCGAGCCAGGTGCGGGTTGGTCCTGTACATTGAGGATCTTCAGTAAAGTTTCCTCTATCCCTTAATTAGCGATTTCCCTGGCCTTCCATGGTTAGGGCAGTCACATTCCTCAAATGAGATGCATATCCACAAGAAGGTAGACCAATTTTAACCTCTCACACTTTCATACTTTGGGATAATCTGCGAATCCAGACTACAGGCAGGGGAAATTAAATTACTTTTGTACATTACCTAGGAACAATCTTCTCCTTGAGTACTGGATATATTTTAGGTTCTGAAGAATTGCCAAGATCCGTTTGGACACAATAGGGCAAGAAACATGTCGACCATTCACACACCACACACATGTATCTAGAACAAAGCAGGTCTAATCTCCCCCCCTTCAGTCCAGGACTCGTTAGTAATTTTTAACACATAGCACAAGAACCCAGAGAATAAAATTACCCTTGGAGTTTCTTGTAGTTCTTTTCAAACCAAAAGCACCTTCTTTCACTTCTACTCATGACACACAAGCTCTTTCACAACACCTAGCTTCAGGATGGCAACCAGAAAAGAACCCAGGCAAGAGTCCCTCATCTGGGCCCGTTGGGCATTGCAGCGCCGGCCCAACAAGGAATGGCCCTATGATGAAGCATGACACCCCTTGGGGTGTGCGAGGGCCCTTGCTCCATATTGGAGCACTCCCAGGGCAACTACGCACTCTCTAAATAGCGCCTGGACTTCACACCCACCTCCTTTCCCTCCTTTCCCATTCTCTCCCCCTCCCCAGGAACAGCATACTCCTGTGATTTGCACTAGTGCGATGATTATCACTCAATCTGAAATTCTGATCCGTGCATAAACTCCTGTTTGCACAGATATCAAAATGTAATAATTTGCTTGTAATCTGGGCCTGAGTTGACAGAAATTATCATTACATTCCCACATGGTCCTAACTTCATATAGAGTTTTTCTCTCCATGTAGTTTTGTAATTTGCAGTGAAATGTGTCTATTTAGTTTTCTTATTCTAAAACAGCATGGTCAATGTAGGTAGCAGCAGCACTGAATGCTGGGATTTTTTTAAATTATATTTTCCTTTACCTTGTCCTTTCAAATAGGTGGAAGACATTTCTCAATAATTTATTTGAATTAAAATAAAAAGCACATAAAAAAAAATCATGGGAATGCTGCGAAATGGATATTATTCTCAACAGGTTAATGCCTCTAGTTTTTCAGTAACAGTGGGTACCGGTCGGACACATGCCGCACAAAGCTGGGGGGGGCTCAGTCACATGTGAGAGATTTGTGAAGTTTGCCTCTTTTATCTACTGATCCTCTACGATGAGAGAAGCATGGGAGTGAGATCAAGACAATAAATCAAAGACTTAAACAAGGCATTTCGGATGGCAGGTGTTATACTGGATGCGGTGTGGGACAACTGGCTTCTGCCTTCACTGTCAGTCCAAAGAAGTGAGAGAAGCAGAGCTGTACTTCTTATAGTTCTGCACTTGTCCAAGACAGTTGATGCACTATTACTATCATTATTCAGAGAACTGACCAATCCCTTCCTATTTTCAATATTTACAGAACTTGATCAAGGGATCTAGATTAACATGCGGATCTCACACATACAGGGTGACGTCATCTGCATATAGGGATACTAGAAACCGGGTAGCCAAGAACACCAGTCCCTGGTGTGCATGGTGTTGGCCCGGCTGAGCTGTCAGGAGCTCAATTGGAATAACTAACAAGATGGGAGATAAAGGACATCCCTGGCGGGTGCCACGAGTAACAGCAAAGGTGTCGGACATGTATCCATTCACATGCACTCGCGCTGTGGGCTGGGAGTAGAGCAATCTTATGGTTTTAATAAATGAAGGGCTCGGACCCAGTCTCTCCAATAAAGTAACAAGGTAAGGCCATTCCAAGGAATCGAACACCTTGGAGGCAGCTAAAAAGACTGTGGCAGCATGTACAGCCGGGTCAATAGAATGGAGGATAGCAAAGAATGTTCGGAGATAGTGCACTGTCGACCCGGCCTTGTACAAAATCCGCCTGGTCAGGTCTTACTATCATAGGGAGCAGTGGAAGAAGACGTGAGGCAACAATTTTGCAAGCATTTTATTATCCGTATTGAGTAAAGTTGTCTATAAGGCTTGCAAGGGTCCTTGCCAGTCTTGAGCAATGTAACAGGAAGAGCTTTGCGGATAGAAGGCTGCAAAATTCCTGATGAGAGAGCCTCCATGTATACCCCCATTAACCGTGGGGCAAGCAGTGGGGCGAATTCTTTGGGAAATGTTTCCAGGAGCTAGGCCTGGGTGTAGGACTACGCTATGCTTGTGTAGTTTGCGCAACAAAGTGCTACGCGAATTGCACATAGCAATTGCACATAGCACAATGCAAAAACGCGTAGTGTAGCGGGCATTTTTTGCTTGCTTGCGGTCCTCAACATCAAGTTGGAGGGAGCAAAATACCATCTAGGTGAGACTTATTCCTCGTTCGCGATCAGCAACATCAAGTTGACGATTGCGAGTGTGGAAAATAAACCTCCCGGCGAGATTCTCAATGTGTGGAGGCCAGGTCTCTCATTGCGAGTGGTCGCGTATGCTTGCGATGAGAAATTACCAGTCCGCTTTGAGAAAGCTGCCGCTCAAGTACAAATCTACTTGAGGAGCAGAAAACGACCGCTTGCGCTGTGAAAGATGCGGTTTTTACTGACTGCACAGTGCGGACAAGCATCCGGCACTGTGCAATCAGTGCAAACAGCAGTTCACGTAGCTATGCGTAGCTCTCTTAGTGTGAAGTGCACTTCGCATAGCTACGTGTAGCACTACTACGCAAACTATGCCCAGGGTTACGGGAAGCCCATAATGTCCAGGTGCCTGCCAGCCTGCATAGAGCCAATTACACCTGTTACCTCTATAATACTAAATGGCTCATCAAGATAATGCCTTTAGACCTCCTCTGGCCACAATAATTGGATCAAATCTAAATAATCGATGAACTCCGCTGGGGAAGCACTCTGCGATGCACCATAAAGTGCAGAAAAGAAGGCCATCACTGCTTCCAGGACCTCTGCAGTGCTTATGTGCACACCCGCATTGTCAGTGTGTAATCCTGTAATATAATAACTGCCCTAAGGTTTCCTGAGCATCTGCACCAGCGACCTACCCAACCTATTACCTTCGCCAAAGCGGTGCGCACATGCTTCCTTGCTTAAATAATGTAGATCCCACTGCACGCCTCCTCATATGCCACCAGCTTGACCCTAATATCAGCAAGGCACTGCGGATCATGCTCTATAAAGAAATGTGCCTCTAATTCCACTCTAAATGCAATAGGTCAGCGTTGAGTGCCCAACAAACACCAGCTTGTTTTGCATTACAATCCCCTCTTATAACCACCTTAAAAGCTTCCACAAGATAGATTTAGAGACCTCATTTTCATTATGCTTGAAATACTCCAATATGGGCTTCTGAATATCTTCTCGAAACACCTGATCACGAAATGTGCCTACAGGGAGCAGCCAGATAAAAGCAAGAGAAAGGGTGTCCGAAAGACACTACGTCATTATGATTGTAGCATGGTTCGACAGTGTGTAGGGCAAATAAGATGCTTGTGACATCCACGACCCCATATCCAATGATATAAGCCAGAAGTCTAATCGCAACCATGTTGCATGTGCATTATTAATACAGGTGCCCTCTCTGTTGGTCGCATTGCTGGCGTGCCATATAGCCAGCAGGCTAAAGTCCTGTATGAACATATTCACCTGGGCCGCGTGTGTGCAGATGATGCCGCCTAGCGTCGCTATTTCTATCCATGTTCGTGTCAAGGACAACATTAAAATCACCCCATCACAAAATTGCACCAGGTCCCAGTGCCTCTGCCTGCCACCCCACTTCAGCAAACAATTGTGAGTCATCAATGTTGGGCCCATGGATAGAAATGATCCTAACCAGATGGCCCATTATATCTCCTACTAGCAACACATATCTACTCTCCTTATCCAGCTTAGCCTCACTCATCTGCCACTGCAGCCTCCGCGCACTGAGAATTGCCACCCCACGTCTATACTTGGAAAATGTAACTACATAGTGTTTGCCTAGCCAACTCGAGCGCAGTCAGGAAGCAGACCTCTCCATAAGGTGGAGCACTTGTAACAGACATATATCTATGGAGTGCCTCTGTAGGAAAGGATAGACCTGACATGCCTTCCAGTGGTAGTTAAGACCGCATATATTCCATGTTAACAACTTGGTGTGCATGAGAAAGCCTCAAATTAGTATAGTAATAAAATGCACTAATCTCCAATTCATATATAATATATTTTAACATGTGCATTATGATGTTTACCACAATGGGCCTATGCAAATGTTGACGGTCAATGCAGAGCAATTCTCTGTATCAAACCTTCTGTATCAAACGTTGACGGTCAATGCAGAGCAATTCTCTGTATCAAACCTCCGACCGCCGGGTTCGCGATCAAGGAAAGGCAGCTGCCAAAGGGCGTACAGAGGAGCTGCACCGTCATGCATCTTACAAGTTGCCTGTTCCACCACCGAACAGCAGCGGTCCATCCGCCTGCTTCAAGGCGGCGGTGATGAAGGATTTGGGGTGAGTACTCACCCCTTTCTTCTTCTTCCAGGCAGATTCCAATGCGGATCACTTTCTCCAGGTCCCCCCTTCACAGCAGGATTTTCACCCTGAGAATGATGACGGAGTGAGCGGCGATCTACAGATGAGACCATTTTCTATCATATACCCATTGCCAGGACAGCCCACATATGGGCCAAACCCAAGTAATGGGTATATGGTATTGTTCCACATATATCATGCATAGGTGTGCATCTGACACCTATGCAGTTGAAATTCACACACAGGCATTGATATATTCGCTAATAGTACTAGGAGTTATTTACTTTGAAATAATGGAGATTGTTGTGCAATGTTAGCAGGCATCGCTTACATGATTACGGTAACTGAGCGTGTGGTTTGATTAAAAAAAAGTTGTGTTAACTCCTCTGCATGGGAAGCTGGATGTTTCCATCTGGCTGTCGATTTCGACCTTGAAAGCAGAGTCAACCAAATGAGTCATATAAGAGCGCTATTGTCTCAAAAAGAGGTCACTCTTATATCTGGTACAGAAACATTTGTCCTTCATGTAGCAAACACCCGCACAGAAGTGCATGATTTACTAAATACAGACGTGCTCTTGAATTTTGCGGAGTTAATTTGGGGTATCTTTAATGTGTCCTTGACTACGGGGTTACCTTACTTTTTTAAAGTTAGAAGCAGTGGCCTTGTGACTTCTGTAGAAAGTATATTTGGTGTCTTTTTGGTATTATTTAATTCGATTTTTTCCAGCATCTGTGGTGGATTGCGCTTAATACTCGCATTAGTTGCCGGTGTGCTTTTATTAATTTGTTTACATAAATATGGATGCACAACCTGCAACAGACGATAATATGTCCCTGCTGTTGCTGCTTTGCAACCAAATGATTAGTTATTACGGAGTGCTGCCTTTGGCTACATTGAGTGCAGTTTATGGATTATCGTTTCGATTTTCCTTTTTCACATGCGTTCAACCTGTGTTCCATTGCCTGAGCTGTGATTTTGACTGGGCCCTGGATTTGTGTCTCTGCAGTACGGTGTCTCCCAACGCCGATTATGACCAGCTGATGAGCCTCTTACTGGTTCATGACGTGCTCTGTTCTGGCGGCGGGAATATGGCCTTAGCAGCGACACATGGAATAATGGGACGTTGGAATGTTTTTGCAGCGGCGCTTGAGTTCTTGGCATGCAGTTACATTGAAGATGACCCGAGTTTTCCTCCGATGGTGATAGAGGCTCCGGTCGTTGAGGCACATGTATGTTCATTCCCACTATTGAATTGGATGGCTGAAATGTTTTCAGATGAGAACAATGAATTCCTGTTGGAGGCTGTTGCTACATACTGTGCGTACACGCGGTTGGATTAAGACTCTTTGATTTTTCTACGTATTCTTTATTATTTAGTTACTGCTTTCTATCAAAGAGCAAATAACCTTTTATCTGGAAATGTGAACTTGACTCTGCTTTTTAGGCTTGGACTCTGCGTTCCTAATTCGCCCACGTCTATATCACGTGCTTTGATCAAGAAAGGGTGCTGTGGGGCTGAGCGTTGCACTCACATCCTGTTAAGTTAGCATGGGTTTATTAGAAGCTTACGCGCTATTTTTGCTTTCCTGCTCTGCTTTGCACACAACACATACTTGTGATATTGTTTAGAGAAGGCTGAGTATTTTGCTTTATATGAGAATAATTTGGTATGCTAGATTTGTAAACTGCCTCGCTAGTTTTGTGTGTATAGTGAGAGCATGGAGCATCAAGGTTATCTTGAATACTGTGTCTGTTATTCAGAACGATCCTCGCACATTTGAGCCATAATACATATGGAGCTGTGGCCACCTCTGATACTTGCGCGTTTCATAATCCATTGTGGAGGCAAAGTTACACACAGTTGACAGTTTGTGGAGCACTGAATGTGATCCACTACTGCTGAGTACCAGAGGTATGGGTCTGCCCATGTAATCCTATGAGACTTTCTGTAGCTATAAGCTAATCTGCTAGGTAGGGAGGGGGAAATGGAGGTATATTTTAAATTTGTTTACCTTTAGCATTATAGGATGGTTTTTCCGTTTGTATTTCATAGAATAGTAACAATGCTGACAACCTTGTTTCTGATAATATGTTTGGTTGTATTTTCTAAGGTACTGTGCATGAGTTATGGCGTTAGAAATAAACATTTCAAAGTTGCATGTGTCTTTATTTACATCTTGTTTTTGACTGGTGTAAGAGTATATTGAAAGAGTGTTTTTGTTATCCACTTTACTTCATGTAATCTAAGTCGCATGTTCTGGGTTGACTAGTCATTGGTGTTTTTGCTCTAGGGCGAAGAACCAATGATTCACTGATTGCTAGTTTGGTAGGGGGTTTGTGTAGTAAGGTGGGTTTTGGTACAACATAATTCACTGAGGTCCTAAGTCTTTATGCACAGTTCTGTGTATTAACAGAATTCCTGGAACAGTAGTTACAACAAAAAGGCTCGATAAAGGGCTTGCACTTTGAATATGAATATAAAATAGAGGAATAGTTGATAATCACACCTAAGGAATGCAGCAATTAGATGTGTGTATGATGTGTAGATTGAGTGGAAGTTGAAAAATGTGAAAAATAAGGAAGGTTGGAGATACGCAAACTACCCACTGCATTGTCAGTGAAGTGGATCTTTGGATTTCAAGGTCATTACACAGATAGGGTGTTGGATTCCACAGTGTGAGCAAGAGAAACTAGTACAACAACTAAGGAAGAAAGCTAGTGCATAAAGTACACACAGTTGGGCAGATTTACAAGGTTGTGGGACAAATGATGCAAAAGTGGCGCAAGGGGCTTATAAACCTGCCGCAGTGTGTGGTAGAAAAGACTCAAGAAAGGACAGAAGTGTGCAAATTACCCACTGCTATTCACGGGTAGTAGTTACCAAGAAGGCTGAATAAAGGGCCTGCGCTTTGAATTTGAATTAAAGAAGAATGATTGATAAGCTTAGGCTAGAATGGTAGCAAGTAGGTGTGTGTATTTGTGGTTGTTGTGTTGATCGAGTGGAAGATGACTAAGGTGAAAAATTAGAGAGGTTGCAGAGATGCAAACTTTCCATTTCTTTGTAAAGGAAGTGGGTGTTTAGTTTTCCAGTGCATATATATATTCACTGAAAAACCATAGGTTTCTGGCACGTTATAGTTAGGAAGTAGCATTTAAAAAACCTTAGAAATTCACTGAAAAAACCATAGGTTTCAGCCACGTTATAGTTAGGAATTAGCATTCAAAAAACCTTAGAAATTCACTGAAAAAACCATAGGTTTCACCCATGTTATAGTTAGCTGGACATTTCTCTCATACAAAACCATTGAAATTCCCCCGTAATAGTTAGTTCAGCTAACTATAACTTACGCGCCCGCAATGCACTGCAGATGATGTCACATATTACATCACTCATGACATAGTCAGTGACATTACTCATCACATCACTGATGACATCTCAAATGACATCTCAAAGACAAATGACAACGAATCCTTAGTCAGAAAACCCAAGCATCAAATTGAAAAAGGTCCTTGAGTTATGCAAGAAATGCCCTTTTAGCATCAACTCACATTGGTGGATGCATTTGCCTCATCTAGGCTGAACTGTGGCAGCAGTCTATAATGGCCCTTCAAAGTTTACAATACCCAGATTGCAGCTGCTTGAAATCTGCTGCACTTGGACAATGTAGTAATGCTAATCCAGCACTCAGAAGTGGCTTTCAAAGAAATAGAGCACACATATTCAGGTTATATGCATTCTTGCAAGTGGAACCTGGCTTTTAAATTGGTCCAGATCCTTCGATCCATGTGACAACTGAAATCTAATTATCGCCATTTGCTTCATTTATGTGGCAATGAAGATTGCGCTTTCACACGCTTAGCAACAACACTGATGAGTGCATTTAAAGTTAACCTATGTGAGAAACAAAGGGCCAAGCCAATATGAAATTCTTTGCAGTGTCGTAAAAACACACTTCCCGATCATGAAATGTCACTGCATCAAATTGCAAATAATTGCTACCGTTTGACAACTTATCCATAAATACTGACTATGACTTTTAAGGTTTTATGTTGCTTTTCAATATTCAAGAAAAAGAGGTCCGCTGCACACCAAAATGTCTTCGTTATCGTAATAACGTAGGTCCAAAAAGTTCAAAAAGTTAGGGTGCTCAAGGTGATCGCCTTCTGTCCAAATAGGCGCTATGGTATAAACAACAAGAAAAATCTTACAGGTGTAACATGGAACTCTTGAGCACTCCTATGTGCAGAAACATTTTGCAGACTATTATACAAGGGTAGTGATACAATCCAAATGATTCTGAATATTCCAAGTGTTATTTCAGCACAACATGTAATATCCTTTAGACATAATTTTGTTCCTCATGTTCCTTCGTATCCCAGGTTCACTTTCCTTGTGATTTCTTTCTTTATAACTCACCATCATACGGTTCCTCCTCGGGCAGTTACACCGATAACCCTTCCCATGATCTCCTATTAAGCACCATCACCCTCGGTATTTTTAGCTCACGTTAACAGCTCCAACCTTGGACCCTGTATTATGCTAAAATTGCATTTTACGTTTATATTTCTTCGGAGATTCATGGACCCCCTGAAGAAGAGCCTTGCGCTCGAAATGCATCGGGGCTAACACAAAATTATGTCTAAAGGATATAACATGTTGTGCTGAAGTAACACTTGGAATATTCAGAATCATTTCGATTGTATCATGATGATATTATTTTTGTTTCTAAATTTCCGGACTACAAAGTGAATAAAACTTTGTGTGTACTCACTACCCTTGTATAATAGTCTGCAAAAATTTTCTGCACATAGGAGTGCTCAAGAGTTCCATCTTACACCTGTAAGATTTTTCTTGTTGCTTTTCAATATTCACCTTTTCACCCCTATCAACTATTTATTTTTACCCAGTATCTCTGAAATAGAAAAGGTGAACGTCTCTGTTCATATCTTGAAAGATAAAGGCAATAGCCTGTAGATACAAAGGTCTTGACATCCGTGTCGCATCCACTGATTGACAGCGGGTGATGAACGCAGGTATACTGCCAAACACATAGTGGCTATGCAAACCGTTTCCACCCCATTAGTCAACCGAACATCTAATAAGTCAGAATCGAGCCATGACGCTCCTCCGCACCACGTCACAGTTAGGCTACACTGGCAGTGGTTCCCAAACAGTGCGCCGCAAGTGCAAGTGTGACTGTGAGGCAGAAAGCGCTTTGATATTCATTTGAATGAGAGGTCGCCGTTGTGTTCTTGAATTTCAAGAGCACAAAAACATGTAAGGGAATGGCAGGATTACGAGGTTGGGGTCAAGCTTAGTGTGCATTGCAAGGCTTAGAGGCAGAAGGCTGACTACGCCAGGCCGCAGGGATCAGGTTTTAGATGGGTGCAGGGGCCTGTCTTCAGGCTCCAGAGTGACCAGGGGCCTGGCTGCTGGTTCCACAGTGCCCAGGGGCCAGGCTGGGCGCGCCGACCTGCAGGAGTTAGAAGCCTGCAGGGGTCACGCTGAAGTGCTACAGCCTGACGGAATTTGATGGCACAGGGGTCAGGCCAGGCGATCCAAGCTGCAGGAGTTATATTTATATTTGTCAGAAACATGGATTCCAGAAGCTTCGAGCAGTCCTGGTCTGTGTACAGAGTCTTTTCACGGTGGGAGGGAGTAGGGGGGCAGCACCCGGCAGTCAATCAACCATGATGGGGATTCTAGAAACAAACGCCCGTTACTGGAATTGTAAAAGGTCGCCTCTCCAGGGACTATTCATGGATTCATCCGAGAATGATATTTAAGTTCTAAAAGGCCACACTGCGGTGTTGGGCATGTGGTCTTTGAGCTTGTAGAAAGCTGTCGTGGGCACTAGCTCAAGCACAGAAAACGGTTCTGATACCTTGGGTTGGCAGTTAAAGAGCACCTACAGTTGGGGTCAGAGAGCAGTTGGTCCCTCAGAACTCTGGACCCTGGTGCAACTGCCCGGCTGCACTATTAAACGTTATGCCCCTGCCGTGGCATCTGAAGGGCAGGAGAAAGGACACATTGCCTCAGCTCCTCGAAATAAAGCCAGGAAAACAGAGAACATGGAAGGTGAATTAACTCAATAAACAAAAGTCAGAAATGAGAACTGATGTACACATTCAACATTGATCTGCGACATGGTGATAGTGGTAGCACATTATAAAGCGCGGGGCTGGGGTTACCACGGACACCAGAGGCCTCTTCGTACGAATGGAAGGGTTTAATCAGTGTTTTAAGAGGGATCCAGAGGGGGCTGTGGGTGTGGGGGGAGTCTCTTAAAGGGGCGTGGTAAAAAAATGATGGAAGCCACGGCCAACTGCCGATTGGGTCAAGGGCGCCACAGGTCAAAAAAGTTTGGGAACGACTGATATAGAGCCATAATCACCACGTCGTGCACAAAAGTGCGCAAAAACACCAGCTGCGCGGGACACCTACCTGGACTGCTGTCACTGTGGCTGGGAGTACCTGGGACTACATACCCAGGAGTCTTTGTTGTTTTGTGCTCAGGAGGAGGGCCATCATCACCGCATCGCACACAAAAGTGCGCAAGAACACCCGTGGCGCGTGACACGTGCAGGCCTGTCCGAGCCCGTCAGAGCCCAGGGAAGGATGGGCTGGGCCACCTCCCTTTGTTTTTGCTCGAGGACAAACTGCACCTGTGAAGGATCTCGTCAACGAGTGCATATTCAGGTACTGACACCCTGTTTTTCCCTTGTCCCTTTGTGCCTTTTTTTTTATTCTGGCAAGGTAAGACAAAGCTCCATCAAGGGGGAAGTGTTACTGCCATCCTCACCAATTGTTGTTATAGTCCCAGTGACACTCGCTTGCTTTAGCAGGATGGGCAAACTGGAAACCAAGGGAAGCCCGAATGATGCGCCAAACATGCTAAATGGCCTGCAGCGAGTGCTGCAGCTAACTGCGATGGGGAGGACATAGACACTTTAATAGAAGAAGTCGAAAACATGCTAAGCGGTCAAAGGAAGTCACAGAAAATGGGTCAGAAAATGGGTGATATCTTTAACCCAAAAAATAAGACGAAAAAGTCACCACTTAAACTTCCAGCTCCCTGTGGAGACGCTTTATGCCCTATGCATTCGAGTGTCCTAAGTAACAGGGAGCAGCAGGATCCTTTTCCAACACATACTTTTCCTGGAAATGGTAATTCATTCGCTGACGTTGAGGGAGCAGTTGACTTGGACATTGAATGTACAAACCGTTTTGACCCTCTTGCTACCTGTAAGGAAGCGCCTGTCAAAAGGACTACTACTGAGATTATATCTGCTCCCATGGCCCGTGTGGCTAAGTGTAGGAGCATAAAGGGGAACAGACCTGGAAAAGTGGACAATAGCACTCTTCACAGTGAACTGATTGAATTTAAAATAACAGTCAAGGAATTAACTCTACAGGTACTTTCATTGAGAGAAACTGCAGGGTCTCTCACAGACCAGCTTAGTAGGGCATGCCTAAGTATCGGGCAGATACGGGAGAGGGATTCAGTACCCTAGGGATCTCCACACATACAATCATTTTTTCACCCCAGAATAAACCTAAAACTCATCGCCAACACTATCAGCACTTTAAAAAACCAATGCCCTCTTTTTCCAACTTAGGGAAGCCATCGGAGAAGTTTACCTTACACCGTAATCCACACACTGACTGGGCGCTCCAGGGTAGACTCCATGAACACTGTGATGTGTTAGGGAAAATATACCCAGAGCCAGTATTTACTTCTGCAACTGCTCCACCAGGGGTATTTGTTCCAAACCCACTTCTGGGAAGACTGCGCTCTGCTGATGAAAAGGGTAAAGCTTGGAGGGGGCAAACAAAGGCAGCCCCTGGGAATCACTAAGAGGGCCGAGCAACAGAGTGTATATGATAAACGTTCCCAAATTGGGTTGTGCCCTCAAAGAATCAAATTAAGCACTGATTAATAAAGTTACTCCATGGATAAGGCAGGTGAGGCAATGCCGTTCCATTATAAGGTCCGACATAATAGCTGCTATGCGCTGTACTATAGACAAAGAAGTCGACTACATTATATTGGATTTGGTTAGTAGGGAATTAGTGGATGGTCTAGTCAATCTGGACTTGGGCACCTTACCTCCTAATGGTTCATATCTTCAATTCAAACTGTCTTTACCAAGCAAGAACCTGGTACCTAATCCAAAGTATGTGAGATTAATTGTTAATCCCACCTCTAAAAACTCCAGGGGTCACTCCCATTCAGTGGTCAAGCACACCTGACATGCCCAGGGACTTTCTCCCCCTTACGCTAGGACATACACTTCAAAGGAAGGAAGGGCATACTTATATTCCATCACAGACAGATCAGCCACTCGAGGATCGAATGAATAGTGTTATAGTGAAGCAGTCCTTATCTCCAATGACCAGGCTACAATCCTCCCTTATATGTCTGCCCCACCCCCCAAGAGGAGAGGCAATCCACGCTAATTCCTGATCTTACGAGTAAACTGAGACTTTTGTCCTGGAACCTAGCAGGTATCGGGTCTAAAATCATCAGTGACAAGTGGGGGAAATGTGTGGATAATTATGACATATGTCTATTCCAAAAGACGAGGGCTACTGAACAAATATTTAGAGTGGGTTTAACCAATTATAGTGTGGAAGCTGTACCTTCAAAGAAGGGCTGCCCTGCAGGTGGTCTCATTATCTAGCTTAAAATAGATCTGGGGGTTTGCCTCAAAAAGCATGACATTGACTCAACTAATATTCTGGCTTTGAACAATGAAGGTACTACTATTTGAACATCAAAGGTACCACTACAAACAACTCAGTGCTCCTGGTTAATATCTACAACAGATTCCCCTCCCAACACCACGAATCTCCCACAATTCTTGAATTAGATGAGTTCCTTGAAAGGGAAGGGTCATTACAAAATACAGTTATCGCAGGGGCTTCAATACAACCTTCGAGCCCCTGGAGGTAATCAAAAATGTAACCAGCGGCGAGATTGCTGCATTAGGCATCCCATGTCTGAGTCAGGAAAAGCTAGCCAAAAACGTGAGGGTAGCATTTCAAGTTGCCTATCTTACACTGAAATTCGGGCTGAGGGCCCTGAACTGGTGTTCCACCTCTGGCTTAAAGCTTGGACATACATTCAAAAGAGCCAACTGCAAAACTAGGATTGATTATTTTCTGCTCAATGTACTCCTTTGGCACAAGCTGGTTGATACGTGGGTAACTGAAGGATTCGACAGTGACCACAATGCCCTAACCTTAGAATTAACAGATGCGTTTAACACATACAGACCTCCATCAATTACCACCCTACCCACTCCAACTGTCCTTAGTAACAACAGAAGGAGGGTTAGGTGACCTAATATTGTTAATATTGCTGACACTCTGGCACAAATCTATCACTTAGTGGTCCATTCTCTAATCAGTATGAGCAGCAGGGAATTTGTGAAGCAACTTCTTGTGGTCATATTTAGAATCCTACTCAGTAACATCAAAACGCTTTTTTACAAGGGAACCAGAGGTAAAATAATGGCCAGAAGTAAGAACACCTGGTTTGATGAGTTGTGTAAGCTAACTCGACAAACTTTGATGGAAGCTGTCAAGGTTGGCTTAAGAACCACGGTAGCCACATAAAGGAAGGCATATAAAAATGCTCAGACAGAGGCTAAAGGAATTGGCATGAAGGTCATTGGAGAGAGTTTCTAGTTTCAGCACAGGCCAAAAATAGATAATAATTTTGACACCTGATATCAAAAGGGTCAAAAGATATTGTTGCAGAGGAGTGCTTAGCACATAACATTACTGAACATTTTACTACTTTAGCCCCATTTGTGACTAGCACCCACATAAAAAGGATGGATTTTGATGAAATAGCGCAGTTAACTAAGAATCAGGCAGATACAAAAGGGTACACAGCAGAGGAGGCTGAGAACATTTACACCCTTATAAAGGAAACCAGAGATCTAAAAACTAAGCCAGGTACCACAGCACAACTAATAAAACAACTACAATACACGTTACGCAAAGAGATTAATCAGAGGCTTCATGCCACAACTCTGATTCAGTACCATAGCGTTAAGCGCATCCCTAGGGGACTGCGCATCTCATTACGACCAATGTTGTTTAAATTTAATAAACCGTTTCTCGCAAGATGGTTTGCGATATTGAATAAATGTTCACTCGATCTAGTACTTCTTATAGTTGAAGAATTATCCAATGTTTTGAAGGAACTAGAGGTGGAGATTGAGGACATGAAGACTGAATTGTCTACACGGATGTCTGCTGAGGATATGGATAAGACTTTGAAAGAAATTAATGATAAATTAGATGAGCACACAAAGGAAGTTCATGAAAGAAAACTGCGAAGATTTAAGCGTGACACCCTGGACTATAAGTTGGATGAGGTGTATAGTTGGGCTGACAAATATGCACAGAGAAGGGTCTTTAGAAAGCCAACTGAAAATACTTCAGAAGAAAGTTTGGCCACTGAACAAGACATTTTACCCACACGTCCTGCAGTAGAAACATCAGGGGCAGGAGCATGTGCAGAAGACATATCCAATAATCAAAGTAGGCAGCCTTTTTTAGAAGGGGGCCACAGTTCCAACCATCCACCGGACGAACAGACACAACACACACAAAGCAAACTAAACGAACAAGGAGGGGACAAGGCAAAAAAACCAGATACAGTACGACGCAATCCAAAGAGGAATTGATCATGAACATTTCAGACACTGCCTTAACTCCCACGCAAATAGCAGTATTGAACAAGGGCATGTCTTTTGTGCCCACATATCAAAGTAATGATCTTGAGACTGAAGTCTCGTTTTTTAAATTTATGAGGAAATTGAGACTCAGATGGTTCTTCAGTCAAATAACCACAGATAATCCTGAACATGCAGTAGACACTACAGGGATGAAAACATTTAAACCAAAAAGTACATTCATGTCACCAATGACACATAAAGCTCTAGATTTGTTTGAAACTTTGGTAAAAAAAGATCTTGTAGAATTTAACTATCATCGGAAAACAAAAAGAAATTTGACTAGACAAGAAACTTTGGCACTGAACGAACTTGCAACAAATGAGACGCTCACCATAGTTTCTGCAGACAAAGGCGGAGCACTAGTGGTGCTCAATTCTGCCTATTACCATCAAAAGGTAGATCAACATGTGAAGGACACCAACACCTACATCCAGTTAGAGTTAGACCCCACAACGGAATTCCAAATGATTTTATCTGAGATTTTGAAAAGAGGCATAGAGCTAGGCAGGATTGACGAACAAACCAAAAGATTCTTAACCACAGAGTATCCCAACAGGCCGCATATTTATATGCTGCCTAAAATGCACAAAGATCCTGTTGACCCACCATTCCGACCGATCGTGGCGGGTTGTGGGTCATTGCATGAACCTTTGGGAAAATATTTAGATCACTACATGCAACCTATGGTGCAACAATGGTCAACTTTCGTGCAAGATACCACTGATTGTTTGCGCAAACTGAAGAATGTGCCTATTTGTGAAAATGAGGAAATATGGTTGTGCACGGTTGACGTTTCAGCCCTGTACACCTCAATCCCGCACACAGAAGGTTTAGAAGCAGCAGAGTGGATGCTTTTACGTCATGAATACGAGGAGAGTCAAAATATCTTTCTTCTTGAATTACTGCAATTTTGTTTGTACCATGGATATTTCCAGTGGCAGGATACTTTTTTTCTACAAAAGACAGGGACCTCTATGGGGTTTACCGGGGCACCGACCTATGCCAATATGTTCATGTCCAAGTTTGAAGATGAGCATATACTTAAACAGGATAAGTGGAAAGAACATCTGGCACTATACCTAAGGTATATTGACGACATATTAATAGTGTGGAAAGGCTCAGAATTTGACTTAAGAACACAACTTCAAGAGTTAAACAGTTGTCATGCATGCATCAAGTTTACATACACTATCAACACAGAGCAGATTAATTATCTCGACATCATGATTACAAGAAAAGGGAATACACTCGAAACAAGTGTGTACAAGAAGGCAACAGACAGGAACAACGCCTTACACTTTGAGAGTTTTCACGCACAATCTTTAAAGAGACACCTTCCATTGTCACAATTCATTAGGGCTAAAAGAATCTGCTCAGATGAGGACCAAGGCATGGAAACAATAAAGAGAATGCGTACAGAATATTCAGTAAGGGGGTACCCTGATACAGTCCTAGACCAGGCCGAAAATAAAGTTAGAACAATGTCTAGATCCACCATGTTAGAGAAGAGAGAAAGGAGTAAGAGCAGGAGAGAAGTCTATGTATTGAAATTTTCCACAGCCTCAGAGGCAATAAAGAAATGTATCTTGAAAAGATGGGAAATCATTGAGCAAGAACCTGATTTTAGACAGATATTTCCTGATAAACCCTTGTTCGCGCACTCTAGATCAAGGAACATTAAAGAAATTTTGAAAGGTGGTAAACTGAGAAAAACGGATCTAGGTCAGAGAGGCATGATGAAGTGCCAAAATTGTGGTCATTGTGGGAACGTACTGGTAGGGAATACTTTTGCGCATCCACATACAGGCAAGAAGATCACCTTGAGGCATACATCAGACTGTAATTCTAGTGGTTTAATCTATGCGATTAAGTGTCCATGTGGACTTGTTTATGTTGGACGCACTGCAAGGAAGGTGAAGGTTCGGATGACCGAACATAAGAGCATGATACGCACTAAGAACTTGAAATCATGTTTGGCAACACACTGGCATGAGAGGGGCCACACCATACCACAATTGAAATTTACTGTGCTAGAGAGAATGGTGGTCAAACCACATGTTGACACAATGAAACTGTTGGCTCAAAGAGAGACATATTGGATCAAGTCCCTTAGGACGTTGACACCCTATGGGCTAAATGATAAGATCGAAATGATACATTTCTTGTAACGTGGCATTACAACAAAAGTGCTGTTTTTATTAATTTAACTGTTTTGTGTAACTTAGCGATTTTTCATGTAATGGCAGGTACCTGTTTATAATTTAAATTTTGCTTATATATATTTTGTTTTGTACATGCTCAATAAATCTCACCAACTACACTTGGTCACGTATGCAATAGGTATGATTATCGATATATTTTTTTAGGTAGGCATTACTTTAGATAGAGTAGCGCTAGTGTTAGTTTATTGTAAGCGCCATCTTGGAACAGGACGGGGCGTTGAGGAGTCCGTTTTCTATGTTTTATTTAGTATGATGTCAGACGCCGAAAACCGGCGTCTCGAACTCGGCTCAGTTCGAACATGGAGAGCTAGACGGGTGAACCTGAGAGGCACGCATAATCTTTGAAGAGAGAGGTGAGATGTTACGGAGGTTTCACCTGAGCATAAGGGGGTTGAAACTTAATGCGATACTTAGGAGGTTTCCTGTGTTTACATTTCAGCGTAAAAGCACCGGTAAAGAAGGGAAAGAGCTGTAATGATTTAGACGCGTGTTTAAAAAGACCGTTTAAAAAGACCGAGTAAGTATCGGATGCTTTGGTTTAGGACGAGATACTATAAAAGACTAGAGGAAACATAGAAAGGATAAAGGTTTTCTTTGGTGTTGTTGCTTTGTAGAAGAAGAGGAGGTTGGCACTTCATTTTCGTGTGGTTATAAGTGAAGGTAAGAGTGCACGTTTGTGGCTCTTTGTAAATTTGGAGTTATTAGGCATCACACATGGTTTTAGTTGGTAATTTGTACGTGCATGCAATGATGAGCATGTGGTGGCAGTATTGGGATCAACAGGTGGCAGGTGAACTTTGTTGAGCATGATTTTTTACTGTACAAATATACGCAGTTTCACTATTTAAGATCTTCTGGTTTCTATTCACAACAAATGGTTGTATGAATATTGAACATGTTTTCTTTTACACAATTGTGATAGATGTTTATGTTATTTATAGCGCATTCCCCTGACGAAGGTGCATACCGAAATGCATTGGGACATGGCTTCATGAGTTGTCTGAGGAATTTATATTTGCCTTTGATGGATAAAGAAGAATAAATCTATTTTGAAGAAAGAAAACATAAAGCATTGTTTGAAGAAAATATATTTTGGTGTTATTTATGTTATTTATGTTTTCAGCTTAATGTGTATAAATGTTGATACAATTTTTCGAACAAGGATATTTTCACCAGTTGTTTTTTGATGTAATATTGTTGAAAAATGAGTAGACAAAACAAAGGTTAAAACTCAACACGTAATTGTGTGTATGTGAACAGTGCACCCCATATCACAGGTTTCTGTGAATTTATTGCAGAACAAAACTACCACATACTGCCACAGACCTGGGAAGAACACTTTGGTCATTTGTATGCAGGATCTAAGGATGTTAATTGAGGTATAACTGATTATCCTGCATTAGACCTTGACATAGACCCACTTATTCTTACCCTAGAAGACACTCAGGAAGCTATTACTACTCTGCACTGGGTCTAGATAAAATTCCGGGGGACAGGGCCGGACTGAGAACCAAAACTGGCCCTGGCAAAGTCCTCGGCCAGACCCCTGGGGGTGCGACCGAGCTTTGTCAGGCCGGTTTTCGGCAGATTTTATTAAAAACGGCCCTGTAACAAAAACAGCCCCCTGGGCCCAAAACCGGCCCCCACACTTGCGGCGCACCGGGGGATTGCCCGGTGCCCGCACAGCCAGTCCGGGCCTGCCGGGGGACCTTTTTCTCTCTGAACCCATTATTTGGAGTGTGATACTAAACTATACTTTTAATGTTATTTTGAAAAGGGCAGACATTCCTAACTCTTGGCTGGGTGCAGAGGTAGTGCCCATTTTAAAAAATTTGACAAAACCAAACTGGCATACTATAGGCCCACCAGCCTCATTGACATTTCACAAAAAATATTTTGCCAGTTATTGCTGAACAGACTCCTTCATTGGATGAGGAATAGGAATATATTGTCACTCCTGCAGGCAGGATTTAGAGGTAGCACTAGTTCCACTGATCAGCTCTTCTGATTCCTATTGATACTATGGAAATATGTGACAGTCAGTAAGGATCACTACGAGCCGCATTCTATCTTGTCCCCCGTGAGAAACTGTCAGCAGCCCTAAACAAGATGGGGATCCCAAGGAATTTGCTTCAAACCATCCTTACATGTAATGGGGTGACCCTGTAACCCTCAGAACCTGGGTGGGTAATAGAATTAATAATAATGGTTCTGTCGGACCGAAATACACACAGATATAGTATTTCCTAATGCGTTACTTGAAGCATCTGCCCCTATACATGTACAAGGATAGTGGTATCTATACCAATATGAACAAAGCACACTGACCACAAAGGAAAATAAAGTTTTATTCATATATTTTCATCATATCTGAATCATATAAAAACATAAGTCTTGCCGTCCAAACAAACAAAAAACATATATACCACATACATTTTGTGTAGAACTGTTATACATTAAAAACAACATACATAGATGTCAATTCACACGTTTTTTTCAGAGTCAACATTAATTGCAATAAACCAGTAGGTACATCAATTAATTCTTGGTTCCTATTGCAATAGGGTGACCGGCAACAAAGGAGACAGATGCTGTCAACCCTGTTTCTAAATCAAAGAAACCATACCTATTTCACCTTTATATGCTGGTAGATTAATCATCACAAAGATCAAAGGACTACCACGGTAGCTGAGTCGGCTGACCAGCACCTCTAAGTCTTATAGGACCAGGTATCCGAGAGGAGCCAAGGTTCAAATAAGGCTGTCCCGCCACTGCACAGTCCTGATGAACACCCGCCCTTGATGCGGACAACCAGCGCATCGCCCCCCCAGGGTCGAAACGTCGACACATTCCTTCTTTCCATTACTCAACTATACAAAAACCCACTAGGAACCAAGAATTAATTGATGTACCTATTGGTTTATT
This sequence comes from Lissotriton vulgaris, assembly GCF_964263255.1. NCBI lineage: Eukaryota > Metazoa > Chordata > Amphibia > Caudata > Salamandridae > Lissotriton > Lissotriton vulgaris. The sequence goes on from NC_141687.1 coordinate 1,123,517,111, forward strand.
GCAATTATAGTTGACTCTGAAAAAAACGTGTGAATTGACATCTATGTATGTTGTTTTTAATGTTTAACAGTTCTACACAAAATGTATGTGGTATATATGTTTTTTGTTTGTTTGGACAGCAAGACTAATGTTTTTATATGATTCAGATATGATGAAAATATATGACTAAAACTTTATTTTCCTTTGTGGTCAGTGTGCTTTGTTCATATTGGTATAGATACCACTATCCTTGTACCCGTATAGGGGCGGATGCTCCAAGTAACGCATTAGAAAACACTATATCAGTGTGTATTTCGGTCCGACAGAACCATTATTATTAATTCTCAAACCATCCTTAGGCTCCACGAGGATAATTATGCCCACGTTAGGTGTGATTGAGAGGGTGAATTGACCTACTGTGTCAGGGTGAACAGAGGAGTAAGGCAGGGATGTGTCTTTGTGCCTACTCTCTTCACCCTCTATGTCAACGGTCTGACTGAATGCTTAATGGACTGTAAGGGAGACCCCCCAAACTTGCAGGACAAATAGTGCTAAAAGAACTATTGATGAACAGAATTTAGAACAATGTCATAAATGCACCCCAGTACAGAGATTTTTGCCTAAATCCATCTTTTTTCTGCTCACCATGCCATTCCAGTTTTGACCCAGCCATATGCAAATCAGTCTGGACCCTGCGCCCAATGGGAACAGTCCTGCCTGAACTGACAGACCAGGTCCTCCCAGGCCTGGAAACAAGCATCCTAGGACCGGTTTCGGGTTTTCACCCCTCTTCAGCCTGGATAACTTGATTCCAGTGGCATGGAGAGCACGGGACTCACGACTGAGCATACCCGTCCCACTCGGGTGAGAAATGGAAAAAGAACTATTCATGGACAGAATGCAAAAAAATGTCATGCATTCAGCCCAGTACAGAGATCTGGGCCTAAATCCATTGTTCTTTTGCTCACCATGCCATTCCAGTTTTGACTCAGCCATACGGGGTGGCGCAGTCGGTAAAAGAGCAATGGATTTAACCCATATCTTTTGACTGGGGGAGAATGTTTGCAATGTCAGCATTCGGTCCATCATTTTGTTTGCTGTAACACTTATCGCCCTAAGTGGGATGCCCAGACGTGGGTCCCTTGCTCACTGTGCCACTGGATTCAAGCTAGCCTGGCTGAAGAAGGGTGACATACCCTGAAACCGGTCCCAGGATGCTTGTTTCCGGTCCAAGGAGGACCTGGCCTGTCAGTTCGGTCTGGACTGTTCCCATGAGGCACAGGGTCAAGACTGATTTGCATATGGCTGGGTCCAAACTGGGGTGGCGTAGTGGGCAAAAGAACGATAGATTTAACCTAGATCTTTTGACTGGAGGAGAATGTTTGCATTGTCAGAATTCGATCCATCATTTTGTTTGCTGTAACACTTATCACCCTAAGTAGGATGGGTATGCCCAGACTTTTGTCCCTTGCTCACTGTGCCACTGGATTCAAGCTAGCCTGGCTGAATAAGTGTGACATACCCTGAAACTGGTCCCAGGAGGCTTGTTTCCAATCCAGGGAGGACCTGGCCTGGCAGTTCGGTCTGCACTGTTCCCATGAGGCACAGGGTCACATCTGATTTGCATATGGCTGGGTCCAAACTGGGGTAGCGTAGTGAGCAAAAGAACGATGGATTTAACCCAGATCTTTTGACTGGGGGAGAATGTTTGCATTGTCAGCATTCCGTCCATCATTTTGTTTGCTGTAACACTTATCGCCCTAAGAGGGATGGGTCTGCCTAGAGTTGGTTTCCTTTCTCACTGTGCCACTGGATTCAAGCTAGCCTGGCTGAAGAAGGGTGAAATACCCTGAAACTGGTCCCTGGATGATTGTTTCCTATCCAGGGTGGACCTGGCCTGGCAGTTTGGTCTGGACTGTTTTCATGAGGCACAGGTCAAGAGTGATTTGCATATGGCTTGGTCTAAACTGGAGTGGCATAGTGGGCAAAAGAACAATGGATTTAACCCAGATCTTTTGTCTGGGGAAGAATGTTTGTATTGTCAGAATTCCGTCCATCATTTTGTTTTCTGTAACAATTATCGCCCTAAGTGGGATGGGTATGCCCAGAAATGGTTACCTTGCTCACTGTGCCATTGGATTCAAGCTAGCCTGGCTGAAGAAGGGTGAAATACCCTGACACCAGTCCCAGGAGGCTTGTTTCCATTCCAGGAAGGATGTGGCCGGGCAGTTCGGTCTGGACTATTTCCATGAGGCACAGGGTCAAGACTGATTTGCATATGGCTGGGTCCAAACTGGGGTGGCGTAGTGGGCAAAAGAATGATGGATTTAACCCAGATCTTTTGACTGGCGTAGAATGTTTGCATTGTCAGCATTCCGTCCATCATTTTGTTTGCTGTGACACTTATTTCCCTAAGTGGGATGGGTATGCCGAGACGTGGGTCCCTTGCTCACTGTGACACTGGATTCAAGCTAGCCTGGCTGAAGAAGGGTGACATACCCTGAAACCGGTCCCAGGAGGCTTGTTTCAGGTCCAGGCAGGACCTGGCCTGGCAGTTCGGTCTGGACTGTTCCCATGAGGCACAGGGTCAAGACTGATTTGCATATGGCTGGGTCCAAACTGGGGTGGCGTAGTGGGCAAAAGAACTATAGATTTAACCCAGATCTTTTGACTGGAGGAGAATGTTTGCATTGTCAGAATTCGATCCATCATTTTGTTTGCTGTAACACTTATCGCCCTAAGTAGGATGGGTATGCCCAGACTTTTGCCACTGGATTCAAGCTAGCCTGGCTGAAGAAGTGTGACATACCCTGAAACTGGTCCCAGGAGGCTTGTTTCCAATCCAGGGAGGACCTGGCCTGGCAGTTCGGTCTGCACTGTTCCCATGAGGCACAGGGTCACATCTGATTTGCATATGGCTGGGTCCAAACTGGTTTAGCGTAGTGGGTAAAAGAACGATGGATTTAACCCAGATCTTTTGACTGGGGGAGAATGTTTGCATTGTCAGCATTCCGTCCATCATTTTGTTTGATGGAACACTAATCGCTCTAAGTGGGATGGGTATGCCCCGACGTGGGTCCCTTGCTCACTGTGCCACTGGATTCAAGCTAGCCTGGTTGGAGAAGGGGGACATACCCTGAAACGATCCCAGGGTACTTGTTTCCGGTCCAGGGAGGACCTGGCCTGGCAGTTTGGTCTGAACTGTTCTCATGAGGCAGAGGGTCAAGACTGATTTGCATATGGCTGGGTCCAAACTGGGGTGGCAAAGTGGGCAAAAGAACGATGGATTTAACCCAGATTTTTTGATTGAGGCAGAATGTTTGAATTGTCAGCATTCCGTCCATCATTTTATTTGCTGTAACACTTATCGCCCTAAGTGGGATGGGTATGCCTAGAGCTTGTTTCTTTGCTCACTGTGCCACTGGATTCAAGCTAGCCTGGCTAAAGAAGGGTGAAATACCCTGAAACCGGTCCCAGGAGGCTTTTTTCCGATCCAGGGAGGACCTGGCCTGGCAGTTCGGTCTGGACTGTTTTCAAGGGGCACAGGGTCAAGACTGATTTGCATATGGCTGGGTCCAAACTGGGGTGGCGTAGTGGGCAAAAGAACGATGGATTTAACCCAGATCTTTTGACTGGGGAGAATGTTTGAATTGTCAGCATTCCGTCCATCATTTTATTTGCTGTAACACTTATCGCCCTAAGTGGGATGGGTATGCCTAGAGCTTGTTTCTTTGCTCACTGTGCCACTGGATTCAAGCTAGCCTGGCTAAAGAAGGGTGAAATACCCTGAAACCGGTCCCAGGATGCTTTTTTCCGATCCAGGGAGGACCTGGCCTGGCAGTTCGGTCTGGACTGTTTTCAAGGGGCACAGGGTCAAGACTGATTTGCATATGGCTGGGTCCAAACTGGGGTGGCGTAGTGGGCAAAAGAACGATGGATTTCACCCAGATCTTTTGACTGGGGAGAATGTTTGCATCGTCAGCATTCCGTCCATCATTTTGTTTGCTGTAACAGGACAAATAGTGCCAGCGTTACTTTTTGCAGACGACACGCTGCTCATATCTAGAACTCAATCAGGGTTGCAAAGGCTTGTGGATCAGTTTGGTGTGGCCTGTGAGGAATTTGGGTTCGGGAATGAACACTTCGAAAACCAAATTCATGGCCTTCAATCGCCACAAGTCTTACAAGGGGAACAGAAGGCTGGGCTCTTCCCTACTTGAGGATGCGAAGCAATTCAACAATCTGGGGGTAAGGTTGGGCAACACACAATCATGGTTCGTACAAAAGTCAGCTCTTGTTACATGTTGCAACTGACCTAATTAAAAAGCTGAGGAAGTCAACATATAGAACTCTGGCACCACTGATTCAAGTTTACCAAGCCCAGGGCATTGATGCGGCACTCTACGGGGCAGTGTTATGGGGCTATATTAGCGTAACTCCCATAGAAAAAATCGAAAACCAAATGCTCCCTTGAACTTGGGACTGAAGAATGTCGCTCATGTGATTGCTTTTATGCCCCTTGCCTTTTGGATTTTCAAACAACCGCCAAATTCCTCTAAACATTTCTTGACTCGACATACTAACCGTCTATACTAATGCGAGCATTACGTAGTTTAATCTCTGTACTATGTGGTCAAATTGGGTATGAGTGACCTTTGGACTGATCCCAATAGTATTCAAAAAATGTCCTTGACCATCCCAAAAAAGAGATATTAGAATCATGTTAATGACACCTGGTTAAACTAAAGTACAGAAGGGGGACTGACAGGCAGATTCATGAGTTTTAAAGACAATATGTATCAAGAAGAATTCTTAAACCATATAGAACCATTGTTAGAGAAATCCCTGTATTTGCAATTTAGGTATAGTATTCTACCAGTTAACAGCTCCTGTATCAAATGGAAGGGTGCTAACACCTCCCTCTCCTGTCCTATCGGTATGACTAAATCTGAAACTGAAGCACATTTTTTATTCTTCTGCCCTAAGTATACACAGATTAGAAGGCACTGGTTAATCCCGCTATGTCGAATCCTAGCCGGAAACCGATTGGGTGAGTTCATTAGGATCCTAAATAGTGATTGGACAGAATTTTTAGTTTTTGCAGTGTCTAGATATCTGTTACTGGCCTGGAGTCTGAAAATAAGTATATTGAAACTGTCATGCAATAAGTGAATCAATTAGAAGTTCTACATGTGTTCCCTTTATCATCCCGATCCATTGCTAGGCATACCAGTATTAACTTATTGTCCTGGGATTTTTATGAGATTTTATTTATTTTTAGTACTAAATTAGTATTTACAATGTAAACGTTTATGTTGTAATTAATGGATGGAACAATGCACAGGTCACTTTGTATGTTTACTAGCGATATGAGTACATGTGTGACATCCAAATGGACACAGCCCATCATGAGCAATGTTCTCGATGTCAGATGTGGTCTTCACACCCCTCAATTGATCACAAGTGGATGCTGTGGGTTTCACCATTTCATTAACATTTTTCGCTTGGCGTAGTTTTAATGAATTTGTTCTTATTCCTGCAATGTAATCTTCATGTAGAAACCCAAACGCAAGAATTCTGCACTTAGCACTTTACCTATTGTCACAGCGTATAATAGACATCATCACTACCATTCACCTATGACATAAACTATGGTCAACGCCAACTCTTAGCAAAATTGGAATAGACAATGGATTATTGTAACTGAATTGTATACGAAGTACTTTAGTGCTGGGATTTTTATCAATTTTTACTCCTTTAATTGTAACTGGACTTTTTTAGATAGTTTTTGTGTGACGTACTTTATGGTTTTTTAATAAATCGAATGAAGAGATTACTAATATATATATAATGAAAAAAATGTTAAAGCTAAGGGACATTATAAAGTCATAGTTGTAACTTAAATTTCTAACTTATGGATCACTAGTTGGAAAATACATTTATAATTTATGCACCACCTAAATTGAATATATGTTGTGCACCTCCATGCACATTCTTCTCACATAATTTTTCAAACTATACTAACTATATCTCACCATTTCTCCATCCACTGGCTATGTTATTCCCTTGAATATTTTAGAACATACTTACACTGATAATTATATCATTTCTCAGAACACAGTGTATAGTACTGTGGTGAGCTCCAGTTAATGTAGTGCCATAAAGTGGAATAGCGTATAGTGGAGTGGCGAGATTGGAGTGGCATATAGTGCACTGCTGTAGAGTGAAATAGAGTACAGTGGAGTAACCTTCAGTTGAATGGCATAAACTGTAGTGGCTTATATGAGAGAGGCGTAGAGTAGAGTAGAGTAGAGTAGAGTAGAGTAGAGTAGAGTAGAGTAGAGTAGAGTAGAGTAGAGTAGAGTAGAGTAGAGTGAAAAAGCATATAATGGAGCACCATACAGTAGAATTGCATTCAATGGAATAGTGTTGAGTAGATTGGTGTGGAGTGGAATAGTATAAAGTGGAGTGTCGTAGACTGGAGTCCGTGCACATTAGCATACAGTGAAGTTGGCAGTACTGAGCCCCTGCGTGGGTTTGTTAGTTGAAGTGTGAGTGTCTCAGTGAGTCTGTGAGTCAATCTGTATCTGAATGGGTATGCATATGAGGTTTTAGAGAGGGTCTGTCAGTGGGTGTATGAGTGCCTGAGTCAGTCTGTGAGTGGGCGTGAGATTGTCAGAGTGGGTCTGCGAATGGATGTGTGAGTGGCTCTGTGGCTCTGTGAGTAGGTGTGTGATGGCCTGAGTATTTTTGTGAGTATATGTGTGAGTACCTGTGTGGGTGTGTGAGTGCCGGTGTGGGTCTGTGAGTGGGTGTGTGAGTTCCTGTGTGGGTCAGTGAGTAGATGTGTGGATGCTTGTGTTGGTCAGTGAGTGGATGTGTGAGTGCTTATGTGGGCCTGTGAGTAGGTGTATGAGTTTCTGTGTGGGTCTGTGAGTGGGTGTCTGAGTGGACCTGTGAGGTAGTTAGTGTCTGAGTGGGTCTGTCAGTGGGTGTGTGAATGTCTGAGTGGGTCTGTTAGTAGATATTATACTGTGTCAGTGGGTGTGTGAGTGTTTGTGGTGATCTGTGAATGAGTGTGAGAGTATCTGATTGGAACTGTGAGTAGGTATGTGTGTGTCTGAGTGGGTGTGGAAATGTCTGAGTGGGTCTGTGAGTAGATACAGAAGTGTCTGAGGGGGCTGTGAGTGGTTTTGTGAGTGGTCGAGTGGGCCTTTGAGTCGATGTATATTTGTCTTAGTTGGTCTGTCAGTAGGCGTGTGAGTGGGTCTCTGAGTGGGCATGTGAGTGTCTGAGTGGGTCTGTGAATGGGTGTAAGAGTGTCTGAGCATCACTGTAAGTGGGTGTGTGACTGTCTGAATGTTCTGGGAGTAGTTGCAAAAGTGTCTACATCGATCTGTCAGTGTGTATATGTGTCTGAGTATATCTGAGTGGGTGTATGAGTGTCTGAGTGGGTCTCTGAGTAGAGTGAGAGTGTCTGAGTCAGTCTGGGAGTTGGTATGAGATTGTCTGAGTGGGTCTGTGAATGGATGTGTGAGTGGCTCTGTGAGTATGCATGTGACTGCCTCAGTGGATGTGTGAGTGCCTGTGAGGGTCTGTGACTGAGTATGTGAGTGTCTTTGTGGATCTGTGACTGAGTGTGTGAGTACCTGTGTGGGCCAGTGAGTAGATGTGTGGGTGCTTGTGTGGGTCTGTGAGTGTGTGTGTGACTACCTGAGAGGATATGTGAGTGTGTATGCCTGAGTGGGTCTGTGAGTGGGTGTGTGAGCATATTTGTAGGTCTGCGAGTGGGTGTTTGAGTGCCTGTGTTGGTCATTGAGTGGATATTTTAGTGCTTGTGCAGGTTTGTGTGTGTGTATGTCTGTGTGGGTCAGTGAGTGGGTGTGTGAGCTTATGTGTGGGTCTGTGAGTGGGTGTCTGAGTGGGCCTGTGAGGTGGTATGTTAGTGTCTGAGTGGATCTGTCAGTGGGTGTGTGAATGTATGAGTTGGTCTGTTAGTAGATGTTATACTGTCTCAGTGGGTCTGTGAGTGGGTGTGTGAGTGTCTGAGGGGGTCTGTGAGTGGGTGTGTGAGTGTCTGATTGGGTCTGTGAGTGGGTATGTGAGTGTCTGAGTGGGTTTTGAAGTGTCTGAGTGGGTCTGTGAGTAGATGTGGAAGTGTCTGAGGGGGCTGTCAGTGGGTTTGTAAGTGTTTGAGTGGATCTGTGAGTAGATGCATTGCGGTCGGACTGGGTCTGCGAGTGGGCGTGTGAGCGTCTGAGTGGGTCAGTGAATGGGTGTGCAAGTGTTTGAGGGGGACTGAAAGTGGGCATGTCAGTGTCTGAATGGTCTGGGAGTAGTTGCAAAAGTGTCTGCATGGGTTTTTCAGTGTGTGTGTGTCTAAGTATATCTGAATGAGTGTATGAGTGTCAGAGTAGATCTGTGATTGGTTGTGCGAGTGTCTGAGTCAGTCTGTGAGTTGGTGTGATATTGTCTGAGTGGGTCTGTGAATGGATGTGTGAGTGGCTCTGTGGCTCTTTGAGTAGGTCTGTGAGAGCCTGCGGGGTCAGTGAGTAAATGTGTGGGTGCTTGTGTTGGTCTCTAAGTGGGTATGTGACTGTCTGAGAGTGTGAGTGTGCGTGCCTGAGTGGGTCTGTGAGTGGGTGTGAGTGCCTGTGTTGGTCAGTGAGTGGATGTGTGAGCGCTTGTATCTGTGTGTTTATGTCATGTGGGTCTGTGAGTGGGTGTGTGAGTTTCTGTGTGGGTCTGTGTATGGGTGTCTGAGTAGGCCTGTAAGGGGGTGTGTTAGTGTCTGAGTAGATCTGTCAGTGGGTGTTTGAATGTCTGAGTGGGTCTGTTAGTAGATGTTATACTGTCTGAGTGGGTCTGTCAGTGGGTGTTTGACTGTCTATGGGTATCTCTGGGGGGTGAGAGTATCTGATTGGGTCTGTGAGTGTCTGAGTAGGTGTGAGAGTGTCTGAGTGGGTCTGTTAGTAGATGCAGAAGTGTCTGAGGGGGCTGTGAGTGGGGTTTTGAGTGGCTGAGTGGGTCTGTGAGTAGATGTATGAGTGTCTGAGTGGGTCTGTCAGTGGGTGTGAGTGGGTCAGTCAGTGGACATGTGAGTGTCTGAGTGGGTCTGTGAATGGGCATGAGAGTATCTGAATGGGACTCTACATGGGCGTGTGAGTGTCTGAATAGTCTGGGAGTAGTTGCAAAAGTGTCTGCCTGAGTCTGTCAGTGTGTGTGTGTGCCTGAGTGTGTCTACGTCAGTGTATGAGCATCTGAGTGGGCCTGTGAGTAGGTGTGTGAGTGGGTGTGTGAGTGCCTATTTGGGTCAGTGAGTGGATATGTGAGTGCTTGTGTGGGTCTGTATGTGTGTGTGTCTGTGTGTGGGTGTGTCAGTTTCTGTATGAGTCTGTGAGTGGGTATATGAGTGGGCCTGTGAGTGGGTGTATTAGTGTCTGAGTGGGTCTGTCAGTGGGTGTTTGAATGTCTGAGTATGTCTGTCAGTGGATGTTATACTGTCTCGGTGGGTCTGTCAGTGGGTGTGTGAGTGTCTGAGGGGGCCTGCTAGTTGGTGTGAGAGTATTTGGTTGGGTATTTGAGTGGGTGTGAGAGTGTGTGAGTGGGTTTTTCAGTGGATGTGGAAGTGTCTGAGGGGGATGTGAGTGGGTTTGTGAGTGTCTGAGTGGGTCTGTCAGTGGATGAATGAGTGTATGAGTAGGTCTGTGAGTAGGTGTGAGAGGATCTGTGAGTGTGTGTGTTAGTGTCTGCATGGTCTGTGAGTGGGTGCCAAGTCTCTGAATGGGCCTTTGAATGGGTGTGAGAGTGTCAACGTGGGTCTGTGAGTGGGTGTCTGATTGTCTGAGTGGGTCTTTGAGTGGGTGTGTGAGTGAATCTGTGAGTGGGTGTGTGGGTATATGGGTGGGTCTGAGTGGGGGTATGAGAGTGTCTGAGTAAGTCTGTCAGTAGGTATGTGAGTATTCGAGTGGTCTGTGACTGGGTGCAAAAGTGTCTGCATGGGTCGGTCAGTAGATGTGTGAGTTTCTGAGTGCATCTGTGAATGGGTGTGAGAGTGTGTGAATGCGTCTTTTAGTGTGTGTGAGAGTGTCTGAATAGGTCAATGAGTGAGTATTTGAGTGTCTGAATGGCTCTGTGAGTAGGTGTGCGATTGCCTGTGTGGGTCAGTGAGCAGATGAGTGAATGCTTGTGTGGGTCTGTGAATAGGTGTGTAACTGCCTGTGTGAATTGTGAGTGTATATTCCTGGGTGGATTTGGAAGTGGGTGTGTGAGTATATTTGTAGGGCTGTGAGTGGGTGTGTGAGTACCTGTGTGGGCCAGTGAGTGGATGTGTGAGTGCTTGTGTGGTTCTATGAATGGGTGCCTGAGTGGACCTGTGAGTAGATGTATTAGTGTCTGAGTGGGTCTGTCAGTGGGTGTGTGAATATATCAGTGAGTCTGTGAGTGGATATTATATTTACTCTGTGGGCCTGTCAGTGGGTGTGTGAATGTTTGATGGCATCTGTGAGTGGGTGTGAGAGGATCTGATTGGGTTGTGAGTGGGTGCATGAGTGTCTGAGTGGGTCTATAAGTGGGTGTGAGAGTGTCTGAGTTGGTCTGTGAGTGAGTGTGAGAGTGAGTGGGTCTGTGAATGGATGCATAATTGTCTAGAAGGGTCTGAGTATGTTTGTGAGTATCTGAGTGGGTTTGTGAGTGGGTGTATATGTGTCTGAGTGGGTCTGTGAGTGGGTGTTCGAATGTCTGAGTGTGTCTCTCAGTAGGTGTGTGAGTGTCTGAGTGGTCTGTGAGTAGGTGTGAGAGTGTCTGCATGGTTCTGTGACTGGGGTTGTGAGGGTGTGTCAATAGGTGTGTGTCTGAGTGCATTTGTGAGGGATAGTGTCTGAGTGGGTGTTTCAGTGGGTGTGAGAGTGTCTGAGTGGGTCTGTGAGTGGGTTTATGAGTGTTTGAATGGTTCTGTGGGTAGGTTTTTGAGTGGGTGTTAAAGTTCCTCATTTAGTCTATGAGTGAGTTTGTGAGTGACTGAGATGATCTGTGAGTGGGTGTGAGAGTTGGTCTGTCAGTGGGTATATGTGTGTCTGATTTGGCCTATGAGTGAGTGTAAGAGTCTAATTAAAGTGTAACTTAATCCTCTTGTGATAAGATTATTCCTGTGAGTAATTACATTATTTGCAGGAGCTAGTATCCTGAATCCAAGAAAAGGCTGAGCAGAAACAAAAAGGGTATAGATAGGGAGAAAAACATTTTTGGTTCATGCAAGTGAAGTGAGGTACTGGAAAAGAAAAGTAATAGAAAAATGAGGAGCGGAGGTGAGGGGGTGGGTGTTTGTACACTAAGTTAGTAGTCCTGAGAGTTGTTATAATACTTAAAGTCAAACCTTCTTAAAAATGCCATTGTGTCTAAAAGAAACCAAACCCACCACCTTGGTGGTATCCAAACATTGTAAATGCTCACCAAATTTAGGTTAGGTGCTCATATAATTTCTACTTTTTTTGCAGGTCTGATCCAGATTCCTGCAAACCTAACCATGAAAGACGAACTGTTAGATCTGGGGGTCTCTAGTTGGCAATGGTATTCACCTTGGTCCAAATAGGGATCCTTACTTCCAAGTCAGGATAAAGGGATTACACTCCTTAATAACCCCTGCTCACCCCCTTGGTAGCTTGGCACGAGCAGACAGGCCTATCTCAGAGGCAGTGTGTTAAGCATTTGTGAATATACACAGTAATACAGTGAAAACACTACAGATGGACACAACACAGGTTTTATAACAAGCATTTGCCATGCAATAGGTCTCGCATTAATTCAGTCTTACCTATTGGTATTGCTAAATATTGCAACACCAATTGCAACAAAAGTCTATAAATTGTAGACCAAAAAAATGTGTATTTATTTTTGTAGTAATGGTGTCATGCTGCGCTTTAGAAGAATATGTTTAAAAGTAAAGTGTGGAGTCAGGTGGACACGGCTCCCCTTACCTGTGCTTTTTATATGCACAATAGGCGCATGTAGGATTATAAGTAGATGAAGGCTCACCCTCGATAATTATGTCCACTACAGATGGGATACCCCTCCACCCATCCCATGACCACTGTAGACAATGACGCCTGCCCACCCCTGGGACATACACTATGTCTAAATCTGATGTAACACGACTGCCTTACAACATGGCAGCTTAATCCATCCACTGACCTTTCACACTGCCACGATTTCGAGTGGCAGTATTTATTTTTCTTACCTCAAATCAATAGGTTCCTTAAATATGAGATGGGCTTTGTGCCCGCCGTGTAACACACCCCGTCCCCGCGTCATACGCTGATAATGGGGCAACACTCTCCTGACATTAATAAGGGTCTGTACACAATGGTGAATGCCCCGCCCTTGTGTTTGTGTGTACTCACCTTGATTTACACAACACTGTAATTCATAGCACACTGGTGAGCTAGATCCGTTTTGGAGTACTGGTATCGAGTCACTTAAACCATAGGCTATGCACCATTCCAATATGGCCGACACACTACGCATCGCTTATGGTGGGATACGTGGCTTAGCTACCTGTTGCCTTGACGTCCTACACGCACCGTGATGACGCGGCGTTGCCCCTCCCTGGCCGCAATCCACTCGTGATATAATGGAGTCCTATCAAACGAAGACTCGGAACCGGACCACCGATAGCTGCGCGGTCTAGGAAGGCGGCAGCGTCCCCAGTGTGGGCAGGTAAGCGTTGGGGTGAGATTTTGCGAGGCAGCCCACCGGGGTGCCCCCTTTTTGAGCAACTCACTGGTACTGCTATACGCAGGAGCGCAATGCTGCAGAGGGGTTGGCTGGTGGTATAGGTGCAAACACCGGTATTACTGATCTGAGGGTAGGAGCACTGGCCAGTCTATTTCGCTACATGGTATGGCGCCTACTTTTGCTGGATTTTTTGGGAGGCTTTAGCGAATAGTTGGCCTGCCCCCGTCACCAACCTAAGACACGCGACCATAGTAGCTGTATCGGTTTGCTGCTTCTCCCTATCCCGGGCTTATCCCATACCATGTTTCTGTACCTGTCCACGCTCACACATATGTATATAGATATATATATATATACCCCTTGAGCGCACCACCTCCACAGTACGACGGGTTACCTGTTGATGCCTACCTCCACAACCACGCTGATTGTAGGCGCCTATCTTGGCCTACAATCAACGTCATGACACTTTACCAGAAGGGGGCATATCTGTCTACTTTTTATCACCCTACAGGACATTTACTTTGAGGTGTCTAGACGCCCTAGGTGGATATGTTGAAGCACCAGCATCTACCTCTACGGGTGAGTCGTACAGTTCTGACTAAGCTTGTATACTTCTGTACTGTGTGCTTTACCATCTAAGAGTATGATACCAGTCATTTGTTTTTAGTTTTTAATTGGTTACCTTTTACCACTGCATCTAGTTTTGGAGTATGCATCATTGAGCCTCTCCATTTTGACAGTTGGCACACATTGAGTGATCTTTCTATGGATGACTATTCTCTTCCTTGTCTCTTTGTCATCCCTTGCAGGTCTCTACAAGACGATACCCAGCACATAACATTTATTGACTAATAGGGTAGGATCGCCCGTTAGTGTAGATAGTTCACTCTGGTCCTGATGAAATGCTTAGTGATACTTTACAAGCAATAGCATAAAACATGTCTAGTAATAGACTTTTAAAAATCCCCGTTTTGTGTTTACTTTTGCTTGGCGCTCGTTATCCCCTGTTTTAGCTCGAAATATTGTTTAGAATTTACGAGGTCCCTACCTGTGACCTTAGACACGGATCGCACTGCTGCACTTTAAACTGGTCTGCATTCACCGCCATTCGGGCGGCCCGGTCCCCGCGCTTTGTTGATCTGGGACGCCATCTTGGGTGAGTCACTAGCGCTACTCAGCCATTGGCTGAAGCTGACACCTGGTCTGAATAGAATCCTACATAGATAGCAGAACATGGCTCGCAGCGTGTACGCGCAGAGTGGACGCCATAGTGACGCCGGAGTCACGCCAGAGTCCAGCCCGTCTGCGCCCGTCCGCGCTGAGGACGCGTTGGACGGCTGGACTCGGGACTCCGGCGATACTTCTCCCGCCCTTTATAGCTATTCTCGCCAGCAATTGCTGGGTTTGAAACCGCACCGACAGCGATGCTCGCACTCCTACGAGCCGGATGATCTTCTTCTCCCCCTTCATTGCGGCTGCTACTCCGCGAGTAAATTTTCCAATCCCGTCCCTAAATATCCTCTCTCTGACCTTCCCGCCATTTCTACCCATAAGACAGTAGGAGTAGAAGGCATTCTGCTTAATGCCCGCTCACTTGTTAAGAATAAAATAATGTTTAAAGAGCTGGTATTGGATAAAACACCTTCCATAGTGTTCATCACGGAGACATGGGCCAAGGATTCTTCTGGCCCTGACCTAATCGAGGCGGTCCCAGAAGGTTACTGTTTGGTCAGACTTGATAGACAGGGTCGTGTGGGAGGGGGGTTAGCGATCCTTTACAAAGACCACTTGCAATGCCATTTTGTACCCATACCCGACTCTCCGGATAGCTTTCAAGCACTCTACTTCACAATAAAGGAAGCGCAATGCCCCTTTAATGGGATCTTAGTATATCGACCACCCGGCTCGAGAATTCACTTTACGCACAACCTCTTCCAGGCCCTGGAACCTTATTTTGGCCAACAAAACTTTTCCATCCTAGGTGATTTTAACTATCACTTAGAACGTCATGATCTATCCGACACATCATGTCTCATCGAGGCGCTGGAGTCATGTGGACTCACGCAACGAGTCAGCGGAGCCACTCATCGTGCAGGCCATACTTTGGATGGCATTTTCTCCAATGACCCTCGGCTGACCATCAAGGATCCGATGCACCTATCTTGGTCTGATCATCTTGCGGTTCCTTTCTTTCTGGAATACCATAGGGTGGACTCTTGTAAAAGAGGGAATCACGTAATAGAAACTGCCAGAAATTTCAGGAATCTTAGCAGTGATTCCTTTGCGCCCTGGGCTGCAAGCCTTTCTGTCACTGGCTTGGACAGCGTACAGACTGCAGTCGGCCATTTCGAACAGGTCACCACCGAGGCCTTGAATAAATTGGCCCCAATACAGTCCCGCCGTCGAGCCAGAAAGAGACCATCTGCCCCCTGGTTCTCGGATTCCCTCAGACTTCTTAGGCAAGAAGTGAGGAGAAAGGAGAGGCTCTGGGTCACCAGCTGGGACCCTAAGAATAAGGAAGCACATAAACTCCTTATTAGGAAATATAAAGCAGAGGTTACACAGGCCAAACAAGACTACTTTGTAACCCTGACCACCTCGCTGTCCTCGCCAAAGGAGCTCTTTAAAACTGTTGACTCTTTAGTCAGCTTGAAAGCCCCTGATCCTGTTATTCCCTCGCAGGACCTATGTGACAGGATAGCCTCCTTTTTCCACACCAAAATACAGGATATCCACTTGGCTCTCGAGGAACAAAGAGTCTGCGTCAGTGCGTCCATCACTCGGGTTGAGATGAATATGACTACTACAGACATCTCCCCATTGTGCACCTTGGACTCTTTTCCTCCGCTGGCCTTACAAAATCTGGAGATCCTGCTCAATAAGACCAAATCTGGCTCTCCCCTGGATACCTGCCCACTGAAAATCATCAAGCAGTGTAGGGAGACTCTCTTACCACCACTGCTAGAAATAATGAATCTAGCCATCAGAGATGGCATTTTCCCTATGGAGTGGAAGAAGGCGGTAGTGAAACCCCTGTTAAAAAAGGCCTCCCTTGACCCGGATGTCCTAAAAAACGTTTGTCCCATCTCGCTGCTTCCTGCCCCAGCGAAGATGCTTGAGGCACATCTCAACAAACACCTCGCTATTTTTGTGGAAAGCTCGGGATGCTTGGACTCCTCTCAGCATGGATTCAGGAGGGAACACAGCACTGAGTCAGCCCTCACCATCGTACTTGATAAGATCCGCACGACAGTAGATGGGGGCCAGACCACCCTCCTGGTCCTACTCGATCTAACTGCGGCTTTCGATACCCTCTCCCCCTCAGTGCTCACATCTCGCCTGAGGGAGGTGGGGGTGGGGAACGCTGCCTTGGATCTCTTGACCTCTTTCCTAACTGGGAGGGAACAAAGAGTCAAGTTGGGGGAAACCTATCTCCATCCCGACCAGTGCTGTGTGGGGTCCCCCAAGGGTCGGCGCTTAGTCCGACCCTTTTCAACATCTATGTGACCCCACTAGCCAGGCTAATAAGATCTTTCGGGATGGAGGTAGTGTCTTATGCAGACGACACCCAAATACTTGTCTCTCTCCCCCATTCAGATTTGCTTATCACCTCCAAGTTTAGATCTTGTATGGAGGCGGTTGGTCACTGGATGATTCAGAACTCTCTTAAACTGAATGGGGAGAAGACTGAGGTGTTGGTGTTCGGGGGGAAAGAAAACATCTGGTCAGCAAACTGGTGGCCTGACTCACTAGGAATATGTCCCTCCCCCACAACATCTGCTAAGAATCTTGGGGTGATGATAGATCCAGCCCTTGATATGGGCAGTCAGGTGAGTAGAACGGTCTCCACCTGCTGGGGCTTGATTCACACCCTGTGAAGGGTCAGGAAATATCTTTCCCTGTAGGCTAGAAAGCAAATAGCCTTCGCACTCATTGGCTCTCGTTTGAACTACTGTAATGCGCTGTATGCTGGGCTAAACCGGAGCCACCTACAGCGCTTACAGGTGGTCCAAAACGCCATAGCCAGATTTGTCCTGGACACCCCCAGACGCTCCTCAGCCACTGCGGCCAGGAAAACGCTGCATTGGCTACCGGTAGAACTTCGAATCCAGTTCAAAGTCCTTTGCATGACCTACAGAGCCATCGCTAAAAACAGTGACACGGGTATTGGGTCCATCATCTCCCATTACATTCCCGGTAGGAACTTGCGTTCCTCCGGGAAATCGCTTTTGACAGCCCCCCGCGTACGAAGATCTAAATGGGGTGGCAGGGCTTTCTCCACGCTAGCCCCCAAATGGTAGAATGATCTTCCTCTTGACCTGAGATCCCTTCCATCTTTACAGAAATTCCGCATTGCCCTAAAAACTTGTTTCTTCCGACAAGCCTATATGTAAGGACGTCTGTTTCAATTTTGATTGTATTTTTAGGCGCCTTGATACCTGCGGGTTATTGTTCTGAGCATTATGTATTGTTATCATATCATATCATATCATACCATCACCACATAGAGTAGTTTTCTGCCTCCACGGACCCTTAAGCCTGTGAAGCAACCACTCTCTCTGTTTTTAATGAGGTGGGTTGCCACGGTAATAAAAATACCTTGTGGACTACCTGACTTCTTTTAAGCCACTTACACACATCTACACCTCTCACCACACTTCTTAGGGCCCTCACACCCAGAGGCCGATATGGCAGGAATAAAAGATCCCCGCCAAAGAGCCCCTTTATGGGTGCCCGTTGGGTATTGCACCGCCGACCCGACGAGGGGCAAAGCCAAATGATGAAGCATGACACCTAGCTTGCTGGGTGTGTGAGGCCTCTAATTCCAAAAAGGAGGATTCCCCTCCTGTGTGCCTTCACTCACATATGCTTCCACCTGTTATTTTATTCTCTTTAACAAGGGGAACTGTGTACCTTTCTTTGACACTAAAAGTAAAGTGTGCTACACTGCGATTTCTACAATAGTTAATTGTGGATGCGTTAACAATTGATGTGTGCACTGCTGGCTGGTGGTGTGTGGGTGCCTGGTGAAAGCATGCCCTGACAGCTGGTTGTGTGTGTGTGCCTGGTGAAAGTGTGCACTGACGGCTGGTGGTGTGTGTGTGCCTGGTGAAAGTGTGCACTGACGGCTGGTGGTGTGTGTGTGTGCCTGGTGAAAGTGTGCACTGACATCTGGTGGTGTGTGCCTGGTGAAAGCGTGCACTCACGACTGGTGGTGTGTGCCTGGTGGAAGCATGCACTGACAGCTGGTGTTGTTTGTGCCCGGTGAAAGCGTGCACTAACGGCTGGTGGTGTGTGCCTGGTGAAAGCCTGCACTGACGTCTGGTGGTGTGTGCCTGGTGGAAGCGTGCACTGACGGTGTGGTTGTGTGTGCCTGGTGAAAGCATGCACTGATGGCTGGTGGTGTTTGTGCCCAGTGAAAGCGTGCACTGACGACTGATGGTGTCTGTGCCCAGTGAAAGCGTGAACTGACGGCTGGTGGTGTTTGTGTGCCTGGTGAAAGTGTGCACTGACGGCTGGTGGTGTGTGTGTGTGCCTAGTGAAAATGTGCACTGACTGCTGGTAGTGTGTGTGTGTGCCTGGTGAAAGCATGCACTGACGTCTGATGGTGTGTGCCTGGTGGAAGCGTGCACTGATGGCTGGTGTTTGTGCCTGGTGAAAGCGTGCACTGATGGCTGGTGGTGTTTGTGCCCGATGAAAGCGTGCACTGACGACTGATGGTGTCTGTGCCTGGTGAAAGTGTGCACTGATGGCTGGTGGTGTGTGCCTGATGAAAGCGTGCACTGACGGCTGGTGGTGTGTGTGTATCCCCGGTAAGAACTGTAATTAAATCGTAACTAAAATCGCGTTTCGCATCTTCCGTCTTTCATCACCCCGCAAGATTCATCATGATTTGCTCCTCCTTTTGCTTATTCCTTTCCTTTCTTTTCCTGTAGAAACAAGGTCTATACTGCCGGTTCCTTGTCGTATTTCAACGGCTACGGGACGCCAGCAGAGATTAGTTCTGCGGCTCCCGTAGGTTGCTGCACACGCTGACGACTTCTTTATCCCCGGTAAGAATCACCACTAAGCCACGTCCCACGTTAGTCTTCGTGTACCTTCTCGTAATATTTAGCAGAATTAAACCCCCCCCCCTTCCCCTTGCTTATATTTTTTGTAGACACAAGGTCCGTACTAGAGTTGTGCTTTTGCCATGTAATGCAACCCTTTTCTCCACGGCAAGATACTAAAGTAAGCCGTTTCTTCCGTAATACTCACTATTAACCTTGCCTGAATATCTATCAGCATCTAATATAAACCCGTCCCCCCCCTTTTTCTGTATCCTGGTTATTGTTCTAGGAATACGGTTTGAATCTTAGCTGTTTTCTTGCCATCCAGGGCGGAGAATATTAGCAAGGCATTGCCTCCCTCAAACGGTTGTGGGTCAGTAGCAGTTTTTCGCCATAACGAAAATGTATATGCAGACATCTAGATCGTGACATTCACGGTAAGACAAGTTGTGACGGTTGGAGCACACGTTATTTTAAAATGCCTGTGTAATCATACTAATTAGAGCTTCCTCACTTTGTTAGACAGTCTTCCAGCAACCGCTACTGTCGAAATACTCCATCATACCGTGGCCTTCCCATCCTCAAACGGCTACATACGAGCCATTGAACTCAAAGGTTTCCTCTGTTTAAGGGACATGAATACTTTAGCAGACTTATGGTAAGATCGACATTCCATCTCTCCTTGCTACCTTTAGCCCGTTCTTTATTCAGAAAACCGAAACCAGCATAGTAACAGGACTCCCTTACTTTTTGTATTTTAGAGATATTATCCTGATTGTAAGGCTGTTAACACTACTTTTAACCAACTGCATCCATATGCGTGTTTTAGAATAACGGTAAGCAATAGGTTCTGTTTGCACCTAAACTTAATTGGCACCATTTCAAATGGCCAGCCCATACTCTTTTGGGATGAAATGTAACAAATATTTCCATACATTTTTTCCTCATTACAGACGCAAAATAAAAGAATTGCATCGTTTTTTTGTATTTATCTGAGAAATCCGTTGCACATACCACCAAAGGTTTTAGGTAAGAATATTTCTATACATTCAAGTACGGTGCTGCACATCCTGTAGATCGTTCCAACCCGGGTACTTTGGAACAAGTTTAGGGATTCGTACATTCCCTCACAACTCTGCTATTAAATAGGGTCTACAAAAATAGGGTCTTATGTACTCATTACTTCATTAAATTCAATCTTATAGAGACTAGGAAATCATTTTTGCAATACTCAACTAATGCTTTGAATCTAGTTTTTCAATGTAAAATAGCAACCTTTTAGGATAGTTCCCCCACCTAATGAATTCATTTATCTAGATAGATACTATATCTCTATAGTGAGACCCACTGTGTCAACGGGACATTGTCTTCCAAAGTTATATCAATCTAGATAGCGCTGTCCAATAATATATGTTGTCCTTGGACTCTTTATCTCTTACAGGTGACTTACCTAGTACCATACCCTTTCTATACATTGTATGTCACCACAATGCTTTTGTCTGAACCTCAATTTGTCTCCGGTCATTATTTATTTATATTGCGACCTTGGAATATTTTACTTGTTAACCACTGCTCAAATATTAAATTACTAGTTTGTACCTTGTGTAGATATATGCCTTACCTACACAAGTAGGGATTACTGTCATGAAAGCACTTTTTCGACACAGTCTGATATGTATTCTTACTGTTCTTTCTAGGATATGAAATGTAACTATTTTGTCTTTTAACTCTGGTTTTAATATGTCTTTCAGCTTTTTTTGTGGCTCCTGATGAAGGTGTTCCCCGTAACGCCGAAACGCGCGTCGATTTACATTGTTCGCCACCAGATTTTCTTATGAAATTCTTTCAATAATTGTGATTTATGTCCTATTTCGTCTGTTGTCTTGATTTTTTTTAAAAATTGGTTTTTGCAACTGTGATAGATGTACACGATTAATGAGTTACTAGGTTATTCTTAGAACTGTTGATACAATGTGAATCATTTATTGCAATGTTTTTAATATGATTGTTTTATTTCTATATCTACAATAAATGCATTTCTACTTTTTTAACTAATTCAGTTGTGTGCTTTCTGTACATTTTCCCTTACCCTTTGAGTGTTGACACTAGGTCTTCTTCTTTTTCGCACTGATTATTTCCCTGGATTACGGATTATTCTCTAGAAACAGGGGGTCCTTGATTGTTACATTGGTGTGTGCCTGGTGAAAGCGTGCACTGCCGGCTGATTGTGTGTGTGTGTGTGTGCCTGGTGAAAGCTTGCACTGACCTCTGGTGGTGTGTGCCTGGTGGAAGCTTGCACTGATGGCTGGTGCTGTTTGTGCCCGGTGAAAGCATGATGATGGCTGGTGGTATTTGTGCCTGGTGAAAACGTGCACTGATGGCTGGTGGTGTGTGTGTGTGCCTGGTGAAAGCCTGCACTGATGCCTGGTGGTGTGTGCCTGGTGGAAGCGTGCACTGATGGTGTGGTTGTGTGTGCCTGGTGAAAATGTGCACTGATGGCTGGTGGTGTTTGTGCCTGGTGAAAGCGTGCACTGACGACTGATGGTGTCTGTGACTGCTGAAAGTGTACACTAACAGCTGTTGGTGTGTGCCTATTGAAAGTGTGCATTGATGTCTGGTGGTGTGTGCCTGGTGAAAGCATGCACTGACGGCTGGTGGTGTGTGTGTGCCTGGTGAAAGTGTGCACTGACGGCTGGTGGTGTGCCTGGTGAAAGCGTGCACTGACAGCTAGTGGTGTGTGCCTGTTGGAAGCGTGCACTGACGGCTGGTGTTGTTTCGGCCCGGTGAAAGCGTGCACTGACGGCTGGTGGTGTTTTTGCCCGGTGAAAGCGTGCACTGAAGACTGATGGTGTCTATGCCTGGTGAAAGCGTGCACTGATGGCTGGTGGTGTTTGTGTGCCTGGTGAAAGTGTGCGCTGATGGCTGGTGGTGTGTGTGTGTGCCTGGTGAAAGCGTGCACTGACGTCTGGTGGTGTGTGCCTGGTGGAAGCATGTACTGACGGCTGGTGCTGTTTGTGCCCGGTGAAAGCGTGCACTGACGACTGAGGTGCCTGTGCTTGGTGAAAGTGTGCACTAACAGTGTGGTTGTGTGTGTGTTCGTATGTGTGGTTGTGTGTGTGACAGGAATCCACTGTAATGCTTAAATATGGAGGATTCCTGCCCTTTCCCTTTGGCGTAGGGCAGTGCATCAGGATGCCTTGCTGCACTGCCCTCGGCCAAAATGCCATAATGAGGCGCTTAGTTTGAACCTATAGTTGGAGGTGAGGTTCAGCGGAAATCTTTTTTGTGGACTAGGACTTATATTCCCTCATCAAAGTTTGACTCAGAGCAAGAAAAATACAAGGCCTGAGAAGGCAAAAAGACATGGAAGTAATGAAGGCAGAGGAGAGGGGTGAGCATACAATAAAATATTCCACGTCTCTGTGGTAGATGAAAAGGAGGGGGCAGCTGCGAGAGAGAACAGCCTACAGTGAGGGGAAAGGTGGAGGGTTGTTTTCGTGTTTGCATAATGGTTGATGCATTAGGAAAACCCTCAAAACTCGGAAAAATTTCACAAAATCTACCCAGCTGAATACATTTGCGGAAAATTAGTAAATTAACATTGTATTTGAAATTTCCCACATAGATTCCAGGTCTAACAGAACCTATTAGAACAAACCACTTCATGTCCGAGTGGGAGATGATGCCATGATATATGGTCACAAGATAGTTCCCCATCTATAACTGCAAGTTGTGGACACACCGAACTAGCAGAAGGTTTGGTCCTACTTGCCTGTACCCTATTTAGCTTCTTACCAGAAATATCAAGTGATTTTCTTCTATTCTTCGGGGCCTTGGTGTGGCTGGGGATAAGAGGATTGAATATGGTCTCAACCTCCTCACTCAGATCATCTGTTTGACTGAGGGTGCATGAGTACTTTGTTTTTCTGGTGCATTTATTAGGTTTGGTGTGTGTTTGAGCGCCGTCAATCTCCTTCTGTTTAGCTACTTTGGAAGGATTAGTATAGTTCTAAAGCATAATGCCTA
The DNA here is from genome assembly GCF_964263255.1 of Lissotriton vulgaris. Taxonomy (NCBI): domain Eukaryota; kingdom Metazoa; phylum Chordata; class Amphibia; order Caudata; family Salamandridae; genus Lissotriton; species Lissotriton vulgaris. The sequence goes on from NC_141687.1 coordinate 1,123,539,898, forward strand.
TCACACCCGCCCCCAAATAGCTCCTTCATAGCATGCTACAGTCCCCTAACAGCACCCACGCTCGGCATTCTTAACACTGAGCCAAACAACAACAACCAATCAGTGAAAAGGATGAGTTTATCGAGGACAGAGCGGTTGGGTGATAAACATCACAATGCCCATGTCAGTAGTAAAGCAACACAATCAAAACATTCAAGACAGTAAGCCTCAATCAAAACCCAGTTATAAAAACAATAATACACTGATGCAATGTGCGGTGTAAAATACATCAATAACAGGTAAAACCATTAAATGACAGCTCTCAGTCTGAAGATATAGCCCTTCGCCAACGGCAGTTATGTCATATGTCCATGATACAGCAACAGAAAACTCCCCAGTAGCACAGAACACATAGTCGAGTTACTCATGTTCCTCAAGATGTTTTTCCCTTTACTGTTTTCATACTGCTGACCGCAGAAAGGCAATTATTCAATGTGCTGTGGTCTGTAATTAAACTCACGGTACTGTACATGACTCGAGCGTGAAGCATGTGCCTTGAAGGGAGAACGAACACACAGGGTCTCTCCCCCACTGGCACACACCCAGTGAAAGAAATGAAACATAGGTCAAATGTAGCACACAAATTGCACTTTAAATGCACCCAATGTTTAAGATAGCTGTTCTGTGCCAGTAAAGTTACGAGTGAAGCAGGGAGTGTGTGTGGGGGGGTGGGTGGAAGAATCAATTGGGGGAAGCAAACAGGGAAAACCAACAGAAACAGGACAAAATGGGCTGAGAGAAATGATTGCCAGAAGTGATTCAAGCGATGGAAGCAACTACTGGTTTAGTTGTTAAGTCGAGCATCGAAGGAAGAGCAAACAAACCAATACGGTGAAGCAGTTGCTTCGCCGTGAAAAGGATAAAAAAAAAAAATAAGCCTGCGAGTGATGCGCGTGCGCGCCACTGCGAGGCATATGTCTTCAATTATCACGCTTGTGTCTGGCCGCGATAATTGAAGACATATGGGCTTTGGTGTGCGTAACAGACACCAATAGGCCATAGGTGGAGATACATAACAGCCTATGGCCTTTTGCGTGTTCTGTTCAAAAACAGCACGCACGCAAAGCCCAATCAAAATGGACCTAGGAAATGCACATGCACGAGTTGTGTGGAATTTATTTCAAGGTTAATTTTTAAACCCCTACAAAAGGGCTTTTCGCTTCGCTTCTCTTTGTGAGCCCTAAAAATAGGTATTCTTTATATAGACTTAAACACAAGACCACAAACGACAAAAATCCACAATACTACACTTAAGATTACTTAAACGATGATTAAAGTTGCTTAGTTCAAGTTGTTGGTAAATGCGACAAAGTTCTCAACAACGTACCTGGATGTGTAACGCAAGGTAAACAAAAGGCTCGCAAAAGGTGGGATGCGTCGGTTCCGTGATCCGAGGGAAATAATGCTTTGTGCTTAAATACCTGCGCAGAGTAGGGGATGCGTCGTGATCCTTAACGGTGAGGAGGTGATGCGTAGATTCTCGGCCTGCGGGCCCGTTGTGGTGCCCAAGATGGCACCTTGATGTGATGCGATCATCGGGTTGCGATGCGAGAAGATGGCGCCCTTGATGCGGCGATGCGATGACTCCCTGGCAGCCTTGTGATGACTCTATATTTTGGTGCCGCGACAGGCCCTGCGACACGCTTCTCCGGTGATGCGATGGCGACTCACATGATGGCATCCCGCTCCTCCAGTGATGCGACAGCAGGCAGCTTCGATGAACACACGCTTCCAGGGAGGTGCGGCAAAGGCTTGCTTCTCCGGCGATGCGACGATTTCAGCTGCGGCGGCGACACGCTTCTTCTCAATGCGTCACGCTTCCAGGTCCCAGGGGTACGCAAGTGTCTGGAGTCAGAATTCCCAGCAGGGAAATTCAGTGGGGAGCTGGAGGTGAAGTCTTTTGTCCCTGAGACTTCAGCAGGAGGCAAGCACAGTTAAAGCCCTTGGAGAATATTCTGTAGATGAAAGTCCTTATAAAGTTCCTTCTCCTTTCCCTTGGCAATGAAGCAACCACTGCAGGCCAACCCAGCAAACAGCACACTGGCAGAGGGGCAGTACAACTCCTGCAACTTCTTTGCTTCTTCTCCTTGGTAGAAAGGTTTCTTGCCCAGAAGTGATCTAATTTCTTGGGATCAGGGTCCCAATATTTATACCCCAAAATCATTTGTTCTCTGAAGGCAGAGAGGCCTCTGCCTAGTCTAACCCAGTTTCTCAGCACTTTGTTTACATTACTCTCTTCTTCCTTTCACTGTGCAGGGCAGAGGAATCATCCGCCCCACAGGAGGTGGAGCCAGCACAGGAGAGGGAAGATACAGCTCTGGAGCACTCTGTTGACATGATTTCTCCTCTCCTTTCACAGTGCAGGGCGGAGACATGAGACAACCTACAGGAGGTGAAGCCAGCATTGTAGAGGGAAGGCCCAGCCCTATTCAGGTCCCAGGTGCAACTCCATCCTCCCATCTAGATGCAGATCTTTCTATTCACCACCGGGCTGCCTCAGCCTGTCTCCTGGAATCCCCCAGCCCTGTCACTCACAAACCCAGACAAGGAATACACAACCCAGCAGAGGTAGGCCTGGATAGTTAGGCAAGAAAATACCTACTTTCTAAAAGTGGTATTTTCAAACACAGAATATTAAAACCAAGGTTACTAAAAGATGTTTTGCATTATTCAGAGTTCAGGCGTACTAAATTTAAGTTTCTACCATGTTCCCTGAGTCTGTTAGGATTATATGAATGTAATAATCTAACTTCCCATTCTGGCCTATGAGAAGAGGTAGCCTTCAGTAGTGAAAAACGAAAATGGCTGTAATTCACTATTACAACATGCTACACACATAAGAGCATGTCCTACCTTATACTTAAAATGCACCCTGCCCTTGAGCCTACCATAGTTGTGTATAATATGAAGCAAAGGGAAGGTTTAGGGACTGGCAAGTGGTTGCACTTGGCCAAGACGACATGGCAGTGCTAGACTGCACACAGGCCTTGCAATGGCAGGCCCAAGACACACTTTACAAGCTGCTTCTGTGGGTGGCACAACCAGTGCTGCAAGCCCACCAGCAGCATTTGATTTACAAGCCCTGGGCACTCATGGAGCACTGTACTAGGGGCTAACAGATAAGTCAAATGACCCAATCATGGAATAACCAATTAATACATTAATTTAACATATGGAGCACTTGCACTGTTCACTTATTAGAAGTGACACAGTGCCCAAAGCATAAAACCAGCAAAAATATATCAAAACAGAGGAGGCAATCCAGCAAAAATGGAAGGGAGACTCACGCCAATGATGCCAGGTCTAACACGAACCATAAGTACAAAGCCCAGTGTGCACAAAAAACTTTCTATCCTCAACATTAGACAGGACAATAATTACACTAGGTCATACCTCCGTCTTCAAGTAATCCAAAGTAGCAGTGCATACATTTAAAAGGATCTGAAATTAGAGATACAGGATGATGTCAGCATAAAGCATGTCATTAAAAATGAGAATAACATTCCCCTAAATAAAAGGCACAGGAGAATCTTACCGCAAATTATCAATGAGGTGACCCCTTATATGTTCATTTTTGGCACATTAGAAACAAACCTGTGAGACCAAGTATTATGTGTATCAGTCCAAAAACCATGGAAATGTCCCATGGAGATCGTTAGCAAATCCGTAAACCCAAGTACTAGGTATATTAGTTAAGATCACTAGAAACAATGTCCCAACATGAATGTAAGCAAAGCATCTCAGAGAAATCGAAAAAAGCAGACAAGGTAAATTACAGTCAGCCTAAAGTCTTCAAAGTAATATCAACTAGACCACTGACCCCAAAACCTAACTGCTCATTCTCTCAGTGTCTCACCTCAGTGTACCGGTGGAGAGTACTCCCATCTTTAAGCAGCGTCTTGCTACCATTAAGTCAAATGTTCTCCCTTATACACTGCGAGAACGATCATGTTCCCGCCCGTTACACGGAAGGCAGAAAAGCTCATCATTACGTGGCCGCCATCTTGTAGTGTGAGTATAACGTATATTGATATATATGTCTTGTCATATCCTAGTTAGCAGATGTAAACCACCCCTAAATTATTCATATCAATATATACAAACTACTGTAGCCCACAAAAGGAGCAAACTGTTAGCAACTATCTTTTCGTACTTAAAAGTATATAATCCCATATTTAAATGGTAATCCATGGGTGGATAATAGTTATTTACCCAGGCCATATCATTTTTGTGATATATATTAGTACTTGATAATAAATTCCAAAGACCATATTACAATCAAGACGCTAAAGGAAGAGGACTATTAATAAGAACATATTGGCGTGCATATAAGGCAAAATTGTATTGCAGCCATCTTGGAATGGTAATCCATGTACAAGCGGAGTGAGAATATTCCGAAACACATTGTATATATCCCTGTAAGTGCATGAAGATAAATATGGAGACCATACTAGAACGAGACAAGGCAACAAAAAGGACCCCAAATTATATTCATAATCTAGTAAATATTGAGTCAGCATATTATGAACCAAATAGGACATCTAGAAAATGGTGCCCCGAAGTATCTAAGCTAGCATTTATATGTTTGAAAGGCAGGTAAGTCTCAAGGAATTCAACAATAATCTAATAGTGAGGCAGAAAAACAGCTAGGTAATAAATCATACCATTCGATATATCGAGCCAGATAAACTCATCTGAATAATTCGAACATCCCAGTCACTAATTGTGTAGTCAATCTCCTGAATAGTACAAATCCCTCAAAACTAGTCCAAACAAATCTAAACCAAGATTAGAAAGACAACAAAACAGAAAGTGATCGTATAGGGACCATGATTTACGGTTCTAGACATAAATTCATAAAAGTCCTTATATAGAGAGGTGGCACATTCAGTGCTTAATTTGTAAAAAAAGAAGTGCAGGTGCTGAACATTTTGCCAAGGAGGCAACGCACACGCCTTCCTCCGGTGAGCCCCACTTTCAACACTCTCACTGCCTCAGTGTCTATCTTCTAACCTTGATCTGTTATCTGTCCCCTAAGTCATTGCGCTGTCAGTCTATCCTCTCACCTCTCTAATTTTTTTCTATCACCTTTGTCACACCCTGTATTTCTAATTTGCCCTCTATTCATTTTAGCCCTGCCCTTTCTTCTCTTCACTTTTATCCATGCTCTGCTCTCTCTCCCCTCGATCGTGGCTCTTTACTATCACTCTCTAGCAGTGATTAGCTGTGTCTCCATTTTATCATTTGTCTGCTTTTTTCTTCTGTCTTGTCCTCCAGATCCTTTCATTCTATCTTCTCTCTTCTTAATGGTTTCTTCTTCACATCATGGTTGCTTTCTATTTGTATCTGATTTGCCTCCTCTTTTTCTTCCCATTTGCTCCATTTTATCTCTCTCCTCTCTTGTTGTCTCTTCTCCTCTTTACTCTCGCTGTCTCTCATCTCTAACACCGCTGCTGCCTGTGACCCCTGTCATCAGCCTGTACATGTCCCTGCTATTTTGAACTCTGCGTTTTCCTGTTGTTATTCATAAAGAAACCGAAGATGTTTTACTTTCTTACCTACACTGAGTGCAAAAACAAAATGTACACCAAATGAAAATTATTTTTTGCATATATTAATCAGTGTGGTATGACTGGGTTTATTGCGGAACAGGCGGCTGCTTGAGCACAGCAGGTCATGTCACTGCTAGTGCTGCCTTCAATTAGTAGGTCCAGGGATGGCGACGGCTTCACCATCCACTGCTCAGCTTGATGTGATCCTGCCTGCTACAGCATAGGCATTGTCCCCAGGAGTAATGCTGCCAATGCCGGTAAAGTATGGCTGTGGTGCCTACTGGATTCACTCACGCTCAGCAATTACCATGCTGGGGTGCAGCGCACAGATTCTACTGGTGATGCCATGGAGCACAAAAGTTGTGTTAAGCAACAGCCTCATCGAGCATATTGAGGATAGCAGCAATGCAGGGCTGCAGGATATGCTACTCTAGCTACGCAACAAGTGGAAAGTCAACACTTACTTTCATTTATTCTTCCTCAATTGCCCTTACTTCCAAGTTCCAAGTTCCAAATGCGCTCTTGCCTCAATTATGTCATGAGCCAGCCCCCAGCTACAATTATTCAATGGGAGGTTTAGGCTCAGGCAGTGGCAGGGTGCAGCAGACTAGGGGAATAGAATGCAAGCCATAATTTGTCGATGACTTCTTGCATTTGTGATCAGCATGATGACATCATCACTAACGTGGTAATACACAATCATGCCTGCCTGGACTGGCGTATGCCGGCCTGCGGTACACAGACAAAATATCGAGTTTTAAATTTCGATATACAATTATATCGAAGTTTAAATATCGATGGGACATAATATAGAAGGTAAGTAATATCGACAGTCTTAATATCGATATTAGTATGATATTAGTAATATCGAAGTTTTAAATATCGATGTCAATAATATCGAAATAAATAATTTCGATGTTAGTAATATCAATTTTTAAATAAATTTTTTGTATATTATATTGTATTTATTATGTTTTATTATTAATTTTTAATGTAATTTAATTAAATATTGTCTTTTAGTACTGTAGCGGGTTGTGGGTTTATAGGGGAATAGGGTGGGAAGTAATTTAATTATGTTAAATTAAATATTAATTAGTAGGAATTATTAATTAATTAATTGAGAATTAATTTTTAATTCATTTTAATTAATTGATTAATTGATAAATATGTTCTGTAGCGGGTTATGGGTTTATAGGGGAATAGGGTGGGAAGTAATTTAATAATAATTAATTAATTAATATATGTTTGTAAATAGTTTTAATTATTAATTAATTGGTAATTAATTAATATAAATTAGTTAATTAATTAATATAATTTTGTACATATTTTTAATTATTAATTAGTTGGTAATTAATTAATATTAATTAGTTAATTACATTAATTAGAGTAATTTTTTTATATATATAATTTTTTGTTATTCTTAATTAATTAATTGGGAGAAAAAAATTATTAATTATTAAATTAAATAAATTACAGCTAATGTGCTAATATATTTACTTTATTGTTATTGTTAATTAATAATTAATTGGTAATTAAATAATAATAATTAATTTTGGGTAAAGGAGTATTTTTAGGGTTCAGGGTCAGTTTTCAGTTTTTGGGTAAAGGGGTATTTTTAGGGTTCAGGGTCAGTTTTCAGTTCTTGGGTAAAGGGGTATTTTTTGGGTTCAGGGTCAGTTTTCAGTTCTTGGGTAAAGGGGTATTTTTAGGGTTCAGGGTCAGTTTTCAGTTTTTGGGTAAAGGGGTATTTTTAGGGTTCAGGGTCAGTTTTCAATTTTTGGGTAAAGGGGTATTTTTAGGGTTCAGGGTCAGTTTTCAGTTCTTGGGTAAAGGGGTATTTTTTGGGTTCAGGGTCAGTTTTCAGTTCTTGGGTAAAGGGGTATTTTTTGGGTTCAGGGTCAGTTTTCAGTTTTTGGGTAAAGGGGTATTTTTAGGGTTCAGGGTCAGTTTTGGGTTTTTGGGTAAAGGGGTATTTTTAGGGTTGAGGGTCAGTTTTGGGTTTTTGGGGTACAGGGATATTTTTAGGGTTCAGGGTCATTTTTGGGTTTTTGGGGTACAGGCGTACAGGGTAAAAATAAAATACATTTAAATTAAATCAATTAAATGAAATTAAAAAAAATAAAATTACATTAAATTATAATAAAGTGTTTAATTTATTTTAAATGTATATGTATTAGTTTTAATTTTTTAATTATGTTTTAATATTTTTATTTAATATTTGTAAAATTATATGTATTTTAAAATTATTTTTACCTTATTATTAATGCATTTAAAAAAACAATATTTTTAATTTCGATATTTTTGTACTACGATATTAATTTTTCGATATTTTTGCACTTACCTTTATGCAGATATGCCTCCGATATTTTTGATTTCGATATTTTTGTGCCGATATTTTTGTATGTAGATATTTTGTCTGTCGATATTATGTCAGACATTCCCGGCCTGCCTATGAACATTTACCGGCCAGTCACCATGCAATGTATGTTATTCTTTTTATTTTGAATTGAACAATTAATATTGAGACCGCCACCTGCAGGTTCAGAAATTGTAGCCCCCCCGGCCCTGTGAAAAAAGTGCAGGTGCTGAGCACCTGAAAGCACCTGCTCGAATTTAGCAGTGGGCACATGCATCTTTTGTTTAAAATTGTATTGATATCAGAAGGGAGTGAATACCTTGTGTTACAAAAGAACAATTATAGCCCAGGTGATTCCCATGAGCAATAAGGGTCAAGACTGATTTGCATATGGCTGGGTCTGAACTGGGGTGGCGAAGTGAGCTAAAGAACGATGATGGATTCAACAAGAACTGTGACTGGGGGTGTGTGTCTAAAAAGTTTCAGCACTCCGTCCATCATCTTCTTGTGTTTGCTTTGTTCACCCTAAGTTGGCAGGGTATGCCCAGACATAGGTCCCTTGCTCACTTTGCCACTGGATTCAAGGTAAACTGGCTGATGAGGGGTGTCACCCTGAAACCGGTCCCAGGATGCTTGTTTCCGGTCCAAGGAAGACCCAGCTTGGCAGTTCGGGCTGGACTACTCCCATGAGGAATAGGGTCAAGACTGATATGCATATGGCTGGGTCTGAACTGAGGTGGCGGATTAAGCTAAAGAACAATGATGGATTTAACCCAGATTTGTGACTGGAGGTGAGTGTCTGAAAAGTTTCAATGCTTCCTCCATCATTTCCTTGTATTCAGGGGTACACTGATGCCAGACATTTTGGAGTGGTGCATGTCGGAGGCACGGACGGGCTTTCATACTGTGTGATTGATTTGGTCCCCAAAATATCCATGGAGGTGACAGGGTACACAAATTGAGGCTACTGGAGTCTATATATATATTATTTAAATCAATATGATGAATCCAGGTGGCCTCAATGTGCAAGAAGATGGTTGCACACATTTGTAAGAGGAGTCAAAAAGAGTGATGGATGATGGGAAGTGTGAGTGAGAGTCAGTGACATTGAATGAATACCTCTGAATTACTATGCGAAAGTGAGACTGACAGAGAAAGAGGGTGTGAGAGTGAGTGCAGGTTTGTGTGGCTGAGAATGAGTGAAAATGAATGCGTGAGAATGAGTGTAAGGGAGTACTTAGAGAATGTGTGAGAGTGAGAGAGTATGACTGAGCGTGACTGTGAGAATGAGTGTGAGTGAGTAAGTGAGTGAATGTAGGTGGGCGTGAGTGAATTAGTGTATGAACTTACGTATGTGTGAAAGAAAGTTTGCTATTCTATAAAGTCTGCTGCTGGCCATCATATAGTGAAGACTCAAGGGGGTTTGGCCATATTTATTCTTCAATTGGCTTCTGTGGCTCTCAAGAAAAACTACTTTAAATTTCAAGATACATTCTACATACAAACGAAAGGGACTGCAATGGGATGTCCCTTTGCTCCTGAGATGGCCGTACTGTATATGGCACGTTTTGAGGAGAGATACATCCATAACAACAACCCTTTCCTGGAATACATAAAACAATGGTACCGTTACATAGACGATGCCTGGTGCCTTTGGAGCGGGACAAAAGAAGATTTGGAAAGTTTTTTCCATTGGCTCAACAACAGACATCAAACATGAAGTTTACCATCTCCAAGAGTCAAAGAAATCTTACATTTTTGGACGTTGAGGTGAAACCTTTAGAGAAAAAAAATTGGTCACAACGTTGCACAAAAAACCAACTGATCGCAATACTTTATTGCATTATAAGAGCTTTCACCCGCGAAGCCTGAAGGACAACTTGCCGTATGGACAGCTATTTGGAATTAGGAGATATTGCACATGGCAAAAAGATTACGTAATACATGCTGAAGTGTTTCGTGCTCAATTGATGAATCTAGGTTACCCCAAAAAATTATTGAAACATGCTATGAAGCGTGCACAGTACACTCAGAGAGAATATCTTCTAGCAAAAAAAGAAAAATCATATGAAGACAAAATGCTTTGTGTTTCCACATTTGGGCCACACACACACAAATTCCGTCAGATTATCCTTAAGAATTAGCATTTGCTATCAAACATGGAACAACCAATTGATCCACAACTGCTTGCGACGAAGAGAACCGCAGCATAGGACAACAAATAGTAAGGGCAGATGTCTTTCCATCAACTAAAAAGACCTTATATCACAATGGAACCTCAAACCCATTGAGGGACACCACAAGTGTGGAACCTGCTCCATGTACGAAACCACAATTGAGGGCACTGAATTCGTCCATCAGAATGTTAAATGGACACAGAAAGAGTTTACTAACTGTAAAATGAAGATTGTAATTTACAAAGCAGAATGTCCTTATCCAAAACTGTACGTTTGCAAGACGAACCAAGAAGTAAGACAAAGACTAGTGCAACACAACATCGGTCCAGGATAAAAAGCAATCATCACTGACCCAATGGTTAATCATTTCATGGAGGTGAAACATAGTGAGAGAGACTTCAAATGGACCGTTCTGTGTGCCATAAAACGAAGCCCAGGAGCAGGGGACATTAAATCCGAATTGTTGAGGAAAGAAGGATATCTGACCTTAAAATTCAACAGCACAGTCCAAGGATTGAATGAAATTTCAGAAATTGGGAAAACATAATGGGATTCACATATAGCCGGGAAATATAGATCCCACCACTCACGATCATCATGAATTTAGAATAATACTCGGATTGAGTCGAACATCGTTGTGCATGTATTCCCATATAAATACCCATAAGAGACCAACCAGTTCCATAAGATACAATTGGGCGTATGACTAAGAACAATAACCTGAGAGAAATGCTCATCGATCACAACATATAGAATAATCAGCGTAGGATCATCCAGCTCTAAAAGGTTTGAATGTGCTACATGATCTAATGATAATCCTTTCAAAACCTCTTCTAGAAACCAGAGTGAAGTGAAGAAATTCAGCAATCAAAGCATACAAAATACACAAGCCACTGCGGCGGCAAATGAGTCTGCAAAATGTCGAAATGACCGGTAAATCAGCTTCACTTCACCGCAGAAGCACGAGCAGACTGGGCGACAGTACCGCCCAGCTTGACAGAAGGAAAAGTGAGTAAAACGCCAGAAAAATAGAAATAACACAATTATTTTCAATATGCCCTAGACACAGAGATCACACAGCGTGTAGGTTTCCATTACAGGTACGATTGATTTGTTTGGGTCCGCTATAGGCTGAATATTTCAGAAAAAATATGGATTCATAAACCCGTAAGAGCAGCCAACATCAGGAGGATTGCAGGTAATCGCCCTAACTCAGTGAAATGACACGTAGTGTGAAAAACTAATAGAGAGTAGAATAAATTAAAATAAAGCATTCTTGATCTTTCTTTCCAGACTACATCCTGTCCCTAGGCTCTGAGGAGAACCCCAAAACTAAGATGGGGCTCGAAACGCGTCGGTGTCCAATTCTGCTGGGTCAACATAATCACAAAAAAATGTATTCACAGCAGGGAGAAAGTCAAAATTAATTGCCCTTGTATTCTAGCAATGTGTACCCAGTAGCCAACAACCTTTCTAGTAGAAACACAAAAGTAGTATGTTATAATTTAATACGAGGTTGTTCTATTCAATAGAGACTGGATTTAACCTGAATGCATTTTCATTTATGTTCTATGTATATATTGAATGTATTTTCATTTAAGTTGTGTGTATATATTGTCTTGGAAAAATTGTTTGTTTAGTACATGTAAATGATTGTGACGGTGGTTTGTCTGATGGATAGACATGCTTCAAAAATGAAACGAACCAATCCAAAAAAGGTTTAAAAGAGAAGCTAAATAAATGCTCCAGAACATTCGAATAAGCCAATGATCCTAGTCTGTTAAATTCGTTTTAGCAATAGAAAGGTGACAGTTGGGTTCTCTCTTTCTTACTTAATTATTCTGCCCGTCATATAGTGGCAGTATTTATTGGCCCATGAGAAATTCTTTTTTGAAATGCTGGTGTTGTTATACTGGTGGTGAATCTTAGCATATGAACCTTCCATTGCAAAATGCAGACCCTGGCATACCATCAGTAATACATGGCAAATGTGCATCCTTGGCAAAATGGTGTCACTGGCATTGTATAGGTTATACTTAATGTATGATACATTCAGGGCAAAATGCTGGCCTAGGCATGCTAGAGGCGATTCTTGGCATAAGTCTCGACAGCCGTGCCATATAGAGGGCAGACTACCATGATCATATGCTGCTCCTGGCATATTAGATGCACGTTTTGATCTATTGGTCAACCACGGTTTATGGATGACATCAGTGGCAGAATTCTAGCATTGTCATATTGTAGGTAATGCTTGGCATAAGGTGACACCCAAGGTATGTTTGGGCCATTAGGCGGCACCAATAACAAAGTATTGGCCCCGGCATTATGAAGAAATTTGAAGTGTGGGGGCTCCCAAAGCACATCTAGAATAATTGAGAAAGTATGTGACCATCAAATTTCCTTTGCTTGGCACACCATCATACTTGAATAAGTAACACTAGCCTTCTGAGAGTCTGTAGGCAATTGGGTTATAAGATGAGCGGCGGTGAGAGCCCCACTCAAGTAATAAACACATTCCTAGTCCGAACCACAAAGCCCACTAAATAAACCTGTGATTAAATCTCTGGTGGCTAGCCACAAAACCACTCAAAGTTTCTTTAGAGGCAAGGTTTCAAGTATTTATGCAGCACTCAAAAGTAATAAGGTGAAAACACAACACAAGAAAAATCTCAAACCTATTTAGAAAAACAGTGTAAAACACAAGTAAAATGATACCAAAATGACACAAATACAATAGGGAGAATTTATTACTGGAAGTTTCAGGTAAAAATGGCATCAAGAAGCATAAAAGACCACTCTTGGTGATCAGGTTGCGCATGATTGGATCAAAGTCACAAGTTCAGGCTGACTGTGATGAAGTACCGGTCAAAAGCAGGAGCTAAGTTCATCCCAGTGAGGAGTTTAGCTACTCTGAGTATGAGTCCAGGCAAGGAGCCTCGACTGGAGCTTTGCACTGGCTGGGACCATAAAGAGATTGTTGTTGCTGCGAGGAGCAGGTCATCGCTGGAGACACTGGCGGTTTGGCACAAAGAGCAGGTCACTGTTGGAACTTCACATTGGCGGGAGACACAGAGATCATTGCTGAAGGGAGGAGATCACTTGTGCTCGCAAAGGGCCCCAAACTCCTGTATTTTTTCCAGGAGTGCAGTTTGGAAGCACAAAGACTACACTCTGATGCCAGCTGCCAAGGGTCCATGACCTGGGTGGTACTTCCTGGGGATCAGGAATCACTCCAGTAGAGGTCAACAAAAGAGCTCAGGCAGGTTCAGGTGGTGTTGGTCAACAGGGCTTTTGCAGGAAGGCCTCTGGAAGCTCGTTGTGTCCCTGTAGCTCGAACAGGAGGTCAGTCAATTCACTTTTGGAGTCACCTTTAGGAATCCTGGGTTCTTGACAAGTAGGTTCAGTCTTTCTTCTTCAGACAGCAGGGCATTCCAACTTCTGAATCTTCTGATGAGAGGTTCTTAGGGTGCTATTCTTATAAGCAGCCTATGGATGGGGGATGCTCCCTTTGTCTAACATTATCCCTTTCCTGGGTTTGGCACCAAATTTGTCTAGACGGCTCAAGGTACACAGGCCTAGGTGTGAGTTGCATTTGTCAGTGGCAAGTCAGGCAGGCTTAGGCGTCAGGAGTGGTGGGCATAAACCCCAGGCTACCCCAATGAGGTTCAGGAAGGGCTGAGTACAACCTTAAGGGCATCTTATTCAGTTGAGGAAACTCCCTGCCCCACAATAAGCCCCTTTTGTCTCAATACCTGAAAGGAACACACAACACATCACAAGAGAGCCATTAACAGTCATGTGGCCCTGGACACTAACAGAAAGCCACATCTGGTTTAAGCAGAAAAATCAACTTTCTAAAAGAGCCATTTTCAGAATAGTAACTTAAAATCTGACTTTACCATTAAAGAGGATTCTAAATTGCAATTCAAATAAGTGGAAGAAGAATTATTCTATTTATTCCCAAACTTAAGTTGTCACTTATTAAGTGCAATAAGATAACTCAGTGTTAGTCTATGGGTGGGATAGCCTTACTTGAGTAAGAAAACGACGTTAAGTGTTTTTCACTGCCAGGTTATTTAAAACATAAATACAAATCTCCTACATTTGCAGAAATGTTGGACTAAGAGTATGCCTCTTGACTTTCAAAGATCACCAGCTGCCTCTGTGTAGTACCTTTAAGATAATGCTAGTGTCTTGAAAACCCCCTTAAATTAGGATTTGAACAATGCTTGGATAAAGTAAATGGGACAGAAAGAATTCTTGCACCACTCATATAAATATGCAACATACCACTTTTGCTGATAGCCAAAACAGGGGTATCTTAGGGATTTTCAGAGCCTTGGCCAAAGTATTTTGGGGGCCCCTGTCCGGAACAGCTTTGAATCTATGATACAATGTCATCTCTTTCACACCCTCTTTGACCAGGTCACTGAGTGCCCTGGCAGACTGCTCCAAATTATAGTGGCATGATTTTAATATTGTTGTAATGCAGCAGCAGCTCAGTAATATTATTGAAAATATTATCTGTGACCCTCTCCTATTTCTCATATGTGTGGTCCTGTTTTGATGTAAAAAAAAAACTTTTTTAAGGATGTTGCATTGTGTTGAAAAACATAAGCACAACATTTCTCTGCAAAATATCTGCAATAGACCCCTACACATCACCCGTATTACAAATAAATTACATGGACAACGAGTTTTAACACAATCTGTTTAAAAATCATTCAAGATGATGAGGGCAAGATTGCCTGAAGAACAGAGATGGCTCTATCAGAGGGGTACCCTGTAAGAAGGGGGCCGTGGACCAGCACACACTATGTCCATGCCTTAAAACATCTCAGACCTCAAATCCGAAATAGTGGAGCGACCAAGGCCTTACTTTTTTCTGAAAGAAACACAGTTGAGGAACACTAAAGTTGATTACTTATCAGACATGGCCGGTACAGGTAAGAGCGGTGCGGCAGATGGATGGGCTGGCAGTCAACATACGACAGGTGAGGGAAAATAAAATTAATTAAATAATTAATAAACCCACTTACCTTGCGCTCGTGAGTGCAAAGTAAGTGTTTTAATTTATTTAATTATTTTATTTTCCCTCACCCATCGTATGTCGACTGCACCCAGCGCCGCCCCGCCCTACCCCTCCCTGCCCCCCGCCCTAACGCTCTCACCTGTACCAGCTGCACCTGCTACTTATTCAAAAATGAAAGTCTTTACTAAATTTTAAAGAGTCACACATCAAAGGCTGTTCAAATCTGGACAATTATAATACAATGAAATCAGGCAGGCCATGGCCTGAGGAACGCTCGTGATGCCCCGACATCCCACGTGCATTCTCCACTGCAGCTACGCGTGTGTGGAACTCACTATCATCCAGAGCAATAGTTATATTGAGCAACCTTTGTTGTGGGCCTACATTTTCTGCAACTAGTCCTATCTATGAATTCAGTTTTGTGTTTTAATTCCTTTATGTCTGCAACTTATGTTAGCAATAATGATGTCTCGTTGTCTGATGTTGAACGTTCCACCGTTAATATTATTTATTTAACATTTTCTATTGAATGGTTGCACCTACTTATTAGCACTACTGCTACTACTAACATTGACTTTCTATGGCTTTCTGCAAGTGGGATAGACATAATTGTTGCATTATATGTAATGTGATTGTCAGCATTTTCCTACTAAAGGTACCAATGTTATTTGTCGCTATCATGAGTTTTGCGACTAATTTCAGCAAGTCAAACCTTTATTTATAGGTGAAAAATGTCCAGTATTACCTAAACCTGTGAATTTTGGCGTCTCAAAAAATTGTAATTGGGTAATATTTAGAACACTAATAAATTCCAACTCAGTAGAGTTGGAATTTATCCGATGCAATAAATATCACAACAGTTACCGGGCAATTTGTAATCACCTCATCTGTCACATATCAAGATCAGTACCGCTGGTAATGATTTCCCTAACAGTGCATCCCTACAACTACCACTTTCAATGTTCTCTTTGTCAGTGGTTCTACTATCAGCAGTCTCTCTCTACATCACTAGCCTCTTTCCATTTCTCCACAGACAGCTGAACCCTAACAAACTTTTCCTACTGGTAGTACCGCTGTCCTTTGCATGAGAAGGATTTTTCTTCTTCACCCAATCAAACAGTTGAACCTTTCAGGCTCTCTTCTTATCAGTGGTACCAGTGTCTACCTGTCAGAGTACCAATTTCAGTTTCTATTCACATACGGTCGTGCTGTCATCATCCTTTTCATCATTAGTTCCTTCCCATTCCTCTACAACAGAAAGTTGAGCTTTGCTTACCTCTTTCCCTATTAGCCCTGCCTAGCTCTCAGCCATTACCAGTGTCTCCTTACACGCAGCCCCACTGTCACTGCCCTCTCTCTCACTATCTCATTCCCTTCCTCCACCATAGACAGCTGTACTCTCCTCTTTTCATACCTCTGCACATTGAAATCGAGATGGATCTTTCAATCTCAGCACCAATATCTTCTGCTCCATTCATTTTAATTTCAATCAATTCTATGTGAACGCCTCGGTTTATCACTCTCAAGTGGTGGCTTTGCGCTCAATGAGACGTCTGCAGGCAGCCGTTCCGGCAGAGATGGAATCACATTTCTGCTTTGGTGCATTTTAATGTTAAATGATGCACAACTTGAGCTTAGATGCATTCAGGAGAGGTTTTGCAGCGACTGTTTTCGAATACTATAAAGCTATTAGACAAAGCACTGGTAAGAGGGAAAGAGACATTTGGAGGGATCTAAGCAATGGCTGAACATGCACAGTGATGTCATGAACGATCTAAATGTACATGTCATCAGTCATGTTGATGTCATAAAACATTTCGTGAGTTGTATATTATGTGAGGTCATAAGCAGTGCATGGTGACGGAGTAAGTTGTGGCTACATGAAATAACTATGACTAGTGAATTTCAGTGGTTTTCATTAGTTTAAATTGTTATGTTTCATCTGACATTTTCCCTTAAATATAACATCGCTCTAACCTTTGGTTTCTCCAAGGAATTTCTGAGTTTTTTAATTCTAAGTACCATATTATTACCTTACCTGACTAAAATATCCTCGTAAACTTTGTTTCCTTCCACGAATTTCTAGGCTTATTTTAAAATAAAGTAATATTTGATTATGATACATAACTATGCCAACCCTATTGTGCATGGTATGCATTTGGCCAGACTTTGCACCCACCCTCTCACAGGCGGCTGCCCCGCAGCACATGGCCTTTGGCCATGTACAGCGTGGTGTTGGCTGGGGTGCCCAGTATGTGGCCAGGCTTTGTTCTCAACCCTCTGTAGGCTGTCAAACCTCCGACTACACACAGCCTTTGGCTCATCTGTAAATAGGTCCTGCACCCAAATCCTGGGCAGCTTCCCTCGCTGCACATGGCCTTCAGCCATTCACAGCATGGGATTGACTTCAGGGCCCAGCCTGAGGCCAGACCCTGCAACCAACTTCCAGGGGGCAGCCAACACCCACACTGTGCATGACCAGTGTGGATTGGCCACAGGACCTACTGCCTGTAGGCGGCCAACTCACCACAGACGCTTACACCCCCCTTTTTTTTCATTCTTGCCATGATCCTGCAGGACTCTCATGGGAGTAGGGAAGACCCACTGGCTGCCGCCAGAGTCCCACAAGACCGCAGCAGATGCAAAAAATACATTTATTATAACCCCAGGAGGCTCTACACAAGGTCCATGGGGTCAGGGTACCCTTACTTAGCTCAATTATAACTTACTTTAAAACAATTTCAGACCACGGGTACCAAGTCCTCATGCCTAGAGATGGCGGGCACATCATTTCTCCTCATGTTGCAGCCAACCAATTGGAATGCGAGCTCCAGCTGGACTCATCACTCCAGCAGGAGCATGACAGCAGACAGAAAAAAATCCCCCTTAGGCAAACAGATTGCTTAATTATTTGAAGTTGTATGCTTGCTGAGCTCGCACTCTCATACTCACGATAATCCAGCAAACCCAACTGTCCAGATATACCAACATGTTGAACCTTAGTTTCTCTAAAAGCTACTTACTAGATTTAAACCAAATCAAAGAAAACATATTTTGTGGGTAAATATCTAGCTTTCTGCCATATTCAGAGTAGTTCTATACAATCATTTGGATTGTAACTCTGTTTATCAACCCCCATGGAAATTGCATGGCGAAATTGCACTTTTTTCTCCCCCTTTTTTTCAGGCCCACTCTTGACAGATGACCCTGAACCATTCAAGGAAGGTGCTGAGGTGATTGAACTGTTTTTAAAGGTTTTGTAAAGATTCATCAAATGGCACCAAAGTTATTAGTAGGGGTGGGCGGAATTTGCGTAGTCGCGCTACACAAAGCTCTGCGAAATGGTAAAAAATCTCCACGAGCACACAAAAGTTCCGCGAACACGCGGGATTGCTTGTTCGGCCAGTTTGCGATGCTTTTTTCCTGTTCGCAAACGCTGTTTGCATGCTTGGGGAGAAATATCTTGTGAACACGCATTTTTGAAAGCGCGAACAAGCAAAGAATTCCGCGAAGCCACGTACCGCAGAATTTTTGGCAATCCTGCGTTCTCCGCGGAATACAAAATTACCCAAATTCCTCGAGCGAAACAAAATTTGCCGACCAGGCCTAGTTATTAGCAAATTACTTTTTTTTCATCCCGTGGTAACTTTGCCCTAACCAGGTCCCAACTATAACTCCACAGTGATGCCACTGTGTTGTTATAGATAGGTCAGTCTCTTTATGGGAAATGTCATTTTAGTTTTGCTAATAAATTTGTTTTGGTACCATTTGACAAATCTTCATGAAACATTCCAAAGAAAGTTGATGCTCCTCAGCACCTTCCTAGAAGGTTTCACAGCAATTCATAAAGTGGAGGAAAAAGGGTGCCAAAACAATGTTTTCCCATGTTAATCTTGTAGGGATCATCTGCCAAAACCTCAAAAAAAGACTGTAATGAATTAAACCAAATTGGGCAAAAAGTTGGAACTTCACTGTCAAAGCATGCTTTTTATGGTTTGATGTGCATTTGTGTTTAAATAGGTGTCTAGGTGCGGGGCGTGTCCAACAGCATGGCCGGCTAGAACGTGCTTTTGCATAGCTCCCAACGAGCTGTTTCTAGATCCGGCCCAATATATAACCCTGACACCCTGAAGCGACGGAGGTGGATCCGCAGAAGCCCAGGACCATATGGAGACCGGGAAAACTGCGGAATATTCTCGGTACAGCAAAGAAATCTGAACTCGAAGCGCCAATCGTGAGAGCCAACTACACCAAGATGGCGGTGGGCTCCGATGAGGTGGCCCGAGTAAGGTAGTGTACAGAGCCTCGCCCCGCCACCACCAGAGCACTGAGGGTGGAATTCGAATGCTGTAAAGCGGAGCGACACCGCAGCAGGTACTGACCCCAGGGCAGTCCCCCCCAAGGAAATAGAGCGGCCGGTAGTACGCGAGAACTGCACTAAGATGGTGGCCAGCTCCACAGAAAGGACCCGAGGGCGGTAAAGACCCGATCCCGGCCCCGATCCAAAGGCGCCTTGAGGGTGGCAAAACAAGCGGTACAGCGGTACAGCGGTACAGCGCTGACAAGTGACCCGCCACAGCACCCTTGGTTACCCCCTTGGTGATGCCGGTGGGCCCCTGATGGTGCGGGCTCCCTAGGAAGCATCTGGCCCCACACAGAACGGTGAGCGACATGCCTGCCTGGCTCAGGGAGGGCCCCGGATCACCTGCTGGCTGAGCTCTGGGCGAGACACAAGCTTGGCTGACAGCCGGGGCGGGGGAGGGCTCGGCGGAATTCATCCGTCCACACCGGCACTTGCACAGATAGAAGAGAGACGAGCAGGGCCCCAGGACCAACGAAGGGGGCGCAGCTGCGAGATGGGCCTGCTTCTGAGGGCTCTGAACCGGGAAGGCTGATTCAGCCGGAGCTGAGAGAATTGGGGGCACCAGAAGGCGGCAGGTGAACGGTGGCTTAAGCAAGTCAGAGTGACTGGCTGCCCCCCCGCCACACTGAGCCTGCCCTGAAACAAACGGCCAGTAGCGGTGGGTGGGACGCGGAGGCCACAAGGGACGAGACCAGACTCCCATAGTGCTGCTACTCCCCGGGACACCCCAAGAAGACAACAGGAGGAAACTGAGGTGAGGAGTCACAGGGGGTGCAGAGCGCCAGGGACATGAGGGCCTACCTCTACCTCCTCTCTTACACGACAGCCACTCGGCTGGTAAGGAGTAAGTGAGAGACCCATCCAGAGAGGAGAGAGCCTGCCAGAGAGTGAGATGGGGAAGAGAGACCCAGTACTCAAACCGGCGTGGCAAGAGACCATGGATAATTATGCCACGGCACGTCCACAGAAAGAGGTGGTCCCGGGGGCCTCTGGAGCACGCTCGGGCACCGCAAAGCTGCTGGAGGCGATACAAGCATCTAGAATGGATATACAAGACTCGAGGGCAGCCCTGGAGGTCAAAATAGGCAAAGTAGGCTCGGAGGTGCTGCTACTGCGCCAGTATTTCCGAAAACTAACGGAGAGAGTGACGACGGCGGAGACGCGGTTCAGCGAGGCGGAAGATTCTATCAACACCCTCCGGAAAGACATGGCGGAGCTCCAAGCATCACACCGGCAACTGCTCTGGAAAGTGGATGATGCGGAAAACAGAGTGCGACGCAACAACCTCCGCTTTGTGGGTTTTAGGAAAGGCATCGAAGGAGCGGATATGGCGACTTATTTACACTCCTGGCAGAAGACGACGTTCCCGCAGGCACAATTCTCAAACTGCTTAGTTATTGAACGAGCACATAGGGCACTGCTGGCAAAGCCGCCGGAAGGAGCTAGGCCGCGACCGGTCATCCCACGTTTCCTGCCCTTTACAGACAGAGACCTAATACTCAGAGAGGTCAGGAAGTTGGGGGAGATACGACTTGAAAATACGAACATAATGATCTTTCCAGATTACAGCAAGGAGGTGCAGAAAGAAAGACGCTCCTATAACACAGTAAAAGCAAAATTGAGAGACCTACACATAACGTACATGGTGCTCTTCCCAGCGAAACTGAAAGTAATATTTGAGGACAGGACACACTTCTTTAACCGCCCGGAAGAGGCCTGGCAGTGGCTGGAGGAACGTCCTATGCTTAAAGGGGCTGCAGAAGAAGGCCACAGGATAAGGGGCGAGATTGCAGCCGCCAGCCTTAGAAGCAGCCCCCCTAAGACTCAAAGACTAAGAAAGCCACGGACAAGGCAATGTACGCAGACTACACCATACCCAGGAGCCGACATCTCGGGCGGAGTAGACGGAACTCGACATCCCCAGCGGGGACAGCAGCAGCGCCCGGGTCCAGATTCAGTTGCCTGTCCAATCATGATGGCGCAGGCGAGGAAGAGGATTCGGAAGGTCGAACATCAGAAGCAGAGGAAGCCGAAGGGCGGTCCTTACATCCCCTAGAGACTGCAATCCGGGAACTAGAGCAGGAACCGCCTGGCCAGGCGGAAGATCTGGGCAATGGGACACAGGACTCACATTGCTGATAAGGGACAG
Organism: Lissotriton vulgaris; assembly: GCF_964263255.1. Lineage (NCBI taxonomy): Eukaryota > Metazoa > Chordata > Amphibia > Caudata > Salamandridae > Lissotriton > Lissotriton vulgaris. The sequence continues at coordinate 1,123,561,566 of NC_141687.1, forward strand.
GACTGGTATCAGAAAAGACGGCTCGTCGGGAAGGGGGCACACAAGTTACAAACACCCCTTTTTTACTCACTGTTTGTTCTTTATCATTTCAGACTGATCGGGCCGGGGCGGAAAACTCAACCGCTATATAAGGCCCAAATCTAGGTTGAGGGGGAGACCCAAGGGAGGGCGACAGACCCTCTCCGCCAGCAGTCTTGGTTCTACGGATGTTGAGACTGAAGGGGTGGGGGGTAAGGAGGGGGGTATAGGGGGCAGCTACGGGTGTTACCAGTTAGTGGGAGTTGAGGGACAGGAGTCCAGTTGGGGGACGAGTAGGGTGGAGGGTGGGGGGGAGTTGGGGAGGGGAGGAGGGAGACAATCATGTTATGGTGGCCGCATACATAAGCGATCCACACGACACCTCCACACAGGAGACCGACTACATTATGCAACACACACTCCAGACTGGCGGGTGAGCACTTGAGACATTATAGAGACCACAGGGGATTCAGTGTCCTGACATGGAACGTTAACGGGCTTGGCAGCAAGATGAAGAGGGGGTTGGTGAATTCTTACATTAAAAGACTGAACCCTGACATAATACTGTTGCAGGAAACCCACCTAAAAGGGACTAACTGTGCCTCCCTAGCCAGGGGACAGTACAAGGAATTGGCACATGCAGGATACACCACAGACTCGAGAGGGGTGGCAATTATTGTAAAAAAGACCACACCGTTCTGTATAGCTCAAACATGGACAGACCCACAGGGGACTTATGTGGGAGTAAGGGGGACATGGAATAAATGCAAATACACTATACTCTCAGTGTATGCCCCTCCAAAACTACAGGCCAACACTCAAGAAAGTGACGGATGTACTATTAGACACAGTTGACACCACACAGATTCTCGAGGGAGATTTTAATGATGTGATAGACCTAGGGCTGGACCGGACGGGAACGGCGTCCAGAGATCGGACCCGGACTCCCCTATCCCAGATGACTAACAACATGGGGCTTACAGATGTCTAGAGGTGGTTACACCCCGACCAGAAGTCCTATTCCTTTTTCTCAGGCTCGCATAAAGTGTAATCGAGATTGGACTACATTTTTATGTCCTGGCAAAACTTGACAGTAGACGACACAGCGGATTATAAAGCGAGAGGGATCTCCGATCACTCCCCATTACTAGCAAAGGTGGGAATGGGTAGGGATAAGAGCAGAGGTTCCTGGAGCCTGACGGCATGGGATTTACAGAATGCAAATGTATTGAAGGGCCTGAGAGCAGACGTGAAGGTATATATTGCTGAAAATGAAGGGACGGTCCCCTCTAGGGTGACATTCTGGGAGGCCTTAAAGACAATAATGCGAGACAGGGCACAAAATAGACTAGCGGAGGAAAGGAGAAAGCTTCACGCTGAAACAGTGGTGCTGGAAGTGACCATTCTAGACCTAGAGAGGAAATATCCTCGAAGGATACTGAGACACTCAGAAGACTGACAGACCTCCAGAAACAATATAGAGATCTGGTCACAGGAGAGGCCAGAACCCAGGCATTAGCTACCCTACACAGCCTCTATGATGTGGGGGATAAGTCGGGCAAATTGATGCCGTGACTAAGTAAAAAGGAGCGCGCTGCCAGATGGGTGAAGCAACTCCGAGACCCTGAGGGATTGCTCATTAGGTCCGATGCTCAAATTGCAGAGGCATTTGCTGACCACTATGAACTCTTCTACAGGGCCAGAGACTTGGGGACGTGTGGGGAGGCCCTACAATACATGGAACAAATAGAACTACCGAATCTGACCCGTGAGGCTCATCGAGGCTTAGAGGCTGACATCACTTTAGACGACATCTTTGGGGCCCTGACCAGGCTGAGACCGGGTAAAACCCCGGGCCCAAACGGTTTCCCGGCAGAGTTTTTTAAGCGCACGGCGGACATCCTGACACGCCACCTTAAGGGACTCTTTGAGGTGGCATTGCAAGAGGGAAGACTTCCCCCAGACCTGAGCATGGCAATAATAATCCCAATACATAAGGAGGGGAAACCGCAAGAGGATTGTGCGTCATATCGCCCCATCTCCTTCTTGAATACAGAAGCTAAACTACTGGCAACGATCCTAGCGCTACGACTCCGATCAGTGATATCGGATCTAGTACATTTAGATCAAACGGGATTCCTACCAGATAGGGCCACCCGGGTATATCTCCGGCGCACCCACAACTGGTTGCATGAGGTGCAAGGGAGAGAGGACCCACATTGGTTTCCATCCCTTGATGCCGAGAAAGCCTGCGATGCTGTTCATTGGCCATTTCTTGAGGGTGTCCTGCAGAAATTCGGTTTTGGCCCCAAATATCGGAAATGGGTCCATCTGCTGTATACAGAAGTTAGAGCCAAGGTAAGGGTGAACGGGGTCCTGTCGGGAGAGTTCCAAGTCCAGAGGGGGACCCAACAGGGTTGCCCGTTGTTCCCCTCCTTTTTGCGCTTACAATAGAGGTACTGGCTGCTAAGATATGCCAGAATGTTGCCATTAGGGGTTTCAGAAGGGAAGAGATGGATTCCGCAGAAGAGAAAATATCGCTCTATGCGGATGACATCCTATTATACAGCACACACCCAGAGACAACGATACTGGAGATGTTCTTGGAACTGGAATGCTAGGGCTAGTACGAGGGTAACCAGATCAACTGGCATAAATCGATCCTTTATGATCCTAAGGGGGGGGGAAGGTGGCCGGACCTCCCGGGCGGTTGTTGACGACAGTAGAGGGCTTTAAATATCTCGGAGTGTATGTCAGCCTGGATCGACAGCTGTCCTTTCGACACAACCTAGAACCAATAATATTAAATTTCAAAGCGGACACGACTAGATGGAGGCAGCTCCCTCTCACGCTTTTGGGTCGGGCAGCTATGTTCAAGATGATCACATTGCCCAAGTTTTTAAACGCCCTGCAGAATGAGTATCATCCACTCCCTCAAAAGGTGTTCAAGAGACAACATGCGGAGCTGAAGTCCTTCCTCTGGCTGGGTAAACAACCCAGAATGGCACTGAACACCCTTCAGTGACATCAGTATAGCGGGGGGATTTCCCTCCCGAATCTGGAAGCATACTACTGGGCGGAACTTATAGCACCGATTAACGATTGGCTACATGCGTAGGCAGACCACCCCACTTATGCCCTAGAGAGACATAGGATGTCACCTAGGCTGTTGATGTACTACCTATATGGGGGTGCCGGGCGGGGGCAGGTACTCCCTGCCACAGGAATTACTCTGCAACTTTGGACTAAGGCTATGAACCGCACGGGGTGGAGGACGAAACCCACACGACAGACGCCGATCTGGCACTGTACGTGGCTGACAGAACTGAACAAATTAAAAGGCTTCCAGAGGTGGGATGATATAGGTATCTCCACCTTGGGGGACATGGTGGCCAAGGGGGGACTTAAAACATTAATGGCTCTGAGGACCGATTTTGGATTGCATTGCACGCAGTTCTTCAAATACGCGCACCTGAGACATGCTTGGCGAGCCCAAAAGATTCAGGAAAACGAGCTCCCGGAATACGCACCCCTGGAGGGACGGCTCCTGCAGGGGCAGATCCAGGGAAAAGTGGTATCACTTACGTATAAAACTTTAACGAATAACATGCTAGATGACTTGGGCAAGCTTAGGAGGACGTGGAAGAACAATGTGGGAGACATGGAGGATATTGACTGGGACATGGTGTTAATGCACCCCAGGGAGGTGGCAATTACGTCCCGTCTGCGACTCATTCAATTTAACGTGCTTCATAGAATGTACTATGACAGAGTGCGGCTCCACAAAATGGGTAGGACAGACGACAAAATGTGCCTTAGATGCAGAGACATGGAAGGGGACTTCTATCACATCATATGGGCATGCAGCAAGATTCAGGATTATTGGGGAAAAGTTTTTGAAGAGTTGGGGGAGGTGCTGGAGACCCCTCTCCAGCCTGGCCCAGGCTGGCCCTTCTAGGCATGACAAATGTCGTAGGCCTAGCACGTCCCCTACTGATCTTTCTGGTCCTGGCACTAGTGGTGGCAAAAAGGGACATAGCTAAGTACTGGGGCGCACCGGAACCGCCAGGCTTGGAAGAGTGGAGGAGAGGGTTAGACCTATACATGACCGCTGAGAGGGTCACTTACAAAGCGAGGGGATGCCCGAAGAAGTTCTGTAAGGTCTGGGACAAATGGAGACGCTTCCAAGGATTGGATGGGGGGCTTTAGGGAGGTATGAAAAGTAGTAAGATACGTGCATGTATGAGTCCACACCGGAGGCTACAGAGCTCGGAAGCAAGAGACACTTGCACCACTGCACTTTGGACTTTGGGTCGGATCGACATGGAACTTATTAAAGATGTAACATGGGGAGGGGTGGGTGTGCGAACTGCTGGTTACATGATTGTATTGTTGAGCTACGATCAAACACAAATAAAAATGTTTTAAAAAAAATAGGTGTCTAGGTAGTCATGAAATGGTTAAAAAAATAGATACCTCTGGATGGTTGCGCCTGCAGGAGTCTAGCTTAACAAATATTTATTAAATGGCGCCCTTTCATCTGGCCCAGGGACCATTGTTTTCCTTGGGCCCTTTAGGTACCATGGTGCATTGGCTGGCACCTTGAAACCCAGATCGATGTGGGTTAAAGAAGTTCATAAAAATAATTTGGGTGGTGTGTACTGTTACACCAAACAGCTGGTACCACGGTACTCAACAGGGATCCCTGTGTGGTGTTGTAGTAGCTGCACTGATACCACAGTAACACAAATCCATTTATACAACAAAATACCCAGGACAGCCATCAACCCACAATCTGTCAATGGAGGGCAGGCTGAAGGGAACGGGGAGCCAGCTGACAAGACGATGAATGAAAGGGAATAGGGGATCACACAGACAATGAAGGACAGACAAGAGGGGTTGTTGAAATACGTTGACAATAGGGGGAGGAATGAGCTGAGGCAGCACATGGGTAATGGAGAGCAGGCAGAAAGAGTTGAGACAGCAAGCAAACCAAGAAGGGCAAGTGGGAGAGTGTGGGAGATCAAGCCCACTATTGAAGGGAGATGGATGGATCTGAGTCAGTACATGGACAACGGAGGGCGGTCAGCATAGGATAGGGCAGCAAGCTGACAATTGAGGGGAGGTGGGAGGGGATGGTGTAGAAATCTAACAACCGAGGATGGCCAGGGTGTGTTGGTGGAGATGATATAAAATGATGAGCGGTAGGAGGGTCTGAGGCAGCACATCAGCAATGAAAGGTAAGCAGAAAAGGCAGAAGGAGCAAGCTGACAAAGGAGGGCAGGCAGGATAGGATAGGGCAGCAAGCTGACAATGGAGGGCAGGTTTGAGGGGACGAAAGAGAAAGCTGATTTCCTATGACAGGTGAGAGGCGATTGTGTAGCAATCTAACAACAGAGGGTGGCCAGGTTGTGTTGGGGGAGATCCCATCAAATTTCCTTATTATGTAGGAGATAACAATTCTTTCAGGATGTGAGGAGATATTCTTATTGGGCGGTAACTATCTGGAGAGAGAAGCATATATGCTTCTGTATCCCACCTGACCAAACAGGTAAAAGCAGAACTTGAGTAGGGAAACACAATTTTAAGTGTATTTACCTCCCACGAAGCTTTTTTGAGTCTCTTTGAACTTTAGTAGCAGAGATACAGCCGATACATGCACATACAGATGTGAAGTCAATGCCTTCTTCTATTTTGCATAGACTAATACTCTACAATTAGCAAGAGCGTAAAGAGAGCCATATGCCTAGCATCCCATAAGCACAATCTTTTTTCTGACTTAGGGATAGTATGCCACGTTAGTATCTGCCCTCACCTAGCTACGCCTACTAGGCTAACAGTGTCTATCATTGTGTCGAAATTTAGGTTTTTATTAGAGAAGTCTCAAATACCATAACCAGATTAAGCTCCAACGACCAAGGGACCCTGTGTTCCTGAGAGTTTGTATGTAGAGAAAATTGTGAAGTAATAGAATATATAACTCACGTATAAAGAGCAGCCATTAAGTAATACCGTTTATTAATAGGCTAGACATTGTACCTGTGCATTACTGTAAAGTATAGTGTTATCTCAATTCAGTCAATTAACTGTATGTATATCTATTGTAGGACAACCATAAGGATCCAGTAACACGACAGACAACAAATCAATAGTCTTGATAAAGGTGGCACATAATAATACGCAAACCACCGAAACGCGTCAACGCAATTTTCTGTACAATTCATCTTTTTTCCCCCCTGGTGTATATAAGATTGTAAGGTTATAAAACCAGGGGACGTTGAAATTTTAATTGTGAATGTACGCTTTGTAATTTCCAATTTGTATGTTTTACAATTGAGTTTTGTCTGTCCTTCATTTTTGTGCTGGTCACAAAATTATATAGTATTTTAATTGTTTTTTAACATTTTTTCCAGTGTAATTGTAAATTGTCTTTTTATTGTTTCAATAAATTGTTATGTAACTTCATTTTTGATTAATTTCTTTAGTTAGTGTGTTTATATTTGATTGTGGTTATAGCTAATTCCAAGCTTCTCCTGTACACGGCCCAAGGGAATCATTCTGTTTGATTTCACATACTAGCATTGCCTGGGCAAAGCTGTCACCTTATTAGTACCATTTTTAACAATCAATGCAGCAAAAAGCAACAGAAAGGTGATTAGTGAACGTTTTGTGAAGAATCTTCCACTTTGCAACAACATGGGTAGCTGTGCTTTTAGTAGCATTTGATCCATTTGAGCTACTTCATGCCTAATTTGTGCATATAAAGTTTCAGGGTGCTCCTACATGAAGGCGCTGAAGGGTTCATCTCTAACACCTACCATATTTGGTGTGGCACGCTCCAAGGTTACCCACTCTCGCCACTCTTATTCCTGGTGGCTATGGAGCCCATAGCCTCCGTCATCTGCCATACCTTTATGCCGATGACATACTACTTACCTTATGAGACCTAAGTAGATCCCTTCCAGAGTTGCTGGGCATTATAGATGATTTTGCATCATTGTCTGGCTACAAGGTAGACTGGGACAAGAGCGAAGCCCTCCTATTATGGACCAGTACTACAATAGCGGCAATGCAAGATTTCCCATTCCACTGGAAAGTCTCTCAGCTTAACTACCTGGGTCTACTGGTCAAGAGGGGCCTAACAGGGATGGTCATAGACAACTTGACCCACCTTATCACACAGATGAATTGGTACCTTGAAAAATGGTCAGTGCAAGGCTTCTCCAGGTGGTGCAAGGCGCAGTCAGTGAGGATGTTTAAGCTGCCCCATTTCACATACACGCTTTATATGCTCTCCATCACAGTACCACTGACCAAATTACGTCTCACTGATGCCCGGATACGTATCTTCGTGTGGGGATCTACATTCCCCCGATTAGCCGCTGCCAAACTGACGGTGCGCCGCTGCAGCTTGGGCCTGCTCTCAGTGGAAAACACGTCTCTGGCCTTACACATTTCCCAGCTCACCTATTTACTGCTGGGCACTCCGGACCCCCCACAATGGGTTCATACTGAGTGCTCACTTCTCACTCTGGACAATGACTAGACCTTCTTTATAGGACCAGTATACCCCAACCATTACAACCCCACTCTGTATTGTGAGTCATGTCCAAGGCCTGGCTCCACGCCCATCACCTCCTCGGAGTGGACTACCGGCTACACAAATGAGCACCACCATAGGGCAATGACATCCTCCGTATCGGCAGCCATACACTGGACCAGGTACTGAAGGGCAGAGAACCGAAATCCTTAAACCACCTAAGGGAGGAGTTTGGCCACCACCAGGGACACGCCTGGCAATACTTACAACTGCAGAATTGTCTGGGGGTTTGTTTGGGCCCCCATCTATAGTCCATATCTCCTTCCCCAGTGGTGGAATACCTTCACACATGGGGTCGCCATCGGGCGTGATGTCCAGCCTTTACTGGACATTCACAAACCATCTCTTTTTGCAACCCCTTTCCAGCAGTCTCCATATCAAATGGCAGAATCGTTTCAGATTACCATTGAGGAAGGAGACGGGCCTGAAATCCTAAAACCCCTGGTCAGGGGCGTCCGACTCAAATTCTGCTTATTCAAGACACTCTATGAGTGGTATCAAACTACGCAAACGCTACAAAAGGCTGGCCTCCTACCTCACTGGAACTGTTGGAGATGTGTAGCCACCCACTGTGACCTTAATCACATCTTATGTGACTGCCCTTCAATGTAATCCTTCTGGTCATACGTAGGAGATACCCTAGGGCTGTCCATGCCCCTCCAGCTGCCCCTCACTCCCCCTGTTATTCTCTTACATGATCTCGGGGGTTCACTGGAGCTATCAAGATCGCAACACCGCATTGTACAGACAGCGCTGTCCTCTTGCCAAGCTCTGGATCCTTCGTCAATGGCACTCACCATTGCCTCCATCTCAAGTGGCCTGGATGGTGGCAATGATACAGACAGCATCCTATGAACACGTCATATATGTTATGCAAGATCAGACAGCTGTGTTTACCCAGACATGGGAACCTTTCCTCCAAGATGCCCTTTAAAGCTAGCCGTACCACTACAGATCTCCACTACCCTTTCCTCCCACATCAATACCCCCTCATGCCCCCAATGAGCAGAGTGGACAGTCTATTACCTGTCATAGCAATCCATGCCCCCTCTCCCTCTCACCCCCCCTTGGGCTAAACCTACCCACCTCCCCTTCCGCATCATCCCTCCCTCCCACCCCCTTCACCTGCCCTTAATCCCCCCTTTAAACTGTGACCCTCCCAACCCCGCTTCCACCCTTCCACCCTTCCCCCTGCACTCCTCCCCCATCATCCTCTCTTCCTCCCATCTTCCTTTCCCTACCTACTGTCAGGTACGTAAACTACTGGCTCTCCCTACCACTGATGGAGACCCCTAGCATCACATACCTGAACACTGACCACACCAACACCCCAGAGCCCTGGGACAACTCCTACCTCACATTATCCTACCCAAATACTCACCCCTCCTCCCCCAGGGTAGGGAGTCGAAAACAGTTTTCATAAAATCGTTGCTGCAAATGGAGGATCAGTGAACCCACAAACAAAAAGTGCAGGCTCCCGCACTACTCTGTACAGCAAAACCCCTGGGTTGAGCCAGGGCCCAGGGGGTGAAGCAAATCATTTTCTAAAGGGAGGGGAGTGTGTTGCCCCCCCCCCTCCGAGCCTCTGTTAGGCCCCAGGAACACAATAACAGGGAGGTGATGAGTAAATTAGGGGTGGGATGCGTGGCCCCACCCACACGCCTTATTAAACACGGGAACTTCATCCCCGGCGGCCAAATTCCTTTTTAAATGGGAACGGGGTGCAGCTCGCCCTCCTAGCCTTCAAAAGACCCCGGGACACCATCTTCTGCTGCCAAACTAAACTCAAATGCAAGTAGGGCCATGCAGCACCCCTTCCTAAGCCTTTTAGGGCCTGGAGACCCCATGCCATGGGGCTGGCTCACAGACTGTGTCCCGGAAGCCCATCAAGGACCCATTAGTCCCCCTGCCCACATCAGCACAGAGACACATATGTTTACTCCCACCCGACTTGACGATTTTAAAAACTGTGGGTGAGAGCAGACATGCCTTTCCTGCTTGCAGGAGCGCAGGCATGGAATACTAAGCTGCTCTCACTTGTAGGTAGCTTTAAAAATGCTCCCACCGAGTGGGAACAGATTTCTGTTTCCCTGCCTGCGCTGCTTCAGGCAAGGAAACAATTATTGATCCCACCTTTTGGAGGCCAACAAAAACAACTTCTCCGGCCAGACGAGATCAATGGCATCTCTCACACAATGCAGGGAGTTGTTGGGCTGCAGGGGCCCCAGGGTTCCCCCCACAGCCCCCAACTTGCTGTTTTGTAGGCACCCACCCAAAAGAAACAAGAATCTTGGAAATGGGGTCTGTGGGGCCTGATAAGGTTTGGGAAGCTGAGCCGTGATTCATCCCTCCCCCCATCCCTCCCCCTTTTTTTTATAAAATGTTACCCTAATGGGGTCTCCAGTGTCTATTTAGCCTCAGCAAGGAGGGTCTGTGGCCCCCTCCCCTTTTCTCAGGAATTCAGCCAAAGGGGAGTGGGGTCCCTGGGACCTATGAAGGCTTGGGGGGTGGGCTGCAAGGCTCCCCTCCCCTTTTCTAAGGAATTCACCCCAGAGGAAAAGGTTCCTGTGGAGTGTTAAGACTTAGGGAAAGAGTCGTTTGCCCCGCCTCGATATTTAAGTAATGGTCTCGGGGACGGGGTTCCCGGGGCCATTTTTGGCTCAGGGAGGGGGCCGTACATTCCCTCCCATTAAAGTTCCTGGTGGTTGGGTCCTCGGGCCCCTTGTGGGTTGGAGAGGGAAACCACGCACCCTAATCCCTTTTACAAATATTTTTGGCCCCAAGGGATGAGGAACTGTGGGCCCAGAGTGGCTCAGGTTGGGATACATATGCCCCATCCCCTTTAAAAAAGGCCTTGGGGGACTGGGTTGCCAGGGACCAAACTGCCTTTGGGGAGGCTTGGCTGCGCTAATGGGTTGGGCACAGGGCCTGGCCAAAGGCCATGCCTGGGGCCAACCCCATGCCTTGCATACAACCCCGCAGGTACACACCCCATCAGCTAAACCCCCACCACATATGGCCTTCTGTGGGCAATTGGCTTTACGTATGGTATCTACATTTTACTTTACATTTAAAAAACTTGAAATTTACTGAAAACTAGAAGTTAAAGCACGATTATGATAAGGTGAGGATTTCAGTGATAATGTAACATTTTAAAAGTAAAAAAATGCTGAAATTCAGCAGTTATAGTTGTCTTAAGTAAATATAGCATGTGCTCTAAGGGAACTATAGATCACTTACTCACCATGCACTGCTAATTACCACACATATTACATCACTCATAACATCTTCTATGACATCATTGAAAATATCACAACAACATTTGCAATGAAATTATTGATGAGAAAACTGTGTAAGGTGGGTTACAGTTACCCTGAGGCACAAGTTATAGTTACTTTTGATAACTATTAACTTGTGAAATACAGTGGCTTTGTATTTTTTAAATATTTCATTGTCACTGTAATTCTCACCTTTCGAAATCAGAAAGGAATTTCTTGATAAATTGCAGTTGCTACCATATATATGTGTGTGTGTGTGTGTGTACATCTTGTTATGTCCATGTGGTCTACAGTATGTCGGCAGCACTCGGCTGCCGGCACACAAACGCATCCTACAACACCTAAGAGCCATCACGGGGAAGGACCAATCCTATCCTGTTGCTAGACATTTCGAGAGCTCACACAACAGCAATCCAGACCTACTGCAATATTACCTGATAGACTCAGTCCTGCCCCTTAAAAGAGGAGGGGATAGAGATGGCAAGTTACGCCTCTTGGAAACATGCTATATATTAGAGCTTAATAGCAAACAACCAGGAGGGCTCAACAGTAGTGAAGATCTTTATACTTGTCTGTGACACAACACATAGGGTCCACTACTAGTTGTGATGATCATATGCATATTCTTTATATACCGATTCGGCAACCTGATATCGAAAATTTCTTCAATTATGATTTTATTTGTTTATGACACTATCACTTTAACACTTTCTTAAATACAACCCTGTAGGAGTTTTCATACATTGTGCAATATTCAGACATCAATCTATAGATGATTGCTAGACATTGTTCACCCACTTTGGGTAAGATGGTGAATCGCAGTACAATATATACATTTCAACTTTTTCCCTGACCTATGTGCAATACTAACAAATAATGAATTCCATATTGGTTTTTAGGCAAAAAATTTTATTGTTCTAAAATGAAATGGTTTTTATAATGGTTTTCCTTTTTCTACTTTTTTAAGGAAATTAATAATATTTATACTGTGTACATATATTAACTTTAAATTATGACATGTATATATATATTCACAGAAAAAACCATAGGTTATAGACCATATATAGTTAGGAATTTGCATTTACAAAACCTTGAAAATTCACAGAAAAAACCATAGGTTATAGACCATATATAGTTAGGGATTAGCATTTAAAAAACCTTATTTTATTTGCACAAAACCATTGAAATTCCATATATAGTTAGTTGCACTAACTATATGTCGCGGACCCGCAATCCACTGCTAATGATGTCACATATTACATCATTCATGACATGGTCAGTGACATCACTGATGACATCACTGATGACATCTCAAATGACATCACTGATGACATCACTGATGACATCACTGATGACAACACCCAGTGACTGTATGTTTCTGTAAAGTTAAAATATGTCTTACATATTGAAGAATGAGTGGATGTATAAGTGTCTGGATGAACGATTTAGTAGGTGCATGACTGACTGTATGAGAGAATGATTAAATGTGTCTCACTGACTGTATGGGTTAGTGATTAAAGTGTCTTAATTTGGCAATCATTATTTATGTTGTTCTGTAAACTGCTGCATGTTTAAATCAGTAGCTATATCAGTAACTATATGGGTTATTGAATGGTTGCCCAAGTATTTGTATGGGAGACTGAGTATGTGTGTGGGTGGCTGGGAGGTGTATAACTCTGTGCATAGATGTGTGAGCAGTTGGTTCCCTAGGTGTATGGGTTCAAAAGTGCATGTAGAAACAGCTGTATGGACAGTTGACTGTGTGCATGAGTATATTGGTGAGTGAATGGATATCTCAGTGCTACATGTCAAAGTAAGTACATATGTAAAACACACTCCATGTGAGAGTTGACATATATAAATAACTGAACATAAGAGCCAGTGAATGTGTGAGTGGCTGTATGAATCATTGTGAACTTGTATCAAGGATTGTATAAGAGAGTAAATATGTGTTACTATATGTTTGAATAAGTAAGGTGTGTATAACTGTATAGTTGAGGAAATGGAAATGTGATTGATTCTTTCCATGACTGACTAGGTGTGTGAGTAACTCCATGGATGTGTGACAGTCTGTGAGTGCCTGTTTACACTGAGTGTATCTAAGGTTATATTAGAGTCTGAAGATGTATTATCACATAAATGATATCATCAGTGATGTAATCAGTAATGTCAAATGAGATGTTAGTGATGTCATCAGTGATGTCATTTGAGATGTCATCAGTGATGTCATCAGTGATGTCATTTGAGATGTCATCAGTGATGTCATCAGTGATGTCACTGACCATGTCATGAATGATGTAATATGTGACATCATTAGCAGTGGATTGCGGGTCCGCGATATATAGTTAGTGTAACTAACTATATATGGAATTTCAATGGTTTTGTGCAAATAAAATAAGGTTTTTTAAATGCTAATCCCTAACTATATATGGTCTATAACCTATGGTTTTTTCAGTGAATTTTCAAGGTTTTGTAAATGCAATTTCCTAACTATATATGGTCTATAACCTATGGTTTTTTCTGTGAATTTCATTGGTTTTTTAAAAGCTAATATCTATAGCTGTAAAATATATTCTTTATTAAGTGACGTATCACGTAGCCCGTGAGACGCCTCATGATGCATCGCATAACCGTGACGTATCGTCTCTGCAGCGCAAACCAAACCCAAAACGTAAGCGCGCCAGAACACGCTTAAAGATATATATATATTTTTTTAACCTTAATTAGACAAAATCCACACGTGCACATATCACAAACGTTCAAAAAACACAATATGTCGGACTCCCGTTACGCTGCCGGTTAGCTGCCCGGTTAACGTACCAGGAAGCACCTTTACCGCGAAAAATCGCAATTTTTTTTTTCTTTTGCCCCGCAGGGAACTTTAATAGCCCCCTCATCAATCATAGGGGTTCAGGAGGGGTCTGCCTTACCCCTTTCATTCATGTACACCTTTTTTTTCCCACCTCTTGTCTCTCGATCCCACAGAGAGACAAGATGGCGGCCGCTCCAGACTGTTTACAATGATAACAGCCAATCAGCTTCTCCTCAGACTCCTGTTACACTGCGGGTTAGCTTCCCGGTTAGCTGCCCGGTTAGCTGCCCGGTTCGCGTACCAAGACGCGTCTCTACGGCGAAAAAATCGGGTTTTTTTTTGTTGGTTTTTTTTGGCCCCGCGTGGCTTTATAATATCACCCTCATCAATCCTATGGGGTCAGAAGGGGTCTACCTTGCCCTCTTTCCTTCATTTCCCTCTTTGTTTTGGTCTCCTCTTGTCTCTCGATCCTACCGAGAGACAAGATGGCGGCCGCTCCGGACTGTTTACAATGTTGACAGCCAATCAGCTACTCCTCAGACTCCCGTTACACTGCCGGTTAGCTTCCCGGTTAGCTGCCTGGACTGTTTAGAATGTTGACAGACACCGGAGAGCCAATCAGCTTCGCTTCGCAAAGTTCCGATACGCGAAAAGTTCGCGAACCGGAGCGCTACCCGGAGCGCTGTTACAGATATATATCTTGTTTTAAACGTTAATTTCTCAAAATCCACTGAAGCACATGTATTGAGACCTAGCAAAGGCACATCGGGCTAACAGTCCCTACAATTTTGCCAAGTTTCGTGGAAATCCATTCAGCCGTTCGGGCTAAAAGTGAGGCCAACCGCCCTATGGAAATTAACATGGGAAAAACGCGTTTTGGGACCCCCCTTTTTTCTCGGCCCCCCCCTTGACGAACCCCCCCAAATTTCCAGGAGCTGCTCAGAAACAAAATGTGCTATTTTCCTGAAAATTTCAGCCAATTCCGTCCACAAACGCCAAAGTTATTAGGCATAGAATTTTCAAAAGTTCCATAGAGAAAAAATCCTAACTATATATACCTACTGGCTATCGCCAGTAGGTAATATTTATGTTCTTTTAGAAAACGATTTTTTCTAAACATAGATTATATTGTATTTAACTGTTTGCGTATTTTGCACATCAACATATTTTTCACACTGTTATTTAGTTTGGGAAACAGGGATTTTGAATGTCTTAAATTAGGGCACTATGCCCTATATTACTTCCTAAATGGTTACTGTGGCTTTAATAATGTATGAATTTGCACTGGTCACATGACCACCCAGACTATATATGTCACCTCCTACTTTCCTTGCATGACATGTGATCAAGCCTCGGCTGAGGCGAAACGCGTCATGACGACTGGTGGGCTGCATATTCACAAATAAATGCACTGAAAACTGGAAACGCGCTTATTTGGTGGCTTTATTCCCCTTTCCGAGTTTACTTCATATGCTGTGGTCGAACGTCGGAAACTCTAAGGAATATATATATATATATATATATATATATATATATATATATATATATATATATATATATATATATATATATATATATATATATATTAATTCAAACATCTCCTCTGCATCGGGACAAATGACAGGACACAGCGGGGCTTCATTCTGCGGATTTCTTCAATTGGATCAGCTTCGCATGACCGGTTTCGACATCCCTGCCTTTTTCAAATGCTTGCCATCACAGCCTTACTTTTCCCTTCCTTAAATTCTGCTTGGCTCCTCCTTGCCCAGCGGTGGTTGGCTCCCCTGCACCTCCTGCTGACCCTTGCATATAAAAGGGGACTACCAGTCCCATAATGCTACAAGAAGCCGCTTCTGGTGCAGTGTAGTTAGGGAACGTAATTTCCTTTAAAAATGTCCTTTACCCCTTCTCTCATCCACCGTGCAGTTCTCAAAAGTCACTCTCGTACCTTTTCAGACGGTTCAGTGGAGGGCCAGGAAAGTGCTCCTTTACCACGGACAAAGTCAGATTAGTCCCATGATTCTCTGGCCTCCAATGTGAGAGGGTCCTGCATGCGCGTCGTGGGAACGCGGAAATATTAATTCAAACATCTTCTCCGCATCGGGAAAAATGACAGGACACAGCGGGGATTCATTCTGCGGATTTCTTTAACTAGATCAGCTTTGCATGACCGGTTTCGACATCACTGCCTTTTTCAAATGCTTGCCGGGAAAGCCTTACGTTTCCCTTCCTTAAATTCTGCTTGGCTCCTCCTTGCCCAGTGGTGGTTGGCTCCCCTGCGCCTCCTGCTGACCCTTGCAAATAAAAGGGGACTACCAGTCCCATAATGCTACAAGAAGCCGCTTCTGGTGCAGTGTAGTTAGGGAACGTAATTTCCTTTAAAAATGTCCTTTACCCCTTCTCTCATCCACCGTGCAGTTCTCAAACGTCACTCTCGTACCTTTTCAGGCGGTTCGATGGAGGGCCAGGAAAGTGCTCCTTTACCACGGACAAAGTCAGATTAGTCCCATAATTCTCTGGCCTCCAATGTATATAAATATTTGTGTGTGTGTGTGTATATACATCTATATATATATATATATATATATATATATATATATATATATATATATATATATCAGAAATCCACTCTCCACGCCATATCTCCGGCGCTCGTCACGAATGAGAGAAACGGACACCTTGTGTTAGTCAGCAGCCGCTGGTAAATTTCTTTATTTATTTTCTAGTGCATTGCTGTGATGAAAACCAAACCCGTTTCGGCGATCCCGGTCTATATATATATATATTCACTGAAAAAACCATAGGTTTCACACCAGTTATAGTTAGGAATTAGCATTTAAAAAATCTATTAAATTCACTGACAAAACCATAGATTTCACACCATTTATAGTTAGCTGGAAATTTTACTGACATAAAACCATTGAAATTCCCACGTTATAGTTAGTTGGACTCACTATAACTTGCGCGCCTGTAATGCACTGCTGATGACGTCACATATTACATCACTCATGACATGGTCAGTGACATCACTCATGACATCACTGATGACACCATCCAGTGAATGTGTGTCTTTCTGAAAAATAAATTTGTTTTATATATGTATTTGTAAAGGTCGATGGAAGAATAAATGTTTAAATAAGTGTGTAAATGGATGTTTTTTTTAAAAAAAATTGGTTGGGTAACTGGCTTATTACGTGTATCTTAGTGAATACATATATTAGCGAGTATTGTTTAAATATTTAAATGTTTGTATCAGTGTTTCTCTTTGTGTATAAGTGGCTGCAGGGGTTGGTGACTGACTCACTGTTTGTATGTGTTTTGAAGGCAGCATATGTGCAGGACTGTATGGGTGGATGAGTGTGTATATGTGTGTGTTAGTGAGTGAATGACTGTCTCACTAGTGTCTTCATTAGTAACGACATATGTTTTAATCTAGTATATGTGAGTATTGATGTATATAAGTGAGTATAGTATATATAGTGAGAGATTGTAGAAGTTCCTGTTTAAATAAGTATGTGTTTCTATAAGTGATTGTTTAAGAGAGTAAGTATGGGTAAGTTTCCTTAGAAGTAAGGTGGTAGTGTGTGTATAAATGTATATGCAAATAAATGGATGTTCAATAGTTTATTTGCATGTGTGAGTATGTGTGTGAGTAACTTTTGGATGACTGCTGATGTGTAACAGGATGTATAGGTGTATCACTACATATGATGAGTGAGTATATATATGAGTGACTATATAGAACTGTTGGTGAATGAGTGGATGTGTATATTGATGGTGGAATTACTGAATTGGTTGTTGTTACTGGTTTGGGTATCTCCATTTTTTTGAAAATGTTTGTTTCTATTTTTGAATATGTGTTTCAAGCGTTACATTACACTGAAATTAGGTCTGTCACTCTGTCACAAGGATGGTGTCATCAGTGATGTCATGAGTGATGTCACTGACCATGTCATGAGTGATGTAATATGTGACGTCATCAGCAGTGCATTACAGGCGCGCAAGTTATAGTGAGTCCAACTAACTATAACGTGGGAATTTCAATGGTTTTATGTCAGTAACATTTCCAGCTAACTATAAATGGTGTGAAATCTATGGTTTTGTCAGTGAATTTAATAGGTTTTTTAAATGCTAATTCCTAACTATAACTGGTGTGAAACCTATGGTTTTTTCAGTGAATTTCAAAGGTTTTTTAAATGCTAATTCCTAACTATAACTGGTGTGAAACCTATGGTTTTTTCAGTGAATTTCAAAGGTTTTTTTAATGCTAATTCCTAACTATATAAGACCTGAAAGCCCACCAGGAATCTCCAGTATGCGCCAGGGGACTGCATTGCAGAGAGGTGTAATGAAGCCACAACCCTTTTTATACCTCTCTGCAACGCAGCCCCCGTGCATGTTTGAAGAGGGGGAACTAATTCCCCTTGCATACTGGGGGCCCCTGGGGGCCAATTAGCCCACCTGGAACCTCCAGTATGCGCCAGGGGCTGCATTGCAGAGGTGTAATGAGACTTTGCCCCTTGTTACACCTCTCTGCAATGCAGCCCACTGCCGCGTTTGCAGAGGGGGAACTAATTCCCCTTGCATACTGGGGGTCCCTGGGGTCAACTGGTCCACCAGGAGCCTCCAGTATGCGTGAGGGAGCTGCATTGCAGAGAAGTATAATGAGGCCACACCCTTGTTACACCTCTCTGCAATGCAGGCCACTGGCGCGTTTGTAGAGGGGGGACTAATTCCCCTTGCATACTGGGGGTCCCTGGATCATATCTGCCCAAACAACGATATTCCGAACGATTGTAAATTACTTTTACTACTCTCTACTACTCACTCTACTATTCACTCTACTACTCTCTACTACTCACTCTCTGCTACTCTCTCTACTGCTCTCTACCACTCTCTACTACTCACTCTCTACTCTCTATTACTCACTCTCTACTCTCTACCTCTCTACCTCTCTCTTCTTCTCTCTCTACTAATCTCTACCTCTCTACCGCTACCTCTCTACCTCTCTACCTCTACACCTCTACCTCTCTACCTCTCTCTACACGCACACATATACACATATATGCATATATATATATATGCATATGCATATATATATATAAGTATGTGTATGTATAAAAAAAACAACAAAACATTTTTTTTTTAAACAGCTACTTTTAAAACTGTCATTCTTTTTCCCCATGGTACGCTCCCCGGTACGCTTACCGGTGCGCGTACCCGTGCGCGTACCGGGCGCTCACCCCGCGAAAATCAAAATTTTTTTTTTTTTTTTTTTTGCTCCGCGGGGCCCTTTTATGGCCCCCACATCAAACCTAGGGGGTCAAGGGGGGTCTACTCTGCCCCCTTATGGTCATTTCCCTCTTTGTTTTGGCCACCTCTCGTGTCTCGATCCTACCGAGACACAAGATGGCGGCCGCTCCGGACTGTTTAGAATGTTTACAGACACCCCAGAGCCAATCAGCTTTCTGCGCGCAAGTCGCGGTAAGTGCCCGGTGCGCGTACCAGTGCGCGTACCGGAGCGCGGCTATAGATATATATATTTTTTTGAACCTTAATTACTCAAAATCCACTGGAGCACATATCTTGAGACATAGCAAAGGCACATCGGGCTACCAGTCCCTACAATTTTGCCAAGTTTGGTGGAAATCCATTCAGCCGTTCGGGCTAAAAGTGAAATCGACCGCCCTATGGAAATTAACATGGGGAAAACGCGTTTTGGGACCCCCCTTTTATCTCGGCCCCCGCTTGACGAATCCCCCCCAAACTTTCAGGGAAGGACCGGAACGCCGCGAGGCCATTTTGAGGAAATTTTGAGGCAGATTCGTCAACCGGCGCCAAAGTTATTCCAAATAGAATTTTGAGATTTAACATTGAAAAAAATCCTAACTATAACTACCTACTGGCGACCGCCAGTAGGTAATATATATATATATATATATATATATATATATATATATATATATATATATATATATATATATATATATATATATATATATATTTTCACAAAAAAAACCATACATTTTAGGGGTGTTATAGTTAGCTGGTTATTTCACTCGTACAAAACCATAGAAATTCCTTTGTTATAGTTAGTTGTACTAACTATATCTCGCGCCCCTGCCCGCAATCCACTGCTGATGATGTCACATATTACATATTCTTGACATGGTCAGTGACATCACTAATGACATCACTGATGACATCCCTGATGACATCACTGATGACATCATCCAGTGAATGATGCAATAGGCCAGTCGGAAAAGAGCATTACAAACCAGTCCGATTCCCTAAGCGCCTGGGAGCAATTCACGAGTAGCCTTGGACAGGCACATACAAGGAAAGCTAAGAACCACACACACCCGGATCATCGAAACTGCAAAAAACATATAAAGCGTCCAGAATCAACTGGGAGCTGCTACAAGGCCATAAATCAAAATACCAAGATAAAGCTCCTCAAAAGAAATATTAACAGACTACTGCGGAAATTACACCGAGATGGACCGGACACCGTGATCCAAATGGAACTGTAAAAATTAAAACAGAGCAAAAAGAGAATAATATGGCACGAAAAAAGAGAAGCAGAGGATGAGTTATGGGCCAGACTTCTTCATGATGCAAAAGGAATCAATATGAGCGGTAGATTCTGGAAGACAGTCAACAGACTCCCGAATTCTAGAAAGCTCTAGTATTGATTCTTACTTAACCGAGGAAGCCTGGTCCAAACATCTTTAGGCCCATTTCAACACAGCAACACAGTTGGTAACAACTAGCCGACCGGACAAGGTCATAAAAATTCGAGCTTGGACTCCACAACAGGTTATTACCTCAGTAAATCCCACCGAAAAACAAATTATAAGTAGGATCGCGAAAGGAAAGGTGGAGGGGGCGCCAGGCCCCAACGGGATCCCTCCAATTTTGTACAAACAAAATCCGGAATACTGGGCAGTGACATTACTTCCACCAGATAACAGACACCACAACAATTCCAGCATTGTGGAAAGGCTCAATAATAGCGCAGATACATAAGAAAGGCAACGTAAAGGACCCTAAACATTACAGACTAGTAGCCTTAATTGATAATGAGGCCAAATACTACGCGGGTCTTCTTCTAGAAGAGCTCTCGGAATGGTCGGAAGAAAAAGCAGTAATTCCCATCACCCAGACAGGATTCCGTAAAGAATTGGGTACATCATCAAACATTTTGGCTCTTTCGCTCCTCATTGATGCCACTAAGACAGGCAATCTGCCGTTGTATGTATGTTTTATCGACTTCACCTCAGCGTTTGACAATATCAACAGAAACTTACTATGGTCAAAGCTGGAAGAAAGGAACATTCCACCTGGGTTACTAACACAGCTGATCTTACTACACAGGGGCACATGGGTCCAAATCAAGCTAGGATCAGGAGACCTTCTATCAAGGAAAATACAGACCGCAAAAGGCCTAAAACAATGGTGTGTGCCGGCGCCAACATTAATCAACATCTTTATGTCCGACCTTGCACAACAGCTGGATGAAAGTAACTCTCACTCTCCAAGCATAGGTGGCTTTACTCTCTCTAATTTAATGTATGCCGATGACATTGTGCTAATCAGCAGAACACCGATAGGGCTACAACATCTAATTAGCACAACCTTCAAGTACTCAACAGAGAACAGCCTAAGCATTAATCTCAAAGACCAAAATAATGAGGATGAATGCCAAACCATCATCAGCAGGGCTCTGCTGGTATATGGGAGGGTCCACACTGGAAACAGTGGAGTAGTACAAGTACCTCGGCGTAATTGTGGACAGAAAGGGCACATTCCAACAGCAAAAGGAAGCAATTAAACGGAGGGGTACCAGCATAGCGATTGCATTAAGGAGCTTAAAAACTAAAGCAGTCGGCAGAAGCTTCACCCCCCCTGCTTCAAGTGCTTTAGGCAAAACTAACACCGGCCATAACGTATGGAAGTGAATGCCTTCGAGGGAGGGACGCTCAGCTATTGAACTGCATAATAACGAAGGCCATGAGAATGATATTCAGTCTGCCCACCTACACCTTGCAGGCACAAATAAGGCTGGAATTCGGCCTGAGAAACCAAACGCTGGAGCGAATGGGTGCCTATGTCAAAAGATGGCAGAAAATCCAGAGAGGAGAAGCTGCAAGTCTATACTACCACCTATGGAAAGAGATAGAAAGTAAGAGCAACAGCGTGGCCGCAGAATATCTAAAGCAATCAATAAATTCTTACAAGAAGCCTGGAAGTGCAGCAGGTCCCATGACATCTTTAAACAGCTACTTAATAAGACAGTAAGATCTATCTCATTAATAGAGGACAAAGCAAGACTAGTCAACCGAGCCCATGGCTGGATGGTCATTCAAAGCTACACAAGCAGCCTCTGCTAAAGCTATCTAGGGGTCGGGTTCATTAGGCGTAAAAAGGAGAAGTTCTTACGCTTACGGCTGGGCCTACTTCCATCCCAAAAACATCTCCCTCCATGGAAAAGGCCCCAAGCAACAATCAACTGCCGAATATGTGGGAACACAAAAGAAGATATCCTACATCTAATCTGCACCTGTAAAGGTTTGGATACAGAGAGCAGAACTCATTTAAAATTGCCCATCAACAAGCTGGCTATAAGAACATGCTGGCAAGCGGTTAAGGCTTGCTTCGACGGAAAAAACATTCAATTAGCAAGCCATGTCGTCAAATTCTTGGAGAAAGCAGAAAAGAAACAAGAAAGTCAGATGGCAGACACTGGTTGAAGTTAACCTAAGAAGCAAACCTAAAGGGGCATTGAACAGTGAACCAACCTCGTTATACGGGCAAGGAACAAACTCCCGACTGCAAATCAGAATATAACTAAATAGTAGGGAATCGCCACAAATTTATAGACTCCAGTGAATAACAAGTTTCTTCTACGCACCAAGTTTACATTTTAGCGCGGCTTAAAACCCAGGGGCAAAACCTTCAACACAGCCAGGACAGGCAATACAAGGGACTTATGCTACCTTAATTAATGCTCAGTGTGAAAGTAGCATACATTTCTGTAGTAACCACCATCTACCGCATGAAGCTATAGCCATTTTATATCTTTAAAACCCAGGTGCAAGACTTTCAATATAGCGTCCTTAAGCAATACAAGGGACTTATGCTATTTTAATCCATGCTCAGTGAAAAAGAAGCATGAATTTCTGTAGTAATCACTATCTACCATATGAAGCTATTGTCATTTTATATCTTTTATTATATTTGTATTTAATCAATGTATTAATATTTGCAATGGTTTTAATTAACTGAGCAATAAAGATTACTTACTTACTCATCCAGCGAATGTGGTTTGGTTCAATATTTAAATAAGTATTATATATATAGCAATCTGCATTGAAGACTCAGTGGATGTATAAGTGTGTAGCTGCATTATTTAGTAGCACTGTGATTGACTGTGTAAGTGCCTAATTTAAAGTGTCTCACTGAACATATGTATGGTATAGTGATTAAACTGTGTGAATATCTGTGTCACATTGTCTCTTGTTATGTAAACTACTGCATTCGTTGGTTAATACCTTTGTGAAACTCTATGTTAGTTTTTAATTAGTTAAGTGAGTATTTGTATGGAAGTGTAAATGTGTGTGTGCTTGGGTGGGAGATTTGTGACTGTCCAAAGATGTGCACATAGTTGTTTTAGTAGGCATATGATGTTAAGACTGCATGTGGAAACAGTTGTTTGAGTGAGTAAATCTTTTTATGGGTATGTGGATGAGTAAATATATTTCTGAATGATACAACTCCAACAATGTTGAAATACAAAAGGCACTGTATGTGACAGTTGGTGTATATAAATAAACATATATGAGAATCTGTGGTTGTCTGAATAACTGTATAGAAACCTGTATACTTATAATAGTGATATTGTAGCACACTAAGTATGAGTTACTTTCTATACAATAAATAAAGTTATGTTTGTATAAGTGTGTAGCTCAGTAAATGTATGTATGATCAATTGTTTGCATAAGTGAGTAGGATGACTGCATAAGTGAGTAGAATATGTCCTGCTGTGTAATGTTGATATAGGTGTATAAGTATATTTAATATTGTTCTATTGATCTTTGTCAGCATGTATGGGTGAATGTATAGGTAAGTGTTTAGATGTGTGTGTAAATGAACAAATTAGTGAGTGAGTTTTTTTAAACTTGTGTTGGTGTGTGAGTGGTTTAAAAAATGGTAGTTTATATTTTATAGTGGGTGTTGAAAGTTTATACTAGTGTATGATGAGGTCTATCTAATTGTCACGTGGATGATGTCATCAGTGATGTCATCAGTGATGTCACTGACCATGTCATGAATGATGTAATATGTAATATGTGACATCATCATCAGTGGATTGTGGGCACGCGAGTTATAGTTAGTACAACTAACTATAATGGAGGAATTTCAACGGTTTTGTACGAGTGAAATGACCAGCTAACTATAACACTCCTAATACTTATCTTTTTTTAGTGAATTTCTAAGGTTTTTTTGAATGATAATTTTTAAATGTATTAATTGTTATATATTTTTTTCATATTGTTTTACTACATTTTTTTAATCTATTTTTTAGATATCTTATTTTTTAAATTACAGTAGACATTTTTAATAAAAAGATATTTTTCAAAAAATTGAAAAAAAAATATTTTAAAAATATTTTATGTTCTTTTTTTTGTTCTTTTTTTTGGGGAGTCACGCACCCAAAGTACAACCTTCTCCTTTACTGTGCAGAATGAGTACGCAATTTTAGGATTGTTCTGTGGGATCCACGTCGGGTGTGCGACCAGTACGACTTTCCCAAAGCGGACGCTATGCGACTGGTATGCGACTTGTAGTGCATACGCGACATGTACATATTACGCGGTGCACCAGTAGCGCAGTTGTGCGTGACATCATATGCATATCGGAAGCGATGGGTGCGCAACCCCGTGACATTTTTTAATGTTCAAAAACGTATATATATATATATATATATTCACAGAAAAAAACATAGGTTATAGACGATATATAGTTAGGAATTTGCATTTACAAAACCTTATTTTACTCACACAAAACCATTGAAATTCCATATATAGTTAGATGCGCTAACTATATATCGCGCACCCGCAATCCACTGCTGATGATGTCACATATTACATATTCATGACATGGTTAGTGACATCACTGATGACATCACTGATGACATCTCAAATGACATCACTGATAAAATCACTGATAA
Organism: Lissotriton vulgaris; assembly: GCF_964263255.1. Classification (NCBI taxonomy): domain Eukaryota; kingdom Metazoa; phylum Chordata; class Amphibia; order Caudata; family Salamandridae; genus Lissotriton; species Lissotriton vulgaris. The sequence continues at coordinate 1,123,586,507 of NC_141687.1, forward strand.
CATCTCATTTGACATTACTGATCACATCACTGATGATATCATTCATGTGATAATACCATGAACCTCTTCAGACTCTAATATAACCTTAGATACAATCAGTGTAAACAGACAGTCACAGACTGTCACTCATCCATGGAGTTACTCACACACCTAGTCAGTTATTCAAAAAATCAATCACACCTCCATTTTCTCAACTATACAGTTATACACACCTTACTTATTCAAACATATACTAACACATATTTACTCTCTTATACAATCCCTGATACATGTTCACAATGATCCATACAGCCACTCACACATTCACTGGCTCTTATGCACAGTTATTTATATATGTCAACTCTCACATGTACTGTGTTTTACATATGTACTTACTTTGACATGTAGCACTGAGATATCCATTCACTCACCAATACACTCATGCACAGTCAACCGCCCATACAGCTGTTTCCACATGCAGTTTTGAACCCATACATATAGTGAATCAACTACTCACACATTTATGTACAGAGTCACACACCTCCCAGCCACCCATACACACACACTCAGTGTCCCATACAAATACTTGGACAACCAATCAATAACCCATACAGTTACTCATATAGCTACTGATCAACACATGCAGCAGTTTGTAGAACAACAGATATAATGATGCACAAATTAAGATAGTTTAGTCACTAACCCATGCACTCATTAAGACACATTTAATCATTCTCTCATACAGTCAGTCATGCACCTACTAAATCCTTCTTCCAGACACTTATACATCCACTCATTCTTCAATATGTAAGACATATTTTAACTTTACAGAAACATACAGTCACTGGATGTTGTCATCAGTGATGTCATTTGAGATGTCATCAGTGATGTCATCAGTGATGTCACTAACCACGTCATGAATGATGTAATATGTGACATCATCAGCAGTGGATTGCGGGTGCGCGATATATAGTTAGCGCATCTAACTATATATGGAATTTTAATGGTTTTGTGTGAGTAAAATAAGGTTTTGTAAATGCAAATTCCTAACTATATATCGTCTATAACCTATGGTTTTTTCTGTGAATTTCAATGGTTTTTTAATAGCAAATATCAAAAGCTGTCAAATGTCAAGTATGTGATAGGTAAAAACTTTTTCGTGTTTATGCACGCTGATGTGCTTTGAACGCTGCCCCCCCCTCCCCTCTTTTCTCTTAGTAGTACTCTCTCTTTGCAGATAGTGAAGGGTAGTTAACGCAGGCCTTTACCCCCGTTGTAATCCGTCGTGCCTGCTTGTCTCTCCATTTGATTGATTGTTATCCAAGCATTTACTGTTTTACAATTGATTCTCTTTGGTTCATTCTCTATTTACAAACAAGCACAAAGTCGCAATACTCTGTTTAGTCTTTGCAGATAGTGAAAAATCGTGAAAAATCGTGTAAAAAAATAACATTAATCGAGCAAAATCAGTAGGCCACTAATTGGATCTCTTTTTGACCTCGCTAAAATAGAAATATTAGGAACAACCCTTCATGAGAAATACGAAAATAGTGAGATGAACTGAGCTCCACACCATGAGGGCTGCAAGACAGCTCGGCTCCGTCACCCACCCCGCCCAAAATAACGACAAACCCTATGCAAATATTAAAAATATATACAACACACCAGCAAAGAAACAGGGTAAAACATTTTATTAAATAACTATTTACATAACTATTTTATACTTTTTATTGCCCGATCCGGCTAGCTCAATCGATCGAGCATGAAACTCATGCACTCTGATAGCAAGCGTTGCTACTGATGCTATGCAGACCAAAACTGGTTTTCAGTTTGTACATTTTTCTAGATTTTTCCATCCAAGGTTGGTTGAGTTTGTAGAACGATGGCTTCAGATTTTCAACATACGGTGTGGTGGCGCGGACTGGGAGGGGGCGCTTCGCTCCTGCCCCCTCCCCAAGTAAGATTTTCATACGTGAAAGTACGTTAATGGTTTTGGTCCCTGAGTTGCTTCGATGTCACTGCCATTCTCAAATGGCATAAGTTCTGGATGTTGGGTGCCATAGTTCAGAGTTCTGAGCAGCGCTTGTAACACTGTCTGAAGCTTATTTCCACCTACTGCAGCTTCACTATTCTCAAAGTAAGTGAGGGTCGTTTGTGGACCTGACTGCATTTGAAAACAATGTGATATGGTACCTCCCTAAACCGCTTGACGGAGGCCCCCGAGGGGCGGTGTGATGGCACGGACTCGGAGAAGTCGCTTGGCTCCGACCCCCTCCCCAAGTCTTATAGCACCGGTTTAGCCTGAGATCGCCCCCGACATAGGCGGCCGGCTCCCGGGGTCCGGCGGAACTTTTTGCCTTTTGATGACTCTTCTATTCTGGACCTTGTCCCACAATCCGTTTGACCTGAAGACACGCTGTAGTGGGGTGCCCCTTTACCGTTTTAGTTGCCATTCCGCCCGCTTTGCTACACTGTGCCTCTTCCGCCATTCAGCTGTTTACCGCCCGCTCTTGCGACTACAGCGTCTCGCTCACCATGTAGTTGAGTTGCTCCCGCTCTAGCGATGCAACGATAAGCGACTGCCACAGGACTCGCAAAATGGCGGCCGGCTCTTCAGATTTGGGCGTGGTCCACTAAAATGGCCCTGGGACACCTTGGAACTCGGACGCTTCCCTGATAGGGCTTGGGTCCCATTCTCGAAAGCGTCCCCTCAGCCGTGAAGATTCTACAAAAGTCTTGGGGGCCCCCGACTCCCGCAGGCTTCTGGTGGGGAGCGGCTGCCATGTTTGCTCGTGGAATGGCCACGACGGACCTACGAGATGGTAGTGCTCTCATGCTGACGCCAGCTTTAGTCTGAAACATCCAGAAACACTGTAGACTACCAATTCGATCAGTTCCTGTAGCGCCCCAACATGACCCGGTAGAGAAGAACTTGCCCTCCCCTCTTTGACTGATGGTTCTTGTTGCCTGTCCCCTCTGTTGTCATTTAACAGAACTTTTTGGACTGCTGAAAGGGGTTGTGTTCCGAACGCTGGTTGGTGGAGACATTTTGACTATATTCTTGACCTACGTTGTCGCGTAATGCGTTATATGACACGCCGCGTTAGCGCACCCGGAAGTGATCCGGGGCGCGGCGCGCAGCGCGTAACGTAAGCACAACAGGTCATGTGACTTGTTAATAAAACTTTTTATTGGTTCATTTTACTTTTGTTATTTTAATAATGAAAAGCTTGGTCATATGACCTAAAAAATACGCTTTTTATTGATTTCGAACTTTTTTTTTTAAACATATATGTTATAATATTCCAGGCTAATGTACTTTCCCGAAACATTTACAACTGTCCTGCAAGTAAAATATATTCCTTTTTCGAGAAAAAGGGCGTTTCTTCGTTCCATGACGGAGCCGTTGAGTAAAAGAGACTCGGCCTGCTGTCTTAGTCGCCGATACTCCTGATTATCAGATTCTTATCGATCACTTTATGCTGCAGGAGTGGAAAACACAACTGCCCTTGACCATTTATCTTTACTGCATTCCTACGTATTATACCTTTTATCCGTCATGTAATTGGACTGCTTTAATTCACTTGCCTTTTACTGATTCGAAAACAGTGACTAAAAGTAAAAACTTTACCAATGTAAATACTACTACCATGTTTTGTTTTAAAAACCTTTATTGTGAAAATGTCAGTATACAAATACGGGCCTATAACCACGTGGGCCGGCCACGGAGCAAACTGAAATCGTATATGATGAAGAGACATTTACATTATAGAGGAACGTAACGAGCGGGCCATTAGGTTGCAAGAACTAAGGTGTCTAACAGTTGCGGAATCGGTGGACGTACATTTTGTAATTAAATTACGACAGGGCCAGTTACAAAAAAATTATCTAGATATACATTTGCGGGCAAGTACCATGGGTGACGTTAATTCGAACTTTCAATACTACAGTAATCAATAACACATCAGAACTTAATATCAATAGGGATGTCAAAATATTCAATCAATTCTCGTCCCCGCCCGCCATGAGCATCAAAACTGCATTCATATCTCGTGATATCAAGGTTGTTCAACCAGTACACAACAAGGAGTTACGAGTCCCATTTATACCGGCGCCATTTTGGGCGAGGCCGGGCAGGTCCAAGATATAGTCAAAATGTCTCCACCAACCATCGGCCAGACCAGAACCCATTTCGGCCCTTTATGCTACAAGATGTTGTCTTCCATTCAGAAAATATTGTTGGCAGCATTTTGAAAGGAAAGATAAACAGCCGTTCTCCTAGTGAGTCTCACATTGTTACATTTAGGAAGAATGTTGAAGAGTAGTATGTGGAAAATCTGAAGCCATTTTTCTACAAACTCTCAATCAGCCTTGGATGGAAAAAAAATCCTAAAGAATGTACAAACTGAAAACCAATTTGTCTGTATAGCATCAACAGCAACGCTTGAGTCAGCTTTGTGTGAAGCTGCCATTTTGATTCAATCAATAACGTCCCCCTGCACACATTCAGGGACCTGGTCGTGTCTTCAGGTGAAACGGATTGTGGGACAAGAAGCAAAAAGGAAAAGGAAAAAAGTTCCGCCGGACCTCGGGAGCCGGCCGCCTATGTCATGTGCGATCTTTGGCCACACCAGGGCAATAGTGAAGCTGCAGCAGGTGCAAATAAGCTTCAGACAGTCTTACAAGCACTGCTCAGAACTCTCAACTATGGCACTCAACATCCAGGACTTGCCATTCGGATCTTGGTGCCCTGTGCTGGTTCCGACCTATTCACACATCGGTCCACTACTGACATCACCTCATAAGCCAACGGGGCACCCCACGCCGACTTTGGGCGCAGCATTGTAGGATGGCCACACCAGTGCGGCAACTTGCTGGACACCACCTCGGTGCCATCCGGATCTCGGCGCGTTCGAGTCACTGTACCGCAAGAGTGACCGGAACTCAGCTGGACACGCCGTCTTTCGGCGCAGCATTGTAGGATGGCCACACCAGTGCGGCAATTTGCTGGACACCACCTCGGTGCCATCCGGATCTCTGCGCGTTCGAGTCACTGTACCGCAAGAGTGACCGCAACTCAGCTGGACACGCCGTCTTTCGGCGCAGCATTGTAGGATGGCCACACCAGTGCGGCAACTTGCTGGACACCACCTCGGTGCCATCCAGATCTCGGCGCGTTGTGCTGCCTTCGGCCTACTGTAGCCGCAAGTGCGGACGCAACTCAGTTGGACGGCGAGTGAAATGCTAAGGGGCGCTCCACTGCAGCCGAGGAGCCTCCATCTTGGGGGAGACGCCCAGCCCCCACTGACTGACGCGACCTCACAGGCCAATGGGGCGCCCCACGCCGACTTTCGGCGCAGCATTGTAGGATAGCCACACCAGTTCAGCAACTTGCTAGACACTAACTCGGTGCCATCCGGATCTCGGCGCGTTGTGCTGCCTTCGGCCTATTCGCACATCGGTCCGCTACTGACGCCGCCTCACGTGCCAACGGATTTTCTACGCTTTTTGTAGCCCTATGCCGCATAACAGGTCATGTGACTTGTTTATAAAACTTTTCATTGGTTCATTTTACTTTTGGTTTCCTAAAGATGGAAGGCTTGGTCATATGACCTAAAAATAACACTTTTCATTGGTTTAGAACATTTTTTTTTCCCAAACGATGAAAGCCCCACCATGTTTCTGGATGATTCAGACTGAAGCTGGCGTCAGCATGAGAGCACCACCATCTCGTGGCTCCGTCGTGGTCATTCCGCGAGCAATCATGGCAGCCGCTCCCCACCGGAAGCCTGCAGGAGTCGAGGGCCCCCAAGACTTTTGTAGAATCTTCACGGCTGAGGGGACGCTTTCGAGAATGGAGCCCAAGCCCTAGCAGGCAAGCTTCCGAGTTCCAAGGTGTCCCAGGGCCATTTTAGTGGACCAGGCCCAAAACCGAAGAGCCGTCCGCCATTTTAAGAGTCCTGTGGCAGCCGCCTTTCGCTGCACTGCAAGAGTGGGCGGAAGTCAACTACATGGTGAGCGAGACGCTGTAGCCGCAAGAGCGGGCGCAACTCAGCTGGATGGCCGCCACCTGGGGAGGCCCGTTCACGCCGCCTCCCCCACGCCCCCCCCGGGCCGCCCCACGCCAATTTTCGGAGCAGCATTGTAGGATACCAAAACCAGTGCGGCAGTTTACTGGACATCACCTGGGTGCCATCCACATCTCAGCGCGTTCTGCTGCCTTGGGACTATTCGCACAACAGACCGCTACTGACGAGGCCTCCCCCCGCACCACCCGGGACGCCCCACGCTGTTTTTCTGAGCTGCATTGTAGGAAACCAAAAACCAGTGCGGCACCCAGGTGACATCACCTGGGTGCCGTCCAGAACTCAGCACGTTGTGCTGCCTTGGGACTATTCGCACAAAAGACAGCTTCTGACCATTGTTGTTTTTTTTGTTAAAAAACGTTTAAATGTATTTACAGTTTTTGTTGAGTTCGTTATATTTAAAAGTTAATAAAGTTTTATAATCCTACTTTGTTGGAGTGCTATATATTTTTAAAAAATCGGGTGAATGGGGCCTTGAATCGGGTTATTGTCATGTGTGGGCTTTGCAAGTGTACTGCTACAGGATCGGACATTTCAAACTCAAATGCACGTTCTTTTTCTTACCTTTCCGAAGCATGGAGCGCAATAGCAGGCAGAGAAAGGGTGATGCAAGTGTTGAACACTGCCTGGCCTGGCAAGTTGCTGGCAGTGCCCCCCCCCCCCGCCCGCTCCTGAAAGAGGACACACACACACCGCCGCCCCGAGTACTTCACAGATCTTTAAAAGACCATGCGCTTGTTCATGAGGCTTAAATGGTTTATCACCCCTTCTAGAACCCCTGCATCGACCCTCTGACGTTTCCTGGAAAAATTACCACGTAACACAATACCAAGCCTTGTCAGTTAAAACCCCCGAGGAATCGTGGGGCATATTATCAAGGGGGTTTATCTCCGCATTTTTGGCTTTAAAAGCCAAGAAAGCGGAGATAAAATTATCTGCCTATTACCAAGCTGTCGCTAACACCAGTTAGTGACAGCTAAAAGGAGATAGCGACCATCTTGGGCCCCGCTTTGCATGTCAGTGATATTTATCACTAATGACATGCAAAGTGGGCGTGCCAAGATGTTAGCGACTGGAAACAGTCCCTAACATCGCTATCTCCTATTACCAACTTTTGGAGATATTCGCGCTAAGCGCGAATATCTCCAAAAGCTAACACCTGCCCTGAGCAGTTCTTAGCCATGTTATCCAATGGGAGGTGGATAACATGGCTAAGAGCATTTGCTCGATAATGCATGAATATCGCTGACTTTTCAGCGATATTCATGCATTGCAGCCGTTTTTTATCGCATTTGCGATAAACCTTGCTAATAGCAAGGTTTATCTGCGATAAAAATCGCCGATGTGCGGCGATAATTTTTGTCTCTAAACAAGTTAGAGACAAAAATTATCGCTAGTTGTTGGTAATATGCCCCCGGGTTTTTACTTGCAGAAATCGGGAGGCGGGAGACTAGCACTGAAATCAGTAGTCTCACGCCTGAATCGGGAGGGTTGGCATGTCTGGATTCTCTACAGCTGGGGCCATAAACTACATCCGCAGGGCTAGGTGAAAGCCTGGGACCGGCCTGGCATCTAAAATGGCTGCCGTGCACGACAAAATTGTGGCATTGGAAAAAAGGCAAGATGGCGCAGACAATGTTTATCAATAAGGATTCATTTATAACAAAATATTTTATCGCACTGACAAATTGGCAGTCAACACTTCCTGATTTCCATCGCATCGAACGTTAACAGACGTCACGCAGCAAAAAAAAAAAAAAGCTCACGCACAGCCGCTGGAAGACATGTATCAACATATATGAGCCTCCTCAGCCACCCTCAGAAAACATAAGGGATCAGGATACGTCTCCCGCACCCCCTTATACCTAGTAATTTAATTAAAACAAAACACAAAATGGCGAATTCCCGTTTCGCTACCAGTTTGCGGCCCGGGAAGCGCTTCTACCGTGAAAAATCAATTTTTTTTTCCCCACGGGACCCTTTAATAACCCCAACATCATTCCTAGGGGGTCAAGAGGGGAATACCTTGCCCCCTTTCATTAAATTCCCCCTTCGTGTTTCACCTCTTCTTCTCTCTCGATCCTACCGAGAGACAAGATGGCGCACGCACAGCCGCTGGAAGACATATATCAACATATATGAGCCTCCTCAGCCACCCTCAGAAAACATAAGGGATTAGGATACGTCTCCCGCACCCCCTTATACCTAGTAATTTAATTAAAACGAAGCACAAAATGGCGAATTCCCGTTTCGCTACCAGTTTGCGGCCCAGTTCGCAGCCCGGGAAGCGCTTCTACCGTGAAAAATATATTTTTTTTATTTTCCCCACGGGACCCTTTAATAACCCCAACATCATTCCTAGGGGGTCAAGAGGGGTATACCTTGCCCCCTTTCATTAAATTCCCCCTTCGTTTTTCACCTCTTCTTCTCTCTCGATCCTACCGAGAGATAAGATGGCGGCCGCTCCGGACTGTTTAGAATGTTGACAGACACCGGGGAGCCAATCAGCTTCGCATCACAAAGTTCCGTTTCGCGAAAAGTAAGCGGACCGGAGCGCAGCCCGGAGCGCTGTTACAGATATATATCTTGTTTTGAACGTTAATTTCTCAAAATCCACTGGAGCACATATATTGAGACCTAGCAAAGGCACATCGGGCTAACAGTCCCTACAATTTTGCCAAGTTTCGTGCAAATCCATTCAGCCGTTCGAGCTAAAAGTGAGGCCAACCGCCCTATGGAAATTAACATGGGGAAAACGCGTTTTGGGACCCCCCTTTTTTCTCGGCCTCCCCTTGAGGAAACCCCCCCAAATTTTTAGGGGCTGCTCAGAAACAAAATGTGCCATTTTCCTGAAAATTTCAGCCGATTCCGTCCACAAACGCCAAAGTTATTAGACATAGAATTTTCAAAAATCCCATAGGGAAAAAATCCTAACTATATATACCTACTGGCGACACGCCAGTAGGTAATATATATATATATATATATATATATATATATATATATATATATATATATATATATATATATATATATATATATATATATATATATATATTCCAAACTCAACCTCAGCACAAAATATGGAGAGGAGACGACATCAAGTGTGGTGAAACTTCTTTATTTTCTTTTCCGCCGCTTTATATATATCACTCGTTCCGCTTCCTAATGCGCTCTGGAGTCTCGCCAGCCAGCCGGCAAGAAGACACGGACACGGACCAGTTAGGTGCTTGGATTTTATTGCAGAGAATAGTCAAAGACGTTTCGGCTCAACGGAGCCTTGTTCACATGACAATGTTTCTTTGAAAGGACAGCCCTTTTAAAGTGCAAGTGTTAAACAAAATTGACTCCACCTGTGAATTTTAGGTATGGACATAGAAAACATACTACGTTCATTTTGTAGTAAAACTGCAGTAACCAAATTAAGTTACTTCGTTTTAATATCAGTATAATACCCTATTAAATACATTTGTTAATATAATCTAACAAGATGTAAAACTCTGTGGATTGCTAAAAACAGAAAAAAAGAAATCACAGTAAAATACTTTTTTTATTGTATTGTGTTTCAGGTATTTATATTTTACAAGACTTTGAAAAAGCAGTATTAATTTGACACTTTAAAGCATTACATAAATTAACTAATTGTATGGACTCATGGTCAGGGAATAAATTAAAGTGCAAATGCTTATCAAAAGAAGTGCAAATATTGCTCTCAGTGCTTACTTCTTGTGCAAAATATCGCAAACTGTGCAAAATATAGCAAGTTGGGCATAATATCCCCCATAATTATGTGCAAAATACGCTATTATCTCCAATCCCGAACCTGAGTCCAAATTCATGCCTAATATTACTTCATTAACCAGTGAATCAAGATAAAATATACGCCTGGTATGGTCAGTTAATATAAAACTTCTCAGATTTGTATCACATACACAACCTGTTAATTCTCTATCATATGTACACTTCAACAACCCACATGATTCACAATCTTAAAATAGCCAAAGGCATAATTCCTGGTCCATAATTTGTGATACCACTAAATAATCCCTAAAATTAAATCACAGAGGACTGATTGGATATAAGGGTCCACACAGTCCCTATCTGTATAAAGTGCACTAAAGTGGTGAATTTAAAATCAGATTTCATATCAATATAAGTAGCAGCATAGTTCAGTTATTTTTCTCAAATATATGTCAAGTCGCAGCCTTCCCATGATGCACATATGGTATCACCCAGCCGGGTGATTCCTGCACGTGCATTCCACAGGGAGGAGACCTCTGACAAAAGAAATTTTAATAATGAGATCTTAAGGCAAGCATGTATATAAATCTTCTGTAACATTAAGGCCTGCTGGGGTCTTTGTGTTGAGCAAGAGGATATATTTGGTTTCGAGCCTTCTAAGTTTTGCTTCCCTGTCCCCTCCTCTTCTGCTGTTAATAACTGCGTCAATCACCCAATATTTCAGGCTGGTATTGTCACTCTGATGATACTCCCTAAAGTGGCGCGCCACTGGATAGGTATTTTCACCATTTGTGATTGCACGCAGGTGTTGGAGGATGCGTTTGTGAACAGCATGTTTGGTGCTGCCCACATATCTAAGCTGACAGGGACACTGTAAAATGTCGACTGCAAATTCTGTTTTGCAGGTAAGGACCTGTGTGATCTGATGTTGAATATCTGAGAACCCATCTTTTTAGGTTTTGGTGTTTTCTCCATGGAGGCAGGCTTTGCAGGTTTTGCATCTGTAAAAGCCTTTGTTTTCCTGCCACCATGAAGATTTTACAAAGGGTTCAGGGTTTGTCACTACTATGTGATCACGTAGGGAGGGGGCTTTGCTGAAGGTGAAAGATACTCTATTTGGGACATTTTTACCAATAATATTGTCCTTCATCACCAAAGGCCAGTGTCTGTCAATGATCTTGTGCACTTGCCGGTGCTGTTTGTTGTATCCTGTTATTATTCGGAAACAATTGGCTCCATTCTTCCCTGCATTATGTGTATCACTAATAGATATTCTCTGTCTGTCAGATTTCTTCACCAGAAGTTCTTCCCTAGATAACGCCATCGACTTTTGTTTGGCCCTTTCAATTAATTGGCTCGAATATCCTCGCTCAAGTAAGTGCAACTTACTTTCTCCCTGGGCCTTGTCGAAATCAACAGAGTTGCTACAAACTCGCCGTAGCCGTAACATTTCCCCGTAGGGGATGCTGGAAACCAAATGTGCCGGATGTGCACTTGCAGCATGAAGAATGCTATTACCAGCAGTCGCTTTACGGGAAAATTCTGGATTCAAGATGTACGTTGTTAATATACAGTTCAGTGTCAAGGAATGTTACTTTCTCCTGACTAAGGGTGGCTGTAAACTTTAAATTTAATTTGTTGTCATTAATGTCATGAATGAATCTCAATGCCTCATCCTGACTGCCCCTCCAAATTACCAACAAATCATCAATAAAACGAAACCATGCCACCAAATTGTTGCGAATGTTATGTTGGTATTCAAAGCCAAGGACCAGCTCCTCCCAAGCCCCCATGTGCAAACATGCGAAGCTTGGAGAGAAGCTGGCCCCCATTGCTACTCCCTGTAATTGGCGGTATAATTGCTGGTTAAAAAGGAAAACATTGTTGACCAGATAAAATTGTAACATTTCTAGAAGCATTACATTGTGTTCATTACACTCAGGGCCCCTTCTAGACAAATAATGTTGAACCTCATTTAGACCGTCACTGTGAGCTATACTTGTGTATAGTTATGATACATCAAGTGCAATAAGCCAATCACCAGTAACCCATTCCACATCCTTGATTTTCAATAAAAAGTCCCCTGTGTCTTGAACATATGACCCAAGCTGTTGCACATACCCCTGTAAAAAATAGTCTATATAAACAGAAATGTGTTCCAGGAGACTGCCTCTGGCAGAGATGATAGGTCTTCCCGGTGGGTGCAAAGGGTCTTTATGTATTTTGGGAATAAAGTCCAATATTGGTGTAATGGGATTGTCATTTTTGAGGTATTTAAATTCAGCCTCGGTGATTAATTTGGATGATCTCCACTTTGACAGTTTACGATGATATTCTCCTTTGATAGTCATCAATACTCGAGTATGTATGCATTCATAACAAGTTCGGTCATTCAGATGAATATATGCTTCCTTATCATAGTCAGTTTTGGTCATTGGGACTACATTCCCACCTTTATCACTGTTCCTCACCACTAGATCCTTTTCCTTTCTCAATCTGTTGGTGAGGGCTGTATATTGCTGGGACTGGCTGTCAAAATGTCTTTTATTTTGGCCAATGCACATTTGAAGTTCTTTTAAATCTGCAACCACATTTTCATGAAATATATCAAGGTTATCACGTGGTAGGATGGGATAAAAGGTTGAGGGTGGTCTGAATTGGGTATTCAAGGAGATTCTGTTCCCCCATTGATTAATCTCATTAGTTTTTATGTTTATACTACCTGTATCCTCGTAACCTTCTCCATCAGTTTCCCATAATTCTGTGATAATACCTGTGCCTTGTGATGCATTAGTATTGTTATTGGCATTACTAGTTGTGGGTGCACTGTGTTGTGTGTCTTCAGATTTTTCCTTCATAGTGTAGTATTTACAAAGTTTTAATTTCCTTACTGCTTTGTAAATATCGCATCTTGTTGCAGGGTAATTAAAATTACAAGGTGCCGCATAAGTGAGTCCCAATTTGAGGATTTCCTCTTCTTTTATTGTTAATTTCAATGATGTTAAATTAACAATTGTTCGACTTGTAGCGTTCACTAATCCTGTTGGGTGACAGATCCCCATCCCCTTCCGCCTCTTTTCCTCTATTGATATCCTCCTCTTTGCCGCCCCCCACCTCTGGCGTCGCCGGTAGTTGGCCCGCTGTTTCCTTGTTCTCTTTGCGTATGGGACCTTAATGTTTTCAGTCTTTCCTGACATAAAAAAAGTAATTTCTTGGCCAGGAGATGGTTTCGGAGCTTTCTCCGCCTGTTCCTGTCTGCGGCGGTCAGAATCCGATTCTGTTTCTGGGTCAGAACTTAGAGTAATATTGGATGAGTCACTTTGCGTATTTTTCCTTTGCTTCTGACGAACATTTTTAACTTTGGGTGGAGGTTTTGATAGGCCTTTGCGGAGAGCATCATATTTCCGTGAAAACGTGAATATTTGTCCCAATTCATAATCGTTGCAGTCCCTTTGGAACTTATATGCTTTTCTGTCAACGATTTAGGCCTCCTCCTTTTTAAGGAGGTCATTCATCACTTTGGTTAATTTGGTTCTTTCCTCTTCCTCCCCTAGGGCCTCCAGTTCTTCATGGATAGCTGCTATTTCTGTCAGCAACCTAGCCCTGTATATGTCAGCATATTTTATCAATATTTGCACTTGTCGGCGTGATGCCTCGAGGTTACTCTCCGCCCACTCCTTCATAAGTTCGGGATTGGGGTCCTCGTATGTGGGTGCCGTGAGAATTCTTAACCCCCGAGGTATACGATTAACTTCTATGTACCGTTGTAATGATTTTAATTCCCACCATTTTGCTTGCTCCTGGCGAGATTTTTTCTCCAGTGTTTTAAATAATTCCTTAATAACTGATGTGCCGCTACCACTAGGGTCATTGTTGGGCCTCCCGCGAGTATCAGGCGGGAGGGGGGCGTTGTCGGAAAACAATGTAGCTGCCAAAGTTTCCCGGTCCCGAACATTGTCACCTGACATTACTCTGCAGTCTATAAATGATTATCCAGGTGCTTAACAACTATCCCGAAAAATAATCGGTGTTGATAATCTCCCTGGGCACCGTACTTCTCTCCCACCTCTTGGATTTCGGATGCTTACTTGGTCAGGCGTGTGGATCACTCGGGTTCTTTATTCAGCCGGTTGGCTGCTCGGGCAGCCTCCGCTCCAACCAGCTTTCTCCGCTCACTAATCCGTCTCTTCCGGTGGGTGGGGGTCAGGTGCTCTTCTCCTTCCGGAGTCACACAATTTCCTGGGCAAAGTCCAAGAGAACAATCCGATTGGAGCGCCGTCCGTTTGATGAGAAGGGTCCCGTGTTCAGCCGGTTCGGAATCAACCAGGCTATATATCACTCGTTCCGCTTCCTAATGCGCTCTGGAGTCTCGCCAGCCAGACCAGACATTATCTGAGCTAGTCATAAAAATAATATTCTTTAACTTTCAATAAAGTTACATTACTTATAAATGCAATTTCGCGAAGTCGCTCTGGGTGCGAGCTGCGTGCACACTGGATACGCACACCCTATGCGTACCCCATGTGACCAGAGATTTGAATGGTTCACAACACTTCCTATTGTATCTATTGAAGGACCCCACCCATTTCAATCATTCTTTCCAGACTTTCTTCGGAGAAACATCTCTCTGCTGAGACGAACCTTTTTTGGCAAATTAGACAACTATTATTAGTTACAATGGCTTCAGGACAGGAGTTACCACCTGATTCAGACAACTCTTCAAATGAGGAATTTGTTCAAGAACCTCCACCTCGGGAGAGGAACACCTCGGAAGATTGGAAGTTTTTTTCTTTCCAGGAGGGACAGAAGAAAGTCAATGCAGTGAAGGCGGCATGCAAAATCTGCAAAAGTGTGTTGTCAAGAGGTGACCCCAATAAGAAATACTCTTGCGGGACCCCTAGTTTGTTGAAACATCAAAAAACACAGCATCCTGTAAACTTGGCAAGGGAGGAATGTAAAAGATTGGCTCAAACCCCTCCATCTGCAGTTCCTAGCACCTCTGCTGCTGCTACGTCTTCTGGAAATCTGGACATTCGTCCTCAATTTGCCAACCCAAAAATACACTGTATTAAGTGTAGTAGATTGCTCTGCTATGGAGAGCAGTCAGTTGATTTGGTTTGTCGAGCACTAGAGAATCATCGGTGCTAGTTTTTTTTCCCCTTGAAGTTCATTGTTTTCTTCCTGGAGTTGTCTTTTTTTTCTTATAAAAAAACCCCAAAAATCTAAAAAAATGTTCAAAAAAACAAAACAAAAATACAAAACTACAAAACAAAAAAAAGTTATTTTCAGAACTACCTACTCTGGTTAAAAGAAAGAGCTAAACTTGTATGCTAGTGGGTGAAAGTTTAGAAGAATGTATGTGTACTGCATAATTGACTGAAAGAATGAATTTGTGATGTGTGGTGAATGCATAAGTGCAGAACTATAAGGAAGTGCTGCAGCATGACACTGTAAACTGTTTAACTACAGCATGCTGTGGTACTTCCGAAGCACAGGGATGCAACATATGTATATAAATATGTTGCAGGTCTGTGCTTCCCTCTGCACAGCTGCATAAACTGCAGCCATGTGGTGACACAGTCACACTTGCACCATGGTGCAAGGATGTCCGTGTCATGCGGAGATTGTTTTTGTGCAGGAAGGGACACCTTCCTGCATAAAAACAATCAGTAAAGGCATTTTTCTCCTTCAATATATGCTGTGCATTGTAGCATATATTGAAAGAGAAAAAATGAGACGTGGAAACAATTCTCCTTGTGCTTTGCTACACCAATGGGAGGATGGTGCAGCATTTACAAACATAGCCAGATTAATGATTTTTAATAAAACTGGACATATGTCTTGTTCTATGACTGTTCTGTGCAAACACACACTCCTTTTCAACGCAAAGTGGCATGTATGATGAGATTATATTTACATGGAAAACAAAAGGGATACAGAATGCCTTTTCCTCACCTTGTAAATAATAAAGAGAGTTAATGGCTATGCCAATTCTTATTATAGGAGTACATTTCTGTACTGCTAACAGAGAACAACATACATTTATAAGTAATTATGTTTTAGGAAACGCATACCACATATTTATATATGACTGAAGAGAAGGGATGGGCCTACTGTGACATGCGCAAAAACACTTTGTGATGTGCTTTGAGTTAAATAGTTTTATTTCTTATAATTCTAAAATTACCAGGACCTACAAGATCACCATATGACTCTATTGTGTACTATACCATGTAACTTACAGATAAGTGCTCTGAAGCTGTCTATTATTTGATACCTGTCGGCAATGGAATTATCAGGCACAAATCTAGTCCATCCATCTTCCTTTTTTTCAACTGTGTGCAAACACAGGTGATTGTGCATTTTAAGACTTACTTTAACTTACCTCAGCAGTAATACATCTAAAAAACGCTACACATTTTATTTAGTTGTTTTTTATAATGTAAAATATAGTAAATTCCATATTTTAGAATTAGGTTCTGTAAAAGAAAAGAAAAAATAGTTATAGCATGTAATAATACATTTTTATTAGCACAGCATCATTTTAACATTTTGCAAAGTAATTTCTTTGCCTTTTTTGCTGTTCTCAGAATATATTGAATTTCACTAGAAACAGTGATTTCAATCGCACTCATCACATAACAGCGGGCAAAAAAAATAATCAATTAGATTGTTTAAAAAAAAACCAACATTCATCCTAAAATGCCGCACATACATCCCCTCACAAATTTATAACTAACCTTTCAATTTGTTTTGTAGAAAAGGAAGTATTTCAGTCACACACCAGATTTTCTTATACAGAATCTCTGGTCTGTACACCTCTCACCAGAACCAAAGAATGGCATAGTTTCCCTCTCATTTTGAACACATGTACACCTAAATATCAAATCACATTGCTTCCCACATTAATTCAAAAGCAAACACACATTTCTATTGGTTACATATTTCAACCCTTTCCAATTGACACACATTTGAACCATACCCCCAATCTGCCTTCTGCCTCTTACCATAGAAACAGTTTATGGAACACTTAACTGAGCACACAGGTCAAAAGTACACCACACAATGTTGCTAATCAAAACAGCAAGTGTGCTTGACTTTTCAACATATCAGCTCATCTTATGTAATGTTCATTTCAATCAGTTTTTGTTAAACGATAAGGATCATGCTTTAAAAAAATAGAAACATGCACCCTACTTTTCAGTGTAGAATGTGCATCTTATCCACCATTTTAGAAAAATCTTAGTTTTCAAAATGCCATTTCACACAGAGACCATCTGACTGCATCTACACCACCCTTCAAGATGCTTAGAGTGTGGATTGTGGGAGACAGCTATATTTTCTGGAGCCAAAGGTATGCAGAAAACAAGGAATTCACAAAGACCTAGGTTTACCAAATGTAGACATTAAATTAATTGGACAGAGAGGGTTAAAGTGGTACCAATTGATGCCATTGGTTAAATCCTTTTTGCATCTCCAACACCCTGACCTCATAATTGTGCACTGTGGTGGCAATGACCTAGGCACTTTGACTGGGGTAGGTCTGGAAATGGTTATGAAGGACACCTTTGGAGAATTGATGTCACTTTTCCCCAAAACTGCCTTTGTCTATTCTAACATATGCCAAAGGCAGAAATGGAACTGGTCCAATTAATTTTGTCCACAGATAGAGAAAGCTAGAAAACGTGTGAATAAATATGTTTATGCTTTTCTCCGAGACTATAGAATGGGGTCCATTTACCACAACAATCTGTGATTCAATAAGGATGGAATCTATAGGAGAGATGGTGTACATTTTATAGATGAGGGAAACAGAGTCTTCCTTTTGAACTTTAGACTCTGCATAGGTACTTACTTGTAGGTACTAAAATCTCTCAAGAAACACAAGGGCTCTTTTTAGAGCCACCTAAGAACTAAACACATAAACTTGATGTATATCTGAAAAACTATTTTTTTTTTGCTTGGAGTCGCGCACCCAATGCGTTCCAATCGTGCACCAAATGCATTGGAGTCATGCACCCTACAGATTATGAATCGTGCATCCAACGTGTACACACCAGGGGGCCGCGTTGGGTGCGCGACTCCCATTTTCACAGTAAAAAAATAAACAGCCCCTATCACTAATTACTATTATCCCCAGGGACCCCATTCCCCGGGGCTTATAAATAGCGTTGGGGACCGTGGGAGTAACCCAATGCCCCCACGGTTCCAGCCGGCTCCCCGCATCCTACGTGAGCTGGCATTGCTTTTCCACATGGGTAGCTGCTAACATGCAGCTCCCCGTGTGGAAAAGCAATATGGTTTGGATTTTGAAAGAGAGAGCTGGTTTCCCTGCTCTCTCTTTCAAAATCCAAACAACGTTTGCTATGGGAGGGCGGGAGACTCCTGCCCTCTCATAGCAAACAAGAGTGTCCTGGGCCTGGGAACCCTAGGGCACTGCAGGAGTCGGCCCTGGGTTGTGGCGGTCCCCAGGGCCCTCGAGGGCCCCAGGAGGGGGGCCACGCAGCCCCCTCCCACAATACATAAAGCCCCAGGGGCTGGTGGTCCCTGGGGCTTGGGGGGGCCATTGAGCCCCCCACAAATTTTACTGAGAGGGGCTTTTGAGACCCTCCCAACAATTTATTTTATATCCCAGGGTGGTGGTGGTCCCTGGGGCTGGGGTGGCCCTCTGGGCCCCCTTTAAATTTATTAATTTCGCTCTGGGATTTGCCTCCCCAGTGGCTAATTATAAAAGAACCTCTGTTCTATTTTATTATTTTTTAAACGGCAGGATCTGAGCACCCTGCGCACACTTTATGTTAAAAAAATATATTAAAAAATTGGGGGGCCAGGGAGTCCTTCTGGGACCCCCTAGGCAGTTCTAGAGGGTCAGGGTATTTCTACCCTGCCCTCTTTATACGTTTTAAACACTTGTTCTACTGACTTCTTCAGCCTCCCTTCTACTTAGGCACAAAATGACTGACAACACTTCCTGGTTTCGAATGTTGACAACCACATGACAGCCAATTAGCATTCAGCGCGTGATCGGGAGAGTGTGTTCATGGTGCGCTCAGGGTGTGCGGATCTGCAGCGGCTATAGATATATATGTACATTTAACTGTAATTTTCTCAGTAACTACTGAACACATTGACACCATTTATGCAAAAGGCATGATTCTGAACTGAGAACTACCTCCTTACCAAATTTGGAGTAATTCCATTCAGCAGCCCTTTTTTCTCAGCCCCCGCTTGACAAATCACCCCAAAACTTACAGGATAGGAGAGGACCGGAGCGCCCCACCAAGTTTGAAAAGATTCGTCAACCGGCGCCAAAGTTATTCCAAATAGAATGTTGCAGATTTCCTATGGCAAATAGGTCCTAACTATAACTACCTACTGGCGAATGCCAGTAGGTATATATATATATATATATATATATATATATATATATATATATATATATATATATATATATATATATATATATATATATATATATATATATATATATATATATATACATACTATATATATATATATATATATATATATATATATATATATATATATATATATATATATATATATATATATATATATATATATATATATATATATTCACTGAAAAAACCATAGGTTATAGACCATATATAGTTAGGGATTAGCATTTAAAAAACTTTATTTTATTTGCACAAAACCATTGAAATTCCATATATAGTTAGTTGCACTAACTATATATCGCGGACCCGCAATCCACTGCTAATGATGTCACATATTACATCATTCATGACATGGTCAGTGACATCACTGATGACATCACTGATGACATCTCAAATGACATCACTGATGACATCACTGATGACATCTCAAATGACATCACTGATGACATCACTGACATCTCATTTGACATTACTGATTACATCACTGATGATATCATTTATGTGATAATACATCTTCAGACTCTAATATAACCTTTGATACACTCAGTGTAAACAGGCACTCACAGACTGTCACACATCCATGGAGTTACTCACACACCTATTCAGTCATGCAAAGAATCAATCACATCTCCATTTCCTTAACTATACAGTTATACACACCTTACTTATTCAAACATATACTAACACATATTTACTCTCTTATACAATCCTTGATACAAGTTCACAATGATTCATACAGCCACTCTCACATTCACTGACTCTTATGTTCAGTTATTTATATATGTCAACTCTCACATGGAGTGTGTTTTACATATGTACTTACTTTGACATGTAGAACTGAGATATCCACATTCACTCACCAATATACTCATGCACACAGTCAACTGTCCATACAGCTGTTTCTACATGCACTTTTGAACCCATACACCTAGGGAATCAACCGCTCACACATCTATGCACAGAGTTATACACCTCCCAGCCACCCACACACACACTCAGTCTCCCATACAAATACTTGGGCAACCATTCAATAACCCATATAGTTACTGATATAGCTACTGATTTAAACATGCAGCAGTTTACAGAAGAACATAAATATTGATTGCCAAATTAAGACACTTTAATCACTAACCCATGCACTCAGTGAGACACATTTAATCATTCTCTCATACAGTCAGTCATGCACCTACTAAATCCTTCATCCAGACACTTATACATCCACTCATTCTTCAATATGTAAGACATATTTTAACTTTACAGAAACATACAGTCACTGGGTGTTGTCATCAGTGATGTCATCAGTGATGTCATTTGAGATGTCATCAGTGATGTCATCAGTGATGTCACTGACCATGTCATGAATGATGTAATATGTGACATCATTAGCAGTGGATTGCGGGTCCGCGATATATAGTTAGTGCAACTAACTATATATGGAATTTCAATGGTTTTGTGCAAATAAAATAAAGTTTTTTAAATGCTAATCCCTAACTATATATGGTCTATAACCTATGGTTTTTTCAGTGAATTTTCAAGGTTTTGTAAATGCAAATTCCTAACTATATATGGTCTATAACCTATGGTTTTTTCTGTGAATTTCATTGGTTTTTTAAAAGCTAATATCTATAGCTGTAAAATATATTCTTTATTAAGTGACGTATCACGTAGCCCGTGAGACGCCTCATGATGCATCGCATAACCGTGACGTATCGTCTCTGCAGCGCAAACCAAACCCAAAACGTAAGCGCGCCAGAACACGCTTAAAGATATATATATATTTTTTTAACCTTAATTAGACAAAATCAACACGTGCACATATCACAAACGTTCAAAAAACACAATATGTCGGACTCCCGTTACGCTGCCGGTTAGCTGCCCGGTTAACGTACCAGGAAGCACCTTTACCGCGAAAAATCGCAAATTTTTTTTTTTCACCCCCCAGGGAACTTTAATAGCCCCCTCATCAATCCTAGGGGTTCAGGAGGGGTCTGCCTTACCCCTTTCATTCATTTACACCTTTTTTTTTTCCACCTCTTGTCTCTCGATCCCACAGAGAGACAAGATGGCGGCCGCTCCAGACTGTTTACAATGATAACAGCCAATCAGCTTCTCCTCAGACTCCCGTTACACTGCTGATTAGCTTCCCGGTAGCTGCCCGGTTAGCTGCCCAGTTCGCGTACCAAGACGCGTCTCTACGGCGAAAAAATCGGATTTTTTTGTTTGTTATTTTTTTGGCCCCACGTGGCTTTATAATATCCCCCTCATCAATCCTAGGGGGTCAGAAGGGGTCTACCTTGCCCTCTTTCCTTCATTTCCCCCTTTGTTTTGGCCTCCTCTTGTCTCTCGATCCTACCGAGAGACAAGATGGCGGCCGCTCCGGACTGTTTACAATATTGACAGCCAATCAGCTACTCCTCAGACTCCCGTTACACTGCCGGTTAGCTTTCCGGTTAGCTGCCCGGTTAGCTGCCCGGTTCGCGTACCAAGACGCGTCTCTACGGCGAAAAAATCTGATTTATTTATTTTTTTTTGGGTTACACTGCCGGTTAGCTTCCCGGTTAGCTGCCCGGTTAGCTGCCCAGTTCGCTTACCAAGACGCGTCTCTACGGCGAAAAAATCGGATTTTTTTTTTTTTTTTGGGTTACACTGCCGGTTAGCTTCCCGATTAGCTGCCCGGTTAGCTGCCCGGTTCGCGAACCAAGACGCGTCTCTACGGCGAAAAAATCGGATTTTTTTTTTTTTTTTGGGTTACACTGCCGGTTAGCTTCCCGGTTAGCTGCCCGGTTCGCGAACCAAGACGCGTCTCTACGGCGAAAAAATCGGAATTTTTTTGTTTTTTTTTTTGGGTTACACTGACGGTTAGCTTCCCGGTTAGCTGCCCGGTTAGCTGCCCGGTTCGCGAACCAAGACGCGTCTCTACGGCGAAAAAATCGGATTTATTTTTTTTTTTTTTGGGCCCGGCGTGGCTCTATAATATCCCCCTCATCAATCCTAGGGGGTCAGAAGGGGTCTACCTTGCCCCCTTTCCTTCATTTCCCCCTTTGTTTTGGCCTCCTCTTGTCTCTCGATCCTACCGAGAGACAAGATGGCGGCCGCTCCGGACTGTTTAGAATGTTGACAGACACCGGAGAGCCAATCAGCTTCGCTTCGCAAAGTTCCGATACGCGAAAAGTTCGCGAACCGGAGCGCTGCCCGGAGCGCTGTTACAGATATATATCTTGTTTTAAACGTTAATTTCTCAAAATCCACTGAAGCACATATATTGAGACCTAGCAAAGGCACATCAGGCTAACAGTCCCTACAATTTTGCCAAGTTTCGTGCAAATCCATTCAGCCGTTCGAGCTAAAAGTGAGTCCAACGGCCCTATGGAAAACTCAATGCAAAAAACGCATTTTGGGACCCCCCTTTTTTCTCAGCCCCCCCTTGACGAAACCCCACCAAATTTTCAGGGGCTGCTCAGAAACAAAATGTGCCATTTTCCTGAAAATTTCAGCCGATTCCGTCCACAAACGCCAAAGTTATTAGGCATAGAATTTTCAAAAGTTCCATAGAGAAAAAATCCTAACTATATATACCTACTGGCTATCGCCAGTAGGTAATATATATATATATATATATATATATATATATATATATATATATATATATATATATATATATATATATATATATATATATATATATATATATATATATATATATATATATATATATATATATATATATATATATATATATATATATATATATATATTCACTGAAAAAACCATTGGTTATAGACCATATATAGTTAGGGATTAGCCTTTTCAAAACCTTATTTTACTCACACAAAACCATTGAAATTTCATATATAGTTAGTTCCACTAACTATATATCGCGCACCCGCAATCCACTGCTGATGATGTCACATATTACATCATTCATGACATGGTTAGTGACATCACTGATGACATCACTGATGATATCTCAAATGACATCACTGATGACATCACTGATGACAACATCCAGTGACTGTATGTTTCTGTAAAGTTAAAATATGTCTTACATATTGAAGAATGAGTGGATGTATAAGTGTCTGGATGAAGGATTTAGTAGGTGCATGACTGACTGTATGAGTGAGTGATTAAATGTGTCTCACTGAGTGCATGGGTTAGTGACTAAACTGTTTTAATTTGTGCATCATTATATCTGTTGTTCTACAAACTGCTGCATATGTTGATCAGTAGCTATATGAGTAACTGTATGGGTTATTCATTGGTTGTACAAGTATTTGTATGGGAAACTGAGTGTGTGTGTATGGGTGGCTGGGAGGTGTGTGACTCTGTACATAGATGTGTGAGTAGTTGATTCACTATATGTATGGGTTCAAAAGTGCATGTGGAAACAGCTGTATGGGCGGTTGACTGTGCATGAGTGTATTAGTGAGTGAATGGATATCTCAGTGCTACATGTCAAAGTAAGTACATATGTAAAACACAGTACATGTGAGAGTTGACATATATAAATAACTGTGCATAAGAGCCAGTGAATGTGTGAGTGGCTGTATGGATCATTGTGAACATGTATCAGGGATTGTATAAGAGAGTAAAGTAAATATGTGTTAGTATATGTTTGAATAAGTAAGGTGTGTATAACTGTATAGTTGAGAAAATGGAGGTGTGATTGATTTTTTGCATAACTGACTAGGTGTGTGAGTAACTCCATGGATGAGTGACAGTCTGTGACTGTCTGTTTACACTGATTGTATCTAAGGTTATATTAGAGTCTGAAGAGGTTCATGGTATTATCACATGAATGATATCATCAGTGATGTGATCAGTCATGTCAAATGAGATGTTATCAGTGATTTTATCAGTGATGTCATTTGAGATGTCATCAGTGATGTCATTTGAGATGTCATCAGTGATGTCATTTGAGATGTCATCAGTGATGTCATCAGTGATGTCACTAACCATGTCATGAATGATGTAATATGTGACATCATCAGCAGTGGATTGCAGGTGCGCGATATATAGTTAGTGGAACTAACTATATATGAAATTTCAATGGTTTTGTGTGAGTAAAATAAGGTTTTGAAAAGGCTAATCCCTAACTATATATGGTCTATAACCAATGGTTTTTTCAGTGAATTTTCAAGGTTTTGTAAATGCAAATTCCTAACTATATATGGCCTATAACCTGTGGTTTTTTCAGTGAATTTCATTGGTTTTTTAATAGCAAATATCAAAAGCTGTAAAATGTCAAGTACGTGATAGGTAAAAACTTTTTCGTGTTTATGCACGCTGATGTGCTTTGAACGCTGCCCCCCTCCCCTCTTTTCTCTTAGTAGTACTCTCTCTTTGCAGATAGTGAAGAGTAGTTAACGCAGGCCTTTACCCCCGTTGTAATCCGTCGTGCCTGCTTGTCTCTCCATTTGATTGATTGTTATCCAAGCATTTACTGTTTTACAATTGATTCTCTTTGGTTCATTCTCTATTTACAAACAAGCACAAAGTCGCAATACTCTGTTTAGTCTTTGCAGATAGTGAAAAATCGTGTAAAAAAATAAAATTAATTGAGCAAAATCAGTAGGCCACTAATTGGATCTCTTTTTGACCTCGCTAAAATAGAAATATTAGGAACAACCCTTCATGAGAAATACGAAAATAGTGAGATGAACTGAGCTCCACACCATGAGGGCTGCAAGACAGCTCGGCTCCACGACCCACCCCGCCCAAAATAATGACAAACCCTATGCAAATATTAAAAATATAGACAACACACCAGCAAAGAAACAGGGTAAAACATTTTATTAAATAACTATTTACATAACTATTTTATACTTTTTATTGCCCGATCCGGCTAGCTCAATCGATCGAGCATGAAACTCATGCACTCTGATAGCAAGCGTTGCTACTGATGCTATGCAGACCAAAACTGGTTTTCAGTTTGTACATTTTTCTAGATTTTTCCATCCAAGGTTGGTTGAGTTTGTAGAACGATGGCTTCAGATTTTCAACATACGGTGTGGTGGCGCGGACTGGGAGGGGGCGCTTCGCTCCTGCCCCCTCCCCAAGTAAGATTTTCATACGTGAAAGTACGTTAATGGTTTTGGTCCCTGAGTTGCTTCAATGTCACTGCCATTCTCAAATGGCATAAGTTCTGGATGTTGGGTGCCATAGTTCAGAGTTCTGAGCAGCGCTTGTAACACTGTCTGAAGCTTATTTCCACCTACTGCAGCTTCACTGTTCTCAAAGTAAGTGAGTGTCGTTTGTGGACCTGACTGCATTTGAAAACAATGTGATATGGTACCTCCCTAAACCGCTTGACGGAGGCCCCCGAGGGGCGGTGTGATGGCACGCACTCGGAGAAGACGCTTGGCTCCGACCCCCTCCCCAAGTCTTATAGCACCGGTTTAGCCTGAGATCGCCCCCGACATAGGCGGCCGGCTCCCGGGGTCCGGCGGAACTTTTTGCCTTTTGATGACTCTTCTATTCTGGACCTTGTCCCACAATCCGTTTGACCTGAAGACACGCTGTAGTGGGGCGCCCCTTTACCGTTTTAGTTGCCATTCCGCCCGCTTTTGCTACACTGTGCCTCTTTCGCCATTCAGCTGTTTACCGCCCGCTCTTGCAACTACAGCGTCTCGCTCACCATGTAGTTGAGTTGCTCCCGCTCTTGCGATGCAACGATAGGCGACTGCCACAGGACTCTGAAAATGGTGGCCGGCTCTTCAGATTTGGGCGTGGTCCACTAAAATGGCCCTTGGACACCTTGGAACTCGGACGCTTCCCTGATAGGGCTTGGGTCCCATTCTCGAAAGCGTCCCCTCAGCCGTGAAGATTCTACAAAAGTCTTGGGGGCCCCCGACTCCCGCAGGCTTCTGGTGGGGAGCGGCTGCCATGTCTGCTCGTTGAATGGCCACGACGGAGCTACGAGATGGTAGTGCTCTCATGCTGACGCCAGCTTTAGTCTGAAACATCCAGAAACACTGTAGACTACCAATTCGATCAGTTCCGGTAGCGTCCCAACATGACCCGGTAGAGAAGAACTTGCCCTCCCCTCTTTGACTGATGGTTCTTGTTGCCTGTCCCCTCTGTTGTCATTTTACAGAACTTTTTGGACTGCTGAAAGGGGTTGTGTTCCGAACGCTGGTTGATGGAGACATTTTGACTATATTCTTGACCTACGTTGTCGCGTAATGCGTTATATGACACGCCGCGTTAGCGCACCCGGAAGTGATCCGGGGCGCGGCGCGCAGCGCGTAACGTAAGCATAACAGGTCATGTGACTTGTTAATAAAACTTTTTATTGGTTCATTTTACTTTTGTTATTTTAATAATGAAAAGCTTGGTCATATGACCTAAAAAATACGCTTTTTATTGATTTCGAACTTTTTTTTTATAACATATATGTTATAATATTCCAGGCTAATGTACTTTCCCGGAAAATTTACAACTGTCCTGCAAGTAAAATATATTCCTTTTTCGAGAAAAAGGGCGTTTCTTCGTTCCATGACGGAGCCGTTGAGTAAAAGAGACTCGGCCTACTGTCTTACTCGCCGATACGCCTGATTATCAGATTCTTATCAATCACTTTATGTTGCAGGAGTGGAAAACACAACTGCCCTTGACCATTTATCTTTACTGCGTTCCTACATATTATCCCTTTTATCCGTCATGTAATTGGACTGCTTTATTTCACTTGCCTTTTACTGATTCTAAAACAGTGACTAAAAGTGAAAACTTTACCAATGTAAATACTACTACCATGTTTTGTTTTAAAAACCTTTATTGTGAAAATGTCAGTATACAAATACGGGCCTATAACCACGTGGGCCGGCCACGGAGCAAACTGAAATCGTATATGATGAGGAGACATTTACATTATAGAGGAACGTAACGAACGAGCCATTAGGTTGCAAGAACTAAGGTGTCTAACAGTTGCGGAATCGGTGGACGTACATTTTGTAATAAAAATACGACAGGGCCACTTACAAAAAAGTTATCTAGATATACATTTGCGTGCAAGTACCATGGGTGACGTTAATTCGAACTTTCAATAGTACAGTAATCAATAACACATCAGAACTTAATATCAATAGGGATGTCGAAATATTCAATCAATTCTCGTCCCCGCCCGCCATGAGCATCAAAACTGCATTCATATCTCGTGATATCAACGTTGTTCAACCAGTACACAACAAGGAGTTACGAGTCCCATTTATACCGGCGCCATTTTGGGCGAGGCCGGGCAGGTCCAAGATATAGTCAAAATGTCTCCACCAACCATCGGCCAGACCAGAACCCCTTTCGGCCCTTTATGCTACAAGATGGTGTCTTCCATTCAGAAAATATTGTTGGCAGCATTTTGAAAGTAAAGATAAACAGCCGTTCTCCTAGTGAGTCTCACATTGTTACATTTAGGAAGAATGTTGAAGAGTAATATGTGGAAAATCTGAAGCCATTTTTCTACAAACTCTCAATCAGCCTTGGATGGAAAAAAAAATCCTGAAGAATGTACAAACTGAAAACCAATTTTTGTCTGTATAGCATCAACAGCAACGCTTGAGTCAGCTTTGTGTCAAGCCGCCATTTTCATTCAATCAATAGCGTCCCCCTGCACACATTCAGGGACCTGGTCGTGTCTTCAGGTGAAATGGATTGTGGGACAAGAAGCAGAAAGGAAAAGGAAAAAAGTTCCGCCGGACCTCAGGAGCCGGCCGCCTATGTCATGGGCGATCTTTGGCCACACCAGGGCAATAGTGAAGCTGCAGCAGGTGCAAGTAAGCTTCAGACAGTCTTACAAGCACTGCTCAGAACTCTCAACGATGGCACTCAACATCCAGGACTTGCCATCCGGATCTTGGCGCCTTGTGCTGGTTCCGACCTATTCACACATCGGTCCACTACTGACATCACCTCATAAGCCAACGGGGCACCCCACACCGACTTTCGGTGCAGCATTGTAGGATGGCGACACCAGTGCGGCAACTTGCTGGACACAACCTCGGTGCCATCCGGATCTCGGCGCGTTCGAGTCACTGTACCGCAAAAGTGACCGGAACTCAGCTGAACACGCCGTCTTTCGGCGCAGCATTGTAGGATGGCCACACCAGTGCGGCAATTTGCTGGACACCACCTCGGGCAATAGTGAAGCTGCAGCAGGTGCAAATAAGCTTCAGATAGTCTTACAAGCACTGCTCAGAACTCTCAACTATGGCACTCAACATCCAGGACTTGCCATTCGGATCTTGGCGCCTTGTGCTGGTTCCGACCTATTCACACATCGGTCCACTACTGACATCACCTCATAAGCCAACGGGGCACCCCACGCCGACTTTCGGCGCAGCATTGTAGGATGGCCACACCAGTGCGGCAACTTGCTGGACACAACCTCGGTGCCATCCGGATCTCGGCGCGTTCGAGTCACTGTACCGCAAGAGTGACCGAAACTCAGCTGGACACGCCGTCTTTCGGCGCAGCATTGTAGGATGGCCACACCAGTACGGCAATTTGCTGGACACCACCTCGGTGCCATCCGGATCTCGGCGCGTTGTGCTGCCTTCGGCCTACTGTAGCCGCAAGTGCGGACGCAACTCAGTTGGACGGCGAGTGAAAAGATAAGGGGCGCCGCACTGCAGCCGAGGAGCCTCCATCTTGGGGGAGACGCACAGCCCCCACTGACTGACGCGACCTCACAGGCCAATGGGGCGCCCCACGCCGACTTTCGGCGCAGCATTGTAGGATAACCACACCAGTGCAGCAACTTGCTGGACACTAACTCGGTACCATCCGGATCTCGGCGCGTTGTGCTGCCTTCGGCCTATACGCACACCGGTCCGCTACTGACGCCGTCCCACGTGCCAACGGATTTTCTACGCTTTTTGTAGCCCTATACCGCATAACAGGTCATGTGACTTGTTTATAAAACTTTTCATTGGTTCATTTTACTTTTGGTTTCCTAAAGATGGAAGGCTTGGTCATATGACCTAAAAATAACACTTTTCATTGGGTTAGAACATTTTTTTTTCCCAAACGATGAAAGCCCCACCTTGTTTCTGGATGATTCAGACTGAAGCTGGCGTCAGCATGAGAGCACCACCATCTCGTGGCTCCGTCGTGGTCATTCCGCGAGCAATCATGGCAGCCGCTCCCCACCGGAAGCCTGCAGGAGTCGAGGGCCCCCAAGACTTTTGTAGAATCTTCACGGCTGAGGGGACGCTTTCGAGAATGGAGCCCAAGCCCTAGCAGGCAAGCGTCCGAGTTCCAAGGTGTCCCAGGGCCATTTTAGTGGACCAGGCCCAAAACCGAAGAGCCGTCTGCCATTTTAAGAGTCCTGTGGCACCCGCCTATCGCTGCACTGCAAGAGTGGGAGCAACTCAACTACATGGTGAGCGAGACGCTGTAGCCGCAAGAGCGGGCGCAACTCAGCTGGATGGCCGCCACCTGGGGAGGCCCGTTCACGCCGCCTCCCCACGCCCCCCCCCCCGGGCCGCCCCACGGCAATTTTCGGAGCAGCATTGTAGGATACCAAAACCAGTGCGGCAGTTTACGGGACATCACCTGGGTGCCGTCCACATCTCAGCGCGTTCTGCTGCCTTGGGACTATTCGCACAACAGACCGCTACTGACGAGGCCCCCCCCCGCACCACCCGGGACGCCCCACGCTGTTTTTCTGAGCTGCATTGTAGGATCCCAAAAACCAGTGCGGCACCCAGGTGACATCACCTGGGTGCCGTCCAGAACTCAGCACGTTGTGCTGCCTTGGGACTATTCGCACAAAAGACAGCTTCTGACCATTGTTGCTTTTTTTTGTCAAAAATGTTTAAATGTTTGTTACAGTTTTTGTTCCGTTCGTTATATTTAAAAGTTAATAAAGTTTTATAATCCCACTTTGTTGGAGTGCTATATATTTTTAAAAAATCGGGTGAATGGGGCCTTGAATCGGGTTATTGTCATGTGTGGGCTTTGCAAGTGTACTGCTACAGGATCGGACATTTCAAACTCAAATGCACGTTCTTTTTCTTACCTTTCGGAAGCATGGAGCGCAATAGCAGGCAGAGAAAGGGTGATGCAAGTGTTGAACACTGCCTGACCTGGCAAGTTGCTGGCAGTGCCCCCCCCCCCGCCCGCTCCTGAAAGAGGACACACACACACCGCCGCCCCGAGTACTTCACAGATCTTTAAAAGACCATGCGCTTGTTCATGAGGCTTAAATGGTTTATCACCCCTTCTAGAACCCCTGCATCGACCCTCTGACGTTTCCTGGAAAAATTACCACGTAACACAATACCAAGCCTTGTCAGTTAAAACCCCCGAGGAATCGTGGGGCATATTATCAAGGGGGTTTATCTCCGCTTTTTTGGCTTTAAAAGCCAAGAAAGCGGAGATAAAATTATCTCCCTATTACCAAGCTGTCGCTAACACCAGTTAGTGACAGCTAAAAGGAGATAGCGACCATCTTGGGCCCCGCTTTGCATGTCAGTGATATTTATCACTAATGACATGCAAAGTGGGCGTGCCAAGATGTTAGCGACTGGAAACAGTCCCTAACATCGCTATCTCCTATTACCAACTTTTGGAGATATTCGCGCTAAGCGCGAATATCTCCAAAAGCTAACACCTGACCTGAGCAGTTCTTAGCCATGTTATCCAATGGGGGGTGGATAACATGGCTAAGAGCATTTGCTCGATAATGCATGAATATCGCTGACTTTTCAGCG
The DNA here is from genome assembly GCF_964263255.1 of Lissotriton vulgaris. Taxonomy (NCBI): domain Eukaryota; kingdom Metazoa; phylum Chordata; class Amphibia; order Caudata; family Salamandridae; genus Lissotriton; species Lissotriton vulgaris. The sequence continues at coordinate 1,123,617,437 of NC_141687.1, forward strand.
ATATTCATGCATTGCGGTCGTTTTTTATCGCATTTGCGATAAACCTGGCTAATAGCAAGGTTTATCTGCGATAAAAATCGCCGATGTGCGGCGATAATTTTTGTCTCTAAACAAGTTAGAGACAAAAATTATCGCTAGTTGTTGGTAATATGCCCCCGGGTTTTTGCTTGCAGAAATCGGGAGGCGGGAGACTAGCACTGAAATCAGTAGTCTCACGCCTGAATCGGGAGGGTTGGCATGTCTGGATTCTCTACAGCTGGGGCCATAAACTACATCCGCAGGGCTAGGTGATAGCCTGGGACCGGCCTGGCATCTAAAATGGCTGCCGTGCACGACAAAATTGTGGCATTGGAAAAAAGGCAAGATGGCGCAGACAATGTTTATCAATAAGGATTCATTTATAACAAAATATTTTATCGCACTGACAAATTGGCGGTCAACACTTCCTGATTTCCATCGAATCGAACGTTAACAGACGTCACGCAGCAAAAAAAAAAAAAGCTCACGCACAGCCGCTGGAAGACATGTATCAACATATATGAGCCTCCTCAGCCACCCTCAGAAAACATAAGGGATTAGGATACGTCTCCCGCACCCCCTTATACCTAGTAATTTAATTAAAACGAAGCACAAAATGGCGAATTCCCGTTTCGCTACCAGTTTGCGGCCCAGTTCGCGGCCCGTGAAGCGCTTCTACTGTGAAAAATATATATTTTTTTATTTTCCCCACGGGACCCTTTAATAACCCCAACAACATTCCTAGGGGGTCAAGAGGGGTATACCTTGCCCCCTTTCATTAAATTCCCCCTTCGTTTTTTACCTCTTCTTCTCTCTCGATCCTACCGAGAGATAAGATGGCGGCCGCTCCGGACTGTTTAGAATGTTGACAGACACCGGGGAGCCAATCAGCTTCACATCGCAAAGTTCCGTTTCGCGAAAAGTAAGCGGACCGGAGCGCAGCCCGGAGCGCTGTTACAGATATATATCTTGTTTTGAACGTTAATTTCTCAAAATCCACTGGAGCACATATATTGAGACCTAGCAAAGGCACATCGGGCTAACAGTCCCTACAATTTTGCCAAGTTTCGTGCAAATCCATTCAGCCGTTCGAGCTAAAAGTGAGGCCAAAGGCCCTATGGAAATTAACATGGGAAAAACGCGTTTTGGGACCCCCCTTTTTTCTCGGCCCCCCCTTGACGAAACCACCAGGGGCTGCTCAGAAACAAAATGTGCCATTTTCCTGAAAATTTCAGCCGATTCCGTCCACAAACGCCAAAGTTATTAGACATAGAATTTTCAAAAGTCCCATAGACAAAAAATCCTAACTATATATACCTACTGGCGAGACGCCAGTAGGTAATATATATATATATATATATATTATGTATATATATATATATGTATATTACACTGGCGGTCGCCAGTAGGTAGTTATAGTTAGGACCTAGTTTCCATAGGAAATCCTCAACATTCTATTTGGAATAACTTTGGCCCTGGTGGATGAGTCTTTGCGAATTTCTCAAAGAAGATGGCTCGGTCCGCTGCGCTCCTTCCCTGAAAGTTTGGGGGGATTGGTCAAGTGGGGGCTGAGATATAAGGGGGGTCCCAAAACGTGTTTTCTCCATGTTATTTTCCATAGGACCTTTAGACTCGGCTACAGGTCGAACGGCTGAATGGATTTATAAGAAATTTGCCAAAACTGTAGAGTCCTGTTTGCAGATTACGCTTTTTTTGGAATGGTGTAAATTCGTTCAGTAGTTGTTGAGAAAATTAAAGTTAAAGTCAATTATATATCTATAGGCGCGCACACTTGCGCGCACCCAAGCGGCTGCGCGTGAGCGGAATTTTTTTTTGCTGCGTGACGTCTGTTAACGTTCGATTCGAAGGAAATCAGGAAGTTTTGTCCGCCATTTTGTCACTGCGAGTAAATATATTGTTCATTTCAAAGCGTTGAAACATGGAAAGGGGAGAAGGGAGAGATTGTCTTGCTGCGTAGGTTTTCTCGGGGTGTGTAGTAAGGCCCTTAAACGCGAAAAGATATATTTTTTTTCGGGAAAAAAAATAACGGGGTGCGCGCACCCGGTCGCGCACACCTATTCACAAGAGTGTGAAAATGGAGATAAATCAGAAGTTTGAGTGCTTAGATATAAGGTGGCTCTGAAAAGAGCCCTTGTGTTAATTGAGTGTTTTCTGTATTTATAAGTAAGTACCGATGCAGAGCCTGATGTTGCAGAGGAAGATTCTGTTTCCGTCATTCGTGAAATGAACACCGTCTCTCCTATAGACGTCTTGCATGTGGTATCGCAAGTTGTTGTGGTAAATAGAACCCATGCTATAATCTCTGAGGAACGCAGAAACAGATTTATTTACATGTCTCCTTGCTTTCTCAAATTGTGCACAATGTTGATTGGACCAATTCCATTTCTGTCTTTGGCATATATTGGAATATACCAAGGCAGATCGAGGAAAAAGTGTCATCAATTGTCGAAAGGTGTCTTTTAGAAGCATTTCCAGACCTACCCCAGTGATTGTGCCTAGATCGTTCCCACCACAGTGCACAATTATAAGGTCTGGTTCTGGGAGATGCATAAAAGTTTTCACCAATGGAATCAATTGGTGACATTTCAATCCTCTTTTGCCAATCCATGTTATGTGTACATTTGGTAAGCCGAGGTTGCAAATTCGTCTGCGTACTGCATATGTTTCACTCCAGTGAATATAACTGTGTCCTATTAGCCAGACCTTCATTTTCAAGGGATTTGTATTCGTCCTCCGATCGGTTCTGGAAGTGGAATGGTAGTTAGAAGTTGAAATTCTAAATAAAGAAAAAGGAAGAGGCTGGGTGTGGTTTAAAAAATAAAAATGATTGGTTGATTGTAACAAGTGGAGATTGAACAGTACGTTCCATGTTAATGTTTATGTTAAACGAAAAGTACTATTGGGTGTGAAAAAACAAGACATGTAACAGAGCTGTGTATTGGCAGGTGTTTCTGGAGGGATAATAGTCTTCTTAGTTTGTTGTAGAACGTTGAGACATGAACTTTTGACCTGTGCCTTCAGCAAGGTGCAGAATGAGGTGTAACCATGGAAACAGCCGGAGATGGCAGTTGGTGATGGGTTCACTCTTTGGTGCCTCTGCATCTGAGTCTGTTCTCTGGTGGCAGGCGGAGAACTGTTTGTTATTGTGGAGATGAAAGGGTGATAAGGAGAGAAATACGACATAGCGTCTGGCCTGTAGAAGCGTGGGAGCAGTGATTAACTCTGAGTGAAGCGGAACTGTGTCGGTGCTTCGTAACAGTAAAAAAAAATGTTAACAGTGGTATAACTGTCTTTACGGTGCGCGACCTACTAAGAAAGAGTTCACGGGCCGTAATTGGCTTGCAGGTTCTAGTATCAGTAAGTGAGGTCGAGAAAAGAAAACATTCAGGACTTTATTTATGAAGGCCTTGCGCCACCGGTGCGTCACTTTTTCCCATTTTAAAAAATGAGGCACTGGCAGCGGAAGGTCTTTATAAATAAGGTCCTCAGTGTCTACAGTTAAGGTTATGTGAAACCCATGAATAGTTTTCCAATATGAAATCATTTCAGTTGAGATTATGGATTAAAAGAGAAACCGTGAATATTTGAAATGTTTATTTAGAAATGTACTGTTTTAAAGGCAAATCATTATGTAATATGAGTTCAGAAATTGCAAAAAACACAGTAATTGGTATTGTCAGTAGTACATGGAATACAAACGCTATAGTTGAAGAAAAATGAATATAGTTGGAAAAAAACATTGTACACTCTTATAAGGAAGTATATTATATTTTAATAAATGGAAGAAGGTCTATGGCCTTTCAGTTTAGGAACGATATATGAAAATGCAAGTGGTTATACATCATTACTTTATGAATCAGCTGTCAAACAACACGAAATCATAATGTCCACTGTTAGTAAAGCCAATAGGTCTGTTCTTCAAAAGAAAATATGGAAAAGAACGTGAAGAATATAGAAAACCAAAAGGAAATGAGGACGTCAATGGCTTGTATGAGAGTTGTTGAAGCATTGTTTAGGCAAAATAGGTAGCTTCTGCTTGTAACAGGAAATCAGTTTTATCATTTGAAAGTATGTCAGCTATCCAATGGAAAAGAGTAAAGCAGTACTGATGATCTGTTATAATCGGAGCTTCTTTTACCATCAGAGGGTAGGTCGGTGGGTTTTCGATGTAGCTCGCTGTTAGGAAAGAGTTAACCGTCCATTGTTTAGGCAAAGTATGCAGCATGTGCCTCTAACATGAAATCACTGTTATCATCTGAAAACATGTCAGCCATCCAATTGAGAAGATGAAAGGAGCATTCATGATCTGTCATTATTGGATCGTCTTTTACCATCATAGGGCAGCTCGGTGGGTTTTCGATGTAGCTCTCTGTTAGGAAATCTTGCGCCGCTGCGAATATATTCCAATGACCCAGAACTCCTTGTATCGCTGCAAAGGCCATAAACCCTCCGTTGTAACAAAGCTGTTCATGATCAAGTAACGGATTCATGAGGTGATTGTAATTCGGTTCAGGAGGTACCAAATTGCAGAGACATAAATCCAGGGCCCACGTGAAATCACAGTTCAGGCAATGAAATACAGGCTGCACACAGGTGAAATACAAATATCGAAATGATAATCAATATGAAGTATTCAAAGTTGAGAGTGGTAAGGTGCCGTAGTACAGAAGCATTCTCTGTCGAAATAGTTCTAAGTGGCCCGGCTCGTTTGCGAAGGCAGGAGGGACATCCATTTTGAATTTCCCAAGATGGTAAAGGAAACGGCGCAGCACCGCTGGTTGTATAGCAACTCCACAGAATTAGGTCGCCGGCTATGCAGTGGAGAGGAGCAGAATGACTTGATACATTTTCTAGGAGTCTAGTCACTTATATATTGCTTAGTAGTTATCAAAAAAGTAGCTTTTTTTGAACTGGAGGATGCGTTAAAAAATAAGGGAGTGATTTGAGGGAGTTGTAAAGCAAGGTCAATTTTTTTTACATCAATGCTGTTTTCTGTGAATGTTAGCTTAGTGAAAGATATGTGTGTGAGCAGATGCAATGTTCAGTTTTAAATGTGACAATGGCGGTCTTGTTCATGTCTTCCGATTCAAGGTCGGTATTCGCTGCCAAATACAAAGATCAAGAAACGCATTCGTGGGGTACATAGTCTGCATTCTTAAAGGAAAGCAAATGAAGGGTTATTTTTACCGCGTTAGCATTGTCGTTTAAAAAGTTACAGTGATTTCCATTATATGTTAAGAAAGTGTCACTGATGAAGACTGAAAATAAATCCTTATAAATAATAGGGACTGGTGTATTTTAGAAAAGGTGTGTAACATTACATGAATTGTGAAAAAAAAATTATGTAATTGAAAGTGTATGGTTTGAAAATTAAAAGTAGAGGTTTATAGTTCACGTTTTGAAAGCAATTCTAGATGATCAGATGAAAGTGTATGGTTTGAAAATGAAAAGTAGAGGTTTATAGTTCACGTTTTGAAAGCAGTTCTAGAGGGTCAGATGCATGATAGATTTATAAATGTTTTTAAATAGTATTATGGAAAAAATATGTGCCTTTATGTACTATTTACATTATCTGCCTGTTGCGTATTCTTTGAGTTTTAGTAATCCTGTGTCTTATAAGTTTTCTAGGGGCGGTTTGAGGTTCATGGTGGGTTTGGGCAGGGAGGGTAGTTTGGGGGTTTGTAATAGGGGGTCCGGGTGGGGTGGAGTGTGGAGTTTAGTGAAAAGTGAGGGGGGCGGGGAGTTAGGGTGTTTGGTAATGGAGCAGAGTCAGAGGACGCCACATTTGTGTTATGGGGTGCCACGGAAATATGTATTTATTCTCAGAGGTTTATTATATTAAGGATATATATCAACATGGTGGCTCTTGTCGTTTTGTGGTTCTGTGCATGTTTATAATGCTGGCCCTGTAGTTTTTGTTTATGGACCTTATTACGACACACAGGGGAGCCACGTTGCACAGTTGGAGATCAGAGACTTAGGAAATAAAACTTTATAATTGTAAGGGCTCTAAGCGATACAAATCGCCCGTTCTCGGTGTAAAAAATTTCACCGCTATTGGTGGTATTTTCTACGGTGTTAGTGCTCGAAGGAGAATAGTAACATATATGTGAAAGCAAATTGTGTAACAGGCTCAGCATTTCACATTATCGCGTGAAAACAAAAGTTGCTTTTACATAGCAATAAGTCTCTTATAATTAAGGGACGGAGTGTATATAGTGCTATTTAGTACTCTGCTATGTGATTGATGTCGAATATTTCATAAGAGGAGGCTTTAAAAGTTTTTCGATAAACTGGTTTTCTAGGGAAGTGGGTGGAGTGTTCCGTGTAAATTGCAGAATAGAAACTAATAAGAACCAATTGGAAGTGTTGTTTTAAAGTCACATGATTGCACATGCGTGTCTCGACGCCTGTACGCGATAGGTGGGTGTGCGCACCCGGTCGCGCACTATAAGAAAGCGGCGAAAAAACATCTCATAATATGCTCTTGGAGCTCGTTTTGGTAGAAAGAGTTAGTTCTGAAAAGAACTTTTTTTTTTTTTTTACTGGAAACAAGTGTTATGATGCTTTTGATTTCTTAAAGTTGCTACGACATTTTTCAGTATGTCATACTATCCAAATAAAGTGAAGAAATTTAACTTTTCTTGGAGCATTTATGACTCTCAATTTTGTGTTTAATTAGAGTAAAGCTTTGCTCTCCGTATACAAGAAGTTCTCCACAGTTCGTGCATTTCATGTGCACGTTCGCAAGATATGGTGTCAAGTCCATTTCAGCACTCGATGGAGATACAGGTCGTCCATCGGAAGATGTGCTGATTACTTCTGATGGTAATAGCGTGGCCTCCGTTTTTCTTGTCAAAGGTGGTCGCTCATTTCCTTCAGATTCGGAAGATGAATGCGGAACAGTAGCCATTGCAGCGAAGTCTTCGGGAAGATGTTCGACGTTGTTCTCTCTTGAGAGTAGAAAAGAAAGTGATGGAAGTGGGTGGAGTGCTGGGTGTAAATTCCAGAATAGAAACAACCAAGAACCAATTAGAAGTGTTGTTTAGAAGTCACATGACTTCAAATGCAAGTGTCAGGTCCTGTACGCGATAGGAGGGTGCGCGCACCCGGTCTTGCACTAAAATAAAGCGGCGAAAAAACATCTCATAATATGCTCTTGGAGCACGTTTTGGTAGAAAGAGTTAGTTCTGAAAATAACTTTTTTTTTTTTTTTTTGGAAAGAAGTGTTATGATGCTTTCGATTTCTTAAAGTTGCTACTACATTTTTCAGTATGTAATACTATGAAAATGAAGTGAAGAAATGTATCTTTTCTTGGGGCATTTGTGACTTTCAATTTTGAGTTTAATAAGAACGAGGCTCTGCTCTCCATACAAAAGAATTTCTCCACACTCGTTGCATTTCATATGCACCGTCGCAAGATATGGTCTCAAGTCCATCTCAGCACTCGATGGAGATACAGGTCGTCCACCAGAAGATGTGCTGGCCACCTCTGATGGTAATAGCGTGGCCAGGGCTCTTGTCGATGCTTTTGCATAATGCTCAGGATGCCTTTGTTTAACATGCCGCTGCATGGTGTGTATAGAAAAGGAATATTTTTTATTTGGATTTCCCCTTGAGAGCTCCGAATTGCATATCGTGCAGGTTACTTTTGGCGCATTCACTTACTTTTGATCTTCAGGATAAGTAAAAAATTGCCAAATGAAAGATTCCTTTTTTCTTCTTAACGGTGGTCGCTCATTTCCTTCAGATTCGGAAGATGAATGCGGAAGGGCAGCCATTTCAGCAAAGTTTTCCGGAAGATGCTCGACGTTGTTGTCTCTTCAGAGTAGAAAAGATTGTGAGGAAAGTGGGTGGAGTGCTTCGTGTAAATTCCAGAACAGAAACTACTAAGAACCAATTGCAAGTGTTGTTTTCAAGTCACATGACTTTACATGCGCTTCTTAGGACGTGTAGGCGGTGACACTATCTAGTTACGAACGTGATTTCATACTTAGGAACTAGCATTCAAAAAACCTAAGAAATTCACTGAAAAAACCATAGGTTTTACACAGGTTATAGTTAGGAAGTAGCATTTAAAAAACCTATGAAATTCACTGAAAAAACCATAGGTTTGACACCAGTTATAGTTAGCTGGAAATTTTACTGACATAAAACCAATGAAATTCCACGTTATAGTTAGTTGGACTCACTATAACTTGCGCGTGTAATGCACTGCTGATGACATTACATATTACATCACTCATGACATGGTCAGTGACATTACTAATGACATCACTGATGACAGACCTCCTTTAAGTGTAATGTAACTCTTAAAACACATATTGGAAAATAGAAATTAACATTTTCCAAAAAATGAAGATACCCATACCAGTTACAACAACCAATTCAGTAATTCCACCATCTATATACACATTCTGTCATTCACCAACAGTTCTTTATAGTCACTCATACATATACTCACTCATCATATGTAATGATACACCTATACATCCTGTTACACACCGACAGCCATCCAAAAGTTACTCACACACATACTCACACATGCAAATAAACTATTGAACATCCATTTATTTGCATATACAACTATACACACACTACCACGTTACTTCTAAGGAAACTTATACATACTTACTCTCTTAAACAATCACTTATAGAAACACATACTTATTTAAACAGAAACTCTTTCAATCTCTCACTCTCACATATACTCACTTATATACATCAATAATCACATATACTAGATTGAAACATATGTAGTTACTGATAAACACAATAGTAAGACAGTCATTTACTTACTAACACAAACATATACACACTCATCCACCCATACAGTCCTGCACATATGTTGTCTTCAAAAAACATAGAAACAGTGAGTCAGTCATTGATGGATCTATATCATAAGTAACACCCCCACCAAACCATAGAGACACTCATACTGATACTAAAAAAACATCTAATAACCCATATACACACACATGTAGGTACTCATCAACCCATGCAGCCACTTATTCACAAAGTGAAACACTGATACATATATTGAAATATTTAAACATTACTCGCTATTATATGTATTCAGTAAGATACACTTAATAAGCCAGTTATCCAATCATTTCTTTTTAAAAAAAACATTCATTAAGACAATAATTTAAACATTTATTCTTCCCACCACCTTTACATATACATATATAAAACATATTTATTTTTTAGAAAGACACACATTCACTGGATGGTGTCATCAGTGATGTCACTGACCATGTCATGAGTGATGTAATATGTAATGTCATCAGCAGTGCATTACACGCGCAAGTTATAGTCAAGTCAAGTCAAGTCAGAGAATTTATATAGCGCACTACCTACCCGGAGGGTCTCAAGGCGCTTAGAAATGGGAGGAGGATTACTTGTCAAATATCCACGTTTTAAGTTGCTTTCTGAATGCTAGGTGGTTCTGGGTGAGGCGAAGGTAAGCGGGGAGTGAGTTCCATGTTTTAGCAGCCAGGTATGAGAAGGATCTGCCTCCCATGGTGGTCTTGTTGATGCGAGGTACAGTGGCGAGGGCTTGGCTGGAAGAGCGAAGTTGGCGGGAGGGGGTGTAGAAGGATAGTCGTGAGTTGAGGCATTCTGGTCCGATGTCGTAGAGTGATTTGTGTGCGTGGGTTAGCAGTTGGAAGGTGATTCTCTTATTGACGGGTAGCCAGTGGAGGTCTTTCAGGTGACCAGAGATGTGTTCGTTGCGCGGGATGTCTAAAATGATCCTGGCTGAGGCGTTTTGGATTCGTTGGACTTTCTTCTGGAGTTTGGCGGTAGTACCTGCGTACAGGGTGTTTCCGTAGTCCAGTCGGCTCGTGACTAGAGCATGGGTGACTGTTTTCCTTGTTTCGGTGGGGATCCAGCGAAATGTTTTTCTGAGCATGCGAAGAATGTTGAAGCAGGATGAGGAAACAGCGCTGACTTGTCTGTTCATTGAGAGTGAAGAATCCAGGATGACGCCTAGGTTCCGTGCGTGGTCTGTCGGGATGGGTGCTTTTCCAAGGGCTTCCGGCCACCAAGAGTCGTCCCATGCAGAGGGGGATGTACCTAAGATGAGGACTTCTCTTTTGTCTGAGTTCAGTTTCAGACGGCTTTGTTTCATCCTTTCGGCAACTTCTTTCATTCCTTCGTGTAGGTTAGTTTTGGCGGTGCTGGGGTCATTGGTGAGAGAAAGGATTAGTTGAGTGTCATCCGCGTAAGAGATGATGTTGAGGTTGTGTTGGCGGGCGATGGCCGCGAGGGGGCTCATGTACACGTTGAAGAGGGTGGGGCTGAGTGAAGATCCTTGTGGTACGCCGCAGATGACTTCAGTGGCCTCTGATTTGAATGGTGGAAGGCGGACTCTCTGGGTTCTTCCGGTGAGGAACGAGGTGATCCATTCAAGTGCTTTTCCTTGGATCCCGATATTACTGAGGCGCTGTAATAGGGTGCTATGACAGACTGTGTCGAAGGCTGCGGAGAGGTCGAGGAGGATGAGGGCGACTGTGTCTCCATTGTCCAATAGCGTTCGAATGTCGTCTGTTGCTGCGATGAGGGCGGTCTCAGTGCTGTGTTTTGCTCGGAAGCCAGATTGTGAGGAGTCGAGGGATTTCTTGGCTTCGAGGAAAGCGGCGAGCTGGTTGTTGACGGCTTTCTCGATGACTTTGGCCGGGAATGGAAGGAGCGAAATGGGGCGGTAATTTTTGAGTTCGGTGGGGTCCGCTGTGGGTTTTTTCAGAAGGGCGGTGAGTTCAGCGTGTTTCCAGCTTTCCGGGAAGGTGGCGGAGTTGAAGGAGCAGTTGATGACGTCTCGGAGGTGCGGTGCTATGACGGAGTCTGCTTTGTTGAAGATGTGATGAGGACATGGGTCTGTGGGGGATCCTGAGTGGATGGAATTCATCAGGCGGATTGTGTCCTTAGTGGAGATTGGGTTCCAGTCGTTGAGGGTGTTCACGGGGGGGGGAGTGTTCAGCAAAAGGTTGGGTGGGTTGGTCTCCGGGTTGGTTGTCGAAGCTGTTGTGGATGTCTGCAATCTTGTTGTGGAAGAATGAGGCTAGGGAGTCGCAGAGGGCTTGAGAGGGGGTGATGTCATTGGAGTTGGCTGAGGGGTTGGAAAATTCCTTGACGATGTTGAAAAGTTCCTTGCTGTTGTGGGCGTTGTTGTCAAGTCGATCCTTGAATGCTGTTTTCTTGGCCTTTCGAATTAGTTGGTGGTGAGTGCGGGTGGCGTTTTTGAAGGCGTCCTTGGTGCTAGTGGTTGGGTCTTTTTTCCAGGCCTTTTCAAGGGAGCGGCAGAGTTTCTTGGACTTCTTAAGATCATCGTTGAACCATGAGGCCTTCTTGCTGCCAGGTTTGCTTTGACGTATTTTCAGTGGTGCTAAGGTGTCGGCGGTGTTGGATAGCCATAGGGTGAGGTTGGCGGCGGCTTGGTTTGGGTTAGAAGAGTGGGCTGGGGTGTTTAGAAGGAGCGATGCGGAGATCTGGTCGGTGGTGATCTTGTTCCAGTTTCTTTGCAGAGTTGGTTGGAGGTGGTTGTTGGGTTTCGGCTTGTTGTAGGTGAAGTGAACGCAGCTGTGGTCAGTCCAGAGGAGATCCGTGGTGTGGCTGAAGGAGACATGATTGCTGGAGGTGAAGATGGGGTCGAGTGTGTGACCTGCGATGTGGGTGGGGGAAGTGACTAGTTGTTTAAGACCGAGGTTGGCGAGGTTGTCCAAGAGGGTGGTGGTGTTGCGGTCATTGATCTTTTCGAGGTGAAAGTTGAGGTCTCCCAGAAGGATGTAGTCTTTGGAGGGGAGCGCGGGGATGTTGTCGGTACCGCTGAATTTGCAGGAGTAGCAGGAGAAAGGTCCATGAGTGTATCCAGGAGCGGCTTGGACGCAGGTGGGGGCGCGACCGGGGTTGAGGGCTAGGAGGGTGAGTCCAACTAACTATAACGTGGAATTTCATTGGTTTTATGTCAGTAAAATTTCCAGCTAACTATAACTGGTGTCAAACCGATGGTTTTTTCAGTGAATTTCATAGGTTTTTTAAATGCTACTTCCTAACTATAACCTGTGTAAAACCTATGGTTTTTTCAGTGAATACTATATATATGTAAATACTACCTACTGGCGGTTGCCAGTAGGTAGTTATAGTTAGGACCTACTGTCCATAGGAAATCCACAACATTCTATTTGGAATAACTTTGGTGCCGGTGGACGAATCTTCGCGAATTTCTCCAAGAAAATGGCCTGCTCGGTTCCGTCCTTCCCTGAAAATTTGGGGGTCCCAAAACATGTTTTCCCCATGCAATTTTCCATAGGGACCTTTAACCAGGGCTACAGCCCGAACGGCTGAACGGAATTACACCAAATTTGGCAAAAAGGTAGAGTTCGGTTCTCAGATTGTGATTTTTGTTAAATGGTGTATATCCGTTCTGTAGTTTCTGAGAAAATTACAAGTAAAATCATAGCGATATCTAGAGACAGAGTTCTACAAGCGGACGGAGATCCGTTCAATTATGAGCGCGAGCTGCATGCTGATTGGCTATCAACTGTCTGTCAACACTCAAAACCAGGAAGTGTTGGCAGCCATCTTGTGCCTTGGTAGAACCAAGTCACAAGAAAACAGTAAAACAAAGTTGAGAAATAAGGAAAGGGGGCAGGGTCGAAACATTCTGACCCTATAGGCTTGCTCAGGGGGTCGTACATGGAATTTTAGGGTCAATTTTTTTTTAAACAAAAAAATCGTGGTGTACGCGCATGGTACTCGTATGCGGTAGAAAAGGGAAAAAAAACTAGAAGTCTGTTTTATTCATTAAGTCTCGGGGGGCAAATTCCTGGGGGCAATTTTTAGAGCTATATTTCTATGACAGTATGTAAAACTTTCCGTTTTTTTTTTTCCAGCATCAGTTGTACTCTCTACTCATGCACAGCCTTGTTTGCAAGTGCACTTTTTTTTCTTTTTCTTTAAGTTCGCCAAGCAAATCTCTCCTGATTTTAGGTATTAAATTTGCCGCTTTGTTTTCCCGGGTCGTGTGTGTCATCCGGTGCTATACTTTTGTAATATATTAATAAACATATTGTATGTATATTTATTTGCAATGTAGTGTTGAGGTGCCAAATGTTGATTACATACTCCGTTCTACTGACATTTTAAGTAGTTTTCCTCCATTATTTTTATTATACCTGTTACTTTCATTATACCCTGCACATATTTTCTCTGTGATCGATGAGATTTCTTGCCACAGACACCACAGTGTTTGTGCTTGGCCTCCGATCTTATCAGACTTGGTCACACGTATACCTAGAATCTAATTTGAAGGACATAAGCCACAGCCATTAGAATGCGTGTTCGTCAAGAAAAAAATATTATTAAGATTATGCGTTTATTATGCGTGGTAAATGCATGCTATTTGTAAAAGCATGTGTGGTAAAGCGATATGCGTGCTAATGGTTTTGTGGTGATGATCACGTGTGCTTATGAACCCGGGTCTGGGCGTAGTGGAGTCTAGGGCAGCAGGCGGAGGGCTACGCAGTTCCACTCATACAATATAGAATATAGGATTTTTAAAAGTTTTAAAAAAATGATTTCATAATTATCCTAGATTAAGTCTTTTGTTAGTATGTTCATTAAATACATGAATATATGTTTTTAAACAATTAAAAACATTCGTGTGTTTCACGTACGGGGCACCGTACATGACGTCACACGGAAGCTTTGATGCGACGCGTAACGTCAAAGCGTATTCGTAGCTTATGCTGAGATTGATTAGCAGTACAAACTATGGTGCGATCACTCTCTCACTGTCAAATCAGTGCACAGGGAGCGCTATGAGAATGGTTAGAAGTGGTTAGTCATTGGAGATCCAATTCAGGTGTGTGGCATATCCACAGTATCAAAAAGTTATTTTTTAACCTGTTTAAGTTTGAGGTTTGCATGAAATACTATGCTATAGGCAGATATGGATATTTAGGCAGCGGTTATGTCCATGAAGCTTGGTTATTACCATTTACATATAGGTGCCTGAGGGAGGGAAAAGAAGTCTATCTGAATGGCGAGGATTGCACAATAACAGAAGATCACTCCTTAATTTGTAGACACATACAATTGCATGGCTCTTGTAAACAAGATGCGCCTAATTTGGACTGAGTTTGGAAAGGTAGCCCGACACTTGCTATCATAATAACTTTCCGTTTACTGGAAACGGTCGTTGTTTACTTTGAAATAATGGAGATTGTTATGCAATGTTAGCAGGCATCGCTTACATGAGCGTGTGGTTTGTTTAAAAAAAAGTTGTGCTAACTCCTCTGCATGGGAAGCTGGATGTTTCCATCTGGCTGTCGATTTCGACCTTGAAAGCAGATTCAACCAAAGAGTCGTATAAGAGCGCTATTGTCTCAAAAAGAGGTCGCTGTTATATCTGCTACAGAAACATTTGTCCTTCATGTAGCAAACACCCGCACAGAAGTGCATGATTTATTAAATACAGACGTGCTCTTTAAATTTGGGGAGTTAATTTAGAGTATCTTTAATGTGTCCTTGACTATGGGGTTACCTTACTTTTTAAAGTTAGAAGCAGTGGGCTTGTGATTTCTGTAGAAAGTATATTTGGTGTCTTGTCGGTGTTTTTCCATTCGATTTTTTCCAGCATCTTTGGTGGATTCTCCGTAATTCTCACATTAGTTGCCGGTGTGCTTGTATTAATTTGTTTACTTAAATATGGATGCACATCTTGCAGCAGACGAGAATATGTCCCTGTTGTTGCTGGTCCGCAACCGAATGCTTATGGAGCGCTGCCTCTGGCTACATTGAGTGCAGTTTATGGATTATTGTTTCGATTCTCCTTTTTCACATGCGTTCAACCTGTGTTTCATTGCCTGAGCTGCGATTTCGACTGGGCCCTGGATTTGTGTCTCTGCAGTACGGTGTCTCCCAACGCGGATTATGATCAGCTGATGAACCCCTTAGTTGCTCATGAATTGCTCTGTTCTAGCGGTGGGATTTTGTCCTCAGCAGCGATACATGGAATAATGGGACGTTGGAATGCTTTTGCAGTGGCGCATGACTTCTTGGCACGCAGTTACATTGAAGATGACCCAACTTTTCCTCTGATGGTGATAGAGGCTCCGGTTGTTGAGGAACATGTATGTTCTTTCCCACTATTGAATTGGATGGCTGAAATGTCTTCAGATGCGAACAATGACTTCCTCTTGGAGGCTGTTGCTACATACTGTGCTTACACGCTGTTGGATTAATACTCTTTGATTTTTCTACTTATTCTTTATCATTTAGCTACTGCTTTTTATAAAAGAGCAAATCATTTTTTGGGGAAATGTTAACTTGACTCTACTTTTTAGGCTTGTACTCTGCGTTCCTAATTCGCCCATATTTATATCACGTGCTTCGATCAAGGAAGGCTGCCGTGGGGCTGAGCCTTGCAGTCACACCCTGTTAAGTTAGCATGTGTTTATTAGAAGTTTACACGCTATTTTTGCTTTCCTGCTCTGCTTTGCACACGACACGTACTTGTGATGTTGTTTAGAGAACGCTAAGTATTTTGGTTTATATGAGAATAATTTGGTATGCTAGATTTGTAAACTGCCTCGCTAGTTTTGTGTGTATAGTGAGAGCATGGAACATCAAGGTTATCTTGTATACTGTGTCTTTTTTTCAGAATGATCCTCGCAAGTTCGAGCCATAACACATAAGCAGCTGTGGCCACCTCTGATACTTGCGCGTTTCATAATGCATTGTGGAGGCAAAGTTACACACAGTTGGAGAACATTCGTATCTTGACAGTTGTATGAGCACTGAATGTGATTCACTACTGCTGTCTACCAGAGGTATGGGTCTGCCCATGTAATCCTATGAGACTTTGTGTAGGTATAAACTAATCTGTTAAGTAGGGAGGGTGAAATGTAGGTATATTTTAAATGTGTTTACCTTTAACATTATAGGATGCTTTTTCCGTTTGTATTTGATAGAATAGTAACAATGCTGACAACCTTGTTTCTGATAATATGTTTGGTTGTATTATCTAAGGTACTGTGCATGAGATTGGCGTTAGAAATAAATATTTCAAACTTGCACGTGTCTTTATTTACATCTTGTTTTGGACTGGTGTAAGACTATAATGAAAGAGTGCTTTTGTTATCCAGTTTACTTCATGTAATTTAAGTCGCATGTTCTGGGTTGACTAGTTATTGGTGTTTTTGCTCTAGGGTGAAGAACCAATGAGTGACTGATTGCTAGTCTGGTAGGGGGTTTGTGTAGTAAGGTTGGTTTTGGTATACCGTAATTCACTGAGGTCCTAAGTCTTTATGTATAGTTCTGTGTATGAGCAGAATTCCTGGAACAGTAGTTACAACAAAAAGGCTCGATAAAGGTCTTGCACTTTGAAAATGAATATAAAATTGAAGAATAGTTTATAATTACAGCTAAGGAATGCAGTAATTAGATGTGTGTATGTGTGGATGATTTGTAGATTGAGTGGAAGATGAAAAACATGAAAAATAAGAAAGGCTGGAGAGACGCAAACTACCCACTGCATTGTCAGTGAAGTGGATCTTTGAATTTCCAGGTCATTACACAGATAGGGTGTTGGATTCTGCAGTGGGAGCAAGAGAAACTAGTACTACATCTAAGGAAGAAAGCTAGTGCATAAAGTACACACAGTTCGGCAGATTTACAAGCTTGTGGGAAAAATGATGCAAAAGTGGCGCAATGGGCTTGTAAACCTGCCCCAGTGTGTGGTAGAAAAGACGCAAGAAAGGACGGAAGTGTGCCAATTAACCACTGCCATTCATGGGTAGTAATTACCAAGAAGGCTGAATAAATGGCATGCATTTTGAATTTGAATTAAAGAAGAATAATTGATAAGCTCAGCGAAGAATGGTAGCAAGTAGGTGTGTGTATTTGTGGTTGTTGTGTTGTTTGAGTGGAAGATGACTAAGGTGAAAAATTAGAGAGGTTGCAGAGATGCAAACTTTCCATTTCTTTGTAAAGGAAGTGGGTGTTTAGTTTTCCAGTGCATATATATATTCACTGAAAAAACCATAGGTTTCAGCCATGTTATAGTTAGGAATTAGTATTTAAAAAACCTTGCAAATTCACTGACAAAACCATAGGTTTGACACATGTTATAGTTAGCAATTAGCATTTAAAAAACCTTAGAAATTCACTGAAAAACCCATAGGTTTCACACATGTTATAGTTAACTGGGCATTTCTCTCATACAAAACCTTTGAAATTCCCCGTTATAGTAATTTCAGCTAACTATAACTCGCACGCCCGCAATGCACTGCTGATGACGTCACATATTACATCCCTCATGACATGGTCAGTGACATCACTCATGACATCACTGATGACATCTCAAATGTATGTCTTTCTGAAAAATAAATATATATATACATGTGTGAAACCTATGGTTTTTTCAGTGAATTTCTAAGTTTTTTTAAATGCTAATTCCTAACTATAACGTGGCTGAAACTTATGTTTTTTTCAGTGAATATATATATGTATGTTGCTTTCCATTAATGAGACAAAGCACTCCACATGTATCTCAGCCCACCACAGATGCATTTTGACTATTAGTCTTGTTCACAACATGTGAGTCTGTTGTCATATTCCATTTATGTACATGCAAGCCCAATCCATCCGTAAGCAACATTGTGGGATCTGCAATACATAGCAATGATTCACTTACAACAATCATAAATTTGACTGGAGTTGTACATAAGTTCATGAAAGAAAACAATAGTGTGAAACAATAAAAAATACATTGCGATTCGGCATGTAGCATAATCTGTGTTGTGGAATTGTTAGGGCATTTTCATCATCTCGATATTGTGTGGTAATCTGCATGCGGTTTTCAACAGCTAGTGCTCTGTGTGACCACTGGTACATTCCATGTCCTTAAGACTTCAAGGTCATTTTCCACAGGAAGTATAAGTCCAGGGTTGTAGCACCTCTGTGGGCCACTATAACTGGAGTGATTTACAAATACATATCAAATAAACCCAGCCTACCCTCTAGTACTCTTATTTATTTTACCCCGATTGTAGTTCGAATATTAGACTTGCCAATTTGTTACCTTGCCTTATGCTGGCTCAGTGCATCATTGTTCACATCCAAATCCACACCACCACACATCCCCTCTGTACATATTGACAACTAATCAGCTTAATGTGCTTCCCCATGTCAGATATCTACAGCTCCATACCCCTGTGTCCTCTTACATGGAAAATACTCTGATCGATAAATAGACTAATTTAACTATGGTTAGTCCAATTGATAGCATCACCTTATTGACAAAACAATTACAGAGAATGAAGTATTGTGTCACTCATAGTACAGTTTGCGACAGTATACATTTACAGAAACATTTATAGAGCTATAACCAAAATGGGAAGATCAATAGTGAAGAATAGATGTTCAGCCATTAATATGTAGAACATAACTACATTTGCTCATTTCAGCCTGCCACCACCCCACTCAATGGTGTCCTTTTAAGGTGTATTTACAGTTCATCCTCTGAATTGAGTCCATGTGGAATTTTTGTCTGCAGTTTTATAATTAGACGTGACTCCAAGCATCATCGTTTCTGAACTCTATCACCTCTCCTCTCTTTCTTTCTTATGCTTGCTATCCTGTATTTCATATGTCGAGATTTTCATTTTTTACGGGCTGAGAAAGTGGGCATTATAGTCCCCGTAAATTATTATGAACTGTGCAGCCTCTACTGATTTCAAACTCATAAGTGTTCAGTCCAGTGACCAAACAGCAGCCATCCTTGACTTCGATTCTAGGTTGATATAAATATTCAACCATATCGAGTGTTGTTTCTCCTCATGTGCCCAGCCCTCTATTTTTACTACCTGCAGCACGTTTCTCCATGCAGGAGATTAGTTTGACTTAGACGTTTAGTTCCAGCAATATGCATATTGCTAGCCTCCTCCCCCTTCCCTTTGGGTGACTTTATTTTGTGGCATACTTTGATATCACCATATAACCCACCAGAGTCATCAAGTGTTCAGCCCATGTCTTTTGCAGAAAAAGTACTTGGAACTGCCTTAGGTATTCAGCCACTACAGGATTTGTAACTTTGCTCTTTGTGCCAGGTATGTTCCATGAACACATTAAGAGTGGGGGTACCTGCTGTCCTGTGGTCTTAGAGGCCTGCCTATTATTATTGTGTTGTGTTACTTTATCCATTCATGCTTCTCTCCTGTCAGACAAGGCCTTGGGGTGCCAAGGCCAGTCAAGTTTTGTGAATGCACTTACTCGGTGCAACACCTCTGGGGTGTGTGGATATGCTCTTGAAGATCCAATAGGATTTTTTAATATAGAGATGGGAGGTTGGTTCATAGGCTGTTGTTTCCCATAGAGCAAAGCCCTCCCCATTGATTTTCGAATGGCTATTACATATTTTTGTGATGTTTTCTGGAGTGTGCTGCCTCTGGATAGCTAGCTAGAGGAGTTGGGTGGCATTTGATATTATAGGGAGAGATCTTGATACCCCATTTCCGGAAGGTTTCTATTTCTTCAAGCACCTTCTGGGCTGCATGGTTGGAGGCCATGGTGATCAAGACCTTTGATATTTCCTAGGTTTTAAGAATGCTGCAGATGTGATGTCTGGTGATTTGAGGGTTTCTAGGGACCTAAGGTTCTTGAATTGTTTCCATAAACAAAGAAGAAGTATCCCCTCAAATGGCAGAGAACAAATTCTCTAAGTCTAGGGTAAAGTGCTCAAGTTAGCACAGTATGCCCCAACCCGTTGTCGGATAATGCATATCCTTATAGAAGACCCCTCACTCACCAACCAGGTTGGTGACATGCTTCATCATCGGGGTCCCACCCCATAGGCTGAGTGCCCACAGGGTGTGCTGCGACACCTGACTACAGTGGAGCTGGTTACTTTTTTTCTTTTATGTGTGCATAACTATTAAAAAGTGTGTTAAAAAAGGCCAAAACTACTCACTACAAGTGTTTATTCTTGAGTGCTTGAACCTTCATAAAAACAGTGTGGCACCTGTGCCTAATTAGGTAGACTTTGGTGTCTAAAGAAGTATAGTGCGTTAAAAATAGCGAAGTGTGCTATGTGAGGTGTGAAATTTTACAAAAACTACTGATTACTAGGTCTACGTGTTTGAACCATTGAAATGATTCTTTGGTTTTCGTCAGGACCGTGGTTTTTGAACTGGGTGGTCCACACACGCTAAGGCGCGTCCTGCCCTAGTTCAAATTAGAGGACGCAAATTGCGATCTTGTGTAAAAAGGTGCGTTTTTCCCTATTCGGGAAAAAACGCTCAAGGCGGAAACTACCGCTTCATAAGCACCAGCGTTTCCAAGACGGCAAGAGTCCGTCACTTGCAACTTCTGTTCGTCAAGCCGAAAACCTACTTGGTTTCTGCTGGAGGTGCCCCGAACCTTGAATAGTTTCACCAGGTTGCAGCAGTTTAGTTTGTTATGTGTCCCTAGCAAGGCATACTGGGGCACCAATAGGACTTGTTGAGTGTTTACCTGCTCTGGTTTGGTCTTGGTGGCACAGTGGGTAACTTCCTTTACAGGTGTGAGTAAACCTTTCCGCGCTTGCTTTTTCATGAAGATTGGTAATTACTTCCCCCTTGTGCCCTTTGTCATTTGCTCGGCTGCTGTAGCATCCAGTTTTTGTCATTTTCTAAGCCTTTTGCGTACTCTCAGTGACAAGCTACTGCCTTGACACCATGGCCTTTTGGTCTGGCTGCATGCATTCTCCCTTGGTTCTGGGCTTTCCTTGATTTGATGTAGGATGACGAGTGTTGTTGACGCTGGCCAATTTAAATTGTCTCCGGAGATAGCTTGATTTCTGGCTGTGCTGTTTCGTGAGGAGGAGTGCTGGGGTGACAGGAGTCTTGTGTGTTGCTTGTTTGAAGATTTCGTTTGGTATGGGCTCCTGCATTTCCACTACATTTGTGGATGTTTTTTGAGGTTCGCCTGTCCACAGGTTAATTTTCAGCATAGGTAAGTGCATCTCCTGGGGACTTGAACAAGTGGCATGCCCAGTTGATTGAGTGCAGTCCTTGTCACAGGACATACAAGGAGCCCAGTTTGAGTTTTTCTTTCATTCTTTTGACAAGGTTGCTTAAAAACAGGTGCAATGTACATAGTTTTTCAAGTATAGGTACGTAAAGACACAACTACAAATGCGTTGTCTGGGGCCCTCTGGACTCTCAGGATTCAT
The DNA here is from genome assembly GCF_964263255.1 of Lissotriton vulgaris. Classification (NCBI taxonomy): domain Eukaryota; kingdom Metazoa; phylum Chordata; class Amphibia; order Caudata; family Salamandridae; genus Lissotriton; species Lissotriton vulgaris. The sequence continues at coordinate 1,123,638,691 of NC_141687.1, forward strand.
TTGTTTAGGTACTTCAGTTGGGTGTCTATTCCTGAAATACATATTGCCATTGTATTTAATAGCTCAGCCTGCAACTCTTGCTTTGCAGAATGAAGGTTCATTGGCGCCACAGTTGCTTGTAAAGTGTCCATGAATGTGGACCAGTACCCAGGGTTGCTAACCTTCCCACCCCCTGAGTTGCTGCAGTGTCTTGGACAAAAGAATATTGATTGTTAGTTGATGGAGGGTGCCTTGCTGACCAGGTAGAGCTTGGAGATCGTTATATTTGGTTCTAGCTGTGGCATGCATATCACTGGGCATCTGAAGGCCCAGGATTGATGGTGACATGGGATGGGCTGCTGGAGTGCCTAAGCTGTTCCTCTCAGCACTGTTTCTTTCCAACCTTTGTCTTGGAATGTGAGTGGGGAGTGCAGAGAGGGTGACGCTAGTGATTCCGATGGTTCTTAGGCCTGTGTGATTCATAAACCATGTGTGACCTGGGATGGTTGTCGAGATTGCAAGTTGCTGAGGCACAGTGCTTTGGGGGCATGGTCCAATGCGTCTGGGATGTCAATATGGCCTCCATCACCTTCCTCCTTGGAGCTCTCCCTTGTGTTGACTTTGTTGGTGGAATCGCTGAGTGGAGTATCAGCTTTTTTGAAGAAGTCAAACACCTTTGGGGATCGGAGGCACCTCTGGGATCTATGTATTTGAATTTGAAATGGCTTTAGTATGATCATGCCTGACTTTAGTGTTTGTCCTTCCCATGATTTGTCCTTCTTCTTGATGTTGTCGCTGGTGGTGCAGATCGAGTCTTCCATATCTCATTGCTGCTGATAATGATCCTGGTCCTCCTGATCCTCTATACTTGTGCTTGTCACTACCAAGTGTGAGGGGGAGGCAGGATATCTCTTCCAATGGTGTAGGGCTGGACCCATACGCAGAAGCTGAACTGATGTCTAGATCATCCACCTCCATGCATCTCAGGAGCACCTGACCTACTCCAGGTAGGATCCCTAACGGCACCTATCCAGGGCCTTTTTTTATGGAGATTCGTCAAACAGTTAAATTTATTAGCAGCACAATAAACACTTTCCTATGGAACAGCTGGCCTAACTATAACTACCTAGTGGTGACCTACATTAATGATGTCATATGAGATTTAATCAGTGATGTCATAAATGATGTCTTAGAGCATGTCATGAGTGATAAGCAGTGCATGGCGAGGGCGCAAGGTATAGATAGCTCGGGTAAATATATCTGCTGAATTTCTGTCATTTTTTTAGCTCAAAACGTTAATCGTGTGACTGACATATTCACCTCACTATTACAACGCTTTGACATTTGTTTTTTTCAGTAAATTTCTAAGGTTTTTTAACATGAAGTAATATTTTATCACCATGCAAAAAGCCAACATCCCTTGGAAAACGGTTGGCCGAAGAGCCTGGACTGCGACCAAGCCCTATGGCATACACCACACAGGCTGCCAACCGCACTCTGCGTATGGCCTTTTGACGCATGCTGCTTCGTGTTGGCTGCAGGGCCTGGCTTGCAGCAAGGCCCTGCATCGAGCTTCTCGCAGCCTTGTGCGTGCTCAACGTAGGGTTGGCCTTTGGGCCCCATCCAAAACATATACATTAAGTCTAGGGGGCATGCAGCAACCCTGCTCGGCCTTAATAAGCCCTGGGGACCCCATCCCCCAGGGCAGTTCCAATAAAAAGGGAAGTGGGTGAATGACTCCACCCTCGGCCTTCTTCGGCCCCCGGGGACCCCGTTCCCCAGGGCCCAATATCTTAATTAAGGAGAAGGGGAGGCACATCCCCTTTTTTTTGTTAAGTGTATTGGGAGGTATAAGTGAGTAGGGCCCACTTACTTTTGCCTATTTTGGACCCTGGGGACCCCATTTCCTGGGGCTGGTTATATTATTAAACTAGAGGGGGTGCATGGTCCTCCTCCCAAGCCTTTTTCGGCCCGAAGACCCCAACCTCTGGGGCCCAATCTATGTAATATGGGGAAGGAGGTGCATGACCCCCCCTCCACAAGCCGTGTTCAGCCCCAGGGACTCAACCCCTTTTTCAAGCCAACCTCCCCAAAATAAACAGTTAACTTTTAACATGGTTTTATATTGTCCTCAAGAGATCCAGTGACATCATAAACCAGGAGAGCAAAGGCTAAGTATGTGTGCATGTCAACAGAGTTCTAAAACATGCTCCTGTTACCTACTTCAGGTCTGGTATGTCAGAACTGAAATCATGAACCCAAAACATTTTAATTGCTGGCTGCAAGCGAAAATGACTTCTTGTGACTTCCATCATAGCATGGTCCCATGTCCAAAAATAATATTTAAAAGGTGGCATTAGGTGGCAGAATAAGCACAGCCTGACCCCAAGTCTAAGTGGGGGTAACCCCAAAATGACCCCTATGGATGCAAAAATAAAAAAAATCTATATTCTGGAGTCCACTGACTTATTTTGATGCAGCAGACTTGCTACATGCAAAATAACCCCCACAGTCTGCGCCCTCTGTACCAAGACTGTGCACTATGATACTTGTACGCCCACTGGGTCGACCTTTATAGTTCCCATTTTCACTGCAGAGGACACAGATTACAGCCACCATTTTGTATGTTTCAAATCTCCAACCTCAACAATGAGACTGCAGATTGAAAAGGCCTGTACTTTTTAGTCTCTAGTTTCCCTACCCTGGCATGTGCAACTGTTTGATGAACAGTTAAAAAGGAACTGATCTAAATTTTTTTGCTGGAAACACGTTTTGGCACTCAGCACCTGCTGTGTACTACATATGAGTTCATGAAGACTAAAACCAATGTGGTTATGGCTAAGAAAATGAAATCTCGTAAAAAATGTATAGTTATCAAGCTTTGCTTCACAGGAAGAACTACAGCTTTGCAAAGATGTACCATATTGACCAGAATGTACAGAGAGGCATTTATTGCATGCTTTAATTGATACCCACACCTGAAAGATATTAGTGAGTGTAAGAAATTGGGTTGTTAGTTGAAAGGGGCGGAAGTCCTGCCAGTCTGCGCCCGTCCGCTTAAGGACGTGCGGGGCGCCGCAGCTTTTTTTCTTGGTAAGCTCTCTTCTTGGTGTAGTGATGATTACTTATTCTAGAGAGACCCTTTGGTCCATTGGGCAGACAGTCCCGAGGTGTGACCTGGCACCAATCCATCCTCTATGCGGCCCTTACCATTGTGCCTGCAAGAGATGGTTGCTTGATTCTCCCGTTACCATCCGCCAGAGGGTTATTACATCTGCCCCTCGGAGCAACCTCTCCGCGCGTATGCTTCGGGTGTTGCATCTGAATGCCAGGTCCCTGGTGAAACATCACCAAGCCATCCACGACCTCATTACGGACGAGTCTCCCGATATATTTGCCATCACGGAAACCTGGCTTCAGGAGGGGGATGTGGCTATTATCAATCTGGCCTGCCCCCCTGAGTACTCTATCTACACTTTGAACCGGTCTACCAGAGGCGGCGGCATTGCCCTCGCAGTTAGGTCCAGTTACACCTGCAGCTGGAATGGACTCAACATTGCTGGCTGTGAAAGTGCTTCCTTTAAGATCTCAATCAGCCCCCAGTTCTCGCTTTCTGGGATGGTTGTTTATCGACCCCCGGGCAGCGACGTAGCGTTTAGGGAAGCCTTCCCAAACGCTGTCAGCTCGTTATCTATCGGCTGTGCCAATTTTTCCATCTTGGGAGATCAAAATCTTCACTTTGACAACCAGAACATTCCGGCCGTTAGCAGTATCCTAGCTGATCTGGAGGCCCTTCAGTTAGTCCAACTAGTATCCCAGCCCACCCATGTAGGGGTCATATCCTGGACCCTTTTTTTACAAATTTAGTTAAAGTCAACACCTTGACCATTTCCCCATTAGGGTGGACGGATCATTTTTTTAGTGTCCATTAGGTATCCTCTGCCTGAGACTCCTTCTGTTCCGCCTGCGAGACTGATTCCTAGACGGCATTGGAATAAACTCAGGCTGGAGGATCTGCATCGTATCCTGGCTGAAGAGCCGTTAGGCCTATTAGATAACGTGGAAACGGGCTACGATCATTTCTGCCGGTGGATTACCAGGGCGCTTGACTCTCTGGTTCCCATTACCTTGAGCAAATTTAGCTCTAGAGAGTCGAGCCCATGGTACGATAGTGCCTTACGTGCTTTGAAAGGTACCTGTAGACGGGCGGAAAGACAATGGCGCAAGTCCTACGAGGCTGACAAGAAATCCGCGTATCTTGCTTCCGTTAAGCTTTACCATCGAGCCATCTGTAGAGCTCGCGCGGCGTTCTATTCTTCGGAATTTCGTAACAGCCCGAACCCGTCTAAAACCATCTTCAAAGTCCTTAAAGACCTTTTGGGGAAAAGGATCTCCTCCCCGGAAGCCTGTTCCACCTCTCATTGCGAGGCCCTGGCATCCTTTTTCCTAGAGAAAGTCCAGATTATTTATCAGGCTTTCCCTAGTATTGGACCATCTCCAGGAGCCCCAGATTGCACTCAAGGCCATACCATCTTGCACTCTCTTCCCCCGTTACTTTCTGAGGGGTTCAACAAATTGGCCCAGCAAATGAAATCCGGCTCTCCTTCGGATCCGTTAAGACCTGCCCTTTTTAGAGACCAGTCTTTTTTGGGACGCTCCACGGTGTGCTCCCTGATTAACCTCTCACTGGCCTCGGGCATGGGTAAAGCCAAATGGAAGCAGGCGGTGGTTTCTCCAATCCTGAAGAAGCCTTCGCTGGACCCACTAGAACCGGAGAACTACGGTCCTATTTCATTGCTTCCCTGGCCGGCGAAAGTTGCGGAGGCACACGTCAATTTGGCCCTTTCAGACCATCTTATTCGGGCCAGTGTCTTGGACCCCATGCTGAATGGTTTCCGTGCTGGTCACAGCATGGAGACAGCCATTCTCGCCATGGTGGAGCATTTGCGTGCGGTGTTGGATGCGGGTCAGACGGCGGCGCTTGTATTATTAGATCTTAGCGCCGCCTTTGACACCGTCTCTCACCGTATTCTTCTGCACGGCCTGGAGGAGATTGGCATCGGTGGGCTTGCTCTGCAGTGGTTCCACTCCTTTCTCGACAATCGCTCTTTTTGCGTGGCCATCCCACCTCACCAGTCCAAATTCCATCCTCTGGGCATGGGGGTCCCACAGGGATCCTTGCTGAGTCCCACGTTATTCAATCTATACGTGAGACCGTTGGCTGATGTCGTCGAGCAGTGGGGCATGACAATGGTGTCATATGCTGACGACACTCAGCTAGCAGTTACTATCAGTGGGGATGCTGAGCAGGATGCCCCTAGGTTCCAGAGTGGACTGAGGGCGGTGGCTAGGTGGATGAATGCCAACTGTCTCCAGCTTAACGCAAAAAAGACTGAAATCATGATTGTCGGTAAGAAAGCGGAACTTTGGGAAGACAGGTGGTGGCCTCCGGAACTTGGGCCGTCCCCGACTCCGGTCACTGAATTAAGAAACCTGGGAGTCTGGCTGGACCCTACCCTCAGCTTTGCTGGCCATACAAAGAGAACTGCGGCCTCCTGTTATGGTGTTCTCCGGGGTTTAAGACCTGTCCTCAAATTTTTTGATGCCCCGACCAGGCATTTAGTGATTCAGGCGACGGTGATCTCCCGGCTTGATTACGCCAGTTCTCGCCTGATGGGGGCCAACCAGGCAGAAATCACTCGCCTGCAGCGTGTTCAAAACGCTGCAGCTAGAGTGGTTGTTGGCCTGCCCAGGTTTTGCTTCGTTTCTAACACTCTACGATCCTTGCACTGGCTGCCGGTCAAGATGAGAATTAATTTCAAGGTCTTATGTCTGGCCTTTAAAATCTTGAAAGGTTCTGCTCCCCAGATCCTTACCAACCTTTTGTCTCTCTATTTCCGACTCGCTCTCTTAGATCCTCTGGCCAAGCTCTCGCTGTGGTCCCCCGGTTCAAGCTCAGCCGAGCTGGGGGCCGATCTTTTCGAGTGAGAGCTGCGGCTATTTGGAACTCTCTTCCTGTAGAGATCCGTCTGTTGGAGGATCTCCTGTTGTTCCGTAAGGCCATTAAAACTTTCTTATTTTAATTTTGTCTCGTAGCTGTTCCCCTTTTCAGTTCTTTGCATTTAGCGGGGCTGTGTTCTACCTTGTTGTGCGCCGGGACGCTCCTTTGCTGGAGCATCTGTGCGCATTATAAGTGCCCATAGCATAGCAAAGCATAGCAAGGCCCACTTAAATAACAAACACAATCCTTGTCAGGGTGAACCATAAAAGTCACTAAATAAGCATGTGCTTAATCCTTTGTCAGCTTGACACAAAAGAAGCCAGGCTTAAGTTAGAGACACTGGGCAAAGTATTTATGTAGCATTCGAACTGTAATAATGGGCACGCCTAGGTGTGAGCCTACTTGTTATAGGGTAGGCATTTCCGGATTGTAAGTGCCAGGGCACAGCCCAGATGCCCATGCTGTTTGGGGGGGGCAACTCCCAACACCCAGTCCCTTTGTCCATTCTCTGGGAGCAATACACATCTCACCGCAGGTGAGCATTAACATTCAGGTGACACTGAACACTTGCGGAAAGGCACATTTGGCTCATGCAAGAAAATGCCAACATTCTATGAGTGGTATTTTCAAAATAGTAATTTAAAGCTCGACTTGACCATTAGATTAGATTTTAAATTTCTTTTAATTTATTTCCTTAAATCATTGTTCTGGCTGTTCCCAAACTGAAGTTATGAATTATAAGATGTTATAATGTAACCAGGTGCTTTTCTTTGGGAGAGGCAACCTTGCCACATTGACAAACTAGGGTGACTTGTAATATTAAAAGTCAAAGTGGCAGTTTAAAACTGCCCACCTTGGCTGCCACGGCAGACCTGTAGACATATTTTACAATGCTTCTTCGGTATGTGGCACAATTAGTGCTGCATCCCACTAGTAGTATATAAGTTAAGGCTGTTGAGGTTGCACCATATACTAGGGAATTACAAGCAAATTAAATGTGCCAGACGTAGATATGCCTATTTGAATATCTTTAAAAGGGAGAGCACATTATCACTGGTTAACAGGAGTAAAGTTTGTGGAGTCATTTGTCCAACAAAAATGGGTTCAGCTACATAAGTCAAACAAATATGGGGCAATGCCACACAAAAAATGGTGATTTATACAATTGATAATAATAAATAATAATGGTGATACATTATTATTATTATTATTATTATTATTACAATAACTATTAATACTATTTGCAGTATTGGTGGTAGAAATAGTAGTAGCAGTGATACTTGTAGAATAGGTAGTTGTGGTATTAAGCCTACAACTGTTAGTAAATAGGTAAAGCTCAGAGAAGTTTTTTTTACCATGGCTGTTAGATTGGTGTGCTGCGTTGATGCCATGATGAGCTCAGATGATCAGAAGTGCCCCATTGTCATATCTCATGATCAAAGGTGACTGCATGGCCCAAAGCCGTCGTTTAAAGAAAACTCTATGACAGATCGGATCGTCTTAGCTGCAAAAGTAATCTGTTCTCACTGTACTTTAACATGCTCATCAGAGAAGGTGAAAAATGAATTTAATCAAGATACAAACATTAAACATTTACATAAGCAGACATCATATTTCACAACACTGTAAATAGCAGAAGTCACGACCCAACTCAATGGTAGTTGTTGTGGTTCGCATGGAAAGTTTAAAATGTTTCCAAGTTTATTTATTTCTTTATTTTACCAATTGAAGCTCAAATGTCTTTCCAGAGAAATGCGGGCTGTGCATTCACGATGTAAAAAACATAAGTGATGAAGTAGAAAGAGTAGAGATGAGACAACAATAACAAACAAAGGAATGCATGTGCAGTTGGGATTGTTGGCGGAGAGTGTTGTGGAGGAGTCTTGGTGTCATGATGTTCAGAAACTGAAGGTGAAAACGTGATCACACGCTAAAATTGTGAGTCGTGGACAAGGCCCAAAGTAAACTTTTGAAGTGAGCATTTAAATAGGTGTCACTTTATCATTAAATTGAGGTTGAGGTACAGTGGAAGTAAATGCCTTGTCTAAATCGTCTCAGAGAAGTGGTCAAACGTTTTTGCCCTGCTCTAAGGTCTTATGATCATCGAAATCCTGTTTTATTCCCACACGTAAAAAAATAGAACTACTGAAATTCAGGAGCTGGACAATAACGAGGTGTATTGATTGAAAATACCTAGTGGTCACGCCTAGTGACCTTTAAAGTCAGTTCTAATGGCGACAATTGGACTTTCTGGGTTCAATCAACGGAGACTTTCTGTGAGTACACAACACAACGCTTACTCCTGACTTTCAAAGAGCAAATTCTGCACTGGTCAGCCATAGTAAAGTCTCAGTTACACACAGGCCAGAAATGTTGTCAGCCACTGAGCAGCGCACGGAAAATTCTCTCACCTGCTCAGCTGCGCTATTCCCACCAGGGCAGCACGGAGAGACAACAAAGATTCCATCTCATCTCATTCTTGAATTTAAACATTAGACTTTAATCGACTCAAGGACACGGAAGTCAAGACCTATCAGGTGTAATGAGACAGAGCAAAGTCTCTCTGACAGCAAATTTGATCACAAATAGGCTTAGAGATTGCTTCTTTGATATAAATGAAACATAATTCACCTTCCAGTGCAGTGAATGGGCTTACAGGGCTGTCTGTAATGATACCGGCTGGTCTCAACCGCCTACTGCAGACAAACGCCAGTAGCGGCTGAGAGTGAGGACTGCTTATGACGCTGGTGTTGTTACTTTATTTGAAGATCAGAAGATGGGGACCGAAGAAGAGAGAATTGAAAGACCTACAAAAAGGGAAATAGATCTTTATTTGAGTGAGTGCCAGGTTCAGTTCTCTGGATTTAATGGATATAACTGGTGTTGGGGAGGGATTTTAGGTGAGAAAACTGTCTCCTCTGCTCAGATGAATAGGCTGCCATTATTGTAGTATAATAGCAACAGTTTAAATCAGATATATGTTAGTTGTAATGAATTGGGTTACTGCTTGACTGTGGTGTGAGCCCTGATCGAAAGCAACCACAAAGTTCGTCGGGATAAGGCACAAGCAAACCCCAAATTAACCTGCGCTCACCCCCGGTAGCTTTGCAGAGAGCAGTCAGACTTAACTTAGAAGCAAAGTATTTGTGCAACCCTTCAAACAGTAAAATAGTGGAAACACCACACAAAAAGGTCCCAGACCAGGTAGGATCAAATGGAGCAAACTTTAATGAATAAAACAAAACCCAAACCACAAAAATCCAATCACTAGAATTGGAGACATTACATTTTAAAGATTTAAGGAAAAACGTGGCAAAGAGCACAAACTGCCAACTGGTTATCTGGTCGTGCCGGTCCAGGACAAAGTCCCTAGTTTAGACCGACCACGATGGAGCACGGGCCGGCTACAGGAACCCAAATAGGCCGATTGAACAAAGTACCTTAAATCCTGGTTTGCCGAGCACCATGTGGTATCATGCCGAAGAGGAGTCAAGTAGCTAAAGCAATGCGTCTGTTCTGAGATGCAGTAAGGTTGCAATGTGAGGCCTTGCATCATCGTAGAGAATCCGGTTGACAAGGCTTGCAATGCTAAGTCCGGCATTAGGTGCAAAGTTGCAGCGAAGCATTGGTTCAGAAGAGCTACAAGGCTGCGTTGCAAATCCTGGCGTTGAGGCTTCCATTGGAGAGGGAAGCATGGGCCTGCACCAAGGTTGCGTCCCGCAGTCGGGTGATATGGCAATTCCGAAGAGCGGCATTGCGATGCTGGTCTTTGTGACGGATCCAATCTACGCAGCAGTGGTGATGCGTAGGTTGTGGTCAGCTTTGTGCTGTGCAGTAGAGGAGACGTGTTAGTTCAGCTAGATCCATTGAGGCTAGCAAACACCTTAAGGACACTTTCATGGGTCCAGGTCTGGGGTAGCACCACTTGGCATAGTGGACTCACAGATGGCAGGGTCCATGTGCAAGGTTGTTAGAAGCATGATATTTTCCTGAGGCTTCAGATCAGGAGGCTAGCCAACTAGCCCTTGGAGTCACTCTGGGTTCTGTGTTCAAGAGATATAGGTCTAGTCCTCCTTAGCCAGGCAAGAGTGCAGCAGGCAGCAGGTGAGCACAACAAAGCTGAAGCACAGCAAGGCAATAGTCCAGCAGATTGCAGTTCAGCCGAGTGGCAGTCCTTCAAAAAGCCATCAGTCCTTCTTCCTGGTGAAGTATACACAGGTTCAGAAGTGTACTGAAGAGTTGGTGTCTGAGATACTTATACCCAGTTGAACTTTTGAAGTGGGGAAGAAGCTCCAAGATGTTTCCCTTTGAAGTCCACCAGGTATCCTGCCTTCTCTGCCCTGGCTCCAGGCAAACTACAGGGGGTATGCAGTCCTTTCTGGGGAGGCAGAACACGCATATTGAGGTGTAAGTAGGACTCAGTCCAGCTCCTCCCTTGGCCCTTCCAGGCACACCTAAGCTTCCTATTGTGTGCGGCTGTGTTGGGGTAATACACAAAGCTCTACTGTCAGTGACACCCAGTCATGTGACCAGGTGCAGGCTCGGGCACTAGATAGCTAAGGCAACAAATTGCCAACTTTCTAAAAGTACAAACTTAAGGAACAATGGTCCGCAAGCATAACGTTTTTGGAGTAGTACTCCTGGAAAAGTAATAATTTCCATGGAATGTTCCAATGACTAAGAACATTTCTATTTATTTCAAAAACAAAATACAACGAAAAAACATATACAGATTATACACCCACTGGAGTATGTTCCAAACAGGTGTTCAAACCGGAAAAAAGAAGGAATTTAGGAAGAAGGCAAGAAAAAAGTGTGACCAATAATCATGTACAATAATAGGGTCATAGGAAACAGTACAGTCCTGCACCCAAGCAGAAGATATTTATACATAATCTAGCTGGTCAGAGTGTGTGTGGATGGTGTTTCGATCCATGGTATTATGGGCTCATCATCAGGACTATCAATTATATGCCTGAGACAAGACTATTAGTATAATACATTGAACACCTGAGTTGCATCATTCACATCACATGTCAATATGTGAATATCATCAAGCCTGTCAATTATATGCCGGAGACAAAACTAAATAGTACAGAAATACATAAACCATCTGGTATAAGAGGAGTCCTCCATGGAAAGACTAACTGGATAGGATAATAATAGTAAGCCAATATCCAATGAGAGAATGGGAAACCTGTCTGCCTCTTCCATTCATTTCTATTGAGGAATCCAGCACGGTCCAGTAATGTTTCAAAAATAGAGGGTCAAAGTATTGAGCCGTTGATGTGATGAAGGGTCAAGTCTAATGCACGTCTGCAGGGAAGTGGCATTGCCCTTGGTCCCTAATGATCTTAGGGTTTCCGTTGTCCTTGAAACAAACTTTCTAAAAGTGTCATTTTCAGAAATACAATTTAAAATCTAACTTCACTATGAGTTAGGATTTTTTATTTTGATTCCAAAGACACAAAACATGAAAGATACCTATATCAATTTTGAAATACACTTATAAAATGTAATAAGGTAACTTTAATGTTATCCTATGGGAAAGGAAGACATTGGATTAGTGAAAAACAAATTTAAGAGTTTTTCAGTACCAGGACATGTAAAACTTAAAAGTACATGTTTGACTTTTTAAATACAATACACCCTGCCCTCTGAGCTAACCAGGGCCTAGCCTAGGATTGACATATGTATTGCAAAGGAAGGTTTGGGCTCAACAAAGAGTTCATTTTGACTGCTTGAAATGGTAGTGTAAAACTGCACACACACATGATGCAATGACAGTCTTGAGACATGATTACAGTGTTACTTTAGTGGCTGGCACAATCAGTGCTGCAGGCCCACTAGTGGCATATCATTTACAGGCCCTGGGCACAGGTAGTGCCCCTTTACTAGGTACCTACAAGTAAGTTAAATATGCGAATTGGGTGTAGGCCAAATGTACCATGTTTTTAAGAAAAGAACGCTTTAGCACTAGTTAGCAGTGGTAAAGTGCACAAAATCCTAAGGCCCAAAAAAAATGAAGAAAGCAAAAATAGAGGAGTGAAGGCAAATGTTCTGGGGATGAGCCTGCAGAAAGGGCTAAGTCAAACATTAGTAAAGTAATTCTCAACTAAAAAATTAGAGCAATATTTGGTACAAAACATTCTAAGCATCGATGCAAATGAGAATAGTAATGCTGCACTGATTGTTAATATCACAAATGATGTGAGTTTCATTTATCAGAAAATAAAATGCAATAGATGGAATGCTTGCATTCATTTCAGAAATCAGGCCACATTCCAGTCCATCATTTCATGCTCACTGTGCCTCTCGAGATAAGGACTAAACATGCCCATAAGTCTCAGTCCTGCTGCCAAAGGGTCAGTAAAAAGTGAACTGCTTGGTAACATTACATCTCTATGGGAGTTAAAAGCCCCCCTCAACGTGATTCAGCCTCTCCTAATTATAGATTTATAATTATAGCAAATGAAGAAGGACCTGTCAGTTGCAGGAAACATCTTTGAGACCAGGGAATAGTTATCAATTGTTCAGCAGTGCTTCAGTACCAAGGCCCTGGTGAATGAGGGACCCACCTCACCCCAAACTTAGTGGCTGCATGAGTCCAGGTGAAGGGAACCCCAGTTTTCTTCCTAGCATAAGGGCCCATGGCACCTTGCCTACACTAATGTTTGAGACCTGATGCAAGGCTGGAGATATACTCCTGCAAGTGTACTCACTTGGTCCATGTTAAATTAAGTGATAGATCGCAGCATATATAAGTGTCAGTGACGCATTCTTGGGTTTATGTGTGCTATTCTGGCCTAAAAAGTTTCAAGCAAAAGGCACACAATTGATGGACGGAATGCAGAACAAATCAAAACATTCACCCCCAGTCATGAGATCTGGGTTAAATCCATCATTCCTTTAATCACCATGCCATGGGTTGCATGTTTTAATGTATTCTGCATTCTGTACATCAATTGTGTGTATTTTGCTTTCTCGCCCTAAGTGCACCGGGTATGCCAGACGTGGGTCTTGGGCTCACTGTGCCAATGGATTCAAGCTATTCTGGCTGATGAGGGGTGAAACCCCTATACCATTCCTAGAATGCTTGTTTCCGGTCCAGGGAGGACCTGGCTTGGGAGTTTGGGCTGGCCTGTACCCAAGAGGCACAGGGTCAAGACTGATTTTCATATGGCAAGGCCTAAACTGGAGTGGCATAGTGAGCAAAAGAATGATGGATTTAACCCAGATCTCCTGACTGGGGATGAATGTTTTAAATTGTTCTGCATTCTGTCCATCAATTGTGTGTATTTTGCTAAAAAGTTGCAAGGCACATATTTGAGAAATCTACCATTTACAGAATTAGCCTACAGAAATGTTTGGTATTCAATTATATTCTTAGGCCAGGAGTTATTAAACTATCACCAAATGATAAGCAGCAAGGCAACTTGCTGTGCTTAACTGCATGAAAGGGAGAGAGCAGAAATGTGCCATATTTAACAAGATATGGCACACTTCTGCTCTCTCTTTACGCTGGTGTGCTTGTGGCAGCATTGCACCAATGCGAGCAGACTTGTGCAATGATGCAAGGGAGCCTGTGTGGTAGTCAGAATATTTCTTGTGCAGGAAGGGAAATCCTCTTGTGCAAAGTTATTCTTAGAGGTCTATTCCTCTTTTGATGTTTATTGCAGATTACAGCATAGATGGAAAGAGGAAATAACAAGGTGAAATGAAGATAATTCTCCTTGTTATCTAAGCCTTGTGTAGGATCACCATTTTAGTGCAAACCAGGTTTACTGACCAGTAAATCTGGATTTGTGTCAAAAGCTATGGATGGATGCACAGGAACGCTCATGCTCCACTCATGGAATGCCTCCCCTATACAAAATAACACAAAGCAGCACTAGGCACTGCATTGTGTGAACTTTGCTTTGAAAGAAGCAATGCAAGGCCATGCAAATCAGGCTCTGCATGGCGCAGTAAATGTCAAAATACATTTTTGGGTCAGGGCTGCGTTAGGAAGGGATGCAACCTTGACACAAAGGGGCATATTTATGAGCCCCTTTGTGTCACTCTTGTACCACACAATGCGGTGCAAGAGTGATGCAAATGAAAAACTAGATATAAAAAGCCACTCAAGGCCATCTTGCATGGCCTTGCGTGGCTTCTTAAATCTCAAGTAAAATAACGCAGTGTAGATCATTGCGTTGCGTTACTCCGTGCCAGGGAGTAATTTCCATGGATGTTGCATGGGTGTTCCCACGCAACATCCATCTATTTTGATACATCCTCAGATTAATGAAGTTTGTAAATCTGGAAATGTGCCAAAGGTGAAGCGTAATGAGGAGAAATATGTTTATTTCTTCTTGCTTATTTTTTCCTCTTTCTATGTCTGCTTCATTCTGCAACAGACATAGAAAGAGGAAAAAGCCTCTCAGAATTGTTTTTGTGCAGGAAAGTGCCCCCTCCTGCACCAAAACTATCCTGCCTACAACACAGGCCCCCTTGCACCGAGGTGCGAGGGTGCCTACATTGGCGCAAGGCTGCTAAAACAGCACCAGTACAGGGGGAAAGGATAGGAATATGCCATATTGATTAAATACAGAGCATTCCTGCCCTTTTCCTGTGATGCAAGGTAGCACACCAAGGTGATCTGCTGCATTGCCTGTGCTGCAAAACTCATAAATGTGCCCCAAAACGCTAGTTAACCTGGGCATTAGTATATACTTGTTTTCACTAAAGCTACCCATAAGGAATATGTATACTATGGAAAGTTTGCAGACTTCATTGAAGTTGCAAATAATTCGCATTTTAAAATATTTTATTACTTTTTTCTTATAACAAAACTAATATGCATCCATTAAATGTCCTGCTTTCCTTTATCCACCATCTGAAATGTGAACATTTATGTATTCTCCAAAACTTTGTATTGCTATTTCACCTGAAAAGTTCATTCTGAAGTGAATTTTGAAGAGTATGAACAAAAAGAGCGGCTGAAACCTAAACAGAAGCGTTTGGACTTAATACTTTTTATGGCTGAGAACTACTGGTGGTCTCTCAAAGGTAGTTTGAGGAGAAGGTTACGAGTTCCTACATCAAACTGCCTCACTACCTGACCTGATGCATGCTGTTGGCGTACAGTAATATGAAATAATAGTTGGAAATGTCGACCACAGTAATGTTTAATTTCGTCCACTATGTGTACACAATGTGCTAACACTCTTAAAGAGGTACTTGTAAAAGGAGGTTGATGAAATTTAACTATAAGATGAAGACTCCTGGTCTTATGATGAGTGTGTTAAACATAGAAGTCAATGACGAGCCCAACATGATGTTTTAAAGTACTTTAATCTGCTACTTCACTCTTTGGAGGTAATGAGAAGTCTGTCTAAAACATATTTTTTATAAAGTTCTCAAAAGTAGATGCTGTTGGCATAAAATCCAGTCATATCTGCAGAAATGACCCGTATTTCTGGATAAGCATTGCGAAATGCCCCCAAACTTATTGTGAAAATAGAGTCCCCCCAAGAGGTCATCCACAAAAAGTATCACTATGAAACACAATGTTATGTTGCATAGTGTTATGTAAAAGTTTGTTGGGGTTTGTTTTGTTTTGTTGTGTTGTGTTACTGTTGGTTTTAGCTGGGAGGCTTGGGGTGGAGTGTGGAATGTAAGAAGGAACATAGGGGCATGTTACCAACAACTAGCGATAATTATCGCTATGTTGGCTTAGCAGCAATATTTTTATCGCCGAGCTGCGAAGATTTTGATCTCTTAGGAACCTTGCTATTATCAAGGTTTATCTCCTAAGCGATAAAAATCGGCTGCAATGCATGAATATCGCTGAAAAGTCTGCGATATTCATGCATTACCGAGCTAATGCTCTTAGCCATGTTATCCACCTACCATTGGATAACATGGCTAAGAACTGCTCAGGGCTGGTGTTAACTTTTGTAGATATTCGCGCTTAGCGCGAATATCTCCAAAAGTTGGTAATAGGAGATAGCGATGTTAGCGACTGTTTCCAGTCGCTAACATCTTGGCACGCCCACTTTGCATGTCATTAGTGATAAATTTCACTGACATGCAAAGTGGGGCCCACGATGGTTGCTATCTCCTACTAGCTGTCGCTAACTGGTGTTAACGACAGCTAGGTAATAGGGAGATCATTTTATCTCCGCTTTCTTGGCTTTTAAAGCCAAAGAAGCGGAGATAAACCCCCTTGATAATATGCCCCATAGAGTGCTTGCAACTTCACTGAAGTGGGAATGTGGAATGCTTTGTGTTAATTGTAGGCAGCTGCTTTTTCTTCTGATTGCCCTACCGGTTGATACTGTAAAGTTGAGAAGTAAACTTCTCTTTGAAGAGCATCTTGGGAGCCAAAGTCGTTCATAAAGATTGCATTTTCCAGTGGCTTGATGATGGGAAATGGTGGAATAAGGATAAGCTGTCAATGCAAAGTGGGCCACCAAGCTGGAAGAGAGGCGCTGGTGTGGACACTGGCGGTTTCACTATTGGTATTGGAGGGTAAGCAATTTCGGGTCCTGGGTTTGCTAATGATACGAATCGTCCGCATACAAGACATGGGGAGGAGAGAAGTCCATCGGTGTGGTTACCTGATTATGTATCATGATATGGCCGACAGCAACTAGTGATGTAATATATATAGCTAAAGTTCAATTGTTATTTCTTTTTGTTGTGTATAAGGGGAAGATATGTTTGGTTTAGCTGGGAGGATTGGGATGGAGTTTGCAATGTAAGAAGGAGCGTTGAATGTTTACGACGTCACTGAAGTTGGAATGTGGAATGCTCGTGACGTCACTAAAGTAGGAATGTGGAATGCTTTGTGTTAAATTGTAGAATTTTATACAATGTATTTTAAAATGTATTTTAATGTATGTAATGTCTTGTACTGCATCTTTTATGGTCTATGTGGCCGAAATAAAGAATTTTTGGATTGGATTGGTTAAATTGTAGGCAGTTGCTTTTCCTCTGGCTGCTCTGCTGGTTGTTGTTACTCTCAAGCTGAGAAGTAAACTTCCCTTCAAAAGGCATCTTTGGAGTCAGAGTCGTTCATAAAGATTGCACTTTTCAGTTACGTTGTGCGCGTTGTAATGTTGTGTTATGCTATGTTAAGACCGATTGATAGGGCAGAGCATGACATGAAGGATGTCCAAGTTTGAGTAGAGATCAAATGATGTGTTGTAGACTACACATGGAATACGTTCACACAGCCGCTTGTAAATAAGAACTGTTGCATTGACTACACCGATAAAAGTATTGGTATCTCGTACAATGAAGATGTTTGATACTTGCTAAACTCGGTCCTTTGTAGATGTCAGCACAATGACACTTGGATGCCATTTCAATAACAATGCTTCAAATTCATCCCAAAAGAAAGTGATTGAGTAAAAACATACATTATGAGTAACTGCCAAATAAACAGGAAAGAGAAATGTTCGAATTGAAAAAACGTAGAAACAGATTTGTAATGAGATGTCTGCCGAGATAGAAAAAAGTGCTCAAATAAAAAATTACAATGGATGGTGACTATGGAAAAAAGTTCAAGCAAAATATTCTTTTAAAGAAGGACAGTTCAAATTAAATGCAGGGGCTGTCTTCTAGTGACTACCTCCCCGAACAATCTCTAATGTATCTGGAGTGAGCAGCTGTTTTAAATGTAAATAAACACAAAGGGCCTCATTTACGAGGAGCTTGCGCAGCCGCGTCACTTTTTTTTAATGCTGCAGTAGCGCAATGAGTGCGCCACACTGCTCCACATCTACAAACTGCATCATTGTTTCCAATGCAGCAGTTTGTAGAGCCCTGCTTCACATTATACCTGCGCCAAGTATAATGAGTGCAGGGTAGGTGTTCTCATGCAAAAAAGCCACGTAGAAGTTGTGCCGTGAAATATACAACATTTTACTGTCTCATTTTATGACTTGACTGTGTCAAAATCCTTACGGCTGCTCAGACCAGGCGTAAAGATTGACGCAGAGCTTGTACAATGGAACTCTCCTATGTGTTCTGAAGCATTGCTGGAGTTGTGTCCGTTTTATGACCAACTCCAGCAACGTGTCACTTTTGCTCCAACAGATGAGTCGGAATTTCAGACGCATGTTAAATCCTTGTGCCATGAAGCCCTGTATTGTAAATAGAACACAGCCATGGTGTCGCAAGGAGATTGGTGCAGGCACAGTGAAACTGATGCATCGATGCCAGGGTGATTCGTGCCCCTGTATTGTAAATACAATGCAGCCATGGTGTTGAAAGGAGATTTGGTGCAGGCACACTGAAACTGATGCATCGATGCCAGGGTTATTCGTGCACGCATAAATTAACAAAACATCAGTTTCTTGTAAATGAGGCTCAAACTATTTAGAGACTTGTGGTTAAATGTGAATTAAGCAGGGCAGATTGATTTTGTTCAGTCATGTCGTTTGAATTCCACATTTGACTTAATTTGAAAATACATATGTTCGTTAAGTGTGTGGTATGGTGGTTGAGTGCAATAAATCCTTGATAAAAAAGCCTTTCATTAAATTATGCATTAAATAATATTTTTTCATTAATTATATGCAATAGTTTAGTCTTGAACTACACTGGCACACAATAAATCCACGCAATGTCGTTTTGGGTGCCTTTTAGCAACCCTAACGTTATCATAATGAAATAAAAGATCCTCTTTTTACTCGCATCTGTTCAGTAAGGAAATGGTTTTCTAAAAAACAAAATGATTTAAGTGACATGAAAGAATTGGAACAAGCCTAGAGCTAAGATGAAACATGTGAGTTGCTGTTAGCCAGGTCCCTTTATGGTGGGTAATTTTATCCCTACAACACTAGAATTTTACACGTCCTACCTTCTATTTCTTGGATAGATGGAGAGGGTCCCCAAAGGGATCTGCCAGAGATTATCCTCACTTTACATTTTAATAACAATATTATTGACAATCACAGTCAGTCTCTAGGGACAGTAGTCAAATATGTCGTGGGACACTTCGAACAGAATGTGCACTTTCTTTAATTAGTACCCAGCCTTTGATTTAGATTTTAATTAGTCAACGACGAGCGACATAAAATGGTGAAAAGCTTTGCGGATATTTGGAAAACAATTTGATATTTGATATTTTTGGGTATTTGTAGAGCGCAGACATACGCTCCAGAAGGAGCATCTTGGCGCTAAGTTAGCAAGCAGCGGGAACAAAAGAGATGGAGTGTGGTGAGGAGACTAGAACTAGATGGCTGCCAATACAGAGGTATCTGATTGTTGGTAGACCCAGGTCTTTAGGAGTTTTCTGAAGGTGTTCTCCTTGTCGGTTAATCTGAGATTGACAGGAAGATTGTTCCATGCCCTAGCTGCGAGGACGGTAAAGGTCCTCCCGCCCCTGGTTTTGAATTTGAATCTTGGAATGGTGATGAGATTTGTACCTGATGATCTCAGAACTCGCGAGGGGTTGTAGCGTGTAAAACGCTTTGCAAAGTAGTGGGGCTTTGAGTTTTTCATAGTTTTAAAAACAGTAAGGAGAAGTTTAAAAAGAATCCTTTTGTGTAACGGTAGCCAATGGAGAGTGTTCAACGCCGTTGAAGCTGATGACCTTCTAGGAAGTCCCAACACCAATCTGGCGGCTGCATGTTGGACGCTCTGCAGCTTTTTAAGGGTGGACTTTTTTACTCCCGCCATTAAACCATTACAATAATCAAGTCGGGAGAGTATTAGAGCTACCGCGACTGATTTTCGGGCTGCAATGGTGAGGAAGTCAAAGAATTTTTTCAAAGACTTGATGAGTCCAAAACAGCGGCCAGCAGTGATCCTGACGTGGTCATCGAAGGAGAGGGACGAATCGAATTGCACGCCCAGGTTCCGTGCCGAGTGTACAGCGCTAGGTGGGGCCTCAGAGCCTGAGGGCCACCAATCCTTCGGGCAGAAGTATATATCTTTGCTCAGCAGTATGATTTCGGTCTTGGCACTATTGCATCTTAGATGGTTGTTGTTAAGCCACTGGAAGACATCAGAGAGACAATTTTGGAGGCGCCGATCTGCGCTCGGACACTTTTTGTCGATAGTAACGACAAGCTGTGTGTCGTCAGCGTATGACGTGACGAGGATCCCGTGGGATTCTATCACAGCGAGGAGGGGGGCCATATAGATATTGAAAAAAGGGGACTTAATATGGACCCCTGGGGCACTCCTGATGTTATAGGTTTCTCGCTGGATAGATAGGGACCCAAGGACACAGTTTGGGACCTATTAGACAGGAAAGATTTGACCCATGCCAAAGCTGTGTCTGTCACGCCAATCTCTCGCAGTCTGTTGATCAGGATGACATGCGAGATAGTGTCGAACGCCGCTGTAAGGTCAAGCAGGATGAGGACGGCCTGCCTGCCCTCATCCTGCAGGAACTTGATAGAATCAGCTACATGTTTACAGAAATGAAGTCACTGGGGAAGGACGGAAAATGAAGTTAAAAGCATGTTAAAGTGGCAGAGCAATTGTCATTTTATCCAGGGAATTCAATCTAAGAATTACGAGAAATGCACACAAAATCAACACTGCAAAGTATCACATTTACTTTCTCATGACATTTGGCCGGTTTATTGGTTGTTACATTTGCGTTAGAATTATAGACTGCAGCTGCCTGTGGTATACCGAATTTGTATGTGAGGGATCCCTGCACTACTGCTGCATGTCTTATAGCAGTTTTGTGTGATGTAGGATTTATTTTATTTATATTTATATTAGGAGTTTTATATAGCGCTGACCTGACCGGGGGTGAACAGAGCGCTTTACTGCAGTGTTTCATAAAGTTACATAGTAGAGCAGTTTTAAACATAAAGTTCGGAAGTCCAAGAGTGCTGAGGATTCTTGAGGTAGTAGTTGAGTCCTGAGGTAGCCTTGTTGAATTCCTATTGAAGTAGTCTGAGAGTCCTGAGGCAACTTCACTTTATGCACACTTGACTAGAGGCGGGCTGAGGTGGATCAGTTTGAAGCTGAGACAAAGAGCAACTGAGTCAGGGTTGGCTTCCACTTCTGAAGCCTGCGTTGTACGTGATCTGTAGGTGTGGGGAAATTCCTATTTGCCTGCCTATGCTGATTCTATTCTATGGGAGAGGGATTTTAGGACAGGAATGCCCCCTGCATGGTGTATAGTCATATACCTGGCCCTGTATTTCCAAACTGCGAGGGCCAGTTACCTTGTTTATTGGATTTTGGCCTCAGCTTCACACTAATCTAGTGTGTGAGTCTGTCCAAAAAGGATGCAACCTGGGCGGTCGAGCAGGTTAAGAGCAGCAATTGATTCAGTAGCCTTGTTGGAAGAACCATGGCACTGCTCAGGTGTGCTAGGGGGTATCTGTGTACTATTCCATTGTTTCCAGCAAGTCACTGGAATGTCTGTGTCTGACTGGCTGCTCCGACTGAAGATGCATAGGTATACTCCTGTGGCAGGGCTTATAGGCCAGTGAACATAGATGCTGTGAGTTCAACACTCCAAGAAAGTAATGACTCCAATCAAGAAGTGCCCATCCAGGGACCCCTGCAAGTAGAGAGCCCAGATATACCCCAAGCATGCCCAGCAGCAAGACTTACTCTGTAATCTAAATCTGTTGCTTCGTCGCTCTACTTGACGAAGATATCACCTGGCAGCTGTGACGCCAAAGCGCAATTGGGGTAGTGCCAGCATGACCCAGGACATCGCCTGGAAGTGTGTTACTGTAGGCCAGCACCTGCAGAAGTGTACTGCCAACAGCAAACACCTGTGAAGGATCCATCATGGCTAAACAAAGACCTACTGTAATGATGGGATAGGACCTTCCAAGTCCTTGAAGTCCACTCATGGCAGCAATTGTTGGAGTCCAGAAGAGGCTCTTGTTGCAGCCACTTTGAGACACATCATTCAACCAGAAGATGTTCACCTCCAGCGGTTCTGTTGTGTGCCATGCAGGAAGGCCCCATCTAGTTCCAGAGAAGTGTCCACCATGAGACGATTCAATGTGAGCCTCATCACCACACATGGGTTAGAGACTGAAACAGGTCTAGACCCCTTGAGACTGGATGTTAAATAAAATGAGGGGGACAGCACTGACACATAGTAGACACTACTCCATATCAAACCTGAGAACCAGTCTTGATCCTGCTCATCATGAGAACAGTCCAGCCCGAACTGCTAGGCCTGGTCCTCGTTGCACCAGAAACAAGCATCTGAGGACCAGTTTCAGGACATCCCATCTCATCAGCCAGGCTGATTCGAATCCAGTGACACAGTGAGCACGGGACCCATGTCTGGGCATACCCGGTGCACTTAGGGCGAGAAAGCAAATCATGGACAGAATGCAGAACAAATAAAACATTCACCTCCAGTCAAGAGATCTGGGTTAATTCATTGTTTTATTGTTCACCATGCCACCCCAGTTTATACTCAGCACGGGCAAACCAATCTTAATTAAATGAATTTCTGATTTTTCTAATTTATTTTGTGCTATTTAACAAACTGAACAAAACGTTTCTAAACTTAGATTGATCCACAGAAACAGAATCTTAGATACTTCTGTGGTAATCCTTCAATGTGCAAACCCGCAAGTTAATGCAAATGGGGAAGAAACTGCTGCACCTACAACAAAATTCACTGGACCGATTTTCACAGGACTTCTATGAGGTACACAGTCTAGTTCAAGCCATGTTCTTTCAGTAGTTTGATAAAAAGGTTAAAATGTAGAGATATTACAATCCATCAAAACTGGTAGTCGTCAATCAAAGTTTGAATTTGCTTAGAAGCAGTATGTTAACCTTAGACTTGGATGGCTATCCTTCAACAGAGCACAAAGGTAAAAGGAATCTAGAGGTTTTTTTAGCACTTTTAAGCTGTTTATTGAATCTTGGCAAATTATAGGAACATTTATTCATCAGTTTTAGGTATCATTACAATAGGATATTGGGTGGAAATTGAAGGGTTATGATTTGTGAATTGAGACCAGAAAAATTAAAATTATTCATTCACACAGATCTGGAGAACAGCTACGGTTGAGCTTTTTGAAAAATAAATAATTCTGATGAGGCAAATTAGGATTTTTTTCCCATTGGATATTGTAGGTTCAGCAAATCCTGAGTGGAACTGCTGATTCAGGTGATATGAATTACTCACTGAACCTGAAAAGTCTAGTAGTGACTGCTATTTTGCAATGTGAAGGTGTATTCAGACTGTATCACAGCAAATATATGAGGCGATGAAAAGGAGCGGGGAAATATAGCTCAACTCCAGGGAACATTTGGGGGGGTGCCAGAGGATCAAATACTGTGCAAAGAAAACGGTAGAAATTCGTTTTTGATTTGTTATCCACAAATCAACTCAAAGGACTTGCAGACCCCACAGATATCAGTTTCACTGATACATTGGGAAATTGGATGAATTAGATGATGCATAGAAGCTAATGAGAAAAGTGCAGCAATATGGTGAGGTACATTCTCATTCCCAGAAATGAAACAGGAAGGGCATACCACTAAAGAAAAATTACCCAGGATCAACAGTTCTAAATTAAGCTCTGCAGATCATAAAGCACAGTTGGACACCCTAAACCCTCTTCGATATTTTGGTTTTGCCAAATATTTTATAGGAAGCCCATGGTGGCAGGGTTCATGGCCAGTGGGTGTGCAGGTTGGCTTTATGAAATGAGTGTTGTGTGTAGTGCCGGTTTTCTGCCCAGGCACGGTAAGCGAAACCTACATCACCATTTTGCTTTTCAATGTGTAAGTGCATTGGTGGATGTGGGAGCTGTGATCATGGCAATCTGCTGAGGCTTCACTGCACATGGTCTAAAACTGTGTATGGTGGGTTGTAGTGACTTTAGGATGGGCAAACATGCACCTCTAGACCATAGCGCACAGGTAAGGGGCGTGTGCAGCTGTTATAGTTGGTATGGTTATGGGAACAGAGAGGGCCGATGGCTAAATTCTTACTATACATCATTAGAAGCCATGTGCTTTGGCACCTATGACATGGTACTGGGTGGGGGACATTTGGTCACACCTGAACCCTGAGCTTGTGGGGCATAGTGAGAATAAGGGGCTGATTCTGATGCGGGTTAGAAATACTTCCCGACTGAATCGGGTTGGAAATGGTTTCCAACCCACTCGGATCGGGACAGTCCGACCGACGGAGTACAATGCATCCGGAGGCTTCCCGATACGATTTGGTTGGACTCCCGTTGACTTCAATGGGAGCATATGTTCCTAACCGCATCATAATTGGGCCCTGGGTCGTTCCTGATACGAATTGGAAGGAGAAAATTGCCATTAGGAGGCCTTCCTAACTGCATCAGAATCAGGCCCTAGGTGGGAAAGCTTTCCAACCCGCATCAGAATCAGGCCCTTAGTGTTAGGTTCATCGCAAGCTGAAGACCTTTTTTCTTAAGATATTTCAAAAACTGAAACCTGATGGATTTGTATGTGGTTAAAACATGTAAGCAATTGACACAAGACTCCGACCTGAAAATCTGACACAAGTACTGTTTGTCCCGAATTCCCGCTTTAGTTCACGGCTTAAATTAGCCTATATTGTTTAAGCATTGACTTAGAATTTGGGTGCAGTGCATTCTAAGTAATTGAATATTATGGTACATGTTTTTTTTTTGCATGTCCTTTGCTCAAACGTCTGAAACAAATGTTGCCGAGAGTTTGATTCAAAACATTTGATTCCAAGATTCGCTGGCCGCCTACCAAAAGATGTGAAGGAAGGCAAATGCTACTTTTGACTTAGGGCTTCTAAATAACTAGAGAAACCGACTTCAATATGCAAATTACGGTGAAGAATGGGAACATTTAATACAGACGTACTAAAGCATTTAGGGCTTAATAAAAAAAATCAAATCTACTTTATAATTGAAGATGGGATGAATTTAATATGTATTGGGCTAGATTGGTTGGGCAGTTGGAAATAGTGCATAAAATTGCCATCATAAGAATAAACTCATGAATGTAATGGCCCTGGGAGGAGCCAGCTAGATAAATTGATTACATTAATTTCCCTGTAAGCTGTAAAGATTTTATTGGTGTGGAGTGATGGCTTGAGTTACTCGTTACAGAACTGCAAAATATTGTATTCTATTTTATGGAGTAGCAGTACGGGCCTTAATTGCGATGATATTAACCTTAGGCATTGGAGCAGCCTGCAGGGTGAAGGATCCCAGTCAAAATTGTCGATTATGGGTAAAGGAGCAAATTTGAGCAAAAACTGTGCATACTTAAAATCTACTTTTTTCGAAGCACACCTAAGGGGTGGGGGTGAAAAATTGACGCGTTTAAAAAAATTAAAATGATAAATAAGAGTAACAGCCCTTCGCAACATTGGTAGCCATTCTAGCTGAGGCCAAGGATTGCTCGTGAAAGTGTGTGTGTGTGGGTGCCATGGTAGATGTCTCCAGTCCCCTGTACTGGAACCCCCTCCTAGCAAATCCTCGAAACCTTATGCCTCTGTCTTTCATGCTCTGTCCCCTGCATTCCTCCCCAGTCAGCCACCGCTTCCTTCTGCAGGATTCCACACTTATGGGACATTCTACTGCAAGTCATGGTCAGTGTTGCCAGGGCTAGAAATATAAAAGATCAACTCAAGGATACAGCATTGTCCACCCCTACATATTTGGCGTTATACACTTTAGGTGAATTTTCATGCAATTCAATGGGGGCGGAATTTTGAAAATTTGTAGCTGCAGAAGACTGATTCAAGCAGAACATGTCTTGGATCACAGTAAGAAGCAAGGAACTACAATTCCCTGCTTTTTTCTAATTTGCAGCTTTTACATGAGATCTGGGGCCGTATTATACTAAAGGCGCATTTCCACTGTTTGCGCCCGGTGCACCCTTTGAAAGTTGCACCCGACGCAAACAATGAAAGTGCGCTGCTGTATTACCATGAATGTGCTGCCCCCAGGGTAGCCGGGAACTCGCGCTGCCCTGGCGCCAGAGCATTACTGTGAAAAATAGAGCGGCTGCTTTGAAGCTGCTCTGTGTTTTCACAGTGCAGGTGGCACCCGCCAGCACTTTCAAGGGGTATTAGAGATCCCCTTCAGGCGGGTGCAGTTGGTGACTACACACGCCTGCAAGGGGATATTTGGGGGAGTCCATAGATAACACACATCCAATGAAGAGGACAGGCCTGAGAAAGCAACCTTGTGCAAAATAAACATTGCTTTTACTAAAGCAGTTGTATTAAAATTAGAAGTCACATTTGTCTAAGTGATAAATGCTACCGGGGTCTGAACCTGCAGGTGTCTACTGCATGGTTGGTTAGTCTTCTTTTGGACTCTCGAATGAAGACGAACAGGAGTATCTTAGTTGGGATATCCACATTTCATGGCCTTTGCCTTAAGAAAAGAAAATCACCACCTGAAATATGAGAAAAAAATTCAGCCAATAACTGGTTAATATTCATGGTAACATCTATCTGGACAACCAACCAACGTAAACAGGAAAAACACGTACACAAATACCTGAATTACCTAATTAATATTGAAAGAACGGGTAAGTGAAACGAGTGTACACTGTACGTTTCCTATACCATGCCCCCAGGAACCCTCAATCCACATGTGATCAGTATACAAGACAATAAGATGACCACTACAAATACACGTGCCCAGCAAACTCGTTTATGAATTGCGAAATAAGAGGTAAATAGCAGCAATAAGTGAAAAGCAGTCTGGAAATAAGTGTTGCGGGGAAAAAAAATCACATACCACAGAGTAAGAAAGAAAACGCCAACACCAAATCAATCATAACACAAAAGTATTACTATTCAGGGAATTTAAAATGTTTTCTGCGAACACAGCAGTATTTTATTTTTAAAGGGGCCCTCCAGTGAATGATGTCACAACACAATATCTCAAAAATCCCTGCTAACAACAGATTTTTTTTATTGTAGAATGCCTATTGTTTGTGACTCTGGGAGCTTTAGGACAAGTCAAATAGAACCGTTTTTTCTCATCTACACTGCATGGCTCCTTAAGCTATTAAATAATTGAAAAAAATAGCAAACATTTGGAAATATGCAAAATCATGACGATAACCTACTGATGTCGTCACCATTCATTAAAAAAAAGTTTGCGAGAGTTGAGTAACATTTGTTGTTTGGTATGAAGGAGATGAATTGTGATGAACAGGAGCTGATGTTTTTCCTTATTTCCTTCAAAGGTGTGCAGCTTCCCTTTGCACAAGCAGCGGCCCATGCAGGTAGGAGCGGCGGGGCCGGGTTGGGGGGATTTCAACAGATGAACACGGGAAAAATTAAAGAACTAATGAATTTTCCCTTGTGGTAGTCTGTTGGAATCCTCCCCACCCAGCCCCACTGCCCCACCGCTCTTACCTGCACGGGCCGCTGCTGTTTTGCACACATTGGATGATAATAGCAAGGGATACTCATCTTAGTTCTTACCAGACTCATTGCCGTCCATCTTCAGTGCGCAGATCTTCATTTATGAAGGAGCTCAAGGTGTATTGAATTAGCTTCACAAACCCCGCTCTCTTTCTTCTCTTTGTGGAGGCATTTTTTCACTATTCCTGATAGATGTGGTACTCTTCATCAAGAGAAAGAGAGCTAGCACCATGACTTGTATAACACGTAGGAGAGGAACAGGCCAACACTTTTCGCAAAGAATCAATGCTCCATATCTTGATTTGAAACTTTGAAGCAGAAATTACAGAATCAATTATATGATTAGTCTATCATTTGGCATTTTTTTTCCTTTCGGAATATTTAGTAGGTATTACAGTAACCTAGAAATATTAGATATTCATTTAATATGAGAAGTCATGAGGATCAGCAAACAATTCGCCATAAGGGTATTCCTTGGTTGACTGATGAACTCTGTTAAAAATGGATCAATGATTTAGGTGCTCATGCATCATCCTTACTCAGCAAGCCACATTCCTAGATTTTGAGTGAAAATATTTACAGACTACATCATCCTGATGCATTGTGGCACATGAAAGGTGAGGACAGCCTCTTAGCCGTGGATCACATCTTAGTTTAGTGATCTAATTATTTTTAAATGCTGTCTACAAAGAATGGTCTTTGATGATTTTCCCTTCGGCTCAAATATTTCTCAACTGGAAAAACATCAAAACCATTAAAATATGTTAAACAATAGAATTTCCCTACAACCCTGACACAATAGGAATTTCATCAAGTCATCTCATGCATACTGTTCTTTATAAATTAGACTAACTGGATTAAAACATTTTCTGAAGAAGACACAACCCACAAAGGAGGAATGATGCAGATTAACTGTAGTATTTGACCACTACTAAACTCTAAAAAAAATACTCTGTTGCGAAAATCAGCAATAAACAATGTTTTAAGAGATTATTTATATTCAATCTTCACTTTAAATTCGTAGCTTAGAATACTGTAAATAGTCCACGAACACTATAGAAAATCTCACTTCCTTACATCCCCTTCTCTCAATTTATTATTAAGCATATCAACATGCATCCATTGCGAGGCATTTGTAAACTCAATTTTGGGTTTCCCCTTTTTAGTATAATGGGATGAGCAACACCACTGTCAGTGGCGGCTTATCAATTTTAAAGTGGCAGGCATACAGTTAAATATTTGCTTACCTATAAGCAGAATGTATCTTTGCAACATGATTTTTTTTTCTGCAGCATAATACTAAAGTTACTTAAAAGTTGTAATTCTTACGTTGATTTGTGAAATCTGACAAAATCTATGTACATAGACAGCATTCATTTCACTTCTTCTCCCACTCCTCTCCCTGTGGGCATCATGGATACTGCAACTTATCGACCGTATCACCCTGCCAGTAAGAACCCGTACCCCTATGCGTATGTACAGCCATTCTAGGTACCATGGCCTTTTTACCCATTGGAATCCCCAGCTTCCCTCCTGCGCGTATCTTGCACCCCCTCTCTCATGTATAGGCCATGAAACCCTCTCCCTCTACGCGATCCTGATGTGAAAGGTAACCCTCCTGCTTGACCCAGGCCTTCCCCATTTCCCTCTCGAAGAAGCATCCTTCGCCTCAGCTGACATAGCCCCCCCCCCCCCCCAGTTGTATCTGGCTACCCCTGTTCTCCCATGTACAGGTCATAAGACCTCTCTCTCTCTCTCTCACTGCGCGACTCTGGCCCTGCACGCACCCTGATCCCCCCTCCTTCTCCTCACATGAACAAGTCATAAACCCTCTTCTT
Source organism: Lissotriton vulgaris (assembly GCF_964263255.1). NCBI lineage: Eukaryota > Metazoa > Chordata > Amphibia > Caudata > Salamandridae > Lissotriton > Lissotriton vulgaris. The sequence continues at coordinate 1,123,667,858 of NC_141687.1, forward strand.
CCGCAAAGCCCTGTCCTTGCGAGTCACGGCCGCGCCTGACCAGCACCTCCTCCCCTTCCATGAATGTCCCTCTGTTGACGAGCCTTCCCTCCACGCTCGATTGTCCACGCAGACATGAATACCACTCCTTTGATGACCCCTACCCCCGAGTCCGGCTGACCACACATGTCCGAGGCCATCGCCTAAGCCAGGAGATACCATTTACTGCCCTTATTGTATGCCTAGCCACCCCACCCCCTGGGCCATGATCAGGCGCACACATCCTACGACACACTCAGCTGCATGATTGCCCTCCCCTCTTATCAGCAGGTCAAGGGTCCCCATTGTGAATGTATGTGGAATAGGATCATCACGAGGATTATAGGAATGTTTTCCTTTTGCGACACACTGACCTGATTGTATCATCAAATGTTCAGCAAATGTATAAAAACCAGAGTCTCACGCTCACTTGTTAGAGCACCTCCCGAAAGACACTGTGTTTCGTGTCCGAAATGACATGCTCTCCTCATGAGAAATAAACTCTGTTCTTGATTCCTGCTCCCAGCGCCCGTCTCTTTATTTTGATAATTATTCAGAATGGGAACTGAGAGGCGGTTTGCGCCAGCAGCCTGGGCATCGTTAGAATTATGGGCTCACTTTCCACAATTGGCGTCCCAACGCGGGGTCCATCAGTGACATAGGGTTCGGTAAGAGAGATCCAGACGAAAAAGTGAACGTCTAAAATGATCGGGGTATGCCTGCCTTGAGAGGGCCCTAGCCCGGCTGCCGATCGACAGAACTTCACCAATTCTGAACGGACCTCTCTTGAGTGACCTATTGTCCTGACTGGAAACCCACAGGAATGCCACATGGAGTAAGAGAACGATCGGGCGCTGGAGGAAGGAGTCGAAGAACTGTCCGTATGGTCCGGTCCGGGTAAGATTAAGTAGGGTGTTTTTACGCCTGATTGGTAGGGTGTTTTTACGCCTGATTGGTAGGGTGGCTCTGTCCACCTGATTGATTGATTGTTTGTATTGAAAACCGGTATTTGTATACTGGCATTGTTGGTATTGGTTCATTTAGCTTTGAGGGCTACTTGACATATTGGTTCTCTTCTGAGAACGAGACATTCTCTGTTTTCAAACAGCGGCGAAAAGGAACGTCGCACCTCTTTGCAGATAGAGAAGGGTAGGTAATACAGACTTTTGTCCCCGGTATTGATCCGTCATGCCTACTTTTCTCCCCACTGTTTGAAGTCGATTGATAACCGATGTTATTCTTTAAGAATTGTTGAAGTCGGTTGATAGTCGATGGTTGCTCTTTGAGATCTTCCCTGTCTACAAACTGAGACGAGTAGAAATATTCTGTCTTCCTTTCTGGATAGCGAAGGGCAGGTAATTTAGACATTTGTCCCCGTTGTAATCCGTCATGCCTGTTTTTCTCCCCACTGATTGATTGAAAACCTGGACATTGTTGTTCCAGGCATTGTTTCGTTTGAGGTATTTTCTGCCTGCAAACAACGTGGAATAGGGACATTCTATCTAGTCTTTGCAAGTAGAAAAGGGTAGGTTATGCCCCTTTGTGAATTCGTCAGTCCTACCCACTCCCCACTGGTTGGTTATTGTGGGGTAGCTCGCATGGTCCGCCCAGGAGACTACTCTTATGGAGGACATATGCTCTCTACTCATGGGCCATTTAGTAGAAATAGACCGACTGGTCCGTCCAGGAGGCTACCCTAGTAAGTGGAAGTACATCGCTCGGTCCGTCCAGGATGATACCCTAATGAAGGAATATATGTTCCCCTTTTGATCGATAATCTCGTTCCACCCCGGACCATTTATTGGAGGGGACTCGTCTGGTCCGTCCAGATGTACCCCCCTAGTGAAAAGGACACATAAAAATATGAAGTGATCACCGTTCCCTACTAACAAAAAGCTTTAGCTCGAAACACGCTAAGGAAGAGAAAGAAAAATAAAAAGAAATCAGGCTAAGTCAGTAACCCCCTGATGAGCTTTTGACTTCACCAAAAATAAGAAACATTAGAAGTAGTTCGTAATAAGAAATGTAAAAAGGCGAAAAGATTCGATATCAGAACATAGCCACGAGGTAGCTAGGCTTCACTGCCTGTTCCTGTTCCCAACATATCTGCCTCATTGCCCGCCCCGCCCAAATAACGGTCACATGAAATAGAAACAACTCAATAGGTACCTACCCCCATTCCGGAAGCTCCCGAAGTGCAACAGGTCCGCGGTTACGCCCATCCGGAAGGCGAGGCCTGGAGGCACGAGGGACTCGCCTGCCCATGGTCAGAAGGAGACGATGTTGGGCAGGCGGTCCAAAAAGGATGACAAGGACCTCTCCGTCTTCTCCCTTCTGCCGCCCTGCAGGCCGCGGGGGGAGAGGGGGCTGTCTTGCCTCGGCCACCGACCACCCCTCTCTCTCACCCGATCCGGCTTTTGCCAAAGGCCGACGCCAAGGCGACAACGGCGGCGAATCAAGTAGTCCCGCCACATTTCAAATTCGCCGCATGCCATCGCCTGCTGGTCCAGAGCCGAAGCCAAGGCAAGAACGGCGGCAAATCAGATAGTCCCGCCACATGCCAAATTCACCGCCTGCCTTCATAGGTATAGGCAGTCCTGCCACATTCCACGCTCCCTGGAGAGTTGAAGGTAGTCCCGCCACATGTCGCCGAGGGAAGGGGGGGGGGGCTGTCTTGCCCCAGCCGCCGACCACCCCCCCCCCCACCATCAATGGCTGGCACGGCCGATGTCGAAAACGATGGAGCCGGGGAACGGCGCGGGGTCGCTGGAAGGGGGAGGTGGCGCGAACGGCCCTCCCCCACCTCCCTCCAGGTGGAGGCTTCCAGCGACACCCCAACGCTCTTCGCTTAAGGGTCAACATCAAAAAGAGGTCCTCTGCCCAGGACGGGCACACGCTCCATATCGCCTCTCCTCGACCTTGAAGATTCTATAAGAGCCGGGGGACCCCCGACCCTCTGCATGGGTGCCCCCGTCCCCTTCGCCGGGAACCACGACAGCGGTGCTGCTCCTGCCGGCACCAGACTTGGATCGGAAATGGCTAAGATGCCGCCACGGCACAGGCTTGTTCAGTTCCGGAGGAACACCAGAAAGACCCGGTAGGAAAATTGTTGCCGCCCTTCCCACTCTTTGACTCATGGTCCATATTGTTAGACTGTTAACCACACTGCACGAGACTTTCTGAACTGCCAATGGAAAGTTCTGGGCCAACCTTGCGAGACTAGAGACACTCTGACTGTGCTAGAACTCGCCTGACCCCACCCAAAATGGCGCCGACGCAAAATGTGACGTTTTTAATGAACTTTATTGCACCATGACCACGCAGCTTTTTTTTTTCCGCGAGATATATATATAATGTTTTGGATAAATGAAAGTAGATATGAAGGATATTGAGCATGTGCTTGGACAATGAATTGACTTAGGGTGGGTACTGATTATGAGTTGGAAAATGAATTGGTATAATTTAGATAAAGAATGAGTATCGGATAATGAATCTATGAATTGATTAAAACTGAATTCTTGACATGCATCATGCCTGCTCTGAAGGAAAATTTTAATACGATTTTACTGCACTGCTGCACTTTATGCAAATGAACAGCCACCGATATCGTTTATTAAAGTATTTTGAAAAAGAAAGCATGGTTGTAGCAGTCGCATTAATGAGTTTTGAATGTCCTCCGGCTATGAGCGAAGAATAAGTATGAGGAAGGATGTAGACAAAAAGGGATCAGATATTTGACAGCTACAATTATGTATCGCAGACAGCCAGGAAAGGTGTTTTAGGCACCCTTAAAACGACTCCGCAGAAAATGCCACCTGACCGTCACCCTTGTACCCGACAAAGAGGGTTACGACCGAGTAACTCATGTAGATAGGCAGTTCGTCAATGATTATCTATCTGACATTACTGGTCAAATCTGGGCTTAAACGCCGAGATGGTAAAGAAAGGCGGTACGTGAAGATGGGTCGAGTATGTGGTAAGTAAAAACATTTTCGGGCTACTACATGCTGATGTACTTTGAATGTTGCCCCCACCCCTTCTTTTCCCTCCCTTCTGCAGGTCACGTCGGAACGTCGGCTGAAGTGTGGAAGAGCGACGGTCAGACCACCGACGAAAAAGGAAAAGAGGGAATATGTGTGAAGTCGTTATAACGATAGGTTCTTAAAAGAAAAGACGTAGACTTAACATGACTGTTCTTCCTTAGGACATAGCGACTGAGAGGATGGACTGACATAGAAACTGGACAGGTACTGAATGACGAACAAAATTTTGACTAGAAAGGACGTGTTAAATAATGTAACCGGACGTTTGAATAGGTAGGGAAAGGACAAAGAAAATCGTACGTATAAGGGTTGCCACGGCACCACCCGTCTAGGAAGTTAGAAATGTTGCTGATGTTCAAAATGCACAACCCCCTTTCTCACACTCTTGTAGATATAGCCAAGCTGTCCGACTGATCTCCCGATCAATACTTGCCGTTGCCTCAGCCTGGAGAACTTTCCGCCAAAAGAAGGAACTGAAAAACGGTTTAAGATCCGACCACGGGTAACTAGCACAACCAGGTTGATTTCTGATCAACCAACCGAGGTGTGAGTATTGGTAATTGGGGACGCTCGCAGGTAGAACAAGCGAGAAGGGAAAGGGGGGAAAGGCAGAAAGAGCTAAGCACGTAGATAAATAGGATAGTAAAGATATGTAGGATATATATATAAAAAGCAGATGTTGTAGACTAACAATTGTTTCCCGTCTTGTTGTGAATGTCTTGTCTATGTGTAATACATGTGCCGTCTTCCCTGTCTGAGTTTGTGTGTGTGTAACGTACGAATATATGTCTCCCCTCTGTCTATATCTGCATGTTACCTGACCTTTGCTGTTCCGTGTTGTGAACGCACTAAATGACCTATTTTCGTACACGTCTCTCTCTCCACCCTTCTTTCTCTCTCTCTCCTTACATGTCATACGTGTACCGAATGGCTCGTTTAGACTGCGGACGACTCTCACTCTCTTTGAGAGCCTCCCTATTTTCTGTCCATCTTTTTGGTAAAATTGTGCCCCACCGGCACCACTCCGATTTGATACGTATTTGAACACGAAGGTGTTCAGCGAAATTGACCAAAACTAAAATGACTGTATCTTGCCATGTTACTGCCTCTCCTTTCTGCAAAATGAATGAACTTGAATTGGCTAAGAAGGAAAGGACAGGTAAGACGACTAAAGTCCCCCAAATCAGGCCATTTCTAGGGGAACTGTATGTCAATGGCATCCTATGTCTGTTCTTCAGAGACGAACGCCAACGTCTAGATTGACACCCAATACCCAGATTGCCCCACCCCTTTGCACCCAAGCGCAAGCGCCTGAAGCATCCCCGCCCCATTTTTGATAGAACCGCTTCCGTTGTCCCCGGTATAAACATAATGACCATGGGTAGCTGCTGACCCTTGAGGATATCTTGTTTTGCCCGACACTCGACGATAGCACCCCCGCCCTGTCTGAAAATGTTAGCCGGTTCTGAAGGGAAATGCTGCGCTAATGTTGAAAATGATGTAATGCACAGTTGATGGAAATATTATCTTGTCCTTACTTGAATCATAAATGGGCCAATGAATATACCTGCCATAAACTCAGTAGGAATGCTGACACATGCACTGCTTGGTAATAGACCTCTGACTGTGACCAATGACCATAAGGACTCAAATGCGAAAAATTGAGGGAGGAATTCACATGCGTAGATATCTTCTTCTGCCATTTCTCTAAAACACTGTCTTGTACTCATTCAAAGATGCACGATCACCGAAGGAGATGGGTCGGATGTGACGTACAGCCTGGCTACAGATCCTGGGACACGTGTGACCTCGACCAAAGGTGGAGCTGCAGAGCAACAAGATACGGACGAGACAGCACTTTCAACGTGGAAAATGAAAAATGACGGGCCGACCTGAAGCCCTCCGTCTGCTAACCCACGTGTGCCTGGAGTCTCCGTCCTCCTTCTCTGGGCCTGATTGATGGGCCTGCCTGCTTGTTATCCTTTGCTCCCTTGGTCCCTTTTGTGTGTCCCAGGAACTCTGACCCAACTCCGCTCACTCTTTCTCCCATTGACTGTTTGAACGACATCCACCCACCTTCCCACGTGACTTTTTGCCAAAGGAAAGAGCTGCAATTATGTGGGAAGAGGGTGTTGCAACAGAACTATAGGTGCCGAGCATAAGGCGCCGCCAAACGGACTGTTTAGGGAACAGGACTGTGGTCTAACAGCAGAGGACTGACCGCACCCTGCAACGCGTGAGGATGGAACCGAGCTGGACCCGTAGCTCCATCGCCGGTGCTCAACAGCGCCACCGAAAGTACCCGGATTAGAGCCTACCAGTGATGGCTCGCTGATAAAAAGACACTGTGACGAAGAAATACTGTGCATTGAACTGAATTCCGCTCTCAACTGCCTGGTCAAAACTGTTCATTGGTCACATTTTTTTAGTTAGAAAGATTTGTGCCATGTAATGCGTTTAATTGTCAGGAACACACCGAAAATGTAATTCCCTATGTACCGCAATCCGCCCATCACCTTCACTGCCTATGATTATACGCCACATGTTAGTATTACCAAAATGCTAATTCATCAACGATGCCTGCCCACCTGTAAAGTCGTCAGTTGCAAAAATGATTGCTGCTATGTAAAAAGGGGCGACTGTGAAATCTGACAAAATCTATGTACATAGACAGCATTCATTTCACTTCTTCTCCCACTCCTCTCCCTGTGGGCATCATGGATACTGCAACTTATCGACCGTATCACCCTGCCAGTAAGAACCCGTACCCCTATGCGTATGTACAGCCATTCTAGGTACCATGGCCTTTTTACCCATTGGAATCCCCAGCTTCCCTCCTGCGCGTATCTTGCACCCCCTCTCTCATGTATAGGCCATGAAACCCTCTCCCTCTACGCGATCCTGATGTGAAAGGTAACCCTCCTGCTTGACCCAGGCCTTCCCCATTTCCCTCTCGAAGAAGCATCCTTCGCCTCAGCTGACATAGCCCCCCCCCCCCCCAGTTGTATCTGGCTACCCCTGTTCTCCCATGTACAGGTCATAAGACCTCTCTCTCTCTCTCTCACTGCGCGACTCTGGCCCTGCACGCACCCTGATCCCCCCTCCTTCTCCTCACATGAACAAGTCATAAACCCTCTTCTTCCGCAAAGCCCTGTCCTTGCGAGTCACGGCCGCGCCTGACCAGCACCTCCTCCCCTTCCATGAATGTCCCTCTGTTGACGAGCCTTCCCTCCACGCTCGATTGTCCACGCAGACATGAATACCACTCCTTTGATGACCCCTACCCCCGAGTCCGGCTGACCACACATGTCCGAGGCCATCGCCTAAGCCAGGAGATACCATTTACTGCCCTTATTGTATGCCTAGCCACCCCACCCCCTGGGCCATGATCAGGCGCACACATCCTACGACACACTCAGCTGCATGATTGCCCTCCCCTCTTATCAGCAGGTCAAGGGTCCCCATTGTGAATGTATGTGGAATAGGATCATCACGAGGATTATAGGAATGTTTTCCTTTTGCGACACACTGACCTGATTGTATCATCAAATGTTCAGCAAATGTATAAAAACCAGAGTCTCACGCTCACTTGTTAGAGCACCTCCCGAAAGACACTGTGTTTCGTGTCCGAAATGACATGCTCTCCTCATGAGAAATAAACTCTGTTCTTGATTCCTGCTCCCAGCGCCCGTCTCTTTATTTTGATAATTATTCAGAATGGGAACTGAGAGGCGGTTTGCGCCAGCAGCCTGGGCATCGTTAGAATTATGGGCTCACTTTCCACAGATTGACGTTCAGATGCAGTTATGCTCCCGAGAGCAAATCCCCATCCCCCGCCTGGATGTTACGATGTGTTTGCTGAACCCATGGGAACATAAGGCTCAACCACCCCAGCCAATTCAAGCACTGCTCTCATTTGTCTTCTAATACTACACAATATCAGAGCAGTGCTAGGATTGGCTGGGGCATGCAAATACAACGCTCCATATAACAGTGACTGTGCCGTGTTTCTGATCACTCAGCTTGATGGTAGCCTTGAATGTGAAAACCTGCACTGCACGTGTCAGGCTGGCCACAGCAAAAACACCAGTGAATTTGATATGCCAATTAAGTGAATCACAGCTACAGCTAGTCATCCTTCCCACCCACTCCATGCCAGGAGAGAGAGTTCCGTAGGGCGTACCCTAATGAAGGAAAGTGAATTGAGGTACGGAGAAAGTAATTATATCGGTAAAAATAATGAACCTGGGGTGTAGTGGCTCGAAGTAGGAGGTCAAAGCCCCTTTGCTCCTATTGATGAGCTGCCCATGATCACTGTAGCAGTATAGTCTGTAGCAGACAAGCCTCATCTTCATACACTGCTGGGAGAATGTTGTGAATGCCTCTATGTATCTACAATGTGCTAGAATTCATTCTTTTTTTTATGTATTTGGGCAAAGGTGTATTTGACATTTTTTAGCCATTGATTGAGCTACTTGTTTAGACATGTTATCTACCTGTCTCCTATTTATGTTCTTTCTGATTCTGAGTTATTAATAATGCTTATCAAAAGTCATTTAATTTTGGTTATTAAAAAAGTCGGATCCTCATTATCAGGGGCCTGAAAATAATATAAGCACCTGGCATCACTAGTTCCTCTTGATATTAGCACACAACCACTGTATCACTACACGTTATAACATCTAGTATGGGGAGTAACATGCAAAAGTCGATGGTTTTCACACACCACTGTTACACAGGTATGAGTTCCATAGCACTGTCTCCACATCTATCGGGAACCCGAATATTTTTGAACGCTAGAATAGGGATTATTTGGGCAAATTTTGATTGCACTTATGCAGATTTAAGCCTTATGCCAGGTTTAAAAAACGTTGCCCCTAAATTCCTCATTGTCTCTAGCAAAGCTAAAGTTTTATTGCGCTTAATTTTGCATGATGGTTTCATTGTTTAATGCTTGGGAAAATGAACACAATTCGCGAGCTGCACTCTCCGTGGTGCTGTGTATGACGTGGCAGGCCAATGTGCCTCAATTTCCATTCTTAGAAGGGCAAGAATACTGCAGCACTGTATGTGAGATTCTATGCAGAAAGGGACACAAGCCATCTGCTGGGGAAGAGCGGCTCAGATACTGAGGGACTTCCAGGAACCGGGCTAGCCATCAAGGCTGGACTGGGAACCCAAAGCAGCACTGGCATTTTTTTCAGCTCAACTCCCGGGAGGTGGAGGGGGAGGAGGGAGAAGGGGGGTGATGTGCAAGTGTGGAGCCCTGTTGCTTTTGCTACTGTGGGCTGATAATACAGCAGCCCTGCGAAACCGGGGCCTTGTGACAAAACCGGCCCCCACTGCTGTGAAAAAAGGGCCCCTACCCTTCCAGCCTCTTGGGGAAACTCCTGATGCCCGCTATGGCCAGTCCTGCCCTGCAAACCACTGACGGCTTCAACCCAGGTTGAGACAAATGCCTGACTCTCACTTAGCTCATGGTTTTCCTGGACTCTTGAGCCTTTCCACCAGGAACTTCCTCCCTCTAACTGTGCAGTATATGTAGTACTGCTGGCCAAGGTGCTGTGAACATGTTGTACCCCTAAGCCTATTGATGGATCCGCTCATCAGCCACCACCGCAACCTCCAACAGATAATCAACAATTTAAAAAGTCCAATCAGCAACCAATCTGAACCACGATTGTGATTGTGTTAAGTCGGTCGCTGCTTTTCAAACTTGTCTCTGTGAAGACCTTTATCTGGGCATGAGATACCTTTATTCTGATAATAATTAAAATTGTTGTTGCTAAGGTGATGAAACTTCTCCTGATTTTGGTTGCTTTGTTAAGTAGGGGAAGCCAGTTATATCAAAATAAAATAAAAGAATACTCGGCCTTCCCTTAACTGTGTACTTTTTTTCTAGAAGGACTTTGTGCACCAGCTGATTCAATATTAGTGATGGGAAGAACTCGTGGATTTTCATTCCACGGAATTCGGCAGAGTTCCGTAAAAACTCTTTGAGATTCTGCAGATTTTCTCCAACAGGTGGAAAAATATGTATGTCAAGCTACTCACACTGCAATTTAGAGACTTTAGCATGAGCAGCACTGATAAGTCAGCACGAACAGCAACATGCGGTGCGCAAGAGCACGTGGCCATTCAAGTTGATTTTGTTGCCACTTGAGTAGAAAATCTACTCGAGTGCCAGCAAATCTAATCCAGAAGCAGTCCTCCAACAGCGACCGCTTGCAACCACCCTTGTTAGTAAGTGGCTCAAGGGGACGCCAAATCTCCACTGGGCTTGCATTTCTGGAGCCTTGTAGGAAAGAATTCCACCATGCGTTGGTTGTCAGAATTTGGCTGGAACTCCACTTTACAAGAGTAACACAGAGTCGCCATATTATGACAATTTTGTGGATGGAAAGAACCACTGCACCCACCCCTTTTCAAAATTCAATAGGTGTATTAATTTACCACAGTGTTTTAAATTAGCTCCTAAAGAAATACAAAGGGCTTTCATTTGGTGTTGAACAGGAGAGAAGGTGAATTCAATTATGTGGCCAAATTGCACAATGGTGTGAATCCCAGCTTGTCCTCTTGACAAAAATGTGCAATTCTATGCAAATTTCCTTGCTTTACTGTCCCTCGTTTTAAATCAGAGTTAAATCTGAGATTGCTTGATGACCTCAGTTCAAGATGTATGCGATTAATATAATTTTCACTTGGGTAAGTTTTGATAGACAATAATGCTGCTCCACACACACCTACATTTGCCAGATATACAGTCACATGACTGACATCTGTGGGTTTAATTATGGCCATGTTATCAGGCATCGTAGGTGAGGAAAAGTCAATGCTTAAAAACTATTACCTTTAAATGGTGTCAATATAGTAGTGATATAACATATGTACTATAGTGATACACAAGCAAACACGAAGTAACCTATTTTCAATTTGAAAGAGTATTTATCATATTTCTATTCTATATTTGAGGCAGCACGCTTTCAAAGTTTACTTTGATTATATTGAATACAATTTGTGATCTTTGAGTGGGCGGTACCTCTACAACTTGTTACAACAAAATAAACATTTTGCCAGCCCTAAACCTTCCTTTTTAATACATATAAGTCACCTCTCCGGTAGTCCCTGAACAGCCCAGAGAGCGGTGTGCAGTGTATTTAAAAAGTAGGACATGTACTTTTTTCACATGATTAGGAATAGCTGACAGCAGGTCTTTGTGTATGACTTCCAGACAAAGGGAAGATAGGTATTGACAGTTTGGGACACTCTGAGTTAAAAAGAGTGAGGAGCTGTCACCTCCATACTTGCAATTCACAGAGGCACTGCCTGAGCATTCTCACAAAGGGATTGTCACTAATCTATTGTGACCCCAGACAAGCTAGGGCCAGGGCGGGTAGGAGGGGGATGCCTGAAACCGCGAGTGGGCATTAGGTAATATTGAATCTCAGACCCTAACTCTTCAGTGCCACCCCAGGCCTGGACCCCTGGAAGTGGACCTGAAGGTGCTCTGCCAGCCCATCTGTGTATCCAGCAGAACCAACCCATCCCCTCTGCTGTGTGGCGTAACCACAAGCAAAACTGACTTATCCCCTCTGATCCTTGGACTCTCTCAATGCAAGGGCTTCACATCTCAGCCAACAGCCCCATTGGGACCACCAATACCATGATGCATACCTAACATAATCCCCCATCATTGCAAGCCTTTCATCAACAGCATCCTCGACAATGATGCTGAACTTTGCATCACATGCCCTGCAGTTTCTTTGGAACCAGCTGGTGCGCAATACATCCTCGAGCAGGACTTTGCCTCGCAAGCCACTTAATCGACAGCCTCCTCAACAACGACACAGGACCTCACATTGCAGCCTCACACCTTCTCAGAACCGATGCTGCTTTATGCATCTCTAACCAGTATCTCACATCGCCTAGGCTGCTCGATGTTTCCAGGATGAGGGGCTCCAGAACTCTTTGCAACCAAAATTTAAGGTACTCTTGTTCAGAAGGACAAGTTGGGTCCCCGTAGCCGGCCATTGCTCAATTACAGTTGGCTTGACCTTGTGACTATTCCCGGTCTAGCAGGACCAGATATCCACAGTTGACAGTTTGTGCTTTTTGGTGCTATTTTCAACTAAATCTTTTAAAATGGTGTTGGATTTTTCTTGCCTTGCATTTTAAATGTATTACTGTTTGAAGTGCTGCATTACTACTTTACACATTGTCTCTAAGGTAAGCCTGATTGCTATTGTGCCAAGCTACCAGAGGTTTGAGCACAGGTTAATTTGGGGTTGCTTGTAGCTTCACTCTATTAAGGATTGTGGTTCCAGCTTGAGGAGGGTTTATACCCCATTAACCAGTAACCCAATTTCTTACAGTGAGGCGGTGAAGAGTGGGTTTAAACTCTTGACTACTGATATGAAAGTCAGCAATTTAGCCACCATACCACTTCTTCTTCTTTTTTTTACCACATGTGGGCACAAAATGGCACAGACACTTGAGCCATTTTCACATACCTCCTCATTGTGTCCATTGTGTGATGTACTACTGTATCAGAAAACATTGCAGTGCTTACATAGAACGAATATGGAATAATAATTTCCGTTGTAAAGATGATACACTAGACTGGAAAAAATCTTCTGGAGAGCCTCAACACCCTCCAGGCATCCGAAATTTACAAACAAAAATCTGTGTCAGCTTCCAAATGTTTACATTATACTTGTTTTAATCCACATATGTGCTACATAACTTTGACAATGTTGTACTCATCATTTTGGCGTACATTTTATAACCTCCGGTAATACCCTTAATTGTAGAATGTACTGAAAGCATTTAAGTATTGTACATCAGTTCACATCAATCACCAAAGAGACACAATTGTTGACGTTCCCATGCGTGTAGTGGCATATAAAATGCATTCTATTGGGCAAGATCGTCCCAATAATTTGTGCAAAATTGTTTTATTTTATTCATGCAAGGTTCGTTTTAGGACTGTCATGGGAACCGGTTATGAGGGGTGTTATACTGCATACCAAAATACAGTTATATCTACACTTATATGCCAAATGGAAATCACTGTCAAAGTAAATCCAGCACTTAACCCTTTCCATGCTGATGACGAGCTCAGCTCGTCATGATGCACGGTTGAGCTGTGCTGATGACGAGCTCAGCTCGTCATGAAACAATGGGAAATGGGCATCATCCAGCACCGGAGGGGAAAACACCTAGCAGCGAAAATACTTCCAACACCTGCCATTGCATCTGCTACATGTATGGTTTCAACCAAGCCTGTGGCATACCAAGGGTGCATTGGGACGTAATACAAGCAAGGAAATTGAGCCCCCATCCCCTGAATTGTTGGAAAAAAGAACCACTAATCGAGGGGAAGTGGGCCCATCACAGCCCTGGACCTCGGTGCCACTGCACCTGCTGTACTATTTATCGCTACAACCCTGAATCAAGCTCTCCACAGCAGTCGGCTAAACGTTCCACATGAAGCATCTTAGTCTATCCTCATCTGTTTCTACTATTCAGAGAACCGCCCCCTCTGCTGCCAATCAAAGAAACTTCATACTCTCTCTAGTCTTAGGTCATCCCAACACTTATTTATATGCATCTTGTTGCTTTTGTACTATATCATCCCTCCATTTTTTGATTCAGTGTAGTCCTGCAGGGCCGCTTTGTGAAGAAGAAAGCAGGAACATCTTAAGAACTTTCAGGGTCCTCCACCAAACCTATTTTGGGGACATCTGCTTGGAACAGCTTTGAATTTATGATCCAGTTTCAGCTGCTTCTTGCTGCCGTTGTCCAGGTCACTGGCAGTGTACAGGCACGCTCGTCCAAATTCTAAATGTGTTTACATCTACTATTCAGGGATGATGATGTGTGTTTTCAAATGTTTTAACACAGCAGCAGCTCACTGCTATTACTGCTAACACTCTCTTTGACACCCTCCCATTTGGCATATGAGAGGTCCTGTTTTGATCGAAAAGAAACATTTTTTAATGGATGTTGCATGAAAAATAAACACAACGGGCCATATGTACAATGAAGTGGCAGAGCATGGCGTTAGCCTTCCTGGCTTAAGGCCTCTCCCTGCCACTTCTGAATCGCAAGACTGCACTATATTTACAAGAATGTGGTGCAGCCTTCTGTTTCTACCTGCAATGGCGCTAAGTTTAGCAACTTAGCGCCAATGCAAGCACCCTTGCACCAGAGTGCAAGTGTGTCTGCATGCAGGGGAGGACTGTTTATGTGTAGGAAGGTTACCCTTCCTGCACATAAACAAACCATGGCAATTTACTTTTTCTATATGTGCTTGACACATGGAAAAAGCAAAAGCGAGTATAAATAATGCATTTCTCCTCGTTTTGCCAATTTACGACCAGGATTTATCTGGTCTTCAATTTGGCGCTGCCTCCTATGTACGCCACCCTTGTACTTAGGGGGCAGTTTCAAAATGAATGGGTGTTGCAGTGGAATGCCCACCGAAAAACCCACTGCCCACCCGCTAACATAGCGTGAAAGGGGGCCTTATTTACAAGGCAGCGTTAAGCCACATTAAGAGGCCCCTATCGCCATCACAACGTTGGAAATAGTGATGTTGTGGTGGCGATTGGTGCTTGTACATATGCCCCAACATTTCTCTGAAAAATGTCTGTAACAAACTCACTCATAATCCACATTAAAAATAGATTAAAGAAAAACGGTATTTGAAACAATCTGTTTAAGAATTATTAGTGGCCCTGGGCCAGAGACCACTTTGCCCATGCCTTAAAATGTCTCTGGCAGAATGCTGTATACATCAAGTTGTATTAATCTTGGTAGCTGATAGGGCATAATAAACATGAAACCATTTATTACATTCCTATAATTCCCTAGAGCAACTCTTCCATATGATGACTCCCTGCAAACGAAAAGCCTGAATCCCATCTAAATGAGGTTGGGATCTAAAATGTCATTGTGGATCACAATAATATTGTTGCAAATGTGATGGTATTAGAATATACATATGAGATGCCGGAAAGAAACGGTCACAAACCTGGTCTGGTTACGTGAAAAATACGTCACTCGACAAAGGACATACAGGAAAAAAATGCATGGTTCGTTATACACCCACAACAGAACACAACAAGGTTCTTCGGACATGACGCAGAATCTGTGATTTTTGAAAACCATTGAGCTTACATTGTCCACAGCAAGTTCATTGTGTAACAAAGGACCTGATTTCCTCTCGAGTCTCGACAATGCGGGTGCACGTTGCCTTTTATTCCTTTTGCGGGGAACAAGAATGGCTGTTGTTGTTTTGCTCCAGAGGCGAGAAGCTGTCTCTAAAATTCAGATGACATGCTTTCTGCATAATCTCCTTTTGAAATTTGAAAAGTTGGAAGGAGTCAAGTTAATAAATGAAGCAGTCGCGGATCTCATTTAGAGTTTGACATTGGCGCTCGCAGCTCAGCGATGCTGCCTACCTCGGTCTGTGAAAAGCAGTTATTAACGTGGCATCTGATGATATTACTGCAATTTACCAGGGACGCAGTATATTGCAAATTGGCTTCCTTCGCGGAAGGGGAAATAGAGGCCGCGAAGCCTCGCTTCCTGTCAGCGTCTGTGAAAGGAGCTCATTTTTAACCTGTCACCCGGTCCAAAGGCTGCAAATCAAATCTAAAGGGTAGATGGAAAAGGGCTTTCTGCCACCGACAGAGGGCGTGAGGTGTTATAAACAGCGGGGGGAGCATAGCTAGAGGTGGGAGGTAAACCAAAAATCAAATGGAAAAGAAAGCCTGCGTATTATCTCTGCTAATGGGATTTTGTTCTACACATAAGATGGGGGCAATATCCTCTTAGGAGAAGACAAGGCCTGGGAAACACAGGGAGTGTCACGGGCAAAATAAAAACCCACTCAAACCATTCCAGAGGTGGTTGGGCCCTGAGGACCATAGGGGAAACAA
The DNA here is from genome assembly GCF_964263255.1 of Lissotriton vulgaris. Lineage (NCBI taxonomy): Eukaryota > Metazoa > Chordata > Amphibia > Caudata > Salamandridae > Lissotriton > Lissotriton vulgaris. The sequence continues at coordinate 1,123,683,864 of NC_141687.1, forward strand.
AGCAGTTGACAAGTTGTGTCATAGATAGATGCACTTCCTTGGATGAGGATGTTGGTTTATTCCAGTAACAATATTGTGGTTTGTTGAAAAGAAGTTGGATTGGTGCCTAGTAACAAGTGACCAGATCTGTATTTCATAAAACATTTAGGGCTTTATTCACAAAGGTAAATTTACATCAGTAGATCTTCTAATATGCAGATCTATTCCTACCCTATGTGTAAATGTCCGCTTCTTGCTAGTCACCATTTCCAAGTGGATATTTACATCTCTGTGTAAATGTACGTGCCTCCAACCCTAGAAAGAGGGCATGCATCCTACACAATTCAATTTAAGACCATAAAGTTACTTAAAGTAACTTGATGATGGTATTTTAGATTCCACTTCTTTTGGCTGAAATGTACACAACCAAGGTGGAGATCTTCAAATGGAAGGGAATAGCCAAATAGTATACATAACTCCCATATCAAACCCACCTGGCATCTATTCATGTAAAACCACATAAATGCCGCCTAAACCCAGGCTCAGTCCTTCCCCTGTTAGCCTATGTGAGCCAGCAACCAACAGTAAATACATCCACACACCAAAATACACAACATTGAAGAGGAAGAGAAAATTCACTGAGGCGGAGATCGCCCTTGTAGATAAATACATGGTTAACCACTACAAACAACAACACGATCTTCCTCCTTACAGCCTTAGTGGAGCAGAGTAGCCAGCCTTGTGGCAGGAAGTCATGGATTCTGTTAATGCATGGGTGAGAGAGGCCCACATTGCAGGGTACAATAAAAGAAAATGGCAGGATGGGAGGTGGGGGTGAAGGCGATGTTCTCCAGGATTTAGGTGCAAAGGGTATTCCTGGAGATGGACCGGCACATAGTCTCTGCCTTCTATCAGGATTAAGAAGGGTAAAGCTCTAGCTCAAAGCAAGAACACCTGGAAATTGTGGGAAGCACAAAGATGGTGCCTCCAGGGTAGGTTAGTGGTCTAGCATTTGAAGACAGCAGAAGGTTCTGGAAGTATAACCTAACCTTTAGTTTGGGTTATCACTGGTTCAATGGCATAAGAAGGTATATAGGGCAGTAAAATCTTGCATGGCAATTATGCCTCTTGCTAAGGTGTTTTTGCTATCTCTCCAGTTTGCCACACAGTCTTCCCTTTCCTTCTCTTCTAAATATGTCTCCTAGGTTAGGCAGGTTATGGCAGAGCCATCTGTTTGTTTCCTCACTCTACAGGTTCTGGCTTCCACATCTTTGACTTTGACTTGGTTGATGGCAATGTCTTCTGGTCTTTCTCAAGGTACACCACCGTACCACTGATGGAAGTCTAATTTCTGATTGCTGTGTTATTACTCTGGATGTAGGTAGGCCTAGGTGAAAAATTAATTATGCTGGAGTAATCATAATAATTTGTGATACGAAATTTCCAAAAATTAGGTGATTAAGCTAATTTGTATAATTTAGGGTAAAAATGCCTACCCAAGAGCACTGAAACATAGCGCAAGCAGCTGCTGACTGCTGCTGTTTCTGTTTTTTTGCATTTAGCGTTACTTTCTTAGAGCAAAATGCATACTCCAGTTCATTTTGGATGAAAGAGTGCTCTTTGTACTAAGAAAATATTGCGAAATCAAGGTTACCGTCTTTGGTTAACTCTGCGTAATCTTGTGGAATGTTGCTGTAATTTTACGCATTTACGCTACTACTAATTGCGAGTTACACCCATCCCTAGATTTAAATTGTGGTAATACCAGCGTGCACTGTTAAAATAAATATAATTCTGTGAAAGAGATGTCACTGAATACTTTGTGAATTCTTACCTTACAAACAACCAGTACTGAGAGAGGAAAATCTTAGCGTATTTTTATTGGAAGGAGCACCACTGCAGCTGTGTTTCTTCCTCTCCCGCTCTCCTCCACCTTCCTCCCCTAACCATCCCCAGTGTTTGTTCATATATCAGCAACATTTACAAAAGAAAGGAGGTGGACTCATATTCACGTCTGATTCAGTCTCAGCTGGTTTTTAAGACCCCAACCTCATGCAGAGTCTATCCTCTCCACAATTCACCCTGCCCTGCTATATAACCTGCCTGTTTCAGACAACCCTAACATAACTTAAGGGAAGAACTAAACTCCCTCTTTGTCCATACAAGTTATCCAACAGCCACTAACACAACTCGCACCTTAAAGTATAATACTATTTATATTAATGTGCATGTAATCTTGCTTGCAGTTAATGTGGCTGATGTACCTGGCGCAGGAGTACTTCTTATTGTAGCAGGGAGACAAAAGGGTCTGCAAATGCTACCTTACAACACACATAGGTATGTCACTCTGTTATCAATGTCACTAACACAATCTAGGAGATTTCTATATTTTAGTTTGATGAATCATCATTTTTAGGTCGAGCAGACCTACCCTCAATGCGTGAGCATTGAAGGTGTCTGCTTCAGACCTATTGTGGCCCGTATTTAGGAATGTGGACAGCTACCAGACGCGCGCTTTGACGAGGTCAGATTTCACCTCGGGAGCGAGCGTCTGGTAGCTGCGCATGCGCGGTGCAAAGCCCTTGCTCACACACAGACACAGGCAGCCCCCACCCCTCTGCATGCACGCATGCACGCACACATACACACACACAGGCGCGCGCATGCACACGCAGGCATACGGCACCCATACAGGCACACATACAGGCACACTATCCCCTACCTCGAATTCTCTCTCAATCACACACAGTCACGCATGCGCACACACGTTCCCTCGTGCACACACGCACACACGCGCGCACACACTCCCCCCCACCACCCCCAGGCATACACACAGGCACGCACGCACTTCACATCAGCCCTGGGCCCCACTCACCAACTGCGCTCTTCCGGCGGGGCTCCTCACGGCGCATCTCCTCATCTAAATCGGGGCTCCCTCAGGTCAGAGGAGCCCCGCAACAGGCGCCACACTCCTCCTTCTCCCCGGCCCCCTCCTGGGGACCCGGGCTACACCGGACGGCAGGGCGCTCCATGCGCCGGCAGCTCGCGGAACTCGGGAGGCGGGACTTCCGGTCGGCCGCGAGCGTATTTGCCGGCCGGCCAAGAGCTTCCGGGTCGCCGCGGGCAGCGCGGCGGCACTCTCGTTCCTAGTAGTATTGGTAGTTGCCACTGTTGTTTCTGTATGTAATTGGGTGGATGTCAGACCTCTATCTGCTGACGGAAATGCCCCCCCCCCCAATATAATCAACCCAATAAATAATAAATAAATGCACATGGGTAGATTTTCGCACGCCGCAGAAGGTGTTTTGTATCTTTTTATACCCATAACTAGGCTTTCCCTGGTTGGACTTCTTTCTAGATAGTATAGTGCGTAAGAAGTTTGTTTTACGTCTAATTCCTTGACATTTTCTGTCCCACTAAATAGTCTATTTTTAAATGTAATTATTTCAATATGTTCACGTGCTTTTGATCGCAAAAGGGTAGTGTGCCTCGCTTTCGGAATTCGAGTAGAGAAGATTAATGCGTACTTGATCTCGTAACAGCATAGGAAAATACTGATATCTTGCCTGGGTATGACATGGCCGCCACACTGCGCAAGCTCGTTAGCGGGAGTTTACGGACCATGAATCGTGAGAGTGGCACGTGCGTCATGACACGACGAGCAGTGCGCGAGCGTTTTAGATTAAGGGCCGGAAATTCTGTGAGTGCGGCATTTCCTCAGGCGATGCTTTTCTTCTTAAAAAATAGATTTATTCGAGCTTATGCCTATTATCTCTGTTGTTCCTTCGTTCCTCACTTGTGTTACTGTTTGTTGCCGGCAAAATATCTGCCTTTTTAGCACTTTAAATGATGTTATATGAAATTGTAGTTCCTGGTACCCCCGTCCATACAAGCAACGCAATGTAGTTCAATAGTCTATTGAGCTTTTTTCTTTCATGTTATTTTTGTTAACTATAACATGTTTAAACAAGGGATTTTTTTAATATTAATCGTGTGAGGTATTTAAAGGAGGGGGTGTTTACAGGTTTTGGTACGGAGACTTAGCTTTGAGCGGTGCTGAGTATGAATACTGTCGTTCGAGCGTTGTACACTTTGGGTTTGAAATTATATGGAATATCTGGAACATTTTTGGGTTTAAATAAAGACATTTTGAAAAAAAATGGCAGACATTTGGGGTTTGAATGAGGGACGTTTTGGTGTTGAATGAGCGACACTGCATTATTAAAGTAGATGATGGGGTTTAAATGAAGGGCTTAAAGTTTGTAAATATAATTTATCTTTCAATGCTAGTACTTAAGCTACAGAAAATGTGTCATTAAAATTAATTTGCATTATGTTATGCTAGGTTCTGCTACTCTACTGAATGTAAACAATGTGTGTTTGTTCTAAACACACATTGAGAGCAAGCACACATTAGACTGCTTCCGAAGCTCAGAAATAGAGTGGAAAGTTCTAGATCTTCAATCAATCAATCAATAAATCAATCAACCAGGGGTTTTAAGCGTGCTACTCGCCCGTGAGAGTCTCAAGGCTCTAGGGGGTGGGGGTTCTGCAGCTCTGTTTAGTTGAAAAGCCAGGTCTTGAGGGCCTTCCTGAAGGTGTTCAGGGTGGGGGGCGAGTCTGATGCCTGCCGCCTGCCGCCTGCCGCCTGCCGCCTGCTGCCTGCCGCCTGCCGGGAGCTCTTTCCAGGTTATGGCCGCAATGTGGGAAGGATCTTTCACCTGCTCTGGCTCTGCGGATGCGAGAGGTTTTGGCCAGTTCGAGGTTAGAAGATCGGAGGTTCCTTTTGGGTATTTATTTATTTTTATTTTACAGGTTTTATATAGCATTGGCTAGACCCGGAGGTATCCGAGCGCTTCACAGGTGCCTAAACAAGATTCCAAGAGTTGATCAAAAACACAGAATATGCAATACAATAAAAACAGACGTTCCATTGTGGTCTGATAAACATGGTCACTACAAAAGCATATAAATTTGCATATAAATTGGCTGGTGAGGGGAACATGCTTCAGGGCTGAGCTGTAGGTGAGGTAGAAATTTGTCAAAGGATAGGCGAGGTTAACAACAGATTGGGGGGATTGTTAAAAAAAAACATAGCTTAAACGATAGGATAACAACAAACGTTTCATTGAGGTCTAGTAGACATATACATAACAAATGCAGGTACGTATTCCCAGGGCCGGCGCTAGGCATGGGGAGCGTGGGCAGCTGCCCAGGGCCTCGCACTCAGCCCACCAGCATGGGGCCCGAACCAATCGTGTACCCTCCCCCTCACACCCTTGCACCCCTCACCCACACTCTCACACTCACACCCCCCTCACCCTCACACCCCCTCACCCTCACCCCCACACACCCTCACCCTCACACATCCTCACCCTCACACACCCTCACCCTCACACACCTTCACTCACCCTCACCCCCCCTCACCCACCCTCACCCCCTCTCCCTCACACACCCTCACCCCCTCTCACCCTCACACCGCCCTCACCCTCACACCCCCTCACCCTCACCCGCCCACCCTCACACACCCTCACACCCTCACACCCCCTCACTCACCCTCACACTCACACCCCCTCACCCTCACACACCCTCACCCCCTCTCACCCTCACACCCCCTCACTCAACCTCACACCCCCTCACCCTCTCACCCTCTCACCCCCTCACCCTCACACACACCCTCACCCCCTCTCACCTTCACACCCCCTCACTCCCCCTCCCCCTCACCCTCACACCCCCTCACCCTCACACTCCCTCACCCTCACAAAATCACTATGTGCTACCACAGCATCACTGAACACCACAGCATCACTCGTTTGCCATCACAACATCACTCAGCGCCACCACATCATCAATCTCTGCGACCATTCAACAACACCTGGTTCAAATATGCTCTCTCAATGTTTGAAGCTTTATTACAAATGTAACAAAAACATGTTAATATTTCACTTCTGTTCTTGGAATTTCGTCACAATAAAATACACTGAACATAATCTTCACAAAAGTTATTTACAAAACTTTAAGCTATTGCCATTATAAATTACAATAACTTTTATTTAATTATTAACTATTAAAAAAAAATTAAAAGTCATTGTTATTTGTAATATCAATACATGTAAGTCACGTAAATACAACACATATTACATTACAAATGCTATAGGTGTCACATTTGCGAAAGTTATAACTATTGGCATTGTAAATGACAAAGCTATTAATTTAGTTATTTTCAAAAACAAAATATAAATAAAAAAATTGTCATTTACAATGCCAATAGTTCAAACTTTCCTAATGCGAGACCTATTGCATTGCAAATGCTTGTTTTATTGGTGTTTTATTTTGATGACCTTATTTGCTCAACTATAACTGACATTGACATGTTTTTTAACACAAATGTACACATTCTTATTTTCATCCACGTTTAATAGACTACGTTTTTGTTCTATCCCCCACCTGCCACTGCTTTTATTTCTGATCCTAGTGGGGCACTAAATCACAAATGTCTGCACACAACAGGTGTATGGTAGAAACTACGAAGTACACGGTCTTATCTTTTAGAATTTAGACAAGCATATCTATCTCTTCATAAATGCATGTCTGCTGTTCCTTTCCCCTATATCTACCAGTGTTGCTATGGTGTATCCAACACGCCACCATGCCATAATAATATATGTACTTGTATTGCTTACTCCACTGTAAATGCCTCTCATGTTAGCTATACTGAGAGGACAGCCCCAGGTAACCAAATTGCAGTCAATTACACAGATTACATCAGGGGGCATTTTCATAAGAGCAGTTTAGCCCTCGACATTGAAACAATCATGTAAACCTATACAACATCATGTCATCCCTACCTTTTCAGCATCTTTTATTATTTCTTTATTTGTTACGGTTTTTCGCTTATAATTCATGTATATCTTTTGCACTGACGTAATCTGTGTCAAACACCACGGCGATACTTTGCTTCACAACTCCTTATCACAAATGTCACTTTCATCTTCTCCCCAGCTGCTCTCTATGGGAAAACTTTTTCACCACCATTTTGAAAGACCCTGGTTGAGCAGCAGATGTCAAGGAGTTAAACCACAACGCAAGCATCCATGGCTGGAGCCGGTGAGTTGCATTGCATATTTATATTAATTTTATTCGTGGGTCAACCTTTACTTTCTTGTGCATAAATGCACTCTCATTCACTACTTTAAAGTGTGACTTTATTCCAAAATGATTTGTGAGATACGTTTGGTCAAGTATTTAGAAAAAAGTGTATTTTAGGCATTTCAACATTTAAAATCTATTTCCTGGGGGTACTCTAGACACAGAGCCTGGAGATGCTGCACTAACTACAAGCTAAGGACATCAGGCAGTCCTAGGTGAAAATTCAATCCTCTTCCAAGCTTCTGTTTTAGAGGATGCCACTGCAGGAAAAGAAGAGGAGGGGAGCAGGAAATGGTGGAGGAGGACATTGTTGGACCCACTGAGAACCCATCAGCTAATTCAATCTCACGACTGTATTAAGACAAATGATCAGCACTCACTATACACACTTTGCAAAAAAAAATTACATCTCAAGTTACATAATGCACAGACTCCATCCAAGTTTGTTTATATAAAAGTAAATTATTTTATTAATATTCTTCTTGTTCCTTTTCAAATACTTTTCTTCAATGTTGCCAATGTAACCAACGCATTTCTTCTCTTCCCGATGACATCTTTAGGGTTTTGCAATGTCCTCACACCCTTGCTTGTTGTGTGTATGTAGAACACCCTCATATGGCACGTAGGCTTGTATTGTCCTTGTCTGTATCTGTACTAGTTCTATAGCCTAATCGATAGAGCTGGAATCAATGAGTAATGTTCTGGTCGTTGTAGGCATCAGACCCAATGTCCAACAACGTGGTGTAGCAGGCACCATTTCTTGAAACAATCTCATGACTGGCCTGGAGTTTTCCTCCAAGCTCTCTCCCCTGAAGACTGATTGATCTTAGCTAAGTATCCATGGAATCAGTGCTCACTTCCACACTGCCATTGAGCGAATCTCCAACTTCTCTATAACATCTAAAGGAGAGGACACTCCTGGTGAGGCATAGCACTTCCCTCTTCATCAATCTCCTTCCTTCTCTGTAATGGCCAACCTGCTGCTCATATCAGATGGTGAACAGCAGTTGTGGTTCCCTGAGGTTTAACTGAATAAAAAATTGATTCATTTTAAGAGTCCAAAATGAGGAAAGCCTCAGAAAACATATACAAAATAATGTTTTTTACAAGTAGAACTTGTATTAAATGCAGTCCATTAGCCGCTTAACTGCTGCCGATGGCCAACGGTCATCTCGAGCACTACCTCCCCAGTGCTGCGCACGACCGTTGGCCGTCGGGCCAGCATTCGTTCTTCGAACGTTCAGCACTGGGCGCTGAACGTTCGAAGCTCTGATGAGGTTAAATGTACATTTGATCAAATAAAATACAAATCTCATTAGGTGCTCTATGTGACGGTGCAGTGCACGTGACCAGTGATAGAAGATGTGAATGTGCACAGCATAACAAGAAAGGAAGAAGATAAAATAGTAACTGTATGAAACAGGTTTAGTACATACTACAATGTAAGTTCCATTTCCAAATGTATAAACACATTGTTCACCAAACACAGTTGACATGTCAATGTTTCAATTAAAAAAACTGCTGGGGCATGGTCGGCCTCAGCAGTGCCTTATGACGTCACCATCAGCTATGGAGGATCTCATCAGGTTAGCCATAACTTCTACTTCTACATCTTCTACACCTGCTGGCCAGAAGCTCAACTAATGGGACACAATGGATCTGCCGTCGCTTAGATCACTTATACAGTCCATAAAATCAGGCTCTGTCTTAGATCCTCTCTCTCCAGCCAAACTTCTTACTTTGGATGCTGACATTCTGCAGCTATTGTTGGACTTTCCGAACCCCTCTTTACAGGTTGAGTGCATTCCTCAGTCATGGAAAAATGTCATGGGTTTACCCCTTCTGAAGCAATCCAACTCCAACCCTCCGAATTGGTCAAATTATAGATCTATTTCAATGATTTCTATTATTGCTAATATCTTGGAAAAGCATGTCAACAGTCAAATGTCGGTCTTCGTGGAGACGCATAACCTGTTACACCCCTCTATGTTGGGGTTCAGAGCAGGACACAGTAAAGGAATCCGTCCTTCTAGGGGTAACATAACATCTCAGGAGCATCCTGGATGGATTTAAAGAAGGCAGGCTAGGAATACCCTAACCCCATTAAGTTGGTTTTGGGGATCCAGAGGGATCAAACAGCCCAAAAAGCATTTTTCTTTCAAAATAAATACAGCAAAATCACAATATTTGCTAATTCGTGGTAAAAGTAAACATGAAAAACAAGTGTGGGCTCCCATGCTTGTATTAATTAAACGGCCAGGTGAAGCAAGTCCCAGGGCATGTCAGTGAAATGTGAGGGGTCCACTCAGGGCCACCTCCTAAAGCTTTTTACCGCCACCTCCCTGGGGCAAAACATAACATCAATGCGGGGGTCCGCACAGACCCATATACTACCACCTTTGGGGGGTTATTTTGCACAATCGTACATTTCTAAATGTCCGGGTCCCAGGTGACGGGGTCGCCAGAAGCCGATATCATCACAGGGAGAGGGGGTGTGAGGCCCTCCTCCCCTATTGAATAAGTAGGTTAACATCTCCAGCAAACAAAGAAGCATTTACTTCCGTAAAGTACAAATCTTCCAAGTGTGTTTTCTCTGCTGTTCCACCATGTAAAGTTATCTGTTGAAGACGCTTGAGGAGCAATCACATTGGCAAAGTGACAGACACACAAGGTCACTGGAGACATTTGTTTGGCATTGTTTACTTAGCTGTAGTGTAGATCATGCACTGTATACTATCATCAAAAATAACAAAAGATTAACCCAGATCTGTGACTGCAAATGAGTGTTGGAAAAGTTTCAATACTCTGTCCATCATTTGGTTTTGTGATGTTACTATGTGCACCCTAAGTGGCTGAGGGTATAGCCAGAGGTGGGTTGCTTGCTCACTGCACCACTAGATTCAAGCTAGCCTAGTTGATGCGGGGTGATACCCCAAACCGGGTCTCAGGATGCGTGGTCCTGGTCCAGGGAGGACTTGGCCTGGAGGTCAGGCTGGACTGCTCCAATGGGGAGCAGGGTCAAGACTGATTTGCACCTGGCTTGGTTCAAAATGGGGTGACGTGGCAAGCAAAATAGTTATGGAATAAACCCAGATCTGTGACTTGGAGTGAGTGTTTGAAAAGGTTCAACACTCCATCCATCATTTGATTTTGTGATGTTAGCACTTACTAATTAGTCAGTAGAAAGTCCTCCAATTGGGTACAGTTGTTGCACAATACGGGGGAGCCTTCTTGGATAAATACACAGGGCAGGATTAATTCTGGCACAATGCGCATTTCACAGAAATTAAACCTAAACGTGAAGCCCTTACAGATATTAGCAAAGCAAGTGCCCATACTGAAGCGCCACTTCTGTAAACTGCTAATCATCCTAACTTTGTATGCATTGCCAAGGGAAATTAAGTGTGTTTTCTCTGCATTTCCATCGAAAAGTTATCTTTAATCCGAGATGGAGGTGTTTGCAAACTTGCTTTTCACCGAACACAATCTCTCATGTATTGTCTGTGATGAGTGGGTTCTTTCTTTTTCATCTGCTGTTGCAACCAGACATTGTGTTCTAAAATATTTAAAAACTAGAAGTATGTAAACATGCCTAGAAACCCCACCCCATGTTCATTAGCGGTATGCAGCCTCTAATCACTATTTTCTCAGGATGATGGACAGCTTACTAAAAGAGCTGCCCAGTGCTTTTCCCCACGATTTTGGAGACCGGTTCTTGATGCCTAAGATTACGATCGCATCTCCACCAAACAAAGAAGCACTTACTTCTGTGAAGTACATATAATCCAAATGTGTTTTCTCCGCAGTTTCACCATGTAAAGTTATATAGTGAAGACACTTGAGGAACCTTGACTGGAGACATTCCCTCAGCGTCCCTTACAAAGCTGTAGTTTAGGCGATGCAATATACATTTCGAGGTGTCGCACAAAATGGTGGCTTTTTTCTTGGATAAATACACAGAGAAGAATTCATTCTGGCACAATGCTCATTTCACCAAAATTAAACCTCTACAGGTAACAGTTAGGAAATAAAATGTAAAAAACGTTGAAATTCATTGAAAACAACGAAGATTACAGGGATGTAATAATTAGGAAATAGAATTTAAAAAACCTTAGAAATTCACTTACAAAAGCAAAGCTTGCTGGGACTTTATAATTAGGAAATAGAATAAAAAACTAACCCAGGGCCACGAAGTTTGCAGATTTTTGCATACTACACGTTCCACAGAGAACACAAAGTCTGCATAAACTTCTGACTCCACAGAAGAGCGGAGTTCAGCCCCAGACCCTCCCGCCTCCCACCCCCTCCAATAAATATTTTTAAATAAAAATTACAATTAAAGTAAAATAAAAGCCCACTTACTTTTATTGCGGGGTCTCCGGTCTGCCCTCCTCCTCGCCGTAATCCCCTATGTCAGATGTACATCATGGTAGGACTGCCCATGCGCAGTACTAACATTGCGTACATCTGACGTAGGTCAGATGTACCATGACGTACATCTGATATAGGGGATTACAGCGAGGAGGAGGGCATCCCGGAGACGCCATGATGAAGATAAGTGTGCTTAATTTTGCTTTAATTGATGTTTTTATTTAAAAATATTTATTGTGGGAGTGGGAGGCGAGAAGGGGAGCGGTACTCCAGTGAGTTTTTGCCCAACTCCGGAGAGCTCTGTGTAGAGCAACTCCGCCTGCTCCAACCGGGGATTATAAAGAAACTCAGAAATTCACAGAAAAAACAAAGGTTGCAGGGCCATTATATTTAGGCTCACATTCCACTGGTACAAAAAAAGAAAAATTCAGCAGGTAGAGTTAGCTGAGCTAACTAAAATTATGCCCCTGTAATTCGCTACTTTTGGCCTCACATATTACAACACTCATGATATGGTCACTGACATCAATGATGACATCACTGATGAATTCTCAAATTGCATCTTCAATGACATCACTGTTGACATCAATGAGGACATTATCCACAGAATACCTCACATGCCCACTTAGACCACATACATCTCATACACACACTTCCACACAACCACTGACATACCCATTTATAGACACATCCAGTTATATGGACACTTACCCACGCACTCATACACCCATACAGCCACTCACACACTGAATAGGTCACCCATACAGCTACTCAGACCCCTACTAACTCACCCATACAGTCACACACGCACTCACTGACTCACCCATATAATTGCTCATACACCCACTCACTCAATCATCATACATATACTAACACATTTGCTCACTCACCTATACAGTCACTGAGACAAGCACATATTCTCCCATTTCACATCTTTTACACTCACATATTCACCCGTACAGCCACTCACACACTCATTCACTTACCCATACACCCACTCACACACACTTTGATGCACTCATACAGCTACTCATGCACTCTGTCAGTCACTCATACAGACATGTATGTACCTACAAAGTCACCCATTCAGCCATTTACAGCCACTGACCCACCCACACACTCACAAATACAGCCACCCATTCACCTCTACAGCCACTTACACATCCACTCACTCCCCCATACAGATACTCTCCTAGCCACTCACTTAGTGATACACCCATTGATGCTCGCCCCAACAAAAACTCACACACCCACTCACTCATGTATACAGTCTCTCACATACCCACTCACTCTTCTATACACCACTTACACACCCCTCACTCACCCATACTGGCACTCCCACAGCCACTTACCTTAGTATATATCTTCAACACTCAGTAACTTTTAGAAAACTCTCACAAACACTGGATGATGTCATCAGTGATGTCATGTGAGATGTAATCAGTGATGTCATCAGAGATGTAATTTGAGATGTCATGAGTGATGTCATCAACCATGTCATGAGTGGTATAATTTGTTAGGTCATAACTTAAAGTTAGCTCAGCTAACTATAACTGCTGAAGTTCGTTGGTTTTTATAAGAGTGAAATGTGAGCCTTACTATAACCTCTTTGTAACTTTCGTGTTTTTTTCAGTGGATTTCTAAGTTTTTAGAAATGTATATTTTTTTTCTAACTTCCCTGTAACCTTTATTGTTTCATAAACGTGTTGCAACTGAGGAATTAATCTCTTTTTTGTACAACCTGAGGTTGCTTTGAGTGTGTGCATTATCAAGGAATATTGGGATATATTACCCAGTGGCAGTCAGTTCTAGGTAGTTATAGTTACATCATCGTTTCCATAGGAATTGTGTTTTCTGTGTTGCTAATAACTTTGGCACCATTTGACAAATCTCTACAAAAACATTCCAAAAGCTACTCCGTTTTGCCTAGTTTGTGCATGGGTGATGCGTCAAGTGGGGACCAAGAAAAAAAAGTGGTTCCCCAACACAAAATCCCCATACATTTTCCATAGACTTCTTGAAGAAGCGCTGCCGCAAAAACCGCTCAACGGAATTACACCAGATTTGTCAAGAAGCTAGATCTTGATCCAAAGATTGGGCTTTTTGTATTTTGGCGTACATCCGTCAGTAGTTTTTTTTTTTTTTAAATGAAGGTTCCAAAATGTTTCTAGATCTGGACTGTTGGGTCCACAAGAGTATCTTGAGTGTCTTGCACTAGCGCCAATTTGAAAAATAGAGTGTTCTGATTGGCCCTGGGAGCTTTTCTTCTCTTGAGCTATCTCGCTCACGTAGGAATCAAACTCTGGAGGGAGCAAGATCTCTGATTGACTGCGAGTAATATGAGACGAATGTTGCTGGAAGCCGCCACAGGACTCAAGGGCTTAGTCCCCTCTCCTGAGTATGAAAAAAAGATATAAGGGTGCAGGGTATGGATACCCGGACACCCAAAGCCCCATGGGAGGACCCCAATGGACCACCCCCTGGGGTCAAAATACAAACCAAAACAGAACAGTTTGTTGTGATCCTATGGGAGTCCTGCAGCAAAAAAATTTAAAAACAAAATGGTGTCTGCCATTTTATAAAATATTTATGGGAAGATGGTGTCAATAGGGCCCTCCTCAAAAGTTCATTTAGGGTTCCGGGAGAGAGAGATATGTTCAGTAATTTAAACCTAACCTTAAATGCTAATAATAAATATGCCCTGAGTCATCATACATGAAATAAGATGAGCAGGAAAAACTCAAATGCACATTTGTCCTAATTTGTGTGCTTCTAAAATAATTAAAAGAGAAAATGTGTCATATCAACCATAGGGAATAATTTATGCTTTGAAGAAAGCTACTACAATGCACATCCAAAATGAGCAAATTGGAAAAAAATCATTCATCAGTAGTGACAATAATGACTATTTCTTTAATGAGGAAAGTGTCTACAATGCAGATCAAAAATAAACGGTTTGCGAAAAATGCACTCACTAGGAGTGATGATAATGGGCTATTTCTTTAATGAGTCCATTGCAGAGGTTCTATGAAAAATGAATATTTGAAATTAGCCAAGAAAAATTGTGTGAACAACATAATTGTGCCATCAAGTGGAACAGAAAGAGAACTCACAGAAAACACCCTGCTTGTTACTAGCAGTGCATCACTGGCATAACCATGCGCCTGCAGTTAATGTCTCAGTTTCTCGGCAGTGTATCTCGTAACATGCACATAATTTCATCAAAGGTCAGAGAAATGGTAAACTCCAGAATATTGCTAAAAGTTCTTCTAAAAATGTATCCTAAATTTGTATCTACTAAAAATGAAAATAAATAATTTAAGTGGTGACTAGCAGAAATAGTCCAAACGTTTGGAAATTAACAAAATACTATGCATCTTGCCCTTGTATCATACTATAAATAAAAAGAGCATCTGTCACAAAAAGTTAAAAAATATTAATGCATAGATGGATGCTAAAGGGGATTGTTGGTAGGCAAGGCAAACCTAAAGACATAATCAATTATGTCAGGACATCTTTTGAAAGACAACATAGGTTTGTCAGCAGTCAATGTCAGAGAACCAAGCTTAAAGGCAGTGTTTACATAGCCAAATCCTATCCTCCAAGAGGTTTTCAAATGGCAGTCCAGGGCGTAGGGAAATATTTGTGAAATAGGCTGACTATGCCCAAGAAAATGGGCTACATTAAAAGATTGTGAAACCACAAGACCCAGAGGAGATCTGGGATAAGAGAACCAGAGGCACGGGGTACTGGGAGCTAGCAGCCTCTGACATAAACTATTAATCACAAATGGGGCCCCTCCCAGCTGGATGTCCTAGATGCTACAGTTTCTTATAATGTGAGTGCAGGCATCTCAGAAAAAATGGTCTCACACACCACACGGTGTCATGCGTCATGATTAACCAGTCCTCGCCCTCTAAAAAGTTGGTTTGGCAGAGGGCGGGCATACACATGAAGACAGGCATGCACTTCTACCCTAAGTGGGCCCTTAAATACAAAAAGTGAGTTTAAAAGGCCGCTTGGCTGTATTTACATGGATTTACTCACTTTTGTAAATCATTCGGTGGTATTTCTTTTTCTCCTCGTTATTTATAGCTCGACCAAAGGGGTCCACTGCACTTACCCACCTATAGGGCACCTTGTCACAGCCTTAGGGTAAGCATTGTGGAGACAAAATCTCCACATAATTAAAAGTGCACCTATGACTGACACGTTTGTTGCACTTATAGCCTCTCACAATATATGTTGACACATGTGGCTCATTGTAAGACCTTTTCACTTTGTACAAAGATGCTACATTTTACTGTACGTTGTTTATTATTTGTCTTTTTCTTCCAGGCTTTAGATTCAAGCCATATTTCAGTGGAGCATGTGCTTTCACCCCACACAGTGGGAACTCTTTCACCATAGTCTGGTAAGAGTGGAGCATGCAAATTTTCCTCTAGGTCCTGATGAATGCCGCAGACTCTACTGGGCCACAAGGCAGAAACATGTTGACCACATTGAATCCTGTGGGGGTACAACAGAATCCCCAATACACCGATCACTTTTTTTAAATACCATATAGATGCCAGCCATATTAAAACTATTTCGACATCTATAATGGCCGTTTAAACTCACTTTTTGTATGTAAGGGCCCCCACTTAGTTTAGAAGTGCATCCCTGTTGTCAGGTGTATGTCCGCCCCCCTCCCAAACCAAGGGGCATATTTACAATAAGTGGTGCATCCCTGCATATCAGCAGAGATGCTCCACTTATTGTGCGCCATGCCTACGCCAACATGGTTGCACTGCATTTACAATGCGGCGCACCATGGGGCAAAACGGCCCAGAGGCGTCACGCATCTATGCCGTAAAAGTGTCGCATTGCTGGAGTTGCGTCGCAAGCGCGACGCAGCTCCAGCAGTGCTCGGGGGGCCCAATTCTTCCAATGCTACGTCAATCCTTACACCTGCTTCAAGCAGGCGCAGGGTTTTGACGCAGCCCCAAAGTGACTGAGTGAAATCTTGTAGATTTCACGCAGCCACTTTCAAGAGGCGTTCCTTCGCCGGAACGCCCCCCCCCCCCTGTGCAGGAACGCCTCCTTCTGGTGCAGAGCTTTACAACGTGACGCATTTCCTAGATGTGTCACGTTGTAAATAACCTGCACCATGGCGCATCATTAGCGCCGCCGCTGCGTCACAAAAGTGACGCAACGATGGCGCAAAAGTGGCGCAAGGGGCTTGTAAATATGCCCCCAAGTTTTTAGAGGGAGAGGACTGGTCAATGATGAAGAATGACACCAGGTGGTGGGTGAGACCAGTCCTTCACTTTTTGTGAGATGCCTGCACTCACATTATAAGAAACTGTAGCATCTAGGACATCCAGCTGGGAGCGGCCCCATTTGTGATTAATACATTAAGTATTTTATCTCAGATGGTTGACAAGCAAACTCATGAGATGCATAATTTTGTGAAATGTTATCCACACATTGCATACATACAATGTATTGTTTGAATGAAGAATGTGTAAGGTGACAGGCCTTGACCATGAAGATGATAGGGGCAATAACTAAGAAGTGCCATGCTAATCCGCAGGGCCAAGGCATGTACAGAATTCAACTGAGGCACCGCAATCTATATGTTTCACTACACCCACAAACACTGACATGAATCCTCCTGCAAGACCCACAAACCAACCACCTCCACCTCAACCACTGTCACAAGCACCATCACAAGCATCGCCACAACCAGTTTGGCATAGCTGATATTTCAGACATTGCCCCTGTCTCCCCGGGAAAATTATACCCATTCACGATTTCGCTCACACGGCTTACTCCAACAAACACTTAAACTTGCTTTTGTATGCATTAGTCATTTCTTATCTCTAAAAATCTCTAAAAATCTAATCTGTTAGCAGAATTGAAATCAAACTTTATAAAACCTAACGTAAATATCCATGTGTCTGTTGCCATGTTAAATATCTATAATCTAATGTGTACGATTTTATGTTATACTAGCTACTACATGCCTATGCATCTCACAATCAGGTTAGAAAATTGTTCCTCAACAACCACTTACTTCAAGAAAATTAAGAACACATCATAGGTTTTTCTAGTAGCTTTAAGTGAAACTATTAGGACATTGGATTACTGATTGAGGGGGGTTGAACACTGCTCAAGCAGCAGCCCACAATTCTGTTCATAATGAAACACAGGCAAACTCCAAATTAACCTGTGCTCAACCTTCTGTTAGCTTGGCACAAATGCAGTCAGGCTTAACTTAGAGGCAATGTATAAAGTATTGTTAAAGCACTTCAAACAGTAATAGATTTAAAACATAACACAAGAAAAATATCAAAACAATTTTGAAAAATAGTCAAATTTAATAAATTATTTGGCACCAAAATGACAAATACTCAATCAGTGGAACCAGATATATGCTTTTTCAGACAGTTAAGGAAAGCATAGCGTCTAAAAGCACAAAGCATCACAAGCAGTTATCTGGTCATGCAAGGCCAGTTGAAAGTCACAAGCTCAAGCTGACTGCAATGGAGCGTGGGCCAGATACAGGGACCAGGTTAGTCCCACTAAGAATTACTTTCTAAAGGCCAGTTGAAAGTCACAAGCTCAGGCTGACTGCGATGGAGCGTGGGCCAGATACAGGGACCAGGATATTCCCACTAAAAGAGTTACTTTCTAAAGTTCAGCACGAAAAGTTCCATTCATGGTGGAGGGGACCACGAGGAGCAGGGAGAGTGTCATGGATGATCGTTGCTGTGGTACGAAGAGTAGGCCTGGAATGGTTGTCACTGTAACACGAAGATCCTGTTGGGCATGGTGGACGGTCAATGCTGCGGATTTGCATTGTTGTTCATGGCAGGCTGTCAATTCTGTTGCGCAAAGTGCAGATCTTCCATTGTCGTTGTCGCTGGTAGTTGCTGTAGATTCACACTGGCGGGTTGCACGGGCAGCAAAATCTTGGGGTGAACAGGCCTGTTCATGGTCATGAACCACCTAAAACATCAGGATTTCTCTGTTTCTTTGAGTGGGGGAGCTCAACTGATGTCACGCTAAGAGTCTTTGACCTGAGGGGCACCTTTTCAGGATCAGGAATTCACTCCAGCAGGGGCCAGCAGTTCCAGTTAAAGGTCTAGTTGCAAGTCCATGGAGCACTTCAGCTGGGCAGGTGGAGGGTGGCCTGTGGAGCTTGTTTTTTTCCTGTAGCTCAGAGTAGGTGATAAATCAGCTGGCCCTTGGAGTCTCTTCAGCGATGGTATGAAGGGTACAGGTCCAGTAATACTTCTCAGTATATTTTAGAATTTCCTTCCTCTCTACTCTGGGCTCAGCTTATCTGTGGGCACAAAACCTGTTGCAAGTGTGCTGAGGCAGAGGCTTTGTGATGTTCAAATGTGGTCGGAGACAGCTCCGCCACCCATCAAATCAGAGATGGCCCATGCTTCCAACACCTATTCCCACTTTGTCTCACTGTCTAGGATTTTTCCACAAAAACCTACTGCAGCTACAAGTAGGCATGCAACCCATGATGATTGCTGCAGTAACCAAATGGTTGTAACAAGAAATGTCAACTTTATAAAAGTGTAATTTTCAGAATTATGACTTAAATAGAGTTTTAAGTTACAGATCTTTAGATACCAAACTCAATATTCCATCTTGCTCACAATTGAAAGTTATCACTTATAAAATGTAGTAAGGTAACCCAATGTTATCCAATGGGTGATATAGGCCATGCAGCAGTGTTAAACAGTTTTTTTCATAATCAGGACATGTAAAAGTTAAAAGTACATGTTCACACTTCAAATACGTGGCACCCTGCCCTATCTGCTGTTTAGGGTATACTCTAGGGGTGACATATATGTATTAAAAAGGAAGGTTTATGCCTGCCAAATGGTTTATTTTGCCAGGACATAATGGCTGTTGAAAACTGCATACAGAGGCTGCAATGGCAGGCCTGATACATGTTTGAAGGGCTACTGAAGTGGGCGGCACAAACAGTACTGCAGGCCCACTAGTGCTGAGGTAAAAATGATGGACCGAATGCTGAATGAATCAAACATTCACCCCTCGTCAAGAGATCTGGCTCAAATCCATTATTCTTTTGCTCACTACATCACCCCAGTGATCCCTGACATATGCAAATCAGTCTGGAGCCTATTCCTCATGGGAACAATCCAGCGCGAACTGCCAAGCTGGATCCTCCTTGGACCGGAAACAAACATCCTGGGACCTGCTTTGGCGTAACACCCCTAATTAGCCATGCTAGCTTGAATCTAGTTGCACAGCGAACAAGGGACCCATGTCTGGGCATACCCATCCCACTTAGGAAGAAAAGTAATGCAGCAACAAGTGATGGACGGAATGTTGAATGAATCAAACATTCACCCCCAGTCAGGAGATTTGGGTTAAATCCATTGTTCTTTTGCTCACTATTTCATCCCAGCTTGAACCCAGCCATATCACAATCAGTCTTGACCCTGTTCCTCATGGGATCAGCCCAGCCTGAACTGCTAAGCCGGATCATCCCTGGACCAGAAGGAAGCAACTTGTGACCGGTTTCAGGGTAATACCCCTCATCAGCCAAGCTAGCTTGAATCCAGTGGCACAGCGAAGAAGGGACCTATATTTGGGCATACCCATCCCACTTAGAGCAAAAAGTGCTCAGGCAACACATGTTTAATGGAATGCTGAATGAGCGTGGGTCCTGTGCTCTCTGTTCCCCTGGAGTCATGTTAGCCTGGCTTATCAATCAATCAATCAGTGACATTTATAGAGCGCGCTACATACCCGTAGGGTCTCAAGGCGCTGGGGGGGGGGGGGGGGTGCCGCTACTGCTCGAACAGCCAGGTCTTCAGCTTCTTCCTGAAGGAGAGGAGGTCTTGGGTCAGGCGCAGGTCGGTCGGGAGGGAGTTCCAGGTCTTGGCGGCCAGGTAGGAGAAGGACCTTCCTCCTGTAGTCGCTCTTCGGATGCGGGGGACGGCGGCGAGGGCGTGGTTGGCTGATCGGAGGTGGCGTTTGGGAGCGTAGAAGTTGACTCGGCTGTTGAGGTAGCTCGGGCCTTGGTCGTGTAGGGCTTTGTGTGCGTGGGTGAGGAGGCGGAAGGTGACTCTCTTGCTGACGGGGAGCCAGTGGAGGTCTCTCAGATGTCCGGAGATGTGGCTGGTTCGTGGGATGTCGAGGATGAGTCTGGCTGAGGCGTTTTGGATCCGCTGGAGTCTCTTCTGGAGCTTGGCGGTGGTGCCGGCGTAGAGGGCGTTGCCGTAGTCCAGTCGGCTGGTGACGAGGGCCTGGGTGACGGTCTTCCTGGTCTCTGTGGGGATCCACCAGAAGATCTTCCGTAGCATGCGTAGGATGTTGAAGCACGACGAGGAGACGGCGTTGACTTGCCTGGACATGGAGAGGGAGGAGTCCAGGATGAAGCCCAGGTTGCGTGCATGGTCTGTCGGTTTGGGTGCGGTGCCCAGGGCGGGAGGCCACCAGGAGTCATCCCAGGCGGAGGGTGAGGAGCCCAGGATGAGGACCTCCGTCTTGTCCGAGTTCAGCTTCAGGTGGCTGGTCGTCATCCACTCGGCTACCTCTTTCATCCCTTCGTGTAGGTTGGCTCTGGCGGCGGCGGGGTCGTTGGTCAGGGAGAGGATCAGCTGGGTGTCGTCGGCGTAGGAGATTATGCTGAGGTTGTGTTTGCGTACGATGGCCGCGAGGGGGCTCATGTAGACGTTGAAGAGGGTGGGGCTCAGAGAAGATCCTTGGGGGACGCCGCAGATGACTTCGGAGGCCTCTGACTTGTATGGTGGTAGGCGGACTCTCTGTGTTCTTCCGTCGAGGAAGGAGATGATCCATTCCAGCGCCTTGTCCTGGATTCCGACGTTGCTGAGGCGCCGTACTAGGGTGCGGTGGCAGACCATGTCGAATGCCGCGGAGAGGTCTAGGAGGATGAGGGCCGCTGTTTCTCCATTGTCCATCAGGGCCCGGATGTCATCGGTGGCGGCGATGAGGGCGGTCTCGGTGCTGTGATTGGCTCGGAAGCCGGACTGTGAGGGGTCGAGGGATCCGTTTGTCTCGAGGAAGGCGGCCATCTGCTTGTTGACGGTCTTCTTGATGACTTTGGCTGGAAACGGGAGAAGCGAGATGGGGCGGTAATTCTTGAGGTCGGTGGGGTCCGCTGTTGGTTTCTTGAGTAGAGCGCTGAGTTCGGCGTGCTTCCAGCTCTCCGGGAAGGTGGCGGTGTTGAAGGATGTGTTGATGATGTCTCGCAGGTGGGGTGCGATGACAGCGTCGGCCTTGTTGAAGACGTGGTGAGGGCAGGGGTCGGTCGGTGATCCGGAGTGGATGGAGTTCATCGTGCGGATGGTGTCTTCGGTGCTGATCGGGGTCCAGGCGTGGAGGGTGGTGGTGAGGGGTGGTTGTTCGGTCATGGAGTGCGTTGGTTGGTTGTCGAAGCTGCTGTGTATGTCTGTGATCTTGTTGTGGAAGTATGAAGCGAGGGAGTTGCAGAGGTCTTGCGATGGGGTGATGTCGTTGTTTCCTGCGCTGGGGTTGGAAAGCTCTTTCACGATGTTGAAGAGTTCCTTGCAGTTGTGTGCGTTGTTGTCCAACCGGTCCTTGAATGCTGTTTTCTTGGCGGCGCGGATCAGCTGGTGGTGCTTCCGGGTGGCAAGCTTGAGGGAGGTCCTGTTGTCCGGTGTCGGTTCCCTTTTCCAGACTTTCTCGAGGGCTCGGCAGTTCTTCTTGGAGCTCTTGAGTTCGTCGTTGAACCATGGGGCCTTCTTGCTGCTGGGTCTGCTGGGCGGGGTCCTCAGTGGGGCGAGTTCGTCCGCGCAGTTGCTGATCCACTTCGTGAGGTTGTCGGCGGCCTGGCTGGGGTTCGCTGAGCTGGCAGGAGGGTGCTGGCTCAGGGAGGTGGCGAGCTGGTCTGCTGTGATCTTGTTCCAGCCTCTGCGGGCGGCCTGTTGCTGGTGATGGTGGGTCGTCGTTCTCTTGAAGGTGAAGTGGACGCAGCTGTGGTCCGTCCATTGAAGCTCTGTGGCGTGGCTGAAGTCGATGTCTGTGCTGGATGAGAAGACGGCGTCGAGTGTGTGTCCGGCAAGGTGGGTGGGGGTGGACACCAGTTGCTTGAGTCCCAGGTTGGCGAGGTTGTCGAGCAGGGTGCTGGTGTTGTGGTCGTTGTTGTTCTCCAGGTGAAAGTTGAGGTCTCCCAGGAGGATGTAGTCAGCGGAGGGGAGGGCAAGCGGGCTGACGAAGTCGGCGATGTCCTCGCTGAATTGTGTGCGTGGTCCCGGGGGTCGGTAGATCAGGGTGCCTCTGAGGGTGGTGTTTGGGTTGGTGTGGATCTGGAAATGCAGGTGTTCGGCGCTGGTCAGGGTGTTGTCGGTGCTGGTCGTGAGACGGATGGTGTTCTTGTGGATGATGGCGATGCCTCCTCCCATCTGGTTGGCGTTGCGGTCCCTCCGGACGATCTTGTAGCCCTCTGGGATAGCGATGGCGATGTCGGGAGCTGAAGAGGCGTTCATCCAGGTCTCCGTGAGGAAGGCAACGTCAGGGGCTGTGGCGTCTAGGAGGTTACAGAGTTCGATGGCGTGTCTGTGGACGGAGCGGGTGTTGAGCAGGATGCACTTGAGGTGGGTGCTGCTGGTGTTCGGCTTGGTGGGTGCGGGGCAGGACCGGATGCATGAGAACTTGCAGGCGTGGCAGCTGAAAGGTCCGTTGGTACGTCTAGGAGTGGCTTGATGGCATTCTGGGTGTCGGCCGGTGTTGAGAGCGCTGAGGGTGGCGGCTGAGTACGTCAGGCGGGTCGGTCGGGGTCTTCGTGGGCCAGGGGTCCTGGCACTGGGCGCGGTCCAGGCGCGGACGGGCGTAGACGGGCTTACCTTTGGCGCGCCTTCGGCGCACAATCGGCGCGCCCGCTGCGCGTGACCGCTGCGCGGTCGCACGGTCGCCATTTAAGGCGAAGTGCGCGGGTGGGCGGAGCAGCTGGGAGGCGGGAGCGGGGAGGGCACAGAAGAGAAAAGGGGCGGGGATAACGGCGTTGGCGGGAAGCGGGAGCGGGGAGGGAGAGCGGAGGGCGGCGAGGTAGGCGGGCACTCAGGAAGGAGGCAAGCACCAGTACCCAGAAGGAGGGTAAACACAAGGGCAGCGGCACAAAAATACACAGGCACAAATGCACCTTATGAGGGGTGAAACCCCGAAACTGGTCCCATGATGCTTGTTTCCAGTCTAGGGAGGACCTGGTCTGGCAGTTCGTGCTGAACTGTTCCCATGCAGAGCAGGGTCAAGACTGATTTGCATATGTCTGGGTTTAAACTGGGATGGCATGGGGAGCAAAAAAATGATGGATTTTGTCTCAGATCTCTGTACTGGGGTGAATGTTTGACATTGTTCAATATTCTGTCCAACAATTATTCTCTTTCCAGCAGGCCCTTAGTAGCATTTAATTTACATGGCCTGGATACATGTAGTACTACTTTACTAGTGAGTTTCAAGTAAATTACATGTTGAATTTGTGTTAGCCAAATTTACCATGTTTAAGGGCGAGAGCACTAGCACTTTAGCACTTTTTAGCAGTGCTATAGTAGGCAGAGTCCTAAAAGCCAACAAAAAGGAGTCCAGAAACGGCCAAGTCCAACAGAACTAAAAGATCATATATGTTTTATAATCTATTTTTAAATATATATATATATGTGTACAGTCCTTGGGATTGGGCAAAATAAATTAAAATAAAATAAATAAAAAAGGGTGCCATCATTTAGAGGGGAAGTTAAACTGAGAGGGATAGTGACAAGTAATGAAACAATATTGGGAATGTCAGGGAGCCTGTCTATGTATGAACAGTTTAATACCTGGAATAATTTACCATTGTATAAATGGATCAGATCGAGGGTTGATTGTTGTGGCACGTTTTCGCTGAACATAGACTTGATAGTGGTTTTTAGTGGTTTGTTTTCTGACAATCCCACCTCAAATGACCTTTGTGGAGACTCTAGGCTACTTGGATGCTCTGGGGTGACTGTAGTGTCACTCTTTTCCATGTGCCAAGCTGAGGTTGCTCTATGTAATGACTGCAAACTGAGAATGATATTTCTGCTTTGCATTACAAAATAGTTTTATTTATCAGCACCACTTTCTATGTTTTCAGTTTCAAGTTCTTTTCTCTCAGCCTCATGTAACGCTTTGAGGTGAGGTTCCCACCTATTGCATGTTGGTTTTATATATGGGCCATTTGTTCTCCCAGTATAATGGCCACGTGGCTTTCAACGATTCAATGGTTTGTGGTAAATTGTGCAGTTAGTAGTGTGCTACCTAAATGTAAAACTGTGCCAAACATAAAAAGGGAGTTTTCTCATCAGGCCAAAGCCAGATCTGGTGGTTGTGGTAGAGCTAGGTGTTTATGTTTGCTCATCCCTAGGGCAAGTTGTGACTGCAATAGGGATGTTGACTGTTCAAGTTTTTGGATTTGTGAAAATATAGCATAATGCAATGTTGGTAGTAATACAGGACTCAGGGCAAATTGAGTAGAAGTAATAGACAAGTACTCTCTACCTCTGTGCACATCAACAATCACCGATTAATTTTCTTCGCTTTCAATTTGACTTTCAATAAACTTTCTAGTCCCTCATCCCCCATGGAAGGACTAAGGGGTCCACTCCATGTCACCATCATTTGAATGGGGAGATGGCATACTGCTGTGTATCAAGCTTAACATGCTGCTGTGTTTCTACTTCCAGAATATCAGGTGTAGGAACCTCTTGCGACTGTTGAGTTTCCTGAGAAAATTTGGATTGTTGGAACAATTCGATTGCTAACACACTGGTCTCTGCCATGACTGTTTCACTGCAATGCTGAGAGATGTCTCCTAAGATTTTTGGTGGTGGTACCTTTGTTGATCCTTGAATGATCCTCCTCCCAATGTTTTCTTTCCCGGAAAGGAATGCAGCAGGTATGCCCCTTAGCAGAAAGGATTAGGGCTTGATTCAAGCAATAGCAAAACACATCTTCTCGCTTGCCACTTTCTTGTCAGAAGCCTCTTTGTTTGGGGCATCTTCTTTATTTCTTAATGGCCAGGAGAATGAGAATTAGTGCTTAGCAGAGAGGTCTTTGGACTCTAGTGTCAACTTATACACAGACTATTTTCCATTTTAGTCTCAGTCTCGGTTTTGTCTCTTGCATCTGAAGGCTATAAAAAAACAAGAAGGAGGACAGTGAGACTTGGCTATTCTAGTCAGTACAATGCAAGTCATCCCCATCATCATCCTCATCATCATCACTATCATCACCATAATCATCATTGTCACAATAACATATCCACATGTAAAGGGATTTGTTAAACAGGGCACTACTCAAAATCAGGAAAAGCTACATAACAGTAACCTGGTGTCCCTTCAGTTCCTGGGTGACCTCAATGAGAGCCAGCATGAGGCTGACAAAAATCTACTAGATTAAATTAATATACCTGATGTCCTTTCAGGGTCCATGAGACCCAAATAGTATCTAGACAGAGGATGGAAAAATTAAGTAAATTGACTGCATATTTCCTTCATAGACCATAGGAACCACAAGAATCCAGGCGAGGCGAGCAAAACATTTACTAACATTGTTAAAAACAACTACCATTGGCTAGAACGTCTACTCCATTATGCAGAACATGAGCGAAAAAATTACGAATTGGAAGTAAAAGCCTGGTGATCCTGCAGAGCCCATGGGACACCAATGGTAGCTAGTGGGACAATTGCAAAATTACATAAATTAATTCATAAACACCTGTTGGACCTCCAGGGACCATAGGATCTCAATGACAGTCAATGAGTGGATGGCAAAAAGTGATTACATTAATTAATATATACCTGGTGTCCCTCAAGGCGTGTGGGACCCCAAAGGGCTGAGAGCTACCAAAATCACTTACATTTAAACGACAATAAACATGTACTAATGACTAATGCAAGCAGCCAAAACCACAAATAAGTGTAGCCGGAAATATATTTGAAAAAATAAATAATTAGGAACATTAACATGTATTCTTAAATGACAATAACAATCAACACTCCTAGCAAAAGACTTGTAAAGTGGCATCAAATATTAATAATTAGAAACGCCCACATTGGTTTCACAAAATCAGCATTGAACGCATGTCAAGGAAGGTAAAGGTATTGAGGACAAATACAAAATGGCCATCTATGATAGACAGACACTACTGGTCCACAAAATGGTAGTCAACTGTTGTGTAGGGCCCCTGAGAGGTGGTTGTAAGGGACACAGTCATTAGTTTATGCTGACACCGGTTAGCACTATGGTGGGGCCTGGAAATGTGTACTCTGAGGCAGTACTTAGTTTCTCACAATCCACGCAGGCTAGGTCTCCCTGTTGGCAATGCCTGGCAGATCGCAACTTTTATTACCCAAGGCCCTCGTGATCATGGTGTCTAGATGGTAAAAGGCGTGTAAAAGGGGTGTTACAATGAACCTCCCTGTTTACGCATATTAGTCAACCATTCCTGCGCTCCAGTTACGTCACTGGAGTAACACTGCATTCCTCCCCAAAACACAAACAAAACTTGTCGAAACTGTGTTCAACTCTGCTAACATACAGACTGCAGTCTACACCAGCAACATCCATGCAGTGACAATATGCAAAGTACATTGCCCACAAAATAACCACCAATATATATCAAACCTCTAATATACCTGGTGATAGCCGTTTACCTGAGGCAGGAAAAATCAAAACTATCACACCAGGTGCTCCTTTAGCCTAGTCGATGGCACAGGATTACATTGGAGTTCATACCTGGTGCGAGTGGTGCAATTTTAATGTTGGTCAGAAAATCTGGCCTAGGGACTCCCTGGGATGTCCACGGTGGAGATAGTAGGGCCAGGCCCACTGTCAGCCGATCCTGGCAATCCAGGATCAGGGCATGCTGGTTCAGACCAATTATCCTGTTCATCACTTACTGTGTCACTCTCGTTCCCATCCATGGAATGACTGGTACTTGGATAAAACCTCCTGAACACTGAGATGTTCTCTGTGATTGTTTCATTCCCATGATAAGCAGTGACTGTATAGCTGTGTAAGAAGACTATAGTCCAGAGGCCATGTTCAAAAGGCAACCTTAAGTTACTGTCAGGGGACCGATCTTTGATCAATACCAGTCTTAAGATCGGACACTTTTGGCTGGCGGTGATTTCTGACTCCGTCATTGAAATTCCATCTTCTTTCATAGACCCATTGGTCATCAACAGTATCAAGGGACCCATAGAGGATGGTGAGGGATTGAATCCAGGACTACCCAACCCATGGATGGGTGCCCCGGTGCTTGCTCTGTAGCAGAGTGGGGAGTTTGTCGCTAATCACAGAGGAATTATTAAATAGCCAGCTCGGGAGCTTGTTTGCTTGCAGAGGGAATACAAATGACTGTCCAAAGTTCTCATAAACCTTTTGGCTTCCCCATTTGCTTGGGGCCAGCGAGGAGTGATCTTCTTATGAATGATGCCAAGCAACATTAGATATGACACCATTTCTTATCCTTGGAAAGGAGGGCCATTGTTGGTCCTGAGTTCTTTGATCAAACTGTGGGTAGCCATAATCTTCTCAAGTTTGGGCAATACTTCACTAGCACTTCAGGGTATTTAGTGTAGTCATCAATTGTGACCATTGTATACCATTCGCCAGGGAGGCTACCAATGTAAAGACTGGAGCATACCAAAGAATGCTGCAGTACATTTCTCCATTATCACTGGAAATGGCAGATTGGCATCACCTGAAGCTTGACACCAGGGTCATGACCTGGCCAATGTTTCAACATGCTCATCCATCAAGGGGGAACCATACTTTAGTTCTTAGCCGGTTCTTGGTTTTGACCATGCCCTGATGCCCTGCGTGGGCAAGCTGTACCACCCGATTATTGAAATTGGTGGGGATGACTAAACAATGTCCGCATAGTAGGCAGCCATTATGGTTAACGCTCAGCTCCTGGCGAGCTGATACAGACTGTCCATAATTTGATGAGCCTCTGGGGTGAGCTGGGCCCATTTGCTCCTGAGCTCAAGCAGCTAATAGGCCTTCTTGGCTTCCAAAGTCTTTTGGAGACGTTCATCTTGGCTAGTGGATTGATGGATAGTGTTCATGGAGAGCGGAATGGGACGAGATCAGTCAGACACATACCTCACGTACTCTTCTGTCTCATCTGTCTCTTCTTCTTCAGGCATGGAGGCAAAAGGTTTCTGGGACAGGTAGCCTGCCGGTTATGTGATCTAGGGCAGTACTCCACTTAACAATTATTCTCCTGTAGTTGAAGCATCCATTTTTCAATCCGCAGAGGTGGCTCAAAAAAGCAAAATTAAGGGCTTTTGGTTGGTAGTGATAGTGAGTGAATTGCTGTATCCATGTAGATGAAAGTGACAATAACCTCAATGAGTGGCTATCGCCTCTTTATCAATCTGGGAATATCACTGCTCTGTCATGGTGAGGGACCAGCTCGCAAACTGGGGTTCATTCTTCTGCGGCATGTTGTTGCATCAACACTGCGCACAAACCTTTTGAACCCACGTCTTCGGCTATGGTGGTATCCTTTCAGGGATCAAAATATACTAAAGTTTAGTCAGATGACAAGGCATCTTTGGTGTCTTGAAAAGCAACTTCTTTCACGGGGTCCCAGAACCCCAGGACCAAGGTACTGACCACTTGGTGAGGTCTCTGAGTGATTGCGTTAATGTCATGAGGTCTTTGATAAATCAACCACAGTAGCTAACCATTCCTAAAATACATCGTACCTCTATCACCGTGGGTGGTGGGGGTGCTTCCTTAATTTTCCCAACCTTGTTGGGGTCAGGGGCCACTCTCCCCGATGACAAGGCATATCTGAAAAAACTGAAGCTTCTGCTGCAGGAACTCACACTGCTATGCAGAGTGAGGCCGGAGTCCTAAATCCTCTCAAATACTTTGCTTATTCTCACATTGTGTTCTGGCACGGTCTTATAAAATATCAAAATGTCATTGCTGACAGTGACAACGCCTGGGAGGTCAACGAGAAGCTCTTGTATTATATTTTAGAAGACTTCTGTGGTACTCGAGATGCTGAAACTCATCCCCTTGCAGCATGGCAAACCCACATATGTTGAGGAAGTTGTAATATAGCGGAACACCTCGGCAAGGACGAGTTGGCGGATCCTGAACGCAAGTCCAGTTTGGAGAACCAGCTGGCTCCACTTAGCTCACCAATCAGGTAATCTAATATGGGGGTTAAGTGTCGCTCCCTCTTGATGGTGACATTGAGCAGGCACATATTGACACATATTCGCACCTCACCAGGCTGCTTGGGCTTCCTTGCTACCACAATCAGAGACACCCATGGTGTGGGCCCTGTTATTTTTTCAATGTTGGCAGGGGATTCAAGAACGCAATGCACCGGTGCCAGAGGGCCACAGGCCGCACAGACTGGTCTATGTGGAGTTTGATCTCCTTGACTCTCACGTATCCTATGCCATCAAATACTTTTGGGAATTCTTCGAGGTTTCTTGATGTACTCCAAAATCGAAAGTCACAATGTCAAGAGCTTCAGTTTTCAGTGACATAAATCTGAGAGTTCACAGAATGATATTCGTATGTCATGGTTGTCTTGAAATTCCCGTGCATGACAAGGGGTTTGTCTATCGATAGACAAATACTTTAATCACAGTCTGGTGGAGATGTGGGGGTGGGTACATAGCATGAGAAGCCCAGGAGGACATTATGTTAATGGTCAGTCCGGTGTCTACCACAGCAAGCGTTGGATGATCCCGGACTTGTATCTGGCATTGAGGCAGGTGATGTGTTGTCTGGGAGGCAAAGCTGATGGTAGAAATTGACTTGATTGTGTGTTCTTCACTCTCACCATCATCCATGTCACTGCCTGTTTCTTAAACGTCAGGTATGGCGTTCACGGTGGAGCGCGGGGCTAACCCATTTCCTGATTGACAAACCTTCATGAAATGGTTGAGCTTCCAACAATCTGTGCACTTCTTGCCTCTCGCTGGGCACTCCAAAAGGCGGTGGGTAGGTCCTCAACAATAGCCACAGGTACGGGGATTGCACCAACCCCTCCTGAGAAGCCTTGTGCTGGTTGTTGGTGCGACAGCATTGACTGGCACGGTCTTTACTGGTTTATGTGTGGCAGCTTTCATATAAGCAGCACAGACTTTTGAGGGTTCCTTGGTCCGGCTTATCATTAGGATGTCAGCTAGAGATTTACCTGACTCTTCCAGAATTCGCTCACAATGTTTTACTGATGCACACCCTTGAATTCTTTGGCCGCTTACTTCTTCATTCTCATAAGCGAAGCCACAGGTGTTGGCTAATTCCTTCAAACGCGCGAAAAAAAGTTTCAATAACTTCTTCTGCTTGCTGCCTAGTTTGGCGAAATACAAACCTTTCATAGTCCTGGTTCGCCATCAGCTCAATGTAGGCATTTAGAGCTGCAATGAGAGTAAGGTGCGTTTTGGGAGTAGCTTCCATGATTGTCTTGGAGATCTTATGAATGTCCTTGCCCCATAAATTTAGGATCATTGCTCTTTTCTGTTCATTGTCCACCTTGGTGGCTTCAAGAAATAGTAGCACCCTCTCAACCCAGTCTTTCCACCTAGGTGCTTGTGCTGATAGGGCACCCTCAACTATGAAAGGTTGAATAGACAATATATCAGTTGGCCATGTTCCAGATACTGGAGGGAGGTCAGGTACAGTCCCTCTTTTTTTAATTTTTAATTTTTGTTTTTTTGCTATGAGTCCAGTTGTCAATTTTTTTTTTTCAATTTATAAGCTTTATTCGACATTTTGTCATAAAAGCATTCACCTAGCCCTATACAATAAATACTACTTATAAAAATACTTCTAAAAATACATATTAAACATTTGATGTCGAATAAGACGTAATAAAAGGTCATAAAATTACAACACATTATTACAATTTAAGAGACACATTTCATAGGTTAAAAAACATACAGTTTGTTGCAATAAAACAATTTATGGATATACATAATTTCATTATGATACAGTAGCCAATAATGATCGGGTACGAATTAGCCACGACCATGCCAGATACTTTGCTACACCAACCACATACAATGTTGTACAATCAGATTCAAGTATCCTGAGGGCTTCGGCTTGGCTTCGGGTTCCCAACTTTAAGCACACCGGTTTTAACCACTTACGTCTGGGGGCCAAATACAGTGGGCAACAAAACAAAAAATGGGAGATGTGTTCAATTTCCTCATTGCAATGGTGACAATGTTCATCCCATGTCTGGGACCAATGCTTCTTAAACGCATTTAAAGGTAATGTACCAATGCGAAATTGAAAATAAAGTTTTCTATCATACGGTTTTTCAATTAGGTCCCAAAAACATTCGTATGATGGATACATTTTTAAGTTTAAAAAGCGAGATGTTAGCTTTACACTTGTACTGTCACTAAACATTGCAAGATATATCATCTCCCAATAAAGATCTTTTAGCTTTTCCTTAGAGGGGAAGCAAGTTGGATCTTTGTTGTCCCATAGGTGGACCAATTTCAATTCTGTAAGTAGACCCCGCAACTCCCTTAGCCATGGGATAGTATGGAAACGATCGAATTTGATGACATCCATCAATGCTGCTGCATAGTGGCCTAGCTCTGGGGTCACCATAATTCGCCTCCAATACAGGAGGGGCCGAAGCCTCGCTATATCCACAACTGATTTTCTGCCCAGGTCTAATTTTAACGGAATTATTGGGGTACTTTGGGGGACCATTGTAACCCCTCTTAAGAACCTATTTTCCGCTCGGCCCAGATCGCTCAAGTTTGAGAAACAATGTCACAATACACCAAGAGAGCAGGCAGGAGAGAGGCTCCTCACCATGTTCCACAACTTTCAGTACCAGAATCAACAGGCTGACATTAAAACAAATTGCCTCCTTCAATTATGATTGCCACCTCACACATGTGGCTGGCTTGCGCAAAGCACTTGAGGAGGCCAGCAGGGGGTACTCTCACCTCAAACCTCTGTATTCCTTTCGGTGCGCCAATGGCAGGACACACTCAATCAATATGGCTGCTGGGGAGAGGCACACCCTGCCTTTCTGCAATGACTGCAGGCCTTGGGACATTCGCCCACCGGTCCACTTGCAGATTGGGTGGGCTCTGATTGCAGGGAAACATGCATGCAGGGTGGAATTACCAGCACCAGCCAAATGCGGCACTAGCACTGCGAATCCTTGGAGGGCACACAGCCATCACAGGAAGAGGTGTGGCGTCGGGGCTAGGGCGACTGACTCCGGAATCTGGGGATCACGTTTCGATCCCCAGCACCGGCTGCAGATTAGCCCAGCACCATGTGACTCTGGGTAATAGCTTACTTAATCTTCCCGACGGCCCCCAGAGCCTAGAGACCCTTACGGGTGATTGTGCTCTTTACAAATGTGGATTAGTGCACTGAGGACCAGGCTTTGCCAGTGTTGTGTCGGGCCCCTGAGAGGTGGTTCCAAGAGGCCCCGGTTATTAGTTTATGCTGACTCAGGTTAGCACTTCAGCAGGGCCTGGAAATGAGTACTCGGAGGCAATGTACCGAGTTAGTCACATTTCGCGCAGGCAAGGTATCCCTGGAGGCCACGCCAGGCAGATCGCAACTTTTGTTAGCCAAGCCTTATGTGATCACAGGGTCTACCAACAACACAGATGGTAAAAGAGGTATCAACACGAACCCCCCTTTTTAATAGTCAATACTTCCTCCACTCCAGTTCTGCCACTGGAGCGACACTACAGTCAACCACATTGCAAAGAACAAGAAGGCTTACAGAACAAAGACAAAATTGCGGCCTATGAGGCACACACTTGTTTCATAAAATGGTGATTGACCACAAGGCAATAAATGAAGGAGGGATGGAGAGCAATGAAGATTGCTGTCATGCCCTGGCTGGGGTTCCTTCCTTCCTGTCTTGTAAAAAAAAATGCTTGCAGCTCTCAGGGAAAGAATTATGTAAATATATATATATACCCTAACTGCATCAGGGTGTTATAGTGGGCCTATACACACCACCAATAAAGCAGCAACAATAATTTAAACAAAAGTTCAGTCAAGGCAAAAAAAGAATAATAATAATGAAGAAAAATGGAAACTGTAAAAAAAGATTAACATAAACTTAAAAAATGCCCCACAAAAAACATTTGGCGTGACTTCAAGGCCATCCACACGTCCCTAAAAAAATATTATTAAAATGTCTGTAGGATAGCAGCAATGAGAAAGTAAAACTACATTAAATATGCATCAAGGGCCAAAAGAAACAATGCCCCAAAAAGTAAAACACTACAGTATAAAACCAAATGCTGATTTGTTTTTCCAAAAATCCACAAGTTAAAAGAGGAAATATATATAATATAAATATATATAATCAAAGGCCTCTATCATCTAATAATGGCCATTGCCGTTACATGATTGTCTCTCAATCCCACATGGGTCATCCTACACACCCTACCCCAATTTCCAGGTCATGTAGCAAACAAAAATGAAAAAAGTGAAAAAAGAGGGTGCCTACACTCCCTAAAACAGCAAACCTTTATACTGCACTGAACCCATTTTATTTTCTCAAAAAAGTAATTTTTTCAAAGGTGGCCGGTTCAGCAGATGTTTAGACAATAGATGAGTGATGTTTCACTTGAGAATTCACGTAGAAAATTCGGAAGAACTGGTGGAGTCTTCAGGACAGGAAGAGGACGTCGATACCATATGTACAGTTGCCTCACTGTCCGTGGCACTTTCCCTTGTAAACAAAAAATAAATAAAAACAGCACTTTGCACTAAAACGTTTATCTGGGTGATCCATTCAGGTACAAATTCAACTCAAAATGGAATATCAAGTAGATTTTTGGTGCCCCGCGTTAAAAAACAGCCACTCACCTTCAGATCAATCACATTGCTCCCATACTCCCATGAAAGAACTAACCAACATCTTGTCTACTCTAATTGACATCATGGCTTAATCGCAAGCATTAAAAAACATCCACTCACCTTCAGATCAATCACATTGCTCCCATACTCCCATGAAAGAACTAACCAACATCTTGTCTACTCTAATTGGCATCATGGCTTAATCGCAAGCATTACACTTCACATTCCTAATGTGAAATGTCTTAGACTACACCAGCGTAAACAAAATTACATCTGTCCTGTCTTAGTGGCTGGCAGTGGCATGACCAAGAGCCACACAGAGATATGTGATCCGTAGTTGTTGACTGATTGAGTGGAAAAAAAGACAGAAAAACTGGGATTTGTGACTACAGGAGATTATGTGGTTTGTAAACACAACCAAGATGTAATGCATGCAGTCAAGGAGATCAGGAAGCTACTTATATTAATATGTTGGACAAGGAGCATCTCTTGGAGTGTCCTCATCTTACCTATACACTTCTGCACATTCGAGAGGTCGCTACGTGACCATATGCTTTGGTCTTCATGAAATTGTTGGGAGTAGCCAGTGAAACAAATTGAAGGTGTATGGTGGTCAATACATGAGGCCTCAGTGGCATCAGGGGTGAAAGTGTCTCTTGACAGATGGGTGGCCGCTTGGAGAAGGAGGAGGCAGAGGGAGATCATGGGATGCATTGCAGATAGAAGCCCAGTTGAAATAAGAGAGGAGAGTGCAGAGCCAGATGATTGTAGGACCTCCTCATAGGACTGAGATGACTTGTTCTACACCAGGGGGAGCAATATACTTTACCTCCTCCTGGCAGGTGGTGTTAATTTTCTCCACCACAAAATGAACTCACCAGTCTATTGGTGGTAGAGGAAGTTTGTCTCCAGGGGGGTGAACTCTCCCTGCTGGCATTTTAAGTTCTTATACCAATTTTCAAGTAGGGGATCTTGTTATTTCCCCCCTGCCCCTGCTCTGTTGTTTGTTGGCACTCTATGTCCACTGAAAATGAATAAAGACAAATAAAAGAAATGATGAGTACATATGTCCATAATCTCATATGCCTAAAATAATTTTCAAGAAGTTTAAAACATTAAATAAGAGAAAGATTGATATTGTGATGATTGTTACTGGACTTTGCCATGGCACTATGTAAAATAAGCCTTACATTTATCACATTGTTGAAGTTATAGGCATTATTTATAAAGCAAAAATAGGGAGATATTATTACAAGAAAATTAGCCAGGCCTTCAATGCAAGGCATCATTCTTGGCTGAGGGAAAATATGTAGGATTGGGTCTCGATAAAAAAAACTGCTTTGTAATCTCCCCCTTAACATGCTGTCTATCATGAATAAGATTTACTGTCAGAATAGTCTCTTCAGTTTTGTTTGTGAATACAATAAAACAAATATCTGATAATAAAAACTAAGACACATACATAAAATGCAGTAAAACATTATGCTTGCAAAAAGTAAAGTGCTGCATGTAAGATGCAGGTTAAAGTTAAAACAAGGCCTGCAGTCTCTACCATTATGTTGACAAAATAGTAATTTAAAATGAAGCAATCATAAAATTGTGGTACCTGATGGGAAACGCACTTAATCTATGAAGGCCACAACTGTTTCTATTGTGCCAATATCATATCATTTTTTAAAAAAAAATGAATTAAAAAAAGCTAAAAAATATATGTAAACAATCATTCAATCCATTCGCATAACAGAACAACAAATATCACAGAAAACATGAATAGAAACATAACATGTCAACCTGTAGACGTGACAGGACAGTACTTTCAAACACATATACACTTATGTTATCAGACACAAATTACACTTTTCGCTCCTTTTTGGTTCAATTGATTCCACTTGAGATTGAGGGTCAGCCAGGGTGTTTTCCGTTCCCTGTTATGATGTGGTGTCTTTCAGGCGTGCAGCGAATGTGTGAGGGAGAAAATGCCAAGCCCGTCCTTGACTTTGATGTGTCCCTAACACCAATGGTCCTTCCAATGCTTGTGCCACTCCTTCCTTCGCAGTGAGGACAGCCACAAAACTCACTGCATGTGTGCCAATGTCTCCAAATCTCAGCCGGTACTTGAATGCTCAGCTTTATATCTGAACCTTAATTCATCTGATTCTAATTCTAGAAGACCGTCTTGCAGATGATATTCAGTTCCTCATCTATAAAGCTGGGGCCCACTCTTCTTGTCCTAGAGAGATTATGGGAGTTTTAATCACTAAGTGGCAGCAGGATGGCTTAAAATGGCCAGAAATTTGCTGATTTCTGGTTGCTAATATCCTATTTGTATTATTAGGTTGAGATATGTGCCACGAGAATAAAGGTCTTGGCCTTACACGCAAAGCCATGTGGAAGTCTCAAAGGAGGAGTATGTTAAATATTAAAGGGAGTTCATTTATGGCATGTGAAGCCACATTTAACGTTTTTAAACAAGTATGTGATTG
Organism: Lissotriton vulgaris; assembly: GCF_964263255.1. NCBI lineage: Eukaryota > Metazoa > Chordata > Amphibia > Caudata > Salamandridae > Lissotriton > Lissotriton vulgaris. Next base: position 1,123,720,718 of record NC_141687.1, read on the forward strand.
TATCTGTATTTATTTATTATTTACTTCGAGTTTTATGTAGCGCGTAGTAGTGCCCTAGAGCATCCCAGCGCTTGTTCCAGAGCAACAGAAAGGTAGCAGTAAGCGTATTTAGAGGCATCAGTTAGGAAAGAGGTGCGTTTTAAGGAGTTTGCGAAACCGGAGAAGACAAGTCTCTGAGCGCAGACTCAGGGGGAGTGCGTTCCAAAGAATCGCTGTGTTCACTGAGAATCCTCTCCCCCCGTATGTGCCTTTTTAACTTTAGAAATTTTGAACAAATGTTTCTGATCTGAGCGCAAGGCTCTATTGGCCTTGTAGGGCACAATTAAGTTCTTCGGGATAGGAGGTCCCTTGTCCTGAAGAATTTTATGCGCAATGCAAAGGGACTTAAATTTGACCCTTTCGAGCACCGGGAGCCAATGCAGCGCCTTCAATGCGGGTTTAGCTGACCGCGTCATTGAGGTACTCTTAAGAAGCCGTGCTGCAGAGTTTTGGATCTGTTGGAGTTTGTTGAACGTTGCTTCAGGGGCACAGAGAAAGATAGCATTACTATAATCCAATCTTGATACGATCAACCCCTGAATAAGCAGCTTTCTGGATGGCGGTGGAAGGAGGGGCAGAACTTTCCGAGCTGAGCGGAGAAGACTAAAGAAGACTCCCTCCATTTTTTTCGCTTGGGTCCTGAAAGAGAGGTCTTGTTCCAGCCAGACCCCAAGACTCTTAATCTCCTCCTTTGGACTCGGGAGCTCGCCCAAACAACTGGGCCAGATAGTCGGAGGGAGTGTGGGTATAAACTATCTGAATGGTGTTAGTTTAATGTACATATGACGGTATACAACGTTTAGCACGCTTTTTTTACCACGCACTACCATTACAACGCATTGCCCTGGGGGGCGCTCTAGGATAGGGAATAAGTTTAATTTTATATCCAACACCTTCCCTAGTGTCCACGGGGACTGGAGTTGGAATATAAAATTATACTTACCACTTTCCAGCACCTCAAAGCGCTATGCGTTGTAACGGTATTCGTTGTAAATACCGCGTTGTAAAGGTATGTGTGGTAATAGTATGCGTGCTAACGTCATACATCCACATATGACATTTTATAAAATAAGTGTGAAACTGAAGTCTTTGTGTAATATTAAACAGAGCATAGCATGTTTGAATGTGAAATTGTGCTAGTCTTACTGTATTATCTCATGACGGTATATGTGTACTGTTGGAAATTTGCCCTTTGTGTAGATATATAACCTTTTGCCTGGTCATGTTTGGTTTTCCAGCCTAAAACGTTTTCTGCAGCCTTCCCCATATTCAAAGTGGGCTAACTTGGTAGCTTAGCAAAAGGGAGACAAGACCTCTAGAAGGACCTATATTTCTTTTAACATTGAATAAATCCAATTAATTAGTAGAAAAGATGCCAAAAGGAGATACTTGAAATATTATTCAAACATGAGAAATTTTTATTAGACTATTTTGTCATTTTTTTGAAAAAAATTTTTAAGACTCTTATATATAAATATATTCATTACATTGTCACTGTGTAAATCAACATTTTTACATGCATTTAATGGAAATTCTATCATTCAATCACTTGTATGTTAGTTTCTTGTCTCCGGCCCTGAGGAAGGTGACTTTCACCGAAACGTACGTCGGCCCAACATCCTTTGCCCTGGATACGATTTGGTCAATAACATCACAACCAATAGAACCATTCAATCTAGGTTCCACATGTACCCTTTCAAGTACACCTTAGAGCTATCACCTGTGTTAGTCAATGTTTTGTACAATTGTGCCTAGTTATCTATGTTGTTAGGTATGTCTCTTATTCTTTATTGACATTGTGTGACTAATGTGTGATTCTGTGTTTTTGATCAATAGGATCAACTGTTCCCAGAGGGCATTTTGAATGATAGAATTTCCATTAAATGCATGTAAAAATATTGATTTACACAGTGACAATGTAATGAATATATTTATATATAAGAGTCTTAAAAAATGTTTTCAAAAAAATGACAAAATAGTCTAATAAAAATTTCTCATGTTTGAATAATATTTCAAGTATCTCCTTTTGGCATCTTTTCTACTAATTAATTGGATTTATTCAATGTTAAAAGAAATATAGGTCCTTCTAGAGGTCTTGTCTCCCTTTTGCTTGGTTTGTCTCCCCCCTCTGGGCCTCAAAATATTCGGGAGAACTCTCTCTTCTCATACTAACTTGGTAGCTTGCCACCATTTCCCTAGTGTCTGTTCTATCTCCCCAGCAGGTTCCAGTCTAAGAGCTTGAAGAGATGCTTGGGTGCCTTCTGACGCCTGACTAGCTGTTGTTCCGACTGCTGAATGTTACGTTCAATTTTTCAATTTCTCCCATTTCTTCTCTGTATTTCTTCTGTTTAGATATATGAGAGACATTATGTACCCTCTTAAAAAAGCTTTATATGCATCCCATACAATTCCTATTGGAGCGCTATCTTGATTCATTACAAAAAACTCTTGTGTCTCTGCACTCAATTTCTCGATCACTTCCTCTTCTAATGAAATAGCACAGTCTAGAGTCCTTCTCCTATAGATTGGCCTGACTGGTAGATCTAATACTTAAGTTATTGCAGCGTAGTCCGAAAGATGTGCCCTCAGATGCTTTGCATCTTTAACCTATCTTTTCAGTTCTTGGTTAACTAAAAATAAATCCAATCTTGATATATGTCCATACTGCTTGTTGTTAAAGGATTATCCCCTTCTGTTTCCCATTTTAACTCTCCATATATCCACCCATCCTAACTGCTTCATAGAAGCCTTTAATATTGATCTCATCTTGCAATTTGATGTAGCTCTACTTTTTAGTGAACAATCTTCAACGGGACCTAAAACCACATTAAAGTCCCCGGCAAGGATTATAGGATCCAGAAAACTTAACAGCTCTGTGAGCAAGCCTCTAAAAGGGACAGGGCCATTAATGTTTGGCCCATAGTATCCAACCACAGTGAATTTATGAGAATAAAATTTGATCTCAACTATGGCCCATCTCCCCATTTTATCAACTCTGCTGTCTTCTACAATAATATATGGATTTCTTTTAATTAAAATGACCACTCCTTTTATGGTTATCTGTTTAGTGGTACAAAAAAGGTCCTGGACCCAGCTTCGAGATTTAACTAGGTTTCTCATTTCCCTATCAATTAGATGTGTTTCCTGTAATATTAAAACCTGTTCTGGAGCATCTTTTAGATATTGTAAAATCTTTTCCCTCCTGTACTTCACTCTTAATCCGTTTACATTCCATGACAGAACCCTCAGCAATACACTTGTTGGTTGCGTCATATCCCCTTCACCAAAAAGTTTTAAAAGTCATACAAAGGCGAATCAGACATATTGTTTTTGAATTTTAGAACCCTCCCATCCGTTCTTCATGGCCTATGCCCCCCCTGGAGTTGAAAGAATATACATTTCATGTTTAAACTGTTTAAAGTTCCTTGCCGTCATTATTTGTTACCTTAACTAAAGAGAGAGAAGGCTTTTTTTATATCCACTAGCATATACCTCCCTCTGAGATAGATTGTAGGACGTTTTCCGCGTATTCCACCCACCTGAAAACTTTCATTTTGTTGTTATGCATCACCTTTAATGTAGCAGGGAATTTTAATTATGCGGTAGCACCCTGTTTCCTGAGGGGATCGAGAATCTTCCCCACCTCCAATGTTTAGTTGCAGTAATTGTTGAAACATCAGAACGTATATCAAAAGGTGCTCTATCTGCTATGAGTAAATTCATCTTGAGAACTTTATTCAGAATCTCTTCCTTTAGTTTATATGTCAAAAAATGGACTTGAATTTTTCTAGGCCGTTTTGTTGGGAGTTAACCTGAACGGCTCTCTATGAACACTATTGATATCGGCCATGAGAGTTTGCTCAGTAATGTCAATTTGTGTACCTTGTCAAACCAATTTGACTACAAACTCTTTAAGGTGATTCCCTTTGGCCCCCTCGGGGATCTTTAGCAACCGTATATTGTTTCTCCTTTTAGAATTTTCAGGGGATTCAAGCTTTCCTTACAAGCCCACTTCTTTTTCTTTTATCCGAGTTATATCTTTTGTATTTTCTTCTGTCTGGGTGGCTAACACCATCACAGTGAATTCCAAGGCTGCTGTTTAAGCTGTCCAAGAGTCTAACTTCTCTTCCATCTTTTCACATTGCAGCTTATTCTCAGCTTGATGTTTTCCGAAACCTCAAATCTATTTCTAATTTTTGTTGTCAGCAATTGCACCAAATCTGAGGCTGACTGGGAAGCTGCCTGGTCTGATGGTTTGGTCCTCTGATCCAACACTGGTACTTGGCCTAAGTCATTTTCACTTATTTGTGTGTCCCTCCAGACCCCTGCTTCCCCTTGACTTGGCAAGGGACTTACAACTATGACCTTATTTTCGTTATCCGCCATCAGAATTTCTCCAGTACTTTCTTCTGATAGCTTAGAGTCACCTGCAAGCACTTGAAATCTATTGGGACTAAGAATATCTCCTGGATATTTTACTGTCCGGGGGGCATTGTTAGGGATGGAAATATCTGTAGGTTTTATTGTTAAGGTTCTGGGCATAACCTTGAAGAAACTCCTTAACTAGGGGGGAATTTTTACCTTATGTTGTATCTGAGGGCGGTTTATGCCTTCTTTGATTTTCTTCTTTTATGGTTAACCCACTCCTCCGCCTCAGCTTTCAGCTGGGAAGACCGGGTAATTGTATGTTTTTTCTCTCTAAGGGTTTACTGCTTCTGGGCTAAGTCACTAAGTCAGAGTTGTTTTTCTAGAAATTTGGCAATCTGTTTTTGAAAGACCTTTATACTGCCATGAGCCAGCACTCCTCATATCTCTTTTGCCGCCCCGTACCTCTGATGCTCACTCTCCCCCCCCTCCTCCAGAGTTCCTCCAGAGTTCAACTCTAGTACTAAATTCCCCTATTTGCCCCCGTAATAACTTCTCCTCCCTACCTGCTTCAAATTCTGCGTCAGCCGGGACCTCTTCTGCAGCCTTTGTTCTTCTTGGATTTCCTCGCAGCAACTGCACGGAGCAGATTGCGCCTGTACTGCCTCTGCCTCTGCCGCCCTGGACGGGGATCCGTGCCACAGCTCTCCGTCTTTGCTCCAACTCGAGCGCTGCGTGGGACCAAAACAGCTCCTAGGAGTCCCGGACCGACCCCTTCGCAGCCGTTGCAGCAAACTCTGCTAACCCTGCTACCGCCGCAGCAAGGGAGAAGACCAAGCACACAGAGGAACCCTCCTGCCGTAAGCTTCCCTATCTTTATTTCCTTGCCTAGTACGGTCTGCACGAAGCAATTTAGAACATTTTAGGGCATATTTTGGAGCATTTTGAAGCTAAAGAAGACTCCCGACTCCTGGAGCCGCCGCAACCTTCTACTCACTGGCCGCCATGTTCTACCGCCATTAATAGGCACCTCTGCCCACTGCACATCACGCTACTCATGATATATGCACTATGGTTTCTAACTACATTAAAGTTGCAATGTCTATTAGGAAACAGTATTAGTTATTGTAGTCGGACCCGAACGGTGTAATTCTTTTACACAAAACCTAAGTACACATGTATTTTATGGAGGGAGTTGCATATTGTTTTGGTTTTAAGTGCCTTGTATTATAGATCTTTTATCAAAAGATTGATTTTCAGGATTGTATTGTGTTTCCCTTTTCCTTTTAATTAATTGAACTGTATGAATTGCCTCTTGTGCTGCTATGTAAATAGATCACTGGAACCATAATTTGTAATGCTGATTTTATAAACATTTATGGCTTTCTTCTGAAACCGAATAAAGTTCTTGTGACTTAAATCCCATTCTATACAATATGTTCTACCCTTACTGTACATTATTATAATATTGCAAGTCATTGAAAATCTCTGTGACCATATAGAAGAACATGGCCAGATGCTGAGTTCCTTCATAAGGTCATGGAACTCTGAGGTGACTTGCAATATCCTTATGGTGTATAGTGGGGTACTTCAATCCTTATAATACATAGACACATCTTCACCCTTCACAGAAACCGCTTAAATCATTAGTGTTTTGCTCTTTTTCATATGAAAGAAATAGATTGTTATCAGACAGGAAGACTGCAGTACAACATTAAACACAACAAAAAGCAGTTAGATATTTGGTACAACAAGTTATTAGTATGAGTTTAATGTAAATCCGTTTTTTTTTAAACACTCTAGCTCAGAATGTGTAAAAGCATGCCTGGATATTTTCTTTTTTTTATTAAGTCCAAAATAAACACAATGTTGTAAACAATTCCCTTTCTACTGTTAGAAAAAAAGGAAAAGCTAGGTTGTGTTACCTTTTTGATAATCTGTAGCTTAAATTATGTAGGATTATCCTTTTATGTATTCTGGGTCTGACAGAAGGCAGTGCCCCGTTAGAGGTCACCTGTAATAACGTATTACAGTTGAGCAGCTAAATCACTTCTTTATTACAGGTGATAGAGAAGTAACAATTTGCCTGTAATAAATAAATTAGAGGCAGCTTTTCTACAGGGACTGCAGGCTCCCATGTATGATAAGTGATATATTCATAAGGCCAACAAGATAATAATTCAAACTTAACTTTCATTGGTTTATGAACGAAGGGAATCGATCAGTCGATAAGCTCATGAGGTAATTTCCCGCGAATGTTATTGCATTAAAATGAATAGGTTTAAAGCACGGGTCTCATCAGCATATTTTACAAATCAAACTGAGCATACAGAAATTGTGCATTAGCAAAACACGTGAGAGAAACAGATACTAAATGTACACACTCAGTAATGCACAGATATTTATCACAATTTGGAAACTAGAAAGTTCCTGTCCTCTGTCCGCACAGGACTTGTGTGCAGAATTCAGTGACAAGATTGAAGATGCACCAATCGGAAACCTTGCAGGGCACCCTTTTGCCTACCAAGGGTCAGGCAGAAGAGCCTGGGGTCTAGATTTGCAAACACTTTGGCGTTTATTTACAAGTCCCTTGCTGCCAGTATGCCACTTTTTCCCTTATTAAAAGTAATGCACCGGTGGTGCAAGGGATTTGTAAATAAACTCCTTTGTGTTTGTTTGTGATACTTTTTTAACACAAGCCAGACTTGGAGTGTAGAGATGGTATTTACAATCCTATGCAAATGGAGATCTGTTTTGAATTGCGACCAAAGTGACTCAAAGCTGCGCTAAGTACTGTCTTGAGTTACTGTGCGCCAAGGGGGTGTTCCACGGAAATTGTAGAGAGGGATATGCATCCCATTGTATGTGTGCTATAGAATGCAGCACTTGTGCAAATAGGAAAAAGATGAAAAAATTCTCCTCGTTATGCCTGCCTCAAGGGGGCTCAGGATTTTGGTGCAAAGCCCTGCCTACAATTCTTTTAGGTAGGGATTTTCATCAACACTAGTGCGTTGTGGCTTGGGAACACCCATGTACCACCATGGCACGCCCCCTTGATGCACATTATTATAAGGCAGCACGTTGCACATTATTTGCATTACTTTTGGTTAACATCTTTCTCAATGCACGATTTGCGTTGGATTGCAAAATACCACCACTACACTTTGTGTCGGGTTTGCAGTAACTCAAATCTAGCATAAAGTGTTTGTAAATCTGGGCCAAAGATTCTAACATGACTGCCAGACAGGCGCTTTGCCACTCACACAGCACACATCTGCTTTAATGGTTTTCAAACTGTGGAGGCCAGCAATAGTAGCCCTAGACCCCCTGATCGTGGGTGGCTCCATTAGCAGCAGAACAAGTGACCGAAGTTTGAAAGGAATGAACAGTGCAGCAGCTCTTCACATCCAGAGATCTTCTGGATAGCATGGTGCAATAGTTTTATATAAATTAGGGCATTTTCTTAATGCATATCAGGAGAACTAATTTTGATTGTGGATATAATCCTCTGAGAAATGATGTGGCCTGATCCAAAAGGTAAAGGACAACCCATTTAGCCACTGCCTGAAGAGGACTCACCCAAACAAACCAACGGCTGAAGAACATTGACTAAAAGTCACTTTCTGTATGTAGGTGTATATGCATGTAAATTTTGCATGTTGTATGGGGTTTGATGTGCAATGACATGAACTCTTACTAGACAGCTAAATCTGTCTGTAGGCAAGACCTAAAAACAACAATAATATAGTAAACTATACTTTAAACTTTTATATTATTGTAAAAAAAAAGTAAAAATACAATATACTTATTTTAGATATTTGTGTCCAAGACATTGGCAAAGGTGCAATATTTTGACCAAACAATATTTTTGTGCTGATATTTTATTTATAGAATGCATATCTTCACAGCTCGCTTCCTTCAGATTATCTGTATATGTCATTGTGATACAGGATCTCTATGTCCAACACCAATTTGCTAGAACATCGTGTATCCAATAATCATTAGCAAAAACCACAGTTGATGGACAAAATGCAGAACAATGTCATACATTCACCCCAGTACAGAGATCTAGGCCTAAATCCATCGTTTTTTTGCACTCCACACCACCCAGTTCAGACATGGCCATATGCAAATCAGTCTGATCCTGTGCCTCATGGGAACAGTCCAGCCCGAACTGCCAAGCCATGCCTTCCCTAGACTGGAAACAAGCTTCCGAGGACCGGTTTCTGGCATTTCAGCCGTCTTCAGCTTGAATCCAGTGGTGTGGAGAGCATGGGACTCACGTCTGAGCATACCCAACCCACTCGGGGTGACAAATGCAAAAACCACAGTTGATGGACAGAATGCAGAACAATGTCATACATTCACCCCAGTACAGAGATCTGGGCCTAAATCCATCGTTTTTTTGCACTCCACACCACCCCAGTTTTGCTCTCCACACCACCCCAAAACGATGGATTTAGGCCCAGATCTCTGTACTGGGGTGAATGTATGACATTGTTCTGCATTCTGTCCATCAACTGTGGTTTTTGCATTTGTCACCCCGAGTGGGATGGGTATGCTCAGACGTGAGTCCCATGCACTCCACACCACTGGATTCAAGCAAGCCGGGCTGAAGACGGCTGGAATGCCAGAAACCGGTCCTCGGAAGCTTGTTTCCGGTCCAGGGAAGGCATAGCTTGGCAGTTCGGGCTGGACTGTTCCCATGAGGCACAGGGTCAGGCTGATTTGCATATGGCCATGTCTGAACTGGGGTGGCGTGGAGTGCAAAAAAACAATGGATTTGGGCCCAGATCTCTGTACTGGGGTGAATGTATGACATTGTTCTGCATTCTGTCTATCAACTGTGGTTTTTGCATTTGTCACCCCGAGTGGGATGGGTATGCTCAGACATGAGTCCCATGCACTCCACACCACTGGATTCAAGAAAGCCGGGCTGAAGACGGCTGGATCTCTGTACTGGGGTGAATGTATGACATTGTTCTACATTCTGTCCATCAACTGTGGTTTTTGCAATAATCATAAGCATCACCTCCCAAAAATCTCTATACAACTCTCCTTTTAGCCTTATGTTAACAGTTATTCTTTCTATTTATAAACCTCCCTAAGTCTCTAGTATGTTTTCTGATGCAAGGGCTCTTTCCCATTGCAAGGACATCCATCCTAAAAGTATAGGCATATACCTTCACCCAGAACTCCCAAAAGTGACAGATGACCATGCTCCATTCAAACTGGATCCAATCCTAAGAAAGAGTACAGACCTCAAATGACCATGCATTTTTCATACCAATCACATCAAAGTTAATATTCATTCTGAATCATACCCATAACTACTTGAAAATATAGTTTTTGAGGTACGCATCTCTCCCTGATGCTGCTATTTCGACAACATCTGAGGATATCGCCGTGAGGGAGGTTTGCGCTCATCCACAACTAGCTACTTGTTGCTGAAGTCTGAGAGTTGTCTCTTCTATGCAGTTTATGCAAGAACTCCCACTGATTGATAATATGTCTTCCAGGGATAGTTTGTTCTTTAGGCAAACATGCCACTGAACGCTGTTGCGGTCTAAACAAACTTTTGCAGCCACCATCGACGGCGTGCACACAGGACACGCCCCCTCGAGGCCACGCCCCCCCACCCACTACAAAGGCGCTGACAACTAGCGTTTCTGTCCACTTTGAACCTACTCCTGAGGCGGAAGCCGGGAGCTGTAGGTGCTCGATCTATTTTTAAAATTTGACTGTCACCTGATTTATTGTATTTTTTAAAAAACCAAGCACTCTACCTTGCTCACTCCTGGGGTACAAGCCCAGCCTTCATCTTTCCGCACAGCCGACTGAACGCTGTTGCGGTCTAAACAAACTTTTGCAGCCACCATCGACGGCGTGCACACAGGCCACGCCCCCTCGAGGACACGCCCCCCCGCCCACTACAAAGGCGCTGACAACTAGCGTTTCTGTCCACTTTGAACCTACTCCTGAGGCGGAAGCCGGGAGCTGTAAGTGCTCGATCTATTTTTAAAATTTGACAGTCACCTGATTTATTGTTTTTTTTTAAAAACCAAGCACTCTAACTTGCTCACTCCTGGGGTACAAGCCCAGCCTTCCTCTTTCCGCACAGCCGACTGAACGCTGTTGCGGTCTAAACAAACTTTTGCAGCCACCATCGACGGCGTGCACACAGGCCACGCCCCCTCGAGGACACGCCCCCCCCGCCCACTACAAAGGCGCTGACAACTAGCGTTTCTGTCCACTTTGAACTTACTCCTGAGGCGGAAGCCGGGAGCTGTAGGTGCTCGATCTATTTTTAAAATTTGACTGTCACCTGATTTATTGTCTTTTTTTTTAAAACCAAGCACTCTACCTTGTTCACTCCTGGGGTACAAGCCCAGCCTTCATCTTTCCGCACAGCCGACTGAACGCTGTTGCGGTCTAAACAAACTTTTGCAGCCACCATCGATGGCGTGCACACAGGCCACGCCCCCTCGAGGACACGCCCCCCCTGTACAATAAATATGTGCATTTGTCGGAAGCGCAGCGGACGAGCGCAGCTGGAGCGCCTAAGGCAAGCCCATCTTCGCCCGTCCGCGCCAAGTCATCGCCTCTCGCCAGTCCCCCTGGTCGTATTCCTTCAACACCCCTTCACTACGACAGTGAACAACTACTTGCCTGGAACTCTGGTCGGACCTGTGCCCACATAACAGGTACGCTTGGCCTCACCTGCCTTCAATGCAAAACTTGTCATTTCACTACAGCCAACCCCTACCACATTGGACAACTACAAGACCTACCCAATACTACTCCTATTACGATCCTCCATCTCAACGTCAGGTCACTAACCAAACATCACCTTGAGGTCAATACCCTCATACTGGATGAAAACCCTGACATCCTCTTCCTCTGTGAAACCTGCCTACGGGATGGCACTTCAGTCATACCTAACCTCACGCTTCCAGACGACTACCTTATGTCGACCCTAAATAGGGATGGAAGAGGCGGAGGTATCGCCATAATCTATAAATAACTATTCTCATGCTCATTCACCAAAGAACAACTTCCCGACTGTGAATGTGCTCATTTTAAAATCACTATAAATCCCAACTTCACCATGTCGGGCCTCTACATCTATTGTCCACCCGGACCTGCTTCAAAATTCATTGAAGCTCTTCTCGAGACAGCAAATTTTCTAGTGAGAAAAAATGCTAACTTCACCATATTAGGCGACCTCAATCTTCACTTTGACCTGCTTAACGACTCCACCATCAAAAATCTTCTTGCTGACCTCTCCGCCCTGCAACTCAACTCTCTTATTTTAACTTCAACGCATCTAGCTGGTCACATCCTAGATCCAGTATTTACAAACATCGAGGGGATTAAAACAGAGGCACCCTTACAGATGGGATGGACAGACCACTACCTTATTAAACTGACTATTCTGGTCAATAAAACAATGCACAAAATCACACCTTCTCGCCGTCTAAAAAGACCATGGCACAAACTATCCATCAGCGATCTCCATGCCACCCTTGGGGAATTCCATCATGAGACCAACCTTGACATTAACGTAACCTATAGCACGTTTCATGATTGGATCACGGGAGGATTAGACGCCCTTATCCCAGCAAAATGGACAAAAGGACGTAACTCACCGTCCAACCCATGGTATAACGACACCCTCAAAACCATGCGCAAAGACTGTAAAAGAGCTGAGCGCTTATGGAGAAGGGAATATAACAACGAAGATAAAACCAACTATCTTCTAAAACAAAAAATGTACCATAAACCCATCCGCGCTGCGTGAACCGCCTTCTATGCAGATAAAATCAATTCTAGCCCTACCCCTGCCAAAGAAGTTTTCAAACTTGTTCAAGAACTTCAGAGTGGTAAATCCCCCGCCCCCAGCATTTCCTCTGCACAACAATGTGAAGACCTAGCCATATTCTTCGTTGACAAAGTACAGAAAATCTATACATCTTTCCCTCAGCACTCTCCCAGCCCCACTAAAAGCCCTATCCCCTCCCCCAATTTCACTACTCTGACCCACATCCCAGAAATTTCCATTGACAACCTCACCAAACTATGCCGAAAAGGTAAAACTGGTTCTCCGTCAGATCCCATGCGCCCGGCTCAATTCTTAGAGACACTTAACTTCTTTCTACCTTCCCTGACCTCTATCCTGACCCTCTCCTTCTCCTCAGTGAGTGTACCATCTGCCTGGAAGCAAGCGTGGGTTTCACCCATCATCAAGAAACCCACTCTAGACCCATCTAAACCGGAAAACTTCCGACCAATCTCCCTGCTCCCATGGCTGTCCAAACTCGCTGAAGCCCATGCAAACAGTATTCTGTCCCAGCACATGGTCCAAAATAACATCCTGGACCCATCACAAATGGGTTTAGACCAGGCCATAGCACTGAGTCTGCTCTTCTGGCTACCACCGAGCATCTCCAGACGATCTTAGATGCCGGTCAAAGTCCTGCACTGATTCTTCTCGACCTCAGCGCGGCCTCCGATACGGTATCCCATGACATCCTTCTTAATCGTCTGGAGACATTCGGAGTATCTGGCCTTGCATTGGAGTGGTTCCGATCTTTCCTCAAAGACAGATCTTTTCGGGTCTCAGCACCCCCCTTTCTATATAAACCTCATCCCATTGCACAGGGAGTTCCGCAGGGCTCGGCGTTGAGCCCATCCTTTTTAATCTTTATGTGCAACCTCTTGCGACAGTGGCCAAAGAATGGGGCCTGACACTGGTGTCGTACGCCGACGACACACAGCTGGCCATCACTCTGACGGAAGGCCATTCCATCTCGTCCTCCAGATTCAAAAACGGTCTCTCCGCAGTAGCCCAATGGATGACAGACAACTGTTTACAGCTCAATGCTGGAAAAACAGAAGTGCTACTCCTTGGTAAAAACACCAGCCTTTGGAATGAGCACTGGTGGCCATCCTCCTTAGGCACCATCCCACCCCCCAAATCCCTAGTTAAAAATCTAGGAGTATGGATGGATGCCTCTCTTAACTATCAGACCCACACCAAAAAAGTCGCTGGCACCTGTGTCGGCCTGTTGAGGAGTCTTAGCCACATACTTGGCTTCTTTGACGCAAAGGTCCGCCAGCTCATCATTCAAGCCACCATCCTTTCGCGTTTGGACTACGCCAATGTACTCCTCCTTGGCGCCAACAAAGGAGAGATAGCACAACTGCAACGCGTGCAGAACTCTGCGGCTAGAGCCTTAGTCGGCCTCCCTCACAGATGTTCGGCCAGAGCTACAATTCGAAAATTACACTGGCTACCTGTCGACTCCAGAATTAAATTCAAAACCCTTATCATGACCTTTAAAATTATCAAATTTAGAAACCCAATATTGCTGCGACCTCTTCTCACCCCCTATGCTCCGTCACGTAACCTGCGATCCTCTAACCAGCACCTCCTGTGCGTTCCTCGCATAAAACTCTGCCGCATGGGCGGCCGCTCCTTTAGGGTCCTAGGAGCCAAACTATGGAACAATCTGCCACAAAACATCTGCTCCATAGACAGTCTACCGGCCTTCCGAAAAGCCATTAAAACGCATCTATTCCCTCTCCCCTAATCCTCCTCTCCACCTTCTACTCTCAGGCCAGGGTCTGTGGTTTTCTAGCACCGGGACGCCTCTTCACTGGGGCAGCTGTTTTGCGCTTTACCAAAATAATAGAATAGAATAGAATAGATCTCATCATTTTGAGATATCGGTAATATGATCAATCTTATTGCGGTTACTACAGCCTAAGGTGCTGGCAATCATGCCCCAAACCCACGGATTCACTCAGCTGTGTGCAAATTATGTTGTCCCACTTCAATTGACTTCATGGAGATTTTCATGATCAAATGGCCCCAGAGGGGAGAATGCACATGGAACACTCATCTTCTTTTCCCAGGTACTTAGTTCAGGGGCCACTTCAGAAGAGAACACTTCTATTGCTGCTTCCTGAGCAGTCTGTCTGAATGATCTCTGAGTAGTTCCCCAAACACTAAGGGGCTGATTATGACTACAGCGGTCCAATGGACCACCTTAGGCACTGCCGCACTGGTGGTATGACTACCCTTTTAAGAGTTTGGCGGTCCAACCGCCAAAAGACTGCTGCAACCACTGAGGATCCCATATCTCCCTCAGTGGCGCAGTGGTCTGAGACCTGCAATATGCTTGGCAGTGCCGCTGTGGCATCACCAAGTAAATTTTAGGAGTTTTCTCACTGCCACAGTTTTCAAGGCAGTGAGCCCGCCATGAAAAATGTGGTGGTGAGGAAAAAAGGGGGCCCAACAGGTCCCTCTATTGCCTCAGGGCCAGGGGATACATGCCGTGGGGCACATGGTGTGTCCCTCTGTGTGCATGCACCCCCAGTTCTGGCACGGCATGGACTTAACAGTCCATACTGTGCAGGAACTTGCTTTGGCATTCCCATTGTGGTGCCTTTATAAGGCTCACCACCTTGGACCGCCAAAGCACCACCCGCAAGACCAGGGGAAAACTCCTAATGTGTCTGGCGGCAAATTAGTTTGGCGGGGTGGGAGCATGGTGCTAGCATGGTAGACCGCTCCCACACTGCCAAAATCAAAATCAGGCCCTAAGTCTATCCTGGAAAGCTTGATAATAAACACATGTCTTTATCTCCCACAACTGGGCTGAAGGTTCTGGGTTGTTGGGTGTGTTTGACATTGGATGTAGAAATTCCTATTGGCCATAATGACGATTTAAATACAATAGTTCATGAAAGATCTGAATGATTGTTCTTGTATGGTAAATATAAGTCTAACAGCTATTGATCACTTACATAAGTCTTACTTCTGTGGCCCAAACTACGTTACAATTTCTAGACTTTTTAGCAGCACTTTTTATATAACTCACAATTACTCTAAATATGAGTGGTTTTGTGACAAGAATGTACATATACATCTGCTACAGAGTAAGACATGATTTCCCTCTAGAACAATACAGCCATAATCCTGAATTAGTGAAAACACTCAATATAGAAACATGTTTGTAAATGTAAAATATTGGCAAAACTTAAAATGCAACACATCATCATTTTGAAGATTTCAGCCTGTGTTTAAGATGACACTCAGATATGCTTATATGTGGTCAGAATATTTAACAAACTAGGTCCCAGGTACCTAGAACATGCTGAGACTCTAAGATCTACTGGCACAATAATTACATTCTCTCCAGGTTTACCTTTAGTCCTCTCTCTCATCCACATTTCATTTTGAGATCCTTTCTTATAGGTATTATCCCTCAGTCAATTCACTGTTCTGTCAGGCCTATGGCTCCATTTGCTCAGCCTCTCACTTATTCAGCATGTGCTTTGGAAACCACTCTCATACGTCGCACGCCACTGCCTTTTCACATAACTGTCACATGGTCCAAATCTATGATATCCACCGACTGCTTTTTCACCTCCAGCTCAGCTTTTGCTTAAGTCTGTCCCCCTAATGCTTGTTGTGCACTTGTTTCATGTTGTTCCTGTGTCTTAAAATGGCATTGCCTTATTTTTCTTTTCTCCTTCATTGGGGCTAAATTATCTGCACTTGAATTTTTTTGTTTTGTTTTTAAGTGTAAGAAAATTGTTGAGGATACAAAAAGTTGATAGTGGGCAACCCTGCCTTGTGCCACGCTTGACTAAGACTGACCCAACCTTCGCCGTATTTATAATAACATTAGCTTTGGCAACAATATAAAGATTTCGAATTAAGGTTATAATTTTTCCCGATATACCAAAATGCTCCAAAATAATAAAAAGTGTCTCCCATACCACCAAATCAAAAGCTTTCTCTGCGTCTAATAACAAACCTAAAGCAGGAATCCCTCGTGTCTCAAAATAATCTAAAGCTTCAATCAAATAATGAGTATTTGTGATCAATTGTCTACCGGCAATAAAACTATTCTGATCCGGGTAGATCAAATCTGTTGTGAATTGATTAAAACGTATTGAAAGAAGTTTTGTTGTAATTTTATAATCAGTGTTCGGTAAGGTAATGGGCCGGTAAGAATTTGGATCTTTAGCATCCTTCCCCTTCTTCAAAAAACTCACCACTGTACCCTCCCGAAAAGAGTCCGGTATCAAGCCGCCCTCCAACATAGAATTCAATAATTGTAAAAGTAAATTGGAAAAAGCGCAAAAAAAAACTTTAAAAAACTCCGCAGGCAGGCTATCTGGGCCACATGCCTTACCATTTGGGAGCTCTTTAACAACCAATTCTAATTCTTCCATGGAGAATGAGCTTGCCATTGTTGATTGCTCAATTTGAGAGAGAGTGGGTAATGCATACTTTTTTAAAAAAAAATTCAAGTTCGAATGGTCTATGTTATGTTGCTGACTATAGATGTTATTGTAATAACTAAGCATTATCTTCCCTATATCAGCCGGATCTACTATGTCTGCATGATTAAGTGGACACTTTAATCCTCTTATCAAATTAGCAGCTGCTTGCTCTCTAACCTGCCAGGCTAGTAACTTCCCTGTGAAATTGCTCTCGTCATATATTTTCTGGGATTGTCTACGAAAGATATCCTCACTTTGAGCATAGTAATCTGCACTGAGTTCCCGTTTCGCCTCATCAAGTTGATGTTGAAGAATGTTGGATGGATTCAGATGTCTAAAATCACTTAGCACTTGTATTTTTTGTTCAATCGAATTCTTCTTAAGTCTAGCTGCTTTAAATATGGCTGCATACTTACCTATAATGAATCCACGGATAAAAGCCTTTAATGCATCACAGACCATGTTGAGTGGGGCTGACTCAATATTACGAGAAATAAAATCTCTAATCTATGTTTTTAAAGAGTTGACCCATACTTCGTCATTCAGATATTGTTTGCTGAAGACCCAACGTTTAGGAGTTTTAACAATTTTCCCTAAAGCAAACTCAGTGGCTAACATTGCATGATCAGAGAACCCATTATGAAGAGTCCTCTGTTGATTAAAGTTGAGTTGTCTGGAAGCCAGAAAAAATCAATTTGTGAGGAGGACTTAAATCTCTCTGACCAGCATGTACATTCTTTTTTAGCCGGAAAATATTTGCGCCATGGATCATGGAGATTGAGCGTTGTTTTATAGTTCAGGATGGTTTTCAGCGATTTTGGCTTGGGCTGTTTTCTTGATTGAGTGGTAGAGTCAAAAGTGGAATTAATCAGAATATTTAAATCACCACCAATGATGACGTCTCCTGTCATCGTCAAAAGAGATTGGAACATCTCTTCATAAGCTCTAGAATTATCTTCTACTGGTGCATAGAATCTTAAAAAGGTAATAGGTCTTTGTGTATTTTTAATTTTACAAGTAGCCCAACAACAGTGTCCTGAACCACCATCCTCAGAATGTATAATTTCCGCGTGAATATTCTTATTTAAAAATAATGCAACCCCCCTCTGAGACTCAGTGGCTGAAGAATAGCCACGATACGAGGCCCATCCTCTAAACATTGGAAACTCAGCGAATTTTAGCTTTGAAATATGTGTTTCCTGTAACAATATTACTGAGGGGCTTTCAGTTTTAATCCATATTTCTATGGCCCGCATTTTCTTTTTGTTATTTAAGCCTTTAACATTAAAAGAGACTATTTTCAAATACTCCCTAGTAGACATCCAAAATAAATTCCAAATTTTGCACCCAGCTCACTCTTTTCACGATTTTTAGTTGAACCTACCAAGCAAAAAATGATAGAACAGAAAAGTACAAAGGACTTCATTTTTTCACTGCTTTTCCCCCAACCCTATCCCCAGTGACCCCTTCCCTCCCCCTCATGCTCCACCACCTACCCATGACTCCCACCCCCCCAACCTGCGGCCCTTCCTTCCGCCCCCATGCCAGCCGCAGACCTCTACCCCCTAACACTTGGTTGTCCTGTTGTTACACCCCTCGAACCCTGGGACCCCTCCTCCTCTTCCTCACCTCCACCCCCCCATGATGACCCCTGCATAGCTCCAAAAAAATTTAGACAAGCAATTCCCTTTGGTACACCAAGTACTGAGCGCACTTAAAGTCTTCTTCTAGTCTTAAAATAAACCTTCAGTTGTAACAAAGAAAGAGAGAAGAAACATAGAGAAGAAGAAAAAAGAAATAGAAAGAAGAGAAAGGAAGGAAGTAGAGCACATTGTGCTTAGTAAGACAGTAACTTTTTCTCTCCCTTCCCCCTCCTCTTACACCTTATGCCCATGAGAGATTTCCTTCAGTAAGTATTGTCCTTCATCCAAATCTGACAGCATATAGAATTTGCCTTTTGCCAATACTTTCTGTTTAGATTGCTGAACAATCATGGCCTGGGCACCGTTGGCTTTAAATAGATGAAGCATTTTCACGAACTGATTCCTCCTAAGTGCTGCAGCTACGGACATACCGGAAAAAATCTGGCAGTTAATTGTCTCATTTACTAAGAATTGTCTATGCTGAATTGCTTCAGATAAAATAGATTCCTTTATCCGGGCATCTGAAAAATTTTGTAGAATTGTGCGAGGTAATGTGGAGTTAGGAAAGGGTTAGGCTGGCACCCGGTGTGCTCTGGTTATTATTAAATCCCCTTCGTGTTCTGGGATTACTTTCTGTTTCAAAAAGGAGGTCACCCATTGTACCGTATTCGACCGTATTCGAACACCCACTATACGGAGGTTTGATCTTCTGGTATAATATTCCAAATTGTCCATTTTTGTTTCCAATGCTCGTCTGCTCTTATCGATCACTGTAACATCTTTTTTGACCTCCATCATCTGATCCTCCAAGGTTGAGATTCGAGTCTCAGCTTCTTGAAGACGGAGTGGAAAGCTAGAGACTGAGTCCTCGATCTTCTCCAGTCGCTGATGGATTGAGGCCAGTTCGGCTTGTTGGATTTTTTTCAGCTCCCGAACCTCATCCAAAATTAAGTTCAGCATGTCCTTGACTGTCATCTGGATTTCACCTACGGACTCAGTATTCATGTGTAGAATGGGGCTGAATGGGTCAATTAAAGATGTAGAGCGGGTGTCCACAGCTGATGGCCAGGGCAACTTCCTTGATATTGATTGAGCAGTATTAAGATCAGTAGCGATTAATTGATTACAGTCTAGTGACAGTGCTGCCTTTGCTGACTCATCACCTCTTTGTACTGTCAATAATGATGTTTGTGCATCTTGATGAAGAATCAGAGCAGGCACTGAGGTAGTGTTAGGCGCAGGCGTAGATATTGCAGGGGACACAGTGAAACCAGAATTAGTAGTGACTGATGTTTCTGATGATCGTATAGATGCCAAAGGAGTTGCTGTTTGAGAACCCCCTAAATTATCATCAACGTTTAACAAATTTTGAGCTGGGCAGCTTTTCAACTGTGTCGAGTGTCTGCTGGGTTTTTTCACAAACAAGGGGAACTGTTTTGATCCTTTAAGCGAACCAACCATTTTATCTTTTTTTACTTTATTTGGACCGTCATGGTAAGCATGGGCGGAAAATCCGTTTCGCTCGCGGATTTTGCGGATTTTGCGGATTTTCGGTAAATTCGCAATCCGCGAGATTCGCGAATCTCCCGCAAAATCCGCAAATCCGCGAGCAGCAGATTTTGCTCGCACTGTTCGCGTGAGTTCGCGGCTTCCCAGTACAACTTCGCGCCCCGCGAATAAGTGCAAAATTGCAGAAATACGATCTTAGCAAAACTGAAACTACTTACCAGGTTCAAAAGTTCAGGCTCATCATTAGTAGCCATTTCCTGTAGTGCTTCCTGAGGGGCCCCTCCAGAGTTCAGTTGCCAGTTGCAACTATTATGCGACCCTGCTCTGAACCTCAGAATAGTTACACATATGCCACAAAGGTCCTGAATTACAGCTAAGGGAGACAAGCAGGAGCCAGGCTGGAAGTTCAAATCCATTAATCAGCCCCTAATTCATTATTGTCAGTTGGGGCAGGGCAGGTGTTGTAACTAATTTTGCAACAATGAAAGCACTTAGCAAGTGCAAAAGATCACTAATCAGGAAGCACTAAGGAAGCAGGTGCCAGCTAAAAAAATATTCTGTGACACATTAATCAGCCCCAAATTAATTCAGGTCACTTGAGGCAGGGAAGGTGTGCTTGCGTTGCCACAATAATGTACACTGACTGGACAACCAGAGGGTGCTGTGATGAAACAGAGGGTGGCATGGGTGGGCCAGAGGGTGGCATGAGTAGTCAGAGAGTGGCAGTGGTGACAGAGAGTGGCAGTGATGAAGAAGAGTGTCCCAAACAGGCTGGACACGTAGAAACAACAAGTTCGCGAAACTTGCGACCCGACAGGTAAGTTCGCAATTTGCGACATTGTACAAAACCCTCGCGAACTGGCAGAAACCCGCGCAAACACAAAAAAAAAAATCCGCAAATTCGCGAGAATTCGCGGATTTTGCGGATTGCGAGTTCGCAAATCCGCAAAATTCGCGAACGCGAGATTCGCAAAATTCGCCCATGCTTACGTCATGGTCAGATTGAATAGGATGCACAGATTGGGCAGGATGGAGAGCGTCCAGACCAATATTCAACCCCCTTGTTTTGCCCGGTAACAGACTTTCAGCTGTACTGGTTGGAATTAGTTTTTCAGTGGAAGGTCCCTCTAGCTCATCTGTACTTTCAGAGGACTCCTTTCCAATCGACTTGACGGCATCTTTCATTTCCTTAGCCTGCTGCAGACGAGCTTTTGCTTTGATCCGCGCGTTTAGCAGCTTGCCCTTATTGTCCAAATTGCTCCTAACGATACTAAGAGTTCTCTTCTCCACTCCCTGAGGTCAAATAGACAGTAGGTTGTGCCTCCCAAGTTTCCACTTCTCCCAAAACACACACAAAAAAAAACCTCTTATCTGTCAAGTGGATTAGGAGCCTCGAGTTTCCTTTCGTGGAAAAAAAATAAAGGCACCGAAAGTTTTTTATGTTTTTTTCCTCTACCCCTTCTCCTTTTATGTATCCAATATCAGGGTGCTGAATACAAATAAGTCAAAGTCCAGGAAACC
The DNA here is from genome assembly GCF_964263255.1 of Lissotriton vulgaris. NCBI lineage: Eukaryota > Metazoa > Chordata > Amphibia > Caudata > Salamandridae > Lissotriton > Lissotriton vulgaris. The sequence goes on from NC_141687.1 coordinate 1,123,742,095, forward strand.
GTCCCCCTATGCGTGAGACACTGTCAAGTTGTACAAAGTCGGTACTGAGGAGCCCTAAAAGAAAAAGAACTTCATATTGCAGGGAAGCAACCCCGGAGAACCTTGACTTAAACTCAAGGCTGAGCTCACCTGCTCTTGACGGTTACGAGATTGCTTTTCGGAAGGCACTGGCTATTTTGAAACCGGCAGCTAGCGTTCAAACGTCCTCAACGCAGAAACATCAGACGATGCAAAAAAACGCTGCTCCGTTTCTTTCTGAATTTTTTTCCCCCTCGCATCTGAGCAGGGCAGCGGGGAAAGATCTAATCACAGGCACGCGAAAAAGAAACGCCAGCCGCCGGCCGCCATCGACCTCAACAAGGAGGAAGGAGGGTGGAGCAAGGTGAGGAAGGGATTCCAGATGGCTGTGCGGAGGCGTGGACTCCGCCGTTCAGCCCATCCCCAGCTCTGACTAGTTAATAGAGGCAGTTGCGTTCTTTATCGAACCATTGGCAGTCGCATTGAGGAACTGTGCGGATATTCTTCCCCCGATACCATTAATGGCTAAGGTTAAATTATCTGCAGATGATATTATGCTTTTAATTAAACTTGAAATTCGCTCCCAAGCCAAAGTATTTCAGATTTTTTAAGAATTCGAGGCCTTGGGGGGGCTACCGCATTAACAAAAAGGAAACGGAAATTTTGGTATGTGGGGGTGGGGATCCTGAACTGCATCCCGATATACATAGCTGCATTAATACTAAGCCTAAGAGATATTTGGGAGTTTTCTTTTCAGCATCAATCAAAGACTTGTCTGGGTTAAATTTGGATTCCTTTCTTCAAAAGATCCGGGTAATGTTTGCCCGATAGAATTCACTTCCTCTAACGATTCTCGGTCGGATCGCTCTGATAAAAATGTCCGTTCTTCCTTTCTTCAATTTTCTGTTTTCCACTATTTCATGTTTTTTGCCAGGTACTTTTTTTTTTTTCGAGAGTAGAATCTATGTTTTCGGCTTTTATTTGGGCACAGAAGACACCTCGGGTTGCAATAGGCACTCTATGTGAGGAGTTGGATCAGGGCGGCCTCGCCCTACCAAATCTTAGGGACTACTATATTGCATACTTTGCGCAGTATTTATCAAGATTTAAAGGTCAAACCCAAAGTAAAAATGTATTTATAATTTTTTTTTTCGATTTATTGTGCAATGAAATTCAGATACCTCCCCCTCTGCAGGTAATTAAATCTCCCAAATTAGTTCGCTATAAGACACTATTATGGTTCTTTAAAAAACGCTGTGCCTTATTTAAAAGATATTCGCTTCCCCCCATAAATACAACAACTTAGCTGGCTAGCATATTACCGGTATTAGGTATTACACAAGGGTCAGATTTAGCTGAGAATTGGGCCGGGGTAGGTTTTGTTAAAGTTATAGATTTTGTGAGAAATGAATTATGGATAACCCCGAAAGAAATGGTACATTTGACCCATAGGAATTTTATGTTGTCAGGGTCTTACAGTATGGTTTATACATTTTTGGTGCAACTGGACATTACACAGGTGAACCAAGCAAGTCAAGTTAATAATGATCTTCTCGTGAATAAGCTCGATCGAAAACCTGGGGACTGGAAGCGATGTTTAGCGCAGAGTAAGGAGATGGATTTAAGTCAAAAGCCATCAAAAAATGGAAGGAGCAGGAAAATCATTTATTGTTTTTGAATACCTGGACAACTATTAATACATTCAACTTTAGCACGTTTCGGGGTGCCAATTGGCGTAGAATGTTATTTTTTGGTAAATGGCTGCTGTATCGGACACCCGCTGCCATTTCTAAAATGTACGCTAATTATCCAGCAAATTCTTTTAGGTGTTTACATCACTCTCCGGCTAATTGGTCTCATGTAATGGCTCATTGTGCAGGAATTGGGGTATTCTGGGATGAAATATTTGCTTTTTTTAAGACTCATTATAATATTATGATTTCTGTGAACGTAAAATTGATGCTTTATGGTTTTGATCCCGATCTTAAGCTCTCCGAGGAGCTAGCTAAATTAGTTTATATTGCAATGGCAGTGGCCAGATCTCTGTTATTACAGCAATGGCGATCAGAACAGATCCCATCGATGCATGAATGGTTACTGAAAATGAGGAGAGTTAAGAAAAGTGAACAAACATATGCTCTGCGAGTAGGGGGGTTAAGAAGATTTAACAAAATTTGGGGATCTTATTTTGATTGAAATTTGGGAGGGATACCGAGAAGGGTACTTATCTGTTAATTAGTGTATTTGAATGTCTGATTACGTTTCTTCTTCTTTTGTATTTTTCTTGATGAATTTATTACGCGATGTCAATCAGTAAATGTTACTAAAGGACTTCAATAAAAATGTATTAAAAAAAGAGGATACAAAAAGTTAGCCAACTATTTGTGGCAAGTGAAAGCATGTTAAAGCAAGCAAGCTTTGAAATTCATTAGCCATGCAGAGGGCTACACCCTGCAGGGGAGTGATGTATTTATTTTTTAATTAAGTTTGGGGGGAGGGCACTTTTTTGCACAGTCAAAATCCTTTTATTTAGATGGTCTTATGCCATATTATTGTACTGCAAACACAATTAAAAACTGTGTACTCTCTGGTACACAGAAGAGAGGTCTTTTTGTTAAAGAACGCATACAAAAATAGAAAAGTACAATGACTACCATCTACTCTTTTATGGCAGAGAGATGTCGTTTTGTTTTGTCTACAGTCCTGCTGACATAGTAAAAAGGCTAATTTGCCATATGGCAAACGGAGGATCCAGTAAACCATTTACTATTCCTACAGCCCTGATTACTTAATAGTAGTACTGGATGGTTGAAGGATGCTAAAAGAAAACTTGGATGTATTTAGCAGTAATCTCAGTGAATAATTGCTTGCTCAATACATTTATAGCACTTTCATGTTTGAAGGTCCATTTTGTGACATGCCATTTGTCACTGAGCGTCATTTATAAAATATATCTCAACTAAGATCATTAAAACTGTGAGACAAATGACATCTTTAGAATGAACTCTAAATAACACAAAAAATGAAGTCTCTTAATATCAATAGTTTAATGCCAGGCACTAACAATCAAGTAGCCCAAACTGAGGCACACAAGAATTATGGACACATTGCCAAATTTCAATTATGTTTAACTTACGCATGCATACTAATATTACTACTACGACTCCTACTGCTAATAACACAAATATTATTGTGGTTATTATTATTAGTATATAGAATTAGAGATGGGTAGCAGTAAATAACATGAATGTTTTTCTTTGTGAGGCTCTAAGTAACATCAAATAGACAACAAGATCGAAGTTCAAGTTGTGCATGATGTTGTTAAGAACCGTCAGGTGAAAAACATGCTTGCTATGTTATGTATGCCTCACCCCCTATCATTTTCCTCTGCTGTCAACATCTCTTCAATGGCAGCGAAGTAATGAGAGAGCATGCATAACATGGCCTCCCCTCCCAAAAATAAAAATACCGCTGATATCTTGCTATGCATTCCTTCCCCTCCTCACTGGAAGCTTTGTTCTCTGCTTCCCCAGCACAGCAGTGAAAGGCTATGAGAGCTGGTCAGAGCAGCCTGGAGTTCATGTATGACATAGCAACAGTGGGAAATAACGTTGCTACCCATTGATGTTATGTCATGGCAGTAAATAATTAGACTTAGGGCCTCATTTCGATGGTGGTTGGATGCGCGTCCGACTGCCATTGTTTCAGGCTCAACCCGGAATCGGCCTTCACGACAGCCCAATTAGGATATAACCGCCGTGCAGGCGGTCATAAACTGCCCTTCCTCCATTGCGGATTGTGCTGCAGTCTGGAAAAGGGCCGCAGCATAAGCTGTAATAGAAAAAGGGGTATTTTTGAATATCCATGTAGCTTGTGCCTTGCATCATGTGGTGTCTGGCACACGGGTCATGGATGTTTTTGGGGGGCACCACATGTGCCCATCAGGCCACATTGCAGAGGCCTACAGGGGACGGTGGCCCTGCTAGGGGCCCCCAAAGTCCCTTTCCAACAGTCTTCCCATGGCAGTGGGACAACCATGAAAAGGCTGTCAGAAAGCGACATCGCAATCCTTACGGCAGTGCCTGTGCAGGACCCACCCCTATTGTAACAATTACAGTCTGACTGATACCCCAATGGCCTCCTTGAGACTGTCAGAAGCATTGGTCTTTCCCTCTGACTGCTGTGGTTCAACTGACTGCCTCATAATGCTGCAGTCAAACCACTATCCTTGCTGTCGAGTGGACCACCACCGACGGCCTGTTGGTGGAAGTCCGCCCAACATCTTAAGCAGGCTTATAGAATCAAGTTATGTATGGAAGCCATACATAAGAATAAGAATAACATTAAAAATAACAATAACAGTAATCACTTCTGTAATTGTAACTGAGACCTGCAGGTCACAGCATATTTCAGCAGAGAGCATTCAAAATATTTCATCAAAATTGGTGAGTAAATACAACTGTTGAAAGTTTCAATTTGACCATTAGTCTATATATGACTCACTTAAAGGTCCTTGTCTCAGAAACAGGGAAGTGCAAGACCTGTTTCAGCCAGGTACAGCAAAAGTACAGCAAAAGTACAGCAAAAGTACTTGGTTATGGGTCTAGAGACATATGGACCCTGCTATGTGCAAATTAGAAACCAATGACACGCAGGGATTTGACTACGCAACCAACTTGAGTAAATATGAAAATTAAACATTCATAAAGTTCAATACACTCTGTGACATTTACCTTTTCAGATGTGCCTGTGGTTTGCTATTAAGCAATAAGGGCAGACACATGAAATATCAGGTACATCTGATGAAAAATGATGATATGGGAAGTGCTGCAGTGCCTGAATATTACATTACATAAATAGACTTTGGATTGAGTTCAAGAATTTGACATTATGTGGTACAAAATTGTCGAAAAGGAAACCTAAAAGAGATAATTAAAATTTTAGGAAAAAAGAAACTCAAATGTATTTTAACATTAGTTTATTCATTTAGATCAGGAACAAACAAAGATGTTTTTTTGCTGTTTAAAAGAGAAATAATTCTATATGGTATTTTTGAGCAGGTCCAGGCAATTTATTTACACACTGAAACTGCTATGGTTACCCTTTTATACTGTTCAGAATAACTTGCACTTTATACATTAATTTGACAATAAAATATATATTTTTGATGACGTTCCTATTTTCTACATTTAAAGAACATGATTTATTAACAGTTTGCAGTGCCACGTATGCCACAGGTGGAGTTGGACCTCTTTAGTGCAATTGAATACCTCACTTCAAAACCGCGTATGTTCCTTTAAAGCTTTAGGTCTGATGTACTACCCCTGTTAGCAAACCATGGGTGTGCACTTTTCACGCTGAATGGTCTGCGAGCAGAGATGTATTTTGGGACAGTCACATACCATATGTATGTTTAGGTTGCTTCGCAACTTGGCATTAGCAAAAGATTACGAAATGACCCGCCTAATTACTTTAATTAGTTAGGTCGCATTTTGCAACCCCTTGTGAATGGCAGAAAATGTGGGGGTGGGTGTCAGGAGTGGTGGCCAACAAAGGACAGCAAACCATGTTGACTGCAAAGAGGAGACATTTTTAGGGAGGCGTTGTCCATTAAAGAGACAAGTACTACTTTTAAAAATATATATCTTTTCACATGTGTTAACACATTCAGGTGGCGGAGCAGGAAGTGGTCCCATGGATCACTACCCACTTTCTCTGAGGCCGACTAATGTGAGCCCCTAAAGAGAAGCTGTCCTAAGCAAATCAGTTACCACTCCAACTCCAGAGGTGCAGAGGTGTTACCTTACCAATAATTACCGATGGCATAGAAGTCACAAGCCACCGATTCATTTGTTTGAGACTCACAAAGAGAAGAGAAACACCTCTTTCACTCCCCATTCTGTTTGCAATTCAGGAAGAGTTGCAAATCCACATTTATATCTCAGAAAGACTTTTCCAGTCATAAACAGGTTTTTGCACATTGTGAAATGGCACTTTGACTTTTCCTGCTTCACAGGATTTCCAAAAGAAAAAACCTAACTACCCAAGGAAGTAAGCCTCTTCTTAACTGAATTGCACACAAAGTGGAAGAAATTGACTTCATATATCAACCGCTGAGCATACTAAATGAATGGCAGATTAGTTAAGATGCTAAAACGTTATATTGAACACATTTTTCTTTTTTTTTGCCAGAAACCTTCGCGAGAGTGTACTCAACAACTTTTCACAATTAGCTGTTTTTGTTTTTTTGCCAGAAACTTTCGCGGGAGTGTACTCAACAACTTCCCAAAGTTTCATGGCGATCGGATGAATGTTGTATTAATGCATAAAGGACAAACAGACATACTCTCGTTTTTATAAAAAAGATAAGTCAACCTTAAGGTAGGCCCTGGATAGCCCAAGAGCAGGGTGCAGGGCGTTTCGTATTTCACTACTGCAAGGCCTTTCTTCCAGATAGATTAACATTGTAATTACCTTTTTACCTCTTATAAGGATAATTTCCAATAGAGGAGAGATTGGACCCCCACATTTGGTGTGTCTAGATTCACAATTTTAAATCCTAACATATGGTGAAGTTATAATTAAATTGTAATTCTGAATATGCCACTTTTAGAAAACTGGTGTTTTCCTATTTTAACCATTTGGTGGCTTCTGCCTTTCTCTGAATACATGTCTGGGGTGAGTAACAGCTGGGCTTTGAGCATTCCCTCTAGTCAGCCACATACAAAGGGAGCTTAAGTGTGAATGATGGGCCACTCACATCCTAATGGGCCACCCTGGGTAGGATGGGAGGGAGGAGCTGATTACACTGAATAGACTGTGTCCTGTCCCCAAACAAAGGGCTACATACCCCCTGTAGTGAGTGTGGAGAGAGGGCATGAAGGGCAGGGACTCTGTGAAATTCAAAGACTCAAAGGCTTCTTTTTTGAAGTCTCCCCCACTTCAAAGGCACAACTGGGTATAAGTACTGAACTTCCGACACCACCACCTCATTACACTTCTCGACCTATGAATACAGTGCCAGGAAGAACGACTGCTGTGATGCCGAAGGGCCACTCAGCTAGACCGCTACTCTTCTGGACTTCTGCTCTGCTGACCTTCTGCCCTCTTGCCTGGGAGTGAGAAGGACTGGACTTGCATCCTTCCAGTCAAAAAAGTGACTCAAAGGGCTTGTCTGCTTGCCTCCTGCTTTGCAGTCTTAGGGCCATCAAAGACTACCAACCATCTACCTACAGCACCTTGGCTCTGCCCCCTGTGACTCCTGCCCTGCCACATGGTGCAAATCCAGTCCTGTGCCACTGGAAGTGGGTATAAAGTTAGTGAATGAATGAATGAAAGATTAGTCTTATTAAGCACAGCGAATGCCCAGAGGCATCTTGGTGCTATGTGACATTTAAGGATGGTGTAGCTTTGACCTATCCTAATTTAGTTGAGTGAAAAAGCCATATTTTAGGATTTTCCTAAAGACAGAACTGTTTTCAGTTCATATGGAAGACAGTTGCAGTGTAGAGCTGTGGACCTGAAAACGTTTCTTCCGCCCCAGGAAGAACGTTTGAAAGCAAGTTAACCTAGGGTCATAGTGGAACTGGAGCACAGGGTTATACTAGGGGTGTACTGTCTAAGGTTTTTTATAAAGTAAGATGGGGCTTGTCCGTGAGGTCCTATAGGCCAAACACAAAACCTTGAAGATAGTGTGCTCCCTAACTGGGAGCCAGTGAAGTTGACTAATGGCTGTTTTACCCACCTGAAATTTTGGACTCTTCAAGAGGAAATGAGCAGCGTCATTCGTACAAGAGTCAAGTCTTGATAACACAAGCACAATGACTACAGTTTTTAGAAGATTAAAGGGTAAAGACTTTTTTATTTTTTTAATCAGCCTTAGAGCATGGAAAAAGGCTTAGATGACCTTATTTACTTGATCTTTGTATTTCAGTATCCAACATCACCCCCAGGTTTTTGATTTTCAAAGCAGGAGTAGGGAGAGAACCTAGCTCCAATGGCTACGAACTGGGGACCAAAAAGACAGATTGTTACCGAACAGAATTATCTTTGTTTTTGTAGTTTTTCAAGTTCTCGCATACGGTCAACCAATAACTCAAGGCTGAATGTATCGAAGGCTGCTGACACATTCAGCAGGATGAGGGCTGCATTTCCGCTTCCATTCAAAGTTGCTCTGATTTCCCCTGTGGCTGTAATAAGTGCCAACTCTGCACAATGAATTTTCCTGAAGCCAAACTGAGTCTCATCTACAAGATGATTTGTCTCTATAAAAGAGGCAAGTTGCAAATTCACTATCTTCTCTACCAATTTGGCTGGATGGGGAAACCGTGATATGGGCCGGTAATTATTCAGTTCCATGACATTAAGATTAGATTTTTTTAAATAAAGAAAGATGGATGCTAACTTCCAAGTGGTAGGATAGACTCCTGTCTTAAACATGACAGAGAAATTGTTGGTTAGATATGGTGCTACTGCCTCAGGTTCTAGGTGTACTATTTTAGGAGGACAGACGTCACACAGGAATCCAGCTTGATGCGGGGGATGATCTCCAAAAATGCCTCAAATTGCATAAGGCTGGTAGTTTTGAGACCCACCTCTGAGGATTGGTTGTTGTCATGTCTGCGAGCAGTGACTTTGTTGAAAATGTTTATGCTTCTTGAAAATCCATGCATCACCATTGTTGCTCCGCTCGGAACTGACACTTCTCTCTCAACAATGATGCATCGCAGCTGCTGCAAAGATCAAGTACATCGCAACACCCTGTCACATCACCTACTTTTCCGATGCATCTCTGACTTTGTGCGGCTCGGAACCGACGCATCACCTACATCCTAGAGATTGACAACAGTGCATTGGATGTTCAGCGGGACAAGGTTGGGCCCTGTAACCAACCCGCATTCCATCGCAGTCGGCATGCATTTTTTAATTGGACCCGCTTTATGCTTTGGAGCACTATAATTCAAGATATTCTCTGAAAATTCATAACTTCGGTTCTACTTATTGGATTCTTGTCGTTATGGTCCTGGATTGTTCATTAAATTAAGGTCTATTGTCCTAGCCAGGGGCAGTATCTTCTTGTGTGGTGTTTTCACTGCTTTTTGTTTGAAGTGTTCCACAAATAGTTTACACATTGCCTCTTCAGTTAAGCCTGACAGCCCTGTGCCAAGCTCCCAGAGGGTGAGCACAGGTTAATTTAGGGTGAGTATCTGACTCACCCTAACTAGGATTGTGGTTCCTGTTTAGAAAGGGTGCATATCCCTACCAACCAGATACCCAATTTCTAACAACACCACTCACCTTTTACCTAGCCAGAGTTATAACACACCCTCTTCTCTTGTCAAGGGTAGCCAAATAAACACCAACAGACACCCCTGACCTTGGTAGAGAACAATACACCTTGCTTTGCATAACATATACACCAGCCAATGAATAGGATAAAAGGACTAACAAACAGTGGTTCAACATTCAAATTTAGTAATGTGTTGTTTAAATTGCATATGAAGTCAGCAAGTAGATTTTTTCAGTGGCAAGAACAATGATCACAGTGGATATATATACAAAAGATAAACAATGTAGATCTCACAATTTTCTTTCTTCATTAGTTCTTTATTAATTCTCTTACGAAAAAGTATATCCATGAAATAAGAGGGAATGACTACCTGCACCTCTTCCAGCCTTATCCAATGGCAGGGATGAACAAAGAATCGTCCAGCAAACCGTAGTTGACATAGGAAGTGTAAGGCTTGCTTACCATGTACTCAGTTCACAACTGTTGTCAGCCTGCACAGCCTTCTTTCAACCTTCCCAAAATGAGGGTGAACGAGGCCTGGAACAGCTGAAAGCTGCTCCAGCATCTTCATTACCATGCGAAACGAGGCACAGAGGCCGGCGTTGTCTGCTCCAGTCCTCCTTTACCCACACATTTTTATATCTAAGAAGGTGCGGTACACAATTTTAAATAGCTTAAACAGGTCAAAGAGCCAGCTCTCTAAGCTTCTTTCACCCTAAAAAAAAACCTGAAGCAAAGGTTTAGCTCAAGAACGACAATGGCTTTCACAGGTTGTTTTTGAACATATCTAAAGTTAGCTAGATGCTGTCTTCAGAGACAGGCATTTATATAAGGTGAACCTAGTTTTCAGATGCTAGCAAAATCAAAACATGAGCCATTCTGTGCAGAAGGGGTGAAACCATAGCAATCTGTTTTCCATTAATGCATAACCCGACAATAGACAACACCAGTGGCACATGTTTGCATGCCGTCATAGGGCATATCAGTGGACAGAAATATACTGATCATAATCACTGACCATTTCTTAAGTAAGAAAAGGGGTGACGCTTGCCTGGCAGAAGGGTTGTCACTGTGATATAATCTGAGGTGACAGCCTACTTTGGGAAGTATGGGTAGCATATAGGAGTCAGGGCAATAAGGGAAAAGGGATATATTTGGGTATAATGTGACATCCAATCTGAAACATGTAGGACTCCTACGAGACTGAATGTTGCAGGAAGAAGCAGACACTTGCTTATTAAGTAGGCCTTAAGGATTTGATTTGATTAAACAGGATAATCCTAAACATTAATAGGAATGAGTAGTGAAGGTGTAAAAGTTCTACCCACATACTACATATAGTACACATGAAACCTTGTGCAAGATGCATATCACCAACACTCAGCAGGCCTTGAGTAAGAATATTTTCCTAGAAGCAGGTGGAGAGAAGCTGGAAAACTTTTCTGGTGTAGCAGATGCAATTATCACAAAATCTAAAGGCTGTATGTGCACTACATGAGGGTGAGAACAGTCCAAGTTGGCAGGGTATGCCCAGACGTGGGTCCCTTGCTCCCTTTACCACTGGATTCAAGCTAGCCTGGCTGATGAGAAGTGTTACCCCGAAACTGGTCCCAGCATGCCTGTTTCCCGTCCAGGGAAGACCTGGCTTGGCAGTACAGGATGGACCATTCCCATGAGGAACAGGGTCAAGACTGATTTGCATATGGCTGTGTTTGAACTGGGGTGGTGAAGTGAGCTAAAGGACGATGATGAATTCAACCCAGATCTGTGACTAGGGGGATGTGTGTAGCATTCGGTGGGCTCCACATAAATTAAAAAGGAGTTGTCTGATGAAAGTTTAATTCTTCTTTATTTGAGTCAGCACACAGCACTGATTTTATACAGCAGTCAAGTCCAAGGCCACAGCGCAAATTCCTAACCCCTGAACCTCAATACTAGAACATAGAATGCTTCTATACCAGAACTCTAAAGTACATTCCAATGAGTTAAGGAAATGAGAACATGACACACCTTCACTCTTTAAACGGAGAAAATAAAAACAAGAACAAGGATAAAACCAGAACAGATGGGAATAAAGAAAAGAGATGACAGAAAAGGAGGAAACAAAAATGTAAAAACAAAACTGTGAATTCAATGTAAAACGTAGTCCTTGAAATATTGAGGAGCACTAGAGATTCTTGTGCTTACCCTAGGTACAATATCTGAACAATCAGAAGGAACAGAAGAGGTGCTGGGCCCTCCCCCTCCTTCCGAAAGAGATAGATCATCAAAATGATTAACAGTAGATAAATCATTATTAATAAAATCATGTGCAGGAACAGCATCACCACAACCAGTGTTTCAAGGTACAATAGATTGTTTAGGAGCAAGGATATTAAGATTAGTGGAGAAATCTTCACCGGAGGGATTTTCAAAATTAGAATTGGCATGTACACTATTTTTTGCCAGAAATAGATTTCTTTTACTCCACCATTTTCCATTTTCCATTAACACTGCATATTTGGAAACTTTGACAATGCGAGTTTGAGGAAAAAAATTAGATCTACCCCCTATTACACCAAGTGGTCTCTTTATCTTAACCAAATCTCCAACAGAGAATTGAAAGTCTTTAACTTTCTTGTTTGTGACATCAGTCTATTTCATTTTCATTTGAGCTTTCTCTACAGAGGAACACACCTGTTTGAGTTTAGGAATGTTATTGGCAGAATTGGCACGCCCTTTAAGAAGAAGCAAAGGTGGAATATGTGTTACAGAATGAGGAGTGTTATGATAACTCCACAGTCTTTCTTGTACAGCTTCATGAATTACTTCCCCTTGTAAGGATGCTTGTTAAATTGTTTCTTTAAGCATTTTGTTGACCCTTTCTGACCATGCCATTACCCTGGGGACTATATAGAGCAACAGTTAAATGCTTAACACCCATGTTTTCCAAAAAGTTTTTCATAAAGTGATATTGGAATCGAACCCCATTGTCCGAGACCAAGGTTTTGGGGACTCCTTCACCTCTGAAAAGATCACGGAGCATATCAACCACAGCAGAAGTAGGGGGTTTGGAAAGAAATTTACATTCCACCCATTTGGAAAAATAGTCAACAACAACCAAAGCATATCTTAAGCTAGTGTGGAGATTAGACAGGAACCAATGAAATCAATACCTAATTTTTCCAAGGGACCCCTAGGAAAATCAATGAGATGAAGGGGCATGTTACGCACTTTTAAAGACATGTCATACATGGTACAACTGACACAATGGCCTACAAAATGTTCTACCTCAACGTCCATACCAGGTCACCAATAAATTAATCGTAAACGTTTTTTTTACCAGTCATTCCAAGATGACCTTGGTGAGAAAAATTGATAAATCCTAGTCTGAGCTTCCCAGGAGGAATTAATAAATTACCTCTCAAAATGTTGTCACCTTCAATAGTAATATCATCTTTGATTTTTTGAAAAGGCCGTAAACCTTAACACAAAGTCCTTTCTTCAGGCCAACCCTTGACGATGAACCCTTTGATGGTATTTTGTAAATTGTCTGTTTTAGAGCAATGAATCCATTCAGAGTAAGTGATGGCTCCTTGTAAAAGCATCAACCCACCAACTAAACCAACCACACATTCAATATTGTCATCATTGGTAGTAAAATTTTCTTCAAGCAAGGGACATCTAGATAGAAAATCAGCATGAGTAATTTTCCCTCCAGGATTGTACTTAATAAAAAAAAAATTATTCAAACATTTTGGAGAGTAGTTTACGAGTCTAGGGCTGGCCTTGTCAACATCACTCTTGGATAAAAGTAAAACAAGTGGCTTGTGATCGGTAATCAAAAGAAACTTTCTTCCCCAAAGAAAAGTTTCAAAATGTTTGGTAGCCCAAACACAAGCCAAAGCTTCCCTTTCAATTGTACTATAGATTCGTTCAGATTGAGAAAGAGATTTAGAAGCGAAACCTATAGTGTGCTCGGTACCTTCAATTAATTGTGTAAGGACAGCCCCTAGACCAACACCACTAGCGTCAACAGTAACAATGGATTGGACATCATCCCTAAAGGAATGTAGAGCAGGCGCTTTTAAAATGAGATCTTTTAAATTGGAGAAAGCTGAGGATTGAGCTTCTTTCCAGGTGAATTGTTTGCCTTTCCTAAGAAGTCTCCTCAACGGTTCAGTTTGTAAAGAAAAACTAACAATAAATCGCGAATAATATTCGCACAGTCCCAGGAAGGACCGGAGTTGATCTTTATTATCAGGTGCAGGACTGTTCAAGATAGCCTTAGGCTTGATGCCAGGTTTTGAGATTTGGTGCCCTAAGTAGTCGATGCTATGAAGAGGAAATTTACACTTTTCTTTTTTTACTGTAAAGCCCTGTGTATCAAGAACATCTAAAACACCACGTAAAATTTGAATGTGCTCATCAGACGCTTATGAAAAGACAAGGTTATCATCTTGATAAGCAAACACATTTTTAGATTCACCAAAAAGCTTAAACATTAACATTTGAAAGACCGAAGCAAGGCCAAAAGGCATTCTCAAAAATTGAAAAGCACCAAATAAAGTGTTGAATGCTGTTAGAGAGCAAGATTCCTTAGCACGCTCCACCTGGTGGTAAGCTGATCATACATCAATACACAAAAAGAATTTGGCACCACCTAAACGAGCTAGCATTTCTTGGATCTTTAGGATAGGAAAACAGTCAATTAACATATTCTTATTTAGAGATCTTAAGTTAATGCAGAGCCTAATGTCATTTGTATCCTTTTTTTTAACTACAACTCTGACAAATCGATTGGTTCTAACACTTTCTCAGAACATAATTTCTCCAAGTGTTGTTTCAATTGGTCTCTTATAGATAAGGGAACATTTCTTACTTTGTGAATGACTGGTATTGCTTCCTTTTTTAATATGATTTGGTGTTCAAGATTATGCATTAAACCAAGTCTTTCTTCAAAAAGGTGATGCTAAAGCAAAAGCTGTTGTAATATAGGGTTGGAATTAGGAAGACCAACCAAGGAGATGGGACAAGCGGTCCCTGATATTAAAATCATGCTGAATTTCCCTTCGTCTCTCCATCCCAAAATATTATAACCTTTCTTTGCCACAGACATTTTTGTGAAGAAGAGTCTGTCTCCGAATCTGATGTTATCAGAGAAAAAACCCAACATGCAGATGTTGTTTCCACCAAAGGCAATGGTGCGGACGTCGATCAAGTTGAATGTGATTCAATTTTTTGTAAAATAAATCATCAATAATGAAGGTTACAGAAGATCCAGAGTCTACAGTCACTTGTAATTTAACATGACCAATTGTAATATCGCATAAAGGACCACCTTCAGTAGCATCAGAATCCATAGAAAGAACAATGTTGCTACCACTTCTAATGTTACCAAAAAGGGGTTTTACCCAAAAAGTCGCTGGGACCTGGGTGCTAAGTAATACATATATAGGGGTCCTAACTAGAGACCGCGGCTGCGGCTACGTCTTTCAAGATTTTGAGAACGGTGAAGAACGTTTACCACCGAGGGCCACTATCTTGAATTATTGAAACCCACCGCATCCGCCTGATTAATCGGAAGTCTAGAAGAGAGTTATTCCGGACTACCTCCAGTTCTAAAGTAAAAGATCCATCTTAAATTTAAGCTCACCTGACCACTCGGAAGGTGGCCCTTCAGTTTCCTGACACTCGGAGCCGGCTGGCCCGAGTAACCATGAATTGCCTTGCCCCACTACTACACTTCCTGTCCTGTTGAAGACCCCGTTTAAGGTCTCAAGTAAACCTCCCATGTAGGGGTCGAAACGTCGATGGCTCTACCTGTTTCGTCATCCGGCACTATCCATGACTCAAACATTTATGATTGTGACCGTAGAATGACTTGTGTACTATTTGCAATTCTGGCTTGAATAGTTTATAGCCTTTTCTTAATTAACAATGAAAGTTTTGCATTGAAAATGAAACTTTGTTCTTTCTTTTGAATCACCTTACTTTCTTCCATTTCACACCCTACACTTTCTTCCCTTCCTGTGCCTGGGGCACTAAAACATTTTTTTTTTAATTTGAATTGATTGAATAGCACATTGTGATTTAATGACAGTGTTGGCTTTATTAAACGTGATAAATTCTTTATTTGGAAATGTTTTGATTAATTAACTGCGTACTTCATTGATACGCTGTCTCTCTGGGACCCCTATATAGATACCACTTCTAATAGCACAAACATTGGATTCAGAAAAGTTTTCTATATTTTCAATAATTGGAACTTTACGAGGGACTTTAACACATTCGAGAAAAATGTCCAACTTTGTTGCAATTTACACACAACTTTCCCAAAGCTGGACAATTTTTCTCATTGGCCAAATGTGTAAAGAAGCCACACCTATAACAAGCACTTTGTTTCTTGACCTCTTGAGTTTTATAAATTGTAGATTTAGGTTTAGTACCTATAGCAATAACAGATTAAATAAGTGGTTCATCTTTATTTTTGTTAAGTTCTTTTTGTGCAACAACTGACCTTTGGATACCCCTGGCCAGTTCTAAGGTTTCATCTAAGGAAGGGTTTCTACAACAGAGAAGTCTTTCTTGTACTTTTTTGTAAAAATAATTGACAACCAATTGATCCCTAAAATAGGAATCAATATTCCCATCAGATTCACAAGTGGCTATTAACACCCTTAATTCAGTTAAAAAGGAATCGATTGATTCAAATTCAAATTGACGTCTGATGTAAAATTTGTGTCTTTCAACAACAACACTTGTGTCATCTTTTAAATGATGTGAAAATCTAGAAAGAGCTTCCTTATAAACATTCCAATCAGTTTCACTGAGTTGGCTTATAAATGGTAAATGGTCGAAGATACGTTGTCCTTCAGAACCTAGATTTTTAAATAATAAAGCTAATTTTCTAACTGGATCAAATTTTGCTCCATCCAATGCTATGATGTAGCTTGCAAAACCTTTAAACGATTGCTTCCATTTGGTTTTCGCTACTCCATGTTAAGGTAAAAAATGAGGAGGACTTGTAATATTTTCATGGTAACAATTAAAGATAGCCAGCCAAATGTAATAATAATAAGGTTGTAATAACTGAATAAAAAAAAAATACAAGCAAAGGATGTGCTTTTAACGTGTGCACTCCATTATATAGATTCAATGGAATGAAATTGAATAGAAATACCTTAATGGTGTGCGCATCACCGGGGTAGGGGAAATGTGCGCTGTAATATATTCACTTTAAAGAAAGCGTAAAATTTGTGAAATGAATTAGTGCCCGTAATATGGTGTGCACCTCACCGTGCTGATAATTATAATAAAGTTGGCACCATTAAAATGGTGACACGTAAGGTCACGTACTAGTGACCCTGTCGTAACTACTTATGAACATGGTCTAACGTGGCTTGAAGCAGTGAGCAGGAGAGAATGCCGATGTGGAGGATTCCAATGAGCGTGCGAAGTAAGAGAATGCTCGCGCTATCGCACGCTGCAAAACGGTTGAGGATTTTGAAATGATAACCAAGTAGATATTAGCGAGTGGTTAATAAAAATCTATACAACCTGCCGCGGTGTGTCTCCAAATAATGACGGCAGGAATCCAGTCACTGAAATAATCACCAATGTAAGGCACGAAGAAGATAGTTGGTGTTCAGCCACGCAGTCAATGAAGCGAAAATCCTGTTCGTCACCAAGTTTAGCATCTGGTGGGCTCCACATCAATTAAAAATGAGTCGTCTGCTGAAAGTCGAAGTCTTCTTTATTTGAGTCAGCACAAAGCATTGATTATATACAGCAGTCAGGTCCGGAGGCCACAGCGCAACCTAACCTCCGAACCTCGATACTAGAACATAGAATGGTTCCATACCAGAACTCTAAAGTACATTCCAATAAGTTGAGGAAATTAGAACATGACAATGTGTCTCAAAAAGTGTCAGTGCTCTGTCCATCATCTCCTTGTGTTTGCTTTGTTCGCCCTAAGTTGGCAGGGTATACCCAGACGTGGGTCCCTTGCTCACTTTTCAGCTGGATTCAAGCTAGTCTGGCTGATATGGGGTGTTACCCCGAAACGGGTCCCATTAGGCTTGCTTCTGGTCCAGGGAAGACCTGGCTTGGCAGTTAGGGCTGGACTGTTGAAACAGGGTCAAGACTGATTTTCATATTGCTGGGTCTGAACTGAGGTGGCAAAGTGAGCTAAAGAACAATGATGGATTCAACTCAGATCTTTGTCTGGGGTCTGAAAAGTTTTAGGCCTCCATCCTTCATCTTAATTTTTTTGCTTTCTTCACTTTGAGTTGGCAGGGTATGCCCAGATGTGGGTCACTTGCTCACTTTGCCACTGAATTCAACTAGCCTGGCTGATGAGGGGTGTTATCCCGAAACGGGTCCCAGGATGCTTGTTCCCGGTCCAAAAAACACCTGGCTTGGCAGTTCGGGTGAAGACTGAATTGCATATGGCTGAGTCTGATCTAGGGTGGCGAAGTGAGCTAAAGAACGATGATGGGTTAAACCCAGATCTGTGACTGGGGGTTATTGTCTGAAAAGTTTCAGTACTCCGTCCATCATCTCCTTGTATTTTCTTTGGTATTTTAAAAAGCCATTGGGCAGCAAAAGAGTGTTTCACCAAGGCCAGTAGAATTGGCCAGTATTCTGTGAATGAATTTAAATCTACTTATCTGAGGTCATAAGACCCAGTACTACCACAGGGGAGGTCCCATTTCAGGTGTACCTTTCTTAAAACCTTCTTCCTAAAGATATACGTTCTTAAATGGAAAGATAAGGAGGACATCTTATAACGCTAATTCAGGCAAACTGTTAATTATCTTTATTTATCTTTGTTCCGGTGGTTGTGAAGCAGGCAGACTGTGTATGTTTCGATTTAAAGTACATCATGGTTTGAAGGTAATTTGCTCATATTTAATTTTTAGAGTATTGAGGTGAATTGTTTGCCTTCAAAAAGAACACAAAATTCAACCAAATCCATAATGATGTCCCTCTTCTGAATCGGTTGTAGGATCCTGATACTCAAGGACATCCTGTAAGGGCCGCATCGCCAACCCCTTGCTTGCCCCCTGGAACCCCTGCGTCCTTTTCGGCCCCTGGCTTCAGAGATGGCAGAAAATGCACCAAGAACACAGAAGCAACTCGCCCATATGGTCTCTGGTAATCCTCCAATCTTGTTTTGAGCCTTTTATTATTACACTAATAGTGAACACTGGTGTAGTGTCGCAGTATGTGGACGCAACCACTGTGGCCCATGACTGTAACAGCCTTGATGCTCCGCCCCCCCCCACTATCGTGGGATAGTTGGTTTGGCCCGACGCTCATACGGAGGGCACGTTCTGTAATTAATAAAAAGCCCAGGACCCTGGGCGTGGCAGGCAGTGTACTGACCACTAACACAGCAACATGTGGTCTCTTGTTTGTGATCTGCTAGGCCCAGACCAGAACACGACACTGGCGACGAGGTGGTCTCGCCACCCCATCGCGTGCCTTGCACCACCGCTCAGTCGCTCACGAGCCTGCACTTGCAGCCCCTGCAGTTTGCCCCACACGGCGTGCTCGGCGCACCCCACCGACAGAGTGCTCCCTGCGACCCAGCGGACGGCCTTACCGGACAGCGGCCCAGCCGCACAACACCGACGTCCCCAGCCATCGGGACTCTCCACTTCTCCCCTGCGCTCCAACGAGCAGGTGCATCCTGAAGACAAGGGCCCAGCCTGACAGTGGCCCCGCCGCTCCGCCCTGCCAATCGGCCTTGTGGCCACAGGTGCGTGTCCGCAACCCCGGCGCCTCAGCCTCGTTCCTCCACACGCGCCGCTCCCGTCTCCGGCCAAGCGCCAGCCCTCTACGCCGCTGGGCCTACCACGTTCGTCTGGTGTGCGCTTCCTCACGCTTCCCGCGTGCAACGCTGCGGCCCCGGCCGTTTCCCACGCATCTCGCGTGCGGAGACCCTGCCGTTCCTCACGCATCTCGTGTGCAACGCTGCTGGGACATCCCAAGGCCACCGGAAGTCATCCCCATCGTGCCCCTGTGCTCCAAGCCCTCTGGTGATCGGGCACGTCCAGCTGACGACCCCTTCCGTGTCCCCCAATGGCCATGGCCACCGTACCCCCGCTAGAACCTTTTGCTGTCACTGGCACCCCACCGTCACAGGCGGCTCGGTGGAGGAAATGGGTGGAACGCCTGGAGAACTACTTCGTGGCCACAGACATTGCAGTTGAGCGACGGCGTGCGATGCTTTTGCACCTAGGAAGGGAGGCAATCCACGACATTTCGAGAGACGTGGTAGAAGGAGGCCCACCCCGGAACTACACCACGCTACGCGACGCCATAACGGAATACTTGGAGCCATTCGCCAGTGCAGATTATGAGAGGTTCCTGCTCTGCCAGGCCCGCCAGCTCCCAGAAGAATCGGTGGATGTTTCCTATGTGAGACTTAAAAAGCTGGCCAGCACGTGCACCCTCCCGGATGCTGACGATGAGATCCGCGCCCAGTTCATTCAAGGCTGTGCTACCTCGAAACTGCGGGAAAGAGTCCTGGAAAGAGACAACATGCCCATGCGCGACATCCTGGCGTTAGGGCGGTCCAAAGAACTATCGAAGGCCAGAGCGGCACACATGGAGCCAAAACCCGCAGTCCCAGTAAAAATAGAACCAGTGTGCGCCATCAAAACCGGTGCTTCCGACACTCGCAAGAGACAACCCCGGCGAGGGAGGCCAGGCCCAACTCCTCCCTCCCACGACCGCCCCTGTGCATGGTGCGGAGGAGCAACACCCCACAACGGAGCATGCCCAGCACATCGAAAGATCTGCAGCGCCTGTGGGAAGGCCAACCACTTTGCAAGCGTATGCCTATCAACACAGAAGAAAAAGCTCAGTGGTCCGCCCCGGAGAGTGAGACAGTTAGAACCACTGCCAAACGCGTCCACCAACAGCGACATGGACGATGACGAGGCGGACGCAGCCTCCGTCCACGTTGTGCGAATGCTCAACACTCTGGCAGCTACACCATCCGCAGAGCCCATGTGCACAGTGAACGTGCAGGATCAAGCTGTGGCGGCCCTGATTGACACCGGAGCGATGATCAATCTAATGGCGGCCAGCGTATACCGGACATTAGACACTCCACCAGTGCTCCATCCCACGAGAGTACAGGTATACGCCTATGGCACCAGTCGCCCACTACGCCTGTGTGGGGTCTTCCGGACAGCATTGTCACACGACTCCAATCACCTGCACACCAAAATTTATGTGTCACGAGAGGGATCCGGATTCCTACTTGGGTGCAGAACGGCCCAAGACCTGGGACTGATACACTTCGCATTCACAGTCGAAGCCCACAACCTCGACCATCTTGTGCAAGAACACACCTCATTGTTCGAAGGGATTGGCTGTTTGAGAGGACCCGCCATTCATCTCCACATAGACCAATCGGTCGCCCCAGTGGCCCTCCGACACCGACGTATCGCGTTCCACCTACGACCCAAAGTGGAAGCGGAACTGCGAGTACTCGAGAGAGCCGGAATCATCGAAAGGGTAAGCGGGCCCACTCCATGGGTGTCGCCCATCGTGGTAGCCAAGAAACCGAAGTAACCCGATGCAGTGCGGATCTGCGTGGACATGCGCATACCCAACCTCGCTATCAAGAGGGAACGCCATCTGACGCCAACCATAGACAACATCATTGGAGAGTTATCAGGCTCAAAGTGGTTTTCGAAGATGGACCTGAGGTCAGGGTACCACCAAATCCCACTACACCCAGACTCACGCCCATAACGACCTTCTCCACCCACGCAGGCCTGTGGAGATACACCAGGCTCAACTTTGGGATATCAAGCGCAGCAGAGGTGTTTCAGAACATCGTTCAAAATGTCCTGCAAGGGCTGGACGGCGTGCTAAATGTGAGCGACGACATTTTGGTCCATGCGCCGACCCTGGATGAGCACATCCGGCGCCTCCAAGCCGTCTTTGCCAGGCTCCAAGAGCGGGGTCTAACCCTCCACAGAGAGAAGTGCGAATTCCTACGAAAAGACATTAGCTTCTTTGGCTACAAATTCTCCGACCAGGGCGTAGGGCCGGACCGTGAGAAGGTCAAAGACATCCACGAAGCCCCCGCATCCGACATCCGTGACCGCTGTCTGCAGTTTTCTTGGAATGGTCACATACTGCGGGCGTTTCATCAAAGATCTGTCAGACCTCACCGGCCCTCTCCGTGATCTCACGAAATCCACAGCCACTTGGGAGTGGGGGCCAGAACAGCAGGAATCCTTCCAGAAAACCAAAGCGGCACTCTCAGCTGATACGACCCTGGCCTACTTCAACCCTGGCAACGAATCACAGCTCGTGGTGGACGCAAGCCCGACAGGCCTGGGAGCCATCCTGACTCAACAACAAGCATGCGGGGAATGGGCCCCCATCGCGTATGCGAGTAGAACCCTCACGGCCAGGGAACAACGATACTCGCAGATCGAGAGGGAGGCCATCGCCATCTTGTGGGGGTGCCGGCATTTCCACATCTACTTATATGGGCACCCGTTTGTGGTAATCACGGACCACAAACCCCTTGTTCCACTTTTCCAAGGATCATCTTCACGGCCCCCCCTTGCATCGAGAAGTGGGTACTCCAGCTCCAGGAATTCGAATTCACCGTGGAGTATCGGCCAGGCACCCGTAACCCTGCCGACTACCTGTCGAGGCATGCCCGCCCGGCCACTGAAGCAGAAGCCGCGGAAGCCGACGCCATGGAGGAATACATCAGAATGATCGTGGAGCGATCCAGACCCCTGCCCATTTCCCTAGAAGACGTGACGCAAGCCACTAAGGATGACGACTGCCTACAAATCGCCATCCAGGCTATCAAGTCGGGAAACTGGAAGCCACTCCAGAGCCCGGCATCATTCCGCACCCTGGATGCCCAAGCGACGCTAAGGGCCCTCCACCAAGTCCGAAGCGAACTGTCTATCTCTCCAAAAGGATGTCTCCTGAGAGGCCCTCGCCTGGTACTGCCCGACAGTCTCACGCAGCAAGCAGCCCTCTTAGCCCATGACGCACACCAGGGCATTGTAAAATCAAAAAATCGCCTCCGGAGCAAACTCTGGTTCCCAGGCCTCGACAAAACACAACAGTCTCTGGAGCACACTGAGCTGCTCCATGATGTTTTCATTGTGAGAAAGGACCTATTGGAATATTGACACTTCAAGCAGGACCTCAGGCCTGATCAGGAATTCACTTTTATCATGACTGCATCTTTGCTTCCCTGTGTAAGAAATAAAGTGAAAGCTTGTTAATAGGATTCATTCACATATTAACGTTTCTGCAGTAAAAATGGGCTTATCAAATTTTGAAACAATTTAATATCTGTGCCTCTGTCATTTTACGCTTCGGGAGTTCCCAGCTTAGGTCTGGACAATTTCACACCTGTACTAAGCTGGATTTAGAGGGAGACTGCTCTTTGTTTAAGCATCTTTTCCATCTCTTACACTTTCTTTGATCACATAACTGGGGGTCATCGACTAACTGTAGCAGACCTTTGATGAAGTGTTTTCTGTTTCGGGCAAGTGAAAGAAACCTAAAAGATCTCAAAACAGATGCTTTAGTCCTGCTAGGTTTGATAGCTCAGTGGACTAATGCCCCCACTGCAGGGATTTGTGTTTAACGTCATGGTCACAAGTTGAATGCTGCAGGTCCACTCAGCCTTCTGTCCTTCTGAGGTTAATGAAATATAGTAGTCCCCAGTGCTAGAAGAATGGGGAAATTATTCCTTTGCTCAAGAAACCCCCTTGAAATTTGCTCTACCTGGAAACTAGAGATCTGCTCCATTCAATTTGCTACATTGTGATTTCCACCTCCATGTTTTACTTTGTGATATTCCCCTCCACATGTTTTGTTTCATTTAGATGTACTCTTCTTCGGGTTCATTGTTTTACATGTTTTGCTCCTCCATCTGAATTTCTTCTCATCCTAAACAAATTCTACCAGGGCGAGTCAACCAAAATCTAAGAGCGCACCCATTATGATCAGACTAGAGGAGTTAGGTAACAACTTTGCTCCTGGCCTTGTAAAAAAATGAGAAACATGACAAATATTGAGGGTCTCATTTATGAGCCCTTGCGACACTTGTGTGCCGCCTGTGCATCACTGTTCGTGACGCACCGGGGGTGTACAAAATTCGACATGTTGCGCCCTATTTACAAAGTGACGCATCTAGGTAGATGCGTAACTTAGCAAACCCCTGCACTACATTATACCTGCATCAGGTGCAATGTGGGGTGGGCGTTCCCTTGCATCCAAGCCTCGTAGAAGTGGCACATTGAAATCTATAGGATTTCATTGTGCCACTTCTAGAACGCCATTGTGTTAATATCTTACACCTGCCTCCCGGCAGGAGTAGGACTGACGCAGGCCCTAGTTTCACATGGGGCTTGCCCCATGTGAAAGGAACATTGCTGACGCTGGGTCACGCTTCCGGCACAACTCCAGCAATGCGTCAGTTTTATGCCGAGAGATACGTCAGTAATACTGACATATCTGTCATTCCTTGCCACATGATACTTCATACAGTAAATAAGACGCATCGATGGTGTCGCAAGAAGGGTGCACTGAGAGGTGTTGCATCGCTTCTTTGTCGCTGGGATGCAACACTTCTCGAATAAGGCCATGAGTCTTCATTGCAAACCCTGAAAGTCTAATCAGTGATAAGATTCACAGTCTCTGGCAGGCACTATTACAACAGATCTACCCCTTTTCTCAGCCAACAGGCCAATTTGTACTCAAATACTTTGCTCCTTGTTTGCTGTCTCAAATATCATTAAAACTACATATGGAAAAAATGACCATCACTGGTTACCAGAGTGCGGAATGTGGCCTTTAAATAAACCTGATAATGAGCATATTAGGATTAAATCCTCTGACTTTAACTTTCACATCTACACCACATTTTTTGCCTCGTTCAAAGCACTAAGGGGTAAATTTACAATCCCCTTGTGCCACCATAGGGTCAAATGTTTTGAACTTCCAGTGGCGCACAGTGCAGGCTCATATTTACAAGGCCTCGCAAAGCCACCCTGGGTGGCTTTTCATGGCCTTGCAGATAAGGGGTAAGGCCAAGCAGGGTAAGTCGCTGTGTTGCCTTACATGGCAGCAGGGAGGCGTTCCATGGGTGTTGCTGTGGGTGTTTCCACACAACACCCATGGATTTTGGCACTGTCCCAGATTTACAACTGAGCGTGAATTTGGGGCAGTGCCAAACACCTACGTCTCCCCAGAGCAGGCTAAATTGGAGAAATGTTGACATTTATACATGTTTTTCCTCTTTCCGTGTGTGCTGCATTCTGCAGAACACACACAAAGTGGAAAAACACCTTTTGTGATTGTCTTTTTTTGCAGGAAGGCTGCATGTCTGTATCTAGAGATTGTTTCACGGGAAATAATGCTCCAGGTTTCTCTGTGTTGCGTCACTGCAGTGTTCAGTTCTGTATGAGATGGAGCCCCACACAGAGGATTTCTGACTTTGAATTTGTGGGATATGTTTCATGTCCAGCGACTGTGATTAATCCAACTCCAAAGAATAATGGTGACTCAGGATCTGTTAGGACGAAGGGCATCTGTGCAAAGATTAAAAAACACCACTTTTACTCTTAGATTTGACATAATCCAACACACGAGACCCCAAACTCTTTCCTGACTGGATCCTCTGTTCAAATAGAGCTCAGAAGATGCCATCAGTGTCCCTTCACGGGTGAGTGATACTTAAAGTTTCTGACATATGTCATACATTTTTAACTGCAATTGTCACCTGACATCAGCATCTTTAGCATAGGAGAGAAAGTAATTTAATCTTGTAGCAAAGTTTGTTTTATGCGTGTACTTACATCACAAGGACATTTTTTTCCATTCATGCATGTGTCTAGTATGTGTGCAATGGGAGCAGTCACAACCTCATCCTTTGCTCTTGCCCATTCATGCTCATGCCCGCTACATTCTGGCGTAGCAAGTCATGGGACTGACCCCGGAGGAAACTGGGAGACATGTATCTTTGGGGAGTTTATGATGCTTCACAAGCATTGAGGAAGAGTTTAAGCTACTGATAGTTCTCTGATTCCTACCAGGCTATCTCATTAGACTTGACCTTTCATTACAGACTAAGAGGGAAGCAGTGATATTCCGAATGAAATAGAAACAATTCTTCAACCTGCACTCCAGAATAGTGTTGTACATGGACTTTGTCTCTTTTTCTTTTCCCCGAAAGAAAGGAGATATGTTGTACATGGACTTTGTCTCTTTTCCCCAGGTTTGCATTTCCTTGATACTCTCTTGATGTCACTGCTTGTTTACCAAGTGACATCATAGAATGTTGTAGTGATTGCCTAAGCCTACTGACAGTTGGAGGCAGGCTGAGTGACAAGGAGGTCACTCCTGGTGGGGTCTCTTATTTATCATCATAAGAACTGGACCTGTAACTATCCATGAATAAAGCTACATGAAATATATACCATGACTCAAGAGCATCTTTATGTACAACAAATAGTATCCCAGCGTGCCTCCGTTCAAGGGTCAGTTTTGTTCACTTAATTATAAGTGCTGAACCTATAAACAAAACTTGGAGGCAACAATTATGTAAATCTACAATTCTGGACAGGGCCATGTGAACTTGGGAGGCTATCTATTTTGTTTTAACATGAATTTAGCTTAAAAAAACAAAAGACAAGAGGCGTTTGGCAAACCAAGAACAGTTGGTTTAATTAAAAACTCGGCCGTGAGCACAGTCACAGAAACGGGTCTAAGGACTGTCTCAAAGTACAATCAATTTGAACGAGTCTTTATACAGTATTTGGGTATCAATAAAATACTTCTGGCGATCCTTATTTGATAAAAGAATGCAGGCCTTGTCTGTAAAGTCATGAATTAGGCCCCTGATAACAAATGCAGGTGGGTCTCGACCTCGCCTGGACATAATGGGGGCCCATGGGTAACGTGTCTAGATTTCAGGCATGAGGGGCGAATGATCACTGTGTGTGCTGTGTCCTAATTGACTATGTGTTCCTAGCTTTGTGTGTCATATGACTTTATGATGTTGTGAGAATTACGCGCACCCTTCCGGGCATTTATTCTTTATTGAGACCCATTTCCGTGGATCATTGTGGTGTCTCTGCACTTATCTGGGGGATGAACCTGAGTTTCCTGTTTGCATGTTTGTCCGCCAGTTACCTGCCACCCCACCTGTGATGTGTCAATCAGTAACCTCAGGCCTGTGTCACAGAGCCTGCCTGAGTCAGCGTTGATGAAGAGATCACGACGGGGGAGTTTGTTAATCGTGACGCGATTTTACTTGTACATGCGAGTGTATCTTTATAAACATTGGCATTGATGTTATCCATATTAACACCTATCCTGGAAGAGTTATTATGGATGACACACTGGTCCAGAGTATAGAATAACATGAAATTCATTAAACACTATACAAATTACATTAAATCACTCAAAATAAAAATTGCATTTTAGCACTATATTGTATCACAAAATACGGCATAGTGTCCCTTTGGATGCGGTTTGCACTAAACAGCTGCTCACAATCTGGTTGTTTGCCTTATTCCCGTGCTCCTTGATAACAGTTGCTGAGTGGTGTCATTTCAGGAATGTCACATAACAACCGCAAGGCAAAATTTGCAAAACTGCACATGACTATTCTGGTGTAACCAAAATTTTGCCCAGGTGTAGTCCTTATCAAAGAACAATTAATGGAAGAAAGACAATAGAATATGAAAATGCCGATTCCGCATCCATCCCTTCCCAGGCTCACTATGCACCCATATTACAGTTCCAGCATGGAAGGTTCCACAGCCAATCTCCACACCAGGAGACTGGATAGAAGGCACATTGACGCGAACATTGGAACATACGATTCTGCTATTAGTAGTCACTGGAATGATGTGCAGTTTTGTGCACTCTGTACTGGGCTGGGAAGTTAAACAGATCACGCCTCCCCTGATCCACGTGCGTCCCTCGTTGACTGGCCCCTTTGCTTCGTTCTGCCATTATCTTGACAATGTCCTCGCAGGCAGAGCTTGCACCTGTGATGCCACCCCCAGCAGGAGGACATCAGTGCCCCCAGAGCAGATGGGCACACATCTGTGCATCTCCCTCTGCAGCTCCCAAGCCTGGGGCTGGAGGAGAGCCAGCTGTTTCTAGCCTACCCTCTCTGCCTGGTCGCATCTCGTGCCAGAGCCCCTAATAATGCGTATTTGGTTCCTCTCTGCTGGGCTTTGCTGACCTTACTTTTGTTCCATACCTCACAGCGGGGTTAAGGCTTCTGATCTGAGCCTATATGCTGTCTTAGCACCAACTGACTAATGAACAAAGTGCGGTTTGGTTCTTTAGAACTCTTGGCTCACATTGTTGTGCGTGGTCTGATCTGCTGTACAAAGAGCTGGAACACAAGAAGTGGTTCTGCGCATGCGCAATGCTCTAAACTAATTTAGGAGAAATTGTAGCACACAGAAAGAATCATGCTTTTAGCACAAATCAAGCTACAACATAAAGTGTGCAAGGGGGCACCAAGAATTTAATTTAATTTAACTACTAAAGGCAGGTATCTTTGCAGAAAAATCCTGTCTCACAATCAGACAGTTTAGCAAGAACCAGATGGTGACTATTTTAAACCGACTGAGGGGCCATTTTCACCTGTGACCACCACTGGCTTCATCGACTGAGCAGGTAACTCTTTCTACATACATCTCTACGAAGGACAGTTCTGACACTGAATTCCCTAAAGACAGATACATGCTGTGAACTATTTACTTAGTGTGACAGCCGCCTTCTTTGAGCACTTTTGAATACACTCTGACAGCCTCCAGGGCCGATGTCTACTCGTAACATTCGACAGTGAAAATGTGAGATATTTTCCGTTAAACCAATTTATTAGCACCCAGATACCCGCCCAATGTGGGCAAGAGGACTTTACACAGTTCACCTCTGTTTCGGAGTTTCAATACATGCCAAGACAATGCAACTAAGGCATCGATCTCGAAAGCAAAGCATGTGATCGCAAAATTTCAGGCATTGCATTTGCAAAAATCAAAGTTGCAACGAAGCAGCGTGCAATGCGAGTTGCAAATGTCTTTGCACTTAGCAATATATACTTTGCAACTCATTTTGGATCATTGGGACAAGAAGTGTGAAATGGTCATCCTGTTCTTGCCAGCGTTTCACAATTAAAGTGTGATTAGTTTGCAACCTTCGTTGCGCTGACAATCATCTGATTGAGCACTGACACCCAGGAGAAAGTGGTATCCATGTATAAACTGAAAGAGTTTGCTTTGTAAGCTGAGAAAGATATATCAGGATCGCAATACCTAACTGTACTTAGGGGCATCATTATGACTTGTGACATCATAAGAAAAGGGCAGGTATGTGGCATATTTATCCAATATGGTGCATTCCTGTTCTTTTGCCTTGTGCTGGTGTTTTGGCAGGCTAGCACCAAGACAGGCACCCTGCTGCAAGGGTGCCTGTGTTGTGGGCGGGAATGTTTTTGTGTAGGAAGGGGCACCTTGCTGCACAAAAATAATCCCAGGAGGTTTTTGCCTCTTTCTATGTGTGATGCTGAATGCAGCACACATAGAAAGAGGAAACAACGAGGAGAAATAAAGATATCTGAGGAGGCTTATCTTTTTAGTGCATTGCCAGGTTGACCTGCCTTTGTAAATCTAGGAAGCGTCAAAATCCATGGATGTTGCGTGGGAACACCCATAACACCCATGAAAGTGCCTCCCTGGTGCAGAGTAATGCAATGCAGTGATTTACCCTGAGTTACATTACTTGAGCTTTATGAGGCCACACAGCTCCATGCAAGGTGGCCTTGCGTGGCTTCATCAATCTCATTTTACATTTGTATCTCTCCTGTACCACATTGTGCGGTGCAAGAGCAACACCAAGAGGGTTATAAATATTCCCTTTAGTGTCGTACATAACATCTTTCATATCAGCTCTGTTGCAGTGTACCATTTTGGGAAAGGACTTTGAGACCTTACCTCACAATGCTCCATCTGCAAGCCTTTGTCTGTCAATCGAAAGAAAGCCTTGAGTGGGGCATGGATCATCTACCTTTTGAGCATCGAAAAAGTATTTGCTGTATCTCTTTCCGAACAGCCACAAAAAAGTTTTATTTATCCTGATGGAAGAGGGGGTGGGGGGGTAGGTTAAAGGGATCAGGTGAGCCAGAATTTTCAAAGCAGAAAATGAGAGATGTAGCCTTTTGTTAACAGCTGTAGTGCTACGCTTACTTGAATGGCCAGGAGAGAAGAATTAGGCTAGAAGTCATTTTTTGCTGTACTCGGTACTGAGAGCGAACCGATGTACAATAAACACTGCAACCGTCCCAGATTGTAAGAGAGTAGCTCACTCAGGGTTACAAGCACTTAGAACAATGGCGGACTGAAAAGAAAGCACCTCGTTCACAGAGTGTACAAAGTTGGTAAGGTTCGGTGCACTACTCATCCGGTACTTGCTGCTGTTAGGTACCAATGGCCAGCAGTATGTAAAGATGAAATCAGATGGAGAGGTGCATCGGCACAAGTCCAACAAAAGAGTCCAATTTGTATAGCCAAACACCAAGGGGCAGATTTACGTTTCCTAGTGCATCCCTGTAAATCAGCAGGTATGCGCCAGGAAAGATGCGTGACGCAAGTTTACCCTTGCGCCATCACAGATGCGCCACATTTACAATGCAGCGCATCATGGCTCAAGGATAAACAGATGCGTGTCGCATCTGCCGCGTAAGATTGGCGCAGTGCTGGAGTTGTGTTGCGGGCGCGACGCAACTCCAGCAATGTTTCAACCTGGCCTATCCTCAACATGGTACGTCACGCCTTACGCCTGCTTCAAGCAGGCGCAACGTTTTGATGCAGCGGCTTCAGAAAAGTGACTGAGCGAAATCTTGTAGATTTCACTAAGGCACTTCTCCGAGGCGTTCCTGCGACGGAGCACCCACTCTGCACCGGAACGCCCACATGAAACCTGACGCAGGTTTCATGTGGCGCAGGGCTATACAACGTGACACATCTCCCTAGATGCATCACGCTGTAAATAGGGTGCAATGTGGTGTATGGTTTACACCGCCGCTGCATCACAAAAGTGATGCAACAGCGGCACAAATGTGGCGCACAGGGCTCGTAAATCTGCCCCCAAATGTATAACAAAATCCAGCCAAAGCATTTCATTCCAAAAAACTTTTAGAACTTCATCAGGGCTTAATAATGTAGAATACTAATGAATCAGGATAAATGTAAAGTGAGTATAGATAGTTCCATCCAATGTCAAATGGTCTATCAAAAAGCAGTTATGTGTTACATCATTAATCTCCGCAGTCATACAGTATTTAATATATGCTAACGTACAGTCACCACAGGAGCCTTGATAAGTATCCATACATTCCGTAAATACGTGAACACAGGGTTGTTGTTATGAGGTCTATACTCACTGAAGACGCGTCTATCTTTTGCTGACCCCAAATATCTCTAGTTTCATGTGCCTATAATATTGACCTTTTGTTGACAATAATGTGATGGAACTCTTTAACCTCATCATTGCGGTGCGAATTCCGTCACAGTGCTGAACATTCTGATCGCGTGCGTGGTCATGACGGCTCCCAGCCATCATCAGCACACGCCCACCGTAACTCATGATGGCCGGAGCCATCATGAGCATCGAAGAGGTTAAAACGAAAGGGAGTGGGTCATCACGTCACGATGATAGCATATGAAGTGTACGCTCCAAAACCCAGTGATTTAAATCATGGTCTTTTCACTAGGTAGAAATGTTTTAATCAGTTGCAATGCTGTACGAAATTTGAATAGTTTATCAATGCATTCAAGCCAGATTGATATAAATCATCAAATTGCTTACCTGCGAAACATTGAATTAGTCATGAAGTAATTCATCGCATTTTCCGTGTCTTGGTCAACAATTTAAGAGTTAAACAAAGAGAAAAACCACTAATCAGCAAGAAGTTGTGCTTAGTTTAGACATTGAGCACTTTTGAGAAATGTGTAGGTTAAAAAAATATATTCACAAAAATGGTGTGGTGACAATTCTGATAACAGTTCATGCTTCAGTTTCAGTTTCAATAACTTTTATTCGATTGCCACTTGTGTAATCATAAAAAGTACATAATTTTTTAAAAACAAAACAAAATCAATTCATCATTAACATAATGAAAAAATTAAAAGAATACATAAGAAAAGTCATAATTTAAAGAAAACTCATGATTTAAAAGGTTCTATTCAGTTTGTAAATTTTGACGTATTTTGATGATGGCTTTTAGAAAAGTCGCTATAGATTTCGCTACATGTGGCGAATCCAGACACTGCAGAAAAGAGAATGCAGAATAACACTGTCTATGACCACTAGATCGAAGACGTGGGAGAATCCAAGATTTACGTGAAGTTTTGTAATATTTGCAAAAAAAGATGATGTGAATCGTTGATTGTGAGGATATTCCATCGCACGGACAGTTCATGAGCATGCGGGACCAATTGTGAGTTACGGGGAATGAGACTAAACGAAAAAAGGTATTAAAGCGGAATCTTGTTAATAAGTATTTCTCCTGGTTTGATAAAAAGTAGGTCAGGTACGGTTGGATACCTTTGACATGTTGTATTGCACAAATTTGGCTGTTCGACAGTTTTGTAATCTCTGTCTGGTTTCGCAGCTCTCTCAGATGAGCCAAGAACATCATCTTTAGCTGTTTTCTGGATATATCTTCAATACTGGGTGGGTCATCAAAATAGGATTTGTGTCCGAGGTCATTAAAAAAGTTCCGTACATAGACCAACCATGGGATCTTATGCCAATTAGTTAAAGTTAAACAGTCCGTGATCAAAGATCGTGTTAAGTGGCACTCAGGTTTGGACCATACGCGTTGCCACAGTAAGATTGGTTGTGAACGAATGGTGTCTATAATATATTCCATGCCAAGCTCACTGTGGGAAGCGAAGATTGGAGCTCTCTGTGGGAGGGCCAGCACATATTTAATGAAGCTATTCTCTGTTACCTGTAGGTGATCTATATGGCCGTGCCCCCAGACACCTGCTCCGTAGGTAGCCACACTGTGGCATTTAGCATAGTAGACTTTCAGGAGTTCAGGTGCCACAGGTTTTCCCAATTTCCTCGAAAAAGAGGTCAAGGCCGATGTTGCATGTCGGAAGAGGAGGCTTCTGGTGGCCGTGGCTTGATGCCAGTTCAGCGCGTCATCCACGAGGATTCCCAGATATGGATAGACAGAGGTTTTTTCCAACTTTGTATTATCCACCAGTATTGGTTTAGGGTGTTTGACCCTGGGGCCGATGTGCATAGTAAAAGTCTTTTTTATGTTAATTTTCAGGCCAAGTGAGTCCATAAAGTTGCTATATTTATTGATTTGTTTTTGAAGTTGATTTAGTGTGCGGGCCAGGATGACTGAGTCATCTGCATATAGCAGTGTCGGTATTGGGCGGTGGTTTATATGGGGTAAATCCTGGCTCCCTTCCAGCATTGCCTGCTCTAGGCCGTTGGTGTAAAGATTAAACAGGAAGGGAGCCAGTACGCAGCCCTGTCTTACTCCTTTTGTTATTGGGAAGGAGCGAGACAGCTCACCATTTATGCCGAATCTGACTCGCCCTGAAGCATTGGAATAAAGTTCACGGAGGAAGACTATTAAAGGAGGGTCCACTCCGAGGTCGCTGAGTATTTTCCAGAGTTTTTCATGCTGGACGCAGTCAAATGCCGCACTGAGGTCGACGTAGACGAGGAAGATGTTACCTCCTTTGGCGCCAACATATTTCCCAGTCAAGAGGGCAAGGTTCAGGGCCTGCTCCACGGTCCCAAGCCCCTTCTGGAAACCGTATTGCAGGTCGGTCATGATGTTATTTTCCTGGGCCCAGGATTGTAAACGGTCCAGGAGCACTCGGCCTGCAATTTTGCCCATGGAGTCCAGAAGGGAGATTGGCCTGTAGCAGGCTGGGTCATTGCGGTCGCCTTTTTTAAAGATGGGAAGCAGGATTGACGTTGACCAAGATTGAAAAAGCCCAGCCGATGTTACTGCTGCCAGGACCTGGGTAATTATCGGTGACCATAACTCTATATTGTGGAGGAAGATGTCCATTGGCACTCCGTCAGGGCCCGGAGCCTTACCTGATTTCGATGCCTTGGTTCCTTTAATGACTTCACTATGAAGGAAATGGATATTTATTGGATAGATATTGTTTTTTGTAGCATGGACCTCACTTTGTTCTATTCCTGTAGCTGCAGCGGTTTGTGGGGATGGGCCATAGATTTTAGAGAAATGCATAACCCAGTCATCCTCCGTAACTGCTACGTCTAAATGCTGGCCTTGTGCATTTTCGACCAAAAAAGGGGATCTTATAACTTGCCAGAATTGGGCGCTATCCTTTCTTTGGCAACTGTCATGGAGTTGTGCCCATAGGTCTTTCTTGATTTCTTTTTTGCGATCTCGTCTGGCTAGGTTATAGAGTTTTCTTAAGTTGGAAATTTCCAATTGGTTTCTTGTGGGTCTGTGTAAGGCTACTTTTAGGCTTGAGAGGGCTTTCCGACAAGCTACATCGAACCATCTTGTAGTAGAGGGCTTAGTGTTCTTTAACTTAACAAAGAGTTCATTCCCAATTGTTTTCAAGATGTTCTGGAAGCTATTAACAATTGACCGTGGTGTAGTTTCGGATGATAGACATTCAAGTATCCAGGGCTTAGTTTTTTCAAGAATCTTCTCTGTTGTTTCCGCCGGGTCAATCTTGGCCCATTTGACTGTGTATCCATTCAATCTGTTCAAGGTTAATGAGTTTTGCTTTAGGAGACTCATTCTCATGGGATGTGCATTGGCCATTTTTGGAGTGATTCTTACACTGATTGGATAGTGGTCACTCATAGCATTTGTCCCAGTTACAAAGTTGGTTAATTGTCCCTTGAGCGTTTGGGAGGACAGTATATAGTCTATAGTAGTTAAGAAACCTCTTCCATGGAAAGTTGGAGAAAAGTCCTTCTGTGGGTCTACTAATTCGTTTGCAAAGTCCAGATCTAAAGAAAATAGGATCTCGTTTAACGTGTTTCCACAGATCGAGTGGGCATAATGGGGCATGGGACTATCATGTTCATTTTGAAGTCCACAGTTTCCATTTTTGTGGTTGGAGCATAGTGGGAGATTAAAATCGCCACTCCATATTAGGTATATTGTGGTTTGGCTAAGATCGTCTTGAAGAAATGTTAAGAAAGTGGCAATTTCTACTAGGATTATCAAGCAGTCCGATGTAGTTGAATTATTATAGTAGTTAATAAAAATATAAGTGCAAATTTTTGTAAAATTTATTTGCATGATTTGGTATGTCGAGGATTCTTTTAGCATTTTGATGGATAGAGAGGGGAGAGTATTGGCAACATAGATCACAAGACCCCCCTTAGGCCTACCCAGAGCTTCCTCCACTGCTGGGGTGAAAAAGGTTTTGTATCCCGCTAAATGATTTGCTGTAATAGACCATGTTTCCTGGAAACAGAATACCTGATGAACCCTTACTGTTTCAGACCATGATTCAAGTGATAATTTGGAGGACAAGCCTGCGACATTCCAATACATTATGGAAAGGTTTAGTTTGTTGGGTTCAATGGATGGGTGTAGGGCAGGGGGTTCACAAGGAGAGTTCTCTACGGGGAACAGGGGAGGAATAGTAGTATATCTCGAATCATTTGATTGATTAAGGTTTCGGTCTATACTGTCTATTGGAGTATCAGAAACTATGGTCACCGCTTCGTTAGGAATGGCGTTGTTGGTATCAACAGGATTTATGGTGATAATCGAAGTTTGTTTTAATTGACTGCCGGGTTTAAACGGGCATGGACGTGATTGGGATCTAGGGTTAGGTGGAGAAGTCATTGTGTAAATGTTCTTTCTCTTGACTTTTACATGCCTTGACGGTCAATCCACCATCTCTAGGCAGTCATAGCGGTTTCTTGTTGGAAGGCCTTGCCAGCCCTTCAGTGGATGATATGGTCTACCTTGCCAGGGCTGTTTGTGCCATTCTGTAATTCCGTTTCTGTTTCTCTTTCCGCGCCCGTAGCTGTATCCTACCTGGTTCCAATGGTCTTCTTGTGGGTGCTGCCAGTTCGGGATGGAGATATATTGATGTGAGTTCAAAGGGGGATAGAAGAAAGAAAGGTGTTGGGCGTCTATTCAACCTTTTTTCTCCAGTGAGGGCCATGAACAGATATGGTCCACGGTAGATGGATCCCTGCAAGTTACTATAATGCAGTCTCCGCGGATCGACTTGGGTTCTTCACCTATCCATGTTACTCTACGAACTGTGGAGATCCCTCCAGAGTGGTATGGTTCTAGTGGTCTATTTATACTTAGCCACTGCATGACTTTGTTCTTAAGTGACCAGGCAGTTTCAGTCATACCTTCAGTTAATTCAGGCACGCCTGTGAGAATGATTGTGTACGGAGTTGCTTCTGGTGGGAGGTGCACTGGGTGCCTAAATCTTGGTGTCTTTTTGGATATCTGCTGGGGTTGTGTGCCATTTGGTTTAGAAGGTGTAGGTTCTAGTTTATTTATAGTATGGCTTGTGGTTATGTTAACTGCTGTTTTCCCAGTTCTTCCTGTTTTTGCTGGACCTATACTGGGCGTATGTTGGGCCAATTCCATAGTAGTTTTGGCATTTTGTATACTAGAGATTGTTTCTTGCTGTTTTTGTGCTGGGACATTGTGATTTGGTTTTTGAGAGGGGAGGATAGTCGGGACGAGTTGTTTGGTAACTACTGCTGGTTGTGGTTGATGAGATACTTTTGGGGGGTGAATGATGTTTCCTGTCCCTTGCTTGGCTGGGTGTGGGTTTTTTGTGGGAGGGTAGGTTCATGTTAGAATTGCTAATTGTGCTTCCAAGTTCCTTATACTGATTTGTATGGGTTTTAACTGCTGAGAAAGAAGTTCTTTAATTGAGGTTAGTATTTGCGTTGTGGTTTTGCATACTTTACAGGGATTGTCCGTGTCCTCAATAAGAGTAAGAGGTAGTAAGAAATTGCTTTCTATTGAAGAAATTGTCGTTAGTTGTGTAGGTTGTGATGGGTGTTTGGATTGATCCCTCCCAGATTCCCTCCCATGTCCCAGAGGAGTGACAGAAGTTAGTACATTTTCAGGTGGTTTGGTGGTGCCTTGTTTGGGAATGGCTCCTTCCCTTGCTCCTCGGAGTTGTTTATCTATAGTTGACTCTAACCTTTCAAGTGTTTGACAGGCTTCTAGGTCCGGAGTGGCCTCTAGATCGTCTGATAATAATGAATCAGACTCTGATTGAGTTACTGATAAGTCAACTGAGCATGGTACTGTATGTATATCTGCGACAGACAGAGGTAAGGGGAGCGAGGAATTAGTTAGAGTTTGCTGGGCGGGAGAGGCTGGAGTTGCTAGAAGACCCAGGGACGAGCGTTTTGCGTTCATGAGGTCCAGAGATACTCTGCGTTCCAGAAGAGAGATACTGTGGTCAATTGCCTCGTTAGCCCGTGAAATGAATTGATCTGTTTTGGTTTTGCTTCTGGTTCTACCAGGCATGGTTGACATATAAAAGGTCCTGTGTGCTGAGTAGTGTCAGAACTGGTAACAAGAGCCAAGGGGGGTGGCCCGGTCCGGTCTCTACCGGGCACTAACGGGCAACAACGGGCCCGCCCTTGGCCCGGGCTTCGCCCGGCGTCCCGCGAGACGGGGGTGACTCTGTATTTGAGCGCCTCCTGGCGCACAAATGACGCGGCGTGTGCCGCTAGGGGTGCTGGGTCTTGTAGTTTCCTTAGCCCTTCAACCGCGCTCCGCTCGGCGGCCAAACCCCAGGTAGGAAGGGGGTCGGGAGGCGGGAGGGCTGGGAGCCAGATCACAAAGCTCCTTGTCAAGGAAATTGGCCAGCAAAATCCGTCGTGGTCGCAGCAGAAAGGCTTGGCAGAAGCAAACAGAGTTCCCCCCCTCGACCGGGGTGACGCTGCATTTGAGCGCCTCCTGGCGCGCAAATGACGTGGCGTGTGCCGCTAGGGGTGCTGGGTCTTGTAGTTTCCTTAGCCCTTCAACCGCGCTCCGCTCGGCGGCCAAACCCCAGGTAGAAAGGGGGTCGGGCGGCAGGAGGCGGGAGGGCTGGGAGTCAGATCACGAAGCTCCTTGTCAAGGAAATTGGCCAGCAAAATCCGTCGTGGTCGCAGCAGAAAGGCTTGGCAGAAGCAAACAGAGTTCCCCCCCTCGACCGGGGTGACGCTGTATTTGAGCGCCTCCTGGCCGCAAATGACGCGGCGTGTGCCGCTAGGGGTGCTGGGTCTTGTAGTTTCCTTAGCCCTTCAACCGTGCTCCGCTCGGCGGCCAAACCCAGGTAGGAAGGGGGTCGAGCGGCGGGAGGCGGGAGGGCTGAGAGCCAGATCACGAAGCTCCTTGTCAAGGAAATTGGCCAGCAAAATCCGTCGTGGTCGCAGCAGAAAGGCTTGGCAGAAGCAAACAGAGTTCCCCCCCTCGACCGTGGTGACGCTGTATTTGAGCGCCTCCTGGCGCGCAAATGACGCTGCGTGTGCCGCTAGGGGTGCTGGGTCTTGTAGTTTCCTTAGCCCTTCAACCGCGCTCCGCTCGGCGGCCAAACCCCAGGTAGGAAGGGGGTCAGGCGGCGGGAGGCGGGAGGGCTGGGAGCCAGATCACGAAGCTCCTTGTCAAGGAAATTGGCCAGCAAAATCCGTCGTGGTCGCAGCAGAAAGGCTTGGCAGAAGCAAACAGAGTTCATGCACTCATTTGAAATCGAGGGATCACGTTTTTGATTGTTTTAAATTTACCTTTACTTAGGATGCTAGGGAGGTTAAGGATACAGATTTACAGCACTTGATTATGAGTTAAAGAAGTTCCACGTGTTCCACTTCCTCAGGTGCTTTTAAAGGTTTCTGACAATCCTAATGATGCCCTATTACGCCCCAGAGAATTTGGGGTCTCATCAGAACTAGGACCTGTTGCTGTCTGTGTTGAAAACTGCGGTGGCCTATTATTTAGGCTTGCTGGGTAATTCGTTTTAGGATTGAAAAGTGATCCAGGAGGTTGCAATCCCAATTGCATAGTGTGCATTACAATCTCGAGGAGTACAAAATGCATGCTACAGAGTGACGTAGTCCATGTATCTGTAACAAAAATAATAATAATAATCATTTTATGGTTTACATTTACTTTATTCAGTTTTACAGATATAAATGAAAGTGCCAGCAGGAAACACTGGCACCTTCGCAATAATATGATATCTAGAGGGTTGCCTATTTAGCCATAGATCAACATCATACAGGATGGAGGAAAACATGCAGTATGTTAGAACACCCAGTGCCCCATCCCTCAACCTTCCCAATGCTCCCAGCCAATTTGATCTGCTTAAGAGATCTTATGTCATGTGACAGTTGTATGTCCACACAAATCCTGCAAGGTCAGTTGATCATGAACTCTCTTAAGGGATATGTGCTTTCATCAAATGTAGTAGTTGTACTTATCTAGGGCAGGTAAGTTCTCTATATTCTAGGGACAGAAAAATAATACAGGGACCCCAAGTCTTCTGGAAGTGTGTTTCTCGCTTTTCTTAGGCGGCCTTGATTTTCTCCATTCCCAGTAAGTTTCAGAGTCGCTGGAGCCAGTCTCTGTACTCTAGGAGCCATTCACTAACTAGGTATGGCTTTTCGATCACAAGCAGAGTATCAGTTAATTGGAAAGCCCTAGGCCCAGATTCTGAAAGGTGTCACAGAATGCGGCGCAGCAGCCAAAAATGCTGTGCTCCATTGAGTGACATGGAGAGAGCAGAAGAATGACATATTCACAGATAATTAGCTCTCTCCTCCCCTCTCTTTAGCACTGGTGCTGATTTCGGCTACTGTGCTCCAGGCACACACCTTAGCGCAAGGCGTGTTAGTGTGTGTGTGCCAAATTCTAGCATTGGTTTAGTACAGGAAGGGGACCCTTCCTGTACAAAATACTATGGCTAGACACACCTTAAAGCTTTTCCTACTTTGTAAGTGTTCTTCGCAGTCAAGCACGTATGCAAAGTTGGAAAAAAAGTTGAAATTAAAACATTTCTCCTTTTAACACCTGCTTTCCAGCTATGTTAATTTTTGGCGCTAAAGCCTGTCTACTCATGTTACTAGATAGGGTTTAGCTTCAAAAAGCATTGGTGGTTGCATGAGAACGCCCATGTGCCACCCATGTAAAGCCCCCTTGATGAGAAGTAAAGCAAAGCAGCGTTTCGTGCTGCTTTGCTTTACTTTCCAATACAAACCAGAGCTAATACCAATTAGGATTTGTTTGTTAATCTCTGAAAAGGTTTAACATCAGGTTATCGTTAAAAGAGTAACGCTAACCCGACACCAACCTTTGTGAAACTGGGCCCTAGTATGCTGAATGCAGGGAACCTCTGCGTATCAGTGTTAAATATGCCATTAATGCTGCTAAGGACCACCTCCTCGTAGCAACGTAGATTTGGGCAGTCCCACGATATGTGATGCAGGATACCTGTACCTCCGCCTTTGCTCCAGCAGGTGGAGAGTTTAACTGGGCACGACTTGTGGATCAGCTTTGGCATATAGTATAAACAATTTACTATTGTATCTGGCCATCTCTGCCTATGCTGCTAGTTTCTGAAATTCAAGTATTGGTGTAGATGTCTTACCTTTCCTTGTTATACATGAGATACCTTAATTCCAGCAGCGGCTGGTGCAAGTAAGCGTGGTGGGGTGGGGATGGGGGGTTGTCGACAGATGACACAATAGGGAAAATTAAATAAATAAATACTTCCGGCATATGTAGACATCCCCTCTGCCCCGCCCCACCTCCCCACTGTGCTTACCTGCACCGTCCGCTGCTGATATCATAGTCGTTTTTTAATTGCTCAAGAGATGATATACCTCCAACATTGTAGAAGTTTCCAACTCTCTTGCAGTTAGCACATTGCCATCTGATGTAGTCTGAGCCTGTGGCTGCTGCAGCACATTCAGGCTTACCTAATATTAGGGTTCTAGGACCCAGATCTACCTTCTCCAACGGCACCACCAAGAATGACTAGTGGACCTTGGCGAATTTTGACCTCGGCCAACCTTACATGGCCCAAACCCAGGTTCTCCAACAAACAGACCCAAAATCTCAAAGATATCTTTGTCCATACCAGACCTCAACCAGAGCAAGGAACAAAACAAATCCGACTCTGGGACCTCCCACCTGTTCAAGGTCACTTCCCGTGTGGAAGCTGCTCGGTTTGTCATTTAACAATAACAACTAAGATGATTCAATTGCTACCGAACTTCAAATGGTATATAAGAACCCACACCAACTGCAATTCCAGCCATGTGATCTATATGATCACATGTCCGTGCAATATGCGCTACATAGGAATGACATGCCGGAAAATAAGACAAAGGATCTGTGAACACCGAAGTAATGTGAAGTGCAAGAAGTCCACTACCAAGATGGCCAATCATTTTTTGGAGAAAGGACACACGGTGGAAGACCTCAAATGGGTCATTCTTGAAACCTTGATCACAAAAGACCATAATGCGGAACGCATTTTGTTTGAAAAAGAACAGAGGTGGGTCCATCGCTTAGGAACAGACCAACAGGGTTTGAATGACAACATCCCGTGGCTAAGCCTGAATAAATGAGTTATCTTCATGGAATCCACCACAATCCCTGTCGATTCTGTGACCCAAATCAGCATCATTTCAGACCCTAACAAAACAACTGGGGAAACCCACATTACCAGAGAGATTTAATAAAGTACGATCTTACATCAGTATTTAAAACGATAGCCATACAGCATCTAGTCTATTTAATATATCTTCATAGTGAACAATCTAAATGGGCAACCTGGTAATTCCTTACGCTAAATAACAATTCAACTGACCTTCCCTACATCACTAAGGTGTTCCTTATGATCCTTAAAAATACTGAAAAAATTACCATCTACACTGTAAAGTACCCACACACGGAAGTCTTTCTTCCATACAAGTCTTCTTTTTATCCCTCTTATTTTTGTTTGACAAGTAAAAAACCCTTGAATCTAGGCATTAACAATTGCCCGAGGAATATCACATTTCAGTTCCGTTTTGTTATTTTTTATCCTTCATGGAACACTCTCCGCTTTTCCATAGTCTTTTTTCCATACTTACACTCGAAACGAGCATTTAACCCGGCAGGAAAGTTCACTTCCGCATCCGGGCCCAAGAGAGGAAGAGACAGCACAGGCTGCAAGCGGGAGAAGCGAGCGACGAGGTAAGACGATCGCGGACCAGACCAACCTACCTAGATAAGTACACGCCTGTCTGGTCACTAAATGTTTGCTTCTGTTTTTCCAGAAGCGCCCCTCCTTCTAACCTCCTGGAGCCCGTTTTGAAAAGCTAAAAAGTAGCATTTGAGAGGTATGTTTAAATATCTGAGTCATCACAGGCTTCATCGAAGCCACGCTGATAGATACTACCTTGAGGGTTAAAATAGGAATTTCAAACTCGCATTTGAAAGAGGTACTTAGTGCAGAACACCTGGGAACTTTCGTCACTATCAAAAGTAGCTTACCCAAAAGTCACTATATGTACCTAATTTCACAGCTATCCCATTATGATCTTTGAGAGACACCTGATTTATTGCAATGTGTGAGTTATATTAGTTGGTGTCTCATGGCCTGTTATAATTTCACATAGCGCATACTAGCCATAAGACTATGTGAACAATATTGGCTGGTTGCATTTGGTAGTGTGAAAACCTTGTATATTAACTTATATATCCCATTCATGTTTGTGGTGTCAGGATGAGTATGTGGTTTATGTCCCCAGCAGAATGGTTAGTCCCATAGCGAAGTCTTCTCACGAATAACCTTTTGTAAATATTTATGTATATATGGTTCAAATAATACACATGTCCCCTTGACCCTCACCCTAGAAAACCAATCATTATCTCACCCACAGGTCCAATTTTGACCTTCTACCAAGAGTAGACATCAGTCACTCTTCACACAGAACTCACCTGGTCCTGAAGAAAGCCCCACCGACCTTGACAGGCGACCCGTGGCTGAAACATGTTGACCATTGTTTAAACACCAGAGGATGGAATATGTATGAGTCCTAATTACTTCTAAGAACATATTCTGCCATATCCTCAACCCACAAATCCAATCCCGGACAATAAAGAGTATTTTTTCCTGGCATGATTGGATTGTTTTTATAGATTCACTCACACGTCACCCACTATTTCTTATCACTACTGTTTTTAACCTAGGGTGTTTTCCTCCAGGTGGAGGGTGCATACCAACTGACCCCATGATTCTGCACAAACGTGTAAACGAAGGCGGAGAACCAAGATATACCGCCCATACCACCATTGCTACACGTGTATGAGGGTCTTTTACCAAGGGTCATCCCAGTTAGAACTGTACCCAGGTTATACAGGAATAGTGATCCTCCCTCCCCCCTCTTGATTAGAAATACTTGAAGCCAAGGAACTTGGTGGGATCACGAGCGTTCCTTCTCCCCAATTTTGATAGATACATACTCAGC
Source organism: Lissotriton vulgaris (assembly GCF_964263255.1). NCBI lineage: Eukaryota > Metazoa > Chordata > Amphibia > Caudata > Salamandridae > Lissotriton > Lissotriton vulgaris. Next base: position 1,123,784,936 of record NC_141687.1, read on the forward strand.
TGCAAACAGCAGTGGGAGCTGAAAAGACATACTACTTCCATAGGTGTCAACTGAAACTGTGAATTTGAATAGCAGGACCAATAATACCATGGCGTCCAACTTTGGCCTGAGCTATTCCATCGAGGAGATAGATGAGATACTCGCTAGACCCCAGCTTCTGGCGGACACTAATCTGACTCAACACCTGACGAACAATGATGAATGGGATGAACTTACTGAATTGAAAAAGGAGCAAGTAAGAACTGCGGTACATGGTATCATCATGACAGAGTATTTACGTGTGAATGCGGCACCCAGAGGCCTCTGGGTGACAAATAGTCCGCGAATCTTCCTCAAAGATTTGGCCTTCAGGAAGGATTGGTCGTCCATTACGTGGAAGTGTACCAGGGATTATCTAGTACTCATTATTAAGACAGCCACACGACTAACAGATGAATTGAAGATCAGAATTCAAGTGATTGAAACAAAATTGAACAATATGGTACACATAACAGTCTATAAACAAAAATTGGACGAAATCAATAAGGAGATAAGCGACAACCAAGAGTACCTCACACAATCTAAACTCCAGAAACTATCGAAAGAACTGAAGAGGTTCTCAATTGAGCGAATACATCCGTACAGCAGTAAAGATTTCAAGAGCAATGACAATGCTTCTAATTATAGTGCGAATAGCGGCTCATCGGTGGATGGGTCTGAAAGCAGTGGGGATGACCAATTCAACAATGGAAGAAGAGGAAATCCAAATAGGCGGGGTAACCGTCGAGGACAGAATATGTGGCCACATTATCAAATGGGCCCCCTATGCCTTTCCAGCCATTTAATCCACATTTCCAGGGTTGGATGAACCCCTACTTCCAAGGCCACCCACCTATGAACCACCAACAACAACAACAGTTGGGATCCAACTTCAACCAACGTCCTTTTTTAGGAGGGGGCCGTGCACCACAAAGGCAAAGGAGAAGAGGAGTGACTTGGTCCGACCAACCACGACAGGTACAGACCAGGAGCGTCACCAAAGCCAAAGCAGGACCGAGCACAGCGACTTGATCGTAAATTTAACAGAAAGAATACTCACTCCTGATCAAGTCAAAGTACTGAACAAGGGCCTTGGGTATGTACCCACACCCAACTTGGATATTTTCAAAACCAAGTGTGAAATATCAGAATTTTGCAGAAAATTGAAACTGAAGGCATTTTTTGCTGGACAAGAAATGCCTCCTACGGATGGAGATACCTCGCTCAGGAAAAAATCAAGATTCTGTCCCATGAGTTCACAGATACCAATCGAGATACAGACGTTTGAACAGGCAGTGATGCTTGAACTTGATGACTTAACAACTCGGGTTGAAAAACCATTTCAGAACATCTCAAAGAGAGAACAACAAGCTCTACAAGAACTGAAAAATGACAAAGATCTGGTCATAAAACCAGCAGACAAAGGGGGAGGCATTGTCCTGTTAACAAAAACAAGATATCATCAACAATGCTTAGAATTACTGTCTGACAACACCTTTTATGAAATTATAACAATTGATCCAACACCAAGGTTGCAACAAACAATAACTCTGATGATAGAAGAGGCGGAAACACATAATTGGCTCTCTAAAAAAGAAGCAGAGTTTCTGCAAACGGACACTCCAAGGACACCATATTTTTATTCATTACTGAAGACACATAAGGCTAGAAATCCACCACCTGGGCGCCCTATAGTGTCCGGTATAGGATCAGTCCTGGAGCCTTTGTCTCAGTTTGTGGATGAATATCTCAAGCCTCTGACACAACAAACTCCAACGTACCTCAAGGACACTAGAGACCTTTTGAACCATCTTTCCACTGTGACTTACTGTGAGACAAACATGATCTTTGAGGATTAGATGTGGAAAGCCTCTATACTAGTCTTCCTCAAGAGAAGACATTAGACACCCTGGAGAATATATTATTCAATTTGGATTGGAATTTTAAAACACCTAGACATTTTATTCTTGTGTTTTGCAGACTTGAATTAACAGAGAACTATTTTCAATTTGAGTCCACCATGTACAAACAACGACACGGAACCTCGATGGGCAGTACATTTGCCCCGAGTGTGGCCGGACTATATGTCAGTAATTTTGAGGAAATGTATGTCAACAATCAGTGTAACCCCTTCCAGAAACAAATACATTTCTGGAAGCGTTACATAGATGATATTCTCCTCATTTGGGAAGGAAGTGCTGAGAGTTTGATACAGTTTCACAAATGGCTAAATGCCCAAGACCAATGGCTGAAATTTACATATGCATCAAGCAAGGAAAGTCTGGACTTTCTGGATATTACAATTTACGTGGAAGAAGGCATGTTACAAACTAAAACCTTTTTCAAGCCAACGGCAAAGAATAGTATAATGTAGTTGAAACCAATAAAACGAGGGATAAATAGTCGAGTAGAACAGAGTGGGTTTATTACAACCTCAGCCAAGCACATCCACAAGTAACTGCCACAGGCAGAATCTTACAAGTAAAGAAGGGTCATTTTGCAAAGTTGTGCAGGAGCAAAACGTATAATGGTGACAACTCAAGAAGGCGGTGGCCTCAACCTCAAGTAAGGTCAATTTGTTTTGAAGTTAAGGATGACAAATCTGATCATCCCTCTCATTTAGTTAGTGTGGAAGGCTCAATGATAAATTTAAAATTTGATTCCTGCTCAAAAATAACTATAATTGATGAAAAGTTGTATAATGAGCTATTTAAAGACAAAGTCAAACTGTTTAAATGTGATATTTTACCGTTGGGGTATAGCGAGAAACCCATTGGGATGGTGGGTTATTTCATGGCAGAGATAGAACTTGGTTCAAGAATCACTGTAGGTAAAGTCTACGTGTCAAAGAAAGGTGATGCACTTTTAGGTTGGTTACATCAACGCTATTTAGGTGTGACACTTGATCCAAATGCCACTCCCCAAGTCAGAATTCAAGAAATATCTAACCCTGTACGAGACAACAAGAGTGATGAAGGGTTGTCTTTGTCTTTGGCTAAACAATTTCCAGGTGTTTTTAAAGAAGAGTTAGGGTGTCTGCGTGGTTACAAACACCATATTAAATTAAAAACCAATGCTTTTCCTGTGGTGGCTAAAGTAAGGAGGATTCCTCTGGTTGAACAAGCAAAAGTACAAGAGGAACTTGACAAACTTGTGAAAAATAATATTATTGAACCTGTGGAGGCAACTGAGTGGCTTGCTCCCGTAGTTATTGCAAAGAAACCTACTGGCGAAATTCGCCTTTGCATTGATCTAAGAGCTCTAAATAGGGAAGTAGTTGTTGATAGGTTTCCCCTTCCCAACATAGATGAGATAGTCAGCACTTTAGAAGGTGCAAAATATTTCACCACTCTCGATTTAGCTTCCGCTTACCATCAGGTTGAGCTAGACACTTGTTCACAAGACCTTACTGCCTTTATTACATCGATGGGCACGTTTAAATTTAAGAGAATGCCCTTTGGCCTCGTCTCAGCTGCCTCAGTTTTCCAAAGAATCATGGCCAAGATCTTAAGAGGGTTGTCAGGTGTCAAGTGCTATCAAGATGATTTGTTAATCTATGGGAGTAGTGTTCTTGAACATGATAGTCGTGTATCTGATGTTTTGAAACGGTTAGATGGTGCTGGTATGACTTTGAAAAGAACCAAATGCAAATTTAGGGTTCAAGAAGTTAACTATCTAGGTCATTGTATCACTGGAGTTGGTGTCTTTCCAAAGAAAGAACTTGTTGAGTCTATAGGCAAAGTTAAAGAACCGACTTGTAAGGAAGAACTTCTCTCATTCTTAGGCATGGTAGAATTTTATGGGAAGTTAATTCCCAATTTTGCTGACAAAACACACAATTTGAGGAAGTTAACTGCAAAGAATGTTGTATATAATTGGTCTCCTGAATGTAAGAGTGAATTTGAGTGTATTAAGAAAGAGTTGAGCAAGGCCCCTTCTCTTCATGCGTTTGTTCCGGGCCTTCCCACTGTGATGTTCACCGATGCTAGTGATAAAGGCCTAGGTGCCGTTTTGGTCCAGAAGAGAGATGGTAAGGATTACCTCATTTGTTGTTCTTCCCGTTGCCTTAGAGGGTCGGAGTCTAGTTACTCCGTAATAGAGAAGGAATCTCTTGCTATTTTCTGGGCCTTGAGAAAGTTCAAGAATCTTGTTTGGGGAACAAAAGTGTGTGTTCTATCTGATCACAAGCCTTTGAAAGATGTTTTTTCAAAGAAAGGACTTGATGCCATTTCCTCTAGAATCAGGAAATGGATTGTTTTTCTACAGGAATTTGAGTTTGAAGTTGATTATATTCCTGGTATTGCCAACAGGTCGGCTGATTGTTTGTCTAGATTGGTTGACTGTGAGAATGATGACCAGGATGACTTTTGTGAACCGGATGAGTGTACTAATGTCTGTGAAATTACTGATGGTGCAATTGATGAAACTGAATGGAGGTTGGAGTTGGGAAAAGATGAAGAGATTTCTCAGGTTATTCTTTCTTTGATGAGTAAATCTCGTCTATCTAAACCATGGTCTTTGGTTTCAGATGAGCTCTCCGTAAATGATGGTTTGTTGACTCGAGGCACTAAACTTGTTCCTCCATCTTCTCTTAGGGGAAAGTTGTTGTCTCTTGCTCATTGTGGTCACTTGGGGATTGTGAAAACCAAAGAGTTTCTGCGTGTGAAATTTTGGTGGCCAGGTATGGATCTTGATATTGAAAGAATGGTTAGAGAATGTTCTGAGTGTTGTTCTAGCGACAAGATACTTAAAACCAAACAAATGCCCATGGTAAAAAGGGCCTTGCCTGGTCACCCTTGGGATGAGGTTGCCATTGACATCCTGGGTCCTTTATCTGGCGTTTCCGATACTCCTTACCTCATCGTACTTATTGATCTATACTCTAGGTGGATTGAGGTTTCTGCTGTCAGGGATATCACTTCTGATCCCATCCTCGTCGCCAGTATAATGTAGTTGAAACCAATAAAACGAGGGATAAATAGTCGAGTAGAACAGAGTGGGTTTATTACAACCTCAGCCAAGCACATCCACAAGTAACTGCCACAGGCAGAATCTTACAAGTAAATACATTCTCAGAACTTGGAACAAAGGGGAGAATGACATAGATTAAAGGGGAAGAAGGAAACTACAGGAGAGAACATCACAAATAGCCTATTATCTTTTAACAGCTATCACCCACGACCACTTAGGGAGAATCTTCCCTACAGCCAGTTTTTACGATTACGCAGGAACTGCAGCAAAACTGAGGAATACCAACTTCAAGCAGATGACCTATGTGCTAAGCTCTCAGCAAGAGATTACCCCAAGAAAGTGATTAAGAAGTGCAGAAAAAGAGCCAGGAACCAGAATCGAGAAAGCCTTCTGGAAACTAACACAAGAAATCAAGAACAAGATCTAATGACCTGTGTCACAACATACAGCCCGGCCTTCAACCGAGTAAAGAAAATAATAAATAAACATTGGCGAATTTTGACCTCGGCCAACCTTACATGGCCCAAACCCAGGTTCTCCAACAAACGGACCCAAAATCTCAAAGATATCTTAGTCCATACCAGACCTCAACCAGAGCAAGGAAAAAACAAATCCGACTCTGGGACCTCCCACCTGTTCAAGGTCACTTCCCGTGTGGAAGCTGCTCGGTTTGTCATTTAACAATAACAACTAAGATGATTCAATTGCTACCGAACTTCAAATGGTATATAAGAACCCACACCAACTGCAATTCCAGCCATGTGATCCACATGATCACATGTCCGTGCAATATGCACTACATAGGAATGACATGCCGGAAAATAAGACAAAGGATCTGTGAACACCGAAGTAATGTGAAGTGCAAGAAGTCCACTACCAAGATGGCCAATCATTTTTTGGAGAAGGGACACCCGGTGGAAGACCTCAAATGGGTCATTCTTGAAACCTTGATCACAAAAGACCATAATGCGGAACGCATTTTGTTTGAAAAAGAACAGAGGTGGGTCCATCGCTTAGGAACAGACCAACAGGGTTTGAATGACAACATCCCGTGGCTAAGCCTGAATAAATGAGTTATCTCCATGGAATCCACCACAATCCCTGTCGATTCTGTGACCCAAATCAGCATCATTTCAGACCCTAACAAAACAACTGGGGAAACCCACATTACCAGAGAGATTTAATAAAGTACGATCTTACATCAGTATTTAAAACGATAGCCATACAGCATCTAGTCTATTTAATATATCTTCATAGTGAACAATCTAATTGGGCAACCTGGTAATTCCTTACGCCCAAATAACAATTCAACTGACCTTCCCTACATCACTAAGGTGTTCCTTATGATCCTTAAAAATACTGAAAAAATTACCATCTACACTGTAAAGTACCCACACACGGAAGTCTTTCTTCCATACAAGTCTTCTTTTTATCCCTCTTATTTTTGTTTGACAAGTAAAAAACCCTTGAATCTAGGCATTAACAATTGCCCGATGAATATCACATTTCAGTTCCGTTTTGTTATTTTTTATCCTTCACGGAACACTCTCCGCTTTTCCATAGTCTTTTTTCCATACTTACACTCGAAACGAGCATTTAACCCGGCAGGAAAGTTCACTTCCGCATCCGGGCCCAAGAGAGGAAGAGACAGCACAGGCTGCAAGCGGGAGAAGCGAGCGACGAGGTAAGACGATCGCGGACCAGACCAACGCGGCGCCGACCTAGATAAGTACACGCCTGTCTGGTCACTAAATGTTTGCTTCTGTTTTTCCAGAAGCGCCCCTCCTTCTAACCTCCTGGAGCCCGTTTTGAAAAGCTAAAAAGTAGCATTTGAGAGGTATGTTTAAATATCTGAGTCATCACAGGCTTCATCGAAGCCACGCTGATAGATACTACCTTGAGGGTTAAAATAGGAGTTTCAAACTCACATTTGAAAGAGGTACTTAGTGCAGAACACCTGGGAACTTTCGTCACTATCAAAAGTAGCTTACCCAAAAGTCACTATATGTACCTAATTTCACAGCTATCCCATTACGATCTTTAAGAGACACCTGATTTATTGCAATGTGTGAGTTATATTAGTTGGTTTCTCATGACCTGTTATAATTTCACATAGCGCATACTAGCCATAAGACTATGTGAACAATATTGGCTGGTTGCATTTGGTAGTGTGAAAACCTTGTATATTAACTTATATATCCCATTTATGTTTGTGGTGTCAGAATGAGTATGTGGTTTATGTCCCCAGCAGAATGGTTAGTCCCATAGCGAAGTCTTCTCATAAATAGCCTTTTGTAAATATTTATGTATATATGGTTCAAGTAATACACATGTCCCCTTGACCCTCACCCTAAAAAACCAATCATTATCTCACCCACAGGTCCAATTTTGACCTTCTACCAAGAGTAGACATCAGTCACTCTTCACACAGAACTCACCTGGTCCTGAAGAAAGCCCCACTGACCTTGACAGGCGACCCGTGGCTGAAACATGTTGACCATTGTTTAAACACCAGAGGATGGAATATTTATGAGTCCTAATTACTTCTAAGAACATATTCTGCCATATCCTCAACCCACAAATCCAATCCCGGACAATAAAGAGTATTTTTTCCTGGCATGATTGGATTGTTTTTATAGATTCACTCACACGTCACCCACTATTTCTTATCACTACTGTTTTTAACCTAGGGTGCTTTTCTCCAGGTGGAGGGTGCATACCAACTGACCCCATGATTCTGCACAAACGTGTAAACGAAGGCGGAGAACCAAGATATACCGCCCATACCACCATTGCTACACGTGTATGAGGGTCTTTTACCAAGGGTCATCCCAGTTAGAACTGTACCCAGGTTATACAGAACAAGTGATCCTCCCTCCCCCCTCTTGATTAGAAATAGTGGACCCTATTGAAAACCTTTTTAGCACCAATAGACAGCAAGAATGTGGGGAACTGAGTGCATTTGATTTGTATCTGTATGGTCAGTATATGTAGAATGTGTTTGGTATGTTTGCTACATCCCCTTTTGGAGATGAAGCTCATTTGGTTTGGGTGCACCAGACCCTGCATACATGGCCAAGACGTTGTGCTAGGATTTCTGTGCAGATCTTCCTGTCCATGTTAAGGAGCGATATGGGATGGTATGGTGAACATTGTGTGGGATCTTTCCCAGGCTTGGTTATGGCAGTTACTACTGCATCACACATAATGGGGGTGAGTGTGCCTGTCTGTGTGAAGTCATTGTAGAGACATATAAAGATTGGGGCCAGAAGTGGGCTGAACACTTTATAATAGGTAGTTGTAAAGCCATCTGTGCATGAAGCTTTCCCAAAACAGAGATTTGAGATTGCTGAGACCACTTCTGCCACTGACACATCTGCCTCCAAGGTTTTAACATGGTGCACAGCAACATAGGGCTGTGGGATGTCTATTAGTTATGATTGTAGGACAGATATGTGCAGGGTGTGTGCCATGTACAAGTCAGCATAGAAATGTTTGAACATGTCAGCTTTGTCTTTGTCATCCCATACATTGTATTTGTTCTACTGTGGTTGCCTGCTGTTTAGCACATAGTCTGTTCAACAGCAGTCAGTCCTTCTGGTTACTTCCCTTATTATATTATTGCTTAAGTTATAGAAGTGCCATCTCAGCTCCAGCATCTCTAAGGCCTTAAGTTGGTGCCTAACTAGCATGAGTTGCTGCCGCATGCAGCGTGACTCAGATTGCTTATGTTACCCTAATTCTCTGACCCATTTCTCATCTCTTGACACTCTGCTCTTTGTTAAAGTGGGCTGCATTTGAAATAAATTCTCCACGTCACTGCTTTCAATGTATCACATAAAAGTGAGACCAGTGTGTTGGTAGAGTCATTAATAAGTAAAAAGTCTGTGATCATGAGTTTGACCTCCTATATAAGTGTATTATGTTTCAGAAGGTTAACGTTGAGCCTCCATGTTCACATGGGAACGTCAATTTGATAGTCCCACAAGTCGATCGTAATGGGCTTGTGATCTAAGAGGACAAACGTCACAATGGTAAAGTGTTGAGCCATTGTGAGCATGTGAGTCATGCCAATGAAGTGATCTAACCTGGCATAAGGAAAGAGAGATGCAGAATAAAAGGTGTAGTCCCACTGTGTGGAGTTTAACTCGGGCCAAATGCCCCTCAATCAATAAGAACTTCGTGATCTGAGGATGTCATGATTTGCGGGACATCAGTTTTGAGGATTGACATTTGGAGCATACGTTGTGCCCAAAGTTAACGATTTCGTGCCAATTTATAGGCAAACTATCAGAAATCTGCCTGGTGTTTCTGTGAAGGTCGTGATTATTTTACCTTTGAATTAGTTTTTTTAAATTTTTTTTATTTTGTCCTCATAATCACCATATAGACAAAGTGCCAAAAGAAATGAACGGAGAAAAACGGACTCAGTTTAGCTAAAAAACTGGAGGGGACACTTATCTTATGGAGGCCAACTATCCCACAGTCTTCCACCGTGAACCAAAGAAGCACCAAGTCTTTAATTTGCCAACCCACAGCAAATCTTGGGGTAGTTTTAGCTGCCAAATGGGAGCCGGGCATGACCGGGTAACGGCTGTTCCAATGGTGCAGAATAACAGAGCACCTAAGGAGATCAATCATTGGACTCAGGGGAAAAAAACAAACCCCGAATACGTCACTGGGGCCACGTTAATAGGTGCCAAAATGCACTTTTTCTGCGATTACCAGATCGGGCCATATCTGTGACAGAAGTCTGCAGTACAGAATTTTGCCAATCTCCAAAGGTGGGTGGTGAAGAGTCTTTCCATTTCCTGCAGATCTCTCTTCTTGCGAGCAGGATGGAATAAAAAACTAAACATCTGGATAGGTGTTGTACTCCTTCCAAGACTCCAAAGATAATCAGGGGCAAATCCATTGTGACAGGTCTTCCTAAAGACTCAGAAAGGCACTTGCTGATATCCTGCCAAAATACTGTTAGTTCCGGGCAATCCAAAAACATATGAGTATCCGAAGCAGCAATCAAGCCACATTTTGCGCAGGACACTGACTGTCCTCCTACAAATTTAGAAAGTCTTGAGGGGGAGTAATACGGGCTATAAAGGGTGAAGATGTGGTTTCTTCGAAGCCATTATGGCTTGACAATGCTCCACAGAAGCTCCAAAGAAGACTTCCAAAGAATTTGTAAATTCAGATCCACCAGAACAGACCCCCATACTGACTCTGGCAAGACAAAGTCTCCATCTGCCTCCTCCATAATAAAGTTATACCATCTAGATATTTCTTTTTTTTCTGGACCTCTGTTTAGTAAGTCAGAGATAAATGGGCTATGTCCACCAAGTTTAAACTTATTTTTATTGGCAATGGATGCTTTGTAGGCTGCAGTCCAACTATAAATCTGGATATATTTGAAGCGTGAACAATTATGGCCAACCTTGGCTTGTAAATGGTCCCATGATAATAGATCACCCTCATAGAAAAGGTCACCCAAACCTCCATGCCTGCCTCTCTCAGAGGAATTGCCAAGATGTCATCAAGCCAGGCAGGACTTTCAGGCAAGTCCAACAATGGAGTTTTTTCACAAAAGTAATTTACTTTTATTGATTTCATGATTTCAGCCCATGTTCGAGCAAGACCCTGTAGAGACTTCAGTTTATTTATTTTTTTAAACTTAGGATTTCCAAACATAAAAAGAAAACTAGAATGATTAATATTTTCCCCCTCCAACATAGCTGCATACATCATGCCCACCCCCGAGGCGTCAAGATTCTTCAACAACATCCTTGAGTGGGACAATTGAAAGGCCCAAGCATAGAATTTTAAATCTGGAGCCGCCAACCCACCCTTTTCACGTCGCCGTCTTAGTTTTTTCCAAGCGATACGTGGAAGATGGTTGTGCCAAATAAAAGATGAAACATTTGATTGAAATCTGGCTAAAATATTTTGATCAAAGTATAAGGGAATGGTATTGAATAAAAAAGATATTTTTGGCAGAATAGACATTTTGATAAGATTGACCCTACCTATTAATGAGAGAGGGAGATGCGACCAAGATTGGAGAAGCTTACGGCAGTCTTTAAGTACTGTGGACAAATTAACTTGGACTATTTTGTTTATATCTTTTACAATTGTTAAACCTAAGTAACGCATTGAGGTGCCAGGATGGAGTTCCATGGGAGGATTTTCATCATTCCAGATAAGCATTTCCATTTTGGCTGCGTTTATCTCATACCCCGACACCTGTCCAAAAGCGTGAGCCAATTTCACTATAGCCGGGAATGCCGTAACTGCCTCTGATGTTAATATAAGTACGTCGTCAGCATATAGTGCCACCTTCCTCGACCGGCCTTGATAGTTAAATGGTTCGATGGAGATCTCCTCCCTTAGGTACTGCGCAAAAGGCTCGATGTAAAAATCAAGTAAGGGGGAGAGAGGGCACCCCTGTCGGGTTACCCTAGTGATAGAAAAGGGGCTTGATAAATCTCCATTGACGAGAAGAGATGCAGAAGGATTGCTATACAACAGGCTAATCGCCCTCCGAAAACTTTCTCCCACACCAAACTTGGCCAAGGCCTCCGACAGGTACACCCAATTTACCCTGTCGAAAGCCTTGGTTGCGTCCAGTGTTATCGCCGCCAATGGGAGCCTATTGGATGTTGCTATATCTATGGCACCAATTAAATCAAAGGTCAGTTCATACAATTGTCTACCCTTTAAGAACCCCTTTTGATCTAAATGAAGGATAGATGATGCGGTGTCGGCCAATCTTGAAGATAAAACTGTGGTAAAGATTTTATAATCCACATTCAGAATGGATATTGGCCTGTACGACCCAAACTCTTCCTTAGGTTTGCCTGGTTTTAAAATGAGGGTAATAGAGGCATTATCCCAAGATGCTGGGGGAGACATTCCTTCTAAAAGTATTCGATTGAACAACTTTGTAAGGAAAGGAGCTATCTCTGAGTCTAAGATCTTGTATAACTCATCCGGAAGGCCATCGGGTCCTGACGCTTTCCCCTTCTTAGATTTCTTAATAGCAGATATCACCTCAGTCTCTGTTATGGGGCTATCCAAGTATTGGGATTGTTCAAGAGAGAGGGAAGGTAGAGTAATATTATTCAAACAACTCTTGGCAGACTCAACCGATATCAGTTTGTCTTCTTTATATATTACCTGGAAAAATTCCCCAAATGCCTTCCTGATATCCTCGTCTGAGGAGAGCTTGGTGTTACATATTTTAATAGATGCAATGTTGTTCCGGACCTGATCTACTTTGGTCTTCCAAGCCAGCAATTTACCAGCACCTTCGCTATATTCGATTATATTGATTGGCAGAAGATTCAGGGAATCCTTTCCTTATCTCCACAGTGAGAGCTGAGAACATCTCTAATACAGAGGCTGCCGTCATCGGGGCTTGAGAGGTTAAAGGAGAGACCAGTAGGGAATTAATATCGGGTGGAACCGAATTTACTGAATCATCCTCAAGTGGACCCCCAGACGCGCCACCCAAGTCGGTAGAATCTGATCCTTCAGCCTCTTCAGAATAAACTGTAGTGGGAGCTTGAAGTTCGCTCAATTGCTGCCTCAATGACGACTATGACTGAGGTTGACCTGGCTCTCTTCCTGGATCTAGCCAACTGGCCTCTACATCAGAGGTTACATCAGTAGTTACAACCATTTCCATTGTTTGACCAGGGAGTTTCCCAGCTTGAACCGACTCTTCGGATAGCAATGTATCCATTGATATGACTGGTTTACCAACGGATATAGTATTGCCCTCCGATGTCGACGCCATAACTTGACTGTTTAAGCCTTCAGAAAGATGTAGGATCTGTGGTATGGCTTTAAAATAGGCGCGGAGTGAGGGTGTTTAATTTGGAGCCTGCAGGGAGTGGTGCTTTAACGTTCTTGGTCTTGGTCTTTGCTTTAGTTTTGGTCCTCACGCTTGGGGTTTTGGGCTTGAATTCAGTATTTAAATAAGAAGAAGGTTTCGTCTTGGATGATATGTTGGCCAATTCTCCTATTTCTATCCCCCCCTTCTAAGATTCTGACCTTATTTAAATCTGTCTTCTTTTTTGTCGGCGACCTTGACCACGTTTAGACCCACTTTTGGGAGTATTAAGTAAGCTGTCGGAGGCGTTAAATGCACCAAAAGTCACTGAAGCATTCTTATCAAGAGGGGCCTGTAAATGTTCCCCTACACTGACAGCATTAATGTCGAAATCAGACAAAATGGGAGTGTTATCTAACAGTGTCTGGTCTATAGAGCTGGCATTAGCCAATTCCTGCTCAAGAGACCCCTCCACTGCAGAAACAAAAGCGGGAACTTGTGGATATTGGGGCACTTTGTGAATACCTCCCGTAAAGTCTGAAACCAAACTTACTTCAGCATCTGTGTCAGTGCGTCTATCAGACACTGACTCTGTACCCTTGTGGGGAGAAAAAAAAATTCCTCAATCTTTTGCCCTTTCTAAGCTCCAGGGCGGCTACGCAGATCCTCGGACTAAATGAAGCGTCCGGTGTACTTCTCAACCGGAGGAGAAGGAGGGATTAAGGTGCTGCTGAAACCTGGCTGTTGAGAAGTGCAGATGTCTTCGAAATTTCCTCTAACAAAATCGAAGCCACTCTGGTTGCAGCAGACCTCGAAATTCAAAGCATCAAAAAAAAATTACTTGTGGCTGATGAGACCTCACCGTCCCCCCCACAACACCCGCTACCTCTGCAGCCGCGCCCGCAGCCGTCCTCGTCACAGCACTCACTCTGACCGAGATCGAGAGCAGGAGAGCATGGAGACAGAGAGAGGACTCCCACGCTCCACCAGCCGCTTCACCAGGCAACCACCATCGGTGCGAGAAATTGGAAGAACTGGGTCAGTTTTCAAAAGTACGCAGAGATTTTGCTCAAAAATCGCCGCCGCTCATACCCAGGAAACACGCCTCACTCAGGCCCCCATAATCGTGCAGTCTTCAGATCAGCGGGAGACAATCCCGCGGGGGATCAACCCGGAGCACCGCGGCGAGCTAGTTTGCCGCCGCCATGTTCTTCCCTACCTTTGAATTTGTTAACGAAAAGGATAGCCACCCATCTTGTCTTTTTAGGGTCAGAAGAAAAGAATTGTCTAGTTAACCAATTTGATTTGAGCCTGGTTCAATCCCGCTTAAGAACGTTAATTTCTTTTTGGAGGCTGGTGTTGCAATCCGACTCCCTCAAGAACAAGTACAGAGAGCCTCTTTGCTGGAGCAGTAACAACTGAATGTTAAAGCTCAAAATCTTCACCATGGGGGGCAAAATTGAAAGGTATACCTTTCAGGAGATCCTGCAAATGTATTTGTCCCTCCTCTATGGAATCTCTAACTGCAAGTCTCAGTTATAATATTGTGTCAAGGATGGAAGATCCAGGGTCAAGTGCACCTCTGATGGGGTGCAAACCATGTGGGTTGTACAAGATATGGTAAAGGTGATGCTTAATGGGAATCCCCAACTATATCTTATACCTTTCTCCGTGAGGTAGGCCGAGATCATGCAAAAGTGTCTCCTCCTCTGTAAGGTGATCGGGTATGGGTCCTGATAAAAATGTAATGTGGCTCCCTCAAAGGAGATTGCACCACCTATTGGGACGCTGTCATAATGGCCTCCTTTTGCTTAAAGTGGTGTGTACATGGGAGCCTGCCCAGTGGTGTTTCCCTGGAGTCATTGGACCTCCCAACCGAAAGAGTGTGGTTCAGTTGGACATCTTCCTGAGCTAGGCCGTGCAAAATGTGGTGGGAAAGGCATTTCACATGGTCCTTTAGCAACCCTGCCTGCACCTTGCTGGGTATTCCTTTAATAGGTACATTCAACTTGCAGGATCTATTTTCCAAATCATACAGATGGCCTTGCAGGTCAAAATTCTGCTCACAGAGGTATATAACTTCCTTCTGAAAGGCCTCAGGTTCTTACTCCGTGGAGCCACTCCTGATTCTAGAGTTTAAGCCCACTGGCCCAGGTCCATCAGATCATGCTTTACTTCTATGAGTTCTTTGCCAACATCCTCTCTCAGTGCAAGAATGTTGCTGCAGCATTTCCCCAAATATTCCACCATGAAGGCACTTGTCAGAGGCACCTCTATTGTTGTTTGCATCATCCTATGGTGGGAGGTTTCTTGACTTCTTCATTGTTTCCTTTTGTTTCTCTCCAACTTCAGATTTTTTTGCCTCTGATTCAATGAGTGTTTATTTTAAGTTAGCATACTTTCTGTGCTTAGAGGAGGCCATAGTTGGGGGTAGGTGTCTTTCTTGACAGTGGGGGCTAGTGGAGGTGGATGCCGGGCACAAAAGACAGCCAGCCAGTAGTGTCCTCGTATCTGGTATGTATTCACTGTATCCCTAGCAGACCAGCACCCTAAGTCTTGAATGTTTCCTGCAGCTCTAGTAATTGAGGGGAAGTGGGGGATGCACTGGCAAATCCGACACAGCACATCATTTATCAGGTCTCAGCGCCCACCCTACTTTCATCCGGTGTAGATACCCACCAGGCGTACAGGGCTCCCTAAAAGTCCATGGGAGTCCCTTCTGTTGTATTTGATGACAGCAAGATATGATCAAGCGTCTCTGAGGCCATTGTGGAAATGATAAGTTATCATCCATGGGGGCTAAGGCCTTCTGTCCTTGAGCAGGTCTTGAAAAGGAAAAGTAATGTGAGTGGCAAAATCAAGATGCCTTGCTCTACTCCCGGATGATCAGGATCTCTCACCATCCGATAACTCTACAATTTAACAGTGGGTTTCGGACCTGTGTGGAATTAGTCCCCCTGTGGCTCGCTCCTGGCCTCGGCAGGGCAAGTAACACTGGGCCGTCCTCAGCTGCCGCACAGCACCCGTACACAAGTAAGCCCTGTCCGCGCACCTCCGCGGTCCACCCAGATGCAGCTACAAGCCCCATTGGTTGTCGCTCCAGAGGGCTGCCTGCCACTGATCACGTCTAGCATCTTCAGGTTTGCATCACAAGCACCATTTCTCCAGGCCAGTCGGCTGGATGCCGGCCGTAGTGCAAAATTCTTCACCCAAAAAGGAGCCAAGCTGAAATCACTTCTCACCAGGGGCCCGATGTAGGTAAATCTGATTTACCGACTCTAGAATACCGAATTTTACCGACTCAGTATTCTAGATTCGGTAAATCAGATGTAGGTAAAAAATCAGTAATTTTTACTGAATCTGTATGATTCGGTAATTACCGAATCGGTATTTACCAATTTGGTAATTGCCATTGATTCCTATGGGCTTGAGGCCCATAGGAATCAATGTCAATTACCGAATCGGTAAATACCGATTCGGTAAAATTACCAATTTTGCAAGGAGGACAGGGTGTCACTTAGACACCCTGTTGCACCCCTGATTCAAACATGCCCTTAGGGCATGTCTGTGTGCCACATGGCATAGGTGTACATGCACAGTTGTGCATGTACACAGGTATTCGTTATTTACCACCAAATAGTATTTGGTGGTAAATAATGAATCGGTAAGGGCCTGTGGCACTGTTTAAAGTGCCACCTACATCTGTATTTACTGATTCGGTAAATTTACCGATTCGGTGTTTTACAGAATGGGTAAATTTACCGAATCGGTAAATATACTGATTCTGTAACTATAAGGCCCCCTACATGTCAAACTGCAAATACCGGTCGGTAACGGCCGAAATTGGCCGTTACCGACCGGTATTTGCCGTCCTACATCTGGCCCCAAATGTCTCCCACAGGCATCAGTTTACCCCCAGCTGGCATGAAGCTGAGTCTTAACGAAGCTCTACAAACTGGCTGCCTTTAAAAGCAGTAATGAACATTGTTTCTGGCAGCCGGGCCTGGCTTCACTTCTGGGGGTGTGATGGGTCCACTATCAGTAGAGCAAAACAAACCTGGTACCAGTGTTTATCTTGGCATCTCCGTCCTGCAGTGTCTCTATGGACTTTCTCTCCAAACAGCAGGGCACACTGTCCATTACTGCCCAGCTGTTTTTTTCCCCTAGGACCTCTGGGTTTTGGTGTCACTTGAGCAGAACATGTCTAATGCTGGTGACTTTGCAAATTTTCCTGGCAGTGTTGGTGGGGACTAGTATGTTTGTGTTCCATTGGTTATTTAAAACATGTATTCCTGCTTGTCTTGGTATTACACTTTTAGCTGAAGGGTGTCACTGGTAAAGGGACTCTTGAAGATGACTGTTTTATTGACCACATCCCAAAGATGACTGGTTTAAGGTTCCTGTTGGCAGAGCCGGTGGGGACACCACAAGAGGAAACATGATGATTCACCCAATTGTAAATAGAACAGATGGAACATCAGATGGCAGACATTGCAATGCAGTGAGATGCACTTAGGTGTGGACCCTTCTCATAATTATTGCAAGAAATAGGAGTGACATCAGCCTTCTTTTAGGGTAGGGGACTGAAGAAGCATATAAACAATCCTCAGAGGAGGAGGGTGGAGCATAGGTGGTGTTTGGCAACAGTTAAACAATCAGGCAATGGGGAGATGGAGGCAGGGCAGGGGCTACTGCTAGCGCATATGTGTGAGAGCTCCCTTCACACTAATGGTAGGAAACAGGATTAAATACACAAATAACAATTTTTTCCTATCAAGCAAGTGAAGGTTTTAGTTGAAAGGAAGGTGGGTCAAAAGGTATTGATGCTCGGAAGGAGGGAGGAAAGAAACCCTGACCTTGCAAATTCTTCTTTTCATTTTTCTGGGTCCCGTTGTGATCACATTTATGGATATATCCAGGACTAAGAGATGATTAATTTTTGCCATGGAGATAAAAGACTCAGTGGAAAAGAACAGTAGAATTTTAGAAATGGGGTCCCTTGTTGACTGGGGTATAAGCACTGGTCAAGCAGTAACCACAATCCTTATCATGGTAAGGCACAAACATACCCTAAATTAACCTGTGCTCACCCTCTGGGAGCTTTGCACAGAACAATCGAGATTAAATTAAGAGGCAATGTGTAAAGTATTTTTGAAAAATTTCAAACAGTAAAACAGTGAAAACACTACACAGAAAGACTCCATACCAGAACAATGGAGCTTAATTTTATAAATAAAACAATACCAAAAAAAGAAAATTCCAATAAGTAGATTTGGAGGTATAAGTTTTTAAAGAATCAACGATAAAATAGTGCAAAAAAGTATAAAGCGCCAACTGGAGATATCTGGTTGCACTGGACTGAGTCTAATCCAAAAGTTCAAGCCGATCGCAACGGAGCAAGGGTCGGGTACATTCCCAGATTAGTCCCAATGTAGTTTTATTTTCTCAAGTGTTGTGCCAAGAGTCCTGTAAGTAGGGAAGAAGTTCGCCGGAAGAAAAGAGAGCATTGATGATCAGCAGGGAACGAAGAGCAGGCCTGGTGCCAAGGCCAGGCAGCTGGAGCCCCACACTGGTGATCCTGTCCGGTCTCCACAGGTCCAGAGATGTCCTTAAGTAGTGGTGTCAGAGGTCCAGTACTTATACCCAGTTGGGCCTTTGAAGTGGGGGAGACTTGAAAGACAGGCCTTTGAAGTGCACAGAGGTCCTGCCCTTCTTTCCCTCGCTCCAGGCTTACTGCAGGAGGGTATGCATCCCTTTGTGTGTGGGCAGGAGACAGCCTATTCCTGTGTAAGTGAGGCTGGATGCAGCTCCTCCCTCTCATCCTGCCAGGATGGCCCATCAAGTCATATCTAAGCTCCAATAGTGGGGCTGTCTAGGGGTAATACACCAATCCCTGCTGTCACGCACCCCAAACATGCGATCAGAGACAAGCAGTAGGCACTAACAGCTAGATTCATCAAAGTCCCAATTTACGAGTCCTTAATACCGATTAGTAAGGAATCGCTATTAAGGACTTGCAAATCGGGATTCATGCAGAAATCGCAAAATACATTGCGATTCCTACAGCCTCTTTATTTGCGATTAGCAAATTGCTAATCGCAAATAAGGATGCGATTTCAAGGGTGCCAGGGGTGTCCGAAGGATACCCTGTAGCACCCCATAAATGTGATTTTACACTGATGTTGGGACATCTAAACTCACCTGCAGGAGAAGGGGGGGAGGCGAAGAGGCCCCCACTACTGCCGCCACCGCCAGGAGTCAATCTGACCAGTCCACAGCGCCACCGCCCCGGGACCACATCTCCCGGCAGGCTGAGCGGCGGCGCTGCTCTCTGACCCGACAGACGCGCCAGGAGGCGCCTACAAACAGCGCTCTACTCCGCTCCGCGGGATGCGAGCGGGACGCCGAGCTAAGCCCAGGCAAAGGGCGGGCCCTCTGTGGCCCTCAGAGGGCCACAGAGGGCCACGAAGAGGCCGGGACGGGCCACCCCATTTGGCTGCTACAAACTTGGAGGTACTGTATCTATTTACAGCGATCCTGACATTGCACTGTTTTAATATCATGTCCATCTGGGAGGAGCTGAATGCCCTGTGTGGGACGAACTACGCCCTCAATGTATATACCCCTCCTATAGTGGGTAGAGATGGATATGAGGTAAACGACATTGACATTGAGAATACCGATATAATGTGCACTAGTCCCTCACTACAACCCTCCAATCCGCCAATAATATTGCCTACTGAGGGGGTGAACAAAACACCCGACCCAGTTTCACCACTTCAATTGACCCTACTGATACAGATCGAACAATCGTTAAAAACTGCTCTATCACCCCTGATTACTAAAATCAATGAGCTGGGAGACAGGTTGACCAGTATTGAAAACAAATTATCAAGGAACCCTATCTCAACTGAACCAACTGCCGCACCCATTCACCCTATTCTCCCCTGCATCAAAGAAAACTTCAAATCCACAACACCTATGAAAGCTCAAATTCTTGAACCCCTCATCTCTCCACCCAATCCAAGAGGGCGGAACATTATTTCTAACTCCGATTCTGCACCCCATAGACTACCCAGGCTTGCACATGAAAGCAGGAATTGGATCAACCTACCTCCAGAAGCTGCCCCCTTCGTGACTGTTCTTTCTGGAGTCCCTCCACCTACTCAGGGCAAATTTGAATCTCATCAGGACTTGTTAAATAAAACCATCTCCTGGCTAAAACACCATAGACCTTTGCCACCTGCCTTAGATGGCGGCATATTGAGGGTCAGGAGGGTGGGGTGGCTTGGTACGTCGCCCAAAAACATCCCGGGCGACCTTATTTTAATTAAATTCAAAACTACGAACATTGTCCCCTATTTGCGATTCTCCCGACCCAAAGAGGGAGATGGTCCCATTCGCATTTGGGACTTGTACGATTTTTATCCCGGCCCCCGACCCTACCTGTCCCTAAGGCAAGCTAGAAATAGATACTGAGTCTTGATGGAAATTAGCTCTAAGAAAACCCCTGTACTGTGATTTTATTTTTTAAAACATGTATTGTGAT
Organism: Lissotriton vulgaris; assembly: GCF_964263255.1. NCBI lineage: Eukaryota > Metazoa > Chordata > Amphibia > Caudata > Salamandridae > Lissotriton > Lissotriton vulgaris. The sequence continues at coordinate 1,123,805,302 of NC_141687.1, forward strand.
TTTATGGTGGATTAATTGCAATGTTTATTTTATGTATACTTTTATGATTTCTATATGGAATCGAAATAAAGTTATTTGACTTGACTTGACACTGATGTTGTGCACACACATGTCCAAAGGACATGTGTGTGTGTAACATGCAACTTAGAAAAATGCATTTAAATGCATTTTTCTAAGTTTTCGCTATTTACCACGAGGTTTGACTTTGTGGTAAATAGCGCTCCTAAATTGAGAATTTGCAATTTTTAAATGTTTCATGAATAGCATTTAAGGAATTTCTAATAGAGATTCCTTAAATGCTAATCCTCACAAATTTGGGAATTCTTTATTAGCGATTTTTGCATTTGGGATGATGAATCCCAAATGCAAAAATTGCACTCGCAAAGGGCCAGATTCTCAGAATCTGGCCCTTTTGCGAGCGCATTTCGCTTGATGAATCTGGCTGTAAATGGCTAAAGTAAGAAAATGCCAATGTTCTTAAAATAGCATTTTCAGAATTGTCATTTAAAATCTGACTTCACCATCAGTAAGTATTTTACATTTGGATTCCAGAGACACCAGACTTGGAGGTCTCATCTCTTTCCAAACGAAAATTACAGAATATAATAAGGTAATCCCAATGTTATCCTATGTGAGATATAGGCCTTGCAGTAGTGAAAAACGACTTTCTGAGATTTTAACTACCAGGGCATGTAAAACTTAAAAGTACATGCCCTGCATTTTAAATACATGGCACCTGCCCTCTGGGTTTTCCATGGCCTACCTTATGGGTGACCTATATGTAAAAAAAGAGAAGGTTTGGGCCTGGTAAAAAGTTTATTTAGCCAGGTCAACATAGCAGTGTAAATTGCACATACAGGCTCTGCAGTGGTAGGCTTGAGACATGGATAGAAAGTTACTTAAATGGGTGGCCGAAGCAGTGCTGCAGGCCCACTAGTAGCATCTAATGTACAGGCCCTGGTCACATGTAGTGCACTTTACTAGGGACTTATAAGTAAATTACATATGATAATTGGGTATGAGCCAATAATACCATGATTAGAGAAGAGGGCACATGCACTTTAGAAATAGTTAACACTGGTAAAGTGCTCAGAGTTCTAAGGCCAACAAAAATGAGATCAGAAAAGCGGAGAAGGAAGGCAAAATGTTTGGGGGTGACGTTAAAAACAAGCATTTGCAATGCAATAGGTCTCGCATTAGGAAATTTTGAGCTATTGGTATTGTAAATGACAAATATTTTATTTATGTGTTGGTTTTGAAAACAGCAAAATTAATAGCTTTGTCATTTACAATGCTAATAGTTATAACTTTCGCAAACGTGACACCTATAGCATTTGTAATGCAATATGTGTTGCATTTACGTGACTTAGATGTATTGGTATTACAAATAACAATGGTTTAAAAAAAAAATTAAGAATGAATACTTACATAAAAGTTCTTGTAATTTATGATGGCAATAGCTTAAACTTTTGCAAATAACTTTTGTGAAGATTATGTTCAGTTTATTTTATTGTGACGTAAATCCAAGAACAGAAGTGAAATAATATTTTTTTTGTGTTATTTGTAATAAAGCTTGAAACATTGAGAGAACATATTTGAACCAGTTGTTGTTGAATGGTTGCACAGATTGATGCTGTAGTGGCGCTGAGTGATGTTGTGGTGGCGACGAGTAATGCTGTGGTGTTTAGTGATACTGTTGTAGTGCATAGTGATGTTGTGGTGTCCCTGAGTGATGCTGTGGTGATGCGATAGATAGATAGAGTGAGGGCGATAGATAGATAGAGGGAGGGAGGGTGATAGATAGATAGAGGGAGGGTGATAGATAGATAGAGGGAGGGCGATAGATAGATAGAGGGAGGGTGATAGATAGACAGATAGATAGAGTGAGGGTGATAGATAGATAGATAGATAGATAGATAGATAGATAGATAGATAGATAGATAGATAGATAGATAGATAGATAGATAGATAGATAGATAGATAGATAGATAGATAGATAGATAGATAGATAGATAGATAGATAGATAGATAGATAGATAGATGGATAGATAGATGGCGATAGAGAATGCAATAGTTGTTATGCTATATTTTGTTGTGTTTTGTTATGATATGCCATGCTTTGTTTTGTTATGCTATGCTTTGTTATGCTATGCTATGCTGTGTTGTGTTGTGTTTTGTTATGCTATGCTATGTTTTATGTTATGCTATTGTTTGTTATGCTGTGCTTTGTTATGCTATGCTGTTTTGTTTTGCTATGTTTTGTTATGCTATGGTTCGTTGTGTTTTGTTATGCTATCCTGTGCTATGTTTTGTTGTGTTTTGTTATGATATGCCATGCTATGCTTTGTTTTGTTATGCTAGGTTTTGTGTTGCGATGTTTTGTTGTGTTTTGTTATGCTATGCTATGTTTTGTTATGCTATGCTATGTTTTGTTATGCTATGCTATCTTTTGTTATGCTATGCTATGCTTTGTTATGCTATGCTATGCTTTGTTGTGCTATGTTTTGTTGTGCTATGTTTTGTTGTGCTATGTTTTGTTGTGCTATGTTTTGTTGTGCTATTTTTGTTGTGCTATTTTTGTTGCACAGCACCTGGTATTGTTGGACCTGCATTTCCTTTTGAATCACTTGTGAATATTAGAAATTGCCCGCGTTTAGCCTGCTGCTCGCCGCTATTGCTGCATTTCATATTAGTCAGCTGTGTATCTGAATTGGCCCGCGTTTAGCCTGCTGCTCGCCGCTATTGCTGCATTTCATATTAGTCAGCTGTGTATCTGAATTGGCCCGCGTTTAGCCTGCTGCTCGCCGCTATTGCTGCATTTGCTTTTTGTTCAGTTTGCATATTGGTCGGTTTGCGCGTCTGCTCTCCCCCCTCCGCCTCCATTTTGTTTATTTGTTGTTTTCGACCTCGTGGACCCGCCCCGCCTCCCAGCTGAGACGCCCTCGCCCCTCCCCCCATCCATTTATGGCCAATGCCCCCACGCGCAGCGTCCACGCGCTACGTACACGCCGAAGGTGCGCCAAAGGTAAGCCCGTCTATGCCCGTCCGCGCCTGGACCGCGCCCAGCGCCAGTCCCCCTGCCCCTGCCCCTCGCGCTGCCCAGCCCCCCCGCGTTACCTACGATGCCGCCACCCTCCTAGCCCTTAACCCCGGTCGCGCCCCCAACTGCGTCCAAGCCGCTCCTGGACACACCCATGGACCGTTCTCCTGCTTCTCCTGCAAATTTAGCGGCACCGACAACATCTCCGCTACGACCACAACACAGATTCTCGACCCCAACCACCTAGAATGCATCCTTCTCAACACCCGCTCGGTCCACAGGCACGCCATTGACCTTTGGAACCTACTAGACACCATCTCTCCTGACGTCGCCTTCCTAACGGAAACATGGATGAACGCTTCCTCCGCCCCTGACATCGCCATCGCTATCCCTGATGACTATAAGATCACACGCAAGGACCGCACCGACCATACAGGAGGTGGAATCGCTATCGTCCATAAGAAATCAATCCGCATCTCAACCAGCTCTGACGCCAACCTCGCTAACTCCGAACACCTTCACTTCCAGATCCACATCGACCCCAAGACCACACTCAGAGGCACCCTCCTCTACAGACCACCAGGACCACGCGCAAAATTCAGTGAAGACATCACGGACTTCATCACCCCACACGCGCTCCCCTCCAAAGACTACATCCTTCTGGGAGACCTCAACTTCCACCTTGAAAAGATCAACGACCGCAACACCGCCACCCTCTTGGACAACCTCGCCAACCTCGGACTTAAACAACTGGTCACTTCCCCCACCCACATCGCAGGTCACACTCTCGACCCCATCTTCACCTCCAGCAACCATGTCTCCTTCAGCCACACTACGGATCTCCTCTGGACTGACCACAGTTGCGTTCACTTCACCTACAACAAGCCGAAACCCATCATCCACCTCCAACCAACTCTACAAAGAAACTGGAACAAAATCACCACAGAGCAGATCTCCACATCGCTCCTTCAAACCTCCCCAGCCCTCTCTTCTAACGCCAACGAAGCCGCCTCCAACCTCACCCTTTGGTTATCCAACACCGCCGACACCTTAGCACCACTGAAAAAACGTCAACACAAACTTGGCATCAAGAAGGCCTCATGGTTCAACGATGACCTCAAGAAGTCCAAGAAACTGTGCCGCTCCCTTGAAAAGGCCTGGAAAAAAGACCCATCCACCAGCAACAAGGACGCCTTCAAAAGCGCCATCCGTACTCACCACCAACTGATCCGAAAAGCCAAGAAAACAGCATTCAAGGATCGACTTGACAACAACACCCACAACAGCAAGGAACTTTTCAACATCGTCAAGGAATTTTCCAACCCCTCGGCCAACTCCAACGACATCACCCCCTCTCAAACCCTCTGCGATTCCCTAGCCTCTTTTTTCCACAACAAGATTACTGACATCCACAACAGCTTTGACAACCAACCCGGAAGCCAACCCACCCTACCATCAGCTGACCATCTTCCCCCCGTTAACACCCTTAACGCCTGGAACCCAATCTCCACTGAGGACACCATCCGCCTGATGAATTCCATCCACTCTGGATCCCCCACAGACCCATGCCCTCACCACATCTTCAACAAAGCAGACTCCGTCATAGCTCCGCACCTCCGAGACGTCATCAACTGCTCCTTCAACTCCGCTACCTTCCCAGAAGACTGGAAACACGCTGAACTCACCGCCCTTCTGAAAAAACCAACAGCAGACCCCACCGAACTCAAAAACTACCGCCCCATCTCGCTTCTTCCATTCCCGGCCAAAGTCATCGAGAAAGCTGTCAACAACCAGCTCGCCGCCTTCCTCGAAGCCAACAAATCACTCGACCCCTCACAATCTGGCTTCCGAGCCAAACACAGCACTGAGACCGCCCTCATCGCAGCAACAGGCGACATTCGAACTCTACTGGACAATGGAGACACAGTCGCCCTCATCCTCCTCGACCTCTCTGCAGCCTTCGACACAGTCTGCCACAGCACCCTTTTACAACGCCTCAGAAACATCGGAATCCAAGAAAAGGCACTAGAATGGATCACCTCGTTCCTCACCGGAAGAACCCAGAGAGTCCGCCTCCCACCATTCAAGTCCGAGGCCTCTGAAATCATCTGCGGCGTACCACAAGGATCCTCACTCAGTCCCACCCTCTTCAACGTATACATGAGCCCCCTCGCGGCCATCGCCCGCCAACACAACCTCAACATCATCTCTTACGCGGATGACACTCAACTGATCCTATCCCTCACCAAGGACCCCAGCACCGCCAAAACTAACCTACACGAAGGAATGAAAGAAGTCGCCGAATGGATGAAACAAAGCCGTCTGAAACTGAACTCAGACAAAACAGAAATCCTCATCTTAGGTAAATCCCCCTCTGCATGGGACGACTCCTGTTGGCCGGAAGCCCTCGGAAATGCACCCATCCCGACAGACCACGCACGGAACCTTGGCGTCATCCTGGATTCTTCACTCTCAATGAACAGACAAGTCAGCGCCGTATCCTCTTCCTGCTTTAACATTCTTCGCATGCTCAGAAAAACATTTCGCTGGATCCCCTCCGAAACAAGGAAAACAGTCACCCACGCTCTAGTCACGAGCCGACTGGATTACGGAAACACCCTCTACGCAGGTACCACCGCTAAACTCCAGAAGAAACTACAACGAATCCAAAACGCCTCAGCCAGGCTCATATTAGACATCCCACGCAACGAACACATCTCTGGTCACCTTAAAGACCTCCACTGGCTACCCGTCAATAAGAGGATTACTTTCCGACTGCTTACCCACGCACACAAATCACTCTACGACATCGGACCAGATTGCCTCAACTCTCGACTGTCCTTCTACACCCCCTCCCGCCAACTTCGCTCTTCCAGCCAAGCCTTCGCCACTGTACCTCGCATCAACAAGACCACCATGGGAGGCAGATCCTTCTCATACCTGGCTGCCAAAACATGGAACTCACTCCCCGCTTACCTTCGCCTCACCCAGAATCACCCAGCGTTCAGAAAGCAGCTTAAAACGTGGATATTTGACAAATAATCCTCATCCCCTTCCTAAGCGCCTTGAAACCCTCTGGGTATGTAGTGCGCTATATAAATGTTATGACTTGACTTGACTTGACTTGTGTTTTTTAAGCTATGCTGTTTTGTTGTGTTTTGCTATGCTATGCTTTGTTAATCTATGCTATGTTTTGTTATGCTATGTTTTGTTGTGTTTTGTTAAGCTATGCTTTGTTATGCTAGATTTTGTTTGGTTATGCCAGGTTTTGCTTTGTTATGCTATGCTATGTTATGTTATGCTATGTTTTGTTAGGCTATGCTATGTTTTGTTGTGGTATGCTATGTTTTGTTGTGTTTTTAATGCTATGCTATGTTTTGTTATGCTTTGCTTTGTTATGCTGTGCTATGTTTTGTGATGCTATGCTATGCTTTGTGATGCTATGCTATGTTTTGTTATGCTATGCTTTCTGATGCTATGCTATGTTTTGTTATACTATGCTATGTTTTGTTGTGTTGTGTTTTGTTATGCTATGTTTCGTTGTGTTTTGTTATGCTATACTATGCTTTGTTGTGCTATGCTATGTTTTGTTTTGCTATGCTGTGTTTTATTTTGCTATGCTATGTTTTGCTATTCTGGTGTGTGGTTGTGTGTGTGTGTGTGGTTGTGTGTGTGTGGGGTTGTGGGTGGGGGTTGTGTATGTGGGGTTGTGTGTGTGGTTGTCTGCGTTTGTGTGGGTGTAGTTGTGTGGGTATGTGTTTGTGTGGTTGTGTGTGTGTGGTTGTGTGGGTGTGTGTATGGTTGTGTGTGTGTGTGTGGTTGTGTGTGTGTGTGGTTGTGTGTGGGTGTTTGTGTGTGGGTGTGTGTGTGAGGTTGTGTGTGGTGGGTTGTGTGTGGGGGGTTGTGTGTGGGGGGTTGTGTGTGGGGGGGTTGTGTGTGGGGGGGTTCTGTGTGGGGTTTTACGTATGTGTGGTTGTGTGTTTGTATGTGGGGGGTTGTGTGGGGGGTAGTGTGGGGGGTTGTTTGTGGGGGTAGTGTGTGGGGGGTTGTGTGGGGGGGGGTTGTGTGGGGGGGTTGTGTGTGGGCTTTTGCGTGGGTTTTGCATAGGGTTTTGCGTGTGTGTGGTTATGTGTTTGTGTGTGGGGGTTGTGTGTATGGGGTTGTGTGTGTGGGGGGTTGTGTGTGTGGGGTTGTGGGTGTGTGTGGGGTTGTTGGTGGGGAGTTGTGTAGTGTGGGGTTGTGTTTGCGTGGGTTGTGGTTGTGTGTGTGGGTTGTGGTTGTGTGTGTGGGGGGTCGTGTGTGTGTGGGGTTGTGTGTTTGTGTGTAGGGGGTTGTCTGTGTGTGTGTGTGTGTTGTTGTCTGTGTGAGTGTGGGGGGGGTTGTGTGTGGGGGGGAGTTGTGTGTATGGGGGGTGTGAAGGGTCAGGCTGGAAAATAAAAAGAGACCGGCATTTCTCTCCACTCATATAGTGAAAGAAATATTTTGACCCAGAAAGAATACTCTTTTAGAAAACAAACCCATCATATCAGGTTTTCTTTGACATACGGCTTAAGAATTGGTAATCTCCAAAAGTAGAATCCTCGTGTGGAATTGTAAATCTAATGTGGCTACATGCCAACTATGTTAGGCAAATAAATACATTTTATGAGTCAGAGATTTGGCAAGTACAGACCTTTAAGATGAGGGCTTCCATGTGTGTGAGTAGTAAGACCAAAAACATGGAGTTAAGCAAGTATTAGTCAAACCCAGACTTTGGCTCCTCTTCCATGGCAGCCTGCTGGCCTCATTACATATGTGGCATATACTACTAGTCTTGGCTTTCCATCTAGCAGTACTTTGCATGCTGCGCAGTGTAACCCAATCTTTCTTTGAGTGAAAAAAAATACAAGTCCCAGAATGCCATGTTCTGTTGGCTGAAAAGGCAGGAGTGGCTAAATTTGTCACATTGGTATGGAAACACTTGGCAGCTGTACATCACCTCAGCAGAATAAGAATGAGCTTAGTGCACATACAGACATAATGTTGTAAAATGAGTGCTTACCTGGGGATTTCTTGCATCTGTGCAGATGTTTAATTTTACCTAATTCAAGGATGCCCATTTTTTCTAAACTTGGGAAGATGTGAATGTGAGACCAGGGAATGAAAAACCGATTCCTGCAGTTGACGCATTAGTTCACTGACCATACACACACAAAAGATATGTAAATGGGGTTGGAGCGGGGTAGCTCCCTTCCAGAAACCACCATTTAACTGGAAAATAAAAAGAGACCGGCATTTCTCTCCACTCATATTTCATTTCTTACGTTAGAAAAATGAAAGAGGCAGCGGGATCACCCTGTAATAAAAATCCCACAAAAATATGACATCTGTTAAACTCCTCTCCTTCTGCATTCTCAGGCCCCAACCTAGAGCTGCTGCCTGTGGAACATGGAGAGCCAGGTTTGAGTCTTGGTGCGGCATCCCATGATTCTGGGCAAGTCAATAAGCAATCTCCAGCGGTGCTTCACTGCCCTGGACCGGAAGTTAACATTTTTTAGGGAAGAAGCTTAAATTACCCTCGTGTGGATGTGGCTTAAGGGCCGAGCTGCTGACACTGGCGCTGGGGAACCAAGAATTGCAGTACTGAGATACTCACCTCTGTATCTGCTTTTCATGAAGGCAGGGAAGAATAACGCCGCGTGTTTGTTGTTACACGCAGACACCCGGCTGTGAGAGTCAGAGGGGGGCATGGGGCAGGCAGGCAGCAGCTGACTTGACACTGGTTCGTGATGGGGGTCGATTGTTTGCCTCCCCTTTCAATGTGGCTCCCACGCGGCGGGGGTGGACTTGCTGCTCGGGCCTGGAGTGACGGGGTTGTGACTGGTGGGGGGGGGGGCGCAGGGGCTTTTTAATACAAACAATGCCGCTTCTGACAGGCCTACAGTAAGAGGGGGTTTAGTTCTACGAGACCATTGTCAAAAGTGTCTGTGCTTTGGGGAGGGGCTTAGACACGTGCATCCAGTTTTAGCTCTTCCTATAGAAAAGATTGGAGATTTGTGCTTAGAGATTTCCTTACACAAGCACAATTATGGCCTTTCACAGCAACCAAGCCAGGCTACCTTAATTTTAGTTTAAAGTTGTCACTCTTATTTACGAATGTACTTACCCTCTATCTTGCTGTGGTATCTGGTTGTTTTTACGGCTTGTGTTTCTGTTCGTTTACGCCATGAATTGCTAATTTATTTACACCAATGAGAGAGCGTGAGTATTACTGTGTATTTCTGTTGTTCAGAATGACACCGCACTCAACTGGGATAGTGGGATAGATTTTACATGAGCCAGCTTTCTAAAGATTTAAATGCAGAGGACTTTCTGCAGGGTCAAGGGGTCGTACATTGTTGATGCCTCCACCCAGCACTTTCCAAAGTTGAATATCCTCGTGAGGAAGTCACTGGAAGCATAAAAGTAGAGGACTGGATGGAATGAAGTAAAATATTACGTCAGCTAAACACTTTCCAAAGTTGAATATGCTCGTGAGGAAGTCACTGGAAGCATAAACGTAGAGGACTGGATAGAATGTAAGAGTATCTGCTTTGTCCTTCCTTCTGCCTCCATGCCCAAATATGGGCTAGTAAAATAAGTAAAAAATTACGTCAGCTAAACACGCAATGCTAAATTTTTTAGGGAAGAAGCTTAAATTACCCTCGTGTGAATGTGGCGTAAGGGCCGAGCTGCTGACACTGGCGCTGGGGAACCAAGAATTGCAGTACTGAGATACTCACCTCTGTATCTGCTTTTCATGAAGGCAGGGGAGAATAACGCAGCGTGTTTGTTGTTACACGCAGACACCCGGCTGTGAGAGTCGGAGGGGGGCGTGGGGCAGGCAGGCAGCAGCTGACTTGACACTAGTTCGTGATGGGGGTCGGTTGTTTGCGTCCCCTTTCAATGTGGCTACCACACGGCGGGGGTGGACTTGCTGCTCGGGCCTGGAGTGACGGGGGTGTGACTGGTGTGGGGGGGGGGGGCGCGCAGGGGCTTTTTAATAAAAACAATGCCGCCTCTGGCAGGCCAACAGTAAGAGGGGGTTTAGTTCTACGAGACCAATGTCAAAAGTGTCTGTGCTTTGGGGAGGGGCTTAGACACGTGCATCCAGTTTTAGCTCTTCTTATAGAAAAGATTGGAGATTTGTGCTTAGAGATATCCTTACACAAGCACAATTATGGCCTTTCACAGCAACCAAGCCAGGCAACCTTAATTTTAGTTTAAAGTTGTCACTCTTATTTACGAATGTACTTACCCTCTATCTTGCTGTGGTATCTGGTTGTCTTTATGGATTGTGTTTCTGTTCGTTTACGCCATGAATTGCTAATTTATTCACACCAATGAGAGAGCGTGAGTATTACTGTGTATTTCTGTTGTTCAGAATGACACCACACTCAACTGGGATAGTGGGATAGATTTTACATGAGCCAGCTTTCTAAAGATTTAAATGCAGAGGACTTTCTGAAGGGTCAAGGGGTCGTGCATTGTTAATGCTTCCACCCAGCACTTTCCAAAGTTGAATATCCTCGTGAGGGAGTCACTGTAAGCATAAACGTAGAGGACTGGATAGAATGAAGTAAAAAATTACGTCAGCTAAACACGCAATGCTTTAGCAAAAATGAAAAACAAGCTGTTTGCCACGAAAGTGAAACGAGATGCATCGGAGCAGCAGCCTTTGATGTGCCGGCCGGCCATGCAGTGAATAATTAGAGGAGGAGAGATGCTGGCCTGAGGCAGAGCGCACCATATGGAGAGGGAGGGGGTGATCAGAGTGCAGGAGAAATGCTGCTGGCAGGGGGAAGGCTCGGGCAAGCTCGTGCATGAGGAGCTTGTCATGTGATTCTATTCTCGTGAACTGTTTGAAATCTGCCTGTTAGGAATTTTCTGGTTTAGCAGTAATAGGTTCGAGTAAACTCGACCTAAAAAGGTCATTTCCAACAGGCACTGTGTATAGTCTCAAATGGGATAAAACAGAGAATAAACAACTTTCCACACCTAAATGAGTCTGCATTTTTAATAAGAGATAAGTTTACATTCCCTTACAAAGCGAATTTCTCGAATATATACAAAACTACCACTTTGGGACAGAATAAACTGAAAAAGTTCAAAACATCAGCTCAGATTTACCAAGGCTTTGCTTTGTCTTTGCATTGCATTAGGTGATGCAAGGGCAATGCAAAGGCTTCGGAAATATTTACAAAAACGCACAAAGGGCAATTTGAGCACTTTCATGGCCTTACAAAGAAATGTAACACAACTGAGTGGCTTCCACAGCGTTAAATTACATTTCGAGCTGGAAGATGTTCCATGAGCTGAGTATGGGCATTTACGAAGGCTTGCAACCCTGGAATTACATAACATTGGTATACTTCCCAGAGAATGTTGTAACTAGGAGAAAACTCTTTTATTCTCCTTGTTATTCTCTCCTTCTAAGTATGATGCATGTTTTCCATCACACATAGAAAGAGGAAAACACCTCTTTAAATTGTATTTGTGCAGGAAGGTATATCTCCCTGCACAAAAACAATTCTGCCCGTAACGTAGGCACGCTTGCAGCAAGGCGCAAGGCTACCTGCGTTGGTGGCAGGTAGTACTCGGTGTGCTAGCGCAGAGAGAGAGCAAAAATGCTCTTTATCTTTGTAATTATGGAGTATTTCTGCTCTATCACTTTCATGCAGCAAAGCAAGTTCCCATGTTGCGTGAAATAATAGTATATATGCCCTTCCACTTTGAAGCAATTGGGATTAAAGAACGAAGTTGTGTGTGTGGCTGCTACCAGTACAGTGGAAGAGAGCAACAGATTGAAAGAAAAAAAAAAGAACCACTTTCCAGGATATGTGTGCTTTTCATCACTTAAGATTAGAGTTTAGAGATAGAGAGAGCTACTCTGAAAGTCTTGCAGTGTTACAATAGAGTCACTCAGCTCAAGCAGTAAGTCTGTAGCTTTAGGTAAACATGGTTGAAAATCTCATTAAGGAAACGTATTTGAATCCAATTCATTCCAATACAATTGCAGATACCAACACGGGTTCCTCCACACACGCTAATAGACCAGAACAGTAAAGCACACTCCTCTTTGATATAAATAAGTCTGTGGGGAAAAATTGTAAGAATCAAACTGAAATATTTTTCAAGCAGCTTGTATGTTTAATGTACTGTTAAAACACACTTGCACATACACATAGATACACACAGACAGAATCACATAAATACAGACTTAGGCACACACAGAGACACACAGACATGCACACACAGATATATAAACTCTGCACCACATACAGAGACGCACCAACATGCAGATGCTCCACATACGTACACATAAACACAGATATACCTAGAGATACAGACATAAAAACACTCCAAACACACAAAAACATACACACATGCGACAACAGACAAATACGAACACAGATGCAAATGTGATCACTTAAATGCGCATCCTCCTAATCATCTTTCCCTCTGGTCATCTACAGATGTAAGACTCCTACTCGGGTATTCGCTGGAGCAAGCAAGATGTGGCCCTCAGACTCCCCAATGCTGCTCAGATCCAGAGTCATGTTCAGTGCTGGCGACGCTAAATTTGCTCCTCAACTTCCCTACTAAGTTCAAGGCAGATGGTCTTTCATTGCCTGCTAAAAAGTGTGGAGGGGAGTAAAACAATTCAAGATTATACTTTCAATTAGACAGGCAGACAGACTCTGAATTCCAGTTTTGTGGATTTAGAATCAGGCCAAACATATTTAGAATATAAACACACCTCAATATCAGAGTATAATGGTACATAAAAATCAATACTTAGCCGAGTGTACATATATAATTCATTTGGGAAAAGAGGCATGATATGATGAACTCCAAAATCAAAATGCAACAAAGGATAGAAGCTGAGTCCAATTCTCTTTTCATTTGAGAGAAAAACAAAAGTATCTTTCCCTACTCTGCTTTAAATGAGAGTCCTACCTATTTCCCCAATATCTTATCCCAAAGGTGTCAGCACGTGTTGACTTCCTAAGAAGTACTCACGTCAAATGGGCCTGATAGCTTAAAGATTAAGCTAAAGCTATGGAGCTTGCTCTAAGATGCTCCTTCCCCTCCGAAATAAAAAGAAGTCTTTTCTAATCTGTCCCTGCACATCATACAAAAAGACAATGTTCAACCCACAATATGTCATATTCATTGACACCACCCTTCAGTAAGTTTCCACAGAAGCCTTTAATTAAATTGATTCTTTTCCAGTGGCCTTGGTTCCCAGATAGGCCAGACACGAAAGGCGTCCTTCCTTTTTGCCTTCCAGACTTCTCCAACGACATTCCGAGTATCTCCTTAAATCTAAGAATAACGAGATCGAATTCCAACACCTGCAGTCGGACGAGAACATACTGTCTTCGAGCACAAAAATAATTCATTTAATTACAATTCTCGAGCAATCAAGGAGAAACTAAACTTAAAACAACCTACAGTTTGGGCCTACAATTCAGTCAACTTAAACTAAACACAAATGACATTACACAAGTATAATTTCAACCTGCACATTACACATGCAGGAATTATAAGTTTCTTTAATACATACAGAGGCCTACCTAAATGTGCACACTACATTTCAATGCTAATATAACTCGAATAAATGCATCTTAATAATCATGAAACACTGCAAACGACAAAAATACATGTGAGCACGTTTAAACCATGAGTGTAGTGTACCCATACAACTTAGAGTGTTGTTTGCGCTCTATCAGTTCCCCCCTCTTATGATTAGTGTCATATCCCCAATACTTTACCCTCTCACAGTTCTCTCATTGTAGAAAAGACAGACCTAAACAGAAGTTGTGGCTTGCCGTCCCTGTCTAAATCCTTCTAACTTCTTAAGGTGCAAATAATGACTGTTCTGCAGTCGTTTCATCTGCTGCTCTCGCTTTTTCAAAGAATTTTTATTATGTCATGCCCTTTGCCATTTTTAAGCCTTGATGGCTCCCAATAGTACAATTATACAAATGACAGCTATTATGATAGGTCTCAAGATGTATCCCATTATTCCTTGTCCCAGACTTCCAAACCAGCTCCCAACCTTTCCAAATCCCTTACCAATGTGCTCCCAAAGTCCATCAGCAGCCAGATCACGTACATCTTGATGCATCTCAGTAATGCTACTAATGTACTGCCATATATCCCGACTACTGTCAGGAATATAAGTACAGCACTATTGAAATGTTAATAATTTACAGACCCCACCGGCTTTTGCTAATAACACATCTAATGCAAGACTATTTTGAAGTGGTTAATTAAAGAGAACTAGCTATGTCTGTGTGCTATGTGTCTACATGGGAAAATTTGGATTAGTATGAAGGCCCTCAAGCTTCATCATCAGGCCCCACCTGAGGCACTGAGTGCGCCTCAGGTGTGCTGCGACTCCAGATTACTGCAGAGCGGGTTTCTTGGAAGGTGAGGGTGCTGTGCAGGTGTGTTGCGTGAGATTTTAAAATTCTGTCCTTGGGGTCCCTAACGGTTACTTTATTGGTGGGCCCCAGGCAGAGATTAAAAACAATGGCTTGGGACATGTAGGGATTGACTTATGGTCTCCCACATCCAGTGTGGTCGGCTAGTTTCAGCCAGGTCTTTTTATTAAACTGGCTTTGTTCTGAACCTATGTGTGGGGGTGTTACAGGGATCTATGTGAATATCAGTGCCCTGTATGTGAAGCACACGCTAAGGTGCTGATATATGTAAGAGGTATTTCCTCTCAGTTTGTACCTGTAAAGGAAAAAAGGACAAACAAGAGACACATAAGGTTAAGAAACGCAAAATTTTCAACCACGCACATGGGTGGGTTAGCGCCTGGTGCCTAGACGCGTGAGCGAATAAGGCAGGGGTGTAGGCGCTTGTGACGGAACGTGGCAATTGCCGGTTTGGTATATGTGCTACAGGTGCTAGTACCTAGATGCGTAAAATAAATGTGCAAATTATCTACAAGTAGGATGCTTACTGCTCTCTACAGAGGACAAAACTCCCTGGACTTCCGCCGGAGGGTCGGGACTAATTAGCACTCTGGAAGTGGAGAAAAAGGAGAAAAAAGGTAATGTCTAAAAAGGAGGGGAGGTCACACGCTGCTAGCGGTAAAGTGCTGCACGCTCAGTTATGGCCAAAGGCAGCATGACTGGCGGCTGTAACGCGAGCGGGGAACGGCCTTCTTACTTACTTGGCTGTGTCTCCAGGCCCAATGGAACACCTGTGATCCGGTCGCAAGGTCCGAAGGAACTGAGTGCTTGGAGAAGGAGGCTTTAAATACCCTCTCTTGATCACAGGTGTAGCGTGTTGAGGATGGGCGTGGTTTGCGTGAGTAGCGTGCTCCCAGTGCTACTCTCAGTGGGCTTGTCTCTCTTTAGCCAGCATCTGTGGAATAGTCAGAGAAGAAAGATGAATGCGGTCGTGCCCTAGTTGGTTGTCGTGGCAGTAGTGAAGAATGAATCTCCGTATTGATTTCCATAATGAAGAATTTTATGCAATGAAGGATTTTTATGCAATAAAAGAATTTGCTGCCTTGTGTGTTACTAAAGAATAAGGAATAACGATATAAAATAAAAAGTGTATGACTGGGCAGAGGTGCTGACTCCAACCCCTAGTCAGTTCAGTGTCGTGGGCGGTGCAGCGCTCATGTGAGCTATGCTGTGGTACTCGGCAAAGGGGCAAATCACTGGTTACTGGTAGTGTTTAGGATTCGCATGGAATAGAGGCATGTATGTTTGGCACAGTTCTTGCTGGGTTTTTAGAAGTGGCTGGAGGGGACACAGGATGATTTCTTTAAGCTATTCCGAGGCAAGATGATTATTTCTTTAGGCTGCTCCAAGGAATGTTGTTATTTAGTCCCTGGATGTGGGTTGACAGTCTATAGATCCAGCGCTGTTCTTTGGTGAGGAGGTTTTTCTCATTGTCAGTGGGGTGGACCGGAATTTGTTCAATTACTGTCCACCGCATATCGTTAGGGGTGTGACCTGTAGTGAGAAAGTGTTCCATGAGTCTGCCATTGGAGTTTTTGCACCGGATCGTGCTTCTGTGTTCTGTGATCCGCGTGCACACTTTTCACGTTGTCATCCCTGTGTATCTGAGTTTGCACGGGCACTCAATGAGGTATATTAGATTCGTGGAATTGCAATTGGTATGTTTCAGTTGATGCCATGTCCTTCCTGGTTCAAGGTCTAGGGTCTTTCTGCGCTGTGTCAGATGGCTGATGCTGCAGTCTCCACATGGGTAGTGTCCCGTTACTCTAGGCAGGCCCCAAGCAGTGTGTAGTGTGGTGCTTGCTGTGCGGTCATTAGTTCTTGGTCATGTCGACACCAGTTGGTCCCTCAGGCTGTTGGATTTTTTGTAGGCGAATAGTGGTTGTGACCATTCACGACTGCCTGTGTTTAGGCTCCTCCCGTTTTTCTTTATTATGTTGGCCACTTGGTTTGAGATGCGGTTGTAAGTTGTGATACAGGTAAGCGGGGGGCTGGCCTCAGCGTGTTCGTACACTTTCAGGAGGGTGTCCCGGTTTTGATTTTTAGTGCGTTTCTTTGTCTTGGCAATTATTCTCTTTGGGTAACCACGTTGGTGTAATTTCTGAGCCAGTTTGGCTGCCTGTTTGTTATAGTCCACTTTGCTGCTGCAGTTGTGCCTAATGCGCAGAAATTGCCCGAAGGGCAAGTTTTCCCTGAGGGGGCGCTGGTGGAACCTTCCAAATTGGTGTAACGAGTTCCTTGCTGTTGGTTTGTAATTCGTGGTGGTGGTTAACTTGCCGCCTTTTGAGTTGATCAATAGATCAAGGAAAGGTAATTGGTTACTGCTGCTTGTGCTCGTGAAACGCAGAAATGAGAAATGGGTCCTGTGTGTTCAGCCAGGTTAGGAAATGGTGTAGCGACTCCGTAGTGCCAGTCCATACCATGAGGATGTCGTTGATGTACCAACGCCAGAAAACCATTGAGTCTTTGAATTGGTTGTTTGGTGACAGGATGTGTGTGAGTTCCAGGTGGTAGACATAGAGTCCTGCCACGCTGGGGGCAAAAATGCTGCCCATCAAGGTACTGTTTGTTTGTAGATAGTATGTACCTTCAAATTCGAAATAGTTCTCCTGAAGTGCGAGTTTGGCGCAATCAAGGACAAACTCCCTGGGTGTTGAATGTTCCCATTGCGATCTTGTCAGCATTTCCTCTAGCACTTTGAGGGTGGCATCCTGGGGTAAGCTTGTATATAAGCTTTCGATGTCTAGCCCCACCAGTAGTTGTGTGGTGGGATCAAACTCCATATCAGAGATGAGGGGTAGGAGGTGTTTAGTATCCTTAATATATGTGGATGCTGCCTGTACGAGTGGATTAAGGAAAAAGTCACAGAACCTGGAGAGGGGCTCCAGGAGTGAATCAATGCCCGACACAATTGGTTGGCCCGGGGGTGTTCTGGCTTCTTTATGAATTTTTGGGACCGTATAAAAATACAGAACTTTAGGTTTTGTTATACAGAGGAAGGATGCCTCTTGTTTTGAGATATGGTTGCGGTCCGCAGCTGTTGTCACCAGATTGGTAATGGCGACCTGAAGGTTGGTGCTTGGGTCCCCATTGAGACATTTGTAGTTATGTGTGTCATCAAGTAGTCTTTGGCACTCTGCTCTGTATGCCTGTATGTCCTGAATCACTATGCCGCCACCTTTATCCGCGGGTTTGATGATGATATCGTGGTTGTCTCGGAGGGTTCGTATTGCTTTTCTTTCTTCCCTTGAGAGGTTGTTGAACGACTCAGGTGGGTCAATTTTCTCTACTTCATTGTAGATGGCCTGTTCAAATGTCAGGATTTCGACCAGAATGCTCAATGGGGGTAGTGTGAATGTTGATTTTAGTTGTAGGCCAGTCTCATTGGTGTCTCCTGTGTCAAAGCTGTTCTGTTGTTTCTCAAAGAAGGCTTTGAGTTTTAATTTACGAAAAAATTCAGCCAGTTCCATGTGGAGCTGGAAGTTGTCCACCCGCTTCGTGGGTACAAATGAAAGGCCTTTGTTTAAGACTCTTTCCTCAGTCGCTGACAGGGTGGAAGAGGATAGGTTATAGACCAGCGATGGCGTGTCATGTTCGGTGGTCACAGGTTCCCGCTGGTCCCTTTTTGCGTCTCCTTCGTTTTGTGCCTGGTGTTGGCGCTGACTGGCCCTTCTTCCTCTGCCCACTGTACCTGTGGTGCATTCCTCCTGCGGCCTCTTGATCATCTGCCCGGTCCTAAAAAAGGCGGTCTGTATGCTTGTTCAAATAAATCTTGTGGAACTTGGTGGTACGTAGGTGGCCAGCCAAAATATGGAATCTGCTGAGGGAGGTTGAAAGGTGGGGGACCATAGGTTTGGTTTGTCTGTTGTTGTGTGCCCCATGGTTGTTGCCAGCATTGTGCCTGGCCTTTGTTTCTCTGTTGTCTTGAAGAGTCTGAACTGGAGTAACTTGACATGGAGGTGTTATCCCCTGAGGAATCAGATGATCTGTCCTGTCTTGTTTGTGCAACATAATCCTCTTCTGAATAGGGATACGTTTTTGCGTAGCTGAATTTTTTCAGGTCTTTGTCGAATTTGGCTATTTTTGCCTGTGTCAAGTATTTTTGTATTCAGCAAGTTCCTTGTTGGATTCCTCGAGTCTCTTTTTGAATTACGTAATAGTGGTTTTAAAATGCGACTCGTTGGCCTGTATGTCGATAATCATAGAAACCTAGAGGCGTTTGGCGGTTTTAATTATAAGCACCAGCCAATCCCTTGTGCAGTGCCATGCTATCTGCACCCAGTTCTTCCTGAATGTGGCATCATCCAGAAAGATCCTGGGCGCGTTGGTAACTAGTAAGCCCCGTGGAGCTGTATTGGTTCCTTAGTACTTGGTCAAGATCACACCATGTAGAATGGTGCGGATTCTGTTACATTTCTTCTCCGTGAGTGCGTCCCAGTCGGGGGTCTGGGCTATGGTCTAGTAGATGTTAATGTCCAGTGAGAAGGGGGGGATCAGCAAGAAGTTCACTGATCTCACTCTCAGAAATAGTAAGGGCAGGATTCTCGGCCATGTTGTTAGGATCTCTCACAGCTGTGCGCTGCCGATGAGTTCTGTTAATCAAGGAGAGAGAGAGGAACTAGAGTAGCTAGTTAGTTTCCCCTGGGATATAGTGGTTAATCAAAGAGAACTAGCTATGTGTCTACATGGGAAACCATTTGGTTTAGTATGAAGGCCCTCATCCACCAACCTAGTTGGTGGCATGCTTCATCATCGGGCCCCACCCTAGTCACCGAGTGCCCCTCAGGTGTGCTGCGACGCCAGATTACTGTGGAGCGCGTTTTTTGGAAGGTGAGTGTGCTGTGCAGGTGTGTTGTGTGAGATTTTAAAATTTTGTCCTTGGGGTCCCTAACGGTTACTTTATTGGTGGCCCCCAGGCAGAGGTTAAAAACAAAGGCTTGGGATGTGTAGGGGTTGACTTATGGTCTCCCACGTCCAGTGTGGTCGACTAGTTTCAGCCAGGCCTTTTTATTAAGCTGTGTGGGGGTGTTACAGGGATCTGTGTGATTATCAATTCCCTCTATGTGAAGCACGCGCTAAGGTGCTGATATATGTAAGAGGTATGTCCTCTCAGTTTGTACCTGTAAAGGAAAAAAGGACAAACAAGAGACACATAAAGGTAAAAAATGCAAAATTGTTAACCACGCACATGGGTGGGTTAGCGCCTGGTGCCTAGACGTGTGAGCGAATAAGGCGGGTGTAGGCGCTTGTAGAGGAATGTGGCAATTGCCGGTTTGGTATATGCGCTACAGGTGCTAGTACCTAGATGCATAAAATAAATGTGCAAATTATTTATAAGTAGGATACTTACTCCTGTCTATAGAGGACAAAACTCCCTGGACTTCCGCCAGAGGGTCGGGACTTATTAGCACTCTGGAAGTGGAGAAAAAGGACAAAAAAGGTAATGTCTAAAAAGGAGGGGAGGTCACACGCTGCTAGCGGTAAAGTGCTGCACGCTCAGTTAGGGCCAAAGGCAGCATGACTGGCGGCTGTACCGCGAGCGGGGACTGGCCTCCTTTTTAGACATTACTCCATTTTGAACCACTATTTTTGAGGTGGAAAACGAAATCAACAAAGTCTCTTTTTCTTCTTTTCTTTGCCTTTTCCTTTGATTTACAATATCTTTTTATTTTCCTTTTCCCATTCAATCATTGCAGTATTCAGTCCAATAGTACTAACCTATAGTAGAGATGTAGTCAGCCCTAGCCCTCAGTTCTTCTTCCATTGAAAGTCCCTAAATTTAAATCTTTTTCCAATCTGCCTAGGTTATCTTCTGTCTAAAGGCTAATAAGTTCTTCTTTCACAGTTCAAGCTTCATCATTAATATTATTAGATCCAAGCATGGTAAGAATGAGCTGCAGAATTTCTGCATGAATCTCTCCCATTTCCTGTGCGGTGGGCCGTCGACCAAAGGTAGGGAAAGCAACCTGGTTAAGGATCAAAAATCGCAAACCACTCAGCCTTGGTGGATCGAGGACTGTCAGAGTCAGGATTCCAAAAGCATCAAATACAGGAACAAGTAACTGAATATCAATTGTCAGGGTGTTCTCATCGATCTCAGAATCTGAACTTAAATCTGGAGCAGCTTGAACTATTCTTACTTGCTCTGTTGATTGACCAGCCTCAGCAGGAGTTCTTACAACCTGACCTGTTCCTTCTCTTACTGTTGCATTTTCAGTTGCATTTCTCAGGACAAGGGGAGTCGTTTCCTTCACAGGCTCTGGAACTTGGTGGGTATGCGAAGCGTGGATCCAGTTTGGCAATCCTCCGCACTTCACAGCTGTATTTTTGACCAAAATCACTTGGTATGGTCCTTGCCAGCGAGCATCAAGGCAGCACTTCCTCACGTGCTTTCGGACAAGCACCCAGTCCCTATGGTAAGGTCCTGCAGCAGGTCTCTTGAGGTAGGTGCAGTCGCAGCCTCGACCTGGTGAGACAGAGAATTAACCACGTCAGCCAGTCCCCTACAATTATCCAAAACCAAACCATCTGTGATGTTTATCAATGCTGTAGCTGGCACTGTAGGCAATCACATAACTCTTCCCATCAATATCTTGTGGTGAGAGATCCCTGTCCTCCTATCAGGAGTACTACGCAGACTCATCAATACCAAAGGCAGCGCATCTGGCCAGTTCAAAGAAGTCGACGAACAAACCTTAGATACCCTCATCTTGATCGTGCCGTTTATCTGCTACACAAGACCAGATGCCTCGGGCCTATAGCTACAGTGCAATCTCTGATTAATTTTCAAAGCTGTACACAACAACTTCATGATTTCACTATGGAAATGCTTTCCTCTATCTGTTTCCATTGAGGTCGGAAATCCAAATCGCAAACTCATCTCCCTTAATAGCAGTTTTGCCAATGTAAGACTGTCACATCGTCTAGTTGGATATGCCCAAGGTGAAAATATACACACCACCACCAAAACATATCTCAACCTATTGCACCTTGGCATCTCGATAAAGTCCAACTGTATCCTATTGAAAGGACCTCCTGATCTTCCAATGTGACTCGTCACAACCACAGTTATTTTTCCAAAATTCACTAGTTGACCCGTAACAAACCCGTGACACGCTGCTTCAGCACACACACAAAATCGTGGGTTAAACCAAGTTTGCCTAAACACTCTCACCGTGGCATCTCTCTCAAGATGAACTGCTCCGTGAATCTGCCTTGCCATTGGGTTCAATAAACAGTTAGGTAACACTGCCCTTTCATCTATTGACACCCAAATGCCATCTTCTCTCTTTTCACAGCCTGCTCTAACCCATGATGCAGCTTCCTCCTCTGACACCTCATCCTGCAGCTGCTTCACCTCATCCCAAGTATCGGTTACAGCTGACATCATGCTGAGCTCTGACTCTTCTGTGCCCTCTCCTACATATTCTCCATTGAAAACACAACCATGTATAGCACAAAAACGAGCTACTTCATCAGCGTAGCGATTTCCTTTTGTAAAAAAGTCCTCTCCTCTCCCATCGGCTGCACATTTTACTACTGTGACCTCCTTAGGTTTCTGCAAAGCTTCCAACAATTATCGCACATATTCTCCATTTCTGATCAGTGATCCTGAGGACGTCAAAAATCTTCTCTGTGACCATAACTGCCTAAAATCATAAACCACTTTAAACCCATATTGCCTGTCCGTATAGATAGTCACTCTGACTCGTTTCGAGATGTTCAGGCACGTATCAGAGAAATTATCTCGGCCACCTGAGCAGAATATACTCTTCTCAAACAGGCAGCTACCACCACCCCTAAGATGGTGCACACAGAAAACACTGCTCCCAAACACCCTTCATTGTCTCTTAAGCATGAACTATCAACAAAAAGGACCAAATCAGATTCAGGCAGTGGTTCATCAACGAGGTCAGGTCTGGGTTTGGTAGATAGCTCAGTAACATCTAGGCAGTTATGCTCTTCACAATCTTCTCCTTCCTATTGTGTAAGTGGCAACAATGTGGCAGGATTCAAAGTGGTACAGCATTTCAGAGTGACATTTTCAGAAGTCAATATACCTCGCTCATACTTTGTAAGTCTCTTATTCGCTAAATGCTGCGTCTTGGTTCTGGTCATTAACAGCTCTACTGAATGTGGCACATAAACAGTAAGTGGATGACCCATCACTATGCTCTCACAACTCTTAATGCTTACACATGTTGCAGCAACGGATTTAAGACATCCGGCCAACGCAGTAGCTACCGGATCTAATGTAGCTGAAAAGTAAGCCACTGGTCTACGGGCACCCCCATGTGTCTGCACAAGGACCGCTAACGCACACCCCTCCTTTTCACAGCAGAAAAGCAAAAACGCTTTGTTATAGTCTAGCATTCCGAGAGCTGGAGCGTGACATAGGCTCTCTCTCAGCTTGTGGAAGGCTCTCACGCAATCTTCATGCCATGGTACCGGATCACTGATGTCCTTTCGAGTCAACCTCAATAATGGTTTTGCTTGCAAGGAAAAATTTGGGATCCACTATCGACAATAGCCCACCATTCCCAAAAACATGCAGACTTCTTTTTGTGTTTTCTGAGTTCCCATTTGCAGAATCGCCTTTATGCGATCTGGTGACACTCTTTGTTTTCCCTTTTCAATCCGATGACCTAGATACTGAACTTCAGTCTGACAATACTGAAGTTTGTTTGGGGACACTTTGTGTCCATTCTCTACCAAATGATTCAGCGAAGCCACAGTATCCATCCTGCAAGCATCCTCAGTCTCTGAAGCGACAAAAAGGTTGTTTATGAACTGAATCAGATCTGAGCTCTGGGGCATCACCAGCCCTTCAAGATTATTTTTCAAAATCTGAAATGGGCTTTCTGTATACCCTTGAGGGATACATCACCATGTTAACACACGGTCTTCCATCCTAAATGCAAACAAAAATTGTCTGTCTTCATGCAACAGTATGGAGAAAAATGCCTTACATAAATCAATGAGTGTAAATCATTCTGCCTCACATGGTATCTGAAGAATATAACAGCTGAATTCGGTACCACAGGACAACATGGAATCACAATTTAATTATCCCTGTGCAAATCCTGCACTATTCTGTACTTGCCATTAGGCTTTTGCAGTCCCATAATAGGTGAGTTGCAGGGACTTCCTCTTATCTCCTTGAGAATGCCTTGTGCAATCATAGACTCGATTACAGGTCTTATTCTAGCCACAGTTTCTAGAGTCAATTTATACGATGGAGTTCGTGGAAATTCAGCATACCGTAACATTTTGACCTCTCTTTGAATCAACCCTATCTGCTCTCCCGTAAAGTTCTACACTATTGAAGAAACGGAGTCCCTCAAATCATGTGGTAACTCCTCTGTCGTGAGAACCACGAATATTTCTGCACAAAAGTTCTTATTGGCCATTTTAAAATCTGCATTGTCATCACAGCTTTGCAGTTCCACACCCCTCGGAGTGCAAGATATGGTATAATTTAGCTTACACAAAAGATATGGTCCCAACAGATATACCGGGCTCGAATTGCATACAACAAATTTATGTCTGTCTCGGAGCGTTCCTATTCTCACAAGTAACTCGTCTGTCAATGGGTTAGTCATTCTCTGATTGGTAACTCCCACCACTTGATTGTCCTGAAAGGGATACATTTGGAACCACTTCTGTCCTTACTGTGGAGCGCAAAGCTCCAATGTCTAACAAGAAGGTAACAGAATGGCCATTAACCTCTGCATCTACAAACGGTTCATTCTGATCTACTTTCAGGGCCTCACCCAAAGTGCATTCCTCCTGCACCCCCCTCTGACACTCATGAGGATCTTGAGTTTTGTCAAACCTGTCTTTTATTTCAAAATAAGGCATCTGTTGTTACAGCGGATTATTTGTCGGTATTCTCGGAGGCTGAGGTAGCTGCATCTGCGGCTTTTGACCTCCCCCATACATGGACCTCGGTCTAGTCACAATGTTGAAACCCTCGGACATCTGTCCCTCTTCCTCATTCTGCATTTGATTTGCCGGATTTAATCAACACTTGCTCTTCCAATGCCCAATTATGTGACAATAATGACAAGCAGTGACCTTCTTTTGATTCACCACCCATTCACTTCCTGTACCTGCATCCATTCCACTTCCTCCTCCCTGTCCAGGTTCAGCTACCATATTTTGACCCATTCCCCTGCGAGTTCTTCTTCCCCGACCCATCGCTCTTCCAACCCCTTGCATCAGATCAGGCCTTTCAGCATTCCCCAACTGCACCAACATCAACTTGACTTTCATTTTCTGTTGTGCCGACTCCACCTGATCATATTGTAGAATTTCATCCACCAACTTATTCTGCCAGTGTTGCTGTTTCATCAAACTAATATCAGATTTTAAGCCCAGCACAAACTTCGAGACAAACTGTCCCATATCTTTCTGCTCAATAGTGTCCAATCCACTATGCTGTTTAAAAGCCAATAAAAGTTTCTCATATTAGTCATGTACCAACTCCTTAGACTCTTGAGTAGTACGATCGATTTTAAGCCAATCAACAGTCTGAGGAGCAAATTTGGATTGTAGCCATGTAATCACTTACTCATATTTCTTCATTACCTCAGGTGAAGGACCATGAGTCACAGGATCCCTAGCTGGTTCTGCAGTGGGCCAATCAATTGCAACTTTACATGCTGCACACAAATCACCTGGGACTACTATATCAAACAAAGTATTTAAATCAATCCATAACACCTTTCGAAATCTTAACAAATCGTTCCATTTGTTTATACCAATCAGCAGGTTTCTCCGTCAGCCATCAGCCGAGGTAAAATATTTAGTGAATGTTGCCAAATCAACCCTTCTCCATGGCACATGTACATACCCCCCATTTTGTGCTTCTCTAAGAAGGAAATTTCCTAATTGTCCCGTCCCCCCACCCGGAAGCGGAGTATCTCCTATTAAGTTCTTGGCACTTTTTTTTGGACCGCCTCACTTCCCATCTGTCTAATTCCCTCCATGCTTGCATCCCTATCACCAATTCTCTAATTTGTGCCTTTAATCCAATCGTTCGCTTCTCTTCCAATTCCTTATCAGTATAATTTAATGTGTAAATTCCCTGCATCATTTTTGTCTTTGTCAAATCCACCTCATAACTTTGTGCCAACTGTGACAATGCTTCATGAGCTCGTTTTGCCCTTCTAGTAACATCCTTGGTTACAAATAGCAACTTGCTTGTGTCATATGTTTCAATTCTGTCCAATGGCAGATTCCCTTCAATCACCTCATCCATGTCTGCTTTTAATTTTACCACATCTAACAATGGTGCCTTCTTTGCAACTTGTAAAATCTTCTGACCTCTTTCACGTCCTGATTCCTCCCTGTCACAACCTTGTGTTCTCCTTTGACCCCCACTCTCCTCCATTCTCAAAACTGGCGACTTTCTCTCTCACAACTTGGACTTCTCTAGTGGTTACCCTCACCCAAATTCTGTGGTTCGAACAGTACCCTAGGTGCTTCCCGTCTCATCCCCATCTCTTCTGTCCATATCATTGACTCCGTCACCAGTGGAACCCACATTCTGATGTCTGACCTAGAATTTGCCAGAGTTATGGTTCGTCTTGGTTCCGACCCACTATCCATTCTGACGGATCAGCCGTAGCTGGCAGTGGAGTGCTAGCTTCCACTGGTATCCGAGCCATACCCGTTCCACTCATTGTAAGACTTCCTCCAGATATAGTCTCTTCCCCTTCTCCTGTTTGCTGTTGACTTCTGCCTGTTCTCTCTCTGGGGTTATATATCAGAACCACAGGCCAAATAATAACTGGTACCGTAAGAGCTTCTGGTAACCGCATGTTACATGCAGTTTCTCCTGACTCAGGATCCCCATATCCTCCTGCAGTTCTCGATCCCACCGAAATCCTCCCTCTTACTCTTGCTGTCTTATCCTCTGAACCCATTCGTCCCACCCCTAAAGTTTCCTCAATTTGCTTTGTCCTCTCCGTCTCCAACCAAGAGTTAAAGGGTGGAGGACGTTCTGCCAACAATCATCCCACCTGGCATCTTGACATACCTTCATTGCTTTCTTCATTCTTCCCTGTGAAGCTTCTCTGCTCTTCGCTATTGCTGCTCTCATCCATACATCTAATGCCTTAAATTGTGATGGTCTGGGCAGAGGTTTCAGAGAAGACATCACTCTCCTCAGCTAGTACAGCACCTCTATATGAAATGACCCATAACGAGGGAAAATCCAATTCTCCCTCTTTCTCTGTAATTTTTTACCAATTTTGAAGCCACACTATAGTAAGGAGTCCTACATTTGTTGTCATATAATGTGCTGGGGAATCCACTGGCGGAGTTTCTTGTCCTACCCGAGTCACCACCCCTGTGTTCCCTCTAAACAAATCTCGTAACACCTAAAAACATCTCATTGTTAAAATAAATTATTTTCAACACAAGTTTCACTATTCAACTTCGGACAAACGTCCACCATTCCCAGCGCGGCGTTACACCAACCGACCTATCACAGCGGGCGCACACTGACATCACTGCTCCCTCTTTGCAGCAGCTCACCCTCCTTTACAATTTCACCACGTACACTCGCTCACACATTCGCACTAACAAGTAACTGTATATCCAAAAGCTATTAAACCAAGTAACTGCTCCTAACGTAGTCACAATAACTTACAGTTACATAAAATAAGTATTGTCCGTCCACTAAAAGATCAATAGTACACTCTTACAAGAACATTCATCCGCTGTGATCCCCGACCTGCATCGGTCACTCAATTGCCGTAGTCCACCCCGGAACCTGAGGCTTTCTAGCTGCGACATACTTGTGCATTCACACAAAGTTCCCTGTCACAAGTGAATCGTCGATAGCGCCTCACGACACCCACAATATTGATCAGACAATTACAAATAAAAAACTATCCCCAGATCTTGGACTTCTCTTGAGTCCGCTCACCAAACTTCCTGATCCACACTTGTCCGGATCAGTAAACCAATTTACCCTCACTCACTCAACTTGCATCCCAACTTCGCAAGACATCACACAATTAATTAATCACCACAATCTAACAAACCTCACAGTTCATACTCATGCTACCACTGTCTCTACCACACCATCAACGTCCATCGACCTCCATCAGTCTTCGCCATTGTGTTCTCTGTATCCAAAGCTTTATTGTTCTTCCAGTCCTATGTCTAATTTCCCTTCTTTTCCCCTCACTTCTAGAGGCAACCATCCTGTGCTACCATTTGGCAATGCTAAATTTGCTCCTTACCTTCCCACTAAGTTCAAGGCAGATGGTCTTTTATTGCCTGCTAAAAAGTGTGGAGGTGTGTAAAACAATTCAAGGTTATACTTTCAATTAGACATGCTTTGAAGGACCACAGACTCTGAATTCCAGTTTTGTGGATTTATTATAAGGGCAAAAATAATTTAATATAACCACACCTCAATATCAGAGTATATAGGTACATAAAAATCAATACAGAGCAGAGTCTACGTATATAATTCAATCGGCATAAGATGCATAATATGATGAATTCCAAAATCAAAATGAAACAAAAGATAGAAGATGAGTCCAATTCTCTTTGCATTTCAGAGAAAAACAAAAGTATCTTTCCCTACTCTGCTCTAAATATAGAGTCCTACCTCTTTCCCCAATATCCTATCTCAAAGATGTCAGCACGTGTTGACTTCATAAGAAGTACCCACGTCAAATGGGTCTGATAGCTTAAAGCTATGGAGCTCGCTCTAAGATGCGCCTTCTCCTCCGAACTAAACAGAAGTCTTTTCTAATCTGTCCCTGCGCATCATAAAAAAAGACAATGTTCAACCCATAATACGTCATATTCATTGACACCATCCTTCAGTAAGTTTCCACAGAAGCCTTTAATTAAACTGATTATTTTCCAGTGGCCTTGGTTCCTAGATAGGCCAGACACGAAAGGTGTCCTCCCTTTTCACCTTCCAGACTTCTCCAAAGACATTCCAAGTATCTCCTTAAATCTAAGAATAACGAGGTCGAATTCCGACACCTGTAGTAGGATGAGAACATACTGTCTTCAAGCACAAAAAGGATTCATTTAATTATCATTCTTGAGCAACCAAAGAGAAACGAAACTCAAAACAACCTACAGTTTGGGCCTACAATTCAGTCAACTTAAACTAAATACAAATGACATTACACAAGTATAATTTCTTCCTACACATTACATATACAGGAATTATAAGTTTCTTTAATACATACAGAGGCCTACTTAAATGTGCACACTACATTTCAATGCTAATATAACTCGAATAAATGCATCTTAATAATCATGAAACACTGCAAACGATAAAAATACATGAGTGTGTTTAAACCATGAGTATAGTGCACCCATACAATTTAGAGTGCTATAAGGGCTCTATCAGTGCTTATTTTTTATTTTTATTTTTTAAAGTAAACATGAGTGACCAAAGTCTAAACAGCACTCACTGATGTCACAGCTTGAGGGAATGTCATTTCAATCAGAAAGACGCACAGGCCCTACTTTGCATCCTCAGCTTGTAATTCTACACGCAGGAGGTCACCATTGCCACCTGGTGGTTGGGGGCCTAAAGCTGGACCTACAGTCAGGTGGCAGGCAGGCAGCAGTGTGGATGACATGTGAGAGGCAGAAAAGCACCAGCGGTGAAGTATAAATAAATAAGACCACATCTGGAGACCAAACCTCACGACTTACTGCCCAAGTCCACATCCTGCCCACCTTGCTAAGGCGACTCAGCTGTCCATCACAGTGATGTCATCATACTTTACCAAATGCATGGGACTGTATAAAGGAACAGGCAGCTGGGACAACCCAAGTGTATAATTGTTTTTATTTATAGCGTTTATAAAACGCAGCTGTCACCAAACTGGTATCTTGGCGTGGAGAACTTTTGTGTGGGCAGAACACTGCTGACATAGAAAGGATACACATGTGCGGAGAGCAGTGTTGCTTAGGGAAGTGCCAGGTCTTCAAAACTTTCCTGAATTGCAGCAATTCCATTAATGACCTAAGAGTGGATGGCAGTTTGTTTCACAACTGGGACACCTTGACAACAAAGGCCCGACCACATTGTCTTACCACGTAACTCTGGATAAGTAGCAGATCGTGCCAATGTGGGTGAAAAGTCTTTGCCTACCCAAATAATTACCAGTTGCCACTGGCAAACATTGGCATAATGTACCTACTGAGCATTAATGTAGGTGCTCCATGCCAGCCTGATTCTCCCAACCAGGCTTTTCCATTAGGAAGCAGTGAGCAGGGAACAGTAATACCTCAAAAATGATACCTACTAGAGCCATCCAAAAATTCCATAAATTTGCCATTTTTGAATATTTAAATATATATAATTTGTTCATTCCAGAATACTATTTGTGATATTTTAGAGGAGACAAACAATTTCAGTCACTGGCCCACACTTACAAATTAATATGGATTCATCAATATCTTTATTGAAAGAGAATGGGTGCTCCTGGAGTGCCAGGGATACACTCTGGTCTCCCTGGCGTGAAAAATGAGAGGACTCACCATCCTGCACTTCAGACAGGCACTTCTGCCTTAAAAACAAAAACTCTTGTGAAGCATACCTACACTATTCCGGAGGCACATAACATGGCTGCCCCCATCACCTTTATTGTTTATTCTAGCAATGGATCCCCTAATCCCCCACTTTCAGGAAAGACCCCTGCACAGGGGCTTGCAATTTAACACTGGCCCCTTATTAGTTTCACTATACGTCGACAACACCATTCTATACTTGAGGGATCCCCGGGTTAATTTAGAGCCTCTAATCAGAGAAATACTGCGGTTTGGCCTCTTCTCCAGACTAGGCATTAACTGGCATAAATTAGTGATATTCCCGCTAACTTCCAGTACGACCCCCTGTGAATACGAATCTCCTCTGGAGTGGTGCACTGATTTACTAAAGTATCTGGGCATTCATATGCATCTCGAAACCACCCAGATTCTTCTCCTCAACTACGGCCACGCAATTACCACTCTTAAATCTCAAGTTGAGAGATGGCTGCATTTGCCCTTGTTAATTGCCGGACGGGTCGCGATTCTTAAGATGATTGTGCTTCTATAGTTTCTGTATCTTTTTAATATTATTCCTATTCCTCTCACCAATGGGTTTTTCTTGCAATTGTGTAAGCACCTTATAAGGCTAGTATGGGGGGGCAAGCAGGCTCGCGCCGCTGGCAAATTCTTACCCTGCTGTATGATAGAGGTGGATACGGTGTACCAGATCTCCAACTGTATTACTTGGTGGCTCAATGCAGCTATGCCTACGCATTGTTCCACCAAGATGCCCGGATCCCCTATCCACGCCAAGATCGGATTTTGTTCTTCCTGCTCGATTGTCCACCGTACTGCCCACGGGGTTTCCAGAGACCCTACTGACATAAAGACTGTCTACACCACTAGCATGGCCTGGGACAAGCTAAGATGGTTCACCAATACCCCCACGCTATATTCCTCTGCCTCACCCCTCCCAAACGCCCATTGGCTTCCAATCACTGATGAAAAATTGATCGAATATACATTAACCAAATTTACTATCACAACACTAGCGGACATATACCCATTGGGGCATATTTTCATCCCATCTGAAGACACTCTGTTTCGTCGCGGCACCTTTATGGACAGTTTTGTGCTCAGCCGTCTCCGCTCTGCACTACGCGCTTCGTTGCCTGTTTTCCCTTTAGAGCCAGACCCGTTTCTACCCCTTACACTAGTAATTGATAGCCCTAGCGGGGCACATTCAATTTCTAAACTATACAAAGCCTGCGCGTCGTTGAGGCCAGTGCAAGATGACAAGGTTCAGGCAGACTGGGAGACGGATTTGGGCCACCCCATCACTGACGATCATTGGGTCAAGTGCTGTGTGGTGACAACAGATGTCTCTCTAAACAGCAGACACACGCTCTTTTGCATTTAAGTTCCTACGTAGAATTTATATTACACCCGCCAGGGCGCACAGACTAGACCTTACCAGACCACGCACTTGCTGTAAATGCTCAGCTCCCTATGCTGATTTTGCCCACCTAACATGGACTTGCCCTAAGTGACACACCTACTGGGTAGACATACACAACGCGCTAGGGACCATGACGAAACTGACCCTTACCCCCATACCGGAAGTAGAATTACTGGGATACACTGTTAACTTTCCCAAATTGGTCAGGCGTTTTGAATGCCTCAGATTACTGTTAGCTAAACTGGAAGTTGCTCTGCAGTGGGGCCGGAAGTCTGCTCCTACACTGGCGGGCTGGCTGCCTAGCCTGGCTTATTGTAATACCAATTGAGAGATCTATGCTGGTCTCCTGCCAGGCTCTTCCCATCCCAGAGACATTTTGGGCCCCTACAGGGCATACGCATAAACACTACGGCAAGCTTCTGGCTCTCAATTACACCATGGTATAGCTTTAGAAGGTGTGGGGTAAAGCGTACATCTTCGGGCAATACCTGTTTTATGTGTTCCTTTTCCCCCTCTCGGAAGACTGCCAGGCCAGTCGCCACGGCTTATTATGTGTATGGCCACTTAAAAGTGACAACATTGGACTACCCATTCCTAACTCCCACAATGTACAGGAGAGGTTTGCCCTGAGGGACTCTGCTTTTAATTTAATATATCAATGTATTACTGCTGTTCTACAGCTTGTGCCATGACTGGAATGCAATAAGGATATGATGTTTTTACACATTATCTTAGCCCATTTTGACTTCCGTATTATCTGGATGTTGTGCAGAGGACAGTGATCATGTATGCTGGACTTACCTTTTGCTTGTCAAAATGATAAAGTTTTTTTTTAAAGCAGACCTGCACTTTATAAGGGAAGTTCATTGGTCTGGTATCATTTATCTAAATTCTTGAGCTCACACTGCTCACTGCTCTCTTCTCACTAGTGGAGAAGTTACAGCAAGACATCATGTCAGTTGACAGTTGTAGGGAAAGTGAAATCCTTTAAAGAAAGTAATTTTCTCTCTGGTTTTCCCTTCTCTTTTTGAAACTTGGGAGCAGCAACATTTTTGTGGTGTTTCCAGGACTTTGAGTGCCAGCTTTTTCAATATTATATTTAACAAGCCATAGTTGCTGCTTATTTATCTTTTGCAACTCACAACCATTGACAAAGCCAATAGTCCTGACTTGTTGTAGGCATGATATTACTCATTGTATCATATATCTGGATGCAATGACAGAAACAGCAAAATACAAGGCGGGCGGCACACAACATGCTAAGCACAGATTTTTAGTTTACGTGATGTTACTGGTATTGGCTAGGCAACGCACAGCAATCCCGTGGACTAGGCCTGCACCTCTGCTGGCAACCTGCTGCACTATGAAGGGCACTCCTCCGGCACTCACACTACGCCCATGTGGGTCCTGGGGAGGTCGTTCTCCTGGCCTTGAGCCATTTTACCTGTTTCCCCCCCTGCACATCACAGGGCAGCATATTGCAGCATTCGTGCCATGCAATATAGATACAGATCAGGGAGACACAATCCACTCTCACTAGGGTCCAATTTCAGGAAGGCAAGTTTGACTCTGCTCCTTCTACCTGCCCGCACCAGGAACACCAGGAGGCTGTTCAATTCTGTAAAAGTGGAAATCAGAATATCACAAAAAGAAATCTGGAGGACATAGAGACAGCATGGAAAAAGTACCACCTTACTAAGGACCACCCTGCCCATCGCTGAGAGTGGCAGTGTGTTCCAGAACCCAGTGGAGGCACGCAATCCGGCAAGGACGCAGCTCATATTGAGATCAAATTGGAGGCTTGATGCATGCTCAATTTCCCCTATAATTGCCAACATCATTGGTACAGAGCCCTTGGCATCTCCGGAAGATGAGGGTATCTTCTACATACATTGAGACAAGATGCATGGAGTTCCTGATTCATATACCCCAGTCCTTAAGATCCTGTCAGAGGTGTATGGCAATGGTACCTTTTCCCAGAGTCAAGTGGGTACAAATGGCATCCCTGCCACTTACCCATCTGCTTCTGGATAGGCTCTGACACAATGGTTCCTGTCCACACTCTCACAGTGGGTCCGGGATACAGCCGGCATGCCCACTCTCCAGCGAGTACAGGCTGAGACCCACTCCCCCTGGGCCGTAGGAGACTGAAAGGGCGGTATATTCAGTGTAAATCCACAGTGTGTTCGCTAACCTGCTGCTTGAAGCCAAAAACCTCCCTAACCCCCTGGGTTAACCTCGCGTACCGAAATTGTGTCTCCCCAACCATGGAAGACTACCACCCCTTCCCTCAGGAAATGTCCTTACTTGTGCCCTATCACTCAACATAAATTCTATTTTGGGGGTGAGCTGCTGCCCAGGGCCAACAAAAAAGTGATCGGTCCGAAGCACACTCTTACCCTAAATTGACCAAAAAAGAAAGGCATTCCATTCACACTCCACACTTGGTTACTACACCTCAAGCCACCCACAGCTGGTACCTTCTGACACACAACCAACAATAACAAAGAACAGAAGAGGGGTGGCAAGGACTTCCGACACCCACCCTTCCACAATGTACAGCAATGCCCACTCCTTAGGTTATAAGCAAGGCATATTATCGCATTGAGGCATTTTATGAAGAGCATTACATCTCAGCATCCCCAGCACACTCCTTAAGTTCAAAGGGGCGGCCTCGCTGTTTGCCCCGGGATCAGTGGAGTCACTCCACTCTGCAAGTGCAGCATCAACACCAAATGAACATATGTCTCAGCAGAGTTCATGGCATCTCCAGCGTCGGTGTGTCCACCACCATCTCCGTTTCCCTGTTACCAGAGTTAGCTGAGGTAAAAACCTCCACCAGTGCTCTTGCCACCTCCAGCTCTGACCTCTGACTCTCCACATCCAGTGTGATGTCTTTCAGTACCACCACTCGGGGCGCTGACCACAAGCCTTCCCCATCACTATTACGCCGCTTCCTTACTGATCCATTTTTGCATTGGAGCTTAGGCCATGCTCGGGGCTCCCCATAGGCTGGCACCAGGATCAGACAGTCTCCCTCCAGCCAACCCCACACCTCCTCAGGTTTTTTGAAGAAATAATATTGCCCATCATGTATGACTTTGAGGTTTGCAGGGTAAATCAGTTTGTATTTGAGGCCCATTGCTTTCAATTTTCTTTTAACACCTCCAAAAGTCTGCCTCATCTGCTGCACTCATTGCGTATAGTCTAGGAAGATTCAAATGGTTCAGACGTTAAAAACAGCATCCCCTGCCTGGTGGACCACTTGCAGGATATAGTTCCAGTCTCTGTAGTTAAATATCCTGGAAATTATTGTTCTCAGGGGCTTCTCGGGAGGCGGGCGAGCCAATGCCTTCTAGGTATGTTCAACCACAATGGAGATAGGCTGGCCTCCAGCATCAACCTTCTGGCCCACCACTTAATCAAACACTCTGCACGTCCAGGGAATCCCACAAAGTGCAGGTTGCAGCATCATGAGTGACCCTCTGCATCTTCTGCGTGCATTTCTAATTTGTGCATGTGTGCTGAAGAGTGGCAACCTAGGTATTGAGGGCAACCGCCTCCTCTTGCAGTTTGTACACCTTCTGTTCCTATAGAGA
This sequence comes from Lissotriton vulgaris, assembly GCF_964263255.1. Lineage (NCBI taxonomy): Eukaryota > Metazoa > Chordata > Amphibia > Caudata > Salamandridae > Lissotriton > Lissotriton vulgaris. Next base: position 1,123,840,435 of record NC_141687.1, read on the forward strand.
TGGGTTCGATCTTAGCCTGTACGTTTGCACTGAAGGCCTCAATCGCTACCAGGATCTGTGCCCCCATGGGTACCTGTGGCTTATGGAGTCCCCCCTATGGTCAGCCAGAGGGTCGCCCCCCATTGATCCACTCTTGTTTGCTGGACACCTCGCATGACCCTATCCTTGCCCATCTTTAGGAGACGATTGAGTCCCATGCTCAGGTCTGGGGCATAGGGAAGCATATGCAATGCACCCCCATCATGTAACCAGCCATCCAAATCTCAGTCCAGCCCCATCTTACATCACAGAGCGGCAGGCTGTTCCCAATCAAATTTTTGGAAAGGTGTTCATGAGTGTCTCCACACCCCGGAACAAGAGAGTGCTGCAGGGGGCCATCGGACCCACTCACAGCCTGGCAACAGCTCTTCCGGGGCCTTCATCAGTACCCCATCCAGTGCTCCCAACAGTAATCCATCACGTGTCCTGGGCCCTTTGACATTATGCTTACTTTCTTCACTGTGCACTGTGGGCTCCTGCACCCCAGTGATGGTGTACTTGTCTGCTCCTACAAGTATCTGGCTCAGTGACTGGGGGGAGGATATCCCCATTTCAGTGTTGCTGCTCCCCCTGTAAGGCCAGACTCCCCGCCATCAGCTGCACCACCTCGTGTCGCTGATCTCACCTAATCCAAGGGATCTGATGATTGGACCGTAGGCCCAGCGTCATGATAGATAACAAACTGTTCCTTCCTTGTGTTATATCGGCGTGCAACATCACAGCCGATCGTGATGGGAAGGGGACCCCGCAGCCTGCAAAGAATCACATGGAGCCAGGTATGCTGATTTACCTTCTGCAGCATACAGGCATCTACTGACGTCAAGTCTGTGACTGTCTACTCTATTAAACTTCGGTCATGTGACCATGACCACTCTATCCGGTCCGATCCGAGGGGGAACCACTCTGGGCACCCCTCCCTCTAATGCAAGGTCGGCCTTCCCTGCTAGTCGCGACCATGTCGTCACAGGTGCGACATCACATTCCTCTCCAAAATTATATGACAACAAAACAGAAGTCCCACTTTAACAATGGGGAATAACCACAATCAAAGTGTCCAAAATAATTAGAACAATCTTACGTGAAGTAGTCCTTCAGCTTACGAGTCAGCTCTGGGTTTCGTCGGAACCCATTTTGGGAGCGGCCACTGCGACTTGCCTATTTGTCAGCCTCGCCACTCTGAACAGGGCTGGATAGTCCAGAAAGGCTTGCGGACTCCTTAGCATCGCCTACCTCCTCAACATTATTAGCAGGAGCTAGTTCAGTGTTCTGGTGGAAGGTTTGTTAAGGTGCCACCGCAGCTCTGTCTTGTGGAGCTTCTTATGGCCATGCCACCTCAGGAGGTCCGTCTGCGATCTCCGGACACTGGCTGACGATGCGGTCTTTCACAAATGGAATTTCTTAAAATGGGATATGTTTCTTGTCACTGTTTCGCCACCTCGTCTGGCCATTGCCTTGGTGCCCTTCACACGAATTACAGTCCATGGGCGCCCCTCATATGGAAGACTGAACTTGCTGTGGTCATGCGGTTCTTGAGTAAGACTTTGTCACCGTGTTCTAAGTGGACCTGCTGGGTTCCCCTACGCTGGCTGACTTGAGCATGTATCCGTCATCTCTGGTCGTCTATTCGCTGATTGTCAGGAGCTGTTGGCCACCATTGAGGGTGATGAGGGATTGAGTCGGTGATGACCTGCCCCATTGACAGATGTCCCGGCGCTACACCGGTGGTGGTGTGAGGAGTTTGCTGGTAAATGCACAGAAACATGAAGAGAGGTAGCTCCATCGGTTGATGACGTTCATGGGCTATACGAATCACCGTATTCAATGTTCGCATAAGTCTCTCTACCTCCCCGTTGGCTTGCAGCCAGCGAGGGGTGATTCTTCGATGCTGGATGCCCAAGGAGGTTAGGTACATGGCCATCTCTTGCCCCTGGAATGGAGGTCCATTGTCAGTTCTTGGAAGATGCCATGGGTGGCTATGACTTTCTCCAACTTTGGGATTATTTCAGCGGCACTCAGGGTGTTAACAATCTCTACTTCCGGATGTTTGGAGTTGTCGTCGTTGGCCATGAAGGTGTGTCTCCCATCCGGAAGTCTTTTAAAATCACGGCTGACCCTCGCTCAGGGACGGGGAGGTCTCGGCTCCGTGATCAGAGGAGTGACTTAGACGCTTCTCCAGTCCCTTGACACCACTGGCACTCCCGGACCACAGCTTCCACAAACTCGTACATCAGTGGAAACCATACTTTTGTTCGTTGCCTTGACTTATTTGTCACCATTCCTTGGTGACCTCTTTGTGCAAGCTGAATCACTTGGGCAGTCAGGGACGACAGGATCACCAGCCAATGTCCTCGCAGTAGGCATCCTGTGGAGTCTTCCGTGAGTTCCTCTTGGATATGGTAGAGACTTTCTAGGATTTTTCGCACCTCGGTCGTGAGTATTTTCCACTCTTCTCTGGCTCGTGCCAGTTTCCATGTTTCACAGCCAGTTTGGCTCTCTGCAGATGCTCGTCTTTGTCAGTTTTGGTTTTCAGGGTGTCCATGGAAAGAGGAAGAGGGCCCAATCTTGCTGTAATGCATTGGAAATACTCTTCGGTAGCTGCAGCATCTTCTTCCTCTTGGGCTGTAGCCTTTCTCGGATGTTGAGATAGGTAGTCCGCTGGGTTGCAACTCCCTGGCTGGTATTCCACCCAACAGTTGTAGTTCTGGAGTTGCAGCATCCACTTCTCTATTAAGGGAGGAGGTTTCGGCGCTGTGCCCGAGAGGAGAGACAGCAAGGGCTTGTGATCCGTGGCCACTACGAACGGCTTGCCATACACGTAGAGGTGGAAGTGGTGACACCCCCAATGTATTGCAATTGCCTCTTTTTCAATTTGTGAATATCGCTGCTCTGTCTCAGTGTGTGAGCAGCTCACAAAGGCTACCGGGACCCAATCTTCTTCTGCATGACAGCGTTGCATCAACACCGCTCGAGTCCTTTTGGACCAGCATCCACTGCAACCAGTGTCTTCTTCTGTGGATCAAAGAACGCTAAGGTGGTGGCAGCTGAAAGCGCCTCTTCGATGCTCTGGAATGCCCTATCCTGTGTCTCGCCCATGTCCATAGAATGGAGTCCTTGGTTAGATCCCTCAGTGGTTGAGTGAGAGTGGTGAGGTCTCGAATAAAACGCCCACAGTAATTCACTATCCCAAGAATACTGCGGACTTCTATGACATTGGCCGGGGGTGGTGCGTTCTTGATATCACAGACTTTGTCCGGGTCATAATTCACTCCCTCTGCCGTGAAAGTGTAGCCGAAGAACTGGAGTTTGGTATTGAGGAACTCACATTTTTCTTTATGCAATGTGAGTCCTGTGTCCCGGATCCTCTGGAGAAGTAGGAAGGCATTATGCTGGGGGATCGACTTGGCATGTACCATGATGTCATCACTCACGTTGATGACTCCAGGGATGTCCATGATCAGCTCGTGGATTACATTTTGGAACACCTTGGCCGCAGATACCCCAAAACTCAGGCGGGTGTATCATCGGAGTCCCACATGGGTGGAGAATGTCGTAATATTCCTGGAGGCCTGGTCTAGAACAAGCTGGTGGTATCCAGACTGCAGATCCAGCTTCAAAAACCAACACGTTTCTGCCATTTCTCCGATCAAGTCCTCGATGGTCGGGGTGATGTGGCGCTCCCTTTTGACGGCAGTGTTGGGCAGCCTCATGTCAACGCATATTCTAACAGCCCCAGGCTGTTTGGGTTTGCTTGTGACGATGATCGGGAAGACCCATGACGTGGGTCCCATCACTTTCTCGATTATGCCAGCCTGTTCTAGCTTGATCAGTTCTTGTTCCACTAACAGGCGCAAGTGAAAAGCCACTTGTGGATGCCGCAGGGCCACAGGACCTACAGTGGGGTCTATGTGGAGGTGTATCTCCTTCCCTTTGTATTTTCTGATGCCCTCAAATATGGCTGCGAACTCTGTGAGTATGTGGTGGACGGATTCCTGATGAATTCCGAACGCAATTGTCACAATGCCTAGGTCTTCTGCTGCTCAGCATCCTAAGAGCATGCCCTGCCCATCCTCAGTTATGTACACTATCATGTTGACTGACCTGGACTCATGTGTCACCGTCATCTTGAACTTGCCACTCATCTTCAGCGGCTTGTCTTGACCATAAACGAAGACGGTGATCACCATGGACTGCAGTGTGGGTGACGGGTGCATCGTTTCATACAGGGCTGCCAACATTATGTTGATAGTAGCTCCCGTGTCCACGGCGGCCGTGACATCATGTTGACCGACTTGAATGTGGCAATGCAGGAGTCATCTGCGTCGAGTGGTCGCTGCTCCAATCATGTGTACTTTGTGTACTGCTCGTTCTTCTTCTTCATCATCATCCATGCCGCTGGTTTCACCATCCCCTTCGGGCACTACGTTAACCGTAGTCTTGGGTTAACTATATTTCTTCGAGTGAAAGACTTTTTCAAAGTGGTGGAGTCTGCCACATCCAGTGCATCGCTTGCCTCTCGCTGGATATTATGCGGCCTTGTGGGGTAGTCCCCCGCAGTACCCACAATTTTCCCTGTGGGTTGTTTGCTGGTTCCCTTCTGTTCGGTCGATGTGGGGTCTTAGTCGTGACCGCGTTGACTGGTTCCACTTTAACAGGCCACTGTAGTGCTGCCTCCATATGAGCTGCTCTGGCTTTGGACAGTTCTTTGGTGCACCCTAGAGCCGATGTGAACGGGGCTGGAGGCGCTGGCGTGCTGAAGCGCTGGCTGCTGGCAGGCCGTGGACTTCACATGTGTACTTTCGAGTCTTTACCACGCATGCGCGTGAACTAGGGCCATGTGCGAGCACTGATCAGGATGCACGCGCCGATGAAAGGCACCGGCCAGACTTCACCGGGAATGCCTTGTGGTGAATCCGCAGGACGTGTTGTGCACGCCGGCGAACCAGGCTGCCTGGACAGGAATGCTGGTGGCACGAGTACCGCGGGGCTTGACAATGCCACGCATGGCCGCGACGACTCCGGTGCACAGCGGGGGCAATTCCACCCTCGTCTCCAATGTTATATCGGCGGTGTAACCTCACCGCCAATCGTGAATGGAAGGGGACTCCGCAGCCTGCAAAGAATCACACGGAGTCAGGTATGCTGATTTAACTACTGCCTTGTCCGGGCGTCTACAGACGTCATGCCTGTGGCAGTCTACTTTATTAAACTTCCGTCTAGTGACCAGGACCACTTTATCTGGTCCGGGCCAAGGGGGTACCACTCTGGGCACCCCTCCCTCTAATGCACGGTCAGCCTGCCCTGCTAGTCGTGACCATGTCATCACGGGTGCGACATCACACCTTTAACCCCTTTACCACAGCGATAATTTCACCGCAGTGCGGGGATTCTATTGTGTGGGCGGGGCCGCGTTGGCCAAAGGACGTGCACAGTACTACCAAGGCAGTGCTTGTGACGGCCGTTGGCTGACGGCAGCCACGATGGGGTTAAAGCCAGGGGTACTCTCTGGCCGTTGCGGGTACTCCAAGGGCAGAAGGGCAGAGGAGGAGGGATGCTCACCCTCTCTCCAGGCTACATATTATACTTCAGGGGCCCCAAGCATGTCTCTTGTGGCTGCACTCAAATGCCGCAGCTAGCAACGCCAGGGATCTAACAGCCGGAAGCAGCTGTGATGTGTCCACTCGGCGGCCCCAGAGTCCCAGATCGTGGGTTCCTTCATAGTCAGGAGCTGGCCATGTCTTCAGCGATTTTCACGATTGTCCACCACCACTCAGCCCCCTCCTCACCACCAAAGGCTCGGTGCCACAGGCTCTGGTCATGCTTCTGTTGTCATGTGCGAAAGTCCACTTCTGACTCAGACGATCCCATTCACGGCAGGGCAGGGGCGCTACCACTCACAGTCATTCCCACATAATGGGAGCATGGTCCTCTGGCAGGCCTCAAGGTCTGTGCTCATTCTCCTAGTGCACTGTCATAATTAAATCCCTCTGCACCCCAGTGGGCCCACAGGTCAGCTCCTCGCCGATTTAGAGCACTGAGCCGGACCTGGAGGGATGCAAAATGTGCCTCAATGCCCCATGTAGCTGATGCCGCTGTGACGATGGCAACAGCCACAGCGTTGCAGTAGGATGGCTTAGGAATAGTTCTGCAGGCCGGGATCTCCTCTCTAGTGTTCATCGTCATCCACTTTGCTGGCCAGGCTCCAATTTTTCTGTGTTTGCTTCAAAAATCAAATACACTCCATTTTGGAACCTGGGCTTCCTCTTGTAATACTCAGGTAACCTTTCCAATCACAACTCGACAGTTGGTATAAAAAAACCTTGCTAACAAGTGTCTACACTCAATTCATGTTCTATATCAGTGAATGAACAACCTATCACTTGGTCAAGTTTGCTTTACCATATTTGGAAAGATAATGTCGAAGAACCAGAAATCAATGATTCTGTAAACATTTGCCAAAGCAAAACTGTTTTCTCTGTTGTTTCTTCCACTTGCAAACTGGAACTTTACACAATGCTTTTGATCATAGGATAAACCTTTGCACAATTTGTTTTTAAAAGTAAATTGTCTGGTATATCTTTCCCTCTCACTTGTTTAATGTCACAAGACATTTTGCTGAAAGAAATTTAATAAAACACACATTAAGCTAGCAACGGGTAACCAAATAATTGGTACCTAGGTGTGACTGTGTTTACATGGTAAAGGCCACATCATTCCTGCATCCACTGCTGGCTGCAAATCAAAACAAATGCTGGCCCCAAATCAGAGGAGTGGAATTGAAAGCTACCACTACTTTAGATAGGGTTTTTTTCAATGAGTTAAGCCGAAGCCCGGACTGATTATATGTTCAACATTAATTCCTCGTCCAGCCATGGCACAAAAGGAGTTCTTCTTCAAACTCCAGACAGATTTCCATCAATGCCCAGCTCTTAAATACAATTCATGCCCCTAAGTTAGAGATCAGACTTGATAATATCCCTTATCAATGATGGCATAACATGCAGAGGCATGTTGATATGGTATTTAAGGATATATTGTATTGTCCACTCATCCCAAAGCTCATACGACCCAGCACAAGATTTATATCATCTTTCTAGATTTCCAAGAATCAGACAGAACTTGGTAGTTGCCATCAGCATCCCAATATACTGTCACTGTGAATGACAACAGACGTACATTCCAAACATAAAGGCATGAGGTGCTAGGGTAGGTTATCAGACATCCTAAAACAATAATATATGCATGTATGTCTATGGTATTTATGTATCATGGACCTTGCGAAAAGCCAGCGGAGCACAGTAAGGGATACAATAATAGTACTCTCAGACCAGGATGCATTATGTCAAAATAATCATTGAGGACATGATTAATAAGAGATGTCAGTAAGACTACTGGAAGCTCGCAGACCACTTTAAGACATTTTGCTAAGGAACTCTGATGGGACAGTGACTTCTTATATAAACACATATTAAGCAAAAGCCTTGATACATTTCCAAGTGCTACTTGCCAAGGGAGAAACAAATGATTTTTCTCTTTTATGTCCTCATATTTGCCTGACCAGGGTTACACAAAAGTAAGTAGACAATGTGCAGAAAGGGACAGACCCAAAAAACCTGTCATAGTCTGCGCTTAGCTCATAACAATCAGACTATGGGGTATATTCCCAAGAACGCGTGCTAAAAATCACCAAAAAATGCTAATGCAACTTTACACATCGCAGCCTATCGTGGGAAAATAACCCTGTGTCAACGTGGAATTCACAACAAGGCGATACCATGCGATAGTCTGCAGAAACCGCGGCCAATGTCCGCCATACAACCACCTCGACAGAGATAAAAACACAAACGTCAACGCAAATAAACATGCAATGGGCCAAAGCGCGATGAGGAAATCAGCAATAAGCAGCGCCAGGCCTGCAATACACACATGGCAGTTGGGAAAATCACTATAAAAGTAGAAAAAACACTCAAACACAAACTGACCAACCCCCAAGCACCATTAAGTCAGCCGGAGCAGGCACAGAGGATAAGCACAAGCCCACAAGCACCCCGGACGACCAGCCTGGGACCTCAGGGACAGGAAAAGGCAAGGACAAGAAGCAGAGGAAGACAAAGTTCAGTCCGCAGGAAAACAGGATCCTGATAACGGACGTGATGGAACACCCTCAACAACTGTTCGTCACTTCTAATGTGTCATTGGGCACCACAAATGCGATATGGTGAGACATCGTGGACAAGGTGAATGCTGTCGGAGAGAACAAGAGGTCAATGGATGAGGCCAAGAGGCGATGGAATGACATCAAGCGCAAGACCAAGGAGATACTCGCAGCCAACGCTAAGGCAGAAATGCAGACTGGAGGTGGGAGCCCAGCGCCACAGCTCGTGCTGAATGACATGGAGGAGCTGGAGTCAACAGTCATCAGTGTGGAGACTGTGGCCGGAGTCGGGGGACCGGCCACTGCTCAACAGGACACAACACAACCGCAGTAGGGTGAGTGACCACCAGGTACTGGGGGGACGGGTGGAGATGGCCACAATGGCACACATGCACAATCAAGCAGAGCACAGTGCACACCCACAATGACTCTGGGTCCTGGCCCTGATCTACAGACATTCACACTGTACAATGCCATGCTGTCTGAATGTCAACATGTACCATGCTGCTACATATATTTGGACACCATCTTCCCTTCACATTGCAGAGGCACCGTCAACACCTCCTGCACAGCAGTCCCAGCCAATCTTCACTGATGACGAGGACATCCCCAGCATCGACACCCAAGCCCTCTAAGATATCATTGACATCATCTGCGACTCACTTCAGGATCTGGGCAGCCCAGCTGCATCGAGGAGACCCCACCGACTACCCAAACCACCCAGCAGGAGGCACCCACAGCCCCAGCAGTCTCCCAAGACCCCCAGGAAAAACACATGGCCTTCCAATGCCCTGTGCTGGAGGGCCAGAGGGAGACAGCTGAGCAGGTCCGGGTGGGATTCGACCTCATGGCTACCAAACTGGACGCCAGCCATAGGTGTCTATGTCCCATCAGGGACCAGCTCCAGTCCCTAACGGAAACCCACTGCCCGCTCTATGGTCTCCAACATGCCCTGACGGACATCGCTGGTGTCATGATGTGGGGAGAAGAACACCTGTCCGCTCAGACTGGCTGCAGCGATCCCAGCCGTGAGCTGGCACACATGCGGAGGCTCATGAAGGACATGGTGCGGATGGAGGCGGAAAGGATGGCAGCCACCGCTGCACATCAGTGAAATGTAGCTGGGATCTACCATGCACTACAAGTCTTCATCATGGCATTGCTGCTACAAGGTGTGGTGCTGATGAATGCTGCTGTCGTCACACTGTCCACTTCTCTGCCCCCTGGTGTGTCAGTGCCTCACTGTGCGGCCAAAAATCCTCCTGTGGCCCCTGATGTGTCAGTGGCACACAGTGCTGCAGCTGGTACTGCAAGACCCACAAGTGGGGCAGAGCACATATCCGAGGATGAGGATGTCAATGGGATTGAGGTCAGAAGGAGGCACTATGATTAATTTCTGCCACCTGGCCTGTTTCTGTTTGACGCAGCACATGGCCCCATGACCTTCCACTGACCCCTGATACACTCCGCTGCACTCACCTTGGACCGCGACATGGGCTGCCATATCCTGTTTGATGACCAATGACACAGCGACCAGACTGCGGACTATACCCTTCCTCTTCCAAAGCACTTGTCATCCCCGGATGGACTCTGGCTGTCCCTCCACTGGCCCATATTGTGTAGTGTGCTTGGCATGGCCCTATACTGCTCCAGTTGCAAAACTCCACTGGATGTGAAATAAACATCCAGTAACGCACTGCTGTGTCATGTCTTTCATCATTCATGTATGAATGTGTGGATAAATGTAGGGACAGTGATTTCCCTTACGTCAATGATGCTCATCTAATGGGATGCCAGTCACACTGTGCCACATTACCTATTGTGTTCAGGGTGCCGTGGACACTACAACAGGGACACAAGCATTAGTCACTTCCTTTTCCGGACATGGACTGAACCACCCCCAGAGCCGCTGAGTCATTGTTGCAAGCCCTGGGCTGGTCCGGCGTATACCAGGCCAGACCACTGGGCTTACGCTCCGAAGGGAGCCCACATAGATACCTGTTGCAGGCGTACTCGCTGGTGGTGTGCAGGTCACTGGTCTAGTTGTCAGCATGTCACGGCCACTCCCTGAGGGCAGGTTTGCATACACACACCACACCCATCCGGCACGGGCGTCACAGGCCATGTGACCCTGCAAATATAAGGGACCGACAACGTCACATTCCCCTCTGCCAGTGGTGACTGGATGACGGACGCTCCACGGTTCTCAAAAATAAAGGGCCCATGAGTTGTTGCGCACAGGGTTAATGGCACCCGAAGCCTTGCGGCCATCACGGGCCTACCACCACTGGTGCTGACTGGCGTTGCATAGGGTTGGTGGCACCTAAAGCCTTGCGGCCATCACAGGCCTACCACCACGTGGCGCTGACTGGCGTTGCACAGGGTTAGTGGCACCCAAAGCTCCCGGAGCCGCCCTTGAAGCTGTCACATATTTTTTGCGTCTCCATGTGTGAGAAAGTCTGGGAACCTCTCGACCCGATGCTGGATAAGAGGATCTAGGAAGCCCATCCACATCGTCTATATACTTGGCTCCCGGAACCTACTAGGGACTACATATTAAGAGAAACCCCGGTGCGGAATCCGTATTGCATTGACGAATGGCTCCCATCCATTGCTGTGATCATCTAAGCCAAGGCTAACTCTATCCCGAGATATCTCATTAGGACCTAGCCTATAGAAAAAAGACGTCCTTTTCCTTGTGCCCCCGTTTACTCCCACCCTGATGAAGGTGTAGCCCCGGCTGGGGCCTCACACCGAAACGCGCATTGGCGTTTGTTACCATCTGAGGAATATCTGAATGACTTGGGATCCTATACCAACTGTTTCCAATCGATCATTTATTGTAACATCTTTGTGGAGTAATATATGAACTTGCTGGATGTGTGTGATTTGAATTGTATGCATGTTGGTATGGTAGTGCTGTATGATGCATGGGCTATGGTGAGGATGTAACTTAATTATCTTGTTTTTTGTGTGTAATTTTTCTATATCCAATAGCTATGATCTATATGCAATGAACTAACCTGGATTATGCCTATGAAATGGTAAACATTGTCATATAAAATAAAAAACATCTTTTTAAACTTTTGTAAAAATATGTGCTCGAGAATTTCTTATGTGGTTTGAGGTTAGCACAAATATAGTTGGACCTTTTTGAGGCCTATATTTACATACTTTAGGCAGGTATTTTTTCTTTGCCTTGACCCAAAGCATTACAGCCATCACGGGCCTACCACCACGAGGCACTGACTGGCGTTGCACAGGGTTAGTGGCACTGAAATAGCTGAGCGGGTGTGCATCCTGCGTTGATGACGTTTGCACTGATGTGGTCTCGGCCCTTGATGACTCAGGACTCAGCGTCATGTGTGGGACCTGCTGGGCTGCAGGACGGGCCCGCATGATGTGGACCATGCCATGGTGGCGGGACCTGGGCCTAGTGCTTGCACGGGCACATGGTGTGCCTACTGGTGGACACACTGGTGGCAGCAGGTGAACAGTGGGACCTGTGTGCGCAGTGGGGGGTGGTGTGTCTCTTTCTCTGCCTTCCTTTCCTTTCTTTCTCTCTCTCTCACTCTCACTCTCTCTCCCTTCCCTGTCTCTCTCTCTCTCTCTGTCTTCCTTTCCTTCCCTCTCTGGCTTACGTTCCCTCTCTGTTTCTCTGTGTCTCACTCCTTTGATGTGCGCATGGAACACGTCCTGATTTTGTGCTTTTCCAGGCTGTGACGTCAAAATTGTCCCTGATGGACCAGGCGGGCTTTCGCTCCAAAATTAGCACGTGTGATCAAGCTTTCAGATTCACTCTATTAAGTTGGAAATATGTGCTACTCAGGAAGCAGAAGCTTTATGCAGCTTTTGTGGATCTGCGAGCTGCGTTTGATTTAGTACCGCATGACTTGTTGTGGAAGATTATGCTAGATCTAGGTGACCCTGTAGATCTGGTAACAGTTATAGCACAACTCCATATGGTAATTATGCCCAAGTCAGATGGGGGGAAAATGGTGAACTAACTGAGAAGATACCGATATGGCGTGGGGTGCAACAAGGTTGCGTTCTCACCCCACGCTGTTTTCCCTGTTCATCAATGATGTGGCAAGTTATTTAATGGTTTGCTAGAACGATGCTCCTTCCCTGAGCGGGGAAAAAGTCCCTATCCTGCTCTTTGCAGATGACTCCTTATTAATATCTAAGACACCAATGTGCCTGCAATTATTATTGAATAGATTCTTAGAATCTTATAAAGATCGAAGATTGGAACTTAACACCTTCAAGACAAAATATATGGTGTTTGGAAAAGTACAGAGTGGCCTTCAGGTGATCAGGATCACACATGAGCCCCTGGAGTGGGTTAAAAACTTTGATTATCTAGGCATAGATCTGAGTGAGTCGCTCAACTGAGAATACCAACTAAACAAGAGTTACTTAATACTATACGAAAGGTCCAAATCTCCACTGAGATTCTATAAACAATCTTCCACTCAACCCCTATCCGCAGCACTGGAAATCTACTGTGCAAAAGCCCAAAGTGGAGCCCTGTACGTAACTGAGATTTGGGGCTAAACCTCTGTTAATAAGTTAACAACTTGCGAAAACACTTTTGTTAGATCTCTCAGTTTGATGCCGATTACACCTCCTCTCATTCCCCTTTTCTGTGATCTTGGGTTGAAGAGAATTGGGGACTTGGCTGTTCTGAAACCCTTAACCTATTAGCGGCACCTATGGATAACACCCCAACTTATTGATTATCAAAATTCTTTACGGGAGGTTATGATGAATAATGGTGCAAAAAGCTTACCATAGTTTAAACATATCGCAGACTGGTGCAAGACATTAAGTATGGGGGACCTGTAGGAAAATCCGGACAGGGCCACAAGAGATGACTTATTGAGATTAAAAGTCAGATATTGGGAGGTGGTGGGCAATAACTCTACCAATAATCTGACCAGCGGACAGTTAACATCCAAATTCCTAGCTGTAAAGTCATGCCTACAATTTGAACCCTTTCTGGACTGAATCCCCTTCTTACAAAAAGCTTATATTTGAGATTCAGATACGGCAATCTGCTCCTAAAATGTCCTGGCAAGGAGGCGGTTGGCCTAGTATTGGATTTATGTCCTGCCTGCATTACAGTTAGAGAAACTGAAGAACACGTTTTGTTTTAGCTACCAGCAGATACGCAGGAGGTGGATAAGACCAATCTGCCTCAATTTAGGAGCTAGGCAGCATCAGATGGCGTACAGATTTTTGAAAACAGATGTATCTGAACCAGTAGTTTTTTCTGGCAGTCCCTTTTTATTTGCTTTCTGGATAATCTGACAGAAGATTTTTATCATAGATTGTACTGTATTATGAATTGTCTTGTAGAATATGCAATTTATGTACCCACATCTGTCTCTTAATGAATTTTGATGTATGTTTGACTGTCAATTTCTATCGCCCCTTTCAATAAGCTATTTGAAAATGTACTTGTTTTTATATTTTTTATCTTGTGATTTGACAATGTTTTTATTCTTTGTATACTGTGATGGTATTGTACAAACAAACCGAATAAAGTTATTTGAATGACTGACTGACTGTCTGATGTTTCCATGACTCCAAAGATCATGCAATATTTAGGGTTGTTGTAAACTGGAACAAGTCAGCTCTGGTTCCTGTGCACAAACTGGAGTTTTGGGGAATATCTGGTGGACTCGGTCATCAGCCTCATTAAAAATAAATGTCCAGGGCTACTTCGTTATCAGGCATTGTAGAGAATTAACATTTTACCCCTAAGGATTATCCTACGAGTATGTAGTACCTTCATTTATTTTTATTTATTTTAAAGGTTTTATATAGCGCTGGCTAGACCCGGAGGTATCAGAGCGCTTTACATGAGCATCATATCGTAGTTACAGGTTACATCATTACAAAGGTTACACAGTTATTAGAGCATGGCAACATAGTTACTTGTAAGGTCAAGATAAACAATAAGCACAAGTACGAAAGGGGAAAAGCAAGCAGGGGGAAAGATTCAGAGGAGGGGGAAGGAGCTGGGGAAGTAGTTAAGTAATGAAGGCGGGAAAGAGGAGAGGAAGGTGAATGACAAAGCAAGGAAAGAGGAGGGGAAGGGTGACAGGGACACAAACCGGTAGACGAGTCAAAGCTATGGCCCTGGTTGCTGACCTCTCAAGTTTAGGACTTATAATCCAGAACAATGGTCCAACGCACTCGGGTGGACATACACTTGACCTAATTTTAACTAATTGTCCTAAAATAATATGTTGTCCCCCAATTCCTGTTAGTTGGTCGGATCATTATGTGATAGGATTTACCTTACTAGGTTCTCATCCTCCACATCAAAAGCCACTCCCTGCAGTATGGAGAAGACAATGGCACAAAATTACTGTAGAAGAACTTCAGAAAGTCTGGCATGAACCTTCCCTCTCTGAAGACGATGATATCGAATTAGGTCTGACTAAGTTTAACAAAGCACTCCTAGAGGCAGTGGACCTACTGCACCGCTGAAACTGCATAAACAGTATCCCAATTCTAAGCAGGAAGCTTGGTATACTGAAGATCTGAAGGTAGAGAAGCAGCAATGTAGAAGACTGGAGAAGATATGGAGAAAAACACATACACCTGCCAGTAAAAAACTATATCTGGAGGCCCAATCAAATTATCACAAACATATAAAAAAAGCTAGGAAAAATAATCTTGCGTTACAAATAACAGAAGCAGGGAACTCAGCAAGAGAACTTTATAAAATTCTCCAATCATTCGTTAAGCCCACAGTGTGTGAAAGCCCTGATGATTTTACTCAAACTCTATGCGATTATATTTCCGCATTCTTTGAGAATAAGATTGAACTTATTTATGACAAAATCACCAAGGCATCAAATATCAAGAACAATGTTTATTCTTCCTGTCCTCGACTACCAATGAATGAAAGCTGCTGGTTTACCTCGATTCCAGAGGTTAGCCTGTCCGAAGTCACTGCCTTATATAGCCAAATTAAATCAGGATCACCCAAAGACCTCCTGCCTGCAAAGATGATAGCCCCTCTGGGTAGCTTACTAGCCCCGAGCTTTCAAACCCTGATCAACCTTTCTCTTAAGGAAGGGCAGGTTCCCAGTGTCTGGAAAAGGGCAGTTGTGAACCATATTCGTAAAAATACGCCGCTACCATGGTCAGACCTTAACAACCTCCGTCCGATTTCCCTCCTGCCCCATTTGAGTAAGATGACTGAGAGGCATGTCAACACACACGTTTCTAAATTCATCGAGGCAACGGACGGTCTGGACCCTTCTCAATCTGGGTTCAGACCAAATCACAGCACAGAGTCAGCTCTCCTCTCCGTGACCGATACCATCCGGATGGCACAGGATAGAGGAGGCTCCATGATTCTGGTGCTGTTAGATTTGTCTGCTGCCTTCGACACGGTGTCACACGACATTCTTATCAGTCGTCTGAAGAGGGTAGGGATCGACGGAGTGGCCTTATCATTGCTAGAGAGTTTCATCACTGGCCGCTCACAAAGTGTTTGATTAGGCTCCCACTTTTCCATCTCTAGGGAGCTCACCAAGGGGGTTCCACAGGGCTCATGTTTAAGCCCCACATTGTTTAATGTGTATATGGCCCCCTTGGCTGAAAGTGTGAGAGAGTATGGGTTCACACCAATATCCTATGCTGACGACACCCAGCTTTTTTTCCCTTTCCAGACCATGACACCAGTAGGTAAAAGCTCCTTTGCTGCAGGAATGAGAGCTATATCCATCTGGATGACCTCCAATTGCCTACAGTGCAATGTGGGCAATACGGAGGTCATGCTCTTCGGGGATGCCCCGCTCCTCGGGTCACCTGAGTGGGGGCCTCCTGACTTAGGCCCTGCCCCATGCCCAAAGGAGACAGTGAAAAATCTTGGGGTCAAGCTTGATCGGTCTCTGGTACTTAAAGATCATGCTACCCAGGTAACAGGATCCTGTCTGAGGGTCATTGGACTATTGAGGCGGGTATTTCACTATTTAGCAGATAGCCACAGAAAAACTTTAGTACAGACATTGGTAATTAGCAGGCTTGATTATTGCAATGGGCTGCTCATTTCCGCCAATGAAGAACAGTTAGGCAGGCTACAAGTAGCTCAGAACACAGCTGCCAGGCTGATTCTAAATGTCCCAGCCAGATCTTTATCCCGCCCTTTGCTAAACAAGTTACACTGGCTACCGATTCGCCAGAGGGTGAAATTTAAGATTTGTTGCATTATTCATAAATGCCTGTTTGGAGTTGGTCCCAGATACCTATCCGAAATATTCAGACTCTATGAGCCAGGTCGCTCTTTGCTCTCTAAGAGTCAAGCTCTGCTCCAAGTACCTAGGATCAAAAAGGAGAGACAGGGAGGCCGAGCTCTATCTTATAAAGGCCCTATTCTCTGGAACTTCTTGCTCCTCACCCTTAGGCTAAATTCTAGTTTGACTGCATTTAGGAAATGCCTAAAGACTCATTTTTTTCTGACCTGGTAGTCTTTCCAGTATTTCTGCCTGTGTATCCTTGTTTAGTTCAGCTTATGGTAAGAACGTTACCGCGGAGATACCCCTTCGGGGGTCGAATTCCGGCGCTATACAAGAAACTAAATAAATAACTAAAATAAAGCAACGTCCAAAGTCCAGTAAGCTGTGATCCCAGGGGAAGTGGTATCACGCCCCTATCTCTGATGCGGGAGGCTCCCTTTACGCAGTGGACTCTCTCAGAGGGGTCTCTGAGACTCCAAGCCCTACATACTGGATCCTTCCCCAAAAAGGGGAGAGGGAGTGCTTTGGCAAGGGGTTCCATACCATACCTTAGCTGTGAGTGGCTCCCTTGGTGCAGTGGACTCTCTCAGAGGGTACGCTGAGACTCCAGATTATAAATATTTGATCTTTCCCCAACAAGGGGAGAAGGAGTGCTTAGTCAAAGGGCACAAAGGACAGGGGGCTAGGCAGACTAGCAGGCAAGGTGAGAGATTCAGGGGAGAGAGGATAGGAGCTAGGAAGGTAGACAAAGGGAGAAAGAGTACTAAATGGGAACACATTTCATTAATGAGGTAATATATAGCTCCGGCTAGACCCGATGGAATCAGAGCGCTTTACATGAGGGACAATAATGTTGCAAATTATATCAGTTAAAAGTTACAAAAGTATCAACAAAAGCATTTAAAGAACATAGGGGAACAAGGTGAATGGAGCAGGAAGGGTAAGGGGACAGGGTACATGGGTAGGAGGAAGACAGGACGTAGAGACAAGGGGAAATTAATTACAAAAGATACCAGAAAATACTTTTTAGGAGCATAGAAGAAAAAGAAAATGGGGTGAGGAATGGAAAGGGGGTGAGGGCAAAAGGAGTAGTGTGTAAATACAGCGGAGAGACAAAGGGAAAGTTTGTCCAAGGTCCGGCTGGGTAGGTGACGGCCGAGGGGGAATCCTCGGTCCATCTCCTCTTCAGCTATCAGGTAGGGTCAAAGGGCATCGGTCAAATGGCTAGGTCTCAACAGAAAAACAATTAAAGGAGAAGAGGGCGAGAAGAAGGGAGCGTAGAGGGGGCAGGGGGTGGGGTGAAAGGGTAGGAGGGGGAAACGACAGAGAGACGAAGGAAAGTCTGCCCAAAATCCGGCTGGGTAGGTGACAGCCGAGGGGATGAAAGCTTGGAAGTGTTCAGTGATTTTCGGTGCAAAACCAGATATGGTGGTTGATTTGTACATCAGTCTGGAGACTGGGGCATTAGATGTCGAGACATTGCAACACAGGGGTCTTTGGTCTCTGCAGGAGTCAGGTCTACACATCAATTGTCTGGATCTCCTTGCGGGATC
Organism: Lissotriton vulgaris; assembly: GCF_964263255.1. Taxonomy (NCBI): domain Eukaryota; kingdom Metazoa; phylum Chordata; class Amphibia; order Caudata; family Salamandridae; genus Lissotriton; species Lissotriton vulgaris. The sequence goes on from NC_141687.1 coordinate 1,123,858,440, forward strand.
ACGAGTGATCATTCACCAAAGATGGCACACACTGCTGTATACCGCTGAGAATGAAGTTTCAGCAGAGTGATATGTGGACCAGTGGAGAGGGAGACAAGTTTAGACTTAGGAAAGGATTTTTGCCAGTTTTACCTGGATCTCCAGATTTCAGTGAAAGCAGAACATATTCAATGTCAGCACAAGGAGATTGTGAATTGAGAGTCAGATTGCTTAACATACTCAAGCTATTGGCTGCTGAACCTCACCATAGTAAAGGAAATTCAGGATTGGTGGGGTCATTGTCAATCAGAGTCAATTGCCAAATGGACTATTGTTGCAGCTGGGCACCCAATATGGAGGCAACAGCAATATACACATTTCTCCAAGAGTGGGATCCTAAACTGAATTATACATTCCCTTCCTTTTGAATTATACCAAGAGCAGTACTACAAGTCAGGAGGCAGTCAGTAGATGTGATAATCATCATGGCATGGTTGACATCTTAAGTAAGGTACCCGAATCCCTTTGAGTTGTCGGTGCAAAAAACAGAACTTATTATGTTCGAGGTAGACCAGTGGAGATGGCCATCGGGACAAACTCATCCAGTGATCATGGAAGGACTTTTCAGATTGATGGTCTGGAAGTTTTCAGGCAGAGATGGGGAAGAACATCTCATCAAGTAATAACGGGCACCAGGAGCTCTCAAGAGGCATAAATCAGTGTGGGCTAGATCACCTGGCTGGTATATGGAGAATAATTTGGTATGAAGGTTAATGAAGGAAATAAGATAATAATTATGTTTTCAACCACGTTTTCATTAACACCTTACACCCATCCTTAGTCCTCCCTAATCCTCTCCCTTTTCATAGTAAGTATTCTCCATTACCCAACCATTCCCCTCTGATTCTCCCACATTTACTAGAAAAACATATACTTATTTGTGTGTGAAGACACTATAGAAAGGGCAGGAGATCTCCGCCCAGAAAACAATAGGGGAGTTGGAGATGTGAGTTTGTGAATAGCAGTTTGTAGTATGTTTATAGTACTATGGTTGTCATACATACAGCAAAATCCATTTTGAGAATAGTCCCCTCTTTGTTTACATAATGTTGTTATGTTCCTGCATGCAAGCAGTACAAATACTGTTGTAGATTTTATATTTTTCAAAATTAATGTTATCATATTTTAGTGCTGTAGAGATCTGTTTCAAGAATTGTTACTGACCAATCATGGGATAAGGGTGCCTTTGGAAAAGGGGAAACATTTGTTGTCAATTTGACAATATGTTCTCAATTATCTAGTATCACAGTTGACAAAGACTGAAGTGCAGTCCAACTTTAAGTCTGCTGTCACCATCTAGGTCGTCCACTTATGATTTTTTCCATCTAGCTTCGAATAGGTCTCAAGGTACCAACTCTAGCTACCATGCAAACCATCACAGCCCCCTGTAAACTTAGGGGTATATTTACAAGGAAAGTGACAGAGCTCGGCGTTAGCATTCTTGGCTTATTACTGCGCTCCACCACTTTGAAAATACAGGGGTGCACCGTATTTACAACAATACGGTGCAGCCCTGTGTTTCCCCCTGCACTGGCGCTAATTATAGCTGCCTATTGTTTATGTGCAGGATGACAGACCTTCCTGCACATAAATATTCATACATGGCGTTTTGCTGTTTCTATGTGTGCTATATGATGCAGCACACATAGAAACAGAAAAACAAGGAGAAATAAAGCATTTCTCCTCGTTTCGCCATGTTCAGACCAGGTTTTTTTAGGTCTTAGTTTTGGCGCTGCCCATATTTATGCCACCCTTGTAAATATGGGGTAGCGTCAAAATCAATGGATGTTGCAGCAGAATGCCCACCGCACACCCATTGCACTCTTCTTTCACTCCAAATGTAGCATGAAAGTGTGCCTTATTTACAAGGTACAATTAGGGTCTGGCGTACAACACAGTAAGGCTACGCCTATCAAAGAATGAACAAAACAGTTTGCCAGTACTGTGAACTGAATTGACTGGATTACCTTTGAAGAGCTACCAATCGCTCTCTCAAGCTGACCTCTTTTTCCGTCACAACAAATTCAGCCAAAATAACTTTCGGAATCAAGGTTTATTAAATTCAGCATATAAATTTAATCTATTTTTATTTTTAGATTATGTTTTTTTGTCATTTGTTTTTTCAGATCATCTTATTCACAAGATCATGCAATATATACAATGAACAGTCAGTTGGGAGGAGGACCAATTGAAAGTTCTAGGGAAGGGGCAATGGTACAATTAGGGCAACATTTAGACACTTGACGTACAGTTAGACACTAGACAACATATGTAAGTGGTACATAGAGATTAGGGTTGGTAGAGGCAAATGGCATTATTTACAACTTTATACAAAAAAAGGGGGCGGCTGTATTATATTCCCCTAGATGTAAGTTGTTCATTGGAATAGATAAAGCACATTGATAATTTTCATGTCACTCAATGTATGAGTAGTTTAAATAAAGATTCAACAAGAAATCCAGATTTTTATATATATAACGCCCACAATTGGCCTTCCTATTCACAAAACAGCCATCATGCTGGCGCCACCATACATCTACCACCGTAATGATATATAAGTCAATAATTCATAGGTCGACGCGTTTCGAATCCTATCTAGTTATGTAGGATTCTCTTCAGGACCAAACCAACTCAATCTGTGAAAAATAAGTAAGAAACTTGTGTCAGTGAAAACTAAAGAAAGACTCTCATGTCACATTCAACATCCAACCGCTCTCAATGAATTACCTGTCATCCTTTCGACCTTTTTTATAAGCGTGATGAATATACTGCAAAAAAATCGAAACATTGTGTTTCAGTAAGTTGTTATGCACATAAATTAATGAGGAACAGCTGCGTGGCGGTCGAATTCGTACTTACATGTTCCTTCGGAAGAAACCTCCCTCCTGATTACATATCCAATTAGTTGATTTTGTGAAACTAGGGGTCGGGTTCGCCTCGTGAAATCAATCTAAAATTAAAAAACAACGGAGATATTTATTCCGTTGTGATCGCTAGACCGATCTAGTGAGTGAGTCAGAGAGCCAGAATGCGGTGCAGCTCCGCTCGCGTTTCTTAGTTAGATCGCGGGTTCTGTTTACCTTGAAGCTTCGTGGTTCTCCTCCACACTGGGTCGCGGCCGGTTTTGGAAGCGCGATACCAGTTGGGCGGAAGTACCTCTATTTACTCCCATTCATTTCCGGTTTGCAGGTCAGGGGCTCATGGGATATGTAGTTTTTTAGTCTGGCGGAGGGACCTCCGATGATTTATAGTATTCCTGTGTTGGAAGTACATATAAAAAGTTCCTTATGTAGTAGAGGCATATCTTCAGAGGCATATGCAGATCTTCATAGGCTATACAATTCTGACATCTCATTTAAACCTTGTGTGGCTGTATTAAATTTCAAGATTAACATAGCCTCCCGTTGTCGCAATTTGGCTTCTACGTCTCCGCCCCTGGGATCAGGGTCAATTTTCGAAATCACAGTCCATTTCAAATCTTGTTCACTGTGCAGTTGGTCCATCCAATGTTGTACTAGTGGGGCAGTGGCCACTTTCCTCTTTATCCGTGATTTATGTTGGGATAACCTTTGTCTTATTTCCTGATTTGTCTTTCCTATGTATAGCTTATCGCAAGGACATAGGATCCCGTACACCACATTTTTTGATTTGCAGTTGGTAAACTGGTCATGTTTCCAGGATATACCTGAATGTTGGAATAGATCTCCTTCCTGAGTGGAAGCACAGCACAGACATGTGCCACATTTACGATGACCTTTAATGGGTGGTAAGTTGACATAGTCCCTTACTGTTACTGGTTTGGTTTTTGGAATCGCTGCTCTGACAATGTAATTCGCAATGCTTTTGTCCTTTTTGAAAGCAAATAAAGGATGTTGCGAAAATTGAGTATCTAGATCTTTGATCAGGTGCCAATTCTGGTAGATCAATTTTTTTAGGAAATTCGATGTGGGACAATATGTTGACACACAGACAATCCGTGTCTGTTGTTGTTTCTGTCTTCTTTTTAACAATTCCTCTCTAGGTGTACACCATGCTCTTTTGATGGATTGGTTTAACAGTTTCACCGGGTACCCCCGGTCTTGCAGTTTGTTTTTCAAGATGTTCGCATGGTGCATAAATTCATCTTTGAATGTGCAGTTTCTGCGGATGCGCAGAAACTGCCCTATCGGGAGGTTTTGCTTGAGACTCCTTGGGTGATTGCTCGAGAATTCTAGAGCTTTATTGCGATCTGTGTCCTTCTTAAAAAGCGTTGTGACTAATTGTCCTTCTACACAATACACTTCGACGTCCAAAAAGGACATTCTTGTTTTTGATGTTTGTAGTGTAAATTTAATATCATTTGTCCTGTCGTTGATCCAGGTGTGAAATTCAACCAATTGTTCCTGCGATCCTGACCATTTGAAAAAAATATCGTCTATATATCTCACCCATCCTCCTATCCACTGGAGGAATGGGTTATTATTATAGACGAACATTTCTTCATATTGGCTCATGTACAAAATTGCCAATTCCGGGGCAAAAGGACAGCCCATGGCTACTCCTCTTGTTTGAAAATAAAAATCATCACCAAACTTGAAATAGTTTTTTGTGAGGGCCAGTTTTGCCAGTTGTAATATGAAGTCTGTTGGAATTCTCATAGGGCTCTCTCGCTTATTCAAAAAAATCTCCAGAACCTCCAAAGCCTGGTCCTGGGGGATTTGGGTGTACAGCGAGACTATGTCCATGCTTACTAGTGTATCCTGATTCTCAATGAATGTCATTTGTTCCAGTTTTGACAAAAAATCAGTGGTATCCAGGATAAAGGATTTTACCGTCAGAATGAAAGGTTTCAGGAAAAAATCAATAAATTTGAACGAAATAACAACATTATAGTAAAACAGGCCGACAAAGGCGGATCCATAGTAGTATGGGGAACAACAAATTATATTCAAGAAGCGGTCAGACAACTGTCGGATTCCACGTGCTATCGGAAAATTAATAAGGATCCAACATTGGATCTACAAAATGAATTGGGATTGATACAAAAAACCGGACTCGACCAAGGATTCCTCGGGAAGAATGAATTCAATTTCTTATCTAACAAACACCCACGGACTCCACTATTTTATGTGTTACCCAAGGTGCACAAAAATGCAGATAACCCACCGGGCAGACCTATCATTTCAGGATGTGACTCGTTGTTCGAACCAGTTTCCAAATTTATTGATTTTTTCCTGAAACCTTTCATTCTGACGGTAAAATCCTTTATCCTGGATACCACTGATTTTTTGTCAAAACTGGAACAAATGACATTCATTGAGAATCAGGATACACTAGTAAGCATGGACATAGTCTCGCTGTACACCCAAATCCCCCAGGACCAGGCTTTGGAGGTTCTGGAGATTTTTTTGAATAAGCGAGAGAGCCCTATGAGAATTCCAACAGACTTCATATTACAACTGGCAAAACTGGCCCTCACAAAAAACTATTTCAAGTTTGGTGATGATTTTTATTTTCAAACAAGAGGAGTAGCCATGGGCTGTCCTTTTGCCCCGGAATTGGCAATTTTGTACATGAGCCAATATGAAGAAATGTTCGTCTATAATAATAACCCATTCCTCCAGTGGATAGGAGGATGGGTGAGATATATAGACGATATTTTTTTCAAATGGTCAGGATCGCAGGAACAATTGGTTGAATTTCACACCTGGATCAACGACAGGACAAATGATATTAAATTTACACTACAAACATCAAAAACAAGAATGTCCTTTTTGGACGTCGAAGTGTATTGTGTAGAAGGACAATTAGTCACAACGCTTTTTAAGAAGGACACAGATCGCAATAAAGCTCTAGAATTCTCGAGCAATCACCCAAGGAGTCTCAAGCAAAACCTCCCGATAGGGCAGTTTCTGCGCATCCGCAGAAACTGCACATTCAAAGATGAATTTATGCACCATGCGAACATCTTGAAAAACAAACTGCAAGACCGGGGGTACCCGGTGAAACTGTTAAACCAATCCATCAAAAGAGCATGGTGTACACCTAGAGAGGAATTGTTAAAAAGAAGACAGAAACAACAACAGACACGGATTGTCTGTGTGTCAACATATTGTCCCACATCGAATTTCCTAAAAAAATTGATCTACCAGAATTGGCACCTGATCAAAGATCTAGATACTCAATTTTCGCAACATCCTTTATTTGCTTTCAAAAAGGACAAAAGCATTGCGAATTACATTGTCAGAGCAGCGATTCCAAAAACCAAACCAGTAACAGTAAGGGACTATGTCAACTTACCACCCATTAAAGGTCATCGTAAATGTGGCACATGTCTGTGCTGTGCTTCCACTCAGGAAGGAGATCTATTCCAACATTCAGGTATATCCTGGAAACATGACCAGTTTACCAACTGCAAATCAAAAAATGTGGTGTACGGGATCCTATGTCCTTGCGATAAGCTATACATAGGAAAGACAAATCAGGAAATAAGACAAAGGTTATCCCAACATAAATCACGGATAAAGAGGAAAGTGGCCACTGCCCCACTAGTACAACATTGGATGGACCAACTGCACAGTGAACAAGATTTGAAATGGACTGTGATTTCGAAAATTGACCCTGATCCCAGGGGCGGAGACGTAGAAGCCAAATTGCGACAACGGGAGGCTATGTTAATCTTGAAATTTAATACAGCCACACAAGGTTTAAATGAGATGTCAGAATTGTATAGCCTATGAAGATCTGCATATGCCTCTGAAGATATGCCTCTACTACATAAGGAACTTTTTATATGTACTTCCAACACAGGAATACTATAAATCATCGGAGGTCCCTCCGCCAGACTAAAAAACTACATATCCCATGAGCCCCTGACCTGCAAACCGGAAATGAATGGGAGTAAATAGAGGTACTTCCGCCCAACTGGTATCGCGCTTCCAAAACCGGCCGCGACCCAGTGTGGAGGAGAACCACGAAGCTTCAAGGTAAACAGAACCCGCGATCTAACTAAGAAACGCGAGCGGAGCTGCACCGCATTCTGGCTCTCTGACTCACTCACTAGATCGGTCTAGCGATCACAACGGAATAAATATCTCCGTTGTTTTTTAATTTTAGATTGATTTCACGAGGCGAACCCGACCCCTCGTTTCACAAAATCAACTAATTGGATATGTAATCAGGAGGGAGGTTTCTTCCGAAGGAACATGTAAGTACGAATTCGACCGCCACGCAGCTGTTCCTCATTAATTTATGTGCATAACAACTTACTGAAACACAATGTTTCGATTTTTTTGCAGTATATTCATCACGCTTATAAAAAAGGTCGAAAGGATGACAGGTAATTCATTGAGAGCGGTTGGATGTTGAATGTGACATGAGAGTCTTTCTTTAGTTTTCACTGACACAAGTTTCTTACTTATTTTTCACAGATTGAGTTGGTTTGGTCCTGAAGAGAATCCTACATAACTAGATAGGATTCGAAACGCGTCGACCTATGAATTATTGACTTATATATCATTACGGTGGTAGATGTATGGTGGCGCCAGCATGATGGCTGTTTTGTGAATAGGAAGGCCAATTGTGGGCGTTATATATATAAAAATCTGGATTTCTTGTTGAATCTTTATTTAAACTACTCATACATTGAGTGACATGAAAATTATCAATGTGCTTTATCTATTCCAATGAACAACTTACATCTAGGGGAATATAATACAGCCGCCCCCCTTTTTTTGTATAAAGTTGTAAATAATGCCATTTGCCTCTACCAACCCTAATCTCTATGTACCACTTATATATGTTGTCTAGTGTCTAACTGTACGTCAAGTGTCTAAATGTTGCCCTAATTGTACCATTGCCCCTTCCCTAGAACTTTCAATTGGTCCTCCTCCCAACTGACTGTTCATTGTATATATTGCATGATCTTGTGAATAAGATGATCTGAAAAAACAAATGACAAAAAAACATAATCTAAAAATAAAAATAGATTAAATTTATATGCTGAATTTAATAAACCTTGATTCCGAAAGTTATTTTGGCTGAATTTGTTGTGACGGAAAAAGAGGTCAGCTTGAGAGAGCGATTGGTAGCTCTTCAAAGGTAATCCAGTCAATTCAGTTCACAGTACTGGCAAACTGTTTTGTTCATTCTTATTTACAAGGTAGCATTAAGCCAAGTTAGGTGGCCTAACACTCCCTTGTAAATAGGGTGAAGCCTGTATCCCCACAGGAACGTCCAAAAAAGTGACGTTCCAGTGGTGATAAGGGCTTGTAAATAGGCCCCATCATGTTACCACATGTGCGGTGCTACAATGTTGGGCACAGCTAACTGTTTTTAGGTGCCTGACTTATAGGTTGCTCCCTCCCCTTTCATATTTAAGTGCACAATGTGGTTATTCTTTGGGAGCTTTTCAATACGCCATACATGTTCCCCATAAACTCCCCTCATGACTGAGAATTCATGCTTCTCGGAATATTTTAAGATTTCGGTATTCAAAATCCCATTGTCACACTTCTCCAGACATTTCCAGAGTGCTCTTTTTCTCTCTAAAGAAGTACAACATCCTTATCATTGATACATACCACAGTTATTCCTTTAACTTGCTACTCTCCCTGGGAGTGGGCGTCAACTGTCCCAAATGTGGGTATTATGGTACCATTTTACGTATCTGACCTTTCGTGTGTCTAAGGGCATAACTCTAATGCCCCAAAATGATTCAAGAATCCCAAAAACAAAAAGGTAAATATATTTGACCTTTTTTGAAAGCAAAGTGAAGCAGATCCGTAATTGCAAAATAATCAGAAGAAAACTTGGATGGCAGTCAGGAGCCTAAATCAGTGTACCCCTATAACTCTGGAAAGTGACTAGGAAGTGACTGAAGAAAAATACAAGGTTCGAGGGATCATAACTTCCAGCAGCTCAAAGCTGTCTTTTTTACATACAGTCATCATTTTCAATTGGCATTGAACGGAGAGACATGGCATATAAAGCTTGATTGCAACAGACAGCATATATTGCAAGTAAACTCTTGAACACACACAGTGCCCAATACATGAATGTAAAGTTAGACTGAAAACCTAACTTAGATCAAAATTCTAACTTTATTACTTTTTTGGTATGCACAAAGGGGCTTCCCAGCATTATCTTTATGCCTGTTGATGTTCTGCACTTGGGGCAGAGGTTTCACACTTTGGCAGAACTTCTGCACTCGGGGCGGGGAAAGTTTAATTAAGCACACCTGCAGATAATTCATACCACTGCAACTGATGCACTGCAACCCACATAAAGCAACTCACATCGAAGGCTCTGTTTTCCCAACCACATTGTTCTACCTGGCGGCTCTACACCTTTCTCTGTCTTGCCTATCACACTGTCAGCATGTTGACTGTCAGGAGGAAGAAACATTTTACAGAGGAGTAGACCCAAATTATTATGAATTTTGAAGTGGAAAACTGCAAAATGCTCCATAGTCGACCTCACCAGTGCCGCACAGAAGGCAGCCCTAGGGCAGCAGTTGGCTAATGCAGTCACTGTTTTGGGGAGGATGTTTGAGCCATCACTGACATTAAAAAGAAATAGCAGGATGAGAGGAGGTGGGAAAAGGAAAAGTTCACCAGGGTAGTGGTGGCCAGAGCTTTCCCTGGTGGACAAACTGGAACCTATCTCAGTCTCACACCACTTGAGTAGGTAATCTCCTCTGCCATGCACCCCCACCTGCTGCATGGGCTACCAGTGACTGGCGACCATATTGTGGTGTCAGGTAAGATGGGATGGTTAAACAATAACTTTATTTGAAAAATGTTTAATATGAAATGCAATTGGGGCTATGGAAGTCACTTGAAATTTGTACAAATATTCGTGGTGAATTCTGCTCTCATGGGTTTTCAATTTGTCTAGCACACTACCAGAACACTAAGTTCTGCAAACTTTATCTTCACATTTCTTCTTTAGAAACAGTTGACCATCTCTGCTGGTGATTCAATTAAGTGTTGTACTTGGCACATGAAATTGTGCATGAATTTGTAAACATCATATTTGCATTGCAAATGTAATTATGTGACGTTTGCACAGTCTATTAAACCTAAAAAGTGGACACTAGGATAACATTGTGTTTAGGTAGTGGAACAATATAACTATCTCGGAGTAATCTTCGAAAATAAGTTATCATAGTCAAGCTATAAGGTCAGTAAAAATGCAAAATCAACAGCTATTACTAAATCAATTTTGAGATTAATTAAAATGTTTGGAGGAAATCATATTATTCCATCACTTAAAGCATTACAAATGAAAATGATTTCGTACTCATTATATGCATCTCCAGTAATGAATAAAAAAAAGTAATTCTTAAACTTGAGAAATGCTTTTTGAAATGTGTACTCTCCATATTTCCTCTACGGCAGAAAACTCCATATTGTTTCATAAGATTGGAATTCAGTCTAACATCTCTGGAACTGTTGCATAAGAGAAGTTGTGTGAAGTACATTATCGATTGTGCCAAGGCTGATCCATGCACCTTGAAACACCTAATATTTGGAGAGCTCCAGAGCAGAACATTCAGAGATTTACAACTATATAGTATAATGATGGAAATAGGATCTTATGATCTGCCTGATATACAGGAGAGGGGGCAAATGACCAGAGTTGTGCGGAAAAATCTAATACGTAATACACTAACTATGAAGCAGTGGAATTCAGATCTTCTACAAGCTGGGAAATATAAACATATGCACCTAATAATCAATGCATATACCATACAGGCTCAAGAATTCTTGCGATGGAATCTACGTAAAATGGAAATACTTAAAGTTTAGACTATTTTATATACCGATTGGGGAGTTTGAAGGGACTTGGAACCAGGTACTTAAAGGTATACAATCATGTCGGCTTTGTGGAACTGGTAAGGAAACTCTTGAACATTCAATATGCATCTGCCCAAAGCTGTTGACCATTCGAAGGACATATTTACGCCCCTTGTTTAATAATGCTAATATAAGAACAACTGCAGAGTCTGTACGATACTGTTTCAGGCTCAAAGAGGACAGTGCAATATTTGTTCTTAGAGCATGCCTATAAAGCATTGTTTAGACAGCTTATTATAATATATAGATATATACGTGTAAATAAGGTAATATGAAATGTGTATGTCCTATTTATAGGAAGTTTTAATCACAGAAACTATTTTATCTTCTTAATGCATATATTTTTAATTGTAATCAAATGACTAATACGATTAAGTATTTAATTACATTAAAAATTAAGTAGCTATTTTAAAAGTTGTACACAATCATTATTTGTTGCATTTGTATGCTAACGTCTTAAGGGGCAGAAGTTCCTGCAGTTGCAGGAAGTGAACATCAAGGGGCAGGTCAACCACTGCCACCTGCACAAACAGATACAGGTACGTAAATATGCAGAGACATGGGTTCCATTTACTACATTAGTATTAGACAACCTATAGATATTTTTCTTAAAGTCCTTCATTTGTTTCATGCATGTAATCTTAACTAGTATATGTTGATTTTAACGTGTCAAATAGAAAGATAAATACATTATACTCATATCCTTTTTAGGCACTGTGACGTTGGCCAGGACAACACATGCAAAGGTGACCTCTGCTCCACATACAGGTGCCACAAATGGTCAGGCACCACAGAGGGCATACGGCAGACCCTGGTATGGGCACTTGCATATAACTATAAATAACGCTCATAGTCTTATATGGGATGACATGTTAGCAGAGTGTGTCAAATATCCCTGTTGTCACCCATCTCCATATGCTCAGATTTGGTTCATACAAGTATTCTACGTCATACCATGTTGGCTAATGAACGTATGGCTCAACTTTTGAACGGAAACAATAAAGTCTGCACCTAATTACTTATATTGTCTCATCTAAAGAGGAGTAGCAGTACCTGTGTGAAAAGTGTATTCTGAAGACACATACATATACAATAATTCACATAATCCTTTGCATTGTTATAAGGATATGTTTGTTTCATTACAGCTGCATTCAGGAATGCCTTAGGTATACAAAGTGCCATCAGTACCTCATCCAGGGAATCAGGAGACCTTCTGGCTGCAGCAGTCACACCCACTACCATCCATCCATCAGTTAAGTGTGCCACATTATGTTGGAAACGATTATTTTCCATTGTGTTCACAATTGCCAATTTATTGGGAAAGTAATTTTGTAGACGTAGCTACCTTTTCTGAGCATCTACAGTTGGTGTATGATATGTACCCAACACAATCAGTGATGTCTGTGTTTATTTTGCATGATCATGTATTAGCCATGCTGAACATTAATTACGGTGTTACTACGTTCTGCAGCTGCTGGATCGAGGATCATGTCTTTCACTATACAATCATGGAGCCAGGTTCAGCAGCTGAAATCGCGGGGGAATCAAAACCACACAGATCTGTAGCTAGAGATGGTGAGTGTGATTTTACATTTCACATCTTTATTGAACACATCAATGCTACAGCCTGGGCTGTCACATGTAGGTTCACACAAGCCAGAACTTCAGATAGATGAAAAGAAGAACTGATCAAACTGTTGTGTTGTAGCACATGATATACTATGGCAAATACGTAATATGTTGCAACCTCTGTCTTTCAGGTCCTCAGGACAATGAGTTTTTATGAAGCTGAAACATCCACCAGTAGAGGGTGGCAGTCAATTCGAGGAGAGAACCTGATTCTCCTCTAAGCAGTAATGTCAGCAACCATCACTGCTCAACAAGACTTATATGAGGAGTAAGAAGATAAGCAGGTGCTGGTCGCAGAGAGGAAATTGAGGAGGGGGAGGGCCTTGTTGGCCCACTGACCAGAAGGCAGGAGGCTACATCGCATCCAGCCAGCATTGTACCTCACACTTCCCTTCTGAAGATTCCCATTTCCAGCAGTCAGCCACCCAGCTACAAAGTGCACCTCCCCTAACAAATCCATCATCTCCTCACAGCCATCACATCTAAGGTGGAGACCCAACACAACGAACTGCACCCCACCCCACCTAGCCACCTGTACCACCACCTGAACAGGCACCCCCCACCTGGACAGGCACCTACACCAACTGTACAGGCAACCCCCAACTGTACAGGCATCCCCTAACTGTACAGGCACCCCACCAACTGAACAGGCCCCACCCTCCTCCATTGAGCAAACCCTCGTGCACAGGCAGATACCACCCACCCATACACACATCGTCACCAAACCTGAATGCACAATTACTCACAGAGATCTTCACCACCATATTTGCGTCGTCATAAGCGATATAACCTGTGATTACAGTAAATATGTATTTCCTCTAATGATATGCAAATAAGCATAATAATTATCACCACTCCAAACGTATATCCTGAGTTGATTTCTATTTTGTGTTCAAATGGTTACCCTGGTTTTAGGACATATGTTTGACTTTAAATGTTTGTGAGTACTATATGTTAATTTGGATGACCATCCATGTTACAAGGTATCATGTTGAAAGCATAGCAAAACACCTACTGATGTAGACTTAACCACTTTTAATCCAACATATATAATGGAAAACACAAGCCAGAAAGATGGTTTGGAAAAATAACTTTTATGTAGCTCCAAATCGTCAATTAAAAAGTAATGGTACAAATATCACTTTTAATCAATACCATCTGATGCACAGGGGCAAAAGAAAAAATAATTCTTACAGTAGAATGGGCAATGGAACTTTGAGGGGGTTGGGCAACATAATAAAAATATGTCAGGTAGCATCAGGGGATCCAGTCTATTTACAAGTGTTAAAGAAAATTAAGTTCACAGTTAAAACATTGCCCTAACATAGGAGTTCATAGCCAACATAAAAAGCAATGTCCGCCACCCAAGCCAGATGAGTGTTCCTATGAGTGTCCTGGCTTGAGAGAACACAGCCACTGGCCATACTCAATGTCCTCCATAACAACAATCCTCCACTCATATGGACTTAATTTAGTTAGCCCATGCAGGACCAGACACCCCACTGGAGGATACTATACAAGTGGTAGCAGGGGTAACAGAGAGGGAAGAAACACTTGGGGACGCAACAACATTGCCTGTTGGGTATTTGGGGCAATGCAGACAACATGGCTGCTCCCAAGGAAGTGATGGAGCCATTGGTGTTCTCCAAAAGTGTGGTGGTCTGTGACTCTTAGAACAAACAGATCTCATCTGTGATCTTCTGTAAGTAGATAGAACACAGTCCGGACATTATTTTCTGCCCCATACCAGCCTGCAGTGCAGTCACTGGAGTAAACACACATGGAGCAGTATCGGCCGGTGGTGGGATTGCTGCTGGCGGTGAGGCGGGGGAGGAGCAGGGTGGGGGTAGTAAACTGCGGCATATGGCCGAACAGAGGTAAGTAACCAAATTAAAAAATAAAACAAATGTTATTGCGCGAGCAGCATTGCCAAATGCGATGCAGCGTGGGCAACACTTTTTTATTTATTTATTTATTTCTTTCTTTACTTACCTCCGTTGGGCCATATTCCATAGTTTACTACCCCCCACCCTGCTCCACACCCACTCGCCCCATCGCCCCGCAGCACTCCCACCAACGGCCGCTACTGACCTGGCGGGGTTTGGATCACACATGAGGGGTGTTAGGTGTATTTTGGCAGGCACTTGAAAGAGAAGTAGGGGGTGCAGCTGAAGGCCCCAATGGAATGGGGGCCTCAGGAGTTACAGAGAGGTCATGGCAGGCCCAGATGGTGATGGGGTTGTTCAGGGGACATAATCTCCATTTTCCGACCTTGTGGGCCAGAGAGAGTCCTTCATTCATCATCCCCCTGGCTGGTGGTGTTCCTCTCAATGTCCCCCATTCTGCCTCCTCAGCCTCCACCCAAGTAGGTAGTAGATGATAAGGTCTCTGTTTGGGTGGGTACACTACTCCTGCTTGGTGTTTGGTCTTCCTTTTCCTCACTGGTTGCATACAGAGCTGAGGATGTCCTGGTCCTGTCTAGATGGTCCTTGGCTAGCCCAGTCAAGTTGAAAATGAAAAAGAACAAGTATGTAAGTGTTGTACAATTTTAATAAGGGTAGAGACAACATAAAGTAAATGATGACATCGAAGTTCCTTGGTCTCACTAACCAACAATATGTGGTTAGAACAAACATGTAGGTGTTATGTCACTGTAATATCAAGAAATAAAACAATAATACTCAGACTGGTCAATATATTATATATATATTTTTTTATTGTCCTCATCTCACCATTGGCACTTGCAAAAGAAAGACACCAACAACCCTTTATTCTCTCTTGTGCACCCAGGGTCGGGGTCCTTGCTGCACCCGAAGCCGACCTGGCTACCCCTTTATCCCGGGGCCCGGTGTAATCATTGGACAATCTCGGAATCGGATACCAGCCTCAGCTCGAGTGCCCATTCCCAAAGTGGGAGCCAAACTATGGTATTTCTATTATATATAGCCCCCAACTCTAGCCGTGCAGTTTTTAGAACAGACTGTAGCCATTTATCATGCAGTGGGGGGGCTGGATCTTTCCACAGCATACAAATTTCTCTGCGAGCAATAATAATTAGAGTGAAAAAAAGGCAATCTGTTCCTCACTGAGCTCATTAGTAGTTTCCGAATCCAACCCAAATATTACCATCACCCCATTCAAACCAATATTTACTTTTAAAACACTATCCAGTGTCTTTCCCACTTTTGTCCAAAAGGGACCAATCACAGGGCAATCATTGAACATGTGAATATCATCCGCTTCTGCTGAATCACACCTTGGACACAAAGGGGGGGGGACAGACAAAGTTTGCTATTTTTTTTGGCGTAAAATACAGCCTATTTAATACAAAATAGTGGTTGTTTTTCAATGAGGCCGACTTAACATACCTATATAAGAATTTTAAGAGATTTTTCATAAAGCTCAGCAGCAGAGGCCTCAAAGACCGATGAACTCCATTCCTGGTTTAAAGGCGTGGCTGTTGTCTCTTCCGAATTCAGCAATTCTCTATACAAGAGGGCTACCTCTTTCTTCCTAACACCCACAGACTGGAGTTGTACCTCAATTTCCCATTTTCCCCCTATATTGTCTTTCTCTGTAACATACCAGGAGCGGAGTTGGATGTATTTAAAACGGGAAAAAGAATCCCCTATCTTAGCCCACAGAACTTCCCACGGAAGAACACCCTCCGCCGTGACAAGGTCTGACCAGGTAGCTACACCTGCACTCCTGACAGCCTGAGAAAGACTGTCCTTTAGGCATAATGGCGTGCCAGGGGAGTCCCAGATGGGGGCCAGATCTGAATAATATTTTATACCCCAACATCGCTTCAGTCTGCACCACAACGTCAAGGCTGATCTTAAGACCTTTAGACAGACTTTTTTGAAGAATCTTGGGGACCCGAATTTATACAAAAAACCCGGACCCCCCCACTTCTAGATCTTGCATCACCTTTAATGTCCGGCCCCAATGAGATTCATCTGGGGTGGTTAAGAGGGTATGGATGTTTTTTAGTTGGAAAGAAAAAGAATACCAAAGAACATCCGGAAGCGCCATTCCACCCTTTAGCAGACTCCTTTTTAATTTTTTCCTTGAGAACCGGGCGTTCTTGTTTGCCCAAATGAAGCTACCTATCTTCCCCTGAATATTCCCCACAAGTTTATTTTGGAAAGTTAAGGATATAGCATTGAATATATATGTTAGTTTGGGCAAAATAACCATATTAACCAAGTTAACCCGGCCATAAATCGTCAAGGGGATGCTCTGCCATTTCAAAAACAGCAAACTAATATCCTTCATAACCTTTGTCAGGTTGACCTTTGCAAAATTATTAAGGTCGGAGGTAATTAGGACTCCTAGATATCTAAACTGGTTACTTTGCGGGCCGTCCCAATTCTCGACTCCCCAGCACATTATTTCAGTTTTAGTGTTATTTATTAAATAACCAGAATGCTGTCCATAGTCCAGCATGATCTCCTCTACTCTGAGGAAGACCTCCGCCGGATTACTGGTGTAAATCATTAAGTCTTCCGCATAAAGAGCCAATTGGGAGGAATAATCATTTATTCTAAAGGGGGTGACTCTATTATCAAATCTAAGAGCCTGTGCCAAGGGCTCAATGTATAGATTGAACAAAAGGGGCGAGATAGGGCACCCCTGTCTAGTCCCTCTCCCCACTCGAGGAGACAACAGATCATTCAACAGTATTGCTGCCGAGGCTCCCTCATAGCAACTCCTCAAGGTATTAATGAAGGTCCCCCCAAAACCTAATAGTTTTAAATACATCCCACAAAAATCCCCAATTGACGCGGTCGAACGCCTTGGCGGCGTCATATGCAGCCACCGCCAGTGGCTCCGACTGTGTCACCTCCAGATCAATACAGCCTATGAGTTGGAGGGTCAGCTCATGGATGTGCCTCCCCGGAATAAAACCTTTTTGGTCTGGATTAATCAGGGACGGGGCCAGCCTGGCCAATCTCCCGGCCAACACTCCAGTAAAGATCTTATAATCGGCGTTTAGCAGGGAGATTGGCCTATAAGACTCCGCACTGAGAGGGTCTTTATAAGGTTTTAATAACAAGACAATAGTGGACTCTTTGCAAGAAGGTGGGATTTTACCATGCGGGCTATAAATAAAGTTAAATAATTCACACAGTCTAGGTGCTAAAAGATCTATGAATATTTTATAGACCTCGCCCGGTAAAGCATCAGGTCCGGCTGCTTTATTTTTTTGTATTTTATTGATCTGTATTTTAATCTCATCTTCTGTAAATTGACTATCCAGCAGGGTACAACCATCCTCCAATAGCTTTGGTAATTCCTTATCTTCCAACCAGCGCATGGCGTTTACTGAGCTACTGGAAGGCTCTTCTTTATATAGCTCCAAGAAGTGAGAAAAAAACATTTTTCCATCTCTATCTGCAGACATGATATCGTGCCCTGTTCATCTATAATCAACCTATTGATGTTGTTCTTGACTCGGTCTGCTCTTATTTTCCCTGCCAACACTGCGCCTGCTCTTTCTCAGACTGGTCAATATAATATCAGTATTTACCAACCTCATTTTCAGCTTTAGTGTGATGTGAAGTTCCTAATATTTTCACATAGTAATCTTCCAATGTTGTTTTTAAAGTGGAGATATAACACAGGCAGGATGGTGATCTCCACACCTAAAAGAGGGTCCAGGTTTGTTCCTTTATGTGTAGAGTTCTCAGCCCTGAATGCGCAATCTCAACAGTCTTACACTTACTATCAACTGTCATCTTTTGTGCAACATAGTGAAACACACAATACATGCAAATTGATTTTGTACTTATGCAAACCTGTACCATGTTAGTTGTACAACTAATTGTCATATATGTCGTAATGTCTGAATCTAGGCATATGTGTTGTGGTATACACCGATGTTGCCCTGCTCTTTCACTTTGTTGTGGTTCAGCACACGCGCAGAGTTTCGGCCCCAAGTGTGGAACATCCACCTGAGGGCAGAACATCCTCAGGCATAACAATCCTACTCGCAAGTCCCTTTGTGAATACTCAAAAGCTGAAAAGTTGTCATTTTGGTCTAAGTTGGACTTTTTGTCTAAGTTTGCCTTTGTATATCAGGGACAACAATGTTGGTTATAGCTAGTTTGAAGAATGCATCAAGGGCTTGCCTTTTCTGAGACATGGGGGAAGGGGTTCCTTGAGGTATGTTTGTAACAAAAGGGAGAGTGAGGGAGATTTACATAAGACTATGTGTGGTAGGAACTCCTGGTCCCCGTAGTACAGATATAATAACAAAGAAGGAGTGCCTCCTTGAAAAATGAGGAAAACAGCATTCACTTTTCCCAAAAACGTGTATTAACAGAAGCACTTAGTGCCCCAACACCGTTCAAAGGACAATAGTAATCCTTTTAAAAGACCCCTCACTCACCAACCTGGTTGGTGACATGCTTCATCATCGGGGTCCCACCCCATAGGCCGAATGCCTACAGGGTGTGCTACGACACCTGATTACAGTGGAGCGGGATATTGTTTTTTATATGTGCTAACTATGCATGTGTGAGGGTATATTTAAAAAGGGCCAGTACTACTCCGTTCAAGACTTTATTCTTGAGCGTCTGAACCCTAATAAAAACAATTGTGGCACCTTTGCCCAACTAGGAGGGCTTTGGTGTCTAGAGAAGTGTGATATTAAAAACAGTTGTAAAAATAGCCAAGTGTGCTATGTGATGTGAAAATAATAAAGTAAACTAGGTCTACATGTTTCAACCAATTGAAAAATTCTATGGTTTTCGTCAGGACCGTGTATATTACAAGTAATTAGCAGACCGCAAATAATGGTCTGGATGTGAAAAGGTGTATTTAATCCTGAATTCAGGAAAAAACACTTAAAGCGGTATTTCTCGCTTCATGGCTTCGGGTGAACCAAGACGGCGATTCTCCGTCATTTCAATGAAGATTTTTGGCAAGACTGTAAACCTACTCGGTTCCAGTACGCGAAGCCTCCGTATGAGGTGCATGGGCCATATAACTTTGATAGGATAAGCCTACTGACCATGTGCCAACGTGAATTGTCCCACAGAAATAGTTCCTGTCACTTAGTGGAAGAGTGCAGATTGTAACGCACATCTCCAAGGGGTGTAGTCCTCTTTGCACATTATAAGGTCAATCTTGTCGGCCCTGCTGGACAGATTTGTGCAAGATGGCTTGAAGTCTTTATATAGGAATACCTCTTGCTTTGTAGGGCAAGGGGCAGGGTGAAGTACTATTCAGGCACGGAAAGAAAAAACTCTATATTAGCAGGTGCATATTTGCACTTATCAAGTCGTTTCTGACTTTGTTTTGCTAGTTGTGAAATATTTAAGCAAAGAAACGAGACAGGGCAAGAGTCAAGAGAGGTTGCAAGCGAAAATGAGGAAGAAAGAAAGAGAGCGAGAGATAGAAATATTGAGAGAGAGAGACAGAGAGAGAGTGAGAGAGAGACAGAGAGGGCTAGACGGAAGGGATTAGAAAGAGGGAAGGGAGGGACAGAGACAGAAAGTGAACGATAGAAAATCAAAGAGAAAGCAAATAAGAATGGGGTGTAGAAAGAGACGAAGAGAGATAAGGAGAGAAATTGAGAGATGTAAAGTGAGTGAAAGAGGGTGATTTAGGACTCCTCTGAAGATGAATATTGATCCAAAATAGCCTATTTGAGGTAGATCTGAAATTGACCGGGCACTCGCGTACAGACAAAGCACAGTCTGAAGTCCGATAGGAATGCAAGACTATTTATAGCCCTGTTTGGTTTTTTCATTAAGTGATGTTGAACTCCAGGAAAGATTCCCCATTGGAAGGCCCTTTATCTCAGTCCCTGCGAAGAATGGATGCAATGCCACACTGGTCAGTGGAAAGTGCACTTATTAGCGGCTATAAAGTCATAATTACTGTCAAGAGTCAACTGGTCTTGGGGGAAATAAAGACATAGGCAAGCAGGTTGTTTTTTTTAAAGGCCAAGAGGGCTGTAAGAAAGCGCCGCATAAAAAGCCTTTCCTATCATATTACTGACTAAGCACCAAGCCCTCTCTTTCTTTCCGAGCTAATAGCTGCTGACGCGATCGCACATTGTCGTAGGGACCAGATGGGATTGAAACAAGCCCGAATACCTGCAGTCAGGCTAATAAAGCAATCATAGCTAAGTTTCTGGTTGTCAGTGTCGGCTCAAAGGTCAATAACAAGAGGATAACAGTCCTTTTCCTTTCTTCTGTTTCAAGTATTCAGGCCCTCGGAGTGGGCCAGAATTTCGGATCCATCTGGTGATGAAAGTTGCTGGACAGATGGGTAATCACAAATGATTCTGGTTTATCACATCCAATATTCCCTGGTGCAGCAATATGCATTTTCTTTACCAGACCAAATGCTCAAGGTCATACCTTGATGATTTTTTCCTTGGCAAAAAAACAGTTGTATGGGTTCACATGCAGGACTGGATGCAGAAACACTGACCCATATATGTTATTTATTTTATATCTTATTCCTTTATTCCTGTTCAATATGGAGCTATAGGGGATCCGTTTGTGGTTCTCCAGTTATACCAGGACCCGCTGCTACAGATATTCACAGCATTGGTAACAGAGGTGTTGGCACTCCCTAACATTGTCCCCCGCTTAAAGAGGGGTTGTGAGGCACGGAGAGGTGGAGGAGAGAATGTAAGTAGGGCACTGGCACAAATGACACCATTTAGAGGAGCGGGAAAATAAAGAATCAAATACATTCCCTCCTCTCACTGTAATCTAGCAGTTTGAGATACATGCACAGATGCCATATTTTCAAAGAATAACAGCTGAGACTCGATGCTTGGAAGGATAATTAGAGAAGCAATGAATATTTCCACGTGGATCGCTTCTTCATTAATAGATCAAAGTCAGACAGTGGTTCTACATTAACAAAAGAGGTGACATTGGCTACCCTGTATCTTCACAGAGTCCTATCTTTCCTGTTTTTTTTGGATATGACTGTTTACTGATCTCTATGATCTACGCAGAGATCTTCTTAGTGCTGAAAAAACATTGATCACCTGTTTTGTTTGCAATTGCCGCCATAAGTGCGCTGGGGATGCTCAGATGTGGGTCCCAGGCACTCCACACCACTGGAGTCAAGCTAGCCAGGCTGATGAGAGGTGTTACCTCGAAACTGGTCCGGTCCTCGGATGCTTGATTCCGTTCTTGGCAGGACATGGCTTTTGTAGTACGGACTGGACTGTTCCCATGGGGCACAGGGTCAGAGCTGATTTGCATATCGCCATTGTCTAACTTAGGGTGGTGTGGAGTGCAAAAAAACAATGGATTTGGGCCCAGATCTTTGGACTGGGGTGAAGGTGTGACATTGATCCACATTCTGTCCATCACCTGTTTTGTTTGCAATAGCCGCACCCCTGGCGACCGGTCCCAGTATCGCTAGTGTGGCGGGCGAACTGAAGTCTGCCCGCTATCCTAATGGGGCCCAAAGTCGTTCTGAATAGAGAGAGTTGCCGTAGTTCAGACTCGACTTAACCATGGCATAGATGTGTGAAACATGATAGGAGCTATAAATAATTGGGTACGGGATCTAAAGGTTTCTTTATTTAAAAAAAAGATACTAGTTACATTTCAATCTGAGAATTAAAAGAGAATGTGACATCTATCTAAAGGTATAAATCGAAAATGGTGCTTAATGCTTAGCTATTCCAGTGAAGATGAAGTTAAGAGAAGTTTTGTTTTTGATGTGTTCAGTTTCAGAACATTGTTATCCATCTACCATCAAGTCAATGAAGTATGTTCAAATAACTTGAGCAATACAAGAACCTAGTGCCTACAAATTTTGTTGAAGTGCGGTGTAGTGATATCAAAAGCAAGCATGGTTCTATCTTATGATCTCTGCCTAGGGTGCCAAAAACAACAACTGTTATATTGTAACAAATTTGGTTTTGATTCTGTGTTGTGTGTTAGAGGGTGCCCTATGATCAGACTGATATGATGTTCTTGCTCTGTAGGCAATGGTTGTGTGAAGTATGGATTGTGAGATGGTTTTCAAATACATGACTTTGGCTCTGTGTTGTGACAGGTGGTATACAGATGAACTGCTTAACATGTCTTTTTAATGTGGGAAAAAGAAATTAGAATGAGCACTACTTTTAAGGAGATCACTTTGCTGATAGTTTTAGTCTGTTAGTGTATAGTGTATCTAAGGGTGAGCATAACATGACTTATACCTGCCAAGGATTCAGATTACTTATGTGAGACATTTCCATAATTTCAGCATAATTATGAGTGTCAGTCAAAACAAACTTTATTTGGTTTGTTACAACCATAAAAGTACAATTTGCATCTTATCTTACTAAACAGGAAAAGTAAAAGCAACAGAAAATACCTAGCACGGCGGTATCGATAAACATATTACATCTTAATATACATATACATAACTATCATTTTTAAAATCGAAATGGTATCACAATTAATTTAAAAAACACTTAATTCACATCTATACATCAACTTCTTAATCATACAGCACTATTTTAAACACTTGTTTCACATTATTTGATGTCAGGGACCTATATTATTTGATCTTACTCTGTGCAACTGAGGAATGCCTTAATTTCAGCATAATTATGAGTGACATTCATCGACTAAGAGTGACACTTTATCGCAAGCAAACTCTAGTGATGAATATGAAGGAAACATATAAATATCAGAAAATACAGCCATTTGAGCAAAAACAAACTCTACGAAGATCTTAAAAC
Source organism: Lissotriton vulgaris (assembly GCF_964263255.1). Lineage (NCBI taxonomy): Eukaryota > Metazoa > Chordata > Amphibia > Caudata > Salamandridae > Lissotriton > Lissotriton vulgaris. The sequence continues at coordinate 1,123,881,666 of NC_141687.1, forward strand.
TGCTGCAAAGCACCGTAAACAGAAAGGCAGCTCAGTGCCTGCTCTGTCAGGCCATGAGATAGTGCAGGATACATAACAACAGAAAGGTGCTGCCTTCAGGATACACATGAGAGTACTGTCTCTGCTGATTCTGCGGGTCCAGATAAATGTTTATATTTATCAAGCGCTTAACTGAGAGAAACAGAGAGGGCATATGATTCGCTCAGTCTGAGCCAGAGGGGGTTCATTGAGCAGCTTAAAAATCACCAGAACAATATATTCAGTGGTGCGGGAGCCTGAACTCCAGGGGCCCCTCTGGCACTGTGCATAGGCAAAGGGCCCCCTGGCCTGAGCGCTCCTGACTAGGTCCGGAGAGTCGGGGGTGGGCCTCCATGTACTTTACAGGGGGGCCCTCAGGTTTTGTTGTGCCACTGAATATATTGCAAAAACAACATGATGGACAGAATGCAGATCAATGTCATACATTCACCCCAGTACAGAGCCGGCCCCTTCCGAAGAACTCTGTTCTTCCCTCAACAACTATTTCATTCACAAAATCATCACCATCAAGACTAACATCCCGCCACCTTCCTCTTCTTTCGTTGACCCCCAATGCCCCCCTCCCAAGGGCGAGCTTACCTCATTTCCCCCTATCACTCGGGAGAGCCTGATCACCTTGGTTCCCCTGGTCAAATCCGGTTCTCCTCTTGACCCCTGCCCCGCTCACATTCTCCGCCATATCTTTGTTTCCTGCCCCGACCCTCCCCTTCATCTTCTTAACAGCTCTCTCGCTCAAGGCATCGTCCCTAAACCCTTGAAGTCTGCGGTAATTGTGCCCATCCTAAAAAAACCCGGGGCAGATCCTTCTGTCCCCGCCAATTTCCGTCCTATCTCCCTCCTACCATTCCTGGCCAAGGTGCTCGAGCGCCACGTCACCTGCGCTCTGAGCTCCTTTGTGGAGAATCATGGTGCTCTTGCCCCCCGTCAAGCCGGTTTCCGCCCTGCACACTCTACGGAGTCCGTCGTCCTGTCGGTCTTGGACACCCTCAGGGAGGGCATGGACACTAATCAGCACCAGGCCCTTGTGCTCCTTGATCTCTCAGCCGCCTTCGATACGGTGGATCACACCATCCTCCTCTCCCGTATCGGAGCGGCGGGGATCGGGGGGACCGCCCTGGTCTGGTTGTCCTCCTTCCTGAGCGACCGCACCCAGGCTGTTCGCCTGGGTGACTTCACGGCGGACATCCGGAAAGTTCAGTGCGGGGTTCCCCAAGGTTCCTCCCTTTCTCCTCTCTTGTTCAATCTGTACATTGCCCCCCTAATCTTCTCTCTTCAACAGATGGAGGTCGGCGTATTTAACTATGCGGACGACCTCCAGCTTGTCTTTAATCTATCTTCTCCCTCCTCTATTCTAAACTTTCAATCTGTTATGCTTCACATCAGGGACTGGATGAACCACAACCACCTCAAACTCAACCCCGACAAAACTGAGTTGGTGTTGACGGGTGGTTCAGCCAGCCCCTGGTCCCCTCTTTTCTGGCCCCCTTCTCTTGGCCCTCCTCCCACCCCCGCTTCCTCAGTTAAAACACTTGGTATAAAACTTAATTCTCAACTCACCCTTCACTCCCAGGTTAGCTCTGTGGTATCTTCTTCCTTCCTTTCACTGCGTACTATACGCAGGGTGTCCCGTTTCTTCACTTTCTCTGCTCTAAAGCTCATCATCTTGGCCATGGTGGTATCCCGCCTGGACTATGGCAACGCCCTGTATGCCGGTATCCCCGCCTACAGTCTGCGTCGCCTACAACAGATCCAAAACCAGGCGGCCCGCCTGGTTTTCAAACTCCCCAAATTTCACCACTCTACCCCGCTCCTGAAATCACTTCACTGGCTCCCTGTGCGAGCCAGAATTGAATTCAAACTTGCTTCCATCACTTTCCGGGCCCGACACGGACTCGCACCCGAATTCATCTCCTCCGAGATTGTTTCCTATGTTCCCACTAGGGAACTTCGTTCGTCCTCTCAGTCCCTCCTCACCATCCCACGCTACCGGAGAAAGAAATGGGGAGGCTCTAAATTTGCCACCCTCGCCCCTACCCTCTGGAACTCCCTCCCCCCTGAACTCCGCACCATCTCTCTCTACCCACAATTCCGTAAACAACTTAAGACCTACCTATTCACAAAATCTTTCGAATAATAACTCTCCTGTTCCCCCAGCTTTTTAAATTAGGATCCTATCAGTAACAGCGCCAAGAAACCGCAGGTATACGTGCGCTCTATAAGAAATTTTAAATTCAAAATTCAAATACAGAGATCTGGGCCTAAATCAATCGTTTTTTTGCTCACTATGCCATTCCAGTTTGAACTCAGCCATATGCAAATCAGTCTTGACCCTGTGCCTCATGGGAACAGTCCAGCCCGAACTGCCAAGCCAGGTCCTCCCTGGACTGGAAACAAGCATCCTAGGACTGGTTTTGGGGTTTCACCCCTCTTTAGCCAGGATAGCTTGATTCCAATGGCATTGAGAGCACGGGGCTCACGTCTGAGCATACACGTCCCACCCGGGGTGACAATCGCAAAAAGAACAGTTGATGGACAGAATGTAGAACAATGTCATACATTCACCCCTGTACAGAGATCTGGGCCTAAATTCATTGTTTTTTTGCTCCCCATGCCATTCCAGTTTGAATCCAGCCATAAGCAAATCAGTCTTGACCCTGTGCCTCATGGGAACAGTCCAGCCTGAACTGCCAAGCCAGGGCCTCCCCGGACTGGAAACAAGCATCCTAGGACTGGTTTCAGGGTTTCAACCCTCTTCAGCCAGGATAGCTTGATTCCAGTGGCATGGAGAGCACAGGAATCACATCTGAGCATACCCGTCCCACTCGGGGTGACAAATGCAAAAACAAGTTGGCAGGGTATGTCCAGACATGGGCCCCTTGTTCACTTTGCTAGAGGATTCAAGCTAGCCTGGCTGTTGATGGTTGATTAGCCAGAAACCGGTCGCAGGATGTTGTATGGCGTTTTAGACTCTGAATGGATTTTCCCGATTCATGCCCTTATATAGGTACAGTTCAAGTTGCCCTTATATAGGCATAACAATCAAGCCCTTATTTAGGCATAGCCCATGCAACCCAAATACAGGCATGGCTACTTCTATTGTTTCACCAAAAGTCACAACGATTTCTTGGAAAACCAGCTTAAGCCGTTAGGGACTTCCCCTTGCTTGAATATTGATTTCTCCAAGGTCTCAGTTAGTTTTACAATGAACATCTATTCTTAAGGGGTTCATTTGTGACTTTCATATGCCCGACTTTACATCAAACATGACATTACTAAACACCTTGAAGGTATAAATATACCTTCACTTGCTATGGCAAAGCACGGTGGTTCGGAGCCGTTCGACAACCTACTTGCCCGACGCAGCTCTCTACAGCAAGTGCCGAAGGAAGCCGACTCTCCAGCTGACGCACTGATCAGGAATCTGCACTCCTCTGCTGAGAGATCCAGCTTCAGTTTTTCTGACTCCCCTTGCGGAATGTTGGTAAATTGAGTCCCGAGACAGAGATACCAGACCTCGTTCATTCTAAGGTTTGGAGCTGATTAGAACCTAGAGAAACCTTGGGTAGATTCTTGGCAAAAACTAAACTTATGCTAAAGACCATACTTACTTCTTCCCTCGTACTAGACCTAGGCTAGGTACATTGGAGTAGGTGTATTTTAGAAGCACCAGTTGAGTATTTTAGCCTATGTTATTTATGTATGTATTTTTATATGGCTTAGTAAACCATACAATGCTAGTACAGTATTATTTTATAATACTATTCTCACTGTACGCATTATACTTTGCATTCTGTCTAACAATTGTAGCAGTTCACTTCTCTTGCATGAGAAAGAAGACTGTTCAATAAATCTTTTATTAAAAATGCCTGTCTCACTATTTCTCTGCAAACTCTGTAGAAACTAAGCATGCACGACTGAGTGAGTGAAATACTTATCTATTGTTTCTACGACTCTGAAGATAGTTATTCCAGTCCTAGGGAAACAAAGTTGTCATGTTTATGCAGTTGTCAGAAACTAATCCCTTCTTGTGAATTCGAGAAAATTTCTAGTGACCTCTGAGCTAGCTGGCACTCACAATTAGGTTTAATATATTCGATAGAGACCTACTGACCTAAGCCCTACGTCATATCTATAGGATATATTATTCTAATGCGCAGAGCCTATTGGGAATATAGAAATTACACTACATGGCGCCTAACGTTTGGTAAGGCACTAATTTAACTCTAGATACTAAAGTAACTCAGTTGTCCTTTTCTCAGAGACCCCTTTTTCCGTAATACTCCAATAGACGTCTGGAGTGGGTAAAAGGATAATATCCGCCATAACTGAGTAGGACAAAATCCTATGTATTAGTTTTTGGTTTGTTCAACGTTGAAGAATACAGGGGCATATTACCAACAACTAGCGATAATTATCGCTATGTTGGTTTAGCGGCGATATTTTTATCGCCGAGCTGCGGCGATGTTTATCGCTTAGGAACCTTGCTAATATCAAGGTTTATCTCCTAAGCGATAAAAATCGGCCGAAATGCATGAATATCGCTGAAAAGTCAGCAATATTCATGCATTACCGAGCTAATGCTCTTACCCATGTTATCCACCTACCATTGGATAACATGGCTAAGAACTGCTCAGGGGCAGGTGTTAGCTTTTGGAGATATTCGCGCTTAGCGGTAATATCCCCAAAAGTTGGTAATAGGAGATAGCGATGTTAGCAACTGTTTCCAGTCGCTAACATCTTGGCACGCCCACTATGCATGTCATTAGTGATAAATATCACTGACATGCAAAGCGGGCCCAAGATGGTCGCTATCTCCTACTAGCTGTCGCTAACTGGTGTTAGCGACAGCTAGGTAATAGGGAGATAATTTTGTCTCCGCTTTCTTGGCTTTTAAAGCCAAAAAAGCGAAGATAAACCCCCTTGATAATATGCCCCACAGTGTTCTAAAGTATTGTGCATATTATCTTTGTTTCCTTGAAACTTGCTTTGCAAACTTTCAGTCAACAAAATGGGCATCAAAGTACTTCCCGGGGCCAGTGGAGCTGCGGCTGATCCAGCCGATGCAGCTTTTAACATAACAGGTTTCCAAGAAACCGACAAATATGCTATAAGCATACCTCTAAATTTAAGGAAAGCCATCACTATAAAACATAAAAAATTGCCTAACACTGAGAGGTGGTAGGGTAGTTTTTGTGATAGAGGCACTTGATTATCACCAGACAGAGGTATTCTATTCATGGATAGTCTTCCCTGAAGCAAATCCGGTAACACATGTGTTTCACTTCTACAAAGAAGATGAACCACCAACGGAATATATTCCTTTCGAGGATATAGAAATTCCACTAACATACCAGGAGCATGCGCTCTGGTTTAAAGGCGCCCTAAAACATATAAATCACATTACCAGGCTTGGTCCACTAGGTAGACCAGGATCAACATGGACGGTTTTAGCTAGCTATACTCCACATCCTGAAATTAATGAAATGACAGATGTTGAACTACGAGCTAATCTCAAAGAGCTTATCAAAATCTATAGACAATTGGTTCAATATGTCATGCGGACTCTTACAGTCCAACCTGCAATAATGATTCCATAGCATTCCCCCCACCAGGGGAACACAAATAAAATTACACCACAAACTCTATATATGATCGTTGGTAAATTACCCGCAAAACGGGAACAAATTCCATTCTTGATAGCTAAAAAAAATTACTCAAATTGAGGCAGTATTTCCTAATACTACCCCCATGAGAAACACAGAATTTTAAAAATCTGTTTCCCAATGGGGATTGCACTACATCAGGAGGACTGCGACACTTGGGGTACAGTCTTTGCTGCTATTTACACTAAAACACATGGTGTTCCGTCTATGGCGGTAATACCAGATGTCTTGAACCAAATTCAAAATAAATACGGGGCAGAGCATGCTGTAAATCTAGGTATGAAATTACTGAAAGATTTCAAACAGGTCTCATTAACAATATTAGCTAATATTAAAGGTGAAGCAGCATCCGTGGAGATCTGCCAAAAGTTAAGGGAATTTGATGTACCTTAGCAACACAACAACTGACCAGAATAATTGAAAAATCCTATGAAGAATTAGGCAGAGACAGCTTGGGTGGGAAACCATTTAAACCCCAACTGTCAGAAAGTCCTGACAAGGTCTTTACTAAAAACACTCCTACTCCTATTAAAAAGAAGTGGGGAAATAGCAAACAAACGTCTAAAGAGAAGCATTCTCAATCCAGAGGTAGGTCGCCTCAAAAGGAGCCCTCTGAAAGGAGGTATAACCTCAGGAATGGGGATAATTTGAGAAAACATGATAGATATCAAGATACTGATACACGTTCCTCTCGTACCTTTCAGACTTTGTCACAGAAATCCAAAAGAAGAGAATGGTCAGAAAACAAGGAAGAACGCGTGAAGTCCAAAGACGATCAACACGTTCAGAAAAACAGGAAACCTCAATTCACCAAAAAGAAGAGTGCAGTCCTGAAAATCAGACATGCCAAGGATCTTGAGGACACAACTCAAGAACGGGAAATGGGCTCAGACAATGTTGGACAGTGCAGCAAAAGTCACTATAGCTCGCAAGAACTTGAAGGATCATCTGGAGACAGTGGACTTGAATGAATTCATTCAAGTTGAAACTGCAGATACCATGGTTAGTTGTCCACATAAGGTATATAAAATATCACTCCGGATGGAGGGGGACATACCAAGAAAAGTGAGAGCACTCTTTTGGGAGCGACTCTCTAAGGGTTATGACATTCTACTAGCTGAGCAAGACTTGCCACCACAATTTGTCAGGGAGTGCCCACATGGCGAAGACATCATTATGCCAGCCTTCTCCAACCACATTCCAATTCACATAAAATATACTTATGCCAGGAAATAGGCAGTGGCCCAAGCTCCTGCATTATATAAAAATCATGTAGGATGGGATGAAGATTCTCCTCACCATAAAATCCAGTTGAAAAATCAACCAACTGCACAACAGCAGTACCCAGTTAAGCAAGAAGCTAAACAAGAGGTCAGGGAAATATTAGATCAACTAGAATACCAGGGGGTGACTGAAACACGCACCTCATCAATGAACAATCCTTTGTTTTCTGTCTCCAAACCAGACAATACGTACCGTCTAGTATTGGATTACAGACATCTAAAATCTTGTTGCAAAACTTTTGAAGTACAATATGCACACAGTGCAGCATTAATGAATAACATTGTGCGTAAAAAATATAAAACCACATTAGATATTTATAACGGTTTCTTCTGTCAAAACATTTCACCAGAAAGTAGGTATTTGACCGCTTTCTCAATTATGGGGACACAGCGTCACTTCTGTCGTCTCCCACAGGGATTCAAGAATAGTCCTGGGTTATTCTCAGCAAGGGTAACAGAGTTACTACATATGATGATAAAGCATTATCATATGTGGATGACATCTATCTAACAGACGATGACTTGGAAAGGCACTTGAATAGGGTGAATACAATTATATTGGGATTCGCCTCTGAAGGGTACAAATTCAACTGTAAAAAATCTAGAATTGCTCATTTAAGCATCCTCTTTCTAGGATATGAACTTTCAAGTGAAGGCAAAAGCCTGGCAGCAAACTTTCTAGAGAAATGTACGCTGCTCCAACCTCCAAAAATTCTGAAAAACCTACAGTCAATTCTAGGATTCTTAAATTTCGGAAGTACATCAATTCTAAAGTATGCAGAAAGGGTTAAACCTCTCTACGAACTAATCAAACCTGATTTCAAAACAGTTAATTGGATACAAAAACACACAGAAATTTTGCATTCATTACAAACAGATATGTTAGCAACTAAACATTTGCAAACACGCATAAACGTATGCAACTTAGTGATCCAAATCATTCCAGGACAATGCGGATTCACGTACTTAACTATTAACGAAGGTGAAAAAGTAGCTATAGCATACAAATCACATTTGTACACACAAGCAGAAATTACATTTACTTCAACAGAAAAAATGCTGACAGCGGTTCAATCTGCAGTAGCAAAAGAGAGAGCCCTTGCACAGGATAAACACATTATGGTTGTTACACCTGTACCTGCCTTAGAGGCAGTGACAAAAGCAAGCATTCCAAATGCTAAAGCTTTACATCCAAGATGGATACAATGGGGTAATTCTCTTGCTGCAACAGATGTTGAATACGTTTTTGACCCTTATTTGAAAACACAAGCATTTCTACAGTACGAACAAGAATGTCCTCTGCCTACTGAAATTGTGCCTCTAGAGCAGTATGAATGCATAATTTATATTGACGGATCAGCTCAACCCGCTACAGGGGTAAACAAGCCTATAGTGCGGCGTGCACGATCATTAAAGGTCATCGGCGCGATGGCAAATGGTCACTAAAACACAATCTCTAGGAGATTGTACAGCTCAGCGAGCTGAACTACGAACTACAAGCATTCAAGCGCTTGAGAATACAGACCGCTAATTCCCCACACTCATAGTGTGTGATTCGTATTATTGTGTTCAATCTTATATTGAAGACTTGCAAAACTGGATTCAAAACGGTTACAAAGATGCAAAAGGTGGCACAATCAAGCATAAAATGCTTTGGGAACAAATAGTTCAGTTACGACAAGGACTACAAAACACTCACATGATACATATGCTGAGTCATCAACGTGATGGTGTTCACGTTGAAGGGAATTCATTGGCTGATGAAGCCGCAAAGGTAGCTGTGCAAATGACTTCTCTAGCTGTCAATGCTACAAGCAAAGGCAGCAGTGCAGGGTTTCCTAATACGTTTCCACTCAAATACTCATATATAATTGATGCAAACTCCGTTCCTTTTGCTCGAATCCCTGGAGTGGGGGACAGGGTAATTCCAAACAGGACACGTAGAGTAGCTTTGATATACAAAGCACATTTGGGAGAGGGTCTGATATATCAGGGGATCTCTAAGACTATACTAGAATTAAAAGAGATGTACTGTTGGCCAGGAATGAATACACACATTCACACATTTGTAATTAACTGCAATGACTGCAATAGAGATCGCAGCACAGAACGCCACCAGATTCCTGACTATAGCATAGCCAGCCCAGTACTGATACCATTGTTAGACAGCATTAGACTTTCTACACACAGACGTCCCTGTGGACAAATGTGGTCCCACAAATATTAAGACAAGGTTCATTTGGATGTGACCTCAGTGCTCGGCTGATGCTCGAACTGGTATAAAAGTTTTGCAAGTCTTTATCAGCACATACGCAGTCGGCACGCTACATTCTGACCAGGGTAATGCATTTAGCTTTCGAGCTTACAAGGAGGCCATGGCCAAATTGGGCATAGCATTACGCTACTCTAGTCTGTTCCATCCTGAGGGAAATTCGGTAGTGGTCAGAAAAAAACGGGACATAAAGCAATCTATAACAGCTAGGGTATTAGGCTCTGGTGACGGGTGGGTCAAACATCTAACAAGTGTCCAACGTAGCCAAGAAGTTCTCTAGGGGGAATTCCTCCATATGAAGTCCTTTTTGGAACCAGAATGTTAGTATTGGACCTTGATTGTTAGACTTCAGTGGTAGACCAAAAACCCTTTGATATCGAAGAACTTTTGGCTGTTTTACAGGACTTAAATGAAATAAGAACAAAACAAAGTAATGTGTTCCTGAAGCCAACCACCAATGAAGAGAAACCGACTGTCCCAGCAAGGCCTCTCTGGATTCCTAAGCTTGGGGATCTAGTCAGATAGAAGATCCCGGACAAGAAGGAATTTGGGCCTTCTTACAGACAACCAGTACCTGTCCTAGCAATCCCCGGCTCAAGAACAGTATTACTGCCTCCCCTTGCTGGAAAAAAGGAGAACAGGTTTGTGTCCTTCGACCTGGTCAAACCACATTATGTGGCCGATCATAAGCAGTAGGCCAAGTGGGCTCCGCCAATGTAGCAGGCAACCTAATCTGGCTACTATCCAAGAGGTTGAAACTGAAAGACTCATTACTTTTGAAGAATCTGCAGTGCGAAATTAAGGTCTATGCAACAAAGCTATGGAACTTTTACCTCTTGAGACCCAAATAACAGTTTGTCAAGAAACATCTGTTTACAACGAAGTAGCATCCGACTACACAAATGTATCAAGTGATCAAGTGATTACAGTGATTTCAACGAATCCTGATGCAATCCCAACAATTGACAGAACTGCCTCTGGCTGTTTCATTAACTTTTATACATTTTCCAAGGATCGCAGCGAACCTGAAACGATGCCAGCTAAAAGAACTTTCAGAGAACAAGCAACAGACCTTTTTCATCACCTGGAAAAGACTTATCTGGTTTCCCCATGGATTGAATTTTGGATTGTGTTGGGTGTGCTTTTTCTTCTACTTTGGTTGACTCTGGTAATAACTTTGGGAATGCTGATAAACTGAAGATATGTTAAAAAGGACATAGCAAGTAAGAACATCAATTTACTCCTCAAGCCAGACAAATCATCTCATCGTGAACAAAGAGACTTGCCATCAGTGAACATCACAGCCGTTCCTAAATCTTGGGGTATAGCTTGGGAAAGAACTGGCTATGACATTTTTGGCCCTGCAGAGCTGTTGAATATTCCACACCAGTTGAAGATTTCCTTGAATTACTTTGTTTCATCTAGTACCTTTTCTAATGATTGGGACTTTGAGACTGTTAATAATATGATGTCAGACTTAGAAATGTCTGCTGTATTTACAAATCATGAATACTTAGAAGGTTCATCAGATTCTGAACAAATGTATTGTTATAATCATTATGGTCATCATTTCCTGCACAAAACTGCGAACCTCTAGAAATGTATTGATGTTTAACCAATAGGAACAATGTCTTATGCCACCAAACGGTAGCTCAAAAACATTTTTGGGACATATCCATACTTTTCAGGTTTTAATATTTCCAATCCATAATAATTTTTTGTTTTAAATGTTAATAAGACAGGAATTAAAAGTATGTTGACAAATACCAAGCAAATTTATTCTGCAGCCTTTTATGCTCAGCTATCTTCACTAGGTTTCGACTTTTGGAAAGACAACATTGAGACAAAACTGTCTGGGGCACAAAAGGTTGGCAAGTGAAGCTTTATTGAGAACCTGCATCATCCAAGAGCAAATTATGTTTTTGAATGACACTGTCCAACAGACATCTTGTCTTGGGTTAGCCAAGATAAAAGACCTAAACAATCCGTCCATACCTAAACCTACACCTGTTAGTGATAACACTTCAGAGGAGGAGGTCGACGTACATACTATTTTGCATCACAACAGAACAGATCCAGATTGGAAAAAATTGTTAATCTGGCCCACAGACACCAACAACTGTCAAAATAGATTCCTGAACAAAAAACAAGGTTTCACATTCACTAGGCCAGATCCAACATATGTTCAGAGAAAGCATCCAGGAATAGTAACAACATACAGTATAGGGAAACTGTGCCTTGATTGGCTACATAGATCTATACTAAAGGATGTAAAACAACACTTATCTTTATTTAAAGATGGCGCTGGTCTTAGGGAATTCTTGCTAGGACCAAGAACACCACGTCATCAATGTTTTATATATGCCGGTATTAATGCTGCTTATAATGAAGCATGAAAGTTTACCCAAGCAGAGACTGCATAAAGAATATGAGAAATTGATCGTATTAAGCTCTCTCTGTAGTTGACAATGGGTTAACCACTCCGTCATCCAGGATATATTCTTTGGACAGCATAGTATCCTCTGCCATAGACATCATGGAACAGGACATGGTCATGTTGCAACATGGTCAGTTGCTATTAGGCTGGACGTTTATAAACCTACGTTCAGGCTATGTGCCTTGGTGTTTAATGAATACTATGGGGGTCATTACATTATCGGGCGGATTGCCTCACCCAGGCTTGCGGTGGCTACCGCATACCTCGCGGAAGCAATCTGCCCGATTTCGTCTTTCCATTTTCTCCCCCGCCATATTAGTATGGCTTAGGGGACCGGAGCGGTCGAAACACCGCCCGCTACTTTTCCACTCCGGCCGCCTTGCGGCTGGGGCGGAAAAGGAATAACATGGTGGCGGTGTCTATCAGTCACCGCCAGCCATATTATGATGGGTTTTCGGCAAGCCTTTCCGTGGCGGCAATGCCACCATGGAAAGGCAGGCGGTCTTCACTCTGGGGGGCCCCTGTGGGCCCCCAGAGTGATGGTGTGTGGGGGTACACACAGGGGGTACCTGTGGTAACCCCCTGCATTTGCATAATGAAAGTGACAGGCACCGCGTGGTGCCTGCCGCTTTCATTATGCAAATGCGTGCATTTACTTTTGACATTGTGTCGGGCGGTGCAGTGAGAACCACCCGCCACAATGTTAAATGGAGGAATGCGCCCGCCACTGTGGCGGGCGCATCCTAATCTCACCCCCGGGACCCCCGCCCTAATGGCGGCCGGCCCCGATTCACGATGGGATGACGGGCGGGCAAAGTCCGCCCGTCATCCTAATGAAGACCTCGGTCTCTGTTTTCAGAATTCAATCTTACTGATAAACAGATCAAACTGGCACAGAGGGGAGCAGACTATGCAGCGCTGAGCATTGAAAAACTGGAAAGATTGCCATTTACTGTTGGTGAAAAGCAGGCACTTATGAAAGGTTGGGCAAAGAATACATCAAGACATCCTGGGAATTATGGCACACACACAGATGTTGGAGTGGTTGTAAGAGAAGTGTTTCTTAGTGGTAAAAATTGTGAAAACGCACTAAGCAGTTCGCTCCTTTGTAAGGGTATTAATTTACACGGGCCTGCGATGGTTCCTCTAACAACTTATCCTGCCACCTGCAAGGTTCTCCGGCTGAGGTGATTGATCCACTTTTTGGACAACTTTCAAATGAAAGTTACATTATGTTGAACGATCACAGCTGCTGTGGCATGTTGCCAGGTTTACCCTATCTAGTGACTGTGTCAGCCATGGTCACTTACTGTATGCAAGCATTGTTTCCAAAAACCAAGACTGACCGGGAGCCGCCGTTATAGCCTTCACTGAACATCTCTTCTATACGAATCATTACTTTAAGCAGAATGAAATTCATTCTTTTACCGAAAAATGTGCCACTGACCTCGGCCAAAGAAACCTATGATCCTCAAGTCGCAAGGACTTCTGCAGAGATACATGTCCTCTTAAGTACAAATTGCCCTATACATTTCTCAGAAATGTTAAGCCGTATCTTAAACATGTCTGATACGAGTGGTATTGTTCATGTATTTAAAACAGTATTTTCTGGACTGTTAGCACTTTTTGAACCAGTCCTAGGAATATTTCCAAACTTCGTGCACTCTGTGTTTGGCGGATTGCCTCTCATTTTGGGACTCGCTGCAGCTATACTATTTTTGCTCCCACTGCTGCGATATGGTAAATCCACAAGCGACAACCAGTTCACCATGGAGACAACTCTACTGGCGATGAAGTGTCGTGAGCGCATTGTCTAAATTTTTGGGACTACTTTGTCTAAGAGAATTAAATACCACATGGTTTCTATCATTCAGACCAATCTGTCAAGATTGCATCTTACTGTTCTGCATTGTCTGCTATGCGAAGAAGAATGGGTGCTAGACACATGTCTGACACTCCCATCAGTCATGCCAATGGATGTTGATACTTTGCTTGAACCAGTAACTGCCCATGCACTGTGTTGTCCACCCCGGCTACCAATTCTGATGACGGCATTCATTGAGATCTCACAGACGCTAATTACTGACGGTGATGTACGAGAGGAAACAGGCACACAGGTACCAACCACTACGAACATTGCTAATGCGACCAATGCTGACGGCGATGCTTCACATCTATGTGTGGTTTATCTTCTTAACGAGGTAATCCAACTTTCACCTACAATGGTAGACACATTCTTTACAGACTTGGAAGATTTGATGTTTTCCCAAAACAATAAGACTAACTTTTGATTTGGCACACAGTGTTCTGAGAGACTCATCATTTTTTTAAAACAATGTGCTAACTTTGGAACTCTTTTTTATATGATTGTTAATTTTTCCAAAATTGTATTTTTCATTTTTTGGCACAAAGTAATCTGCTTAAAGTAGAACTATTCATAGAGAATAAAAAATCTTTGAAAAACTTCCAGAGACAATATTTGACCTTGTCCTCATACCAACAGTTATATGTAATATGACATGAAATGGTTTAGGCGCCTTTTTATTCTGCATTAACGAGCCATTTCATAAATGTATTTTCATGAATCATTCAGACAGTATTTTCGAATGTCGGCTATTTGCTTTGAATGGAACATTGCTTTGAATGCGTAGAGCACCAATGAGCTTTGGTGTACAACCAGTACCAATGCATTTTTATGTGCTTTTTGTGGTTTTAAACACTTGTAGTATAGATAGCTTTTTAGATACGTTTATACATGTTTAGAACTTAGTATTTAGTAGAAGTTATACATAAGAAAATGGAGTGGGTGTTGTATGGAGTTTTAGATTCCGAATGGATTTTCCTGATTCATGCCCTTATATATAGGTATAATTCACGTTGCCCTTATATAGGCATAGAAATCAAGCCCGTATTTAGGCATAGCCCATGCAACCCAAATGCAGGCTGGGCTACCTCCATCAATCAATCAATCAATCAATCAATCAATCAATCAATCAATCAGGGAATTTGTAAAGCACACTGCTTACCCGCTAGGGTCTCAAGGCGCTGGGGGGGAGCTGCAGATAGTGGACGAAGAGCCAGGTCTTGAGCAGTCTTCTGAATGCCGGGAGGTCTGCGGTCTGTCGTAGGGGGAGGGCGTTCCAGGACTTGGCGGCGCGGTGGGAGAAGGATCTGCCCCCGGCGGTGGTTTTGTGGATGCGAGGGATGGCGGCCAGGGACAGGTTGGCAGAACGGAGTTTCCTGTTGGGTACGTAGAAGGAGAGTCTGTCATTGAGGTAGGCTAGGCCAGTGTTGTGTAGTGCCTTGTGTGCGAGGATGTGAGTTTGAATGTGATTCTTTTGTCGACGGGGAGCCAGTGCAGTTCTCTCAGGTGCGGGGTGATGTGGTCCCGGCGTGGGACATTGAGGATCAGGCGTGCGGAGGCGTTCTGGATTCTTTGGAGTCTGTTAATGAGTTTGGACGGGGCTCCGGTGTAGAGGGCGTTTCCGTAGTCGAGTCGGCTGCTGACGAGGACGTGGTGACGGTTTTCCGAGTGTCCATCAGGATCCATCTGTAGATCTTGCGGAGCATGCGGAGGGTGTGGAAGCAGGAGGAGGAGACTGCGTTGACTTGGTTGGTCATGCTGAGCTTGGAGTTGAGGATGACCCCTAGGTTGCGTGCCTGTTTGGTTGTGCTGGGGGGGTCCCAGTGATGCTGGCCACCAGGAGTCGTCCCACGCTGAGGGATTGGGCGCAAGGATGAGGACCTCTGTCTTGTCCGTGTTCAGTTTGAGTCAGCTTGCCTCCATCCACTCGGCGACGGCCTTCATGCCCAGGTGTAGGTTGGATTTGACGGTGAGGGGATCTTTGGTGAGGGAAAGGATCAGTTGGGTGTCGTCGGCGTAGGCGATTATGTTGAGGTCGTGTAGTCTGGCGATGCGAGCGAGGGGGGCCATGTAGAGGTTGAACAGAGTCGGGCTGAGTGAGGATCCCTGGGGGACGCTGCAGATGGTAGAGGTGGTTCCAGAGTGGAACGGGGGGATTCTGGATTCTGTCGGTGAGGAAGGAGGTGGTCCAGTCCAGGGCCTTGTCTCTGATCCCTGCATCGTAGAGGCTTGTGCGCAGTGTGTGGTGGCAGACGGTGTTGAAGGCGGCAGAGAGCTCCAGGAGGATGAGGGCCGCTGTCTCGCCATTGTCGAGTATGTTATGTTATGTTAGCAGTTTTGTAAAGCGCAAACAGCTGCCCCCGCAACGGGGCGTCCCGGCGCTGGAACCATAACACAACCAACTGAAACAGGGGGAAGGGAGGGACCTAACAGGGGGGGAAGAGATAGGTTTTAATAGCTCTGCGGAAAGCTAGGATGTTGTCCATGCATCGAATATTGAGGGGAAGGGAGTTCCATAATTTGGCCCCCAGTAGTTTGAAGGAGCGCCCTCCAATGCGGCAAAACTTAGTGTGGGGTACCATTGCTAGGTGTTGCCCCATGGACCTGAGGTTCCGTTTGGGAGTGTAGGGGGTCAACAGCGAGCGGAGTAGCTCCGGGCCTTCGTTCTTCATGATTTTAAAGGCGAATATGAGGGCTTTGAACTGGATGCGGGCTTCCATGGGTAACCAATGTAATCTGCGAATGGTCGCTCTCGCCGAGCATCTTCTTGGGAGACCCACTATAGCCCTTGCCGCCGAATTTTGTATCCGTTGGAGTCTCTTAACTTCAGTTTTATTAGCTCCTAACAACAAGACACTCGCGTAGTCCAGTCTGGACAGAATGGTAGATTGTACGATGAGCTGTCGAGTTTTGGAGTCAAAATAGCCCAAGATGGGGGTGAGGCTTCTCAGTAAGCCAATGCAGGTTGCGGCAACTTTTTTTGTGTGTGACTGGAAGCTAAGAGCAGAGTCCAGCCACACTCCCAAGTTTTTAGCTAGAGTCTTTGGGGGGGGTGCTGGGCCCAGTGATTGGGGCCACCAGAGGTCATTCCAGTTGTTACTATTTTTCCCCATTATCAGCACCTCTGTTTTGCCGCCGTTGAGTTGAAGGCAGTTAGCCGTCATCCATTTAGCAACGGCGCTCAGACCATCCCTGAATCTAGTGGCATCGGGAGAGGGGGCCTAGTTGAGGCTGATGACCAACTGGGTGTCGTCGGCGTACGACACCATTGTGAGGCCCCATTTCTTGGCAACCTCCGCCAGGGGTTGCATGTATAGGTTAAACAAGGAGGGACTGAGGGCAGAGCCCTGTGGAACTCCTTGTCCTATGTTTTGAGGTTGGGAGATAAACGGGGGGGCAGATACCCTAAACGATCTGATGGTTAGGAATGATCTAAACCATTGGAGTGCCGCGTCTACGATACCTATATTTTCAAGGCGTTTCAATAGGATGGCATGGGAGACCGTGTCAAAGGCCGCGCTGAGATCAAGTAATATCAGCGCGGCACTTTCGCCGGAGTCCATAATTTCCCGTAAGCTTTCTGTGGAAGTTAGGAGCGCGGATTCCGTGCTATGGCCCGGCCTGAACCCGTGCTGGGAGGGGTCCAGGATGTTGTTTTTCGCCATGTGCTCACTTAGAATTTTGTTAGCATGGGCTTCCGCCAGTTTCGCGACCCATGGGAGCAGAGAAACGGGCCGGTAGTTCTCAGGTTTAGCGGGGTCTAGGGAGGGTTTTTTTATGATCGGTGTTACCCAGGCCTGTTTCCAGCAGGTGGGGACCGTAGCTGTGGCAAATGAAAGATTAAGGAGTGAGGTCAGGGGTGGGAGGAAGAATTCCAAGGCTTCCAGAAAATGAATAGGCCTCATCGGATCTGTGGGTGCACCCGATTTCACCTTCCTACAAAGTTTAGAGAGTTCTTCACCTGAGATGGCGGGTATGCGTGTGAGACTAGAGTCTCCGAGGATGGTAATGGGAGGGTTGATGTCCTCTGGACTGTCCTGGGTGAAGGCGTTGTAAATTTTTTTCACTTTATCCGTGAAGAAGGTAGCTAGGTCTTCACATTGTTGCGTGGAGGTAATGTGAGAAGCCGGCTTATTTCCGTTTTGAAGTTTTTGCACGATTTGGAAGATCGTTTTCGTGGGGTTAGGGCTAGCATTTATCTCAGTAGGATTCTGATGTCATCTGATGTCATCTGTGGCGGCGATGAGGGCGGACTCAGTGCTGTAGTTGCTGCGGAAGCCTGACTGGGCGGGGTCCAGGATGCTGTTGTCTTCTAGGTAGTGGGTGAGCTGGGTGTTGATGATCTTTTCCATGACCTTCGCAGGGAGCGGAGGCAGGGAGATGGGCCGGAAGTTCTTGACGTCGCTTGGGTCAGCCTTGGGTTTCTTCAGGAGGGCGTTGATCTCGGCGTGTTTCCAGCTCTTCGGGAAGGTAGCGGTCTCGAAGGAGAGGATTGGGTGCGATGATGCTGACGGCTTTGTTGGCGATGTGATGGGCGAGCGGGTCAGACGGGGAGCCTAAGCGGATGGTGCTCATGGTCCTAGTTATGTCTTCGGTGCTCACATTGGTCCAGGTGGTCAGGGGGTCGTGGTCGGTGGGGCTCGGGGTGTTCATCGTGGCGGGGTCCGTGGGGTGCGTCCGGGGGGTGAAGCTGTTGTGGATGTCGGTGATCTTGCGGTGGAAGAAGGCAGCGAGGGTGTCGCACAGGGCTTGTGATGGCGGAATGTCGTTAGTGCAGGAGCTGGGAGTGGAGAGCTATTTCGTTCACCAAACGTCACAATGATTTCTTGGAAAACAAGCTTAAAACATTAGGGACTTCCTCTTGCTTGAATATTGATTTCCCCAAGAATTCAGTTAGTTTTACATTGAACATCTATTCCTTAGGGGTTAATTCATGACGTTCAATTGCCTGACTTTACGTTAAACAAGGCAATCCTAAACACTTTCAAGGTATAAATATACCTTCACTGCTATGGCAAAGCACGGTGGTTCGGAGCAGTTCGACAACCTACTTGCCAGATGCAGCTCGCTACAGCAAATGCTGAGGGAAGCCGACTCTCCAGCTGACTCACTGATCAAGAAGCTGCCCTCCTCTGCTGAGAAATCCAGCACCAGTGTTTCTGACTCCCCTTGTGGGGTGTTGGGAAATCAAGTCCCGAGACAGAGATACCAGACCTCCTTCATTCTAAGGTATGGAGCTGATTAGAACCTAGAGAAACCTTTGGTAGATTCTTGGCAAAAACTAACCCTATGCTAAAGACCATACTTACTTCATCCCTCGTACTAGACCTAGGTTAGGTACATTGGGGTAGGTGTGTTATAGAAACACCAGTTGAGTATTTTAGCATATTTACTTATGTATGTATTTTTATATGGCTTAGAAACCATACAATGATAGTTCAGTATTATTTTATAATACTATTCTCGCTGGAAGCATTATACTTTGCATTCTGTCTAACGATTGTAGGAGTTCACCTCTCTTGCATAAGAAAGAAGACTGTTCAATAAACCTTTTATTGAAAACGCCCGTCTCACTATTTCTCTGCAAACTCTGTAGAAACGAAGCATGCACGATTGACAGAGTGAAATACTTATCTATTGTTTCTCCGACTCTGAAGATAGTTAATCCAGTCCTAGGGAAACAAAGTTGTCATGTTTATGCGGTTGTCAGAAACGAATCCCTTCTTGTGAATTCAAGAACATTTCTAGTGACCTCTGAGCTAGCTGGCACTTACAATTAAGTTTCGTATATTTGATAGAAACTTACTGACCTAAGTCCTACGTCATATATATAGGATATATTATTCCAATGCGCAGAGCATATTGGGAATATAGGAACTATACTACAAGGATGCTTGTTTCCGGTCCAGAGAAGACATGGCTTGGCAGTTCGGCCTGGAATGTTCCCATGAGGCACAGGGTTAGACTGATTTGCATATGGCCATGTCTGAACTGGGGTGGTGGAGTCAGCTAAAGCATGACGATGGATTAAACCCAGATCAGTTGACTGGGGGTGAGCGCTTGCAATGTTCAGCACTCCGTTCATCATCCCCTTTGGTTTTGCTTTGTTTACCCTAAGTAGGCAGGGTATGCCCAGATGTGGGTCCCTTGCTTACTTTGCCACTGGATTCGAGCTAGCCTGGCTGATGACAGCTGATTAGCCAGAAACCAGTCCCAGGATGCTTGTTTCTGGTCCAGAGAAGACATGGCTTGGCACTTCGGGCTGGACTGTTCCCATCAGGCACAGGGTTAGATTGATTTGCATATGGTCATGTCTGAACTAGGGTGGCAGAGTGAGCTAAAGAATGATGATGAATTAAACCCAGATCAGTTGACTGGGGTTGAGCGCTTGGAAGGTTCAACACTCCATCCATCATCCCATTTGGTTTTGCTGTGTTAGCCCTAAGTTGGCAGGGTATGCCCAGACATTGGGTCCCTTGCACACTTTGCCACTGGAGTCAAGCTAGCCTGGCTGATGACAGCTGATTAGACAGAAAACGGTCCCAGGATGCTTGTTTCCGGTCCGGAGAAGACATGGCTTAGCAGTTTAGCTGAACTATTCCCATGAGGCACAGGGTTAGACTGATTTGCATATGGCCATGTCTGAACTGGGGTGGCGGAGTGAGCTAAAGAATGATGATGGATTAAAGCCAGATCAGTTGACTAAGTGAATGCTTGCAATGTTCAACACTCCATGCATCATCCCCTTTGGTTTTGCTTTGTTCTCCCTAAGTTGGCAGGGTATGCCCAGACGTAGGTCCCTTGCTCACTTTGCCACTGGATTCAAGCTAGCCTAACTGATGGCAGCTGATTAGCCAGAAACCGGTCTCAGGATGCTTGTTATTGGTCCAGTGAAGACATGGCTTGGCAGTTCGGGCTGGACAGTTCCCATGAGGCACAGGGTTAGACTGATTTGCATATGGCCATGTCTGAACTGGGGTGGCGGAGTGAGCTAAAGAATGATGATGGATTAAACCCAGATCAATTTACTGGGTGTGAGTGCTTACAATGTTCATCACTTCGTCCATCATCCCCTTTGGTTTTGCTTTGTTCCTCCTAAGTTGGCAGGGTATGCCCAGACGAGGGTCCCTTGCTCACTTTGCCACTGGATTCAAGCTAGCCCGACTGATGAAGGCTGATTAGCCAGAAACCGGTCCCAGGATGCTTGTTTCTGGTCCAGTGAAGACATGGCTGGCAGTTCGGGCTTGACTGTTCCCATGAGGCACAGGGTTAGACTGATTTGCATATGGCCATGTCTGAGCTGAGGTGGCGGAGTGAGCAAAAGAATGATGATGGATTAAACCCAGATCAGTTGTCTGGGGGATGAGTGCATGCAAGGTTCAACACTCCGTCCATCATGCCCTTTGGTTTTGCTTTGTTCGCCCTTAGTTGGCAGGGTATGCTCAGACGTGGGTCCCTTGCTCACTTTTGGATTCAAGCTAGCCTGGCTGATGACAGCTGATTAGCCAGAAAACGGTCCCTGGATGCTTGTTTCCGGTCCAGAGAAGACATGGCTTGGCAGTTCGGGCTGGACTGTTCCCATGATGCACAGGGTTAGACTGATTTGCATATGGCCATGTCTGAACTGGGGTGGCGGAGTGAGCTAAAGAATAATGATGGATTAAACCAAGATCAATTGACTGGGGATGAGTGCTTGCAATTTTCAACACTCCGCCCATCATCCCCTTTGGTTTTTCCACTGAATATAATCCCAACTGTTTACAGACCATTAGCGGTGAGTCAAGTTGCACTTTACTGCAGCAGCTGCTAAAATTAATTAACTTTATAACGGAAGGTCTCTGCACACAACAGCAGGCACACAGTGCAGAGCACAGTCGAGCAGCATGGAGCCACAGGGCCGGATTTAGATCTTGGAGGATGGGTTACTTAGTCACAATGTGGATGCATATCGCGAAAACCGAAATGTAAATTCCTTTGGATATAAAGGGATTTATATTTTGGCGGGCAGGATATCCAAGATTTAAATCAGGTCCGCTGTCTGTGACAGTACTGTACACAATAATGGTGGCTGTACAGTCAAGTATGTAATTGTGGGGGCATTGGTCGGTATGGTGGATGGAGCAGTGGTGCCAGGGGAACGACTAAGTCTTTAAACGCTCTCCTGTGCAGAAAGATGATCATGACCGCACTGCACGTGAGAGACTGAGGCAGCAATACATTTAAAGGCTGCGGCTCCCAGGCTGACTCTCGGGGCTCTGCTCAAGTCACTGCAGTGTGCAGACAGACACACTTCCATGGAATGCTCCTCAGTCCAGTCATAGCCACCCTGCTGCGGCACACGTCCGCGCAGGACTCAGAGCCGGCTGCCTTTGTAGCCTGCCACGGCTATGTCACAGCCCTGCCTGACCCGTCATTGGCTCTCACAGTGAGAATCTTGGACATTGCACTGCTGCAGTGTGACCACGGTTCTGCTGTCACTACATGCTTTACTGCACCCAGGCTAGGCGCCTGCAGTTGGTCAAGGTGCTAAAAATGTGCGATAATGCATTTTAATGCAGTGATGTGCTCCACCACATTAAAAAGCATTAGTCTAATGCCTGATGCATGGTACTTAGCAGGGCTGTTTCTCACGAGCAAAACCAAGCAGTGAAGTCTACTGAAAAACATATTATCGGAAATTACCCACTTTTTGAACAACCAAAAACTGTAAAAGGCATAGAACCTGCTGCAATCCCCGTTAAAGTAAAAGTCAGCCCATTATAGAATGTTACATCAAACACACGCATCCTGAACTCGTCACATATTTGAAGTGTTTTCATATAGGACAATGAAAAAAAGGATAAATCATAAATCAAGTTAAATAATTTGCCAGGGATTTCACAATTTGGTCAAGTAGGAATGGTAGTAATGATACAGTTTTTCTAGTTTCGCACTGTGAAAATCAACCACTAGATGTGTGTCACTTTCTCACATCACAATTTAATAAGCGGTCTGTCATTTTATTGGTGCTTCAAATCAGCGCATGGGTGACAGGCAGAATCCACATTTCTTGGGCAGTTTAAACAGGGAAAAGAAACATTACACATTGAGGGCAGATTTACAAGCCCCGCACTCCATTTTTGTGCCGCCGTTGCGTCACTTTTGTAACGCAGCGGCAGCGCAAAGCCAGTGCCATGCTGCGGGATATCTACAACATGATACATCTAGTGAGATGCGTCACATTGTAAAGCCGTGTGCCACATGAAACCTGTGTCAGGTTTCATGTGGCCGTTTAGACGCGGGGGGGCGTTCCGGCGCAGGAACGCCTCGGAAAAGTGGCTGAGTGAAATCTACAAGATTTCACTCAGTCACTTTTCCAACCCAGCTGCGTCAAATCCTTATGCCTGCTTATAGCAGGCCTAGAAAGTGACGCAGCACAGCTAGTATAGGGCGCCACTGAGCAGTGCTGGAGTTACTTCGCGCTTGTGAGACGACTCCAGCACTGCTTCACCTTTACGGAATCAGATGCATTACGCATCTGTCTATTCTGGCACCATGTTGCGGCGCATTGTACGCATTGTAAATGCGCCGTATCCATGGTGGCACAAGAGGTGTCTGCCATGATGCAAAATAACTGGTGCACCCCTGCTGATATGCAGGGATGCGCCAGTTATTGTAAATCTGCCCCTTAATTTTCAGCAGCTTTAATAGAGCAAACTTTCCAACGTGCTGTAGTTGTTGTGGGAATTTGCTTTCGTGAGAATTGTATTATAATGTTGTTAGCATTTGTTTTTCATTCATTTGTGTTGTATTGCGGAGTTTGGGATTGGCTGAATTACTTATTCAAATTGCTTTTCGATGGTTGATTGGGTGATTTTCTGAAAAGTGGGTTGTGCTATTGTCGCAAGAGCCTTTTGCCACCCTAATGTTTTGAATGCTATATAGTACATATGAAGTTAGTGGTAGGCTGCCTAGTAAATTCTATTGTTGGTGTAGATATTGACATATGCGAAATGTATTGTATTATAGAGGAGCATCAATTTGTCAATAATATGTCTTGTGATGTTCCGGGCATTTGATGGTGTAGAATTTTACTAATCTGTTTTGATGTCCTGGATACCTTTGTGCCAAGTTGTCCAGAGTAAGTTAGTTTTTTTCAGTTTTTTGTTTTGGCTTTTAGAGGATATAGTGAGTCGTTATTGGGTAGAAACAATTACTTGGAAGATTTGAGAGATTCGAGGGGCATATTCACAACAGAATGGAAAAGCGTGGCTTTAAGCAAACATTGTTAACGCCACGCTTCTCCATTCTGAAAATGCAGGGATGTGCAGTATTCACAAGAATGCAGCGCACACTTGCTTTTCCCCTAGTGCTGGCACTGAGTTCAGCTGCCTAGCACTAATACAGGCCCCCTTTATACCATAGTGCAAGGGTGTCTGCATTGGGGGAAATGATTGTTTATCTCCAAATCACCCCGGCTCAAACACAGAAAACCAGGACACTCGGGAGACGGTGGCACAAGCTGGTACCAGAGGAATGGGAAGCTAAGTTAGGAGAATCCATCACGCCTCTCTCCTCGGATCCCAAAACGGCGGATAGAGAATTTAATGGTTGGCTCACCCACTCCCTAGACTGTCTTATCCCACTAACCAGCACTCTTAAACACACCAAAAGGATCAATCCAGCTCCATGGGACACCCCCTCACTGAACGCATTAAGGAAGGAGTGCAAAAGGTCAGAACGCATTTGGAGGAAAGATAAGTCTGTGAAGGAAAAAGACGTTTTTCAGTCATCCATGAAAGCATACAAACTAGCACTTCGTAGTGCCAAAAGTGCCTTCTATGAGGAAAAAATAAAGAATTCCTCCTGCTCAGCCAAGGAGACCTTCCTTATCCTTAAAGAGCTCCTCCATATTCCCGACCCCCCACAAAAACCTATGGACCCCAAAGCAGCGGAAGAAAAATGTATCAATCTAGCCACCTTTTTTGATGAAAAAATTAAAAAGATCCTTGCCTCCCTTCCCGCTGCTAAAACAGACACCACTGAAAGAGATAAGGACCTTCCTCCCTTACAGAGGAATTCCTCCGCGAAACCCGCTACACCTCACTTGGTTTCCTTAGGCCCAGTTACCATGGAGGAGGTTGCAGCAACATTTGCTTCAGTCAAGAGTGGCGCCCCCAGTGACCCAGTACCCATAAGATTCCTCAAAAATATCACCCACACCATAGTGCCCCCGCTGACCGCTCTGATCAACACCTCATTAGCCAAAGGTGAAGTCCCTCCTAGCTGGAAGGAGGCGGTCATTAAAGAACTTCTTAAGAAACCGTCACTAGACCCTGAGGATCTATCAAACTATAGACCGATCTCTCTCCTCCCTTGGATTGGTAAGGTCGCGGAGAAACTTGTAAATAAAAAACTGTCACAGTTCCTGGAAACCAACCATCTCCTTAAGAACTCCCAGACGGGCTTTCGACCAGGTCAGGGCACCGACACCGCTCTCCTTGCAGCAGTGGAGAAGGCCAGAGAAATTCTCGATACAGGAGGATCAGTGGCAGTGGTCCTCCTGGACTTGAGCGCGGCCTCCGACACTGTCAGCCACCAGGTCTTAACCCAACGCCTGGAAAACATCGGAGTGAAAGACAAGGCTCTGAAATGGCTTTCGTCCTTTCTCTGCCAACGCTCCTTCCAAGTCTGGGAATGTGATGGTCGCTCCCCCGCCATCCCCCTACGGTGTGGTGTGCCACAGGGCTCGTCACTAAGCCCCACGTTATTTAACGTGTACATGGCCCCACTGGAGGGGTTGGTCACCCCATTTGGAGTCACTATCGTCAGTTATGCTGACTATACACAGCTGGTGGTAACCCTATCTCACCCCAAGCAAGAGCCCTCCAACCTTCATGACTGCCTCTCCAATATACATCAATGGATGAACTACTCAGCCCTGAAATTAAATGGGTCAAAAACGGAGATTCTTCTCCTAGGTCAAAAAACACTGAATCTACCCCCAAACATCTGGCCCGCCTGTCTTGGTGAACCTCCTGCCCCCAAAACGGAGGTCAAGAGTTTGGGAGTATGGTTAGAGAAAAATCTCACCTTTAGAACGCAGGCAAGGAAAACGGCCGGCATTTGTTTCGGCCTACTAAGATCATGCAGGAAGGTGCTCCCTCTACTCCCTTTTAATTCCCGGTTACTGCTGATCCAAGGCCTAATTGTGTCCAGGTTGGACTACAGCAACGCCATTTACTTAGGAGCCCCGGAAACCACTCTTCAAATACTACAGAAAACCCAGAATGCCACTGCCCGGATGCTCACGAACACCCCAGCCAGAACATCGGCAAAACCTGCACTGAAAAAACTGCACTGGCTTCCGATCAGGGAAAGAGTGATATTCAAGGCCCTCTGCCTGGCTCACAAGGTACTCCACAACGAAGGCCCACCAATCCTCAATAACTGTATCACCCCCTACAGACCTACTAGAGCGCTCCGATCGGACCATGAAAACCTCATTGTGGTTCCCAGGGTGAAAAAGGCCCGCGCAGGAGGCCGCCGCTTCTCGGTTCACACAGCGAAGCAATGGAACGCGCTCCCCCTGAAACTAAGATCAGAACCAAACCTCCTGCGTTTCAGGAAATCGCTCAAAACCCTCCTCTTCCCTTAAATCACACTCACCTCCCGCACTTCATCCATCAGGACTACGAGGTTTAGCGCTGGGATACTCTTGGGTGACTACGCGCTCTATAAAAACCTTAAATAAAAAAATAAATAAATGTGCAGGAAGGTACCCATTCCTGCACATTAACGATCTTTAAATGCTGTTTTGTAACTTCTATGTGTGCTGCTTAATTAATGCAGCAGACATAGAAGTTGCAAAATTGCATTTTATTTTAATGATTTTTTTATGTGTGGGAAGGGGACCTTACTGCACATCAACAATCATAGGTAAATTTGCTGTTTCTATGTGGGCTGCAAAGATAATCACACATGGAAACAGCAAATATGAGGACAAATTAAGCATTTCTCCTCGTTTCACCTGTTTTATTTTGGCGCTGCCTCCTGTTTAAGCTGCCCTTGTAAATAGGAGGCAGTGCCAAAATCAATGGGTGTTGGGGTGGAACACCCACCGCAACACCCATTGCCCTCCCCTTTCACGCTAAATACAGCGTGAATGGTGCCTTATTTACAAGGCAGTATTAAGCCACGTTAAGTGGCTTGACGCTACCTTGTAAACAAGGCGAGGCCAAACGCTACCTTGTAAATAAGGCGAGGCAATGGTGATAGGTGGTTGTAAATGTGGCCCTCGCCTTTTTTTTAAGAAGTTGACTCATGCCTCTGTGAGTATTTGGAGTAGCAAGATTTCTCTGGCAAGTTTGGAAAATTAGGAACAATTATAGGCATCTGTTTAACTCACATATATAGATAGAAAAGTTGGTTAAGCAAACGTTAGTAAATTATGTTTTTTCTGCATGCTCACCCTCATCGTTTTTAATTGAGTTTTACGATTCTATTTTAAACTTGCACAATTCCGTAGTTATGTAATATATTATGTTTATATATTATTGTGTTGTAATAGACTGGGTGCAGAACAATAAACGTGTCGATGATGCTAATGAGATTTTGAATTAGATGTTGGATAGAAACTTGAAGTGAATTGCCTGGCCTCATTTACAAGCCTTCAATCCCTTTATTGAGAAATACTACAAACAAAGCAACTATATCAACGTCCAATCTTTATGAATGGCAATAAATAGCAAGTCTTTAATTAAGGAAGAGGGTCACAGTATCCGTTTAAAATGACACCAGCCATATTCTTACCGCAAAAGATGGGCCTCACTCAAAGGAAAAACAATCAGCTAATATGGGGGAGAATGATCATATTTTCCCGGGAGGTTCAGCAGTCTTAGCGGTGCTGATGAAAAGGCAGGTACTAATTTAAACAAAATAATTCCCCTAAAGCCAATAGGGGGTAGTACTACCCCTCTCATGTGGGTGGGATACAATTGGATCTAACCCTGGTAAAGACGAGCCTAAATAAATCTGCTAGGAAAAGTAGCAGAGAAACTAGTTTGACCACCTCCAGTGAGAGAAACATTGAAGCATCACAGAGTTGGTTAACACCAGCCCAATCAAAGCACAAAAATGAAAGAAGAGTTCATTATTCATCACACCATGATGGGCATTTGGTACAATACAATTGGATCTGGCCCTCTCATCTTTTGTGCCAAACTACCAGAGGGTTAAGCAGAGGTTAAATGTGTGACCTTTTGTAGTTCGCCCTGACAAGGATTGTAGTTGTTACTTGAGTAGGGCACACAAACTCCTCAACCAACAAGTCAGTTTTTCAAAAACGCTATTAGCCAGGCCTGGGAGGCATGTCACTTCACTACAATGCTCTTCCCTAAGCAGCTTTGTTTTCCACCATCTATAATAGTAAAGTTCAGACAGGAGTAATTTAGGATGTTGATATCCTTATCTAATAAATATTGTCTTCACCCTTGCCTCACCTTCCTAATCACTTCAAGGCAGCCTCCATTTGGCAGCGTGAAGGCTCAACAACTTCTAGACAAAGGCATCAATAAATTGGACCTCGAGAAGTGGAATGGAGTCGCAGTTACAAAGAGAATGCCTGTTTCTGATCTCTATAACACCCTGAAATTGTAGAAAAGACAGGACCATCTTAGATCTTAGCAATCGCTGGTGAGTCCTTGAAAGGGAAGCCCCAGGTATGAGCAAGATGGAGGCCGGGTGATAAGGCCAAAGGCAGCTCTCTGTCTAGCCTCCGGAGCCATGATACGCATGATACGCACAGCTGAGAGAGGATGCTCCCCAGGGCAGCTTTCGGCATCTGGCGAGCAGTGACCCAGCTGGGCACATTTAGAGGCAGTAAGTATGACCACACTATCTTCGGAATAAGATTTATTCTTGCTTGGGAGTGATTTGTCGTGGCAACCCAGACTGGTATGGTAGGAGGAGCCGGTGACAATGCAGGTAACAAGCCGGGAATATTAGGGTTAGTCAAAGTGACCCTATGCCTCATGGGAACAGTCCAGCCCGAACTGCCAAGCCTCCCTGGACTGGAAGCAAGCGTCCTAGGACTGGTTTCGGGGTTTCACCCCTCTTCAGCCAGGATATCTTGATTCCAGTGGCATGGAGAGCACAGGAATCACATCTGAGCATACCCGTCCCACTCGGGATGACAAATGCAAAAACAAGTTGGCAGGGTATGCCCTGACGTGGGCCCCTTGCTCACTTTGCTACTGGATTCAAGCTAGCCTGGCTGATTAGCCAGGAGCCAGTCCCAGGATGTTGTATGGTGTTTTAGATTCCGTATGGATTTTCCCGATTCATGCCCTTATATAGGTACAGTTTATGTTTCCCTTATATAGGCACAGAAATCAAGCCCTCATTTAGGCATAGCCCATGCAACCCAAACGTCACAACGATTTCTTGGAATACCAGCTTAAGCCGTTAAGGACTTCCCCTAGCTTGAATATTTATTTCTCCAAGAACTCAGTTAGTTTTACAATGAACATCTATTCTGAAGGGATTCATTCATGACTTTCATATGCCCGACTTTACGTCAAACATGGCATTCCTAAACACCTTCAAGGTATAAATATACCTTCACTTGCTATGGCAAAGCATGGTGGTTCGGAGCAGTTCGACAACCTACTTGCCTGACACTGCTCGCTACTGCAAGTGCCGAAGGAAGCCGGCTCCCTAGCTGGAGCTCTGATGAGGCAGCTGCACTCCTCTGCTGAGAAATCCAGCTACAGTGTTTCCTACTCCCCTTGCGGAGTGTTGGTAAATCGAGTCCCCAGACAGAGATACCAGACCTCCTTCATTCTAAGGTATGGAGCTGATTAGAACCTAGAAAAAGCTTTGGTAGATTCTTGGCAAAAACTAAACCTATGCTAAAGACCATACTTACTTCTTTCCTCGTACTAGACCTAGGTTAGGTACATTGGAGTAGGTGTATTTTAGAAGCACCAGTTGAGTATTTTAGCCCATGTTATTTATGTTGTTATTTTTATATGGCTTAGAAACCATCCAATGCTAGTACAGTCTTGTTTTATAAAACTATTCTCGATGTACGCATTATTCTTTGCATTCTGTCTAATGATTGTAGCAGTTCACCTCTCTTGTATGAAAAAGAAGACTGTTCAATAAACCTTTTATTGAAAATGCCTGTCTCACTATTTCTCTTCAAACTCTGTCGAAACAAAGCATGCACGATTGACTGAGTGAAATACTTATCTATTCTTTCTACGACTCTGAAGATAGTTATTGCAGTCCCAGGGAAACAAAGTTGTCATGTTTATGTAGTTGTCAGAAATGAATCCCTTCTTGTGAATTCAAGAAAGTTTCTAATGACCTCTGAGCTAGCTGGCACTCACAATTAAGTTTAGTATATTCGATAGAGACCTACTGACCTAAGTCCTACGTCATATCTATAGGATATATTATTCCAATGCTCAGAGCCTATTGGGAATATAGGAATTACACTACATGGCACCCAACGTTTGGTAAGGCGTATATTTAACGCTAGATACTAAAGTAAATCAGTCGTTCTTTTCACAGAGACCCCTTTTCCCGTAAAATACCTCTTTTTCCGTATTTCTCCAATAGACTTTTAGAGTGGGTAAAAGGATAATATCCGCCATAGCTGAGTAGGACGAAAATCCTATGTATTCGTTTTTGGTTTATTCAACGTTAAAGAATACAGTGTTCCAAAATATTGTGGACCTTATCTTTGTTTGCTTGAAACCTGCTTTGCAAATTTTCAGTCAACAAAATGGCCGACAAAGTACTTCCAGGGGCCAGTGGAGCTGCGGCTGATCCAGCGGATGCAGCTTTTAACATAACAGGTTTCCAAGAAACCAACAATGATGCTATAAGCATACCTCTAAATTCAAGGAAAGCCATCACTATAAAAAGTATAATAAATAGCCTAACACCAAGGGGTGGTGGGGTAGTTTTTGTGATACAGGCACATGGATAGTCTTCCCTGAAGCAAATCCAGTAACACATGTGTTTCATTTCTACAAAGAAGATGAACCACCAACGGAATACTTTCCTTTCGAGGATATAGAAATTCCACTAACATAGCAGAAGCATGCGCTCTGGTTTAAAGGCGCCCTAAAACATATAAATCACATTACCAGGTTCGGTCCACTAGGTAGACCAGGAGCAACATGGACGGTTTTAGCTAGCTATACTCCACATCCTGAAATTAATGAAATGACAGATGTGAAACTACGTTCTCAACTCAAAGAGCTAATCAAAATCTATAGACAATTGGTTCAATATGTCATGCAGACTCCTACAGTCCATCCTGCAATAATGATTCCATAGCATTCCCCAACCAGGGGAACACAACTAAAAATACACCACAGACTCTATATTCTGTTGTTGGTAAAATACCCGCAAAACAGGAACAAATTCCATACGTGTAGCAATGGGGAGCCAATGGAGTTTCCTGATGGCAGCAGTTGTAGGGCAGGTCCGTGAGCTCCCCAACAAAGCCCTAGCAGCAGTGTTTTGAACGCGCTGCATCCGAGTTATTTCAGCCTTGTTAGCCCCTAGAAGAATAGAGCTGGCATAGTCCAGTCGGGATAGAATAGCTGACTGGACAATCAGCTGGCGAGTCGAAGAATCGAAAAACTTCAAAAGGGTCTTAAGGCCACGCAGGAGGCCAAAGCAGGTGCCAGCAACTCTTTTTGTGTGGTCTTGGAAGCTGAGGGAGGAATCCATCCAGACCTCCAGGTTCTTAACCACTGCTTTGGGTTTAGGGGCAGGGCCCAGAGCACTTGGCCACCAGTGCTCATTCCAGGCACTCGAGTTCTTCCCTACTAACAGGACCTCAGTTTTGCTGGCATTCAGCTGCAAGCAGTTGGAGGTCATCCATTCGGCAACGGCAGCCAGCCCATCTCTGTATCTGGAGACATTCAGAGGGGAGCCTTCCGTCAGGACCACCACCAGCTGCGTTTCGTCCGCGTATGATACCATAGTAAGGTCCCATTGCCTGGTGACTGCAGTCAGAGGCTGAACATAGAGATTGAATAGTGAAGCGCTCAGAGCAGAGCCCTGGGGCACTCCCTTGTGATAGAATAAGCCTGGGACAGAAATGGAGGGGCTGATACACGAAAAGATCTGTGGGTCAAGAATGATCTGAACCACTCCCGGGCCTGACCAGCCACACCAACTTCCTCCAGACGTTGTAACAGGATACCATGATAAACCGTATCAAAGGGGGGACTGAGATCAAGCAAGATCAGTGCCGCCAGATGACCGGAATCAAGGATGGACCGCAGGTGTTCCGTCACAGCCAGAAGAACGGTCTCAGTGCTGTGGCCCGGACGGAAACCATTTTGTGAAGGATCCAGGATGTTATTAGCGCTCAGAAAATTTGTGAGTGTAGTATTCACATGTGCCTCTGTAATTTTAGCCACCCACGGGAGGAGGGATATAGGCTGAAAGTTTGCGAGCTTAGTTGGATCAAGCGAAGATTTCCTAAGTATGGGGAAACCTTTGCCTTTTTCCAGGGTACCGAGACCAGAGGAGTAGAAAGAGAGGAATTAACCAGATGACTTAGCGGGGCTTACAAAAGAGAGGCTGATTCCTGAAACCGATCAGGTCTTAAAGGATCAGCTGGGGAGCCAGATTTAACTATCCTGCTCAGCCGAATAAACGCATCCTGAGTAATACTCGGCATAGCTAGAAGGGACAGTAGAGGCAGGGGTCCATGAGGGGCTTTAGGAGGGAGGAGGGGCCCTTGGAAAAGGCCCGAGAAATGGTGCAAATTTTCTCGACGAAGAACATAGCAAGATCCTCGCATTGCTGTTCGGACGATATGGGGGATTCCAGATTTTTCCTAACCCTCAGATCTTTAAGAATCTTAAAAACACACTTAGCGGAGTAAGGGCACAGCTTAATTTCATTGGCATAGTATGCTGCCCGAACGGTACAAATGGTTTTTTGATAGCGCTTGAGCTCCCTCAGATAGCAAACTTTTTCCTAGAATTGTAGTTTCTCCTTCAATCAACTCCAATCTCTTACAGGCCTTCCGTAGGATGAACAGTGAATCGTTGTACCAGGGGCAAGTATCGACTGTGTGGCCCTTACACCATTTAGCAGGGATAAGAGAGTCTAACCCTCAGGTGATCCAGTCACAGAAAGATCTGTAGCCTGTCTCAGTATTTTCAAGTGGTCCTAGAGGATTCGTATTAAGGAGCGTGTGGAAGTCCTCTAGCCTCATTTTAAGCCAGGGGCATTAAAAAACAGGTAGGTAGGTGGTTTTGTTGGGGGACTCTGTAGCGGCGAAGGACATTTCCACCAATGAGTGGTCAGTCCAACCCATAGGAGTAGGAGTACCCACAGTAGCAGCCCTAATATTCGAAAAGATGGGATTTAACAGGTGACCTGGTAAGTGAGTGGAGCCGGACACCAATTGGGGAAGTTGGTATGCGGCTAAGTCAGCAAGAAGACTGTAGATCTCATTGTCTTTGGTTAAATCAAAATGAAGATTGAGGTCACCAAAAATAATAAAATTGGCCGTGTCATCACCGAGTGTAGACCACCTCCAGAAGGGCGGCTATAAATTTAGAAGCCGCAAGCTTCTAAATGACTGTCTAGATGACAGCTGATTAGACAGAAAAAGGTCCCAGGATGCTTGTTTCCGGTCCGGAGAAGACATGGCTTAGCAGTTGGGCTGGACTATTCCCAAGAGGCACAGGGTTAGAATGATTTGCATATGGCCATGTCTGAACTGGGGTGGTGAAGTGAGCTAAAAGAATGATGATGGATTAAACCCAGATCAGTTGACTGGGGGTGAGTGCTTGCAATGTTCAACACTCCGTCCATCAACCCCATTGGTTTTGCTTTGGTCGCCCTAAGTTGGCAGGGTATGCCCAGACGTGGGTCCCTTGCTCACTTTGCCACTGGATTCAAGCTAGCCTGACTGATGACGGCTGATTAGCCAGTAACTGGTCCCAGGGTGCTTGTTTCTGGTCCAGAGAAGACATGGCATGGCAGTTTGGGCTGGACTGTTCCCATGAGGCACAGGGTTAGACTGAATTACATATGGCCATGTCTGACCTGAGGTGGCGGAGTGAGCTAAAGAATGATAATGGATTAAACCCAGATCAGTTGACTGGGGGTGAATGCTTGCAATGTTCAATACTTCATCTATCATCCCCTTTGGTTTTGCTTTGTTCCCCTAAGTTTGCAGGGTATGCCCAGACGTGAGTCCCTTGCTCACTTTGCCACTGGATTCAAGCTAGACTGGCTGAAGACGGCTGATTAGCCAGAAACCAGTCCCAGGGTGCTTGTTTCTGGTCCAGAGAAGACATTGCTTGGCCGTTCGGGCTGGACTGTTTCCATGAGACACAGGGTTAGACTGATTTGCATATGCCATGTCTGAGCTGGGGTGGCGGAGTGAGCTAAAGAATGATGATGGATTAAACCCAGATCAGTTGACTGGGGGATGAGTGCTTGCAATGTTCAACACTCCGTCCATCATCCCCTTTGGTTATGCTTTGTTTGCACTTAGTTGGCAGGGTATGCCCAGACGTGGGTCCCTTGCGCACTTTGCCATGGATTTAAGCTAGCCTGGCTGATGACAGCTGATTAGCCAGAAAACGGTCCCAGGGTGCTTGTTTCCGGTCTAGAGAAGACATTGCTTGGCAGTTCGGGCTGGACTGTTCCCATGAGGCACAGGGTTAGACTGATTTGCATATGGCCATGTCCGAATTGGGGTGGCAGAGTGTGCTAAAGAATGATGATGGATTAAACCCAGACCAATTGACTGGGGGTGAGTGCTTGCAATTTTCAACACTCCGTCCATCATCACCTCTGGTTTTGCCACCGAATATATTCCCAACTGTTTACAGACAATTAGCGGTGAGTCAAGCTGCACTTCACTGCAGCAGCTGCTAAAATTAATTAACTTTGTAACGAAAGACCTCTGCACACAACAGTAGGCACACAGAGCAGAGCACAGTTGAGCAGCATGGGGCCACAGGGCCGGATTTAGATCTTGGAGGATGGGTTACTCAGTCACAATGGAGATGGATATCACGAACACCGAAATGTAAATCCCTTTGGATAGAAAGGGATTTATATTTCGGTGGGCAAGATATCCATGATTTAAATCAGGTCCACTGTCTGTGACAGTACTGTACACAATAGTGGTGGCTGTACAGTCAAGTATGTCAGTGTGGTTGCAGGGGTCGGTATGGTGGATGGAGCACTGGTGCCAGGGGAACCGCTAAGTCTTTAAGCGCTCTCCTGTGCAGCAAGATGATCATGACTGCACTGCATGTGAGAGACTGGGGCAGCAATACATTTAAAGGCTGCGGCTCCGAGGGCTGACTCTCGGGGCTCTGCTCAAGTCACTACAGTGTGCAGACAGACACACTTCCATGGAATGCTCCTCAGTCCAGTCATAGCCACCCTGCTGCAGCATACGTCCGCGCAGGACTCAGAGCCGGCTGCCTGTGTAGCCTGCCACGGCCTTGTCACAGCCCTGGCTGACCCGGCATTGGCTCTCACAGGGAGAATCTTGGACACTGCACTGCTGCAGTGTGACCACGGTTCTGCTGTCACTACATGCTTTAGTGCACCCAGGCTAGGCGCCTGCAGTTGGTCAAGGTGCTAAAAATGTGTGATAATGCATTTTAATGCAGTGATGTGCACCACCACATTAAAACGCATTGGTCTAATGTCTGATGCATGGTACTTGGCAGGGCTGTTTCTCACGAGCAAAACCAATGAGTGAAGTCTACTGAAAAACATATTATCGGAAATTATCCACTTTCTGAACAATCAAAAACTGTAAAAGGCGTTGAACCTGCTGCAAACCCTGTGAAAGTAAAAGTCAGCCCATTGTAGAATGTTACACATTAATTAGGTTAAATTATTTGCCTGGGATTTCACAATTTGGTCAAGCAGGAATGGCAGTAATGATACAGTTTTTCTAGTGTCGCACTGTGAAAATCAACCACTAGATGTGTGTCACTTTCTCACATCACAATTTAATAAGCTGTCTGTCATGTTATTGGTGTTTCAAATCAGCGCATGGGTGACAGGTAGAATCCACAATTCTTGGGCAGTTAAACAGGGAAAAGAAACATTACACATTAGGGGCAGATTTACAAGCCCCGCACGCCACTTTTGCGCTGCCTTTGCGTCACTTTTGTTACGCAGCGGCAGCGCAAAGCCAGTGCCATGCTGCGGGATGTCTACAACATGATGCATCTAGGAAGATGCATCACGTTGTAAAGCCCTGTGCCACATGAAACCTGTGTCAGTTTTCATGTGGGCGTTCTGACACGGGGGCGTTCCGGTGCAGAAATGCCTCGGAAAAGTGACTGAGTGAAATCTACAAGATTTCACTAAGTCACTTTTCCGACCCAGCTGCGTCAAATCTTACGCCTGCTTGTAGCAGGCCTAGGGAGTGACGCAGCACAGCTAGTATAGGGCGCCACTGAGCAATGCTGGAGTTGCTTCGCGCTTGTGAGATGACTCCAGCACTTTTTCACCTTTACGGCATCAGATGCGTTACTCATCTGTCTATTCTGGCACCATGGTGCGGCGCATTGTACGCATTGTAAATGCGCCGTATCCATGGTGGCGCAAGAGGTGTCTGCCATGATGCAAAATAACTGGCGCATCCCTGCTGATATGCAGGGATGCGCCAGTTATTGTAAATCCGCCCCTTAGTTTTCAGCAGCTTTAATAGAGCAAACTTTCCAACGTGCTGTAGTTGTTGTGGGAATTTGCGTGCCTGAGAATTGTATTATAATGTTGTTAGCATTCGTTTTGCATTCATTTGTGTTGTATTGCAGAGTTTGGGATTGGTTGAATTACTTATTCAAATTGCTTTTCAATGGTTGATTGGGTGATTTTCTGAAAAGTGGGTTGTGCTATTGTCGCAAGAGCTTATGCCACCCTAATGTTTTGAATGCTATATAGTGCATATGAAGTTAGTGGTAGGCTGCCTAGTAAATTCTATTGTTGGTGTAGGTATTGACATATGAGAAATGTATTGTATTATAGAGGAGCATCAATTTGTCAATAATATGTTTTGTGATGTTCCGGGCATTTGATGGTGTAGAATTTTACTAATCTGTTTTGATGTCCTGGATACCTTTGTGCCAAGTTGTCCAGAGTAAGGTAGTTTTTTTCCGTTTTTTGTTTTGGCTGTTAGAGGATATATTGAGTCGTTATTGGGTTGAAACAATTACTTGGAAGATTTGAGAGATTCGAGGGGCATATTCACAACAGAATGAGAAGCGTGGCGTTAAGCAAACATTGTTAACCCCACGCTTCTCCATTCTGAAAATATAGGGATGTGCAGTATTCACAAGAATGCAGTGCACACTTGCTTTTCCCCTAGTGCTGGCACTGAGGTCAGCTGCCTAGCACTAATGCAGGCCCCCTTATACCATAGTGCAAGGGTGTCTGCATTGGGGGAAATGATTGTTTATGTGCAGGAAGGTGCCCATTCCTGCACATTAACGATCTTTAAATGCTGTTTTGTGACTTCTATGTGTGCTGCTTAATGCAGCACACATAGAAGTTGCAAAATTGCATTTTTTTAATGAATTTTTTATGTTTGGGAAGGGGGACCTTACTGCACATAAACAATCATAGGCAATTTGCTGCTTCTATGTGGGCTGCACAGAGCAGCACACATGGAAACAGCAAAAATGAGGAGAAATTAAGCATTTCTCCTCGTTTCGCCTGTTTTATTTTGGTGCTGCCTCCTGTTTAAGCTGCCCTTGTAAATAGGAGGCAGTGCCAAAATCATTAGGTGTTGGGGTGGAACGCCCATCGCAACACCCATTGCCCTCCCCTTTCACGCTAAATACAGAGTGAAAGGGTGCCTTATTTACAAGGCAGCATTAAGCCACTTTAAGTGGCTTAACTCTCCCTAGTAAATAAGGCGAGGCCCCTATTGCCATCAAGTGGTGGCGATAGGGGGTTGTATGCCAATCGCCTTCTATTTTTAAGAAGTTGACTCATGCCTCTGTGGCCATTTGGAGTAGCAAGATTTCTCTGGCATGTTCGAAAAATTAGGAACAATTATAGGCCTCTGTTTAACTTACATATATAGATAGAAATGTTTGTCAAGCAAACATTAGTAAATTATGTTTTTTTTGCATGCTCCCCCTCATCGTTTTTAATTGAGTTTTACGATTCTATTTTAAACTTGCACAATTCCTTAGTTATGTAATATATCATGTTTATATATTATTGTGTTGTAATAGACTGGGTGCAGAACAATAAACGTGTCGATGATGCTAATGAGATTTTGAATTAGATGTTGGATAGAAACTTGAAGTGAATTGCCTGGCCTAATTTACAAGCCTTCAATCCCTTTATTGAGAAATACTACAAACAAAGCAAATATATCAACTTCCAATCTATAAGAATGGCAATAAATAGCAAGTCTTTAATTAAGGAAGAGGGTCACAGTATCCGTTTAAAATGACACCAGCCATATTCTTACCGCAAAAGATGGGCCTCACTCAAAGGAAAAACACTCAGCTAATATAGGGGAGATTGATCATATTTTCCCAGGAGGTTCAGCAGTCTTAGCGGTGCTGATGAAAAGGCAGGTACTCATTTAAACAAAATAATCTCCCTATATCCAAGAGGGGGAGTAGTACTACCCCTCTCATGTGGGTGGGATACAATTGGATCTACCCCTAGTAAAGCCGAGCCTAAATAAATCTGCTAGGGAAAGTAGCAGAGAAACTAGTTTGACCACCTCCAGTGAGAGAAACATTTAAGCATCACAGAGTTGGTTAACACCAGCCCAATCAAAGCACAAAAATGAAAGAAGAGTTCATTATTCATCACACCATGATGGGCATTTGGTACAATACAGTTGGATCTGGCCCTCTCATCTTTTGTGCCAAACTACCAGAGGGTTAAGCAGAGGTTAAATGTGTGACCTTTTGTAGTTCACCCTGACAAGGATTGGAGTTAATACTTGAGTAGGGCACACAAACTCCTCAACCAACAAGTCAGTTTTTCAAAACGCTATTAGCCAGGCCTGGGCGGCATGTCACTTCACTACAATGCTCTTCCCTAAGCAGCTTTGTTTTGCACCATCTCAGAATGAAACCGGAGAAAGTAAAGTTCAGACAGGAGTAATTTAGGATATTGATATCCTTATTTAATTAATATTGTCTTCACCCTTGCTTCACCTGCCTTAGCACTTCAAGGCAGCCTCCATTTGGCAGCGTGAAGGCTCAACAACTTCTAGACAAATGCATAAATAAATTGGACCTCGAGAAGTGGAATGGAGTCGCAGTCACCAAGAGAATGCCTGTTTCTGATCTCTATAACACCCTGAAATTTTAGAAAAGACAGCACCATCTTAGACCTTAGCAATCACTGGTGAGTCCTTGAAAGGGAAGCCCCGGGTATGAGCAAGATGGCGGCCGGGTGATAAGGCCGAAGGCAGCTCTCTGTCTAGCCTCCGGAGCCATGATACGCACAGTTGAGAGAGGATGCTCCCCAGGTCTGCTTTCGGCATCTGACGAGCAGTGACCCAGCTGGGCACATTTAGATGCAGTAAGTATGACCACGCTATCTTCGGAATAAAATTTCTTCTCGCTTGGGAGCAATTTGTCGTGGCGGCTGAGTGTGCAATGGCTGCCGTAGAGATTGGATGGCAAGCGCAAAGGGCAGGACAGTCCCAAATACGGTAAACCAGACTGGCATGGGAGGAGGAGCCGGTGACAATGCAGGTAACAAGCCGGGACCATTAGGGTTAGTCAAAGTGGCCATCAGGCCCCCCAGGTGGGCAAGGAGACCAGATTTAGAAAAGAGGTAAGGGAGACTCCTCCTCCTTCCCTTGACCATCCAGGACTACTATTGTTGACTTACTTTGTAAACAGATGGGGAGTCCAGACTGCAGACTGAGGTTAAAGCTGAGGTGACAGGTATGATGCCCCCCTGTGGAGTCAGTGCAGTAGGAGCAGGCAGAGCTAACTGGCATTAGCAGACAATAAGGTGGATCCGTTGATAGCTTGGGAAGTTTAGGGGACCACCTTCTAGGACAACTGGCAACAGAATCAGAGGCAAATCCCGACTGACCTGCGCTTGACCCAAGACCACCTCTCCTTCAGGAAGAAGCTCAAGACCTGGCTGTTCGAGCAGTAGCGGCACCCCCCCCCCCCCCCCCAAGCGCCTTGAGACCCTACGGGTAAGTAGTGCGCTCTATAAATGTCATTGATTGATTCATTGATTGATCACCCCTCAGCTTTGACATGTTCAGACCCAGGCACAGTTAGGAAGGTAGGGGAAGGGCCTGTAGGAAGTGAGGGAGGCCCGAGCCAAATTGAAGGAGAGTGCAGTCTTCGAGGGCTCGGAGGGGGGCATCAGACCAGGGCCTAATAATGCAGTGACCTTTCGAATATGTCAGCCCTATAAACCCTTCAAGCATGATAGAATTTTGTTCACTGGGACTAGGAAAGCTGGAACAGTTCTTGATGCTAATGAGGGCCTCTTCTCATTATCTGATGGGACATAGTGATCAGAGGAGGTCTCGGAGTCAACTAGTGAATTCAAGGGTACTGCACCCAGCGATCTCAGTGATCCCTTGGATGGAATTGGTTCATCAACAGCTCGTAAGGTTGTCATAAAGGGCGAGCAGCAAGTAGCTGCAGGTAAAGCTCTGAAATGGGACTACTCTCTGACTACGCATCTAGGGGGTCCTGAAGACCCTAACAATTGGAACCGCCCCCACCTTAGAGACCATTTTCCAGTGTATCAAGAAACACAGGAAAGACAGTCATATGCATTGCCGTAGGGTTCAATTCGCGACAAGTAAGCTGCAAGCGGTAGTTTGCAAGGTGGCCAAGACATGCGCTGGTATATTTGAGCGAATAGATGAACTTAAAACTGTGAATTGTTGGAATTGGCACTTTCTGGTTGTGTAGTATGTAAATATTGCATATATAAACACATACTATAACCAAAACAACATGAACATTATGTATTTTGGGGCATACATCACACTTGGAAATATTACTAGCAGTACTAGACCCAACTGTGTTGAAATGACATCAATAATATGCACACTTGAGACAGATCCTATTCTAACACCCCCTCAGCACCCTTATACAGTGCAACACATTGTCAACCTCAGGTCCACCCTAGCAATTCTTAGAATTCACTACCACACAGTTATAGGGTGCTTCCCAGTTCACAACAATATCAGAAATATGTACATACAAAGAATTTATTACACTTTATAGCAGCACCATGGGCTGTGGCCGCACAGGTAAAACCAATGTCAACTGTAGTGTTCTTGTGGCAAGAAATCAACATGTAAGGCAACACCACTGGCCAGTGTTATGAATCACAGACGGTCTTTAGGCAGTCACTCCCACACACACACTCAATCTGCACCGATAAGCAGAGCAACGGATATCAGGCAGGTCCATATGGAACGGGCTTGCACACATACGTACACAGCACGGTAATCCTCTCGGTCAATTGATAGCACACTGCAGACCCTGTGGTCCAAGTCTCCCTCCACCCTCAAACTCACCATGACTGTCCTACGCCCACAGATGGAAGAGAACCAGCCCTCCCCCAGGATACTAGACTACACGCGGCTGAAGTCACACTTAGTCAGTATCCCCTGGAAGCAGATGGGGTAGGTAGCAGGAATAATTAGGAGGTAGTCGTCAAATGGGGACTTGGCAGCCAGTCTGGAATTTCACCCACAGGATGTGGAGCAGAAGGGGGCTGAGAGCGATTGTCTGTCACTCAAAAGGGTTCCACAAGGGCCTTCTTGCACCAGCCCAGTTTTGCAAAGCACAGGAGGGTCACGCAGACTCCTGACCTGCTTCAGATTGCTCTCTGAAACGTTCCCTCAACCCAGTCAATCACTACCCAAGCCTGAGCCAGTAAATAGTACCTGGCAACACAATGTCTTCGAGGATAGGTCAGTTGGTCCGCCATGCTGTAGGCCAAAAAGCAAACAATCAATAAATGGAGAATGAATCAGGGGAACCTCTCAGAAGAAGCAGGCATCTCATCAGGTACACGTTGATAGAGTTCACACCCAATCCATCCAGGCAAAATATCTGGTGCACAGAGTCCGAAGACCAACGAAAACAGGATCCAAAAAAATGGAGGAATAAGGCAAAATGTTTAGGGGAAGACCACTCTAAGACTGAAATATCTAACAACCACCAACTTCAACATACTGCATCATATTGGGGATGGTGGACAGCCACAGCACTCTCCTGGGCAAAATTATGCATTTTACAGTAATGGAGATCATCTGGAACCCCCCCTCTGAAGACTGGAAAATTGAGCTCCTGAGACTTTCATCATATATAGTTAGTTTACACGTCTAAATATATAAAAATTACTGTAAAAAGTTCAATGAATATGAGTTTCTTCCATCTTCTTTAATTTCTTGCCCATCCAACACGGGTTTTGTTGTATGGGGAGCTCAAACGACTTCTTCAGGGCTATAAAATACAGGGGTGCCACTTCACAGAACAAACTTACGACAAATTCCTAAACGCACTACTTTTGGTATTCACCGAAGGCATTAAGTAGTCTTAAGTTAGGATTTTGTCCTAAATTAGGATTTTGTCTTAAATTAGGATTTTATCCAAAATTACGATTTTGTCTTAAATTATGATTTTGTCCTAAATTAGGTTTTTGTCCTAAATTAGGAATTTTGTCCTAAATTAGGATTTTGTCTTACATTAGGATTTTGTCTTAAATTAAACTTAAGACAAACTTAAGTTAAACTTAAGTTTTACTTAAGACAAATTCCTAATTTAAGACAAAATCCTAATTTAGGACAAAATCCTAACTTAAGACAAAATCCTAATTTAGGACAAAATCCTAAATTAAGACAAAATCCTAACTTAAGTCAAAATCCTAATTTAGGACAAAATCCTAATTTAAGACAAAATCCTAAAGTAAACCAAAATCCTAACGTAAGACTACTAAAGGCCTTCTGTGAATACCAAAAGTAGTAAGTGTAGAATTTTGTTGTGAATTAATTCTGTAAATCGGGCCCAGTAACTCCATCTTCCCATAACCATCTGCACTTCCAAGTGCAATAGACCTACCTCGCTAGCGAGTACGCTAGACGGGCAATATTTCCTGGGGAGAGGATGTAGCCTTACGGCTAGAGCAGTCGACCTCGAAGCTGCAGAACCGGGGTCGAGTCTCGGCAACGACGGTCAACATCTTGTGATTCTGGGCAAATCACGTAATCTCCCTGTGCCTAACAAAAATTAATGTGTCCTTCTTTAACTAAACTGGTGCTATGCAAAGCTCTCTGATACCCGATGTCTCGGGTCTAATTTGCGCTATAAAAAACTAAAGAAAAAAAAATCTGTTCTGCTACATCTGAAAACAGAGGATGGACTCAACTCGTTCCACCGGTTAGTTTCCAACTAGCGCGTATGCAATAGTAATCCAATTCTGTGGTGTGGTATGTAGTTTGCACACTACAGCCACTTGTTTATTGTATTTTATAGCCCTGAAGAAGTCAGGGGGACCTCCCCATACGATGAAACACGTGTTGGCTGGGGAAAAGAAGTTAAGAAAATAAAGAACACAGAAGAAACTCAAGTGCACTGAACTTTTTACATGAATTGGTATATATTTTGATATGTGCTCAGGGTATTGGATATATTGTTTGAATGATCATCCAAATCTATATTGAAGGAGGTAGGGCGATTCCTCCTTCCCTTGAAGCACCATTTCTGATATCAGGAGGGCCTAATATACAAACCTGTGAATAGTTAGCACCACAGTCAACCCAAATAATATTCATCCAATCTTGTTCTATATATAGTTTGTTGGCATACATGGAGACACTAATGCTGCTTATACTGTTAGGAGCCAACTACATGGGAATGGCATGCTGTTTAAACTGTCTGTAGACCCCTAAAAGCTGGACTTGTAGTGCTAATTTTGATATCATTATTTGATGCAGTATCAATACATTTGGTTTAAAAGGGGTATCAGAGCCTTCATTTTTTTATGTCCCTCCAAAGTACTGTTTGTCACTATAAGAATGACAATACTCAGAAGTATGAAGGTCTGTTTCACTTTCATTTTCCAAGGCCAATAAACGAGTCAGAAATGTGCTTGTATATAATATTGTTCATCCATCTAGTACGGGTTCAATAGATTTTTGACATACCAATACCTTTCTATACAAAATATTGTGCATATTTTCAATATATGTCTATTGTAACATTGTAAAAAACTTCACTGGTATTACTTTTCCGATTTTGTGTCTTTTGTACTGACAGATATATCAGTCAGGTGTTAACAGGTCAATGGAGTGTACGTTCCCTGTCTGATGCACCCTCCTAGCCTCAGTGGCTGCGACGCTCCCCGAAGGCCCCATTGCTCCTTTTGACCAACACCCTCTGAGAAACCTACCCGGTTTCCGACAAACTACCCACACCTGACCAGCCCCCATGCAAGTCCTCGCTGATATCGCTATCCCCATCACTCTGCAAAAAAACGCTTGTGCCCAAGTACCACTGGAGCCCCTCGCAACTCCTGCCCCCGCCAAGTGAGCACAGCCTATCAATCAAGCCCGCCCGTGCAATCGGTAAGTCCTGATGCAAAGCCCTCTTGCCGTACAACCATTTGTCCATCATCTGCATATTCGTCGCTTTTGTCAGCCGTCCTCGTCCCCCGAGACACACCCCTGCCTGGGCAGGGGGGAGACGGGGGCCTCCCCTACTCCCAATCCTTACTGCCCCCTTTTCGGATGAGCAAGACCAAGTTTTTCCTTAAAGGATCTGCCCATACATGACAGCAAGGTCTCAGTGACCCCTGTCCCCATACTCTGCCAGCCCTTGCCGTAGTCAACCTATTTCAGCTCGCCTGCCTCTCTTGACCCTCGTAGTCTCGAAAGTCCATACCGGACCCCCCTTCATATACCCTCCTATGTCTTCGTCGTTGTCCCGGCTTCCTTTTGTGAGACATCGAGCACCAGGGACCCATGGTCTCCAGCTAACCGGGAAGCACCTCCTGGCCCTGACATCCCACCCATGGCCTCCCCCGTTCTGCACTTAATTGCCAACACCAGCTCTTGTGACAGTCTGCCACTGGGTAGCTGTCTGCCTAACTTAGAGATCGCTACAACAATAGTTAATTATTGATTAAACACATGCCTTTCTGATGTTTTTGGCAAGTTTGCACATTTTGT
The DNA here is from genome assembly GCF_964263255.1 of Lissotriton vulgaris. NCBI lineage: Eukaryota > Metazoa > Chordata > Amphibia > Caudata > Salamandridae > Lissotriton > Lissotriton vulgaris. The sequence goes on from NC_141687.1 coordinate 1,123,926,428, forward strand.
GGTTCCGGGCCTGGTGTGCTGTAATGTGATGGGGCAGTGGGCCGCTTATCCTAGGAGTGTCGGCGGTGGCCCACTTTCAGCATGCACGCACTGGACCAACACAGTGATAAAGTTGTAGTTTAGTGGAGTTTTGTGACTGTGATGTAACTTCTAAAAAACCCAGTATAGATCTGGCACGGTCTCATCATTTCAGAACTGAAGCATTTTCAATATTCTTCAAGGATTCCATAGTTGTTCCTTATTTACCTTATGCAACTATCAAACATTGACAAAGTCAATAGTCCTGGCTGGCTATAGGTTCAATGTTGCGGTTGATTAGATAGTTGGATACATAGACAGGAAAGGCAGAACCATGCAGCACACTATGCCGAGCAAAGATTTCAGGTGAAAGGCTTTAATAAAAAGCCAAAGAGAGAGCGCCTAGGGAGTCGATTAGGATGGCGGACGGAAACATGCTCCGTCCACCATGGTCGCGGGAAAAATACTCCCGACGGCTCCGCGGATAATCCGCGGCAGCGATTAGGATATAACTGACAGCAAACACCGACCGCGGTGGACGGATCACATCAAACACCGACCGCGGTGAACGGATCACATGAAAGATCGCCACAGGCGGACGGTACAACATAAATTCCCTCCGCCGCAGACGCAAACACCGCGGAAACAGAACCAACTGCCGCACGACCTGCGGAAGGTCCGGCCTCACGATTAGGATAACCCCGCAATCCCAACGGAACTCACCAGCTCCCACGACCGCCGCGGAATCATCGGAAAACGGAGCATGACTGCGGAAGGACCAAACAAACATCACCCCTGCCGTCAAACCGATTCTAAAATGGCGGACGGAAGTAAATACAAAACACACAAAACAGGACACCCACCCACCTGAAACACCCACCACCGCCAACTACACGCCCCAAGGCCCCCCCAACACAAACAAGAGCACCCAAGTCACCACACCCACAGAACACCTGACTGCCAATAACCATTGGGACACAAGGACCACACAGAGTATAAAAGGAATCCCTCCCATTACCACAATCCTTTGCATCATAGCACACCTGGAAGAAAGAGGCAGAATACCACAAATAGCAGACACACACACACACACACATAGAACCTGCACACCAGCACACCCCCCACACAAACCCCCACAACACCATCCCTACATACCACACACCTGCACACCTCACCCCACACCACCCACACCTTGCACATCACACACCATGGCACCCAAGAAAAACCCCAAGTTCACAGACACTGAGTTGAAGGTTATGGTGGATGAAATTATCCGTGTGGAACCACATCTATTCGGCAACCTAGTCCAGCAGACCACCTTGGCAACCAAAACCAACATGTGGAACAGGATAGTGACCAGAGTGAATGCTTCAGGGGCCGTGCCAGGCACCAAACACGAGATCCAGAGGCGGTGGCACGACCTCAAGGCAAGGGTGAAAGGAATCAGGGCCAAGAACCACCTGCAGGCACACCACACTGGCGGCGGCACTCCCCCAGAGCCCATACCATTTTCAGAATGGGAGGAGAAGGTGCTGGGCATACTGCACCCTGATGAGGTTCCGTGACGGTTCCGTGACGACTTGAACCCGTGTTTTCAAGTTTGTCGGAAATACATAAAATTAGTATCAGCGAACCGCAAATGATCCATCTAGTATATCCTAGTGTTTTCGCTACGCTACGAGCAAGAGCACTCCTTCCACTGACACATTTCTGATATACACACGGCATCCATCTTAGATTATGGCCGCCATTTTGTGTTTCCTTGCCCTCACATATGCAATAGCCTCTGATCACTTCATTTCACTCCACTTTGATTAAGGACACGTAGCCCTAACCGGAGATTCACCTCTTACATGACACGTACACCTTAAACCAGATCACGCTGAAGCTGCATGACTCGACAAAGGCTGCCTCCTCTGCCCGAGGCCAGCCCACCTGAACTGGTTCTCGTCTCCATTGTCCTGATCATGATTAGGCGGCCGAAGCCGGTAGCCTTGCCCATTTACAACCCACAAACATCTCTTATCCCGCTTTTCTATCTTCTGCACCTGGCTCTGCTCCTTTCCTTCTGGGCCTTTATTAGGGGGAGGTAACGAACTTTATGATGAGGCGGTCCGGCTCTTGAATGCAATATTGACAAGAGATTGTGATGGACTGGTGGGAACCCCTCTTCGTGATGTTTGGTATCAGATATTATCGACAGTTCCTGTGTAACGCCAAATATTTATTGTTTAGAGACACAAAAGGTTTGGGAATGTACCGACATGTGAAATATTTGCCTAGAGCACAATTTTTAGTATATAAGGAGCAACCCACTTTGTACAAATCGAACAGTCTCCTGAATTCTGCCCGTGTGTAGATTCTGTGACTTCTGTGTCCCTGCAGTAATAAACCTTTGGTCTTTGACGCCACCATCGAGAAGCCCGTGTTTCTGTTCATTTGTGCACCAAGACAGGTGGGACTCCGGGGTCTTTGGGTGTTGTACCCTGACACCTCTGGACGGAACCAAAAAGTCCAGAACTCCAATTGGCGCCCAACGTGGGGCGACGTCATTCGGTACCGGTCCAAAAGCCTGAAGAGTTCGAGAAGCTTCGTGTGAAGATTCCTGAGGGAGGCGCCCCACTTCATCGATCCCGGCATATCGCAAAAGTGGCCCTGAAGTTCTCTTCCACGAGGGTTCCCGTTCAGGACGGCTGCAGTGGGCCGTTGCCTTGACCGTCGCCCTGTCTTGGACCCGAAGTGGTGCAGTCCGTAGTACAGCGAAACGTGACGGGTTTTCTCCTTGGTGACGTCTTCAGTGACTCAGTTAAGTATTTAGTGATAGCTAGCTGGTTACTTTTGTGAGGATTGTTAAAAATCCTTGATCGGTTCTTGGTTTGGTTTGGTTTTGTAAGATTATCTTTAGTTGTTCTAATTACGATAATCTATTTGGTTCAGTTTTGGGTATCGATACATCAGTTCGTTTTTGGTAGGCCTAAGTTCTTGGTTCAAGTGCACAATTTGTTCCGTGTTTGTTTGTCTTGTGTTCCAGACTGAAAATGGTAAGTCGGAAAATGTTGTCTTGTTTTAGTTGCAACAGTGACTCACAATTAGAGGATTCTTGTCTGGTTCCTCCGATTGGGACTCCCCTTTATGATTTATACTGTAAGTATGGTGTGGGTCCTATAACTTATAATGAGATATGGGTCCGTTATTGTAAGAAGGATGGTGTCCTTAGTTGGCCACTGCATGGTAGTTTTGAACAAGAGATCCTTGACAATTTAGAAGCGAAATTGTTTAGGAAGAAAGCCCGGCCGGCAATGTTTGACTCTTTTCGTTATTGGCGGAAAGAATCCAAACAGAGAGAAATGAAAAGGTTGAAGAAAGAGCAAAAAGAGCAAGAAGAGTTAACTCTAGAGCAAGCGACTAAACAGTTGCAGGCTGACGAGTGTGAGAAAGCCATAGATGTAGCCATTAGAGAGCATAACTTAGCGATTGACAAGTGCTATCCTGCCTTGCCATCGAAAATGGCTAAGATACTGGAGGATTCCGAAAACGATCCTCTGCTGTCTTATCTGTTACGTTCGCCTCCACCGTATGCACAAGGTGCTGCGGCCCAACTTATACCGAATGTTCAATTGCCGGTTGCTGGACAACCTGGTGTTCCTGTTCCTCAGAATCAAGTTCCTATACTTCCTGTGGTGAATGTAAATGTTCCTACAGCTCCTCCTCTTCCCGCACTGCCCGCTCCTATACCTACCACTGTACCTACTGGTCCTCAAACTATTTTTTCCGATACTCCTACTGTTTCGTCATCTATTCCTACCTCGACTGCATTCTCTATGTCTGCGAGTGTACTAACTCCACTTTCTGTTCGTCGAAGAATCACTGATTCTGTTACTAATATGCTGTCTCCTATATATAAAACCTTGATTAAGACTCCTACTCCTGACTCTGTTCAGAGACGGAGTCAGCTTCCAAGTACTGAGGAACGGGGAGTTTTAGACTCCACGGCTCTCAGATGGATTACAAAAGTTAGAAGATATAGTACGAGAGATGTGTTAGAGACATTTATGCAATGGGGAGAGCCAACGCAGCGATACGTCTTTGACGAGATGTGCTCGTTGTTGCGTGAGGAAATAGAAGAAGACGATGTCGAATCAGATTTGGAAGATTTAATTAAAGTGCAGAAAGAGTTTGCTGCTGGAATGATAGTGGGCGATAATATAAAGGAAGCGATGGAACTCATTTTGAGTTTTAGGATTGATCCATCTCTTCGTTCACCGAGAGATTTAGAAAAAGGTAAAGTGAAGCCAAGTCGCCAATATCCAATGAGGGAGGTTCCTCCGATTTGGCGCGAAGCTGTGCAAGCTGATGCAGTTGCGGGTATTGCAGCTGCTCCAGCACAGTTCCAAAGAGTATGGATACATATTCCGTGGAAGCGAGCAGAAGTGTTAGCAGTGAAACAGGCCTTGCCAGATCCACGTAAGAATCCAGCCGGATATTACAAGGAGTTGACACAGACAGTTGAGGCTTGTATAATGAACTTAGCCGACATTGATATGTTGTTTGGTAATGTAGTTCCGCAACCAGTATGGGCTAAAATTCGTAGAGAAGATCATCAGGCTGCTTTAGGTGGTGATTGGGCAGCTATCACTGCAGCAGATGCTCAGCAAACAGGTGGTGCGAAACCCGAACCCCTAATTGCTAATCTTCCTGGCAGAATAATAGATTTAATGAAGACTCTGATGCCAGCATTGCGTGTTAATTGGGATAAATTGTCTGCATGCAAGCAGAAGGAAGTCGAAAGTGTCTCCGACTTCTTCACGAGGTTCGAAGAGACTTTTGTGGATCATAGTGGTCAGGACATGAGCACTGAAGGAGGACAGAGATTGTTTGTCGATAAATTTGTGCATAATTTGTTACCTGAATTATGCAATAAATTGAAAGACTCAGAAAGTGCGTGGGCTGTATCTACGACAGCGCAAATACTTGCGACTGCACAGTACTACGAAAATAGGGATAAAGAGGAAAAGGAGAAATCAGAGAAGAAAACGAAAGATTTAAAAACTAAAGTTCTTTTACAGCAGGCATATCCGCCTCGCACGAATCAGACTAATATGCAACAGAATTCGTATCAAAAGACAGATTATAATTCGACCAGGCCTCAATACCAGTGGAATCAGTGTGCGTACTGTAAGAAAGAGGGTCACTATAAAAATGATTGTCAGATTTTAGCGCAAAATAATGCGGCAGCAGCTCAGAGAGGTCGTGGTGGTTATGCACAGAATTCTAGAGGACGAGGACGAGGTGCTATGCCTCCACAAACGAATGATCGTCCTTCTAATCACTTTGACCAACGAAATATACAGTCAGCTCAACAGAATAGATCTCAGCAATATCTTGTTGAGGATTATTGTGAAGTTGAAGAGGGATTTCAACAAAATGGGTACTAGGACAGCCATGGACAGAGAGAGGGAGTAGTATCAGTTCCAGTGGATCAGAGTGGGCCTTATGTCGCAGTAGCAACATCAGGTGTAGTCGAACCGTTTCTGTTGGATACTGGTGCCGCGAAAAGTTCTATAATTCATGCGAAACTCCCTGGCGCACCTTTGTCTGGCTCAACAAATGTTTCCGTAGGTTTTTCAGGCGCCCCTGTGTACAACCCGATATCTGGTCCTTTGTCTATTTCTGTTGGACCGTGTCAATTGAAAGCACCCTTGATTTTGACGACAGGTTGTAATGAAAATCTGCTTGGTTTAGATTTGCTAAAACGACTATATGCGACATTGTACTGTTCTCCGGAAGGAGTACAGCTTACTTTGGGTAAAAGACTCATCTCTCCGATGTACTTGTCAATGGACGCACTCCCGCCGGAGCTACGTTCACTCCCTGATTCTCTTTGGGCGACTGGTCCCAATGATGTAGGTCTACTAGAAATTCCACCGTATGTAGTAACTTTGAAAGCGAATGTGAAATTTCCAAGAATTCCTCAATATAAAATATCGAATGAAGGTGAGCGTGCACTCTTATTGATTGTGCAAGATTTGATTAAAAAAGGTGTGGTTGAAGAAACGCGAGGAAATGTTTGTAATAGTCCTGTATTACCGATTTTGAAACGAACTGATCCTACAAAGCCTCCAGTCTATAGGTTTGTCATAGACCTTAGAGAAGTTAATAAGATTGTAATTCCACAGTTTCCTGTAGTGCCAGACATTACTGCCTTGTTAACATTGATTCCTGCCACAGCTACGTGGTTTTCAGTTATAGACCTCAAGAATGCATTTTTCAGCATTCCGATAGCTGAAGAAAGTAGGGATATTTTCGGCTTCTGTTTAGGAGGTCGCAGTTTCAGATTTAAACGCGCTCCACAAGGCTACTGTGAAAGTCCATCCATTTACAGTCAAGCTTTAAAAAGTCAGTTAGATTCTTTTGTCCTTCCTCCAGGCTCTGCCCTAGTACAGTACGTAGACGATCTTTTGGTGGCTGCCGATGACAAGGAAACTTGCAAAGCAGCTACAATTTCACTATTGCATCATTTGTCTAATTTGAATCATAAGGTGTCACCTTCCAAAATGCAATACTGCTGCCAAGAAGTAACCTACCTAGGTCACCTCTTATCAAAGGAGGGAAGGAAGTTGACCCCAGAAAGAATAAAAGCAATTACGCAGATGAGTGTTCCACGCACACAGAGGGAAGTACGTGCCTTTCTAGGTATTACCTCTTACTGTAGGCAATGGATCCCAAATTTTTCACTTTTAGCGAAGCCATTGGTAGCTTTGACTGGGAAAAATGTTCCGAGTCCGGTGCCATGGTCTGATGAATGTCAAGAGAGCTTTACTGAATTACGAAAAGCCTTGTGTTCAGCTCCTGTATTGGGCACACCTGATTACAGTAAGCCATTCACGCTCTACGTTCACGAAAGAGAAGGTTGCGCGTTGAGTGTCCTGACACAGAAGTTTGGTGATAAACAACGCCCTTGTGCGTATTTCTCATCAACATTAGATCCGGTAGCTAGAGCATTGCCTAGTTGTTTGAGGGCTACAGCGGCAGCTGCAGCTTCCATTCGACAATCTGCTGGTTTGGTGATGAACAATATGCTAGTGGTCATGGTTCCTCATGCAGTGGACACACTCATGAACCGAACGAAGACACAACACCTTACTAGTGCGAGATTATCTGGTTACGAGCTGACGTTATTAGCGAGTCATATTCAGATCAAAAGATGCAATGTATTGAACCCAGCAACATTGTTGCCGACTGATCAAGAGTCGAGTGATTCTGAGCCACATGACTGTTATTTCAAAACGGAGGAAGAGACAAAAGGTCGTATCGACTTGAGGGATACTCCCCTATCCGACCCGGATGGTACGCTGTATGTGGACGGGTCATGTTTTAAATTGGAGAATGGTGATGTGACTGCTGCCTACGCGGTAACGACTTTGAAGACAATTGTGGAGACTGCAAGAGTGAGTCAGAATTCTGCCCAAGCTGCAGAGTTAATAGCTCTTACGAGAGCGTGTGTTTTAGCTGAGGGAAAGAGAGTGAATGTGTTTACAGATAGTCAGTACGCATTTGGCGTGGCCCATAGTTTTGGCCGGTTGTGGAGAGAAAGGGGTTTCATTACGTCCCATGGGACTAAGATTCAACATGGTCAGCTAGTTAACGACTTGTTAGAATCTTTAACCTTGCCGACTGAAGTTGCGATTGTGAAGTGCAGTGCTCATAAAGCAATCACGGATGATGTTGGTCGGGGAAATGCCTTTGCTGATGAAACCGCTAAACAGACAGCTAGAGACATGATGAGTAGAATGTATGTTGCTACGTCTGCAAGATGGATTGCTGAGTCTGGAATGTGTGAAGACACAATGGAAAGTGTGAAAGAGATTCAGAAAGAAGCGACTGAGGAAGAGAAACGCGTATGGAGAGAAAGTACGGGCAAATTGGACTCGAATGGATGTTGGATCGATTTGACAGAACAGCAGCGTTGGATGTTGCCTGATGCGTATGTGCTTGCAGTAGTGACGATGGCGCATGGAGTGGCGCACATAAGTTCTAAAGGGATATGTAAGATGTTAGCTCCGGTTTGGAAGAATGAGGGAATCAGTAAGTGTGCAGAGAGAGTGGTGAAAAATTGTATGGTGTGCTTGATGCATAATCCTGGCAAGGGAACTCCAACTCCAGCTGGTCATTTTGCTCCTCCTTCCTGTCCCTTTGAAGTAATACAGTTAGACTTCATTCACATGGAACGCTGCAACAATTTAAAATACGTCCTGGTGGTAGTTTGTGCTTTTTCCAGGTGGATAGAAGCATACCCACTAAAGGACAACACTGCTTTATCAACTGCCAAAATTCTTCTCAAAGAATTTTTTCCTAGGTATGGAATGCCACGGATTGTATGGTCAGATAACGGAAGTGAGTTTATAGGGAAAGTTATGCAGAGTGTGTGTGCTGGTCTAGGATTGAAACAAAAATTTCATAGTGCGAACCATCCCCAGTCAGCTGGTCTAGTGGAGGGTTATAATGGCACCCTCAAGCTTAAAATAGCCAAAATACAAGCATCCACAGGTTTGGCTTGGCCAGACGCACTTCCTTTGGCCTTGTTATCAACGAGAGCAACAGTGCATTCTAGAATAGGGCTTTCTCCATATGAGATTGTATTTGGCCGCCCGGCAAATGTCTGGGGTGTGCCAAGGCCTAAACAATTCTGCTCCATTGAATATCCTATGTTGATAGACTACCTTTACGACTTGACTGCTAAATTAAGTCTTATTCATCAACAGGTTTTTGATGCTTTGCCAAAGCCTCCGGAGAGTCCAGGGCATCAACTGAAACCGGGTGACTTCATAGTGGTCCGGAACTTCGCGAGGGCAAAGAATCTTCAGCCTCGCTACATCGGCCCCTTCCAAATCCTGCTGGCAACGAGGACAGCTGTACGTGTTGCTGGCCGGAAGAACTGGATCCACGCTTCCCACGTAAAGCGTGTTCCACTGCCGCTGCCCTACGACGACTGGGTGAAGAAGGGAATTGGTGCCTCCGAATCTGAAATAACTCCGAGATTTGTCCCTTTCAGTGATGCCGATTTAATTACTGACACTTTGAAACTTGACTCTCCTCCTGAAAAGACTACTTTGAACATTGAACATTTGTCTCCAGCATCAAAAGAAACTTTGCCATCTGCGAACGTAAACTCTGCAACAGCTGCTAGTGATACACTATTTTCCGATCAAACAGTACCAGCAAAGAAAAGATACAACCTTAGAAGCCATAAAACGAACTAATAAAGCAGGCAACTGCATATTGTGATTTTGATATTTATATACATTGGACTTTTTGCTTTTCAGCCAGGAAGTTTGCTATTGTTTATTGTTTTTTAAATTGCCTTGCCGTCTGGGTAGCCGTAGGGTCGTGGCTGTGTGCCTAGTTTGAATTTGCAGGGGTCTGACACAAGGTCGATCTTTCTGTTAGTACTGGGAACTCCCAGGGCTGACAGAGGCATTTTCATCTACGTACACATCATCAGTGGTCGCGAGCGGATTGTAGAAGATGGAACTTCCTGCGCTGCAACGAGAAAATGTGATTTATGTTCGCAGAAACAGACTAAATAGAATTCTTCACAGCAAATGTTTCTTGATGCAATGTGCCATTACATTTTTGATTGTTTTAGCAACATTGGTGGGTGGAATTGTCTTTAGCATAAATTTGATTTTTGTGCCAGTTTCTACAGTGCCTCCCCTTGATCCAGCTATTTCTACTGTTTCTTCTATACACTCTTTTCACTCGTTTCCTGAACATGAGCAAGCTCGACGCTCAGAATTCATTAATAATACTTTTGTACAGCTCTTGCACCAACACCAACTGGTAGTTAACACTACAGACTGCTGGGTGTGTGGCTTGATACCTCACACTATGGATAAAGGTATTCCCTATTTGGTTTTACCTTACAGCTATAATGGATCGTTTCAGGCCTTCCAAACCACCTTTGCTTATGCCCTTGAAACCTATCCTCCACGTCCACCACGCTCCACTAAATATAACTCTGCCAACAAAGCTTTAGTCCAGGGAATTATTGACATGATCAAGGACGTCAATAATACTCCATCTTACCCTAGAGACGAATTGCGAGTATATTTAAGTTGGAATACTTCAGAGTATCGCCTTAGTTTAGGAGAAAGCAAGCGTAAAAGCTCAACTCCAATCTGGGTCGTACCTCACCGAGGTCAGGTCTGTTTGCAAGGTAATGGGAGAAATCCGAGAGCTCAGCTAGGGAGGAGTGAGTGCGTAGAGACTTATGTGTTTCCGGCTAACTCTTCCCCTGCCTTCCTTACTGCTAGGGGTACCTACTTCATCTGTCAAGACAGAGCTTATACATGGTTGCCTGCTGACTTCTCAGGTTCATGCTATATTGCTCGATTGTTGCCTCCGACATACACTGCTTCACCGGATTACCACAGAACAAGAGTAGCTAGAGGTGTTTTCAGTAAGGAAGATACCGCTGGTCAGGAAGCTGGAGACTTCTTCAAAGGCTTCCTTCCGTTCTGGGGGCCTATGGCCAATAGTAGAAACATACGTCAGCTAACACGGGTAGTTGAATCTACTATTACCGAAACTGCTGGTGCCCTTAGCAATCTGACAGCTGAGCTTCAGGCGGATAGACTCATGACATTGCAGAACCGTATGGTTCTAGATGTTATACTTGCAGATCGAGGTGGGGTATGCAGAATGATCCAATCGAGCTGCTGTGTCTTTATTCCTAATAATGCTCCAACAGTTTACGAGGCGATCTCTAAGTTGCACAAGATTTCGGACTCCATACATGTAGACAAGGGAAACTGGTCCTTCATGGAGTGGGTTTGGACTCTGATCTCAGCGTGGGGATGGAAGGTTCTAATGGTCATTGGTGTCATCTTAGTATTCCTATTCTCATGTTGTCTGATTATCCAGTGTGGTCCTGCTCTGTGTAGTCTTTTTTCTGCAACTTGTTTTAGGAAACCACCTGCGTTTGGAGAAAAGACACGAGAAAGGATGATGATACAACAACATGTCACTGACCTGATGAACATAGAACTAGATTCAGACATAGATTGAGTAATTGCCTATGTAAGGGCAAAAGGAGGGTCTGAGGTTCCGTGACGGTTCCGTGACGACTTGAACCCGTGTTTTCAAGTTTGTCGGAAATACATAAAATTAGTATCAGCGAACCGCAAATGATCCATCTAGTATATCCTAGTGTTTTCGCTACGCTACGAGCAAGAGCACTCCTTCCACTGACACATTTCTGATATACACACGGCATCCATCTTAGATTATGGCCGCCATTTTGTGTTTCCTTGCCCTCACATATGCAATAGCCTCTGATCACTTCATTTCACTCCACTTTGATTAAGGACACGTAGCCCTAACCGGAGATTCACCTCTTACATGACACGTACACCTTAAACCAGATCACGCTGAAGCTGCATGACTCGACAAAGGCTGCCTCCTCTGCCCGAGGCCAGCCCACCTGAACTGGTTCTCGTCTCCATTGTCCTGATCATGATTAGGCGGCCGAAGCCGGTAGCCTTGCCCATTTACAACCCACAAACATCTCTTATCCCGCTTTTCTATCTTCTGCACCTGGCTCTGCTCCTTTCCTTCTGGGCCTTTATTAGGGGGAGGTAACGAACTTTATGATGAGGCGGTCCGGCTCTTGAATGCAATATTGACAAGAGATTGTGATGGACTGGTGGGAACCCCTCTTCGTGATGTTTGGTATCAGATATTATCGACAGTTCCTGTGTAACGCCAAATATTTATTGTTTAGAGACACAAAAGGTTTGGGAATGTACCGACATGTGAAATATTTGCCTAGAGCACAATTTTTAGTATATAAGGAGCAACCCACTTTGTACAAATCGAACAGTCTCCTGAATTCTGCCCGTGTGTAGATTCTGTGACTTCTGTGTCCCTGCAGTAATAAACCTTTGGTCTTTGACGCCACCATCGAGAAGCCCGTGTTTCTGTTCATTTGTGCACCAAGACAGGTGGGACTCCGGGGTCTTTGGGTGTTGTACCCTGACACCTCTGGACGGAACCAAAAAGTCCAGAACTCCACTGAGAGCCTTGAAGGAATAGAAGAGGGACTTGAGGCTGGTAAGTACAAACCAATGACCACTATCACACAGCACTACAACTCCCAACAGGCCCCATGTTCACAGGGAGGGTGGCGGTGGGTGGGGGGGTTGGTCCAGCACTACAACTTCCAACAGGCCTCTATGTTCACAGGGAGGATGGGGGAGAGTGGAGGTGTAGGTCCAGCACTACAACTTCTAACAGGCCCCCATTTTCACAGGGAGGGTGGGGGTGGGTGGGGGGTTGGTCCAGGACTACGACTCCCAACAGGCCCCCATGTTCACAGGAAGGGTGTGGGTGGTGGTAGGTCCAGCACTACAACTCCCAACAGGCCCCCATGTACACAAGGAGGGGGGGTGGTAGGTCCAGCACTACAACTCCCAATAGGCCCCCATGTTCACAGGGAGGGTGGGGTGGTGGTAGGTCTAGCACTACAACTCTAAACAGGCCCCCATGTACACAAGGAGGGGGGGTGGTAGGTCCAGCACTACAACTCCCAATAAGCCCCCATGTTCACAGGGAGGGTGGGGGGTGGTGGTAGGTCTAGCACTACAACTCTAAACAGGCCCCCATGTTCACAGGGAGTGCGGGGGGGGGCAGGTCCAGCACTAAAACTCCCAATAGGCCCCCATGTACACCAGGAGGGAGGGTGGTAGGTCCAGCACTACAACTCCCAATAGGCCCCCATGTTCACAGGGAGGGTGGGGGGGGGGGGTGGTGGTAGGTCTAGCACTACAACTTTAAACAGGCCCCATGTTCACAGGGAGTGTGGGGGGGGGGGTAGGTCCAGCACTACAACTCCCAACAGGCCCCCATGTTCACTTGGAGGTTGGTGGTGTGTGGGTGGTTGGTCCAGCACTACAACTCCCAACAGGCCCCCATGTTCACAGGGAGTGGGGGGGGTAGGTCCAGCACTACAACTCCCAACAGACCCCCATGTTCACAGGGAGGGTGGTGGTGTTGGCCCAGCACTACAACTCCCAACAGGCCCCTATGTTCACAGATAGGGTGGTGGTGGGTGGGGGGGTTGGTCCAGCACTACAACTCCCAGCAGGCCCCCATGTTCACAGGGAGGGGGTGGGCGGGGGGGTTGGTCCAGCACTACTACTCCCAACAGCCCCCATGATCACAGGGAGTGTGGGGGGGGTAGGTCCAGCACTACGACTCCCAACAGGCCCCCATGTCCCATCCCAGGGCAGGATGGAGTCCGCCTACCATGTGCTGACCACTGCATCTCCCTCTTCAAACTCATATGTAGGTAGCCATCTTCACAGGGGCACCATCCAATAGCAGGACAGGCCCACACATATCCAAGTATTGTCTCCCCACCTCCATAATGCCCAGTTCTGTCTAACACACCAATTTGATGACACCAACAACCATGTCCTCATGCCCTAAAAAATAGAAATGTTACAACAACAAACCTGTCATGTCCACATCATTGATTTCTATATTCTTGTCCTTCAGGTGAGCAAGAATTGACAGGAGAAACCAGCAGCCGCCAGCACCAGTCGCCGCCCTCACAGCATGGAATCTACACTCCCAGGGCCATCAGGCTCACAGGACAACCCTGCCTCCACCGCCATCAACACTGGACCAACAGCAACTACTGCCACTGTGACCTGTGCAGCTACCACCACCACCACCACTCCTGCCACTGCCATCCTGCCTGACCCATCGGACGATGATGGACCATCAACATCACAGGCTAGCATGGAGAGTGGACGCTTGAGGACACAGGTGACGGCCCAGGTCACAGACAGGAGTGCAGCTGCAAGGTGAGGCCGTGAACAACACCCAGCCCATCCTGGGACAGAGACACTGGATGCCATTACCAGAGTGGAAGCCTCCTACGAGCGGTCGCAGGCACAGGCTGATCGTGCCCACCAAGACTCCATAGACACCTGCCAGCTGTTGCGGTCCGTGGACACCCGTTTGGGACAAATAGTTGACATCATGGGGCAGCAAACAGCTCTTTGGAGGGAGTGTTATCTCACACCACACCACCTCCCCCTCCCGCAAGTGGCCAGCGGGATAGGGCACCAACACCACCTTCCCCTCCCCCAAGTGGCCAGCCGGACGGGCCACCAGCACCACCGCCACCATCACCTGAGGCCACTGACAGGGAGGTTGTCCCAGAACAACCTGCCCCCACAGCTGGCCCCGCTCTGGCTCCAAGATGGAGGGGCCGTCCGAGGCAGAATCCAGCTCACAGCAGTGGCAATGCACCATCCACCCGCTCAAAGAGGGGCGCCACTGACTTCACCCTTCCTTGAGCCTGGCATTCACTCTGCGAACTATCTTGCACCACAATGCCAAGCATTGGCACACGTCTGTTGGACTAGGTGTACATCGCACAATGTGGTGTCCCCACAGTGTTTTCATCTGATATGACCTTCAACTCTCACTTCCCCACCAACACCTATTTGTAAATATGCACAAACAGTAATCCACACCCTGTAAATAAACACTCAATGCTGTGTGACCTCCATGTTTCAATCAAAGGTTCATCTTAGTACTTGTCATTAACGGGTGCAGGTATCAATGTACTTGACAATCATGTCTCTGTGGGAGTGACCTAGGGATAATGAGAGAACAACAAGCACAGGTCAGGAAACTGAATCACAACCATCACACCACACCATACAGCAACATCCCACAAACCACACTCATCACAAATTAAGCGGATCACAGGACACACATCAGGGAGCATTGGACGTACACCATCTCCCACACCCATTTGCAAACAGAACATACCAGAACAGGCACCATCCACACATCACCAGCGAACATACACCATGCTTTGAACACCAGCACAAGAGGTAGTTACTCACATTTAAGTAAAGTAGCAAGCAATGAGCTGACGCCTCTGGTCCACACCTTCTTCCTCCCCACTATCCTCACCACTGGACATGGGTGGTATGGGAGGCGGAGCAACCTGTTGGTCTGCAGGGTCCATGATCAGTGCAATGTTATTGCGTAAGGCCAGGTTGTGGAGCATGCAGCAGGCAACCACGATTTAGCAAACTTTTCTGGGTGAGTATGGCAGGGCCCCTCCGGTTTTATGAAGGCAGTGAAACCTAGACTTCAGCAGTCCAAACGTACGTTCCACCACCCTACGTGTCCTCCCATGGGCATCATTGTAGCGCATTTCTCCTAGGGTAGTTGGATTCCGTAGGGGGCTCAGCAGCCATGGTCGGTTTGGGTATGCAGAGTCGCCTAGGTGGGGGGATGACAGACACATACATCATTACCAGGATTGGTGGTAATAGCATGTCACACATACAACACAGTAGTCATCACAGCACACTCACCTACAAGCCATGCACGTTCTTGACGCAAATTAGCCATCAGTTGGGGGACAATGCTGCTCCGCAGGGTGTGGGAGTCATGAGCGGACCCTGGAAACCTTGCACACACATGGGATAAGATGTTGTCAGCCAGGCACACCACTTGCACATTTATAGAGTGGTAATGCTTCCTATTACGATAGACGGCTTCACGTGCCTGGGGTGGAATCAGACCAATATGTGTCCCATTAATGGCACCCACTATGTGTGGGATCTGGGCCAGGGCATAGAAGTCACCCTTCACTGCAGCCAGCTCTGCCGGACGTGGGAAATAGATGTAATCATCCTTGTAAGACATAATGGCAACCAGCACATCCCGCAGTACCATGCTGAACATGGATTGGGACATCCCCCGGCATGTCCAACTGTGTACTGGAAAGTGCCAGTTGCAAAGAAGTGAAGTGCCGCCATCACCTTTGCTGTGGGTGTAATTGCTCCTGGATAGGGCCTGCGTGGCTGCAGATGAGGTGACAATTGGCCTACAAGGTCCTGCAACCTCCGCCGGTCGAGACGGAATTTGCGGATTACCTCCTCTTCAACCATGTCCTCCATCACAGTGTATGGTCGATGCACATTTGGAGTCCTCCTGTGTGGGAGTACAGGGGAGCAGATGTCAATTGACCAACAACACACATCTGGGCCACACCATCACATCTTGACCAACACAATACAAATTATACATGTAGCAGACACTGATTGTATGTGTGACGTGACCAAAATATAAGGCACTACAGCTGACTACACACACAATGTACATCCACAAACAACATCCGGTGTACAAAAATGTCGAAGGTCACGTGCAGACATGTTGAAAGGACTGCCAACATAACATGACAGATTGCCCAAGTGTGGAGAAGCGTACCCACAGACACACCTTGACGTGCACACACAACACGAACATGGACCACACCCTCATTGTCATCATGCACCCATGACCCCACCTACAATGCTCTGCATCCTCACATGACAGGCATGGGTATACAACAAGCGACACACAGGCGCATACCCAGTATGCATGTATACCACCATCAATGGACTTGCACACACAAACCACACACTCACGACAGCTTCTGGATGTTGGTACACAGCCGTGATGTATTGTGTAGATGTGTACCAATAGAAACGTGTGACCTCAAAACCAAGACGTAAACACATAGCCATGCACATCTGACGCAACTTGGGCTCACATCACTGGCCTATGTTCAACACTGGCAAGGTCTATAGTATGGCCACACATGTCAACAATGGACATAACTGATACACGTGTACACGTACCATTGACATGACATAATGATTACTGACGATTTCCGGACATGTCCTGACACACATGTACAACTATGAACATAACATGTGTGCGGAGACATGCAGTGTGTGTACACACGACATCCGGGTACGCCTTCCCCCAACACATGAGATGATCCTTGACACTGCAATAGTGCATTACATTTGCTGAGTTGACAAGGACCATCACGGTCACACCCCGCAAACCGCATGTGTGCACTACCAAGACGGTGCATCATTTGAAAATCATCACTCACTGGCATCGCAATGGCGGAGCACGCATTCTGCGTGTGTAGTGATATCAGCCTGGCATGGTTGCCCCTGGCCGCTCACACACCGCCGCATGCAGGCAGTGGATGATCGCCGGGTGCAGGTGGTGGGTGACCGCCGGGTGCAGGCGGTGTGTGAGTGGCCAGGGGCAACCATGTCAGGCTGATATCACTACACAGGGTGGTTAACCACCGCCCGCACCCGGTGGTCACCCACCGCCTGCACCCGGTGGTGTGTGAGCGGCCAGGGGAAACCATGCCAGGCTGATATCACTACACAGGGCGGTTAAACACTGCCCGCACCCGCGGTCACCCACCGCCCACACCCCGCAGTCACCCACCATCACCCAGCGGTGGGTGAGCGGCCAGGTCCGGTGGTCTGCGGTGGGTGCTACAATGTGACTGTAAGGGGGGTACCAACTGCCATTACCACTTGCACATTCAAATGTATGTGATAGCCTGCCCCGCCCCCGTGGAATTTGTGCTCCGCCATTGGGACGCCAGTGAGTGTTGAATTTCAAATGATGCACCATTGTGGTAGCGCGCACGTGCGGTTGCCGGTGTGTGACGGTCCATGTAGCCAATGGAAACAGGTAACGCGGGGCGCGTAAGCGATTTAAAAAAATAGCGGAAGCCATGCACCGCCACAGCAGGGTCAGTCATTGGCTCTTTTTGAAAGAGGCAGCCCGGGAAAACCAATTGCTGCAAACGTGTGCCACTGATATCAGCTCAGGGCCCTATATATGTGTGAATCTCTGCAGCACACATCCACTGCTTCCAGCCACTGCTGCCTGCACCCATCACCTCTACCTGCTGCTGCTGACCAATCCACCAACTGCTGCCTGCACCCATCACCTCTACCTGCTGCTGCTGACCAATCCACCAACTGCTGCCTGCATCCATCACCTTTACCTGCTGCTGCTGACCAATCCTCCAACTGCTGCTGTTGTGCCACAGTCCGGGACCCTGCCATGTCGAGAGTGCGAGAGAACCGGTCTCGTCCCTTCACCGCAGCGGAGCTGGATGTCCTTGTGCACGGTGTGCTCCGCCACTATGACCAGCTCTACGGTGCCCCCGGACAGGTGGTAAGTGCAGTGGGGGACATGTTGGTGTGCATGAGGTGGTCACTGACTCCTGGCTTCTGCAATCTTGGCGGTGTGCTGTCGGACCTTCACATGTGCTGTACTGTCCATGGCTGCTGAAGGATACGTGTTGCTCCTATCTGTGTGGCTGTCCAAATGTCCACTGACTTTCCCATTTTGTCTCCCATCATGGTAGGTCAAGCTGCACCTTCGCAAGGCCGTGTGGAGAACCATAGCACGTGATGTACGGGCAGTGGGGGTGTGCAATAGGCGACACACACACTACCACAAGCGTTTGGACGACATCTCCAGGCTCAGCAAGAATATGGCGGAGATGACACTGGGGCAGATTCCACGTACATCCCGGCTTACATGACGCACCATGACCCCTCTGATGCTCCGTATCATTGCAGTGATGCATCCTGACCTGTCCGCCCGGTTGAGAGGGGATCAGCAGCAAACTAGCGGTAAGCAGACTGAATGTGTTTGTGACTTGTGAGTGCATGCATGTATTGATGCCAGACGCCGTAGTGACATCCATGGTGTGTATGTTGTGCTGCAATAGCATGTTGGTGTCATTATCGGAGTGTGCGTTGGCATCCATGTCAGCCAGGTGGACATACCAGTTGCATTGTAGTGCAGGGTCCCAGGACATGCCCTTGAGGTCTGTATTCTCATGGCAACACATGTGTGGTGGTCGGCATGCACTTGCCCTGTTTGTTAGAAGTACATGTTTCACAGGCACCACCGTTTTTTTGACATGAAGATGTATGGTAGGGGTGGTTCTTGTGCAGGATGGGGGCTACATGTTGGTCAGCAGTCAAGGTGTTTTGTTTTTGAAATTTGCAGTACGTGAGTGTGGCACTTACGTATACCTATTTCCTCTCTTTCAGCTTTGGCCGAGGGCACTGACCCACAAACGAAAGAGCTCAGTGGTGGCAATGCATCAGAATCCGAAAACACACACACTCAGACTGAGAATGAAGAGAGCAGCCCCGGAGAGGGGGACAAGGCTGTCCCTGAGGACTCACATGTGGAGACACCATCGTCCTCATCTTCAGACGGTGTTGGTGAGTCAACACCTTCAGCCGGTACACAGCACACAGGGTCAACACTTCCAGCAACTGCAACAAGTACTGCTCGTGCTCGCAAGAGTAAGGGGAGCAGAGTGGCCTTCGGTGCAGGCACCGCTGCCCCTGCCACTGTGACACAAAGTGTCTTTTGTGCTGAGGCGGTTGATCTGCTGCGACAGCTGTGTGTAGGGCAGACCAACATGATCAATGCATTCCTAGACCACGATAGGAAGTTGGGGCAGGTGGTAGCATTCATGGAGGGGATGCATTGCGATGTTGCTGGTCTACACCGAACAGTTCAGTCGTTATCCAACACAGTGTCTGCAGCCATTCAAAATTCGCAGGCACAAGCTTCTACTTCAGTTTCCCCATCCACACCACTTGATGTGTCAGCGGAGAGTGACATTTCTGAGCAGGGCTCATTTTCAGGATATTGCACTAGAAGCAGCCACAGTGAGCAAGGCAGGGCACGGAGGCCACAGACACCATCCCCTAGGACAGGGAAATATTTCACAGACCACAACATCAGCTACCCTGGAGTTGACACACAGGATAATCAACGGGTGTTGGGTGACAGGGATTCACATGTAACACAGGCATCCCCCTACAAAGGTACTCCCAAGGCAAGTGCACCTCCCAAGGCCAAGGACACTGCAAAGGACATGGACACTGCAAAGGAAAGGGCACCTCCCAAGGCCAGGGACACTCCCAAGGACAAGGACACAGCAAAGGAAAGGTCACCTCCCAAGGCCAGGGACACTCCCAATGACAAGGACACTGCAAAGGAAAGGGCACCTCCCAAGGCCAGGGACACTCCCAAGCACAAGGACACTGCAAAGGAAAGGGGACCTCCCAAGGCCAGGGACACTGCAGAGGACAAGGACACAGCAAAGGAAAGGGCACCTCCCAAGGCCAGGGACACTCCCAAGGACAAGGACACTGCAAAGGAAAGGGCCCCTCCCAAGGCTAGGGACTCTGCAAAGGACAAGGACACAGCAAAGGAAAGGGCCCCTCCCAAGGCTAGGGACACTCCAAAGGACAAGGACACAGCAAAGGAAAGGGCACCCCCCAAGGCCAGGGACACTTCCAAGGACAAGTACACTGCAAAGGAAAGGGACACTACAATGGACCAGGACACTACAAAGGACACGCCAACTCCCAGGGACAGGGCATCGCCCACGGTTCAGGCACATTCCAGAGACAGGACACATACTACAGGCAAGGCACCTCCCAGGACCAAGGGTTCTCCCATGGACACGAGCTCCATCAAGGACAGGCATACATCACCCCTGCATGCCCTGAGGCTGATGTTTGAGAAGGAACGTAAAACACATGTGTCAGCGGTGGAGTCCCCCATACCTCTACTCCCATCCACACCCCGCAGAAGCAGAGGAAGGAGTACACTGTTGTTGCATCACCCATTACACATGATGCAGAGGGCAGAAGGCAGGGCCACAGCAAACGTCAAGCAGGGTCCAGCACGTCCCCAGAGAGCAGACACACACCAGCACATGATCCCCCTTTGATGGGTGATGTTCATGATGAGGCCACACCACTCACCAGTCCAGTCATGCCCAGGGTGCCCTTCCATATCCCAAAGAAACAGAGACACACACCTGTAACACCTGCCCACCCCAATGTCGCTCCTGTACAGCTGTCCCCAGCTCCTAGAGCCACCCTGCCTCCGGGCCCATACAGCCCTGTGGCTCATCATTTCAGTGGTCCTAGTGGGTCAGCTGGAGTTCACTCTCATGTGTCAGATAGTGGCACTGTGTCTGTTGTTCGCTGTCATGCCTCATGTAGTAGCACTGTGTCAGTTGTGCCCTCTCCTGTTTCAGGTACTACCAATGTGTGTGTCCGCCACTCTCATATCTCAGATGCTGCAATTGTATTTGTTGGTCACTGTGCACGGCCATGTCCTGGCAGTGTGTCTGGGTCTATGGCTCATATGTCAGTTACTACATCTGTGGCTGTGTCCCACACTCCTGTTTCTGGTGCTGGCATTGTTTCTGGGTCTATGGCTCATGTGTCAGTCACTAGAGCTGTGGCTGTGTCCCACACTCCTGTATCTGGTGCTGGCAGTGTGTCTGGGTCTATGGCTCATGTATCAGTCACTAGAGCTGTGGCTGTGTCCCACACTCCTGTTTCTGGTGCTGGCAGTGTGTCTGGGTCTATGGCTCATGTGTCAGTCACTAGAGCTGTGGCTGTGTCTCACACTCCTGTTTCTGGTGCTGGCAGTGTGTCTGGGTCTATGGCTCATGTGTCAGTCACTAGACCTGTGGCTGTGCCCCACACTCCTGTTTCTGGTGCTGGCAGTGTATCTGGGTCTATGGCTCATGTGTCAGTCACTAGAGCTGTGGCTGTGTCCCACACTCCTGTTTCTGTTGCTGGCAGTGTATCTGGGTCTATGGCTCATGTGTCAGTCACTAGAGCTGTGGCTGTGTACCACACTCCTGTTTCTGGTGCTGACGGTGTGTCTGGGTCTATGGCTCATGTGTCAGTCACTAGAACTATGGCTGTGTCTCCCAATCTGGTATCAGATCCTGCCACTGTGTCCGAGGCTACTAGGTTGAGCAGTCCCCAGATTCAGTACTGTGAGGTGTAGTTCCCATCACTCACATGTCATTTTACTTGGTGTGTAGATAGTCCATTGTATGTCCATGGGACGGGGCGCTTGCCACACGTCCTTGTGCTGCCTCTGATGTAGCTGCTCTGTTATGAACACTGCCCTGTTGCTGTTAGGATGCTCCATTTTGCCCCTCACCTGTGCTGCCTCTGATGTTCCTGTTCTTTGCCAAGGACTGTTGATGCTCTGTGCCCCTCTCATGTGCTGCATCAGATGCACCTGTACTTTGCCATGGACTGTTGATGCACTTGGCCTCTCTGATGTGCTGCCTCAGATGTACCTGCTCTGTGCCTTGCCATGGAATGTTGATGCACTTAGCCCCTCTTATGTGCTGCCTCTGATGTACCTGCTTTGTGCCTTTCCATGGACTGATGATGCACTGTGCCCCTCTCATGTGCTGCCTCTGATGTACCTGCTCTGTTACGAACAGTGCCCTGTTGCTGTTTGGATGCTGCATTGTGCCCTCTCATGTGCTGCCTCTGATGTACCTGCTCTGTTACAAACAGTGCCCAGTTGCTGTTAGTATGCTGCATTGTGCCCTCGCATGTGCTACCTCTGATGTACCTGTGTCTTGCCATGGACTTTTGATGCACTGTGCCCCTCTCATGTGCTGCCTCTGATGTACCTGCTCTGTTACGAACACTGCCCTGTTGCTGTTAGGATGCTGCATTGTGCCCTCTCATGTGCTCCCTCTGATGTACCTGCTCTGTTACGAACAGTGCCCTGTTGCTGTTAGGATGCTGCATTGTGCCCTCTCATGTGCTGCCTCTGATGTACCTGTACCTTGCCATGAACTGTTGATGCACTGTGCCCCTCTCATGTGCTGCCTCTGATGTACCTGCTCTGTTATGAACACTGCCCTGTTGCTGTTAGGATGCTGCATTGTGCCCTCTCATGTGCTGCCTCTGATGTACCTGCTGTGTGCCATGGACTGTTGATGTTCTGTGCCCCTCTCATGTGCTGCATCAGATGTACCTGTTCTTTGCCATGGACTGTTGGTGCACTTGTGCCCTCTCATGTGCTGCCTCAGATGTCCCTGCTGTGTGCCATGGACAGTTGATGCACTTAATCCCTCTCATGTGCTGCCTCGGATGTACCTGCTCTGTTATGAACACTGCCCTGTTGCTGTTAGGATGCTGCATTTTGGCCCCTCTCATGTGCTGCCTCTGATGTACCTGCTCTGTTACGAACAGTGCCCTGTTGCTGTTAGGATGCTGCATTGTGCCCTCTCATGTGCTGCCTCTGATGTACCTGTTCTTTGCCATGGACTGTTGATGCACTTGGCCCCTATCATGTGCTGCCTCAGTTGTACCTGTTCTTTGCCATTGACTGTTGATGCACTTGGCCCCTCTCATGTGCTGCCTCAGATGTCCCTGCTGTGTGCCATGGACTGTTGATGCACTTAACCCCTCTCACGTGCTGCCTCTGATGTACCTGCTCTGTTATGAACACTGCCCTGCTGCTGTTAGGATGCTGCATTGTGCCCTCTCATGTGCTGCCTCTGATGTACCTGCTGTGTGCCATGGACTGTTGATGCTCTGTGCCCCTCTCATGTGCTGCATCAGATGTACCTGGTCTTTGCCATGGACTGTTGATGCACTTGTCCCCTCTCATGTGCTGCCTCAGATGTCCCTGCTGTGTGCCATGGACTGTTGATGCACTTAACCCCTCTCATGTGCTGCCTCTGATGAACCTGCTCTGTTATGAACACTGCCCTGTTGCTGTTAGGATGCTGCATTTTGGACCCTCTCATGTGCTGCCTCTGATGTACCTGCTCTGTTACGAACGGTGCCCTTTTGCTGTTAGGATGCTGCATTTTGGCCCCTCTCATGTGCTGCCTCTGATGTACCTGCTCTGCTACGATCAGTGCCCTGTTGCTGTTAGGATGCTGCATTGTGCCCTCTCATGTGCTGCCTCTGATGTACCTGTGCCTTGCCATGGACTGTTGATGCTCTGTGCCCCTCTCATGTGCTGCATCAGATGTACCTGTTCTTTGTCTTGGACTGTTAATGCACTTGGCCCCTCTGATGTGCTGCCTCAGATGTACCTGCTCTGTGCGTTGCCATGGACTGTTGATGCACTTAGCCCCTCTCTCATGTGCTGCCTCTGATGTACCTGCTCAGTGCCTTGCCATGGACTGTTGATGCTCTGTGCCCCTCTCATGTGCTGCCACTGATGTCCCTGCTGTGTGCCCTGGACTGTTGATGCACTTGGCCCCTCTTATGCGCTGGCTCAGATGTACCTGCTCTGTTACGAACAGTGCCCTGTTGTTGTTAGGATGCTGCATTGTGCCCCCTCATGTAATGCCTGTGATGTACCTGTGGCTTGCCATGGACTGTTGATGCTCTGTGACCCTCTCATGTGCTGCCTCTGATGTACCTGCTCTGTTATGAACACTGCCCTGCTGCTGTTAGGATGCTGCATTGTGCCCTCTCATGTCCTGCCTCTGATTTACCTGCTGTGTGCCATGGACTGTTGATGCTCTGTGCCCCTCTCATGTGCTACATCAGATGTACCTGCTCTTTGCCATGGACTGTTGATGCACTTGTCCCCTCTCATGTGCTGCCTCAGATGTCCCTGCTGTGTGCCATGGACTGTTGATGCACTTAACCCCTCTCATGTGCTCCCTCTGATGAACCTGCTCTGTTATGAACACTGCCCTGTTGCTGTTAGGATGCTGCATTTTGGACCCTCTCATGTGCTGCCTCTGATGTACTTGCTCTGTTACGAACAGTGCCCTTTTGCTGTTAGGATGCTGCATTTTGGCCCCTCTCATGTGCTGCCTCTGATGTACCTGCTCTGTTACGATCAGTGCCCTGTTGCTGTTAGGATGCTGCATTGTGCCCTCTCATGTGCTGCCTCTGATGTACCTGTGCCTTGCCATGGACTGTTGATGCTCTGTGCCCCTCTCATGTGCTGCATCAGATGTACCTGTTCTTTACCTTGGACTGTTGATGCACTTGGCCCCTCTGATGTGCTGCCTCAGATGTACCTGCTCTGTGCCTTGCCATGGACTGCTGATGCACTTAGCCCTTCTCATGTGCTGCCTCTGATGTACCTGCTCTGTGCCTTGCCATGGACTGTTGATGCTCTGTGCCCCTCGCATGTGCTGCCACTGCTGTCCCTGCTGTGTGCCCTGGACTGTTGATGCACTTGGCCCCTCTTATGAGCTGGCTCAGATGCACCTGCTCTGTAATGAACAGTGCCCTGTTGCTGTTAGGATGCTGCATTGTGCCCTCTCATGTGCTGCCTGTGATGTACCTGTGGCTTGCCATGGACTGTTGATGCTCTGTGCCCCTCTCATGTGCTGCCTCCTCTGATGTACCTGCTCTGTTATGAACACTGCCCTGTTGCTGTTATGATACTGCATTGTGCCCTCTCATGTGCTACTTCGGATGTACCTTTTCTGTTGTATCCAGTGCCCATGCTCCTGCCTACTCTAGGAGTTATTTAGTAATATGTGCAATAAAACAATTTAATCGTGTGTAGTGGTTTCTGTGTGTCATTCCTAGTTGTCTACTTGCATTATTGATATATTGGTGGTATCGTATATGCTGTTTACCCAACATGCACCTCCCCCCTCCCCACGTCACAGCCCCGGCAGGTACTCCCCTTCCGGAATTGATTGCTGTGTTTGCGTACCTGCGTCGTCGTTGGCGATGGACCATGGCTTGGTGGTGGTGGAGCACGAAGAGGATAGGAAATGCATTCAGAGCTGGGTCCTTGACAGAGATCTGCCTGTGGTGGGTATCTCTCTGCAATGTTTTGGCTCTCCGCTGTGGTGAATCCGCCGTGTTCAGGCTGGTGGTTTTTCCGCTGCGATTTGCTGTGTCTTATCCGCTATCGTAATTACGTGGACGGTCGGAGATGTCATTCCGTACGGCGGTGTTTCTGGTTGGTTACGTCCGGCGCGGGGTCGGGTGTATTTCCGCGGCGGTGCTTGTACTTCCGCGGCGTACGTACATTTGACAGTGCTTCCCATCCTAATGTGGCGGACGGACAGACCGCGGCTGGCGGACTGAAAAAAGGCATTTTCCGCCTACTTCATGCCGGCGGACGTCCTTCCGTCCGCCATCCTAATGACCCCCCAGGTTCGGGCCAGAACCATTTGGCCACCTGGTGGCTCAACCAAGTACTTTGTAACCGTGCAGAGTGCACAATTGTATTCCTAAAGGTCCATTTTGTGCCAGTCAAATGTGGACGACATGTACTATAGCCGAACAGCCTTGTTTTTAATTAATACTTTGTTTCAGTTAGAACAGCGGATTGGCCCATTTCTGACATGCCCTTGACTATTATTCTTTGAATTGAAACTGGGCCATATCCAGCTGGTATAGCTAGGTGGGGCGAGTTGCCTTATAGGCGATATGTATCATCAACAGTTCACGGAGCACCATCACTGTGGCCAGGTTGGCATAACCTGAAGGGTTGAAATCTTTCTCACAGTTTGTGTTATGCGTTGAGATCAGGATATGGGGAAGGACTGGTTTCAGTCCATTATTTTAAGCTCAGGTACATCACTGTTGAGTGATAATAAAGCGCGCCAAAAGGAATAACTTCTTTTCTCGCAGAGGCACAAGGAAGGCAGAGTTTGACAGCAAAAGCGGAGCTAACCTACCAGTTGGGATGTAATTCAATGAACGCTTAAGGGGTATTATGAGGTGTGGGAAGCTGGTGCCTAAAAACCCAGATGGAACATGGGTAGATTGGGGGGCAGTAGACCCAGAGCACTCACCCGTTCGATCCTATCACTGGTATTAAAGTTAATCCAATTTTAATATTAGGATAGTGATAATTCAGATTGTCATTTCCTCATAGGAACATCACAATTACATCACCAAGTACAAACAGGCAGGGTAGTGAAGCACAATAGTCCTCCACTTGATGCGCTTGTCAGGTTCCCAGGATGGCACATGGCAGGGCATTACTGGCATCTTTTGAGGGCATCAAGCTGGATCCTTTAGGGTTGTCATTATTGATGAACAACATTGCTCAATACAGCACTCAGAGGAGAAAGCTTTATACAGGGGACACCCTGATCACATGTATTGCAAGGTGCCCTTATGTCAAAGGAAGGTCAAGTAAGAATTTTAATCAATGGCCTAATATCACATAATATAGTGAAACAAGTTATAGGGGCATTCATTACTTAAGGCCATCCCAGTAGAAAGTGGTCCGGTTGGGGCTGGTTTGACTTGAGTCGCATACTAGTGCGCCAAGTGAACAGGACCATGTAGCTAAGTCTTGCACATAAGGCAGAGGGGTTTCATCAGGATCCACATTAATGGGGACAGCATCAGAACATAAAGCTGTATCAGTTAGATTCTGACATAATGTTGCCGCACCACCCATATTATTAACAATTAATGGCCTTTGAAGAAGGTCAGCTTAACAGCACAGGATTTAGCCGCACATGGAAAATTCCTTTGGGGATTATGGGACAGATTGAATCATACAGCCAAGCCCTAGAAGTATGGGCAGGGGCACCTTTCATTGATCACCTGACCGCAGCACTTTCACCCAAATTCCTGCAGCAAGCTTGGGATACAATTGCACCTGTCTGTTGAGCTATAGCTGGCTGTCCTTTTGGAGGGCTCCATAACAGGGTGTATCATGTTGGCCTGAAAGGCAGTAAGGGCCATTTTCTACAGCATACAATTGGTTTGAACAATAAGTCTGGTTCTTCAAAGGCACCCCCCACCCACTTCAAGATCACCCAGACTCTGAACTATGGAATAAAATTTACTTTCAACAGGCCTGGACAAATAAAGATAATGCATTTAGTCGCAGCTTAAGCCAGCTGATATCACTGAGAGTTTCAGAGACGGAGGGGTTGTACTTCCATGCAATATGTTCCCAGTTCAGGAGCAGAGGAAGCAGATTTTGGGACAGGTTAGCATACCTCAAAGGTGTATCTGTGGGTTTAATGATGTGTATCCCTGGCCTCAATGCTGTGTAGAGCTATTCGCATTTGGCACACTGCCTGTGTCTTGTGTTCCTCACCGCCCCACCTCTGAGACATTTAGAGTTAGGTCCTTGGTAAATGTTGTGCTCATTAAGGTTCTCATGACCAAAGCAGTTTGTTGTATCCTTACAAGGTGACTAGAAAGGTTTTTATTAGCTCTGTTAGGCCCGTTTAAGGCTGTGTCGCCTGCATCTTTGGACCGTGTTCCGACAGCACTCTGGCTTCAGGAAGGGCTGATTCTGTCAGGGTATCAATGACAAGATTTCATAGCTCTGGGCAGGAATCCAGGGTCATGCCCATTGGATTCTAGAGCGAGCCTTGAGCTTTGTTACATCAAGGGCAGGACCACTGTCATGGTCATTGGGATTTCTTGTCAAAACGCCGCCTAATCCACGAGGACCCTGCTTGACTGGTGAAAGGGAGCCAGTTGCTGCTGTACTTGCTGATGCTCGTTGAAGGCCACGCCTCGCCGGACCCGCTTCGCGGGTCCCACAGCGCGGCTCCGAGCTATCATCCGACTCTGACTAGGGGGCCAATCTCAGACCGGCAGGGCTGCGAGCAATCGCGGGGACTCCGAGGACCAGGAGTCCCTGCGCGCCCTAGGACCAGCTGGGCTGCTCTCCCTGCCGGCCCCGCCCACCCGCTCCCAGCTGAAAAGCCTGCCTTACCTGCCACACAGCGGATTTCTTGTCAAAACGCCGCCTAATCCACGAGGACCCTGCTTGACTGGTGAAAGGGAGCCAGTTGCTGCTGTACTTGCTGAAGCTCGTTGAAGCCCACGCCTCGCCGGACCCGCTTTGCGGGTCCCGCAGCGCGGCTCCAAGCTATCATCCGACTCTGACTAGGGGGCCAATCTCAGACCGGCAGGGCTGCGAGCAATCGCGGGGGCTCCGAGGACCAGGAGTCCCTGCGCGCCCTAGGACCAGCTGGGCTGCTCTCCCTGCCGGCCCCGCCCACTCGCTAGCCATTTGGACAGCCTTTTAAGGAGGTACTTTTCCCGCGGCGCGGGAGCGCGCGGGAGGGCGCCGGGAGAAGCCCGGGACAAGGGCGGGACCGTCTGTGGCCGTCCGGGGCCGCAGGAGGCCGGGCTGGGCCAGGTCATTTTCATCTTGTTATTGCATTCTGTGTCACTGACCATTACTCTGTTTTCTGCCAGTAGTGTTTTAAATTTGTACCATTGAGTTGTGAAAGTTTAACCTATCCTCCCTTGATATGAGTCACTCTGCTCCCCCAGGTGTGGGTGTCTCTGTTCTTGGCCCATTAGATACATTTTTTAAGAAATCCACCAAGGAGGTAGATATGGATTTTCTCCTTGCAGAGAGAAGAGCAGAGCGTTGATGCTCAATTGAGCAGCTAAAGAAAATTCCACTGCCCTCACAGTCAGTTTCAAATAATACCCACGAAATGGCTGTCCAAGGATTGAGATCTATTGAGGACGATGCTACTGATCTCAACCAAACCCCCAGTATATTTAGGTTCCCTGTTATTTCCCCGCCCTGTGCCAGTGCTACCAGTGGTGGCCACTTAGTCTGTCCCCCTATTGATCACTCAAGTTTTGTTGAAACAAACATCCCCGATATCCAAATTACGGAATCGGAACCTTGCCCCATGTTGCCCAACCTGTCACTGGTTTGTATTGACCCAGGCGAGAGCTTACCACAAACGAGTATATGTAAAACTAGAGTCACGCCTGAAAAGGCCAAGAGGGTTGTGCATTCTCCACCTAGGAAAAAAAGAAGAAAGGGCGGGGTAAAAAGGAAAGGTCAAAGCTGCCAGTCACCACCACCATCCCTACCCAAACCAAATAATAAGTTAGGGATCCCGCCTAATGCAGAGCCACTGCCATTAGACATACATGATTTGGTAAACCCTGAGTTAGCTATCGAAGGGGTAAATGAGGTGACCTATGGTATTATAGAGAAGCTTATCAAATCATACATGCTACCCTTGCTGGAGCGTGTTAGGACAGTGGGTGAAAAATTGGATCGCCTATTGGCGACCATTGAGCCTATACATTCCTCTAGCCTGGATAAGATCAAGGGCCCATCCAACAAACCTCCCGGATCATCCCATGTTGTTGGCAATATAACTAGTACCATCAGCCAACAATCTACTAATGCCACCAAAGCAGCCACTACTTCAAATAAAGTTTCGGCTGTGGCTGCTAAACCTCCTAGAACAACCACTACTGCCAAAGCAAACCCTAGGGTGGTAGCCAACAAACCACCTGCTAAGGGAGTAGCGCCACAGTCAAAGAATGGGATGGGTAAACCTGCTATCTCCACTGGTAAAACTAATAAACCCCTACCACAGAAGAAAAATGTAGATTTGCCCCCAGATTCCATGAATTATGTTATTGCTATGACGGGTGTGCCACCAGTCGCGGAAGGGGACAGGGAAAACAACGAAAGCTTAAAAAACAAAGTCATCTTTTGGCTGAAAACAAATAGACCCCTTCCTCTTCATCTTAATGGGGATATTGTTACGGTCAGAAGATGTCAATGGGTAGGGGTTCGCCCTAAGGATATAGAGGGGGATATTGTGATCATTAACTTTAGGGATCACAGAGTAGTATCCCATCTCACAGATTGGTTTGTGGGAAATAATGAGGGAGGGATCTCCACAAGGAACCTTAGTTATTTTTATCCTGAGACCCGGATCAATCCAGCAGATCAACCTCCTGCTAGAAATAATAAAAAAACCAAAAGCCTCCTCAAATGGTCCAATTTTACACCAAGTTTCCATGGACCCCAGTTTAACCCTGAGGCGCAGTATCGCTCCTACATTCAATCTAGCTACAACTGCCCTGTACAAACGCCGGGTTGGGCTAAGATTAATACCCTGCCCTTAGGCCCCCCAGCCTTATTGGATCTGCCATTCCCAAATAAGCCCCCGTATCCTATGGTTCCAACAACACCCGCCTTCATACAGATACAACAGCCCCCAAGCTTCTATTCAGCAAACCCCTATCCCAACAGGCTCACCCATCCCAAAGAGCTTTGGAATATACCACTGAGAAACCTATACGACCCACTATCAGGGCTGTCGACTAATGATTGACCAGCACTTGTGACAAGGGATGACGAACCTAACTCTGAGTGTCCGAGTGTGGGAGATGACCTGAGTATCTTACCAAGTATTGTTGAAAGTCTTAATGATCAACCCCAACGTTGTGTGGAGGGATGTTCAGTTTATTCAGGAGAGCTAGATATACCAGCTTTGCTACCCATCTCACTGTCTCTCACCGATGTTTTCAGTGTGGGTGCACACCCTGAGTCAACTATACAGGCTGGGTCAATATGCTTGCCAATGGAAGGTTTGACTATAGATGCACCTGTGCTTGTAGAATCCTCTCTCCAGTCCAACGAACCTTACCCTATAGCCGCAACAAAAATGTGTGACCAAGTATGTGTAAAGGGTACCACTATGGGATGTTGGAATGTGGCTGGAATAGAATCCTGTATATGCATTTCTGATTGGGCTGATTTCATTCGACAAGGTGATGTTTGGTCTTTTCAGGAGACTTGGGCAACCCTACCAGTGTATTTTCCAGGCTTCTTGAACTTTAACAAACCAGCAGTTAGAGGCCAATGAGGCAGGGCTATGGGGGGCCTCACTACTTGGGTTCGTCAAGCTGCAGGTGTTTCTGTAAAGGAAATTTATATCGATTGCCCCGATATATTGATAATCAGTATGAAAACAACTAGCGGGCTGGACATACTGCTTATCAATATATACGCTAGAGGAATTCCGGGTGGCCGAGTCTCAACCACCCTCACATGTTTGGATGATTTCTTAGGCTCTACTCAAATAACAGGTCATGTGGTTGTAATGGGTGATCTTAATACTTGTTTTGAACCTTTAAGCAAAGAGGATGGGTTATTAACTGAGGCAGAGGATATGATATGGGGGATCCCACAACTTGAGTTACCCCCGATCACTAAGTGGTCTCAAGCCGCCACATTCATTAAAGGTCTCTGCCTGAACTGGGGGCTGCGTGCCCTAAACGGACGCGTAAGTTCGGACAGGATGGGCAACCCCACATTTTTCAATGGCTGACATAGTAGTCGCATTGACTACATCCTAGTTGACATCAACCTGTGGCCTATAGTATTGGACATGATAGTTAAGCCACGACCAGAAAGTGACCACGAACCACTCGTAGCGGAATTGAAGGACTTTAGTTTTGCAGGGCCGATTGTGCGACATCCCAACCCCGTACAGGAGGCCGTGGTACTAACAAATGACATGAGGAGGGTTCGTTGGCCAAAAGTTTCTGTAGATGTGAAAGCACGCACAAAGATCAGAACCCTAGTTTCAAATTCTCTAAGGGAAATTGAAAAGGGTGGAAACCTGGAACTGACAACCTCAAAAATTACAGATATCCATGCCAGCCTGTTTCTGTCCTTAAAATCACTGTTTGTTAAATTTGTTGCTAACAAGGGTAGAGGGAAGGCTAGGAAACCTGCTAATTGGTACAACGAAGCCTGCCGAGAGTCACATTCGCTTCTGTTTAAGGCTCTAAAATCAAAGAACCCAGCCCTAAATAAAACCAGTAGGAAGGCTTATAATGAAGCCAAACGTCGGGCTAAAGCCGCATGGGATGATGAGCGCTGGACATTATTAGCTGAGGCCTGTGGCTCCAGGAACCTCCAGCAGTTCTGGCATCTCCTTAGGTGGGGTCAGTCTCAGGACGATCGCCCAAGCCTGCATCTGTTGAACAACAGAAATGGGTGTCCCATTTTGAGGAACAGTTTAGATGTCATAGCGCCATGCAAGATCCTATTAGTTGGCCAATAACCTTTGACACACTTGTGTTCTCGGCCAAAGAAGTTGAAACAGTCCTGAATACCATCCCAAGGGGTAAAGCGCCTGGTCCGGATTGCATCCCAGCAGACATTTTCCAGCAGGATCAAGATCTATGGGTACCGTATCTAGTGCGACTGGCAAATGCGCTGGCCAGGGGTGCCAGGGTACCTGATTCTTGGGCTGGCGCCGAGATCTTGCCCATCTTTAAGAAGGGTGACCGGTCGGTTCCATCGAACTACCGACCGATCAGTCTTATTGACGCGGTTCAGATGATCATAACCCGTCTTGTTCTGTCAAGGGTTCAGGCCTGGATAGAGGAACACAACATTCTTACCCCCCTTCAAGCTGGGTTTAGACCCCATGTGAGCACCCTGGATCAGGCATTTCGCTTCATGCTTTTGCACTGGAAGACGGTTACCCTGGGCAAAGGAAACTTATTTGCGGCCTTCGTAGACCTTAGGTCTGCGTTTGACCTTGTCCCGAGGGCCGGGCTTTGGAACTGCCTATTGGACATGGGCATGCCTCCCATTTTGGTCCGACTTATAGTGAACCTTCATGCACAGACATATGCATTTGTAAGATGGGGCAAACCAGGTGAAGTGACGGAGAACTTTCCAGTGGCTAAAGGTGTCAGGCAAGGTTGTGTTTTGGCACCTACCTTGTTTTCTCTATATATCAATAGAGTTACCAAGTACTATGACAACTTTTCCACGGATGCTCCAAGTTTGGCTGGCATGAAAATCCCCTTACTCATGTTCGCTGACGATACTCTCCTGATTTCACGAACCAGACAGGGCCTGCAGAACGCACTGTCAAGGTTCGAGAGTTTCTGCAGCGATCATGAGTTGGAGGTGAACGTGTCCAAAACCAAATTTATGGTTTTAAGGGGGCACAAACAAATAAAGGCCAGGGTAAGCATGGGGGACACCCCCCTGGAGCAGACAAAGCATTTCACCTA
Organism: Lissotriton vulgaris; assembly: GCF_964263255.1. Classification (NCBI taxonomy): domain Eukaryota; kingdom Metazoa; phylum Chordata; class Amphibia; order Caudata; family Salamandridae; genus Lissotriton; species Lissotriton vulgaris. The sequence goes on from NC_141687.1 coordinate 1,123,959,949, forward strand.
TCTGGGAGTTACCTTCAGTGACACCTTGAGTTGGACCCATCAGATCGAGCTTATGACCATGAAACATCAACAGTTGGGCGGGGCACTGATCAAGGAACATAAAGGGTCATTCACGAGGCCTATGTCCCCGCTTATTAAGATCTATGGTGGTAAGGTTTTATCAGCGGTCCTGTATGGTGCGGAACTCTGGGGTGGAAGTAATTTGGATTCGCTAAAACATGCTCAAAATAAATTCTTAAGAATGGTCACAGGTCTGCCTCAGTCGACACCACTAACCTCCCTTCTCTACGACTTAGGGTGTCACACGGTGGAGGACCAAGCAAGACTTCGCCCACTAACATTCTGGCGCCGCCTGTGGACGACGCCAGAACTCCATCATTATGCAGAAGCCTGCTTGGAGGTAAAAAATAGCTCTGGAGCCACAAATATTGGATGGTTTCGAGACCTTAAGGCCACCTTATTTGCTTTGGGTTTTGGCGATCTGTGGTCCTCGCCTGAGTCAGCCAATTTCCCCCCAAAAAAGGAACTTAAAAAATGTTATTGGGAATGGGTGACTCATAACATGTATTCGAAAATGAGCTCGAGCAGTCTAACTGGACTGTTTATTGTACATAAGGATACTCCCAAGTTAGAAGGGTACTGGGACATTATAACAAAACCCCTGGACCGCAAACTATTTTTTCAATTTAGATGCGGTTCACTTCCCATTGGGGACTTCACTAAAAAGTGGGGAACAGATAGATTGGGGCTTTGTCCTAAGTGTCATGGTACTGGGGAAAGCCTGAACCACTTTTTGTATGTGTGTCCACTATACTCTGCCCCCAGAGCCAAATGGCTAAGACCGGTATGTAGACACCTAGGAACCAGATCGGCTGCGGAAGCTATGAGATTGTTAAAAACCAACTTGGATCCCCTTATTGTTGTGGGGGTTGCTAAGTTTCTTGGGTGGGCCTGGGTGCTTAGAAGCAGGCTCATTAAAAATAACCAAATGGTGTTTGCCTAAAAGTATCCTGTATTCTGTGGATTCATGGTTGTACTCGAGCCTCTTTTAAAGTTTTGTATAGTTCCTCAAGAAGCTGATTAGCTTGTCAATGATTTAATACTTGTTTTAAATGTTTTATGTGTTTATACTGTATTTTATGTCTTTTATGATGAACTAATCGAATAAAGACTTCTTGACTTGACTAGAAAGTAAGCCAAACCCGGCCTTGAATCTCTGGAGGGCAATCAATTCCAGGGATAACAAAGTGAACTTGGTCTTTAGCTGGATTAAGCACCAAGGGTCACGAAAGATTAGCAGGTAGTGGGTATCAGTGATCGGACTGCAGTTAAGCAAGCCTGGTAGGCTGCATAAGTTGTCGCTCCAAAAGGGTGCAGTGACTGCAATAGTGTGCACAATACAAACACTCCCTCGATCCAGATTTGACACCATTAATGTGTTCGCCAGGGTTTAACAGTCAAAAATGTCTGTGCAAATGTCTTGTCAAATTCAGCAAAGTATGTGCACTCTGGTCCGAGGGCAGGTTACAGGTTGCTTCAGTGAAGCAAACAATTCCCTGCCCTGATAACCATAGCAGCTAGACTGGTTGTGGAAGCTGTCATCTAACAAGTCTGCAGCAGTACGAAAATTGGGCAAACAAGGTATTAAAGCACAAAAAGGCCACAATGTATTCATCCCTTTGACGCTCATGATGAGCTCAGCTCGTCATAACAGCTGTGGAACACCCCAGCTGGGCTAATTTCCCTCCCGTGCAGGGCGTTCCATTGAGTGGGCAGAGTCATGACGTGCTCAGCTCATCATGAGCACAGCTCGACTGTGCAGCATGATGAGCTGAGCTCGTAACTAGCACAGCGGCGCTGCACGCGCCCCCCTCCCCCCACACTGCGGGGGAATTAGTCCCGCATGGAAGGAGTTAAAGAACAGCTGGCATGTACATTATTCAATAAAGGGCAGGTTTCTGTACTTATTGATCCCCCCTGTCCCCACCCACTTGTCTGTTCCCTGGGACACATAAGCAGATGCTGGGAGGTTTATCAGCATGGCGTCACAGCAGCTAAATATCGCAGTCAGAAGGTGAGGGACTGGCATGCAATATGGTCATGTTATGAATCAAAATAAATAAATCAGAATAAAGGGGGCAGGCGCGATGCTATAGGCGTCATTTTGGCCATAAAGGGGCAAGAAGGGTACAGTGCCAGGCGCCCGCATATAGAGTGTTGGTTTTTTTTAGAAAGGGATTTTGTAAGTTTGCTTTTCCAAATATGTGTGTGCTGTGACTCCAAGGAGGGAGAGAAAGAAGAGTTCCATGCACCCATGCCAACAGTTACTAGAACACAGCATGCATGCAAATTTGTAAGGAGCAGGAACATTTTCACTGCTGGTGCGGTGCATGGGTATCAGTTTGAACCCCCAATTTTGGGAATAATCGAGTATGAGGGTAAACAAAGTCTTAGTCGACCCTATATGTAAGGCACATATTGCACGCATTGCACAATGGATCAAATTGGACATAACCAGGGTTACTAAGAGCAGTAGTTTTGCCTTACTCTTACTCTTATACAGGACAAGGCCGGCTGGCAGAGTGATGGTTATGGTGTTGGCCACTCAATAACTTGTTAACAAATGCACGGTTGGCCTGGTAGGCGAACTTCAATATGTTTTCCAGCGTATTCTGAAATCAGTGACTGGGTGGTAATAGGTAAGGCACAACCTGGCAGCACCTAACAAGCAAGCCCATATTGGCACAGTGTAACATAGGGATTGCACCCTGACCTGCGGTTAAAGTAGAGAGCAGTTGTTTCACTTCCGTGCAGGCCATCGATCATGCCGAAGGATGGGTAAATAAAGCTGTGGTTAAAACAGAACAGTAGTTCCCAATTGAAGTGGAAGCCATCAAACTTGCCTATGATGGGGCAAATAAGCCATGCACAAGACCACCAAGCAGGAGGGCTTGATTCAACTTTATTCGAAATCAAATAGAATAAGCGGGCTTGGTAAAAAAGGCGTGGTTTCTTGAGTGCATACGCTATAAGGTTCCCCCGATAGGGACGGGGAACACCTGCAGACTGGTAACCTGTTAGAGGTAGATTGGAATTGTCCAGCTAGAAGGACTGGTAACCTGTCAGAGGTAAATGGGAATTGTCTAGCTAGAAGGACTGGTAACCTCTCAGAGGTTGATGGGAATTGTCCAGCTAGAAGGTCTTGTACCCACACATTGCAGGAGGTTATGGAGCCTGACATGTTGGCGGGGCCTGGATATGACGGCAGCCACATCCGGGGCTTTGGTAGAGTTATAGGGCAATCTGGAGGCTGATTGGTACGAAGGGTACCCTTTCAGGAGCACAATAAGGGTGCATTGTGACAAAATCGCAGGAGTCTTTACGGCAGGACCCTGGTTGAAAGCGACGGCGCCCTGCTAGTCCTTCAGGCAGTTGTATGCCTGAGCAACCAGGGGCTTGCCTGGTTACGCTCCACCCCTAAAAAGGCGTGAGTATAAGGTAGGGACTGGTAATCCTTAATGTGTATGGGCGATAACCTCCACATAAAAGGTAGACCCGATTGGATTGGGTACGGTGCAGTTTGGCTCATCAGGTGGGCAGGGCAGCTTAGGTGAGTCACCGCTGCCTGCCCTTGGATTGCCCGTAAATTTACCCCCTAAGTTGGCATACTCCTTGTACGTAATAAACCTGCAGCAAACTTTCTCCAACAAAAACTTGTGTGGACTGTTTATATTGCGCAGCAAAGACTAATTACTGTTGAGCAGGGGGGGGGGGGCGATATCGGCAGTTTAAAGTTGTGGCATCTGTCCTGGACATTATCACTTTATATGGAGGGTGAAAGCAGGGGTGGGGCCTCTGCACTACTATCATGTTTGATGATCCATCTGCTAAACTTAAGAAGAGCCCCATGTTTCTACATGCGTAGTGTGTTTGTGTCGACTTGAAATGTGAATATATGCCTCAGTGAGGGTCTATGAAAGGCAACCTGGAATCTTTGTGGGGTGTGTGAGTGTGTGCACGCGCTCTCGCTTTATGGAAGTCTGATTTTATGTGTGTACGCACATTGAAAGTGTGTGTGTGAGCACATGCTAAAGAAATTTCTTTTGTGAAACTCTGTGCCTGTGAGCATATATATATATAGGCCTTTCCTCTCAGGCGTCTTTCTAACTCTTGCAGCGTAATTCGATGTCAGGCATGGTACAATGTTTTCAATCTTTGATATTTAGCATCAAGTGAAAACTGGAACTAACGTAATTTTCCGGTGGTCCGAGGAATCTTCAATACCTGGTTACATTTAAAGAGAAGGAATGTTTGCAAGAATTATGAAAGAATGAGAAATATTCAGTTTACGCTGCCGCCTCATCATCCAAAGGAGCAGAGGCTACTGGGAAGAGGTTCAACAAAAGAAAAAAGGTTCTTTTGAAAACTTAGTTTTTTCCTTTCTTCTATCTTCCGAAAGCTATCAACAGGAACATCTTTTCTCTTGCTCGCCATAATCACAAAGGTGCAGTTGGCAGCGGTGAAGGCTCGCGAGACAGTTTATGCTACATACGACCCCCCACGGGGATCCCATCACTCAAACTAAAAAAACGAAGGGAAAAAAAATGAAGATAACAAAGAACGATCTTTGAGCAGATGATGAAACATGGCGTCCCTTCATCTCTTCATCTTTGCTTCCTGAAATGTCAGTCAACATCGATGCTATCACATTCAGAGATCAAGAGACACAGTAGAGGAAAGGGCAAGTTTTACGAGAATATCCCTGGCTGCTAAAGTCCTCACTGGGGATGTCACAGTACTCTATATTTCAACTAAAAGTTGTTTGTTCCACAAGGGTGTGTGTCTTAAGGTACTGAATTCTGCTTTTCGCCGAAAAATGTATCACCCTTTGACTCAGAGTGTAAGTGCCCCGCTCCAATTGCCTTTTGAGTTTTTATTCATCTTGGTCTTAAGATTCTTTCAAGGCAGTGCCCAACTTTATGTTATTTTATATAGGTATATACATTTTCTAATGGTAGTCGCCTTTGGGCATAGAAAATGCACGTTTTTGCCTAGCTGTGCATGGAATATTTCCGGGAGATTCGTCAAGAGGAAACTGAGAAAAAAGGGAGTTCCCAAAACACAAAATACCCTTGAATATTCAATAGACTTCTTTGAGAAGCACTTCCACAAAAACTGCGGAAAGTATTTACACCAAATTTGGCAGTAAGTTAGATCTTGGTCCATACATTGTGGTTGTTGCGATATGATGTAGATCCGCTCAGTAGTTTTTGAAAAATGAAGGTTAAAAATATTTGTCTATAAGAATGGTTGGCTTCAAGGGCTATTGAGAGTACCTCAAACACAGTTTAAAAAATAGAGCTTTCTGAATGGCCAAGGGAGCAGGGCCCTTATTTATGAGGCCTTGCATCAGTTTTGCGCCGCCGGTCCGTCACTTTTTGTGACGCACCAGCGGTGTAAAATATGCGCCTTGTTGCGCCATATTTAAAAAGTGACGCATCTAGTTAGATGCGTCACTTTTTAAAAACCCTGCGCCACATTATACCTGCGTCAGGTATAATGTATGCAGAGGGGGCGTTCCCCCACAAAAAGCCTCGTAATAGTGACGCAGTGAAATCTTTGAGATTTTACTGCGTCACTTTTAGGATGCTGTTGCGTCAAAATCTTGCGCCTGCCTCACAGCAGGCGTAAGACTAACGCAAGCCCTTTCACATGGGGCATTCCCCATGTGAAAGGACGCATTGCTGGAGTTGCGTCACTTTTGTGACACACTCCAACAATGCATCACTTTTGCGCTTACAGATACGTCAGAAATACTGACGTATCTGTAAGTCCTTGCGACATGATGCGTCATACATTAAATATGACGCATCATTGGTGTTGCAAGGAGTGCGCAGTGAAAAGTGACGCATCGCTGTTTTCACGCAGCGATGCGTCACTTTTCATAAAGGAGGCCCCAGGTTTTTTTCCTTTGGACCAATTTGCTCCTGGGGGCAAGCCTCTAATTGGCTGTCTGCACCATGAGAAAAATGTTGCAGGCAGCCATTACAGGACTCAGTGACTTAGCCGTCTGTCCAGAAGTGTAAATATAAAAATAATATAAGAGGTCAGGGTAGGGATACCCTACCTCCCTAATCCCTGTGGGGGCGGGGGGACACAGAGGGAACCCCCTAAAAAATCTGAGGCTTTAGCAGCAATCCAGCAGAAAACCAGTGGGATTGCAGCAACAAAAGAAACAAAAAAAGAAATGTCAACCTTCCACTTTTTTACTAAATATTTTGGGAGGGCCCCCAAGCCTATTTTGGTCCCCTAAGACTCTCATCCCTCAAGGCCAAAATGCAGTAAAAAGCAGTGGGAGGAGCACGCCCCCCTCCTCAAGACTTTGTAGGCCCTGGTGACCCCATCTCGCTAGTCCATTTTTTTTTAAGGGAGGGGCCTTCCTGAACCTTTAATGTTCCAGAGACCCCAATCACTGGAGCTGATTCCTTTGGAAAAAAAGGGGGCGAGTCACAAATGCCCCCATTCTGGGCCCTTAAAGGCTCCAGGGACCCCATACCCTGGGGCCAATTGGTGAAAAAACAGAGGGGACCCTGTATCCCCCCTTCACTAGCCTTTGTAGGCCTCAGGGACCCCATCTCCTGGGGCTGTTCCACACGTTTACGGAAGGGAGGCACATGGCCCCTCTGCCTGAGCCTTAAAAGGTCCCAGGTCCCCACTCCACTAGATTTCATTAATTTGGCCCTGGAGATGGTTTTTCCGGGGCCTCTTAAGGCTCGAGGAGAGGGAACACATGCCACTCTCCCCTAATATTATATGTTTTTACCCCAGAGGATGGGGTCTCTGGGGCCAATAGTTGCTAGGGGAGGGGGACTGTGCAACCTAACTCTCGTTTTTAAAAACCAAGGGCACTAATGTCCCCAGGGCCAGTAGGTGTTTAGGGAGGGGGCCATGTGACCCCCTCCTACAGCGGGTTTAGGTGCTTGCCAGCAGGGAGGCCCATGGCCAACCACATGCTGTGTAATATCGAAGGCCATGTGCTGTGTGGGAGTGCTTGAATGCGAGTATGTATGTATGTATGTATAGGCATTTATATAGCGCACTACTTACCCGGAGGGTCCCAAGGCGCTTCTACCGCTGCGAAACCCTTCCTGGCTTCCCTGAGAGATGGTCCCTTAATGGGTATCTCCAGAGTGAGACCAGGCATCCCCGGCGGTCTGGTGGGGCCGTTAATGAAGATGAGGCAAGCTAATGCCCAGAGTTGCCGAGAGTGATCGCTGATCAGAGTGGGCACCGAGGCGAGAGAATTATCGAGTCCGCTGACCCTGGTCCAGAAACCTGCCGCGCCGGGAATCGAACCCTGGTCCCGGGCCGTCCGCTGCTCTCGGGTCTGCCGCCTCTAACCAGTGAGCCACACTACCTCACTGGTTGGCCGCACGGTCTGATACCAGGTCATTTTCTGCAACCAACCTCCCAGCCGCGTACTGCTAAAGGACACGCGCAGCTGGGGTTGGCTTCACGTATGTTAATAAAATATTACTTTACATTAACAAAAAAATAGACATTGACTGAAAAAATACATAGGTTAAAGTGACATTATAGTTAGGTGAATATGTCAGTACCAACGTAATGTTTTGAACTAAAAAAAACAGCTAAATTCACCAGTTATAATTAGCAGAGCTAACTCCAACTAGCGCTCCTGCCATGCACTGTTTACGACCTCATATATTACACCACTCATGACATGTTTAAAGACATCAATATTGACATCAACCAGTGACATCATCCAAGCTACTTTTGCACCCATTACTCTATAAAGGCGTGTAGCAGCTTGAAAGTAATTATGGCAACACACATACAACCCCTTTAGGTGAGGCAAGCTTGTTTTACCTACAACACTGACCATATGCCATACACTTCAAGGGTAGCCAAGTTCATATTAGCAACTGCCTGAGTCCCCACCTGCAGATGAGTAATCCTATTGCACACAATGTTCAATCTGTATACAGCTGCACATAGAAAACCAAGTTCCTCCACATACTCAGCTTCAGGTACTTAAAACATGCCCACAAAATGCAATCATAACAACAACCAGAAGATGATTTTACACTCCAGCTGAAGAGCACAGATCTCCAGCTAGCAGGTGCTTTATTAAATATGGTAGGCTCTCCTAGGGTCATGATTTTAATGACTCAGAAAACTTACAGTTTTTTTTATGTTGGGGATCTGCAGCACTCCCTGCAGGCTCCCACAACATATAAACAACTGCTTGGTGTTGCCTCTCCCTATTCTTAGAGCACTATCAAGCTCACATAATTAAAAACAAAAAAGCTCTTGCATGGCATTATGGAGCACTCATCGAAAGAAAAGTGAATAATAAATGAGCTGCTACAGACATTCGTTTATTGTTCATTTTGGTGTCTTAGTGCACACCCCTTTTCATAATGATTGGGTAGGAGGCACGCAACCACTCTCTCTTAGTCTTTATGGCCCCGGTGATCCCATTCCTGGGGTTTTTCTTTTTTTTTAAGGGAGGGAGGCATACAACCCCCCTACCTTATCATCTACGGCTCTTGGGATGCCAGCCCCTGGGACCTTTCTTTTGTTTAGGGGTGGGGCACCTGGCCCCCCTCGCTGAGCCAACAGTGACCCTGGGGACCTCACCCCTGAGCCTTATGTGGGTTCACTGGTTCACACCCAGGGCATTCACAAAAACTGTGCTAGGGACCGGGGGGAGGAGTCACAGGGTTTCAAAGACCTAGGCCCCGATGTAGGTAGCCCTTTACCGATCCGAATCGGCCGAAAATACCGATTTTCGGCCGTTTCCGATCGGTAAAGGGCTACCGAGATGTAGGGGCACATTTTCGGTAATTTTACCGAATCGGTATCATTACCGAATCGGTAAATTTACCGATTCGGTAATATGTACCGAATCGGTAAAATAATTACCGATTCGGTAATATTTACCGATTCGGTAAAATTACCGAAAATGCAATGTAGGTAGGCAATGTACCTTCTGCACATGGCTTACAGAATCGGTATTTTACCATGGAATACAAATCCATGGTAAAATACCGATTCCGGTGTGCATGCCTGCCACATGGCACCTGTGCCTGTTTTGGGGGTGCCAGAGGGTGTCAAAGTGACACCCCCTGCACACTTGTGAATTCTTTAATTACCGATTCGGTAAATACCGAATCGGTAATGCCTAATCATTCCTATGGGCTTCAAAGCCCATAGGAATGAATGGGCATTACCGATTCGGTATTTACCGAATCGGTAATTAAAGAATTGTTAAGGATTCGGTAACGAATCCAGATGTTGGGACCTACATACCATTTACCGATTTTGAAATACCGAATCGGTAGGATTCGGTATTTTAAAATCGGTAAATGGCATTTACCTACATCGGGCCCCAAGTGAGCTACCCACACGCACCCAACCTAGGTGCATTGGAAACTGGCATTTATCCTGACGGACAGAAGCAACTGTTTTTTCCTGCTCCTGCCAGGTGGGAGCAATCTGTTTTTCTCTGTCCACAAAAAAGTAAGCAGGGAAACAGCCTGGCACTCGGCAGGAGCATTTGAAAGCTCCTGCTGGGTAGGAGGAAACTACATTCCATGCCTGTGCTCATGCAGGCAGGGAAAACATCCTCCTGGGGTGGGCTCCCTGGGACACCACAGTGGAGCTGGCCCTGGGGATTGGGTCTCTGGGGTCTTTACAGACTTGTGGAGAGTGGCTGTGCACTCCCTGTCCTTTTATAGTGAAGTTTTGGATGAGTGAATGGGGTCCCCGGGGCTTTTTACAGTCATGAATGGGGTCACACACCCCTGTCTCCTTTATATTGAAGTTTTGCCACTGGGGCTGTTAGCGGTGGTACCTTTACAGGCTCTTGGAGGAGGCCTCACACCCCTCCCCTTCCAAATTGCACCAGGTCCCAGTGGTTGGAATTCCCAGGGAAATTATCATCCTGGGGAGGGAGCACATTCTCCTCCACCACCCTTTCAAACTGCACCAGCCCACAGGGGATGGGGTCCACAGGGCGTTGATCAGCCCAGAAAAGGGAATTGCATGCCCCATTCCCATTTTTTTTCTTTCAACAAAACCACAGCTATATTTCTACATTTTGGCCTCAAAGAAGTCTCTTTAGAGCCCCCACAAGGACTAGGGGGTAAGGGTATCTTGAGAGGATGTCATAAGTGTTCACAACTGTTAGAGGGCCGATCTCAGGAGAGGACAGATTTAACACCTGACCACCCTGGGACCCACCTCTCGTAGGAATACAGCCGAGCACTGGCGGTAGACCCTCAGGTTGAGGATCTCGAATCTCGAATCGTACGCGCTGCGCTAGCACCACTTCACAGAGAGACACCACACTGGAGATTTTAAGAGAACGTATTCTTTATCTCTTCGAATAAAAATGGATCTTTATGATCCGCAGATTCTTAAGTACAGGGGAGCCGGGGCTCAAAGAGTCTTGGTAGGGATAGGGTAGCGGGAGAGTCTCAAAGTTCAAGGTATCCGGCGCACAGCTCTCAATCCTCGAGCTGGGGGAAACAGGGTGATCTTGGGTCCAGCCGGACCAGAGTAGTCTCTCGAGCCGCTATCGAATCAGCAGGGCTCACGGTGATCTTCTCGGTTGCAAAGGAGCCGCGAACGAATCAGCAGGGCTCAGGAGTTCTTAAGGTAGCGATGGAGCCGCGACAGCGTCAGCAGGGCTCGGTGGTCTTCTCGGTTGCAAAGGAGCCGCAAACGAATCAGCAGGGCTCAAGAGTTCCTAAGGTAGCGATGGAGCCGCAACAGCAGCAGCAGAGCTCGGTGATCTTCTCGGTTGCAAAGGAGCCGCGAACGAATCAGCAGGGCTCAAGAGTTTCTCCGGATAGTAGGGAAGCCGCGACCAGGTCAGCAGGGCTCTGGTAGTCCAGGATACAACTGTCTGATCATTCCAGGGCCGCCCTTGATATAGGACTTCCTTCCTTTGATGTCCGGAGTCCTCGCAGGCGGAGGTCTTAGCACCTGGGGGCTGGTTGTTGGGGGTTCCGCCTCGGCGGCTCCTTTCATCCTTTCAAGTTGGGTCTGGAGGGATCCCAGACACTCAATAGGCCGGGAGCCAGCTCTTGGGGAGGCCGGATGGGTGATCGAAACTCATCTCTCGAGGGGAGGTGGAAGGTGTGACCAAGCTACTCCTCCCTCTCTCGCTCACAGGGAGCGCTCTACCCCCTGGCTGGGGATGGCGCAGTCGGCCGAGGTCGGGCTGGGGCCGGGGCGGCCATCTTAGGTGCAGGGACATGGGCCTCGGTCTCGGATGTCAGGAAAATGGGGGACGAGGACAGGAAGCCCAGGGTCGGGGATGTGTATCATGGCGGGAAGGGTCGGGTGGTTCAGGGTCTTGGGAAGCTATCTGGTTCGGGGGTGACCACGCCACGAGGCCGGGTCCAACAAGCGTCCCCCCAGCTGAAGGTCGGGGAGAACTACCCATCCTCTTGGGGATTTTCCTCGCTGAGGCGGAAGAACCTGGCGAGGCCGTCAGCGTTGGCGTGGTCGGTACCAGGGCGGTGTTCTACTGTGAAGTCCATCCCCTGGAGGGAGATCGACCATCGCAGCAGTTTGGGGTTCTCCTCTCTCATTTGCATGAGCCACCGTAAGGGTCGATGATCTGTCTGCACTCGGAAGTGGGTTCTGAATAGGTAGGGTCGGAGTTTCTTGAGGGCCCAGACTACTGCGAACGCTTCTCGTTCGATGGTGCTCCATCTCTGTTCTCGGGGCAGTAACCTTCTGCTGATGAAGGCTACGGGCTGATCTATGCCTTCCTCATTGAGCTGGGACAGGACGGCCCGATGCCATGTTCGGAGGCGTCGGTCTGAAACACAAATTCTTTGGAGTGGTCCGGGGATTGGAGTATGGGGGCAGTACACATTGCGGTCTTCAAGGCGTCGAACGCCTTTTGGCAGGAGGGGGTCCAGTGCACTCGCTTGGGCTGCCTTTTGGATGTCAATTCTGTGAGAGGACCCACTATGCTGCCGTAGTTCTTTATGAACCTCCGGTAGTAGCCGGTGAGGCACAGGAAGGCTCGGACCTCGGTTTGGGTGGTGGGTGGTTCCTAGGCCAAGATGGCGTCGATCTTCGGTTGGAGCGGGGCGACCTGCCCGCTTCTGACCTGGTGCTCTAGGTAGGTCACTGACGCCTGCCCAATCTGGCACTTGCTGGCTTTCACCGTCAAGCCCACCTGGCGCAGGGCTAGCAACACCCTCCGGAGGTGGTCACTCCATTGGGAACTGAACACCGCAATATCATGCAGATATGCAGCGCTGAACTCTTCCAGCCCGGCCAGGACTCGGTTCACCAGTCTCTGAAAGGTGGCCGGGGCGTTTTTCATCCTGAACGGCATCACTCGGAAGCTATAGTGCCCGTCCGGGGTGGAGAAGGCGGACCGCTCCTTGGCTCCCTCTGTGAGCGCAATTTTCCAGTAGCCGCAGGTCAGGTCAGGTCAAAGGTACTCAGGTAGCGAGCAGACCCCAGGCGGTCAATGAGCTCGTCCGCACGGGGAATGGGGTGGGCGTCTGCTCGGGTGACTGCGTTGAGCCCCCGGTAGTCCACGCAGAACCGAAGTTCGGGGACAGCTCCAGGGGCCGCGGCTTTCGGGACCAGCACCACGGGACTGGCTCAGGGGCTGTCAGAGGGCTCGACCACTCCTAGGGCGAGCATTTTTGAGACTTCGGCCTGGATGCAGGTCCGGACTCGATCAGGCACTCGGTAGGCTCGGTGTCGCACCGGCGGGCTGTCTCCAGTGTCCACGTCGTGGACACACCAGTTGGTGATTCTGGGGACTAGGGAGAACAAATCTGAGAACTGCCCCAAGAGCTGGCGGCAGTCCTCACGCTGCTGAGGGTTGAGGGAGGAAGAGAGGTTCACTCCATCTACGGAGCCATCTTTTTCTTTGGCAAACGGGAGGTCAGGGAGAGGCTCCGTTTCCTCTTCCGCTCCGTCGTCGGTGGCCAAGAGCAAGCTCAACTCCGTCCGCACGAAGTGAGGCTTGAGGCGATTCACGTGGAGGACCCGAAGGGGGTTCCGAGGGGACTGGACATCCACCAAGTAGGTCACTTGGCTCTTCCTCTCCATAACCTTAAAGGGGCCTGTCCATTTGTCTTGGAGGGCGCAGGGTTTCACCGGGGACATCACCCAGACCTGCCGGCCCGGTTGAAACTCGACCAGAGTGGCATTCTGTTCGTACCAGCGATTCATTTCCTCCTGACTTGCTTCGAGGTTGGCTTCAGCCAGCGCTCGGAATTTCCGTGTCTGGTTTCGGAGGGTGAGAATGTAGCGGAACACATCGGGGGAAGGTTCCCGGGGGGCTGCTTCCCATCCCTCCTTGACCCGGCTAAGGGGCCCCCGAACGGGAGGCCCGTACAGCAGCTCAAATGGGCTAAACCCCAGGGACTTCTGGGGGACCTCTCGGTACACAAACAGGAGACAGGGAAGGAGGACATCCCATTTGCGCCGGAGGTGTTCTTCTAGGCCCATGATCATCCCCTTCAAGGTCCGTTAGACCGTTCCACTAGGCCATTGCCCTGGGGATGATACTGGGTGGTGAATTTGTAGGACACTCCACATTGTTGCCACAGGGACATCATGTACTTTGAGATGAAGTTTGTTCCGCGATCACTCACGACCTCGCGGGGGAAGCCTACTCGGGAGAAAATCCCTATCAGCGCCCGGCCCACCACGGGGCCGTCACGGTGTGGAGGGGAATGGCTTCGGGGTACCTGGTGGCGTGGTCTACCAGGACCAGGATAAATCGGTGACCATGGGAGGTTCTGGGGTCCAGGGGTCCTACTATGTCGATCCCGACCCGCTCAAAGAGGGTGCTGACGACCCGAAAGGTTTGGAGGGGAGCCTTGCGCGCGCCTCCACTTTTTCCACTAGCCTGGCACGTGGGGCAAGACTTACAGTGGGTTTCCACATTCGTACGCATTTTGGGCCAATAGAAGTGAGTGACTAGGCGATATTAGGTCTTATCTTGGCCCAAGTGTCCCGCCAGAGGTGCATCGTGGGCCAGACCCAGGAGGAAGTCTCGGGAGCGTAGGGGGACCACGAGTACCCGACCCGATCCTAACTCCGCAGACTTCTGTTCACTATACAGGAGGCCATTCTCCCAGTACAAGGAATGAGTCCCAGTCTGGTCGCCCCCAGCTTGCGCCGTGGCTTGTCATCGGAGTCCAACCAGGGACGGGCAAGTGGCTTGCTCCCGGCAGAACTCCTCTCGGAAGGGGCCCCCCTCATGACGCCACTGCGCCAACTCGGGCAGATCATCTATCTCAGGGAGCTGGGCGGCCTCTGGATGCAAGGCCTCGTTGTCGGGGACGGGCTCTCCTCCTGGGGTGAGGCCGTGGGGCTCAGCTCGATCTTCCCTATCTTCTTCTACAGGGAGGTGGTTGGGAGGCTCGGCGTCGACCGCCCCGATGGGGGGTAGTCAGGCGGACATGGAGCCGGTGGTGGCGCACACCCACTCGGGTAGGCCCATCATGCCCAGGTGTGTCTTACGTTCTACTTGTCTCCATGGGGAACTTTCCAGGTCGTTGCCCAGGAGACAGTCTACGGGTTGGAAAGGCCCTGACAGCGACTCGTAACTCTCCTGTTACTCCCCCCCATTCAAACGGTACTAGGGCCATCTTGCAAAGACTCTCAGTGTTGTCAGCGGACAATACGGGGCATAGGACATTCAGAATGATCTGGTCCTCCCTGACTAGGTGACTGAGGATACCTGTGATACTTGCCCCGGTGTCACGAAGAGCCTCCACCCGGTGGCCGTTCACTGTCACTAGTTGTCGGTAGTTCTTGGTATTATCGGGTAAGGGGGCCCCAGGGATCATCTCTCGGTCTCCTAGGGAGACTAGGGCCATGGCGGCGGGTTCCCACTCTTCGGTGTCCTCCATCTCCTCCCCTAGAGCTACATTTGCTACCTGTCTGGCTGGGGGAGCTGTTGCAGAGGTTTGCGGGGCCATGGGACACAGGGGGTCACTGGCGTAATGCCCGGTTTGTTGGCATCGGTAACAGGAAATCGTGACCCGGTGCCCACGGTTGCCCGGGGGAGCGGAAGTGGTTGGTGCGGTGGCTGGTATGGTCTGGGTTTGGCCTCTTGGGGGACTAGCCTGGGGTCCTGACTGGGAATCCCTCTGTCTACCTTGGTTCCCCCCACCCCTCTGGTGGGGAGATCCCTGACTGCTTTTGGGGGAGTCTACTATGGGACGCCGGGGGACCCGGGTATTCACCCAGCGATCGGCCTCCATGGCCAGCTTCCTTGGGTCGGCAAGCTTGCTGTCGAGCAGATGCTGGCGGAGTTCCACAAAACAGTTCACGGACAGATGTTCCCATAGCATGAGGTCAGTTAGCTCTTCCATGGTGGTCACTTTGCTGCCCTTGACCCACCTGTCGAATGCTCTGCTGAAAAAGTTGATGTACTCCACCCAGGTAGTACCAGGAATCTTCTTGCAGTCCCGGAACCGCTGCGGTACATTTCTGGAGTGAGGCCGTATCTCGTCAGGAGGGCCTCCTTCATGTGGCTGTAGAAAGTCTGCATAGATGATGGTAGGTCGAGCAAGATGTCTCTCCCCTCGCTCAGGAATCGGCCCCACAGCCCGGCTCCCCAATCTTTCTGCGGAACTCGGTTTGAGGCCATGGCAACTTTGTAGGCTTTAAACCATTGCTGGATATCATCGTTCTTATAAGATTCTCTCACCACATCCTTGGGGATGTGGACTTTTGGTTCTATCAGGGGGGCCGCTTCTCGGCTCCCCAAGGTGCGATTCTCTTCGCTCCGGGCCTTGAGCTCGATCTCCTTCAGGCCGCGCTCGTGCTCCAGCTGGAGTCTCTTGTCTTCATGTTCTCGTTGGAGCTTCTTTTCCTCCAACTCTCCTTGGACTCGTAGTTGTTCCACCACTAGTCTCTTTTCTGCTAGCTTCAGTTCACACTCAATTTTGAGTTTGGCCAATTCAAGTTCATGATTGCGGGTCCTTTCTCGGTCCGCTAGTTCTCTGGGGGAGAGGCCCCCGTCCGGGATGCTGCTCCGTACTGGAGTGCTGCTGCCTCCTCTTGGGTTGGGTTCGGGGTCGGTCGGTTGTTCTGTTCCTCCTCCTGACGGGGAAGGTGGTCTTCGGGCTCAACCCAAGTTTGTAGAGCTTTTTGCATATCTTCTTTTGTATTCAGGCCTGTGGTAGCGATTCCTCGTTCCTTGCAAAATTCCTTCAATTCTCTGTGCGTGTAATCTTCTAATCGTTTCGGAAGGCACGAGGTGCTTGCATCACTCTCAGTGGCACCCTTGGTATTCTTCTCTGCCATCTCTGTTTGGTAGTGCGTCAGCCGCTTACTGTTCGACATCTAGATTTACGGACTCGGATCCCGTCGCTTGCCACCAATGTTAGGGGGCCGATCTCAGGAGAGGACAGATTTCGCACCTGACTACCCTGGGACCCACCTCTCGTAGGAATACAGCCGAGCACTGGCGGAGACCCTCAGGATGAGGATCTCGAATCTAGAATTGTACGCGCTGCGCTAGCACCACTTCACAGAGAGACACCACACTGGAGATTTTAAGAGAACGTATTCTTTATCTCTTCGAATAAAAATGGATCTGTATGATCTGCAGATTCTTAAGTACGGGGGAGCCGGGGCTCAAAGAGTCTTGGTAGGGATAGGGTAGCGGGACAGTCTCAAAGTTCAAGGTATCCGGCGCACAGCACTCAATCCTCGAGCTGGGGGATATGGGGTGATCTTGGGTCCAGCCGGACCAGAGTAGTCTCTCGAGCAGCGATCGAATCCGCAGGGCTCACGGTGACCTTCTCGGTTGCAAAGGAGCCGCGAATGAATCAGCAGGGCTCAGGAGTTCTTAAGGTAGCGTTGGAGCCGGGACGGCGTCAGCAGGGCTCGGTGGTCTTCTCGGTTGCAAAGGAGCCGCAAACCGAATCAGCAGGGCTCAAGAGTTCTTAAGGTAGCAATGGAGCCGTGACAGCGTCAGCAGGGCTCGGTGACCTTCTCGGTTGCAAAGGAGCCGCGAACAAATCAGCAGGGCTCAAGAGTTTCTCCGGATAGTAGGGAAGCCGCGACCAGGTCAGCAGGGCTCTCGTAGTCCAGGATACAGCTGTCTGATCATTCCAGGGCCGCCCTTGATATAGGACTTCCTTCCTTTGATGTCCGGAGTCCTCGCAGGTGGAGGTCTTAGCACCTGGGGGCTAGTTGTTGGGGGTTCCGCCTCGGTGGCTCCTTTCATCCTTTCAAGTTGGGTCTGGAGTGATCCCAGACACTCAGCAGGCCTGGAGCCAGCCCTCGGGGAGGCCGGATGGGTGATCAAAACTCATCTCTCAAGGGGAGGTGGAAGGTGTGACCACGCTCTACCCCCTGGCTGGGAATGGTGCCGTCGGCCATAGTCGGGCTGGGGCCGGGGCGGCCATCTTAGGTGCAGGGACATGGGCCCCGGTCTCGGATGTCAGGAAAATGGGGGACGAGGACAGGAAGCTCAGGGTCGGGGATGTGTATCATTGCGGGAAGGGTCGGGTGGTTCAGGGTCTTGGGAAGCTATCTGGTTCGGGGGTGACCACGCCACGAGGCCGGGTACAAAAACAACACTGATGTTATAGGTGATGTCTATGGTGATGTTATTGATGATATCAGATTGTATATATTTCTCAATCATAACAGTGGATCTGCTTGTCTTCTAAGTCTCTTCATGGTTTTTCTGGGGGACTAATTTGTTTACCGTTAATGATATGTGTCCGCCAAGTCCACACTGAAATATGAGATTGAGGGCTCAGCCAGAAATGAAATAATCTTAATCTAATAAATTGTTCTTCTTTCAGCTAGCCGCACTGCTTCCCGTGCATCTAAAACACCAGTGGTGTCTTCCTGCACCATAACTTTCTTTTGTCCTCCACAATGAACCTGAAAAGTCCCAAGCCTTTTCAAACAAACTTGTTCAGATGTTCACAAACATTGACTACATGAACAATAATTAATTCAACATCCTACGTTTGTGTTATGGTATCCAAACCTGTCTCTCTAGTGTGTTCTGCTCCAAATAGATTTGTGTCTTGGCTCTGCTCGTCAATTTGGACAATTTCCTTAAATGACTGGTGGAAACCCCTGGTAGGAGGCTGTCAAGTACTGGACAGTGTGAAGGTCCATTAAGATTCCTTCTAGATGGCTCAACAAAAGACAGACTCCTTCCAGTAGACACAGTGACACTCTATACTTGACAGCACATGTGAAAGCTGTCGGATGTCTCCTTATGAGAGTTGTAGTTTGGAGGAAATAGCCACAAAGGCATACACATTGCTGTCAATCTTATAGCTCTCGATTGAGAATAAAAGATTGTGGAGGGGGATAAACAAGATCTCTTTTTGACGTCACGAAAGAGGAAAAAGCCAAGCAAGAACTTCAAATAGGCGGGTCAAAGTTAATTCAGGCTGCAAGGTGTAGGAGAGTAGGGTCTGCAATCCTATGATCACTTCCAGGAGATGAGACAAATCTGTACATCCAGGAAGCTAAAACAGGGTTCTAACCCTACCATTCCTTTTCTGATTGGTCTCTTAGAGACTTATGAAGCTAGGAGGGCTGCTAACACAGATCCTTCTCATCCAGACGGGAATCTGCCCCCCTTAGAGGGACTCTTTAGTAACCCTGACCACCACCTCCAGGCAGCAGATTATGCTGAGGAGGAGGAGGAAGAGGAGTTATCAGAGGATGAGGCAGACAAAGCTCAGGTAGAAGTCAGTAGACTCACTAGGACCAACTTAAGTAGGCATGAGAATGGATTTGGGGGACCCCCAGGGCCACTCTCAGGCAGACTTAACATTGGGAATGGAAGAGATAGGTCTCTATCCAGAGGCTCTAACAGATCCATTCGAACCAATGGCTCTCAGACCTCTTCTCATAGAGGGGTGTCCTCCCCTAAGAGAAGCTAAGATGAGGGAAGCCAATCTGAGGATTGAAGGGGAAGAACTTGCCCTGGCCAAAGAGAGGCTTGCCTTTGCTAGAGAGCAAAAGTTAAGTGGACTAGATTCCACTGGTGGCAGCATTCTCCCAAGAGAAAAAGACAGTAGTTTAGACACTAGACACCTGAGTAAGATAGTGCCCCCCTTTAAACAAGGGGATGATATCCACAAATGGATAACTGCTTTGGAGAGGGCCTGCACTGTCCAGTGTGTTCCCCAGAGTCAGTGGGCAGCTGTCTTGTGGCTCTCCTTTGAAGGTAAAGGTAGAGATAAGCTCCTCACTACTAGAGCTGAGGATGCTAACAATTACCAAGTCCTGAAAAGTACACTGATAGATGGGTTTGGCCTAACCACTGAGCAGTACAGGTTGCTGTTCAGGGATACCCAGAAAACTCAGTCTCAGGATTGGTCTGACTTTGTAGATTGTGCCACTAAGGCTTTGGAGGGCTGGTTGCTGGGCAGTAAGGTTACTGATTATACAGGATTATACAATCTGATCATGAGGGAACAGATTTTAAACAATTGTCAGAACCAGTTGTTGCATCAGCACCTTGTTGACTCAGATCTGACCTCTCCCCAAAAATTGGGAAAGAAGGCAGACAGATGGGTCAGAACAAGGGTTAAGCAGAACCAGGGCCAGAACCAGGGTGGTCAGAGGAAAGCAGACCAGAAGGGTAAAGATACCAAAGGTGAACAAAATGACCAGAAGTCTTCAACAGGTCCCCAACAATCCAAAGAGGGTGGGGGTCAGGCTTCCCAGAAGAATAACACTCAAGAAGGCCAGTCTAAAAGGTGGTGCCAATACTGTAAAAGTAAAACTCACTGGTTTAGTGAGTGCACCAAGAAAGGAGGGCAAACCCCTGCCACTGCTGCCCCTAAGGCAACTGCACCCCCTAGTACAGTCAGCAGTGGTAGTGCACCTCCCAAGGGATTAGTTGGGTTAACCTTGGGTTCTGAGGGGTATGACAACTTAGTTGGCACACTCACTCAGGCTGTCCTTGTCTGTACAGGGGATGTGGATATATCCCCTGATGTCAGTCCCAATACTTTGGGCAAATACAGACAGACACCTTTGATAAATGGCAAAATGGCTCAGACCTATAGGGACACTTGTGCCAGTGTCACCATGGTAACACCTAACTTTGTGGACCCTGGACAGATCATGCCAGGTACAGATTTACTGGTGACCAATGCCAGCAACGTCACTACCAGTATGGTATGGCGATTGTTGCTTTCTCCTGGGGAGGGGTAAATGGCCAAAAGAAGGTTGTAGTTAGTTCAGACCTCCCAGTGGATTGTTTGTTGGGCAATGATTTGGAGTCATCACAATGGTCAGAAGTGGAGCAGAGGACTCACATGGAAATGTTAGGCTTGCCAGCACATGTGCTTGCTGTGACTAGGTCACAGGCCAGAAGATGCCCCACTGAACAGGTGCTGGATCCTGGAACAATGGACCAGACACCTTCCAAGAAGAAGAGCAGTAGGGTTAAGGCATTGCCTTCCCCCTTGCCCCAGGTTGAGGATCAAGTCTCAGAGGAGGCTGACCTACAGGAACTGAGGGAAACTGAGCCTAAAGAATTTGAACTTGATCAAGTTGAATTTCTGGGCTCAGGGGGACCCTCAAGTGAAGACCTGGGGAAGGAACAGTTAGACTGCCCTTCCCTTGAACCCCTCAGACAGCAGGCTGCTGCTGAGGCTGCAGGGAACGCCACAGGTACCCACAAGGTATACTGGGATGATGGACTCCTGTACACTGAGGCAAGAGACCCCAAACCTGGTGCAACCAGGAGGCTGGTTATCCCCTTGTCTCAGAGAGGTTTCCTTCTTACCTTGGCCCATGAGATTCCCTTAGCAGGACACTTAGGCCAGACAAAGACTTGGGACAGGCTTGTCTCACACTTTCACTGGCCTCACATGAATGGAGATACCAGGGAGTTTTGTCGCTCCTGGGTCACTTGCCAAGCCAGTGGTAAGTCAGATGGCACAACAAAGGCCCCCCTTATACCAATGCCTGTGGTGGGGGTGCCCTTTGAAAGAGTGGGGATTGACATTGTTGGTCCAATGGAACCCCAGACAGCATCAGGGCACAAGTTTATACTGGTGGTGGTGGACCATGCCACCAGGTATCCTGAAGCTATTCCCCTTAGGACCACTACAGCACCTGTTGTGGCAAGAGCCCTAGTTGGAGTGTTCTCCAGAGTGGGCTTCCCTAAGGAGGTTGTCTCTGACAGAGGTGCAAACTTCATGTCAAGCTATTTAACTGCTATGTGGAAGGAATGTGGTGTCAACTACAAGTTCACTACACCCTATCATCCACAATGCAATGGGCTTGTTGAAAGGTTCAACAGGACCCTAAAAGGGATGATTCATGGACTACCTGAAAAGCTCAGGCGTATATGGGATGTCCTGATACCCTGCCTTTTGTTTGCTTACAGAGAGGTCCCACAGAAGGGGGTTGGCTTCAGCCCTTTTGAACTTCTGTATGGGCATCCTGTGAGAGGACCCCTGTGTTTGGTGAAGGAAGGATGGGAGAGACCTTTCAAAAAGCCTGCAACCAGCATAGTGGACTATGTACTTGGTCTCCGATCCAGGATGGCTAAGTATATGGAAAAGGCATCTGGAAACCTTAAGGCCAGCCAAGAACTCCAAAAAGCTTGGCATGACCAAAAGGCTGTCCTGACTGTGTATCAGCCTGGACAGAAGGTGTGGGTGTTGGAGCCAGTGGCCCCAGCAGCACTCAAAGACAAATGGTCTTGGCTCCACACAATCCTTGAGCAAAAGGGAGAGGTCACCTACCTGGTGGACCTTGGAACTCCCAGGAGCCCCCACAGGGTGCTCCATGTAAACAGGCTCAAAGCATATGTTGACAGGAAGGACATGAGCTTGCTCATGGCCACAGATGAGGGACAGGAGGAAGAGAGTGACCCTCTCCCAGACCTGCTCACTCAGAATCCTGATGATGGATCAGTAGATGGTGTTGTCTTTTGTGGCAGCCTCTCTGACCATCAGCAGAAGGATTGCAAACAGGTTCTTCAATCCTTCAGACATATGTTCTCTCTGACACCCAGTCAAACCAATTGGTGTACCCATGAGGTTGACACTGGTGACAGCCTGCCAGTCAAGAGTAAAATCTACAGGCAGCCTGATCATGTTAGAGACTGCATCAAAACAGAAGTGCAGAAAATGTTGGAGCTGGGAGTCATTGAGCCCTCAGATAGCCCTTGGGCTAGTCCAGTAGTTCTAGTGTCAAAGCCTCACACCCAGGGTGGTAAGAAAGAGATGAGGTTTTGCGTAGACTACAGGGGCCTCAATGCAGTCACTAAGACTGATGCCCACCCAATACCAAGGGCAGATGAGCTTATAGATAGATTGGCTTCTGCCAACTACTTAAGTACATTTGACCTGACAGCTGGGTATTGGCAAATCAGGTTAGCTGAGGATGCCAAGCGCCATACAGCATTTTCAACCCCTGGTGGACATTATCAATTTGTGGTAATGCCCTTTGGTCTGAAAAATGCACCTGCCACCTTCCAAAGGCTGGTGAATCAAGTTCTCACTGGGCTGGATGACTTCTGTGCAGCATATCTTGATGATATAGCTGTCTTTAGTTCCACCTGGGAGGATCACCTGGTCCACCTGAGGAAAGTGTTAGAGGCACTGCAAGCAGCAGGTCTCACTATCAAGGCCACCAAGTGCCAGATAGGGCAGACACAGGTTGTATACCTGGACCACCTTGTAGGTGGAGGCCAGGTTCAGCCACTGGAGAGCAAGATACAATCCATCAAGGATTGGGCTCCTCCAACCACCCAGACTCAGGTTCGAGCTTTCTTGGGCCTGACTGGTTATTGCAGAAAGTTTGTCAGGAATTATGGATCAATTGTGACTCCTCTGAATGAACTGACAAGTAAAAAGATGCCAAAGAAAGTTCAGTGGACAGCAGGCTGTCAAAAAGCATTTGATGACCTAAAGCAGGCCATGTGCACAGCATCTATCCTAAAGAGTCCAGACTACTCCAAACCATTCATTTTCCAAACAGATGCTTCTGAGTTGGGTGTGGGAGCTGTTCTATCTCAGCTGAATTTTGATGGTCATGACCAGCCCATTGCTTTTATAAGCAGAAGGCTGACCCCCAGAGAGAAAAATTGGTCAGCTATTGAGAGGGAGGCCTTTGCTGTGGTTTGGGCCCTGGAGAAACTGAGGCCATACTTGTTTGGCACTCATTTCAAGATTCAGACCGACCATAAGCCCCTCTTGTGGCTAAATCAGATGAAGGGTGAAAACCCCAAACTGCTTAGGTTGTCCATTTCCCTACAGGGGATGGATTTTACAGTGGAGCATAGACCTGGCACTGATCATGGCAATACAGATGGGCTCTCCAGGTATTTCAACTTAGAGCAAGAAGACTCACCGGGTCAAGGTTAGTTTATTGTCCCAATGTTTGGGGGGGGGGGGGGTCATGTAGGAGAGTAGGGTCTGCAATCCTATGATCACCCCAGATTTTTGCTTTTTGCTTCACTGGTTTACGACTTCTCTGGTTGTGGGCCTGCTAATCAGACCCACAGCCTTGCTGTTCTCTCACTAAATTGACACGTGTACCTTAGGTGCATTATCCAGTTGGTACTGGGCCACCTTATCAGACCCTTTAACTCAGGGCATAGGTGCACCCAGGGCCTACCAGGGGCTGCAGCATGTATTATGCCACCCCTGGCTGGCCATCTAAATCTGACACAACTGGCTGCACGACAGCTGGGGCAAGGTGGTGTAATCACCCTTTGCTTTAGATATAGTATACCTATATCTAACCCTAAAATGGACACACAGATTCTTATCAGTCACTCCTATGGCAGGCCTTGACAATCCTGAAGGCAGAGTGCTTGGAATCGTGTGAGATGGTGCTCTGGCATGAGCTGAGCCCGTTTGCAGCTTGCGGAACCAAGTCCTAATAGCTGTTCCATGAGAACGCATACCACATACTCTTAAGTGCATTATAATCCTCGCGGTTAAATGCCATCTCTGGTATCGCTTTATCAAAACATGTGGAGTAAGGTGTCATACGAATTGGGTTAGCATTCCACCCTTCTAGAGGGACACGACATGTATGTAACTGTGAACCCCGGTTAAAGTTAACTCGAGCCTCAGCATCACAAAATGAATGCTGCCACCACAGACACAAGTCTGACCCCCTGCAGCTGGGAGTCCTTCCAGCGAGGGGAGCTTGGACAAAGGGTTTCCTGTCAGGGGCGGTGCTAGCACCATCCCAGACAGGGTTTTGTGTATCCTGGGTAGGCAGGGCTTTAGAGGAAGGTGACTGCAAGTGGCACCCCGGTGCTCACTATGCATCTGCCGGCTAGAACCAGTTCCAGGGGCACACCAGCCCCCGAGCTGGGGAAAGTCCGGCATGGGAGAGGGGTGTAACCACCCCCCTTCCTGGTCCCACCCCTAAGGCAGGACCTAGTCGCGTACCCACCCCTTTCTTTAGGATAAAGGCAGGAGCGGGGACCCTTCCAAATTAGATCATCTTTGAATCCTGAAACTACTTTCTACGAAAGGAACTCTCGACTTCTTCTCAAGATTTCTCCCTTGTGGCTAAGGAGTAGTCACCCTGCACCCGCAGGCACCTTCTAAGAACACTGCGGTTTGCTGCACGTCCTTCCTCCGGAAACTGACTGACCAGCACAACGAGACCCGGCTTCCCTGGCACCTCTGACCTCTACCTACCTCTACAGCTAAGCTGATAACCGTAGGTGCGACGAGACCTTGAGGGACCGGCCATCATCAGAACTGCACGACTTCTATCCAGCACGACCGCCGAGGGAACCTCTGGTGAGTGCTTTGGGGTCCGAGAAGCCCCGACCCTGAGCAGCTCCACCACCGAAGTCCAGCCCCCCAGCATCCACAAGATCTGCGTGGGGCCCTTCTGCTTTTTGCTGCTCACCACATTGTCTGGCTACTAGCCCGCTGGCTTGTGGCCTTCCCGATGACGACCGACGACATCACCACTGCTAGTCTGGTTGCTCCAGACTGGCCCTTGCTCCCTTCCAAAAGAGGAGCACCCCGGACACTCCTGGTGCACTCCAGACGCCATTTTAGGTCCACAGCGTGGGCTTGAATTTGCCAAGACTTGTTGCCCCAATCCTGGGTCCAGCGACGTCGACAGCAGCAACCATCGTGGGACAGCTCACACCTCCATCCTGGTCGCCGACAACGCCTCCTGGTCCGTGAGACTGCAGAGCCCAGCGTCGCCCACTCACCTGGTCGAGGTGACTTCGCCCGGTGCCATCCTGGTGCCCACACAATCACTGGCTAGTGATTAAGAACTTGGGGGCTCATGTATCAAACTCCCGTTTTGCGTTTCCAAATTTGCGAATTTTACCGAATCGCAAATATGGATTCGCAAAACGGGATGCATCATGGAAAGTGCAAAATATTTCCGATTCGGTAAAATTCGCATTTTTTACCGACTCGCAAATATTTTGGGACTTCAAAATTGCGAATTCGCAATTCCCATTGATTCCTATGGGCCAAAAGGCCCATAGGAATCAATTGAAATTGCGAATGGCACTTAGAAAATTTCATGGGTGCAGGGGGGGGTCCAAAGGACCCCCCCCTGCACCCCCGAAATGTAATTCGAAATGGATGTTTCACACACACATGTCCTAAGGACATGTGTGTCTGTAACATGACATCGTTTAAAATGTAAATTAGTACATTTTAAACATTTTTCGCAATTTACCACGAGGTTCCACCTCGTGGTAATTTGCACTTCCAAACCTTGTTCTCGCAAATTCATTTCTGAATGATGCATTGCATTTAAGGAATCGCAAATTTGCGATTCCTTAAATGCATTCGCATTCTGGAAAGTCGCAAAATCAGCGATTTCCATTCAGAAATGATGATGCATCTGAAAAAGCACTTTTGCATTCGCAAACGGCCGATTTTAAGGAATCGCACCGTTTGCGAATGCAAAAGTGCTTGATGCATGTGGGCCTTGGTCCCCTCTGCTTTCAGGTGTCATCCATCTTCGATCCAGGCTTGGATCCACCGAACAATCTTCACTGGTCGCCTGCCAGCAACTTCTTTCTTCAGGCTCCATAGACGGCAACAAGGATCCCCGACGTCTTTTCAGACCTATGCTGCCGCAGCCCCTGGGCTAGGTAACTTCGGCATTTTGGTGCCCCAGCATAGCCTCACTATCCAAGGGTCCAGATCCTTTTTCGTTTCAGCTCTAACTAGTCGGGTTCGCCCGAGAACACTAACTTTTGCTTTTACTAGCCTCCATAGACTTTGTCCCGCATCCCGCATGAGAGTGCACACTCTGCACCCGAGTCCCCTAGGCCTCCTGCTAGTAATCTGAAGGTTCAGTAGGCCAGTCCTAGCGATTCCAAACCCTATGAGATTAGTACTTACCTGCTAGTAATTTCGCATTCCACTTTTGTAGTATATGGTTTTCCGTGCCCCCCGGGCATTTGTGTAAATTGTGCAACTTAAAGTATTATCGTAAGAGTTTTGTTGTGTGCTTAGTACCCTGTCCTCATAAAGAGGACAGGGCTGTTGTGATCTAAATAAATACACTGTTTATTTTCATAACACTTGTGTGGTGTCCTTTCACTTGGTGTTCAAGGGGTATATGTGATGGTATAACAGCTGGCTTAACACGCCCTCTAGAGTTTAGCCCGAAGACTGCTCGTATCCATGCTACTAGGATAGCTGGTCTATAAGGTTGACTTACAACCAATCATCAATAAGGGTTGTTTGGACTGATACAAAGTGCTCACTAGAATAGTGAACATTATATATCAGGCCAACTTCTCACACAAGGGACAAATATCAACTATCAAATTTGGAATAATGAGTGATGGACATGATGGAAAATAAGAGAACAAATGAGTCATGATGCATCAGTGGCTCATTAGTGCCTACTTGACATATGCTTCCAACTGGAACTGACATCACAGGAAAAAAACTTCATCTTTGAATGGGAACCTCAGACAAAAGTCTCTAGACTGACCACCATCTTTTGATGAACAATTCATAAGTCTTGACCATTAACTTTTCTTCTAAAACATGACAGCAGCTTATCACATGAGGAAGAAGCCAATGTTTGACATCTTTTGTTTGAAGTAGAACTTTGAAGTCTATCCACAGCCCTTCCTAATCAATGCTTCTCACTGGTGGCGAAACACCCCTTCGAGTGTCCGCACCTGAGAAATGCTGGTGTGATCTGTGTTGCGAGGATACCCAGCCATACGCTGCATTTGCCCTCCTGCATCTAATGCTTGACTGCGCGTAAGATCAATGCCTTCATCAAATCTTCGCATATGGTAATCTCTGTGAATGTAACAGAGGCCTAATTCTCACATTCACAGTGAATTATGCACCATCTAGTTTGCATGTAATGTATTTCTCCTCTGAATTCCCTATGTAATCCTATTTTAAATGATTTTGTGCCACATTTCAATGCACCAGCAGTAACATACGGGAAAAGCAATTTAATGGAAATAAAACTAGACAATGGTAGCTGTATCAAAGTGAAAGAAAGACCAGTTACCATAAAATATATTCACCCTGTAATCTTCTCCATCCTGCTCAAGTGTTTGATGTCTTCCTGATGTCAACTTATAGTTGAAGGAAATAGCTCAATTAGCATAGATCCTGTTGTCACCCAGCAATGTCGACACAGTTCGAAAATTGTCACAGAGGGGTATCTGCAGTTTATTGTTCTGGAGTTTCCCTTTCTCACCACCTACACAGATTGCTCACAGTACATAGTGATAAGTCTGTAATTTATAGGTGCCGTCGTGCAGTGTGTCACTGCCAGATAGAGAGCTTTGAAATTCCACCTGCTGTAAATGATCCACGTGGGGCTTCGCAATGAGAGATTGCATCGCAAATTAAATATCAAAGAAATTGAAAATGCACAGCTGGCACCTTGGATGGTTGGCGTGCACTCATCAGTGGCACACTGAGAAAATGTGCATTCAAGAAAAAGGGAGTGACTGACACCTCTCTGAAAGTGACGGCATTCCCTGGTGCAGAGTGAGGATGGCCCAGACAAGTGGATTGTTGACAAAAGTTTGATTTGGGCTGGACAAAGGGTAGTGGGCTTTTGAATTGAAACATAATGGTATCACCAATGACAAATGCAAACCCATGTTGATTTCTGCTTATTTATTCAACTTTAGCAGTCTGTATAAAAAGTTCTCAGTTAAGCTCATCCGTAATGTAACATGCACAGACCTAAAGAATGTGTTGAATGGTGATATGCTGACTCTAAACACCAACTAACACCACAGTGGTCACCTCTTAAACTGCATACATACCTTTGAGTCATAATCTTCGAGGTGGCAGCTGCCTTTGACACCATCAGCCAGCTCTTTCCAAAGAATTGTTTATGTTGGATTTTTTCTTTTTGAAAAGAGGGTTTGGTTTCACAAGCAGATAGATCCTCTAATAGAAGACCAGCACCTTCAGGTACTTACTCGGGGGCATATTATCAAGAAACGGCGCTAAGATTAATGCCGCTTTTGCGGCAGGAAACTGCAGCTAAAGGGGCGATAATGGGCTTGATAATAAGCCCTTGTGAATTCCCATAGAAGCCCAGGTTCTGGTGTAAACCTGGGCTTCTATGGGAATTCTCAATGGCATATTATCAAGCCCATTATCACCGCTTCAGCTGCAGTTTCCTGCCGCTAAAGCGGCGATAATCTTAACTCTGTTCTTGATAATACGCCCCTTAGTTACTATTGCTAAATCCAGAGGATGGGAGGTTCTCAGAACATCTGATCCCTCACAATGATCATTAGGATGGACATCAACAACAAAAAATGCCAATAGCTTCTACATTAATTCCTGTTTTAAGAAGCCAATATTTAATATTTTAGTGAGTACTATATGGGTGCTTACCACCACCTCAAGGGTTACTTGGAGAGCCGTACATCCAATTGTAACTATGGACACAGCAATTTATAGACTATTTCATGAAAGTGGACTTTAGGCAGAGAATTTCTTTCTAATTCGTTTTGCAGGAAAATATTTCCTCAGCAAAATTTGTTTGAGAGTTTTTACCTACTGGAAAGGTTTTTTTTCAGCAGAATTAGATTTTTTAAATGCAGAAATCATCATTGAATTGTGCCCTAAAATCCTCACCTATTGGAGAATATAAAAAACACATACATTTTGGTAACTGCAGATCTCTCATTGGTTTTAAAAGTTACTAAAATTGTTTTAAACATATATATATATGTTGCTGTTTTAGATAGCACTGAGCTCAACCTGATGGTATCAGAGCGCTTTGTATGTGTACCAGTTGCATTACAGACGGACCCATTCATTTTTTAGGCATGTAGAGATTGAGTAATTTGTCCATTTTCACAGGATGTTGAGCCTCCGGCCGAGACTCGAACCAAGTTACTTAGCTTCAAAGTCAGGGGCTGTAACCTTTCCGTCACATCTTGTATTTGTGTTTATATGTGTAAAGCGAATAAAACTAAAAGACATCAAAGCACTATATCCGGCAGGAGTACTGAAGGAGGGAACGATGCAGCAGTCTTATTCCCTGCTTTGCTTCCTTTTTGAGCAAAGAAGAACTGACTAAAACGTAATTCAGATACACGGTTTGTGCAAATTTGCCAAATTTCAGTCATATGTCTTAATGGCTGTATAAAACATTCTATCAAGCAAAGCTTTCACACATCTGGACCCACACTATGGAGTTTACTCCCAATGGTAAATTTGGTTGTTAAAATTCGATCTACGACTAAATGCATACTTTTTACTCCTGCCAGGAATTCAAAATGGGATACTGACAGTCATAAACCCATGTATGAGTGCTGAGATCTCTTCCCTGAGTGCAGAGATCTCTGCCCTTAGACATCCCCCAGCAGGGGTTGTAGTGAAGGCAGGGCCCTTCTTGCGCTCATTGATATGTTAGCATAGGCTTATTAGAACTTTAAACGCCATTTTACCCTTTTTGTAAGTGTTGTTGTAAGTTAGGCTGCGTGAAATTCTTCACATGAGAATGGCTTGTTTTCAAATATCCCTAGACTTACAAATCGACCTTAGTCTGCACAGTGAGTGCTGAAGCCTCCAAGGTTATCATAACAATGTTAGGTGTTGTTCGTGCTGATCAACTTATGCTCTAGACATAACATGCACGCAGCTGCAGCTAGCTGAAATTCTGAGTTCTTTAATATCACACTGCATGTATGATTTAGACACTGGGAGAAAATCAGTTTCCAGATAGAGAGAGAGAGAGCTTTTGCTGGTCCTGATGTGATTCATCTCTGCTGATCTTGGAGGTATGGGGTTCCCCATTCAAGCCTAAGAGACCTTCTAATATTAAATAATACATACAAGGCACTATAGGACCTGCTTCCACTTTCATTATAATATGATTTCTCCTTTTGTGTTTTATGCAATTGTAACAATGCTGATCGTATTATTTTTAATCAAATGTCTGCTTGTGTTAGCAAAAATACTGCATCTTAGAGCACGTCATTAAAATAAATATTTTAAACTTTATTGTGTCTCTTTTTTACCCATGTTGTGGATTGGTATGAGAATATAACGAAAGAGTGTTCTTGATTCCCACAATTCCTGAGTGCATCCTAAGTCGCATGTTATGGGTTGTCTAATCATTGGTACCTTTGCTATAGGACGAAGAGCTAATGAGACACTGATGCTAGTCGGTTAGGGGTTTCTAGGTACCTAGGTGAGTTTTTTAGTCCACCACAATTCACTGAGGTCCTGGGTCACTGTGCTCAGTTCTGTGTAGGAGCAGAATCCCTGCAACAGGGTGCAAACAGGTGGAAAGAGTAAATCCCAAGGTAGCTTTGTCTTGGAAATTCGGGAATGCTCTCAAATCATGATGTTTGTTGGCATTCGCAAACACTCACACAGAAAAAGCATGTCTTTGCACAGATAATCCTATTCATCCTATGTGTACTTCTCTGGTATGGAGAAGTTTGCACAGGTGTAATAGATTCCCGCGTGATAAGTCATGTTACCTTCCAAAGATTATGCCTGGAAACATGCGCCTTGTGTCTGATTTCAATCAGACTCCGGGAAAAGTTGGTAAATAACATAAAGAAGGAATAGGGCCTTTTGTGTATCACTTGTGGTGGAGCCCTCTGGATATGATTGGCCCTGTACACGACAAAAAGGAAAAAGAAGAATGGAATGTCCTGGCAAAACACAATTTTTCCCTCAACCAGAGCATTTTCCTCTGGAGGTGATCCCTTTGTTTTACAGCCCTGGAAAAGGCATTACTCTTGCTGTGTGCAGAAGTAAATGTGTGGCCTGTTCCTTGGAGAAAAAGGTAGGAATCTTAGTTTGGAATGTTGACATGTCTCAATGGCATTCTCAAGCTCCTTAGAACATAATTCTCCACCTCCTTCTCGTGGGTTTAACGCGTGTAGCTATCTCTACTGTCTTGCCCTTGCTCTTGTAGATGGGTTTACGCATGCCAGGAATTACTTTGTGAACTCCTAGAACTCATAAAAAAGGTAAATTCGTTCACAACATATATTTACTGTCAAATTTAAGTATGTGAATAGGTTTTGATGCAAGTATTTAGAAAGTAGCACCTAAGTAGTGTAAAAGTGGCAGCCCACAGATGGGCACTAAGGGCAAGATGTACGACTATTTTTTTCAGTCGCAAATGTGAAATCTGCCCGTTTGCAAACGCAAAGAAGGGCCCTGGCAGGTACAAACGCCATTTTGCGAGTCGGTGACTCACAAAATAGCTTTTATGACTCAGATTCTTACTCTGACTCATGACTCTGACTATTAGGAAGGGGCGTTCCTTCCTAATAGCAAGCCACAATGGAATGTACCACTGCCTACTCTTAAAAAATGAAACTGAAACGTTTCATTTTTCTTTTTAAAATGCATCCTGTTTTCCTTCAAGGAAAACGGGCTGCATTTAAAAAAAAACTGCTTTATTAAAAAAGCTGTCACAAACATAGAGGGCTGCTGACCCCAGCAGGCCACCATCCCTATGAGTGCTGGCCATTCCCAATGGGGTCGCAAATAGCACCTGCCTCATGAATATTAACGAGGCAGCCAATTTGCGACCCCCAATATTCCTATCGCTAACAGTGTCTGAGACACTGTTATGAATTGCATTTTGCAAGTCGCACATTACAAGACGCAAAATGTAAAGGTCGTACATCTGGCCTTAAGAGAGAAGACTCAACTGTGTTGTTGTCGGATCCCAACCAATTGTGGAACATTTTTAGTACAGCCAATTTAGATTCTTGTGTGTAGAATAAGAACAGTAGTTAGAGGTCATAGTGCAAGGTAAGGGCATTCAAGTCCTTCCAGATCAACCACAGAAACATTGGATATAGGTTGATTTACGATTAAGACAACAACACAACACTTGAGTTGCATTCTGGGATATGTTATATCACTTCCTAAATAGTATCTACCTCTTTGGCTATAGCGGACATACCTTGATGGATCATATATTTCCTCTGACAT
The DNA here is from genome assembly GCF_964263255.1 of Lissotriton vulgaris. Classification (NCBI taxonomy): domain Eukaryota; kingdom Metazoa; phylum Chordata; class Amphibia; order Caudata; family Salamandridae; genus Lissotriton; species Lissotriton vulgaris. The sequence continues at coordinate 1,123,992,411 of NC_141687.1, forward strand.
TTCTGACGTACATTTCCAGGCCCCCTAGGTACACTGCTCTCCCAGCACCCGCTAGACTTTTCCAGATGAGACTGAACCGTAACAAAGAAGACGTGGCTTCCCTCTGAATCTGTGACATCTCTTTGCAAGTATTCCCTTCAAAGACTGTGTTGCTTCCTTTGAAGGGTGTCGGCGGCATTAAACTTTAATTGCTACAGCACTGTGTTAAAGAGACTGGCGGCGGCGTGCCTGAGAACCGTCAGTTGATGCTCTGACAAACCGGAAGATGAGATAACTCGCACCTGCCGGGCATCACCTACTCAAAGCTGGGCTTGCACATCACCTTCATTTGTAAAATATATCACACCACCTGCTAATATATGTTTAAATAACAACTTATAGAAATGACTGATCTTTAATCGTAGAGATAAACAGATTTCATAGTAGGGCAGGATGGGTGAATCGCATGACGCAGAGACAATATAAAGATTTGCGAACATCAAGTTCAGCTTTAATTCCTGCTGTGAAGGCGCCTTGTTGTTAAACGTACCCATCTTTTGAACTGTCTTCCATGCTAAATTAAGCATTATTTCTTTCAGGTTTTTTTTCTCGTTGGTACATTCAGAGTCTTCTTGTGCTAGGGTAGCCAGTGGCGTGGAGGGTCAAAGGTGAGCAAATCACTCCTTCTCCAGTGAGAGACAGAAAAATGGAGTGCTCCATTGCAGTGTGTACTTTGTATCAGAATTTCTTTCCATGGAATATAGTTTGAGTGTTTTTATAGTCTTTGATTGATTAATGCTATGTTTATTCAGCTTGTATTGTGGATGGAATTTGAAAACGGCATCGTGATTGGCTTGAGATTACACTATAATGTTTTTAAAATGTTTTTAATATTGTTATTTAAAAAATGTTTATGGATGATATTTATTCTTTTATGGTCTTGTGCCCAATAAAGCTTTGAATCCAATGGAATAGAGTGTTTGTATACACTGGTGGTCCATTTCAAGAACAGACAGCTGTGAGTAAACACAGGTCAGCTGACTGAAGGCTTGAAACCCACCGCTGCCACCAATAGGAGGAGCTGGCCTGGCATATGATGTCCACTAATGTAAGTGATCACCTTGCACCAGTCCGGACAACCCTTATGGTGATTTTAGAGATCTCAGACAACCATAGAAACCTATCCAAGTGGTAACTGTGGAGAGCAGGCTTAGTCTTGAAGGGGTGAAAAACAGCTTGTTTTACCAGAATGCAATCTTATAGTATAAATTAAATGAAAAGAGAGCCACACAGTAATTATAAAAATATGTATTTATTATATAGCACTACCTAGTACGCTACTGTATCTCCCATACGGAGATAGACACAAAGCACGCCATACTTTAGCAGTAAATCACAGTAAATAGCACTAATACACAGCGGGCCCGAAGGGGGGACCAAACCATATAATAAGAGAATGGTATAAGAGCCACTTTTCGAGTCAGGACAATGTCGAGAGGACGTAGAATTGCTTGGACCCCAAGGAACCACCCAAGGTGAGTAGACAGGGACCCCAAGGAGTGCATGTGCAGTGTAAGAACAAACACAACCACGTGCTCTATACAAGTCTATGTGTAAGTTGCAGTTTGAATTTTAGAGATTAAGACCCTTCCAAGTGGACCCTGAAAAACCCCCTGGAAGACAGAAGGGAGGAGAGCCACCCCATCCATGGATACCATGGTACCCAAGTTACCTGTCCCAGGGAAGCCGGGTGCATAGGTGTGAGGTGGCGTCAGAAACCACTGTCAAACCCAATGGAGGACTTCAGGAAAGTGCCGCTGCTGGAAGAGGAGAAAGTGTCTGGAGGAATCCAAACATGGATTATTGATGGAGAGTACCTGAAAGCAGAGGGTACATAGTCTGGGTCACTGGGGAGTGACCAGGGGCTCAGTAGACAAATGCCCACCCAACTCCGGTGCTTCAGGATGGATGTCGATGACCTTGACTCTGAAGCTGTGATGACCAGGTGATGCTGAGGAAGACCAGGAGCTGGATAAGAGCTGTCCCACGAAGGATGTTGAGAGCTGAGGGGTCTGTGTCCGGCGGGAGCACCAACAAGCTGTGGCAAAGGCAACCAATCCAGAAGATGAAGAAGGTGCAATGTCAGAAGCAGCAAAGTCCAGGAGACTCACCACAAGTGGGGGAGTCAGGAAATTAAGGGTGCCCCTCAAATGGACACAAATGCTAATGTCACATGAGTCGTGAGAGGAGCTCGAGCAGCTCACCAAAAGAGGCAAGCCACGATGCACACAATGCGGTGTGGCCAAATATTGGTCACTGGAGGTGCTCAGGTTGGGGCTTCTTGGAGCCCGGATATCTTCTAGCAAAGATATCAACAAGCCTTTGCAACTCTAAAGGTGACGTGGTACCCCAGGGTTTGGTTATTGCAACCCCCACTCAAGCTGCTGACCTCAAACTTGGTCAGAGGGGAGAACAGGCCCCAGGGGCTGAGGAAAACCACCACCTGAGTTGCAGAGCCCACGGAGTCCGGAGGAGCTCAGGATCGGCAGAGCAGTCATCTTTGTTGCAGGGCCTGCAAATGCAGGGGAGTGACTCCTTCACCCCAAGGAAGATTACTTTGGTTGTCCTTGATGCTTCACAGGGCTTGGCAGGTTCTTGAAGGATGCACAGGCACAGACAATTCAGCAGACTGGAAGAGAGACAAAGTCAAGCCCAAACGAAGTCCAGCGAAGTCCAAAGTGCCCAGACGGTCGAGGTGCAGTGGTTTAAATTCTGAATCTTGTCCATGATGAATCTAAGGTCCTACAGCCAGGTAAGGCCTTAATTAACCACAAGAGAGGGTTGGAAAGATTCAGGGGACCCTCCCAGGGGAGAGTCGGGACAGAAGGGAGATTACTCCCATTTCCTTTGTCCAGTTTCACGTTAGAACAGAAGCCAAAGGCTCCCAGGACTGGTTTGAACTGGACTATGCACAGGGACACCAAATGTGCCCCTCCTGCAGGTCTTCAGGCACTGGCAAGTGCACTCATCCAGCCCTAATACACTAAATCCTGTCTGGGAGGTGGCCACACCTCCCTGTGACAGGATGCCTATTGTCCTGCCTTCCCCTGCTTGAAATGTGTCTCTGGTTGGCAGCAACCATTTTGTGCTGTCCGGGACTAAAAGGCTGGTACCGGGAACATCGAGAGCCCCATGGTGTAAGGGTATGATTCCAACATGTTTGACACCAAACGCAATAGGGTTGGTTGCAGTTGTTTTCGAGATGGTCATCATGTGGTTGCATAATGCCCCTCTATATCAGTAGATGGTTGCTTCACTGACAACCCGGGATTATTGACTCCGTAGGCTGCAGGAATGTCCTGCCCGTGCAGGGGCACCCTTTCACTTAGAACCAAGCACCCTACCCTCAGGATTGTAAAGGCCTGCAACAGGGGTGACTTATAGGTTTTAAGTGCAGTGACCCTTAGATATGGTAAAACTATATCTTAAGTAAGTGGTGCATTCACCAACTTACACAGGCTCAAATGTTCAATTTTTAATGGTCTCTCATGGGTGGCATAATACATGCTACAGCCCATGGGAGACCTCTGGGGTGCCTAAGCCCTGGGCAGATGGGCACCACATACTGGGGACTAATATGGGTACCCCAGTATCCAATCTGGGGTGTACCTAAGTACATAAAATAACAGTTTAGGGTGAAAGCAGATAGACTGGGGCCCTGAGTAGCATGATCCCAGTCAGACTAGTCAAAAACAGCATTACATTCAGCAAAAATTGAGGGTAACCATAAGAAGCAGATCCCACTTTCCTACAGCAGAGAATTGCAAAACATTGAAAAAGAGAGTTATGTTGTTCACCTGAGACAAGGTAGAGCTAGTCTGGTACGTAACCTTGTTGCACTGTCAGGTCGTGTCGGAAGATATCTTTAGAGAGTATTATTCATGGCAGTGCCTCGTGGCATCTGAAAGTGATTAATATTTTCAACAACTTAGATCACGTCAGTCGGCATGTTTTGAAAAGAATTACAATAATTCATCATTGTGCTTGTGTGCCTAATTAGAACCTCCCAGATACTACTGTGACTCATTTAGTTATTTTAAGTTGTTTTAACTTTCTATAAATTGTATGTATCTGTGGCTGAAATGTCATGTATACGTCAGTCACAACCATTTTTAGATTGAGCCTTTAGCGGCAGCGTTCATGAGCTGCTAGCTCTGCGAGGCATGCAGTTATAGAGTATGAAGTGGAAGCTCCGCCCACTCTCGGCCCATATTTTTAATTGGCTCGTGTCATTGTCTTTCGTAAGTGCTGCCTTCTAATTGATTGTTACTTGTTAGTACCTTCTTATTATGGACATGTCATCATTTGTACCCTCCCATGGCTACTGGCCCCTTTACTTCAAGTGTTACATGGTAGGGTACATGTTATTTAGACTGTGAGTGTCAGAATCGGTCTCTTATGGGCCGCTGTCCGCGCAATGCGTGGGGTTTGGGTGACCTCAGGCTTTGGAACTTCAATTCCCATAGGGCCAAGGGTTACGCGACGCAGGATGATGCCGCGCAGTCCCGGAACTTAAGCCTGGACACACAGGAGAACAGAGCTGATAATTCGCCGTGCGGAGCAGAGCTGAAGAGAAGTTCGTCAGTTTCTTGGGGAAACCGTGAGTAATGAGTTTCCGTGTGTTTACCGGCTGGGAACACACGGCGGAGAAACAAGTGGTGCGTAGTAACATTTTGGACAGGAACAGGACGAGGCAACGTGTGTCCCGTCTGATATTCCCTGATTGAAGTGCCTGTGTTTGTTTTCCGGGGTGTCTAGAGACTCGCGGCTGCAGTCTCTTTTCAGGAATTTCCTTTGGATAAAGCCCCATTTCGGATTGATTTGGTCAAATTACTTTTGTGTTTATCAGACTATGAACTGTGTGTGAGAGAAACTATTTTCCCCAATTGACAAGGGGCAGTATCGGTTTGATACTTACAGAGGATTGCAGTGATCCCTCCAACTAGGTGGTGCCAACACTACTGAGTGTATTCATTTATTCTTTTTCTGGAGAAGAGTAATGTGATTTAAAGGTGCAGGGAACCTTCAACACAACGTTTATGCTTTGTATTTTCGACAACCTCTTTGTGCTTTGTTTTATGTGCAGGAGAGGAACTTGGGGGGCCTAGTTATATTGGAAAAGTGGAGTAAGGCAGAACAATGACAGAAATTGGTAGGTGAGGCGTTGTAAGAAGTGCATAATATTAGTGAGATTGCAGTATCCCTCATGTACATAGTTTTGTTCTTTTATTATCAGATTACTGCCACTGATAGGACCCTAACAACCTCTCCTGTATACAAGATTATGTATTTTTCTTTTCAGGTAGGATTGTGTTAAAGTATGAACAAGAATCTACCATTGACATAGAGTTAGAGTCCTAGAGCAGACAGGGAGGGGTGTGACTCTAACACCTTGTCTTTGTCATTTCAGATCTCCCTCCCCGCTGTCCCCTTCCTTTCCCGCGCTCACGGAACCATCCGCTTGGTCTGTGATATTACCGGGCCACGTGGTGGTTGTGTGGGTGTAGGTATAGGTCTCTCATCACAGCCCCGAGGAGAAGTGTGACGGAGTTTGACAGAATTATCGGCCCACGGAGACTGACCTCCTCTTGGCTGTGTTGACAGACAATGGGCACGCTTGACGACGTTCTGGCTGCCCTAGCCTTAGTTCAGACTGAACTTGCTGCCTCCAATAGAGAGGTCGCTGCGTCCAGAACTGAAAACGCTCAGTTAAAAGCTCGCATGGATAGCATGCAAGGAAATACGTTTAACGCAGGGACTAGCACAACTACACCACCCCCCCTAGTTGTAGAAATACCCACACAAATACCACTGGCTCCCCCTGAAAGATTTTATGGAGATAACAAAAAGGTACAGGTGTTCATGACACAAGTACTCCTGCATTTGTGGCCTTTTTGATTTCATACCTAGGTGGGGAAGCGGCTCAGTGGGCGGTTCCAGTAGTTAGGAGAGATGATCCTCTACTCTACGATTGGGACGAATTCAGGACAGAATTCGAAAAGATCTTCGACAGGAGAGCGGAAACCTCAGCAGACCGTGAACTGTTGGTTCTTAAACAAGGCACTTCTGACCTTGTATCTTATCTGAACAACTTCCGTCGACTGGTTGCAGAAACGGACTGGCCTGAGGCCAAACAGTCCGCATTATTCTACCAAGGATTAAACGACGAAATGAAGGATGTGTTGGCACACATAGATCCTCAACCACGCACATGTTCTGCGCTAATAGAGCTCGCTCTCCGCCTGGACCTTCGCATAAGGGAACGTAAAGGAGATCTACGAAAGAAAGAGCCCGTTGTGATGGTGCATGAGAGAGGAGGAGGCGGTGGTGAGAAGCCTGTGTCCGCTCAAGATGCTATGGAGATAGGGGCTGTCAGGGCCTCCTTGTCTTTTAGCAAGAAGGAATATCGCAGAAAGAATGGACTCTGCTTATACTGCGGAAAGAAGGGACACTACCTACGGGAGTGTCCAGTGAAACCCAAAACAGGAAGGTTTAGAACTGGTCAATCCGCTGCTGGTACCTTGGAGAAGAAGTCGGAAAACTTCAGTGCTTGAGTGTGGAAGGAGGGGAACCCTCAAGCAGGATCACTATCCCTTCAATCATGGCATGTTGCAAACAAGAAAAGAATCATGTATTCCTGTCTATGTTGCTAATGATGGAAACCGGAGAACAAGGAGTCAAAGCCATGGTAGATTCTGGGGCCACTGGGTGCTTTATGGACTATACTGAAGCTGAAAGGCTGGGTATACAGCTCATAGAAAAGAAACAACCTGAACCAGTGTATGCTGTCGATGGTAGTGAACTGATCGCAGGACCCATTAAATACCACACGCCGGAGTATAGGTGCATCAGTAACGATATGCACCATGAAACCATTTCCTTTAACATCATTCAGGCACCTCAGTATGGCATCATTTTAGGACTTCCTTGGCTTCAAAAACATGAACCTTCCATCCATTGGACCACAAGAACGATTAGTTTTGTTTCAGACTATTGCAAGGAACACTGTTTGGTAAAAACTGAGAGTCCTTCACAGATCTTGGCAAGGGTGTACAACATCGCCACCGCGTCTGGGAAAGAAGTGAAACTCCCGTCCTGTTATATCGAGTACGCAAGGGTCTTCAGTGAGGAACAGGCGGAATCTCTTCCGCCCCACAGAGCCTACGATTGTCGTATCGATCTAGTACCCGGAGCGGTAATCCCAAACGGCCGACTGTATGCTCTTACTATACCGGAAAACGAATACTTGAGAGAATATCTGGACAAATATCTGGCATTGGGATATATACGCCCTTCTAGGTCGCCTGCATCCTCGCCGTTATTTTTTATTCCAAAAGCCAACGGGGACAAAAGGTGCTGCATCGACTATCGTGCATTAAACACCATTACGGTCAAGAATCAATACCCATTACCTCTGATTCCCGTTTTATTGGAACAAGTCCGAACCGCCACCATTTACACCAAGTTAGATCTGCGAGGAGCCTACCACCTGGTCCGCACAAGAAGGGGCGATGAGTCGAAGACGGCCTTTAAAAGGCGGTACGGGCTCTTCGAATATCTTGTGATGCCATTCGGGCTGTGCAACGCCCCGGCTGCGTTTCAATTTTTTCTGAATGAGGTATTGAGAGAGTTTCTAGACCTCTTTGTAGTCGTATACATCGACGACATTCTGGTATATTCTACCACAACTAGTGAACATCAACTCCACGTGAAACAAGTACTCGGTTCCCTGATGAAACATCATCTCTACTGTAAAATCACAAAATGCGAATTCCACGTGACGACCGTGGAGTTCTTGGGAGTAATGCTCACACCATCGGGCCAGGTCATGGCTGAAAGAAAAGTACAGGCCATAAAGGACTGGCCACGTCCATGCACAGTCAAAGACATCCAATGTCTATTGGGGTTTGCAAACTTTTACAGAAGGTTCATCCGTGGTTTCTCAGCTTTGGTAACCCCTTTGACACGTCTGACTAAGAAGAATGTCCCGTTTCTTTGGAATACAGAGGCACAACAAGCTTTTGAGGAGTTGAAAGAAGCCTTTAGCAGCGCTCCTGTTTTAACACATGCTAACCCCGCCTTACCGTTTATCGTGGAGGCAGACGTGTCTGAAGTTGCATTGGGAGCAGTCCTCTCCCAGAGACATGAAAAGACAGGCGTTTTACACCCTATTGCCTATATGTCCAGAAAACTCAGCCCGGCTGAGATTAATTACACAATAGCTGAAAAAGAGTTACTAGCTATACGAGACGCCTTTGTGGAATGGAGGCATTGGCTAATGGGAGCGGTTCATCATGTAACAGTCTACACGGACCATCGAAACCTACAATTCATACGAGCCGCCCATCACCTTACCCCCAGGCAGTTACGCTGGTGCTATTCTTTGAGGAGTATCCATTTGTGGTGACATACAGACCAGGAGCAAAGAACAAGAAAGCAGACGCTTTGACCCAGCAAGAACATTCGGCATTGCATAACACGACCCCGACCAGATCGATCATAGATCCAGCGAAAGTGGTGTGTGTGACCCAATCCAGTGACTTTGTTCAACGACTCCGCTCAGGGATACAGTCATGTGTTTGGAGAACTTGGCTCCGCCATCATCCAGAATGGAAGTTAAGACAAGGAGTAGCCATGAAAGGAAACCAGGCTTTAGTGCCCACCAAAGCCTTACAACGTACTGTGTTTCAATGGTGCCATGAAATGCCTAGTGCAGGACATATGGGATATGTAAAAACACTGGAAAAAGCATTGAGGCAGTTTTGGTGGCCCTCTATTCGTCTAGACTTGAAACGCTGGGGAACTTAATGTGTACAATGTGCCAGAATGAAATCAGATCGACAACAACCTCAGGGTTTGCTACAACCATTACCTACCCCTGAAGCACCATGGGACAGTGTGTCTGTGGACTTTATAGTTGGCTTGCCAAAAGACCAAGGGAAAACGGCCATTGTAGTAGTAGTGGAGTATCTTACAAAGATGGGGCATTTCATCGCTTGTGACAAAGTACCTACAGCGGGTCGATTAGCTCATCTACTGTTAACACACATTGTAAGATTGCATGGCCTTCCGAAAGTGATAGTGTCAGACAGGGGGGCTCAATTCACCGCAGTTTTCTGGAAAGCGTGGTGTGATAAGTTACATATCTCATCTTCCCTATCCACCAGCTTTCATCCCCAGTCTGATGGCCAAACTGAGAGACTCAACCAGTCACTAAAACAATACCTTCGTTGCTATGTACAGGCTGACACTGATTCCTGGGTAGACTGGTTTTGGGGTTTCGGAGCTGGCCTTCAACAGCACACAACATTCCTCAACAGGTCACTCCCCTTTCTTTAGTACATATGGCCATCACCCTAGGGTTAACCCCTTGATCCTACCTAGTAACACTGTACAGCTGCCAGACGTCAAAGCAAGATTGTTGCGCATTCGCAAGATTCTATTGGCGACGCGCAAGAATCTTATTCAGGCCAAGGACAGGTACAAGACTCAAGCAGATAAACATTGCAGACCGAGTCCAGTGTATAGAAAAGGTGATTTGGTGTGGTTGTCCACCAAACACATCAAATTCCGGAGGTATAGTGTATTCAACCCTAGATTTATAGGGCCTTACAGGGTGGTGAAAATGGTCAATCCAGTAGCAGTAAAATTGCGATTGCCTGCACATTTCCACATCCACCCTGTCTTCCACGTATCCCTTCTTAAACCCTCACGGAGTCCTGTTCATCGCCCACCGGTGCCGGTTTGGGTACAAAAGGAACAGGAGTATGAGGTGAGCCGGGTGTTGAACTCCCGATGGGTGAGGGGTAATCTTCAGTATTTTGCTCTCTTGGAAGGGCTACGGCCCGGAAGAAAACTCATGGGAACCTGAAGGGTCTGTGCATGCTCCCCGGTTGGTGTCCCGGTACCACAGTCAGTTTCCCGACAGGCCCGCTCCTGGACAGCGCCCCTTGTGAAGGGGGATGTACTGTCAGAATCGGTCTCTTATGGGCCGCTGTCCGCGCAATGCGTGGGGTTTGGGTGACCTCAGGCTTTGGAACTTCAATTCCCATAGGGCCAAGGGTTACGCGACGCAGGATGATGCCGCGCAGTCCCGGAACTTAAGCCTGGACACACGGGAGAACAGAGCCGATAATTCGCCGTGCGGAGCAGAGCTGAAGAGAAGTTCGTCAGTATCTTGGGGAAACCGTGAGTAATGAGTTTCTGTCTGTTTCCCGGCTGGGAACACACGGCGGAGAAACAAGTGGTGCGTAGTAACATTTTGGACAGGAACAGGATGAGGCAACGTGTGTCCCGTCTGATATTCCCTGATTGAAGTGCCTGTGTTTGTTTTCCGGGGTGTCTAGAGACTCGCGGCTGCAGTCTCTTTTCAGGAGTTTCCTTTGGATAAAGCCCCATTTCGGATTGATTTGGTCAAATGACTTTTGTGTTTATCAGACTGTGAACTGTGTGTGAGAGAAACTATTTTCCCCAATTGACAAGGGGCAGCATCGGTTTGATACTTACAGAGGATTGCAGTGATCCCTCCAACTAGGGGGTGCCAACACTACTGAGTGTATTCATTTATTCTTTTTCTGGAGAAGAGTAATGTGATTTAAAGGTGCAGGGAACCTTCAACACAACGTTTATGCTTTGTATTTTCGACAACTTCTTTGTGCTTCGTTTTATGTGCAGGAGAGGAACTTGGGGGTGCCTAGTTATATTGGAGAAGTGGAGTAAGGCAGAACAATGACAGAACTTGGTAGGTGAGGTGTTGTAAGAAGTGCATAATATTAGTGAGATTGCAGTATCCCTCATGTACATACTTTTGTTCTTTTAATATCAGATTACTGCCACTGATAGGACCCTAATAACCTCTCCTGTATACAAGATTATGTATTTTTCTTTTCAGGTAGGATTGCGTTAAAGTATGAACAAGAATCTACCATTGACATAGAGTTAGAGTCCTAGAGCAGACAGGGAGGGGTGTGACTCTAACACCTTGTCTTTGTCATTTCAGATCTCCCTCCCCGCTGTCCTCTTCCTTTCCCGCGCTCACGGAACCATCCGCTTGGTCTGTGATATTACCGGGCCACGTGGTGGTTGTGTGGGTGTAGGTATAGGTCTCTCATCACAGCCCCGAGGAGAAGTGTGACGGAGTTTGACAGAGAGCACTACTTTGTCTGTGCCTTCTTGCCCCCTTCCGTTGTCCGTGATGCAATGCAATAGGTCTTGCGTAAATGCGAGTCCTATTGCATTGCAAATGCTTGTTATTATTTGAGAGGGGCTTTAACTTCTCAACTAATTTACCCAATTTCTTGCAGCGTTGGCCTAGCACTCATATTAGGCGCACAGCCTCGCATAATCTCCTGTTGTTAGCAGCAGTCCTGTTTCGCCTCAGGGCCTTTATAAAGTGTTCCATCTCATCTGTAAACTTCCCACCCCCTCTGTAAGCTCAGCTCTGTGCCGGCTGCTAATGCTGACATGCTTTGTTTGGGGTTTTTCTTGCTAATTGCATTATTTCTGCTGGAAGGAGAGGGAGGCATGAGATCAGCAGGAGCCCTGGGAGGGCAGGCTTTCTTCCCGCCTCTTCCATTCAACAGGCAGCGTCGGCCCTCCTACCCTCACCGCGGCCTGGCACTGCCCTCATACTGGGAATTTAGAACTGGAGAGAAAGTTGCAGTAGTACAGAATGCCAGAGTAGGGAACTGTTGGAAGCCGGAGTCCCAGTTCCGCACTACTGTCACCCAGTGCGAGACCAAGGGATACCCACTGACGTTAGGCTTAGTAAAGACACTGTTTGGGATAGCCCTGCTCACCCCATTAGTAGCTTGGCTCGAGCAGCCAGGCCTATCTCCAAGGCACAAGTGTTCTGTATGTGCAACCACGCACACAGCAACCCCCTGGTGACACCACAAATTGACTCCACACGAGTTTGATAAAAACGAGTATAAACTTTATACCAAAGATATACGATCACACCACATGATACATAAGCCAACATAGAATAAAGGGTAATAGTCGTTCCGGCTGGTTGGTAGGCTCAAATCCCAACCACCGCTTTCAAAATGCTATGCTGGTCGCAATGCTAGAATCACACACGTTGCAATTGACAAACAATAGTGCACTGTGTAACGGTACAATCCTGTGCTGGGCACAGGAGAAATAATACAATGCGTAACGTACAACCCGGTACCTGCAATGGGAGAAATAATTAAGCATGGGCGAATTTTGCGAATCTGGCGTTCGCAAATTTGCGTATTTGCGAATTCGCAAACCGCAAAATCCGCGAACTCTCGCGAATTTGCGGATTTTTTTGTGTGTTCGCAAGGGTTTCTGCCAGTTTGCGAGGGTTTTGTACCAGTTCGCAATTGCGAACTTACTTGTCGGCTCGCAACGGTCCCGACTTTGTTGTTTCTACGTCTGGTTCATCATCACAGGTTCACAGCACCCTCTGTTTCACCACTGCCATCCTCTGGTTCACCCATGCCACCCTCTGGTACATCACTGCCACCCTCTGGTTCATCACTGTAGATTATGGGGGGGGGAAGCAAGCACACCTGCCCTGCTTCAACCGACATGAATTAATTTCTGGTTCATCACTGTAGATTATGGGGGGGGGGGAAAGCAAGCACACCTGCCCTGCTTCAACTGACATGAATTAATTTGGGGTTGTTTAATTTGTCACTGAATTTAAACTTCCTGTCTGGCACCTGCTTCCTTATCTGTAATTTGTTTTCTGTTGCAGTGCAATTTTTTTCCCAGGACCTTTGTGGCCTACTTGTAGCTATTCTATGAGCCTGCTGTGAGGGTCAGAGCAGGGTCATAGAATAGTTGCAAGTAGGCAACTGAACTCTGAAGGGGCCCCTCAGGAAGCACTACAGGGAATGGTTACTAATGATGAGTTTGAACTTTTGCACCTGCTGAGTGCTTTCAGTTTTGCAAAACTTGTTTTCCTGTGGGGCACTTCCTTCCTCCCACCCCCACCCCGAAAATGGACTCCTTGCAAATAAAAGGGCAGGCAAATGTCAACCTGAGGAGTTATTCTGATAAAAAACAACCTTTTATGCTGCTTGCTGGTGGATTTCTTGTGCAGAATTGAAAATTTTGTAATTTCGCGAGTGCGAGATTGTTGCTGCCCGCCGCATCTACATGTTCGCAATTGCGAACTCTCGCGATGCGTCGCCAAACTCCCGCGGGATCCCGCAGCAAGATCCAAAATGGCGCAGCGAGAAAATCAACTCGGCAAACGCCGAATGACGGTAAGTGAACGCCGCACGCCGCAATATTGTATCACCAAGCAAAAAAATCCGCTGCGTGTGCGAATTTGCGGATTTTCGGTAAATTCGCGAGAGTTTGCGGATTGCGAATTTACCAAAAATCCGCGAGCGGAACGGATTTTCCGCCCATGCTTAGAATTAATGCAATGCGTACCGCTACATTCATGTACTGTGCAATGAAGGAATAATGCAATGCATCACACCCCAATCACGTACTTTGCAATGAAGAAATAATGTGCGGGCTGCTACAACCATGTACTTTGCAATTAAGAAATAATGCAATGCGTAATTACAATCATGTACTTTGCAATGAAAAAATAATGCAATGCGGGCCGCTACAGTCCTGTACTTGGCAAGGAAGAAAAAATACAATGCATAGAGCTACAATCATGTGCTTCGTTAGGCAATAATAATGTCAGGCGTCATAAGACAGTCCTGCAGTTTGTTAGCAGCAATATTGGCATTGTGTATTATGACAATCAGTCTCTTCGATAACAGTTGCCCCCCACACGGTTCAACAATGACACAGAGTACAACCTCTTACTATACGGCCCCACTCTGAGACGAAGCAAAGGCTTACATTGTCAGAAGGACTGAGTGGCCGAGAGAGTGTCCCTCCGAGCCCGCACCCCGTCCAGGTAATAATCCACATTACTTGGGGGCACGACCCCACTATCCTCTCCTCCTTCCGCAAACTGGGCCTTCTGTGCAGAATTCTCTCAACGGGCATCAGCGGCTCGACCTGGCAGCTCAGCTCCTCTGGGCAGCGATTGTTAGGAAGGTCTCAGGTGGCTGCAGGGCTCACATACTTCATAAGTTCACCACTGCAGCCTCCGGGGCTCTTCTGGCGCAACACACAACGCTGATGGAACTCTACGTCAAATCCGAGTGCATGCTCACCAGGCACTCATTCCTGCAGTCTCAGTTGGCACCAAGACATGCACACCGCACTGTGGAGACTCACTTTCTTCACAGTGCACATGATGATCAGCCGATCACCCCTACAGTCCCAGGTTGCACCAAAGCGCACACACTGCTTCACTGAGACTTACTCCAACTCTAGTGCCCCGATATCCAGGCACTCATCACCAACGCCGTCAGCCGTACTACAACATGCTCACCATGTCCGAGCCTCACTTCTCCTCCTGTTTACTCAATGACCGGGTGCTCTTCACCAATGACTTCAATGCACCTGACACGCACCCTGTGTGTCCAAGATTCACTCCACTTCCGATGCACACGTTGGTCAGGCGTTCCTCACCAATGCCTCCTGTGCACCATGACACACACCCTACACATTTATTTATCTATTTTTAAGAGTTTTACATAGCACTGGCTAGACCCGGAGGTATCAGAGCGCTTTACATGAGGTTCCACAAAATTACAAGATTACATCAGTTCCAATTCACATCAGTTACTAGACAAACAATTACAAGAGCAAAGAAAACGAGATAAGTGAAGTGTAGAGGGGAAGGGGGTAAGGCTAAAGGGGTGGGAGGGAGATACGGCAGAAAGACGAAGGAAAGTTTGCCCAAAGTCTGGCTGGGTACGTGACGGTCGAGGGGGAGGTCCCAAAACCCATCTCATCTATAGCTATCAGGTAGCTCCATCGGGCTTTGGCCAAGTAGCTAGGTCTTAATGAGAAACATTTAAAGAACATTGAGGGCAAAATAAATGGAGCGTAGAGGTGAGGGGACAAGGAAGGTGAGAAAGGGAGGATAGAGGAAGAGACAACGAGGAGAGACGAAATGAAGTCTGTCAAAAGGCCAACTGGGTAGGAGACGACCAAGGAGGGAGTCCCCGGCCCATCTCCCGTATAGCTAAACAATGTTGCTCCATCGGGCATAAGACAAAATAGTTCAGTCTCAATACACTGAGAGAGGAGAGAAGGAGAGACATAAATAGAGGAAGGATGCGGGAAGAGACGACAAGGAGAGACGAAAGGAAGTCTGGCTAAAGACCGGCTGGGAAAGTGACGTCCAAGGAGGGAATATCCGACCCGTCTCCCCTATAGCCAAACCAGGTAGCTCCATCGGGCATCAGACAAAATAGCTAGATCTCAAATGACGGGGGAAAATTCACAAGTAAACAGGGTGGGGACTAGGGCAGGAACAGGTGAGGGCAGAAGTCAGAAGCAGGAAAGTGAAGAGGAGTAGAGCGGGGAGGGGTAGGGGGTAGGTAGTTCGGTAACAGTTACATGGTTACAAACAGTTACTGGAGCATCGTGATGCATACTAAAAAAAAAGACAAACAAATAGCAATGTTACAAAGGTACATGATACAAAACGAATGTGGCATGGGAGGAAGAGTAGTAAGGTAAGGGAACATAGGTAGGGGTAGAGACGAGGAGAACTATGTCCAAGGTCCGGCTGGGTCTTCACTCTGTTCCTCTGAGGACCCAGAGGTCTCTGGCTTTTGACCTCCCACTTATCTGGTGCCTCCTGGGCCTCTGTGACTGGGGTTTGTCCGCCTTTGTTCTGCAGCCGTCATGATGGGATCAGGCGCGCCGAAAGAAGGAATCTGCTCCACGCTTGATGTTGCCTCCTTGTCTGTGGCTGGGAGTTACTGGTCTTGGAGAGCGCCGGTAAGTGCGCCCCAGCTGAAAGCGCTGTGTACACAACTCCTCCGGCTCACTCAGTGCCCCGCCATCCACGGCAACCAAGACAGCGTACCCTGCAACACCTCTAGTACCGTCCCAGTTCCCGATACCTCTTGCCCTGTATTCGATCGCTTAAAGAGCGCAATACGGACGGTGAAATCAACACTGTATAGTCCGGTGTTTGTGCCACGTGCTTCACTTAGCTCGGGACAGTGTGGCCCCTCCACGCACGGCTGCTGCGATGATCTGCACGCCGCCCCCAGCCGCCTACAACAAAACAACGTTGTGATCCTACCCAGCAGCGTTGGCTTGCCACTGTCACCGGTGTTCCTCCCACAGTCCACAATAGTATGCACTTAGTCGCGAGGTCGACCAGCGTTTAATTCCAGGGCGCCCAGATAGTAGGACAATATCACCATTACAACTGTAACGTGTGCGACGCCCTCATCTCCAATGCACTTATGAAGTAGCTGCTCAACCGTAAAGAAAGGTGAATTCACTATAAATGTCCTTGTAAGAGCAACAGGGAGAAAACGTATTTTACTCTAGATTAGTTGCCTTATTTTATGAGAACCTCACTCCACCTCCGATGTACACGCCAACCAGGCGCTCCTCACAAGCACCTGCGGTGCACCATGACACGCACCCTGCGCGTCCGAGTCCACTTCAGCTTTGGTGCACACGCTGACCAGGTGCTCTTCACTAACGCCTGCAGTGCAACACGACACGCACCAAGCACGTCTAAGACTCACTTCACCTGTGATACCCAAGTTTGATAGGCGCTCTTCACCCATGACTCGGGTGCACCACAACACACACCCAGCACGTCTGAGTCTTACTCCTTCTTCGTGTGTCCAAGATCACAGGGCACACCTTCCGAGGGTCCCAAGCTGCCACAATAAGTGCCCACTGCGTTGCTTGAAACTTCTCCAGAAACTTTTATGTTCCTGTGTTTCAAACAGGGAGCCAGCTCACCTCGGGCCCTTGGGGTTACAAGACACAGCACAAAGCTCAGTCTTCATCAAGCAGGGGGACCTCTAAGCATATTCCCAATAGCCTCTTCTTTGGTTAGGACAGCAAACTGCAGATCAGGCCCAGATCACAAAGCAAGGGTTGGTCTTTCCTCAGCAGTCTCTTCAGTTGCTCATTCCTTAGCAGAGGTTCCTCTTGACCACACAATGGGTCCAAGCCTTTTCAGTCGCAATGAATTTCTGTTTCATTCCAACATTCAGGGGTTTCATCTCTCATAGTTATGCCCCTTAATGTCTTTGACGTTTGTTGTGCTCAGGGGTCCCTGACCCCTCCCTAAATCAGTTCTGGGTGTCTCCCTCCCAGTGTCACCTTTCTCCCTTTGATACTGGGGTCTGGATCCTTAATCACTCAGCAGGAGACGGGTCAATTGTTTTATAGCAGCAGCCCAGGCCTATTCACCTCCCGGGCCTTCTCCTCACCTACTCTCCAGATGCAAGTGAGCCTGGTGCCATCTCAACCTCTCCCTTGGGTCAAGACCTCCCCATATCCTCTCACCTCTCTGATCCAGACAGTCAATCCACATTCAGCAGAGACACACAGAAATGCTTAAAGCACAAAACTCACCCACTTTCCAAAAGAATGGTTTCTGAACACACGGTGACAAAAGCACTTTCATGGAAAGTTGTGTTATGACACCGTGAGTTCATACATACTAAACTTCACCTCTCCATGATAAACTTAAAGGAAACTAGGCTACCAAAACAGAATACCCAGCTTCCCCCATTCTGTCCTATACGCAGAATGGCCTTTCACCAGTGAAAATGAAATGGAGTGTTTTCCACTGTCAGGACATATCACACACTTCAGTATATGTCCTGCCTTTTACTTATACAACACCCTACCCAGGGATTACCCAGGACCTACCACAGGAGTGCCCTATGTGTTTAAAAAAGGGAAAGTAAGGCCTGACAAGTGTTTGCACTTGTCAGGACAACATGCTAACTTAGCAAACTACGTGCAGGCCCTACACTGCAGGCCTGAGTTCCCTTCTCCGCGCTCCTTTGCATTACTGGCCCTGGCACACACAGTGCACATCACTAGGGACTTTACTAGTAATGCACACATACCAATCATGGTCAACCAATCCCATTACACTTTACATAGGGAACACTTGTACAGTCACCCTGATCAGCAGTGGCAAAGTACCCAAAGATTCTAAATTGGAAACTCTATGTCAGGAAAACGGTCAAGGGAAAAGCAAAACGTTTAGGAAACTTTAGCCAAAAAGGCCAAGTCCTACACAACCCCCCTCCCATCCAAAAGCCAGGGTAAACCAATCATTACCATACACCCTCCTATTCCACGCCTTCCTGACCCCAGTGGGACTTCTTGATCCCTACTCCCTGAGCCAACAATGCTGTTCCATGGATTACCCTGGCCAGGGGTACCCTCCAGGGGTGCTGGACCCATGCCAACCCCTACTTGGAGTGGTACCCTGGGGAGACCCATCGGTCAGGATACTACCTCCAGTTATCCTCCCTTTTAGGTTCAGAGTGGGTCTACCTTGGTTACTCCTAGGGGACCCTGCACTACTGGCTGCACAATGTCCTATTGGTGTTCCCACCGGGGAACACAACCCTCTCTTATTCTTCCATTTAGTCTTCTTGTCCTGCCACTTAGGAATGGCACCCACAAACTTCAGGATGGCAGGAGGTCTGGCTACAGACTCCCCATGCCGGCCTGACACAAGGTGTCCTTCCTCACACCTCTGGCAAGTAGGCACTTGGCCTCCACCCCGGGGCTCTCCTACGATGCCCCCAGTTTCCTGGGTGGTGTTGATGATCCCTGGGGGTGCTGCTCACTCTGCCTTCCCCTCTTTTGAGATAAGGGGCTAGACAGCAACCCCTCCTCACTACTCTGGGATCTCCTTGCGCCACTTGGCCCTTCTTCCTTCTTCTTTCAGGCCCCTGGACCCATGACCAGGGGTCCAGTTCTCGTGCAGGCTCCTGACAATCAAGGAGCCCACACCTTAACCCGGGGTGGCACAATCCTGGAAAACAATTTCTGAGCCTAAGCTCCCCTGGGGCCAAATTGGATAACCCCTCCAAATCATTCACTATGCTAACCGCTACCCAATCTTCCAGTACACACTAGTACTCATCCACACTCACACTGGGCTCTGTTTGTCTACCCTTAATGTCCAGTTCCCTCATGCTTAACTTATGAGTAAAGAGAATCTTTTTCTCTTCCAACGTCAGAGCGTTCCTGCTCTCCTCTGCTTGAGTTTTAAGTTTCAACGCCTCCAACTCATGGAGTCTGACCCTTTGGTTTTCCTCCAACTCCTCTGGTGAAACACTCCTCCCTGACTGGCTACTACCAGCCCCTGCAGCTGGACCCTCCACTGGCAAATCCTGTGGACTAAATCCATTGTCTGGGTCATCCACATCCACCTCAACATCACCTGTCTCCTGAGCCTATTTGGCTTCCCTCAAGGCCACTTGCAGCTCCTTCTTCTTGGCGCTACCCTTCATGGGACATACCAAAGCTCTGCAGAATTTCCTCAAATAATCAACCTTGTAGGTAAACAATGTTTCAATGTTAAACTCTAATTCTGCAACCTCAGCCTCACCGGCTAGCTGGCTCCTCCCCTGAGACATGATGTGTATGTTAACCTCTTAAGCGCTGCTGACGGCCAACGGTCGCCACGAGCGCTACCTCCCCAGTGCTGCGCACGACCATTGGACGTCCATTCAGCACTAGTTCCAATGGACAGCGCAGCACTGGGGAGGGATATTTGCGAAGCAGCTAAGGTGTTAAAGGTTACTCAACAATAGAACCACCGAATCAAAACAATATGTTGGTGCGTCTCCATTATAAACTTGCAGGAAACTAGGCTACCAAAACACAATACCCAGCCTCCCCCACGCTGTCGTATGGGTAGAATGGCCTTTCACCAGTGAAAAGGAAATGGAGTGTTTTCCACTGTCAGGACATAGCACACACCTCAGTATATGTCCTGCCTTTTACTTACACTGCACCCTGCCCAGGGGCTACCCGGGACCTACCACAGGGGGCCCAGTGTGAATGAAAAAGGGAAACTAAGGCCTGACAAGTGGTTGCACTTGTCAGGACAACATGCTAACTTAGCAAACTGCGCGCAGGCCCTACACAGCAGGCCTGATTTCCCTTCTCTGCGCACCTTTGCATTACTAGCCCTGGCACACACAGTGCATATACCTAGGGACTTCACTAGTAAGGCAAACACACCAATCATGGCCAACCAATTACCATTACACTTTACATAGGGAATACTTGTACTTTGACACTGATCAGCAGTGGCAAGGTGGTACTAAAAGCATCTAAATTGGTAACTCTATGTCAGGATAACGGGGTAAGCAAAATGTTTAGGGAACTTCAGCCAAAAAGCCTAAGTCCAAAGGAAGGAAGCGGCAGGGAGAGATGGCCGGGTATTGCAGTGAAAAGTTCGAGAAAGAGTTTGAAAACAGAAGGGGTGACAGAGTTCTATGGAGAGGGACAGAGCAGAGGGCAGTGATGTCACAACACCGTGGTCAGTGAGAGGAGAGACAGAGAGGCTTGTGAAAGAGGGTTCAGGGAGTAAAGATGCAGCGGATAGTCTGAGGGACAGTGCAAGCGGAAGAAGCATCAGTGAACAAGGCAAACTGAAGGGCCCGCAAGATGTTTGGATGCAAGCATCACAGGGGCCCAGTGAGTGCAGTAAAGTAGATCTAGAGACGTGGTCACTTCTTGTTCTGGTTCCTAATGGTGTGTGGGTCTGGATCTTTTTTTGGCACCGAGAAACCAAAGTACAGGCTCTAAGTGACCAACAGCATATTTATTCCTTACTGACAGTTTCTCTAGCCATGGGCCAAGAAATGTGGTGGCATTCCTGATGGCATCACTGGAAATGCTATCACGTGACCTCTAACCCGGATATCATCACTTGGCACACGCTTCAAAATTATTCACACTGCAGAAAAAGGTTTCATGGGAGGAGACATCATTGTAACCATCACAAGCGAAAAGGATTAAATATAACCAAAATAAATGCACAATGTCTAAAATATCTTGAGTACTACAAAAAATAAATGGTTCTGTGATTGTTCAAGTCACTTCAGTTGTGCAGGTCATTTGGTGCTCTTAAAAAATTACATGAAGATTTTGGAAAGGGAGCGGACCAAGAGGGAAAACTTTTACAACACCCTCTCTGTTCGAACATTAACTTGGTCTGAGGCCCATAAATATGATTCACATCATGGCTGACTCATCCCAGCATCCTTCCACTGTTGACTAATGGGGTGTCATTAAACTGTGGGTAATAGCAAAGCCTGGTATTTACAGCACTATGAAGCAATTACTATAATCACCCGCGGGCAGGACCGGGACAGAAAAGAAGCCCAGGCACCAAAATAAAAATGCCCCCTATTAAACCAAGATAGCAATCAGAAGTGGTCACATCTGCATATCAGTCAGTTTGAAACTTGTAAATGCACGCTGTATGGGTGTTCTCCAAGGTATAGGAGACGGTATGCATTTCTGTTTACTGCAGGCAATTTTTGTGGTAATAGAGAGGACATCTACAGTTAAAGAAGCATTTGGAATGCAATAGCTCTCGCATTTGCGAGAGTTTAAGCAATTAGCATTGTAATGACAATGCCTTTTATTTATGTTTTAAAACCAAAACATAAATAAAAGGTATTGTCATATGCAATGCCAATAGCTCAAACTCAGTAAATGTGAGACCTATTGCATTGTAAATGCTTGTTATAAGAGCCTTGTGATCCACCGATCAAATCGGAGAGGTGGTGAGCCCTAGGCCAAGCATAAGAGGAGACGCAAGGAAAAGAAGGCTAAGGGGGGAAAGGCTACTATCAGTATTGAAACATTGATGAGGGCTGTCGGCATAAAATAATTCAAGAACTTACCACTCTAGACAGCACTCACAACTGGGATAGTTACCAAATGGCAGTCAAACAGGTACAGAAACAAAATATGGGAAGAAAGTTACCACAAGCTTAGTGATATGTAAGTTTGACTCCAGGCACCAAAGGAGGGATAGATAATTGATCAGTATAATGCTACCTTGATGGAAATGACACTAACGTGTTATTTTGAACACTCCCATTTGAGCACATGCTTCGTTGCCAAATTCTGATGAAGACCAAGTCGAGGAAATTGCAAGAACGCCGGTGGTGTGCCATTAGTACTGCTAGGTGCGTAGATTTGCCAAAGAAATCTGTTTAAGATGACCATAAGATGGTGATAGGAAGGCCAGTGTTGGGATAAGTAGACATGCTAAAAGGATCAAAAAGAAAAGTGAAGCCAAGTGAGAGCCTTGCACTTAAGTTTTCATAATATGGCTACAGTGAGTAACTACCATGCTGTTGAGAAAAACTGCAACCACTGCAAAAAGAATGGCTATTTGGGAGAGTCTGTTGTGATTTTGAAATGAAGAATATTTTGTACCACTGATATGGAGGACAAGGTAGGAAAGAAGGATGGGATTGTGTTATTTTTAAGACAAGGCAATTGATATGAGAAGAAAAACAGTGGAATGCCTCATCTCCATTAAAGCATTGACGGTGAGTTGGGAAATACTAAGATAGACTTGCCAAACTTTACAATGGTAGAAAGGGGATCAGGTTGCACATCCAGGAAATGGCCCTTTAAGTAAACATGTATTCTGCGGTTACATATATGGACACTGTGGGGTATGTACGAGGATGTGGTGGAGTGAGGAGCCTCACTCCGCCATTTCAGAAACAAAGGCTGCACAAATATTTACAACAATATGATGCAGCCTTGCGCTTTCCCATGTGCTGGCGCTACACTTACCAGTATAGTGCTAACACAGGCATCCTTGCACCATAGTGCAAGGGTGTCTACACGCAGGGGAGGATTTTATATGTGTAAGAAGATGTCCCTTCCTGCACATAAACAATCCTAAAAGTCCATTTGTCGCTTTTATGTGTGGCGCTTCATGCAACACACATGAAAGTCACAAAATGGCATTTTCTTTTTACAGATTGTTTATGTCCAAGAAGGGGGGTCATCCTGTACATAAACAATCCATAGCAGTTTGCTTTTTTCATGTGTGCAGCACAAGGCAGCACACATGGTAAAAGTAAAAACAAGGAGAACTAATGCATTTCTCCTAGTTTCGCCAACTTAAGACCAGGTATTATGTTTTATATGGGTACCCTAATATAGGCCCAGGTAGCATCATACCCGTGCACCTACATTACGTCCCCAACACTACAACGTAACAAGCCTTTTTAGGATTGAACCTTTACCTAGTTCTAGTCCTGGATGCAGAAGGAGGGGTTTCCCTGAACAATAGCATTCTATGACTTCATCATTAGACTGACACAGTATGAATGAATATTCATAAGGGTTCTGGAAAACCAGGCTGGGGCTATATCCACCTGCATAATATTTACGTACAAAGTTCATCCCATACGTCATCCTCAAACCCAACAATGGCTAATACAAGAAACAAGGGATAAAGGAACCTTAGATACTTTTCTGTGTAAATACAGCACCTCTTGCTAGCATTAGTTTCAGGGATCCGATACTTAAAGGCTGACACACTGACCAGAGACCCTGAGGTTCCTGCATGCAGACACTCTAGCTGATAGTGGTCTAAACCTCCCTTGCGGGGTGTCCAACTCGAGACCAGGAAGGGGTCCCATACTCTATCGCTTTAGGTAATGGGGTTAGAGTAAACCTAAAGGGATTTCTTGGCTTCACACCTACTCACATGCTAGGTACAGTTTGGTACATCTAGATAGGCATCGTAAGAGAATGCGCTTTATTTTATCATGCATTTTTTATACATGTATGTATTCATAATTATTGCAAGTTGGTAAAACTGTACTATCCTTTCATATTCACTGTACTGCTAATCATATATATCTGCTACTGTCTAACGGTTGTTGCAGCACATCTATTTTACACTAGAAGAACAACTGTGCAATAAATCTTATTGTAACATGTCCGACTGTTTCTTCTGTGTAACTCTCTGAGACCAAATAAGTGAGCACGAGTGACTGAGCGAAAAGTAGTACATTTTTTCACGATCCTGGGGGATCAGGGTTTTCATGTTCTAAGGTTGCCGGAAACTATTCTCTCCCCGATCAGAGGGGATTCTAGTGGCACTGTGAGCTAGCTAATGCAAATAGGCTAACATTCTCGGTGAGGGTGCTTAGAGTTAGTCTGCCACCAATCCTATAGTTTATGTTATCTAAACGTGCAGGTCCTGCATGAGTAATATAGGATCTGCACAACACAGATTTTCCCTTTTTGGCGCTGCATCCTATGTACCCTCCCCTTGTGCATAGGGGGCAGCGTCAAAATCAATGGGTGTTGCAGTGGAACGCCCGCTGCAACACCCACTGCCCACCCCATTCACGCTGTGCATAGTGTGAAAAGGGGTCTAATTTACAAGGCTTAACACTGCCGTGTAAATAAGGCTAAGCCCCTATCACCACTACAGCGTCAGAGAAAGTGATGTTGTGGTGGCAATAAGGGCTGACACATATGCCCCAGTGTATCAATACTACAATCAGGGCTGTTTTTAGGGCAGTGCGACTGGTGTGGCCACACTGGGCGCTGACCTGGGGAGAGGGCACAGGCGTCAGGGGTTGCACTGTTTAGCAATAATGTATGATTTAAAAACACCTTCAGCAGAGTTTCTTGTGCACCCAGATTTCAGGCAGTATTAAAAATGTCAAGATAACTCTAGTGATGAATGTTCCTGCTTGAGAGAAATCAGAGTTTTGTCTGGTGGCACCTTTGACTCCCCATAAAGCTGCGCAGAGAGTTAATATGGCTGCTGCAAAGAACGCGTACCGTGCAGATAATAATAATAATAACAGATCTGTGTTTTATGTGGATAGCTTACAATCCAAATATAGAACAGTGACTGTTATGAACTGTCATCAAAGAGCTGCATGCAAGCTGCATAAAATAGGTTAGGACGTTCTGTTTTTTCCTCAGTCTTTCAGTAAATATACCTAATGTTGTTTAAAATTGTTTGTTTG
This sequence comes from Lissotriton vulgaris, assembly GCF_964263255.1. NCBI lineage: Eukaryota > Metazoa > Chordata > Amphibia > Caudata > Salamandridae > Lissotriton > Lissotriton vulgaris. The sequence goes on from NC_141687.1 coordinate 1,124,017,340, forward strand.
GGTAGAAATACATTCCTATTAGTAAAGTGAGACTTTATCAGTGCTTTAAAACAAATAAAATGTATGCGAGAGAGGGGCTCTGTAGAGATGAGGGGCACTTTTGCTTGGTGGTCATGAGGTAATCTGAGGAGGTGATCGGGCCTGGGGGAGGTTGCCAAAATGTATTGTCCCGCCAACAGCTCTAAAGCTGGACCTGACTAAAATTACGTATGTTCTATCATCTAAACAACTGTGGTTGAAGGGACTGTGCAAAACAGTCATTTCTTCCATTTAATCAATGCAATGGGAGAATTCAGACCAACTCTTTCAGTCCAAAATAACTGCTGATGAGATATATGGTGCCTTATTCTTTATTTGTGATAATGAATTATTTCAGAGCTCATCAGAGTTCCATCAAAAGACATCCAGCATGTGTTTTCAACTCCAGGACTTTGTCAAGGTTATTATGATCGGTCATTTCCTCCAATGAAGAATAGGTAATTGCAAGAATGTACATTCCACTCCATAATAGTAATGCCAATTAGTCCAGATTGGGATTGCCTAAAAAGTTGAGATTGTTCCTTCACATGCATTTTGCAATAAGGTCTTGTAACATGTCATCAGTAAAATGAAATGGAAATAATTTTAGTGATTCTGCCGGGTATAAGGCTGAGTCCATACTTCAAGAGTGAAACTAAATGGCCTTGGAGTGTCATTTTTTTGTTGGAGTTGTTCCTGATGAAATTGTGGCAGAAAACGAGCTACAGTTTGTCATCTAATTTACAGTATTTTCTTGATTCTTACAGCCATATTCATCAACCTGAATTGCGCTCGCAAATGGCCAGATTCTGAGAATCTGGCCATTTGCGAGTGCGATTTTTGCATTTGGGATTCATCATCCCAAATGCAAAAATCGCTATTACCGAAATCGCAAATTTGCGAGGAATTGGATTTAAGGAATCTCTAATAGAGATTCCTTAAATCCAATTCATCACCCAATTTGAAATTGCGAATTCGCAATATTTGGTCGCAATTTACCACGAAATCTGACTTCGTGGTAAATTGCGAAAAAAGAGTAAAAAGCACTTTAGTGCATTTTTTTCTTTTGCATGTTACACACACACATGTCCTCTGGACATGTGTGTGCGCAACACCTGTTCAAATGTGCATTTGAGGGGTGCTACAGGGTGTCCTTTTGACACCCCTGGCACCCTTCAAATCGCAATCTTATTTGCGATTAGCAAATTGCTAATCGCAAATAAGGAATACTCCCCATTCATTCTATGGGCCTTTTGGCCCATAGGAATGAATGGGGAGTTTTTCCTTATTTGCGATTAGCAATTTGCTAATCGCAAATAAGGAATCAGTAGGAATCGCAATAATTTTTGCTAATCCTACATGAATCCCGTTTTGCGAGTCCTTAATAGCGAATCGCTATAATTCGCTATTAGGGCCTCGCAAAACGGGAGATTGATGAATATGGCTGTTAGTGTGATAATTCAGAAATAAACAAGAACGAGCTAGCTATAATTATGCCTTATAGTCACGAAAGTCATTCACTCATGTTTCACAGGAACCATTAGGTTATTTAAAAGATCCCTCAACCACCAACCTAGTTGGGGGCATGCTTCATCATTGGGGCCCCACTCAAGATGCCTAGCGCACCCCGAGTGGGATTGGACACCTGATTAAAGCAGAACTGAATTTTTATTATGTGGCTGTGAAATGTGAGTGGTTTTAAAAGTACATCAAGGTTGTCTGTACCAGTTGACATTTTTTTAATGGATACCAAGGGTAGGTAAACTTAAAGCAGTAGTTTTAGGGTGAGAGAAAAATTATCTCAATCTTCACGGTGTGCAGTCAATATGTTTCAGCCAATTAAGAGTGTTATTAAGTCCAGTTGGCTTTCTACAAGATCAAGTGTACTAGGAACCAGTCTAGTGTAGTTTAGGCATACAGACTAAGGCATACAGCAAAAGATTATTAATGGATCTTAATTTACAGTTTTCACCATCCTCTTCAATAATATCTGGAGTGGATATAATGAGAGAACATTATACAGACAAACAACGGTAGCGAACAGTGCTATTCTAAGTTCCGTAACCAATAATCATGCCTATTTCATACATTAGTGCTCAGGGTGTTGATACACAGTTTGCTTCACGGTGTTATCAAACGCTATCACAAGCACAGATCAGTGGTCAGCAATGACTGAGTGTTAGGTCTCCTCACACACAGTGCTTAAGACTATAATTACATGTGTGTGAAAAGGAGGGCCACAAGTTTCATACTATGCCTTTCTGACATCTCATGTCTTTCTATGTCAGGGCTGTGGTTCATTGATGAAGAACATACCACTCAGAAGGCAGGGTAAGTGTTGTGCAAGCACACGTGCAACATAAAATCATAAAAAAGGGGTTGTGTAATTATAACATGCATACTGTGCCTAAAAAGCAATTAACAGTGCTTAGTCCTGTGTAACAAATACTTATGTTGCGTGGATTTTAAGTGACATGTATCAGCCAGAGTAGGTGGGGTTTGTAGTCACACATTTGTCAAGATGAGCCACCCACAAATCTGCCTACTCACGACCTCAGATTTTACCAGGGTATCTGCCAAGGCCAACTGAAGTAGTGCATCCGACTAGGAGTCGGACATCCACGTTCCAGCATGACACGTCATGCATGTGGCACTGGGAGGTTCAGTTAACCCCTTTGTGGCATCCTATGTGTACCAAAGAGGCAAAGTGCTGCTCTGGGGGCTGGATTGTACAGAACAAGCACCAGGAATGTTACTCCACAGAGACACTTGTGGGTTAACCTGCACCCTGAGCTAAGAGTAAGTAATATTGTCTTACAGAGGGTTATTTTTAGAGAAATTGAGTACATCGTGTCATCCTGACAGACACAAGTGATATACACATTTTTTTGTAAAATAGAAATTCTTTGTAATGAATAAGTATACAAGCACTTGGCTCAGAAAGACTTTAAATCTAAACTCTGTGCTGAGGGGCTATAAATGATCTAAAACACGTCAAGATTGTATTCCAGGGGATATTGTCATTCAATCCATGTGTGTGGGTGGACAAATGGTAAATCCAGCATTGTTCCTTTTCATTTAGACTCCCTTTGAGTTGCTCAATGACCACGCAAGCAAAGTGCTGCTCTGTGGGCTGGATTGTACAGAACAAGTACCAGGAGTGTTACTCCACAGAGACACTTGTGGGTAAACATATAACCTGAGCTAAGAGTAAGGTATATTTTCTTACTGAGGGCTATTTTGAGAGAAACTGAGTACATTGTGTCATCCTGAGAGAGACAAGTGATATACACATTTTTTTTGTGTAAAATAGAAATTCTTTGTAATGAATAAGTATATAAGCACTGGGCTCAGAAATACTTTAAATCTAATCTCTGTGCTGAGGGGCTATAAATGATCTAAAACAAAGGGATCTTATGAACAAGCGCCCAACTGCTGTACACTGAAAGAGTGTCTACGGGGCTGAATGGTTTACTGTAGGTGGTTATCCCTAGGAATAGATACAGTTACTCATATGAAACCCATTCCTATTCTGTGGCTGAATCGGGGTACAGACAGGTGAGTTACGTCAAGATTGAATTCCAGGGGATATTGTCATTCAATCCATGGGTGTGGGTGGACAAATGGTAAATCCAGCATTGTTCCTTTTCATATAGACTCCCTTTGAGTTGCTCAATGACCACCTGTCTCATGTCATTAAGTGTATGACCTTCCTTCAAGAAGTGGTCTGTCATCCTTGTTGTACTTCTTTTGAGCATACTTTCCTCCGGTGTTCGCAGATGCGTGTCTTAATTTACCTACTGGGCAGGCCCACACAGCAAAGTTGCACGGGCATGTGATCAGATATACCAAGTTGGTTGAATTACAGTTTGTGTGTTTCTTTATTGTCCAAAGTTTTCCCTGTTCTAGATCAAGTATTTTGGTAGTGGTGGTAAGGCAGCATACGCTGCGGTTGCTGTATACGTAATAACCAACTACTTCTAGCAAGCTCCACTTGCTGCGGATCGTCTTATGAGTCTCCAATTTTGGTGTACGATGAGTAGAAACCAGGATGTCATTCAAGCTTTTTGCTTTCTTAAATGAAAAGAGGTGCTTCTCCCAGTTTAGTTTCCCTGTTTGGAGGATTCATCAATGTTTATTGATCACTTTCATTGTTTAATCGTGTTGAAGGTAGTCACACGGGTCAGTGGTGCAGTTGTGGCAACCATCCTCACCTGGTTCTCCAATAGGCTTCTCTGTTCTGGCTTCACACCCTTCATTGGGTAGATTGTATTATCTTGTCAGGGTATCCCTGTTCCTTTAAGTTTTTCACTCTTCCTGCAGTTTCTTATCATTCTTAAAAACTGACTATAAGGTAATTTTCTTTAAAGGCTCATGGATGGAAACTGTCGAATTTCAAAAATGTGTTCCTGTTCGTTGGCTTGTGGTAAGTTCTAGTTTTTAGACCACCATCCTGTGCAAAGATAGTAACATTAAAGTTATAGGAGCTATTTTCAACATATGAGTGAACTTCTGGTTAATGTTGCAGGTATTTATCAATTCTAGGAAGGGATGAAGGATGATACATCTCCCATCCAGATAATCAGGATGCTGTCTATGTAACGCTTCCACAATTGTATATTGCCCTTGTAGGGATTGTTGTTATTCAGATGTTCTTCTTCTCAAGGTCAAAGACATACAGCCCTGTTACACTGGGGGCAAAGGTGCTCTCCATAGTAGTCCCACATATTTGGAGGTATATCGTTCCTTAAAACTCAAAGAAGTTTTACATGAAGGCAAGATGGACACAGTCAAGTATGAACCTTCTAGGGGTATTGTAATTACATTCACATTGACTAAGTGCCTCCTTGATGACTGCCATGGTTTCCTTTTGGGGTAAGCTTGTATACAAGCTTTCTGCATTCAGGCTCACTAAAAGGCTTTTGGAAATATCATACTCTATATCAGTAAGTCAGTTTAAAAGATCCCATGTGTTCTTCAGGTAAGCTGAGGTTCCCTGTACTATGGGTTTGAGGAAGAAGCCATAGAAGAGTTATAATGGTTCCAACAGCGAACCCATACCTGAGACTATATGGTATCCTGGGGATGGTGTTCCATTCTTGTGAATCTTGGGGAGCATGTAAAAGTACGATATTTTGGGGTTAGTAGTGCACTGGAAGTCTGCTTCTTTTTTTTGGAGATCCACCCCCTGCGTTTTGCACCTTTCACAATAGTTTTAATCTTGTTCATAGTTGTATGGAGGGCTCTTTCTGGAGATTTTGTAATTCTTTTGATCCTCTTGGAGGCATTTACATTCCGTTCTGTATTCCTCTATGTTCTGGATTAATACTTCACCTTTTTTATCTGCCTGTTGTATGATGATCGTTTAGTCCATTTTAGTTCCTTCAAGGCTGAGGTCTCTCCCTTGCTCATAATATGGTAAGTGTTGTCCTATTGTCCTGTATGCGTTCTACCTAGTTTAAAACTGCCTGCTCAAATGTAAAGATTCCTATGGGTATGGTAGAGATGTGAGGACAGAAGGTTGATTTGATCTTCAGACCTGTGCCTCCTGGGGTTCTGATTCAGTTGAGGGTTCATTTTTCTCAAAAAAGGCTTTCAGCTTTCGAAAGACTTCTGCAAGTATGCAGTGGAGGTGAAACTTGTCAAGGTGCGCAGTTGGCACTCTTTTTCTGATTATTCTGATAATTAATGTGTTAAAGCATTCTCACATTTCACAAATCAAATGTAAATGGGTTGATCTATTTTGTTTACAGGAGAGAATATTGTCTTAAAAAAACCGAGTGCTGTGCCGCACCACCTTTCAGCTTGCTGCAGAGAAAGAGACCAGTGATGAAAGGGGTAATTTGGTGGCTTATTGATAAATACAGAATTTGAATAATTTGAGAAGATGAGATGACATAGATGGTCACAATATATTAGGAAAAACTGAGGAAGTAGATCAACATTTGAAGAGGTAATAATGTCTCTAGTTGACTGGTTGAGAAATTGAGATCCGTTTCAGAGTGAAAGATGGAGGGATATTCAATTTGAATAGAGCATTTGTTTGTTGTGACCCAAATAGAGAAGGAGGAAGGGAGGGGAGTGCTAACCAATCTGTGGTAAGCCAGAAAGAAGATGGCAATGCATTCTTGATATGGATGAAGAGGGAGAAGTTTGCAAGAGTTCAGTGATCTCTGCAAATTATATTTGTAGTAATATTGGTGGGGCACCTGCGGAGTCATGGAATTTGAGAATTGGTGTTCAGCACATTGGGTTCTTAATGCAAATAGGGGAACGTGCATAGTGAAAATAGGGTGCCAGGGTTGCACTATGATAAAGAATAAATTGAAGACAGCTGTAGTTTCTTCTGTTGTTTAATAGTTTGCCTATATGCTTAGGTTGGGTGTAGATACAATTCTGAATGGGGTTGGTTTACACTATTGAATATTGGTGTCAATATTCAGTGATGTACACCAGTAGTTGTCTCCAACATAATCGTGATATAAAACTATCGAGGCCTTAATATTGAGGGAAAAACTATTCAAAGGTAAGTGCCTATAGGGAAGCATAGATTTCCCATTTCTAACACCACATCTAAGTATCTTGAAGATAAGCATGGGCGGAAAATCCGTTTCGCTCGCGGATTTTGCGGATTTTCGGGAAATTCGCAATCCGCGAGATTCGCGAATCTCCCGCAAAATCCGCAAATCCGCGAGCAGCGGATTTTGCTCGCACTGCTCGCACTGTTTGCGTGAGTTCGCGTGAGTTCGCGCCCCGCGAATAAGTGCAAAATTGCAGAAATACGATTTTAGCAAACTGAAAGTAACTACTTACCAGGTTCAAAAGTTCAGGCTCATCATTAGTAGCCATTTCCTGTAGTGCTTGCTGAGGGGCCCCTCCAGAGTTCAGTTGCAACTATTATGTGACCCTGCTCTGAACCTCAGAATAGTTACACATATGCCACAAAGGTCCTGAATTACAGCTAAGGGAGACAAGCAGGAGCCAGGCTGGCAGTTCAAATCCATTAATCAGCCCCTAATTCATTATTGTCAGTTGGGGCAGGGCAGGTGTTGTAACTAATTTTGCAACAATGAAAGCACTTAGCAAGTGCAAAAGTTCACTAATCAGGAAGCACTAAGGAAGCAGGTGCCAGCTAAAAAAATATTCTGTGACACATTAATCAGCCCCAAATTAATTCAGGTCACTTGAGGCAGGGAAGGTGTGCTTGCGTTGCCACAATAATGTACACTGACTGGACAACCAGAGGGTGCTGTGATGAAACAGAGGGTGGCATGGGTGGGCCAGAGGGTGGCATGAGTATTCAGAGAGTGGCAGTGGTGACAGAGAGTGGCAGTGATGAAGAAGAGTGTCCCAAACAGACTGGACACGTAGAAACAACAAGTTCGCGAAACTTGCGACCCGACAGGTAAGTTCGCAATTTGCGACATTGTACAAAACCCTCGCGAACTGGCAGAAACCCGCGCAAACACACAAAAAAAAATCCGCAAATTCGCGAGAATTCGCGGATTTTGCGGATTGCGAGTTCGCAAATCCGCAAAATTCGCGAACGCGAGATTCGCAAAATTCGCCCATGACTACTTGAAGATATATGTACTGCATATATACATATATATGGAGTAAGAAGTAGAAAATATAGACTTACTTACCTGTAAATACATTTTTTAATATTTTGTCCTCGTATTCTGCCCCACCAATATTGGGGGCCCAATATTCATGAGGCATACTGATGAAGTGGAATGGTAGAATGTTTATGCAGAGATGTACAGGTGTGTAGAGATAGGGTTGGAGCTGGCTAGATCTAGCATGGTGTCTTTCGTATCACTCTTTCCCTGTGGATCATTTCCTTCTAATAAACATTGGATTAAAGAAAATCAATGTGTTATATTACAAACCCACTACCAAACTTGTCTTCTTGCACAAGGGAACATTAGGCAATGCAAGGGATTAAATGAGATTTACTAAGCCACACAAAGCCACTTTGAGTGGCTGTGCATGGCTTAGTGAATCCAGAGTAACATAAGGTGGTTTAAATTGCTGTCTTGACTTACTCTGCATTGTTAAGGCATTCCATGGGTGGAGGGAGCATGCCTCTAAGGATTGTTTTTTGGGACAAAACCAATCCTGCCTGTAACGCGGGGAACCCTTGCACCATGGTGCAAGCGTGCCTATGTTGATGCTAGAAAGCACTTAGTGTGCCAGCGCAATGAAAAATCAGGAATGTGTCATTTCTTAGTGGATATGGCATATTCCTGCTCTCTACAAGTCCGGCAGCAAGTCGTCTTGCTGCGTTTGTATGACATTTTGAATAATCTGGTCCCCAAGTGTTTTTTTAACATTTGGGCCAGACTACAAAGGATTGCAAGTGGTCTTTCTGCAGTGAATCTTGCAAGAATATATTATGAAGAAAACGGGTAGCAACAGCGCTGAATATTCAATTTTAAAGCTGAGGTCACTGAAGGATCTATGTCAAGAACAATTGGGACAGGATCAGCTTGGGTGTGCTCCTTGGTCAACTTTATCTGACTTTAAACATCTTGTTATTGGTTTCTCTAATGAAGATTGATAAGACAAAGCAACATCATCAAGTTCTTCATTGAACCGGAGTGTGACATATAGAACTTCAGCACAGATGGTTATAATGAACATGTTCCATGAATATGTCTTAAATGCATCCTCTATTAAGTGGTTGCTGGCAAGAGTATGAAAAGTTATGGGGTATATTTATGATATTACACACAACACAGCTCAACAAGTGAAATTGCTGAATTTCATTGCATCAAAGGGAAAGAGCAGAACATCACCATATGTTCAAGGCGTGCCACAGTTTGTTTCTCCCAACACTGAAGCACTAAACGCCAGTAATTTAGTAATTCATATTTGATTAATTGAAACCATTAAATTGCTAAGAATGGTACAATACATTTTTGCTCGGAATAAAACAATGCCCACTACCACCAAATGGAGTACCAAGAACTTAAAAGCAATATCTACTAGATTATTTCATTAAATAAACAAAAGAGGAAAAATCAGCCCTACATGATTAAGATAAAAAAGATTGTCCAGGATTTTACAAATAAAGAGGTAAAGTGCAATATGCTAATAGGACCTCCAATTGGTAGGGCTGGGGTCCTGAGGTCTCCATAAACCAGGGTATTTGAGTGCAGCAGATTATCACATGTTCTTGGTTGACAATCCCCATTTCCCAAGGCTGCCTGACCAAAGAGAATGCTGCATGTGTCCCTTGAGTTTCTCAGTTCCCTTTGGTGGCTCTCTGAAGAGCTGGCTACTGGATGCTGTTCTGGGTTCTATGGCCATTGGCTTTTGTCCTTGCTTCAGTAAGTGAAAAGCGAATAAAACAGCAACATTTCCCCAGCTGTGCTTGGTATATTTTCAGTAAAGCACACATCCGATGCCTCCTTACAGCACTTTACCCCTTTTGAACGCTATAGCGGGAAGAGCAGGCGGTGTCGTTTCTCTGACAGTTTAGGACAGCAAAGCAACAGATGAAGCCAGGATTCTTTTTAATAAATACATAACCTACTTGAGGTTACCTCATCTTGTCTCAGAAGCACTAGTGACTCCCTAGCACCAATGCAGGCACCCTTACTTCTTGGCACAAAGATGTGGTCAGGTTCGTTTTTGTGCATACTTTCCTACTGCATTGGGATTTTTGAAGTTTTGAAAATCCCTAAATCACTTTTGTGCCAAAGCTACGCCAAAAAAGTGATGCAGCACAGCAAAATCTTAAGAAAATCTGGTTCTGAGTGTGGAAATGGAGCTCTCAAGTCTTGACTCCAGCTATGTATATTTGGAAGTCTGTGCCTCAGATCTATTTTTCTCTGAGACAGCAAACATGTCATGAAGTTTTAAATTCATCTGAGCATTAGTGCTATGATCCACCCTAGGGAGTCTTCACAACTTTTGTAAAGAAAAAGGCTAAATGCTAATTCCTAACTATAACGTGGCTGAAACCTATGTTTTTTTCCGTGAATTTCAAAGGTTTTGTAAATGATAAGTTTTAAATGTATTAATTGTTATATTTTTTTATACTGATTTACTACATTATTTTAAATTATTTATTTTTAGATATTTTATTTTTTAAATTACATTACATATTTTTTATATAAATTGAAAAATAAATGTTTTAAAAAATATTGAAATTGTAATATATATATTTTTTTATATTTTTTTAATTTATATTTATTTTATATCGCAGGCAATGATATCCTAAGGAAGGAAATTCAAGTTACTGTAACTACGAATAGAATTACTTTTCAGGATCAGTAGTGGGCGGAGGGATGCAGCACTGAGGTCTTTCCTGATAACAGATGAGTAAATCAGAATTTGTAGTTCGGCTGATTTTTAAAGAATTTTTTTAAAGTTCCAAAACTCCACACTTAGAAAAATTTCCAAGTGAAACCAGTCAATGTTAGCCTATGGAAGGAAATTCAAGTTACTGTAAGTACGATTAGAATTACTTTTCAGGATCTGTAGTGGGCTGAAAGATGCAGCACTGAGATCTCTCCTGATAATAGGTGAGTAAATCGGAATTCGTAATTTGGCTGATTTTTGGAGGAATTTTTTAAAGTTCCAAAAATACCACACTGAAAAATTTCCAATGAAACCTGTCAATTTTAGCCTATGGAAGGAAATTCAAGTTACTGTAACTACGATTAGAATTACTTTTCAGGATCAGTAGTGGCTGAATAATGCAGCACTGAGATCTCTCCTGATAACAGGTGAGTAAATCGTAATTTGTAGTTCGGTTGATTTTTGAAGGAATTTTTTAAACTTCCAAAACTCCACACAGAAAAATTTCCAAGAGAAACCAGTCAATGTTAGCCTAAGGAAGGAAATTCAAGTTACTGTAACTACGATTAGAATTACTTTTCAGGTTCAGTAGTGGGCTGAAAGATGCAGCCCTGAGGTCTCTCCTGATAACAGGTGAGTAAATCTGAATTCGTAGTTCGGCTGATTTTTGATGAGTTTTTCAAAGTTCCAAAACTCCACACTTAAAGAAAAATTCCAAATGAAACCAGTGAATGTTAGCCTTTGGAAGGAAATTCAAGTTACTGTAAGTATGGTTACATTTACTTTTCAGGGTCCGTCTTGGGCTCAAAGATGCAGCACTGACGTCTCTCGTGATAACAGGTGAGTAAATCGGAATTCATACTTTGACTGATTTTAGAGGAATATTTCGCTAAATAGTGAAGGAAGGGGGCGATGCCTGAGGTAACATGTGTACAAACATGCCCTGTGGCGCGTTTTAGGTTGGGGAATATATTCCACTTCAATCCTTAGGTCACCTGTGAGCCAACTAGCCCACCAGGTACCTCCAGTATGCGCCAGGGAGCTGCGTTGCAGAGAGGTGTGCAGAGGGCAAGCCCCCTTTTTACAACACTCTGCAACGCAGCTCCGTGGTGCTTACTGGAGGTACCTGTTGGACTAGTTGGCCCCTAGAGGACCTCTGGATGGTATAGGAATATATTCCCCAACCTAAAACGCACCACAGGGCTTGTTTGCACACATGTCACCTCAAGCCCCGCCCCCTACCTTTACCACTGTGCAATCATGCCCCATAATGCATTCTAAGTTGGGGGATTAAGTCCCCTTGCTTACTGGGGGTCCCTGGGGTCCAACTAGCCCACCAGGAACCTCCAGTATGCGCCAGGGGGCTGCGTTGCAGAGTGGTGTAAAAAGGGGTGTTTCCCTAAAACACCTCTCTGCAACGAAGCCCCAGCTTCTTTCCGTACAACATAGGAACACCTTGTTGCAGTATGATAGCTTCCATCCCCGGTGCCAGCGAGATAGCATTCAGTTTAGTCAGTTCCTTCGGATTTGAAGGAACTGTTCTGATTTGAAAGATTTTCTTGCCCAAGCGGATATACTAAAAGAGAAACTTGCTCATCATGGTTACCCCCACAAACTGATAAAGGAATCCTTGAAACGGGCAAGATATTTTGACTGAGATACCATGTTTTTACCCAAGGAGAAGGATTCCTTGGAGAAACTTGTCTGCTTGACTAGGCACTCCAACATCAACCATAAAGTTAGACAGGCCATTAACTCCTGTTGGCACTTGTTGAATCTAGGTAGTGGGGATGAACATCTCCCCAAACCAATTTTTTCCTTTATGAGGAATACAAATATTAAGAACCACCTTGTCAGAGGTAAGTTGCAAGATTCTCCTACCCTGCTACAGACTGCTATGTGTGGTTCTGGTCCCATCAAAGGCAACCACCGATGTGGCAACTGTCTGGCCTGCCCTAGCGCGTTAGTCGGAGACACGATTAAGAAACCTGAACAGATTGTCTCCCTTACCAAAATGACCAACTGTCACACATCTAATGTTGTTTACATCATTTATTGCCCGTGCAACCTTCTGTATGTTGGAGAAACGGGACGGGAGGTTCGAACAAGAATAGGGGAACATAAATCCAATATTCGCATTAGAAAAACGGCATCTCCCTTTGTCATCCATTGGCATGCAAAGAATCATTCAGAAGGTGTTCTAAAGTGGTCTATCTGGGAAAGGATACAGGTATTCCCAGGACAAGACCCTTTGATTATACAGAAAAAGGGAGAGGTCTTCTGGATATACCTCCTTAATGTGGTGAAGAAGGGTTTGAATGAGAACAGCCCATGGAAGAATGCCTTCACCTGATGGACCCGTCAAATATCTTTCATGAATACTTGATATGTCTTTTTGCTCCCTCTCCCTCCTGTGAAGACGGGATAAGCCCTTGACCTTGGGTCTAATTATTAATAAATGCGGGGCCTCTCTTCCTGACTTTGGGACCCATTTCTGATCTAATTATGATTACTATTCTGTGTATATGGTTGCGTACTTGTTTTATTTATATACTCATTATTTTTGTGATCTACTGCATTTCGTTTTTTTAATGCTTTTATTTATTTCTTATTTCTCTTGATTTTGTCTACTTTCTGGTTTATTGACTCTGTGTGTCAATAGGCGATATATCTCTAGTCCGCCTTCTCATGCTGAGGTCGTCATAAACTCATATGCGGTGCTTTAATATGGCCGCCCCGTTTTATGCAGGTTTCTGCCCTTCGGTAGGTGGGCGACAGTCCGCTTTCGATGTTTTCTTTACTGACGCCCCCGTACGCTAGGAGGCGGAGCCCATTTCAATTTAAACACATGGAACGCGCCTAGTGAACCACGCGCTCCAAGGAACGTCCTGTGAGCTAGGAGGCGGGCCGCTTAGAGCCCCTGTGTCGTACGGAGGCAGTGAATCTCTACTAGTGAGTGGGTTCGTTATTGTGGGCTGGCGGGTAGACGAATGATTCAGGCCTAAGAGGAGCGCTGTCGCCGGTCTCGATGTTTGGCCCCCCTCTGGGTCTACAGGCAGCCCCAAGATGGCTGTGGAGACGTGGATGCAAGGAGGCGTGCCCATTATCTGTAGCGGGAATCCACAGCTGCCACGTACTTTCGTGGTCTATGTCCTCATTTAAAGGTAGTTGTCTTCATCATGATCTTGATGTGTACTACGTAGAGGACTAGCAGCCCTTGCCCTTTGGCATTCGCGCCCTCGCCTCCCCGGTGCCACTCTCTCCAGATTGCTGCATAGGGGAATTCGTGCTGGATCAGTTTAAGGGTTCGCTTGGGCCTTTTTTGAAACTTAGAAAGGAACATATCTTGCGCCATTGCCCCAATTCGGGATTCTAAAATGAATGCTGTGGGTCTGCGCGCATGTTTTGCCTTCTGTATACTTAGAAATATTTGTGCACTGCGATAGGGTCTCAAATCTGATATGCCCTCTTTTTTTCCGTATTGTATTACCTAGATCGTCATCCCATGATCCCGCTATTGAACCTTGGAAGTATTTACTTGAGCTGATATTTCGGCACACTGCCTACCACGAAAAAAATAGAACCCCTAGGAACGCTCTTGCTCAGAGAAACCTTCTTGATCTCCCACTGTAGGTACTGAGCCCTTATGTCCGGCCCACAGGGTCTCTAACCATCATGGTGGGAGGTGGTAGTATCTGTGGCTTTTCTCGCAGAGAGCATTAAATAGTTGTCGTTGTTTTTATACCCCTTGTTTCTAGAAGTGGAGCGAATACATCATATTTTTCTGGGGCTTCCTATCCATTGCCTTCATTGTTGTCCCTACCCGTGGCGTTTGGCGCTTTTTCTGTAATGGGTAGGCGAATTGAGATCATACAGTAAACCTCAGTGAGCACATATGGGATTGGTGATGGTATTTGATCTATCGCTGGACACTGGTTCACAGTCTTTAATCTTTGTTTTTTCTGACACTGACACATGCGTTGTACCTTTCTAAGACCTTTTTCTTTTTCCCTTTATTTTTTTGCTTTCCATGTATTAAGTTGAGTGGAGCTGTTTGGTATGACTTGCTCTAGGAGCAATCTGGCTTAACTGTGGAATGTGGTGCTTTGGGTTATTGCTAATAGGGCCAGCCTTAGCATGCTATTCCAGTTGTGATTGCATATTCATTGATTAATCATTGTGCCCCCGGAGCCTATCAAGTATGCATTTTGTCATTAGGTATTAAATCAATTGTTTGAATAATATTTAGTTATTATCCTGAAATGTGTATTCCTCTTCTTTCTTTTTTTATACCTGCATGTGTCTTGTCCCACCCCTTATTGTTCAAATCCACCCTGATGAAGGTGTAGCCCCGGTTGGGGCAACACACCGAAGTGCGTGTTGGCGATGTTCGTGAGGGGGAAGCTGGAATATATCTACCCCTACCCCCTCCACCATGATGATTTGTTCCATTATGTTACCTGACAATCTTGTGGCGTTTTTGTACAGTTGTTAATTTTAAGTGTGCTGTGAATTGTGTCATTGAGGTATGGGTCTGCTTTATGATTTTTGGGAATATTTGAAGGTATGAATGTGATGTATGAAATAGGAGTGTGGGACCTGATGTATTTAAGTTCTGTGCCATTGTATTCTGACATGTTATTTAACACATCTCTGAGTATTTAATTATTATGTCTGGTAAAAAATGAATAAAATCATTATATATTATGTAAAACCTGATGTGATTGATTATCTCTGCACTTGATCTGCTCCAGTGATAATGTTCTGATCCAAGGATCCCATTCTGGTGCCTAGTTTGAAGATTTGGGGCAGGCAGCCTTTTTGCCTTTGGTGTTTTTCTTTTGCCCTGCATACCTGCCTCTATTCTGTCAGGGGTCCCCCTTCTTGATAGTGGCCAGGGAAGACACATTGATATTGAATAGAGTGGGGCTTAGGATAGAGCCCTGTGGTACCCCCTTATCTACACTTGTTGTCTGGGACACAAATGTGTCCAGCTGTATACATTGTGATCAGTCAGACAGAAAGCTTTGCATCCATTTTAGAGCCGGTCCTCTGACACCAATCTCTCATAACTTGTCCAAAACGATTCTGTGAGAGATGGTGTCAAAGGCTGCCGACAGATCCAAAAGGACCTGCAACGTCGGAGTACCCTCATCCAACAGCATTATTGTTGAATTTGTCACCTCTGACAGAGCAGATTCCATGCTGTAACAGGCACGGAAACCTGATTGTGAGGGATCAAGCAGGTTATTCTGTTCCATGTTACCCAAAAGCTGACGATTAACCAGATTTTCCAAGATTTTTGAACAACACGGAATAAGTGAGATTGGTCATAGTTTTGATGGTCTGTGGGATCCGCCAGAGATTTCTTAAGCAGTAGTTTAATAAAAGCCTGCTTCCATTTCGAGGGAAACAGAAAAGTGTCCAGTGACAAATTGCAAACTTCCGTAATTGGGTAGGACAGGGTCAGTGCCAGATCAGAGATAATAGGGGGGGGCTACATCTGACAGCGACCCTGACCTCCTATGTGCTAGCAGTGGGGATACTTTACCCCCACCTCCTCTTCAAGATAAAAGGAGTTATAGGTTTTGTCAATATTCTGTATGAAATGGACAGCTAACTCATCACAAACCTTCTGAGTGGGTGGTACCAAATGGTTGGTCGCTCTAGGATTGGTAAATTCTTTAGGAATCTCAAAGAGATCTTTCGAGGAGTCTTTTGCCTCAGTGATTCGTGTGCCTAGATTTGTAAACCAGCTTATCCTCCTCTAATTTTGATTTCCTCCATTTCCGCTCTCTGATTCTACAGTTGGCTTTTTCTGCCTTCAGGCTTTCTGAGTATCAAGGATTTGGGGCAGTTCTATCCTGAACTATAACTGACCTTATCGATGCAATAATATCAAAGGCAGCTGTTATCGACTTCTCTAGTAACTGCAAAGCTGTGTTACTGTCAATACAGTTGCCAAGCGACGGTGGGGAAAATACAGCGCTAAAGGCTGTTGGGGTCACCTTCCTCCATGCTGTCTGAGAGCTTCTACGCCCTTGAGGTTTGTCTGATGGTTTTGGGATAGTCAGAGAGAAGCCCAGAGCCAAATGATCCATCCACCTTAGCCCAAGGCGGTTCTACTCTGATCTCCTTGATGTCAGTAAAGATGTTATCCAGCGTATGTCCCGCTGTGTGTGCAGAACTACTTATTTTGCGAAAAAGACCTAGGGATTCCAAGGCTGCTAATCGGCTTGCCGAATCTAAGTTATCTGTCATGTCTAAATGATGGTTAAAATCTCCTAGGAGTAAGAAGTTATCAGCTGGCAACATTCAGGCGCGGCCGCGCAGCGGACGCGATGATTTTATGCCCTGTTGGCCTAAAACCACTAGAGCGCTAACTGTCCCCAAAATGGCGCCTCTGCGCAGCCCTCTGTCTCCGGCTTCCTCTCTCCACTCAGTCGGTCACGTGCATAGACCGTACTGGACCAGAGAGTTGCCTGCAGTTGGTCGGTGAGTTTGTTGAATGCAATTTAGTGAAGCTATGATAGTGCCCCACTTACTAAATGCACAAGCACCAGTGCATGGCTACAAAAACTACATTAAAACACGGCGATTTAAAATAGCGCTCAACATACAGCGTACATCGCGCTGGGCTGTTTAGTGAAGCCTGCTGCTCCACTGCACAGATGATTTTATGCCCAGTTGGCCTAAAACCACTAGGGCGCTAACCGTCCCCAAGATGGCACCTCTGCGCCGCCCTCTGTCTCTGGCTTCCTCTCTCCACTCAATCTGTCATGTGCAGAGACCGTGGTGGACCGGAGAGTTGCCTGCAGTTGGTCGGGTGAGTTTGCTGAATGCAATTTAGTGAAGGTATGATAGTGCCCCCACTTACTCAATGCACAAGCACCAGTGTGTGGCTACAGAAAGTATATTAAAACACAACGATTTAAAATAGTGCTCAACATACAGCATACATCTCGCTGGGCTGTTTAATAAAGCCTGCTGCTCCTGCTGGTGTTATATACTGGTAAAGTATGTTTTGGTAAGGATGTTAATGAATAATCACTGTATAAATTATAGCTTCAATAAAGTGTTTTGCATTTAAAATATTTTCTAGTTATCTTTACAATATTTTTATAAATTATTTATTTTATACTTACAAAAGTTATATAATAAATTAATACATATTTAAATAAATGTTTTATTAAAAATGAAAGTATTAAATTGTGCATTTAAAATGCACTTTAACTAAACTGCCACAAATAAAGAAAACGGATATTTTATTACTGTATATTAGATCATATTGTAACTTCAGCCCTACTGATATTGCGAAAGAAGAATATTTTAGGAGTATATTCACTACCTTTCTATAACATCAGTCATGACAACTTTGGTGAAGTGCATGTTGTATTAGAGGGTTATCCCATATACTAGTCTAACTCCAATCCCACAGAAGATTTATGGGCCGATTACTAGTCTGGTGGTCTTTTACAGCCAGACTCGCAGTGGCAGTCCTGAGGCCACCATATTTTGAGGCTGCCATTCGGACCATCCACCACTGCACCAGCTGTTCCGGGGAACTGTAGTTCCCTGGAGGTGGCGCAACGGACAGGGGTATCAAATATGCAAGGCGAACCACTGCGGTCCGATGAGCATATTTCGAGTTTCCCCACTGCCATCCTTTTCATGTCGGTGAGCCAGCCATGAAAAGGCTGGTGGCGGAGAGTCAAAGGTGGTCCTACAGGGCCCCCATGCCCCCACCACCATGGGGATGCATTCAGGGGTGCACAACATGTGCCCCCCAGTTTGCATGTACCCCAAGATCCAGAACGAAATGGATTGGACAGTCCATGCTGGTCTGGAACTTCTTTTGCGTTTTCATTGTGTTGCTCGTTTTCAGGACACCACTGTGGGAATGGCAAAAGAAAAGCGCACCAGGCATGAGTTGTACTCGTAATCTGAGAGGCAAGCTATGTACAGATTTGGCGGTGCTGTGCAGGCACAGCACCGCCAAACTCGTAATCAGCCCCAAAGTACATTGCATATAGTGGTATTGGAGAGGTCAGATTTACTAGTCAAAATCCAAACCTATATGCACTGTGTAAAGTCAATTTCATGTAGTGGTGGTGGAGAGGTCAGGTGTCCTATTCTAAATGCAATCCTACAAACACTGTGAAAAGTACATGTATGGGACCAGCTTTACTATTCAAACTCACTCTCACAAGTACTGGGTAAAGTAGAGTGGAGTTCATGTTTACTATTCTAGCATCTCACTGCAATCTCTTTAACAGTGGTGTTGGTGCATATGTTTTTTGGGGGGGTCTGACTTACTATTCTAATCCTAATGACACGAAAATTATAAACAATTGCATATACTGGGGGATAGTCTAATGAACTGTTATAGCTCTAATCCTTACACCTTACGTGAATAACGGTATTTATAATGACAGTAATTTAAATGAATATCTAAATATTGTGTTAATTAAATTGAAAACATAAAAATCAGCTAACGACTAATCGTTTTTCTTTTTTAAACAATACATTAATAACTCACTGCTAAAGTTTGTCTAAAAAGTAACAATACATGAGCACATATTCACCCCTAAAATATACAAAAATTATTTAAATATTTTCTTAAAATTATACGTTTGTGAAAATGTAAATACTGAACCCTGATATTTTTTTATTTTCGATGAAAATGATTTATGGACACAACAATATGACTTTAAATCTCAACAAAAGTATGACCATTCTTAATCAAACTAATAAAACTCTACACATGCTTCCCAAAAGTAATCAGAAACCTGTTCCTTTTTTAAATGTGCATACTTTTCAAGATACTTATTTTGAACCCAAACTTTAAAAGGATGGCGGTATTGACACCATTGGTGAAGCACAGAGTTCTGTGCTCGTGGATTAATGGTAATAGAAATCTTCTGTGCCTGCAATATGCTTTAGTGATGCCTACACTTATTTGTTTTATTGAACACCAATAAAAAGAAATATATAACAAATAAATTAATACTAAATGTTAATTGGCTTATGTTAAAGCAATGAAAAAACAAGTGTATCAACATGTCAATATTAAATATATAAAGTATATAAAGCATATTTTCGAAAAAATAACAAATGAATCAATTTATTAAAAATACAAAAATGTTGCCCCAAATAGAAAATAAAATCTGCTAAAACCTGAAAACTATAAAAATATAGATACATATAAAGTTGAAATAGAACACAAAAAACAACTTTTATTATTATTCTAACCTATTTTAAATGCCACCATATTTTAGTACTCAATATTTTTTACACTAATATTTTTGACAATAATAAAAATTGCAATTTACTTTCCTTCAAAATATGGCCCACAATATATTTGCTATCACAATACTTTGACCACCATATTGTGGTAAAAATATATTTTGGAACTGCATGGAAGTGCAAACATTACACACAAACATCCACATAATCCTGACAACACAAAGGGTATGGGGTAACAAATGACTGCAACTATCCCCTAATCAGGTTACAGTTATGGATTTGGGTGCCAGGGATCAGAGATACAATACCCTTACATCCCCTATGGAACACTTCATATGAAACAATTGAGTACCCAAAATAATCCAGCACTCCAACAAATAATATAAATTCTTATGACAAACACATTTTCAGAGAGAAATCCGGCCAAGACAATCCTTGCCCACATGGCGTTGTCACACAAATCTGGACGATTATAGATAAATATTATATCAACACTATACATTGAAGTTTTTCACAGGAGCAAATTGGAACAAGTTACTTTATTGTTCATATTAAGGATCCATATGGAACCCCTTTGAAATCTTGTACTTTTTCGACTTGGTATATGAAGCAGAATTTTTTAAAAGGATATTACAAGAACAATCTCGCCCTGAAGAGGTCCAAAAGGACGAAACGCGTTGGCTATACTGTGTCGTAATTTTTTAAGAAAAGAACATTGAATAAAGAAGCTACACCAAGACCTGCTGATTTCTCTCTGAAAATTTGTTTGTCATAAGAATTTATATTATTTGTTGGAGTGCTGGATTATTGTGTGTACCCACATAAATCTGTACATATAACCTCATACACGTGTAACCCTGCCAAGTACCATGCAACAGGCATTAGACTAACCCATTTTAATGTGGGGCGTCCGCCTCACGGCATTAAAATGCATTTATAATGTATTTTAGCCCCTTGACCACCTGCACACTAAGGGTGAAGCAGGAAGTGATTGTGACCGTCAGAGCTGCATTTAAAGCAATGTGGCATCTGAGTGCTGTGCAGAGGGTGCTGCAAGACTCATATTGGCCACCCAGGTCTGTGTTAATAAATAAAATATGAAACTTGTTGAGAGATTACGGACCATTAATATTATACATTTTGGAAGTCTACAACTCCGAACTGCTTCTGGGTCATGCCATTGCGGGCCCTGGGCTCAGCTGACTGTATTCAGCAACTGAGTCCATGCTCAGACTCTGTCACCGTTTCTGCAGTAGTTCCTTCCGTGCTAGTAGACATGCTACTGATCTGAGGGTGTCACGTTCCCTGGCTGTATAATTGCTGTTTTCCTCACCCCCAGGTCCAGTGACCTTTCCTGTTTTTTGCAGCTTTTCATTCTGAATGCCGTTGGACTCGAGGATTACGGAGTGTGAACCATGGCGGCCCGGGCCACTGGAGTGATCAGCATCCCAGAGCCAATCCTGCAGCTGTTGTGTTGGTTGCCTTTGTAGTCTCCAATCCTAGCTGGCCGGCCACCGTGGGCCCGCCTGTTACCATGGCTTGCTTCACAGAAGTGCCTGAACAGATGGTATCCCTCCCCTAGTTGCACTAATTTGCTATGCTCAAAATTGACTTTTTCGGCTGGCTCGTGGTCCAGACATTAATCAGACCTTGTGTCCTCCAGGTCCCTCTCACTGGGACACTACATTGTTTGATGGTCCACCCGACTTCTGTAGCATTCCCTCTAGTGAAGCCCTTGCATATATGGCCTATGTCCACTCTGTCCACCCATGGCCCATTCAAAATGGCAGCTGCTGTGTCAAATTTTGGATTACTCCATGGATTATCTTCACTGCTACTGAAAATCAGCTTCACAAATCAGCATATGTAGCATTCTTTCAAGCTTCCCCCTTAGTTTTGATGTTTGGGGCACACAGCGGGGATGCTGCTTCCAGGAGTCAGGAGCAGAGTTCTAAAACTCACGCCTGCTTAATTTGACTGGCCAACAAATTTGCATCTTTAAATCTAAGAGTTGTTCTCTTCTTCAAAAGTTACTCCTGTCATGAAAATTAAAAAAATATATGGATCATTTATGAATGTCATTTTTGATGCAATGTAAAGAGGAAAAGAAAGTCCACCCTTGCCGCTAACCT
This sequence comes from Lissotriton vulgaris, assembly GCF_964263255.1. Taxonomy (NCBI): domain Eukaryota; kingdom Metazoa; phylum Chordata; class Amphibia; order Caudata; family Salamandridae; genus Lissotriton; species Lissotriton vulgaris. Next base: position 1,124,039,047 of record NC_141687.1, read on the forward strand.
TTCAACCGGTATCATCTGAGAGTACAAGACATATATATGTAAAATTAAAATAAATATGTGGCTATTTAGAGCAATTTTACTAAATAAGCTGCCTGTTTCCCCTTAAACTGCAATCATGCAGTCTAACTCCTCACTGTAGTTTCAGCTAGTGGTTAGCGTAGTACTCGAACACATTTTGTGTGAGGGGTGAGGGTGACAGTAGATTTAGAACCGCTGTCATCAGTGGTGCATTGCAACTGTTGTTAAGAATGTACTGCCTGTGATACAATTGTTTAATGTTTAATATCATGGTTACACATTTGTTTAACAGTACGCTCAGGTTACAAGCATTTGGTTAGTGCCCTTCCATTTCTCGTGCTTTGCAGCAGTTTTAAGATCTTCTTAGAGTTTCCTGGTCCTCAAATTAGTTGACTTTCTGATAGTTATGTTTTCTTGATCTTCATTCCTTGATTTTGCTTATTAGAAAGTGTCATTCTTAGTCGTTGAAATGTCACTCGTAATTACAGCGAAATTATGAAAATGTCACACATAGGGTGTTATTATGACTACGGCGGCAGACCATATGACCTATTGCGGTTTGGGTGGCTGGACTGCAATTGGACCGCGGCATCTGCTGGGGAGCCTTGATCCCACAGCCGTTGCGCAGTGGTCTGAGGCCGCAATATGCTGGCAATGGCACTTCAAAGCATAATATGAGTTTCCTCACCACCACAGTTTTCATGGCGGTGAGCCAGCCATGAAAAGTGTGGGGTGAGAAAACTAAGGGGGGCCTACAGGGCCCCCTGTTGCCTCAGGGTTGGGGTACTTGCAAGGGGCCACAAGTTATGCCCCCTGTCAGTATGCACCCCCTGTTCCTGCACAGCATGGACTGCACAGTCTTTGGTGCTTCCAAAGCAGAGCCTTTCTAAGGCTCAGATATGAGCCTTTAACCCCTTCCGTGCGGCCGCGATTTTCCCCGTGTGCGGCCGCCGGCAGAACCCGGGCGGGCCATGACGAACCCCAGCCGTCATCAGCACACGAGCACCGTAGTGCATGACGGCTGGGGTTCGTCACCAGCATGGAAGGGGTTAAAGGACACTACCAAGGGACCGCCAAAGCACTGCCTGCCAGGCCGCGAATTAATTTGTAGTCTGGCGGGCGGTGCGTGGATAAGTTTAGAAGTGTGGCAGCAGGCGCTGGCGTAGCGGCCCACTGCCACAACGTCAAACTTGTAACAAGGCCTAGAGCAATCTGAAGCCTTGGCAGCTATGCACATGAACAGGCAGATTCATAGCATACACACACATATACACATGTAAACACGTATGGACACATTCACACAAACTCACAAGCGAGGCACTCAAACATAGGCTCAGACAGGCACGCCTCCACCTACAAACATAATCTAACACATGCACACACCCTCAGTATAACATAAATACACAGACAGACATATACACTTCTCACGCAAATAGCCTCTTGTACAGGCACATGGAAGTAACAAAACTTGCTACTGAAGAAATGTAAACATAGAAACAAAGAAGCCATGTGCATCAACGTTAAGCAAGGATTAGGACATTTAGATGAACTCAGTGTACCTTATCAACTCCCGGGTTTCAGAACAGCTTGCTACGTCTTTGAGGATTCCATCACTTGCTAGACTGCAGAAGAACCACACCGGTCGTGTGAAGCATTCCACATCGATGCATTCTGTCTTGGTGTGCATTACGAGATGTCACTGGAAGCCCCTTGGAAATATGTCTCTTGCCTTTATTCCCTAATTCCTTCCTCAATTTCACTTTATAGAAAAAACGATCTGCATTTTATTCATCAAAATGCATCACTGTCTTTGAAAAAATAATGGTATTCACATTCCTTCACAGTTAAGAGTAGGCCCATGATAAATATTTGACTTCTCGATGCATTTAAATATCTGCATTATTAATAGGGGAAGTTTCAAAGAGAAATTAGCATAAGTTAGCTTTTTTGTCACAGTCAATAAAAGGGAGTTGAAATCTGCGTTTTTGTGGTTTACTATTATTAGCTTGTTTTGTTCCATATTGTATTTGAAACACGGGCCGAGTAATTGGCTTTCTAGATGAAATGCATTTATTTGACTATTGTTTTGAGAAGAAAATTCAAATGGGCAGGGATTATCTATTTTATCCACTCCACAAGACGGGTAGAAATGTAGGAATGGAAGGAAAGAAACCCTCTCTCCCTCTTTCTGCATTCTAAACCCACAGTGAAAACTGACCACTGATCTGGCAGTTAAAGTTTAGATAGACTGCTCAGAGGTTATCACCTGAGCGGTGCTGGGAACCAAAGGCAGCCCTAGCAAATGCTCTCATAGCAGCCCTCATGCTGCATAGACTGACCAAGCCAAGAGAGAGAGCCCAACCACTAAAGGAAGTGTTTAAAAAGCCGCTTTCTCGTGAGTCTCTAACTAGGGAAAATTGTTTATTTTGTAAACATTGTTCAATATATACCCCTTATATTTGCATTTTCTTCCCCTTACTTCTCCCTTCTTCTATCCTCTCATACTGGCTCTCACTCTCAATCTCTTACCTCCTATTCTTCAACCAGAAGTTCTTCATGATTTCCCCTAATAACCTCTTTTGTATCGGCCCCTCCTTCCTTCTTTCACTTTCTTCTCCCTTTTTGTTTTCTTTCCCTCAGACTCTCCTCATCTCCCTTTTCATGTTTCGAGCAATTCTTTCCATAATTTCCTGTTGTTTAATCATCTCTACAGTTCTGCTTCGTTCTACTTTAAACTCCTCTTATTTCCTGGTTCATTTGCCTACTGCTTTCCCTTCACCCTCACTACTTTCTCTCTTCTGCTCCCTTAGTATTTCTTTCTCGCCTATCTCCCCTGTGTCTCCTTTCTCCATTCTACTACTATGTCTTTCTTATCGCCTAGCTTCTTTCTCTCCCTCCTCTGCTCTAAAAGACAAAAGCAAACAACGCCAGAGGAACTGCGTCAGAGATCTGTACTTGAATGAGGAAGTGAGAAGCTGGATTCCATGTGGGATTGACAGTTCTGAGCCGATAAGAACTGGGAGCAATGGGTGCCGTAGGACAGAGGCACGGAAAAGGGCATGAGCAGAGCTAAGGCAGTTGCCATCCTAGCACGTGAGTGACATAGCTGATCTTCTACCGAACAAGAACTGCTCCACTCCCTCCCTTACAGGGCCTTAATGTAGACCAATGCAGACCCTGCTGCCCCCGGGTTCCCTAACCCTCTGAGGGGCCCCAGTCCTTCATGGGTTCCCTATTCTGCAGCCTTCCAATGAAGATATGTAAGTTATACGAGATTTCGAGAGTCCCTCACTTCATTTGTTCAGGGGCGGGGGGGGGGGGGGGGGGTGACATTTTGAATTACCACACTGTTCCCTTAAGACTCCTCTTAAAATGCCACTGAATCAACAATCTTTCTTTTTAGGTTGAGCCTGGGTAGCGCATGCATTGCTCTGTGAGGCATGCTGTATTGAGGTAGATACTTGAAGCTCCGTCCACGCTCCGCCCATATTTTTGATTAGCTTACGTCATTGTCCTCTGTAAACTGTACCTTTTCATTGGTAAATTAGGCTTAGTAGTCGCTCCTTAGTACTACCTTGTTTCATCTTGTAACCTCCCATAATGACTGTCCCTCTTATGTGTGTTGTTACTCGGTAGGCTTTAATTACAGCCTCCGTGCACTAGTTTGTTAAATGGTTTTCACCAGCCTGCTGTTGCATGCAAGACACGCTCTCTCCAATTGCTTTTTAGGTTTCGCTGGGGGACGGAGCTGTAAGCTCCGCCTCCAGAGAAATCTCTTGATTTCAGTAGTGACTCTGGAATACGCCCCCCTGTCCCATTGGCTAACTCCATAAATGGAGGCTAGCCATTGGAACAGAGAGGCATCCGTCATGGCTGGACCAGACTCGGGGGCGTTCCCGAGAATCTTTGGCTTTTGGCTACGTCATGATACGTCAGCCAAAAGCCGGGAACGCCCCCGAATCTGGTCCGGCCGGGCCGTGCTTGCTGCTGTCCTGGGCATCGTGAGTGTTTTTCCCCGGCACGTTTCCCGCCTCCCTCCCGCCGTTCGTGTTCTCTCCCGCCCCCCTCACGCCCCCTGTGTCCTCTCCCGCCCCCTCCCGCCGTCCGTGTCCTCTCCCCCCCCCCTGTCCTCGTAGGTGCTTGTCTTAAACGGATTGCTACATAAAAATTCAGCAAAAGTGTTTTTCCCCGGCACGTTTCCCGCCTCCCTCCCGCCGTTCGTGTTCTCTCCCGCCCCCCTCACGCCCCCTGTGTCCTCTCCCGCCCCCTCCTGCCGTCCGTGTCCTCTCCCACCCCCCCCCCCCACCCCCCTGTCCTCGTAGGTGCTTGTCCGGTGCCCCGGCAGGCGAGAAGACAGGAACGGGCCCAAGACTGTCCCTGTGTGCTGAGCAGCTGGTCTGAGAGGCTTGGGAGCGAGGGCGGGCGTGTAGGGCCTCGATGGCACGCAAGGCTTGGGCTGTTGGACTGATAAAGGAGGCTGGAGGGTAGAGTCAGGCACTACTCCCGAGAATCCTCTGCGACACGCCGGTAGAGGGGCTCGAGCCCGCCTGGTCAGTGCTGAGGTGAAGAGGAAGCCGTCCTACCTTCGTACAGGCGGGCAAAACGTGTATGTATAATACAGTAATATGCTACAAAATATTAGCACATTTGTGATTTGGAGTGATGGTCTTATTACTATTACTTTTTGTGAACTTTAATTGTTTACAGGTATTGTTATTGCTGAAATTGAAATTATTTTAAGAACACATTAATTATTTACAGATATTGTGGTTGTTGAAATGGTAAGGATCTTGAGATACAACGATGCCAATGACAACCAGTTTTTAAATAAAATATTGTATACCCTGCTTATTATAGGAGTAAGGGTTGCGCTTGTTTTTTTTTCAAGAGAGGTTCATTCCTCTCTGCAGCATGACACCTTTTAGCAAACAGATGTAGTACTCCGGTGGGATTTTGATGCGTTTGTCACTTGTTTAGTTCCCACCTTCATCCCACTCAGTAGCAGTAGACACTCTCCAGTAGATGTAAAATTCCTGTAGGATTTTGATTTCCCGCCTCCCTCCCGCCGTTCGTGTTCTCTCCCGCCCCCCTCACGCCCCCTGTGTCCTCTCCCGCCCCCTCCCGCCGTCCGTGTCCTCTCCCACCCCCCCCCCCCCAACCCCCCTGTCCTCGTAGGTGCTTGTCCGGTGCCCCGGCAGGCGAGAAGACAGGAACGGGCCCAAGACTGTCCCTGTGTGCTGAGCAGCTGGTCTGAGAGGCTTGGGAGCGAGGGCGGGCGTGTAGGGCCTCGATGGCACGCAAGGCTTGGGCTGTTGGACTGATAAAGGAGGCTGGAGGGTAGAGTCAGGCACTACTCCCGAGAATCCTCGTGCGACACGCCGGTAGAGGGGCTCGAGCCCGCCTGGTCAGTGCTGAGGTGAAGAGGAAGCTGTCCTACCTTCGTACAGGCGGGCAAAACGTGTATGTATAATACAGTAATATGCTACAAAATATTAGAACATTTGTGATTTTGACTGATGGTCTTATTACTATTACTTTTTGTGAACTTTAATTGTTTACAGGTATTGTTATTGCTGAAATTGAAAGTATTTTAAGAACACATTAATTATTTACAGATATTGTGGTTATTGAAATGGTAAGGATCTTGAGATACAACGATGCCAATGACAACCAGTTTTTAAATAAAATATTGTATACCCTGCTTATTATAGGAGTAAGGGTTACGCTTGTTTTTTTTTCAAGAGAGGTTCATTCCTCTCTGCAGCAGGACACCTTTTAGCAAACAGATGTAGTATTCCGGTGGGATTTTGATGCGTTTGTCACTTGTTTAGTTCCCACCTTCATCCCACTCAGTAGCAGTAGACACTCTCCAGTAGATGTAAAATTCCTGTAGGATTTTGATACTCTTGTCTCTTATTTGGTGGCTGCCTCCTTTCCTACTAGGAGCAATACACTCCTCAGCAGAGGTAGTATTCCTATTGGAATGTCGGTTTTACAGATACACATCCAAGATGTTGGTGAAATGTGTTAAGCTTACATATAATTCAACATGTTCCAGCCAGATCTATGTCATCTGGATCTCTGATGTCTTGTTGGGTATCTCAGTACCATCAGGAAGACCGAGGCGGAAGATCTTGAGAGTTCTGGGTTTGGCTCAATGGAATTAAATGCCTCTAAAACTATCCAAGTGCGTGTGCAGTTGCTCATCTTGCCTTCCAGCCCCCTCCTCCCCCTCCCCGTGTGTCCGTTCCGCCCCCCTCCCTGTGTGAAAGGGATTTGTTTAGTACGATCGTCACACAGATCAGTTGTGTGCACTGCAGCGAAGGGATGTCTCCCCCTGGATCGATCGAAATTTTGTCTTTAGCTATAACAGCATTCATTCATCCGCTGCCACAATCTAGCACCTTCTCTTAACTTTATGCTGTGCGCCACGATGGGAGCTACCACTGAACAACGGGGGGGAGGGGGTGAAAACAAACGCATCCGGTTACTCACAGTTCAAGTTTGTGTGCATGATATTAAAATATGGAGGTCCATACCCCTGCAGTGTGGGTGCCACCCCTCCCCCTTATCGCAGGACCAGCCGCGGCATAAATGGGGGCATGAGTGTCGCGACACAAGATAGGATTATTTTGCGTGTGAATTCCCGCCCCGTTTGTGTATTACAGATGGTCCCATTAAAACCTCTTCACACCATGTGAAGCGTTTTTTCTTGTTCCGTGAATCCATTCAGCCCTTTATGCAAATGAGACAAAGGTAAAAAACATCTGCTGCTCAGGATTACACGGAGTACTGAAGTGGGACTCTGAGAACTTGCATTGAGATGGCTGCACGCGGCCACTACATCACCGCAGCTGACTCAGTGCCGTGCCATCTTGAAATGCCACCATAGTGGTGAAATCACACTGGACACGCTGGGTTTGGGAATATGGGTTCTATTTTATTGTCTCGTTTACCACCTTCTCCTTAAAGGCAGACACTCTGGGACTGCTCACTTTTCAGGACTCATTTTGAGTTTGTAGCATCTGCGCTCGTGTGATTTCTCGTGATCATTAAAGACCTGCAGAATTTTGCTGAAAGTTAGTGTATTGAATTGCAGCAATTGTATAGCGCTTACTACATGTTTGTGGGGCACAGAAGCACTTGACTACTTTGTCAGCAAGCTACACTGTGTAAGGTGAAAGTGAGCTTGGCGACTGATCTTGCAAGTTTACTTTTCACGGTCTGCGTACTCCTTCGCCGGTCTGGACTGAAGCAGCACGACTGACATGACTCTCGAGGCTGCAACTTATTAACTTTTATTCTTTTTGGTTTGTTTATTTGTACGAGCTAAGATTCACGGGCTTTGATCTGTGTTGCTTCCCCCAATCCCCCGTCTCTCTCGGCTTTTCTTCATTCTCCGTGTTGCTTCTCCTGCGACTACTCCAGCTCGTCCTTTGCTTCCTATGTCACATCCCTCTTTTTTTAAACATATCCAGCCCTCACCCGGCTCTTTCCTTGTTCCTATTATTTTATTTTAAAACACCCCCCTCGGCCCCCACCTCCGCGCGATTCCAGGGGTAGAACTAATCTGACTGGGCAGAGACTGGTGCAACTTCGTGATGGCGGAGGGCAGGGGATAGCAGTCTCACTCTCGACGTTTCACAACATCCTGTGAATCTGCGCAAATCACTTATGCCCAGATGCATCAATGAAAATTGCATTCGCAAACGGTGCGAATCGCTAAAATCGGCCGTTTGCGAATGCAATCCATGTGTTCGGAATGCATCATTTATTTTCCGTTTTTCGCAAATTTTGGAATCGCTATATTTATTGCGATTCTCTAAAAAAATTCGCAAAAATAGCGATTCCTTAAAAAATTGCGAAAAAATGCAATGCATCAAAATTAGCAATTAGCGATTAAGTTGAAATTCGCAATTTGGAATTCCTAAAATAAGAAGAAGTTGAACCTGGTGCTAATTTCAGTAAGTGGTATAACTGGATCTGTCAATCACTTGTACAGCATATAAGGACCTCTCAGACCTTGACCCAGTCTTTCAAGATGGCTGCACTTTACTTCTTGGCACGCAGGCAGAGGCTGAGAGCAGCTGCAGGTTGGAGGAGAAGGCTCATAGAGGAGAGAATCTTCAGAGTGCGCATAACCTTATTGGGGCAGACTGAGGCTGAGATATATAAGAAATATAGGCTGAATGCCAATTTAATATTAGATTTAATCCAGGAATTGGACCCAATCCTGCAGAGGCAAACACGCAGGACACAAGCCATACCTACCCATGTGCAGGTATTGTGTTCATTGCACCTCCTTGCATCTGGGTCATTTCAGGGTGTAGTGGCCATTGCTGGTGGTGTGTCCCAGAGTTCTCTTTCTAGATTTTTTAATGCCTTTTTAAATGCCATGTTACATAGAATAAGGTTTCATATCAAATTTCCAAGCACACAGCAGGATTTAATGAAGACAAAACTGGATTTCTACAACATGGCACAATTTCCTCATGTAATTGGCTGTGTAGATGGAACACATGTCCCCATCTGTCCTCCCTCAGAAAACGAATATATTTATCGCAATAGGAAATGCTTCCATTCTCTAAATATTCAAGCTGTCTGTAATGCTAAAACCATAATTACAGACCTAGTTGCTAGTTACCCAGGAAGTGCCCATGACTCCTTCATATTTAAACATAGTGCCATTCATGCTAGACTGCTGGCTGGTGAATTTGGAGATGGATACCTACTAGGTAATTGTTTCATTCCACTCAACAAACTTATAAGTGCACTGGACACATGTATGCTTACATTACAGTTACATTTCTTTTCATTGCAGGAGATAGTGGCTATGCAGTGAGGTCTTACATCCTAACTCCATACCTAAATCCAAGTACAAGGAAAGAGCAGCACTACAACCAGGCGCACATATCAACAAGGAATGTCATAGAGCGGACCTTTGGAGTGATGAAATCACGCTTCAGAATTCTTCATAAAACTGGAGGAGCATTGCAGTACCAACCAGACATTTGTTGTAAAATTGTAGCAGCATGTGCAATGCTACATAATCTTGCAACTGAAAGAGGAATTGAACTTGATGAGGACGATGTGTTACCTCCAAATATAATTCAGCCTCCACAACCACAAGCAAGAGCACATGGACCAGAGGCAGCAGAGGGCAGAAGGAGAAGAGCAGACATCACACAGCATTACTTCTAAATGAGGTAAGAAATACTCTGAAAAAGTAATTTGATTGCAAGCAATGTGAAATTTAATTGAAAATGAGAAGAAATAGCTACTTTTAAGGAAATAATACAGTATCAGCAACTTAAATGAGGCCTTTAAAATCAGGCATGTACAAATGAAAAGCAGTGAATTACTGTCAAATCATAAACATCAACACCCTGCAAGATGGATTGAAATGTCATTTTTTGTGCCCACGCACTCCTAATGCCTTCCCAGGACTTTTTCCAGTGTGCATGTTGGCATTTGTGGCATCAATCTGCTTCCTAATACTTCTTCGTGTGCCTGTCAAGCAATGTTCAGATGTGCCACTTTCTGCACTGTTGTTCAACTGCTCCTCCATTGGCATTAGCTTTTCAGGGGATGCCTTGGGCTGTGATTTATCAGATGGCTCTAAGGTAGCCCCCACACCTTTTTGAATGTGTTTAAAAGTTTTCATCAGGAGTACCTGTGTTGACAGGGTTTGCTTGCAGAGGGCACGGGTACAATTTGTAAGGGAAGTCATCTCCCTGTTATGGGCCTGCATGTTGTCCAGGAATTTGACCTGCCTTTTAGCACTGATCTTCTGATGTTTCTGCATCAAAGTGCACATTGTCTCCAATGAGTTTGCAATACGGTCAAGCTTCATTGTAGTGGAATCATGGCCAGTTTTCATAACATTTATCATTGTATTCATACTGCTTGCCAAAGTACCCATTTGTTTGCTGATGTGCCCCATTTTGCCTTTTATAATCCTAATGTCTTTCCCTTGCAGACGCTGGACCTTCAAAATTTTGTCCTCTACATGATTGCCAGTGAAGGTACACTCTCCATCCTGACCACTTTCACGCACAGCACTTCGACGCATACAAAACTGCTGCAGTCTCCTTCGCCTGCTCATCGGTGTATTAGTGACTGCTGGTGTACTTTGAGGCTGGTTTGGAGTTACATTGACATTCTGCTCTGTTTCTGAATCTGTCTGGAGCAGTTGTCGCACCCTCTGTCTTTCACTTGGCTGTGAATTGGCAGTAGAAGTACTGGGACCATTTTCCATTTCATTTTGAGTTGCATCTTGGGTGTGCAAATCCCTTAAGTCCTGCTCAATTAAATCTTGAAGTTGCTCTATGATTTAAAAGAAATAAAACATTACTTATGGTTTGCACTACCCTAGCAATAAAAGTTTAAAAACTGTTTTCACTTGAAGAAATGTCGTCTTATTTTTACTATGTGCTTCATACATAAATTTTGGTATACCACAAATGTTATCCTTTGTGTACAATGTCTAAAGAACTACAACTACCACAATGCACTGCTTTGAGTTCATTAACATTACTAGGAGGATGATTGTGACTCTGTCACATTTGTTCTCAAAGTCATTCAAACATGTTGAACACACATCAGCACTTTCAAAGTAATGGTCTCCATTCACACTTTTTGTACCACATACAATTCACTTACCTTCAGTGGGAGTTGGGATCTCTGAAGTATCAATGTTTGTAACTCCAACTACAGCCTCAGGTAAAAGTGTGGCTTCCACCATTTCTTCCAGGGGAGTGCTGGGTGTATCCCTGGGTGTTCCACCTCCAGTAAGCTTAGAAGATTTCAATCTCTTTGCAAGCTTCTCTTTTGCACGGCTGCGCAGGTCATACCACCTTTTCTGGAGATTAGTAATATCGTGATGTGCCACTCCAACTGCATTTACTTTTGATTGTATGGCAATCCATAGGTTCCTTTTCACAGCCTCAGGGACCTTAAGAGACAGCTTACCAAAAAGCTGCTCCTGTCTTGCAGTCACCTCCTCAATGAGGATTTCCAATTCTTTATCTGAAAACTTAATTTTTCTTTTTCTAGATGGACCCTCTTCAACTGCATTCTCATTTTCCATTTTCAAACACAGGAGAAAGCCACAGACTGCAGCAGCAACCTCCAGGCAAGGCTCACTCAGCAAACTGCCAGACCACACCTTCAAACTAGGGAGCAGCTGCGCCTGATTGCTGTACTGGCTTTCAGGCAGTTGAGTTAATGAGATGCATCATGTGTGTGAAATCGCAAATTGCGAAATCGCAAAATGCGATTTCGCAATTAAGGAATCGCAAATTTGTTGCGATTCGGTGAAAATTGCGATTTTTACCGAATCGCAAAAAAAATGCGAATAAAATGATGCATAGCGATTTGCGATTCCTTATTTGCGATTCCTTATTTTATGCAAATAAGGAATCGCAAATTAAAACGTTGATGCATCTGGGCATTAATGCTGGAGCCTAGCGATCAGGTAAGGTTTCCTCATAGTAAGAATGTGTTTTTACCTATTTGTGCATTTTTTATGTAGCAGGAACTCCACTAGAAGGCATCGGAGCGCTTTTCACGAGCACCGGTTACATTTCGGAAGTGTTATTGTTCACAAGCACGGGGAGATTGAGTGATCTGCCCAAGATCACAGGTGTAGAGCGGACGCCGGGACTTGAAATTACGCAGTCGGCAGTTCTGACGTAACAGAAGCCACATGAAAGCTCGGCTCCTGGTGGGTTCCAACAGCACCTCGAGCCGAGCCAAAGCCAGGCTTCGGGCTGCCCCAGCGCTCACAGGCAGCGCCTAGATTCCCGCCTCTGGGGCAGTGGTTCTGTGCCAGTCCCTGGTCTGTGCTCTCTGCCCCTGTGGTGAGCACACACTCTCTCCCTGGGGTCTTTCGTTCGACCAGGGCCTGTCGGCGGTCTGTCGGTCCGTCTGTGGGCGCTTTGAGGTTTTAACCACAGTGGTAATATTTTACAAGTTGGCGGAAGCGATGTCCTTGGATGTTAAATTGCCCTGGAGTTGTGCCTAGGACCATCATCCTGGGTGAGTGTAACGACCCTCCGTGGTCGTTGCCGCCCCCCTCCTCCCTGTGTTGGTGGATTCCTGGGTGTGGGTGGGGTCCTGTGGTCCTGGGATCTTAAGACATGGCTGCAGCACTTCTTTCATGATTTCGGTATTTCATCTTTCAACGCCCCTGTGTCTTGTTGAACCCACGGGGCCCCCCCCCCTATGCTGCCCCCTCGGTGGTGGCGGCTGCTCTCCCATTTACACTGAATTTGTCTCTACAGAGGGGGGGGGGTGTTTTCTGCTCCCCATTGACCTCTTGGAAGGCCAGCACGATAGCTCAGTGAGCTAAGCTCCGCCGGCATCAATCTGTGCCTAGCGCCCTGAAGCCCCCATACTGCTGGCAGTCTGGGTGCTGGGCAGTGGGGTAGTGAAACTTGAATCCCCCCTCGCACCCCTGCAAAGTACATGGAGCCCTCCCCCCACCTTCCGGCCCACCTCCTACCAGTATTGCTGAGGGACCCCCCTGGGGCTAATCCCCCCCCCCACTGCGGGGTGGGGGGTGGGGCGCATTGTTACACCTCTGGTGCTCAGATGTTGATAAAATGGGGTGTTTTCAAGCGAGCCCCCCCCTCCTCCAGATTAGACCCCGTCCGCATTCAGTGCCCTCCCTGCTGAAAAAGGTACAAATCGTTTATTTTACCAGAAGAACCTTAACCCTCCTCCCTGGCTGTCCCTTCTTTGTCTTCCTCCTTGGCTGTCCCTTCTTTGTCTTCTTACGCGGCTGTCCCTTCTGTGTCTTCCTACCCGGCTGTCCCTTCTGTGTCTTCCTACCCGGCTGTCCCTTCTTTGTCTTCCTACCCGGCTGTCCCTTCTGTGTCTTCCTACCCGGCTGTCCCTTCTTTGTGTTCCTACCCGGCTGTCCCTTCTGTGTCTTCCTACCCGGCTGTCTCTTCTGTGTCTTCCTACCCGGCTGTCCCTTCTTTGTGTTCCTACCCGGCTGTCCCTTCTTTGTCTTCCTCCCTGGCTGTCCCTTCTTTGTCTTCCTACGCGGCTGTCCCTTCTGTGTCTTCCTACCCGGCTGTCCCTTCTGTGTCTTCCTACCCGGCTGTCCCTTCTGTGTCTTCCTACCCGGCTGTCCCTTCTGTGTCTTCCTACCTGGCTGTCCCTTCTGTGTCTTCCTACCCGGCTGTCCCTTCTGTGTCTTCCTACCCGGCTGTCCCTTCTTTGTCTTCCTACCCGGCTGTCCCTTCTTTGTCTTCCTACCCGGCTGTCCCTTCTTTGTGTTCCTACCCGGCTGTCCCTTCTGTGTCTTCCTACCCGGCTGTCCCTTCTGTGTCTTCCTACCCGGCTGTCCCTTCTTTGTCTTCCTACCCGGCTGTCCCTTCTTTGTGTTCCTACCCGGCTGTCCCTTCTGTGTCTTCCTACCCGACTGTCCCTTCTGTGTCTTCCTACCTGGCTGTCCCTTCTTTGTGTTCCTACCCGGCTGTCCCTTCTGTGTCTTCCTACCTGGCTGACCCTTCTTTGTGTTCCTACCCGGCTGTCCCTTCTGTGTCTTCCTACCTGGCTGACCCTTCTTTGTCTTCCTACCTGGCTGACCCTTCTTTGTCTTCCTACCCGCTGTCCCTTCTTTGTCTTCCTACCCGGCTGTCCCTTCTGCGTCTTCCTACCCGGCTGTCCCTTCTTTGTCTTCCTACCCGGCTGTCCCTTCTTTGTCTTCCTACCTGGCTGTCCCTTCTTTGTCTTCCTACCCGGCTGTCCCTTCTGTGTCTTCCTACCTGGCTGACCCTTCTTTGTCTTCCTACCCGGCTGTCCCTTCTGTGTCTTCCTACCCGGCTGTCCCTTCTGTGTCTTCCTACCCGGCTGTCCCTTCTTTGTCTTCCTACCCGGCTGTCCCTTCTGTGTCTTCCTACCCGGCTGTCCCTTCTTTGTCTTCCTACCCGGCTGTCCCTTCTGTGTCTTCCTACCCGGCTGTCCCTTCTTTGTCTTCCTACCCGGCTGTCCCTTCTGTGTCTTCCTACCTGACTGTCTCTTCTTTGTTTTCCTTCCCGGCTGTCCCTTCTTTGTCTTCCTACTCGGCAACCATTATAAGTGCACAGAAAGTGCCTGCTGCTTTTCAGGCTGGGGTCGCATCACGCTTCAACAAGGAACTTATCCGCATGCAGTGCCTACTGCCTTCCGTGTTCTGGGTGGAAACACTGACTCTCATTCACATCTAAAGCCTGATGCAAGTAGTAACGTTTATTGAGACCCCCCTCTCCCTGTACTTGGCACAGGCCTGCCTGTTTTTATGCGTTATCTTCTTTTTTTTTTCTCAAGTTGTTGTATCTGTTTTTTCCAAAACACTCCTACTCTGTTACAACCCGCTGCTCCCCCTGTCCCATGTCCCTGTGTTTCTATGCCCCTTGTTTTCCTGCCCAACCGGTGTTATTCTCTCTAAGGTTACCTTTCCTCAAGGCTACTTGCCCCCTGGGTCTAGGTGCCTGGAGATCCTCTTTCCTCCATCCTGTCCTTCCCAGGCTCCGCGGATAGATATTGATAAATGTGTAGACAGGTCGCTGAATCAGAGGCATAGGTAGGTAGATGGACAGACAGGTATGTCAGTAATGAAGGATAAACCCTAGGATAAAGGCAAAGCTCGACTATCTGTGACCAGTGGAAGAGGACAGTGAAAGAATAAACATCTACAGAGGATAAGATACTCTGATGGGCCAGACATGTGTATATATGGCATTGGAAGGCCTGGGCCAAGAGCCGTAATCTGTCTGAGTTTTTCTCAATTTTGGTCTCAATGTAACATTGTGTGGGATATTGGTCATAGGACAAAAAGTGCATGCGATATCTTTCCCTAATGAAAATATAGAGAGTAAGACTTTTTGTTACGAGGGACAAATAAGTAAAATATTATTGTTGTATTTTATTACAAAATGACTACTTGTTGGCCGCACTATTATAAAGCATTGCCCAAGAGAGGCCAATCCGAGCCGCAACGTAGGACCGAATGCCATGGGGTGAGGTGCAAGTAACGAAAATGCAAGAGGCTCACACACAACCACACACACTACCACACACACAATCACACACAACCACACAAACACAATCACACACACACAAACTAACAATTCCAATCCAACCCACATAATTCCACTACACACCACATGCATACACTCCAAAACACATGGCTAAAAGACATTGCCATTTACAATGCCATTAGCTCTAACTCAAATAAATCCGAGACCTATTGCATTTCCAATGCTTGTTTCTCTCTGTCTCTCGATAAACCTGTTTGCCAGGGTCCTCCCCTGGGCATCGCACTCAGGGCGTATGAGGCTTCCTTACTATGTTAAGTTTCATTTCCGGTTGTACTGCACAACGCTTTGTTGCCCATGTGATTAAGTTGGCAAAGAAGTTGCTCAACTCTTGCAAGCTTTTTACAAGCCTTGGGGTGCTTTCTTTTATCAAATCCTCGTCTCGGAACGATGTTTACAAAGCTGGAGGCCATCCATCTCTACAAAGAAAGTGATAATCTGTCTGGGGAGTCGGTTTCTAAGCACTAGAATGCCAGAGTGTGTAGGCATACACTTCCAAGAAGGGGCCTTGGGTTATGAAATAAAATAGTAGTGGAGAAAATATTGAGAGGAAGAATGGATAAAGATCTGTTATCAGATAGTGCTCACTCTCTATTATAAGTAGGTGTTACTGCCTGCTTCTTAGGATATTAACAGCTGTTAAAATCCTCTGAGGAATAGGGTAATTAACTGTTGGTAACACCTTGCCACCATTTGGTAATAAGGCTATTACAACTCATGCCCCAATTCACACCTGCCTAACGCAGCCAGAAAAAACATACCTACCCCCGCTGTCTACCTAATGTTTCTGAAACTATAAGATGCTAGGAAACAACAGTGATAGTTCATTAAGCGTTCTGATTGGCTGACCCAATCTCAGTATCCAATACAGTTTCATCTGTCGAATCTCTTCACTCAGTAGTTTGCACCTCTGGTTTTTAGATGGATGTCACAGGAGTAATACAATTCACAAGACTTGTCACGATAAGATTCTGGTCAAACATGTTAGAATTGTGTATATTACTGTATGCAACTGTTAATTTGAGCTTGCCTCCACCGCACGATTATACCACCCCCACTGCTCCCGTCCTTCCCCAAAACTCTGGCGATCAAGAGGGTCATGCAAGTCTGCGCTGGATTCAGCAAATAAAACTAAATAACTCTTTAAACTAAAAAAAGTGAAAAAATGCTTATTTTTGACGTTCATTTTTGCGGACTGGTGAGGTGGAATGTGTCTGTATTCAGCCAGCAGGGAGAGCACACCGTTGCATATGGGGTGGCTGGTTTTGTGTGTGTGGGTGCAAATGCAATAGGTGTCGCATTTGCGAGAGATTAGTCTATTGGCTTTGTAAATGACAATGCCATTTATTTATGTTGTCAATGCCAACACATAAATAAAAATGTTGTCATTTACAATGCCAATAGCTCTAACTTTTCCAAAGGCGAAACCGTTGCATTGTAAATGCTTGTTTTTCTATAGCACAGGACGCCACCGTAGCGGCCACGGCTTTGGTTTATTTGCGGCGCCGAATGTAGGCATACTTTTTTTTAAAACTATTTATTCACTTTGTTGTTGTTTACAATCGCCCCATGCAGCACTTTCACGTCAATTGAGGCAGCACAACTTTCTTTAGATGAGCTGCATCTAAAGAAAGTTCAGAGGCTGCTACTAAAGTGAAACCGTGGCATGGAGTGCTTTTACAAAAGAAAGCATTTGTTTTTCAACTTGACAAACAAATCCTTTTTTTGTAAAATCGCCCCATACTGCGCTTTCACTCTAATGGCAGTCGTGCCCCTTTCTTTAGACGCAGCTCGTCTAAAGAAAAGAGTGTGGCCTCTATACATGAAAGCGTGGCATGGGGCGCTTGTAAACAACAAACATTTTTTGCAGTGCAATAGGTCTTGCATTTGCGAGAATTTAAGCTATTGTCATTCAAAAATGCCAATAGCTCTAACTCTTGTAAATGCAAGACCTATTGCATTGCAAATGATTGTTTATTTTGGAGATTTGTGTTATGCCATATCCTCAGTTCCAGTCTCTACTCTTCAAAGGGCTCATAGTTCAGCAATGCGTAGTAGCTATCCGTGCAACCCTTGGTGTTGATGGTTTAGATTAAAAGGTTCTTGAACCCCATAGGTTTGCAGTGGTGCAGATAATGCAAATTGACACATGATTTCACATACTATTTGAACGTGAGGGTGCTGCAAAGTCTGGCAGCAGTTTTTTGCTCCCTAGGGTCAATATTTAGGAGTTTGTGGTGCAGGGAAGTGCAGAAAGTCACCTTGCTGCTCTGCCCTGCGTCATAAGGAAAGGGAGGGAATGCGCAGTATCTATCCAATACTGTGCATTACTATTCTTTACCCTTTTTCCTTTGGAGTTTTATATATAGCGCAAACTTTACCCGTAGGTACCAGGTATCAGAGGGCTTTACATGAGCACCAGTTGTGCTACATAAGGGCACCTTTATTTTTTTCTTAGGCATGGGTATATTAAGGGATTTGGCCAGAATCACAGGATCTTGAGCATCATTGCCAAGACTCAAACCCGGTTCCCCAGATTTGAGGTCGACCACTCTAGGCATTAGGCCAAAACCTCTCCCCATCCTCTTCCTTTGCGCAGGCGCCATTCTGGCTGACTAGCGCCAACGCTGGCACCCTTGCACCATCAAGGGTATCTGTGCTGTAGGCACAGAGGCACCTTCCAGCACAATAACAATCCTGAGAGACTTTTTCCTCAGAATGAATGAGGAGAAATAATTATATTTTTCCTTGTTACGCCACACAAGGGAGGCGTATCTTCTTTGTGCATTTCCAAGTTTACAATGTATTATAAATCTGGGAATGTGTCAAAATCATATGAGTAGTGTGGGAACACTCACACAATGCCCATGGAATGCCTACCCAGTGCAGAGAAAAGCAATGCAGCGATTTGCGCTGAGTTACTCCATAAGTTTGGAGCCACTCAAAGCCACGCAAAGTGGCTTTGCGTGGCTTCAAAAATAGGACTTAAGTGTTGGTGTAGCTCCTGCACCATGTTGCACGGTTCATAAGCGACCCAAAATGAGTCATGATAATGGCCTTTAGTGTATAAGTCTTTTGTGCCCCACTTAGAACAAGGCCCCCACGCATGACCACTCTATCTAGGAACAGTGCCCGCCGTGCAACAATGCACTGTCCAGCTTAATCAGAGGCCACACTCCCCTCATCAGCGGCAAAGAATCCCTCGACACAGATGAAAGCGCCCGCTAGAACAGGAGCCTAGCGCCCCGCCACAGCATTTGTGCCTCCGGTTGCCTGGTCCCAAAATTGCCGACTCACACAACCATAACACCAAGCTTTAAAGTATATTAAAGCCCTATCTCACTAAATCTCAGAGGCCATTCACCATTCAACATTTTAAGGATACCGCACGCAACAACTCCATGCATGAGCAAACAAGGTCCTTTCACCGTTAATAACCACCTCCATTGTATCCGACTGGTCCCAAAATGGCCACCTCATATGACCTTATCTCCGAAATCTAGATCTTCCCATCACTGAAATCCAACATGCTTCGAGCCCGAAGGCTCACCTCAAATCAGAGGCCACACTCCAGCACTACCTTCCAGGGCTCCTCAGCGGAGGGGTCCTGCCTGTTCAAAGCAGCAGTCCCTAGAGTAGAGGAGACCCTTCTTAGCCCTGCTCAGCCCGACTGACCTCAAGATGGCAGTAACAAGCGACCACAAAACCTAGAATTAGAACCTGACAAGCTCTAAGGTTCCCCCCAATACCAGAGGTACCATACCCCCAGGGGCTGCCCTGGACTGATCAAGATCAGCGCTGAAGCGCGCCCAGACCCCAATAAAAGTGCTACCTCCCTCCCCTAGTCTCTGCCTGATTCCACAATGATGGAGTCAGATCCCTTACTATGCTGCCCAAAAACCTAATACCTTAATGGCCCATGACCCACAGGGACAAGAGCCCCTCCGCACCCAAAGAAGCTGAAACTGCTCTCTAGAGCTCTCAGTCCAGCAGAAAGCCCTGCCCCCCTTACCAAGGACCCCTAGCCCCTGATTGTGCTGCTCTAACCCCTAGATCTGACACCTAACACCTTTAGGGCACACAACCCACGGGGACAAAAACCTCTTAGGCCCCCAATGAAAGTGGAACCTTTTTTCCCCAAGCTCACAGCCTAACAGAAAGCCCCACTCCCCCTGCTGAGGCTGCCTGGCCCTAGGATGTTTGCCCCTCACAGCTCTAAAAGCCACAGCTTACCGTCTGACAAGCCCTATTAACCTAATTTTTGAGGCAAGAACCTGATCAAATTAGAACATAGGACCTACTCGGAGCTTCTACCCCTCTCAGGACCCTACCCGGCCCTAGTTGGCCATCACCCGACCTGCGTTGTCCCGACTATATTCCATAACAAGCCCTGTTCAGACACCGACAATAACCTTCAACCCTACATTCAACTCAGCCCCGGCTGGTCTGTTCTACCC
Source organism: Lissotriton vulgaris (assembly GCF_964263255.1). Classification (NCBI taxonomy): domain Eukaryota; kingdom Metazoa; phylum Chordata; class Amphibia; order Caudata; family Salamandridae; genus Lissotriton; species Lissotriton vulgaris. The sequence goes on from NC_141687.1 coordinate 1,124,058,611, forward strand.
CTTCTCCCGCTTACTCCCTTTCAGAGACTTGATCTCCCCCATGCACAACACCCTTCACTATGGCGCCTGACTCGCCAACCCCCCACCCAATCCCTATCTACACACCTGAAACCCCATAGCCTGAACTCATTCACTATTAACTTCCCCCCACATCTGCTAAAATGAGACGTAGCTTTAAACAGAAACTAATCCAACAACACAGAGAAACCCTATTCACAGACATCTACCACTCCTCCTCCAAAGGTCTGATTAAGATGGACCTTATTTTCAACACGGAGAGGCTAGAAGATTGGATCTCCACGCTCAAAACGCATCTCCACATAGCCAAAACCACATCCACACTACACAGCTGCAAAGTAACATCCCTGCTCCCTAATCGCGCGTCTAGAAGTGGGACCACATCCGTGACCATCTACACTAACTGCACGGTCCTCATTCAGGCAAGCAACGAGAACCTTGAAACTTTCAACTCCCTCTTCCCCTCACTTCGATCAGCTCTCCCCCTCCTACCTTGCCCCTCCTCAATCCAACTCCCGCCTACTACTACATCCAACCCTGAAGCTTTAGACTCCCTCTTCCCCCAACTCTGATCTGCTCACCGCCACCTACCTCTTACCGCCTCAACCCTACTCCTACCTACAGTTTCTCAGCAGCAAAAAGAAACTCAATCCACCACATTCCCTCACCGCACAGCTCCCTCGAGTCTTCACCAAACTCAATGTCCCTACCAAATATACGCCACAGCTCCCTAAGGATAAAACAACCGTACCCTCCTACTGGTCACACTCATCGCAACCTCAAGAAGGCGCCCCACCGACAGTGACCCGTAATCTCACTAGATCCCTCACAGACCTCCCTCATAGGATCTCAAAAAGAGACAACCTGTCATACACAATAAATAAGAGGCAACACTGCTTCAACCCGACCTAAACCTCACAAGGTGGATCCCCCAAAGTTGCCTTCAACCCCTCCCTCAACTCAATGGCGCAGCGACTCGTGTCCCTTGAAAACCAAATAGCGACTCGATCTCCCGGGATCTAACGGAAATCCTCTCTAACCTAGGTAAAGCTCGCAGATACCACCAATCTCCTCCTTGGGTTCCCCCCACTGCTAACACCAACGACCAGAAGAGCCCTCCGGCCCTCAGAAACCCCTTTAACTCATCCTCAGAGACCCCCAAGAAGAGGCTCAAAACCTTAGCCTCAAATAGCCTTGACCTCAAGACCCAACAGAACAGAAGCAGCCATGTCCGGCACGGAAGCAGCAGTTCTAGCCTCTTCCTATGATACACCACCCTCCAACTCCCCGAAATCCAAAATCCAAGTGATCACAGGTCTCCGAAAAGACCTCCCCTACACAAAACCCCCGAGACCTCCCGTCTTGACCACAATACCTAGGGCGCCCAAGGAAAAGATCACCAGCAAGAAAGAGCCTTTCACCAATGGCTTACTCATCAACTGCAGGTCGGCCTCTTTGCATGCAAGGGAACTAGCAGAGGCCATCATCTCGCATGACATCGACATTGCCTTCCTAACGGAGACCTGGCTCAATAAGCTATCCCCACCATGCCTAGACATGCTTGTTCCCCCGGGCTTCTCCCTCATCAATAAAGACAGAAAAGGCCAGCGAGGAGGAGGGGTAGCTATCATCCATAATGACAACATGGCCATCACAGATATAAACTCATTCGACTACAACACATTTGAATGTCTCTCAACCAACATCAAGACCAAAGATAATGGCTCCTTACTTTGTCTCCTTCTCTATCATCCTCCAGGTTTAAACTCAGCATTTGGAGAACAAATATCCGACCTGATAGCTCAAGGTGCACTCGGCGATACCAACAATCTAATTCTCGGTGACCTGAACCTACTGTGGAATGAAACCAACAACCCGCTAATCCAATCGCTATCCAGTCTCCTCTTTGACAACAATTTAACCCAGTACTGCACAGAGGACACACACTACAAAGGAGCCATCCTCGATGTCATCATCGCGCAAAGAAACAAAATCACTATCAATCACATACTCCTCGTTGACTGGTCAAACCACCACATGATCTTATTCCACATAAACCAACTTACTCTCTCTCAACCCACACAGTGAGACCCACCCAAATGGTTGAGAAACCTCTCCCAGGTTCTCACGGGAGTCCTCGAAGAAGACAACACTGAGCACCTCTCTACTAATGACCTCACTGATTGTTACAATGCCAAGCTAGTATCCATGCTTGACAAAATAGCGCCACTAAAACTCAAAAAGAGTAGAGCCATCCCATCCAGATCATGGTTCAACTCCGAACTCAACTCCGAAAGGAGAACACTTAGAGCCAGCGAAAGAAAATGGAGAAATAACCCTACTTTTATTCATCGTGACCAACTCAAACCAGCCCGCAGGAAGTACAACAACCACATCAAAAACAAAAAATCCAGCTTTTTCCTCTCGGCATCGGACAGTGCCAAAAACAGACCAAAGGAGCTCTATAGCATCATCAGACGACAAACCTCCAAGCCCTTGTCTTCCTCTGTGCAGTCGTCCAAAGACCTATGCAACAAGTTTGCCGAATTTTCCAAGGACAATATCACAAAAATCGAACTCTCACTGGACGGCATCAACACACACCACGCAAAGAGCAGCGCGGCTGGGTCACTAGATTTTTCTCCTGGTCCCTCTCCCAATTCCTGGCTTAGTTTCCATCCTATTCAAGAAACTGAGATAATCACGCTGATCTACACCTCCAAACCCTCAGCCCATGTCCTAGATCCCATTCCTTCCCTACTGATCAAAAAAATGAAGCACTCTCTAGCTCCGCTCTAGAGCACGATCATAAATAGCTCCCTGACTGCCCCAAAATGGGTCAAGTCACAAAACCTGGCCTAGATGCGACAGATCTGAAAAATTTTAGACCTTTGTCGAACCTCCCCCTTCTCTCAAAAACACTTGAAAGATGCGTACTACAACAACTAACCCAGCACTTGGACAACATCAAGCTCCTGGCCCCCTACCAGTCTGGCTTCAGAAAAGGCTGTAGCATAGAAACCGCGATTCTCAACATCATCAACGATATACATGGATCACTAGACTCCGACCAATGCTGCCTCCTCATTCTCCTTGACCTCTCAGCAGCATTTGATATTGTTGATCACAAACTCCTCATAAGGACTCTCCAAGAAAGAGCTTGCCTTGGGGAGGTAGTCCTCAATGGCTCTCCTTCTTTCTCCACAACCGCACACATAAAATAAAAATCAAAAACTTCACTTCTGACCTCCAGCAAGTCAACAAGGGAGTCCCTCAAGGCTCGGTGCTTTCACCACAACTCTTTAACATCTACATAGAACCTCTTTCCAAACTACTCAGAAAAGCCAACATTCACTTCCATCTCTACGCTGACGATACCCAGATCTATCTGGAAATGATCTCTCTCAAAGACATACAAAGACTTAATGATGTCTTGAAAGATGTCCAACGCTGGCTGACAAGCAACCACCTGAAACTAAACCCTGATAAGATAAGACTGAGACACTCCTTATCTCAAATAAGGAAGACAATCCCCAAATTGCCGAGTGGTTAAAGGGCATCTGCAAAATAGGGAATGATTCTGATATGAGGGGGAATGGAATTCCAAATTTTGGGAGCGCTTCCGGTGAAAGATCGAGCAGCAGTTTTTTCTTTCTAGTTTTAGGTGGGATGAGTAGGAGGGAGTTTGAGCTTCTCAGGTTCCTGGACTGGCCGGCTTTTATGAGTTTTTTTGTCAGGTACTCAGGTTTGCTGGTGTGAAGGGCTTTGTGGGTGAGGCAGGCTGTTCTGAAGCTAATCCGCATTTCCACTGGGAGTCACTTAAGTTCATTTGGAATTCCATTCCCCCTCATATCAGAATCATTCCCTATTTTGCAGATTTCAAAAGCCAACTCAAAACCCTGTTCCTCAACCGCTCCCTAGGAAGTGGATAGTGGGGAGCAAATAACAACCATTGAGCTCTGCTCCAGCTCTAAGACTCCGAAGATCCGTGAAGGCAATATGTCCTATACTTCAATGTGATGCTCTTGTATTTTTTCGCTCCTCTGTGGATTTGTCCCACTCCTCTATTTTGTATCTGATGATTATCTGTGCTGTGCCTACTGTAAAGCGCTCCGATACCCTGGGGTCTGGACAGCGCTATAGAAAACTTTTTAAATTAAATTAAATTAAACCAAAGAAGAAAATAAGGGGCAGATTCTTCAACAAGTTGTGTGCACTAGCGCCATGCAAATTGATGCAAGGTTGACACAACTACTATATCACACAGGTTGGGCTCGCACACCGCTCACTCATCAGTGGGACCGCCCCACAGCATCATGGTAATTGTAGTTACCTTTATTCAGAACGTCGTATCTTCTTATTAAATTAAATATCATATCTTCGCCATCCCTGGACACGTGTTTCGTGGTATTTGCCACTCGTCAGCAGAGAGCAGGTCAGTTTCAGGGGTTGCCGATGGCTGCCGCATATCACCAGGTATAATACCAAATGGCGCGCGGGTGCAGAGTCCCATGCTCGTCAGCCAGGAACAAAATATCACACAGGTTGGGCTCGCACACCGCTCACTCATCAGCGGGATCGCCCCACAGGATCATGGTAATTGTAGTTACCTTTATTCAGAACGTCGTATCTTCTTATTAAATTAAATATCATATCTTCGCCATCCCTGGACACGTGTTTCGTGGTATTTGCCACTCGTCAGCAGGGAGCAGGTCAGTTTCAGGGGTTGCCGATGGCTGCCGCATATCACCAGGTATAATACCAAATGGCGCGCGGGTGCAGAGTCCCATGCTCGTCAGCCAGGAACAAAATATCGCACAGGTTGGGCTCGCACACCGCTCACTCATCAGCGGGATCGCCCCACAGGATCATGGTAATTGTAGTTACCTTTATTCAGAACGTTGTATCTTCTTATTAAATTAAATATCATACCTTCGCCATCCCTGGACACGTGTTTCGTGGTATTTGCCACTCGTCAGCAGGGTGCAGGTCAGTTTCAGGGGTTGCCGATGGCTGCCGCATATCACCAGGTATAATACCAAATGGCGCGCGGGCGCCACAACTACTAAGTCAGATTTATCAAGGCCACGGAAGACCACCTTGCATGACCCGAGTGGCTTCTTAAATCTGGTGTAACGCAATGCAGTGCAAATCAATGCATTTAATTATTTTGCCACAGGGTGGCATTTCATGGGTAAAGCGTGGGTGTTCCCTCGCATCCACCCAGGATTTTGGTGCACTCCCAGATGTACCATTACTGGTATACCTGGAAATGCAGCAAAATGCTATGCCTTCCCAGGTGAGGTGAAATATCCATTTTCTCTTTCTATGTGTGCTGCATTCTGTGGCACACATTAAAATAGGAAAATGCCGCAGAGGATTGTTTTTGTGGAGGAATGTGTCTCTTCCTGCACAAAAACAATCCTGTCTGCAACATAAGCACCGTTTCAACACAGCACAAGGATGCCTGCATTGGTGCTGGGCAGCATATTGTTTGCCAGTGCAAAGAAAGAACAGAAATGTGCCATAGAAAGTTAAACACAGCACATGTCTGCCCTTTTTTGCAGTGCAGTCAGGGCTGGCTTGAGGGCAGGGCGACCGGTGTGGCCACCCTGGGTGCTGACCTGTGGACGGGGTGCTGACCCCAGGGGGTGGCGCTATGTTTTGCAATAACTTATGATTGGGGAGATGAGGGGTTCTTTCCCCCGGTGGTGAGAGAATCTGTGGAAGTGGTCATGGTGTGTGGGGGTTCCAAAAACGATTGTCGCACTGCCAGCCACCAGTGCTAAAGCTGGCCGTGAGCGCAGTGCAGCAAGATGGTGTGCTGCACAGCGTGAAACGTTGAAATATCTGCCTTTTAGATAATCTCAAAACTATTTTGAATACTGTTTAATGAGAAGAATTTTGGAATAAACTTATTGTGGTGCATGGTTTCTTTTTTGATACCGCTTTGTTAACATTTCTCTAAAGGATTTTCAATTTCTGAGCCTCGAATAATGCCATCAAACACCGTTTTGAGGCAGACATGGTACAGTGCAATCAATGATGGGCAGCGATATGAGGTGATCTGTGAAAGATGACACAGTGCTCAACAATCTTTATCAGCTGGAGAGTTGGCTGACACAATGAGTTTCGGGCACGCCTGCTTCCTCCCTGGTTGCCTTTTTTATTTTCAAATGTCTTCATCCCCAGTTGTGAGGAAGGCTCACTGGAAAACGTAATGCAGTTTTTTAGGGTCTTTGGGGCTGCAGTGTCATCAGGTTCCTGGCTGTCACTTGTATCAGGAAAGGGCTGGGAGCACGAAAGGCTGTAGGGAGCATATAGATGCTTTTATGTTAGGTGGAGAAGTGTGGCTCAATGATTAGAGTGGCAGACCCTGGTGCAGAGGTCTAGCCCGGGACCAGGCTTCAATTCCCTCGGTGGGTCTTGGGCTCAAAATTCCACAGACCTGATAATTCTCGCCTCTGTGCCTATTCCAATCATGGAGTCCCACTCTGCAACTCTGGGAAATAGCTTGCTTAATCTCCACAACGGCCCCCACAATGCTAAGGATGCCTGGCCTCCACCTTGGGGGTGTCCAGGAGTGGACGCCTCACAGGGAAAGCCAGGATGGGTTTCACAGCGGTATTCGTACAAGCGCCTTGAGACCCTTGCGGGTGAGTAGTGCACTATACAAGTATCCATTTATGTTGTTTCTTGTCTGGGGGAACAGGAGAGCAAGGTGACTGATTGAGATTTGTGTGAGCTTAAAGGGCCTCTATAGAGTGTACCTTTGCTACTGAGTACCATATTTATGACCCAGTTTGCATTGCGTTTGCATCACGCAATGTTGTACATGCGCAATGCAAACCTTAGTGAGATTTATGAAGCCACGCCAGGGTATCTTGAGGGGCAATGAATGGCTTCAAAAATCTGGAGTAACGCAATGCAGCACAAATCGTTCTGTTGCCTTACTATGCTCTAGGGAGGCGTTCCATGGGTGTTGCATTGGTGTTCTCATGCAGCTTCCATGGATTTTGACGTATTACCAAATTCATCAATACTGGTAAACCTGGAAATGTGTTAAAAAGATGCACCTCGCCAGAAGAGGCCTAATGAGGAGAAATTTCTTTATTTCTACTTGTTACTTCCACTTTCTAATTTCTTGTTACTTCCACTTCCCCTTTTTGCACAAAGACAATCCTGCATGCAATGGAGGCATCCTTGCACCATGGTGTAACGGTGCCTGCTTTTGCACTAGGTAGCCAAAACAGCACCAGCACAGGGGAAAAGGATAGGAATACAGCACATTTCTGCCCTCTCCCTGTTATACAGTGTGTTTCATAAAGGTGACTTGCTGCACTGAACAGCATGACAATCACTATGAATATGCCCCCTAGGGTCTAGAGAGTGCACAGGCTTTTAGTGTTTACTTAAATGCATACTTAGCTAATTGAGGGGCATGTTTACTAAGAAGTAGCAGAGTGCAGCATTATCCTCCTTGGTTTAACACCGCACTCCACCACTTCTGAAAGCAGGACTGCCCCATATTTACAACAATGTGGTTCAGCCCTGCGTTTCCCCCTGCAATGGTCCTAAATTTACCAGCCTAGCGCCAACGCAGGTACCCCTGCACCATAGTGCAAGGGTGTATGGGTTGAGGGGTAGATTGTTTATGTGCAGGAAGGTGTCCCTTCCTGCACATAAACAATCTTTAAATGGCTATTTGTAACTGCTATGTGTGCTGCTTAATGCAGCACACATAGAAGTTGCAAAACATAATTTTTTTTATTGTTTATGTGCAGGAAGGGTCACCCTCCTGCACATAAACAAGCAATGGCCTTTTGCTGTTTTTATGTGTGCTGCAAAATGCAGCACACATAGAAACAGCAAAAACTTGCACAAATGAAACATTTCTCCTCATTGTGCCTGTTTAAGAGCTGGTTTTCCTTGGTCTTAATTTTGACGCTGCCCCATATTTACGCTGTCCTTGTAAATATGGGACAGCATCAAAATCAATGAGTATTGTGGTGAAACACCCACCATAACACCCATTGCCCACCCCTTTACCCGCTAAGTATAGCGGAAAAGGGGGTGTTATTCACAAGGCAGCATTAAGACACATTAAGTGGCTTAATGCTTCCTTGTAACTAAGGCGAAGCCCCTATAGCCACTACAACGTCCTGAAAAGTGACGTTATAGTGACAGTAGGGGCTTGTAAATATGCCCCTTAGAGAGCAGAATCCTTCTGTTCAATGTAGCAAACATGCAAGGTTTCCCATTTCAAATATGTATGTTTTTTAAGTGAAAAATCATGAAAGACAGTGTCTTTCCATGGCTCTATCCCTGATGAGGAGCTCTACAAAGGCTACGGCTTGCTGTAGTGTGAATTATGCTGAAGGAGACAATCCCAGTCTCATTTCACCAGCAGGCTTTTTACTGAGCAAGGAGGCAGTGACAGGATGTAACACAAACCCATGCAGCTCCTGCAGGTCATGGGGGGCCCTCCAACATTTCAGAGACCCCAAAATCCTTCAGGGGTTGTGTCCTTCCACCCAAATCCCAACTCATGTCTGTGAGATATGGGAGTCATGGGTCCCCTCTCACATTCTGAAGGAGTGGACGCATCATTTTACGTTATGCTCCTGGGTGAGCCACCCGCAGCCTCATCCTCCGTATCCTCATTGCCAGGGTGCTCTACTGACCGCCTGCAGCCTATACACTGCTGTCATTTTTAGGCAGCCCTGATCGGCTGCTAAGGGGACTTGTTTTTTTATCTTATTGTGTCCTAGCCAGGCCTTCAGTAACATCGGCCAGCTGCTCACCAGGATAATTCCTACTTGATGGTAAGGCCAGTCCAGCACTGGTTATCACATGAACTGATTTTTTTTGTACTGGGCTTGAAAACCTCCACACATCTTTACACCTTACACTACCAGGCTGGTCTGACCATGTGCTGCTCCATCATACAGTATTTAGGGAAACATGGAGGACGCCCTTCCCAGCAGATGCCAAAGGGTCACCAAAGGCAAACCTGTCTGCACCCGTGCCCCAGTATGGCAGAGTATCAGGCATGCTGTAGTGATTCCTCCAATTGTTTTAAACCAGTAAGGAGTTCTGGGCACTCAAGCATGAACCTGAAGATCGATCTATCTTGATCACACCTAAGTCATCCTCAACAACAGAAAGCAAGGGAACCTAATGGCATCACTTTTACTGCATCCTTCTGAATGTTTAATCTCTCCTGCACCATGCCATTGAAATTGCACTACTCATTGAGTCAAATTACCTTGAGCCTCTGTTTTTTCAGAAAGGTGGCTGCAGAAATTTCTGGCCTTAATATTGCAATAGCAATCTTTCATAGCACAGTCATGCAGATGTTGGGCTAGCCGTCATATTCTGTGCCTCTCTTGCTATATATATTGTAGCCTGCGCCCCATTTTCATTAGCCAGGACACTCACTATTGCCGTTGAGGTATCATCGATTTACTCGTTCACAGGGTTACTTCTCAACTGGCCGTCTGCACCACCTACTAATGTTGGAGGTGCTTTTACTCAATTTATCACTCTATTTGTTCTAAAATATACAAATGTTTTGATCATTGTGGACTAATATCTAGATGGCAGCCTCCAACAGATAGCACACCTCCTTGCTGCTTTATTCTACATTCAACCTTCGCCTGTTAAAGTTGGTCTTTTCCCATACACACACAAAAGGCCACACTCTCAATCCTATTTTTAGGTCTGGCAAGTTGATATTGACCTCATCTCCTCTTGCTGTTCCTTGTATTGATCATTTAGAGGTTCTTTATCAGACCTCATTAAGCATTCCCCAAGTAAATCAAAGATAAAGAATGGCAGCATCAGAGTCACTCGTTGCTAGTCCACAGTTACTTCTACAAACCTTCTCTCTTTGCAGACTCCAACATTCTTTGATTTCAGTGGCACTCGGTTTTGATATAGCAATTCATGTCCAACCGTTTAATGCCTAGATCTTGACTTACCTTTAGTCCATTGCCACTTTCAGGCCTAGGTAATCATTTGGGAGGGCTCCACTGTTCCATAGTGTTCAGAGGAACTCTCCATGGCCAAGCAAAGCTCTGTAAAGCGTATGAACACAGGGGCATATTATCAAGCCTGTGCGCTAAAATTATCGCCGCTTTATCTGGCTGAAAACGGGCTTGATAATATGCTCTGTGGAATTCCAATCGAAGCCCATAATATCCTTGCCAAGCCACACTTCTCACTTAGCCCTAAATGTTACGGCTTCAGTGCTTGATTCTTACTGCAGGACATTTCTAGTCTATGCTTCTGTGTCTAGGGTCTGGAAGAAAACCATGATGGTCCCTCTGCAAAAGAAAATCTCAGCTGATCCTATGATCGTTAGTTATTATCAACCAATCTCTCTTCTTCTTTTCTTTCTCTTCCAATGTTCTCAAAAGGGGTGTTAAAAAACAGATTTTGGCATTTATAGAAAACAATAACATCTTGGATCAGACCCAGGAAATCTTCTGCCCTCTTCAGTGCACCAGACAACCTATCTAGCAGTTACATTTGACACGAATGCTGCTGGATAAAAGTTATGCTAGTTCTCAGTAATACTATTCTACACTTTTTTATCAGTTATTTATCTCGGTGGACATCTGTGAGTTGGCATTTGCATGCTATCGTCTTTCTGGAACAACTGACTGAATCTGGTTCCCTGCTCCATTATCTCTAACCCAAAGGCTTTAGTATGTGTTCTCTATAAGGGATTCCTTCATTAGTCTCATTGGGGCTTATTTTCAGGAAGCTTGCGCTGCCATTGCGTCATATTTTTGGACGCATTGGCAGGGCAGTCATTATTCCACATTTACAAAGCAACGCATGTAGGCCGATACGTCTCTTTTTGGAGTCTTGCATTGAAATCTACTCCGTCTGAACCAGCTGCGTCATGTGAGTATTAATATATGCAAAGTAGGCGTCCTTCATTATTTGCAATGTAAAACCGACTCATTGATATTTACGAGTATTTTGAAAAGTGACACATCACCAGCAAGATTCACGCAGCCACCCAAAGGCATCAAAAGTCCTGTGTCGCGGTAACCCAGGCATAGGAAATGACATATTGGCTTTGGTATATAAAGAGAAGCCAGACAGAACGGTGTGGCAAGCACAAGTATGCCATGAAGGTGCTAATTTTGCACCTGGGAGTCGCCAGGAGACGACCACCACTATCACCAGCCGAACCACCTCCCCCAACACCACAAAGGCAGTGGAAGAGAAGGGAGTGCCTTTATCAGCAGCTGACTTCCCTCATTGATCTCAGGTAGGGTGAGGTTATCGGCTACTACTGGCTCAGGAGGGAGTCCATCATCCAACTGCTACTACACCAGATAGTGCCAAGGCTCGAAGCACCAAATCACAGGTCCACCCACATCCCTCCGCAGGGCAAGCTCATGGTTGGCCTCCACATGTTGACATCTGGGTAATTTCAGATTACAGCAGCCAGAGTAGCAGGAATCTCCCAAGCCATCTTTCTCAGCTTTTCTACCCTCTGTCCTGGATGCCATCATCCACCTAACACCACAGTAGCTCCACTTCCCCAACGCACAACAACTACAGCTGGAGATCATGGAGCCATTCAGCCTAGGTAGATTGCTAGCACTGACAGTCTCCCCATTTCCTCACTGTCACAGTTGGTTATCTGCTGAGTATCACATATTGTTTGTCTAAAGACCCCTCACGTGAACATGTACATGCCTCTTCTGGCAATACTAATTTTGGGACAGGGACTCATCTTCAACACGCTGATGGAACCCAGATCATACATTGACTTTCATGTGCATACAACACCAACAATATGCATAACCATATCCAGAGAACTGACAAGGCTGACTGTTTTGAAGGCCATGGGTCAAGCTCTACTCCACATGGTGGTAGTGCTGGAATTGGTGGTATGTAGCTACCGAAGTTTGCCACAAAACTGGGCTCATCCGCCTCACCCCCAACCATCCCTGACTCCTGCCCTTTGTGGGGGTAAACTTCACATCCTCCGACTTTAACATATGTGTCATGGTGAGTCCTTTTGCCTTCAGTCTCCCTCCTGTCACATGCTACATCTTCACCCAAGGACCACATCACATGTAGGAAGTAATACCCCATGTGCTTTTCTCTGTCATACCCTTCCAACTACATCACAAGTGTGACACTGTCAGTCACAGAAGTGCATGTGTATTGGTCAGGCTACCTTGCAGTACACATACCCCTTCTCACCTCCTTGTTATGCAATGTCTCCCCATTCAGACACAGTGACCTCATGGTGTATTGTGGCCTGCATTGTTACAGTCATATTAGGCAGGGTTCATGTGTCCATCCATGATGTGCCGTTCAAGGCCATGTTTAAGTCTTTGTTTTGTGGGACTTGTAGTACTAGTGACTCATGTTATACTTTCCACTACAAGTGCCAGAATACAAAGGTAAAGCTTTACTGGTGCTGCACTTCACACATGGAAGGGAGATATGTGATGGATCTGTACCGAGCTGTGGGACATGTAACTGGCCTTTTCCCTACACACAGCCCAGTGTAGCTCTGGGACATTGCTAGCTGCACTGCACAACATGACCTGTTTGCCCACATTGCCTCTGGTTTAGACATAGCCTGTAGGTCTTGTTGTTCCTCACAGCCAGGACTATCCTGTCCCAGAACACCTGCCACCAACTCCTCTGGGATGACAGCTGACACCCCCTCCCCAAAAGCACCCAGCTCCTCCTGAGTCCCTGAGCTTCCTCTTCCTAACTTCATGGCAGCCTTTAAATTCTTGGCTATTCTCTCATTTATCCTGCGCTTATAGTCATGCCAGACTTATTTACAGTCAGTGACTGTCCTCTTAACTTGTCCCACGATGTTGATCTTGGCCACTATGGACTTCCAAATTGCCTCTATCTTCCCTGACAGCAATTTTGAGGTGACAAAGAGCCAGTGTTGGTGCTCTGTCACCTCAGTGATCAAGATGTTATTCTCCTTCTCTTCCCCTGGGAGTCTGTCTTGACATCCTGGCTGGTGCTCTCTGCTCACTGGCTGCCTTCTGTGACAAAAGCATATTTTTATATGCTTTTTGATGCTTCACGCCCTGAAAAGTGGCACTACAGTGGTTTGTGTTGCATTACGTGCCGCAAACCAGCCATACGTCACTTTTGCTCCTGATGCATCAGTTTTCGCTGTGATATCACACCCGAGTCGGCATCAAATGTTTTTAATGCAGCCTGGACCTTACGCTATGGTGCGATGTACCATAAATATGGTGCATCCATGGCATTTAAAACTGTTGTAGTGAATCGCAATTCATGTTGACACATCGCTGCCACAATGCAGCGTTGTGTCAGTTCTTGGAAATGAGGACCATTATTTTTAACATATATCTTAGATCTTCGACTGATCCTAACTGCAGCTTTGGCTTTTTCCTTATGTCATACATAAATGACACACAGATTGTTATTCCGTTTGCTGATCAATCCTTGTCACACCTGACAATTTCCTGGTTTGTCTTTTTTGCTTTACCCTCTAGATAAAGAACAACTTTTTTAAACAGAGCACCTGCTCTTTGTTGGTGCATCCTTTCAAGGTTCCCTAATTGGTGGCCAGCAGATTTTGGCACAGTTCCTTCACCCCCAAAAATCTTGATATTAGTCTTGATAACTTGTTGTCTTTTTGGAAGGACAGTAATGTACTTACATCATCATGTTTCTATTATCTATATGTTTTACAGAGAAAAAAAAATACTAATGCCATGAATATCACAAATCAGTGGTTCTGGCCACCATTCTTTTCACATTTTGACTACTTCAATTCCCATTATTTGAATCTTCCCAGATTCCTTCTGTAGAATATACAACTCATTCAATGTTCTTGCATCCAGATGTTGCCAAATAACAAAGATAGTCTGGTACTAGCTCTCTTTTCTTAAGAAAGTCAAACTGTTTCTTCCAGAAAGTGACTTCGTAACTGCTGTTCAGGCTGGATGGTGGTAATACCCTACATCATGGCCTCGCAGACTCCCCAATGCCACCCCTATGGGCCATTCTACATGCCGCAGTAAGTCTCATCCAGGGCCTGAAGAAATATGATCACATCACCCCTATCCTGATGGAACTCTATTGGCTCCCCTTGCAAGCTGACACTATGTTCAAAACCCGCTGCATCACTTTCAAAGCCATCATAACCAGCACCCCGCTTACCTTACAGAAACTCAACATCTCTGGTGGTTCTTGGCACACCCACAGCCAAGACAACATCAGACTGCAAACTAAAAAGTGGTCAAAAAGAAAAAATACAATGATGTGCAAAATTTGCTTTACATAAGTACGTAAAATTGCGGCACAATTACGCAAAATTAAGTGTAATGAGGCAAAATACGAATTCCCCCTTGCATCAATATTTGGCCCAATTTTGCATTTCAACAAGAGTACCGTGAACAGCTGCTCACGTTGTGTTGTTCCTGTGTGCTCACCGGAAATTGTTATTACAAATTACCATGAATCGTGATACTCTGGTTCATTTTTACCACAAACAATGCTTAATTCTGAAAAGTGTCATCATGGCATAATTTTGGGCATTTCCTGTAACATATGTAACACGAAATCCCCCAAATTATATGAATCATGCTGGCTTAATTCAAATTTCGAATAGCCCTAGAAAAAAAACAAGACAACAGGCCGTTTCCTTCTATGCATCAAGTATCTAGAACAATATCCCCTTAACCGCAAAGCTGCAGCGGTTATTTTTCCCCTAAGCGGCTTTTTTCTAAAAGCCGCGTAAGATGACGAGCTAAGCTCGTCATCCGCACACGCCCCCCGTGGCTGATGACGAGCTGAGCTCGTGATCAGCATCGAAGGGGTTAAACATCAGGACTGCCCCAACGCTGCTCCAATTTAGAAAAGACTTTAAGACTCAACTCTTTAAATAACACTATATCAAAATACATTAACTGTCCACAACTCGGATTCCTCTCTTATTACTCGCCGACTTTAAGCTTACTTTGACCATGTACAGCGCTCTGCTGCCATTTGGATAAGTTTGCGCTGAAGAAATATCATAGACATACATATATGCAGACTTCTCTTGGGTCTTCCTCCCCACTGCTTATCATCTCAGAGCTGTCCAGTAGTTGCCAGTCAAAAAACACTTGATGTTCCAGGATGTATGCATTTGTTATAGAGGCATGCCTGACCTCGGCTCCTTTTTTATTTACTCTAGAATTATGGGTGTCAGTTCCAGGCAGAAGTTACATTGTACTGCAGCCTCTTTGGTATCATTGCCTCACAATTCTTGGTTCAGTTTGGGAGATGTCTTTGTTACATCGTGCCCCCAAGCGCGGGAATATTCGAATACTTTACCTGCGGTAAGAAACTTACTATCACCACTTTCGCAGGGATCTCAAGACATGACCATTATGCTAATTTGATTCCCTGTATTGCCCTAGAGCTCTCAGTGCTGGGACACTTTGCCGCGCTTTACACAATCAGTAATTTAAATGGACGCTCTGTATAAAACCACAGCAATCACTAACATCTCACTGAAAAGAAAAGCCCAACTTCACAGCCACATGTCAACTTGGTGGCCCATCCTAGGCGGCAATTTTAGTTTATCAGATACATATTTCTCTGCACAATATCGATTGGACAGCAACTGAGACAATTCCATTTGATTCCAGTTGCATTGCCACATCATATTGCCTTTTAATAGTATATAATTTGTTCAGTTGTCATTGTGTTACCTAATAGAATGTCTCATGTGACTTTCCTCCTTGTCAGAAAGAGTTTTCTATTTAGGTGCTTATTTCTACTTTGTGAAAAGTGCTGGAAATGACACAGAATACTTCAAGACGCCCATAGAGCAGATTTTGAAAGAGGAGAGGGGAACAGTGGACAGAGTTCAGAAGGTTGTTAATATCGGTAAATGCAATGTCAATGTACGCCATGATTTATGCATGCATAATAACGTCGATACCAGTAAATGCAATGTCAATGTACGCTATAATCTATGTACGCATAGCAATACCTTGATTTTCCTGATATTATCTGAACACATTGAAACAGGGCATTCATATATTCATCATTAAGCCATGTCAACTTTGCCATATGCTACATGTCGAACGTGCTAACAATACCAGCCATTTGTGAAGTCAATGTACTGTGCTTCATATTTACACAGTGTGCGTGTTCAACATTTACAGAGCAAAATACCATGTTTTTGCCTTGTAGGTGAACCGGAACCATACACCCATAGCGAGGTGAAGACTTTCAGGGATACTGATGCTACCATTGAGTGTCACCTGAAACTTGTCTGTGCTCTGTAAGAAGTGTGTGTGATCTCTGATATTGGTTGCATTGAGATGTGTATGGGTTAGCTTGAGTCACCTCAAACAAGCCTTACCTTACATGTAGAATCAAAGCAGACATTGGACAAAGTGCATGTGCCATAGATCTGGGCAATTATCAATGTGTATTTCTGGCCAATGTATGCTGTCCCACATGATGGATGGCTCTGAACCTGCTATGGTAATGTTTGGCCAGCTATGGTGTGGATGCTTACGGCATATGTACCATCACCATTCCCAAGAACAACAGATGATCATTAGTTCAAATTTCTCCCATACATACTATGGACAGAAAGTGACAACATTTTACTCAAATTATGTGACAGAAAAGTTGAATGGGGTAGGCTATCATTTTCTTGACACAGTATGCTTTCCCAAGGCTACATTTGAGCAGGACACAGGTGTGGTTTGTTATAACACATATCCCAGACACTGCTACCAATGGTCAACAGCAAATGTGTATGTGAAATTATGCACAGTAAACATCTTTTCCAATGTAATTGTCCTCCTATTGTGTGATCACATCATACCATGCACATACATGCAGAATATGTTCCCCACTGCTAACACAATTGGTACTGTGTGAATGATTGAAGTCATGTTCAGACATTCATGCCATTAAAACAGCAAAATATTAGGGGATCCATTTGTGTGCGAGTAGCTCAGCGTCTAGCCAAATTTGGACTCCAATGAACTTGTGTGACCATGTGAGCAGGCTCAGCATACCGAAACACGATTACTTCCTAGTAATGATGCTGCATATGTATTTGTGAGGTGGCATAGATAAAAGGTAACACTCATTAGAGAAAAACCAGTGGTCAAATTACATAGCCCCTTTTATTGCTATGAGTGTGTATGTCCATTGTCCATATCATAACTTATTCGGTTTAGGGGTGGGCGTAGTACTCCACTCCGTCCACAGAGTGTGCATAGTCTTGCCTACTTCGCGATTCGCAAAGTAGGCGTAGTAGGCAACATTACGCACATGCCATGGAGGAGCGAAGTTGCCTGCCACCCACCTCCCTGCCGCCCTCTTCTAAATGCCCTTAATATAATTTTAAAACATTCTAAAACTAGAAAACGACTTACCTGTGACGCGGCGTCCCGGGGCTCCCTCTTCCTGGTTTCTTGCTGACTTCTTCCTCACAAATGCGCATTCGCGGGTGCCCGCACATGCTCATTACTTGCGCGAAATGCGCAGGCGCGGGCGCATGCGCAGGTAAGTCGTTTTCTTGTTTTAAAATTATATTAAGGGCATTTAGAAGAGGGCGGGAGGGAGGCGGGCGGCACGTAGTGGGGCTATGCAAAGTGTGTGGGTGCGCGTAGATTCCCCCCCACTTCGTGGTGCTTCGCGTAGCCCCACTACCCCCACTACGGCCAGGGTTACTTAGGTTCACCACTAAGCCCTCTTTTATGATAATATTTGATAACTGTCATCCAGTATTATGGATACTTGAGTATCTCTCAGAGTATTGCATACCAGTGACATGTGAGGTGGGGTGACAGAGGAGCAATTTGCAAAATGTCATGGTTGTTTAAAGGATGTTGGCAAGAACATGATTTAGATGGATCAACTTCAATTTGCCTGTCGGTTGCACATTGCTAATGTAGTTGACCAAAATTTTGCGTGGCTGGTCATCACAGGATGTGAGGATTCCTATCTCAGTGAAGACAGAATAGGTACGAATAGATGTGGTACATGTCATGTTTTGTGAAGAAAAAGGCCAATGTGTAAAGTAGCACTGGTGTTTATGCACTGTGTTGTCAGCATACATCTCATTACAGAGTCTACCTACTGGAGGCTTTACCCATAGTGTCTCTACCCAAAAACTATCACCATTGAATAACTTTTGGCAACTACCTGCAAGATACAGCACAAGATACTCATACATATTAGTTCTACAACATGAATACACACACTCATCACATGGATAAGGTAGGTATGAGTTTATGTGCATCAAGATAACATTCCGTACTGACATGTATGGACACACACTAGGATATGTAAAGGACCACATGGTATTGGTTGTATTTCAGGGCATAATATATGTAATAGGGTTCCGAGTATTTCCATGAGTCAATATTGGAGAACTTTCCTACAGGTTTGTTGATTTGGAGGTAGCTAGCCACCCTCAACCTATGTTTAAACTACCTGGCACAGAGTCATTCAATGCTGCAATGTGTGTGGCCTAGTGTATTTGCCATAAACGTTAGGCAATGCTGAAGGCGATATACCTGAGCGTGCTACACATTACTCATCATCATCAAACTTTATTTGTTTTATTCAGATAAAACCATAAAAGTAAAACAAACATCAATAAAACTCAACCTATGTACAGAATAACAAAACAATATGGCCATTGTGATCTATTTGCAGTATAACAATTAATAAAGTTAATCACAGCTTGACCTAAGCATTATGGCACCCCTTAAAAAGCTGAGCGTATACAGTACGGTATCATTTGACAGAAGTTGTAAAAAAATTTAAACAGGTCTCACCCTCCTAAAACAAGCCTTTTGAAGAATACGAATGATAAAATACTTTCTAGGAACCTCATAAAAACGACTAAACATTTAAAAGTGCCTCATGTCCTGAGGAGACCGACCGTCGCAGCCACAGGGCATGAGGCACTGACCTCTATAAATGCCAAGTAGTTGAGCCAGGAGGTAGTGAAAAAGGTCAAGTCTAAATCTGGTCAGTAGGAAACGATCATGGTTGCTTCTGATCTCTAGAAGATATGCTTCAATGATTGGCACTGTTTTTAATCCAATGTACCTGTGCACAATGGGCTTGCTTAGCTACGTTCCCTCTCTATCACAACAGTGTCTTCTAAAAAAACTCTATTTTACCCAGATAAAGTCCCTCTTGGTTATCAAATACATCCGCCCTTCCCAACAAGAGCATTTTCTTTCATAGCCTAAATCTTTACCCACAATGCTAATGGACGAAACGCCAGTTCATCTGAGAAAAAAGCCATTCCCAGCTCTTCTTGCACAACGTAAGACATAACGCTCTGCGGTAAAGAAAGTATCCATCTCAGGAAGGTGTGTCCTGCTATTTGCAAGGTCTCCAGCCCAGTGTGACCCCATATCTCGCACCCATACCTGTCATTTCCAATACATTTGGCTCAGAAAATCTTCAAAAAGGCCCCTACCGGTTCCACCCACTTTGGAAGCAAAGTTAAAGACAGCTGTGATCGCAATGACCAGGTCCCCCTTCTTCCAACTAATCAAGGGAGACCAACTCAGAGCATAGTCAAACACTACTCCCAGATAAGAAAAGACATTTGTTATCGGGATTGACAAAGTTCCTATCTTAAAAGTGAACTACTTTGCTGTACGAGGTCCTACCTGCATAATAAACGATTTGCTGTGATTAACCAGCAGGTCCAGATCCTCCATAAAATGGATCCAGGAGTTCAGCAAAAGTTGTAACCCCCTCTCTGTCCTTTCCATGAGGACAGCATCAACTGCATATAGGAGAAGCAGCAGGCTGAGATTACCCATGTGTGGGCAGTTGGCTCTTGCCTCCAAGAAGACCGTCTCCAATTAGTTGATATATAAATTAAAAAGGAAGGGGGTCAGGATGCACCCCTGTCCTGATATCAATCTTGCAGGTTACTTTAAGATCTTTGCAATAACAGACAGCCGTTTTTAAGTCTCTGTGGAGGTCCCTTAGAAACAAAATGATTTCCATGTCAATGCCAGTAGAGGACATCATCTGCCAAAGCTTCGATATATTTACACAAACAAAAGCTGAGGACAGAGCCATAAAGGCTCGGTGGATGGAGCCAGTGCAAATCACTGTGTACTTGTTTAAAACCATATACAGGTTTAAACATTGTTCCACTGTGGAACGCCCTGGGCGGAAACCATATTGTACCCTTGCTAAGGTGTTATTTTCATCTGCCCAGGTTACAAGTCTGTCTAAAACCATGGAATCTAAAAGGGAGATAGACCTCTAGCAAAAACCAGGACAATAGTCAATAAAACCCAGAAGTCTGATCGGCCGGCCTGAACCTATGATTTAATAACTGCTGTGAGTACAGGCACTCAGGTTTCCATGTTTGCGGTCTAAAGGTCTGGGGGAATCCCACCAGGGACTGGGGCCTTAGTTTAAGACAGTCCCTTAATGACAGCTCTTACCTCTTGAGCTGTAACAGCAACCTCAGATTTGCCTTTCTCCCTTTCCTGCCCTTCTGTCGACAAGGTGTCAGTCTGGAAAATGCCCTCAAAATGGTTTACCCAATCTTCCTCTATGATGTGGGCATCCATTGGGTTAAACAATTTTGGTGAAAAGCGCACTCTGGTAATTTTATTATTCAGTATTGTTCGATATGTATGCTAGGGGATTAGAAACCGTAGAATGGGCATTGCTAAGACAAGAGAATCTAGATGCAACCAAATGTTTCATCATACAGTTGATGGAGTTCAGTTTACAGAACAGCTATTTCACATGGAATGAAAAGTTTTTTGCACAGTTAAACAGAACTTCCATGGGTTTCCCTGGAGCACCTGCCTACGCGAACACGTTTATGGCGAAATTTGAGAATGATTTCATATTGTCTGACACGACTTGGAATGAAGGCTTGGTTTTCTTTCGCAGGTACATTGATGACATCTTCCTCATTTGGAAAAAATCTGAGTCTTCTCGGTTAGATAATATACGCACTCTGAGCCTTGTGGATTCCAGGATTCAATTAAAATCCAATATCAACAAAAAATATTTGTCCTTCTTGGATGTTTGGATACAACTAGAGGGAGGCAAAGTCCACACCCGAGTGTTTAAGAAACCCACTGACAAGAACAATGCTCTCCTGTTCAGCAGTTTCCACCCTCCATCTCTAATAAACAACCTACCAGTCTCTCAGTTCTCGAAAACCCGACGCATCTCATCTGACAATAAGGCATGCGAGGAAACATTACAGCAACAGAAATTGAATTACATAAACAGAGGATACCCCGAAATACTGCTAGATTTACAATTGAAAAAGACTAAACTCACACCAAGAGAACAACTGTTGGATAAAGTGCCCAAGAAATCGACAACTCGAATTGTTTTTTTATCAAAATATTCCACTGCATCAAGAGAGATCAAAAAGATCATCATTAAACGTTGGGACTTACTGGAGGCAGAAACCAATTTTCAAATGTTATTCTGTGAAAAACCACTGTTTGCGTACACTAGAGCACAGAATCTCAAAGAACTACTTTCTAAGAAAAAGCGAATAACCAAGCAAGAGTTAGCATCCACAAAAAAATGGCACAAATAAATGCTGGAATTGTAAGCATTGTAACAATGCAATTCTAGGTGACATTCTCGAACAAGGGCTAAAATAAAAATACAAAGTAGTACCAGCTGAAATTCGGAGCATGTTGTTTATACTATATAATGCCCATGTGGGCTTTTGTACGTCGGTAAAACCGAGAGAAAAATGAAAATTCGGCTAACAGAACACAGAAGCCTGGCAGTTCATTGGGACGAACAGCGTCGTAAAATTGCACAACTAAAATTCCAGATCATCGAACAAGTTCCTAAAACTCCAGGTGCTGACAATTCTAAAATTCTCCTCCAGGGTTAGAAATGTCATGTTTTCTCTAAAAATCCAACATGCAACTTTCTGACCCACTATGGGATCTACTTTGGCATTTTAAAACACTACATGAGTTTCACATCCTACTTTTCATACACAGATACACACACACAGATATGGGGAATTTATTGATTGTGGAAATATGCTAGAAACAAAATTAAATGTTTATGATGATTTATTGGGGAGGGACGCTTGTAATGTCTAATAATTTACATATCTGTAATGGTTCATTTACTCACAAAGTTACTCAGATTGTGATTGTGTCTTTAGGCAAACTTTTTAACTAATACTGTATGTACTGTGAAAATCACTTATTACCATTTTGATTTTTACACTTGTGATAATCGTGCATGAAATCTCACATAGCATGACTCTTCGAGTTCACCCTTGAAATCCATACGGGACTGTTGGCACTTTTAACAGAGCGTCGCTGACTTGTCAAACGGGCTAATTTTCTATTTTCGTTTTCTGATTGGGTTGTATTCTCATTGGAACCGCTCAAGCCTTTATGAACAGACTCGGAGTGATTGTTTGCACATTTGTCCAGTTTTTGATAAAGTTTCTGCGCCAGCATGAGTCCTTAGTTTATGTCGGCTTACGTCATCGCGTGAGGGCGGATATACAAAGTGGCACGTTTTTTCTATATTGTTTTACACGGCGGATGTCGCAGCTTGTAAACGAACACAGAGGATAAGGGAATTGTAGTGAGGTGGGCACAATGTTTCATTGTGTGTTCCTGTGTCTGCTCGGCGCACTGGTTTTCGCCATTTGAACGTTCCCCTTTACTTTGCAGACTTGTACGAAACATCAGCGCGTGTACGGCAAAAGTTTCAGAGAGTGTGTTAACGATTATAGAGCAGCTTGCCAACAGGTGAGAACCACGTACCATTCAGAAAGTTTAAGACTCCTTTGTTCACGGTCATTTTATGCAAACTGAATACTCCTTATTTACTTGCAGGCTCCTATGAGGCTTTTAGGCGCTCCTCTACCTGCCGAAACTATTGTTGACATTTACACTGTTTCTTATGCCCTAGAGGTTAGTGTACCATTTCTTCTCGTTACCTTCAGTACAAGGCTGCCTCTATTGATAGATGTAGCGACCAGTTATTTTGATTGTAGATTGATATACGAGCTCCCTATACCACGCGAGAGAGCGTAAACTGAGTAAAATGTATGAGTATATCCGAATTACATGTAGTACGCACAAGTCATGAGGAGAAATGCCATGAGTGCGAATATTATATTCACCTATATCCAAACTGTGTAGCCAATGTAGAGAAGATACATATAGAAGTGGAACTAATGTAGAAATGAGTATGAAATGTATAACCTTATTAGATGTGATTAATCAAGGTCCATGATAAATGTAGCTGCTAATGGGGAAGGTCGTGCTGCAAAGCACAGAAGGGAACACATGGCCATGCCTGAAAGAGTTAGAATGGTATATCTTTCATTTACATGGACAGCACAAACGTTATAATCAATGTTGTTTATTCGTTAGACTTATATTCCATAGATGTGAGTTCCTTTTAATAATTCAGAAATGATGCTAACGTTATATTAGTTAACTGCTGCGAGAAGGGTTGAAGGCCTAAAGGTTCTAATCTGCACGTAAAGGCACAGGCCGACTTGTGTCTAGAAATGTTGCCAACTTCTGTTAGAAGTCTATGGGAATGGGGATCCAGCTACGGATGTCTGTCTGCAAATGTGAGGGGGTCCAAATTAAATAATGAGATGAATAGAGAACTGTTTAGGAGTTAGACGCAGACATGTAGGAGGGTTCGAGAATGTTGGGGTGTATCAGCGGGCCGGAGACGAGTCTGAGAAGCAAGGTCAACTCTAACGTACGAGGCTCAACGGGGAAGATCATGGAAAAAGCCAGAAGAAAACATCACGTGAAGGGGCGTCTCCCGAGGGGCGTCTCAGAATGTTATTGTTTTGTATTAGGGACAGCACCCCTGGGTGGAGGTAGAGCAGATGCCTGAGGACCCTTCAGAGAGCGGATAGGTAGGCAGAGAGGGGTCATTACTGGCGAATATAGGTTTCCACTTAGAGATTAAGAGTGGGTGATCTTCTTAGGAAGACATTCACAACTGACACCTTTTGGTAGGATGAGAGCTTGTTAAGTAGGGATACCATCCAGATCAGGGTAGGGACAGCCTAACCTGTATTTTCCCTCCTGCTGTAAATGTCAGAGAGATCTCAATACGTGTCTATGCTGGTAGCCCTATTATTTTTAGAATTGGTACTTGTAGTTTTCGTGGCTCGCCTGAGGGTTTTCAGAGAGCACATGTATGTAGTTGGGCCCGTATATCTCGTGAATCTCATTTTGAGATGCCTGTACTTGCAACTTATATTGATTTTATAATAAACCTTTGAAAGCTAGAAGTAGTCTGTGGTTCTTCCGAGTCAAGCCCGTTATTGATTGAACTAACCTGGTATTAGATGCACCTTCTTTCCTCAATGACAGGCAATAAAGATTCAGTCGACCAGAATCGGGGTTAGATCAAGAGTGATAAGATATTGATCGAATCTCGAGCCCCAGCAGTTGGTAGCAGAGGATGGTTGCTTTCTTGAGGACGGTGACCTAGGCCAGGTTAGCTTACCCCAAGGCCCCTAGAGATCGATGATCGGAAGAACCGCCCGCCGAAGAAGATCCGGATGACGTGAGACCAGAAAAGCAGCAGTATCGGTCGAGAGTGAGTATAAAGGGTCATGCGTGTTAGATTGCGGTATTTCTGTATTGTATCTATGTTGTAATGTCTAGCGGAGTTGAATGCCTGTAGAGTGACTGTGAGACAGGTTGTGAGCGCGCGCAACCGGTGCAAATCTTAAGTTCAAAGAGAGCTTAAGTGGTTCGGGTGTATCGGACATCCAGAGTAATTGTCAACCAGAGTGAAGGGGGTCATGAGGTACCATTGATCGCCCGCAGGACCGAGATAGGGGGAACGTAAGAGTGAGTGCGTGAGTAACGGACGCTGGTCGGAAGTTACTGTGTGTAAGCAACCTATCGAAGAGACGGGAGAAGTTTCGTCAATTGTGGTGACAATTACAGACAGACTGTGGACGTACAGTCAAGAGAAGTGACGGCTTGGTCGGAAGTAGTCATTTTTTTCAGTGTATGAATGGGACGCATGCATGACCGGGAGACGAGCTGAGAAAGGAGGGGTGCTGCTGCGAAGCGGAGACTAGTGACGTCAGAAAATGCCGCGCTGGGATTTGCCGGCCGGAGCAAGACCGCGCTGTGATAGGCCAGCTAGAAAAGCTGCGCTAGGATTGGTGGATTGTCATCAGGAAGTAAACAGAATAGCGAGGTTGAGAATTGTATGTTTAATCATGAAATGTTTTAAATGGTTAAGAGCGGCATTTAAGAGAGAAAGGCGGAGATCTTATGAAGGGGAAGAAGCCCCGCCGGAGGGTAGGCCGGCTTATTACATGGCGGTGAATGTGGGGTTACATACAATAATGTGGATCTCGGAGTGGAGTAAGATTACAGAGGGAAATGAGGAACTGACGTTTCCTAAGTACGGGACGTTCAGATTAGAGGTGCTACACCGATTAAAAGCAGTTATGACCTCAATGAGACCTATGCCTAGACCGACCCAGTTCGAGGCTCTCAATGCCTGGATTAGGGCGGCGCACGAGAGAAACCTGAATAGACGCCAAGAAAGGGTGAAACGTTCGGTAAGAGCAGTGCAAGATGCTAAGTGGGATGCGGATGCTAAAAGATGGAGAGTGCATAACATTGAAGTAAACAAATTGTACCCAGTATTAGAAGTGACCCCAAACAAGAATCCATGTGAGGAAGATGATGAGAGCGAGACAGAGGACAGCCTGATAAATAGGTTACTAACAGATAGGCCACCCCCATACAACAAAGAGACAGGTAACGAGGAGCAAAGCCGGGAAAGGGGGGCTAGTGTAGGGGAAAATGGACCGCTTTCCATAACTGATTGGGATCCCCCTGCTAAGAAAGAACTGTCCCAGCCTAATCTGGTGCAGCAGGTAGTCGGAAGGTTTGTGGTACAGAGGGCCCCAGAAACAGAGTGTGCCACTTCCTACGCACTGCCAGATGCCCTGCAAGTACCTGTTACTATAGGCCCTATTGTATCGATTTATGACCCAGAGAGAGCCAGAGGGGAGGAACAGGTAAGAAAGGACAGGGAGAGAGCAGAGATGGTAAGGAGGAACGATACAATCACCTCCTCAAGTCAGATGCCCAGGCCGAGGGATTGGAGTACCCCAGTACACCCAACAGGAGATCCGGAGGGACCTAGATGGCCGACAGATCTAAGGGGGTCAGGACGCAAATCCTTCCAGGAGCTAAACGAGCACATGAAAAAATGGGATGAGGCAGTAGAGGCTCACAAGAGCATCATAGCTGCAGAAGCAGAAAGGGAAAGCCAGGATAGCAGAACCCGGACACATTGCGGAGCGGATGAAAGTCACCCAGAGTGGGGCGAGAAGGGACAAGATAGTAGCAGAGACCCTTGCCCTACCAGAAGCCCTGAGTGTGAGGGGGTGTCACGCCGAATTCACAGCGGAGAGGATAGGAGAACACAGGAGTATAGAAACAGCTTTAAGTGCACTCACCATGCGTCTGGACAGGACGGACAGAATGGGAGTCGCGAGAGACTTTGCCATAACCATTGGGAGCGCGGACGAGAACGGGGTCTGGGGGAAATAGGGAGTCGAGAAGGGTCTTACAAGATACTGAGTGACACCAGGCAGAGGGAGAATAGCGATAGGGTGGAGGACAGCAAAGAATCCTGTCGCGAAATAAGAGAGCCCAGAGAGAATGGACAAAGTGGGAATGAGGGAAACAGGCTCGTGTTCCATCATCCCCCGAGGCAAGATGGGCGAGCATGGGACCTAGAGAGATGGGAACAAGGGAGGACTCCCCTTAACTCCCCTGACCCTAAGCGTAGAGCCCGGAGCTGGGACGGAAGAGAAACCAATGGGCCACCTAATAAGGATATACTGAGAGCAGAGATAAAAGCCAAAAGACTCGATGTTGCTACCTTAAAGTCTGATCTAGATGATATGGTGGACGGTACCTTGCCCTTAGAAAGAATGGACATGTATGAACAGGATGAGATACTGTTCATGTCGAAAGATGTCACACGAAAAGCAAGGGCAGCACACGAGAAGTTAGTCGAATTAGCAGAAAAATACACGGTAGACCTGTCAAGGACCAAAGCATTACAGGGTAACCATAGGTTACATTATACGGATCGAGATTTAGATGAGAGAAGAACAATAGGGTTAAAAACACACATAAGGGAGCTGATCGCAGGAATAAGGACGTGGAGGGCATTGGACAAATGGGAAGAGAGGTGGTCCAAGAAAGGGACCGTCAGGAGAAGCATGCTTGGTACGACACCTGGAGGATTGCAGGGAATAGAGGCATACCCTTTGCGTGAAGTTGCAAATGGGAACTACGTGCATGTGCCATGGAGTAGGGGAGATTTAGCTGCTTTTACCAACTCCTTCCCAAAATTGAGGGAGAACCCGGTAGAGTGGTACAAGCAAGTAGAGAGGTTTGTAAAAATCTCTAAAGTCCTATGAATAGATCTGAACACTCTGTTCGATATAGTGGTACCAGGAGACTTGTGGACAGCATGCAAAGTTAGTGCCGAGTGGCCCACATCGGAACCAGAGAGAGATACACGGACTAATGGACCGTCCGAGACAGTAATGGCCAAATATGAGAGAGTGATGACTTGGCTGAAAGATAAGGTGCCAATGCAGGACATAGATTGGGTCAAAATAGATCGAACTAGACAGGAGCCCAAAGAGACAGTCCATGAATATTATGAGAGATTGTTGAAAGCATTCAAGCAGTACAGCGGGTTGGACGTAATGGATCCTAAAGATATAGGGCAGTTTGTGTCTAAATTTGTTTTGGGTCTGAGACCAGACATTAGTCTAATGATTCAGCAACACTTGATTTGTTGGCAAAACAAACCTTTGGATGAAATCCTGAGATATGCTAGGTACTGTTGTGATGAGATAGATTCTAAAGCAAAGAAGCTAAAGGAAAAATTGATGGTGGTACAGATGCAGCCAGCAAAAGGGGGGCAACAGCAACAAGGAACAGGAACTGGGGGTAAGAAACAGTATAGCCAGAATAAGGGCAATGAAGAGAACTCCACCTTTAAACCCAGAGTAGACATAGCTGCCTTGAAGAAAACGACCAGGTGCCACCAGTGTAACGAGGTGGGGCATTGGAAACGCGAGTGTCCCTACAACGTAGAAATTGGGGAACAGAGGTAGAGGAGGAAGAGGTCCAGAGTACGCCGGCGAGAGGAGTAACGCAGTACCAGGAAAAGGTGCTCAAAGGGGGGACCCCTCCTCCACGAGCCCAGTTCCCTAAGCCACCCAGAGTAGGGACTATGGGTAAGACATATAGACAGATGCCTCTGTTTGTAGGTGGAGAGGAATGCTATTACGTAGACCCACTAACTGGACAGAGAGTGGAAAGAGAGGACTGCACCCTCGGGGCAGCCTTGGAGGTGGTTTAGAGGGGACCCTATGTTGAGGCCGAAGTGGCAGGGTGCCCCACGACATTCCTAGTGGACACAGGAGCCACTCGATCCACAATCAGATCAGCCGCAGTTCCAGACCTGCCCATGTCTGGAGAGACAATACAAGTGGTGGGGGTCGCAAACAGGAGAATAACCAGTCAATTGACAGAACCAGTACAGGTGAAAATAGGGAAGTACAGTGATGAGCATCAATTTGTGGTTTTCGATTCTAGTCCTGTGTGTCTGCTAGGAAGAGACCTTTTGTGTAAATTAAATTGCACAATATACTGCACACCTCAAGGAGTGGAGGTATTGACCAACGACGATGACGCAGATTTCAAAGTCGCAAACTCGAGAATATGTGTGGAACTATATCCCACCTTGACAGTGGATGAGCTTCCATGGGACCTAAGGGAAACGGTGGCCCCGGAAGTGTGGGATTTCACTGGGGAGGAAATTGGGCTAGTCAAAGGAGTAGAACCAGTTAGGATAGTAGTAAAACCGCATGCTGAGTTTCCAAGAACACCCCAGTATAAATTGACTCCAGAAAGGATTGCCGGTATAAAGCCCGTGATCGAGTCCATGATCAAGCAGGGAATATTGAAAGAAATCGTGGGTAGTCCATGTAACTCCCCGATTATGGGTTTGCAGAAACCGAATGGAAAGTTCAGAATAGTGCAGGACCTTCGAAAGATTAATAACATAGTCGTTTCATGTTGTCCAGTGGTACCGAATCCATCAGTGATACTGTTTCAGATACCGTTCCAGGCTGAATGGTTTACGGTGATAGACCTGTGCCAGGCTTTCTTCTCGATCCCTTTGGACGAGGAGAGCCATTTTCTTTTCGCATTTAAGCTGGAAGATCGCGTATTAACATGGTGTTGTATTATTATTATTATTTAAAACATTTATAGAGCGCAACTGTCGCCTGGCAGGCATCCTGGCGCTAGAGTAGCTTACTCCTAAGATAAAAAACACTGGGAGAAAGATAACTGGTGAGGGGGGAAACTAGGGAAAAAGCCAAGTTTTTATTAGTTTTCGAAACGGAAGGAGCTGTGAAGTGTGGCGAATGTCAGCAGGCAGACTGTTCCAGAGCTTTGCAGCCGCCACTCGGAATGATCTTCCTCCAATCCTGGCTCTCTTGAATCTTGGCACTATTACAAGTCGAGCAGTAGCGGATCGAAGGGCTCTGGTAGGGGTGTACCAGCTGAACAACCGTTGTAAGGGGATAGGTCCTAGCCCATGTAGTGCCTTAAAGACCAGACACAGAGACTTGAAGGCAATTCGTTGCTTCAGGGGAAGCCAGTGCAGCTCGGCTAGGGCAGCAGTGGTTGAAGCTCTCCTGGACCATCCAAGTGCCAGTTTCGCTGCTGCTGATTGGACCCGTTGGAGACGGTCCAGCAGTACCAAGGGGGAGTCCAGCAAGAGAGCATTGCAATAGTCGATACGACTAAGGATGGTGCACCTGACTATCTGTGCTCTGGCGGAAAGTGGAAGTAGTGGCAGAATTTTACGCAATGTTCTCAAAAGAGCAGAGCAGGTGGCAACTGTTCTCGAGACCTGTGTTTCCATGCTCAGCTTATTATTCAGCATGACGCCCAAATTCCGCACACTGGCCACAGGTGACGGGTTGTCCGAATTTTCCGGAAGCCAGAAATCCGCAGGCAGGGGGCGAGGTATGCGGCTGGCTGGGCAGAACAGAACCTCGGTCTTAGAGGAGTTAAATTGGAGGGAGTTGTGGTGTAGCCAGCCGGCAGTGTCTCTCAGACAGTCGTGGAATGCTTCTAAAGTTATAGAGTCTTCACCCTCCCAGGAAACAATAAGCTGGGTGTCGTCTGCATAATTTACTGTGGTCATGTTATGTGATTTAATGAGAGAAACCAGTGGTAGTAAATATACATTGAAGAGAATCGGACTGATAGAGGAGTAGGCACTAGGGGTACACAGAAAGCCCATCGATCTTTATCCAGCTGTTGAAGAAAAATCTTGAAAGTCTAGTGCTGCCCCAGAAGTCAGTTCTGGTCCAGTACATAGACGACCTGCTTGTGGCGTCAGAGACAGAGGAAGCTTGCAGGGAGGACTCCATTGCTTTGCTAAATCACCTAGCTGTGAATGGGCACAAGGTGTCCCCCGGGAAATTGCAGTACTGCCTGACAGAAGTGCAGTACTTGGGGCACAGAATTGAGAAAGGCAAACGAAAAGTGTCACCAGACAGGATCGAGGCGATCATGAAAATGAATGCGCCTAAAACACAGAGAGAGGTCAGAATGTTCCTAGGGATGGTGGGGTATTGCCGACAGTGGATAGCCAACTTTTCACTAAAAGCAAAACCACTACAAAAACTGACGCACAAGGAGGTGAGTGATCCGGTACCATGGGACAAAGACTGTTTGATGGCGTTCCTGCAGCTGAGAGAGGACCTGTGTCGTGCTCCTGCTCTGGGAATGCCTGATTACAATAAAACATTCTTGCTCTATTGTTGTGAGAGAGAGGGTTGTGCTTTGGCTGTGTTAGTCCAAATCCATGGGAATGCCAGTAGACCAGTTGCCTACTTCTCAGCTACGTTAGATCCAGTAGCTGCAGCGTTGCCTGGATGTCTCAAATCCGTTGCCGCAACAGGTGTCAGTATTGAGAGATGTGAGAATATTGTCATGGGGTACCCGTTAGAGGTATACGTGCCCCATTCTGTTGAACTGTTGATGACCAGAACCAAAACACAGCATCTGACCAATAGCAGGCTCACGCGCTATGAGCAAGTCATTCTTGCTGCAGAGAACGTGACCCTCAAGAGATGCTCTGTTTTGAACCCTGCTACCTTGATGCCACTTCCAAGGGATATCGAGGATGAGGATGAATGTACAGACCATGACTGCCTTGATGTGACTGAACTATGCACCAAACCGAGACCCGACATCGTTGATGAGCCACTGACTGACCCAGACGAAGTTTTCTTTGTCGATGGCTCATGTGTAAGAGACCAAGTTGGGCAGTTGAGAGCAGCTTATGCTGTATGTACAATAATGGGAGTTGTGGAAGCCGGATGCCTGGAAGGAGTACACTCCGCTCAGGTAGCTGAAATTGTTGCATTGACGCGTGCCTGCCTGGCAAGCAAACAAATTCGAGTCACCATATACACCGATAGCCAATACGGTTACGGGGTAGTTCATGATTACGGGCAGTTGTGGTCTCAAAGAGGTTACATGACATCTTCAGGCTCTCCTATTCGTAATGGAGAGTTTGTTCGATTGCTGTTAGAAGCTTTGCAATGTCCAGCATCTATCGCTGTTGTGAAATGTACCGCGCATACCAAAAATATGGACTTCGTGTCACAAGGCAATAGATATGCCGACGAAGTCGCAAGGTACTGCGCAGAACAAGGGTACTCTTTCACGGAGGTGGAAGTGGGTGGAATACATGTCAGAACTGAATTAGCTATGGTTTTGGAAACTGTTGACTCCTGGGACGATTTAAGGGGTATGCAAGAAAATGCACCAGACTTTGAAAAGCAAACATGGAAAACTGCAGGATGTGTGCTAGGTGAGGCCCACTTCTGGGTGTCAGCAGATGGAAGAGCAGTATTACCCAATGCGATGGTGAGCCCAATGGCCAGGCTGATTCATGGTTCAGCACACCTAGGAAGGGATGCTGTGCTGAGAGTATTCAGGCAGACCTGGTATAACCCCAAATTTAGAGTAGCAGCAGAATCAGTGTGCCAGCGCTGTGTGACCTGTCAGCAGCTGAACATAGGGAAGAGAACACCAGTTGCTCTAAGCCACATAGGGAGATCAGGAGGGCCATTCAATAGGATGCAAATAGATTTCATAGAGATGCCAAGATGCAACCGCCTTCGTTATGTCCTGGTGGTTGTTTGCATATTTTCACGATGGGTCGAGGCATACCCTACACGCAGGTGCGACACCCTCACAGTAGCCAAACTATTGCTTAGAGAGCTTATTCCGAGGTTCGGGGTGCCGGCCTCTTTGGAATCAGATAGGGGAACACATTTTAACAGCGAGCTTGTAAAGATGATTTGTGCAGCTTTAAACATTGACCAGAAGTTGCACTGCAGCTATCGACCAGAAGCTTCAGGAATTGTGGAACAAATGAATTGCACGATAAAATCCAGGATTGCCAAGATGTGCTCATCAACGTCTCTGAGTTGGCCTGATGCTCTGCCACTAGTTCTGATGAGCATTCGTAGTACCCCAGACAGGAGAACAGGATTATCACCGCATGAGGTGTTAATGGGGAGAGCAATGAGACTGCCGTCTGTGCCGACGGCTGCACTGTTAAACATCACAGATGATATGATCCTGGACTATTGTAAGGGGCTGTCTGACGCCATTCATTCTGTGTCCCTTCAGGTGCAGGCTGCCGAGGTTCCATCGTGCCAGGGCCCGTGTCATGACCTGTATCCTGGGGACTGGGTCTTGGTGAAAAAGCACGTGAGAAGAAGCTGCCTAGATGTTCGTTGGCGAGGGCCCTACCAGGTCATCCTGATCACGAATACAGCGGTAAAAGTGGGAAGTCTGCCCAACTGGATCCACGCGTCGCATACGCGGAGGGTTCCAGCACCTCTGGAAGACACAGCTCCTCTCTCGGATGAAAGTCTGGAAACGGACAGAGAAGCCACAGAGGGGGCTAGCCAAGCTGTAGAGGTGCAAGAAGAAGCTGGAAGTGTGTCTGACCAGGCTGAGGACGGTCAGTACAACAGTGAAACAGACGACGCTACAGAAGGAGGAAGTAGCTGGGAGGACGAGTCGGACTCCGACCCAGCCGACAGAGAACGCGAGTCAAGCCGAAGGAGAAGGAGCAGAAGGGTAAGGCGTGGAGAAGCCAGTTGGCCGCCGAGAAGGAGTACAAGCCTGAGGTCAACGCCGGAGAGAACCCTTGCTCCCATATCGGAAGACTCAGATCAGGAGGAAGGTGCTCAGGGCGCTGTAGCACCAGACCCAAGAAGATCAAGAAGGATACGTGTGCCAAACAGGAGATACGCCACCCCTGAGTGGACATATCTGGAGACAGATGTCTTGGGAACGAGCGACAGGGAGGATCAGGGCGGTGCTGGTGTCCTGCTCTGAACCTATCATCAAGGTGGAAGTAAAGCTGTTAGTGCCCGGAGTCGAAGCAGAAGGGACACTAACTTTCACACTCCCCAGCCCTCCCCGCTTAAGCAAGTTAAAGCACATGTTTTTCACTGAACTGCAATTCCCCGATTTTGGAAACAAGGTAACAGACCATGAGGAGAATATCCTTCGCTTGGAAATATTGAACTATGCTATTCAAGCCGCAGGCCCAGGCCTTATAGTAGATGCTTAAAAGACTTTGTAAATAAGCGAGAAGAGAAAGAAGATTACCTAGCGCCCAGGAAGCAGAGAATTGTAGGGACTTCCCTATAAGTTGACGGAGAAGGGCTAGGGATGTCTGTGTAAAAAGCTTAAAGACTTTGCAACAGAGGAGTGCCAGTTCCCACAGGTGGTTCTAAAGGACTGGAAGATCAAAAGAGACTGTAAAGGAGCAGAAAGAAAAGAACTTTGTGTTACAGAAAAGAAAAGAATAGTACCATCTGAAGAAATGGAGACCGGCACCCCAAACAGAAAGGCCAAATGTATAATAGGCACACTAATAGTAGGAGTGATTTTCCTTATAGCTTTAGTTGTAACTGTATCTTATGTTATGGGACATGAGAGTGAGGCAAAGGTAACGGATGACAAGGCTGTAGTGACATCGAAACCCACTGTTGCTAGTAAGAAGGGAGAAAATGTACAGGGGAAAGCGTTATTAGCAGCAGAAGCCCGTAGGTTACACATAGATGAGTCCCAAGGCGACTATAGGTCAAACGCTTATGCTAAACTTCTGTATGAATACGTGGATGCCATGGAGGTTAAGGACTGCTATGTCTGCATGCAGTTGCCGGCGTCTGTAGACGAAGGCATTAGATATCATCACCTCCCGCTGACATATGGCATTACATGTAGCTTATTGCTTAGTATATTTTATGGGAGAGATAGTTTTGAATACTATTTCTCCAATTATGATTCTGTGTTACCAGAAGTTCCAAATTATAAGCAAATGAACAAATGGGACTACTGGAAGAGTGAAGACAGATTGGCCAAGTTCTTCATTCCTTGGATTACTTTAGATACTTCACATGCCCGTAGAAATAATCTGACATGCAAGGTGTCAGAAGTCAAGAAGAAGTTTATAGGGCAGGTGGATGATCGATATAGAAGGCAAAAGATCCTGAAGAAATCAGGACAGGGGAAAACATATTGGACCGAAGAAGAGAAGAAACACAAGAGGAAAGGTAGTAGCGGTCCAATAGCTTTAGATAAAACACAAAGAGGGAAATTATGTCTTCACAGAGCCAAAACGTATTACGAAAACGTGTACGTAGGAGAAGTCAGTTGTGAACATGCTTTCAATATAGAGTACTATACTAAGGACTTCCTGAAAGGAATGCAAGTGATTCCAAATGTATACTTTGTGTGTGGGAGAAACGCCTATGTGAGATTGCCTGACAATTGGTACGGATCATGTTATCTGGCAATCATCTTCCCCAAAATATACCATGCCCAAGACTTAGAGATCATCGAGGGCAAGGCCTCAGTGAGAGGGAGAAGAGACCTGAGAGATGCAGAAATGGTCGGGGATGTATTTGGAGCTGTTTTTCCTCTTTTAGGACTGATTCTCAATGATGTCAAAATTAGACGACTGGCTACAGTCGTGGATAGGTTGTCTGCTAGCACTGCTAGGTCCTTAATGTTGGTGGAAGGAGAGATGCAATCGATAAGGGCCATGGTGCTTCAAAACAGGCTTGCATTAGACGTCCTGTTAGCAAAAGAGGGCGGAGTCTGTAAGGCTTTGAAGGTCCAGGAATGTTGCACTTACATTCCAGACAATTCAAAGCTTCTGGAAAAGGTCATTATGAATATAACTAATATTCACAAGGAGATCGAAGACCTAACAAAAGAAAATGTTTGGGAAAAAGTGGGTCATGGAATGGGTGAAGTTGGAGGTTGGTTCGCCAACATAGGAAGGAGCTTTGTTTGGTACATC
This sequence comes from Lissotriton vulgaris, assembly GCF_964263255.1. NCBI lineage: Eukaryota > Metazoa > Chordata > Amphibia > Caudata > Salamandridae > Lissotriton > Lissotriton vulgaris. Next base: position 1,124,094,146 of record NC_141687.1, read on the forward strand.
CTAAAACCTATGATCATAATAGTGATCTGTGTGATCATGTTGTGGGGATTGGTGAGGCTGTATCAATGGTATAGATCAAATGAGTTGGAAAGATCCAGAAGAGAGCAGCTACAGAGATTGGCTGCTATACAAGACAATCAGTATAGGAGCTTGAGGGCTCTAGAAACGCAGAAACGAGGAGCACTAGCAATTACTTCAGTTTAAGTGTTGGTGATGACCCCGAGAGGTCATCAAAGGGGGGAACTGAGAGAGCGTAAACTGAGTAAAATGTATGAGTATATCCGAATTACATGTAGTACGCACAAGTCATGAGGAGAAATGCCATGAGTGCGAATAATATATTCACCTATATCCAAACTGTGTAGCCAATGTAGAGAAGATACATATAGAAGTGGAACTAATGTAGAAATGAGTATGAAATGTATAACCTTATTAGATGTGATTAATCAAGGTCCATGATAAATGTAGCTGCTAATGGGGAAGGTCGTGCTGCAAAGCACAGAAGGGAACAGGCCACATGGCCATGCCTGAAAGAGTTAGAATGGTATATCTTTCATTTACATGGACAGCACAAACGTTATAATCAATGTTGTTTATTCGTTAGACTTATATTCCATAGATGTGAGTTCCTTTTAATAATTCAGAAATGATGCTAACGTTATATTAGTTAACTGCTGCGAGAAGGGTTGAAGGCCTAAAGGTTCTAATCTGCACGTAAAGGCACAGGCCGACTTGTGTCTAGAAATGTTGCCAACTTCTGTTAGAAGTCTATGGGAATGGGGATCCAGCTACGGATGTCTGTCTGCAAATGAGAGGGGGTCCAAATTAAATAATGAGATGAATAGAGAACTGTTTAGGAGTTAGACGCAGACATGTAGGAGGGTTCGAGAATGTTGGGGTGTATCAGCGGGCCGGAGACGAGTCTGAGAAGCAAGGTCAACTCTAACGCACGAGGCTCAACGGGGAAGATCATGGAAAAAGCCAGAAGAAAACATCACGTGAAGGGGCGTCTCCCGAGGGGCGTCTCAGAATGTTATTGTTTTGTATTAGGGACAGCACCCCTGGGTGGAGGTAGAGCAGATGCCTGAGGACCCTTCAGAGAGCGGATGGGTAGGCAGAGAGGGGTCATGACTGGCGAATATAGGTTTCCACTTAGAGATTAAGAGTGGGTGATCTTCTTAGGAAGACATTCACAACTGACACCTTTTGGTAGGATGAGAGCTTGTTAAGTAGGGATACCATCCAGATCAGGGTAGGGACAGCCTAACCTGTATTTTCCCTCCTGCTGTAAATGTCAGAGAGATCTCAATACGTGTCTATGCTGGTAGCCCTATTATTTTTAGAATTGGTACTTGTAGTTTTCGTGGCTCGCCTGAGGGTTTTCAGAGAGCACATGTATGTAGTTGGGCCCGTATATCTCGTGAATCTCATTTTGAGATGCTTGTACTTGCAACTTATATTGATTTTATAATAAACCTTTGAAAGCTAGAAGTAGTCTGTGGTTCTTCCGAGTCAAGCCCGTTATTGATTGAACTAACCTGGTATTAGATGCACCTTCTTTCCTCAATGACAGGCAATAAAGATTCAGTCGACCAGAATCGGGGTTAGATCAAGAGTGATAAGATATTGATCGAATCTCGAGCCCCAGCACACGTGTGATTTGCGTTTCATTGAAACATACTGAACACCACTCAGCAGAAATGCACTGGCACGGATGCAGCAGGTACCTGTGATTGGTGGAATTGCTTTTCACTTTGAATCCACATAATGAATTCAGACTATGTTGTTCTAAGTATCCCCATTTATTTTCTTGATGATGTCTGCAGATTGTGGCAGTATCTGGTTACAAGAACCCAGTAAGTGTTTTTGGACTCGTGTACATTTGCTTCTTACACCTTGGTGAAGATCTATTGGAGAAATTACAAAGTTCGTGTTCTTATTAACAAACTTGACCGACCCCTCCTATGCATCTTTTGAACATGTTTCCTTTTTCCTTTTCTACAGAAAACCCCTGACGAAGGGACCAAGTGTCCCGAAATGCATTGGGTTTCAAGATCAATGCAAAAAATGTTTGCTCCTAATTGAAACTGATTCATTTTGTTTGTTATTATGCAACTAATCAAATGTTATGATTAGACAATCTACATAAATACGAGGTTTATCATTTTTGCAAAAATTCAAAATTAAACTTTTGTTAAATGCATATACTGTCTAAGAGTTGGTGCGTGTTAGAGTTCTACTTGCCACCACGAGGCTAGGCCACTATCAATTACATCCTTTGGGTTGCCAGTGTCTCCTGCTAAAAATGGGCTATTGATGATGTTCCAAAACTTTGAGCTGTTGCTCAAAGTACTGGCCTCTACTAGTTCTGACCAGGCCTCCTCCTTCAGGACAGACTTTGTCTTTGCTAGGGCAGACTTATAGGCTCTCCCGGGGTTCCTAACAACCCCCTGGTCACGAGGCATCACTTCCAGGGCCTGTTTCAGTTTCCTGGAAGAACAAGAGCACTCAGAGTTAAACCACCTCAGTCCTAAATGCATAGGGCACCCACCTAGGGCCCATAGTAGCTTCACTATAACACTGGACATACTTCCAAAGGCATCCATGATGTCCGTTGGAGTCGCCTCACTATCTGGAAAGGAGGCAAACTCCCTATAACACTGAGTTGAAAGGGATTTAATAAACAGCTCTGGGACAAATTGACCCCACTTTAATCTCCTCCCATCTTCCACAGCTTTAAAAGGTGCGCCCAAGGCGTCCTTGATAGGCTTATTAACTCAGGGCCATTCTGTTGAGAAACATACAGGGTTGTGGTCACTATGAGCACTCGTCCTGACTGAAAAGTCCTTAATCAGGGAAAAAATGGTGTGGAGACAAAGGGAAAATCAATAAAAGACTTGCACCCTCTCCCAATGAATGTGGGAACTACATCAGTTTTATCCGGAGGCAGATTATTCATTGCAGATATTAAATCAATTTAATGCAAGATAACATTAAGTTTGATACCCTGAGGGGCATGTTCCATGTGCAAAACAGCTTGTCACGCACATCCCATGGCTTTCATCGCCCCAAGCCTAATATATCTGCATATATAAATGTTAAAATCCCCAGTTAAAAATATGTTATGGTAGCTCTGCCCTCTTGGAATGATGTTCTGTAATACAGACCCCAGCAATGTAATGTTACATTCTTCCCTGTGGGCAACTCCCGCGTTATAGAAGTTTAGGAGCAAGAGCTTACTCTTTCCACTCAATAGTAACCTCACACATAGGATGGAGGAAGTGTAGAGCAAGGAGATAGAGCTGCCTCGGACTGCTACTAAGACAAAGATTAAAAGACCCCTTTAGCTCGTCCTAATTTAGAGGGGGTTGCTGGCACGGAAAGGTATTAATAGCCTTCTCTACAGCCCATGTTTCCTGGAGGCAGGTCACGTCAAAGCGTTTAACAAAGAGTAACCAATCGGGATCCTCAATCTTGCTTGCAAGCCCTGCGATATTCCATGAGATAAAATTATACTTTTATACTCATTAAATCCCGGGTCCATATGCCGTACCTCCCCCTGTAGTATTGAAACAGCTGTGGCCTGAGAACCAGCACGCCATCAATCACATCCATCTAGTGAACTCAGTGGCGTGAACCAAACTTACTCCTGTGGTTGCCTCAAGTCAACTCCTGTGGCCCACATCTTGGGGCCACCCCTGTGGGTAGAGGAATGAGGAAAATGGTAACTCCTTGGCCTTTAACAGTATCCCAGCGGGAGTGCCACAATTTCTGAGTTCCAACTCCTGTAATTAGTGTGCACAACTATACTTAAAATATGGTTAGCTATAAAGAAATTGTTAAAATGAATGATAGCACAGTTCCCGGCCAAAGCTTTCTTGGTACTACCCACCCAAGATGTCCTGCACACCATGATCATTTGGTTTTCCACCCTCAGCCTTTGAGCAATGCTCGAATTTAGCCAGTGCTCCACCTTGTTTTTCAAATTATGAAAGTCTTGCCTGATCCCTGAGTCGAGATGGGGCACATTGGCTGAGACCAGGAGAAGTGGGGTAGACTCTGGTGGCAAGTGAATGGAACACAAACTCTGGGGAGGGTTATTGAAATCCCTTGGGATCGTGCCTCCCTGACCATCATCAGGAGAGCTGTTGATGCTACGGGGCCCGCTACGGGGCCTCAAGGATGGTAATACTCAGGCATTGATTCCTCCCCCTATTACGGATAACTTTTTGGGCCAGAAGGTAATGTCTGTTCATGCATGGAGGTGTCATAGCATGGCAGGCTTTAGTCGCTAGGTGACTCGTCTTTTCCATGGTGGCCTCCATCACGGACCTGAAGCCTGGTCCAGTACCATTACCACGGGAACTATTGTCCATGGCCCTTGGGGATGGCGTACTTACAAGGGGTGGGGTGCTCTTAATTTGCAGGGAAGCAATTAGATTGGTTAAAGTTTTTTCCAGCTTGGATAAACGGAGTAGGTAGGGTCTAATGTCGTATCCAACCTCCTGCTCCCTTCACCACTCCAGGGGTCACACCAGGTCACTCCCTGGTCACTGATGGACAAGCAGTTACCCATGTGGGGGTGTTGGTGTAGATGAAGGTAGACAGATAACCACGTCCCGATCTTGTGCTGTGTCTGTCGCCCCGACACAGACATCCTGTGCCAGTACAGGTGAACCTTCTCATAAGGGGGCAGAAGAACACTGTAGGGAAGGGAGGATAGGTGATCGGGAATGACGCTGGGTGGCCCACTCAATCTCCTTATCCACAACCCCAACGGCTCGCTCTAGAAAAGCCATAGTGATCACCATGTTCAGGGGATCTCTTGATGTAGGCCCACAACCGCCCTACGTTTTCCGATTGCAGTAACTGCCAGATCTTAAATCTTAAATAGCCAGCCAAACCAAACAGGTGCCCTTCAGGCCCCACTAGATGCTGCTCCAAAGCAAGCTGAACTACTGTGAGGGGTATAGCCAGGAAGTTCAGCTCAAAGCCTGCGCACCAGTTGGTAGGGAAAAGAGGCTCTTACTCGCACATCCTCCATGTTTGTGTCTGGGCCCTGGTGTAAATCCCAGTATCCCTGGCTAACTTCTGTGGGTCACAATTTGCTGCCAAGTGTCAAGCTCCAAATTTGGAGTAAAATTTGAAAATCCAAGAGGGCGTGCAGCCCAGCCTCCTCCGGGCTCTGATGTGCATGGATGGGCCTGCCCTTGGCCCGTGCCATTCCCATGCCACTGGAGAAGTGCAGTATCTTTACGGTGCATGGCATGGGTTAACTGGGGGCTGGCTCCTCTACCCCCCCAGTGATGCTAGCAAACGCAAGGCTGGCAAATTAGTTGAATGAGCAGGTGAGCAACAAGGTAACATGGTTTCCCACTCCGCAGGAGAAGTGCAGCACCTTTGCTGTGCATGGCGCTGGTCAGCTGTGGGTGGGTTCCTACTCCTTCTCCTCCTCCTCCTCCCCCGATGATGTTGGCAAATGCAAGGCTTGCAAATCAGGCAAATGAGCAGGTGTACAACAACATTTCACATAGTTCATTGGCCATAGAATATACCCGCTTGCATGCTGCATGAAAAACCTCAGGAGTACCTAGATGGACCATGTGTACCATTCCATGTGTACACAACATCATTGTTCCTAATCAGTCTTTCTATTACTATGTAAATACATGGATTTGGGCACACACTGCCATTTTATAAACCTACAAGGACCGGACCAGAGTTTTTTTGCATTGTTACTTTAGGAGAAGAATATGCTTCTTATGACAGGTGGTCATGATTCAATCCATATTTTTTGTTTTTAGGCTGGACACACCACATGTAATGCTAATTGTAACTTACATGTATTGTTGATGACAACATGTAAAAGTTCAGCTTTGTTTGACACATATGTCATTCCTCTCCAACAGACAATATGATGCCCTGCCCAAGAAAAGGCATATTGCATTAGGTTGGAGAGCTACCAACACCTCAGTCATGTTGCCCGGGCCTACGGGCGTATGGTACAACAGTACAAAGAAGGAAAGGCAGCAGGGACAGAGAAGTCTGCACCTCAGGGACAACAAGGGCTGGACAAGCCAAGCAGCATGCAGGACGTCGATGTGCCCCATAGAGGTGATCCTGTTACAGTTTTGGGACACTCCACTTCTAAGTCAGTAGAAGCACAACAGCCTGTTAACACTACCCCAGGAGAGCCATCAGAATTTGAGAAACATGTCCTTAAAGACAGTTCTGAAATTAAGCTGTCTGGCTTGACTAGAACTGCAGGTTGCCACACTGATCCGGTTGGTTTGCAATTTGCAACAGTTGGTGGATCGCATAGTGGAACAACTGTATGCCACATTTGGACTTTTTGCCACTTCCCAGTTTTATTATCTAGTTTTTAGCAAATACTATTATAGCATAGGTAAGGATAGGTTGCAGCTTAGGGATAGGTTACTTTAGTATTGGTGAGTTTAACTTTTTATTAGGGATTTGTTAAGTGAAGTATGGGTAAGTAGTTTATTAAGTCGGTGGGAGTTGGTGTTTAGGATATGTAAAAAAAAAAACTTAAAAATACAAAAAAGATACTTGTTTAGGTTTTAATGTTTAGGTAGTTTGTGTATAGGTGTAGTGTACGTGGTCTTGTGTGCAAATGTGTATTAAGGGGGTGGATGTTTAACATGTATGTTGAGGTATCTGTTTAGAGTATAAGTTAAAATTAGGTAGATTAGGATAGTTGTAAGTTAAGTTAGTGTAGGTTAGTTAGCACAGGTTAGTTAAGCCATAGTTTAAATAGGATAAGTTAGTGTAGTGTAGTTATTTTTTTATTCATAGGGTTTTATAATGTTATTAAGAAACAAGGTTTCACACTTTCACGACTTCTTAATGATTTACTGCGCAGGAGTTGTCATAACTGATTTGGTTGTGTTAAGCACATGCTGTAGGATTTCCATGCAGTGTTTGTATACATATGTAACTAGGTGAAACACCTATGGAGAATATCCTGCCAAGTTTCCAATGGAGTCACTTAAGGAATATTCAAATATGATTGTGTACTGTAAGTGGCACTCTTGCTGTGAATGGAAACACAGCCCAAAACAGGTATTCTCCTACTGTTGCAATGTGTGTGTTAGTGGTGCTACATGCATTTTATAAATGATTATGTCAAACCATTGTGCCTAATCAAGGATGTATTGGGACACACACTAATGCCAGTCACTTGCACACTTTCCCTTGCACTATTTTATTGTCACATCAGTGTTGTTTCGTGGCAAGTATCCATTGAGGTAGCCCCCACTTGGGCATGAACTTCATTCAGCCTTACAATAGACTGATTATTAATTGTTGCACTTCATGCATGTGACCTTAGGTAACAACCTGCTAGTTTAGAAGCACATGGGGCTCACATTGACTATTTTCCTTGGCCTGTGCAGATTCTTCCATGGATTTATGAAACACAATTCCCCTTTACGAGTAGATGGAGTTTTTAGGATCGCACATCCAACAAGGTGTACTTAGTACAAACATCAACAGACATACAACACGCAATTTACATCTGTGTAAATATGAGGGATCATGCAGCAACAATCCAAACAATGTTTGAGAGCTAAAGGATGTCCAGACAGAGTCCATGGGAGATACATGTCATGTGACATGTTGAGGATACGAGTGTTCCAGTGAGGAGGAAGTCCAAATTCTCATTAGGGAAGGTAGGCCCCATCAACAGTCCACAAATGGGTAGGATCAACAGGTGGGAATGTAAATAGGGGACAGTACCACTTGACAGGTGCATTGGCATGATCATAAGCAGAGGTCCAAGGAGAAACTGGCCAAGTGGATCAGCCAAATGTTACAGGGCAGTTTTTCACTGGAGAATGCTAAGTCCACATGTTCATACTATAAACTGTGTGTTGCCTCCCCTACAGTGGGTGTTGTCGGTTGCCGGAGTCAACTGTGGTACACACACACACATCAGGGGCAGAAGATGTGGATTCTCTGTCCCCAGCAGCATTTGTCTGTGCCAAGAAGAAAGGCAGCACAGTGCTGAAGAGGGCCCGATGACTTGCCAGCACAGCAACAACATTGTAGTGAAAGGGACCCATTGTTGCTATGTAGGAGTCCTGCTTCTGCTATTGAGTCTAGGATGAAGTGGATTGCCCCCATCTGGTTGGCTGCCTCACTGGTGCCACTTTGGCAGGGCAGTTGTTCATATCTCTGCCTCATGACACCAGTGATGTCAGGCAGGGACTGATCTGATACACGGAGCAGAAGGTAGGTGCCTCTTATTGCCTCAGGGGTTTATTTATTGGCATGGGGGCTTCTATTCCCTTTAGGGTCCGGTCACCCAGTAGGAGGAGCACAGAAACACTACCTCTGCATCCCCAGCCCGGCAGTCCCTTTTGCCAGCGGGATGTAGGCCCAGCTCAACTCCTTTCCGAGACCAGCCCCATCTGCACTCACCACACCAGCGCAGGGGGTCCTCCCTGGTGTCTCTCTTCAGCCAGCGGCTCTCCACGACCTCTCCAATATGCAGCGCGGCGCCCGACATCCAATCTTCCTTTTCACACGCTGCCGAATTCAGCAGTACAGAGTCGTCGGCCGCAGCACCACACTCCTCAAGCTCCCACCGGCTTCACAACCTCTGATGGGAGTCTTGGAGGAATCCACAGATTGACTGCAGCCCTGGCAACAGGTAAGCGCCTTTCCGCTTCGTCCGCCTCCCCTGTCGTCAACCAATGCCGGTGGTCGTTGGAACGCTGTATATTGTTAGCTGACTATGCTTTTATGCAGCAGGGGTCATCTAGTGTGGCAGCCATGTTTTTGTCTCCGGTCCGGCCTCTGCACTTCGGTACAGTTTCTCCGGTTTGTGTCAGCTTTTTCTTAGTTGAGGTGTCGGCTGGAGGATTCCACCGGTCTCCACTCTCAGTAGCGTGCGTTCTGCTTGCAGGAAGTTATTTTTAAGGATGGATTGCGAGATTGAAAAGCCTAGCCTTCAGATCCCCTTCAAAAGACAGCCATCCTGCCACGCCCGACAACTTGGTATAGTTAGGAGTGGTTTTACTATACCACGTCATCATTCTTCATGATGGACTTATGACTTATACACACAAGATCCACACTTAAGAAAAGAATTCGGGAATACACTAAATCCTGGACACAGTAATCACTTTTGCCCTTTACTGTGCAACTATCACTAGAGTACTAGAACCTATTCAGGGTCGGAACTACAACTTGAACTGAGTATCCATACAAAGAGATTAGAGCCCTGAAGCAGTTTGGGTGGGTCATACCATGGCTGGTGACACCTGTGTGCTCTCACCCCACACTTGGGGACAGCTGAGTGGAATGTAGATTCAAGCTGGTGGCTATGCATATGGCTCTTCACATGTTTGCGTTGATATTTCACATGCCTCATACCTGGGCCCCCTCTCAGGTGAGCAGTTTATCCTCTGACAGTCCCATTCCATTTCATTGCTTTACAGTCCTGATGTGGGTCTATGGGCCCAAGTAATGCACACTAGCCTCATGGTGCAAGGTGGCCTGCATTGTCACAGTCAAGTTGGTTAGGGTTCAAGTTTCCATGCTTGTTGAGTTGTTTCAATCCTTGTTTTTGCCTTTGTACTGCAGGACTTGTTGTTCTGGTGACTCTTGGTCTGCATTCCACTTCAAATCCCAGGATGCAAAAGTGAACCTGGACTGGTGCCACACATAACACATGGAATGGAAAACATTGACAGAACAGGACTGAGCTGTGCAACATGTAACTGGGCTTTGTGACTTATATTGATGTGTTTATTGGTACGCGAGGCAGAGTCCTATCCTTTGTCTTGCACACAGTGCAGCGAGTCCTAGGACATAGCTTTCTGCACTGCACAACATGCTCTTTTTGCCAACATTGCCCCTTGTTGTCAATTACCCCATAGGTCTTGTTGGTCCTCATAGGCAGCACTGGCCGTACCAGGTACTACTGCAACCAACTCAGCTGGGATTGCAGCTGCCACCCGCTCTTCAAGCCATCCAGCTCTTCCTAGATGTCAGGTCCTCTCCTCCAATCTGCAAGGCTGCCTTCAGATTTTGGGCCAGATTCTCCTTTGTCCTGCACTTACAGCTGTGCCAGTGTTTCTTGCAGTCGGTAACTGTCCTCTTTGCTTGACCTTGTCCACTATGGACTGCTGAATGGCCTCTTTCTTCCCTAATGACAACTTGAAGGTGAAAAAGAGCTGGTGGTCATGCTTTGTCACTTCAGTAATCAATATGTCATTCTCCTCCTCACTGAAATTTAACTTCTTCTCCTGGGTGTGTGTCTGGACATCCTGGCTGATGCCAGGGGTGTTGCCCTGGCTGCTGTTCTCAGCTGCCTGCTTCATGTCTGCTTTCTGTGTATTATTATTTTTTCTTCAAGAACCTCATATTTTATTCTTGTTTTTTATGCACTCAAAAGTTACGGAAAAGTGGTTATCGTCACTTTCATTGATGCAAACCATTCTTACATCACTTTGCCTGCACATAGGTCAGTTTTCATTACGACAGTCCTCCCACAGAAGGGTCCAATTTTTTACGCAAGATCTGACCTATATGATGGTGCACTGTCCCATAAATACAACGTATCCATGGCATTTTAAAAATGACGTGAAGAAGCGCAACTTATTCTGACGCAACGTTGCCTTGATGCAGCAATGCGTCAGTCCTTGTAAATGAGTCCAGCAGTTATAAAAGTGAGTCCTTGTTTGACTTGTGGTGATATAAATGCAGGTGAGATTTCACTCAAACTTTTCAGACCGAACTTGAGTTAGGCAGCAATATTATAAGCTCCTTTAAGTTTTCTGCCACGTTTTTCTATTAGAGTAAAAGAGGGTCATTCGACTGTGCTTTATACTGGAAGCCAAACTTGAGAGGATGATCATCAGTAGACATCTGCTCCAGCATTTGTAGAATCTGCTTTCAGTGTTTGCATCCAACCATTACTTAACCCCTGAGCTCATTACTTCTGCTTGCTGAAGCGGTGGTCTATTGGTAGCCTAGCAGCCGAGAGACAGTTCACCCGATTCCAGTGGCTTGCAAATGTACCTAATATAGCACTATCTTCACATGCAAATAATGTTGTTTATTTCTACAGACTTGCAGCCTAAAACGGCATACCACCTCAAAACTGGCCCCGATATTCCTAAAATTTGGCATTAAAAACTGATATTTATTTACAGCTCCTCATGGTCACACCTTCTTTTTCCTTTCAAATCACTCTCTGCACACCTCTCTCTCTGAGCACAACCATCTCTAAATGACATGTATATTTTCCTTAATGTCTAATATATTTTTCCCTTTAAATGACAGGTAGGTATCCTTTACATCCCCTGCATACTCCTCTCTATGAGCGCATCTGTAAATCACATGTGTGTTTGCCTTAATCTCTATTAATGTATTTTTGTAAATTGTACACAACTCACTTTGAATATCACAACTCCTGCTTTTTAGAAAGTGAGAACGTTGCAACCTAACATTACCTATTCTCCTCTTGCTCATCTATAACCCCCAACAAATAGCTGCATTAACTCACATACCCCCGTTCTCCACCAATAATCACACCTGACTTCTGTTTCTTTCATCTACCAAAGAGAAACTGAAGTGAATGCATAGAATGCATACAACTAATCCCAATCACAAACAATAACACTGGAAAAAAAACATATTTTCAGTAAGGCTTTCATGACAGCTTAGGTGGTGGAACAGCTGAGGGTTCTATGGGCACCAGTGTGTTATGTTCTTCTGTTAAGCGCTTAGAGACCGGCGGTGATAGGCGCTATATAAATATTCCTTAACATAACATAACATAACATAATAACCACTAACCTAGTATTCGGGAGCAGTGTGCTGGGTGTAAAGACTTTAGCCTATATCATTACAGTTACAATAAAAAAAAAATCTTCTCAATTTATCTCATCTGCATCCTGCTGAATCAGCTTGTCACTTAAGGTCTGGAATTCTGTAAAGTGCAAGTCTGTTTGGAGGGATTATTTTTTCAGCAAGTACATTATTTGGTGGATTAATATTTGTTAAAAACATCTCCCTGATCTCCTTCCTTAGGGATGAATTCTGCATCTTGCATTGTATTGCATGGAATACAGGCAGAGATTGTGCTCCATGGCTGCTCACTTGTGTTCCTTCTGGAAGTCTTGTAACAAAAGTACGACATGGACTGAGTGCATTCAGACTGTACAAACCAGAGTACATAAAACATGTTATCACCCGAAGTTCGCCTATTGCAACATTTTAGCAAAAGTCTAGAACATTGTGGGCCTGATTCACAAAACTAAATTGATGTTTTGTAAATTTACAATTGTTTGCTATTCACAAGGGGATTAACGAGTAGTCTACGCACATAAAAAGATAGGTATTTTTATACGCGGAGACTCCGCACTCATAAAGATACTGTTGGCAAATCCATTTGTGAATAGCAAACAATTATAAAAATACACAAAAGTATAAGTTTACCTTTATGAATCAGGCCCTGTATGTGTGATAGAAATATCCATGTTTCACGCTAATCTTTCATTTTGACACCCGTTTTAGATATTTCGTTTTCGACAATTGGCTGTCAGTTCAGATTACATTTTTGCAAATATTCAAATGCAGTATTTAATATCAAGCAGATGGTACAGACTCTGCTGTGTGAGTGTATGCTTCGGAGGAAGAAGCGAATGCCAACGGCATGTGTCATCAACACTGGAAGAGAAATGATCAAAAATGCATGATGTGTCCAGCTGGCCCAGTTGTTATTATTAACTGGAAAATATCAATGCTTCCCACATAATTCATATAGAAATAAAGATAATGATAGCAATATTATCGCTAATAATCATAATAACAATAATATTAATAAGTTCAATAACAAGCATAGCAATATTAACAATAAGAACAAAAGTAATAAGAATAAGAATAATACAATGGTAATGCTAATAATAATAGCAACATTAGTACTACTACTACTACTACTAATAATAATAGAAATAATTTATGTTATTATTAATATTCTTATTATTTTATTCTTATTTTTCTTATCATTATTCCACTCGGACTTCACAGCTCAACCAGCACCCAATGAGTATGATTTGATAGTCTGCCTGTAATACCAAAATGACCAGGTTTCACTGCCACCTACAAAATGTACCGCCTCAAAACATTGACAGTCACAACCTTATGAACTTTCCACAAAGTACCCCTTCTCCACCTTGGGCCATCATGTAGCAAAGAGCTGAAGACAGCTCAGTAAGCACTCACTCTTTTCCTCGGTATTCAGTAAACCAGGGCAATTTATGTTTTATGCTGGTGAGGTCTTAAGAACGAACAACGTGTTCATTCTTTATTAAGCTTGTGAAGCATAATGCACAAGATTTCACCATTATGCTGCGTCAGCTAACCAAGTTTTGGGCCTTATTTACGAGGCCCCTTGTGCCGCCGGAACTTCACTTTTTGTGACACTCCAGTGGTGCTTGGGCCTGCTCCATATTTACTAGGCATCACTAAGCCACTTTTTGTGGCTTAATGCTGCCTCGTAAATATTGTTCGATTTAACACAGTTTTCTGCGTAAATGGGGCGTGCAACAGGTGTTGCCGGGGGAGTTCCCAGCAACATCCATGACTTTTGATTTATGAGAAATCGAAATCCTGAGGCAGCGCCAAAAACCTACACCTGCCCAGGGGAGGCATAAGGGAGACACAACGAGGAGAAATATCTTTATTTCTCCTTATTTTTCCTTTTTCTATTTGTATTGAATTCTGCAGCACACATAGAAAGAGGAAAATGCCTCTTGTGATTGTTTTTGTAGAGGAAGATTTCTCTTCCTGCCCCAAAATAATCATCCCTGAAATCATCCCATGCAAACATTTCATGGTGCAAAGGTGCATGCATTGGCGCACGGCAGCCCATTGTGAACCGGTGCAAGGGAAAAAAACAGGAATGCGCCGTATCTGATAGATACAGCACATTCCTGCCCTTTTCTTTTACCATAGTTAAGCGCAGAAGGGAGGTCTGCGGTGCTGCCCTATGGCAAAACCTCATAAATGAGGCCCTTTGTTTGGGTGAAAAAGATATCACATGAACACAGAAAAACCGTTATAAGGTTTTACTGAAGGGAAGTGTTTGTTGTTAATGTTGTTATTTTTTGCCTGCCACCAATTAGTGTATGAAAATAATTTTGAGTTCAATTTTTAACCAAGGCCAATGTTTGGGCAACTTTTCAGTGCAAACCCCAGTAGTCGTAATGGCAACTATAGCAGTTGTAGTGGTGAAAGTAGTATTAGTTCCTAGTATCAAAAGCAGTGGTAGTGGTAATCATGGTGTTGGTAGTAGTAGTAGAAATAGTAGTATTAGAACCATTAAGGTAGAAATTGCAGTAGTAGACGAGCCGCAACACGCCAGAGGTATCGCCAAGCAATCCGTTTTTTAAAAGATTTAAGATAATAGGCATCTACGGGCGAAATCTCGCCGCATCAACTCTTAAAGAAGTAGTGCAAGATTACAGAATCGTAGAATACAACTTGAAGGCAATATTATCAGCAGGAGCAGAGACCCTGATCATGACCTGTTTTTAATCGGCGTTGCAGCTACGTCTTATTAAATATGTAACTCCAAACTGCAGAACTTTGCAAATAGGAGGTGTTTTTAAAAATGAGAATAAGAACACACTAGGATCACCGGATCTAACAGAGGATTCGTTCGAATTCTGCGTCGTGCCTTAAAGTGTTGAATATTGATACTTATCAGAATTGGAGGTGTCCCCCACCAAATGCGACACACTTTGAAAGACGCACTATGAAAGGCGTACGAAGAAAAGATTAACAATAAAGATGAAGCTGCCACCTTTTCAAGACAGACCTTTTTAAACGTCAGAAAATTCTTGTTTTAAATCCAAAGAATTCTGCTGAAATTGTCCTGATGAAGACACAATACACGTGTCGAAACGCGTTGATAGGAATCAGCCTCTCCAATTAATTTCGAGAATCACCAATGTTTTGATATTTCCCTGATCATTGCATATCAGTTGGATTGAAGAATTGTTTTTTTCAAAAAATATTTTTTAAAGAAATATTTGTACTATTGAATATGTTCATGAAAAAACTAACTTAAAATATTAAGCTCTGTTCGCTTTGTTCTGCCTAGCCTTGCCGAGCCCTGCTGAAGCCACGCCCGCCAGACCTAGCGCGGCGATTGCCAAACCTCAGTGCGTGGAGAGAGGAGGATACGGAGCACGGAGCGCGGAGATCTTGTCTGCCGTTTACAGCGGCAGGCGGACAAACGGGCAAAAACGCAAAACATCTCCTCCCCTGCCTCGGAGAACAGCGGAGCCCTCGGGCAGAGGCAGGGTGAGTCGAGGGGAGGGGATGCGAGCGCGGGAGCAGCACAGTAGGAGAGCGTGACAAATCCAACGAGCCCTGTACACGCAGCGGAGGCAGAGTGTGCCTCTGACCGCCAGTCCCAACTCAGCCCCCTCTCAGCCCTCATTCCTGCAGACGCGGACCATTAGCTGGTTTAGTGAAGCCAGCAGAGTCTGCAAGGAAATAATTGAGAAACTTTGAAGTTATAAGCAGGAAAAAAGGGCGTGTAGCTGAAGCACCAGCCCTCAGAAGACCAGAATACCAACAGAGAAGTTGCAGACCTTAAACTCGACAGGAAGCATCAGTAGGGCAAGGCAGCAGGCGGAAGGCAACAAAGGCAGAACTGAGGTAAGTGAACAATTCTCAATATAAGTATTTTTAATAATTAAGAATTACAACCCTTAGTATAACATCAGCCACCTGACTAGAAATGGCTCCCAAAAGAGTGCAAAAATTAATGGATGAACTAGGAAGGAGCAAATCTTTGGAGGGCTCAAAATCACTGGATGAAAGCCAGGAAAGTCATGCATCATCTATGGAAAACAGTAAGGGGAGACGAAAGAAAAGAAAAGTAAAAAGAGCAACGAAGAATGCCCAAAAGGCAAAAAGAGGGGGCAATCAAACAACCATTAAACAGAAAGAGAACACGGCAGCGTCGAAGTCCATAAAGGAGTTTGTAGGCAAACATTATAACTCATTAAACCCCGCAATAACATCGGATATAGATGGTGAAATAGTGGTAATTGGCGAGGAAATTGGTGAAATCTCAGGCCTGCTAGATGAAAATCAAAGACGGTTAAATAAGGGAGAACTCCAGGAAGAATCTAATCTTGATAATGAAGATGATGGGGTGAACCGCAAATCGTTAAACCAGACACTGCAGAGCCAAAATCGCCAAATCTCGGCGCCTCGTCTATCTTCATCGCCAAAGATGTTCTCACAGTCGTCACCAGAGATTGAAGATCACAGGGGAAATGAAGGCCAGATCCAGAGCATAATCTGGGGAGGTGCACCAGATCAATTCCAGCAGCTCCATCCATTGCAAAAATCCCCAATACACCAAGAGAGACTAAGGAATAATTACCCAGCAAACCCAGTCAGAAATACCACACAGGACTCGGTGCTTTCAGAAAATCCAACATCCTCGCTGATGGATCTAATCTTGTTAATGCAGAAGGCACTTCAAGGAATCCTGGAAGTAACCCTCTCAAACAACGGAGTGATGAAAGCTCAGAAACAACATCTAAAGAAAATAGAAGAAGAACTCGGAGAAATAAAGAGCCAACTGCCAAGCAGGGAAAAGCCAACTGATATGTCGCCACCAAATGAGGAAAGCGACAGGATAATACCAGAAGAAGAAAACATGATAATACTTGAAAGATCGCCTAAACCCGCAGAACATACAGCAAAGGATGCTGCAGAATCTATGGACAATGTGTACAAATCAAAAAGGCCTATGCTAATAAAAAGGCGCAGGGGATATGCCACAATCGGGACCAGGAACAGGATAGGAATGCCCAGGAAAACGAAGCATGTAGAAACAAGAAAAGGGAAGAAAGTAACGAAGGGGGGGGTGCAGTCAGGATTAAATGCCTCAGCCCCAACATTTATAACTCAGAGACACATACAGGTAGAGGCAAAAAATCCAATGACCCCAAAGACCCAGAGAGCACCCAGGAAAAAGCATACCCATATGGTGGAAATCGAGAACCCGCCCTCCACCCATACGATGAGACAAAAATCAAGACTAATGGATGAACGGGTTACTGAACAAAGGCCCGGAAGACTACAGATGCATGAAAAACCCAACATGAAAAATAAAGGTCGGAAAAGAGGGAGAACATTCTCCAGCCAACAAACATACGAAATAAACACGAACTTATATGAGAGAGTTGGTAACAATTGGTTATTTTGGGACCTGATACCAGCAGGGAGGAAAGAGAAGCTGACAAGAAAAATTAATCCCCTAAACAGAGCCCGGATTTTGGCCGCATTTGCCAAATGCGGCAGTCTGAGGGGGATCGGCTCAAAAGACCTCCAGCAGGTTGGCTTTGTAGAAAACAGGCATGGAAAGGAAATAACAAAAATCACCCTCCACTCAGACCTGGTAAAAAGGCCAATTCTGAAAGCCTCAAATGAGATAACGCAACAGGGTATAAGGATTATCCCAGAGAGTGATATAAAAACCTCTAAAGATAACAACTTTTTAAAACAACATGCCGGGCTACAGAAGAGACAAGTGATCCTCTTTAAAGAAACAAAAGGAGATCGAAGTGCTCTGAACATTGTAATAGACAACTCAGGGAATGATCCCTCATGGGGCAACTGGTCGTTACTTAGTAATCGCATGGGAGACTGCAATGAAAATAATTCGGTGGATTTAGACGAAGAAGGTGCTCTGAGTGACGTTGAATAGGATGGAGGGGGTTCGCAAGATCTAGGTCTCTTAACCTGGAATGTAAATGGGCTAGGCAACGAGCAAAAATGGGAATATGTAAAGGAATCCATAAATAAAGTGGACATTGCCTGCCTGCAAGAGACCTGGTTATGCGACGATACCCCAACCCTTGACGGTTATGCCCAGATACATAAACCCGCCATAAAGAAAAATCGTGGGAGGCCCTCGGGGGGGCTGATGACATTGATATCAACAAAAATATTGAGGGAAATAAAACAGTTGAATACAAAATGCAAATGGGTACAATCAAGCAGAATTGAACTCATGATGTTGGATCTAAATTTTAAAATGTTGGTTTTAATGAATGTTTACATGCAGTGGGACAGCGGGGAGGAGTATGAAAGGGAAATGAGATGTTATAAAGAGGACGTAGACAATACTCTAGAAAATTATCCTACAGACATAATAATGATAATGGGGGATTTCAACCATAAACTAAACCCAAAAAAGGCTGACCTTTGGAATAGGGAACAGTTAGAGGTTTACGGAATAAACCCAGCAAGGTTCCCAGTTGGGGAAATTTCGAAACAAGACCTAGAACTAATACACACCCTAGGAGGCAGAGGTTTTCACTGCGTAAATGGGAGAATAGAGTCATACTCACCGGCAGGAAAAACGTTTATTCAAGGGCAACAGAATTGCCCAATTGACTATATATTCCTTCAGGCCTGGAACTTTCATCTAATTAGACACTTTAAGTTAGACCAAAAAGAGGTGAGTGATCACAAACTCCTACACATAGTAATATCGGGGGGAAGGAAATTACAGAGAGAAACAGTGATCACCCAGGAGGTTGAGTACCCCAAACGCGTGACGACACGTCTAACTGAGGAATATATGGAAAAATTGAAGGCTATGCAAACAAAAATGGCACCCGAAAACTGTGAGAATAAAAATCTGGAATGGTTTGTTAGAAAATTAGAAGAAGTTGTGCAATGCCTAAAGATAAAATTAAAAGGGGATAACCCCTTAAGGGTTAAACAAACAAACCGTGGTAAAGGCTTCTCAGTGGCGTGCCAAAAAAAGAAAAGGGAGATAAGAGCAGCACAAAGGAAACAAAAAAAGAACTTTACACAAGAGAGACAGGAACAGTTAATCAAGCAGAAAAAAGAACTCAAGCAAATGGTACTCTCCGCAAAAAGGTTATATAAAGAAAAATGCTGGTTAGAATTATTAGAAGCCATAGAGAAGAAAAACCTAAGGCAATTTTGGCAACTAGTAAAGGCTACAGCTGGAACAACAGATGGGGAACTAAATTGTGTGGTGAGTGAGGCAGCTTGGGAAGAGTACATAAGGGAACTGTACGGGGCAAGGACTCCCAGAGAGGAGATAGAGATCGAAACATGGCAAGAAATCTCAGAAGATCTTTTACTCAAATTTAATGAAGATCAAGTGGAGCTCACAATAAAAGAACTTAAGTTAACCCGGGCAGCAGGCCCAGATAATCTTCCTGCAATAATTTTGAAGTCCGAGGTTAAATGGTGGGCAAGATTTCTTGCCAAATTGTTCCAGGTAGTACTAAAAGAAGGGGTGATGCCTCCAACCTGGAAGGGGGCCGTAATTAGGCCGATCCATAAGAAAGGGAGCAAAGAGGAGCCAAAAAATTACCGGCTGATCAATCTCCTAGATATAGGTGAGAAAGTGTTTTCTAAAATGGTACTGAAACAACTGAATGCATGGGTAGATGAGTACCAAATAATTCCCATAGAACAGGGTGGTTTTAGAACGGGACACTCCACAATAGACCATGGATTAGCTCTATGGGCGATGGCGAGGAAGTCGACGGAACAAAATGGCAAGTTATGCTGTTGTTTCGTCGACTTCAAAGCAGCCTTTGATTCTGTGGATCGGGCTTGCTTATGGGAGACCCTAAAGAAGTTAAATATCCCAAAAGACTTACTTACTATATTAAAAGAATTACACAGGGAAAACTGGGGCCAAGTAATTAAAGATACGGTGGGCTCCCTGACTCCAAAAATACCAATTGCAAATGGACTCAGACAGGGCTGTGTGCTGGCCCCCCAGCTCTTCTCTATCTTTTTGTCAGATCTCCCGGCTTATCTAGAGGTGGAGGGTAGTGCCAGCCCAAAAATGGATGGAAACAAGATACCCTGCCTATTGTACGCGGATGATCTGGTAATAGTTGATCAGACCGAGAGGGGCCTCCAAAGGAAGCGTAATGCCTTCAATACATATTGTGCCAGCAAATTTTTAACTATCAATCTGGATAAAACTAAAACCCTATGCTTCGGGAGAAAGTTAAGCAGATTCAGTTGGTACATAGGTGATCTCAAACTGGAAACAGTAAATGAGTACCGATATTTGGGTATATGGTTTGATAGGTCCCTAAACTGGAATTCCCATTTGGAAACTCAAAAGGCAAAGGCACTTGCTTCCATATGTGGCCTAAAAGATTTAATGGGGACTATGGTGAGATGTCTCACCGACCACTGCTAAGAGCTTTCGATGCAATGAGCCCCCCCCAAGTTTTATATGGCGCTGAGGTCCTTTATTTGAGCGGTAAGGGATCTTGGGACGTGATAGAGGGGAATTGCATAAAAAGGCTACTATCACTTCCTCAATCTGCCATGATACAAGCCATCAGAACCGAAATAGGTACAAAGTCATGGGTGATACTAACCCAGATGGCTGTGATCAGATTCTGGAAGAGACTAGAAGACCCTGAAAGTAAAAAAGTAGCAGACTGGTGTTGCAACGAAATTCAAAAAAGTGAGCTAAAATGGGCGAAGGCCTGTAGGGAAAAACTGATTGGAATCTGCAACTCATTAGAGATCGACATGGACCTGGGAACATACCAAATCCCTTGTACCAAAGGTAATCTGAAACAAAGGGGTAAAGAAGTTTCCAAATTGCTGGACATGGGCTATTTAACAAAGAAAAAATCAGTGGCGAATATGCTAAAGGCTTGGTCCCAAGAAAACTGGTTCCCCTACCTTGATAGATTACCCAATCGTGGACTCAGGCAAGAGATCCTGAGACTTCGAATTGGGATCAACCCATGGCTTATAAACAGAGACCTTAAAATAAAAATGCTAGATCAAGAAGGTCGCTGTAGGTGTAATCTGGGAACTAAGGGTGACCTGCAGCACATCATGTTAGATTGTTTGACACTCCTAGAACAAAGAAAACTTTGGCTGCGCCCAGTTTTTATAAAATATGATGTAAAAACAAGGTCGCAGGCGGCCAGCCTCTTAACAGAAATCCCCTACATTGATATTGTAATTGCCCTTGGGAAATTTATGAAGGCGGCCCTGAGTGCATTGAGAGCCAAAGAATAAAATGTAGTACTGTAGGGATTTTAGCAGAATGAAATCGCTTGGAGTAGTAAGATTGTGAATAGGTTTTATATACAAAAATAAGTTTTAAGATAATTGTAATTTTTACTGAATTTCGTACTTTCTGCGTTATGTCACTGCATTGTTTAAAGACCACGGTCATAATAAACATATATTTTGACTTGACTTGACTTGAATATGTTCATATCAACTTTTATAAATATAATTAAATCTCTCATGTTATCATAATTTGTTTGATTTCTTTCTCTCCTTATACTGTGTTTTCCTTTAATTATATCTTTGTTTGCCAGATAAGTTGTTTTAATTTGCCTGGGTGTTACCTACGCATAATACTGTTTACCCTGACCCAGGAAATTTATCCCATTCAGGGGGTCCTTGTTTATTTCCACATGTAGGTAATGCCATTAACACAAGTTATTGGCTAGAAAAGGACCCAACCTTTATCTTAGAAGGTGTCTTGGCTGGCACGGCAGGTGTCCTTGATTGTGAGGTCAACTAACCAAGGGCGACACCTCCGCCATGGCGGAGGAGTGTCGCCCCACTGAATAATAAAATCTTACTAAAACCATCTTGTTATCACTTTATTTTTCTTACCTTATTGCCAGCCGAGCCGAGATTAAGCCGGCCATGCTAACGAGGTCACATCAGCAGTAGAGAGGAGTGGTAGGCACTTTAACTGCAAGTGTCAGTTTGGCTGGCCATCTTAGGCCTGCCAAACAGCCATGCACACTTAAGTTTTTCGATTCAGCTGTGTTGTACAGCCGGGTTGGAGACAAGCTGCAGCATCCCTGTGCCTGAGCGAGCATTAAAACAGTCTACTTAGGCCAATCCAGGCACTGCTCTTGTGGTAGGTATAGCATGAGGGCAGCATCTTGATTTGGTGGTGAGCTCATACAGTGAAACACATTCGGGATGAGAGGAGCAACGAGGCAGCCGGCAGCAGGAGCGGCAGGTCTTTATTTTATTTTCAAAACTCAAGCCCCCCTCTTCCTCATGCCCTACCACTTTACAATAGCGGCAGCTGCAATGAACCCCAAAAATAAACATATTTCTTTTCACTACTGCATCCCAGTTTTTAATTTGAGATCGTGGTTTCTAGTGCTCGGCAAAATCACAAAATTCTCATCCCCACCACTTACAATCCACCAAAGGGGAGCTCAGTGTATCTCATTTTGAGATAGGCACCACAACAGTGTTTGATAATTTGATGTACATTAAAAAATGAACAATACCGGCTGCCCACACCATTCATATTGATTTGAGTGACCTCGAAGTGTCCGAACTGTCACACCTATAGGAGTGTGATTGTTAATATTTATGTTGGTAATGTCATTTAAACTGCTGGCAGGGCCAATGGGTAGGGCTGGCTGCAATGGGCTCCTCAGAAAGGGCAATGGAGCTTACTTTTCTTTTTTCATTTTTTTCATTTTTTTTATTTTATAGCCACAAACAAAAATAAATTAAATGGACAGAAGATTTCTTGAGCGATATACCATTATACCAATAATGATCATAAACAACAAAAAGAAAGAAAAAGACCAGAGAGAACAGAGCCAGAAAACGTATAGAAGCATGCACAGAGAACAAAGACATAGCCACATTGTAGTTTTAAAAAGAAATTAGAGATTATACTCTCAATCCCATTGAAGACGAGATCTTTTCAAATTTACGTCAAGACTGAGGGCCTCTAGTGTTAGCTAATGCCATCTCCATTTTGTAGATATCTCTTAATAAACCCCAGAATTCATTAACACTTGGACCCTTGCTCTGGATCCAGGAAGAAGCTATACATAGACAAGCACAAGCTGATACAATAGAAGTAAAGGATTTAGTAAGACAGCCTAACTCTGAGAAAATTTCCAGTGCCCAGTGACCACATTATCATACCTGGCCCAAACTGCGAGAACAAGGGTAAAACCTGCCCAAAATTCCTTCAGTTTATGACACGAAAAAAATATATGGCATAGATCTGCGGCAAATTCCTGGCATTTCGGACAGTATGATTTAATATTGTTTGAGCTAATAGCCCATTTAGATATTCGCACCTTAGTATAATAAAGCATGACAATTAGTCTGATTTGCTGGAGCTTCAGGTTGACTGAAGTTACTGCCGAATTTATTGTGTCCAGAGATTCATTAATCTCCTCCTTAGTGATATTGCAGATAAAAATTAGACTTAATTTTGCCGCTATCTGTGTGCCATCGTCACTAACCCCCCCTATTAGTTTCTGGTAAGTTTTGCCGATGGCACCTCATCTAGATGCCCCAAAAAATGCAGCCAAAACCTCAGAAAAGGAGCCCGATAGCTCAAGCTCTAGCAAACCTCGGCTTCAAATAAGATAATTCTTGATTTGCAAGTACTTGAAAAAGTATTTTTGTGTCAGGCTGAATTCCACTTTCAAAGACGGAAAAGATCGGATACCCTGTTGGTCGTAGAGATGCCCCAGCCGAGTCGCGCCCTTACGATGCCATTTTTTCCCAATGTGATCGTGAAATATACTCAGCAGTAGAGGATTCCCCCATAATACAGTATAAAAGTGCAAATCAGGGAATTTATATGCCTTAGAAATTTCACGCCATATACTAGTTATGTCCCTTACTATCTTAAATCGCACCCTCTTAAAATTATTTAGATCAGCTGTTTTATATAGCAAGTACCCAGAGTCAGATCCACAAGCTAGCTGGTATGAAAGCCAGGTTGGACCAGCTTCAGGTCCTTTGACTAAACTCTGTATTCGCCCAGTGAACGCAGCCCAAAAGTATAACTTAAAATATGGGAGTTTAAAACCACTCTGCTTAAATGATAATTCATGTATCGTAAAGCTCTCCTGGCAGCCAATATACCAAAATTAAACTACCTACAAAGCTTTCCAGGTACTTACAAAAAGTTTGGGGCACCTTCAGTGGAATGGTAAAAAAAAATAAAAATATTCCAGGATGACATTCATTTTCACGACGTTACATCTCCCATACATACTTAGGGGGAGCCGGAGACAGCACCGTAAGTTAGCAACTACTTTCCTCAACAGAGGTTCGTAGTTCAATGAGATAATGTCCCTAACTTGACTACTAAGAGTAACTCCCAAAAATACTGCATTTTTTGTAACGCCTAAGGCAGATGGGAGATTATCAGGTTGAAAATTCAATAGTGTCTGTGTTTTGTTCAGGTTGAGTTTGTAGCCGGAAAAGAGCCAAACCGATGTGCTTTGATGATTATAGCAGTCATAGCATTTACCGGCTGACTTGAGAACACCACAATATCGTCCGCATATGGGTTTAGTTCGAGATCTATCCCATTTAAAGTAACCAGAAATATGTTGGCACTAAATATTAAATGTTTAATGAATGGCTCAATATAGGTAGCAAAAAACAGCCAGGATAGCGGACAGCCCTTCCGCGTACCCCTATGTATTGTAAGACAGACCGAGGACTGAACCATTAAGTTTAATTACTGCTGTTGGGCTCCTGTACAGTTTTTGTACTGCAGAGATAAACCTTTTACCAAGGCCCATAGAAAACATTGTTTTCCATAAAGCTCCCCAAAGGCCTTCTTGGCATCTAACATTAGCCTCCTCAGCAGCTGACCTAATTGCCCAGAGATGTTGAATGCCAAAATTGCAGTATTAATATGATTTGTCGTGTCTCTTCTGGGAACATAGCTGTGTTGTTGATCTGAGACCAACAGATCGATAAAGGGGGGCAATCGTGTTGCAAGAATTTTAGAAAAAACGTTTTGCGTCAGCTTTTATCAGTGCTATTGCCGGTAAGAACTAATTTCATCTATAGGCTTCCTCCTTTTAGGCAAGACAACAACATGTGTGCCATTGCAAGAGTGGGGAACTTCACCACCTTCCATAATTGAATTACAGAGCTCTTGGTATAATGGGGCAAATGTACTTTTGAAGACTTTATAAAATTCCAGCGGAATCTTATTCTTCCCGACTGCCTTGGCAGCGGGCAGAGCCGCGACTGCTTCCTCATGCCACCGGAGCCAAGCTAGACTGGCTTATGAGGGGTGATACCCTGAAACTGGTCTGGGGATTCTTGTTTCTGTTTTTCTTTCTTCAAATTAAGCACTGCCGGCCCCCTATAGCCATTACCACTTTCAGATGTTAAAAGCACATCTGCAGCACACTGGCCCGTAGGAATTCTCTGGCTTCTAAAGTAGCTTTCCATACCACATAGAAAGCCTCAATATCCATGTATTTTACTGCTTTTTGAACTTGTGATTTCTTTACTTCTTTTTATTGTTAATGACTAGAGCTGGATTTAATTTGTTCAAGTATGAGACACAAGGAGTGGCATATTCAAGCATGACCCAGTGGTGTCATTAAACAAGCACTGGCAAAGCCAATAAGTTTAGCTTGTTGTAGGCATATATACTATTGTTAAACTGTATGCCACGGTCCAATAACAGAAAATCCACAGAGAGGCACCCTAACTCTGGCCCAGTGGCAGAATCTGTGATGGACATAATTTTAGTTAACTTTTTAAGATGTGGCCTAGATTATGCGGATTATGCTTCCCGGAAAGGACTTCTAGCTACGCTTTTTTGTCTCCGCTCCTTTTGGAATCTCCTCCTCCTTCGCCTTCCCACTTAAAGCACAGAACTGCTTGACAGCCTTCCCAGGAGGAAATGACCAATGACACTAACCTGGATCCTGGATCAAGCAATGGCAGTATCCACCAAATACAGGAGTCTCAAGGACATCTTCAACAATCATGGATATTATCCCCACAAAGACCTGATAATCCTTTACAGCAGCAGAGCATTTAAGGTAGCAGTCTAATAATTAGCTCTACATGCAAAGTGAGGGTACAACTAGCAGCTGTGGGACATACATCTTTGAAATCTAATAATCAAGGGGCAACACTACACTAGCCAGCTCTTATCAGAGGGGTACCTTTACCTGGCCGATGGTGGAGAGTTCACCAACAGCATCTGGGGTCCCAAATGTTTTTTTTACTTTGTGAGCTTTCTCGAATTCCTGGGAAAGTACGCTTGCAACCCTGGGCTGGGTCACCTGGACGGCAGCAGTGGCAGCGAAATTGAAAGTTAAGATCCTCTTGACCCCACATCATTTTCTGGTGTGCTGTGCCCCTGCCACTTGTCCATGCACCTCCTGTTGGACCCTGTGCCCAAGCCTAATTTTGTTGTGGGCATGGAGTAATGCTGAGCCACCAAGCAGGTAGACACTTTGGCATCAGGATTATATGTAAGCCAGTTCTGAACACATTAGCCTTTTCAAACTTTTGCTCAAGTCTGGACATTAGTACTATTGTCTATAGGGCAGAGACATCGGCTACAGAAATTGTCCTTGACCCTCTAGGGTATTGTATTGCACTGCCTTGGGTTTTTGGGAAGTTGCCGCTTATTGCAGGAGACCAAGGTATGGCCAGAGTTCCCACTCTTATCCCCAAAAGGGTCAGGGGAATCCCTCTCTTGGGCTTTCTTTAGCTTTGTTTCTTCAAGGGCTAAGTTTACAAGTTGGCCTCTTTCCTTGTCAGGGAGAAGGTGAGTTTGCCTTGTGAACATTATGTGTCGTGGGACTGGTGGGTTTCGCTTGGGCCCCAAGTCAAATGACTAGTGCTGTAAGGGCTAGCTTGGTGGTCAATCAAATTCATGCAAAATATATCAATAGAATCTGTGAAATCATGTTACTACTGTGATTAATGGAAAAGTACAATAAATAAGTTCCGAGATATGTTTTCTCAAACATAAACACTGAGTGGCTCAGGTAAGTTCTTGCATGCCTTTGCTTGATAAGGGTGGTTCTAATTCGAGGTGTGACAGAACGCTGGAAACAAAAATATTGTGGGATAAAATATTGTGTCAAGAATATTGAGGACAAAAGTATTGGGGAGGAAAGTCTCTATAGATAGGCAATGTTTTACTATATATAATGACACATGTATGTCCCTTGAGGATATATATATCTTCAAGGTATGTCGATTTTGTGTTAGGAATAGTAAAATGTATACTTATCTATTTTCACTTACCTTCTCAAAATGTTGGTCCTCAAGATTTTTGACACAATATTCGGTCTACGATATTCTGTGAGTGATCCCCACTGGTACAGGTGTGGTCCCCCACCTGTACATGTACGTGGGGTGTAAACATGCAGTATATGTAAGGAGACACTGTACAGACCCAATACATTCTGCAATAACCAACTAATAAAAGAATAGACTAAGTGAAATCAAATTGAAAAAACAAATAGTAAATGATAATTACACCAAATATTGCAAAAATGAGGGAATATTATTCCAATTCAGAGGTAAAATGTTTTAATTATGCCATCCAATTTTGTTATTTATCAACATCGTCAATATGGAGGAGGGGAAACAAGAATGCACTTACCAGATGTATGTGGCCAAATAAAAAAAATGTGATTACTATACGCAATATTGCGCACACATTTAAAGACCCACGTGGTGAACACACCATATTAAACTGAAAGGTTTCTCAAATGCGTTCAATGCCAGGAGGTAGGCACTGTTCTGACAGTGCTTACCTCCTGGAATACAGACAGTGGTTGTGGGCACATGTGCAGGCTACACTCACAGATTAAAATTAAACATGTGCTGAACACATGGAGACAGATTTATTCATGTATCAGTAAGAGAAATGCCTGCAGACAGCATTGCACTTTAATTTGTGTTGAGAATTTTACCACTTTGCACTTTTTTTACTACTTACTCCATGGCCCCCCTTGTGGCTGCCGACACGAGTGAAAGAACACACATAGTTATTGTCACCAACATGACAGCCCGAGTACAAGCTCCACTTCGCACCTTGCACCAGGTACTATTCCAAGATGTCTTCCATCGAACACTGAGTTCACATGCCCAACTCAATAAGACACTATTTAACACTCCAAGATGGCGCCTGTGCATGCGCAATGGAGTGAAAGCACGTCAACAAAAAGTCAGGCAATCGGACGTCAGGCGCACTGCTACTTGATGGGGATCGGCGAACACTCCGATCAATATGCAGGCATGCATGCAAAGGTAGGTATTGTAGAATATTGCACCCAGAAGAAACCGTGAGTACATTGCCTTTGGTTCACTAACGGTAACTACTGGGCGTCTCTGTCCAAATAGACATGAAAGTAGCGGCATCCCACACAGCCTTCTCCAAATAAATTGTTCTTCTTCTGTTCCCTCTCTCCCATTGCCAACTGTAGCCCGTTATGGTGCGGGTGCCATGTGATAGCCTATGGAGCAAAGGGGACTTTACCAATAGGAAAGAATGCATGGAATGTAGCGGTTCAGGTTTTGTGCAATACTCCATACCGATAATCTATGATTGGGATATATACTGCCACCTAATCTAACCAGTTTGAACTCCGTTTGGAGACCATACACTAACTGACAACAGTTAGTGGGTGCACAGAGTGAATGTATTTGGCGCACGTATTATACATCCCTTTTTGGCACCCACAGCACCTCTCTCCTGCTCTGCAAGAGAGTACATAAGTTGTATGAGATGCCATCCACCATCTCATCATTGATAACTACACAATAACTATGTTTTCATGTTTATGTATCGTCTGTGTGTTTTTTATCTTCTCCTGATCTTTCTAGATTGCAGGAAAAGTGGTTGGAATGAGCTGACGCCACCTTGTAGATTACACAAGGGGGACCGCTCTTCCACTTATAAAACAGGGGTTCTTCATGAAATACTTGTTTGTTTGAATTTCACATTTTAACACTAACCTTTTTGTTCCAGATGAAGCGGCAAGAATCTTTATGAGCATTGTACTGTGGGAAACATATCGACCTAACAGTTACTATGGTACATTATTAACAAAACAGTAACACATAACCTACGCATTTTTAAACCTGACAGCGAACCAACATATTAAAAAAAACTTTATGGTATCCCCTAGCCAGTTTTAATATTTGACTCACTCACCTTCCTCTCACGACCCCACTTCACTGAAAATCTCACACCCTCACTCATCATACAGTGTAATTAAAAGATCTCCGCCAAAGTGACCTCATGGGACCCATAGGGCATTGCAGCGAAGGACCAATGAGAAGCAATGCCCAGTGAAGAAGCATGACACCCCTTGGGATGTGAGAGGGCAACAAGAGAGAAAATCTGTGATTGTCTCTATATATGAGAACAGAACTTCTCTGTACTCCTTTCCTTGACTGTGCAGACATGAATTTTTCCCTATAGGAACAGTTACCCACTTTTTGGATTCATACTAATAAGTGGAGCACGGGTACTGGACCCCTAATAGCTCCTAGTCCACCCTTCTTCTTTGATTAATACTCTCCTAAATAAGGAGACCACTGCCACATAGGCAGCGAAGGAGGAGGAAGGGTGTTTACTAGCAGCACATATCCCTCATTGACCTCAGAGAGGATGAAGTCATAACGTTCTACAGACTCTAGAGAGAATCCATCATGGAATTGTTGGCTAAGATTGGGCCAAGTCTACTGCAAGCAACTGCAACACCCACTAACATCCCACCACATGTCAACCTTCTGGCTGTGCTCCATGTGCTGGAATCAGGTGCCTTCGAAGTCACAACCGACAGATTGGCAGGAATCTCAAAGGGAGCATTTTCTGCCTTTCTACTCTCTCTTTTAGCTGTCATAATCAAACTAACATCCCAGTACCGTCTCTTCCCCGAAACTCAACAAATATAACTGGCTACCAAGCAAGGAATCTGCGCCGTCGCTGGATTTCCTCATGTCCTTGGTGCAATTGACTGAGGACATGTACAATTTGTGTCCCCTGCTGCAACACTCCACCCGTAGAGAAACTGCAAGCACACATATTCCATCAATGTCCATGCAACAGTAGATCATCAGAGATGTTCAAAAAAGTGCTGGCTAAATACCTGGGGAGTGCACATAAAGCCTTAATCTTTCACCTCAATATCATCAATGATTGGTTTCAGAATGGTGCATAGGGAAATGATCTACTAATTGGTGAGGAAACCACAACTATACTTAATACTAAGGAGTTGAATGTACGAAATAATAGTAATCTCTGTGCTTGTGAATGGTTCTCATGTTGTATGCAGATAGTGGGAATAATGGACGATAACATGTAGACAATAATGTCCCATTGTGTCCAAAGTAACCTAAAAATGTTTTCTGTGTGTGCTGCAGAATAGGGTCTCTGTGTGCTGAAGCCAAGGTTAGGTGCGACAGGAGGAACCCGACCGCATGTGTGAGTGCAGCAACAAATATAAGTGCAGATTGTGTGAGTATTTATGTTAATCACAGCACCAGTCATGCGCTGCAATTACATGAATACTTTCTAAGGGGCAAACAATATGCCCCACACTGGGCCGGACTTAGTGCTGGTGGCGCCCTGTGTGACAATATTTTTTGGCGCCCTCCAATGATCACCACTGCCAGGGATTCCCTCACTATTACTCTATATCAGTGCCGCTCAAGTCACCATTACCCTCTCTCTGAGATGCACTTAATTTGTTTTATAGCGCCAATCATCCAGCGCGACTCTCCAGCAACCTTTAATACTCATCTCACTTAACTCAGGTGCAACTATTTCTTATCATCGGAGGGGCCCATAACACCGCGAGTCACACTCACACATGCCTTTACACCCAAATCAGTGACAAAAAGACGAGCTGCTGGTTAGCAAGGTACCTAGAATTTATACTTTATACACATTATTTATAGTGTTCAGCTTATGCAAAAAATGTATCTGAAAAACTTAATATCAAGGTACTCCTCTATTTGGTCTAGTAGAAGTTAGTTGATGGAGATTAAGACCAGCTTAATCATAGTTATCCTGTAACCTTAGCAACTTTATACTCTAATGACATTTATTTGAAATAAAATAAACAGACTCAAGTTTAAATTGTATAATAATTTTATCTACTTCATTTATGAAAACGGAACATTTTATTTAGTACATATTAAAAGAAAATGAAATTTAGAAATCATATTAAAAAAGTTCTGTTATAAGGAAATAACAGAGTTGCACGAGTCTCAAACTTCCTCTCTATTCTCCTCAATGCCTCTTTTCCTCTTTTCAAAAACAAAATCTCTGCATTCGATCATCTTCATTGCTTCAAAAGTGAAAGTCCAAAAATATTTCAAAGTCTCTAGCACCATAAAGTTCAAACCAACAGCATGTCGTGGTGCAAAATAAATCCAAGGAGCAAGCTTTTTTCACCCTTTCAAAGAAGCTCTTTTATACACATTTTCACTAACTATCTAGCTTAAAATTGAAACTTTTAGGGTCCACAGTTCAATCTGATTGGTCCCTTAGAGGGGTGGCTACGATCACCTCTTTCCTTCCGTGCCCAAACCAGTTTTCCAAAATGTGTAGTCATCCTTAACATGTTCTTATAGCAGTCATCTCCGTTTATGTTTATCATTCACTTTTCGATACATGATTTGTTATTCTCTCCCATTCAGTGGTTCAGTTCCCACAGTCTTAGATGCAAACATCCTGTGGCACACTTCCACCCCCTAGGCCAAGCTGACCTTGACATCACTTTGCTTTGTGTACCAGTTATTCTGCTCACTCGGCTTTTCATTTATGCGCATGCGTATAGGCTCTTTCTCTCAAGCCGATGTCAACGCAGCAGTCAGAAGCCATTTTCAACAACCAGGTCACATAGGCCTCAATAAGAACTAGTGCGAAAACAAACACAATAGGCGTTAGATTTAGAATTGTAGTTTTTTCTGTTTACCACCCACCATTCTATTATCCCTAATTAGTAATTACCTAACAAAAGCATGACATATAGCTTTATTTTACATATATGCCTATTTTTGTATTATAGCACTATATTAATATGACTCGTTCACAATTGTTAGTATATTCATTTTGCAAATGGCAATTAGTTTCCCACGTGTAATTTAAATGTCTAATTGCATTTTGTTGATTATTTTGAATGCATCACACCATTAATTCAGTTATTTTTATACGAAATTAACTTCACAAGGGGTACACAACAATTGTTGTCTCTCCCATGCTCCATCAATTCCCCCCTTTGGTGATTTTATCACCACACAAATCCTCCCACTAAATTTCTTCGAACTAAGGTTCTTTCAGTTTTTAGACTCTAGTATTGCTCATAAATTGCCCTTTTGAATTCTAAATCATTTTATCTTTTATCTCTTCAAGCTCAATTTCACCCAATTTGCGTTCCCTTTGTTTTCTTTTTTCTATATTTTCTTACTGCTCTTTTTCTTCTAATACAGATACATCCTAATCTTATCATTAATATTATCATTACTAATATTGATACTGGTATTAGTATTTTTCCAATTAATGAACTACCTATTTCAGCAAACCAATTCTTTACATTAAAAAAACTCTTACCAAGTTTCTCTAAAACACCATCAACCTCCAGTGGGATAATTATTTTATGCAATTCAGTAATATTTGTAATATACCTGTGTATATTCTGACTTTTGTCAGGAATAGAAGTACAACAATGTTGCTCTTTCAATATTCCACAGATTTCTCCTTCTTTTGCCGATAAAATATCAAGAGCAAGTCTATTTTGCATTACCATAGCTCTCATAGCAACCATTTCTGTATTTACCATTAAAGATCCTCCAGCTGTGCTTGTTGATAAACGATCTACTATAGTTGACAATTTCCGAATTTTGTTTGTATGAAATGATATACCCACTGCTGGTATCTGTGCACCAAAAATATCACCTACAATATCTAGAAAAGTCTCCCTTCGTATACGTGTTAATGGTTTACCTATTTCATGAATTCTATTAGTACCTCTATCT
The DNA here is from genome assembly GCF_964263255.1 of Lissotriton vulgaris. NCBI lineage: Eukaryota > Metazoa > Chordata > Amphibia > Caudata > Salamandridae > Lissotriton > Lissotriton vulgaris. The sequence continues at coordinate 1,124,127,026 of NC_141687.1, forward strand.
ACGTGAACATTTTTAGGAAAGACCAAACCTACGTAGCAAGTCCCATACCAATGGTCTGACAATCTATAATAAGCTTTGTTACCACAGATAAAATACAATCCAGTAAATACAGGATATTTTCCCCCTTTAAATTCTCATCCCCCAATATTTATGTAAGTGTCTTTGTAATTACTTGCTCCCACAAAATAGTTATCATATACTTTATTGTCTCTTCGAATAAAACATTTTCCCTGTTGGGTAAGATATATTCCCAATGCAACATTAGTATCACTTTTTACAAAATTCTCTTCATCAAAATCCAATTGAGATTGTTTCAATTAATTTGCTGTAGCCTTTCTTTGATAGGCTAGTCTTCTACTGCCATTTCTAAAAATACTTTTTCTGCCTTTTTCAATTTACATGTCAGATTATTTTTGTATGCATATTCTATTGTCAGTTCATCAATTTCTAAGAAAAATGTCCCCAAAACTTTAGCAGGTTTCACTTTGTTCATTCTATTTACTACATGAAATTTAGCAAAAATGTCATCAACATCAAAATAGTAATACTCTAATTTTCCAGTTTGGTAAAATAAATTAGCTATAACACTACAAGTCATTCCATACTTCAAAGGAAGGTGATGATAGGTCACATCCTCTGATACAGATGCAGGCAACTGCATACAGACGTAGCAGTCTTGTACATCCATAGTTTCTACATATTCTTTCAATAATCTAGAAAAAACATTCTTTGAAAAATCATTAATAGATCTATCTTTGTGCAAATCTGTTTTATCTATCAGTTCTACATCATTCTTTGTATCATGTCTTCTCTCACTTCTATTATCACCTCTACTTCTTTATGAATGCTCAAAACCTGAAAGAAATGGAATCAATATTGCTAAAATTATCTATATAAGCATTATGAAAGCAAAAAATTAAACACATTCTACACCATCTGCGTATCCACACTTTGATGTATTCTTCAGGCATTTCTTTGTTGTTGAAAACTTTCTATAATGTCTCTTTATCACTGACAATGTCTCTTTGCCACTTCCCACATAAAATATGTGTCCTTTTAAAATCTGTAAATTCAATTAAGTCTTTTCCTTTTATTCCATTTGACTTTTTCTCAACTTCTTTTTCTTTGTCTTTTCTCACTCACCTGAGTCACTTTGATTTTCTTCAAGTTCTGGTATGTCAGGTAAAGAAATATATACCCATTCAGGTGACTTATATTTTTGATTTGGTCTCCTTACTTTCTTGAGTCTTTGCAAAATGTATTTATTCTTTTCCTTTTGGCCTACTTGGCTAGATATCTCGTTTAGTTGTTCCTGTGGCACTTCATTTATATTTATCAATTTGAATTTAAGTGCTTTCACTTCTGCAGGCCAATTATCTCCCTTTTCAGCTTTTTAATCACTGGCTTAATTGTTTCACAATCAACTTTCCAAGCTCTTTTTCTTTTACTCTTTCTTAGAGTAGTTTCTCCATCACTTTCATCAGACTCAGTTTCAGATTTGTCTTTGCTTCCTCGTATTTTAAATGTTATTGTTTCTAATTCAGCTTCTGAGTCTTGCTCATCTCCAGTCAATTCAGTTCTTGTGCAAGGAATCTCTTTATAACTGGTACTTGGAATCTCATCCTTATTGTGAGTTATTTCCTTTTCTCCAGTTTCAAGATCAATATTCCTTTTCTCAAAACTTTCTATTTGACTTTTGGAATCTCCTCTTTTACCAGTTTTATTCTGTTCTTTTTCAGTGTATTTTTACAGATGTCGACTTACAGGTCGATCTTCAAGATCTGGAATTTTAAGTATTTCAGTCTCTGTTTCTGATGCTGAACTTGTATCCGATACCTCCAGATGTCGCCTCACAGGTTGATCTTTCTTAGCTGGAACTTTGTCAGCTATTTCCTCTGCATCAGAGTTTGAACTAGTCTCTTCCGCTTGTAATTGTTGATTCTCAGGCTCTGGTACTTGAATGGTGTGGCTCGCATGTACCCACTTTTTAACACCTGCACATTTCACTACAGTTATGCTGACCAGAATCACCTGTCTCGGCTTGTCCCAGGTGGGAACCAAGCAATTTCTTCTTCTATGTACTTTTATTCCGACCCAGACTCCAGGACTTAAATCATGTGTTGGATGCTTTTCTTTAGTACATGCATCAGTTCCAACCTGGTGAAATACAGAATTTATTGTATCAGACAGGCCTTTGCAATAATCCAGTATGATATCATTAAAGGTTAGCAGTTTGTTGACAGGTACAAATGCTTGTCTCATTACTCATCCCATCAGTATCTCATGTTGACTTAAACCAGTCTTTCTGTCTGGAATGCTTCTTAAGGTCATTAGAGCAAGTGGCAAAGCATCAGGCCATTTCAGTCTAGTTGGCAAACACATTTTTCCAAGTCTGTTTTTAATTGTTCCTTTAACCTGCTCAACTACTCCAGAAAAAAAACTACCGGCCCATCTCACTGCTGCCGTTTCCCGCCAAGATTGTTGAGAGGGTGGTTAGCAATACTCTTTCCACCCACCTGGAACAATTTCTCCTTCTTGACGAGGATAAATTCGGCTTTCGGCCAGCCCATGGGACAGAGACTGCTCTCATCACCACCATGGATGAACTTCAAAGGCGTGCAGACAGAAATCAGGCTTCTTTTTTGATCCTGCTCGATATGTCTGCCGCCTTTGACACAGTTAATCATAAGATCTTGCTGAGGCGGTTGTTTGAGGCAGGGGTGAGAGACTCGGCTCTGAATTGGTTCCATTCTTTTCTGCAGGACAGGCAGCAGGCGGTTTTAATGCCTCCTTTTCAATCTCCTTTCTCCCCGGTCTAGCATGGTGTGCCTCAGGGCTCTGCCATCAGCCCTATTCTTTTTAATGTTTACCTTAGGCCACTAGTCTCGCTTATTAAAGGATTCGGCATTCGAATGGTTAATTATGCCGATGACACGCAGATGATCCTCTCCTTGGAAGGAGAGGAGTCCATCTCTGTGGAGGTCCTACATAACTGCTTAAGGACCACGGCAAGCTGGTTAAAGGCAAACTCGCTTCAGTTTAATGCCGGGAAAACTAAAGTGCTCTTCAGTGCTGGAACAAGGATCCCTCGACCGTTTCCCAACAATTTCTGGCCCCCGGAATCCGGCTCCACCATTCGGCCTGCGGACTCTGTCCGCAACCTAGGAGTCATGCTGAACCACGGGCTCAGTATGGACTCACGTACAGAAAACATCGGCCGGCTGTTTTGCCATCCTTCGCTCACTCAGGAAGGTTCTGCCCCTCTTACCCCCCCAGGCCCGTGCACAAGTGGTTAGATGTACCATCCTGAGCAGGTTGGACTACTGTAACGCCCTCCTGCTCGGGTCCCCTGAGTATCTACTGGACAGACTCCAAAGGGTCCAATCTGCGGCGGCGAAAATGGCGTTGGGGCTGCCTAGGAGATCTCATGGACCTTTCGCTCTGGCAAAATTACATTGGCTTCCTCTTAGACAGAGGATTCAATTTAAAGCCCTCTGTATAGTGTTCAGGGCTCTCCACGGATGCGGTCCAGCCCCTTTAAGGTCCAAGTTTGTCTGGTACACTCCCTCCAGACACCTTCGTTCATCGGATGCTGAACTGGTAGTCGTTCCTAGATTTAGGAAGGTCAGAGCTGGTGGTAGATCCTTTCAGGTGACTGCCGCCAGACTCTGGAACACTCTCCCCCTTGAGATTAGGGCCACTAATGAACTTCTGCAGTTTAGGAAAAAGGTCAAAACCTGGCTTTTCCCTGGCTAACCATTCTTCACTGGTTTACTCTACTGCTTCTGCCTCTATCTGGGTTTGGATTCTACTAGCGCCAGGATGCCTGTAATGGTGACAGTCGCGCTTTACAAGTTCTTAAAATAATAAATAATCCTCTGGTCTGAAGGCACAATGTAATTTCTGTTTTAAATCCAGTGCTTCACAAATCAATTGTATTAATTCATTTTGAAAGTGGCTCCCTCTGTCTGATGCAATTGTTACTGGAAAACCAAATCTCGGTATCACTTCCCTTAACAAATGCTTTGCTACAGTTAATCCATCATTCCTCCTGGTAGGGAAGGCCTCAACCCATCTTGAAAATAAGCAGATGATCACTAGGACATACCTCAGCTTGTTGCATCGAGGCATTTCAATGACGTCCGATTGCATTCGTGTGAAAGGACCTCCCTCCCGTCTTATGGTTCCCCAACTCACAACAATTTTTCTTCCTGGATTCAATTGCTGACAGACCAAACACCAGCTATTATTCTGAACTTTGGATTGTACCAAGTTTGCTTGAACATCCTCAACATAGCATCTCTACCTATGTGTGCTTGACCATGGTACATTCGAGCCATATTTGAGATCATGCTATCAGGCATAACTGGTCTTTCATCTTTGTATACCCAAATTTCATCTTCCTGATTTTATCCATCTATCTTTTTCCTCATCATCTGCCTCATCTGGAAACTGCTTCACTTCCTGACAGGTCTCAACAATGTAGGTATTCATTAAAGGACTTGAAACATGTTCTTTTTCTCTGTCCCGAGTGATTGAAGCAAAATTTCTGGCACACTATTGAGCAATCGCATCTGCAAATCTATTGCCTTCAGTAACATAATCATCTCCATTTTTATGTGCAGCACATTTCACCACTGCAATACTTTTAGGCAGCTGTATCGCCTCAAGCAACATCTTCACAAACTCACCATTCCTGATAGGTGATCCAGCAGAAGTCATATAACCTCTCTGTGACCACAGTTGTCCATAATCATGAACCCCTCCAAATCCATATTGACTATCAGTCACTATGGTAATTCGGACATGCTTCCCCAACTTGCATGTATAAAATTTATCAGCACAGTCCATTTATATTTTATACAACTAAAATCAGTTAGTAACGACACAAAACATTTCCATTCGTCTGTTACACTAAACCAAAGTGATAGTTTTGCCAAACCCACAAGAATTCTGTATTTCCAGTAGACAGTGCTTACCTCTTCTCAACCACAGAATTTAGTTGTGCCGATAAAGTAGCACTTCCCTCTACCTTACCCTTCTCTCAAGCTTAGAGGAAAAGCTATTACTCTCCCAGGGATTCGTTTGAGTCAGATTACGCAATTGATACCTGTGCTTAAGGCCAAGATTTCATAGGTTGCCTTCTCTATACATTCACCACTTTCACACTGAAAATGTCCCTAACTTGTAACACATGACGTTACTACTTTGAAACTAGACTATGTAATGTGTGACTTCAATTGCCACATGTTCTTCGGCCTGCAGACAGAGTGACCAACTTCCTACATCCCAGAAGTTTCAAAATTCCGACTACATATATCGTAATGCAAACTCGACATATAGGAGCCCATTAGGATGTCTGGCGGATCGCCACCGCCATGTGGGCGGTGGTGATCCGCCAGACATCCTTACCCGCCTGCCACCCATTTCCCCCTGCCATATTACTATGGCGGGTGGACCGCGGCAGACGGAAAGACAGTCCACCGCTTTTCCGCCCTGGTCGCCTTGTGACCGGGGTGGTCCCATTATCCTGATGACCCCCATAGTGTTAAAACATAAAACATCAATAATCAATACATCTCCAAACTAACCTATAGAAACCATAACTCTGATACCAAAAAATCTGATCCAACGCGGCTCTCCAACAACGTTTTATACTCATTTCACTTAACTCAGGTGCAATTATTTCCTTACTCATCAGTGGGGCCCATAACACCGCGAGTCACACACACACATACCTTTACACCCGAATCAGTGACAAAAAGTCAAGCTGCTGGTTTCGCGGGTACCTAGAATTTATACTTTATACACTTATATACATTAGTTATAGTGTTAAGCTTATGCTAAAAATTCAAAAACGTAACATCAAGGTACTCCACTATTTGGTCAATAGATAATCTAGTTGAAGTTAGTTGATGGAGATTAAGACCAGCTTAATCATAGTAATCCTGTAACCTCCTCAACTTTTTAATGTCATGACATTTATTTGAAATGACATAAACGGACTCGAGTTTAAATTTTATATTAATTTAATCTACTTAATTTATGAAAACAGAACTTTAGTTTATTTAGACAAGCAATAATTAAGCATTATATTTAGAACATGTTAAATGAAAATGAAATTTAGAAATCATATTACCAAGTTCTGTTATAAGGAAATAACAGAGTTGCACAAGTCTCAAACTGCCTCTCTATTCTCCTCAACGCCTCTTTTCAAAAACAAAATCTCTGCATTCGATCATCTTCATTGCTCCAAAAGTTAAAGTCCAAAAATATTTCAAAGTCTCCAGAACCATAAAATAGTTCAAACCAACAGCATGTCGTGGTGCAAAATAAATCCAAGGAGCAAGCTTTTTTCATCCTTTCAAAGCTCTGCTATACCCTTTTTCACTAGCTATCTAGCTAAAAATTGAAACTTTTAGGGTCCACAGTTCATTCTGATTGGTCCATTAGAGGGGTGGCTATAATCACCTCATCCCATCCTTGCCCAATCCAGTTTTCTGAAATGCGTAGTCATCCTTAACATGTTCTCATGGCAGTCATCTTCGTTTATGCTTGTCATTCACTTTTCGATAAATGATTTGTTATTCTCTTCCATTCAGTGGTTCTGTTCCCACAGTCTTAGATGCAAACATCATTGGGCACATTTCTGCGCTCTAGCCAAGCTGACCTTGACATCACTTTGCTTTGTGTACCAGTCATTCTGCTCACTCGGCATTTCATTAATGCAAATGCGTAGAGGCTCTTTCTCTCAAACCGATGTCAACTCCTCAGTCAGCAGCCATATTCAACAATCAGACCGCAAAGGCCTCAATGAGAACTAGTGCGAAAACAAAAATAATAGACGTTAGATTTAGAATTGTAGTTTTTTCTGTTTACCACTCACCATTCTATTATCCCTAATTAGTAATTACCTAGCAAAAGCGTGACACATAGCTTTATTTTACTTACCAAATGCATTTCTTTTACTCTTGCCACTTTGAATACATACACTCTAATGAAGTATACACATACATGCTTATTTCTGTATTATAGCACTATGTTAATATGACTCTTTCACAATTGTTAGTATATTAATTTTGCAAATGGCAATTTGTTTCCCATGTGTAATTTAAATGTTTAAGTACATTTTGTTGATTAATTGTCATGCATCACACCATTAATTCAATTATTGTTATATGAAATTAACTTCACAAGGGGTACACACACATGTCTCTCCCCTGCTCCACCACCACTCATACCAGTGAAGGGTGTACTTTACATTGCACACAAATTAAACAGAAACGATCAATCATAGGTTTGTAAATCAGTGTGTAAGAAATGTTAAATATGACAGAGGACTGCAAGGTGAAGGAGTGACATGTCATTCATACTGGTGTGGTAAATATTTAATTACCGTCCTAATTTCTATGCAGGTAAGTACTTAAAATAAAATAACTCAATCGGAAAGAAAGACGCAGAGTCTGTGGTGTTAGAGTTCTTAGGGGTTTTATTCCTTCAAAAGGAATGGTTCTAGAACCGGATATCGGATTCCTGACACCACTGGGGTTCAGGAAGGGATAGAGCATACTTTATTGACAATACATAACTTTTATACTTAATGCACATAATGAAAATCAATGCAGAAGGCGTAACAGCTGAGAGAAACAAGATAAGAACACACATGTGTTAGCAATACGTAATCAGAAGGCGTGAACTAGGGCGTGTACAGAGGTGTGTGCTAGAAGACGTCATATGAAAGTGTCACAAGTGGGTGGGTACATAGCAGAATCTTGCAATGTCAGCAGAAATCTGAAGTCTGGATGCGCGCGCAGCTGTATGACGTGTGATTGACGTAAAGCTGGAGGGTGCAGGGGACTTGACATTTACACTAGAGGAAAGAGACAGAAGTCTGGCATGTCAGATCAACTCGTTCCTATATCATATCTGATATCTGATGTTTGGGAACCATATTATCTAGAAGGAAAGGTCTCTTGGGCAGAGGCTATCCTATACTGACTATGAATGCGTGCATATGTGCCTACGTGTCTGTGTGTAGAGCGAGGGGGTCATGGGCCTACCATGGTAACGGGAGCTATGAATTACTTGCATGGAGACAGAGAGGCCGGGCCCTTTGCTCTGCAGCCGGGGATTTGTTTATCTATTCTGCTGGACTGGAATGTGTTTTCGGGAAGCTGAGCTTGGCTATACTGATAGCATGAAGGTAAAATACTGTCTTTGGCAGGCAGGCAGGCCGAGCCAGGCTCCGCTCGCCTCGCAGGGAGTAGGACAGAGTTCACGGGTGGGGGCATCCCGCGTTGCAGTTTCAGGAGGCAGAGATGCTTTTGAAAAGAGGCTCGATGACAGAAAACAGGGCCTAGCTCGCACAGAGCCAGAAATACGTGAAAGTGCACCATACAAAGACGGTGGCAAGGCATATTTAGGAACGGAATTTCCGACCCATTCAGGGTGGATCTGAAAGAGGACATGTTAACGTTGGACGCAAATGTATTTGCGTCTTCATAGCTGGCACAGGAGGGAAGTTACATGCACTTTAAGCTCGTACATGGAGACGGTGGGGTACACGTTAGGGAACATTTCTCGACCATAAAATTTATATTTCCTCATTCCCTCCTTGTTGCCTACGGACCCTTCATGATATATCAATCTTCATCAATCCATTTATCTGTGTAGTGAGCATCATCTGCTCATCCTTTTTCACATGGGTTTTAGAACGTTGACTTGAATGGGGGGTGCAGGATGTGGCGCACAAGCCGCAAATCGCTGGCCCACATTGTAAACATAGACAGCAACTGAACACTATAAGTAGTATTGTTCCAAGGAGTGACAGTATTTTCCAACCCCAGGCTGAAATAGTAGTCCAGAGCCAACCGGACCAAGTCCAAGTGCCTGGATTCTGATGTATCTGACTAGCTATCTTATGGAGACGGGTAATAGCCTTATATACGGACGGAGCATTATCTGGGATGAAAACGCAACAAGCTGACCCGAGGACCTTACAGGCTCCTCCGCGATCGGCTAGTATGACGTCAATAACAAGACGATTTTGAAGAACGACAAGTCTCATAGCAGACTGTTCCTCAGTCAAGTTACCTAGGGCGGAAGTAGTCTCTTTTACTACTGCTTCAAGGGTTCTGGTCAAGTGAAGGATAGACTTACTATTGAAAATAGCTCCTAGATAGGGAAAAAAACCTTTATTGAAATCTGTATACTGTTCCCATGCTGTCTCAGTATAGTCGACAATTGGGAGATCTCTTTTGGGTCTGTGAACTAGGCGGGAATTTCTATGATAATCAGGTGGAGCTAAGAAAACAGGTGGCAGTAAGAATCCAATGTAACAGGTCCCATCCCAATCTAGAGGCAAACGTACATATGCGGTCTGACCACAAATGAAATAGGAATGACGTGTAGCTTTGAATGTGGACTTGCCCTTATCGCTAAATTCGACCACAGTAGTACATTTACTATGACCCAGGTGTACGGAACCATTCTTTCTGACACATAATTCACCCTTGACTGGTAGTACTGACATAGTGGGCAAGTCTGGCTCGGTTTCGGATTCAACATTCAGAATCATGAGATTAAGTGTAAACTTCCCTAATCCATATACTTCATTTTCTAGATCAGTCCCTGTCCTTCTGGGAAGTCCCTCTTTATCAGGATAACACATTTTATGCAGAACTGTGTTCAAGTTTCCCCATACCCAGTTACCCTGATAAACTACGGAATTTGAATCTAAGGCATTAATCAAACTAAACCAGGCTCCACATGAACCATTGTGTGTGAACGGGTACGGGAAGAGGGGCAGAACTCCCCTGTATTTCTGGTATGGAGGGAGTCGGCCACATATCCAACAATTAGTAGCGTTGCTGGTCTGATGAGAGTGATGTAACATACTAATGAATGTATTGTTGCGCAGCGCAAGTCGGTAAGACAACTCGTGAGGGGGTAACTCACTAAAAGAATGCTCGGCAGTATTATTAGAATGTGCACGTGTAGCAATAGGAAAATAGATATGTAAAATTATACTTGTGACAATAATAGTAAGACTTAAAGAAAACATAATCCATAAGGTAACAATACAGTAACTTTTGAGAGATTTGCAATATCGTTGCTTCTTGATCTGTTTCTCTCTATCTCTCTCTCTATTGGGGTCTAGGGGATACATGTCAGAAACTATTTAACCGATTCACCTAGGGGAGGACTTAAACAATTAAACTGTCTGACTTGCTAGACCGCAATTTTAACTTGTACTCCTCTTGCGGAGCTTTCTCTACCATGGGGAGTTTAAAGTCACTAGAATCTGGGCAGTCCTTTGAGGGAGTGGAAGAGTCAGTCTCTGGCAATAGTTCATTACATTTTTTAATATGACTCGTATGGATCCACCCCTTTCGGCCCTCAACCTTGATTGCAGTCCTCGTGGTCAGAAGGACGAGCTTCGGCTCCTGCCAACGGGGCTCCAGCGGACTCCTCCTGTCGAAATTACGTATCAGTACAGTATCTCCGGGACGGGCATCGTGTGGCTTCACGTCAGTGTTGTCGGGAAAAGCTGCGGCAACCTGTGAACGACATGATTGGAGTGCAGACATCAAGGAGGCAAGGTAATCTGTCAGCATATTACAGTCGACATCGGTTATTTTCTTAGGCATGGGCGTCCCCCACATATTTGATGGCCGGCCAAAGACCACCTCATACGGGGATAGCCCTGATCTCGAATGTGGGACCATTCTCATATAGAACAGTGCAACTGGCAGGGCGACTATCCAGTCGACCCCTTTCTCTTTACATATTTTTGCAAGACAGGTTTTCAGTGTCTGGTTGTGCCTCTCTACAAGGCCAGCGGCCTCGGGATGTCGGACGCAATGGAATTTCCACTGATATCCTAGCAGGAGTGAAACCTGCTTCATGAGCTCGGATGAGAATGGCTGTCCGTTATCTGAGTATACGATACGAGGCAAGCCGTACCGTGGGAAGAATTCTCGAACCAGCTGCTTGGCAGTGGTCGGGGCAGTGTAATCTGGGACTGGATATGCTTCGGTCCAACGGGAAAGTGCACAAACAACTACAAGGACGTACTTGAATCCTCGACAACGTTCCATCTGGAAATAATCCATCTGGAGGACTTCAAAAGGGTGATCGGGAGGATGAAATCCACCTTGCTCTACAGGGACGCTTTTACCTGGATTGAACTGATAACAGATCATGCAAGTACGCACTTTCTGTTTTGCTGCTGCTCGTAAATGTTTGTTGAACCAGAGATTCTGTAAACTGTCTAACATGGCTTTTTCTCCCAGGTGGGCTGGGCTATGTGCTGTATTTATTATGACTTGAACCATAGAGTCGGGGAGAAACCATGTATATTTTCCCTTCGTCATCCATCCCTGATCTGTCTGGACCCCTCCTAGTTCAGTCCATTTCTTGATTTCGTCTGGAGTGGCATGTGTCTGAATATCGATTACATCTAGTGTGGGATCCCTAACTGTCATACAATGTGTCGGTACTATTGTCTTTGTCACATCAGTTGTCTGGGTGTGAGTCAATGCGGTATGTTTTGCTGTTTGGTCTGCAAGGTCGTTACCCTGGGAAATAGAGTCAGTAACTTTAGTATGTGCTTTACACTTCATGATGGATATGCCTGAAGGCAGATGTATTGCTTCTAACAGTGCTTGAATGAGCGGACCGTGTTGGATCTTGGCACCGTGAGAGGTCAAGAAACCTCGTTCTTGCCATAACATTCCGAAGTCGTGTACAACTCCGAAAGCATAACGTGAATCTGTGTATATGTTAACATTTCTGTTCTTGGCTAGTATACAGGCTCGAGTCAGAGCGATAAGCTCTGCAGTTTGAGCGGACAGTGTATCAATACGGTGTGTTTCTTTGACTTCTGTTTCGGTGGTCACTGCATATGCGGCCACTAATTCTCCTGTGCTTGTTCTCATGCATGAACCGTCCACGTAAAGTGTCAGGTCTGGATTTGTCAGTGCAACATCTGTTAAGTCTCGTCGGGGCTTTGTTACTGCATTGATGATCTCTATACAATAATGCGGGGCTGACTCTGTCATAACCGAGGGTAACAATGTGGCAGGATTTAGAATGTTACAGCGTCTGATTTCTATGTGTGGCTGGAATAGTGTCAGTTCATAACCTGTCAGTCGTGCTATAGTCAGGTGTTGAGTCGGTGTTCGGTTTAGAAGGACTTCTACAGAATGTGGAACTTGTACTGTTAACTGGTGTCCTAATACTATTGAATCGCTTTGTCTGATTGCTAAGGCTGTCGCTGCAACTGATTTTAGGCACGCAGGCAGGGCCTGGGCCACTGGATCCAATGTACTTGAAAAATAAGCGCAAGGCTTATGTGAACCTGCTTGATCTTGTGTGAGGACAGACAACGCTGTACCATCAGGTTCTGTAACAAAAAGTGTAAAAGGTTTGCTGTAACATGGTGTCGCTAGAACTGGTGCTTGACATAAAGCTTTCTTTAATTCCTCAAAAGCCTGTGTATGTTCCTGAGTCCAAGGGTGGACAGTCGAAGTTGCTGCCTCCTGTGTTGTCAACTGTATCAGTGGTTTAGCTAGAAATGCATACTGAGGAATCCATTGTCTGCAGTACGAGGTGAGGCCTATAAAGGCCCGCACTTCCTTTTGTGTCTTGGGTTGTTGTAACTGTGTGATTAACTGAATTCGATCAGGTGTGAGCTGTCTTCCCCACTTGGACAGCAAGTGCCCAAGGTACACCACTTGCTGAACACAGAATTGTAGCTTCGAAGGAGACACCTTGTGTCCCTTGTCGGACAGAAAATGTAAAACTGTCAGTGATGCTTGTTCACATTCGGGTTCGCTTCGTGCGGTGATCAGCAGATCATCGACGTACTGGAGTAAGGCAGTGTTAACTGGCATTTGGATACAGTCAAGTTGTCTTTTTAGCGCTTGGCTATAGATGCTGGGGCTTTCTGTGAATCCTTGAGGTGCGCGTGAAAATTTGAAGCTTCGGCCATTTAAACTGAATCCGAAGAGATATTGGCTCTCTGGATCAATGGGTACACTGAAGAAGGCGTTCTTGAGGTCAATTACAGTAAAGAACGTCGCTTCTGAATCAATAGCAGTCAATAAGGATGAGATGTCGGGAACCACAGGATACTGTGGTACAATGCATTTGTTCAGTTCTCGTAAATCAATCACCAGCCGATATACTGGCGGTGCATTGGGATCAGTACGTTTAAGAATCGGAATGATAGGGGAATTACAGATATTGGAGTCGGTCTCTACGACCACTCCTTGGGCAATGAGCTCTTCAATGATTTCCAGTAAAGCCACTACAGCATCAGGTGGTAACTTGTATTGTCTGATTCGGGGTAAAACAACTCCTTGTTTGAGTGTAACACGGTATGGTGTAATGTGCATACAACCTACATCGGTTGGGCCTTGTGCCCACAGGTGTTTCGGTACATTTTTCAATCTGACATCAAACTCTCGTAATACATAGTGACCCTTAAAGTCACGTAGAAAAAGTCTAACTCCTTCCGGAGAACAACATATCACTGCTCCTAGAGCCTTCATGTCTTGATACCTAACAAGTTTTCTGGACATGATTTTGTGAGTAACAGGTCTGTAACACGTGATAATGGACCTACTGCTAAGGGGACAGGTTCTGATACTTCATTTACAATTGGCTGTCCTGAAAAACCAAGGGAAACATTCTGTGAGCCTGAGAGGGGTGCCCCTGGAACTTCGTCGTGACTGATTGTGGTGCGACTTGCCCCTGTGTCAATTAGAAACTTTCTGTCTTTTCCTAATACTTGACTATGCACATAAGGACCCTCTTGATCTACAGGAATCTCAATAAGAGGCAAGGCAACCTCCCTCTCTAGGCTATTTCATGTGTATCGCTGATAATCGGGATAATCAGATTGGGCATACTGGTACATCTGCTGCGAGACTTGCTGGGTCGCGGCAATGGGCTGTGGCTGTGATACCGCTACGGTCTGCGCTGTATGTGGAGAAGCATGCATAGGCTGTATATTCTGTGAAGTCTGTTGCTGGACCTGGTCTGGTCTAGGCTGATGCGGTCTTTCTTTAGTTTTACCTGTTGCTATATTGTGTTTCAGGACTGGACATTCGTTTACGTAGTGACCTGGTTGTTTGCAATAGTTGCATGTCCCCTTTACAGGAGCTGCTGAATTACTTGTCTGGGTCACACCCTTTTTCTGACCGTCGGCTGAAACCGACTGGGCCACTAACATTTTCATTTTCGTGTCTTTCATACGTCTCTGTTCGTGATCTTGTTCTTCTCTAATTCTGTTCTGGTGATATTGTAACATTTGTAACATCTGGGATGGCGTATTTGCTTGCCATGTACTTTCCACTTTATATACACGGTTCTTAACTTGTGTCAGGGAATTCTCAACCAATTTAGTTACAAAAAGGTGCGGGTATGACTCGCTACCTGGTTTCAGGCCACTATTAATAATGAAACATTTCTCGAATCTTGAATAGAAGTCACTAGTGTCTTCATCGTGTTTCTGTTTACAAGCTGAGATTGCGTCCCAATCTTCCTTTTTAGTTGTCAGTAATCTTGGCAGAACCTGTACTATTAAACCTGGTAGTGCTTTAGCTTTGTCCCCAAGGCCTAGCCCTGGAGTACGACCTTTTTCCTCGTCCTCTATTTCTGTCCATATAATCTTTTTGTCTCCCACCTCCCATTCTTTTTCCTTTAGTTTCTCGTAAATACCCGTGGGCAGCAGTACTTTTAACAATTTCATAATATCCGTATACGTGTAATCTCCCATGAGTAACATGTCCTTAAGTTCTCGGTGAAAACCTGCAGGGTCTTTATCGTGACAGGGCACTAGTTTCTTCATTTCTAACAATTCCAACTTTGTTAAAGGTGTGTACACAAACACACGTCGTAGGGTATTATCGGCATTCATAACTGGGTGTACTTCTCGTAAAGGATTCTGCCTGTCAAAATGAAACATTTCTTTTCTTTCTGGGGGCGGAGCTGGAACGTATTGTGGGCCTAAGAAAGCGTTATATCTGTGCCGTTGTTCTAGAATTATTTGAATTAACTTGGTACTTAGGCCTCTCCATCTATTCATAAGTAGTGCTTCTAGTGTATCAGGTAAAGGACCTGGATCAGAATGTTGATGTCTGTATAACGTGATGAGATGCTGAATCATATACATACCAGCTAATTTCTGCTCGTCTGGGGAAAGGTTCAAAAATGTCTGTGCTACTGTATCATCATTATATGTGCTAGGATTGTCAGCCCATAGTACTGCTGACCGGGCTAGTTCTTGTTCATCCATAGAATTGAGTACATGGTACCCCATTCGTTCTTGAAGAATTTTATCGGTAGCCTGAAACAGATATTCAGGAGAACTCGTTTTCGAGATGCCAGAGAGAAAAACTCTCTTGCTTTCTGGGCGAATGCCTTTCTTAAGGTAATTTCCCTTACCTACATATGCTATTATTCCTTTAGCCGAGTCTTGTTCTTCTGGTTCGTCCTCCTCGGAGGAGTTATTCCTGTCGCTATCTCTTTCCTTTTCTTGTTCCTTTCTTTCGTGTATTTCTATTACTTCTTTCCTGATCTTTTTATACATACTTGCTATACAATTCTGTTTATCGTGTTTTCCATCGGCTATATTCTGACCCCACTTGTTTAGTGCATCCATCTCGTCCTGGTCTACCCCAGGCCTGTCTCGTTCTCTTATTAAACAGTTTATGAAGAAGCGTAATATACAACCTTGCGTGTCAACTTTCTGGTGAGCCAGGGCCTCTTTAATACTTTCAGGATCTTCCCCAGTCTGGATAAAATGGTATATTCTATCTAGGTATTCAGTCATTCCTGGGAATAACACTAAGTAATCTGTAACTTTTCGTAAGCGTAGAGATGCTAACAGCATCCTGTCGTCTTTACCGGGTACTGGATCGTATCTGCAAATTGGAAGGGGTTCCTTAAGCATGTCGAAACTCGGTGTTCGGGGTGTACGTTGCTTTAATATGTCCCTAAGGTTTAACCTATGTGTTTGTGGCGGGGTCTGGTGACCTCCTGTCGCACCTCCTGAGGCGGAGGCTTGAGCATGACTTGTCTGTGGAGTCTGTGTAAGTAACTGAACTGGTGTTTTACCAGGGTCAGGCCCAAACGGATTCAGTGTATTCATCTTAGGTGTTGGAAGTGGTGGAGGAACAGGTGGAACGGGATTTCGGGCAGGCGAACTTTGTTGCGGTACGGGCTGGGCATTGTCTCGGGGTGGGTTGCCACCACCGTCACCGTCAGTAGGCGGTACATTAGTACGTGAATTGGGTTAAGCGGGAGCTACATCGTCTAGATAGGAGGCAAGGAATATGTCTTTTGTGGTCCTGTGGCTTACTTTAGTCGGAACCAATGGTGGCGGTAGATCATTCGGTATTTCTGGAGTGGCCTTAGGCGAACCCTCAGTCACTAAATACATGCCATTGGCAAGAGTGTTTCGCATGCGGTCTACTTGTTCTGCTTTTACTCGGATACCTTCAATAACTAGTTCGTTCTCTCGGACTTCATCTGACTCTTCTCTATGTTTCTCAGCTTTTCGGAGTGCTTTTTCTGTACGCTTATGTGATTCTTTACGCCACAATTCTATGGCATCTTTCTGGGACTGTCTGGCTTTCTTTTTCCATAGCGCTTCCTCTACTCTCATGATGCACTCGGCATCCCATGTTCCTGTAGCTGGCCACCTGTGTCTCTCTTCTAGGTGCTTGGTATAATCGGCCCATAAATCTAGGTACAGTATGGCATCTAAGCCATGCTTATGGTACATAAAATTTCCAGGAGTGTCCCTAGGGGGGACAGGAATTTCTTCCTCTAGGATCCCTTTCCTAGTTCCTATCTGTCTTAATTTATTGAAAAACGGCATTTTGTTACGTAGTGCTGGTCACTCAATACTTGTTACTTACTCTGTACACAGCTAGTTACACAAAACACAGTAATGTACGTCAAACAGTCACTCATACCACGACATTTATCACATGAAACATTTGAACACATATGAACTACCCTTGAGTTTCAGAAAAACAAGAACAAAAATTGAAACCTTGAATACTTTATATACTGCTAAACAGCACAGATACACTGTCTAAAACAGTGCAGACCGTGTTTGTGTACCCAAACCCGTCTTTACCGGATACATAATAATGCACCCATCTAGATGCGTCCCCAGCAACGGTACTCACCGGGAAGCACCGAACAGAAGGCCTCGGAAAACTCGACTGGACTGGACCGGACTGGACTCGACTCGACTCGATACGTGAATACTTCGGAACTGGTGGGCCTCTTGACACCTCGGACCTTGCTTCTTTCGGCTAGGCTCTGGTCGGGATCCTCCGCACTCCTCACCGCCTCGTCTGGGTGCTGATCGCAGTCTCCGTCATCTCCGTAGGCCTGAGGGAGATACAGGAAATCCTGCGGGTACGCGTAGTTGTCCGTCTCGACTGCTGCAGGGGGCACAGGCTGCAACGCACCAACCGGCGCGTGGGGTGCGGGAGGGGTCCCTATTCGGGCGCCAAATTAATGTGGTAAATATTTAATTACCGTCCTAATTTCTATGCAGGTAAGTACTTAAAATAAAATAACTCAATCGGAAAGAAAGACGCAGAGTCCGTGGTGTTAGAGTTCTTAGGGGTTTTATTCCTTCAAAAGGAATGGTTCTAGAACCGGATATCGGATTCCTGACACCACTGGGGTTCAGGAAGGGATAGAGCATACTTTATTGACAATACATAACTTTTATACTTAATGCACATAATGAAAATCAATGCAGAAGGCGTAACAGCTGAGAGAAACAAGATAAGAACACACACGTGTTAGCAATACGTAATCAGAAGGCGTGAACTAGGGCGTGTACAGAGGTGTGTGCTAGAAGACGTCATATGAAAGTGTCACAAGTGGGTGGGTACATAGCAGAATCTTGCAATGTCAGCAGAAATCTGAAGTCTGGATGCGCGCGCAGCTGTATGACGTGTGATTGACATAAAGCTGGAGGGTGCAGGGGACTTGACATTTACACTAGAGGAAAGAGACAGAAGTCTGGCATGTCAGATCAACTCGTTCCTATATCATATCTGATATCTGATGTTTGGGAACCATATTATCTAGAAGGAAAGGTCTCTTGGGCAGAGGCTATCCTATACTGACTATGAATGCGTGCATATGTGCCTACGTGTCTGTGTGTAGAGCGAGGGGGTCATGGGCCTACCATGGTAACGGGAGCTATGAATTACTTGCATGGAGACAGAGAGGCCGGGCCCTTTGCTCTGCAGCCGGGGATTTGTTTATCTATTCTGCTGGACTGGAATGTGTTTTCGGGAAGCTGAGCTTGGCTATACTGATAGCATGAAGGTAAAATACTGTCTTTGGCAGGCAGGCAGGCCGAGCCAGGCTCCGCTCGCCTCGCAGGGAGTAGGACAGAGTTCACGGGTGGGGGCATCCCGCGTTGCAGTTTCAGGAGGCAGAGATGCTTTTGAAAAGAGGCTCAATGACAGAAAACAGGGCCTAGCTCGCACAGAGCCAGAAATACGTGAAAGTGCACCATACAAAGACGGTGGCAAGGCATATTTAGGAACGGAATATCCGACCCATTCAGGGTGGATCTGAAAGAGGACATGTTAACGTTGGACGCAAATGTATTTGCGTCTTCATAGCTGGCACAGGAGGGAAGTTACATGCACTTTAAGCTCGTACATGGAGACGGTGGGGTACACGTTAGGGAACATTTCTCGACCATAAAATCTATATTTCCTCACTGGTAGGCAGTATAGTTTAAGAGTGCTTTGTCTGGAGAAGAACAACATTGGAAGTTAAAATGTAAAACCATGGTTAGGGTTTCAATTTAATAAGAATCACTTTGTATCTAAATGAACCTTATATGCAACATTAGGTTAATGAATGGCTGGGTAAAAAATCATAACTCTCTAATCTATACCTTGCAGTATGCATGAAGTTCTTTGATGGCAATTAATAGTTTACTGTTCTATATTAGGATTTTAATTTATAAACTGCAAGTAACAAAATTATCTCTCTGACAAAAGTAGTAACACGCTAACCAATTTTCATTCTATGTACTTTGTGATATGCATGGTAGACGTTCTTTCAGCAGGGATATTAACCCTCTGTGCAAACTTAAAACTTCCACTAGAGCAAATTCCTATCTCTCTCCAGGCAGAACATTAATCACCAGAGTTATCTTGACATATTTATTATTGCCTGAAAATTGCTGGAGGCAAGGAACTTTGCAGCTGTTCCTTTTGAAACAATAATATACCTGTGTCCGTTCGCTCTCCCCTGCAGCGAGTCAAAGGCATGAAGTAAGTCTGTTGACACCACAGAATGGCACATCAAAGCACGTCTTGCTTGTAGTCAGGGCTTTAAGTGTGATGAAAAAACTGGGGGGCTCTCTTAGGGGCGTGGCTAATGTAATATAGGGAGTGGCTTAAAACACTTAAGTTAAAAAACTGGTATTATGCTGTTAAATCGCACGCCATCACCCCGGGCTTTAAGAGGGATGAAAAAACTGGTAGGGTCTCTCAAAGAGGCGTGGCCATTGTAATTTAGGATGTGGCTTAAAAGCACAGTAAGCTTAAAATCTGTGCTTAACATAGTGTGACGCCCGACAGGTATTTTTGCTGCTTTTGTCATTGCATCCAGATATATAATATATCAAGTAAAATTACACCTACAGCAAGCCAGTACTATTGGCTTTGTCAGTGGTTGTTAGTTGCATAAGATAAATAGGTAACAACTATGGCTACATTGTATATAACATTGAAATTGGTTCAGGTCTGACACGATGAAACTAAAAGAACTATAACAAATCTTTTTTTAGTTTAATCAAAAGGCAGTGAAGGGTGGCACTGCTCCAGAGTTTAGATTTGTTTTCATTCTGAGGCTGATGGCAAAAAACCGTCAGGGTCCGGCCCACTTAAAGCCCTCCAGTCACCACAGGTGAAGTGCTTTAAATGGGACGCAGGAAGATACATTAGTTTCAGTGAAACAGAGAAGTGTAGAGCTCAGAGAGAAGTGGCAGGAGGGAACCAACTGTAAAGGAAGGAAGCAGGCAGTGGTGTGTGTATAAAGCACGACAGTTCTTTACACACCTAATCAAATTAAATGTGTACACATACACATATCAATTCCATCCCAGGAGGCTTGATGAAGGAAGCATTACTAACCACCTATCCTGAAAATTGCAGTTTGAAAATGTTGCCTTCTGTTGATGTTTTATAATGTCAAAGTTCCCCGAAAGTAGTGTCACTAATAAGGTACGAAAAAAGTCGCTGGATTTTGGCCTCGAGAGGAAGAGTTTAGGTGTGGAGAGATGTGGTCGAATTTCTTTGAATCTGATAGGAGTCTGGCGGCCGCTTTGAGGCAGGCCTTTAATGGGGTCAGGGAGATCTTGGGTAGACCTGCGAGGGTGGAGCATCCATATTCCAGTCTGGAGATGACTAGTGCCTGGATTGCCATTTTTATGTTGGGAGTGTCAAGGAAAGGGTTCAGGTTTCTTAGGTTTCTTAGGTAGCTCAGATGAAATCTAGAAGTTTTGGCCATCGAATTGTTGTGGCCATGTATATTCAAAACACAGTCTAGGCTTATTCCAAGGGATTTAGCAGAGTCCACTATGGTTGGTGGGCAGTTTAACCCTGTGATCACCTTGATCCACCTGAATGTCAGGGTTGGTGTTGGGTGGGGAGATTAGAGGAAATTCTGTTTTTTTTAGACAAGTTTGAGCTGGTTAGAGGTGAGACAATGGACAGTCAGCTTCAATGCCTCGTTCAGGGAATTAATGTCCTCAGGAGAAGAGATTTTGATGTAGTACTGTAGTTCTATGGTAGGAGATATTGGATATTTTAATGTAGTTCTGTAGTTCTGTGGTAGGAGATATTGGTGGTGCGTAGCAATTTTGCGAGCAGTTCAAGGTACAGATTGAAGAGGGTAGGGGACAGGGTTGATCCATGGGAGACTCCAACCGGAGAAGAAGTGGACAAGTTACCATTGATTAGAAATCTCTGAGAGCGGTTCTGGAGTAAGGACCTAAACCATTCAAGACCGGGGACATCCAGTTCCATCCTGATTTTTAGAAGTTAAGGAGTTTTTTTTGGTTGACCGTATCGAAAGCGGAGTATAGGTCTAGGAGGATTAGGAGACAGGTTTTGCTTTGGTCAAGGGCTTGGAGGGCATCATCCACAATGTGGAGGAGGATGGTTTCAGTGCTGTGTCCAGGTCTGAACCCAGATTGGAAGTCATCTAGTAGGACAGACAGACAGACAGTGGACAGAAACTCATTTTGTGCACTGGTTAACAAATCAACACAACAGTCATGTAGTCCACAAGTGAAGTCAATATGAGTAGAAAGAGTACATATTTACTAAATGTGGTATCTGTGTATGTACAGTGTTTAATCTAATCTTGGAAATTTCTGAAAGCTACAGTACAATAATGTGTGTTGAACAAGTCATGTTTTCCTAAGTAAATGTGTCTCACGTGGCAGTTACCTTATACGTTGACCTTACTATCTGGAACAAAAATGGAAGTAGTTGTAAATGTAATTTATGCCATGCACTGTAAGTGTAGCCTGAATTCATTTGTAAATGTCAAGTCCTGGTATATATGTTACACCAACAGTACACAGTACACATATGTCTGAGCCATTCTTACAGTCTAGGTCCATACATACACATAGTTATCAACCCACATTGAAATACTTCATCAGTGTGATAAATGACTAGTTTGGTGGCTCAAGTTGCCTACATTTCCTGCATCCGAGTCCGTCAATGTTAAACTGAGACAATCAATCAATATGCTGTCAAACATGTAATACTCCAGTAAGTAACCTAGAATAAAATGCAACCAGTGTAAGGTATCACAGTGTACCCGGGATTCCAAACTCAACACTCTCTTGCCACATCAATGATGTCATAATCAAGGCCTAGAAGTGCTGAATCATCTAGAACGCTGAATCACAGACACACAGCGTAAAGTGTTGTGACTAGGTCTGAGGTAGAAAGTTACTTGTATCTACATCAGTATATTCCAAATAAACATGACCTACATTGCCATATGTATGTGTCAATCTAAGTTCACTATGACACCTTGACATAGAAAAAGCATTAGGGGTTGGTTGAAAAAAATATATATATGTATATATATCAATGCCACATGTTGGAAATTCACTACATGTATTAAACAAATAGCCATGCTAATTTTAGTGGACAAATCAAAGGCTGTGGTAATGTCAAGTAGGCAAGCAAGGACATCAGATGTGAAAAAAGGACAAATGTATGTGTGAGTTTCAAACATCTTTGCACTGTCACAACCTACCTAGGGCTAAATATGTGGCAGATAATGTTAAGTACATACCACAATACTTCTTATACTAATCTACTGCCTAAACATGTCAGTCGTCCTGTAGAAGTGTCCTAAGTGTCAGGACATGGACAATATTTGCAAAGACACATAGAGCTTGAAGAAACATATCCAAACCAATGATCAACAGTATCTAACACATATTTGTCAGAACTGTAAGAAATGGGCATGAGTTTGCCAGCATACTAACACACATGTACATTTATGTCTCAGTAGCAATGTGCTAAATCATTTAGGGCCTGATTATGAGTCCAAGGACTGCCAGACTCGCTGAGGTGCGGCGGTGGCGGTCTTCTGACAGCACTATTACAATTAGGGCAGTCGGACCACCGTTGCACTGCTGAAACCGCCAGGGAACAGATATCTCAGACGGTGGCGCAGTGGTCTTGAGGCTGCAATATGCTTTGTGGGACCGCCGTGGTCCTGCCAAGCATAATATGAATTTCCTCTGCCACAGTTTTCATGATGGTTCCTACACCATGAAAACTGTGGCAGTGAGGAAACAAAGGGGGCCCTACCTGGCCCCATGTTGCCTCAAGGCCATGGGGTGTATGTAGGGGGTCAAATGTTTTGCTCCCCTATGTGCATGCACCCCAGTACCTGTACGGCAGGCAGGTACTACCTCTGAAGTCTCCCTTGTGGTGCCTATTTCATAGGCACTGCTGTGAGCACACATGTTTGGTGGTGCAGCGGCGGACTGGTCCTGCTCCCTCACTGCCAAACTCATCATCAGGCTCTTAGTGTTGTATTTTGTACTTTCTGGTGACCAAGGATATGGATTGCAGCCATGGGTCATGACCCCACACCCCCATCCCCAGATGGAGGCTGAAAAACAATATACCACAGCAAACACTAAAACAAGGAATGTTGTGTAGAGGACTTTTGGTGTCCTAAAGTCCAGGTTCAGAGGCCTGCATATGTCAGACGGAAGATAGTTGTACTCACCTCCTATGGTGTGCAAAGTAATTCTTGTCTGTGCTATATTGCCCAACATCTGTGTAAAAACAACTGTCCAGTGGGACTATGAGCTCCTAAAAACAGAGGAATTTGACAAGGATGAAGACAACGAAGGAGAGATCCAGCATGCAATGGCTAGTCGGAGGGGATGTGACCAGATTGTGGCCAATTTATTTAGCGAATCTATATCACCTGATGGTAATTCTAACAGACAATCTGTCAAATTAGCAACCTTTAAATACATTTTGGAAGTCATTCATTGTGTTATGTATATGTGAAACTCAATGCTAAAATCAACTCACTCACATCTTATCAGCTCGATGTAGGCTTCACCATGTAACAATCAAGTTGTCTGAGCTTTTGATTAACACGGGGACATAGCATCAAAAAAGAAAACAATAAAATCAGCAAGCCAATGTGATGCATTGTACTACCAGAAAAGGACACATATCTACAGTAATGGTTCATTCCTGTCCTCATGCACTTAAGCATTGCACTGCATCACTGCAAGCAGGGTGTTCCCTTGCAACACCCATGAATTTTGACACATTTCCAGATTTACAACAAGGCGCAAATCTGGGAATTACTTTTTTCCCCTTGGTTTTTCCTCTTTCTGCAGCACACATAGAAAGAGGAAAATGCCTCCATTGATTGTTTAGTGCAGAAAGGTGTCCCTTCTTGTACAATAACAATCATTCCAATAGCGCAGACACCCTCGCATCATGGTGCAAGGGTGCCTGCTTTGCTGCAAAGCAGCCATTTGTGCGCCAGCACAGTGAAAATGGACAGGAATGCACCGTATCTCATAGATGCAGTGCTTTCCAGCCCTTTTCTTATGACTCAGGGCAGAGCAGCAAAGTGACTTACTGCTCTGCCCTTCCTCAAAATCTTGTAAATGAGGCCCACAGCTTCTATAATTCAAGTGTGCATAATTCACACATGTGCAAATTCTGACCTTGCTTAAACGTAATTTATGCTGGCTTTAATTTGCTCCTGTTTTATTACTTACATTTTGAGATGAAAACATTTCTTTTAATAGAGAGAATCATACACATAACGAATAAGGGAAAATAAGTTAAATTAGAAATGACAATTTAAAATGCAAGTGTAGGTGTCAGAGTCGTTAAATGTCATGAAACGTGGAAATCGAGGACAGCTCTGGATTAGAATGGACTGTCTGGGAAAAATGAGGGCTTGGGTGATTAATGCAAGAACAGAGATCAAAGTGCCTTTGCTAACCCTCCGCAGAGTAAAGATAGCATGGGATTGAAAGGAAAGGGCATTGCTGAGGGAAATGAGAACATTCATTAGAAAAGTGAGAGTGGCACTGAAAACCAGATTTGTCTAAACTCATTTCGACACCAGGAATGTGGGCCCTCAGCACTAATTTTCACAAA
The DNA here is from genome assembly GCF_964263255.1 of Lissotriton vulgaris. NCBI lineage: Eukaryota > Metazoa > Chordata > Amphibia > Caudata > Salamandridae > Lissotriton > Lissotriton vulgaris. Next base: position 1,124,151,772 of record NC_141687.1, read on the forward strand.
GGGAAACTAACCTTTTGCTTAGAGAGGAGAAGAGTGTTTGCAAATACACCATTTATAATACAAATTTTATTCACAACAATAAAATTAAATCAATATGTCAGGAGGAGCACCCACCATCTGACACTGCTGGAAAGTTCTTTTGCATTCCTTATAAGGTTCCAATATTTTTCAGATTGAAGCACTGGAAGTACTTCATGTATATAAAGAAAAGAAAAATGGACAAAACATACTACATGATGGGATAGGATGGAATTGTTTTTTGGCACCACTGGCACATGCCTAGTGCTCGTGGAGTATCTGATGCTGTCGTCACTCCTTAAGGTAAGTATTATCCCTCATCCTCTTTATGATCTCATGAGTGTGGCTCGAGCCCATGAGGGCAAACAATTAGTGTTATCGACAGACTGGAGGGCAAGGATTAGTCACTAGCGGCCCATGGAGGGAGTTTTGTGGGGTGGTGAGGCGGGGTGGGGGTAGGAAACACCGGAACATGGATGAAAGGAGGTAAGTAAACAATTAAATAAATAAAACGAATTTCGATGCAGCGTGCAACAAAATTTGTTTTATTTATTTAATTGTTTACTTACCTCCGTTCATCCATATTCCGTTGTTTACTACCCCCACCCTGCCCCTCCCCATCCTGCCTCACCACCCCACGAAACTCTTTCCATGGGCCTCTACTGGGATTAGTACATTAATGTCTTTTATGGGGTATTGTTAGAAATTGGATTTCTGGTTGGCTAGGGCAAACGCCTGAGCCCCTGCTCACCCCCTTGGTAGCTTAGCATGAGCAGTCAGGCTTATCTAAGAGGCAATGTGTAAAGTTTTTGCGCAACATACACTCATAGCAGCAACACACTAGGCACACCTCAAACGAAACTCCGCACAAGGTTATGTAAAAAATAGCCTTTGTATTACTCCTAAAACACATTAGATCACAATCACAAATGTACACTGTGCCACCTGGCACTAGGTTATACTTCACAGGGGATTATATACAGGACAGGGCCAATCTGGCTACGGTCAGAACCATTCAAACATGTAAGTAGTAAACAACCAGCAGCTACTGGTGCATAAATCACATTAGGCATAAATTGCAGTATGCATAAATCATATTAGGAATGCACCTCAGTAACACTCCCCAGGTGCATACATCACCTAAGGTCCTTGAGCCCTACAAGCATACCAGGTACTCACAGGCCAACTGGCCTTCCTCGAGGGGGTGGCTTATCTGGGACTTCCCCTCAATGCCCTATGTCCATCAAAAGTCAGGGCTCAAGGATGCCACTGCTGCAGTGTACAGGCCCAACAGGCCGGTATAAAAAATAAGGGATGCTAGGGTGTAACTCACCCATGTCTCCTGAGACACAAAATGCCCCCAACATTTCAGCTGCCACAAACTGGCGGTACAGCGGAGTGCAAAACACCAGGCACCAACAGTACCTTGGGAACCTCTTTACATGTTGTGGCTACCCGCCATCTGACAGTGTAGTGGTCTCCCCAAGACTGGCACCACATGTGATTTACAGGACCCACTCACCAGGCCTTCCTGCATTGCGGGAGGCCTTAAACAGACTCACCTGCACTCCAGGGGAGTCGGGCTTCCCCTGGTTGGTGTGGACCCCCGTGGGGTTGGACAACACGGCTGCGGCCAATTTTACGGCTCACCTCTTCCCGATAGGTACTCTCTTAGAGGGCTTTGCTCCTTTTCATCGGGTCTTCTCTGTTGTGCCCAGCGATCTCTGGGGACCCGCCTCTCCCTCTACCAGGCGGGGGAGGCGGGAATGCAGAAAGTGTAGCCCGCAAGGCACAGACACCTCTCGCTGCCACACTGACTCGGCAATGTGCGGGGCTCCCCTCAGACTCCAGGAGCCCCGCCTTGGACCAGGTGGCTTCCGCCTGTCTTCCGCTTCCGGCCGCACTTCCTCACTTCTCTCTGCATTGTAGGCCCCGTCCACAACCAGGTAGACTCTTGCCAGACTTGCTTGCTGCAGGAAGCAACGTCACCACAACTTCTCTGCCCTCTCAGCAGCCATGGACGTCCACGAAGTTGGGGAGGGCTCCCGCTCCACAGTGAGGATTGGCAATGCCACTGCCTGACTTCCATCAGGCCGTCCCGCCTCCAGGCAGCACAGGGTAATACCCAAACCAGGGTTCCTTGGCATATTGGTTTCGAGTGCAGAAACAACTGAGGCTCTCCTCGGGGCGGTGTGGCCCCCCTCTGGCACTCCGGTCACCTTGGGGAGGGGAGCGCATTCCACGCTGCAGGGCACAAGCGCTCCTCCCATTTTTATGCCCAGGGCAAATAACCCGGACTCAGAGGTGACCTCGGAGAGCTGCCGTCTGCCTGCTGTTGTAGTCCTTACTGAGGCAGCACGCTTGGGTCTTTCGTGTTGTGATCCAAACGAAACGCTGTTTCACTCGGTCCGGATGCGAAGCGGAGCTCAGAGGTTTGACCCGAGCGCCCGCATAAATTGGATGACATATCAGAGTCATATAAGACTAGTTTTTCAACACCACATAAACATTGCCGCGCTGTGTACGGCTGAGGTTGATTGTCCTGCGTCGAGGCTTTGAACACAAGTTTGATTGTTCTAGCCTTTTTGGGTCCTGATGAGAACTCCACACTAAATAGGAGTTCGAAACGCGTAGACCGTGTTTTCTGAGCCATAAGAATGTCAAATAGGTTGAAAAATATTTCCTAATTGATGAATAATTTCCCCAAAGGGTCAAAATTAGTTACTATGGTTTTTGTAAATTTTAAGGAGTTGATTTAAAAAATGAACTGTAAAAAATTCTTCGATTGCTGTGTATGTAACAGAGTGGGGTACGATTGTATGATAGGTTGGATGATAGTGTGTATGGAATGCTGCAAATTATGTGGGTGAATTGTATTAAATTTATAGAATTTTTGTTTGGTGTTGTAATTTAATATGTCTAAAAGCTGAGAATTGGCGAAACATAAAAAGTAATTGTTTTTGAAATGTGAAAGAAAATAAAAAGGATTAAATCAGACTTAATGATGAGTCTTGTACCCATGTTGTGTTAGAATCCAATATGGTTGTTTAGTATAGTATTGAAATATAGGTAACAGTATTGGCAGTTGTTCAGTTATATATGGGTCAGTGGCTTGGCCTTACTGTTGGGAGTCGGAACCCAGTGGTGTTATTCGCAGTCCTGTCTGAGGCAGCACGCTTGGGTGCTGCTGGGGCACGGAGCCAGCGAGGACAGCTGAGGGGGCTCCCCGAGCTGCCCTCCACCAAGAATCACTGCTTAGGTGCCTGGTGGGATGGGCACCTCCATCAGACCCACCAGACTTTGAGGAAACCCCTCCTCAAGCAGCAGGGGCTCTCCCTGCTCAGCAGGAGCGCCAATACTATTATATTCACTTCACTCTAAAATCTAGCCCCTTAATGCTTTGCGGGCCTTTTGTTAGCATTGTCTTTTTGCCCATAACTTTGCTTTGGGTGGTCCTAGGAGGATGGGACCACCACCGAATCATACCGCATGATATGCTCTTTGTGTTGAAGGTATCTGATTGGTTCTCTCCCTAGGTTAGGGGGACTCAAAAATCATCCCCCCACCTCACTGCCTGAAATGTTTCAAAGTTCTCTTTTGTGAATTGGTTATATGATTTTTAGAATGTAAAGATAAAGTTGCTTTACCAAAGGGATGTGGGCGCAGGAGCTGATTTCACTTCACTGTAGAGAAGAAGTGGTTGCCTGAACTGCTGCGAACATGGAATTGGTTAAACTCTTCTAGCGGAGCAGAGTTCCCTGCCCACTACTACTCAGAATTAATTGTTGTTGTTTTGGATTTTGTTCCACTTTGCATCCTATCCATCAATTTTTGTGTTCACAATTTACATGTGCTAGCGTGATAAGCACCTCTAAAGTAGCAGGGGATACTGTTCCCTTCATCATCCATGGGCAAGCCGCATAATCTGAAATATACAACTAAGCCAACTTTCTCTACTGTCAAACCTGCAAACGGGAGATCTTGTCATCAAATCTCAAAACCAAAGTTCTCTTTCCACTACTATGGAGGGTGATAGTGAGTATAAAGGGGCTTCTTCTTCATCTTAAACCTCTGTGAGAGGAGCCACTTCAAAGAAGCTATCTGGGTTAGTCAAGCAGCCTAAAAAAGACATTGAATTTCCTTGCAAGTCACCTTCTCCTTTTACTCTGGAGAATTTTACAGAGGCAATCAGAGGTTTAAAACCCTTTGTATTGAAAACAAGTTCTTCAAGTCAGCTTATAGAAATAAAATGGTCTTCTCATGATTAGCGTATTCCTGCCACTTAGCAACAAGTTAGTGATGTTGAAGAGTCTATGCCAAATGTTACTCTCCTATTAAAAGAAATTTAGGAAAGCCATAGAGGATTTGAAAAATATAAATCACAGGAACAATCGGGGGCATTATGGCATACCAGAAAACTCTGAAGGAAATAATATGATTGCCTTTCTGCAAAATGCCATTCCTTCAATAGTTTACCTACAAAATAAAAGTCTTATTAGCATTCAAGAGGGCTCATTGTTGTGGCCCAAAGTCTTCACGCTCTTCAGATTCTAAGCTCAGAGTAATTATCATTATCTTTTTACAGTTTACTGAATTGATTCAAAAATCAGTGGCTAAACAACTTGCCACCTTACATTTGTCTGGATACTGAGTCCACTTTATGCAAGATGATTCTAATGCCACTGCCACTGCCGCCAAGAGAAAATGATTCCTTGAGATGCAAACTTTGTTGAAGTCCTTAAACATGAGATATATAATTGTTACATCCATTCTTTTTTAAAATTACATACAAAGATTGCATACAAAGATTAAATATGTCCGACTTGAGGTTATCCCAACAGACTTGTGTTCTTTGCCTGTGAGGAATGATGTAAGGAGAGCCAACTTGCTGTCCCGAATCCTACTTGCCTTCAGCCACTGCGTAAGAACTGTGGGCCAGATGTAGGTAGCCCAATACCGGTCGTAACGGCCGAAATTACTGAATTTTGGCCGTTACTGACCGGTATTGGGCATTTGAGATTTGGGGGCCAAATTTAAGGATTCAGTAATATACCGAATCGGTAATTTAAGGATTTGGTAAATTACCGATTCCTTAAAATACCGAATCGGTAAATTACTGAATCCTTAATGTAGGTAGCACTCAAGTGAGTGCATTTCTGAGTTAAGGATTTAGTATTTACCACCAACTAAATGTTGGTGTTAAATATCAAAAACCTTTGAAAAAGCAATTTTATGCCTTTCCAAAACTGCCATGTGGGAGACGTACATGCCCTTAGGGTATGTATGTCTGCCACATGTGCACCCATGCACATTTCAGGGGTGCAACAGGGTGTCAATGTGACACCCTGCTACCTTTGTAAGTCTTCCCCTTATTACCGATTCGGTATTTACCGAATCGGTAATTCCCATAGGAATGAATGGGAATTACCGAATTGGTAAATACCAAATTGGTATTTACCAAATTTTACGGATTCAGTAAAATTTACTGAATCATTACCTTCATACCATTTACAGATTCTGAAATACCGAATCGGTAAAATATGGAATTTTAGAATCGGTAAATTTGGATTACCTTCATAGTATAGTGATGCACTGTATTGAATGCTGCAAATGGGTTAAGTAGGATCAGGACAGCCCTACCGCCGCAATAAACTTGCAAACGAAGTTCCTCCCTACTCATAAATCTAGTTGGCAGTTAAATGATTCTCTTCTTTCAGATACAGACTTTCTCACTGCATATGAGTGCTTTGTCTCACATTTTTTAAACGGAATGACAGAGGAGACACTTCTTTCAATTTTCTATGATATTATTTTAAGGCAGCATCTAGGGGATTTATAATTAGTTATGTTTCATCTAAGAAAAACGTAAGGAAAAAGAGCTCACAGCCCGATCAGCCAATATCAAACATTTAGAACATGTTTATCATACTTGCAAATGCAGCAAGACAGATCTAGAAATGCTAATTGCAGCTAATGTACAGTTCATTGAACTATGTACCAAAAATTCATGCAGCACGCTTCTCAGAGTTAATGTTTACTATTAGGGTGGTGAAAACAAAGCAGAGGCCTTGCTTGCTAATTAGCTGAAAGTTGAGAAGAAAAATATACTATTAAGACAATTACAAATTCTTTGAGTGCCCAATTGTTCCTTGACACACATATAGCTGTGTGCTATGTAAATTATTACCAGGCACTCTAAACCCCTTCAAATAGTCCTTCTGAAGATCTTATAAATTCCTATTTGCGAATCTTAAACCTCGTAGCTTTACAAATACTTTCACTTCCCTCTTTGAATCTGCAGTCACCATAGATGAAATTCGAGCAGCAATTAAGTGCTTATCTAAACGTAAAGCACCTGGCCCCGAAGGCTTTGCTGTTGAATTCTATCTTCAATTTTCTCACATCTTACTTCCCCAGCTTTTGAAGCTTCTGAACTACTTTCTAACTATAAATTCACTATTGGTTCTTTTACGGAGGTCATGATATGTTTTATTCCAAAAAAAGATTGTAACTTGACTTTGTGTAAAAATTATCTCCTAATTTTTTTGATCAATACAGATTGCAAAATGTTTGCTAAAGCCCTTGCTCTTTGCCAAATTGATTTTCTCCATGATTTGGTTTCAAAGGAACAGTCTGGTTTTGTTAAGAACATAAATATTGCAGATAATTCATTTACTTAAAACAAATATTATTAGCTAATAAACTTACTTTTTCTCTAAGGCACTTACTCTGGACGCAGAGAAAGCATTGACAAAATCAATTGGAAATTTCTTATGAATGCCTTAGAATGGCACTCTTTCAGGCTCCGATTTTGTCAACGTATTTCCCTATTATATCTGTAACTTCATTCTACCGTACTGGTAAACAACATAAAATCACCTTATTTTCACCTCAAGAGAGGTACTAGACAAGGATACCCCTATCTCTGTTATTGTTTATATTAGCATTAGAGCCCTTCCTACATCAACTTAAAACTTCAGTTGCCAGTCACATACTTCAAGTCAAACACACACATATCAAGTATACTGCTTATGCTGATGACATTCTTCTTTTAATTTCCCAGCCTGATACCTCTCTACCGTCTTTCTTTGAAGAGTTGAGATCGTACTCTGTGGTATTGAGATAAAAGCAAATCTTGGATAAGTCTGAAGTCCTACCTCTTAATAAATAATGTACAAGGATCCTTTTGCTCAGGCAGGTTTATCATGGAATTCTGTTAAGATTGTGCTTGGGGATTCTCTATACCAATAAGCTCAAACATACGATAAAAATTAAACTGGATAGTATAATCAGTAGAATCACACACCTTAACCAGGTTGATCAGCCCTCTTTTTATCTTTGAAGAGTTGTCTGGATACAGTTAAAATGACGATTCTCTCTTATAAATATTCCTCTTCAGATGTTGCCAATTATGATTCCTAAGACATATTTCAATACCCTGGATAACATTTTATCTAACTTTTTCTGGAATGGGAAAAGGCCTCACATATCATTGAACATACTAAAGTTCCCTAAATCAGAGGGTGGAGTTAACTTTCCAACTTCTATACTTATCATAAGGTTTCCTGCATTAAGCCAATTCAATCCTTTTTTTCATTCTACTACTACAGAACTTAAATTATGGTTTGCATTAGAATTATCCATGATGTTTCATTTCTCCCACAAACAGGTTATTTGCATGTGCCAACTCCCCAAATTTTGGTTATCATCACTAATTTTGTTTTCCTGTTCCCTGATCTAACCGCTTCTTATTTCTTTTAAAAAAATGTTGTATTTTTTGTTATCTTCATTTATTACATTAGCAAGTTACATCTAACAGCATGCAGAGGAGCCCATGCTGCACAGCAACAGGATAACACATGGGATACAGTCATTTTTTCACAGCCCCCCCATCCCAACCCATTAACAGACAGCCGACCGTGCCTAGCAGTATAGCGTATTTCCAACACAATTTAAGTTATTTACACTAAACCATACAGCACAAGTTGTCCACAAGCAATTATGAAGTGTCCAGATGTTCCAGCAGGTACGCAGTCAGTGGTGACCAAAAGTCCTTCGGCCTGGAAGGTATTGGTAGCTCCTCAGTGTATACCTCCATTTGTTTTTTACAATACACAAGGTCCCTGATCCATTTCACCAAGGTGGGGACTGTTCTACCTCCCCAATGCATTGTGACAGGCCATTTAGCAAACAAAGTAAAAATAGCAACAAAACGTCTAGTACAAGGCTTAACCTTGTTCAGCAACCCCAGCAGACAAAGCTCTGGTGTACATTCAATCATGTCCAGTGTCATATTAGTTAGACCCTTCACAACACGCTGCCAAAAGTAGTGTATAGCTGCACATCCCCACGCCAGGTGCATAAAATTAGCCCCATCATACTACATCTAACACATCTCACATCCTCCCTTAATTTCAATTTCATCAGTTGTGCAGGTGGTATAATACAGCTGATGCAGGTATTTCAAGTGAATAATGCGAAGATTGCAATTGGCAGTTAGGCATCCGGTCAGCATACAACATGACTCCCAGTCTTCCCGGGGCATAGGGCAACCTGCTCACTATTCCATTTGTCGAGAGAGTAGGAACTCGATCAGTCATTTTCCCTTCAGGAAGCATTGTATAATCAAGTGATCAGCCCCATGCTCTACCCCCGATAACACCACTTGCAGCACTTTCAGCAATCTAGGCTCTAGAGGGAATTCAGGGTATAGGGTACGCACAGCCAAGCGCAATTTAGTGTATGTAAAACCGTGCATTGCCTTATATTTTTGCCCAACCAAAAAATCATCCAATGATAGGAAACACCCATTTAAATATTTCCCCTAGCTTAGTAACTCCTGCATTTTGCAAGACACTCAAGGTCCCACATTCCTGCACCACAGAGATGCCCAGGTGAGCGGCGATCAGCATGTCTGGTGCATACATATAGTCCCTCCATGCCCGAGCAGACGGCGCCCACCAGGCCAGGACAGTGCTCCTGACTGGATGAATCTGCTTCCTGTTGCCCCCTTCGCTGCCATGCAGGATCAGAGCGACTAACAGAGATGGAAAGGTAGTATTCGCCTCTAGAGCGAAGTGTGGTAGATTGCGCTGCGGGAAATGCCAATAGTGTGCAAATTGCCCCTGCGCGCACACAGGTAACCCCCCATTTAAAAGGCAGCACCATTGTGCTCCTGGTACATCTCAGCTGCTTACCAGCCCACACCAGAGCCAGCAGACTGGACTCCAATTTTCTAAAAAGTGCAATATTCAGAGTTATTGGAATATTTACAAACAAGTAGAGGAGTTTGGGAAGGATAGTCATCTTCACTTCTGCAATCCTATCTGCCAAAGACAATGGGAGGTATATGAAAAATAACAACCTAGGCAATTAAACACAGTGAATTACTTTAAGGTCAAAAAGATGTATAGCAATGGACTACAGCTGCTTAAAAAACATGGTTTTATTAATTAGTTAACATAGGTAAAAAAGGTTCATTGTATGACATTAAAATAACAATTTAAAAAAATCTCATAGTACACTTAACAATCAAAATTTAACACTTAACAGACATAGAAATTTATATTAGCTAGGTGGCATGAAGATTCAATCTCTACGCGCGTTTCGGCAGCCAGCGCCTTCTTCCTGGAGCAGCCACACAATATTAAATCGAAATATCAGCAGGGGATAGTTGGTTAAGATTAAATGTTCAATTTCTCTTTTATCGGTGTCGATTATGATATAGCTGATTATATAGATGTGTAAAGGATCTAAGCCCGCCAGCCGGAACCCTTTAACGAAGAAGAGTGTCTGATAGGGATCGGTCCTTGAAGATCTAGATTCAAGTCTATTGCACTCTAGTTATTTCTTTTAGGATGTTAGGTTGGACTTGCTATATTCTATATTCTTCTTTGATTCAGTCCTGAACCTAAAAACGATGGATATTTTTCCTTTATACTTTCCAAAATGTAGGAAGTTTCTTGATCACTCGTCGGGTGATGATCGCGGCAACAAATGTTCATTTGTTGCCGCGATCATCACCCGACGAGACGTACCGCCCGCCACCGGACATAGAGAGCCCTGCTAACTAGTATTAGGCAGGGAGATCTTTTAATCTCTTGAACTCGACATCCTAGAGGATCAAGAAACTTCCTACATTTTGGAAAGTATAAAGGAAAAATATCCATCGTTTTTAGGTTCAGGACTGAATCAAAGAAGAATATAGAATATAGCAAGTCCAACCTAACATCCTAAAAGAAATAACTAGAGTGCAATAGACTTGAATCTAGATCTTCAAGGACCGATCCCTATCAGACACTCTTCTTCGTTAAAGGGTTCCGGCTGGCGGGCTTAGATCCTTTACACATCTATATAATCAGCTATATCATAATCGACACAGATAAAAGAGAAATTGAACATTTAATCTTAACCAACTATCCCCTGCTGATATTTCGATTTAATATTGTGTGGCTGCTCCAGGAAGAAGGCGCTGGCCGCCGAAACGTGCGTAGAGATTGAATCTTCATGCCACCTAGCTAATATAAATTTCTATGTCTGTTAAGTGTTAAATTTTGATTGTTAAGTGTACTATGAGATTTTTTTAAATTGTTATTTTAATGTCATACAATGAACCTTTTTTACCTATGTTAACTAATTAATAAAACCATGTTTTTTAAGCAGCTGTAGTCCATTGCTATACATCTTTTTGACCTTAAAGTAATTCACTGTGTTTAATTGCCTAGGTTGTTATTTTTCATATATGTTATTTTCCCTGACCTAGGAATTAAGAAATTCAATTATTCAGGGGGTCCTTGTTACATATGCAATTAAAGACAATGGGAGGCGCATCCATTGGGTGACTTGTTTAGTGATTTTGGTTATTACGCCCCCATAATTCATACTGAGCACCGTATCTGGGTCCCTGTGCACCCTGACCCCCAAGTATTTAACTGGGTCCGTTGACGAGGATAGCGCATAATCCAAGACAATTTCTTGAGAGCAGTCCGTTAATGTGCAGACCGTGGACTTTTCCCAATTTATTCCCAACTCCGAGCGTCTCTCAAATAGAACATATTAACGTAAGATGGATGCCAGATGCGTGGCTGGCTCACAGACGTATAGCAACATATCGTCCACATATAATGATATAGCAAGCAGTACAGCCGGAAGCCCAAGGCGGCATCGGCATGCTTCTGTCAAATTTTACACGCCAACGGCTCAAGCGCCAGAGAAAAGAGCATTGGGGAGAGGGGGCAGCCCTGCCTTGTACCACTGCATATTAAGAAGGGACAGTATACCCACCCATTAATGCCCAACCTGGCAACTGGGCCTGTGCACAGGAGGCGTACCCACTTCAAGAAAAACAGTGGGTTCCCATTCTTTACAAGACTACAAACATGTACCCCATTGTAGTGAATCAAAAGCTTTTGCCACATCCAGGAACACCGCAACAGCAGGGAGCTCGGGTCCAACTGGTGCAAAACAGAAAAAATAGTATGTAGATTATGTACAGTTGAACGCTTGGGCGCAAATCCCGATTGGTCTGGGAGGATCAGATTTGGGACCAAGGGGTTGGAATCTGTTGGGGATAATTTTTGCCAATATTTTGGTGTCAATATTTCTTAGGGACAGTGGCCTATACAACTCACACCTACTTTGTCTGGCTTCAACAGTGTGAAAATAAGAGCTTCCCTCAGGGTAGGGAGTAGAGCCCCAGTCTCATGAGCCTCAGCGAAGACTTCCAGCAGCCGCAGGGCCAGAGACTCAATATATGTTTTGTAAAACTCACTGGGCAGCCCATCCAGACCCAACGCTTTGCTGGATGGCAAGACCATTATACCTTTGCTGCATCCTCTACAGTAAAGGGCTAAGTCAAGTATTCGCGCTGGCCATGGGAGAGCCAATCCAGCGCAATATCATTCAGATAGTCAGAAATCTCGCCATTGTTCGCCGAAGGCTGGGTCCCTTAGAAGTGAGTGAAAAAGTCAAGAAACACCTTGCTAATCTCGGGGGTGGTGTGGCGTGCAATGGAATCCTCATCCACCAGCTTGACAATATGCTCCTGCCCCTTTGAAGGAGACAATTTATGTGCCAACGAACGGCTGGGTCTGCCACCCTCTCCATAGTGACGCGCCTTGCACCTCCAAGATCTGTGCCATATCTCCTGATCCGCTACCTGCTTATGTTCAGATATCAATTCTCTGATTTGAGCCAGGAGTGTGGACGAAGGACCTTGTTCTTACTCACGCTCCAGTGCACTAATCTTGTCAGATAAGCCCATTCCGGAGATCTTTAATACACCAGCCTGTGCCCCAATACATTCACCCCTGATAGTAACTTTAAAGGCCTCCCAAAGTGAGCCCGCCCTGTCAACCGAGCCCTCATTTTCTGTGAAAAAGTTAGTAGTACCAGTGCCAATTGTGAGCCGAAACACAGGGTCAAGAAGGGACGGCTGCTGCAGCTGCCAGTGAAACGGCGGTCTGGCACATGCAGGCACATTCAGCTCTAGGAGCACGGGAGCCTGATCGGAGAGCGTTTATGCTAGATGCTTGATAGACACTGGCCAGGTGCACTAACCAGTAGTTCAGCCTGGACCAGGAGCCATGCACCGTGGACACAAATGTACCCTCTCTCCCAGCAGGATTTCGAGACCTCCAAACATCCAGAAGGCCCTCAGCTTCCATCAGCTCAACCAGCACATGAGCGGCCTGTTTCTCCTTCCCCACCGCATCGGCAGAGTGGTCCAGCTGAGAATCCAGACAAACATTTAGATCCCCACTCCATATTACTACAGAGAGAGGGAAGGACGAGATACGCCTCCAGACATCATTGTAAATTGCAGGATTGTCTATGTTAGGCCCGTAGGTATTTGCAAATAGAACAGTTGTGCCACCCAGTTTAACCTGAACCAGAAGCACCCTTCCATTCTCGTCGGCTTCAGTCTTAAGCAGAGTGAACAGGGTACCTCTCTTGACCAGGACTAGCACTCATCTAGAATAGAAGGAGTATGATGCTGCCACATGCACCACAGCCCAGTGAGCCCCCACATTTTGCTCCGTGTGTTTAAGATGCATCTGCTGTAATAACGCAACCTGGAAATTGTGCCTATCAAGAAACCCTAAAACATTACGGATCTTTTTGGTGTTATTAAGCCAGAGGACATTGAATGTTATTAATTTAACAGTCAGCATCATGCGAATTGGGGACTGGGATTTTCTACTTGCGGACTCGTTGTGTCCCTTTATGCGAATGACATTACTCTGTACGTGATTCATCCCGAACACAATCTTTCACCACTCACTCGTGCAATTATGCACTTTTGAGGCATGTCTCGAATTCCAAAAATAACTTGGCTAAATCGATGCTGCTTCCCCTAACGGAGGCCACAGTTCCATTTCCCATGGAGTATCTGCTCCAATGGGCCAATAACCCTGTCAAATACTTGGGGATCTTTGTGTGTAGAGACACAGAGGACATTTGGAGGGCCAATTTTGGTAAAACAATGACTTGGTTTGAGGACCGATTCCCCATTTGGACTAAACTCCACTGTCAATGGCAGGTCGAATCGCCATTGCAAAGATGGTGGTCCTACCCAAATTTTTGTATCTGTTCATGAATATCCCCATACCAATTACGGACACTTTTTTTTACGACTCCAATCTAATCTAATCACACTGGTCTGGGTAGGGAAGCAACCCAATGTAAAATATGAACTCCTAATGCTGAGTTCCCCCCCCACCATCTGATTTATGGTGGCCGGCAGAGATGGGTATAGCTCCCTCGCCTAGCCATTCTGCAAGAAATCTAGGTGTGCGGTGGGATGATAAGTTGTCCTTTGTTTCACACATACAGCAAGTTGCTGGCTGCTGTATGAGCAAGTTGAGGAATCTACGTAAGATTCTTCGACTTCTACCAGTCAGCTGCCGAAAAACCGTAGTCCACGCCACAGTCACATCCAGGCTGGATTACGCCAACGGTCTGTATTTGGGCCTACCAAGGTACCTTATACAGCAACTACAACTGGTTCAAAATGCGGCTGCGAGACTTTTAATGAGGATTCCGTTCAAGCATTCAGTCTCTCCGTACCTACTCTCCCTTCACTGGTTACCAGTTGCTAGTAGAATAAAATTCAAAGCACTTACTCTGGCCTTCAGATCCTTATATGGAAACTGCCCAAATTACCTGAAAGTTCGACTTCCAAGGTATTCCCAATCTCGTTCGCTCAGATCCAACAACCATGTGCGTCTGACAGCCCCTAGAGTAAAAAGAGCCCGGCTGGGCGGACAAACCTTCTCGGCCAATGTGGCCAATCTATGGAACTCACTACCCATCACCCTCCAACAGGCCCCATCTGAAGCCTGTTTTAAACACCTGCTGAAAACCTGGCTGTTTACCCAGTCTCGCTAAATGCTACCCTCTCCAGCCTCCATGGTCTGATACTCTTGTTCTCTCAGCGCCGGGACACCTCCTCGTGAGGTAGCTGTTCGCGCTATACAAAATTCTGTATTATTATTATTATTATTAATGCTGCCACAATCACAAGGCGCACCAGACTTACAGCTATACACACTATGCACCCAGGCACACTTCCAACACTACTAGACACATCCTACACCTTTCCAGCCACATGTTGCAGTGGAAATAAATAAAGTCTCCCCATGGCCATTATCAACAGCATTATTTCTTCCATACAAATGTCCCGGCCCGGAGATAAGTACCCCACAGTGCTTAAGATGGACGTGGTAGGGGATGGCGTGTCTTGAAGGGAAAAACGCATCTTTGTGGCCCGTGAAACATGCCATGTTGCCGCCTTTGCACGATGGCAGTGCCTACGCTTGCGCCGACAAGCTTGACATCCACACTTTCGCAGACCTAGACGCGAATGACCATTTTCTCAACCCCCCGGACTGGGAATCTGCCACAAGAATATTCTTGGACATTCTCCTGCACTGCCAACTGTGTGTGACTTGCCGGACAGTGTATGACAAGTTTCTTGCCCTCGCAAACTGTCACAGCATTAGAATACACATATACGACTAGCTCTGCCCGCAAGCTCATCACATCTCTGTACAACCACATCCAACGTACGGTGCCCGCAACAGACACACCAACCCGGGAAGCATGGGGAAGTGACCACCCCACACCCCTTACAGACAACTTAAGTTTCTATCCCCCCTCTCCCGATTATGCCTCATTTACTTTAAATTTCTGCACTGTGTATATCGGACTCCTGTCCAAACACATCGGATGGGGCTATCTCCAGACTCTAATTGCACACGCTATCAATCGCCTGTGGTGAACTTCCTCCACCTTGCTTGGCAGTGCCCGCTGTCACTGCATACTGGGGGGACACTTCAACATCATCGGGAAAGACATAGATACTCCACTACCAATTCCCAGCTGCTGAAATTGCTGGGTTATGTGGTGGATGTAGCCTGCAGCACCCGCAAACTTACTGCTCTAATGTTGCTTTTTGCAAAACGCAGAGTCGCAATGAACTGGTGGTGTTCACAGGCACCCCGAGCTTGAGATTGGCTCAGGACCATTACATACTGTCACAAACAACTAGCCAACTACTGGGAGCTGATGCCACTGAAATCTCTCCCTTGTAATATTTGGGAGCCCTTCACTCCCTACCACCAGTTATCAGAGCCTCCTCTTCTGGATCTAGATGGACAGACTGCGGAGTGTTCATCTTAAAGACATATGTTTCACCATGTTAATTATGTAATATGTTGGTGAACTCCTCCATCCTCTCGGATATTCCTCATTATTGAATTGTACCATGTTCCGTGTGGGTGCCAGGGGGCACCGGGTGAAGCCGCAGTGGAGGGAGGTATGAGACCCTCCTGAGATCTCATAAAAGTTTTTTCCCGTGTGTCCTTAAACTGTAACTGTATTCATGATGTTTGTGCTTTGTCGCTCAAGTCACTGTTAAAAATTATGTTTGTACCATTGCCAACATTCTAAATAAATTAATGAAAAAAAAAGATTGAGCGGTGCCACCCGAACAAGTATTTAAACATCATCATTTGTAAGATCCCACATTGAGAACTTCCCAGATAGGACCATCATGTTAGCTTATAAACCGCATTTGCAGCCTGATTCATGAACGGGCCGTTTTGCGAGCCCCTAATAGCGAATCATAGCGATTCGCTATTAAGGACTCGCAAAACGGTAATCATGTAGGAATCGCATAATAAAATGCGATTCCTACTGATTCCTTATTTGCGATTAGCTAATTGCTAATCGCAAATAAGGAATAACTCGCCATTCATTCCTATGGGCCAAAAGGCCCATAGGAATGAATGGGGAGTATTCCTTATTTGCGATTAGCAATTAGCTAATCGCAAATAAGATTGCGATTTGAAGGGTGCCAGGGGTGTCCACAGGACACCCTGTAGCACCCCTCAAATGAAATTTCACACAGGTGTTGCACACACACATGTCCAAAGGACATGTGTGTGTGTAACATGCAACTCAGAAAAATGCTTTTAAATGCATTTTTCTGAGTTTTCGCAATTTACCGCGAGGTCTGACCTCGCGGTAAATTGCGGCAAGAAATTGCGAATTCGCAAATTTAAATTGGATGTTGAATTGCATTTAAGGAATCTCTAATAGAGATTCCTTAAATGTAATTCCTCGCACATTTGCGACATCGCAATTAGCGATTTTTGCATTTGGGATGCTGAATCCCAAATGCAAAAATCGCACTCGCAAAGGGCCGGATTCTCAGAATCCGGCCCTTTGCGAGCCGATTTAGCCTTCATGAATCGGGCGGTTATTTTGCACAGCGTCTGCCAAAACAACCTTTCCACTGAACCCCCCACCAACTTCAGCACCCCCAACTTGCTAAAGACATCCCAATGAGAAATGAACTGACCCCTCCCCATATGAACATAACCCAGAAAAATAGAAGGGGTACACCCATTAGGTATTGCTAGAGTGCAGACAGCCTCCAAATAATCAGTGAGGTGGCCATACTTGTCATAGTGACAACATGAGAGCCCAGCCAGTGTTTAGTGCCTATGAGAACACAGTCATCTAGAGCATCGGCGATACTCACACAGTCGATATAGCATAGGACCAAGATGAAGTCACCTCATGATAGGAATATCCCAACTCCAGCACTATCCTCCTCAGGGGTCAGGAGGCAGCATCCAGACCGCAAGCATACAACAACATATTTGTAAACATGGACATAAACTCACTGCTCCTCTTCGTCAGGATCGCTGGCTGTTTCTCTGCAATGTCTTTTTAATGATTTTGGCATGTTCCATGGCGACCTTCGGGTTTTTTAATATCTTGGAGGACTCATCCAGACCAATTCTCAGATGGGCAGGGTAGAGCATGGCATACTGGATGTCCTCCACATTCAGCAGCTTTTTGACTGGTACAAACTCCCTTCTCATCGCCTAGACAGCAGCAGTAAAGTGTGGGAAAAAGGCCAGCTCATTCCCCTGATAATCAATAGAACCTTTTTCTCAAGCCAAGCAAAGGATTGTGATCCGATCCCTATAATTTAGCAGCTGTGCAATGATGGGTCTAGACTGGGCTCCAAGGATCGGGTGACCCGCCAATGAACGGTGCCAGCATTCCACGATCAGCATAGGAGACACATTGTCCCCACCTAAGATATCTTAGAGCATCACCTCTACAATGACCTCCAGCTTCCTAGTGTTAGTCAACTCCAGCAGGCCCGTGATCTTCAGGTTGTTCCTCCTAGATCTTGCCGCCAAATCCTCTTTCTTTGCTTGACTAATAGCCAGAACTTTTTTCCATATTCAAGGCTTTATTGGAGATAGTTTGCAGGTCATCTGCAGCCGTAGAGACACGCTTCTCAACTTCGCCTAGCTTGGCACCTTGTTTGTCAAGTTTTGTAGGCATATGATTCATGCATAGATTTAATGCATCAATCTTTCCATCAATCGACTGCAGACTATGCTGCATCGTCAGGAGCATTGTCTCCAGAGTAGGGGCGGCATCTGTTGGAGCATCCAATTCAGGGTCCGAGTTTTGTTTTGGCTGCAATCTGCCAGGCTTATGCATTTCGAACGTAGGTTGGGATTGTGACTTGTCAGTTTTACCGATTGTGAACAGCTCACCTGTAGCTCCAGCTATTACCAAACAGAGCCAACTAGGCAGAAGTAAATTGCTCAGCAATGGGGGCAAGCAGCTTCAAGCTGTTTTATGTAGGATATGGAGTCAGATGACACAGCAGCGCTGGGCCATAGATACGCCACTATGATACCACAGGCATCCACAGGTACAGGCATCAGCAACAATACCCCAACCCCAGGCCTCATCACATCCAAGGCAGCTGGCGGGCATGCACCAGTTCCATGTGTTGAATCCGCCACTAGCTCCAACACTCATGTCAGGGCTCGTAAGCAGCGGCAGCAGCGTATGTATCCAGGGGCCTGGCTCTCAGCGTACAAATGCACCCACAGTAGTCTGGCCAGGGACGAAACGCAACCAGGGGAGCCACCTACCCATGCTTCCCAGGGCAGTCAGAACATCAGACCTGGCACACCTCTGGCAGTGCATACAGAGGGCCACAGAAGGCAGCAGTACCAGCTGCACCTAGGCCCAAGGTGGCAGGATGAAATGATGAGGGAGGCCCGCCAACCAAGACCACAGCGTTCAGGTGAGTACAGTCCAACACTTCAGGCCCCATATACCAGCTCCACAGCCAAATCTGTACTCACTATGGAACCAGCACAGCTTTGCTCCATAGCAGGAGCAGCAGCGCATCATCTCACGTAAGCATGGGCGGAAAATCCGTTCCGCTCGCGGATTTTGCGGATTTTCAGTAAATTCGCAATCCGCGAACGCTCGCGAATTTACCGAAAATCTGCAAATTCGCACGCAGCTGATTTTTTTTTTCTTGGTGATACAATTTTGCGGCGTGCGGTGTAAGTTCACAATTGCTAACATGTAGGTGCGGCGGGCAGCAACAATCTCGCACTCGCGAAATTTAAAAAATTGCAATTCTGCACAAGAAATCTACTAGCAAGCAGCATAGACCTTCTGAAAATGATAATTTTTATCAGAATAACTCCTCAGGTTGACATTTGCCTGCACTTTTTTGGATTTGAGGCCTTTTGATTTTCTTTGGATAACTTTTGGATTAGAAATCAACTTTCTCATATAAGCTTGTTTGGGGCATTACAGTTGCTGTTATGCTGTTCTGCAGAAAAACGAGTTTTGCAATAGTGAAAGCATTCAGCAGGTTCAAAAGTTCAAACTCATCATTAGTAACCATTCCCTGTAGTGCTTCCTGACAAGGCCCCCTCCAGAGTTCAGTTGCTAGTTGCAACAATTGTATGACCCTGCTCTGACCCTCACAGCAGGCTCATAGAATAGCTACAAGTAGGCCACAAAGGTCCTGGAAAAAAAAATTGCACTGCAACAGAAAGCAAATTACAGATAAGGAAGCAGGTGCCAGACTGGAATTTTAAAACAGTGACACATTAATAAATCAACCCCAAATTAATTCATGTCAGTTGAAGCAGGCAGGTGTGCTTTCTTTTTCCCCCCATAATCTACAGTGATGATGAACCAGAGGGTGGCATTGATGTATCAGAGGGTGGCATGGGTGAAACAGAGGGTGGCAGGGGTGAAACAGAGGGTGCTGGGAACCTGTGATGATGAACCAGACGTAGAAACAACATAATCGTGACCGTTGCGAGCCGACATGTAAGTTTGCAATTGCGAACTGGTACAAAACCCTCGCGAACTGGCAGAAATCTTTGCGAACTGGCAGAAATCCTTGCGAACACAAAAAAAATAAAAAATCTGCAAATTCGCGAGAATTCGCGGATTTTGCGGATTGTGAGTTCCCAAATTCGCAAAATTCGCAAACGCCAGATTCGCAAAATTCGGCCATGCTTAATCTCACGGTTCCAGCACAGTGGGCCAGCTGCACCGCAGCAAGCCCAGCATC
The DNA here is from genome assembly GCF_964263255.1 of Lissotriton vulgaris. NCBI lineage: Eukaryota > Metazoa > Chordata > Amphibia > Caudata > Salamandridae > Lissotriton > Lissotriton vulgaris. The sequence goes on from NC_141687.1 coordinate 1,124,171,717, forward strand.
ACTCCAGCATGGCAGCGGAAGCACGGCCTGGATGGCCTCTCAACAGCGATCGGGTCCTTGCAGCAGAACAAACACCTGCAGCACGATTGACTTCCCTCAGTCCAAGCAGACCCAGCCCAGCAGCAATACCGAGACCCACGTGGCCCCACTAACCACCACAGGACCAGCAGCGGCAAACAGGAGCACACACGGCCCTCAGCAACAGACAGCGGCCACCATGTTATGTCCGTGGCTATGCCGTACAAAGTCAATATCTCCTCACCACTGCTTATGCCACACACCAGAATGTGTCTGTAGATTCCCAGGCACTTAACAAATGTAGTACTGTGTTGGATACAGCCATCTGCCACGTTTTTGGGCAGGATTATGGGCAGACAAATGGTTTGGCCGGCAGATTTTCACTAGGGCACAGCCATCCTGCTGTGCGCCACCTAGCACCTATTTATTTCTAATACTTTGATGTATCATTAATTTCTTCAGAGCCCCATTTGGTACAATAAAATGCTTATCTTTAAAGGAAAACCTCTTCAATGGAAGAGATGGATTGATACGGGTCTACTCATTGTTTCCCAACTTATCTCATATAATTTAGTTATTTCGTTTTCAGTTCTTTCTCAATCATTTAAGTTACCATCTTCATTCATTAACCGATACACATTTTACAAGATCTTCTACTAGAGGCCCTCCATTTATTCTCCAACCCCTTACCTAGGACTGATGACATGCAAACACCTAATTATTCACCACATAAGACTCCCACTGCTTCCTCTATTTACAAAAAAACTTATTACGTCCATAAAAGATAGTCCCAAATCTAAGCAAGAAAAATTGTAGGAAACTGACTTACGATATAGTTGGCCTATTTCTCTATGGGTTATCATTTGGACCAAAATACACTCCATAGGCCATCCAGCTAATTTAACACAAAAACTATATTATTTATATAATAGACTATTCTATACACTTACTCAAATGGTTAAACTTAAACTTCTTAAGCAGGATACATGTTGGAGATTCAACTCTCATCCTGGCCCTTAGGTTCATATGTTCTTTCACTGTCATGTGGTCGGCAGCACACGCCGCAATTCAAAACAAACACGTTTGAAAACATCCCTGCACTATGTGGTAGGCACCATGTGGTGCCTGCCACATGGTGCAGGGATGTTTAGGGGGTCCAGGGCTCATGGCGAAGGACAGGCGGGACCACTGGGGACCTCAAAGTCACTTTGCACCAGTCTTTTCATCTCGGGTTAACCGCCATGAAAGGGCCAGTGGAAAAGGACATTGTAATCCCACGGCGGTGCCTGAGCAGGCACTGCCACCACTGTAGAGATTGCAGGCTGTCTGAAGGCTCGACGGTCCAGGGGCTCCTTGAGCCCATCGGATGTGTGGTGGGTGGTCTCTCCGCCCACCATTCTAAAGCAGCGGGCGGTCCTGCATGGGCTGATGGCGGTGGGACTACCACTGATGACCTGACGTTGGCGATCTCACCACCATCATAATCAGTCCCTTAGCTACTCCTACATTCTTTCCCAAGCACTCGAAGTGAACTAGTTGGCTTTCTGGGCCTCACAGGTTTGTCAACAGTAAAAAAAATACGATGTAACTGTCTATGGCATCAGGTTAAAGCAGACTTTTCCATCAAGTCAGTTGTATGTGAACTTTGAAAGAAAATCTTTTGAACATATACACAACAAATAATACAACATCTGCAGAAATCCCCCAAAATTATTATGCTAGCTAAGGGAAATTGCAGCTTAGCGAAGAACACATTTAAAAGGCTTTTTAAATGCATATTTCAGCTTTTAATAAATTAAACTTAATTAGAATCAAATATAATGCATCAGATCATCTTTTAATAATAATAGAATAATAATAAATGTTTCACCAATGTTTTAGTAAAATTATTAATGCTCTAGTGGCGCAAACTACAAACTCATATTTATGAAGCCACACAAAGCCACTTTGCATGGCAGTGAATGGCCTCATTGATATGAAGTAAGGCATTGCAGTGCAAATTGCTGTGTTGCCTTACTCTGTGTTAGGGAGGTGTTCCATTGGCATTGTGGTGGGTGTTCCCATCCTACAACTATGGATTATAATACTTCTCCATATTTACAAAACCATGTAAACCAGGGGATGCGCCAAAACCTTAGGCACTATAGGGAGAAATATCTTTATTTATCCTTTCCATATGTGCTGCATTCTGCCATACATATAGAAAAGGGAAAAAGCCTCCTAAGATTGTTTTTGTGCAAGAAGGGGCCCCATGGTGCAAAGGTGCCTGTGTTGGGCTTAGGTGCCAGCAATGGGGGAAAGGACAGAAAGCACTGTATTAGATAAATACAGTTCATTCCTGCCTTTCACTTTGATGTAGGACAGCACAGCAAGATCATGTGCTACACTACCCTATACCAAATTCCCATAAATGAGGCCTATAGTCGCCGAGGGTTTTACGTCCATTATGTAACCTGATCTTCACCACCAACATGGTCCCTACCTAGTGCCTACAGATTCCAATATTCATAACACTCATAGTGATGATGATGCATACGATATCTCCAGAGACTGTATTTACAAACCAGTCTAGTCTGAGGTAAGTCCTGAGGTTTCCTGAAAAGCCGATGGTGTGGCAGCTGGTGCAGGGATAGATGCAGCCATTAGTCTTGCAGCCCCTCTGCACGCCCGCCTGACCTGACCGTGGAGGGATGTGTTTCCCAACCAAGGAGTTCATTATAAAAAGTAAAACCTAGCGTACAGTCTCAGATTTGAGTCTTTATGTTCCTGGCTCCAGATTCCTAGACACGGTTCCAGTTAACAGGCTCATGATATCAAAGTTGAGCTTTTAGTGCACATGATTTATGTCTTTGTTTCTTTGTCCTAGATCTAACATCCCTGGTCCCTTGTTTCAGGTTCCATATCACAGGCTTCAATCCTCCTGTCACAGGAGCAATGTACCTGGTCTGAGCTTCCAGATCCTCAATTTCCAGGTCCCTAGGTGTCACGTATATGTCCAGATTCCTGATCCCATCCCCAAGTCCACGTTCTCAGGTCCCAATCCTCAGGGTAGTTTGCTAACAGAACATCGAAACCCTAAATGTAATGATATATAATGAGGAGTTAAAATATCGAGCACGAAAAAATTGTTTTCCCATACTTATAATGTAGATGACAAGATTATCAGAAAAAATTCTAGTTGTGCACTAATACATCGTTGCATCATTGTATGACTTTATTCGATATACAATATCATAAAAGTTTATACGATCAGTTAAAAAAACACCATCCAATATAAAAAGAAAAAAATATATCGTTTTGTCATACAGCCTGTGCAAAAGAGCAAAAAACGTGCTTGTATCAAGAATACAAAATATAAAAAACATTCCTTAAAAGAGACTGTACAAAGTTAAAAACACTCATAAAAGAAATGGGAGCCACAGCGATGAAGGGTAACATTACTAAAAGTTCTGAGGTCTGTGCTTTATTCTCCCTGAGAAGCTTTGTTCTTGTCAGCCAGGCACATCCCAGGTACTTGTCTGTTCCACAGATTACACTAGGAATGGAGGTCTCTGATGTTAAGATGCGCTGTGCCTCCCTATAGGTCTTGGCTCCCAGGTTGGAACTTACGGGTTTCAACCATTTGTCAAAACAAAAGGGAACCAAGTGAATTCCCAAGTGTATACATATGACCAGGTGATTGAGAAAATCAGGCAAAGGAAAAATTTGGTGGTGTGTCAGGCAGAGAAGGGGGGGTAATATAATACTATGGCTGTTAGAGATGTACCCCAAAGAGGCATACAGTCAACGAGGAAATGCCCTGTATTACTGCAAAATGGGTAATTCTGGTGTTTTTTTTTTATTGCATAAACTCACATCACACAGCTTCAGGCCTACAACCACGCGGGCCGGTCGCATCATATAACTTTCTGGCAAGTCTTAGACATTGTTTTACACAGCCCGTCAGCTGGCAACCCGGGGGTCCAGCGGCATTTCCTGATAGACAGTTAATCAAAATCCAGGTGCAGTCCCCAGTAGTGCAGGATGCATTCCCCATATGCATTTTCCAGTTTTTCGCCCTCTGCCCTTCCCTGTTGTCCCCGTACTCCATAGTGTGCCAGTCTAGCAGATAGACCCGAAAGCTCGTGATTTAACGGTCTTACAACGACCCTCAGTGCAACCAAAAAGAAAAGAAGGAACCCACCCCCCCCCCACCCTTTCCCTCCAAGTGGTCATCCCGTGCTATGCCGTTTAGTCCAAGATTGTGCTGTCCTGACCTATCTAGCATCCGCCTCAGCTGCTCGTGTGTCCCTTATTTGCATACCAGTCTCCCCTAGGCACAGTCCGCCCGTATGCCCGCACCTGTAGTAAAGACTTAACCTAGCTGTGTATACGTTCCATTCACACTAGTATTGTTCCACTCCCCTGCTCCTCACTCCTCTTCTGTCACAGCGCCTCACCCTCCTGTATGGACACCCTCACTCATTCGTTCGTGCAATCATGGCTGCCATTCATTCTGATGTGGAGTAATTTTTGTCGTGCCCCACCCATCACAGGAATTCGTTATCAGAGTTGCTGATGCCCTCACGCTGCTGCCCCTGTATGTAAGAGGTGTATAGCGCCCAGAAATTTTTTGGACGGATTTTTGGGGTTGCAGTTCACTATATGTTTCCGCCTGAGTACTACAGTACAGCATGTCCTGCACCCATCTGGACTTGGTTGGTTTCGGGCCTCTCATCCAGCACTGTGCCACAACTCTCCGGGCCATTAACATCCCCATGTCAGTGATTCTGTGTAGCGCGACTGGGAGCCCTCTAGAGTTGCCAATGAGTGCAATGCCAGGGTCCGGGGCAACATCTACCTCCAGAATTTTGCTCATTTCCGTGAACGTCTGCCAGAATTGCCAGAATGTCTGAATGCCCGGACAATTCCAGGCTAAATGCAGGAAGTCCGCATCAGCCGCCTGGCATCGTTCACAGTTTGCGGTTGCCCACAGACCATATCTATGAAGCCTCTCCGGGGTGTAGTACACCCTTTGTAAGAACTTGAAGTGGATAAATCGATGCTTTCCATTGAGGGAGAGTCGCTTCGTATTTTCACAGCAGTATCGCCATGTTGCGTCGTCTAATGTAATATTTAGGTCTCTCTTTCAGGCTAGTCTAGCCTTCATGAGCTGGTGCTCACCATGTGATCTTGCTGCTTTGTAAAGGTTTGTAAGGAGCTTTCGAGGTTCCTTATGCTTGATAACATAAGCCAATTCAGGAACATCCGGGGGTTCCACCATATCCGGACCCAGAAGCTCCAAGAGCGCACTTCGGGTCCTATGAAAATGAAAGCGTTGCATAAGTGTGGGTTCGGTGTCGTCACCCCGCACCTGCTCCCAGGTTTTAACAACTCCGTCCTGCCTTACTTATTCCAAGCTGTGCTAGTTCAGTAGTGACCGCCCTTTGTGCCATGGGTGAAAGCCAAAGCATCCATTCCAGTGACATCTCCGGCGAATATAGTAGCGCCCCTCCCTGCCGTAGCAGGAACGAGTGCCAAGAATGGTTTGTAGAGGTGATAGAGTCCAGCATTCCTGTCCGGCGGTCTTGCGGCTTGCAAATTGTTGCCGGAAGTGGCAGCGGGTGCGCAACTAGTCTATCCATGCGGACGTGTGGGATAATTTTGTCCCCGTGTATACTGGTGTGGAGGTGCGAAGCCTGGGCTGCCCTGTAGTATAGTTCAAGGTCCGGAGTCGCCAGACCCCCCATGCTGTAAGGCAGGGTGAGCGTCGTCCATTTGACTCTCAGCTGTTTCCCTGCCCACGCCAGGTTTATCATGAGGCTTGTCAGTCGGTGGAAGAAGGCCCTAGAGAGCACTATTGGGATAGCGTTGAAAAGGAACAAAAATCTCAGCAGCACCGCGATCTTCATAATGGCAATGCGGCCCATAAGCGTAGGAGGCAGTTTACTCCATAGTTCTATGTCGTCATCCAATTTGCTGACCGCCCTGCCGTAGTTTTGGCTGATGAGCAGGTCCGGGTTCACGTGAATCTGTACCCTCAGATACCTGATTGGGTCTTCAGTCCACTGTAGGGGGAACTCCGTCTCTACATGTCTGGTCACCGGCGTCAGTGGGAGCACCACTGATTTTGCCCAGTTGACTTTGAGTCCAGATAGCGCGCCAAATCTCACCACCTCTCTCAGAAGCGGAGGGAGTGTAGTAGCCGGGTCATGCGCATACAATAGCGTGTCATCTGCGTACATAGACACCACTATTTTGTATGTCCGGAAGCGTATACCTTCATGGCTGTGGTATTCTCTTAACGCGCAGGCCAGGGGCTCTGCGGTAGTGCATATTGCAAGGGGGATAAGGGGCATCCCTGACGAGTTCCCCTGCCTATGTATAATGGTGTCGGGATCGCGTTTCCCACTCGCACTTTAGCCGAAGGGCCCTCGTAGAGGGCGCCCACCATTTGGAGAAAGGGCTCACCAAGTCCCATTTGACGCAGTACTTGAAGGAGGAACGGCCATTCAACCGAGTCGAACGCCTTCTCCATGTCTAGAAAGAGCGCCACGGCTGGCACATCCTGCTTGACATGTTGCATGGTTCCTAACACAGTCCTGATATTGTATGTCAGGTTTCTGGTCGGTATGAACCCCGCTTGTTCTGGGGCCACCAGTTTGGGGGCCAATAAGGCCAGCCTAGTCGCTAGGACTTTAGCATATATCTTAGTGTCTACATTGAGCAGTGACAGTGGTCGGTATGATCCACAGTCATCATGTGCTTTGCCAGGCTTTAAAATGGTGACAATCATAGCCTCTCTCATTGAGCTAGGCATGCTACCCTGAACGCAGATGTCCTCTAGGAGCGTATGAATATGCGGCAGTAGCTTCTCCAGAAATGTTTTGTAGAAGTCGACCGTTAGCCCATCTATACCCGGCGCGCTACTCGACCGCATGGAGGCCAAGGCGTCTCTGATTTCGTCCAACTGTATAGGGCACATGAGGAATTCCCTTTGAGAGTTCGGAAGGAACGGGAGCCTAATATGCTCTAGGTAATCCAGTATTTCAGCCGACATGTCTCTACTCTTGGATGAGTACAGCGTCGCATAGTAATCTCTGAAGACCGAGGCAATATCTGCCTCGTCTGTGACCATGTTGCCGTCTGCATTTCTTAGTTCCGAGATCATCAGCTTCTGCCTTTGGCCCTTAAGGATGTTGGCCAATACCGAGCCAGGCCTCTCCCTCTCTCCGTACGAGCAGGCCATTGCATATTTGCCCAAATGCTGAACCTCCCTGTCCGCGACTTCGTGGAACTCCACTAGAAGGCGCTTGATCTCGTCCTCAGTAGAGTCATCCGGACTGGTGCGTCTCCTCGCCTCAAGAGCTTGTAGCTGGCCTTCCAGCTCAGCCAGCCTACTCCTCGTTGCCCTCAGGAAGCTGGAGTGTTTAGACATCGCAATGCTCAGTATATAGACTTTGAATGCCTCCCACACAGTCTGGAAGTCATCCACCGAGCCCACATTCTTTTCGAAGAATAGGTCAATCGACTCCGCAAGTTCCCCACGGAAGATTGGGTCTAGGAGCGAATACGGTGGAAAGTGCCATGTAAAAGGAGGGATCCTTCTCGCCAGGGCCTCTATGACTATTAGTATAGGGGAATGATCCGACAGTGTTCGTGGAAGCACTTTGCATTGCTTAATGTTACGGTTAATTCCCGCGGTGGCGAACCAGTAGTCAATTCTAGTGTGTATCTCGTGGTAAGCAGAGTAGTGAGTAAAGCCATCCGGCCCCACATTCCTACTCATCCACACATCATCCATATCTAACACTACTAGCTTTGCCATGAGCATCTGTGCTGCTGCCGATGGCCTACGAGGGGGGCCCGAAGATCTGTCCATGTCCGGGTTAAGCGTCAGATTGAAGTCCCCTCCCCATATTATGTGAGGGTTACTGTATCCCCCGACCTCATTAGCCAGTGTCTCGTAGAACTTAGGGGAGTCATAGTTGGGGCCGTAAGTATTAACCACTAGCAGGTCCATCCCCAGGCCCCTACAGGACACTATAACATACCTGCCTTCTGTGTCTGCCTTAAGCGTCTGTATTTGGATGTTCGTTTTTGGGTTAACCCATGTGATGACACCCCTTGCATGTGTGGTGAATCCAGCTACTGCTACGTGTCCTTCTAAGCCTCTACTGTGTAACATTCTGCTCGTGAGTGGTAGGTGCGTTTCCTGTAATAGTGCTATATCTCCATTGTGTTGTTTGAGATAGCTTAACACCTTTCGTAACTTACTAAAGGCGTTCAACCCTCTGACATTCCATGTGAGGGCACTGAGTGTGGCAAGCCGAGCATCGGCCCGTTCTCCTGTTACGTCAGCCATGGGGGATCGCCGCATGGTACGGAAGTGTGGGCAGGCCAAGATAGGGTAGCTGTGATTGCGTGATGCACCCACAAGCCGAGTGCGTCTTGGATTTGCAAATGGTTATGGCAAGCACTTTGAGACTTCTCCGAGGGATAGCACATCGTGAAACAACTTTCAAACAATAACATTCCCCAATTCCCATGGATCCCCCTCCCCCCTCCCACAGCAGACCTACCCCAACACGGCCTAGCATGAGAAAAAAGACCCCCCTCCTCCCTCCCATTTGAATCCAGGTAGTCCCTGACGGGACCCATTTTTGCGATTAGCGCGAGGGCGGAGGTCGCCAAAATCAGTACAGGTAGCGTTTGCATACTACGTCTCCGCGTTGTGTGCTTCCCAGCGCCGTCACCCTTTCAGTGTCCTTGCGCTCGAGCCCCAGACCACGAGCCTTCACTCACCACCCAGACAAACCCCAATAAATTCTATGCAGTCTCCCCCCCCATCCTTCCCCCTCCCCAGGTCCAACAGGCATCGACCACCCACAACCAGGGGCCGCAAGCCGCTGCTTCAACCAAACTTTTCAATGTCCATTTACATTCAAGTAGAACCACAACTTGGAAAGATCTCACCAAGTCTCAGCGGGATCGTCGCTCACGTAGGCCCTCCAGGAGCGGGCTCCATCTGAGTTCCGGAACGCCATGGGCCTTTTACAACACAGTGTCGTTCTCCCTCTGGAGTCCGCCCCAATCAGATCTCAAGAGTCGGCTGAGCCCTATCACATTCCAAAGGCTTTTATTCCTGGCCTTCCAAGCCTCTGGTCTGTTCTTGTTCTCCATCCTGGGCTCCGGGACTATTCCTCCGTTCCTTGGACCATGTTTTCAGAGCCTTCTGCAGTTCCTTTGGATCAGTGAAGAAGTGAGAATGCACCTGCCGGTTGATATGCTGTTTGTATGGGGCAAAATGGCGTCGCTCCTCCTGTACCTTCGCCTTGAAGTCCGGGTACAGTGACATTGGTGAACCCTCAAATTGCAGCTGACCCTTCTCTCTGGCCAGTCGTAGTGCAGTGTCTCTGTCTCTGTAATTCAGTAGCTTTGCAATAATTGGTCTTGGGGGGGCTCCCGGGCACGGTCGCGAGCCCAGTGTGCGATGCACCCTCTCCACAATGAAAATGGGCGAGAAGACATCGTCTCCCTAAAGTGTGGTAAGCAATTTCTCTATGAACAGCTCCAACCTTCCAACCTGCGTCGTTTCCGGTACGCCCGTGATACGTATGTTGGAGCGCTGAGAGCGGGCCTCCAAATCCTCCGACTTATCCTGTAGGACCTGGAGGAGCTTCCCAATCTGCTTGCGGTCTTTGTCAAGATCCATTTGGGCCTCCTCCACTTCGGTCAGGTGCCTCTCAGACATGTCCAGCCTCTCCGCATGTTTATCCACTCTCTCAGACATCCGGTCCATGCGGTATGTGAGGGCGTCGATTTTCGTTCCTATGGCTGCCATGCTATCCTGGAGGCCCTTCACCATGGTGACCAGGAGCCATTTGATGTCCGCATAGAATGAGTTCTCCGGACCTTTGCTCTGCTGCGTTGGCGAGGATTCCTGCATTTCAGGGGGCTTAGTCCTGCGCTGCTCAAACGCGAGCTTGGACTGTGTTTTATCTCATTTGCCCATGTTGCCTTGTTCAGTGTCCACAGAGCAGGACCCTGCCGCTATCTTCTGGTATCTCTGAGTGACCCCGATTATACGTAGCAGGTCTCCCTTCCGTGCAATAATCCGCCGTCCACTGGAATACTTCCCTGCGCCACCAGCAAAAGTCCCAACACGTCCCACAGGGCCGGGGCCGACACCCACTGTCCTCTGCAAGTCTGGGCTTCCCATCCAGGGCACAGACGTGACCCCTCCGAGTCTCAGGACCAATCTGCAGGGGGAGGGGGCACTCACCAGATCGCTCTCTGTTTCACAGGTTATTTGAAGCTTCCACGTGGGTCCTCAAGCCGGACCCCGGGGGGGGGGCAGAAGGGACAACCGCACCCCCGCGCCACACGCTCCGATGTTCAGCCTTCCCGCTCGAGGGTTGTTAGACCTGGCACCTTGGCGTGAGTCTCCCTTCCACTTTTTGCTGGTGTGCCTCCGATGTTTTGCTGGTTTTCCGATACTCAGGGCACTGCGCCACGGCTGACCCGTGCCGCAGTGCAAGTGCTCCCTACTGTAAATTGTACATGTGATTGATGTCCATGATTGGTGCATTGGATTGACTGTTAGTCCCTAGTAAAGTGCACTAGGAGTGCCAGGGCTTGTGAATGCCAATACTGCTAGCGGGCCTGCAGCGCTGGTTGCGCCACCCACCGAAGCAGCCGTAAGATGTGTCTGGGGTCCGCCATTGCAGACCCCGCGTGCGGTCGCGTACTGTCACGCTGGCTGGGCAAGTGCACCCACTTGCCAGCCTCCAAACCTTCCCTTAACTTCATATTAGTCACCCCTATGGTAGGCCCGAGGGCAGGGTGCATTGTAAGTGTAAGGTAGGACAAGCCCTGATGTGCGTGGCATGTCCTAGTAGTTAATTACAACTAAATTCGTATTTCACTATTGTAAGGCTACCTGCTTCCTTTAGGCCAGAACGGGCGGCTGGAATTATTACACCCTATAATCCCAGCCGGCTCCGGGAGCATGGTAGAGAGTCATGTTTAGTATGCCTGAACTCAGAATAATAACATATTTCTTTTAGTAAAGTTTATTTTAATATCCTGTGTTTGCAAATGCTACTTTTAGAAAGTTAGCATTTGCTTGCTTAACCATTTCAGCCCGCCTCTGCTGGTATGTGTATCTGACTGTCTGGGATGTGTGAGTGACAGGGCTGGGGGATGACAGGTGGTGAATGCGTAGATTACACCTTAGTGGGAGGTGGGAGTGGCTCTTGACTCTGAGTCTTGCTGTGCTCTGCCACCACAATGCTGGCTCCACCCTCCTGGGGAGAGACTGATGACCCAGCCGACACCTGGCCCAGGAAGGGCGAAGCCCCATCAACAAGGTACTTCTGGCTGCCCCTGTCCACACAATGGTGGCTCCACCTCCTGTGGGGCGTCTGATGCGCCTGCCCCTCACACTGGAAGCAGAAGCCGGATTGCACCCATCAGAGTACTCAAGGACTGAAAGTGGCTATGCAAAGGCCCCCCTGGCCTGCGAGAACAAAGGAAATGCAGTATAAAAGTAGGAGCCCTGCTCCTTGTAAATTAGATCCTGTTTGTGCTACAGAGGAACTCTGCCCGACGAGAAGGACCTGGGAGGACAAGGAAGAGTGCTGACTCTTGCCTGTGTCTGGTGCCTTGCTGCAGAAGGAGAGGAAAAGGAAAGACTACAAGAAGACTTTTGCTTTGTGAAACTTTGTGCCAAACTCTGCTGAAGAGATCGCCAAGGGCTTGCTGCTGAACTTGCCCCCTGACCAGCGCCCCAGGACCAGTGGGCGCTACACCCTGAAGAAAGCGACTGTGTGTGCTGCTTATCGCTGCAGTACTGACGGAGGAGTCTGGGAAGCACTGGGCAATCCTGCCACGCTCCTCGTATCCAAGGCATCGACATCCCCCCAAGCACCGTGACCGGGACCCAGAGCAACAGCGAGAGCAACGTGAGGTCCAGCCGCCGCTGGCCCGAACACCGTGACCGCACCTGCACCGGGAGCCCGAGAGCAAGTGAAGGAGGACCCGTCCGGTCCAAGCTCCCGGATTGACTGCGTTTTGAGCCGTCAAGCCACCTGCGAAGACGGACGGCTGCCTGTGATAACCCCCCCCTCTGGTCGGTATCCTGCCCGACAGCTCAGCTGTGAGCGCACAGCTGCAACCGGCACTTTGGCTGGGTACGTCCTGCACTTGGGGACCGTACTGCCACTTGCCGCCACCACACAGCCGCCGACTCCAAGGTCGGAGCGAACGACGAAGGAAGGACCCTGCCGCCACTGAACACCGCCGCCCCGGATGACCCGTGACCTGCCCGGCTGAGAGCCGCAGCGAACCGCGACCCCGGAAAAGCAACGCGACGTGGGACAGCTCCCCTGGAAGCCGACCGCTCCACAAGAATTTGCAAGGTACTGTGTTGTGTCCTCACGGTGCGAGCGTCCTGCAACTCGGGCTCGCACCGCGCTATCTGCTCCCAACACGAGCCGACTCTGAAACCGAGGCTCGCATGGCGCCCGGTCCTCGGGGCCCACGTGGAAAGCGTATTGAGGCGCTACGAGACACTGAACCTTGTCGAACCTGGGCAGAAGGCCCAAAAGATTGCTTATTGCTAGAAAGAACTGTGGCAACCTGAACTTGAGTAAACTGGAATCGCTAATAAAAGTTTGATAGCTGTATTTACAAGCCTGCTTGAAATTTATATAAAGATATATATTTTTACAAATACAGTTTGGTGTCATTGTGTGGTGGGTTGGTTGTGATGGTGTGATATTGCAAATGTTTAACCCTATGTGCCCCAAAGATTAGCCTAAGACTGCTTAAGCCACACTACCTAGAGGGTAAGCCGAGGTTGTCTGGAAGGTAACCCTCAGCCCTGATGAGGAAGAGAGAGTCCCTGCTTGTCGCTAGTGCTACACTGCGCCAACTAGAGCCTCCCCCTTCCTACAAGGGTGCCAAGCGCTGCAACACTCTCCGGCTCCCCCCGTGTAGACGACGCTCTCTCGCCGTGATGCACTTCAGTGTTCTCCGAACCTGACCAATCGTTCCAGGAATGTTATGGTGGTGAGGGCAGCCCCAGCCCTCTGCCGCAGTTCAGCCCTACCGAAAGACAGGTCCGGGCCGTTGGGGCACTGGACGTGCCGCCGCACCCCTCTCCATGGGGCGCAGAGCACAGGATCGCTCCAAATGACCTGGGCTCCATCCAGTAGGCTGGCGCCCCCCGCTCCACAATACACAACTCGAGGGAGGGCAGATAGGCGTAGTGTCGCAGACGGTCGCCTCTCCCCCCGGGTCGGCACAGCACCGTAGCAGCAGGCATCACCAGCGGCTTCCAGTACACTCGCGGGGGGGGGTAGTTAGGGGCAGCATCACCTGCTATACTTCGCTGCTTTCCCCCTAAGTCCGGGTCCGTGCTTCGGGTCCCGCCCCGCAGGCCGCACGTCGGATGACGTACACCGGGGCAGGTATCAGGCAAGGATCCGGCTTAGCGGCCTCGAGCTCCTCGGTAGCCGCCTACCGTCGCTCTCCCCTCCGGCAGTGCAGACTCCTCCCGCGGCTCCGTATTCAGGGACAGGGGCTCCCGGGGGCTCGGCAACAGCGTCGCTGCCCTCGGGGCTCGGCGGGATCAGCATATTGGCAGGATTATTTCAAGTGACGACGTGGAGCTCGCTTCTCAGGCATCCACCATCGATGCCTGCAAGCTCCGCCCCGTAAATCTGTTGTTGACAATGTCAAAATGATATATCATATCAAATTTTCTAATTGGAAAGAGGTAGGGCTGATCAGCCAGGAGGAACACCAGTTCCTAAGACCAGACACTGCAATCATGCCAATAGTCTACTTTATACCGAAAGTGGTATCTTTTGCTCCAGTAAGAAATGTAATTTTGTAATTTTTTGCTCCAGTAACAAATGTAATTTTGTAACTTGTCATTCCCCATGTAAAGCACTCTGATACCTCTGGGTCTAGTCAGCGCTACATAAAACTCTTGAAATAAATAACTAAATAAATGCACAAAAGCATTATGATGCCACCGGGTAGGCCAATTATTTACCCTAGGTCGTTTGTTTGAAAGTAGGTCTAGGTACATTGAACCATTTCCTGCAACACTATATCCAAAATGTCTCCTCGTCTATTCAGGACACTGGTGATTTGTTTGAGGAAGGTGCATGATATTTCTTGGGAAGAAGTCTACGTTTTAATCAGGTTGGACCTCTCAACCTTATATACGAGCATCTCCCATGAATACAGCCTTAGAGCCATGGAGAATTTTTTAAGCTCTAGTCCAATCACTCTTTATAAACACACACAAATGCTGCTTTTTATTATACGCTGGTGTTTACAAAATGTGCTTTATAATTTATTGCTCTAAGGGGGAAACGTATGCCCAGATACCAGTCCCGTGCTCACCATGCCACCGGAGCCAAGCTAAACTGGCTGAGGAGGGGTGATACCCTGAAACTGGTCCCGGGATTCTTGTTTCTCATCCAGGGAGGAAGTGGTCTGGCAGTTTAGACTGGGCTGTTCCCACAGGGAGCATGGTCAAGACTGATTAGCATATGGCTGGGTCTAAACTGGAGCAACATGGTTTTCAAAAAAACTATGTATTTAGGCTCAGAGCTTAGTACTTGGGTGAATGTTTGAAATTATTTCAGCATTCCATCCATCAATTGTTGTTTTTGCATTTGTCGCCCATAGTGGGAAGGGTATGCCTAGATGTGGGTCTCATGCTCACCATGATGCCGAGGTCAAGCAGCCTGGCTGATGAGGGTTGATACCCTGAAACTGGTCCTAGGATGCTTGTTTCTCGTCTAGGGAGGACCTGGCCTGATAGTTCAGGCTGGACTAAACAGGAGTGGCATGGTGTTCAAAAAAAGAATGGATTTAGGCCCAGATCTCTGAACTTGGCGTGAATGTTTGACATTATTGCAGCATTCCGTCCATTAGTTGTTCTTTTTGCACTTGTCTAAGTGGGAAGGGTATGCCAGACATGGGTCCCGTACTTACAATGCCACTGTAGTCAAGCTGGACGAGCTGATATGGGGTGATACCATGAAACCGGTCCCAGAATGCTTGTTTCTGGCCCAAGGAGGACCTGGCATGGCAGTTCTGCATTACTGTTCCCAGGGAAAGCAAGGTCAAGACTAATTTGCATATGGCTGGGTCTAAATTGGAGTGGCATGGTGTGCAAAAAACAATGGATTTAGGTCCAGATTTCTGTACTGGGATGAATGTTTGACATTATATCAGCATTCTGTCCATCAATTGTTCATTTTGCAGGTGTTTACACAACAATATGTACCTGTTTGGTAATAACATTTTCAAGCCAGAGAGAGGAAAAGCCTTGGGCCCCTGCTTCAACCCCAGCTATGCTACTAAGCATATGGACTGGTGGGAGGAGCAGATTGCCAGCACCTGCTCCTCCTAAACAGCCCATAGGCAAATTTCATGCAGCAGTGCACAGATAAAATTATGCTGTGGTTGCACCTCACAGACGTCTTATTCATCAACTGGCAGGGTACAGAGCAATTAGCGCAAGCATTCATTGACAGACTGAATATCAAAACATTGAACTTATAATTTACATCAAGCATCAGCAAGCAGGAGGCACAGTGTTTAGAACTCACTGTGTACATAGAGCATGGCAAGCTTTTCACTACAACCCTCAGGAAGCCCCCACACGATTTTACACGCCCACAGTTTCCATCCTAATAAGTTAAAATTCAGCATTCCTATGCTGAAAATCTACAGATCTATGAAGGAACTGCAGCAACACACATCAGTTAAACAAGCCAAACATGAGCTAGCCAGAAGATTTCTGGTTAGGGACTACAGTCCTGACGTAATCCAGGGGCCGAGACATAGAGCCAACAATAAATCCAGGGAATAACCACTGTTCTTGGAGTAGTCAAACAAAGCGGAAGGCACACAAGAGATCGGTATAATCACAAACTACAGCCCACAACACCAAGGGGTCAGACATATACTGGAAACTCACTGGCATCTAATTGAAAGTGGTCCAGCAATAGGAACCTCTATATAAGATAGTATTTTGCTTTCATTTCATAAAGCTAACCTGTCACCCCTACAAGACCATCCTGTTACATAACTTTAAAAACATCTTGATTACACAATTTACATACATAATTGTCAATTAAATAACTGTTAATAATGAACATTAATTATTCCTTATTATAATTAATTTCCTTCCCACACTGTGCCCCCACAAAAGCACAACCCAAACCAAAAATATAATTTTAAAACTAAGTAGTTACACAATTCACATAATTATCACTTAAGCAACCATTATTAAATAAAAATGTATTTTAATTGTTTTACTTCCCACCTGGTACCCCTACAACACCCCCCCCCCACCCTCCATGGTACTATAAATTACAATAAACTATTATATTAAATGTAAAAACAACAAAAAATGTACAAGCTGTATTAAAACACATTTACAATAATTATACAATTTGAAACATATCCAATTAAAATAAATATAAAAATACATACAAATAATTTAAAAACGTTATCGGTGACAACAATATTTCCGTAAATTATATTAGCAACATGGATATTTTTAACATCAATATTAATAACAGATTTTTTTAATGGAATCAACATAGAAATCTTTAACGTCGATATTATTTGTGCATTATGATATTTACGTGATATTTCGGCATCTCATTATTTTTTTCCTCAATATTTTGTCTGAACACGCCTCAGGCCCCAGGTCTTACACCCTGAATCTGAGACTTGGAGACACATTACCTTCTATGCACAGTTGAACACTACCCATATGCCCTTAGTTACAGTAAGAAATAATATATGTCATATGAGGAATGAATGTTGAAAACTTGTAAATGAACTACAAAGAACTTTGTTTTGAGGTTCTGTTTAATGGTGAAAACACCCTACATGAGGGAAATGCAGCTTTATTTATTTATTTATAATAAGATACAGATATCATAATTCCTGTCTATTTATAAGCCAAAGGTTTGGTATTAATAATCTTTAATGTGTAAAATGATGTAATTTGACCATACAGAATTACAATAAAAAATACATTCACTACAATACTTAAGTGTATCCATTGAAAGTCAATGGTTGGAAAAAAAAGTATGCTACACCAAGCCAAATCTGAAACTATCTAAAATGCATCATTTATTTATTTCAGGAGTTTTAAATAGCGCTGGCTAGACCCAGACGTATCAGAGCTCTTTACATGAAGAATCACAAAATTACATTAGTTACTGGAGCAAAAAATACCATTGGAAAAGACAGTGTTACACAGTAACATGAGTTTGAAGAGTATAACATAACAAGGACAAAAGGAGGCGGGGGAGGGAAGGAAACACAATGGAGAGATGAGAAAAAACTATGTCCAATGTCTGACTAAGTAGGTGCCGGCCCAAGGGGTGAACCAGAGCCAAAACTCCTCTATAGCAGCCTAAACAGCTCCACCGGGCATCGGCCATGTTGTTCAGGCTCCCCGGTCAGAAAAAACATTGAAAACATATACGCATAGTCATAGATTCCATCGGATGCACCAGTCCCAGAGTTAATGGTAAGCGCCACTCGCCTCATCCTCCAGCTAGACCCCAGGAGAGCCGAGCGCGCCACTGTAGTTCCTTGGTCTAGTTAAGGGGATCTCACCGCCGCTATCGGACCTTTTAAAGGCCAAGGGGAAGCTGAGTCAATCAGCAGTCAGGTGTTACTCGGATAAGCTTGTCTGCCTCCTGCTGAAATCTCTCACCTGCCCCAAATACCTTGACCCTATGGGTAGGTGGGCCCTAGAAAGATTGTGGACTAAGTGAGAGTAGATGTAAGAGGAGGTGCTTACTTGATGCTTTTATGTGAAACAATTTAAAGGCCAGTTGATCTAGTCCCACTGCTGCACTTCTGGAACAGGTTTATTTTCCGTGGTCGTCCGCCATCTTAGGTATAGGCAGCATGGTCAGGAAGGTCGGGGAATTGCAACGAGTTGGGTCGAAGAATGGCCAAAGAGGACTGGACATATAAATTTGAGCTACTTGCTCCTGCAGGGTAAATCAAGTCTACCATCTGGATCTGTGTGCTTCTCTGTCTATTTATGCTGCTTGTGCTTAAATTGCAAAAGAGAGCTGCCATCTTGAAGTCAGACATTTGAGTCAGGCAATTAGGAGAGTTGCTGGAGCGACGGGAAAGGATTGTGAGCTTAAGTGAGAGTAAATGCAGGAGTAGATGCTTACTTGGTCCTCCTAGCTAATCGGCTGATCAAGTCCTCCTGCAATACCTCTGGATCACACCCATTCCGCGTTGACAACTGTCATCTCAGGAACAGGAATCAAGGTCAGGCAAGTCGGAGAAATACAGCGAGGTGGATTAGGAAAGGCCAAAAGAAAACCAAAGGCATCCTTTTGATCCACTTACTCCTGCAGCAAGGATTCTGCTACTGTATTTATTACTCCGATCACTGATCCCGTACTCAGATATTTTCCTCACCGAAGATTATCCTGGCCGACTCTACAAATAACATCAGGTGATAAACCACTGTTCCTTGCCTGACACATCTACAGTCAGACAATCGTTTTTTTTTTTTTTTACGAAAACTTCTGAAACATTATAGATACATTTCAGAGGCAAATGCAAAAAGAACAATATATGGACGGAATGCTGAAACAATTTCGCACATTCACCCCCAGTGCAGAGATCTGGGACAAAATCTATCAGTTTTTGCACACCATGCCATTCCAGTTTAGACCCAGCAATATGCAAATCAGTCTTGACCCTGGTCCCCATGGGAACATCCAGCCCGATATGCCAGGCCAGTACCTCCCTGGACTGGAAACAAGTATCTTGGAACCAATTTCGCAGGAAAAAAGGAACAATTATACACAAACTTTTTCATGGCATGGCATGATTCCACACCCTTAGATATTTCTCGATCAGCTGGGTCGTTTCAGACTGTCGCTTTATGATTATGCATTGTACTAGTCATATACTGTATGCATGCATCACCAAACACAGCACTTTGTTTTAAAAAAAATGCATCACCAAACGCAGCACTTTTTTTTTACCAATATGTGGCAAGTGTTTACGGTATAATTAGCATGAGGCCTGCATGTTCCGACTTCCGTTTAGTCAATTGGATACAGCACATTTGTTTATATGCACACTGGTGTAAGGAGTAGGGATCAGATATGTGATGGCGCAATATGTATATTAGTGATTAAACACGTGCCGGCACGTCAGATGTACAATATGTTTGAGCTACCATTATAGAAGCTACTGGAAGTAATCATACATTGTTCACAAAGGGAACGATTGAAAGGAATTTTGGATCTTTAATATCGACCTCAATTGCAAGGTGAGGCTTTTGAAAAACATGAGGGGTGTGCTACCACATTTGTTTTAATTTCCACGGATAGGTTTTAAAATCATGTATTGTATTCTTTCTCCTAGTGAACCCCGGCTGGGAGTCGATGGTGTTACTACACGTATATTGTGTTTGAGCCTTTAGTGGGACACAAGCGGACTGTTTGGTCTTTTTTTATCACATCTCTTGAAGGTCAGTGACCATGAGGGGTGGGTGAAACCCGCAGAAGTACCTAAAAACTCAATGAGATTCCGTCGAGTTCCGCAAGCAGAAGAATTTTGCCACGTCACACTGCTCATGCAGATTTGTTGGCGCTGTGAGCTTGTTCGGCACTGTAAAATCAGCGCGAACTGCACCACGTGGCACACCAGAGGGCACTGCTTCTTTCTGCCACTCGAGTAGATTTTCTACTCGAGCAGCAGCTTTCTCTACTTGAAAGGTAGCGACCTTCCATAGCCGCCTGTGTTGAGATATCTTGCAGGCAGGCGTTTTAGCACCTGAAAATTGCACTAAGGTATGCAAATTCTCACTCAAGCATTTGCCAACTCAATGTTGGTGAGCTGCATGTGAGGAAAAACTCCACCCACTTGGTGATTGGTAGAGTTTTGCTGGAACTCCGCACTTCGGGCAGAGTGTGGAGTGGGCAAAACACCGCCAGTGGAGCATAATATTTCACTCATCCCAATTACTGTCCTGGTGCACCTGTGCTCAACAAAACATATTCTTTGGCTATGTGTAGTAGCATGCAGTTTGTGGGTATTGATCTAAGTACGAAAAACATATGTAACCTAAAACAAACATAATAGTACAGTTTAGAGCAATGCAAATCTACATGATAAAAAGCCATTAAAATAAATACCTTAAAAAGAGTCATCACCGAAATCTCCTATAGAAAGATGGTTGTATAGGACTTAGGGGCCGATCACGATGGCAGACGGACTGGAGTTCGCCCGCCATCGTGGTGGTGACCGGGACCGTCCGCAATACATGCAGCGGTTCGGCACACCACATTATGATGCGACCGCCACCATGGCCATCGCATCTTGCATTCTTAACATTGTGGTGGGTGCTGCTGACAGCACCCACCACAATGTTGAAAATGCATATTGTGCATTACAGTGCACTACGTGGCAGGCGCCACACGGTGCCTGCACATAGTGCACTAAAATGTAGGGGGGGGTACCATGGGTACCCCGTGCACATACACCCTCTACAATTGGGGGCCTGCAATGGGCCCACGAACAGGATCTCCACCAGCCTTTTCATGACGGTGTCACTGTCATGGAAAGGCTGGCTCACAGCCTGCATCATAATATGGTGGAAGGTGCCTGCTAGGCACCGCCACCGTTTTATGCATGCAGACTGCTCCGCCAGGCAATCAATCCGACCACTACGGCAGCAGTCTGGATCCCCCCACCATCGTAATGAGGTGGGGGAAATTAGTGGTCTAATGGTGGAAGGACGGCCACTGCATGGCTGGCGGTGGCGGTCCTTCCACAATCGTAATGACCCCCTTAGTGTCTGAAGATGTAAAAATCAGGAAAGTTCATTACAAGGTCTGTTATTAGCCTGTATTACACATGATTTGTATTTTCAAAGAAGGCTGTGTTTTTTTTTCAATGCAAATATACTTTGGCACTGGAGGACAAATAAAACATGTGTGCCATCTACATAGCCTATAACCTGGGGAAATGAGCCTCATGGGATAAAAATCGAACTCTGTTTGCCGCAAATCTTCTGATTTGGGAAATGCGGTGTGTGTGTTAACGTTAATCAGCATTGCATCCACGAAATTACCCAAAAAAAAATGGAAAGTTAACTTTGTGAAAAACCTCCTTCTTTGGCTACTGCATCCTGATAGCTCCCTGAGGCTACAAGTTGAAGGCAGCAATATAGCTGAATATCTGTGGGGCTAGAGATACTCCTGTATGTGTCCATAGACAACACTGGATCCAATTCAGCAATAAGATCCTATTGCTGGAATTAAGTCAGTCTGACTCCGAAAAGGAGCTTCAGCCATTGTCTTCTTTGTCGGCGAGGATCCAAAACCGTCATCCTCCTCACCATAGCATACAGAGCAGCCATTGTGAAAAAAAGTATTTCTTCTCCTTTTAAAGTGTGCACCTGTTTACCTCCTGGTCCAACTTGATGCTAAATAGTGAATGCAAAAATCCATTTTCACAACTATTCGTAATTTGCAAACAGTTAATGCATTCCATTTAGGAAATGCAATTACATATTCATTATTAGGTAATTGCTATTTCCAGTCACGAAAGTAGCGTGTTCATGAAATTCGGAAAGCATTGCTATTTTTGCAAATGGAACTGAAAACCAGTTAGATAGATATCTGACATGGGGCCATATGTAGGTAATTTTTGTTTTGCGAATCTGAAATTGCGATTTTTTGGGAATCGCAATTAGAGAATCACAAAACAAAATCTAGGACGGATTAGCAAATTTTTTTGCGAATCCCAATTATTCCTTATTTGCGAATCGTAAATTGCGATTCGCAAATAAGGAATACCTTTGAAAGATAAAAATTCGATTTGTCTATAGTCATAGAGGTGTAAGGTATCTTTTTTTAGCATGATGTACCTATATAAATGCTTATCGACCCTGCCTGATATGATTCTAAAAGGTTAAGTCAAGTTAAATAAAGGTTTCCATTTCTCTCGTACTCTACCATATGAGACGAGTCGAAAACCACACAGACGTCATCTTTGCTTTGTCCGCGTCAGGCCTGAGCGTGGTCACGTGCTATCCTCCAGCAGTCAGTAGGCCCTGTTAGTTAAGTTATAAAGAGCAGCTGATTGCAGACTATTCTTTCGCTATCCTGAGACCCAAGGTCGTATCTGGCTTCAGAGGTGATAAGCGCATTCCTGAAGGCACCGTGCCTACGCTCCCAGGCACCAGGACGAAAGGAAGTCACCCTTCCTAGCCCCCCAAATAATAGCATAAGCAGAGTTTCGAACTATTCCTGTGTATCATATATGGTCTTTCCTTAGAGCCTTAGAGCCAAGTAGTACTTTTTCAAGTACGGTGACTTCACATGTGGATCTGAAGGTATATATGCAATGTATTGACTGTAAGCTGGCAGTCTTCTCCGCGCACCTGATGGGTGGGGATGAGAGAGGCTCCTCTATAGAGTATTTTGTGTAATAAACGATAGACTTTTTCTTCACTGCCAACTGACTGATTATTTGATAACTTAGTATTAGGGCTATTGGTAGGTATAGCCCTTTATGTTATTTTTTATGGTACGTCAGTTGGCGACTCTGGTGGGACTCAGCGTTTGGGGTCATCCTCCTGTAGCCGGGGAAAGAAGGACATGAAAAAGGGGAGCTCTGGTCGAGGGGGTGGACTGACTAAAGATTCCGACTTACTCCGCTCTCGCAATCATAGAGCCCCAGCTGCTAGTGACCCTTCGCCGGAGTCCTACGGGCGTAATCCAGGAGCTGACCGTGTTGGTCTTCAGGAGTTGGCAGTGGAGAACACGCAATCATACCTGTGTGCACCAGGTGAGTGTATTGATTTTGGTGTTTTTGGATTACGCTGTTGAGCGGCGTTTTGGAAGCTGTTAACTGTATTGGATTTGGTGGTCGGTGCACCACGGAGCACTTTGGAGGTCTGACGGGGTGGCATTGTGGCTGCACGGGCAGATGCTCAACGGACTTGTTTGGTGAATAATAGAGGTTTTGATCGCACGCATCGGTGTGGCAATTGTGGTGCGCACCCGGCCGGACTGCTCCCGGAAAAGCCCGCCGTTGTACCCGGGTAGCCTTTTGGACATATCTGGAGCGACGCTAAGGCAGCAGGCTTATTCAGAATAGTGCTGAGGGTGAACCGGGAAGATCAGGGGATGGTCTGTAGTTCGGTCTTTGGTTAATTCCTGTCTGACGGCCTTTTAATAGTCTCTGGACTGCCTGATCTTGTTATCTGTTGGTCTGGTGATTTGAATCAACGAGTTCTCCACGAATGGGAGTCGACAGGCTCCGTTCCTTGGTTTTGGAAAAGGACATGTCAATTTTTGAATTTGTATGTTTTTGTTTGTTTTGTGCTGTGTGTATTCTGTAGTGAAAGGTTAAGAATGTATGAACATGGCCATGTTTGAAAGGTTGTTTTCTTGAATGTAATTGAATTGTCAGTGTAGACCTCATCACGTGGGTGGGGTTTCTATAAGCAGAGTCCCGAATTTCTCATATTTAGGTTTATTATTTTGTAATAACGGCACATGGAATCCGCATATTGAACTATCTAAAATGAAATTCCTAAAAACAGCTGAGGAAATAATGAGGTTTGCGACAAAACTTGGGAATAAGCCCTTACATGAAATTTTAAATTTATATAGGAGTAAGTGTGTTCCAGCAGTTAAATATGGGGGAGAGCAAACACGACAATCCTCCAAATTAATGAAAATAAGTTTTTAAAGAAACTGTTGGCAGTCCCTAGTGCCACCGCAAACGTAATTGTACACAAAGAATTGTCCGTCCCATACTTAAGCAATACATTCAACATAGCTGCTCATACACTCTGGTATTGCTTGTGGACTAAGGAAGAAACTACATTTTCTAAGGACTTAGTCATAGACTGTCTAGCACTAGACCATGGCATGAAAATACCATGGTTGTGTCACATTGTTAACCTTCTGACAAAGTGCAAAATATGCATAGACTACCCCATAAGTATTCAAGAGTATACTAAAAGAGGCTTGAAACTGAGATATCTTGCTGCTATTGAACTAGATAGGATAGGACAACTAAACAAAAACAGACAGTGGTGGCTTATTGTGAACGTCCTCATATGAGGGGCTCCCAGTTATATCTTACCCTGGTCCAAAACGTCCAGAATAGATTTTATCTCACCAGGCTAAAGATGACTACCTACATTATTTAGTAGCTTTTCCAAAAACTGAGAAATGGTACAGAATCTTGCCCCCCGTCCATGTGATGGCAAAACTTCTCAATCCACCCTGCATCTTATTCTATTTTGTCCTTTTTATATGGATATCTGAAAAACTGTATTGAAACCACTATTTTAAAAAAATGCTTTTTAACTATAAGGATGCGTTTAATTTCATTTGTAGTTTGACACCATGAAAATAATAAGTGCAGTAATATGTTTCATACAAAAATTAATTAGAAGGAGAAAAGACTATACACTTTTGGATGTCCTGCTATATGAAAAAGATGATGAGTAATATATCCCCCAAATCGCATTCTTTTGCACTGATCGCACTTGCACTTTTTTTAATGAATTAGTGGTAAATCGTATTTTAAGGATTTCGAAAAATGGAGATATTATTTTATGCTGCTTTTTGCATTTTTAATATGCGCTTGTTGCACTATAATTAATGTCCCTTATGAAATTCGATTGTAATGTACCTTTTTAAGATATATTTGTATTAGTATGCTTTTGTGGTGTTTGCCTTGTTGTCACTGAATAAAGCTGTTTTGATTTGATTTGAATTGCCAGTGCATAAAGATGTGGTGTTTTAGTAAATCGTGTTTTGGGTGTTGTTGCCGCCGAAAAGGCGTGCGATTGGATGAAAGTCGGCCTGCCCCTCCAGAGGGTAGTCCGAGTTTTGATATGTATGTTACACATGGCATTTCACCTATTTTTTTAAATAATCTGTGGCATAAATATACCAAGGATAACGTGGAAATGCATTGGCCTTTAACCGGGTCGTTTGATGAGAAAAAGATACAGTATTTACAGGATTGACTATTTGCAAAACGAAGTCGGCAATCAATGTTCGACTCTTTAAATATGTGGCAGAAAGAAGCAGAGCGCAGGCGCATTAGGGAGGAGAAGCTATGCAAAATGAAGGGAGGTCAGACCATCACACAAAAAGCTATAGCATATGATAAAGTACAGACTGAAAAAAGCATTGAATGTAAGAATAGGCAATTTAGGTTACAGGTGGATAAGAGCTATGCAACTCGAACAGAACCTGAGGATGAGATAGAGGATTTATTGGAGGTGCGCCCCCGCCTCCTTATGCTCCAGGCGCATGTACCCTAGGGTTCCTCTAGCTGCAGCCTCGGCCCCAGCTGCCTCTGCACCGATCGCATCTACTTCCCCCGCCCCTTTGGGAACTCCTCACGCTTCATCATCTTCGGCACCTGGAATGACTACTCTAATAACTGATGCATTGTCATCTCCTGCCATGTCCCCTGTGGTACTGGCTTCCCCAACCCCGGCTTGGCCATCGCTGTCTGCAAGTTCAACCCCTACTGTAGCTGGTTCAACCCCTTCTCATGTCCCGGGAACTCTTAGCACGCGACAATCGTATACTCGATCAGCGGTGGGGTACGATGAAAGACGGCTAGTGGTAGATCAGGCATCTCAGTGGATACGAAACCCCATTTATACTATCAAAGATATATGGAGTACTTTTAGAGATTATTAGCCGGTTATGCAGCAGTACGCTTTGGAAAGTATGGCGAACCGTTTGATTTTCCTATGGGAACAGTGTTTCCCGGACGGGAGAGCCCCTCAGGTTTTGTATGACATTCTGGATCGAGCACATAAGTTTGAGTTAGGACAGGAAGATGTGTACAGAAATGTTGAGATTGTAATGAGATATAGAGAACGTTTGCATTTGAAATGCCCAAATTGTGATTCTCAGCATCCTATGCAGGAAGTCAATCCTATTTATCATCCTGAGCTACCGGAGTTAAAAGATGCCAAAGATCAAGTAACTAGAGCACGTGTGGAGGCACGATTTCAGGAGCAATGGGTTTATATTCCTTGGAAAAGGAGTGCGGTCCTTTCTCTGAAATCACAACTTCCTGATCCCCACTGCCTATTACAAAGAGCTCACTGAGGCTGCTTCTTCGGCTGTAATGACTCCGGCTGATATAGAGTTATTTTTCGGTTTATTAGTTCCTTTGGATGTGAGGCGCCAGGTGCATGACCAGAATCATGCCACCGAATTAGGGGGGACCTGGGAGGAATTTAAGGATTGGGATCGGGATCGGAAACCTGGCGATAAGCCTAAACCGGAGATTCTGGCATTACCAGGTCGGATCATTGCATACATGCATTCTTTGATCCCGCCCCGAAAGGTAGACTGGGATAAATTAACTGCTTGCAAACAGAAGAAGGACGAGAGTGTTTCCGACTTCTTTACTCGGTTCGAGCGGGTGTTTATCAATTTTAGTGGACAAGACCTGTCAGTGGAAGGCGGTATACAACTCTTTGTTAATCGTTTTGTGACTAATCTGTTACCCGAAATTTCTGCACCGCTGCAGGCTACAGAGAGTACTTGGACCACTTCTACCCCTTCGGTTATACTAAGCATGGCTCAGTATTATGAGCACAGAGAAAACTAGAGTAAGGACAAGTCAGAAAAGAAAGCAAAGGATCTCAAGACTCGAGTGTTGCTGCAGCAAGTAATCAGGGGATGAGACAGAGATGGAGGCGGCAGAGGATTCGTCCCGAGGGGAGCAGGAGCAGGACGAGGCGGAGGTCCAGCTGTTGCTTTGGGAGTGAACCAATGTGCTTATTGTAAACAGGAAGGGCATTGGCGAGCTCAGTGTCCTTTGTTACTAGCACAGAATGGAGCAGGAAGGGGAAGAGGAAGAGGTCAAAGTTGAGTGGATCGGAGTGATATGAGAAGAGAAGAGATAGCAGACAGTGAGTCAGGAAGAAATAGTTTTGATAATCAGAGAGGAAGGCAGTGTTATAATGAAGATTGCGTGACGGACGGGACAGATGGGTATGTTTATACATAGGACAGCCACGGACAGAGTGGGGGCCAGGTGTCCGTACCCATTGATCAGCAAGGGCCTCATGTCAGGGGGCGATTAATGGGGACTTCTGAAAGCTTTCTAGCGGACACAGGTGCAATGAATAGCTCTATTGCTCGTTCGCTGGTCCCAGGGGCTGCTCTGTCTGAGCAAAATAACGTTTCAGTAGGATTCTCTGGAATCCCGGTGGTGAGCTCCATCTCTAAACCCATCCCGATTACTATAGGTCCAGTGACAGTGGATTCTCCGTTCTTGCTGACATCACATTGTGGAGAAAATCTTCTGGGACTGGATTTGCTAAAAAAATTGCATGCAAAGATTCATTGTTCCTCTGATGGTGTGTATGTGACTATACAATCGCCAGGCAAGCATACTCGACAGTGCTTAGCTAAAAACTAATCCCTCTCTCCGGAGTTCAATGTTATCCCATCAACGTTGTGGGCGACTGGAGATACCGATGTTGGTCTTTTAAAGATTCCACCTGTCTCTATCACTTTGAAGCCTAATGCTCGCTTACCATGTTTTCCTAAGTGTAAGATCTCACCGGCTGGTGACAAAGCGCTATTAGCAAGTCAAGTCAAGTTCTATTAGCTATTATACAGGACTTAATTGACAAAGGTGTGGTGAAGGAAACGGTCTCTAATATATGCAATGGCCCCATATTACCGATCTTGAAGAAGGCTCCTGCTGAAAGCGATCCTGATTATGCTGATACATATTGCTTTGTAATTGATCTGCGTGAGATTAACAAAATAGTGGTACCACAATATCCGGTGGTTTCTGACATCACTACTATCCTTACCATGATTCCCCCGACGGCCAAGTATTTCTCAGTGATTGATTTAAAAAATGCTTTCTTTAGCATTCCGATCCACCCTGATAGCCGTCATATTTTCGGCTTCTCTTTAACTGGGCGCTGCTTTAGATTTTGCCGCGCTCCCCAGGGATACACTGAGAGTCCTAGTATCTATAGTCAGGCTTTGAAAGCAGTATTGGATGAATTAACTTTGCCCCCAGGGAATGTGCTTCTCCAGTATGTGAACGATTTGTTGGTGGCCTGAGAGACTGAGGAAAGTTGTAAGGAAGCCACAGTTAAATTATTGTCTCATATGGCAGTTAACGTTAATAATGTATCTCTCTCCATATTTCAATATTGTCGACAGGAGATGACAGGAGGTGACCTACCTTGGTCATCTACTATCGAAAGAGGGGAGGAGACTAACTCCTGAGCGTGTGGCTGCTATTTCTAACATGTCTGTACCTCGTACTCCGTGTGATGTTCGTGCATTTCTTGGCATAACCTCTTATTGTCACCAATGGATTCTAAATTTTTCTCTTCTTACTAAACCTTTCCTGTATTTAACCACTAAATATGTGTGTGAACCTCTACCTTGGACCGATGTTTGTCAGAAAGCTTTTGATTCTTTAAAGTCTGCACTCTGTTCTGCACCTGTCTTAGGAACTCCTGACTACCGAAAGCCTTTTGTGCTTTATGTACACGAGGTGGACGGTTGCTCGCTTTCTGTGTTAACACAAGGATTTGGTGGTAAGCAAAGACCTTGTGCTTACTTTTCGGCGGTGTTGGATAACATCGCCAGAGCCCTTCCTTGCTGTTTAAGGGCTACTGCTGTGGTGGCGGTGGCCTTTCGAAAGTGGGAAGAACTTGTTTTGAATACCAACCTCACAGTGATGGTACCTCACGCTGTGGATGTATTATTGAACAAAACAAAGACCCATCACCTTACGAGTGCATGTCTTACTGGATATGAATTGACTTTGTTTGCCCCTCATATTACTATCAAATGGTGTGCCACTCTGAATCCAGCCACGTTACTACCCCTCCCTTCGGATGAGCCAAACAATGATGTACATTTTTGTATATTTCGAACTGAAGAAGAGACGAAGGAACAGGTAGATGTAGTATTCTCTGTGTTGTGCCTCTCAGGCACCTGTAGGTAGAACCTTTACTTCATGATGGTTCCAGGCTTTATGTCAGAATGTTAGTGTTTTGGCAGTTGACTTCTGTTTCTGCCTCATGTCGCTGTATTTCTCCTGAGCAGAATAAACTCTGTATTTAACTTCTTATATGAGTATTCCTTGAGCAAACACTACAAAAATGTTGGGGACGATGCTCAGGAGAAAGTAAAGAACCTGCCTTACCTCGACTTTCCTCGAGTTCCAGAGTTTATGTATAAACTTCGTGGGAGTACGAAGACTAGCCGTTTTCCAAACACCTTTCAGCAAGCAGACGTTGAAGATAAGCGAGATAAGTGATTCCGCTTTATTTCCAGCACGTTTATGGCGTTTTTCTGTTAAAAGAAGGCTTAAGCGCATTTTGGTAATCAACGTCATCGGTTTGTCATCAGCGCGTAGGTGTGGTTGGCAAAGTAACCGCGCTTTGAAGATTCTGACGTGTGTGGCTGGCAGCGCGTTAACACGCAACTGACGCTTGTCTCCGCCATTTTAGACGTGTTACCAAGGCAACACTCAACCGCGTACGGCGAATCCTGCCTGCCCTTCACGGATTGGAGAAAGCATGGCGAATCCGTCACCTTGACAACGTTTCAATAAACTTCTCCACGTATGCCAAATACTGAATGATTACCGCTTTTCACACGTTCGTGGAAGCATCACCACACCAACGTTTGTGTAACTAAAACGAAGTCTGCGCTGTTTGTCAAATTTTGCACGCTGGTTCCATAAAAAAAAAAGAGGAAAAACAAAACATAGAGACTGTTAATGGAAAGAAAAAGTAGTGTAAGTTAAATAAATTCTCTTTTCACTCTCTTATGATCAGCGACAGGGCAAGTCAATGAAAATTTGGAAGGCTAGTCAATGAAGATTTGGAATTAACTGGCACTCTATTGAGAATAAAAACCACATTTTACTCAGCATGCAATCAGTTTCTCCTCCACCTCCATTTCTGGAAACCCCAGGAAATCCACCCATAACTTGGAAAAAATGGTTCGATGCTTTCGAGACTTATTTGGGTGCAATAGGGGCGTCAAGATATCGCGCAGAAAGGAAAAAATGTCTATTATTACATTCTTTAGGTTTTGAGGGGAGAGAGATCTATAAACACTTACCCCCCTCGATAAAAAACAACGCAGAAGAAGATGTAGACGAAGGATCACTGAAATAATATAGACTGCCAAAATATCGACCTGCAAAAATATCGTTGCCAAAATATCGACAGACAAAATATCGACTTTCTATCTACAAACTGGTAAGTACAAAAATATCGAGTTTAAAATATCGAGTGTTAAAAATATAGACTGTCAAAATATCGATTTTTTTATGTCTTTAAAATAAGTTAAAACTATTATAATATTACATATATTTAATATAAGCATTGTTAAAATTATTAAATAAATGTAACATAATTACATAATTAATGTAAATTAAAAAATTATTAATAATAATACATATATATATATAAATACATGTTATTAATAAAACATATAGAATATATTTACTGTGGCATAGCAAAAGGTTTAAATTTAATGTAACCACTCCAGTGGGTGCTACAGTAGAGAAAGCGTACGCCTGTACCCCAAAAACCCAAAACTGACCCTGAACCCTAAAAATATCCCTGTACCCCAAAAACCCAAAACTGACCCTGAACCCTAAAAATACCCCTTTCCCCAAAAACTGAAAACTGACCCTGAACCCTAAAAATACCCCTTTACCCAAAAACTGAAAACTGACCCTGAACCCTAAAAATACCCCTTTACCCAAAAACTGAAAACTGACCCTGAACCCTAAAAATACCCCTTTACCCAAAAACTGAAAACTGACCCTGAACCCTAAAAATACCCCTTTACCCAAGAACTGAAAACTGACCCTGAACCCTAAAAATACCCCTTTACCCAAAAACTGAAAACTGACCCTGAACCCTAAAAATACCCCTTTACCCAAAAACTTATTATTTATTTTAAATTAATTACCAATTATATTTTAATTATTTACCAATTATTATTTAATTAACAATTAGATTAAATTTACATAATTAATTAATTATAATAAAATTACTTCCCACCCAATTCCCCTATAAACACACAACCCGCAACAGAAAATAAATGACAAAATATTAATTATTTATCAATTATTTATTTTAAATTAATTACCAATTATATTTTAATTATTTTCAAATTATTATTTAATTAACAATTAGATTCAATTTACATAATTAATTAATTATAATTAAATTACTTCCCACCCTATTCCCCTATAAACCCACAACCCGCTACAGATTTATATTACTCAAATATTATTAAATATTAATAACTTACCTTATTTTCGATATTTTTGTAGTCTATATTTTTTCTAGTCTATATTATGTCTAGTCTATATTTTTGATTCGATATTTTTGCTATTCTAGTCGATATTAGTCGATATTTTTGTTGTCTATATTTTGTCTAGTCGATATTTTGTCCAGTCTATATTTTTTCATCGATATTTTGTCCAATCGATATTTTGGAATCGATATTATGTCTGTTTACCGTAGACGAATACACTGAGACTAGAATGAGACTGGAGTTGAGATTTGATGTTAAGCCTAGTCTTGTTGTTATTAGACACAAATTCTTCAAAAGAGAACAACTACCAGGGGAGCATGTTGAGACATACGCCTCTAGTTTAAGGCAGCTGAGTGCAGAATGCGAATTTGAGGGTTTTAGAGAACAATTAATTTGAGATCAATATGTTTGTAAATGTTCTGACAAGTCTATTCAACAAAAACTACTTACGTTGGGCATCCCTACGCTCGAAGAGACTATCCGCATGGCCAAGAGTATCGAGTTGTCTAAAAAGGAAGTAAAGGAACTTGAGAAGAAATGTGAAGTAGCAATTTCTATAGTTAGAACTAAGGAGAACAAGGACAATAAAGCGGCTTTTGGTCAACAACGTTTTGAGAAAAACAATTTTCCCAGTTCACAACGTTTTGAGAGAAATGCCTTTTCTAGGAGTGACATTTGTTATAGATGTGGTAATCCTTCACATAACAAGAACAACAAATTTTGTCCTGCCAGGAACTCTACCTGTCGGAATTGTGGAAAATTTGGTCACTTTGCTAAAATTTGTCAAGTTTCAAAACAGGGAAACTCTACTTTCAACAATAAATCTCAGGGACAGAGCACTGTTAATGCAGTAGGAAATGCCTCAGAATTTTATGAAAGTACCGGGAGGGACTCGGATCCTATTAACAGTATCCAAGACGACCTTAGGGACATGGTTGTGGTGGTACGGGATGATGGTGTTATCACTGGGGACCCCTCAGAATGTGTTGATCCTTATGAAGATTTCGGTGTGGGTGACAAAGTCATTTCCTTGTTAGTAGATTCAGGCGCTAAAGTAACAATGATCACCCAAGAATTGTTTGATGAGACTTGGCCTGAAAGGAAGCTCATGCCACCTGATAAAGCTCCTGTTTCTTATGAAGGACGCAGGATAGCTCTTCTTGGTTTTTTTGAAGACATCATTCAGTTCAGGGGAAGGAAAATCCTTGGAAAAATATGTTTCTATAAAGGGGTTAAACATCTTGGGGTGGTTTCACCAGGGATTGTTTAAGATGATCCTTAGACCCGGTACTAAAGAACAGATTAGTATCGCGGAATCTTGCAACTATATTGAGAAGTTAGCAGTTATAGACTCAAATGACTATATTGAGAAATTAATTTTCAAGTTTCCTACTGTTTTTGGGAACAGTCTTGGTATGATTAAAGGTTTTAACCACGAGATTAGAGTGAAAGATGGGACTATCCCCGTAAAACATAAGGTCAGGAGTGTTCCTTTCAGTGTAAGGGACGATTTGGAAAAGGAGTTGAGTGGGTTGTGCAAGAAAGGGGTCATAGAACCTATAGAGTCGTCCTTGTGGTTGTCTCCTCTTGTTGTCGCCAGGAAAAGGAATGGTGATTTGCGCGTCTGTGTGGACTTGCGCAGTCTCAATAAAAACATCTCGATTGATTCACACACCTTGCCAAAAATCACAGATTTGTTGTCTCTTACCAGAGGTGCAAGGTGGTTCACAAAGTTGGATTTGGCTTCCGCTTACCACCAGGTGGTGTTGAGTCAATCTTCTAGACATTTGACGGCATTTGTCTCTCTTTTGGGAAGTTTTCAATACTGTATGATGCCGTTCGGCCTCGCGTCAGCGGCTGCAGTTTTCCAAAGACTAATGAGTCAGATGTTTAAAGATACTCCTGGAGTAATTGTTTTCCAGGATGATGTTTTGATTTTTGGCGAGAACAAAGAGGATCATGATATTTCTTTGAATCAAGTTTTAGGAATCATGCAGGATAAAGGTATTGTACTTAAGAGTGAGAAATGTGTTTTCTTAAAGGAAAAAATGGAATTTCTAGGTCATGTGGTCTCACATGAAGGGGTGGAACCACAACCTGGTTTGGTGAAAGCCATTGTAGATGCTTCTCCTCCTGTCGATAAATCTGGTTTGAAGTCATTCATTGGGCTCAGTGAATTTTATTCCAGATTTATCAAAGATTATGCATCTAAAGTTTAACCCCTCACTAACATGTTAAAGAAGAATGTGCCATTTGTTTGGGATAAGAACTGTTAAGAAATTTTCAAATGGATTAAATTACAGTTAGTTGGTGACAGTGTGCTTAAACCTTTTGACCCAAACAAAGAATGTGTTGTGACTGTGGATGCGAGTGGTTTTGGTCTTGGGGCTGTGCTCACTCAAAGGAATGGCCAAATTGACAATACCATTGCATATGCTTCGAGAGTGTTGTGTGGGGCCGAGGTGAATTTCTCTGTCATTGAGAAGGAGCTTTTGGCTTGCTGGTGGGCGGTCAGGAAGTTCAACCCTTTTCTTTGGGGTAGTCATTTTGTCATTCGTACGGATCATAATCCTCTAGTCTCAATTTTGTCTGGTGAAAAGATTAAGGAGCATACTCCTAGGATTGCTAGGTTGTCTACGAAGTTACTACAATATGATTTTGAGATCGTTTATTTGCCTGGTTCGAAGAATGTCAGGGCAGATTATTTTTCACGTTTTCCTATAACTGGGAATGATTGTGATTTTGAAAAGGAGGATGATCTAGAGGATTGTTTTGTTGCTGCTTTGGATCTTGAAGGGATGTGTGCTATTAATGAAGTCGAGTGGAAAAAAGAGTTGTTAAAGGATGAGGTACTTCTTCAAGTTCTAAATTACTTGAAATCTGGTTGGCCAAAAGAAAAGAATGTTTCAGGACATTTCCAAACCTATGTTAAGGTTGCTGATGAGCTCACTGTTGAGGATGGTGTTCTTTTGCGGTGTGGAAGGCTCATTCCTCCTGAGAGCTTGCGGAAACGTCTTGTGGACGGTGCACATGAAGGTCATTTAGGGAAAACTTTCACGAAGCGTAGGTTGAGGGATGTGTTTTGGTGGCCGCAAATGGATGTTTGTGTTGATACTTTGGTTGATAATTGTGTTATTTGCAAGTCATCAGACAAACGTCACAAGGTTAGGTCTCCCCCTTTGGAACCTATTCAATTTCCGGAGAGAGCGTGGGAGAGGGTTGGAGTTGATTTAGTTGGTCCTTTCTATCTCTTACCCTCTTGTTCTCGTTTTGCTATTGTTGCCATTGATTATTACTCCAAATGGCCGGAGATTCGCTTTATCAGTGAACCTTCTTCTGCTAACGTTATTCTTTTTTTGAAAGACATCTTCTTGAGAGAAGGTTTTCCTTCGGTTGTCATGACGGACAATGGTGTACAGTTTGTTAGTTCAGAATTCGAATGTTTCCTTAAACAGGGTGGTGTTACTCATAAGAAGAGTTCCCTCTATCACCCCCAGGCCAATGGCCTTGTTGAAAGGATGAATCGTGTGCTCAATAACTGTGTCCAGTGGGCCATTGCCAGCAAGTGTGTGGTTGAGAATGCTGTGCATTCCATGTTATGGTTTTACCGTTCTACTGCGCATTCTTCAACTGGAGTTTCTCCTTTTGAACTTTTAAGGGGAAGGAAAACCTTCTACGAAAATTTGTCCAGGTTGGATGTCTAAATGGTTGAAGATGAATGTGATGGATGGCATTGATGGTTTTGTGAGGGGCAATGTTTCTGATGCTCAGAATAAGCAAAAAATTAATTTTGATGAAAGGGAAAAATCTGTTCCTCATAATATTCGTGCTGGTGATGTGGTTCGCATCAAAAATCCTGTTCATGTCGCCAAGGGTAGGAGCAAATTCTCCGAGCCATTAGTGGTTGATAAGGTTTGCGGTAATGCAGTGCGGGTGAATAACAAGAATTGGTGGAACATTTGTAAAGTTGCTAAGGTCGGTAGAGATGATGCTTTCTCTAATGACCTTTTGTCAAGTTCTAGTTCTGATTCTAACGATGGTAGTTCTAGTTCTGTTGCAAAAGATGGAAATGGTAGTAATATTGATGTAACTTTTGTGCCAGAGCTTCGCAGGAGTCTTAGAGTCTGTAGGATTCCTGCCAGGTTCAGATAACCTTTTAAATACTGTTTTGTTCTCAGATAACCTTTTAAATTCTGTTTTGTTCTCAGTTGTGTCCTGCTACTTTTCTTTTCCATGCTTCTTTTCTTTTCTTTTCTTTCTCGCCTGTGTTTCTTCTTCCTCTTCTTGTCTTTTCTATTTTCTATCTTGGTTTTATCTTTCGTTGTATAGAAAAGAGGATAATGTAGTATTCTCTGTGTTGTGCCTCTCAGGCACCTGTAGGTAGAACCTTTACTTCATGATGGTTCCAGGCTTTATGTCAGAATGTTAGTGTTTTGGCAGTTGGCTTCTGTTTCTGCCTCATGTCGCTGTATTTCTCCTGAGCAGAATAAACTCTGTATTTAACTTCTTATATGAGTATTCCTTGATCAAACACTACAGTAGACCTCACAGACACTCCTCTATCTGATCCCCAAGGGGAATTGTATGTGGATGGCTCTTGTTTCAAATTACCAGATGGCACGACAGCTGCATATGCGATTACCACTCTCTGCACTATAGTTGAGGCTTCTCGAGTACCGTACCAGTCAGCAAAGGCATCTGAGTTAGTGGCATTGCTGCGAGCATGTGAGTTGAGCGAAGGATTGAGAGTAAACATTTATACTGAAAGCCAATACGCCTTCGGTGTGGCTCATAGTTTTGGCAGGTTGTGGGCGGAGAGGGGTTTCCTCACTTTTCATGGTCAACGGATACAACATGGCCCGCTGATTCTACGATTACTACTGCTCTGACATTACCAGAGAAGGTGGCTGTAGTCAAATGTAGCGCGCACAAGGCAGTGGTAGATGCAGTGGGAGAAGGGAATGCCTTTGCTGACCAAATAGCGAAAGAAACTGCTAGATCTAAAATGTCTCCGATGTATGTGAGCTCTGCCAGATGGGTCGAGGAGACAGAAATGTTTGATAACACTGTGGAAGTGTCCGAGAGATACAGAGGGAAGCTACTTCTGCTGAACTGGCCGGTTGGGAGTAGGAAGTGGGAAGATTAGATGACAATGGTTGTTGGGTTGATTTGAGTGAAAAACAGAGATGGTTGCTCCTCAATGCACTAGTCAATGCTGTAGTAACAATGGCCCATGGTACAGCACACGTTAGGGCAAAGGGCATTTGTGCATTGTTGGACCCGGTGTGGAATAATCCTAATATTCCGAAGACTGCTGCCCACCTAGTTCAGTATTGCATGGTCTGCCTGCGACACAATCCTGGAGGCAGGAAGCCTGTTATTAGTGGAAATTTCGCACCCCCATCTTCGCCATTTGAAGTGATCCAAATGGATTATATCCAGCTAGAATGTGTAAACAATCTGAAATATGTCCTGTTTGTGGTATGTGCTTTCAGTAAGTGGGTGGAAGCCTACCCGACCAAGGAAAACACTGCTCTAGTGACTGCCAAGGTTTTGATTAAGGAATATTTTCTCCGCTATCGATTACCAAGGGTGATCTGGACAGATAACGGGGGACACTTTAATGCAGAACTTATCAGACATGTTTGCAATGGGTTACAAATTAAACAAAAATGTCATGTTGCCCAACACCCCCAATCACCAGTGTTGGTAGAAAAGTATAATGGAATCTTGAAATTGAAATTGGCAAAAATTCAAGAGGACACCGGGCTGCAATGGCCTGATCCCCTACCCTTAGCTCTGATGTCCTTGCGCATTGCTCCACACTCATGATCAGGCTTGTCACCATACAAGGTCATCTTTGGATGACCAGCTAATGTTTGGGGTGTTCCAAGGCCTAGAACATTTCGAGAAATTGATTATCGTATGATGACGGATTATTTGTATGCTTTGACTAAAGATCTCCGTTCCATTCATCAACAGGTGTCGGCAGTAATGCAGCCCCTGCTGGAGGGTCCCGGACATCGTTTGGAGCCAGGACAGTGGGTCCTCGTTCGAAATTATCAGCAAAAATCCAGCCCGGACCCTAGGTGGTAGAAGCCCTACCAAATTCTTCTGGCAACGCGGACGGCGGTGAAGGTGGATGGCAAGCGGCATTGGATACACATTTCACACATGAAACTCCTGCCTCTCCCGCTTCCTTTTGATCAACAAAACAAGGAAGGAGTTCTGACCCAGGAGAGCGAGCAAGCCTCTCGTTTTGTTCTTTTCTGAAGCCCAGGAGGTTGGAGAAGGGCAAGGAAAAGGAGCGTTGGGCACGGAAGGGGTTTTGTCATCTGCACCAGTAATTGCCCTGGATTCTGTTGCCCCCACAGTTGCACAAGAGGTTCATGATGCTCCAATTGCTGCGAAGGTATGCCCTTCTGTTTTGTTTACTGATCAGGAAATACCTGACCATGATCGATACAACCTGCGGCCCAGAAAATGGCCAGGTACCCCAGGTGAAGATGGTAGGAGATAGAGAGAGACTTGAGCAATCTGGTATGATAGAATCTATCTGGGGTAATGAGTGAGACACTGGACTGAACATGTTGAGAGCCTGGAGCATTGGATTGCTCTGTTTAGAAATACAGACTAAAACGTAAAAAGAAAAGGGGCCCAGGATTGTGGTTTTCTTCCAGAATTGTGTGGAATGTAACTCCGGCGTGAGGATTTGCCTTGTGTTTTTTTAATGAACGATAGGAGCCTGACTGTGAGGCTCTAGACGGACACAGGAAAGAAGCACCCTCCGGCAGGTTGGACTGTATCGCCCTAGTTTAGTTTTGGAATTTCACTTAGTATGTACCCTTTTGGTCGTTTTGTTCCTGAAGAGGAACGCCCCCTTGCACCTGGTTATTTGACTATATATGTCCCTGTGTTTTCTTCTTGGACCATACGTAAAAAAGTAGCTTTCGTAGTCACAGTTGCAATTTTATTGATTATATTAATGAGTGTATTTGTGTATTTAGAATTTCGTCATCCTATGCACATCGTATTGGGAATAACTACCCCGCCTCCTGAACACTTCTTTTTTACCCTAGCCCCGCATAAAGAAAGGCATTGTCAGACATATGTTAAAAATGTATTTGTTGAAATGCTGCACCAGACGCACAGTGCTACTAATACGACAAATTCTTGGGTTTGGGGTCTTCTACCCTCCATGATGCACAGGCATGATCTATTCATTTCATTACCTTTATCATATTTTGGAAGTTGTGAGGCCTAGTTTAAGTTGCTATCCATGATGTATACTGCTCATTATTCTGAGAGAGATTACGAGATGATTTTAGCCTATATAAAAGTACAACAAGGTTTTGACCCGCATGGGAATGATGGGAATGATGGGGGGGTTCATTAGACCCAAATGCCTGTATGAACCAATATACTGAATATGAGAATGTTACTTGGTTGCGAAACGAAATACTTGATTTTGTAGAGTTTAATTTTACCCAGTATTTTCAACAATTTCAAGACAGGAATGTTACTGATGACAAATCCATCCCAGTGACAATATCTGCAAGTACGATGGGCCCAGTTTCGGATCCACAAAAGTTGCACAGCTCATATCTGGATTAAATCCAATGAATCAAGTTTATTTTCAATCTTCTTATCTTGTTAAGTTTATCTCATTATATTTCAACCATATTTTCTTCTAATTCAATTCATTTTATCCAATCTGTTATTTTCACATATTAAGCCGTACTCAGAAGCACTATATGCCAAGATACCAGTATAATCATATTGCAATTTAAAAGTTATAAAAAAAGTTATAAAAAACAAGTCCATTTACACATCTATTCCACTGCCATTTATTATACTCTAAAGTGAAGCGTGTTCAAGCAATGTGCTGGGTTCACCGTTATTCTGGTCAATCTCCCGAGATTAGACTTGGTTATTTAAAAGAAATCCCACTATTAGCTCTAATCTTAAACTTAAGCAAACTCGTACATTGTGACAAATTAGACTAAAGCTAATAGTGGGATTTCTTTTAAATAACCGAATGAATTTGATTAGTATGAAATTGTATAATAGTATTTTATCTGTATAAATATGTTTTTATGATTTTTAACTAAATCAAATAAAGATTCTGTGACTGACTGACTGACTGACTGGCAGTGGATTAGATGTGTAAATGGAGCTGTTTTTTAAACTTTTTTATAACTTTTAAATTGCAATATGATTGTACTGTTATCTTGGCAT
Source organism: Lissotriton vulgaris (assembly GCF_964263255.1). Classification (NCBI taxonomy): domain Eukaryota; kingdom Metazoa; phylum Chordata; class Amphibia; order Caudata; family Salamandridae; genus Lissotriton; species Lissotriton vulgaris. The sequence goes on from NC_141687.1 coordinate 1,124,211,373, forward strand.
ATAGTGTTTAAAATGATGCATTTGTTTACAATTGTAGATGTCCCTGATGAAGGGAGGTTTCATCCCGAAATGCATTGGACCGCAAACAATAAATCGTGACATGCAATGAACCCCATGCTTCTGAGTGCGGCTTAATATGTGAAAATAACAGATTGGATAAAATGAATTGAATTAGAAGAAAATATGGTTGAAATATAATGAGATAAACTTAACAAGATAAGAAGATCGACAATAAACTTGATTCATTGGATTTAATCCAGATATGGGCTGTGCAACTTTTTGTGGATCCGAAACTGGGCCCATCGTACTTGCAGATATTGTCACAGCGCAATAAGACGAGCGCGAAGAAAGTTATGCACGCCAAAACATTGAAAGAGTATCGTTATAAATGGGACAAACTTAAAAATGAAAAATCTGAACAGATTTGTGTGCATCTCATACCTATTGTGAATTCATAAAGCCATCCGAATGCTCATATTGAATAGTACTTCAGCATTTTGTGTCCAGGGAGCAGGACATATTTCAGTAGGAGACAGTCGGTGTAAAATCGGCTGCGCACCTTTAGCAGTCCACCATTGTTAACACCTCCAAATGAATATTTTGTATGTGGTGGAAATGCTTATAGCTGGCTTCCCCGGGGTTGGACACGCCACTGGTATTTGTCTTTTCTGTATTCACCAGTCTATTTAGCCCCCTCTAGCTATCATAAGGATCATCTATTAGATGAGCAGGGTCTGTCAGCAGTTCGAAACAAAAGAGAGATCGACACTACTGAAATAGATCAAACTGATACCCCTGAACAGCACTTTATTGATATCACAAAGGGAATATTTCCTATCTGGGGCCCCATCATAACTAGCAAAGAAGTAAGGCGTCTGTCTAGGGTAGTCGAGAGGGTAATCAATGCCACTGCAGGAATATTGACCAACCTAACCGTGGAGCTTCAAGCTATGAGACTTGTCTCGCTTCAGAACAGGATGGTTTTAGATGTTATTTTGGCAGATCGAGGAGGAGCATGCCGCGTGATCGTCAGTTCCTGCTGTTCCTATATCCCTGGCTTCGCCCCGTCTGTTCATTTAGCCATACAAAATTTACATCGTTTGACTTCTGAAGTACATGCAGATACTGTAACTTGGTCCTTATCGGGGTGGTTCTGGGGTCTGTTGTCCACTTGGGGACGGAAGATCTTAATGATTCTAGCAGGCATAGTAGGTGTTATCTTTACCTGTTACCTTTGTATGCATTGTGGGCCTGCTTGTTGTTCTTATTGTGCTGCAAACATTACTTCCTCTGTAACAAGTTCTCCTCCCACTATAGCAAAGGCTCAAATGGTCTAGCAGGAAATAAGGGATATTATGCAAATTGATAAGGACCCCCCCCGACACCCAGGACTAACATCTTTTAATTAGCTACATCATGCTAAAAGGGTGGTTCTGAGAGATAAAAATTCGATTTGTCTATAGTCATAGAGGTGTAAGGTATCTTTTGTTAGCTTGATGTACCTATATAAATGCTTATCGACCCTGCCTGTTATGATTCTAAAAGGTTAAGTCAAGTTAAATATAGGTTTCCATTTCTCTCGTACTCTACCATATGAGACGAGCCAAAAACCACACAGACGCCATCTTTGCTTTGTCTGCGACAGGCCGAGCGCGGTCACGTGCTATCCTCCAGTAGTCAGTAGGCCCTGTTAAATGAGTTATAGAGAGCAGCTGAATGCACACTATTCTTTCGCTATCCTGAGATCTAAGGTCGCATCTGGTTCAGAAGTGATAAGCGCATTCCTGACGGCGCCGTGCCTACGCTCCCAGGCACCAGGACGAAAGGGAGTCACCCCTCCTGACCCCCCCAATAATAGCAGAAGCAGAGTTTCGAACTAATTCTGTGTACCATATATGGTCTTCCTTAGAGCCTTAGAGCGAAGTTGTACTTTTCCATCTACACTGACTTCACGTGTGGATCTGAAGGTATATATGCAATGTATTGACTGTAAGCTGGCAGTCTTCTCCGCGCACCTGATGGGTGGGGATGAGAGAGACTCCTCTATAGAGTATTGTGTGTAATAAACGATTGACTTTTTCTTCACTGCAGACTGACTGATTATTTGATAACTTAGTAGTGGGGCTATTGGTAGGTATAGCCCTTTATGTTATTTTTTATGGTACGTCACCTTCTCGTTCATTCCTATGGGCTAGAAGGCCCTTAGGAAGGAATTGGAAGACATTCCCAATTTGCGATTCTCAATTAGAGAATCGCAAATTGAGAATGCAATTTCAGGGTTGCAAGGGTGTCAATAGGATACCCTGTTGCACCCCTGAAATGAACATGTGTGCACATGTGGCCCACATACATGACCTAAGGGCATGTATGTAACCCACATGGCACTTTGAAAAATGCCAAAAAGTGCATTTTTCAAAGAAATTGCAATTTACCACCAACCTGAAGTTGGTGGTATTTTGCTATCTTAAGCCACAATTTGCACAACTTGGGTGCTTCCTACATTACATTTAAGGAATCGCAATTTTCGATTCCATAAATGCAATTGCAAATTTCCCTATTTTGCATGTGGCTTTTTGTGTACTACATAGCACACTGCCCTAATTTCCATCGCAAATGGACTACCTACATATGGCCCTTACTCTTTTGCAGTCTCAAACCAATTTGCAATCGATTTCGAGTCTCAAAACCTTCAGGCATCCTAACTTTCCAGGAGGACTCTACAACAGGCATGGTTCGCCATGATTGCGGTGGTGAAGATAAGTCTTCAGTTTTTTTGCTACTGATGGGAATGAGAGAGAAAAAGAGAGGAAAAGATTAAAATGTTAAACATCCAAATACATTCTGATGGACTTTTACACTATTAAGACAGAGAACCATTGGTCAGAGCACAGCCAGTATTTTCAGGTCCTTTTATGAAGAAGAACTTTTTATCAGCACCACCAATCACAATTTCATGAGCTGGAGTTCTGCAAAACATGAATAAAATCTTAAAAGCAACATAAAGAACTGTAGCAATCACACTAGGCATATTCACCGTGCATTTCCATAAAAGACGATTGACAGTCTAAGTTTGTCATAAAAATGCAAATTTTATTATTGTAATTACCGAGCCATCAAAAGGTGCTCGAGGCATTGAACAATTGTCTTTTAAAGGGCTCAGAAACAGAAATGTTCTGTATATTCTAAATGAAACATGTGATGGGATTTTCTTTGTAAAACCTTGCCCCTAGGACATCAAAAAATATTTTAATAAAGAACTCACCAGAATAAAACTGTTGAAATGGAAATGTCCCTCTTCATGGCTCAATATAGCGTTCACCCCCTCCCCCTCAAATCCTCTTGCAGAAATTCTTGGTAAGTTTTGATTTTTTTCTTCCTTAGCATACATTCACAGGTGTGAGCTCAGGGCCTTCTTTGAAAGGATATGAGACCCAGAGCAGTTGTACCCTCTTTCTTAGACTAGCTGTTATCATCTCATCAGGCTGAGAAGATCTGACACTCTGGTAACAACTGAGAGTAGTATCAGCTCCTTTATCACTTTTGCTTCCAAAATCTACTTAGTTTAATAATTCCTGTTTAATAAGCTGCTTTCATCTGGGTGCTTCAATCCATATGCATGGGCATGAGGGGCACACAAAGGCATAGCTATTGATAGTGCATCCAATGCAGAGAGACAGAGTCCCAGACATCTGAGGGGCCCAGTTCAACAAAAGAAGTAGCTGTTTTTTTCATTTGTAAACCAGAGGACAGGATGCCGGATTTTTGCAGATAAATACAGACGGAAAAATAATTTTCCTTTGTCTGTATTTATAAATCGAAATCGAAAAATGGCAGTACATATGTTAACTGGGGGATTTTTTTTAAGCTACAATCACGTCATGTTTTTGCCTTTGTGTATTGGTCAGACAGTTTTCAGTTGCTTCAGACACTAGCTTTTTGTTAGGGTTCCCCTACGAAACGGATCCAAAAAAGAAAGAAACACTTTTGCTGGAAATGTCTTTTTCTGACATTTTTTCTCTTCCAAAGTGCAGCCTAGGACGGAGAAAAAAAACTGCTCAAAACACGCCTTTTAAAACTTGCATTAAAAAAAGCATCAGAATCTGCTCACTCATCATGGATAAAGGGCATCTCTGTAAACGCAGACACGCATGGGCAGTCATGAATTCCTATGGGCGCATATCCCCGCTACTTACCTCTCCTGTACCTACTCACTGCACTTAAAGCGGAGTTTTCTGGCAATTAGACTGGGGGTTTGGTGATTTTTAAAAGATCTCACCTCGTGGCTGCGATCCACGGAAGATCTAACATGCAGAGGGTGCGGGAAGACAACTGAAACGCTAGAGAACGTGGTCTGCTTATGTCCCGCACTTATGCCCCAACGCAGATGAAAACTCAAAGCAGAGTGGAACAGGTTGGGAGTTCGGACCTGTAGACAGGCAATAATCACCTCTCTGTGCCCAGAAAAAACAGCTCTAAATATAGCCTTTACAACATATATTCGGGATGCATACCGCATCTTTACAGTAAAGGCGGAAGGAGAAGTAACCCCCCGCTCTCTCTCCTGTCCAGTGGTCTAAATTAAGCTGCATTTTAGTCCTAAGTTTTAAGAAAAAAAAAATCGCATTTTAATATACCAGTGTCATCAAGCAGCGATCAATCTTCATTGACTGCGCTTTGGCTCTAGTGGCCAATTTCTTAAAATTGTTGGGTTTTATGAGTTTTAGTTGTTAAATGTTAGCATATCAAACTCTCTGGCTCCTTTTTCAAGTGTTTTTTTGGTTGTCTATTACATAAATGTTTTAATTTTTAAGGTGCAATATAAATCGAGCAATAGGTGTTGGTCGATTCTTCCAATTAACTGTGGTAAAATACGTTTTTAATTTATTTTTACCTTAATGTACAGATTTGAGGATTTACTGTGAAATGCTTTTAAGGATATTTTTCTTTTATCGAAATAAAGATTTTTCTACTTCCACATCATTATTGGTTGAGTCTTTAAGATGTCTGTAATATAAGCCAAGCCTAGTTCTAAATGGCAGCCAAATGCCGTAGTGGTTTTAGGGACAGAGAGGAGATAGCGAAGAAAGGAATTCTCAACTTTCTGTATTTCATCTGTATTGGAATACCCCCATATCCCCGAGCCATAACTAGCAACGCTGATGCATTTCGCTTGAAAGCTCTTAAGCATTTCCTCAGGAGGTCTCTTTCCTAACTTTTGCACAAACGCTGTCAGTGCTAATGTGGCCCTAAGGAAAGACATTTTTCTAATGTGGATTGCTTTTGACCAGTTTAGTTTGCTTTCTACCATAATCCCTAAATAGGGATAGGATGTTGTGGTCTCAAGAATAGAGTTATTCACAAATATGTCCTTATTTTTCCTTTTTTGTTTTGTGCCAACATGCATAATATAGGTCTTTTATATATTTACTTTTAGGTTGAGGGAGGAAATATAATTGCAATAATAATTTACCGAAAGCTGGAGTTGGACCGGAGTTCTTGCCAGGATAACAGCGTCAATGGCATACAGTAGTGCCGGTATCGGTCGATGACGGATCGCTGGCAAATCTCGGCTGCCTTTTAACATTTATATTTCAAGCCCATTTGTGTATAGAGTGAATAAGAAGGGGGCCAGAACGCATCCCTGTCTGACCCCCCTCTCTATCTTAAAAGGCTTGGTGAGGTCCCCGTTGACACCATATCTCACCCTCGCTGAGGCGTTTGAGTAAAGTTCTCGTTGAAAGTTTACCACAGAGGGTTCAACTCCCATATCTGCAATTTTTCCCCAAAGTTTAGAGTGACTGACGCAGTTGAATGCTGCAGTCAGATTGACATACACCATATACAATGACCCTCCTTTAGCTGAAACATGTTTCTCAGTTAGCAGTGAGAGATTTAAAGCTTGGTCTACTATCCCCAGCCCATTGCAGAAGCTGTATTGTAGATCCAATATAATGCTATTTTCTATGGCCCAACCTTGAAGGCGGTCTAAAAGGGAAATGATCGCTATGTGCATTTACAATTGTTTCAAATTTGCCTATGTTAGATGTGATGCAATTAGAAACTAATATATAGTCGATAACGCTGTTTGCACCACGCCCATTAAAGGTACTTGAAAAAGGCCTTGGGGGACTAACCAGTTCGTTCGCAAATCCCAGATCATTCATGATCATTCATGATCATTATTTCGTTCATGCGGTCGCCCACAGCCGTGTGTATAAAATGCGTTTGATTGTTTCCCTTCTCATCATGTATGCCACAGTTAATAGTGGTAGTGTTTTTACACAGATGTAAGTTAAAATCACCACCCCATATTAAATTTACATACTTATTGGTGTGCCTAGCACGAAGATTTTGAAAAAGTTCACATTTTTTATTTAAAACAGCAATTAAATCAGCTGTGACCAAATTATTGTATAAATTAATCACTATATAGATAAAAATCGTATTACAAGTTATCATAAGCACCTGATTATTAGGTTCTAATCTCAGAATTGTAATATTCTTAGTTGGGAGTACGTTAGATATATAGGTTATGAGGCCTCCTTTTGCTCTACCTGAGGGTGAAGGAACCGCTTCTGAGAAGAAGGTTTTGTACCCTAAAAGATGGAGTGGGGTACAGAGCCAGGTTTCCTGTAGGGCTATGATATTATATGATGTTACTAGTGCTCTTCAGTTGCTGTTTTTAATTTTAGTTTATAGCCCTGCCACATTCCAGAAGATAATATCTAACGTTTTTAAGTTGGTACTTATATTGGAAATTAAGTTAGTATTCTGTACAGATTGGTCAATCTGAGATTCTAGTCCGGAATTGAGCTGTTCTACCTTTCTGTTTTTGTTGGTCAGCCCTGAATCTAGTGCAGATATTACACTGGCCTTATCTGGTGCAATGGAAAGAGACTGGATAGGAGGGACTTCAGTATCATCTGTCATCTCTATCATCAAGTCCATGGGAACATTACTTTGAATATCTAACGGTGAAAGGGGCAAACCAAAGTTGACATTGCATTAAATCTGTTATAAATGAGAATTGCTTGCAGTAGGCGAGATGCGTTATGGGACTTATGCGGGAGGATGGGGCCATATTTCATGTTTATCGGGGGTAAACATAGCCTACTGGGAGAGTAATTATTCTGTTTATAGTAGGTCTATGAATTCGCTCTATGTTTAAAATCTCCCTTACTAGGCGTGGTGATCTGAATGTAATAATTATACATTCTCCGTTCAGGTCCTTCTCCCTTGCCCCTACCAATGGACTCTTCTAACCATCTTGAATTCTTTGAATAGTTGGCTATGGAGCCCAGTCCTGTTACTAAGCCAATGTAGTGTCTTATTTTTAAGAGCTGTCCGCGGTTCTTCTTGAGGAGAATTGTTAGGTGGAATATTTCCCAATACTATCACATAAGGCGTAGCCTCTGGTGGTAAGTGTAGATGTGAATCAGCAGGTCTTTGTTCCACAGGAGTAAGGGCAATTCTATGATCTTGATTATACTTCTGCGGGAGCGGTGGCAATTGTGGGACAAATATCTGTGTAGGTAGGTTCAAAGAATTGTTAATATGTCTTGATGGCATGTGTATGGACGTGTTTTCAGTTTGATTTGTATGGATCGTGGGTATGTTGACATGGGGAGAATTTGAAAAAGTTGTTAATGCGACTTTATTTGTCTTGTGCCTTACATTTTTTATTGGGTTCTTATTTATCGACTGGGTGTTTGCAGTCGTATTTGAATAGGTATCGCTATTTATCCCTAAACTCTGTGCGTTGGATTTAGTGAGTAGGAAAGTTTCTATAGTGGTTACCCTGGTGGTTAATTGGTCTATCCTGACTCTTAAGAACGAGTCAAGTCTTTCGACTAACGCTATTAGTTTCTGTATGCCTGAGCGTGTCTGAGTGGTTGTATTATCCTGTCTGCTTGATTTTTGATTAGTATATTGTTTAATAGGTACTGCATGCTTCTTTGTGAGTGGTGCGTTTGGTTGAGTACTTGGCTCATCTGGGACCTATTGTAGAATTGGGAATTGTAATTAAATCAGGATTTTTTTGAGGATTACAAGAATCAAGGGTTCTTGATCTAGGTTTGCGTTGCTTTTTCTGTGGTGGTTGGATTGGCGAATCACTACCTACTGACTGAATCTCGTCTATGGATGTTTGAATACATCCGTTAGCTAGGATGATATTCTCTTCCCCTAGATCTGATTTGGCGAAATCCTCACTCAGGAATGGTGGCTGGCTTATCTCAGAAGAGGAGACCGCAATGGATTCCTCCACTGAGAGAATCTGTTTGTCCAGAACATCCACCGCCCTGGTTAGATAGCTTGGTAGGGTTTGTTGTTTTTCTGTCGTTGGTCTGATTCCCTTAGGGCTACGTAGTTTCCTTTTTCTTATTTTAGACAATGGGGGGTGGCCAGATGATCATAGCTTCGGTGGTCTTACCCTCTCGAGGAGTCACAGTGGGATACAATGCTATTTTTAAAGACCTACTTTAAGTTAATGCAGAGGGAACGGGACCAAGAGACTGGGCCCTGCCCGGCCTCCTCCGGCCACTGACAGGCAAGGACGGGCCCGCGCGCGTCCCACAATGCGTTGGCCCTGTCTGGTTTTAAAGGACCCTGGGGGGGGCTGCTGACTAGCACCTCTCGCGAGACCGTGCTGCCTGCTGGTTGTTGTGGTCAGGCAGCGCACGGTCCACGGGTGTATTGAGGCGCGTTTGGCAGCCGGTCACCCCAATCACTCGAGCAGTCCCCCAGTGATAGAAATAACAGCGAGCAGCAGGTTAGTCCAGGGCACAGCAGGATTCCGAAGTCCACAGCCTCACAGGTATTTACGGCGTCCCGCGACGGGTTGCCCCAGTCTGGTTTTAAAGGACCCTGGGGGGCGGGGCTGCTGACTAGCACCTCTTGCGAGACCGCGCTGCCTGCTGGTTGTTGTTGTCAGGCAGCGTGCGGTCCATGGGTGTATTGAGGCGCGTTTGGCAGCTGGTCACCCCAATCACTCCAGCAGTCCCCCAGTGATAGAAATAATAGCGAGCTGCAGGTTAGTCCAGGGCACAGCAGGATTCCGAAGTCCACAGCCTCACAGGTATTTACGGCGTCCCGCGACGCGTTGGCCCGGTCTGGTTTTAAAGGAGCCTGGGGGGGGGCGGAGCTGCTGACTACCACCTCTTGCGAGACCGCGCTGCCTGCTGGTTGTTGTGGTCAGGCAGCGCGCAGTCCGCGGGTGTATTGAGGCGCGTTTGGCAGCCAGTCACCCCAATCACTCCAGTAGTCCCCCAGTGATAGAAATAACAGCGAGCAGAAGGTTAGTCCAGGGCACAGCAGGATTCCGAAGTCCACAGCCTCACAGGTATTTACGGCGACCCGCGACGCGTTGGCCCGGTCTGGTTTTAAAGGACCCTCGGGCGGAGCTGCTGATTAGCACCTCTCGCGAGACTGCGCTGCCTGCTGGTTGTTGTGGTCAGGCAGCGCGCGGTCCGCGGGTGTATTGAGCGTTTGGCAGCTGGTCACCCCAATCACTCCAGCAGTCCCCCAGTGATAGAAATAACAGCGAGCAGCAGGTTAGTCCAGGGCACAGCAGGATTCCGAAGTCCATAGCCTCACAGGTATTTACGGCGTCCCCGTAATAAATAGAGTTTATTTTGATTTAGGGACCTCCTACTAGAATCTTAGGAAAACATTTCTTTTGGGAATGGGAAGCGCTTCATTTCTTCAAAGAGATTTTTTTTGTGTTTTCAAAATGTACAATTAATGTGAAATTAGATGTTTATATTCTAGTTAGTTGAAACTCAATGTGCCAATTGAATTTACTTGGCAGTAAGCCACCCAGGCATGTTCCCCTGATATTGCTGTAATCCACGTCAACAACATGATGTGCCAAGTGGCAATGTGGAAGCCCACATGGTAATTTGTAATGTACTGGGAGTTGTGCAAATCAGCTTCAAGTTTATAAATGTAACCTATGGAGTAAGTGGCTGACCAGACTATGGGGCCATTTACGAACTCAGTCGTAAAGTCTCCATCATGTGCGGTTGCATCCTAATCAGGCAGTTGGGACCACCAACGGAAGGTCAGTCTGTCCTGTTTCCGCCACAGTACGGTCATGGAAACTCCGACCCGCATTATAATAAGCCCCTCTGTGTGATCTGTAACACGAGGAGAATGTGTGACACTCCCTTAGTAGCCCAGATACAATAGGCATCCCAGAAACATTTCAGCACCACTTGTTGCAGAATGCATAACAATTTATCAATTTAGGAACACCATGCAAGGCCATCTGGCACGTTGCACATTACGTCAATACTAACACCTCTTAAAATTGGAGCAGCAGTCTAAAATTTCAAATAACACACAACACATTTTGAGTACACTGACATCTGATGGCAGCATCCTTACCTATCATTCTGTTCACAAGAAAATAAAACTGCACCAGATTTGCTTCAACACAACTGGAAAATGGCCCTCTCTGAAAGGTCACCACAACTCTTATGACTTTCTCCTCCGATGTTTTTGACCTGATTTTTGTTGGCTTAAGTGCATATGTTTCTCTCCTATACATGACGATATTGGTGATTGGAATATTTGTTGTACTGGTAGGTCCCTTGCAAAGTGGTATACCATATACCCAGCGCCTGTACTTCAAATGCTATCAGTGGGTTGCAGCACTGATTGTGGCAATCAAAGAAGTAGTCTTTCAAACCTGTGCCAGGCGTGCCACTCCAGTGCCTGTGTGTGCAGTTTACTGCCACTTTGAGATGGCTTTTAATAGTACCTGCCAATCCTGAAACTCTTCTTTTATTATGTATAAGTCAACCCTACTGTAGGCTCTAAGTAACCCTTAGGGCAGGGTGCTATGTACGTAAAAGGTAGGACATGTACCTTTATGTTTTGCATGTTCTGGTAGTGACAAACAGTCTAATTCATGTTTAGTACTGTGAAGTCTACCCCTCTCATAGGCCAGCATTGGGAATACCTTAATATACTTTTATGCTGTAATTCCTTTTCAGGGAGGAGTAGCTGTTTCATGTTTGACATGATTGAAATGGTAATGATAAAACCTCCTTACTGGTGAAATTGGATTTACCCTTATTGTTTTTGAAATACCACTTTTAGAAAGTGGACATTTCTCAGTACTTGCTGCACTTTGTGCCTGACTGTCTGCAATACACGTATGGGCTGGCTGACAACTACACTTTCTACCTTCTTTCTAAACAGCCAAGAGCCAGGTGTGCCTGAGGACTCGTCAGCATTCATCTGTGTTGGACTTGGCCCTTTTTGCAGGGTCATCCCTGACATGTTTGCCATCCCCCTGTATTTTGTCTGACCTGTTTTTGTTGGTTTTATGCCTCTGGGCACTTTACCACTGCTGATCAGTGCTAAAGTGCATATGCTTTCCCTATTGTAAATTGAAATATGAATTAGTTATTCCATGATTGGCTTGTTTGGTTTACTTGTCAGACCCTAGAATCATCGCATCAGGAGAAGAGTCTCCCAACAAAGGAGAAGCGTGTCGCTGTTGCTGCCGTCGCATCGTGGATGTCGGCGCTGTAGCTGACATATTGCATTTTAGTGAAGTTGGTTTTAACATTCTGTATTTGAAAATACCACTTTTAGAAAGTAAGTATTTTCTTGGCTAACTATCCAAAGCCTGCCTCTGCCACGTTGTGTATTCCATGTCTGGAGTTTGAGTGACAGGGCTGGGGGATTCCAGGAGACAGGGTGAGTCCGCCCAGTGGTGAATAGAGAGATTTTCATCTAGATGGGAAGGAGGAGTTGCACCTGGGACCTGAATAGGACTGTGCCTGCCCCCCACAGTGCTGGCTCCACCCCTGTGGTGCGTCTGATGTCTCTACCCTGCACAGTGAAAGGAGAGAAGGAATCCTGTCTACAAAGTGCTCCATGGCTGTGCTTTCCCTCCAAAATGCAGGCTCCACTTCCTGCGGGCATTTGATGTTTCTGCCCTGCACTGTGAAAGGAAAGAAGGAGTCATGTAAACAGAGTGCTTCAGAACTGGTTTGGACTGGGCAAAGGCTCCTCTGCCCTCAGAGGACAAAGGATTTCTGAGTATACATATTGGGACCCTAATCCCACTTTTGGACTACAAGAAGAAACCTTTGCTGAGGAGAGGAACCTGAAGAAACTGAGGAGAGACTATTCCTAAGCTGAAGTGCTGCTTAGGAGATTTACCTGCAGTGGTTGCCTGACTACCAAAGGAAGGAGAAAGGAACTTTGTGTTCTTTATTTTCAACCTGTGAAGGATCTTCAAGGGCTTGGAAAAGAGCTTGCCTCCTGCTGAAGTCTCAGGGACAACAGGCTTCAAACCCCAGCTCCAAAGAGTTTTTTTGAAGTGCCTGCTGCTGTTTTGGGCCTTCTGAGGGACTGCTTGTCGCAAGGAGCTGGAAGCGCGACACAACGAGGAAGGAGTTTGCCGCCTTCCCTACAAGTGATCTCCAAGGGTTTGGTGGCTTGCCTTCTGTTTTTTTAAGTCTCAGGGACGCATACAACTTCCTACAATTCTGCTGATGGTGCTGGACTTTGCCTTCTCTGAGTCTTCCTTTGTTGGAGGTGCCCCATCCAAGCTCTGGGCTTCAAAAGTTGTTTCTGCAGCTGCTTTGAACATATACATCTCCTGAAAACAAGCTTTTGTGTTCTTCACAACTGCGAACAGACCCGTTTGCACTGGGGCTGTGCCGCTCGCTGGAAGGATCTGCGTGAGCCATCGCAGCATTGTGTCCTTGCACAGCAAGCATCACTGACCATGACCACGAGGCCCCATCTGCGATGTCCGGCCAACTCTTTGCACTCACAGGATCAGCAGTAGTGATGCTCTACTTGCTCCTTGCAAACGTTTCCCCTGCGAACGGAGCAGTTTGCTCAGCTTGAGAAGATAAAACTTCAGATGGGCCTGTTTGGAACTGTATCCAACCCGGGCTCCATTGAGGTCCAATTGAAGTTTGGATTTGCCCCTGTCTACCATGACCAAAAGTAACCTTTAAGCATTATTGACTTCTAAGCCCTGTTTTTGGTTTATTCTTTGAAAATTCTTAACTCCGGTTCTACTTAATGGATTTTGTCATTGTGGTCTTGTTTTATTCATTAAAAAAATGATATATATTTTTAACCTATGTGTTTTTTGGGGGGGTGTTTTCATTGTGTTACTGTGGGTGTGTTGCACAAATACTTTACATATTGCCTTTGTAGATGAGCCTGACATCCCTGTGCCAAGCTACCAGAGGGTGAGCACAGGTTATCTTATTGTGTATCTAGCTTATCCTGACTAGAGTGGTAGTTCATGTCTGACCTGGGGGAATACCTCAACCAACCAGGAATCCCATTTCTACCAATTATGTTATAATATTGGCAATCTGATGGCCTCGTGACATAAACATTTTGATAGAGTAATAACAGGCACACAAACCATGGTAGACAAAAAGCATCATCAATTGCTTGCACTGTTGAACAAATATTAGTTGTTTGTGCATGTAGTAATGCGGATGGGAAAACAAGATTTTCTCCTGCAGAGTAATAATGGGTCTGGGTAGTGATGCAGTTACTATGGGTCTCATATTTCAAGCCCTGGTAGCAGACAACAGGTTCAGATTACATATATACTGGTATGTGAGCTGGGCTTCTTTTTCAATGCAGCAGGTGTAATATTTAATTGCATCATAAAATGGACATTCTCAAGAGTGTGTAAAACCTACTGCCTCATGAACATTAATGAGACGGAAGACATTTTGCAAATTGTTCCGAATGCCTGCGCACACAAGTATGGAGGGCTGCAAAGGACAGGGGACCTCCATCCGTGCATTTGCAATCGTGCCAACTGAACTTTCTTTTTAAAAGAAGAACATGTCCCTTAATGTGACAATGAATACTTTATGAAAGAAAAAACAATCACGTGGAATAAATGACATCAGTAATAGCCATCGGTTTTCCCCATAATTACTGTTTGCGGTTTTCAGTGTGCAGTGCTGCCAACCTGAGTACTGAGGGGCGCCACCCGCAACTAGGGGCCTGGTGCCCTTAGTGGCATCTCGGGTGGGAGCCGGTATTGTTTCTGTCCTTTCGAGTAGGTGGGACATGATGGGAGGCTGGAAGTGAAGAGTGTTGTGGGCAGCCACCCTTCAACGTCATCAAAGGGGGGCAGGTGGTCGCTTCCGCCCCTCGACAAGGATAAAAGCTGTGCGGAGAGGGAAGGAAACCCTCTTTGTCCTTTCCAGCAGCTCCTGAGGTGGCGGACAAGCAACAAGTTACAACGAGTGGCCGTGTTCAACCACTTGGTGCCACAATGATCGAGTGAGTTTCTCGGTACGTGGTGTATGAAGCGATACCGGTGGGAAAAGGATGCAAGTATGCTGGTTCGTGGCACAGGAGTAAAGGAGAGGGCCTCACAGCGTAGTCAGGTATTTGGGAGGGATTTTAAATAAAAGAAAAACATATTTTCAAGGTTTTGTATAGTGGGTTCTGTGATACGGGGTCATGGCTTAAAGTTTCAGTGCTGCATAACACAACAGAAACGTTATTAGGGCTCGAGTAAAGGGCTCCGGATACCACAACATGCTTCAGCAACTAGTGTCTGACCAGGCGCATGGTCTAAGGGCCAGCGCGACATATGAGAGATAGGGGTGGAACCAGGTTTGAGTACCAACATGGGTACAAGGGTAGTCAAGTCAAGTCAAGTCATAACATTTATATAGCGCACTACATACCCAGAGGGTTTCAAGGCGCTTAGGGAGGGGAGGAGGATTATTTGTCAAATATCCACGTTTTAAGCTGCTTTCTGAACGCTAGGTGATTCTGGGTGAGGCGAAGGTAAGCGGGGAGTGAGTTCCATGTTTTTGCAGCCAAGTATGAGAAGGATCTGCCTCCCATGGTGGTCTTGTTGATGCGAGGTACAGTGGCGTAGGCTTGGCTGGAAGAGCGAAGTTGGCGGGAGGGGGTGTAGAAGGACAGTCGAGAGTTGAGGCAATCTGGTCCGATGTCGTAGAGTGATTTGTGTGCGTGGGTAAGCAGTCGGAAAGTGATTCTCTTATTGACGGGTAGCCAGTGGAGGTCTTTAAGGTGACCAGAGATGTGTTCGTTGCGTGGGATGTCTAATATGAGCCTGGCTGAGGCGTTTTGGATTCGTTGTAGTTTCTTCTGGAGTTTAGCGGTGGTACCTGCGTAGAGGGTGTTTCCGTAGTCCAGTCGGCTCGTGACTAGAGCGTGGGTGACTGTTTTCCTTGTTTCGGAGGGGATCCAGCGAAATGTTTTTCTGAGCATGCGAGGAATGTTAAAGCAGGAGGAGGATACGGCGCTGACTTGTCTGTTCATTGAGAGTGAAGAGTCCAGGATGACGCCAAGGTTCCGTGCGTGGTCTGTCGGGGTGGGTGCATTTCCGAGGGCTTCCGGCCACCAGGAGTCGTCCCATGCAGAGGGGGATTTACCTAAGATGAGGACTTCTGTTTTGTCTGAATTCAGTTTCAGACGGCTTTGTTTCATCCATTCGGCGACTTCTTTCATTCCTTCGTGTAGGTTAGTTTTTGCGGTGCTGGGGTCCTTGGTGAGAGATAGGATCAGTTGAGTGTCATCCGCGTAAGAGATGATGTTGAGGTTGTGTTGGCGGGCGATGGCCGCGAGGGGGCTCATGTATACGTTGAAGAGGGTGGGACTGAGTGAGGATCCTTGTGGTACGCCGCAGATGATTTCAGAGGCCTCGGACTTGAATGGTGGGAGGCGGACTCTCTGGGTTCTTCCGGTGAGGAACGAGGTGATCCATTCCAGTGCTTTTTCTTGGATTCCGATGTTTCTGAGGCGTTGTAAAAGGGTGTTGTGGCAGACTGTGTCGAAGGCTGCAGAGAGGTCGAGGAGGATGAGGGCGACTGTGTCTCCATTGTCCAGTAGAGTTCGAATGTCGTCTGTTGCTGCGATGAGGGCGGTCTCAGTGCTGTGTTTGGCTCGGAAGCCAGATTGTGAGGGGTCGAGTGATTTGTTGGCTTCGAGGAAGGCGGCAAGCTGGTTGTTGACAGCTTTCTCGATGACTTTGGCCGGGAATGGAAGAAGCGAGATGGGGCGGTAGTTTTTGAGTTCGGTGGGGTCTGCTGTTGGTTTTTTCAGAAGGGCGGTGAGTTCAGCGTGTCTCCAGTCTTCTGGGAAGGTGGCGGAGTTGAAGGAGCAGTTGATGACGTCTCGGAGGTGTGGAGCTATGACGGAGTCTGCTTTGTTGAAGATGTGGTGAGGGCATGGGTCTGTGGGGGATCCAGAGTGGATGGAATTCATCAGGCGGATGGTGTCCTCAGTGGAGATTGGGTTCCAGGCGTTAAGGGTGTTAACGGGGGGAAGGTGGTCAGCTGATGGTAGGGTGGGTTGGCTTCCGGGTTGGTTGTCAAAGCTGTTGTGGATGTCTGCAATCTTGTTGTGGAAAAAAGAGGCTAGGGAATCACAGAGGGTTTGAGAGGGGGTGATGTCGTTGGAGTTGGCCGAGGGGTTGGAAAATTCCTTGACGATGTTGAAAAGTTCCTTGCTGTTGTGGGCGTTGTTGTCAAGTCGTTCCTTGAATGCTGTTTTCTTGGCTTTTCGGATCAGTTGGTGGTGAGTACGGATGGCGCTTTTGAAGGCGTTCTTGTTGCTGGCGGATGGGTCTTTTTTCCAGGCCTTCTCAAGGGAGCGGTACAGTAAATGGAGGCGCGCGAAGGAAGGCACTTCTAGGAGCACAGCCTTGAATGCTCTATCCAAACACTCACTGCAAAACTTTTTCTCCTCGTTTTATGCCGGTGCGTCGAGGCTTGGTGGAACAGAAAGCCTGCCTGAGACACAGGAAGGCCAGGAGGTTGCATTTCCTCACCCTCGTCAAATACACAGCGGCACATCAGGAGGGTCCACCAGCCTGCAGCAGCGGCATGATGCAGATGGTGGCAAAATCCTTGTGAGAACTTCGGAATCATGGTTAGTATGCAGATTTGTTGTAGTTTAGCAGGAGGCAGATGGGGCTGAATCACGCTAGATATTGTTATTCTTTGCTCTCTGCTTAATAGATGCCTATGACGGTTATATCCCAATGAGTATATATTTTTAAGTTTTGCATATCAAAAAATGTTCATGAAGAAACTTTTCAAAGAGCTACATGGCCCATCTGAGCTTTCATGGTGGCCATTTTTGGATAATGCTCTGCAAATGTTGACCATGTCTCCCACCCTGCTCGAGTCTCACCCACTATTGGTAGGGGACGGCCCTATTGGTACAAACTTGGTAGATGGATGTGAAAGTAGCTTCCTATCACAAGAGAGAAGCGGGGGCATGTTGTATCTATTGTAAATGAATCAGTAGTTCTTGCACACACTCTTAGGATAGTATCTTGGAACATTGCGGGGCTGAAAGGGAAAATGGACAGGGCAGAATGGGGGGCTTTCATAGAGCAATATGATATCTTAATATTTCAAGAAAGTTGGTCAATGGAGGCAGTGTTTTGTCTTGGTTATTTAAATTTTTTTAAGCCAGCACATAAAGGGACAAAGGGACGACCATCAGGTGGGCTTGTTATTTGGATCAGACAATCGTTATGCTATAGGCCCCATGAGATGCCTACCAAAAATGCCGATATACAGGGGATAAAACTTAGCAGAGCAAATCACCAGGATTTGTATTTAATTAATACATATGCAAGGGGGTTACCAGGAGGGAAGAGTCCCGCAATCATTGAGGACTTAGACCTCTTAATGAATAATATAGGCAGAGACAAGTGTGTAACAGTGGCAGGGGATTTAAACTGCACGTTCGAACCACTACCCAGTTTGGATGACGGTTGTTATGGTGAGGTAGATCAGTTATGGAATATCCCCAGCCTTGCCATAGCACCAGTCAAAAAGGTTACTGAAGCCGTTCTGCAGTGTCTTGGTTTGTGTTTGGAGTGGAGTTTAAGGGCAGCAAATGGGAGGTCGCTGTCCGACTTGGCGGGAAACACAACCTTTGATAATGGCTATAGTACTAGCCGCATCGATTATTTCTTGATCAAAATGGAGTTTTGGAGTCAATTAGGGGATATGGAAATAATTGGGAGACCAGAAAGTGACCACAACCCCCTGTCAATAAACTTAAAAGTTGATGGTGGCTTGCTTACGAAAAACGCAACTAACTGTATTACAGCCGAGGCAGTCCTTACAAATGATTGTCGTAGGGTTCGCTGGGGTAGGATCCTGGATGACCCAGCCATCCTCGGAAAAATATCGTTAGAAGTATCAACAGCGGCTAAAAAAGCTAAGTCGTTATTGGATGAAGTGGGGTCATTGGAGCAAATTAGTAAAATACACGAGTCTCTTTTTGTTAAACTTAAATCTTTTTTCACAAAACCAGGAACCTTGGTGAAAACCGGTACAAAATCTACGGGTGCTAACTGGTATGATAAGACCTGCCGTAAGGCTCATAGCTCCCTGATTGCTGCTATTAAAACTAGGGTAACACCTGATATCCAAGTGGAAAGGGCGAAATATAAGAAGGTTTTAAAACATGCGAGGGCCTTATGGGATGATAATCGCTGGCTGGAGCTTTATGAGGCCAGCAAGTCCTCCAACCAGGTCAAATTTTGGCAGGTAGTGAAGTGGGGAGGGTCACGGGACTCACAAACCCCAGCAAACCACGACTCTGCCGAGGACTGGGTTGAGTATTTCTCGGCCCAGTTCTGCGGCATGGTGACGGGAAGAAACAATGTAGTGGAGTGCAATTTGCTTCCCACTCTTAAAGCTATTAGTGGGTCCCTAGCTTTTAAAGAAACTGAGGCAGTGAATGCATTAAGGTTGGTCCAAGCTGGTAAAGCGCCCGGTATGGACTGCGTCCCTGCGGATCTCTTTAAGTACGATCTGGATAATTGGGCTTCTTATATAACTACGTTGGCTAATGCCATTGCAAAAGGTGCAAGGGTACCTGATTCCTGGAAAGGGGCCGAAATTCTTCCCGTATATAAAAAAGGTGATAAGACTCTTGCGTGGAACTACCGCCCTATAAGCCTTATAGATGCCCTGCAGAAGGTTATTGCTAGAATGCTGTTGGGTAGAATACAAATTTGGATGAGCGAAGAAAATATCCTGTCCCCGCTGCACGCTGGCTTCAGGGCAAGTACAAGCACTGTCGGCCAAGTACCCAGATTTATCCTGATATATTGGAAGACAGTGCATTTAGGTGAAGGCACTATATATGCAGCGTTCGTGGACCTCAAATCCGCGTTCGATCTGGTCCCTAGAGAGAAGTTGTGGGTGGCCTTAAGAAGAATGGGAATGCCGCCCGAACTGCTTGAGTTAACTATCAGGTTGCATGATCAAAACTTTGCCAGAGTTAGATGGGGTAGTTAGGGCCTGGTGACGGAGCCTTTTCCAGTGACTCGAGGTTTAAGACAAGGTTGTGCCTTGGCACCAACTTTGTTCCTACTTTTTATAAACCGAGTAGTGCAGTTCCTCTCTTCTATCCCGACCGATGCGCCAGTTTTGGGTGGGACAAGGTTCCCCCTTTTAATTTTTGCCGATGATACTCTGATTTTGGCGAAAACACAGGTGGGACTCCAGACTGCAATAAACAAATTTGTGGAGTTTTGCAAAATAAATGACCTTGAAATTAATGTATCAAAAACCGAATTTATGGTCCTGACTAAGAACAAACCATTAAGGGGTCAAGTAACAATGAATGGGACTATCTTGGAGCAAGTAGGGGTGATGACCTACCTAGGGGTGGTTATAGACTATAGGCTGCGCTGGAAGGAGCAGATCGAGGCACTCTGTTTAAAATGTGCCCACTTGTCGGGATGCCTAATTAAAGAACAGCGTTGCTCCCAAACCAAAAGAGTACTCCCAGCACTAAAAATCTACAGTGCAAGAATTAGCTCAGCCATCCTTTATGGTTCGGATCTATGGGGTAGTGTAGACCTCGCCCCATTAGATAAAATTCAAAATAAGTTCTTCCGTAGCCTAGTAAGACTCCCACAATCAACACCGTCACTTCCCCTATGTTAGATATGAGCTGTCATTCTATTAAAAATCAGGCTCAATATAGGATGGTAGCCTTGTGGAGACGTATCTGGTCCACTCCAGAATTATCTATGTTTGCTAACGAGATTCTGGATGAGAGATCGATTTTAGGGTCAGGTAATTTATCTTGGTTTAAAAATGTGAAGGCCACACTCTTTAAAATGGGTCTTCATTTGCAGTGGTCAGATCCGGGAAATCAGGTGTTCCCGTCGAAAAAGGAATTTAAATTATTATTTTGGGCAACTGTAAAAGAAGATCTGGTATTGCTATCACGGACCCCCAACCTGACAGGCCTATTTTTGCTCCACAAAGTGGTTCCCCACACTGAGACCTACTGGGATAATATCACCAAAAGTGCAGACAGGAAACTCTACCACCAATTTAGAGTTGGCACACTACCAGTAAGGGAGTTTACACATAAATGGCGTAACCATTCATCTATGTACTGCCCCTGGTGCAGTGAGCAAAAGGAAACCGTTGGCCATCTTCTCTTTGCATGTCCAGCTTACTGCACACCACGTCAGATATGGCTTAAACCCATCTGCAGAAGGATTAACATACGGGTGTGCGAGGACGCTTTGGTAGTGTTAAGATCTAATACTGCAGAGTGGATGTCCATAGGTATGGCGAAATTCCTCGGATGGGCTTGGATCATCAGGGCCAGACTCCTACCAGGTGAAAAATGAGATCACGGTAGGAACACACCATATTATATTATTGTGGTCTTATGATTATGATTGAACTGTAAATTTTTATTGATTCTTAAAACGTCTTTTGATACTATCTAATTGAATTTTTAATTGTATTTTTAGTGAATACTGAAAGAATGGATTGTATTTTTTTTAAAGAATTGTACTTATCATGCTGTATTTTTTACTTGCTGTCTTTTATGAAGAAATGTTCGAAATAAAGACGTTAAAAACTGAAAACTGATAATGCTCTGCAAATATTGACCATGTCTCCCACCCTGCTCGAGTCTCACCCACTATTGAGAGTGTCAAGCATGGCGTTAGTGAACAAAGGAGCACCTTTCTTTTCACCCAATAACATGCTACATTTTGCGGGGGTTAAATGGTAGGTGTGAGTGACATTGAAACTTCCCCGTACTTGATACCAAGCTTACAAGAGAGTATTTACATCAATCCCAACTGGGGAGGAGTGTGCTATTCAACAAATCTATTTACAATTACACAATATCACATTAACACATAAATTCTCAAGAACAGTATTCCAGGCGAGTCTTGTATCACGATTGTTCTTTATTTTAGACCATGTATCACTGCAAGTCAGCTTGCATCAATATCTAATCAACAGCCGAGCGTTTCGTCCCATCCTGGGACATCATCAGGGCTGTGAACAAGGAAAAACATCACGTCATTGATGCAATATAGCAACTCAACCCTCAGTCAAAATATATATTCACAATAATAACTCATATCACCTTCGCATTGTTATCTATATACATTGAAATAATTGATCCAAAAAAGATCAGTACAATTGTCATACTCATGGTCCATGTATGTTACAGCAGATTGCCCTCTGCCTAATTAACAATCTGAAAAAATAATTTTTGTCCAAATGTTTCATAACTTATATAAACAATATGGGGGGAATTTTTAATCAATGCTAATACCAATATATGTCATTTGAAAAGAATATCCATCGTTCACATATACAGGTGGCATCTTTCACATTCTTCATAATTCCATTATCATATAACAGAAAAAGGGACATTTATAGAAATCAGAATTCCTAATATGTACCCTGTGCAAGCTTAAAACTGTTAATACATTAGCTCACCTTTCACAAAAAGACTGCCGGTGAGCTTACGGATATAATCAAATCCAAAATCACCAGTATGGTTTGAGAATATATTCAAGTTCAATTCACCAGTTTTCAGAAGATGACTCAAAATGTAACTGTTCCATCTGCGGAAATGAGAATGTGTGATATATCAAATGCTTCTTAGTTCTATAGCCCCAAATAATGGAGGTATCAAAGAGCCAACACAGAAGAAATGTCTATAACTAAGCTATTCTTTTGATGCCTGCTCTAATTAATCAACCACCTGGTTCGAAATCCCTGTTACTATGACCATTTCCAATCCCCTCATCAGTACCCAAATCATGGAGTCTGTACAGTGCATCTCCCTCCTATTATTCCAGTTCAAATCACCCCTCCGTTTCTGAGGTAAAATCAATTCACTTACCCCCAAACTGTATCAAAGTTCCCTGTTAACGGCTCATTAACTGTTCTAACTTTGATCAAAATACCACACCAAATCAGTTCTCTCGTTTTCCAATCTGTAAACAACAAAATAATCATATTTAAATTTTACTCATACAGCTAAGTCACCCATAGTCCTGCTGGTCCCCCCACAATCCGTATTCATACCTGTAATCAATTCAACTAATCGCCACTCTTCTTGTTAATAGAATTTGCCTAAGTTGAATACATGATTCCTCATCTGTTCAGCGCAACCAAGTCTATATGTCTTAAGGGTAAACTGCACCAAAGAGAAACAAAAGAATATCCACAAAAATGTATTGTATATATTAACCTATTATAGATAACAATGCGAAGGTGATATGAGCTATTATTGTGAAAATGTATTTTGACTGAGGGTTAAGTTGTTTTATTGCATCAATGACGTGATGTTTTTCCTTGTTAACAGCCCTGATGATATCCCAGGATGGGACGAAACGCGTTGGCTGTTGATTAGATATTGATGCAAGCTGACTTACAGTGATACATGGTCTAAAATAAAGAACAATTGTGATACAAGACTCGCCTGGAATACTGTTCTTGAGAATTTATGTATTATTGTGATATTGTGTAATTGTAAATAGACTTATTAAATAGGACTCTCCTCCCCAGTTGGGATTGATGTAAATGCTTTAGAGGTTTAGGACGGTGCCTCTTAGGGAAGTTGAGTGGGATTGGATAATTTCTTCACAACTTGATATGTTTAATAATTGCTCCTCGGTGCACTAGGGAGGTGACCCTTCATCGTCTCAATTTGTGCTTACAAGAGAGTACCAATGTCTGCACAACTGAGGGTTTCGGCCTTCGGGTGCATTTAGTGAAGACTGAATTCAGACTTGCGCATCCGTACATTAGTAAAAAAGTGCTGCCATTTCCCTTACCCATATGCTTGCAAGAACGTTTTCGGGTGGCGAGATGGCAAATTTTTAATACCGGAACTGTGACACTTTCTAGAGCTAAGAACTTGAGACATAAAAAGAACTGCATAGGAATTTGAGAACTTAATTGTGTTTCTTTGTGTGAAATACTGTATTTAACGCACTGAAAAGCAAAGCCTGCAGTGGCAGAACACAATGGAGCCAAATCTGTGCCAATACAGAGCCATTTTATTACCTGAAACCGATGTAAGTTGGGATCCTGGGGCTACAATAGGCCTGATGCTTTGAGGCAGTTGCTCAGATCCGGTGCTTTATGGGTGTGGTGTGATTGTAGCCATAGGGGGCCAGCTGCTACAGGTATTTTCCAATGGTGGTGTGTTGCCCTAACAATGATAGCTAGGGGGTGTTTGAATCCCAGAAGGCGGGGTTAATGTGTCTGTAGAGCTTGTATCCATCGGAGCATGCCGCTGTAAAACCCTGGGTCACAGGCTCGAATCCAGAGGGGTGATCGCAAAGGCAGGAATGTAAATGATGCATTTTAAAGTGTTCCCCTGTAGCATGACACACTCAGTGAAAAATATTCTGTATGGTTTGCCCCAACGAAACCTTTTATCAAAACAGTAAGATCTGGGAGGTAGTTGCATCAGCAAGTTTACAGTGGCCTACCTAGGGCCATGAGCAGAGAAGATAAGCTATTGAAGGTAAAATCGTTAGTTAGCTTACCCGCTTAGGCAAGTAGAGTGATCAGGTCTATCTTCCCCTTAGAGGCATTGCTTAGGGTAACAGCAAAGAATTGGCAGACGGGAGGCGAGGGGCGAGGGTCATGTGTCGGCATCGGCTGGTAATCCTGCGTTTGTATGCAAAGCCAGGAGCGGGGCACACTGGAATGTAATCTCTCTGTGCCAGTAAAGTTGCATGATTCCTTGTATAAAGTAACAGGTGCTCATGTAAAGCGACTACCACTAGCACTTGGCCCTTGTTCAAGTGAGAAGTAAATGTGCAACAAACAGATTAAATAGTGTAGATTTATCAGAGTATATTGCATGCCTCGAGCTAGTTAGGCACACATTTATGATCTGCCCCTTTTTTCATCATTCTGTTTTACTGGGCTTCGGCTGACAGGATGTTCCCCCTGCTATTCGGCAGGGGTTTATGGCCATGCTACATCCCCAGTCTTGTGATAACTCTTGTGAGGAGTTTAACAATGCTCTCGACACAATATGACACAGTTAAGAAAGGGTTTACCACTGGTCATCTAGTTACCCACTATTACAGCAAAAGCCACCTTTCCGGAGGCACTTAAAGACCGGGAGAAAGCAAGTAGGTAGTTGCAAGAAAGCTTATACTGATGATGTTTGGAGCAAATTTCCAAGGGAATGCACCTGTTGGGCATATGATGCAATCGCAAGTTAAAGTCTCACAGCAATGGAGTCAGGTTAAGCATTTCTAAGGGGAAGTGACGGATAGATGATGCCAGTAGATGGCGGCACTTAACTATTAGCTAGGATGTTGTTACAGTCTGGTGTGCTAAGGTTAAACATGAAGGGGGTAAAAATCCTACTTTACCTCTAAGGTGAGTAGGAGCTCATGAATAGCGGTGGCCGATACACCATGAGGCAGGATAAGTTATCACCAGATGAGGAGTGGGGCCGCTGGGAGGTCAATGATAATTTGGCTTGTCGTGTCCTTTCCTGCTTGCGTGTCAAAATAGGCGGTCAGTTGCATGGGCGGAGCTCGCTGCTGTAATCAGCATACGGTTCAATGGGGCGCGTCATAGCACAGAACCTGCAAAACAACTAGCATCCTCCAGTTACTTCCAATACATACACACATATTTTCACATTCTCACCACCTCCCCTAGGTGCTGCACCACAGGAGGAAGTCTACCCTTCCTACAGTGGCTTAGCCCTGTTTCTGAGATGAGGCTTGACTCGGTACGGGCTATAAAAGGGGAGAGCAGTCATGAAGCAAACAATTGAGCTTGTGATTTATGACAATTACGGTGTGCACTGAACATATGTATCTCTACTTATTTTGCATGGTATCAATGTCTGCGATAACTGGGAGGTGAACCGCGTTACTATGGTGGCAACTTGGTCGCAGGAAATGGACCAGAGAATCCAAAAGGAATATGGTCAGCAGCAGTGCCAGGCATGGCGAGAACACTTGGAAGAGCTCAGGGGGCCAGTATACAGGGGTGAAAGGCTACCGGTTCAGGCTTGGTCTTCTGGTTGGTATTGGTAAGGCAATCTGATTTTGTTGGTCTTCTGGTTGGTATTGGTAAGGCAACCGGATTTTCTTGGTCTTCTGGCTGGTATTGGTAAGGGAACCTGAATTTCTACATAGGAAGAAGGTGTTTAGCAGGCCTTCGCACCTAAGGTTGCCTCTCTTGCAAACATGATGCAAAGACATGGTGTTGCGCACAGCTACGGCCCCTGGTGGCCTTTGGACCAGTTTATTATTTTTAAGTGGTGTCGGCCTGCTTTACTACATACACTTGCCGGCACGGGGGAGTTGCGTGGACATGCAGTTGAGATCCATAAGCAAGCGGGTAGAAACAATTGAGAGGTCTACGCAGGGCCTACCATCATTTCTCTTGGCGGGCCACCCTCCCCTCCTCCAAATAGTGACTATGTCTATGAAAGATCGTATGGGGCACCCTCTCAAGACTACCGATCTATAACTTTTCCATGGTTGGCCGTCAGTTACATTAAGGCACCAAATCTTTGGGCCCCAGGCAAAATGCTTGCAGTATTCTAGCGACCAATCCTATAATAGTGGTACCATGCGCAAGTTCCAGAAATAGCGTTTTACAGGGATACCATCTAACTTGGAGAGGGTTCGGGATGCTGTGTGAGGAGTATCACCCCATCGAGGGTATGCTTCTACTATTAATTGCTTTAGACATGGTGCAAGTCAAGGAGTACTTCATATGTTCTGGTAAATCTTAGGTGGAGCAAGAAATGTGGGGTCTCCAAGGTATACCACAATTGCAGGCTGATAGCATTTTCCTAAGTCAGCCACTTCAGGCTCAGGCCTACCCGTGACACCATCACAGGTGTATTGTCAGGTGGCAAGGAAATCTGCTGCGTTTCAGAGAACTCTACAAGGAAGGTGGCTGTGGTTCCCAGATAGCACGGGCTAGGGTGAGGGCAATATGGCTCGCAGATCAGTGGGTGGGTGATTTTCTTTAGAGCACACTCAGGTGAACCCTCCTGTCCGGTGCAAGGAGGGCTATAGTCTCCAGTAAACAAGTAGTCATGATAAGTGCATAGTTATGTCCAACATGGCCTGGCACCCCAGCGGTAATCCGATCACCTGTTATTCCCCCAAGAAGGAATGAACACAGAGGTGCATAGTTACGACCCACAGGGCTTGGGGCCCTAGCGATAATTAGGTCCCCTGTTACTAAGGGTGACATCCAGCAAATCCTCCCACCCATGGCAATGTCTGGAAGAGGTGGGTAGTATTGCCAGCCACAAATTCTCCACACAAGGTTAGGCGCCCAGGCAGCAATCCATGTACCTTTTACATTACTCTTGTTACTCTTGACAAATTCGAGTTAGTTAGAATTATTATCTTTTCTTCAGCCCAGGGATCATCTTCCCGGTATCACTGGCACATTCACGTTGGCATGAATCTAACTACGGTACTGGGTGGTGCCAATGAGTGGGAATAGTGTATGGCAGGAAGAGATGGTCTCCTTAGGTTCCCGTGGTTTTCTAAATGTGGTGAGGTCTGCAGGTGGGAGAGGCGCTGAAGCAGTCAGTCCCTAAGTTATTAACTGGATCACCCCTGCGGATGTGCAAGCACATTGTATACAGGCATCCAAAACAGAGTTGTACCTACCAGATGGGGTGCATTTGCCCAACAAAGGGCTTAAACTGGTCATCCAGTCGGTTCTAGGGTCCATGGCAGGAGTGTCAGGTGAGCAAGCGATAGGTGGGGGGAGGGTGAGGGCGCCAGTAAGCTCCTCCCCCTGTGGTGGAGTCCCAGGCAAGAAAAATTGTGTGGAATCCTTTTTGGCATGGTCTGTATGACCCTGGAACAGGGCAAGTAATCAATGTGGGCTCCGGGCTGGCGGGAGGGGGAACTGACCTCCTTGTGGTCCTGGACTCTCCTGCCCTACCCGAGATGCCGGTGTTATTGTGTTAAACTTTGGAGGGGGTGTCCAGTATTCAGGGACCCCGGTGGGGCCAAGGTGTAAGCAGTGTCCTGGTGGTAGTGCCTCTCTGGGATGGAGAACTGAAAGTTACTAAGGATAAAACAGTGCAAGTTGGGGCCTGCTGGCACAGCAAGCACAGGGGGATTCATTACCGAAGTGCGTGCATTGATATCCGGATGGCTAAGGCCGTGCTTAGAATGTAAATATCTTTTGCAAAAATGTATTAATTGAAATGGAAATAACCTACCTCTTTTGGCTAACATATGTGTTGATTGGTTTATCTATACCTTGAATAAATGGTCAAGCGTTTCCGTTAAGAACAATGAAAGATTACTCTGCTTTTAGGTGTGACAAAGGACTATGCAGTGATGGCCAACTATCTGCCTTATGTCTTTCTATGGTGCCTAAGGGGTGGTAAGGAGGATAAGTATGTTTAACTGAGGGGCGACTTGCACGTGGTATGCACACTATGAGCGGCGCCACCCGCACCTAGGGGCGTGGCGCCCTTAGTGGCATCTCGGGTGGGAGCCGGTATTGTTTCTGTCCTTTCAAGTAGGTGGGACATGATGGGGGGCCCGAAGTGAAGGGTGTTGTGGGCGGCCACCCTTCAACGTCATCAAAGGGGGGGGAGGGCAGGAAGTCATTTCCGCGCCTCGACAAGGATAAAAGCTGTGCAGAGAGGGAAGGAAACCCTCTTTGTCCTTTCCAGCAGCTCCTGAGGCGGTGGACCAGGAACAAGTTTAAGAATAAGGACTAGATTGGCGGGGTCCCGGGCAAGAAAAATGGTGTGGACTCCTTTTTAGCATGGACTGTCTGACCCTGGAACAGGGCAAATAGTCAATGGGGGCTCCGGGCTGGCGGGAAGGGGGACTGACCTGCTGGTGGTCCTGGACTCTCCTGCCCTATCCAAGATGACGGTGTTTTTGTGTTAAACTTTGGAGGGGGTGTCTGGTATTCAGGAACCCCGGTGGGGCCAAGGCATAAGCAGTGCCCTGGTGGGATGGAGTACTGAAAGTAACTAAGGATAAAAACAGTGCAAGTTGGGGCCTGCTGGCACAGCAAGCACAGGGGGATTCATTACCGAAGTGCGTGTATTGATATCTGGATCTCTAAGGCCATGCTTAGAATGTAAATAATACCTTTTGCAAAAATGTATTCCTTGGAATGGAAATAGCCGACCTCTTTAGGCTAACATGTGTGTTGATTGGTTTATCTATGCCTTGAATAAATGGTCAAGCGTTTCAGTTAAGAACAATAAAAGATTACTCTGCTTTAAGGTGTAATAAAGGACTACTCAGTGATGCCCAACTATCTGCCTTATGTCTTTCTATGGTGCCTAAGGGGTGGTAAGGAGGATAAGTATGTTTCACTGAGGGGCGACTCGCACGTGGTATGCACACTATGAGCTTGTCAATGCCAGTAGGTAACTATTTTTTCTTGGGCGCAAGCTGCAATCATGAAACTCCAACTGGCATAGTGGGTGAGAGCCTGTGGTTTGGCGCTGTCACACAACCGGTGCCAGAATCACTGTGTGGGGATGTTCTCTTCAACACACCTGACAGGGGCTCCCTTATCTTATGTCAAGTCACCATAAGAATGACGGCCCCCGGGGAATAGCACGTCGCAGACTAGTCTTTGCCATGGGGGATATGTCCCCCAAACAGGACATGGGTGAGGATAGGTGGTGAGGTGGGAATGGGGGGGGTCAATATATAACATATAAGTGTCCAGAGAGGCGTGATCTGCCTCTTCGGGACCGTGTGCATCACGGGGGGAGGGCTATTTAAATTTAAAGTTTGTCCGCCCACACACCCTACATTTTGAGTTGATTCAGGTAACAGAGGACTTGTTCTGGTTACAGTGTTTTGTTTCCAAAGTTAGGGTAGGCTACAGGGGTAGTAGGTGGAAGTCTTGGGGGTCGAGAGTCACATGCGGGCTCTTCCACACCCTTGGAGTGGGGAGGGGGGGGGGGGGGAGAACAGAACACTGGTGAAAAAGCAGTGGGCAGTACCTTGTCGAGTGAGCAGTGAGTTCAGGGTCGGGTGTTTGGGAGATAAACAAAGAGAGCCTGGGGAGACAGCAAGAACGTAAGGATTGCAGCAGGGAAGAATGGAACAAGGAATGACGTTTGGGGAATGGTGCGAAATGTGAGTAGCCGCGTGATGTATTGGTGGTCGTGCCTTAGTTACAAAGTTGACGTTATTGTTTAATAAAGTTAAAGATGTGCAACCAACCATGTTCTAATAAATTGTCCTTTTACGGTAATCATTGATCAGCATTGTTTGCTGTAGCATGAGAAAACACTTTGCATTAGCAACGGCAGGGGAACATCACTGTTTTACAACAGCCATTAAGGCTGAAATCAGGTATTTTGTAAAACTTGGCTGGTGAGAAAACAACTTTTTTAAACATAACTTAGCTAACCCTTACTTGTTACAAACTGTTGTAAACCTTTAAAAATAAGTCACAGAAAAAAGTTCTCATTCTAGTGAGAGAGCGCAATTTGAACAGAAAGTATATCGTAGCCATATTTAGACGTATATGTTATAAACGTGGGAATGAAATGCATATCGTAATGTGGAGTGATGACTATAGCGTAAAGTCAACTAAAGTGACGACATGGTATAGGAAATGTATAACTATATTCACTTTAGAATGTATTGGATTTAGAAAGCTGTATACATGTAATGGCTAATGTAGAATTGTGTAGAAATGCTTACGAATAGAAGAAAGTGCAAAGTGAAATACATATACGTGTGTAACTTTAAATGCAGAAACGGCAAGAGAAATGTAACATGGAGAAACGTGCAGAGAGCACACATAACGATGTAATCAATGAGAGTATAAAGTTATGTTTCATGTATAGGGTTTATATTCTATGTACTTTATATTCTATGTATTAAGGTTTATATTCTACGAAATTGTGTTTTAGCTAAGATGTATTCACACATGAATGAAGTATTTGCTAAATACGATTATATATTTAAATGTATGTTAAAGGTTATACAGTGGAGAAGAAGTTATAGGAATGCTAGAAGAGTTTAGGTCATTTGTGATTATAACCTGACTAACCAAGGGTTCGCAAGAGTGTAGTCCAATGTATGTAATTTAGTGGGCTCACAGGAGTCGTGAATAGTCTTCACATGATGGTGCGAGCCGAAGAGTCTAGCATTTGTTAGATTTAAGGTGACAAATGTCGAACGAAGTTTATTGCCTAAACAGGAGAGGAGGCGATTGGAATTTGAGCTTTGTTTTGAATGACCATTCACAGGACCTAGAAGGGTCAAAACCACCGTTATAATGTTAAGGTCTTGTTTAAGGTTATTTGACTTTGGATGAAAGTGTCAACTAAAAGTCGCCAACAAGAAGATGAAGATGACATCTAAGGAGAAGGGTCAACCTAACGGACGACACGAGGAGATGAAGCAATGGAAAGCGCCAGAAACTGACATCATCGGGGAAAGTCCGAGGTGGGCGTCAAGGGGCGTTCCACCCACACTGTGATTGTGTATTTTAGGGACAGCACCCCGGGGAGGAGGTAGCAATTGGCAATTGGAGGTTAGGATCAGTGAGGCGAATTGCTCAAAGCAAAGGCAAGGGTAGATGCCTTGAGCAGATGCGCTGAGAGAGATCAGAGCGCAAGGGAGCAGTAGGCCGAGGACCCTTAGAAGAGCGGATGGGTAGGCAGAGAGGGTACTGCTTCTTAAACTCAAGTTACCTTTAGAGGCTAAGAGAGTTTGAACTTCTTTGGAAGTCAAACTGCTGACACCTTTTTAGGGTACCAAGGAACTTGCGAAATAGGGATGTCACCTAGTATAGAGTAGGGACAGATTTAACTTGATGATTTTCTCTTTCTATAGATGACGCGAAGGAACCACCTTACATCGAAGCTTTAAATTGCTGATTAAGGAACTGATTTTGTATTTTGTATACTTGAGATTTATCTTGAGATGATTGTATTCGCATTCAAATCTGACTTTTATATAAAAGCCTTAAAACTTTATCAGTTGTAAGTGGTTCTTCAGAGTGGCGTCAGTTAATGGGGTATAACTAAAACCTATGTGGGAGTTGTCTTTTACTCAATGACAGATATTAGCGGTCCAAAATCATGAATGAGATAAATTATTAATTCGATCATAAATTGATACCAAAATCTCATTCCCCGCAGTTGGTAGCAGAGTAATGATGGTTATCTTCTTAAGGAAGACGACCTAGGCCAGGTTTAGTTTACCCCAAGGTCCCTAGTCATCGACGACCAGAAGACGAATCCCTGCCGAAGAAGGTGCTGACAGTGCGTCGAGAGAAAAGCAGCAGAATCGGTCGAAGAGTGAGTATAAGGGTCATGCGTTGTAAGATTGCGGTGTTTTATGTTGTTCCTGTGTTGTAATGTCAAGCGGAGTTGAATGCCTGTAGTGTGATTGAGGGAAGGTTGTGAGCGCGCGCAACCGGATAAAATCTTATGTCCAGAGGACTTAAGTGGTTCGGGTGTATCGAACACCCAGAGTAATTTGTCTACCATTTAAAGGGGGTCATGAGGTACCATTGATCGCCCGCAGACCGATGATAGGGGGAGCGTTTGAGTGAGTGTATGAGTAAACGGATGCTGGTCGTACGTTTACTGTGCGTAAGTAACCTATCAGTTGAGGTGAACGTCTGACCGTACGAGGAAAGACGTCTCGCCAGTTGAGGTGACAATTACAGTTAGACTGTGGCCGTACAGTCAGAGAAAAGTGATCGCTTGGACGGAAGTAGTCATTTTTCGGCGTATGAATGAAAACGCATGTGAGATCGTGAGATAAGTTGAGAAACGAAGGTAACTGCTGTAGAGGGAACGAGTGACGTCAGCGTAGAATCGCGCTGAGATTGGTCAGTCGGCGTAGAACAGCGTTGGGATAGGCTGACTAGCGAGAGTCGCACCGGGATTGGTGGTTGTCATCAGGACGTAAATAAGGAAGAGAATTAAATAAGGGAAATCATAGATTAAAAATGAAGTGCTTTAAGGGTTTAAGAAAAATCTTTAGGAGGAATAGAAGAAACTTATATACCGGAGAAGAAGCTCCACCAGAAGGCACACCAGCTTATCATATGGCAGTAAATGTAGGCTTACACTCGATATTATGGATTTCCGAGTGGAATAGGCTAACAGAAGGAGAAAAGGAACTGACGTTTCCGAGATTCGGAACATTTAAGCTAGACGTGTTGAACCAATTGAAAGCGGTAATGCTTGCAACAAGACCTCTACCGAGGCCAACACAATTCGAAGCTCTTAGTGCGTGGTTTAGAGCAGCACACGCAAAAGGCGTAAAGAGACGTCAGGAAAGAGTGAGACGATCAGTAAAAGCATTACAGGATGCAAAATGGGATGAGGAAGCTAAGAAATGGAGAGTACAAAAGATAGAAGCAGACAAACTATTCACCATGATAGAAGCCACAGGAGAAAAGAAACCTCTAGAGGAAGATGAGGATAGCGAAACGGAAGATCTGTTAGAAAGGCTGTTAACAGAGAGACCACCTCCATATAGCGGTGAATCTGCAAGTCCCATATTACAGCAAGGGGAAGGAGCTAGATGGGGAGAATATAAATCGATTCCAGTAACAGAGTGGGACTCTAACAAGAGTGAGGAAATACCCCAAGCTAGTTCCGAACAGAGAGTAGTGGGAAGATTCGTGGTCCAGAAGGTGCCAGAGACGCAATGTGTAAGGTCGTATCAAATGCCAGACGCTTTACAAGTACCTGTTACCATAGGCCCTATTGTGTCAATCTACAACCCAGAAGGGGTCCAGCAGGAGGAGCAGGGACGATGGGACAGGGAAAGGGCAGAGATGGAGAATAGGAATGACACGATGAATCCTCAAAGACAGAGATTAGCACCAGTGAGTCGGAGTACCCCATTAGACTCCGCGACGGGTCCCTGGATAGAGCAAGGGGGTCAAAGAGGATCAATGGATTTGAGGGGACCAAAACCGAAATCCTATAAGGAATTAAGGGAATATCTGAAAGAGTGGGATACTGATGAAGAGGCTCGTAATAAAAGTTTAGAAACAGGAGCTGAATGGAGAGACCAGGATAACAAGGTCCTCTCTCATTGTGGAGCTGGCGAAAGCAGCCCGGAGTGGGAGAGAGGGAGTCAAGGAAGCAGAAGAGATAATTGCCCTACCGTTAGTGGCAATGGGCAAATGTGCGATGACAGGAGTGCAGGGTGTGGCGAAGTGCCTCGCGTCACTTTCAGTGAAGGAGAACGAAGGACGCAGGAATACCGGAACACTTTCAGATGCACACACCATGCCCCAGATGAAAACGTGCAACATTGGAATCACGGAAACATGGAGAGTCGCGAAGCGTCTCGACATGCATCCGGTGATAGTGGACGAAGTCATGAGAATATAGGGAGTCGCGAAATGCCTCGCCATACATCCGGTGATCACGAAAGAGATCGCGGGAGCATGGAGAGCCATGAAGGTCCCTATTGTTTGTTAAGTGATACCAGACAGCAAGCGAGTTACAGTGGTTTAGAACAGCACGGAGGATCTTATCTTGTATCTGGAGAAACCGAGTCCAAAAGACAGAATGTAGGGTTGAAGGAAGGAGCATTGTTCCACCACACCCCAAGAGAAGATGGAAAGGCTTGGGATCTAGAGAGGTGGGAACAAAGAGATGGAAGAAAGATTCCTCATAACTCACCTGTGCTCAGGCGTAGGGCGCATAGTGGAGGAGAGAGGGATATGAGAGAACAACCTAGGACTGACGTACTGAGAGCCGAAATAAAAGCAAGACGCATAGATGTAATGAGTTTAAAATCAGACTTAGATGAAATAATTGACGGCACAGTGGCAATCGAGAGGTTAGATCTGTACGCTCCAGATGAGATACTGTTTTTATCCAAGGATGTTACTCGAAAAGCAAGGGCAGCTCACGAAAAGTTATCTGAATTAGCTGATAAGTACATGATAGACATATCACGAACTAAGGCTTTGCAGGCCAACCATAGGCTGAACTGCACGGATCTCGATTTAGATGAGCGCAGAACGATTGGACTGAGAGTACACATAAGAGAATTGGTCATGTGTATTAGAATTTGGAGAGATCTGGATAGATGGGAGGAAAGATGGTCCAAGAAAGGATCTGTCAGACTGAGTACACTTGTGAAGTCTCAGGATACAGACTTAATGCGAATGGAAGCTTTCCCTTTGCGAGAGATCGCGAACGGAAACTACGTGCATGTACCATGGAGTAGGGGGGATTTAGCGGCATTCACTAATTCCTTCCCGAAACTTAGAGAGAATCCTGTTGAGTGGTACAAGCAGGTAGAGAGATTCGTGAAGATCTCTAAGGTTCTCTGGATCGATTTGAACACATTGTTCGATATCGTAGTACCCGGAGACTTGTGGACGGCATGCAAACTTAGTATTGAATGGCCCACTTGTGAGCCTCAGAGAGATACACAGACAGGTGGCCCATCAGATAGAGTCATGGAAAAATACGAAAGGGTAATAACATGGCTAAAAGAGAAAGTGCCAGTGCAGGACATAGACTGGGTTAAGATAGATCGAACAACTCAGGAGCCTAAAGAGACAGTTCACGAGTTCTACGAGAGATTACTGAAAGCATTCAAGCAGTATAGTGGGTTGGACGTAATGGATCCAAAGGACATAGGACAGTTTGTGTCGAAGTTTGTTCTCGGATTGAGACCAGACATAAGCCTAATGATTCAACAGCACTTGATCTGTTGGCAGAACAAACCTTTAGACGAAATTCTGAGGTATGCAAGGTACTGTAGCGATGAGATAGACTCGAAGGCAAAGAAGCTCAAGGAAAAGTTAATGTTAGTACAGATGCAAGCAGCTGGAAAGGGTGGACAGCGACAGCAGGGAACAGTAACGCAGGCAAAGAAACAGAACAATCAGAATAGAGATGAGGAAGAAAGACCGAGACCGAGAATGGATATCGCGACACTGAAAAGGACAACCAGGTGTCATCAGTGTAACGAAGTGGGACATTGGAGACGCGAGTGTCCTTACAATGTAGAGACAGGAGAATTAGAACAGGAGGAGGAAGAGGTACAGAATAACGTGGTTAAGGGAGCCACAGTCCCGAAAGGAAAGTTTATCAAAGGGGGGACTCAGACTCCTCGAGCCCCGTTTCCTCAACCGCCTCGAATTGCGAATGGAGGGAAAACCTATAGACAAATGCCATTGTTCGTAGGAGGAGAAGAATGCTACTACGTTGATCCTCTTACAGGGCAACGAATGCATAGGGAAGAAGATTGTACTTTAGGAGCAGCCCTGGAAGTAGATCAGAGAGGACCATACGTAGAAGCTGAAGTAGCCGGATGTCCTACGACCTTTTTGGTGGATACGGGAGCCACTCGATCCAC
This sequence comes from Lissotriton vulgaris, assembly GCF_964263255.1. NCBI lineage: Eukaryota > Metazoa > Chordata > Amphibia > Caudata > Salamandridae > Lissotriton > Lissotriton vulgaris. The sequence continues at coordinate 1,124,247,038 of NC_141687.1, forward strand.
GTTGAGATCAGCGGTAGTCCCAGGTCTGCCGAGATCAGGAGAAATGATTCAGGTGGTAGGAGTCGCAAACAAGAGGATGACGAATCCTCTGACAGAACCAGTGTCAGTAAAGATAGGGAATTACAGTGACGAACATCAGTTTGTGATCTGTGATTCTAGCCCGGTGTGTTTGTTAGGAAGAGATCTGTTGTGTAAACTGAATTGCACAATACATTGCACACCTGAAGGAGTAGAAGTACAGACCAACGATGAAGATGCTGATTTTAAAGTCATGAAGTCGCAGGAATGCGTGGAACTATATCCTACCTTAACAGTGGAGGAACTTCCACAGGACTTGAGGGAGAAAGTGTCAGCTGAGGTGTGGGATTTTACTGGGGAAGAAATAGGCTTGATCAAAGGAGTAGAACCAGTAAAGATCTTGGTAAGACTCAATGCTGAATATCCAAGAACACCACAATACAAGTTGACACCAGAGACGATTGCAGGAATAAAGCCTGTGATCGAATCCATGATTAAACAGGGAATACTGAAGGAGATCGTGGGTAGTCCATGTAACTCACCGATCATGGGTTTGCAGAAACCTAGTGGAAAATACCGAATAGTGCAGGATCTTCGAAAGATTAATAATATTGTTGTCTCATGTTGTCCAGTGGTACCGAATCCATCAGTGATATTATTTCAGATACCGTTCCAAGCTGAATGGTTCACCGTGATAGATTTGTGCCAGGCTTTCTTTTCGATTCCTTTAGATGAAGAGAGCCAGTATCTTTTCGCTTTTAAGCTGGAAGATCGCGTTTTAACATGGTGTCGTATCCCTCAGGGGTATACAGAAAGCCCATCGATCTTTAACCAGCTTTTAAAGAGAAATCTTGAAAGTCTAGTGCTGCCCAAGAACTCAGTTCTAGTCCAGTACATAGACGACCTCCTAGTTGCGTCAGAAACAGAAGAAGCTTGCAGAGTAGACACCATAACCTTGTTAAATCACTTGGCCGAGAACGGGCACAAGGTGTCTCCAAGTAAATTGCAATATTGTCAGACTGAAGTGCAATACTTGGGCCACAGGATTGAAAAGGGGAAACGGAAGGTGTCTCCAGACAGAATAGAGGCGATTATGAAAATGAACGCGCCTACAACACAAAGAGAGGTCAGGATGTTTCTAGGCATGGTCGGTTATTGTCGACAGTGGATAGCCAACTTCTCACTGAAGGCAAAACCGTTGTTGCAACTGACGCACAAAGGAGTGAGTGATCCGGTACCATGGGACAAAGACTGTTTGATGGCGTTTTTGCAGCTGAGGGAGGACTTATGTCGCGCCCCGGCTTTAGGAATGCCGGATTATACAAAACCATTTTTGCTTTACTGCTGCGAAAGAGAGGGATGCGCTTTAGCAGTTTTAGCTCAGATCCACGGAGATGCGCGTAGGCCAGTAGCGTACTTTTCGGCTACATTAGACCCAGTAGCCGCAGCGTTGCCCGGATGTCTCAAATCCGTAGCTGCAACGGGTGTCAGCATTGAGAGATCCGAAAGCGTAGTGATGGGACATCAGTTAGTGGTGTATGTACCGCATTCTGTGGAATTGTTAATGACCAGGACGAAGACTCAGCATCTGACGAATAGCAGGCTCACACGCTACGAGCAGGTCATACTGGCTGCCGAGAATGTGACCCTAAAAAGATGCTCTGTCTTGAATCCTGCAACTTTGATGCCACTTCCGAATGAAGTGGAAGATGAAAATTGTACAGATCATGACTGCCTCGATGTGACTGAACTATGCACCAAACCGAGACCCGATATCGTAGATGAGCCATTGACTGACCCTGATGAAATTTTCTTTGTTGATGGTTCATGCGTAAGAGACGATATTGGTCAGCTGAGAGCAGCTTATGCAGTTTGCACAATTACCAGAGTTGTAGAAGCCGCTTGCCTGGAAGGAGTACACTCCGCACAGGTAGCTGAAATTGTTGCTTTGACTCGTGCTTGCTTAGCAGGCGACAAACTTAGAGTCACCATATACACCGATAGCCAGTATGGTTTCGGGGTAGTTCACGATTATGGGCAGTTATGGTCTCAAAGAGGTTACATGACCTCCTCGGGTTCTCCCATTAGGAATGGAGAATTCGTGAGACTTTTGTTAGATGCATTGCAAGGTCCGTCAGCCATAGCCGTTGTCAAGTGTGCCGCGCACACTAAAAATGTAGACTTTGTGTCGCAAGGCAACCGCTATGCTGATGAAGTAGCACGTTATTGTGCTGAACAGGGATATTCTCACACTGATGTGAAAGTGGGGGGAATTCAAGAAAGAACTGAATTGACGATGTTATTAGACACGGTAGATACATGGGATGAGTTAAGGAGTGTCCAAGAGAATGCACCAGATGATGAGAAAAAGAGCTGGGAAACAGCGAGTTGTGAGAAAAGCGAAATGAATTTTTGGGTTTCTGCCGATGGGAGAGCAGTTTTACCAAATGAACTTGTTAGTCCAATGGCAAGGAAATTGCATGGATCAGCACACATAGGTAGAGATGCCATGGTGAGAGTATTCAGACAAACGTGGTTCAATCCTAAGTTTAGAATAGCGGCAGAAGCAGTATGTCAGCGATGTGCGATTTGTCAGCAACTAAATGTGGGAAAGAGAACACCAGTTACATTGAGTCATATAGGAAGGTCAGGGGGGCCTTTCAATAGAATGCAGCTTGATTTTATAGAAATGCCTCCATGTAACAGACTCAGATACGTTTTAGTGATTGTCTGTATATTTTCTAGATGGGTTGAAGCTTACCCTACACGTAGATGTGATACACTTACAGTAGCAAAGCTGTTGCTTAGAGAGTTAATACCGAGGTTTGGGGTGCCATCCTCTTTGGAATCGGACAGAGGAACTCATTTCAATAGCGAAATAGTGAAGATGTTGTGCTCAGCTTTGAATATTGATCAGAAGTTACACTGCAGCTATCGACCAGAAGCTTCAGGGATTGTAGAGCAGATCAACAGTACAATCAAGTCCAGATTGGCTAAAGTTTGTTCATCGACATCCCTGAGTTGGCCAGACGCACTTCCAGCGGTTCTTATGAGCATACGTAGCACACCTGATAGGAAAACAGGTCTCTCTCCACATGAAGTGCTAATGGGGAGAGCTATGAGATTGCCATCGGTTCCGACTGCAGCGCTAGTGAACATCACAGACGACTTGATCTTGGACTACTGCAAGGGACTATCTGATGCCATTAATTCTGTGTCCCTCCAGGTCCAGGCTGCAGAGGTTCCATCAGCACAAGACTTGTGCCATGACCTGAGTCCTGGAGACTGGGTCCTGGTGAAAAAGCATGTCAGGAAGAACTGCTTAGACGTGCGCTGGAGAGGACCGTTTCAAGTCATACTTGTCACAAATACTGCGGTGAAGTGTGGAGGCCTGCCAAATTGGATACATGCTTCACACACCCGAAGAGTGCCAACACCTCTAGAAGAAACAGCTCCTCTCTCGGATGAAAATCCAGCGGAAAGTGGAGAAGCCATAGAGGGGGAAAGCCAAGCTGTAGAGGTGATCGAAGAGGCTGAGACTGTGACAGGACAGGTCGACGAAGGTCAGGACACTAGCGAGACCGAAGTCGCCTCAGGAGAAGAAAGTAACTGGGAAACTGAATCGGAAACTGAACAAGCTGAGAGTGACCAAGAGACCGGTCCAAGAACAAGGAGCAGAAGAACAAGGAGTGAAGAAGCCAGTTGGCCAGAGAGAAAGAAAAGGCCAAGTTCGGAAGAAAAGCAAGAAAGAACTCTTGTCCCGATCGCTGAAGAATCGGATCAGGAGGAAGAAACGACTGACTCAGGAACTGAGAGTCCACGAAGGTCGAGGAGGGTACGTGTGCCCTGCAGAAGGTACGCCACCCCAGAGTGGACTTATCTAGCAGATGTCTTGGGGACAGAAATCTGGGAGAGTGAAGAGTGTGAAAGTAATCGATCTCGATCCATTTGTGGCAGTGGAGATATGGATGTTGACGCCTGGACTCGAGACTGAGGGGTTACTGACTTTCACACTTCCCATACCCCCATATTTGAGTCGGATCAAGGATTTAGTGTTGAACAGATTACAATTTCCAACCTTTGGTCATCAAATATCAGAGGAAGAAGACAAAGTCATTCGTTTTGAATTGTTGGAACTAGTTGCAAGAGCTGCAGGTGCAAGAATAATTGTTGATGCTTAAAGACTTTTGTATATAAGCTATAAAGAAGAAGATAACCTAGCACCGAGTGGAAAGAAGAATGAAATTAGGGATTACATTTAGAGGACGGAGAAGGGTTAGGGTTGTCTGTTGTTAAAAATAAAGAGACACTGTTGCGAAAAGAGACTTTGTTGATAAAAGAGCACTTTACAAACTGAGAAGAAGGCAAGTCAAACAAAGGACTGAACTGAAAAACTTTTCGCAAAAAGAGAGAGTTGCGCTGTTTTGACAACATGGAGAACGGCAACCCAAACAGAAAAGCTAGATGTATAGTAGGTACACTTATAGCAGTAGTGATATTTCTCATAATTACAGTAGTAACAATATCATACATAATAGGACATGAAACCGATAAAGAAATAGCAAATGTAAACATTGTAACGACTTTGAAACCTGCTCTTGTGGGAAAGAAGGAGGAGAGCAATGTCATACGTGAAAAGGCGTTACTAGCAGATGAAACTCGTAGATTGCACGTAGACGAGTCACAGGGAAATTTTAGGTCAAATGCATATGCCAAATTATTGTACGAATATATCGATGCCATGGAGGCCAAAGATTGCTACGTCTGTATGCAATTACCGGCTTCTGTAGACGAGGGCATTAGATATCATCATCTCCCATTGACTTATGGGATAACATGTAGCTTACTGCTAAGTATATTTTATGGTAGAGAAGGATTTGAATACTACTTTTCAAATTATGATTCGGTACTGCCTGAAGTTCCGAATTATAAGCAGATGAATAAATGGGACTATTACAAAAAGGAGGATAGACTAGCAAAGTTCTTCCTTCCTTGGGATACGTTAGATACATCATACGCACGTAGAAATAATCTGACTTGCAAAGTGTCAGAGATTGAGAAAAAGTTTATAGGACAAGTAGATGACCGATACAGAAGGCAAAAGATTCTAAAAATGTCAGGACAGTGGAAAACTGATTGGACGGAAGAAGAGAAGGCACATAAAAAGAAAGGGAGCAATGGTCCAATAGCATTGGATAGAACGCAGAAAGGAAAGTTATGTTTAACTCGAAGCAAGACATATTATGAGAGTGTATTTGTAGGTGAAGTAAATTGCGAACATGCTTTTAGACTAGAGTATTATACGAAGGATTTCCTGAAGGAAATGCAAGTGATTCCTAATGTATATTTTGTATGTGGGAGAAATGCCTATGTAAAACTGCCTGACAATTGGTATGGTTCGTGTTACTTGGCAATTGTCTTCCCAAAAATATATCATGCAAAGGATTTAACGGTTATAGAAAGGAAGGCTTCGACAAGAACGAAAAGGGAAGTAGGAGATGCAGAAATAGTAGGAGACGTATTTGGAGCGATGTTTCCTATGTTAGGTTTAATACTTAACGATGTTAAGATCAGGAGACTAGCTACAGTCGTAGATAGATTATCTGCGAGTACTGCAAGGTCATTAATGTTAATAGAAGGTGAGATGCAATCGATCAGAGCAATGGTTCTTCAGAATCGACTTGCTCTTGATGTAATATTAGCAAAAGAAGGCGGAGTTTGTAAATCTTTGAAGGTTCAGGAATGTTGTACTTATATTCCTGATAATTCAAAACCACTAGAAAAGGTCATAAGAAATATTACACAGATTCATCAAGAAATCGAAGATTTGACAAAAATAAATGTTTGGGAAAAAGTAGGTAATGGAGTAGGAAAAGTTGGGAGTTGGTTTGCCAACCTTGGTAAAAGTATAGTATGGTACATATTAAAACCTGTATTAATAGTATTAATTTGTATAATCACATTGTTAGGATTAGTGAAATTATATAAATGGTATAAGACGAACCGGTTACAAAGATCTATGAGAGAGCAGGAAAGGAGATTAGCTGTTTTACAAGATCAACAGTATAAAAGTTTGAGAGCACTTGAAATGATGAAAAGAGGAAATGATGTAACTAGTTCGGTTTAAAAGGTGTTATTCAAATTGCTTTTAGTGATGACTCCTAAAAGTCATCAAAGGGGGGAACTGAGAGAGCGCAATTTGAACAGAAAGTATATCGTAGCCATATTTAGACGTATATGTTATAAACGTGGGAATGAAATGCATATCGTAATGTGGAGTGATGACTATAGCGTAAAGTCAACTAAAGTGACGACATGGTATAGGAAATGTATAACTATATTCACTTTAGAATGTATTGGATTTAGAAAGCTGTATACATGTAATGGCTAATGTAGAATTGTGTAGAAATGCTTACGAATAGAAGAAAGTGCAAAGTGAAATACATATACGTGTGTAACTTTAAATGCAGAAACGGCAAGAGAAATGTAACATGGAGAAACGTGCAGAGAGCACACATAACGATGTAATCAATGAGAGTATAAAGTTATGTTTCATGTATAGGGTTTATATTCTATGTACTTTATATTCTATGTATTAAGGTTTATATTCTACGAAATTGTGTTTTAGCTAAGATGTATTCACACATGAATGAAGTATTTGCTAAATACGATTATATATTTAAATGTATGTTAAAGGTTATACAGTGGAGAAGAAGTTATAGGAATGCTAGAAGAGTTTAGGTCATTTGTGATTATAACCTGACTAACCAAGGGTTCGCAAGAGTGTAGTCCAATGTATGTAATTTAGTGGGCTCACAGGAGTCGTGAATAGTCTTCACATGATGGTGCGAGCCGAAGAGTCTAGCATTTGTTAGATTTAAGGTGACAAATGTCGAACGAAGTTTATTGCCTAAACAGGAGAGGAGGCGATTGGAATTTGAGCTTTGTTTTGAATGACCATTCACAGGACCTAGAAGGGTCAAAACCACCGTTATAATGTTAAGGTCTTGTTTAAGGTTATTTGACTTTGGATGAAAGTGTCAACTAAAAGTCGCCAACAAGAAGATGAAGATGACATCTAAGGAGAAGGGTCAACCTAACGGACGACACGAGGAGATGAAGCAATGGAAAGAGCCAGAAACTGACATCATCGGGGAAAGTCCGAGGTGGGCGTCAAGGGGCGTTCCACCCACACTGTGATTGTGTATTTTAGGGACAGCACCCCGGGGAGGAGGTAGCAATTGGCAATTGGAGGTTAGGATCAGTGAGGCGAATTGCTCAAAGCAAAGGCAAGGGTAGATGCCTTGAGCAGATGCGCTGAGAGAGATCAGAGCGCAAGGGAGCAGTAGGCCGAGGACCCTTAGAAGAGCGGATGGGTAGGCAGAGAGGGTACTGCTTCTTAAACTCAAGTTACCTTTAGAGGCTAAGAGAGTTTGAACTTCTTTGGAAGTCAAACTGCTGACACCTTTTTAGGGTACCAAGGAACTTGCGAAATAGGGATGTCACCTAGTATAGAGTAGGGACAGATTTAACTTGATGATTTTCTCTTTCTATAGATGACGTGAAGGAACCACCTTACATCGAAGCTTTAAATTGCTGATTAAGGAACTGATTTTGTATTTTGTATACTTGAGATTTATCTTGAGATGATTGTATTCGCATTCAAATCTGACTTTTATATAAAAGCCTTAAAACTTTATCAGTTGTAAGTGGTTCTTCAGAGTGGCGTCAGTTAATGGGGTATAACTAAAACCTATGTGGGAGTTGTCTTTTACTCAATGACAGATATTAGCGGTCCAAAATCATGAATGAGATAAATTATTAATTCGATCATAAATTGATACCAAAATCTCATTCCCCGCACTAGTTTTGAGTTTCGTCCGACCCAGCCACGCGCTGCCCGCAGAGACATGTTCCCTGTCTGTGGAAAGCGCTCGTTCTGTTTTAAAATGTTGCCAGACTGGTCTGGTGTTACTACTGGTGCTGCTTCTCGAAGCATCTGCGAAGTGCATGCAGTGTGAGATCCTGCGCCAGGAAGAGAAAATATCTCGGCTCCGGGGGCTTCACCGTAATGATGTCTGCAGAGACCGTCTGTGGGAAAGTTGTATCTTGAGCAAGACAGGTATGGCTGGATAGAGAAGAGGTTTATAGAAAGGGATTTAGAAAAGGGCCAAATGAGGGATGGGGCGACAGAGGCAAGACATGAGAGAAGGAAGTAGGAGAGTTAGAGAGAGAATAAGACCAGAGGGAGGGAAAGAAGGAGACGAGAGTGATAGAGAGGAGGACAGGAGAGAGGAGAGATGGGGGAGTGGGGTGGGAAGAAGGAGGCAGGAGGGCTGGATGTAGGGAGACAAAAGTGACAGCGAGAAAGAGGAAAGGGCGACGGAGTCAAGGAGGCAGGGTTAATGGGGAGAAAGCTGTGATAGAAGTGGGCGGGGACGGAAGGGCACGGCGTGCCCCTACTTCTAAATATTCTTTCAGTCCATTCCCCTACTTCTTACTTTCCACAAAGCATCCCGGGACGGCAAGAATAGTCTTAAATAACAAGCACTGGCGTTGCCAATAGGTCTCGCATTAGGAAAGTGTGAGCTATTGGTATTGTAAATGACAATTATTTTTTATTTAATATGTGTTGGCATTGAAAATATATAAATTAATAGCATTGTTATTTACAAAGCCAATAGCTTACACTTTCCTAATGCGAGTCCTATTGGCTATGGGAATGCTTGTTGTTAGCCAGCAAGGACAGTGCTGTTGTGGTGCTGAGTGATGCTGTTATGGTGCTCAGTGATGTGGTGGTGTATTAAAGTGATGTGGTGGAGTCCCAGAGTGATGTGGTGGTGTCCCAGAGTGATGTGGTGGTGTCCCAGAGTGATGTGGTGGTGTCCCAGAGTGATGTGGTGGTGTCCGTGAGTGATGTGGTGGTGTCCCAGAGTGATGTGGTGGTGTCCCTGAGTGGTGTGGTGGTGTCCCTGATTGATTTTGTGGTGTACATCAGTGATGTGGTGGTGTCCCTGAATGCTGTGTTGGTGTCCCTAAGGGCTGTGGTGGTGTCCCTGAGTGCTGTGTTGGTGTCCCTGAGGGCTATGGTGGTGTCCCTGAGGGCTGTGGTGGTGTCCCTCAGTGCTGGGGTGGTGTCCCTGAGTGGTGTGGTGGTGTCCCTGAGTGGTGTGGTGGTGTCCCTGAGTGGTGTGGTGGTGTCCCTGAGTAGTGTGGTGGTGTCCCTGAGGGATGATGTGGTGGTGTCCCTGGGTGATGTAGTGGTGTCCCTGAGTGATGTGGTGGTGTCCCTGAGTGGTGTGGTGATGTCCCTGAGTGGTGTGGTGGTGTTGCTGAGTGGTGTGATGGTGTCCCTGAGTGATGTGGTGGTGTCCCTTAATATTTAACACAGAAACTGTAGTAATGGCCCGGACTATTGCTTTAATTACGATGTAATACTTGCTGTTTGACAGCTGAGTTTACTGGACTTAATATGTATTGTTAGTGTTGCTGGGGCTGTTATTAAATTGTTCCATGTAATATTAGCAGAGATCCTATTAACAGCATGGGCATAGTTCACACTGACGATTTACATGTATGCATTAGTGGTGCTGCAGGCGCAGTGACACTAAGACGCATAGGGGCAAGGGGCCTGGCCAACAGTATTTTAAGTAAAGCTAATATTTTAATTTACATCTTTTCTTGGTGATGTATTTTACGGCTTTTGACAGAGTTTCCTGGGTCCGTTCTCTTTGTAAAATATAGGCAAAGATGACATTTTTATTTATCTTGACGACTACAAAGTAATAGCATTTTCCATGCATTTAAACGTATGCGAAGGGAGAGTTGTGTTTTTACCCCTTACTTCAGCAGTGACTTCTATTTTTTTCCGGAGCTTAGCTTCCTGCTGTTAGTTGATTTGCATCTCACAGATGCTGCCAGGCAACAGATTACAATCTTTATGACGCAGCTTAAAGCACTAAAGTATCCTGTTCTTGTTTCGTTTCCAACTGGTGAAAACATGTGATGTTTCACACTCTTGCAGACTTTCGGTCTGTGTTTTTTGTCTGAACCAAATGGAAATGCATTACAATAGCATAGGCCAGTTACAAAATGAAGGTACGCAAATTTGTTTATTTCAATTGTTTAAAGCTTATATTGTAAAACATATTGTTTTTTCTGAACACAAAACTGCTTATTTTCTTTCTTTACACGTTTAATGGCGATGGCACCCCATCATTTAGACATGGCTCATCTAAAGAAAGGGGTGTTGCCTCTATTAACGTGCAAGCATGGCATGGGGCACTTGGAAACAACAAACCAGTGCTTGTTTTTGGTATCCCTATCACGTTGGGGGGAAATCATCGGAGAGACTCTATACTCACGTATGCTGATGGCAAGCAATTCAGGAGTAGGAAATATCTCCGTGCATGAGGAAAGCGTGTCGTCAAGGATCACGGACCCATTTCAAGCGCATTGTACACTCGGGATCTGTGGGGATAATCACAAGCAAAGACCTCAGATAAGGGGGTGGGGGGGTGGGGGGGGCGACGGTTCTCGTAATCCCTGGGTTTTGAAACCTGAAATATATTCGGCCGTAGTCTCATAGTCATATTATCGGATAGTCCTAAAATGGAGCACGGGGTCTGAACTATGCCAACCTGAAGCAGTCATGACCATAGTTTCATGTCATTACATTTAGAGCAAACAATTATAATTGAGGTTTTATGCCTTGCCGCAATCTAATTACCTCAATGGTTTAGCGCCACCCACACCAGGCAATCGGATTTGTAGAATCAGCGAAAGGATTCGGTATTAATTCAGGAGGCTGTAAATACAAAAAAAATATATATCCAAATAGCAAATAACCGAGACTAGTATGACGGTTAGGGGATCTAAAGTCGGGGGACCAGGTGTCTTCGGAGGTTAGGGTGACGAAAAACAAACACCACGAGTGGAGGGAAATCAGGTCATATAAAACTCCTCTCACGAGGTTAAAGGTGCAAACTAATGCGAACAACGGCTACACCCATGCACTGACGGTGAGAGTGCAAACGGGGCAGAACAGATCCATGGTTGAATAAAAATAAAAAAATAAAGTGCAGGAGTATAGAAAGAAAGAGATACTGAGTGAAGCTCTAGGAGAACATACCTTTGAGAAAACAAATTCCGTCATAACAGGTTAAATGATGAGCGATAAGGCTAGCGTCCGGCCGGGTGTCCGCACAGCCAAGCGCAGACGAGGGAGTCCTAACAGTTTCAGATTCATTTAAAGGTCTCGAAATAGCTCTGCAACATATCAGCGCATCGACCAGATAATAAGGTAAGAGGGTGGTCGCAAACAAAATCTGGAATGGATTCTGCATACAGGATCCGGAACGGATCGAAAAACACAGAACTCTCTAAGGATGGAGAGGCAGGAAAGCTCTCCCGTCTTGACGACACTGGATTTCAGTGCCAAGCGAACGCCATGTAAAAGCCAAGCGGGTCCAGAATCAGGCCGCATAGGTGCATCCGATAGAGTCAACGCCTCAACAAACAAGGACATATATTTGGTATGGATACATTTTTTTGAAATAAGCCCTAGCAATCAAGAGGTTAAATTTGTTTACATCTTTGATCTAGAATCCAGGCACAGTAAGAACCAGCCTTCTTGACAATCTCGTCTTCGAGTCTGTCGGCTATTTTGAAAATGTGAACCGAATGTGTTTGTGAGAACCGAATACTCTGAGCTTTCCAAGTGTTTGTGAAAATGTATTCCTAACTAGCTAAAAGCGTCAGAATACGTGCATGGTTATTACGATCTGAGCTATTTTGCCTCTATATTCCAATGTGATTGTCATATCGAAAATAGTATAGCTCAGCTGCTCGTGAAAACTTAAAGCTCATTTTGAAATGGGTTCTCACGAGCTGCAGTTAAAAATATGATGTCATTTGTTTTTAAATGGGTATTTTTAACGTGTTTCTATAAGGAGCCCTCGGTGTAAAAAAAGTGGTGAAGTCCGTTTTCTATGTTTACAGATGAGCGCTCCATAATGTTGTGTGCAGCTGTCCCGGCATCCCCTTTGACTGGTGATGGCTGAATCATAGAGTGATGTTAGAGCGGAAACCCGGGTCCCCTGAATCAGAGTTGTTTTAGGATCCACAGTGTTCCGGTCAGACCTAGGCTCTCTCTCTTGAACATGGCGGCAGTGAAACAGCATCAATCGCTGCTTGAAGAACCTCCGCACCTCAATGGAGAGTTGGAACTAGAGGACAAGGATGAGGCAGATACGTCAGAAGAGCGTGGCAAGAAGAAGAAGAGGAAGAAGAGCAAGGCTCCTGGGGGTGAGAAGTAAAATAAGTGGAGGTGGAGGAGAGCAGCATGGATAGGCGGGCTGTTGTAGGAGGAGTGAGATCATGGCTGAATGAAAGAAGAGGAATACAACAATTAACCAGACGGCAAGGCTGTGATTGCGTGGAGAGAGAGGGGAGGTGCTGGTGTGGGAGGGGGGAGGAGTGCTGCTAGGGCAAGGCTGTGATTGCGTGGAGAGAGAGGGGAGGTGCTGGTGTGGGAGGGGGGAGGTGCTGGTGTGGGAGGAGTGCTGCTAGGGAAAGGCTGTGATTGCGTGGAGAGAGAGGGGAGGTGCTGGTGTGGGAGGGGGGAGGTGCTGGTGTGGGAAAGGGCAAGGCTGTGTTTGCGGGGAGAGAGGGGAGGTGCTGGTGTGGGAGGGGGGAGTTGCTGGTGTGGGAGGAGTGCTGCTAGGGGAGGAGAAGCCCTGGCCGTGAATGCTCGTGCATGTTTGCTCACGTGATTCACGTGAACTGAAAGAAAACCGCGGCTGAAAGCCCTTAGTTTGAAGAGAAAATAGCCGACTTGAATTCTCCCCATTTCCCATTCCTGCGGAATGGTAAAGGCGAGACCTAAAAAACGAGAACTTTTTTTTTCAGCCCGATTCCAGGGGCTGCTCGCACTTCTCTGTGACTCCAGAGGCTGCAGCAGCCCCTCCCTGAACGTTCTCAGCCTGAGGGCAGGCCCATTGTGATTCCGATTGAGGCTGATTAGCCTCTTTCGAATGACAATGCGCCTGCCCTTTGCCTTTAGCACAGGGGTTCCCAATCTGTGCCGCACCCTGGTGTGCCTTTAAAACTAAACAGGGGCGTCGCGAACAGATGCTATAATTATTAATTATGTACGCCCTCTAAGTCAAAGTCTCGAGTAAACTTTTAGCTCAATTTCACTTCTCATCAGCGTGCTGAGATGCCAACAAATGCATCAGTGTGAAAGGCTGTTTGAACTCTGAGGCAGAAGCTGCAGCACACTCGTAAGGAGTATTTCACTGCAACATCTACGTTATGTTTTTTACCACGCAATATGAAACCAATTGCCTTGAATAGACACCAATAGAAAGGATGTTGCATCACTCACACGCATAGATTACTGATGCTGTTTGTTAGTCATTTTAACTCCAGCTGCACTCAAATTCCTGATTTTTGTTGATGGCTGAGTAAAAGTGTTTCTGTCTGAAGTCAGTAGAGGGCTGTGTCTTACAGGAGCCAATCGGGCTACTAAATGTTGCATGCAGGCCTCGTGGGCCAAGAGAGGCGTGTTGAGGGCTGGGGTGGGGGTGGGGGTGGATGGGAGATTCCAGAAAAGGTCTCAGCATGTATTACTAATTTGGGGTGTTATGCACGTACCACCAGAGATGGTATCAATGTTTAATTTGGTAGCTGTGCATGTTGAGGGGGATTTGGGTATGATAAACTGCACAAAAGAACATACACTACCCTGCTAAGCTCCTAATTGTCCCAAGGATTGTATATGAACAGCAGGGTCTGGAGCTGTGTAGTGGACTGGACAGCAGTCTGTTTGCCAAAACGAGTTTCAGCTGGTGTGAAATTTACCAGCATTGGGCCAGCGAGCCTAAAGCTACAGCTCTTGAGGTGGATGCTAGTAACTCTGAGTGAGCAGTCTGTACAGCAGTCTCACAGAACTGAGTTACTTCTTGGCACTATGTGAACTTTGCAGGAAAGGAGAGGTGACTGGGCAGGAGAGGCGACTGGGCAGGGGAGGCGACTGGGCAGGGGAGGTGACGGGGCAGGAGAGGTGATGGGGCAGGAGAGGTGACGGGGCAGGAGAAGTGACGAAGCATTAGAAGTAATGGGGCAGGAGCAATGATTAGGCTTGAGCAGGAATGGTAACCGGGCAGGAGCAGTGAACAGTCCCTTTCTCTTCTGAGCCGGCTGGAGCAGTGAAATGGGCAGGAGCAGTGAACGGGGCAGGAGCAGTGAACGGGGCAGGAGCGGGGAATGGGGCAGGAGCGGGGAACGGACAGGAGCAGTGAACAGAGCAGGAGCAGTGAACGGGGAAGGAGCGGTGAGCGGGGCAGGAGCAGTGAACGCGGCAGGAGCGGTGAACGGGGCAGGAGCAGTGAACGGGGAAGGAGCGGTGAGCGGGGCAGGAGCAGTGAACGCGGCAGGAGCGGTGAAAGGGGCAGGAGCAGTGAATGGGGCAGGAGCGGTGAACGGGGCAGGGGTGGTGAACGGGGCAGGAGCGGTGAGCGGGGCAGGAGCGGTGAACGGGGCAGGAGCGGTGAATGGGGCAGGAGCTGTAAACGAGGCATGAGCGGTGAACGGGACAGGACCGGTGAATGGGGCAGGAGCGGTGAACGGGGCAGGAGCGATGACGGGACAGGAGAAGTGACGGGACAGGAGAAGTGACAGGACAGGAGAAGTGACGGGACAGGAGAAGTGACGGGACAGGAGAAGTGAGAAGTGACGGGGCAGGAGAGGTGATCGGGTACAAGAAGTGACGGGCAGGCAACATGACAGGCAGGTGACATGACGGGCAGGAGAGGTGATGGAACAGGAGAGGTGACGGGGCAGGAGAGGTGACGGGGCAGAAGCAGTGATTAGGCACTGGGAACGGACAGGAGCGGGGAACAGACAGGAGCGGTGAACAGGGCAGGAGCGGGGAACAGACAGGAGCGGGGAACAGACAGGAGCAGTGAACAGGGCAGGAGCAGTGAACAGGGCAGGAGCAGTGAACAGGGCAGGAGCAGTGAACAGGGCAGGAGCAGTGAAAAGGGCAGGAGCAGTAAACATGGCAGGAGCAGTGAACAGGGCAGGAGCAGTGACAGGACAGGAGAAGAGAGGGGGCTGGGGAATTGACGAAGCCGCAGTGTTGATCGAGCAGGAGTACTGACTGGACAGGAGCAGTGAAAGGACAGGAGCAGGCGTTTCCCAGGGCGACTGGAAGGGTAGGGGGCCAGTTTAGTTTGGGGGGACCGGTCTTATATAAGTGCAGGAGTTTTAAAAACACTGCAAATTTCTTTGTATATTCAGCAGGTTTTGGTCAACAATACAAGTGCCAAGATAACTTTGGTGATCAAGGTACCTGCTGGAGAGAGATGGGAGCATGTTTTGTCTGGGGGCTGTTTGCCTCATCTAAGGTAGCGCAGAGGGGTAATATGCCTGCTTGAAAGAACGTGTACCATGCATATCAAAGAGCAATATGTTATGTGCATACTTCAGGGGTTACTGCTTTTTTTCACTTCCCGAATGAAAGGACACTTGAATACATATGGCCTGGCAGTTCGGGCTGGACTGTTCACATTGGGCGCAGGATCAAGACTGATTTGCATATGGCTGGGTCCAAACTGGAATGGCATGGTGAGCAAAAAATGATGGGTTTAAGCCCAGATCTCTGAACTGGGGTGAATGTATGACATTGTTCTGCATTCTGTCCATCAATTGTTCTTTTTGCATTTGTCACCCCGAGTGGGACAGGTATGGTCAGACATGAGTCCCGTGCTCTCCCTGCCACTAGAATCAAGCTATCCTGGCTGATAAGGGCTGAAAGCCCGAATCCGGTTCTAGGATGCTTGTTTCCAGTCCAGGGAGGACCTTTTCCCATTGGGTGCAGGATCAAGACTGATTTGCATATGGCTGGGTCCAAACTGGAATGGCATGGTGAGCAAAGAAACAATGGATTTAGGCCCCGATCTCTGTACTGGGGTGAATGTATGCTATTTGTCTGCATTCAGTGGTTCTTTTTGCTATATTATGATTGAGCAGCTAGCTGGCTGACATGAATATGAAGGAGCCTTTGTGGGTTTCCGTGAGTCTAGATTCTCCTGAAGAGTCCCTTTCTCTTCTGAGCCCTGCTTAACACATGTGTACAGGAGGAGCCCTGTATTCATGACCTCAATGTTTGAGATAAAAAATAATCATGGATTTCTGAACAATGAGAGTAAAAGCATTAAGGTAACATGTTGTTCCGGCTTATATTTCACACGCTTTACATAAACTTGTATTCCTTATGAGTGTTTGCTTTTTCCTGAATTAAACCTCAAATAAACATGTTTATCCATTGTTTGAATTAAATAACGTTATACGCTGTAACTGGTCAGTGAAATGCTAAACGTACTAAAAATTTGTATGTTTTGCTATTTCTAGCCATACCCCTGACTCCGCCCACTGATTCAATCTTCGGTTATTCCCGCCCCCTGATTCTCCACCCACAGTTCCCCTACATTTTTTTCCCACTTCGACCACTGGGAGAAAGAGAGAGGAGGGCATATTTAAGGGATCAGGAGGGATGTGTATTAACACTGATGGGATATGAGGAAGGAGGCAGTTACCATGACAACTCGGTAGGAATTGGAGGGATGAGGGGAAGGTGACAGAACGAGTGAAGAAAAGAAGACGAGAGAGGTGGATGAATGGCAGGAGAGAGTGGGAGAAGGAGACATTAAGCAATAGATGAGAAACAGCGAAGAAAAGTATGACACATGAGGCACGACGAGTTGCAAAACTCGTAAGAAAATTGGTATAAACACTGGAGTAATAAGGACAGGATAAAAGGAGTGATGGTGAAAGAGAGGCAGAAGGATAGGGTGGAAGATTAGAAGCAGAAGTAGGGGGTGGAAGTGACTGGAGGAATGTTTAGAAGTAGGCTCGGAGTGGGTAGAAAGAAGAAGAAGGGATGGAGAGAAGACAACTGTGAGGACAGGAGAAGAAGGCGAGAGGGATGGGTTGAAGGATAAGACTTCAAGATGAGGAAAGTGACAGGACGAAAGTGAAGATGGACAAAGGACGGATACCTAAGTGCCAGGGCAGGAGAAGAGAAGAATGTTGGAGAACAGGGATCTATGAGTCAGGAACGATGGAAGAGCACAATTGATTAGATAAACTAAGCAATTTATTTATTAACGCATCTGTTTCAACAATAAGAGATCAGAGAGCGTCAGCAGTTAGCTTGATTGTAATCATCTATCATGGAACTATGAATGTGTTAGACAAGCGTGTTACGTTGTAAATTGAATCCAGGCACGATCTCTTATTGTTGAAACAGATTGTTGAAACAGATGCGTTAATAAATGAATGTTTAGTTACTGACGCAAAGCATCATGGTATTGGTAGTATAATAGAGGGTCTTTAGAGTACGAAATATCTCAGCTGCAAATGATAAAGCGTAATGTGGAAAGCATTCTGGGGAGGAGGGGCGTTATTAGCTTTTACTTAAAGTGAGGAGGTTTCGCCGGGAATCAGAAATACTTTTTCAGAACAGAGAGGAGGACGTATGTTTAAGAGCAGGTACGTGCGAGGGGGATATAGAAGGAGAGTGTTGGCATATATGCCTTCTACGGAAGAATATGTATGTTTGTACAGGAGAGTTGCTTTAGAATTTAAAGATGACTACTTATAAAAACGCTTGGGGTGTGAAAAGAGAGGAACAGGTTCTGAAACAGTAATGCGAGTTAAATGTAAAGAGGAAAGGGAGTGAAGGGGAAGATGTTGGTAAAACCACCTAGCGGGTGAAAGGGGTAAATAACGCAGAGTGAGTTTTGATTTAGCAGTAAACACACGAGCATCGCAGTTATTTGAATCAGCACTGTTTATAAACCATTACGCCATGTAAAGCAGTAACATACAATTATTAACAAGTTGATTTATGATGACATGCCCGGACAACACGCAGTGTGTCTTGCAGTTTATGATAACCAATATTACCACTACGTTTCTGCAATATTTCCCTGAGTGATGAATTTATAAGATGTAATTATGTAGATGAAAAGTCGTATAGTGTATTTACTGGTGTCTAATTGTTTTCACAGTTACCCCTGACGAAGGGCCCCCAGAGGCCCGAAATGCATTGGGTTATGTAAATAAACTGCTTTTGGAAGAAATGAGCACTCTTGCGTATTCTTGAATGAAGAGGCTCGGATGGCCCATCTCAATATGAGAAACTTTGTAAATTGGCTTCGTACTTGCATGTGGTTTAAAAAATGATGAGTACAAAAGTGAGAAAATGATTAAATAAGGATGAACAGTGACAAATGGATTACAAAGTAAGAGATATACAGCAAACACAGACAGCAGCAACTGTGCCATGGTTAGGATCACTTCCTATTGTGTCCCATTGTTGTGTCTGCCACTTTAGCCTGTAAAGGATCCCAGGAGTTCCACCTGCAACTTGGCTTATGCTCATGATAGGTATGTGGACACTTCAAAAAAATGTCAGCGATTTGTGGAGGAGCCACAAAGAGGCAACTTAATCTATGAACTGACAAAGCTCCCAACTATGCTCTGTTCTCCCTTGCTGTCCTCATGTTTCATTAGGGGGAGCAAGTGATTCTCTGACAGGTTTGTGAGAATTTCTAAATGAACCTTTACTCCTATAGAGGCAAATAGGATCAGAGAAGCAGCCTATATGACTCCACTTTGGTGTACCCTGAATATTGAACCCAGAATATTGATGTGATGCAATATTAAGGAGAAAATATGGAAAATAATTACAGGTAAATTACTCTAGAATTTGTGTATATATATATATATATATATATATATATATATATATATATATATATATATATATATATATTTTTTTTTTAGAGTAGAACAGAACACCAAGGATCAGAGGAGCAGGAACTTCAAGTAAAAAGAGATAACCTAACAATTGTGAATTTAACAACCAGGATGTTGACCACGAGTGAGGAGTCAGTCCTGAGATTAGGCCTCACGTTCTGCCTAACAAAAAACTTTGAATATACTCAAACTCGCATTGATCTTTTCAAATTTGTTAGAAAAATCACACTATTCACATTTTTCAAAATGAAAAATCCTGGTCAACCACGAACTACAACAGAAACCATATCACAATATACTGATTCAGTAACAATATGAGGCTATGGGCCATATGCATGAACACATTTTCCCATAGTCACCGAATGGGCAAAACCCTTTGATGCATCTGGCCCTTCGACACCCTGGCAATTTTGGAAGAATTAGGTGCTGAAGGAAGTCCACATGAACAAATGGCAAGGAACAACATGGACAGGATCCAGGACTTCCAAGTCACACAAATAGGTGCCCCCATCCCATTCAAACCTTATTACAAATTCTATCCCCAGACACCAACATTTGCCGTGTACCTATTCGCCGACAGTGTGAATAAGGAATTGCTTACTTTGAGGACACAAGGCAAGGAACAGAAGAAATTGAACCTTACATATAACCAAAGGCTAGCATTAAAGAACTTGAAAAAAAGATAAAACCATCATAGCAAAACCATCTGATAAGAGTGGGAATATAGTATTGCAGACAAGGGCCTACAGACAGCTCGATGACAGAAACAACTATATTCTTGCAACTGAGGCAGACTACATGTTGAGTATACAAGCTTTTGGAGAAATAATTTGGAAGTGGCGCAGTATGAACATTCTAACGAAAGAAGAATTTGAACTTCTACAGAACAAACACCCAAGGATTCCCTCATTTTACCACCTACCCAAAATTCACAAAGACTTCACCAAACCACCATGGCGACCAATAGTCTAGTCTCCTCAATAGGAGGCTTAACAGAGAATATTTCCAGATACGTGGATCACTTCCTGTTACCCTTCGTGTCTCAAGTGGCCTCATCCACATAGGCTACTAAAGATTTCATGAGACAAATCCAGGGAATTGATTAGGAACCAGATTTTCTAATGACAGAACCTTGTAACGTCTCTAAGACTGAGGTGATGCTCTTTGGGGAAGCCAAACGCCTGTGGACTCCTGACTGGTGGCCTCAAGACCTAGGCATAGTCCCTGAGCCCAAAGTGGTAGTGCAAGATCTGGGAGTTAAACTGGATCAGGAGCTTGCCCTTAAACAACATTCCAATCAAGTGGTAAGCTCCTGTTTCCATGTTATTGGGCTTCTCCGAAAGGTATTCCCCCTGTTACCTGACACCACCAGGAAAACACTAGTTCAGTCGCTCGTGCTGAGTAGACTGGATTACTGTAATGGTTTGCTGTTAGCCGCCAATGAGGGGATCATTGCTAGATTACAAGTTGTGCAGAACACGGCTGCACGCCTCGTTCTCAATGCCCCGGTCCGTACTCCCTCAAAACCACTACTAAATAAACTTCACTGGCTCACAGTGAAACAGAGGGTGATGTTTAAAACTTGCTGCATCATCCACAAGTGCCTCACTGGTAAAGGCCCTGATTACTTAACCAAAAAAATAATTCCATACATCCCCTCAAGATCTCTGAGATCTGGAGATCGAGAATTGTTATGTGTCCCCAGGATCTGGAAGACAAGACAAGGGGGAAGGGCTTTATCAGTAGCAGGCCCGAAGCTTTGGAATGAACTTCCTTATGAAATCAGATTATGTAAGGAACATTTTCCCTTTAGGAAAAAATAAAAAACTTTCCTGTTCAATTACTAGTTCTGGTTGGGCAATAAAAAATATAAGACAGGGCCTTTTTGCTCTCAGATGCTGCCAAAGGCGCTGAGATACTCCTCAGGGAGTTGATTCCCAGCGCGGTACAAGTTTGCAAATAAATAAATAAATAAATGATCACACTTGATGTATCAAATCATTACACCAGCATCAGACATGTTGATGAATTGGAGGCGATCAAATACTTTCTGAAAGGACGACCTTTAAAATATCTGGAACATAATAATATGTTGGTGGAGTTAATTGCCTTTTGCCTGAACTATAATATCTTTATGTTTCAGGAAAAAAAGATACAGACTAATCCAGGGCAGAGCAATGGGTACCTGCTTCGCCACCAGCTACGCGAACTCGTTCGTGGGCTGGTGGGAGATGCAGGTGGCCTGGGCCGATACCATGGATGAATGGGTAGATAAATTTGTTTGTTGGAGGAGGCATATTGATGACCTGTTCATAATTTGGAGAGGATCTCAAGAATCAGCTAATCAATATATCTATTTCCTAAATGACAACTGCCTGAACCTGAAGTTCCCCGGTGAAATGAGCACTACTCTAGTAAACTTCTTAGATTTAGAGGTATTCGTGAGCTCTAATAAGATTCACACAGCTCAGTGTAGAAAGATCACGGCAGAGAATTCCATCCTTCATGGGCGTAGTAGTCACCCAATGAATCTTATGAAAAGTATCCCATATGGGGAACTTTTACGTATAAAAAGAAATAGCTCAAGAGAAGATGACTATCTACAGGCAGCAGAAGAAAGTATACAACGTTTTAAAGTGAGGGGATACTCAAAGAAAACTCTACAGATGGCACAAAGAAAGGTAGCAGAAAAAGATAAGAGAGAACTAATGCATGAAAATAAAAAATATATATGTATAGGTAAGTAAATGGGAGTGTGATTGATTCTTTGCATGACTGACTAGGTGTGTCAGTATGATAGTGCGGGAATTGATGAGTGACTGCATGTATGAGTGACTGTATGGGTGAATGAGTGGGTGTGTGTGTAGACCTAGGAATCAGTGAGTGGGTATGTAGTAACTGGTATTGGTGTGTCTATGGTTTTGAAAATGATAGGCTGAATTTTAGTGTGGATGTATAAAAGGATATATTAGGGTATCAGGAGGTGCATCAGATTATCATGTGGATGATGTAATCAGTGATGTCATTTGAGATGTCATCAGTGATGTCTCTGACCATGTCATGAATGATGTAATATGTGACGTCATCAGCAGTGCATTGTGGGGGCACAAGTTATAGTTAGCTCAACTAACTATAACAGCCAAATTTCTCTGTTTTTGTACGAGTGAAATGTCTAACTAACTAAAACATCCCTGAAACCTGTGTTTTCTTCAGTGAATTTCTATGGGTTTTTTTAAATGCTAATTTCTAACTATAACATCCCTGAAACCTTTGGGTTTTTTCTGTGAATTCCAAAGGATTTTTTAATGTTAATTTCTAACTATAACAAAGCAGTCCTGTTTGCAGAGTGGTGGAGAAAGGTGAGCGTGGCCTCCAAACACCTTTTAGCAATCATTTACTGGAGGTAACAGGAGGGGTAGTTAGCCCCCAACGTCAACCTTGGGGGCCAACTACCCCTTTTATTACCTCCAGTAAGTCCCACACAGCAGGATTGCTAACTTGTTATATCAGGGTCGCCCCCTCCCTGCACCACTATGCAAAGGCACCCCCTGGCATGCTGTAAGTTGGGGGATTAAGTCCCCTTGAATCCTGAGTGTCCCTGAGGGCCGACTAGTCCACCAGGTACCTCCAGTATGTGCAACGGAGCTGCATTGCAGAGAGGTGTTCCGAGACCATGCCCCTATTTACACTATGCTGCAAACGCCGCTTCTAGCTCACTGCTTCTCTGAGGATGAAGTCCACTTGTGTCAGGACACAAGAGGACCTCATCGCCCCAGCAGCAGTGCACCAGAAGCTGTGTTTGCAGAGTGGTCTAAAAAGAGGCGGGGCAAAATTGCTGATTGCCCCCAGGACCTGGCCCAGTTGGGGGCTTATAGAAAACGAAGCGCGGGAGCTTCATTTTTTAAAACTTTTTCGGTCCGGATTCGCAAAACCAGCGCAAATACAGCAGTTTTAATAAAAGATATGCTTTTATTTTGCCTTGGGGTCCTTGTGGGACCCCCTGAGCAGGCCTATGGGTCGGGTGTTTCTACCCTGCCCTCTTCTTGTTTTTACCCTTTTTTGTACTGTTTTCTTGTTACTCAGTTACCGAGTCACATGATGGCTGCCAACACATTTTAGTTTGGAGTGTTGGCAGCCCATCAGAATTGAAGGTTCGCGAACCCTCCTCGGTGCTCAGATATCAATATTTTTCTTTTTTTAATTTCTTAGCAACTTCTGAAAGGATTTACACCATTTAGAAAAAGGTTGCTTTCTGAACCAATTTTGCCAAATTTGGTGTAATTCTGTTCAGCAGTTCAGGCTGTAGCCTGTAATAAAATTTCCTATGGAAATTAACATGGGGAAAATGCGTTTTGGGACCCCCTTTTTATGTCTCGCTCTTTGCAGCGCGCATGCACTGCATAAAGAGAGACCTAATGCCATCGGCACAGCTTTCACAGCAAACACGTGCACGTGTTGCATTGCTTGCAATGACAACGCGTGCATGTGGGGCGATTTCCTAGCAGGAGCAAGCGGCGACATATGGTGACACCGTATGGTTGCACGCTCCCGCTAGGAAATTGCGCTGGCCCCCTCCCCTGCTGCAGAGGCGCACACTTGTTTTTCTGGCTTTGCTACTCCCTTGTAGGCAAGTACATGACAAGCAGAAGTTGATTAGCACAGACTCTGCCATCCTATGTTTTAGAATATATTTTAAGTTGTACTTCATTTACTTCCAATGTGCGCTTCTCCTTCTCGGCCACATGGTGACACCCTATCTCCTCAAGGACCCTCTTTGCTCGCCCCACAGTAACGTTTGCCTAAAAGAATAAGAACGATCACTGCAACAGGACCAGACCCCATGGACTGCGGCACCCGCTGAGCCCAGAGCACAAAACTGTACTCCTGAGCTTGAGAGTCCGAATCGTGCGGCCGTAGTTTGTAAAGTAAGTGAGTTAGTAGCTTAGCGTGTGTTTTTTATAAAGCAAGGGTCGGGCTGTCTCCATCCTCGTGGGGCCCCTCATGCCTTCTAATGTACAGGGGTGTATTGACCAAGGGCCAGTCCCCTGTGCATGGCCACAGTGACCCCATTTAACGTAGATACCCTGATATGATTGTGCACGAAAGGCTGGGACCCTTAGACTGAGGCTGCACTGCATCCTTAGAGGTGCCTGGGAGAGTTTTGGGGATGCTGAATGCCACTCTCTTACCCCATCACGAGGCTCTAAAGGCCTGCCAACCCAACCGTCTTGGACAAGTAGTGCCTTTCCTCAGTACCCGTTGCGTGTGCGCATGCTCAAATGCATGGAACATCCCAACCTTCCGAGACAAGTCCACTTGTGCAGTTAGGAACTGTCCAATCAATCAATCAATCAATCAGTGACACTTGTAAAGCGCGCTACATACCCGTAGGGTCTCAAGGCGCTGGGGAGGGGGGGTGCCGCTACTGCTCGAACAGCCAGGTCTTCAGCTTCTTCCTGAAGGAGAGGTGGTCTTGGGTTAGGCGCAGGTCGGACGGGAGGGAGTTCCAGGTCTTGGCGGCCAGGTAGGAGAAGGACCTTCCTCCTGTAGTCGCTCTTCGGATGCGGGGGACGGCGGCGAGGGCGTGGTTGGCTGATCGGAGGTGGCGTTTGGGAGCGTAGAAGTTGACTCGGCTGTTGAGGTAGCTCGGGCCTTGGTCGTGTAGGGCTTTGTGTGCGTGGGTGAGGAGGCGGAAGGTGATTCTCTTGTTGATGGGGAGCCAGTGGAGGTCTCTCAGATGTCCGGAGATGTGGCTGGACCGTGGGATGTCGAGGATGAGTCTGGCTGAGGCGTTTTGGATCCGCTGGAGTCTCTTCTGGAGCTTGGCGGTGGTCCCGGCGTAGAGGGCGTTGCCGTAGTCTAGTCGGCTGGTGACGAGGGCCTGGGTGACGGTCTTCCTGGTCTCTGAGGGGATCCACCAGAAGATCTTCCGTAGCATGCGTAGGATGTTGAAGCAAGCCGAGGAGACGCTGTTGACTTGTCTGGTCATGGAGAGGGAGGAGTCCAGGATGAAGCCCAGGTTGCGTGCATGGTCTGTCGGTTTGGGTGCGGTGCCCAGGGCGGGAGGCCACCAGGAGTCGTCCCAGGCGGAGGGTGAAGAGCCCAGGATGAGGACCTCCGTCTTGTCCGAGTTCAGTTTCAGGCGGCTGGTCGTCATCCACTCGGCTACCTCTTTCATCCCTTCGTGCAGGTTGGCTCTGGCGGCGGCGGGGTTGTTGGTCAGGGAGAGGATCAGCTGGGTGTCGTCGGCGTAGGAGATGATGCTGAGGTGGTGTTTGCGTACGATGGCCGCGAGGGGGCTCATGTAGACGTTGAAGAGGGTGGGGCTCAGTGATGATCCTTGGGGGACGCCGCAGATGACTTCGGAGGCCTCTGACTTGTACGGTGGTAGGCGGACTCGCTGTGTTCTTCCGTCGAGGAAGGAGATGATCCATTCCAGCGCCTTGTCCCGGATTCCGATGTTGCTGAGGCGCCGTATTAGGGTGCGGTGGCAGACCGTGTCGAATGCCGCGGAGAGGCATAGGAGGATGAGGGCCGCTGTTTCTCCATTGTCCATCAGGGCTCGGATGTCATCGGTGGCGGCGATGAGGGCGGTCTCGGTGCTGTGTTTGGCTCGGAAGCCGGACTGTGAGGGGTCGAGGGATCCGTTCGTCTCGAGGAAGGCGGCCATCTGCTTGTTGACGGTCTTCTCGATGACTTTGGCTGGAAACGGGAGAAGCGAGATGGGGCGGTAGTTCTTGAGGTCGGTGGGGTCCGCTGTTGGTTTCTTGAGTAGAGCGCTGAGTTCGGCGTGTTTCCAGCTTTCGGGGAAGATGGCGGTGTCGAAGGATGTGTTGATGATGTCTCGCAGGTGGGGTGCGATGACAGCGTCGGCCTTGTTGAAGACGTGGTGAGGGCAGGGGTCGGTTGGTGATCCGGAGTGGATGGAGTTCATCGTGCGGATGGTGTCTTCTGTGCTGATCGGGGTCCAGGCGTGGAGGGTGGTGGTGGGGGGGGGTGGCAGGTCGGTCGTGGTGTGCGTTGGTTGGTTGTTGAAACTGCTGTGTATGTCCGTGATCTTGTTGTGGAAGTATGAGGCGAGGGAGTTGCAGAGGTCTTGCGATGGGGTGATGTCGTTGTTTCCTGCGCTGGGGTTGGAAAGCTCTTTCACGATGTTGAAGAGTTCCTTGCTGTTGTGTGCGTTGTTGTCCAGCTGGTCCTTGAATGCTGTTCTCTTGGCGGCGCGGATCAGCTGGTGGTGTTTCCGGGTGGCCAGTTTGTAGGAGGTCCTGTTGTCCGGTGTCGGGTCCCTTTTCCAGACTTTCTCGAGGGCTCGGCAGTTCTTCTTGGAGCTCTTGAGTTCGTCGGTGAACCATGGGGCCTTCTTGCTGCCGGGTCTGCTGGGCGGGGTCCTCAGCGGGGCGAGTTCGTCCGCGCAGTTGCTGATCCACTTCGTGATGTTGTCGGCGGCCTGGCTGGGGTTCGCTGAGCTGGCAGGAGGGTGTTGGCTCAGGGAGGTGGCTAGCTGGTCTGCTGTGATCTTGTTCCAGCTTCTGCGGGCGGCCTGTTGCTGGTGTTGGTGGGTCGTCGTTCTCTTGAAGGTGAAGTGGATGCAGCTGTGGTCCGTCCATTGAAGCTCTGTGGCGTGGCTGAAGTTGATGTCTGTGCTGGATGAGAAGACGGCGTCGAGTGTGTGTCCGGCGAGGTGGGTGGGGGTGGACACCAGTTGCTTGAGTCCCAGGTTGGCGAGGTTGTCGAGCAGGGTGCTGGTGTTGTGGTCGTTGTTGTTCTCCAGGTGGAAGTTCAGGTCCCCCAGGAGGATGTAGTCAGCGGAGGGGAGGGCATGCGGGCTGACGAAGTCGGCGATGTCCTCGCTGAATTGCGTGCGTGGTCCAGGGGGTCGGTAGATCAGGGTGCCTCTGAGGGTGGTGTTCGGGTTGGTGTGGATCTGGAAATGCAGGTGTTCGGCGCTGGTCAGGGTGTTGTCGGTGCTGGTCGTGATACGGATGGTGTCCCTGTGGATGATGGCGATGCCTCCTCCCATCTGGTTGGCGTTGCGGTCCCTCCGGATGATCTTGTAGCCCTCTGGGATGGCGATGGCGATGTCGGGAGCCGAAGAGGCGTTCATCCAGGTCTCCGTGAGGAAGGCAACGTCAGGGGCTGTGGCGTCCAGGAGGTTCCAGAGTTCGATGGCGTGTCTGTGGACGGAGCGGGTGTTGAGCAGGATGCACTTGAGGTGGGTGCTGCTGGAGTTCGACTTGGCGGGTGCTGGTGCGGGGCTGGTCCGGATGCAGGAGAACTTGCAGGCGTGGCAGCTGAAAGGTCCGTGGGTGTGTCGTGGTGTGGCTTGATGGCATTCAGGGAGTCGGCCGGAGTTGAGAGCGATGAGGGTGGCGGCGGAGTACGTCAGGCGGGTCGGTCGGGGTCTTCGTGGGCCAGGGGTCCTGGCGCTGGTCGCGATCCGGTCGCGGACGGGCGCAGACGGGCTTACCTTTGGCGCGCCTTCGGCGCACAATCGGCGCGCCCGCTGCGCGTGACCGCTGCGCGTTCGCACGGTCGCCATTTAAGGCGAAGTGCGCGGGTGGGCGGAGCAGCTGGGAGGCGGGAGCGGGGAGGGTACAGAAGAAAAAGGGGCGGGGCTAATGGCGGTGGCGGGAAGCGGGAGCGGGGAGGGAGAGCGGCGAGGTAGGCGGGCAGGGAGGAAGGAGGCAGGCAAAAACGAGGAGAAAACGTCACAGAGAAAGCAGGCACTAATACAGGACAAAAACGGGGCAAAAACAGTGGAAACACGATCTCGGGCACACAAGGAAAAACAAGCACAATTTACAGACAAAACGGCCAAAACCAAAGGGGAGCGCTCAGGGCAGCAGCGAGGACGGCGCTGATGCAGAGGCAGGCACTGGGGGCACACGCAGCAGCTGGTGGCCGTGCGGCGCGGGGGTGTCCCACAAGTGGGTCACACTCACCTGCGTCGCACGGTCGCCATTTAAGGCCAAGTGCGCGGGTGGGCGGAGCAGCTGGGAGGCGGGAGCGGGGAGGGTACAGAAGAAAAAGGGGCGGGGCTAATGGCGGTGGCGGGAAGCGGGAGCGGGGAGGGAGAGCGGCGAGGTAGGCGGGCAGGGAGGAAGGAGGCAGGCAAAAACGAGGAGAAAACGTCACAGAGAAAGCAGGCACTAATACAGGACAAAAACGGGGCAAAAACAGTGGAAACACGATCTCGGGCACACAAGGAAAAACAAGCACAATTTACAGACAAAACGGCCAAAACCAAAGGGGAGCGCTCAGGGCAGCAGCGAGGACGGCGCTGATGCAGAGGCAGGCACTGGGGGCACACGCAGCAGCTGGTGGCCGTGCGGCGCGGGGGTGTCCCACAAGTGGACGAGCGCGTGGACATAGACTATGCACGTTGGATATAGTGTTATAGAGCGGGTCAGCCAACCTTCCGCAGCTGCAGATGCACCCTGGGATGCTACAATGGTTGCAACATCTCAATTTAGTTCCATCACAATCTATGGTCCACAACCACAATCTGCAAGAAGGCTTATGTTGATGCTGTGTTTGTAGTGAGCTCCTTGAAAAACATTTGGGTCCCACATGAACAGCCGACCAGTCAGAGTGTGGAAGAGGGTGGATGACCATGGAGGGGGTGGAGTCCTGATCCTGTCACCTGAGCAGCCACATAGGGTCAATGGAGGTGGTTGGGGTTGTTTGACATCACTGCCAGAGCAGCTATAACCCTCCTCAAAGCCTAAAGACAAAGGCTTCTGAAGAGGCCTACAATGTCCTGGTGAGGGTGGAAACCCTGCAGTGATGCTCAGCTGAGCAGAGCCTCAACACACCTGCTGAGAACCCCTCTCTGTGCAGCAGTCCCAGCTTCTCCTGGGCTCACTGTGTGATACTGGCTTTTCATGAGGTGGCTGTGTGAAGACTTCTGATAATGTGTGACACATGGTGGCACTGTGTGAGTTGACAGATTTGGAATAGCTTGAGAGAGAAGCTACACAATTCCATGTCCAAAGATGGACAAGCCAGACAGCAAAAAGCATCCACTGCAGATAAGCCCTGCCACTATTGTCTGCTTTCAGTAATGCTGTGTGTGCTCAAGAGGCAAGATTGGTAGGTTCCTGGATGTTGGTTGAGGATTGAGCATGCAATGGCCCTGATTGGGCATTCAGAGCTGCTGTCAATATCTGGTTCTGAAACTTACTAGTTGGACCAACCATAAGCAGATTATAGATGCTAGAATGGTGGTGACAGGCAATGCACTTTGATTAGACGTTCAACATGGGATCCAAGGCCTCCCAAGGAGAAGATTGATTCATTCTTTTTATTCCAATAAAAAAAAGAGAAGTTAGGAGATGACATGCGCACATCACACCTGCCTGTAGCGATAGCAATTGGAATAGGAATTAGTTATTAGCAAACCCCTACATTTATACTTTCTGCCATCCTTTTCAGCCTCTCGTCCTGCAAACACTGCTAGCCTTCCATACTTGTATTCTTAGGTTTGGTTTAGAGATAGCTTTAGTTCCTCTTCAGCCTTATGTCATCAAATATATTCATAAATACAAAATACGTACTTACTGGCACACAGGGCAGCTTTGGGTCAGCTCTTGTCATCCATTGGTCTGTTTTGCTGTCATTCACATTTTGCTTCCGCTCACTGTAGTATGTAGCATGAGGTGTCGGGTCTGCCCACTTCAGCCACGGGCTCCCTTGCAGTGTGAGGAGTGGCACATTGGCTTAAAAAAGTGACATTCAGCCCCAGGCCTGAGGGACAATTCTTGGCTGTGTCATTGCCTTTTGTTTAATTTACTATCCTTTCAATCTTTTTTTGTAATCCATGAATATTTAAAATATATCTTCAGAATACAGTAATTTTAAGTCAATAATACCTTTTCTTTGCACCAATAAGAATCATATTTTTGTGTGCATTATCACTAAACATGATTTCTGTACTTGTCATGACTACTTTGCCTGGTAGGGAGCACCTCTCCTGTTTTTGAAGTTATAGACAAAAATATATATTTTTTAAATGTAACATTTTTATTGCAAGCCAACGGCAAACAGATTAAGGCAGGAGCATATTTTCTATTTTTATTTTCTTTTTCTTTTTGTTGCATGTACTTCCCATTTTTAGGTCTCTCTGAGCCAACGCGCATGCGTTGCTGTGTGAGAGTTAAGTAAGGGCTCTCAAATATGCTCCCAAAGTCTGCAGGCGGATCGGGCACAGTGCATGTGCGCCGGGCGCGCCCACCATTTGTCCGGCTGCAGCTTTTGGAGGACTTGTGCGGCCGCTTTGATGTTCTCAGTGAGCCACGTGGTCACTGAGAACATCAAAGCGGCTGCGAAAGTGCTCACCATTTGCCCCCCCTCCCTTATCCCACTTCCTGCTTGTTTTTTTCATTGTTTCCTCTTGGAGCAGTGTTAGTCGAGCCCCAGGAACTCTTTCATTACAATAAATCTAACCTTCTCAGTAAGTAATAAGGCTGTGCACAATTTTAAATAATATATATTTTTATGTAGTGCCTATACCACAATGGCTTGTGCTTCTAAGCAGCTGGTAACATACTACTATTACATTGAGACGGATGGAGGGCTGAGTCAGAAACTCTGGGATTGAAATCATTGATTTTGCAGGTCACCACATCTTTGATATAGCAATATGTCAACCCACTGAGTTGGCTGTCCAGTTTTCACTCAGATCCACTAACCTTTCAGGAGGCATCGAGCCCACAGCATACCTGTCACACGACTGGCTCTGCCCCAGCCATGCTGGCCATTCAGATGCATGCATAAACAAAAAAGGGGGGGAGAAGGAGGTTAAACCAAACCAGGTCGGCCTCCAATCAGTATATGCAATACAGGAACCCTATGTGAAGGGTCCAGAGACCTGGTAGGTGTTGTATGGTTACTGCTTACTAAGTCAGTGTGTACCAAAAGTGTGTAAGAAAGAAAAATTTCTTTCTAGAGTCCCCTCACTCACCGGGGTTGCCCCACGGTGACATGCTTCATCATTGGGGCCATCCCAGTTCTCTACGAAAAGGGGCGTGCTGCGACAAGGCGACTACGCTGGAGCACTGGTTTTGTGAGATGACTATGTGTGGTGCGAGTGTGGTGATGGTGGAGTGGGTGTGGAATTAAAAATACCGTGCTAGTGGGCCTCAACAATTTATTTTGCTCCTAGTGTGGTATAAGAATTAAAAAGGGGTAACACTGTGTTCTAACTTTTACTGAGCTAGATCAGTGTTATGGTCAACATGTTTCAAGCTCCCCCAAGCTTTTCTTCAGGACCATACAGGGTCCAGCCCTGTATTGCCACTCCTGTTTTTCAAATGAAAAAAATGAGAGAAAGTGTTGCTAAAAACTACTTATCAACATTAACCGCTGTTGTTAATAAAACATGCGTGTTGCTGTACATACGTTTTGTATTCTACTTGGAATTCTGTAAAAGAGAATAACATTTGTTAAATGATGGACATCCCCTTCAAAGAAGGGGAACAACTCACATGCATCTCACTCCAACTAGGGCGTGGGTGTGCCCTTAGCATCATTCTGACGCGTGCTGGTTGTCAAAACGGTGTGGAGAAATAAATCACTGTGAATCAAGTGGTTTAGTGGTTTCACACACAAACATTTAGACTTACTGTGACTATTGACAAGACACACAACATATACACACACAATAGAAACATGGCAGATGGTTATATTTACATTAAAGAGTGTTAGATTACACCCCATGGTCTTAGGCAAGGGCAGGAACGCCTCGTGGAAACATTGCTGAAAAGGAGTTTTAAGATTAGAGTTAGAAGGCTCCTTCTCTGTTTTGCCCATTGAAAAGTGCCGGTCTCCTTGCAATCTAGCGTCGTATTAAAACTTACTTCCTATCGGCAGACCCGCTCGGTACTACCTGATGCTTCCTCACCCGACCGCATACTGCTGTGAGGCGGGGCTCGCGGTGTATTTGAAACGCGCGAGCTTCCGGGTTGTCAGGGAAAACTATCAGCTAGAGCGCACAATAGGGCGGCCATCTTGGAAGGATGCTATCGCGCTCGCCGCGAGTGCTGGGAATTGATAGTTTTTTCTCCCCAATTGTGCCGAATTTCGAGATTGGAAATAATTTAGAGTGATGCTAGGAATGGGGGCATCGTAAATAACTAATTTAGAACACAGGTATTTTTTCGGATGGAAGGAGGTTTTTTTCAAAGCTGATTATGTAATGTGGCTAATCTAGTTTTTTAGAGAGAAACGGGTTTTCTTGGCATTTGGGTAGATAGAGTGATTAGTGTCTATCATTTCTGGGATTATAGTGGAGGGTGTTCAATTCTTATGGAACTTGGATCTGTTTATGTTGTTGGAGGGGCAGTATTTCATAGTGATGAATCAGTATCACTTCAGTTGGTTATTGCGGATTCGTTTCATACAGATGGCTTAGGGGCGAAAGGCCCCCCATGGGATTTCATCATTCAGACCTTGGGTGTCCGTATGTAGGCGAAACACCCATCTTTGTTCCTTCTCATGGAGGATTCGTTCCTGATTGTCTTTGTTTTTAACTGTTTCTATGACCACCCAGGTTAGGTCATTAGGTGTATGGTTCTGTTCGATGAAGTGGGTGGTCATTCTTGTTGTAGCTCGTTTGCACCTGATATTGCTTCTGTGCTCCACTATGCGCGTGCTGACCTTTCTGGTGGTCATACCCACATAATGTAGGTTGCATGTGCAGGTTATCAGGTACACAACTCCACTGGTGTTACAATTGGAAAATCCCTTTAACTCCCATTTGGTAGTGTTGTTAAAAGTTATGGTTTTGGTTGGGGAAGTTAGATGGCATACACTACAGTTGCTACATGGGAAATGACCATCAGGTAGTGGTTGTGATCTTACTGTTTGGATTATTGATGTGGGACGGGTGTGCACCAAATAGTCTTTCAAATTTTTCCCCCGCCTATGACTGAACATTGGGGTAGGTATGTTTAGGCCACCGCTGTTAAGTATTGGCCAATGTTTCCTGATTATTTTGGACACATTGTTAGAGACTTGATTGTACGTAGTGATACAGATTGGTTTTTTGTTTTCAGGTTGTATTCTTTCTTTAGGTTCCAATAGTGCTTCCCTATTGTTATTTGCCGCCTGTTTTTTAGCCTCTTTGATTAGTTTGTTCGGGTATTTTCTGTTTCTCAGCTTGTTACTCAAGTCCTCCGCTTGGGCTAAGTAGTCAGTCTTTTTGCTACAATTCCTGCGTAAACGCAGGAATTGCCCAAAGGGGAGGTTTTGTTTGAGGTGGCGAGGGTGGAAACTGTCAAAAGTCAAGAGGCAGTTTCTTGCTGTCTCTTTAAAATGGGTTGTTGTTATCAGTCTACCTGACTCAGCATGAATGTTCAGATCCAAGAAAACTAGATCGGTCTTGCTCATGGAGCAGGTGAATTTCAGGAAAGGATCCTGTGTGTTGAGCCAAGTTAAGAAGATCTGTGCTTCTCCTTTCGCCCCTAAGCCATCTGTATGAAACGAATCCGCAATAACCAACTGAAGTGATACTGATTCATCACTATGAAATACTGCCCCTCCAACAACATAAACAGATCCAAGTTCCATAAGAATTGAACACCCTCCACTATAATCCCAGAAATGATAGACACTAATCACTCTATCTACCCAAATGCCAAGAAAACCCGTTTCTCTCTAAAAAACGAGATTAGCCACATTACATAATCAGCTTTGAAAAAAACCTCCTTCCATCCGAAAAAATACCTGTGTTCTAAATTAGTTATTTACGATGCCCCCATTCCTAGCATCACTCTAAATTATTTCCAATCTCGAAATTCGGCACAATTGGGGAGAAAAAACTATCAATTCCCAGCACTCGCGGCGAGCGCGATAGCATCCTTCCAAGATGGCCGCCCTATTGTGCGCTCTAGCTGATAGCTTTCCCTGACAACCCGGAAGCTTGCGCGTTTCAAATACACCGCGAGCCCCGCCTCACAGCAGTATGCGGTCGGGTGAGGAAGCATCAGGTAGTACCGAGCGGGTCTGCCGATAGGAAGTAAGTTTTAATACGACGCTAGATTGCAAGGAGACCGGCACTTTTCAATGGGCAAAACAGAGAAGGAGCCTTCTAACTCTAATCTTAAAACTCCTTTTCAGCAATGTTTCCACGAGGCGTTCCTGCCCTTGCCTAAGACCATGGGGTGTAATCTAACACTCTTTAATGTAAATATAACCATCTGCCATGTTTCTATTGTGTGTGTATATGTTGTGTGTCTTGTCAATAGTCACAGTAAGTCTAAATGTTTGTGTGTGAAACCACTAAACCACTTGATTCACAGTGATTTATTTCTCCACACCGTTTTGACAACCAGCACGCGTCAGTATGATGCTAAGGGCACACCCACGCCCTAGTTGGAGTGAGATGCATGTGAGTTGTTCCCCTTCTTTGAAGGGGATGTCCATCATTTAACAAATGTTATTCTCTTTTACAGAATTCCAAGTAGAATACAAAACGTATGTACAGCAACACGCATGTTTTATTAACAACAGCGGTTAATGTTGATAAGTAGTTTTTAGCAACACTTTCTTTCATTTTTTTCATTTGAAAAACAGGAGTGGCAATACAGGGCTGGACCCTGTATGGTCCTGAAGAAAAGCTTGGGGGAGCTTGAAACATGTTGACCATAACACTGATCTAGCTCAGTAAAAGTTAGAACACAGTGTTACCCCTTTTTAATTCTTATACCACACTAGGAGCAAAATAAATTGTTGAGGCCCACTAGCACGGTATTTTTAATTCCACACCCACTCCACCATCACCACACTCGCACCACACATAGTCATCTCACAAAACCAGTGCTCCAGCGTAGTCGCCTTGTCGCAGCACGCCCCTTTTCGTAGAGAACTGGGATGGCCCCAATGATGAAGCATGTCACCGTGGGGCAACCCCGGTGAGTGAGGGGACTCTAGAAAGAAATTTTTCTTTCTTACACACTTTTGGTACACACTGACTTAGTAAGCAGTAACCATACAACACCTACCAGGTCTCTGGACCCTTCACATAGGGTTCCTGTATTGCATTCCGATGCATGGACATTTCATCCTATCTCCAGATATTCCCCTAGACTAGTCGCTAGCACGGGGACTCGTCATTTCAGCAGCCTTTCCGGAAACATGCGAGCATTAAATTTGTCAGCTGCCACAACCTCTCACGCGGCCGCCATGCAGTTGTGTAGAGTTGTCTGCACAGCCTGCAATCAGCCAGGTCGCTTCACAAACCGAAGAAAGATCCGTGAGAGTAGCATCTGTTGTTTTTGTACTGTGATTTTTTTCTAAAGCGCTCAGAAATCTTAGCGCTCCGTGTAACACTATTGCTTGTTGTTTAGTTTGCAAACAAATCTGTGGAAGTCGCAACTAGACGTAAATAATGGCCTCCTATTGGAAGATGCAAATCCTACATAACAAGAACGTAATACGAAGTGTCTTACAGTTGGCAAAAGGGTTCAGAAAATTACACGTTGTATTCCAATCATGGGCTTGAGGGTCGTAGGTTCGAATGCCAGTATCACCCACTCTCTCTGCCGACTTCCGTAAACGACTTGCCTTAAAATATGGAAATAATGACGCGCTGTTTGCAGCTCATACGGAATAGCCCTCCGAACGGCTGTATGCAGCGCTATAAAAGACAAGTTATTGTTAATACTTGTGGTGAACCATTCCATTCGCCATGACAGGATCTGCGTGTCGATATATCTCACATTGCTGAGGAAGTTTCCAGGCACTAAGCATAGTGGATAAATAAAAACATCTGTATAGTGCCCTGAGATGAAACGATCCCTGTGTTCTGTTCATTGGAGCGACTGCGGGTTAATAGGTGTGACGTCATAAATACAGCACTCAGTTCATTTAGACATATTGGTGCCAAAAGCTTTGTGCACAAGCGCCCCGGGAATACTGCAATCTAGTGCTCAACGAAGCCGGACAGCTGTGTTTCATCCTCTTGAGCACAGACCCTATGCTAAAACACAGGGGCAACCCTGACACCCAAAAGCTCACTTACATACATTTGTAGTAAAATCATACATTTCTAAGGTAGTAAACATTTTACTAACTTACATGCACACATCTAATACATTTTGGGGCATATTTTCTAACATTTCATGCAAAGCAGGGCTGCAAACAAAGTTGCTGCGCTGAGTGAAACAGAGAAATGTTGGCACATCTACCAAAATATTGAGCATTTCTGCTGCCTCCTCTCGCTGCCTTGCACCAATGCAGGCGCCCTTGCACCACATAGAGCCACACACACAACTACACACACGACCACAGATACACAACCACACACACACACAACCACGCACATACAACCACACACACACACACTACCACACACACACACAACCACACAAACACCCACACACACAACCACACACACAAACACAACACACACAACCACACCCACCCACAACCATGCACACAACCACACATACACACACATACACAACCACATGCAACCACACACACAACCACACACACACACACACCCACACACACAACCACACACACAACCACACACACAAACACAACACACACAACCACACACACACAACCACAACCATGCACACAACCACACATACACACACACACAAACACACACACAACCATAACCACAACCACATGCACAACCACCAGCACACACACACAAGCACACACACAACCACAAGCACACACACAACCACACACACATACAACCACACCCACAACCACCCACACAACCACACATACAACCACACACACAACCACACACACAACCACACACACACAACCACACACACACACACAACCACAAACACACCACACACACAACCACACACAACCACACACAACCACACACACACAACCTCACACACAACCACAACCACACACAACCACACATACAACCAAACCCAAACCAAACCGGGTTTGTTAAAGGTTTAGGTACCACAACAAATATTTTAATTTTATCAGTTTTAACGGATAAGCCACTTTTATCTAAGCAGTCCCTCTACTTTTGTTTTGTCGATTTTAAATCAGCTTTTGATCTTGTCAACAGGTCCCTTCTATGGAAAAAACTTGAAGATTATGGAATCCCGGGCTCACTTCTGAACCTTATTCAATTACTCTATTCTGAAAACTGGGTCAGGGTGAGGATCGGAGATGGGCAAACCTTATCCAGTAAAATACTGGTGACGCGTGGCCTTAAGCAGGGTTGCGTCCTTGCACCACTACTTTTTAACTTATTTTTAGCTGACCTCACCAATGCACTAAATGATATGAACTCACATCCACCAAGGCTAGCAGGAACACAATTATCAAATTTGGTGTATGCAGATGACGTGGTGTTGTTGAGTCAGACAAAAGTGGGACTGCAAAGACTAATTGATCGAACACTTAGTTATGCAAAGGATAATCAAATGGTAATAAATGAGGCAAAGACAAAAGTAATGCTAGTTACAAGGAATAGAAGACAAAAAAACAAATGGATGCTGGGACAAACTCAGCTAGAGCAAGTTGACAACTATCGGTATCTCGGTCCTATTTAATGAGAATGGAAACTTTCTCCCCCAGAGGAAAGATATCACCAGGAAAGCAAACAGCTTGTTTGCGGCTTTTAGAATCATTCAAAAGAAACTAACTGCTCTGACATACAGTCCTTTACTAAAAATCATATCTGCCAAACTATTACCGACCTTAACATACGGTGCCGAAGTCCTAAATGGTAAGGATACAGACTTAATTAACAAAGCAGTGGCAAAAACCTACAAAATACTGTTCCAGTTACCACGCAATGCCTCGCAGGCACAAGTAAGGCTGGAGTTTGGGATAAACAATCAGCAATATGCCCGACAAGGCCAAATTCTGAAAGTCTGGAACCGTGTAAAAAATGACCAGGATAATCAATTATATAGAGCTTTATGGCATGAAGCAAGAGACAATCGTAAACTTCAAGCATGGGCTTATCTAAACAAAGCAAAAGAAGAATTTGGAATAACAGCAATTTGGAAAAATACAATCACCCAAGAAAGATTTAAAAAAACAATTAATAAATTGGCTATTCACCTATCACTGCTAAAAGACAAAGAAATATTGGTGAAAAGAAAGCATGCATGGCCAATTATAAACAAATATAAAAAAAAGCAAGTCCAAAAATACCTGGAAACTCCATGGTCCCACCAAAGTAAGCGGTCTTTTATAAAAGTACGCTTTGGACTCTGGCCAGGCTTGTGCCATCTTCCACTATGGAAGACTAATGAGGGCAATACGACATGTAGGTTATGTAAACGGGGACATGAAGATATTTTGCATTTGGTATGTCTGTGTTCTGTAATGGATACAGAAAGGAAAGTAATCCTCAGTAGGTTATTTAATGCCCGAGGTATAAGGACTTGTAGACAAGCAGTAATGGCTTGTCTAAACCCGAAAGATCTACCAATGAATTCAGCTTTTGTAAAATTTTTATCTGTGATCATGAAAAATCTTAAGGAAAGTTTTAATTAGATTTCATTTTAATGAAATATGAGCATAATTTTGTGCATGGCGTTTTAAAACTACTGATTACTTAAAGATATTTTAAAATGTATTTGTTTTGTAAGATTTTAATTAATCAAACAAATAAACATGAACTTGAACTTGAACACACATACAACCACACATACAACCACACACACAACCACACACAACCATACACAACCACACACACAATCACACACACACACAACCACACACATAGCCACACAGTCAGTGCACACTTTCAACAGGCACAGACACCATCAGTCGTCAGTACACGGTTTCACCGGGCACAAACACTGCCAGCCATCCGTGCACGCTTTCACTAGGCAGTAGGCACACACCACCAGAGGTCAGTGCACGCTTGCACCAGGCACACACACACACACACCACCAGCCGTCAGTGCACGCTTTCACCAGACACACACCACCAGCCGTCAGTGTACACTTTCACCAGGCACACGTACCACCAGCCGCCAGTGCAAGCTTCCACAAGGCACACACACCACCAGCTGGCAGTGCACACTTCTACCAGGCATACACACCACCAGCCATCAGTGCACAATTTCTACAGGCACAGACACCACCAGCCATTAGTGCACACATCAATTGTTAACACATCCACAATTAACTATTGTAGCAATCGCAGTATGGTCCACTTGACTTTTAAACATATTCATCTAAATTGCAGCATGCCACCATTGCTACAAAAATAAAAACACATTTTTTTGGCCTACACTTTATAGACTTTGTTGCAATTGGTGTTGCAATATTTATCAATGCCAATAGCTCAAACTTAATTAATGCAAGACCTATTGCATTGCAAATGCTTGTTTTCTCCGCCCATGCTTGACAAATCCCCCCAAAACCTTCAAGACAGGAGGTGACCTGTGTGAACTTTCAAGACAGGAGCTGATTCATCAAACGGTGC
The DNA here is from genome assembly GCF_964263255.1 of Lissotriton vulgaris. Lineage (NCBI taxonomy): Eukaryota > Metazoa > Chordata > Amphibia > Caudata > Salamandridae > Lissotriton > Lissotriton vulgaris. The sequence continues at coordinate 1,124,286,324 of NC_141687.1, forward strand.
CAAAGATTTTGGCAAAAGAAAAAACGCTGTTTGAATAGAAACAAGGTCCTAACTATACCTACCTACTGGCAAACGCCAGTAGGTTATATATATATATATATATTCACTGAAAAAACCATAGGTTATAGACCATATATAGTTAGGAATTAGCATTTACAAAACCTTGAAAATTCACTGAAAAAACCATGGGTTATAGACCATATATAGTTAGGAATTAGCATTTACAAAACCTTATTTTACTCACACAAAAACCATTGAAATTTCAGATATAGTTAGTTGCACTAACTATATATCGCGCACCCGCAATCCACTGCTGATCATGTCACATATTACATCATTCATGACATGATCAGTGACATCACTGATGACATCACTGATGACATCTCAAATGACATCACTGATGACATCACTGATGACAACATCCAGTGACTGTGTGTTTCTGTATAGTCAAAATATGTCTTACATATTGAAGAATGAGTGGATGTATAAGTGTCTGGATGAAGGATTTAGTAGGTGCGTGACTGACTGTATGAGTGAGTGATTAAATGTGTCTCACTGAGTGCATGGGTTAGTGACTAAACTGTCTTAATTTGTGCATCATTATGTCTGTTGTTCTGTAAACTGGTGCATGTGTTGATCAGTAGCTTTATGATTAAGTATATGTGTTATTGATTGGTTGCCCAAGTATTTGTATGGGAGACTGAGTGTGTGTGTGGGTGGCTGGGAGGTGTATGACTCTGTGCATAGATGTCTGAGCGGTTGATTCACTAGATGTATGCGTTCAAAAGTGCATGTGGAAACAGCTGTATGGGCGGTTGACTGTGTGCATGAGTGTATTGGTGAGTGCATGGATATCTCAGTGCTACATGTCAAAGTAAGTACATATGTAAAACACAGTACATGTGAGAGTTGACATATATAAATAACTGTGCATAAGAGCCAGTGAATTTGTGAGTGGCTGTATGGATCATTGTGAACTTGTATCAGGGATTGTATAAGAGAGTAAATATGTGTTAGTATATGTTTTAATAAGTAAGGTGTGTATAACTGTATAGTTGAGGAAATGGAAGTGTGATTGATTCTTTGCATGACTGACTAGGTGTGTGAGTAACTCCATGGATGATTGACAGTCTGTGAGTGTCTATTTACTCTGAGTGTATCTAAGATTATATTAGAGTCTGAAGAGGTTCACCGTATTATCACATTAATGATGTCATCAGTGATGTGATCAGTAATGTCAAAGGAGATGTCATCAGTGATGTCATCAGTGATGTCATTTGAGATGTCATTAGTGATGTCATCAGTGATGTCATCAGTGATGTCACTGATCATGTCATGAATGATGTAATATGTGACATGATCAGCAGTGGATTGCGGGTGCGCGATATATAGTTAGTGCAACTAACTATATATGAAATTTCAATGGTTTTGTGTGAGTAAAATAAGGTTTTGTAAATGCTAATTCCTAACTATATATGGTCTATAACCTATGGTTTTTTTCAGTGAATTTCAATGTTTTTTTAACACCAAATATCAAAAGCTGTAAAATGTCAAGTACGTGGTAGGTAAAAACATTTTCGTATTTATGCACACTGATGTGCTTTGAACGCTGCCCCCCCCTCCTCTTTTCTTTTAGGAGTATTCTCTCTTTGCAGATAGTGAAGGGTAAGTAACACAGGCCTTTGCCCCCGTTGTAATCCGTCGTGCCTGCTTCCCTCTCCATTTGATTGATTGTTATCCTAGCATTTATTGTTTTGGAATTGGTTCTCTTTGGTTCATTCTCTATTTACAAACAAGCACAGAGTCGCAATACTCTGTTTAGTCTTTGCAGATAGTGAAAAATCGTTAAAAAAACAAAAGGAATCAAGCAAAATCAGCAGGCCACTAATGGGATCTCTTTTTGACCTCGCTAAAATAGAAACATTATGAACAACTCCTCATGACAAATACGAAACTAGTGAGAGGAACTGAGCTTGACACCATGATGGCTGCAAGACAGCTCGGCTCCGCCGCCCATCCCACCCAAAATAACGACAAACACTATGCAAATATTATAAATATATACAACACACCAGCAAAGTAACAGGGTAAAACGTTTTATTAAATAACTATTTACATGGCAGCCTGCTGCAACATCGATCCAAACAAGCCTTTGTATTTGGGGCTCAAAATCAACAAGTAACAGGGTAAAACGTTTTATTAAATATCTATTTACATGGCAGCCTGCTGCAACATCGATCCAAACAAGCCTTTGTATTTTGGGCTCAAAATCAACCATCAATAGTAAGATTTTCATAGGTGAGTGTAGGTTCATGGTTTTCCATCCACAGACTAAAAGCCTGGAGTGGGAGTGAAAGAAAAATAACTAGGTAAGAAGGAAGGCAGAGGTTGTGGAAAGGACTCTGGATATGGTATGTTGCTTGGTTTCTGAGATGCTTCGATGTCACTGCCTTGCACAAATGGCATAAGTCCTGGATGTTGGGTGCCATAGTTGAGGGTTCCGAGAAGCGCTTGTAACACTGTCTGAAGCTTATTTGCACCTGCTGCAGCTTCACTATTCTCAAAGTAAATGGGGGCTGTTTGTGGAGATGATTGCATTGGAAAACAATGTGATGCGATGCCTCCCTGAACCGCTTGCCGGAGGCCCCCGAGATAATTGCGCCTGCTCCACACCTTGTCCCACAATCCGTTTGACCTGAAGACACGTCCTGCGGTGCCCTGGTCCGACCATCACATATACCTGCGCCAGGAGACGGCGTGGGGTGCAGTAGAAGGGAGAGGCGGCGCAAACGAGCCTCCCCCACCTCCCCAGGTGGAGGTTTCTCAGCTACACCCCAGTGCTTCACTCGACCAGCTGACTTGCGCACGCTCTTGCGACACAGTGCCTCGCTCGGCCAGCTGAATTGCGCCTGCTCTTGCTATTACAACGTCTCACCCGCCATCCAACGGAATTGCACCCAATCTTGTGGTACAGTGACAGGCAGCTGCTACGGAGCTCACGAAATGGCGGTCGGCTCCACAGACTTGGGCCTGGCCTGCAAAGATGGCTCTGGGCAACCGTGGAACTCGGACGCTTGACTGCTAGGGTATGGGCTCCATTCCCAAAAGAGTCCCCTCAGCCTTGAAGATTCAACAACAGTCACCGGGACCCCCGACTCCCGTAGACTTCCGGTGGGGAGCGACTGCCATGATTGCTCGCGGAATGGCCACGACGTAGCCACGAGATGCTGGTGCTCTCATGCTGACGCCAGCTTCAGTCTGAAACATCCAGAAACACTGTAGACTACCAATTCGATCAGTTCCGGTGGAGAAACAACGTGACCCGGTAGAGAAGAACTTGCCCTCCACTCTTTGACTGATGGTTCTTGTTGCCTGTCCCTTCTGTTGTCATTTAACAGAACTTTTTGGACTGCTGAAAGGGGTTGTGTTCCGACCGCTGGTTGGTGGAGACATTTTGACTATATTCTGGACCTGCGTTGTCGCGTAATGCGTCATATGACGCGCCGCGTTAGCGCACCCGGAAGTGCTCCGGTGCGCGAGGCGCAGCTTCCCGGAAACGATCCAGAGCGCGGCGCGCAGCGCGTAACGTAAGCATAACAGGTCATGTGACTTGTTAATAAAACTTTTCATTGGTTCATTTTACTTTTGTTATTCTAATGATGAAAGGCTTGGTCATATGACCTAAAAATAACACTTTTCATTGCTTTCGAACATTTTTTTTTCCCAAATGATGAAAGCCCCACCTTTTTTTTTCTCACTCTGACTTGTAAAGCAAAGGACCCAGATGCATTTACAGTTTATCACTAACAATGTTCCAGGCTAATGTATTTTCCCGGGAAATTTACAACTGTCCTGCAAGTAAAATATTCCTATTTTGAGAAAAAGGGTGTTTCTTCATCCCATGAGGGAGCCGTTGATCAAAAGAGGCTCGGCCTGCTGTCTTAGTCGCTGATAGGCATGAATATCGGATTCTTATCGATCACTTTATGTTGCAGGAGTGGAAAACACAACAGCCCTTGACCATTTATCTTTACTGCGTTCCTGCGTATTATACCTTTTAACCGTCATGTAATCGGGCTGCTTTATTTCACTTGCCTTTTACTGATTCAAAAACAGTGGCTATTATTCAAAACTTTACTAATCTAGGTACTACTACCATGTTTTGTTTTAAAAACCTTTATTGTGAAAATGTCAGTATACAAATACGGGCCTATAACCACGTGGGCTGGCCACGGAGCAAACTGGAATCGTATATGATGAGGGGACATTTACACTGTAGAAGAACGTAACGGGCGACCCATTAGGTTGCAAGAACTAAGGTGTCTAACAGTTGCGGAATCGGTGGACGTACATTTTATAATTAAAGTACGACAGGGCCAGTTACAATAAAATTATCTAGATATACATTTGCAGGCAAGTACCATGGGTGACGTTAATTCGAACTTTCAATAGTACAGTAATCAATAACACATCAGAACTTAATTTCAATAGGGATGTCCAAATGTTCAATCAGTACTCGTCCCCGCCTGCCATGTGCTTCAAAACTGCATACGTATCTCGTGATATCAAGGTTGGGCAACCAGTACACAACAAGGAGTTACGAGTCCCATTTATACCGGCGCCATTTTGGGCAAGGCCGGGCAGGTCCAGGATATAGTCAAAATGTCTCCACCAACCAGCGGTCAGACCAGAACCCCTTTTGGCAGTCCAAAAAGGTTCTGTTAAATGACAACAGAAGAGATAGGCAACAAGAACAATCAGTCAAAAGAGGGGACGCTTTCGTGAATGGGGCCCATGCCCTAGCAGACAAGCGTCCGAGTTCCAAGGTGTCCCAGGGCCATTTTAGTGGACCAGGCCCAAATCCAAAGAGCCGGCCACCATTTTGAGAGTCCTGTTGCAGCCAGCTATCGCTGCACCGCAAGAGTGGGCGCAATTCAGCTGGATGGTGGGTGAGTCACTGTACCGCAAGAGCGGGCGGAACTCATCTGGATGGCGGGTGAGACGCTGTACCGCAAGAGCGGGCGGAACTCAGCTGGATGGGGGGTGAGGCACTGTGCCGCAAGAGTGGGCGGAACTCAGCTGGACGGCGAGTGAAACGCTAAGAGGCGCACCACTGCAGATGAGGTGCCTCCACCTGGGGAGGCGGGAGAGGCCAGTTCACATCGCCCCCCCCCCCCCCTGGGCACCCCACGCCGTCTTTCGGCGCAGCATTGTAGGATGACCACACCAGTGAAACTTGCTGGACACCACCTCGGTGCCATCCGGATCTCGGCGCATTGTGCTGCCTTCGGCCTACTGTAGCAGCAAGTGCGGGCGCAACTCTGCTGGACGGCGAGTGAAACGGTAAGGGGCGCCGCACTGCAGATGAGGTGCCTCCACCTGGGGAGGCGGGAGAGGCCAGTTCACGCCGCCTCCCCCCCCCCCGGGCACCCCACACCATCTTTCGGCGCAGCATTGTAGGATGGCCACACCAGTGCGGCAACTTGCTGGACACCACCTCGGTGCCATCCGGATCTCGGCACGTTGTGCTGCCTTCGGCCTATTCGCACATCGGTCCGCTACTGACGCCGCCTCACAGGCCAACGGATTTTGTAGGCTTTTTATAGCCCAAAGCCGCATAACAGGTCATGTGACTTGTTTATAAAACTTTTCATTGGTTCATTTTACTTTTGGTTTCCTAATGATGAAATGCTTGATCATATGACCTAAAAATAACACTTTTCATTGGATTGAAACATTTTTTTTTCCCAAACGATGAAAGCCCCACCTTTTTTTTTCTCACTCGGCAATCCAAAAAGGTTCCGTTAGATGACAACAGAGGGGACAGGCAACAAGAACCATCAGTCAAAAGAGGAGAGGGCAAGTTCTTCCCTACCGGGTCACGTTGGGGCTCCACCAGAAGTCATCGAATTGATAGTCTACAGTGTTTCTGGATGTTTCAGACTGAAGCTGGCGTCAGCATGAGAGCACCACCATCTCGTAGCTCCGTCGTGGCCATTCCGCAAGCAATCATGGCAGCCGCTCCCCACCGGAAGCCTGCGGGAGTCGGGGGCCCGATGACTTTTGTAGAATCTTCAAGGCTGAGGGGACGCTTTCGAGAATGGGGCCCAAGCCCTAGCAGGCAAATGTCCGAGTTCAAATGTGTCCCAGGGCCATTTTAGTGGACCAGGCCCAAATCCGAAGAGTCCTGTGACAGCCGCCTATCGCTGCACCACAAGAGTGGGCGCAATTCAACTGGATGGTGGGCGAGACGCTGTAGCTGCAAGAGCGGGCGCAACTCAACTGGATGGTGGGCGAGACGCTGTAGCCGCAAGAGCGGGCGGTAAACAGCTGAAAGGCGGATGAGGCACAGTGCAGCAAAAGCGGGCGGTAAACAGCTGAATGGAGACTGAAACACTAAAGGGGCGCCCCACTGCAGCAGAGGAGCCTCCACCTGGGGAGGCCCGTTCGCGCCGCCTCCCCCCCCCCCCGGGGCACCCCACGCCGTTTAGGATATCAAGACCAGTGCAGCAACTTACTGGACATCACCTGGGAGCCATCCGGATCTCAGCGTGTTGTGCTGCCTTCGGCCTATTCGCACAGCGGACCGCTACTGACGCCACCTCACAGCAACCCATTGTTGCTTTGTTTAAAAAAAATTTTTTAACGTGTTTACTTTGTTGGAGCGTTGTATATATTTATAAGTTATTAAATAAGCATGGGCGGAAAATCCGTTTCGCTCGCGGATTTTGCGGATTTTCGGTAAATTCGCAATCCGCGAGATTCGCGAATATCCCGCAAAATCCGCAAATCCGCGAGCAGCGGATTTTATGGCTTGCTCGCACTGTTCGCGTGAGTTCGCGGCTTCCCAGTACAACTTCGCGCCCCGCGAATAAGCGCTAAATTGCAGAAATACGATCTTAGCAAAACTGAAACTACTTACCAGGTTCAAAAGTTCAGGCTCATCATTAGTAGCCATTTCCTGTAGCGCTTCCTGAGGGGCCCCTCCAGAGTTCAGTTGCCAGTTGCAACTATTATGTGACCCTGCTCTGAACCTCAGAATAGTTACACATATGCCACAAAGGTCCTGAATTACAGCTAAGGGAGACAAGCAGGAGCCAGGCTGGAACTTCAAATCCATTAATCAGCCCCTAATTCATTATTGTCAGTTGGGGCAGGGCAGGTGTTGTAACTAATTTTGCAACAATGAAAGCACTTAGCAAGAGCAAAAGATCACTAATCAGGAAGCACTAAGGAAGCAGGTGCCAGCTAAAAAAATATTCTGTGACACATTAATCAGCCCCAAATTAATTCAGGTCGCTTGAGGCAGGGAAGGTGTGCTTTGCTTTGCCACAATAATGTACACTGACTGGACAACCAGAGGGTGCTGTGATGAAACAGAGGGTGGCATGGGTGGGCCAGAGGGTGGCATGAGTAGTCAGAGAGTGGCAGTGGTGACAGAGAGTGGCAAACACAAAAAAAAAGAAATCCGCAAATTCGCGAGAATTCGCGGATTTTGCGGATTGCGAGTTTGCAAATCCGCAAAATTCGCGAACGCGAGATTCGCAAAATTCGCCCATGCTTATTATTAAAGTGTTATAATCCTACTACTTTGTTGGAGTGCTATATATTTTTAATGTGACACATAATTGTGAAGACTTTGATGTACAAAAAGGCATCCCTGGAATCTTCCGCTTCAGGCTCGGTGCCACACACCCTCACAGTGAGAATCCCCTCCCCAATCACAATACAGGATCATTATCAGATAGTAGGAATGCGTGTGGTGTGACGGATCTCATGGGGTGGGGGCCTTGATCTACTGTAACTCTTTTGAAGAGGGGTGATTCTTTACAGTTGGGGCCATAAACTACATCCACAGGGCTAGGTGATAGCCTGGGACCGGCCTGGACAATCAGACACAGAGGAAGAGGAGTGTCAGAGGGTGCGGTAGTGAATAGGGTGAAAGGGAGGTGTCGGGCGGGCACAGGGTGTGATTCTCAGGGAAGAGCAGCGCAGATGGGGGGAGGTTTATGGCCCATGCATGAGAGAGAGAGCGGGGGTGACCAGTGCGTGGGGGAGATGCTTGCGAGGGTGGGGAGCCATGCTGAGGATCGGCGGCGTGCAGAGAGTGGGTCTGGTCAAGGCATCTAAAATGGCTGCTGTGCACGACAAAAGTGTGGCATTGGAAAAAAGGCAAGATGGTGCAGACAATGTTTATCAATACGGATTAATTTATAACAATTATTTTTAACAATATATTTACTCGCAGTGACAAAATGGCAGTCAACACTTCCTGATTTCCTTCGAATCGAACGTTAACAGACGTCACGCAGCAAAAAAAAAACTTGTCATGCGCAGCCGCTGGAAGACATGGATCAACATATATGAGCATCCTCAGCCACCCTCAGAAAACATAGGGGGTCAGGATCCATCTCCCGTACCCCCTTACACCCATTTCTCACATTGTTTTTCCTCCATCTTGTAATTTAATTAAAACGAAACACAAAATGACGAATTCCCGTTTCACGACCCGGTTCGCTACCTGGTTCGCGAACCGGAAAGCGCTTCTACCGCAAAAAATCAATTTTTTTTATTTGCCCCACGGGACCCTTTAATAACCCCAACATCATTCCTAGGGGGTTAAGAAGGGTCTACCTTGCCCCCTTTCATTAAATTCCCCCTTCGTTTTTCTCCTCCACTTGTCTCTCCATCCTACCGAGAGACAAGATGGCGGCCGTTCCGGACTGTTTAGAATGTTGACAGACACCGGAGAGCCAATCAGCTACGCTTCGCAAAGTTCCGTTACGCGAAAAGTTCGCGAACCGGAGCGCTACCCGGGACGATGTCACAGATATATCTGTTTTTTAAAACATTAATTTCTCAAAATCCACTGGAGCACATATATTGAGACCCAGCAAAGGCACATCGGGCTAACAGTCCCTACAATTTTGCCAAGTTTCGTGCAAATCCATTCAGCCGTTCGAGCTAAAAGTGAGGCCAAACTCCCTATGGAAAAATGAATGGGAAAAACGCGTTTTGGGACCACCGTTTTTTCTCGGCCCCCCTTGACGAAACCCCCCCAAATTTTCAGGGGCTGCTCAGAAACAAAATGTGTCATTTTCCTGAAAATCTCAGCCGATTCCGTCAACAAACGCCAAAGTTATTAGACATAGAATTTTCAAAAGTCCCATAGAGAAAAAATCCTAACTATATATACCTACTGGCGACCGCCAGTAGGTAATATATATATATATATATATATATATAAGACCTACAAAGCACGGACCAAATTCCACGGTGTTAAGATTGTTTATTCGCTTGTCGGTTCGATGACGTTTCGGCACCCCTGTGCCTTGCTCACATATACATATATATATCACTGATGACATCTCAAATGACATCATTAATGACGTCTCCAACTCCTCGGGATCGGGACGATGATCAAAAATGGTCGTCCTCCTGATAGCTTTAAGTCTACCTGCTATAATAGCACAGATCAGTGAAGTGATCGAGTAAGGGAAGGAAAGGATGGGGGCTGGGGGGAGGGAGACCTGAAATGACAGCAACCAATACTTCTTAGTAACACTTAGAAGTATGGTTTCAAACAAGGAATTAACTCTCCTACATAATTATATGTACCTGTAAAATAAAAGAACATGAATTCTTAGAAGAGCCCTTTGTTTGTATTTATGGTTCCTATTCTTTAGCAAAAGATCTAAAGCATACACCTTCAGTTAAGGACCCCCTGTAGATCACACAAGGAGAAACAAAAACAAGGAAACAAACCAATGAATACAATCGAGGTATGGTGGAGTGCAACAGCAATTCTGCATCAAACTAGTATCGCCAAAGACAACCTACTAAAGATATTGCCAAGCCTGGCGTCACAGGGTAGTCAAAGAAAGCAACACTGGACTCTTCCACTATTCCCTACTACAACATGCGGCCTGAATGCAGGGAGAAACCAATATGATTCTGATTGCTGCAAACAGAACATTTATCGCGATACATACAATGTCTGAACATAGCGAGCATCAATGGAAATCATGCCAACATTGTTACGACACAATGCTGTTTAACACGTTAAGCAAATGTTGAGGGTAAGCAGTATGACGCATACACAACACTGACAAACAAACATAAACAAAAATAAACTCTGCACTATTAGTCCTGCAAGAGCACAATGTTTGCGCCAAGAAACCAAAGTGTGGTATTCCAGAGAATACGTAATTAGCTTAAACCCCCATTATGCAAAAACCATGCTGGTATCCCTTCTACCTGCAAGAGACCAAAAGTGTCTCGTCAACAGTAAGGGACACCTTAATGACTTGAGGAGATACACTCGAACTCCAATGAACAAAGGAAATACGTGGTAGTGTAGCGCAGACTCGGTCCTTCACATCCAGAAAGGATTATCGGTGAAACGACACCCTTACCGGATCATAGATCGGAATACCACCTCAGAACAGACACGAACGGACTCCTCGATAACCAGCAAGTCTGCTGAATTAACGGCAATGCTGCGGGGAAGTGGAAGTTCTTTTATGCACATCCACTTCTCTGATGGCAACGTGTGCGATGTCCCGATCACGTGACCCACATTCCGAGACTCCTGGGAATTGTAGTCTTGTTTTGTTTCCCCACTTTCACGAACGCACTGAGGAGCGCAAAATAAAAGAAACTGCTTATCAAGGCAAGACAGGGTGACCAAGTTAACACAGAAGGGGGGGTTTTGACAACTAATGACATCATCCAGTGAGTGCAAATGTTTCCTAAGAATTTATGATTGTTAAAGATATATAGTAACTTGTTACAAAAGTTAGATTAGTATACTAGGTGCACTACTAATGAGCGATATTACTTCTGAAATGTATTATATGAGGGACTGTGTGACTGTTTATCCATGAGTGAGTGGTTGTCTGAGTGTTTGTTTGGGTATGTGAGTGGGTGTGTGAGTGGCTCGATGGGTGAATGACTGGCTGTGTTAGTGGCTGAATGGGTGGGTGAGTGGATGTGTGAGTGACTGTATGGGTGAGTAAGTGGGTGTCTGAATGGCTTTATGAGTGAGTGAATGGGTGTGTAAGTGGCTGAATAGGTGAGTGAGTGGCTGTTTGAGTGGGGGTTTTGTCTAGTGAGTTGTGTTAGTGGCTGTATTGGAGAGTAAGGGCCAAATTATGAGTTAGGCGGTCGATGGGACTGCCAAAACTGTGGGGGCAGTCCCAGGACCACCAGACTTGAAGTCCATCCATTGTTTTAAAGCTAAGGCAGTGGGACCGCCACATGACTGCTGCAACTGCCGGGGATCCCTGATCCCGCGATGGTAGGGCAATAGTGTGAGGCTCTAATATGCTGGTGGTGCCGCTGCGGCACAGCAAAGCATATTGCGGGTTTCCCCACTGCGACTCTTTTCATGGCAGTGAGCCAGCCATGAAAAGGGTGGCGGTGAGGAAACTAAGGAGGCCCTACAGGGCCCCCTATTGCCTCTGTGCACAGGGGTGCACGCAGGTGGCACATGTTGTGCCCTCTTGTATTTTTGCACCCCATCTTCCTACACAGACAGAAATGCACAACATTGTGCATTTCTGTCTGTGCAGGAACAGGCTGCAGCGCTCCTACAGAAGTGCTTTCTAAGGCTTTCCAATGAGCCTTAGAAAGGCATATGACCGCTACTGCAGGACTGCCCGCCAGAATTACAACTTGTAATCCGGTGGGCTGACTGAATATGGGTCTGGTGGTCTTAGAGTGAGGTGCTGGCATTGCAGCCCGCTCCCATACCTCCAAAATCATAATCAGGCCCTAAGTGTCTGTGTGAATGGCTATATGGGAGAGTGAGCAGATGTGAGAGTCCTTGCATGGATGTATGAATGGGTATGTAAGTGGTTGAGATAGTGTTTGAGTGAGTTTGTGAGTACATGTATGAGTGAGTGAGTGGCTGTGTTAAGAGACTGTATGGGTGAGTGAGTGGTTGTGTGAGTGAATGCATGGGTGAATACGTGGGCTTGTGAGTAGCTTTTTGGGAGAATTTGTGACTCTAAGTAGCTATATGGGTAAGTGACTGGTATATGAGTAGCTTTATAGGTGAGAGAGTACCTGTATGAGAGAGTGATTGGGTACCTGAGTGGCTCTAAGGATGAGTGAGTGGTTGTGTGAGTACTTGTATGTGTCTATGAATGGGTATGTGAATGGTTGTGTGGGTGTATGAGTGGGTGCATGAGAGATTGTATATAGGTTTAAGTTGGTGTGTGAGTGCTTCTGTGGATGATGTCATCAATGATGTCATCAGTGATGTCACTGACCATGTCTTGAGTGATGTAATTTGTGAGGTCATGTGAGTGACTGGTTGTGTGAATGTCTGTATCTATCTGTCAGTTGATGTCTAAGTGGGTGTATAGGTGTGTGAATGGGCATGTGAGCTTCTGTATGGGTGAGTGATTGGTTGTCTGAGTACCTCTATGTAAATCCAAGTGTTGAGGTGGGTGAGTGATGAGTGAGTGGGTAGGTTAGTGTCTGTGTGGGTTATTGAGTGTGTATGTGTGAGGCTTTATGGGTGAGTGGCTGTATCTGTGAGTGAGTATATGTATCAGTGTTTTATTGGTAACTGGGTATGTGAAAGGCAGTATAGTTGAGTGATGGGGTATATGAGTGACTGTATCAGTGAGTAAGTGATTGTGAGAGTGGCTGTATGGGTGGGTGCTTGCTTGTGTAAGTGACTGTATAGATGAGTGAGTATGAGTATCTGTATGAGTAAGTGAGTCAGTGTGTATGGAACTGTGTGGGTGAGTATGTAGCTGTGTAATTGAGTATGGGTGAGTGAGTAGGTATGTGAACTGCTCTATGGGTGACTGACTCAATGTGTGGGTGGCTGTAAGAGTGGATATGTCAGTGGCTATTTTAGTGATTGAGTGGGTACATGAGTGGGTGTATGGGTTAGTGGGTATATGTGTGTGTTGATCTATGAATCAGTGAGTCGCTGTGTAAAAACTGCTTTGGGTGTGTGAATGGGTTGGAGAATGGTAGTGTGAAAGTTTGTTTGGGGGTGTGAGTGGGTGCGTCAGAGATTCTGTGGATGATGTCATCAATGATGTAATTCGAAATCTTATCAGCGATGTCATGAGAAATGTCACTGGCTATGTCATAAGTGATATAATATGTGTGGTCATAAGCAGTGCATTGCAGGGGTGAAAGTTATAGTTAGCTCACTAACTAAAACAGCTGAATTTCTCTAGTTTTGTGCAAGTGACACCTGAGCCTCACTCTCTCTTTGTTCAGTGAATTTCAAAGGTTTTTTTAAATTCTATTTCCAAACGATAACGTCCCTATAACCTTTGTTTTTTCAGTGAATTTCTAAAGTTTTTTAAATGCTGATTCCTAAATATAATCTCCCTGTAAACTTTGGTGTTTTCAGTGAATTTCTATAGTTTTTAAACTAGTAGTTGCATTTGCAGTGTGCTGGAGAAAGGAGGATGGATCTCCGACCACTTCTCAGGAATCCCGCTGTGTAGGACTCACAGTAGGTATCAGGCGGACTTCTTGTCCCCAAAGGTCCCTCAAGAGTAAAGTGGACTTTATCCCCCAACCAGTAGTGCACCATGAGTGGCGTTTGCAGAGTGGTGGAGAAATCGGGCATGGCCTCCGAAGATGTTTTAGCAATCCTGCTGTGTGGAGCTTACTGGGTGTAACAGGAGGGGTCGTTGGCCTTTCCTTTTACATTTGCTCCACTGTGGTAGCACAAGAGGACACCTTACCAGAGGTGCCCTGTATGCTAAATATGTCTTAACACCAATTGACATTGTATTGGCTTCTCCCAGGGATGCAACAAACAACCACTGCCATGAGGTCAAGGCACCCACATGTATGACAACTCAGCCTACTGTCAAACAGCACCGGGTCCTCAGTGAGGGCCTCAGCCTGTGGGGAATTGTCTAAATGTTTAGCCATTAGCTGCACTCACCTGGAATGTGATGTATGTATTTTTGTGTATTTTCAATTGATATCTAAGGGTCATACCCCACACAAATGTTGCAGTGTCATCATTAGTGGTCACCATGATCCTCCGTCATGCTGATTGTGCCATGACAGATTACCATGCATGCTTTGGCACAAACTCCTACATATTGCTGGTAGTAATGCTGGGTGAACACACCATACCTTCGCTGAGCATCAAGGCGGTGTTGCTTCTGCATAGGAGTGTTCAAATGCAACACAGTTGGACTAGCAAAGTATAGTATGTAGCATTTGCATGTTTGATATGAGATCATCTAATGAATTTGATCTGCAGATATAGGTATTGATGTAGTATATGTAGACTGTGGGGCTTATTTACATGAAACTGACGCATCTGTACAGATGAGTCAGATTCCCTCCGCCTGCACCTGTGCCTGTGTGCAAAACCCTTGCACCACCATGATTTTGCCGTATCTACAATACGGCACACCATGGCAGATACGTCAGAAATGTTGATGCATCTGTCGGCGCAAAGGTCATGCATTGCTAGAGTCATGTCACAAGCATGACGCAGCTCCAGCAATGCATGGGAACGCCTATTCCTAATACACTGCGCCAATTCATACGCCTGCACCAAGCAACGTGGGGTTTTGAAGGAGTGGCGTCCTAGAAGTGGAGCAGTGAAATCTTTTAGCTTTCACTGCGTCACTTCTACGAGGCTTTCCCACGTGGGAATGCCCACCCTGTATACATTATACCTGACAAATGTATAATGTGATGAAGGGCTTTACAAGGTGATGCATCTCTCTAGATGCGTCACATTGTAAATGGGCCACAATGTTGCGCATTGTTTAGGCCACTGCGGAGTCACAAAAAGTGAAGCAACAGTGGCACAAAAGTGTTGCAAGGAGCTTGTAAATCTGCCCGTGTAGGTTTTGAACTGTTCCCATGCACATACCCAGGTGGAACACTTTAGTCATCCTACTATCAGTGTCCTTCTACTATCGTCCAGAAGTTTGAGGCCACAGACATTGCACACTATCTACATTACCACATTATTTTAATTGTGACTGGCAATGGAGGACTATCTCCTACAGGTTGTTGGCATGCACACAATTTTATTTGTACCAGATGATGTTCAATGGTGTTTTGTTACGAATATGTGACGTTACAACACATACTAATTCCACATATTCCATTACAATGCAGGTATTACTATGCAAATAATTTTACAACGACCTACCATTGCAAAGAAAATGTTTACTACGCTTATGCCTTTACCATGCATGCCATTACAAAGCAGAGGCATGCGTGGTAAAGGCATACACTTAGTAAAAGTGGTTAAGGTAGGTAAAAAAATCTATATATATATATATATTACGATCCAAGGAAAAGGAATTCTGGCGAGCCCACAGCAGTTGCAGCAAGTAGGTTTTTAATTTTTGGCAGAAAAAACTACGCCTTTCGACCACGTCCGTGGTCTTGGTCACATGACCATGTCTCCAAAGTGCAGTTATTTATAGGTGCATTTACACACAGTCATGTTCCTAGACATAGAAAACATAGGCTTGTGAATCTATTCATGTCACAAAATAAGAAGTACTTTTTGAAGGTGCAGTACACAAATTGTTTAGCATTTGTGACTTTTTTATGTAGATATGTTACATCACATAATCATAAGATAGCATGAAAGTTTAGTGTGCATTTAAAACAAGGGTTACTGTTCATGGCATTTAGATGTATAGTACATTAATTGTTATAACTTTCAGAGTGTAGGTCAGTACACAAATAGTTCATGATTAGCTTGTCACAGTATAGATTCTCCTGGAACATGTTAACTCATTGGGTTCTGTAGCATACATGTCAGAAGAAGAGTAGCATCGCAGTCTTGAGGGTAATTCTCCTAGTTCCGGTAAAGTACTCACGTGCGCTTAATACTTGTTGGTGACTTACAGCCTGATTCATCAAGGTACCGTTTTGCGAGTCTCTAATAGAGAATCATAAGGAATCGCTATTAGAGACTTGCAAAACGGTATTCATGTAGGAATCGCAAAATAAAATGCGATTCCTACAAATTCCTTATTTGCAATTAGCAAATTGCTAATCGCAAATAAGGAAAAAACTCCCCATTCATTCCTAAGGGCCAAAAGGCCCATAGGAATGAATGGGGAGTATTCCTTATTTGCGATTAGCAATTTGCTAATCGCAAATAAGATAGTGATTTGAAGGGTGTAGCACCCCTTAAATGCACATTTGAACAGGTGCTGCGCACACACATGTCCAAAGGACATGTGTGTGTGTAACATGCAAAAGAAAAAAATGCACTAAAGTGCTTTTTACTCTTTTTTCGCAATTTAATTTACCACCAAGTCTGACTTGGTGGTAAATTGCGACCAAATATTGAGATTTTGCATTTTCTAATTGGTTGATGAATTGGATTTAAGGAATCTCTATTAGAGATTCCTTAAATCCAATTCCTCGCAAATATGCGATTTCTTAAATAGAGACTTTTGCTTTTGGGATGATGAATCCCAAAAGCAAAAATTGCACTTGCAAAGGGCCAGATTCTCAGAATCTGGCCCTTTGCGAGTGCAATTATGCTTGATGAATCAGGCTGTTAGAGTTTGGACTTGTGCCCATTCCGGTACTCTTAATTTTTGTTGTAGTGGTGACATAGCGGAGCCTGTTCTGTGGTACTGTGGGATATAAAATCAGAACTTTAGTGCTTAGAACACATTGTATCAAGTTGTGTTGACCTATAGATTGCTCAATAAGTATGTCTAATTGTGCAGAAGAACAGTGCCCTAGAGTTAAAAAGATGGAAGGTGCGGTGAGGGAGAGGTGAGGGGTGTGTAGATTAAAAAGGGGGAAAGGAAGAATCGTCGTGTTGCAACTACATATATTTATACTGAAAAACTGTAATGCGCATAAAAGATTGCTATAGATGACTGTACATCTCATCTTTGTTCATGCCATAAGGGAACTTGGTGCCTGCCTGTAATCTGAAACGTGACTCCCGTTTCCGAAGTGCAGCAAGACGATTGCCTCCTCTTGGGTTAACATTGACACTGTCCAAAGCAAAGAATTTTTTTTTTGTCCAATCTGCCTCATGTTCCTTAGCAAAGTGTCTAGCTGTGCTGTAGCTGTAGCCCCTTCTGGTGATGGTGCGCCAGTGTTCTAGTATGTTTTTTTACTGCAAATGTAGTGGACCCTATGTACCATAGGCCACAGGGACACGCATACAACAAACTCAGTATTGCAGTTAATCAGCTGTGGTATTTTCCATTTTGTTTTAGTTCTCTCTAGAGTAACCTCTGTGACATTGGAGCTGTTTTTACACGCTTTCCAGTTTCCGCATTTGCGAAACCCCTTAATCTGGTGTAACCAGCTTGTTTTTCTGCCCTGGAAGTGGCTTTGAACCAGGATATCTCTAAGAGACTCATTCCTTTCATATGTGATAGATGGTCTAATCCCTATTTCATTCCTGACTATATGATCTTGTCTTAAAATGTCCCATCTGTTCCTGAGAATCTTACGGATCTGATTAGAATTACGGTAAAATTTAGTGACAAATCTGATATGCTGTGTTTTCTTTTTCTCCTTTTCTAGTGGATCTCTTAGGAGACAGACTGTCTCCGAGTGCCTGGTCCCTGTCTACATTACCTACTCTGGTCTCTGCCTGGTGTAAAGCCTTTTTTGAGTAACCTCTCTCCTTGAATCTGAGTTTCATGTCATTCTTGGTGTCTTCATAGGACTCCTCTGGTCTATAATTGTGTTTCGCTCTCAGAAACTCACTGTAAGGGATACCCCACCTAAAGCTAGGGATGTGTGCGCTGGTTGTGTGTAAAATTGAATTACCCGCAAATATATATTGATACACATATTTGTATACCCCATAAAAACCCTAAAATTACCCTTATTACCCCAATACCCATATCCCCTGAACCCTAAAATGACTCTTACCTCCCCTTAACCCACACCCACCCTGAACCCTAAAATTACCCTTGGCACTTCAAAACCCATACCCATTCTGAACCCTAAAATTACCCTTGGCACCCCAAAACCTATACCCACCATGAACACTGAAAGCACCCTTGGCACCTCAAAACCCATTCCTTCCCGAACCCTAAAATTACCCTTGGCCCCCCAATACCCATACCCAACCTGAACCCTAAAATTACCCTTGGCACCCCAAAACTCATACCCAACCTTAACCCTAAAATTACCCTTGGCACCCCAAAACCCAAACCCACCCTAAACCCTATATACTTACCCTATACTTACATGTAAAACACATATGCCTTTACCATTCAAGCCTTTAGACAAAATGAGTTGTATAAGCATGCGTGGTAAAGGCATATGCGTTGTAATGACATGCATTGTAATGGCATTGCTTTGTGATGGTACTTGCGTTGTGATGACATGCATTGTAATGGCACGTGTTGTAAAATTTTCACTGTCATTGCTGTTTCTTGTTACACATAGCTGCATAAATTATCTCTGTGACAGTAGCTGTTCAAATGTTAATGTTTAGGTGTTTATTGTGACTATGGAATCAAAATGCATACACAGTGGTAGTGCTCCAAAATGTTTTTACAGATAGATCTTTCTTCATTGTTTTATATAATTTTAAACAATCATTGTCCAGAGAAGAAATTATTTATGATGTTGTCCCTCCACCGTGTTGCGGCAACTGATTGTCTAGTTTGATGAGGTTCCTCATCTACCTTCTCCTCATTGTCTGGCATTTCCTGTTCCCCATTTTCATCAGCCCATCGCACATTTGCCCTGACACATATATAGTGCATTATGCAGCACAACAAGTGGGACATGACACTCTTAAATCAGCGCTCTAGTCCCTAACACACAAGTTAGGAGTCCATGAGACTAACCACGCTAGGACGTGACCTCGCAGCAACTATAAGCATATATCATTTGTGCGCATGCGCATTTTCACACGGTCCCTTCAGGGACATGACGCTCTGAATTCAGTGCTCTAGTCTTTCACGAACGTAAAGGGGGGCACGTGACCTACCACGTAAGGACATGACCACCCCCCCCCCCCCGCTGCAACTACAAGCATGGTGACCTGCAACACACGCCACATCGGCCGGATCCGGCCACACCGTAGGTTGCAGCGGTTACTATCCTAAGACAAATGTGAGTACATACACCCATTGCCATAGCGCCCGAGTCTCGGTGCGGGTAATACTGTGTGACTGGATCTATGAATCCGCACACACGTGGAATTAACATGAGCCCACATTTTTTGCATTTTTGTTGTTTGTCAGTTTGTCCCATCTGTACCATGTTCAATGTGCTCTCTTTTAACCACGTGCAACCGAAGTCGAAATTATTGCAGAATTAGTCTTGAAGGCGGAAAAAACAAAGGCAACATGGGCTACCTCTTCAGTTGCACAGAACATACTGGGCGAGAGGCAACATTTTAAGAACTGGGGAATTTCAACTGCCCCTTATATAAAACCAAAATATCCTGATCTACTAATCCCTTCAGGAAGAGTAGGAGCACACAACTGCGGAGATAGATCTGGAATGCAAGTACTCCGAGGTGCAATAGGGAACACTGGAGCAAGAATTACGGAAGATCTGGAAGCCAGGGGACACGCCTTAGATGGCGCATCAACAGGCCCACTTGACCTGAGATGGATCGCCAGAACAATTAACAATCAAGCAAAATGACCAACAACGAATCTCCCCATACCGAGCGAACATAACAACTACAGAATATGCTCATGGAACGTCAATAGTCTTGCCTCCAAAATGAATAACCAAGAATTTGTCAGTTACATAAGATCGTTTGACATTATGACCTTTCAAGAGACCTGGCAAGAAGAACCTCTGCATCTGCTTGGCTTTTTACGTTTTTTTACAAGTGCGGTGAGAGCTGCAAAAAATAGTCATCTTCAAGGGGGCCTTGTGACTTATGTTTCAGCAGCATGTGTCCACGAGATCAAGGAACTCGGACCGCCCACTCCCAACTTGCTGACACTAAATCTTCTTACTTCGGAACAAGGCAAGAGGGGCGCAAACTTAATCTTAATTAACGTTTACGTTCATCCAAAAAGGAAAGCAAAGGTATTAAAAGAATTAGGTAACTTCCTAGAGGAAACTATAATCAAAACATTGACTATGGATGTCGTGCTCACTGGCGACTTTAATCTTAATTTGATGGGGAACACAACAGACGATGAGAATCACCTTCACAATATAGCCTGGAATATACCACATCAAGCAACTTCAGAAACAACTAAAAATACTAAATTAGATAAGCAGGCATTGGAGAACCTTGAGTCCTATAACATTAGAGTACTAAATGGAAGACTCGTTGGAGACACACCACCAGCATGCACGTTTCATTCATCAAGGTTTAGCAAAATCTTGGATTATACGTTTATGTCACTATCTCTCTTTCACTATGTTACCTCTTTCCAAATAGGGGAAAAAACCGACAGTGATCATTACCCACAGGAAATCACATTGGACATCTAAAAGCCTAAATTCGAGCAGTCTCTGGTCCCTATTGACTCAGTTTATACCGTCAATTATAAAAAGATTACATTTTTGGCAGCTAATGAGGAAAGCTTGCATGATATGGCAAAACTGCATTTTGATGGAAAAATCGGAGCAAGTGAAGTTGAGAAATGGGAGTGTTTTACAAGAATAATGGCAGGCTTTTCCACAACACCGAAACTTCAAACAGGACGGATTGGAAAAAATATGACCCCGTTTGCAAAGAACACCAAGTGAAGATAAAACGGACAAAGAAATGCATCTACCAAATTATGCGCCAACTTAGGTACTCTCCAAGAGACACGGTGAAACATGACCGCTTAAGGAAACTGAAGACTTCCTTGAAAAAAACAAAGTGGGAAGCAAACAAAGAAATGGAGGACAGTTTATGAGCAAAACTACATACTTTCAAAAAACAATAGAGGAAGTGTAGAGGTAGTGGTGATAGAATCAACCTCTAAAACGATATGAAGAAACAATGGGATTCTATCAATGTGAAGAGAGAGTATTATTTTTATGTGTATTTTCAACTTTTCAGTAAAGGGAAGTGGGACCGGCTCTCTTCGCGGGTGGTAGAATGAGAGCACTATGTGCTTTTAAAATACCACTCACACACTAAGAATCCCTTAGTGTCATGCTATCATAGCGGTCTTCCCGTCCCTCTACGAGGCGGGGTGTGCTACGACCTACGAGGTACGTGGGAGCACTGATATTAATGACGATAGGCTATATGTGGTGTGGGACAGTGATAAGTGATAAGAGTGTAGGGACCTAAATACGTGGATGTAAAAAGATTAAAAATCCCCTGGCTAGTGGAAAAAATTGATTTAATGGCTTCCCTAGCTGGGAATAGTAAAAAGGGGTTAGAGAGGTAGAACAGAATACGTTAACTACCTAGCAGGGGATTTTTTATCTTTTTACATCCACGTATTTAGGTCCCTACACTCTTATCACTGTCCCACACCACACATAGCCTATCGTCATTAATATCAGTGCTCCAACGTACCTCGTAGATCGTAGAATGCCCCGCCCCGTAGAGGGACGGGAAGACCCCTAAGATGAAGCATGACACTAAGGGATTCTTAGTGTGTGAGGGGTATTTTAAAAGCACATAGTGCTCTCATTCTACCACCCGCGAAGAGAGCCGGTCCCACTTCCCTTCACTGAAAAGTTGAAAATATACATAAAAATAATTCGCTCACTTCACATTGATAGAATCCTATTGTTTCTTCATAACTACATACTGACATAAAAAATAACGATGGGGCAAAATTCTGGAAATCGATCAATTCCTTTCTAAATCCTATGCATGATGGAGTATCCTCCAATATTAATGAAGCAGCATGGGCAAAGTATCTCAAAGATCACTTCACACAACAAAGGGCCTCCGACTTTGGAATAGGAAATGAGGACAATAAATTACCAACATCGTGTGAAACTCTTCATACACAAGAAGGTGGCAATACAATCATGAATACAGGAGAGGCAAACCTACAAAAGATAATCATGCACCAAATCAAAAAGGGAAGAAGGGAAGGGGCGTCAGGCCCGAACAGGATTCCTCCCATTCTTTATAAACAGAGCGAAAGGGATTGGGCTGAAGCACTAGAGCCACTATTCAAGGAAATAATACAGTTTAACATATTACCTGTCTCCTGGAAGGGCTCGATTATCTCTCCTATATACAAATCAGGGGATAAATCCCGACCAAGTAACTACAGACTGATCGCCCTCATGGACAATGAGGCCAAGTATTTTGCCGGGATCCTCTTGGAAGAATTGCAGGTCTGGGCTACGGAAAATTCCTTAATCCCTGCAAATCAAACAAGCTTTGCCAAAACTGTTGGGACAGCAACAAACATCTTGACAATGGGCCTGTTAATTGACACAGCCAAAACCAACAAAATGCCAATCCACCTGTTCTTTATCGACTATAAGGCAGCCTTCGACCATATTAATCGGAATCTCCTGTGGTCCAAATTGAATAAATGGGGGATCCCAAGGCCCTTGCTAGACCTACTGATTAACCTGCATAGCAACACATGGATACAGGTGAAGCTGGGTGATGGATCTCATCTGTCCAGACACATCGCAACTAACAAGGGCCTAAAACAGGGATGTGTTTTGGCTCCAACCCTTTTTAATTTGTTCTTAGGAGATCTACCCCCGATTTTAAACAATTGTAATTCCCATGCACAGAAATTAGGAGGCCAAATACTACCATCATTACTATATGCGGATGACATAGTGCTAATCAGTCACACAAAAATAGGGCTGCAAAATCTGCAACTGCAAATCTGGACGCAAGTCGGTTGTACTCGGATGGTAATCAACTGACGTTAAATCTACAGAAGACACAAACTATGTCAATTAACAAATAAGGGAAAACAAATTATGGCTGGTTCTGGAACAACAACCGTATTGAAGACACAGTGTACAAGTACCTGGAAGTCAAAATCGACAACAGCGGCCAGTTTACAATTCAGAAAGCAAGCATTAGAGGAAAAGGCATTGCGATATCTATTTCACTAAAAAAACTAAATGGCAAACTCATTAGTCCATCTCTTCTGCCCCTGGCACAAGTTATAAGAGCTAAACTGTTGCCTACAATTACTTATGGGAGTGAAGTACAGAGAGGAAGGGATGCGGCGACTCTAGACAGAACTGTGGCAGCAGCATATAGAACCATATTCAGCTTGCCAAAACAAACATCTTTGGCCCAACTTAGGCTGGAATTTGGAGGACAGAAGCAGTCTCTGGCGAGACAAGGCGCATACATAATTACTTGGGTTAAAGTCCGGAAGGCAAACAAAGGAACCCTAAATAGCTACTTATGGTCAGAATTAGAACGGAATCCGGCATCGCAAGCCGCCAGATATTTGAAAAACAGCCTAATGAATCTGGGGTTACAGGAGCTGTGGCACACCCCTACTAATCATACTACGATCAAAACATTAGTAAAGAAAACTATAAAATACCTCTCATGGATCGAAGATAAAGCCTGTGTTGCAATGAGGTCACATGGGTGGATTATCCTAAACTCCTATTCTAAACAAGGCCAACAGAGTTATCTTGACCTCGGGTACTCACGTTATATAAAACTGAAGTTCCTCAAATATAGACTGGGCATTTTACCTTGCACACAACATCTTCAGCAATGGCTGAGGGTCAATGGGGGTACCCTCTGTCGTTTATGCGGCAAGGCGCCAGAAGATATGGAACATCTGCTGTGCTCCTGTGAGAAGTTGTTGGAGGAACGGAAACGGTTATTGAAACATCACTTTAACCAGTGTGTAATACGTTCACCTAGACAGGCAGTTCTTGCCTGCTTTGCACCCAGCGACCCACAGTTGAATTGTAGCCTGGTGAAGTACTTGATGGAGATAGAAACAAAGATGCAGGAAACTGACACTCCGTCATGTTTTTAGAGGTTATTGAACAAAGTGGAATCCCTTACCAGCAGCCTATAAAGTTTCACATTAAGGATGATGGAAATAAAGTGAACACTGCAACTCGTCCCTTCGCCATAACTTACAGAGGACATTTAGAACAAAATGATTACTATTTTTATTCTCACTAACATATATTAAATGTGATGAATTTTTGTTAGGATTTTTAAATTTAGACTATATATCTTACGTGAATGTAAATTTATCCAAGTGATGAAAAATTTATTGTGTGCATCTTAGTGTTTTTAAGGATGAATTGCAATGGTTTTAATTAACTATGCTAATAAACTATTACTTACTAATTACTTACTACATGCAACTGAAGTCACTGGATACAAAGTTTTAAACATCACCTAATGTGCCATAATGCGATAATTTGACATTAAGTAGTCGACACATATTGATAAACACGCATAAATATACAAACAGTAGTATGTGCAAAACCACAACACGCATATAAATATGTGCTCCCATGGCACATTATAGCCACACATGGTTATTTCCAGATAGCCATCATGCATGCATTCACGATGCCACATGCATGATGTTTTCATTTCATGTTTATAGTCATGACCCCACCACCCTACTCATGGAGGAGTGCAACTACTTAAGACATGCATGAAACCGATTGGCTGTTCATTCATATACATGTCGTAATGCCCTTTTCCTTTTCAGAAAGTCATTGCACAGTATCTGTAAGTTACAAGGTCCCAACACATTCACAGGGCACTTTAGGGTGTGCGCTGATACCTACACCATAGTGTCCCAAAAAACATTTTGGCCACATTCACTTTTTTGGTCCTGAAGAAAGCCTCATGAATATCACAGAAGGCTGAAACTAGTAGACCTACACTTTTTAAGGGATATTGAGGCATATTCATACCTTGTGCATATCCCAACTACATTTTTACTCTTGTCCTAGGACCCTTCCATTAAAAATTTGTATAAGCTCATTTCCTAGAGGCATTTTTAGCATTTACTTTCACTTCACATAGCACTTCATTTACCACAAAATAACCTGCTCTGCTGTAAATCAGGCGTTGAAGCACAGCTGGATTGCACTCGGCAATCCAGCAGGACTCTGATGATAAAGCATGCCACCTACTAGGTAGGTGAGTGAGGGGTTTCCTAAGACAACTGTTTGTTGTCTGCATTCCTCTACCAAGGTGCAGGTCGATAACCATGACCTTAACCGGTTAAGGGCTTGTCCATGTTATTTTTGTGTGCAATATGCAGCAGTCCAATATAATTTTGCACACTATGGGTGGCGAGTAAAGCAATCTTCCCCCAGATATGTCAAGGCTCCGGCAGTGGAATTTTAATACTCCAAATGTCCACTCAATGATGGACCTGGTGCTCCATAGGGCATTGTTGTACGTATACTAAGCTTCTGTTAGTGGGATCTTCAGAGGTGTCGTGACCCCCAGCATTAGAGCATATCCTTTGTCTGCTGCAAAGAAAGGAGGTGTTGTATTTGTAAAGAGTCATGACAAAGGATGGCCCAGCATTCATTTCCAATCTGTTATGGGTCCTGATTGACTCATAATCCTTAATTACTGCAATAGACGTGCTATGACATTCAGTGGCATACACACTAGTAGGGATTTTAAATAGCTGACAATGTGCTACATATATAGGAGTGCAGTCCTCTGTGGGATTCACTTACTATTTGTCATACTAGTGAATACCAATGGCATGCAGGTGATGATTTGTCACTAGTAAGGAGAGTCTACTTGCCATTGAGTAGACACGTCTCTCATTCATCTATTGTGTCTATTATTGGATACTATTGACAATCTTGAACTGATTCCTGTCTGATTTGACAACATGTAACAGGAACAGTGCTGTGTTGTTCCTATGAATACCCCGGACATGCGCTTTTTGGATGACCTAAAATGGGGCTTGGTGTCCAAACCGCTTCAGGACACCCCCAAAGGATATGTCCGCTGTTAGACCAGATAGCTCTGCAGTGCCACTGCCGCACCCTTGTATCTTACAGTGGTATAGGTAGTTTCTGGCAACCACTGAACATGACAACCCTGATTGCTCAGGGATCTTGAAAAACAGTACAGTACTTTTCGCTCAGTTACTCGTGCTTGCTTACTCTCAGAAAATTCCCAGGATGCCGATTAGGACGTTTCAATAAGTATTTATTGGTCCAGCGTCAGACTTGTGTAAAATATATTGGCTGCGATAATCAGGAGACAGAAACATACGAAAGAAATCGCACGTACTAATATGGTAAACAGTAGATACATTTCGACCACAGTGCTAATAAGATAAACATAAAGTTCATATAAAAACAGTAGCATTTGCATATTCCTAAAATGCACACTCTAAGTATTTTGCCTAAATATACCTAGCCTAGATATGTAGGTGTAGCCTATATATGTGTATGTAACCAAGAATGCCCCAGGGAAGAACCAACTGATGGTTGAGAAAGAAGGACCCCGTCTCTGCATTGAGGATGACAACCTGCAAGGGATGTCAGGCCACTGTGTGCCGAAGATTCAGCATGCAGTCCCCTGTGTCAGCTTGGAAGGAATTCTCCTCTAATTTGCAGGGGGAATAGGGGTCTTATATACTACAGTGGTCACTCCAGGGTTTCTTCTAGAATAAATATGTTTTGAAAACAGTCATAACTGTTTTGAAAACAATCATAAATGCTTTTCCAAACAAATGTGATCATGCACAGCTGGCTGATGACCAAGGATGAAAAAAAGTGGTGACCCTTATACAGATTTATATAGTGCCTGAGGCATGTTTGTATACGTCAGGTACAGGGATTAGGATAGAATACTAGGAGCTGGTGTGGAAGAGACAGGAGCAAGCTACTAGGTAAACGGTCACCTGTTTCAGAACCGTTATAGTCGTGTGGATGGGACAATTTATGTAAAAAGGGATATACATGACAGGACTAGCCTAAAAGACATGATAACAGGTCATGTGAATACTTCAGTCACACATATTTTTCATTGAGAATTGGAGTCAATGTTGTTAAGTGTCTTCCATCATGGGAAGGAAAGTGAGTAGATATCAATGTGAGACATGATAGTATACACATGGCAGTGCACAGTGTCCACTATGGTGACAGTAAAGAAGGGGTTATAGATATGTGTCAATCTTGCGCTGCACAGTGCAACTGGTTAGACTGACTTCACCACAGTGCCACACTGCTTGTGGACATTGTAGGCTATATTTTCCACATGATTCAGTGTCCAGGGTTCTGTGGCTATGCTGGCAGAACAAGCGCAGCATATCTCTTAGATAGGCACATTATTTCCATGAGAACTGTATTGTTGGCTATCATGGGATATGTCGTTTGTGCATGAGGCTGCACCTTGCTGCACAGTCTGGGGCCTTGGGTGAATGCTGTAGTGGTTTTGTGCCCAACAAAACAGAGTGCACATAGGATGTGATGTGTATATAGGATGAGTGATATAATGAATCATGGTAGAGATGATCATGTGAGGTTCATATATGACAATATTTTTCAGTTTCACAGGACTGGGATACAACTCATGCCTCATGATCATGGGATTTGCATGTGAAACACAGACTTGAGACACGGATTGCCTTGCTTCAACAGGGTGTTTGGACGCTTCATTTTACTTGATATTGCATTTGTGAGGGTCTTTGACTCGTTCAAATGCACACACAGGGACTCATGGAGCAGTTGTTGCCACTGGGCAGCAAGGGATTTGAAGTGGCTGAGCTGACCTGCATTCAAAGTGAAGAGGTGAAATGTGCCTTTCAGTTGACATACAGCACATCCATGTTTTATCCACATATGTACCATCACATGATAGTGACTAGTGCCAACATCACCCCCCTTGCACCATGGTGCATGTGTGTCAGCTTAGTGTCCTCACATGACCTCACGCTTCAAGGAACACATTTCAGGACCAATAACACACAGTCTGTGTAAATCCCTCCTTCTATGTGTGGTGCGGAATGAGGGGCATATAGCAATTGGACATGACAGAGAGACGTGTGATTATGTATCCTCATTTTACCTCCTCTTGGGAGGCACACTATTTGCGCACTGTCCCAGGGTCCCAGAACATAGGTTGTTTGGGAATGTGTGAGATCTTTATTGGTGTTGGATAGGAAAGGCCACCGCAAGGCCAAAAGTAGACATCCTTAACGTAGGTTGAATGAATGCTACACTTTGGTGTGGCTTGCTTTTTCTCGCATACCAATGAGGCCATGCAATGTCATGCAGACTGACTTTGCATTGCACATTGATATGATTTGGGAAGTTGCGCCACCGGAGCATTATGAATGGTGATAGTCCTTCAGCACAGTTCCCTTATACTTGTGGCTAAGTATGGGCGGAAAATTCGTTCCGCTCGCAAATTTGCGGATTAACCGCAATTTCGCGATCCGCGAATCGTGCGAAATCGTGGCAAAATCCGTAAATTTTACTGAGGAAGCACTTACAGGGTTACAGCAAGTGCACAAGTTGAAGCTAATTTCTGTGTAACCATTTACAAAATGGTTACAAAGAAATTAACTTCAACTTGGGCACCTGCTGTAACCCTGTAAGTGCTTCCTGAGCAGCGCCTCCTTGCCTACTTGCAACTATTCTCTGACCCTGCTCTGACCCTCGAAGCAGGGTCAGAGAATAGTTACAAGTAGATAACGAGGATCCTCCAGGAAGCACTAACAGATATAGATAAAGCAGGTGCCCGAGTTGAAGGTCAAATTCAGTAACTCTTTATTCAGCTCAAAAAATGTGCGTTTTGTCGAGGCTGGGCAGGTGTGTGTTCTCCCCATATCTACTGTCGAAAATTAGCTATGATGCTTGCATCCTTGACTTTCACGAGCTCTATCCCTGTGCAGTTCCTGTGACCACAAGCTTCTTTCTCCTCATCTGCTGCTCTGATCGGTGCCTGTCCTTTTATACACACAAGACTCGCATAGAAGCCCTTCCGTTTGCCCCTCACACACACTAGCAATGGTGCAAAATCGCAAAAAAATCCACGATTTCGCAGGGAAATCCTCAAATTCGCAGATGTTTTTGTGACTTTGCTCGAATTCGCGAACCGCTGATTCGCAAAATTCGCCCATACTTACTTGTGGCCCACAGTGGCGTAGTCAATCTCGACATGTGTGACTTGTAGGATTATGTTGAGCATAGTATGGTTCAAGAATGTAGGCTCACACCAACTATGTATGCACTGTCTCATTCAATGCAAGACTGGTATGTGAACATATTACTGCGTAATTGACTGCCATGCGGTTCGTAATGTGCCTGAGATGTACTCACCAACCAGTAGGTCATTCCCATAGGTCTCATTCTGTAAGCTCTCATTGATGGCGCATGCCGGAAGATGAATGAATCATGAGCACCTTCCAGGACTTCGCAAGGACATTAATGAATAGGCTCAGATGGTCCACAATTGCTTGCACATTCATGGAATAGGTGTACTTACTGTTGTGGTAGAGGTGTGAAGTTGCCACTAAGGTACAAGGTGCACATGTGTGCAATCCATTGCCCACAACACATAATGCAATGGCATAAAGCCTTTCTTGTTCTCCTGTTGTTGCTGCACTGTGTTGGGGCAGTAGAGGTACTGAGGCATGAGGCTCATGATGGCATCCAGGACAGTGGGGAGGAACCTGGAGAAGGATGCCTGGGACAATCCTGTCACTCTGGCTGTGGTAGGTTGAAAAACTCCAGACTCCAGCATGTGCATGACAGCCAGTATCTTGGCTTGTGGAGGGATGTTGGTGCAGCATTGCAATGTTGGCTGCAGCGTAGGTGCAATCTGGTGTAGGAGGAGGGCATTGGACTCCCTCCTGAGCCTGTAATGGGCAATGAACTCCTCCTCCCTGAGGCCAATGAGGGTTATCCCCTCGCAGTATGTCCACTCCCTTCTCCTGCGCTACCTCGGTGGTGGTGGGGGTGAATCACTGACAGAATATCGACAACAAGAATATCGACGACAAAAATATCAGACCCAAAATATCAATGTCCAGAATATCGGAGTCCTATCTACAGAAAGGTAACTACAAAAATATTGAAGAAAGAAAATATTGTTTAAAAAGTCATATAAAATAAAATAAATAATACATATAATTAAAAGAAACATAGTTAAAATTGATTTAAAATGTTTACAATTATAACATACATATAATGTTAAAATAAATTAAACATATATATATATATATATATATATATATATATATATATATATATATATATATATATATATATATTACCTACTGGCGGTCGCCAGTAGGTATATATAGTTAGGATTTTTTCCCTATGGGATTTCTGAAAATTCTATGCCTAATAACTTTGGCGTTTGTGGACGGAATTGGCTGAAATTTTCAGGAAAATGGAACATTTTGTTTCTGAGCAGCCCTTGAAAATTTGGGGGGGTTTTGTGGAGGGGGGGCCGAGAAAAAAGGGGGGTCCCAAAACGCCTTTTTCCCATGTTAATTTCCATAGGGCGGTTGGACTCACTTTTAGCCCGAACGGCTGAATGGATTTTCACGAAACTTGGCAAAATTGTAGGGACTGTTAGCCCGATGTGCCTTTGCTAGGTCTCAATATATGTGCTCCAGTGGATTTTGAGAAATTAACGTTTGAATCAAGATATATATCTGTAACAGCGCTCCGGGCAGCGATCCGGTTAGCGAACCTTTCGCGTATCGGAACTTTGCGATGCGAAGCTGATTGGCCCTCCGGTGTCTGTCAACATTCTAAACAGTCCGGAGCGGCCGCCATCTTGTCTCTCGGTAGGATCGAGAGACAAGAGGAGGCCAAAACAAAGGGGGAAATTGCCATAAGGGGGCATAGTAGATCCTCGTTGACCCCCTAGGTTTTATGTGGAGGTTTTAAAAGGGCCTAGGAGGGTCCCAAAAAAAAAATTAAAAATTTTTTTTTTGCGTGGTAAGCGCCAAGTTCGCGAACCGGAAAGCGTTCTGGGCAGCGAACTTTATGGATAAAAGAATGAAAGACTTTTCTAATACTGTATGTTAATTATTTGTTGGTTTTGTTGATTTTTTTTTAATATTTTTATTTTTTCAGCAATTTTTTATTGTTGTGATTGTGTTTCAAAATTTAGTAACATTTCTTACATTTAACTACTTTATGAATTACATATAAAAATGATTAAAGACTCAAACAATTTTTTAATATTACATATAATTTTATTTTTCGGATTGTTTTTCGAAATTTACTAGAACGTCTAGCATTTCACTGTCTGATATGTGTTCTTGTTCAGTGAACATAAGTTCAAACATTTGACCGTCATCATAATGAAGTAAATGATCCACTGATTCCACACATTGAACTAATTCATGGTCCCGTGATTGATCCATGAAATCAGAGTCATCATTGTCCTCAATTTCTTTTTCTGTGTTGGTCTCCAGAACAATTTCGAAGGAAACATTCTGCTCACCTTCCATTTTATTGCTGTAATTTGCATAAAAAATAAATATATCAGTAGAGATAGGGCACTGTTGGGTTTAAGTTCAGACAGGCATTTGTGAGTTTATACCAGAGAAGTAATCTATGGGCACTGTATGGTTTCAGGCGTGAAGTAGTACTATTAAAAAGTGCCTGTGAAGAAGCCTAAGTAAATTCATAATTATACCACAGAAACCTAAATCAGTCCATAATTATAATAAAGAAGCCTTTCTCAATGTCTAACTCTTACAGAGGGATAGTATATAACTATCTGAAAAAGTTTACCATATTTACTTATAGTGCACAATATACTTCAGTTTTAAAAATAACAACTTACCTTTAGAAACAAGTTGATGTTATTATTGATATTCTAAATGATATATACAACAACAAGTAGTAGTCAAAATGGCTGTGTTTCCTTCTCTCCCTTTATATATATACAGGTATATAACCAATCAAATGTCAGGTAATAAAAGTAGAAAATGAAAGTAACATTTTCATTGGTTGTCAATTCCAACACTTCAGATGTGTTTTGTGAAGTAATTTACCTCACGGTATTTGGAGAGGTCTACAGGCTAAATGGCTAAATGAAATTTCAATGAAATTTGTGAGAATGGAAGGGATTGTTATGTAGTATGAGCTAATGTATATTTGGTGAGAGTGTCTCTAGTCGTTTTTCTGTAAATTACTTTCCCACCTTTTTTTTGGACCGCTTTCCGGGAAGCGGCCCGGTTAGCGAACCTTAAGCGTCACGGGAATCCACCATTTTGTGTTTCGGTCGCATTAAGATACAAGATGGAGGGCAAATAATGTTTAGAATGGGTAGAAGGGGTCATGGTAGACTTATCTTGACCCCCTAGGTTTTCTGAGCATGGCTGAGGAGGCTTATATGTGCGGAAAAAAACACTTTTTTTAAAAAAATTCCGCGAGGTTAGCTTTCGGTTAGCGAACCGGGTAGCGCTCCGGGGAGCGAATTTTGTGGAAAATTAGTGAAAAAAGTTAGAGAAAAATAATAATTGTGAGTGATCAGATGTAGGGTAGCTCTGAGAAGAGCTTTTGGGTTTATGGTACATTTAGGTACTTATAAGTAGGTACCAATGCACAGTCTTAAATTCAGAATGAAAATTCTGTTGCCCTCATCTGAGAAGTGAACTCCATCTCCTCTGTAGATATCTTGCATGTAGTAACGCAAGTTATTGTTGTAAAGAGAGCCCATTCCATGGTCTCTCATGTAAGCTGAAACAGATTTGTTTACATGCTTCCTCGCTTTCTCAATTTGTGGACAAAATTGGTTGGACCACCTCCATTTCTGTCTTTGGCATATATTGGAATATACCAAGGCAGTTTTAGGAAAAAGTGCCATTAATTGCTCAAAGGTGTCCTTTAAAAGCATTTCCAGACCTACCCCTGTCAAAGTGCCCAAATCATTACCTCCACAGTGCACTATTAACAGGTCAGGTTTTGGCAAATGCATAAAGGTTTTCACCAATGGTATCAATTGGTGACATTTTAATCCTCTTTGGCCCAACCACTTAATTTCCACATCTTGTAAATTGAGGTTATGTAAATTTCTGCTCTCAGCATACCTTTGAGCCCAGTGGATGTAACTATGTCCAAGAATCCAGACCTTAAACATGGTGGGTGAAGGTTGGGCTGCAGTCAGATGAAGTGTGGTAATGAAAGGGCAGTTGAAACAGTAGGAGTTTCTAAAGAAAAAAAATTGTGGATTTACAATGCTAATGATTCATTAGCAGTGATTGGTGCATTTCCATTTCTGAAAACAGAAAGTTAGGGTGCATGGATGTGTTCCTTGAAAGATGTAATTTGAATGGTCAAGGAAGAAACATTTAATGAAAGATTGCACTGGATACGCAGGTGCACTGAGAGTTCAGAGTTCAATTGAAACATTGTTGTGTGAATTTGCAAACATGAGAGGTCTTCCAGGAGGTGGTTGCTATGGAAACAAGGCAGACAGGGCAGAGGGGGGAAGGGTTTTGATTTGAAAAAAGTGAGGGAAGAGGAATGATTGGCTAATATGAGAGATATGTGAAAAGAATATCTGTATTTCTGTGCTTTCAATAGCTGCAGCCTTTGGAGTGCATCCTTTTTCTTCTGCTGAAGACAATTTGGTGTATTTCTGAGACTGTTTTCAAAACTCAAAAAATATTTGCTAAGGTGAGAAAAGATTTATTTAATTTAGATAGAGAATAGTATGATTTAAGGAGAAAATGATGAAAAAAGCTGTGTTTACAAAATGTGGTTTTGTCTCTAGTGATATACTAATAGAATTAGTTTCATAGAGGAATTGTAATTGCATATTTGGTGTAACATTCTGGCATGCAGTAACACAAGATATTGTGATACATGGAGCCCATTTCATGGTCTGTTATGTAAGCTGAAACAGATATGTTGCATTTAAAAACGATTTAAGAAATCAATTACATTTCTGGATATGTACTGCTAGAGCTTCATAGGTTGTTTTGGGCCATATTTATAAGGTATTTGAGTGTCTAAGATGTTATGTTCGCCTTTTAAAATGTAAAGTGTTCCTCATGGGGCAAGTGTCTTGTAAATACGCTCCCACTTGTGCTTTGCAAATTTAGATTTTGATTATGGGAGTTACCTAGCCATATTAATAGTGTCCCAAAAATGGTGCTAGGGAATTGCAGAAAACACTTTCATGTGTCTCAAGGACATTTTTAGTCATTTCTCCATGAATGCAGGTATACAATTGATTTATATGCTGTGTTTAAAAACGAATTTTGAAATGAATTAAATTTCAGGATATGTACTGTTAGAGCTTCATAGGTTGTTTGGGGTCATATTTAGAAGGCATTTTAGTGTCTTTGATGTTATTTTTCCCTTTTTAAATGGAAAGCGTTCCTCATGGGGCCCTGAGCAGTTCTTAGCCATGTTATTTAATTGGAAGTGGATAACATGGCTAAGAGCATTTGCTGGAAAATGCATGAATATCGCTGACTTTTCTGTTATATTCATGCATTGCGGCAGTTTTTTTTCACATTGCTTCATGGGTTGTTTGGGTTCATATTTAGAAGGCATTTTAGTGTCTTTGATGTTATTTTTCCCTTTTTAAATGGAAAGCGTTCCTCATGGGGCCCTGAGTAGTTCTTAGCCATGTTATTTAATAGGAAGTGGATAACATGGCTAAGAGCATTTGCTGGAAAATGCATGAATATCGCTGATTTTTCTGCTATATTCATGCATTGTGGCCGTTTTTTTTCACATTGCTTCATAGGTTGTTTGGGTTCATATTTAGAAGGCATTTTAGTGTCTTTGATGTTATTTTTCCATTTTTAAATGGAAAGCGTTCCTCATGGGGCCCTGAGCAGTTCTTAGCCATGTTATTTTATTGGAAGTGGATAACATGGCTAAGAGCATTTGCTGGAAAATGCATGAATATCGCTGACTTTTCTGCTATATTCATGCATTGTGGCAGTTTTTTTTCACATTGCTTCATGGGTTGTTTGGGTTCATATTTAGAAGGCATTTTAGTGTCTTTGATGTTATTTTTCCCTTTTTAAATGGAAAGCGTTCCTCATGGGGCCCTGAGCAGTTCTTAGCCATGTTATTTAATAGGAAGTGGATAACATGGCTAAGAGCATTTGCTGGAAAATGCATGAATATCGCTGACTTTTCTGCGATATTCATGCATTGCGGCCTTTTTTTATCACATTTGCAAGCACTTCCTAGCCATGTTATCCAATGGGAGGTGGATAACATGGCTAAAAGCATTTGCTTCAAAGGTTGTTTGGGGTTATACACCATTTTTGGGAAATTATTAACATGCCTATCTAACTCCCATAATCAAAATCTAAATTTGCCAACCGCAGGTGGGAGTGTATTTACAATAAATTTGCACCATGAAGAACGTAAAATAGCATACTAGATACTCAAATAACTTATAAATGTGGCCCAAAACATCTTATGAAGCACTAGTAGTGCATATTTCTAGAAATGTATTGGTTTTCATTTAATGATTTACTTCATTGGTAGGTCTTCACATGTTTTTTTACCTTGGTTTTTTTCAGTGAAAATCTTATCTGCAACCATGTGTTGGCCTCACCTCAAATAAACAAAACAGGTGATGGACTGAATGTGGATCAATGACACACATTCACCCCAGTCTAAAGATCAGGGCCTAAACAAATCTTTAGATAGGCTACATCTTATCGTCATCCTGAATTAATGATCTAAAATATTAGGGAGTGATTTATGAGTGTTGTATGCCTGTTTTGTACCATTGAGTGTCATTTTTGTGATGCAGTGCTGGTGGAAAATATTTGCTATGTTAAATAATTAGTACGGCATTAAGTTTTAGATGACTGTTATTTATTTACTGTTTGGTAATAGTGGTTAATAACATTTTATATTATATTTTTCCACAGGTTCAACTGCAGATTCTTTCATAGTTTGGTAAATGCCTTCCAGAAGTCGAATACGAAAGGCTAGAAAACGTCAAAGACAGCAGGATGATGTTTTATTGCAGCAGTCCTCTTCCCCAAATACTTGTCAAAACACCAAGAAAGGTCCGGGTAAGAGCACGAAATCATTCTTAAGAAATATTTGTAGTAAAAAAAATTTTGCTCAAAAAAATGTTTCAGTTCACAAAAAGAAAAATAATTTAAATGGAAAGGAGAGACCCATCACAAATGTTACTGGTAGAGGAAGAGATAACTCTGTGCATGATAGTAGAAGGAAACAACAGTTTAGGGACATTCGAACTCGGATGTTCCGTAATAGGATATTAGTTAATTTATTGAAAAATATTAAAAAGAAAGGCCAACAGAAAGCGGCATTTTATAGGAAGAAGAAAAATGTAGAGAAAATTATTGATCATGCTTTTGAAATTAAGCGAAAGTTGTTTATTTTGGTAATCAATAGAATTAGGAAACTAAGCAAGGTAATTTCTGATTTCAAAACAAAAAGTAGATGGAAGAGAGTAGTAAATCGTACTAACTTTTGTGAAGTTTTTTCCGGAGAATGGATGCATAGTTCAAGTTCTGAGGCATTTTTTAATGAGGAGACTTATTTTCAGGATAATGATTTGGTGCATGCAGTTGACATCAGTGGTCGAGCTTATGAAGTGAAGGATGGTTGTCCAGTTGAAAAAGAACAACTTGTGACAACAGAGACAGAAGAGGCGCTAAGTGATGAGGTTTTAGGAAGACGTCCTAAGGGTCCTGTGTACATTTGGAAGTGTAGTTCTATTTGCAGTGTGCGACAGGTTTCCATCAATTTGCTTTGTGATTTTATACGGACATTTAATAAGAAAAGTTTGAAGCAGAAAATGAAGTTGTTGCAAGATTTAGATCCTTGCAGAGTGAGACAAATGACAGGTTTCCGTGGTCATTCGCTGGCTTGTCTTTCCAGGAGAGTATGCCAGAGTGTTTTTCATCATTTCAGGATGCTAGCAGTGCATCATAATAAAGTGAGAAAATTAGTGAGAATGTTGTATTATGCTAAGAGTCCAGCAATTATGCTTAAACAGTTATGTGCTGCTCTTTTGCATGGTTCTGAAATAGATGTGAAGAATCTTTGTGAAGAAATTGAGTTTTGTTACTTTGGTAGTAAAGATGAGAATGTTCAAATTGACCCTGAAGTAGAGGGTAATGTGGAAGATAATGTACAGGTTTCCAGTACAGATAATTTTCAGAAGGAAATTGCCACGTTTCAGATGAAATCAAGTGAGAGGCCTAATTTCACTTGTGTATGTTGTCGACGCACTTATTATAAGAATCAGACTAAGGTAGTTGATTTATATGCAAAAAGTGAAAGGGAAAATAATAGTGAATGGAAGGATTTAGCCACATACTTGATGGTAGAAAATTATTTTGATTTGGGATCGGATCAACGTGTGTGTACTTATTGTTGTAATAAATTAAACCAAAACCAGATGCCTGCTAGGGCAGTTCATAATAATCTGGAATTGGTTGAGATTCCTTCTGAATTGAAGGATTTAAATACTTATGAATCTATTTTGATTCAAAGTATCCATCCCTTTCAGGCTATTGTAAGAATGGAGCCAAAGACAGGGAAGTTGCCTCCAGCAGATTTACAGAGAGGATTAAAGGGAAGAGTTGTTTATTTGCCTCTAGATTTGAAGAAAAACATTAACACAATTGGAATAGAAAAAGTGGAAGAGGAACCTCTGGTTATCTTGGTTAATGGGGTTCCGACAAAGAATAAGAAAATATGGCAAGATTTAGTGGATGTTAGGAAAGTCAAAAAGGCAACAGTGTATTTGAAGAAAAATAATAAGTACTATAAGAATGTATATGTTGCAGAAGAGGAAGTAAGTGATGAAGAGGATAGCGATTTGTGTGTAGGCCAAATTGAGAAAGTAGAGGCCTCTAAAAGTGAAGAAATATATGAACATTATAGTGTTCATCCTTTGCATTCCAAGGAAGTCATGGGGAATGCAATTGAGTTGTTTCAAATGAAACAAGCCAAAGGGAGTCCCATTAGTGTTTGGGAGGAAAGTTTGGAAGCTCGGTGTTTCCCACAGCTATTTCCCACAGGTCAAGGAGGAAGATATGATGAGCGACCTCATCAAATTCCTGCGTCTGAATACCGGACTTTACGATTGTATGCAGAAGATCCTAGGTTTCGGCAATGCATTCCCTATTTGTTTCATCTCCTGTTTGAAAGCGATCTGTCTGGACTGTCATATGCAGTGAACCACATCTTAAAAAGTGGTATACACATGCGAAACATCTCAGCAAGTGACTTTATGCATAAAGTCAATGTCCAAGACAGTATTTTGGATTCTCACTTAATTAATCTCATGGCGTGTCAGCGTGGTACTAATGAGTACTGGTACCGTCGTCATGGTGATTTAAAATGTATGCTGAGGAACTTAGGAACTCCAACATGGTTCCTCACTCTGAGCTGTGCCGAGTATGGCTGGGAAGACTTACTTGAATTTCTACGAGAGGCAAATGGAAATATTGAAAACATTGAATTCAAGACACCTGGAGAACTGTGTTCTTTGGATCCTGTGAATGTATGCAGGTACTTCAATCATAGATTTGAAGCTATGATGTCTTTCATCACAAATAAAAAGAATCCACCTCTTGGAGAGGTGTTGGATTTCTTCTGGAGAAAGGAGTACCAAGCAAGAGGTGCCCCTCATATACATATGTTGCTGTGGATCAAGGATGCACCTAAATTTGGAACAGATCCGGATGACTTAGTGATGAATTTCATCGAACAGTATTCTACGTGTGCTGTTCCAAACGCAACGGAGAAGAAAAGTCTAAGAGAACAAGTTCTACGTTTCCAAAGCCATCGTTGTGGAAAGTACTGTCGTCGTAAATTCAGAAACAAGGACAAGTTTTACACCAAATGTCGTTTCAACTTTCCACGACCGGTGATTTCTAAAGGAAGAGTGAACAGTTTGATGTCTTCGCTGCGACATAATGTGACGAGGAAATCACCCAAGAATACATACAATTTGAAAAGGAATGAAGAGTCCAAGTATATCAATGACTACAACCCAGTGATTTTGTCCATGTGGAATGCCAACATGGATATACAGTTTGTGGCTGACAACTGTATGGCTGTGGCTCGGTATGTGACATCTTACATCACCAAAAAAGAAAAGACCGAACTGAAGGATATGTGGGAGGACATTTCCCATGAAAAGAGCCTCAGCAAGAAGTTGTACAGTTTCAGTCTGAAGATGTTGTCGCATCGAGAAATCGGAGCTTACGAATGTTCTGACCGGTTGTCTTCAGCAAGTCTCTATGCCAAATCCAGGAGTCTCGTTTGGGCGAGTCTTGGACTTGCTGCAACGCGAAATCGAGTTCTAAAACCTGTTCGGGAAATTGAGTATTTGGCAGAAAAGGAACCAAACAGTACCGACATTTTGAAGACCAACATGTTGGATACATATTATCCAAATCGAAGCAGTCACCTTGAGAATGTTTGTCTATATGAGGTTCTCCAAAATTATATATTCAAGAGGAACATCAAAGAAGATATTGAGAAAGGAGTGTATGCTGTAATTGGAAGTGAGGGATGCCTGGTCAAGCAAAGAAAATGCCAATTAGTAAACCATCGAAAATTGAGTGGCGAATCTCCAGAAAAAAAGGAGTTTTTCTATTTAGCACTTTTGCAACTTTTCAAGCCTTGGCGTGCAGAAGAGGAACTGCTTGGAGATTTCCTCTGTTACGAAGACTCTTTCAATGCAGCCAAGGAGTCCATAGAATGTCCTGCTTTTTCTAGATATCAAGAAATGCTAACTTTGGAAATTGAGCAGGAAGCAACGATTGCAGCCGAGATTGCCAGAGACAGTTCTCAGGACAGTCAGAGTTCTGTTTCATTGAGTCAAGATCCACTTGGAGGACCTATTATCGAAAATGAAGCTGCCACTGCTATGAATGAAGTAGAAAGAGCCATGGCACATGCTCAGGAGGATTCAGTTAACTTACAAGACTTGGAAAAACAACTCAACGTTGAGCAGAGGAAAATATATGATGAAGTTACCAAGGAAATTGAGCACGGATTAAGTCATGAGAAGAAAGAGTGCTCATGTACATCGTTGAAGCCTGTCCGACTGTACGTGAGTGGAGAAGCGGGAACTGGAAAAAGTTTCCTCATTAAAGCAATCTCTTGTTATTTGCAGGAAAGGACTGAGTCATCGCTGTCTTGTGTTGTCACCGCTCCTACTGGACTGGCAGCACATAATATTAAAGGTATTACTTTGCATCGTCTACTGATGCTGCCGGTGGAGCATGACAACAAATTACAATACAACAAGTTATCTGGAGATGCTTGCTGTGAAGTTTCAAGAGTCTTGAGGAAAATGAAACTACTTATCATTGACGAAGTAAGCATGGTTTCCAATGTCATGCTTGCCTTTGTGCATTTGAGAATGCAAGAAGTACTTAAAACTGAATATGATGTCTTATTTGGTGGGAAACACATCATTGTTTTCGGAGATCTTCTACAGCTGACACCAGTAAAAGGTCAACCTGTGTTCAAAATACTCACGCATGAAGATACCAGGAAGTGCCTAGGGAGCATTGGCAACGTCAATATATGGTTAAACTTCAATTATGCAGAACTGCATCAAAATATGCGTCAGGCAAAGGATGAAGATTACAAGAATATTCTACAAGATATTAGAATTGGAAAAGTGACCGAGCATGGGAAAGAAGCTTTAAATGCACGATTACTGTCAAATTTATATCCCAAACAAGAGATTGTGCCTGAGAATATTTTTCAGAAAATAACTGAGAAGAAATCCGGGATATGTCTCATGCCAACTCTTGCAGAATGTGCCATCTTCAACAACAAAATGTTGAATTTAGAAAAGCAAGAGATTGTGAAACTTGAAGCTATCGACAAATTAGAGCATATGGGATCAACTATTATTTTGTCAGACAATTTGAAATCAAAATTGGATTCATTAGAGAAGACTATATCTAAGACAGCGGGTTTTGAAAAGACTCTGAATGTGTGTTTAAATTGCCGAATCATTTTGAGACGGAATTTACATGTAGAAAGAGGTCTGGTAAATGGATCAATGGGTAATGTTGTTGATTTTGAGAAATACAGAAATAGAGATGGAATAGAATTCTTAAGAATTAAATTTGATGGCATTGAGGAAGTACAGAGAATTGCTCGTTGTTCTGCTAGGTTTTTGCTTGTTAAAGACTTATATGTTCGCCGTAAACAGTTTCCTGTTTGCTTGGCATATGCGGTGACAATCCATAAATCGCAAGGTTTAAGTGTAGACTGTGCATTGGTGAATATTGGCAGTTCTGTGTTCAAGGAGGGTATGGCATATGTGGCATTGTCACGAGTTAGAACTTTATCGGGA
Organism: Lissotriton vulgaris; assembly: GCF_964263255.1. Taxonomy (NCBI): domain Eukaryota; kingdom Metazoa; phylum Chordata; class Amphibia; order Caudata; family Salamandridae; genus Lissotriton; species Lissotriton vulgaris. The sequence continues at coordinate 1,124,327,497 of NC_141687.1, forward strand.
TTGTACTTAATTGACTGTGATGTCACAAATATTTGTGCGGATCTAGATTGTGTTAAGGAATACAATAGGTTAAGAAGAGAGTATGCGCCACATTTGCCTCAATATCCTTTGTTTGAGAAACGTGTGTTAGGCCGGAAACGTAGAAATAGCAGTAATAGTAGGGAGGTTGTTGCAAAAAGACTAAAAGTCAATGAACCGAAAATTGTTAGCAGAAAGAAAGTGGATTCTGTTGAAGATGTTGTCGGTTTTCAATTTGAAAACAGTTCTGGTGTCAACTGCTATGCAAATGTAGTGGTTAATGTTCTCTTTTCACTAGAGAGTTTAAAAGAACAGATTGTGTTCAATTCAGAACAAAGTTTATGCTGCTTGTTGAATTCTGTGTTAGAGAAATGTAGCACTGATCGAAGAAAAGTAGAAAGTGTGTCTGAAGTTCGTTATCTGTTAGATGAATGTTCAGGTCAAACAGACTTCTCTGAAAATAATCAGCAAGATTGTCAGGAGTTTTTAATGTATATGCTTGATATATTGCAAGATGAGGGTGTAGATGTAGATCAACTGTTTGGGCTTTCTTATCAATGGCAGCATGACTGCGAGAACTGTATGGTATCAAGTACTACTAGTGTAGACTCAGAAAGATTTATATATTTAACTTTGCCAGACAGTAAATCAGTGTCCTTTAATAAGCTAGTAAATGCAGCGGATCACAACATGGAGTGTAGCCAATGTAAATGTGATATGATGTCAACATTATTTATACGTAGATATGGCCAGTATGTCATTTTAATGATGCAACGATGTAGGCCTGATGGATCAAAATTGTCAACTTTAATAAAAAATTTTGTGGCTTCTCAACTGTCAATATCAGGGAGGACTTTTGTTACTGTAGCAATTATCTATCACGATGGTCCATCAACAACATCAGGATATTATACAGCTTACTTAAAGTCTGGAAACGGCTGGTCATTCTGTAATGATTCTGTTGTAACTTTCAAAAAAAAATTGCCGTTTGACCTTAAAAATTCTTACCTGGTGTTTTTAAAACCAAAATTTTAAGTAGAGGGAATGTAAGTCTGCAATGCTGTCTCGATTAAAAATCCAACTATATAAACCTGATGCAAGTAAGTCTGCTTCATAGTAAGCAGTATCAGTGTCATAGGAAAAGGAGAACATGAGTGACAAAGAAGAGTAAGATATTAGTAGTCCAGGATTGTGAAAATAATCTCAAATATTTTATTTTTGAAAGTTGCGAAAATAGAAAATGTCGGGATTTGATTGGAAGAATTACAAGACTTGCGAATCGCGGCAACATGATTTGGCCTAGTGGAAACATGTGATATAATGAGAGAAGTTTTTTTTCTATGTAACATATTTCACGTATCGATGGAGGTTTTCTTTCAGAAAGTGGCGGGCTGAAAATATTTAAAGCACAACAGAGTGGATGCTGTTCATAGGAGATCGTTCGACGTCATTGAAAGTAAGTTAATTTTAAGGAGTTTTGAAATCAGATTTCTTAGGTTGTATGGGTTTTTTAAACACAGTCATTTTGATTGTGTTTTTTTTTCCCCGCTGTTGCATGATGAATACCTTCAAGTCACTGATTTAAGTGAAATTTGATACATTCTGAGAACAGCAAAAATAAACCATTTAACATGTATAATTAATGTTATGCTTTTTGTACTTATGATATACATTTAGAAATGTGTGGTACATATGGGTAAGCTGAGTTCTGTAAATATCAATTTTAATGCTTAGAGTGCTGTACTTCTGAGTAGTGTTTTTTTTTTTAAAAAAAAGAGGCCTCACCTCAAAGAAAGCTCTTGAAAGCACACATCTTATTTGCATCCTAAAACAATCATTTACAATGTTAGACACAATTTCATGATGGCTTTACATCTTTTTTGCGCTGCTATTGCATCACTACTGTGAGGCATTAGCAGTGCAAGAAAAACATCATGTTCCAAAATAGGCTCCAGTTCAGCAACATCAAGATACAGTTTCTTTCGAATATATATCTTTAGGATTGTGTAGGGGACGTAGAGAAGCAGAGACTTCTGTAAATGTCAAAGTTGTTGAAAAACTGTTTGTTTTTGAACCTTTTCCCTTGTCTTTTCTAATTTTTAAAAACATGTTTTAATATTTTTTGAAATGTTTGTTCTTTGTTTTACAGATTGAAAGTATTAAAAAATATTTTAAAAAGGTAACAAGAATTATAAGGTAAATGTTTTCCACTCTTTTTACCTGCAATGCACTGCTGATGATGTCATTGACACTATCTCTCATTTACTCTCTCTAGCTGTCTTTCTTTTTACATTATTCTCTGTTTACTTCCCTTATACTAACTCTTCTTTTTTTTAAAAAAATATTTTTTTAGTTCGCTTAAGGTTCGCGAACCGGTCAGCGAACTTGAAGCGAACCAAAAGAAATAGAGCTTGCCAGAGTGATAAACATTCTAGCAATTTTGTTTGAAAGGGGAGGTAGTTCTGAAAAGAACTGTTTTTTTTTGTTTTTCTTGTTTTATATTTTTTTTTTATTTTTTGAACATTTTTTGATTTTTTTGTATTTTTAGAACTGTTTTATGTTTTTTTTGTGTTTTTTATGGAGGGGAGACAACAAAAAACAGGCTTTCAAAACGGCTCAACTGGAGCAAAAAAAAAAAATTACTTTTTGGGTGCTTTAGGGCATTTATGATTTTCAAATGCAATGTTCATCAGGTTGACACTCATGTTGCCATATGACAACATAGCACCACAGTAAATGCAAGTTAACTTCATGTGCTGGAAGTTGGGTTGGATGTTTGGCACAGTCTCTTGTGCCTCTCTTCCCGTCAAAGACAATGTGGATGTAGATCTTGCCACAGGAGTTGCCGTCGGATTGTCTTCAAGATCCCTTAATTCAGCCCGGCTGTAGTTATTGGGATGCCACCTGCTCATGTGACGATGCATTGTATAGTTCCCCATACTGTACTTCTTTTCTGTGCCTCTCGACAATCTGTAGTCACAGATGAGGCAGGTGGCATATTTTGCATTTACTTTCTTAGATCCAGGAGGGATGCTGAAAAACTGCCAGATGAAACTGGTTTTTCGTTTAGAAACCCGGGGCAACTCTTCGACAAATTGTGGTTCCTCTCTGTCCTCTTCTTCTTGCTCATCTTCCTCTTCTCTGTTAGTCAAAATTTGACTAGGTGGTCCTCTCTTCTTATGAGGAGGTGGAGGTGGTGGTGGGGGTGCACCAGCTGCAGCAAGAATGGAAGCCATTGTGGAACTTCAGATAAATGGTCTTTCTCTCACCAAGATGAAAGTCAGAGTGAGGAAATAAGGAGGGGTTTACATGATTTTTGGAAAACAAAAGTTCTGAGCCAATGAAAAGTGTTATTTTTAGGTCACATGACCTAGTCATACATCATTTGGAAACCAAAAGTGAAATGAACCAATGAGAAGTTTGATAAACAAGTCACATGACCTGTTCCGCTTACGTTACGCGGCGCGCGCCGCGTCCCAGATCGCTTCCGGTTCGCGGTCCGGAGCACTTCCGGGAGCGCTAACGCGACGCGTCACTGTTCCGCTAACGTAACGTTGACCGGTTCGCGGACTAGATCGCGGCATCAAGATGAGCTAACGGAAAGCTTCCCGGTTCGCGAACTAGAAGCGAAGAAAAAAATATTAAAAAAAAAATTATCAATAAACATCTAAATATATTTTGGGATTTAAAGAATAATACATTTTACAGCTACAGATGTTAGCTTTTAAAAAACCAATGAAATTCACCGAAAAAACCATAGGTTATAGACCATATATAGTTAGAAATTTGCATTTAAAAAACCATTGAAATTCAATGAAAAAACCATAGGTTATAGACCATATATAGTTAGGGATTAGCATTTACAAAACCTTATTTTACTCACACAAAACCATTGAAATTCCATATATAGTTAGTTGCACTAACTATATATCGCGCACCCGCAATCCACTGCTGATGATGTCACATATTACATCATTCATGACATGGTCAGTGACATCACTGATGACATCACTGATGACATCTCAAATGACATCACTGATGACATCACTGATGACATCTCATTTGACATTACTGATCACATCACTGATGATATCATTCATGTGATAATACGATGAACCTCTTCAGACTCTAATATAACCTTAGATACAATCAGTGTAAACAGACACTCACAGACTGTCACTCATCCATGGAGTTACTCACACACCTAGTGAGTCATGCAAAGAATCAATCACACCTCCATTTCCTCAACTATACAGTTATACAAACTTTACTTATTCAAACATATACTAACACATATTTACTCTCTTATACAATCCCTGATACAAGTTCACAATGATCCATACAGCCACTCACACATTCACTGGCTCTTATGCACAGTTATTTATATATGTCAACTCTCACATGTACTGTGTTTTACATATGTACTTACTTTGACATGTAGCACTGAGATATCCATTCACTCACCAATACACTCATGCACACAGTCAACCGCCCATACAGCTGTTTCCACATGCACTTTTGAAACCATACATCTAGTGAATCAACTGCTCACACATCTATGCACAGAGTCACACACCTCCCAGCCACCCACACACACACTCAGTCTCCCATACAAATATTTGGGCAACCAATCAATAACCCATATAGTTACTCATATAGCTACTTATCAACACATGCAGCAGCTTACACAACAACAAACATACTGATGCACAAATTAAGACAGTTTAGTCACTAACCCATGCACTCAGTGAGACACATTTAATCACTCTTTCATACAGTCAGTGATGCACCTACTAAATTCTTCATCCAGACACTTATACATCCACTCATTCTTCAATATGTAAAACATATTTAAACTTTACAGACACATACAATCACTGGATGTTGTGATCAGTGATGTCATCAGTGATGTCATTTGAGATGTCATCAGTGATGTCATCAGTGATGTCACTGACCATGTCATGAATGATGTAATATGTGACATCATCAGCAGTGGATTGCGGGTGCGCGATATATAGTTAGTGCAACTAACTATATATGGAATTTCAATGGTTTTGTGTGAGTAAAATAAGGTTTTGTAAATGCTAATCCCTAACTATATATGGTCTATAACCTATGGTTTTTTCATTGAATATATATATATATATAAAATATAAAATATATACTTACTTAATAACACATATAAATAATTATTATAATAACTTATACATTATAAATACATATATATATATATATATATATATATATATATATATATATATATATATATATTCCAAAGTTTCAAGAAATGACGGTGCTCTCAGACCACAAACAACGCGACTCCAGCTGCACTTGGACTTGGAGAACATATATATATATATATATATATATATATACGCATACAGCAATAATATAAATAAAAATTCAAAAAATATATATAACAAATTTAAAAAAGAAAATATTTCTATTCTTTTTAAAATATATCATACACCAGCCACGGCCCGTGTAGGGCATGCCACCAGGAGGTGAGGTGGGGTGGGTGAGGGGCAGGGTGGGGGGTGTAAAATGTGGGAAATGGACGATTTCAGGTAAGTAACAGAAAAAAAAGAAAAAATTTTGTTGCGTGCGCTGCATCGCTTTTGGTGATGCAGCGCGCACAATGAAATTCTTTTTTTTTTGTCGTTACTTACCTGAAATCGTCCGTTTCCTGCATTTTACACCCTCCCACCCTGCCCCTCCCCTGCCCCACGTCACCGCTGGGTAGCACGCCCTACACGGGCCGTGGCTGTTATGCACTACATTAACTAAAACAGTAGAGAAAATATAGGATAGTGGAGGGGATAAAATTACTATTCCTACTACAGAGAGTGGGACAGTAGTGAAAGTGTTGGATTGTGTAGGGGTAAAAATGACTATTCCCACTCCAGTGAGTGCAACAGACTGGAAAGTGTTGGTTGGTGTAGGGGTGAAAATTACTATTCCCACTCTAGTGAGTACAACAGTAGGGAAAATGTTGGATAGCGTAGGGATAAAAATTACTATTCCCACTCCAGAGAGTGCAACAGTAGGGAAAGTGTTGGATAGCAGAGGGGTACAAATTACTATTCCCACTCCAGAGAGTGCAACAGTAGGAAAAGTGTTGGATAGCGAAGGGGTAGAAATTAATATTCCCACTCTATAGAGTGCAACAGTAGGGAAAGTGTTGGATAGCAAAGGGGTAAAAATTACTATTCCCACTCCAGTCAGTGCAACAGTAGGGAAAGTGTTGGATAGCGTACAGGGAAAAATTACTATTCCCACTCCAGTGAGTGCAACAGTAGTGAAAGTGTTGGATAGAGTACGGGTAAAATTACTATTCCCACTCCAGAGAGTGGAACAGTAGGGAAAGTGTTGGATAGAGTAGGGGTAAAAATTACTATTTCCACTCCAGAGAGTGCAACAGTAGGGAAAGTTTTGGATAGTGTAGGGGTAAAAATTACTATTCCCACTCCAGTGAGTGCAACAGTAGGGAAAGTGTTGGATAGTGTCGGGGTGAAAATGACTATTTGCACTCCAGAGAGGGCAACAGTAGGGAAAGTGTTGGATAGCGTAGGGGTACAAATTACTATTTTCACTCCAGTGAGTGCAACAGTAGACCAAGTGTTGGATAGCCTAGGGGTAAAAATTACTACACCCACTCCAGAGAGTGAAATAGTAGGGAAAGAGTTGAATAGGGTAGGGGTAAAAATGACTATTCCACTCCAGGGAGTGCAACAGTAGTGAAACCTTTGGATAGTGAAGGTGCTACATTTACTATTCCCACTCCAGAGAGTGCAACAGTAGGGAAAGTGTTGGATAGCGTAGGGGTAAAAATTACTATTCCGACTCCAGGGAGTGCAACAGTAGGGAAAGTGTTGTATAGCAGAGGAGAGTATAATTACTTTATTATAATAAATTACTTCCCATCCTATTTCCCTATATAAACCCACAACCTGTAAAAGTAGTTCTATTTCTAAAAACTCCTTGTACATATCGCAGCATCAGGTCTGCAACTGTTTTTTCGAGGGAATACCTACCTTGCATATCAATTCCAGAAAATGCTGATAGCAGATCTGGTGTTAAAAAAAAAAAAGGTGCTAGTTGTAGAAAAGCGACGCTAAGGGGCACCATCGTCACTTTGTAAATACAGGGCAGAAAAAAATGCAGCAGCATCAAAAAAGTGGCACTGTGGCAGTGTTATCTGCTTGTAAATATGCCTCCTAATTTTTGCTGCAGTTTTGGCATTTTTTTCAAAGAAGTAGTCAATTTTTCCTATTTATGTTTTAAGCCTACTTTCAGTTTGTGGTGAAAACCTGCACGGTTTTAAAAACTAGACACCTAGGGAAACCCACAGTGGGGCGACTTGTGTGGCTCTCACCAAATTCTTTTACCCAGAATAATTAGATTTCTGTGACAAATCTTCTGGAATCTGTAGAAAGCAGCAAATATACTTCCACCCAGCATTCCCCCATATACCTTGACACGAATGGTACCTCACTTGTGTGTGCAGGTCTAGTACCAAGGAGAGGAAACGGTTTGAAAACACAACAAAGACACATCACATTTTCCACTGAAAACTGAACTATTTTTGCAATCTGGGTAGCTGTAGAATATGGGTCCTAGTTCAGGCAGCATCTAGAGAAAACTTAGCGATCCTACACATTTTTGAAAACTTTACACTTGAGAAATTCTGGGTGGGGTGGCTTGTGTCGCTCACATCAGGTTTTCTAACCCAGAATCACTTGCAAACCTCAAACTTGGCCTAAAAACACAACTTTTTCTAATTTTCCTGTAATGGATAGTTCTGGAATCTGAGAAGAGCCACAAACATCTTACTACCTAGAATTCCCCTTAAATTTCCACATAAAAATGTCACCTCACTTGTAGGGATAAACCTAGGGCCTGCGAGAGGAAACAGCCCAAAACGCAACCTGGACACATCATATTATTTCAAAGAAATCTGACCCTTTTTTGCAAAGTGGGGAGCTATAGATTTTAGACCCTAGGTCAGTCAACACACATAGAAACTTAGCAAACCTGCATATTTCTAAAGACTAGACACATGGGGAAATCTAGGGTGGGGTGGGGTGCTTGACTCAAACGTTTTCTTACTCAAAGACCCTTGCAAACATCAAACTTTGTCTAAAACAGACATTTTCCACACATTTCTTTGAAGGGAAGTTCTGGAATGTGTAGGGATGTTAGAAATTGGATTCCTGGTTGGCTAGGTCATGCACCTAAGCCAGGCAGAAACCACCACTGTAGTCAGGGGAGGGGAGTTACACACTGAAGATAACCCCTGCTTACCCCTTTGGTAGCTCGGCACGAGCAGTCAGGCCTATCCCAGAGGTAATGTGTAAAGCGTTTGTGCAACACACACTCAGCAGCAACACACTAGGCACACCACAAAAGAAACTCCACACAAGGTTATATAAAAATAGCCTTTGTATTATCCTTGAAACACATCAGAGCATAATCACATATATACACTATTCCCCCTGGCGCTAGGTGTTACTTTATAAAGGATTATATACATTTCAGGGCCAATTGGGCCACTGTCATAACTGTTAGCACACACAAGTAGTGAAATATAAAAACAACCCGGAACTACTGGTAACGGTGCTCTTAGCACCACACATTAGGCATCAACATCCTGTCATCACCTAGGACCACATATTATGTCAAACATAATAATCACCTTAGGCCCCTCTTAGGCCTGTACCTAATCGGCAGTGCATACTACTTACTTATTTGGTGCGCACATCACCTCCGGACCTTTTGCCCAACCAAAACATGGAGGCGATCTCCAGGCCGTCTGGCCATAAACTCACAGGCCCGTCTTGGGCTCACCGCAATGCCCTCTGTCCCAAAGTCAGGGCATTCCTGCTGCCTATGCAGCACTCCGGTATGGGCACAATCCTCAATTGTGGGTGGGGGTTCAACTCCCCTCGGTCCTCCCCAACCATGCGTGCCCCAGGATGCAGCTGCCCTCAACCTGGCAGTGCAGCTGTATAACCAAAATAGGTGCAAAGAGATAACCCCCCCAACGTTGCAGCTGCCCGCGATCTGGTGGCGCAGCTGGGTAAACCCACAGGCACTCACAGTGTGCCTCGTAAGCCCCACTCACCAGGGCTTCTCTTCTCTTGCCAAATGGACATCAGGAAGGATGCAGTCACAGGAGGAGCCCGCAAGGCTCTGGTCCTCTTCTCCCAGGTTCTGGTGAGCCTGCGAGGCTCCGTCTTCAGGTGCAGGCAATCAGGGCTCTCCTCCTCCGCACAGGGAGCCCCACCCACCGCCAGGCACCAGCATGCCTGACTTCCTGCCTTCTCTCGGCTTCCTCTGGCTGGCCCTGTCCACAACCAGGTGCCATCCCGCCTGACTTCCGGCAGCCCTGGCAATGAGCTGCAACTCCTTCTTCTTGGTGCAGAGAGCCCCCACCACAGACTCAGGGCAGCAGCACGCAGCTCTCCCAAGGCGCTCTCTCCTTCAGTTTTCTCTGCCTTCCGCGGCACAAGCTGAGACCCTTCCCAGGACACCTCCGGGGTGGGATGCCCCACCCACAGTCAGGCAACCGCTGCCTGACTTTCTGTTCATGGAATGCTTTCCCCGTGAACCACGAAAAAGCCCATGTCTCGGGCTCTGGGGGAAAACTCGCACAGCGCCCACCACACGCTGATACAGATGGGCCCACGCAGGGACTCAACACCTCGGACTCCTGGCTCGCTCCAGCCCAAGTCCAGGGCAATGAACAAGACATGCAGCACTTGCAAGGCGCTCACACCTGCAGACACTGGCAGGGAGCAGGCAGCACTTCTCTCCAAGAAGTACACAGGTTGGTCCGCACACCGGGTCTGCTGGGCAGACACCAGATTCTTCAGCTGCCAAGCAGGGCAGCAGGTCAGTACCCCGGTGGTGGTTTTTCTACCAGCCCCAAGTAAGCGCAAAGCAGCACAATTTTTATGGGGTCACAGCCCCAATATTTATACTCCATGTCTTCTTTGTTCTGCCATGGCACAGGGTTTGGGACCCAGTCCAAACCAGTTCTGGGGGCACTAAAACCTTTTGTTTACAGTGCACAAACTTCCTCATTGTTAGTGTAGGCTCTGGCCACAGACACACAACAGGGGGGTGGAGCCAGCATTGTGGAAGGCAGGCACAGTCCTATTCAGGCCCAGGTGCTACTCCTCACTCTACTGAAAATGCAAATTGGCTTATTCAGCCCAGAATTGACTCACCCAGCCCCTCTGGAGCCAATGCACCTCCCCAGCCCCTGTCATCCAGAGCCAGACGTGCATACACAACAGGCAGGCCAAAAAACACATATCACACAGAAATGCCTACTTCTAAAAGTGGCATTTCTAAAACAGTGCCAATAAATCTGCGCACACAACCACGCAGCATTTATTAATTTATTACCACTATTCCAAACATACCAAACTTGGTCACGCTACTTCTCTCAGATCAGGAACTACCACTGAAACACATATCAGAGAATTTTCAATGCATTCCTAGGAGATGGTACCCTCACAGTAGTGAGAAACCAAAACAGCTGTTTGTCACTACCAGGACATGCCACAAAGTTAAGGCACATGTTCTACCTTTTACCTACAATGCACCCTGCCCATAGGGCTAGCTAGGGCCTACCTAAGGCTTGACTGATATGTAGTAAAAGGGGAGTCACAGATGTGGCACCCACTTTATGTGCCACGTCACAACGGCAGTAAACTGTGCTCGCAGGCCCTGCAATGGCAGAGGTCTGAGACAGGTTTGAAACATTGGTGGGTGGCGCAAGGAGCGCTGCAAGCCCACCAGTAGTATTTCATTTACTGGCCCCGGGTATCTGAGATACCACTTTACAAGGGACTGATAGGTAAATTAAATACGCCAAACAGGTGTAGATCAATCTAACCATGTTTATCATAGAGAGCACATGCACTTTACACTGGACAGCAGTGATAAAGTGCCCAGAGTCCTAAAACCACAACACCAGGTCAGAAAAAATACCAGGAGGAAGGCAAAAAGTTCAGGGATAACCCTGCAAAAAGGTCAAATTCCAACAAGGGAGCAACAAACTTCCTACCACCAAGGATTTGTATAAGTCTCCTGATAAAAATGGCACCGCAGTTGTGTGGGTAGACCTAGTGCCTGCAACAGGAAAGATCTCAAAATGCAACATATAGACACATCACAATTCTGCACTGAAAGCGGACCCTTTTTTGCAATGTTGATAGCTGTGGATTTTGAGCCCAAGCTCAGCCGGGCCCGAAGGAAACCTACCAAACTAGCCCATGTTTGAAAACTAGACAACCTGGGGTCTAGGTATGCATGACTTATATGACTCTCAGTAAGCAGTTTTACCCAGAAGCCTTTGCAAGCAGCAAACCTTGGTAAAAAAATACACATTTTCCATACATTTCTGTGACGGAAAGTTTTGGAATCTGCAGAGAGACACACATTTTCTACCACCATGAGCTTCCGTCTCTCATTTTTAGCACTTTCTAAACATGGGTGCTATAGCCACCCACAGAAATTGGGTTCCTTTATAATGTGGAGACATGTGGAAATGCTGGGCGTAGTGCAATTTGTGGATTGCTTCATATTTCATAAATACCTACAACAAAATGTAAACAAAGGAGTGATCTTAGCCATTTAAGCAAACTTTCAAATATTGCAGGGCTTTGTGTTAAATTGAGTGTGATCAATTCAAGTTATACCATGCAGGGCTCCTGTGACAGCTTGGTTGTCAAACAAAAGAAGGATTTCTACTGAACTTTCAAAGTAAAACCACCAATTTACAGCCTGGCCTCAAAAAGAGTTACAAAGAAGACAGTGAAAAGTAAGAGCTCGCTCACCTTCCAGTATCAATATTTCCAAAAAAGATAATAGAGCACGCTACTACATTAATTATTAATTCTTTTTAGATGCCCCTTATACTGGGTGTGAAAAAACTCCTTTAGCTATTTCAAAGACCCCTCACCCACCAACCTAGTTGGTGGCATGCTTCATCAGTGGGAACACACCAGAGACACCTATCACATCAAGGGTGTGCTTTGAAGGCTGATGCGGAGCTGGTATTTGCAGGGGGGTTTGAATATCTCAGATGAGAAAAAGAGGCAAATTACAATTGTCTTTCAGGTTACAAACTGGTGAGGTGTACTTTAATGAAGGTAACCTTTGACAAGGATTAAAAGCAGAGATGGATGTGTAGCAAGAAACCAATGGACTCTCACATCAATGGTATGTGTTGACATGTTTCAGCAATAATGTTTAGGCTGCACAAGATGGTCAGTATGTCTTTCCTCAGGACCAAAATTGTGTGCGCGCTAAGGCATGCAATAATATCACAGTGCGTGACTTACAATTATACTGTATTTGAGTTTCTTTGTCAAATATAAAGAGTGAAAAAGAAATCATTTAGTACTGCTGTACATAACACATTCAAGAAACAAGGGCTCAGCACTCTCATTGTGCTTACACTGCCATGCATCAAGTTCCCAGAAAAATTGAACCACGTGACCTTAAATAAAAATAGCAGTGTATTGCTATATGTGTTTCTGCATTACCCCATCATGCACACTAATCAAAGGCACAGGTTGGTTCCTGCACCGTGATATTTTTAGCAATGCCTAGTGGATCAGCATGCACTACTATGTATTGACAGAGCGATGTATGTGGCATGCATCACTTTTGGAAATAAGGCTTGTGATATTTACTTGAACAGTGATAAAGCACATAAGGCGGTATCTTTAAATGATATAAAAACATGCTAGGATAACATACTCATAGTTGGGTTGTAGTTCCTTAATACATAGCTGGTCAGAGGGGATGAGCCGTGTATCACACACTGTTAAGAATCACTTACAAAATTACTGATCCCTTCCTCGAGGCGGTAGTGCCAGTGAAAAACGTTCTGTTGCTCAGCCCTCCGGCCCGCTCTCACTTTGTCAAGGGTGATCACCCATGTCCAAACCTACATCAAGGCCTCCAGAGCTCAGTGTCTAAATAATCAGAGTGCTGTGGCAAAGCCTCGCGTGCATGTGGGCATGTCAGTAGCATCCTGGGTAGGAGCTTCCAGACACACACCATACACTCATGAACTGGTGCTAGTATCTGAGACCTTCATGTGAAGCCTGGCCTCAGACATGGTCGTGCCCATTAGGGAAATTTGCCCCATGGTTTACCAAACAGTTAAGACTATTTAGTCAGGCCTGTCAACGTTAGGAACGATGCTGGAGGAAACATTATGAGGAGCAGGAGAAAATCTTATATAAGATTTCCATTAGAGAGAATAAAAGAGCTATTAGAGAAGAACAATCAACTATATTGTACTAATAAAATTGAGTCTGCCAACTTCTCTAGAGAACTTTTTAAAGTTATTCATCAGCTCTCGGCCCCCCAGTTCCCTCCGAAATCGAGGACTGGCAAAAGTTCGGTAAAGAGTTGGCAGAACTCTTCCAATCCAAAATTATTCATAAATTAATCCTATCTATAAAGAATTAGCATTTTCAAATCAAGAAGCGCATTCAGACCCGTGCCTCACTGCTCCATCGCAGCAGAGTCTCTTAGAAACCACTGAGGCTGAGGAGATACACTTAGCAACCTTCTCCTGCTTCCCTCCTTTGACTCTGGATCAAATAGAAACACAACTTATAATAGGGCTCACCGATGGAACTTTGTACCTCTAAAATCGTTCAACTGGCAGTAGTACAATCGCTCAAACTCTATGAAAAAAGCCATTAGTTCTGGGTGCTATACCATATTTGTTGAAAGAGGCAGCGGGCAGGCCTCTTTCAAGAAACCCAACGTAGACCCAACTATAGCCCCATCTCCTTGCTTCCAATTCTGGCCAAAAACCTGGAAAAACATCTTAAATAGCATCTGATGGCCCATGTGCAAAAACTGGGATCGTTGGACTCTCACAGTTCGGTTTCAGAAGCAATCATGGAACGGAAACTCCCCCGGTATCCGCAACAGGCATCATTAGGTGTTTTGGTAATTCAAGTTAGGCCACGACTCTGATCCTTTTGGATCTGTCCACGTCCTTTGACACCATCTCTCCCATCCTGATCACTGAATGCTTTTAGGATTCGGGTTGAGGCGATATGGCCCTGAAACTGCTTCCCTCATTCCTTATGGACAGATTCCAGATGGTGATCGTAAATCAATTTTATTCTGACCCTTTTTTCTTTCCACGTGGGTCCATCAGGGTTCTTATCTTAGCCCCCCACTGTTTAACTTTCCCCACTGGACAAATGTATACCCTCTTTTGGGTTGTGGGCTGTGTCATATGTTGATGACACAGAGATTATTGTCTCTGTTTCTAAAGACACCAATGTCACTATGGCCAACTACCTAAAGTTAAATCATGAGAAGATGGAGGTGCTGGTTTTTGGGAGCCAACCATCTGTATGGAACGAAAACTGGTAATCAGATAGCCTGAGGACACAACCCACCGCAAGGAACTCAGTGAAAAATATAGGAGTTATCCTGGATGGTGACCTGTCTTTTGACCTCTAGGTCAATTGTACTGTGGCATCCTGTTTTTGGATTATCAGAACCTTGTGTAAAGTATTTTCATGTATTCAAATTCTTGCACAGAAACACTTAACCTTATCACTAATTTCATGCAGGATTGATTACTGCAATGCACTCTATCTCGATACTAATTAGACAAATCAATTGAAGTAGCAAATGGTGCAAAATGGAGCAGCAAAGCTGACCTTAGACATCCCCAAACATCAGTTGGTCACAAGAGGATTGCTTGAACGTCACTGGCTTCCAGTACAGAAGCATATTACCTTTAAAGCTCTGTGTATTGTTCATAAAGCCCTGTACAATGCCAGCCCGGGTAGAATCAATACCATGTCCCAACAGTAATCGACTAGTAGGCATCTTCACTCAGCAGCCCACAACCTAGTTGTCATTCCCAGATTTCGCAGAAAAAGATAGGAAGGCAGAGCCTTTTTCTGTCACAGCGGCTATGCTCTAGAATCCTTCCCCCACCTTCTGACCTGCATGAAATTGCGTGCTCCTTTCAGGAAGACCTTAAAAACCTGGCTTTTGTCCCTGTAGGAACGTCAGCCCTGATTGCATTAACCGTGCTCTCTAAGTGCTGAGTCTACTCTCAGGATTAGTTATTAGTGCCTTGACACCTTGGGGCATTTGTTGCACTATATAAATCTCTATCATTTCATGTCATTTCAATCAAACAGGTTGGTTTTGGCATCTCCAGAAGTGCTAGCTTAAAAGAACAAATACTAATCACAGTATCAGAATACTAAAACCAAGCTCTCTGAAGGTGAGCTATTTAGCTGCAACAAGGTACCAATTGCTTTATAGGTCATTCACACACCACACACAAGACTTTCATACAGCCAGCCACAAGACCGATCTAACACATCAGTGCACTCACATCAACATATGTCCACCATTCAAGCGACCATCAAATTCAGGAGCCAAAGGACAGAATCCCCAATCAAAACAAGCTCTCACGAATTCATCAACCAACTTGTATACAGAGACACCCCAAGCAAACCTCTACACACATATAGTAAGACATGTTAAAAGTTGGTGCATTAACAACCTTTACAAATGAAAAACATTTGACTACGTTTTTCTACCTGCCAAGTATCCACCTCCGTTGAATTTCTGAGCATTACAGAACGCATGCCTAGTGACTGTTTACTAACGGCTCCTAGACAGCCCTATAAGGCTCAGGAAGGCGTATCTTTCATGCGCCTTTAGCACACTCACTGTGATAAATCCACCTCCTTGGAGTTTCTGGATGCAATTTGGGGGTGTCCGTGACTTCAATGCAAGACCCACCGTCCTCAAATTGATTGGCTATATTTTCACTTGAAACTGAGGCAAAAAATCCTCTGGAAGACTGTCTAAGTTTCCTAAAGATCACATCCTAAACTACCAAGAAAAGTATTTTTTGGTATACAGGGTAGTCAGTGAGAATGTGGTATATTCCCAGACCACCATTATGTGCAGTGCTGTGACTGTAATGCACTTGTCATATGGCAAACTGAACATCTACTATGTTCGGATGGACTATGAACATGGCCAGCAAGACACATATGTCACCCTTACATGTGGCATTTGGTGCAGATTACTCTGTAATATAGTGTGTGTTTGTAAAACTCAGTATCAACCAGGAGTGTATCCTGTTGCCAACACAGGAGCATTCAGTGCTGAACCATGGATTCACCTAGCTGAAGAACTAAGTGTCCAGCTTCGGGTGGAATTCAATGATTTTTAAGACAATGAACATTGGGAGCAAATTAGGAATAGTCAGTTCTCTCTGTTCTGGTGCTGCGTATGCATGGGATGTGTGCAAGTGCCTTCGGCGCACTTACTGTGCTAAATCCAACTCCTTTCAATTTGTGGATGCAAGGTGGGGTTGTCCGAGACTGCCATGCTTGGCACTCAGTCCACCAACTGAGTAAGCATAACTACCTTTGAAACTGCTGGGAAAGCCTGGCTAAGTGTCCCAACGAGCACTTCTAAAACTAGTCAAGATTTATGTTTTGGTACACAGGGTACTCCATGACAAATTGGCTTATGTTCTGTCCACCATTATGTGCATTGTGGGGACAATAATGTACTTGTCATGTGGTAACCAGAACACCTACCAGGGTCTGACAGCAGATTGTCAAGCAGGGAATAAGCAAGCCATTACTGCCCAAAGAAAAGGAAAAAAACAATTCTACCCTAGCTTGTCTAGCGAAGTAATGACCCATGGAAGGTAGGTATCCGTGCACAGCCATTGAAAGATTTATGATACAGCAGCTCCACCTCAGCAAATTTCTCAATACTTCACTTGTGTATGGTACAAAATAAAGAAAGTGGAATAACACAGGGTTTGCTGAGAAGGGCAGTGGGGACAGTAAACACAACTCTCTTGCCTCTTTCCTTGCTTAGAGTAGACTCTACAACAACAATAACATCTTTTTACTTGATATTGTGTTTGTGAGGGTCTTTGAAATTTGTGAATGCCCTCACAGGGCCTCAAGTAGCAGTTGTTGCAAGATTGAGTCCTTTTTGCTGTTGCAGGAATGTGGCCATCAATGTGTTGATTCTGAAGTCTTGCCACATCCCCATATCATATGAAGTGGATGCTGCTGCTTTTTTAGGCTGCCAATGATGGTCAACTAAAAGTCTGGGAAAGACATGAGTCTTCCCTTGGTGGATTGACAATAAACAACATTGTTGCCACCGGGATCAGGTGGGTTCACAGCTTCTTGTTCCTCCATACCAAGTGTGAGTTTTGGGACTTGCATTGTATGGCTGAAGAACCTGGTCATTCTTATCCACTCTGTCCATGCACTTGTAATCAAGTATACACGTAGGCCTATAAATGGCAGCTATCTGATCCCTAATTGTGACGGGGAAGTGCTCTCATCATGAATCGTATTGAGCAAGTACATATCATGTATATACAACAAGAGAGAAAGGGAATAGCGACTGCTCTCCTACCCCTTACTTAAAAAGCTGTCATCAACAAAAGAGCGCCAAAGGAACACCAGTGAAATCCTATATCACAGTGAAAATAGGGTGAAAAACTACCTAATTATAAATGGTCAATAGAACTGTGTGAAGGGAGAAATGGAAAATTAATTATTTCTTAAAAGAACCCTCACTCACCCTAGAGGTGACATGCTTCATCATGGGGTTCAGTCACAGGGGGGCCGACTATCCCCACCTGTGTGCTACATCGCCTGCAAGTGCAGCGGAGCTGGTATGTGTGAAGGGAGTGATCAGTGAAAACGTGTGTGTTTTAAAAGATCACAACTGTGCCTTAACAAACTTTATTAGGGGCCAGTTGTTCACATTAAAATTGTGAAATCACTGGATTTTTTAATTTTTATCCAGGGATCTGAAAAAGTGACTGGTCAACATGTTTCTGCTGTTAAAGCTATGATCAGCTCAGCTTTCTTCAGGACCAAATTAAAATTAAAGAAACCATCCTACAGGGGTCCAGGCACCCTAAGGCCTGCCCACACCGTTAGGAAGTGAAAAATGAGGGTAGAAAAATAATTTTTTACTCTCCTCAGGATAACTCACGGTTTTACCCGTCCAAAGGACTCCTGCTATTCGTCAGGCGGAGTTTCTGTAGATAAATAGACATTTTCAATTTTACAACACATCTCCTTGTGAGTTATATGAACATTATCAAACATATTTATTGTAACTCAAGTATTTCCTTAGTTGTTCACCAAAGAATTTATGTTAGTGCTATTTACCTTATCAATATTCATAGGTAAATTCGATTAAATATTGTCTGCATTCATTGGTGCAATGTGTGTCTATTTCTATTCATCAAGCAATTCGTGTTCACAGCATAACAACATCAGATTGTGAGTCTCAAGATCCTCTAGTAATAGCCTGATGGACTATAGAAGTAGAAGTTTAGCAGTCTAAAGGGAATGCATAGCACTTACATTGTTTTAAGGTGAAAATCGCTTAATGGGCTCAAAGGGTTGGGCAAATCTTCACTCACAGTCAAACCTGTTTGGACCCAAAATTGAACTATTCAATTACCATGTAAATTTCAGTGAATGCGCAGCTTTTAACTTTCTTATATCTAGAAGTACTACTTCCTCGAGTAGCATGTAAATTTCAGTGAATGCGCTGCTTTTAACTTTCTTATATCTGGAAGTACTACTTCCTCGAGTAGTCAGCGCTGTTATATACATTACTCACATTAAGCTGCGAGGCTCGCCGTATTGACACCTATTTGGTTCTTCCCTCTGGTCCGGAACGCGCTGCTTCGGCGTTCTCCGTCCATTGAAATAGTTTCTTGTTGTTGTAAGCGGACATGTGACGTCACAGGTGTCAGGACGTGAACATGGCACGTGACCGGTAGAGATTAGTTATCGCGTATTGGATAGTAACTCGGAACCCGTTTATCTTGCTTATTCCGTGGTTTACATTAACATCATTCGAACGCGTCTACACAGCGGTAGTTATCCGTGCTTCCACCCGCTGGTTTTATGACGCAGATCTGATTTCGAGCGATGTTTGAAAGCCCGTTTCCGCGTTGCTCCCCATGACAACTAGACCGTCAACCCTTGTCCAATCGAGGGTCCGATCAGGAAGTTAGTGTTTTACGTAATGTACTGCGCTGTGTCTAGCAGGCCACAAGCCACCAATCAAGGACATGGCAACTTGATGTCTGCGTCTGCACGCAAAACACCTTGAATTCTTATACATTGTGAATGAATAGACCCCATAAGGGCTGAAAAAATGTGGGATTTGCTGGAGTTTGTGCAGGTTAAGATTATACCCAATTTAAGAATAGGAACAATGTCAGGTAGAATCATCTCAGGACACTCCCCCAGGGGATATCATCATTTAATCCAACTAAGTGGGATGACATTCGATGTATCCATCTTTGTTCCAATTCGAACAGCCTTTGTTCATTGGCCCCTACTGGATGTTCTATAATGGTCCAATGAAAACTGTCCTGGGAATGTTTGTGCTCGAAAAAGTGTGACGTCATTTTGGTGTTGTTCTTCCCACAACGTATGCTGCTCCTATGTTCACACATACGGAGTTTCACCATTCTCTTCGTCATTCCCACATATTTTAGGCCACATGGGCACGTTATTAAATATACCACATTAGTAGTGTTACAATTCGTGTGGATTCTTTGTTCCCAAACTTTATTGGGTTCCAGGGTCAGTGTCTTAGAAGGGCTCGTGAGTGGGCAAACACTACAATTACCACATGGGTAGTGGCCCGTCACCGGTGGTAATCCCCACATGTTCAAGACATTTTGGGTGGGTTCCTGTTTCTTTCTAGGGCGGGTGTAAACTAGAGCATCCTTTAGGCTTCTGGCCCTTTTGTAGGAGAATAATGGTTTCTCCCCATTGCAGGAATTAGATGTTAAGATCCTCCAGTGTTTAGAAATACTACGTGCCACCATGTTTGAAGCTGTGTTGAATGTTGTTACACAGGTTAGAGGTATCTCATTGTTCTCAGTCTGAGGTTTATCCTCCAATAGGGCATCTCGATTTTGATTACGAGCTCTTTTGTAGCTGGTTGCCAGGAGCTTTCTAGGATAACCCCTGACTTGCATTTTTTCTGTCAGATCATGAGCCTGTGTCTTGTAATCATGTACATCCGAGCAGTTTCTTCGAATGCGAAGAAACTGCCCAAAGGGCAAATTCTCCCTTAGTGGGCGCGGATGGAAACTAGTGTAATGTAACAAATTGTTCTTACTCGTAGGTTTGTAATGTGTTTTAGTTCTTAGTCAATTTCCTACCCTTTGGATGGTCACATCTAGGAAAACTACAGTCGAATCACTGTGTTCATGGGTGAATTTCAGATTTACATCACACTCGTTGATCCACCTGAAAAACGAACTCAGTCGCTCTTCATCTCCTCTCCAAATTAACAGCACATCGTCTATGTACCTTTGCCATAGAACAATGTTTTCATGAAAGGGATTTTCCGGTGACAAAATGTGTATTTTCTCAAAATTGAAAACATACAACCCCGCTACACTGGGAGCGAAAGTGCTCCCCATCGAAGTTCCGGTGGCTTGTAAGTACAACCGGTCTCTGTATTGGAAAAAATTCCTTTTGAGGGCCAAGGAGGCACATTCTACCACAAAGGAGTTAGATGTGTTGTAATCCCATCTACTGTTGTCAAGTGTGTGGGCGATTACCTCTATGGTCGCATCTTGCGGAATGCAAGTATAAAGGCTTTCTATATCCAGTGTAGCTAGAAAGCATTGTTCTTCTGGTAAACTCACAGATCTTAACATCATCAATAAACTTTTTGTGTCCTTGATGTAAGTACTGGTCGATTCCACGATTGGTCTCAAGAAGAAATCGCAGTATTTGGACAATGGTTCCAACAGGGAACCTAAACCAGAGACAATTGGTCTTCCCGGGGGTGGAAGAATCCCTTTGTGTGTTTTAGGGAGGGTATAAAAATAGGGAATTTTGCCCTCTGATGTTGTTAGGAAGTCAGCTTCCTGCTTCGTGATCAGACCTTCAGATTCTGCTGATGTAACTAATTCAACGATTTCTGATCTCAGACTTTCAGTTAGATCATCCCTTAATAAGATGTAATTTGTCTCATTATCCAATAGGCGTCTGCACTCCAAGTCATAAGCTCTTTTATGTTGGATGACTACGCCTCCGCCCTTGTCTGCACTCTTTATAACTATTTCGGTGTTATTTTGCAGTGATCGTATTGCCTTGAATTCACCTGAAGTAAGATTTTTATAGGGATTTGGTGGTGTTAAGGATTCAATCTCTTTGACCACGGCTTGTTCAAAAGCCAATATTTCTGGTGGAACACTATATGGTGGTGGTTGAAAAGTAGATTTTGTTCTGAAATTTGTATCACTTTGTTCCCTTTGGTTGATATCAGTGGTTTGTTTCTCAAAGAAACTCTTGAGTCTCAATTTGCGAAAAAACTCAGTTAGCTCACACCGTAGTTTAAAAATATCTAGGGTAGGAGTCGGGACAAAACCCAGGCCCTTCTCTAAGATACTTATTTCATCATCAGTGAGCACAATGTCAGTGAGGTTAGTTATTAAACTCTCTGGTTGCTTGGGCCTGCCCTCTGGTCTGCGGTCTTGCTTCCCGTGTTGTCGCCCACTGAGTCTGTCTGTTCCCAGTGTACTTGATTCTGCCCCTTCCCTTTTCCCCTGGAAGTCCGGCCTCTCCCTAAAAAAGGCGGCTGGAACATAGGTGGTTGGAAATATGGCGGTTGAATTTGGCAAAAAGGGTTGATCATTGGGGGAAATGGTGTTTGCGGGGGGAAGGCATTATGGAAACGTGGGCCGTTTTGTTGGTAAGGTTGCCAATATGGGAAACAGGAACCCACCCAAAATGTCTTGAACATGTGGGGATTACCACCGGTGACGGGCCACTACCCTTGTGGTAATTGTAGTGTTTGCCCACTCACGAGCCCTTTTAAGACACTGACCCTGGAACCCAATAAAGTTTGGGAACAAAGAATCCACACGAATTGTAACACTACTAATGTGGTATATTTAATAACGTGCCCATGTGGCCTAAAATATGTGGGAATGACGAAGAGAATGGTGAAACTCCGTATGTGTGAACATAGGAGCAGCATACGTTGTGGGAAGAACAACACCAAAATGACGTCACACTTTTTGGAGCACAAACATTCCCAGGACAGTTTTCATTGGACCATTATAGAACATCCAGTAGGGGCCAATGAACAAAGGCTGTTCGAATTGGAACAAAGATGGATACATCGAATGTCATCCCACTTAGTTGGATTAAATGATGATATCCCCTGAGGGAGTGTCCTGAGATGATTCTACCCGACATTGTTCCTATTCTTAAATTGGGTATAATCTTAACCTGCACAAACTCCAGCAAATCCCAATTTTTTTCAGCCCTTATGGGGTCTATTTATTCACAATGTATAAGAATTCAAGGTGTTTTGCGTGCAGACGCAGACATCAAGTTGCCATGTCCTTGATTGGTGGCTTGTGGCCTGCTAGACACAGCGCAGTACATTACTTAAAACACTAACTTCCTGATCGGACCCTCGATTGGACAAGGGTTGACGGTCTAGTTGTCATGGGGAGCAACGCGGAAACGGGCTTTCAAACATCGCTCGAAATCAGATCTGAGTCATAAAACCAGCGGGTGGAAGCACGGATAACTACCGCTGTGTAGACGCGTTCGAATGATGTTAATGTAAACCACGGAATAAGCAAGATAAACGGGTTCCGAGTTACTATCCAATACGCGATAACTAATCTCTACCGGTCACGTGCCATGTTCACGTCCTGAGACGCGTGACGTCACATGTCCGCTTACAACAACAAGAAACTATTTCAATAGACGGAGAACGCCGAAGCAGCGCGTTCCGGGCCAGAGGGAAGAACCAAATAGGTGTCAATACGGCGAGCCTCGCAGCTTAATGTGAGTAATGTATATAACAGCGCTGACTACTCGAGGAAGTAGTACTTCTAGATATAAGAAAGTTAAAAGCTGCGCATTCACTGAAATTTACATGCTACTCGAGGAAGTAGTACTTCTAGATATAAGAAAGTTAAAAGCTGCGCATTCACTGAAATTTACATGGTAATTGAATAGTTCAATTTTGGGTCCAAACAGGTTTGACTGTGAGTGAAGATTTGCCCAACCCTTTGAGCCCATGAAGCGATTTTCACCTTAAAACAATGTAAGTGCTATGCATTCCCTTTAGACTGCTAAACTTCTACTTGTATAGTCCATCAGGCTATTACTAGAGGATCTTGAGACTCAAAATCTGATGTTGTTATGCTGTGAACACGAATTGCTTGATAAATAGAAATAGACACACATTGCACCAATGAATGCAGACAATATTTAATCGAATTTACCTATGAATATTGATAAGGTAAATAGCACTAACATAAATTCTTTGGTGAACAACTAAGGAAATACTTGAGTTACTATAAATATGTTTGATAATGGTCATATAACTCACAAGGAGATGTGTTGTAAAAATTGAAAATGTCTATTTATCTACAGAAACTCCGCCTGACAAATAGCAGGAGTCCTTTGGACGGGTAAAACCGTGAGTTATCCTGAGGAGAGTAAAAAATTCTTTTTCTACTCTCATTTTTCACTTCCTAACGGTGTGGGCAGGCCTCAGGGTGCCTGGACCCCCGTAGGATGGCTTCTTTAATTTTAATTCGGTCCTGAAGAAAGCTGAGCTGATCATAGCTTTAACAGCAGAAACATGTTGACCAGTCACTTTTTCAGATCCCTGGATAAAAATTAAAAAATCCAGTGATTTCACAATTTTAATGTGAACAACTGGCCCCTAATAAAGTTTGTTAAGGCACAGTTGTGATCTTTTAAAACACACACTTTTTCACTGATCACTCCCTTCACACATACCAGCTCCACTGCACTTGCAGGTGTGGTAGCACACAGGTGGGGATAGTCGGCCCCCCTGTGACTGAACCCCATGATGAAGCATGTCACCTCTAGGGTGAGTGAGGGTTCTTTTAAGAAATAATTAAGTTTCCATTTCTCCCTCCACACAGTTCTATTGACCATTTATAATTAGGTAGCTTTTCACCCTATTTTCACTGTGATATAGGATTTCACTGGTGTTCCTTTGGCGCTCTTTTGTTGATGACAGCTTTTTAAGTAAGGGGTAGGAGAGCAGTCGCTATTCCCTTTTTCTCTTGTTGTATATACATTCTAGGCAGCGCACAGCTGCGAGAGTATTCGATAGTTTCACAGCGTAGCAGAAGATGGAGGACTTGGGTCTCTCCTTTAGTAGAGAAGAAGTTGATGCATTATTGGGGGATGCAAATTTATTTGCAGATGCCTCAATATCACAAACGATCTCCCAAACTCCGGAGTGGGATAAACTAGGTGAGTTGAAAAGAAGCCGTATAAGAGCGATCTTGCATGGCACTATGTTAAAACAATATCTCTTAAAAAACACAGCTCCCAAAGGGTTGCTTGTAACAAATGCACCTAGAATTTTTCTAGAGGATGCAGTGTTCAGAAAAGAGTGGGCCCAAATAGCCCTGCACTGCACTCGTGATTGGGCGGTTTTAATCATCAAGACCGCTTTAAGACTATCAGAATCCATCCAACTTGAAATACAGACCACAGAAGCGCATTTTAAAGCGACTCTGACAGGTTGGAAGAAGAGACTAGAGGACTTGAATAAAGAAATGAGTGAATATAAAGAAAACCTCGCCCAATCTAAAGGCCAGAAACTGCAAAAGAATTTAAAGAAATGGTCATATGATAAAGTGTATCCCTACTCTGTAGCAGATTATACACCTCCCACGAAAGTGGATTACAGTTTAGATACCTCTGATGATTCCCAGTCGAGCGGTTCAAGTACAGGAAGTGGGAATAGGAGATATAGAGGAAGGGGTAGAGGAAGAGGTACATTTAACCCATATTGGCAACCTTACCAACAAAACGGCCCACGTTTCCATAATGCCTTCCCCCCGCAAACACCATTTCCCCCAATGATGGGTTGGAATCAACCCTTTGGCCAAATTCAACCGCCATATTTCCAACCACCTATGTTCCAGCCGCCTTTTTTAGGGAGAGGCCGGACTTCCAGGGGCAAACGGAAGGGGCAGAATCAAGTACACTGGGAACAGACAGACTCAGTGGGCGACAACACAAGAAGCAAGACCGCAGACCAGAGGGCAGGCCCAAGCAACTAGAGAGTTTAATAACTAACCTTACTGACATTGCGCTTACTGATGATGAAATAAGTATCTTAGAGAAGGGCCTGGGTTTTGTCCCGACTCCTACCCTAGATATTTTTAAACTACGGTGTGAGCTAACTGAGTTTTTTCGCAAATTGAGACTCAAGAGTTTCTTTGAGAAACAAACCACTGATATCAACCAAAGGGAACAAAGTGATACAAATTTCAGAACAAAATCTACTTTTCAACCACCACCATATAGTGTTCCACCAGAAATATTGGCTTTTGAACAAGCCGTGGTCAAAGAGATTGAATCCTTAACACCACCAAATCCCTATAAAAATCTTACTTCAGGTGAATTCAAGGCAATACGATCACTGCAAAATAACACCGAAATAGTTATAAAGAGTGCAGACAAGGGCGGAGGCGTAGTCATCCAACATAAAAGAGCTTATGACTTGGAGTGCAGACGCCTATTGGATAATGAGACAAATTACATCTTATTAAGGGATGATCCAACTGAAAGTCTGAGATCAGAAATCGTTAAATTAGTTACACCAGCAGAATCTGAAGGTCTGATCACGAAGCAGGAAGCTGACTTCCTAACAACATCAGAGGGCAAAATTCCCTATTTTTATACCCTCCCTAAAACACACAAAGGGATTCTTCCACCCCCGGGAAGACCAATTGTCTCTGGTTTGGGATCCCTGTTGGAACCATTGTCCAAATACTGCGATTTCTTCTTGAGACCAATCGTTGGATCGACCAGTACTTACATCAAGGACACAAAAAGTTTATTGATGATGTTAAGATCTGTGAGTTTACCAGAAGGACAATGCTTTCTAGCTACACTGGATATAGAAAGCCTTTATGCTTGCATTCCGCAAGATGCGACCATAGAGGTAATCGCCCACACACTTGACAACAGTAGATGGGATTACAACACATCTAAATCCTTTGTGGTAGAATGTGCCTCCTTGGCCCTCAAAAGGAATTTTTTCCAATACGGAGACCGGTTGTACTTACAAGCCACCGGAACTTCGATGGGGAGCACTTTCGCTCCCAGTGTAGCGGGTTTGTACGTTTTCAATTTTGAGAAAATACACATTTTGTCACCGGAAAATCCCTTTCATGAAAACATCGTTCTATGGCAAAGGTACATAGACGATGTGCTGTTAATTTGGAGAGGAGATTAAGAGCGACTGAGTTCGTTTTTCAGGTGGATCAACGAGTGTGATGTAAATCTGAAATTCACCCACGAACACAGTGATTCGACTGTAGTTTTCCTAGATCTGACCATCCAAAGGGTAGGAAATGAACTAAGAACTAAAACACATTACAAACCTACCAGTAAGAACAATTTGTTACATTACACTAGTTTCCATCCGCGCCCACTAAGGGAGAATTTGCCCTTTGGGCAGTTTCTTCGCATTCGAAGAAACTGCTCGGATTTTTATGATTACAAGACACAGGCTCATGATCTGACAGAAAAAATGCAAGTCAGGGGTTATCCTAGAAAGCTCCAGGCAACCAGCTACAAAAGAGCTCGTAATCAAAATCGAGATGCCCTTTTGGAGGATAAACCTCAGACTGAGAACAATGAGATACCTCTAACCTGTGTAACAACATTCAACACAGCTTCAAACATGGTGGCACGTAGCATTTCTAAACACTGGAGGATCTTAACATCTAATTCCTGCAATTGGGAGAAACCATTATTCTCCTACAAAAGGGCCAGAAGCCTAAAGGATGCTCTAGTTTACACCCGCCCTAGAAAGAAACAGGAACCGACCCAAAATGTCTTGAACATGTGGGGATTACCACCGGTGACGGGCCACTACCCTTGTGGTAATTGTAGTGTTTGCCCACTCACGAGCCCTTATAAGACACTGACCCTGGAACCCAATAAAGTTTGGGAACAAAGAATCCACACGAATTGTAACACTACTAATGTGGTATATTTAATAACGTGCCCATGTGGCCTAAAATATGTGGGAATGACGAAGAGAATGGTGAAACTCCGTATGTGTGAACATAGGAGCAGCATACGTTGTGGGAAGAACAACACCAAAATGACATCACACTTTTTGGAGCACAAACATTCCCAGGACAGTTTTCATTGGACCATTATAGAACATCCAGTAGGGGCCAATGAACAAAGGCTGTTCGAATTGGAACAAAGATGGATACATCGAATGTCATCCCACTTAGTTGGATTAAATGATGATATCCCCTGGGGGAGTGTCCTGAGATGATTCTACCCGACATTTTTCCTATTCTTAAATTGGGTATAATCTTAACCTGCACAAACTCCAGCAAATCCCACATTTTTTCAGCCCTTATGGGGTCTATTCATTCACAATGTATAAGAATTCAAGGTGTTTTGCTTGCAGACGCAGACATCAAGTTGCCATGTCCTTGATTGGTGGCTTGTGGCCTGCTAGACACAGCACAGTACATTACGTAAAACACTAACTTCCTGATCGGAATCTCGATTGGACAAGGGTTGACGGTCTAGTTGTCATGGGGAGCAACGCGGAAACGGGCTTTCAAACATCGCTCGAAATCAGATCTGCGTCATAAAACCAGCGGGTGGAAGCACGGATAACTACCGCTGTGTAGACGCGTTCGAATGATGTTAATGTAAACCACGGAATAAGCAAGATAAATGGGTTCCGAGTTACTATCCAATACGCGATAACTAATCTCTACCGGTCACGTGCCATGTTCACGTCCTGAGACGCGTGACGTCACACGTCCGCTTACAACAACAAGAAACTATTTCAATGGACGGAGAATGCCGAAGCAGCGCATTCCGGGCCAGAGGGAAGAACCAAATAGGTGTCAATACGGCGAGCCTCGCAGCTTAATGTGAGTAATGTATATAACAGCGCTGACTACTCGAGGAAGTAGTACTTCTAGATATAAGAAAGTTAAAAGCTGCGCATTCACTGAAGTTTACATGCTACTCGAGGAAGTAGTACTTCTAGATATAAGAAAGTTAAAAGCTGCGCATTCACTGAAATTTACATGGTAATTGAATAGTTCAATTTTGGGTCCAAACAGGTTTGACTGTGAGTGAAGATTTGCCCAACCCTTTGAGCCCATGAAGCGATTTTCACCTTAAAACAATGTAAGTGCTATGCATTCCCTTTAGACTGCTAAACTCCTACTTGTATAGTCCATCAGGCTATTACTAGAGGATCTTGAGACTCACAATCTGATGTTGTTATGCTGTGAACACGAATTGCTTGATAAATAGAAATAGACACACATAGCACCAATGAATGCAGACAATATTTAATCGAATTTACCTATGAATTTTGATAAGGTAAATAGCACTAACATAAATTCTTTGGTGAACAACTAAGGAAATACTTGAGTTACAATAAATATGTTTGATAATGGTCATATAACTCACAAGGAGATGTGTTGTAAAAATGTTAAATGTCTATTTATCTACAGAAACTCCGCCTGACGAATAGCAGGAGTCCTTTGGACGGGTAAAACCGTGAGTTATCCGGAGGAGAGTAAAAAATTATTTTTCTACCCTCATTTTTCACTTCCTAACGGTGTGGGCAGGCCTTAGGGTGCCTGGACCCCCGTAGGATGGTTTCTTTAATTTTAATTTGGTCCTGAAGAAAGCTGAGCTGATCATAGCTTTAACAGCAGAAACATGTTGACCAGTCACTTTTTCAGATCCCTGGATAAAAATTAAAAAATCCAGTGATTTCACAATTTTAATGTGAACAACTGGCCCCTAATAAAGTTTGTTAAGGCACAGTTGTGATCTTTTAAAACACACACTTTTTCACTGATCGCTCCCTTCACACATACCAGCTCCGCAGCACTTGCAGGCGTGGTAGCACACAGGTGGGGATAGTCGGCCCCCCTGTGACTGAACCCCGTGATGAAGCATGTCACCTCTAGGGCAAGTACATATCATGCCTATCAGGGTACTTGACTGCAAGCAATTTGTTGCCGCTTTAAGATTTTGGGAGTTTATAACAAACAATTTCCTGTGGGAATCCTTTGTGGTGACAACAAACTGTACCCCATGCCACAGTACCAGCTTTGTAAAGCTCACTGAACAGCACCACTCCCATATAGAGGTTTTCCACATAAAGGTTATAAAATTTGTGAAGGAGTAGCTTGACAAACTCAAATGTGATCATTCTGTGGCTCCTAGGGTAGGAGGGTACCCTACAGGGTTTAGAATGGGATCATTCCCTGTGTACACACTCAAGCTGTATATATAGCCAGCAGAGCATTCAGACAACATGTACAATTTGTTGCCATAGAGAGGCTCTTTTGCTTACAAGGTACTGGCTTAACAGCAGCCATCCTTTTTGAAAGATCAAGGACTCATCAAGAGTATAAATCTATGGAAACTTGGCAGACAAATATTCCACAACAACTCACATTTTGAACAACCCATCATGGCCTGGATGGTCCCAGTCACCCCACAACAGACCGGCGATCAAGACACAATAACGATTCTTGAGGTGAGAATACACCCTCCCTTAAACAACACGCCATTTCCTCCAATTTATAGCAACTTATCGCTCATAAAACCCCGCTTTCTCACACAGCCGGAGCCCCATCACTGCCAATCACCACGGAGCCCGGACCCACCATATTCATGTAAGCATGAAACAAGGATATGTGGGATGAATGTTGACAGATAATGGTCAGTTTTTGATAGATATTAATGGGATTCATTTCTCCATGACAGATGGTTTGGTGTCCTGGTAGCTGCATTTGTTTTTTCTGGTTTCTCACTGGTTGAGAGGTAAGAGACATAAGCTAGTAGTAGGGGCAGGCAGTTTGGTTTCAATATAAAAACACCATACCAATAAGTTTCTCCTTCTCTCTTCACAGACATGGTCCTGATGAGAACTCATCTACTTATATGAGTTAGAAACGCGTAGACTTGTCAAGCCTAAAAAACCAAAAAATTGTGTGATATTTACTTCTGAATGGTTAAGAAAGATATGAATATTCTTTAGGCTTCTTTGTAAATCAAAGTGATTACATTGTAGATACAATTTATTTATTCTTCTGTATTGTTTGTATATATGTAAATAGTGTGGTTTGAGAGTGGTATGATTGGATGTATGTATTATATGTTGTCAACAAAAGTCTAAAACGTTTTCCTATCTGAAAAAAAGTTTTGTTTCTTCTGAATAATGATCATTTGTTTGTTGTACATAAGGTCTTAAAAAAATTTCCATTGAAAATCCTCAAATCGTTCATTGAGATTCAAAAATAAGAAAGAATCATGTTTCAAAATAAAATATAAAGAAAACGACATATTTTGTCATTTAAATGCAGTGTACCATGCAGTAGCAAAAAACAATCTCTGCTCATGTACGGTGTGAAGAAGGGTGTTACGCAAACTGTGTGAATAGACCAGTCGGACTGCAAGCTTGATTTGTGCACTAGCCCCATTTTGAGCATAAGGACCAAAAATAACTTCAACTCCTCACGAGACGTTGGTCTCCACCAGCATGCCCTAGAATGAAGCTTTAGTGTGCTCCATGCTCCCTTTATCATGCAAACGTGTTTTCTGCACAATTTGCTCAATGAAGTCAACATCCAAAAAGAAAAGGGTGTAGTCAATCAGCAAAAAAGTGTCTGTACTCACTTTATATCCAGTGGCACCTGAAAGCAGCAGAATTTAGGGGTTAACTAAATTGGGGGGCCGCTAAAAGGGCACTCCATCTGTGCTTGCAGCTGCTCATGTCTGCTCTCTGGGTTGGTCTATCCTGCTATGACCGCTCTGCTGCACAGACTGCGCTTGTGAAGGGTCCACACAACTGCCATCATCATGTCCCTCAGAATTGCTGGAAGACAAATCTTTGGATGGAACTCCGCCAACTGAAAAATCATTTCCCTCACCATCAGATGCTGTCTCACTATCTGATCTTGCCTCGGAGCTGTCCTCTATAATCCGAGTTAGGGCCTGAGCAGTATTCATCCACCGAGATGCCATTTATGCTGACTGGCTAAAACCTTTCTTCTAAAACACTGTCCTACGTAGAAGGCAGAAATATTTTTCTAAAATCAGTTGACGAATGAGTATGTCTGCAAGATGTGTGCAACAATAAATAAAATAACAAAGATGTATCTTTCTAGATGAAGCTGCAAGTTCTACAAAGACAGTAAAAAAGACAAGAGTATTGATTCACCTTTCCATATACCCAATACCACAGCATACTTCTGTAACTGCTTATGTAAAACTTTATAGTTGGGGAAGATGCTGGGCCATTGCAGTATAAAAAGCAAGTTCCTACAGGCAAAAATCTGCCTTGGATCTCAAGAGGCATATGTTCACTTTATGAGCAGGTGTTTTGTTTGTGAAAACTCACATTGCTATCACCTGGGTCACCATTGGATGAGATAGCACAAAATAATGCGACAGGATTGATTAAACAACGCATAAGAAAAGGAAAATTACGCAGCACAATGAGGCACTTTTTTTTAAAGCATTACTTGAATTTGAAAACATTATATTACTGTTTGGAAAAACCTCACAATATTCATCTCTTTGGCAAGAACATTTACTGCATATGCCACATAAATCCGCCATCTGTTGCATAATCTGCAGATCCAAGATTTATGTAACATATGCAGTATATATTGTTTTTACAAAGGTGTATTTTCCCTTGGGGGGCTCATTCTGCCCCGAAACGAAATCACACATTGCCACCAAAAAATTGCAGCCCTCAGCGGAGTGGGCCCATTGTAAGGAGGGCTGACCTCCAGAAATTTCACCATTTAAAAAAAATAAAGTGTTTACATTATTTCCTTCTGGGGTTGAGTGCGCTACTGGGGTGTAAGCGCATCCCTGTGGTGGGCACACTTGTGTGGACCTGTGTGTGGCAACAACACAGTGACTTCCAAAAGATATAAAGTTCCAAAACTTAGAGAGTTTTCAAAGTTTAATTCGTGTTTTCATAGGTATGTTTCATATATTCTTCATATGAATAGGTTAACAATTGTTGATATCATCATCAAACATAAGAGAAGCTCCAATGCATTTCGGACCAAACGTCCTTTTTCAAGGAGCACTGCAACAAAGGAAATATGGAAAACAAATGAATATTGTATCTTTCTATCACAATCAAACAATAAGGTAACTGCACGTAAATGCGCGGATCCGTGAGAACAACCTCATGCACCCTTGCGAGGGAGAGAATTGGTTGAATGAAGGAGGAATCACCCATGCGTGAAATTGAGGGTAAATAGGATGGGGGTGATGGCCGTGCTCAGGACGCTTAAAATCGGAAGATGAATGTTAGTGCTTAATGGTGTGGTTCCCGATGTAGAACGTGTAACGCTCAATGCGGGTAGGTCAGGTAAAGTGAAAGGCGGCTCACGGGAGCATGCGGAGTTAGAATGAAGTTAAGCGGTGACTTACAAACAGACAAAACTTACTTGGTGAAACGTGGGTTAGAACGCATAAAGTTCCGGTTCAGGTGGTGACAGCCTTCGCGAAGTGTGAGCGGAGTTTTAACAAACCGATAGCGGAGTAATGAAAATAGAGGAGGGGTTAAAGTGGAGGGAGTGCAAAACGTGGCCATCTTAGAATGGTGTGTGGTAGAAGGCGGGTAGGATAAACAAAGGAAAATCTAAACATGCAGTTACAAAAGGCAAACAGCAAAACAGGACAAGGTGCATCAAGATATGCCCAACTGGGCATTTATAGGTAACAGCTTAGTTCTGTACGGTCATTAAGACCAAAAGGTTTTTGAGATTGCAAGCTGTACATCCATGATGTTTCTCGTTGTAGAAGGGTTTTGTTGTTGTCTCTCCCTTCAATCTTGGGGACAATTTCCAACACTAGGTATTTGAGCTGTGCCACGTTATGGTTGGCTTCATTGAAATGGATGGCAATGTTAGATTTAGTGTTTTTAGTTCTGATGTTAGACTTGTGTTCGTTAAGTCTTGTCTTGATTTTCCGGCTAGTTTTTCCTACATAGGTTTTGCCACATGGGCATTTTAGGAGGTAGATCAAATTTGCGGAATCGCAAGTGGCGTCAACATTGAGCTTGATATTGAACCCTCTCATGGGGTGACTGACGGTGTTCCATTGATCACGTTATTGCAGTTACTGCAATGGTGGCATGGTCGTGTGCCAGTGTGATGTGTTGAGGTCGGTTCAGTGTCACTTCTTGAAAGGATCTCCTTAAAGTTCATTGGTCTGGTGTAAGCAAAAATGGGGGGATCTTTAAATAGTTCACCAAAGTCTGGTTCGGAAGAAAGTATGCGCCAGTGTTTTAGAATAATCCTTTTGTATTTGTTGCTAGAGGTAGAATACCTCGAAACCAGTACCATTCTCTCACTATCGGTTTTCGGTTTGTTCTGCAAAGCTTCCGTGCAAGGGATTATTGAAGTTCGATCAATAGCTTCCTTAAGGATTGTTTCTGGGTAACCCCTCTCTCGGAATCTGGATGCCATAGATAGGATTTGGTTAGTTCTAATGTCGGGGTCTGACATGATCCTAGTGACCCTTAACATCTGGCTGTAGGGTAAGTGTCTCTTAAGGGAATTTTGATGGAAGCTGCTGAAAAGCAGAGCATTGTTGCGGTCGGTACTCTTCCGGAAGAGGTCAGTCTGTATTCCCTGGGGGGTGATTTTAATGAGAACGTCCAAAAATGCAATTTCATTGTGGTTGAGATTCCAGGTAAAGTCGATTCGATCATCTTTGGAATTGAGTTCTGTGAGAGCCAATTCCAAGCTCTCTTCAGTATTCTTCCAAATAAAAAGCAAATCGTCAATGTAACGAACATAAAGTTTAAGGTTATCCGTCCAGGTGTTGTTTTGGTAGATGTGGTTGTGTTCAAAATTTCCCATGTACAGGTTAGCGTAGGTCGGCGCCGCACAATTGCCCATGGCCATCCCGGACAGTTGCAGGTACCATTTCTCCTCAAATTTAAAGTGACTATGATATAAGGTGTATATCATTAGTTCAAGGATGAAAGGTTTCAGGGTATCGTCAGTGTTTGATTGAAGTAAAGCTCGTTCCACGGCATTGATCCCCCCTTCATGGGGGATAGAAGTGTATAAACTTCTTACGTCTGCTGTGCACAGAATGAGTTTCTCATTTTCAAGAAGTTGGAGATTGGACAGTTTGTTCAGTAGTTCCGTGGTGTCCTTGATGTGGCTGGGTAGATGCGAGACCATAGGCTGAAGATAACGATCAATGAATTTGCCAGTCGGTTGGTGTATGGAACCTCTGGTGGATACGATCGGATAGAACGGGGGGTCCGTCAAATTTTTGTGGATTTTAGGCAGCATGGTGATGGAAGGGCTGCGGGGATATTCTGTGGTGAGGTATTTTCTCGTTCTGTCATCAATGATTCCATCAGTAGTAGCTTTTTCAATAATGAGGAGGAGCTCCCTTTTGAACTCGCTGGTCGGGTTTCCATCAAGGGCTAAATAAACATTAGGGTCCATAACGTGTTCCCTGGTACGTTGGTTGTAAAGTTCAGTGTTCAAAATGACAAGGGCGCCTCCCTTGTCGGCTTTTATGCACTTAATGGCTGGATTCCTTGCGATGTTTTTTAAGGTGTCCATATCTTTATTGGTGATGTTCTTGTGTTTTTTTTTTCGGAGGTTCAGTTTGGAGATGTCCTGTTTCACCAGGGTCTCGAAAGTATCTATACTTTTGTGGCTGACAGGCGGTATAAATGTGCTTAAGGGTCGTAAGCCCTTGAGTTGATCAGGTTTGGAATCAACTGCTGGGTCTACAATGTTCTCAAAGAAATGTCTCAATCTCAACTTTCTAGTGAGTTTGAACGTGCTTACGTCCAATTCCAGTAAGTTGGTGTCGCTGGTCGGCACAAATGATAATCCTTTTTGTAGAATTCTGGTTTCATGGTCAGTCAGACGAACGTCTGAGATGTTAATGACTAACGATTTCTCCTGGTTTTCTTGTTGTTCTTCGGTGGTTGTTGGGTACCTGAGTTGTTTTTTGCCTGCCCTTTTGCCCCGTCTGGGTCTGCGGTTTTGTCTGGACCTACCTCTAAAAAAGGCTCCGAGGTAGTCAAATCAACATGACTTGTTGAAGGGGTTTCATTGGGTGGAGGTGTTGAAGTTGATGTTTCGGTGGGAGTTCTCCTGGGTGGACGGTTAGTGCTGTCACTCTCAGAGGAAGAGGTGTCAGTGTTGGGGTTATAGGGTTTGTTTCTGCGACGTTGGGCGTAGACATCCGCCCATGTATAAACTTCTCCAAGTTTATAGTCCAGGGTGTCCCGGCGAAATTTACGTAATTTGCGTTCGTTAATTTCTTTTGTATGTCTGTCTAATTGAACTTGGATTTCCTCAAGTGTCGCGGTTAACTCCTCTGGTGTTATTAAATCCTTCAGTTCATTTTCAATGGTGGTGATTTCGTGAGTGAGCTCAGTCAGGATGCCTGACAGTTTCTCCACTATTAATAGAATTAGGTCCAGACTGCACTTGTTTAGGATGGCATTCCATCGTTCAATGAATGTTTTCGAATTCTTGCAAAGCGACGGTTTTAGAGCGATCCGTAGGCCGCGGGGAATGCGGAGCACCTTATGATACTTTATTAAGGTGTTGGCATGTAGTTTCTGGTTGATACGGCGTCTTGAAAGGTATAGGAGTTGTTTGATGCACTGTTCCTTTGTTTTGCTGGATGCAGTTTGAGTTAGATCTTCGTTGATAAGAGCGTATATTCTCTCTGTTGCATCTGTGTCAAAAGCTAGGGTTTCAGCTCGAGCTTCGGTGGATTTCGAGATTTCTTCGTACTGCATTCTGATTGGGTGCGTGCTGCCTGCTTAGAGAACAGTGGGGTAGAATAAGCAAAGAAAGTAAAGCACGGCGCACAGCTGTCGGTGAGATCAAGGGTTTGTGGAAGAATTGAAGAAAGTTGATCAATTTAAGGTGCTCCTTACAGGTGACGCAACTGTTCAGATGCGTCCAATAGGATTGTGGGGTTGAGTGCACTACTGGGGTGTAAGCGCATCCCTGTGGTGGGCACACTTGTGTGGACCTGTGTGTGGCAACAACACAGTGACTTCCAAAAGATATAAAGTTCCAAAACTTAGAGAGTTTTCAAAGTTTAATTCGTGTTTTCATAGGTATGTTTCATATATTCTTCATATGAATAGGTTAACAATTGTTGATATCATCATCAAACATAAGAGAAGCTCCAATGCATTTCGGACCAAATGTCCTTTTTCAAGGAGCACTGCAACAAAGGAAATACGGAAAACAAATGAATATTGTATCTTTCTATCACAATCAAACAATAAGGTAACTGCACGTAAATGCGCGGATCCGTGAGAACAACCTCATGCACCCTTGCGAGGGAGAGAATTGGTTGAATGAAGGAGGAATCACCCATGCGTGAAATTAAGGGTAAATAGGATGGGGGTGATGGCCGTGCTCAGGACGCTTAAAATCGGAAGATGAATGTTAGTGCTTAATGGTGTGGTTCCCGATGTAGAACGTGTAACGCTCAATGCGGGTAGGTCAGGTAAAGTGAAAGGCGGCTCACAGGAGCATGCGGAGTTAGAATGAAGTTAAGCGGTGACTTACAAACAGACAAAACTTACTTGGTGAAACGTGGGTTAGAACGCATAAAGCTCCGGTTCAGGTGGTGACAGCCTTCGCGAAGTGTGAGCGGAGTTTTAACAAACCGATAGCGGAGTAATGAAAATAGAGGAGGGGTTAAAGTGGAGGGAGTGCAAAACGTGGCCATCTTAGAATGGTGTGTGGTAGAAGGCGGGTAGGATAAACAAAGGAAAATCTAAACATGCAGTTACAAAAGGCAAACAGCAAAACAGGACAAGGTGCATCAAGATATGCCCAACTGGACATTTATAGGTAACAGCTTAGTTCTGTACGGTCATTAAGACCAAAAGGTTTTTGAGATTGCAATATGTACATCCATGATGTTTCTCGTTGTAGAAGGGTTTTGTTGTTGTCTCTCCCTTCAATCTTGGGGACAATTTCCAACACAAGGTATTTGAGCTGTGCCACGTTATGGTGGGCTTCATTGAAATGGATGGCAATGTTAGATTTAGTGTTTTTAGTTCTGATGTTAGACTTGTGTTCGTTAAGTCTTGTCTTGATTTTCTGGCTAGTTTTTCCCACATAGGTTTTGCCACATGGGCATTTTAGGAGGTAGATCAAATTTGCGGAATCGCAAGTGGCGTCAACATTGAGCTTGATATTGAACCCTCTCATGGGGTGACTGACGGTGTTCCCTTTGATCACGTTATTGCAGTTACTGCAATGGTGGCATGGTCGTGTGCCAGTGTGATGTGTTGAGGTCGGTTCAGTGTCACTTCTTGAAAGGATCTCCTTAAAGTTCATTGGTCTGGTGTAAGCAAAAATGGGGGGATCTTTAAATAGTTCACCAAAGTCTGGTTCGGAAGAAAGTATGCGCCAGTGTTTCAGAATAATCCTTTTGTATTTGTTGCTAGAGGTAGAATACCTCGAAACCAGTACCATTCTCTCACTATCGGTTTTCGGTTTGTTCTGCAAAGCTTCCGTGCGAGGGATTATTGAAGTTCGATCAATAGCTTCCTTAAGGATTGTTTCTGGGTAACCCTTAAATTGATCAACTTTCTTCAATTCTTCAACAAACCCTTGATCTCACCGACAGCTGTGCGCCGTGCTTTACTTTCTTTGCTTATTCTACCCCACTGTTCTCTAAGCAGGCAGCACGCACCCAATCAGAATGCAGTACGAAGAAATCTCGAAATCCACCGAAGCTCGAGCTGAAACCCTAGCTTTTGACACAGATGCAACAGAGAGAATATACGCTCTTATCAACGAAGATCTAACTCAAACTGCATCCAGCAAAACAAAGGAACAGTGCATCAACAACTCCTATACCTTTCAAGACGCCGTATCAACCAGAAACTACATGCCAACACCTTAATAAAGTATCATAAGGTGCTCCGCATTCCCCGCGGCCTACGGATCGCTCTAAAACCGTCGCTTTGCAAGAATTCAAAAACATTCATTGAACGATGGAATGCCATCCTAAATAAGTGCAGTCTGGACCTAATTCTATTAATAGTGGAGGAACTGTCAGGCATCCTGACTGAGCTCACTCACGAAATCACCACCATTGAAAATGAACTGAAGGATTTAATAACACCAGAGGAGTTAACCGCGACACTTGAGGAAATCCAAGTTCAATTAGACAGACATACAAAAGAAATTAACGAACGCAAATTACGTAAATTTCGCCGGGACACCCTGGACTATAAACTTGGAGAAGTTTATACATGGGCGGATGTCTACGCCCAACGTCGCAGAAACAAACCCTAAAACCCCAACACTGACACCTCTTCCTCTGAGAGTGACAGCACTAACCGTCCACCCAGGAGAACTCCCACTGAAACATCAACTTCAACACCTCCACCCAATGAAACCCCTTCAACAAGTCATGTTGATTTGACTACCTCGGAGCCTTTTTTAGAGGTAGGTCCAGACAAAACCGCAGACCCAGACGGGGCAAAAGGGCAGGCAAAAAACAACTCAGGTACCCAACAACCACCGAGGAACAACAAGAAAACCAGGAGAAATCGTTAGTCATTAACATCTCAGACGTTCGTCTGACTGACCATGAAACCAGAATTCTACAAAAAGGATTATCATTTGTGCCGACCAGCGACACCAACTTACTGGAATTGGATGTAAGCACGTTCAAACTCACTAGAAAGTTGAGATTGAGACATTTCTTTGAGAACATTGTAGACCCAGCAGTTGATTCCAAACCTGATCAACTCAAGGGCTTACGACCCTTAAGCACATTTATACTGCCTGTCAGCCACAAAAGTATAGATACTTTCGAGACCCTGGTGAAACAGGACATCTCCAAACTGAACCTCCGAAAAAAAAAACACAAGAACATCACCAATAAAGAAATGGACACCTTAAAAAACATCGCAAGGAATCCAGCCATTAAGTGCATAAAAGCCGACAAGGGAGGCGCCCTTGTCATTTTGAACACTGAACTTTACAACCAACGTACCAGGGAACACGTTATGGACCCTAATGTTTATTTAGCCCTTGATGGAAACCCGACCAGCGAGTTCAAAAGGGAGCTCCTCCTCATTATTGAAAAGGCTACTACTGATGGAATCATTGATGACAGAACGAGAAAATACCTCACCACAGAATATCCCCACAGCCCTTCCATCACCATGCTGCCTAAAATCCACAAAAATTTGTCGGACCCCCCGTTCCGTCCGATCGTATCCACCAGAGGTTCCATACACGAACCGACTGGCAAATTCATTGATCGTTATCTTCAGCCTATGGTCTCGCATCTACCCAGCCACATCAAGGACACCACGGAACTACTGAACAAACAGTCCAATCTCCAACTTCTTGAAAATGAGAAACTCATTCTGTGCACAGCAGACGTAAGAAGTTTATACACTTCTATCCCCCATGAAGGGGGGATCAATGCCGTGGAACGAGCTTTACTTCAATCAAACACTGACGATACCCTGAAACCTTTCATCCTTGAACTAATGATATACACCTTATATCATAGTTACTTTAAATTTGAGGAGAAATGGTACCTGCAACTGTCCGGGATGGCCATGGGCAATTGTGCGGCGCCGACCTACGCTAACCTGTACATGGGAAATTTTGAACACAACCACATCTATCAAAACAACACCTGGACGGATAACCTTAAACTTTATGTTCGTTACATTGACGATTTGCTTTTTATTTGGAAGAATACTGAAGAGAGCTTGGAATTGGCTCTCACAGAACTCAATTCCAAAGATGATCGAATCGACTTTACCTGGAATCTCAACCACAATGAAATTGCATTTTTGGACGTTCTCATTAAAATCACCCCCCAGGGAATACAGACTGACCTCTTCCGGCAGAGTACCGACCGCAACAATGCTCTGCTTTTCAGCAGCTTCCACCAAAATTCCCTTAAGAGACACTTACCCTACAGCCAGATGTTAAGGGTCACTAGGATCGTGTCAGACCCCGACATTAGAACAAACCAAATCCTATCTATGGCATCCAGATTCCGAGAGAGGGGTTACCCAGAAACAATCCTTAAGGAAGCTATTGATCGAACTTCAATAATCCCTCGTACGGAAGCTTTGCAGAACAAACCGAAAACCGATAGTGAGAGAATGGTACTGGTTTCGAGGTATTCTACCTCTAGCAACAAATACAAAAGGATTATTCTAAAACACTGGCGCATACTTTCTTCCGAACCAGACTTTGGTGAACTATTTAAAGATCCCCCCATTTTTGCTTACACCAGACCAATGAACTTTAAGGAGATCCTTTCAAGAAGTGACACTGAACCGACCTCAACACATCACACTGGCACACGACCATGCCACCATTGCAGTAACTGCAATAACGTGATCAAAGGGAACACCGTCAGTCACCCCATGAGAGTGTTCAATATCAAGCTCAATGTTGATGCCACTTGCGATTCTGCAAATTTGATCTACCTCCTAAAATGCCCATGTGGCAAAACCTATGTGGGAAAAACTAGCCGGAAAATCAAGACAAGACTTAACGAACACAAGTCTAACATCAGACCTAAAAACACTAAATCTAACATTGCCATCCATTTCAATGAAGCCAACCATAACGTGGCACAGCTCAAATACCTAGTGTTGGAAATTGTCCCCAAGATTGAAGGGAGAGACAACAACAAAACCCTTCTACAACGAGAAACATCATGGATGTACAGATTGCAATCTCAAAAACCTTTTGGTCTTAATGACCGTACAGAACTAAGCTGTTACCTATAAATGCCCAGTTGGGCATATCTTGATGCACCTTGTCCTGTTTTGCTGTTTGCCTTTTGTAACTGCATGTTTAGATTTTCCTTTGTTTATCCTACCCGCCTTCTACCACACACCATTCTAAGATGGCCACGTTTTGCACTCCCTCCACTTTAACCCCTCCTCTATTTTCATTACTCCGCTATCGGTTTGTTAAAACTCCGCTCACACTTCGCGAAGGCTGTCACCACCTGAACCGGAGCTTTATGCATTCTAACCCACGTTTCACCAAGTAAGTTTTGTCTGTTTGTAAGTCACCGCTTAACTTCATTCTAACTCCGCATGCTCCCGTGAGCCGCCTTTCACTTTACCTGACCTACCCGCATTGAGCGTTACACGTTCTACATCGGGAACAACACCATTAAGCACTAACATTCATCTTCCGATTTTAAGCGTCCTGAGCACGGCCATCACCCCCATCCTATTTACCCTCAATTTCACGCATGGGTGATTCCTCCTTCATTCAACCAATTCTCTCCCTCGCAAGGGTGCATGAGGTTGTTCTCACGGATCCGCGCATTTACGTGCAGTTACCTTATTGTTTGATTGTGATAGAAAGATACAATATTCATTTGTTTTCCGTATTTCCTTTGTTGCAGTGCTCCTTGAAAAAGGACGTTTGGTCCGAAATGCATTGGAGCTTC
Organism: Lissotriton vulgaris; assembly: GCF_964263255.1. Classification (NCBI taxonomy): domain Eukaryota; kingdom Metazoa; phylum Chordata; class Amphibia; order Caudata; family Salamandridae; genus Lissotriton; species Lissotriton vulgaris. Next base: position 1,124,369,163 of record NC_141687.1, read on the forward strand.
TCTTATGTTTGATAATGATATCAACAATTGTTAACCTATTCATATGAAGAATATATGAAACATACCTATGAAAACACGAATTAAACTTTGAAAACTCTCTAAGTTTTGGAACTTTATATCTTTTGGAAGTCACTGTGTTGTTGCCACACACAGGTCCACACAAGTGTGCCCACCACAGGGATGCGCTTACACCCCAGTAGCGCACTCAACCCCACAATCCTATTGGACGCATCTGAACAGTTGCGTCACCTGTAAGGAGCACCTTAAATTGATCAACTTTCTTCAATTCTTCAACAAACCCTTGATCTCACCGACAGCTGTGCGCCGTGCTTTACTTTCTTTACATTATTTCCTTCCCCATGGCGCTCCTCAGGGGAAAGAAAACTTTTTTTTAAAAGAAAAATTGTCCCAATGGGGGTAGGCCCAGTGCCACAAGGTTAGATCCCCCAACTCTGGTCCTTGGCATACTAGTGGGTTACGTTGCTGTGGATCGTGGCGCGATCAGGATCCACAGCCAGGAATCCGTTTAAGGAAGGTCTTGTTGGGGAGGGGAAACCCTCCCCGTTTCAAGGAGGCCTCCCTGAAAAATGTGGGGGCTGTTTCAGGAATTCTTACCCCACTGGTGCAAGAGAGAGCACTCACCTTCTCCTTGCGGCTGCTCCATTGGATATCCGTGACATCAGGGTGCCTTATGGTGGACGGATGCCATGGATATGTGGGAGGGGGATCGAGTGCTGATGTAGAAGCAATTCCACCCCCCCCCACCCTTTGTTTTGAGAAAAGGAATCCTCCAGTGTAAGCACCGTAGGATCTTTTCCAGTCTTTACCAGTGGTTGCCAATTGGTTACAGACTCACTGGGGAGGGGGTATGGGTGCCAGCCATTGTCTTACACCTGCACTTAAAGGTTTCATGTCATGCATGGCAGAGAAATAAGCACTAAGATGTTGTTGAGACTATTTATGACTCGGGACTCTTAGTGATTAGTGCATGGAACGTGGCCTCATTTTGGGCTCATAGGGAATGTAGTTTTGGTTTATCATGCCTGATGTGATCGGCTGCTGTGCAAAATATGTCAATAAACCGTGAAGAACAAGAAGAATACCTCTGAATTCTTCATAGAATAAAAAATTCTAGATAAGTGACCTTGAACATTTTTCAGTGTTCTAATGCAGCCTCCCTGTGTTCTGATGAAGAAATTATGCATTAACATTCTTACCTTTGACAAAAATGTGGCAGACCTGAACCATCTTGATTGAATCAAAGCTTTAAAACATAACACTTTTCTTTTAGAAATTAACAACATGAGGGGGTTTGTTTTGTCACAGAAATTAACGTTAGTGCCGTGAAAAGACAAATTAGGACACATTTTCTTTGAGTTCTCAAATATCTTCCTCATCTGCTAACCAGTGCTGAAGTGCATGTGCTCACTCCTTAAAATATGGTAACATTGACTTATCTCCTATTGACATGGTTACTTTACCTGTAGGTCGCTAGCAAAGGGTCACTACATGTGCCCAGGAGCCTAAAATTAAATACTATAAGTAATACCGTGAAACCGGCCCTAGAATGCATGTTACTGGTCCACAGAGTACCTGGCCTGGCAATTTGGACTGGGATGTTCCCATGGTGATGTCATCAGTGATGTCACTGACCATGTCATGAATGATATATTATGTGACGTCATCAGCAGTGCATTGCGGGGGCGTGAGTTATAGTTAGCTCAACTAACTATAACGGCCAAATTTCTCAGGTTTTGTACGAGTGAAATGTCCAAATGACTATAACCTCCCTGAAACATATGTTTTTTCAGTGAATTTCTATGTTTTTTTTAAATGCTAATTTCTAACTATAACCTATGTTTTTTTTAGTGAATTTCAAAGATTTTTTAAAGGCAAAGTTCTCACTATAATGTCCCTGAAACTTATGGTGTTTTCAGTGAATTTCTAATGTTTTTAAATGATAATTTTTAACTGTGTCTACAGAGGTAGAACGTGTGAAGAAAGAGAAAGAAAGACACGGAAAGAAGCAAGAGAAATGCAGAAAGAGGCAATAGAAGTCCAGAAAGACGAAGAGAAGTACGGGAAGAAGCAAGAGATATGCAAAAAGAACCAACAGAGGTGCAGAAAAAGGCCTTATTGCAAAGTCATCCTGTGCCCTCAACTTTTTACTGGCTGAAATGGTGACAACTGACTCTAACTAACCAGGCCCGGAGCCAGTGCTATGCTGAGACACTTAAAATACAGTGACAACACCTACATGCACTAGGGTGCACTATGGGTTTGGGTACCCCTGTGATTGGCATGAGCTTCCCTGTAAGGTCCTAGTGCATAATAGGGCAGGGGGATTAAAACTACCTCTACCTCAGAGGTGCAGAAAGAGGCAAGAAAAGTGCATAAACAGACAGGAAAGGTGCAGAAACAGGGAACATAGCTACAGAAAGAGACAAGTGAGGTACAGAAAGAAGTCAGAGCAGTGCAGAAAGAACCAACAGAGGTACAAAAAGAGGCAAGAGGTGTAAAGATAGAGGTAGGAGAGGTGCACAAAGAGGCAAGATAACTGCAGAAAGAGGCAAGAGAATTGCTGAAAGAAGCAACAGATGTGTATAAAGAAGCAAGAGAAGTGCAGAAAGAGGCAAGTGAAGTGCAGAAAGAAGCAAGAGCAGTGTAGAAAGAACCAACAGATGTGCTGAAAGAGGCAACAGAGCTGCAGGAGGAGGCACAAGGGGTGCAGAAAGAAGGAACAGGAGTGCAGAAAAAATCAACAGAGGTGCTGAAAGAGGTACCAAGGGTGCAGAAAGAGGCACGAGAAATGTAGAAAAAAGCAGCAGAGGTTCAGAAAGAGGCAAAAGTGGTGCAGAAAGAGGGAAGAGAGGTGTAGAAAGAGGCATAAGAGTTGCACAAATAGGGAAGAGGGATGCAGAAAGAGGCAGGAAGGGTGCAGAAAGAGGCAAGAGAAATACAGAAACAAGCACGAGAAGTGCTGGAAGAAGCAACAGAGGTTTAGAAAGAAGTAAGTGAAGGGCAGAAAGGGGCAAGTGAGGTGCAGAAAGAAGCAAAAACAATGCATAAAGAACCAAAAGAGGTGCTGGAAGAGGCAACAGATGTGTAGACGGAGGTATGAGGGGTGCAGAAAGAAGGAAGGGGCGTACCAGAGGTGCTGAAAGAGGCACAAAGGATGCAGAAAGACGCAAGAGAAGTGCAGAAAGAAGGAACAGGGGTACAGAAAGAGGCAAGAGTGGTGCAGAAAGAGGCAAGAGAGGCATGGAAAGAGGCACGAGAGTTGTACAAATAGGGAAGAAGGGTGCAGAAAGAGGCAAAAGGGGTACAGAAAGAAGCAAGTGAGGTGCAGAAACAGGCAAGGGAGTTACAGAAAGAGGCAAGTGCAGTGCAGAAAGAGGGAAGAGAACTACAGAAAGAGGCAATAGAGGTGCAGAAAGATGCAAGATAAGAGCAGAAAGTAGCCACAGAAGTGCAGAAAAGGGTAGGAGAGGTGGAGCGAGAGGCACGAGGGTTGCAGAAAGAAGCAAGACAGGTGCAGAATGAAACAAAAGAAATGCAGAAAGAAAGAATAGAGGAGCAGAAAAAGACAAAAAGGGTGCAGAAAGACATAAGAGGGTTACAGAAAGAAACAAATGAGGTGCAAAAAGAGGCAATATACGTGCAAAAAGAGGGAAGAGAGGTGCAGAAAGTACAAGAGATTTGCAGAATGAGGTTAAGAGAATTGCAGAAAAAGAAAGAAATGTGCAGAAAGAAGCAACAGAAATGTGGAAGAGGCAAGAGACTTTTTATAATACAAGGGGGACCCAACGGATAGCTAAGTACCATGGGTATAACTAAGTTATAGAGAACAACGGTCCTTAGCTTATTTAAGAATCAACACAATACAGTATAGGAACACAATGGAAAACTATACGAGTTAAGATTTCCAAACCCAGCCGGGAAAGGAGTTTATTTTCTGGAGACAATGTCCAATCTTACAATATACACGAAATAGCTTGACACAAGCCTGTGCCGTACAAAAAAAGGAAAAGAAGGATAGAATTAGGGTGAAAGGGGTGTCTTTCAGGCAAAGGAAGAGAGCAAGGACAGGGTACTGTGAGCAAATCAAAACTTAATAACAGTATCGCCTGGAGTGGAGTATACACAATCACATTTACCAATATTATAAGTGTAAACCCACTCATAGGTGTCGACGTTTCGATCCCTATTGCTCAACTAGATACATGGGATCATCATCAGGACTTTTTTAATAAAACATGCCTGAATGAAAAAAAGCCTCAGTATATCGAGGTGGAAGACCTCAAAAGGGGGGATGGTCCTTCTCTTCAGAATGCCGCGATGGTGCACGTAGATATACGTCAAGGAGGTCTTTATGGGGGTCCAGAAGAAAATTGCTTAATTTAATGGATGAAATTCGAGGTCCGTTTCCAACTGCATAGAATGGCAGCTCTTACTCCACTTTAAATGAGATCGGGGAGTAGCTTTATCAGTGCAGGCAACGGTGGCCGTACATGAGGATTGCCAACAGTGTGGCGTTACAGACGCAAGTCTGAGTAAAGACGCGTCTCTCCTGGGGCTGCTCGGACAATGCCGGATGCAGTAAATGCATCCGGCATTGTCCGAGCAGCCCCAGGAGAGACGCGTCTTTACTCAGACTTGCGTCTGTAACGCCACACTGTTGGCAATCCTCATGCATGGCCACCGTTGCCTGCACTGATAAAGCTACTCCCCGATCTCATTTAAAGTGGAGTAAGAGCTGCCATTCTATGCAGTTGGAAACGGACCTCGAATTTCATCCATTAAATTAAGCAATTTTCTTCTGGACCCCCATAAAGACCTCCTTGACGTATATCTACGTGCACCATCGCTGCATTCTGCAGAGAAGGACCATCCCCCCTTTTGAGGTCTTCCACCTCGATATACTGAGGCTTTTTTTCATTCAGGCATGTTTTATTAAAAAAGTCCTGATGATGATCCCATGTATCTAGTTGAGCAATAGGGATCGAAACGTCGACACCTATGAGTGGGTTTACACTTATAATATTGTTAAATGTGATTGTGTATACTCCACTCCAGGCGATACTGTTATTAATTTTTGATTTGCTCACAGTACCCTGTCCTTGCTCTCTTTCTTTGCCTGAAAGACACCCCTTTCACCCTAATTCTATCCTTCTTTTCCTTTTTTGTACGGCACAGGCTTGTGTCAAGCTATTTCGTGTATATTGTAAGATTGGACATTGTCTCCAGAAAATAAACTCCTTTCCCGGCTGGGTTTGGAAATCTTAACTCGTATAGTTTTCCATTGTGTTCCTATACTGTATTGTGTTGATTCTTAAATAGGAAGAGGCAAGAGAGGCGTAGACGGAAGCAAGAGAGGCTTGCACACAATTAGTACCAATTTAAGACCCACATTTAGCGATAAGTAACAGGTTAGCATTCTAGGTTTGCTAAGGGCCTTCAAACACGCTGTAACTTTTTTCTTCATTTTTGGTAACGTTTGAGCCGTTTGACCTAGAAACAAGGCTTTTTTTGTTCAAATCTCAGACCCTCCAGGATTTCGCGATTTCGCGATTACGCGGTTTGCCGCGAAATCGACACTTTTGTAAAAATGCCGCGATTTTTACAAAAGTGCCCGCAAAATCGGCACTTTTGTAAAAATGCAGCAATTTTTACAAAAGTGCCTGCAAAATCACTACTGTGAGGTGGAATCTGATCTACTGCTTTATGATCCTTTGTGAAAACAAAATAAAGCAGTCTCCTCTGTTCGTTTGAAATTGCTACTCTCATTGCTTGCGCCTCTGTATGTATCCTTCTGCGATCTATGCCGAATAGTCGTGTCACCTTCACTCATGCAGAATCTTGTTGGTGAATGTGCTCACTGTTTGATTTCTTGATCTGCTGTAGCGAATTCCATGATGCTTTTTTTTCCTCAATCTGTTGCTGCTGCATCCTGTCTGATGTCTGACACCAGTTAACCGGACATAGAACTACAATGCATAGAAAAAGAGGGCCGGACAGGGTTGAGTGAATGGGCCGCAAAAATGCAGCGAAATTTCCATATTTGTGCCACTAAATTTCCATATTTGGGCCCTTAAATTTGCTAAACCATGCCACTATATCCTGGGGGGTCTGAAATCTGCAGATTAGGGTGCAGATAAAATAATTAATTATGTGCCTAATGCAGAAAATGTATAATTGTGCGAAATTCGGTGCAGGCAAACAGTTACATAATTCCAGTGGCTCTGCTCATACCTCTGACTAGGTCCACAAGTGCTCCTCGGTGATTCCATCTTTTTTTGTCTCATTCAGTTTATAGTTGAGATTCTATGGAAACGAGGAAGACTAAACCTGAGGTTACCACTCCACAACACAGCCTACCATACTACATAATTACTCTCCATAACACATAATCCCACTCTACATAATTCTGATACACTAAATACCACATACTTTCTATCTACATAACTTCACTGCACAACATACCACATAATTCAACTACACACAACATACATCCACTCCACTCCCAAAAACATTAGTAAAAAGCGTTTGCATTTACAACACCAATAGCTCTAATTCTTGCAAATGCGAAACCTATTACATTGCAAACACTTCTTTAACTAGTAGTCACATTTTCAGAGTGTAAAGCCCAGCATTTGTAAAGCCCCGGGGAGGTGGTGGTCCCTTGGGCCGGGGGTCCATAATGGACCCCCGAATTTAAATAAACAGTGCCCTGTGGAGGTCGTGGTCCCCATGGCAGTGCCCCTCCACACTTTAATTTTGAATGTAGCCCCAGGAAGGTGGTGGTCCCAGCATTTAAATCAGGTAGCCTCGGCGAGGTGGTGGCTCTGCAGTCCCTGGAGCTTTGAGGAGCCCGTGAGGCCCCCCCACCCAATTTTAACAAAGCCCCGGGGAGGTGGCAGTCCCTGGGGCTTGGGGGGCTACAGAAAGCGTTTCAATCATACAAACAAGAACAGATTAACACAATTTCAACAAAATAGTGCTTTCTGGACCAAAAGCTACTTTTTTGCCAAATTTGGTGTAATTCCATTCAGCAGTTTCGGCGGTAGCCTTGTCTAAAGATCCTATGGCAATTAACATGGGGAAAACGTGTTTTGGGACCCCCCTTTTTTCTCGGCCCCTGCTTGATGCATCACCCTCAACCTTTCAAGACAGGATCACCTCATTAGTTTTGAAAATGTTGGCAGGGGGCCAGTGGTGACGGGGAACATGAGGGCCGGAAGCTGACGGCCGTGACGGAGCTCCTCCCCTTTTGTATGCGGCGTTTAAACTTTCGTTAGCGCCTGGCGGCAGTGGCTGTTTTTGCTGCTTCTTTTCTCCCCTGAAATGCCTGCATGATATGCGGCTGTAATAAAAAAATCACCATTAGCATCTCCCTACCTGGCGTTTGTTCCTTGGGAGTCTCCCGTCATCTGTTTTTTTTTTTTTGGGTCAGCGCGAACCCGATGTTCTGCAGTGCTGGGGGCAGTGCGGTGTCGGAGCCTTCCTGGTTCCGAGAGTTGGGCGCGGCCAGAGAGTGGCGGAGGAACCCGAGGAGATTGTGCCGGCGCCTCGGACCCCGCATTGGAGGGCTTGAGGTGCATTTCTTCGGTGGAGCGGTAAGATCGGTGTCCTGCCAAGAAAGTGCCGGGGGAGGCTCGGGGCAGGGCGGTGAGTCCTGGTACTGTAATAAGCAAAGATTTGTTGAGGCAGAGTCCTCCCGTTGCTGGGATCAAGGTAAGGCGGTTCTTGTTGTTGTTTTGACCAATCTTCCCGTTTAAGGTCCCCAGTGCCACAGGACTTTGCGGTATATGCTGGAAGCAGAGTCCCGATAAAGTTTGTTGGGTCTTTAAATCTTTCTTCCGATGCTGCTCGGGGCTCTGTAAGGGAAGTTCTGGAGTCCTGTATGGAGAGGCTTGGGGACAGTGCTGCCAGTCTTCATCCCAATAGCCATCCAAGTATTTTGGGCTGTCCCACAATAGCACCTTTGTCCGAGGTGGGGGTAAGTCGCTACACCTTACGTAATAGGACCACCAGCATCTTTTTAGTTCCGCCTAAATCATCTGTTTCTCCTCCTATTATTGAACTCAAGGCCACCTCTAGACAAGGGAAGGAGAGTCATATTGGTGAGAATACACCTCCAGGTAAAGGAAAGGGCAGGAAAAAAGCAAGAGGGGGTCCTTCTGCTGGGCCTAAAGTTACGCCATCACTGAAGTCCTACTATAAGGTCCTCTCCTCAACTACCTCTGACCGGGGGAACGATAAGTCTGGCAGTAGGGCTATTATTACTGTTACCGCTATTGCTTTGGCCCTCACTCCATCTACTGTTCCTCCCATTGCTCCTACAGATAGCGCTTCTCAGCCTTCTCAACAAACTATTGTTCATCCATCTGTGGAGTTATCAAATGGCTTTTCAGTGCTAGCTAGCCAATGTATAGAACAGGGAGAACGGAGAGATGCCTGTTTAAGTACTGTGGAAGAAGAGTCCCCCTTGCCCTCTGCACCTGTGCCTATGGTTACTGCTCCACAGCTTTTGTCGGTGCCAGGGACATTGGCCGACATACTATTGGGTCCGAAGAAGGACATTGGTAGGAGATTTACAATCTCAGAGGCGAATCAGGTCGCTATTCATGCATCGTGTGAGGCACTGGCCCAGAAAGTCGAGGAGGTCTCACAAAGGACGGATGTTCTGGAGGCAGAGGTCCCCAAGATTAAGGATGCCTTCAGTTCCTCCTCAGTAGCAATGGACAAGCTGATTCAGCAGAACTGGGAGATGAAGGACGACATCGAGCGTCTCGAAAATCACTCCAGGAAAAACAATCTAAAATTTCTGAACATTCCCTAAGATCTTGAAGAGGGGGATATAAAGTCGTTTGTGGTTTTGCTCTTAAAAATTACAATTCTGAAGGATTCTCCTGATGCTGATCTGGATCTAATGGGAGACATTCAAAGGGTGTATCGAGACCCATACTGGAGTGACCCCAGAAAAGAGCGCCCCAGAAAAATGCTGGCGAACTTCTTTACCTATGCCATCAAGGAGAGAATCTTGTCCTTGGCTCTAAAAACAGGGCCTATAAAGTGTACTTCCTTCTCTAGCCACTTTTCTTTCTCCATTCGCTCAGATGTCTCCCATATAACCGCTACGAAACAGTGGGAGATAGGCAAGCGATTGGCATCTCTGAACTCCTTAGGAGCCCGGGCCCAGTTGAAATTTCCTGCATTGCTTCGGGTAATGTAGGACAACCACATTTATAACTTGCGTAAGACAGAGGAAGTTGACAACTTAATTGATAAGATCAGAAAAGGAAGCAGAGGTGGAAGTGAGGCTGGGGTGTAATCAACAGGGATTCATCTGTCGTTTGGCTACTAAGATGCACAAGCATAAAATATATATATATTTTTTAAAAAGGTAGGGTTATAAATTAGCACAAAATAAGCATACACAATCACTGGTGGTGAGTATTGCCTGCTATATATTGCTGCCACCGTTCGGATAGGCTCTTACTATTTGTAATTATTTATATACTATTTAGTCGCACACAGGGGGGGGCACCCATCCAAGAGCTCATGCTCAGAGAAGAAGGGAGGGTTCCCCGGGGAGGAGAGGGATGTTTGGGGTCATGGGGGGGAGGCAGGGGTGGGAAGGGGGACACGGGTGGGGCTGCAGTGGGAGAAAATATAAAAATGAGTCCTAATTTTCCTTTTCTTTCTCTTTGTTTTCTGCCGAGTAACTGGGCTATGGGGCATCTAGCTAAAGAGAGTGAGGTAGATGATCCTTAACCAATGACAACTGCCAGGATTAGGTTTATCTCATGGAACGTTAACGGGCTTCGTTGCCCACGAAGACGAAGGCTGATAATGAAATACTTAGAACAATCCCCAGCCCAAGACTTCCTCCTTCAAGAGACCCACTTAACCTTTAGAGAGTAAGGACGTCTTTGGAAAATTCAGATGGGTGGGATCGTTCTGTTGCTCTGAACAGACTGTCACTAATAAGAGGGTTGCAGTCCTAATTAAAACTGGAACCGGTGGCTCCATAAAGTCAATGTCTACAGATCACATGGGTAGGTGGATTTGGCACAGGCAGACTTCGGTGGGGGGCGGGGTTAGCTATTGTATCCTATTATGGTCCCAAAACCGACGACCCTGCCTGTTTGCTTAGAGTACAGACCAAGTTGGTGGAAGTCACCTCCTGGGTGGTCGTAGGAGGTAATTTTAACATCCTTCTCGATCCTCGTCAAGACTGGTCAAATCATAGTCAGCACATCGCTGCTCCTCGTTCCAGCCGGGCCATTATTAATATGATCCACGAGCTTGGCTGAATTCATGTCTGGAAGGCCAAGATGGGGGCAGTCCCGGGTTTCACCTACTTTAGTAAAAAACATGGGCATGCTTCAAGAATAGATTATATTCTTATGGACAGAATAGGCTTAGAGACTTTGGAGGATATTATTATACTTCCAAGCATATTATCTGATCATGCCCCTATTTCGTTTTCACTCTCGATAGGTAGACTCAAGTCTAACTCAGCGCCCAGATGGACCTTGAAAAGAGCAATGCTATATAATCAAAATATAGTTACTGCTGTTAGATGATCCATTGTCAACTACTACTCTGAAAATATGGGTTCAACATTGCCTGATTATGTCTGGGGTTAGGCCCACACTTGTGGTCTTTTGCATAGCTTGATCTCCACCAAGAACAGGCAAGAGGCTTCGAAATTTCAAAATTTGGAAGATAAGATGTCCTACCTAGAAAGAGCACGATTGAGTGGCCAACCAGATAATCTGCCACACGTCCTCGATGACCTGGAACGTCTATGTTTGGAATATAGGCGGTTGTTAGATTAAAAAGTCAAGGCACAATGGGCTGTCAACGGCATGGAGAATTATGAATACGGGGAAAAAGCCGGAGCCATCTTAGCCCGAAAAATAAAAGCAGACCGCGTAAGAAACAATATTAACAATCTAATTATAGACGATTTAGGGACTAGCTCTTCTGATCAGGAGGGTATGCAGAGGCATCTGCTCACTTTGTTCTCTAAACTCTATGAGGAGGAGGCTACTCCAAGCTCCAATAACATTCAAAAATGGCTGGAAAGTAAGGCCTTACCAAGCTTGACTGACGAGGGTCGAGATATGTTGAATAGCCCCTTTATGGAGGATGAAATCAGGCTCTATATAAAGAAAATAAAGAATAATAAAGCTGCAGGGACCGATGCCCTTCCAGGTGAAGTATACAAAGTCTTCCAGGAGGTTTTGGTTCCAAGGGCATGCAAACTTTTCAACTACATATACAGCTCAGAGGGGAGGGTCCCTCCATCATGGAAGGAGGCGATCATAGTACTTCTTCTAAAGCCAGGGAAAGATCCCCTTAAAGCAGACTCCTATAGGCCTATCTCCCTGCTTAATGAGGATTATAAGATCTTTACCAGCATCTTGGCAGGGATATTGGCTAAGCTGGCCCCACAACTTATTAATCCTGATCAAAAGGGCTTTATCCCGGGCAGATATATCCAAGAGCAAACTCTGCAATTAATTTGTAGTATTGAGTTAGCGTTGCCATGGTCGGATCCCCTGGCAATGGCTGCGTATGATGCAGCCAAGGCTTTTGACCGCGTCAACTGGGGCTTTTTGTGGGAAGTTTTAAGAATGATGGGCTTCGGCTCAACATTTATACAAACACTCATCAGGTGCTACGAGGGCGCTTCTGCTGTTATTCTTCTAAATGGTCGCCTGACACCGAGCTTTAGTATAAAAAGGGGTGCCCCATCTCGCCTATTTTGTTCGATATATATATTGAACCCCTTGCGCAGGCTTTGAGGATGGACAATATGATTACCCCCTTTAACATTTTGGAATACAGCTCTAAATTAGCCCTATATGATGATGATCTGCTGGTTTATAACAGTAACTCTGTGGAGGTGCTCCCTAGTTTGGAGGCTGCTTTGATCGAATTTGGTCAGTACTCTGGCTACTTGATTAATAACTCCAAAACCGAGGTAATGTGTTGAGGGGTGGATAATTGGCCAGGTACCTGTAGCAGCGAGTTTAAGTATCTGGGGATAACTATAGTACAGGACCTAAATAATATCACCCAGATAAATCTGAAGTAGGTCACCAAGGAGATCGACCATCTTTTTTCCAGATGGCAAAACCTCCCTCTCACAATATACGGTTGTGTTAATTTGGTCAACATGGTTATCTTGCCCAAACTGACGTATTTATTCAGTACTATACCTTTGGTCTTTTCTGATAAGCTTCTGGGGGAAATCCAGGGAAAAATAGGCAGCTTCATATGGGCTAATAAATACTCCAGGCTGTCCTGGAAAAAGTTAAAATGAAAACTTTTAAAGGGAGGCCTAGCGCTGCCGGATGTGCTCTTGTATTCATTTTCTTTCCAGCTAAAAAATGTACGCTGCTGCTCTCCAGCCCTGACGATTCCAACTGGGGTCGGATCTTGACTAAAATGGCTAATCTTGAGGGGGGAGATACCGGTTTTCAGTATAAGTTTGGGGCGCCAACATTTTTTAAGAAGGTCCGACGGAAGGTTTTAAAACTAGCGCGTCACGTTTGGAACAAAGTCAAATTGAGATGGGGTATAAAATACTATTCTGACCTGGCTTCAATCTGGGTTTCCCCGGGATTGCCCGAGTGCCTCAGAGATGGTTTAGCGTTCCCCATCAAGAGAGCAGGGATTAAGATATGGTTCGATCTCGCAACATCTGAGGGGGTTCTTCCTTGGGAGGTTTTGAGATTAAAGATAGGGGACTCCTTTTCTAGATTTAAATATATGCAACTTTGTTCCTGGTTTTTAGCAGAGAAAGAGAATATAGGCGGAAATTGGGAGATCGAGAACGCCCTCCAAAGCACGAACCCTAGGAAAAAAGAAGTGGTATTCTGGTATAGAAGCCTGTTAGATGCAGAGAATATACAGTTTCCCCCATCTCATTCAGTATGGAACTCTGCCATGTTGAAAAAAGCTTCAGCTAGTCTTTATGCTTTATCCCTCCAAATTCTATATAAGTTCGTCAGGCCTGCTTCTCTAAAAAAAAACAATTTTATGTCATTAATAGGCTGTATTATACGCCCAAAAAACATAGCAACATTTGTTTGTCCCCCCCTAAGTGCCCCAGATGCGGCCTGGTCGAAGCCGATGACATCCACACTTTTTTACAATTGTGTTATTTTGTGCGTTTTTTGGGCTAATGTGGGGAGGGCTTTGGAAGGTATTTTTAAAGTTAGGCTGTGCCTTAACGCAGCTCGAGTGCTGTTTGGATTGGATACTGATCTTATAAGGGTGTTATCTGCGACACAAGTGGGCTTGTTTTTCTGTCTGATCTTGATCGCCGCAGAGAGATTTGCAAACTGTGGAAGGATGCTAGTCCCCCTCTTTATGAAAACTGGTTGCGTGCAGTATTAGGTATGGCGCGTCTAGATATGGGCCTGGCACATAATGGTAATAACAATGTGTGGGAACCTTTGATCTTGTGGGGCACAGAGATAAGGCTGTTCTAAGGCCTCAAAGGTTTTATGATTACACCATGCCTCGTACAAAGAAGCAGGCCTGGTTGGCCCAAGGCGAATGCAAGAACATCAGCCCTGGGCGCCCAGGTTGGATCGGGTGTTAATTGTTCATTTTGCAGACGCCAACGGTGAATTGAGGACCTGAAAAAGATTTTTGGGGGAAAAAGAAAGGTGACCAGCCTGTAATTAACACTCCAACAAAATTACTGAAGCCGAATTCCTGGAACAGCAGTGTGTTTATTTTCCAAATGCAAATGGCAGCATGCTTTATGTTATTCCCTTACGTAATATTGTTTTTATCTGGAAAACGCACTAGCAGTTGAGAATGAATGTTTTTGCATTATCAGTGCATTCTGGTATATGTATGCTGTGCAACTATGGGAATAACGTGGTTGCCTAGTTTTAAATGAGCAGCTGCTTCACCTATGAGCAAGGCTCAATATGGAGCTAAAACACACAAGGAAACAACATAGAGCATGCTGCCTTTTACATTTGGAAAATAAATGCACTCCTGTTCAAAGAACTGGGCTTCAGTCCTTTTGTTGGTGTGTTAAATGACAGGCTGCACCATGCCTGTTGAATTTCCTAAGCCTTCCTGCAGGGATGAAGGCCCCCTGTCTCTGAGGTGATTTGAGGAATTATTGTGGGGCCTGATCTGCTCCCCTCTATGGCAGCAATAGGTGTTCCTGATAACCGTGTGCAGAGGTGAGCAAGGGATACGAGAGATGGAGAACTTTTCTCCTCTCGACTTCTACTGAAACTCTGCAACAATTAAGACATTAATTTGACAGAATGGTAAGAAGATGTGCTTCAAAAGATTACCAGTGGCTGTTCATAGCAACATAAAAACGGAAAGGGATTTTCCCAAACTGGAATTAATTTTCTGTACAAGTGCAGAGAAAAATTATGAACTGTGAAAATACAGATCTGCAGTGTTTAGATGCAATTATGTTTTTATCTGGAAAAGGCACTGCAGTTGGGAATGAATATGCAAATGCCAGCATGCTTTATGTTATTCCCGTACGTAATTATGTTTTTATCTGGAATACGCACTGAAGTTGAGAATTAATATTTTTGCATTATCAGTGCATTCTGGTATATGTATGCTGTGCAACTATGGGAATCAAGTGGTTGCCTAGTTTTAAATGAGCACGCAGTCACCTTACAGGCAAGCTGCCTCACCTGTGATATCTATATATACACACATACCAATAACATAAAATATTTAAAGAACAGCCCGCATCACAAACTGCCATTAACCCGTTCCATGCATCAGACGGCCCCTGGCCATCCGACGTCACAGTGGGCGTGTTCGGAGGACGCCGGGGGCCATCCGAACTCCACCCACTCATTATTTCGCCCGCACCGTGGCGGAATTTGCGCCGTGGTCAAAGGGTTAAAAGGTGGATGTTCCTAAACATTCCTGCACCGTGCCGTGCCTGCCACAGAGTGCAGGGATGTCTAGGGGGCAGGCTCCATAGTGGAGGGTAAAGGGGAAATTCACTTTTTGCCTGCCTTTTCATGGCGGGCGGACTGCCATGAAAGGGCAGGTTGAAACCTACATCATAATCCTGACGGCAGAGCCGAGGTTGGGTCCACCGTCATTATGGGATTATGTGTCCTTCTCATGCTCCGACAAGCTCCTTGAACCTGTCGGAAGTGCAGAAGAATCTCCTTGCAGGTTTGTCTCCGACTGCCGTCATTGTGATATGGCAGTCATAGGGAAACCATTGACATTGATGTTGGTAGGAAAGCCTCAAACCAGGTGTCGGATGGCTTTCCACCCGACTTTGAAATCAGGCCCAAAGTGTTCTTCTAAAGAAGTATCAAATGTATTACTCCCAGATCACGCAATGCAACAGTAGGAAAACTGTTACATCACACATGGGTAAAATGTACTATTTCCACTCCAGTCAATCCAATAGTAGAGAACATGTTGGATTGTATAGGGGTCAAATTTACTATCCCCCCCACCAGTCAGTGAAACAATAGGGAACGTGTTTGATTGCAGAGGGGTGACATTTACTATTCCTACTCTAATCAGTGCAATAGTAGGGAAAGTGTTGGATTGCAGAGGGGTAATATTTACTACTCCCACTCCAATCAGTGCAACAGTGGGGAAAGTGTTGGATTGCGGAGAGGTCAATTTTACTATTCCCACTCTAGTCAGTGCAAAAGTAGGGAAAGTGTTGGATTGCAGAGGTGCTAAATGTACTATTCCCACTTCAATTAGTGCAACAGTAAGGAATGTGTTGGATTATGGAAGGATCAAATTAACTATTCCAGCTCCCGCCAGTGCAACACTAGGGAAAGTGTTGGATTGCAGAGTGGTAAAATGTACTATTCCTACTCCAGTCATTGCAACAGTAGGGAAAGTGTTGGATTGCTGAGGGGTAAAATGTACTATTCACACTCCAATGTGTGCAACAGCAGGGAAAGTGTTGCTTTGCAGATGGGTACACTTTAGTATTCCCACTCCAGTCGTGCAAAAATTAGAAACCAATTCTCTTCAAACAATAAAATTATTGCAAAAGCATAGTAAACAAATAAAAATATAAATATGTAAAAAAATACAAATATATAATATATATTAAAAATGAAATAAAATAAATACATATTACAATGTTAACTACATATACATAACTACAAATGTTTTAATAATATAAAATATTTTTCATATAAATAAATAAGCAACTAAAAGTATTTATTAAATAATGTTTTTTTGTTACTTCCCACCCTATACTCCTAGAAAACATACATACCAACTCAAAACTTAACTTAAAAAAATATTTACCCTACCAACTAAAATATTTATCAATAAATTAATTATTAATAATTAAAATATAATCTCTTACTTAATTATAATTAATTTACTTCCCACACTACACCCTCACAAAACACACAATACATTCCTAAAATTAACTTAACAAAAAATGAATTACACAATTAGCATAATTACAAATTTAACAATTAATATCAATTTAAAAATTAATTATAATTTAATGAAAATAATTGACTTCCCAACGTATACCCCTACAAAACCCATAATCCACACCTAAAATGTAAGTTACAAAAAATGATTTACACAATGAACATAATTAATCACCGACTAAATAATCTATATTAATTAACAACTAATTATTAATTAATTTGAATTAATTTACGTCACACCCTGTACTACTATAAACCCCACACCTATATATTTACAAAATTAACATAAGTAATTATAAATTAATTAAATAATATTAATTAACAACTAGTTATTAATTAATAGAGATTAAATTACTTCCCACCCCGTACTCCTATAAAACCCACAACCTGCACCTAAAATTTAAAATAAAAAACAATTGCATAATTAACATAATTAATTACCAATTAAAGAAATATTATTAATTAAAAACTAGTTATGAATTCATAATATTAGATTTTTTCCCACCCTGCACCCCTATAAACGCACAACCCGCTACAGTACTAAAAATCACAAGAAAAATTCAAATTCCTCACTACAAAAAAATGAACAACTACATTGCAAAACATAAACAATAATTATTGAAACAATTCACATCATATACATTAAAAAATATATGCTAAAATACATAAAATAATAAAAAGCTATATTATAAACACTTATATTTTAGAAAACAATGTTAATGACTTCGATATTTTAAAAATCAAGACTACTTACCTTAAAATAGATATTCTTGACAACGATATCTTTGCAGATGATATTTCCATATTAAAATGTTTTGTAGACAATATTTTGGTATCACAATATTTTAAATTCAATATTTTGTCTGAATACCCGTATAGCCCTTACCTGGGTTACATGTTTGGCTGTAGCTGACAGTTGAGCTTTGGTTATTTCCCCTTGACAGCCACACACAATAAAGAGCTTATTTATGCCTGCATGGGTCATCACTGGCTGGGCGGGAGAGAGGTACTGTGTCTCAGTCCCACTTAAACTTTAATAGGCTGTATCCTGCCTCCACACAAAGGTATGCATACCCCCTGTAGTTAGTTTGGAGCCATGGAAGGCAGGATGCCTGGGGACTTCAAGAGGAAATCTTTAGAAGCTTCTCCATTGCATCAAGGCTAAACTGGGTGTAAATAGCGGACCTCAGACTTCAGTACACTTCTGGACTTGTGGATACTCTTCCAGGAAAAAGGACAGCCGGCTGCTGAAAGGACTGCTGGACTGCTGTTCTGAAGGACTGCTGTTCTGCTGTGCTGACCGGCTGCCTGCTGTCCTTTTGCCTGGGTTAGAAGGACTGGACATGAACCCAGAATCCCAGAGTAACTACAAGGGCTTGTTGTCTGGCCTCCTAATCTGAAGCCTCGGGGACCCAACAGGCTTCCAACAACTCTGCAACTAGACTCTACCATATATGAGAATATCATGCAGTGGTGCCACCTCAATGCTGGAGCCTTGGAAGTCGACCTAAGGTGCTTGCCAGTCTCTATGGATTGAGAGGAAACAAGGCATCTCCTTTGCTGCACGGCACAACCTCAAGCAGAACCGATGCATCACCACTGCTGAGTGGATCTGAACCACAGCAAGAAACTGCACCGAAGCCCTTAGCCGCTTCAAAACCACTGTGACATGACTAATCCTCAGCACAGGCCTTGCATCCCCCATCGATGGCAGTCTCCACAACAATGACGACAGACTTCACACCGCAGTCTCGCAGCTCCTAGAAAAGAATGGATCTCCCGAACTGTGAAATGCAGCCTCGATGCCAGACTTAATATCGCAAGCCCTCGTCGACGTATCTTCGACGTTGATGCAGGATCTTACACTGTAGCCTCACTGCATCTTGGAACCGATGCATGACTTGGATTGTGCAACGCATCTTCTATGCGGATTCTCGCAACTGTACACAAACCATGGTTTAAGGTACTCTATTCACCGGGCCTAACTGGGTACATGTAGCTGGCCCCGTTTTATTGTGGTCGGCCTGAACTTGTGACTTTGTCCCACGGTTGGCACTTCTTACTTTTTGGTGCTATTTTTATCAAAATCTTTCAAATTTAATATCTCCGGTTCTAATAATGGGATTTTTGTCATTTTGATCTTGCTTTATTTATTAAAAAAGTAATATATATTTCAAATTTGTTGTGGGCTCCTTATGTGGTGTGATTTTACTGTATTAATGCTTCAAGTGTTGCACAAATTCTTTACATGTTGTCTCTGAGTTAAGCTTTACTGCTCTGGGCCAAGCCACTCAAGGGATGAGCACAGGTTAATGCAGAGTTACTTGTTACTTCACTCTGAGAAGGATTGTAGTTGTTGCTTGGCAAGTGCTCACATACCAGTCAACCAAAATATCCATTTCTAACACCAATATTTTAGGTTTAAAGCATTTTATTAAGACAAAAGGACACGGGGGGAGGGAGCAGGAGGGTAGGGTTACATACAGTACAATAAAAGAAAAAGGCACAACATCAGGAGCGTTGTCGTGGAACAGTTCGTAGGTCCAGAGGAGAAGCAATGATAAATGAAAAAATGAAATGCAACGTGTATCTCCCCTGTGCGCATGTCTAACACCCCAAATCTAAGCAGAGAAAGCAAATAGCAACCCAGCAAGGCACAACCCCACCCCTCCCGAAACCCCCCCCCAAAGAAGAAAGAAACAACTCCCCAACTCCCCCCAACTTCCCCGTCCAATGGCCCATCACTAAGACTACCCGCCCCGAAGCCGCACCCCCCCCCCAGGAGCCCGCCCCCCACTCATCCTACTCTGCCGGAGTCACCGGTGGCGTCAGCCTTAGAAGTCTGAGGTACCTCGGGCAAGTGAGCTCCCTGAATTCGGTGGTTAGCAGCGCAAAGAAAGGCTGCCACAGCTCCTCAAATTGGTCTATCTCCCCAGCCACCGTGAGCGATAGCTTTTCCATTCCCAACACATGCCAGAGTCTATGCAACCAACCCGTAACGGAGGGGACAGTGGTGGTGCGCCAGTGGATAAGGATATTCTGGACCGCGGACCCCAGCGCAATTGCGATCTGCCTGCCCCTGCGGGACTTCAGTGGGTACATTAGGTCATTAGGGAGACCCAGCAAGACATACGCCGGAAAGCGTGTTAGCTCGATTTCAAAGTGCTTATCCACCTCATCCAAGACCTCCTTCCAATAGGCGGTCAGCACGGGGCAATCCCAAAGAATGTGTGAGAGGGTCCCCACCTGTCCGCAACCTCGCCAACACCCCCTATCAGTGTGCCTATGTCTCTCACACAATCTCTCTGGGGTGTAGTACCAGTACGTGGACACCTTGGTGAAGGTCTCCGTAAGGCCGGTATGATACGCAGAGTGTCGTGCCCGGTATGCGATCTTGTCCCATTCCTTGTGGCTGAGCGTCCTACCAAGTTCCCTGTGCCAACGTTCCCTCCCCGGGTTATAATAGTGGAACGGCGGGGGTTGCAGATGCTTGTAAAGATCAGTAATCAATTTAGCATCGGAGGTTCGGGTCACCAGCCACCGCTCATACGGTGTAATTTGACGAGCAGCGGTATCACGCACCTGTGGTTGGAGAGCCCAGTGCCGAACCTGCATGTAGCGTAGTCTATCCAGTTCCGTCAGGCCGAAATCCTGCCGAAGCTGCTGAAAGGGAACCACGCCTTCCGGCCCGTAGACCTGGAAGAGCGCTCTGAAGCCCGCGGTCGTCCAATGGGAAAAAGCGCCCGGCTCCATCCCCGGGGAGAAGTCTGGATTACCCACTATGGGTGTGAACGGTGAAGGGAAGGTGGTAAGGCCCCGGACCTCGCAGACTGCATCCCACACCCTCAAGGGGACCCGCGTAATGAAAGAAGCGTAAAGGTTGGGGGGGGCGATGGGCGCGGCGCAAGAATGGGACCTCCTGTAAGGTGCGGCCCGCCACTGCCTGGTCTTGAAAAAGCCAATGCTTGTCGGACTCCCACCTGCTCCACTCCACAAGGTAGCGTAGCTGCGCCGCCTGAAAGTACTTACGGAGGTCCGGAATACCAAGGCCCCGTGGAGAGGACCCTCTTCATCCGCGGCTTGCGGCCTTGCCAGACAAAGCGGGAGATGTCAGCCTGCGTTTGTCGAATCCAGCCCACTGGAGGCTGTAGAGGCAGGGCATGAAAAAGATACAATATCTGGGGCAACACCGTCATCTTAACCGCCGCGATTCTTCCCAACCAGGACAGGAGGATCTTACTCCAACGGCCAAGCTCCTCCCTGATCTTTTTACTGAGAGAAGTGTAATTGGCCGTCACCATCTCCGGCAATGTGGGCGCCAGTAGGATCCCTAGGTATGGCACCAGGGACGAAGACCACTGCATAGGGAAGAGTCGCTGGAGATCCCTCCTAGTGTCCGCAGCCAAAGACACATCCAAAGCCACCGACTTGCTCATATTCATTTTGAAGCCGGCCACACGTGCAAAGGCATCCAACTCTTGGATGCAGGCGGGTAAGGACCTCCTAGGGTCGTCCAAGGTCAGCAGGACATCGTCCGCATAGAGGCTGACTGTGTGGACAAACTGGCCCATCTTGATCCCAATAGCATCCGGATTGTGGCGGATCCTTTGGGCAAACGGCTCCATGTAGAGAGCAAACAGGAGCGGAGAGAGGGGGCAGCCCTGCCTCGTGCCGCGTTCGATGGCAAAGCCACGGGAGCTACACCCGTTGACTCGCACAGACGCTGAAGGATATTTATAGCAGTTGAATACCATAGTGCGGAATTTATCGCCAATTCCCAGTTTCCTGAGAACCAGTTCGAGATACGGCCAATGCACCCTATCAAAGGCCTTCTCCGCATCAACTGACAGCAGCATCCGTTCCCCCGGGATCCTCGAGGCCTTCTCTAGAACATGCGCCACCCGCTTGGTATTGTCAACCGTCTGCCTGCCGGGCACAAAGCCAGCCTGGTCCGCCTCCACCAGACCGGGGAGGTGCAGGGCCAGTCTGGACGCCAGAATCCCCGTGTATAGCTTGAGGTCGACATTTAGGAGCGAAATGGGCCTATACGAGCCGCATAAGGCCCGGTCCTTCCCGGGTTTTGGGATCACCGAGACTGTCGCACTCAGGAGATCCGGTGGGATGGCTCCCGGGTCAGAGAAGGAATTAAATAGTCGAGTTAAGACAGGGGCCACAACCGGGCAGAAAGTCTTATAAAACAGGGACGTGTATCCGTCTGGGCCCGGGGCCTTCCCGTGCTTCAACCGAGCTATAGCGGAAATCACCTCCTCAACGTGAATGTCCCACTCCAGATATTCCGCCTGAGTGGGATCCAGCGCCGGAAGGGCCACCGACTCCAGATAGTCCTCGGCATCACACGTCGAGGAGGGCTCCTCAGCGTACAGCGCCTCATAGAAGCTGCGGAAAGTTTCCGCCACCTCTGCGTCCCCAGAAACGACCACCCCATCCGTACTCACAAGTTCCTTCACTACGTTACGCTGCTGCGCGACCCGGAGTCGATGTGCCAGGAGCTTGCCGCACCTGTCCCCACCAGTGTAGTAGGCGTGTTTCAAGCGCAAGGTGGCGTATTCCGCTCTATCCAGATCCAGCGCCGACAGGAGCTTCCATGCAGCCTTCAGCTGTCTCCACACCCTTGGAGCCCCCGTACGGCGGTGGACCTGTTCAAGCTCCCGAACCTGAACAGTTAGTTCATCCCTCTTCCATTGCCGCTCCTTATTTTCGGCCGAGGAGATGGAGATGAACTCCCCCCGGAGAACCGCCTTCAATGCTGCCCACTGTGTTGCTAGGGAAGTGTCGGTGTTACTATTGTGTGTCTGATAGTCCTGTATGACCTCCTCAATACGTTTCACTACCGTCTTTTTGTGTAAAAGAGTGTCCCTAAGGCGCCACACCCCCGAGAGGGGGAGGCTGCTGGCCACGCAAATGTGCCAGTGACCGGCGCATGATCAGACAGGGTCAGGACCCCAATGTCCGCCGCCGTGGCGGCGGCGCGCATCGGCCCACTAACCAGGAGATAGTCCAACCGAGCCTAAGTTCGGTGCGCATGCGAAAAGTAGGAGTAGTCCCTATCTGTGGGGTGCATGGAGCGCCAAAGATCGTGTAAGTCCATGTCCGCAATCCGGGCCTTCACAGCCTGGGAGAGTTCACCTGTCTGCGGAGACCGCTGCGCCGACCTATCCAATGCGGAATCAAAGACAATGTTGAGGTCCCCCCCTAAGATGACATGGCGATCGGGAGAGGCAGTGATATCCACCAGCACCGAGTCCAAAAAGCGGTCCTGGTGGTCATTCGGGCTATAGACGGAGCCAACTGTGAACGCTATGCCCCCCAGGCGTAGGCGATATGCGAGAAGCCTTCGCTTCTGCTCAGCGTACTTATACAGTACCTCCCCCCTAAAGGAACCCGCTATGAGAATGGCCACCCCGCGGTCTTAGTCGCTGCAGAGGAGAAAAACTGGGTGGGGAACTTAGCAGAGCGCAATCTATGGCAGTCTCGGGACAACAAGTGGGTCTCCTGTAAAAGGCAAATGTCAGCCTGCGTCCCCTCAAGCAGAGACAAAATCGCCCTGCGCTTAACAGGATTATTCAGTCCCTTAACATTAAGGGTCACCACCTTCAGGGACGACATGTCTCCCAGGGATCAGGAACGCTATGCTGCGGGCAAGGAACCAGAGGGTGGGGTGCGCGGGGCGGCAGCGCGGGACAGGCCAAAGCAGGCCAAGCGTGGACACGGACAACATCGGACGGGACTTCCCCAACTCCAGAACAACACCCAACCCCACCCAAAACACACCCCTGGCAACTAGCCAAATACCAACTCAAACACCCCATTGTCTCAGTCAAGCCCCAAAGCGGGCAAGTCCGTAGAAATTAGAAAAGTGGACGTCCAGCCACTCACCTCCTCCCGCTCTCCCCCAATCCCCCCCAGCCCCAAACCTGGCATCGAAGAAGCTATGTGTATCTCCCCCCGGAGTGAGTCTAGGCCGTCAAGGCCACGCTGTTGGAGCCGGTTAAGTCCCCGGCAGCCGCCCTCAAGGCACCGGCCATGTCCGCCCTGATAGTAGGGGAATCAGGACGCCCAGCGCTCGCCGCTGATCTTCTCCTCGCCGACCTCCGCCGGCCCCGTCTCTCTGAACGCCTCCATGACGGTGTGGCTCCCTCCTCCTCTGTAGCTGTGAGCCCCAGAACACCGCAAATGTCCTGCAAGGAGCGTAGTTGATGCAGCACTCCGTTCCAGTGAAAGATCAAGTGGAAGGGGTGCCCCCAGGAGTACGGCGTCTCCTGTTCGCGCAAGAAGTCGGTGGCAATCCTGAAAGACCTGCGCTTCTGCAGCGTGATGGCGGATAGGTCCTGATAGAGCGCAACAGGCCGCTCCCGGAACGTCAGAGGCTGTTTCCTACGGGCCTCAGACATGATGCGCTCCTTCAGCGGGAAGTCGGGCAGGAAAGCTAAGATATCCGGTCGGGGCGCCGATGACTGGCGTTGTCGACCAACCCGGTGTGCTCTATCAATGCGGATAGGGAAGTCCGCGGCTTCCCCCAGGATTTCCCGTAACAGGTCCTGCAGATAGCCCACTAAGTCAGCCCCTTCGTCCGCAGACGGCACGCCACGCACTCGGATGTTATTTCTCCGTGACCTGTTCTCGAGGTCCTCGGAGTGGGCCTGGAGCTCAACACATTGCTCCCGGAGACGGAGAACGTCTTGTTGTAAGTGGACAATCTCATCGTCCCGGCGCTGGGCCGCCGTCTCCACCGTCTCAACCCGTTCACCGAGGCCCTCCACCTCTCTGCGGACCTCACGGACCTCGCTAGCCACTTCCCGCTTCAGTGTCTGGAAGTCCTCTTTGAGGGAATTGAACAGTTCTTCCATGAAAGATCTTGTGACCGGGGGTTCACCCCCAGGCGCGTCCGCCGAGGCCCGGGAAGACCCCGGCGACGGCTGTGTCCTGTCCCGTAGTTGCTGGGCCCTGCCAAGCATATCCGGCAGGGTCCGGTCCCCCCTCCTTGAACCACCTCTTCCAGTCATCTCAGGCGCTTTAGTTGAAGAGTGGGCACAGGCCCGACCGCCCCGAGGAGTGTCCAACCACCAGCAAGCACTCGATATGGGGAGCTCCCAGCCGAACCGGGGTACTGCGTCACAGACGACAAAATGGCGGGTCAGTCCAGGCACTGCCAGCCGTGGGCGCTCAGTCGGGTCGACAGCTGAAAACTACACTAGGGGGGGCCTCGGTCAGTAAGCCCCTCAAGGAGGCCACCTTGCGAAGGCGAAGGGTGCAGAAATCCGCCAACAAGGGGCTCCGGAGGAGGCCGACGACACCGTCCCCTCGGGGACAAAATGGCGGCTGGGTGGGGCCAAGCAAAGCGTCCAAGCCCGGCGGCACCACCGGGGCACTCCAGAAACCAGGCAATCTGAAAAGTTCCACAGCCGTACCACGCTGTTACGTAAAAGAGTCGACAGATCAGTCCCCGGCTTCAAGCCAGTCGACCTCCAACTTCGGGACCAGGCTCTCGCCATGCAGGGTGACACCGCCTCAGGTCCGGGCGCCAGAGCATGTGCCAAAGTCCTCCGTGTAGTCGGTCCCCAGCCTGTAGCTCTCCTTCGACCTCCGTCGAGTGCCGGGGCAGTCTCCACTCGGATCGCCAACTTTCAGCACCAGGCCCAGCCGAGGCGCCTGGACAGCACTCCGATTCGCTCCGCCTCCCGGGCGCTCCGTCGTCCCCCGATCTTCAATCGATCTTTTGAGGCACTTCCACCGGAGCGATTAAAGTCAAATCAACAGCAATGCGTGCACCAGGCACTCCGCCACACTCCTCTCACACGCTGAGCATCAGCGGGGGGAGAAAAGCTGAAGAAAAGGGCTCGAGCCTAGTCGGGCTGGAGGAGCTGCGGGAGGAAGCGTCCTCCCACCCCGCCATCTTGGCCACGCCCCCTAACACCAATATTTTAGATTTGATAAGGGAGAGATTTTGAAAACACTTTGGGTGGGATAGTTTTTTCTTGTGCAATGAAGAGGAGAGGATTTTAGGTGGAAGCCACCTAAAATAAAGCCATTTTGGGATTAGAGAATCAGGAATCTCCCACCTGACCCCGACCAAGTTGGCATGTACGTACTATCCAACATTTAAAAACTGGAAAGTCGGAGACTGAAAAAAAAAAGTCATGTGGAATTTGTTTTCCCCATTGTGTTATATTGAATCAAAGGCAATTTTAGGAGGAGACAGATAAAATAAAGCCTTGTTAGCTTAAAAAATCAAGAGTCTCACACACCTCAGTCAGTCTGTATGCTCACTAGAACACTGTGGGGAGGGAGAACGGACTTGGACAAATACTGGCAAAAAGGATGGAGCAGATACAGCAAGCTGAATATGACTGGCAGGCAGGTAAAAGGGGCAGTTGCAGCACAATGGAACACTCAGGACAGCCAGTAGGCAGAGGCAGTAACAGAACAACATACTATGGAGGAAGGTGAGGGGAGCAGAGGCAGCAAGCTAACCAAGCAGGACAAGTGAGAGTGGCTGTGGTAGGACAACAAACCATGGAGGGCAGGCGGGATGGGCAGTGCAAGCACAATGAATCACAGAGGCAGCAGAAAAGAGGTTGGGACATTGACTCAGACAATGGTGGGCAGGAGTGGGTTGCAAGGGCAGCACATTGACCATGCAGGGCAGGCGACAGGGGTAGTAGCACCACAGTAGACCCCACAGGGCTGGTGGGAGGGTAGTAACAGCACAATGGATGATGGAGAGCAAGAGGGAGGGGTCAGAAGCAGAGAGAAAAGAGGGCAATGGTAAGGGATGGGGCAGCAAGCTGACAAAGAAGGGCTGGCAGGAGGGTCGGTGGCAGGACAAGGGACCATGGAGGCAGGAGGGTGGAGCAGTGACAATACAACAGACGATGGAGGGAGAGAATAGGGGCACATACTCGGTCAACAGGGGGCAGGCGCAGTGGTCTAGGACAGCAAGCTGATCACACCGGGCAGGTGGGAGGGGCACTGTTAGCAAATCAGACAATGGAGAGCACAGAAGAGAGTACAAGGACTTGAAAATGGGCAACAGAGGGCAGTGGGGAGGAGGGGAGAGTAGGAGAAAGCTGACCATGCAAGGCAGGAGGGAGAGGGTGTGGAAGTAAAATGCACCATGGAGGGTAGCAGGAAGGGAATAAAGGCACACACTCAGACAATGGAGGGGCAGGAGAATCAAGCTGACCACGCAGAGCTGAAAGAAGAGTAGTGATAGCACAAAAGACCAGACATAGCAGGTGGGAGGTTTAGTGGCAGCACAACCCTCTGATATCTTGGCACAAAAGCAGTCAGGCTTAACTTAGAGGCATGCTATAAAGTATTTAGGCGAAAGAAACAATTGATGGTCGGAATGCTGAACAATGCAAACATTCACCCACAGTCACAAGTATCTGGGTTAAATCCTTAATTCTTTTGTTCACCACGCCACCCGAGTTTGGACCCAACCATATACAAATCAGTCTTGACTCTGTACCTTGTGCGAACAGTCCAACCCGAACTGCCAAGCCAGGTACTCCCTGGACCGAAAAAAAACATCCTGGGAGCGGTTTCTGGACATCACCCTTCATCAGCCAGGCTAGCTTGAATCCAGTGGTGTAGTGAACACGGGACCTAGGATGCTTGTTTCCAGTCCAGGGAGGACCTGGCCTGGCAGTTCAGGCTGCACTGTTCCCATTGGGTGCAGGGTAAAGACTGCTTTGCATATGGCTCGGTCCAAACTGGAATGGCATGGTGAGCAAAAAAAACAATGAATTTTGGCCCAGATCTCTGTACTGGGGGTGAATGTATGACATTTGTTCTGCATTCTGTCCATCAGTTGTTCTTTTTGCATTTGCCACCCCGAGTGGAATGGGTATGCCCAGACGTGGGTCTGTGCTCTCCATGCCACTGGAGTCAAGCTACCCTGGATGGTTTGTGGCGGCCCGTAGATACTCGTTTTCCATTCGTCTTACGGATTTATTCGACATCTCCCACCTAAAACCTCAAGGAATCAACACCTGTTGTCATTGCAGTGGATCGGGGCTCCGACCCTGCATCTCGCCTACGATTCCTTCAAGCTCCCAGTGGACCACACACTTCTGTCCCGTGACCACACGCAGACGTTTCTTGGAGCTTCCACTACAATAAGGACCCGATTTTTCTTGATCTACTCTTGGATCCCGATCCCCTTGTGCTACAGCACCCACAATCTTGGCTTCCTGGTCCTGATGATGATCCTAATTCACTAGGATCGAAACATTGTTGACCATTTTACCAGTGCAATTTATGACGCACATCCATCTTTGGTTCATGGAATTGTTCTAAATCTTGATTCATTTTTTTTGTAAACGATTGTGTTGAACCAATTACTTTGTATATATTCTATATCACTTTTTCCCTTCGCACCCAGCACTGTGTTCCTCACTTGTCACTTGCGCCGTCACTTTCCTGTCACAAGCATAACGTGCACCAAGTTCTTTAGGGTTGCCTCTGCATTTATGCTAACAGTGCTGATATAACCATCGTGCATTTCAAATATATGATGCCATGAGCACATTCAAAAAATTACTTGGCGTCTCCCTCTTTTGTTCTCTTTGTGTAATGTCTTGTACATACATATATATTAATTTCCACTAAATCCAGTTGAGACATTGTTGCTAGTTTCCTTGTACTCACCCAGATCTCAACCTGGTCTATGGGTTATACTCCTGTGGCCTTTTACTACTTTCCGAGAAGGTAGGCCTGCTCCCACTCTCAGAGAGACGGGCACGGGTAGAGTAACCTTGAAACCAAGATAGCATATACCCAGCCTCAGGATTGTAGCCCATCCTTCTGTACCTTCTTTGTTCATCAGCGCCCAGATTGGAAAATTCCACTTTGGGTGGGTCTTTAGGGGTGCTGGAAATGTATATCATGTATTACCATGTTAGTGGGGGTCTAATCCAAGGAGGCTGGTCAGACTGGACTCCACTTGAGGGTATGACTAGTAAATAACTTTGGTTTGTATTCTCTACTGTCTGACCGACTCTTCATTTGTATGGAAGGCTGAGATGTGGTTGCGAGTGAACCGGCTGGCCCCAATCTGGTCACTTCCTTCAGTACCGACCTCCGTTGGAGTGTCCCTCAAGCTTAGGGTGATCTAGAAGGCTGTACGGCTGGTCCCAGTTGGCAAGGCATGGGGAAATATGACTTACGCCCTCACCCCCTGACCTCTACTAGGGTTGAAGGATTTTGTGCTAGATTACCATGTGACACGTTTTTCATTTTGAAGTTAAAAAACATTTGCTTAGTCCGAGTATGTGTTTTTGCCAGTTCTTAAAATGATGAATGAATCATTAACAGGACTGTTTTTTGTTTTTCTATGCTGTTTTCATTTTTGCAAATGTTTGATTTTACATGCTATTTGAGCATACCATGTGCTTTGTTTTTTTTGTTTGGGTGAAGGAGGAATGTTATTTTTGGGGATGTGGATCATCCCAAGTGTGAAGTAATGTAAGGGGGTGTTACTCTGCTAGACCCCATCACGTATGAGCCACATGGTAGTGGCCATGACGTGTTTGGGGTATGGAATAAAAGGCCCAGGGGCCCAACCTTGTGGTCATAATGAATCCATGCACTCTGGTGTCCATGTGTCTTCATATCTGCGCAACACCTAAGACAGGACAGGCTTCCGCATACACAACAGCAGGTGCTGCTATGAATTCTGGGTCGTTTCTGGGTAAAAGAGGAAATGGCCTTTCAAGGTGAGACAAGTAGGGACATTTGAAACGTGACAGCAAATCGATGATGCCATATTAGGACTTGGGACTCAGCCAGGGGATTCAGCAGTTTGTCCTCTATATATGTGGAATTGGAGAGAAGCAATTCAACAATGTGGACCACGAGGGACTCCTTGAACCACAGTGTTGCATATGTAGGGCCCCCAAGATAGGTGTTCACACTGCCTGTGCCAGGCCTAGAGACACCTGGGAGTGCCCTATCCATCTCATCACTGTCTGCACTCTACCAGCCCTACAGACACCTTAGAGCCCTTCCTTATCTTCACTGTCTCGGACCACATTGTATCTGTCTTTTAAAAACATGGCAGCTACTTCGACGCCTCTTACTCATTGCCAAATCTACACCGATCACAGAGCCACCTTGCTGTTCCCTATCCTTGACTGTATCTGTCCTAGAGGTACAAACAATAATGGGGGGAGACGGAGGTAGTGGTTATGCTCACCCTTCAAAGTACATGTAGTTAACAAAGAATCTGTAGATGACAGATCCAAGAACCTAACCAAAGGGAAAAAAGCGGGGAGTTCCGCTAGATGTGCGAAACACAACCCTGAATCTGGGAAAAGTGAATACTTTTCTTGAGTCCCTTCAGTCACCAGGGGTGCCCCTAGGTGACATGCTTCATCATTAGGGCCTTCCCAAATAGCCACTGTTTGGGGCGTGCTGCAACTTGCTGAACTACGTAGGAGCGCTTTTTGTGTGTGAAAAAATGGGTAGTGCAGTGTTCGGGGAGTGGTGAAAGTAACACTAAAAATACCTAGCTAGTAAGCTGATATTTTATTCCTGCTCCTACAAAAAGGGTTTAATAGTAGGGAGGAAAAGTAACTGTTATGTGTATACAATCCCTAGTATTCGGTCAACATGTTCCGAGGTGTCCCCTAAACTTCTTCTTCAGGACCACATGGGAACCTGTCCCATGCGTACCACTCCATGTGAAAACAAACCTATAATAAAGGAAACCAGATGCACACCTAATGTGTGAGCACCAGATTAAAATAAATATGGCTTATATCACACTCGTCTTATCTGTTAAGGGAATAAAGCAAAATTGAAATTAGTACACAGTGCCTGCCCACCACTCATGTGGGCAGGTCCATACCATATGCGGTGCTTTGATCAATGAGCTCCTCTATAGTTGGTGTAGGTGCCCTTAGAAATAATGCTTAATTAGTTCTTGAATGCAATGTGACATTATAAAACGCATCAAACATCTCTTTTGTGAGAAAGCGTGGTTAAATACTAATAAAATTGATTAAAACACTCATGGAAAAAGGACATCACAGGACATACAAAAGATATAAATATAATGTTTGCAATTTTGTAAGAACATACTTAGGCAATACTGTGCCTCATGGTCTGCCAGGGTGGAGGGGTTTGTAGTAACCCTAGAGAAATGTATATAGAGCATTGGAAAAGGAAAAAAGGGAGACTGAGAAAATCAATATTTAGTTATTCCCTATAGCGTGAGTGGGAGAAATTACTGAAAAAAAGTGTTTTTCATGGATCCAAGGTTCCTGTTTGGGGAAGAAAGCTCTTACTTGACTCAGCACTCCTCTGTCAATGACACCTACTCGTACCCGGGTGGACCGTATCTTAGCGTGTCTACTGCCCAGTGCTGTTTAAATACGGAATGTTTTTATGGCCCCTTTGTATTACAATATTTAGCATAGCAACGGATAGGGTCACTAAGATAGTCAAGAAGTACTAGCGCATCCTCAACAGCGGAAAACTGAATATCCCACTACCCATGTTCTCACATAGGAGGGCAAAGAACCTCAGAGACATCTTAGTACACACCCACCCAAAACCTCAACTCAAAAATAACCAACAGGTGATTAGCACGTTACCAATAGGCCATCAGCCATGTGGCAACTGTAGTGTGTGCCACCTAACTACAACCACTAAAAAGGTGACCTTCAACACAGGAATAACTTGGGAATTGGGAAAGTTCACCACCTGCAACAGCTCTGGGGTGATCTACCTGTTCATGTGCTGCTGCAACCTACACTATGTAGGCATGACTACTAGAAAGGTCAGCACAAGGACGTGTGAGCACAGTAGCAACATCAGGTGCCACAGGGCAAGCACTGGGATGACAGCGCACTTCAACGAAAAGAAATACACCCCAAATGATGTGCGGTGGGTAGTGTTAGAACATATAACACACTGTGACAATTTAGAACAGAAGCAGCTGGAAAAGGAATAAAGATGGGTGCTCAAATTGCATACAGGCCTGAATGACAATATCCCATGGGGGCTGTTCACAAGATGAACTACATCATCCCTACACCGTAGATACTGATAAAAACAATCCCAATACCACTCTGGGAAAGTTTCTTGAAAAACCACAAACATTACAGATAGAGTTCCTATTTTCTCTCTCTCTTTTTCCTCTAAAAACTTGTCATTCGCTCTAACTTTATTTTTCTATCCATCTTTTTCTATCAATAACATGACCATGGCTGTGTCTCATGTCACCAAATAATTGTGTGGACCGGTCGGTACTCACAATGTCCAGCTACATGAAGGTCGCCCCATGCAGACTCCTACGTGGGACCCCATGTTGACCTATGTCTAGTCCTTTCTAGCTCGTCATTTAATGTAATTTAATTTAATTTTTATTTCTATTTTGGTATTTACAATCAAACAACAAGAGAGTAAGGGTATAGGTATTCACTCTCTTACCCCTAGTCCTACTATTAATAAACAACAGGAGAGTGACCCGACAAAGAAACAAAGAACCTCACAAGGAATTGTGTGAGGGACAGACAAAGAACAAGTGAAAAGTGGTGACGCCCACACACAGAATGATGGTTAGGAAGAACCCTCACTCACCAACCTGGTGGTGACATGCTTCATCATCTGGTTCCCACTGGAAGGACCTAGGGTCCTCCCAGTGTGCTACAATGCCTGTTTACAGCAGAGCTGGTTCTTGTGTGTGTTGAGGTGATAAGAGTAACCCAATTGTGCTCAGAGAAGTGCAAAAAAAGGGGGGAAGAAATAAAGAATGCTAGGTTGTGGCAGTCACAACCTAGCATTTTTTTATTTCTTTGAGTGAGGGTTCTTCCTAACCATCATTATGTGTGTGGGCTTCACCAATTTTCACTTGTTCTTTGTCTGTCCCTCACACAATTCCTTGTGAGGTTCTTTCTTTCTTAGTCGTGTCACTCTCCTGTTGGTTATTTTGGTATTTAGCCATTACGTTCAGTTTTGCCAAATATTTAGCAATTTTAGTTTTCTATTTATTCCACTTGCGGCCCACTTCCAGGCGTCACCATCATGTGACAGCCTTCTAACACCAGTTCAATATGGCCCCTTATTCACAAACACGGACGGCCTTTTCAGTATTTTAGCCCCAGCGTTCGAGTACGACTGCATCCACTAGTTTTTTCAGTTTATTCATTTTCCATTTTTCCTTCATTTTTAGGTTGTAACTCCAAATCTTTTTAGAGTAATCACACCTCTAAATAAGTATTGGAAGTAGACCTGTCCATGGTTAATACTTCAAATATGGGGTGCACATTTTTCCAAAAAAAGTGGCCATATTTATAGAGCACTCCAGTCACTGCCCAAGCCTTACTCGCATGCATGCTAGATTGGGCTTTCATTAGAGTATTCCTTTGTAGCTTGTAATCCTATTATTGTGTCATTTCAGCCCTTAATGTGGCCCGTAAAGTATTCTGTCACCGTTGTGGCACAAGAATCATACCCCCAATATGGTGCGCACATATTGCCAAAACAATGTGGCCTTTTTTTCTAACAAGCGCGGTCCAGCTTATACTCTCATGTGAACATGACTAGGCTTTTCCATTCAGTATTTAAACGGCGCCGGGCGGTAGACACGCTAAGATGCGGTCCGCCCGGTTATGAGTAGGTGTCACTGACGGAGGAGTGCTGAGCCAAGTAAGAGATTTCTTTCCCCAACAGGAACCCATTCGGTTCCATCATGGCTGCTCGGAGCTAAAGCTCAACAACCTAGTGCGGTGCTTCAACTCCCCAAAACCAGCAGGAAAAATGATCTCCCGACATCAGAACATTGGGAGAGCCGCTGTGAGCACTGTTCCACCTAACTGCTGCACTGCCGTGATATCGGCTAAATTCTCGCCAGGCGATCGCGCCTCAAAATGGTGCATGGGGTGGAGCGGACTCACATTTTGATATAACAGAGCGGGAGACTCGACATCAGGAGCGGGCCCACAGGAGACTACACCTGATGAGCTGCTGCGAGTTCTGGAGCTCCCCCATCTACTTCCCCGGTGTGTGCCCACAGCCGAAGTGAGCAATTCTACTCATGGTGCAGCACTGAACACTGGAACTGCAACCAACACGATCCAGGCATATGGGAACCTCCATCCGCTTTTGAGGCCCGACCGCTGCGTGCAAAAAGAAGCCGCAGTGGAGATACCGGACATGTTATCAGGAGCCCAGAAACACTTAGAAATGAAAGCAGAGGTGAGCGGTCCCCCTCGCCTCGTCTTAGTTGTGAGGTGCATTCAGTACGACAACAGGGGGCGGCAGTCTACACCTGGACCCCCCCCCCCAGTCCCTGACCCCTCGGAGAAACAGTGTGGGGGTGAAGGGGGTCCCTTGATTTGTTTTTTAAGCGAATGAGTGGGATACCGGAGGCGCCACGCCTGATCCTAAATTGTCAGTCGTCTCTCCCCCTTACAGCTATAACACAAAAATACTCTTCTCCTCGTGAGGCAAGCAGAATATGGCTCTGACCTGAAGATGCTCCATTTCACATCAATCAACCCCCTTTGGGGGACCGGCTGAATGGAACACTAGGTGCTGCATCCCTTGCCTGACCCTAAGATGGCTGCCACAGTAATCCTTTACCACGATGTGCTACTATTCTTGTACAAAAATTGGACATCGTCCAGACCTCAAGCTTAACCCCCATCCGTCTCACCCATCAAGACATTGAACTGTGAACTTACCTCAGACCGTTGAGACCTAGCTTTTTGGCCGATGCCCGGTTATGCTACTTAGATAGCTATAGAGGAGATGGGCGGTGGACTTCCCCCTCGGCCGTCACCTACCCAGCCTGACTTCGGGCAGACTTTCCTTCGTCTCTCCACTGTATCTCCCTCCTACCCCTTTACCCTACCCCATCACACTTCTATGTTCTATTTTTCTAAAGACATTGTATCTGTGAACTTACCTCTGACCGTTGAGACCTAGCTTTTTGGCTGATGCCCGGTGGAGCTACCTTGATAGCTATAGAGGAGATGTGCTGTGGACTTCTCCCTCGGCCGTCACTTACCCAGCCGGGCTTCGAGCAGACTTTCCTTCGTCTCTACACCGTATTTCCCTCCTACCCCTTTACCCTACCCCATTACTCTTCTACACTCTATTTATCTTGTCTTCTATGCTCTTTAAATGTTTTTATAGCAACAAATGTATCTTGTAACTGATGTAATTTTGTAACAAAGTGGATCCTCGTGTAAAGTGCTCTGATACCTTTGGGTTTAGTCAGCGCTATATAAAACTCAAATAAATAAATAAAAATAAACCCTGGATCCATGAAAAAGGCTTGTTTCCAGTAATTTCTCCCGTCCATGCTATGGGAAATAACTAAATAGTGATTGTCTCAGTCTCCCTTTTTTCCTTTTCTTAATTCCAATGCTCTATATACATTTCTCTAGGGTTAGTACAAGCCCCTCCACCCTGGCAGACCACGAGGTACAATATTGCCTAAGCCTAAGTATGTTCTTTCAACATTTTGAGCATTATATTTATATGTTTTGTATGTCATGTGATGTCCTTTTTGCACAAGTGTTTTTATCAATGTTATTAGTATTTATCCGCGCTTTCTCACAAAAGAGATGTTTGATGTTGGATTCAAGCACTAATTCAGCATTATTTCTAAGGTTACCTACACCAATTATAGAAGAGCTCATTGATCTAAGCACCGCATATGGTATGGACCAGCCCACGTGAGAGGTAGGCAGGCATTGTGTACTAATTTCCATTTTGCTTTATTCCCTGCACAGATACTACGAGTCTGATATAAACTGTATGCATTTTAATCTGGTGCTCACACATTAGTTTTATATCTGGTTTCTTTTATTATAGGTTTATTTTCACACGGAGTGGTACGCATGGGACTGATCCCCATGTAGTTCTGAAGAAGAGGTTTAAGGGACACCTTGAAACATGTTTACCGAATACTAGGGATTGTATACACATAACAGTTACTTTTCCTCCCTACTATTAACCTCTTTTTAGGTCTCGCCTGTCAATGCGCATGCGCATTGAGCTTGCGAGACTATGGGGGCTTAAACAGACTTTAACCAACTTGCGATTCCATGGCGATTCCTTGCAGTGCCCGTCAAATTGAAGCTCAATGCGAAAGCGCATTGACATTAAAAGCGTGTGCACATGAAAGCGACAAGGCTCCCTCCCACGGCTATCCCCACCCCCAGCCGCCAGCACCTCCCCTCTCTCTCCCCGCACACAGCCAGGCTCGCATTTCTCCTCCCCCTCCCCAGCCACCAGCACCTCCCCTCTCTCTCCCAGCACACAGCCAGGCTCGCATTTCTCCTCCCCCTCCCCAGCCGCCAGCACCTCCCCTCTCTCTCCCAGTACACAGCCAGGCTCGCATTTCTCCTCCCCCTCCCCAGCCGCCAGCACCTCCCCTCTCTCTCCCTGCACACAGCCAGGCTCGCATTTATCCTCCCCCTCCCCTGCAGCCAGCACCTCCCCTCTCTCTCCCTGCAGTTTCACGGCCGTGTCTCGTCTTAAACCCTTAAACCTGCACAACTCATTTTTTGCCCACTGAAACAGACTATTTCTTAAACAAAATTCGCCAGCCTTCGCCATCTGTTCCCCAGCCGCCAGCACCTCCCCTCTCTCTCCCCGGACACAGCCAGGCTCGCAATTCTCCTCCCCCTCCCCAGACGCCAGCACCTCCCCTCTCTCTCCCTGCACACAGCCAGGCTCGCATTTCTACTCCCCCTCCCCAGCCGCCAGCACCTCCCCTCTCTCTCCCTGCAGTTTCACGGCCATGTCTCGTCTTAAATAGATGCCTGCGATGTGGGCGATTTGCGCTATATAAATACATGTACATTTACATTTACATTTAAACCCGCATTTGACATCTTCGCATTGAATACTAAAAGATGTTGGAAGCCTCATGTTCTTAAAAGAATTTGGAATAACTAACACACATTAATTAGCCTTGTACCGAAAACAATAAATACACTACCCTAGATGTGTGGTAGTGAACAGCAGCGTTCCAATGCTGGTGAGCCCAACAAAATCAAAATAAAATGGCAGCCCTCTATCTGTTTCGTGTGCCTTGATGGGGTGGGGGGCTGAGGGGGCTTTCAATGCGGTTTCCCTTTGCAGGCTCAGAACAAAATCAAAATAAAATGGCAGCCCTCTATCTGGTTCGTGTGCCTTGATGGGGTGGGGGGCTGAGGGGGCTTTCAATGCGGCTTCCCTTTGCAGGCTCAGTTTGAAGCCCTGGTCTTAACTATGCGGCCTGCAACTTGCAAAACTCCACGACTCCAAGCGAGCATGCACAACTCAATTCGCCAGCCTTCGCCATCTGTTCCCCAGCCCCCAGCCGCAAGCACCTCCCCTCTCTCTCCACGCACACAGCCAGGATCGCATTTCTCCTCCCCCTCCCCAGACGCCTTCACACACTCTCACAACCTCACACACCCTCACACCCTCAATCACACTCACACCCTCACACACCATCACTCACCAACACACCCTCACCCACAACCTCAACACCCTCACCCTCAATCACCCTCACACCATCACACACCCTCACACCCCCTCACCCTCACACACCCTCACCCTCACCCACAGTCACACACTCAACCTTCAAACTCGCACACCCTCACTCACCTTCACACCCTCACACCCTCACAACACTCACCCTCACTCACCCTCAAACTCTCACCCTCACTCACCCACACCTGTCACACACTCTCACACCCCATTAGCCTCACCCCCTCATGTTCACACACCCTCACACACCCTCACACCTTCACCCTCACAACCCTCACACCCTCACTCATACTCATTCCGTCACCCTCACTCACCCTCACACACCATCACACCCCCACACACCCCCACACCCCCTGACCCTCACATCCACTCACACTTACACCGTCCAAGTCCACCTCCCCATTAGCCTCACCCCCTCATGTTCACACACCCTCACCTCTTCACCCTCACCCCTTCACCCTCACAACCCTCACTCATACTCACACCGTCACCCTCACTCACCCTCACACACCATCACACACCCTCACACCCCCTGACCCTCACATCCACTCACCCTCACACTCACACCGTCCAAGTCCACCCTCACACCCTCACTCATACTCACACCGTCACACTCACTCACCCTCACACACCCTCACACCCCCTGACCCTCACATCCACTCACCCTCACACTCACACCATCCAAGTCCACCCTCACAACCCTCACACCCTCACTCATACTCACACCGTCACCCTCACTCACCCTCACACACCATCACATACCCTCACACCCCCTGACCCTCACATCCACTCACACTCACACCGTCCAACTCCACCCTCCAACTCCACCCTACAACACCACCCTACAACTCCACCCACCAATATGACTGCGCATCTATGTTAATGCAAGCGAAGCTTTTGCTGTGCGAATTGATGTGTACCTTACAAAAAAAAAGAAAACTTTTTACATGGATAATATAAAAAAAGTTTATGATGTGTTTGTTTGTGGATTTAGCGCTAACAACAGCATCAATCAACATTACATAGGTCTCTATTAGCTTCTGAAACAACGCTTCACAACATTAATACATTTGAAGTGTCCAATATTCACGGAGAAAAAAAGAACACATATAGGCATCATCACAACAACTCACACTCACACCCACACCCACCCTCACTCATCCTCACCCTCCCTCACACCCTCACACACCATCAATCACCAACACACCCTCACCCACAACCTCAACACCCTCACCCTCACACACCCTCAATCACCCTCACCAACTCACCATCACACGCCATCACTCAACATCACCCCATCACCCCCTCACCCTCACACCCCCTCACACCCCCTCACCCTCACACCATCTCACCCTCACCCACAGTCACACACTCAACCTTCGAACTCGCACACCCTCACTCACCTTCACAACATCACAACACTCACCCTCACTCCCCCTCGAACTCTCACCTTCACTCACCCACACCTATCATCACACACTCTCACATCCCATTACCCTCACCCCCTCATCTTCACACACACTCACCCCCTCACACTCACACTCATACTCACACCGTCACCCTCACTCACCCTCACACACCATCACACACCCTCACACACCCTGAACCTCACATCCACTCACCCTCACACCGTCCAACTCCACCCTCCAACTCCACCCTACAACACCACCCTACAACTCCACCCTCCAATATGACTGCGCATCTATGTTAATGCAAGCGAAGCTTTTGCTGTGCGAATTGATGTGTACCTTACAAAAAAAAAGAAAACTTTTTACATGGATAATATAAAAAAAGTTTATGATTTGTTTGTTTTTGGATTCAGCGCTAACAACAGCATCAATCAACATTACATAGGTTTCTATTAGCTTCTGAAACAACGCTTCACAACATTAATACATTTGAAGTGTCCAATATTCACGGAGAAAAAAAGAACACTTATAGGCATCAGCACAACAACTCACACTCACACCCACACCCACCCTCACCCTCACTCATCCTCACCCTCCCTCACACCCTCACACACCATCAATCACCAACACACCCTCACCCACAACCTCAACACCCTCACCCTCACACACCCTCAATCACCCTCACCAACTCACCATCACACACCATCACTCAACATCACCCCATCACCCCCTCACCCTCCCACCCCCTCACACCCCCTTACCCTCACACCCCCTCACCCTCACCCACAGTCACACACTCAACCTTCAAACTCGCACACCCTCACTCACCTTCACAACATCACAACACTCACCCTCACTCACCCTCAAACTCTCACCTGCACTCACCCACACCTATCATCACACACTCTCACATCCCATTACCCTCACCCCCTCATCTTCACACACACTCACCCCCTCACCCTCACACCCACACTCATACTCACACCATCACCCTCACTCACCCTCACACACCATCACCCACCCTCACACCCCCTGAACCTCACATCCACTCACCCTCACACCGTCCAAGTACACCCTCACAACCCTCACACCCTCACTCATACTCACACCATCACCCTCAGTCACCCTCACACACCATCACACACCCTCACACCACCTGACCCTCACATCCACTCACCCTCACACTCACACCGTCCAAGTCCACCCTCCAACTACACCCTATAACTACAATACCACCCTACAACTCTACCCTACAACTACAACTCCACCCTCCAACTCCACACATAAATAGCGTTAGGCAACATTTATTTTAATACGTAAAAATCGGATTACACACTTGTAGCTATTCATAAATTTAAACTTAATGCAACGCAAGGACAGTGCAGCAATTAATACACAAAAATGAAGAAAGGGGTTGTAAAATAAAACATTTCTTTCACAAAGATCATAAATGCAAACAAAATAGGCAAACATCTGAATACACAGCAAACAATACAACAATTTAAAAGTGGACAAAGCGAGCTAAAGGAAACAAATTCACAACATAAAGCACTTACTAAAGTAAGGGAAAATAAACCATTAAACAATGCCAGAAAAAATCAAAAACACAAACAAAGTGCGTAATCACAAAAGCACGAGACTTCACAGCCTAATTGCAATTCTTCCAAAAATACAACAAAGTATTCCACTCAAAGTAACAAAAGAAATCTAAACAACGCATTTAAGTATTCAAAAAAATAAAGAAAATAAACAGCAGCGCTAACAACAGCATCAATCAACATTACATAGGTCTCAGCTTCTGAAACAACGCTTCACAACATTAATACATTGGAAGTGTACAATATTCACGGAGAAAAAATGAACACTTATAGGCATCATCACAACAACTCTCACTCACACCCTCACCCACCCTCACCCTCAGCCTCACACACCCTCACTCATCCTCACCCTCCCTCACCCTCACACACCATCACTCACCAACACACCCTCACCCACAACACCCTCACCCTCACACACCCTCACCCACCCTCACCCCCTCACCCTCACACACCATCACTCAACATCACCCCCTCACCCTCACACCCCCTCACACCCCCTCACCCTCACACACCCTCACCCACAGTCACACACTCAACCTTCAAACTCGCACACTCTCAATCACCACACCATCACTCACCAACACACCCTCACCCACAACCTCAACACCCTCACCCTCACACACACTCAATCACCCTCACCCACTCACCATCACACACCATCACTCAACAACACCCCCTCACCCTCCCACCCCCTCACACCCCCTCACCCTCACACACCCTCACCCTCACCCACAGTCACACACTCAACCTTCAAACTTGCACACCCACACTCACCTTCACACCCTCACAACACTCACCCTCACTCACCCTCAAACTCTCACCTTCACTCACCCACACCTATCATCACACACTCTCACATCCCATTACCCTCACCCCCTCATCTTCACACACCCTCACTCCATCACCCTCACACCCACACTCATACTCACACCGTCACCCTCACTCACCCTCACACACCATCACACACCCTCACACCCCCTGAACCTCACATGCAATCACACTCACACCGTCCAAGTCCACCCTCACAACCCTCACACCCTCACTCATACTCACACCGTCACCTTCACTCACCCTCACACACCATCACACACCCTCACACCCCCTGACCCTCACATCCACTCACCCTCACACTCACACCGTCCAAGTCTACCCTCCAAATCCACCCTACAACACCACCTTACAACTCCACCCTCCAAAATGACTGCGCATCTATGTTAATGCAAGCAAAGCTTTTGCAGTGCGGCTTGATGTGTACCTTACAAAAAAAATGAAAACATTTTACATGTATAATATAAAAAAAAATACTGATGTCTTTGTTTTTGGATTCAGCGCTAACAACAGCATCAATCAACATTACATAGGTCTCTTAGCTTCAGAAACAACGCTTCACAACATTAATACATTTGAAGTGTACAATATTCACGGCGAAAAAATAAACACTTATAGCCATCATCACAACAACTCTCACTCACACCCACTCACACCCTCACCCACCCTCACCCTCAGCCTCACACACCCTCACTCATCCTCAAACTCCCTCACACCCTCACACACCATCACTCTCCAACACACCCTCACCCTCAACACCCTCACCCTCACACACCCTCACTCACCCTCACCCCCTCAACCACTTACCCTCACACACCATCACTCAACATCACCCCCTCACCCTCACACCCCTCACACACCCTCACCCACCCTCACCCACAGTCACACACTCAACCTTAAAACTCGCACACCCTCACTCACCTTCACACACTCACACCCTCACAACACTCACCCTCACTCACCCACACCTAGCATCACACACACTCACACCCCATTACCCTCACCCCCCCCTCATCTTCAGACACCCTCACCCCCTCACCCTCACAACCCTCACACCCTCACTCATACTCACACTGTCACCTTCACTCACCCTCACACACCATCACACACCCTCAAACCACTTGACCCTCACATCCACTCACCCTCACACTCACACCGTCCAAGTCCACCCTCCAACTCCACCCTACAACACCACCCTACAACACCACCCTACAACTCCACCCTACAACTACTACTCCACCCTCCAACTACTAATCCACCCTCCAACTCCAAACGTAAATAGCATTAGGCAACATTTAATTCAATAACAAAACATCGGATTACACACTTGTAGGTATTCAAAAATGAAAACTTAATGCATCGCGAGGACAGTGCACCAATTAATACATAAAAACGCAGAAAAGGATTGTTAAATATAACATTTTTTACAAATAAAAAAACAAAGAAAATAAGGAAACATCTGAATACACAGCGAGTAATACAACAATTTAAAAGGGGACAAAGACATCTAAAGGACACAAATTCACAACATAAACCAGTTACTAAAGTAAGGGGAAATAAATAAACCATTAAACAATGGTGGAAAGAATCCACAAAACAAACAAAGTGCGTAATCACAAGAGAACGAGACCTCACATCCTAATTGCAATTCTTCCATAAGTACAATAAAGTATTCCACTCAAAGTACATAACAAAAACAATACAATTTTTAAAGGTGGCTTCATACTTATACTTTGCCACAATTAATGCGCATCGGTAGTCGGAAATTTAAAAGGAGGTAAACATTGTCTCTAATGAGCAAACACAGACAAAATCACTGCGCATCTATGTTAATGCAAGCCAAGCTTTTGCAGTGCGAATTGATGTGTACCTTACAAAAAAATGATAACTTTTTACATGCATTATATAAAAAACGTTACTGAGGTGTTTGTTTTTAGATTCCGCATTAACAGCATCAATCAACATTACATAGGTCTTGATTAGCTTCTAAAACAACGCTTCACAACATTAATACATTTGAAGTGTACAATAATCACGGAGAAAAAATGATCACTTATAGGCATCATCACAACCACTCACACCTTCACCCTCGGCCTCACACACCCTCACTCATCCTCACCCTACATCACACCCTCACACGTTCACAACCTCACACCCTCAATCACACTCATACCCTCACACACCATCACTCACCAACACACGCTCAGCCTCACTCACAACCTCAAACCCCCAGACACTCACATCCACTCACCCTCACACTCACACCATCCAAGTCCACCCTCCAACTACACCCTAAAACTACAATACCACACTACAACTCTACCCTCCAAATACAACTCCAGCCTCCAACGGTACACAGAAATAGCGTTAAGCAACTATTTGATATATACGTAAAACGCGGATTACACACTTGCAGCTATTCCAAAATGCAAACTTAAAGCAACGCAAGGAGAGTGCAGCTATTAATACACAAATATGCAAACAGGGATTGGAAAATAAAACATTTATTTCACAAAACGCATAAAATACACACATTACATCACTGTGCATCCTCTTAATACATTGATAGGGAAAATAAATTCATCAAATACAAAAAGTTTCCTTTAATACATCGATTAGCTCAATAACATATAATCCGGCTACTTCAGCATCACAGGAAAAAAACAATGCAAATACAACATACATAAATATAATAGAAACTAAATAGCACTTCAAAGTTCAAACAACAGCTCTTGTACATCAAATAACAAACACCAGCTAAAAATACATTACATTACAGTTTTCGAAAACATATACATTACATATCGACGATTAAAAACAAGACTTTAATTTACATTACATAATAAACATTTACAAATATTACGATCGAAAACAAACAATGTCAACAGTTATAAAAATACACTCCTATTCATTCGTTAAGTTAAACATACTATTGATACTACATTACATTACATAAAAAAACACTTTGGAATAAATTCTTACCTGTCAAACGACGCAGCAACAGCACAGGAACAAGAACACGCCTTCTGCGCACCAACATTCTCGATCTTCTGGGGAATTCCACCGTTGACGTAAGCAAATCGGAACGCAACGTCAAAAACGTCGCGCTCCGATTGGCTACAAATAAACGTCAAGGAAACGTAAACACTCACAACACAAAAAAAACTAGAACGCTAACGTAAGGAACGTCAAGGTGACGCATTGCGTCGGCCATTTTTAAATTAATACAATTAATACGGGACTCCACAGACACCAATAACACACATAACACCACACATTAATTAAAACACACACACAGTTAAATTACATAAAAAAATACACATAAGGCAGGACAATTACAAAGGGAAGCTCTATCACGTTTTTTTTTACACGACACATATTAAAAAATATATATATATATTATTAACATACACACACTCATAACATCACCCTCACACCCCAAAACTCTCACACACCTTCACACACCCTCAATCACCCTCACACAACATCACCCTCACACACCATCACACACCTTCAGC
Organism: Lissotriton vulgaris; assembly: GCF_964263255.1. NCBI lineage: Eukaryota > Metazoa > Chordata > Amphibia > Caudata > Salamandridae > Lissotriton > Lissotriton vulgaris. Next base: position 1,124,413,490 of record NC_141687.1, read on the forward strand.
CTCACACCAACTCACTCACCCTCACACACACTCACACCCCCTCACACTCACACACACTCACACACCCTCACTCCCCTCAAAGACTCACACCCCTCACAACAATCTCACACTCACTACACCGGACAGCCTCACCCTCACACACTCACCCCCCTCACACTCTCTCACCATCAACACCCCTCAGCCTCACACACCCTTACCCTCATCCCCTCACCCTCACACACCCTCAATCACCCTCACACCATCACCCTCACACACCCTAACTCTCACCCTCAACCGCTCACACACACTCACACTCCCTCGCTCACCCTCACCCTCACACACACTCACACCCCTCACCCTCATACCCCATCACCCTCACACACACATCCCCTCACACCCTCACACCCCTCACAACACTCACACTCACTACACCTCACACACTCACCCTCAAACACCCTCACACACACTCACCCACCCTCAGCCTTGCAAAATCTCAACATCAACACCCCTCACCCTCACACATCCTTACCCTCATCCCCTCAACCACATTCACCCTCAGTCACCCTCAAACACCCTAACTCTCAAACTCACCCACTCACACACCCTCACACTCCGTAACTCACCCTCGCACACCCTCACCCTCACACCATCACACACCCACACACTCACACTCAATCATTCACCATCAAACACACACACTCACCCTCACACACCGTCACACAACCTCATCCTCACTCCACCTCACTCACCCTCACCCACACTCACACCCCCTCACCCTCACAGCCCCTCACACACCCTTGCTACACTCACAACCTCACACCCCTCACAACACTCTCACACTCACTACACCACACACCCTCACCCTTGCAACTCACCCCACTCACCCTCTCTCAACATCAACCCCCTCAGACTCACACACCCTTACACTCATTCTGTCACCCACTCACACAACCTCACACTCCCTCACTCACCCTCAGACACACTCACACAACGTCACACAACCACACCCTCACACACCCTCACTCACACTCACTCACAATGACTCACACTCACCCTCACACACCCTCACCCTCACACACCATCACACACCCTCTGCCTAACAACACCTCTCTCACCCTCACTCACCCTCACACACACTCACACTCACACACCGTCACACACCCGAAGCCTCACACCCCCTCACTCACCCTCACACTCACACACACATCCCCTCACCCTCAAACACCTTACACTCACACACCCACGCTCCCCTCACACCCATCACAACACTCTCACACTCACTACACCTCACACACTCTCAGCCGCAAACAACCTCACTCACCCTCACCCTGACACACTCACACACCCTCACCCTCACACCCCATCACCCTCACACACGCTCACTCCCCTCACACCCTCACACGCCTCACAACACTCTCACACTCACTACACCTCACACCCTCACCATCAAACACCCTCCCACACACTCACCCAACCTCAGCTTTGCAACTTGTCACAATCAACACGCCTCACCCTCACACACCCTTACCATCCCCTCACCCTCATTCACACTCAATCAACATCACAACACCTAACTCGCAGACTCACCCACTCACACACAATCACACTCCCTAACTCACCCTCACACACCCTCACCCTCACACCGTCACACACCCACACACTCACACTCCCTCAATCAACATCAAACAACCTCACTCACCCTCACACACCCTCACCAACACACACCGTCACACACACTCAGCCTCACAAACACTCACTCAACTTCACCATCCCACACACTCACACCCCGTCACACTCACACTCCCTCACACTCACAACGCTCACGCTCACACCCCTCAACCTCACATCCCTCACCCTCACATCCCTCACCCTCACACCCCTCACCCTCACACCACTCAAGCCACAGATGGGTGTGCGATGGGAGGACGTTCAGCTTGCAGGGCTGTGCTTCTATCCCCTGCTGCACTCTCCTGCTCTCTAGAAATGTGGCATAACAACAAAAGCTGCCATCAAAGTCAGGTCAATACAAATCATGCGGCATTCCAAATGCTATAGGTGTCACATTCACAAAAATTACAACTATTGGCATTGTAAATGACAAATCTATCAATGTAGCTATTTGGAAAAACTACACTAAAAAAAAAAATCATTTACAAGACCAATAGCTCCTACTTTTCTAATGCGAGACCTATTGCATTTCCAATGCTTGTTATTCATACCAACTAGGAGCAGGAATAAAATATTAGCTTACTAGCTAGATATTTTTAGTGTCACTTTCACCACTCCCCCAACACTGCACTACCCATTTTTTCACACACTTAAAGTGCTTCTACGTAGTTCCGCAAGTTGCAGCACGCCCCAAGCAGTAGCTGTTTGGGATGGCCCCAATGATGAAGCATGTCACCTAGGGGCAACCCCGGGTGAGTGAGGGGACTCAAAAAAAGTATTCACTTTTCCCAGATTTGGGGTTGTGTTTCGCACATCTAGCGAAACACCCCACATGTTTCCCTTTGGTTAGGTTCTGTCCTAGAGGTACCTGTCGGATCCATCCTACCCTCCCTGTCACCTCTCCCACTGCACCTGACATGCCTCTCCTATCTGCCCTCCTATCAAACACCAGGCAGAACCGGGACCATAAACAGAGATTTCTCTTCTCCTCCCACGACTGCCATTCAGTGCCTTTCATAGCCCAGAAACCCAGCAATAGCCATCCGCTTGGAGCGGGGTGTCACAGCGTGTCTACAGGATAATTACAGGTCACAGCCATTTTCAGAGCTATTTACTCGAGCTGTCCACTAAATGAATATAAATGGGAGAAAAACACGCGTTAAGGTGCGCAAGGGCCTGTGGGAAGGCATGCCAGAGCCATCCTTTAATGTCAAACATTCGTTTGTAACCGAGGCAATAATTAAGGTGCTAGATTCTACAGAAAGAACTGTTTAGTGTTTAGGCACGATCCCTGTACTATATGTATATATAGTACAAGAAATGCCATAGTTTGATCTGTGTGGGCGCATATTGCATGTATATGACATCCAGAGCCACAGGGGGAACAGAGAAGCACATAACGTATGTATTATGACAAGAAAAGTCACAGAGTGATCACAAAAGTACATACAGTATTTATATACCAAGAAAAGCCATGCTCACAGGAGCACATACTGTATATACATGACAAGAAAGGTCATACGATGCTCACAGGAGCACATACTGTATGTAAATGACAAGAAAAGCAACAGGGTGCTTACAGAAGCACATACTGCGTGTATATGATAGATAGTCAGAGTCACTGGGCGCTCACAGAATCACATATTCCCTGTATATGACAAGAAAATGCACAGGTTGCTCAGAGAAGCACATACTGTAGGTATATGACAAGCCAAGTCACAAAATGCTCACAGGAGCACATATTGCTGTATATGACACACAGAGTCACAGAGAGCTCGCAAGAGCACATACTCACAGGGCGCTCACAGGGGCACACACACCATATTTAGCAAAGGCAGAGTTACACGGTGCTCGTAAGAGCATTTACTGTATGACTATGACAAGTAGAGTCACAGGATGCTTACAGGAGCACAAACTGTTTGTTTCCCACTAGCAGATTTACAGGGGTGCTCACAGGATCACATACTGTATGAATATGACAAGTAGAGTCACAGGATGCTTACAGGAGCACATACTGTATGAATATGACAAGTAGAGTCACAGGATGCTTACAGGAGCACATACTGTATGAATATGAAATGTATAGTCACACGATGCCTACAGTAGCACATACTGTATGAATATGACAAGTAGAGTCACAGGATGCTTACAGGAGCACATACTGTGTGAATATGAAAAGTAGAGTCACATGATGCCTACAGTCGCACATACTGTATGAAAATGACAAGTAGAGCCACAGGATGCCTACAGGAGCACATACTGTATGAATATGAAAAGTAGAGTCACATGATGCCAACAGTAGCACATACTGTATGAATATGACAAATAGAGTCACAGGGTGCTTACAGGAGCAAATACTGTGTGAATATGACAAGTAGAGTCGCATGATGCCTACAGGAGCACATACTGTATGAATATGCAAGTTGAGTAATAGGATGATTACAGGAGCACATACTGTATGAATATGACAAGTACAGTAACAGGGGTGCTCATAGGAGCACATACTGTATGAATATGACAAGTAGAGTTACAGGATGCTTACAGGAGAACATACTGCATGAATATGAAAAGTAGAGTCACATGATGCTTACAGTAGCACATACTGTATGAATATGAAAAGTAGAGTCACATGATGCCTACAGAAGCACATACTGTGTGAATATGACAAGTAGAGTCACAGGATGCTTACAGGAGCACATACTGTGTGAATATGACAAGTAGAGTCACAGGATGCCTACAGGAGCACATACTGTATGAATATGAAAAGTAGAGACAGGTGATGCCTACAGTAGCACATACTGTATGAATATGACAAGTAGAGTCACAGGATGCCTACAGGAGCACATACTGTATGAATATGAAAAGTAGAGACAGGTGATGCCTACAGTAGCACATACTGTTTGAATATGACAAGTAGAGTCACATGATGCTTACAGGAGCACATGCTCTATGAATATGAAAAGTAGAGTCACATGATGCTTACAGTAGCACATACTGTATGAATATGAAAAGTAGAGTCACATGATGCTTACAGTAGCACATACTGTATGAATATGAAAAGTAGAGTCACATGATGCCTACAGTAGCCCATACTGTGTGAATATGACAAGTAGGGTCACAGGATGCTTACAGGAGCACATACTGTGTGAATATGACAAGTAGAGTCACAGGATGCCTACAGGAGCACATACTGTATGAATATGACAAGTAGAGTAATAGGGTGCTTACAGGAGCACATACTGTATGAATATGACAAGCAGAGTAACAGGGGTGCTCATAGGAGCACATACTGTATGAATATGAAAAGTAGAGTCACATGATGCTTACAGTAGCTTATACTGTATGAATATGACAAGTAGAGTTACGAGGTGCTCACAGGAGAACATACTGTATGAATATGACAAGTAGATTCACAGGATGCCTACAGGAGCACATACTGTATGAATATGACATCTAGAGTCACAGGATGCTTACAGGAGCACACATTGTATGTTTAGTACTATCAGATTTACAGGGGTGCTCACAGGAGCACATACTGTATGAATATGACAAGTCAAGTCACAGGATGCTCACAGGAGCACAAAATGTATGCTTAGGACAAGCAGAGTCACAGAGTGTGTATAAAACCTGTGTTGTATCAGTATCGCAAGCTAAACCACTATGTACGTCCTGGAGCCTGTCCTAGATGGGAGGCTCAAGCGCTACCATAGGATCTTCACCGTACTACATCTCATTTGTATGGGACATGCAGCATCACAGGATGATATCAGGACCCAGACAGTATTTATTAATGGAAGCAGCCACATACCGTGCTAAAAGGTAATCAAACTGCATGCATTATATACTACAGGGAGCATAGCATATGCTTCATTCAGGTGCTCCGATGTATAGAGGCAATGACAGAACAGACAATAGCATATATCGCCCACAGCAGTAAAATCAGCATCAATTTTATAGGGAGTGTCATAAAGTACCCAGGAATGCCCAAACTGCCTCTTTTGTAGGCAATATAATGACGTAACCAAGGGTCTCCTACTGCACTTCCAATACAAGCAGCAGCCTCTCGTGTCCACATAAACACATACTCCATGCACATATTTCATATGCAGGATAAGATATAATGCCCCTGTTTGCCCCTATTGCATCACATACAGCACATTGAAAATATTATCATATTAGAAAACCACAGGCTCATGCAAGCTCAGCTGTCTTAGAACCGGGCGCCATTTTCCCGAAAACACATTTGTTAACGATAGTACTCTCGGCAGAGTTTCAATTCATGTCAATAAAGACAACTATCTACAAACAGCTCAGGCATTCGAACGGCATGAATAAAATGAAAAACAAGGGGATAAAAAGAAACAAAAAAACGAACAACATGTACAATCTTCCAAAGCTTCCTGAGAAAGGGCTCATATTTTGCCTGGTAAAGTTACGAGACGTAAAAATATATATATACTTTTATAATACAGAAAAGTGGAGAGGGAGGGGAAAAGATAAGTGAAATAAAAGTTCAAGGCAGTGGGACAAACATGTTTCAATACATTGTGTGCGACTTTGCTCTGTTCATCAATTTCTTGTGCGGACAATATACCACTTAAAAGCTGCTATCTTTTGCTGTTTAAAAACAAATGTATGTCCTTTTAAGAACTCTAGGGGAGTTCAAAGCAGAGTAGACTTTTTCCAGGCGTTCACGGAGAACGAGAGCCACTTTCAGGTTCCATTTCCCTCCAGGGAATAACAAACAGACGGGCGCATTGGCTTTAAAGGTGAATGAATCTTGTTGTTGCTGGTGGCACTCAGACTGAAGCCTCCTATTCACTTCACAAATCGCATTCTTTGTGGCTATGAGTCGGTGATATCCGACACAGGCTTAATATTACACGTAAACGATTCCAGCTTGCCCCTTGAACAACCTGTCTGCCCATGGTCATGTCCTTTCTCTTGATTCTGAATGTGATATTGAACGCACCCACCACCACCGCCCACCCAATCTTTGTCCCTCTGAAACCCTATCTTGGCATTTCCATCTCCAGTCTCATTTATCATTGTTGGGCCAGGTGGTCTGTTTTATTTTCCTACTTTCACCAGTAGTTTAATTCTTACAGAATTCCTCTGAGGGTAATTTCATTGCACCCAGTAAAGTGTTTTGTCCCAACACATGGAATTACACCTTTATTTCAGGTTGGTTCAAGTTGTAACCCTGGGGGATAACACCCCAGGCTGAATCCCACACGCAGGGGCAGATTTATTCGTTTTTAGCGCAACATACCTCAGCAAAGACAATTCCTGCGCTGCCCCCTGCAGGAGAAGTAAGAAGAGCAGAGGAGTATTTATTGACAAGAATTTGCAGTCTCAGAGCTATTGTTGTTGTAAATGATAATGTTTTTTACCTATGTGTTTTGCTTTGGAGTGTAGAAGATGTATGTGGTTGGAGTGGAATTATGAGGGTTGTATTGGAATTGTTAGTTGTAGAATTGTGTGGTGGAGAACTGAGTGTTGTGTAGTGTATTTGTGTAGAGGACTTATGTGGCATGATGAATAGATAGTGGTGAGAGCTGAAGAGAATAGATAGAAAGGAAGAACGAGAAAATAGGTAGTTTGAGTAGGAAGTGGTTATTGATTTTGAGACAGAGAAGGAGAAATGACTATGAGAAAGAGAGAAAGAAGGAGAGAGCAAGCCACAGACGTATACAGAGGAAGGTTTTGTGAATGCAGAAGACGCCCTAAGAAGAAGAATAGAGCGTGTGTTCGAGGGATGGAAACTTTGAAAAGTGACAGGATAGACACTGTGCTTGAAGACCAGGGGCCTTATTTATGAAGGACTTGCGCCACCGGTGCGTCACTTTTTTCCATTTTAAAAGTGACGCACCGGCAGCGCAAGGCCTTCATAAATAAGGCCCCTGAAGTTTACCACATGAGAAGGGTGGGAATAGTGTGTGAGAGAGCAAGAGAGATGGGTGAGAGAGAGTACATGAGAGAGATAGAGGGACAAGTGGAAGGGACACCTGGTGGGGGAGGCGAGAAGTGAACTGGTGCACACCGTGAGGAGGTTTAGGAAAGTAGCATGTGCAAGTTGACAGTATAGAGAGGAGAAAGGTAGTGTGAGGGAGAGATGAATGAGGGCAGTGGTATTGCGAGATGAGAGTGTGTAGTAGGCGTGTGAGAGAGAGAGAGATGAGAGGGGTAGTGGGTGTGTGGGGAGTGATGCAAGTGTTGGTAGAAGTGCTGTATTGGAATTGTTTGTTGTGGAATTGTGTGGATGTTAATTAAATTGTAATAAGTATATTGGAATTATGTACTGTGCAAATGTGTGTTATGGAGTTAATTATGTGTAATTATGTGGAATGGTATTGTGTGTTATGTAGTGGTATGTCGTGGAGTTTTTTATGTGGTGTGCTGTTAAATTTCGTGACATGATGTGGAAATATGTTATGTGTTTGGGGATTTGTGGTGTGTTGTGGTATTGTGTTGTGTATTTAAAATATGTGGTTTGATGTGGGATTATGTAGTGCGTATTTGAAATGTGTGGAGTTGAACTGTGTGGTGTGGAATTGAGTGGCATTTAGTAAAATGTTGCTTATTTGAATTATATGTCACATTGTGTGATGCATTTATGTGTATTGATGGTTTGTGGCATTAAGTGCATTTATGTGGAGTTTATGTTGTATTGAGAAGAGTGTAATTATGTGTAGTGTAATTATGTGGTGCTTAGTGGTATTATATGGAGTGCAATTATGTTTTGTAGTACAGAATTGTGTGGCATTGATTTGTGTGGTGTTGTGAGGAATTATGTGGCATGGTTTGTAGAGGTATTATGTGACATGGTATTTTATGGTGTTGAATTATGTGGCTGAGAAGAAGGAGAAAACAAAGAAAAGAGTTACGGCAGGAGAGACTGAAAAAGAAAAGGAGAAAGGAGAAAATAAAGAAATGAGAGACAATATGAAGGATAGAAACAAAGAAACATATTGGAAATAAGACAGCAAGAAAGAGAGGCTGAAAGAAGAGATTGCAAGAAAGGAGAGAAAAAAGTATAGAATCAAAGAAGAGGCAGCTCGAAGGTTATAAGTGATGTGCCCCAAATCACAGGATGTCTGGGCTGATGACAAGACTTTAACCTAGTTCCCCAGCTCTATGGTCGACAGCTGTAGCCATTATGCCACCACCTCTCCTCTGCTGGCATGTAAATCAAAAGTAGTTTTCACATTTTCACAAATTATCACCCAAAAACGTAATAAAATAAATATGAGGCAGAATTAGAAGTAACACTAAGTGCATCCAGCCCTTCTGTACTTTGAGGTAACTGCGGTCCAATCAATATAATAGTCGGTTTCACACAAACCCCTGGTGAATGATTCAATACAATGCCGAGGAGAGGGATACATTAAGCAGTCAGCCAGACTGTCAAAGGCACAGAATCAGAGTCGAAAAGCTTATGAGCAGGCTACAGTCCAAAGGCTCTGACCTCTAAATGTGTACTGGTGCCGAGAAATGTACTCCAGAAGGCAAGAGACTCAAAAGAACATATCATTCTCCAACTAACAGTCTGCAAATTAAATTAGTGAGAACAGAAGTCACGTTTTTAATGCTTTCATAAATGACAACCGTACTTTAATAGCTCGCAAACTTCTCGGCAAGGAATTTAACGTTTTGGCCACAATCCCCAGGAAAGCACAAGCAGTTGTGGCTGAACCCTTTGAAGTGGAAGTAAATACATTTCCGATGACCTCAGAGTGTGACTTGGATTATGATGACAACATCTTGTTGTACATAACGAGCACCAAAGTGGTAAGCACTATGGGCCTCGTTTATGAGACTCCTTGCTTCTCCGGAATGTCACTTTTTGTGACGTTTCGTGTCGCAGAAGCCTGCTTGATATTTATCAGGCAGCACTAAGCCACTTTTTTCGGCTGCCTGATAAAAACCAGTCAATTTAACGCAGTGTTCTGCGTTAAAGGGGCATGCAATGGGTGTTGCTGGGGGCGTTCCCAGCAACATCCATGGCCTTTTGACACTGCCCCAGATTAACGAGAAATCGTAAATCTGATGCAGCGCCAAAAGCTTACGCCTCTCGAAGCGTAAGGGAGGCACAACGAGGAGAATTTCTCCTCATTGTCCCATTTTCTATGTGTGCAACATTCTTCAACACACATAGAAAAAGGAAAAGGCCTCTTGTGATTATTTTTGTACAGGAAGGATTCCCTTCAAAGTAGGCTTCAAAGTAGCCCCCTGTGCTACAGACAGCGAATGCACAGATTTAAGACAAGAATGGAAGAGGAATGCAAAGGAAGCAGAGCCCAAGCGTAGCAGCAGTGTTTTGAACCCGCTACATCCAAGGGAACCCAAAAACAGAGATTTGCAAATGTGAATATATGGATTGGGAGTCCGAGCTGAAATGACCAGTGTTGAAACTTTAGAGGTTATGAAAAGATGAAAACTGTTTGAAGGAGGTAGTAACACTCGGATTAGCAAGGCCACGAATGTAACCATGCTGCCAGTGGTGTATCAATATAGTCCATGGTATGTATTAGTAATGGATTGGAATTATACTGAGCACTTAAAACAAAAAGGGAAAGGCCTGGAGGAGGTGTGTTGAGTGGTCTTAATGTCAAAGATGAACATTATTTAAACAAGCATTTCCAATGCAATAGGTCTCGCATTTACAAGAGTTTGAGCTACTGGCAATGCAATCGCTTTTTTCCTTGGAAATGCGAGCCCTATTGCATTGCAAATATTTCAATTTTTTACTAGTGCCTACGCTACGCTTTCACATTCATGGAGGCTGTACCCCTTTCTTTAGACTAGCAGTGTCTAAAGAAAGGAGCATGGCCAACATTAAACTGAAACCACAGCATGGAGCAAAGAGTGGGCGGGGCTTCAAAAGCCATACTCCAGTACTGCAGGCCTCCCAGCAGCGAATGTGCTGCCAAGGCTCGACCTAAAAAATGAGTTTCCTACATTAAAAGTAAGACGTGAGTAAAAGAAGTTTCCCATGCAGCTTTTTGGTAGAGTGCACAGTGGCGGGTGTAAGGCACTGAGGGGTCCACTCTATTGGCATGGGGGCACCCTTCTTGGTGATTGCAGTTAGTAAAGGTGTAATCAGTTAGAACTGCTGTCATCTAGCACAGTAATACACCCAGCCTGGCTAGATCATGTGAACCCAGGTTGCTGGGTTTGGCTTTTACTGCAGGGCACCAAGGTATGATGCCATCCGAGCCATGCCAAGAGCACAGTGTGCACATGACTCACACTTGCAAACTGATGGTAAGTGGGGACAGCGAGCTGCACTGTGATCCTGCAAGAGACACGCCATGTATTCAGGAAGGCCAACATGCTGGCATGGGGTGCACTCTGTTCCCCCGGGACAGAGTCTGCCAAGCTGAGGGACATAAATGGGCTTCTGGTTCATGGCAGACTACCATTTAAAGAGACAGCTTCCCTGGGTAGTAAGCAGCAGGCACACCCTCTGATGCTGGCACCGATAAACCAATATCTGCCATGGGACGAGTTTGCCGTTTAGAGCCCTCTAGAGTCCTCTAGCCATGGCAGGAACAATTCCACCATTGCCACCAAAAGTCATGTTTATAAACAAAAATACAGACTTTACTTTGCATGCTGAGCACTTACCGTTAAGAGGGCAGGCTGTGCACACCCTCAACAGTCCCCCACTCCTTCCCCTGTCCTCAGAGCAATGTCCATCGAATGCCATATTGGTCTTCCAAAACCGCCGCTTTCTTGAACCTTCAACGAAGGTGCTCAAAATGTTATCAGTGAGCACTGCCTGCTTAAATCCCGCATCAGGCACCGCAGCCACCTCAAAAGAAAGTGCTGAAGCACTTCCAACAGTCCGCCTCAACAGTCCCCCATTCCTCCCCCTGTCCTCAGAGCAATATCCGTACAATGCCATATTGGTCTTCCAAAACCGCCGCTTTCTTGCACCTTCAACGAAGGTGATCAAAATGTTTTCAGTGAACACTGCCTGCTAAAATCCTGCATCAGGCCCATTAGCCACCCCAAAATAAAGTGTTGGAGCTCCCGGTAAGAGGCACTGAAGCTAATATGACTGGAAGCTGCCCACTGTGCCAATCTTGACTTCACCAGAAATTCCTGTGCCACCCTTAGGAGGAGCCTTGGGCGCCAGACTCAAGAGCAGTGACATGCCAGCCTCAGTAGCAGGCTAATCTCAGGTGCCAGCCTCAGGAGCAGGCCGGTGCCAACCTCTGGAGCAGGACAATCTCAGATGCTACTCTCAGAAGCAGCCCAGTGCCAGCATCGGAAGCCTCTCAGGCGCCACCCTAAGGAGCAGTCCGGGTGCTAGCCTTGGGAGCTGGCCAATCTCAGGTGCCATCCTCTGGAGCAGGCCAATCTCAGGAGCCAGCCTCAAAAGAAATCCTGTCTTGTGCAGATGTGGCTGCTCCCGGAACGCAGCAATGAGGCAGGGAGGGGGGAAGAATGGAGAGGTTAAAAAAAGTTCCCTTATTTGCTGTCTGGCTGGCCGGCAACTGTCTCTCCTCCGTCCTTTTCCTGGCTTCTTCTGTGCAAACAGGAAGTAGGAAGTACCCGGGCTCCCAAGTTCCCCATAGCCAATCACAACACTGCAATGCAGTGTTGTGATTGGTCTGAGAACAATGGTTCGGCACTCAGATGGGGAATGGGAGCCTGGGTATGTTCTCCACCCAGGCTGTACTGCAGCCTGGGTGGAGAACATGCAAAGTGCACATGACTGTTTGGTCAGTCCGCCACTCTCCCCCCTTGCTCTTAGAGCGGGGGAAATCTGTCCCGCCCCTACAAGATGCCTCAGCAGGAAAAAATAAAATTATAAAAACTTCAAGTTATTATCACTTTTTTTTCCTTTTTTTACACTGCGAAAGACAGGGGGTGATGCTCCTTCACCTTAGAGGAGGAGCCGCCACTTGCCATGTGTGCTACTCTCAGTGGAAAGCTAGTATCAGTTTTCAATTGTAAGAGCAAACAGGTGGCAATACTAATAGCAAGTGGGTGTCTCAAGTGTCAGCCTCAAGATCAGGCATCTGGCATTCCAAGAAGCATGCCAGTATTAAGTGCCAGCCTCAGGAGTATCATCGTCCCAGTCTACGACGTGGGCCAGTCTCAGATGCCAGTCTCAGAAGCAGGCCAGTACATGTTTCAGTTGCCAACCTTGGGTGCAGAAAAGATTTATGAGCAGAAAAAAGTGCAAAAGCTGCAGTGTAATTGAAACTGAAATCGTACTGTATAACAAATAAGAAAATATCAGTGAAATAAATATTAAAATGGGATAAACATAAATAAAACACAGTTTACAGTCCTTAACTATCATTTGTAGTAGCAGCCCTTTTGAACAAGAACACGCACACACTGCTGCAAGACTCAAAAAAAAGAAAAAGAAAATTACATTTATTTCTTTTGCAAGTCCACATCTGCTGCCCTGTCTGCTCAATCAAGAAACTGCAATATACCCTGCCCAGGCTTTCTTGTGAACCAATGAACCAGGGCAGCGCGGCAATCTCACTAAAATTGCTCTATGTGGAAACAGCCCGGCTGATTCATCCCATTTATCCTGGAAGTTGCAGCGAAAAAATGCAAAAAAAGTTTTGTGACATAATTATATCTGAGGTGTGTAGACAGCAGCAGTGACAATAGCAGCACGCTGGTGTTGTAATCAGTAGAAGTCGCCGAAGTGTATGCCCATTTTGGCCCTGGGGGGGGGCGGGGTACTTAGTGCACTCCAACCAGAAAGCATTCTAAAAGGCCCCTGCTTGTGTCCCGGGGGCACTAGGTTGTGTTCACTTTTCCTGGAGCAGGAAAAAAGACAAAAGGCTTGTTGGCGGATCTCCGCAGAGAAAATAGCAGCGTGCTAAGCCCATGGCACTCAGGCAGTGCTGAACAGATGCTCAGAATCCCAAATATAGCAAAACTTCAATTCCCCGTGAGTTGTGGGAAAAAAATGTCCCTCAAACAAGCAAAGCATAACGATACAGTACTTAGTCCCTGCTCCGTGGGAGGAAATGAAGGACCAAAAAGAGAAGGGACAAAGTGAGGATACACCACTAGCAAGTATATACAAGAGATCTCAATTGCTCAACTTAAATACTGATTGCTGCTGTTCCTGTGTTGGTGCATAAAATGGCTGTCAAGGGCTGCGCACAAACTTTGCACCATAGTCTAAATATGTGTGTGTTGTCGAGCACAGGAGTTTTACCAGGGGCATACTCTTTCAGTACAAAATCCTACGCTTTGATGAATTCTAATACACTCCACACATTGTATGTGTGCTGTACAGGGTAGCACAGACAAAATGTATTTCAATTTTGAAGTAATTAAAACAGTTCTCTGCGATAGCACCAGCATCAAGGAGGCATTATTGTTTTATTGGAATGCCAGACCTAGGGGCATATTCACAAGATATTGACACAACACGGAGCTGCAAGCTATCTTGCTGTGCAGAGCTGCGTCATTAGGAAAGTGCAGGTATACGTCGTATTCACAACAATATAACACACCCATGTGCTTTCCTCTGCACTGGCGCATAATAGGCTGCCAAGCACCAATGCAGGCACCCCTACACCATGGTGCAAGTGTGTCTGTGTGGCAGAGATGATTGAAAACCTTCCTGCACAAAAACATAATTGATGGCAAAAGAAGAGGAGAAATAAAGGTACTTCTCCTTTTTGATTCCCTTTTACACCTCCCTGGGGAATTTGACGCATTCTCAGGTTTCCGAAGCCTTTTAAATCTGTGAATGCATCAGAATCATGGGTGCTACGTAGGGGCTCTCACAGCAACACCCATGTGACGCCCTTTTCATGCAGAGTAATGCGTGAAAGGGGGCCATATTTACAAGGTCATGAAGTCATGCAGGGTAGCTTTGAGTAGCCTTGTAAATATGGGCCAGCACACTGAGCCACTGGAGGGTCAAAAAAGTGATTCTCCGGTGGCACAAGGGGCTTGTAAATATGCCCCCTAGTTTTATCAGGTGCACAAATCTGCGGGGTAACACTACTGGAGCTCTGGGACAGGAACAAAAAAGAGAAACTCTGCTCAGCCCAGACCTGACCTTCTACCCTAAGTCACGGTAAAGCCTGACTTGCCTGACCTTATTTTCCCGAATCCCAATGGATACTCCATGCTGATTTACTGCCTGCTCACAACAGGTGGCAATGAGAGTGGAAAGGTCTTCAGTGTCATGGAAAACACGAAGAACCCTGGTCTGCATATAAATTGCCTTTCTGGAGACTATGGGCCTGATTCACAAAGGTTTGCTTGCGCTTTTGTGTAAGTTTATGTTTTTTTTTGGTATGCATGAACTATGAATTAATAGTGAGTTTACAAATGCAGTGCTCCCATATTAGGAGTGAAGAACTCAGCACATAAAAAGATGGGACAGACCTATTTTTTTAAGTGCAGAGTTCTCTGCCCCAACTGCTGATTCTCCACATACGTAAACTTACTAAATAACTTGTAGTTTGTGAACACAAAAAAGTACACTTACACACAAGTGTAAGTTTGCCTTTGTGATTCAGGTCCTAAACTGTGGAATGTCCGAATTCTTCACAGATATACTGGGCAGAAGCAGTCATTTCGGCCCTGGTATCTCCTTCTGTAATGCAATTTGTAGCGAGGCTCTTATAACTCCACACCGGCGAATGTGGCTCATTGCAGCCCGCTCAGGGATAAAATATACAAAGACGACAATAAACAACCTTGTCTTCCTCCCTTGCCTTCCCCTCAAACTGCTTTACGCGCCACAGATTTATGTGCCTTCTGTGTGGCGGTTCCCATCTCACCTTGACGCCCGCGCAGTGCTCCTCCGTAGACAATAATCCCTGAGATAAGGAAGCGGCGACACAGGGGAAGGCAACGCTCTCTGTTTCTTGGCTGGCATCCTGCCCTCTTTGATAAGGTCATGTTGCGTCAGTGGAGTCATTTAGAACAATTGCTTCCGATAAAGACGTAGGTGCTGTAACCAAGGGGACTGCTGATCACCGGTGGCCACGGCAGGGGAAGGGAGAGTCTCGCGGGATCTGGCTGTCTCGCTGCGTTCTTATGTATCATCAGGCTCTAACCCGGGTTGTTTGATAGAGGTAAGTATCTGGGACTTCTGATGCATTTATCTTCTAGGAATGACATTCATATTTTATGGTGATGAGTGATTGTGTTGCTAGTGGAGTGTGTTAAGCCTCAACTTGAGTGAACCTTGGCACCCTCTGATAATTGTATTACAGCCAGTGCTTTAAATGGGCAGATACTGTCCGATATTGAGTGCCTGCACTTCTTTCTTTTGAAAGAGAGAGTACACGCACTTCACAGCACTGATGCAATACATCGAACAGGTACTCTAAATAGTGAGTACCGCCAGTTCTATATTCCCATTTAAAGCACCGATTGCAAAAGTGTCACTCATTATGATTGATTGGCATCATCACAACGTTTTTATTTTAGCAGGAAGAGCCCCATTATTGACAGGGAAGATCTATCTCTCTAGAGAGAGAGAGAGAGAAAGAGAGAGAGAGAGAGAGAGAGAATGGACTGCAGAGAGTTGAGGATAATTCCTAGCTTACAGGCAGAGCTGGAACTTGAAGAAATGTACGCTGGGAACCTTTATACTTGGGGTCAAGGTGTGGCAATTGAAAGTGGGTGGAGTCGTGAGAAGCGGAGTTATAAAAGCAGAGTCTGACAGTAAACTTATTTTGTACATGTTTTTTATTCAAATGCTGTCACAAAGGTAATTTGCAGCAAGGACACAATTGGCTGTAAATCTGTGCTGGCTTAATTGGTTGCAAAGGCAGCATTCTAAAATATCTTATGGGTTTAATGCACCTACTGCATAGATCTTTAGTTTCCAACATTGCATTGTGCCAGTAATGTTTTTCTGGTATCTTCTAGAGAATGGATGGCTGGACATGTTATTTTCTCTCTCTGGAAAGTCCTATTTATAAAACATGGCTTATATTTGTAAAGCCAGGGCCACCTTGCTGCACTGCCCTGAGTCACAGGGAAAGGGCAGGAATGTGCCCTATTTATCCAATGTGGAACATTCCCATCTTTGCCCCTGCACTGGCACCGTTTGGCAGCCTAGCGCCTACTAAGGCACTCTTGCACAATGGTTCAAGGGTGCCTTTATTGTAGGCAGGATTGTTTTTGTGCAGGAGAGGGCACCTTCCTTCACAAAAACAATCCTGAGAGGTTTTTTCCTCTTTCTATGTGTGTTGCAACATAAAGATGTTTCTCCTTGTTATGCCTCACCTGAGGAAGGAGTGTCGTTTTGGGGCATTGCCAGGTTTACCAGGTTTGGTAAATCTGGGAATGCGTCAAAAGCCATGGGAGTTTTGTGGGAAAACCCACACAATGCCCATGGAATACCTCCCTTGTGCAGAGTGATGCAACGAAGCAATGTGTGCTGCATTGCATTACTCTATATTTTTTAAGCTATTCAAAGCCACTCAAAATGGGTTTCTTTGGCTTCAAAAATATGACTTTAGGTTTGCGTCGCTCTTGCATCACCTTGCATTTAACAAGAGCGACACAAACAGGGTAATACATATGGACCCAAGTGTGGAAATTGGGATGTCACATGAAATCACAAATAAAAGCTTTGCAAAAGTCCTGATTTTCACATGCAGGCCCAAAGCTTCATGATATGTTATGTGCCGGGGTTAGGCCCAAGTAATGGAGCTACACATATTTCATACCTCGTCCCAATTTTATATAATAACATTTCTGCTGTGAACTTTTGCACATATTTGCATGTGCAACAATGTTGGATTAGTTTTCTTGAAACTACTTTGTTTACACATCTAGCTTCGCATACCATTAGCATGATGCCTTGAACACCATGTACAAGGCCTCTTAAGGCACTATATAAAAATGCTTTTCTTTCTTCATCGACAGAGCGACAGGGATATCTACATATCCATAACATTGCTAATCTATACGTTCATTTATATTATAAATAATGAGCATCCCAAAAGATTAGCAGAGGAGGCTCTTCAGCTGACACCAAGGGTCCCTTCATGCTGAGACTTCACCACGCAGCGGTCTGACATCTCCGTGAGGGGGTGTCCAGTTTTTGACAAACACAGGCTCCTAAATTCTCTCCCGCCAGGTAATGGTGTTGGTACGTCACTTTGGGGAATTCTTGGCTTCACACGTACACACACTCTAGGGACACGCCGAGTAGGGTTTGCCTAGTAGGAGTACGCCTGATTTCCACCTTGTTTATATGCCTGTATATATACACTGTTTTAGCACCATGGTAAAACTATATCTAGTATTTACTCTATTGGTGCTTGTAATCACTTTCATCTGCTTCTGTCTACTGATTATCGCAGGACATGTATTTTATACAAGAATAACGTTGGTTCAATAAATATATTGAAAGCGTCCCACTGTGTATTCTCTGTATATTTCTCTGAGCACAAGTAAGCAGGAGTGACTGAACGAAAGGTTCTGATCTCTTACTACGGTCCCTGAGGGGGTCAGGGTTGGTATGTTCAGTGGTTGCCAGAAACCAATTGCTTCCTGGAAAGGTTAGGGGGGCTTATGGTGGCACTGTGAGCTAACTGGTCTCAAGGCCAACATATCCTAAGGGTTGCTTGGAATCAGTCAAGGCACCTAGCCCAAAGTTTATGTTGTCCAGCATGCAGGTCCTATGGATTAGTCAGAACAGATATATGTACCACACATAGTTCTCAAAAGAATATATGCACTTTATGAAGACAAAATGATGCAACTTTACACACCTCTTATGAAAACTGAAGTAACACAGGTGTTTACAGTTGCTGTCCATAACTAAGTGCGTTCATAGCGGAGACAGACACATCTCCAATTGGGGACCAAGGATATGGAAATATTAAAAAATGTAGATACACAACACAACATAGACAGTTTGGTTACCTTTAAAAATAATCAGTTCACTGTAAAGAAGTAAAAATGGTATTCTTTGTCCACAGAAGTCAGGAGGTGCCTATTGCCAAAGGCAGTCAGATTAGTGAATAAGCCAGTAAAAAATATTTAGTGTGTCAATTACCAAAAATGTTTATAATATGCAACGGAGTAAAAACGTAATTTGATATGTACAGTGTAAATGATAATTAAGGATATCAGCATCAAAATGAGAAAATTAAATTTAATAAAGTGGTGTATTGGAAATTCAAGGAAAAGATTATTAATAAAAGCCTGGTCTTTAAAAGTCTACCAGCAACTCATTATTGAGCCCTGTTTTCCAATTTCTTTATGGTAATATACACAATGTTTAAAAACGTGCCAAACCATGCTAAATCTATTGGCCTGTTGGTTTGTGTTCTATTGCTTACCAGTAATCTTCATTACTTCGATTCGGAATCCTCCTCATCCTAGTCCTAACTTGTGAGGCATTTCTGCCTCACAAGTTAGGACTGGAACAGGAAGGATGGAGATGAGGGGTTAATAGACGGTAGCCACAGGCGTCTTTGCAGGCTAAAATCCACTGAGTTAAAATCGATAGTTTCAGTAAAGTGAGGCATTCAGTTAAAAAAACCTGGGCAACAGCATAGGTGATGGTGCATGGTTTCTTTTCTGTACTCACAGAACCTGCAACTCATTTGGCCGTGCTGGCATAAATGGTTTCATCTGTTCTCAAGTATTAGCAGGACAATTGGTCTAGCACAAAATATTATGGGCATATTTATTAAAGGGCTGCATCGCTTTTGCACCATGCACCAGGGTAAAAAGTGATGCAACCCTTAAGCATGATTTATCAAGCCATGCAAGGCTGCCTTGAGTGGCCATGAGTGGCTCACCACAACACAAATTAATGCTTTGCGTTACTCTGCACCAGGGAGGCATTCCATGGGTGGAGCAAGGGTGGTCCCAAGCATCCACCCATGGATTTTGGCACATTCCCAGATTTCCCATCATTGGTAAACCTGGGAATGCACATAACGAGAAATATCTTTCTACGTGTGCTGCATAAAAACAATCCTACTGACAATGCAGGCACCCTTGCACCATGAAGTAAGGCTGTTTGCTTTGGTGCTAGCCAGCACATGTGCACCAGTGGTGGGAAATGACAGGACTGTGCTGTATTTGTTAAATGCAGTGCATTCCTGCCCTTTCCCTATCATGCAGTGCAGCATGATGACTTGCTGTGCGGCGTGATAATTTGATAAGTATGCCCCAAAAAGGGCTGTGTTAGAAACTGCACTGTCTGGGTGGCTGAAGAGGTGCCCCAGCCAGGCAGAATACACACTGCACAACCCGTACTCACCCTTGGGTAGCTTGGCACTGAGCAGGTCAGGTTCCCTTCAGAAGCAATGTGTAAATTAAGATCACAGCACTTGTACACAATTAATATTTCACACGACACAAAAGGGAGACTTCACACTTGACGTCAAGAAATGCTGTTTATATTCAACACACACATTAAACAATGCAGTATGAATACCATTGATTCTGGGTCATAAATCTTATTTGACAATATTACTAGCAGCACTAGGCCCAATTCGTGTTGATCAGATCTTGATAATATGCATGCATTAGAAAAATCCTATTCTAATCCCCACACAGCACCCTTATGCGGTGCAACACGTTTTTAGCTCCCAGCACACCCTCACAATACTAATAATGCAATTTCACATGACTATAGGGTGCACCCTGGGCTTCAAATATATCAGTAACATGTAAAAGCACAGAAATATAACACTTTTAGCAGCACAGCGAGATGAGGCAATGTGGGTCAACCCACTGTTGAGAGGTAAAGTGCTTTTGGCATGAGAACAAAGAATAAACGAACAACACCAACCAGTGTCATGAAGCACAGGCGGTCCACAGTTGGTCACTCCCGCACACTCATTTTTTTTTTGTAACATCGTTTTTATTGCAGTACCAAAATAATTGCACAGACAATACATTGAGGAAAAGCAGATCAACATAGCAGTAAGGCACATAATCATTTCTCCCCCCCAATATGCTATTCACGTCCCCAGGTAGAAGACTGAACAACAAATATAAAGAGTCCGTTTCCTGCTTCATTGTCCAAAGTCCGTAGCCATAAACCCAGGAAGACGCGGACTGCTTTTGAGTTTTCGCCCCTCCCCCACCCCCTATCATCCACCCCCCCAACTCCCCAAACTCCCGAACACCCCCCCATGGCAGCGCTATAGTAGTATCCTAGAGAAAAACAAAGTCTGGTGTGTGCAAGGAGGAGTTACACAATCGCTAAAGGTGTGCTCCTAGGTGCGCTAGTAGGGTCGGCCACTTCAGAGTCCGTATCCTCTCCCTCCCCCTCATCATTATCATCCCGGAGCGCCTGCACCATCATTTCCCACACTGTTGCCCTCTCCTCGGCTTTCTCATCGCCGGTCCTCCTAGCCATCTGGTATCGTAAAGTGCTTTCACAGGCTGCCCACCTCAGACATTCACCATACCAGCGCTTGTATGTGGGCCCCCCTTTTGATTTCCAATTCCTGGTTATTTCCCTCTTCGCCAATATCAGCCCCATATCTATGAATTTGCTGGTTGTCTTATTTTTTGATGTGTGCGGGAACCAGTGCAGCACCCCCACCGCTTTAGTGTACTGTATCTCCCTATCCGTGGCGTTTTTTAAAGCCCTCCCAACCTCCTGCCAGTATTCCCCCAAGGTAGGGCAATCCCACAGCATGTGTCCCAGATCCGCCCCCAGCGTGCCGCACCTAGGACAGGCCGCTTGTTCCACTCCAAAGTACTGCCGTAGTTTCCCAGGCGTGAGGTATGCTCAGTGAACAATGTAAAAATGTATAAGTTGGAATCTAGCGTTCCTCGTGCTCTTCCGCGCCCTCCGCAATAATTGACCCCAAGTGGCGTCAGGAATCTCCATTTGGAGGTCCAGTTCCCACTTAGCTTTTAGGGCTGTGAGCGGCTGCAAGGCCTCCCGCAACATTCTGGAATACAGACAGGTTACCGCCCTAAAGGTTCCGGCCGCCATCATCGCGTATTGGCACGCCATGGAGGTCGCAGGTTCCTGCAATCCCTCACCCCAGTGGTCTTGCATGGCGCCCGTTACCGCCGCATGCAATAAATAATCGCCTCGTGGGAGGTCGAACCATTCCTGAAGCTCCTGAAACGGAAGCAATGCATCATCTTCATACAAATCGCCCAGCATCTGGACCCCAGCCTCTTCCCAGCCTAGCAGTCTCGACCAGTCTCCACCATGAGGCAGGGCTGTGACCATTCCCAGCAGGATCTCCGGAGCATACATGCGGCGGATTCCCGCTCGTTTGTGCGCCCGGTTCCAGCAAAGTCGGAACGTCTGCTCTTCCACTGTTAAGTCTCTAAGCAATATCTTCTGATGCAGCGTAATATATGCAAGCACATGCCGCGGAGTGCCCTCATCCCTGGAATGCTCTGGGCCTCGGTACACCTTCGCGACCTCCTGTGTGAAAGTCTGCAGTTGAGCCGCCAGGCAATAGCATTCGAAATCAGGCACCGCCATGCCTCCTTCATCTTTGGGACGCAAGAGGGTATCTAGTGCAATTCGCCGCCGACCCGTGCCCCACAGAAACGCTATGACCAACGATCTCAGGCGCCGAAAGACTGAGCCTGGCACCCATATCGGGAGAGTTCTAAAATAATATAGCAACCTAGGTAGTGCCACCATCTTAAGCAAGGAGACCCGACCTGCCAGCGAGAGTGGGAGAGTAGCCCAGAAATCCATACACCCTTTCAAGGCATTAATACAATGAGTGATATTGCCATCCAGCATATCCGCCGGGGTATGATACACATAAACGCCGAGGTAGTGCAGGCAGTGAGGCTCCCATCAGAGTTCCTGCGCCGTGAGGGGGCATGGCTCGCTCCGTCTCAGCGGGTACAGACACGATTTGGGCCAATTCACCTTCAGGCCCGACATCCGCCCGAATAGTTCTAGCAAACGTCTCGCTCCCAACAATTCCTCTTCCGCATCGGCCAAAAACATCAGCAGGGCGTCCGCATATAATGAGATGACATGCGGCCTGGCCCTGTAGACCAGCCCCTTATAATAGCGGCCGGACCTGGCCTCCGCTGCAAAAGGCTCCATTGCCAACACGAACAAAAGAGGGAAAAGGGAGCACCCCTGCCTTTTACCGGATATTGATTCGCGATCAGGGAACCCACTCTAACCCTAGCCGTGGCTTCTGTGTATAGGACTTTGGTCCAGTTAATATAGCCCTCTCCTAGACAAAAACGCCTCATCACTTCATACAGATACTCCCATTCAAGACTATCGAAGGCTTTCTCGATATCTATGGAGAGCACGAATGGAGTCGTCCCCTCCGAGAAGCTAGCCCCAAACAGCCTAGTCAACCTGCGAATATTGTGGGTGGTGTTTCGCGTCGGAATGAAGCCGCACTGATCTTTATGAATCAAGCCTGTCGCTAGGATTTTGCTCAGTATCTTGTAATCCGTCGTGAGCATGGACAATGGACGGTAAGATGGGAGGGCCTCACTCGCTCTACCAGGTTTTAACAACGGGATCATAAGGGCCTCGCACATAGATCGCGGGAGTCTACCTCGCGATTGCGCCTCGTTGTAGACCAATTGCAGTTGTGGGGCCAGGCTCTCCAAGTACTTGCTATAGAACTCTATCGGCTGACCGTCAAGCCCTGAGGTTTTATTCCTGGCCATCTGTTTCACCGCACTCCCTATCTCTCCGATCGTTATAGGCCGACCCAGCTCCTCTGCTTCTGATTTCTCTAGCTGTGGTAGCTGCAACCCCCCAAGAAAGGTTTCCAATTCTTCCGCCCCGCTCGTCAGCCCGCTCTCATACAAACCATCGTAATATGCTCTGAACCTAACCAGAATCCCGGCTTGGGTGTGGCAAAGCCCGCCCCCCTCCTCCTGAACTGCCATGATTGGAGCACCCCGCCTGATCGGGTTGGCAAGCCACGCCAGCATCGACCCCGCCTTGTCACCCTCCGCATGCGCTGTCGTCAGATACACCTTGTGATCGAAGCTACGTAACCGCTCTAGCTCCACTGCCATCGCTTCTCTGGCGCCACTGACCTCCTCCTGGAGCTCAGGATGATTCGGGCGCTCCCTCTCCTTTTCCCTCAACCGCTGCTCCGCTCTCTCAAGATCAACCAACAAAGTCTTACGAGCACCTGCAGCGCTCCCTATACAGTGACCCCTGACCACCACCTTAAACGCATCCCACTCCACAACCCTAGTGGAGGCGGAGCCACTATTCTCCTCAAAATAACGTGTCACTCGCTCCCCCAAGGCCTCCCTAAAAAGCAAATCATCCAATGTATCCGGTTGCAGCCGCCATGTTGGAACACAGTTGATTTCCACCATCCAGTTCAGGGACAACAACAAAGGGTTGTGGTCCGACAACGTGCGGGCCAAATATTCCGCGCTCCCCACCGCCGAGAGCATATGCGAAGAGCACAGAAACACATCCAGCCTAACATGCACGTCATGCAAAGTAGAATGAAAGGAGTAATCCCTCGTGGTAGGGTGTAGTGCCCTCCAGGCGTCCCCCAGGTCCCAGCTCTCCTGCCAATCTAGTCGACGTTTCGCTACCCTGTGTACTGGGGCGGTGTGCAATGGGGGATGGGATCTATCCAAATCAGTATTCATCACCAAATTAAAATCTCCTCCCATGACCATCGGCCCTGCCAGATAACTCGCCAATTTGCCCGAAAGCGCTGTCAGGAAAGCGGGCAAATCTACATGCGGAGCATACACACTACAGAGAGACACTATCCGGCCCCTAAGTCTTCCCTCCACAGCCACAAATCTACCCTCTGGATCTACTACTTTTTTGGTGACCTGGAAGGGGACCCCCGCCCGTATCCTAATCAGTGCTCCCCTTGCAAAGGCCGAATACGTCGTGTTGAATAGCTGCCCCCTCCACCTCCTCTGCAGCGCTATTCCCTCCTGCTTGGTGAGGTGCGTTTCTTGAAGGAAAGCTATATGCACACCCCTACGTTTCAGATACGCATGGACCTTGTGCCTACGCACCATAGTATGGAGACCCCGCACATTCCAGGTCACACATTTCAAAGCCCCCGTATTAGCCATACCCCCCTGCACCCACAGACAGAACAATAACAGCCATCGACCATGCGCTTGTGCCAACATATTGCTGCTCCCCCCTCCCACTCCAAACAGATGAACCCCACATCCCCCCAACACCAACCTGACCTCCCCCAACTACTCTCGGATCCCACCCCCCCAGGACAGGCCCCCCCACAATTGGAAGTGAACCCATCCAAACTGTCACAACTAAATATCCCCTCAATGAAAGGCACTAATACTCGCAGTCTCCACTGCGATGACCGTAAGGGCCAGTATGGCGCGGACCGCTGCTGAAGGAGTTCGTCAAAGCAAATCAGTCCTGCATATCCCGCCCCCTGATCCCCCCATGAAAACTCACGAAGTCCCATATAGTGGTAAACTGCGCATACGGGCACAGCGCCCCAGTGTCTGACCATCAGGTCGCCCCTCAAGTCCAGCGTTTCATGCCTCGACTATTTCTCCTGATGTTTGTGGCGTGACGATGGGGCCCTTGGCTCCTCCGAATTCAGAAAGTTCCGTCTCCGATCCCGTGCCCTGCTCCTCCGAGTCCGTGCCCTTCCCAGACTGGCTCCTCGCCGTGCCAGAGAGGTCCAACACCACCTGTAGGGCTGCCTTCCTCTCTGTCTCTGTTTGTGACACCGACGGTTTCCCAATTCTCCGACGATTCTTGCGGATACGTTGAGACTTCCTGATTGGCTGTTTCTCTCTAGCCTCCTCCGCCCTGACCCTAGCTCCGTCCGTGCCAGCCTTGCACGTGTCCCACCAGGTCCAAGCATCCGCCGAGGTGGTAAAGAAAAGCGACTTGTCATCCACCATTACTCTCAGCTTCGCTGGAAAGAGAAGGGAGTATTTTATGCCCTCCCCACGGAGCTCACGCTTGAGCGACAGGAAATTAGCCCTGAGCCTTTGGGTCTCAAAAGTGTAGTCCGGGAACAGGGTGACTCTGTTATTGTCAACTTGAAAGGGTCCCGCTTCCCTCGCCCTCTGTAGTAGCCAGTCTCGATCCTTGTAGTGAAGTAGTTTAATCACCACCGGGCGAGGCGGCAAACCCGGGGCCGGAGGTCGGGCTGAAACCCTGTGGGCCCGCTCCAGGGAGAAGAAAGGAGATAGTCCCTCTGGCACTACTTCAGTGCGTAGCCAATTATCGAGGTAGCCCACCATATCATCGCCCTCAATTTTTTCCGGAAGGCCCACGAGGCGAAAGTTGTTACGCCTACTCCTATTTTCCGCATCCTCGGCCCTCCTCTCCAACACCTTCAGCCTGTCCAAAGCATCCGCCATCTGTGCTTTCACCGCTGCGTGGTCCGAGGCCAATTCCTGAATAGATATCTCCACATTCTTAACTCTATCTTTGAGCTTGTCATGGTCCGCTTTCAGGAGACCTAGGCCCGACGCCACCTAGGCGATGTCCTACTGCAGGGCGTCTTTCGTGGTCGTGATGGCCTCTAGTATGCGGTCTTGCATGCGCTGGAGAGCAGAGTGGTCTCGATCCGCTCCATCCATCGTGTCCGATTCAGCCGCTCCTTCCCCTTTCCCTTTTGGTTTCACCATCTTGGCTACAGTAGGCACTGGCTCCCAGGACCCCCCGCTCTCCTCGCTGTCTCCGCACCGCAGGGTCTCTCCACCGAATAGTTCCCCAAGTGATAGGATCAGGGATCTAAGACACTTGTAGGGCACTGAGCGTCGCTCCGATCGCACCCGTGGGGCCAGCTCCCGGAAGTCTTCTGCCGCAACGGGGTCTCGAGGTGCCACTCCCGCACACTCATGCTCACTTTGCACCGCTATGTAATGTGACAGGTACCAGCCTTGTATGTATGGGCACTTTCACACACATAGGCACCCAACAACTTTATGCAGTGCCACTGATGGCAAACATGTCAATAGATAACCCTCTGCAGACCCCATGGCTCCAAGCCTCCCGTCGCCCTCCAGTTCACCCTTACTGTCCCAGAAACACCGGATGTAAGTTCATCAGCCCGTCCCTCTGGACTCAAGGCCACTCATGGCTGAGGTTACACCTTGTCTAGGTCACCGGAAAAGAGGTGAGGATAGATAGTAAGCATAAACAAGAGGTAGATGTAAACAAAGGGGTATCTTGGTGCTACTCAGGAAGTTCACCAACAAGTTACAAAGCAGAAGCAGACTAAGAGTAACAATTGATTACAAACAAGGGTCCGCTAGGGCCTTCTTGCACCAACCCAGTTATGCAAAGCACAGGGGGTAATGCAGTCTCTTGACCTTCTCCCAAACCTTCTCCATAGCATCCCTCGGGCCTAGCCCATTCCTCTCACTCTTACCTGCACCACAAAGTGTATGGGAGCGCAACCTAGGGAGATGGCAGTTGGTCCACCGTGATGGGGCTAGTGAAGGAGCAAGCAGTGAATGTGGAACAACAATCAAGGAAGCCTCTTGGCTTGAGAAGGCATCCTGTCAGCTACACATTGATTCTGGTTGTGCCCTGGCAATCTGGGCAAAGGGTTAGGCACACGATGAGATGAGTCGCACCAGACACTTCAGGTTACACAAAGCAGTGTTGAAATTCTGTACCTCCCTAGAAATGAGGCGCTATATCTGACACACTTTGATGTCAGTTGCATCAGAGAATTCCAGTCACACACAGGTGCATGTTCTGCAAAGCCTCACGAGGTAGAATGAGACTCTGCAATAGGTGAGTCCCCCAAATTTCAGGGTCGCAGCCTGTGAATTGGTGACCACACTTAATGAGCATGCAGTCGGCGTGGCACATGAGAGAAATGTGCTGCAGTCGACAAAAGTGGAACACTTTGGATCCCGCAATCAGTGAATATGCTCACCACCAACAAGATGATTATGCATGCCGAGGTCCCTGC
Organism: Lissotriton vulgaris; assembly: GCF_964263255.1. Classification (NCBI taxonomy): domain Eukaryota; kingdom Metazoa; phylum Chordata; class Amphibia; order Caudata; family Salamandridae; genus Lissotriton; species Lissotriton vulgaris. The sequence continues at coordinate 1,124,441,002 of NC_141687.1, forward strand.
AGTATAGGACCCACTTTACTGCAGATGCAGAAAACTTCTTGAGCTCCGCAATGGGTACCCCGGTCACCGAGAATGATTCTGTAGTTACAAGCTCACACCGCACTGACCAGCTTTCAGCAGGCAATGGGGCAATTAGAGGCCACAGCTCTCCAGATGTCATGGCTAGATGGTGTGGGCCCCTCGTAGGAGATCATTGATATTTCTGAAGCCGCAAAGAGAACAGGAGACCAATCATCTGGTCCTTGAAAGCCCACTTCAGGGTGCCACATGTCAGCAGGTCGCCGACCCAGGCCAGCCACTATTCAGGAAGGCATGCTGTTCTTTCCACAGGCAGTTATCCTCCATGTGCACAACAGAGTCCTCTGGCAATGTGCATCATGCAGACCAGGTTTTCTGGTCCTGTGTCCTCATAAGTGAATCTCTCCCCTTGGTGGGGTGGCATGGGGTAGTTATACCCCATTGGACATTGAAGTTGGGGGAAGGTTCAAAGGTTATTCCTTTAAACTACAAATGTGTCCCCTAACTTTCTGCCTTGTCTGCCATGAGGCTGTGGAATGCAGATCTCTATCTTTATGAGGGCTGTGATCTGGCCCCAGAGGACAGGCATCACAAACTCTGCCCTCCATATATTCTGCCAGACTCACAACTGGCAGAGGCTGGATATCTTAATTGGATGCCCAATGGTTTATGGCTGTCATTGAGGAATGCCCAGATGTACTCCCCCGGACTACGGTGTTGACCAGCGCCAAACACCATGGCACAAGAGAGTTTGATGTATAGAAATGTGCACTTTCCATAAGTGGCATTTCCCCACAAGATATGTGAAGCTCACTGTTACCATTGGAGCTGGTTTGGCCTAGTGAATCCATTGATAGGAAAAATCATGAGGCTGTGCCACTGCAATCCATTATTACAACTTGAAATACAGGTGACCCCTTCTCCATGCTAACTTAAGTGAAGAGCAAGCCTCCTCGGTAGAGGAATCCGTGTGGGTCCTCCTTACTACCTGTGCAGTGAACACTCATGGGTGCCTGCCCACCCCTTCACCTTCCATCCTAGTGGAGGTGATAGGTCTCCTCCGGATGGACTGTGTTTGCTACGAACCAGTCAGAGTATGTGTGTAAGGGTGTGCACTCTAACAGAAGCAGGTCAGACACATGTTTAAACAAGCAGGCAGTGTGAGTCCACAAGCACACCTGCAAATGCAGGTCGGACACATAGGTAATCCACACCAGCATTCAAAGTGAGTACCCAGGCTGGAATGGCAGGCCTGACCTACGTTTACAAACATCATGTCTGTAGCACTTCCTAACATGAGTCGGAAAGGTGTGCACACTTTCCCCACTGCAGGACAGTGGGAAAGGGCCTTCAGCTTTAGGGTTCCACACAAGAACCAGCACGCACACCACCTTCCCATGGCAGGCCAGTGGCCTGGGTCTCCAGGATGCAGTCGAGCCTGTGCACTATTCAGCTGACAATGGCAGTCCGAATTCACACTAAGTATTTCCTTGGTGCCAACGCTCACACCAACCCATCTTGGCAGGCTGGTGGCGGGGGGCCTAGATACATCACCGGTGCAAGGGCTCAGGCCAGACACATGCCCAGCACAACCTTGGTGCTAGTGCCCCCACAACTTGTCATGACTGGTGCACAATCCATTTCACCACCCTCAGCTAAGCGCTGTTTCCTATGAGATGTACGAGGGTGCAAACACTTCAAGCTGCACAAACAGTGGGAAAGGAATCTGGACCTGCAGCCGCAAAGGGGCCTTGACAACCTCAAGAGCTGTCCCCTGTAGGACAACTAACCTCCTAGGTACAGGGACCCCACCTAGGGGCTTTCCGGCACTGGTCACCCTCTGGCCCCCACAGGGCCACTTGCCTACCCGAGCTTCACCCCTCCGGATGTACCCTAGAGCCGATCAGGTTGTAGGAGAGGCCCCCTCTGGCTTGGCTCTCCTGTGGAGACGCCAACCTGAGTAGGAGATATAATGGGCAGGTGTGTCCCGCGGGGCAGGATCAGTGACCCCTTCCCCTTCTTGCCAAAGCCATTCCCACCCTGGGTGCATGGTGTACCTTTTCATAGTTATGAATATTTGTAGTGCACTCCCTTATATTAAGTGGATTGAAGCTTTTTATTAAGCAGAGGATGTTGTCATGTTTGTAATGGTTGTTGGCAGTTTGAATTGTGTCATTGTCCATAGTGTTTGTCTGTGATTTGGGTTCTATTAGTTGGTCGTGATGAGTTTTAACTTTAAGTTCAGCTACTCCTGTGGTTTGTACTAAGGCCGTTTGAGTTTTTCCTATGCACTGTAGCTTATAAGGCTCCTTTGTGTCTGGATTTTTTATACTTCTAGGCGTGTGTTACTGACACTAAGTTTCTATTTGATTATGTGTTTGTAACTTTTCTGTGAATTGCTTGCAGGGTCCGTTTTTTTAAATATTAGGGTGTTTTGGTTGGCTATATCAGCTGAGCTTTATGGGAACACCCTGACTAACATTTTGGGAAGTTTTTTTGTTTCTTCTTTAGCCTTTTCCCTCTCCTTGTAAGTGGTTTCTGAACATGTGATCCTGCATGTATCATATCCAGATTGGCTATATGGTGGCTAGATCCACTTCCTGTTTCTATGTTCAGTTTTGCGGATCTGTTATCTTTGCCCTGGTGGCCCTATGTAGGCCCAGAGATGGCTTCTTTTGTCTCCAGTTTGTTAGAGACAGAGATAAAGGGCAAACCGCTTACACATTCAACATCTATGTTGTCGAGTTACTCTGTCAGCTAGAATAGCTTTGATTGCTTTATGTGAGCTAGTATTCTTTACATTTTCCTCTCGAAGTAACAGGAGTTCTGAAAGGGCACACAGTTTATCAACAATAGAAGCTCAAGTGCAATTCTTTCTGCCTATTATGTGGCTGAATTGGGTAACATTTGATTCAAAGTAGGAGATTTTCTAGTCAATATTGGATATGGAGTTTGCCAGCAATTGCATTAGAGTGATTTGCAGATCGTGTTTGTGAGATTGCCATGTGATCATGTTTGTCGCAACCAGTGGGGTTGAATTATTCAACATATGGGTAGAGTTAGTTGGTGACTTGCTGTTGTGTTTAAGGGCCTTATTATGAGTTTGACTGTCCGACCTCCAGGGAACCGCGTCCACCCCGCTAGTTGCTCATGGCGCTGGTGGTCCATAGTACGAGTTGACCATGATGCCGGCAGTGTGGCTGTAGACATCTTGCAGCAGTGGTAAGTACTTTTCCCAAATATATCTATGCTTGTGTTAGCATTTTGACTGCATATATGTGAGATGCACATATCTGCATGATATATGTGGAAAAATGCCAACTGCCCATTGCTGGGGTTCGGCGCATATATATGAGCAGTCCTGGCAATTGGTATGTGGTATGTAAAGGACTCAACTATAGGCCATCACAAACGGGCCGTATTCCTTGGGGGTGAAGATCCTGCTGTGAAGGGGGGGCCTGAAAAAGAGATCCACTTTGGAATTTGCCTGGAGGAACAAGAAAGGCGTAAGTATGAACCCCAAATCCTTTATCACTGCCACCTTGAAGCAGGTGGTCTGATCGCCGAAGTCAGCTCGTGGAAAAGGCAACTCATAATGTGGATGGCGGTGCTGCTCCCCTATACTGGCCTATGGCCGGCTGCCAATCCCTGACCGCAAACGGTCAGCTGTCTGCTGGCGGCCTCAGCAGTTCAACCGTGGTCTTTACAAAAGAGATCCACCCAACCTGTAATACAGCGGTTGGAACGCCGAGCTATCCATGATTGGACGGCCACACCGGTACGACAGTCCAGAGGATTGCCAAAGTCATAATAAGGCCCTAAGTATTTGCCTCATCTTATTTGTTGCAGTAGTTAATCCAGTGGGTGGTTTCCCTAAAACGTCAAGCAGTTTTGCATTGGTGTCTCTTCATAAAAAGCTCATAAAGCCCTTGGGTGAAGAGCCCAGTGATTCCCTGGGTTTCGAGGTTTTACTGGTCGCTAGATCTTCGTCAACCTCCCCTATGCGATCTGGGTGATGAACTTGTGCCTCTATTTCAATGAACTGCCCACTGTGGCCCAGTTGTAAAACATATTTGCTTGGGAAGTGTTCACATTGGTTGCCTTATTTGTTGACATGATGAGTTCAAGTGGGGGTGGGGGGTGGGGGGGGGAAGCTCTATTATGCAATACTCACCCCCCATGGAACTGCCCATTTACATCCCATGTGAGCCGATGGCTGCTAATTAAGAGGAAAACAATTTTTAGTGTTGCTAGTATGTTTTATTAGCTGCTAAGGTTACCGCCTTGTCCGATTTTAGTCTGGCTGCCTCGGTCAAACTTAATGCATTGTATAAAGTATATATTATTTTACATCAGCTTGATGTATTGAATGATGAACAATCAAACCACCAATTTGCAATGAAGTATAAATAATAATTAAATTAGGCCACCATTTTGTAATCATTCTGATGTAAAATAATATACATATATATTTTCTTAATAATTGCTGTTGTTTTAAGTATGTAGGAGAGAGGTGTATTAGTATGATTGTGTAAAGTTAGATGAGTATGAATGGTTGTCTGTCTGATTAATCACCAATATCATGTATTTTCACGTTATAGATATATTGTCATATCCATTTTGAATATCAAAATAAAAAAATATTATATTTTTCTATTTATTGTATTATTTGTCCTTCTCTTTGAAAGTAGTACATGCCTCTGGTTTCTAGATAAGTGTCATTAGTTGCCTGAGTCTTTTCGTAGTTGTTATTTCATCACTGCCTTGGGCAAATATTGTTGTAGTAGGGGACCCTTATTCTTTACATCGACAGAGTAGTTTACTCCATCTCAAACACAACAGGGTGCTGGCCGGAGTGCTGAAACTTTTCAACCTCAAACTTTTCAAACACAAGTCACAGATCTGGGTTTAATCTATTGTTCTTTTGCCCACTATGCCACCCCAGGTTGGACCCAGCCATATGCAAATCAGTCTTGATCCTGTTCCTCATGGGAACAGTCCAGCCAAACTGCCTGGCCAGGTCCTCCCTAGACTGGAAACAAGCATCCTAGGACTGGTTTGGGGGTTTCACACCTCATTAGCCAGCCAGCTTGAATACAGTGGCACAGAGAGCAAGGGACCCACGTCTGGGCATACCCTTGCCCACTTAGAGCAACATAGCAAACCCAACAGTATGATGGACGGAGTGCTGAAACTTGTCAACCACTCACCCCCAGTCACAGTTCTGGGTTTAATCTATCATTATGTTGCTTACTGTGCCACCCCAGTTTGGACCAAGCCATATGCTAATCAGTCTTGGCTCTGCTCCTCATGGGAATAGTCCAGCCTTAACTGACAGGCCAGATCCTCCCTGGACTGGAAACAAGCATCCTAGAAGCGGTTTTGGGGGTTCTCCTTGTGTTTTATTTACACCATCCACATGGTGGTAAGGCCACCTGCCCAACTTAGAAATGACCACGAAGCAGACTGACATTTCATAAATAATTACCAGGAACTGCCGGCCCTGTCAATGCATAATACTCTGTGCCACTCAGCTGCGTCAGTGGATGCAGTCCTCTAGCTCAGAATAAATGTTTTGTCTTTACAAAAAGAAAATCCTGAAACATGATTTTCTTTTTGTAAAGAAAAAATATGGCACTCCCCTCACCACCATGTGATGCTTCTCCCCATGGTGGAGGGAGTATTATAATGTTTTTTTACTTTTCCTTACTGTCAGGTTTTACCTTGCGGTAAGAAACAATAAAAAATGACTACATGTTCGTCGATATAAATTAGACGAGAGGCATGTAGTCACTTTTCTGACAGCCCTTGCTCCCCAGGGAAATCGCAGAAATTTGGCCATGGCCAAGACAGACTAGCCTCTGCCGTGGCCAAACTTACAGACTGCCCGCATAAAGATCAGTCAGGGAGAGCACTGTGTTGGTGAGGAGGGAACCCTGTCTCTGCTGCAATGGAGTTTCTCTCCACCCAACATATAAATCACGCCCTAGGACTACCAGTTTTGTGGCAAATAAGTGGGACGGAGAGGACATGAGTGTTCACATCTCTCACCATGGTTGCCAATGCAGCAAGCCTTCACATCACAACAGGCCTCTGAATGCTTTTGAGGGTGGAATGTTATATACAGATGTTTGCAGAAGGTATATAATTCAACTATTTTGTCAGATTTGTATCTTGTGACATACAAGGTCTCCGCCAAAAAACGAAAGAAACCACTAAGCTAGCTTATCTAAAATATATATATATGAAGCCTGTATTGCATGGGGGTTGTGGCTGATCTGCTTCCCCATCTCTACTAGCACAATTCAAACTGAATAACTGCTTAAGTGGTATTTACAAAACATATATGTGAGGCAAGATTTTGTGAAAGAGGCACATTGAGGCATGCCCGTATAGACATCTGACATATTCAAAGTATGTTCTTACGGCATTTTTACTAAACTTCTGGATCCGTGCTGGCATTCAATAGGAACTTTTTTAGGAACTGCCATCACTGGTTTAGTTGACTGTCATATTCTCCTATCTTGGTGTTGCCAGTGGTGAAGCATGCCTCGATAAATTGTGGGTTGAAACGGCTTTTCCAAAATATCTTTTGAGACCATCGAGAGCTAAACAGATCCTACAGATTGCCCTTCATTAATAAGACAAACATTTGCTGTACAAATATGTAATTTGTGGGTGGATGCTGAGTTTGTTTTCCTTTCTTTTTCCATTAGTGGGTTTAGATTCCAGTTGCTGCCTGGGATTATTTGTTTCTCAGAAACAATTAGCCTGGACTGATTGTTTCACATGCATGGCTGCACCTACATTTTATGCATGTTTGTTGTTCCTTGTGCTCGTAGGAAGATGTCCCACATTGGGGGTAGAAATCAAAGACTGTGTACTACTAATGAATACGGGAGGCACTTGCTTCATTTCTAGGTTTGTTTCAATTACTTTTAATTTAATTCACTCGCCACATAATAGCCACAAATTTAATTCAAAATGCACATCACTAAAAGTGATAACTACAACTCTCACAGGGTCAAGACTGATTTGCATATAACTGGGTCCAAACTAGAATGGCATGGTGAGCAAAAAACGATGGATTTAGGCCCAGATCTCTTACTGGGGTGAATGTACGACATTGTTCTGCATTTTGTCCATCAATTGTTCTCTTTGCATTTGTCACCCGAGTGGGAAGGGTATGCCCAGACGTGGGACCCGTGCTCGCCATGCCACTGGAGTCAAGCTATCCAGGCTGATGAGCACTGAAAGCCCGAAACCGGTCCTAGGATGCTTGTTTCCAGGCAGGGAGGTCCTGGCCTGGCAGTTTGGGCTGGACTGTCCCCATGGGGCGCAGGGTCAAGACTGATTTGCATATGGCTGGGTCTAAACTGGAATGGCATAGTGAGCAATAAAACATTGGATTTAGCCCCCTATCTCTGTACTGGGGTGAATGTATGACACTGCTCTGCATTCTGTCCATCAATTGTTCTTTTTGCTTTTTTCACACTGAGTGAGACGGTATGCCCCTCTGCTCTCCAGTCCACTGGAGTCAAGCTATCCTGGCTGATGAGGGCTGAAAGTACGAAACCGGTCCCAGGATGCTTGTTTCCTGTCCAGGGAGTACCTGGCCTGGCAGTTCGGACTGGGCTGTCCCCATGTGGTATAGGGTCAAGACGGATTTGCAAATGGCTGGGTCCATACTGGAATAGCATGGTGAGCAAGAAAAACGATGGATTTAGGCCCAGATCTCTGTAGTGGGGTGAATGCATGACATTGTTCTACATTCTGTCCATCAATTGTTCTTTTTGCATTTGTCACCCGGGGGATGGGTATGCCCAGACGTGGGTCTTGTGTTCTCCATGCCACTGCAGTCAAGCTATCCTGTTTGATGAGGGCTGAAAGCCCAAAACTGGTGCTAGGATGCTTGTTTCCACTCCAGGGAGGACCTGGACTGGCAGTTTGGGCTGGACTGTCCCAAAGGGGCGCACGGTCAAGACTGATTTGCATATGGCTGAGTCCAAACTGGAATGGCATGGTGAGCAAAAAAAAGATGGATTTAGGCCCAGAGCTCTGTAGTGGGGTGAATGTATGACATTGTTCTGCATTCTGTCCATCTATTCTATTTGCATTTGTCACACCGAGTGGGTATGCCCAGACATGGGTCCCGTGCTCTCCATGCCACTGGAGTCAAGTTATCCTGGCTGATGAGGGCTGAAAGTCAGACACCGGTCCTTGGATGCTTGTTTCCAGTCCAGGGAGGGCCTCGCTTGGCAGTTCAGACCTGACTGTCCCCATGGTGCGCAGGGTCAAGACGTATTTGCATATGGCTGGGTCCAAACTGGAATGGAATGGTGAGCAAAAAAATGATGGATTTAGGCCCAGATCTCAGTACTGGGGTGAAGGTATGACATTGTTCTGCATTCTGTCCATCAATTGTTCTTTTTGCATTTGTCACCCCGAGTGGGACGGGTATGCCCAGACGTGGGTCCCGTGCTCTCCATGCCACTAGAGTCAAGCTATCCTGGCTGATGAGGGCTGAAAGCCCAAAACCTGTCCTAGGATGCTTGTTTTCAGTCAATGGGTGACCTGGCCTGGCCGTTCGGGCTGGACAGAACCCATGGGGCGCGGGGTCAAGATTGATTTGCATATGGCTTGGTCCAAACTGGAATGGCAAGGTGAGCAAAAAGATGATGAATTTAGGACCAGATCTCCGTATAAGGGTTAATGTATGACATTGTTTTGCATTCAGCCATCAATTGTTCGTTTTGCATTTGTTACCCTGAGTGGGGCCAGTATGCCAATACGTGGGTACTGTGCTCTCCATGCCACTGGATTCAAGCTATCCTGGCTGTTGAGGGCTGAAAGCCTTAAGCCGGTGCTAGGATGCTTGTTTCCAATTCAGGGAGGACATGGCCTGAATGTTCGGTCTGGACTGTCCCCATGGGACGCAGGGTCAAGAATAATGTGGATATGGCTGGGTCCAAACTGGAATGGCATGGTGTGCAAAAAAACTATGTATTTAGGCCCAGATCTCTGTACTGGGTGAATGTATGACATTGTTCTGCATTTTGTCCAACAATTTTTGTTTTTCCATTTGTCACCCGAGTGTGACGGATATGCCCAGACCTAGGTCCCCTGCTCTCCATGCCACTGGAGTCAAGCTATCCTGGCTGATGAGGGCTCAAAGCCCTAAACCGGTCCAAGTATGCTTGTTTCCAGTCCAGGGAGGACCTGGCCTGGCAGTTCGGGCTGGACTGTCCCTATGGGGAGCAGAATCAAAACTGATTTGCATATGGCTGGGTCTAAACTGGAATGGCATAGTGAGCAATAAAACAATGGGTTTAGCCCCAGATCTCTGTACTGGGGTAAATGTATGACACTGTTCTGCACTCTGTCCATCAATTGTTCTTTTTGCATTTGTCAACCTGAGTGGGACGGGTATGCCATCTTGCTCTTCATGCTAGTGGAGTCAAGCTTTCCTTGCTGTTGAGGGCTGAAAGTACGAAACCGGTCCAAGGATGCTTGTTTCCAGTCCAGGGAGTACCTGGCCTGGCAGTTCGGGCTGGACTGTCCCCATGGGGTATAGGGTCAAGACTCATTTGCAAATGGCTGGGTCCAAACTGGAATAGCATGGTGAGCAAGAAAAACGATGGATTTAGACCCAGATCTCTGTACTGTGGTGAATGTATGACATTGTTCTGCATTCTGTCCATCAATTGTTCTTTTTGCATTTGTCACCCGGGGGATGGGTATGCCCAGACGTGGGTCTTGTGCTCTCCATGTCACTGCAGTCAAGCTATCCTGGTTGATGAGGGCTGAAAGCCCAAAACCGTCCCTAGGATGCTTGTTTCCACTCCAGGGAGGACCTGGCCTGGCAGTTTGGGCTGGACTTTCCCAATGGGGCTCACGGCCAATACTGATTTGCATATGACAGGGTTCAAACTGGAATGGCATGGTGAGCAAAAAAAATATGGATTTAGGCCCAGAACACTGTACTGGTTTGAATGTATGACATTGTTCTGCATTCTCTCCATCAATTTTTCTTTTTGCATTTGTCACCCTGAGTTGGACAGGTATGTCCAGATGTGGGACCCGTGCTCTCCCTGCCACTGGAGTCAAGCTATCCTGGCTGATGAGGGATGAAAGCCCGAGACCGGTCCAAGGATGCTTGTTTCCAGTCCAGGGAGGACCTGGCCTGGCAGTTCGGGCTGGACTGTCCCTATGGGGCGTAGGGTCAAGACTGATTTGCATATGGCTGGGTCCAAACTGAAACGGCATGGTGAGCTAAAAAAATATGGATTTAGGCCCAGATCTCTGTACTGGGGTGAATCTATGACATTGTTCTGCATTCTGTCCATCAATTGTTCTTTTAGCATTTGTCACCCCGAGTGGGATGGGTATGCCCAGACGTAGGTCCCGTGCTATCCATGACACTGGAGTTGAGCTATCCTGGCTGATGAGGGCTGAAAGCCCGAAATGGGTCCTTTGTTGCTTGTTTCCAGTCCAGGGAGGACCTGGCCTGGCAGTTTAGGCCTGACTGTCACCAAGGGGCGCACGGTCAAGACTGATTTGCATATGACTGGGTCCAAACTGGAATAGCAGGGTGAGCAAAAAAACAAGGATTTAGGCCCAGATCTCTGTACTGGGGTGAATGTATGACATTGTTCTGCATCTGTCCATCAATTGTTCTTTTTGCACTTGTTACCCAGAGTGGGACGAGTATGCGCAGATGTGGGTCCCGTGCTCTTCATGCCACTGGAGTCAAGCTATCCAGGCTGCTGAGGGCTGAAACCCTGCATCCTGTCCTAGGATGCTTGTTTGCAGTCCAGTGAAGACCTGGCCTGGCAGTTCGGGCTGGACTGTCCCCATGGGGCGCAGCGTCAATACTGATTTGCATGTGGCTGGGTCCAAACTGGAATGGCATGGTGAGTAAAAAAACGACGGATTTAGACCCAGATCTCTGTACTGTGGTGAATGTATGACATTGTTCTGCATTCTGTCCATCAATTGTTCTTTTTGCATTTGTCACCCCGAGTGGGACGGGTATGCCCACACATGGGTCCCGTTCTCTCCATGCCACTGGAGTCAAGCTATCCTGGCTGTTGATGGCTGAAAGCCCAAAACCTGTCCTAGGGTGCTTGTTTTTAGTCCATGGGTAACCTGGCCTGGCCGTTCGGGCTAGACAGAACCCATGGGGCACGGGGTCAAGATTGATTTGCATATGGCTTCGTCCAAACTGGAATGGCCTGGTGAGCAAAAAAATTATAGATATAAGCCTACGCATTTGTCACCCCGAGTGGGAAATGAATGCCAAGACGTGGGTCCAGTGCTCTCTATGCCACTGGAGTCAAGCTTTCCTGGCTGATGAGGGCTGAAAGACTCTAACCAGTTCTAGGATGCTTGTTTCCCGTCCAGGGAGGACCTGGCCTGGCAGTTCGGGCTGGACTGTCACCATGGGGTAGAGGGTCAACACTGATTTGCTTATGGCTGAGTGCAAACTGAACTGGCTTGGTGAGCAAAAAAATGATGAATTTAGGCCCAGATCTCCGTAGAAGGGCTAATGTATGACATTGTTTTGCATTCATCCATCAATTGTTCTTTTTGCATTTGTTACCCTGTTTGGACCAGTATGCCAATACGTGGGTACTGTGCTCTCCATGCCACTGGATTCAAGCTATCCTGGCTGTTGAGGGCTGAAAGCCTTAAGCCGGTGCTAGGATGCTTGTTTCCAATTCAGAGAGGACATGACCTGAATGTTCGGGCTGGACTGTCCCCATGGGACGCAGGGTCAAGAATGAATTGGATATGGCTGGGTCCAAACTGGAATGGCATTGTGACAAAATAAAACTATGTATTTAGGCCCAAATCTCTGTACTGGGTGAATGTATGACATTGTTATGCATTTTGTTCATCAATTGTTCTTTTTTCATTTGTCACCCCGAGTGGGACGGGTATGCCCAGACATGAGTCCCCCGCTCTCCATGCCACTGAAGTCAATTTATCCTGGCAGATGAGGACTGAAAGCCAGAAACCGGTCCTAGGATGCTTGTTTCCAGACCAGGGAGGACTTGGCTTGGCAGTTCGTGCCTGACTGTCCCCATGGGGCGCAGGGTCAGGACTGATTTGCATGTGGCTGGGTCCATACTGGAACGGCATAGTGAGCAAAAAAATGATGGATTTAGGGCCAGATCTCTGTACTGGGGTGAAGGTATGACATTGTTCTGCATTCTGTCCATCAATTGTTCTTTTTGCATTTGTCACCCCGAGTGGGACGGGTATGCCCAGATGTGAGTCCTGTGCTCTCCATGCCACTGTAGTCAAGCTATCCTGGCTGTTGAGGGAGGACATGGCCTGAATGTTTGGGCTGGACTGTCCCCATGGGACGCAGGGTCAAGAATGATGTGGATATGGCTGGGTCCAACCTGGAATGGCATTGTGACCAAAAAAACTATGTATTTAGGCCCAAATCTCTGTACTGGGTGAATGTATGACATTGTTATGCATTTTGTTCACCAATTGTTCTTTTTTCATTTGTCACCCCGAGTGGGACGGGTATGCCCAGACATGGGTCCCGTGCTCTCCATGCCACTGAAGTCAATTTATCCTGGCAGATGAGGACTGAAAGCCAGAAACCGGTCCTAGGATGCTTGTTTCCAGACCAGGGAGGACCTGGTTTGGCAGTTTGTGCCTGACTGTTCCCATGGGGCGCAGGGTCAGGACTGATTTGCATATGGCTGGGTCCATACTGGAACGGCATAGTGAGCAAAAAATGATGATTTAGGGCCAGATCTCTGTACTGGGGTGATGGTATGACATTGTTCTGCATTCTGACCATCAATTGTTCTTTTTGCATTTGTCACCCGAGAGGGACTGGTATGTCCAAACATGGGTCCAGGGCTCTCCATGCCACTGGAGTCAAGCTATCCTGGATGACGAGGGCTGAAATCCCGAAAACAGTCCTAGGATGGTTGTTTCCAGTTCAGGGAGGACCTGGCCTGGCAGTTCAGGCTGGACTATCCTCATGGGGCTTAGGGTCAAGACTGATTTGCATATGGCTGGGTCCAAATTGAAATATCATGGTGAAAAAAAACAATGGATTTATTTTAGGCCCAGATCTCTGTACTGGGGTGAATGTATGACATTATTCTGCATTCTGTCCATTAATTGTTCTTTTTGCATTCGTCACTCCGAGTGGGACGGGTATGCACAGACCTAGGTCCTGTGCTCTCCATGCGACGGGAGTCAAGCTATCCTGGCTGATGAGGGCTCAAATCCCTAAACCGGTCCTAGGATGCTTGTTTCCAGTCTAGGGAGGACCTGGCCTGGCAGTTCGGGCTGGACTGTCCCCATTGGGCGCAGAATCAAAACTGATTTGCAGATGGCTGGGTCCAAACTGGAATGGCATGGAGCGGAAAAAACGATGGATTTAGGCCCAGATCTCTGTACTGGGGTGAATGTATGACATTGTTCTGCATTCTGTCCATCAATTGTTCTTTTTTCCTTTTGTCACCTCGAGTGGGACGGGTATGCCCAGACGTTGGTCCAGTGCTTTCCATGCCACTGGAGTCAAGCTATCCTGGCTGATGAGGGCTGAAAGCCCAAATCCTGTCCTAGGATGCTTGTTTGGAGTCCATGGTTGGCCTGGCCGTTCAGGCTGGACAGAACCCAAGGGGCGCGCGGTCAAGATTGATTTGCATATGGCTTGGTCCAAACTGGAATGGCATGGTGAGCAAAAAAATGACAGATTTAGGCCTACGCATTTGTCACCCCCAGTGGGAAAGGAACGCCAAGACGTGGGTGCTGTGCTCTCCATGCCACTGGAGTCAAGCCTTAAACCGGTGCTAGGATGCTTGTTTCCAATTCAGGGAGGACATGGCCTGAATGTTCGGGCTAGACTGTCCCCATGGGGCGCATGGTCAAGACTGTTGTGCATATGGCTGGGTCCAAACTGGAATGGCATGCTGAGCAAAAAAACTATGTATTTAGGCCCAGATCTCTGTACTGGATGAATGTATTATATTGTTCTGCATTTTGTCCATCAATTGTTCTTTTTGCATTTGTCACCCCGAGTGGGACTGGTATGCCCAGACATGGGTCCCATGCTCTCCATGCCACTGGAGTCAAATTATCCTGGCTGATGGGGGCTGAAAGCTAGAAACCGGTCCTAGGATGCTTGTGTCCAGTCCAGGTAGGACCTGGCTTGGCAGTTCGGCCCTGACTGTCCCAAAGGGGCGCAGGGCCAAGACTGATTTGCATATGGCTGGGTCCAAACTGGAATGGCATGGTGAGCAAAACAATGATGGATTCAGGCCCAGATCTCTGAACTGGGGTGAAGGTATGACATTGTTCTGCATTCTGTCCATCAATTGTTCTTTTTGCATTTGTCACCCCGAGAGGGATGGGTATGCCCAAATGTGGGTCCCTTGCTCTCCATGACACTGGAGACTAGCTATCCTGGCTGATGAGGGCTGAAATCCTGAAAACAATCCTAGGATGGTTGTTTCCAGTTCAGGGAGGACCTGGCCTGGCAGTTCGGGCTGGACTATCCTTATGGGGCTCAGGGTCAGGACTGATTTGCATATGACTGGGTCCAAACGGGAATATCATGGGGAACAAAAAACAGTGGATTAAGGCCGAGATCTCTGTACTGGGGTGAATGTATGACATTATTCTGCATTCGGTCCAATAACCTGGCTTGGCAGTTCGGCCCTGACTGTCCCAAAGGGGCGCAGGGCCAAGACTGATTTACATATGGCTGGGTCCAAACTGGAATGGCATGGTGAGCAAAACAATGATGGATTCAGGCCCAGATCTCTGAACTGGGGTGAAGGTATGACATTGTTCTGCATTCTGTCCATCAATTGTTCTTTTTGCATTTGTCACTCCGAGTGGAACGGGTATGCCCAGACCTTGGACCCGTACTCTCCATGCCACTAGAGTCAAGCTATCCTGGCTGATAAGGGCTCAAAGCCCTAAACCGGTCCTAGGATGCTTGTTTCCAGTCCAGGGAGGACCTGGCCTGACATTCGGGCTGGACTGTCCCCATAGGGCTCAGAATAATAACTGATTTGCATATGGCTGGGTCCAAACTGGAATGGCATGGTGAGCAAAAAACAATGGATTGAGACTCAGATCTCTGTACTGGGGTGAATGTATGACATTGTTCTGCATTCTGTCCATCAATTGTTCTTTTTGCATTTGTCACTCGGGGGATGGGTATGCCCAGATGTGGGTCCTGTGCTCTCCATGCCACTGCAGTCAAGCTATCCTGGTTGATGAGGGCTGAAAACCCAAAAACGGCCCTAGGATGCTTGTTTCCACTCAAGGGAGGACCTGGCCTGCCAGTTTGGGCTGGACTGTCCCCAAGGGGTGCACGGTCAAGATTGATTTGCATAGGACTGGGTCCAAACTGGAATGGCATAGTGAGCAAAAAAACGATGGATTTAGGCCCAGATCTCTGTACTGTTGTGAATATATGACATTGTAACGCATTCTGTCCATCAATTGTTCTTTTTGCATTTGTCACTCGGGGGATGGGTATGCCCAGATGTGGGTCCTGTGCTCTCCATACCACTGCAGTCAAGTTATCCTGGCGTACGAGGGCGGAAAGCCCGAAATGGGTCCTTTGTTGCTTGTTTCCAGTCCAGGGAGGACCTGGCCTGGCAGTTTGGCTGGACTGTCCCCATGGGGCGCAGGGTCAAGATTGATTTGCATATGGCTGGGTCCAAACTGAAATGGCATGATGATCAACAAAACGAGGATTTAGGCCCAGATCTCTTTATTGGGGTTAATGTATGACATTGTTCTGCATTCTGTCTATCAATTGTTCTTTTTGCATTTTGGGACGGGTATGCCCAGACATGGGTCCTGTGCTCTCCATGCCACCGGAGTCAAGCTATCCTGGCTAATGAGGGCTGAAAGCCCAAAACCTGTCCTAGGATGCTTGTTTTCAGTTCATGGGTGACCGGGAAAGCCGTTCGGGCTGGACAGAACCTATGGGGTGCGGTGTCAAGATTGATTTGCATATGGCGTGGTCCAAACTGGAATGGCATGGTGTGCAAAAAAACGATGGATTTAGGCCCAGATCTCCGTAGTGGGGTGAATGTATGCATTTTGTCCATCGATTGTTCTTTTTGCATTTGTCACCCCGAGCGGGAGGGGTATGCCCAGACATGTGTCCCATGCTCTCCATGCCACTGGAGTCAAGTTACCCTTTCTGATGAGGGCTGAAAGCCAGAAACCATACCTAGGATGCTTGTTTCCAGTTCAGGGAGGACCTGGCTTGGCAGTTCGTGCCTGACTGACCCATGGGGCGCAGGGTCAGGACTGATTTGCATATGGCTGGGTCCATACTGGAACGGCATAGTGAGCAAAAAAATGATGGATTTAGGGCCAGATCTCTGTACTGGGGTGAAGGTATGACATTGTTCTGCATTCTGTCCATCGATTGTTCTTTTTGCATTTGTCACCCCGAGCGGGAGGGGTATGCCCAGACATGTGTCCCATGCTCTCCATGCCACTGGAGTCAAGTTATCCTGGCTGATGAGGGATGAAAGCCAGAAACCATACCTAGGATGCTTGTTTCCAGTTCAGGGAGTACCTGGCTTGGCAGTTCGGGCCAGAGTGTCCCCAAGGGGGCGCAGGGTCAAGACCGATTTGCATATGGCTGGGTCCAAACTGGAATGGCATGGTGAGCAAAAAAATGATGGATTTAGGCCCGGATATCTGTACTGGGGTGAAGGTATGACATTGTTCTGCATTCTGTCCATCAATTGTTCTTTTTTTCCATTTGTCACCCCTAGTGGGACTGGTATGCCCAGACGTGGGTCCAGTGCTCTCCATGCCACTGGAGTCAAGCTATCCTGGCTGATGAGGGCTGAAAGCCCAAAACCTGTCCTAGGATGCTTGTTTGCAGACCATGGTTGACCTGGCCTGGCCGTTCGGGCTGGACAGAACCTAGGCCTACGCATTTGTCACCCCAGTGGGAAAGGAATGCCAAGAAGTGGGTCCTGTGCTCTCCATGCCACTGGAGTCAAGCTATCCTGGCTGATGAGGGCTGAAAGTCTGAAACCGGTCCTAGGATGCTTGTTTCCCATCCAGGGAGGACCTGGCCTTGCAGTTCGGGTTGGACTGTCACCATGGGGTAGAGGGTCAAGACTGAATTGCAAATGGCTGAGTCTATACTGGAATGGCTTGGTGAGCAAAAAAACAATGGATATAGGCCCAGATCTCCGTAGTGGGGTGAATGTATGACATAGTTCGGCATTCTGTCCATCAATTGTCCTTTTTGCATTTGTTACCCTGAGTTGGACCAGTATGCCAATACGTGGGTACTGTGCTCTCCATGCCACTGGAATCAAGCTATCCTGCCTGTTGAGTGCTGAAAGCCTTAAACCGGTCCTAGGAGGCTTGTTTCCAGTCCAGGGAGGACCTGGCCTGACAGTTCGGGCTAGACTGTCCCAATGGGGCTCAGAATCAAAACTGATTTGCATATGGCTGGGTCCAAACTGGAATGGCAAGGTGAGTAAAAAACAATGGATTTACGCCCAGATCTCTGTACTCGGGTGAATGTATGACATTGTTCTGCATTCTGTCCATCAATTGATCTTTTTGCATTTGTCACTCGGGGGATGGGTATGCCCAGATGTGGGTCCTGTGCTCTCCATGTCACTGCAGTAAAGCTATCCTGGTTGATGAGGGATGAAAGCCCAAAACCGTTCCTAGGATGCTTGTTTCCACTCCAGGGAGGACCTGGCCTGGCAGTTTGGGCTGGACTGTCCCCAAGGGGTGCACGGTCAAGATTGATTTGCATATGTCTGGGTCCAAACTGGAATGGCATGGTGAGCACGAAAACTATGTATTTAGGCCCACATCTCCGTAGTGGGGTGAATATATGACATTGTTCTGCATCCTGTCCATCAATTGTTCTTTTTGCATTTGTTACTCTGAGTGGGACCAGTATGCCAATACGTGGGTAATGTGCTCTCCATGACACTGGAGTCAAGCTATCCTGGCTGTTGAGTGCTGAAAGCCTTAAACTGGTGCTAGGATTCTTGTTTCCAATTCAGGGAGGACATGGCCTGAATGTTCGGGCTGGACTGTCCCCATGGGGTGCATGGTCAAGACTGATGTGCATATGGCTGGGTCCAAACTGGAATGGCATGCTGAGCAACAAAACTATGTATTTAGGCCCATATCTCTGTACTGGATGAATGTATGACATTGTTTTGCATTTTGTCCATCAATTGTTCTTTTTGCATTTGTCACCCGAGTGGGACGGGTATGCCCAGACATGGGTCCCATGCTCTCCATGCCACTGGAGTCAAGTTATCCTGGCTGATCAGGGATGAAAGCCAGAAACCGGTCCTAGGGAGCTTGTTTCCAGTCCAAGGAGGACCTGGCTTGGCAGTTCGGCCCTGACTGTCCCAATAGGGCGCAGGGTCAAGACTGTTGTGCATATGGCTGGGTCCAAACTGGAATGGCATGGTGAGCAAAAAAACTATGTTTTTAGGCCCAGATCTCTGTACTGGATGAATGTATGACTTTTTTTCTGCATTTTGTCCATCAATTGTTCTTTTTGCATTTGTCACCCGAGTGGGAAGGGTATGCCCAGACATGGGTCCCATGCTCTCCATGCCACTGGAGTCAAGTTATCCTGGCTGATGAGGGTGGAAAACCAGAAACCGGTCCTAGGATGCTTTTTTCCAGTCCAGGGAGGACCTGAATTGGCAGTTCGGGCCTGACTGTCCCCATGGGGGCGCAGGGTCAAGACTGATTTGCATATGGCTGGGTCCAAACTGGAATGGCATAGTGAGCAAAAAAAGTGATGGATTTAGGCCCAGATATCTGTACTGGGGTGAAGGTATGACATTGTTCTGCATTCTGTCCATCAATTGTTTTTTTTGCATTTGTCACTCCGAGTGGGACGGGTATGCCCAGACCTAGGTCCCGTGCTCTCCATGCCACTGGAGTCAAGCTATCCTGGTTGATGAGGGCTCAAAGCCCTAAACTGGTCCTAGGATGCTTGTTTCCAGTCCAGGGAGGACCTGGCCTGGCAGTTCGGGCTGGACTGTCCCCTTGGTGCGCAGAATCAAAACTGATTTGCAAACGGCTGGGTCCAAACTGGAATGGCATGGAGTCCAAGAAAACGATGGATTTTGGCCCAGATCTCTGTACTTTGGTGAATTTATGACATTGTTCTGCATTCTGTCCATCAATTGTTCTTTTTGCATTTGTCACTCGGGGGATGGGTATACCCAGATGTGGGCCCTGTGCTCTCCATGTCCTTGCAGTAATGCTATCCTGGTTGATGAGGGATGAAAGCCCAAAACCGGTCCTAGGATACTTGTTTCCATTTCAGGGAGGACCTGGCCTGGCAGTTTGGGCTGGACTGTCCCGAAGGAGTGCACGGTCAAGATTGATTTGCATATGACTGGGTCCAAACTGGAACCGCAGGATAAGCAAAAAAACGATGGATTTAGGCCCTGATGTCTGTACTGGTGTGAATGTATTACATTTTTCTGCATTCTGTCCATCAATTGTTCTTTTTGCATTTGTCCCCCTGAGTAAGACGGGTTTGTTTAGACGTGGGTCTTGTTCTCTCCATGCCGCTGGAGTTAAGCTATCCTGGCTGATGAGGGCTGAAAGCCCGAAATGGGTCCTTTGTTGCTTGTTTCCAGCCCAGGGAAGACCTGGCCTGGCAGTTTGGGCTGGACTGTCCCCATGGGGTGCAGGGTCAAGACTGATTTGCATATGGCTGGGTCCAAACTGAAATGGCATGGTGAGCAACAAAATGAAGATTTATGCTCAGATTTCTGTACTGGGGTGAATGTATGACATTGATCTGCATTCTGTCTATCAATTGTTCTTTTTGCATGTGTCACCCCGAGTGGGACGGGTATGCCCAGATGTGAGTCCTGTGCTCTCCATGCCACAGGACTCAAGCTATCCTGGCTGATGAGGGCTGAAAGCCCAAACCCTGTCCTAGGATGCTTGTTTTCAGTCCATGGGTGACCTGGCCTCGCAGTTCGGGCTAGACAGAACCCATGGGGCGCGGGGTCAAGATTGATTTGAATATGGCTTGGTCCAAACTGGAATGGCATGGTGAGCAAAAAAATGATAGATTTAGGCCTACATCTCTGTACTGGGATGAATGTATGACATCTTTCTGCATTTTGTCCATTAATTTTTCTTTTCGCATTTGTCACCCCGAGTGGGAAAGGAATGCCCAGATGTGGGTCCTGTGCTCTCCATGCCACCGGAATCAAGCTATCCTCCCTGATGAGGGCTGAAAGTCTGAAACCGGTCCTAGGATGCTTGTTTCCCGTCCAGAGAGGACCTGGCCTGGCAGTTCGGGCTGGACTGTCACCATGGGGTAGAGGGTCAAGACTGATTTGCATATAGATGAGTCCAAACTGGAATGGCATGGTGAGCAAAAAACGATGGATTTAGGCCCAGATCTCCGTAGTGGGGTAAATGCATGACATTGTTCTGTATTCTTTCCATCAATTGTTATTTCTGCATTTGTTACACTGAGTGGGACCAGTATGCCAATACGTGGGAACTGTGCTCTCCATGCCACT
This sequence comes from Lissotriton vulgaris, assembly GCF_964263255.1. Taxonomy (NCBI): domain Eukaryota; kingdom Metazoa; phylum Chordata; class Amphibia; order Caudata; family Salamandridae; genus Lissotriton; species Lissotriton vulgaris. The sequence goes on from NC_141687.1 coordinate 1,124,461,590, forward strand.
GGAGTCAAGCTATCCTGGCTGTTGAGGGCTGAAAGCCTTTAACCATTGCTAGGATGCTTGTTTCCAATTCAGGGAGGGCATGGCATGAATGTTCAGGCTGGACTGTCCCCATGGAGCGCAGGGTCAAGACTGATGTGCATATGGTTGGGTCCAAACTGGAATGGCATGGTGAGCAAAAAAACTTTGTATTTAGGCCCAGATCTCTGTACTGGGTGACTGTATGACATTGTTCTTCATGTTGTCCATCAATTGTTCTTTTTGCATTTATCACCCCAAGTGGGACGGGTATGCCCAGATGTGGGGCCCGTGCTCTCAATGCCCCTGGAGTCAAGCTATCCTGGCTGACGAGGGCTGAAATCCAGACACCAGTCCTAGGATGCTTGTTTCCAGTCAAGGGAGGATCTGGCCTGGCCGTTCGGGCTGGACTGGCCCCATGGGGCGCAGGGTACAGACTGATTTGCATATGGCTGGGTACAAACTGGAATAGCATTGTGAGCAAAAAAGAATGGATTTAGGCCCATATCTTTGTATTGGTGTGAATGTATGACATTGTTCTGCATTCTGGCCATCGATTGTTCTTTTTGCATTTGTCACCCCAAGTGGAATGGGTTATGCCCAGACATTTGTCTTGTGCTCTCCATGCCACTGGAGTCAAGCTATCCTGGCTGATGATGTGTGCAAGCCTGAAACAGGTCCTAGGATGCTTGTTTCCAGTCCAGGGAGGACCTGTCAGGGCATTTCGAGCTGGACTGTCCCCGTGGGGCGCAGGGTCAAGACTGATTTGCATTTCGCTGGGTCCAAACTGGAATGGCGAGCAAAAAAACGATGGATTTAGGCTCAGATCTCTGTAGTGGGATGAATGTATGATATTGCTCTGCATTCTGTACATCAATTTTTTTTTTGCATTTGTCACCCCGAGAGGGACGGGTATGCCCAGACGTGGGTCCCGTGCTCTCCATGCCACCCGAGTCAAGCTATCCTGGCTGATAATGGCTGAAAGCCTGAAACTGGTCCTAGGATGCTTGTTTCCAGTCCAGGGAGGACCTGGCCTGGCAGTTCGGGCTGGACTGTCCCCATGGGGCTCAGGGGCAAGACTGATTTGCATTTCGCTGGGTCCAAACTGGAATGGCATGGTGAGCAAAAAAACGATGGATTTAGGCCCAGATCTCTATACTGGGGTGAATGTATGACATTGTTCTGCATTCTGGCCATCAACTGATGCTTTTGCATTTGTCACCCCGAGTGGGACGGGTATGCCTAGACGTGGGTCTCGTGCTCTCCATGCCACTGGAGTTAAGCTATCTTGGCTGATGAGGGCTGAAATTCCGAAACCAGTCCTAGGATGCTTGTTTCCAGTCCACGGAGGACCTGGCCAGGCAGTTCGGGCTGGACTGTCCACATGGGGTGCAGGGTCAAGACTGAGTTGCATATGACATTGTTCTGCATTCTGTCAATAACTTGTTCTTTTTTCACATTTAATATGCAAGGCATAAAACATGAAACTTGGAACAACCAGTACAGAGTAGGACACACTTCCCTTCTTCACAAGCAGAATTGTACACATCTGCTTTCTTAATAGTGAACAAAGACACATGTCCCATGTATCTCACTTCTGCAAGAATGAAAATAATAAAACACTTAGTATGAGACCATGCAATTAAATCAGTGGTTATGAAATAGAATACTGTTTCTACACATTATGTCAAGGGCGGCTCCACCGTAAAGGAAAGAGGAGTGCCGCCCCCGCTAAAAGATGAAAAATAAAATGATATTAAAGGTATTTAATTATCATTTTATTTTTGCCTTGCCTAATCGGCGGTAACTGCGAGTCTTCAGAAGGGTGGGGCAAGGCAATCCTCTCATGACAGGGAGAGGAGTGGCGGGCACTTTTAAGTGCGCATGTCAGTTTGCGCGGCAGTCCTAGGCCGGCCAGACAGTCATGCATATTTAGGTTTCTCCAACCCAGCTGTGTTGCAAGCCGGGTTGGATAAATGCCACAGACTTCCAGTCACTGTCTGAGCAGCAACCCATGGCCACTCAGACCAATCCCATCGTTTCCCTCATGCCGGAAATAGCATTCCCAGCATGAGGGAAACGCCTGGATTGGCATCTGGGAGCCTGCACAGTTTGCAGCTGGAGTCGAGGATCGGGAGAGAGGAGCAAGCAAGCAGGTAAGTGCGATTTTGTATTTCATTTTTGTTTGTGTTAATTCCCTCACCCCCCCCCCCCCTCCTCCCACCAAGCAATGTGCGCAGCCGGCTCTGCATTATATGAACCAGTTACAAAAAAAATGTGCACATTCAATGAGCATTTTCTCTGTGGCACAGAGCAGTGACGGCAGTAAGATTTTTATTTGTTTCCACTTCTACCACATACATGATAGTCAGCAGCGTCCAGCACAGTTAAACACTGTTGGGCGGGGCGGGGTCTGGGCAGGTTAGGATGGGGGTGAGGAGTCTACAGACTAGGTATAATTAAATAAATAAATAACACCTATTCCGTTGTCCGTCAGATTCCTCCTCCTTCCGCGCCCTGCACCGCCCTACTGCACTTAATTGTGCAGGCCGTCGCTGGTGAGACTCCTGTGAAGGGTACTCCCACCCAGAGAACCTTCTTATGAAGCATAAAACCAGCATATCACAATCTTTTCACCAAGTGCTACAGTGCAGGGTGTATGGGGCTCCAGAGGCACCTCAGCCTGGAGTTTGATGTTCCAGCTCACAAGTTATATTTTTTTATTTTTTTTATTTAAAATTGTTCCAATTGATTAGTGCAGTTATACAATTACAATATTCCTTTTACTGTAATAAATCTAACTCTAGATGGTAAAGAGTGGGAATGTGGTTGCTCATCATGAACTCATGGTGAGAAAGGCTTTCCCACATTGGTAGGGGAAATGGGCAGCCTTGAGTGACCCTGCAGCAAACAATTGGTTGCACCCGAATATCCCGCTCATGGAGCAGGGCTTCAGGCTGTAGGCATATATATTGGGGTGGGCAGTGCGTGGAAAAGTTTTTGGTTATAGTCAAGAATTGGCGCACGTCTTTCCTTACCTGTCTTTGCAAAGAGGCAGACTTTGCCACTTTCCAGTGCTTAATTTGAGCCAATTGTTCCCGATGCTCGGCGCCGGCACTTAATTGTCAACACCGGTGCTTGTGACAGTCTGCCACAAGGTGGCACTATCTGGATAATTTAGAGAGGACTACTACAACTGTTAATTATTACTTCAATATTCATTAACACTAACTAACAATCGAGATGTAGGATGTGTACTCTTACTAATTTGAAGCTCAAGATTAGTTCTTTCATGTGGCTTTTTTACATTTCTCATGTGCTATTATGGTAGGCACAGCAAGGCAGTACGACTCATCAGCACCCTTTTTCATTGCCTTCTTTTAACACAACAACAACTTGTAGAAACAGAAAAAAGGTGCCTGCTGGGCACACTGACGCTGGTGGGTAAAGTTTACTTTCTCTTAATTTCGCAATTAATATTGGGTGTAATGATTTAACTGCACCTGTGATTTTTACAGTATGCTCTGGCATTCTGGTGGTGTGGAGTGTGAAGTTGTGATTGGCAAATTCACATACGTGTTTCAGAGTTTTGCTAGATACACAAGACGTAACAGCTGGCAAACTTTAAAATAAATGATAAGAGGCAGCAAAAAGGCGCCTGCGTAACTCTATCAACATCACAGCTGCCATTTAGAACATGACACTCTGATTATCACCAGACAAGATCTCTCTACCTGTGCACCATTTGATGACATTTCTAGTTCCCTGTTGACATGCCAAAGTTCAGCCACAAGAAGTTGTGGGATGTTAGGTATGTTGCTATTGCACACTCAGGATGGTATTAGATGTTCTTTCTAGCTTTGGCTGACAGTTGAGGGGCATTATTTGCAATGTAATGTCCCATCATGGGGCTTCATGCTGCATGGATATGGGCATGGGTCACTTGCTACAAAACAGCATCTCAAGTGAGTGCAATTCTACAACCTGGCCCTCTTTTTGAAAGGACACTATTTACAACTTTGCAGACACTACTCAGGTTGAGCAACTCTACAAATTTACCAGACACACCAGAATCCAATTCACACTAAGTATGGCCGAAATTTGTGAATTTGCGGTATGCGAATTCATGCAAAAGCAAATTCGCAGTCCGCAAAATCCGCAAATTTGCGGATTTTTTTATTTTTGCGTGTTCGCGGGGCGCTTTGCATATGCGCCGACCGCGAAGTTACCCTTGCGGTCATACATGGACGCGGCCATCTTGTTTTCAGTGTTCGCGTTGCGTATTTCCGTTTCCGGGGGCCAGTTGCATGCTCGCGTTGTGCATTTCCTATGTGCGGGCCGCAATTACGTGTTTGCGTCCATTTTTGCGTGCTCGCGGCGGAATTTTCACGCAAACTTACCCACGTGGTCCCAATGGGCGCAGCCATCTTGTTTTTCATTCATTGCTATGGTTCTGGGCATGCTTTTTCTATCCTCCCTTAATCTTTGCAATCCTTTGCATTATCTACATTTTGTGTTTTTTTCTACTTTTGAATACTTTAAACTACTTTTTTTAACTCTTTCCTTTTATTTACTTTTTCCCTATTCTTTCTTTCCTATTTTATTTTATTTTCCTGTCCAGGACCATGGCAATAGGAGCCGGGAAGAATATGAAGGGGAAGGGTCCCGCACCCCTTACCCGGCTCCCTTGCGGGCGTTTAAGGGGGGAGGAAGTCTTGGCCAGGGAGATCATCAGTGCGGTGGAGGTGGCCGCACTTATCTTTTATGTGCAGCGCCACCTCCCGAAGACCGTCGCAGCAGGCAGCAGGCCCGATGCAGGGTATGGCCTCCGGGAGCGTTGCAAGCTCTGGGACAATGTGTGCCGGGCTATGTTTAGGGAGTCAGGGGTCCGGCGCACCTACAAGCAGGCGACGCACCAGTGGTCAGACCTCCTTGACCGGGAGCAGGACCTGCTCGACCTGTTAGGCGTTGAGATCCCTGGCCTTGGTGAGTAGCTATTTAATAACTACTTTGTTTTCCAATCCAATCCAAAAATCTTTATTTCGGCCTTTTAGGCCATAAAAGAAGCATACAAATACATACAACAGTATAAAAACATCACTGGAATGTACAAACAAACAGTAACGAGACTTCTTATCCATCTTTAAAATCGAATAGATAAAAATACATAAGAAGGGGAGCGGCACAGTTCACAGTTCACTTTGTTTTCTTCTGCTCTGTGTTATATTGCTAATATATGGTTTTCCCGAAGAGCAAGAATGCTGTAAATTCGATTACATTGCAGGTAAATTAATGTTTTCAATAGCTTCTGTGATTGCAGGTGCTCGCCTGCTCAATAGCGTTGCTACTATGCTTACTTGTTTGCAACTTTGTGCTCATTTGGCCTCATTATGTATGAGTATAGTACTTTACAGAACTCCGTAATGCTAGAGAGGCTAGAGAATCAAGTCTAGTCCTTCCTTTGTACTCCTGCTGCCACTAAGAAGAGATAGTGGTGGATTGATAGGCTGAGTATATTATGACTTGGTATTTAGTAGGAGGACACTTTTTAGTGGTCTGCAATCATGATAACGGACTGTGTCTCTCACGTCGCGTGCTGCTGAGTGCTGGCAGTCGCAGTAGAAACCTTTTGTTGCTGGTTTAGTTAGTGATTTACATAACTTTCCAAGTAGACGGTCTGCGAATCCATGTAGTGCAATTGTTGGTAATTTGTTTCCCCGAGATAATTTTAGATTGTGGTCAAAGAAATCAAATATTTCAAAAAAATAATCATCCATGTTTGTGTTTATTTCATGATCATAAGCAGCACCTCCCAGGGGCAAGACGACAGAGACGTCGGCGGAACAAGGTGGGCAGGATCGGTCCTCAGAGGTCTCTTCTGCTGGCCCCAGTAAGTTGTTCTGTTAATATTAATAATTATACTTCCCTAACTTTTACAGCACCTGTTAATTCCAAACTGTTTCCTAATTCTATTTTTTACAAAATAGTATTTGATCTTCTTGTAGACTGTTTCTACATTCTTATCCATCCTCTACTATCACTCTCTGTGCTTCAACTATGTACTATTATTATGACTATGAGTCGGTTTGTGTAGGTAGCTAAGCTTGCCCAGTCAGCAAAGGGCGTTAAACAAAACTCTGATCCAGCAATAGCTCTAGGCACTGAGTGCATTCCTTTGGGTTGCCCTTGCTGTCTATTCCAGTCTTCTTAATGTTAGTGCTTTGACAATTCCCAACAACAAAATGTCAGTGTCCACCAAGAATAAGCTAGTAGTTGGCTTTTTGATTTGATAGGAGCACATACCATACCGCTAGTGTTTCAGGGACTATTCTGCACATACAGAAGTAGGAAAAGAGAAATAGGACATTGTTGATGATAGGTGCAGTTCGACTTTCCACATACCTAAGTCAGAACAGAAGTTGAACACCCAATCCCCTGACCGACTATCTAGTGTGTCTGACCAATGATTATATGACGCAGAAGAACAGAAGAAGACTACAGAGTCCTGACCTATCAGAGTTACGGAAGCATGCTTGCAAAGTGCAGTAGTGCAACTGCAAACCCTTCCGCTCACTCACTCACTCACAAAAACAACACAGGGTTTTTTAGTTTTAAAGTTTTATTTTCAAATAACAAATAAAAAACAATTTCTTTATTTTTAATAGCGCAGTATTCTCAGCGAGCAGGGGTGATAGATGACGTTAAAGTTTAAACACCCTTCCCTAGAATATACTTCAACTTAACACATCTAATTATTATATTAACTGTGCGGGAGCCCTCACCTTGTTTGAACTTCAAGTACTGGTGGTGATGAGGAGTAGGTGGTGAAAATTGAAAAGCTCTTGTTGGCAGAAGTGTAATGCAGCCATTCATCAGTTGAGCCAAAAAGTGTTGCATGTTATGGCTAAGCATATAAAAAGTTAACACCCTCCCCAAAACCGTCACTTTTTTTCAGTCCCAATAATAAAAAATAGTTTAGGTATTAACATTTTCTTCCATTACGAAACGAAATAGGGGCTGGGGTATGGCATCTAAAAATATAACATGTTTTTCTAGGCATCACAATATCGGATGCGGCACCTAACACCACCAGTGCCGGGGCCAGCAACGCTGAGGCGTCCACTCCAGGCGGGGCTGATGCGGCGGCGCCACAAGTGCCACAAGGAGGAGCTGCTGTGTGGGATGGCTCAGCAGCGGCTGATGGTGGTAAGTTATTATACTCCTTACTTATTGACATTTTAGAGTAGGCTCGCAAAGGGGTGTATGATGTACTGTACAGTAGACAGTACACTAGTACAAGTACACTGTACTGTTAAAAACAGTTACTAATTTAGAACTACATTTTTGCCAATCACGGAGCAGACAGTCACCCTTGACTTAGCAATAGCATTAGCGGCAGTAGTTCTCGAGTAAGCAATGGCCCCCTCTCTGTGACTTCAACTCAGCTGAGAAACTTTTATCGTGAAGCTAAGTCAGATCAGATGAACTTGAGGGATGTGATGAACTAAAAGGGAAATAAGGGTGTAAGGAAGGACGAGCAAATCGTAACATTTATGACTGTAAAGAATGATATACATGTTTTTGAATGCATGCAGAGGTGGCTGATAGGAAGGAATCAGATGCATGGCTGCTTGAAGCAAGGATGGTTGGAGGAGAAAGAAAAGATGACTGCCTGTGTGGGTGAATCAGAAAATGCATGTGTGGTGTGCATTGCAATATATCATTTGGGTGAAACTCAAATGTAAGTCAAGACGGTGGTTTACCAAATAAAATAAAAAGAATGTTAGTTGGTTGTTGAGAAAAAGTAAAGTTAGTCCAGTTGAGACATTAAGAAGAATGATAGACATTTTCTTTGGAAGCCTGGATGGTATCTTCTTCCTCATAGCAGAGGTGTATGTAGAGCAGACGCTCAGTGGATGAAGAGTGTTACTTTGAACAGCATGTCCGTGCCTGAGTAGCAAAGCAGCCGAAATCCAAATACTAGAAGTTGTGATTGTTCAGAATACTCCCTTGACTAACAGTACAGTAGTTTACTTTGCAAGCACAGCATATATTGTGTATGTATTGTATAGCTTACATTTATTTCAAGTCCAGTCCCTTCCTCCGGCAATTATGGGTACCACACTCGCTCCCTATGTTAATAATTTTCTTTCAGCTGTGTCAATCATGGGTGGCCTATCGCTGTTGTTCACTCAATCTATCAAAACACAGCACCTAAAGTCATCCATCATAGAAGCAAAGATCATGTGATGATCGGCTGGATATATGATTAGAAATGAATAAACTTCATTTTCCTTTTGTAGTAGTCAAGGCCCGGGGGGGGGGGGGGGGGGGGCAGTGCGAAATATAAATTACATTGAGCAGTAGCCCTTGATGTAACCGAGTATGGCCAGTGCCACCCCTATGGAAAAGTAAGAGCTTACATATCCCCACCTGCATGTACTGCTTAAAGTAATGCGAGTCTGCATCATCATGCTTTTTGTCTGTTTTTCTTGGGTGCAAGCTGACTGAGCTTGCATTATTCCGGCTACCACAAGTTCACGTACAAGTCATTTTTTTTTTGCAAGACAAGAGAAAAAAACAAGAAGACTGGTGTACTCTCTGACTCTCTATGTAGTGAGTCCATAGTGCTGCTAGTAGAATTCCTGAAACTCCCACTAATGTTACAGGCCTACAAAGACGGGGGAAAGATACATGCCAAAAATTTATACTGTGCTTGCAAGTTGGTAGTGTTACTGTGAGACAACTTTTTGTTGAATTATTTTGTGTTAATGTTAAAGAGTATTGGTTACAGTATTTTTTTTTCTTTCTTCATATTGATGCTCCACAAAAACTCACCCGAAAGGAGATGGCTGTGCTGGCCAGGGCCCGGAAGCTGGAGGCCATTTGTGCCAAATATCGGCGGCAGGTGGCTCGGGAGCAGGAGGAGGAGGCAACAACAGCTGCTTCCTCCTCCAGTGCCCCTGGGTCCACCAGCCAGCAGCCTCCAGTGGTACAGCGCTGTGGTCCGACAGCCTCCCGCCGTCACCGCGGATCAGCAAAAACAACAGCTGCCCCCCCAGAGCCTGGATGGCACGTCAGCGCCATCTCTGCCGGAGAGTGGACTACCTGGAGCGCGCATTTGAGAAGCTGAAGCGCCAGCTCCAGGACCTCCGCAAAGAGATGCTGGACCACCTGTCCATAGGACACCGCCGGAAGTGACTGTCCCTTGCCCCTTTTTTAAAGACTGTTGGGGGGGGGAAATTGGGTGTTGGGGATTCAGAGGGACTTTTTGAGGGACATTCTTATGGACATTAGTTGGGGTTAGGGAGGGGGGTTTGGGTCTTTTGAATAGTTCATTTTTGTTAGGATAAATATAATTATTTATTTTACATACTTTAACATAGTGTACGTGTTCATATTATTTTGTGGGGTGGTGGGTGGGGGTTACTGTACGTTTGGTTTCCTCAAACTTACCAGCATGAATTATCTAAAATGTCAAAAATGTACAAAAGTGCCACTAACAGAGTTAGTGATTTCAATTGCCCTACTAGTACTTTACTAGTACTACTGTCAGTCTCTCCTCTCCCCCGAGTCCTAGCCCATTATTCTACCTCCCCAAAATGCTTATCTTACCTGTGATTCGTGTTTGAGATTAGAGCTTGGCACAGCGCTGGCTGCATGGCAAATGGCGATTGCGGTTGCCCATGAAATCCATCCAGGACAGAAATTCCATTGTTGTGGTGGTAGTAGGAGTGGTACCACACTAGCAGTAGCAGCATATGAAAAAAAAAGGAAATGAGACATTGAGTGGCCTGAGAGGAGTATTAGAAAGAACAGTATATATTTGTAGCCTAAGCAATGCTGAAGATAAGTATGGGAATTTTTTTTTTGCATAGATGATTATAGCTACAACAAGAACAGTGACACAGCAGCGTATCCTTTCTTCACGTGAAGGAGGATGCTGTTGACATAGATCCAATCGATGGTGGGCATGAAATTCAGAATGGATTTGAAAAACTCATTGTTGTTTTTTTAAGCAGAATTACAATATCCTAGTATTCATGTAGCTGCCTAAAAATGATTTGAGAAGATTGCTTGCACCTTATCCTCCCCAGCAAGTGTGTGGTATTATTGTTGTCATTTAGTCACACCTCAATGAAAACCACACATCCCGGGGGAAGAGGGTTAGGGTTTGAAAATTGGATGGGAATGGGTTTTTTGGGGAACGTTTTGTGGAGAGAGGAAAAAAACACAGCATGGACAAACAACAAATGAAGAAAAACAAATCTTTGGATACGAAGATATCCATAAATCTTTTAAGGGACATAAAGGAAGTGCATGCACTACTGCTTGCATGAAGTTGTTTGCTAAATGGATGGTTAGGTTACTGAAAAGTAGTACTTACTACAACTTACTAACTATGAAGAAACAATGTGACAGTACAGGGCTGCAGTAATTACGGAATTTCACTTGCCTATCTGCCCTCAGATAGAATAAACACTTATTAGTACATTAAATTAGTTTTAAATATAGCAAAGAAACTTATCAAATAGCTGAAGGGATAAATTTGAAGCAGAGAGAAAACAAACGCACAGATTCACACTCATAGAAGTTCACAACAATAACATTATTTAAAAGATAAGGAGAAGTGAAGAGGATACTGTAACTGTATGTTGTAGTTGTCCTGTTCAATTTGGGAAGTTGCATGCATCCAGCCATTCCTCCTATTCCCGGTACTCCTCCATTCCATCTGACGCTCCGTCGATCAATCTTGGTGACCATACACACTGTCCACTGCCTGCCTGGCAGATGCGGAATTGTTGACTGCTAATGGTAAGCCGGAGTTAATCGTTTTTCCCATCACACAGGGTAAAAGCCGGCCTGTAATTTTTGACGGAAAAACAGGAAGTGATATTAAAACACCATGGAGAAAAAAAATATAAGGTATGGTTTGTAGTGCAAAAATACCACTTTCAGTTTCAGAGGCAACAGTATTACATACAAGCATCATTTCTAAAGTACGTACTCTGAGTCTCCTTTTCAAGGATAGTAATTAGCAAGCAAACAGCAGGCCAGGGCCATGCAGACGGTCAAGGCAGGCACCACTGAGTGAATGAAGCAACCTGATGTAGCATACCTCTTTGACACAGTCAGACAAAGCATATCTAATTGTATGCACCAAGCCACATAGCCGCAATTTTACAAGAACTGCTGTCAGGACTCTGGCATAACAACACTACACTGGCTCGACCACTCCATACCACGACTAGACAGACATGTAGTTCTGCTGTAGTTGTTGTTGACTGGTTTACCTGTTTGCCACTCATGAAATGGCCATAGTTCTTCTGTAAACCGAAGATGATGATCATCCATCCCAGTGTGTGACTATAAAGAAAAAATATATTATGTAACTTTGATCATCAAGACTGATCATCATCATGGTATATTGGCAAACTCAATGTTGTTCATGCAGTTGCAGTCTACACACACAGTGAGTCCAAGAACATTTTGCATATTAAAAAATGCAACGTAGTGGCCCCTGCAGGAGAAGTAGAATTTGAATTAAACAAGGTAAAAAAAAGTAGAGTAGACTTGAGTTACATTTAGTGTGTAAAAGATTAAATAATAACAGAAGACATATGATGATTCATTTCATGCACAACAAACAAACAGCAATTGCTTTTATCAGAGCCAGACAGCCAGTGCTGTCCACTGCATGCATTACCTGTTCCACTTTTTGTCCGCATCTTGTCCTTAAAGTGGAGGCCCGCAGAGCAGCCTCTCATGTCAATTTCAGAAGTAACTGTCAGCAATCCGCATATAGTCGGTAATTCCAGTCCCACTTCTTTTGAGGGGACTCGTCTACGAAGCGACAGTTCCTTCATTCTGCATAATCCACCCATCTGCCTTGATGGAAATGGATAGGGGGAGCCCGGAGGAAGAGGATAGAGGAGCAAGACTGAGTTGTGAACTTCAGGATTGCAGACAGCGGCACCTTCAATAAGGAAATAAGACGATGACAGTGCTGCTGATGGATTGGTTGTGATTAGAGTTTTGTTGTGGTAAAAGTTGCAAATCAAAGAAACACACAAGGGAGTAAAAGTGAATAAGGAGTCAGGACGAAAAAAAGAAGTCAGTTTCAGGCCTAGGTGTCAGGGAAGTAGAGCTCGTCCTCAAACACTGTGAATTGAGATGGGAGTAGGACAGCTAACAGAGAAGAACTTCAGTCACCTAAGTCGGTGTCCTCTTCTTCCTGCATGGATTCACGTAATTTGTAATCTGGTGGTATGAAGTGCTGATTCATCTTGATCATTGTTAACCTCTCCACACTTTTGGGCAAGAGGCGGGTCCTTTTTGAAGTTACAATGGCACCAGCGGCACTGAAAACACTATCAGAAGACACACTTGCAAGTGGGCAAGACAAATAATTTAGAGCCAGTGAGGCCTTTTCCCATACCAATACACCAATGGGTTGTGATCAATGTAGACCTCTGTTGGGTCATCCAGATAGGCCTGCACCATCCACTCAAGGTCACCCAGGGCTGCTCCACTTTGTGTACCATCTGTGGCTTTTGCATCAGCACTGGAACGAGCAAACCCTTGATGAGTTATCCAATCCGCTTCCGACAATATTATGGCTGGGCCAGGTGCAGGTGAGGATGATACGGTTTCTGGTGTAGGTAACGGCTGTGAGGGAAAGTGACTGCCTTTGGCCACAGAAGTGGACCTTGACGCCGGATGGCCTGCTGATTCAGTAGTACTTGTGGTGGTTCCTTCAATTTCTTGCCGCTCTTTTTCGAACCGAGTGGCTGACAGAGCTAGCCAATGTTTGTACTTTGAAACATCTGCTTCAGTAAAAGGAATGAATGCTTTGCTGGCCACTGCATTTTTGTACCGTGGACCTAGAATAGTGGCACAAATGTATTGTTGTTCTGTATGTATTTTTTTAAGCCTTTCATTGTCAACTAGGCGGGTTAATAAGCTTTCCGCCAACTGATATGAGTCTTGCTTGTCAGTATCATCTTTGAACGTTGAAGACACCAACTTCAGTTGGTGCTCTAGCATGCGCAACAATGGGATAGCTTTGCCCAAAGTACTGTCCTCACTGCTGACTTTACGCGTGAAGACCTCAAAAGGACAAATCATGTCTGTCAGGTGTTTAACTAGGTCCCATTCCTCCAACTCTAGCTTCATGTCTTTCAGAGTAGAACCCTGTGCAAAGACATACTCATTGATTACCAAGCACTGCTCAGACAGACGCTCAAGTATGTACAAGGTTGAGTTCCAAAGTGTTACCACCTCCTAGATGAGTCCTCTGACTGGCACTCTACGTTCATGTTGAATTTTCCTCAGCTGATTCCAGGCCTCAAAAGAATGGCGGAAATGTGTGCATATTCTTTAGCAGGTGGTCAGTAACTTGCTGACTGTGTTTTCTTTTTTCAAGAAATCTTGAACAACAATGTTAATACTGTGCACCAAACACGGCACTCTGATTTAGCCACCATCATTCATGGCCCTTACTATATTACTGCCATTGTCCATGGAAACATAACCAATCATGTGCTTTCTTTGATGCAGCCATTCAAAGACCTTACTGTTAAACTCCTCCAAAATGTTTACTGCAGTATGAGATTTCTCCATGGCAAACATGGCTACTGTTGCATGTTTCCGACTAGCTTGAAAAATTGTGGCAGGGTCAACACCTGCAGACATCTTTTCTCTAACCCCTGCAAAAGAGACCCAGTGTGCAGTGATGCACATGTAATCAAGGGCTTGGCATCTGGTCCACACGTCTGTTGTCGGGGTGGATAGTGTGAACAGCACTCTTCTGCAAAGCTGCCCCAATCACCTCCAGCACATCTTGATGTAGTGCTGGAACCGCAACTTTGGCAAAATAGGACCGGCTAGGAACCTTCCATTTAGGGCAGACTCTTGCCACAAATTGTCGAAAATCCACCCCTTCCATGAAATATAAAGGGAGATGGTCCAGCGCTAATATTTTAGCCAGCATTGCATTATAAAGACGTGCCATTGGGTGGTTGCGTTCCAATGGCGCCTCCGACCAAAACATGCTTTTAATGGTGGCCTGGACCGTTTTCATATGTGATGAGGATGTAGACCTCTTCTACCCAGTTAGGCTCATTGATGTACTTTTTCGCATTGGTGTCTCTACCAGACTACTGCGCCTCCTTGATGTTGTTGGGGTAGAGGAGAGTGTAGGCCCTACCACTGCAGTGGTGCTGCCAGGGGTACTGTGTGTACCAGAAAAAATGTCTCTTGGTTCTTGACCTCCCCCCGCACGATCAGCTCCTCATCAGATGCAATATCAATGGATACATTTGGATTTGTACTTTTGGCTTTCCGGATGCGCCTCCCACTGGATAATGTGGTGTTTTTGGAGATGACCTCTCTGGCCTCCGGTACCATAGTTGATGCCAATCTTACCCCGACTAACTACTTGTTTAACAATCGAACAAATTATTAGGTTTTCCGCCTTTTTGCTAATACTAAAGAAGTCCTAAACTGGGGACTGGAGATTTCTGGTGGTGTTGGAGGTGCTACTGTCAATGCCAGATGAAGTGGAGGATGGGCGTGGCTGTGTGTGACTCTGTTGTGCACTTACAGCACCACCGCTTGAGGTAAAGGAGGTTGAGCTGGATGGAGGTCCCTGCAGGCTCTTCTGACGAGAAAATATGGCAGCTGTAGGTCGTGTTGGTGTAGCAGTTACCTGTGTTGGTGGTGGTACCAGTGCCACGCCACCCACTTCCGCTCAGCAGCACTTTCGGGATAGGGTAAAAATGTCTGTCTGCTGCATGCCGGCTGGGGCTAGAGTGACAACTGTGATGACTGGGTCGTCATCATCAGACTGTTCATCACCAGCAGAATCCTCCACTTCTACTTCTTGTTCGTCGTCATCACCCATAAGTGAAAGCCTTGCGGAAACCTTCCTTTTAGGCTTAGCTACCTTTGTCGGCTCATGGCATGCCTCCCTCTCAGACTGCATTGGTGGGTTCTAATCAAGATCAAGATCATCAGAAGGAAGGGGGCTTGAAGAAGAACTTGTATTAGCCCTCCTTGACCTTTTTCTTGCTGAGGATCTGGAAGACAACAGATCATCAGGAGGAGTGGCTTGATAGGATGATACCTCCGCTTGAATCTCGATTTCCTGATGTGCCCCTACTTCTGGAGGAACAAGCATTGTAGGCAGTTGTGCCTCTGCATGTGCCTCTCCATGCACCACTACTTGTACCTCTACTTGGCCACTACTTGCGCCTCTACTTGCGCCTCTACTTGCGCCTCTCCTTGCACCTCTCCTTGTTGCACCTGTGGTTGTCGTTGCGGCTGTGGTTGAACACTCGTCAGATGAGTTACACCCTGCTTTGATTGGATGCTACTTTCATGCAATGAGTCAACGTCAACATCACTGGTCGATGATGATTGAACAATTAAAGTGGCTGCCTCTGCGGCACTCATGGCCTTGGGCCTAACTTGGCGTGGTGGCACTGAGACCAATGAAGCTGAGGTGCTGCTCCCAGCTTGGTCCCCGGTGGACACCGCTGCTGCAGGCGTAGTTTTTTGTTTCCCAAAAAAAGTGTCTGTGGCCACACCAGTCTCCTTGGTAAGTGGTGCCACTTGCTTCTTCTGCTCCTTCTTACTGGCAGTGGCACTGGCAACTTTCTTGGTAGAGGAGCTACAGCCACCTTTCTTTCGGCCCATCTTCTTAAGATGTCAGAAGAACAGCAGACCGCAGTTGCGCGAGTTGCAGAGTTGTCTGTGGCCACACCTGACGTCACATGACGTTTTGCTGCACACACCGCAGCAGGACTTCTTCCTGGCACTGATGATGAACGATGCGGATGATTGATTTGTGGTTTTCTTTGTGCACCTAAAAGCAAAGGAAGCCAGAGGAACATCAGTTAAATAAATGTTGCATATGTCGTGTTTCAATTAATATTTGCAACTAGGCATTTTTTATTATTACGACACACCCAAAAACGGAAAGACCAAAAATAAAAATTGCAATTATTTCTAATCAAAAATGGATGTTTACATTAATAGAAGAGAGACCATACAGAGAGAGTTGTTTAATGCACCACTGAGTACCCCTGGGCATAATGGATGAAAGCAGGGCAGACTGGGTGCAGGCCTAGGGCACAAAGCACACGGCCTGGCTTCAAAATGGCCCATTGACCTCCACCCACATGGCCAGGCCCTGCCTGGACCAGGCCTCAAAATAGGCCCCACCCACACAGCCAGGCCCCAACACCACCCCAAAAAATTGAAAAACACACAAAAAACACCACAATCCAATGCCATCCATGCCCTAAATGATGTGTACATTAAAAAGACCCCACAGAAAGACTTGGTCTATGAACCACTGACTACCCCTGGGCAAAATGAATGAAAGCAGGGCAGGCTGGGTGCAGGCCTATGGCACAAAGCACACTGCCTGGCTTCAAAATTGGCCCTTTACCCCCACCCACATAGCCAGGCCCTGCCTGGACCAGGCCTCAAAATGGCCCCCACCCACATGGCCAGGCCCAACACCACCCCAAAAAATAAAAAAAACACACAAAAAACATCACAATCCAATGCCATCTATGCCCTAACTGATGTTTAAAATATTAAAGAGACCCCACAGAAAGCCTTGGTCTATGCACCACTAAGTACCCCTGGGCAAAATGGATGAAATCAGGGCAGACTGGGTGCAGGCCTATGGCACAAAGCACACTGCCTGGCTTCAAAATGACCCCTTGACCCCCACCCACATGGCCAGGCCCTGCCTGGAACAGGCATCAAAATGGCCCCCACCCACATGGCCAGGACCCAACAACACCCCAAAAAAGAGAAAAACACACAAAACAATCACCCCAATCCATTGCCATCCATGCCCTAAATGATGTTTGAATTCAAGACAGCCGACAGAAAGACTTGGTCCATGCACCATTGACTACCCATGGGCCCACAGGGCTTTACACGCACCCCAAAATTAAAGAACAAAACCACATATAACAGTGAGCTAATCAATTCCATGACATAAATGATAATTAAGTTCTACAAAACTCACAGAAACAGTTGTATCATGCACCCATGACTAACCCTGGGCCTTCTGGATACTGTGCCTACCCAGAATATATATTTTCTTTAAGTTGTGAAAAAGTTAAAAAAATTGTAGTTGCAGCAACTGCAATGCCCCAAACAAACAACACCAACTTACTTGTAAAATCTCAAATCCAAAAGTAATCCAAAAGTGATCCAAATCAAAAAGTCCTCACATTCAAAAAATCCAGCAGCAGCCACAAAAAGTAATCCTTCCAGCTCCAGATCCAAATGAAAAGTGACCAGGACATGGACAAAGCACTGGGAGGAGCCTGCTGGACAGGAACAGACAGTTGGAGACTCTGGGTCACTTCCTTCCTCTCCCACCCCCCAAAAATGGACTGCTTGCACAAAAAAGTGCAGCCAAATCATCATTTTCAGAACGTTTATGCTGCCTGCTGTACATTTCTTGTGCAGAATTGCAATTTTTGGAAGTTCAGGAAAGCGAGCTGTTCAAATCTCCCGCCAGATGTCAGCTGCGCGTCGCATCTACGTGTTCACAATTGTTTACTCCTGCAATTCGTGATTGCAGGCCTTTATGATGTAGTCACGTCCTTAAACTCTCGCAGTCCAAGATGGCGGGCCGCTAAGACGTACTGGCGGTCAAAAAGTCTCGCGCGATCACGTAGCCAGATCCAAAATGGCAGAGCGCACATAAACCGGGAGGGAAAACAACTCGGCGAACAAAGAATCACGGTAAGTCAACGCCAACCGCACAAGATTGTATTTTTGAAGCGTGACCAAGCAAAAACATCCGCTAGCTTGCGAATTTCAGATTTTTTGACAATTTCACGCGATTCGCGGACCGCGAAATTGTGAAAATTTTGCAAATTCCGTGAGCGTAACAGATTTTCAGCCCACACTTAGTTCACACAACTTATTTTGATAGCGTAGGAGCAAATTGCATGATTTAGGAATACTTTTTTTTACCTGTAACATTTGTTACTAAGATACATGCTTCATAACCTTACAATATTTGTAAAATGTTTACCCAGTTTGCAGAGTTGCGTAAAAGACAAAGCCTGCACCTTTTTCAAAAGCAAACACAATGTTTTTTTAATGTGATCCACTCAGATTAGCCCTGCACTGCAGCTGGACAGAGCAAAAGGAGTGTGGCAGGTAAGTAGGAGAGGTGTCATTTATATTTTCTCTCCTGCCTTTGAAGATGCCATATTGCAGTGGTGTTCTCTCCATTTCCTTGCTTGCCTTTGTTGATGCCACATCACTTACCAAGAATTCAACTGCTACTTAAAGCCAACTGTGACTCAAAGCACACACACTGTCCTAGGTTTATCCTTTCTGCTGTAGAATAGGACATTCTAAGGTATGTAGGGGCCCTGACCTACCAGTCTTTGCACCCCACTGACATTATGTGCAATGCACCATAACGCCCACCATGCACTCCTGCCTCCCTATTAAATTCCACAAGCCTGCTTCGATGAGGTGCCTGTGAACAGTAGCAACATGTTACCTTTGTCTTTTCCTTCCTTCCCATGGTAATCAGCACTCCTTCACTTCTTCTCTCTCCTAACAATATTACCAGGGGCTCAGTGGTGTCAGGCTCTTGTGAGTCCCAGGCGACATGTGCTCTATTCTTCCCAATCCTGCCTCAGGGCCTTAATTTCTCCATCTAGCCCCCTCCTCCTCCCACCAATAATGCTGTAGGACCACTGCGATTCAGAAAAGGGGGTGGTGATGGACAGAGTATCTGAATTAAGCAGAACACTCCTACCCAGTCAACAGATTAGGGCTTGATCCATCACTGTTTTTTAGCTCACTGCACCATCCCAGCTCAGAACCTGGCTACATGCAAATTAGTCTGTCCCTGGCCCAGTGCATCATGTGAACAGGGCAGACCAAACTACCAAGCCAATTCTTTTACTGGAAAGGAAACAAGCTTCCGGGGACCGGTTTCTGGCATTACAGCCGTCTTCGGCCCAGTTTGCTTGAATCCTGATGGCGCACTGAGCAAGGGACTCACATCTGAGCATACCCTTCCACACTTATGGTGGACAAAACGATTCAGAAAAGGGGGTGGTGATGGACAGAGTATCTGAATCAAGCAGAACACTCCTACCCAGTCAACAGATCAGGGCTTGATCCATCACCGTTTTTTAGCTCACTGCACCATCCCAGCTCAGAACCTGGCTACATGCAAATTAGTCTGTCCCTGGCCCAGTGCATCATGGGAACCGGGCAGACCAAACTACCAAGCCAATTCTTTTACTGGAAAGGAACCAAGCTTCCGGGGACCGGTTTCTGGCATTACAGCCATCTTCGGCCCGGCTTCAGGGCCTTAATTTCTCCATCTAGCCCCCTCCTCCTCTCACCAATAATGCTGTAGGACCACTGCTGCCAGGCTTCTAAAGGCCCATTTAGCGGCACATCCACTGGCATTCTATTACCTTCCTCTTCCTCCTCGGTAGTCCCTGCCGTCTCCAATACTGCGATAAGCCTACTGCTATGTGTCCACTGAGGGCGCATCTTGGCTCTTAGCAACATGACGCCTGCTCTTCCATCATTTCATCATCTCTCAGTGCTCTCTCATCTCCCTGTTCCACCCATAAGTCATGCCAGAAGTCTTTCATGGAGTTGGAATCTTTTCTTCTACATTTTTTGAGAATCTTCTAATTGGTTGCCTGTAGAAAGTGAAGGTAGAACTGGCATCACCTCGTGGATGGATACGGAATAAATCACAAATCCTTTAGATCTTTTCAAAGCCGAGTACAATTCTTGATTTACTTCTGTCCAGAACCACTGCAAGCACTTTGACTCCTATGAATGAGTGAATGAATAAATGCCATTTATATAGCACATAGCTACTCGAAGTGTGTCCCGACACTCAACATAGAAGAACAGGTGAAGAGGAGCAGAGTACCCAAAGGTTTTACTGAGTCCTAAAGTTTAAAAAGATGTCTCTTCAGAGCCTTCTTGAACTGTGCTTCCTCGGTTATCAATCTCAAATGATCAGGAAGCTAGTTTTACAACCTTGCTGCTCGGACCATAAAGGAGAACCCTTGTACGAAATTTTAAAAAATGGATAATTGTCAATTGGCCAGCGTTACTGGAGCGTAGCAGGTGTTCTAGCATGTACTCCTTGATCCTCTCATTTCAGTAAGCAGGACCCCTGTTGTAGAGGGCCTAGTGGGACAGAGTCATAGTTTTGAATGTTATGAGCTTGCTGGGTTTGGTGAATCTTAGAGGTAAGAGAGCTAATCTCCCTCTGATTTCTTAGAAAATGTACAGAGGATTTTGTGCAGTGACTCCATAAATTGCATTAAAGGTCAAATGGACATTGCAGCAGGCAAGTGTCAAAACATTTTAAGTTTGATGGATCTCTTCCAGAGTCAGGCACCAGAGACAATGAAGTTGCAAGATTCCAACAAATCATTTCAGTCATCATTCCGGAGACACCACAACCATTCTTAGATTCTTCTTCAGGGAGAAATAGACTTTCACTTAGTGGAAATGGATCACAGCACAGTCCATGATGCATCTGAAAAGGCGCTTGAGAAGGAGGACTGTTATATAAGTGATTCCCCAGCAGACACCGAGCTACCAAAGCAAGAGTGCATGTTCTCTACTATACTGCCCAGCACCCTCTTATAACTCAGAACATTGACCGATCCTTGGTTTAAACAAATATGAGCTCCCAGAAGCGAATCACACATCAAGTTCAGGGGTGATTCAAATTGACCACATTGGGTACGAGATGGCTGACACATGTCAATCCTATACTGGTAGCAGCTGTGTGCAAGTACTGCATGATAAGTTCTGCTGAAAGGAGCAATAACATATATAAAAGTATTATAAACCGAGTGTACCACCCACAAGGAGCAAGTCATCCGTTTCCTGTAGTCTGTCTTTACACAAAAATCATCAGTGGATATTGGACTAGAATTAGACTGTTCTGAAAAGTCTGAACAAAGAGCTGAGCTAAGCTGAAGACCTGTCATTAAATATATTGGCATAGACATTGTATATATTTTCTTGTTTTTCTGAAATAAGCTCCATTTTATTTTGTGCTTATTAGTATGATAAATAACAGAATTACCGTAAAATAAAGTGCTATGAAAATACTTTTAAAAACTCAATTGTGTTCCAAAACGAGTTTCATCTTGTAGTGCAAACTATAATATTCCTTGCCTTAATATTGGAGACAGAAGAACAGTACATGTATGTAGTGTGCTATGCCTCTGATGAGATTCCTGAAATCAAATACACACCCATGGTAGTGCAAATGCATGGTTTAAAGAGCACTAAACTGCAGAATGGCCTATGTGGAGATCATTATGGTGCCATGCAGGTTGTTTAAAGCTTCATTGGCTGCACCAGAGAGTGTAATTGAAGAAAGAGGAGGGAGGCTTTGAAAGCACTTGCCTAACATGTTATTTTTACATATGGTTGAAAGAGTCTTCCCTATGTGGGGGCACATGAGGAAGATGGGTTAAGCCACTGGGTATTGAATGTTGGCAAGTTGCCATGATACCCCGACTTATCTGTTTCTATGAGACAGAACAGGACATTTTTTGATAGATATAGGCTAATGAAAGAACAATTAGCTTCCCAACAAAGTATATCAGAATGAAGACACGTGAGTAGGAGACCTACAGGTCTACATGCAAAAAGCCATCAGTTAGGGACCCGTTGAACCTCGATTTTGGTCCTCACTCTTACAGGCAACACAGGCCGAAACATGTTGATCACCGATTTGTAAAGTGAAGGACAATTTAAACGTCCGATGAACGTCACCTCTTTACCCCGCTATGCTTCCACCTCATTCAATATTTGATCTTAAATACAGAAGGTAATTTTAGATATAACACCACACAGATCCCACCTGTACTCTCCCTCGGATGAAGGCCGGAGTCACCTAGGGAAGCAAGTACCTAGGTGTAAAACCCAATTATGATGCCACCCAATACCACACCATAGTGGTGATTACTTTACACCACCAGTGGCCCAGATTGGTTAAGGGTTTCGAGTCAATTCTGAATATATCCTGACCCATTGGAACCCACAGGGCTCACTCCTTTGATTTTGGAAGTATTTTTGTGTCAGGTGTGATGTGTTGTGGATGCCACATAAGTTGCTTTGAATGGGTAGCTATGCTTACTCAAGAAAAAGTGAGTTACTTTAAATTGTTGGAATTAGAACTTAATATGATTACTGCAGGCAGTCAGGCAGCTTGTTTTTCATCATGACGAATGTTCAAGCATTCGAGCAATTGTATGTAAAAAGTTGAACACAAATGAAGCTATACACATCAAGGTCAACAAGTACTTCTATGAAAATTGAAACAAAGTTAGCGGTAAAAATAGGTTTTGCAACTACATATCCGAATTGTGCAGAAACATTTTATCTCATCTACCCTACAACTGCCATCTCCTTCTTGACCCTAACCACAACCATTCAGTGAAAATAGGAATGTAAAGTGCTTTTACATTTGGTAGAGGAAAAAAGAGATGTGAAAAAAAACTTCGGTTATATCACTGAAGCAAAAGGCATCATATTCTGTTTAAGAAACAGACAGGAGAATCAGGGACATTGCTATTAACAATATTAAAAGTTCACTTATAATAGATGAAGGTTACATAAAAGTGTTGAATTGATGTCATTAGCTTTTAAAATTGTGAAAAAATCGTTAGAAGATTATACAAAAGAACAACAGACATACAGAGGTGTTCTGGTATACAAATCTCAGGTTTCCCACTGCTGGTACATTTTCTAGAATCCGTGATGTTGTGGGGTCCACTTAGCAATATCAAAGATGAGACGATGTGGTCATTTGATGGGAAACCTGATATCCAAATCCTCCTTGACCTCCTGCAATGCTTGATCGAGATATCTGGACTAAGCTCATATGAGGTACTGTGAATGATGAATCAAACACAATATACCTTAATTATTACAAATACAATATTTGAGAAAGTGCTTCTTTTAGTGAGGTCATCCCAGGCCTATTTCCATATTCTTCCACTTAGAAGATGAGCACTGACAACGGAATGACTGAGTTGCTCCTCATCTTTCAATTGGGGGTTTAGGGGGTGTGAAAGCTTCATCTTCATTTTGTGTGGACTGATACTGCTGGTGTTTGGATTCTGTGCACTGGGACACTGCAAACTGGCCCCAGTGCGTGTTCTCTGTTCCATAAAACATGTTGAAATTGTCTTACTCCTAATTAGCCTATTTAAATTTCCCATTAGGCCATAGTATAAGGTGAACCAAAATACACTCATGGCATGGAAAGTTAAATGAAACCTTTGGACTGCAGCACTACTGTGCCATCCATTAGTGTGACCAGAAAAATTCAACTCCAGGCCTACCACTTCAGCGCAGCTGCTGCAGTTTTAAATTGTGAAGCCCCTACTATCAAAGTTACACTTTAAATATTAATGTCACCCCTATATAAGCTTTGCAGGCCACAAGGCCGGATGAATTGCATTGAAAAGGAAATTCATACAAATGTAAAATTAATATGGCCTGACAGTGACTAGCACACAAAAGCTATTTTCACTGTAGGAAGGCTGTCTGGCCCATAGAGAAGCAGTATTTAATATTAATTTGGCAGTCTCAGGTTAATGACCAGCTAAACGTATTAATAAATATTAAAGAAAAGGGATATTTAGAAAGTCATCTTTTTCCTGCCTGATGCTCCCGAAGGCTGATTCGTACTAGCCTCCAACTGTCACCCCTCGGCTGAATGGCCTAGATGAGATATGAAAACTGATTCCAGAGAAGAGACATTGGCTGAGGTGTGGGTAGGTGTTTTGTTCCTTTGGCAAGAAGAGCAGTTGGGCATTGCACATGAACTTAATTTAATTCAAGAGGATTCGCTCTGTCATAGGAGGATGTCCGATGACAGCACAAGACCCCTTCTTTTGCCCTATCAGTCAGGCAGACACCAAACTCAGTGGGGTAAAACTTCCCCCAGAAATGGTTTGAAATGCCCAATGAGGACAGGGCTGATCATTACCCTGATCACACCTCTAGGCTATACACATACTCTCCACAAGGGGAGAAGAGTTTCTCCGTCTTGCATTTAGTGAGTGAGGAGCACTGTGGGAACTACTGCAAAATTGGATGGGGTACTCCTTTGAACATTTACTCTATTGGTTAGGGATTGACAGAAGTCATCCCGACCCACAGGTTAGTGCCAGGTCTAGATGTTGGACCCCAGGACACCTTGGTGAGAACACAACTGGATCTCCTGAAGAATGGAATGATAGCCTCACTATGAGGAAAGCTGAAGGACTGACCTGCTCCCACTTGTACCCAGGAACAAAGAAGAGGACTCAAGTGGTCAATTGGATGACCTGTTGTGTAAGCTACAAGAAACCTTTCTGAAGAGCACATCCCATCATTACCATCTGAACTTGACCTGGACCCTGCTGGTCTCGTCACACAAGTGCCATTACTAAAGTCTGGTGAGCCTTGGCAGTGTCCAACTGGACTACTAGCATCCCTGAAAACCGTGGACTTAGAAGCATTTTCGGCATGAAGACCTCCAGACCAGTACATTACTGCCAAGCCGATCCATCCAAGGTGCGTTGCTGATGAGGTGAAGAAACTGTTTTCACACACTTGGCGCTTCTTTCAAGCAGTAAATCATGTTCAGCAGGACCTTTCCAACAATTGGGTTTTGTGGAGTACTCTTTGGATACAGCTCCCCTGGAAGATGCCAATCTCCGAAAAAGAGACTAAGTCTAATGGCAAAAATGGTGCAAACGTTTTTGACAAGTGAGAGAACCTACCTCAGTGTGAATTTGCCTGCTCTGAGGTTTTCCCCCCAAAACCAATGGCTTCACCAATGCCTATCCAACGTTTTTAAGCTCTCCGCCGACACAACATGCTGCCTTGCCCCTGTGGGGATTTTGACTTCCAAAGAAATGACTTGGAGGCAGATTTGTGTAATGCAAGTCATTGGAAAACAATGTAAGTCCTTTAGCAGGGCTTACTTTGCCACACAGAGCCACTTTGTGTGCCTCTGGTTAATTTAGTACATCCAGAATAATGCACTACCTTGTGGCAGCAAGGCAATCATGGGTGTAGTATGGATGTTCCCATACACCCACTCATTGTTTTTGACAGAATCCCAGATTTACTAAGGTCAGAAACATGTGATTGCATCAAAATAGTGTGCCTCCCAGACCCAGTGGTTACGAGGAGAAATATCTGCATTCTTCAGCAGACATCGAAAGAGTAATATGCCTTTAAAGATTGTCTTTGTGAAGGAAGTCACAAAAACAATCCTGCTCATAAACTCCATCTGGGTCGAACCTGTTTGATGTATTTGACATATGCTCTATCTACGTGAGCCTAAAATCATGCCTAGATCCAGGTACAACATTTGACTATCTTAGTCACTTGTCTCCTTTAGTCTTTAATTTTACTAAAACCTTTAAAAATTCATATCTCTGGTTCTCCTTAAGCGATTTTTCGCATTTTGGTGTACCTTTGTTTATTAAATCCTACTTTCTTTTTCACAAGTTGAGTGGGATTTTTACTATGCTGTGTTTTAGACTGTTTAACTGTTTTGGTACTTCTAAATGCTTGACACGTTTTTGAAAGTTAAGGCTGTCTTCTCCTTGTCATAGCCACGACGGTCTGAGATCAGGTTTATAGTACTCAAACTTTAAAGTGGAACCAATACTTGCATTGTGGTGGAGTACCATTCACTCCCAATTAATCTTTCCCACACAATAAATATGTGTAACTTTGGTCCTGTACACAAATGTGATTTATCCAGACATCTGTCAGCCTCCTTCTATGTGCTTGTTGTTCTTGTAACAAACTTGAGAGGGGTTGTCACTTTACCACGAGAGTAGCAATTAGCTACCTGAATTATTTTTTGTAAAGTATACATGTTGAATGTTAGCGTGACAAAAAATGTGGTAAAGTGACATCGAAAGGTGTGCTTTCATGGGCAGTACACTAGATGACTCCCTTTATCATGCGCACTATCCGTCCAAACTGCCACTCTCCATCCTCTAGTGTTACATCATGGGAATGCCCAGAGGAATTTCCTGATCACCGATATCCCCGCATACTTTTAATGATAGAATAATGTGCCTCAATAGCTGAGCCTCAGTTTACATTTAGCAATATATTCCTTTTAGGTTTTTCTCTGCTTAAGCCATCCAAATATTCAAGACACCTGACTGTAGACATAGAGCATAATGTGCATTTTTACCTTCTATTTTGTAAACACATTTTTTGAGCTTCTGTGGGTTATATTCGTCATTCTTAGTTCTCTCTTTTCATAAATTTTTTCAATTTCGGGGTTCTCTTCATAGAGGGTTTGCATCAACAGCTTTTGCGTGGGTATTATGGTCCCTGCATGGATCTGCCCCACTCAAGTTAGGAATCATCTGCTGACAATTAAAAAGATACAATATGGCTTTTTCATTTAGGTAATCACCAACATTCTCAGTTTTCCCCTTCAGAGCCTGTTTTAAACCAGACTTCTCAATCTCATAGGAGGCTCATCCCTTGCACCCTTTAAACTGTATCATCTCACTTGTACCTGCAAAAACACCAGTAGTTGGTAAAAGCTTTCGCGTGAACTAAGGACTGAATCTATTCTTCAGTGTGCTAAATCACTTAATAGTTTTTGTGAAATTTCTCGGAAAATACATCTAAATGTGGTTTGCCTGTATTTTCTGGGAAATTGTCAGACTAGGGCATGCCTTGCATAATAAATATCACACGGATCTTGGCAGGAGACTGATTCAAGCAGAAAATCCCTCTTAGCCACACATTTTCTTCTTGAGCCAGTCTGTCATTGGCCAAAAATGATACAACACTCATGAATGCAAAATTAGAAAATTAAAAACAATTGTAGGCTTTTTAAAATTGTACCTGTGTTAGCATACACCTTGTTGAAACATATTATCCAAGATCCATTGGGTTGGACATATTATCTTAATTCCTTCGTATTGGGGGCCCCTAAGTAGCCTCCAACTTTTTCGCAATGCTTCCCCACTCAATAGTTGTCAGTAGACTTGAGTGGGCCCTCTTCTCTCTTGTGGCTATTTAAGTGAACTGTGTCACACAAATCTGAGAGAGATCCTTTCACCCAATGAGTAGCAGAGTGTGACCACTGGGATCCTCTCCCTAGCCAATGCTTTAGTACTTCAGGTACTATGGGAGAAGTCATCCTTCACACCTATTTTTCATCCATTTGTGATACCCGCTGACAGTCACCAGTTTGCAAAGGAGTTTTGTGAGACTGTGCTGCATTCTATCCATCAACTGTGTTTTTTGCAATTTTCACCCCGTGTGTGCTGGGTATGCTCAGACGTGAGTCCCAGGCTCTCCACATCACTGGAATCAAGCTATCCAGGCTGAAGAAGGCTGATAGCCAGAAACCGGTCCTTGGATGCTTGATTCCGGTCTAGGAAAGACATGGCTTGGTAGTTCGGGCTGGACTGTTCCCATGAGGCACAGGGTCAAGGCTGATTTGCATATAGCCATTGTCTGACCTAGGGTGGTGTGGAGTGCAAGAAAACGATGGATTTAGGCCCAGATCTTTGTACTGGGGTGAATGTAAGACATTGTTCTGCACTCTGTCCATCAACTGTGTTTTTTGCATATTTTAATCATGATATATTATTTTGAAGCCTAGCCTTTTACGAGTTACTTGTCACAAGTGGTGACTCAATACCCCACTGAGGAGCTATAACACTTAAATTCAGAGCCTGGAATCCCTTCAGTTTCAATAGTGAGTGGTGCAACTAAAGGCTACACTGAGCTTAGTTCCTGAGAATCTTTTAACGGAGCAACTCTGTGGCTTCCCTCGGCAGAACCTTTTCCTGCATCGGGTCTCCATCAAAACAACAGGGTTTTGCCAGCCATAACAATCTATTGCGATATCAGTTAAATACACATGAGAATTCTCTGTAAGACATCTCGAACTTTTTAAGTATGACTTATCTGAATTTTATTGGTCACTGTCTTCACAGGCTAGGTTGAAAAAATCCAAGCATTCCATCCATCACCTTTAATTTTATCTCGCTGAGATGCAATGGTAATGCCTAGAACTAGGGGGCATATTTATGACATTGTCACGCAGTACAGCGCAGCAAGTCATCTTGCGGTGCTGCACTTTACTGCGTAAGAGGGAAAGGGCAGGAATGCACCATATTTAAATGAATACATCACATTCCTGCTTTTTCCAGTGCGCTGATGCCGTTTTGGCTGTCTAGCACCAACATAGAACCCCTTGCACCTCGGTGCAAAGGGGCCTGTTTTGCAGGCAGGATTGTTTTTGTGTAGGAAGGGGCACCTTCCGGCAAACAAAATATCCTGAGATGCATATTCCTCTATCTATGTGTACTGCAGAATGAGATTTGGCCCCACTGGCCCTTGCCTCACAACTATGGCCTGGCATTGCAAGCCACAGGGAAGGGGAGTCCCTTTCCCTGGACCTCGCAGATGTGGTCCCCAGCCATCGCTGCCTAAGCCAAGTATAGTGGCCAATTCTCCATCACCGCTTCACATGAAATGTGTGCCTTTGGAGAAACACTGCAAGTGTGGAGGCAGGTTGTGTGTGCAGAGACATCAGAAGATATTTATTGTGGAGCAGCAGACCGATGAGTCACATATCATGTTTTGGAGTTTCAGGTGAAATCCACCTCTCTAAAGCAAGCCATGTTAAAATATAACTTAGCTGGAGAATGAGTTTATGAGTGTGATTACTCTCCATACTATATGTAAATTCTAATACCTTTATCACTTCCTGGAATGAGCCTAGACTGCTCGCTATTACAAATTTTGAGTGACAAGTTTACAACATGAACCCTGGTATCCAAAAAGAATGAAATAGTCTTAAGCTGTGAAACACCAGTGGAAAATATCAAAATCTACCAAGCATATTGTCCAGTAAGTACTCACTTCCATAGGACCTGGTCAGACTGGTACATCTTAACCATGGAACTGGGATAGTTGACATCTAATCTCCGTTTTATGATCGAGACAAACACCATGTTCTAGAGTTGAACAGGACCCATAATAGAGTGAAAATTCCTTGGGAGGCACAACCCCTTCACCTTGCCGTCAGAATCCCTACCACTCTAGTTATGGACTAGACAACTATTTGTAAATATGAAACCCGGAGATCCTTTTTTAAATTCAATGTGGTCAAATTATGTGCTCTTGCTCAATCACTTTTCTGAATTTATTGTCACAGCCACTGGAATTATGCAATTGCGCAGCTGTTGCATTTTTCAAATAATTATAAATTTGCCACATGTGCCACATAATCCATCATCTGCTGCAAAATTTGCCGATTTTAACAAAAAATGCTTCTATCTCAAATGGTTTAAAAAATGTAGTGATTCTTGTTACTGCAGAGCCGAAGGCCGTCTGCAAAGCTTGAGTGGTCACTTTTCTGTTGCCTTTTGCTACATTTAGATTTTAAACTGGTACTAATGAGATGCAACCAATTCCCAGACAGTATTAACAAGTGTAACAAACATTGGAAATGCATCAGGTACGCCTATGTAATCCATAAAGAGTTGTTTTCATCAATCATCATCTGGCAGTAACAAAGACCTCACTGACAGATAACACAGGAGGGAAGAGGATTTGGTACAGGTGCCAGAGCTGCTGACTACCAAGCTGGTGATCCCGGTCTGAGTCTTGGCGGCAGGGCGCAACATCCTGTTATTCTGTGCATAGCACTTAATCTCTATGGGTGATAAATTGTTAAAAAATATGCCACAAGAATAAAAGGCAAACCTTTATGACAATATAGTTCCACCAAAGTGGATGTTAACAGTATTTCGGCTGCAGGAAACAGATAAGAGAAGCAGACGAGGAACAAGCATTGGTAAATACAGGAAAATATGATACAGCCAATAGAAATGGAGGACA
Organism: Lissotriton vulgaris; assembly: GCF_964263255.1. NCBI lineage: Eukaryota > Metazoa > Chordata > Amphibia > Caudata > Salamandridae > Lissotriton > Lissotriton vulgaris. The sequence continues at coordinate 1,124,491,563 of NC_141687.1, forward strand.
TGTAAGTGGCACTCACAGCAAAAAATGAGAAGCGAGGAAAGAGAGATGGCGGATGTTAGTCCCTTTTAAATTTATATTAATAATAATAGATTTCTCAACCACAGGGCAAACGCTGTGCAGGAGACACCTAAAAATGACAATCTAGTAAAGTAATACTATGTTAAAATGTGGTGATTTCACTGCATAATTTGCCTTTTCTTTGACTCATAATTTACTCAACCCTGCCACGTAATTTGGCTCTCCCAATCTGCTGCATAATTTCAGTAGCTCTCCTTTTGCTCTGCTGCTCCCTTTTTGGCAAGATTGAGAGTTTTTTGGTGCAGTGTAAAACTGCTAGTCAGCGTGATTTGACAAAGGGCTTGAATATTCACTTGGAGAAGGGAGGTGCCCAGTCACTGGGTGTAATTACCTAAATGCAGTCCAGTGGTAAATACATAGCTTTTGCACCAAGAAGCAATGTATTGCAGTCCTAGGTCTACTAATTTTTAAAAACTGTTTTATCCTTGGCAAATAATGCTCACTCTGTGCCTAACTGTATGGTGGCACCTTGAAACAGGCCTAATGTGAGAACTACACTGCCACGGTGTACTTCCTGTCTCTGGCTCAGTTCGAGATCCAGTTGGAACCTCAAACATGTAACGAGCCAAGCTTTCATGTAGATCTGCCAGCCTACCCTACCTTTAACCCGGAAGTTGCCGGAAGCTGCAAAGCTGTCCAACTCTGCCCAAAGCTGTGTAACATTTTCTCTGTGGCACAGAGCAGTGACGGCAGTAAGATTTTATTTGTTTCCACTTCTACCACATACGTGATAGTCAGCAGCGTCCAGCACAGGTAAACACTGTTGGGCGGGACGGGGTCTGGGCAGGTTGGGATGGGGGTAAGGAGTCGACAGACTAGGTATAATTAAATAAATAAATAACACCTATTCCGTTGTCCGTCAGCTTCCTCCCCCTTCCGCGCCCTGCAACGCCCTAGTGCATTTACTTGAGCAGGCCGTCGCTGGTGAGACTCCTGTGAAAGGTACTCCCACCCAGAGAATCCTCTTATGAAGCAAAAAATCAGCATATCAAATAGCCTGGAGTTTGATGTTCCAGCTCACGAGTTATATTTTTTTATTTAAATTTGTTACAATTAATTAGTGCAGTTATACAATGACAATATTCCTTTTACTGTAATAATTCTGACACTAGATGGTGAAGAGTGGGAATATGGTTGCTCATCATGAGAAATGTTATCCCGGTGCACTCAATGTTTTGACACAGTTTAAACTCTTAAGGCGGTGCTCAAGTCGTCGCACGTAGTCTGAACGTGCCTTTCAAATGTCAACGAATATTGAGGGTAGAACCCACTATCCTCATATGCGTTTATCCAATTGCAACACCCCAGAAGGCCAAAACTGTATATGTTGCCCAAGATACATAAGGATCCTGTTAAACCGCCATTTAGACCCATTGTCTCGGCCTGCGGGTCAATCTCGGAACCTTTAGGGAAATTTGTAGACAGATTTCTGCAACCCCGAGTTCAACAGGGTGAGACATACATCAAAGACACAACGGCTTTCTTAAACATGCTCAACGAAGTCAAGCTAAATCTTGAAGAAACGTATTTGTTATGCACCATAGACGTGTTTGCGTTATACACTTCCATCCCACACAAAGATGGTATTGAAGCCTTAGAGTGGAGTTTGCTCAACAGCGATCTAGAGGAATATCAACAAATTTTGATCTTACAATTGATGCAATTTGCATTATATCACAGCTATTTCGAGTGGAATGGCCAGTTTTTCAATCAATCAAATGGAACCTCGATGGGTTTTGGGGGAGCACCCTCCTATGCAAACATTTTCATGCAAAAATTCGAGAAAGATCATATTCTGAGCAATCAAACTTGGACAGATGGCTTGATTTTATTCAAGCGCTTCATCGACGATATCTTTTTGATATGGCATGGGTCCAAAGAATCTCTTTAGTCTAACATTATCAAACTTAACACTTACAATGAAAGGATCAAGTTCACTTATACAATCTCTAATGCAACCATAGCATTTCTGGATGTTCAAATAACTTTAAATAACAATGTCATCAGCACCAAAGTTTTTCATAAATCCACAGACAGAAACGCCAGTTTGCTATTCACGAGCTTTCATCCTGAACCCTTAAAGAAACATCTGCCTACCTCCCAATACATCAGATTGAAAAGAATCAATTCAGATGAACAGGAATCAAAGACAGAAATACAGAAACAAACAGAAAAGTACAAGTTGAGAGGTTATCCTGTTGATATTTTGGAAAAAGCATCAACTAAAGTTGAGAAAATGAAGAGAAGTGATCTATTAGCCACTAAGAACAAACAACAACAACGTAAAACTATTTGTGTGTTAAAATATGCTTCAGATTCACGCAAAATCCAAAACATTCTAAATAAACATTGGCATTTGATTCAAACTGAACCGGATCTTAACACTTTGTTTGACAAGAAAATCACGTTTGCCTTTCAAAGGTCTAAAAATTTGAAAGAATTGTTAAACCCCCCGACTAAACCCAAAATGGCTTGGAAAGGCATGTCCAAATGTTTCAACTGCATTCATTGCAATAATGTTATCACGCGAAGAACAATCAGTCATCCGACAAAAGGTTTTCCTATCAATTTGTATCACTACAGTACATGTGATACCGCCAATTGCATTTACCTAATCAAATGCCCATGCGGAAAAATCTACATTGGACAAACAGAGCGGAAGATCAAGGTCCGCATCACGGAGCACAAAAGCAATATTAGACTGAGCAACGTGAAATCTGTGTTGGCAAGCCATTGGAAAGAAATGGGTCACCAAATTTCTCAGTTAAAATTCATGGTTATCGAGAGTATCCAGCAACGCCCAGACATGGATCCTGTGAAACAGAGACTAAGGGCAGAATTTCACTGGATAAAAAACTGAATTCAACTCAGCCCTTCGGGCTAAATGACCGGATTGAACATGCATGTTTTCTATGATTTGGAACTTTAGCATTGACTTTTGACATTTTCTGATCCCAGTACAGCATTGCAGTATTTCGATGGTTGAATTGTCTGTTGATCTTAGCAAGCATTTCAGTTTTTGTTCAGCATAACACAATGTGATAAAGTTTTGAGATTCAAATTCTGTACTTTCTTTTAACTTATGGCCCGAAAAACGGAGAAGGTTTCTCACATGATCGGAGTCACTGGGCTGTCATTGGCCGCGGGCCCGATCAGGTGATTTAAATCTCGTGACCTACACTTCCGTTCACACACGCGGAATTTGAATCCCAACCGTGAAGACGCTGCTGCGTCCCGTTACTCGTAAGTTCTAAAGTGTTCGATTTAGAGCTTTTAAATGCATTTCTTGAGTTTCAGTTGGTAGAGTTAAATATAGCTGCTAGTCAACTCTAAATGTTCGTGATTCATGGTTTAATTTTCATGGAGTTATCACTTGATAAGTGTTCGATATCATGTTGTGACAAAGTGTTATGTTTAATGTCGTAGCATATTATAAGAGTGACTAATTTGGTCCTGTTTGCGCTTAATTTTCAAACTCCTGACGAAGGGTCATGTTGTTGTGGACCCGAAATGCATTGGGTGAATGGAAACTTCCTAGAGAATAAGTTTATGACGACATAAGAATGGAATTATGTTCGCTATGAATTGTTGCTTATAAATATACAACATTTCAACAACTACGATTTGAACTATGCAAATAAAATTGATGAACTTGAAAAAGAAAAACTTGGAGTAGAAACTTGTTTTCTTCGTAAAAAGAGTGCTCAGCCTTGAGGATAGTGGGTTCTACCCTCAATATTCGTTGACGTTGCTCATCATGAGCTCATGGTGAGAAAGGCTTTCCCACATTGGAAGGGGAAATGGGCAGCCTTGAGTGACCCCACAGCAAACAATTGCTTGTACCCGAATATCCCGCTCATGGAGCAGGACTTCAGGCTGTAGGCATATATATTGAGAAGGGGGGGCTGGGGGGCAGCGGCAGTGCATGGCAAAATATTGTGTCTAGTGTGTTTTTGGTTATAGTCAAGAATTGGTGCACGTCTTTCCTTACCTGTCTTTGCAAAGATGCAGACTTTCCCACTTTCCAGTGCTTAATTTGAGCCGATTGTTCCTGGTGCTCTGTACCGGCACTTAATTGTCAACACCGGTGCTTGTGACAGTCTGGCACAAGTTGGCACTATCTAGATAATCTAGAGAGGACCACGACAACTGTTAAGTATTAGTTCAATATTCATTAAAACTAACTAACATTCGAGATGTAGGATGTGTACTCTTACTAATCTAAAGCTCAAGATTAGTTCTTTCATGTGGCTTTTTTATTGTTTCTCATGTGCTATTATGGTAGGCACAGCAAGGCAGTACTACTCATCAGCACCCTTTTTCATTACCTTCTTTTAACATAACAACAACTTGTAGAAACAGAAAAAAAAGGTGCCTGCTGGGCACACTCACGATGGTGAGTAAAGTTTACTTTCTCTTAATTTCGTGATTAATATTGGGTGTAATATTTTAACTGCACCTGTGATTTTTACAGCATGCTCTGGCATTCTGGCGGTGTGGAGTGTGAAGTTGTGATTGGCAAATTCACATACGTGTTTCAGAGTTTTGCTAGATACACAAGACGTAACAGCTGGCAAACTTTAAAATAAATGATAAGAGGCAGTAACTCTATCAAATTTTTGTGAAGTATCAAGGGCCCCCGGGTTAGGATAAAGATCCTGGGTCAGGGAAAATATACAATGTGAAAGTATCACATGTCCCAGCAATTTGGGATATGTTGGTGAGACAGCAAGAGCCATAAAAACTAGATTAACCGAGCACAGATCAGCGATAAAAACAAAAAAGGTCACAGCACTATTAGTGAATCATTTCTTGGATTTCAGACACTCGCCTGAAGAAATAAAATGGCGAATCATTGAAAAGATACACATATCAAACAATATGGGCGGTGATAAGATCAGAAAAAAACGAGAGATATACTGGATCTTTAACCTTGATACTTATAAACACGGCCTGAACAAGGAATGCCCTTGGGAAAATGCCATCATTTGAAGTGATTGGGTTCACTTCAAATAAAATAAGAAACTGAATCTAAATTGAATAAGATTAAGATGTGTGTCCCAGATACTAAAAATAGGTTTCAGAAAAAGACCTTGTTATAGTCCCACTTGTAAGAAGCAACATCTTGTCCATACTTAGAGATAATTTCACATAAATAAAGCACCTTTAAAAAAAAAAACCTTTGTTTGAAACGAGGCTAAATGCAAGCGATCGAGCATTTTTAGGAACCCTATACCTTTAAATAGAGGTGGAGGGATAGATACGTGATGTCAGGGACAAATAGTATAAATACCAATGTCGAGGCGGTTCACAAATCTCTTCCTTTTTTTCACGAACCTGCCGTAAGCTGATGAAATTCCACGACGGAGAACGTTTTGACAGGTAAATTCGCCGCCCTAGCCCCTTAATTCTGATGCAGTTATCCGTAAACTTTGTAAGCCAGCATAATTATTGCTTAACTCTTATAGATCCCAGTATAGAGTAAGAAAATCAAGCTCCGGTGAAACTCTATGCCCCGTGACCTGAATGCTGCACTCGGCTTTTTAAGGAGAACCGATTGACACTGCGATAACCTTCTGGCAGACACGGGATATCGAACAAACGGTCCATTAGTAAACGATCTCTAAAGGTATGATTTTGTGCCATCACACAGCTCGCATTGCGGAGATTAATCCCAAAGAAAGTAACGCTTATTTATTAGTGTTTCCTTTCTCTTTAAGGGTCACATTTGAATAGCGTTTTGGTTCATGAGTTTTGTTTGAAACCTCCGTCGGCATTATTTACCGGCACAACGTGTTGAATTGCTAAACTGTAAAGGCAATCTTTTAAACGGTGAGAGAAACAATAGTTTCACATTTATATAGACTCAATCTAAAAAGAATCTTTGATATATTGTAATTTATAGCTATACTATGATCTTTTAACAGAGAATACGGGACCTCCTAATGAAAGAGATCTACATAGATTTTTGAACAGGTTAAGTGAGATGGAAGCAGTGAAATCCTGACACAAAGGTATGCGATATTATGTTAATAATACATCGCGTTCAAACTAATTAAGCGCCTGTTTCCTTCATGGCAAAACAGAGAAGTGTAAGGTTTAAGAGAAATAAAATTATGTCTCCTCCAGGTTTCACATGCCGCATTAGAATAAAAAGGTGCCTCACTTATCCTGTACTAGAATGAAGAACTAAAAAACCTCCAAAAAGTCTCACCAGGTAAAAGAAATGAGTCGGAATACGTAGCCCGACATGTTTATTAGAAAAAAGGCACGTAAATGTAACCATCTAAATGTAACGCTAGGACACACCTAAGTATGTATACAATAGACAAAGCTGAAAGGCAGTTGTTTTATGAGATATACCAGGCATATTGGAAATAGGACTAAAACTTATGCATCTCTGCAATCTTCCTTTTTTTCCTTTTTTCCTTTTCTCTGTTTCATACCTTCCCTTTAGATAGAAAGATAAATTATGAAAAATTATGAGAAATGGATGATCTATATTAGCTTTGAGGTATGGGATTTAATATATGGCAACATCCTTAGAATCATAAACTATGTACTGAATATGACATGACAAGATCCTAAATGCTTCACCAGATATAACAAATACATCACCTCTACCAGTTAGAGCGCATGTATCTTTTGTATAGAGGTACTTATACTAGGATAGAACTACAAACTATATATTGAATATGACATGACAGAAAGAATGGTGTCTAGGAGATCTTAAAATACTTCATCAAATATAACGAATGTATCACTTTTAGCAATTGGAACGCATGCATAATTTGTGTAAAGGAGAAACAAGATCTCCCTGTTTATGTCAACTGGTGATCAGTCCAAAAATGTCCTTATCCCTACTTACCTTAGATACCTCCATGTAAGAATAGACCCTTTCACACTGAGCTATGTATAAAGAGATGTTTTTATGCTAAAAATTCTAAATGAAGGTTATTAATTGAACTAAAAAGTCTTGATGTTGTTATCAACAAACATGATGTACATGTGAACTATAACACTCTTTTAAGTGACCAATAAGAACTAAAAATATCCTGTTCTTTCTAGAGAGATTGGCTGCAAATATATTTGTCCTGATGAAGACACCACGACGTGTTGAAACGCGTTGACTGAAAGACTACAGCCACAGCAACACTAGATAGGACAAAACACAATTGTCCTTGCAGTGTTTTTTTAACCTATATGTTTTATCTATAAAGAATATCTGTTTTATTGTATCAATTCATCGTGTATACAAAACTTTAGTTGTAAAAATCAATCCTTTTTTAATTTAAACAAATTATTTTTGATATCAAGTTTATTGTTGTGTTATAGTTCATGTTCACTTTGGACTAAAAATAACTTTCTTCTGTACATAGCTAGTGTTTTGCTTGCAAGATAGCCTGGGTTGATACTTTCACATAGTAACTCTATCAACATCACAGCTGCCATTTAGAACATGACACTCTGATTATCACCAAACAAGATCTCTCTACCTGTGCACCATTTGATGACATTTCCAGTTCCCTGTTGACATGCCAAAGTTCAGCCGCAAGGAGTTGTGGGATGTTAGGTATGTTGCTATTGCACACGCAGGATGGTGCTAGATGTTCTTTCCAGCTTTGGCTGACAGTGGGGGGCATTATTTGCAATGTAATGTCCCATCATGGGAATTCATGCTGCAGGGATGTGGGCATGGGTCACATGCTGCTAAACAGCATCTCAAGTGAGTGCAATTCTACAACCTGGCCCTCTTTTTGAAGGACACTATTTACAACTTTGCAGACACCACTCGGGTTGAGCAACTCTGCAAAGTTACCAGGCACAGCAGAATCGCAGTTCACACAACTTATTTTGATAGCGTTGGAGCAAATTGCATGATTTAGGAATACTTTTTTTACCTGTAACATTTGTTACTAAGATACATGCTTCATAACCTGACACTATTTGTAAAATGTTCACCCAAATTGCAGAGTTGCACAACAGACAAAGCCTGCACCTTTTACAAAAGCAAACACAATGTGTTTTTAATGTGGCTGACTCAGATTAGCCCTGCACTGTGGCTGGACAGAGCAAAAGTAGTGTGGCAGGTAAGTAGGAGATGTGTCGTTTATATTTTCTCTCCTACCTTTGAAGATGCCATATTGCAGTGGTGTTCTTTCCATTTCCTTGTTTGCCTTTGTTGATGCCACATCACTTACCAAGAATTCAACTGCTACTTAACACCAACTGTGCCTCAAAGCACACACTCTGTCCTAAGTTTATCCTTTCTGCAGTAGAATAGGACATTTTAAGGTATGTAGGGGCCCTGACCTACCCATCTTTACATCCCACTGACATAATGTGCAATGCACCATAACGCCCACCATGCACTCCTGCCTCCCTATTAAATTCCACAAGCCTGCTTCGCTGAGGTGCCTGTGAACAGTAGCAACATGTCATCTTTGTCTTTCCCTTCCTTCCCATGGTAATCAGCACGCCTTCACTTCTTCTCTCTCCTAACAATATTACCAGGGGTTCAGTGGTGTCAGGCTCTTGTGAGTCCCAGGCGACATGTGCTCTATTCTTCCCAACCCTGCTTCTGGGCATTAATTTCTCCATCTAGCCCCTTCCTCCTCCCACCAATAATGCTGTAGGACCACTGCTGCCAGGCTGCTGTAGGCCCATTCAGCAGCACATCCACTGGCATTCTATTATCTTCCTCTTCCTACTCGGTACTCCCTGCCGTCTCCAATACTGCGATAAGCCTACTGCTATGAGTCCACTGAGGGCGCATCTTGGCTTTTGGCAACATGACGCCTGCTCTTACATCATTTCATCATGTTTCAGTGCTCTCCCATCTCCCTGTTCCACCCATGAGTCATGCCAGAAGTCTTTCATAGAGTTAGAATATTTTCTTCTATATTTTTTGAGAATCTTCTAATTGGTTGGCTGTAGAAAGTGAAGGAAGTATGGACGTCACCTTTTGGATGGATACGGAATAAATCACAAATCCTGCAGATATTTTCAAAGCCTTGTAACATTCTTGATTCTCTTCTGTCCAGAACCACTGCAAGCACTTTGACTCGTATGAATGAGTGATTGAATAAATGCCATTGATATAGCATGCAGCTACTCGGAGTGTGCCCCGGCACTCAACATAGAAGAACAGGTGAAGAGGAGCAGAGTACCCAAAGGTGTTACAGAGTCCTAAAGTTTAAAAATATGTCTCTTCAGAGCTTTCTTGAACTGTGCTTTCTCGGTTATCAATCTCAAACGATCAGGGAGCTGGTTCCACAACCTTGCTGCTCGGACCATAAAGGAGAACCCCTGTACGAAATGTTCAATAATGGGTTATTGTCAATTGGCCAGCACTACTGGAGCGTAGCAGGTTTTCTAGCATGTACTCCTTGATCCTCTCATTTCAGTAAGCAGGACCCCTGTTGTAGAGGGCCTGGTGGGACAGAGCCATAGTTTGAATGTTATGAGCTTGCTGGGTTTGGTGAATCCTAAAGGTAAGAGAGCTAATCTCCCTCTGATTTCTTAGTAAATGTACAGAGGATTTTGTGCAGTGACTCCATGAATTGCATTAAAGGTCAATTGGATATTGCGGCAGGCAAATGTCAAAACATTTTAAGTTTGATGGATCTCTTCCAGAGTCAGACACCAGAGAAAATGAAGTTGCAAGATTCCAACTAATCAATTCAGTCATCATTCCGGAGACACCAAATCCATTTTTAGATTCTTCTTCAGGGAGAAATAGACTTTCACTTAGTGGAAATGGATCACAGCACAGTACATGATGCATCTGAAAAGGCCCTTCAGAAGGAGGACTATTATATAAGTGATTCCCAGCAGACACCGAGCTACCAAAGCAAGAGTGCATGTTCTCTCCTGTACAGCCCAGCACCCTCTTATAACTCAGAACATTGAGCGAACCTTAGTTTAAACAAATATGAGCTCCCAGAAGCCAATCACACATCAATTTCGGGGGTGATTCAAATTGAGCACATTGACCACATTGGGTACGGGATGACATGACACACCTACCAGTCTGGCCTCTTTCTGCCCCACATGTTTAGGCCCCCCTCCTCTCCCCAAATCTGAGATAAAAAGCCTGGGAGTTTGGCTCAATAAATCACTTGATTTCACCTGTCAGGCCACCAAAACCGCATCAATCGGTTTTGGGCTGATAAGAATGCTCCGGAAGGTTCTCCCCCTGCTCCCATTCCAGGCGAGGAGAGTCATGGTCCAGGCCCTGATACTCTCACGCCTGGACTATGGTAATGCTCTCTATCTGGGATCCCCGGTGGCAGTGATCAACAAACTCCAGGTCACCCATAACTGTGCGGCCCGGCTGCTTTTTCAAATTCCTCGCTGGTAGTCGGCCAAAAATGCCTTAAAAAAGTTACATTGGCTCCCTGTGGCAGCATGGGTACAATTTAAGGCGATGTGTCTTGTTCAAAAAGCCATTCGCAGAACTGGTCCAGCCATAATACATCCTTCAGCCACCCCCTACCTTCCCCTCAGAGCTTTGCGCTCAAGGTCACTGCAATTAGCCACCACGACCAAGATAAACAGGGCTCTCTGGGGCGGCCGCTCATTCTCGCACAATGCTGCGAGAATATGGAATTCTCTTCTACTTACCATCAGAGAAAACTACAACCGGATGGCATTTAGGAAGCTTCTAAAGACCCACTTGTTCAGCAACACCTTTTAATCTTCCTAGCTGGCTGCCTTGGATTTCAGTTAAAAGCGCTGCGAGGCCTACGGGTAGTCTGTGCGCTTTATAAATGTAATTTTTCATTTCATTTTTCATTTCATTTTTCATTTCATGTCAATCCTATACAGGTAGCAGCTGTATGCAAGAACTGCATGATAAGTTCTGCTGAAAGGAGCAATAACATATATAAAAGTATTATAAACCGAGTGTACCACCTACAAGGAGCAAGTCATCCGTTCCCTGTAATCTGTCTTTACACAAAAATCATCAGTGGATATTGGACTAGAATTAGACTGTTCTGAAAAGTCTGAACAAAGAGCTAACCTGAACACCTGTCATTAAATATATTGGCATAGACATTTGTATATTTTTTCTTGTTTTGTTGAAATAAGCTCCATTTTATTTTGTGCTTTATTAGTAGTATAAATAACAGAATTACGGTAAAATAAAGTGCTACGAAAATACTTTTAAAAACTCTATTGTGTTCCAAAACAAGTTTCATCTTGTAGTGCAAACTATAATATTCCTTGCCATAATATTGGAGACAGAAGAACAGTACATGTATGTAGTGTGCTATGCCTCTGATGAGGTTCCTGAAATCAAGTACACACCCATGGTAGTGCACATGCATGGTTTAAAGAGCACTAAACTGCAGAATGGACTGTGTGGAGATCATTATGGTGCCATGCAGGTTGTTTAAAGCTTCATTGGCTGCACCAAAGAGTGTAATTGTAGAAAGAGGAGGGGGGCTTAGAAAGCACTTGTCTTACATGTTATTTTTACATATGGTTGAAAGCGTCTTCCCTATGTGGGGGCACATGAGGAAGATGTAGGTTAAGCCACTGGGTATTGAATGTTGGCAAATTGCCATGATACCCCGCCATTTCTGTTCCTATGAGACAGAACAGGACATTTTTTGACAGATATACTCTAATGAAAGAGCAATTAGCTTCCCAACAAAGTATATCAGAATGAAGACACGTGAGTAGGAGACCTACAGGTCTACATGCAAGAAGCCATCAGTTAGGGACCCGTTGAACCTCGATTTTTGTCCCCACTCTTACAGGCAACACAGGCTGAAACATGTTGACCACCGATTTGTGATGTGAAGAACAATTTAAACGTCCGATGAACGTCACCTCTTTACCTTTTAATCTTACTCCTGCATGCTTCCTCCTCATTAAATATTTGATCTTAAATTCAGAAGGTAATTTTAGATATAACACCACACAGATCCCACCTGTACTCTCCCTCGGATGGAGGCCGTAGTCACCTAGGGAAACAAGTACCTAGGTGTGAAACCCAATTATGATGCCACCCAATACCACACCATAGTGGTGATTACTTTACACCACTACTGCCAGATTGGTTAAGGGTTTCGAGTCCATTCTGAATATATCCTGACCCATTGGAACCCACAGGGCTCACTCCTTGGAATTTGGAAGTAGTTTTGTGTCAGGTATGATGTGTTGTGGATGCCACATAAGTTGCTTTGAATGGGTAGCTATGCTTACTCAAGAAAGAGTGAGTTGGAGGAGGAGCTTCGCGGGCAACCAAGATGGCCGCGTAAGCTCGGAGCTCCGCGGACCTTCCGATCCTCCGCAACTATCCTGCCCGTAATCCTGATCCACGAGGGTGGATACTCGTTGCTGGTGGCTACCTGAGGCGAGCACCGTTTTCAGAACTCAAATCGGTGTCTCCTACGCGGAGCTACGTCGAGTGGGACTCCGTGCCAGCTCGGTGCCATTGTCTCCGCTGGCTCCGCTACTACGTCTTGCTGTACTGCGGAGTGCCAGCCTGCTTTCGTCACCGGTGAAGTGTGCTGGATAGCGGTGCTAGCTGGACGGCGAAGCGCACCTGGAACTGTCTCCCGCTGACGTCCCGGACACCATTCCGGGTTTCTGGGCTTGGACTTGCTTGGCATAGCCCTTTGTTCTTTGAGACCTAACATGGCGGGCAAGGGGGACCTCGACAAGCCGTCTAATAGAGGAGGGCGCAATAAACCGCAACAACAACAGCAGAATCGGATTGAGCGCTACACTCAGCTGAAAACACCGCCTGCTACAGGTCCCTCTGCCAAGGGCATCTCACACTCGGGCTCGCCGGACGGCTCTGAGCCCACCTTGAACGACATTTTGGGAGCCATCACTAGTTTTCGGGCAGACATGCAGCAACAGCATGAAGTCCTCACACACAAGGTGGATGGCATGGCCGTTGATTTGTCCCTCATCAGAGCCGACCTGGGCAAGACTAATGACAGGGTCAAGAATCTGGACATTAAAACGGCCAGTCTCACGGAAGACGTTTCGGATATGCAAACGGAGGTCCGGAACCTGCAGAGGACGGCGGAGCACTTCGCGAAGCGGCTGGATGATTTCGAAAGCCGGGCCAGGCGGCAGAACGTCCGCATTGTCGGCGTACCGGAGGGTTCGGAGGAGGCGGCGACGGACCTCCTCGTTGAGGATCTGATCAGAACACATCTTGCCCCGCCTGGCCTCAGTAACTTTTTCTCGGTGGAGCGTGCCCACAGGGTGCCGGGTGGCCCGCCGAAGACTGGCGTGGCGCCTAGACCCATCGTGGCCCGGCTGCTTAACTTTCGCGACAGGGATGCCATCCTGCAGGCCTCCAGGCGCCATGGCCCTCTTAAATTTCAGAACGCTGATGTCCATTTCTACCCGGATTTCACCAGGACAGTGCAGCGACAGCGCCAAAGCTATTCTGGGGTGAAGCGCCGGCTACGGGACCTGGGCCTTAAGTATTCTATGATGTTCCCTGCTAAGCTCCGGATCGAGTACGAGGGCCGTGCCCTGTTCTTCGACTTCGCCGAGAACGTCAGTGACTGGCTGGACACTCTACCACCGCGCCGAGAAGCACAGGAGGACCACGAGGGTGGCGCGGCTGGCGGCCCGGACCCATGAGACTTGGTTCTGTAATGGGTGACTAAATGACTCTCTTGCTTGCCTCTGGGGCTATCCAATGTCGCTCTTAGTTGCCGTATTATCTTTCCTGTCAGTACATGGAGGGTGGCGGGAGGTGTTCGCGGAGAGTCCTTACTCCCCTGGGTGTCTTTTTGTAGAGTAGTTATGGGGCAACAGGCACACTGCTGGTTGGGGGGGCTTTTTAGTCACATGCAGGGGTGCAGGGTGGGGGGTGCAATTTCGCGGGGTTTGTTCCTTGTTTGTTCTATTTCTTTTTCTTCTTTAAGGCAATGGACTGTGTGTTTTGTTGAACAATGTATGATCGGGTCGAACGGAGTCGGGTGGGGCGGGCTGCTTGGGGATGGGGGGTAGGAAACTAAAAGTGCTTAGCTGGAATGTCAATGGATTAGGTGACAGGGTCAAGAGAGGGGTGGTGCTTCAGCTGATAAAAAGGAACATGCCTGATGTGGTTTTACTGCAGGAAACGCACTTGGTGGGCAACTCTTGTAGGGCCCTGAATCGCAAGGGTTATAAAATGGTCGCCCACTCTGGGTTCTCTTCGGGCTCCCGGGGGGCGGGCGTCCTTGTGCGTCGCTTGGACTATGTCCTCACCCTTGCGGCGCAATCGCCTGCCATTTCTGAGGCGCGTTTTTTGGCAAGGGGCATCTCCGACCACTCGCCGTTGTGGATCTCCTTTGACTTCGGTGTCCTTTTGTCCAGCCGCCCGGCAGCCGTAAATCCCTGGTATTTCCGCAACCACAACATGCGAGCGCTGCTGGCCAAGGCCATCGCCTTATACTTTACAGAAAATACTGGCTCAGTGGGCTCTGCGGTCACCCTTTGGGAGGCCTTTAAAACGGTGTTGCGGGGTGAGGCCTTGGCTCTCATCGCGGCGGCCAAAAGAACTCGTGATGCTGATCTCCTGCAAGTTGAGGAGGAGGTCTTGGACCTCGAGTCCCGTCTGGGGCCCGAGCCCGAACCCGCCCTCCTGCATGAACTCTCTCTGAAGCAATCGGAGTATCACGATCTTGCCACGAATGCAGCCCTGCTCTTAGCGAAAGAGCAGCAAGGCCGCATTTATGACGTCGGGGACAAGGCTGGTAAATTGCTGGCCTGGCTGGACAGGCGGGAGATGGCGAGCCGAGTGGTTCCGGAGATCCTGTGCGAGGACGGAGTGGTGGTTACTGATCCGAGCGCCATCGCCGAGTCCTTTGCTGATTACTTCCGGGGGGTCTACACCTCCGGGTCAGACCGCTCCGAGGCCGACTCGGCTGAATTCCTCTCGGCGATAGATCTTCCTTGTCTCTCTGAGGAGGACAGGGTGGACATTGACCGGGACATCACTGCGGACGAGATCGCCTTGGCGATCCGCGCTTTGCGTACGGGTAAAGCAACCGGACCCAATGGCATACCGGTTGAACTATATAAGATCCGGCCGGACGTGATCTCTCCTCACTTGAAAGACATGTTCCTCCGTGCCCGGGAGGATGGCGTCTTCCCCCTGGACCAGCGACTGGCCACTATTGTGGTTATTCACAAGGATGGCAAGCCGCGAGATGTTTGTAGGTCCTACCGCCCTATTTCTCTCCTCAACGCCGAACCCAAGATCCTGGCCAAACTGTTGGCTAACCGATTGGTCGGGGTTATTAGCGACCTGGTGCACCCGGATCAGTCCGGTTTTATACCCCGCCGCAATACTGCCCTTAACCTGAGACGCTTGCATGGCGTTATGGCCAGAGTTCACGCCCTCACTGAACCGGCGGTGCTGGCCTCCCTTGATGCCACAATGGCTTTTGACTCCTTGGAATGGAATTATTTGTGGGCAGTTTTGACGAAACTTGGTTTTGGGCCCGGCTTCCTGGGCTGGGTGCAACTTCTTTATTCTAGCCCCCTGGCTGCTGTTACGGTGAATGGTCGTATGTCGGCTCCCTTCGCACTTCAGCGAGGCACCAGACAGGGCTGTCCCTTGTCTCCGCTCCTGTTTGCGCTGGCTCTGGAGCCCCTCGCGGCGATGTTGCGCTCGCACCCTGACTTGCATGGGATCTCCTGGTCCCCGGGCTTTGAGGACAGGGTCTCCCTGTACGCGGAAGACATCCTGCTGTATCTCACCTCCCCTTGCAAGTCGCTTATCGTGGCGTGCGATGTGCTCAGGCTGTTTGGGCGTTACTCCGGCCTGATTATTAACTGGGCCAAATCCTCCCTTTACATCCTCAAGGGCGACACGCCGCGCCTTCCCAGAGGCTGTAATATCCAACTGGCGGGACAAGGCTTTAAGTACTTGGGGATTTACATTTCACATAACCCGAAGGCAAGGTATGACCACAACTTGCTCCCCCCGCTCCACCGTTTGCGGCGGGACGTGGAGAGTTGGCGTAAGCTCCCTCTCTCGTTGCTGGGCCGGGCGGCGTTGTTTAAAATGATGTCCCTGCCCAGGTTCCTGTATGCCTTGCAGAATACTCAGGACCTTGTCCCGGCCCGCTACTTCAGGGAGGTCGAGAGTCTGCAGCGTGCCCTTCTTTGGGACGGACGACCCCGTGTCGCTGTTCGGAAGCTCACCATGCCATGGTATGATGGGGGCATTGCGCTACCGGACGTGCGGAGATATTATTGGGCCTCTCAACTTACCACCATCAATCATGGTTTTTACGGTCCCGTGGACAACCCCGGTTATGCCATGGACCGCTGGCTTTTGCACGGAGGCAATTACTATCGCGCCCTATATTCTAGATCCTTTGATCGTACCCTCACTGGCCCGACCAAGGTGGCGGTCCATACGTGGCGGACGGTCACTAAGATACAGGGCTGGCAGGGCAGACTGACGAGATTTACCCCTCTCTTTGATTCTGACATTTTGGGCAAGCTTTGGCACACCAAGGGCTTCGAGAAGTGGGATCTCATAGGCATCTCGAGGGTTGAGGACATGCTCTCCAGGGGGGTGGTCAAGACTTTCCCACAGCTGCAGGCGGAGTATAAATTGAGTGCTACGGAGTTTTTCCGCTACGCCCAGCTGCAGCACGCAATAACTGCCGCCAGGCCGGAGGAGGGTGACATCCCCGAAAGTTCCCCCTTGGAGGACAGGGTGTTGGACGGGCATATGCCTGATAGCGCCATCTCTCTGTCCTACAGGAAACTAATCAACGTCCAGGTAGACCTCCTCCAGCGCTTGCGAGAACAGTGGGTGGCCGATGGGCTGGAACTGGACGATGAGGACTGGCAGAGTGCTGTGTCCTCCCCTAAGGAGGTAGCCATTTCCTCGCGTCTGAGATTGGTCCAGTTTAAAATCCTTCACCGAGTGTATGCCACCGGCCCCAGGCTGGTGCACATGGGCTTCTCGCCGGATGGCCTCTGCCGCCGTGGCTGCGGAGCCCTTGCCACCTTTCTTCATATACTGTGGGAGTGCCCCGTCATTGCCCCTTATTGGGAGAGGGTTCATAGAGTGATGCGGGAGGTGACTGGAGTGGAGTTGGCGGCGGAGGCGCGTAGGTGCCTCCTGAATGTTTGGGAGCCTAATGACTATGATACGGCGCAGACCCGATGGGCCACACTGGGCAATATGGTCGCTAAACGGGACATAGCGCAGAGGTGGGGTTCTAATGTGGCCCCCCTGGTGGTACAATGGAAGGCCAACATGGACTGGTGTATGTTGCGCGAAAAGACTGTGTATACTGCCAGGGGGCGGCCTCAGACGTGGAACAAGGTATGGGGTGCCTGGAATGCCTATAGAGGGGACTTGTGTTTACCACCTGCACCGTTGCCACGAGATGAACGCTTGTCGCCATAGACGTTGACGACAGCTATGTTACTCTTGTACTGATTCTCCTGCTCTTCCTTCCCCCCCCCGCTTTAGCTACATTCTGTCTCAGTTCTTTCTACAACTTCTCCAGCTCCTTCCGCCTCCTACCGACTAGTGGTCTTTTTCATTTCCATTGCCTTTTTCGCGCCCTTGGGCGCTTTGTTTAAGTTTTTGTTTAAAAAACAATAAAACAACCTGCATTGTCCTGAAATGAATCGCTAGGCACTATGACCGTTCTATACTATGCTGCCTTGCCTCCGGGATGTTGGGCTGAATAGCTGTGTGCTTTTTACAATAAAGGTTTTAAAAAATTTAAAAAAAAAAAAAAAAGAAAGAGTGAGTTACTTTAAATTGCTTGAATTAGAACTTAATATGATTACTGCAGGTAGTCAGGCAGCTTGTTTTTCATCAGGACGAATGTTCAAGTATTCGAGCAATTTTATGAAAAAAGTTGAACACAAATGAAGCTATACACCTCAAGGTCAACATGTACTTCTATGTAAATTGAAACAAAGTTAGCGGTAAAAATAGGTGCAGTTTTGCAACTACATATCCGAATTGTGCAGAAACATTTTATCTCATCTACCCTATAACTGCCATCTCCTTCTTGACCCTAACCACAACCATTCAATGAAAATAGTAATGTAAAGTGCTTTTCCATTTGGTATAGGAAAAAAGAGATGTGAAAAATAAATCTTCGGTTATATCACTGAAGCAAAAGGCATCATATTCTGTTAAAGAAACAGACAGGAGAATCAGGGACATAGCTATTAACAATATTAAAAGTTCACTTATAATAGCTGAAGGTTACATAAAAGAGTTGAATTGATGTCATTAGCTTTTAAAATTGTGAAAAAATCGTTAGAAGATTATACAAAAGAACAACAGAGATACAGAGGTGTTCTGGTATAAAGTCTCAGGTTTCTCACTGCTGGTACATTTTTTAGAATCCGTGATGTTGTGGGGTCCACTTAGCAATATCAAAGATGAGACGATGTGGTAATTTGATGGGAAACTTGATATCCAAATCCTCTTTGACCTCCTGCAATGCTTGATCAAGATATCTGGGCTAAGCTCATAAGAGATACTGTGAATGATGAATCAGACACAACATAACTTAATTATTACAAATACAATATTTGAGAAAGTGCTTCTTTTAGTGAGGTCATCCCAGGCCTATTTCCATATTCTTCCACTTAGAAGATGAGCGCTGACAACGGAATGACTGAGTTGCTCCTCATCTTTCAATTGGGGCTTTAGGGGGTGTGAAAGTGTCATCTTCATTTGGTGTGGACTGATACTGCTGATGTTTGGATTCTGTGCACTGGGACTCTGCAAACTGGCCCCAGTGCGTGTTCTCTGTTCCATAAAACATGTTGAAATTGTCTTACTCCTAATTAGCCTATTTAACTTCCCTATTAGGCCATAGTATAAGGTGAACCAAAATACACTCATGGCATGGAAAGTTAAATGCTACCTTTGGACTGCAGCACTACTGTGCCATCCATTAGTGTGACCAGAAAAATTAAACTCCAGGCCTACCACTTCAGCGCAGCTGCTGCAGTTTTAAATTGTGAAGCCCCAGCTATCAAAGTTACACTTTAAATATTAATGTCACCCCTATATAAGCTTTGCAGGCCACAAGGCAGGATGCATTGCATTTAACAGGAAATTCATACAAATGTAAAATTAATATGGCCTGACAGCGACTAGCACACAAAATCTATTTTCACTGTAGGAAGGTTATCTGGCCTATAGAGAAGCAGTATTTAATATTAATTTGGCAATCTCAGGTTAGAGACCAGCTAGAATTATTAATAAATATTAAAGAAAAGGGACATTTAGAACGTTATCTTTTACCTGCCTGATGCTCCCGAAGGCTGATTCGCATAAGCCTCCAACTGTCACCCCTCGGGTGAATGACCTAGATGAGATATGAAAACAGCTTCCGGTGAAGAGTCATTGGCTGAGGTGTGGGTAGGTATTTTGTTCCTTTGGCAGGAAGAACAGTTGGGCAGTGCACATGAACTTAATTTAATTCAAGAGGATTCGCTCTGTCACAGGAGGATGTCCGATGACAGCACAAGACCCCTTCTTTTGCCCTATCTGTCAGGCAGGCACCAAGCTCAGTGGGGTTAAAACTGCCCCCAGAAATGGTTTGAAATGCCCAATGAGGACAGGGCTGATCATTACCCTGATCACATCTCTAGGCTATACACATACTCTGCACAAGGGGAGAAGAGTTTCTCCGTCTTGCATTTAATGAGTGAGGGGCACTGTGGGATTGTTTGCAGTAGGGCATACAGGAACTACTGAAAAATTGGATGGGGTACTCCTGTGAACATTTACTCTATTGGTTAGGGATTGGCAGAAGTCATCCCGACCCACAGGTTAGTGCCAGGCATAAATGTTGGACCCCAGGACCCCTTGGTGAGAATACAACTGGATCTCCAGAAGAATGGAATGAGAGCTTCACTATCAGGAAAGCTGAAGGACTGACCTGCTCCCACTTGTACCCAGGAACAAAGAAGAGGACTCAAGTGGTCAGTTGGATGTCCTGTTGTGTAAGCTGCAAGAAACCTTTCTGTAGAGCACATCCCATCATTACCATCTGAACTTTACCTGGACCCTGCTGGTCTTCACACAAGTGCTGTTACTAAAGTCTGGTGAGCCGTGGCAGTGTCAAACTGGACTACTAGTATCCCTGCAAACCATGGACTTGGAAGCATTTTCGGCATGAAGACCTCCAGACCAGTACAATACTGCCAAGCCGATCCATCCAAGGTGCGTTGCTGATAAGATGAAGAAACGTGTTTCACACACTTGGCGCTTCTTTCAAGCAGTAAATCATGTTCAGCAGGACCTTTCCAACAATTGGGTTTTGTGGAGTACTCTTTGGATACAGCCCCACTGGAAGATGCCAATCTCCGAAAAAGAGACTAAGTCTAATGGCAAAAATCTTGATCGGGCAAAGGCGCAAACGTTTTTGACTAGTGAGAGGACCTACCTGAGTGTGAATTTTCCTGCTCTGAGGTTTTCCCCCCAAAACCAAAGGCTTCACCAATGCCTATCCAACTTTTCGAAGCCCCCTGCCAACACAACCTGCTGCCTTGCCCCTGTGGGGATTTTGACTTCCAAAGAAAAGACTTGGAGGAAGATTACTTAGAGCTTGTGTTGCCTTTGTGTAATGCAAGTCATTGGAAAACAATGTAAGTCCTTTAGCAGGACTTTCTATGCCACACAAAGCCACTTTGTGTGGCTCTGGGATATTTAGTACATCCAAAATAATGCACTACCTTGTGGCAGCAAGGCAATCATGGGTGTAGTATGGATGTTCCCATACATCCACTCATTGTTTTTGACAGAATCCCAGATTTACTAAGGTCAGAATCATGTGATTGCATCAAAATAGTGTGCCTCCCAGACCCAGTGGTTACGAGGAGAAATATCTGCATTCTTCAGCAGACATAGAAAGATTAATACACCTTTAAAGATTGTTTTTGTGAAGGAAGTCACAAAAACAATCCTGCTCATAATCTCCATTTGGGTCGAACCTGTTTGATGTATCTGACATATGCTCTATCGTGGTGAGCCTAAAATCATGCCTAGGCCCAGGTCTACTTATAACATTTGACTATCTTAGTCACTTGTCTCCTTTAGTCTCTAATTTTACTCAAACCTTTAAAAAATGTATATCTCTGGTTCTTCTTATGCGATTTTTCTCTTTTTGGTGTACCTTTGTTCATTAAATCCTACTTTCTTTTTCAAATGTTGAGTGGGATTTTTACTATGCTGTGTTTTATACTTTTTAACTGTTTTGGTACTTCTAAATGCTTGATACGTTTTTGAAAGTTAAGACTGTCTTCTCCTTGTCATAGCCACGAGGGTTTGAGATCAGGTTTACAGTACTCGAACCTTAAAGTGGAACTAATACTTGCATTGTGTTGGAGTACCATTCACTCCCAATTAATCTTTCCCACACAATAAATATGTGTAACTTTGATCCTGTACACAAATGTGATTTATACAGACACCTGTCAGCCTTCTTCTATGTGCTTGTTGTTATTGTAACGAACTTGAGAGGGATTGTCACTTTACCATGAGAGAAGTAATTAGCTACCTGAATTATTTTTGTATAATATACATGTTAAAGGTTAGAGTGACAAAAAAATGTGGTAAAGTGACATCGAAAGGTGTGCTTTCATGTGCAGTACACTAGATGACTCACTCCATCATGCGCACTATCTGTCCAAACTGCCTCTCTCCATCCTCTAGTGTTACATCATGGAATGCCCAGAGGAATTTCCTGATCACCGATATCCCTGCATACTTTTAATGATAGAATAATGTGCCTCAATAGCTCAGCCTCAGTTTACATTTAGCGATATATTCCTTTTAGGTTTTTCTCTGCTTAAGCCATTCAAATATTCAAGACACCTGACTGTAGACATAGAGCATAATGTGCATTTTTACCTTCTATTTTGTAAACACATTTTTGAGCTTCTGTGGGTTATATTCGTCATTCTTAGTTCTCTCTTTTCATAAACTTTTTCAATTTCGGGGTTCTCTTTACAGAGGGTTTGCATCAACAGCTTTTGCATTTGCGTGGGTATTATGGTCCCTGCATGGATCTGCCCCACTCAAGTTAGGAATCATCTGCTGACAATTAAAAAGATACAATATGGCTTTTTAATTTAGGTAATCACCAACATTCTCAGTTTTCCCCTTCAGAGCCTGTTTTAAACCAGACTTCTCAATCTCATAGGAGGCTCATCCCTTGCACCCTTTAAACTGTATCATCTCACTTGTACCTGCAAAAACACCAGTAGTTGGTAAAAGCTTTCGCGTGAACTAAGGACTGAATCTATTCTTCAGTGTGCTAAATCACTTAATAGTTTTTGTGAAATTTCTCGGAAAATACATCTAAATGTGGTTTGCCTGTATTTTCTGGGAAATTGTTAGACTAGGGCATGCCTTGCATAAAAAATATCACACGGATCTTGGCAGGAGACTGATTCAAGCAGAAAATACCTCTTAGCCACACATTTTCTTCTTGAGCCAGTCTGTCATTGGCCAAAAATGATACAACACTCATGAATGCAAAATTAGAAAATTAAAAACAATTGTAGGCTTTTTTAAAATTGTACCTGTGTTCGCATACACCTTGTTGAAACATATTATCCAAGATCCATTGGGTTGGACATATTATCTTAATTCCTTCGTATTGGGGGCCCCTAAGTAGCCTCCAACTTTTTCGCAATGCTTCCCCACTCAATAGTTGTCAGTAGACTTGAGTGGGCCCTCTTCTCTCTTGTGGCTATTTAAGTGAACTGTGTCACACAAATCTGAGAGAGATCCTTTCACCCAATGAGTAGCAGAGTGTGACCACTGGGATCCTCTCCCTAGCCAATGCTTTAGTACTTCAGGTACTATGGGAGAAGTCATCCTTCACACCTATTTTTCATCCATTTGTGATACCCGCTGACAGTCACCAGTTTGCAAAGGAGTTTTGTGAGACTGTGCTGCATTCTATCCATCAACTGTGTTTTTTTGCAATTTTCACCCCGTGTGTGCTGGGTATGCTCAGACGTGAGTCCCAGGCTCTCCACATCACTGGAATCAAGCTTTCCAGGCTGAAGAAGGCTGATAGCCAGAAACCGGTCCTTGGATGCTTGATTCCGGTCTAGGAAAGACATGGCTTGGTAGTTCGGGCTGGACTGTTCCCATGAGGCACAGGGTCAAGGCTGATTTGCATATAGCCATTGTCTGACCTAGGGTGGTGTGGAGTGCAAGAAAACGATGGATTTAGGCCCAGATCTTTGTACTGGGGTGAATGTAAGACATTGTTCTGCACTCTGTCCATCAACTGTGTTTTTTGCATATTTTAATCATGATATATTATTTTGAAGCCTAGACTTTTACGAGTTACTTGTCACAAGTGGTGACTCAATACCCCACTGAGGAGCTATAACACTTAAATTCAGAGCCTGGAATCCCTTCAGTTTCAATAGTGAGTGGTGCAACTAAAGGCTACACTGAGCTTAGTTCCTGAGAATCTTTTAACGGAGCAACTCTGTGGCTTCCCTCGGCAGAACCTTTTCCTGCATCGGGTCTCCATCAAAACAACAGGGTTTTGCCAGCCATAACAATCTATTGCGATATCAGTTAAATACACATGAGAATTCTCTGTAAGACATCTCGAACTTTTTAAGTATGACTTATCTAAATTTTATTGGTCACTGTCTTCACAGGCTAGGTTGAAAAAATCCAAGCATTCCATCCATCACCTTTAATTTTATCTCGCTGAGATGCAATGGTAATGCCTATAACTAGGGGGCATATTTATGACATTGTCACGCAGTACAGCGCAGCAAGTCATCTTGCGGTGCTGCACTTTACTGCGTAAGAGGGAAAGGGCAGGAATGCACCATATTTAAATGAATACATCACATTCCTGCTTTTTCCAGTGCGCTGATGCCGTTTTGGCTGTCTAGCACCAACATAGAACCCCTTGCACCTCGGTGCAAAGGGGCCTGTTTTGCAGGCAGGATTGTTTTTGTGTAGGAAGGGGCACCTTCCGGCAAACAAAATATCCTGAGATGCATATTCCTCTATCTATGTGTGCTGCAGAATGAGATGTGGCCCCACTGGCCCTTGCCTCACAACTATGGCCTGGCATTGCAAGCCACAGGGAAGGGGAGTACCTTTCCCTGGACCTCGCAGATGTGGTCCCCAGCCATCGCTGCCTAAGCCAAGTATAGTGGCCAATTCTCCATCACCGCTTCACATGAAATGTGTGCCTTTGGAGAAACACTGCAAGTGTGGAGGCAAGTTGTGTGTGCAGAGACATCAGAAGATATTTATTGTGGAGCAGCAGACCGATGAGTCACATATCATGTTTTGGAGTTTCAGGTGAAATCCACCTCTCTAAAGCAAGCCATGTTAAAAGATAACTTAGCTGGAGAATGAGTTTATGAGTGTGATTACTCTCCATACTATATGTAAATTCTAATACCTTTATCACTTCCTGGAATGAGCCTAGACTGCTCGCTATTACAAATTTTGAGTGACAAGTTTACAACATGAAACCTGGTATCCAAAAAGAATGAAATAGTCTTAAGCTGTGAAACACCAGTGGAAAATATCAAAATCTACCAAGCATATTGTCCAGTAAGTACTCACTTCCATAGGACCTGGTCAGACTGGTACATCTTAACCATGGAACTGGGATAGTTGACATCTAATCTCCGTTTTATGATCGAGACAAACACCATGTTCTAGAGTTGAACAGGACCCATAATAGAGTGAAAACTCCTTGGGAGGCACAACCCCTTCACCTTGCCATCAGAATCCCTACCACTCTAGTTATGGACTAGACAACTATTTGTAAATATGAAACCAGGAGATCCTTTTTTAAATTCAATGTGGTCAAATTATGTGCTCTTGCTCAATCACTTTTCTGAATTTATTGTCACAGCCACTGGAATTATGCAATTGCGCAGCTGTTGCATTTTTCAAATAATTATAAATTTGCCACATGTGCCACATAATCCATCATCTGCTGCAAAATTTGCCGATTTTAACAAAAAATGCTTCTATCTCAAATGGTTTAAAAAATGTAGTGATTCTTGTTACTGCAGAGCCGAAGGCCGTCTGCAAAGCTTGAGTGGTCACTTTTCTGTTGCCTTTTGCTACATTTAGATTTTAAACTGGTACTAATGAGATGCAACCAATTCCCAGACAGTATTAACAAGTGTAACAAACATTGGAAATGCATCAGGTACGCCTATGTAATCCATAAAGAGTTGTTTTCATCAATCATCATCTGGCAGTAACAAAGACCTCACTGACAGATAACACAGGAGGGAAGAGGATTTGGTACAGGTGCCAGAGCTGCTGACTACCAAGCTGGTGATCCCGGTCTGAGTCTTGGCGGCAGGGCGCAACATCCTGGTATTCTGTGCATAGCACTTAATCTCTATGGGTGATAAATTGTTAAAAAATATGCCACAAGAATAAAAGGCAAACCTTTATGACAATATAGTTCCACCAAAGTGGATGTTAACAGTATTTCGGCTGCAGGAAACAGATAAGAGAAGCAGACGAGGAACAAGCATTGGTAAATACAGGAAAATATGATACAGCCAATAGAAATGGAGGACATGTAAGTGGCACTCACAGCAAAAAATGAGAAGCGAGGAAAGAGAGATGGCGGATGTTAGTCCCTTTTAAATTTATATTAATAATAATAGATTTCTCAACCACAGGGCAAACGCTGTGCAGGAGACACCTAAAAATGACAATCTAGTAAAGTAATACTATCTTAAAATGTGGTGATTTCACTGCATAATTTGCCTTTTCTTTGACTCATAATTTACTCAACCCTGCCACGTAATTTGGCTCTCCCAATCTGCTGCATAATTTCAGTAGCTCTCCTTTTGCTCTGCTGCTCCCTTTTTGGCAAGATTGAGAGTTTTTTGGTGCAGTGTAAAACTGCTAGTCAGCGTGATTTGACAAAGGGCTTGAATATTCACTTGGAGAAGGGAGGTGCCCAGTCACTGGGTGTAATTACCTAAATGCAGTCCAGTGGTGAATACATAGCTTTTGCACCAAGAAGCAATGTATTGCAGTCCTAGGTCTACTAATTTTTAAAAACTGTTTTATCCTTGGCAAATAATGCTCACTCTGTGCCTAACTGTATGGTGGCACCTTGAAACAGGCCTAATGTGAGAACTACACTGCCACGGTGTACTTCCTGTCTCTGGCTCAGCTCGAGATCCAGTTGGAACCTCAAACATGTAACGAGCCAAGCTTTCATGTAGATCTGCCAGCCTACCCTACCTTTAACCCGGAAGTTGCCGGAAGCTGCAAAGCTGTCCAACTCTGCCCAAAGCTGTGTAACATTTTCTCTGTGGCACAGAGCAGTGACGGCAGTAAGATTTTATTTGTTTCCACTTCTACCACATACGTGATAGTCAGCAGCGTCCAGCACAGGTAAACACTGTTGGGCAGGACGGGGTCTGGGCAGGTTGGGATGGGGGTAAGGAGTCGACAGACTAGGTATAATTAAATAAATAAATAACACCTATTCCGTTGTCCATCAGCTTCCTCCCCCTTCCGCGCCCTGCAACGCCCTAGTGCATTTACTTGAGCAGGCCGTCGCTGGTGAGACTCCTGTGAAAGGTTCTCCCACCCAGAGAATCCTCTTATGAAGCAAAAAATCAGCATATCAAATAGCCTGGAGTTTGATGTTCCAGCTCACGAGTTATATTTTTTTATTTAAATTTGTTACAATTAATTAGTGCAGTTATACAATGACAATATTCCTTTTACTGTAATAATTCTGACACTAGATGGTGAAGAGTGGGAATATGGTTGCTCATCATGAGAAATGTTATCCCGGTGCACTCAATGTTTTGACACAGTTTAAACTCTTAAGGCGGTGCTCAAGTCGTCGCACGTAGTCTGAACGTGCCTTTCAAATGTCAACGAATATTGAGGGTAGAACCCACTATCCTCATATGCGTTTATCCAATTGCAACACCCCAGAAGGCCAAAACTGTATATGTTGCCCAAGATACATAAGGATCCTGTTAAACCACCATTTAGACCCGTTGTCTCGGCCTGCGGGTCAATCTCGGAACCTTTAGGGAAATTTGTAGACAGATTTCTGCAACCCCGAGTTCAACAGGGTGAGACATACATCAAAGACACAACGGCTTTCTTAAACATGCTCAACGAAGTCAAGCTAAATCTTGAAGAAACGTATTTGTTATGCACCATAGACGTGGTTGCGTTATACACTTCCATCCCACACAAAGATGGTATTGAAGCCTTAGAGTGGAGTTTGCTCAACAGCGATCTAGAGGAATATCAACAAATTTTGATCTTACAATTGATGCAATTTGCATTATATCACAGCTATTTCGAGTGGAATGGCCAGTTTTTCAATCAATCAAATGGAACCTCGATGGGTTTTGGGGGAGCACCCTCCTATGCAAACATTTTCATGCAAAAATTCGAGAAAGATCATATTCTGAGCAATCAAACTTGGACAGATGGCTTGATTTTATTCAAGCGCTTCATCGACGATATCTTTTTGATATGGCATGGGTCCAAAGAATCCCTTTAGTCTAACATTATCAAACTTAACACTTACAATGAAAGGATCAAGTTCACTTATACAATCTCTAATGCAACCATAGCATTTCTGGATGTTCAAATAACTTTAAATAACAATGTCATCAGCACAAAAGTTTTTCATAAATCTACAGACAGAAACACCAGTTTGCTATTCACGAGCTTTCATCCTGAACCCTTAAAGAAACATCTGCCTACCTCCCAATACATCAGATTGAAAAGAATCAATTCAGATGAACAGGAATCAAAGACAGAAATACAGAAACAAACAGAAAAGTACAAGTTGAGAGGTTATCCTGTTGATATTTTGGAAAAAGCATCAACTAAAGTTGAGAAAATGAAGAGAAGTGATCTATTAGCCACTAAGAACAAACAACAACAACGTAAAACTATTTCTGTGTTAAAATATGCTTCAGATTCACGCAAAATCCAAAACATTCTAAATAAACATTGGCATTTGATTCAAACTGAACCGGATCTTAACACTTTGTTTGACAAGAAAATCACGTTTGCCTTTCAAAGGTCTAAAAATTTGAAAGAATTGTTAAACCCCCCGACTAAACCCAAAATGGCTTGGAAAGGCATGTCCAAATGTTTCAACTGCATTCATTGCAATAATGTTATCACGGGAAGAACAATCAGTCATCCGACAAAAGGTTTTCCTATCAATTTGTATCACTACAGTACATGTGATACCGCCAATTGCATTTACCTAATCAAATGCCCATGCGGAAAAATCTACATTGGACAAACAGAGCGGAAGATCAAGGTCCGCATCACAGAGCACAAAAGCAATATTAGACTGAGCAACGTGAAATCTGTGTTGGCAAGCCATTAGAAAGAAATGGGTCACCAAATTTCTCAGTTAAAATTCATGGTTATCGAGAGTATCCAGCAACGCCCAGACATGGATCCTGTGAAACAGAGACTAAGGGCAGAATTTCACTGGATAAAAAACTGAATTCAACTCAGCCCTTCAGGCTAAATGACCGGATTGAACATGCATGTTTTCTATGATTTGGAACTTTAGCATTGACTTTTGACATTTTCTGATCCCAGTACAGCATTGCAGTATTTCGATGGTTGAATTGTCTGTTGATCTTAGCAAGCATTTCAGTTTTTGTTCAGCATAACACAATGTGATAAAGTTTTGAGATTCAAATTCTGTACTTTCTTTTAACTTATGGCCCGAAAAACGGAGAAGGTTTCTCACATGATCGGAGTCACTGGGCTGTCATTGGCCGCGGGCCCGATCAGGTGATTTAAATCTCGTGACCTACACTTCCGTTCACACACGCGGAATTTGAATCCCAACCGTGAAGACGCTGCTGCGTCCCGTTACGCGTAAGTTCTAAAGTGTTCGATTTAGAGCTTTTAAATGCATTTCTTGAGTTTCAGTTGGTAGAGTTAAATATAGCTGCTAGTCAACTCTAAATGTTCGTGATTCATGGTTTAATTTTCATGGAGTTATCACTTGATGAGTGTTCGATATCATGTTGTGACAAAGTGTTATGTTTAATGTCGTAGCATATTATAAGAGTGACTAATTTGGTCCTGTTTGCGCTTAATTTTCAAACCCCTGACGAAGGGTCATGTTGTTGTGGACCCGAAATGCATTGGGTGAATGGAAACTTCCTAGAGAATAAGTTTATGACGACATAAGAATGGAATTATGTTCGCTATGAATTGTTGCTTATAAATATACAACATTTCAACAACTACGATTTGAACTATGCAAATAAAATTGATGAACTTGAAAAAGAAAAACTTGGAGTAGAAACTTGTTTTCTTCGTAAAAAGAGTGCTCAGCCTTGAGGATAGTGGGTTCTACCCTCAATATTCGTTGACGTTGCTCATCATGAGCTCATGGTGAGAAAGGCTTTCCCACATTGGAAGGGGAAATGGGCAGCCTTGAGTGACCCCACAGCAAACAATTGCTTGTACCCGAATATCCCGCTCATGGAGCAGGACTTCAGGCTGTAGGCATATATATTGAGAAGGGGGGGCTGGGGGGCAGTGGCAGTGCATGGCAAAATATTTTGTCTAGTGTGTTTTTGGTTATAGTCAAGAATTGGTGCACGTCTTTTCTTACCTGTCTTTGCAAAGATGCAGACTTTCCCACTTTCCAGTGCTTAAATTGAGCCGATTGTTCCTGGTGCTCTGTACCGGCACTTAATTGTCAACACCGGTGCTTGTGACAGTCTGGCACAAGTTGGCACTATCTAGATAATCTAGAGAGGACCACGACAACTTTTAAGTATTAGTTCAATATTCATTAAAACTAACTAACATTCGAGATGTAGGATGTGTACTCTTACTAATCTAAAGCTCAAGATTAGTTCTTTCATGTGGCTTTTTTATTGTTTCTCATGTGCTATTATGGTAGGCACAGCAAGGCAGTACTACTCATCAGCACCCTTTTTCATTACCTTCTTTTAACATAACAACAACTTGTAGAAACAGAAAAATGTGCCTGCTGGGCACACTCACGATGGTGAGTAAAGTTTACTTTCTCTTAATTTCGTGATTAATATTGGGTGTAATAATTTAACTGCACCTGTGATTTTTACAGCATGCTCTGGCATTCTGGTGGTGTGGAGTGTGAAGTTGTGATTGGCAAATTCACATACGTGTTTCAGAGTTTTGCTAGATACACAAGACGTAACAGCTGTCAAACTTTAAAATAAATGATAAGAGGCAGTAACTCTATCAAATTTTTGTAAAGTATCAAGGGCCCCCGGGTAAGGATAAAGATCCTGGGTCAGGGAAAATATACAATGTGAAAGTATCACATGTCCCAGCAATTTGGGATATGTTGGTGAGACAGCAAGAGCCATAAAAACTAGATTAACCGAGCACAGATCAGCGATAAAAACAAAAAAGGTCACAGCACCATTAGTGAATCATTTCTTGGATTTCAGACACTCGCCTGAAGAAATAAAATGGCGAATCATTGAAAAGATACACATATCAAACAATATGGGCGGTGATAAGATCAGAAAAAAACGAGAGATATACTGGATCTTTAACCTTGATACTTATAAACACGGTCTGAACCAGGAATGCCCTTGGGAAAATGCCATCATTTGAAGTGATTGGGTTCACTTCAAATAAAATAAGAAACTGAATCTAAATTGAATAAGATTAAGATGTGTGTCCCAGATACTAAAAATAGGTTTCAGAAAAAGACCTTGTTATAGTCCCACTTGTAAGAAGCAACATCTTGTCCATACTTAGAGATAATTTCACATAAATAAAGCACCTTTAAAAAAAAAAACCTTTGTTTGAAACGAGGCTAAATGCAAACGATTGAGCATTTTTAGGAACCCTATACCTTTAAATAGAGGTGGAGGGATAGATACGTGATGTCAGGGACAAATAGTATAAATGCCAATGGCGAGGCGGTTCACAAATCTCTTCCTTTTTTTCACGAACCTGCCGTTAGCTGATGAAATTCCACGACGGAGAACGTTTTGACAGGTAAATTCGCCGCCCTAGCCCCTTAATTCTGATGCAGTTATCCGTAAACTTTGTAAGCCAGCATAATTATTGCTTAACTCTTATAGATCCCAGTATAGAGTAAGAAAATCAAGCTCCGGTGAAACTCTATGCCCCGTGACCTGAATGCTGCACTCGGCTTTTTAAGGAGAACCGATGGACACTGCGATAACCTTCTGGCAGACACGGGATATCGAACAAACGGTCCATTAGTAAACGATCTCTAAAGGTATGATTTTGTGCCATCACACAGCTCGCATTGCGGAGATTAATCCCAAAGAAAGTAACGCTTATTTATTAGTGTTTCCTTTCTCTTTAAGGGTCACATTTGAATAGCGTTTTGGTTCATGAGTTTTGTTTGAAACCTCCGTCGGCATTATTTACCGGCACAACGTGTTGAATTGCTAAACTGTAAAGGCAATCTTTTAAACGGTGAGAGAAACAATAGTTTCACATTTATATAGACTCAATCTAAAAAGAATCTTTGATATATTGTAATTTATAGCTATACTATGATCTTTTAACAGAGAATACGGCACCTCCTAATGAAAGAGATCTACATAGATTTTTGAACAGGTTAAGTGAGATGGAAGCAGTGAAATCCTGACACAAAGGTACGCGATATTATGTTAATAATACATCGCGTTCAAACTAATTAAGCGCCTGTTTCCTTCATGGCAAAACAGAGAAGTGTAAGGTTTAAGAGAAATAAAATTATGTCTCCTCCAGGTTTCACATGCCGCATTAGAATAAAAAGGTGCCTCACTTATCCTGTACTAGAATGAAGAACTAAAAAACCTCCGAAAAGTCTCACCAGGTAAAAGAAATGAGTCGGAATACGTAGCCCGACATGTTTATTAGAAAAAAGGCACGTAAATGTAACCATCTAAATGTAACGCTAGGACACACCTAAGTATGTATAAAATAGACAAAGCTGAAAGGCAGTTGTTTTATGTGATATACCAGGCATATTGGAAATAGGACTAAAACTTATGCATCTCTGCAATCTTCATTTTTTTCCTTTTTTCCTTTTCTCTGTTTCATACCTTCCCTTTAGATAGAAAGATAAATTATGAAAAATTATGAGAAATGGATGATCCTTATTAGCTTTGAGGTATGGGATTTAATATATGGCAACATCCTTAGAATCATAAACTATGTACTGAATATGACATGACAAGATCCTAAATGCTTCACCAGATATAACAAATACATCACCTCTACCAGTTAGAGCGCATGTATCTTTTGTATAGAGGTACTTATACTAGGATAGAACTACAAACTATATATTGAATATGACATGACAGAAAGAATGGTGTCTATGAGATCTTAAAATACTTCATCAAATATAACGAATGTATCACTTTTAGCAATTGGAACGCATGCATCATTTGTGTAAAGGAGAAACAAGATCTCCCTGTTTATGTCAACTGGTGATCAGTCCAAAAATGTCCTTATCCCTACTTACCTTAGATACCTCCATGTAAGAATAGACCCTTTCACACTGAGCTATGTATAAAGAGATGTTTTTATGCTAAAAATTCTAAATGAAGGTTATTAATTGAACTAAAAAGTCTTGATGTTGTTATCAACAAACATGATGTACATGTGAACTATAACACTCTTTTAAGTGACCAATAAGAACTAAAAATATCCTGTTCATTCTAGAGAGATTGGCTGCAAATATATTTGTCCTGATGAAGACACCACGACGTGTTGAAACGCGTTGACTGAAAGACTACAGCCACAGCAACACTAGATAGGACAAAACACAGTTGTCCTTGCAG
This sequence comes from Lissotriton vulgaris, assembly GCF_964263255.1. Lineage (NCBI taxonomy): Eukaryota > Metazoa > Chordata > Amphibia > Caudata > Salamandridae > Lissotriton > Lissotriton vulgaris. The sequence continues at coordinate 1,124,524,479 of NC_141687.1, forward strand.
TGTTTTTTTAACCTATATGTTTTATCTATAAAGAATATCTGTTTTATTGTATCAATTCATCGTGTATACAAAACTTTAGTTGTAAAAATCAATCCTTTTTTAATTAAAACAAATTATTTTTGATATCAAGTTTATTGTTGTGTTATAGTTCATGTTCACTTTGGACTAAAAATAACTTTCTTCTGTACATAGCTAGTGTTTTGCTTGCAAGATAGCCTGGGTTGATACTTTCACATAGTAACTCTATCAACATCACAGCTGCCATTTAGAACATGACACTCTGATTATCACCAAAAAAGATCTCTCTACCTGTGCACCATTTGATGACATTTCCAGTTCCCTGTTGACATGCCAAAGTTCAGCCGCAAGGAGTTGTGGGATGTTAGGTATGTTGCTATTGCACACGCAGGATGGTGCTAGATGTTCTTTCCAGCTTTGGCTGACAGTGGGGGGCATTATTTGCAATGTAATGTCCCATCATGGGAATTCATGCTGCAGGGATGTGGGCATGGGTCACATGCTGCAAAACAGCATCTCAAGTGAGTGCAATTCTACAACCTGGCCCTCTTTTTGAAAGGACACTATTTACAACTTTGCAGACACCACTCGGGTTGAGCAACTCTGCAAAGTTACCAGGCACAGCAGAATCGCAGTTCACACAACTTATTTTGATAGCGTTGGAGCAAATTGCATGATTTAGGAATACTGTTTTTACCTGTAACATTTGTTACTAAGATACATGCTTCATAACCTGACACTATTTGTAAAATGTTCACCCAAATTGCAGAGTTGCGCAACAGACAAAGCCTGCACATTTTACAAAAGCAAACACAATGTGTTTTTAATGTGGCTGACTCAGATTAGCCCTGCACTGTGGCTGGACAGAGCAAAAGTAGTGTGGCAGGTAAGTAGGAGATGTGTCATTTATATTTTCTCTCCTACCTTTGAAGATGCCATATTGCAGTGGTGTTCTTTCCATTTCCTTGTTAGCCTTTGTTGATGCCACATCACTTACCAAGAATTCAACTGCTACTTAACACCAACTGTGCCTCAAAGCACACACTCTGTCCTAAGTTTATCCTTTCTGCAGTAGAATAGGACATTCTAAGGTATGTAGGGGCCCTGACCTACCCATCTTTACACCCCACTGACATAATGTGCAATGCACCATAACGCCCACCATGCACTCCTGCCTCCCTATTAAATTCCACAAGCCTGCTTCGCTGAGGTGCCTGTGAACAGTAGCAACATGTCATCTTTGTCTTTCCCTTCCTTCCCATGGTAATCAGCACGCCTTCACTTCTTCTCTCTCCTAACAATATTACCAGGGGTTCAGTGGTGTCAGGCTCTTGTGAGTCCCAGGCGACATGTGCTCTATTCTTCCCAACCCTGCTTCTGGGCATTAATTTCTCCATCTAGCCCCTTCCTCCTCCCACCAATAATGCTGTAGGACCACTGCTGCCAGGCTGCTGTAGGCCCATTCAGCAGCACATCCACTGGCATTCTATTATCTTCCTCTTCCTGCTCGGTACTCCCTGCCGTCTCCAATACTGCGATAAGCCTACTGCTATGAGTCCACTGAGGGCGCATCTTGGCTTTTGGCAACATGACGCCTGCTCTTACATCATTTCATCATGTCTCAGTGCTCTCCCATCTCCCTGTTCCACCCATGAGTCATGCCAGAAGTCTTTCATAGAGTTAGAATATTTTCTTCTATATTTTTTGAGAATCTTCTAATTGGTTGGCTGTAGAAAGTGAAGGAAGTATGGACGTCACCTTTTGGATGGATACGGAATAAATCACAAATCCTTCAGATATTTTCAAAGCCTTGTAACATTCTTGATTCACTTCTGTCCAGAACCACTGCAAGCACTTTGACTCCTATGAATGAGTGATTGAATAAATGCCATTGATATAGCATGCAGCTACTCGGAGTGTGCCCCGGCACTCAACATAGAAGAACAGGTGAAGAGGAGCAGAGTACCCAAAGGTTTTACAGAGTCCTAAAGTTTAAAAAGATGTCTCTTCAGAGCTTTCTTGAACTGTGCTTTCTCGGTTATCAATCTCAAACGATCAGGGAGCTGGTTCCACAACCTTGCTGCTCAGACCATAAAGGAGAACCCCTGTACGAAATGTTCTATAATGGGTTATTGTCAATTGGCCAGCACTACTGGAGCGTAGCAGGTTTTCTAGCATGTACTCCTTGATCCTCTCATTTCAGTAAGCAGGACCCCTGTTGTAGAGGGCCTGGTGGGACAGAGTCATAGTTTGAATGTTATGAGCTTGCGGGGTTTGGTGAATCCTAGAGGTAAGAGAGCTAATCTCCATCTGATTTCTTAGAAAATGTACAGAGGATTTTGTGCAGTGACTCCATGAATTGCATTAAAGGTCAAATGATTATTGCGGCAGGCAAATGTCAAAACATTTTAAGTTTGATGGATCTCTTCCAGAGTCAGACACCAGAGACAATGAAGTTGCAAGATTCCAACAAATCAATTCAGTCATCATTCCGGAGACACCACATCCATTTTTAGATTCTTCTTCAGGGAGAAATAGACTTTCACTTAGTGGAAATGGATCACAGCACAGTCCATGATGCATCTGAAAAGGCACTTGAGAAGGAGGACTATTATATAAGAGATTCCCCAGCAGACACCGAGCTACCAAAGCAAGAGTGCATGTTCTCTCCTGTACAGCCCAGCACCCTCTTATAACTCAGAACATTGAGCGATCCTTGGTTTAAACAAATATGAGCTCCCAGAAGCCAATCACACATCAATTTCGGGGGTGATTCAAATTGACCACATTGACCACATTGGGTACGAGATGACATGACACACTTACCAGTCTGGCCTCTTTCTGGCCCACGTGTTTAGGCCCCCCTCCTCTCCCCAAATCTGAGATAAAAAGCCTGGTAGTTTGGCTCAATAAATCACTTGATTTCACCTGTCAGGCCACCAAAACCGCATCCATCTGTTTTGGGCTGATAAGAATGCTCCGGAAGGTTCTCCCCCTGCTCCCATTCCAGGCGAGGAGAGTCATGGTCCAGGCCCTGATACTCTCACGCCTGGACTATGGTAATGCTCTCTATCTGGGATCCCCAGTGGCAGTGATCAACAAACTCCAGGTCACCCAAAACTGTGCGGCCCGGCTGCTTTTTCAAATTCCTCGCTGGCAGTCGGCCAAAAATGCCTTAAAAAAGTTACATTGGCTCCCTGTGGCAGCAAGGGTACAATTTAAGGCGATGTGTCTTGTTCAAAAAGCCATTCGCAGAACTGGTCCAGCGATAATACATCCTTCAGCCACCCCCTACCTTCCCCTCAGAGCTTTGCGCTCAAGGCCACTGCAATTAGCCACCACGACCAAGATAAACAGGGCTCTCTGGGGCGGCCGCTCATTCTCGCACAATGCTGCGAGAATATGGAATTCTCTTCTGCTTACCATCAGAGAAAACTACAACCGGATGGCATTTAGGAAGCTTCTAAAGACCTACTTGTTCAGCAACACCTTTTAATCTTCCTAGCTGGCTGCCTTGGATTTCAGTTAAAAGCGCTGCGAGGCCTACGGGTAGTCTATGCGCTTTATAAATGTAATTTTTCATTTCATTTTTCTTTTCATGTCAATCCTATACAGGTAGCAGCTGTGTGCAGGAACTGCATGATAAGTTCTGCTGAAAGGAGCAATAACATATATAAAAGTATTATAAACCGAGTGTACCACCCACAAGGAGCAAGTCATCCGTTCCCTGTAATCTGCCTTTACACAAAAATCATCAGTGGATATTGGACTAGAATTAGACTGTTCTGAAAAGTCTGAACAAAGAGCTAACCTGAACACCTGTCATTAAAAATATTGGCATAGACATTTGTATATTTTTTCTTGTTTTGCTAAAATAAGCTCCATTTTATTTTGTGCTTTATTAGTAGTATAAATAACAGAATTACGGTAAAATAAAGTGCTACGAAAATACTTTTAAAAACTCAATTGTGTTCCAAAACAAGTTTCATCTTGTAGTGCAAACTATAATATTCCTTGCCATAATATTGGAGACAGAAGAACAGTACATGTATGTAGTGTGCTATGCCTCTGATGAGGTTCCTGAAATCAAGTACACACCCATGGTAGTGCACATGCATGGTTTAAAGAGCACTAAACTGCAGAATGGCCTGTGTGGAGATCATTATGGTGCCATGCAGGTTGTTTAAAGCTTCATTGGCTGCACCAAAGAGTGTAATTGGAGAAAGAGGAGGGGGGCTTAGAAAGCACTTGTCTTACATGTTATTTTTACATATGGTTGAAAGCGTCTTCCCTATGTGGGGGCACATGAGGAAGATGTAGGTTAAGCCACTGGGTATTGAATGTTGGCAAATTGCCATGATACCCCGCCATTTCTGTTCCTATGAGACAGAACAGGACATTTTTTGACAGATATACTCTAATGAAAGAGCAATTAGCTTCCCAACAAAGTATATCAGAATGAAGACACGTGAGTAGGAGACCTACAGGTCTACATGCAAGAAGCCATCAGTTAGGGACCCGTTGAACCTCGATTTTTGTCCCCACTCTTACAGGCAACACAGGCTGAAACATGTTGACCACCGATTTGTGATGTGAAGAACAATTTAAACGTCCGATGAACGTCACCTCTTTACCTTTTAATCTTACTCCTGCATGCTTCCTCCTCATTAAATATTTGATCTTAAATTCAGAAGGTAATTTTAGATATAACACCACACAGATCCCACCTGTACTCTCCCTCGGATGGAGGCCGTAGTCACCTAGGGAAACAAGTACCTAGGTGTGAAACCCAATTATGATGCCACCCAATACCACACCATAGTGGTGATTACTTTACACCACTACTGCCAGATTGGTTAAGGGTTTCGAGTCCATTCTGAATATATCCTGACCCATTGGAACCCACAGGGCTCACTCCTTGGAATTTGGAAGTAGTTTTGTGTCAGGTGTGATGTGTTGTGGATGCCACATAAGTTGCTTTGAATGGGTAGCTATGCTTACTCAAGAAAGAGTGAGTTACTTTAAATTGTATGAATTAGAACTTAATATGATTACTGCAGGTAGTCAGGCAGCTTGTTTTTCATCATGACGAATGTTCAAGCATTCGAGCAATTTTAAGTAAAAAGTTGAACACAAATGAAGCTATACACCTCAAGGTCAACATGCACTTCTATGAAAATTGAAACAAAGTTAGCGTTAAAAATAGGTGCAGTTTTGCAACTACATATCCGAATTGTGCAGAAACATTTTATCTCATCTACCCTATAACTGCCATCTCCTTCTTGACCCTAACCACAACCATTCAATTAAATCAGGAATGTAAAGTGCTTTTCCATTTGGTAGAGTAAAAAAGAGATGTGAAAAATAAATCTTCGGTGATATCACTGAAGCAAAAGGCATCATATTCTGTTAAAGAAACAGACAGGAGAATCAGGGACATTGCTATTAACAATATTAAAAGTTCACTTATAATAGCTGAAGGTTACATAAAAGTGTTGAATTGATGTCATTAGCTTTGAAAATTGTGAAAAAATCGTTAGAGGTTTATACAAAAGAACAACAGAGATACAGAGGTGTTCTGGTATACAAGTCTCAGGTTTCTCACTGCTGGTACATTTTCTAGAACCTCTGATGCCGTGATGTTGTGGGGTCCACTTAGCAATATCAAAGATGAGAGGATGTGGTCATTTGATGGGAAACTTGATATCCAAATCCTCTTTGACCTCCTGCAATGCTTGATCGAGATATCTGGAGTAAGCTCATAAGAGATACTGTGAATGATGAATCAGACACAATATAGCTTAATTATTACAAATACAATATTTGAGAAAGTGCTTCTTTTAGTGGGGTCATCCCAGGCCTATTTCCATATTCTTCCACTTAGAAGATGAGCACTGACAACGGAATGACTGAGTTGCTCCTCATCTTTCAATTGGTGGTTTAGTGGGTTTGAAAGTGTCATCTTCATTTTGTGTGGACTGATACTGCTGGTGTTTGGATTATGTGCACTGGGACAGTGCAAACTGGCCCTAGTGCGTGTTCTCTGGTTCATACAACACGTTGAAATTGTCTTACTCCTAATTAGCCTATTTAACTTTCCTATTAGGCCATAGTATAAGGTGAACCAAAATACACTCATGGCATGGGAAGTTAAATGCCACTTTTGGACTGCAGCACTACTGTACCATCCATTAGTGTGACCAGAAAAATTCAACTCCCGGCCTACCACTTCAGCGCAGCTGCTGCAGTTTTAAATTGTGAAGCCCCAACTATCAAAGTTACACTTTAAATATTAATGTCACCCCTATATACGCTTTGCAGGCCACAAGGCAGGATGCATTGCATTTAAAAGGAAATTCATCTAAATGTAAAATTAATATGGCCTGACAGCGACTAGCACACAAAAGCAATTTTCACTGTAGGAAGGCTGTCTGGCCCATAGAGAAGCAGCATTTAATATTAATTTGGCAATCTCAGGTTAGAGACCAGCTAAAATTATTAATAAATATTAAAGAAAAGGGACATTTAGAAAGTTATCTTTTACCTGCCTGATGCTCCCGAAGGCTGATTCGCATTAGCCTCCAACTGTCACCCCTCGAGTGCATGGCTTGGATGAGATATGAAAACAGCTTCCAGAGAAGAGACATTGGCTGAGGTGTGGGTAGGTGTTTTGTTCCTTTGGCAGGAAAAGCAGTTGGGCAGTGCACATGAACTTAATTTAATTCAAGAGGATTCGCTCTGTCACAGGAGGATGTCCGATGACAGCACAAGAGCCCTTCTTTTGCCCTATCAGTCAGGTAGGCACCAAGTTCAGTGGGGTTAAAACTGCCCCCAGAAATGGTTTGAAATGCCCAATGAGGACAGGGCTGATCATTACCCTGATCACAATTCTTGACTATACACATACTCTGCACAAGGAGAGAAGAGTTTCTCCGTCTTGCATTTAGTGAGTGAGGGGCACTGTGGGATTGTTTGCAGTAGGGCATACAGGAACTACTGCAAAATTGGATGGGGTACTCCCGTGAATATTTACTCTATTGGTTAGGGATTGGCAGAAGTCATCCCGACCCACAGGTTAGTGTCAGGTATAAATGTTGGACCCCAGGACCCCTTCGTGAGAACACAACTGGATCTCCAGAAGAATGGAATGGAATGAGAGCTTCACTATGAGGAAAGCTGAAGGACTGACCTCCTCCCACTTGTACCCAGGAACAAAGAAGAGGACTCAAGTGGTCAATTGGATGACCTGTTGTGTAAGCTACAAGAAACCTTTCCGAATCGCACATCCCATCATTACCATCTGAACTTGACCCGGACCCTGCTGGTCTTGTCACACAAGTGCCATTACTAAAGTCTGGTGAGCCTTGGCAGTGTCCAACTGGACTACTAGCATCCCTGAAAACCGTGGACTTAGAAGCATTTTCGGAATGAAGACCTCCAGACCAGTACAATACTGCCAAGCCGATCCATCCAAGGTGCGTTGCTGATGAGGTGAAGAAACTGGTTTCACACACTTGGCGCTTCTTTCAAGCAGTAAATCATGTTCAGCAGGACCTTTCCTACAATTGGGTTTTGTGCAGTACTCTTTGGATACAGCCCCACTGGAAGATACCAATCTCCAAAAAAGAGACTAGGTCTAATGGCAAAAATCTTGATCGGGCAAAGGCGCAAACGTTTTTGACTAGTGAGAGGACCTACCTGAGTGTGAATTTTCCTGCTCTGAGGTTTTCCCCCCAAACCAATGGCTTCACCAATGCCTATCCAACGTTCTTAAGCTCTCCGCCGACACAACCTGCTGCCTTGCGTCTGTGGGGATTTTGACTTCCAAAGAAATGACTTGGAGGCAGATTTGTGTAATGCAAGTCATTGGAAAACAATGTAAGTCCTTTAGCAGGGCTTACTATGCCACACAGAGCCACTTTGTGTGCCTCTGGGTAATTTAGTACATCCAGAATAATGCACTACCTTGTGGCAGCAAGGCAATCATGGGTGTAGTATGGATGTTCCCATACATCCACTCATTGTTTTTGACAGAATCCCAGATATACTAAGGTCAGAAACATGTGATTGCATCAAAATAGTGTGCCTCCCAGACCCAGTGGTTACGAGAAGAAATATCTGCATTCTTCAGCAGACATAGAAAGATTAATATACCTTTAAATATTGTTTTTGTGAAGGAAGTCACAAAAACAATCCTGCTCATAAACTCCATCTGGGTCGAACCTGTTTGATATATCTGACATATGCTCTATCGTGGTGAGCCTAAAATCATGCCTAGGTCCAGGTCTACATACAACATTTGACTATCTTAGTCACTTGTCTCCTTTAGTCTCTAATTGTACTCAAACCTTTAAAAAATTTATATCTCTGGTTCTTCTTATGCGATTTTTCTCATTTTGGTGTACCTTTGTTCATTAAATCCTACTTTCTTTTTCAAATGTTGAGTGGGATTTTTACTATGCTGTGTTTTATACTTTTTAACTGTTTTGGTACTTCTAAATGCTTGACATGTTTTTGAAAGTTAAGACTGTCTTCTCCTTGTCATAGCCACGAGGGTTTGAGATCAGGTTTACAGTACTCGAACCTTAAAGTGGAACTAATACTTGCATTGTGGTGGAGTACCATTCACTCCCAATTAATCTTTCCCACACAATACATTTGTGTGCCATATCTAGTACGGGGCTCTTGATAGAGACCAATAAAAAGGCAGAAACTTCAGATCAGGGCAATGATCTGGGCAATTATGATGACGGAAAGCTGAATAGTATCAAGACGTCAGAGACAGTGTCCTTGAATGCAAACTCAGCAGGTATAGAACCGACGGACACACAAAGCAACCCGGCCCAAAATTCAGGCGGGGAGAAGGAGGGCGGTGATGACAGCGTTGATACAATACAGAGCATACTTCTCAATATGAGCAAGGAAATTAAATCCGGGTTTGAAGAGTCAAAAGCTTGCTTTGCGGAATCTAGGCAAAACCAATCGGAGATCCGGGTCATGTGTGAAAATCTGGAATCCAAAGTAGATGGACTTTCTGAAAGGACAGGATGCTTAGAGACAACGGTAGAGCACCTCAAAGCAAGATTAGATCATGCCGAAAAGAAAATGGTGAATATGACAAGGGAGGGAGAAGCAGTAAAGGATAGAGTAGAGTCCTTAGAGAATTATTCAAGAAGGAATAACCTCAGGATTTTAAAAGTCCCGGAAGGAAAAGAGGGGAGTGATCTTAAAAAATACGTGGTGACCTTGCTTAAGAACTCGCTGAAATTAGAGATGTCGGAAGCAGACTTGGAGACTGACATACAAAGAGTTCATCGGGATCCATTTCGCTTAAACCCAAGTAGACCTAAACCTAGGAAGATTCTAGTAAACTTCCTGACATATACAAACAAGGAAACGATTCTAACCCTAGCACTCAAGGCTAAAACCCTGCAGGCCTCAGATTTCTCCTTTGAAATAAGATCTGATCTATCTAAAACTACTTTAGATAGGCAGTGGGAACTAGGTCAACGTATAGAAAAATTCAGAGCTTTGGGAGCTATTGCGCAGATGCGATTCCCTGCCTTCTTAAAAATTATGTTTAACAACAAAATGTATAATATCAAGACACCTCTTGAGGCAGACGAATTGTTAGTCTCCATCAGCGAATTCTCCCACACTCCTAGATAAGAAAGATATTCACATAAATAAATAAATAGCAATGGTTTCCCCTGCACTAAAAGGAAAAATAAGAAAAAATATATTAAAAAAAAAAAACTCCAGATATGAAAAAAAAATTATAATAATAATAATTACAAAAAAAGGATTAAATACGTATGTGTATATATATATATATATATATATATATATATATATATATATATATATATGTGTGTGTGTATGTGTGTATATATGTGTGTGTATGGATATATCTATCAATATACACACATAGAAAGAGTACGCATAATAGCCAAATAAAAATAAAAAGGGGAGGCCTCAGATTAGCACACAACTTTATAAAATTAAAAAAAAAAAAAGGGGGTAGTTAGATAGCCACATAAAAAATAAAAAATAAAAAAATAAAAAAAATAAAGGTGAAGTATCTTCCGCCTTTGGCTCTTGCATATCTTCCAATATGATCAAAGGATCGACTGACTGGTCCCCTAGACAAATGGGGCTCCAGGTAGGAGTATGTCGGGGGCGAAAATCTGGCCAGCCATCCAGCCAGAGTAAGTAGGGAGGGGTTTTCCAGGGGAGGGAGGGGGGAGGTAGTGGGGGTAAAAGCACAAAAAAGTCCTCAGAACCAAAACTTCAAAAATCGGAAATCTATTGATTCCAGGGTCTACAGGGAATACAGTATAAGAATGGTCAAGATCCAAACCAATGAAGGAGAGATACTAGAAGATCGAGCAAAGAGAAAACCAAAAACTATTAAAGGGGGAATGGGTAAAGAGAGGCAAGGGAACGTTAGAGAGAAATGAGAGACATTGAGTTTCTCTCCTGGAACGTAAACGGTCTGCGCGTACGAGGGAGAAGACATATAATCATGCAGTATCTCAGAGATTCGCCCGCGCAGATTATAATGATCCAGGAGACACACTTAAACAAAAAAGAAATTTCAGATATTTTTAAAAAATTAAGATGGGTCGATAAATTCGTTACTACGGACCATAATGCCAGCATCCGTGGTTTGGCTATCATCTTTAAAAAAGGCGCTAGAGCCCAGATTGAAGATTTGAAGGTAGATCCAAACGGGAGATGGATAATAGCCAATGTCCAGTTAGATCTTAGGAGATTTACCCTAGTAGTCTACTATGGACCTAACCAAGATGACCCCACTTATATAAACACAATACAAAATCATCTGATAAACATCACTAATCCTATAATATGGTCCGGTGATTTTAACTTGATTTTAGATCCTAAGCTAGATACATCCCACAGTTCTAGGGCATTAAGTCATAACAAATCAAGAGAAACATTATTGAGCTGTATGTCTAATTTGGGAGTTGAAGACTTCTGGAGACAGAGAGCTGGGAAAACATTGGGGTTCTCTTATCATAACCATAAGTATAGGCATAAATCCCGAATTGACTATGCCTTATTTAGCTTCTCTGTAAAAGACATGATAAGGAATATCACATATCTACCATCGCACTTATCAGATCACTCTGCTATCATTTTCTCGCTAACAGTAGACCGCGAACACAGCTTTGCCTCATGGTCCTTCGACCGTACTCTTTTATTAGAGGAAACGGAAAGAGATTATCTTACATCCGAGACCACTGCCTTCTTAGAGTTGAATTTAGACTCGGCCCCATTGGTTAGTGTGTGGGAGACGTGGAAAGCGTATATAAGGGGATGCATCACTAATAGGGCATCTTACAGGAAAAAGAAGTATAGAGAGGAATTACGATCGATAGAGCAAGATCTGGCAAAACTGGATCTAACAGATCAAGTACCTTCCACCGACTTAGATAAGAAAAAAGAGCTAAAGGACAAATTAGACACACTATTACAGGAGAGAATTAATAAACGTTGGCAGGCTAGTAAACTCTCCCACTTTGAATACGGTGAGTCAGCAGGAAAGATATTAGCCTGGAAAATAAAAGCTGACCAGGTTAGGAAACACATAAAAGAAGTGAGAGTGGTTGAAGAATTAAATACCAGGAAAACTGATACAGCGATTGGTGAAGCCTTTAGCACCTTCTTTCAAAACATGTATACTGATGAAATAATTGATAATACTGATAACATCGAGGAAAAAAACAATTGGCTGGAAAAGTTAGACCTTCCCGAGCTAAAAGAGCACCAGAGCGAGAATCTAGACAGGGAGATAACCCAGGGGGAAGTTGAAAATACCATTATGAAGTTAAAACAGGGAAAAGCCACAGGACCGGATGGGATTCCGGGTGAATTGTATCGGGTCCTTAACTCCACACTTACCCCGATATTGACAAAGCTATTTAATGATATACTACTAAAAGGAGAGACACCACCTAGATCCTGGGGAGAAGCAAAATTGCCTTAATCCTAAAACCAGACAAAGACCCAACAGAATGTGGTTCATATCGTCCAATCTCGCTCCTAAACAATGACTATAAGATCTTTTCGTCAATTTTGGCCGCTCGGTTAGGTAGCGAGATTGGAGGTATCATACATCAGGACCAAAAGGGGTTTATAAGAGACCGACAACTTGCCGACTTAACATACGATCTAGTTGGAGCTATAGACATTGCCTCAACATTTGCCTTACCTCTTGCAATCATGACTCTCGATGCAACAAAAGCATTCAATAGAGTAAACTGGTCCTACCTACATGCCGCTATGACAAAGTTTAAAATAGGACCTAAATTCCGTAGAACAATAGGACTATTGTACAAAAACCCTAAGGCAAGTTTGATAATAAACGGAACATGCACAAATCCCTTCCAAATTTCAAGAGGAACAAGACAGGGGTGCCCTCTTTCCCCCCTATTATTTAACATTTATCTGGAACCATTTGCTCACTCCATACGAGAAAATCCTAACATCCCTCCCTTTTCATTCTCAGGGTGGGAAAAGAAGGTCGGGATGTATGCTGATGACATTCTTATTTACACTACAGACCCGACACGGGCCTTCCCTAGGGTAATCCATAGAGCGGAGGAATTTGGAAAGCACTCAGGCTATGAAATTAACGCAGAGAAGACGGAGATAATGGCTTGGAACATCGCCAATATTCAGCTTCCCTTAAAATCTTCAATGCGCTACCTCGGTATAAGAATCACCAAAGATCCTAACCTGTTGGCTCAGAACAATCTAGACCGCGTTTCACACGAAGCGAAAATATTAATGAAGTCTTGGTCATTTTTACCTCTCACAATCTATGGAAGGTCTAGCTTAGTAAAAATGTCCATTCTCCCGAAATACACTTTCCTCTTCAATACAATTCCTTTAATATTTGACACGAACCAATTAAAAACATCCCAACAAAACATAAATTCATTTGTTTGGTGTTACAAATCATCCAGGCTGGCGTGGAAGAAACTGAGAAGGAGAAGGGAAAAAGGAGGCCTTGCTCTGCCAGACCTGGAATACTATGCGTGGGCCTTGCACCTGACCCACTCCAGGATGCTATTAAAGTCCCCACTAGACAACTCTAACGGTTACATGTTCAAAGCTATGCTATTGGGTTCAGACCTTCCATCGGACGGATTTCTATTTAAATTCGGGCATCAGAGGTTTTTTAGAAAATTCGGACTGAAGACATTATACTGCCCCATAAAAGAATGGTCTCAAATTAAATCGAAGGCGGGGATTGCATATTTTTCTGACTATGCACCGATATGGGACTTTCCTGGGCTTTCATCGAATTCCACACAGACAATAAAAACAGTCCTACAAGAAGCAGGAATTACAAGATGGGGAGAACTAGTAGAAGATGGCTCTCTTATTGATTGGGAAATATTTTCAGAAAAGGCAACCTCACCATTATCTTGGTTTGTCTATAGTCAGCTTTCAAGCTGGCTTCGTTCTCAAACAACTAAAAAAAACAAATTCGGAGGAGACAGTTTATTAGAGAAGAATCTAATGGAAAAATCATACAAGGGAAAGGAGGTTGCAGCACATTATTGGAGCATCTTGGAAGAAAGAGAGGATGAGCTTAATCTTCCGACAAAGCTATGGGGTGGAGAGGGTGAACCCCAGGCAGAAGGGAAATGGATTGAGTCCTTTACGCTTCTTTATAAGATCATAAAACCAGCCTGGCTGAGGCGTAATCAATTGTTTACATTACATCGGGCGTACTATTCCCCCAAAAGGCTTTCCAAGTTTTATCCGGGGAAATGCTGCAGTAAATGTTCCCTGCCAGCTGCCTCAGATCTACATATGTTCTGGGAATGCCCGAATGTTACTAATTTCTGGCAGGAAGTAAAGACATCGCTTGATTCAATCCTTAAAACCTCTATCCCCCTCTCTTGGTCCTTGGTAATATTTGGACTAAGTGATAATATCAAAGGATTAGAAAGAGAGTTCCTATACTACGCCATGTTATTAGCTAGAAGACAAATATGCAAAAATTGGGTTAACATCAACCCACCAACTCATGCAGAGTGGTTGTCTTCACTTTACATCACATCAAAAGCAGATTTGGCCGGAACATGTAGTCCCCGTACAGTGAGATTTTGGAATTTCTTAATTGAGTGGAGTCGGAACAGTTAGGACTCCGGGTTTTTTTTTTTTTTTCTCCCCGGGTCCGATGATTAAGCCTCTGTCTCCATGTCCAACGGGAGGCGCCCCATGCCATAGCTAAATTGGACGATCAGCCCATATTGGGTGTGTATTGGAGCTAGATCGTGTGGGGCTCTATTTCTCAGCTTTGACACCAGACCGCCTTCCAGGGAAAATTGACGGTACCTTTAAAAGGCTACTGGGTCCCGCGGAGGAATGCCCCTGGTTCGATTAGGTGGCAAATGAGGACCCAATAAATAAATAAATAAATAAATAAATAAATTTGGGTAACTTTGATCCTGTACACAAATGTGATTTATCCAGACACCTGTCAGCCTTCTTCTATGTGCTTGTTGTTATTGTAACAAACAGGAGAGGGGTTGTCACTTTACCATGAGAGAAGTAATTAGCTACCTGAATTATTTTTTGTATAATATACATGTTAAAGGTTAGCGTGACAAAAAAGTGTGGTAAAGTGACATCAAAAGGTGTGCTTTCATGGGCAGTACACTAGATGACTCACTCCATCATGCGCACTATCTGTCCAAACTGCCTCTCTCCATCCTCTAGTGTTACATCATGGGAATGCCCATAGGAATTTCCGGATCACCGATATCCCTGCATACTTTTAATGATAAAATAATGTGTCTCAATAGCTGAGCCTCAGTTTACATTTAGAGATATATTCCTTTTAGGTTTTTCTCTGCTTAAGCCATCCAAATATTCAAGACACCTGACTGTAGACACAGAGCATAATGTGCATTTTTACCTTCTATTTTGTAAACACATTTTTTGAGCTTCTGTGGGTTATATTCGTAATTCTTAGTTCTCTCTTTTCATAAACTTTATTAATATCGGGGTTCTCTTTACAGAGGGTTTGCATCAACAGCTTTTGCATTTGCGTGGGTATTATGGTCCCTGCATGGATCTGCCCCACTCAAGTTAGGAGTCATCTGCTGACACTTAAAAAGACACAATATGGCTTTTTCATTTAGGTGATCACCAACATTCTCAGTTTTCCCCTTCAGAGCCTGTTTTAAACCAGACTTCTCAATCTCATAGGAGGCTCATCCCTTGCACCCTTTAAACTGTATCATCTCACTTGTACCTTGCAAAAACACCTGTAGTTGGTAAAAGCTTTCGCGTGAACTTCGGACTGTATCTATTCTTCAGTGTGCCAAATCACTTAATAGTTTTTGTGAAATTTCTCGGAAAATACATCTAAATGTGGTTTGCCTGTATTTTCTTGGAAATTGTCACACTAGGGCATGCCTTGCATAAAAAATATCACACGGATCTTGGCAGGAGACTGATTCAAGCAGAAAATACCTCTTAGCCACACATTTTCTTCTTGAGCCAGTCTGTCATTGGCCAAAAATGATACAACACTCATGAATGCAAAATTAGAAAATTAAAAACAATTGTAGGCTTATTTAAAATTCTACCTGTGTTAGCATACACCTTGTTGAAACACATTATTCAAGATCCATTAGGTTGGACATATTATCTTAATTCCTTAGTAGTGGGGGTCCCTAAGTAGCCTCCAACTTTTTCCCAATGCTTCCACACACAATAGCTGCCAGTAGACTTGAGTGGGCCCTCTTCTCTCTTGTGGCTATTTAAGTGAACTGTGTCATACAAATCTGAGAGAGATCCTTTCACCCAATGAGTAGCAGAGTGAGACCGCTGGGATCCTCTCCCTCCCCAATGCTTTAGTACTTCAGGTACTATGGGAGCAGTCATCCTTCACACATATTTTTCATCCATTTGTGATACCTGCTGACAGTCACCAGTTTGCAAAGGAGTTTTGTGAGACTGTGCTGCATATTTTAACCATGATATATTATTTCGAAGCCTAGACTTTTTTGAGTTACTTGTCACAAGTGGTGACTCAATACCCCACTGAGGAGCTCTAACACTTGAATTCAGAGCCTGGAATCCCTTCAGTTTCAATAGTGAGTGGTGCCCCTTGTAGCCACTAAAGGCTACACTGAGCTTAGTTCCTGAGAATCTTTTAATGGAGCAACTCTGTGGCTTCCCTCGGCAGAACCTTTTCCTGCATCGGGTCTCCATCAAAAGAACAGGGTTTTGCCAGCCATAACAATCTATTGCGATAGCAGTTAAATGCACATGAGAATTCTCTGTAAGACATCTCGTACTTTTTAAGTATGACTTATCTGAATTTACTTGGTCACTGTCTTCACAGGCTAGGTTGAATAAATCCAAGCATTCCATCCATCACCTTTATTTTTATCTCGCTGAGATGCAATGGTAATGCCTAGAACTAGGGGGCATATTTATGACATTGTCACACGGTACAGAGCAGCAAGTCATCTTGCGGTGCTGCACTTTACTGCGGAAGAGGGAAAGGGCAGGAATGTACCATATTTAAATGAATACAGCACATTCCTGCTTTTTCCAGTGCCCTGGTGCAGTTTTGATGTCTAGCACCAACACAGGACCCCTTGCACCTCGGTGCAAAGGGGCCTGTTTTGCAGGCAGGATTGTTTTTGTGTAGGAAGGGGCACCTTCCTGCACAAAAATTATCCTGAGATGCATATTCCTCTATCTATGTGTGCTGCAGAATGAGATGTGACCCTATTGGCCCTTGCCTCACAACTATGGCCTGGCATTGCAAGCCACAGGGAAGGGGATTCCCTTTCCCTGGACCTCGCAGATGTGGTCCCCAGTCATCGCTGCCTAAGCCAAGTATGGTGGCCAATTCTCCATCACCGCTTCACATGAAATGTGTGCCTTTGGAGAAACACTGCAAGTGTGGAGGCAAGTTGTGTGTGTAGAGACATCAGAAGATATTTATTGTGGAGCAGCATAACTATGAGTCACATATCATGTTTTTGGAGTTTCAAGTGAAATCCACCTCTCTAAAGTAGGCCATGTTAAAAGATAACTTAGCTGGAGATTAAGTTTATGAGTGAGATTACTCTCCATACTATATTCAAATTCTAATACCTTTATCACTTCCTGGAGTGAGCCTAGACTGCTCGCTATTGCAAATTTTGAGTGACAAGTTTACAACATGAACTCTGGTATCCAAAAAGAATGAAAAAGTCTTAAGCTTTCAAACACCAGTGGCAAATATCAAAATCTACCAGACATATTGTCCAGTAAGTACCCACTCCCAGAGGACCTGGTCAGACTGGTAAATCTTAACCATGGAACTGGGATAGTTGACATCTAATCTCAGTTTTATGACCGAGACAAACACCATGTTCTAGAGTTGAATAGGACCCATAATAGAGTGAAAATTCCTTGGGAGGCACAAACCCTTCACCTTGCCATCAGAATCTCTACCACTTTAGTTATGGCCTAGTCGACTATTTGTAAATATGAAACCAGGAGACCCTTTTTTTAATCCAATGTGGCCAAATTATGTGCTCTTGCTCAATCACTTTTCTGAATTTATTGTCACAGCCACTGGAATTATGCGATTGTGCAGCTGTTGCATTTTTCACATATGTATAGATTTGCCACATGTGCCACATAATCCATCATCTGCTGCAAAATTTGCCGATTTTAACAAAAAAATGCTTCTATCTCAAATGGGTCAAAAATTTAAAAAAATGCAGTGATTCTTGTTGCTGCAGAGCTGAAGGCCCTCTGCAAAGCTTGAGTGGTCACTTTTCTTTTGCCTTTTGCTACAGTTGGATTTTAAACTGGTACTAATGAGATGCAAGCAATTCCCGCGGTGACGTATGTGGTGTAGCACTAAAAGAACATATCCAGTTCAAAATACCTTGTTGAACAATTGATCTGATAGCGGATACCCAAGGTGACACCGCAGGAGATATAACAAACATAAGGATCACAGATTCTTGTACCAAAACTCCCAATAATAAAATGAGGCTTCGGGGGAAGCAGCCAAACGCACAAGAACTATAAGTAAAACGATAACATACTACACTAAAGCGCCCACAAGGATATCACTGTGAATATAGCGAATGAGATGAGTGAACATAGAGCTCCCATTGGGACACAATAGGATATAGTTCCTCCATTAAGGATTTGGATAATTCAAGATCCAATACAAAGAAGGATTCCACCAAACTTGGTGTTGATGACCCCAATTATTTGTTGTCCTGAGGAAGGTATAACCATATTCAATGCTAAAACACCGAAATGCGTCGACGCACTATGTTTTTAGAATCCAAGTAAAGCTGAGTGGTTTCCATATATACGCCAATCTTGGACATTGGAAGGCTCACACGTATGATAATAAGGCTATTGGATCTGAGTATCCGGGACTTACATCTATTGTTCCGTTTAAAAGATGGGTTTTTTTTGTCTGTTTTTGTAATCAAGTTGTATGTATTGATTTGTGATACTTGCTTTTTAGTATACTGTAATAGCTTTTCTCTATTGATGTATGTTTTATGACATTTTTTATTGTATTAAGAAATGTATATATGAATTGTTTTTCAGAAAAATTAGTTTTTCTGAAATTTTAATTTGTCTTTGGGTTCCTTATGTTAAGGAGAATACCCTGTCAAGTGAGAATATGATTTTTTTAATAATAGAGAAAACGTATATACGTTACATTTTAGTTGTTGGCAAAAAATTATTTTTAGACAATGTACTTGTGTCACAGCTAAATGATATCTGTGATATAGAAAATTCTTTCACTATAAAGTTAGTCCAGGGAAATTCCCTTTGACTTTGAATGCATCAGGTACGCCTATGTAATGCATAAAGAGTTGTTTTCATCAATCATCATCTGGCAGTAACAAAGACCTCACTAACAGATAACAAAGGAGGGAAGAGGGTGTGGCACAGTTGCCAGAGCTGCTGACTACCAAGGAGGACATCCCGGTCTGAGTCTTGGCGGCACAGCGCAACATCCTGTTATTCAGTGCATATCACTTAATCTCTCCGGGTGATAAATTGGTAAATAAATGTGCTGTAAGAATAAAAGGCAAAACTTTATGACAACATAGATCCACCAAAGTGGATGTTAACAGTATTTCGGCTGCAAGAAACTGATAGGAGAAGCAGACGAGGAACAAGCATTGGTAAATACAGGAAAATATGATACAACCAATAGAAATGGAGGACATGTAAGTGGCACACACAGGAAAAAATGAGAAGCGTGGAAAGAGAGGAGGCGGGATGTAAGTCCCTTTTAAATTTATACTAATAATAATAATAGATTTCTCAACTACAGGGCAAACGCTGTGCAGGAGACACCTAAAAATGACTATATAGTAAAGTAATACTATCATAAAATGTGGTGATTTCTCTGCATAATTTGCCTTTTCTTTGCCTCATAATTTACTCAACCCTGCCACGTAATTTGGTCCTCCCAATCTGCTGCATAATTTTACTAGCACTGTTTTTTGCTCTGCTGCTCACTTTTTGGCAAGATTGAGAGTTTTTTGGTGCAGTGTAAAACTGCTAGTCAGCGTGATTTGACAAAGGGCTTGAATATTCCCTTGGAGAAGGGAGGTGCCCAGTCACTGGGTGTAATTACCTAAATGCAGTCCAGTGGTAAATACATAGCTTTTGCACCAAGAAGCAATGTATTTCAGTCCTGGGTCTACTAATTTTAAAAAACTGTTTGATCCTGGGCAAATAATGCTCTCTCTGGGCCTAACTGCATGGTGGCACCTTGAAACAGGACTAATGTGAGAAATAGACAGCCATGGTGTACTTCCTGTCTCTGGCTCAGCTCGAGATCCAGTTGGAACCTCAAACAAGTAACGAGCCAAGCTTTCATGTAGGTCTGCCAGCCTACCCTACCTGGCTAGAGCTGCCAACTTTAGAACTGGGAAACAAGTTCCAGTATTGGTCTCAGCTCAACATCCTGTGATTCTGGGCAAATCACTCAATCGTCATCTGCCTTAAAAAAACATTGTGTTCTTGTGTAAATAACTGGGCTCATGTAAAACTCTCCAATGCCTTTCAGTCGAGTTCTCCCTATGTAAAACTGTAAAAAATATGTTTCATTCACTCATTCAATGATGTTTGCATCTAGGGTTGCCACCAGGCTGGGTTTCTACTGGCACCACCAGTATTTTAATGCCCCGGCTGGTACAAAAATAAACAAAATCACATAATGCCTATATTGTTAGCCCTCATCTGTACATACTTCAAGCAGCAAATATAAACAGAAAACATGTTTAAATGTGTTCTAGATCTGTACTAAAGATCACAGACTAATAATTAAAGTACATAAAAGCAAAAAAAGTCATGTTACAAATGAATACATACACATTTTTTCAAAGTCCAATTTAGTATTGTGTCCCAGCCATTGCAGAGTTAAATCTCAATAAATGGCCTGCATTTTTGTCCTGGAAAGGTGGCAATCCTATTTGGATCTCAATAGTTGAAGGTGAACCTGACCCCGCATAATGAAGAACCCTTCCTGTGCATCAGCCCCCCCCCCTTCCCAGGCACGCATCTCTTTCACAACTCATCCAGGGCTGAAAATGTGGAAGCTGCCTGTTGAAAGGGACCCTTCTTTAGACATGCCTTAGTAGCCAAGGAGAGGCCCTCCCCTCGCCCTCGCAGTGCTGCTGAACAGGTGCGATGTCCAGGTGTGGGGGGGGGGGGGGGGAGACACTGGCGCAAGGTCCCATGTTGCTGGCTTGAGTGCGGTGATCTGGGTAGCTGCATATGCTGGCCATGCTTAGCGTCGGCCCTGAAGCATAGCTAAAAAAGAAGTATTAAATGGGCATCTGATTGTAGCTTTGACAATTTTTGGGGATTTATAGCATTAGTAGCATTTCTCTTTCTTTCTGTTCCCTAGAGAGTAGAACTATTTTATTTTGACGTGAAATTGGACACTCAGGTACCACTTTTTGTTGTCAAATTCAGTGCTTGCCCTGTATTTGTGTTCTTCAATGAAGGTTTCTTTATTATATGACCTTTCTGTCTTGAAGAAGGGGGGGGGTAAGCGGGGGAGGCCTGAAACTCGGGGGTCCCCCCGCACCGTGGAGACTGCAGGGGCTAATATTACGCCACGGGCACTATGATTTGATACAAATGTCACTTGGCGTACTTGCATTACTCTGTGGCACTATTTGCCAGTCAGGTGATCTCGAGCAGATGATATCCTGTCAGCATTGAGAGGGTTGCATTACTGAATTTGCAGTGATGTTGCATTGGTAAGCAGTTTGTGACTGAACTTTTGCTGGTTTGAAGACATTACTTTAAATGTAACAAAATGACTGCTCATACATTGTGGCTACCGTTGTGCCTAAACCCTGCTTCCTTGCTTCTTAGGTATTTGTAAATTTGCCCATAACAAATGATTACATGTATTCTCAGTCTATTCTTTTTTACCTACGAAAAATATGTTGTACTCGCTTCGAGTTTTCATTATTTTTACCTAACCATCCGCTGCCATGAGTAGGTAGTAGTCTGCCCTTCATCTGAACTTCCATTGTATCTAATTGTCTACATTGATGCATTTATTTTCATGGTCTGCATTCCAATCTGCCTTTTACGCTTTTTATCTGCTTTGTGTGGTCGTTTTTAATCTAAGGACGTGGGCATTCTACTTTTCCTGGAAAGAACTATTTTCCTAATGGGTATTTGACCTGAGTTGCTCATTATATAAATTAGAAAATGTATTTTCATATTTTGCCCTTGGATTCTTAGGTTGAAACCCTACCAGACAACGCAGCTGTCTGGTTTGCTAAAGACATCTTCCCTATGAATGCATTCCGTCATTTACCTATCATTGGCTTTGTGGTTTATAACTAACATTTTCTGGCTTTTTCTTTGCTGGCTCTATTTGTTTTAGGCTGTCCAGCGTACATTCATCCCTCCCAAGGAGCAAAGCCTTTTCACACTACCTCTCCTTGTATTCTTCCATGAGTACTCCTTCCTGCATGCAGGCCTGTAAATCGTGGGCCTCATTTATGAGAAATGGCGCATCGCTGCGTGAAAGCAGCGATGCGTCACTTTTCAGTCGGCACTCCTTGAGACATTCCTGATGCGTCATATTTAATGTATGACGCATCATGTCGCAAGGAGTTACAGATACGTCAGTATTTCTGACGTATCTGTAAGCGCAAAAGTGACGCATTGCTGGCGTGTATCACAAAAGTGACGCAACTCAGCAATACGACCTTTCACATGGGGCAAACCCCATGTGAAAGGGCCTGCGTCAGTCTTATGCCTGCTGTGAGGCAGGCGCAAGATTTTGACGCAATGGCGTCCTAAAAGTGACGCAGTGAAATCTCATTGATTTCACTGCGTCACTTCTACGACCCTTCCTTGCGTCAATACGCCCCACTTGCATACATTATATCTGGCGCAGGTATAATGTGGCACAGGGGTTTACAAAGTGACGCATCAACCTAGTCGCGTCACTTTGTAAATATGGCGCAACAAGGCGCATTTTTTACGCCACTGGTGCGTCAAAAAAAAAGTGACGCACCGGCGGCATAAAAGTGACGCACAGCCTCATAAATGAGGCCCCTCGTTCTTATCTTGTCGCATTTGCTGTGCATTCAAAGACAGAGGCTAATGTCAGGCTCGGTCTTCCAATCTGTCTTCCAAGGGAGTTTGCTGTTTACCTTTCATTCTCTGACATCAAAGTGAGACGATATTTGTGACAATCTTGCTGGATACCGGTATCTAACAGGGAGCTATGTATGACTTCCAATATAATGACCAAAGATGAGAATAAGGAACCAGAGGTAAACATGCTATTAGTCAGTACCGGACTGGCCATAGCGGGCACTGGGCAATCCCACGGTGCGCCGCACGGGTGGGGGCCGGTTTTGGACCCCTGGGGGCCGGTTTTGTTAAAGGGCAGTTTTTGCAGCATAGCTGCAAAATCGGCCCTGTACCCAAATCACCCAAAAACTGGCCTCGTCAACCCACCTCCCCCCAGAGTGGGGGGCTGGCCGAGCACTTTGCCAGGGCCGGTTGTGGTTCTCAGTCCGGCCCTGTTATTAGTACAGCCCTCTGAAGAAGTTTGGATGCAGCAGCGCCCGACGCGATATGAAGGAGACGTGATGGTGCAAGGGGCAGCTGAGAAAGGCACACTGGAGGCATGTTAGAGAGAGGAGAGCTTTTGGAGGCAGCAGGGGAAGGCAGAGTGAAGACGAGCTACAGAGGCAAATGTCAGACTCATGGAGAAGCGCAAAATGGAAGGAGGTGAAGCCAGGGGCGGCTGCCATGTACCGAGGGTAATGAGGCGGTGGGATGATTTAAAAAAAAAAAACCACTTACCTAGAGGTGTGATGTGATGTCCTCCTCCACTGGTCACTCCTCTTCCACGGGACCCAGCCAGATCCCCTAACCAATCCTGGCGCTGTTTTCACCAGCATGAGAGCAGCGCCAGGACTGGTTGGAGCGGCCTCACTCAGTGCTCTCAAGAGCACTGGAAGCCTGCGCTTTCCCACTGGGTTAGAGAAGTTTAAAATGCGCATGTCAGGCAGTCTGTCACAAGACAGCCGGCCAAAGGGACATGCGCATTTTAAAGCGCACAGCTCCCTGCTGCCACTCTGCAGCACTGGCCCCATCCTGTCACTCAGTTCAGGAAGGGTTGTTTGCCAAAAAATAAAATGGTAATAAATAAACTTTATTACCATTTTAATTTTCAGCTCTGACCTGTGTAGCAACGCTCCTCCGCTCAAACGGAGAAGGTGCCCCTGGGTGAAGGGAGGATGTCAGAGATGAGAGGAGAATCAGACGAGAACAGAAGGACACCAAGGGAGAAAGGCGCTGCAGCCTTGTTCACCATGGACCCGGTGTAGGGTCGTGGCCACAAGCAATTGAGGGTGTGCTATAATTCTCTTTGGGGAGGAGGCGGAGAACAAGCCAGGATATAATCTTCACAGGACCACGCAGTCCCAAGGGATATGAGAAGAAAGGATAAGTGAGGAGAGTAGATATCTGCATTCTGTTCCCACCACGAACAAGCCTATCGGATATGAGCACATTGTAAGTCATTCAGTGATGGGCTCCTCTAAAGAATGAAAAATGTCCTAGCTAACGTAACAGAAAGTTTCAATTATATTAAGGACTCGGAGGCGAGGATTATGCTAACACTTTCCATGCTTTATTGCACAGCAGCCGTTTCAAAACTCAACTCAGACCACATTTCCCAAACGCCCTTGGGAAAAAATGGTCGAAAAACAAAACAAAGAAGGGACAACATATCCATCAGTCCATAATGTCAACTTATTTTACAGGAACCCTCTCCTAGTCCGTCCTTGCTGCCCTGCTCCTCCTCTTTCTTTGCGACGAAGCGCCGTCTGTCCATTCAGGTGTCCTGTTTTCCGGAATCTGATCCTGGAAAAAAGCAAAATACACATGAGGACACTAATCCCAGAGAGGTCAAGCAAACCAGCTACCAGAGGATACAAAGCAACAACAGCAAATTAGCAGAACATGCCAACTACATAACCCTGAACAGTTGTAAGCCTCACATCAGAATGCCGCATTAGTGAAAGCAAAACAATACTGCAGAGAAAATTAAATGAAATGAAAAAACACATACTTGCTCCCAATGGGGAGGGAATCTTACGGAGTTCTGCGGTGGGATAATCCTCGCCTCCGAGTCCTTAATAGAATTGAAACTTTCCTTTACGTTAGCTAGGAAATGTTTCAATATATGTCAGGACCGGAGGCTTCGGATTATGCTAGTTCAAAGTTTACTTACCACCAAATGGGCCATATCAATGACCGGTTTAAAATAGTATCTTTTAAAAGTTTAATCTGAGGACCAGTCTGCTGCATTCATAATGTCCTCTAAGCGAGCTCCCAGCGAGAAAGCTTTTGAGGCCATAGCACCGCTTGCTGAGTGAGTCCCAAAATTCCGTAAACTAATGCCCGCCTCCTGCATCACCCAACGCACCCAACGTGCTATACTGGTTGAGGAAACTGCCTTGTGGGGCTTTTTAAATGCGATTAAGAGCTGATGCTCTACAGGAGGGTGAAGTTCTCCAGACATCTCCTCATAAGCCTTAAAACAATGCACCACACAAAGCTTAGGAGAGTCTGGGAACGCTGGGTACTCAATAATTCGAGTATGTGTCTTAGTCCTGCGACGGACCATAAAAGAAACCCCAGAAGGAGAGGAAATTCTGCCTGTGATGTCCAGAGCTCGCACGTCTGAGACTCTTCAGCATGAAATCAAACAAAGTAGCATTGCCAACTTTGCAGAAAGTTCCTTGCGGGAAAGAAACTTGTTATGCTGCAATGAAAGGAAAAGATTAAGCACGATGTTGACATCCCAGAGCTCTAAGTATCTGGGCACCGGTGGAAGCAATAAACGGAGACCTCTCAAGAGCCTGCAAAGAAAGGGATGTTCTCCAGCTGGCTTACCATCCAGCGGGGAATGCCCCACAGAAATTGCCAAACGGAAGATGTTGATCGATTGATAAGCAAGACCCTGTTGCACCAGGTGGGCCAAGAAATTCAAAATGTGGACCACGCCTGAGCCCACGGGATCACAACCCTGTTGTACACACCAATGACACTATCTTGTCCAGGCCGAGCGATAACGCTTGACGGTACTATCTGCCAGGCCCTAGACAAGAGGCTCTCAGTAAACAGCCCGGGAATGACCTTTGTCCCCTGTAATCCTCCACGCCATGAGGTGGAGAGAGCCGTCGAGAACTGTCTGATGAGGAACTCCATCTGGATTGAGGAAAAGCTGTGGAAAGCAGGGAAGTGGGATTGAAAAATCCCAAGAAAGTTCTAGAAGAACCGGAAACCACATTCGAGACCTCCAAATTGGTGTGATGAGAACCATGTGGGCCAGCTGTCGCCGGATCTGGGCTGAGACCCCCGTGATTATGGCGAAAGGAGGGAACGCATATGGATCCTCTCCTTGTCCAATCTTGTAGGAACGCATCCGTTGCCGCCGCCAGGGGATCCGGCCTCCAGCTGAAGAAACGAGGCAGCTGGCGATCCAATCTGGAAGCAAAAAGATCCACAGAAAAAGGACCCCAAAGATCCTGAAGCCGCGAAAAAACATGGGAATGCAACTTCCATAGTCTAGAATACCTGAAATGACGCGACTGCAAGTCAGCCACCAGATTCTCCCGATCCGGAAGATACTCCACTGTTAACGACATCCGATTGTCGAGGCGAAACTGCCAGAAATTCGCAGCCTGGTCCGAAAGCACCTTCGAGCGAGTACCTCTGAGGCGGTTTTTATACCTGACCGCTGAAACATTGTCCATCTTCAAAAGGATGCAAGACTGGACCCTTTCCTTGGTCCAACAACGCTCGGCGAAAGAGCCCGCCAACAACTCTAGGCAGTTGATATGAAGCTTTTGCTCCTGTGAAGACCACAAACCGCCTGTGGAGAAATCTCTGCACCTGGCGGCCCAGCCTGACCTGCTCTCGTCGGACTCTATGATCAGATATGGAGCGGAACCAAAAATCGCTCTCCTGTTCCATGCTTCCATGTGAGCCACCAACGAATCTCCTCCACGGCCTCCCCCAAAAGGACGACTGGATGGGAGTAAGGGAGCCCTTTCAGTAAGCATTTGGCCTTGAGCCTCTGCAAGGCCCGATAGTGAAGGGCCCCAGGAAGATCGCCTGAATCAAGGCCGACAATAACCCCATGATGCAAGAGATCTGCCGTAGGGGAACCGTGCCTTTGACCAAAGTCCGTCTGAGCTTGTGCCGAATTTTTGCCACCTTGCTGCAACTGGTCCCGGAGCTTTCCCGGGTCTTGGGCTAGCAAGAGCATATCGTCCAGGTACACAATGAGGCACGTGCCTCCCGCTTAGAGGTACTCCTCCACCGGTCTGAGAACCTTAGTGAATCACCAGGGGGCGGAGGTGAGCCCGAACGGAAGTTTAATAAAATGGAACACATGATCATGCCAAATTATTGCAGAAACTTCCTGTGAGGAGGGAAAATAGGGATTGCTAAGTAAACATCTTTTAAATCCAACCGGGCCATCCAATCCTCCGGCCGGAGCACATCCCGGAGGAGGTGAATACCCTCCATCTTGAAATGGCAGTAAACCAGCCATTCGTTGAATGAGAGCAGATTGAGAACAGGACGTTGCCCTCCGTCCGCCTTGTAGACCACAAACATGTTGCTGAGGAAACCACAAGGATCTAAGACTGTGCGGCAAATAGCACCTTTGTCTAAAAGAGCGGAGATCTCCGCGTCTATTAAGACCTCTTCCGGCCGGGAAAACCGAATGGGGTTTGGAGGGAATGACTGACTTGGTTCGCCCCAGAACTCTATTCTAAACCCCAGCACAGTCTGGAGGACCCAAGCGTCAGACTTGATCGACCTCCACACACTCTGAATGCGGGCCAAACGACCCCCTACTCTAAAAAAGGAAAGGGAAGAGACACTTACCAGGACTAGGGACATTGTCCCCGCAGCAGAAACCTCTGCCCCTGGAACGTCTGCCACAGGATGGGTAAAAATTGGAGTAGCGTGCCTGCGTTTGGTACTGCCCTTGTCTGGAGCCTTGTCCCCTGAAATTGGGGGAATTGGGAACCTGGCCCGTTGAGTGGCCCCTTCCTCGACCAGCCCCACGGAAAGCCCGTGAGGAAAAAACCTTTTTGATAGAGGACTGGGCGCAATCTAAGGACTTGAAAGTATTAACAAACTTTCCTAATTCCTTGATGAACGGTTCCCCAAACAAACCACCCTGGGCAACCGCTCGAGCCTCTGAATTCGCTAAATCCCGCAACTTCGGGTCCACCTTAATAAAAGAAAGACCGCTAGCGCTCTGTGGAAAGCGCACAATTAGCATTTCCTAAGAAAACTATTGCCCTCTGCACCCAACAAGAGAGGGCCTCAGGCGAAATCATGGCTCCCAACGTTTTGGCATCCTCAGCCATGTCTAATATCATTGTCATGGGACCGAGGGCGTCCAGGAGCTTATCCTAGCACACCCTCCAGGAACGGTCTATCTCTTTCTTGGGGTCTTTAATGAACTTAGCGAGGAAAGTCGTCATTCGCAGACCGAGATCAGGCATTGGCGTGACTTTCCTGTCCAATGAGGGGTGAGGGCATTCGGACCACAGGCGACTGTGAGCCTCCTTGCCCATTGGGCAAGGAGGCTTGCCAGCTATGTGACCCTACTGGCCACAAAGCTGGCAACCTTAACAGACGGCGTCCACTCTGAGGACCGTGGATGCATGAGGAGTTCTGGGTCCAACATATCCGAACACCCCTAAGGCGGCTGAGCGTCCGAGGGGGGTGGGAAAGCGGAGGGACGCCATGGCCTGGAGGGCCCCGGCTCGTCACCTGTATCCCCCGGGTCATCATCGCCAGTGTCTTGATCAGGGCTAGGAGGGTCAGTGGACGCTGCAGAGGGGAAGGAAT
Organism: Lissotriton vulgaris; assembly: GCF_964263255.1. Lineage (NCBI taxonomy): Eukaryota > Metazoa > Chordata > Amphibia > Caudata > Salamandridae > Lissotriton > Lissotriton vulgaris. Next base: position 1,124,552,970 of record NC_141687.1, read on the forward strand.
TACAGGAATGGGGGCTGCAGAGCTTTTAGGGCCATAAAGGCCTCACTCAAGTGCTCAAAAGCATCCTGATTAACACCATCCACCCAGGGACACTTTGTAGGTGCCGGGTCACCATCAGGGACCGCATGCTGGTTAGAAGACGCAGGCGGGGCCCACTGAGCACAGAACTTCTCTAGCTTTTTGAAAAAGTGCTCTTCCATACGGCCCATGACCTCTTCTACGGCGCGGTAGATAGAGGAATCCAATGTGTCGTAGAAATCGTCATCCCATGGCAATTGAGTAAGGGAATCTTCCCCCAGTTGTTGTCTCCCTGTTGGGACATGCTAAGCTGCCCAAACCACCATTGAACAGAGGCCAAGAAAAGCCAGTGGCACCCCTCACTGTCTAATGACAGGATATTAACTGCTAGGGACCAGCACAAATCACTGGGTAGAACCCACTCAAAGAAGAAGACCCCAAAGAGCCTTAGGGACACACAAGTGTAAGTGGTGGGAGAAAACACTCCATATCAGCCCTGGGACATGTCCCTCCAGGCCACAATTCAGCCTGACAAACCAAATGCCTGAAATGCAATATGCCAAATACACCCTGCGGGCGTCACAATAACCACACACACACCGACTCGAAAAAACGAGTGTCCGACAGGCGGGCCGAGCTCTACAGACCCTCCGAGAGGGTATCAGTCTCCAGGGGATGTGAGGCAGACAGGCAACGGCGGGCGGAATGCAAGGAATGCACCAGAAGAATTCCACGCGCGCCATTGCCAGCAAGAGGGGCCGCCGCAGGTAAATCACGCGGCAGCTATTGGGGGTACAAACCGCGCCTCACTAGTCAATGGGGGAGCAGTCCTGCATAAGCCCGAAACCCGACCTGCGAGGTCGCAAGACAAAACCCACAGAGCCGGAGCTCCGACGTCACACACCCCATGTGGGCTAAACTCAAAATAATCTGGGACAGCGGCAGCGCGGTGAAGTGCTCACACACAGGTCTGAACTGAAACCTGAGGTAAGACGTCCCAACACGCTTGGACCGTGCGAAAGCAAGCAGAATATAGCAAATATAACGATGCGCTATCAAAGGAGGTAGGCCCGGAAATCTGAAAGTTCGCCCCTCGGCCGCCTGACCAATATACAATAGACAAATATACCAAAAAAACAGCAAAAGGCTGAGAAAACGAAAAACACTTATCTCAGGCTGCTGAGCAGCAAAGAAAGAGGAGGAGCAGGGGAGCAAGGACGGACTAGGGGAAGGTTCCTGTAATATGATTGGGCATTTATTTATTTATTTATTTATGTGCTTTTATAGCGCCTGAATAAACCCCCGAAGGGGTATCTCCGCGCTTTTGCTAGTGGAGGAGACTATCCTGTGCCAGATCGTTTCAGTGGCTAAGACATGTGGAAGATTAACTACTGTTAAAAAGATGGGTCTTGAGGGTTTTACGGAAAAGAAGGTGATTAGTAATAGTTTTTAATGTTGGGGGAAGGGAATTCCAGAGCACTGGCCCAGTGTGTGCCAAGGCACGGCCTCCCTGACGAGACTTTCTTATTTTAGGGACCTGTAATAGGTGGAGGCTGCTGGATCGTAAGGAGCGGCCAGGGATGTAGGGTTGGAAAGCTTTAGTGAGATATTTAGGGCCCTTTCCTATCAAGCATTTGTGAATCGTACACAAAATTTTAAATTTAGTGCGTTGCCGCACAGGCAACCAGTGAAGTTTAGCCAGTAGAGGTTGGGAGGGGGTCCTAGGTGGAACATTGAGGACTAACCTCGCCGCCGTGTTTTGGACTACTTGCATTTTGTTCATTTGGCCTTCATTAGTTGAAAAAAAAGGCCATTGCAGTAGTCCAATCTACTGGTCACTAGTGCCTGGACTAGAGTCTTCCTGTAATTATCAGGTAAATAAGGGAACACCCTTTTCAGTAGACCAATGATCCTGAAACATGTACCAGCGACTTGATCGACATGATGTTTGAAAGTCAGGTCTTGATCAAACAGTACTCCTAAATTTTTAACAGTCTGCTTTGGGATTGGTACTGGTCCTAGTTCTGCGGGCCACCATTCATCAGACCACAATGTCACCGCCTCTCCAAACAGTAGGACTTCTGTTTTGCCCACATTACACTGTAAGCAATTCTCCGCCATCCATTTTGATACTGCCCTCATTCCTTCTGAAAAAGATTTTTGTAGTGCAGGGGTGAAGGTTTTAAAAGGGAACAGAAGTTGGGTGTCATCGGCGTAAGACACCGGGGTAAACCCAAAAGACCTCACCAAGTCGGCCAGGGGGGCCACATACACATTAAATAATGTGGGGCTTAGGCATGAGCCCTGTGGCACACCCCTGGTGAGCTCCCTGGAGATGGATTTATGGGAGCCCAGCCTGACTTCTTGGGAGCGTCAGAAAGGAAGCTTTTCATCCAGGACAGCGCTACTCCTCCCAACCCTACGTCCCTCAGACGACCGAGAAGCACTTCATGAGACACTGTGTCGAAGGCAGCGGATAAATCCAACAACACCAGAATCATGGACCCCCCATCATCCAGTGTCATCCTGATGTTATTGGACACTGCAAGTAGGGCCGATTCGGTGCTGTGATTTGGCCTGAACCCAGATTGAGACGGGTCCAGGCCTTCCGCTGCCTCGATATACTTAGATAAGTGGGCGTTTACATGCTTCTCTGTCATCTTACCGATGTACGGTAGGAGGGAGATGGGGCGGAGGTTAGAAAGATCCGTCCAGGGGGAAGCAGCCTTCTTCCTGATAGGGTTTACCACCGCAATCTTCCACTCCCTAGGGACTTGTCCCTTTGCCAGTGAAGTATTCATTACAGACTGAATGGAGGGTCCCAAGATGGAAATCAAAGGGGGCACCATTTTTGCAGGGAGGAGATCGTTGGGAGAGCCGGTTTTCATGTGATTAATGAGGAGTGGGAGATCTGAATCACTAACTTGTGGAATGGTAAGGAAGGAATTTTTATTTGGTATTGATAGATCATGTAAAGGAGGAGACGAAGTTCCTCCTACATTTTGCGAGGCCACAATTTTGTTGTAGATAAGATTAATTTTGTCCTCGAAAAACCTGGAAATCTCATCACAAAGTGTTTGTGCGGCATCATCCGGGCTTTCACTAGCTATGGGTTTCACAAAACTTTGCAAAATTTTAAATAATTCCCTTGGATTGTTACCTGTCTCAGCAAGTTGAAGGGAGAGCTAATTTTTTCTAGCCAGCTTTATATGTTTATAGTAGTTTGACTGAGCCTCTAGAAAAATTTCCCTTTCCTTTCCATTTTTGGATTTCCTCCATGCTTTTTCTAGTCGCCTACATTTCTGTTTTTCTTTCCTGAGATGTATGGTATACCATTTTTTTTGTTTAGTAGGAGGATACTGTTTGTGGAGTTGTAGGGGTGCAAGAGTATCAATGGCTGATTTAAGAGATTTATTAAATTTTTCTAGTGCTAAATCAGCCGAATCTTCGTCTGAGAATAGTGGTTGTTGCCAATATTCACGCAGATTAGTTTCAGATATTGTGTGCCATTGGCGACGGAAAATTGGCGGGGGTGGAGTCCTGTGCTGCCGTTTGGTTGGTCCAACCAAATAGAACTCAATTAAGAAGTGGTCTGTCCAATGGACTTCCTTAGCGGGCAGGCATCTGATCCTAGTACAATTGGAAAAAATTGAATCCAAGGTATGGCCACCTAGATGCCTGGCACCACTATTTATTGCTTTTAGTTCAAGATTGGACAAATCCCCAGTTAGCTGAATTGTTTCTGGGTGTTTGGGATTATCCATGTGAATATTGAAATCCCCAAGAAGGAGAAAATCCTCTTTTGCCTTAATATGGGGGGCCAGTAATTCCAAGAGAGACAAAGCGAAAGCTGGATTGCGCCATGGTGGGCGGTATACCAATGCACCTTTCCATGTGATGTTACTGGCTAAGCTAATTTTAAAAAACATAATTTCTAGTAAAGGAGTCATCTTCTGTTCTAAAATTGCAACCTTAAAGATATCTTTAAATATAATGGCTAATCCACCTCCGGCCTTAATCGGACGGTCCACATGTATGATCCTATACCCTATTGGGACCCCTAATGTAATCGCTGTTATGGTATGTACTTTCATCCAAGTTTCTGTAAAGAAACATATATCAGGCTGCTGATTAAAAATCAGATCTCAGATTTGTAATTGATGTTTAGGGAGGGACCGTACATTTAAAAGAAGGCATTTAAGTTCCATGGGGGATACTGACTTAGGTCCATGATTGTGAGTGCTATTTAAGGCCACATCCGACTGAAAATGACATTGTAAGCATGAAAAGCAGCCCTCAAGCAGGTTGGACGTCAGGCGCGTGTCACAGATCCTCTTAGGTTGTAACTGTCGTAATGAGTCAGTGGAATAGGTAAGTAGTCGAGTACCTGAGATGTCAGGGTCCATAGCGCAAGGCCTCTGGCCCATCTGCCCCGTCCTGTCACGGACGGGAGCAGACGGGCTTTTCTTTGGCGCTTCTTAGGCGCGCCAAGGGCGCCCTCTGCGCGCAACCGCTGCGCGCTTGACAGTAGGGCGTGGGTAAATAGCCCCGATGACGGTGACGCATAGAGCGCTAACCTCCGCACTAGGGGAAGTGTAGTTTTGAGTGTGCCTGGCTCTTACCTGTCCACCCTCCGCTCTACGGCTGTAATTGCCGAGTCGGACCGGGGCGGGCAGGCTATAATATTGAGCCTAAGCAATGGGGGGTAGAGTACAAGGAATATTAAATGCAAATAATATGCAGTTATTAAAAAAGGGATTATTATTCAATCCTAAATAGAACGATTTTAAAATCAATCGTGACGTGTTTAAAAGTTACCAAAGTAAATAATGAAGGATTCCTCGCTCCTCGCAGCCCTCGCAATCAGGATGCACAGACAATCAGCACCAGGCGGAGAGCGGGTCTGGGAGACACTGCCACAGTCTCCTTACCGCATTATGGACTGAGGGATATGTTGTCCCATCTTTGTTTTGTTTTTCGACCAGCTTTTCCCAAGGGTGTTTGGGAAATGTGGTCTAAGTTGAGGTTTGAAATGGCTGCTGTGCAATAAAGCATAGAAAGTGTTAGCATAATCCGAAGCCTCCGGTCCTGACATAGAATTACAAAGTCACATGTGACAAGTGGAGCCAGGGTCAGGAGCAAGGATGAAGAAGTGCCCAGAATAGTGATCTTATTGTCATTCGGTTGCAACGTATCTGTAATTGTAAAAGACCCAAAAGACATAAAAATAAAAGCCTTATTTTTACAACTTTGCACCGAATGAATTGTGACTAACTCTTACATGGGAGCAGGAATGGGGGTTTTTCTAGCACACAACAAAATTTAAATGAACTGTGCAAGTATTTCAGAATATACCAGAAGTAGGAAAGCAAAAATGAGGGACATTTTTTGTTAATTCTGAAGTGTTGAGGAAACAAATACCTTAATATGATCAAAACAAATCAATACACTAGGTGATGCAATTTCAACACGTTATCTTCGTGCACTGTATAGTTTTATTAGAAAAAGTATAAGTCTATGTAAATATAATGGTCATTCCAATTGAAAATGTGTTGTCTGTAATAGCAGTATGCTACCATACTGTGCATACTCTACTCTGCACAACTTCACGCCATTGCACCTATTCTGCACAACTCCACTTTACACCACTCCCCTGTACTCTTCCCACTGCGCTCTACTCTAACAGCGCCACTCCACTCTATGCCACTGCACTCTATGTCACTTCGCTCTATACATCTCTACTTCACTCTGCACTATTCTACGCTATGTCAATACACTCTATACCACTCTGTCCTACACCCCTGCACTCTACACCCCTACACTCTAAACCACTGCACTCTAAATCACTGCCCTCTACGCCACTGCACTCAACTCTGCTGCGCTTTATGCAACTGTACTCTCCGTCACTGCACTCTATGCCACTGCACTCTACTCCACTGCACTCTATGCCTCTCTACTCTACACCACTGCACTCTATGCCACTTTACTCTGCCCTAGTGCACTCTATGCCAGTGCACTCTACCTGACTCTACTCTACATCACTGCGTCTACTCATCTGCACTCTGCATCACTCTACTCTATGCCACTGAAGTCTACGCCCCTCCACTCTACTCTACACCACTGCACTCTGAATCATTGCACTCTACGCCACTTTACGCTACTATGCGCCACTCTCATCAATGCCGTGGCATTTTACAACACTGCATTGTACACCGCTGATTTCTATTCCGTAGCAATCTACACCACTGCACTCTATGCCACTATACTCTGCAACACTCTACACTAATGTACTCTAAACCAGTCCTCTTTGCTATACTCTACACCACTGCACTCTACTCTTTATCAATCTACTGTACACCACTGCACTCTACTCTGCACCACTGTACTTAATGACATTGCACTCTACTAAACACAACTCTATGCCATTCTACACCACTGAACTCCTCAATACTCTACACTGCACTCTGTTCCACTGAACTCTCCACCACTCTGCTCTGCACTACTGCATTCTATGCCAGTATGCTCTATGCTACTGCACTCTGAAGAACACCACTCTATGCTACTGCACTCTCTGGCACTATAGTGTACTCTGGTCCACTCCACACCACTCTACTCTGCATCACTGTACTCTAGGCCACTAAACTCTACACCTGCACCCCTGCACTCTGTTCCACTGTACTCCATGCCACGGTACTCTATCCCACTCTACTCTACCATGCACCACTCCACTCTGCATCAGTGCACTCTACTGCATTGTACGCTGCTAAATTTTATGATGCTGCACACTACTCCATTCCACTCTACACCACTATACTCTGCAATACTGTAAGCCAATGCACGCTACACCAGCTCACTCTATTTTGTGTCACTTCACTGTATGCCACTATACGGGATTCCCCTCTACACCACTCCAATACACGGCACTCTATGCCACTGCCCTCTACGACATTCTACTCCACTCTTCCCCATTCCACTCTACAACCCTCCTCTATGCCAGTGACTTTTAGCCATGCTGAACATCAGACACACTGGTGTACAACATGACTAAACCACTTTGGCAAAGGCCATAGCTCTTGCGTAGGTGAGACCTTTTGGCTTAGCCAAATCTTGTTAACAAAAGCCTCTGCATACCCTTGTCACTCTTTGCAAACTAATCTTTCCACTCCTGTTGTGCTGGTCCCTATTTATTTACATATCAGGACGCCACGTGAAGCCTTTCTATCATTTTCCCTGTGTACCATCTCCCTCTCTGACCTACTAAATTTATAATTACAGATTGTGTTATTATTTTAAATAGCAACATTCATGTATTATTTCTATTCCTACACACACAGTGTTGCGGTATAAAATGAGAAGGTGGGCCAGCTAGCTCCATCCTCAGTTCTATCGCACTTCATATGTACTGATGCTGGTAAGGAAAATCTAATTTATTGTGTGTATTGCATAGTGTTGGCTACCATTTTTTCTACTTCTTCTGAAGCAGTATTTGGTAACAGAGAACGAAGATAATAGCGTTGTATCTTGGTCCATGCATACTTGCTTCGAGGGCCTACTTTTAAGTACCTCTGGCTTCCCTCCACTTTGTACTGCAAGTGAAGCTATTTTTCATCTGCTTCTACGTACAAGCACAACTCCTCTATGATTACAATAATATTACAGCCCTAGATGTATACACACTATCACAATGTTGTAATCATTATATTTTTATATTTACATTGTGTGAGTTTCTGAACATACTCCCCCGTTTGCAGTTTTATTTTTGCTGAAAACATTGGGCCAGAATTAGTAAGGGCTTGTGTTGCCCTTACCTCACGCAAGGTGATGCAAGACAACTCAAGCCCTCAGCTGGGATTTACTAAGCCACGCAAAACCACCTTGTGCGGGTATGTGTGATTTAGTAAAATCAAAAGGTAACGCAAGGCAGGTCATTTCAATGCCTTGTGTTGCCTTGAAGCAGGAAGGTGTTCCATGGGTGAAGTGTGTGCATTCCCACTCATCCATACTATCCTATACTTTTGAGAGAGCGCAATTTGAATAAAATGTATATCCGAGACATATTTAGAGGTATATCGTATAAACGTAGGAATGAAATGTATATCCAACGTGAAGTTGACGCTTATGGCATAAAAGTTAACAGATGTGACTAAAGTAATATAGGAAATGTAACTGTATTCACTTTAGAATGTATTAGATTTAGAAGGCCCGTATACGTAGTGGGCTAATGTAGAAATGCTTACGAACAGAAGAACGTGCAAAGTAGAAATTCATGTACGTGTGTAACTTTAAATGCAGAAACGGCGAGAAATGTAACATGGAGAAATGTGCAGAGAGTATATGTAACGATGTAACAAATGAGAATATAAGGTTTATATTCTACGTAATTGTATTCTATGTAAAATGTATTCACATATAGGCAAGGGATTTGCTAAATGCGATCGTATATAAATGTATGTTAAAGGTTATACTGTGTAGAAGAAGTTTGTAGGAATGTTAGAAGGGTTTTAGGTCATTTGTGATTATAACCTGACTGACCGAGGGTTCGCAGGAGTGTAGTCCGCTGTTGGTAATTTAGTGGGCTCACAGGAGTCGTGAATAGCCTTCACTTGAATGTGCGAGCCGAAGAGTCTAGTTCTTGTTAGATTTAAGGTGACAAATGTCGAACGAAGTTTATTGCCTAAACATGAGAGGAGACGATTGGAATTTGAGTCTTGTTTTGAAATGACCATTCACAGGACCAAATGAGGTTAAAAGTACAGCCGTAAAGAATAAAAGTTCTGATAAGTTGATAGATTTGTTCCGAAAGTGTCAAGGGTAAAGTTGAATGAAGTCACCAGCAAGAAGACGAAGATGGCGTCTAAGGAGAAAGGTCAACTTAACGGACGACGAAGAGCCGAAGCCATGGAAAGAACTAGAAGATGACCTCACGGGGAAAGTCCGTGGTGGGCGTCGAAGGGGCGTTCCACCCACACTGTGATTGTGTATTTTAGGGACAGCACCCCGGGGAGAAGATAGCGATTTGCGGGAATAGCGAAGAGCTCAGAGCGAAGGAGAGGAAGCAGATGACTTGAGCAGATGCGCTGAGTGAGATCAGAGCGCAAGGGAGCAGTAGGCCGAGGACCCTTAGAGATCGGATGGGTAGGCAGAGAGGGTACTGCTTCTTAAACTTAAGTTACCTTTAGAGGCGAAGAGAGTTTGAACTTCTTAGGGAGTCAAACTGCTGACACCTTTTTAGGGTACTAGAAACTTGCGAAGTAGGGATGTCACCTAGTATAGAGTAGGGACAGATTTAACTTGATTATTTTTCTCTTTCTGTAGATGACGCAGAAGAACCACTTCATATCGATGCTTTTTAATTTGATGATTTTGGAACTGACTTTAATTGTATTCGTTTGTAGACTGAGGTTCTTTACGGAATATATGTTCCTATTAGTTCCTGTATATTTTATGAATTTGATCCTGAGAGGATTGTATATGCAACTTTTCTTAATTTTATATTAAATCTTCTAAAACTTTATCAGTTGTAAGTGGTTCTTCAGAGTGGCGTCAGTTAATGGGGTTTATCTAAACTTATGTGGGGTTGTCTTTTACTCAATGACAGAAATCAAGCGGTCCAAAATTGACGAATGAGATAAGTTATCAAATTGATCATAAAGGATATTAAAATCTCATTCCCCGCAGTTGGTAGCAGAGGATGGTTTTCTTCTTGAGGAAGACAACCTAGGTCAGGTTAGTTTACCCCAAGGTCCCTAGTCATCGACGACCAGAAGAAGAATCCCTGCCGAAGAAGGTGCTGACGGTGCGTCGAGAGAAAAGCAGCAGAGTCGGTCGAGAGTGAGTATAAGGGTCATGCGTTGTAAGATTGCGGTGTTTTATGTTGTTCCTGTGTTGTAATGTCAAGCGGAGTTGAATGCCTGTAGTGTGATTGAGGGAAGGTTGTGAGCGCGCGCAACCGGATAAAATCTTATGTCCAGAGAGAGCTTAAGTGGTTCGGGTGTATCGAACACCCAGAGTAATTTGTCTACCATTTAAAGGGGGTCATGAGGTACCATTGATCGCCCGCAGACCGATGATAGGGGGAGCGTTTGAGTGAGTGTATGAGTAAACACATGCTGGTCGTATGTTTACTGTGTGTAAGTAACCTATCAGTTAAGGTGAGCGTCTGACTGTAAGAGGAAGACGTTTCGCCAGTTGAGGTAGCAATTACAGTTAGACTGTGGCCGTACAGTCAGAGAAAAGTGATCGCTTGGACGGAAGTAGTCATTTTTCGGCGTATGAATGAAACGCATGTAAGACCGCGAGACGAGTTGAGAAACGAAGGAAATTGCTGCAGAGGGAACGAGTGACGTCAGAGTAGAGTCGCGCTGAGATTGGTCGGTTAGCGTAGAACAGCGTTGGGATAGGCTGATTAGCGAGAGTCGCACAGGGATTGGTGGTTGTCATTAGGACGTAAATAAGGAAGAGAATTAATAAGAGAAAATCGTAGATTATCAAAAATGAAGTGCTTTAAGGGTTTAAGAAAAATCTTTAAGAGAAATAGAAGAAACTTATATGCTGGAGAAGAAGCTCCACCAGAAGGCACACCAGCTTATCATATGGCAGTAAATGTCGGCTTACACTCGATATTATGGATTTCCGAGTGGAATAGGCTAACGGAAGGGGAAAAGGAACTGACGTTTCCGAGATTCGGAACATTTAAGCTAGACGTGTTGAACCAACTGAAAGCGGTAATGCTTGCAACAAGACCTCTACCGAGGCCAACACAATTTGAAGCACTTAGTGCATGGTTTAGAGCAGCTCACGAAAAGAGCGTAAAGAGACGTCAAGAAAGGGTGAGACGATCAGTAAAGGCAGTGCAGGATGCCAAATGGGATGAGGAAGCTAAGAAGTGGAGAGTGCAAAAGATAGAAGCAGACAAGCTGTTCACCATGATAGAAGCTACGGGAGAAAAGAAACCTCTAGAGGAGGAAGATGAGGAAAGCGAGACGGAGGAGGATCTGATAGATAGGCTATTAACAGATAGACCACCTCCGTATAACAGCGAAACCGCAAGTCCCATACTACAGCAAGGGGACGGAGCTAGGTGGGGAGAATATAAATCGATCCCAGTAACAGAGTGGGACTCCAACAAGAGTGAGGAAATACCCCAAGCTAGTTCCGAACAGAGAGTAGTGGGAAGATTCGTAGTCCAGAAGGTGCCAGAGACGCAATGTGCAAGGTCGTACCAAATGCCAGACGCTCTACAAGTACCTGTTACCATAGGCCCTATAGTGTCAATCTACAACCCAGGGGGGGTCCAGCAGGAGGAACAGGCACGATGGGACAGGGAAAGGGCAGAGATGGAGAATAGGAATAACACGATGAATTCTCAGAGGCAGATACTAGCACCAGTGAGTCGGAGTACCCCATTAGATTCTGCAACGGGTCCCTGGATAGGACAAGGGGGTCAAAGAGGATCAATGGATTTGAGGGGACCGAAACCGAAATCCTATAAGGAATTAAGGGAATATCTGAAAGAATGGGATACTGCCGAAGAGGCTCGGAATAAAAGTTTAGAAACAGGAGCAGAGTGGAGAGACCAGGATAACAAGATCCTCTCCCATTGTGGAGCTGGCGAAAGCAGCCCGGAGTGGGAGAGAGGGAGTCACGGAAGCAGAGGAGATACTTGCCCTATTACTAGTAGCAATCGGCAAATGTGTAATGACAGGAGTGCAGGGTGTGGGGAAGTGCCTCGGGTCACCTTTAGTGAGGGAGAACGAAGGACGCAGGAATACCGAAACACTTTCAGATGCACACACCATACTCCGGATGAAAATGTGCGACATTGGAATCACGGGAACATGGAGAGTCGTGAAACGTCTCGACATGCCTCCGGTGATTACGGACGGAATCACGGGAACATGGAGAGCCGCGAAGGGTCTCGCCATGCGTCCGGTGAACAAGAAAGAAGTCTTGAGAATGTAGGGAGTCGCGAAACGTCTCGCCATACATCCGGTGATCACGAACGAGATCGCGGAAGCATGGAGGGTCAGGAAGGTCCTTATCGTTTGTTGAGTGACACCAGACAGCAAGCGAGTTACAGTGGTTTAGAACAGCACGGAGGATCCTATCTTGTATCTGGAGAAACCGAGTCGAAAAGACGGAATGTAGGGTTGAGGGATGGAGCATTGTTCCACCACACCCCAAGGGAAGATGGAAAAGCTTGGGATCTAGAGAGGTGGGAACAAAGAGATGGAAGAAAAATTCCTCATAACTCACCTGTGCTTAGGCGTAGGGCGCATAGTGGAGGTGAGAGGGATGTAAGAGAACAACCTAGGACTGACGTACTGAGAGCTGAAATAAAAGCAAGACGCATAGATGTAATGAGTTTAAAATCAGACTTGGACGAAATAATTGACGGCACAGTGGCAATTGAGAGGTTAGAGCTGTACGCACCAGATGAGATTCTGTTTTTGTCTAAAGACGTTACACGAAAAGCGAGAGCAGCTCATGAAAAGTTATCTGAATTGGCAGAAAAGTACATGATAGATATATCACGAACTAAGGCTTTACAGGCCAACCATAGGCTGAATTGCACGGATCTAGATCTAGATGAGCGCAGAACGATTGGACTAAGAGTACACATAAGGGAATTGGTCATGTGTATTAGAATATGGAGAGATCTGGATAGATGGGAGGAGAGATGGTCCAAGAAGGGATCTGTCAGACGGAGTACACTTGTGAAGTCTCAGGATACAGACCTAATGCGAATGGAAGCTTTCCCTTTGCGAGAAATCGCGAACGGAAACTACGTGCATGTACCATGGAGTAGGGGGGATTTAGCGGCATTCACTAATTCCTTCCCGAAGCTTAGAGAAAATCCCGTAGAGTGGTACAAGCAGGTAGAGAGATTCGTGAAGATCTCTAAGGTACTGTGGATCGATTTGAACACTTTGTTCGATATCGTAGTACCCGGAGATTTGTGGACGGCATGCAAACTTAGCATTGAATGGCCTACTTGTGAGCCTCCGAGAGATACTCAGACAAACGGTCCATCAGTTAGAGTCATGGAAAAATACGAGAGAGTAATAACATGGCTAAAAGAGAAAGTACCGGTGCAAGACATAGACTGGGTTAAGATAGATCGAACAACTCAGGAGCCTAAAGAGACAGTTCACGAGTTCTATGAAAGGTTACTGAAAGCATTCAAGCAGTACAGTGGGTTGGACGTAATGGATCCTAAAGACATAGGACAGTTTGTGTCGAAGTTTGTTCTCGGATTGAGACCAGACATAAGCCTGATGATTCAACAGCATTTGATCTGTTGGCAGAACAAACCTTTAGATGAAATTCTGAGGTATGCAAGGTACTGTAGCGATGAGATAGATTCGAAGGCAAAGAAGCTCAAGGAAAAGCTGATGTTAGTACAGATGCAATCAGCTGGAAAGGGTGGACAGCGACAGCAGGGAACAGGAACGCCAGCAAAGAAACAGAATAATCAGAGCAGAGATGAGGAAGAAAGACCGAGACCGAGAATGGATATCGCAACACTGAAAAGGACAACCAGGTGTCATCAGTGTAACGAGGTGGGACATTGGAGACGCGAGTGTCCTTATAATATTGAGAGAGGGGAATTAGAACAGGAGGAGGAAGAGGTACAGAACAACGTGGTTAAGGGAGCAACAGTCCCGAAGGGAAAGTTTATCAAAGGGGGGACTCAGACTCCTCGAGCCCCGTTTCCTCAACCGCCTCGCATTGCGAATGGAGGGAAAACCTATAGACAAATGCCATTGTTCGTAGGAGGAGAAGAATGCTACTACGTTGATCCTCTTACAGGGCAACGAGTGAATAGGGAAGAAGACTGTACTTTAGGAGCAGCCCTGGAAGTAGATCAGAGGGGACCATACGTAGAGGCTGAAGTAGCTGGATGTCCTACGACCTTTTTGGTGGATACGGGAGCCACTAGATCCACGTTGAGATCAGCGGTAGTCCCAGGTCTGCCGATATCAGGAGAGATGATTCAGGTGGTAGGAGTCGCAAACAAGAGGATGACGAATCCTCTGACGGAACCAGTGTCAGTAAAGATAGGGAATTACAGTGACGAACATCAGTTTGTGATCTGTGATTCTAGCCCGGTGTGTTTGTTAGGAAGAGATCTGTTGTGTAAACTGAATTGCACAATACATTGCACACCTGAAGGAGTAGAAGTGCAGACCAATGATGAGGATGCCGATTTTAAAGTTGTAAATTCGCAGGAATGCGTGGAACTATATCCTACCTTAACAGTGGAGGAGCTTCCACAGGATTTGAGGGAGAAAGTGTCAGCTGAGGTGTGGGATTTTACTGGAGAAGAAATAGGACTGATCAAAGGGGTGGAACCAGTAAAGATCATGGTAAGACCCAATGCCGAGTACCCAAGAACACCACAGTACAAGTTGACACCGGAGACGATTGCAGGAATAAGGCCTGTGATCGAATCCATGATTAAACAGGGAATACTGAAGGAGATCGTGGGTAGTCCATGTAACTCCCCGATTATGGGTTTACAGAAGCCTAGTGGAAAATACAGAATAGTGCAGGATCTTCGAAAGATTAATAATATTGTTGTCTCATGTTGTCCAGTGGTACCGAATCCATCAGTGATATTATTTCAGATACCGTTCCAAGCTGAATGGTTCACCGTGATAGATTTGTGTCAGGCTTTCTTTTCAATTCCTTTAGATGAAGAGAGCCAGTATCTTTTCGCTTTTAAGCTGGAAGATCGCGTTTTAACATGGTGTCGTATCCCTCAGGGGTATACAGAAAGCCCATCGATTTTTAACCAGCTATTAAAGAGAAATCTTGAAAGTCTAGTGCTGCCCAAGAACTCAGTTCTAGTCCAGTACATAGACGACCTCCTAGTTGCGTCAGAAACTGAGGAAGCTTGCAGAGTAGACACCATCACCTTGTTAAATCACTTGGCCGAGAACGGGCATAAGGTGTCTCCAAGTAAATTGCAATATTGTCTTACCGAAGTGCAATACTTGGGCCACAGGATTGAAAAGGGAAAAGGGAAGGTGTCTCCAGACAGAATAGAGGCGATTATGAAAATGAATGCGCCTACAACACAAAGAGAGGTCAGGATGTTTCTAGGCATGGTTGGTTATTGTCGGCAGTGGATATCTAACTTTTCACTGAAGGCAAAACCTTTATTACAACTGACGCACAAAGGAGTGAGTGATCCGGTACCATGGGACAAAGACTGTTTGATGGCGTTTTTGCAGCTGAGGGAGGACTTATGTCGCGCCCCGGCTCTAGGAATGCCTGATTACACAAAACCATTTTTGCTTTACTGCTGCGAAAGAGAGGGATGCGCTTTAGCAGTTTTGGCCCAGATTCATGGAGATGCGCGTAGGCCAGTAGCGTATTTTTCGGCTACATTAGATCCAGTAGCCGCAGCGTTGCCCGGATGTCTCAAATCCGTTGCTGCAACGGGTGTCAGCATTGAAAGGTCTGAAAGTGTGGTAATGGGACATCAGTTAGTGGTGTACGTACCGCATTCTGTGGAATTGTTAATGACCAGGACTAAGACTCAGCATCTGACGAATAGCAGGCTCACACGCTACGAGCAAGTCATACTGGCTGCCGAGAATGTGACCCTAAAAAGATGCTCCGTCTTGAATCCTGCAACTTTGATGCCACTTCCAAATGAGGTGGATGATGAAATTTGTGCAGATCATGATTGCCTTGATGTGACTGAACTATGCACCAAACCGAGACCCGATATCGTAGATGAGCCATTGACTGACCCCGATGAAATTTTCTTTGTTGATGGTTCATGCGTAAGAGACGATATTGGACAGCTGAGAGCAGCTTATGCAGTTTGTACAATTACCAGAGTTGTAGAAGCCGCTTGCCTGGAAGGAGTACACTCCGCTCAGGTAGCTGAAATTATTGCTTTGACGCGTGCCTGTTTAGCAGGTAACAAAATTCGAGTCACCATATACACTGATAGCCAGTATGGTTTCGGGGTAGTTCACGATTACGGGCAGTTATGGTCTCAAAGAGGTTATATGACCTCCTCGGGTTCTCCCATTAGGAATGGAGAATTTGTGAGATTATTGTTAGAGGCATTGCAAGGCCCGACAGCTATCGCAGTAGTCAAATGTGCTGCGCATACAAAAGGCGTGGATTTTGTGTTACAAGGTAACCGCTATGCGGATGAAGTAGCGCGTTACTGCGCAGAGCAAGGATATTCTCACACTGATGTGAAAGTGGGGGGAATTCAGGAAAGAACTGAATTGACAATGTTGTTAGACACTGTAGATACGTGGGATGAGCTAAGGAGTGTTCAGGAGAATGCACCAGAAGATGAGAAAAAGGGCTGGGAAACAGCTGGGTGTGTAAAAAGCGAGATGAACTTTTGGATCTCCGCCGATGGGAGAGCAGTTTTACCAAATGAACTTGTTAGTCCAATGGCAAGGAAATTGCATGGATCAGCACACATAGGTAGAGATGCCATGGTGAGAGTATTCAGACAAACATGGTTCAATTCTAAGTTTAGAGTAGCGGCAGAAGCAGTATGTCAGCGATGTGCAATCTGTCAGCAACTAAACGTGGGAAAGAGAACACCAGTTACATTGAGTCACATTGGGAGGTCTGGGGGGCCTTTCAATAGGATGCAGCTTGATTTTATAGAAATGCCTAAATGCAACAAACTTAGATATGTTTTAGTGATTGTCTGTATATTTTCTAGATGGGTTGAGGCTTACCCTACACGTAGATGCGATACACTTACATTAGCAAAACTGTTACTTAGAGAGTTAATACCGAGGTTTGGGGTGCCATCCTCTTTGGAATCGGACAGAGGAACTCATTTCAACAGCGAAATAGTGAAGATGTTGTGCTCAGCTTTGAGTATTGATCAGAAGCTCCATTGCAGTTATCGACCAGAAGCTTCAGGGATTGTAGAGCAAATCAACAGCACAATTAAGTCCAGACTTGCCAAAGTTTGTTCATCAACATCCCTGAGTTGGCCAGACGCACTTCCAGTGGTTCTTATGAGCATACGTAGTACACCAGATAGAAAAACAGGTCTCTCTCCACATGAAGTGCTAATGGGGAGAGCTATGAGGTTGCCATCGGTTCCGACTGCAGCGTTATTGAACATCACAGACGACTTGATCTTGGACTACTGCAAGGGACTATCTGATGCCATTAATTCTGTGTCCCTCCAGGTCCAGGCTGCGGAGGTTCCATCAGCACAAGACTTGTGTCATGACCTGAGTCCGGGGGACTGGGTCTTGGTGAAAAAGCATGTCAGGAAGAACTGCTTAGACGTGCGTTGGCGAGGACCGTTTCAAGTCATACTTGTTACGAACACTGCAGTGAAGTGTGGAGGCCTGCCAAATTGGATACACGCTTCACACACTCGAAGAGTGCCAACACCTCTAGAAGAAACAGCTCCTCTCTCGGATGAGAGTCCAGCGGAAAGCGGAGAAGCCATAGAGGGGGAAAGCCAAGCTGCAGAGGTGATCGAAGAGGCTGAGACTGTGTCAGAACAGGTTGACGAAGGTCAGGACACTAGTGAGACTGAAGTCGCCTCAGGAGAAGAAAGTAATTGGGAGATTGAGTCAGATACTGAACAAGCTGAGAGTGACCAAGAGACAAGTCCCAGAACAAGGAGCAGGAGGACAAGGAGTGACGAAGCCAGTTGGCCAGAGAGAAGAAGGAGGCCAAGCTTAAAGGCACAACAGGAGAAAACTCTTGTCCCAATCTCTGAAGAATCAGACCAAGAAGAGGAAACTACAGACTCAGGAACTGAGAGTCCAAGAAGATCGAGAAGGGTACGTGTGCCCTGCAGAAGGTACGCCACCCCAGAGTGGACTTATCTAGCAGATGTCTTGGGGACAGAAATCTGGGAGAGTGAAGAACGTGAAGGTAATCGATCTCGATCCATTTGTGGCAGTGGAGATATGGATGTTGACTCCTGGACTCGAGACTGAGGGATTACTGACTTTCACACTTCCCATACCCCCATACTTGAGTCAGATTAAAGATTTAGTGCTAAACAGATTACAATTTCCAACCTTTGGTCATCAAATTCCAGGAGAAGAAGAAAAAGTCATTCGTTTTGAATTATTGGAACTTGTTGCAAGAGCTGCAGGTACGAGAATAATTGTTGATGTATAAAGACTGTTGTATATAAGTTATAAAGAAGAAGATAACCTAGCGCCGAGTGGAAAGAAGAATAAAATTAGGGATTACATTTAGAGGACGGAGAAGGGTTAGGGTTGTCTGTTGTTAAAAATAAAAGAGACATTGTTGCGAAAAAGACGCTTTGTTGATAAAGAGCACTTTATAAACTGAAAAGAAAACAAAGCGACCTAAAGACTGGAAAGGAAAAGAAAACTTTTTCGCAAAGGAAAGAGTTACGCTGTTTTTGACAACATGGAGAACGGCAACCCAAACAGAAAAGCCAGATGTATAATAGGTACACTTATAGCAGTAGTAATATTTCTCATAATTACAGTAGTGACAATATCATACATAGTAGGACATGAAACTGATAAAGAAATAGCAGATGTGAAGCCTGTAACGACTTTGAAACCTGCTCTTATTGGGAAGAAGGAGGAGAGCAATGTAATTCGTGAAAAGGCGTTACTGGCAGATGAAGCTCGTAGGTTACACGTAGACGAGTCACAGGGAAACTTTAGGTCAAACGCATATGCTAAACTGTTGTACGAGTATATCGATGCCATGGAGGCCAAAGATTGCTATGTATGTATGCAATTGCCGGCTTCTGTAGATGAAGGCATTAGATATCATCATCTCCCATTGACTTATGGGATAACATGTAGTTTACTGCTTAGTATATTTTATGGTAGAGAAGGATTTGAGTACTACTTTTCAAATTATGATTCGGTACTGCCTGAAGTTCCGAATTATAAGCAAATGAATAAGTGGGACTATTACAAAAAGGAGGATAGACTAGCCAAGTTCTTCCTTCCTTGGGATACATTAGATACATCATACGCACGTAGAAATAATTTGACTTGCAAAGTGTCAGAGATTGAGAAAAAGTTCATAGGACAAGTAGATGACCGATACAGAAGGCAGAAGATTCTAAAAATGTCAGGACAGTGGAAAACAGATTGGACCGAAGAAGAGAAGGCACATAAAAAGAAAGGTAGCAATGGTCCAATAGCATTGGATAGAACGCAGAAAGGAAAGTTATGTTTAACTCGAAGCAAGACATATTATTAGAGTGTATTTGTAGGTGAAGTTAATTGCGAAAATGCTTTTCGATTAGAGTACTACACAAAGGATTTCATGAAGGAGATGCAAGTGATTCCTAATGTATATTTTGTATGCGGGAGAAATGCCTATGTAAAACTGCCTGACAATTGGTATGGTTCGTGTTACTTGGCAATTGTCTTCCCCAAAATATACCATGCAAAGGATTTAGCGATTATAGAAGGAAAGGCTTCGACAAGGACGAAAAGAGAAGTAGAAGATGCAGAAGTAGTAGGAGACGTGTTTGGAGCAATGTTTCCTATGTTAGGTTTAATACTTAACGATGTTAAGATCAGGAGACTAGCTACAGTCGTAGATAGATTGTCTACAAGTACTGCAAGGTCATTAATGTTAATAGAAGGTGAGATGCAATCGATTAGAGCAATGGTTCTTCAGAATCGACTTGCTCTTGATGTGCTATTAGTAAAAGAAGGCGGAGTTTGCAAGGCTTTGAAGGTTCAGGAATGTTGTACTTATATTCCTGATAATTCAAAACCACTTGAGAAGGTCATAAGAAACATTACACAGATTCATCAAGAAATCGAAGATTTGATAAAAATAAATGTTTGGGAAAAAGTAGGTCACGGAGTAGGAAAGGTTGGAAGTTGGTTTGCCAACCTTGGTAAAAGTATAGTATGGTACATATTAAAACCCGTATTAATAGTATTAATTTGTATAATTACATTGTTAGGATTAGTAAAACTATATAAATGGTATAGGACGAACCGGTTACAAAGATCTATGAGAGAACAAGAAAGGAGATTAGCTGCTTTACAAGATCAACAGTATAAAAGCTTCGGAGCACTTGAAATGATGAAAAGAGGAAAGGATGTAACTAGTTCTGTTTAAAGGTGTTATTCAAATTGCATTTAGTGATGACTCCTAAAAGTCATCAAAGGGGGGAACTGAGAGAGCGCAATTTGAATAAAATGTATATCCGAGACATATTTAGAGGTATATCGTATAAACGTAGGAATGAAATGTATATCGAACGTGAAGTTGACGCTTATGGCATAAAAGTTAACAGATGTGACTAAAGTAATATAGGAAATGTAACTGTATTCACTTTAGAATGTATTAGATTTAGAAGGCCCGTATACGTAGTGGGCTAATGTAGAAATGCTTACGAACAGAAGAACGTGCAAAGTAGAAATTCATGTACGTGTGTAACTTTAAATGCAGAAACGCCGAGAAATGTAACATGGAGAAATGTGCAGAGAGTATATGTAACGATGTAACAAATGAGAATATAAGGTTTATATTCTACGTAATTGTATTCTATGTAAAATGTATTCACATATAGGCAAGGGATTTGCTAAATGCGATCGTATATAAATGTATGTTAAAGGTTATACTGTGTAGAAGAAGTTTGTAGGAATGTTAGAAGGGTTTTAGGTCATTTGTGATTATAACCTGACTGACCGAGGGTTCGCAGGAGTGTAGTCCGCTGTTGGTAATTTAGTGGGCTCACAGGAGTCGTGAATAGCCTTCACTTGAATGTGCGAGCCGAAGAGTCTAGTTCTTGTTAGATTTAAGGTGACAAATGTCGAACGAAGTTTATTGCCTAAACATGAGAGGAGACGATTGGAATTTGAGTCTTGTTTTGAAATGACCATTCACAGTACCAAATGAGGTTAAAAGTACAGCCGTAAAGAATAAAAGTTCTGATAAGTTGATAGATTTGTTCCGAAAGTGTCAAGGGTAAAGTTGAATGAAGTCACCAGCAAGAAGACGAAGATGGCGTCTAAGGAGAAAGGTCAACTTAACGGACGACGAAGAGCCTGAAGCCATGGAAAGAACTAGAAGATGACCTCACGGGGAAAGTCCGTGGTGGGCGTCGAAGGGGCGTTCCACCCACACTGTGATTGTGTATTTTAGGGACAGCACCCCGGGGAGAAGATAGCGATTTGCGGGAATAGCGAAGAGCTCAGAGCGAAGGAGAGGAAGCAGATGACTTGAGCAGATGCGCTGAGTGAGATCAGAGCGCAAGGGAGCAGTAGGCCGAGGACCCTTAGAGATCGGATGGGTAGGCAGAGAGGGTACTGCTTCTTAAACTTAAGTTACCTTTAGAGGCGAAGAGAGTTTGAACTTCTTAGGGAGTCAAACTGCTGACACCTTTTTAGGGTACTAGAAACTTGCGAAGTAGGGATGTCACCTAGTATAGAGTAGGGACAGATTTAACTTGATTATTTTTCTCTTTCTGTAGATGACGCAGAAGAACCACTTCATATCGATGCTTTTTAATTTGATGATTTTGGAACTGACTTTAATTGTATTCGTTTGTAGACTGAGGTTCTTTAGGGAATATATGTTCCTATTAGTTCCTGTATATTTGATGAATTTGATCCTGAGAGGATTGTATATGCAACTTTTCTTAATTTTATATTAAATCTTCTAAAACTTTATCAGTTGTAAGTGGTTCTTCAGAGTGGCGTCAGTTAATGGGGTGTATCTAAACTTATGTGGGGTTGTCTTTTACTCAATGACAGAAATCAAGCGGTCCAAAATTGACGAATGAGATAAGTTATCAAATTGATCATAAAGGATATTAAAATCTCATTCCCCGCACTTTACTATGCTAGGCATTTAGATCATGGCTACCCATTGGGCCTCAAAGTGCTGAATGTCATGTCTGTTCCATAGTACCTGTGGAGTCGGCGGGTTTAGTCAAATAGGTGGGTCTTAAGTAGTTTTCTCATGTTGTGATGTTGGCACATTCCTATATTTACAAGTGTATACCTGAGAATGTGTCAAAATGGTACGCCTCCCAGACTCCGGCATAACGAGTAGAAACATGCTTATTTCTCCTTGTTAGTTCCATTTCTATGTGTGATGCATTCCCCCTCACACATATAAAAAGAATAATGCTTTCAAAGATTTTTTTTGTGCAGGAAGGTGTCTCTTCCATAACGCAACCACCCTTGCACCACAATACCTGCACTGACGCTAGGCAGCACATAGTGCACCAGCATGAGGAGGCATCAGAAATCCAGAAATGGGTCATATCTGTGTAAATATGGTGCATTTCTGATGTCTGCCTTTCAAGCAACGCAGCGTAGCAAATTGCTTCGCTGCGTTGCGTGAAATGTTAGTACATCTGCTTTAGTATCTTGTTCCATAGGGCTGTCCACCAATTTTTACCTGTCCAGAGCATATCCAGCTTTAGTACAATGACCAGCTTACTAAAAAAAAGCATTCAGAATGCCTTACCGTAAAAAGCTTGTTTTTGTGTGTATACACATGCACGTTATCATGCTCATACAGAGGCTCCCATGCACACATATGTACTCACAGAAAGAAGCTTCCAACCAGGGACGCAAACACATTGAAAAATATAAGCACAGACACCAACGCATGTGACACATTTGACGTAATGGAAATTCAAGAGTGGACCACTGCCTCCTCTTCCTGGTGGTCCACAGAGGAACCATTCCTTTAATTTAGGAATTATTGTGCCATTTTCACAGCAACCTCGACTGCCTCCGGCTCTTCCTCCAAAGGGGTTGATGGCTTCGTAGATGCAGTGCCTGAACAGTGCCCACGGTTTGCCAGCCCATAATCAGAGGCACGCTGGCACCGCAACAGTTTAATTGTACACTCGGAGCCCGCCTGTTTTGTCAATACCGAGCGTGGTGTCGAATTACCTTCCAGGGCTTCCCGCCGCCGCACAGTGGTGACACAAAGAACAGTGTTATGTTTTTTAAATAACAGACTGTGCGTTTAATATGTATTAGCATTCTTTTTCACTGCTTTGGTTCCCTGCTGTATAACACCTCTCTTTCGGCGTGCACAGGGATATCCCACCGAGGGGGAATTATCAGTTCCAAAGCGTGGCATCGTCTAATCACTAAATGTACCAGTGATGCAAGGAATGAGTTAGACTTAATTGAAGCATATGAACTGAGCGACTTAAGGAAGAGTGGTGATCTGTGGGTAGACATGATGCCAGTGACACAGGAATGAGTGAAGCTCTAATGTTCATGAGACATTGATTTAATGAAAATGGATACTCAAGGGATACATAAAAATTGCAGGATTTTGAGATTCAGCTTACACACGAGGCCATTGATATGCAAATGAGGCAGGGTCTATATGTACAGTTGAGTCCAGTGCCATAAGAATGAGTGAGGGTGGGTTGATACCCACTGGGCGAACGGTGGGAGAATGATAACTGTTTATTGGACCACATAAGGTCACTGATATACAGAGTGATATACTAATGAGTGAGTCTCTATTGACGCACATGATACCCTTGATATAAAAACAAGTAAGTGCCTCTTGAAACACAAGGCCTGGAATGTAAAAAAACTCATCTGATTTTGCTCTGTCTTACCCTCACAGGGAAATAGATGTGGCTATATTTTACTTACTAGCTGCCCGCCAAATGCGGAAGTGGCCGTCTCCATTTGTGTCCTCCCATTCACTCCTCCCCAGCCAAGACAGTGCCCTGGAGTGCAGGTAACTTGGGAAACTGATGGGTGGAAAGTTTGGGGCATATTATCAAGGGGGTTTATCTCCGCTTTTTTGGCTTTAAAAGCCAAGAAAGCGGAGATAAAATTATCTCCCTATTAACTAGCTGTTGCTAACACCAGTTAGCGACAGCTAGTAGGAGATAGCGACCATCTTGGGCCCCGCTTTGCATGTCAGTGATATTTATCACTAATGACATGCAAAGTGGGCGTGCCAAGATGTTAGTGACTGAAAACAGTCGCTAACATCGCTATCTCCTATTACCAACTTTTGGAGATATTCGCGCTAAGCGCGAATATCTCCAAAAGCTAACACCTGCACCTGAGCAGTTCTTAGCCATGAATATCGCTGACTTTTCAGCGATATTCATGCATTTCGGCCGATTTTTATCGCTTAGGAGATAAACCTTGATAATAGAAAGGTTCCTAAGCGATGAAAATCGCCGCTGCTCGGCGATAAAAATATCCCCGCTAAACCAACATAGCGATAATTATCGCTAATTGTTGGTAATATGCCCCTCAGTTTGTTATTCTGTGGATCCGTGCTCAGCATCCCACATCCCGTCTTGCACAAAAAACAATTCAGTTTGCAATGGCAGGCCCCCTTGCAGCACAAAACCAGGGTGGCTGTGCTAGGCAGTCAAAATGGCGCAAGGAAAGGGCAGGAATGCATCGTATTATGTGGCTTGCTACACTGCATGAAAGCTACATAAATATGTACCGAAATGCATCAATACACTATACACAAGAGAAGGCCGTAAGGGCAAATGCAATGTGTCCATGTTTACCGATACTAAATAGGCTTGCAGATGTTCCGAATATTCCACAATAAACGGTTGATGAACTTAAGAAAATAGTTGATTGGGGCATCCATATTATGTATGACAAATTGGGAATTGTCCAAAGCAACTGTGTGAAAATTACCCACACAACTGAAATTACCATTATCACCGAGGTACATCTCTAACCATAAAGACCTTCAAATGTACCGGATTCTGTCACTCAGAAAAATAACTTTAACCAGAATATATAGTTACATCTGTCCACTCTAGTGAAATTGGATGGTTGAGGTACATTTCCACCCTAAGCAGTGCAAGTCATCAGGGAGGATAAGAAACAAGGAGGTCAGGCAGCAAAACTGCAGGAAACCTCATTCTGTTATCTCAAAAACTGATTGAAAAAACTAGGAAAATTTAACAAGCAAAACTTTGGAGTAAAGGAGGATAAAGGGACGGGACAAATTTTAATGACGCCAGGATAATCAGAGTAATTTCGTTAATTTTGTGTTACTCCTTTGATGCAAAATTACAAATTACATGATTACACTCGTTCCTGTAATTATTATTAATTTAGTACAAAAATCCTACCCCTGGAGAATAGGAACAACACATTTTGAAAGCGTGAGTGGCTGCTGACTGCTGCTGTTCATATTCTGTTGCTTTTGGCAATATTTTCTTACTGTATAAATGCATCTTCTGGTCCATTTTGGACACAAAGGTGCGTTTTGCATGAAGAAAATAGTGCTAAATTCTGAGTTACGCTCCTTGCTTAATTTTGTTGTTATTTCTGGTAATTAGACTGCAGCAAATTACACTCTTTATCCCCACTCTTAGAGGCAGGGGGGACCCAAGTTGCCCATCCACTGAGTCACTATGCAATATTTTATCCACATTATAGCAAGCCTCCTTTACTTTATGAAAACAGCAAATACAATTTAAAAAAATCCAGTGACAGGAGGAAATAAACAAAGATCCAATGTTACCAAAATTAAATCGATATTGGAAGATATGAGCTACAATTGAATGGGATGGAATCTCTGGAAACCATTAAAGGAATTGCAATGTATTTTCAACTCAAAAGCCAATTTGAAAATGAATTTAATACAATTCCATCTAACTATCAGGGCGCTCGGCTTCCCGATAAACTGTGTTACAAAAATTGGTCACAACTGATTATCTAAAAATAGAACAGAAGAATGATCATAGCATGTTCAATCTTCTATGACGAATACTGCCCTAATAACACCATCTACGAATATAACACCTGATCATTCAAAGTCTAACTCCATCATGTTAATTGAAAGTTATCTATGCACAACATATACAAAATACAGGCACGAATGCAGATGATATATGAAGCAATTTCTCAATCAGTATATGCAAAGAAACCAACAGAAATAGATCAGGGAGAGCCCTGCACAACGACAAAAGAAACTAACTTAGTAGGAAGTCAAACACAAATCCCTGAAAAGGAAGCAGAACATAAGAATCATGTTCTTTGTCCAACTCTGCAATATATTTCAAAGGGCCTGCAAGACTATCTAAATTAAAGATAACATCATGCAATTGCTAAAAGCACTTCCCAATATCCATGTGTTCTTTGACCTATTGATAATCTATGTAGCTTTTCTATCACGGAGGACAGGGGTGAAGCAGAATCCAAAGTGACTTTAAGCAACATTAGAACATTTGAATGTTGTGAGTTCCTTTGAAAACAATAGAGTGCTCCCGGCTTCTAATGGTCGGCAGAAGCCCGGAGCTCCAGCATTCCAATGTTGTCGTTCACAGCTGTTGCTGTGAACAGAGGCCTCACGTTGTTAAAACATTCTGCCTCATAGTGGTGGAATGTTCTAATAGCCTTATAGCCCCCCATAACTAGGCTGTACTGGCATTAAAGTCCCACTCCGCTGTTAAAGGTCCTTGCCTTCAGCTCGGGCCTTTCACGCTGGCACGGACCATTAATGGTCTATATAGCTCGCTATGGCAGGCTATAAGGCTATAAAGGAGAGCTGTATTACATAATAACCCAAAAACAGATATTTTCTGATTGTGGAATCTTGCTCTCAACACCCAAATGGGAGCGATATCCTGTGATCTTGACACAGACTCAAGATCATCTAGGCACATACAAACAACCTACTAATATGCTATAACGAGGCAACATCAAGGATAAAATGAGAATTACAGATAGACCGTGCTCACAGCAGCATTAGTCCCCAAATATCTTAAATACAGAAACTATTCCATTTTGATCAATGTTATGTACATGGACACCCAATTTAAAATGCAAAAACTCTAAAATGGGATTGGTCCTCGTTGCCAGGAGCAGTAGGGAAAAATTATGCCATGACAAAACTTGAGCAAAATCCAACTTATATCTCCTCTCTAAGATATGACAGTAACCACCAGGTTAACTGTTTCCTCAGAAATGGCAAATTAAATATCTGTAATGAAATATAGTAAGATGGAAACAGATATGTGAACAAGAGGATGCAGTAACATTTGTATCAACTTTTGACATCGTGTGTAAACAGACAATCTCAAAAGTTGACATCCTAAGCTTGTCAGGATACGAAATATTTCGCATCCGAGCAGTAAAATTCTCATCAATAGGCAGACGAGTAGGGAGTCTATTGAACTTTCACTCAATCAATCAATCAAGAGTATTTGTAAAGTGCGCCACTCACCCGCTAGGGTCTCAAGGCGCTGGGGGGAGGGGGGGGGGGGGGGGCTGCTACTCCTCAAAAAGCCAGGTCTTGAGTTGCTTCCTGAAGGAGAGATGGTCCTGGGTGAGTCGAAGGTGGGTGGGGAGGGTGTTCCAGGTCTTGGTCGGCAGGTAGGTGAAGGATCTTCCTCCAGTGGTGGTTCTGCGGATCAGTGGGACGGTGGCGAGGCTGGCGGAGCGGAGTTGGCGGGTTGGCGTGTAGAACGTGAGGCGGTTGTTAAGGTATTCGGGCCCAAGTTGTGGAGAGCCTTGTGTGCGTGGGTGAGGAGTCTGAACGTGATCCTTTTGCTGACGGGGAGACAGTGCAGGTACCTCAGGTGGGCGGAGATGTGGCTGTGTCGGGGGATGTCCAAGACCAGTCGTGCTGAGGCATTCTGGATGCGCTGGAGTCTTTTCTGTAGTTTGGCGGTGGTCCCAGCGTAGAGGGTGTTCCCGTAGTCCAGACGGCTGGTGACGAGGGCCTGGGTGACCGTTTTCCTGGTTCCAGTGGGGATCCAGAGGAAGATCTTACGGAGCATGCGGAGAGTGTTGAAGCAGGAGGAGGTAACGGCGTTAACTTGCTTGGCCATCGTTAGGGTGGAGTCAAAGATGAAGCCCAGGTTGCTTGCCTGGTCCGTGAGCTTGGGTGGGGGGCCCAGAGCAGGGGGCCACCAGGAGTCGTCCCAGGTGGAGATGGATGGGCTGAGGATGAGGACTTCCGTTTTGTCTGAGTTCAGTTTCAGGCGGCTGAGCTTCATCCAGTCTGCGATGTCTTTCATTCCGTCCTGGAAGCTGGCTCTGGTGGAGGTGGGGTCCATGGTGGGGGAGAGGATCAGTTGAGTATCGTCGGCGTAGGAGATGATGTTGAGGTTGTGCTTGCGTGCGATGGCTGAGAGGGGGCTCATGTAGACGTTGAAGAGGGTGGGGCTGACCGAGGAGCCTTGAGGTACGCCGTAGATGATCTTGGTGGCTTCTGCGAGGAAGGGCAGGAGACGGACCCTTTGGGTTCTGTCGGAGAGGAAGGAGGTGATCAATTCCAGGGCCTTTCCTTGGATCTCGGCATGGCGGAGGTGGGTTGTCAGGGTGCGGTGGCAGACTGTGTCGAACGCAGCCGAAAAGTCGAGCAGGATGAGGGCGGCGGTTTCTCCATTGTCCAGCAGGGTCCGGATGTCGTCGGTGGCCGCAATGAGGGCGGTCTCTGTGCTGTGGTTTGCTCGGAATCCGGACTGCGATGGGTCGATGGAGCCGTGCGTCTCCAGGAAGGCTGTCAGCTTTTTGTTGACAGTTTTCTCGATGACTTTTGCAGGGAAGGGGAGGAGCGAGATGAGGCGTAAGTTCTTGAGGTCTGAGGGGTCTGCGGTGGGTTTCTTCAGGAGGGCGCTGATCTCTGCGTGCTTCCAGCTCTCCGGGAAGGTGGCTGATATGAAGGAGTTGTTGATGATGTCCCGAAGTTTGGGTCCGATGATGGAGTCGGCTTTGTTGAAGATGTGGTGTGGGCATGGATCGGCTCGGGAGCCCAAGTGGATGGTGTTCATTGTGTGGGTGGTATCTTCCGTGCTGAACTGAGTCCAGGCGCACATGGTGGTGGTGGGCGGTGTAGGTTTGGTGGTGGGGTACGTGTTCTGAGCGCCGAAGCTGTTGTGTATGTCGACAATCTTACGGTGAAAAAAGTTGGCCAGAGAGTTGCAGAGGTCTTGAGAAGGCGTGATGTCGTTGTTGCTGGCGTTGGGGTTGGAGAGCTCTTTCACGACGTTGAAGAGTTCCTTGCTGTTGTGGGTGTTGTTGTCCAGTTGTTCTCTGAAGGATGACCTTTTGGTGGTGCGGATCAGCTGGTGGTGTTTGCGGATGGCGTTCTTGAGGGCCGTCATGTTGTCCGTTGACTGGTTGTGGAGCCAGGCTTTCTCGAGGCAAGGTTTCTTGGAGTCTTTGAGATCGTTGGTGAACCACACGGCTTTCTTGCTGTTGAGGTTGCTGGGAGGGTTTTTCAGTGGAGCAAGGGGGTCGGCGCAGTCGGTGATCCACAGTGTGAGGTTGGGGGCTCCTTCGTTGGGGTCCGTGGTGTTGGTGGGAGGGTTTAGGTGCAAGGAGGTGGTGAGTTGGTCAGAGGTAATCTTTCTCCAGCATCTTCGAGGGGTTTGTTGAGGGCGGTTGTGGGTCGTTGTTTTCCTGAAGTTGAAGTGTACGCAGCTGTGGTCGGTCCAGTGGAGCTCGGTGGTGTGGCTGAAGGAGATGTGGTTGCTGGAGGAGAAGACAGGGTCGAGCGTATGGCCGGCATAATGGGTGGGGGTGTTGACCAGTTGCTTGAATCCGAGGTTGGCGAGGTTGTCTAGTAGGGCAGTGGTGTTGTTGTCCTGGTCGTTCTCCAGGTGGAAATTGAGGTCTCCTAAGAGGATGTAGTCGGGGAAGGCAAGGGCGAGTGGGCTGATGAAGTCTGTGATGGCCTCGCTGAAGTGTGAGCGTTGTCCCGGGGGTCTGTAGATGAGGGTTCCACTGAGGGTGGTCTTGGGGTCGGTGTGAATCTGGAAGTGCAGGTGCTCTGCGGTGGCGAGGGTGTGATCGGTGTTGGTCGTGATGCGGATAGTGTTTCTGTGGGCGATGGCAATACCTAGTCCGGTCTGGGTGACGCGGTCCCTCCGGATGATCTTGTAGCCGTCCGGGATGGCAATGGCGATGTCGGGGCTGAGGAGGCATTCATCCAGGTTTCTGTGAATAAGGCGACGTCTGGTGCCGTTTTGTCCAGGAGGTCCCATAGTTCGACGGCGTGCCTGTGGATGGAGCGGGTGTTGAGCAGGATGCACTTGAGGGGGTTGTTGTTGGCGGCTGTTTTGGCTGGCGCGGTGTAGGACCGAGTGCAGGTGAAGGAGCAGGGGTGTCAGGTGAAGGCTCCGTGGGTGCGTTTTGGGGTGGCTTGGTCGCAGGCTGGATGTCGGCCGGTGTTGAGTGCATGGAGGGTGGCGGCGTCGTAGCTCAGTCGGGTTGGTTGTCTCTGGCGGGGTCCAGGGGTTCTGGCGCTGGGCACGGTCCAGGCACGGACGGGCTTGCCTTTTGCTCACCAAATGTGATGCAGCATGGGCAACGAAATTCGTTTTATTTAATTTTTTTGGTACTTACCTCTAATGGTCCATATCCCACATTTTACAACCCCCCACCCTGACCCTCCCCTGCCTGACATCACCGCCCCAGTATAACGCCCGGCACGGGCCGTGCCTGTGGGAGAAGGCTAATTTTGGGGTCTAATCACCTGCAACTGCTACACCTTTAGCAACAAGAAAGAAAGACCAACCGGAAACCACACCATCACTGCAGTGGAAAACAGAGGAACGATTGCTTGCAATATTAAGCAAAAGCAGAAAGCTTGCAGTATCAGTGCTATGTGGGATTGCCAACAATTTTTAAAAACAAACCATCATATTGGCTAGAGCCAATGGGAAAGCTATTCAGCAACTGCTACATCATCTACACTCCTGACATTCTGGCATGGATTTTACGTGTAACCAATACATAAACACGCATTAGTATAGCCTACAAGTCTTGCCTATGCAAGAGATATTGGCTTTGGCAATGTGTTTTAGCCATGTTGGACACCATTGTGGCTGCTGCTCAGCTGGGTTGTCAGGGGATAGGGCATGAGAGGCAGGCGCTATCTCAGTGCGCATGACAGTTGCGCTGGCTTTCTTGGGCCGACCAGTCATGCGCATTTGGCATGTTCTCCACCAGATTGTATTGCACAGCCTGGTTGGAGTACATGCGTAGCCTGCCAGCCCCAGTCTGAATGTGGATCCACGGTTCTCAGACCAATCACAAAGCTGCTGTCACACTGCATCGTCATTGACTAGGGGATTCTGTGCTTCTTGCTGCAGAGAGAAGAGAAGAGGATGGAGGAGAGGTGGCGACATGCTGTACCCAGGTAAGTGCTTTTTTTTGTTTTATTCCCCTCCCATCCGCTCCCTGCCGTTGCCCCACCACCCCATTCAGTAGCAACTGCTCCTGATAATTTGTAGTAGTTGGCAGCCAACACACAGTTCCATTTATTGAAGGTTATAACAAAATGCGATGCGGGGTTTTCAACTGAACTGAGCCAACAGAAAAGGAAACTACTATTTGCCAAAATAGTAATGATACTAACTAATAAAAGTGAGGTGCTCACAAAGGAAAGAATGAAACAACGCTATAAATATAAAACAACTTGTCTGGGAGGCCAAAATAACCGTGAAGGAATACAAAACAGTTGCTCCTTCACAAAGCCAGCACATACCAAAACATGAGCAACTTTTTGGAGTTAGGTACACAGAATTACCTCCATTGAAAGTATTTCAATAAGAAACAATGTAAATGGCACGGAGTATGAGGCTTATGTACAATGCAGGGCGACTGGAAGTATGCAATTTTTCAACAGTAGTGTTTTCCGCATCATTTGGGATTTGTCACAATTGTTACATAATCCACCATCTGGTGCATAATCTGCAGGTTTTAACAAAAAGAATGCATGTAGGTCCAACAGATCATAAGTTACTAAAAGTGTGGCAACACATGTTGCGTCTCAGTGGAAGACCCTTTGCAAAGGCTTAATGGTCACCTTTCTGTTGTTAATTGCTGTTATTGGGTGGTAAACTGGTACTAACAGACAATGCTGAAGTGTAAAAATGTCAGAATAATGAAGTAATACTATCATAAAATATTCTGCATTAGGGCACATAATTTTCCTTTTCTTGCCGCATGATACAGCTAACATAATTCCAGTGGTACTGCCTGTATGTAACAGATGGTTTTCTAATGGGAGAAGACTCATTTCGGGCTCTAAACGCCTGCAACTGCTACACCTTTGAGAGAGCGTAAATTTGAATAAAAATTATGTATAGGCCATATTTATAGGAATATTGTGTAACGTGGGAATGAAATGTATATCGTAACGTGAAGTGGACATCTATAGTGTAAAAGTCAACGGAAAGTGACAACAGAGTATAGGAAATGTATAACTATATTCACTTTAGAATGTATTAGATCTAGAAAGCTCGTATATGAAATGGGCTAATGTAGAAATGTGTAGAAATACTTACGAACAGAAGAACGTGCAAAGTGAAATTCATATACGTGTGTAGCTTTAAAGACAGAAACGGCGAGAAATGTAACATGGAGAAACGTGCAGAGAGCATACATAACGAAGTAACCAATGAGAATAAAGTTGTATTCTATGTACTTTATATTCTATGTATTAAGGTTTATATTCTACGAAATTGTATTTTAGCTAAGATGTATTCACATATGAACGAAGTATTTGATAAATACGATTATATATAAATGTATGTTAAAGGTTATAATGTGGAGAAGAAGTTTGTAGGAATGCTAGAAGAGTATAGGTCATTTGTGATCATAACCTGACTAACCAAGGGTTCGCAGGAGCATAGTCCAATGTATGTAATTTAGTGGGCTCGCAGGAGTCGTGAATAGTCTTCACTTGAAGGTGCGAGCCGAAGAGTCTAGCATTTGTTAGATTTAAGGTGACAAATGTCGAACGAAGTTTATTGCCTAAACATGAGAGGAGGCGATTGGAATTTGAGCTTTGTTTTGAATGACCATTCACAGGATCTAGTAAGGAAAGAGAAAGAGTTGTAATGTTAAGGTCTTGTTTAAGGTTATCTGACTTTGGATGAAAGTGTCAACTAAAAGTCGCCAACAAGAAGATGAAGATGACATCTAAGGAAAAGGGTCAACCTAACGGACGACGCGAAGAGATGAAGCAATGGAAAGAGCCAGAAACTGACATCATCGGGGAAAGTCCGTGGTGGGCGTCAAGGGGCGTTCCACCCACACTATGATTGTGTATTTTAGGGACAGCACCCCGGGGAGAAGATAGCGAAGGCGAAGGCAAGAGCTCAGAGAGAACAGCGAGAGGCAAGTTAGAAGGGTAGATGCCTTGAGCAGATGTGCTGAGAGAGATCAGAGCGCAAGGGAGCAGTAGGCCGAGGACCCTTAGAAGAGCGGATGGGTAGGCAGAGAGGGTACTGCTTCATAAACTTAAGTTACCTTTAGAGGCTAAGAGAGTTTGAACTTCTTTGGAAGTCAAACTGCTGACACCTTTTTTAGGGAAGAAACTTGCGAAGTAGGAATTTCATCTAGAATAGAGTAGGGACAGATTTAACTTGATTATTTTCTCTTTCTGTAGATGACGCAAAGGAACCACTTTATATCAAAACTTTAAATTGCTGATTTTGGAATTGATTGTATTCTTTGTATACTTTGAGATTTACCCTGAAGGGATTGTAAATTGCATTCAGATTTGACTTTTATATAAAATACTTAAACTTTATCAGTTGTAAGTGGTTCTTTAGAGTGGCGTCAGTTATTGGGACTTGTCTAAACCTATGAGGGGGTTGTCTTTTACTCAATGACAGATACTAGCGGTCCAAAATTGACGAATGAGATAAATTATTAATTGATTATAAATTGATACCAAAATCTCATTCCCCGCACCTTTAGCAACAAGAAAGAAAGACCAACCGGAAACCACACCATCACTGCACTGGAAAACAGAGCAACGATTGCTTGCAATATTAAGCAAAAGCAGAAAGGATGCAGCATCAGTGCTATGTGGGATTGCCAACAATTTTTAAAAACAAACCATCATATTGGCTAGAGCCAATGGGAAAGGTATTCAACAACTGCTACATCATCTACACTCCTGACATTCTGGCATGGATTTTACGTGTAACCAATACATACACAATAATTAGTAAAGCCTAAAAGTCTTGCCTATGCAAGAGATATTGGCTTTGGTAATGTGTTTTAGCCATGTTGGACACTAGTTTGGCTGCTGCTCAGCATGGCAAAAGGTTGTTTGGATGGGGTGGGATATAGAGTGGAGAGGGATAAATAGGAGAGACTGGAGTAGGGTATAGTGGAGTGGGTAGATTGGCATTGAGTGGGGTGGATTGGGGTAATTTGGAGTGGCGAATATAGGGATAGACTGGAGTAGAGTGGGATAGATTGAAGTGGAGTGGGGTAGATTGGAGTGGGGTAGACTGGGGTAGATTGAAGTGGATTATGATAAATTGGGTTAAACTGAGGTAGGCTACATTGGGGTAGTTTGGAGTGGGGTAGATTTGATTGGAGTTGAGTGGGGTAGATTGAAGTAGAGAGGGGTCAAATGAACTGGAGTCGGGTAGATAAGAGTGGAGTGGGGTAGATTGGAGTGGTGTGAGGTAGATTGGAGTGGGATAGATTGGAGTGTGATAGTTTGCGGTGGAATAGAGTGGGGGAGGTACAGTGGAGGAGAATGGGGTTGATTGTGGTTGGGTGGATTGGGGTATGGTGGAATGGGGTAGAGTGGGGTACATTGGGGTGGGCTAGATTGGAGTAGAGTGAATTGGAGAGGGGTAGATTGTGATGGGATAGATGGGGTGGAGTGGGGTAGATTGGAGGGCAGTGGGGTAGATTGGGGTTGAGTGGAATGGATTGGGGCAGATTGTAGTGTGGTGGAAATCGGCAGATAGGAGTGGAGAGGGGTGTATTGCACTGAAGTGGGGTATATTGTAGTGGATTGGAGTCGGGTAGATTGAGTGGAGTTGGGTAGATTGAGGTACAGTAGAGTGTTGTGTTGTGGAGTGGAGTGGAGTGGAGTAGATTGGGTGGAGTGGGGTAGATTGGTGTGGGGTGGGGTACATCGGGGTAAGTGAGGGGCATACAGTAGAGGGGCATATCCTAGAGTGGTGTGGACTGACATGGAGTGTTGTAATGTTCAGTGGCTTGTTGTAGAGTGCAGTAGCATAGAATGGGGTTGCAAAAAGAGTAGGGGAAGAGAGACGAGTAGAGTGTTGTAGAGTGGAGTGGTGTAGAATATGTATGGTGTGGTAGCACACTGCCATTACAGACAACACATTTTCAATAGAAATGTCCATTACATTTGCATAGATTTTACACATTTTTACTACGCACAAACAATAATGTGTGGAAATGTAATCAGTATTGATGCATTTTGATCATATTCCAAATATTTGTTTCCAGCACACTTCAGAATTACAAAACAATGGCATAGATGCATCAAGTAGAAAAGCAGCAAAAAGCGAATTCACAAAACAGAAATTGCTAAACCCGTGGAAACACCCACTGCGATTCCTTAAAAGCGATTTCCCACATATTTTGCGATATCTATTGCGAATTCGCAACCAAATTGCGAAATCGCAAATAAATCGCTATCCACATTCATCAGCAATCGCAAATAGCAAAAATACCATAATTCGCTAAATACGAGTCGGAATTTAAGGAGAAGCTAAACCAGGTGGTAACCATTGAAGTAATCAGGGTTCCCAAGGCCTACGTGCTCCGAAGATAACCCACTTACATTCAAGAACTGTTGGCACGGAAACTGTAAAAGTCAAAGAACAAGTTTATTAAGACCCCATGGGGTGGTGGTACACTCATACAGCACCCTTCGGTAATGCAAGAGGTATCACACCGAACATCGGTGTGACCCTTTCTTTTATATGATTCTACAGGTAATAAAACGTACACGCGGCACAAAGTTGCAGAACATTATGTACATATAAGGGCATATTTTGGAATACTGCCAGCTCATTGGAGGGTTTCAAACCCACTGGTCAGTTTGCGGCACATTCCTACGGAGTGACTGGTCAGTGTGAACTGCGCATGAGTGGGCTTGACCAATACTAAAAATAGCCTGTTGCTGGGCAGACTCAAATGGTCAATGTAACGGACAAAGGACTAAAAGGCACGCCGGCCACGAGGCCGCTCATGATTTAAGATGGCCGCCAACACATACAAAATGGCGTTTCTACGTATAGCTAATTTAAGCGGGAAACGTGTAGCAAAGCTAAGCGCTAACCCAGCCATCGTCAAAATACGACAGACGACCCTTTTAGCGTTTAGCTGAAGCTACCTCATAGTGGACATAATCAGGATGTTCATCTTCTATATCAATTAGCATTATTTGTGTTACTTCTTTATGAAGCATCATTTTGTCATGAGCAAGAGCTCGTCTCGATGGTACACAAACTGACAAGCACATAGAACAAAAAACTGGGCCACATTGGATACATAAGCAAATGAAAAACAGAATTCCCACAATGACACATAGAATAGTTAACAGTTTCCATCCCCAGGTGGTGAGTATTGACCAGAACCATCCTGACAGAGTCCAAGTACCATTATCCGGATGTATTTCAGCCGCTATTTTATGTAATTTAGTGATAGCATCATATACAGATGGTGAATTGTCAGGTATGTAGACGCAACAGCTACTTCCGATAACTCTACATGCCCCCCCACGGTCAGCTAACACTACATCCAAAACCATCCGGTTCTGAAGCGCAACAATTCTAGAAATCTGTACTTCTTCAGTGATATTTCCAAGTGCAATTGCGGTATCATTAGCCACAGCCTCAACAACACGAGTTAGTCGCCGGATCTTTCGACTGTTCAAAGCTGCCCCAACGAAAGAGAACAAACCCAAATTAAAGTCCACATACTGTTGCAAGGTAGTGTCCGTTTGATCAACATCGTCCAAGACAAGGGAACGTTTATCACGGTTTAAAACAAAGTCGTGATAGAGGATGTAATTGTTATGATACATTGGTGGGGCAATGAATACAGGCGGCAATACAAAAGACACATAGCAAGTGCCTGACCATCCCAAAGGAAGCTGATGATAACCCTTCGTTCCACAGATGAAGTAGGTATTTCGGGAGGTGACAAACGATATACCAGTAGGACTATCAAACGTGAGTGTGGTGTTACATTCACTTTTCCCAACAGAAATTACACCTTAATTACGTATACATAGGTCTGCTTTAGTAGCGATAACATTAATAACATGTGCATTCGATACATTGACATTTCGCTGATTGCTATACATTCGTGAAGCAGACACATTGTCAGGGCGGTACTCCTCATATTCAAATCGAGTACCCTCAGCTTGTGGATACCCATCCCGATCATGATGACACAATTTATTCAAACGAAAAAGCACTCCCCTTTTTGTGGGCCATCTCAAAGTAAAGAGGAGAGTATAAAATGCATTACAGGATCCATTATGTGA
Organism: Lissotriton vulgaris; assembly: GCF_964263255.1. Lineage (NCBI taxonomy): Eukaryota > Metazoa > Chordata > Amphibia > Caudata > Salamandridae > Lissotriton > Lissotriton vulgaris. The sequence continues at coordinate 1,124,590,242 of NC_141687.1, forward strand.
AAACGGGAGAGGGATGAGTGGAGTACCCCCTTTCTTCTGATGCCCAGGCAACATCCCACACACCCAGCAATTTGAAGTATTTGTCATATTGTGTGTATGATGTAGAATCTAAATGAAACTATTGTTCAGATAAGTCTGTCGGTGCCGTTCTTCATGATAAGGCAGGGTGAAATGGAAATGTTCAGATGGAGCCGGGGTAGTCGGCAGCAAATGTTCACGTGCAGATACCACAAGTTCAACTACCCAGGCTATTACCGCAATCACCACAATGGTTAGGACAAAGAGAATGGCACCCAAGAGTCTCTTATCTCGTGCTGCTGATAATGCCATAATTCTGAAAACCTTTGCAGAGTCTTAATAGTTCGAATTGGTCACAAAGTTTCACATACACATGCGTGTATACCTAAAAAAAAAGAAAAATGTGGTGCTGAACTCCGAGGTAGCCGTTGTTTTCTTCTCCGGGCCAAGACGGGTGTCACTACACTGGCAGAACTGATCCCCCCCCCTTGGAATTCCCGGTTTCCATTTCACAAACCTGGAGCGGTAACCAACCAGTCATTAAAAATACAAAAATTCTTCTTATCGAGGACGCAAGTTGTAGCGCTCTCGTCCGGCAACAGCGTGGTCCGGGAAGGCTCCCTCAACTTCGGCCGACGTCACAGCTGGGCTCTTTTCTTTCTCCAAGATCTCTTTGTAGTCGGTCAGCACAGCAGGAGTCACCAGATCCGGAAAGACACGGCGGCAGTGTGTCGAATGCACCCACCGCTTCCTGTTGGTCACTCGTATAGCGGTTCGGGTTGCAAGGAGGACCTGTTCGGGACCCTTCCACCTGGGCTCCAAACTGCTTGCTCTCTCAAATGACCGAATCATGACGTGGTCCCCAGGACGGAGATCATGGCCCTCTCCAGTAGAATTGTCAGGGAGCGCTTCTCGAACCTGTTGATGAATAGAAAGTAAATCATTTGTTAATCGTGCCAAATAATCATTCATCATAACACAAGGCACATCATGTATTAGTCGCGGCTTAGGCACCCCCCAAATGTTCATGGGGCGCCCAAACACCACCTCATAGGGCGTAAGGCCAGTTCGTGAATGGGGTACTGATCTAAGAGAGAGTAGCGCTAGCGGAAAAGCATCTGGCCACTTCAACGATGTAGACGCCACAATTTTGGCCAGTTTAAGTTTCAACGTAGCATTGTACCGCTCGACCAGACCTGCTGACTGAGGGTGGAATACAGCGTGGAACTTCTGCTGAATCCCTAACCCCTTCAGTACATATTCCACAATCTTCCCAACAAAATGAGGCCCATTATCGCTCCACAGAAATTTACAAACTCCAAAGCGAGGAAAGAATTCCTTAAGCCACACCTTAGCTGTTGTCAAAGCCGTATTGTGTTTCGTGGGGAAGGCCTCAACCCATTTGCTAAAGGCACATACCACCACTAGGACGTACTTCAGGTTGTTGCAGCGCTCGAGTTGGATGTAATCCATTTGGAGTACCTCGAATGGCGCAGAAGGTGGAACGAACCCTCCTTTCGGAGTATGGGTCCCCTTTCCAGGATTGTGTTGTAAACAAACCAGACAGGTCTGCACTACTCTCTTCGCAGTATTAGCAATCTCGGGATGTTCCCAAACTCGTGTTAAGAGCCGAGTGATTGCAAGAGCTCCGACATGCGCCAGTCCATGTGTCATCTGGACCATCGCCTGCAAGTAAGCCGCAGGCAATTTCCACTTCTCCATGTCTTTGCTTCTCCAACAACCCTCGTCATCTAGTACCCCATCTGCTGCCCATGCCGCAAATTCAGATCCAGTAGCTGATTTCTGAATATCCAATATTTCTGCTCTAGCATCACTCCATCGCTCAGCCTGCGATTGTATCACGTACATGGGGGAGCTAGTTCGGGACATAGCCGTTTGTCTCGCTATGCTGTCTGCAAAGGCATTTCCTTGACCCACTTTATCCGTAATCTTTTTGTGGGCACTGCATTTTACTATCGCTACTTTCTTTGGGCCTAGCAGCGCATTTAGGAGATCACGCACTAGTTCTCCGTGCATAATGTGCTCTCCGTGAGATGTCAAAAACCCACGTTCTCTCCAGAGTAGCCCGAAGTCATGTGCCACTCCGAAGGCGTACCGGCTGTCCGTGTATATGTTCACACATAAACCAGCACTCAGTTCGCAGGCTCTTGTTAAGGCTATCAGCTCTGCTGCCTGAGCCGACTTTTGTGGTATCCTAGCTGTTTCTACCGCTGTCTTAAGTGTCGTGATCGCATAGGCTGCGGAAGTCGTACCATCTGGCAGCCTTAAACACGATCCATCAACCCACAGTTCCCCATCCACATCTGGAAGTGGGACATCCTTTAAGTCAACACGACCCTTTGTCTGTTCCTCGGTCAGGAAAACACAATCGTGATGTTTTTCTTCCTGACCCTCCTCGGCCGGATAGGGCAATAAAGTGGCAGGGTTCAAGGTAGCGCATCTTTTCAGTGTAATATGTGGCGCCAAAAGTGTCAGCTCATATCCTGTTAGCCGTGCACTCGTGAGGTATTGGGTCTTTGTTTGGTTTAGCAGGGCATCTACTGCGTGAGGAACTAACACCAACAGTTTGTGTGATAACACTATTCCCTCACTCTGTCGTATGGCCACTGCTGTTGCTGCTACCGCTCGAAAACACCCAGGCAACCCTCGTGCTACAGGATCCAGAATGGCAGAGAAGTATGCACATGGTCTCTGCTTATCCCCGTGTAATTGCACTAACACTGACAACGCGCACCCATCATTCTCATGCACGTACAATGTGAAAAGCTTCGTGTAGTCTGGTGTGCCTAACACGGGTGCGGAACAAAGGGCCTGCCTCAACTGTTCAAAAGCCTTCTGACATTCATCTGTCCACTCAAGGGGCATTGGTGTGGCTTTGGACAGTAATGCTAACAACGGTTTTATAATATGTGAAAACCCCATAATCCATTGTCTGCAGAAGGACGTCAACCCTATGAAAGCACGTACGTCTCTCTGTGTGCGGGGAGCTGGTGTGTCTAAAATTGCTTGAATTCGATCAGATGTTAATGCACGCCCCTCCTTAGACAACAGATGACCGAGGTAGGTCACCTGAGGTCTACAGTATTGGAGCTTTTTCTTCGAAACCTTATGATTGTTCTGCGCCAAAAAGGAAAGCAACGCAAGTGTACTCTGTTCACATTGTGCATAAGAGTCAGCAGCAAGCAGAAGGTCATCCACGTACTGGATGAGAGCAACGCCAGACTGCAATGTAAAAGAATCCAACTGCCTTTTCAAAGCCTGGCTGTAGATGCTAGGGCTTTCAGTATATCCTTGGGGAACACGACAAAATCTATACGATTTATTATTTAGCGTAAAGCCAAACAGGTATCTGCTATCAGGATGAACAGGGATGGAAAAGAACGCATTCTTTAAATCAATTACACTAAACGTGGTGGCCGTTGGTGGAACCAAGGTAAGCAAGGTCGTAATATCGGACACCACCGGGTATTGGGGAATGACAATTTTGTTGATCTCTCGCAAATCAATAATAAAGCGATAGACTTTGCCGTCAGTATCTCTCTTAAGGATCGGAAGAATAGGGCTGTTGCAAACATTATAAGGGACCTCCTCCACCACCCCTGCAGAAATCAAATCCTGAACAATATGTGTCAATGCAATTTCACCTTCTCTCGAAATCTTATATTGTGGCACTCGTGGTAGAGGGGCCCCCTCCTTAACAGTAATATGTATCGGTGGAATACGCATCTCTCCCACATCCGTATCTGAGGTCGCCCATAACGTATGCGGCAGAGAGGCTAAAGCTAAAATATCTGAGATGGCGTAAAACCGGTCGGGGTCAGGATAATTGTCATTCAGGATAACCCGCACTCCCTCAGGAGCACAACGTATTGTTGCTCGAAAATATTTAAGCAAGTCAATACCCAGGATATTATCTCGGGTATGGGGTGATAACAAGAATTGACCAAAACTAAAATATTTGTCAAGACATAGTGCAAGGGGCTTGGACAATGGGCTGGGGGAGGGTGTGCCATCAAACCCTACACATGTAATCATTTCGCCAGACAGGGGAGCCCTCGGAACCAAGTTTTTCGACAAAGCGCTACGTGTAGCTCCTGTGTCAACTAGAAATTGATCAGTAGAACCCAGAATACCCGCTGTGACATATGGACCCTGCTGATCTACCGGCACTTCAACTGATTCCTTACCCCATCCTACGCAGTCCTATGCATGCACATAATCCTGGTGTTCCACATTCTCTCCCTCCGAAATCTGATATTGATTCCGCCTATCAAACATATTTCGTTCATCCTGGCCACGGCCCCTCTCCTCAACCTTTCCACGATCACTTCCGCCACCTCTCGCTCCCGTATAACCTCCTCTTGACCTTCCGCCTCCTCGACCACGCTGACTACGCTGCTCACGAAGTACCGGACAATCTTCGGCCCAATGCCCAAACTCCTTACAATAAGCACACTGATCCTCCGCTATGTCCGTACGACCATACGACGTATTTCTTCCACCCCGTCTACCTCTATCATTCCCTCTACCCTGTGTTCCCCGAACCTGCGCCAACATCACCTTCGTTTTCAATTCCTTCGCCTTTTTCTCTACACTTTCTTTAGCCTCCAATTCCTGCCGCTCATAGTACTGAGCCATAGTTAACAAAGACGCTGGGGTCGCCGTGGCCCAGGAACTTTCACTCGACTTCAATCTTTTTGCAATCTCCGGTAGGAGATTAGCCACATACTTATCTACAAACAAATGCCGACCCGTATCGTCTGCCAAAGATTGACCACTGTAATCATGAAATGCCTCCTCAAAGCGTGTAAAGAAATCTGAAACCGTTTCATCGGGTTTCTGTTTGCACGACGTCAGCATAGTCCAATCAATCTTTTTAGAGGGAACAAGTGTCTTTAATTTAATCAAGATAGCTGCCGGGAGATCTAGAATTAACTGACAAGGCTTACATGCTTGTTCCCTGTCTAAATCTGCAGCATTAATTTCTTTCCATGTGCCCCCCAATATCGTTTCATCATTATTTTTACGAATTTGCCTCCACATATCAGGTGGTAGAATTAGCCCAAAGAACAAATCTATATCCACAAGAGTCATCACACAAGACGAAATAGCCCCTTCCACCCCTTCATAAAATGCCGCCGGGTTTTTCCGAAGGTCAGGTAAAGAGTTTTTCAATGCCATAACATCTGCTCTATTCCAAGGTGTATATACCCAGTTATATACAAAATACCCTTTCGCATCCTTTGACGATTTATCATCATCTGTACCTTCCCCTTTAGGTGGAACATACAAAGGCGCGGCTTCACGCATAGGCATAACATGTAATGCAAAACTCTTATCTGGACCCCGGAGAGAACACTCCTTAATCTGCCCATTATTTTCCGATTCGGACTCCTTTTGCCTCCTTTTCCGCTCCTCCCGCAATCCGGTTGTCTCGTCTCGCAGCTGGATCAGTTGCTTGAAAAGGCCATCAACATCTGCAAGATCAAATACACCTTTATCTAAATTCTCACGACATACTGACACAGCTTTAGGTTCAAACGTATCTGAAAGTTGACGATACGCGGCAACAACTTCATCCGCCAAATTAGGCAGGAAATACAGTAATTCATGATCCGTCCACCTACTCCTCTCCGCAACTACCTCAGCCTGAGAAACACAATTCTTATTCACTTTACGAGCCCAACTACGTAAATGCGCGGACCTCTCCGTGGTAAACCTGAGAGCAGTTATACCCTTCTTTTCCGACTTATCCTGCCCATCATCACCCGAATCTTCAGCTGGAGCCGTTGGCGAAACATACGGAGGCGGTGACCGATCTAGCAATGAAAAATCATCAATTTCATTATCAAGGACAGGATAAAGCGGTCGACGAATAGGGAATTGACCCGTCGTTTGTAATTTATGTTCCCGTTCCTCCCTCTCTCTTTTCTCCTGAGCCTCTTTTTCCTCAAGCTGTAAAGCCTTATCCCGAGCAGCCTTGCGCTGCTCTTTGTCCGCCAAGGCAACTTCACGTTTCATTCGCTCACGCACCGCTTTCTCCCACATTCGCACACAATCAAACATGTTTTGTCTAGACCTGCGTTTAAACAAACATTGCTCTACAAACTGTACTTTACGTAAATCGAACGACCCATGTAGAGGCCATTGCAATTCAGGATCGGCCTTTGTGTACTTATGCCATAATTTACTGTACATAATAGGGGGAAGGCCATGTTTAATATACATTTCGCGATTTGGCGTTCCCTCTGGGGGAGCCGGCTGTGATTCCGCTAACCTAATTGTGGTACCATTTCCAAGACAACACATCCCTCGAAGCGTGCTAAAAACAGGCATGTTCAAAAAGTATCACGAAAGCGTGACACCGTATAAAAAGGCACTTACAGTACTTCACACAAATGTGCCGCTCAAAGGGAAAAAACAAAGTTAGAGAAACATCTCTACATGCCTGCCTATGTGAAGTGCACTACACATATAAGTTCAAAGTTCACAAATTCACAAATTCACAAATGTTAGCTAACTCAAATCAAAGTCATAGGTCATAATTCGGCAAGCGTCCAAGGACTACCTTACCGATCACAAATCATAGAACTCCAGTAAGCGTCCGCAGACTACCTTACCGATCACAAATCTTACCCAAAATCTCAAAGGTCCAGATTCCAACTGCCAAGGTCTTGTAAGCCAAATCAGCCAAACGGCACTTTCTCAGCAACGCAGACACTCGAAAACTCAGTCGGAGACCGGCGCCACCTGGAAGGTCAGATCGGAAGGAAAGGAAGAAACACCGTGGCAGCCAAGACTCGGGTCACTCGTGGCAGCGCGCGTCCATGGCTAGTTTCCAAGCCTTCGTCACGACCTCTCCTTCGGGCACCCGAGTCGCCGATGAGTCCCTTCGTGGTCGCCAATTTGAAGTAATCAGGGTTCCCAAGGCCTACATGCTCCGAAGATAACCCACTTACATTCAAGAACTGTTGGCACGGAAACTGTAAAAGTCAAAGAACAAGTTTATTAAGACCCCATGGGGTGGTGGTACACTCATACAGCACCCTTCGGTAATGCAAGAGGTATCACACCGAACATCGGTGTGACCCTTTCTTTTATATGATTCTACAGGTAATAAAACGTACACGCGGCACAAAGTTGCAGAACATTATGTACATATAAGGGCATATTTTGGAATACTGCCAGCTCATTGGAGGGTTTCAAACCCACTGGTCAGTTTGCGGCACATTCCTACGGAGTGACTGGTCAGTGTGAACTGCGCATGAGTGGGCTTGACCAATACTAAAAATAGCCTGTTGCTGGGCAGACTCAAATGGTCAATGGAACGGACAAAGGACTAAAAGGCACGCCGGCCACGAGGCCGCTCATGATTTAAGATGGCCGCCAACACATACAAAATGGCGTTTCTACGTATAGCTAATTTAAGCGGGAAACGTGTAGCAAAGCTAAGCGCTAACCCAGCCATCGTCAAAATACGACACCATGAAGTCAAATTGACAAAAAAAATAATCTGCAACCAACAAACAGGTGTTGGCTAAATCAAACACACTTAAGGAGACTCAGTAGGAGCATGAGGAAAGTCACAATGGCAGGTCTCTACATCGTGGTAAGGCGGCTGAGGCTCCAGGCTGCAGCCCAGAACCGACGCAGGATCCATGAGCGCATCTTCTGGCTGCGGATAACACCACTGGGACAGACTGAAGAGGAGATCTACTCCAAATACAGGCTCAATGGGGCAATGATTATGAAGCGCATCAGAGACCTTGACCCCCTGATGCAGCAACCAACACGGCGGACCAATGCCGTGCCCACTCATGTCCAGGTCCTGTGCTGCCTGCACCTCCTGGCCTCCGGAAGCTTCCAGGGAATAGTTGCATTTGCAGGGGGTATAACCCAGAGTACACTTTCACGCTGTCTACAGAGTTTCCTGGATGCCATGCTGAGCCGGATACATCACTACTTCACCTTCCCAACAACCGAACAGGACTTAATGCAAACCGAACTGGACTTCTATCATACTGCACATTTCCCCCATGTAATTGGCTGCATCGACTGCACCCACATACACATCTGTCCACCCGCAGAGACAGAATACATGTACCGGAACCGCAAGTCATATCACTCCCTCAACATTCAGATGGTCTGCAATGCGTAGATCATTATTACAGACATTGTGGCACAATTACCCAGGGAGCACGCATGATTTGGCCAGGGGTGAATTTGGGGAGGGTCACCTTCTAGGTATGTACACATGCCCACATACAGTATGTTAAGACCATGTTGCCGAGCATAACAGGCACTGACCCTCTGCTCCTCCCTTCAGGTGACAGCGCCTACACCCTCCGTGAATACCTCCACACCCCATACCTCAACCCAGCCACACCACAGGAACGGAGGTACAATGGTGCGCATATACACACCAGAAATGTGATAGAGCGGACATTTGGCATGGTAAAGAGTTGATTCCACAACCTCCACAAGACTGGGGGGGCCCTCAAATACCAGCCTGAGATCTGTTGCTGCATCGTGGCCGTGTGCGCCATACTTCACAATATTGCCACCAAGCGGAGGATACCTGTTGAGGTGTCTGGTAGTGAGTCGGAGGGGGACGACCTGCCACCTGCACATGTGCATCATGCACATGGGGAGAATCCTGCTGAAGGTCACAGGCGCTGCACGCACATCACACAGAACTATTTCTAGTGCATTCATACCCCTCACACAACACTGCACTCATGCAAGCCACATCAAAGATTGACATGAGGATGATTTGTTTTCATAATAAAGCTTGTGTTTATTTCACACAGTCTCAATGTGCTTCCATCAGCAACAGGAATGGGTATGGTATACAAAAATCCAAGGTCATGTAACCTGAGCTGGTGTGCATGGTTGCCTCACCACCACACAGCCTGTAATGTCATGTAACTAGCGCCTCCTGGCACGTGCAACCAGTCGCCTCTCACCCTCCACTTTAGGCTGGTCCTGTCGGGATGCAGTGTTGGGCCGGGCACTGTGCCTCCTGTCTGGTTGTACCGGCACAGACAGGCTGCTGAGGCTAGATGCCTCTTAACTTGCATCATCCTCCCCCCTTACATTGCTACGGTCAGCCTCCTGTTGGTGCTCCACAGCATTGGTGACCTGCTCGAGGGCTCTTGCTACGTCTGCACAACATTGGACCATCCGGATCTGCATGGCCAATGATCTCCTCAAGAGCTGGGATGTGGCATTACCGATCAGGTGGTTCGAACGGGTGTAGGCTGACAGCCATGTGAGCAGCTGCCTGTGGCCTCTGCGGGTGACGTCCTGCTGTGCAACTATCAGCTGGTTGCTCTCCCTCACCATTGTGTGTCAGTTCCTGCACAGTCTCTGGGAGGAGACTTATATTGCGTGCAGTTTTGTACAGCTGCAGCTGCATTGCTGCCATGTGCTGCGCCTGTTTGCGGTGCACACGCAGCATCTGAGCCTCAATGCCCAGGCCCAAGTTGTGTGCGTCTTGCTCCATGGCTGCTGTGGTGTGCACAGAGCGCTGCTGCCTTGACCTGCTGCTGAGGTGGGCCTGCACACTTGTTGTGGGTTCCTGGGTGGTGGGGGGGTCTGCTCTGCTGCCTTATGTGCCAAAACGTGCTGTTGTGCTCCGTCTGTAGCTTCTGGGGTGGTCCTGGGTGTCACTGCAGGTGCATGCTGCCTCTCCTACTCCGTCTCTTTAGGTGTCTCCGCAATGTGGAGGATTTCGCTGTCAGACGTGTCTGTGGTGTCCACTGCACCTGTGATGTGAATGAGTGCATGATTACTGGTATGATTAAGGCAACTGAGATGTTGCAACTTGCATGCAGGCATATTGGTTAATGTATGCATTCCCTGGCTGGCTTTAGGTGTCTGTGCATCTTTACCAATCTGGCTGTGTTTGGCTATCAAGGCACATTTACACACTACAGGTTCCACAATGCATTTGGGCCTTTGGGAGGAGCAGGGACTGGAATACTATGCTCGCAAACATGGATTGCACTGGGGGCATGGGCATTGTTAGTGTACGGGGTCGCAGTAGCATGCCTCTTACCTTGAGATTGTTGTGTGGGGCGGGAGGTGTCCAGTTGTGTGACGCCCACGCAGGGTTCCGTGTGGATGGTGTCCTCCACTAGGACCTCCATGGGGGTGTTTTCAGGGACTGTGGAGTGTCCCCCTCCCGTTGCTAGTCTATCCCCCAGTCTCTCAGCAATACGCTCCTTGGCATGACCTCTAGGGTCGTACCACCTCTTTTTTAGATCATGGATTTAGCGGTGGGTGACTCCTACTGCGTTCACCTTGATGCGCACCCAGATGCGCCTCTTGGTTGCCTCGGGCACCTTCCGGGACAGCTTCCCAAACAGTTGGTCATGTCCCTGCTCACTCCTTCAATGAGGTACTCCAGTTCCTTCTCACTGAATTTTACTTTCCTCTTGCGTGCTTTCTCACTTGGTCCTGCAGCTTCCTGAGACATTGTAGATAGATTTACACTCCTCTATGGGCACTGCAGGGTGTGGCTCCTGGAGCTCAGTTCTCTGCCACCTCCTGTATCCAGCTCTGTGCTCTGAATGATGTTTGGAGCAGGCTACTTCCTGGTAGTGATGTCATCATTGTGCTTCAAATGCAAATTCTCATTTTTGTGATCTCGCAATGTGCGAGATTGCTATTTGCGATATCGCTTTAGGGATTTTGCTATTTGTTGTTTGGAAACGGCCGATTTTGCGATTTTTGAAGGATTTTACCAAAATCGCATTTGACGATTGCGGCAAGGTGCGACTCGCTATTTAATAGCGATTTTCATGTTGCATTTCATTCAGCGAATTCTTAATAGCGATTCGTAATTTTTCGCTATTTGGAATTCGCAGAATGGATGCTTGATGCATCTATATCAATGTGCTTTATTTGTCCTTTCCTATTTCTGATACCAGCACAGTTCATTTACAGACATTCACATGTTGTCCGGTGCTAGAAAAAAGCCTGTTGTTTCACCGCAAGATTGTCGCATAAATTCTCTCACTTTGAAGTCACTGAAAGAAAAGTAAACACCAAGCTCCCTCTGAAGACAGAGCCTGGCATTTGACCTTCATCTTTGAATGCACAGCAAATGTGACAACAGAACAATAAGATTGAAAGTCCCGTTTTCAGTTGAACATCCTAAAGCATGGTGCAAGGGTGCCTGCGCCAACGCATGGCTGCAGTTTGTGCGCCAGCACAGGGGGAAGCACATAGATGCAACATATTCTTGTAAATATGTTGCATCCCTGTGCTTCCGAAGTGCTGCAGCATGGCGCAGCCAAAGGGCTTGAGGTGCCACGCTGCGTCACTTCCTTGTAGATCTTCCCCAGCAGTATAGCTTTTAAAAATTCTTTCCTTCAACTGCAAAAAAACCTAAGCACCAACACAGCTTGACATCCATACAGAATCGCCCTTGACACATAACATCGCAGGAAATTCCTATATATTCTACCACTACACATCCCTAAATACACTGGTTGTTTCGTACACTTACCCAACACTCCAATGTACTCACCCTCCCCCCAGCCATGATTTCCTTCTTCTCAGAAGTTATTCTTTAACAAACTCACAGCTAACTGGCCATTCCGCAAGCAGAGCAGGATTCAACCCCCTTGTAGCTTATTATACACTGGGGATAAACTATACTGGGGAAACCAATAAAAGAATACTGTCTATTAATCTTTTGCCCCAATATTTTCTAAATTATTTAATAACACAACTCTCCCGAGATCTCCATTTTTCTTCAGCAGTCTTTTCACAGATCACAAGCAATACCTCATCAGCCCCTTGGACGTTGTGTCATTAAACTAACTGGTAGTTCACATTATATTAAGAGAGGAAAAATACGATAATATTTATCTGCAAAGCATACAGACATTGGGCTGTTTCAATAAACAAAGCTTAACTTGACAGAAATTCACAAGCTAAGACAAGACCGAATGGGACTGTTTCATGCTAGTAGCTGTCTCACACCCACACAACCTCACAAATCCAACCCTTCACTCCATGCAATTCCAGAGGCCTTGACATCCTTTTTAGTTCAAACTTAGCAGTTAAAATGCGGAATACTTGGCAAGATCAACTAGTTTGATACTTTTTTGCTAAAATTGTGAAAAACATAGCAAAGACTATGATAATTTGCTCAATATATGCATCTCATTTCTCACACACTAGCTTTTAAACAAAGTTGAATCAACTTCTCACTGAATTTGGACATACATGAATAATCAAAGACAGTGACTGGAATATAGCCTGGACTCAATTCTAGAAAAAACAGGTCCAACTGACAGAAATGTATTTGTCACAAAGAACACTTAAAAGGTATTTTACAAAACCATACCCTTGTATACATCTATTGTACATAGCTCAAGCTCCAGTACAGAATATGTTTTATATTACTACCAATGATCCCCAAAGTCCTTTTGAGTGAAGTTGTATATAGTGGAATACTGGACCACGCCTTTAATGCTAGATATAGATCTCAATATTACAAGACCTCTGACAGAGACATGGATGAATGGCACACAATTTAAACTCCCAGCAGAGAAAGTTAGACTTTGTTCCCACTTAAGAGCATTCTTTGTTGACAACTAACATTACATAGCAGCCTCTCACATATTCTGGGCAGCGGGCAAGGCCACCTTGTCATGCACTCTTATGAGAGATAGCGCTACTGCCCAGAAAATGGCTTTAGAAGAACAGTCAATACTTGAGCATACCATTAAAGACCTTACACAATGATATCACTCCCATCCAACCAGATTCGTATGACACTAGACAGAAAAACATTACCATTGAACATTCCATTCTCAAATAGAGCAGATCACACGTTATCAAGTTCTGATACGGTTGTTATGAACATGGTGAGACAGCAGGAAGCCTGATATTATCACCCAATTAAAACAAAGAGAAGCTCACATGATTATCCACGCAATAAAAAAAATGAGTGAATATATTCATTAATCTTTTTTTCTTTTTACAAGTAGTATCTGCTATCACATGTGCTTATACTAGCCAAGCATGCTGCACCCATCAGCCATCGTCGTTGACTACCAAATCAAGCTGACATTCCTGTTTGCCATCATGAGGGAATGTGAAGGTGACATTGCTTAAGTCAAGGCATCCCAATTGATGATGACATTTCTGCACATAGATCATGGCCTAAGATTTTTGTTTGAGGTGGAAGTAACATAAGCTTCATCTGCACATTTGTTGGTCATTCACTGTTAAAAGTGGCCTGTAGGAAAATTAGCCTTACAGGGGACTGGAATGAGCTGGATTGTGACAGTTCTTAATGCAATGACAAAAGATATACATTTATGTAATTAAAGCAATTAATGAGGTTGTCTATCCTTTTTATTTTTGTTCTCATCCCGCCATCTTTTTCTTGCTTTCACAGCTCTCGTCTCCTAATAGGAGAGGGTGATCTTTCCATGCAAAGAGATTGCTGTTCCACGGTAATCTCACCCAAAAACAAAAAGAGAGAAGGAGAAAACAGGGAAGCCCAGCAGACATGGCTTAGTGGTTAGACTCGCTAGTTTTTTGTCAATTTACATAATACACCCAGACCCTCTCCAAGCTTTGGAGGTCACTAGTTATATCCATCTGGCTTATATGCTTGATATGTTTTACACAGTCAGTAAGAAGTGGGACCTTTTCAGATTTCCAGAGCCTACATATCTCCCGTTTTGCCTGAAAAATCACATACATACAAAACAAATTCTGATATAAGAGAGCTTGTCCACAGACCTGCATCAGGGTTAAGCCCAAAAAAATATACGTTGAGGGCTTACCTTGTCTGGTATCCTGTCACCTCATCAATAAAGTTGCATACTGATATCCAAAAAGGGGCAATTATCGGGCATTGCATAAACATATGTATGTCATCCGCTGCTAAGAACTTACACTTCGGACATCCAATTTCTTTCCCAGTGACTTTTGAGAACTTACTTGGTGACCAGTAGACCCTGTGTGTGGTAAACAAATGGGTTCTCTTAAGTGAAGCAGGTTTCACCATCGCTTATAATGTGGAAAAAGATACTTGCCATAGTCTCCTTAAATTTCCTTCCAAAATTCCCCCTTCTCACATTGTGGTTATATCTGGCATGTTCTTGTCATTAGCCTCTAGAAAGGCCCAATACCGCATCAAAACTTTTTTCTTTAGGGGGCCGTCCTTCATCACCTGTTTAAGATACTCTAGGTGCCATTTTCAAAACTTTGAACCTGACATTTTAAAAGTATTTTGGGTCCCCGTATCTAAACTGAAATTGACTCAGTCTCAGTCCACTAAGCATTGCCCCATATAATCTGCCCATAGAATATCTATCCAGTTTGTACGAAAGTTCTTAAAATGGAAAGCCTAGCAATACGCGAGGAGATTATGGAGAGCCAAACCGCCCCACCCCCAGTTTTCTTCTCAATTTTTTAAGCAATGCTAGATCCCTTCGCGGCCCAGATAAAACTCCCAATTTTATCCTGCAATTTGGCTATGCCTTCTCTCAGGAAGGTACGGGGTATAGAGTTAAAGAGCAAAGTAATTATTGAGAGAATAATCATCTTGATAAGGTTAGCTCTACCATAGATGTTTAATGGCAGGTTACACCATCTTGCTAGGAGTCTATCAACCTCTTGGCTCACTTTTTTTCCAATTGACCGCGGGATGTCCTCCAATATCTGAGCTATTAAAATTCCCAAGTATCTCATTGGGGATTTTGCCCCATGGTTGAACTTTCCCTGGTTGCAATCCATAGCTCCGATTTTATCCACATTAACCTTGTACCCTGATTTCTTGCCAAATTCCTCATCCGTTCCCATCATACTAGGTATTGCAGTCTGTAGATTTGTTGTATATATTACCATATCATCTGAATATAAGGCAAATTTACCCTACAATCCAGCTAACTTAAAAGGGGTTATAGTAGTATCTGCTCTAATCGGGTGCTCTAAAAGCTTGATATAGAGATTAAAAAGTAGGGAAGGTAGGAGGCATCCATGTCTTGTACCTCTGGTTATGTGGAAACAGTCTGAGAGCTCGCCATTTGCCAACACCCTCGCTGTGGGGTACCTATGCAAATTTTGTATTGAACCTATTATGTTTTGGTGAAATCCAAAGATCTTAACAGCTTCCCAAAGGCATTCCCAATTAACCCTTTCGAAGGCTTTAGCCTCATCTACAGCCACCACCATTAGAGAAGATTTCTAAACTTCCGCCATGTCAATGGCCCCCATCATCAACTGCGTAAGCTCGTTTAACTGCCGCCCTGGATAAAAACCCCACTGATCTGTATGGATAATGCCCTTGTAAAACCCGAACAAGCCTTGAGGCTAATATCCCAGAAAAGATCTTATAATCCACATTCAATAGGGATATTGGTCTATAGGGTTCTATTTTTGCAGGGTCTTTATCTGGTTTCGAAACTAGGACAATATATATATATATATATATATATATATATATATATATATATATATATATATAGCGTTAAACACTCCCTTTAGAAAGGGGATTTACAGTGAGCTACACCATAGGAGAAATGCTGCAGCTTACTGACTTTCCTTCTATCCTTGATTCTCTTTGTGAGCTGAGCCTCATACTCTGCCTACAAATCCTCCGGCTCTCCTCGGAGAACAAGTACCCTAGATGAACCCTTTAATGAGGCATTCTGGAGATCTGATTCTTTCATTTTGATTTCTGCTAAAAGCCTCTCATCCCTAACCCATGTAGCTCACCTCTTACCCATCATTATAGCGCTTATTACTGACCTTAAATAGGCCTTGTACGAATCCCACACTACTTGTAACTTAGCAAAGTCTTTATTAAAATGAAAGAAGTCAGCGGTCTAATCCGCCAGACCTACAACAACCTCCTCATCCTGCAATATTGTTCTATCAAGGGTCCACCTACTCTGTCCCTGCTGTTTGCGATCCTCTAAATGTAAGGCCACAGGAGAGTGGTCTGAAATTTCCACAGGGACATGAACAACTGACTGAATCTCATCGCTTAGAGCCTAGTCAACCAAAAAGTGGTCTAAGCTAAGTATGGGTGAAATTTGCGAATTAACGTTCCACGAATTTGCGGGAAATCGAATTCGCAATCCGCAAAATCCGCGAATTCGTGCGAAATTGCGGATTTTTGTTTTTTTGCGTGTTTGCAGGGTTTTTTGCGTGTTCGCGGGGCTTTTTGCGTGTTTGCAGGACGCTTGCATGGTGAAGTTACCCATGTGGTCGTGTATGGGCACAGCACCCTCTGTTTCACCACTGCCACCCTCTGGTTCATCACTGCCAACCTCTGGTTCACCACTGCCACCCTCTGGTTCATCACTTCCACTCTCTGGTTCACCACTGCCACCCTCTGGTTCACCCCTGCCACCCTCTGGTTCACCCCTGCCACCCTCTGGTTCACCACTGCCACCCCTCTGGTTCAGCACTGCCACTCTCTGGTTCACCCCTGCCACCTTCTGGTTCAGCACTGTCACCCCCTGGTTCACCACTGCCACCCTCTGGTACAGCACTGTCACCCTCTGGTTCACCACTGTCATCCTCTGGTTCATGACTGCCACCCTCTGGTTCATCACAGCACCTCTGGTTCACCCCTGCCACCCTCTGGTACAGCACTGCCACCCTCTGGTTCACCACTGCCACCCTCTGGTTAACCACTGTCACCCTCTGGTTCAGCACTGCCACCCTCTGGTTCACCACTGCCACCCTCTGGTTCACCCCTGCCACCCTCTGGTTCCCCACTGCCACCCTCTGGTTCATCACAGCACCCTCTGGTTCACCCCTGCCACCCTTTGGTACAGCACTGTCACCCTCTGGTTCACGACTGCCACCCTCTGGTTCATCACAGCACATCTGGTTCACCACTGCCACCCTCTGGTTAACCACTGTCACCCTCTGATTCAGCACTGCCACCCTCTGGTTCACCACTGCCACCCTCTGGTTCACCCCTGCCACCCTCTGGTTCACCACTGCCACCCTCTGGTTCATCACAGCAGCTCTGGTTCACCACTGCCACCCTCTGGTTAACCACAGTCACCCTCTAGTTCAGCACTGCCCCCCTCTGGTTCACCACTGCGACTCTATGGTTCACCACTGCCACCCTCTGGTTCACCCATGCCACCCTCTGGTTCATCACTGCCACCCTCTGGTTCACCCCTGCCACCATCTGGTTCATCACTGCCACCCTCTGGTTCAGCACTGCCACCCTCTGGTTCAGCACTGCCACCCTCTGGTTCAGCACTGTCAGCCTCTGGTTCACCCCTGCCACCCTCTGGTTCATCACTGTCACCTTCTGGGTCATCACTGCCACCCTCTGGTTCACCACTTCCACCCACTACCGAGACCTTTTGTGATGCAGAGGACGGCCTGGGACCAGGGTTCGATTCCCGGCTCGGCAGTTTTCTGGACCAAGGTCAGCGGACTCGATAATTCTCTCACCTCGGTGCCCACTCTGATCAGCGATCACACTCGGCAACTCTGGGCATTAGCTTGCCTCATCTTCACTAACGGCCCCACCAGACCGCCGGGGATGCCTGGTCTCACCCTGGAGATACCCATTAAGGGACCATCTCTCAGGGAAGCCAGGAAGGGTTTTGCAGCGGTCGAAGCGCCTTGGGACCCTCCGGGTAAGTAGTGCGCTATATAAATGCCTATACATTTACATTTACATACATTAACAACGTGACGCATCTGAAAGATGCATCACGTTGTAAAGCCTTGCGCCATCAGGAGGCGTTCCGGTGCAGGGGAGGGCGTTCCTGCGCAGGAACGCCTCCTAAAAGTGGCTGAGTGAAATCTACAAGAATTCACTCAGTCACTTTTAGGCCAATGCTGCGTCAAAACCCTGCGCCTGCTTGAAGTTAGACTCATTTTTCCCTTGTTTTTCTGCCCTTCTGCCCTCTGTTAGACTCGTTTTTTGTGCCCTTCTGCCCTCTGTTATTCCCTTGTATTTGTGCCCTTCTGCCCTCTTTTAGACTCGTTTTTTGTGCCCTTTAGCCCTCTGTTAGACTCGTTTTTGTTCCTTTCTGCCCCGTTAGACTAGTTTTTTGTGCCCTTCTGCCCTCTGTTAGACATGTTTTTCCCTTGTTTTTCTGCCCTTCTGTCCTCTGTTAGACTGTTGTTTGTGCCCTTCTGCCCTCCGTTAGACTCGTTTTTCCCTTGTTTTTCTGCCCTTCTGCCCTTTGTTAGACTGCTTTTTGTGCCTTTCTGCCCTCTGCATCACCACATCATCACTCAGCGCTACCCCACCATCACTCAGCACCACCACATTATCACGCAGCACCGCCACATTATCACTCAGCACCACCACAGCACCACTCAGTGCCACCACAGCATCACTCAGCGCCACCACAGCATCACTCAGTGCCAGCACATTATCACTCAGCACCACCACAGCACCACTCAGCATCACCACAGCACTACTCAGCACCGCTACAGCACCACTCAGCGCCACCCCAGCATCAATCTGTGCAACCATTCAACAACAACTGGTTCAAATATGTTCTCTCAATGTTTCAAACTTTATTACAAATGTCACAAAAAGATTTTAATATTTCACTTCTGTTCTTGGATTTTCTTCACAATAAAATACACTGAACATAATCTTCACAAAAGTTACTTACAAAAGTTTAAGCTATTGCCATTATAAATTAAAATCACTTTTATTTAAGTATTAATTATTTAAAAAAATTAAAAGCCATTATAATTTGTAATATCAATGCACGTAAATTCAAAACATGTTGCATTACAAATGCTATAGGTGTCACATTTGAGAAAGTTATAACTATTGGCATTGTAAATGACAAAGCAAATAATTTAGCTATTTTCAAAACCAACACATAAATAAAAAAAATTGTCATTTAAAAGACCAATAGCTCAAACTTTCCAAATGCGAGACCTATTGCATTGCAAATGCTTGTTTTTATATCTGTCAGTGCTTCCTGTTGAGGTTTAATTTTCATGACAGGCGCCTCATTGCCTACTTGTAACTATTCTCTGACCCTGCTACAAGGGTCAGAGAATAGTTGCAAGTAGGCAACGAGGCGCCAGGAAGCACTTACAGGCTTACAGCAGCAGGTGCCCAAGTTGAAGTTAATTTCTTTGTAACCCTTTTGTAAAAGGTTACAAAAAATTAGCTTCAACTTTTGCATCTGCTGCTGTAACCCTGTAAGTGCTTGGCTGAAAATTCGTCCCCGCTGATTCGTGGATTTTACCGCGATTTCACGAGATTCGCGGATCGCGAAATCGCGGAAAATCCGCAAATTCCACGAGCGGAACGAATTTTCAGCCCATGCTTAGTCTAAGCCTGAATGATGGCCATACTTTTTGGCTATGGAAGGTAAAGCCTCTGGCTGCATCCATCCTCCTGCACGATATGTCTAATAAGTTCAATTTGACCATAATATTTTTTAACCTATGCAATGTCTTAGGGGAGCTTATGCATTTTGCCCTTGATGTTCTATCTAGGACTTTATTTAAAATGATATTAAAATCACCTTCAAGGATGATGGGAATCAGTATCTCCAACAGGCAGGATTGCAACTTCTCCAGCGCATCTGGAAATCGCTATTTGGACCATCATAAGTTGCACACGCAACCTGCCTGTCTTATATCCCCAGGTTAGCCATCAGCCATCTACCTTTGCTGTTAGAGTCATACTTCAGTAGTTTTATTCCTGAATTTTTCTTTTATGACTAAGGCCAACCATCCAGTGCTACCTCTCTGATCCAAACACAGTACATCCTGCACCCACTCTAGTTTACTAAAACAGGATCTACTCTCTAACTGCTCCAAATGAGTCTCCTGAAGCATAATAATATGTTCCCCTCTGTCCCTGGGATACTCTGCCACCATTACCTGCTTTCTTCAAGATCTTAACCCATTCACATTCCAGGTTATAAGTTGGACTTTTCCATCCTTACTCAATGTCTTGTACCCATATGACACCTCGCTGCAAGCTATCTTGCTTGGCCTTATATGTGGGGCTTCCCTGGAACAGTTATGCTGTTACTACAAATTTGCGAGATGAGCACATTTTTTTTTTATTTTATTCCCCCCCTATGCTCACAACACCCTGTGCACACCCTTTCTCTTTCCCACTGGGGAGCCCCCACTCCTATCCTTAGGTGATATAGTCTGCCATTTGCAAACTCCCCCCGCTGAAGGACATACAGAAACACTATCACACTTGATACAGACCCTCTGTGTAATGCTTCAAATCAATATTACTTCTCCGCTAATTCCAAAGATGGGCTCCTAAGTACTAGATGCGGCAGCTGTAGTTTCCTCCATCTGAGCCTAGAAAATATCCACCTCCTCTCGATCACAGATGTATACATCTTATTCTACCACATAATCTTTAGCATTGCAGGGAATTTCATCTGTACCTGAGCTCCTTTTCTCTGTAGGCCGTTTATCCTAGTGTCTAGCTCCTATTGTCTCTGCACCATACTCTTACCTATGTCAGACCTCACTTGATAGGTAAAATCCTCATACTTCAAGGTTTTCTCTTTCAGTGCACAACCTAAAATCTATTTTTTTATCTATATAGGTAGGAAAATTAATGAGAATTTTCTGAGGATACTTTTTATTGGCAGTTAATTTGAAAGGATCTCTGTGCACTCTTTTGATCTCCTTTTTTACATTTACATCCGGCCTGTCTAGCAAGACCCCCTCTCTTAACAATTTACAAACAAAGTCATTTACATCTCCTGTTTCTATCCCTTCTGGGATATTTAGTAACCTCAGATTGTTTCACCAAGAAAGGGTTTCCAATGTTTCAAGGTCATCTTGCAATGGCATATTTTGCACCTTCACCTTCAAGGCCTCAATAATTATGGATCACCATTGACTCGATAATTATGGCTCACCATTACTGACAGTTCTTTCACATTCTTCTGTAAGGTTGCAGTATGCTCTGCGAAACCATCAGGTGTTTGCCCAAACATAACACTTTTCTCCTGTATGCTTTTCTGGTTTCCCCTGAAATCTCTAATTTCCTAAGGTTATCTGACCTTAAATTCAGAATAAGTTTTTTCCACAGGGGCTTCTGCTCTCTCTCCCATGTGAGGGCTAGCCTCCATCTGTGACACCAGAACCCTCCCTTTGGCCTACCATTTCCAGCCCCCCTTCATCTAGGTTTACCAGTGGGGTAAAGTGATTACTGATGGAAACAGAGTACGCCCTTGTCCCCACTAAGGTATCCTGATCTTGGCCTACAATCCCATCACCTCCCTGGATTCGTACAGCAATTTTAGCATGCTCCATGATTTCCAAATATGAATTAAGAGAAGGTGTGGGTTAGAGAAAAGCAAAACTTTCTCTTGGCCCACAGCGTTTGGGTCTTACAGAACTTTTCAATGCCTTTTTGATAGGAACCACTGTGACTGCTTACTTCGCAAGCCGCTCTTTAGGCCTGTGACTCTTCACCTTCTTCCCTGGTGCAGACCTTAATTGGTATCTGTTTTTTGTTT
Source organism: Lissotriton vulgaris (assembly GCF_964263255.1). Classification (NCBI taxonomy): domain Eukaryota; kingdom Metazoa; phylum Chordata; class Amphibia; order Caudata; family Salamandridae; genus Lissotriton; species Lissotriton vulgaris. The sequence goes on from NC_141687.1 coordinate 1,124,611,772, forward strand.
GTCATGCGGGTTCCTGCATCCATTGGGGTCACCCTTTCTACTAGACACTCAGAACATTGCTGAAAAACATCTCCTCCTGCACTGTTTCCTTCCCCTCAAGCCCCCACAGAATGTCCCCGAGAGACTAACAGTACCTCTTCTCCAGAGGTTTGTCTAGCCTTACCTTTCCTTCACATCAGACTGCTAAGTCAGAGGTGAGGATGCCAGCAGGGATGATGCACCCAGCCAGAGAGTGACATTATCTGAAAGCATGAGACTCCAGTTTGACGCTGTGGATACCACCAAGGGGTGGTCGAGTAAGCATGATCATGGGGCTTCTCCTGGTTCTGAAGGAAGAAACACCTGCATGACCAAAGGAAGAGCCCATCTGTTACAGGAGACTGAAGCCTCTCCTCCAAAAACTCAAGAGGCTCCACTACCACTCACAGTTATAACCATCCCCTGTTGCCACTCCACCTTCTACAAATGTGTGTCCGTAAAATAAGTGGCCAATGGTAACATCCACACTCAGTCTTCCCTGGGCCCCAATGTGGAATGCCTCCCTTACCACTTCTGTTTTTTCAAAGAGCTTTTTTTAATTTTTCATAAATTATCGTATTGATGGCCTACACCTACATCAACACTACTCTTAGTTTAGGTGACTTGTGGCGTGAAGGTGTTCTTCTCATGTCATCACCCATGAAATTCTTGTATAGAGGGAAATAGGTGTAAGTTCAGAGACAGTTAACAGAATTTGAATATTAAATCCCCAATCGACTTCTTCACACCCCAGGATACATCGTTGTGCATGACGCATAACTTTACTGAAATTGAAAAACCAGTTAGAAAGTGGCTACAACTGCATCACGTCCCCCGTGAACTGTGAAAGATGCTCATGATCCAGCAATCATGACCACTGCTACAGCGAAGCTCGTTGTTCAGGTTCAGGAAGTGACCTGTTTCCAAGGAAATACAGAAAATATTAAGGATCCAATGAACATTAGTGCTGCAACAGAGAGCAAATAGTCCTATGTGACGTTGGAGAACAGAAAAAAGTTGGGTGTGGCTTGTGAGCACTGCTTTCACGGACATCAGATCTGGAAGTGGACGGTTCCGGCTGTAGCAGGCAATGGACAGCGGTGAGCGGAGGCCTGTCAGTGACAACTCCCGGAGCCAGGTCAGCAGGGGTTTGGGCTTCTACAGGCAGCTCCGTTTTAACTTTTGGCAGCCCTCTCAACCACGCAGCTCCCCTTTCAACCCACATGCTGCTGTCTCTCCCCTCTGTAATGAGCCACCCGGCTGCTACTCTACAATGTTGCAAATAGCTCCCTGGCCGGGCGCGGACCAGGGAGTATAAATAAACGTGGCTTCAGGACATGTGACTGGCGTAGCACAGAATTTCCAAGGTGGTTATGTCCCTCATTTGTGCGCCGTTACTGTATTTACCCCCACGTAACCCTCATTACATCCCTCAGCCCTCATAGCGGTTGTCCTTTGGGTCCCCAAGCACCAACTTTCATTGGCGACGAGTGGCGCTGATCGTCCCACGAGCCGGCAACTTCGCAACGCGGACCGGCATTGAAGGGTGAGCGGGGTGGGCTGCTGCCGAGGACGTGCTGGTGCGGGTCAAGAAGATGCACCGCAGGTAAGCGGTTGGTGGTGGGGGAGTTGTGGAGTTGTGGAGAGGGCCTGCGAGGGTGCAGCTGAAGAGGCCCAAGCCAGGAGTGGAGCGGAAGGCCGATAAGACCCGCAGGACTGCTGCACGTTGCGCACTTGCACATTAGCTTCTGAATGCTTCCTGGGCCAGCAGCGTGTGACATCTGAGACGGCTGGCAGCCCGGGACACTGGGCGAACAGACAGTTTGCCGTGTGGGGCTATTTTAGAGCCAAATACAGTGGTTTAAGAGCCTGGTAGGCGTGGGAGAGGCATTGTGAAAGCCTCACACCTCGCATGAAGAGGCTGGTGCTAGCAGCATTGTTGGTGGAGCCCACTGCTAGGACAGAAGAGGAGTGTGAGTCAGTGCGGCGTGGGCGAGGCAGCACGAGGATCAAAGGTGTGAGGGTGCAGGAGCGCAAGAAGCCCAGAGGATAACCCAGACAGATGGGTTGGGGCAGGGGACAGTCGGTCCCATATCAAGATGAGCACACCCCAGGCACAGGCTGCTGCACCGGAGGGAAGGGCGATAGAGAGATTGTCCGTTTCCCGCATGGCATTCCCGCGATTCAGTCATTTGGCGGACCCCCACACAGCGGCGCCCAGATGGCGAAAGTGGATCAGCCAACTAGAAAATTATTTTGTAGCCAACAGAGAGACAGACAATGCTGTGCTTCACAGCGATCAACCATTCTCCTCATGTGAGGAGATGAACTCTATGACCTCTTTCAGGACCTGTCCGACACAGGGAACGACAACGACTACGACAAGGCTGTGAGGGCGCTGGACAGGCATTTTGGCCCACTGGACAACCCCGACTTCGAACAATTCAAATTACGCTAAGCAAAGCAGAGGGAGGATGAATCCATCAACAGGCTCTTCACGCGGTTGAGAAAGTTTGCGAGTTCCTGCGTGCGTAGAAATTGAAAGGATGTTTGAAACAAGAGCACAACTGATCGTGTGATGCAAGTCGCTGAAGTTGCGCAAGTTAATTCTGCGGCAACCGGGCATCTCAGTGGGCGACATCCTCATCCTGGGGAGATCCCTCGAGCTGGCCGATGTGAGGGCTGGGGAAATGGAGTCGGTGATGGCCAGACATCCTGCAAATTAACAACCATTATACTCCACCCCTATCAAGGAGGAACGGACGGAAGCCATAAAGAAGTCATATAGCAGAGGAGTGAGAGCCCTGGAGGAGCCGGGGAACGTCAAGGAAAACCAGGTTGCCGGAACTGTGGGCTGGCGAGCCATTCTCAGAAAGGATGCCCGGTGCAGGGCAGGCAATGCCTACGATGCAACAGATATGGGCACTTCGCGAAGATGTGCATGGGGCAGCCTGCGCTGGGTTGAATCGCAACAGAGTTCCTAAGCCACAACAGAGTATGAAGACTGCACAAGAAATGGAAGACATGGACAGCCGGTGCCAGAAGATGCACATCACAGAGTATGAAGAAGATGATGAGGTGTTTGTGGTGTCCAGTATCCGAGGCGTCAATACCAGCAGGAGGCCACCCCAGGTGTGTCAAATACGGATTGGAGACAACAATGTAAAGGCGTTGATTGACATGAGGGCATCAGTAAACATTCTCGTTGCAGATCAATATGAAGTGTTGAAACCCAAGCCACCTCTGCTACAGACGAAAGCCAACATATTCACCTATGGGAGAGATGTCCTGATACCCCTGCAAGGAGTGATTAAGGTGGAAATCAAACATGGGAGATGATCCACACACGCCCGGTTCCACATGACATGTGATCTGGCCGGTTCCATTTTAGGCTTTCACTCAGCGCAGATCTGGGTCTTGTAATGTTTGCCAAGCACATACATCAGTCACAGGCAGATGCTATACTGAGTGAATTTCGGGAGCTCTTTCGGGGTCTGGGGCGCCTGAAAGGAGCGGAAGCACAACTACACATTGATGAAACCATCAAGCCGGTGGGTCTGAGACATAGGAGAGTACCGTTCCATTTGCGTCCCTTGGTTGAGGCTGAATTGGAGCGATTGGAAAAGGACAGAGTAATCGAGAAGGTGTACGGGCCCACTCCATGGGTGTCACGGTTGGTGATCACACCAAAACGCAAACAACCAGGTGTGATCCGCCTCTGCGTGGACATGAGACTTCCTAATAAAGTGATTGAAAGAGAAAGGCATTTCACGCCCACCATAGATGGGATTGTGGCTGATATCAACGGGGCACGATGGTTCTCGAAAGTAGACCTGAATTCGGGATATCATCAATTGGTGTTGGCGGAGAAAAGTTGATATATTACAATGTTCTTGACTCATGTGGGACTCAGGCGATTCAAACATCTTAGCTTTGGGGTCTCATCAGCGGCAGAAGCGTTTCAGGATGCAGTCAGAGAAGTCCTCTCTGGATTGGTCGGTGTGTTAAATGTCAGTGACGACATTCTGATTTTCTCCAACTCTCTGCAAGAACACCACACACGACTACTTGACACTTTGAGAAGGTTGGTAGAACAAGGACTAACGCCACACAAGGCCAAGTGTGAATTCTACGCCAACGAAGTTGAATTTTCTGGATACCAATTTTCAGCCAAAGGCCTGCAGGTGGACCCAGCGAAGGTTGAAGCCATCCGAGTGGCAGCGTTTCCACAATCCCAGTCACAGGTTCAGAGTTTCTTGGGAATGGCCAATTACTTTGGCCGATTCATCCCTCACCTTGCCACTCTCACAGAGCCACTTAGGAAACTCATGAAGAAGGATGTGCGGTGGCAGTGGTCTAGTGAAGAAGCCAAGGCTTTCAACGACATCAAGAAAGTGTTGCTGCAGGGAGCCACGGTGGCCTATTTCAAACCAGGGCAAGCCACAGAACTCATAGTAGATGCTAGTCTGGTGGGACAGGGAGCTGTGCTCCTACAAAGAGATCAAAGTGACGAATGGATGCCTATTGCTTATGCTAGTTGGGCGTTAACTGCGGTGGAGACCAGATATGCGCAGAGTGAACGGGAAGCTTGTGCCATCCGGTGGGCATGTCAGCACTTCGACAAATACCTGTGTGGCCACAGCTTCTCAGTGGTCACAGACCACAAGCCTCTGGTGCTGCTGTTTGGGGGATCTGCTAAAAACGGGCCACCCTGAATCGAACTTTGGTTGGTGCAGATTCAGCACTACAAATTCAATGTTGTTTACCGTCCCAGTAGCAACAACCCGGAGGACTATTTGTCGTGACACCCGTTGGCCATCAGCGCAGGAACGAGGGGTGAAGTGGACGAAGACACCAAATCTTTTGTAAAGCAGATTGTGGAAGAGGCCTGCCCGTGAGCGTTGTCGGTGGAGGAAGTTCAGGAAGCTACCAAAGAGGATGCATGTTTGCAAGCCATAAAACAGACACTGCACAACCACCAATGAAAAACTTTTTCTGCAAGGGTCCAGTGATTGGACTGAAGAAGAGAAAGAGTACCGGCAAGGGCTATGGAGATGCCGAGAGGTACTTAGCGAAGGGTGCGAGGGATTCATACTCAGATTTATGACAATGATGATTTTTGCCAGGCTGTGGAGTATAACGGTGGAATTGGCACACCAGGGACACCAAGGAGTGGAGAAGACCAAAGCAAGGCTGCAAGTGAAAGTCTGGTTCCCAGGGATGGACAGGATGGTGGGGGAAAAGGTCAGAGGAGACCAGGCTTGCCTGATAACGGGTTCAGAAGCCCCTGCCATTCCAGTTATCACTGAAGCACCCAGTTTGACACCGTGGAACAACTTGAGCCTGGATGTTGGCAGTTTCCCAGACGGTAGACACACAGTGGTGTTGGTAGACAGCCATTCCAAGTTTTCGGTGGTGGAGATAGTAGCGTCACAGCTTTCGAGTGTCTTAAGCCCATACTGGAGAAAACCTTTGCACCTCTGAGGATGCCGGCAGAAATACGAACTGACAATGGACCATCGTTCCAGGTGCAAGAGTTCTGAGAATACTTGAGTGTGAACAACATCCAACAACGCAGAATAATACCCCAGTGGCCGCAAGCCAATGGGGATGTTGAAAGATTTATGAGAACCCTTAACAAAGCATTGAGGATTGGAGTGAACCAGTCAGAGGATTTGGAAGGGTGTTTGCACCGGTTCTTACGGGCGTATCGCCAAACTCCACACTGCACCACCAGATATGTACCCAGCGACCTACTCATGCAGCGAGCCATTAGGGATGTGATTCCTACCAGTATAAGATGGTCACCGTCTGTGCTGGACCCGGCAACAACCCGAGCAAGAAGACGGAACACCAACGATAAAGCCAGTCAGAGAAGACGAGCTCGACCTGCAGTGATACGAAGGGGAGACTATGTCATTGTCAGAGATAGACACCCTGGGTCAAAGTTTCGAACACCATTTGAAAGAGAACTGTGGGAGGTGGTTCAAGTGAAGGGATCCATGATCACGGCAAAGAGAGGATCTCAACAAGTGGTGCGAAACGCGTAGTGGTTCAAGAAGGCCCCCAATCCAAGGGTGGCGATGGAAGAAGAGAATGGCACCGTCTCTCATCCACTACTACTTCAGAGATTAAAAACCTGCGGTATTACGAACACAGCCCTGAAGTGGATGACTTCGTTCTTAGAGGAACGGAGCTTCCAAGATGCCCAAGGTACACACCTATCTGATAGCTACCCTCTGCCTCAAGGAGTACCACAGGGGTCAACTTTAAGCCCCACTCTATTTAACCTATATGTGGGACCACTGGCAGAGTGTGTAAAGAAACACGAAGTCTCAATAGTATCTTATGCTGACGACACACAGCTAATTGTAAAGCTATCTCAAAACAAAGACCACGCAGCAACTAGCTTAGCCAACTGTCTTAAAGAAGTTGCTGACTGGATGTGAGACCACTGCCTCTGGTTAAATGGCAACAAAACGGAAGTACTAGTGGTAGGGAAGACACCCACCATCTGGTCATCTGCATGGTGGCCAGAAGAATTGGGCCAAGCCCCCCTCCCTAAAGCTGAGGTGAAAAACCTGGGAATCTGGTTAGACCAGAAATTATCCTTCGACAATCAAATACAGAAGGTAACCGGGAAATGCTATGGTGCCATGAAAACCCTCTGGAAAGTCATAGACCTACTTCCAGCCAAAACCAGAAAGACCATAGTCCACGCGGTTATCACCTCGCTACTGGACTATGGGAATGTACTGTACCTAGGTTTTGCCTACGCGCTTCAGCGCTGCTGCCTAACTATTTTTCGCGCTCATTTGTTTTAAAAATACCTTGCGCTGCTGGTCATCGCCAGAGCTTCTAGAGCTCGCTTTTAATCGTGCTATTTTGTTTTGTGTCGGCTCCGTAGGCCGGGGAACTATTGACAGGCTTACCTGCACGCAGCAACTGCTTCAACCCGTTTTCGGCGGGACAGAGTAAGTTTAGCGGGTCCGTCCGCCATCTTGGGTAGGGGTGAGGTCTCTGTGCACTCCGGGCGCCATATTGATTAGGTCGAGGGACGCTGGAGGCGGACTTCCGCACCCGGTGGGCTTATTAAGCCACCTGGTGCAGTCATTTGCCAGAACTTTTGCCTACGCGCTTCAGCGCTGCTGCCTAACTATTTTTCGCGCTCATTTGTTTTAAAAATACCTTGCGCTGCTGGTCATCGCCAGAGCTTCTAGAGCTCGCTTTTAATCGTGCTATTTTGTTTTGTGTCGGCTCCGTAGGCCGGGGAACTATTGACAGGCTTACCTGCACGCAGCAACTGCTTCAACCCGTTTTCGGCGGGACAGAGTAAGTTTAGCGGGTCCGTCCGCCATCTTGGGTAGGGGTGAGGTCTCTGTGCACTCCGGGCGCCATATTGATTAGGTCGAGGGACGCTGGAGGCGGACTTCCGCACCCGGTGGGCTTATTAAGCCACCTGGTGCAGTCATTTGCCAGAACTTTTGCCTACGCGCTTCAGCGCTGCTGCCTAACTATTTTTCGCGCTCATTTGTTTTAAAAATACCTTGCGCTGCTGGTCATCGCCAGAGCTTCTAGAGCTCGCTTTTAATCGTGCTATTTTGTTTTGTGTCGGCTCCGTAGGCCGGGGAACTATTGACAGGCTTACCTGCACGCAGCAACTGCTTCAACCCGTTTTCGGCGGGACAGAGTAAGTTTAGCGGGTCCGTCCGCCATCTTGGGTAGGGGTGAGGCCTCTGTGCACTCCGGGCGCCATATTGATTAGGTCGAGGGACGCTGGAGGCGGACTTCCGCACCCGGTGGGCTTATTAAGCCACCTGGTGCAGTCATTTGCCAGAACTTTTGCCTACGCGCTTCAGCGATGCTGCCTAACTATTTTTCGCGCTCATTTGTTTTAAAAATACCTTGCGCTGCTGGTCATCGCCAGAGCTTCTAGAGCTCGCTTTTAATCGTGCTATTTTGTTTTGTGTCGGCTCCGTAGGCCGGGGAACTATTGACAGGCTTACCTGCACGCAGCAACTGCTTCAACCCGTTTTCGGCGGGACAGAGTAAGTTTAGCGGGTCCGTCCGCCATCTTGGGTAGGGGTGAGGTCTCTGTGCACTCCGGGCGCCATATTGATTAGGTCGAGGGACGCTGGAGGCGGACTTCCGCTCGGTCCAATACCATAAAGGCATGAAGGACCTAACGCGCAGCGGTTACGCGCAGCGGGCGCGCCGTAGGGGCGCCGGAGGTGCGCCAGAGGTAAGCCCGTTTGCGCCCGTTCGCGCTACGGGAGCGCTAAGGCCTGTATCCTCTGATGCCCTACTGTCCCATCGCTTGGTGTACTCTCGGGCTGCTCTAGTGGACCTAGGACCTGCTCAGATGCCCGCCACTCGGAGGGCTAATGCTCTCGGCCCATTACGATCTCTGTCTTGTGGACTCCTTAATGTTAGGTCGCTCTGCAAGCATTATACTGAGATTGCCTTCCTGATTGAATCCTCTGGGTTGGACATTCTGTTTTTAACGGAAACGTGGACCCGGGAGGATTGTCTGGTCGAACTAGGACTGGCCTGCCCCCTAGGCTTTAAAATTACTCACACCCCACGCCCAAAGAACAGAGGTGGTGGAATCGGCATCATCTATAGAGAGTCGCTGGGTCTTTCCCAGCTTAAAATCAGTGAGGTTTCGGGTTTTGAGCTGATGGGCTTTACCATTAAAGATCGGGAACGAACACAGTTCGCGGGGGTGTTATGTTATCGCCCGCCGGGCTCTGCCCCTTCCCTATCAGACTTTCTTGATCTAATATATGATCTCTCGAATTCTCACGCCAAGCTGTTGGTTCTGGGGGACTTTAATCTTTGGCAGGGTGGACCTCAGGATGGGGCGTTTTCGACACTTTGTCAAGCTCTCGGCAACATTCAGTTGCAGCAACTGGTAGGCGCTGCGACTCACAGTGGAGGGCACATCTTGGACCTGGTATTCGCTGACGCTCAAGCAGCAGCGGTAAACGACATCTTAAGCCAGTGCTGGACAGACCATGCACTGGTGGCCTTTTCCCTTGATTTAGGGCCCCACCCTGAGGTAGCTGCGGGGGTAGGAGGCTCGAAACTGGGTAGACCCTGGTCTCGTCTCTTGAAGTCATCCTCACTACCCGCACTACTATCAGCCAACTTTTGTCTGAGCAACTCGGTGGAGGAAAGCTATCTCTCCTTATGTCAGTCTATCACCGAATCGTTGGATAAGCTGGCTCCCCTTCGTCAGTCTCGAGGGAGAGTGAACCGAGCTTGCCCCTGGTATACGGAAGAGCTACGACTGCTTAAACTGGGTTGTAGACGTGCTGAACGGGCGTGGAGGAAGCAGTATCTGCCATCGACAAAGGCCTCGTTTAGGGCTGCTTTGCTGGGGTACAAGGCGCAGATCAAGTTGGCCAAGGCGGCCTTTTTGGAATCCACCTTGAACAAGGCGCCTAATAAATCGCAAGCCCTGTTCAAAATCGTCAGGGACCTGTCTCATCCAGCTTGTGTGGCCAACACGGTCGTGGCGTCGCAAACCCTGTGCGATGCACTGGCGGGTGCCTTTGAGGAGAAGACTGCCAAGATCCTAGAGGGCTTAAAAAACCCTCTGCCAGCAGACCTCGGTCTGGGAGCTCCGGTTAGCCCGATCAGTCGACCCCGGTCAGTCGGGTTCTGTCCTGACCCGGGAGCTCCGAGCGGGTCACCCAGTCGACCCCAGCCGAATGATGCAGGCCCTATACAGGTTTCGCTTGGAGTGGGAGCTCCGGGTGATCCCTCCAGTCGACCCCAGGTGGACTCACCTGGTTCCAATCTGGGAGCTCCGGTCGGAACATCCAGTCGACCCCACTCGAGTGACCTTGGTCTTTGTTTGGGTGCTCCGGATATTTTATCCAGTCGACCCCAACTAAGACAGTTTCCCCGTCCCTCTTATGAGGAATTCTGTAGCTTGGCACAAACGGTTGCCTCGGGCTCTCCGCTCGACCCACTACCTCCCAAATTTTGGAAGATCTTCCATGCAGAACTTTTTCCGCCGCTGCATGCCATCTGTCTCCAGTCTTTGGAGTCGGCTTGGGTTCCTGACTGCTGGAAGTTAGCAGTGGTATCTCCACTGCTCAAGAAGCCAACGTTAGACCCTGCCTGTCTCTCCAACTACAGGCCTATCTCTCTGCTCCCATTTCCTATTAAGATCATGGAAAAATGGGTGACCCGCTCGCTCTCTGGTTTTCTTGAAAACATCGGTTGGTTTGACGAGGCACAGTTTGGCTTCCGCCCCGGGCATGGGACGGAGTCAGCACTGGTTACCGTACTGGACAACCTCCGGACGCGTGTCGACAGTGGACGGGCAGCCTTTTTAGTGCTGCTCGACATGTCGGCCGCGTTCGATACGGTTTGCCATCAAACCCTCATCAGAAGACTGGAGGAGTGCGGGGTCACAGGTAGCGCAAGAGATTGGTTGGCTTCTTATCTGGGTAGCCGGCAACAGCTGGTCTCGCTTCCTCCTTTCCGCTCTGAGCCTCGGAAAGTGGGACAGGGGGTTCCACAGGGCTCGGCCATCAGCCCGATACTTTTCAATCTGTATCTTCGCCCCCTAGTCCAGCTTATTAAATCTTTCGGTGTCTCGGCTTTTAACTACGCCGATGACACCCAGCTGGTCTTTTCTCTGGAAGGTAACAACGCGGTCTCACTGGAAACTTTCCATCGCTGTATGGCAGCTACAGCAGATTGGCTTCGAGCCAACTCCCTCCAATTTAACAGCTCTAAGACGGAGGTGCTCCACTGCTCCAGTGACCGAATTCCGCGGGCTCTTCCAGAGAACTTCTGGCCCACTGCTTTCCCGGAACCAGTAGCGGCGGCGGAATCAGCCCGCAACTTGGGGGTTATTTTTGGCCCGAACCTACAGCTCGACCTGCACCTAAACAAAACTATCTCTACGTGCATGATGCTGTTACGCATGTTGCGCAAAGTTCTGTCCCTTCTCCCCGCCCAGGCCAGGCCAGAGGTAGTTCGCAGTACTATTTTAAGTCGCTTAGATTACTGCAATGCGCTGCTTCTGGAGGCCCCAAAAATCCTGGTGGGGAAGTTACAACGGGTGCAGAACATGGCGGCCAAGCTGGCTCTCTCGCGGGCTAGATCTAGCTCTTCCACTCTGGCTTTAAGAGACCTGCACTGGCTCCCGGTGCATTTGCGAGTGATCTATAAGGCCGCATGTTTGGTGTTCAAGGCTGTACACCAACAGGGCCCAATACCACTTCGCGACATGTTTGCTTGGTATGCTGCTTCGCGGCCCCTCCGCTCATCCTCAGCCAGCTTGTTGGTGGTCCCGAGGTTCCAGCGAGTCAGGATGGGTGGCCGCTCATTTAGTGTGGCGGCGGCCAGACTATGGAACTCCCTTCCTCTCTCTCTGAGAAGCCATAAGGATTACCTACCATTTAGGAAAGCGCTGAAAACGCATTTGTTCCCGAAAATTGTTTGAGCAGTGAGTTGTGTGTCTGCCGAAGTTCAAAGCGCCAAGATGCCCTCTGGGTGATAGGCTGCGCTTAATAAGTACACAAAATAAATAAATAATAAATAAATAAATAAATAGGAGCCTCGAAGAAAGGCCTAGCCAAATTACAACGGGTGCAAAACGCTGCGGCACGCCTGGTTCTCAGTCTCCCGAGGAGAACAAACACTAGGAAAGCCCTTGACACTCTACACTGGCTGCCAGTGGAGAAAAGAGCCATGTTTAAGGCAATTTGCTATTGCCACCATATCCTCTCACAAAAGGGTCCCAGTTACCTGTAACCACTACTGAGCAAATATATCCCTGGTCGTAATCTAAGGTCCATAGAATTAGCTCTGGTAAAAATTCCAAGAATTTTCAAAGCCCGCACGGGAGCCCATTCATTTAGGTACCTGGCGGCCAAAATCTGGAGCACCCTGCAAATCTCGACAAGGTTGGAACCCAGCGAAAGAGTTTTCAGGAAACAGCAAAATACGTGGCTGTTCTCCAATACTTTTGAGGGGAAAGTGTAAGACCTTCTTCCAACAGCAGCATCTCATCTAATTGTGTCCTAGCGCGGGGACACACCGTTGGTGTAACCAAGCGCTCTACAAATGAAATAAATAAAAATAAATAAGAAGCGGAAAGGGTCGAAGAATCAGAGAGCATGGCTGATCCTAGAAATCCAGAACCAGTGGACGAGGGGTAAAAGAATGAAGAACCAGTCACTCAGACACCGGTGAGGAGTGAGAAGGATGGAGAGGGAACGGAGGAGAGTCCCGAGGTCTGGGGTGGTCAGGGGTGTCATCTGAGAAGAAATCCACAACCTAGCACTCGCCTAACCGACTGTGTGTGCCATTCAGCAAACAAACTGTGAGCAGTATTTTGGACATTGTGAATGCTGAACTGTTTGTTGTGTTAGTTCATTTTTTTAGATCGTTGTTTTAGTTTTTTGTTTTCTTGATTCTCCTATTGGTTATATGAGATGTAGAGAGCCACCCGACTGCTACTCGACACTGTTGCAAACAACTCCCTGGGCCGTGTGCGGACCAGGGAGTATAAATAAATGTGACATAAGGGCACGTGACTAGTGTAACACAGAACCAGCAATGTGATTGTGTCCCTCATTTGTATGCCGTTACTGTATAGGCCCCCACGTAACCCCAGTTACATCCCCAGCCCCCTAGTGGTTGTCCTTTGGGTCCCCAAGCACCAACTTACACCCTCCAGCATGCAGAGAGCCGCAAGCAGCTGAGGAGAGGGGAAAGAGGTGGTGGTGTGGTTCCGCCAAGTCAGCAGGAGTCTCTGTGAGAGGGTAGGCATAAGGCGGCAACACCCTTAGCTTTGGTGTGGAAGCGACCGGCTGTAGGCCTGTCTGGTTTGCACAACGCTGTGGGGTTGTACACCCTCAACTATATCAGCGTCCCCCACGCAACTAGCTCTAGTATATCGCACATATACCACAGAGACTTCAAAATGAACATAGAAGCATAGAATATAGTGCCATTGAAGCAGCCACTAAAGTAGCAAAGGGAAGTATTAAAGGAGAAATACAAGGAATCTGAAGTATTATTCAATTCTATTAATCTATCAAGTATTAAGCCTTCCACCAAGCCCCACTAAGCTTCCATTAAGCCAACCAGGCCGACACTTAGCAATTGTCAACTAAAATTTGAATTTATCTCTGATTCACGCCTTGCACACCTTTTATGTCACCGTCTGTGTCCCCATCAGCCCACAGGCTGAGTGGAGGCCGTAGCAGCACTGGGAGAGGAGCAGTAACAATGGGGGCAAGCATCGTCTCACACCAAGGTAGTAAGTTACTCACACAAACAGGCATCAAACTGATTCTTGCCCAAGAGATACCAGCCAAACCATGTGGTCACTTACAGATGCAATTGAAGGTGCCTCTAAAGCCACCAGCCAGATCGTGCAAACCACAAAAGAAGTCTTAAGTATTCTGCGCCATTTTGAATCTCTCAAACAGGAGTCTCGCAAGTCTGTTGTGGAGACAAGAATGAAAACAAGAAAAACAGAACTGAGACACATAGCACAGTCCACTGCAATATCAATGGCAAACAAAGTTGGTGGAAAGTGGGCAGGAGCGTCAAGGGGTGTATAGAATTATCCCTGGACCACACAAGAGACAAAACCATGGCACACTGGAGGAGAGCTAACATCCGGTGGGGAATGCTGGTGAGTCAGGAGCTAAAGGCTTACCAGGCTTACCAGCCCAAGCATGTGGAATGGTTGCAGCAAAAAATCCCATATATAGGTTCCAAATGAGGACAAGGGCAAGCATGGGAGAAACCAAAGAGGAAACTATGCTACAGCCAATCCTGGAAGGACCAGTAGGGACAAAGCAATATGAGCCATCATCCTATATGCCAGACAGTGTTGCTAGCTCCAGCCTAGATACTTCAACTATTGCGGAGTTGGTGGAACTGGCAGAGATGGCATTGTAAAGAAGTAACAATACCATGAATATCCATTTTGAAAGTACACCAGTGGGAGATTGAGGCCTTAGAGATCTCCTCAACTACGAATATTGGAGACACAAGCACAATCACAAAGGTGGCTCGGGGCATTCAGGGTGGTGACCCAAATCTGTTCATTGGTGGGCCCACCGCTTAGAGCAGTGGCATGCATGCGGTCAGTATGGCAATACAATGCAACAGACAACCAAACACATTTGTAGCAATGGTTCATCAGCCATGTAAATACCAAAATTATACCCTATATGATTCAGAAATACAGTGACTTAGCCAGAATTGCTCAATCCCCTGGGAAAAACCCAAGACAGCTTATGGGAAACAATCCATTGCACCATGTCTTATTGACACGGAACGTGTTCACACCTTTACTGAGGCAGAAATAATGGCCGTATCAGGAACTCCACATATGGAACCTGCTCCCTGATCCTCATTTCAATCAGTCGGGAGGGTCCGGATACCATCATAAATACCATAAACTCCTCCCTACTATCAGCAGTTAAAGGCTCCCACCTGGCAAAAATAGTGTGAACTGTTTTTAGAAGCTCTGCCTGAGCGTATATACTATTTTGCACATTGCCCTTTCTGATCCATAAATTCCACCTTAACCATAGAGAGGATCGCGCCTCCTCTTGGTAATAGAGTTGACAGGTTAGCGGTCTAGCTGCACGTGCTCGCCTATTTGTGGCGGCTGCAGCACGGATGCGAGGCTGAGAGGGGATACCTCAGTGTTACCACTCGTAGGGGCTCTAAAGGTTTTATAGTGTTTCTAAAGTCCGTAATCTAATTCATTTTGCACTAATTGTTTAAACTGCCTTGAATCTGCTTGAATTTGACTTTCACTCAAATTGGACTCTATTCTATATTTAGTTTGTAATTGCCTGTTTAAGTGCCTATTTTAACTGTAAATCCATTTTAGAGAATGTGAACTGTTTTTAGAAGCTCTTCCTGAGCGTATATACTATTTTGTGTATTGCACTTTCTGACCCAAACATTCCACCTTGACCATAGAGACCCATTTGGTCCCAAACTTTGAGAATGAATGACATATGAACTGTGACTTCTAAAGGACCTACATAGCTTCAGGACAAAACGTAAAACCGTGCTCTTTTCCATGATCTCCCCTCCACACAGATCTGCTGCCCTCTCTGCGGCACTGGGAAGCCCTTGGGCAGCTATGTGCTTTATAAATCACATAAATAAATAAATAAATCACACAAACTCGAAATCCAAGTGGAGCTAAGACACATGCTTGTGCAGAGTGTGCTGATTTTTGACAAGAAAATAGATATGCTAAACACGAAGGTAGACCACTGCATAAACAAATATAGGGACGAGAATGCACCAGCAAGCAGCGCAAGTAGTACTAGTAATTGAAAAATGAACCTCACTGCTGGAACTTCTAACCATGTTATTAAACCACCGTGCATCCAACAAAGTAAAAAGAAACACAGTATGAGAGTGTTCCTTCTCAAACAGAGCCATCGCCAATGGTAACGAAGGAAAAAAGAGCTATTGATAACTGTAGAACTATAGACCATGAAGCACAAGCGGACCTTGGAACTCAGGAGTCCCCAAGTGGTGGAACACAAAGCAACATTAATAACAGGACGCATACATATAATAATACAATCTCGCCTATTGTGGAAATTGAGCATGAGCTACAGGTAGAACATGAGCTTAACAACGTCAGCTCTGAAGAACGTATAGAATATGTGCCATTGAGTGCCAGCCAGACGAGTGGCATGACAGCAGAGGCCACAAGTTCACAGACATTGTTAACATGACGTCAAAAGAGAAAACTACGGAAATCACACAAAAAAACTAAAAGAAAGTATAGAATGACTCACAATGTGCAAAAGGAAGTATCATTCAAAACACCAGCATTAAACAATTTGGAGAAGGTCGGCTAGGTCGCTCGACCTCGGTCGGACCTGAGGATCTGGGTTCGAGTCTCGGTAATGACACCAAACATCTGTGATCCTGGGCAAATCACTTTGGGCCAGATGTAGGAAGGCAAATACAGGTCAGTAATGGCCAATTTTCGCCGTTACGACCGGTATATGGAGTTTGGGATGTAAGGGCATGTCAAGAAACAGATTCAGTAATTTTACCGAATCGGTAATTTTACCGATTCGGTAAAATACAGATTCGGTAAAAATACTGAATCTGTAGCTTGACATGTAGGTAGCACTGTAATCAGTGGTTTTAGAATTCGTTATTTATCCAATTAGCCTTCACAAATCAAACAAACCGCTGACTCAGCAGAAAAGGACACCCTTACAGGCAAGCACTGAATCAAACTTGCTCTGGGAGACACACGGGAAGAAGGAAAGCTACATGCAGACAATGGCACCTCACGCAGACATCAAAACCTACTCACAGGCTCTGAATGAAGTGATCACCAGAAGCGCTGTTGAGCAACCAATTTGAATGCTTAAGTGTGCCCCAAGGCATATCCCTGGCTATGGCTGTAGACACTGGCAAAAACCAGGCCATGGATTCCCCAACCTGTGTTGCAGTGGAATGACCCAACCAGGCCAGTGGAGACTTAGCAGTGTTCCAGGTTTTCATCATTTGCACCCCAAGAAGGAACTGGTATAATCACACCATGACTGGCCAACCAACTGTTGCATGTATAGCAACAGCAGCTCAAATAGACATGCAGTGGCTAGCTCATTCAGCCCGGCTGTGATTTCTAAGTATGAGCAGGGCCAGAGACAACCTCTCAAGCACACCCATGTTACAGCTGGATTCTTATCTAGATTTTACCAATCCTAGAATCCGTGGTCGACTGAATCTTTGTTGGCTGCTAAGAAGTGTAAAGGGAAGATTCTCAAATTCATAACTTATGACAACTGCACAAATAATCAATTAAATCAATTTCCAAGGACCACTCTACACTTTCATGCAGACAAAAAGAGGCATCTGTCGAGGGTTCCAGAGGAAATCTAGAACGTGGAACCCAGCTACTTCATACGCGAGCTGGAAGACTGGACCAATGAAAATAAAATCATACCAAATTATGCGTTGGCTTTTTGCTCTATCCTAATTTAGCACAAAGGACATGAAAGTAACAACTCCCCCTTTATATGCCTACTTCATAGATTACAGCGCAGCTTTCAATGGAATTCACCAAGACATCCCCTGGAAAAACCTGAGGGGGGCAAACCGAGGCAACTCTGTGGACAATTAGAATGTTGTACACCGACAAGTGGGTATGAATCTAAATAACGCAGACCTATGTAATGAAAAAAAATTACACGAATAGAGAGCTGAAGCAGGGCTACATCATCGCCTCCATTTTGTTTAATTTATATACAGCCGACCTGAATTGCTGAAAGGGAATTTATTCCCACTGAAACTAGGTCAGATGAAATTTCTCATTATACTGAATATCTTGACCTTGTGGTATTAGACCAAACCCACATTGGGATGAAGAGGGCTTTGGACACACTCCATGTATGTAACACAAAGAACGATCTGCACGCAAACGCCTCCAAAACAAAAAGTTTAGATTTTTTGCCAAAGATATAAACGGCATCAATAGGAATGGCAACTTTGCCCTTAAAAAATATTCATAACCAGGAAATATAACTATCTTGGCGTCTGGCCGTCAGAAACTGGTAAACTCTCATGGCAGGCAGCAGAAGTGAGAGAAAAAGCATCTAGACTCACTTACACTCTATCCAAACAAAATTAGAACTTGCAAAGCAACTTGACTGAGGACATTCAAAGATACAAAAGGGCAAAACGATTCCCTGCTATAAGCTACGGCCATCTTACCTTCCCCAGTAGGCTCACCCTCCAGCCATTAGAGGGTTGTCAGACAGCAACATACAAGAAAACATTTAACATCCCTAAAAACACCTGGCGAGCATTGATTCGCCTTGAGTTCAAACTGCTGAATATGGACATCAGTGCTTTAAATGGGCCGGTACTCACCGGTACTGAGTACCAGCACTTCTGAATTTTTAGGCCCTCAGTACCGGCACTTCTCATTAGCCAAGGGAGAGTACCGGTACCCGAATACACGGGACTACAGGCTCCAGGTATGTCTCTCCTATTGCACAGGGTAGATGTCGCTCTGTTTCTCTAGAGCGTGTAGGCGCGCCAAGCCTCCTGCAGAGTCCCTGCTGGAGATTCCAGCAGCGTCCTTGTGAATGGCCTGAGACTGCAGGGGTCTAAGAGGGCTTGATGTGCGTCACGCTGTGACTAACAGTGCAGGGTCTAGACAGACCCTTCACTGTTAGTCACATGCGCAACGACTATTCAGCTGAAAGTGATTTAGCCTCACCCCGCCCCTCTCCATCAGGTGTGTAAATGGGTTAAGAAAGACAATCAGAATTTCAGTTGTATTTAGTATATCAATTGCACGGACTGTACTAAAGCTATTGGCAACCCCTAAAACATCCTCTGACTTCGCCAAAGCCGGTTTTCTTAGCATTTTTTTATTAAGGACAGGAGCTGCTTCTCTTTGTGAGTCCCTCCAACATTATTCACCGTATTTACAAGATATCAGTGACGGACCTGAGTACTGGCTCTATGGGTGTGACGGTAGCCCCACCCATATGGCAATGAATAGCAGGAAACGATGCAGCACTCTAGGAATGAGCTACAGGACATCTGGCAATGGCTTTGGTTGGGGATAAGGATGAGTGAACATAGCAGAAAAGAGGTGGGATGAATGTAAAGAAGTGAGGTGGTAGGTTTGTCACTTATTTTCAGATAAAAATACCACATATTTGTTGAGGTCTGTATTTATGAATCGTCTTAGAAATTGAATTTTTTTAAACACACATTTCTATAAAGTCATACATCTGTTGCATTTCTTATAATTCACACGCACACACACACATACAGACACACACACACTGGCACACAGACAAATACAGACACACATATAGACAGACACACAGACAAACGCACACACAAACACACACACTCAGACACACGCACCTAGATACACACACACACCTAGACACACACACTGACACATACACACACACACTGACACACATACATACAGACACACACACAGACACACACACACACCCAGACACACGCAAACCCAGACACACGCACACCCAGACTAGCGCACACCCAGACACACACACACACACACACTGAAAATCCAAAATACTGGCCAGATGGCAAACTTAGGGGATGAGTACAGCATGGAGGGGAAAAAAGGAGAGGAGTAGGGAAAAAACCAGTGAGGAAATGTAAGACTTGTGGAGAGAGTAAGCGAAAGGTGGGAGGAAGAGGAGCAGAACTAGGGAGATAAGCTTAGAGGCTGGGTAAAGATGTGTAGTATCGGGTTCCCAAGGCCTACATGCTCCGAAGATAACCCACTTACATCTAAAGAACTGTTGGCACGGAAACTGAAAAATTCAAAGAACATGTTTATTAAGACCCCATGGGGTGGTGGTACATTCCTACAGCACCCTTCGGTAATGCAAGAAGTATCACACCGAACATCGGTGTGACTCGCTCTTTTATACAATTTGCAGGTAATAAAACAATAGGCGGTACAAGGTTACAAAGCGCTATGTACATATATGGTCATTTTTGGAACACAGCCAGCTCATTGGAGGGGTTACAACTCCGCTGGTCAGTTTGGCGGCACATTCCTGAGGGACGACTGGTCAGTGGGGACTGCGCATGTACGGGCTTGACCAGTACTAAAAATAGCCTGTTGCTGGGCAAACTCAAGTGGTCAGTGGCACGGACAACGGACTAAAGGGCACGCTGGCCACGAGGCCGCTTATGATCTAAGATGGCCGCCGTAACACACAAAATGGCGTTTCCGAGTATAGTCAAGTTAAGCGGGAAAACGTGTAGCACAGCTAAGCGCTAACTCGGCCATCGTCAAATTACGACAGACGACCCTTTTATCGATTAGCATTATTTGAGTTACTTCTTTATGAAGCATCATTTTATCATGAGCAAGAGCTCGTCTTGATGGTATGCAAGCCGATAAGCACATAGAACATAAAGCAGGGCCACATTGAATACATAAGCATACACCCAACAGTATCCCCACAATGATGCATAAAATCGTTAGTAATTTCCAACCCCAAGTGGTAAGCATTGACCAGAACCACCCTGAAAGAGTCCAAGTTCCATTATCCGGGTGTATTTCAGCAGCTATCTTATGCAATTTCGAAATGGCATCATAAACA
Organism: Lissotriton vulgaris; assembly: GCF_964263255.1. NCBI lineage: Eukaryota > Metazoa > Chordata > Amphibia > Caudata > Salamandridae > Lissotriton > Lissotriton vulgaris. The sequence goes on from NC_141687.1 coordinate 1,124,631,943, forward strand.
GATGGTGAATTGTCAGGTACATATACACAACAGCTGCTTCCGATGATTCTACATGCCCCCCCACGGTCAGCTAGAACTACATCTAGAACCATTCGGTTCTGGAGCGTAACAATCCTAGAAATCTGAAGTTCTTCGGTAATATTCCCTAATGCAATAGCAGTATCATTTGCTACAGCCTCAACAACACGGGTCTGTCGTCGTATCTTTCGACTATTCAAAGCAGCCCCAACAAAGGAAAACAGTCCCAAATTGAAGTCCACATACTGTTGCAAAGCAGTGTCCGTCTGGTCGATGTCGTCCAGAACAACAGCACGTTTAACACGATTCAGCACGAAATCATGATAAAGAATATAGTCATTATGGTACATTGGTGGGGCAATAAATACAGGGGGCAGTACAAAAGATACATAGCAAGTGCCTAACCATCCCAACGGGAGCTGATGATAACCCTTCGTTCCACAAATAAAATACGTATTTCGAGATGCTACAAACGATATGCCATTTGGGCTGTCAAACGTAAGTGTAGTATTGCATTCGCTTTTCCCAACCGATATTGTACCTTTATTGCGTATACACACATCAGCTTTAGTGGCAATAACATTAATAACATGTGAGCTAGAGACATTAATGGTACGTTGGTTGCTGTAAACACGTGGGGCAGACACGTTATCGGGGCGGTACTCCTCCCATTCGAATCGAGTACCCTCAGCTCATGGATACCCATCCCGGTCATGGTAACAAATTTTATTCAAACGGAAAAGCACCCCCCCCTTTTGTTGGCCATCTCAAAGTGAAGAGGAGAGTATACCAGGCATTGCAGGATCCATTGTGTGAGAACGGGAGTGGAATGAGTGGAGTGCCCCCTTTCTTCTGGTGCCCGGGCAACATCCCACACACCCAGCAATTAGACGTGTTTGTCATATTATGTGTATGATGCAGGATTTTAATAAAGCTATTGTTCAAATAAGTCTGTCGGTGCCGTTCTTCATGGTAAGGCAAAGTGAAGTGAAAATGTTCAGATGGAGCCGGGGTAGTCAGCAGCAAATGTACACGTGCAGGCACCACAAGTTCAACTACCCAAGCTATCACTGCTATTACCACAATCGTTAAGACAAAAAGGATGGCACCAAGTATTCTTTTGTCCCGTGATGCAGAAGACGCCATAGTTCAATTATTTTTCAAAGTCTTAAATAGTTCAGAAAGTTCACAAATTCTCAAATGTACATGTGTGTGTATTACACCTAAAAAGAAAAATACGGTGCTGAGCTCCGAGGTAGCCGTTGTTTTCTTCTCCGGGGTCAAGACGGGTGTCGCTACTCTTGGCAGAACTGATCCCCCCCCCTTGAGATTCCCGGCTTCCGTTTCACAAACCCCAGAGCGGTAACCAACCAGTCTCGAAAACCCAAAAAATCTTCCTATCGTGGCCGCAGATTATAGCGCTCTCGTCCAGAAACAGTGTGGTCCGGGAAGGCTCCCTCAACTTCGGCCGATGTCACAGCTGGGCTCTTTTCTTTCTCCAGAATCTCTTGGAAGTCGGTCAACACAGCAGGATTCACTAGATCAGGAGAGACACGACGGCAGTGTGTTGAATGTTTCCACCGCTTCCTATTGGTCACTCGTAATGCTGTTCGAGTCGCCAGGAGGACCTGCTCGGGGCCTCTCCACCTCGGTTTCAAGCTGTTTGCCCTCTCAAACGATTTAATCATGACGTGGTCACCAGGGCGAAGATCATGGCCTTCTCCAGTAGAGTTGTCAGGGAGCGCTTCTCGAACCTGTTGATGAATAGAAAGTAAATCATTTGTTAATCGTGCCAAATAATCGTTCATCATTATACAAGGCACATCATGTATCAATCGCGGCTTAGGCACCCCCCAAATATTCATAGGCCTTCCAAACACCACTTCATATGGTGTGAGGCCTGTTCGAGAGTGGGGGACCGATCTGAGAGAGAGCAATGCTAGCGGTAAGGCATCGGGCCATTTTAATGACGTGGACGCCACAATTTTAGCCAGTTTTAGTTTCAACGTGGCATTATACCGCTCAACAAGACCTGCTGACTGAGGGTGGAACACAGCATGAAACTTCTGCTGAATCCCCAAGCCTTTCAACACATACTCCACAATTTTCCCGACAAAATGAGGCCCATTATCGCTCCACAAAAATTTGCAAACTCCAAATCGAGGGAAATACTCCTTGAGCAAAACCTTAGCTGTTGTCAAAGCTGTATTATCTTTCGTGGGGAAGGCCTCAACCCATTTGCTAAAAGCACACACCACCACTAAGACATACTTAAGGTTATTGCAGCGCTCAAGCTGGATGTAATCCATTTGAAGTACCTCGAATGGTGCAGAAGGTGGAACAAACCCTCCTTTCGGAGTATGGGTCCCCTTTGCAGGATTGTGCTGCAAACATATCAGGCAGGTCTGCACTACTCTCTTGGCAGTATTAGCAATCTCGGGATGCTCCTAAACTCGTGTTAACAGTCGAGTGATTGCAAGAGCCCCCACGTGCGCCAACCCATGTGTTATCTGGACCATCGCTTGCAAGTAAGCTGCAGGCAATTTCCATTTCTCCATGTCCTTGCTTCTCCAACACCCTTCATCATCTAGCACCCCATCTGCTGCCCATGCCGCAAGTTCTGATTCAGTAGCTGATTTCTGAATATCTAATATCTCCGCTCTAGCATCATTCCATCGCTCAGCTTGGGATTTTGTCACGTACATGGGGGAGTCAGTTCGGGACATAGCCGTTTGTCTCGCTATGCTGTCCGCAAAGGCATTTCCCTGACCCACTTCATCGGTGATCTTTTTATGGGCGCTACATTTTATTATCGCTACTTTCTTTGGACGAAGCAACGCATTTAGGAGATCACGCACCAATTCTCCGTGCATAATGTGTACTCCATGAGAAGTCAAAAACCCACGCTCTCTCCAGAGTAGGCCGAAGTCATATGCTACTCCGAAGGCGTACCGGCTGTCTGTGTATATGTTCACACATAGGCCAGCACTCAGTTCGCAGGCTCTTGTCAAAGCTATCAGCTCTGCTGCTTGAGCCGATTTCTGTGGTATTCTAGCTGTTTCCACCACTGTCTTAAGTGTCGTGATCGCATAGGCTGCGGAAGTCGTGCCATCTGGCAGCCTCAAACACGATCCATCAACCCACAGTTCCCCATCCACATCTGGAAGTGGCATATCCTGTAAGTCAACACGACCCTTTGTCTGTTCCTCGGTCAGGAAAACACAGTCATGATGTTTTTCTTCCTGACCCTCCTCGACCGGATAGGGCAATAAAGTGGCAGGGTTCAGGATAGCACATCTTTTCAGTGTGATATGTGGCGCCAACAGTGTAAGCTCATATCCTGTTAACCGTGCACTCGTGAGATATTGGGTCTTTGTTTGATTTAGCAGGGCATCTACTGCGTGGGGAACTAACACCAACAATTTGTGCGATAACACTATTCCCTCACTCTGCCGTATAGCTACTGCTGTTGCTGCAACTGCTCGAAAACACCCAGGTAACCCTCGTGCTACAGGATCAAGGATGGCTGAAAAATACGCACATGGCCTCTGCTTGTCCCCGTGTGTCTGCACTAACACTGACAACGCGCACCCATCTTTCTCGTGTACGTACAATGTGAAAATCTTCGTGTAATCTGGTGTACCTAATACGGGGGCAGAGCAAAGGGCCTGTCTTAATTGTTCAAAAGCATTTTGACATTCATCTGTCCATTCAAGAGGCATTGGCGTAGTTTTGGACAGTAACGCTAGCAAGGGTTTTATAATGTGCGAAAACCCCATGATCCACTGCCTACAAAAGGACGTTAACCCTATGAAGGCGCGTACATCTCTCTGTGTGCGGGGGACTGGTGTATCTAAAATCGCCTGAATTCGATCTGATGTTAATGCACGCCCCTCCTTAGACAAAAGATGACCGAGGTAGGTCACCTTGGGTCTACAGTATTGTAGCTTTTTCTTAGAAACCTTGTGATTATTCTGTGCCAGAAAAGAAAGCAGCGCAATCGTACTCTCCTCACATTGTGCATAAGAATCTGCAGCAAGCAGAAGGTCATCCACATATTGGATAAGGACAACCCCCGACTGTAACTCAAAGGAATCAAGCTGTCTTTTCAAAGCCTGGCTGTAGATACTCGGGCTCTCAGTGTAACCTTGAGGAACACGACAAAATCTATACGATTTATTATTTAACGTGAAGCCAAACAGATATCTGCTATCGGGATGGACAGGGATGGAAAAGAAAGCATTTTTCAAGTCAATTACACTAAAGGTCGTTGCCGTTGGTGGTACCAGTGTGAGCAAGGTCGTAATGTCGGACACCACCGGGTATTGGGGAATGACAATTTTGTTAATTTCTCTCAAGTCAATAATAAACCGATAGACTTTGTCGTCAGTATCTCTCTTAAGAATCGAAAGAATAGGGCTGTTACAGACATTATAAGGAACTTCTTCCACCACTCCTGCAGTTATCAAATCTTGAACAATATGAGTCAGGGCAATTTCACCTTCCCTTGAAATCTTATACTGTGGCACCCGTGGGAGAGAGGCCCCCTCCTTAACAGTAATATGAATAGGTGGAATACGCATCTCCCCCACATCCGTGTCTGAGGTCGCCCATAACGTGTGCGGGAGAGAGGCCAAAGCTGGAACATCTAGTATAGTATAAAACCTATTTGGGTCAGGGTAATTGTCATTCAGGATGACCCGCACTCCCTCAGGAGTGCACCGTATCGTTGCTTGAAAATATTTAAGCAAATCAATGCCCAGGATATTATCTGGTGTATAGGGCGATAGCAAAAATTTACCAAAACTAAAAAATTTGTCAAGACAGAGTGCAAGGGGTTTTGGCAATGGGCTAGGGGAGGGTGTGCCATCGAACCCTACACATGTTATCATTTCGCCAGACAGGGGAGCCCTCGGAACCAATTTCTTTGACAAAGCGCTACGAGTAGCTCCGGTGTCGACTAGGAATTGATCAGTAGAACCCAAAATGCCCGCTGTTACATATGGACCCTCCTGATCTACCGGCACTTCAATTGGTTCCGTACCCCATCCTACGCAGTCCTATGCATGCACATAATCCTGGTGCTCCACATTCTCACCCTCCAATATCTGATATTGGTTTCGTCTATCAAAAGTATTTCGTTCGTCCTGGCCACGGCCCCTCTCCTCAGCCCTTCCACGATCACCTCCACCACCTCTCGCCCCCGTATAACCGCCCCGCGACCTACCGCCTCCTCGACCACGCTGGCTACGTTGTTCACGAAGTACCGGACAATCTTCAGCCCAATGCCCAAACTCTTTACAATAAGCACATTGATCCTCCGCTATATCCGTACGACCATACGATGTATTTCCTCCACCTCGTCTACCTCTTTCATTCCCTCTACCCTGTGTTCCACGAACCTGTGCCAACATCACCTTCGTTTTCAATTCTTTCGCTTTTTTATCAACACTTTCTTTAGTCGCTCATAATACTGAGCCATAGTCAACAAAGACGCAGGGGTCGCCGTGGCCCAGGAAATTTCACTCGATTTCAATCGCTTTGCAATCTCCGGCAGGAGATTAGCCACATATTTATCTACAAACAAATGCCGACCTGTATCGTCTGTTAAAGATTGACCACTGTAATCATGAAACGCCTCTTCGAAGCGTGTAAAGAAATCTGAAACCGTTTCGTCTGGCTTTTGTTTGCACGAGGCTAACATAGTCCAATCGATCTTTTTAGAAGGTACAAGCGTTTTTAATTTAATTAAAATAGCTGCCGGGAGGTCTAAAATCAACTGGCAAGGCTTACATGCCGGTTCCCTATCTAAATCAGCTGCAGTTATTTCTTTCCATGTTCCCCCAAGTATTGTTTCATCATTATTTTTACGAATTTGTCTCCACATGTCAGGCGGAAGTATTAACCCAAAAAACAGATCTATGTCAACAAGAGTCATCACACAAGACGAAATAGCCCCTTCCACCCTTTCATAGAACGCTGCCGGATTTTTACGAAGGTCAGGTAAAGAATTTTTCAACGCCATAACATCCGCTCTTTTCCAAGGCGTATACACCCAGTTATATATAAAGTACCCCTTCGCATCCTTTGACATTTTATCATCATCTGTACCTTCCCCTTTTGGTGGAACATACAAAGGTGCGGCTTCACGCATAGGCATAACATGCATCACAGAACTCTTATCTGAACCCCGGAGAGAACACTCCTTAGATTGCCCACTAGACTCCGGCCCGGACTCCTTATTCTTTTTCCGCTCCTCCCGCAATCTGGCAGTCTCATCTCGCAGCTGGATCAGTTGCTTGTAAAAGGCATCGACATCTGCAAAATTAAATAAACCTTTATCCAGATTCTCACGATGAACTGACACAGCCTTAGGTTCTAGCGTATCAGAAAATTGACGATATGCGGTAACAGCTTCATTTGCCAAAGTAGCCAAAAAAATACAGTAATTCTTGTTCTGTCCAATTACCCCTTTCAGTAACAAGTTCAGACTGAGAAACAAAATTCGTATTCACTCTATGAGCCCAACTACGTAAATGTGCGGATCTCTCCGCAGAAAACCTGACACCAGATACACCCTTCTTTCCCGGCTTATCCTGTCCTTCGTCATCCAAGTCTGCAGTTGGAGCCGTAGGCGAAACGTACGGAGGCGGTGATCGATCTAGCAATGAAAAATCATCAATTTCATTATTAAGGACAGGATAAAGCGGTCGACGAATAGGGAATTGACCAGTCGTTTGCAATTTGCGTTCCCGTTCCTCCCTCTCTTTCTTTTCCTGAGCCTCCTTTTCCTCAAGCTGTAAAGCCTTATCTCGAGCAGCCTTGCGCTGCTCTTTGTCCGCCAAGGCAACTTCACGTTTCATTCGCTCACGCACCGCTTTCTCCCACATTCGTACACAAACATGTTTTGTCTAGACCTTCGTTGAAACAAACATTGCTCCACAAACTGTACTTTACGCAAATCGAACGACCCATGTAGAGGCCATTGCAATTCAGGATCCGATTTAGTGTACTTATTCCATAATTTACTGTACATTATAGGGGGAAGGCCAAATTTGATATACATTTCCCGATTTGGTGTTCCTTCTGGGGGAGCCGGCTGTGCTTCCGCTAACCTAATTGTGGTACCATTTCCAAGACAGCACATCCCTCGGAGTGTGCTTAAAACAGGCATGTTCAAAAAGTGTCACGAAAGCGCGACACCGTATAAAATGGCACTTACAGTACTTCACACAAACGTGCCGCTCAAAGGGAAAAAAACAAAATTAGAGAAACATCTCTACATGCCTGCCTATGTGAAGTGCACTACACATATATATTCAAAGTTCACAAATTCACAAATGTTAGCTAACTCAAATCAAAGTCATAGGTCATAGAACTTCGGTAAGCGTCCGAGGACTACCTTACCGATCACAAATCATAGAACTTCAGTAAGCGTCCGCAGACTACCTTACCAATCACAAATCTTACCCAAAGCCTCAAAGGTCCAGATTCCAACTGCCAAGGTCTTTTAATCGAATCAGTTAAACAGCACTTTATCCAGCAACACAGACGATCGAAAACTCAGTCGGAGACCGGCGCCACCTGGAAGGTGAGATCGGAAGGAAAGGAAGAAACACCGTGGGTGCCAAGACTCGGGTCACTCAGTGGCAGCGCGCGTCCATGGCGAGTGTCCAAACCTTCGTCACGACCTCTCCTTCGGGCATCCGAGTCGCCGATGAGTCCCTTCGTGGTCGCCAATTTGTAGTATTGGGTTCCCAAGGCCTACATGCTCCGAAGATAACCCACTTACATCTAAAGAACTGTTGGCACGGAAACTGAAAAATTCAAAGAACAAGTTTATTAAGACCCCATGGGGTGGTGGTACATTCCTACAGCACCCTTCGGTAATGCAAGAAGTATCACACCGAACATCGGTGTGACTCGCTCTTTTATACAATTTGCAGGTAATAAAACAATAGGCGGTACAAGGTTACAAAGCGTTATGTACATATATGGTCATTTTTGGAACACAGCCAGCTCATTGGAGGGGTTACAACTCCGCTGGTCAGTTTGGCGGCACATTCCTGAGGGACGACTGGTCAGTGGGGACTGCGCATGTACGGGCTTGACCAGTACTAAAAATAGCCTGTTGCTGGGCAAACTCAAGTGGTCAGTGGCACGGACAACGGACTAAAGGGCACGCTGGCCACGAGGCCGCTTATGATCTAAGATGGCCGCCGTAACACACAAAATGGCGTTTCCGAGTATAGTCAAGTTAAGCGGGAAAACGTGTAGCACAGCTAAGCGCTAACTCGGCCATCGTCAAATTACGACAGATGAGAGGCGAATGGAGAGGACATGCCTATTAAAAAGGCATGGAACCAGGAAGAGCCTTGTCGTAGGGAAAAGGACAGTGGCGTTGTTTTAAATGGGCTGGTACTCACAGGTACTGTCTACCAGCACTTATTATTATTTTTATCCCTGTTAGTATCAGCACACCTCTACTGCTGAATACTCATGAAAGGTAGGCTCACTGGCTGCTAGTGCTGGTGAGCACTAGGCTGGCATGGTTGGAACCTATTTGATAGCCACAGCGCTTCTATAGTCCTAAGCAGAGCCGCTGTTGAACTATTCAGCGCAGGATCATTTGCATGATGTCCCTGTGTTCACCATCACACTGTGTTTGACAGTGGAGTGCCCATTTAGGCCCTGTGCTGTTAATCACATTCCAACTATTGTGTGCATTTGGGCAAACACAGGTATGGATGTAGCACATGGACAGAGGCAATTTATAAACTCATGGGAGGGAAGGAGTTTAAAATGGATTTAATCCCACCTGAGACTTTTTGTGAGTGTTTGCTTATGTCTGTGTGCTTGCCGACTTGTGTGTGCCTGTTTTTCTGTGAGAGAAAATTGAGGGAAAGAGGGAGAGAATCAGGACACTCAGGAGATTTTAGAGGGAGTGTGAGTGTGTGCGAGAGTATGCCTGAGAGTAGATAGTATTGTGCCAAACAACAACAAATAACAATATGGCATTAAAAGGCAACAAATATTACAACAAATATTACAAAACGCTGAACTGTTCACATATCATCCTGTTTGGATTTTATTTTGTGTAACAAGTTAACCTGTTATATTTACATAAACACATTTTTCATGTGTTTTGATAGTGGCTGCAACTGGTACAGAATTCATTATGTATATATGTTACTCTTAGCCCCGCCCCTAGCCCCGCCCACTTGCCACACCTCTAGCTCATATTAATGAGTACCTGCACTTATTTTTTCCCATTTAAAGCACTGATGGACATAGAATCTAAAAAGGATGTTATTAAATTACATTATTGGCTGACGATACGGAGAGCATCTCAGAACATCATATTGCTAGAAAAAAAAGTCAGCGGGTCAAAGTTTTCATTAGAGTGAGAAACTAATTAAATCTGGCCCGATAGACTCAATAGATTCATGTATAACAATTGATCACTTAAAGAGAACTTTTAAAGATAAAAGCAAGTAGACTTCAAGAGACTATGACATAAAACAAATCAAAAACATTACAGGAGCGGCGAGTCTCAATTCATCTCATGACATCAACCTCTGCCAACCATATCTGTAGGCAGCCTTGGGTAGACCAGCACCTATTTGGGAATATAGGTCCCACTGGAAGAATCCTGCAGCAGGCCATAGGCAGTGCGGCCTGTGCCTCTATCATTCTGAATCTGCAGCGCACATTGTATGTAGTTGCTTATTTTGCTATCTCAGAAGCGATTATTTTTTTAAGCCAATTTTTCTGCAAAATGGGACAAGAATATGCAAAGAGGCGTTGACATACATTTACACTCTAGTTGTACCAAAAGACCTATCATGACTTGTCAAATGCTTTTCGGAAGCTGGAAGGCTACTCCGTGATGCACGCTGACCAACTGGGACTGTCCCATAAGAACATTGAGCCCGGACTGGGGACAGCACTAACAAGAACATCCTGACAAAGATTTGATAACAGGCCTCTTTGCCAGCTGACTGCCAAGTATGTTTTCTTTTTACTGCAATGGCACTGTTCGGACAGGGTGGGCCTGGACTCAGTCAACATGGCACTGGACTCAGTCAACATGGCACATGCCAGAAAGGTCTATTGTTTTTTTACTACTTGCTGAAGATGCCAATTCCTTTACTACTGGGGTCAGCAAAGCTGTAAGTGCTTGTCATAATGCCTAGAGCACCTTGGCCAAGATTAGACAACAGGGTGCCGCGCTTGCTGATTGCCAAGCATGCTTAATCTTAATTGCACATGCACAGGTCACTTTACCCCACTGTTAAAGCACTGCCTGATACGTTTTAGCCAACAGGGCACTTTGTTGCGAAGTATATTATAGAATACCCTTAGAACCTGATCTCTTGCACCCAAATATGTTAGAACTGTGCATTGGTTCATTGCTATTTGACTAAGACTCCACTTCTTTTAACATTAGGTTCACTATTGTTGCTTGTGCTTGTCTTCTAAAATCGCTCAAGTGAACATTATAGGTTATATAATTTTTAATTTGTAAGTTATCTTTTAAATGACTGTAAAGGTTTTAAGTAATCTTCCGAGAAAGTTTTAAGCCTTAACCATATTCTTATCGCGCATTCTTTGGTATGATTACAGAGTAAACCTGGCACATTTTATCACACATTAATTCTGGTGCTTTCATGTTTAGCACTTTAACAATGTACATCCTTTTGAACCTTGGGGGTTTGGCGAGGCCTTGTTAATCTGCACAGATTTTCACACAATTTAACAAAAAGAATCTGCACAGCAGTGTTCATTACATGTTCATAATTACTCGATGTCCATGTTTTTGTATGCTTTTATTTTCACAAATGCCCCAACTCCCTGTGTTTTACGTGAGGTAGACTTTTTTTCTGACGTTTTAGATTAGATGCTCTAAGAAGAAAACATATTCGGGAGCATAATCATTCCCTTAGAGCCTCTAATAACATTTAGTATTTTAAGTTAAACAGTTAAGTTTAAGTTAAACATTATCAACAGCTAGTACCTGACTCTCGCTGTATGGCCTCAGAAACTGAAGCCTTTTATTACAGGCACAAAGAATCTCTGGTAATTCCGATTGTGGCAAGTAGAGGAGAATCCAGTCAAATCATTCATTCTAAATTTGTTCACATATCACCCCTGAGGGGGCACTAATCTGTGCAGTAGAATCCATTTTTACACATAATCTGAGGCACTTTCTTTCAATGTGTTTACTGCTTTTTCACGTAATGAAACATTTACACAACATACCGTTTGCATCAACATTCATCCTGATTTATTTTTTGTTTGTTCTGTGTATTGCAGAATCCATTTTAAAGCTGGAAATCAGGGCAAATGAAGATAAACATGGCATTCAATGGCCCTTGGTTTAAAGGCAGTCTGCAAACCAAAAAAATGTAAATAGAAATACATATTGTAATGTTGGTGTGCTAAAATATCCGCGGCCTTGATATTTCATTAACATTGGGGTAAGCTTTCATTTAAAACTATTATAACATCATAAAATACCACATGGGCACAGGCGTATTTTAAAAAGAACAACGTGGATTAAGCTACATAAAAAGTGGTGGGAAAAATATTACCAAACTTGCCTTGTGCACGGACTCCAGTTTGTTCTGTGTGCTTTTGCTAGTCTGGTGTACTTTCATTTTATATTGCTTAAAGGGGAAATTAAGTAGGTAATTTGTGGCAGTGGGTGCTGGGGTGGGCACTGGCACACATTTTGGGGACCAGGACTTATTTTTCATCATGATACTTAGTGCCAGAGAGACCAAAAATGGTGAGAGAAAGCAATTCTGGTATTTTTGCTCTCCTCTACTGGTCTTTTTCTATCAAGACAGTTAAAGAGAGGCACTTCATTTCTGGTGGAATTGCTAGCTTCGTACGGCCTGGTGCAACTTGTGGATAGCCCTACCCACTCAACGGCCACACGCTGGACGGGGTCGTCTCCAATGACTCTAGATTAAGAATAGGTCCTCCCATCCCTCTGACGTGGCCAGACCACCTTGCTATCCCGCTGGAGTTAAAATCCCTCTCTTCTTTCCCTCCCACTTCCGATTCTAAGAGGTGGGAATTAAGAAGGAATTACAGGGAGGTCAACTATGCAACTCTTGCCCCGTTCTTGTCCAGCCTGAGGCCCCTCACCTCCCGGGACACCAACGCATGGGCCCTCGAACTCTCTAATACTATCTCGAGAGCAGTGGATATTCTGGCTCCCGATAAACACCACTACTCAGCCAGAAAGAGACCCTCTTCTCCTTAGTTCTCTGAATCGCTCAGACTGCTAAGGCAGGGCTGCCGTAAACAGGAGAGACGTTGGTGGGCCCATTTCGACCCAAAGGAGAGAGAAATGCACAAATGCCTCCTTGCAGAATATAAACTAGCAATTATTGAGGGAAAGAAGACGCATTTTGATAGTCTCACATCCTCGCTAAATACTCCTTGTGATCTCTTCAAGATCATCGACACCCACTCCAGCCCTCAGACACCGGACCCTATAGTAGCTTCTCAAGAATTGTGTGATAAGGTTGCCACATTTTTACACACTAAAATAGTCGACATTTATAGGTCTCTTGAAATCTTGAATCTTAACTCTGGTGTCTCCCTTCTCTCTACCCCTGCTGCGCCGGAATATGGGGCGAATAAATATCGTCCTAGCCTTCTCAATTTTGCCCTTCTCACTCTAGAATCGCTCTCCTTACTCCTTGACAAAATGAAATCTGGCTCCCCTCTGGACCCTTGCCCCCTTAAGAGCCTTAAGGATTGCAAGGAGGTGGTCATTCCTCCCTCCTAGAGGTGCTGAACTTAGTGATTGTGGAAGGAAACTATTCACATTTGTGGAAAATGGCGGTTGTCAAACCCCTCCTGAAAAAGGCCACACTCGACCCTGGGGTGTTAAAGAACTTTTGTCCAATCTCTCTGCTTCCCGCCCCTGCTAAAATTCTCGAGGCCCACCTTAATCATCATCTAAGCGCCTTTTTGGATGACGCCAGCCTGCTAGACCCCTCTCAGCATGGCTTTCGGAGAGCCCACAGCACGGAGTCTGCCCTTACGGTGGTTATCAACAACATCCGAGTGAAAGTCGTCATGGGCCAGACCTCCATGCTGGCCCTGCTCGACCTCACGATGGCTTTTGACACCTTGTCCCCCTCCGTTCTGATCGCCCGCCTTCAGGAGATCGGAGTTGGTGGCTCTCCTTAAACCTCCTGTCCTCTTTCCTTAGTCAAAGAGAACAGAGGGTAAAGCTGAGCGACTTCCTCTCTCCCTCTAAACCTTTGAAGTGTGGGGTTCCTCAGGGCTCTTCCTTGAGCCCAACACTTTTTAACATCTATGTGGCCCCACTTGCCAGGTTAGTACGATCTTTTGGCCTAGAGGTGTTGTCATATGCTGACGACACCCAAATCATGGTCTCCCTCACTTAATCAGTGAGTCTCTCCGCCTCTAACTTCAGGAGGTGTATGGAAGCAGTCTCCTTTTGGATGATTAAGAACTTCCTGAAGTTGAACGGGGATAAGACAGAGGTCCTGATTTTTGGTGCTAATCACGACATCTGGTCGAGTGATTGGTGACCCCCGTCCCTAGAGGCGTGTCCTATTCCATCCCATTCTGCCAAGAACTTGGGGGTACTCATTGATTCCACCCTCGCCTTCAACCGTCAGGTCAGCAGGACGGTCTCTACATGCTGTGGAATCATCAGGGTCCTGAGAAAGATTGCCCACTTCCTCTCTCCCGAAGCATGGAAGCAGGTTACTGTGGCCCTGGTCTCTTCAAGGCTTGACTACTGTAATGCGCTTTACTCAGGTATCAACAAAAACCTGATTCAGCGCTTACAGGTAGTGCAAAATGCGGCGGCTAGGTTGGTCCTTAACCTCCCTAGATTTTTCTCAGCCTCCACCGCCAGGAAGGACCTCCACTGGCTGCCCATTCAGTCCAGGATCTCCTTCAAGATCCTCTGTCTTGCCCATGGGGCTCTATACGGCTCCGGTTCGGAGGGTATCAGGGCCCTCCTTCACCCTTACTCTCCCTGTAGAGCCCTCCGCTCTTCTAACAAAAATCTTCTGTCAGTCCCTCGGTTCCGTAAAGTTAGGTGGGGAGGGAGAGCCTTTGCCTGCCTGGCTCCCAGGCTGTGGAATTCTCTCCCTCCCGAATTAGCAGGACAATCATCCATCACTCTCTTTCGTAAAGCTTTGAAAACGTACCTCTTTGTAGAGGCTTATCTGTAGTCTGGCTCTTCAACACTCACAAGCTGCACGATCTTTAGGCGCCTTGATGCCCTTGGGCTAAGTTGCGCGGTACAAGAAACAATTCATTCATTCATTCATTCATTCATTCATTCATTCATTCATTCAGGTGAACAAGCAGAAAGCAATTCTGGTATTTTACTGACCTCTTCGGGTCGTTTTCTATCAAGACAGTTAAATTGAGGCAGTTGAACAGAAAAAAGGTCCTAAGGGGAAGCAGACAAGTCCTAGGGTTGATCTCCAGAGCCTACAAAGTACATACACATATAAGTATATACTAAAGTATATACAAGAGGTCTCGAATGCGCAACCTAAAAAGAGATGAAAAGGAACCTGGAAAAGGCAGACAAAGTGAAAGGTTGAGTAGGGTGGGGATGAAAAAAGCATGAGGTGGAATCAAGACTAGGCAACCTTGGAATATTCGGTGGAGGGTTTCTTAGAAAACGTTGGCCCTCTGCTCTCTCTTTTTGTGGCTTAGCTCACCCCTACAACACAACTTGTCCATGGTGACAATTTGTTCAGTTGTTGCAATATACATTGCTGTTTGTTGATAATTCCCTAAAATGTTTAAACATCTCGATCAATCTGTAACATCGCTAAAGGATCAAACAAAAGAGGAAGAAGTGCTTATATGTTATGTGCTAATACTGTAAATTGTATGAATTGTAAAATGTGTAGAAAAAAGTAAACTAACACGATCGACAGCATTTAGGGATCACCAGGGGATTCAGCTGTGACCTCAGGCATGCCACTTGATACTCCTTGCACTGCCTTTGTGACCTCCGTCCTCTGATATGGCAAAGTCTGTGCCAAGAACACAGGTCCAAATGCAAAAAGAACAGTTGATGCACAGAATGCAGAACAATGTCATACATTCACCGCAGTACAGAGATCTGGGCCTAAATCCATCGTTTTTGCTGTCCTTGGTTTTATTATATTAATAGCGAATAATACTCTGTTATTCACTGTCAGTGTACCAGAATGGAGCACATTAAGCTAGGATGGGACCTTCTCTGAGTTACGTGCAAAAATGCTTTTAAATGTATGTTGTGTGCGAGTCAGCAAGAGATGCTATGTGCATGCCAATGAGAATATGGTTTATATGAGAAAGCATGTTTGTATATGTGAGTATGTCTCAATTTATTTGTTTATAAAGTTTGTGTAAACATGTGTGGGTGAGTGAAATTCAGTGATCGATAGGCAGAGTGAATGAGACTGGCAGTCAGTGAGTGTGAGTGAGTTAAAAGGAGTGAGACAGGGAGCAAGAGTGACCAAAAGTAGGTGAGTGAAAATGAATGACTGTGAGGAAGTATTAGAGAGTGGGAGAATCAATGTGAGTGAGAATGTGTCAGAGTGACAATGAGTGAGACTAACTGTGAGAGAATAAGTGACCGGGGCTGATAAAAAAATGAGTGAATGTGATTGTGTGAGAAAGTATGTTAGTGAAAAAGTGA
Source organism: Lissotriton vulgaris (assembly GCF_964263255.1). Classification (NCBI taxonomy): domain Eukaryota; kingdom Metazoa; phylum Chordata; class Amphibia; order Caudata; family Salamandridae; genus Lissotriton; species Lissotriton vulgaris. Next base: position 1,124,647,667 of record NC_141687.1, read on the forward strand.
ATGTTAATTAAAATAAATGTGAATGAATGAGAGAGTGAGACTGAGTGCAAGAGTAAGTGATAATGAATGATTGAATGTAAGCGAGTAAAAAAGAATATGAGTGAATGTGAAAGAAGGTACGTCAGCATGAGTGACAATGTGGAATTATTCGTGCAAGTCTGCCATTGGCCCTGGCATACTGAATGAATTTCATGACTAACAGAGTCACTCAAGACAGAAATACTGGTATTTGTGTACTGGAGACCATTTTTATCACATGAGTACACACAGACTTTCTCTGGTGCCAAAATTACACTCTGCTTTATGGTTATCTCTGACCTTTGCCGCCATCACTTGGAGATTTTCTACTCCTGCCATTGCACATCAAATCCTTAGCCACTGTGATCCTTTGACCCAAACATGTGCAAAAAAACACAGAGGCTCTCAGTAAACATAGGAGAGGGCCTCTGGAGCTGGCACATGCACAGTGAAGTTCTGTTGCGCATTCTTCAGTAGTCTCATTTCTGGTAATACTGGCCGTCTTGTGAAACACCAGTACATTGACTGCTAGGTCCACGGGCTGCCAAGGAAGGTCAGTTGTGCCACTGGTGCCCTGCCGGCCGTACTATGAGTATCACTGCGTTAGCATGACAGGCCACAGTGACAAAATACAGGCATTGGCATACTGGAGATAATTCTTATTATAATGGGCACCCATGGACACATACTGGTTCTGGCATACTAAAGGCATATGTGGCACCTGTGGAAAAATGCTGGCTTGCTTGAGTAAATTATCGGCATGGGGGTATCCACTCCCTCCCAAATGCTGGTGCTAGCACATTAGAAGTAATTTTCAGCATGAAGTACGACAACAGTGACATATGTGAGGAGTGTGAGAAATCGGGGTCTCTAGTTGGTAGTGGCTTGCACCATGCCTAAATAAGGACCCTAATTATAGTCAGGGTAAGGGGATTACACAACTAAGATAAACCCTGCTCACTTCCTTGGTATCTTGGCATGAGCAGGCAGGCTTATCTCAGAGGCAATATCTAAAGCATTTGTACATACACACTCAGTAGCATAGTGAAAACACTACAAAATGGCACCACAACAGTTTAGAAACATAACCAATATTCATCTGCATAAAATGAGACCAAAATAACAAAAATCTAACATACATAAACAGAGATATTACTTTTAAAAAGTTCAAAATAGTTCAATTCATAGGAAACAAAGGATCCTTCACTTTTATCACAAAGTACCTGAGATGCATCAAAATCAAAGGCAATAAACAGGCACAGAGTAGGTGAGGTGCCAGTAAAGCAAAGCAATGTGCTGATTCCTTACTCGCAGGGGAGGTGATGCATCAATTCTCTACTGCCAAGGGAGGTGATGTGTCGGTTCCTTAATGCCGCACAGGGGAGGTGATGTGTCGTTTCCTGAATGTCAGGGGAGGTGATGCGTCAGTTTCTTCCTGTCAGGGGAGGTGATATGTCGGTTTACAGACACGCTGTCTTGGTTCCCTACTGCTGGGGTACATTGATAAAGAACTTGGCGCACAAGTGCCATGTGTCAAAAATCCAGATGCACTGGGTCGATGGTCAAAACAGGCGCTGCGCCATTTTTTCAGCTGTGTAGCAGGTAATGCGTCGACTTCTTCAGCCGCACATCAGGGCCTGCATCAGAGTCAGAGCGGGTGCCATGGACATCGGTGATACAGAGGAGCTCAGGACTCAGGCTGCTGCGATCTTTGGCATCTCTTGGCAGGTCAGAAATCCCAGCTGAGGAGTTCAGGGGCTGCAGATGAAGTCTTTGACGGTCCTGAGACTTCTTAACAGGAGGCAAGCACATGCAAGCCCTTGGAGAACCTTGGCAAGCAGGTTATATAAAGCAAAGTCCAGTCCTTTCACTGCCCAAGAAAGAAACAGCAAGAAGTCGGCCAGCACAACACAGCAAAAATCAGAGTGGCTGTTTTCCTCCTTCAGCTTTTTCAGCTCTTCTTCATGGCAGAATCTCCTCTTAGTCCAGAAGTGTTCTGAAGTTATGGAGTTACAGCTCCAGTACTTATACCAGTTTTTGCCTTTGAAGTAGGCAAACTTGAAAGGAAAGTCTTCGTAGTGCACAATACCCTGCCTTTCCATGACCTGGCTCCAGACTCACTACGGTGGGGAGACAGCTTTGTGAGACGACAGGCACAGCCCTATTCAGGTGTCAGTGACAACTCCTCCCACCTCTCTATGTCAGAAGTCCCATCAGCCTGATGATGGGCTATCAGGATATACATGGACACCACAGCTCCCTTTGTGTGACTATCTACAGTGAATGCATAAACAACCCAGCTGTCAGTCTAAACCAGACGTGTATTCCAGTGGCAGGCAGAGGCATAGAATGATAAAGCAAGAAAATGCCCACTTTCTAAAAGTGGCATTTTCAAACTCACAATTTAAAAACCAACCTCACTAAAAATGTATATTTAAATAGTGAGTTCATGGACCCCAAACTCCAAATCTCTATATATTCCAAACTGGAACTTACACTTTTGAGAGGTTACAAGACAGCTCCAATGATAACCTGCGGGAGAGATAGTCCTTGCAATAGTGAAAAACTAAATTGGCAGTATTTCACAATTAGGACATGTAATACACACCATTGCATCATCTACCTTTAACATACACTGCACCCTGCTTAGGGAACTATCATGGGCTTAACTTAGAGATGCCTTTCATGTTGAAAAGGGAAGGTATGGGCTTGGCAAGTGGGTCCACTTGCCAGGTCGACTTGGCAGTTTAAAGATGCACTAGCAGACCCTGCAGAGCAGGTCTGGGACATGGTTGGTGGAACAATCAGTGATGCACCCCCACTAGTAGCATTTGAGTCACTGGCCCTGCGCACACACAGTGACCTGTACTGGGCACTTACCAGTAAATCAAATATGCCAATCATGGATAAACCAATTGCAGATACAACTTACATAGATCGCATATGCACTTTAGCACTGATTAGTCATGGTAAATTGCCAAGAGGCCTAAAGCCAACAAATACAGGTCAGACAAAATAAGAGGAATAAGGCAAAAAGCATGAGATAACCCTGCTAAAATGGCAAGTTCCAACAAGGAGGATAACCATGACAAAATGATGGTCCTGTCATACTGAGGTCATTTTTGTCATTGCGTCTGGAGGCAAATGACATAATTCTTGCACTGATATTCTACATGTAACCATTGGCCTAAGGGGGTGCCCCCAGCATATTGGGGTCCTGATACAATGGAAGTAAATTTGACATACATGGCACACCCAGATCATTTTGAAAAAAATGGGGTCAACTCGTGAGGAGAGTCAGGTTTCATTGGCTTGCCACACCATGAAGGGACTTTCATTTGAGAACATTAAGCTTTTTTGAAAATGCATGTGAGGGTAGTGCTTTGCCTATTTGATCCCAACACTTCCCCGGGGGAAGAACCTCTGAACCTCCAGAGAGGTCTGATTCCTTTCACTTGCTCACTACACTTCAGGACGAGATGAAAGCTCCATCACTTTCAAAGCTCATGTCAGCACCTTAACATAGGTTGTATCTAAAGCAGATATTTGTCTGTGTTATCTTAATCATGCACTTATAAAGGAAAATAAGCACTGTCACATATTGCAGTGGCATCAGGGTTAAAATTATGTGACATAACTTTCTAAGAAAATTCAGGATCAGAGGTCATATGATGGCAATTTCTGTGATGTCATTAATATCCAAGGGCGTGCGATGCCACTGCTGCTACTGATTGCAATATGGCGAATCAACATCAGTGAAACACTTTACCAAAAAAACAACATTTAAACAAAACATGCAGAGTTTTCTCGGCAGAGATAAAGATGCGACAAAGGCGTGAGTGCTCCTTCGGCATCTACAGCAAAGTGATTACGTGTAAAATGGAAATGAAGCTGTCAAAATGCGATTCCCCTCCTTGATGCAAATCTCCGTTTTGTCGGTGGTTTGCTACATTATTAAAATGAACTCCTCTACTTGTAATAGGGCAGGTATGTTCTTAGTGCAGACATGAGGTTAGCTATCTACGGTTAATTAAATAGCAATAAGCTGGCACTTTCCCAGCGAACACTCCATAAGCTGACAGTTGAAGGGGAGCAGCAATATTTAATTGAATTTGTTAGATGCCAATTAAATATCCTTCACCGACTTATAATGTAATGTTTCGCTGGTGCTCTTCAGAATAATTTTACTGCTGGACGTCTTAGGCACGTTACCTTTTCAATAGGTCAAAGCTAGAATTAAACTGAAAAGTTGAAAGTTAGTTACAGGTGAGGAATACAACGTCCGTCTCTTACAATAATTTAGAAACACATTCACGTTTGTACTTTTTGCTTTCATGTTTATATTCACCCACTCCACCACTTGGAAAGGAATCATGGACAATGAGTTGATTCATACCTTAAATTGCCACAATTACCTGGGTTTTGCATAGGTCTCACAGAGTGCCAAGTGTGAATAACAGAATAGAATTGTGAATACCAGAGTAAAAACAGCACCTGGATGCCCTACCGGGTGACAAGACGAGCTATATAAATTCACTTAACATAACAATCTAAATCTGGTTAGTCACTGCTAAGCGGTAGCAACAGTGGGGGAATCATAAAGGAGTTCCAATCTGCTCTAATTGCCTGCAATGGCATAAAATTGGTCTCTTGGAATATAAATGGTCTTGGAACACAGATAAAGCAGGAATTTTTAAAAGAGCTTGCGTAAAACAACAATGTCATCTGTATACAAGAGACCTGGCTTTGTGGAGAGCCCCCTGTAGTTGAAGGGTTTCGACAATATTACCATCCAGCGATAAAATCTAGATCTGGCCGCGCTGCAGGTGGCTCATTGATTTTACTATCTACAAAAAAAGTGAGTAGGTTATCCCAAGTACTTGTGACGTGTAAGTGGCTTTTGGGCTGTAAGATAACTACAACGTTTGCTGATAAAAAATATGAAAATATGTTGATCCTAAATGTTTATATGCAATAGGGCTCACAGGAAGAATATGGGGTCGAATTGGGATACTTTAAGAATGATTTGGATTCATTTTGCGATAAGTATGGGGCTGGTTTGATTTTGTTGGTAAGAGATTTTAACCATAAATTAAACTCCAAATTGTTAGATTTTTGGTACACAGAAATTTTGAATTCTTACATCATAAAAAAAGCAGAGTTTTATGAAAATATAATACTGACTGATGCTGCTAAGCTGGGAAATTTTCTAGCATCAAAACCCCTTTTCTGCTTGAACGGTAGGCTAGCTCAAGACCGTCCGGCAAAGAAAACCTTCAAATATGGGACTCAAAATTGCCCCATTGATTATGTTTTCATGCTGGCATGGAACTTTGAACTAGTAACAGATTTTAGGATTAGCCCATCGGAATGTAGTGACCATAATTTAATAAAATTAGAGTTAGTAATATCTCCACAGGCTGACTGCGACAAAGTCATTCCACAAGAGATCGATTATCCGAAGCAGATAACTACCCGGTTTTCGGATGTATTTATAGAAAGGTTAACTAGACTGCAACGTAACGTTAAGTTAGGATTTGTGAGCGGCCATAATTTATCATGGTATGTTGGTAAATTAGATCAAGTAGTCAAATGTATAAGTATAGAATTAAAAATAGATGCGAGGGCACCCAAGGATAAAAAAAAGATGCAGTCCAAACAGGGAAATTGGTTTAATATAGATTGTTTAAATAAGAAAAGAGAACTAAGGAGAGAAGAGCGTAGCCTACATAAACATTTTGACCCGGCTAGGGCTGAAAATCTCGCCAAAATAAAGAGAGAATATACTTCACTACTTCCGCCAGTTCTGGATACTAATTAAATCAGCTACAGAACCTTCTATCGCCCAAATGATCTGCGTAGTGGAAGAGGGGGCCTGGGTAGACTACCTGCAGGAATTATTTTCCCCAAGGAGGGAATTTGGAGAGGAGAGATCAAGGGATTGGAGAGGCCTAGTAGAGAATCTTAAATTAGATTGCTCTACAGTTAATGTGCTTAGTACAATAAGATCTTTGAACTTAACAAGAGCAGCAGGCCCAGACAACCTACCAGCCCTAATAATAAATTCAAACGAGACCTGGTGGGCAGAATTCTTGTCTAAGATTTTTCTAGTAATCTTATAACAAGGGAAGATTCCCATAAATTGGAAGAGTGCAATAATTAGGCCGATTCACAAGAAAGGAGACGTACATGCCCCAAAGAATTACAGACTTATTAACCTGTTAGATATAGGAGAAACGATCTTTGCGAAAATATTATTAAGTAAATTAAAAGATTGGGCAGAGCAGCGATCTATTATGCCAGTTGAACAAGGATTGTTTAAAGAAGGTCACTCCACTATAGATCATTGCTTTTCCCTGTTGGCATTGGCCAGGAAATCGATAGAGCAAAATGGTAAACTGTTCTGCTGCTTTGTCGATTTCCCGGCGGCTTTTGATTCTGTGGACCGTAATAGCCTCAGGGTAGTCCTGGAAAAATATAGAATACGGGAGGGCATTTTTAATATTTTAAAAGAGTTACACAGTGGCAACTGGGCCCAAGTCATTAGAGATACAAAGGGGTTACTAATTCACAAAATACCGGTAAAGAATGGCCTTAGACAGGGGTGCGTTTTGGCAACCCTGCTTTTTCAATTTTTCTAGCAGATCTTCCTGCAGTGCTAGAAATAGAAAGAAGTGCGAGTCCGCGTATGAATAGAAATAAAGTGCCTTGTCTGTTATACGCTGATGATCTGGTGATCCTTGACCAAATGGAAATGGGACTCCAACGAAAATTAAATGTGTTTAAAGATGACTGCGATAAAAAGTTTTCTAATTGTTAATATGGAAAAAACAAAGGTCTTAAAATATGGGAAGAGTTTTTAAAATAAAAAATGTAATTGGTTTCTAGGACGAGATAAATTAGAAATAGTAAATGAATATAAATATCTAGGTCTTTGGTTTGATAGTACATTGAAGTGGGGTACCCATTTTGCGGCACAAGCTGCAAAAGCCTTCTTGTCAGTTTGTGGCCTGAACAAGTTTAACAAAGAATATGGCGATTTGTCACATAGACCCATGTTAAATGCATTTGAAGCTATGATCCCCCGCAAGTTCTGTATGGTGCAGAAGTCCCCTATTTGAGTGGTAAGAGAGGGTGGGATTATGAAGAAGGAAAGATTTTAAAAATTCTGCTGTCTTTACCAAATAGTACCATGATCCAAACAACTAGGATGGAGGCAGGGCTAACAGCCTGGAATATAAAGACCCAAATGTCTTTTTTAAGATTTTGGAAACGCCAGGAGCTAGGGCGGCATGGAAAAGGTCTCAACATGATGCAGAGAGGAAATCCAAACTAGTAGTCTTGGTTGGGCACGGGATGTCAGGAAAACCCTCCAGACTGTAACGTGGCACCTAGAGTTGAGCCTTTTGCACCCATCCCTGGACATAGTCTTTACAAAGAAAATGCTTAGGGCTCAAGAGCTCCAATAATATAGATCACAGGACCTTGATTATTTGAGGGTGAAAAAATCGGTTAACTGGGTAAGGAGTGCATGGGAAAAGGAGGCCCGGTTTCTATATTTGGATTTTTTACTGAATAAATGGCTAAGACATGAAATCCTACAGGCTTGTGTGGGTATTAACCCTTGGAAGATGGAAGGGAAAATAAATGCTGAACTGATCCATGTACATGTGGCCTAGGAGTAAGAAATGACATTCTGCATATATTGCTTGATTGCACATTGATTTTAGCAATACGGAAAATATTTTTATGTCCAATATTTTTAAAATATAAGGTGCACTCACATGTTCAAGTGGCTAGTCTTCTTGCGGATATGTCATCCCTAGAAATTACAATTGCTTTGAGGAAGTTCTTTAAAGCGACACAGAACTTTGTAAAGGAGAAACTAAAAGAAGGAAGCTGATTTTAAAACGTTTTTGAAGTACTGTTAACATTGAGAATTTTATGGGTTTATATTTTTGTAAATTGCGTTAACATGAATTGTGTTTTAAGTATGTTATGGCTATGTTATGTGGATTCCAAAGTTTATCTATGGTTTTAAAGACTATGGTCTAAATAAACATTGTTATCTGTCTCTCTCTGTTAGTGCTGCACTGGATCTCCGCTCAAATGTAAAGCAAAGAGCAAAGCTTTGGCAGGGGAGGAAAAGGAGAGGGAAGGCAAACAGGGTGGGCAGCAAGAGGCCAGGTATATTGTTTACATTTGGGACAGAAACTAGAGGCCATGTTATGTTTTGCTTCGTTAGTATTTCTCTGAGCGGCGTAGCAGTTGGAAGCAGGGGCAGATGATTTTGGGGGCCAAACAAAACATAAAATCTTAAGTGCGTTAAAAGTGAGTAACAAGGTTGTTTTTCATCTCAGTGTATGGAATGATACCATGGACAACTCCAGCTTCAGTCTCATTGTCTTTTTACTAACTCTCCGAATCCCTCGTGGAAGAGGACTCTTGTTATTACTTTCATCAATCTATAGTTAAAAATGATCAAAAAGATGTTGCTTCAACACAAATAATTCTCTTTGTAGGAAAGCTTACTTAGTAAACCTTTCTGTGTGCTGCCCTCAATGATTAAAGAAATAGCATAGGGGTGAAATGACAGTGGTGCTACAACTATAGTTGCAGCTATGAAAATGTGGAAGAAAACAATATAAGCCTCAGGAGAAATATGGTGGCTAGTGTCAGGATAAATGCCAGGAGTGGAAGAGAAGTATTCATCCAAACTCACTTAGGTTTATCTACGAACGTAATATGTGAGGTGACACAGGGGCGGCTTCTCAGTAATGGGGGAGGATCGTCACTCCACAGCCCGCTCCAGCAGATGATAAATAAAATGATAATAACACAATGTAATTGTTATTTTATTCATGCTGCCTGAGCCCCGCAATAAGTTCAGGGTGGGGCGGGACTGAGCATGTCAGGAAGGAGGAGTAGTGTGCACTAAGTGTCATGTGTGTTTGACTGGCTGTACTAGGCCAGCGAAACACACATGCACAGTTACGTTTCTCCAACCCAGCTGTGCTACTTAGCCGTGTTGGAGAAAAGTCACAGGCTCCAATGCACTGTCTGAGTGGCAAGCAAGGCCACTCATACCAATCCTGGTGCTTCTCTCATGCTATGAGAGAAGTGTTTTGATTGGGAGTGGAGCCTGTGCCATGAGAGCCCAACCCCTTCCGGCTTTACAAGAGAAGCAGCGAGGCGGCCATCGGCGGGAGCGGTGGGTAAGTCTTTAAATTTTTTTACTTTTATATTATTTCTTTCCCCCTCCCCAACCCTCTGCCTTCTCCCGTGCCATCCCTACCATTTTAGATAGGCAGACGCCACCACTGATCTGACCCCATGCTCTGGCCAATGAGGTCAAGAGCAAATACTTCATTTGGCCACACACTGAAGCATTTTGGACTATAAGAAGCAGTCTACTCTGAACTGTAAACGCACTCCTCGACCATGCAGATTTTACAGTAAAATGGACTCTAGCTCACCCATTTCTCCATTGTGTAACTGTCGCAGAATTAACCCAAGCCAGCCATTGCAGTTTCATAATAATTGAGGGCATCTACTACCTTATCTTTTTACTTGGACCTCCAGACCGCATATTAACATGACAACTGACACGTTGGGAAGTCATTAGTTAGTTCCATGAAACAAAACATGTCATGGCTAAATCATGATCCAAGAATAAGAAATGTGTCAGTAGAGAAGATCCAATTACACCCTACCTTAAGTGGTGCCCCCCCATGTCCTGGATCCCTGGCTGGTGTTAGAGTGTACTTCCTCTGTCCCGAAACTGCAAGAGTGGAACTTTGAAACTTTTGGCCAACTTTCGGCCTGGAGAACTGACAGACACCGGGATCACCATTGAAGCTACAGCCGTCAATGTCAACTCACCGGTTGGCCTCAGCTTGCTGGTTTTACTGTTCAAGGAGATCAGACTTCCAGAAACGTTTCTAAGTATGAACGTAGAGAGCTTCATTGGGTCCAACTGCGAGCAGCATTCCATTGATGTCTACATCTCTCCAGGCACCTACTTCATCTACTCAGAGCTTTCCTGCCTTTGCCAACAAACCGGAGTCCTAATTTGGATCCAGCTTGAAGGATGCCCTGTTGACGACTCTTCGATCACTTTTCTCCATAAAGGCCTGTAGGTAAAAATTCCATCAGGGTGACACAGGTCCCTTTAGTCGACCCACACTTCAGTCCGGTCAGCCTTAATTTTTTACTTTGACCTGTCAGTTTAGGGTTCTATTACCCCAAATGTCTTGCCTTACTCCTCAATTTTTCAGCTGTTCTTGTTTGTGTTCATCTTAGGACTGTCAGGAATACCCGTACTGCACCTTGTGTAATCTGCCAGCACCCACGGAGACTGCTGCCCAACCATTTAGCTATAGTGCCCCCTCCCCTGTGTATTTGTCATCTCGTGCTGGGCCAACATGTGTGTAGAAACCGCTGTACATAGGGCTGTTGCTCAGTGGTGTAGCGAAATTCGAGGAGGCCCGCCTGCTAGGTGCAGGAAGGGGCCCCTGCAGCTCCAGGTACCCCCGTACCACGGGGACTGCGGGCCTGTGTTACGCCACTGCTGTTGCTGCACATTCCTTTAAAAAGGGTCCTGTGGCTCCCTAGTTAGCGCTTTGGCAAGCGGACTTGTTTGTTACTGGTGTTGTTAAGACTTTCACATGTGCTTTGCTGTTATCCCTATCTTGCACTAAGGGGGGTGAAGCTTGTGCATGAGGAGAGGTGCACTTCTGAGGATACTATAGCTCTCAACAACCCCATGCTGCCAATGCACATAGAAGTGCAATGTCGACCCACGGTGAGTGTAGCCACTTTGCTGTTGTACCTGAACCTGCATTAAGGGGACTGAAACTTGTGCCTGAGGAGGCGTGCTCTGCTGGGGAGACTATAGCTCCTGACGACCCCCTGCTGCCAATGCACATAAAAACGTGACATCAACATAGTGGTGTGGGATGTGCGCAGGGACGCACCCGGGCCAAGGGCGGGCCTGTCCATGCCCGTCAGTGCCCAAAGAAAGCCAGGCCGGGCCACCTATCTAACTCCTTGCTCCAGGCTTGTGAGACTTTCTTAACATAAGAATGGGCAAAGGAAAGGCCAAGGAAGCTGAACAAGGAGGAAAATTATTAACACCTTGGACTCCTTCCTGACAGGAGTGGCAGACATAGGGGCAGATCTACAAGGAAGTGCCGTAGCGTGGCACCGCAAGCCCTTTGGCTGCGCCATGCTGCGGCCCTTCTGAAGCACAGGGATGCAACATACTTAGAATATGTCACATCTCTGTGACTACCCCTGCGCTGGTGCACAAATTGCAGCCATGTGCTAGCGCAGGTACCCTTGCAACATGGTGCAAGGATGCCTGCATAGTGGGGAGATTGTTTTTGTTCAGGAAGGGGCACCTTCCTGCACAAAAACAATCACTACAGGCATTTTCCTCTTTCAATACATGCTGTAGAATGCAGCACACATTGAAAGAGGAAAAAACAAGGAGAAATAAAAACATTTATCCTTGTTGCACATCGCTACGCCACCTCTAGGTTGGCATAGAATTCAGATGTATCTCCAGATTTATGATTTCTCGTAAATCTAGAGATGTGTCTTGTTTCATTGGTGTTGCGTGGGAACACTCACAGCAACTGTGTGAGCTCCTGACCTTGGCCTCTGGTGTACTGAAGCATTTCTTAGCGCGGGGACACACTGTCATAAGTGTAACCAGGCGCTTTATAAGTGTTTTTATTATTATTATTATTATAACTCCCATGGAACGCCCTTTCAACGCAAAGTGCTGCGTGTGAAGGGGCCGTATTCACAAGGAGAGGAAAAGTCACGCAGGGTGGCTTTTCCTGTCCTTGTAATTATGGAGGAGCCCCCTTCGCCATAAGTCCATCATGAAAAGTGGCGTACTGGTGGCGCAGGGGATTGTAAATCTGCCCCACACTATCCAAGGAAACTGAATTGACCATACACCGACTCTCATTAGAAGCGGTAAGATCTGCCCCCAAACTTAATGTATTGTGTAACTGTCTTGCTCCGCCTTTCCGATAATACAGAATCTCCCAGACGGTGGCTCAAACACAGCGGAGCAGGAGATATAAAACACAACAACAATACCTAGAAAAGGGTTTTACTTATCAAGATGCAATGATTTTCTTTTAAGAATAAGGCTTGGGGTTTTATTTATGCAATGCTCTCTAACAGAAAGTCTTTCCCAGATGTCAAATGAACCACATTCAAATGTATATAGAGATATATTTTTATATGCAAGCAATAATTACACACTTGGTAAATACAACTGCTAAATGCATGGATAATAACATCAAATACTAGCAACAAATAATATGAAATAAAACTCAAGCAAATATACTAGACGTCCTGCAAGAGATCATAAAGATATATATACACATTAAATACATCAAATGATTACTTTGGATGTGCACTCTGAATCATTCACACATCACAAAGCAAACACCTCAAATGACCACAGCCACTGGAACCACGCATCACAATGGCAGTAATCAGAAACAAATCACCTCACCCTATTGTTCACTCGACATCCTTGCCAACTCAAGCTGGGGGAGCCCGTTACAGCCAGGCAATGGACTCGCGATCAGGACTCAAATCCAAGTTATTGTTGTAATATGTCTATTCCACAAGTGAACTCCTACCCTGACTGTAAACAACCCTCAGCTTTATAGTCTCAAAACACACTAGAAGATTCAAGAGTCTTCCCCTCTGCTCCAAAGAAACTTACTGGAACTGGCCAGCTTCCAGGCAAGCATTCAATGGCAAGAAGGAGTTCTCACGTTCCCTCTACATTCTCACATGTTCCAACCTTTATCTTGACGAAGCTTATGAAAGCCTTCCAGGGTACATTAAACAATCTCTCACAAAAAAAATCCTTGAATGCGATTAACCCAAGCAACTTGCAAACACTTTGGGGGCCTGTCTATGCACGTGGAAAAGCTCAAGCAAAGCAAAGTCAGAATTCAAGATTACATAAGGCCATGTCAAAGCCAATAGTAAGAACTTAATATTACTTTCCAATGTACAACACAATGCACATTTGTGCACCACTGCCTGCAGCATCACATACTTGATCTCTCAATGTACAACACATTGCACATTTGTGCACCACTGCTTATAGCATCACATTATTCATCTCTCAATGTACAACACAGTGCACATTTGTGCTCCACTGCTCATAACACTGCACTTCCAGACCAAAAAGTACATTTGAAGACTCTCTCTCGGTCTCATGCTTTCAAATGCTCATCCCACACATTCTGTTCTTGGCAAGGCTGTTCTACTCGGTGACACTCCCACTTCAAAACTACGAGAAGAGAAACAAGGCATATGCGGGACGTCATACATTCAGGCAAGGGTAAAGTAACACACCAAAGTGAATTAAAATGATGGTAGTTGTTGGACCTGGCCCTTTTGGCAGGTTCACCCCGAAACTTTTTGATTTTTCCTAGCCTGTTTCTGTGACCTGGTGTTGGTGATTTTAGGCCTCTGCCCACTTTTTCACTGTGGTACAGTGTAAAGTGCGTGAGCTCTCTGTGTGTAGTGAGAGTGACCTGCCCTCCCATAGGAATGAATGGGGAATATGTATGACCATGGTAGTTCCTGGTGTGTGGGGCGTGCAGGGTCGAGTTTGGTTTGTGCGAACTCGTCAGATTGAATGCTGCGCAATGATGTATGCAGCATGAATGTGTCTAGTGTGGATGTGCCACTTCTAGAAGTTGGCATGTTTGTGTAATTTGTGTCTGGCGTGTGATTGGCTGGAGCTGGCTGGTGAGCCTGGCTCCAAGAGTCTGGGTAGGTCTGCCCGGTGGTGAGTGGAGAGATTAGCATGCTGATGTGAGGGGAGGGGTACACCTGGGACCTGAACAGGGCTGGGTTTTCCCTCCACAATGCTGGCTCCACCCCCTGTGGTGCGTCTGATGTCCCTAGCCTGGCCAGTGAAAGGAGTTCCCCATAACCAGTTGTAGCTGGTTCTCACATTGCCTGCACCCTGCTAGACAAAGGATTTTGGGTATAAAAGAGTGCTGTGACACTCTGAAAAGGTTCTTGTTCTTAACTTGAATCATTCCAGGGGCGTGCTGCTGCTTTGGCCCAGGGGAAGGCTTGCCTCCCTGGGCCCTGCCCAGCCCCTGGATGGCCTACCCCTGGATGCTGGAGGATTTTCCTTATGGGGAGCTGTGTTGCTCCATCTTTATTCTTCCAGGACTGCTGGGACTTCTTTTTGCTGGCTGTTAATGATGCCAGGACCTTGAGCAGCCCCCCAGCGCCTTATTTTGGGCAGGAAACACTTTATTTTGTCTTTAGCGCTTGGGAGCGCTTTATTTGTATTCCAAGTGCCTGGGAGTGCTTTATATCGCTCTAGCGCCTGGAAGCGCTTCATTTGTTTCTAGTGCACCAGCGCTCTATTTACTATAGCGCTTGGGAGCGCTGCCGTCGCTTTGGCCGGTGCCCACCCGGCATCTTTCACCTACTGAGAGTGCCCACCCCTCATTCTGCCCGAGTTTGTCCTGCCGCAGCCACCTGGACGTCAGGCAAGCCGGCCTGTGATGGGGGCGGGGCCGCGGCAGGACAGGAAACGTGGATTCAGGAAGTGGTGGAGGAAGGAGGTCGGGAGCCCACCCCGCCTCCTCGAGACCAGAGCGAGAAGTGAGTGCAGCAGCGGGGCTCCGTAGCCTGGGAGAGCCCCGCAGGTATGGCAACAGTGGCGGAGGGGGCCTGAGGCACATTGTCGGTGCCTGCCACCACCGCATACAAGAGTGAGGAGGCGGCAACATGAAGCCTCTCTAGCTCCTCCCCTGAAGTCCCGGTCCCGATATGGGGGACCGGGGGAAACAGTGCTCCGTAAGAAGAAAGCAGCGTGGTGAGCAGGGCTCCCGTGATTGGGAGGGAGCCCCGCTGGAAGTCGAGGACACCGTGTGAAGAGGAGCCCCCGCTAGGGAAGAACAGCCAGTGAGTAGAAGCGGCTGAGGGAGGGCTCTGTGTGCACAACAGATGGTGCATGGTCGGGGTGCCGGGTCCTGCCTGCATTCTGTGCGGCCCCGTCTAGTAGCGAGGGGTGATGTCTATAAGGTCACCCTTAGAGCCTAGAGGGCTCCAGCGGGTCCATATGTGCTGCGAGGGCCCCTGTGGGGGTCATAAGGCCCTGTGAACCCTTGCTGCCCCTGTGGGGCATTATTCTCAGCTGCCCCACTTTGGCAGGGGTCAGCTGCGACGAGGGGGCATTTATTCTTTTAAAGGGCCCAGGGGCAGTGTCAAGCCCCCAGTTATTCTCCGAGCCTGAGGGCTCCAGTATGGCCATATCTATTTTAGGGCCCCAGTGCCAGGGGGCATACCTAATTGTTAGAGCCCTGTGGCTCCTAGTTGGCGCAGAATAAGTTAAGGAGCCAGTGGGCTCCAGGGGACATGTGTATCTTCAGAGCCTGTGGGGCTCCAACAGATGGCGCAGGCTTTGTCCTAGGGCCAGTGAGGGCCCTGTTGCAGTTTTGATGATTCTCAGCTGCCCAGCAATTAGTGGGCAGCTGCACCATTAAGGCGCAATTGAAAGAGAGTCCCTGAGAGGGAAAGAAGTGGCACAGAGGTGCCAGGCCATCCACAGCTGCGCAGCACTTAGTGCCAGCTGCAGCGTTTAGGCCCTTGTGATTGTCCTCAGCTGCTCAGCAAGTAGTGGGCAGCTGCAACATATAGGTTTGCACCGGTGGCGCACCCCTGACTGGAACTGCTTTGGCAGCGCGCACTGACATTCTGGACACAGGGCATTTGAGCCCCTTTCTTGAGATGGCCAGTTGGCCAGGGGGCTGGTGTGTGATTATTGCGCAATGTGATTTTACTATGTTTATGATAGTAATTGCCTAAGGTGATGTTTGTGCAATGTGATTATGAGGTTATTTTACCTATGTAGGTTTATGCTAGTGAGATGTTTTCACTCTGTGAGTTACGCCCCTAAATATCATTTATTCTTAGGAGGCAGAGTCTAATATGTTTAGACTAGTGAGAGATTGCCTACTGTATTTTTACTGGTTAGGCCCAAATGTGAGTTATGCGTAATGTGCTATGCCATTATGCCTGTGACACCTCTGAATGTGTTTTATGCATTATATGTCTTACCTACACCTCTGAATGTTTCTATGCATCATGTGTAATGCTTCTGACCTATACCCCTAATTGTGTCCATGCGCGATCCAGGCCTATGGTCATAGTATTGCGTAGTGTGTAACTACCTGTTACCAGTGGTTACTGGTTGTGATCTATAATTGTTATTTTGTGTTACACTTATTTAAAGTTCTAGAAGTGCTATTTCTACTAAGTGTGATTCTGACAGTGGCCCATGTGGCCCTGTCCTGTAAATAATCCCGTGTGAATATTGCCCGTGCCAGTTGGTACAATGTATATTGTGTGATTACTATCTGATGTGTTTTGACAATACAAAAGGTATTTTTAGATAACCTTGTGTGGAGTTCCTTTTGTGGTGTGCCTAGGATGTTGGTGCTGTTGTGTGCGTGCGCAAATGATTTACACATTGCCTCCGGGATAAGCCTGTCTGCTCGTGCCAAGCTACCAAGGGGGTGAGCAGGGGTTATCTTGGCGTGTGACTCCCTTGCCCTGACTAGAATGGTGGCTTCTGCCTGGCTTTGGCGTCAGCCTTAGCCAACCAGAAATGCCAGTTATAACAGTAGTCAAAGGTTATCACGTGGTGTTAGACCACAAGAGTGCCTCTAGCACTACAGTAATTTGGTTGAGACGACCGCTGATGCTCTGTCTCTGGGATACTCTGGGGTAATGGGGGAATATCCATTTACAAAGCCTGTTCCAAGGCCCCATGACCAGATGCAAGTCCTATCATGGAACCCCTGGGGAAAAAAGAAAAGGGGCAGGACCAAGAACTCTATTGATATGATGACTTTGAAGCTGGCCAGATCTAAACGCAATAATACTGTACAGCTGGAGCCAGTAACCACCCCCATTCCCCTCTCTAATCCTGATGATCTCTGTCAAATCCTGGACCAGGTTTTTTATTATTACTGCAACTGGTACTGTGTCGATTAACTAAAATTGAGGAGTGTCTAAAAACACTTTCCAGCCATGAGGTCTGCTTTGATCAAGGGTTTACTCTGAAGCAGACAACACACAAGGCCACAGTAAATCACTTCCCATGGGACAGAACCGTACAGAAACTGCCACATATTTACCATTGGGATCAACAATAGTATGAGATCACGAGGGTCAAGGTAGGTTAGGCAGGCGTCTTAATATCTTAAACTGTCAACCACAGAACAGCAGATTAGCACTAGCTGCAAACGTCCAGGGGATCCAAACAATCCCTCCAACAATCCCACGTGACATTTTTTTCCCCACGGAGTCAGCTCCCTATAGTAGCAGTTAGGTTTCAACCAGGGGGGAGGGCTCAATGACCACCAATGGGATTACAGCGAATGAGGGAGGGGGTAGGGCCGATTAAGGTATAAGGGGGCTTAATAATTTTCAGAAGGCTCTGAGCCCCACAAAGAGGAGGCTAGATCTCCCCCAGCGGCTTGTCATTATTCTCGCCAGTGCTCCATAACTAGAACCCACCCAGGAAGAGTCAACATAACAATTAATGATTAAGGCCTTTCACTGGCTGTCCAAATTTAACACGGGTAGACAGAAGCTTTATAGTCATATTAATATGGTTAGAAGAGTGAACTGGGTGGGCCAGGCTTCTAAGACTATAAGTGGAGATTTTATAATCATAGATTTTACCAGCCGACGATTGGTAGGGTACCTATTGAGCACATTACCTAAAGTTCATCACCAGCCTCCCAAATCTTCACCCTACCCATAGGCTTTCTCTACAAACCATTAATGCCTATTCAAATTTTTCAAACTAGAGATAGATTTGTCAGTGTCCCACGCCTCCCTAAACACCACTCTGAACCCATGCTTACAAACATAGGAATGAGTAATAGATGCAGCCCGTTGGAAGGCCTTGAAGCATGTGACTGACTGAGTGAAGCCCTAATTTCTACAACTGGGAATAATAGTATGGCTTCCAATTTGCAGAAGGGTGTTGACCCATTATTGGAGGGTATCAATAGACTAAAAACAATTACTTGGAATATCGCTGGCTACAAACAAAAAAAATAACAACCCAAATTGGTTAGGTTTGGTGACACATTTTGACAATTTATGCCTACAAGAAACCTGTGAAAAAGCCAAGATTCACGTGGATGGCTAATACTCCTTCCAGACATCAGTGACTCCTTCGAGAGCCGGTCGTCCACAGGGGGGTATAATAACGCCAGCAGCAAATATAACTAGACTTAAGGTCCTAACATTTCTAAATGTCCCCCCATATTATCCGATATTGCACTGTGAACGGCGACTACACCCACTACCCTCAGGACATTACCCATGCAGTAACTGCAGTGTCTGCCACCTGACTTCAGCAGCCAAAGTAGTCAATCTGTGTAATAACACCACATGAGAATTGAGGAGTTTCACAAACTGCAACACAAGTGGGGTGGTGTACTTAATCATGTGTACATGTAAACTCCACTACGTGGGGATGACAACCAGAAAAGTCAGTACTCCCATTGTGGAACACCGCAGCAACATACGCTGCAAACGTGCCACCACAAAAATGACCACACGTTTTCTAGAGAGACAGCACACCCCTAATGACATGAGGTGGGTGATACTGAACATGTTAAAAGCAAAGAGAACCTTGAAAGAAAGCTGCACGAAAAAGAACAACACTGGGTTTTCAAATTACGCACAGATAACCAAGGGTTAAAAGCCGAGATCCCTTGGGGATAATTGATCCTTTTACCTCATTCTAGTGCAGTTAGAAACAATATAACGATTCCCTGATAAATGTAAAACAATTCATGGCCATACCACCATGACTGAACAGACCCTTTGAATACTCTTTACATCTATCTCGTATATTTAAAAAACAATATAACAGTCTGCTAACACCAAACAAGGCGAGTGCCTCTTGGGCGCATTAGAATTACCCATTTGCCTTCATTCAAAGTATAATTAATAACCGATTTAGAAAGACTCTCCGACATGTAATAGAACATGGTCTTATCAACACCGTGTTCGAGTGGATCCATTGAACTTAACTGGCTCTGAAAACGCAATACCCCACTCATATTGATTCTCACAATTACTTGATTAAAATAATGCCTTGTATAAAAATAACACTTGGACCAACAGGGGTCACGTAATAAAAATTATTATATTATTTATGAGGTGTTTACATGTCTAGCAATACTTTTTATTGAAACGAACACCGACATCATTAAAGGAATACCGCGGAGCTCACCCGCGTATTCCCTTATCATGGCCGCCACGGTTTCCATTCGAGGTGGCCATTATACAGCACTCTGCCCACGATCTAGTACTAATGACGACAGCGTGATGGAACCAGGAAGTATTTAGATCGTCCCCTGTCACAGACACGCTAAGATGCCGTCCGACGGGGAGACAACTAGGTCTGTAGACACGAGGTTCTTTTACTGAAGTAAGTGCTTTGCTTCCACAGGTACCGCATAGCTTGACAAAGTCCATTTTGTTTTTGGGGGCAAAATCGACTGACACTAACATCTACCTACCGGTCTTTTCTTCCCGATATTTACAGATATCACTTTCAGGGATACCTCGCCCCTTTCGCGTCCATGAGGCACAGCTTTGCTCAGAATTAAGTATGTGTTACCAGCCAGGGGTGACCTTGTTTTTCCATGTTTTAATTTTAATTATATATATGTGTTGTGTGTTCTCTCACCTCACGTTTGTTGTGTGTTTTAAATATACATTTAACCACAAAGCAGCATGTCTGGCCAGCACGTTTTTACCTATTTAGGTTCCAACTTCTCACTGAGCCTGAAAGACTGCACGCACCATTAAGGAGCATTTCCACCAGCATGGAAGTACGTTCAACTGTGTACCCAGTATATCTATCAGAGAGAGGGGGATGCTACCTAACCTATTCTCTTTTCTTGTTGCAGTCATACTACGTGAAATAGCGATCGTATGTATAATTACGCATGCTTTTATTAGTTGTAGTGCTCTTTTGAATTAATTTCTCATTTCCACATTTAGGATTGATAGGAGTGGCAAACACAGGGCTGGTCCCCGTGTCCTCCTGATGAAGAGCTAGGGGTAGGCTCGAAACATGTTGATCTTACACTGATTTCCTAACCCATTAATAGTTAGTCTTTCTGTGTAAACACCCCCTTTTAGACATACCAACCTAGGAGTGATAATAAAGTATTTCAGCCCACTAGCAAGGTATTTTTAATCACTGAAATCCACTCCATCACACTTTGCACTACACATAGTCTTCCATTTAAAGTGCTCCTACTTAGTTTCCGCAAGTCGCAGTACGCCCATGTTCGTAGAGAACTGAGATGGCCCCAATGATGAAGCATGTCACCGTTAGTGAGGGGACTCAAGAAAGAAATTTTTCTTTACTGAAGGCAATCCGTGATCAAGTTGATCGGATTCCATACCCATACTTATGACTAGGTTCTCTAACCCGTCAAATTGGGTTCTATTTGAAGTATAATACTCCGTCCAGATATCAGTGACTCCTTCGAGAGCCTGTCGTCCAGGTGGGGATATAATAACGCCAATATAACTAGGCTTAAGGTCCTAACATTTCTAAATGTCCCCCCATATTATCCCATATTGCTCTGTGAAGGTCAAAAAGGTTGGGAATTGGATCTTGATACATTTTTATAATAATAACGTTGATGGCAATATGGCAATGGTGAAAGAATCATTGGAGGATATTATTCTTCTTATGAAGGCCCATCAAAAATGCCTTAATATATTCTGGATGGGTGATTTTAATGTCAAATAAAAAGAACCCAATGGCGGACCTCATCCTAGTTTCGTGTACCCGAGAGTCCTGCGCACAATTAACTCCAGCACCTACTGTTGTACTGTGCCCCTGTGATCCAGATTCTAATCAAAAAAGCAAAAGGAGGTGCGCCAGGTAAGGTTCTCCAGTCAATCTTGTTTTTTCAAAAACCTTTATTTGCACTTTTTTCATCAATTATAATACCTTATTAACACATATTGCTCAGCCAACGCGTTTAGTTCCATAAACAGTAGGAACTTCATCAGGGCTTGATCATCTATTATAGCAAATTTAATCTCCCCTAATAACTCAATATCCTTGTTCCAGCTCAGTGTGCTGGCAGATTAGAGAGTTTTCCAAGGCATCACCTTGCCCATTAATGGATACCAAGACAATAATCCTGCTCCTTCCTTAAATGTATTAGTGTGTTTGGGTGATTTTAATGCACATCGCTGTAATAAGATGGGCACCTCAGCCTGCGGTTTGAATGATGATGAAAGAGAACGTGTCGCAGGGATTCCGTGCTCAGACAGAACTGTGCATAGAGGTTTGGAACCTCAGTGAATTAGGGTGTGCCAAAACTCACCTTAGTACCCAAAATCCCCTACCAGACTAACTACAGTGTCTCATTGGTTATCATAAACTCCCAATGCTTAGACAAACCAGAACATGAACTTAGTACACCTCAGGTAACGTGGAACACATAAACACTCTTTCGTTATACAATCATTTCAATCCAGAACAAGGAGTAAAAGAGGACACGTGCATATTTGAAATGTTTATTCACTAATGCAATGCTCTCATGCGCAGTATCTTAGCTAATACAAGCAAACATATTATAAGAAACAAAGTAATCAGCATAGTCACTAGTCCATAGAACACAAACGGTGCAAGCATAGTATTATGCTAAAATGAATAGGGTTTAACAAAACCTAATTCTCACCGTCCCTAGCTAGTATATTATATTATATCTAAGAAGGTCTCTTTTGGGTTTTAGCAGAGCGGCCCCATACCTCGAGATTCTAGTGGTGAGGGATCACATCATCAGCAACCAGCTCTCTGCTTGCGAAGCACCATCAAGTGTGTGTGTATGCTCTTGTGCAAAGCAATATAAAAACGCCCCTAAAGCCAGAACTTGGCTGCAGCTGCATGTGTGTTATGTCTAGGGACGTGCGAAGATCAGTGCTCATAACAACTACTGTGTTGAGATATCCCTGAAGGTTTCAGCACTCACTGTACAGACACAGCTCACCAAGCAAGGCTGATATCAGTGTAACAACATATTATTCTCGTATGAACCGAAAACATTTTACTAGGCCCAAAGTTAAAGGAGCAGATGCGTGTCGTGTGCAAAAGCAGCAGAAAGGAAAAATGGCGTTTAAACTCACAAAAAGCTCAAGCTAACTTAACACAGTAATCAGCCTACATCTATCCATATATCCACCGAGGGTGCAAAGCCTTAGAATTAGGTACACTGGCTTTCATAACTGCCTCCAAAGCAGGACACGGGGTAACAACCAACATGCGCTTTCCCTGTGACAGAGCGCGTTCCTTCAGAATCGCCATCTGCACAGCCGTCAAAACTTTCTCCACAGTGGAAAATCGCATTTCAGCCGAAGTGTACAAGTGTGACTTGTAAGCAATAGGTACTGTATCTCCTTCGTTAAAAGTAAGGTACGTGAAACCCACCGTCCCAGGGATGATTCTTATCACCAGGTTGGTGTGATTATCACGAGTCAATAAGTATTTAGAAGAGAGCAGATCAGCCTGCAAAGACTGCAGTATAGCTGAATGCTCAGTCAGCCAGTTCGATTTCGTACACTTTGGTTGTATCAAAGCATACAAGGGCTTGATACACTGAGCATAATCCGGAATGTATGTCCTTCCGAAATTCAAAAAGCCCAGCAAAGACTGTAATTTTTGCAGAGTTGTTGGAGCGCGCAATTGTGCGCATTTCTCCAAGAAGTGAGGAGCCAATCTTCGTCCTTCATTGTTGAGCTCGTAGCCCAGGAACAACACTGTGTACTCTGCAATGTGCGATTTTGCAAAGTTAAACTTCTAACCGAAGTCCGCAAAGCTACAAATTAAGCGGTCAACTCGACACAGATGCTCCCACAGTTCATCATCCATGAGACAAATGTCATCCACATATGAACAAGCATCTGGGTCAATCCTCAAGAGAGAGACAATGCGGGCAGCAAACACTCCAGGACTATTCTTGTAGCCCATCGGTGAACGTTTGAAATGTTTTTAGACACCGCCGCAAATAAAGGAGGTCCATTGGGAACTAACACCATCCAAATGGTGGGCATAAAAACCGTTGGAAATGTCAAGCGTGGTTTTAAACCGCTTACGCACGAGACTATCCACTAAAGCAGAGCCGTGAGTATTCTGTACTGCACAAGTACGGCAATGCAAGTCTAAATGTCGGTAATCCAATTTCAAACGATATGAACCGTCAGGCTTGGTTACAGTAAAAAGAGGGTTATTCATTGGTGACACACAGTTTCAAGAACACCCTGATATTCCAATTGTTCAAGGATTTCCGCAACGGAAGCCTTCGCTTCACGGTTTAAGGGATATTGGGGTTGAGGCTGAGGCATAGACTGCAAAGGAATCTCGTGGTGAGGGGAAAATGTATCCCATCCACAGTGAGTACTGTACAGAGCCGGCGCAAGGGCCTTAGCCCACTCTTCTGCAAAATTCAGCGCATGCTCCTTCGAGACTGTGTGCGTGAAACTAGGGAGGATTACCTCCTCCCCTCTCGGAGCTGTGAGCACAAAAGGTGGGGGCCAGTCAGCCTCCGCTGAAAAAATATCATAGGTAGTCGTAAGATTCTCCCAAAATACCCCCTCTATGGTGCGTTGAATGTCACCTTCAAAGAATAAGACTATTTCATAGATCCTGTCAGGGGGAGCTACTCTAGTTTCAGCTGTCTCCACAACACCATAACGGTCAGTCGCTGTCACCTTCAGTAGTGGACGCAGGGCCTCTCGTAGTATGGTAATCTCCGCTGCGCTGTCCAGCACGGTCAGAGCCCACGTCTGATTCCGATGCTGGGTTCTCACTATCTGTGGCATATCTGTGTGCTGTTAAAGCAGCAACTTTCTTTTTCTGAAACTGGGGTCTCTTCGGTGTAGAATCGTCCTGCTTGCCTTTGCCTTCTTTTGGGCGGGGCTGGTCGCGTCCTTTCTGGCCACCCTGACCTTTGCCACCTCTTCCATCACCGGATGAAAAAGCCGATGTGTCCTGTAAAGAACGAGGAGAGCGTTGATTCGAAACCTGAAAACGATCAGGTGATTTTATCGTCGCGCGATCGCGCAAGTCATAAACACGTTCTGTGGGCGCAGGCAATGGAGACACAGGACGGGACTCCTGTTTCTGTTGCTGTTGTTTTCCCTGCTTCTGTTTTTTAGGCCAATTTTGTTTTTTGGACTTGGTGTTGCGTTCTAATCTAGGACCCTGATCAATATTGTGACCTTATGCCCCTATACGGCTATAATCCCTTTGTACCCCTATGTTGGCATAACCGATCAAATGCAATATTCAGAAACTCGTCTCTGGCCTCACACGAACAGAGCCACATTTCAGAATCACTTCCTCTGCAACTTCCTTTGCAGCTCATTAGTGCAAATGACACAGCAGAAGCCACTATCTAAGATTCCTAGATTAACACTCTGAGTTCTTCAACAAGATAAAAACTCAGCAACCTGGGAAAGCCCTGCTTGCTATGTTTTGATTAGTAATAGAACTCTAATGAGCACTGATAGACGATCACTTCCTAGTGACATCTTTATTGATGTCTTATGTCCAAAAACTTACGTCAAACCATGCACCTTTCAGGTATAAATATTACCAACGTTGCCTTAAGCAAACGCTGCTGATGATACCATCGCTGATGCTACTATCGCTACTGCTATCGCTGCTAACGAGCGAACGATGGTGTGGTGAACTTAGGAGCAGAACAGCTGTCCCCCTGCAAGAGCCCAGCAGATGCAAGCTGCCCGCGGAGGCTGCCCCTCCTCTTCCTCGACGCGCTGAGAGAGACGCTGTCTTTTCTCCTGCCGAGAAATCCAGCTCCGGCGTTTCCAGCCTACTCTTGCGAATGACTGGGATATCGAGTCCCTGGAAGGAGATACCAGACCTCCAACATTCTATTTCAGAGGTATGGTGTTGACTAAACCCTTAGAGAGAATTCTTGAAGCAAACCTTGGCAAAACCAACTTAACTAAAGCTACTTACTTACTCCCCTCCCAAGTATTAGGCTTAGGTCAGGTACACTGGGGTAGGCGTAGTTAGAAGCACCAGTTGAGTACGTTAGTCAAATGTATATATGAATGTATATATGTTTTATTCATTTTAAACCATTGTATGGCTAAGACACCATATCAATGATTTTACAGTATTATTTCGCAATACTCATTTTACTGTACGTACTTTTTATAATAACAAGTCTTGCAATTGTGGCAGTTCATTTCACTTGTATGAGAAGAAAGACTGTTCAATAAATAATACCTTTTATTGAAAACGCCCGTCTCTCCATTCTCTACATATTGTGAAAGTAATCTGCACAACAACTGACTGAGTAAAATAACTGTCTATTGTTTCACACGACCCTAGAGATTGGCTCTTATCTGAGGAGCAAAGTTGTCATGTTGCACGGTTGTTGGAAAACTGAATCCCTTCTTGTCAGTACCAGGGAAGCTGATCACTTCCTATTCAGTCAAGAAAGTTTCCAGTGACCTCTGAGCTAGTTGGTAACAAACCCAATGAAGTTTAGCATAGTCAGTAGAGGCCTGGAAGATCCGCACTTCTACGTCGATACTACTGTTTATGTTATTCCAATGCGCAGGGCCTATTGGGAAAATAGGAACTACACTACATTGGGCTGATCGTCGCTTTCCGACTTCTGCCCTAGGGGTTGTTTTTTCTCTTTAGTAGAAAAGGGCTTGAGACCCCTACTATTGCGGGCCACGGTTTTATAAGCCGACACAATAATTTTTGCCAACTGCGGGGTTTATCGGGAACCGCCTGAAAAGCATTGGCTACCTGAAAGTTCACTGCATCCCCCTTGACATTAGCAAGGATGAGATCGCAAACCACATCAAAGGTGCCACAGAGGCGCATACCCAATTCAACCGCAGCCTCTGGTCCGTGGTCATCTTGAACACGTTTAAGGACCGTCGGCAGGACAGCCATAGAAGGAGTACCGTAACACCTCACGTAGACTGCCGCAAATGTTTTTCCCCACAACTCACAGTCACCGATTTTGGGGGTCAATTCCTTAGGTAAGCTAATTGTCAGAATCCTGTGTTTTTTACCAGGAGACGTGTTAGGAAATACTGCTTCCAGGTGGTCAAACTTTTCGGCAAGCCAGAAAGGAAAATCATTCTGTTCTTGGGGACGCCTGCCCATCACAGCCTTAACCATAACGGGACTGAGCTTCCGGGAGATTGCGGGTAATGTATTGTACTAATGACCTGATCACGCTAATTGAGACCACATGAAGTCGTCTCAACTCAGCTACTGAACATGCTCCATGTTGAGGATGAGGGGTAAACCCAGCCAAAACAGGCCAAGTAGTGCCTGGAATGGACAAAGGACCCAACCTCAGAGCTGCTAATGGATGGGGTAGGGCCAAGCTGTCTCAGTGTCTGAAGGGCTAAACTGGAGGGATTATTATTAGCTAAGCTGGGAAGTGACAGGTGGGAGTTCAACCATAATAATGCGACAGTTAGACTATATCAGTTAGCACCCAGAATAACAAATTATATTTCTTCTTGCTTAATCTTACCAACATAGATTCATTTTATTTAGATTGTGGTTGAATTACATCCTGTTTATGTTAGGTTATCCCTTCAATACATATGCTGTCTGTGGAATGGGGGAGGTGACAGGTCGATTGAGGGGGTATTAATGATGGGGGTCCACGCGGAAGGTTCTGAGTAGGCGTTTATTACGGAGCACAACAGCTCTCTTAAAGAAAATAAGGAGGAGAATCCTCTCAGGTACACCCCATTGTTTGGTAAGCACAAAGAAACAAAAGTAGGGAAATAGTCCAGGTCTTCGAGTCCGTCCTGACTCCGGCCCTTTCACGTCTCAGGCAGTCATCTGGCTGGGGTTCTCGTCCAGCGTCGCCATTTGTAAAGAAAAGATAAAGAATAATCCCGGAATTACTGTTACGTTCGGGACTTTAAGATTTGAAGGAGGGGGGAAGAGGGGAGTGAATGAGTCACCAGGGCCCGCTACCAATAACACGTTGCAACTGGGGGGAAGTAAGCGTGTTGAGGGGTGAGGTTTACACACAGTCAAACGGTCCTGTGACCTCCCTCAAGCCTTCCCTACCCGGTCCCACCCTGTGAAGATAAGAGACCCTTGAGCCGGCCCCGTACCTTGTCCAGCCACACTTCTCCAGAAGTGCGGCAGGGCGGCTCGTGGTATCGGTGGCCTCCAGGCGCACTCGTTCTCCCGGTCTGCTGGTCTCCTTCTTCTCCTGGACTCTCGTCTTGAAGGTTTCTTCTCTCTGGCATCTTCTCCCGTTTTCTTCCTCCGGCTTTCGCGCTGTGTGGCTCCGGCCGGGCTTCCTTATCCGCCTCCCTTGATTCCGGTTGGTCAGGCACGCCCAACGTCATGACAGACGACTCCTCCTCCGCTGGCAATAACCATGCTGCATTAAAGGGGCCATAATCATCCTGAAGACGGGGCGGAAAGGAACAGTTGTTAAAGTCCCCACCCCGTCCTCCGCCGTCCTCAAAGGCCCCGTGACACTGTCAAAGCCCTTTCTGCTTGTATATGTGATGGTCAATCCTCCCAGTCTGATCTGCATTTTCAATTTTTCTGAAAATTGTATTCTGATGAAAGGCAATGATTTTTTCTCCCACTTTTGAGTAGGATGAAGTTTACACAGTGCCACCCAGCCCTTCAGTTTTTTAATGTTGTTAACTGATCATTTTACATGCTATTCTTTAGCTTCATTTTTATGGTGTGCTATAATTGGAGTAGGCGGCATCCTTAGCACAGATTGCAGGAAAGTTGAAGAGTAAGGAGGCAGAATGTATATATCTAAAAATTGAATATATTTAAATATAATCTGTCACTATGTCAAAATTCTTATTTTTAAAGTAATTTTCTTATGAATTGTAAATAGAATTTTTTTTGCGGGAATTGTATCTGTTTATATTGTGTACCTGGCAAATGGCTTTCTCAGATTTGTGGCTTCCGCTGCGGTTGACGTCTCCTCTCCACACCGGCTCAGAAGCAGCCTCTGCCAACAGGAAGCGAGGCTGCTCGTCCATGATGAAGCGACCATCGCACGGCGCTGTATCAAGGCAACCTGACACATGACTGGACTGCAAGCTAAGTGCTTTTGGTGCTACTAGCATTGAGATTGTTTTTAGGACGCTGGAGAGGTTAGTTGCTGTGATGCAGTGTGCCCTTCCCGGGGAATTATTGTTTGTTTATTCTTTATTTGGACTCATGTACATAATTTCTGTCCTATGTAGTGTTAGTGTATGATTTTAAATGAATTTGCCATGCAATGTGTGTATGGTTTATCCTTGTTTTAGTAGCGCTTTATGTTTATGTACATTTCAGGCACAGCATGCACAGTTCATACTTATGCAGTAGCTCATTGGAAAGCGCACGGAAGAACATGGCAAGTAGCACACCTTGCAAACATTTCAGGCACACCCTGCATGGTTGATATCTGTTCAGTAGCGCATTGAGAAGCACACGGAAGAACATAGCACATAGCCATTACCATGCAACACAAAAGCAACACAGCACTCCAACTTACTCTCAAACACCATTTCCAACACATAGACATGCAGACCCATCAAAATGCCTTCTTAGCATGCTGGATGAGGAACACGATACAGAACAGCTACAAGATTGCTATCCTTATACAGCTAATACCAGCACTAAAAACGCACCTGCTACAAACCCACACAATACTGATCACTCTTCTACCAAACAAAGTACCACTATCACCAAAGGCCACTCACTAAACTGTTTACTAATAAATGCTTGATCCCTCTCTAAAAACAAGCATCACATCTACGACCTTCTCACCCATGCAAAACCAGACATACTATTCATAACCAAATCATGGTTGAGATAAGATATGGCTCCAGTCCTGCATGAAGCCATTCCTCTAGGCTATCAAATAATCACTCAAAATCGTATAGCCAAAAAAGGAGGTGGTCTAGCAAACAATACATATCACTAAAATTGACAACATCTCCATAAAGACTTGTGAGGCTCTTCTAACAAGATGCAATCCTACACTGTCTTCCTCCTGTAACTTCCAGACGCACTTCTAGACACAGTTTCAAACCTGATAACAATACACTCCAACCTATGCATTCTGGGTGACCTTAACATTTGTTTTGATAAACCCAATATGGCCTATCCAAAAACTATAATCACTGGCCTAGATGCATTGAACCTGCATCAGATTGTTCACAATCCGACACACACCGCTGGACATATCCTAGATGTAATTTTTGCTAATACTGAACTAGTTACCTTTCAAACTATAACTCCAGTCACATGGTCAGACCACCACTTGCTTGCCTTCCAACATAAAACAACGCTAAGCGACTCACCTAAAACTACCTTACATCCATCCACCTATCGGCCGTGAAACAAACACAATTTGGAACACTTGGATTCACAACTAACATCCAGTACAAATCTGTAAACCATAAATTGTGTTCAAAATCTATAGGAGTGGCTACAGTAAGCTTTTGACATCCTGATACCACTCAAAACCACACAACAGAACAAAAGAAACAAGCATTTGCAATGCAATAGGTCTCGCAACTGCGAGTTTTGGAGCTATTGGTATTGTAAATGGTATTGTAAATAGCAATGCCTTTTATTTACGTATTAGTTTTTAAAACATAAATAAAAGGCATTGTCATTTATAATGCCAATAGGTTAAACTCTTGCAAATGCGAGACCTATTGCATTGCAAATGCTTGTTAATTAAAACCTGACGTTTCCCTAGCTCGAGGCCCTTAAAACTAAGAGTGGTGCTCAACCCTTCCGCCCCCATTCTATAAGACTCCTCTGCCTCACCATATTCTCAGACTCTCGCTAAAAGAACACGATCCCTTGTAACCTCTATACGAGTCACTGACCCCCTAAACCTCCCAAAAATATGTACTGCTCACCACACCCCAAATACGCTCCCTGATGCACAAACTCCGTACTCTTCACATTTGCAGTACCCCAACATACAAGGGTGTGTGACCCTCAAAGTAACTCAAGGGATCTGTAATGCCCACCACACCCTTCAGTACATGTAATGTACTCCCCCATAAGTTTACACAGAAATGTAAACATGGACAATCTGTTCTGCTCCCCGTATCAGGCACCAACCACTGAAAGTCCCCCAAAACAAGGGCTCTATGTTTTAGTCACTGACACTCCTAAGCTCTGTATTTCTCACACTTTTTCCGCCGCCCGGATTCAACAATCCTATAAATCACAGCTCCCCCCCCAGTTGTACCCTCTCAATATTATATCACCACTGTTGTATTTCCACGTTCGCCCTAACTTCCTCACCCAAATAAATGTCCCCGCGAAAAAGCCGCTGCTGATCTTCTGACCCAGTCGTTATCTGTTCCCGACCCAAAGCTCCATGGCTCTATCGTTCTCTCCCGGGGATCCTGGGGCGGCTCCCCGGCCTGTTGGATCTCCCCCAGTCCCGACTCCTTGTCACCGCAAATACAGTTTTAATTCTTCTGGCACCTTCCCGGATATGTGTTTTTAAGTTCCCGGTTCCGCCTTTTGGACCCAGCAACAGCTGATTGTCTTCTCCCGGATGGCATGCCTCCTGTTCCCGAGTTTCAACTCTCGCCTCCTCCGGCTCTCCCCCAGTCAGACCCCGGGCGTCACTGTCCCCATAGCTCACTCTGCCCCCGGTAGCGGTGGACTCTCAATGGCCCGATGTATGGCTTACCCAGGCTCCGGGGCTCTTGGTCAGCCACCGCTTGCACTGAGGAGCCCTCAGACAGCCCCGGATTACGTCAGATGCCGGCTGCCCCTGCGCCCGATCAGTTCTTTCTACACGGACTATGGTCAGCCATACTCTGTGACGTCACTTCCCTTGACAACGGCGGACTAAATATTGGGGGAGTTGGGTTAAAAGGAAAAGCATTTCTTTGCACATTATATGCAGTGAGGAAAACATTCACAGATGGTGTGCTGCACCACGTATTTTTAGGAACACCATAATGTTTAAAGGCATCCTGCAACAAACAGAACCAGCACCGCCTCTCCCCTATCTCCTCCATCGCCCAGGAACGCACAGGAATGACGGCACAAACGAAACAAAAAAAAAAACGGGGCGGAAACAGGATACTGAATCCCGCCCCTCCAGGACTCCCTGACCTGCCCCATGGTTGCCAAGGCAATATTTCTAAAAATATTGTCGTGCTACCGTAAGGCAGGTCATGGAGTCCTCGAGAGGCGGTATCCAGAGCAGACAAATCTGCTAAACAGGAGCTTTTTCCAATGGCAGGCCTCCGTTTCGAGAGGCCTGCCAATGGAAAAAAGGGGCGTGGCTTCACACCATACTGAATCCCCTCCTCACAATATCTCTTTGCCTGCAGCGCATGCGCTGCAACGCAGGCTTCGACCTAAAAAAGCGCCTTGGAGAAACATAGAAATAAAAGGCATAAAACAACAAATTAAAAAGCTGCAACGTACCTGGCTTAAAACAAAAGCAAAACAAGACAAACTTCACCTACAGAAAGTTAACAGATTATACAAGTCTGCTATCAAAAAAGCGAAGAAAAGGTACTATTCAGACAGAATTCAAAACGCTAAATGTGCAAATAAAGAATTATATAAAATAATGAATTTCGTAAACCAAATTGCCTAAAAAGAACTCATCCTGTTACTCAAGATTTCACAGACAAAGTGGCAAAATATTACACAGACAAAGCAGACACGTTGGAATCATACTTAAAACAGAAACAAAGCACCAACACTAACCCTTGTACAAAAACAACAATCCAAGAATGATCTAAGCAAGCCTCTCTGTTCCTTCCAAAACATATCACATGATGAATTTATGGACCTGGTCAAAGCAAGCAGGCCTACCGGCAGCCCTTCTGACCCCTGTCCGTCACAAACTTTCAAGATAATTCTTTAAACAACCTCTGTTGCCACTCCAGTAAGAAGAATCATCAACGATTCCTTAACTATTGGAATGTTTCCAGAAGAACTCAAAAAGTCATACATGCGCCCTTACTGAGGAAAACAAACTTGGATCCACTGAACCCTGACAACTACAGACCCATTACAAATGGACCGCTCCTGGGCAAACTGATAGAAAGAGCAGCGATCGCCCAGATGGCACAATTCATTGAAGAGAATGACATACTTACAGACTTTCAAACAGGATTCCATCCGCGAAGAGGCACTGAATCTGCCCTCTTTGCCATCTGGGATGACCTAAAGAATACAGTTGACCGCAACAGGGTTGCTGTGCTGCTCCTCTGGACCTCTCAGCTGCCTTTGACATGGTTGACCATGACACTCCGAAACAAAGACTCTATGAAGCCGGCATAGAGGGAACTGCTCTAGACTAGATTGTGTTCTACCTTCGAAACGGAACTAATGTCATCCATACCCCACCTTTCTCGTCCAAACCGTAATCCACAAAAGCAGGGGTCCCTCAAGGTTCTATCATCTCGCCCATGCTTTTCAACATCTACATGAAGTCATTACCAGTACTGATCAATACATTTCATCTTATGTGCTATAGCTATGCAGATGACACGCAAATACTCCTTCAACTGGAATGTCCCAAAGACATTGGAAAATCACCAATTTTCAGCTGTCTCTGAGCTGTGGATCAGTGGATAACCTGGAGCCATCTCAAATTGAATGCTTCAAAAACTGAAAAACTCATGTGTGGTGATTGGAAACATTACAACCCGCTTGCCGCATGGCCTGATCAACTGGGATCACTCCCTAAAGTATCAAAGGAAGTAAGAAACCTCAGAATGAGCATGGACTCCAAGCTGTCGATGAATGCCCGAGTGGATAAAATAGCAAGATCAAGCTTTGCTACTATAAAAACGCTGTGACAAATTTTCCCTCATTTGGGATTTCCACACAAGATACAAGCTACCATCTCCCTTGTTCTGTCCAAACTCGATTACACCAATAGCCTCTACCACGGATCGCCTTTAACGGCCATGAAAAGACTACAACAGATTCAGAACTCGGTTGCCAGACTACTCTTGCATATCAAACTGCGAGACCACATCTCCCCTGCCTTGAAAGTCCTGCATTGGTTATCGGTTGCCAGAAGATCCACGTTCAAGCTGCTTTGTATCACCCACAAAGCAATACATGGAATGAGACCATACAAGAAAAAAACCATGGGTGGCACACCCTTCTCTGTTAAAGCAGCCAAACTATGGAACCCTTTACCCCCCAACATAAGGTCCACCGACAACCACCTTAGATTCAGAAAACTACTCAAGATTTGGCTCTTCCCCACATAAGCACCATACGCAAACAGAAATTTACAGCATATCCCTCTGTATATAAGAATTTTTTTGCACTATAGATATGTACCTATCTTTGTGTATTACTTTGTATAAACATAATTATGTTGTTGATAGAAAAAAATAATAATAATAATAAATAAATAAAAATCATCTTTGGTCTACATGTACACACTTCCATTGTGCATCTATGTACCTTCCATATACTTGGATCTGTGTGTCTGTTACTTTTCTCCTGAAAAAGCATATCCAATGCACTACCTTATTTCTCATCCTGTGCCTCTATCAATATCTTTAATCGACATATACTTATCTCCTTTATGTATCTATATACTTTCAATGTAATTATAGATCTATATATTTATCACTTTCTTCTAATTTAGCATTTACAATGAACTAATCTATATCTCAGCCTATACTTTGCTCAATATATCTTCTAGCCCAACCTTCTGACTCATCTCAAACTTCTTCTACTACTCCTTCCAATGCATTACTCTATCTCTCATCCTATACATCTATCAATATATCCTCTACATCCACTCTCTCATTTATCCCAAATCCCATACCACTACTATGATTGCCAAAATAACCCTTTCTAGACTGTTTCCTACTCTAACCCTCCTTGCATCATCTGACACCTCTTTTACTATACCAATCCCCTAAAACAAACCTTTCTAAACTCTTCCCTCTGAGTCCTCCCCTCCAAAACTCCTTTTTACTCACGCAAAAGCCTCCTCCTACTGCTAAGACTTAAAAAAAAAAAAGAAATCCTTTTATCCCTCCACTATCCTTTTCAATTGGAATTAACAGGCTAACATGTTCACTTCTCAAATTCCATATTAAACTATACTAATGTACTACCCAAATAACTGAATAACATATCCACTACTCAAATTACTTCATATTATTTTACTATACTAATTTTCAACAGTAATCCTTTACGGGTTCCGGAGTGGCGTGCTACTCGGCAGAAAAGCGCTTCAACGCCCATCAGAGGTAGCAAGTGCTATATGAATGCAAATCTTTCTTCCCCTTTTATCCCTCCGCTAACTTTCTCACTCCAAGTAACTGACTAATATCCACCACTAAAATTACTTCATATTTCACCATATTAATTCACCACTAATCCTTTGTAGGCTTCCTGAATAGCGTGTGTCAACAAGCGCTATATAAATACAAACCTTTGTCCTCCTCTATCCTTCTGCTCTCATTCCAAATCCAATTAACTGACTAATCTATCCACCACTTAAAATGTACTTGCATGTTTCACTATACTAATTCAACACTAATTCTCCATGGGTCCGGGAGTAGCGTGCTACTTGCCGAAAAAGCGCTTTGATGCCTCGTCAGGGGTAGTAAGCGCTATATAAATGCAATTACAATAAAATACATTACAATACAATGACCCGACATTATACATAAAATAGAACATCATTAAACAGTACACATATTTAAAAAAATATGTTTTAAATCTTTTCTGATGAAATAAAAGCAATTTTTAAAAGATAAAATCTAATATTATTTTTAAAACATGTATCATATTAAAAAGGGAATACACAGAATGTCAGAATTTAATCGTTTTACAGATTATAACATTACACGTCTGTTACAAAGCATGGAATAAATATTTTAAGACAGTTACAGGCAGCAGACTATCGCATCTTGCACACATACCTTCTGATAATCCATATTTCTCCAAGGAACTTTGCAACTCCACATGCTATAAAAGGAGTTAATCTCTGGTTTCTTGGGGAGTTGAGGAGAGGACGAGCAAAGAAAATGTAGCCAATTGTTTCAATCATTGTGGGGAGCCTGGACAGTGCTGTGTAGTGAGCAAGGGCTGAGGCCAAGCAATTGTAAAGGAATTCACAGGGAGAGAACCTATTCTAAACTGGATATAAAGTGTCCTGTCCTGCAGGATGGTGATAAAATCCAAGTAGGTTTCAAAGATGCTTTGTGGATTGAATTCTAGCGCAAAGCGACCAACTGATGATTGAGCAACAACAAACTGTGCAACCAAACTCCAGTATTGGGTTTTAACCACTTCTGTGCTTGGAATTGGCCTACATTTCTAGGTTCCCAAGAACTTACCGGACCTATCACTGTTAGTAATGATCTAACTCCATTAAACCACCTAATCTTTTTAAAACGATCAAGCTTGGAAACCTCATCAAGCACTGCATATAGTCAGAGAGCTCAGGGGTTAGCCTAAGACACAAACAAAATAGTAAGGGACGCAGCCTAGCTTTGTCCACAATTGAGCGCCTACCCAATTCTAACCCCAATTGATGTAGTGGTGTGCTCTGGGTTAGTAAACATAAGGATCTTAGGTATTAATTTTCTGTAGTAAGCAAGCTTTCAATGTTTTCAAATCCCCTGGGTTCAACCCCATTAAGGGCGGAAATCACTACCTACTGGTCATAGATCTGAAAAGGAGCAGCTATCGGCTTAGTTTGGGAAGTTCCATGTTCCCTAATCAGAGCCCCAATGGTCTGTCTCTGCTGAAGGTTCAACTTTGTAATGTGCTTTTTCTATACCATTTTCTCGGATAGGATAATACCCAACTATTCAAAAGTAGATACACTCTCAAGCGGTATCCCCCCAGTAGCATTTTGCCCTTGATCGTTCTGTGTGGATTCATTAACAAAAGATTAGTTTTCAAGGTATTAACCCCAGGACCTCTTTGAACACAAAAGGCCTTAAAACAATTCAAGAGCAATTGCAGACCACTGGGCGTTTTGTACACTATCAATGTGTTGTCTGCAAACAGAAGAGTTGTTACTTTTACTCCCCCCAGCACTGGGGCGTAAGCTGGCACTTCCGCTAAGTATTGAACAACACCATTGATAAATAATGAAAATAAAGTGAGAGCCAGCACACAAACCTGTCTGACCCCTCTTTTCACACTGATCGGGTCCGACAACTGCCCCTTGTCTCCCCGGCGGACCCTGGCGTAGTTGTCCTCATGAAGACGGACAACCAACACCAGGATCTCAGGGGAAGACCCAGCTCCTGCAGGACATACCACAGCTTACACCTGGGGATGAGCTCGAAATCAGACTTCAGATCAACAAGAGCAATATACAAACTCCCCTTTTTGATACTCACAGTTTCCCAGGCCAATAAGCTAAAATGAAAGACCTGTTCGATCATGTTAATCCTCCTTCTGAACCATGCCTGGAAGGGTGACAGAATATCTTCCTCTTCCATCCACGCAGTGATTTTTTCTAAAAGATCCAGAGAAATTTTTTTATGTGCACCATTGATCAGGCTGATAGGCATATTCTGAGAATTGTCATGTATAGTGACGATAAGTGCATTGCAGTGCATATAAACAGTGAACTTGGAAAGAAAGTTCATAAGTGGGCATTGGACTTCTGTGACTGAAGTAGTAGATGGACTTTAAAGTGTGTGTCCGTGTGAGCATATCCAGGGTGTGAAGGTTTAAAGCGACAACTTTGCCACAACTGTAAAAGGAGATTGAAGTGACGACTTGTATGAAGAGTAGCCTAGTGTAGTAGCCATGCTGTGTGTTTGTGATGTATTTAATCTGTGTACCTCATGCTTTGCATTCCCGAGGATCCGGATGCCCGGCTGGACCAGTGGCAGGGCGTCTCGGCAAGTGTTCTAAACCCCCTTTCCTTTTTGGACACCTGCAGAGACTCCCTTAAATCGACGGTAGTGTTTAGTTGTGTCTCAGGAGGTCGGGAAACCAAGCATCACCTCAGCAGGAAACCTGAGGTTCAGGTGAGTGGCTGCCACAGAACAGGGCAAAGGGCCCGATTCACAGAACTAACGTAAGAAAAAATCCTAAACTTACTACCATTTACTCATTTTGGTATTCACAGAAGGCACTTACTCAGTTTTGCTATTCACAGTAGGCACTTACTCATTGATGAGTAAGTGCCTTCTGTGAATACCAAAATGAGTAAGTGCACTTACTCATTTTGGTATTCACAGAAGCAGGCGTGCAACACCCATTGGCCTCAAAGGGCTTCAGCACCCCCGTCGTGTGTGGCAGCCCAGGATGAGACACTTTCCGGGCCCGATCACAGCATCACCCGAGCACTTCACAGGTCTTGAAAAGACCTTGTGCATGTTAATGGGGCTTTGTTGTTGTTTTACCCCTTCTAAGAGCCCCTGCAGCTCAACTCTGCTGATTTCCTAAAGATTCAGCCCCCCCCAAATGTTTTCTTAGCCCCCCGAAATTTGACTCTAGTTGCGCCTCTGCACAGAAGGCATTTACTCATCAATGAGTAAGTGCTTTCTGTGAGTACCAACATGAGAAAGTGGCTTCCGTGAATACAAAAATGAGTAAGTGCCTTCTGTGAATACCAAAATGGTAGTAAGTTTAGGTTTTTGCCTTAAGTTACTTCTGTGAATCGGGCCCAAAGTGCAGTTTTCCACTGCTAACCAGTGCTAAAGTGTGTGTGTGTGTGTGCGCTCTCTAAAATATGGTCTTATTGGATTATACCCAATTGGCACGTTTAGCTTACTTATAATTCCC
This sequence comes from Lissotriton vulgaris, assembly GCF_964263255.1. Lineage (NCBI taxonomy): Eukaryota > Metazoa > Chordata > Amphibia > Caudata > Salamandridae > Lissotriton > Lissotriton vulgaris. The sequence continues at coordinate 1,124,685,594 of NC_141687.1, forward strand.
TAGTAAAGTGGCACTACATGTACCCAAGGCCTGTAAATTAAATACTACTAGTGGACCTGCAGCACTGATTATTCCACTAACTTAAGTGGCCTGTCAAACATGTCTCAGGCCTGCCATTGCAGCCTGAGAATGCAGTTTTAAAATGCCATTTTGGTCTTGAAAGATAAACCTCTTGCCAGGCCTAACCCTTTCATTTTAATACATGTAAGTCTCCCCTAGCATAGACCCTACATAGCCCAGACAGGAAGGTGCAGTGTATTTTAAAAGTAGGACATGTGCTTTTAAGACGTACTTGTCTTGGCAGTAAAAAACACTTACATTTGTTTTTCACTACCTAAAGATCTACTTCTCCTATAGGATAACACTGCTTTACCTATTACATTTAATAAGGGTTACATTTCAATTGGGAGCAGGTAAGAATGTCAAGTTTGGTGTCTAAAGAATTGTAATTTAAAACTTACTTTAATGGCAAAGTTGGGTTTTAAGTCACAATTCTGAAAATTACACTTCTAGAAAGATGTTTTTTTCTTTTCCTAACCATTTGGTGCCTGTAGTCTGGGTCACATGAGTAGCTGTAGCTGGCAGTTGGTCCCTGCGCATTGCAGTGAGACAAGGGGACAGGATAGGCCATCTCTGACTTGATGGGGGAGCAGCTGTCACCTTTCACACTTGCACATCGCAAAGGCTCTGCCCCAATACACTTCCAAAGGGTTTTTAGTTCAGTCTATTGTGCCCTAAATCAAGCTGGGCAGGGAGGCAGGACATTCAAAACATATTTTGGGGTGGAAACCTTCAGAAAATTCCCCTACTTCAAAGCTCGCATCAAATCTTTAACCCTCAGACCTAACTCTTCAGTACACCTCTAGACTTGTGGAAGACTCAGAAGGATTTCTGGGCTGCCCTGCTGCAAGAAGGACTGCTACTCTGCTGCCTGAGTGAAAAGGTCTCGACCTGCATCTTGAGCCCAGGACAACCAGAATGACTTCCTGATCAGAGGCTCACTGATAGAAAAAGTTCCAACCACTTTGAAGCCAGCACCTCAATTCTCTCTGCTGTGGGTCTTGACCCCAAAATAGTGCCAGCCTAGTCCTGGATCCTTGGAAGTGTGGCTGAAGGTGCACTGCCAGCCAGCTTTTGTCCAAGCAGAACCGATTCTGTGATGCATCGCCTTGCAGACTCGCATCAGGACTACTCCTTCACAATACATCCCCCACACAGGACCATACAGGTTCGCAGAACCACTCCTGTGTGACACATTCTTAATGCAGGACTTTCTATTGCAGTCCTGCAGCTCCTCGTTACCACTTGGCGCAGTACTTCACATGCACGCTGCACACCGAGTCATCAATGTGAGATCTCACAACTCTCTGCAGCCAGGATTTAGGGTACTTTATTCAGCTAGACTAGCTGGGCACCAGTATTCGGCCCACACTCCTTCGCAGTCAGCCTGAACTTGTGTCTTTGTTCTGGACTAGCGTCACCAAATATCCACAATTGGCACGTTGTGCTTTTTGGTGCTATTTTCACTCAAATCTTTCAAATTGCATATCTCCGGGTCTACTGATTGTCTTTTTGGTCTTATTTTTTTTTTATAAAAGAAGCCTCTAGTTTCTATCTTGGTTTGGGATCCTTTCTTGTGTGGTGTTTTTCAATGTATTACTGTTTGAAGTGATGCACAATTACTTTACACATTGCCTCTAAGATAAGGCTGGCTGCTCTGTGAAAAGCTACTAGACGGTTTAGCGCAGGTTAATTTATGGTTGGCTTGTGCTTCGCCCTGATAAGGATTGTATTTCCTGCTTGACCAGGGCTCACACCCTAGTCAACCAAAATCCAATTGCTTACAGCCACTAAAGTTATGTTTTCATGCAGCTATTCTGGTTAACTGGTTGAGGTTTTGGCTGTGTTCACATCGCTCAAGTTGTCATTGCTTGTTGCCTCTGATTTTAAGCCTTAGAAATTTAAAAACAATCTTTCCCAATTGGGGCCTATTGCAAAATATTTAATTTTATTTAAGACCTATGCTATTCATTTTGGCTTTATGCCTACGATTGATTGGATCAGGGGTTTGTGGGTTGTCACTTTCCTCCTGTTATCTTCCGTCTGCGCACAATGGTTTCGCCCTCATTATTATTTGAACCTGTTGTTATCCTCCTCTTATGTCCACTGGTGAAAGGGGACACCTTTACCCTGTAAGTCATGTAGGCAGGCAGCTGACAGACCAGACCTTATCTAACATGCTCACAACCAGTGTAGATATATTAGGTATATTTTGGTTTAGGTCTGTCAAGCAGAGCCACAAAACAATGGTAATAAACTTACTTTTGCTTGAGTTTCAATCTCAAATGCCAGCTCAGATCTAAACATCCAATTGTTTTGGGGAATTTTGAAAATCTGTTTTTATATCCAGGCCCTCAAATGTTTAAAGAAATCTAGGTCTTTCAGACCCTCTGGGGTGACCTGCTCCCTGGTTGCCTACATTCTGCGTGATCAGGTCAGGAAAGCATGCCACAATATTCAGAAACATGGACTACTGTTCCATCTCTAGCATGCAAGCGAACACCAAGCAGAACCAGAGTTCGCGTGTAATTTGTTTAAATAAATACATGTAATGTGTTAAACTCTATAATCTTAAGACTTTGTGACGTTTTAAAAAATGAATCTCCCCATAGTGACACATTTGTCAACACTCCCATTTTCTTTTTTCTACTGGCAGTTGGGTTTAAATAATGAGGACTGTGCCTTGGCTGTTAGAGTTAAGATATTGTACGTGATCCTGTGGTTTTAAAGCACTCGTATTCCCCATTCACCGACATGATATGTAAAACAGGTTGAAGTTCTGATATATCGTTGTAGCTCCCATGTCATCCACCTCCTCCAGTTTAACGATTCTGTAATTATATATATCTTAAACACCACACTTGAAATGGTTAGCGTGCTCGGAAAAAAAGTCAATTTGCATGGGGGAGGATATAAGGAGCAAATACAAAATAACCCCAGAAGTAGACCCCTGGTAAAGAGACATCAGGAACTGTGACTTCCGGGGTTGGTAGGGTGACTCTTGCTGGGAGAATAAGTCACGGTCAGCAGATATTACATTTATATTGTAACATGCAGAGTATACCAGACAGGAAGAACAAACTAAGTTCCCATGTTTCTAAGGAACAAGATTAGAAATTCCTTACCAAAGTGAGGGAATCAGGCCCACTTACCTGGCAAGAGGAAATTGGGAAATTCCAATGGAAAGAGACCCCACACTGTACAAATACAGCAGAAGGGCAAACACGTCATGTCATGACTAGGAGGGAAGGGGGAGAGCCTAGAGTTCTGCAATAGGACTGGAGAGAAAGACAAAAGGCGAGGGGAGGAGAGTCCAGAGAGGGGAAGAAGGAACCTCCACCAATGGTGTTGGAAGGGGAGGAGATAAGGAGGGAAGAGGGTTGGGTCTATAAAAGCTCAGTCTCTGTCAGTGAAGTAGGAGATCAGCTGGGAGGAAGTAACCATCCTCACCATGCCAAAATATTCAGAAAGATGGACTAATGTTCCATCTCTAGCATGTAAGCCAACACCAAGCAGAACCAGAGTTCCTTCTTCTTTCCAGGCAAGTAAAAGGGATGGGGAGTAGGAAGATCGGCTGGGAGGCAGTACCATTCGTGACTGTAGGCACCTTTTCTTTAAAAGTGGACTTGCAGGAGATGGGAAAATACCAGGAGAGAGAGAAGGGAAGAAAATGAGGTATTCTTATCCTGTGGGAAGGGGAATCCCACACAATATTTGTGGAAACCTAGTACATGGCCAATGGATTAAAGCACTTCAAATAGACTATGCCAACAACTAAAACTGTGACTTCCAACCCTGCAATGTTGAAAAATTCATCGCTAAAGCTCACCTATATACTGATGAGAGTAGCACCCTGATGTATAACTATTTAAATATAGCATGCTATCTCACACATTCTGAGTGTGAGCCCGTGACTAGCCTATTCACCCTATCTCTTAAGGCCCTTTCTAAGTAATATTAGCCATCTGTTGCAACCTTGTTGCGAAGACAAGGAACTCTCTACCTCTACATATCAGGCAATCACCGTCACAGCCTCAATTCAGGAAGCACCTCAAGATCTGGCTCTTCGACTGTGGCTGCAGAACCTCTCCACCCCCTCCCCCAGCGCCTTGAGACCCTAACGGATGATTAGCCATGCTATGTAAGCCCCTTGATTGATTTCAAGAGAAATGTCATTTGCATGGTTCTGGAGAGCTTGTTCCACTCTAGTAAATCAGACTTCTAGTGAAGCCACTGTATTTCTCTGTCACTTTTTCATTTTGCCTCAGTGAGCATTGTAATTGCTCACGTTCATTGAGAGCTTCTCGTGAAACGACTTGAAGGCGCGGCTTCTATGTCAGGAAGGACCCTAGACAGCATGCCTAATTGGTAAGAATGAGTACTGCCCTTTCGCTGACCTGAGAAGAACTGACAGTGGGGTCAGCATTAGTTATTGTTTAAGCGGCAAGCACATTTTGCCTATCAGTCAGGGGGGAACTTACCAAATAGCCGTGAGGTGAATGGCCAGCGTGTCCAGCCTCCAGCGATCCTGCACCGCCGTGAGGGAAACGGCCAGTGCTCCCGGTGACACCAAACTACATTACCCAGGTGCCCCGGCGGCGGGAGTGACGCCGCACGAGCGCCCGGAGGCGCCATAAAGAACGGAGCGGCCAGAGCTCCTTGGGGGAACTTACCAAATAGCCGTGAGGTGAACGGCCAGCGTGTCCAGCGTGTCCAGGCTCCAGCGCTCCTGCACCACCGTGAGGGAAACGGCCAGCGTTCCCAGTGACACCAAACTACATTACCCAGGTGCCCTGGCGGCGGGAGTGGCGCTGCACGAGCGCCTGGAGGCGCCATAAAGAACGGAACGCCCCTCGCATCCGCGAGTCGCGTGCGGGAGCTGCCAGGGAGAAGCCCGGGACAAGGGCGGGACCGTCTGTGGCCGTCCGGGGACGACCAGGGACGGCTTTAATTATGAGTACGAGTCCAATTTTGGCCGGGCTAGTGGAAATTTGTTGTTTATAAAACTTTGATTGTGACCTCATAACTGCCCGTGACTTTCGAAATACCCCCAACATGTCTATTCAATCTACTCTACCGGATAACTACCTACTGAAAGTAGTCACTAGAATTAATAGCGACAGAAGGAAATCGCTAGGTAAAGGTAACTTACCTGACCTCCCTTTGGTTTCATCTCTGGACCCTAATAATGCGGATACCAATAACATCAACGATACTATTATAGCAGTTGAGACCGATAACACCTGTATTAATGTTGAATCCACTGATGTTGAGGCCCCTGATGATCTTACTGTGGTGGAAGGTATATCGAATCCATCTGAGACCCTTGAAGGCACCCCTCAACAGTCTACTAGGGCCACAAAATTTATGAGAGCATGTAGGAAACCTGCTCCTAAACGGGGAAGCCATTCGGCTAGGAAAAAAAAGGACACCACACATAAGGAGAATATTGGTGAAAAAGGGGCACCATCTAAAGACAATTGTGTTTCCATCAATACAAACCAAATTGATCTGCTAGTGAGTACTATTGATGATAAATTGAAGTCGGTTGTGGAGCCTTTGTTAGCTAAAATCGATGAATTGTGGGCTGAAGTACTGAGACTGAGGGCTGTGGTGGATCAGCATGTAGCTAATTTGGATAAATCCATACCAATTATAAAAGATACTACATGCACTCAACCTGCACCTAAACAAGATAAGGGAAGGTCGCGCCACGTTAATAGCGTCCCTCCTGCTACTAATGTAGGAAAACAACCACCAAAGATGACACCTGTATTGGCTCGCCCATTAGTCCATGATACGGGTCGACCTTTGCAGGTACCGGCAGTTGCGTCAGCAGCCATAGTGCCTTTAGGTTTAAACCCTGATGTAAGAACACTACCAGCACCAAATAGAGACAAGACTGTGCCGGTGCCAGTTGTGTCAGCCATACCAGCTGCCATAGGGGGCACTGATGGGGTACCTGTAAGGATATGTAGACGACCAGTAGACCTTCCCCCTGAATGTGTACCCTATGTTGTGGTCTTAACTAACGTCCCAGCTCTAATCCAGGCCCCAGATACCCAGGAGTCTGGGGATTCTTTAAAAAACAAAACGATTTCATGGTTGAACCGCCACTGCGGTTATCCAGTTGGCTACTCTGATCAAATTATATCTATCAGAAGGGTCAACTGGATTGGTAATACCCGATAGACCTGCGGGGGTGTTTGTGTGATCATTAATTTTAAACACCCGCAACATGTTGCGACGGTTTAGCTCAGAGCGTCTGCATTAACGCAGTCAGAGACAGATGTCGTCGCAAGACCATTGGGCTATTTCTATAACCATCTTAACAGGTTGCCCTCGGCTAATCGTAGGGAGGGGGCTACTAATTTTAACTTCTCATCTATTGGAAATAGACCTGTGTTGTCCACCTTTAGCCCTGGTTTTTCTGATGGCAGACTCATCCTGCCTATGCCTATGTTGAACTCTGTCCCCGGTGGGAACAGATTTGTAACACACACCCCCAACTTTGTACCCACTTGTGATAGCATTTTTTCATCTGCTAATGGGATGGTCTATCAAGTCCCAATCCAGAACAGGTACCAGTCCTTGAGTTTCCTGGACCAAAACGATTGACATCAGATGGGATCTGGAATTGGGAGGGATGTTAACAAAAATTGTAGTGGAGAGTCAACCATGTCTGAAAATGAATTGGTTAGTAATGTGACTATAGATTGTATGTCCACTGGAGGAAAAGATGAGAATTTTAGGTACAACATTGAGCTTTCTAATTTAGATGAGAACATGTCCATATTTAGTGATGGCCCGCCAAACGTTAGCCACTGTAGGAATAGTGAAACTTGCTATAGCGCCAGTTGGAACATTGCAGGCTTGATGGCCAAGGAGGATATTTTAGGATGGAAAGAATTTATTGGTCTATTTGATATAATTTGTCTGCAGGAAACTTGGTGCAAAAATTTCAGGGGCATTGATGGCTTTGTATTGTACGAACTTCCTGCCTTGGCATCACCCTTTGGCAAAGCAAAAGGGGGGTTGTTGGTTTTGATTTCAGTCAAGTTACCAATTTTGGTGAAAAAGCATGTATTAGTGGGGGCTCACTCCCAAATTCTATGGCTAGCACAAGAAGCGGGTAGAAATATCCTTTTGATTAATTTTTATAATAATATATTTGATGGTACCAGGCACACAGTAATTAACGACTTAGAAAATGCGCTAAGTAGTATTATGAATCATTTTAATGGTGTTTATGAATTTATTTTTGTGGGGGATTTTAACATTTCAGTTTGCCCCTTATCATCTCAGAAGCTATGCGGTGTCTACGATCGTTCAGGGGATGCCGATGTTCACTTTCCCCATAATCTGTATGGAGAAACTCTGAATAGCTTTCTGATAGATTATGACATGGAAATTTTGGAAAATGGAAAGAATGACTTGGGAGAAAGTTTACCGACTTTCAAAGGGAGGGGGGCTAATACTGTCATTGATTTTATGTGCATGTCCTCTAACCTAATCCCCTTGTGCTCAGAACTGAAGGTGGTGGATGTTATGCTAAGTGACCATAACTGCTTAACTATTGAAGCCATGATCTGAAAACCTGCCCCCGTTTCCGATTTGGGTACTGTTGTTAATATTGAACCCCATAGACCCATTGGTTTTAGGTTGAGGTGGAAAGGGGATAAAGCCGAAATAACATCTGACTCTATCATTATTAGCTGTATGACAGAAATTACGGCGATCCTCGAACAGGAAGAAATCATGGATGACAGTATTGATCACTTTGGTAGAATTAATGCAATCATCAATAAGAAGTTCACTAGAGTAGCTGGGCACAAGAGTAGACAAAAAGGGGGTGGTTTGACCATACCTGTTCTACCGCCCAGAAAGACCTCAAAGAGGCCTTAGCAGTTAAACCTAGAGATAAGAGTCTGGTGACCCAACTTAGGCTGGATTACAACTTGACCCTTAAGCGCAGAAAGGCTGAACTCCAGCAGGAAGCGTGGGATAATCTTAGCCAAGCAGCAGAATTGAAGAATTGCACACTGTTTTGGGCCACTGTGAACTGCCCATTTCTTAAGGATGAGAAGGTACCGGAGCTAACATCAAACGTGAGTGTGGAATCATGGATTCAACATTTTTCCATTATTTTTGACTCTGGTAATGGACTGGTCTCCTTTGGAGATGGTTGGCCTATTGTTGCCTTAAATATTACCATACCAGAGGTCATGGATAGTATTAGAGCTAGTAAGGGAGGGAAGGCCCAGGGACCAGAAGGGGTGCCTATAGATGTGTACAAGACTGCCCTGGAGATATGGGGCCCATTGCTGGTTAAGATTTTTAATGCAGCAGTTAGTTGCGAGATACCGTTAACATGGGCAGAATCAATAATTGTTCCCATCTTTAAGAAAGGTGACCGGGGTGATGCAAAAAATTACCAGCCAATATCCTTACTGGATTCATCCGTAAAAGTTATGAGCCGGGTCCTTTTAGTCAGATTAGAGGAATGGGCAGAGACCAACGGGATCTTAACCAACAGTCAGTTTGGGTTTAGGAAGGGCCATGGCACCATAGAGCAATGCTTGAATTTAGAACTTTTGGTAGGGAAATATACCCAGGCCAAAAAAGGGTCTATTTATTTAAGTTTCGCTGACCTAAGCAGCGCTTTTGATATGGTAGACCACGCTATACTCTGCGCCAAATTGATTGAAATGGGAGCTCCTGAAGGTATAGTCCACTTCTTGGCCCGCCTGTACGAAAAATTATGCACCAGTGCTCGGTATGGACCTAATGGGGAGTGTACGAGCAAGTTCAGGATCAGGAGGGGAATAAGGCAGGGGTGTGTTTTAGCACCCCTGCTCTTCACACTCTTCATTAATGAGGTGGATTCTGTTCTACAGACAGTTGCAGCAGACATCCCGAGAGCTAACAACCTTAACATCCCTGTGTTACTCTATGCGGATGACGCCGTGCTGCTGTCCAGGACCCCATTAGGTCTTTAACGTTTGATGGACAGGTTTGTACAGTTCATCAAAAGTAGGAAGCTGGTGATTAATAGGACTAAAACTTAAGTTATGGAGTGTGGGTCAGGACTATCTAAAACAAAATTTAATTCCCATTATTTTATAGAAGGTGAACCGGTCCAAAAAGTTGATAACTTTTGCTACTTGGGGATTACATTCTCTAAAAACGGTGGCTGGGATATAGAACATAAAACTGTTAAAACAAAGATGACGAGGAGTGCTAATGGGGTATTTGTATTTGCCAAGAAGTTGGGGAATAGGCGTATTAAAGACATGTTAAATATTTTTCAATCCAGATGTCTTTCCGCGGCCCTCTATGGGGCTGGAGTATGGGGTGTGTCACCAGCCGGGAGTCTGCAGGTAGAGGAGAATAATTTTCTGAAAAGGCTTCTGTGTTTACCCAAATCTACCTCCAAAAACTTGGTACATAAGGAAATGGGGATCCAATTTTTGAATGACATGATTATGTTAAGGCCCCTATTATTGTGGCGCTCGTTATGGCTGAATGATGGTACCTCCCTGAACAGAGCCATCATCGATGATTGCCTTACTTTGGATCAGCATTTAAAGATCCCTTGGATCAAATATACGATTGATAGTTTTCAGAAGGTTTTTGGGTTTAACGTGTCCAATGATCGATACTGTGCCTCTGAAATTTCCAAGTCTAATTTGAAAGTCACTTTCTTGAATTATAGTGCAGAGAGGCGTGCTTTGGAGGAATCGAATCTCTCTACTTGTATGCTGTATAACAGTTTGAATGACTTTATTGGACTCCATCCGTACTTGACACAGGTGACAAGAGTTTCCCACCAGTTTGTGCTGACCAGGATGAGGATGGGAACAGTACATTGGGCCTTATTTATGAAGGCCTTGCGCCGCCGGTGCGTCACTTTTAAAATGGGAAAAAGTGACGCACCGGTGGCGCAAGGCCTTCATAAATAAGGCCCATTATTTGGTAGCGTGCCCCAATGTAAAAATGCGTCCATCCAGACCCTGTGCTTGTGATAATAATGCTGAGCAAAGCACTTATGCACTTTCTTTTATTGTGTCAATTGTATGGTGAACTGCGGCAAATTTTCCTAAAGCCTATGTTGAAAAGATTTGAAGTAAGAACAATTAACGACTCTATGAAACTGCTTTTTAATTTGCACCACCCGGACATCTGCTTTTTTACGGCTACTTTCCTGCTTAAGGCAATTGGTGCTAGGAAAAGTATGTGTTTTTAATTATTTTAATTATTTATTCCATCCCCTTCTGGATAATAATGTATGATGTGTTTCTTTTTTTTTTTAAATCGATCAAATGTTCTGTATTTATAAATGTGTGTGCTTTTATGGACATGTTTTCTATGCTCCGAATAAAGCTTTATGAAACTGAAACTGCCTATCAGTTTTAAGAAAGAGTCAGGTTTCTACTGTTAAGAGGTTTGCCTTGTCCCATCAACTGTTGAGGCTTCCTCTTATCCATGTGGCTCCCCGGGTTGCATGGGTAAAGATGCACGCGAGCATTAGGTGCATGAGCACTGGATACAGGATTTTTCTTTTTTAGCATTTCTTCTGGATCGAATTTTATTTTCCAATGAGGGTTGCTATGCTTCTGGTGCCATTCCTTTGCCATGGAAAAAAAATTGTGGTGCATGGCAGCCCCCTAGGTTGTTTGGAAGGAAGAATGCTGGGCTATTAAAAGAAGAAGAGAAGCAACTGCTTGGTCGAGATGAGAAGGTTCAGGGGATGGGTTGTATGTCGTTACAACGCATGCCGTTGCAACGCATGCCCTTACCACGCATGCGTTACAACGGAATGCTTTTTCCACGCATAACCTTTACCACGATTATTCCTTTACCATGCACAGATTTACAACGATTTTCGTTGTAAATTTATGCATAGTAAGGGCATACTCTTGGCAAAGGGTACACCCCTCCTCTGTACCTTTACATGACCCCTTAGCCCCCACTCATTGTATTTATCCCTGCCCTTAACCCTTATTCTTTTTAGGTCTTGCGCCTAGCGTTGCATTGCGTAGCAGTGCTTCGCGCAGCGCAAGGTATTTTGTAATCGAAAAACGGGGTTTCAGCAGTCACTTTGGAAGCTAGTGCGTGTGCTTTTTTGTTTGATGTAACGTCATTGGTCTTGGCGTTCTTCCGATAACAAAAGACTTCCCACTATTTGCTTGTGTCGCGCGCTTTGCTCCTCCCATGGCCTATTGGTGTCTTTTACGCGCATGAAGCTCGTAACAGACACCAATAGGCCGTGGGAGGAGCAACAGAGCATGTTAATAGAAATGTCACGCCTTACTGATGTGTGAGTGCGTGCGTGTTACCAATTACGGGCATTTTTTTTTGTGTGGCGTGCTTTAAGCAAGAGAGAAGAGCAACAGAGCGACGGGCATGGTAAATGACACGCCTTGCTGTTGCGCATGCGCGTTTTCTTTGTTTTTGAATACAGTGCTGGAAGCAATTGCAAACTAATGCGATGTCTCCTTCGAAATTGTCTGTCTTCCTGTAAAGAGAAGTACAAACGTAAGAGCAGTGAGAATGCGCGCGTTTTCCAATTACGTAGTTTTAGCGGTGCAGGAGTACTTCACAGTTTTTTAAAACACCATTTGTTTGAAACTTAGGCTTTTGTTGTGTTTTCAGTCCTTCTCACAGGCACTCTGTCTATCGTTGTTAGAATTAGTCCCCCTCTAAAGAAAGGCTATCAACCCATCGCAATGTGCCTCTACTTGCCTGTCTGCACAGTGAAGTACAAAGGTAGGAGTATTGATATACATGCAGGTACAATGCGCACATTCACTAATGACGTAACTGCAGCCTTGCAGGAGTAATTAATAGATTTGTAAAACACCATTTACTTGCTTGAACTTTGAAATGACTTTATCACATTTCATGTGATGTTTGTTGTGTGGTTTGCATAGCAAGCATTTTCAGAGTTTGGCTTGTGCACGGGCCCTAAGAGCCGAGTCAGACTTTTGGTGCAGCGCTCCCTTTAAATCTGTTGGCTCACCCACCCTCTATGTAAGTGGTGTTGACGAGGCTCAGCCTTGATATGAACCTAATGTGACAGACCGCAATTTTGGAGGGCCGTGTGCCACTTGCAACAGGGGGAAACCCAATCGGTCAGCCCCGAGATCAGGTGAAGGAACAGTCAGTCAGTCTATAAAAAGGACAGACATTCTCGCCCGCATCAATCATAGCTACTGGGTCACAGGTTATTAAATTCCCCGTCAAGTCCGCCGTGCCCCACCCTTAAATCACGCTGTGCCAGGGTGCAGTGACGAGCCTGCGAATTATTGATCAGGGATTATTTTAAATGTATGCACAGCAAGATTCGGGGAAAGTGCCCGATTTTCATTTTTCCAACCAGCACGGTGCTTACAAGTACTAGAAAGGGTTCGGATGGATCATTAGTGGTTACAAAGATTGCTTCTGAGACTCTAAATTTAAAGCAATGAGATTGTGTGCTTTATCCGGTCTCAAAGCACTAGACAAAGAGACTAAGTACTGGATTATGTCATGAATTGCCATTTTAAATGGTTTCTAAAATCTCTTTACAAATATTTGGGAAAAACATTGATGAAAATGCAAAACTCAGCTCCATCGTTTGAAGCAACCAGACCCCACCCCTTCTGCTACCCGTCCCTAATATCCTACACACTGTCTACTCCTTGGATGAGACTTTTTGCACGTTCTAGGACTTCGTGATGCCAATCTGCAGGGGTAGAGAGGAAGTCAAACAGCAGCATGGCCAGAATGTGGCCGAAGCCCGATTTCTGAATAAATACCATGCCTGCTACTGGGCACAGCTGGTCAGATGCCAAAAAAGAAATACTTCAGCTCCATTGATTGCAAGGATAATGAAGGCCGACAGGAGCTCCAAAACCATAAAAAACAAGTATTTGCAATGCAATAGGTCTCGCATTATTAAAGTTTGAGCTATTGGTGTTGCATTATTTAAAATGCCAATAGCTCAAACTTTAAAAATGCAAGACCTATTGCATTGCAAATGCGTGTTTTTTTTATTACCTAAAATTCCCTCTTACCTTTTCATGTCGTCTCCTCTCCATCTTCCTTGGTGAAGTCACTGACGTCGTACGTCGTAAAGAGGAAGCGAAAGTTTCTTTCAGTTTCCTCTTAAACGACGCTGATTGCCTCAGTTTCGGAACATCAGGTGCGTTTTTTGGGGAGGGGGGTGGTTTTTTGGGGGGGACGAGGTGCGTTTTGGGAGGACCCGCCCACCATTTTGATCCCACACTTTTTTTTTCTTGGGGGGGAGACCCCCCAAGCCCCCTTTTTCTTTTTTTAGCATTTACCACACATGCCTTTAGTACGTATCTCGTAGTAAAGGTATGCGTGGTAAAGGCTGTAGTTGTAACCACACATGCATTGTAATGCATGCGTGCTAAAGGTTTTCGTGCAAACGGCCGCGTTGTAGTGGCCGTTTCCCGGGGAGGGCCGCTATGGATTGTCCAAGAGCCGCAACCCATTGAGAATGATCCCGCTTGCAAGCATGACGATTCTGCATGCCTGGCAACCTTGTGCTGGCAAATGACAGTGGTAATATACATACCTTAAGGCGATGAGACATCATTCCAGGCAGCAGCTAGTTCTGAAATAGGTAAATCATACTGACTTTGAGGAACTGCCTGGAGGTGGCTAATCACTTTCCCGAGATCTGCAGTAGAACATATTTCTCATCATCAGATTTTGACCCAGAACTACAGAGATAAAGGTAAAAAACTGAATGGAGAATGAATGGGAAAGAGAAAGCTAGGATGACAGTGACAAAGGAAGAAAGCAGTGCTAAAAAGAAAGAAAGATAAAATCAGTAAAGGAAACAGGCCGTACAAATGGTGCTTCCAGAAGGAGGTTGTTTTTCAGATAGATGAAAAATGTGATGCTTAAGGAAATGTAGCAATGATAAAAAGGGCACTGGAACTCCCCCGTGGAAGCCTTGATGAACAAAACAGTATGAACAAAATAAACGCACATTAAAAAAAAAAATGATGAGCCAAAATGTATGAAAACTATAATATTTTACTTCATAGATGTATAAAGGTAAACTAAAGTTATTGAACTAAAAATAAGGCAAAACAATGAAATTATTGTGGTACCTGGTGGTCAGCCTTTCAGTAAAATCGCAAAAGCGCTAAAATGTTTTCATTGCCCTTTCGAATTCCTTCTTATTGGGGCTGCTTTTGTAACAGGAGACATTACCATCACGGTCAACAGGGTAGTTAAACAAGGAAGAGCTGCTTTACAATTAGTGGCGCATTATCAGCTCTTTTCTGCAGTTCTCCTCAGTAATACACATAATATATCTGCAATTCTCCCCTGGCTTTATATACCTGTGATGGTACAGAGACGCCGCCCTTGTGGGTACGGTGGTCATACTTTTTTCAACTACATTTTCATTGAGTTTTCACTGGTTACAAATCGCCAGACAATGATCCTACCAACATCAGTGTTCAAATATGAATTCTCGTAGTTATTACCTCACCAAAAAACCTCAAATGCCCACTGCCCACGGATGTGCTCTCAAAGCGAGACTGCCGATTTTGGAGCTGAGAAACTAAGGTTCAATCCTCGACGTCAACTCCACATCCTGTGATTCTAATCTCCCTGTGCCCACCCAAAAAATGAATGTGTCCTTGTGTAACGTGATTGATGCTCATATAAAGCGCTCTGATACCTTCGGGTCGAGTTTGTGCTGTATAAATCTGAAAAAAGAAATTCAGCTTTCCAAGTGCACTTGCTGAATTAGTTACATTCTTACATCATCTTTCGCTTCTTATGTATTCACATTTAAAACATCCAAGGGGCATATTCTCACGGACTTATCGCTGAGTTATCAGCACTTTAGCACCGCAAAAGTGGAGAAATATTTATCATCCCATTCTCAAGCTGGTGCAAACTGCCGAAATCACCAGTTTTCCAGCGATAACTTCTGCAAAAAACTTTGCCACGAATGAGAGCGACAACTAATGCTAATGATATGCAGAGTAGTCGTTCCCGTGCAAAAACACACAAAAACACACCTTCGTGATTTTCTCAACTATCAGCCAGATCGGCGAAGCGATCCAAAAACAGGCGATAAGGCGCATTAGCAGCAGGGAAGGAACACCTGCCTTTTACTGGTGTTAAGAAGGACGACAACCTGCAGTATAAAAGAGAGCCGAGCCCAGAGCCACATCGGCAGACCAACACATGTCATGGAGCTACTGATCATGCAGCTCAGAGATCCAAGAGGCCCACAACACCCACCCCCTCCAACCCGAGCCCCCCCCCCCCGGACCACCCCCACCGGACTACCACTGCAGCAGCGCAGAATAAGACAGCGGCCTTCCGAAAACGCACCAGCCTCACAGACTTAACGCCAGAGGAAGTCATTGCCCACTACAGGCTCAAAAGGACAACCATCCTCTGCATTCTGACCCACATTGCCCACAGACTGACAGTACCAACAATCAATCAATCAATCAGGAATTTGTATAGCGCGCTACTAACCCAGAGGGTCTCAAGGCGCTTGGGGAGGGGGGTCCGCTACTGCTCGAATAGCCAGGTCTTGAGTTGCTTCCTGAAGGAGAGGTGGTCTTGGGTCAGGTGGAGGTGGATGGGGAGGGAGTTCCAAGTCTTGGCCGCCAGGTAAGAGAAGGATCTTCCTCCCATGGTGGATCTTCGAATGCGTGGCACGGCGGCGAGGGCGTGGTTGGTCGATCGTAGCTGGCGGGTGGGCGTGTAGAAGGTCAGGCGGTTGTTGAGGTATCTGGGGCCCAGGTCGTGGAGGGCCTTGTGTGCGTGGGTGAGGAGTCGGAACGTGATTCTCTTGCTGACGGGGAGCCAGTGGAGGTCTCTCAGGTGTCCGGGGATGTGGCTGTGTCAGGGGATGTTCAAGATGAGTCGTGCAGAGGCGTTCTGGATGCGTTGGAGTCTTTTCTGGAGTTTGGCTGTTGTTCCGGTGTGGAGGGTGTTTCCGTAGTCCAGTCGGCTGGTGACGAGTGCCTGTGTGACCGTCTTCCTGGTTTCGGTGGGGAGCCATCGGAAGATCTTTCGGAGCATGCGTAGGATGTTGAAGCATGACGATGAGACGGCGTTGACTTGTCTGGACATCGAGAGGGAGGAGTCCAGGATGAAGCCCAGGTTGCGTGCGTGGTCCGTTGGTTTGGGTGCGCTGCCCAGGGCGGGGGGCTACCAGGAGTCGTCCAAGGCAGAAGGTGATGATCCAAGGATGAGGACTTCTGTCTTGTCTGAGTTCAGGTTCAGGCGGCTGTTCATCATCCACTCGGCTACTTCTTTCATCCTTTCGTGTAGGTTGGTTCTGGCGGTGGCTGGGTCGTTGGTGAGGGAGAGGATCAGCTGGGTGTCATCGGCGTAGGAGATGATGTTGAGGTTGTGTGGGCGTGCGATGGCTGCGAGGGGGCTCATGAAGACGTTGAAGAGGGTGGGGCTGAGTGATGATCGTTGTGGTACGCCGCAGATGATTTCAGTGTCCTTGGATCTGTACGGGGGAGGTGGACTCTCTGGGTTCTTCCGGTGAGGAACAAGATGATCCACTCCAGTGCCTTCTCTTGGATTCCGATGTTTCTGAGGTGCTGCACTAGGGTGCAGTGGCAGACCGTATCGAATGCTGCAGAGAGGTCCAGGAGGATGAGGGCCGCTGTTTCCTTGTTGTCGGGCAGGGCTCTGATGTCGTTGGTGGCTGCGATGAGGGCAGTCTCGGTGCTGTGGTTGGCGCGGAAGCTGGACTGCGAGTGGTCGAGGGATCCGTTCGTCTCGAGGAAGGCAGCAAGCTGTCTGTTGACGGTCTTCTCGATGACTTTGGCCGGGAAGGGGAGGAGCAAGATGGGGCGGTAGTTCTTGAGGTCGGCGGGGTCCGCTGATGGTTTCTTCAGGAGGGCGCTGAGTTTGGCATGCTTCCAGCTCTCTGGGAAGGAGGCGGTGCTGAAGGAGCAGTTGATGATGTCCCGGAGTTGGGGTGCGATGACGGAGTCAGCCCTGTTGAAGATGTGGTGGGGGCATGGGTCGGTTGGAGATCCGGAGTGGATGGTGTTCATCATGTGGATGGTGTCTTCGGTGCTGACCGGGGTCCAGTCACAGAGGGTGGTCATGGGGGGTGTCGGTTCGGTGGTTGGGTGCGTGGTCTGTGCGCCGAAGCTGTTGTGTATGTCGGCGATCTTGCTGTGGAAGAACAAGGGGAGAGAGTCGCAGAGGTCTTGCGAGGGAGTGATGTTGTTGTTTCCGGTGCTGGGGTTGGAGAGCTCTTTGACGATGCTGAAGAGTTCCTTGCTGTTGTGTGCGTTGTTGTCAAGTCGTTCCTTGAATGCTGTCTTCTTGGTGGTGCGGATCAGCTGGTGGTGTTTGCAGGTGGCGTGCTTGAGGGCGGTCAGGTTGTCTGTAGTCAGGTTTTTTCGCCAGACTTTCTCGAGGGTACGGCAGTTCTTCTTAGAGTTCTTGAGGTCGTTGTTGAACCAAGAGGCTATCTTGCTGCCGGGCCTGCTGGGGTGGTTTTTCAGAGGTGCGAGGTCATCAGCACAGTTGGAGATCCACTGAGTGAAGTTGCTGGCTGCTTGGTTGGGGTCCGTTGAGCTGGCGGGAGGGTTCTGGCTCAGTGAAGTGGTGAGCTGGTCGGTGGTGATCTTGTTCCAGCTTCTGCGGGTGACCTGTTGCGGGTGGTGGTGAGTCATGGTTTTTCTGAAGCTGAAGTGGACGCAGCTGTGGTCTGTCCAGTGGCGTCCGGTGGCTTGGCTGAAGGAGATGTACTTGCTGGAGGAGAAGACTGGGTCAAGCGTCTGTCCGGCGTAGTGGGTGGGGGTGTTTACCAGTTGCTTGAGTCCAAGGTTGGCGAGGTTGTCCAGCAGGGTCGTGGTGTTGTTGTCATTGTTGTTCTCCAGGTGGAAGTTGAGGTCCCCTAGGAGGATGTAGTCAGCGGAGGCTAGGGCGTGCGGGCTGATTAAGTCTGCGATGTCTTCGCTGAATTGAGTGCGAGGTCCTGGGGGTCTGTAGATGAGGGTGCCTCTGAGTGTGGTCTTGGGGTCTGTGTGTATCTGGAAGTGGAGATGTTCGGCGGCTGTGAGGGTGTCGTCGGAGTTGTTCGTGATGCGGATGGTGTTCTTGTGGACGATGGCGATGCCTCCTCCTGTCTGGTTGGTGCGGTCCCTTCGGGTGATCTTGTATCCGTCCGGGATGGCGATGATGATGTCGGGCACTGAGGAGGCGTTCATCCATGTCTCCGTGAGGAATGCGACGTCTGGGGATGTGGTGTCGAGCAGGTTCCAGAGTTCCACGGCGTGTCTGTGGATGGAGCGGGTGTTAAGCAGGATGCACTTCAGGTGGTTGCTGCTGGAGCTCGGCCTGGCTGGTGCGGTGCGGGTCCGGGCGCAGGAGAACTTGCAGGATTCGCAGGTGAAGGGTCCGTGGGTGCGTCTCGGTGTGGCTCGGCAGCAGCCGAGGGTCCGGCCGGTGTTGAGGGCAGTGAGGTTGGCGGCGGCGTAGGTCCATCGGGCAGGCTGGCAGCTGCGGGGGCCAGGGGATCTGGCGCTGGGCGTGGTCCAGGCACAGACTGGCGCAGACAGGCTTGCCTTTGGCACGCCTTTGCGCACAATCGGCGCGCTGCGCGTGAACGCTGCGCGTATGCGTGAACTCTGCCATAAATGGAGAGTGGAGGGGCGGAGCAAGGGAGGAGGAGCTGGGAGGTGGGAGCGGGGTGGCGAATGGGAGGGTCGAGATGTCGAGGGGGAGGGGCCACGGGGAGCAGCGGCAGGGAGCAGGGTGGGGGCTGGGGGCTAAGGTACAACCAAGGCAGGGGTCAAAACGGCGAACAATCCGGGGCACAGAGTCAGGGGGACAGCGGGGAAACACACACACAACACGGACATGCTACGGACGCAGACAGGGCACAGCAGAGGCAAGCACACACAACGCAGTCAGGGGCACAGCGGAGGCAGGCGGCAGAAGCTCACACACGCAGTCAGGGGCACAGCGGAGGCGAGGCAGTGAGCAGGTGATGGCGGCAGGGGGACCGGGTGACCTCGGGAGGAGCCACGCGGCGGGTTGAGTGACCGGCACTACGAGGTCAGGCTGGTCACAGCAGACAACCAACATCCCTCTGCAGACAAAGCTGCTGGCTGTGCTGCACCTGTTGGCCTCTGGTACCTTCCAACCAACAACTGCCAGAGTCGGAGGAGTCTCACAGCCAGCCCTATCAAAATTCATCACAACTGTCTTGGATGCCATCATCAGCTTGGGACCCCGGCACCTTCACTTCCCCATCACTGCGCTGGAACAGCTGGAGCCCAAGCAAGGCTTTTACGCCATAGCTGGCTTCCCGCACATGTTGGGGGAAATTGACTGCACATGTCCTGCTTGTGACCCTTGCCGACACTTACACAATTACTGAACACATGCATTCCATCAATGTGCAGGCAATAGAGGACCACTGGGGACTCTTCATCAACGTCGTTGCCAACTACCCAGGAAGTGTGCATGATTCCTACATCTTCTGACAGTCCATCAACCAGTGCTTCGAGGATGGCACCTACGGAAATGCACTGCTCGTTGGTAAGTACCAAATGAACACACCACACACCTCAACTCCACAATCATGCAACTCACAACTGTGGGAATGCACATGTTACCACATCACATACAACATGCCAAACATGCCCACCTACCATACATGACAACACAAGGAAATTTGGCAACATGGGCCAGCCATGTAGACAAACCATCCACGTCATGGCACCTCTGCCACACAATAGCAGGATGTGGTGAGAGGTGGGAACCAAGTATGTGCAAAGGAGGAAAGTGACCCATGAATCAGAATAAACACAATGCCAAGTGAGGCGGTGATGTGCTGGACAGACTCAAGTATGCAGAGCACAGACATGTCCATGTGGACATATACTGCTGGTGTATGTAGTGTCTTAAACAGTCAACGCAACCATATTACCTCAGGCAGCAGGGTGGACCTTGGACATGTAGCTATGTTGTTCCCCCATGTAACCATAAGTGGAGTGGGCTGGGCCAGCGTAGGAGTGGAAATTAATAGCCCGGGGCTCAGGATGTGGTTCACTTCCGGTATGGCCACCAAAGCAACTACTGCGTGTGTCTCTGTGTCTGCCATATCCTCACCATAGGCCTACACAAATGTGGCCGACCACCTTCAACAGCCAATATCACAGTGTCTTTGTCAGGCTTGTGAACATACGCAGACAGTCATGACAATGGTGTGTGCAAGTGATGCAACCGTGCTGCCCACACAAGTAAATAGGCTCAGGGGGAGTGAGGAGCAGCTGTGAGGCAATGTAATACACATGGATGCCGCTCATTTGCCAAAGTCAAGACATGCCAAAATGAATCCCATCACACACCAATATACTAATAAGGCTGCCAACACAAAATGTAGAACCACCGATTGACACATCTCTCTCCCCTGTCACATGTCATCAATATATGCACTCTGCCCATGGATGATGACACCCCTCCGAGCCCCGAACACCCAGGCCCAGAGGCAGTACAATGTGGTCCACAAATGCACCAGGGGCATTGTGTAGCGCTCATTTGGTGTGTTGAAGTCACGTTTCAGGTGCCTGGACATCACAGGTGGAAGACTCCTGTACAGCCCGAAAATAGTGTGCAAGATGATCATTGCATGTTGTGTGTTGCACAACATATGTGTATGCACCAATTCTCAATGGATCCATGTGCTAGATGCACCGGACGATGATGATGAGGATGAGGTAGGTGGACCACACCACAGTGCAGCAGCAGGAATAGCCTGAAGGGACACTATCATTAACAATTTCTTCACATGAGCACGTCACATTGGGACTGTCCTTAGCAATCATGGGACAGGACAAAATGACCAAAGGCAGAGCATGTGCAAATAAATTCATTCAAAGACACATTCCCTATGTGTATGTCACTCCTCTGCATTAGCACATCACTCTGACAAGTGTAAGTGCAGCATTTAGTGTTGACAATTTCACCAATGGCAATTTGATGGTGGCACTGTCACCTCCGTAATCGGGATCCTGTTTTCCTGCAGACTGAACTGTGTCTTTCTCTTCTTCTTCCTTGCCCTTCCCTGACCCCGCTATCCCAGGCTGGTCCTCCATAGGGCTTGTGGGGTCCTGGTTGTCCTCTGTACTTGCTCCGGCTACCTCCATGGTGCTTCGCAGTTGTTTGTGTTCTGTTTGTGTATCGTAGACATTTGATGTGTTATGGGGAAACTATCTCATGTTACTGCCGTGTTGAGAATGTACTGTTAACACAGAGTTATTTTCCCGTGATAGAATGAAACATGTGAAATTGCGTTAACCTATTTTGGGGATGATTATCGCGCGGTCTTGAGAATATACCCCCAAAAGTGTACATTAATTACTTAGTCAAAGAGATGGCAATGATTTAGTGCAACCATACCCAAAGCCCTTTGCCCATCAAATGTTCTACCAGTGGGTGCCACTGGCGGTCTTATTTAGCCTCATTGTATTCAGCCCCCGTATTAGCTTTTTCATGGTCAGCAACACCTGAAGATTACCAGCTATTCTTTCATTGTTGGGATGGCCAGGGATCGGACTTCCATACTTTTACCAAGGTGGGCACAGCAGTTCTTTCACACTGCCATGTTTTCATTTAGACAGTTGAAGTCTTTGGCTGCAGTGCCAGTACTTTTCCACAGTAACAAGATATGTGGGGCTATGTAATTGCATGAGCCATTTTTCACCAAATGTAATGATAAGCATAAACATATTTTGAAAAACTTTAAATATCGCATGCCAAATAGCAAAGTATTAAAAACATACCCTAAAAAGCAAATGGTTTGTAATGCAGAAACCTCATGAAAACCTTGGTCAATTCATACCCAAAAAGTGAAATTCAAAGTTGTTTATTGTTTGCATATTAAACATCGTGCTACTGTACAATAGCTATACTCATTGTAGACGGTAATTGAAGCAGATTGAAAAAACACAAACTTCTGATTTTTAGTTTTAATTATTCTTTTCAGTTACATCATTTACTGTACTGGGTA
Source organism: Lissotriton vulgaris (assembly GCF_964263255.1). Classification (NCBI taxonomy): domain Eukaryota; kingdom Metazoa; phylum Chordata; class Amphibia; order Caudata; family Salamandridae; genus Lissotriton; species Lissotriton vulgaris. The sequence goes on from NC_141687.1 coordinate 1,124,707,699, forward strand.
TTGAAGACCCAAGGAATGCGGCTCTCTTGTTTATCTATGGTTAGGATCAGGTGTGAGTGATGACAATTAGTTCTTCAAACTGTCTAAAGCTGTGTGTTCTTAACATTGTCTCAGCCTTCACTCAGCCCCTTAGGCACAGGAGCAGAAATCTTCAAAAGGGTGTTTGAGTGAAGAAAATAGAAAAAGTAGGGTCATGAATCTTACCACTGTTTTTGGCATCCTGAAGACAGTGCCTGTAATCTACTTAAGCACATTTAATTTTTGTATTATACTGCACCCATATTCCAGAAGAAACAGGAGCATTCCTTACATCCATTGCCACTTGCCACAGTGGTTATGCTATATTGTGTTGATTTGTATAGCACACTAATCGCCTGAGAGGGTATCCAGGCTCAGCAGTGTGTGGTCAGTCCTGGAGTGGGGAACTAAAAGCAGCCCTGGCAAAAAATGCTCAAACCAGTCTCTCTCCCTTCTCCTCCTGCTACTGCTCTCTTTTCATCCATCCATCCATCCATTCATTCATTCATTCATTCATTCATTCATTCATTCATTCATTCATTCATTCATTCATTCATTCATTCATTCATTCATTCATCCATCCATCCATCCATCCATCATCTCTCTCTCTCTCCCTGCCCTCCTCCCTCTCTGATTGCTTTTTCTCTACCCTCTCCCTTAGCCCCTCTCTTTATCCTGTCTTGAAACCTCCCCTGCATTCTGCAGTTAGACTTAGAGAGCTGGGGAAAGTGACAGAGACACCAGGAGTGTCCATGGGCTTTTAAAACCAGCTCCAATGGCTGCAAGGGGAAATCGTCAGGTGGATTAAAAAGACTGTCTGGCGCTGTGCATAGTTGCAGCCTGTCCAATGCTTCAATACTCTGCTGGATCACATATTCTTTCAAACGACTTGGTGAGTTGTTGATTGCCAACATATGGGAGCATTATGTCACCTTGTCAAAGAAGGCATTTGTACTCATAGGAATGTTTTATAAAGATAATGTACTTCATTGTTGGGGTGACTTGAAGATTTAGGTAATTTTTATTGTATATTTTATCATATACTGGGGTTTTCCTTTAGAGAATGTGCTGCACAGTATGTATATTATTATGTTTCTATGAATAACACGTATCCTACTACTAGAATTATCCTTTATGTTTGGCCTTTGCCCAGGACTCCATTTTGACAAGAGTAAATGCATTCAAATGTGGATTGTTGCATTCCAACTCAGTGCTAGAGTCACAGACCTGCATAGCAGGTACCCATTCAGATGGTTATGTAGGTCTGTCAGCCTTAGGGAAGTCTTCTTCCAAACCCTTTGCCTTTCCCCTTCAAATTTTTCTAATCTCGCTTTTTTCGACCATTAGACTCTGTGCATTTTACCACTGTTAACGAATGCTAAAGTGCATGTGCTTATTTCTTAAAGCATGGTAAGATTGCCTTGTTCCCAAAAGGCACATTTAGTGGATGAATGACGTTACAACGCATACATTTACATTGCGGTTTTTACAACGCAAGTTGTGATGACGACTTGCGTTGGAGGGCACTGGACTTAGGAGTAGTATAATTTACTATTCCAACTCTAGTCTACGTACAGTAGGGAAGGTGTTGGATAGTAAATTATACTATTCCTTGTCCTAGAGCGCCCTCTAGTGCAAGTCGTTGTTGTGAAAACCACAATGTAATAGCATCGTGATGTAATCCCCTCGTTGTAAACGATGCTTCCCATATTAGTTTACTTATCATTCCTCAGTAAAGTGGTACTACATGTACTCAGAGCCTGCAATTTAAATGCTACTAGTGGGCTTACAGCAGTTGTTATGCCACCCGCTTATGTAGCCTTGCAAAATTGTCTCGTGAATTGAGACTTCTAAAGTGCACTGCTACTCACAGGAGTGTCCTGGTGCTGCACTTTCAGTTGACCATGATATGCAACCACATCAACTATACTTGATGAAAGAACCATAACTTCAGTCTTTTCTTAAATTCAAAGTATAATCAAATTTGATGCCCAGATTTTTGACTACTCCCCCTTCAGGCCCATGGGGCAGGGCATCCTTTGGCCTGCCATTTCAGCCTGTGTATTTTTAAATTGCCATTTCGACCTGGCAAAATAAACCTTTTGCCAGGGTCAAACCTGTTTTCTAATGCAAATAAGTCAATTCCGCTAGCGCGCACCTTTGTTTATTCATTTTCACAGCGCTTTGACTGTGTGTACTTGGCTGTGCATTCCTGATATTATATTGGCTGTGCATTACCTGAGATTGTATTGGCTGTGCATTACCTGAGATTGTATTGGCTGTGCATTACCTGAGATTGTATTGGCTGTGCATTACATGAGATTGTATCATTATTAGCATAGCAATTTGTCTCCGCGCTTGAACCCGCTCCCACTGCGACAGTATCTGTAACTTTATTTGTCCCTCATAGCGCCCCATTGCTCCTTGTTTGTTGTTGTTGCAGCCATTTTCCTTGTTGACCCGAGCCCTCCCTCCACCTCTCTCCCGCCTCCCAGCTGCCTCTCCCACCCACGAGAGCTACAGGCCGTCCTCACCCACACGGAGAGCTGTGACCATCTTGCCTCCAACGCGAGTGGTCGCTCCCCTCGCTCCCTCCTTCACCCATTACTTGTGGTATCGTAGCGCTGATCTCTGCTTCTGCAATTCCGCTAGCGCGCACCTTTGTTTATTCATTTTCACAGCGCTTTGACTGTGTGTACTTGGCTGTGCATTCCTGATATTATATTGGCTGTGCATTACCTGAGATTGTATTGGCTGTGCATTACCTGAGATTGTATTGGCTGTGCATTACATGAGATTGTATCATTATTAGCATAGCCCTTTGTCTCCGCGCTTGAACCCGCTCCCACTGCGACAGTAGTTGTAACTTTATTTGTCCCTCATAGCGCCCCATTGCTCCTTGTTTGTTGTTGTTGCGGCCATTTTCCTTGTTGACCCGAGCCCTCCCTCCACCTCGCTCCCGCCTCCCAGCTGCCCCTCCCACGCTCCGCCCCCTCCACTCTCCATTTAAAGCAGATGAACAAACGCGCAGCGTACAAGCGCTACGGCCGCGCCGAAGATGCGTCAAAGGTAAGCCCGTCTACGCCCGTCCGCGCCTGGACCGCGCCCAGCGCCAGACCCCCTGGCCCTCATACCACCCACCCCACCCGCATCACATACGACGCCACCTCCCTCTTAGCTCTAAACCCTGGCCGTCTCCCCAACTGCGTTCAAGCTGCTCCTGGACACACCCCTGGACCCTTCTCATGCAACTCCTGCAAGTTCGAAGGCACCAAGAACAACTCCTCATCCACGAACACAAAACAGTTATCTGACACCAACCACCTAAAATGCATCCGGCTCAACACCCGCTCGGTCCACAGGCATGCCATCGACCTCTGGAATCTACTAGACACCATATCTCCGGACGACGCCTTCCTAACAGAAACATGGATGAACGCCTCATCAGCCCCAGACATCACCATTGCCATCCAGGAAGGCTACAAGATCATCCGTAAGGACCGCACCGACCAAACAGGAGGAGGCATTGCTATCGTCCATAAGAATTCCATCCGCATCTCAACCAGCTCAGACGTCAACCTCGCTAGCGCCGAACACCTTCACTTCCAGATCCACACCGACCCCAAGACCACACTCAGAGGCACCCTCCTCTACCGGCCTCCAGGACCCCGTGCACAATTCAGTGATGACATCACTGACTTTATCACCCCACACGCCCTCCCCTCCGAGGAATACATTCTATTGGGAGACCTCAACTTTCACCTGGAAAAGAACAATGACAGCAACGCCACCACCCTTCTGGACAATCTTTCCAACCTCGGACTCAAACAACTTGTCACTACCCCCACCCACATTGCAGGTCACACACTCGACCCTATCTTCACCTCAAGCAAACATGTCTCCTTCAGTCACACCACAGCTCTCCTTTGGACGAACCACAGCTGCGTTCACTTTATCTACAATAAGACGACAACCCACAACCATCCTCAACCTACTCTGCGAAGAAACTGGAACAAAATCACCATCGACCAGATCTCCTCATCGCTTCTTCAAAACCCCCCTGCCCACTCCTCAAACCCCGACCAAGCAGCCATTAACCTCACCCAATGGCTATCCAACACGCCGACATCCTAGCACAGTTGAAAAAACGCCAAATCAAACTAGGCAGCAAAAACGCCTCCTGGTTCAACGACGATCTTAAGAAATCTAAGAAGCTCTGTCGCTCCTTCGAGAAGGCCTGGAAAAAAGACCCAAACACCAGCACCAGGGACGCCTTCAAAAACTCCACCCGCATACACCACCAACTAATCCGGTCTGCCAAGAAAGCCGCATTCAAAGACCGACTAGATAACAACGCCCACAACAGCAAGGAATTATTCAACATCATCAAAGATTTTACCAACCCCTCAGCCAACTCCAACGACATCACCCCCTCTCAAGCCCTCTGCAACTCTCTAGCTTCATTCTTCCACAACAAAATCGCAGACATCCACAAAAGCTTCGACAACCGACCCGGAGACCAACCCACCCAACCCTCTGCAGGACCTTCACCCCCCCTGAACATCCTTAATGACTGGAACCCAATCTCCACTGAGGACACCATGAGCCTGATGAACTCCATCCACTCAGGATCCCCCACAGACCCATGCCCTCACCACATCTTCAACAAAGCAGACTCCATCATAGCACTACACCTCCGAGAAATCATCAACTGCTCCCTCAACTCCGCCACCTTCCCAGAAAGCTGGAAACACGCCGAACTCAGCGCCCTTCTGAAAAAACCCACAGCTGACCCCACTGAACTCAAAAACTACCGCCCCATCTCGCTTCTTCCTTTCCCGGCCAAAGTCATCGAGAAAGCTGTCAACAACCAGCTCGCCACCTTCCTCGAAACCAACAAATCCCTCGACTCCTCACAGTCCGGCTTCCGAGCCAAACACAGCACTGAGACCGCCCTCATCGCAGCAACAGACGACATTCGAACTCTACTGGACAATGGAGACACAGTCGCCCTCATCCTCCTCGACCTCTCCGCAGCCTTCGACACAGTCTGTCATAGCACCCTATTACAGCACCTCAGAAACATTGGAATCCAAGGAAAAGCACTGGATTGGATCACCTCGTTCCTCACCGGAAGAACCCAAAGAGTCCGCCTCCCACCATTCAAGTCAGAGGCCACTGAAGTCATCTGCGGCGTGCCACAAGGATTTCTCTCAGCCCCACCCTCTTCAACGTATACATGAGCCCCCTCGCGGTCATCGCACGCCAACACAACCTCAACATCATCTCCTACGCTGATGACACTCAACTGATCCTATCACTCACCAAAGACCCTAACACTGCCAAAACCAACCTACGTGAAGGAATGAAAGAAGTAGCCGAGTGGATGAAGCACAGCCATCTAAAACTGAACTCAGACAAAACAGAAGTCCTTATCCTAGGTACCTCCCCCTCCGCCTGGGATGACTCTTGGTGGCCAGAGGCCCTTGGAAAAGCACCCATCCCGACGGACCACGCACGAAACCTGGGCGTCATCCTGGACTCCTCACTCTCCATGAACAGACAAGTCAACGCCGTTTCATCATCCTGCTTCAATATTCTTCGCATGCTCAAAAAAACATTTCGCTGGATCCCCACCAAAACTAGAAAAACGGTCACCAACGCACTGGTCACGAGCCGCCTGGACTACGGAAACACCCTATACGCCGGTACCACCGCAAAACTCCAGAAAAAACTCCAATGCATCCAGAACGCTTTAGCCAGACTCATACTAGACATCCCGCATAAAGACCACATCTCTGGTCACCTGAAAAACCTCCACTGGCTCCCCGTCAATAAAAGGATTGCTTTCCGCCTCCTAACCCACGCACACAAAGCACTTTACGAACTTGGACCCGAATGCCTCAACACACGACTTTCCTTCTACATCCCCTCCCGCCAGCTACGATCCTCCAACCAAGCCCTTGCTACTGTACCTCACATCAACAAAACCACCATGGGAGGTAGATCCTTCTCCTACCTGGCAGCTAAAACCTGGAACTCACTTCCCACTCACCTTCGCCTCACTCAGAACCACCTAGCATTCAGAAAGCAACTTAAAATTTGGATATTCGACAAGTAATTCCCCACCCTTCTTCAAGCGCCTTGAGACCCTCTGGGTATGTAGTGCGCTATATAAATCATTTGACTTGACTTGACTGACTAGGATAGGCCCTAAGCGGCCCACTGGGAATGGTGCAATATATTTAAAAAGTAGGACATGTACTTTAAGGTATACATGTACTGGTAGTGAAAAACTCTCACATTTGTTTTTCAATACTGCAAGATCTGCTTGTCCCATGGGATAACATTGGAGTTACCTTGTTACATTTAAAAAGCTGTAACCTCATATTTGGAGCAGGTAAACAACCCATGTTTGGTGTCTGTGGAAATGTAATGAAAATTCCTCTTTTATGGTAAAGTCTGATTTTGAATAAAAAATTAGAAAATGTCACTTTTTAAAGCTGGAATTTTCCTGCCCTAGCAATGTAGTGCATGTCTCTGGGTCACATGTCTGGGTAAAGTTGGCGGTTGGCCTTTGTGTATTCCACCTAGATAGCTACACGTAATAGAGAACATAGGTGGGCCTGGATGGGCCATCACTGACAGGACTGGAGGGCGAGTTAGGCACAGTCCCACTTACACCTGAATAGGCTGTGTTCCTGCCTGCCTTCACACAAATGATTGCATATCCCCTATATCTAGTCTGGGACAAGGACAAGGGAGGCAGGAAACCTGTGCACTTCAAAGGTAAACCTCTAGAAACTTCTCCCACTTCAAAGGAGGCACCATCTATAAATATTGGACCTTGGACACCAACTCTTCAGTACACTTCTGGACCTGTGGAAGACTCTGCTTGGAAGAAGGCTCACTGTGCTGCTGAAAGGACTGCTGCTCTGCTGGACTGATGCCCTGAATCACTTCTGCCTGCTGTGCAGCCTGCTGCCCTCTTGCCTGGGTGAGAAGGGCTAAATCTGCATATTGTACCCGTGATTACTGGAGTGACTCCAAAGGCTAGTCCCTTGTAACTGTGAGTCCTATCCTGCCAAGTGATGCTCCCCCAGTTAGGCAGTTAGGGACCCTTGGAAGTGGGCCAGCCCATTTATGAACCCAGCAGAATGGATGTAGGTTCTCTGCTGTATGACCCAACCTAGAGCAGAGCCGACTCATTGCCTCTGCTGCAAGGATTCTTTCAGCGCAAGGACTCTGCATTGACATTGCAATTTGCAGCCTTATCAGAACCTCTGCTGCACGATACAGTCCCAATGCAGGACCTTACAGTGCAAGCCTCCTGTTGACGGCAGACTCGATGAAGATGCAAATTTTCACATTGCAAGACCCACAGTCTCTTCAGAACCAACCTGTGTGTGACACATCCACCATGAGGGACTTCACATAGAAGGTTTTCCTTATCAATGGACTCCCAAATGGCGATGCAGGACCATGCATCCCAGTGTTGCATCTCCCCAGAACTGGCACTTTGTGATGCATTTCTAACCCGGACCTTGCACCGCTCTGCAAACAAGATTTTAGGTACTCTTATTCAGGGGCCTAACTTGGTCCCTGTAGACAGCCTGTGCTACATCATGGTTGGTCTAAACTTGTGACTATGTCCCAGTCTGCTACAGCCAGAAAACCACAATTGGCGCTTTTTGCCTTTTAGTGCTATTTTCACTGAAATCTTTAAACATGCATATCTCCAGTTCTACTGATTGGATATTTGTCATTTTGGTTTTGTGTTATTTATTAAAATGCTCTCCATTTGTCTGGGATCCTTCTTGTGTTGTATTTTATTCTTATTACTGTTTGAAGTGTTGCACAGCTGCTTTACACCTTGCCTCTCAGTTAAGCACTACTGCTCTTTGTCAAGCTACCCGAGGGTTGATCACAAGTTAATTTAGCGTTTTCTCACAACTTCATTCTGAAAAGGATTGTGGTTTCTGGTTGAGTACGGTTTCACTCTCCTCAACCAGTAACCCAACTACTTATATATGTATTGATATTTTTATAACATCGGCTAGCTAAGAAGCAACAGAACACTGTATGTTAGATTGGGAGTCTGCAATCTTCAAGTTCAAGTGTAAATTTCACAAATACAGTTCACATTTTCAGGCACAGGAGAGGCACAGGAAGATTAAGGGGCTGGATCCGATGGTGGTCGGGCTTATGTCCGACCGCCATCGTATCGGGGATGGGACTGGCCTACATGCTGTGGGCGGTCCCGCACCCTAAATTGCAATGCAACTGCCTCCAAGGCTGTCGCAAAGTGTATTGTTTGTATTGCACAAGGTGCTGCTGGCAGCAACACACGCCACAGTCCATAAAAAGTAACCCTGGGTAAAGCACTAAGCTACGCTCGCGTAGTTTGCACAACTTCGCACTACGCGAGCTGCACGTAGCACAGTGCGAACACGCGTAGTGCAACAGTCATTTTTTGCTTGTTCGCGGTCCTCAACGTCATGTTCGCTACCACGAGCAAGCAAAAGGACATCCTGGCGAGATTCTCAACGCGGGGAGGTTAGGTTTCTCATTGCGAGTAGTTGCGCATGCTCGCAACTGCTCACGATGAGAAACTACCGGTTTGCGTTGAGAAAGCTGCCGCTCGAGTAAAAATCTACTCAAGCAGCAGAAAACTAGAGCTCGCACTGTGCAAGATGACGTTTTCAATGATTGCACAGTGCTGTAAGCTTGTTCGCACTGTGCAATCATTGAAAACGCATCTTGCACAGTGTGAACATGCTACTACGCAGCTCGCGTAGTGCCACGTGAAGTTTGCGTAGTGCGAAGTGCACTTTGCGTAGCTTCGCGTAGCGCTACTTCGCGAACTACGCCCACCCTTAGCACATTGTGCATATGCCTGCATATGGCACAGGGATATGTAGGGGACACCATAGGTGCCCCTCAAAACCCAACACTGAGGGCTAGGCGGTAAGGGGCCCATTACGGGCCCCCAATGTCCCTTTCTGCCAGCCTTTTCATATTGGGTAACCCACCATGAAACAGCTGACAGGGAAGGACTTCATAATTCCTACGGCGGTGTCTGGCAGGTATTTTAGGGATCGGAGTGCCCTCCGATGCTCCAACAGGCCCCTTGAGTCAGTTGAATCCGTGGCGGTCGGTCTCTCACTCTCTCTGACCACCAATCCTCCGCCTGCCATCCCAATGTGGCAGGTGGAAAACATGCTTAGGATGGTAGTGAGACCACCACCCACAGCGTGCCGATGGCGGTCTCACTGTCATCCTAATTAAGCCTTAAGTGATTTGCCTTGAATAACACTGGGCCAAGATTTTAACTTTGACCTCTCGGTGCCAAAAATGGCAGCTCTAGGCACCAAGCCACATTTCTGTTTGGATGTGTTCAGTGTAGCATTCAGCTCAAGCATCCTCTTTATTTTCTGGCATGAGCATGATTAAACTCTAGGAAACAAGAGAGATGTGAAATTGATTGAAATTAAGACCGTCATCAAGTGATCCAATCTGTTTTCTTCTTTATAATATTTTTATTTTGTTGTGTGCATATGGAAGGTGTTTTTAGATTCTTGAAATGAGTTTGCAGCCTGATCATTTTATATCCTGCCAATTTTTTTTAAAAAATAAGTGGCGTACATCCAATTTTTAAACTTATTCGATTCCACGGATTTCTCCAATTTTAACATAATGTAAGGTCACTCTTGGGGTTTACTGTTCGAAACTTTTCTAATTTGTTTTGGTTTTCCATAATTCTTGCAAACTGTTCTCTGTAGTAGATATTGACAAAATAATATTTTGGTTGTCTATGTACCATGTGTCACAAACATTACAGCTACTAACCAAGGAATGGATGAGGAGCAATGCAATGCATATGTGTTACATTGCTGCTCATCCATCCCTTATCCTGTAGCTGTAATGTTTACGACACGTCATACACTTGCAGACTGCTAAAATATACTTTTGTCAAGGTCTACTACCGAGAGCAGTTAATAGGAACTACATATGTTGCATTGCTACTCATCCATTCTTTGGTCTGCAGTTGAAATGCTTGCGACACATGCTATACTCGTTGAGAGCAGCAAGGGGCACCTTCCTGCACAAAAAAAATATTAAGATGTGTTTTCCTATTTCTATGTTAGCTACAGAATGCAGCACACGTAGAAAGAGGAAACCGCAGAGAAATAAACATATTTCTCCTCGTTAGACCAAGGAAGTGTAAAGATTTGGCAATTCCCCAGGTTTAAATGACTCTCTAAATTTGGTACAGCATCAAAGTCCATGTGTGTGGAGTGAGAACCCCCCGTAACGCACAAAGAACACCTCCTGTGTGCAGAATAAGCGATTAAGCGATTTGCGCTGCGTTGCCTTACTCATGATGTGTGAGGCCACTCAATCCCTCGCAGGATGGCTTTGTGTGGCTTCATAAATCAGATTGAGAGCACTGCGTCATGCACGTATCACATTACCTGTTGCAAAAGTGTAGCAGGGCTCCCATAAATAAGGCCCCACTTTTGGTCCTTTACTTGTTGAGAACTGGAGAAACCAATAGAATGAACCAAGTGAAAATAGGTAAGCATTCTTCGTGCTTTTCAAAACTTTACACATTACTTACGTTTCTGTAAGGTATAGAATGTGAAACAGCCTTACAGAGAAATCACTATCTCGAGGAGGTCAGAAGATCACATATGCTGTAGAAATGTGCTTTCTTTCCTCCAGAAAGGTCACGTGTCAGTAATTGAGGTGGGTGTCCATTCAGAGGGGTGACCTGCAATTGTCAATAAATGAAAAAACTATTTATAATCCCTTTTCAGCCTTCCTTTGGTCTGAGAGCCCAATTTTCATATTTTTCTAAATGCAATTATATGCACTGAATAGTAGGTGAAATCTTTATTATTCACACAGAGGCAGAACTGAAAGAACATTGCCTTCCTCAGAAAGAATCTGAAGGAGCTTGTGATGAAATCAGACTTAGGATGTCTGAAAAAGGCACAAGAAGGAACCTCTTATAATGTGGGTACATTATAATAGCGAAAAATATGATTAAACCTGTATTTGTGTCTGAATATATGGTCACTAGATTAAAAGCTCTGGAAATATGACCTTCGGGTTGTAACTATTCATAATGTGGGTGGGAAGCACACACTACTTTACACTACTATAAATATTCTTTATCGCCAGGAAGGAAAGCCTGTAGTGTTGATGCACATGCTGATACAGAGGGGCATATTTACTAGCAAAGTGATGAAGCGTGTAGTAAGCCAAGCAGGCTAACGACACGCTCCGTCACTTTAGAAATGCAGGGCTGCACCATATTCACAAGAATATGGTGCAGCCCTGCGTTCCCCCTGCGCTGGCACTATATTTAGATGCATAGTGCCAATGCAGGCACCCTTGCACCATAGTACGAGGGTATCTGCCTTGCAGGGGAAGATTGTTTATGTGCAGGAAGGTCCTCCTTCCTGCACATAAACAATCTTCAAATGGCATTTTGTAACATCTAGAAGTTGCAAAACATCTTTTTTTTAAATGATTGTTTATGTGCTGGAAGGAAAACGTTCCTGTACATAAAAAATCATTGGATTTTGCTGTTTCCATGTGTACTGTACAACACAGCACACATGAAAACAGCAAAAGGAAGGAGAAATTAAACATTTCTCTTTGTTTTGCCAGGGTAAGACCAGGTGTAGTGTAGTTCCTATATTCCCAATAGGCTCTGCGCATTGGAATAACATAAACAATAGTTTAGACGTAGGACTGAGCTCGACTAGGTCTCTATTGAATATGTTAGACTTAATTGTGTGTGCCAGCTAGCTCAGAGGTCGCCGGAAACTTTCTCGAATAAACAAGAAGGTGTTAACTTTCCTGGATAGACAAGAAGGGATTAGCTTCGGACAACCATATCACATGACAACTTTGTTCCCCCTGCAACAAGGAATATCTCCAGAGTCGCGGAAACAATAGATAGCTATTTTACTCAGTCAATCGTGCATGCTTCGTTTCACCAGAAATGCAGAGAAATATAGAGACAGGCGTTTTCAATAAAAGGGTTATTTATTGAGCAGTCTTCTTTCTCATGCAAGAGAAATGAATTGCCACAATTGCAATACTTGTCATAAAGTAAAGTGCGTACAGTGAAAGGAGTATTATGAAATAATACTGTAAAAGCATTTATATGGTTTCTAAGCCATAAGATACTTAAAATGGATAAAATACATACAATGATAAAATAATGACTAAACATACTCAACTGGTGTTTCTAAGATACGCCTACCCCAGTGTACCTAACCTAAGCCTACTACGTGGGGAGGAGTAGATGAGTTACAGTTTTTTTGCCAAGAATCTGAATCAAGAATTCTCTCTGGTTCTAATCAGCTCCGTACCTGAGGTATAGAATGAAGTAGGTCTTGTATCTCTCTCTCAGGACTCGATCTCCCAGAAACCCGCAAGGGTGACTGGAAAACACTGGAGCTGGATTTCTCGGCAGAAGAAAATACAGCGTCTCTCTCAGTGCGTCAGCAGGGAGGGTCGGCTTCCTTCGGCATTCGCATCAGCAGGGCGTCGAGCAAGTAGATAGCCGATCTGCTACAAATCACTGTGTGTTGCTAATGCAGATACTGCTATATTTATACCTGGAAGGTGCCGAGTTTGACGTAAGGTTAGACATAAGACGTCACTAAGAACTGGCAGTTCTTTCAGGACTCTCAGGAGTTCTAGGACAAATCAAAACAGAAGCAGGGGGAATTCCCAGGCTGCTGGAGGCTTGGTTTGTTTTAGGAACGCGTTGTACTTTCTAGGAGACCATGGGAGTAGCCTTGCCGTATTTGGACTGAATTGGCTATGACTTAATATGGATATGATTCTTATGCCTTTATAAGGATATGATTTGTTATAACCACATAAGGGCATAAATCGGGAATATCTAATTAGGGTCCTAGATACATTCACAACACAGGTTTTCTGTTGTCTTAATTTTGGCACTGCCTCCTATTTACGACAACCTTATAAATAGGGGGCAGCATCAAAATCAATGGGTAATGCGGTGCAACGCCCACAGCAGCACCCATTGCCCACACCTTTCACACTAAGTATAGCATGAAAGGGTGCCTTATTTACAAGGCAGTGAGCTATGTTAAGTGGCTTAACACTGCCTTGTAAATAAGGCGAAGCCCCTATCACCACCACAACATCCTGAAAAGTGACGTTGTGGTGGCGATAGGGGCTTGTAAATATACCCCTGAGTTTTGTGCGTAAAGGAATCTTCACTACTACTGCACATGTGGTGTCTGTGGTGAAAGCTGCCACTGCTCCTGTCCTTGTACAGCACACAGTTATCTTTCAGATTGATTCAGGCTATAAAAATACCACAGAGATAAATACATACAAATATTTCTTTTTTTTTATATATTTGTGTTATTATTAGGAAATGGTGGTGATTTACAGTTATATGTTGTGTATATATTTAGTTCAGATACCAGATTTTAGCTATGGTAGCCATAATGATCGATAGTCCCAACATAATTGTTTTAAACATCCATATTTTGTTACATTATTGAATACGCAGAGTATAAAATATGTTGGCATGATGTCCTATTATCTAATTATCACTAGAAAATAAAATATGTGTAACATATTTGTAATCCTTTTCTATGTTTGAAGCAAGTTTGCAATCATGCAGTGTAGTTCCTATTTTCCCTATAGGCCCTGCGCATTGGAATAACATAAACAGCAGTGTAGACGTAGGACTGAGGGCTTCTAGGTCTCTACTGACTATGTTAGACTTAATTTAGGTTTGCGCTAGCTAGCTCAGAGGTCACTGGAAACTTTCTTGAATGAATAGGAAGTGATCAGCTTCCCTGGCTCAGACAAGAAGGGATTCAGTTCCGACAATCACATAAACATGACAACTTTGCTCCCTCAGAATAAGAGTCAATCTCTAGAGTTGTGTGAAACAATAGACAGCTATTTCACTCAGTCAGATGTGCATACTTAGTTTCACCAGGGTGCAGAGAATAGAGAGACGGGTGTTTTCAATAAAAGGTATTATTTATTGAGCAGTCTTCCTTCTCATGCAAGAGAAATGAATTGCCACAATTGCAATACTTAATATAAAGTAAAGTACGCACAGTAAAAGGAGTATTATGAAATAATACTGTAAAAGCATTGATATGGTTTCTTAGCCATAAGACACTTTAAAATGGATAAAATATATATACATATATACATAGGCTAACGTGCTCAACTGGTGCTTCTAAACTAAGCCTACCCCGGTGTACCTGACCTAAGCCTAATACGTGGGAAGGAGTAAGTAAGTAGCAGTTTAAGTTAAGTAGGTTTGTTGCCAAGGATCTGTTCAAGAATTCTCTCTAAGGGTTTAGTCAGCACTGTACCTTGGGAATAGAATGTAGGAGGTCTGGTATCTCTCTCTCAGGACTCGATATCCCAGTCACCCGCAAGGGTAGGCTGGAAAGCCGGAGCTGGATTTTCTGGGCAGGAGAAAAGACAGCGTCTTTCTCAGCGCATCGAAGAGGAGGGGCAGCGTCTGTGGGCTTCTCGCTTCTGCTGGGCTCTCGGAAAGTAGATTAGCTGCTCTGCTCCAGAATCACCACCGTGTGTTTGCTTAAGGCAACGTTGGTATATTTATACCTGAAAGGTGCCGCGTTTGACGTAAGGTTTGGACATAAGACGTCAATAAAGATGTCACTAAGAACTGGTCATTCTTACAGTGCTCGCAGGAGTTCTATTACAAATCAAAACAAAGCAAGCAGGGCTTTCCCAGGTTGCCGGAGGTTTGGTGTGTCGAAAGAACTCGGTGTGTTCTCTAAGAATCCAAGGAAGTAGCTTTTGCCGTGCCTTGGACTGCAAGGCCGATTTACTGAAATATGGATCTGATTATTATGCCATTATAGGGATATTATTGATTATAGCTGTATAGGGGCATAAAGTCACAATATTGAATCGGGTTCCTAGGTAAAACACATCATTGTATTGTGTGTATTAAGGAATTTTGCATTAAAGCTGTTCAGTTCATCTTCTACCTGTTTACTTTGTGAAGGACACCCACACAATGGCAGTGAGTGGGTATGTGAGTGTGTGTGTGTGTTGGGGGTGTATCTTTTATAAGAGAAGCTTGCAATGGTACTTCTTTCTGTGCTGTACATGTGCTGTGTGATTTTGGGGCAATTGCACTTCTCTTTACTTAAATGTAATATTCAGCCAGTTGTACACCTTTTTTGTGTTAGAGGGAAACATTTGCACTAGTCCTAAAACTCCTATGCTTTACTTTATTTGCTTGCGATGAAAGCTTGCATCACTGTTGCTTTTATATGAACGCACGTTCACAGAATATTTTTATGCTGTACTTGTATTCTGTGTTAAGGTAATTTGTACTGCTGTTTCCCATTCAGTACTATTGTGTGTGAAGAAAGGTTGCACCTAAAAGGAAAACGAAACACCTTAAAAAAAATTACAAATGCTACTAATATTTTTTAAGAGTAGTCAGTGTTCCGTGGGACCGCTGCCTGCTCTTGAAAAATATTTCTTTTAACATTCACAAAGGGGGAGGGATCCCCTGAGACCCCTTCCTGTTTGTTAATGCCTTATTGCTACATTTCAATAGTTGGTAAAGTATTATTGTGTTGTGACTGGATTTCCATTGCAAAACAGTAATGCAAACGGATCCGATTTGGTATTCGGAAGCAATGTCCTTTCCAAATATTGAACAGGTATGTGGACACAAACCCAAATTGGGATTTGTTAACGTGTTACTGAATCGTAATTTGGGATTCACCGATAATAAAAAGCCTTTTTGTGGTCGCAAATGCACAGATTATGTAAATTGTGCTGTTTGAAAAAGCAAAAAGGCTTCACACATCTGATGCCATGCCTCTGGTGATGTATATGCTTCACAACAAATTTAAATAATAACACACAATCCCCATGCAGGTGTCATTCTTCTCTCACATGACTTTTACGTTCATATTTTCTTTCCTGAAAGAACTAGACTTGTCCAGCAAGACCAGGCACGAAAAAAGAAGCACCCTTCGCTGAAAGGTACCCTTCTCTGAATCGCAGTGCCTCCATGCAGCTTTAGTGGCATACTACCCCAGATTGCACTGGCCCCAGAAGCATGGGTACACAGTTGCACAGGTGTGAGATACCCCTGTAGAACCTACCACCAAGCTGCAACTGCCCTGGCAGAATCCTCTGCTCCTCACTGATAGCATGCTTTAGGTGTGCCATTCTTCTTCAGATTCTGTGTGTCAAATTCCAACAGTATCACTCAGTGACATATGTGTAACTTTCTTTTAGATCCCGCTGCCACCCTTGACAAGGCATTCTGTGCTCTTCTATTTCTCTGTGACACCATATGTAATCATATTGAACTCTTTTATTTCCCACTGCTGATGAGAAGTAAGGATCTCCCAGATGACACTCATCAATACTAAGGAACCCGTTGTTCTTTCAGATAAGCACATGAGGTTACAAATGGGAGAGCTGGCAAGCAGTAGGATCCGTCATGGGGCACTGAAAGTGGCCATACCTTCAGGCTTGTTGAATCCTTTACTCAGTTGGATACTCGCTTTATCCTTCAGAATAAATGGCTTGGTTTCGGTGAAGGTCCCTTCTTATGTAGGATTGATTTGTTCATCAATTCCTACCTGTCATGAGTGTGCCAGACTATAATGAGGACAACAGATGTCTTACAAATGGCAAGTGACTTATTCTGCAAAGTCTAGCTTTTGAAGGTACCTGAATCAGTGCAGATCTAAATATAAAGACACTAAGGAGGTCTTCTGAATTGTCTGAGCTTTCACAGAGCTAATGGATCTGTATAATGTTGGTTACATTTCAAGCTTGTCTTTGAACATCTTTAAGTATTGCACATATCCTGTCTCCTCTTTATGGACCAGAAGTACTGGATAATAGTTAGCCATAATCCAGGCATATACTGAAATCATTGAGTGTATTGCAAATATCAGGCAGGTCTCTCAAACATTGAAACGACTGAGGTAGGGTCAGTCATGTAGATGTAGTAAATGAAATGTGACCAACTGTTTTCTGCACTATGTCCTTTCAATGGAACCATTCTGACTGCAAATCTGTTTCCCAATAGTTACAGTTCAAACAATCAATCAATCAAGGATTTGTAGAGTGCTGCAAATTACCGTAGAGGGTTTAAAGTTGCTGGAGATGCTAGCTCCTTTATTGTGGCCCGTTCAATCAAATTGCCTGGTCTTAAGATCTTTCCTGAGTTGCTGGAGCAATGAGGCAGTTCTGAAGTTCAGAGCAAGATCGTTCCAAGTTTTGGCCACTAGATGTGAGAAGGAATAAATTCAGATGTGGTTACGACAGATCCGGGCGGGTGTCTGCGAAGAATAGGAATGTGGATCATAGGTGTCTGGTTGGTTGGTGGACGGTCATGGGTTGATGTATGGCGGTCCTTCGTTATGCAGGACCTGGTATGTGTGGGTCACCATCTTGAACTGGCATCTCTTCTGCATCTGGAGCCAATGTAGCCTCCTGAGGTGGGGTGTGATGTGGGTTCGTCTGGGAAGGTCCAGGACGAGTCTGGTCACTGAGTTCTGTATTGCCTGTAGTCTCTTCAGGAGGTATGCAGTGATTCCTAAGTAAAGTGTGTTCCAGTTATCCAGCCTGCTGGTGGCCAGGGCCTTCTTAACGGTCCTTCTCGTGTTGACTTGGAGCCACCTGAAGCTCTTGAGTAGCATGTGAAGGGTGTGGAAGCAGGCGTTTTCCTGTTCCTTTGTGGATAGCTTGCTGTCCAAGATGATGCTGGAATTGCAAGAGTGGTCTAACTTGGTGGGGAGGGGGCGAGTTACACTGGTCACCTTCTTTAATTCCACGGTGAGTGTTAGAAATGGGGGTCTGTCGTTGCCAATGGTTCACACCTATGTCCAAGTAGGGACCCTTCTTCCTCGTAAGGGTAAGGGGGATACACTTATGAAATAACCCCAGCTCACCCCCTTGGTAGCTTGGCACGAGCAGACAGGATTATCTTAGAGGCAGTGTGCAAAGCATTTGTGCACACATATAGTAATACAATGAAAACACTACATATAGTATATTACAACACCACACCAGTTTAGAAAAATAAGTAATTTTTATATAAAACAAACAAGACCAAAAATGACAAAAATCCACAATACAGTAATCAAAATGAACTTCTCCAGCCACGATCCCACAATGCATTGAATCTTGCAGCCGCACAGCAGGAACTGCATCGGAATGGGTGTGGTGATCTCAGACTTCGTAGATCGGTGCACTTGATACGGCGTGCAGCAATTTCTCCAGTCGCTGGCATGCGATGCTTCAGTTTTGTTAGTGGCACAATGAAGAAGCGTGTAAATTCTTCCCACTTTTGCATCGGAAACAGGAGCGGATGTATTGTGCTTCTCTTAATTGCGTCTCTTTTCTAGCTCCCAACAGCAGGAACTACCTCCAAAGGCCCAGAACAGCAACATGCACCTCCTGGCAGATGAGATCTCCCAGCAAGGAAGTTCAGGGGAGCTGGGGGTGAAGTCTTTGTATCCCTGCGACTTCAGAACAGGAGGCAAGCGCTACTTCAAGGCCATGGAGATCTTCCTCAAGCAGGGGATACAGCGCATAGCAAAGTCCTTCTCCTTTCCTTGGCAGAAACAGCCACTGCACACCAACCCCAGACAGCACACAGCAAAGGCGCAGTACTTCTCCTTGAGTTTCTCCAGCTTTTCTCCTTGACAAAGGTTCCTCTTGTATTATAGAAATGATCTAAAACTTCTGGGGTCTGGGCCCCAATATTTAAACAGCAAATCTCTTTGTTTTCTGATAGCGGAGAAGCCCTGTGCTCAGTCAAAACCAGTTCTGTCCTTTGTGGTCCAGCTTGCCAGCAGGAGGTGTAGACAGCATTGTATAAGACAGCCCAGGCCCATTCAAGTAAAAGGAAATCTCTTCCCCCTACTCTAAATGCACCCAAGTCTATTCAGCCCAGGACTGACTCATCCAGGAAAGACAGGACACACCTTACCCCCCAAGTGGCTGTCTACAGTAAATGCACATCCTCAGCCCCTGTCACTACAAAGCCAGACTGTCAATCCACAAAACAGCAGAGGCACACAGGATGGCTAAGCAAGAAAATACCTACTTTCTAAAAGTGGTATTTTCAAACACAGAATGTAAATATCATCCTTACTAAAAGATGCATCTTTATATTCTGAGTTCAGGCATACTACACGTTAGCTTCCAATTTTGTCCCAATGGACACTTATATTTATAAGAAGTTACAAATACACTCCTATTCTATCCTATGGGACACATAGCCTTTTCATCATGAAAAACGAAATTCACTGAAGTTCACTATCTGGACATTTTACACACATCACAACATGTCCTACATTTCACAGATACTGCACCCTGCCCACAGGGGTACCTGGGGCCTACCTTAGGGGTGACTCACTTGTAAGAAAAGGGAAGGTCAGTGTCTGGCATGTGGATGCACTTGCAAGATCGACATGGCAGTAAAGACCGCCTGCAGGAACTTCAGTGGCAGGTCTAAGATCTCTTTGAAAGACAGCTTGTGTGGGTGGCACAAATAATGCTGCAGGCCACTAGCTTTGTGAAGATAGGGAGATAGGTCCTGGGACGTAGCGTCAGCTGGACCATATAGTGCTTGAGTGAAAAACAGAGTGCTGGCCCTACCACTACTTTCTACAAGCTCCCTAATTTGAGCGACAAATCAGGCTTATTCCAGATTTGTACGGTATAATTTATTCATACCTTTTACTTTTTTATATTTTGTTATTTCATTGAACAAATCAAATTGCATGAAAAAAAGATACAACATAAACATTTACAGTTAAGACATTAACATATGACATTAACACAACGATTCATTATATACACATATATACATATTATTGCACCATTGCTATGCAGCAAATTCAGAGTCTTCGCATTTGTGATTCAGCAAATCTACAATACTTGTAAAGGATAAAGTCACTTTTAGCAAGGAGGCAGTAACAAAATTAATGACAAAACAAATCAGTGAGAGGAATAAATCTCAAACTATATGAATTAATCCAAATTATAGAGAGTCCAATCATTTCGTTTGTTTCTTCCTATTAGGAATCAATTGCCTCCTTTGTTGCCGACGTGTTTCGAACTCGCCAATTCATTAGGCTAGTTCTCATCAGGGCTTTATCCTTTGAAGTCTGCAAATTAGGTACAAAAGAGATAAAAACGTTATGTCTAAATGATCTTAGGAATCCCTTTCTCATTGTCCCATCTTTCTCGGTTGGGAAATTGCATACCTTTATCCTGCTTTGTAGCAAGTTTCCGGGGTTCACTTGTCTTTGTTTTTAGTTGTGCGTTCTAAAAAATTAAAGATTCACAAAGTCTGGTTTCAGTAATTTGCCTTAACTATATTTCGTGTGGTAAGACGCTATAGCATTCTCAGAATCTACCTGTATCATAAGGGTGTCTCGCCCTCGATGATAGGTGGCGCTTTATGTCCTCGAATACCAAGCCCAAGTTCTGGATCCGGCAGAAAGTGTTCTCCGCCTAGAGGAAAAATCAATATAGCTACTAAGTGTCTGTTCTCTTGTCCACCGAAGTGCGCACCCAAGGAACCTTAAAACCAACCTACCATATGGGCAGTTACTTCGAATTCGAAGGAACTGCTCAGAAGTAGAGGAATATGATCGACATGCTCACAAATTTTGTGAAGAAATGACAACCAGAGGCTACCCCAAAAAGTTAATAAAACATGCCTACAAAAGAGCCCGCTACACCCCAGGGAAAGAGAAACAAGAATTGGACAAAATGGTTTGCGTGATAACATTTGGTCCTCAAACTCGCCAAATCAGACAGGGTATACTAGGAAACTGGCATCTATTAGAAGATCTTGAGTGCCCGTTTCCTAGGCCCATTTTTGCATACATAAAGAATCGCAGCATTGGACAACAAATTGTGCGTGCAGACATCATGATCCAAAAACCCAAACATGATTTAATTTCGATGTGGGGCCTCAAGCCTATTGAGGGACACCATAGATGTGGGAATTGTGTGTCATGCGACACAACGATTGAAGGCAGCGAATTTCTTCACAAAAAATGTGAGTTGGAAAAATGAAGGGTTCTCCAATTGCAGGACTCGTAATGCTGTATATGCCATCATTTGCGGGTGTGGGAAATTGTACATCGGTAAAACGAACCAGCAGGTTAACACCCGCATAACACAACATAGATCCCGCATCAAAACAAAAGGTATGACTGCCCCAATGGTCCATCATTTTGTAGAAAGGGGCCATACTGAAACTGATTTTAAATGGACTGTCCTTTACACCACAACTCATGTTAAACACACCACAGATATGGATGATGTCTTACTAAGAAAGGAGGCCTATCTGATTTTGTGATTTAACAGCATACACACACAGGGCTGAACACGATGTCCGAAATATCGAGACTGTAACAACGCATTGACATACATAATTATACAATGCTCCAAAATTGTCCATCCTGCTTCGCCTAACCAAGAAACACACTAACACGGACTGCATCACCCAGAATTCTATGAGTGCCACGTGACGCAGACAAACACCGAGTGCTATGTGATATCGGCATTGATGGCAAGCCGCGGTGCTTGCACACAGAGGAGAGCGAACAGAGAGCAGGTCGTAGCAAGGAGCCGATAATACTAAGTAAGCCAACTACTGGGAGGGACGGGCGGTCATCAATGCCGGTAAGGCTGGTGGATGCTAACTGTATCCCCCCCTAACCTTGACAGGATTGAATACATTCACAAACCAGGACCGAACAGTGCGGAGCGAGTAGCATTAAAAAGGGAGGCACCATAGAGTAAACGATACAAGGTACATTTATTTTACTATGTATGCAGGCACAACCACGCGGGCACCACGGGCCTTGTAGAACAGAGAACAGACACTTAGTAGCTATATTGATTTTTCCTCTAGGCGGAGAACACTTTCTGCCGGATCCAGAACTTGGGCTTGGTATTCGAGGACATAAAGCGCCACCTATCATCGAGGGCGAGACACCCTTATGATACAGGTAGATTCTGAGAATGCTATAGCATCTTACCACACGAAATATAGTTAAGGCAAATTACTGAAACCAGACTTTGTGAATCTTTAATGTTTTAGAACGCACAACTAAAAACAAAGACAAGTGAACCCCGGAAACTTGCTAAAAAGCAGGATAAAGTTATGCAATTTCCCAACCTAGAAAGATGGGGCAATGAGAAAGGGATTCCTGAGATTTTAGACATAAAGTTTTTATCTCTTTTGTACCTAATTTGCAGACTTCAAAAGAGAAAGCCCTGATAAGAACTAGCCTAATGAATTGGCGAGTTCGAAACGCGTCGGCAACAAAGGAGGCAATTGATTCCTAATAGGAAGAAACAAACCAAATGATTGGACTCACTATAATTTGGATTAATTCATATAGTTTGAGATTTATTCCTCTCACTGATTTGTTTTGTCATTAATTTTGTTACTGCCTCCTTGCTAAAAGTGACTTTATCCTTTACAAGTATTGTAGATTTGCTGAATCACAAATGCGAAGACTCTGAATTTGTTGCATAGCAATGGTGCAATAATATGTATATATGTGTATATAATGAATCGTTGTGTTAATGTCATTTGTTAATGTCTTAACTGTAAATGTTTATGTTGTATCTTTTTCATGCAATTTGATTTGTTTGATGAAATAACAAAATATAAAAACGTAAAAGGTATGAATAAATTATACCGTACAAATCTGGAAAAAGCCTGATTTGTCGCTCAAATTCGGGAGCTTGTAGAAAGTAGTGGTAGGGCCAGCACTCTGTTTTCCCGCAGGCCCACTAGCAGCATTTCACTTACGGGCCCTGGGCACACACAGTGCACTGTACTAGGGACTTAGCGGTAAGTCAAATTAGCCAATCATGGAAACACCAATCCATATATACAATTTACAGAGGGAGCATACTTTCACACTGCTCAGCAGTGGCAAAGTGTCCAAAGCATCTAGACTAGCAAAAATGAAATTCAGCACACAATGCAAAAATTCAGGAGGCAAAGGCAAAAATGCAGGGGAAAACGACGCCAAGGATGCCAGGTCTAACAGTGAGGCATTGTTCCCAAAGATGAGGACTTCCGCCTTGTCTGTGTTCAGCTTGAGATAGTTGTTCTTCATCCAGTTAGCAATGTTGATCATGCATCTGTGGAAGTTTGATTTAGTGGAGGGAGGGTCTTCTGACAGCAAGAGGATGAGCTGGATGTCATTTGCATAGGAGATGATGTTACGCCCATATGCTCTGATGGTGTTGGGCAGGGGGGCATGTACGTGTTGAAGAGGGTGAGGCTGAGGGATGATCCTCGGAGGATGCCACAAATGAACTTCATGGGTTCAGAGGCGGACAGTGGGAGGTGGATTCTCTGCATTCTTCCTTTGAGGTATGAGGCAATCCATTTTAGGGTGTCTTACTGTATTCCTAATCGATGGAGTCTGTTGATCAGGATGTGGTGCGAGACAGTGTTGAAAGCAGCTGACAGGTCCAGGAGAACAAGGGCACCCCTTTCATGTGAGTCCAGGAGGGCTCTGATGTCAGTGGTGGCTGCAATCAAGGCTGCCTTAGTGCTGTGGTTGGCTCTGAAGCCTCCTAGACCCCACATAATCTGGATTCTGTGTTCCAGGTGTTGGTGTGTTGCTGGTTGATAGCCTTTTTGAGGACCTTCACTGGCAAGTGGAGCAGGGAGATGAGGCAGTAATTCTTTGGTTCTGCTCCGTTGGCGGATGATTTCTTGAGTTCATGGACCCGAAGGCCTCGATTGGAAGGCTGTAAGGGAACATTTTCTTTTGTGGCCATCATTAAAGGACACATGGTAGGGTTCCCATATCTTCATAAAACACGAAAGGCCACATATAGGAGAGTTGTGTGCACTATGACCACCAGATAGAGGTGGGGAGAGACAGAAAGTCCTCACTCAGACTGAAATAAAAAAAAAATGCTTGTGTCACTGAGTTTGAGGGAAAACATCCTTTACCATTAAACTTTTACAACGCTGTACCATTACCACACAGGTTTTACAACGAAAGTTGGAGGGCGCTCTAGGATAGGGACTAGTTTAATTTACTATCCAACACCTTCCCTACTATCCACGTGGACTGGAGTTGGAATAGTAAATTAAACTATTCACTATCCAGCGCCCACCAACGCAAGTCGTTGTAACGACCTGCGTTGTAAAACCTGCGTCGTAATGGTACGCGTTGTACCGTCATACATCCGAGTTTGAGCACTCTTGATAGGATTTGTGAACCCCAACTGGTACTGGCCCCCCTGCTTTACTTTCCATAGTCTTTTTCATTGGTACTGAGAGCACAGAGAATGAAACTCGTGAACCCACGTTCTTTACCATTCCATATAATGTGAATTTGATACCAAGTTCAAGGACTATGGGGCCAATGTACGTGTTTATAGTCAGCAGTTTTGTAAAAAGGTCTCTGGACTAGCGTCATATTTAGGCACCTCTAAAATGTAAAAACGAACTAATATCCTCATAGAACGGTCTTCTTAGGAGTTGCCTCCCATCAGATTCAATTTGAAGGGGTGGCACCCTGCGGGGGATTGGCAGCATGGCTTGGCTTAAGCGATGCCCTTTGGCAAATCGCCTCGGCTCGCTGCCAAAGACCATGCGAAAAAAAGGGGTGGGGGTAATTTTAATGGAGTTTGCCCCCTTGCACAATCCACTATCACGACTCATGTGCATCAGATTTAAGCTTAGATACAAATCCCTTCGCCCATCTCAAATGCAAATATTTTCCATAAACCCCACATTTAATAAGAAGCTTTCTCTGCGAGAAGTGCTCGTTTATTAAGTATCAGCTGCATAATGAATTTAAATGAAATGTGCAAGTGAAGTAGATAGTTTTCTTTTGTAACTAAGTGGGAAAGCATAAAACCTTGGCTTGAAGGGTTTAAGTCTAATTAACTGTGCTCCACGGCCTATTTAATGAAGAAAACGGCGGTATTAAAGTTGTAAAATCTAATTTTTAAATAAATCTTTCCCTGGAAAATTAATGTTGCTATATTAGAGCCAGCTCGATAGTTCATCTCTTGGACTTACAGTTTCTAAATGAGCTTTTGCAAACATAACATTATTCTTTGGGGCGTGGAGTAGCTGAATAAATAAATGTCTGTTCAACTTAATTATCCTCACATACATGAAATTCAGGTTTCTGTTTAGAAAGATATTAGCTGGTCTCATTTCAAAGTGAGCTTCAGGCCAGAGACATCGTGAGCGGCATTGAGGAAGTGGATATGCTCCCGTAAAAACAACTCCCTAGGTAGAGCCTTTTTTCGGAAGATTATAGACAGGGCTTTAAGCCGGATAAAAAAAAAACGAGGAGTCTCTCAAAGGGGCGTGGCCGATATAATTAATAACAATGGCTTAAAACACGTACATTTGACATCTCTGCTTAGCATTAGATCCCTTCCGCCTAGTATTGTGCTGCGTATTTCTGTCTTTTTATCCAGATATTTAATACAGCAAGTAACATAACACCTACAGCAAGCCAAGCCTATTGGCTTTGTCAATGGCTGTTAGGTGCATAAGATAAATAGGCAACAACAATTGCATCTTTGTATAAAAAAGTTAAAATACTTCAGTTCCGATATGATGAGACTGTGAATGAACTTTAATGAGTCGCTTTAAAGACACATCAAAGGCAGTGAAGGGTGGTTGTGCTGCCAAGTTATGAGTTTTGGTTTTTTTCACTCGGAGGATGATGGCAATAATAGAGAGCCCGAAAGGGACCCCTCTCAGCACCTGCTTTTTCGAACTGCCTGTACTGAGCACCAGCAGGACCCGGCCCACTTTAAAGCCCTTTTTAGTGAGATTCTCCCTACCCGGCCCACTTAAAGCTCTGGTTTGTGAGATTCTCCCTGTGCAGATCCTGTCATCAAGGTAGGACTGATAACAGTAACAAATATTTGTCACTGTTAGCCCATCAAATCTTTCCGCATATCGATCACTGGTGTGGGCACTGGAAATATGCCTGACAATGGGGGAACAATGTGAGCACCCATATTAGATGTGACGTGTCCCTTACATAATTTATTTGGTAGACAGCCACAAGAAGTCATCGCCCAAAATGGCAGCGAATTAGCAACTAATATTCATTGGTCAGCTGATCTGCCACCATGCTCAAAGGTCCCTCCACCACAGACAATCCTGTTTGGAGTCTTAGTAGGCTAATGTGTCCACTGTAGGGACCTGTGTTTGACCTCATGGTCACAGGCTCTAATCCCGGAGAGTCCACTCGGCCTTTCATCCTCCTGTGGTCAATAAAATGAGTACCATTAAGTTGGGCAACAATAAACATCTGTTATTCAGCGCCAGGATACTACTGGATGAACGTGCACTTTACAAATACACCTTATTTTTATGTTAATACATTCCCCATGTCAGATTCACTGACTGCTTCCCAGTCAGACAAGTACCATGTCCGTCCCCTTTTAATGGGATGACGGAATTAATATGTGGGCATCGTTGGCATCTGTTGTTTCATGGCGGATAGTCCTTTCTCGTTCTCCAGTATTGAACACCCTAATGTGTTTAAATGCTATTGAAGGGATGAACGTTGTTGCAGTGTGTGGACACTCACTTTGCCCTTGCTTCTTGTTTTCTGACTGAAAGTAATAATGCAGCGAACTGGGCATTGCCTACGGGAGATGTTACGTTTCTTCTTGTGCAAGTGAACAGTAGAGAACAAAATACTGATGCTCCTGATTGTGCCCACCCACCCCCTCCTGCCCCATAACTGGTTATGAGCAGTCTAATGTTTGATGCTAGGTGGGACTTTAGTTAATGATGCATGATTTTAACCTGCACCCCTGAGCATCAATATGTAAGCCCTCTCTATGTAATATCCACACAGGCTCTCATTAAACATTAACCAGAGAATGACGAGGAAGACCAAAGACCGGAATCTTTGATTCTGGCCTGTATGCAGCTCCAGATGTCAGTTATTTTAGTTTTTTTACCCTAGAATGGGAAACAACTGAACAGACCCGGAAGTGGCGGTACTTTAACGTGCATTTTCCCTCATTCTGGGCAGAAAACTGCATATGTCTTCTGACTGCTCGAGGTCAGTGAGAGGAGTGATAAAATGTTCAACTCTTCCAGTATTTTCAAGAGCAGCTTTATTCAATACAACCATCAACAAGGTCTGCTGTTCAACTGAATCCTCACCTACTGGAATGCTACACCACAATCTGTGATGTCATGCACTTCATATTCTACAAGCAGATAGCTAATCATAACACATCCCCCTTACATAGTAATTAATAAAACA
This sequence comes from Lissotriton vulgaris, assembly GCF_964263255.1. Lineage (NCBI taxonomy): Eukaryota > Metazoa > Chordata > Amphibia > Caudata > Salamandridae > Lissotriton > Lissotriton vulgaris. The sequence continues at coordinate 1,124,735,076 of NC_141687.1, forward strand.
AAAACAAAACATCAAAAACATAACCACAATAGCTGAAGAAAAAGTAAAATAGATTAGACAATAACATTATCAATACAGGACATAATCTTTGAGCTTTCCTGGTAATCGTTTGTGTCTCTTGCTCACAAGTCCTGTGTTCAAGTTCAAGTTTGGAGAAGTAACTGTGGAACCACTTCTAGGTTCCGTGAACTTTGTTAACCTAGACATGTTCTAGGTACAACCATTGTCCAACGTTACAACATTGTTTTTAATTGCAACAATGATGAAAGGACCAGAGAAATTAGAGGCACCTTTGTGACCATGTTTAGGTTTTTTCACCAACACACGATCACCTAAGTTCCATTTCCTCACCTTGACTGCCATCCTGACATCATACTGTTGCTTACTGTTGCTTATATTTTTGTTGATATTTAGCTAACTCATCTCTTCAAAATCAAATGTAATGTATGTGGTCTTGTAAAGCGCACTGCTGCCCTGAGGCGTCGTGGCGCTGTAGACCGCTGGAGAACCCGTCCTGGCTACCCTACTGGGTATCTCCAAGGTGAAACCAGGCATCCCCAGCGAATGTGGGGGGCCGTTGTAGAGATGAGGCAAGCTAATGCCCAGAGTTGCCGAGTGTGATCCCTGGTTAGAGTAGGCACCGAGGCGAGAATTATCGAGTCCGCTGACCCTGGTCCACGACCGTGCCGCGCCGGGAATTGACCTCTGGTCCCGGGCCGTTCTCTGCTTCCGGGTCTGCCGCCTCTAACCAGTGAGCCACACCACTCCACAATCACTAGTCACACCATCATCACTATTCTTCACTGGAAGCTAAACTGGGTTGAGTTTAGAATTTGCCACTCTACCCCTCAGGGCCTCAAAAGGAGACTTCTGCATGATAGCATTGGGAACAGTGGGGTGTGCCCACCAAGTTTCCCTCAACACACTACTGAACGTAGTTCTAGATTCCAATGCTCATTGAGCACAACTCTTCACAACCCTGTTCATCCTTTCTGTAAGACCATTGGCCTAGGAAAAATATAGAGCCGTCTTTTGATTAACTATTCCAAGATCCTTAAGAAAAACATCCATCTTCTTAGAGGTAAATTGTACCCCGTTATCTTTGACTAAGTACTTGGGAATCCCTTCTGAAACAAACACATCTTTTAAAAACTCAATCACAGCCCTAGAGTTGACCAAACTCATGCACTTCGAGTCTACCTATTTTGAAGTGTAATCCACCAAAAGTATCACAAATCTCTTGTGAGAAGGCATCAATTCAAAAGGACCAGCAATAACTTTGGTCCAAACTGCAGCAGGAACCTCCACAGGCGAAAGGGGAAAATGATTAGTGGTGCGAGATTTATCATTGACAGCACATAAATGGCAATCATTAACTGCAGACTCTACCATTCGGTCCATGCCAGGCCACCAATACTTCTCCCTGAGTCATGCTTTGGTAAGGCTTCTTCCCAAATGCCCCTCATGAGCCAAATTGACAATCCGACTCCTTAAATCACTGGGTGGGAATATCCTGTCACCTCTCATTAAGTTATCTTGCCAAAAAGTAAGATCATCCTTCACTGTCCAGTACAATTTCAGATCACAATCAAGATCTTCATAAACAGGCCAACCCCTAGAAATAACACTTTTGAGGGATGAAAAGACCTTGTCATTGTTGACACATGACAACCACTCTTCTCTAGACACAGACAATTCAATCACCCAGTTCACACTTTCAACATCCTCTAAACCTTGTTCAGTTTCAATGGGTAAACGTGACAAACAATCTGCAGGTTTGTTGTTCTGACCTGGAATATATGGAACAGAAAAATTAAACTCTTGTAGACATTAACTGCATCTCTTTAGTCAGGGAGTCATGTGATCATTGTGATGACATGAAAATATTTGCACAAGGGGATGATGATCAGACTTCACAACAAACGGAATCCCCACAAATAAAATTTAAAAGGATGGACTGCCCAGAATACTCCCAAAGCTTCCCTCTCAATACGAGAGTAATTTATTTTGCTTCTCTAAGAGCCCTTGAAGCAAAAGCCACAACTGTTTCTTCTCCATTCACCACTTGAGAGTGAACAGCCTCAAGTCCCTTAAGACTGGCATCAGTTGTTAAGATAGTTTTCAACTTCGAGTCAAAGTGACATAAGGTTGGCATTTTTCTAATTTCCAATTTTATAGTATTAAAAACCTTCTCACATTCACATGGCCATGTAAACCGCAAACCTTTTTTCAAAAGTGCTCTAATGGGCTCAACAACACTCGCAAAACCTTTGACAAACTTAGAGTAAAACTGTGCCATACCCAAAAATGATTTAATCCGTTCCTTATCCTCTGGTGCAGGGGCTTTGACAATGCTCTCCGCAAGTTCCATCTTTGGTTGTAGCCCACTTCCCGAGATCACATGACCAAGATATGTAACCGATTCTAGACCAATTCGACATTTTTCTTTTTTAACAGGGAGTCCACTTTATCCCAATTTACTCAACACAGATCTCAACACACTTTCATGCTCATACTCATCTTTCCCATAAATCAAGATATCATCTTGAAAAAACATCACATTTCGTAGACTTCCAAGGACCATCTTCATCACCCTCTGAAAACAGGCTGCCGCTGAGGCCAACCCGAAAGGCATTCTCAGGAACCGATATAACCCCAGAGGGGTAACAAAGGATGTTAAATGCCTTGAGTCTTTGTAGAGCACAATTTGGTGATACTCTGATGTAAGATCTAACACACTAAAGATTTTAGCTCCTTTCAAACCACTGATTGACTCAGATAGGTTTGTAAGCGGCTGGCGATCTACCCAGATCCATTCATTCAATCCGCGCAAGTCCACACACATTCTCACAGACTTACCACCATCCTTAGTCGCCAAAACCACCGGAGCCAACCACTCAGAAAATTCAATCTCCTCAATCACACCCAACTTCAATAATCTCTCAATCTCCAACTTCAAAGGTACGACCATCATGTTTGGCACTCTTCGCACTTTATGAACACAAGGTTTAGATGATTTCTTAAGAATGATTCTGTGTTCAAACCCTTTCAAACAACCAAGTGTAACTGAAAACACATTGGGATAATCTTTAAAGTAACTGTTTGTATCACACACAGTATCAACCGATATGGATTGAAAACCACCACCCAACTCTTCCAATAACATCACCTGATCTTGAGGGTTCTTAGCACCTGGATTAAGAATTATCCCTAAATCATGTTGGTGTCTCCAGTCAAGGAGATTGTCTCCCCTCACCGCTACATATACTTTTCCAGTCGTTTCTTTTCCTTTGAATGTGATCTTTGCTACCACATATCCAAGGATGTCAATTTTTGACACTCCATAGCTTACAGGAGCAATGTCTGGAGGTAAGAGTGACACATTTTCCAATCCTACAACTTTTTGCCTATCAGGGTGAATGGAGACCCAGAATCTGCCATAAGTTTAAATACATTATTATCCACACCAATGTCACAGAAGGGCATACTGATTTATTCCGAATCAATCGTCTCATCACTCCCTTTATAATTTGATACCACTACAGTGCAAATAACATCTGAAACATCCTCACTCACATCCTTTTTTTTTGGATGACTTACAGACACGAGCATAGTGCCCTTTGACACCACAATTAATGCATATACTGTCTCTTGCATAACAGTTGGGAAATCTCGAGTAGTGTGAGAAACTCCCACATCTATAACATCGTATTTTCTGATGAACCGATGAGCGTTGCTGGCGAACATCACGTTCCTTGGGTAGAGGAATTTCTCTACTAGAAGAAGGGCAAGTTTGACTGCCTGAAGAGTTTTTCTGAGATTGAGAGTTTTTTTGTACAGGCTTATTTTTTCCATTCACAGACACCTTGGCAACACCCTTAGGAAAATCTTCAATATTGTTATTATCCTCCAACATATGCACATTATATTGGCTTTTCTTCTTACTATCATTAAGAATGTGATGACCATCCTCTGGATTCTTTCTTATTTCCTTGACCCAAGAGGAAGTATTCTCCATGCCTTCCACAATGGCAACTGCTTCAGATAATGTGGGATTCTTAGATAAAAGTTTTTCCTGAACTCTTGAGCTATTCGTGCATCTTACAAGTTGGTTCCTCACTAGAGATTCAGATAGCTCCACAAACTCACAAGTTCGTGCCAGTGTTTCGAGAGAAGCAATATACGTCCAATATACGTCCCTACGCGTTCAGCAGGACCTTGTACACGTGTAAAAAATGTGTATCGTTCTAGAACCACATTGATCCTGGGGCGAAAATAGCATTCCAACATGGTCATGTACATCTCATACATGTCCGCAGGTTCTCCACCACCTCCACCTATTGGTATAAGGTCCATACTATCACAGGTATTTCTACCCTCCACACCCAAATTATGTAACAAAATTGCCTGTTTTCTAAAGACTGAAAACTTTTCTCCCCCAATGGCCACTAAATAAGAGTCAAACAAATTCCTCCATCTCTTCCAAGGAAGAATTGGCTCTCCTTCAAAGAGAAATGGTGGGGGCTGTGACATACTAGTAGCTTTAGCCATGTACATATGTCAATAAGTGTAATGACAATAGAAAAAAAGGAAAAAAACTGTTGGTATTCTGTTTTCACTTAACGTGCATTTCCTTATTCTTCTTCAATCAAGAACAATTTGTTCTGATTCTACACCCCAAAGAGTTTATAAAGCTTCCTTCCAATGAAACGATGTAAAATGAAAATAATGTACAAAATATCCCAATGTACAAACAGAATGAGAAGGAATTCTCACCGTGTGGTTGATAGTCATGTTAAAAGCTGATTTAATTATTCGGTAACGCTGAAGAGCTCGTTCGTTTCTGGAAATATCAGATTGCTGACTGAACGAGTTACACAACTTAATAAATATGGCCGCCACATTGTTAGACGTCGAACGCTGCGTGACCCGACGGGTGCTCAAGTGTCAGGGTCACCACGGTGAGATCATCCGGATACTCCTCTCAATCCAACTCTGACGCATGAAGTTAGAATGCCCCTCGAGAACCACTCTTCACAGACCAGCACGCTGGCAGATTCAAATCAAAACAGGGCGCGCGTGAAGATGCGAGCGACACTGAGCATTTGTGAGTAAGTCCAAGACAAAAAAAAAATTATAGTTGGAGATACATACGTTGGTGATCCTCTCCGCTATCCATGTTGACTGTTTTGTAGTCAAAATGGTTCTTGAAAGTCAGCTTCTTTATAACCAGCACGAGCAGCAGATTCAAACAAACAGGGTGCATGTGAAAGTATGAGCGATACTGGGGCATATAAAAATAAGTTCAAAAACAAATTATAGTGGAAAATACACACATTGGTGATCTACTCCATTGTCCATGTTGCCAATCCTCTCATCCAAACATTCCTTGACAAGAATTGGTGATATTAGTTGTAGTCCGACTTGGTTCAAATCCAAATGTGGGTTCACAGGGGAATTGATGGTTGAGAGTGCTTGCCTCAATCAAGCATTTCCCTCGTCGCCAGTGATAAAATGTTCAACTCTTCCAGTATTTTCAAGAGCAGCTTTATTCGATACAACCATCAACAAGATCTGCTGTTCAACTGAATCCTCACCTACTGGAATGCTACACCACAATTTGTGATGTTCATGCACTTCATATTCTACAAGCAGATAGCTAATCATAACAAGGACCTTAGAAGGGGAGTCATATGACTCTTCTGTTTAGGTTTTCTTTTCTCAGCCCCTACAGTCCGCCCTCACTTCACTGCCCACAGTCTTTGTCTCAGTGCACACAATTGGACTCAGCTGACTCAGCAGCCTAAGCTGGTTGTCATCGTTGTTAAGAGTGTGCTCGGAGTGTACGACGGAGCCGGAGGCTAGAGGCCCGCGCTGATCTCCCGCTCCGTGTCTGACCGCCGCAGCGCGGCTTTCTTCACCAGCTCTACTACTGCTGCTGCCGACTGCAGTCCGTGTTGGGCTAAGGCCTGTGTCCTGTTTTGCTCGGTCCTCTAGCCCGGACCTTTGGCGGGTGCCGCGCCAGCCAGGAGGGGTCCCGGTGAGGCTTGTTCCGGTAGAGTAGCCAGGTGTTGGTTGGCAGGAGCGGTCCGCCATCCAACCAACGCCAGTGACAACACAGGCAACATAGACACTGACTGCAGGATAGCAGGCAGCCTCACCCATTGACCGTGCCCCATTGTGAGAACAACGTTTGGACCCCGTAAGACTCTATTCGACCCGAAGCGGTAGGCTGTGGCGCCAGAGGGAGGGGTGAGTCAGGGGGGCTGTGGGGCAGAGCAATAGCTGGGCTTTCAAGCAGCTGCTACAGACAGCTTTTAGTATTTAGTGAACAGGGCGGCTTGGTGTGCTGGAGGGTTGGGTACCCGAGGTATCCACAGGAAAACACACTCCCTGCATGCTTGACATTTAACATTATTAACCTCGGACTAAGTACAATTTGGCCTCCGGGGGCGTCAGGGATGTCCCCTCAGAACCCAACACAGCAGTCAAGAGCCGCGTATAAACACACCAAATATATACAACATAAATTCTAGAAGTAAGGACTTACCTAGTACTCAAACTGCCTGGTGGTCGTGTGGCAAAAGTAGCGCAACGAATAAAAGGTATCATCGACACTCCAACGTGTCTACCTAATTTGCGCATTAAACCCGTAACGGGGGATAATGAGATCTGGAAGGATAAGAAATCCAGTAACACAGAAAAAAACCTCAAATCAAAGAAAAACAACCAAGAGATTGAAAATCCTTTCTAAAAATCTTAAAGTCTCCCCTCAGCATCAGGGTTCAGCGTTAGCGCCCCCAATTATTCAATATCTGTGGCTATGAATTTGACCGGCAAGTTTACCTTTCTCAAGGACCCAGCAATGATTATTCATGCAACAGAGAGAGCGGTGGAGTTTTCAAATCCACTGCTCCCACAAATGCAGGGTTCTTCTAAAGAGCTGGTTCTAAGTATAACTGCAAAAGATATAAAAGAACCCCTCAATAGTTGGCTAAATCCAGCTAGAGGAATGAATCAGGATGAAGACTTAAAAACAAGAACTCCAGTAACAATTCCTAAAAAAAAACAGCCACGTGATATGTGCTCAAGTTCATACTACAAATTTAACTCACTCTACCCCAAGATTGAAGCACTCGACAAGCAGTGCACAGCAGGATATCCTAAATCTGATGTCGAGTCTGAATAAAGCAAATGAAACAAATGATCGTTGGCATGAATTGATCTTACTCCCAAACAATGGTGGAATAACTCAAGCCTCAGAAGCCTCAATTAAAAAAATCCCGTACACTAAATACCAGTATAATCCAGTAAAAGGTCAAACAGAAATGGAAAAACAAGCAATAATTGAAATCTCAAGCCTTTTACATCAAGCAAATAGTGATGACCAGATAATAAACTTGGCGGATATGGAAGACAGCGATTGTTTTTTGGCTAGTAGAACACCACCAAAGGAGTTAAAAAGGCAAAGTGAAACGACCACTTTAATAACGATAAAATAAAAAGATATTAAAGATGAAGCTTTAAAAATAAAAATGGAAGATTTAAAAAAAATACATACTGTACTGTTAAACTCTTTGCAAATTTCAGTCAATGTTCTGAATATGCAGTCGGACAAACTGGACATCTAGATTACTTTAATGGATCTAATCGCAGGCCATATAGCTGATATAAATTTAAAGGTCAGAATGCTGACGGACATTATACTGCAGGAAGGCAAAGTGGCTACAAATACTATAGAGGGCTGTTGTGTTTGTGGCCCAATAGTGGGCAAACTAAGTACTGTACCAACAATCTTAATGAGTATACTGAATGAAAATACAGTGACTAATAAGTTGAATGCGGTGTCTGGAATTACACAACAAGAGATAGCAAAGGTCAGTAGAAAGAAGCCACAGGATACACATGTACTAATAAACATACAGGAATCAAAGAGTTTTACCCCATTGAATGATCTTAGTGAAGTTGATCAGAAATCGTTAAAATTATCAAAATATTCTACCACATCAAGTATCTTGGCTATCAGTAACGTAGATTCCACTGAGAAAATGATATTGCCACAAGTGGATCGAGGCAATCTTCCAAGCCTTAAACAGACCAAAAGGCAGAAGAAATGTGCTAGGAAGCCCAGGAAAAATCAACAATATAAAGGAAATGGGATTCAAATGGCAAATAGATTCTACCCAATGTTTGCACCAAAAGTCAAGGAGCAAACCGTAATCAATCAGAAGATAATGGATGAACAAAAATTTCCTGTGGGGAATGAGATGCAAAAGGAAGAACCATTTGGAGAAATCAGAGCTGTGAAAGAGGTATGTGAATCACCAGTTAATCTCACAAAACCTACAATAAAGAGCTTGTCAGTAGGAATAAAGATCAACCCTGATCAAAGGGCGCAGACCCTCACAATGGGAGGTAACATCGAATATAGTAATCAGCTCAGAACCCTTGCAGGCCCACCTGCAATTGGTCAACAGATAGTGCCCGCAGTTGTTGAAGACAAGAAAGACGAGAAAAAATTGAACGTAGCCCCAATCCATACATCAAATAATAAATGTTATATACAACATTGAGAAGTAGTATTATATAATGCACCACAATCACAGCAGGATTCAAATGAACAGATACTAGTCAAAATAAATCCATCTAATAGTATCATGTTGCAGCAATCATCAGGACTACACCGAATGAATCTGGATCAGTGCACACATCACTTAAGTAATCAGGAGCAAATACAGAATGTAAATAATCAGATCATATTCACTCCACAATACATATCACAAGGTCCTCAGGATTGTTTAAACAGATGCAATATTTTGGAGCTTAATGGCAGCCATTCCATCATTAAACCACCTTAATACAACTGATATTTTTTCTATTGAGTTCATCAACCAGTGAATAATAAACCAAACTGAGCAAACTCTCTCTACATGGAAGTCATCCTAGTCAATTTCATTAATCTTGAAAGCAAAACAGCAATTTAAGGACTCGGGAATAACTCCCTCCAAACCTCCAAAGAGATGTTATCCTTTACCTCTGTTATGTGCACCTAATAATCGTGTACATACACAAAGTGTAACCTCAGTTTTTTCTATATTAAAAAATGAATTGAGAGGCAATGCGATAGATTCACAAAGGAAAATTGATGTGGCAAATGACAGGTCTAGAATGGCTAGGCGAAGAGAATGACATGATAATGACTGCAATTATGAATTCCAGCCAGGTCTAAAACTTTCATCGTGCAATATTGCAGGAGCAAAGCAAGAACTTCATCATAATGCAGCACCTGATGACTGGGAACATTTTCATCTAATTGCCCTTCAAGAAACCTGGCTGATCACACCGGTACAGGTAGCAGGTTACACCCTACATCATGTAGAGGCAACAAGATCTCAAAGATATGGCAGGCCAAAGGGTGTCCTAGCTGTTTATATATCTACTGCATTAAATACTGCATCAGTGCAGTTGCCAGCAACAAAATCTGACATGCAACTGATCAGCATTGTGTTGGGGCAGTGCAACGTAGTAAGTACCATCATTCTTATAAATATGTATGCACATTCAAGCAACAAGAGGAACAAGGAACTATTCAGCAAATTAGTTAGGTTAATATCTGAAATAAGGTTCAAGAACCCTACGTGGGAAATAATCATTATAGGTGATTTTAACTCTAACTTAATATTTACTCCAGATACAGATGTTCATTTAGATGCAGAAAATGAAATCTGGGCTGTGAAAAGCACAAGCTGCCCCATACCTTGGGAGAATCGATCGGCAAGGACAGAATCTGGTGACAACCTTGGAACATCTTTATATGAGTGTAATTAATGGAAGAACTCAGAGTGATACTCCTCCAAACTTTACATATTATGGGGTGAAGGCACGATCCACTATAGACTTTACAATACTTACCCTGCCACTGCTTGCATTAGTAAAGGATTTTTCCATCAAATACACCGTCAAAAGTGATCATTCACATCAGCGACTCGGATTATTAATTTCCCCACCAAGGCTTATAGAAGCCTTGCTGTCAGTAGGAGAAATATCAACAATTAACCTGAATCTCATAAGATGCACAACCAGTACCCTCCCTGATATAGCTGTCAAAGCAAAGGAGCTGGTGACTACACACTATCCCAGGGAAGGGTCTTTGGTAGCACACTGGGAAACTATTCAAATAAATTTGTTAAAAGATGCTCCTACAAGGAATTGTGGCAAGAACGTGCAGCAAATGTCTCTTAAATGTATGGGGAACAAAGCTTGGAATACAAGGAAAGAATTGAGAGCATGGGTAAAATTTGCAAAGGCAAAAACTGTCTCTAACAGTACCTGGGAAAAAATAAAATCTCTTAAAAACAGTATAAAAAGGAAATTTGGGAGAACAGAAAGATACAAACAGACCATTTCTGGTCCAAGCTGCTTTTTAATGCAAAACAGTCAAATATAAAATCATTCTGGGAACAGGTTAATTGTCTCGCGAGACCTAAAAAAATACTGAACGCTCCTTGCCTTTCAGAGCAGGTTTGGATGCAACATTTATTAAGTACCTTTGGGAAGGTGGATACAATGAGAAAAGAAGCTGCAAACATCCTTAAACATCTGCCAACAAAGGATGACAATGCAATTTTTAGAATTAATGCCAAGGGACACTATCCAACCGATTTTACATAGACAAACTGTGCCGATTAAATCATCTTATATTGCTGGTAAGACATCGGGAATATTCTATGATGTAAACGCAACAGCAGACAGCATGATTGAAAACTCCATTTTGCAATTTACAAAATATGACGTTCGTAAAACAATAAGGGCAGGCAGAATGGATGGTGCCCCAGGACCTGATGGCATCCCACAGGCAATTTTCAAATTGGACCCGGATTTTTGGGCTGGGCCTTTGATGCATCTGTACAATGAGATGAGCAGCTCAGGTATTTTACCTGAAAGCTGGAGGGGCACCATAATCAATCCTGTACATAAAGGAGGTAATTTGGAATATCCAGCAAATTACATTTTGGTTTCTATAATGGACTTAAAAACTAAATATTATGCCTCTCTAATTCTCAGTGATTTGGTAGATTGGTCGGAAACAAATAATATTATCCCCATAAATCAGTCTGGATTTCGCAAGGGTTCGGGCACAATTACAAACATTCTAGCACTAGGCTTCATAGCAGATAAGATCATACAACAGGGTAAAAGCCTACATGTATGCTTTGTAGACTTCAAAGCTGCATTTGATCGTGTAGATAGAGGTATTTTATGGAATTGAGGCAGTGGGGGCTTCCAACCCACATCCTCCGAGCCATAATGCAGATGTACACAAACACCTGGATGCAAGTTAAAGTAGCAGATGGCTCCAGACTTACGTGGAAAATACAAACAGAAAATGGCCTGAAACAAGGTTGTGTTTTTGCCCCACTCCTGTGTAACTTATTTATGGCTGATCTTTCCCCCAAGCTAGACCAGGCAAACTTACATCCGCCTTGCCTAGGCCTCCTGCAACTAACGCATCTATCCTATGCGGACGATATAGTGTTGTTAAGTCGACAAAAGTAAAGCTTTAAAGAGGGATCAACATATTGAGCATTTTTGCAAAGGATAACCTATTAGAAATAAACATAGCGAAAACTAAGGTCATGACAATGAGTCACCGCTTGCAGGCACGACAAAAATTCAAACTAAGTAAAGTGAATTTGGAGGGAGTCACAAATTATAAATACCTTGGCTTAAGTATTGATAGCAGTTTTAACTTTAAAACACATAATGATGGTTTAATGAAGAAAGGAAATGGTTTGATATATGCTTTTTGCTCTATAGCGAAGAGTTTAAGAGGTCCATCATTCAAACCATTCCCGGCTGTTGTTAAAGCAAAGCTCTTGCCGACTTTAGCCTATGCTATTGAAGTTCAACATGGCAAGGAAGTAGCAGTTCTTGGGAGAATGCAAATGAAGGCATATAGAACAGTATTTGCTCTACCGAGAAATTCTTCCCCTGCGCAGATTCGCCTAGAGTTTGGCTAACTACAGCAACATCTAGCAACAATGTATTTGACAATAAAACTGTGGTATAAAATTAGGTCAAGTTGCCAGAATCCACTTAATAGCGCCATTTGGGAAGCTCAAGAGAATAATCCACGATCAGCGTATAATAAATATTTGCAGTTATCAATAAAGTTAACAAAGGTGTCAGAGTTTTGGAACTTGAATTTACCATTCACAACATTTCGGCGATGAATAAATAAAACAGCAAAAAGACACTCATTAACGGAGGACAAAATTATATTGGGCAAGCGCACCCATGCCTGGATGGTACTGCAGTCCTATACAATTTTACAACCAGCGGCTTATTTGGACATAACATATTCTGTTCATCTAAAAAGGAAATTATTAGCAATACACCTTGAGGCACTACCAACTAATGCTGATCAACCCCCCTGGAAATATAGTGGTCTACCGACATGTGCATTATGTGGTGCTCCGAAGCAGGACTTTGTACACCTGATCTGTATATGTCCCGTTTTAAAGCTAAATTGTATTTTATTGTTAAAAAATTCTTTTAAAGATAGGGGCATACGCACCTGCAGATGCTATATTGACCCACAACTTAACTGTAGATTGGTGAAGTTTTTACTCATATATGAAAAATTGATTTGAACTAGCATTTTAAATGGTCCGTTACTAAAGAGATGAAACTTTTGATACATGGCTCAGTTATTGTTTTATACAATTGGAACTGGTTTCTGCAGTGGACAACCAGTAAGTCTAATACACTGGTGTTAACACTGTCTTGATATGATATCATCAAAAGCTGTACAATGTATTAATGGTAATTAATGGTTATAATATGTACAGTATATGTTCCTCTGCAGCCTGATTAATTTTAGTGGAATTGTTATGGTTTTAATTAACTTAAACAATAAAGGTACTGTCACTAAAGAGTCGTATGACTGGGGCGGGGTTCCGGAGTTCACAGCAAGCTTCTGTCTGTCTGGGGAAAACATTGTCAGCTCTCTCTCGGCTGAAGATAGTAGTATGTGTATGGTTTGAGATTGTGGAGATGAAGGATGAGGAGTCGGATTATGATAGGGGTATGTTGAATACAGTTGAGCGTTTTAGAAATGTATATTGTGTTGAAAAAAGTAAAAAATAATTCTTTTGGCCCTAAATTGATGCCATAACTATGAGAAATTTGAATTGTATTTTGGAATATTTTTGTATTAAATGCACATAAATGTATATTAGTTTATTGTGTTTATATGGATAGCTTGGACAAACATGGGAAATGCCTATTCCAGCTTAAGATGAGATATTCCACTTTTTGATCTTTTTGGGCAGGGTAGTCTTTTAGTGGTGTATAAACTCTCTCTCTGCTGCCGTAGGGGTTAAGCAGTGGCCAGACTGTATTACTGCCCGTAGTCCATGTAGCAGCAAAAAGCGGTCCAGTGTGTTTTTGGCCCAGAATCATCAGGTATAGAATTTTCAGACCTAATCATTCTAGGCCCAGAGATACTTGCAATTGTGGGTGCCATTATTCCATCAGAGGTTTTCGCTCCAGGTAAGACCTAGTCTTTGAAATCAGGAGTCCTGCTTTTACACTTAAGAGTGTCTTGTACGTTTGGGTTTTCCTGTGGTGTGGATGAAAACCAGGTGCAATAGGCATGTCATCAAAGTCTTTGTGGGCTTGTTGCATACAGTACCAAACAAAATGTGCTCGGTTGGGGTAATCATAATGCTAATTATCATTTGTGATCCCAGACATTGGCTCTGTTTTCTAGTTATTTTTATTTGGTCCTTGTGTTCCATTCTAAAATGTACTGATATGTCTTAATGTCCTGCAAAAGTGCAAAGTGCGGCTGCATTATAGCTGGCTGTGCTCTTTTTCACGTAAATATTGGTGGGGATCTAGTAGTCACATTGGCCCATGGTGTGTTTGGCCCACTGTTGGACCTGACCCTTTTTGCAGGGTTGTACCTAAACTTTTTGCCTTCCTCCTGTGTTTTTCTAACTTTATTTTTGCTGATTTTAGAACTCTGTGCACTTCAACACTGCTGATCAGTGCTAAAGTACAAGTGCTTTATGAGCACTAAATGCAACAGCGGACCTCTGGAACTGCACCTCCCACACAGTTCCTTTCAATTAGAAAACGGTGCCCTTCATCCAAGGTATCAGCCATTGCTTGATATCACTGCTAAGCAGAAATGCGTAGAGACAGACACAGAATGATGCACGCAACAACAAGAAGTATACAGTTCTTGTTTGTATTAGTTATATCATTTATTGAAATTTTGATGTCTTTTCATAAAAGATGCCAAGGTTACAGCCAACACATTAATTCCATTAGGGCTGCAGGTAGCAGATACAAACACATATAATGTGCACAACATGCACTGAATGACACCATATTGACACACACATACTAAAACTCCATATAATAAGGGCAAGAACAATAGAACAGTCCTGACTATCACACTAGCCAACTGGTGAAAGTGCTACATGAAGTGTATGCACATGTATGCACATGGAAGCCCCATGGGAAAGGGCAGCCCCATATGACAGCATATTGTAACACTTAGTACATGATTCCCGGTCTGTAATCAAGTACATATACCAGAAAATCTTAGAAAGGAGTGTATAGTTGGCAGCACAAAAGTATTCTCCTATTTAAAATTATTTTCAATCAGTAAAAAATAATATTTAAAGAAATTCATTGAAAAAGATTATTTTTGAGACTCCAGCTAGTTACATAGCAGAGTGGAGAAGTGTGGCTCAATGGTTAGAGCGGCAGACCCTGATGCAGAGGTCTAGCCCGGGACCAGGGTTCAATTCCCGCCTCGGCAGGTCTTGGGCTCAATTTTCGCGGACCTGATAATTCTCGCCTCGGTGCCTATACTAATCATGGGTCCCACTCTGCAACTCTGGGCAATAGCTTGCTTAATCTCCACAACGGCCCCAACAAAGCTAGGATGCCTGGCTTCACCTTGGGGGTGCCCAGGAGTGGGCACTTCACAGGGAAAAGCCAGGAAGGGTTCCACAGCTGTATGCGTATAAGCGCCTGAGATACTCCTTCAGGGGTCGATTCGGTGCGCTATACAAATACTACTACATTTACATAGCAAATCATACATGGGAGATTGATTGTCTCACACTTCACTTTTCCAATGCCCCGTTCGACAATCTTCAACCCTTATGACATAACTCATAAATTACATCATTTTACACATAACATGGCGGCAGAATGCCCAGGTGGAATCCATTTTTTTCAAAACTCAGTGTTCCCATTGTCTGTTGTAATTATCTCAAACTTAGGGGCTCATTATGATCGCGGACGGACTTGAGTTCATCCGCGACCATCGAGGAGGAGGGAACCTCCGCATGGCCTGTGGAGTTCCCTCCTGTCCAATTAGGATGTGACCGCCACCCTGGTGGTCACATCCTCTATTTTTAACATTGCGGCGGGTGCGGCTTCAAGCTGCACCCGTCGTAATGTTAAAAATGCATACATTGCATTTGTATGCAGAAAGCGGCAGGCACCGCACAGTGCCTGCCGATTACTGCATACAAATGCAGGGGGGTACCATAGGTACCCCCCCATGTGCACCCCCAACCCCCCCTTCACCCAGGGGGCCCGCAACGGGCCCCCGCAGTGAAGCTCCGTATGCTTTTCCACGGCGGAAAACCAGCCGTGGAAAAGCATTTCTTTTTTGGCAGCCTAATATGGCTGGCGGTGTCTGAGAGACACCGCCACCATATTAGGGCTTTTCCGCCGCGGTTGTAAGCCAACTGCAGCGGAAAAGCTGCGGACAGAAACCAGGACCCACCAGCCATCCTAATGTGGCGGTGGAAAACCGCAATCCTAATCTGCCCTTTAATGTGTTAATGAAATTGTATAGCAAGGTCTATGCCTCATGCGTAAGAGGCTAATGCAATGTTTATACAAGAGAATTGTGCAGGGAAGTTTCAAGTTTTTGGGGGATTCCCAATATTTGCCCAGCCAAGACCATGTCTAAACCAAAATAAATATGAATAATAGTGTGCCCTCCATCAACATAATTCAATTTTCACCCATTTTTTGGATCAGCCTATCCGGATGATTGCCACCTCATTTATCTTGTGGCGCAGTAGACACCCATTTTGATGTAGAGTTAAAATAACCCCCATCCGCAACCCTGAGGGAGTTGAAAAAAGCTAAACCACAACATAGTTCTCCATGGCATCACAATTGTGGATGTAAAGAGATCAAATTTAGTAAATATTTTTGGCACCCATAGATAACATAATGAGTTATGTCGTCAACACGTATGATCAAATACACACATGATGCTGGTCAACAGCAATTCAATTAGTAGCTCTGTCAGATGTCCACTACAAACCTCAAACGTATCACAAATCTATTTCATAACAAACGCATTAACACCTTGAATGCTACAGCTAATTCTCCTGGATGCTGACTTTTCTGGATTCCCATTGTTCATGAAGAGCTCAGCTCGTCATGAGTGTATGGAGGTGTACATCATGACGAGCTGAGCTCGTCATGAGCGTCCAAGGGGTTAATGAATAACACAGTGACAAGCTACATCCATTGACAACCAAGTGAGATATGTCACAAGTGTGTGTAATCAAAAGTACATCATTTTTTTTATTTTTTTATTTTGTGGTCCTCATTGTGCAATAAGACAGGATGAGTTGAGGTAGCAAGATTTTTGCAACTAGGAGGCCTTTGTGTCCATCCTGTACCACCCAGGCACTTTCCCCAGGCATACACCTTCGATTAAGGAGTTTTGTGTGTATGTGGGTGTCCCACCGGCCTCATAGGCCCCCTTTCTGCACCTCTTCCCCCTCCTCCCTGTTGGTAGTGATAACTGCACCAGCAGATTCTAAATTACTCATATTGCTGTTTGGCTTAATCATTGGACCTTTTCCCTTTTTTCTTACGTTACAATAGTGGGACTTCGCCTGTGACTTTCCCATATATCCCAGAAATCTCGTAGTTGGGGGCACCTCCAGAACATATGGAAATTTTCCGCTCTCTCCTCTCCGCACTTGGGACACTTTTTAACCTCTCCCCTTGACATTTTGGACAGCTTCTTTGGAGTCTAGTAAGCTCTATGTAATGTAAATAAATGTTTCTTTTTGAAGGGTGCAGACTTGACTGTGTGCCAGCATGTAGACATTGATACTTGCCATAGGTTCAGGGTATCTAGAGTCGGCAGGTGTTTCCCCCAGATGTCTGTGAGTAGACTGAATTCTTCCCTCCTGCCGATATGAAAGACCAGTACCACTGTGTCACTTCTTTCTTCATTGCATCCCCTTCAATTTTCGAATCTAGTTTCCAATTTCCTTTGTCGTCTTTCCCTAGAGACTTTGTCCAGCTCAATAGTTGGTAACATTTAAATTTGGATAGTGTCCCATTAGTCAGTGACAATAGTTGATCCCATCCAAGTAATGAATGTATGCTATTATCTGGCCCCACTTTGTTATTCCGCCTGTTCCTAATGGAGATGATAGCGTATCTCTTAAACATTCCGGCGTGCCTGGTGAGTCCCGGATGGGGGAATTGTTACTATAATAGGGAATTTTCCACGAGCGTCTAGCTTGGTACCATAGTTTGGCGGCAGACACCAATATCAGTTTGACTTTTTTAAAGAATTTTGGATTGCCAAATTTGTATAGGAAGTTACTTCCTTCCGGGGTTGCAATAGCTTGCAGGTAGGGTGGATACAATTGATGTTCCTTGAACAGCACTCCGATGTTCTTAAAGTGAAAGGCAGTATAGTACTGGAACAGATCCGGGCTACCAGTCCCTCCATGTTCCTTCCTCCTCATGATCTTTTTCCAGGCAATTCTAACTCCTCTTGAGGCCCAGATGAAGCTGCTAATATCTTCTTGTATCTTGTTAAACCACTCTCTCCTAAATTCTAAAGGTATGGTATTGAAGATGTTTGTGAATTTAGGGAGCAACATCATCTTTATTAAATTAGAACTGCCCAGGAAGGATAGCTGTAGATTTTTCCTTGCACTTAGGAGTTTCTTGGATTCTCCGAGAACTTTATTCAGATTTATTTGAGCAATTTTCTTGATCCCGCCTACTACCTGGATGCCCAAGTACCTTAACAGTTGCTTCACCATAGGGATGTTGCACTTAGTGTTCCATTGCATAACTTCCGTTTTCTGTTGATTTATCTGATATCCTGATATTTTCCTAAATTGGTCCATTGACTCTTATTTCTGGGAGTGAATAGCATTAGGTCATCTGCGTAGAGTGCAGTCTTCTTGACCCATGTTCTATACTGGAAAGGGGTTATCCGCTGATTATGCCTCAAGGCATTTGCTAGGGGCTCTATATATAGGTTGAACAAAAGTGGGGAAAGGGGGCGGGATCCCTGTCTAGTACCCCTACTGATTTTTATTTTATCTGTGAAGGCTCCATTTACTAGTATGCATGATGTGGGGTTTTTGTAAAGGGTCTTTACTGCCCCTACAAAGCAACTTCCCAGATTGTATTTTTCTAGTGCTTTGTGTAAATAAGCCCAGCTGACCCTATTGATTGCTTTTGCAGCGTCTAAAGTGATTATAGATAAGGGGGATCCTTCCTGCATAGCCACGTCTTTTGTTCCAACCAGTTCATGTGTTACTTCCTGGATCTGTCTACCTCTTATAAAGCCTTTTTGACCCTCATGAATCAAGGTACCTGCTACCTGGCCCAGCCTTTTTGCCAGTATTTGTGTATATATCTTGAAGTCCATATTTAACATAGACAGTGGCCTGTAGGACTCACACCGTCTAGGGTCCTTCCCTGGTTTTAATGAGATGCATATTATCGCCTCCTCCCATGATTTTGGCAGCTCATGTCCCTTTAAAAATTGTTAGTTAAATAGCTGTCAACTGGGGCACAAGCTCTTCCTTTAAGGACTTGTTTTGCTTGTTTGGCGAAGCATCTGGGCCTACTGTGTTTGCTCTTTTTAATTCCTTTACTACCCCCATGACCTCTTCTTCTGTAATTGTGGGATTCAGCGTAGCCTTCTAGTTCTCTATTAATACCTTCTTTACCCAAATCATGAGGTATTCCTCCATCAACGGATTATCTGCCCTCATTTCCTCAGTATATACATTCTTAAAAAAGCTGTGAAATGCCGTCCTGATCGCTGCTTCTTCCATGCTTGGATCAACATGTTTTTCCTCCTGTATGCATAAGATCTTATTATGACTTTGCTCTGTCTTAGTTTTCCATACTAAGATTTTGCTGCAACCCTCCCCATAGAGATAGTGTATGAGTTTACTGGCCTCCCATTTGTCTTTAACCTTAGCTTCTAGTATATCTTTAGCACACTCTTTATCTCATTCCTTTCCATATCTAGCTTTTCCCTTTTATAGGCGATGTTCTCCTCTTCCTATCTCTTTCCTATGTCTATGATTCCCCTTTCTAACTCACTGATCTTGATCTTAAACATCTTATGCCTATAGGCCCTAAGCTGATCAATTTCCCTCTCATTATAGCCTTATATGCATCCCACCACACCTGCCAAGAAGTCTCATTTGCGTTTGTTAAAAAGAATGACTTAGTTTCAGATCTCAATTTTCCTACTATCTCAGGGTTGAGAAGCAACGTTATGTCCAAAGTCCATCTCTGAATTACATGTGACTTTTGAAGGCACACCTCCATCTTCCCTGCAGAGTGGTCAGAGAGGTGCAGTGGGAGATGCTCTACCTTTTTCACTTTACTGCTTAGTGTCTTGTCTACTAAAAAGTAGTCAATTCTTGACGCGTGGCGCACTTTTTGTTCCTAAATTTAAACTTATGAGTCTTAACTACCCTTTCACGCCAGATATCTACCAAACCTAAGTCTTCTAGGTAGAGCTTTAGACAGCTCCTCATTTTGAGAAGGGTTACGTTGTTCCTAATAGGTTGCCTGTCTCCCCTGGGATGTATATCCAAGTTAAAATCACCACCAATTATAACTTGTGCGGACGCATCCAGAAGAAGTGTGTACAAGCCCTGCATTGCGGACGGGTAGTCCAAATTAGGACCATAGTATTCAGCTATCACATAGCTTCTCCCAGTCAAGCATACTTTTGCTGCGGTCCATCTCCCCTTCGGGTCACTGCTAGATGATTCAATAGTCACATTTGCTGATCTCTTAAAGAGGACACTCACTCCCTTGACACAGCAAGCCTGATCTATGCGTGTATAGGCATCCACCCACCTTTGCTTCTTCAATATTTCTTCCCATTCATTTTTTAGGAGGTGTGTTTCTTGAAGAATTATTATATCCCAGTTCATCCATTTGAAATACTCAAATATTTTATATCTTCTTCGTTTGACCCCCAAGCCATTTACATTCCACATTAGGATGTCAACAGTGCTCCTATCTATGTCTCCTGCTCTTGCACAAGTTGAATCCTTTTTTTTCCCATATGCTCCCACACCCTTTGTGAACTTACTCTCACTCTTATTCTTGTGATCCTGTTCCCCTTTCCTCCCCCTTTCCCCCCCATGGAGAACCCTCCCTCTGTCTCTTTGGCGATGCATCTCGCCGCTTCGAGCCCCTTACTCTTCAGGCAATTTTTTTTAATTTTGACTATTAAGGATTCTACTTCCTTGGATTCTCTTAGGTTGTATATCTGGTTGCCCCACATTATTCTCAGAGATGCGGGGAAGTGCATTTTTGCTGTCGCTCCAAGGGGTTTCAACTCCTTCATATATTGACCTAATTCCCACTTCCTTTCAAGAGTTGCTTTTCAGATGTCTGATCTTATTCTAAAGGTCCAATCATCCTTAGTGTGGGAGCCAGCTCTTATTGCCTCACTTAGGATTCTTTCCTTTAGAGTGTAATTTCTAAAGTTGATCAGAATCTTTCTCAGGTTCTTCCTTAGTTTACCTTTACTGAAAGGATCCCTATGTACCCTCTGGATGTCTTCTGCCAGTACCTTCATTTCAATCCAAAGGAAGAACTCATTCAGAAGAGTGATCACATAGCCTTTGATATCATCCCCCTCTTGTCCTTCCGGAATATTTAGGACTCTTAGATTGTTGCGTCTGGCCTGGTTTTCCATCGACTCTATTTTCCCCCTTAGGAATTTTTCACTTTCTTTCAGGGCCCTTATCTCCTCCTTATTCGACTCCACACTCTTCCCTATCTCCTCTATCGTGGATTCCACTGCACTAATGAATTCCATTATTTAGTTGATTTTGGTCTCTAGTACTGCACAGGCACCCTGGATCCTATGTTGATTTTTCTACAAGGTGGCAAAATTCTCCCTCATTTCTGAAATCAGGGACTCAAGTAGTTTTGCTTTACCCCTTGCTTCTTCTGCATTGCTCTCAACCTATGTGTTTGGCTGCCTATCCGTCTCCACGGAAACTGGGAGAGGTTCCTCCCCTGTGTCATCGATCATTTCAAGAGCCTGAAATCTGTTATTGCTAGTTGGAAAGTCAGACAGTGAGCTTGACTCCATCTCTACAGATTTGTTCCCTATTTGGTGCTGTTGCTTTGCTTGGGAGTGTCTGCTTGACTTTGAAAGATGATCGAAGAGAATGGGTGATTTTTATGTTTGGGCCCACTATGCTTGTCAAGTTTGGGACTTGGGGGGGTAGGCAATTTCTTACTGTTGTGTATTGTAGCAGTAGTTACAGTAGTGATAGGATTCTGGTTCAAATCTGGGGTTATTGTGAGACTTGATGCCAGTTTTCTGCTCCTCATGCAGTACCTTGCCCCCTCTTCAGGGCGATGTCCTGTAGCTGCTCTTTCAGTTCCTCTGAGTAATTTATGGCTGCTCTTGGGTTCCTCCCCCTGTTGCTCTGTGTGGGAAGTGAGTCTTCCCCCTCGGCCCACAAACTTACCCTGGTTAGTTGTTCTCGACTTCTGTGTTGAAGTCTGTCAGGCTGCCCTTTTCTCACCGCTCTCTCTTTCCTGGGTGCTTTCGTTGGTCCTGTTCATTTTCCTGCTTCCTCTCTGCCACTTGCGGAGCTGATTCGGCCGGTACCGGTGCTGCTGCTGTTGGGGTTGACCTGGGCTCTCCCCCGGAAGGAGACCCAGGCGGCAGCTTTCCTGTTAGAACGCAGCACCGACACCACCTTCGCCCACACCGTGCATGGAGGCGCTCCATGGCTTGATGGACGTGTCAGCTTCACCACTGTGACTCTGGGCTTTACGCTCAGCTCCCTGTTCTTTGGAGCTGGAGGGGGACGTCAACAACACCTGCAGGTCCAATGATAATTCTTCAGTCAATTTCCTGTAAGTAACACCATTTCGCCACACTTTGCACTGTAGTGAATTCAGATTCTGTGCCTGAGAGCTCAGGAGCTCCCAACTGGCCCTCGAGCCAGCCGCCATGTTCTCCCCGACAGAAGTACATCATGCTGATTCAGAGTAACTTAGCAAATGGCTATGCCAAGTGTCTAATGCAGATCCCAATCCCCACACATGTCTGCCAAATGGCATATATTAGTGCAAGGGACAGCATACATCTCAGCCTTCCAACCTGATTATGGGAGCACAACCCATGCATGCAATTACAGCTGCATCCCCTATGCAGATTCAAAAACTGAATCCTATGCCACAAAATAAGTTCAGGGCCCAGTCATGAAGAGCCACTTTGTGTATATTTCCTAAGTTTTATAAACCCAGCAAATCACACCAACTCTACTCTCCGTGTATATATATATGTATATATATATATATATATATATATAGATATATATATATATATATATATATATATATATATCTATATATATATATATATATATATATATTCACTGAAAAAACCATAGGTTATAGACCATATATAGTTAGGAATTAGCACTTACAAAACCTTGAAAATTCACTGAAAAAACCATAGGTTATAGACCATATATAGTTAGGAATTAGCATTTACAAAACCTTATTTTACTCACACAAAACCCTTGAAATTCGTATATATAGTTAGTTGCACTAACTATATATCGCGCACCCGCAATCCACTGCTGATCATGTCACATATTACATCATTCATGACATGGTCAGTGACATCACTGATGACATCACTGATGACAACATCCAGTGACTGTATGTTTCTGTAAAGTTAAAATATGTCTTACATATTGAAGAATGAGTGGATGTATAAGTGTCTGGATGAAGGATTTAGTAGGTGCATGACTGACTGTATGAGTGAGTGATTAAATGTGTCTCACTGAGTGCATGGGTTAGTGACTAAACTGTCTTAATTTGTGCATCATTATGTCTGTTGTTCTGTAAACTGCTGCATGTGTTGATCAGTAGCTATATGAGTAACTATATGGGTTATTGATTGGTTGCCCAAGTATTTGTATGGGAGACTGAGTGTGTGTGTGGGTGGCTGGGAGGTGTATGACTCTGTGCATAGATGTGTGAGCAGTTGATTCACTAGATGTATGGGTTCAAAAGTGCATGTGGAAACAGCTGCATGGGCAGTTGACTGTGTGCATGAGTGTATTGGTGAGTGAATGGATATCTCAGTGCTACATGTCAAAGTAAGTACATATGTAAAACACAGTACATGTGAGAGTTGACATATATAAATAACTGTGCATAAGAGCCAGTGAATGTGCGAGTGGCTGTATGGATCATTGTGAACTTGTATCAGGGATTGTATAAGAGAGTAAATATGTGTTAGTATATGTTTGAATAAGTAAGGTGTGTATAACTGTATAGTTGAGGAAATGGAGGTGTGATTGAATCTTTGCATGACTGACTAGGTGTGTGAGTAACTCTGGATGAGTGACAGTCTGTGAGTGTCTGTTTACACTGAGTGTATCTAAGGTTATATTAGAGTCTGAAGAGGTTCATCGTATTGTCACATGAATGATGTCATCAGTGATGTGATCAGTATTGTCAAATGAGATATCATCAGTGATGTCATCAGTGATGTCATTTGAGATGTCATCAGTGATGTCATCAGTGATGTCATTTGAGATGTCATCAGTGATGTCATCAGTGATGTCACTGACCATGTCATGAATGATGTAATATGTGACATGATCAGCAGTGGATTGCGGGTGCTCGATATATAGTTAGTGCAACTAACTATATATACAAATTTCAAGGGTTTTGTGTGAGTAAAATAAGGTTTTGTAAATGCTAATTCCTAACTATATATGGTCTATAACCTATGGTTTTTTGAGTGAATTTTCAAGGTTTTGTAAATGCTAATTACTAACTATATATGGTCTATAACCTATGGTTTTTTCAGTGAATTTCAATGGTTTTTTAATAGCAAATATCAAAAGCTGTAATATGTATTCTTCTTTTAAAGGAAAAATATATTTTATATGTATTTAATATAATTTTTTTATGTATATAAATTTTTTGAGGGAGCGAATTTATCAATTATCATGCTGAAGAAGAGTGTGGGGAAAAAAAAACAAAGAGGAGTACTAAGAGGAAAGAACAATCAGTTCAAAAATACAATTGCTTTAAAGCATGAAGTGCTTTTCCACACATTTACATTTAAATAACCCATATTAGAACATACAAAATATCTACAGAGGAGACGGTGTACATTGAATTTTAGACTCTTCATTGGTACCTACATGTTGGTACTTACATCACCCACACAACCGAACAGCTCTATTCAGAGCTACCCTACCTCAAAGCACTCTAAAATATTATTTTACTATTTCCCTTGGTTTTCCCCTTGTTACGCTTTCCGGAACGCTACCCGGTGCGCGGACCGGGCGCTAACCTTGAGAAAATTTGAAAAAAAAAGGTTGGTTTTTTTCCGCATATATGGGCCTCCTCAGCCACCCTCAGAAAACCTAGGGGGTCAGGATATGTCTCCCCTGCCCCCTTATACCCATTCCCAACATTGTTTAGCCTCCATATTGTGACTAAATTCGTCCGAAACACAAGATGGCGGACTCCCGTTAATCTACCGGTGAGCTTCCTGGTTCGCGTACCGGGTAGCGCTTCCACCGCGAAAAATCGAAATAAAAATTATTTTATGTTTTTTGCCCAGCGGGCCCTTTAATAGTCCCCACATCAATCCTAGGGGGTCAGGAGGGGTCTACCTTGCCCCCTTTCATTCATTTCCCCCTTCATTCATTTCCACCTCTTGTCTCTCGATCCTACCGAGAGACAAGATGGCGGCCGCTCCGGACTGTTTAGAATGTTGACAGTCACTGGAGAGCCAATCCGCTTCTCCTCGCGAAGTTCCGTTACGCGTCTTGTACGCGAACCGGGGCGCTAACTGGGACGCTGTCACAGATATATATATTTTTTTGAATGTTAATTTCTCAAAATCCACTTGAGCACATATCTTGAGACCTAGCAAAGGCACATCGGGCAAACAGTCTCTACAATTTTGCCAAGTTTCATAGAAATCCATTCAGCCGTTCGAGCTGAA
Organism: Lissotriton vulgaris; assembly: GCF_964263255.1. Lineage (NCBI taxonomy): Eukaryota > Metazoa > Chordata > Amphibia > Caudata > Salamandridae > Lissotriton > Lissotriton vulgaris. The sequence goes on from NC_141687.1 coordinate 1,124,760,433, forward strand.
AGTGAGTCCAACCGCCCTATGGAAAACTCAATGTTAAAAACACGTTTTGGGCCCCCCCTTTTTTCTCGGCCCCCGCTTGGCGAAACCCCCCCCAAACTTTCAGGGGACGCTCACAAACAAAATGTGCCATTTTCCTGAAAAACCCCAAAGTTATTCAACATTGAATTTTCAGAAATCCCTATTCAAAAAAATCCCTATATTGTATATTATGATAATATTTTTGTTTAAATATAGTTTTTTTTTTTTTCATTTTTGACTTTTGTGCGCCCCCCCCCCGCGAAAAACGCAAAAAAAAAATTTTTGGGAGACCCCGTGGGGCCCTTTAATGGCCCCCATATCAAACCTAGGGGGTCAGGGGGGGTCTACCCTGCCCCCTTATGGTCAATTACCCCCTTTGTTTTTGCCACCTCTTATGACTAGATTTTACCGACAGACAAGATGGCGGCTGCTCCTGACTGTTTCGAATGTTTACAGACAACTGAGAGCCAATCAGCTTTCTGCGCGCAAGTCGCATGGCGCGCCCGGTGCGCGTACACCGTGCGCGTACCGGAGCGCGCCTATAGATATATTATATTTTTGAACGTTAATTTCTCAAAATCCACTGGAGCACATATCTTGAGACATAGCAAAGGCACATCAGGCTACCAGTCCCTACAATTTTGCCAAGTTTGGTGGAAATCCATTCAGCCGTTCGGGCTAAAAGTGAAATTGACCGCCCTATGGAAATTAACATGGGGAAAACGCGTTTTGGGACCCCCCTTTTATCTCGGCCCCCGCTTGATGAATCTCCCCCAAACTTTTAGGGAAGGACCGGAGCTCGAAGAGGCCATTTTGAGGAAATTTTCAGGCAGATTCATCAACCGGCGCCAAAGTTATTCCAAATAGAATTTTGAGATTTAACATTGAAAAAAATCCTAACTATATATTACCTACTGGCGGTCGCCAGTAGGTAGTTATAGTTAGGATTGTTTTCCATAGGAAATCCTCAACATTCTATTTGGAATAACTTTGGCCCTGGTTGAAGAATCTTAGCGAATTTCTCATAGAAGATGGCTCGGTCCGCTGTGCTCCTTCCCTGAAAGTTTGGGGGGGATTGGTCAAGTGGGGGCTGAGATATAAGGGGGGTCCCAAAACGTGTTTTCTATATGTTATTTTCCATAGGGCCTTTAGACTCGGCTACAGGTCGAACGGCTGAATGGATTTATAAGAAATTTGGAAAAACTGTAGAGTCCGGTTCGCAGATTACGCTTTTTTCGGAATGGTGTAAATCCGTTCAGTAGTTGTTGAGAAAATTAAAGTTAAAGTCGATTATATATTTATAGGCACGCACGCGTGCGCGCACTTGAGCAGCTGCGCGTGAGCGGAAGTTTTTTTTGCTGCGTGACGTCTGTTAACGTTCGATTCGAAGGAAATCAGGAAGTTTTGTCCGCCATTTTGTCACTGCGAGTAAATATATTGTTCATTTCAAAGCGTTGAAACATGGAAAGGGGAGAAGGTAGAGATTGTTTTGCTGCGTAGCTTTTCTCGGGGGTGTGCAGTAAGGGCGTTAAATGCAAAAAGATATAATTTTTTCCCGAAAAAAAATACGGGGTGCGCGCACCCGGTCGCGCACACCTATTTACAAGAGTGTGAAAATGGAGATAAATCAGAAGTTTGAGTGGTTAGATATAAGGTGGCTCTGAAAAGAGCCCTTGTGTTAATTGAGTGTTTTCTGCATTTATAAGTAAGTACCGATGCAGAGCCTGATGTTGCAGAGGAAGATTCTGTTTCCCTCATTCGTGAAATGAACACCGTCTCTCCTATAGACGTCTTGCATGTGGTATCGCAAGTTGTTGTGGTAAATAGAACCCATGCTATAATCTCTGAGGAAAGCAGAAACAGATTTATTTACATGTCTCCTTGCTTTCTCAAATTGTGCACAATGTTGATTGGACCAATTCCATTTCTGTCTTTGGCATATATTGGAATATACCAAGGCAGATCGAGGAAAAAGTGTCATCAATTGTCGAAAGGTGTCTTTTAGAAGCATTTCCAGACCTACCCCAGTGATTGTGCCCAGATCGTTCCCACCACAGTGCACAATTATAAGGTCTGGTTCTGGGAGATGCATAAAAGTTTTCACCAATGGAATCAATTGGTGACATTTCAATCCTCTTTTGGCAATCCATGTTATGTGTACATTTGGTAAGCCGAGGTTGCAAATTCGTCTGCTTACTGCATATTTTTCACTCCAGTGAATATAACTGTGTCCTATTAGCCAGACCTTCATTTTCAAGGGATTTGTAGTCGTCCTCCGATCGGTTCTGGAAGTGGAATGGGAGTTAGAAGTTGAAATTCTAAATAAAGAAAAAGGAAGAAGCTGGGTGTGGTTAAAATAATATAAATGATTGGTTGATTGTAATAAGTGGAGATTGAACAGTACGTTGCATGTTAATGTTTATGTTAAACGAAAAGTACTATTGGGTGTGAAAAAACAAGACATGTAACAGAGCTGTGGATTGGCAGGTGTTTCTGGAGGGAAAATAGTCTTCTTAGTTTGTTGTAGAACGTTGAGACATGAACTTTTGACCTGTGCCTTCAGCAAGGTGCAGAATGAGGTGTAACCATGGAAACAGCCGGAGATGGCAGCTGGTGATGGGTTCACTCTTTGGTGCCTCTGCATCTGTACTCTGTTCTGTGGTGGCAGGCGGAGAACTGTTTGTTATTGTAGAGATGAAAGGGTGATAAGGAGAGAAATACGACATAGCGTCTGGCCTGTAGAAGCGTGGGAGCAGTGATTAAGTCTGAGTGAAGCGGAACTGTGGCGGTGCTTGGTAACAGTAAAACATTTTTTTAACAGTGGTATAACTGTCTGTACGGTGCGCGACCTACTCAGAAAGAGTTCACGGGCCGTAATTGGCTTGCAGGTTCTAGTATCAGTAAGTGAGGTCGAGAAAAGAAAACATTCAGGACTTTATTTATGAAGGCCTTGCGCCACCGGTGCGTCACTTTTTCTCATTTTAAAAAATGACGCACCGGCGGCGCAAGGTCTTCATAAATAAGGTCCTCAGTGTCTACAGTTAAGGTTATGTGGAACCCATGAATAGTTTTTCAATATGAAATCATTTCAGTTGAGATTATGGATTAAAAGAGAAACCGTGAATATTTGAAATGTTTATTTAGAAATGTACTGTTTTAAAGGCAAATCATTATGTAATATGAGTACAGAAATTGCAAAAAACACAGTAATTGGTATTGTCAGTAGTACATGGAATACATGGAAATAAGCAGTTGAGATGCGAAATGGCGTTTACAGTTATAAAAAACTTGTTTAAAATGTACACATTAATTAGGGTACATGTAGCATATATTAGCGATTTTTGCATCGAGTACGTTTGAAGTAACCTTACATAAGATATGCAATAGAATTGTTGAGATTAGACTGTAAAAAAATAAAGTTGAAAATCGAGTAGCTGAAGAAACAAATGTAGTCCACATAAAAGATCAAAATTTAAACAACACGAAATCATAATGTCCACTGTTAGTAAAGCCAATAGGTCTGTACTTCAAAAGAAAATATGGAAAAGAACGTGAAGAATATAGGGAAGCAAAAGGAAATGAGGACGTCAATGGTTTGTATAAGAGTTATTGAAGCATTGTTTAGGCAAAATAGGTAGCTTCTGCTTGTAACAGGAAATCACTTTTATCATTTGAAAGTATGTCAGCTATCCAATGGAAAAGAGTAAAGCAGTACTCATGATCTGTTAAAATCGGAGCCTCTTTTATTATCACAGGGCAGCTCGGTGGGTTTTCGATGTAGTTCTCTGTTAGGAAAGAGTTAACCGTCCATTGTGTAGGCAAAGTAGGCGGCAAGTGCTTCTAACAGGAAATCACTGTTATCATCTGAAAACATGTCAGCCATCCAATTGAGAAGATCAAAGGAGCATTCATGATCTGTCATTATTGGAGCGTCTTTTACCATCATTGGGCAGCTCGGTGGGTTTTCGATGTAGCTCTCTGTTAGGAAATCTTAAGCCGCTTCGAATATATTCCAATGACCCAGAACTCCTTGTATCGCTGCAAAGGCCATAAACCCTCTGTTGTAACAAAGCTGTTCATGATCAAGTAACAGATTCATGAGGTGATTGTAATTCGGTTCAGGATGTACCAAATTGCAGAGACATAAATCCAGGGCCCACGTGAAATCACAGCTCAGGCAATGAAATACAGGCTGCACACAGGTGAAATACGAATATCGAAATGATAATCGATATGAAGTATTCAAAGTTGAGAGTGCTAAGGTGCCGTAGTACAGAAGTATTCTCTGTTGAAATGGTTCTAAGTGGTCCGGCTCGTTTGCGAAGGCAGGAGGGACATCCATTTTGAATTTCCCAAGATGGTAAAGGAAACGGCGCACACTGCCGGTTGTATAGCAACTCCACAGAATTAGGTCGCCGGCTATGCAGTGGAGAGGAGCATAATGACTTGATAAATTTTCTAGGAGTCTAGTCACTTAAATATTGCTTAGTAGTTATCAAAAAAGTAGCTTTTCTTGAAGGTCACTTTTTTTTTTACATCAATGCTGTTTTCTGTGAATGTTAGCTAAGTGAAAGATATATGTGTGAGCAGATGCTACGTTAAGTTTTAAATGTGACAATGGAGCTCTTGTTCATGTCTTCCGATTCAAGGTCGGTATTCGCTGCCAAATGCAAATATCAAGAAACGCATGCGTGGGGTAGATAGTCTGCATTCTTAAAGGAAAGCAAATGGAGGGTTATTTTTACCGCGTTAGCATTGTCGTTTAAAAAGTTACAGTGATTTTCATTATATGTTAAGAAAAGGTCACTGATGAAGACTGAAAATAAATCCTTATAAATAACAGGGACTGGTGTATTTTAGAAAAGGTGTGTAACATTACATGAATTGTAAAAAAATAATAATGTAATTGAAAGTGTATGGTTTGAAAATGAAATGTAGAGGTTTATAGTTCACGTTTTGAAAGCGGTTCTAGAGGGTCAGATGCATGATAGATTTATAAAAAATAGAACATGTTTTTCAATAGTATTATGGAAAAAATATGTGCCTTTATGTACTATTTAGATTATCTGCCTGTTGCCTACTCTTTGAGTTTTAGTAATCCTGTGTCTTATAAGTTTTCCAGGGGCGGTTTGAGGTTCATGGTGGGCTTGGGCAGGGAGGGTAGGTTGGGGGTTTGTAATAGGGGGTCCGGGTGGGGTGGAGTGCGGAGTTTAGTGAAGAGTGAGGGGGGCGGGGGTTAGGGTGTTTGGTAATGGAGCAGAGTCAGAGGACGCCAAATTTCTGTTATGGGGTGCCACGGAAATATGTATTTATTCTCAGAGGTTTATTATATTAAGGATATATATTAACATGGTGGCTCTTGTGGTTTTGTGGTTCTGTGCAAGTGTATAATGCTGGCCCTGTAGTTTTTGTCTATGGACCTCATTACGACACAGGGGAGCCACGTTGCACAGTTGGAGATCAGAGACTTAGGAAATAAGTCTCTTATAATTAAGGGACGGAGTGTATATAGTGCTATTTACTACTCTGCTATGTGAACGATGTCGAATATTTCATAAGAGGAGGCTTTAAAAGTTTTTCGATAAACTGGTTTTCCAGGGAAGTGGGTGGAGTGTTCCGTGTAAATTGCAGAATAGAAACTAGTAAGAACCAATTGGAAGTGTTGTTTTAAAGTCACATGACTGCACATGCGTGTCTCGACGCCTGTACGCGATAGGTGGGTGGGCGCACCCGGACGCGCACTAAATGAAAGCAGCGAAAAAACATTTCATAATATGCTCTTGGAGCACGTTTTGGTAGAAAGAGTTAGTTCTGAAAAGAACTTTTTTTTTTTTTTGGAAACAAGTGTTATGATGCTTTTGATTTCTTAAAGTTGCTACGACATTTTTCAGTATGTCATACTATCCAAATAAAGTGAAGAAATTTAACTTGTCTTGGAACATTTATGACTCTCAATTTTGTGTTTAATTAGAATAAAGCTTTGCTCTCCGTATACAAGAAGTTTTCCACAGTTCGTGCATTTCATGTGCACGTTCGCCAGATATGGTTTCAAGTCCATTTCAGCACTCGATGGAGGTACAGGTCGTCCACCGGAAGATGTGCTGATTACTTCTGATGGTAATAGCGTGGCCTCCGTTTTTCTTGTCAAAGGTGGTCGCTCATTTCCTTCAGATTCGGAAGATGAATGCGGAACGGTAGCCATTGCAGCGAAGTCTTCGGGAAGATGTTCGACGTTGTTCTCTCTTGAGAGTAGAAAAGAAAGTGATGGAAGTGGGTGGAGTGCTGCGTGTAAATTCCAGAATAGAAACTACCAAGAACCAATTGGAAGTGTTGTTTTGAAGTCACATGACTTCACATGCGAGTCTCAGGTCCTGTACGCGATGGGAGGGTGCGCGCACCCGGTCTCGCACTAAAATAAAGCGGCGAAAAACCATCTCATAATATGCTCTTGGGGCACGTTTTGGTTGAAAGAGTTAGTTCTGAAAAAAACTTTATTTTTTTTTTTTTTGGAAACAAGTGTTATGATGTTTTCGATTTTTTAAAGTTGCTACGTCATTTTTCAGTATGTAATACTATGAAAATGAAGTGAAGAAATTTATCTTTTCTTGGGGCATTTGTGACTTTCAATTTTCAGTTTAATAAGAACGAGGCTCTGCTCTCCATACAAAAGAATTTTTCCACACTCGTTGCATTCCATATGCACCTTCGCAAGATATGGTCTCAAGTCCATCTCAGCACTCGATGGAGATACAGGTCGTCCACCAGAAGATGTGCTGGCCACCTCTGATGGTAATAGCGTGGCCAGGGCTCTTGTCGATGCTTTTGCATAATGCTCAGGGTGCCTTTGTTAAACATGCCGCTGCATGGTGTGTATAGAAAAGGAAAGGAATATTTTTTATCTGGATTTCCCCTTGAGAGCTCCGAATTGCATATCGTGCAGGTTACTTTTGGCGCATTCACTTTCTTTTGATCTTCAGGATAAGTAAAAAATTGCCAAATGAAAGATTCCTTTTTTCTTCTTAACGGTGGTCGCTCATTTCCTTCAGATTCGGAAGATGAATGCGGAAGGGCAGCCATTCAGCAAAGTTTTCCGGAAGATCCTCGACGTTGTTGTCTCTTGAGAGCAGATAAGATTGTGAGGAAAGTGGGTGGAGTGCTTCGTGTAAATTCCAGAACAGAAACTACTAAGAACCAAATGCAAGTGTTGTTTTCAAGTCACATGACTTTACATGCGCTTCTTAGGACGTGTAGGCGGTGACACTATCTAGTTACGAACGTGATTTCATACTTAGGAACTACCATTCAAAAAACCTATGAAATTCACTGAAAAAACCATAGGTTTTACACACGTTATAGTTAGGAAATAGCATTTGAAAAACCTATGAAATTCACTGAAAAAACCATAGGTTTGACAACTGTTATAGTTAGCTGGAAATTTTACTGACATAAAACCAATGAAATTCCACGTTATAGTTAGTTGGACTCACTATAACTTGCGCGTGTAATGCACTGCTGATGACATTACATATTACATCACTCATGACATGGTCAGTGACATCACTCATGACATCACTGATGACAGACCTCCTTTAAGTGTAATGTAACCCTTAAAACACATATTGGAAAATAGAAATTAACATTTTCAAAAAAATGGAGATACCCATACCAGTTACAACAACCAATTCAGTAATTCCACCATCTATATACACATTCTCTCATTCACCAACAGTTCTATATAGTCACTCATACATATACTCACTCATCATATGTAGTGATACACCTATACATCCTGTTACACACCGACAGTCATCCAAAAGTTACTCACACACATACTCACACATGCAAATAAACTATTGAACATCCATTCATTTGCATATACAACTATACACACACTACCACGTTACTTCTAAGGAAACTTATACATACTTACTCTCTTAAACAATCACTTATAGAAACACATACTTATTTAAACAGGAACTCTTTCTATCTCTTAGTCTCACATATACTGACTTATATATATCAATACTCACATATACTAAATTAAAACATATCTTGTTACTAATAAAGACACTAGTGAGGCAGGCATTCACTCACTAACACACACATATACACACTCATCCACCCATACAGTCCTGTACATATGCTGTCTTCAAAAAACATAGAAACAGTGAGTCAGTCATTGATGGATCTATATGATAAGTAACTCCCCCACCAAACCATAGAGACACTCATACTGATACTAAAAAAACATCTAATAACCGATATACACACACATGTAGGTACTCATCAACCCATGCAGCCATTTATACACAAAGTGAAACACTGATGCATATATTTAAATATTTAAACATTACTCGTTAATATATGTATTCACTAAGATATACTTAATAAGCCAGTTAACCAATCATTTTTAAAAAAAAAAAACATCCATTTACACACTTATTTAAACATTTATTCTTCCATCGACCTTTACATATACATATATAAAACATATTTATTTTTCAGAAAGGCACATATTCACTGGATGGTGTCATCACTGATGTCATGAGTGATGTCACTGACCATGTCATGAGTGATGCAATATGTAATGTCATCAGCAGTGCATTACACGCGCAAGTTATAGTGAGTCCAACTAACTATAACGTGGAATTTCATTGGTTTTATGTCAGTAAAATTTCCAGCTAACTATAACTGTTGTCAAACCTATGGTTTTTTAATTGAATTTCATAGGTTTTTCAAATGCTATTTCCTAACTATAATGTGTGTAAAACCTATGGTTTTTTCAGTGAATATATATATATATATTACCTACTGGCGGTCACCAGTAGGTAGTTATAGTTAGGATTTTTTTCAATGTTAAATCTCAAAATTCTGTTTGGAATAACTTTGGCGCCGGTTGACGAATCTGCCGGAAATTTCCTCAAAATGGCCTCGCGGTGCCCTGGTCCTTCCCTGAAAGTTTGGGGGGATTCGTCAAGCGGGGGCCGAGATAAAAGGGGGGTCCCAAAACGTGTTTTCTCCATGTTAATTTCCATAGGGCGGTCGACCTCACTTTAGTATATGTGAGATTGTAAGAGTTCCTGTTTAAATAAGTATGTGTTTCTATAAGTGATTGTTTAAGAGAGTAAGTATGTGTAAGTTTCCTTAGAAGTAAGGTGGTAGTGTGTGTATTACTGTATATGCAAAAAATGGATGTTCAATAGTTTATTTGCATGTGTGAGTATGTGTGTGAGCAACTTTTGGAAGACTGTCGATGTGTAACAGGATATATAGGTGTATCACTACATATGATGAGTGAGTATATGTATGAGTGACTATATAGAACTGTTGGTGAATGTGTATATAAATGGTGGAATTACTGAATTGGTTGTTGTAACTGGTATAGGTATCTCCACTTTTTTGAACATGTTAGTTTCTATTTGCGAATATGTGTTTTAAGGGTTACATTACAGTGAAAGGAGGTCAGTCACACTGTCACAAGGACGGTGTCATCAGTGATGTCATGAGTGATGTCACTGACCATGTCATGAGTGATGTAATATGTGATGTCATCAGCAGTGCATTACACGCGCAAGTTATAGTGAGTCCAACTAACTCTAACATGGGAATTTCAATGGTTTCATGTCAGTAAAATTTCCAGCTAACTATAACTGGTGTGAAACCTCTGTTTTTTTCTATGAATTTAATAGGTTTTTTAAATGCTAATTCCTAACTATAACTGGTGTGAAACCTATGGTTTTTTCAGTGAATATATATATATATGCACTCAAAACATAAGTTTCTGGGACGTTATAGTAAGTTGGACATTTGACTCATATAAAATAACAGAAATTCGCCCGTTACAGTTAGTTGAGCTAACTATAACTCATGCGCCCGGAATACACTGCTGATGACGTCACATATTACATCACTCATGATATGGTCAGTGACATCACTCATGACATCACTGATGACATCGCAAATGAAAATACTGCGTCCATCACCACCCCCTTTTGTACCGCTTTTGGCCACCATAAGTGTAGCAGGGTATGCTCAGACGTGAGTCCCTTGCTCACTTTGCCACTGGATTCAAGCAAGCCGGGCTGAAGACGGCTGGAATGCCAGAAACCGGTCCTTGGAAGCTTGCTTCCGGTCCAGGGAAGACATGGCTTGGCAGTTCGGGCTGGACTGTTCCCATGAGGCACAGGGTCAGACTGATTTGCATATAGCCATGTCTGAACTGGGGTGGCAGAGTGGGCTAAAGAACGGTGATGGATTAAACCCAGATCTTTTGACTGGTGTGAGTGTTTGATTGATTCAGATGCTCCGTCCATCACCACCTTCTTTTGTACCGACATTTCAAATGACATCACAGATGACATCACCAATGACATCATCCAATGAATGTGTGTTTCTGTAAAGTTTAAATATTGTTCATATATATCTATGCCAAGGTATTTTGAAGAATGAGTGGATTTACAAGTGCCTGAATTTAGTAGGTGCATGATTGACAGTATAAGTGAGTAATTGAACGTGTTTTACTGATTGCATGGGTTAGTGAGTACACTGTGTGAAAGTCTGTATTAGTCTCTCAGTTGGTGTGTTAGCGGCTGCATGGGTTGGTGAGTAGCTACATGAGTGTCTATATGGGTTATAGATTTGTTGTCTGAGTATCTGTATGGGTGCCTGAGTGTCTGTGTGGGTGTGGGGGTCTGACTCTGTGCATAGATGTCTGAGTGGATGAGTCACTGGCTATATGGATTCAAAAGTGCATCTGGGAAGGGCTGTATGGGTGAGTTAGTGTATGTATGGGTGTGTTGGTGAGTGAATGAATGTCTCAGTGGTATATGTGTGAGTAACTACATATGTTTAAGGCAGTATATGTGAGTGTTGGAGTATATAAATGACTATACATGAGAGTAAGTTATTCGGAAAGTAGGTGTATAAATGAGTGTCTGCTTGTATCAGTGATTGTATAAGACAGTAAGTATTTGTTTGTATCTGCATAAATAAGTGGTGTGATGTGTGTATACATAACTGAGTTGGTGTGTATAACTGTATACATGAGTAAATGGGCATGTGATTGATTCTTTGCATGACTGACTAGGTGTGTGAGTAACTCTATGGATGAGTGGCGGAGTGTGACTGTATGTATAGGTGTATGGGTGCATATTATAGTACTGTATTGATGAGTAACTGCATGTATAAGTGACTGGATGTGTGTATTGACCTAGGAAATAGTTGGTAATATGTAGTATCTGGCATTGTTGTGTGTACGGTTTCAAAAATATTAGTTTGTATTTTAGAGTGGGTGTATTAATGTTTATATTAGGGCATCAATATGTGCATCACATTGTCACATGGATGATGTCATCAGTGATATCATCAGTGATGTAATTTGAGATGTTATCAGTGATGTCATCAGTGTTGTCACTGACCATGTCATAAGTGATGTAATATGTGACGTCATCAGCAGTGCATTGCGGGCGTGCAAGTTATAGTTAGCTCAACTAACTATAATGGGGGAATTTCTCTGGTTTTATATGAGTCAAATGTCCAACCAACTATGTCGTCCCTGAAACCAATGGTTTTTTAGTACATTTCAAAGGTTTTTTAAATGCTAATTCCTAACTATACCGTCTGTAAAACCTATGGTTTTTTCAGTGAATTTCGAAGGTTCTTTAAATGTTAATTTCATATTTCAATATTTATAAAACCTATATTTTTTCAAATTTTGTTTCTAATATTTTTGCAACTCTATTATCCTTTTTTTTAACTTTAAAAATTATGTAATGTTTTATATCTTCAAAAAAACAATATGAGTATAATTTTCTTTTTTTTTTAGAAAACTAGAGTCCCCTACCGATCGTGTACCAAGCTCCATCAGCACACGAATCCTATCCGCCATATTACTTAACTCATAAATGATGCGCATTTCATATCCGACGGGTTTGTGGCACCGCGTCCCGCATAACAACATATACGTATGAGGTCGCGCCAGCTGGTACTTTGATATGCGACGGATACGCAGTACCAAGCCGCACATTACGTCATGTACGTATGGGGTTGCGCCCACTGCACGTTGCATATGTGATGAGTGCACGCTGCCAGGTCCTGTGTTACGTCATAGACGTATGGTGTTGTGCCGGGTACGTCATTCCCAAATTTTTTTTGTATGTCTCAAAACTATATCTAAATAACTTTAAAGTGTATATGAGAGCAAGCAATAATCTAAAATACCTTAAATATTTATATATTTCTAACTATAATATAGTAAATATATTTTCTCAAAATCGCGTTGCGTGCGGTCTCCTTGCGTGCTGGGTGCATGATTTCCATGTGACCTTAAAAAAAAGCATTTGATTAGTTCATAACATTTCCCATTGTAGCAATTGGAGAACACCACCCATTTTATTCATTCTCTCTACATCACTTGATGAGACACACCTCGTCTGCTTAGAGAGCTTTTTTGAAAACCTTTTGCTATGTACACGTATCTTACACTACACACAACATGCAACCATCATCTTCATCAATATTCATGGTCTGTAAAGTAGCCTTCCACCTGTGATAGCCATGCACCTAAAAGTTACATAACTGAAGTTTTATCCACTGCCAGAGGTAACATGGTTGCATACGCTATCCACAGCGAACATGTGACGTTATTCCGCAAACTTTATTCCCGCAAACCACGACTCCGCATTTATTACAACGCATGAGCAATTACTCCGCAGTACCATCACTCCGCAACCTTTTAACACGCATATAACTTTACCACGCATGCCTTGCAAAGGCATGTGTGGTGAAGTTATAAACTTAGTATTGGACTTACCATACATAAATATATATTTTTTTAATTTATTTTTTATTGTTTTGTATATATATATATATATATACTTAATATTGCTTATGTATATAAATGTATATATTTTTTATTTATATATTCTTACAAATATATATATATAAATATTCTTACAAATATATATATATATATATATATATATATATATATATATATATATATATATATATATTACCTACTGGCGGTCGCCAGTAGGTAGTTATAGTTAGGATTTTTTTCAATGTTAAATCTGAAAATTCTATTTGGAATAACTTTGGCGCCGGTTGACGAATCTGTCTGAAAATTTCCTCAAAATGGCCTCGCGGCGTTCCGGTCCTTCCCTGAAAGTTTGGGGGGGATTCGTCAAGCGGGGGCCGAGATAAAAGGGGGGTCCCAAAACGCGTTTTCCCCATGTTAATTTCCATAGGGCGGTCGATTTCACTTTTAGCCCGAACGGCTGAATGGATTTCCACCAAACTTGGCAAAATTGTAGGGACTGGTAGCCCGATGTGCCTTTGCTATGTCTCAAGATATGTGCTCCAGTGGATTTTGAGTAATTAAGGTTCAAAAAAATATATATATCTATAGCCGCGCTCCGGTACGCGCACCGGTACGCGCACCGGGCGCTTACCGCGATTTGCGCGCAGAAAGCTGATTGGCTCTGGGATGTCTGTAAACATTCTAAACAGTCCGGAGCGGCCGCCATCTTGTGTCTCGGTAGGATCGAGACACGAGAGGTGGCCAAAACAAAGAAGGAAATGACCATAAGGGGGCAGAGTAGACCCCCCTTGACCCCCTAGGTTTGATGTGGGGGCCATAAAAGGGCCCCGCGGAGCAAAAAAAAAATAAAAAAAAAAATTGATTTTCGCGGGGTGAGCGCCCGGTACGCGCACCGGTACGCGCACCGGTAAGCGTACCGGGGAGTGTACCATGGGGAAAAAGAATGACAGTTTTAAAAGTAGCTGTTTAAAAAAAAAATGTTTTGTTGTTTTTTTTTATACATACACATACATATATATATAAATGCATATGCATATATATATATGCATATATGTGTATATGTGTGCGTGTAGAGAGAGGTAGAGAGGTAGAGGTGTAGAGGTAGAGAGGTAGAGAGGTAGCGGTAGAGAGGTAGAGATTAGTAGAGAGAGAAGAAGAGAGAGGTAGAGAGGTAGAGAGTAGAGAGTGAGTAATAGAGAGTAGAGAGTGAGTAGTAGAGAGTAGTAGAGAGCAGTAGAGAGAGTAGCAGAGAGTGAGTAGTAGAGAGTAGTAGAGTGAATAGTAGAGTGAGTAGTAGAGAGTAGTAGAGAGTGAGTAGTAGAGAGTGAGTAGTAGACAGTAGTAGAGAGTAAGTAGTAGAGTGAGTAGTAGAGAGCAGTAGAAAGTGAGTAGTAGAGAGTAGTAAAGAGTGAGTAGTAGAGAGTGAGTAGTAGAGAGTGAGTAGTAGAGAGTAGTAGAGAATGAGTAGCAGAGAGAATAGTAGTGAGTAGTAGAGAGTGAGTAGTAGAGTGAGTAGTAGAGACTAGTAGAGAGAGAGTAGTAGAGAGTGAGTAGTAGACAGTAGTAGAGAGTGAGAAGTAGAGAGTGAGTAGTAGAGAGTAGTAGTGAGTAGTAAAGAGTGAGTAGTAGAGAGAGTAGTAGAGAGTGAGTAGTAGAGAGTAGTAGATAGTGAGTAGTAGGGAGTAGTGAGTAGCGAGTAGTAGGGAGTGAGTAGTAGAGAGAGAGTAGTAGAGTAGTAGAGAATGAGTAGTAGACAGTGAGTATTTGAGAGTAGTGGAGTAGGAGAGAGTAAGTAGTAGAGAGTAGTGGAGAATATTCCAAAGTTTGGCACAGCACCACTTTCACAATGAGTCCAATCAAATCATATCACTTAGAGTCCTTATTGAAGCGCTGAATCTTGGTGTATATTCAAATGCTTTTATTTTCCTTAAGTTTATGTACCACAGCCAGCCGAAAGGTTTCGTTGTGTACAACAGAACTTCTTCAGGGCGTTCTTATTTCCTTCAAGTTATGTCGGTATCCAGTTGTCATATAACTAGATATTTCTTCCAAATGTTAGACGAGACATAAGTATATTCTTATTCAAAGTGACTAGGTATCAATTTTACCCACACAATTCGGGCAGACTTGAGTAATTTATAGCATCCTCAAAGTCAGTCTTTCAAAAATTCCAAAGTATAGGACATGATAATCCAAATCCAAATGTTTCTCAAGAAAAGTAATTTACAATCGTTCGGAATATCGGTGTTTGGGCAGATATGATCCAGGGACCCCCAGTATGCAAGGGGAATTAGTCCCCCCTCTACAAACGCGCCAGTGGCCTGCATTGCAGAGAGGTGTAACAAGGGTGTGGCCTCATTACACTTCTCTGCAATGCAGCTCCCTCGCGCATACTGGAGGCTCCTGGTGGACCAGTTGACCCCAGGGACCCCCAGTATGCAAGGGGAATTAGTTCCCCCTCTGCAAACGCGGCAGTGGGCTGCGTTGCAGAGAGGTGTAACAAGGGGCATAGTCTCATTACACCTCTGCAATGCAGCCCCTGGCGCATACTGGAGGTTCCTGGTGGGCTAATTGGCCCCCAGGGGCCCCCAGTATGCAAGGGGAATTAGTTCCCCCTCTTCAAACATGCACGGGGGCTGCGTTGCAGAGAGGTGTAAAAAGGGTTGTGGCTTCATTACACCTCTCTGCAATGCAGTCCCCTGGCGCATACTGGAGATTCCTGGTGGGCTTTCAGGTCTTATATAGTTAGGAATTAGCATTAAAAAAACCTTTGAAATTCACTGAAAAAACATAGGTTTCACACCAGTTATAGTTAGGAATTAGCATTTAAAAAACTTTTGAAATTCACTGAAAAAACCATAGGTTTCACACCAGTTATAGTTAGGAATTAGCATTTAAAAAACCTATTAAATTCACTGACAAAACCATAGATTTCACACCATTTATAGTTAGCCGGAAATTTTACTGACATAAAACCATTGAAATTCCCACGTTATAGTTAGTTGGACTCACTATAACTTGCGCGCCTGTAATGCACTGCTGATGACGTCACATATTACATCACTCATGACATGGTCAGTGACATCACTCATGACATCACTGATGACACCATCCTTGTGACAGAGTCACAGACCTAATTTCAGTGTAATGTAACGCTTGAAACACATATTCAAAAATAGAAACAAACATTTTCAAAAAAATGGAGATACCCAAACCAGTAACAACAACCAATTCAGTAATTCCACCATCTATATACACATCCACTCATTCACCAACAGTTCTATATAGTCACTCATATATATACTCACTCATCATATGTAGTGATACACCTATACATCCTGTTACACATCAGCAGTCATCCAAAAGTTACTCACACACATACTCACACATGCAAATAAACTATTGAACATCCATTTATTTCCATATGCATTTATACACACACTACCACCTTACTTCTAAGGAAACTTACCCATACTTACTCTCTTAAACAATCACTTATAGAAACACATACTTATATAAACAGGAACTCCTACAATCTCTCACTATATATACTATACTCACTTATATACATCAATACTCACATATACTAGATTAAAACATATGTCGTTACTAATGAAGACACTAGTGAGACAGTCATTCACTCACTAACACACACATATACACACTCATCCACCCATACAGTCCTGCACATATGCTGTCTTCAAAACACATACAAACAGTGAGTCAGTCACCAACCCCTGCAGCCACTTATACACAAAGAGAAACACTGATACAAACATTTAAATATTTAAACAATACTCGCTAATATATGTATTCACTAAGATACACGTAATAAGCCAGTTACCCAACCAATTTTTTTTAAAAAAAACATCCATTTACACACTTATTTAAACATTTATTCTTCCATCGACCTTTACAAATACATATATAAAACAAATTTATTTTTCAGAAAGACACACATTCACTGGATGGTGTCATCAGTGATGTCATGAGTGATGTCACTGACCATGTCATGAGTGATGTAATATGTGACGTCATCAGCAGTGCATTACAGGCGCGCAAGTTATAGTGAGTCCAACTAACTATAACGTGGGAATTTCAATGGTTTTATGTCAGTAAAATTTCCGGCTAACTATAAATGGTGTGAAATCTATGGTTTTGTCAGTGAATTTAATAGGTTTTTTAAATGCTAATTCCTAACTATAACTGGTGTGAAACCTATGGTTTTTTCAGTGAATATATATATATATATATATATATATATATATATATATATATATATATATGTAAAAATGTATAAATAAAAAAATATATATAATTATATACGTATGCACTATGGCGGACAGGCACTCTAATATTGCACTGATTCATGGAACTGCTCTTCGTCCACTGTTCGAGTCAGAAGCATTTGTTGGTGACGTCTTACTTCAATATATATTTATATATATATATATATATTGAAGTTAGTCGCTGCTGACTCGAACAATGACGAAGAGCAGACCCATGCATTTGTTGGTGACGACTTACTTAATTTTATATATAAATATATATATATATATATATATATATATATATATATATATATATATATATATATATATATATATATATATATATATATATATTGAAGTAAGTCGTCACCAACAAATGCTTCTGACTCTAACATTGACGAAGAGCAGACCCATGAATCAGTGCAAAATTAGAGTGCTTTATTTACGCCCAGCCTGTCTGCCATAACGCGTTTCGCTTCCCCTGAAGCTTGATCACATGACATGTTGCGTTAGGAAAGGACCAGTATTTAAAGTGCAAGTGCAATTCAATCAGAGCTTGGCAGGCAACTACATAGAAAACATACTATCCTGCAGCAACTGATGACCTCATCTTTTTGAGATACATCAGGTTTGTACATAAATATTAAATAAATATAAATATACTATTTAAGATTCATGCTTAAATCAATATTTCATAAAAATCACATTTTTGATTCTTAAAAAAATCAGAATTGATATAAAATCTGTCTAAAAAGAGGGTATTTAAAGCAGTACAGCCCTAGACAGTGCAGATCAACTGCAAAATACAGAAATACTGTTAGCATCTAGCTACTTTTGTGGATAATTCAGAATACATTGCCATGCTTGTTAATAATGCCCAAGTGGGTTAAGACAAATTCACATTGTCTCACAGCTCTGTCGAAAAGCCATTCCCATGTAGCTGGTCCTAAGGGATCAATATGTGAAATATAGATAAACAAAAGTGCCTGAGTGGAAGTGCAAATATATGACCACTAAAGTGCATAATCAAAAACATCAACCATTAAAATCCTAAGTATGACCAAAGGCGAAATATATTAACATTGTACGAATTTCATAAATAATCCTATTAATTATATTTATACACAGTTACAAAAAAAGTCCCCTAGATGAAAACACAGTTGGCAACCAATGAACCCTTACATCTCTAGCATCTCACAGACAAGTGTACAGGTCCTCACTCGCGTTCATCCCCTTCGGATTCTTGCTCTCCAGTTCTAGTATATACCGTGTTTCGAGGAGGTGAAGCTTAGCTTCCCTATCCCCTCATTGTCTTAAAGGCAACACTGTATCTATAACATAGGTCTGGAGATGGACTGGATTGGCTTCGTGAGTATTTTCGAAGTGTCTGGCCACTGGATAAGCTTGGTCTTTGCCTATTATCGCCCTTATGTGCTGGAGTAACACGCATATAACTTTACCACGCATGCCTTTACAACGCAAAGGCATGTGTGGTGAAGTTATAAACTTAGTAAATGTACTTACCATATATATATATATATATATATATATATATATATATATATTCACTGAAAAAACCATAGGTTTCACACCAGTTATAGTTAGGAATTAGCATTTAAAAAACCTATTAAATTCACTGACAAAACCATAGATTTCACACCATTTATAGTTAGCTGGAAATGTTACTGACATAAAACCATTGAAATTCCCACGTTATAGTTAGTTGGACTCACTATAACTTGCGCGCCTGTAATGCACTGCTGATGACGTCACATATTACATCACTCATGACATGGTCAGTGACATCACTCATGACATCACTGATGACACCATCCAGTGAATGTGTGTCTTTCTGAAAAATAAATTTGTTTTATATATGTATTTGTAAAGGTCGATGGAAGAATAAATGTTTAAATAAGTGTGTAAATGGATGTTTTTTAAAAAAAAAATTGGTTGGGTAACTGGCTTATTACGTGTATCTTAGTGAATACATATATTAGCGAGTATTGTTTAAATATTTAAATGTTTGTATCAGTGTTTCTCTTTGTGTATAAGTGGCTGCAGGGGTTGGTGACTGACTCACTGTTTGTATGTGTTTTGAAGACAGCATATGTGCAGGACTGTATGGGTGGATGAGTGTGTATATGTGTGTGTTAGTGAGTGAATGACTGTCTCACTAGTGTCTTCATTAGTAACGACATATGTTTTAATCTAGTATATGTGAGTATTGATGTATATAAGTGAGTATAGTATATATAGTGAGAGATTGTAGGAGTTCCTGTTTAAATAAGTATGTGTTTCTATAAGTTATTGTTTAAGAGAGTAAGTATGGGTAAGTTTCCTTAGAAGTAAGGTGGTAGTGTGTGTATAAATGTATATGCAAATAAATGGATGTTCAATAGTTTATTTGCATGTGTGAGTATGTGTGTGAGTAACTTTTGGATGACTGCTGATGTGTAACAGGATGTATAGGTGTATCACTACATATGATGAGTGAGTATATATATGAGTGACTATATAGAACTGTTGGTGAATGAGTGGATGTGTATATAGATGGTGGAATTACTGAATTGGTTGTTGTTACTGGTTTGGGTATCTCCATTTTTTTGAAAATGTTTGTTTCTATTTTTGAATATGTGTTTCAAGCGTTACATTACACTGAAATTAGGTCTGTCACTCTGTCACAAGGATGGTGTCATCAGTGATGTCATGAGTGATGTCACTGACCATGTCATGAGTGATGTAATATGTGACGTCATCAGCAGTGCATTACAGGCGCGCAAGTTATAGTGAGTCCAACTAACTATAACGTGGGAATTTCAATGGTTTTATGTCAGTAAAATTTCCAGCTAACTATAAATGGTGTGAAATCTATGGTTTTGTCAGTGAATTTAATAGGTTTTTTAAATGCTAATTCCTAACTATAACTGGTGTGAAACCTATGGTTTTTTCAGTGAATTTCAAAGGTTTTTTAAATGCTAATTCCTAACTATAACTGGTGTGAAACCTATGGTTTTTTCAGTGAATTTCAAAGGTTTTTTTAATGCTAATTCCTAACTATATAAGACCTGAAAGCCCACCAGGAATCTCCAGTATGCGCCAGGGGACTGCATTGCAGAGAGGTGTAATGAAGCCACAACCCTTTTTACACCTCTCTGCAACGCAGCCCCGTGCATGTTTGAAGAGGGGGAACTAATTCCCCTTGCATACTGGGGGCCCCTGGGGGCCAATTAGCCCACCTGGAACCTCCAGTATGCGCCAGGGGCTGCATTGCAGAGGTGTAATGAGACTATGCCCCTTGTTACACCTCTCTGCAACGCAGCCCACTGCCGCGTTTGCAGAGGGGGAACTAATTCCCCTTGCATACTGGGGGTCCCTGGGGTCAACTGGTCCACCAGGAGCCTCCAGTATGCGCGAGGGAGCTGCATTGCAGAGAAGTGTAATGAGGCCACACCCTTGTTACACCTCTCTGCAATGCAGGCCACTTGCGCGTTTGTAGAGGGGGGGCTAATTCCCCTTGCATACTGGGGGTCCCTGGATCATATCTGCCCAAACACCGATATTCCGAACGATTGTAAATTACTTTTCTTGAGAAACATTTGGATTTGGATTATCATGTCCTATACTTTGGAATTTTTGAAAGACTGACTTTGAGGATGCTATAAATTACTCAAGTCTGCCCGAATTGTGTGGGTAAAATTGATAACTAGTCACTTTGAATAAGAATATACTTATGTCTCGTCTAACATTTGGAAGAAATATCTAGTTATATGACAACTGGATACCGACATAACTTGAAGGAAATAAGAACGCCCTGAAGAAGTTCTGTTGTACAGAACGAAACCTTTCGGCTGGCTGTGGTACATAAACTTAAGGAAAATAAAAGCATTTGAATATACACCAAGATTCAGCGCTTCAATAAGGACTCTAAGTGATATGATTTGATTGGACTCATTGTGAAAGTGGTGCTGTGCCAAACTTTGGAATATTCTCCACTACTCTCTACTACTTACTCTCTCCTACTCCACTACTCTCAAATACTCACTGTCTACTACTCATTCTCTACTACTCTACTACTCCCTACTACTCTCTCTCTACTACTCACTCCCTACTACTCGCTACTCACTACTCCCTACTACTCACTATCTACTTCTCTCTACTACTCACTCTCTACTACTCTCTCTCTACTACTCACTCTTTACTACTCACTACTACTCTCTACTACTCACTCTCTACTTCTCACTCTCTACTACTGTCTACTACTCACTCTCTACTACTCTCTCTACTAGTCTCTACTACTCACTCTACTACTCACTCTCTACTACTCACTACTATTCTCTCTGCTACTCATTCTCTACTACTCTCTACTACTCACTCTCTACTACTCACTCTCTACTACTCACTCTTTACTACTCTCTACTACTCACTTTCTACTGCTCTCTACTACTCACTCTACTACTTACTCTCTACTACTGTCTACTACTTACTCTCTACTACTCACTCTCTACTACTCTCTACTACTCACTCTACTATTCACTCTACTACTCTCTACTACTCACTCTCTGCTACTCTCTCTACTGCTCTCTACTACTCTCTACTACTCACTCTCTACTCTCTATTACTCACTCTCTACTCTCTACCTCTCTCTTCTTCTCTCTCTACTAATCTCTACCTCTCTACCGCTACCTCTCTACCTCTCTACCTCTACACCTCTACCTCTCTACCTCTCTCTACACGCACACATATACACATATATGCATATATATATATGCATATGCATTTATATATATATGTATGTGTATGTATAAAATAAAACAACAAAACATTTTTTTTTTTAAACAGCTACTTTTAAAAC
Source organism: Lissotriton vulgaris (assembly GCF_964263255.1). Lineage (NCBI taxonomy): Eukaryota > Metazoa > Chordata > Amphibia > Caudata > Salamandridae > Lissotriton > Lissotriton vulgaris. The sequence goes on from NC_141687.1 coordinate 1,124,782,397, forward strand.
TGTCATTCTTTTTCCCCATGGTACGCTCCCCGGTACGCTTACCGGTGCGCGTACCGGGGCGCGTACCGGGCGCTCACCCCGCGAAAATCCAAATTTTTTTTTTTTTTTTTTTTGCTCCGCGGGGCCCTTTTATGGCCCCCACATCAAACCTAGGGGGTCAAGGGGGGTCTACTCTGCCCCCTTATGGTCATTTCCCTCTTTGTTTTGGCCACCTCTCGTGTCTCGATCCTACCGAGACACAAGATGGCGGCCGCTCCGGACTGTTTAGAATGTTTACAGACACCCCAGAGCCAATCAGCTTTCTGCGCGCAAGTCGCGGTAAGCGCCCGGTGCGCGTACCGGTGCGCGTACCGGAGCGCGGCTATAGATATATATATTTTTTTGAACCTTAATTACTCAAAATAAACTGGAGCACATATCTTGAGACATAGCAAAGGCACATCGGGCTACCAGTCCCTACAATTTTGCCAAGTTTGGTGGAAATCCATTCAGCCGTTCGGGCTAAAAGTGAAATCGACCGCCCTATGGAAATTAACATGGGGAAAACGCGTTTTGGGACCCCCCTTTTATCTCGGCCCCCGCTTGACGAATCCCCCTCAAACTTTCAGGGAAGGACCGGAACGCCGCGAGGCCATTTTGAGGAAATTGTCAGGCAGATTCGTCAACCGGCGCCAAAGTTATTCCAAATAGAATTTTCAGATTTAACATTGAAAAAAATCCTAACTATAACTACCTACTGGCGACCGCCAGTAGGTAATATATATATATATATATATAGATATATATATATATATATATCTATATATATATATATATACATTACCTACTGGCGTGTCGCCAGTAGGTATATATAGTTAGGATTATTTGTCTATGGAACTTTTGAAAATTCTATGTCTAATAACTTTGGCGTTTGTAGACGGAACCGGCTGAAATTTTCAGGAAAATGGCACATTTTGTTTCTGAGCAGCCCCTGAAAATTCGGGGGGGTTTCATCAAGGGGGGGCCGAGAAAAAAGGGGGGTCCCAAAACACGTTTTTCCCATTCATTTTTCCATAGGGCCTTTGGCCTCACTTTTAGCTCGAACGGCTGAATGGATTTGCACGAAACTTGGCAAAATTGTAGGGACTGTTAGCCCGATGTGCCTTTGCTAGGTCTCAATATATGTGCTCCAGTGGTTTTTGAGAAATTAACGTTCAAAACAAGATATATATCTGTAACAGCGCTCCGGGCTGCGCTCCGGTCCGCTTACTTTTCGCGAAACGGAACTTTGCGATGCGAAGCTGATTGGCTCTCCGGTGTCTGTCAACATTCTAAACAGTCCGGAGCGGCCGCCATCTTATCTCTCGGTAGGATCGAGAGAGAAGAAGAGGTGAAAAACGAAGGGGGAATTTAATGAAAGGGGGCAAGGTATACCCCTCTTGACCCCCTAGGAATGATGTTGGGGTTATTAAAGGGTCCCGTGGGGAAAATAAAAAAAAAATTATTTTTCACGGTAGAAGCGCTTCTCGGGCCGCGAACTGGGCCGCAAACTGGTAGCGAAACGAGAATTCGCCATTTTGTGTTTCGTTTTAATTAAATTACTAGGTATAAGGGGGTGCGGGAGACGTATCCTGATCCCTTATGTTTTCTGAGGGTGGCTGAGGAGGCTCATATATGTTGATACATGTTTTCCAGCGGCTGTGCGTGAGTTTTTTTTTTTTTTTTTGCTGCGTGACGTCTGTTAACGTTCGATTCGATGGAAATCAGGAAGTATTGACCACCATTTTGTCACTGCGAGTAAATATTTTGTTATAAATGAATCCTTATTGATAAACATTGTCTGCGCCATCTTGCCTTTTTGTCCAATGCCACAATTTTGTCGTGCACGGCAGCCATTTTAGATGCCTTGACCAGACCCACTCTCTGCACGCCGTCGATTCTCAGCACGGCTCCCCACCCTCGCAAGCATCTCCCCCACGCACTGGTCACCCCCGCTCTCTCTCTCATGCATGGGCCATATACTTCCCCCCATCTGCGCTGCTCTTCCCTGAGAATCACACCCTGTGCCCGCCCGACACCTCCCTTTCACCCTATTCACTACCGCACCCTCTGACACTCCTCTTCCTCTGTGTCCGATTGTCCAGGCCGGACCCAGGCTATCACCTAGCCCTGCGGATGTAGTTTATGGCCCCAGCTGTAGAGAATCCAGACATACCAATCCTCCCGATTCAGGCGTGAGACTACTGATTTCAGTGCTAGTCTCCCGCCTCCCGATTCCTGCAAGCAAAAACCCGGGGGCATATTACCAACAACTAGCGATAATTTTTGTCTCTAACTTGTTTAGAGACAAAAATTATCGCCGCACATCGGCGAATTTTATCGCAGATAAACCTTGCTATTAGCAAGGTTTATCGCAAATGCGATAAAAAACGGCCGCAATGCATGAATATCGCTGAAAAGTCAGCGATATTCATGCATTATCCAGCAAATGCTCTTAGCCATGTTATCCACCTCCCATTGGATAACATGGCTAAAAACTGCTCAGGGCAGGTGTTAGCTTTTGGAGATATATTCGCGCTTAGCGCGAATATCTCCAAAAGTTGGTAATAGGAGATAGCGATGTTAGGGACTGTTTCCAGTCGCTAACATCTTGGCACGCCCACTTTGCATGTCATTAGTGATAAATATCACTGACATGCAAAGCGGGGCCCAAGATGGTCGCTATCTCCTTTTAGCTGTCACTAACTGGTGTTAGCGACAGCTTGGTAATAGGGAGATAATTTTATCTCCGCTTTCTTGGCTTTTAAAGCTAAAAAAGCGGAAATAAACCCCCTTGATAATATGCCCCACGATTCCTCAGGGGTTTCAGCTGACAGGGCTTGGTATTGTGTTACGTGCTAATTCTTCCAGGAAACGTCAGAGGGTCGATGCAGGGGTTCTAGAAGGGGTGATAAACCATTTAAGCCTCATGAACAAGCGCATGGTCTTTTAAAGATTTGTGAAGTACTCGGGGCGGCGGTGTGTGTGTGCCCTCTTTCAGGAGCGGGCGGGGGGGGGCACTGCCAGCAACTTGCCAGGCCAGGCAGTGTTCAACACGTGCATCACCCTTTCTCTGCCTGCTATTGCGCTCCATGCTTCGGAAAGGTAAGAAAAAGAACGTGCATTTGAGTTTGAAATGTCCGATCCTGTAGCAGTACACTTGCAAAGCCGACACATGACAATAACCCGATTCAAGGCCCCATTCACCCGATTTTTTTAAAAAATATAGTACTCCAAGAAAGTAGGATTATAAAACTTTATTAACTTTTAAATATAACGAACGCAACAAAAACTGTAAATATATTTAAACATTTTTTGACAAAAAAAACAACAATGGTCAGAAGCTGTCTTTTGTGCGAATAGTCCCAAGGCAGCACAACGTGCTGAGTTGTGGAAGGCACCCAGGTGAAGAACCATCCCTTCTTTAAACCCCATGGTGACCAACTATAGTTTCAATGAGTGCTATGTCCCAGGTTTTACATAAAGTAGTGTTTACCTAGAGTGGTGCTGTGTAGGACACTCTGAATGGAAATTAACCAGAACTATAACGATAACAACAACAACAACAATAATATAACTTTTATGGCCAAATTACGCAAACATTTAGCTAATCTGCTAAAGGGGGGAGTCGCCATTTCTTTTGATAATTTATTCACCCATCCGTAGCCTCTCTAATCTCCATTACAATGTGTTTCTTGCTGAAATTACCCAGAACTATAACCATAACAACAACAACAACAATAATATAACTTTAATGTCCAAATTACGCAAAAATTTAGCTAATCTGCTAAAGGGAGGAGTCGCCATTTCTTTTGATAATTTATTCATCCATCCGTAGCCTCTCTAATCTTCATTACAATATGTTTCTTGCTGTCGCTAGCTGATGAAAAAACTAAAGTGATAACTTCCTCATCCTTATTTTGTCTTTCTTTGTTCCTTAAGATGTTATCTGTGTCAACCTCTTCCGAGAATGCTGATGCGTTAGGGATTTCCTTGTGTTTCTTAATAGCATTGGTGTCTGCACACTTCTTTGTCAATTCTGTGAACATGATAACTGCTTCATAAACAGACAATATCTTTGTTAAGTCATTAGTGTTAAGTGTGTCTGAAACTACAGTGCCCTTCTGTTTTTCTTTCTTCAGGCTCTACAGAGTTTTGTGTGTTGTTCTTTTGAGCGACAATTATTCCAGAGGTTTCAGGTTCACTTGTTTTGTCCTGCAGTGAGTTAACAGCTTTAGAGACTTCATGTTTATTTGCTATGTCCTGCTGTGCGTCAACTGCTTCAGAGACGTCAGCCTCATTTGTTATGTTTGACTAGATCCTGGACCTGCCCGGCCGCGCCCAAAATGGCGCCGGTGTAAATGGGACTCGTAACTGCTTGTTGTGTACTGGTTGCCCAACCTTGATATCACGAGATACGTATTCAGTTTTGAAGCACATGGCGGAGGCTCGTCTGCTGTAGTGGGGCGCCCCTTTATCGTTTCAGTTGCCATTCCGCCCGCTTTTGCTACACTGTGCCTTTTCCGCCATTCAGCTGTTTACCGCCCGCTCTTACGGCTACAGCGTCTCGCTCACCATGTAGTTGAGTTGCTCCCACTCTTGCGGTGTAGCGATAGGCGGCTGCCACAGGACTCTTAAAATGGCGGCCGGCTCTTTGGATTTGGGCCTGGTCCAGTAAAGTGGCCCTGGGACACCTTGGAACTCGGACGCTTGTCTGCCAGGGCTTGGGTCCCATTCTCGAAAGCGTCCCCTCAGCCTTGAAGATTCTACAAAAGTCTTGGGGGCCCTCGACTCCCGCAGGCTTCCGGTGGGGAGCGGCTGCCATGATTGCTTGCGGAATGGCCACGACGGAGCTACGAGATGGTGGTACTCTCATGGTGACGCCAGCTTCAGTCTGAAACATCCAGAAACAAGGTGGGGCTTTCATCGTTTGGGAAAAAAAATGTTTTAATCCAATGAAAAGTGTTATTTTTAGGTCACATGACCTAGTCTTACATCATTAGGAAAACAAAAGTAAAATGAACCAATGAAAAGTTTTATTAACAAGTCACATGACCTGTTATGCTTACGTTACGCGCTGCGCGGCGCGCTCTGGATCGTTTCCGGGAAGCTGCGCCTTGCGCACCGGAGCACTTCCGGGTGCGCTAACGCGGCGCGTCATATGACGCATTACGCGACAACGCAGGTCCAGAATATAGTCAAAATGTCTCCACCAACCAGCGGTCGGAATACAACCGCTTTCAGCAGTCCAAAAAGTTCTGTTAAATCGCAAGAGCGGGAGCAACTCAACTACATGGTGAGCGAGACGCTGTAGTCGCAAGAGCGGGCGGTAAACAGCTGAATGGCGGAAGAGGCACAGAGTAGCAAAAGCGGGCGGAATGGCAACTAAAACGGTAAAGGGGCGCCCCACTACAGCGTGTCTTCAGGTCAAACGGATTGTGGGACAAGGTCCAGAATGGAAGAGTCATCAAAAGGCAAAAAATTCCGCCGGACCCCGGGAGCCGGCCGCCTATGTCGGGGGCAATCTCAGGCCACACCAGGGCAACACGACTTGAGGAGGGGGCAGGAGCCAAGCGCCCCCTCCCAGTCCGCGCCATCTCACCGCCCCTCGGGGGCCTCCGTCAAGCGGTTTAGGGAGGCACCGTATCACATTGTTTTCCAATGCAGTGAGGTCCACAAACGGACCCCACTTACTTTGAATAGTGAAGCTGCAGCAGGTGCAAATAAGGTTTAGACAGTGTTACAAGCGCTGCTTAGAACTCTGAAGTATGGCACTCAACATCCAGGACTTATGCCATTTGTGTAAGGCAGTGACATCGAAGCAACTCAGGGACCAAAAGCATGAACGAACACTCACGTGTGAAAATCTTATTTGGGGAAGGGGCAGGATCCAAACGCCCCCTCCCAGTTCGCGCCACCACACCGTATGTAGAAAATCTGAAGCCATCGTTCTACAAACTCTCAACGCTTGCTATCAGTGCATGAGTTTCATGCTCGATCGATTGAGCTAGCCGGATCGGGCAACAAAAAGTATAAAATAGTTATGTAAATAGTTATTTAATAAAATGTTTTACCCTGTTACTTTGCTGGTGTGTTGTATATATTTATAATATTTGCATAGGGTTTGTTATTTTGGGCGGGGTGGGTGGCGGAGTCGAGCTGTCTTGCAGCCATCATGGTGTGGAGCTCAGTTCATCTCACTATTTTCGTATTTCTCATGAAGGGTTGTTCCTAATGTTTGTATTTTAGCGAGGTCAAAAAGAGATCCAATTAGTGGTCTACTGATTTTGCTCGATTACTTTTATTTTTTTACACGATTTTTCACTATCTGCAAAGACTAAACAGAGTATTGCGACTTTGTGCTTGTTTGTAAATAGAGAATGATCCAAAGAGAACCAATTCTAAAACAGTAAATGCTTGGATAACAATCAATCAAATGGAGAGACAAGCAGGTACGACGGATTACAACGGGGGTAAAGGTCTGCGTTAACTACCCTTCACTATCTGCAAAGAGAGAGTACTACTAAGAGAAAAGAGGGGAGGGGGGGGGGCAGCGTTCAAAGCACATCAGCGTGCATAAACACGAAAACGTTTTTACCTATCACGTACTTGACATTTGACAGCTTTTGATATTTGCTATTAAAAAACCATTGAAATTCACAGAAAAAAACATAGGTTATAGTCCATATATAGTTAGGAATTTGCATTTACAAAACCTTGAAAATTCACTGAAAAAACCATTGGTTATAGAACATATATAGTTAGGAATTTGCATTTATAAAACCTTATTTTACTCGCATAAAACCATTGAAATTCCATATATAGTTAGATGCGCTAACTATATATCGCGCACCTGCAATCCACTGCTGATGATGTCACATATTACATCATTCATGACATGGTTAGTGACATCACTGATGACATCACTGATGACATCTCAAATGACATCACTGATAAAATCACTGATAACATCTCATTTGACATTACTGATCACATCACTGATGATATCATTCATGTGATAATACCATGAACCTCTTCAGACTCTAATATAACCTTAGATACAATCAGTGTAAACAGACAGTCACAGACTGTCACTCATCCATGGAGTTACTCACACACCTAGTCAGTCATGCAAACAATCAATCACACTTCCATTTCCTCAACTATACAGTTATACACACCTTACTTATTCAAACATATACTAACACATATTTACTCTGTTATACAATCCCTGATACAAGTTCACAATGATCCATACAGCCACTCACACATTCACTGGCTCTTCTGCACAGTTATTTATATATGTCAACTCTCACATGTACTGTGTTTTACATATGTACTTACTTTGACATGTAGCACTGAGATATCCATTCACTCACTAATACACTAATGCACACAGTCATCCGCCCATACAGCTGTTTCCACATGCAGTTTTGAACCCATACATATAGTGAATCAACTACTCACACATCTATGTACAGAGTCACACACCTCCCAGCTACCCATACACACACACTCAGTGTCCCATACAAATACTTGGACAACCAATCAATAACCCATACAGTTATTCATATAGCTACTGATCAACACATGCAGCAGTTTGTAGAACAACAGATATAATGATGCACAAATTAAGATAGTTTAGTCACTAACCCATGCACTCATTAAGACACATTTAATCATTCTCTCATACAGTCAGTCATGCACCTACTAAATCCTTCTTCCAGACACTTATACATCCACTCATTCTTCAATATGTAAGACACATTTTAACTTTACAGAAACATACAGTCACTGGATGTTGTCATCAGTGATGTCATTTGAGATGTCATCAGTGATGTCATCAGTGATGTCACTAACCATGTCATGAATGATGTAATATGTGACATCATCAGCAGTGGATTGCGGGTGCACGATATATAGGTAGCACATCTAACTATATATGGAATTTCAATGGTTTTATGCGAGTAAAATAAGGTTTTGTAAATGCAAATTCCTAACTATATATGTTCTATAACCAATGGTTTTTTTCAGTGAATATATATATATTACCTACTGGTGGTCGCCAGTAGGTAGTTATAGTTAGGATTTTTTTCAATGCAAAATCTCAAAATTCTATTTGGAATAACTTTGGCGCCGGTTGACGTATCTGCCTGAAAATTTCCTCTAATTTTCCTCGCGGAGCTCCGGTCCTTCCTTAAAAGTTTCGGGGGGATTCGTCAAGCGGGGGCCTAGATAAAAGGGGGGTCCCAAAACGTGTTTTCCCCATGTTAATTTCCATAGGGCGGTCAAACTCACTTTTAGCCCGAACGGCTGAATGGATTACCACCAGACTTGGCAAAATTGTAGGGACTGGTAGCCCGATGTGCCTTTGCTATGTCTCAAGATATGTGCTCCAGTGGATTTTGAGTAATTTAGGTTCCAAACAATATATATATCTATGGCAGCGCCCCGGTACGTGCACCGGGGAGCGCTCCGGGCGTGCCACGCGAGGTGCGCACAGAAATCTGATTGGCTCTCGGGTGTCTGTAAACATTTGAAACAGTCCGGAGTGGCCGCCATCTTGTGTCTCGGTAGGATCGGGACACAAGAGGTGGAAAAAAAAGAAGGGGGAAATGACCATAAGGGGGCAGGGGTAGACCCCCCTGACCCCCTAGGTTTGATGTGGAGGCCATAAAAGGGCCCAGCGGGGCAAAAGAAATTTTTTTTTGATTTGCACGACGGGAGCACCCGGTACGCGCACCGGTGCGCGGACCGGGGAGCGGACCATGGGGAAAAAAGAATGACAGAGTTTTTAAAAAATGTAACCTTTTTTTATAAATTGGAGGTAGTTCTAAAAAGAACAGTTTTTTACTTCTTTTTGTTGTTTTATATTTTTTTATTGTTTTTTTGAACATTTTTAACTTTTTTTAGGTTTTCTGAACAGTTTTATATTTTTTTTGTATTTTTCATGGGGAGAAACGAAAAAACAGGGAATTGAAAATGGCTCAACTGGAGCAAAAAAAAAAGAAAATAAATAATTAGGGTTTATTGGGGCATTTGTGGTTGTCCCAAGCAAGGTCGATGAGCTTTACGCTCTGTTCTCCGTAGGAGATGGTCTTCCCACAATGTTTACAGGTTATTCGTCAATCCGCAATCCGTGGCTGAATGCAAGGCATCGTCTCTCTTGCCTCTTGTCCCGACGGAGTGCGTTGCTTTCTTTTCGAGGTGGTGCTTGTAGTTTGGGGAGGGTTTCTGGCCAGTTCCCTCATCTCTGCAGCAGAATAGTTTATTGGATGCTTGCGCTGCATGTGTCTAATCATTGTGTTGTTTCCGAATGAATATTTTTCATTAGGGTTCCCCCTAGAAAGTTCCATGCCACAAATTAGGCAAGTCACCTTGGCTGCATTTACTTTTTTCTTCCCCTCTGGGATCGAAAAAAACTCCCATATAATGTGTGGTCTTGGCTGGTATGGGGTATTGTGTTCTTAAAGCCATCTTCTCCTCCCCTCCTCCTCCTCCTCCTCCTCTTCCTCCTCTTGTTGACCACCAATGTAATCTTGTGGTGGTCCTCTTGGTGGTTGTGGCGGTGGTGGTGGTGCAGATGAACCAGCTGCTGCTGCTACTGAAGCCATTATATAGATCAAAAAGGTACAGAGAGGTACAATCAGGTCTTCCTCAGTCAAAGGACAAAGTCAGAATAAGGAAAAAAGGTGGGGTCTTTCATCATTTGGAAAAAAAAAGGCCTGAACCAATGAGAAGTGTTATTTTCAGGTCACAAGACCAGGGATTTCATCATTATGAAACTAAAACTGTTCTGCACCAATTAAAAGTGTTATTTTCAGGTCACATGACTGACTCGCTTACGTGACACGCCCCCGGGCGCGCCCCGGGTCGTGTCGCGAAAGCGAGTCGGATGTTTATGTTGCGCGAGCGTATTCGCTCGAGTGCTTCCGGGTGCGCTTACGCCGTGCGTATCACGCGGACGCGGCTACGCGATACGTCACGATCATATTTTCGTTCACGACATTGGCGCTAACGGGACGCTTCCCGGTTCGCTTCAAACGACTACGCTCTCCGGGGCGCTCACCGGGGCGCGCCCCGGGAGCGCTCCAGGGTCAAAAAAAAAATTTACAAAAATAATTGTTTAAAATACAAATAAAATATAGGATTCAATCATTTTCAAAAATATTACATTTCATAGCTATAGAAATTTGCTATTAACCAAATTTTGAAATTCAAAGAAAAAAACATAGGTTTGGGGCCTTATATATAGTTAGAAATTAGCATTTAAAAAAACCTATGAAATTCACTGAAAAAAACATAGGTTTCACACCAGTTATAGTTAGGAATTAGCATTTAAAAAACCTATTAAATACACTGAAAAAACCATAGGTTTCACACCAGTTATAGTTAGCTGGAAATTTTACTGACATAAAACCATTGAAATTTCACTTTATAGTTAGTTGGACTCACTATAACTTGCGCGTGTAATGCACTGCTGATGACGTCACATATTACATCACTCATGACATGGTCAGTGACATCACTCATGACATCACTGATGACACCATCTTTGTGACAGAGTGACAGACCTCCTTTCAGGGTAATGTAACCCTTAAAACACATATTCAAAAATAGAAATTAACATTTTCAAAAAAATTGAGATATCCATACCAGTTACAACAACCAATTCAGTAATACCACCATCTATATACACATCCACTCATTCACCAACAGTTCTATATAGTCACTCATACATATACTCACTCATCATATGTAGTGATACACCTATACATCTTGTTACACACCGACAGTCATCCAAAAGTTACTCACACACCTACTCACACATGCAAATAAACTATTGAACATCCATTTATTTGCATATACATCTATACACACACTACCACCTTACTTCTTAGGAAACTTACACATACTTACTCTCTTAAACAATCACTTATAGAAACACATACTTATTTAAACAGGAACTCTTACAATCTCACATATACTCACTTACAAACATCAATACTCACATATACTAGATTAAAACATATGTTGTTACTGATAAAGACACTAGTGAGACAGTCATTCACTCACTAACACACACATATACACACTCATCCACCCATACAGTCCTGCACATATGCTGTCTTCAAAACACATACAAACAGTGAGTCAGTCATTGATGCATCTATGTGCTAAGTAATACCCCCACTAAACCATACAGAGACTCATACTGATACAAAAAAAATTCTAATAACCCATATACACACACATGTAGCTACTCACCAACCCATGCAGCCAATTATACACAAAGTGAAACACTGATACATATATTTAAATATTTAAACATTACTCACTAATATATGTATTCACTAAGATACACTTAATAAGCCAGTTAACCAATAAATTATTTTTTTTTAAAACATTCATTAAAACACTTATTTAAACATTTATTCTTCCACCGACCTTTACATATACATATATAAAACATATTTATTTTTCAGGATTGTGTCATCAGTGATGTCATGAGTGATGTCACTGACCACGTCATGAGTGATGTAATATGTGACGTCATCAGCAGTGCATTAAACGTGCAAGTTATAGTGAGTCCAACTAACTATAACGTAGAATTTCAATGGTTTTATGTCAGTAACATTTCCAGCTAACTATAACTGGTGTGAAACCTATGGTTTTTTCAGTGAATATATATATATATATATATATATAGGAGGAGAGTGCATTCGCGTAGCGGTGGCAACGCGCTGTGAACCAGAATATATTATTTTCTTTTTGTATATATATATATATATATATATATATATATATATATATATATATATATATATATATATATATATATATATATATATATATATATATATATATATATATATATATATATATATATATATATATATATATATATATATATTACCTACTGGCGGTTGCCAGTAGGTATATATAGTTAGGATTTTTTCTCTATGGAACTTTTGAAAATTCTATGTCTAATAACTTTGGCGTTTGTGGACGGAATCGGCTGAAATTTTCAGGAAAATGTCACATTTTGTTTCTGAGCAGCCCCTGAAAATTTGGGGGGGGGTTCGTCAAGGGGGGGCCGAGAAAAAAGGGGGTCTCAAAATGCGTTTTTCCCATTCATTTTTCCATAGGGCCTTTGGCCTCACTTTTAGCTCGAACGGCTGAATGTATTTGCACGAAACTTGGCAAAATTGTAGGGACTGTTAGCCCGATGTGCCTTTGCTGGGTCTCAATATATGTGCTCCAGTGGATTTTGAGAAATTAACGTTTAAAAAAACAGATATATCTGTGACAGCGTCCTAGATAGCGCTCCAGATCACGTACTTTTCGCGTAACGGAGCTTTGCAAAGCGAAGCTGATTGGCTCTCCGGTGTCTGTCAACATTCTAAACAGTCCGGTGCGGCCGCCATCTTGTCTCTCGGTAGGGTCGAGAGACAAGAGGAGGAGAAAAACGGAGGGGGGATTTAATGAAAGGGGGCAAGGTAGACCCCTTCTGACCCCCTAGGATTAATGAGGGGAATATTAAAGTCCCCCGGGGGCCAAAAAAAAAATAAATATATATATTTCGTCGGGTGCGCCCGGTTCGCGTACCGGAAAGCGGTCTGGGGAGCATACTATAAGGAAACAAGAATGATTGACTTTTAACTTATTGTATGTTTATTGATTGTTCGTTTTGTTGTTTTTTTTGTTTATTTTTATTTACGTAGCTACATGTAGGTACCAATGCAGAGTCTATAAATTAATATACGCGGTCTCCTTTGTAGATATCTTGCCTGTTGTTATAGAAGTTATTGTGGTATATGGAATTCATACCATAGTCTGTCTGGAAAGCCGAAACAACATGGAGGCAGGAGATGATAAAGAGATGTTAAATATACATTGGAGATAATATAATGGGAGAAAGGAAGTAACTATGAACAAAGTTAGTATGTAACACCAAAAAGTTGCACAGTATATTTAAAGTCTGACTTCACGTTATAATCAATTTGCTACTAGTTTTCAATATACATATAAAAATAAATAATGTGTCAAACAATTTTTGAATTAAGAAATAAAAATTTATTTTTCAGATTGTTTTTCAAAATTTAAAAGAAAATCTAAAAAATCGTGATCATTTTTTTCTTCATTTTTCAGTAGAAAATCTACTGCATCTGCACATTGCACAAGTTCATTGTTTATTGTGTCGTCGTAGAAATCCTTGTCAACTTCTGTCTCCATTTTTTTTTCTGTTTCAGTTTTCAAGTTGTTTTCTTGTCTTTCCATTTTGAATTCTGAAAAATGAATTTTTAAAAAATATATCAGTACAGAAAGGGCACTGTTGGGTTTCAGTACAGACAGGCAGTTTGGTTATTTAAACAGTGTTTTTTTCTTTCTGCAGTGTATGGTATCAAATTGGAAGTAGAAATATGAAGATAATTATCAAATAAACTCTTAGTCAATTCTGAATTATACTAGAGAAGTCTAACTCTATCCTTAACTCAGGGCCGGCGCTAGGCATGGGCAGCGTGGGCTGCGGCTCAGGGCCTCGCACTCAGCCCACCAGCATGGGGGCACGCACTGGTGATGTGTCCTTTTGTTTCCCTGGAGATCTATCACAAAGAAAGGTGTCGCCTGCAATTAAGGTCCATTGGTGGGGGCCTCTCCTTGGGCCTCTCATGGATGGTGTCAGGAGGCATAGGGGAGGAAGAAGGAGACACTCCCTCAATTGCAAGGAGACCATTCACAGACACTGTGGGGGGCCCATTGTCCAGCATTTTGGCGCACCCTCAGTTTTAACTTTTAGACCACAATCAATTCTCACACCTATGAAGGTGTGAGAAATGCGTGTGGATTAAAAGTTAAAACTGTGGGGGCGTCAAAATGATGGACAATGGGGCCCCCACAGTGTCTGTGCATGTTATCCTTGTAAGTGGCCAGTTATGTAATTTGGAGGGGGCCTTGCGCACGTTCCCTTTTAGCTCAGGGCCTCGCATATTCTTGGACTGGCTCTGCCATAACTAAAACAGAGAAGTTTATTTTATTCTATAAGTATTACAGAGTGAAAGAATAAAACTGTCTGAAAATGTTTTTCAAATTAGCTTTCAGTACAGAACATACTTCAGTTTTAAAAATAATATCTTACCTTTTAAATATAACTTGAAGTTATCAGTTGTTTTTTTGTTGTTCTGCACTTCACGAAGTAGTAGTCAAAATGGCTGTGTTTCTCTCTCTTTGTTTATATATATTCAGGTACATAACCAACCAAATGTCATGATATAATAGTAGAAATTGAAAGTAATATTTTAATTGGTTGTCATTTCCAACACTTTCGATATGTTTTGTGAAGTACTTTACCTCAGGGATTTTAGAGAGTTCTACATGCTAAATGGCTACATGGTATTCCAACTAAATTTGTGAAAATGGTAGGGATTGGTATGTAGTATGAGCTACTGTTTAATTGGTGAAAGTGTCTCCAGTGGTTTTTCTGTAAATTACTTTCCCACCTTTTTTAAACAAATGCTTGTCAGTGCGTTTTCCGGTACGCGAACTTGCAGTGTTACGGGATTCCTCCATTTTGTGTTTCGGTAGAATTGAGATACAAGATCGAGGGTAAATAATGTTCAGAATGGGTAGATTGGGGTACTTTAGACGTATGCTGTTTCCCTTAGTTTTCTGAGAGTGGCTGAGGAGGCTCATATATGTTGATAAAAAAAATGTTTTTTTTCGCGTGGTTAGCTGCAGGTACGCGAACTGGGTAGCGTACCGGGAAGCGAATATAGGTGAAAAAAAAAGGTACATTCGAAATTTCAAAAGAGTACACTAAGTTAAGTTAGCTCTGAAAAGAGCTTTTGGGTTCTGTGTATGTTCTAGAAACTTATAAGTAGGAACCAATACACATTCTTAAATTTAGTATGAAAACTCTGTTTCCCTCATCTGAGAAATGCACACCATCTCCTCAGTAAATATCTTGCATGTAGTAACGCAAGTTATTGTTGTAGATGCAGCCCATTCCATGGTCCCTCATGTAAGCTGAAACAGACTTATTTACATGCTTCCTCGATTTCTCAATTTGTGGACAAAATTGATTGGACCACCTCCTTTTTTGTCTTTGGCATATATTAGAATATACCAAGGCAGTTTGAGGAAAAAGTGTCATCAATTGCTCAAAGGTGTCCTTTAAAAGCATTTCCAGACCTACCCCAGTCAAAGTGCCCAAATTGTTTCCTCCACAGTGCACTATTATGAGGTCAGGGGTTGGCAAATGTAAAAAGGTTTTCACCAATGGTATCAATTGGTGACATTTCAATCCTCTTCGACCAATCCATTTGATTTCCACATTTTGTAAATTGAGGTTGTGTAAATTTCTGTTATCAGCATACCTGTGAGCCCAGTGGATGTAGCTATGTCCCAGAATCCAGACTGAAAACATGGCTAGAGGAGTTTTTGCTGCAGTCAGATGAAGTGTGGGAATGAAATGGCAGTTGAAATAGTGATGTAAAAACTGTGGAGTTTAAGTGCAAGTGATTGGTGTATTTTCATTGCTGAAAACAGAAAGTTAGGGAGCATGGATGTGTTCTTTGAAAGATGTATTTTGAATGGTTATTTAAAAATGTTGTTATGAAAGATTGCAGTGGATTAGCAGGTGTACTGAGAGTTCAGAGTTCATTTGAAACATTGTTGTGTGAACTTGTGGCCATGGCAGGTCAGGCAGGCGGTAGTTGCTATGGAAAAGAGGTAGAAAGGGCAGAGGGGGGAAGGGTGTTGATTTGAAAAAAGTGAGGGAAGAGTTTTTATTGGCTGACATGAGAGATATGTGTGTTGAATATCAGCGTTTCGGTGCCTTCTGTGGTTCCAGCCTCTGGAGTGCATACCTTTAATTCTGGTACAGAATAATTGGTGTGTTTCTGAGACTGTTTTCAATTTCAAAAAGAATTGTAAAGGTGAGTTTTCGTTTATATATTTTAGTAAAAGAGTAGTATGCTTTTTTGCGTAAATAAGAAAGTCAGCTGTGTATTTAAAATGATGTTTTGCGTCAAGTGTTTGCATTCTGCTTTCAAAGGCGATTTTGCATTCTTCATTTACAAAATCTGAAAAATTATTGGTTCGGTAAAATACCGAATCGGTAATTTTACCGATTCTGTAAATTTGCTATGTAGGGGGGAGTCTTCTGAGTCTCAAATGACTTAACGAATCGGTATTTTAGCATGAAATCCAACTTCATGGTAAAATACCGATTCCTGTGTACATGCACATCTGTGCATGTACACATGTGCCATGTGACAGACAGACGTGTCCTTAGGGCATGTCTGTGTGACACATTGCACACATGCCCGTTTTGGGGGTGCTAGATGGTGTCAAAGTGATACCTCCTGCACCCTTGACAAATTCGGTATTTACCGATTCGGTAAATACCGAATCGGTATTTGAATTGAATCCTATGGGCTTCAAGGCCCATAGGATTCAATAGCAAATACCGATTCGGTATTTACCGAATCGATAAATACCGAATTTTTAAGGAATCGGTAATAAATCAGATGTTGGTACCTACATCCCATTTACCGATTTTGAAATACCGAATCGGTAAAATTCGGTAATAGTCGGTATTTCAAAATCGGTAAATGTGATTTACCTACATCTGGCCATATGTGTATTATTGTTTTACATAAAAGGTTTAAAAACTTTTTTTGAAATAAAATGCATGCACACTTAGGGCCAGATGTAGGTGGTCGTTTCAGGCCATTTACCGACCGGTTACGGCCGATTTCGTCCTTTTTCGACCGTTAAATGGCAAATCGGTATGTAGGGGCTTAAATCCAAGGCCACATGTAGGTAAATCTACATTTACAGAATCGCAAAAATTATTTGTTCGGTAAAATAACTAATCGGTAATTTTACCGATTCTGTTAATTTGTTATGTAGGGGGGAGTCTTCTGAGTCCCAAAGGCCTTAACGAATCGGTATTTTAGCATGAAATCAAACTTCATGGTAAAATACCGATTCCGGTGTGCATGCACATGTGTGCTCGCACACCTATGTCATGTGAAAGGCAGACCTGCCCTTAGGGCTGGTTTGCTTGCCACATGGCACCTGTGCCTGTTTTGAGGGTGTCAGAGGGTGTCAAAGTGATACCCCCTGCACCCTTGTGAATACTTTTTTCTTTTTTATAGCATTGTTGAATCTAGTTCTTACTGTTATTGATTTACTGTTTGGTAATAGTGGTTAATAAAATGTTTTATTATATTTCACCACAGATTCAACTGCAGATTATTTGGGAATTAGACAATGCCGTCTAAGGATAGAATTCGAAAGGCTACGAAACGTCAAAGACAGCAGTTACCTAATATTTTGCAGCAGTCCTCTACATTAGTATTATCTCAACGGACGAAGAGAACACCGGGTAAGAGAACGAAATCATTCCTTAAAAACATTTGTAGAAACAAAAGTATAACTACAGAACAAGTTTTAGTCCAGAAAAAGAGAGCCAATTTAAATGGAAAGGAAAGGCCCGTGAAAAAAGTTTGTGCTAGAGCAGGAAATAACTCTGTGCATGGCAGTAGAAGGGCAAATATTTTCAGGGACATTCGTAAGTGAATGTTCTGCAACAGGGTAATTGTCAATTTGGTAAAACAATTTAAAAAAGGTCAACAGAAAGTGTCATTTTATAAGAAAAAGAAAAATGTAGAGAAAATTATTGATCAGGCTTTCGAAATCAAGCGAAAGTTATTTATTTTGGTAATTAATAGAATTAGGAAACTAAACAAGGTAATCTATGTTTTCAAATCTAATAGTAGATGGAAGAGAGACGTTAATCGGAGTAATTTTTGTGAAGTTTTCTTAGGAGAATGGATGCATAGTTCAAATAGTGAGGCATTTTTAATGAGGAGTGTTATTTTCAGGACAATGTTTTGGTGCATACAGTTGACAGCAGTGGTCGAGCATATGAGGTAAAAGATGGTCATCCGGTTGAAAAAGAAATACTTGTGTCTGCAGATGCAGAAGAGGCGCTAAGTGATGAGGTTTTAGGGAGACGTCCTAAGGGACCAGTGTACACCTGGGAGTGTAGTTCTATTTGCAGTGTTCGACAGGATTCCATCAATTTGCTTTGTGATTTTATACGGACATTTCATAAGAAAAGTGTAAAGCAAAAAATAAAGTTGTTGCAAGAATTAGATCCTTGCAGAGTGCGACAAGTGACAGGTTTGCGTGGTCATTCACTGGCTTGTCTTTCCAGGAGAGTATGCCAGAGTGTATTTCATCATTTCAGGATGCTAGCAGTGCATCATAATAAAGTGAGGAAATTAGTTAGAATGTTGTATTATGCTAAGAGTCCAGCAATTATGCTTAAAAAATTAAGCAAAGCTCTTTTGAATGGTTCTGAAGTAGATGTGAAGAATATTTGTCAAGAAATTGAGTTCTGTTATTTTGCTGGTAAAGAGAACAATGTTGATATTGAACCACTAGAAGATGGTAATGTGGAAGACAGTGAACAGATTTTCAGTACAGATAAGTTTCACAAGGAAATTTCCACGTTTATGATGAAATCAAGTGAGAGGCCTAATTTCACTTGTGTGTGTTGTCGACGGACTTATTATAAGAATCAGACTAAGTTAGTGGATATATATGCAAAGAGTGATATGGAAAACAATAGTGAATGGAAGGATTTTGCCACATACTTGATGGTAGAAAATTGTTTTGATTTGGGAGCAGACAAACGTATGTGTACTTATTGCTATAACAAATTAAACCAAAACCAGATGCCTACTAGAGCGGTTTATAATAATCTGGAATTAGATGACATTCCTTATAAATTGAAGAATTTAAATACTTATGAATCTATTTTGATTCAAAGTGTCCATCCCTTCCAGGCTTTTGTACGAATGGAGCCAAAGACAGGGAAGTTGCCTCCATCAGATTTACAGAGAGGATTAAAGGGAAGGGTTGTTTATTTGCCTTTGGATTTGAAGAAAAACATTAATACAATTGGAGTAGAGAAAGTGGAAGAGGAACCTCTGGTTATCATAGTTAATGGTGTTCCGACAAAGAGTAAGAAAATCTGGCAAGATTTAGTGGATGTTAGGAAAGTTAAAAAGGCAACATTGTATTTGATAAAAAATAATAAGTACTACAAGAATGTATGTGTTGCAGAAGAGGAAGTAAGTGAAGAAGAGGACAGCGATTTGTGTCCTGGTCAAATTGAGAAAGTAGAAGCCTCTAAAAAGGAAGAAATATATGAACAGTATAGTGTTCATCCTTTGCATTCCAAGGAAGTCATGGGGAATGCTATTGAGTTGTTTCAAATGAAACAAGCCAAAGGGAGTCCCATTAGTGTTTGGGAGGAAAGTTTGGAAGCTCGGTGTTTCCCACAGTTATTTCCCACAGGTCGAGGAGGACGTTATGATGAGCGACCTGTTCAAATTCCTGCTTCAGAATACCGGACTTTACGATTGTATACAGAAGATCCTAGGTTTCGGCAATGCATTCCCTATTTATTTCATCTATTGTTTGAAAGTGATATCTCTGGATTGTCTTATGCAGTGAACCACATCTTGAAAAGTGGTATACAACTGCGAAATATCTCGGCAAGGGACTTTATGGATAAAGTCAATGTGCAAGACAGTATTTTGGATTCTCACCTGATTAATCTCATGGCTTGTCAGCGTGGTACTAATGAGTATTGGTACCGCCGTCATGGTGACTTAAAATGTATACTGAGGAACTTAGGAACTCCCACATGGTTCCTCACTCTCAGCTGTGCTGAGTATGGCTGGGAAGACTTACTTGAATTTCTACGAGAGGTAAATGGAAACATTGAAAATATTGAATTTAAGACACCCGGAGAACTGTGCTCTTTGGATCCTGTGAATGTTTGCAGGTACTTCAATCATAGATTTGAAGCTATGATGTCTTTCATCACGAACAAGAAAAATCCACCTCTTGGAGAGGTGTTGGATTTCTTCTGGAGAAAGGAGTATCAAGCAAGAGGTGCTCCTCATATACATATGCTACTATGGATCAAAGATGCACCCAAATTTGGAACACATCCGGATGACTTAGTGATGAGTTTCATAGAACAGTATGCTACATGTGCTGTTCCAAAGACAAACGAAGACAAAAGTCTAAGAGAACAAGTTTTACGGTTTCAAAGCCATCGTTGTGGAAAGTACTGTCGTCGTAAATTCGGAAACAAGGACAAATACTACACCAAATGTCGTTTTGCATTTCCACGGTCGGTGTTATCAAAAGGAAGAGTTAACAATTTGATGTCATCGCTGCGACATAATGTGACGAGGAAATCACCCAAAAACACATACAATTTGAAAAGAAACGAAGAGTCCAAGTACATCAACGACTACAACCCAGTGATTTTGTCCATGTGGAATGCAAACATGGATATACAGTTTGTGGCTGACAACTGTATGGCTGTGGCTCGGTATGTGACGTCTTACATCACTAAAAAAGAAAAGACAGAACTGAAGGATATGTGGGAGGATATTTCCCATGAAAAGAGCCTCAGTAAGAAGTTGTACAGTTTCAGTCTGAAGATGTTGTCGCATCGAGAAATTGGAGCTTACGAATGTTCTGACCGGTTATCTTTAGCAAGTCTCTATGCCAAATCTAGGAGTATCATTTGGGCAAGTCTTGGTCTTGCTGCAACGCGTAATCGAGTTCTGAAACCTGTACGGGAAATTGAGTATTTGGCGGAGAAGGAGCCAAACAGTACAGATATTTTGAAGAGCAACATGTTGGATACATATTATCCAAATAGAAGCAGTCACCTGGAGAATGCTTGTCTGTATGAAGTTCTTCAAAATTACGTTTTCAAGAGGAACATCAAAGAAGATATTGATAAAGGAGTGTATGCTGTAATTGGAAGTGAGGGATGTCTGGTCAAGCAAAAAAAATGTCAATTGATGAATCATCGAAAATTGGATTGCGAATCTCCCGAAAGAAAAGAGTTTTTCTATTTAGCTCTTTTGCAACTTTTCAAGCCTTGGCGTGCAGAAGAGGAACTGCTTGGGGATTTCCTCTGTTACGAAGACTCTTTCAATGCAGCCAAGGAGTCCATATAATGTCCTGTTTTTCCAAAATATCTACAAATGTTGAATGCAGAAATTGAGCAGGAAGCAACAATTGCAGCCGAGATTGCTAGAGACAGTTCTCAGGACAGTCAGAGTTCTGTTTCATTGAGTCAGGATCCACTAGGAGAACCAGTTATTGAAAATGAAGCTGCCACTGCCATGATTGAAGTGGAAAGAGCCATGGCACATGCTCAGAAGGATGCGGTTAACTTAGAAGAATTGGAAAGACAACTTAACGTTGAGCAGAGGAAAATATATGTCGAAGTTACCAACCAAATTGAGCATGGATTAAGTCATGAGAAGGAAGAGTGCTCATGTACGTCGTTGAAGCCTGTCCGACTGTACGTGAGTGGAGAAGCAGGAACTGGAAAAAGTTTCCTTATTAAAGCAATTTCATGTTATATGCAGAAAAGGACTGATTCATCGCTGTCTTGTGTTGTGACCGCTCCAACTGGACTGGCAGCTCATAACATTAAAGGGATTACTTTGCATCGGTTACTGATGCTGCCAGTGGAGCATGATAACAAATTACAATACCACAAGTTATCTGGAGATGCTTGTTGTGAAGTATCTCCAGTTTTGAAGAAGATGAAACTTCTTATCATTGACGAAGTAAGCATGGTTTCCAATCTCATGCTTGCTTTTGTGCATTTAAGAATGCAGGAAGTTCTTAAAACAGAGTACGATGTGTTATTCGGTGGCAAACACATCATTGTTTTTGGTGATCTTCTGCAGCTGACACCAGTGAAAGGACAACCAGTGTTTAAACTGCTTACACATGAAGATACCAAGAAGTGCCTAGGAAGCATTGACAACGTTAACATATGGTTAAACTTCAGTTATGCTGAGCTGCGTGAAAATATGCGTCAGGCGAAGGATAAAGATTACAAGAATATTCTACAAGATATTAGTATCGGGAGAGTGACTGAGCGTGCTAAAGAAGCTTTACATGCATGCTTACTGTCAAATTTATATCCAGAAGAAGACGTTTTGCCAGAGGATATTTTTCAGAAAATTACTGTGAAGAAATCTGGAATATGTTTGATGCCAACTCTTGCAGAATGTTCCATCTTCAACAACAAAATGTTGAATTTAGAAAAACAAGAGATTGTGAAACTTGAAGCTATTGACAAAATAGAGCATATGGGAGCAACAATTATTTTGTCAGAGAATTTGAAATCTAAATTGGATTCATTAGAGAAGACTATATCTAAAACTGCGGGGTTTGAAAAGACTTTGAATGTACAGAGGTTCTAATGGCTCCTACTATATATGGCCTTGTGGATAATTGTAGTACAGAGCGAAAACTGTTTGTTTTTATAAGCAAAGTCAAGCAGCAGATCAAAATAAGGAGTAGAGGAAATGTAAGTCTGCAATGCTGTCCACATTATTTTTGAAAACCTATGGATGAAATGTCATTTTACAATTTCAACTACATAAAGTAGAAGAAAATAAGTTGTCCAGTCTAATTAAAAATGTTTTTGCTACACAGTCATCGATTTCAGGAAGAACATTTGCAACTGCAGTTATTACATAATATGCTGGTCCTTTGACAACATCTGGATATTACACAGCTTATTTAAAATTTTAAAAATGGCTATTCTTTCAGCAAACATTACTAATTGAGTATGAAGCAATGTTGCCTTTTAACTTGATTTTTGAAGTCAGAATTTAGGGTAGGTAATTGGACTACAATGATTCTAGGCGTTGCTGTAACTTAGTGTGCTGTTTCAAATTGCTTTGTATGTCTCAGTTTTCTTAAAACAATTGAGTTTATCTTTCAGAAAGTGGCGGGCAGAAAATAGTAACAGCACAACTGAGTATAAGCTGTTCATAGGATATCCTTTGACGTCATAGAAAGTAAGTTACTTTGGAGAAGATCCTATTTCTGCTTATTTATATTATTTGGGTTTTTTAAACACAATCATTTTGATTGTGTTTTTTTTCCCCCGCTGTTATATGATGAATACCTTCAACTCACTGTTTTCAGTGAAATTTGATTTTTTCTGATAACAGCAAAAATAAACCATTAAATATGTTTAATTAATTTTCTACTTTGAATTGTGATTTCTAATATGTATATGGATTGGTGTGGCTCACTGATTAGAGGCGGCAGACCCAGAAGCAGAGGTCGGCTTGGGACCAGGGTTCAATTCCTGACGTAGCAGGATCTTGGGCCTTGTTTAGCGGACTCGATAATTCTCGCTTCGGTGCCTACTCCAACCATGTGTCCCACTCAGCAACTTTGGGTAATAGCTTGCTTAATCTCAACTAACAGCCCCATCAGCGCCGGGGATGCCTAGCATCACCTTGGGGATGCTCAGGAGGGACCATCTCACAGGGAAAGCCAGGATGGGTTCCCCAGCGGTATACAGCGCCTGGACGCCTCTTTGCTGGGTCAGCTGTACGCTTTACTAGTATACCACATTTAACATTTAACATTCATTTTGTCTTATGCTCACTCTTTTTTTACCATCTTGTATTAATTTAAATTTTTTTGTTCTTTCTTACACAGATTAAAAGTATGAAAATGATAATACACTACGGTAATGACAATTATAAGGTAAGCGTTTAGTACTTTTTACGTTACATGTCTATCAGATTTAACTTTTATTAGTTCCTCTGCTTCATTTTTTAACCCTTAGTTTCCTGTCTTTGCTACTTCCTTCATTTCTTTTTCTATTACTTATTTATACTACTCTTTTCACTTCTTTTATCAGTCCCTCTTTCAACAGTAACTGTGTGTTACTCCCTCTATTTTTCTTTCTTTTCACATTACTCTCTGTTTATTAATTCGTCTTTTTTTAAAAAATATTTTTTTACTTCGCTCCCGGTTCGCGTACCCGAACGCTAACCGGGAAGCGTATCAATACAAATAGAGGATGCTAGAGTGCTAAACATTCTAGCAGTTTTTTTTAAAAGGGAAGGTAGTTCTGAAAAGAACTGTTTTTTTATTATTTTTGATGTTTTATATTTTTTTTGAATTTTTTTTGAGGAAGGAGAAACAAAAATGATTTACTTCAAAGGGCTCAACAGGAGCAACAAAAAAAAAATTACTTTCTAGGACGTTTTGGACATTGATGATTTTCAAATGATCTATTTATTAAAGTAATACTCATTTCTCCGCATGAAATTAATTTTCCACACTGTACACAAGTCAATCTCATCTGCCCAAAGTTCTTTTGCAGATTTGGAACCGTTTCCCTTGCCTCTGACTCACTTATTGTTAAGTCATTGGTGGATGTTTTTGCCGGTCGGGGGTTTTCCACCAAATCTCGAAATTGCGCTTTGGAATAATTAAGAGGGTGCCAAGTCTCCATGTGCCGATGCATGGTATGATTACCAAAGCTATATTTTTTTTTCGGTCCCTCTCAAGAGTGTTTTTTTGCAGATGAGGCAAGTAACGTACCTGGCATTAACTTACTTTTCATGAGAAGGAAAAGAAAAAAATTGCCAGATAAAATTCACTTTCACACGGGACGTTCTTGGCATTTCTTTCAGAAAGCCACTTGTCCCTTGCTCCTGTTCCTCGTCTTCCTCTTCTTCTTCTTCCTGGTCGAAGATGACCTGGCTAGTCGGTCCTCTCTTCTTTGGTGGCGGTGGAGGTGGTGGAGATCCACCAGCTGCAGCTAACAGAAATGCCATGTCTTAGCAAACAAAAACAGGTCTTTCTCTCATTAAAATGAAAGTCGGAGTGAGGAAAAAAGGTGGGACTTTCATCATTTGAGAAAAGAAAATGTTCTAAACCAATGAAAAGTGTTTGTTTTACGTCATATGATCAAGCGTTCCATCATTAGGCAACTAAAAGTAAAATCAACCAATGAAAAGTTTTATTAACTAGTCACATGACCTGTTTTGCTTACGTTCCGCGATTCCGGGGCTTTACGTTTCGCGCCTTGGTTCGCGTTCCAGACCGCTTCCGGGTGCGCTAACGCAGCATGTCATAAGGGGTATTACGTAGTAACGCGATATGTTGCGTTTACGGGACGCGTCACGATGTGCCTTTCTAACGCGGTATTTGCACTAACGGAACGTTTACCGATTCGCGGACCGGCAACGAAACAAGAAAAAATAATTTAAACTATTATATAAATTGAATTAAAAAAATATAATACAAATATATATAAAATATATTTGTGAATTAGAATAAAAATATATGTTACAGCTATAGATATTAGCTTTTAAAAAAACAATGAAATTCACTGAAAAAACCATAGGTTATAGACCATATATAGTTAGGGATTAGCATTTACAAAACCAAGAAAATTCATTGAAAAAACCATTGGTTATAGACCATATATAGTTAGGAATTAGCATTTTCAAAACCTTAATTTACTCGCACAAAACCATAGAAATTCGAATATATAGTTAGTTGCAATAACTATATATCGCGCACCCGCAATCCACTGCTGATGATGTCACATATTACATCATTCATGACATGGTCAGTGACATCACTGATGACATCACTGATGACAACATCCAGTGACTGTATGTTTCTGTAAAATTAAAATATGTCTTACATATTGAAGAATGAGTGGATGTATAAGTGTCTGGATGAAGGATTTAGTAGGTGCATGACTGACTGTATGAGTGAGTGATTAAATGTGTCTCACTGAGTGCATGGGTTAGTGACTAAACGGTCTTAATTTGTGCATCATTATGTCTGTTGTTCTGTAAACTGCTGCATGTGTTGATCAGTAGCTATATGAGTAACTATATGGGTTATTGATTGGTTGCCCAAGTATTTGTATGGGAGACTGAGAGTGTGTGTGGATGGCTGGGAGGTGTATGACTCTGTGCATAGATGTGTGTGCAGTTGATTCACTAGATGTATGGGTTCAAAAGTGCATGTGGAAACAGCTGTATGGGCGGTTGACTGTGTGCATGAGTGTATTGGTGAGTGAATGGATATCTCAGTGCTACATGTCAAAGTAAGTACATATGTAAAACACAGTACATGTGAGAGTTGACATATATAAATAACTGTGCATAAGAGCCAGTGAATGTGTGAGTGGCTGTATGGATCATTGTGAACTTGTATCAGGGATTGTATAAGAGAGTAAATATGTGTTAGTATATGTTTGAATAAGTAAGGTGTGTAAAACTGTATAGTTGAGGAAATGGAGGTGTGATTGATTCTTTGCATGACTGACTAGGTGTGTGAGTAACTCCATGGATAAGTGACAGTCTGTGAGTGTCTGTTTACACTGATTGTATCTAAGGTTATATTAGAGTCGGAAGAGGTTCATCGTATTATCACATGAATGATATCATCAGTGATGTGATCAGTAATGTCAAATGAGATGTCATCAGTGATGTCATCAGTGATGTCATTTGAGATGTCATCAGTGATGTCATCAGTGATGTCATTTGAGATGTCATCAGTGATGTCATCAGTGATGTCACTGACCATGTCATGAATGATGTAATATGTGACATCATCAGCAGTGGATTGCGGGTGCGCGATATATAGTTATTGCAACTAATTATATATTTGAATTTCTATGGTTTTGTGCGAGTAAATTAAGGTTTTGAAAATGCTAATTCCTAACTATATAGGGTCTATAACCAAGGGTTTTTTCAGTGAATATATATATACTTCATAATGCATATGTATATAAGTATATATATATCTTTTTTTTATATTTGTTCACCAATATTTTTTTTATATATATATATATATATATATATATATATATATATATATATAAAATAAGTGCTTTATTCCTTTTTCACTCAAGCAGCATGACGCGTTTCGACTGGGGCGACCCGGTCTTGATCACATGATGCCTATAGAGATCAACCAGTTTAAGTACAGAACGTCCACACAAGCTCCACCCCCACAGGCATAAAAAGTAAAGACATACTCATGTACAGCAAAGTGATTTGTCATACTGTCGCCGAATAATGCATAAGGAGAGAGTTCCTTCAATACATTTTACATTTGAGTGGATATAGATCACAATAACTTAAAATAAAATGAAACGAAATATCGGATAATCACACTCATGCATAGAAATTGTATGATAGAACAAAACAATAGAGGGCAAGTGCCCAAATCTGATCCAATCTCCAAATGTTCCTCGCAAATCAGTAAGGCTGTTTAATATGGTCTATGAAATGCCACCTGTGGAATGGGCAATGTGCAAATAACAATTAGTGCAAATAGTGAGTTTTTAAAATTGAGTATCAAATTATAACTCAAAAATTCTACTAGCGGATGTCAAAAGAACCATGATTAAAGTGCGAAGTGCCTGAATTAAGGGGTGACAATCCTAGAACGGTCATATTGGTGTCCAAACCCAACAAGTATAAAATCATTTGTGTGAGATGGCACATACAAGATTAAATCCATAAGTTAAACAATGCTCAATTATCTAAAAATAACATTCACTAGTAATGTTTACTGTTTATCATGGTTGAAGAATGTGCCTCATCAGTTTTATCAACAAAATCTTATATCACCGATGAAAATAGAATTGATGGAATGTTATTTCCTTCCCGCACATGTAGTAGCAAATAATGCAAAAATATAAGCAGTTCAGACAACGTTCATTTTTGTTCTGGGTACAAAAATTAATCCATTTCTAGTAAATTTCATATCAGTTTCAGAGATTCAATAAATAATTATAAATAATCCATAAATATTCATAAAAATTCATAAACCATTCATAGAAAATTCATAAAAAATTATATAAATCATCTCCAGTATTCAAACTATTCGGAATCTTTGTGTCAAGAAGTAATATGTAATGGCTCTCCAGTTGGTGTAGTTTTCATTCTCTGTCCCCACCTCTCTTTGAGCTAGGAACTGCATCAAGAACAAAATAACTTAAATCATTAAGATTATTCCGATTCACCATTTTGAAATGGTGAGCCACTGGGTAGTTTGGATCGGAGTTAACAATGGCTCTAAGGTGTTGCACAATTCGGTTGTATACCTGGAGCTTCGTGCTTCCAATATAATGTAATTTGCAAGTACACCTTAAAACATATACTGCATAGTCCGTCTTACAAGTAAACAAACCATTGATTTTAATTGCTTTTTGGCTAAAAGCATCATCAAACTCTTTTGTGTTGACTCCGAATTTACAGGCCCTGCAAGAACTGCACTTACAAAAACCAGTACGGTTGAAGAGCCAATTATTAGGTTTCAATACCTCAGGACTAGATTTAAACAAGGCATCCTTCATAGAGGGTGCCCTACGAAAAGTAATGCAAGGAACCTCACTCAGCAATGGAGCCAAAGTGATGCCTGTTTTCAATATAGGCCAGTTTGATTTTAAAATATTACGAATATTTTTTTCTTGTTAACAAAAAGTCGTAATTAACCTAACTGTCTGATCTTCTTTCATTGGAGCAACAGTATTGCTAATTGGCTCACTTACAGATTGAATGGTTTTCTGGGCAGTATAAAAAGTTAAAACCATTTTGTTAAGAGCATTTTTAAGATCAATCTCTCTGTAACCGCGTTCAAGAATCTGTCAAAGGACTCATTTAAGCACTGTTCCAAAACATTTTCATCACTGCAAATGCGCCGAATTCTTAAAAACTCCCCATAGGGGATACTTTTAATAAGGTGAAGAGGATGGGCACTAGAGCATGTAGAGTACAATTTCCTGCCGTGCTTTTTCTGTGAAGTTTAGTTTCAATAACATTCTCACAGATATATATCTCTACATCTAGAAATTCAACCCGTTGTTGACTTATAGTTGCTGTAAATTCCAAATTAAGCGTATTAGTGTTGATATTTTTCACAAAATCTTCTGCACTGGCCACTGTCCCTTTCCAAATTAAAATACTTTGTCAATAAAACGCCAATACTTGATAATCCCTGTGTTTACATTTCCTCCAGAGTTCAGAGCATGGCCCAGGACATGCTCCTCCCACCAGCCCACGTGTAAACACGCGTAGCTGTGGGAGAAGCATACACCCATCGCCACGCCCCGTAACTGTTGGTATACTACATAATTAAACAGGAAAAAGTTATTATTCAAGCACAAGTCAATCATTTTGACTAGCATCTTACTGTGTTCATAGAATTTGATGTCTCTACTAGATAAATAATGTTGGATAGCATTTAACCCATCATGATGATTAATGGAAGTGTATAAGGAACATATATCCATTGCAATGAAGTGAAAGTCTGAATTCCAAGTAACTTCTTTAAGTTTCGATAAGAAGTGGCCCGTAATATAGGTGTGTACGAAAAAATCTACATATTTAGAGATCAGTTCTAATAAACTGTTTTGGGCTGAAATAATTGGGCGTCCTGGTATTGGAGACAAACACATGCATTTTAGGTAATAGATACATTACAGGAGTTATAGGGTGCTCTTTCTTTAAATATAAAAATTCCTTCTTAGTCAAGAGGCGCTCTCTCTTCCACTGCGCTAATTGGTTGTGTATAGAATATTTTACTTTATTAAGCTCATTAAAAGAGGCTTTCCTATGCCAACAGGGATCATTAAGTTGTCTCTCAGCCTCGGTAATGTAGATATACCGTGGCCACAAAACAATATTACCCCCTTTATCTGCCTTATTGACCACAATATTTCCATGATCATTGATTTTTCGCATAAGGGTGGAATATCTCTTCTCTGTAAAGGTTCTGTGTTTCTGCTTCAAAGCAATGGATTTATGCAGCTCCTTTAAATCACTCACCATTCTATCATTAAAAACATCAATCGCATCCCTTGGCATCGTAGGGATGAATGTAGATCGAGGACAGAATGGGCTATTGGTAGGGTCAGTGCTAGCTGCACCCATCGATTGTAATATTTCTTGGGTGCTAGTTGAACCATCTCTGTCTGGATCTACAATAGCGGCAATATATTCAATGTAGGTACATCAGTGATTCTCAAACTCTTACTAGGAATGGATTCAGCAATAGTAGTATTAGCCATATCTGCACTTTTATTTAATTTGTGAAATTTCATCAACTTTAGTTTCCGTATGAACTTAAACGCATCTAAGCAGGATTGGACATACTTAAAGTTGTTTTTTGGACAAAATGATAAACCCAAAGACAAACGTTGAGTTTCTGCTGTATTTAAATCTAAATCAGTAAGATTGATAACATTGTTATCAATTATAGGTAATGGGGTCACAGTAGAGTTCACATTGCTTGAGGAGCTCCTCTCCCTTTCTTCTTTTTGGTGTAGCCTCCTCTGTTGCCTCCTTTCTTTACAACATTTATTTTGTTTCCATCGGTTTTCTTCTGGGCTCTGTCTCTCGGTCTCAGAGTTTGACGCCTGTCCTCTATCATAAATCCCAACTCCTCCGAAGGGGTAAATCCTCCCAATGATATTTAAGGGCCTGCTGTCAAATTGCTGTCATCCGATTCTGCGCTGCTTACAACTGAACTCAAATCAGTATCCGAACTCTCTATATTTGCAACTTGTGTTTGGATTGATGATGTAACTTTTGCTGTTAACGCTGTTCTTTTAACATTCTCGAATTTCTTTGAGAAGGTGAAGATACGTCCTTGTTCATAATCAGCTCGATCTCGAGCAAACTTAAAAACTTTAAGAGTTTTTATGGTGTTCTCATGTTTATCCAAACGCTTCCTAATCTTGTTGTTCCATGACATCGAGTTCAGAGTTTAGTATATCTATCTGGCACACAATCTCTAATCTGTCGATCTCAGCATATTTTATCAGTATGCACACCATATTCATGCTTGCCTCCAGATTATTAGCCGCCCATTCCTTCAACATTAAGGGGTTGGGGTTCTCAAACGATGGAGCAATGAGAACCCTCAACCCCGTGGTACTCTGCCGGCCACTTTATACTTTTCCAAGGACTTCTTCTCCCACCACTTGGTGAGTTCGGTCCTAAGCAGTTTCTCTAGTCTTTTTAATTTGCCTTTGGCGTAATTTTTATTGATATCATCCACCATACCACCAGTCGTTTTATTCGTTTCCCCAGTGTCAGGTAGGTTAAAAAATAATGCATCCGCCACAAGTTCACGATCTCTCAGTACATCCGCTGCTGTTGCCATTTTAGCTACATTTATTGAAGGATAGTTATGCACATAAAGATCCCGGAAAGATTAACAAAAACCAGGACCTTTAAATATACTCCACAAATCTCTTCACCCGTTAATAACCTTATGGAGAGTGCGTATCAGTGGAGGCTCACCTCTGTCCAAAATATTTTTTTTTAATTACTCTTTTCACCCTAAAAACGAATCCCACCCTAGTCCCTTAAAATACCCCAGCACCCCAACATTCTAACCCACCCTTACTCCTTAAAATACCCCAGCACCCTTAAACACTAACCCATTCTGACCCTAGAAATACCCCTGTACCCCGAAACCAAAACCTAGCCCTGAACCCTAAAAGACCCCTGTACCCCAAAACCCAAACCTACCCCTGAACCCTAAAATACCCATGTACCCCAAAACCCAAACCTATCCCTGAACCCTAAATTACCCCTGTACCTCAAACTCCAAACCTACACCTGAATCCTAAAAATACCCCTGTACCCCAAAACCCAAACCTAGTCCTGAACCCTAAAATACCCCTGTACCCCAAAACCCAAACCTACCCCTGAACCCTAAAAATACCCATGTACCCCAAAACCCAAACCTACCCCTGAGCCCTAAAAATACCCCTGTACCCCAAACCCCAAACCTAGCCCTGAACCCTAAAAATACCCCTGTACCCCAAAACCCAAACTTATCCCTTAACCCTAAATTACCCCTGTACCCCTAAACCCAAACCTACCCCTGAACCCTAAAAATACCCATGTACCCCAAAACCCAAACCTATCCCTTAACCCTAAATAAAAATAAAAAAAACAAGTATTTCAATGGTCTCTTCATGATCACAAAGTGGAAACAGTTAAAGAATACAAATATCTGGGCATACTTTTTGATTCAAAAGGCTCATTTCAGCGGCAAGAAACATCAATAAAGAACAGAGGGATTTCACTGGCCATAGCATTAAAAAGCATCAAAACAAAATAGCGGGTCCAAATGTAATCCCCTTGTTGGACATACGTCGCGCCAAACTGCTGCCGTCGATAACATACGGCAGTGAATGCATGAGAGGGAGAGATGAGGTCAACTTAGACAACGTGGTAAGCAAAACACTGCGAATACTTTTCACGCTCCCTCCGTACACCTCTCCAGCTCATCTAAGGCTGGAGTTCGGCTTACAGAAGCAGCAAATTGCACGTAAGGGCGCATACGTAAAATGCTGGCATAAAGCAAGAAACGCTGAAATAGACTCTCTGAATGCCCATCTTTGGAAAGAGCTGGAAACAAATTAGGACTACCCCGCAATGGTCTACCTCCAAGCAGCTATAAACTCTCTTGCGCTAAAAGGCCTTTGGGACTCGAGTTGTGCACACAAGTGCTTTAAGCGCCTTGTCAATAAATCTGTGAAAATAATCTCCTTGGAAGAAGACAAAGCAGCACTAACCAGGAGGTCCCATGGGTGGTTCGTGATCCAAGGCTACACCAGCGCCTTACCACAGACACACCTCAGTACCGGCTTCTCAAGGAAGGCGAAGAAAGACTTTCTGCGGTTGAGGATGGGGGTAATCCCATCAAAAGAACATCTTCCCCCGTGGAAACGCCTGGAGTCCAACCTTAATTGCAGGCTCTGTGATAACCCAAAGGAAGACGTTCTGCACTTGTTATGTAGCTGCAGGGCTTTAGATAGAGCCAGAAGGAGCCAATTAACACAGCTCTGTAACCAAAGTTGTGTGCGCACTCGTCGACAAGCTTTGCTGACTAGCTTCAAGGGAAAAGATATCCAACTAGTCAGTAGACTTGTGCGCTTCATGAAAATAGTTAACACGACCCTAAACCCAGTGGCTAGTGATTGAATTTGATTCATCGAGATCTGCTTTGGTACTTTGGTTCTTTTTGGTTAGCTAAAGACACAGCAAATTGCGAAAGGCTTTTTATACAAAAGCACAGTACTGTACTAGTTTGCATGGTTATTTTTTTCTCTTTTTTCACTTGTTTATTGCTTTATCTGCTTTGTAAAACTCTTTGATTATACATTTACTTCTCTTCTTTTTAAAAGAGTAATTGCAAGGATTTTTATTAATCATGCAATAAAGATGATTATTTTTATTATTATTATTATTGAAGGCCTGTGCCCCTAACCCCAAACCTACCCGTGAACCCTAAAATACCCCTGTACCCCAAAACTCAAATCTAGCCCTGAACCCTAAAATACCCCTGTACCCCAAAACCCAAACCTAGCCCTAAACCCTAAAAATACCCCTGTACCCCAAAACCCAAACCTACCCCTGAACCCTAAAATACCCCTATACCCCAAAACCCATACCTATCCCTAAACCCTAAAAATACCCCCCTACCCCATAACCCAAAACTATATCTGAACCCTTAAAATACCCAAACACCCCAAAACATATACCTCAGTACCTCAAAACATATACCCCTATACCCATACTTACCTTATCCTAACATACAAAAAAACATGCTTTTACCATTCATAAATTTGCAACGAATTTTGTTGTAAATGTATGCGTGGTAAAAGCATATAAAATGTAAGGCCATACGTTATAATGGCATTGCGGAGTCATGGGGCCAGATGTAGGTAGCCCTTTACCGATCGGAATCGGCCGAAAATATCGATTTTCGGCCGTTTCCGATCGGTAAAGGGCTAGGGAGATGTAGGTGCACATATTCGGTAATTTTACCGAATCGTTATTATTACCGAATCGGTAATAAGTACCGATTCAGTAATAATTACCGAATCGGTAATATTTACCGATTCGGTAAAATTACCGAAAATGCTATGTGGGTAGCCAATTTTCCATTGGCACATGGCTTACAGAATCAGTATTTTACCATGGAATACAAATCCATGGTAAAATACTGATTCCTGTGTACATGCACATCTGTGCATGTACACATGTGCCATGTGACAGACAGACGTGCCCTTAGGGCATGTCTGTGTGCCACATTGCACACATGCCCGTTTTGGGGGTGCTAGAGGTTGTCAAAGTGACACCCCCTGTACCCTTGTGAATTCATTAATTACTGATTCGGTAAATACCGAATCGGTAATGCCTAATCATTCCTATGGGCTTCAAAGCCCATAGGAATGAATGGGCATTACCGATTCGGTATTTACCGAATCGGTAATTAATGAATTGTTAAGGATTCGGTAACAAATCCAGATGTTGGGACCTACATCCCATTTACCGATTTTGAAATACCGAATCGGTAAAATTCGGTATTTCAAAATCGGTAAATGGGATTTACCTACATCGGGCCCATGGTACTTTCGTAATGAAAGTATGCGGAGTGATGGTATGCGGGAAGAAGTTGCAGAATAATGGGTGTTTACCGTCCACAGCACAATGTAATGTGGTACGTCCCAGGGGCAGTATCATGCATAGATAATGAACACACGGACAGAGATAGATAGTGGAAGTGGGTATGGGCACGTGCGCTTGACTCCTTTTTATTACCAGGGTCACATATCCAGTGACGTCTGTGCTGGATGAGTGTGGGGTGATGTGTAAACCAGCCCTCAGGGTGTTCTGACCGGGTTTTCTGCTCCTTTTTGAGTGAAGGTGACTTTAGCCTGCTATCATTCTAATAGGAGGATTAGAACATCAGACATGGCCTATTTACCAGGTGTTTGACGTAATTCCCTACCCTTTTCTGCATCTTAGGGTCTATAAACTTATGTTAATGAATAGATTACTTAGTATTAGTATTAATCCGTCCTTTTGTAAGGTTGCTAGCATATTTCTAATAGAGTTATGCTTATTTCGGGCCTTGTAGGCCTCGAATGGGAGAGACTCCATCTTTCTTTCTGCCTCGGCTGCTTGAGATGCTTATTGGTCAAATGTAATGTTTTAGTAATAAGGTGTTGTTCACTTGGAGAGAACCGGCTCAGGCTGGCCTTTATCGAAGGATTGTATTTTTCTTCGTGTCGAAGACATAACATCAGGCCGGCCGGCTGAGAACGTGTCCTTGGCACGGGGTGGTACAAGAATTTGGTGGGCGGCAGGTTACTGGCCGTAAATTTCCATGCATGAACACGGTTCCATATTAGCGAAAGCACGGAGATTTCAGGAGCCAGTTAGTAGATGGCAGCTAGTCGTTAGCATTATTGCAGTTAATCAACTTAAGGCAGACAGTCGCCATTTTGAAGTCCGAGAAAGACCGAGGGCTGATACTCTCTCAGAAAGATTGAAGTTATTTTAGTTGGAGCAGCTGGCGAGCTTTGATACTAAGATCAGGGCATACAGGGTGAAGAAGTTAGCGGAGCGAATGAATACCAGAGCGGCAGAAACTGATTTATAAGATCGACGTTGGAAGGTGAAGATAGTCTGTGGTCGAGAGGAGAGAGGAGTAGTGCAGAACAGCGTGAGTGCAGCAGACGACACAGAGAATAAGAGGAAGGTTCCAGTGACTTGGAGGGAAGTAGAGGAGACGGAGCATAGCGGTGCAGACGTGTATCCGTGACTGCAGGGGTGATCCTAAGATGAGCCAAGGCACATACGAGAGGGGAACCCAGATGACAACTGAGTCCAGACTTCATACTCATAAGGTGACGTTGACCCTTTCGTATTAGTGTGCACACACATTCTAATCCTTTCCTTTTGCTTTTCAGGCTATATGTTATATTGCAGTATTATATTGTTATTATATTGTTGTTATATTTTATTATTGTTGAATAAAGGTACCCTAGTTCTTAGTGAACTACTGTGTAATTGTTGTTGTCTTATGATAAAGTTAACCTTTCTTCTAGTCAGATGCTGTTATGTGAACGGATGCATCTCACGTCCAGGTAAATGGTAACTGAGCAAGGGAGTAGAGGAGCACTTAAATTAGGAAACAACCTTTGCAAATTGTGATTTGGCCATTCTTGTGTGAGAGGATCGACCTGTCTCTCCATCACCTAACCTATATTATTATATTCCCCATAGAGAAAGAGAGAGAGAGAGAGAGAGAGAGAGAGAGAGAGAGCTGAAGGAATTCATAGGAAAGTGATCATCGTTGTGTAGTGGCGCTAATGAGAGCATTGATTGTGGTCAATGTGTATACCCACAAGATTGTGGCTTGTGAGAGCACCGGAGGAACCCGGTGTGTAATCAGATCGCCGTTAGGAAAAGTGGCGTTAATGAGAGCATTGATTGTGGTAAATGTGTACACCCACCGGATTGTGGCTTGTGTATGTATGAAATAGTGAAAGCACTGGGGGGATACAGTGCCTATACCCACCGGATTGTGGTTTGCGTGAGCACTGATTGTGATCAGTGTGTAATGGTAAGTAATCGGAACTGCCTGAGGGTAGTCTAGTCTGGGCCTATGCTGCCGCAAGACTATAAGGTATGAGTGTGGTATTTTAGAAGATCTAAGCTTGTATATTGCTAATTCCCAATCCTCAGGTAGGTACCCAGGTGCCTCTGGTAAATAGGTTTGAGGAGGGAGGTGGTTACGTTTTGGCTGGATTGGCGGTGTCCTAGTGAGCTGATTCTATCTGGTCCGAAAATACGGTTGTTACACAGGGAATAGTTGCTGCTAGCATCAACTACAACAGTAATCATTGGAGCACACACAGAGATTCAATAATAAAAGGGTCAATAGTGTGTGCTACAGTAAGGTATGGACAGTAGATGTGAAATAATACAGAAAAAAATCTATTGTAAAAGAACCAAAATGTGTGGTATACTGAGACACAGGCAATAGATCTGAAATAATTCTTAAAATGATTGTATCATAAAGGGTCCATCAGTTCTAGTGCACTCAGATAGCCACATCAAAAGCATTCAGTATGTGCACAGCCAGCAATGACACGTGCTGCGGGCAGGCCGTACTAGGAGCAATGTCTGTTGCCATCAACACTGCATCATCTGCAATAGCGACTCGATCTGAAATGTGAACACTGGTATCTGCAGTGTAGGCCAGAGATAGCGGTCAGCAAGGGCCCACAGCCATGTTACGTGGACTTGAGCTGCCCAGTTTGCAATACACGGAGCAACAAAAAGCGAGTGCGGAGCCTGGGATGATGCATATGCGAGGTGCAGACAGAGCCCACTGGAGCAATGTCTTTTGCCTACAGGACTGCGTCATCTACAATAGCGACTCCATCTGAATTGTGAACACTGCTATCTGCAGTGTAAATTGAAGGCAGTAGTCACACAGACATCCATGAATACTTTTTTTCCCTTCCTCTTCACAAAATACAACAACATAAATCACCGAAAACGCGTACGGAAATCCGTACAATTATGAGCACGAGCTGCATGCTGATTGGCTGTCAACTGTCTGTCAACACTTCAAACCAGGAAGTGTTGGCAGCCATCTTGTTGGTTGCAAGATCAGAGTCACTAAAAATAGTAAAAGAAAGTTCAGAAATAGGGAAAGGGGGCAGGGTAGAAACATCCTGAACCTCATGGATTTTTAGGCTATATATTCTAATTTTTTTTAAAAATAGGAAAATCGCGGCGTGTGCGTATGGAAATCCGTACAATTACAAGCACGAGCTGCACGCTGATTGGCTGTCAACGCTCCAAACTAGGAAGTGTTGGCAGCCATCTTTTAATGGGCTCATGTCCCTCGTACATACCCCGGGGACCGCCACCTTCCTGAGGCAGTAATATGAAAAAAAGGGGGGTCAGTGACGGCATGGACCTCCCAGCCCCGGGGATTACCACTTTTTGGAGCTTTTTAATGTTGGGAGGGGGTCGCCTGGTCTCTGTCCTGGAGCGCTTGATGGCTCTGGGGACCACCATCTCTCAGGTCCGACTCCTGCAGTGTCCCGGGTGTCTACCACCGGGACACTGCCGTTTGGTATGGTAGGGCGGGAGCGTTGCGGCTCCCATTTTAGCACAAGAAACCGGTTTCTTATTTGAAAGAGAGAGCAAGTTAAGCTGCTGTGTCTTTCAAGCAGGAAAGCAGACTGCTTTTCGTTAGAGAGAGCAGCATATAAACTGCTCTCTTTGACAAAGCAATGCCGGCTCTCGAAGGACGCGGGGAGCCGGCTGGGACCGTGGGGGTATTGGTGTTCCCTACATGGCCCCTAATGATATTTTTTGAGTCCCGG
This sequence comes from Lissotriton vulgaris, assembly GCF_964263255.1. NCBI lineage: Eukaryota > Metazoa > Chordata > Amphibia > Caudata > Salamandridae > Lissotriton > Lissotriton vulgaris. Next base: position 1,124,820,546 of record NC_141687.1, read on the forward strand.
GGAATGGGTTCCTTTGCAGCTCCTTAAACATTTGTACATTTAATTTCTGCAAAATCCTTTTTTGTGTTGGGGAACAGAGTATTCCTCTAGTGACTGTCATCCATGTATGTTTTTTACTTTTTCCTTATTTGAATTCAGTTTTATTTACAGTATGTTTCTACCTCTCTTAAGAAGGAGTTCCACAGTGTAGCGTGCGCTGCAGTGTTTTTAGCTTTTTTGTTCTTTTGCTTACTTACCAGTTTGTGTTCAAGATTCGGTGTCTTATTTGTGTAGCTTTCTTTTGTGTATCTTTTGTGAAGCTTTATTTTGTGTATTTTTTTTAATCTGAGTTTTTTTATTCTGTGCTTCATCCAGTGTTCTGAATATAGCAGTACCTCTGTTGACATGTACTTTACTCCTTTTCTTTGCCTCTCTCCACCCTAATTGACAACATAATGGGGTGAGTCAAAGCATGGCACTGGTGTAGTCACTGTTTTAAGTTTGCAACACAGTAGGTAGGATGAATAAATAAAGCACTTGACACAATGCAGAGTGACACTATTTATTGTATTTAATTTTAAAATGTTTTCAAAATAAAATACACTCAGGCATAAAATATTGTTGCTTTATTTGCATATAAATAACTAATAATATTCATATGAATCACCACATATGCTGATATTACAGTAAAGATAAAATGAAGTGTTTATGTTTTTGTACAAGGACCTACAACATAAGAAATTTAGTATGGAAAATCAACAAAACAATTTGGAAGACAGTTTCGAAATTAGTAACAGTGTCATATAAGAGGTGAACATACTTTTTACAAGTAGCGAGAATGAGGAGGAAGATATAAATGCTGCAGATATTAGCTGTGATTTCCTGGACTAAACCTTAGATGTTGATTTTCTGGAAGCATTAGATGACATCGAGTATGATCATATGACTTTTGAAATTGATAGTCAGTAATATGAAATACATGATTAAATTATTTTAGAAACTCTATTAAGTTATGAGATGTTATGAGAATACATTTATTAAAATGGTTTGAGACATCCTTCTTGTAGAATTGTAATCATTCAGCTAGTACTAAAGTACTCATGTTGCAAAGTGGGCCTTACGGCATGGACTGCTTCAAACCCCTATAGACTATGTATGCACTTTTTCATGCACCGGCAAATTTGTCTTTTATACCTTTAATTGCCCAGTCAAGATTCAAGATTCAAGATTCAAAGATAGCTTTATTCGGTATTTAGCAAACACCATAAAAGCAGACAATACAAAATACAGTAAAAAACGCGACATTAAAAACTTGATAATTAAGAAAAAGAAATCACTGCAACGAATACACTTCATTACACTTATCAATCAATTAATCTAGTCTTAAAAACCACAAAATCTTTTCATACACTACGTTTGGTAGGAAGATTAATTCATTAGATTAATAAACGGTTGAGGTAAATATGACATATTTATGTATTATATGGTGTTATTATGCACAGAAAATACTCATACAAACCCTCAGCCTTCTAATCACTTCTCATAGTTCCTCTACATTTTATGATGAACGACAAAAATTTTATCACCACTACAATAGTAAGCTCGTCTTGGAGCAAATACAATCTATGGAGGGCAGTTTTACAGCTTCTCAGACCCCACAACTTTAGTAGTGGTAGCAGGTGTTTTTTCCTCCCCCACTGATAATACTGGCAAAAAAGAATACAGTGTATATTAGGCTGGGTGGCTACTCCATCACACGGGCATTTTAGCAACTTCCCAGACCAGTCATTTGGAGCAGGGAACGTTATTAGCCTAAAAAAGATTCCGTCCTCATTCGTGCCAATAGCATTCTATGATAGCATGAAAAATTTGGCGCCAGATAAGGATGGAGGCCATGATCATGGAGGATCTGGCGATGGGCTACAATGGTCGACTTATTCCCATCTAGATAATATCTCCTCTCCTCCAATAGACCAAGGCATGTCTCTTTTAATGCTTTTTTTGACATTTGGGCACATGAGGTAGGGTTTGAGAAGAATTCTGGTTGGCCGATGGAATTCAAAAATTTACTAACATAGGCCAGCCATGGCTGCTTAGAGCCCTCGGCTTGCTGCAGGCAATCATAAATTACTTCCCTATTGAAGGTCGTGTCCTCGCATGTCCAAATCTTGTACCACAACATGACTGGCGCTATCTTTATCAGATCACTAATATGGGATCTGTCAAGTTCATTGTGGCATATGGTAGTAGATGTGGAACGCGGAACTCCTAGAAGATACCTCAGGAAAGCATTTTCCACCCTTTGAATTTGAGAGCTGTCTGCAAGTCCCCAGATCCCCGCCCCATAAACAGCTGTAGACACGCATTTTGCTGCATAAATCTTAAGTAGTGTGTCTACCGGTTTCCCACCGAGTCTTTTGGCAAATTGCTTGACCGCCCCTATTGAACGGGCAAAGGCCAAATTTCGGGAGGTGATCGCTGAGGACCATGTCCCCCTATTGCTAAAGATAATGCCCAGATAGGAAAACGTTTTAGACATAGCTATCTTTGAATCATTGACAAAGGTTTTGCAGTCAGGGACTTTTTTGCTGGTGGTACAAGACATCGTAAAAGTTTTCCCCACGTTTATTTTTAGGCCTCTAGAGCTCATAAAGGTTGCAAAACCCATTAGTGCCTTTTGGAGTCCCCGCTGTGTGCGGGCCATGATCACCGCATCATCGGCGTATAACAATAATGGGACTGCGAGACCATTTATCTTAGGGTAGTCCACCTCCAGATCATTCAAGAAATCTGCTACCTCGTTTATATACAAGTTGAACAGAAAAGGCGCAAGTATGCAACCTTGGCGAACACCCTTTGCTATGGGGAATTTTCTAGTTTGCTCGCCATTTTTGCCAAATCTCACCGTGGCGCCTGCATCTCTATACAACTCCTGGATAAAGTTTAAGATATTTTTATCTATCCCCATTGTGGTCAGGGTTTTCCACAGCATTCCATGATCCAAACAATCGAACGCCGAAGTTAAATCAACGAAGGAACAGGTTCCCTTTTTTTATTCCAATATATTTGTTCATTATGAGGGACAGATTTAGACCCTGCTCTATGGTTCCCAAACCCGGCTTAAAACCATATTGGAATTTTGAGAGTATTCCATTGCTCTTAGACCAGGTTTGTAATTTGGTTAACAACACCCTGCCTGCTACTTTCATTAGGTTGTCTAGCAGAGAGATAGGGCGGTAACATTTTGGGTCTTGTCTGTCCCCTTTTTTAAATATTGGGATGACTATTGCTTCATTCCATGTATTGGGAAAACCTAGTTTGGAGTAAGCATTCAATACATTTGCTAGTAAGGGGGCCCAAAGGTCTACGTTCCCTTTAAACAAGTCAATGGGGATTCCATCAGGTCCAGGGGCCTTTAAACTAGCACTCTGACAAATCGCTTGTTCCACGTCTGCAGGGGTAAACATTACTTTTAGTGGGAAATTTCCCTGAGACAGTGGAAGAACCCCTCGCCCCGCATCCATCTCAACTTGTGGGATCGAAGCAAGTGATTCTTTCTTATAGAGGGAGGTAAAATAATTAACCCAAACATCTTCTGATATGCCTATTTCCAAGGAGTCTACCTTCCTATCCAAGAAGAAGGGGGCATTAATTTCTTTCCAGAATGACGTGATGTCCCTTAGAGCGCTTGCCTTTATCAGGGCTTCCCAGGCTGCATTTTTGAGTTCTTTCTGTCTAGTTCGTAGGGTCTGCTTTTAAACTTGTCTAGCCTCCTTAACTCGGCCGCTATCCCTAGGAATGGTCTTTAAGGCCTGTAAAAGGGCTTTGTGAGCTTTAGTACAGGCTCAATTGAACCAGCCATGTAATCTTGTGTCTTCCCCTAACTTTAGTTTTTTAGTTAACTTGGCGTTTATTGTAGTTTTGATCCCTTCATACGCCTGCATTATTAGCTCGGGGTTGGTGCTTGGTTCCAGACAGGTGGCAAATTGTCTAGTTTCTTTCCGTACCAGGTCTTTCAGAAAGTTTGTGGGTTCAATTTTTGCCCATTTAATGGCATAGCCATTTTTTCTGGCCAGCGCCACTGAGCGACCATGAAGTATATTCATAGTACTTATTTTTTGGGTCTCCGCTTTCCCTAGACCAGAGGTCTTCAATCTGTGGGGCGCGACCCCCAGGGGGGTCGTGGAGTCCTGGGAAGGGGGTCGCAGATTCTGTTGGAGCGTGCAGCAGTTCCTGGCGTCAGGCTGATTGAGGCCGGGTGATCACGGTGGAGGCCTAATTCACGCCTCATTAACAAGTAAAGGTCTTCTGAAGACCTGTGAAGTACTCGGGTGTGCCTTTCTGTGTGTCCCGAAGCTGTTTCAGCCGGGCTCACTTACACGTGCTGGGGAGTGGGGGGAGTGGGGGGGGGGGTCTGGGGGAGGAGGCTGTAGCCCTTTGAGTTCAATCAATGGACTTAGCTGTGGGGTTTATTTTTATTTTTAACGTTTTATATAGCGCTAGCTTAACCCGTAGGTATCAGAGCGCTTTACAAACACACATAGCAAACAGCAGAAGGACATTACAGTCATTGGTTCAAGTCCCACATACCTGGCGCCTGTGCAGGAGAAATGTGCCTGAAACTGTTCTTCACCGTGAGGTGTTTATACAGCCTGTCTGCCCCCCCCCCCCCCAAGCAGGGAAGCACAGAGATGCCCTCCCATGAGAGAGGATGGAAGGAAGAAGACACCGAGAGATACTGACCCCACCCCCATGAGAGAGGCACAGAAAAGGTGGGTGGATGAAGGATGAATGTATGTGTGGATGGAAGGATGAAGGGTGGGTGGATGGATGGATGGGTGGAAGGAAGGATGAAGGATGGATGGGTGAAAAGGTGGGTGGATGGATGATGAGTGGATGGATGTAAAGATGAAAGGGTAGATGGATGGATGAAGGATGAATGGATGGATGTGTGAAAAGGTGGGTGGATGAATGATGAGTGGATGGATGTAAAGATGAAAGGGTGGATGGATGGATGAAGGATGGATGGATGTGTGAAAAGGTGGGTGGATGGATGGATGAAAGGGTGGATGGATGAAGGATGTATGTATGGATGGATGTGTGAAAAGGTGGGGGATGAATGATGGGTGGATGGATGGATGGATGGATGGATGGATGGATGAAAGGGTAGGTGGATGGATGAAGGATGGATGGATGAAAGGGTGGATGGATGAAGGATGTATGTATGGATGGAAGGACAAAAAGGTAGATGGATGAAGGATGGATGTATGGGTGGATAAAAGGTTGCATGGATGAATGATGGATGCATAGATGGATGTGTGAAAAGGTGGGGGGATGAATGATGGGTGGATGGATGGATGAAAGGGTGGGTGGATGAAGGATGGATGTATGGATGAAAGGGTGGATGGATGTATGGATGGAATAATGAAAGGGTGGATGGATGAAGGATGGATAGGTAAAATGGTGGATGTATGGATGGAAGGATGAAAGGGTGGATGGATATAGGATGGATGTATGGATGGATGGGTAAAAGGTTGCATGGATGAATGATGGATGGATGGATGTGTGAAAAGGTGGGTGGATGAATAGATGGGTGGATACGTAAAGGATGGACGTATGGATGGAAGGATGAAAGGGTGGATGGATGTGTGAAAGTGTGGGTGGATGAATGATGGATGGATGGATGTGATGAGGTCTAACAGGCGCATTTATGGTTGTCGATAGTTGTTGATGATGAGGAGTACCAGTTTCTAGAATCTTTTGTCGTAAGGGGGTCCTTACGCCTAAAAAGGTTTTACAAGGGGGTCTCGGCATCAAAAAGTTTGAAGACCTCTGCCCTAGACTAAGAGAAGTGCTCATAGGAAAATGCTCCTATCAGCTAGATCCTATTGCTAGATCCTCCGTATCAAAGCCCCCCACCCAGCCTTGATTCCTGTTAGAGACTAAAATAAAGTCAATCACAGTGCCTGCCCCATGGCCAAAGAAGGTTGTCTGAAACGCTACGGGTGGCTCACAAAGTTCGTTGGCGAAGGCCAAATCCCACTCATGCATGAGTTGATTTAGCAGGTTGCCCCCTATGGAATGTTCAAAGTGCGTAGTTGGATCCCCTCTTAAGTCAAAAATGCCACCATTTTTTGTTTGACTATAGGGGCATAAGTGACAATTAAAATCCCCTGCTATAAGTAAGCAGTCTGCCACCTGCCCACCTCTCTTTAACAGTGAGTCCAACTCTGCCATTAAAGTTTTAACCTCAACTTTTAGCGCATTGTTATAAAGGTTGATCAGGAAAAAGGAGCGCCCGTTTGATTTAATAAACAAACCCTGTAATAAGCTCCCTACACCTGCTTTCGGTCCACCTGCCTCATACATACTCTGTTCTATATTACAGAGGTTAGAGGTGAAAATACACAGTCCCCCAGAGCCTCTGCCTCGGTTGCCCTGAATCGAGGGAACATAAAAAGTGCTAAAACCCTCGATGTGGGTCTCATCTAAGTCCCAGCACTCCTGCAGGCAGATTATGTCCTGCCTTTCCATAAAAGTTAGGAATAGCTGGTCCCGCACTTTTTTAGCCAGCCCAGCAATATTCCATGATGTTATTTTTAACGAACATTTCCCCTCATTGGGTGGACTGGATTCTTCCTGACTGGTTAGTGGGACAATGCCCACGGGCAGGGCTCCTGTCTCATTGTGAATTTGGCTCTTAATCTTATCTACTGTGTTCAGATGTGAATGCATACAGGTGGTTTCAGCTGTGGACTCAAGTCTACTCTCCTTCAATGGCTTACTAGGTTGTTCTGTTAAATGCTGGCCTGACAAGTTTGCACCACCCGTATCATAATCTGATGTGCTCTCTGTCATCGTGGGATTAGTGCTTTCTACCTGGGAAAAAACATCATGAATCTTAAATGGGGGGGGCTGAGGTTGCTGATACCCCTGTAGTGACCTTTGTTGGTCAATCGACCATATCTAAACAGTCGTATCTGTTCCTTGTAGGAGCCCCCCTCCAATAGTCAGGATTTGGGTTTCCTCTGCTATGGTGCCAGGGGCGGGAATCCCAGCCTCTGTTCCAGTAATTATTGCTATTCCTGTTTCTACTTCTATTGGTGTACCCCACCTGCGTCCAAGGCCAGTCTTGGACTTCATCCCAACCAGTTGTATCACCATAATTGGGAGTGTTTAAAGGTGGATAGAAGAAGGAAAGACGCTGTACGTCAACCCCCCCCTTTTTTCAAGCGCTGGCCAGGAAGAAATATAGTCAACCATGGCAGGATCGTCACAGTTGACTATAACACAGTCACCCTGTAAGCTTTTTTTCGTGTCCCCAATCCAGTACACTCTTTTCACAGAAGTTATTCTACTGTGATGAAATGACTGTAAAGGTCTGTTTTGACTTAACCATTGCAAAACTTTGTTCCTCACTGACCACGGGGGCTCGTCCGAGCCATCTGGCAATTCTGACACCCCTGTTAGGACGACAGTGTACGGGGTAGCCTCAGGTGGCAGATGAAACGGCCGCCTGAACCTAGTACCCTTCCTTTGTTTTCCCTGAGATTGGAGAGACTGGGTTTTTTGTGATGTGTGTAAAGTCTCCTTTAGATTAGCTAGCTGGGTATTTAAAGCCACAAGGGCTGGGGTGGGTTGCACATTATCACTGGTGATATCGGATTGGCCCTTCCCGTCTAGAATTAGGGGTTTAGGGGTATTTTGTGAGTTTGGTCTGGCACTCTTATTAGTCTGGGAGTTTGCTACTTTATCTTGCGCAAGGGGTTTTGGACACGCCGCTGGTAAGGTAAGCGGTTGAGCCGGTTTACTTGGCTCTTTGGTTTTCCCCTCCCCCGTATCTAGGGTGCCCAATGACTTTTGAATAAAAGCAGGAGTATTTAATTTTGCAAGTTGTTTTTCAATTATCCTTATGCTTTTTTCCAAGGGTTTCAGATGGTGTTTTAACAATACCCCCATGCTATTTGTAAGAAAATCATGTAGTGTCACACATGTGGTGCATGGTTTGTGTATACCCCCTACAGCACCTATTGCATCTAAGTTCCCTAGTGGCTCGGTATTCTGTGGGGGCTTTTTAGAGACCACTCTATTGGTGGATGGGGGGATTTGCTGTACTACAATATTGTTACTATTCTTATTCAGGTTACAAGGATTCACACAGTTAGGTGGCGCCGATGTGATCTCCTGTGTAATCAACCCCTTACTTGACCTCTTAGATATGGCACCCTCCCTTTCACCCGTGGAGTTAGGTTCTAATGCCATGTCTTGGTTGTGTAGGAGTTGTAAGTCCGGTGTTTTTTCCAAATCCTCCACAGAATCAGACCCTAATGACAATTGAGTTGCTGACAAGTCCACAGTATCTGGAACTGTGTGAACTAGTGCACTTGCTTGATTCAACAGGGGAGTGATCGAACCCTTGTGAATTGGAGTTTGTGCTAGAGCCAAGGGGCCCATTGACGATCTTTTTCTAGCAATCTCCAGTTCATGTGACACCCGTCGTTCTATCAATTGGATGGTGTTATCGATAGCTGCATTGGCCTTGTTTAAAAATAAGTCAATGGGTCCAGTTATGTCAGTAGATTTATCTGTTTTTTTGCTTCTAGTGGCTCTACTCATGATCGGACGCTATGGGTCTCAGACTACACAAAATGATAGAGCAAAACAAACTAACTGGTCTGCCTGTTGGCAAAGATATGGGTATAAGTCCCCGCAGTTATTATCAGAACAAGTCCAGGAATGAATAGTAGAACACAAATACCGTGGCCCAGTCCAGTCCTGCACAGTCTGGAACGGGCTGAAACGGGCCCGCCCTTGGCCCGGGCTTCGCCTCGCGCTTCACCCCGCGCGCGTCCCGCGTTGCGTGTGAGGGTGTTCTGTTTATAGGGAAGTTCACGCACGGGGCGTTGCCGCCGGGGGAAGAGGCACCAGCTGGAAGAAGCTAAGGCTTCTGGTCCTCGCAGTCCCCCGGTGCAGGCAGCCAGCAAGATGGGGTCAAGCGCTCGCTGGGAGCAGTTTGGCAATCCGTCAACCACGGACAAGCTCCCACCAGCGGCGCGACCTCACAGTTAACAGGTCAGAAAGGGCAAGACTCTCCGTTGGAAAAGAAATGATCCTTTGCAGGGAGACTCCAAGATCAGCGTGTGTGAGCGGCACCCGCGGAGCGGGTGTCGCGAAAAGTAAGTAGACGGCAGGTAGGGGGCGTTGCCGCCGGGGGAAGAGGCACCAGCTGGAAGAAGCTAAGGCTTCTGGTCCTCGCAGTCCCCCGGTGCAGGCAGCCAGCAAGATGGGGTCAAGCGCTCGCTGGGAGCAGTTTGGCAATCCGTCGACCACGGACAAGCTCCCACCAGCGGCGCAACCTCACAGTTAATAGGTCAGAAAGGGCAAGACTCTCCGTTGGAAAAGAAATGATCCTTTGCAGGGAGACTCCAAGATCAGCGTGTGTGAGCGGCACCCGCGGAGCGGGTGTCGCGAAAAGTAAGTAGACGGCAGGTAGGGGGCGTTGCCGCCGGGGGAAGAGGCACCAGCTGGAAGAAGCTAAGGCTTCTGGTCCTCGGAGTCCCCCGGTGCAGGCAGCCAGCAAGATGGGGTCAAGCGCTCGCTGGGAGCAGTTTGGCAATCGGTCGACCACGGACAAGCTCCCACCAGCGGCGCAACCTCACAGTTAACAGGTCAGAAAGGGCAAGACTCTCCGTTGGAAAAGAAATGATCCTTTGCAGGGAGACTCCAAGATCAGCGTGTGTGAGCGGCACCCGCGGAGTGGGTGTCGCGAAAAGTAAGTAGACGGCAGGTAGGGGGCGTTGCCGCCGGGGGAAGAGGCACCAGCTGGAAGAAGCTAAGGCTTCTGGTCCTCGCAGTCCCCCGGTGCAGGCAGCCAGCAAGATGGGGTCAAGCGCTCGCTGGGAGCAGTTTGGCAATCCGTCGACCACGGACAAGCTCCCACCAGCGGCGCGACCTCACAGTTAACAGGTCAGAAAGGGCAAGACTCTCCGTTGGAAAAGAAATGATCCTTTGCAGGGAGACTCCAAGATCAGCGTGTGTGAGCGTCTGTGCCCAGTCTGTTTCCTTACACTTCCAGGAAACACTAATACACTTCTAGAAAGGCAGCAAATGTGCAAAATTCTTACTGCCTTCGGCTGGGGAAGTTGTTACAACAAAAAGGCTCGATAAAGGGCCTGTACTCTGAATACGAATATGAAATAGAATAGTTGATAACAATAGCCAAGAAAGGCAGCAAGTAGGTGTGTGTACGTGTAGATGGTGTGTTGATTGAGTGGAAGATGAATAATGTAAAAAATAAGAAAGGCTGCAAGTGTGCAAATTACCCACTGCCATTCACGGGTAGTAGTTACCAAGAAGGCTCAATAAAAGGCCTGTACTTCGGCCGGGGTAGTAGCTATAAAAAAAGGCTTGATAAAGGGCCATGACCTTGAATTACAATATGAAATTCAAGAATAATTGATAACGCCAGCCAAGAAAAGCAGCAAGTGCGCAAACTTCCCACTGCCTTCGGCGGGGTAGTATCTCCATTAAAAAGGCTTGATAAAGGGCATAGAGTTTGAATCAGAATATGAAATTCAAGAATAATTGATAACCCCAGCCAAGAAAGGCAGCAAGTAAGTGTGTGTACATGTGGATGATGTGTTTATTGATTGGAAGATGAATAAGGTAAAAAGTTAGAAATGTTGAAGATGTGCAAAGTAAGCATTGTCTTATCATGGAAGTAGATATTTGGATACCGAGCTCATTACAGACTGTGCGTCGTAAGAAAAGATGCAAGTGTGGAAATTACGCACTGCAATTTATGGGAAGTAGTTAAGAAGAAGGTTAAATAAAGGGTGTGCACTTTGAATTTGTATTAGAAGAAGAATAATTTATAACCCCAGTCAAGAAAGGCAGCAAGTGTGCATATTTCCAACTGCTTTTGGTGGGAGTAGTTACAACAAAAAAGGTTGATAAATGTCTAATGAGTAATGTTGAAGAGAGATATGTTCCTGTTTTTTTATGAAGTTGATAGACTGTTTCACGTAACAGAAAAGTTAATCGCAATAAATGTATAGGAATGTAAGTTTACTAAAATCAAGATTAATATGAAGCAGGTGGGTTGCACCACAACAACTTTGCTTGAGCTGCAAAACAAAAATTGCAGGGCAACCCACCTGCTGCTGCACCAAGCACATAAACTGCTGCAACAGCATCTTCGGCAAGCAGTCCATACTCACATATTAATCTTGATTTTAGTAAACTTACATTTCTATACATTTATTGCGATTAACTTTTCAGTTCAGAAGGAATAATTACGAACTCAAGATTATTAAGCACAGCGCTAGCAGGCATTTTGTTCTCATCTAATTAGTTATAATAATATTTACAAATACGTTGATCAGAACCCAAATCAAAAGAATTCTCTAGCAACAAACTAGTTGCAAAATGCTTCCATTCATTATTATTTTCCTTTTTAAATACAGATGAACAGTCCTGGTTTGATTTTTATAATGAGTTCGTTGAAAACAAATAGAAGAATAATTTGGCGTTTGAAGTGAAATCACCTTAAACTTTGTAATATCTTGCTCAAAATTTTCTACAGTAGAACATTGTACATTCTCTTTCACATTTTCTTCTATTAATATCTCAGTTTCTGCACTGTCTTCCTGAGGACCAAAGTAAGTAAGCTGAATTTCATGAGAGACATTCGTTACATCTGATACAGATGCACGTAAAAGAGTACTGTTCAACTTTTTTAACATTAGTGCTGGAATTTTTGCGTAACACAATTTTCTGACTAATTTCCTCATTTGAGTTTGATAAACTGGTAACATTCTGAATTGGTGAAAAACCCTTTGCCATACTCTTTTAGAAAGACAAGCTAGAGAATGACCTTGCAAACCAGTATTTTCTCTCTCTTTAAGACTGTAGTCCTTGCAACATCTTAATCTTTTGTTTAACACTTTTCTTAATATAGTTATGTAAGAAATTGCATTAAAAAATCTATAGATTCTTGAGTTAGAGTATAAATACTACTACAATTGCAAGTGTTCACTGGAGCTTTAGGACGTTTGCCTAAAACTTCCTAAGCTAACACCTCTTTTCCATTTCTAGGAACAATGTTGTCTTTCACAATAGCACAACCATTTCTAAGCTCATAGGCATGACCACAAGTGTCAACTGCATGTAAGAAATCATTACTCTGAAGATAGTTGTCATCATTAAAAAAAAGGCTCAGAACTTGAACTATGGTTCCATTCACCCAAAAAAACCTCTGAAAAATTACTTCTGTTAGTTACTCTTTTCCACTTACTTTTGCCCTTCATTAAAGGGATTGGTTTATCTAGTGATCGAATTGTATTGATTACTATAACAAATTTTAAAAATTCAATTTTAAAACCTTGACAAGTAGATTTTCTAGTTTTCTTTTTCTTATAAAATGTGTTTAAAAGAAATCTTCACTTTCTTAATTAAATTCATCACAACTGTATTATAAATTACAAGAATAATTGATAACCCTAGGCAAGAGAGGCAGTAAGTGTACAAATTTTTTACTGCGTTCGGCTGTGGAAGTGGTTACAAAAAAAAAGGCTTGATAAAGGGCGTGTACTTTGAATACGGGTATGAAACAGAAGAATAGTTGATAACAGTAGCCAAGAAACGTAGCAAGTAGGTGTGTGTACGTGTAGATGATGTGTTGATTGAGTGGAAGATGAATTATGTCAAAAATAAGAAAGGCTGCAAGTGTGCAAATTAATCATTATCTTTAGCTGGGGAAGTAGTCACAATAAAAAAGGCTAGATAAAGGGCCTTGACTGTGAATCAGAATATCAAATTGAACGATAGTTCATAGCCTCTGTGAAGAAAGGCAGTAAATGCTCAAATTTTGCACTGCCTTCTGCGGGGGTAGTATGTATATGAAAAAGGCTTGATAAAGGGCCTTGACTTTGAATCAGAATATCAAATTGAACAATAATTGATAACTCCAGCCAAGAAATGCAGAAAGTGTGCAAATTTCCAACTGCCTTTGGATGGGGTAGTTCTTACAACAAAAAAGCTTGATAAATGTGTAGTGACTGATGTTGAGGACAGCGATGCTCCTGTTTCTTGTTTTTGATGAGGTTGATAGATTATTTCATGTAACACAAAAGTTCATCGCAATAAATGCATAGAAATTTAAGTTTACCACAAACAAGATTAATATGCAAATATGGACTGGTTGCCGAAGATGCTGTTGCAGCAGTTGATGTGCTTGGTGGAGCAGCAGGTGGGTTGCCCTTCAATCTTTGTGTTGCAGCTTAAGCAAAGTTGTTGGGGTGCACGTTCTTCATGTGTCGCACTATATTTGCTGTGCTAAAGAAGTATTTTTTGTATGGATCACCCTTTGAAAGAGTTGTTTCGCAAATTTTACAGATTACTTTTGGAGTATTAACCTTCGGCTGGGGTAGTAGCTATGACTAAAAGGTTCGATAAAGGGCCTTGATGTTCAATCAGAATATGAAATTGAGGAATAATTGATAATCCCAGCCAAGAAAGGCAGCAAGTGTATATCTAAAGCAACAAAGTTCTGTGGAGTGTGTTGCAGCGTGGTCCAAGCACGACGCATTGGTAGCATAGGCTTTAAAATCAAGTTCTCTAATAAATATTGGTTGTCCATTCACAGAAGTTGAAGTACATCTTTAAAAAGTATGATATATTTTTTTCTAAATAAGTCATCTCATTCAACGCGGTCACGTGGTGATGAGTTGTGGTGCACTGAGTTAGTAATACCTTCGGCCCTGAGCTTGAATATACCTTGTGATGATGTGTGGTCGGGGGTGGAGGTACAGTAATTGAACTAATGTCTTTTGTTGATTGAATTCTGTATCAATTCCATTTAAAAAGACAGTATGTCTCACTGTGACATAAAACTGTTCACTCTTCTTTGTGATGATTTATGGTGCACTGGGTAAGTAGAATCTTTGGCGCTGAGCTTGTACGTTTCCCGTGCAGTGTAGATTGAAGGCAGTTGTTAACAGATATAGACGAATGGTTTTTGTCAAATATTTAAACAAAATGTGAACACATATAGTAGAATTGTGTCTGCAATAAATAAATGATGGCTGAATTTCCTAGTGTTCGAACTTTAAGAAAATCTGAGGACATTGTGCAATTGTCTCAGTTTTAAGTAAATCAAGATTGTATTGAATGTTTTCTGTAGTGCTGGCGCTCTTGGTATCTAGTTGTGAACTCTTCTGAGTGCAGAATTGATTGAAGGCACTTCTAAGCACACATAATGAAGAGAAATTTACATGCAAAACTCAATTGAAGTTGTGAACCCTGCTGTCCGTATTGAAGGACTGGGTTATTAAAGACCCAGCGGTGCCAGGGAACAACACCTGAAACCTTCGTGGGTAACCTGCTCCGGCGTACAAGTGACAGAGACACGGGACACTTCCTTCGGCGTCAAAGATTCGAGCTTTATTTACTGCAGGGAACACAGAAATCACGGCAAGTACAACATGTGCTACTTGTGGAGACTGCTTCAAATTGGTTCTGTGGATCGCTCCTTTTATACACAATTTACCCATAGGTTTACATGGTACACAAAGGTTTATGGCTTGGTTCCCATAGTTATCCCCCAGAGGGGTCGTTTTGGTCACTTTGATACACACAAGGTCCGGAACATAAGTGCGGAAACATTTGGCGGTTCCCAACTGTAAAAACCCATCTTCCCACCATTAGTACATTCCAATCAGCAGTAAAACAGATCGAAGAAGGAACAGGGACAGGTGCAGAGAAAGATGGAAACAGTGGGGAGATCGGAAAGGGTGTAAAAAGGAAGGTATCGGGAAACGCGAGCTACAGGCACCAAAGGGACGTGCCTAATGAGATGCACGGCTGAGACAATAAACCGGCACGGCGAGATGAGCCTCGAGCGGGGCCATCTGCCTTACAGTATCATCCCCCTCGTCATAAAGACAGTTTCAAAGGACATGTGGCTTCCGCAAGTATCTTGGGAGTCCCAGGGTCGTGAAGCGGACAACGTCCGTTCGCTGGCTACTTGAGGGCAAGAGACAAAATGGATGCCGTATCTAAGATGGAACCCGTGGGTACAGATAGAAAAACCCACGTAACAAACGAACGGTTTAGGTTAGCACAGCGAAACTGCACATATCCACTAAACTCGTTATTTGCGGTTCATAGATACCAGACTCGACCATATTCGTGCGAGTCAAAAACATCACTTACAATTGTCACGGAACCTCAGAATTGTACATCAAAGGTACTAATTGACACAAACATCGATGAATGCTATTTTGTACAGTTAACAGAATGTGAGGACAAAGTATAATTGTCTCTGGCTTAAGGAAAGCAAGGCTGAATACAATGCTGTACTTAATGTAGAGGGAAAGCAGAATTCAAGTTGTGAACGCAGCTGTACGCAGTGTAGATTGAAGGCCGTTGTGGACACAAAGATCGATGAATGCTGTTTTGTCACAGTGAACAGAATCTGAGGACACAGTACAATTGTATGTTTTAAATAAAGCAAGTCTAAATTCAATGTTGCCCTTAGTGTAGATGGAAAGGTGAATTTAAGTTGTGAACCCTGCTGTCTGTAGTGTAAATTGAAGTCAGTTGTTGATACAAAGATCGATGAACGCTGTTTTGTTACAGTTAACAGAATCTGAGGACACAGTACAATTGTCTGTCTTAAATAAAGCAAGGCTAGATTCAATGCTGTCCTTAGTGTAGATGGAAAGGTGAATTCAAGTTGTGAACCCTTCTGTCCGCAGTGTAGATTGCACAGTTATAGATGAATGCCATTTGTGAGATTCTTATACAAAATCGGAAGACATAAAATCCATTAGTCTCTACCTTAATAAAGCAGAGCTGAATTGAATGTTTTCTGTAGTAGTGGAGCTCCTGCTATCAAGTTTTGATTTTTACTGGCCGCAGAATATGTTGAAGGTAGTTGCCAGCACAGATATTGAAGACAAATTTAGTTCCAAAGCTGAATTCAAGTTGTGAACCCAGCGGTCCACAGTGTAGATTGAAGGCAGTTGTTGACACAAAGATCAATGAATGCTGTTTTGTCGCAGATAACAGAATCTGAGGACACAACACAATTGTCTGTCTTAAATAAAGCAAGGCTAAATTCAATGTTGTCCTTAGTGTAGATGGAAAGGTGAATTCAAGTTGGGAAATCTGCTGTTCGCAGTGTAGATTGAAGGGTTTAGTGAGCACAGTTATAGATGAATACTATTTGTCACATTCTTTTACAAAATCGGAAGATATAGAATCCATTAGTCTCTACCTTAAATAAAGGAAGGCTGGATTCAATGTTTTCTGTAGTAGTGATGTGCTCGTGGTATGAAGAGGTAAACTCTGCTGTTCGAAGTGTACATTTGAAGGTAGTACTTAGTATAGACATTGAGGAATGTTTCTTGTGCCATCCATTAATAAAATTGCGTCTGCCTTACACAAATGAAGACTAATTTGAATGCTGTGCATAGTGTAGATGGAAAGCTGAATTCAAGTTTTGAACCCTGCTGTCCGTAGTGTGGATCGAATGCAGTAGTTGACACAGAAATGGAGGAATTCTTTTTGTCACTTATTTAAACAAAATCTGAAGACATACAGTAGAAATATCTCTAAATTTAAAAAAATGAAGGCTGAATTTCCTGCTGTTCAAACTTTAAGAAAATTTGAGGACATTGTGAAATTGTCTCTGAAAGGCAGCAAGTATGCAAATTTGTCACTGCCTTCGGCCAGGGTAGTTGATAGAACAAAAAGGGCTTAATAAAGGGCCTGCACTTTGAATAGGAATATGAAATTGAACAAGAGTTCATAACCCCTGCGAAGAAATGCAGGAAGTGCGCAAATTTCCCATTGCTTTCTGCCAGTGCAGTATCTACATGAAAAAGGCTTGATAAAGGGACATGAGTTTGAATTAGAATATGAAATCAAAGATTAATTGATAACCACAGCCAAGAAAGGCAGGAAGTGTGCAAACTTGCCATTGCCTTCGGCCGGGGTAGTAGCTACACCAAAAAGGCTTGATAAATGGTGTTGAGTTTGAATTAGAATATGAAATAGGTGTTATACTTAGTTTAGTTTTCACTGAGTTAGTGGTACCTGAAACAACAAGGTTTGTGGAGCTTGCCAAGATGTGTGGTCTGGACAGGGTGTACTAATAGTAATTTTTTTTGGTCTTGTGAATTCTGGCTTAGTAAGGGCAATTGGTGATTTTGTGTAAGTTTGAGGGAGATTACTTTATTTGGTACTGTACTTTATACGTAATGAATGAAGAATCAGTTAAATGCTGGCTGAATACGGACATGTGGTGAGGGTAGAAGGTAGCGGTTACCAAGACTTCATGACTACGTGGCATTGATTACAGCTGCACAATATTGGTAATTTAGTGTGTGTGAATGCAGCGATGATAAGTGGTGGAATGAGTTAGTAGCACCTGAAGGAACAAAGTTCTGTGAAGTCTGCGATTATGCGCGGTCCAAGCAGGACGCATTGGTAGCAAAGTCTTTAAAATCAAGTTTTTTAATCATTATTGGTTGTCCATTCACAGAAGTAAGTTGAACTATATCTCCAAAAAGTAGGATGTTTTTTTTTGTAAATAAGTCATGTTATTCAATACGGTCCTGTGTTGATGATTTCTGGTGCACTGAGTTAGTAATACCTTTGGCGCTGAGGTTGAACGTACCCTATGATGATACATGATCGGGTGGGAAAAACAGTAATTGAAGTAATGTCTAGTCGATTGAATTCTGCATCAATTCCATTTAAAAGGAACAGTATGTTTCACTATAACATAAAAGTGATCACTCTTCTTGGTGATTATTTATGGTGGAGTGAGTAAGTAGTATCTTTGGCTCTGAGCTTGTACATTCCTTGTGCAGTGTAGATTGAAGGAAGTTGTTGACACAGAGATAGGCAAATGCTTTTTGTCAGTTATTTAAAGAAGATGTGAAGACATATAGTAGAATTCTCTCTGTATTAAATGAAGGCTGCATTTCCTACTGTTCAAACTTTAAGAAAATCTTAGGACATTGTTTAATTGTCTCTGTTTGAAATGAATCAAGATTGTATTTAATGTTTTCTGTAGTGCTGGTGGTCTTGGTATCTAGTATCAACTGTACTCAGTGTAGAAATGATTGAAGGCCGTTCTCAGCACAGATACTGAAGAGAAATTTACATCCAAAGCTGATTTAAAGTTGTGAACCCTGCTGTCTGCAATGTAGATTGAAGGTACTACTCGACACAAACATCGATGAATGCTATTTTGTACCGTTAAAAGAATCTGAGGACATAGTACAATTGTCTCTGCTTTAAATAAATCGAGAGTAATATGTCATACTCCCTTTTAAGAATTTGCTGCATTCTTAAATGCACAAAGGCAAGCATTAAGTTTGATACCATGCTTAGGTCATCAATAATGAGAAGTTTCATTTTTGTCAAAACTCTTGAAACTTTACAACAAGCTTCTCCAGATTGCTTGCGATATTGTAATTTGTTGTTATGCTCCACACGTAGTATAAGTAAACGATGTAATGTAGGATTGGATATGTTAACATTTGGTCATATTTTGAATATAAGGAACTTATTACAAATATGCAACAAGCAAATGATGCTGAATATGGAACTATTCTACAAGAAATAAAAATTGGACAAATGACTGAACATGGCAAAGAAGTTTTACAGAGACGATTACTTTGACATTTGTTACCAAACGAAAATATTGTTCCTAAGTTGGTAGCTACTTTTAAAATAATTGACAACCCCAGTGAAGAAAAGCAGCAAGTCTGAAAATATCCTACTGCCTTCGGCCAGGGTATTAGCTACAACAAAAAAGCTTGATAAAGGGCCTTGACTTTGAATCAGAAAATGAAATTGAACAATAATTGATAAACCCAGCTAAGAAAGGCAGCAAGTGCGGAAATTTCCCACTGCCATCGGCCGGGGAAGTAACTACAACAAAAAGGCTCAATAAAGGGCCTGCACTTTGAATAGGAATATGAAATAGAATAGTTCATAACCACAGCCAAGAAAGGCAGTAAGTAGGTGTGTGTATGTGTGGATGATGTGTCGATTGAGTGTAAGATGAATAAGGTGAAAAATTAGAAAGGCTGCAAGTGTGCAAACTACCCAGTGCCTTCAGCCAGGGAAGTAGTTACAACAAAAAAGGCTTGGTAAAGGGCCTTGACTTTGAATCAGAATAAGAAATTCAAGAATAATTGGTAACCCCAGCCAAGAAAGGCAGAAAGTGTGAAAATTTCCCACTGCCTTCGGCCGGGGTAGTAGCTGCAACAAAAAGGCTCGATAAAGGGCCTTGACTTTGAATCAGAATGGGAAATTGAAGAATAATTGATAACCCCAGCGAAAAAAGGCAGCAAGTAGGTGTGTGTATGTGTGGATGATGTGTTGATTGAGTGGAAGATGAATAAGGTGAAAAATAAGAAAAGCTGCAGACGCGCAAACTACCCACTGCCTTGTAAGGGAAGTGGGTGTTTAGTTTTCGAGTCCATTACACCAACATGGCGTCGGATTCTGCAGTGGGAGCCTGAGAAATCGGTACCACTTCTAAGGAGGCAAGCAAGTGCAGAAAGAACACACACTGTGCGGTAGGAAGGACGCAAGAAAGGATGCAAGTGTGCAAATTACCCACTGCCATTGACGGGTAGTAGTTACCAAGAAGGTTCAATAAAGGGCCTGCACTTTGAATTTGAATTACATGAAGAATAATTGATAACCCCAGCCAAGAAAGGCAGCAAGTGTGCAAATTTCCTACTGCCTTCGGCCGGGGCAGTATCTACAACAAAAAGGCTCGATAAAGGGCCTGCACTTTGAATAGGAATATGAAATAGAAGAATAGTTGATATCCACAGCCAAGAAAGGCAGCAAGTAGGTGTGTGAATGTGTGGATGATGTGTTGATTGAGTGGAAGATGAATAAGGTGAAAAATAAGAAAAGCTGCAAGTGTGCAAATTACCCAGTGCCTTCAGCCGGGAAGTAGTTATAACAAAAAAGGCTCGATAAAAGGCCTTGACTTTGAATTAGAATATGAAATTCAAGAATAATTGGTAACCCCAGCCAAGAAAGGCAGCAAGTGTGCAAATTTCCCACTGTCTTCAGCCGGGGTAGTAGCTACAACAAAAAGGCTTGTTAAAAGGCCTTGACTTTGAATCAGAATATGAAATTGAAGAATAATTAATAACCCCAGCCAAAAAAGGCAGCAAGTAGGTGTGTGTATGTGTGGATAATGTGTTGATTGAGTGGAAGATAAATAAAGTAAAAAATAAGAAAGGTTGGAGACACGCAAACTACCCACTGCCTTGTCAGTGAAGTGGATCTTTGGATTTCCAGCTCATTATACAGATAGGGTGTCGGATTCCGCAGTGGGAGCCTGAGAAATGGGTACCATATCTAAGGAAGCAAGCAAGTGCACAAAGTGCACACACTGTGCGGTAGAAAGGACGTAAGAAGGGACGCAAGTGTGCAAATTACCCACTGACATTCACGGGTAGTAGTTACCAAGAGTGCTCAATAAAGGGCCTGCACTTTGAATTTGAATTACAAGAAGAATAATTGATAACCCCAGCCAAGAAAGGCAGCAAGTGCACAAATTTCCTACTGCCTTCGGCTGGGGTAGTTGTTACAACAAATTGGTTCGATAAAGGGCCTGCACTTTGAATAGGAATATGAAATAGAAGAATAGTAGATAACGACAGCCAAGAAAGGCAGCAAGTAGGTGTGTGTACGTGTAGATGATGTGTTGATTGAGTGGAAGATGAATAAGGTAAAAAATAAGAAAGGCTACAGATGCGCAAAGTACCCACTGTCTTGTGAGGGAAGTGGATGTTTTGATTTCCAGTCCATTATACAGACTGTGCGCCGGATTCTGCAGTGGGAACTTGAAAAATGGGTAGCACATCTAAGCAACCAATACAAGTGGACAAAGTACACCCACTGTGTGATAGAAAGGACGCAAGAAAGATAGCAAGTGTGCACATTTCTTACTGCCTTTGGACGGGGTAGTTCTTACAACAAAAAAGCTTGATAAATATCTAATGACTAATGTTGA
Organism: Lissotriton vulgaris; assembly: GCF_964263255.1. Classification (NCBI taxonomy): domain Eukaryota; kingdom Metazoa; phylum Chordata; class Amphibia; order Caudata; family Salamandridae; genus Lissotriton; species Lissotriton vulgaris. The sequence goes on from NC_141687.1 coordinate 1,124,841,586, forward strand.
GGACAGCGATGGTCCCGTTTCTTGTTTTTGATGAGGTTGATAAACTGTTTCACGTAACACAAGAGTTGATCGCAATAAATGCATAGAAATTTAAGTTTACCAAATTAAAGATCAATATGTGAGTAAGGACTGTTTGCTGAAGGTGCTGTTGCAGCAGTTTATGTGCTTGGTGCAGCAGCAAGTGGGTTGTCCTGCAATCTCTGTGTTGCAGCTCAAGGAAAGTTGTTGGGGTGCAAGTTGTTTACGTGTTGCACTATATTTGCTGTGCCAAAGGATTCTTTTTTAGATTGATCACACCTTGAAAGAGTTGTTAGGCAAATTTTACAGGTTACTAATGGTTGGTGTTATTCAGTTAGTATGTGTCTGGATTTCGCTAGAATCTTTAAGGGACACATTAGGGCTTACATAATACAGAAATACTTTGTACTTCGTGACATCCAATTCTATTTTATGATGAATGGTTGAATTCTACATCCGCCTTTAGGACTAATGGGAGGGTAGCTTTTTAAAGTGTTTGACAGGTTATGCTACATGTGTCCATGCAGCTAAAGAAAACTTAGCATGGTTATGCATGGGCACCCTCTCACACAAAACGTAGGATTGTAAAAGCTTGCAATAGGAGTGACTGATGAGTTTATATATGTCAGTGAGAAAAGAAAATCAAGTACGATTGTTTTACATTAGAGATATACAGACCTGAAAGAATATGCATGTCAATGCAGGACATCTTTTTTGGAAGGTATGGAAGAAATAAGTGAAAGGGTGTTTAGAAACAATACTGTCAGGCTTAAAAAGTGCTCGATTGTTCTTTTTGTTGAATGTAAACACACCTTTTTGATTATGACCATGGAATAGTGGTGTAACTATATTATAGATTCTATTGTCAGATATCTACCACAGTGATAGTGGAATTACCACTACTTTTTAGACTACCATTAAACAATCATGTGTAGAGGAGCTGTATTGCTTCTTGACTTTCAAAGAGGAGGAAGATTTAAATTTATATTTCAACACCTAAACAAAATAATTGTTGAATTTCAAAAAGAAAATTAAGTAGGAATGTTAGAGGAAGTCTGGTCCAACTCTAAAAGGATTGTGCAAATCGTGACAGCTGAAAGAAGTTTGTCTCAACATTAGTTTTTAACATAATTCAGACACAACACTAGATTGCAGGAGTGTGCAAATGTCTACTTAGACATGTTGCATGCGATCATATGTTACTTAAAAGGATACATTTTTACATGTCTAACCAGTAAAAGGTAAGTAAGATTTATATTTGGTTTTTTAAAGTCAAGGTCGAGTCATCTGCTGCATTTCAAACATTGGGCCTGTTGGGAAGATAGTGAAAAGTAACTTTTTATTAAGATTGCATTGTTTAAAGGTCAATAGCTTTTTGAAATGAAAACTTTATATGTATTTACATGGTAAAAATAGTTATCTCTCATCACTTAGTGGAAACGTGGTAACAACTCAATTAATTTGAAGGGTGCATAGCCAGTTTTCCAACATGGTGGACGTAACTCTAAAAAGACCCTTTCAAATGCCTTAGTTATCTGAGTGAGAGTAACATAGTTTCTGTATTAGTCAAATGTGAACTGAAGAGTTAATGCGTTCTAAAGACTCCAAGGACTTAGATCACTTAATTTTAAAATTAAGCATTTAGGGCCCGATGTAGGAGCCCTAATACCGGTCGGAAACGGGCGAATTCGGCCGTTTTCGAACGGTATTACAATTTTCCTATGTAGGGGGCTACATAAGTACAGATTCGATAATTTTACCAATTCTGTACATTTACCTATTCGGTAAAATACCGAATCGGTAAATGTACAGAATCGGTAAATAGAGATGTAGGTGGCACTCTGAAGAGTGCCACAGGCCTTCAGGAGTCGGTATTTTACCACCCAATCCAATTGGGTGTAAAATACCGAATCCGGGTATGCATGCACACCTGTGCCATGTGACACACAGACATGCCCTTAGGGCATGTATGTGTGAAACATGGCACACAAGCCTATAATTGGGGTGCTAGAGGGTGTAAAAGTGACACCCCCTGCACCCTTGCAAGAATAGGTAATTACCGAATCGGTAAATACCGATTCGGTATTCCACATTGATTCCTATGGGCTTCAAGGCCCATAGGAATCAATGGGGGATACCGATTCGGTATTTACAGATTCGGTAAATACTGAATCTTACAGATTCAGTAATTACTGAATCAGAATTACCTACATTTCCCCCCTCTAATTTACCACTTCTTAAATACCGAATCGGTATGATTCGGTATTTTAGAAGTGGTAAATTAGATTTACCTACATCGGGCCCCTAGTCATTGAGGGTACTTACCATTAACTTTTGCACGCATGTTGTTGAAGTATCTTGGTTGCAGAGAACAAATACTTTTCAACAGACTCTAAATGTAATAAAAGATGTACATTTGGACATTGTAACAGCAATGCTAACAAATAAAAACTTAGGGGCATATTATCAAGGGGGTTTATCTCCGCTTTTTTGGCTTTAAAAGCCAAGAAAGCGGAGATAAAATTATCTCCCTATTACCTAGCTGTCGCTAACACCAGTTAGCGACAGCTAGTAGGAGATAGCGACCATCTTGGGCCCCACTTTGCATGTCAGTGATATTTATCACTAATGACATGCAAAGTGGGCGTGCCAAGATGTTAGCGACTGGAAACAGTCGCTAACATCGCTATCTCCTATTACCAACTTTTGGAGATATTCGCGCTAAGCGCGAATATCTCCAAAATCTAACACCTGCCCTGAGCAGTTCTTAGCCATGTTATCCAAAGGGAGGTGGATAACATGGCTAAGAGCATTAGGCCGGTAATGCATGAATATCGCTGACTTTTAAGCAATATTCATGCATTGCGGCCGATTTTTATCGCATTTGCGATAAACCTTGGTAATACCAAGGTTTATTTGCGATACAAATCACCGCAGCTCAGCGGTACATTTTTGTCTCTAACCAAGCAATAGCGATAATTATCGCTATTGCTTGGTAATCTGCCCCTACGTTTGCAATATACTATGCATGAGTGTAGGTGTTTTTAGATCCAGGATTAGAGACAGTTACAACTGTTGCAAACATATTCAAATGTCTTTATTACAAACAATATTGAAAATTCACAACTATAATGACAATATCTTACTATGCTATGTTACAAACTAATGATATGTCTTTATCTATGAAAGATCTTGTATGAAAAAACAAATAAAGAAGAATCCAATGTTGAGGACAACACTAGAGTGTGAGACCTTATTTATCATTGACATGTTAAAGTCAAACATATATATTACAGCTACACCACAGCACACTCTATCATTATATCTGTAATCCTAAACACAACCCAGGTCAGTCCAGAGAACGGAGATCACTGTGGGGCAGTCTCCCACCAGTGTACTTCCGGTGGGAGAGTGCCCCACAGTGATCTCTGGACTGACCTGGGTTGGGTTTAGGATTACAGATATAATGATAGAGTGTGCTCTGGTGTAGCTGTAATAATTTTTTGTTCTGGGCGTTCTTTTGTCTTGAATATTATCGTTACCCTGGTGGGTGGGTACGTAAACACCATCTTTTGAGCACCTCCAACCAAAAGGATTATACACTGGATATATAGACTTAGAATGTCCCAAGATGTGGAGACCATACAGTAAACCCACAACTTGTGTCATATTATTGTTTAAAGTCAAACGTGATTACTCCATTAGGTTCTTTGCAATTTTCAGTCCATAATTCTTCAGACATATTACATTAGTAAAAAGCTGGGATACTGGCTGCTGAGTTGGGTAGCATTCTGCAAACTGAAAACATAATAACAAATGTATATGTTGAGCAAAAGTCGTACCTGAATGTCATACCAATCATAGGTTTCAGAGTAGAGAATTTCAGTACACAGATTGATGGGAAATTATTACTTAAAGATAGGTAACTGTAATAGGAATGAAAATATACATATATTTGGTGTTGAGAGACATATGTTTGAGAGGAAGGTATCGATTAGTTGTAAAAATATATGAAAGTACACGAGCTTCTAAAGAGGAACTAATATGTACATCATACGCTATTAGGTATAGTATACACAATTTACATGTAGCAGAACGTGGTGTACCTGGTACAGGTTGTGAAGATTGATCACGTTGTGAATGATTGATCACAATGTGGAGATTGATCATGTGCTGGTGAATTATCACTGGTTATGCTTCCTGCAAATTAATTTTGAAAAAGTAACATTTCTTAAAGAAGAAATTAGTTTAACAACCTAACAGAAAAGTTTCTTAAACACAGTTAATCCAAAATAACTTTCTTATATTAATATAGTTTAAAAAATATGTTGTGTGCAGAAAGTTTAAGCTGGGGTTATAGAGTACAGTCTATACAAATACAGAGGTAAGGCCTGTCAAATGGATGCACTTTGAAAACATGACAGTTTAACAAAGGGCGCTCAAGCCCTGCAGGGATAGGCTTGATTTTTATATTTAGAGTTTCTTGTGTGGGTGGCACAGTTACTGTTGTAGGTCCAGTAGTAGCATGTACATGAGCAGTGTTGGTATACGTAACTATCAAGAGTAACATTTTAATCATGGACTAACAATTACCATTACGCTTTCAAAAAAGGCAGCAATTGCACTTAAAGACTAATCATGACGTGGTGAAGTGTCGAAAACATGTATTTTGGCGAAAGCATGTTATAAAAAGAATGTACAATAGAGGGAAAAATGGTTAGGTAACCTAAGTCAAATAAAGGGCTAGTACAACACCGTAGTGTCAAAGTTATAAATCCAACAATTATTATGAAATAAATCTATGGTAGTCTGAGGAGGCAAAACTTTCGTAGGCCAACTAGAGCACAGAAAAAAACAACTATAGGTCACGTGAGGAAGCAAGAAATGTTAAGTCAGTGGAGAATTAAAAGGGAGCAGATATGATGATTACGAGAGAGTACGTATGTTAAAACACAAAGCACGTGGCATAGCACAAAAATGCAACATATATATTTATGAAAGCACAATATGTAATAAAACAGGCCTGGGAAGGCCATGTGAGGCAGTAATAAATATTAAAATTCATGGGAGAAAAAAAAAGGAAAATAGAGCTGGGAGGGACACGTGACGCAGTAAAAAAATAATACTAATATGAATGCACAAATTGGACCAATACAGCCAAAGCACGGGGCACAGTTCTAAAACACGACACAGAAATTCATGCACGCACAATTTATTTCGAAAAGGCCTAGTAGTGCCCCGTGACGCAGAAGGTAATATTACGATCAACTATAAACGATCAGTAAGAATAGAGGCCTGGGAAGGCCTCGTGAGGTAGAAATAATTATTAAAAGTCACGTGAGGATTAGGAGGGAGCAAATACGATGAAGCACAAAGCATGTGGAGCACAAAAATAAAGCAAAACAGAGCTGTGAGGGCCTCGTGACGCAGTAAAAAAATAATACTAATATGAATGCACAAATTGGACCAATACAGGTTAAAGCACGGGGCACAGTTCAAAAATAGTAAACAGAAATTCATGCATGCACAATTTATTTAGAAAAAGCCTAGTACGGCCCAGTGACGCAGAAGGTAATATTACGATCAACCATATACGATCAATAAGAATAGAGGCCTGGGAAGGCCACGTGAGGTAGCAATAAATATTAAAAGTCACGGGAGGATTAGGAGGGAGCAATTACAATGAAGTACAAAGTATGTGTCGCACAAAAATAAAGCAAACCAGAGCTTCGAGGGCCACATGACAGTAAAAAAAAATAAAAAATACTATCATGCAGATACAATTTATAGCGGCTTCTCCTACCTTTACTTTTGTCGTCTCTTGTCTTGTCTTCAAAGGCTGGGGCGTTGGCTGGGCCTGGGTGGGTGGGCGCGGGCGACACCGGCACTGCGGCTATGATGGTCTGGCTGGAGGGCAGCAGCAGTGACACCACGTCGAGTGTCACAAGTCCTCCTCCGCTCGAGCAAACAGTTCGTAGTACAATCGACGACGATGAGAGTCTGTGTCACCGCAGCGGAGGGAAAAGAGAGCGTGGTTAGGTCACTATCAGTTTTATATGGGAACCGCAGGGGCTGACCAAACTAAGTCCAGGGTCGTCATTGGTAGCGTTTTGGTGGTCTAGAAGAATGACGGACCTGGGGGACCTCCCATTGGCTAATGTATTGGGTTCCAGGCTTAGTAATAGCAAGAAACGTACGTGGTGATATGTGGAAAAGTATGGGTGGGCGTGCACTGCGCAATTGTGAGTGTGTGAGCCAATAATTAACAACAGAGAGAGACGGGGTGGGGTTTTCATGTGCACAAAGGCAGACCCAGAATCCAATCTCCAATGAGTGACAACTTGTAACTATTCTCGTAGCGCGCCCTGTCCTCTGATTTGACACTGCGAGAGTGATTGCATCATAGTTTGTATTGCTAATCATTCTCAGCGTGTACTCGTGCATGCGCTACAAATACGCTTCAACGTTATGCGTCGCATTAAAGCTTCCGTGTGACATCATGTACGGCACCCCGTACGCGAAAGGCGCAAATGTTTTTAATTGTTTAAAAACATATATTTATGTATTTAATGAACATACTAACAGAATACATTATGTAGAATAGTTGTGAAAATTGTTTTTTTAAACTTTAAACAATCCTATATTACTTTTAAAAGCAATTACACAAATCGCGGTGGAACGTTATGTGTACTCGCATCGTAAGAGCACCGTAAGCTCAGCGTAAGCATACGCAAAGCCATGTGACTTTAAAAGAAGGGATTTGATTGGTTCATAATAGTTCCTATTCCAATTGTTGAAAGTTCTGTCCCATTTTAATCATTCTACTTTGTCTTTCTAAGAAGAAGCATCTGTTCTGAGAATCCTGTCAACTAGAAGGAAGATTACCATAATAACAGCAATGGACTCATCTTCAAACCATTCTTCAGAGGAATATTTAATTCCTGAAGAACCTCCAAAGAATAGGAAAGAAGCTATAATTTGGCAATTTTTTTACTTTTCCAGAAGGGCAAAAAAAGGTTAATGCTACAAAAGTAACCTGTAAAATTTGCCAAACAAGTCTTTCAAGGGGTGTTCCATCTAAAAAATACTCCTTTGGCACAGCAAATATGGTGAGACACATGAAGAACTTGCACCCCAATAACTTTGCTCGAGCTGCAACACGGACGTTTCAGGAGAACCCACCTGCTCCTGCACCAAGCACATCAACTACTGCAGCAGCATTTTCAGCAAGCAGTCCACACGCACAAATTGATCCTGATTTTGCTGAAGTTAAGATTGTATGCATTTATTGCGATAAACTTTTGTGTCATAGGGAACAGTCTATTGATCTGATAAAACGCAGAATGCAGGGGCATCGCTGTCCTCGACATTAGTTGGTTTTTTTTCATTCTTTTGTTCCAGTTGGAAACTTTTTGGGTTCCAGTTCCATTTTTTTGGGTTTTAAAAAAAAACTTGTTGACAAAACACACAAAAAAAAGAAAACTAAAAACAAAAAAAACCAGTTCTCTTTAGAACTACCTTCGCTGGTCAAAGAAAGAACTATATTTTTATGTTAGTTTATAAAAGTTTGTCAGAATGAAAATGTAGTTCATAAATAAATGAATGAAAACATTACTAGTGTATGGTGAATGTGAAAGTGCAGAACTATAAGTAAGTGCTACAGCATACATCTATACGGTGTTTACCTATAGTATACTGTAGTACCTCTGAAGCACTTGAATGTAACATATCCATATACATATGTTACATGCTTCAAGTTGCACTGCTGGTGAAACTGCCTGGGTGAATTTGTATGTGTTAGGGGTAGCCATACAACCCCCTTGTGCCTCTTAACACAGCCGTTACGTCACTTTTGTGATGCACTGGTAGTGTAAAAGATGTGGCATGGTGTGTGGAAGGTGCATCACATTATAAAGCCATGCGCCAGAAGGAGGTGATATCACAGTACACAATATCTGTCATATCTCTGGGAATGTACCACTTATTGTACATCTGCTGATTAGTGTTTTAATGTAGTGAATGGATTATTTTAGAGTAGTGTACAGATAAGAACATAGTGCTGTATGGTCAGTACAATACTGAAACAGAAGTGTGATAGTGTTTACTGGAAATGTAAGGATACAGATTGAGGAATTGAAGGTATAAAAGACAAGTTTGCCGGTGCATAGAAGACTACATGCATAGTCTTTTGGGGTTTTCTCATGAACTACTGAACAGATTTACTCCATTTAACAAAAAGCACAATCTGCAAACCGAACTCCACCTCTCTGCCAAATTTGGTGTAATTATATTAGTGTATGCGTATGGTACGATGATAAAAAAAAATGTTAAAGGAATTATATAGAATTCAATTTTAATATATTCGGAAAAAAATAATTAATTAGAAAAAATATTTTTCAATTTAGTTTTGTTATTATTTTACATTAAGAATATGAAATATAATGTTAAAAAATAAATAAATATAAATATTCATATTAGAAATGTAAGAAATTGGTATAAAAAGAAATAAATATAATTATTAATACATTTAATAATTATCATTTATAAAACCTTTGAAATTCACAGAAAAAACATAGGTTTCACACCTGTTATAGTTAGGAATTAGCATTTAAAAAACCTTTGAAATTCACTGAAAAAAACATTGGTTTGGAGGCGCTAGGGGGCGCACAGCAGCATGGTTGGTTAGTAACACAGCTCCACCGGACAGCCACAAACATATCGGGATATCCCCCACCAATGACCACCAGATGACCCACGATGAACAAATATCAGCATGGGAAGATCTTGTGAGCCCAGTTCGAGGTATTTGCAGTGACAACGGTGCCGTAATCCAGAGTTAGCAGCACATCGCGTCTGCCGGAGATGGCAAGCACCCAAGATGGCGGCGGCCTAACGAGAAATGTCGGAGCTGTCGGAGCGCGAAAGGTGTGTGCGCTGGTGTGGTCTTATAATGTCATCTCAGCCGATCTGCGCCCACCGTTGTGACCCCGACACTGCGTCCGCTACCGGCATAGAGCCTGTGCACACGATGGAAGCGAGGAAGACGCCCGGCTCTACTTCAGGGTGCACTTGCAAAATGGCGGCGCCCATCACAGCGTAATTGCCGGTGAGGAGGGGACGATACACAAAAGGCACCGTGATCGTGAATCAGTATACTGAAGGCCATCCTGCAAAAATCCTGTCAAGTACCCTCGTGCTGCATGTTTGATGATTCTGCAGGGAGAGTCCATGATAACACTGAGCCCCAGACGCCGACTTAAACGCCCGAACAGCAGTGCGGGCATATCCAGCGCCGAGCAGCGCGGGCCCGGCTGAGTTTGGAGAGCTCACCTACCTATCACCCTCAACTCGGAGCTTTACACACTGCTCAGAGCTAGCGACACCAGGTTCACCGCCTGAAGGAATATACGCTGGACGTAGCCGGGAAGAGCAATACCACACATCAGCATAGTGTACCAGAGGCACATGGGGTGGGTCTGCATCTGACCATATCGCGAGTTTAACCAGAGGGTGAATAGCCCACAATCAGCCAGCATCTAAAACCGGCATGCGCTGATCTGACGGCGGGAGCCTGTATCCTGCTGGGACTACACTGCGGTCGGTTCTACTTCATACCATGCCATAAACTAAGGGGTGAACTCTCGGTGTATCACTAACAGGAATGAGGCAGCGAGCACTCGCAGGATCACGGCCACAACCTGAAAAACCAGCCCGGTGACTGATCAAACAGCGGCAATGGTGCGCCCAGACAGGCAGCAGCCGAAAATAACGTTCAAGAACAAAAAGGCGCCAAAGAACACAGAAGAACAGATGGACACTGCCACGGCTACGGAGCCATCAACAAGCAGCAATATGGAAAAGATACTTCTGGCCATACAATCCAATTTACAGGACGTCAACGGTAAGCTGGACCACCTGACATGTCGTGTGGATAGCATGGCAGCAAATCTAGAAAAACATGGCGAAAGATTGGAAACAGCCGAAGCGCGCATCTCTGCAGTGGAGGACGAGTCACATACTACCATGAACAGGTGTGCTGGCATGGAAAGGGTACTAGACGTTATCAAGGCGAAGGCAGAGGAATTGGAAGCCCGCACCAGGCGCAACAACGTCCGCATCACGGGCCTGCCGGAATCAACATCTACTGGGCGTATGGAATTATATGTTGAGCAATTGTGCAAAGACCTTTTTGATGCTGAGGCATTATTGCCTATATTCGTCGTAGAAAGAGTGCATCAGTCACTCGCGCCCAGACCACCACCGGGAGCCCCGCCGAGACCCATAGTAGCACGACTATTGAATTACCGTGACCGGGATACTATACCTCATCTAGCACGCGACAAAGGCACGATCATGCATCAAGGGAACAACCTGGAGTTCTACCCGGACCATACGGTAGCCGTCCAACAGGCGCGGAAGGAATTCTCATCTGTGAAGGCGAAGCTTCATGAACTCCACATACCTTACTCCATGTTGTACCCGGCCAGGCTGAGGGTAATGTTGGATGGCAAGGCTGTCATCCTGGCAAACTCGAAGGCTGCACAGGAATTTGTTAAAAAGGCGGCGAAACAAAATAAAGAGGCAGCCCATAGGGAACAGCAACAAGACTCAGACTGAACTCGTGGTCTCGGACTGGCAGAGACACTCCTCATATAGCGGTAAGGTTTTCTTCTCTGCATGGGGGGAATAACAAGGCATTGCGCCCTTCTGATTCGAAATCATGATGGATACACGTACCATACACAACTGGCAGGAATGGGTGCATTTTTTAACATAGTGTATATTAACTCTAATGAGTAATCGCATGCCAGTGGTAGTCCAGAGTGCGGTACGACGGTGCCTCAGCTGACTCGTGAACTTTATGCATGGGTTTAACACACCTGCGATATATGACACTGGACTATGCATGAACATTCCACGGTCCATAACTGCCTCTATTACACACTGTTTCGCAGACTCTGTCACTGCTTTTGTTGAAGTGATGCCTCTGCGTCATGCTCCCTGGTCATGTCGCACTATGGCCCCATTGGCCGCACTGCATAATCACTTGGCTTGCACCTTCTGATAGACTTCATGACATGGTTACGTATTATCGCTCAAGACGCTTCTAAATTCCTAAGCCAATAATACTGCTTAACAAGTTTATGTAACATGTTTCTTAATTTGATAGATACGAGTATTGTGATATTATGTGGCACAAGGGTGATCCCCAACCAAGTTCTGTTATTGGGTAATGTTTCTAAGGGTACGAGGCTTTGGCAAGATTGGGTTGCTGAAGTGGGTGGGAATGGGATGGGGCAGGGGAATGTTACAGTTCAAAGACCAAGTCACTTAAGAAATATGCCCGAATTTCCTGTTACGCAACAGATGTTACTTATGACAGATATGAAGATCTATTCTAATAAGCTTCATAGGTCTGTTCTTGAATATACCACACTACATGTTTATAAATCTTTCATCTTTCAATGCCACCACTGACACACGGCACCGGTAGAGCTAACATGAACTTCCCCACATGGAATGTTAGAGGTTTCACGCGGCCCAACAAAATCTGACAGGTGTTTGCTCACCTGAACAGGTGGGACATAGATATAGCCTTTCTACAGGAGACGCACATTGCTCCAGGCACACATCAAACTATAGGCAAACGCTGGGCGGAATCGACCTACACAGCTAATTATTCGTCTTACTCGCGTGGAGTGATGACGCTGATTCGCAAGGGCACAGGTTTCACAACACAACAGGTGATACAAGACCCTAATGGCAGATACGTTATAATCACAGGCATGCTCCGTGGCCAGAGATTGACATTGGTTAACGTTTATGGGCCAAATGTGATGCTTCCGAATTCTTTCAGGGACTATGGGAATACATGCATACATCACTAGACACGCAGATCATATGGGGAGGAGATTGAAATGTAGCACTAGCGGACGAGACAGACAGATCCTCTAACTCCACCGAGCCGCACAGACAGGCTAGGGCAAAACTCATACACAAATTGAACAACATGTCACTGACGGATCTGTAGAGACACAAATACCCAAATGCACCGGGCGCAACACATTTTAATGTCATCCATAACAGCTGGTCACGTATCGACTACTGGTTTGGCACCAACAGCATTGCATTATGGCTAATAGACGTACAGGTTCTTCCCAGAACACTTTCAGACCACAATCCCGTTCTATTGAAGCTCACAATTCCAAACTACACTCCACCTTCCTTTCACTGGAGATTCAATTCGAGCACCCTGAAAGATCAGACCTATGCTGACACCATTCTTACAGTGATCATAGAGTACTTCCAGTTCAATGAGCCGGTGACGGATGATCCGACCATTCTATGGGAAGCGTTCAAAGCCACAATACCAGGGGTGTGCATGAGCACCACGATGGTTATATTGAAGGACATAAGACAACAAATAAAGAAACGTGAGGAACGCATGAATGAATTAGAATTAGCATTTGTGAACACACATGACCACGCACTGCTAGGAGACTTACGTCAAGCACACACAGAGCATCAAACCTTTGTCGAAGACGAAATTAAATATCTTAACAAGACACATGTGGCCAGGTCTTTTGGAGAGGGTGGCAGACCTGGGAGAGTACTAGCAGCCAAAATTTGCGAGGGCAAGGGTCACAAAGCTTGCGTATCAAATCCAAGGATGGCACACTGCACACGCAGGCGACTGATATTTTAAATTGCTTCGCGGACACGTATAGCACATTGTATAGATCACAGGAGACAGCATTGGCGGCGGGAACTTTCGCTTATCTAGAGGATGTGACAATTGCATGGTTATCGGATGGTCAGAGGGAATTCCTGGCATCCCCTATAACAGTGGAGGAAGTCACTGATGTGATAAAATACTTACCAAACGGCAAAGCACCTGGCCCAGATGGGTACACTAACGAATTTTATAAACAATACGTGGACATCTTAGCTCCACACCTGGATGCAATGTACGGTACCGCATTCAACCAGTCAGAGCTACCCCCAACGCTTAGGGAGGCGGTAATAACTGCGGTACGTCTGAACCCGTTGATGACAAATCTAGTGCTCCCTGATCAGACCGGTTTCATCCCGATACGATCCATGTCATATAACACTAGGACGTTGTTTGCCCTCTCCCACTACCTCACACCCACTACAAAGGCAGTTGAGGTGATGTTAGACGCCGCTAAGGCGTTCAATTCTATAGAATGGCGCTACCTGATTACCATCCTACACAGAATGGGATTCCCCAAACGATTTGTGCAATGGGTGTCCCTAATATACACAAAACCACGTGCCAGAGTCAGAATCAATGGGTACGTTTCGAATGCTTTTGACATAGAACGTGGAACCAGGCAGGGATGCCCATTATAGCCTCTACTATTTGCCCTCGCCCTGGAACCGCTAGCTTGCCGGATTTCACAGAAGTACAAAACCTCTGCATTACAGTTTCCATCTAGGCCACTCCATATCTCCTCATATGCAGATGGCATGTTATTGTACGTGCGAGGCCCCGCAGAACATTTGAACCCATTATTGAGGGAATATATCAAATTCGGGAGACACTCCGGCCTGACCATAAACTGGTCCAAATCGTCAATTATCCCTCTGACTGACATGACTTTTCAACACGACACTGACTACCCTTTAGAGTGGCAAACAGACCCTATACGATACCTGGGTGTGTATTATCACAGGGACCCAGAGGTAGTAATCCGATCTAACTATGGGTGCATGATCTCTAAACTAGAGGACAAAGTGAGGCGATGGACACAACTACCATTATCATTGGCGGATCGCATAGCGATAGTAAAAATGAACATCTTACCCAAATTCCTTTATCTGTTTATCAACTTACCAATCCTTCCTCCCAGTCTTTGGGCGAATAAGGTCACTGGTTTTACAGCTCATATGGGCTGGTAAGCAAGCCCGCATAGACCTCAGAACACTAACTCTCCCATATGAAAGAGGCGGTTTCGGAGTACCGGACTTCCTACTGTATTATTTATGTGCACAGGCACAATACGCAGCTTACTGGTACCATGAGATACCATATCTCACCCACACGGCCGTAGAAGAAGGCGATGCGAAACCAATTCCATTATCAGGCATTCTGACTCATGTTAGGCAGCCCCTACATGCACAACACATAAATACCATCGACACCACAGTAAAAGCATGGCGGAAATTAGGACAGTTGACCAATAAAATCCCGCTATATGCTCTACACCACCACCAAGCGCTCTCGGTCACGAACGAAAGTGTAGGTATGTCACTGCTACGAAATGTAGGCATAGAAAAGATGGGGGACCTGTTTCAAGATGGGACATTCAAGAACATTGAGGATTTAGATTACATTCAAAACAAGACGCGACTATTTTGCTTCACACATTATAGACTAAAACGAGCCTTGAAGGAACACTTCCCATCCTTCCCCAACGAACCGAACAGTTTAAATGCGCTGCAACTCATAATCAAAACCCAAGACCTGTCACACTTAGTGTCAAGACTGTATGCTACAGTACAAGCAGAAATACCATATACCACAGACAAAGCTAAGACAAGATGGGGCACAACACTGACAGACCCGTTGACAGAGCACGAATGGCAACAGAAATGTGCTCTGGTGCAGATTCTAATGCCTAACGGAAATCTACGTATCATCCACTACAAGTTCATCCATCAGGCATATTATACACCTGCCAGAATGTATAAATTTGGGTTGCAAGATGAAGATAGATGCAAAAGATGTGGTGGGGAGGGTGCAGATTTTGCACACTTAGCTTGGCACTGCCTGAGAATACAGGATTTCTGGAGAGCGATTACTGCTAAACTATCAATCATGGTGGGCGTAGAGTTTGAATGTGAGATACGTACATGCTTGCTGGGCATCACACCACAAATCAAAGCTACTAAACGTAAATTTTGTGTTGTATCATGTTTGCTGGCGAAAAGACAAATTGCACAATGTTGGAACAGTAAAAATGTGCCCACAATCTTTCGCTGGTTGCAAGACATGTCAAGTTGCAGAGATAAACTTCTGACGTACGAGGAAGACCTACCGTTAGTGTCTAGACCAAGAGATTACTGGAAATACTTCACAGAATATATGAGAACACTGGAGGATGATACAGTAACTTGATCCGTAAAACGAACTGTCAGGCATTGGTTCTTTATATTGTATTTTGAAACCACATGATGCTGTTTGTGTAGGAACACTGGGTTTCACACATAAGTCACTGGAATAAGTTTCGGATTGCACTGGTCTCGATGTATGTTTAAATTTGTATTTTATATTACTTTTGTAACTTATGAAGAAAATCAATAAAAAGATTTTAAAAAATCAAAAAAAACATAGGTTTCAGCCACGTTATAGGTTGGAATTAGCATTTAAAAAACCTTAGAAATTCACTTTAAAAAACCATAGGTTTCATAAATGTTATAGTTAGCTGGACATTTCACTCATACAAACCCATTGAAATTCCCCCGTTATAGTAAATTCAGCTAACTATAACTCACGCGCCCGCAATGCACTGCTGATGATGACACGTATTACATCACTCATGACATAGTCAGTGACATCACTCATGACATCACTGATGACATCACTGATGACATCACGGATGACATCATCCTTGTGAAAGAGTGGCAGACCTCCTCTCAGTGAAAAATAACCTTTGATACACACATTCAAAAATAGAAACTAAAAATTTCAAAACAATGGAGATACCAATACCAGTTACAACAACCTATTCAATAATTCCAAAACTACATACACATCCACTTATTCACCAAAAGTTCTATGTAGTCACTCATACATGTACTCACTCAACATATGTACTCATACACCTACACATCCTGTTACACACCAATACTCATCCATAGAGTTACTAACACATGCACATAAACATCCATTTACTTGCATATACAGCTATACACACACTACTACACTTACTTCTACAGAAACGTACACATACTTACTCTCTTAAACAATCACGTATAGAAACACATACTTATTTATACAGGAACTCTTCCAATCTCTCACTCTGACATATACTCACTTATATACATCAATACTCACATATACTAGTTTAAAACATATGTACTTACTCATAAAGACACTATTGAGACAGTCATTCACTCATTAACACACCCATACACACACTCATCCACCCATACAGTTCTGCACACATGCTGTCTTAAATATAAAAAAACAGTGAGTCACTCATTCATGCATTTGTGCGCTAAGTAATATCCCCCACCGAACCATACAGACACTCATTCTGATACTCAAAAAAACAAATAATAACCCATATAGACACTCATGTAGCTACTCACCAACCCATGCAGCCACTTATAGAAAAAGTGAGACACTGCTACAGATATTTACATATTTAAAGATTACTCGCTAATACATGTAGTCACTTAGATACATTTAAAAATTCAGTTATGCAATAATTTTTACCAAAAAAACATCCATTTAGACACTTATTTACCCATTTATTCTTCCATCAACCTTTAGATATACATATATAAAAAATATTTATTTTTCAGAAAGACACACATTCACTGGATGATGCCATCAGTGATGTCATCAGTGATGTCATTTGAGATGTCATCAGTGATGTCACTGACCTTGTCATGAGTGATGTAATATGTGACGTCATCAGCAGTGCTTTGCGGGCGCGCGAGTTATAGTTAGCTGAACTAACTATAATGAGGGAATTTCAATGGTTTAATATGAGTGAAATGTCCAGCTAACTATAACATCTGTGAAACCTATGGTTTTTTAAAGTGAATTTCTAAGGTTTTTTAAATGCTAATTCCTAACTATAACGGGTGTGAAACCTATGGTTTTTTCCAGTGAATATATATATATATATATATATATATATATATATATATATATATATATATAAACGACTTCTCTTTCCGTTTCAAAAGGAAGCCTGCACTCAAATTCATTTAAAATGCCATTTAATCACAGGCAGCACATGTTAAAACAGGAACGTGTTTCAGCTGTCTCCGCAGCCTTCATCAACCTGAATTTGCGCCCTATTAGTTGAATTTAAATACCCACATCCGGTCTCCTTTAATGCATAAATATATTAGAGCCACTTCTAATCTCGTAGGCTTTTTAATTTGCATTATGTACAAAAGATGGTTATAAACGTCACCTTCAGTGTAGGCCAATTATAAAAGAGAAATGCTCTGTTTAAACAGTTCAATGTATGGTCATAATATCATTTTCGATTTCAGTGTGCGCCTGTGGGCACAGGGTCAAGACTGATTCGCATAAAGCTGGGTCCTAACTGGGGTGGCGTAATGGGCAAAAGAACAATTAATTTAACCCAGATCTTTTGACTGGGGGAGAATGTTTGCATTATCAGCATTCTATCCATCATTTGTTTGCTGTAATACTTTTCACCCTAAGTGGGATTGGTATACCGAGACGTAGGTCCCTTGCTCACTGTGCCACTGGATTCAAGCTAGCCTGGCTGAAGAAGGCTGACATACCCTGAAACCAGCTCCAGGATGCTTGTTCCCAGTCCAGGGAGGACCTGGCCTGGCAGTTCAGTCTGGACTGTTCTCATGTGGCACAGGGTCAAGACTGATTTGCATATGGCTGGGCCCGAACTGGGTGGTGTAGTGAGCAAAAGAACAATAGATTTACCCACATCTTTTGACTGGGGGTGAATGTTTGCAATGTCAGCATTCCGTCCATCATTTGTTTGCTGTAACACTTTTCGCCCTAAGTGGGATGGGCCTGCCCATACGTGGGTCCCTTGCTTCATGTGCCACTGGATTCAAGCTAGCCTGGCTGAAGAAGGGTAACATACCTTGAAACCGGACCCAGGACGCTGGTTTCTGGTCCAGGGAGGACCTGGAGTGGCAGTTCGATCTGGACAGTTCCAATAGGGCACAGGGTCAAGACTGATTTGCATATGGCTGGGTCCAAACTAGCGTGGAGTAGTGGGCAAAAGAACGATGGATTTAACTAAGATCTTTTGACTGAGGAAGAATGTTTGCATTGTCAGCATTCCGTCCATCATTTGTTTGCTGTAACACTTTTTGTCCTAAGTGGGATGGGTATGCCCAGAAGTGGGTCCCTTGCTCACTGTGCCACTGGATTCAAGGTAGCCTGGCTGAAGAAGGGTGGCATACCCTGAAACCGGTCTCAGGATGCTTATTTCTGGTCCAGGGAGGACCTGGCCTGGCAGTTCGGTCTGGACTGTTCCTATGGGGCATAGGGTCAAGACTGATTTGTATATTTTTCCTGGGTCCAAACTGGGGTGGCGTAGTGGGCAAAAGAACGATGGATTTAACCCAGATCCTTGAACTGGGGGAGAATGTTTGCATTGTCAGCATTCCGGCCATCATTTGTTTGCTGTAACACTTTTGGAAAGTGGGCATTTTATTGCTTTACTACTCTGTGCTTCTGCCTGCCTGTGGAATCCATGTCTGAGTGAGGGTGACTGTTGTGTTGTTTATGCATTCACTCTAGACAGTCACACAAATGAAGCTGAGGTGTGCCCTGCATATCCTGATGGCCCATCCCCAGGCTGATGGGTCTTCCTGAGCTAGAGTGGTGGGAGAAGTTGACACTGATATCTGACTAGGGCTGTGCTTGTTCTCACACAGTGCTGTATCCACTCCCTGTAGCGTGTATGGAGCCAGATCAGGGAAATGCTGGGTTGTGTGCACCACGAAGACTTTCCTTTGAAGTTTGCTAACTTCAAAGGCAGAAACTGGTATAATACTGGGGCTGTGACACCTTAACTTCAGCACATTTCCGGACTAAGAGGAGATTCTGCCAAGAAGAAGAGCTGGAGAATCTGTAGGAGGGGAACTGACACTCTGCTTGTTGCTTTGTTGTGTTGACCTCCTGCTAGCTGCTTCTGTCCAGGGATCGAGAGAACTAGGTTTTGCTTTCTACATCCTGCTCGCCAAGCTTCTTCAAGGGCTTGTATGTGCTGGCCTCCTGTAACCTGTTAAGAAAGTCTCAGGGCCATCAAAGACTTCATCTGCAGCCTCCAGACTCGTCTGCTGGGTGTTCTGACCTACCAAGTGGTGCCAATTCTAGTTCTGTTCCCTTAGAGGTGGCTTTACTGCAAAAACCGAAGAAAATCCATGCATCCATCTTCAGCGCCTCTTTTTCCCACTGCAGAAATGCTGTGTGGATGAATAACCAATGCATCGCCACAGTGCGGCCAAAAAATCAAAGCAGCACTTGTCACAAGGCTAGAACGTCTCTGCAGGCCGAGTACCAAGCACTGTGTCACCGAAGTTCGTGGCACCCACTCCGATGTTGACGCCTCGACCTAGTACATCTGGATTTTCGACACATCGCACCTGCCGCCAAGTTCTTCATTGACGTTGGCCAGGCTTAATGAACTGAGGTGGCATGTCCGGAGATCAACACATCTCCTCCCCTCACAGTAAGGAATCGCTGCATCACCTCCGCTAACAGTAAGGACCCGATGCATTACCTTCCCTGCGCTGCAGAAAAGAACCAATGCATCACCTTCCCTGGCAGTAAGGAACCGACGCGTCACCTCCCCAAAGAGGAACTGATGCATTGTTTTGCTTTTCTGCCACCTCACCTCCCCTGTGACACATCCATACTTTCCTATGGACTGAAATATTTTTATCCTTTTAAAAGTGATATCTTTGCTTGTGTATTTTGGATTTTTTGTCATTTTGGTCATGTTTTATTTGGATAAATATTGGGTTTTTTTCTAAACTCGTGTGGTGTCCTTCAGTGGTGTTTTCACTGTGTTACTGTGTGTTACTGTACAAATGTTTTACACATTCCCTCTGAGATAAGCCTGCCTGCTCGTGCCAAGTTACCAAGGTGGTGAACAGGGGTAATTTAAGCTGTGTAATTTGCTTACCTTGACTAGAATAAGGGTCCCTACGTGGACAGGATGCCACTGCCAACTAGAGACCCCCATTTCTAACATCCACTATGTAGAGGCAAGTTATCAGAAGTTTACTACCGCTGTTCCAATTAACATTCCCTGTGGACACAATGGGATCAGGGCAAGGTATTGCCTTCCTTAGCAAATCTTTCAGTGAAGGGTGTGATCTGGGGATAACTCGTGAACCATACAATTTTCCCTTTGGAATATGAAAGGTCAACATCAAGATGAGAGCAATAAAGCAATCATTTCAGGCTAACAGGGTACCTTGCACTAAAGACAGAACTGGTTGATACACTTCAAAAGTGGTGTGAAATGAATTTCACTGGATCAGGTTTATGTGACTACCTCTTTGGGGCAGTAGAACCAGTTGGAAAGTTAAGAGCAACATCTTGATCACGTCCAGGTTGCTCCATCAAGCTAATGATGCTATTCTGCCTTTAACATTATTTTGCAGAAGCCCGCATGTCAACTCCTAAGAAGTAAACTAGCACTCCCTCTTTTCCTTAGGTCCAGCATCCATTCATGTAAAGCAGTATATGAGATCTACCTACAGGGTGAGACTAACTTGGGGACATATTTACAAGCCCCTAGCATCATCAGATCATCACTTTTTTTTACACTCCGTTAGCGCTTTGTGCTGGCCCATGCAACCCAGCTTTGCGTGGCTTTATACGGCCTAGTACTTCTTTTTCACACAGTACTCTGCGTCAAAGGGTTGTGTCTTGGGTGCAGCTGTGGGTGTTCCACCACAACAGCCATGGCTATTTGATATTGCTCTAAATGTACATGGATTTTCTAAATCTGAGGCAGCGCCAAAAACTAACGCCTTTCCAGGTGAGACGTTAAAGTGCTGCAACGAGGAGAAATACTTTTATTTCTCTTCATGTTTTGCTCTTTCTATGTGTACTGTATTCTGCAGCACACATAGAAGGACCAAAATGCTATTCATGATTGATTTTGTACAGGAAGGTGTCCCTTCCAGCACAATAACAATCATCCCTGCAAAGCAGGCACATTTTCACCATGGTGCAAGGGTGTCTGCATTGATGGAAGGCTGCTGTTTTAGCGCTGTCGCAGGGCAAGGCACGGGGGTGTGCTGTATTCTTGTAAATATGGCACCTCCATGCATTTTTTAAATGACGTCTCTCGGTGCAGCAAAACTGCTTTTGCCGTTGTGCCATTTTATAGTAAATATGCCTCTTGGTTTGCACTGGTCTGTGTGCATACATGAAATTATCAGTATTACCAGATTCTGTATGTGTTCTTTGACTTGGACTTTTATAAGGGGTACTCCACTGTTGTAGTGCTACTTTCAAAAGAGTTACCCACAAATTGTACCTGGTGTACAATATTTTATTTATCTTGGGTAAAACTATTGCAACTGTATGCCTTAGCTCCACAGCTTGGCTGTTATCATTCACACTGAGGGGCATATGTTCAAGGAAGTGATGGAGTGAGGCTTAACGCCTCACTCCGCCACTTTAGAAACGCAAGGCTGCACCATATTTACAAGGGTATGATGCAGTGTTGCGTTTCCCCCCTGTGCCTGCCCTACACTTAGCAGTGTAGCGCCAACACAGACACCATTGCACCATAGTGCAAGGGTGTCTGCGTGCAGGGGAGCATTGTTTATTTGTAGGAAGGTGTCCCTTCCTGCAAATTAGCAATCCTGAATGCCATTTTGTCACTTCATTGGGCGCTGCTTAATGCAGAACACAAGGAAGTTACAAAATGTACTTTTTTTCTAAAGATTGTTTATGTGCAGGAAAGGTCACCCTCCTAC
Organism: Lissotriton vulgaris; assembly: GCF_964263255.1. Lineage (NCBI taxonomy): Eukaryota > Metazoa > Chordata > Amphibia > Caudata > Salamandridae > Lissotriton > Lissotriton vulgaris. Next base: position 1,124,863,312 of record NC_141687.1, read on the forward strand.
ACACAAACAATCCAAGGCGTTTTGCTTTTTCCATGTGTGCTGCTCAAGGCAGCACACATGAAAAAAGCAAAAACGAGGAGAAATAAAGCATTTCTCCTCATTTCGCCAACGTAAGACCAGGTTTTCCTGGTCTTAATTTTAGAACTGCCTCCTATTTATGCTGCCCTTGTAAATATGGGGCTGCGTCAAAATCAATGGGTGTTGCGGTGGAAGACTCACTGCAACACCCACTGCCCACCCCTTTTACGCTAAGCATAGCGTGAAAGGGGGCCTTATATACAAGGCAGCGTTAAGCCACGTCAAGTGGCTTACTGCTGTTTTGTATATAAGGTGAGGCCCCTATCGTCACCACAACGTCACTGAAAGTGACGTTGTGATGGCAATAGTGGCTAGTAGATAAGCCCCTAATTGTCACCAGTATTAACTTGTTTTTATTTAAGTGTTTTTAGGTCCTGTTGTAGTCAGAATGATGTGTTAATGTTTTTTCTTCTGAACTAAATCTTTGTATATAGCTTTTAAGCTATACACTAAGGGCCTCATTTATGAGAAGTGAAAGCAGCGATGCGCCACTTCTCAGTGAGCCCTCCTTGCGACATGATGGATGTGTCATATTTACAGCATGAAGCATCATGTCGCAAGGAGTTACAGATGCGTCAGTATTTCTGACGTATCTGTAGGTGCAAAAGTGACGCATTGCTGGAGTGTGTTACAAAAGTGACGCAACTCCAGCAATGTGTCCTTTCACATGTGGCAAGACCCATGTGAAAGGGCCTGCATCAGTCGTATGCCTGCTGTGATGCACGCATAAGATATTGACGCATTTGCACCCTCGAAGTGGCGCAGTGAAATCTCGTAGATTTCACTGCGTCACTTCTACGAGGCTTACTTACGTGGGAATGCCCACCGTGCATACATTATACCTGATGCAGGTATAATGTAGGGCAGGGGTTTACAAAGTGACGCATCTGCTTAAATGCATCACTTTGTAAATAGGGCACAACAAGAGGCATTTTTTACGCTGCTGGTGCGCCACAAAAAGTGACGCACCGGGGAAGCAAACGTGACGGAAGGGCTCATTAATAAGCCCCTACATGCATTATTAATTTAGTTACATGGAGGGTCCATGTACTCTGTAAGGTGTTCCCTGCTTCCATGTGGGTGAAGCCATGTGGTTGCACCTCTGACAAATAGTCACAGTTTCACCCTTTTCTCGGTTGCAATATGTTTTCCTAGACACAAAGGACCACAATGAACAGAATTTGACCATTTGGATAGAGGTACTTCTAGATCTGCCTTGAGTTGTATTTCACAGTATTGACCAAATATATCATCTGACATAAATGTCATGATGTTAAATATTCTTCACAAAAATATGGCTCCATTGGTCGTAGACGTTTTATCACTGACTTCACAGGGGTTACATTGGTGTAAACAATTTTCAGGCTATGAAGTTGTTGTCAGACCATATTTAGGCCACAATATTCTTCAGCTATACCCCTTGAGATTGCTTACCCCTGTTCAGGAAGTCATCATATGAAACGTAGTTCATACTAAGTGACTGTCTGTGATCTGACCTATATGCCGTCTGCTCTCAACCCTCTGGGAGGAAAAGACATCCTATCTAAGGAGCATCCACTGACCCCCTAGGCAATCACGTTTACGTGAATTCTATACGTCTTTCCTTCTTTTCAGAAAGTTTGGTTGGCTTGGACTTTGACTTTCGAACCTAGAAGTCAAATGTGATCGGCCGTAAATTCATGTTACCCTTTTCCAAATTCTCACAGCACAGGGTTCATTTTGACCTTCTTCACACAGTAGGCTGTATTCATCTGGACACAGAGTGAAGTTCTCCTGCACCAGCACAGAGGGACATCTGACCAGGGCCAGGATTCTAGAAATTGGTCTTGCTCTCCACACTTGGAAAAAGCCTGGGATTCTGGAAGAACCACTAATATAGCATATTTCCATGGAAAGAAAAAAGTTTATACTAACTGCAATGAGATGAGCTAGGCTGGGACCAGGATGTCTAGAAGCAAAAACCCAGAACCTTGCATGTAGATAGAATTAAAGACGTCAGATGTCGAGGACCCAAAAGTAACACCTGAAGCATCTAGCTAAGCCAAACCAATGTCATATATTTCACAAAATAGTTGCCAACCTGATGGTGACATTCTAGATATCTGACTTTGTGAGCTTGTCTCATCCTGGTAGGACTAGTACTACTTTTGCAGCCCAAGAGATATGGAAAACGCTTTTCCTGCCTTTCTTTTAGGGGTATGTGAAATTCACTTTTGCATAATTACATGAAATGTTTGGAACATTACATGCAAATATGTGAAGTGCAAATCAATCATTTAGCACTCTATTTTAATTCAAAATGCGTTCCTGCCTCATTTTTTAATTCAAGGACGCACTTTGAGCTAAAAAAAAAGCATGAAAAACAAAATTGTCTCAAACAAAAGCCACTCGAGCTGTGGTTGTTTGGATTTTTCCCACGCTATAATTTTGCCATGCATGGTGGCATAAATACATTACATGGTGTAATTACATAATTTCAGGGATTTTGCATAGCAAGCGAAACATGCAATTCCTGAAATTACACAACTTCTGTGGTTGTAATTTACATTTCGCCCCAGGCCTACATTCTTTCTAGTTCTTCGGGTTGTGCACCATTAGCAAAGGGTCGTTGCCTTGATTCTGAAACCATGTGATCCACTTCTCTAGCTTATGAGAGTCTGGATGTATCACAGACCAATTGTATTACTCGACTAAATACTGATCTCTTGTTTCCTTAGTTGCTACAAGGAATCATTGCGTCCCGGGGATGCTCTTGAAATCCTCACTAGGTTAAAATTGCATTTAAACCATCTGTGAAGGCATGGCCAAGATGGCAGCCAGCTAGGACGAGCCTAGCGGGAGCCCTGACATCGCCCCAGCTTTAGCTTTGTTATCTGCGCCTTCCAAGCCCATTGCAGGTGGAGAGGAGAGGGATTTGGCTCTGTGGCATCCCCAGACCTCAGGGGACGTCCGGTGTGCCCGCACATGGAGCAGAGCGGCTGCAGTGGACCCGGAGAGCAGCGTCCAGTCAGGCCTGGAGGGCCGGGATTGCACCCTCCCTACCTGCTGGGACAGAGCCTGAGTACAGGGAGGTTGTGCTCCCTGGTCCGCCAGTTGGAGAAGGACATTGGAGTGTGGCATCCGAGGCCCGAGGAAGTCCTGTGACACGAGGGAGGAGCGGATGGCCCCACATCAGAGCGTTATGGAGAGTCTCGACTCTGCGTGCACGCCCTGCTTGGCATGAAGAACTGTGTGCCTGCAGCTTTGGCCCTCGTAGAGGTGGGGGTGTGGCCTGGTGCGGAGAAGATGGTGGGAGGCTCCCATCTGCTTCTGTGGGATCTGAGGCTGCACCAGCAGCCTTGAAACCTACTGCTAGCCCCATGAGTACAGTCACAAGCGAGGGGAGCGGGGCAATACGGTGGCGAGCTCTACCTCCCCCGGACGTGGGGCGCGACAGCTTAGTCTGCCAGGGGGGCTGAGAAAGGATCCAGCTTACCCAAGGGGACAGCAGTAAAGGACAGAGCGGTTGTGCTTCATCCGATGAACAGCGGATGACTGCAGCCTATTACCACGACGACTGGAGCCTAGAGCGGTTAGCAGCCACAAGTAAGGGATACAGAGTGGCAAGTGGGGCAACAGAAAGAGGCCTGGTGCAGCAGGCCTGCACAGATCGGCGAGAGGGTTTGCTGATTTGCAGCACAGGCGGGTTCATTAGAGGCAGAGTTCAACCCAGAATACAGAGTGAAATGAGAGGGTTCCCGCCACGCTAGGAGGCGCAAGGGCCCTGCCTGAAGGTCCCGCAGCTCGCAATGCCAGGAACCCGCACCCCAGGGTCACTGCAGAGGACGGAGCCTGCCTGATAAGCGGTGTAGAGGTTAATCCACAGTCAAGGGGCCCTGTAGCAGATGGAAGGAGTTTGTGGCCGTGGATCTACTGCACCCGTCAGTGATGCCACACAAGCATAACTGAGCTGTGAGCCATTCCTTGGCACGGGAGGTGGAGACCAGAGAGGGACGGATGGTTTGACGACGGCGAGCATCAAGGCTGACAGCTTGGCAGGAGTTTGAGGATTCCGGTCCTGCGCCATGACAAGCACCCGGGTGAAAAAAGATCGCTCAGTTAAGGAGATGCTTCTGAAACAGCCTTCGCAAGGATGCACCACAACAATGGAGCAAGAAGATGGCGGGAGCGCCGGGAAATCAGAAGAGACAAACGTTCCAGCTACTAAAGCTTTTTGACTGTGAAAAGACATCCAGGAGCTCAAGGGCCAACTTGCGGCAGACCTCAAGGAAGACAAACGGTATGTCGAAGAAATCTGTGAACGGCTATCAATGCTTGAAGATAACAAAAATAGTTGCGACGAAGAAGTAGAGATGGTGCAGCAAGAAATCCTTAGGCTCAAAGAACAGCATATTGAACTACGAGCCCATGTGGAGGATCTAGAGAATCGCTCCCGCCGCAACAAGGTGCGTATCTGGGGAGTGAAATCTGGGGAAGAGGGAGAAAACATTAGAGAATCCATTGCGGAACTCTTAAGCCAGGATTTGGGCATGGAACACCCGGCTGCAGTTAAGATTGACAAGGCTCACCGTGTGGGTCTACCAAGGGGAGGCAAGGCCCCAACCCCAGACATCCTGGTCTGTGTGCATAACTTCCACCTTAAGGAACTTATCATCAAGAAAGTGAGGAAAGCACACCCCTTGCAATTCAGAGGTCATTCCCCTATGCACTTCCAGGATGTGTCCGCTGCTACCCTGCTCAAAAGACGGGACTACCGTCCAGTCACTATGCACCTGAGAGAGAAAGGAATTCCCTATTCCTGGGGTCATCCCTTCTGCATCATATTTCGATGTGAAGATCAACTGCGACAGATCCACTTGCTTTCGGAGGCTAAGGAGCTGCTGGGTCTGTCAGGTTCTACATCCCCAGAGTTGCAGCGCAAGCCCTTAGCGGGGTCACGACGCAGCAGCTATAGGTGGCAGACAGTGGTTAGGTCCGCGGCCGCCCACAAGCTGGACATGGCCACCATTGTGAAGGAGAGAGAAGCAGTTATCTCCTCATTAGCCTCCTCCCCTTTCAGATCCTCACCCTCCTAAACTATCTGGAAAGCGGACTTTGAATCAACATGGAGCGGGACTGCTTGTGAGGGATTACTAGGTCTACACGTCCACTCTCTCAACGTTTCTTTGACGAACTGTGGTCTTCAGAGTCTCTAGCTCTTGTTTATTCTATCAGATGTTAATGTTTTATTGTTTATGTAGTTATGGTACTATTTATGTTGGGTTACCTGCACCGGACCTCGAACTGTGCGCTGTCCCACTGAGGGAATCCCCCGGCGACTGCTATATGCTGGGGCCACTGCCTTGCACCGAATTATGATGTCTGACCCCCATGGGAAGAGATCTTAGGGTTATAAGTGTTAATGTCCGGGGCCTTAATCACTATGTAAAGCGCTCTGCCATCCTCTCCTTACTAGAGCACATTGACGGGGACATCTGCATGCTACAAGAGAGCCATCTGCTGTCCAAAGACACTACCCGTATGCGCATGCAACAATTTCCTTGTCAATACTGGTCCTCTGGCAATGCAAAGAAAAATGGGGTGGCCATCCTACTGGGTGCATAATTTGAAGGGAATGTTCTTTCTACCCTCTAGGAAGCAAAGGGAGGGTCCTGGCACTTCGGCACCAGTGAGGGGATACCCTTTTTACACTGATTATTGTCTATGCACCTAAAACGCACCAAGACTCTTCCCTAATCAGAACTGTCTCTGAGGGCCTAGACTCACCTGACGCCACCATAATAGTGGGAGGGTATCTTAATCTGGTTATGGATAATGCCCTTGACTGCTCTGGCCAGAGGAGTACACAAGTAGGGGCGCTCTCCCCTGAGGGTACACAATGGCTGACTGAGAATGGCCTGCATGATGTTTGGCGACTCAAGCACCCGGCGGAACAGGATTACACGCACTAATCTGCTGCTCACAAATCTTATGCGCGACTAGACCTGTTTCTTGTCTCTAAAGCACTGTTGCCCAGAGTAAGCGAGGCCTCTGCAGAACCGCGTTCTTTGTCAGAGCATGCATCGATCACCATCACTATTCAATAAGGCGGGATATGCGCGCCCGCGCGGGGTAGCGCTTGCGGGTGGGACTATTGCATTCTCGAGGCACTGTAGAAAGCTTACGCGCCAAATGACTTGAATACTTACAGAATAATGACAAAGGAGACACCCCGTTGGCGGCCATTTGGGAAACTCTCAAAATTGTGATTGGAGGAGAATGCTTAATTCACTGGGTTCGGAGCATAAACCACTCTCCCGGGCCTTTGTTAGGGTAAACTGAGTATCTTCAGCCACCTTCCCGATCGCGGGGGCACGAGGCAGGGATGCCCGCTCTCGCTCCTCCTTTTCGCCCTATATATGGAACCCTCCGCCCAACGGATACGAGATCATCCAAGCATTCAGGGCCTCGGATTTGGAGGCGACACCCACAAAATAAGCTTCTATGCAGATGATGTCATCTTGTCTCTCGTCGATCCCCTTTAGTCCCTACCCGAGCTTGTGAATGAATTGGAGACATTTAGAAGAATATCGAGGTTTAAAGTAAATTTTTGCAAATCCCAGGTTCTCAACTTGTCCTCCCCAAAGCACATGTCGACGTACTGAAATAACGTTTTCACTTGCAATGGACAACTGGCCCAATAACCTACCTGGGTATCCACCTTGCTCCTACGCTATCACGTATGCTAGAGCTGAACTACTCAGTGCTGGTTGAAGAGACCTCAAATTCTCTAGATGGGTGGTCTAGACTTAAACTGGCCTGGTTCAGGCGCATAGCAGCGGTAAAGATGACGATCCTACTGTGAATTCTGTATCTATTCCAGACCATTCCCTTGGTACCCCCTTCGAAAGCGATGCACACTCTGCAACTGGCCATAAATAAATATATCTGGAGATGTAGAAAGTTGCACCTGCCCACATCCCAACTGACACGACCCAAGAGCGAGAGAGGTGTGAATCTCCTGCTGATCCATAGATACCTACAAGCTTCCCATCTTCGCTACGTTTTAAAATGGAACTGTCCTCTATCTGTAAAACACTGAACCTTCATGGACCGAGCAGTAGCAGGAGCAAACCTATGGAGGGAATTAGGGCTACTGCGTAGGCTGAGAGCAAGGGGTCTATACTCTTCCCCAGTCACAGGGGTGATGCTTAAAGCCTGGGACACAGTGGCACTCAAGAGAGGGCTTACAACATTCCCTTCCCAAATGACCCTGATGGTAGATAACCCAGTTATCCTACCGGCTGTTAGTCTGACATTGCACATTGCTGGAGAGAAGCTGGTTGTAAACGCTAGGGCTCCCTATTTGATGAGAAGGGCATCCTCTTTTTCGCCTTTCGAGTTGTGGCTAATGCACAAGAAATATGATTAACTGGTTAGTGCGTCTCTCCTTTTTTTGGTTTCTGTCTTTTTTTACTGTTATGTTTTCCAGTCTCTTTTAGGTCTGGAGCACAAAGCGCCGGGACACTCCTTTGGAGTAGCCGTTGCGCTATAAAAGTCCCATATAACATAACATAACATAACATATAATTGCAGAGCTCTACGCTTTGCTTGCAGCGGGTCAGAGTGGGAAGCGTAGAAAGGGTCAGCTAAGTTGGGAGGAAGAACAAGGGAGGGCCTTTTCAGATAAGGAGTGGATGAACATTCATTATAGGGCGCATCACACTACCTATAACACTGCTGGAACTGAGTCTGCTTTTAAGGTCACATCATATTGGTACCTTATGCCGGCACGTATCCACCGAGGGGATATAAACCACACAGAGAAATGCTGGTGAGTCTGTGGGTTGGCTGGTTCACTGGTGCACCTAGTCTGGCACTGTCGGAGGATAGAACGATTTTGGGAGAAGGTGTTGAATGACATGGACGCTGCATTTGAGACTGAAACTCCCTGTTTCCCGGCATACACACTACAAGGGCTTTGACATGCGCTAACGTTCCCTCTGCACTCTTTGAGGGACAGGCAAATGGCATTACCAATAAACGATTCAGAAAAGGGTGTGGTGATGAACAGAGTGTCTGAATTAAGCAGACCACTCTTACCCAGTCCAAAGATCAGGGCTTGATCCATCACCGTTATTTATCTCACTGCACCATCCCAGCTCAGAACCTGGCTATATGCAAATCAGTCTGTCCCTGGCCCAGTGCATCATAGGAACAGGGCAGACTAAACTACCAAGCCAATTCTTCACCAGAAAGGAGACAAGCTACCGGGGACCGGTTTCTGGCATTTCAGCCGTCTTCGGCCCGGCTTGCTTGAATCCTGATGATGCAGTGAGAAAGGGACTCATGTCTGAGTATACCCTGCCACACCCATAGTGGCCAAAAACGATTCAGAAAAGGGTGTGGTGATGAACAGAGTGTCTGAATTAAGCAGACCACTCTTACCCAGTCCAAAGATCAGGGCTTGATCCACCACCGTTATTTATCTCGCTGCACCATCCCAGCTCAGAACCTGGCTATATGCAAATCAGTCTGTCCCTGGCCCAGTGCATCATGGGAACAGGGCAGACTAAACTACCAAGCCAATTCTTCACCAGAAAGGAGACAAGCTACCGGGGACCGGTTTCTGGCATTTCAGCCGTCTTCGGCCCGGCTTGCTTGAATCCTGATGATGCAGTGAGAAAGGGACTCATGTCTGAGTATACCCTGCCACACCTATAGTGGCCAAAAACGATTCAGAAAAGGGGGTGGTGATGAACAGAGTGTCTGAATTAAGCAGACCACTCTTACCCAGTCCAAAGATCAGGGCTTGATCCATCACCGTTATTTATCTCACTGCACCATCCCAGCTCAGAACCTGGCTATATGCAAATCAGTCTGTCCCTGGCCCAGTGGATCATGGGAACAGGGCAGACTAAACTACCAAGCCAATTCTTCACCAGAAAGGAGACAAGCTACCGGGGACCGGTTTCTGGCATTTCAGCCGTCTTCTGCCCGGCTTGCTTGAATCCTGATGATGCAGTGAGAAAGGGACTCATGTCTGAATATACCCTGCCACACCTGTAGTGGCCAAAAACGATTCAGAAAAGGGGGTGGTGATGAACAGAGTGTCTGAATTAAGCAGACCACTCTTACCCAGTCCAAAGATCAGGGCTTGATCCATCACCGTTATTTATCTCACTGCACCATCCCAGCTCAGAACCTGGCTATATGCAAATCAGTCTGTCCCTGGCCCAGTGCATCATGGGAACAGGGCAGACTAAACTACCAAGCTAATTCTTCACCAGAAAGGAGACAAGCTACCGGGGACCGGTTTCTGGCATTTCAGCCGTCTTCGGCCCGGCTTGCTTGAATCCTGATGATGCAGTGTGAAAGGGACTCATGTCTGAGTATACCCTGCCACACCTGTAGTGGCCAAAAACGATTCAGAAAAGGGGGTGGTGATGAACAGAGTGTCTGAATTAAGCAGACCACTCTTACCCAGTCCAAAGATCAGGGCTTGATCCATCACCGTTATTTATCTCACTGCACCATCCCAGCTCAGAACCTGGCTATATGCAAATCAGTCTGTCCCTGGCCCAGTGCATCATGGGAACAGGGCAGACTAAACTACCAAGCCAATTCTTCACCAGAAAGGAGACAAGCTACCGGGGACCGGTTTCTGGCATTTCAGCCGTCTTCGGCCCGGCTTACTTGAATCCTGATGATGCAGTGAGAAAGGGACTCATGTCTGAGTATACCCTGCCACACCTATAGTGGCCAAAAACGATTCAGAAAAGGGGGTGGTGATGAACAGAGTGTCTGAATTAAGCAGACCACTCTTACCCAGTCCAAAGATCAGGGCTTGATCCATCACCGTTATTTATCTCACTGCACCATCCCAGCTCAGAACCTGGCTATATGCAAATCAGTCTGTCCCTGGCCCAGTGCATCATGGGAACAGGGCAGACTAAACTACCAAGCCAATTCTTCACCAGAAAGGAGACAAGCTACCGGGGACCGGTTTCTGGCATTTCAACCGTCTTCGGCCCGGCTTGCTTGAATCCTGATGATGCAGTGAGAAAGGGACTCATGTCTGAGTATACCCTGCCACACCTATAGTGGCCAAAAACGATTCAGAAAAGGGGGTGGTGATGAACAGAGTGTCTGAATTAAGCAGACCACTCTTACCCAGTCCAAAGATCAGGGCTTGATCCATCACCGTTATTTATCTCACTGCACCATCCCAGCTCAGAACCTGGCTATATGCAAATCAGTCTGTCCCAGGCCCAGTGCATCATGGGAACAGGGCAGACTAAACTACCAAGCCAATTCTTCACCAGAAAGGAGACAAGCTACCGGGGACCGGTTTCTGGCATTTCAGCCGTCTTCGGCCCGGCTTGCTTGAATCCTGATGATGCAGTGAGAAAGGGACTCATGTCTGAGTATACCCTGCCACACCTATAGTGGCCAAAAACGATTCAGAAAAGGGGGTGGTGATGAACAGATTTTTGGGGCACTTCTATGGTACCAGACCACGCGACTTGGCTACATAGACTCTGGTCGATCCTAGCCATGATAGGCCTCCTGCTAGTGCAAGATCACAAGGGTGAAACTTATTAAGAAATCTGGGCCCCTTTCATATCTTTACTATCTAAAGAACTTAGAGAAGTTACGTGCCTGAAATTACTACAAATCCTACATCTGATCTTGGCAGCACAGGACGAGGTATTACCCCATACATAGTGTGGTGGGTCTTAGGGCGGAAGAAGGCTATTGGGGTTGAGTGGCTCCATACGATCCAATAGGACATGGTGCAGGTGCCCTTTCCCTTACTCTTTTCTTTTGGTAGCTGAGGGCGGGCGGGTTGTTTTTCTCTTTTTTGTCATTCTATATTCCATGTACCTGTAGTGATGTTTATTCTGTTCTTAGGTAACCAGATAAACTTCGACAATCCAGACATCGCTGCCAGCCTACAAGTTGTAGGTATTCAAGCTGTGTAAATGTGGCATATCAATCAATCATTCATTTGTTAAGCACACTACATACCCGAGAGTGCCTCAAGGCACGGGGGGAGGTGGGGCCCTTACTGATCAAACAGCCAGGTATTTAGTATTTTCCTGAAGGTCAGGGGTCTTGGGTCTATCGCAGGCTCAGTGGGAGGGCGTTCCATGTCTTGGCGGCGAGGTGGGAGAAGGATCTCCCGCTGGTGGTTGTTCTTCGGATGCGCGGGACGCTGGCGAGTGAGAGGTCGGCGGAGCATAGTTGGCGGTTGGGGGTGTAGAAGGAGAGCCGTCTGTTGAGGTAGGCTGGGCCGGTCTTGTGGAGTGCCTTGTGTGCGTGGATGAGGAGCTTGAAGGATATCCACTTGTTGACGGGGAGCCAGTGCAGGTTTCTCAGGTGGAGGGTGATATGGCCGTGTCATGGTACATCGAGGATCAGTCGGCCTGAGGTGTTTTGGATGCGTTGTAGTCGATTGATGAGCTTGGTCGGGGCTCCCACGTAGAGGGTGTTTCCGTTGTCGAGTCTGCTGCTGACAAGGGCCTGGGTGACTGTCTTTCTTGTATCTGTCGAGATTCATCTGTAGATCTTGCGGAGCATGCGGAGGGTATTGAAGCAGGAGGAGGAGACGGCATTGACTTGCTTGGTCATTGAGAGCGTTGAGTCAAGGATGATTCCCAGGTTGCGTGCGTAGTCGGTGGGGGTCGTGGCTGCCCCCAGTTGGCCACCAGGAGTCGTCCCAGGCTGATGGGTTGATATGCATTTATCCCATGCTGCCGGCCAAGGTGGTTGTAGACATTTAGCTGTGTATTGTCGATTGTTGGTCTCACAAAATTAATAAAAAGATTTGTTCCATAAACCATCTGTCCAGGAAAAACAGTTCAATACAATTTCATACACACACTAGACCTATTTTGAGCTGTAGTCCATCCCAGCCTTAGCAGTCCCCCTGTTGTGGATTACAATGTTGGATACTAGTTGAAGCTGTTTTGATCTTTAGTTAAACTGTGTTTGGTTTGTCGTGCAACTAAGCACTGGAGTTTGGTGGACTCCTTAAATCAACTTTGAAACTGACTTATGGATCCGTTATTTAACATCCTAAAAAAATTATCGTAGATGCATATTATGATAATTGGGCAGCTTCCCAGCATTCTGATCTCAAGCCCACTGTCTTGTTCGCCCCTAGCTCAAGGTTTCTGCAAAATAAAGATAAAAGGTAGACATATAAAGACATTGGGCCGCTGCTAGGTGTTTTCCCCTCCTGTGCTGGAAACTGCACTTTGGCTTTATTCATGACGAGCTCAGCTCGTCATCAGCACAGCTCAACTGTGCATCATGACGAGCTGAGCTCGTCATGAGCATCGAAAGGGTTAAATTCACTGAACCTGTAATGAAAAGCAATTGACAGAAATGGGTAATACGACAGGTGAGCATCCTTCCTTCTAACAGTTATGAAGATATTTGGGGTCATAGGGCCTCACTTACATAATGGCAGGAAGGGACTACCGCCGTCAATGGATATGGTCAGCTGTGGGCTTTGAGGTAAACGGGACTGGGGCGCTCAAGCAGTGCAGTATTATAGCAAGGGGTGATGGATAAAATCGTATATTTAGGGGACGGTGCTACCAGTATCGAGGAGAACCCTAAAACCTCTTTAAGGAACCAAGCGAGAGAAACCTTGGCACCATACAAATATAAAACAGGTACTGGGCACATGTGTAATCAACAGTTACGATAACACAAGAGTTCAAGACAAAGTAGATTGACACCGGTGGTGTGGTAAAAACAACACGTTTGCTTTATGTAGATCTTTTCTTCAGGTTTTACAAAGCCAGCTGACACGTGTTTCGTCAAACAGGGTGATACCTGTTACTCATCAGGGCTGTGAAATTACATCATGGCATTAAACCGACAGTTGGCAATTACAGTCAGAATATACATATGTCATAATGGTACGTTAGCAGCATCCCCAAGGGGGAAAAAATTATTTTAAATTGGGTGAATAACACCTACCGCACGCGTGCAAAGTTATAATCAATTACAACCTAAGGTGGAGGAGTGAAAAGGTGTGATGGTGAGTAGATCTGGACGGCTCAAAAACTAGGGAAAAGTATTTATCTAGGCTTGGAGACCTGACGATTGAGAGAGCCAAATGTAGGGGAGATGTGCAAAGACACGAAAATAATAATTAAAACGTTCCTCTATGAACAGTGTACAGTAATGCTCCGGTTGTCGGGTTCAACAAAGTTCTGGGAAGCATAGGTATGGTGTCATCATGATACTCTTAACACAGTCAGGAAACTGAGACAAAAAAGGGGGTCATTATTTGAAAGGAGATGGGTGGTCTAAACGAAGATACAATTGTAATGTGCTTATTACGATCATAATGAACATTTTGGGACAAATTGTGCCTGAAAGAATAAGAATGGAGGATCTTCCGTTAGTTAGATCCGCCATTCGTATTCTTTGCAGCACAATTTAGATCACCCATTTCCTTTCAAATAAGCAGCATTCTTTGTACACAGAAAAGGTCCCCCACATACCGTGCCAGCTGAAGCTCCTGTCACAGACCATGCAGAGAACAGGCAACCGCGGCCTACGCTTTCCTCTGACGCAATCTCCTGAGGTAATTGAACCATTTTAACTGAGATAAATTGCAGCAAGCCTACATTTGCCTTCCATTTCTTATGGCTTTGCCTTGGTTTGAATTGGGACCCCTGGACCTCATTTACACCCTTTTCACAGAACTCATCCGCATTCTGTAACCTCTGACTCTTGCCTGTTGAGTGTGCTGATCCGACAGACTTTCCTTTACATACCGATAACGAACATCATGCCACCTCAGAGCGTCCACATCATTATTACATCTGTTCAGCACTCGCACGCGCAGGCCTTACCCGACTCTCCAGGAAAGGCCAGACTTTCGAACAAAGGAAGAGAGAGCAATTCATTTTCCAACCTCCGAATCCAATATATCTAATTTTTATTGAAAAGGGTTCAAAAGGCGTGTCTTATGGACAGCGAAAGCAGCCATTTGCAACTTCCAAATCTTAAGAATGTGCTGTGAGAGTTAATGGATGTGTCGTATATTAATCATGTGACGTCACTGGCCAGACTAGGTCCAAGTTTCGGCCATTTTTGGAGTAAGGAAAAATATTTTTTTTCTTTGATGGAAACTACCGTTTCGAAGCTAGCACGCCTCTCTCTATAGCTAAAATGTCTTAATATGTGTATCTGAACCAAAGTGTGAGAAATTCCTGTTAAAATATACTTGTTACTGTTGCTCCACTACTTCGTCCTGCATCCGCATAGAAGAAAATCGATCGGCGTGGGTACTGTACCTAGCAGTGGGTGCACAAGTTCAGTACTCATATTAGAAGAATACTTACATCATTTACATGATGGACGGTCACAGAGAAGTCATTGCCCAATCTTGTACCCTATATCACAAAAATTGCACAAAGTTACACAAAATGCAAATCTGGCACTTAGAGATATATTTCAGCATGAAATGCACCCTTGTATACATTTTGGACACAATGACATATTTCGCCCAAAATAAAGTGAAAAACTCAAACACTATAAACAAGCCGCTCAAATTCAGGTTTGCTGTGTTGTTCTCATTCTTGCGTGCTGAAATATTGCCTGAACATGGTTTAATTTAGTGATTTGGGGAATTTTGCGTAACCGTGGAATGCGAAGGGCCATATTATCAAGAACGGCGATAACATTATTGCCGCTTTAGCGGAAGAAACTGCAGCAAAAGCGGCGATAAGGGGATTGATAGTATGCCCTTGTAAATTTCCATAGAAGCCCAGGTTCATACCAGAACATGGACTTCTATCGGAATTCACAAGGGCATATTATCAAGCCCATTATCGCCGCTTTAGCGGCAGTTTCCTGCCGTTAAAGCGGCGATAATGTTATTGCCGTTTTTGATAATATGGCCCGTAATTCCCATAATTGCACAAGAATATGCCGCTATAACTGACATATCGTCTAGGTCGAATCTAAACCCAAGATATATCCTCGTAGGGTCATTAAAGGTGAAACTTTCCGTCAGTAATGGAGCGTTATTTCTCCCTTCCTGCCTTTATGGCAAAACTTTTATGTAATGGAGGAATGCAACATTTCCATTAAATTTGAAGTTTCAAGTAATGTCTTATATGTGTGAAGTGGGTTCACATAAACTTCTCTTGGACATAACAACAGCCCAGGGGCATATTTACAAGCCCTTATCGCCAACAAAGCGTCTCTTTTTGTGATGCTCTGGTGGCATATGGGCCATTCCCATATTTATACTGTGGCGCTAATCCACTTTATGTGGTTTAACACCACCTTGTAAATATACCCCTCTCCGCCACAGTCCTCTGCGGCAAAGGGCGAGCAATGGATGTTAGAGTGGACATTGCACTGCAACACCCATTGCAATTTGACACTGTGCCAGAGTTACACAAGGCTGGAGTATGCCAAAAACGAACTCCATGGAATACCTGGTTTTAGGATGGTGATACGAGAAGAAATGATTCAATTCTTCTAGCTTTTTGGTCTTTCTATGTGGGCTGCATTGTGCAGCACACACCGAAAGAGCAACTCACAATTATTGATTGTTTATGTGCAGGAAGGTGTCCCTTCCTGCACATATACAATTGCACTGCAGCACAGGCACCCTTGCCACATTATGGCAGGGTGCGTGAGCTGGTGGTAGGCATCTTTTTTGTGCCAGCACTATGGGATACACCGGGGGGAGACGTATGCTTGTGAATATGGCGCAGCCTTGCATTTAAAAAATATCTGAGCGTAGTATTCCCAAATTTGGCAAGGCACCGCTCTCCAATATTTTTTTATAAATATGCCAGATAGTCTCTTAGCTTTCAGGTTGTTCACAGGAATCTGTGCTCAGCACCGAAAAGAAACAATCATATTTGCTCAAGTAACATGACTGTATGAGCATCCTCCCAAACTGGGTGAACAGAGAATATTCCGTATGCCAAGAATGTGAGATACTTTGATTTTGTGATACACAACTTAAACTAGGCCACAAAAAGACGTCAGTATATACCCACATCACTGAAACCTTCATGATAGTCTTTCGTCCTAAAGCATTTTATAAATAAAACAAAAGCAATGGTGATTAGTCTTTGTGGACCTTATTTTTAAGCTCTATCATGAGATTTGTGAAGGCATAGAAACCCGGGCAGGGTGAGGCAGAGCCGGACCCATGACGGGCCCGGGACAAACGCGGTACGGGGTGTGAAGCCCCTCCCCAAAAAACAAATATCCCGCTTGAAAGGGGGCAACCAGGATTGGTCGCCCCAGGCAAGTACGAACCCCCCAATCAAAGGCCGAATGGAGGAGGCAAGGGGGGGATAAATAGGGGCTTCTAGGCCCATGACAACACAAAGAGACCCCCTCCCTCCTCACAGGCAAAAGAAGAATCCCACCCACACCAGAAAGGACAGGCGTCACAGCCGAAATGGTAGAGGTGAGGCAGAGGGAACACAAGAAAGGTAGAAAATAAAAGAGAGAATTACAAACAATTAGAGGAACATCTAAAACATTGTCTTTAGGATGCCTCACGGCAGGGGTGCTGAGGGAGCAAAGGGCGGCCTATGGCCAAGGTAAAGAGTAGAAGTGATGCTCAGTCAGGACCCTTCGGATGCCTCACAGCAGGAGTACAAAGGGAGCAAAATGGAAGGACTCAGCCTCATAATAGAGAGAGTAAATGCTCAAGCAAGGTCCTTGGCATGCCATGTGGCAGGGACCCCCAGGGACCTGGGAGGTCCAACGAAAAGGGCAGGGCGAACAGGACGGCACTTGCAGCCCAGGCAGATCCCAGATCAGTAGCAAGTTGACGCCTTGACCTGTGAAACAGAGGCCCAAACAGGGGTCTCCTCCCGTCCCTAGAACGTGAGGAGGAGGGGTCCACGCAGCAAAAAAAGGCTGCAAGTAAAGCGAAAGTGGTTTCACTAGAAAGAGTAAGAGAATAGATTAAACATGATGTTTTGAATGTTGCAAAGTATCAACATGTCATGATAAATTGTTGAATACACTGCGACCTTTTTTGACACCAAAAAACCTGTGTCAGTGATTTGATTTGAGGAACACAAGGACCGCAGTTGTATTTTGGACTTGGTCTGTCTCTCTTCTGGTTTCACTTACCAGAGGTCTTGTGTAACCATCAATTCTGGTTTGTCTCATCAGCATGGGTGGCTCTTTTCCGATATTGATTCTAGCTTGTGAAGGCCCCTCTTTGAGTGATCCTGCTCAGTTTTCTGTAGGAATATTTTAGATTGAATTCTTTGGATGACTGCACTGCACGTGTTTTTGGCAATGGCTTAACCCTTATGCTTCTGAAAGGGTTTACCTTCCTTTTTTTAAATGGACTGTAAGGGCACAGAGACGTTCTATTTTACAGGTGGGGTTTAAAATTATAGTAATGCAGTCTTCCTTGATTTCTGTTTTGTGTAGCGCTCCTGGTTATGCAATTAGTCCCTCTTTTCTGATTATTTCCCTTGATTGATTGATTGATTGATTGATTGATTGATTGATTGATTGATTTCTGTCAGAATCTCCTCAATTATTTTTTTTTGGGATTCAACGGGGTCCTACTTTTTATTTCTAGACTCTCTACTGACGTGTTGACACTTTCCAATCAACTTCCTTCCTGTGTTTCTAGCTTGCTGCAGTTATCTGCTGGGTTGTGTACGTAATGAGTGCATCTTCCAGCAGAGTTTGGCATTCTTCAGAGGTAACTAGCTTGGATCCCATTGTATTGTATTAAAGGGCGTATCTTGGTTGGTAAGATTTGGGGGGTGTGAGCAAATCAGATTTCCCAACAATCACGCTGGGGCATGTTAATACACATTATACGACAGGCAGGGCACGGAAAGGCAGGGGAAAGCTGATTGGTAGAGGTCCTAAGTGAGAGAAAGCACATTATTTTGTGAAATAACTAACATTTTGAAAGTTTTTCGATACATAGAGAGATTAGAAAGTGTTAGTGCTCTTTTGTCTTCTGTGTAACAATTAATGGATAAATCCGACAGACTCCTCACCATATCCGACTAAATGCAACAACACCCAACTATTTATCACAAAATACATTTATTAGGCGGGGATATGCAATACCCCAACACCCCCCATCCCAAAGCTACGCCCCTGATTGCATTAAGAATACTTCCAAAGCTTGACTGAGTGTGGTTGGTCTCGACACATCTTCCTCCACGGTTCTGCACATTTTTAGCACTGTCCTTGGTGCATTGCTGATTTCCTCTGGTTCCCTTTTAGTTTAAAAGTATATCTTTAACCTTTTGATATGGCTTGATGCAAAGCTATGCTGATTGGTGGTATCCCTAATGAGACTGGAATGGGACGAGGAAGCGATGAGGAAACAATAGCTAAATTCATTACCAGTAAGGTTCAATATACTGATTCTCCTTTCATTACCCTCCAAAATGGTCTGGGTTCAGCTGAAAGCCTGAGCACTGGCTCTCATGTCCTCCTCCTAAACATGCCTTCTCACAGCTCATATGCGGCTGTGAGCGATGTCATTTTATTGAATTGCAAGTTAATCTTCATCATTTCATCTTTATTCGATTCTTGGAGAAAAATCAGAAAAGCAATACAGTACATCACATGCATAAAACTACTTAAAACAATAACCATGTAATCATAAAAGATACTTAAGGAATAAAGTGCATATTGTCCAGGCAGATAACAGTGCAACAAGGCCCTAAGCTCAACAATCCAGGATCCACAAAAACAGATAACCGTGAATGAAAGGCATACATTGGATCCAGCAAAAATACAAGCAGCATGATCAATTCTAACATTTACAAAAAAAGCATGTACTGTCCAGGCAGGTAAAAGTGCAAAAAGGGCCAATGGCACAGAAAACCAGGATCTATAAAAACATGTTGTCAAGAACAAGATGCATACAATGAATCCAACCATAATACCAACCAGCATGGTCTATTCTACACAGCTAGCTGGTGCGTGAAATCTAGTTTTCAATTAAATACCTGCATAGGGCATCCTACAGCGATACATCTATGTATTCATCAAAAAACCTTCCAGGATCCACTATGAAACTATAACTTGATACCAGATCTACCCTTATGTTTGTTAAGGGTGCAACACAAGTAAGAAGCAAAACTTGGCAAACAATAGTGGGGCATATTACCAAGCAATAGCGATAATTATCGCTATTGCTTGCTTAGAGACAAAAATGTACCGCTGAGCTGCAGCGATTTTTATCGCAGATAAACCTTGGTATTACCAAGGTTTATCGCAAATGCGATAAAAAACGGCCGCAATGCATGAATATCGCTGAAAAGTCAGCGATATTCATGCATTACCGAGCTAATTCTCTTAGCCATGTTATCCACCTCCCATTGGATTACATGGCTAAGAACTGCTTAGGGCAGGTGTTAGCTTTTGGAGATATTCGCGCTCCGCACGAATATCTCCAAAAGTTGGTAATAGGAGATAGCGATGTTAGCGACTGTTTCCAGTCGCTAACATCTTGGCACGCCCACTTTGCATGTCATTAGTGATAAATATCACTGACATGCAAAGATGGTCGCTATCTCCTACTAGCTGTCGCTAACTGGTGTTAGCGACAGCTAGGTAATAGGGAGATAATTTTATCTCCGCTTTCTTGGCTTTTAAAGCCAAAAAAGCGGAGATAAACCCCCTTGATAATATGCCCCAGTGTTCCATAAAGCCTAAAATAGTGTGGGCAGTTACTGCGGCCTCAAGGTCACCCCTCCATTTATTTCCTACACCTTATAACGCTTTGAAAAAGGAACATAGTTTGAATCAAACATCTGGTCTGTGTAAGAGCTGCAAGTAGAAAAGCGCGTCCTGGCTCCTACAGTATTTTAAATTGTTTGAAATAGGCCTTAAAAAGGGTAGAGAATAGGATCTAAAAAAAATTCAAATAGCATAAATTGCATCAGGGATTGTTCGGACAGTCCATCACATGGACATGCTGATGAAACACTACCAAAAGTGCATAAATCCTCCTAAAAACACAAAACCCACCACACAGTGCTGGCCCTAAAGCAGAAAAGAAGTGTCAGTCAGTCAGTCAAAGATCTTAATGCGGCTAAGTTAGCCTCAAAAGAGCAATAAAAACATTTGAATTACATAAGTGTACATAATAAAATTAATCTTTGACAAAATCAAAACACAGGAATAATTTTTTAACAATTGTACAGAGCCGAACTGCAGAGGAGATATACCTACAAATCATAAGGCAAGTAAATAAATCGTTTAAAAGAAGTAAGTGACATAGCGCAGATTGGCATTTTCTAATATTTAAGAATCGTCGTAATGGTTTTAAAAAGTACATCTCGGGCCAGATTATAATTTACAAAAAAATATAAAATGTAAAGTGCTCTGTGCAGAAAAAAATCACATGGGCACATTTCTAGTTTAGTGTTGCAGTATGCCTCACATGGGTACGACTCCAGTAAATGAGCAATGCCCATCCTGAATCTGATCAAATATTTTTTTTTTGCCTGATTGAAATAGAAAGAGAGGTACAGTGAATTTTTGGGGAGCTGACTAATAATGAGTACTCTACAAACCTTTTTTGCCATCTCTTTACCATCTCTTGCATGCTACAAATAAAGTAGAAAATCCCTTTTCCAATTATTTTTTGGGATTACAGAAATGTCACCCGGAGTGCTGAAAAAATCCTCCAGACCCAGTTTCCCCAATTGTTCGTGATTATAAGATAACCAGGAGATCTTTTTTACCAAATCTAATTTCAAACAATCTAAAATGATATCACGATTCAGGACTGGTTCCTCCTTGGTCCATATGCTATGCCAGAGATTCAGGGGAGCTAGTTGTGTATGAAAAGTCAGCAGTGTTACACCTAATTCGTTGTGGCACATAGTGACAGGAGTGCTTTTAGGTAATGTGAGTGAGCGTTTTAACATCATATTTTCCGCTCTCTGAAGTCCCAGGGTATTAGTGAAGCCCCAGACTCCTACTCCATACAAAGAGACGGCACATGTCCGTGCTTTGTAGATCTCTATTATGGCTTTCATTGGACGGGAGCCTAATTCTTTTTTAAATCTGAAGTTGGCCTCTACGTTTTTATTAAAGCTTCCAATCCTTGCATCCACTAGGTGTGTCCATGAATTTTTTTCATTAAAAAGTATACCTAAATAAGAAAAAGTTGGTACGCAAGACAATATTTCATTATTTATATAAAATGTTTTTGTTTTTGTTGGGGATTTACCTATTACCATTACATGTGTTTTTGCAACATTGGTTTTTAGTCCAAGGTCACTCATAAAATTATTAAAACCAGTTAAAAGTCTTTGTAATCCCACCTCAGTTCTCGACAATAAAACACATTCATCTGCGTATAATAGGGCCGGTAAAGACCTGTTGCCTACTGTTGGTATAAAAAATCATTTTTATATAAGCAGAATAAAAACTGAGCCAGTACGCATCCCTGGTGGACCCCACAATCCATCTTTATTGGAGGCGACAACTCACCAGCGGCTCCATAATGTTCTCTCCCTGTGAATCCATGGTGCATTGCTGCTAAGTAATGAAAAATGGATGGATCAATGCCCATGAGCAGCATTTTCTCTCAGAGTCGCCCCCTCTGCACCCAATCAAAGGCAGAGGTCAGGTCCATAAACCCAAGGTAGATGGTCCCTGGCTTCGCCATGGTGTATTTGCCGATGAACAGGTGCAGATTGAGGCACTGTTCAACAGTGCCCAGACCCTTTCTAAATCCATACTGAATATTAGAAAATTTCCCATTTTCTGCCATCCAGACCTCCAATCTCTCCAATATTATTCGACCCATTATTTTGCAAGAACAATCAATTAGTGAGTTTGGTCGATAGCATTTACGGTCTGATCTGTCTCCCTTTTTATATATGAGCACTATTATTAACGATCTACAGGAATCTGGTGGACCCAAAGCCGCATAGCAGCCTAATATATTTGTTAACACTGGTAGCCACAAGGTTGTATCTGCTAAAAATAAATCCGCAGGTCCCCATCAGGCCCGGGAGCCTTGTTCTTTACAGTCTGGCAAAGTGCCCTATCTACCTTGTCTAGGGTCGGCGGTTTCAGAGGAGATATCTCATATTCAGTGTCAAAGCCTCTAGATGATTCCGTACTGTTACTATAAAGGTCAGTAAAATGTTTCACCCACGTTTCTGGGATAATAGTTACATCAATAATACTTTTTTTTGTGTCATGGAAATATTCCTCATTTACTATCTGCCAGAAGAGTCTGGAGTCTTTGCTCTGTGACGTCTGATGTAGTTTACCCCAGGCATCTTTCCTGATCTCCATCCTACGGTACTCCAGAACACTCCTATAATCTATGCGAGCCTGCCTAACTGCCTCCTTATTACGTGGTGTGGTTTTTAAAATTTTAATTAGTTTATTACGCATGTGGGAGCATTCTCTATTGAACCACCTTTTACTTTTTTGTTTCCCGTCACGTTGACTCTTGGTTAAAAGTTCCCTAATCGTCTTACAATTAAGATCACCCCCATAGTACTACAAAATCTGTTTTTATTTCCTCTTTATGCTTTGCTAATGCAGTTTCCCGCTCCTGTGCAATAGTAATATTTGTATTTTAAAAATTATTATGATAAAAATTGACGACCACAAACATCGGGTGTTTTTTAAACAGAATGTTGACAATCTGAAAATGTGGAGACTCCCACTTCATTTCCCTTATACTGCCATTTTGTGTAGTTGAAATTAAAGTAAATAGTCCTCCTTTGTTATGTCCACCTATGGGAGTTCTGGCTGGTGTGTGTCTGGAATAAACACCATTTATATAAGCTGTATCATAACACTAGTTTCCTGTAAGCAAACTATATTAAATTTAAAAACAAAATCTAACCATTCTTTAATTTCTAGTTTACTTTGCAGTCTTACTATATTCCAGTATAAACTACTGTTTACGATAACACTTGGCTGGCGATGGTGGTCATTGTCTATACAACAAATAGCGGGATTACCTGGGACATCAATCACTTCCATCAATTTTTCTAGTGACGTGCTGAGATCCTGCACTTCAGCCAGTGATATGTCGGAACGCGCCGACAATAACTCCATGGTATTCTCATGGGTATTAATATTGGATGAGGCCCTTGGGGTTACTATTGGCGCATGATAACCAGCTCCATCTATTAATGCGGGTGCGTGCATCAGAGATGAAAAATCAGCTCCAGTCTTCAACCTGGGCTGATAATTCAGTCATCCCACATGGTATAGGGGAGAAAAATAGTTAAATATTGGGATAGAAAACAAGGGAGGCCTATTAATCTGTGAGGGCACCTGGCCAGTGCCGGTATTAAACAGTGGCTTGTAAAAGTATCCTAATGGTACGGCTTCAATAGAGCCACCCGCACTTTCACTCCAAACAAGCCTAATCATAAGCCAATGTACCAAGTTCCGATCCTTAAAGTTCACCACTATGCAATCACCTGCTTCCGTTTTTGTGTGTGAACCTAACCAGGACACACGTTCAACATTATTGATGTTATCATGCAATATATCACAACCGGGCCAATCCAAGGTTTTTACCAACCAATGCACGGTTTTGTTTTTAAGTTGTTTCCAATCTTCTTCTTTACCATGAGGCAAGGGAGGAACATTTTTAAAAACAATAACATAAGGAGTTGCTTCTGGGGGTAGATGGAGTGTTCTCATATGGCTTTTCCTCAAATTAACTAAAAAGGAGTTAATATTCCTGCCATTTTGACTAAACTCTCCATTTTCGGCATTGGCTTTGGGGGGACATGGGCATGCTTTATCTACTTGAATTGACTGTGAATTTGGGGGTTGCATTGGTGTCACGAGATTATTGGTGTCACCGCCCATAGGATTGGTATCAAAGGGGGTTAAAAAGTGTGTAGGAGCCCGGGTGGGACTGAATTTGTGTTTAAGTAGGGGTTAGCCGGATTAGTTAAGCCCTCTGGGGCAGAGGTTGCCTTTGAAATGCTAAACCCAATTAATATTTTTAAAGAAACATCAATACTATTTAGGACCTCTACCATGGGGTCAATAACTGACTTAATTATGGCTTCCACTGAATTTATTAGGTGTGTTGTTGATACACTTTCTCCTAGAGGCTCAGTGTTCACCCTGTCCACAGCCACAGCCGGAGCGTGGGCCTTTGAAGCTATCTTTCATGGAGGGATTGCGTGTCTCCATGAGCAATGTCTTTTTTTTGGATTTTACGCAGGCTTTAGGTTTTTTGCACGGTGGAGGGGCAAGCGTGTCAGTCATTCCCCCTTCCTGAGTAATGGCTGAACTCACGAGCCTGGGCACGATCCGCGCACTTTAGCCTTTTCAGGCATCCTCAGCCCCGCTCTTCCTCCAGGCAGGGGTCGGGGTAAAGTGCTGGTGCTTTGCAGGGGTAGCAGGGCCAGGGACCAGCAAAGTGGCGAGTGCTGTCTCCTGCGCTGCGGGATGGGCGTTGGCCTTTTCAGGCGTCCTCAGCCCCTCCCCTCCGCCAGGCGGGGGTCGGGGTAAAGTGCTGGTGCTTTGCAGGGCTTGCAGGTCCAGGGGCCGGCAAAGTGGCGAGTGCTGAAAGGAAGTGATCATTCCCAGCGTGTACGTTTTAGGGTTAAGTACAGCTAGTGGCGGCTTCTCCTCTAACGTGGAGGAGCTTCGTCCCACTAAACAAAAGGAAAAATAAAATGATAATAACTATTGATATCATTTTAGTTTTCCAATTTCATCAGTGAGTCGCTGAGCGGATCTGGCCAGAGCAGAGGGAGGAGTGGTTTACACTCTCTAAGTGCGCAGGACTGCTTAGGTGGCCCTCTTGTGCTGGCCATTCAGTCCCACGCATGTTGCATCTTCCCCACCAGGCTGCATTACAAAGCCTGGTAAGAAACATTCAAAGCCTCCCATTCCCCGTCTGAGCACCAAGCTATGGTGCTCATATCAATAACGACGCTGCATTGCAGTGTTGTGATTAGCTCTGAGGAGCTTCGCAGCCTGGGTGTTTCCTGCTGCTGGCCGGGACTGCAACAAAAGGAGGACGATGACGGAGGACAGAGGATAGATGGCGGCCGAACGTTACAGGAATATGTGTTTTTTTGTTTTATTTTATCACAGTCTCTTCTTTCTCCCCACCTCCACCTCCACCCCCTCCCCCCACTCCACCACCCGGGTAGTTTAACCACCTGCTAGTAAGTTTTAGTAAGGGGAAAAGTTGATTTGAACATATCGGACAAACCTTATTCATTAAGAGTATTATGCACATAACCCAACAAGGTAATCAACACATTCTTCTCTAATTTGAGACAGTCCAGTATAATGTCCCTATTTACTGGCCTCATTATTAGCTAAACTACTGACCCATCAAAAAAGATGTGGGGCCAGATTCACGTTGTTCAGATATATACTGTAAGCTTAGCTCTCAATGAATAATAAAATGAGGGCCATTGGTGGGAAATAAAGGAGCCGTCTACATATATGGTTTTCCTCTGTCTGTAGAGAAGTAACATAATGATAACCCCAGACCCTGCTCCATTGAGAGCTGCTGTAACGCACTGGGAATTATATTTATTCAAGCAGGGAGAGATGGTCCCTCTACTATCCTTCTGAGCAAGGTTAAATATTGCAAAGGCCGACCTACTAAGCTTCTGGCGTGAGTTTCAAATCTGCAACTGCGGAGACCCTGAGGAGTCGAAGACAACTCCCAGGTAGCAGAAATTGTTAACACTACTTAGGGACTGGCTACTGACCGATAGTTTAGGAACATTTCTCCTTCTTGGGTTGTGAGCCATATGAGACTTCACAAAATTAGTGATTAACCCCCAGATGCATCAAGCATCCATTTTGCGATTCCTTATTAGCGAAAAATAATGATTCGCTAATAAGGAATAGCAAAATCCTATGCAAGAAGAACTCGCTTAAACAATAGCGATTTTTTTAAATTCCTTAATTGCGACTCGCAAATTGCGAGTCACAATTAAGGAATACCTCTCCATTCATTCCTATGGGCCTAGAGGCCCATAGGAATGAATGGGAAGACAATCTCAATTTGCGATTCTCAATTACAGAATCGCAAATTGAGATTGCAATTTCAAGGGTGCCAGGGTGTCAAAAGGGCACCCTGTTGCACCCCTGAAATCTGCATATGGGTACATATTGCACACACACATGCCCTAAAGGCATGTTTGTGTGTAAAATGGAAAGTGCATTTTTCAAAGTTTTTGCAAATTAGAGTGAAGTTCAACTTCATGGTAATATGCGACCCCTATTAGCGAAATCGCTATTTTTTTTACTTTAATGCATTGCATTTAGGAATCGCAATTTGAGATTACTTAAATGCAAGTAATCACAATTTTACGATTTCTTAAATTGCAATTTTTGCATTTGGGATGATGCATCCCAAATGCAAAAATACTGGTCGCAAAGGGGCAGATTCTGAGAATCTGCCCCTTTGCGAGCGGATGTTAGCTTGATAAATCCGGGCCCATGCCTAGTATACTCAAGAAGGTCACGAAGGACTCCACCAATGTGCGAAGTGCACTTGGATTCCATGCATAAGTACAGCATTGTCTGCATAGAGACGAACTGGAATCAGAGTATTCCCTATTTTCAGGATATCCCTGGTGGCACTAACCAAAAAAGGGCTCAGGTTTATGCAGATAATGAACAACAGCGGGGCCAAAATGCAACCCTGATGTTCTCCTGTAGCTAACGAAAAATGCCTGGCATTCTGCCATCTGGACCGAATCAAACTTTAGAAGATAGATTCTCATGGAATACATTAAAAAAATATCACCGATGCAACGTAAACACCCAGATCTAGCAGTCTCAACCAAAGCTTAGTGCGGTTAACACAATCAAATGTTGTTGAGTGGTACAGTGGGCAGGGCCTGACGATGGTATACGTGCCAACAATTAGAATTAAGTTCAGGCACTGTTCCACTGTACCCAGCCTTGATCGAAATCCATATTGATTGGGATTCAGAATAGTTTTTTGTTTTACCCAAAGCCACAAATGATTAGACTCACCCTTCCCAGGATCTTAACAGTGCTATTGATAAGGGAAATTAAGTGATAACATTTGGTTGACATACGATCCCCTTTTCAAAAAAGGAGAATGATGGCTGAAAGAGCCCGTGAATGTGGGATCCTGTTGCACAGCAAATTGTTGAATTTATTCCTAAGAGGGGGGGCCCACATGTAAACATTACATTTCATTAGGTTCATGGGGACCCCATCCGGACTGGGGCTTTGCCACTAGGACTTTTCCTGATGGCCTCCACCACATCCAATAAAGTAACAGACAGGGTAGGTGCGTTATTGAATTTGTTTACGAAGTAGCTCACCTTGGTTCTTTCCTTCTTCTATCCGATAAATGGCTTCAAAATGCCTAACTGTTGAAATGATAGTCAGGGTCAAGGTGAAGTAGAAGTTGAAGTTTATTAAATAAGCCCCACACCTTAAGGCGGTGCGTAGGTCAGTTAGTCAGAATCGTAATGGCAGTTAGTGGCAAGGGAACAGAACCAGGACGGGGTGGAATGTTGGGGAACCAATGGGGAGGGTAGGGGACAATGGATGCTCTCGCGCAGGAGAGCTGGCACACACCACTTGTCATTGGGTCCCGGGGGGAAACCAGAACTAGGTTACAACACATCTTCCTCTCTTGAGGGTTATAACAGGTAAGCTCAACGTGTGGTAAAGAGAACTTTGGAAAAGAAGGAACCAGTAACATTAGCCACACACATGGTCTCAATAACATTAGGGGTGGTGGGTGGTGCTCCCTGGTGTTCCCTTGGAAACAAAGGCAATAGGAACACACTGCAATGAGAAATGTTTGGTGATAAGGAACTAGTTAGCATTTGTAACAACAAGGCCTTGGTGACAAATTTGGGATCGTGGACGGTAGTCCCATGTGTTCCCTGGGCTTCAAGGGCATGAGGAACACTCTCTACAGTTCAGTTCAGTCCCCAACAGGGATGTGGCTCGCTGGGTCTTTTGGTCCACATATCTTATGCTGTCCCGCAAATCCGGTATGCATCAAGTCAATTCCTACGTTTACCACATGGTGTGGGTACAGTACCGGTTTGAGTGCCTTCCTGTTCCTTTTCACTGATTCCTTATCATTCACTCCGCCTTGGCAATCCATTGTGGTATTGTGCTCCTGTCTGCAATCACTTGTACTGACTGCTCCATCGAGGCGAGTGACCATGGCTTTAGGATCCTTTTTCTTGGGATTTTTCCAGGACCAGATTGCACTACGTTTACGCCTACGCTTACTCGTGCAACAGGTATCCCTCACGTTGTCACCCTCTGGGATGGGTCTGGCATTGATTCTCTTGTCGTACTCTGTACCAGCATCACTTGCACTTTCCTTTCCAACAACTTTCGCTCCTGCAATGCATGTTTCCACAAGGACCTGTCCTCCTTCCAATTTCATCAAGTAAGTTCCATTTGAGAATGTGATTGGGTCCCCTGTGTCACATTCTTTCCAGCCTTCCACAAGCCTCATGTTTTTCCTTAACTGGACTCTGGGGTGAGGACATAGTACGTGTTTGTGTGCCTCTTTACTTTCATTACCTGACTCTTCATTGTATAACGGGTCGTAGTGCACTCCTTGCATGTTACACCTAGACTCTACCAGACACTGTCCATCATCTTCTTCCTGGCCACAGTAATCGGCATCGTTCTTTCTTGTGATAGGTTTTGACACATTCAGTGCTGTAGAGCGCCACACTTCCCCATCTTTGTAGCAGGTAGAATTGCACCAGTCCTCCCCAAGCACTGTGGACTGAGATACCATACATGTTTCTTTATAGGCCGGTTCTCTTTTATCTACCAGAACTTCTTCACTGATCTTTTTCTTGAGTTCTTTGCTAATATTGTCCTCATCATCACAACTCATGAGTGCATTTTGTTCTTCTTCGGATCTGCAAATGGCTGTTTCATTTTTCCATTCTTTGCTCTCACACCACCTCTTGGAGTTTGTAATGAGTTTGATGTTGTTTAGTGCCGGCCTTTTCAAAGGTTCAGAACGGTTGGGATCTTTCATTATTTTGCATTTCATCTGTACATCCCACCCCAGTACTGAGGGTCCTTCTTCTGAAATATAGACCACACTCCATGTGCTTCTCTTCATATGGCTTAACTTTGCTTCTCTACAACCCATTAAGTTAATGTTTTCTCCTGTGTATGTCTTCGGGAACGTGTCAGCTTCTTCTAATTCATTCCCTAATGTCACACCCAATTTACTCTTCCATATACCTTTGCTTATCACTGAACAATTTGAACCTGAATCAGTGATAACGTCAATTTCAACTCCACTTATGTCCATGGTACTCTCAGGTATGGTTTCGCTTATGTTCAGTTCATTTTTGCAATCACCATTTTCCCTGTGAACTTTGTCTCTTTGAGCGTTGACGAACAGATTTTGTTTGTCATGTTCATTTAAGTCATTCATCACCACCACAAAAGCATTTCTGTTCGCTCCCTTCTTGACTTCTTTTTCTGGTGGGGGTAAGATGCACAATACATTTTTATCCATGTTACTGCTGCAAACAAATTCAACTTATGTAATTTCTCTTTATGTGTTAACCAACCCGTTGTCTCTTCCTATATTGCTGTGGATGATGCGCTTACACCTTGAAGTTCAGTTCAGATTCTTCTCATATAGCTCATTTAGTTAATCTTCCGATTTTTACTTATAAGTGGGCGTTCAGACTTTCTCACTTAACTGGTATACCTTTTCCTTAACGTTTCCATATGTCTGCCCATTTGGTGTAGAAGAACTATATAATTTTGTTTTTAAACACTTTTATCTTGAAGTGACTCTGGTACTATTCTTAATTACTTATTTGCTGTACCACTCAATTTCATCATTCTTTGCAATTGTAGTGTGTGGATGCAGTTGTGGCCTTCGACAGCAAGGTGGCGCTGCTGCGTGGAGCGCGTCGTTCTCCCCTTAGCGCCAAAGTGCTGATGAAAACTCAACGATCGCCGAGCGCCGCCTGCCAGCCGTTTCCTCCCTCAGATTTCCGAATATGCTGCTTCAAGGTAAGCTAATCATTCTATTGGGTCACACTATTCCAGAGTTTACTTCGCTCTAAATGCACACCACTTTCACTAGTGTGCAGATGCAGTTGCGGCCTTTGACAGCAAGGTGGCGCTGCTGCGTGAAGTGCGTCGTTCTCCCTTCGCGCCAAAGAGCTGAGGAAAACTCTACGATCGCCGAGCGCCGCCTGCCAGCCGTTTCCTCCCTCAGATTTCCGAATATGCCGCTTCAAGGTAAGCTAAACATTCCATTAGATCACACTATGCCAGGGTTTACTTCGCTCTAAATGCACAACACTTTCACCTAAGACTCGGCTTATTTTTCATGCGCTGTACAATCTTCGACATAGTTTTTCCACAGCGCGTTGACGTTATGTCCGTGGGTTTGCGCTGTAGATGAGGAGGTCTCACTTCACACGCTAACGCACAGCTTAGACATCATTGAACGCGGTTACAGAGATTGTTTGAGAATAGTTCACTGCACCGCTCACTTCACCACCACCCGGCTACCCAGGCTCACCTCATAGACTTGCTCAGATTCCGGTGATCACCTGCATCGGGTCTTGCGTTCTTCCTTTAATATCTCATCTTCACAAAAATGTTCAATGTTTAATTAGATTCACCAGTCCAATTAATTCAAGGATCACTTATCACTTTCACTCACCGAGATTCACGGAGATTGCTCAGGTCCCTCACTGTACTTCACGGCTTATCATATTGATTTGCGAAGAATCTTGTCATTCTTAACTCAAGTTTTATTTCGTCAGTTTCACACGTTCGTTTCGCATTCGACCCAGTCATAAGTCGATGGCTCCTTTCACGCTCGACTTGCTCAAAAGCCGGCTGCCGAAATCACAGAGCTGTTCCTGTTAATCTCAAACCAGTTGTTCCTATTACTGGCTTCGACTCACTCACAGGTCGATGGCTCCTTTCACGCTCGACTTGCTCAAAAGCCGGCTTGCCGAATCACAGAGCTGTTCCTTGCTCCTTTCACGCTCGACTTGCTCAAAAGCCGATTTGCCTTAATCTTGAAGTTGTTGTTAATCCTTGACCTTTCACATTCGACTTACTCACAAGTCGAAGGCTATTTCACACTCGACCCGCTCAAAAGTCGACTAGCCGGAATCACGGAGCTCTCCTTAGCTCTTGACCTGTTGCACCGTGCCTTTAGAAGAGGTTGCTTCCGCATTCAAATTGGAAGGCAGTGGGTTCGTGGTGAGGGGCTGAGGTCCTCGTCGCCACTGTTGAAATGATAGTCAGGGTCAAGGTGAAGTAGAAGTTGAAGTTTATTAAATAAGCCCCACACCTTAAGGCGGTGCGTAGGTCAGTTAGTCAGAATCGTAATGGCAGTTAGTGGCAAGGGAACAGAACCAGGACGGGGTGGAATGTTGGGGAACCAATGGGGAGGGTAGGGGACAATGGATGCTCTCGCGCAGGAGAGCTGGCACACACCACTTGTCATTGGGTCCCGGGGGGAAACCAGAACTAGGTTACAACACTAACCCTTTCCGAGCCAGGTACATTGCAGCTGAAAAAGGAATTATCAAGGGCATCCCTTTGCCCTATCATTTGACTATACACCAGAACACCTTGCTATTCTTGGAGAACGCTGCATTATCTGGGAGTTCCCAATCCTTTTTATTCAATAGCTCCGTCCTTAACTTCAAGACACTTTTATATAACTTTCAGACTCGAAGACCTCAATAGGGTCTTTTGGTTGGGTTGAGACAGCCTTCCTTAATCAGCAATTAGCAGCACACCAATGTCTGTCGAACCATCTAGGGCACTTCTGAACACACTGATTAGGCTTCAACAAACTGTTCTTTGTAATGGGTTAACATGACTTCACCACTCACTTCTGCCAGGCAGTTCAAGAATGGGCCCCAATGGTTCTTCAAGAGTAAGCCAAGGCTAATCCCTGGATCTTCTAAATGGCAAACAACCCTTAGGCAATCATTAGAATCCTGCATGAAGGAGTTTCACTTAGCAGGTATTCTTGCCATGAGTACTGAAAAGTGCCTTATCACAGTTAATTCATGTTGATCCCGCCAAGCCGTCTCAAGTAAGGCACCCTGTGAAAAGCAGGATGAAAAATGTTCTTATTGTAAATATATAGCCAATCACTGAAGTGCAGCTGACCCTCTAAAGGAGGGCAAGATGGGTCCATCAGCTTTTGAAAATTTGCACAATGTCTACAAGGTGGGTGGAAGAGGTGTGGTGTAGCAGCCAGGGCGTCTGACTCCAGAACATTAGGGCTCACTTTTCGATCACCCGGCGGCAGGTCAGCTAAGCACCATGTGACTCTGGGCAATTGCTCGCTTTCATCTGAGTTAAAGAAGAAAACAACTTATTAAAATGGATACAGCATTTGAAATATCATTATTATAGAAATGAATCAAATACAAATAAAAATAACTCTTTTTGCCTTTGATGAGCAGGGCTTTAAACTTTACATGGCTAATACTGACATTCAACATTGAGGTTTAATCGAACCCATATGGAGAAGCCATCCTTTGCCCTGACAAGTAAATAAGGGATTGCAGAACAGAAATAACATTCAACACCTATGCAGGAAGGAGGGGAGTGTATGTCAAGTTTTTTGAAGAGCAATAAAATCATATATAGCAATGAAAATAAACCAGGTGTTAGTGATCTTGTCCTTAAGGCCAGCAATTTTCCAACTCAGGAGAGAAAAGAGACAATGAGTACTTGCATCCTAAAAACTATTCCTTTGTCAACACCCTGATTCCCACAGGATTGTCAGTGGGAGGAAGCACTTTGGTGGTGTCAGGAAGTCAATCCACATGTGAACAACTAGTTAGAACAGCGGTTCTCAATCTGTGCACCACGTCATATCTAAAAAAGGGGCATTACAAACAGATGTGCATGAAGCACACAGTTTGGGAACATAACAATTCTGCTGACAGTCAAGCTATGGTCGCTAGGTATCTCTCGCGTGCAGATGATGAGACTATTGACATAAAAGATGAACTTTCTGATGTTTACTCAAAGCTGTCATAAAACATGTCAGAAGATAGGGGGCAGGCTCTGTTCACAGAGAGAGCTGTGCTGTCCTGCATGTTGATGCTGGCTCTCAAAAAGCAGCTGCAAAGCTGAGGTGGCGATGAGAAGTTGTCACATTTTCTGAATTTCCTTTCACATCATTTCATTGCCTGTCAGGCATGCCATGCTGGAGCTATTCTGGCAGGGGCTTCCAGGGGGAGGCTGGCCAGGCTGCAGGCATGGGCTGCGAGGGGAAGGATCCTCATGCATTGAGTGCAGCTACAGGTCTCTGGTTTCAGCAGCCTGATCTCCCAGTAATGCGAGGGCAGACCAAACTACGAATGGAACTAGGTGGTGACAAGGGTGGTTGCTTCAAGGTTTATACACTGAAGGCATCATTTACAAAAAAAAATGACGCAGTGTGGTGCTGCAAGCCATTTTGTTGTGCTGAGCTGCATCATTTTAAAAGCAAAGGGATGTGTCGTATTAACAACAATAAGACGCATGTGTGTGCTTTCCCCTACTCTGGCGCACTGTTGGCTGCAATGAGCCAGCGCTGGCACCTTTGCGTTATGTTGAAAGGGTGCCCGCATAGCGGGGGTGATTGTGTCTGTGCAGGAAAGGACATCTTCCTGCACAGTCTGTGCATAATTCATGACATCAAAAATAAAGATCAATAAAAGCATTTCTCCCATTTGGGCCACTCCTACACCCATAGGATTTTGATGCATTTCCTGCTTACAAGACTTTATAAATCTGGGGATGTGTCCTATTCCATGGATGTTGTGTGGGAACACCCAGATCATCACACATGGAACACCCCTTTAATGCAGAGTGTGCAAAAGGGGCCCATATTTACAAGGCCATGAAAAGTCATGCAGGGTGACTTTACGTGCATTGTAAATATGGGCAGGCACACTGCACTGCTGGTGCGGGAAAAAAAGTGATGCCCCAGAGGCTCAATAGCCTTGTAATTGAGACCCTGCATTTTTATTAATGGGAAACCAGGAAATACGTACTGCAGATCATTTTTAACATTTTATGCATGCTTTAAACTGAGCCTGGGATAATGCAGCCTCTTCCTCAACAATCAGCAAGCACTGCCGATTCCAATCCCAGTGTGCAGGAGTTCGGGTTCCTGCAGTGCAGAGCAACAATTGCTGGGCATTGCCTCCCTTCTATCCCATCTATTCCACTTTTTTTTGTTTCCCTGGTACAGGCTAGTACCACGTTGTCGTTGGGGTGGCCTTCCACATCTTCCTGGAGACATGCGACAGCAACTGCACCCCTTGTTTTTGGGTTCAACACTGGAGCCCAGGTCCAGGGTCCTCTGGTTGTTTGTCTTTCACCAACTCTGGGCTGGTGGCTCGTCAAATACAAGGTAAGATGTAGGATGCTAAGGCCTACACAAGTCACTTGCTCTCTTTGTAGGCATCTATAATCCTTTGAGACATCAGCCCCAATGGATGAAATTGCTCCTCAGTGATGTGTTGTCTTCAGTTAGCACCGTTTCTTTAACATAAAGTGTGCCATATTTTACTTAACAGTGCTAGAAACGGCGGAAAGCAGTTCTTCTCTCCTAGAAAAGCCCCACATCCCAAGCCAATGCATCTTATGATGTGGAAGCTTCACAACGACCCAAGGAGGACAGACTTCCCACAGTAAATCCAGGATCCGCAGGTGAGAACTTTCGCTCATAGCATCTGCACTGCTCAGTCCCTGGAGCATAAGTACAAGTCTGTAGGTGGAATGGGAGGGAAGAATTGGAGAGCCCACCCTTATCAACCTTACCATGAACCTGCTCTCTACCCCCTCGGCTTCACGCTCCATCTTCCTCAGGAGATGCAATGGTAGAATACCACAGATACCTAGGGTGTCAGCAGCTGATTATGGCAATTTCTATGGCGTCATTTGCCACACACTTTTCTGTGGAGTATTTTATTGGCTTGACGGCTCATCCTGTGTTTTTGACCTTTACCTACCGCCTCCAAAGCTGGTTACAAAATCCTTTGGCTTTAAAATGTAGAACTAAAGTGATAAGAACATTTTGGTGAAGCTTGCACCATCTAAAGAGGTGCAAACTCTGCTGCTCCTGGCATTCTTCGGAGAACTAGTCAGAAGTGCATAAAAACAAACTACACTTACAGTAAAACTTCCTGTTCACAGAAGGCGAAGGGAAATAAGTAAAAACGGCAGTTTTGAAGAAAAAAAACAAGCTAAGTTTTTGAAATACAGTGGCAGGCAAGACTGTGCAAAAAGGGATAAGTCATATCTCATTGGTGAGGTAGTCCTTCGGTACGCCCACAGGTCGAACCATTCTTTTTATTTATGAAGTCGATTATGCATTTGCAATACAGGTGTGATTAAACGGAGACTGCGATATAATGCGAGAAGGTAGAGTAGTGTGCGTGGGGGACGTTGTGTGTGTTTAAGTGGTGCACAGACAAAATATCGACTCCAAAATATCGACTGGACATAATATCGAGTTTTAAATATAGACTGGACAAAATATCGACTGGACATAATATCGACTACAAAAATATCGTTTTTCAGGTAAGTGAAGTAATATCGACTGTATAAAATATAGATAGCAAAAATATCGAATTTTTAATAATATATAATATTTTATAGTGTATTTGTATGTAATAATATGTGTGAAAAGTGTGTATTAATGTTATAAAATATTTTATTAAATGAATTTTGTTTTTATAATAATTGCGTAATGTAATTCTGTAGCGGGTTGTGGGTTTATAGGGGAATAGGGTGGGAAGTAATTTAATAATAATTAATTAATTAATATATGTTTGTAAATATTTTTAATTAATAATTAATTGATAATTAATTAATATTAATTAGTTAATTAATTAATATAATTTTGTACATATTTTGTATTAGTAATTAATTGGTAATTAATTAATTGTAATTAGTTAATTACATTAATTAGAGTACATTTTTAATATATATAATTTTGTGTTATTGTTAAGTAATTAATTGGGAAAAACTAATATTAATTATTAAAATAATTACAGCTAATGTGCTAATATATTTACTTTATTGTTATTGTTAATTAATAAATAATTGGTAATTAAATAATATTGATACATTTTGGGTAAAGGAGTATTTTTAGGGTTCAGGGTCAGTTTTCAGTTTTTGGGTAAAGGGGCATTTTTAGGGTTTTGGGTCAGTTTTCAGTTTTAGGGTAAAGGGGTATTTTTAGGGTTCAGGGTCAGTTTTCAGTTTTTGGGTAAAGGGGCATTTTTAGGGTTCAGGGTCAGTTTTTAGTTTTTGGGTAAAGGGGTATTTTTAGGGTTCAGGGTCAGTTTTCAGTTTTTGGGTAAAGGGCATTTTTAGGGTTCAGGGTCAGTTTTCAGTTTTTGGGTAAAGGGGTATTTTTAGGGTTCAGGGTCAGTTTTGGGTTTTAGGGTAAAGGGGTATTTTTAGGGTTCAGGGTCAGTTTTCAGTTTTTAAACGATATTTTTGCAAGTCGATAATGTGACCGTCGATACTCTTTGGAGTGGGAATAGCATTTTTTACACTTCTGGTATTGTACGGTAATATAATAGTATCTTATTTAATTATAGTATGTTATTATATATATATATATGTTTTTACAAATATGATTGTAAAAAATTATTTTTATTAATTTCATTTATTATTTAATTATTATAATTTAATTTAAGTATTTTTAAGTATATTTTAGTAAATAAATTTTAATATTAATTTAATTAAACACTGTTTTTAACCAAGTCGATATTTTTTATAACTATATTATTGTAAACGATATTTTGTACTCGATATGTTTGTACTTACCTGTTTGTAGATACAAACTCGATATTTTGACTGTCGATATTTTGTCCACGATATTTTTGCAAGTCGATATTTTGTCCCTCGATATTATTTCAGTGATCCTGTTTACTTACCTGGAAACACTTTAACCTGGTAAATTTTCTGGAGAGAGCTGACATAGCTCATAACTTGGGGTTTGCAGTCCAGAAATTATGTTGGCTCCCAGCATCAGATTAGTGGGGCTGACGCGGCTCCCTCTGGGTAATGACCCCGGTTTCTCAGGTGAAACATGACTGCTAGGGGTTGGTAGAGTAACAAGCGTCTGTAGGTTATCGATGGCTCCAAGGTTTGAAAGAGTGGCGGGTTGGGGCATCTGCCTTGGACGAGTCGTGAGCTGTAATTCAATGGCTTTTAATCGATCAATTAAAAGGTAGAGTTTCTGCCTGATGGAACACCTTACATTTGGCACAACAGTCCTCCACAAGGCACTCTATGCAAAGAGATCTCAAAGTTGAGCCTCTCAAACTTCTGAACGAAGTTGAGGAAGGGTTAGGTGGGTCCATTGGTCGTTGTCCGGCTTAATATCGCTCTTTGGCTGCTACGGGTCCCCTGCTTTGCCCTTGTATTAGTTGAAGGCTGGGAACTTTCGTTCATATTTACAATGGTCTGGTTCAAGGCATATATACCTGAAGAGATAGGTGGCAGATCTAACAACGGGCTGGAAGACGTCACTGTTTGTAGAAGCTATCGGGCACCCAAACTCAGGGAAAATCTTCTTTGAGTCAGGGTGATTTCCATACTAATAACCCTGATTACTCTTTCCAACATTCTGACGATGGAAGTATTTTTCACTGTGGGGGTGGATATAATATGTACCCCAGTGATTTTCTTCTTCCCCGTTTTGGAACTAGGATCGATCAACACAACAAATTAGGCCCAGTACATGATAATGGAGAATGTGGACATGGAGAAGGATAAAACGCAGAAGGCCCCTTTCAATGTGTAACTAAGAGTGGTGGCCCAGCCCAGCCTATTTCAGTGCCGACGGGTGTGAAAGAGTCCACTTCAGGCTCCTGGAGTATGCTACAAGCATCAAGCACATGTGGCTCCCACCGCAAATCCTTCTGGGGTTTGTCATGCCCCTCCATCCCTCCTCTCTCCAGCACAGGGTCCCACAAGCACAGTGCATGGCCCACACTGAACACTCCTGGAGTGTGCTATGAGTGCCACACATATATGACTCCACCCCCCATGCAGAGCCTTCTGGGGTTTGGAGTGTTCGTCCTCTCTCCAGCATAGGTTCCTCCAACCAAATGCACGTAGGCCGTAGTCATATTGAAAATGCAACCAGATAAAGGCCTACCAGGACCTAATGCGGGGTGTACACTTATTCTGTTCCGCTAGCAGTACTGCATGGCTCTGCGGTTCACGATGCTGGAAGGATGGCTGGGGGCAACAAAGAGAAATAAAGATAGCTCTGCTTGTTAAATCTGGTTCAGGGAGGCGTAGCATTTTGATGATTCTCAGGTTTACTACCTTTAGTAACTCTGGAAATGTGACGAAATCCCTGTAGTGGCTCGCACAGGTAAGAGATGTAGGGCGGGGTGAGGTGGGTGGTGGTGGAAGTCGACAGACGATGGGTTAAGTAATATTAAATAAATAAATTCACTTACCTTGTGCTCGCTGCTTTGCCGAGTCGGCGATGCAGCAAATACAAGGTAAGTGGTTTTCTTTTTAAATTTTTTTTGTGTAATATTACTTAATCCATTATCTGTCAACATCCACCACCGCCCACCGCGCCCCGCCGACCACTCTTACCTGTGCAAGCAGCTACTGCATAATCCATGGATGGATACATGAGAATGCCCAACCTCCAACCAAGAAACGCCTCTCTAAAACAAAGTAATGCAAAACACCCTACGCAATGCTTGAGTTAGTTTTTGGGAAAAATCTCACGCAAAGCCATACAAATCGAATTTGTGTGGATTTGCAAATCATAAATACCATTTTGCGTCATGGATGCACCAAAAGAGTGGCCCATCCGAGATGCAATGTTTTAGTGAATCTGCCCCTTCATTTCAATGTCCCCTCTAAGCTCTTTTCTCAGATCCTTCTTCAAATATTCTCACACAACTTTCTAACAGTACATTACAAATGACCTCAGGTAAGGGAACATACCTACAGGATAGAAGTGGAGGAGGAGTTTGGGTAGAATGGAAGATACAGAGCAAGACACTGCTAAATAAACACCTCCAAAGGGAAGAAGAAATGCAGTTCAACCTCTTAACCCCTATTTTTCGGTCTTATTTGCCCGAAAGGAGATACTGAACACGGAGAATAGCCAGCCCCACAGCAATAAGAAATCCAGACAGCTGCAATCTGTCGTAAGGAGGGCAACATTTCCAGACAGGGTGCCATTTATCGCTGTCCCATGTCCAAGGTTGCTTGTTGTGTCTGCTGGTAGCCATATTGTTTCAAAAACACATCATAGCGAATGGATTGCCGCTGCCCGCGTCCCCCGCAGGGGGACATTAGCAGGGCAGCCTCCTTGTGCCCACTAGTAGGATCCCCCCCGCCCTTGGTCCCAAGGAGGGGGAGGCTCTGGTGGGCTCACTAGCCCCTCCCCTGGGCGAGTGCACAGTGTCATGCGTCCAGGGAAGGGGAACGCTTGGGGGCGGCCTTGGTATTTAGGCCCTGCCGCCCCCAGATCGACCTCTTTTGCCGGTCGTTCTGCTGCCTGCCGCGCTGCATGCTCTCTGATTGCTCCGTCCAGAAGGTTGTCTGGCGTCGGTGTGCTGTTTTTCCAGTCGCCGTGTGGTTTCAGTGGTGGTGAGTTCACTCTCGGGGATGGGGTGATTCCATTGCAGTTTCAGGCGGGTGACTGGGAGGATGCAGAGGTCACGCGGTGTACGGTCTTGGCAATGTTCGGGGGCATTTGGGGTAGCGTGAGTGGGCAGCGTTTGTTGCACTAAGGGCCTTTTGTGTGCTTGTTCCCCGGAGAGGCCTGCAGTGGTCGGATGCCGCTCCGTGTGTTAGCGAGAATGCGCAGCCATTCAATTTGCGTGTGATAGGTCCCATTTGTTGGCTTCTGGCATGCTCCGGGAGGGGGCGGTCACGGGATTGTGGCCTTTGATTCTGCTACGCGACGAGAGAGGGAGAGACAGGCTGTGGTGTTTTTGGGTTATGGCAGATTAAACGCTTACAGTACTGGCCTTAGAAGGAATTACCCGATAATCTCCAGTGTAGCGCAAAATATCCTTATTGTTCACGTTGAAGTGGAAGACAATTCTATATTCCGGGTGTTTCAGGGGTGTTGGATGGGACTTGCTGGCTTTCCAGCGGGGGAGTCCCTGGTCACTGGTTCGATCCCGGGTACCGGCATATGACTTACATTCCGCGATTATGGCTCCCACGTGCCTGGCCCCACAACCCAGGGGGCAACGAGCAATTTTGAAAATGGCACCACAGGAACGAGGCCACCAAACTCTTTTAAGGGGCCACGTGCTTTGTCAAACTAGTGCCCATATGAATGAGGCCCCCGCCTCCTCCACGGAGCTAAGGAATTTTAAAAATGGTGCCCAATTTTTAAGAATGCCTGCACTAGTACCCGGGCGTCTTCAGGGCACCATGTGGTAGCACATTTAGTTGGTTTGGCCTAGATTGCAGTGGTGGGCCTCGGGTCCTGGGGAGCGCTATGTATTCTTTGTTCTACTGTTGTCTAGCTAATCAGCTTTCGTCAGCTGATGGCACTGCCCGGGGCGCACTCGACAAGGTGCTCAGTGTCGCTAGGTCCCCAGGGTTATGGCTACGGGCCCCCGCGGTCGTTGTCTTCTGGTGCACGAATTTTAATGGGTTGCCCCTTCTCTTTGAAGAGGGGCGTACAAGATGCTTGCTGGACAGGTATGAAGTGCTGGGACTCGGGTTGGCGTTGATGGCATTCTGGTGCAGGACAGTGTTGGGATTCGGGGCTGCCGGTGGTTAAGTTGGTAATGTCATTGTGTTGGAGAAACAAACTTTTGGTTTTCTCGGCGTGGTTTCTGGTTCGCGTGTCAACACTGTGGTTTGAGAGTTTGTGGGAGATGTTGTTTTCAAGAGACACCCATTTCCTTTGCTGGCTACTGTGGAGGTCCTCTCTCTTGTTGTATGGTGTGCGGGGCGCTGAGCAACTCGGGTTAAAGTTGACCTGGCTGTTCTGGCGGGCATTGTTGCGGATTGTTTTGCAGCGTCCAGGGAGCCCAGCGGGGCCCAGTTTGGTCAAGCAAGGTGGCAATGCATGCGAGCGTGCTGCATTCAGAGTGCGGCGTGTATTGGTGCTGATGGCGTGCTGCTGCTGGCAAGACCAGTTGCCCATCCTCTCAGTTGGCTTATGGGGGCTGAAAGTGCTATACTTGTAGAGACTGTGGCACGGTGGGACAGGATGCAGTAGGCGCGAATTTTACGCTCTACGTCCCGTGCACCAGGACAGGGTGTAAGGAGAGGGATGATTACAATTTGGGCAGTTTTCAATTTGTGAAGCCACCGCTTACGGGTTGTAAAAGGTGTAGGAGTAAGCTTGGTTTGTACTCGCTGCCATGTCTGTTTATTATGTTGTTTTTATATTAAAATTTTTATCAAGTAAGGGTAGCTCGAAGGACAATTATCAGGCCCACGGTCAGTCATAAAACAGCACTCACACTGACCTGCCAGTGGGCTTAACGGCTAGGGCGCTCAACCGGGGGAGTTGGTTTTGAGTCTCCGGATCGATGCCGAACGTCCTGTGATTCTGCGCAAAGCAATTTTTCGCCCCATGCATTATAGTGTTTGTGTCCTCCCGTACTTAACTAGTGCTATTTTGTAGCGCTCTGTGTCCCTATTCAGCTCAGGCCTAAGATAACCCTCATCTACTTGACAGTCGGTGCATGGTAGGCTGTGATATAACTATCCTTAGCAGGCGGTTCTGCGCCCCTCCTGCATTCAACAAAACATTGCGTCTTGTAGTGTGTAGTTCTTTTATTCGGACACGCTACGATGGGCAGGAGGCTGGTTATACCCAGTATGCGGCTTTGCCTCCACAGCGATAGGTGCCCGTCACCCGTTCAGGTTTCAATTGACTGTTTCTTGAAGTAGCCACAAGGCAAGGTCAGAGAGCGTGTGTTAGACCTGGGTACATTGTGATACTTGATGACTTTCCTTTCATGTGGCTACAGATTTTTCCCTTGCGGCAATATGAAACGGAGGTCAGCGGGGGAGAGATTCTTCCATCTTCTACCATGCCCTATAATTTGTCTGAGAGTTGCATTTCTTTCTAAAACGCAAGAACAAATGTTTCATAGGTAATGGTGGCACTTGTGCAAGTACCGGAACCAAATACAATGTAAGGGGCAGCAAAAAGAGTGGTACAAGAAAATAGAGTACCAAACACAGGTAGAAGGATAATACTTCAGTAACGCTCTGATACCCTATTCGGCCCGGCCCTAAGATAAAACTTGCTCAATTTCTTAGGCGTGTCAGACGGTGCATTGAAGGTTGTTATGTACCTTTCCATAGCAGGTGTTACTTCGCCCCTCCCGCTTTAAACAATTAGGTTGCGTCTTGCAGTGTAGTTCTTTTACTCGAAGATGCGACGGTGGGCAGGAGGCTAGGTATATTCAGCATGAGGTCTTGCCTCAGCGCTAGGTGGCCTTCACCCTCTCCGGTTTCATTTGGCTGTTTCTTGTATGTATCCACTTGGCAGGGTCAGTGAGCGTGTGTTAGACCTGGTTACTTTGGGATATGTGACCACCTTCCATTCAGCTGGCTACAGATTATTACCTCGCGGAATATGAAACGGAAGGCTGTGGGGGTGAGACTCTATCATCTTCCACCCTGCCCTATAAGTTGCAGGAGACGGGTACAGTGCTGTTGACTTTGCACAGCCGCAGTTTTGCCCATTTCGCATCAGTTACAAGAATCCATCAACATAGATGAGGTACTGTTTCTGTCACAGGAATCTGTTTGTCCTGCACATGTAACTCTTGGCAGGAAAATGTGGGGGTATTCACACAAGTCACACCACCCAGAACTCCTCCAGGTGTCTACGGTTCAGAAATTCATAGGGTTGGTATGTTTTCGTAGTGGCAAGATAACCCACTAAAACGTCATACTTTTGTTGTATGAAAATAAACCTGCAGCAGTTCTTTACCCATAACAATGTGTCCGGTGTAATTATTATATGGGCAAATGTAAAATGCACAGGGGGGAGTGGATGACGGTGTGGGCACTAGGACAAAGGCCTCCATTTAAATTCAGGTCACATCATTTTAATGTTCTCGTATTTATCAACACAGATTTATGAATTGTTTTTTCTTATCATTACATGAACTGTACAGATTCTTATTTAATTCAGGCTGGAAGACTGGCAACTCACCCAGGTTTAGATGATTTGAATGCTGTAACAAATTAAGTGTCACATTCTTTGCTGAAAACCGATATTGTGCCAGCTTCGGGGATAGCAAATACATTCACTGCTTCTCAGCTGGAGCAGCAGATGCATATTACTGCCTACTGTTTTCTAATTTATGATATGCATTTCAATCCACTCTTCAAAATGCATTTCAAACAATCCTATATATTCACAAAAAGAAATGAAATGTGATCTGTGCTGTACAAACAGCATAAAAAGATATTAAAGCATACTAACTTACTACTTCGTAGAGAAAATACCAAACTCCGCTTTAACATTGCCCACTCAGACCTAATGTTTCCTAGTCTGTCTGATTATATTTCATGCTCTTTACTATATTCATTTTCATCACTACCAGTTGATCCAATCACTTACTGCCTTGTGTAGGCAAACAGAATGCCTATGGATGATACTAAGCCACCCCCACATGCACCTTCAGAATGTGTCCTGCTCCAGCCCACACCCCATTCTAGAAGTTGGAGAGGTAGAATGTGGAATTCTATCTCTCCAACTTCTAGTGTAGGCTCTTGTCTACATTTTTTATTTAAAGAATATAAATGTCTTAACCTCTTCACTGTTGTGGATGACCCGCTGATGTCCACCACATTACCTCAGTGTTGAAGTGGAGGTCAACCGGACATCTACCATGTTAAAGAAGGGGATGCTTCCAGTGCATGTACCAGAAGTACATTAGAGAAGAGCTTCCCTCACTTCCTAAGTGTCTTGTTTTTGTTTGCTGTGAGGTGTAGAGTGCACACCACACTGACGAGACAATAAGCAAGGTGAAAGCAGATGGTGCCATGAGGCATAACTCTGCCCTCGAGCACGGATGTGTGTGAGAGAGGTTTCTATTCTGGAAAGGGGACAAAACCTTTCCGGTGGTATCTCGCCAAAGAAGC
Source organism: Lissotriton vulgaris (assembly GCF_964263255.1). NCBI lineage: Eukaryota > Metazoa > Chordata > Amphibia > Caudata > Salamandridae > Lissotriton > Lissotriton vulgaris. The sequence goes on from NC_141687.1 coordinate 1,124,907,517, forward strand.
TGTCTGTTTTGGTGTTTGGGGATTGCAATGGGACTGCAATAGCCAAGTAGGGATACACTTTATAGACACCAGGGATACCTTTGAAGGGACCTGGCTCCCAGGACATTGGTAAGTGCTCCCCCTCCACCCGGGGAGCAACACCCCTTCTGTCCCTCCTAGAGGCAGATGGCGAGAGTTACTGCCAATCTGTCCTCCCGGGGCCATAAAGCATACTAGACACCAGGAAATCAGTATTTATAAAAAGAGAAAGAGCGGGCTGGCCTGCCTAGGAATCAGGTCAAGAAAATATCTCAGAATCGGCACAGCAGTTGGTCTTCCCTCCAACCTCTCAGGGGGCAGATTGGAGAGGTTTACCCTAATCTGCCCCACTGGCTGGGACAGATAGCCCTCTAGATGCCAGGGTAATTTTTTTAATGAAAAGAGAGATGCTCCCATCAGCATGTATTTTCGGCCCCCACAGGGGGCAGAGAAAGGGTGTTTACCTGCAATCGGACCACTAAATGTGCAGAAGGGCCACTAACACCAGAACATTTGATAAAAAACAAGGGGATGATGGCTGCCTACACATGCAGGGGGTCATGGCCACACCCTAGAACAGGCCCAATATCCTTTCTGCCTGCCCCCACAGGGGAGAAAAATAGGCGATTTTGAACTCCAAACAGCCCCATTGGTGGGAAGAAAGTCAATTGGACGCAAGAAAAACACAACAGGTTCCTTCCCCAACCCAGAAGAGGCCCATTGGTATTTATCCCCCCCACCCCTGGATTTCTCAGCTTACCACCCTCTGTTCCCCCAGAGGGGCAGAAATCCGATTAGACACAAGGGAAAAATTGACCGAAAAACAGAAAAGATATGGCACAGCCTGTCCAGGTGCTGGCCAGGCTCCAACCTAGGACAAGCCCATGGCAAGCGAGAGCAAATCTGCATTCTTTTGAGAGTCGTATTGACTGTTACGCAGAGTTGTAGGAATTGTGTGGATCCACACAAATTCTGCACCTTTCTGTCACAGAAATGCGTGATATTACCAAAATGTGAGGTGTGTAAGGCATTCTGGGTATGAAAAGATAGTGGGATCACAAGTCACATCACTCTAGTATCCTCAATGTGCTTCCCTGGGTGGTGGCTGTGTCCAGGCCCAAATTAATCACTACCCTCATCATCAAAATGAGTAATTTCAAATGGCAAACACTTGAGGTCTCAAAATTGGGTCTAATTCACAAAACTATTTACGTGTAGCAACGTTACGAGTGCGGAATCTCCACACTTGGGGCAGAAACTCCACAGTGTGCACTACAGAACATGCGCCGTGCAGAGATTCCACCCCGAGTGTGAAGGGCCCACACTCATGACTTTACTACACGTAATTTGAGTATTTTAAAGTGTAATGATCTAAAATTGTGTTACATATCAGGCTCATTGTGTTTTGGGGCCTTTTGTGTCACAGTGAGAATCTCAACCCCATGGGGAACCATTTTTATAAGAAGTATGGAAACACAGAATAGTAGAACATTAGTATTTATCAACTGAATTTCTTCCCATTGTTTCATGGATTCACCCAACTACTAGGGGTAGCAGAAATGACATCACGCACCATTTGACATTAATGACATCACAAGAAGTGACCTCAATTTACCTTTGACCCTGCACCTTCCCAGGAAGTCATGCAACATGATCCTAACCCGGAGGACATCACAACAATTGACACTGCCTGTGTTCCAAATTAAATGAATTATTTATAGAACATGGTATGCTATATTATGATAAAGCTACTTTTAAAGCGCACGGATACCCAGAGGTGTCTTGGCTGGCTGTGCTAAACAGAATCAGACAAATACTAATTACAGAAAAAGTCAAGTTTTCAATTCTTTCCTGAAATATAACAGGCAGGGCATGGATTTAATGTGAAACAGGTAGAAGGTTCCATGCTTTGCTGTAAATGTCACAAAGCTCTGTCTGACACAGTTGCCACGTTTGAACCTAGAGACTATGAATTTCTAAGCCCCGGAGGAGCACAGAATCCTGTAAGGCTCATACCATTCGAAGTTATGCCTCAAATAATCAGAGCCAGCATCGGGCAGTGTCTTGTAGACAGTACACAAGGCCTTCAACCGGATTCATTGTCTGATTGGAAGTCAGTGTAATTTACGAATGGCTCGAGAAGCAGATTGAAATTTGGGGATCCCTGACAACAGAGGCGCGGCGGCATTTAGTAAGGTTTGATGTTTATTCAAATGTTGTTGCTGCATGTTTAAATAATGGCCATCGCAATAATCTATTTTTTAGAACATCATGGCTGTTACAACAGTTTTCTGTGCATCTGGGGGAAATAAAAGGGAGGTTGTTTTTATTATCCTCAGCGTGTAAAAGGAGGACGAGATAACTGAGTTTTCCTGGTCTGGAAAAATACGTTTGTTTTCCAATACAATCCCTAGGTTTTTTGCCTTACTTACAATTGGCTATTTTTAATTTCACCTATATTAGGATGCTGACATGAAATGCCATGGGAGCATTAATCGATTCTCTTTGTATTACATGAAATACAATGTGTTCGTCTGAAGAGGATATAGTGCCTCAGAATAGCAATAAGAACTTAAATTATTTGAACCACAAAGTGTTCAGGAAAAATGTATCAAAAAATCATAGGGAGAGAACAAAACTAAATAAAAAAATAACAGTTATGCCCACATATATTAATTGATATAAACTATGTATTGAATATAAACTATGTTAGCTGCTTAAATGATTCCTTATTCATTTTGATTTAGGATGATTTGCAAGGCATTATCACTCGTGCACAACACAAAGTATAGATTCATATTCAAGTATATAATGTTTGATGTATTCTCAAAAATGAAAAATGAGAACACCTTATTTAGAAATATTTTCTTTTTTTAGTTAATTTTTAGAATATTCAGAAGAGTGTGAAATGCACTCCTGAATATATCTATTTTGCAAAAACTGAAGCTTTTTGTTCCGGACAGATTCGAAGCTGCGGAATGTAACGCATGCTTATCAATACACTGTGTACCTTCTGTTCTTTCAGTGGAGGCTGGTGACTTTTGAAAGTGGTGAGGCATAATACTTGCAGTGAACAAGTGAGTCAAAGTATCCCAACATCTTCATGGGAAGGCCCGGGTATGGAGGGAGTTGGTTGTCACCCTGAGTAAATGTTAAAAAAATATTGGCAAATATTGCACTTTAAAACACAATTATCACATAAATTTGCTGAAAAATGTATATTGGGTGCCATCATACGTCAAATATACCTCCATTGTCCCAGGGTCAGCCCCTTGGAGCCAGAAATTACATACAATCTGCTAGTGCCAAAATTCTGCTACAATTGTCATCCATATACCACTGATAACACATATGTCAAACATTACTTCTAGGGCCTCATTTATGAGAAATGACGCATCGCTCCGTGAAAGCAGCGATGCGTCACTTCTCAGTGCGCACTCCTTGAGACATACCTGATGCGTCATATTTACTGTATGACGCATCATGTCGCAAGGTGTTACAGATAAGTCAGTATTTCTGACGTATCTGTATGGCGCAAAAGTGACGCATTGCTGGAGTGTGTCACAAAAGTGACGCAACTCCAGCAATGCGTCCTTTCACATGGGGCAAGCCCCATGTGAAAGGGCCTGCGTCAGTCTTACGCCTGCTGTGAGGCAGGCGCAAGATTTTGACGCAACAGCGTCCTAGAAGTGACGCAGTGAAATCTCATAGATTTCACTGCGTCACTTCTACAGGGCTTTTTGTGGGGGAACGCTCCCCTGCATACATTATACCTGACGCAGGTATAATGTAGCGCAGGGGTTTACAAAGTGACGCATCTGCTTAGATGCGTCACTTTGTAAATAGTGCGCAACAGGAGGAATGTTATACGCCGCCGATGCGTCACAAAAAGTGACGCATCGGAAGCGCAAAACTGACGCAAGGTCTCATAAATGAGGCCCCAAGTATGTTAGGGTCAGCATTAGGTTATGGCTGTTCCTTCCCAAGAACTAACTCCAGTGTATCAGTGCCAGCATTTTGTCACTGGCGCCCCTATGTCAAAAATATCTTCCAATATGCCAGTGCCTGTAGTTTTCCACTAGTTCTTCAACGCTAAGAATGACATTCAATTTGCCAGCATTTTGCAATGTGTATCCCAAATGCCGAAGAAGGCCTACAGTATGCCAGTACCATGTATTTACCCCTATTATGCAAGTGCCAAATATTTCCTCTAGTAGGCCACAGTATGTCAGTAACAGTATTTTGTCATATGTACCTGACATTTTAAGAATTGCCTCCAGTAAGACACTATTTTGCCATCTGTACCTCTGTAAGCCGAGATTTGCCTTCAGTATTCTAGGATCAACAACAGACTTACAAGCATAACACCATATTGTCACACATGCTCACTTACACTAACTCACACTCACTCTCCTTCACTGAAGCTCACTTGCAAACGTTCAAACCTATATGCTGTCATGCACTCTTAATCTGTCTACCATTCTCACCCATGTATACTAACTCTCAATCTGACCTTTAATATATTCACATGTATTTGCAGTCACTCTTACTTTCAGTCACTCATTCTCATTCAGTATCATTTAATTTTTCTCTTATTGTAAATCACTAAGGTCTTGATTTTGATGTCTGTCAGAAACCCTCCAACCACAGACTCACATCTTCGGTTTCGAATCTGAACTCCGTATTACGAATACGGCGGTCAGAATTTAAATCGGCTGGCAATTCCGGTTGGCTTCCTATGGGCTCGAGGGGCCCACTGACCAGTCAGAACCGGCATGTAATCACTTAAGGATGGCGTTTCCATCATTGGGGTTACAATGTTGGTTTCCCACAGGCTTTTCCTGTCAGTCTTTCTGACATGAAAAGCCAGTCGGAAAGCGACTCTGGGGATCCCTAGCAGGGCCCCCATGCAACAGTGGCCTCCAATTAGGGGTCTGAGGGGCACCTATGGTGCCTCCTGTTATTCCGTGAACTGCGTGCCAGGCACCGTGTGGGGCCTCCATGCAGTGCAGGGATTAACAAAAACTCATATTTCTCTATGGGAGCTTCTGTTTTGGCCAGTTACTGATTGCAGCACAGGCTTCCATAAAAAACTGGGAGCTTTAGACCACACCATGTGCGGTCGCATCATAATTGTGGAGCCGGGACCACCCACTTACAGTCAGCCGGTTCCGCATCTGTGGTGCTGTTGCCTCTGACCAACACCAAAATCAAGCCCTAAGTGTCACTCACTCATTTTCATTCAGTCACACTCAGTCTCACTTTTAGTCATTCACACTCATTCTCCATCACACTCTCGAACACTCCTTCATACTCACTCATACTCATTCATTCTCTCTCTCATCTGATGTCACTAACACTCCCTCACTCATGCTCACTCACTGCCACTCCTTTTAACTCACTCTCACTCACCAACTGTCACTCACTTTCACACATGCATTCAAGCTCATGCCTACACAGTCTCTCAAACACTCTTTCCACACACATGCAAGCAACATATATATGTAAAAGCATGTTCTTTTTATTTACCTCAGCTGAAAGCAAAGGTCCTGTTCCCACTCCTGATACTCCATGTTTCATGACACTGTTCGTAACTAATGTACTGCTATGTATTACTAGTGTAATAACCAATGAGCAGTAACCAATGAGGATGGAGAAACAAAGCCTAAAAGGGTGAGCTGCCCTTATGTTCTTGGTACATCTTTTGCCACCTCTGAGGCCAGTGGCCACAAAGCAAGTGCCAGTGTTCACAAAGTGTATGCCAGAGATTGCAACTGTGAACCTTGTGACCCGTCAATTATATCTATGCATGTATGGCATTGATATATGAGGCAATGTGCAAGAAAGAACACATTTTTCAAATTGCACTCTGAATGACATAATAGTAAGGATAACCCAAAATGCAGAAGTGTACAAAAAAATCACGATTACTAAACTAAGTAACTTCGGCACATTTAAAGAAACACAGGTTGCCTCTCTACCCATTTTTCGTTCATTAGATTTTACCATATGAATTGCAGCATGGTCGGCACACAATGAAAAAACATTATAAGTTGAAGCTCAGTTGTTGGCTCTCAGTAGGGTGTGTTTTTCTACATCCCACACACAATAATAACACCTACAACAAGTGGGGATAATATTAGTATATTCTTTTTGTAAATTGTCCATAAGGGTAAAAATATCAGATTAAAATGTTGTCATCAATTGCTATTTTTCCAACTTATTTTTCTTATTTTTACTGCTTTAATTATTTCTGTCTTTTGGAAAACCACGAGCCTTCTACACAAAGACCCCTTGCTGAATTTGGAATGTTTTCTAATTTTCAGAAATCTGTAGCCTTCCAGGTTCATCCATGAATTTCACACCTACAACCACAAAAATAGGAAAAATTAACTACCACTTACAAAAATGGAAAACACTTGTAAAATATATGTTTTTAATTGCTCTGCTAGTTTCTGAAAGCTGGAAAAAAGCTGATGTTAGCACAGCAAACCTTTCATTCATGCCATTTTCAGAACAAAATGGACTTTCTTGCGTGGCATTTTTTTTCCATTTTTCAAAAAACCTCAAAAGGATTTCTATATTTTGGGTATTTTCAGGTTTCTCTCCATTGGTAATCCACAACCCTGGATACCTCTTGACTTCCCAATATGCATGAAAATAGGGTAGCAAATATCGCTAAGGTACATTTAGTTGAAAAAGTGATAAAAACAGATTAAGTGAAAAGTGCTCCAGACATCAAGAGGGCTCAGCACTGTCCACACATAAGAAAGTTTTGATAGCAGACGAACTGCAACAGAAGAGTGTTATAGCAAGAGGCCTCGAGAGACAGCTGCATAGTGTCTTTAAGGTAGCAGACACTGCTTGTTCGGATCAGAGGTTGGACGTATGTGGATAAAGGCAGTATTTAATATAAGCGGAAGGTTGCCGGTGGGGCTACTGGCACTCATTTTTGGGGACTGCACCTATTTTTCAGTCATTTTCCAAGTGAAAGAGATGGAAAAGCATAAAAAAAGCAGAAGAAGTAAAAGACAGGAAAAACATCACTAAGGGAGAAAGCAGAGACCTACAAGAGAGAAATAAAGGGTCAGAGAGTTTGTTTGATAGTGAATTAAAGCAGCATGAAATTGAGTTTGGACTATGCAGCCTTGGTGCTCAGTGCGCTCATTAAGGACCTCATTACGATTTCGGTCAGAGTTGCTTCCAACCAACACCGTTTCGGTGAGGGAACCACCAGACCATAGATTGGCGGTCCTGAACACCTAATTGCGATGCAACCCCATATAGTGCAGTCTGAAACTTTCCTTTCTCTAGGGGAGCTTGTGCGGCAAGTGGAAACCACTCGCAGCACAGGCTCCCATTTAGAAATGGAATTTTGTGAACATCCCTGCACCACGTGGCAGGCACCTCGTGGCGCGGTGCCTTTGACGCGGTGCTGGGACGTTCTGGGCCAAATACGGAGGCCGTAGAGGGAAGAGATGTTGCTTTCTGACATCTTTTCCATGTCAAAAGACCTACATGGAATGACTGTCAGAAACCGACTTCATAATACTGACTGCGGAATGGTGAGATTTCGACCGAGCCCGTCGGAGAGCGATGGATGGTCCCTCTGACTGCTGTCTCCAACCGAACGCATCTTAATGCGTTGGTCAGACCGTAGCCGTAGATGTCGGTCGAACAGCAACTGACAAGCCATCGGTTATAGTCCGACTCACATCATAATTAGGCCCTAAATTACAAAGGCCTCGGGATTCTGAGATGAGTGAGCAGAGCTTTGGGCACAGGCACTCATTGTTTTACAAATAAAGCACTGGATGCAGGCCAATAATGATAATAAGTAGTTTCAGATAATTTGGGTTAAGTGGGAGAAAAGTTTAACAACTGCAGAAGGGAGTGACATATGGCATTTGAGTGGCTAGCTGAAACTGTATGAAAAATGCTGACGACTAAATATCTGTACATTTTTTGGGGACTGGGATTTTTTTGTTTGCAAATAATGGGGTGTCCTCGGTGGAGGGAAAGCAAAGGAAAAGAAACAAGCGAACATGTTATCCTCAGCCTTTGTCTTAGAGTTCCACTGAATCCCAAATGAGGCCGGATTCTGACCAGGTTGTAGCCAAGCATCTAATCCATGGATGCCATTCACCTTGTGGAGTTATTACAAATTAAAGGGGATTCCGGCATCTTCCCTTGGTGTGGAACCAGACAAGCCGATTACTGTCAAGTAAGGGCTTTTCAGATTAGAATCGTTTTCTACTAAGCTTCTGTCTGTAGTCATTTTATATCTTCCAATTGCCATACAGTCTGTGTGCAATGCATGTAGCTTTCTCAACAGCAGTAAATGGGCCATGCTCTGATGGTGACCTATACAACTAATTAATCACTGCAAACTTCTCTCTTTGTATATGTCCTTCCATCTTCGAAACTTTCTTGTTTCCTCACCCAAATACCAAAATAATTGCAGCGGTCAATTCTCTAACAATCTAGGGGCATATGTATCAAAACATACATTTGTGATTCTCAAATAGCGTTTTTTAGAGAATCTCTATTTGAGAATCGCAAAATGCTATGTATGTATAATTTGATAATAATTTGGCGAATCCTACCTATTCCATAATTGTGCATCGCATATTGCGATTCGCAATTAAAGAATACCTCCTAATTCATTCCTATGGGCCTACAGGCCCATAGTAATGAATGGGAAGACATTCTCAATTTGCGATTCTCAATTAGAGAATCGCATATTGAGAATGAAATTTTAAGGGTGCCAGGGTGTCAAAAGGACACCCTGTTGCACCTCAGAAATGTGCCACATGTGCACTTAAGGGAAATCGCACAACTTGGGTGCTTTTTACATCGCATTTAAGGAATCACAATTTGCGATTCCTTAAATGCTTTCGCAAAATAAGTAATCGCAAATTTTGCGATTTACTATTTTGCATGGACCTGTTGGGATGATACATCTCAAAAGGCTTTTTTCCGTTTGCAAACAGGAAATGGGCTTCAAACTAGTTCTCTATTCTCGATTTTCTCAAAAGGTCTCGTCCAGATCTGTCTTCCATTTCTAATTTCAAAATTGACCACCTGCTCTCTCTTAGCCCATGTAACAAAAAAAATTGTTTATGAACGAGCATATGTATTTTAACTGGAAATTAAGAATAAGCTATTTCAAAATACGTGTGAGAATTCTTTTTCATATGTATACATCATTTCGAAGCAAACACATCAAAACCCTTCAGGCTGATGCAAAACTGATCTCGCCCTGACTCCAAGATTCCATTTCCCCTTTTCTACATCGCCTGTAACTTGTGCTTATTATTTAGTTGTTGCTCTTTATTTGGCCTACTCTCACAGGTTTTGATCGGCAGTTTCTAGAGATATTCTCCCTAGAATAGGGCTTTTTTTCTCCAAAATATGATTTCCTGAAACGTAGTACAGTTCTTTAGTGGCCGAGAAACCTATTTTATAACGGTGACGTGTACCTTCTCTCTCTTGGGTATCAACATGTGCAGATATGTCGCAAATAGAGGAAGATTTTCGGGTAATTCCCGACAATGTTGGAAATTACATTTCACTTTAATTATTTATTGTACTTCTGGGCATTGGGTTTCTTTATTCTATTTGGTTTCTTTAGTCTTATTTTCAAAAATATTTAGATTTACATTAAAGAAACGTAACCTTTCTCTATTTTTACGCTGGAACCAAATGTGAAAAATAGTTTCTCATCCGAATCTTAGAAACTTTTTATTTTTGTATTTTTTATTATCTAATAGTTCATTTGTGATGGGAGCATTTGCAGTAATCAATCAATTTTTTTTTAGAAATGTTGATTAAATAAGCCACCATGTAAGAGAATAATTCAGCGACATTATGCCCAGTGAAGAAAGAAACATATAAGCAGAGTTATAAACATTTAGAACATCCAAACCATCTTTTGAAGGCAGAGGGCTAACAACACTTGATTTCCGAAATTTGGGGCGAAGTCCAGCTGTGAACAATGCATTGATAAGATTGGCAATTTCCTAGACACAGGCAGTAGATATTCCTTGTAATATTCTCACGCAGCACAAGCCAGTGGGAAAGCCAGGTGTCAACATATTTAGAGTCAGTGGAAAAGCAAGAGAGGGAAATCTCAGTGCAGAAATAAAGGTCAGGTGCAGGAAAACTTAAACAAGGAAAGCAGGAGACTGATAAATGGGTAGGTTTTAGGTGTACTCTGTAAGTCATTGAACATGAAGGGGCAGGGCTACATGTCCTCCGATGCACATCTCTTTAGAACCGAGGCAGAGACCACAAGACAAACAATAAGGATGAAAAGAATGGAGTTCATGGGTTTGGTAAGATAGAGTTCTGAGAGACTTGAGAGTTACATTCAGCTAGGAGTAGGGAGGCAAGAAAATGTAGGACGAGCTTAGCCTTATTTTACGTTATTCAGGGGCCTTGCCCATTTTCGGGAAGAAACTGTGTTTTGAGGTCACTTAATAACAAGCATTAGCATAGCCAATAGGTCTCGCTTTTTGGCCCTTATAAGAATTTCGTTATGCAGCACAATATCCTTGGTGCAACAACATAAACTGTTGCATGGCTAAACACGTATAAGGTCCCAAAGGCGAGACCTATTGGCTATGCCAATGCTTGTTGTTCTTGGAAGTAGACAGCTTGTCATGCCCACATGATCGACCAGTTCACACAGTCAGGGGTATGGTCCGGAATGCGATTTTGGTGTACGAGATGAAAGTTTCCTATTATGGGCGCCTCCTGAGAGGTATACAGGCTTGAGATTGGTTGATAGCTCTTCCTTGACTGCACATTTCTGCAATGGATATTCTAGTGAATTACTTTAACTGAGTCTACATGGTTTCCAGAGGGGACACTTTTGCACAACATACAGCAGTTTGGAACATCTTGCACTAGGCATTTAGACACAGAACTGATATGCTCTCCTATTCAAGATTTTTATATACCCAGATCAATTGAGTGGCCTGTATGTCATTTGAAAAGAACCTGTTCACTGCCATGAAATGTATCTGAGGGGTCCTGGGAAATCGATGGAGGGCAATTAAAAGTAACTTTCCACCCATAAGTTGAGATAGTCTGGGAGGCTTCTTTCCTTCTTCATGGGTCACCATGGGTCACCATGGCCTGTTAGTCTGAAGGACTCTTCTATGTATGGCTGTGTCACTGCATACCCTTGCGGCCTGAGTCTTCACCGGCCTGCTGCCATGGATCACTACTTACTTCCCCCGGTAGACAAGGGTGAGGTTAATTGGTGGCTTCCATCCTTTACTTATTTCGTTCTGCAGTGGGGAAGTTGTCAGAGCGGGGGAAGTCGTCAGAGCCTGCTTCCCTTGTCAAAATGTTTTGTTATATTACATTATGTTATTAAAACCTTTATAGATCGCACTATTATCTGGAGGCCTGCTGGCAGTAATGAGACCCTTGTTTTATGAAGCTATCAGATAAATTATCCAAAGATTTGACCGAAAAGCAGACTTAAAATGCGTCTTAAGAGCAAGTGTGAAAGAATAGATGCGAGATGAAGAGGGAGACCTTGTAGAAACCTCAGAACCAAGGTCGAAGAATTGAATTAATGTATACATGGGCGAGTGATAGGTTCTAGACCTTGCTTCATTTGAGCCAGTGGGGGAGCGCACCGGCACTAATTTTTGGGGACCAGTACTTATATTTCTTTGTCAGAATTTTATCCAAAGCAAGTGAGTAGAAAACACACAAGGAGCAAAGGAGTAAGAAAAAGGCTGAAAAAAGTGACGAAGGTTCAAAGCAAGAACATGCAAGAGTGAGCGAATGGGACAGGAGGTTGTGGAACAAGGAAACAGGTGGCAAAATCAAGACTATACAGCCATGGCTTTCAGCGTGCTGAAATACAGCAGGTCCTTCTGAGAAAAACTGTGAGCCCCGGGCTTCTACTTACAAATTAAGCACCGGTCCTAGAGGAGTGTAGGTTATTACATAATGAGAAACAAATTTGGGAACAGTCAGTGGTGCTGGAAATGTGGATGCAGGAATTGATGAACCAATCCCATAACACGTGAAAGATTTTAGTAGGAAAATTAACAGTAGAACACCTTCATATGTTTTTCGTTTGTCATCATTTAGTATGTTTTCCGACACAGACTGTTAAATATGAGGCTCCCGTTTCTGGCAAACTGCTCTCATTATTTTAACATGATGACCTCTTGTTTTAGTTTTCTTTCTGTGACTGCCAAGTGAGGGAATGTTCTAATTTGAACCGAATCTACCCTCGTAGAGGTGTATGAAAGGGGAACATTATATCCAGTTCAGAGATTAATTTTTCAAAAAAGAAAAAAGTCCCTGTCCCCAAACGTTTGTTAGTGGCCAATCGGCCACCACAACCACTTGCGTGGGCTGCTGGTTTATAAGCACCTTCAGATATTTTAACTGTAGCTCCTCTTTGGTTGTGGCTGACGATCATGGAGTTGTTTCTCTCTTCAAATATTTAATGTTGTCAATCATAGGAGTTAATCTGTTTTCTGAGTCAGAAGGGAACACCTAGATTTATTTCTTTTTGCCTGCTCCCCACAGCTGCTCAATGTCTGTGAGCTTCGAACACAACCAAACAACTAAATCGGTAATGTTCTATTGTGTGGCCAGAGACGTGCCATCAGGCTTTGGTGTGTGTGAATGATGCCTTTAGAATTGCTATGACCTGTGGCGTAAGGACGGGTAATGACCCGTCCATCCAATGTTGTCTGGCACAATCATGTACCATAAGTATTGCTGTTTCTAGGGAAAAATCAGACACAGGCCCTGTTGCACCGAACAAAGAAACCAAAGTAAAATCTCTCCCCTGTTAAAATAACATAAGAGGAAATGCAAACTTGTCTCTCTGCTTGAAGTTCTTCCTGCCTGCCTTTGGCCCTGATCTTTGGACTGGATAAGAGTGGTCTGCTTAATTCAGACACTCTGTTCATCACCACCCCCTTTTTCTGAATCGTTTTTGGCCACTATAGGTGTGGCAGGGTATACTCAGACATGAGTCCCTTTCTCACTGCACCATCAGGATTCAAGCAAGCCGGGCCGACGACGGCTGAAATGCCAGAAACCGGTCCCCGGTAGCTTGTCTCCTTTCTGGTGAAGAATTGGCTTGGTAGTTTAGTCTGCCCTGTTCCCATGATGCACTGGGCCAGGGACAGACTGATTTGCATATAGCCAGGTTCTGAACTGGGATGATGCAGTGAGATAAATAACGGTGATGGATCAAGCCCTGATCTTTGGACTGGGTAAGAGTGGTCTGCTTAATTCAGACACTCTGTTCATCACCACCCCCTTTTCTGAATCGTTTTTGGCCACTATAGGTGTGGCAGGGTATACTCAGACATGAGTCCCTTTCTCACTGCACCATCAGGATTCAAGCAAGCCGGGCCGACGACGGCTGAAATGCCAGAAACCGGTACCCAGTAGCTTGTCTCCTTTCTGGTGAAGAATTGGCTTGGTAGTTTACTCTGCCCTGTTCCCATGATGCACTGGGCCAGGGACAGACTGATTTGCATATAGCCAGGTTTTGAACTGGGATGGTCAGTGAGATAAATAACGGTGATGGATCAAGCCCTGATCTTTGGACTGGGTAAGAGTGGTCTGCTTAATTCAGACACTCTGTTCATCACCACCCGCTTTTCTGAATCGGTTTATAAGCACCTTCAGATATTTTAACTGTAGCTTCTCTTTGGTTGTGGCTGACGATCATGGAGTTGTTTCTCTCTTCAAATATTTAATGTTGTCAATCATAGGAGTTAATCTGTTTTCTGAGTCAGAAGGGAACACCTAGATTTATTTCTTTTTGCCTGCTCCCCACAGCTGCTCAATGTCTGTGAGCTTCGAACACAATCAAACAACTAAATCGGTAATCTTCTATTGTGTGGCCAGAGACGTGCCATCAGGCTTTGGTGTGTGTGAATGATGCCTTTAGAATTGCTAAGACCTGTGGCGTAAGGACGGGTAATGACCCGTCCATCCAATGTTGTCTGGCACATTCATGTACCATAAGTATTGCTGTTTTTAGGGAAAAATCAGACACAGGCCCTGCTGCACCGAACAAAGAAACCAAAGTAAAATCTCTCCCCTGTTAAAATAACATAAGAGGAAATGCAAGCTTGTCTCTCTGCTTGAAGTTCTTCCTGCCTGCCTTTGGTTTGATTAGACGCCTTCTTACTATAATGAGGCCCATGAGAGGTTAAGAAACAAATTTGCATCTTTCACTTTTGGGTAAAGGGGCCCAACCCGGGCAGGGTTCCAGAATGCACCCCCAGACGACAAAAGATGCTAGAGTAAACAAAACAGAATTGTAAAAAAAAAAAAAAACACACCTCTCTCTCCGTTTTCTGCTCTTCTCCCTTTCCCTTCTTTGGGAGTGAGCAGAGCCCATTGTCATGTGAGGTCACTCTGTTTTTTGTTGTTGTTGTTGGGAGCCCTGCAGGATGCTCTGCGTTTCATTCATCAGTGGCAGGGCTCACTTCACGTGTCTGCCTAAGGCTGTTATCATGCAGATGCAGCGATTAAGCTAAGAGAAAGAGATGCAGGGAAAGCTAATCATGGCCACAAACCCTGCCCTGCCCAATTTGCAGCACCTCAAAGGGATGCAGTGTCATGTTTCCGTTTCAGCCCATGGCAGCCCGGGCCAGGAGAGGGCCCCCTGACTGGGTCCGCACCAGCAATCTAGGGGGGGCAAGCGCCCCCTCTTGCCCCCCACGGATGCCCATGGAAGCCAGGATTCTACAGTCACCGACCAATCACCACTAACAGTAGACAGGATGCCACACATTTGGAAAGGTGAAAAGTCTTCCATATAACTTCATAAACATTGCAAAAAATAATGCCTATTCATCTCCAAGAGGCAGTTCAGGTTAAGATGTGGATTTTATAGGAGATAATAATTAATTATCAGTAAAAATCACTTTGTCCTTTGACAACAAACACATTCAGCATTCTCAATAGCTATTCCGCTAGCCTATCATGCGCCAGGTATTATGTAAGATATATTTAACGCTGTCATGCATAAAATAAAAACTGTTCTGCTTTTCTCTCTGAAACATTCAACAGTGTCTTTAATAGCTTTCTGAGGTTCAAGTAATGATCTGTATATTGTTTGAACATTACAGTTTCCATTCTCAATCACGCAAAAATAAATGACGCACATCTGTGGTGATCATGTGGGATGTCCCAGTGCAGTCAGTGCTTATAAGGTTTAGGGAGCCGTTATTAACACTCAGTAATAGTAGGACTCCTGCTAAGATTTTACCCCAAAAATACTTCATTCCACACGTCCAAATACTACACAGTAAAATATAAATGAATGTGGAGAAAAAACAAGCAATGTAATACACACTTTACACAGTAAACAGACCTTGGTTTATTAACTTTGACAATGGGGTTTCTCAGTCAATAAACCACTGCTTATGGGCTTTAAAAGCAAGATTTCTCTATGAGTCACTCCCTGCCCACAGCTTGGTTCTTCATAGTCAGTAAGCCACGGTCTATTGCCTTTACCAAATGGTTGTTGACAATGACTTTCCTTTGACAGCATGACTTATGGAGCACACCAGGTAAAAAAGCTAAAAATGTCCTTTTGCAAATAGTACACGTACACATAACTTGACATCTGCATATAGCTCCTTGATGCCAGTAAATAGATCACTGTGCTATATTAGAAGGATTTCAACTTATGAACTGGAACAAAATGATTTTAGTGTCAAAAGCAGTAGTCCACTTACCTTCCTACATAAAATACAAATCTGTGATCTGCATGATGCACAATGTGCCTTGCACCAGACACATTAGCCCTCTGTGCTACCGTATGAGCCAAAACTGTTGCCGGACAGAACACATACCTCTCTCAGAACTGAATTATTGACCAGAGTTGTTTTACCATTCAATTCTCTCAAACTTTCTTGTCACACAAAGATCTCTACAGCACGTGTCTTAACCATCATAGCTAATAATGTATTTCCTCTTTACCTCCCAATTGGTATTACAGATGTGCTAAGTCTTGCATGTTAGCTTTAAGGACAGCAAGGTGAAATTCAGAGATTTTCTCACTTTAGTTTCATCATGGGTGTGAGCCACTATACAAATGGTACATACCAAACAATACAATACTATACAATGCAATTGACATGACTTTTGGCAGTGTATACATCACAAGGAAATCTTATAGCAATTTGAGTTACTGATCCTCCCAATCATTGACTTTACAGCCCATGTCCTCGTGGCTGCACATCCATCTCCATCTTGTCACATCCTATGCACAGCGATGCAGCACCTCTCACATGAAAGTAAAACTGCCAAAGGGACCTTGGTATGTGTGACTTGTATGTGAAGGAGTATTGGCAGTGGTTGCATAAGTGGTGCACTTCAGTCACTTCACTGGCTCCCAGCAAACCGGAGGGTTACGATCACAATCCCATGCACTAGTTACATGGAGCATGTGCCTCTGGTTATGAATAAACTCAAAGGTTGGCCTTCAATTCAAGCCTGGCCAGAACATCAGATCCACCACAACACAGTACCCCTGCGAGACCGAGATCAAGAAAAACATCTTATGGGGGGGGGTTGGACTTGGCCCTTTTGGCAGGTTCACCCCTGAACTTTTTGCCTTGAGCTCTGACATAGTGGTAGTTATTTTAGGCCTCTGCGCACTTTAGTACTGTGGCCCAGTGTAAAGTGCGTGCGCTCTCTGAGTGTGTGTGGTGAGATTGACCTGCCCTCTCATAGGAATGCATGGAGGGATATGTGTGTCCATGGTAATTCCTGGTATGAGAGGAATGCAGGGGTGATTTTAGTATGCACAAACTCATGAGAAATAATGCTGCGCAATGGTATGTGCAGATCTATGGTGACTGGTTGAGAAATGCCACTTTTAGAAGTTGGCATTTCTGTGTACTGTGTGTCTACCTGCCTGATGGGAGTTGCATGTCTGGCTTGTGATTGACAGGAGCTGAGAGGAGTGGGTGGCTCCAGAAGACATGGGGAGTCTGCCTAGTGGTGAATAGGGAGATCTGCATGTAGATGGGAGGGAGGAGTTGCACCTGGGACCTGAATAGGACTTTGCCTTCCCTCCACAATGCCGGTGTTAGGGTTTGTGCACAGCAAAGAGCATGTCCCCTCTCATTGCACTGGTGGTCTCTGTAATAGCTCTCTTTAAACATACTACTGAAAGCCTTTCTTGTTATCTCAGCCCCTCCCTAAGACTTCTGTTTTTGTTGCTCAATGTATTCACAAGTTTAGACATTGCTGTCTTGTTTGCACATTGGACCTTGCTTTTACGAAGGCTTATTTATAAAACATTGGACCTTGCTTTTACCAAGGCTTATTTAGAACACTCCTCCCTAGGCCACGTGTTACTTCACCTCATTAGCATACTAACTGAAGCTATGCACACCTGCTTGTGAGAACCACATCCAGTTCCTCGAACCACACCCAGTTCTTCGAACCACACCCTGCTCTTCGAACCACACCGTGCCCTGTCTATAAAAGGCAGCCCCTGAGCCTCACCCAGTGCTTCTGCTCGTCTACCTCCCATTTACCTGAGAACAGATCCTTCGGCTCTGGCACTCCTGCTCTCTCCAGATCTTCATTGACTTAAACGGGCGCAGCTTCTGGCTCTTCCTACTTCTGGTTTCCGGCTACTTCTTGCCTCAGCCCCTCTTCTGTCCACTGCAATCGACCTGCAAAAGAGAAAGAGGTCAAGGTTAGACTCATCAGTATCCATTTTCAGCAACAAGTAAGTGCAAAACCTTTTATTACCTGAAAGAACTTTATCGGCAATTTCTGGATTCATGTGAAGACAATTTGGAACAAGATATCTCCCACGAACTTTGTGGTTCAAACCCTTTGTTACAAGAATACTTTGTGGAACTTTGTGAAATAAACATTGTTTTACATGGAACTTTTTTAAGAATCGAACAGAGGAAACCATTGACAGCAAGGCAAACAGTAAATCAAGGACTTGCACAAATTACCTGCCGTATTTTGATGTAAAAGTACAGTATTTGTTTTATAAAAAGTCTGGAAATGTGTGAAAAGTGTGTTTGCTATTAAGAATTTAGGCTTTAGTTATATTAAGGTGAATGTTAGACGTTGGTAATTCTGATAATGATATTCGTTTGATTTTACAGAAGTTTTACAGTAATGGAAAGCACATCCCAGAACAGCAACTCATTCCAAACCTGGAAGCTTGAGACCAGGATCCAAGAGGTACTTTTAGAAGAGAATTTCTAATAAGATTAAGGTTTAGTCATGAACACATTTAGGGATAGGTTGCACTTATCTGTTCATTGTTTATGTTTCATTAGGCACCAGTTTCTACAGAAGTCAGAGAGGGCCGCAGATTTTAGCAGCTCTTCTACAGTGAAAACGCAAGAACGGTGTTGTCTGCCTTTTTTTATTTTATCCACTTCCCCCCCTTCCCTTGAGCTTCTGGTTCTTAGTGCACTGTTTTCAAACTAGTGTGCTGGAACAAGCAGATTCAGGGTGGGGTCGGACTGTCTTAAACCTCCATCAGAACTGAACAGAAACTCAGGTGAGCTGGGCTTTGACAGCCGGCTCTGCCCCCTGTGGTGCATCTAATCCCTGAGCCCCCACCTGACAAAGGAGAGAGAGAAGCTGAGAAAAACAGTGCTCCAAAGCTCCTCTGAACCAGTTGCATCTGTTTCCCCCATGCCCTGCACCTTTACACAAAGGGATTTGCTTATATAAATATAGGGGCTTTAACCCCATGAAAATGTTCAGCGTTCCTGTTCTGTTCCTGATGGCGGGGCTGGCTGATGATTGGGCCCAGGAGGGACCGCCATGGGGTCTGCCTCCCTGCTGGAGGGCCCTGTGTGCTGGCCCCTGGGCCCAGCTCTGCCCCCCGAGACCTCTCATGGACTTTTCCTAGGGAGACCTCCAGGAACTTTACTGCAGGGCTTTTTGCCTACCTCTGCTGCCTGGTGAGCGCTTTTTCTCCTTTACCAGACCGCTTCTATTTTTAGACTGGCAGCACCGAGCTGCGATCATTCCTCTTGAGCTGGTAGCCTGGAGCTGCGATCATCCTGGAGGGAATCCCCGGCGTAGGGATTCCCCCACAGCGCGGCATTTAATTGTTCACTAGTGGGTGCCTATCCCGCTTTCTGTTACCTTGAGAGGAAGCCTACCTCGCATTGCCGCATTGTTCATTGGTGGGTGCCCACCCAGCTTATTTTTATAATTAAGACCAGAGCTGGAGCCCACCCCGCTAGTCTGTGACCCCCTGCGTGAGGCCGCCGCCACCAAAGAACACTGAGGGCCGCCGCGTTGCCCGCGGCGACCCGAAAGTCAGGCAGTCAAAGCCTGGTTGCGGGCGGGGCTTTGTGGTGTCATTTCTTCTTCTCCCGAACAGCCCAGGAAGGAGGCGAGACGCGAAGAGAAGCCAGCGGAAGCCTTCTGGAGCCTTGCATGCTCCACATCCAAGCCCGGGTCCCTGGAGGGGGCCCGGGTGAAGAGAGGAGACGTGAGGGGTGTTGCGGTTGGTCGGCAGTGCTCCCATGAGCTGAGGGAGCCCCACGGTGTCAGGAAAAGTGCTGCCGGTCCTAGTAAAGCTAAATGGAGACTGGAGCAGCAAGGCGGGAAGAGTCCGAAGTTCCCGGTCCCAGGAGGGGGCCCAGGTGAAGTCCAAAGTGGTGCAGGTCCTGAGGAAAGGAGTGAAGTCCTGTGAGAGAGCCCAGTGAGTAAGGGCTGATCTCTATGGAAAAGCTGCAGTCATGGTGCAGATTCCCTGTGGGGGGTTGGGGGCATTCCTCTGCAACCACCTGTGTAGTACGCAGTGTCTGAGCAGCCCCACATGGCAGAGGGCTGCACCAACGTGGGCCGTAATTTGCTTAAGGGCCCCAGCGGGGGACCGAAGGGCCAGTGGGCCCGTGCTTCCCCGTTTTGGCCATTTTTGCCAGGGCCCCTTTCCATGATGCTCAGCTGCACCGCACCAGCGCGGGCAGCTGCAACGTTGTGCATAATTGTCCCAGCAAGTAGTGGGCAGCTGCAACGTTTAGGCATGCGCAAAGGGCGCACCCTTGAATTTCGCTGCATAGGCAGTAGCCCTGACATTCTGGACACAGGGCGTTTGAGCCCCCTTTGAGATGGCCATTTGCCAGGGGGACTGGGAGGTAAATAGGGGGCCAGGCCCTAATATAATTTATGCCTCTGCTATGGTCTTTCTTAGGAGACTAGGTGCTAAATGTGATTTATAGGGTGCTAGGAAATGTAATGTATGTAGTATGATTTACGCACCCTGTTCTATACCTCTAAATGTTGTTTTTATGATTAGGAGGTTGTTTTGCATTTTATGGTTTATACTAGTGAGATTATGTTTCACTGTGTGATTTATGCATCTAATGTGAGTAATGCTTAGGAGGTTAGTATCTAAGGTGTTTAGACTTATGAGAGGATTGCAAAATGTGTTTATGCTAGTGAGGTTGGCGCCAAATGTAATTTGTGCCTGATGTGATACTGTGCGTAATGTATTTTATGTTACAGGCTGATGCTAAGTAGAGTGATTACCAGTGGTTACTGGTTGTACGTTTATGATCTGTTTTACTTTTACTAAGTTCGTCCTGTGATGCTTCCGACAGTGGTCCAGTGGGCCCTGTCAGGTGTATATAATCCCTTGTAGATATGACCTAGTGCCAGGTGGCACCATGTATAATATGTGTTTACTATTCTAATTCGTTATGAGAATGCAAAGGCTATTTTTTATACAACCTTGTGTTGTGTTCCTTTTGTAGTGTGCCTGAGATGTTGCTGGGTTTGTGCGCAAATGCTTTACACATGGCCTCCAGCATAAGCCTGGCTGCTCGTACCAAGCTACCAAGGGGGTGAGCAGGGGTTATCTTTGGCGTGTAACTCCCTTATCCTGACTAGAATGGTGGTCTCTGCCTGGCATTGGCGCAAACCTTAGCCAACCTGAGATCCCATTTCTAACAGTGGGAGATTGACAGTTTGCCTGTGTGAGAGTCTTTTTCTATGAATCTAGTCAGTCTGTATTAAAATCTTACTATCAACGGGGAGAATGCCGATGTTAGCCACCATTGCACAACAAATACATTTTGAGAGGTCTGAAATATCCTCCTGACAATTAACAAAAAAGAAGAACCCTCAGAACTATGCACATATGCTCCATTCTGCATGAACAGTCATTTTCTGAAAAAGTGAGTTTAAAAATAAAAAAGAGTTTTGAGATTTATAAACAATCATACGTTGCAGTTGATACAGTAACTACTTAGGCTAGTCTTCCATTGCATAAAACACAATTTCCAGCAACCACTTTCCCAGTAGACCCTTGTGTCTGATATCTAAGCAGTGGACCAGCAGCAGTGTGAACTTATGTTCAATGCGACTCCTGCCTCATGGGAAGTGGACTGAGCAAGAGCACAAGCGTGATCCAGGTTGTGTGGGCTAGTGCTTCAGATGGTCCATACTTCCTTAGACAAGCACAACATGCAAGGAGGCTATGTAGATAATGCTGATGTGATTTCCTACCTCTTTGCCTAGCATGATTCACTCGCACAGTGTTCCTCCTCAATGAGTGGTGAACAATGAGTTGGTTGTGAAGAGCCACATACTCATTTATCGACCACTGAGGGGTTCACTGTTCTAGGTCCAGAAAGATAGAGGTGATTGACACAGGAAGCACGTGTAGTATTTCTAGTTTGTGGCTTGTATGTGAAAATAAGTGGATTGGTTTTGTTTCCTATTTGTTGTGTACATGTCAATAAAAAGGTACCTGGGCATTGTTTCCAGTCTCAGTTGCCCTTGTGAATGTAGGTGGGTGCATCATGAGTGGTGTTTCCTGTTTGTCGTGTGAAAGGAAATCAAGGTGTGCTGATAGTGATTACTGGTCATGCTCAGCATGACGATCTAAGGGCAGTGGAGCGTTCTTGTTTGTGTTTAACTCAAAGGGCTTTGGTAGTCTGTTTCTTTATTATTAAGTTGTTCCATCTGTACCACGCTGCACAAACATGAATTAAATACCGCTGTAACTATGACAATTATTTTCAAGTAGCTGGTTGGCAAGTGTAGGCCGAACATTGTATCACTAACAAACTCTCTTAAAAACGACTAAATGTTAAAGCAAATAAACTAAGTCAGCACACAAGACGTCTCTGGACAAGAAACCCACATCAACTCAAAGAATATTGTCAAACTCAGGAGTCAATGGTGAAACATTGATGTTCTGCTGAAAGATCGCTTAGTTATTCCTAACATCACTATGTGCTGTAGTCGGCAGTAAGTTACTATTACATCAAGAAGACAAACACAAATCATTGACATTCAAGACCCCATACACGATAGTGAAAACAAAGCCCGGGCCTGTCAGAACAGTGGGGTTGCTGAAAGGAAAGTCTGGTCTTCAAGTTCTCACACGCAGCCCGGCTTTTCTCCCACCCTCCTACCCAGTGTCCATGCAGCCACCTCTTACCTGATGGCCAACAGCTTATGGAGAAGGTTTGCGGCGGCCACAAGGAGCACCCCGGTCAGCCCAGCCCTGACATGGTGCTGCCGGGATTCTGCTCTGGGAAGATGATGAAACTGACAATGTCCCTATGGAAGAAAGCGGCGGCATACTGCTGCTCTGCTGCACCTCTGCCCCGTGCCAAATCAGCCACAGAGGGCTCTGGTTCCTTCCCCGCTCCAGCTCAAACCCAGCAGGCATGAGCGGGGCAAGGAGGAGAAGCCCTTTCCCCAGTGCATGCAGCCGCTGGCACCCACCAGCATCAGGCATACCAGGCTGTAGCCAATCCAGAGGCTGCATCTGCTGTTACAGCAGCGCCTGGATTGGCTGAGGCAGAAAACCGCAATCCTCATTACAGAGGCAGAGGGCTGCAGATATGAGTCACTCAGGCTCCATTAAAGGATGGGGAAGACTCTGAGACGGCCTCTAGTGCGCTTGTTGGGCTGGCCAGAGAGAGGCATCCAACCAACCTGACATGGGCACTTGGGGACTCTGACGGTGTCTCCTGTGTCTGGTCTGTCAATAATATGCCCGCCCGCCCCACCCCTCAGGCCTGCACTGGAGGATTCTCAAGGAACCTGCCTCCTCATGCCTGATAATGAAACCAGCCCACAGCAGAAATGCCTAAAATGTCCTAACATGTTTAGGACTTTAGTCGCATTTCATTGGGGGGCTGGGAGGGCCAAAACTTCATTGGAGCAATGCCCCAAAGCCCTAAGGGTGTATCAAACTGAGATTTCCATAGACAAAAACGCACTCAGTGAATGTTCAATCCAGAGCTTTATTTAAAAAAATATCCTTTGCATTCCAAAAAGATTTTCACAGCCTCACACGTTTCGGAGCTCCTGCTCCTTAATCATATCATAGGCATAACTGTCAGTCCACAGAGGCACTCACACACTTTTTTTCTCCTCCGCATGCTGAACAATGATTGCCCTCCAGTGGGCCTCCTAGGTGAGTTCAGCTGTTCTTTGCATGTTGAGAGATGTAGTGTGTGGTTGTGCACCATTCTTACCCTCCAGTAGGTTCTGTGTCCTTTCAGTAATTTGTTTAAAATTATTTCTAGCCCATCAGTGGGCCTCAGTCTACAAATTTGGTTTTCCATTCATGATTCCACTGTGCTGCTCACAGGCTCAGCATGTTACCAAGCCCCCCAATTGTAAGTTGGGGGATTGAGTCCCCTTAAAGCCTGGAGGTCCCTGGAGGCCATCTAGCCCACCAGGTACCTCCAGTAAGCGCCACAGAGCTGCGTTGAAGAGAGGTGTAAAAAGGGGCATGGCCTCAGACCACCTCTCTGCATCGCAGCTCTGTGGCACTTACTGAAGGTTCCTGTTGGGCAAGTTGGTTCACAGGGTCCCACAGTATTCAAGGGGACTTAATCCCCCAACTTAGAACGCGCCAGGGGGTGCCTTTGCAGAGTGCTGCAGGGAGGGGCGGGGCCTCGGGCGAGTTGCCAGTTTCTTTTTTTTTTAATTCTTATTTTATGGGCGGAGGGCTGCATGGCCCCCCTTCGCTGGGCCACTTTAGGCCCCGAGAAGCCCAACCCCCAGGGCCTGAACATTATTATTTTTTTTTTTTATTAAACAAACGGGCAGGGGACCGCATGGCTCCCCTTCACTTGGCAACTATTGGCCCGGGGACCCCATCAACCATGGCCTGGCCTGGGTTATTCATTTTATATTTGCGGGGAGGGGGACAGCCTGGACCCCTGCCCTGGTCCATTTCTGGCCCCGGAGACACCATCCCCTGGGGCCTGGCCTGGTTTATTTATTTATTTGACATTTTGTGGGAGGGGGCTGTGTGAACCCTCCCATGCCACGTCTGCCCCCGGGGACTCCATCCCCTGGGGCATGGCCAGAAAAACATTCATTTTTTTTTTAATGGTGGGGGGCCTCATGGCTCGCCTCCTGAGGCTTTAGTCTGCCCCGGGGACTTGCCCCCTTTTTTTTGTATTTTTTTAAATCATGGGAGGGGGCCTGCTTGCCCCCCCCCCTCCAGGCCAATTCTGACCCCGGGGACATCATCCCCCAGGGCCTGGCCTCACCCTTGGGGACTGTGGGGGTAGCTCCAATGCCCCCACATCACACCGGCTCCCCGCCTCCTGCAGGTGCCGGCTTTGCCTGCTGACATGCAGCTCCCCTTGTGCAAAATCAATTCTGCTTTGGTTTTTGGAAGCGAGAGCAGGTTTCCTGCTCTCGCTTCCAAAAACCCAAAGCAGAGTTTGCTATGACAGGGCGGTAGCCGTGCTCCTTCCCTGTCATAGCAAACGGCAATGTCCCTGGGGTGGGCTCTGCGGGACATTGTAGGAGCCGGCCTTGGGGGTGGCGGTCCCTAGGAGGGGGGATGCGTGGACCCCCCAATTTGCAGAGCCCCGGGGGGGGGGTGGTCCACGGGGCTTGTGGGGTGTACCGCAAGGCTCCCCATTAATAAAGAAAGACCTGGGGAGGCGAAGCCCCTGCACTTAATTAAGCAAACCCCGGTGAGGTGGGGTTCTCCGGGGCAGCTTGGGGGGGGAAGGAGGCCCCATTCTTTTTTTAAAACAAAGCCCGGGAGGTGGTAGTCCCCGGGGCTGCCGGGGGACCGTGAGTCCCCCGCATTCAATAGACTAAGCCACGGGAAGGTGGCGGTCCCCGGCACTGCGGGGCCCCGGCTAAATAAATAGGCATTGCCTTCGGGACCTGGTCCACCCGGGGGCTCCCGCTCTTTTTCTTGGACGAATTTGCGACCCCAGTGCGAATTCTGCCAATTTTAAAAATAAAATGCCTTTTTGGGCCCTGGGGGGTCCCTGTGGGACCCCCTGAGCAGGCTTAGGGGGTCAGGTGTTTCTACCCTTCCCCCTTTTCATGTTTTTTATCTTTGTTTTACCCTTTCCTTTTTCTTTTGACTCAGTAACCGAGTCACAAGATGGCTGCCAACACTTCCTGGTTTGGAGTGTTGGCAGCCAATCAGAATTGAGCTCATGCTCAGGAGGGTTTGCGACTCTCTTTGGTGCTCAGATATCGA
Source organism: Lissotriton vulgaris (assembly GCF_964263255.1). Lineage (NCBI taxonomy): Eukaryota > Metazoa > Chordata > Amphibia > Caudata > Salamandridae > Lissotriton > Lissotriton vulgaris. Next base: position 1,124,933,036 of record NC_141687.1, read on the forward strand.
TATATATATATTTTTTATTTCTCAGGAACCACTGCACAGATTTACAGCATTTAAAAAAAAGGGCACACTCTAAACCAAGACCTATCTCTTTGCCAAATTTGGTGTAATTCCATTCAGCAGGTCGGACTGTAGCCTGTATTCAAGTTTCCTATGGAAAATACCATGCAGAAAACGCGCTTTGAGGCCCCCTTTTCTTTCGGCCCCTGCTTGACAAATCACATGGCTTCTGGTGCACTGCTGGAGGGGCGATGAGGTCCGCCTGTGTCCCGAGGACCTCAGGACACAAGTGGACTTCATCCTCCGAGCAGCAGTGTGCCAGAAGCTGTTTTTTTTACAGTGTGGTGTAAAAATGGGCATGGCCTCGGCGCACCTCTCTACAATACATCTGTGTGGCACTTATTTGAGCTACCTGGTGGGCTTGTTTGCCCCCAGGGACCCTCAGTATTTAATACCCCAACTAACATTGCACCAGGGGGCATGTTTGCAGAGTGGTGAAGAAACAGGTGTGGCCTTTCTCTACCTGCTCAGCAATCCAACTGTGTGGGGCTTACTGGAGGTAAGAGGTAGGATGGTTGGTCCCTAAAAGATCCCCAGCAGCGAAGGGGACTTGAATCCCCATCCAAGAGCACGCCAGGGACCGTGTTTGGAGAGTGGTGGGCAAAGGGGGCGTGACCTGCTACGAGTACTTACCAATGCTGCTGTTTGGGGCTTAATGAAGGTAATAGGAGGGGTAGTTGGCCCCCAAGGATATCCTTGGGGGCCAACTACTCTTCTTGTTACCTCCAGCAAGTCCCACACAGTGGGTTTGCTAATACGTCTTCGGAGGCCATACCCCCCCTTTCTCCACCACTCTGCAAACGCAGAAGATGGGATGGGGGATGAATTCCAATTTACTCCTCAGGGAGCTTGGGGTCCAAGAAGCCCTCCTTGTACCTCCTGTAGGTCCTACACAGCAGAATTCCCGAGCGCTGGTCGGAGTCCCAGCACTCTTTCTCCACCTCTCTGCAAACGTGACTACTGCTTAAAGACGCATCTTTCTGCTCCTCTGACTTAGAGGTAGTTTTAATCCCCTTGCCCTATTATAGACTAGGGCCTTACAGTGCAGGTCATGCCAATCACATGGGTACCCCAACGCATAGTGTTCCCTAGTGTATGTAGGTGTTTTCACTGCATTCTAAGTGTCTTTTAGCAAAGTACTGGCTCTAGACCAGGTTAGTCAGAGTCAGTTACCATCAGTAGCCCGTCAGCAAAAAGTTGGGGCACAGGATGTCTTTGCAAAAAGGCATCATTCTGCTCCTCTGTTGGTTCTTTCTGCACATCTCTTGCTTCTTCCTGCACTTTTCTTCGTTTTTCTGGACTCCTGTTGCCTCATTCTGCATTTCTCTTGCTTCTTTCTGTTCCTTTGTTCCACTTTCTTCACATGTCCGACCTCTTTAGACATAGTTGGAAATTAGCATTTAAAAAACCTTTGAAATTTACTGATGAATCATAAGTTTCAGGGACGTTATAGTTAGTTGGACATTTCACTTGTACAAAACCAGTAAAATTCGTCCGTTATACTTATTTCAGCTAACTATAACTCGCGCCCCCGCAATGCACTGCTGATGACGTCACATATTACATCATTCATGACATGGTCAGTGACATTACTGATGACATCACTGATGACATCTCAAATTACATCATCCACGTGATAATCTGATGCACCACCTCACACCCTAATATACCCTCTGATACACCCAATCTAAAATATGGGCTACCATTTTCGAAACCATAGACACACCAACACCAGTTACTACATACTCACTCACTGATTCCTAGGTCTACACACACATCCACTCATTCACCCATACAGTCACACATACAAGCAGTAACTCATCAATACAGCACTATCATATGCACTCACACACCTATACAGACATTCACACACCATCACTCACCCATAGAGTTACTCACACACCTAGTCAGTCATGTAAAGAATCAATCACACTCCCATTTACTCACCTATACAGTTATACACACACAACACCTCACCTATTCATACAGATACTAAACACATTTACTCTCTTATACAATCACTGACACAAGCACACACTCATTCAGACAGCCACTCTCACAATCACTCACTCTCACATATAGTCATTTATATACTCCAACACTCACATATACTGCCTTTCACATATGTAGTTACTTACACATATACCACTGAGGCATCCATTCACTCACCAACACAGCCATAGGCACAATCACTCACCCATACAGCCCTTTACAGACACACTTGAACCCATACACCCAGTAAATCACCCACTCACACATCTATGCACGAAGTCACAAAACGCCCCCACCCACACAGACACTCAGGCATCCATACAATAACCCATGCAGACACTCATGTAGCTACTCACCAACCCATGCAGCAGCTTACACAACAAGAGACAGACTGATAAAGACATTCGCACAGTTTAGACACTAAGCCATGCATTCTGTAAGACACATTTAATCACTCACTTATACAGTCAGTCATGCACCTACTAAATCCTCCATCCAGACACTTATATGCCCACTCATTCTTCAATACAAATTGGCATATATATAAAACATATTTAAACTTTAGAGAAACACACAGTCACTGGATGATATCATTAGTGATGTCATTTGAGACGTCATCAGTGATGTCACTGACCATGTCATGCATGATATAATATGTGATGTCATCAGCTGTGCATTGCGGGGGCATGAGTTATAGTTAGCTGACCTAACTATAAGAGACGAATTTCACTGTTTTTTTTCAGTGAATTTCTAAGGTTTTTCAAATGCTAATTTCTAACTATAAGGTGCCTGAAACCTATGTTTTTCTCAGTGAATGTCAAAAGTATTTTTAATGCTAATTTCTAATTATAACGTCCCCGAAAACCTATGTTTTTTTCAGTGAATATCTAACTATCTATCTATTCCCATGCCAATATAAGCAAAATCAGGGAAAGTAATGGAATTGGGAGGATTTAGATTTACTATGCTCACTACAATGTAAGCAAAATCAGGAAATGTGCTGGACTTTGGAGGGGTTAGATGTACTGTTCCCACTCTAAAGTGAACAAAATCAGGAAAGTGTCAGACTTCTTTGGAGGGGTTATATTTACTATTCACACTCCAATCTAAGTAACATAGGGAATATGTTGGATTTTGGTGGGGTTAGAATTACTATTCCCACTATGGCCGGGATGCCCGCCACCCCTCCCAACACCCATTCCCCATGGGAGGAGACAGACACAGGTTTGAACTTTTGGAAGGCGGAGGGGCCTCACGACCCCCCCGGCCATATTTATTAAAATATGAAACAAAATTTAAAACTTTAAATTAAACGTTTCATGAATCATGTACAAATTCAACTTCAATTACATTTTGATGAAGACAAGTTTTTAGGCTAACCTTAACAAATCTCTAATACAAAGGTTTCCTAGCCGAGTCTAGCATCCTGACAATGCATAACAATCTGAATTTGTACAACCTAGCATTAAGGGCCAACGGCAAGGTCTTAACCGGTGTCAGATCCCTAATACCAAATTCCCGCCCTCACGGTGTGAGTGGCGCATGCGCAGAGGATTTTACCCTCGCAGCCAACTGTAACTTCCCTTGTCGTGGGGGCCCCCTTTCACTCGACGCCATCTTAAGGTCGTCCGAATTCCCGTGCGAGGTATCCGTAAGAAGGACAGCGTGGACTCCCCCCCTTCCCCACACTCTCTTCCGCCGGAGCGGATATCCGGCCCCCTGGAAATTCGTTGGAGGGGCATATAGCCGTCTCACCCTGGGAGGGGCCTATGGCCGTCTCCCCCTGGGCGACCCATCCGTAGTGGGTGCCGCCCCCCGCGCTCCCATCCATAATGGGTGGCGCCCCCACTAGGGACCTTGAAATCACTGCTCACCTATCATGACCTTACCGCCCGACCAAAAAATAAATACGACAGTTGTTTTTACCTACTAAGGAAAGAAAATTATGCCTAAATCTGTAACAGGGTATTCACAAGGGGTTGTACCCAGAAAGTGTCACTAGGACCTGGGCTATCAACGTGATAAGAGGAAGGGGTCCCAGTAATCAAAGAACAGTTTACTACATAATAACAAAATAAATCAACCAAGAAACAAATCTGTCCACATTGTTTTAATCACAATGTGAAATGTATATAACAAATATATAATTTTATCTCAGAACGTGAACATGATTTCACAGTGCCCCAGGAATAGTAAAGAAACAAAGGAGGGGGGAGTGATCCTGTGAGGAGGAAGTGGAGGGAAAGAGGAAGAAATTCTCAAGTGACAGTTTAATCAAAATATGTACATCATTTGTCCTCACTACACAGTGTGTGTAGAGATGGGGACCACAAGGTTCAAATAATTATTTCCACAGAACAACATACTCCACAAAATTCAGAAAATGAAAACAATGGGGCGTGGGGTTGATAATGCGAATAGTTGTCGACGTTTCGACCCCCTAGTATGCAGGTAGAGTTGCTATCCTTGCTGTGGGGTCTTCATCAGGACAGGGGTGGGGACACCTATTTAATATAAATGTATAAATTAGTGTAGGAAAACGAATCCCTATGTTATTTCATTGGAAAAGCACATCAGTACTAAAATCGAGTGGTAGGGGGAGGAAATCATGGCTGTGCCATAGAGTTAGCGTGAATAAGAATGGTACGCCACATGATTAAAGTGTGTAAGGGTCATTGGCAATTTAATCAAGAGCGCATGAAGGACAATGGATTGGCGCTCGGTGAACAAATTAAATCTGAAGGTTTTCCTTCTTTCGTGAAAACCTTCAGATTTAATTTGTTCACCGAGCGCCAATCCATTGTCCTTCATGCGCTCTTGATTAAATTGCCAATGACCCTTACACACTTTAATCATGTGGCGTACCATTCTTATTCACGCTAATTCTATGGCACAGCCATGATTTCCTCCCCCTACCACTCGATTTTAGTACTGATGTGCTTTTCCAATGGAATAATATAGGGATTCGTTTTCCTACACTAATTTATACATTTATATTAAATAGGTGTCCCCACCCCTGTCCCGATGAAGACCCCACAGCAAGGATAGCAACTCTACCTGCATACTAGGGGGTCGAAACGTCGACAACTATTCGCATTATCAACTCCACGCCCCATTGTTTTCATTTTCTGAATTTTGTGGAGTATGTTGTTCTGTGAAAATAATTATTTGAACCTTGTGGTCCCCATCTCTACACACACTGTGTAGTGAGGACAAATGATGTACATATTTTGATTAAACTGTCACTTGAGAATTTCTTCCTCTTTCCCTCCACTTCCTCCTCACAGGATCACTCCCCCCTCCTTTGTTTCTTTACTATTCCTGGGGCACTGTGAAATCGTGTTCATGTTCTGAGATAAAATTATATATTTGTTATATACATTTCACATTGTGATTAAAACAATGTGGACAGATTTGTTTCTTGGTTGATTTATTTTGTTATTATGTAGTAAACTGTTCTTAAATCTGTAACAGCTTGACAATTCACCAACTTTGACATTGCTACAAAGGGGAAAAAGTCCTAAAGCATGAAACACAATTTTATTGAATTCATCCTTACGTTTCTACAAAGGAAAAAAGGCCTACAAGCAGATATTCAATCAAAGGCATACATTCACGATGCAAAATTGACTGTATCTTTTTATTATATTGAAATAATCAACGAGAAAATTACTTTATTCCACAAAAATTTGCAACCAGGGGCTGGTGGGTGGGTCAAAAAAGTGCAGCTTGTTCCCTAGAGGGCTCACGAGCGACGAGTGGTGCAGCCTTCAGAGCAGAGGAACAAGAGGAAGCTTTGTGGTATTCCCGCGCTATTTATCCATCTGCGAGAGGGCGGGGGCCCACCTCAGGTACGCCCATCAGTGCACGGACTTCCGGGCGGGTGTCTATGCCAACCTCTTCTGGGCGGGAGGGGCGTGCTCCGGCTACGCCGCTTCAGGCATACCAGCCGGGACACGCCCCCCGCCCACAATGGTTTCCCGGGGGATCGAGGCACCCATCCATACGTTCGGGGGGACCGAGTGGTATCCCCTTTCCATATGGGCCGGGATGCCCGCCACCCCTCCCAACACCCATTCCCCATGGGAGGAGACAGACACAGGTTTGAACTTTTGGAAGGCGGGGGGGCCTCACGGCCGTATTTATTAAAATATGAAACAAAATTTAAAATCTGAATCTTGTTGTTGACCCTCTTTACCGAGTGGTTCAATGCTGACACAGACAAACCCCCCTGCCAAATTCTTCTGGGAATCATGTGGGACCAGGCTATCGTACACTCAGGAAGCCTCTTGGCCAACCAACTGACTGCTAACAATATGTGCTCAACTAACACCCGTCTTCCCAGTCTCACCAAGTCATTGCCTCCCACATGCACTATGATTACAGATGGCGGTGACCTGTGCCGCCCTAAGAGTTCCTCCACAAAGTTTTGCAATTGGTCAAAACAGAGGCCTCCCTTCTCGTGGAAGGTCACTCTGAACCCATATTCCTCAGATGCGTGAATCGCGTCACCTGCCTTGAATATGTCCCCGGCACGCCTCACGTATGAGTGGCCCACGACCCATACCACTTGATCTCCAGTCGGTGATCCTTTCCAGCTGGTCAGCTGGTGCTGGGCCGATCCCAATTTCCGCCCCGCGTTACAGGCAGTCGCACATACCTCTTGAAACAATTTGAGGACTAACAGCCTAACTGTTTCACCTCCTCTGTATGCAGACCCCGAGCCGTAGCCTCCGTAGCGGCCCCTATTCTGAATGAGTGGGTCCCAAAATCACACGGGTTCAAGCCCGCTGCTGCAATCGTAATTGCCAGCACCCTCCGAAATTGAAATCTTGTCAACGGGGTGCCATCCTCGTGTCTAAGCAGGGTCCCCTCCCATGTTGTCAACCTCTGTTCCATGTAGGCCTCCAAATACCGTACCGGACAACCGGGGTTCCCCCGAGCGCGCTGCAGCACCACACTACTCCCCAAAGCCTCCTGGTCTGTTTTTGACCTGGCTATTGAGATCAGCAGAGAATCGCCCCTTACTTGGACTTGATCCATGCATAGACCTCCCCCCACATCCTTCTTATTCTTTGCCACTAATTCACTTACCCGCATGGCCCCATAGAATGCCAATGCGAAAGCCGCTCGGAACAGTATTACTTCACTGGGCGAGGAGCATGTCTCATCCAGTTTCGCTAGTAGTAAGGACAATCTGTCCAACCCAATCGGGTGTCTTTTATCCTGTCTGCGGCCCTCCAGGCGCTGCCAGCCGCGGAGGGCCTTCCTGACTAAGAAGGAGTTCGTCGGGTCCTGTATCCCGCGAAGCTGTGCCATGAATGATATGGCAGCCCTATACCTGTTGGCGGTTGCCGCCGACCGGCCTTCCTTATGAAGTGCGACCAGAAGTCGGAGCAAGGACTCTTCCCGCCCCTGCCATGCCCCCCTACCAGCCCTAAAAAGGCACAGTATGAATGGAACGCTCCTTCATAAGATTTCCTCATCCTGGTCGCTAAACTGGCTGCCAGGAGGTCCTGTAGTCCGGGGCACCGATCTGCCATAGTGCTTCGGGGAAAGGTGCCGCCACTAGTTCCGCTGTGGGTAGATAACCCCTGAAAGCCTGCATGTGGGAACGAGAGAGTGCATCAGCTGCATTGTTCAGTACACCCGGCACATGCCTTGCCCTGAATTGTACATTCAATCTCATGCATCGCAATACAATTTCTTTCAATAGCCTCAAGATCCATTTGCAGCGTGCAGCCTGGTGATTAATGCACTCGACCACTGTCATGTTATCTGACCAAAACACCACTGAGCGGTCCTTAAAGTCTTCTGGCCATGCCATCAGAGCCACCCAAATGGGGAATAGCTCCAAGAATCCAATTTTACTTGTTAGGCCGCTTGAGTGCCACCACGCCGGCCATGTTTGTGCCGACCACCGGTTTCCAAAGATTGCGCCAAATCCCGCGCTCCCCGCCGAGTCGGTCCACAATCCCAGTTCATCCGACGAGGCTGGGGGTTTGTTCCACACCACTCGACCGTTGAAATCTGCCAGAAATGCCAACCAAATGAGCATGTCCTGGCGAACCTCTGCCGACAGTCTAGTGCGGTGGTGTCCTTTTTTTAAGGCCCACCATAGCCTGTGCTATGGAGCGCGAGAAAGGGCGAACCATCTGCATCACTCCTAAGGCAAATTTAAGCTGACCCACTGTCTGTTGTAACTGGTGTAGGGTCACCTTTTCTTTCCGGAGACATTGTACCAAGGAAGCCCTGAACTTGGCCACCTTCTCAACCGGCAGACGAAACATCCCTCCTCCGAGTCTAGTTCAATACCCAGAAACTCTAGTGAGGTAGATGGCCCCACCGTCTTACCTGGCGCCAATGGGACCCCAAAACCCTGCATGAGTGTGCAGAAGTCCTGTAGCGCCTGCGTGCAGTCCTGAGTGCCCGCTGGGCCCAGGAAAAGGAAGTCGTCCAAATAGTGCATCACCTGTCTATACCCTGTGGCCTCGGTGAACACCCATTCCAAAAAGGAGCTAAACATTTCAAAATAGGCACATGAAATCAAACAACTCATGGGCATGCATTTATCCATGTAGAATTTCCCTTGAAACGTGAATCCCAGCAGGCGCTGGTCTTGAGGGTGTACCGGGAGTAACCTGAATGCAGATTCAATGTCTGATTTTGCTAACAATGCACCGGGGCCCAGGCGATTCAACAGAACGACTGCGTTATCGAACGATGCATACCTCACTGAACATACCTCGGGGTCAATAGCCTCATTTACCGAGGTCCCCCTAGGGGCCGATAGATTGTGGATGAGCCTATACTCCCCTGGGTCTTTCTTTGGAACCACTCCTAAAGGAGAGCACACAAATTCCGCAACTGGCGGGCCGCCAAATGGACCTGCCACTCGCCCCAAGCTAACTTCTTTTGCTATCTTTCTGGCGCCCACCGCCAGGTTGTGCTGAATAGACAGTTGGTTCTTACAGGAGGGGCTCCCCCGAAAATTGCCCGCCAGGATCCTGAAGCCATATAAAAAGCCATCCCTCAAAGTCCCGGCGGACGCATGATCAGGGTATCGGTTCAGCCAAGAGGTCAAAGCCAAGATATCAACGGGCAAAGATGTTTGCCTCCGAGGCACCGCATCAATATTGCTTGGATCCCCCCTTTCCTCCCGCGCCATTGGTTTTAGATCGGCAACTGGTTTCCGGGTGTGAGGAATTCCCACAGCCCGAACATGCGTGCCGGAACCGACACGTTCCTTGAGGCGTGGTACAGGTTCCTTTGTTGAATCCCGAACAAACCCCCCGCTTGCCTCCATTTCCGCCAGACCTGGGCTGGGAATCCCCCCCGGCGCTCGCCCGAAAGGGCTGCGACGGCTTCTGATGGAATGCCCCAGAGCCACTCGTGCTTGGTACCGAAGTACCCGCCGGTACCGGCAAGAGCTGAGCATGCCATGACACTGTATCCAAACAATCCCATGTCAAGGCCTAGTTAAACTCCTTTGCTTTTCTAAAGGCTGCATCGTAACCCTTCCATTCATTTCCCCCATACATTGCATGGAAATTCATGATCCTGTTCTGATAACATGCTAAGTCAGTTAACACTTCTGGTTTACGCTCCCAAATAATTGCCGTGAAAATAGAAAATGCCCTGAGCCAGTTCACCATGGTCTCATCGACCCTGAATTCCGCCATCTTGGCCCGCCATACGCTGGGGTGCAATAGATCTTTCTGGGTCTTTGCATATTCTAACTCACGATGGTCAGTCAAAAGCGAAATCATGTTAATATACTTGTCTCCCCACACCATTTCTTTTGTCACCATGGGAATATGTTGCGATAAACTTTCCCGCCTTGAGGGTACTGGACCCTCCCCCACCAAAGGCAGCGCTCTCTTACCGGCTTCAGCCGACTTCCCGGCTGTGTCCGTTGTCTTCACCCGACCGTCAGCCGTGACTCCCGTCGCCATCTGCGGGGAAATAGAAGGTACATTCGCTATCCCGGCATCCCTTGACTGCCGCAACTGCTCAATAATTAATCTGGCTTCTTCAGCCGGGTCTCCCGCAGCCGCTGATCCGCCTGCCCCCTTTTTTAGCCATGGTAATACCGCTGCTAACTGAAGTGCTAATTCTGGGGGCATTTGGTCATCCCCCATTGGCGTGATCACCACGGGAATTGGCGAACCCCCATCCGGTCCTGGTACCGGGCTGGCCGCCGGCGCGACGGGAATGTCCGCGCCGGGACTCGATGGAGTTACTCCTGGGACTGGGACCTCACTAGAACCTGCCCTCCCCTTCTTTTTCTTACCCTTATCCCCCGGGGTGACATTCGGTAAGGTCGGTCCTATGACTCTTTTAGGCCGCCCGAGGGGGCATTCTGGGCCGCCACCTGTTTCCTGACAGCCGCTAAGCCACGACCGAGCTGATCAACTTTACCCAACTTTCGGTCCATCACCGCCACTTGGTTCACCAATGTGCGCAGCATCCTTTCCATCTTGGAGCTCTTTCCAGATTTCTTGCCAGGCATGACTTCGATCACTCCATCCGACTTGACTCACAAGGGTGACTCGATCTTCCCCACGCGTGATACTGAAAGAGAAAAACGCAGATTACAAGTTCCAAAAAAGTGCAGCTTGTTCCCTAGAGGGCTCACGAGCGACGAGTGGTGCAGCCTTCAGAGCAGAAAAACAAGAGGAAGCCTCGTGGGATTCCCGCGCTATTTATCCATCTGCGGGAGGGTGGGGGCCCGCCTCAGGTACGCCCATCCGTACACGGACTTCCGGGCGGGTGTCTAGGCCAACCTCTTCTGGGCGGGAGGGGCGTGCTCCGGCTACGCCGCTTCGGGCATACCAGCCGGGACACGCCCCCCGCCCACAATGGTTTCCCGGGGGATTGAGGCACCCATCCATACGTTCGGGGGGACCGAGTGGTCTCCCCTTTCCATATGGGCCGGGATGCCCGCCACCCCTCCCAACACCAATTCCCCATGGGAGGAGACAGACACAGGTTTGAACTTTAGGAAGGCGGGGGGGCCTCACGACCCCCCCGGCCATATTTATTAAAATATGAAACAAAATTTAAAACTTTAAATTAAATGTTTCATGAATCATGTACAAATTCAACTTCAATTACATTTTGATGAAGACAAGTTTTTAGGCTAACCTTAACAATTCTCTAATACAAAGGTTTCCTAGCCGAGTCTAGCATCCTGACAATGCATAACATTCTGAATTTGTACAACCTAGCATTAAGGGCCAACGGCAAGGTCTTAACCGGTGTCAGATCCCTAAAACCAAATTCCCGCCCTCATGGTGTGAGTGGCGCATGCGCAGAGGACTTTACCCTCGCAGCCAACTGTAACTTCCCTTGTCGTGGGGGCCCCCTTTCACTCGACGCCATTTTAAGGTCGTCCAAGTTCCCGTGCGAGGTATCCGTAAGAAGGACAGCGTGGACTCCCCCCCTTCCCCACACTCTCTTCCGCCGGAGCGGATATCCGGCCCCCGGGAAATTTGTGGGAGGGGCATATAGCTGTCTCCCCCTGGGAGGGGCCTATGGCCATCTCCCCCTGGGCGACCCATCCGTTGTGGGTGCCCCCCCCCGTGGGAGAACCAATGGCCGCCTCCCCCCGGGCGCTCCCATCCATAATGGGTGGCGCCCCCCCTAGGGACCTTGAAATCACTGCTCGTCGATCATGACCTTACCGCCACAGGCCGGATAGTTGACCGACTATCCGGCCCCCCCACACCTCCTAAAGGTCATGTCTCCTCAATCCCACTAGCCACGCTACGAAGTCTCCTATGAGTAAGTCATTCCCAGCTCTGGACAGATGCACCCCATCATTCAAATAATAGTGATCCCCCCGAATACACCCATGGGGAATGCTTTGGAGATGAGCGGAGCGAAACAGTTTCTCAATCTTGTTGTTGACCCTCTTTACCGAGTGGTTCAATGCTGACACAGACAAACCCCCCCGCTAAAATCTTCTGGGAATCATGTGGGACCAGGCTATCGTACACTCAGGGAGCCTCTTGGCCAACCATCTGACTGCTGACAATATGTGCTCAACTAACACCCGTCTTCCCAGTCTCACCAAGTCATTGCCTCCCACATGCACTATGATTACAGATGGCAGTGACCTGTGCCGCCCTAAGAGTTCCTCCACAAAGTTTTGCAATTGGTCAAAACAGAGGCCTCCCTTCCCGTGGAAGGTCACTCTGAACCCATATTCCTCAGATGCGTGAATCGCGTCACCTGCCTTGAATATGTCCCCGGCACGCCTCACGTATGAGTGGCCCACGACCCATACCACTTGATCTCCAGTCGGTGATCCTTTCCCGCTGGTCAGCTGGTGCTGTGCCGATCCCAATTTCCGCCCCGCGTTACAGGCTTGCGAAACTGTAATCCAAACAAAAGACAACAAGCGTGAGTGCATTTCATCAGTCTTTTACAACATGTGCAGTCGCACATACCTCTTGAAACAATTCGAGGACCAACGACCTAACTGTTTCACCTCCTCTGCATGCAGACCCGAGCCGTAGCCTCTGTATCAGCCCCTATTCTGAATGAGTGGGTCCCAAAATCACATGGGTTCAAGCCCGCTGCTGCAATCGTAATTGCCAGCACCCTCCGAAATTGAAATCTTGTCAACGGGGTGCCATCCTCGTGTCTAAGAAGGGTCCCCTCCCATGTTGTCAACCTCTGTTCCATGTAGGCCTCCAAATACCGTACCGGACAACCGTTGGGCAAGTTGGTTCACAGGGTCCCACATAAAAATAATAAAGCATATTTGAAATAACAAATATGCATTCTACATGCACAAAATGAAATTTAAATAACCAATATCACATTCATTAATAACAATTTTGACATATAAATAAACCCTAAATAATTTAAAAATAGAAATTAAATACAGTAAATAAAATTAAAACCAAAAATAAATATGCAATTAATTTATAAATGGTACTATTAAATACAATGATTAACACTATAAAAATCAATAATTCATATTTTCAACAATTTCCGACACTAATCCTCTAGAACCCGAACAACCCACTTCTTGATTATTAATTTGTAATTAAACTTTAGAAAGTGTATTTACACATTACTCATCACAAAATGCATTTAAATATTTAAAACAACAAATAACCAAACAACTAACATATTTCTATAGTATATTGATTTAACACCATCGCTGCTTGGGATCTCCTTCTGCTGTGCTGGACCATAATAGAAATGGGTGTGCTCATAACGAGCTGAGCTCGTCATGAGCACACGAGCACCGTGCCTCATGACGAGCTGAGCTCGTCATGAGTACGGAAGGGGTTAAAACTAAAAACAATAATATATATTTTAAATAATTTTCCACCCTATTCTTCTTCAAACCCAGCAAACTGCTATTAAATCATAATTAGGGTCCTATTACGATGGCGGTTAGACAAAGTTCGGGCAGTCCCGCGGTGGCATCCCCCATTCACAACATTGTGGCCTGCGGTGCTCACAGCACTGCTGACCACAATGCTGTGACTGCACGGTGAGCATTGGCATGCACAAGGTGACTGCCACCTTGTCCATGCCAATGTAAGGTGTAAGGGGGTTCCATAGGTACCCCCCAAGTGCACCCCCCACCCCCGAACACCCTGGGGGCCCACATGCCTTTCCATGGTGGCAAGGCCACAATGGAAAGGCACGTCTCTGCATTCATTCTAATATGGATGGCGGTGTCTTGCTGACACGCCACCATATTGGAGCCCTTTTCCAGCCGGTCGCCTGTCCGACCGGCGGAATTGGTAGGAGGGCGGTGGAAAAATGGCGATCCGTCCGCTATACTATTGACCCCCTTAGTAATTAAGCTGTAGAAAAATTAAATTACAGAATAAAATCACAACATACTCATAATAATAAAAATATATTAAATAATGTATATAATTATCAAATAGATATTTAATTGGCATACAATTTAAACAATGCTAAATAATTTATAATTTAAAGAACTTCCCATCCTATTTCCTACAAACTCAACAACCCACTCCTGAAACTATAATTTGCTAATTAAATGTAAAACATGTAATAACACATTTAAACTGGCAAACTACACTGAAAAGATATAAAATAATTGTAATATTAATACTAATATCTAAAACTAATACAATACCTCTTAAGCTAAATTAACTAAAAACAATATTTAATACAATAACAGCAATACTCTCAGTACAGATTGAGAATGTGACTATAAATATGTTATTTGACCTGGTGAGAAAATCACGTTGATTCCCAGAGAAATTTGGTAAAAGAGCTAAGCCGAAGAATGAAATTGAATAAGCCTGACATCTATCAAAAAGGTTATGAAGGAGAACTAATAAAGTTGCTAGCCAATTGTATGGGGTTTATGTCTCTGTACGGGGGTAACTCGATAATTTGCTGGTCTCCTGAGTGGAATTTAATTGAAGTTGCCTTGACTGGTCAGGAAAGTGAGGAGATTTGAATAGAGTAGCAACACGTTGAAGTTTACTAAACCAATGAAAGTTAATTAACAGTTAAAAAATCTCATTGTTATGTTTAGGGCCTTATTATGAGTTTGGCGGTCCGACCGCTGTACGACCGCATCCCCCCGCCAGCAGACCATGGCACTTGTGGTCCAAAGACCACTGTATTACTAGTCAACCACAGGACTGGTGGTGTAGAGGAAGAGGAGGTTGCAGTGGTGTTGAATGCTTTTACCAAATATAATGATGCCTGTGTGTGCATTTTGACTGCATATTTGTTGGATACACACATATACATGATATATGTGGTCCAATACCATATAGCCATTACCGGGGTTCGACCCATATGCGGGCTGTCCTGGCAATGGGTACATGGTACGAAAACGACTCATCTGAAGATCGCCACAAGGGTTGTAATCCTCGGGTTGAAGATCCTCCTGTGAAGGGGAACCTGGAGAAAGGGATCTACATTGGAATCTGCCTGGGAAAAGAAGTATGGGGTGAGTACACCCCCCAAATCCTTCATCACTGCCAACTTGAAGCAGGTGGTCAGACTGCAGAAGCCCGCTCGTGTAAAAGGCAGCTTGTAATACGCACGGAGCTGCAACTCCCCGGTACCGCCCTATAGCGACTGCCTCCCCCCGACTGCGAACCCAGCGGTTGGTGGTCTGCTGACGGTCTCGGTGGTCCAGTGTTGTACTTCTCAAAGCCAACCCACCCAACTTGTAATACGGCTATCGGACCGCTAAGCTCACCACGCTCTGAAACCCACCGATGATTCAGTGGTCCGCGGACCTCCAAACTCATATTACGTCCCTTAGTCTACAGTTCTGTATACCCCTATACTTTATTCTACCTTTCTTCATCTCTATACAATGTACCATTTTACCTCACTATCCTTAACACAGTTGATGCTCTCCGAAAGCCTTTTTAAAATTGTTGTTATGGGAAGTTCTGTTCCTCTGGCAGAGGCAGGAAATGTGGAAAAAAGAATCTTGGCCTGATTCACAAAGGTAAACTTACAATTTTGTGTAAGTTTACAATTTTTTTGTATTCAAAAACTACTAATGTAGTGTTCCAACTAGTAATTTTATGAATGCAGAGATTTTGCACATGTGGTGGAGACTCATCAGAAATAAAATAGACCTGTGTTATTTGTTTATGTGACGATTTCTCATCCCTGACTGTGGAGTCTTAACAGTTGTACAATTACTATTAGTAAAAGGAAGCATGTAGTTTGAAAATAACAAAAATATAGTAAACGTACACAAAAGTGTAAGTTTACGTTTGTGAATCAGGCCCGCTCTCGTACCTGCAGCATTCTTCATTATAATACCCAAAGCAGAGGATAATAGAAAATGATACTTTACCAGAGTGGTGAGGTTAAAATCCATGATTCTAGGTCAGAGATCTGAGAGGTTGATGTGTGGTGATTTGGCGAAAGGAGGAGTTCTAGGTGGTGACAGGAAAAGTGAGAGGAGCTGTAATACCACAGCATAGTTGAAGGATTTAGTAAAAAAAATAATCTAACTGGTTTTAAATGGTTGATATCACCTCTTCCTGTTAATGAATATTATGGTCTCTCATGTAAGATATGTTTCTGTGTCTTTGTTTAGCTGCATTAGTGTGCATTTTTTTTTAAATAGAGAGCTATGGCATTCCTAGACCTAATGATGTATCTTAGACTGCTATAGAAAGTTAGGATTCAGTTCAAGTTAGGAGTTGAGAAGAAAAAGATGGAAGATGTTGTAATGACTGAGGTCATTCGTGGATACCTAAATAAATACAGAACGTTGATGTCACCTGTTTTGGATAATTATTTAAAAGACCTAGCTAGAAGCTTCTAGCTATGTTTCTTATGCTTTTCTGACATACGCAATCGTTAAAACACCCACGGATTTGATCTATTTCTTTCAGACCCCAGCAGCCCCAGGAACCAACACTTCACTGCCCTCCTCTTTGTTTCTATCTGTCTCTGCTCATCACCCCCCTCTGCTTCCCCCCTGTTTCGATCGCCTTACTTTGTCACTTTTTTGTCAGTTAATGCTGCTCCCCGTGGATCGTCACTGTCGCCTCAGCTACATTTTGGACATTTTCGCACGGCTAGTCGCATTTTTTTAAAATTAATTTACAGTCAACATTTCCAGCAGGTCCTGTGAACTGCCTGCATTTGACAGAGACCCTGCCTTTGACACCGGTTGTGTGAAAGCTCTCAATATGTTGGCTACCCTGTCTTCAAATTATGTTTTTCATTCTTCAACTTACCTTATTCTTGATCTGTCTTTTTTCATTACTGCCCTTAGAGGTTTTTAATATGTAGGTTTTTTGATCATCACTCATTTAGATATTTACCAAACTGTTTTATTTTGTATTTTATTGTGTATAGTGAAGGATAGATATGTAGATGTGTGTGAATGATGTCTGTTTGGAAGTTGTTTCTTTGCAATGTGTTGGGCGAGTGTATGGTGCAGTATGGGATTCAAATGATGTATTTCATTTGTTGCACATTCTACTTCAGATTTTGCATTGAAAGGTTGGAAGTTGTTTTTTTATATTTTGTGTTATGAGTTAGGTGCTATTTTATCTCTAATTTATGTACTCTATCTCTTGAATACATTGAGAGGTTTATATACTTAGGTTCAACTAAATTTCCCCTCGAATCTGCAATCATTACTATAGAAGGTGTCAGCCTAGTTACTGAGAGACCAGTTCTAGTATACCTTTTCTTCAAAAACAATTCCACATAGCCTCAAAAGAATAAACTCTTCTCCTAAAACATTTGTAAATCATCTTCTTCGGCCTCAGAGCACTGCAGATCCTACAGAGTGAACAAGCTGGGTAACTTCAAGTGTATTCTCAAAGTTATTCAGATTGTATCAACGATAATTCAGTTTACACATAAAATACTATGGGCTTTTTAGGAAACTGGGTCGGATATAAAGGCGAGGAGGCTTATCTTGTTTAGCTATGTTGTCTTTTATTTCGATAGGTTTGCGATTTAGATATGTAGGGAAGTCAAACAACACAAAATGTCCACAAATTATGGTTTTCTCTTTTTCTTTTCTTCTTTTCCTTCTAGGTCTTTGGGTGTGGCTGGATTTCCCGGGATCACGCACTCGGTGCAGAGAGAAATGAGCGTATGTACTGGGTTCAGAAGAAATATTTGAGAGTATCTGTCACCAACACCTTTGGGGTTTGTGTGGGCAAAGAAGGATGAACCCTCCTGATATTAGACTCAGGCTTCTAAGGGTTATCCTCACTCTCATATCAAAATTAAGTATGTTGTGCCCCCTTTCTTTCAGGTTCGCTTGATTTCTTCCTACTAGTGAAAAAAAAACAAATGGCAAAATATAGATATATTTTGACTTTGGAATGAAGGTGAGCCTTTACAAGCAACTCACTCTGCATTGGGTCGTACTCTTTTCCGGTAAGATCCAGACTTAGGGATTTCAGTCTCCTTTTTTTAGAATTCGGTGGTCTGTGGCCTTCTGGGACATGTAGTCCGACTGTGATATAATGGAGGAAATAAAAAACAGTCCAAACTCCCTCACACTCCCAACACCCATGTCCTGTTTCCTTACCGCACCCGACTTTCTCTACTCTCTCCCTGATATCAAAAGAATGCAGGCCCGGTACTTACACGCCTGTCGCAAATTTCCTGAGTTGCAGAAGCTATTCAGCAACCTCTCGGGCCATCCACCATTTCTCTGGTTCACCTCGGCATCCTCTGCCTCCCAACAGGATCCTTCCGGCCCTTCCCCGATGCTGGACTCCGCAGCGGTTTCCTTTTTGGCCAGTCCTGACTTCTTCGTGATGGTAGTATACCAGGCGAGCTGTCCTCCTGGTCCCAAGTCCATTTGGTCTTCCCATGGCTTTGCAACTTCCTTCCTCTTTTCTTGTTCTGGTCGAAGCTTCCATTTTCATGTCATATGCATCTTCCCATTGGCCAAGCTTGTGCGCCTGTTTAAAGAGACTGTCTCTTTTATTGGTGTCGGATGTTTGTCTGACCTTGCTTTCTGTTTGATTCCAGGTCTGGCTGCATTGATGGACGCAATCGTAAGAACGACTCAGAGGAGGACCGGCAGGAGATGACCCCCAGGTAAGTAATTCCTTACCTGGACATCGATTTTTTGTTCCATACTATTGCAACTTGACCTGTGTATGATAGGACCAAGAGAACCTCGGCCTAAATGGAGAAAATAGGTGGATCCAAACAAGTTAAGGCCCATTATTATGGGTGATGGTGCCCCACCTATCCTTTTTAAAGCATGATGAGTGTCTGTCAGGCTGGGAAAACATCCGCCTGACTCTCGCCATGCTAGAATCAGGCAGCCAGGTACATTACATGCGCTAACTCTCTGGCACCTGCCAGCCTGAGTAAAGGTTTTCTGGGCTGAAGAGCTCATAGTGCTGAGTGCAGTGACATCATTAATCCTGCAAAGTCCTAAAAGGATTCTCCTCCTCATTACAAGGGGCAGTGTCACTGATAGAGTCAGATCTGAGTGCTTCAAATTTAAAGCCGGAAGTGTCATGGGATAACAGACTTTCAGTGACACCTCACACCACCATTCCCTGACTCATTACAGAGTGGTGTGGTATCATCAAGCCATGAGACCAGGCAATGGGATCTTCTGTTCCTTTTTTCTTTTCGTAATTCTTTTTATTAACAAATTCAAGTCGACTTCACAGGTTACATTAAGGTAGGCAGAATCTTTTAGATCACATACTATCATGATTACACATTACATAAGTAGTTCATGGTGAGTAACAATGGCTACATTGTAGTCTTGTCTTCTGTTACTGGGCTAGCAGGGAGAACACAGATATTATCTCAATAGGCATTCCATTTATTCCATATGGCGGACCACTTTCTGGGGCACCCCCGTGAAACATGAATGGTCTTCACCCGAACATGCACCAATCCTTGTCTGCGTTCCAAGACGCTATCTTGGGCGGCTCTCCCGCACTCGACATTTGAGGAGTATTCCGCTTGGCCACCATCTGACCCAGTGTGACCCAGATTTTTTCTTTGCTACTGAGGTCGGTGGGTTCCCATATATTTAACAGGCATCTCTTAGTTTCTGGCTGCAGGCCAGTCCCCAACACTCCATTCATGCAATCATATGTCTTCGACCAGTAGGACTGTATAAGTTCACATTCCCATATTATGTTTATAAAGGTGCCCAGCATCCCACACCCTCTCCTGCACTAGTCTTTGTGTGTTTTCCCCATTTTATCTTGAGCCGGTTTGGAAACATATACTCTGTGGAGGATTTTCATTTGAACAAGGCGCACCCTAGATGAAATTGCCACCTCTCTTTCAGGATGCAACTGCCTCCTGCCATTCTTCAGTATCTATTTCTAGCCCGTCTATCTCCCAGGATTTGGGGTATTGATGACCAGTTTTTTATAGGTCATGGATATCGCTTTGTCTGGCATGTGCCCGTCCAGCAACCTGTCCTCTAGTGGCGAAGAGTTTGGTAGGGTGGTACCCCTGGGTATGTTTGAGAGGAGTGCATGTCTCACTTGTAGGTAGCGAAAATGCTCCGTGCTGGCAAGCTCATGGCTCTGTTGCAGTGCGGCGAATGTGAACACCTCTTCCTTGTCCCATAGATCCACAATGTTTGTAATCCCAATTGTGCCCACTTGTCTAATCCCTTTGTGGTACCTAGTGTGCCCAGCTGTTCCGTCTCTCATAGAGGAGTGGCTTGCGGAAACTTCTTGTCCCACCCCAGGCTTTTGTTGGCTGTGTGCCAGACTAGTACTTAATGTTTAGTTGGGCCTGTTAGGGGAAACCTCCAGGGCCTAGAGTAGAGAGCCCTGTGGTACGCCTCTCCTGGAAGTAGCCATTTGTCTAGTCTGTATTCCGGGTCGTCGTCTGTAATAATAATAATAATAATATTTTATTTTGCTTGATTAGTTAAAATCTTTTGCAAATACATGTCAGAAAGATTCATTGCACAGATAAATACCTATAAAAAACTATAAAAGGCTGCATAATATAAAAGGGTCAACAATTGCATATTCCTAATGTGTACAATCAGCCTTTTAAAATAAAAATAAATAAAAAGATTCCCATAAACTTTTACATCTCATTTAGTACTAACAGCCGTGTCTACTATAACTTCTCAAGTAGAGGGCACAGCTTAACCAGGTCCATTGTCCAAGTTAGAGGCTTGGTAATTAAAGTGCAAGTACAACTAATACAAGGTAGGGAATTGATGTACTTAAGTAGCATTTTGGCATGTTTCAGATA
Organism: Lissotriton vulgaris; assembly: GCF_964263255.1. NCBI lineage: Eukaryota > Metazoa > Chordata > Amphibia > Caudata > Salamandridae > Lissotriton > Lissotriton vulgaris. The sequence goes on from NC_141687.1 coordinate 1,124,953,808, forward strand.
ACGACTAGATCTTAAGTCTCTTAGTTACCAGTTCAAAAAATTTTGTAAACCGACAGTTGAGCTGAACGTCAATAGGATTGAAGCAAAGCTTCACTGCCTGCCTACAGGACCGGATGCCGTAATGCCTGAAAAAGGGACGTAGCAAGGTGCATCTTATGTCCTTTAAATTGGGACAGTTGCAGATTACGTGAGTGATGTCTTCCTTCCCACTTCCACAAAGGCGACAAGTCAGAGTGCCACCTTTCCTTTCCCAAGGTGGAAGATGGGGTTTGAGCGCAATTACCCCCAAGCGTAACCTTGGAAATGTTTCCTTCCTGCTTATCTTAATTCCGGCACTCAAGTAGGCTTTGGATTTTTGCCTTACATAGTCACTGAGCACTATCCAGCCATGTGCCTTATTGGTAAGAAGTGCTTTGTCTTCTAGAACAGAAAGTGTGGATGTTGTTTTTCTCACCGCTTTTTTGAAGGAAAGGTGATCCGTTGGAACGGCCCAAAGTTCGGTCAAGCCTAGTAACTCAATAGAGTCAAACAGATAGTTCCTGGCTGGACATTTTTTCTTGATTGTGCAAGGCTTTCCGGAGGTGGGAATTTAAAGATCCGGCCTCAGCACTTCGGATTTTGTGCCAACTTTTAACATAGGTACTCCTTCTTTCCACCGTTTGTCTTGGGATCCCAAATTCTAACCGGATTTGTGCCGGGGAGACATATTTTGGGAGATAGAATATTGCTCTATAGGAGTTAGCTGTTATGATGTCTAAAGCTGCTGCATCTTTACCTTTGAGAGCCTCACTCCCGTATGTCAATGATGGAAGCAATTTGGCCCTTAGGACCTGTAAAAAGGGGTCAAGAGTGAGGTCAGGAAGCCGTCTCTTCAGAGACTTCAGTGATAAATATGTTGTGATCCCCTTTCTTCGCATGGACTCTAGCTGAGGTTTAAATGAGCTGTTATGGTCCATTATTATTCCCAGACACTTGACTTCTTCTATAGTAGGAGAGGTTTTATTGCTAGACCCAGTGTCCTGAGGACCAAATGGACCACAGTGACACATAGAAGGGGTGGGGGTGGGAGCGGGGGTGGGGTTGGAGGTGCCCGAAGATGTGACTGGGGTATAAACCTTGAAAACAGATTCACCTCAAACCTAAACGAGTGCGATTGACTCACTCACCAACATAATATGATAGAACACTCCAACCCTGTGAAAACGGATAATGGTAACATTAGTAAGGAGGGTCCTTTAGCTCTGATACAGTCAGACAATAGTAAGCTAACATCTGATAGTAGGAAAAGTGTGGGGAGATTATTTAATCTGGAAGGGCATAGTAATTCAGTCCGGGGTAACGGCAGTGACCCATCATTTGTATCGCATCAGGATGAAGCATGGGTTGGCCCCTTAAAATCGCCAGCCACAAATATCTCACCACAGAATTCAACCGTAAGCAATCTCCCAAGATCTGTCCAAACAGGGTCCATAGGAGATAATCCATCACTGACCTTCATTTCCTGGAATCTTGCAGGGATAGCGAGCAAAGTAACATCACCTGATTGGTGTGCCTTCATTGACCTGCATGATAGTATATTATTCCAAGAAACATGGTCACTAAGCCCTGTGTACCGGGTGGGGTACCTCAATTTTTTCATTCCTGCAGTGGCAAATGGTAAAGGTAGACCTTCAGGTGGCATGCTGATTTGGATTTGGCAATCATTGAAGTGCATGATTAAACAAAAAATGCTTCCTACTGGGGATATTCTATCCTATCAGTAATCATTAGCTGGAACAATGGTGAAGGCCTAGCCCTTTTTAATATATACGCTAGGGGGGTTAAAGGGGGAAAGACCTCAGAAGTCGTAAAGGTCCTTGAACCGGAGCTAGAATCCTTGCCCATAGAACACTTTATTATTATTGGGGGGGATTTAAACACTACTTTCGAACCCCTGGGACAGGAGGATAAATTTCTCGCTGAGGAAGAGGACAGTAAATGGGGCATCCCCCAGCTTGAGATTGCTGCAGTTAAAAGATGGAGTACGGTGGTTATTCAAGTGAAGAGCCTCTGCCTAGCTAGAGGGCTCAGAGCTGCAAATGGTCACACATTCTCTGATCGTGCTGGAAACAACACGTTTGATAATGGGCGGGCACGCAGTAGAATTGATTATTTCCTGATAGATATCAGGGCTTGGAGTAAACTGGAAGATATGTCCGTAGTGAAAAGAATGGAAAGCGATCATAATCCGCTGTGCATGGTCTTCAAGCCCTACATAGAGGAAAGGGGGGGAAGCCCAGAAGATGAGAGGGTGACCCTGGATCTAGTAAGTTCAAATAATCAGCGCCATCTAAAATGGGGAAAGCTAGTAGAGGATGAGGGGAAGCTAGACAAACTTAAGAAAGTAGTAGGAGAGGAAGTAAACCGCCTAAATTCACTCTCACGTAACACCAACTTTAGAGACATTGTGATGGAGGCCCACAACAAACTCTTTCTTAGACTACAAACATTCTTTTTAAAACCAGTAAGTAGTAACAAGGGTAAAAAACACCAAAGTTGTCAGGGGTGGTATGACAAAAGCTGTAGACAAACAAAACAGGTGATGGACAGAATGTGGATCAATGTCACACATTCACCCCAGTCCAAAGATCTGGGCCCTTATCCATCGTTTTTTTGCACTCCACACCACCCTGGGTTAGACAATGGCGATATGCAAATCAGCTCTGACCCTGTGCCCCATGGGAACAGTCCAGTCCGAACTACAAGCCTTTCGAGGTCATGATTCATTTTGAGATGTGTGACTCTGTCCCTAATTTGACCCTGATCCATGTATCAGTATGCAGCTGCTTTAGCCGATCCAGAAGTGTGTTTGGTATACCCCAATTTTCCAGTTTTACCCACAGTTTGGAACGATCGACATGGTCGAAAACTGCTGTGTAATCAATAAAACACAGGAAGAGGGGCATTTTTGATGCTTTTGCTGCATCCGTTAACAACGTAAGAGCCAGTATATTGTTTGTAGTACCTTGGCCACTGCAAAACTCAGTTTGATTGATAGGGATTATAGATTTATCTGAAGCCCAAAATGTAAGCTCGTCCAAGATTGTTCCGGCGTAGTATTTGGCTTCTATGTCAAGAAGGGCGCTCAGTCGATAGTTATTTGGATCATTTCTTTTGCCTTGTTTAAAAATTGGGCTAATGATAGATCCTTTCCAAGATTCTGGAATAGTGACTGTGGTGTTTAAGCCCTTAAACACAGGTAGTAGGGTCTTGCTCCAGAATACGGCGTCATGTTTATACAGTACCGGTGGGATCCCGTTGGGGCCGGGTACCCCCGTATCTCTTCCCTTGGTTACTACACCTTGTATCTGTTTTTCCGTGGGAGCATATCCTTCCTCTTCAGTGGGGTATGTAGAGTCTAAATCACCAGCCGGCAGAATCTCCTGTTGCTTGTGGATGTTAGTGCTGATAAACGAGTGAGCTTTGATTGTGCAGTTTTGTGTCACTTTTCCCTTATTGGGGGATTCGATGTCCGGTACTACGATGCCAGCTGCCTTGTTTGGTTCCCCTCCCTTGTTGTTAAAATGGGCGGAGAGGTAGTCTACCCAGTCGGCCTCTGTTAGGTTGGAACTAATTCCTGGGTGGTTCGGTCGCTCTAGCTTGTAGATTGTTTGCCAGAACTTTGCGCTGTTGGGTTGCTTGGCATCATGCAATAGTTTGGCCTTAGTTTCGTCATTTTTTTGTCTTATTTTTCTCCACTTCCTCCTTCTCAATAGTTCCTTCGTTTTTCGAAGGGTCGACTGCAGCTCCAGGTTCCCTGGTGTTTCTTGCAGTTGTCGAAAGGTCTGGTTTGTAATACGTTTGAGGCTCTCGGTTTCTGGACTGGTATTTACTTTTGTTAATTTGTCTTCTGAGTGTCTTGATTTGGTCCCGATCCTGGTCACAAAATTGCCACTGAAGGTTTGAATGAAGTTTTCACATGCTGATACAATTGTGGTAACAGTTTCTTTTTCTCTCTCAAATAGGATTTTAGCAGTGGCAGATAGAGCTTCAATGTTGTTGGCGTTGCACCTTAAATGCTTTAGATTAGAGAGTTTTTCATTTGCAGCCGGGTTCCAGGTGTCTAGTGTAGCAACAGACCTTGCATTCAACAGTACTTTTTGTGGAAGGTGATCACTCTGAACATTGTCACCTATTTTAAAGAGTGCTATTTTGTCGAACATGACTAGTGTTACAAACGTGTAGTCTAAGTAGGAGGATGTTTTTAAGGAGTGAAGAGTGGCAACTGGTGGATTGTCCTCTAAGAAGCGGCCATTCAGAGCTCTTAGATTAAAGTGCTCTAGTTCTTGTAGCAGATACTTGGCCCATCTTGTAGATTTGGTAGTGCTTGCTTGGCCCTGGTTCGGCGTCCCCCAAAGTGATGTAAGTTCATACACAGGGCCATCGTCTTGGCTTGATCCAAAAAGATTTAAATTAAAGTCGCCGGCAACGATTATGTGGTCGGTGACTTGCTCATCCATAATCCGTTTTATTTGATTTAACAGCTCCTTTACTGCTTTTTGTTTTCGTTTAGGGTGCACATAGGTATTAATTATTATAACTTCTTGTGTTGTATTTTTGAATTTAAGCTTTATCTGTATTGCATGAACGGCATTGGGTGATGTAATTTTCGCCTCTAAAGGCTTTATTGAGCCCATTGTGGTTATTGAAGCCAGCATCATTAGTCCCCCTGAACTGCGACCAAAGTTAGAGCCCTTTGTTGCCGGGACGAAATAGGAGGAATATCCTTGGAGTTCCTTGGCGGTTTCTTCCCAGGTTTTCGTGAGGAGTATTAAGTCAAATATTTTCAAGTAGTTAACTACTTTGTGATCGACCAATTTGGCTGGCAGGCCATTAATGTTCCAAATGCAGAGTTTAATTTGACCTTGCACAAGTAGGGCTGTCTGGGGGTATCACACTCTTGTCAGTTTGGGCGGTCTGCAAATATTGTCTGTGTTATTTGTGGCCGGACTTCTGGCCCCGGTTTCAAAATTGGAGTTAATGGCCCTATGCTTCTGCTTAAATTGGAACCCTCTATTCTAGCAGGGAGTACGCCAGGGGTTCTGCTTCTTGCCCCTCTTAATACTGAAGTGGTATTTTTGTCTGAGATGATAATTCGGGCTTTTAAGAACAGAGTTGGATAAGGAGGTTTCAATTTGACAGCCATTTTTATACGCATAATAATACGGAGCCAAGAGGGAAGTACAAGTACTGTAGGGATAGCCCTCCACTCAATTAACAACAATACAAAAAGATCCCAGTACCCTGGACATGGATTAGTGTTCATCTAATGGGGCATATTTGTGTGCTGGGAGACATTTAATTGGGTCCCTAGTCACTATCCTACTCAAAATTGAGTTAGGTATTTGTCTTCAACAATGCCTATTCGTCCAAAACAAATTATTATTTTAACCTTAAAAAATGGGGGAAGGGAGAGTCCAAATCAGCTTTCAACTCGACATAACCACCTAAAAAAGTAAGTGATCACACACTCATAGCGAAATAACAATAAAAAATGTGTGGTGAAGAGGAAGGTACCCTCCGGGCCCTTGGCAGAGGTTTACCAGTTTCTTGCCCCTTTCTCATCATCGGTCGCCATTCCTCTTCAAAAGTAAAGTGTCCACACGCAAAAACATTCGTGTATTGTGCAAAGAAGTATCAAGTACGACCTTTTCTATGCCACCACCGAGATTTACTTTTAAACGACCTAGCAATCTGAAAGACAGGCTTGTCCATACCCGGGATCCGGCAGTACTGAGAAATGAACCCACAACAGTCCCCAACGAGCACTATCCATGTGGGTCATGCTCAGTATGCCCTTTGACAAAAAAGTGTAACAGCGTTACCTTGACATCAGGCACAGAATGGTTTTTAAACCACTTTAGCAACTGCAACACTACTAATGTAGTCTACAGATTATTGTGCAGTTGTGGCCTTACCTCACGAAAGATCAAGGTTCGTATTCAGGAACACCTGAGTACTATAAAGGCAGGCAAGCTTACGACTAAATTGGTGCAGCACTGTTTTCAGGAGAAGCATGGATTCACGTGGACGGTACTTGAAAGAGTCAAGGGTAACCCCATCAATATTGAAGCAGTGTTGCTGGCAAAAGAGGCGAGATGGATCTACAGGGAAGGAAGTGACACCCGGGGGCTGAATTAAATTATTGAGTGGAACAGGGTTAAATGAACAGTACCTGTGTAGTATTTTTTGGCCCTGTAGGTCCTCTATATGTTTTTCTCTGTGACTGCACTACTTTGTGTCCACCAACAGTGAGTATATGTTCATCCCTGAATAAAAGGTGGCCTGTCCTAGCCTGTCCAGGGTACTGGGATCTTTTTGTATTGTAGCCATTTTTATACCCCAGTGTTTGAGCGTCGTCTGGGCGGTAGATGCAGTGATTATTCGACGTCAGGTGCGATGGGGATCTTCTGTTTCTTGATTTCCATCTTGAATCCTGCAGCTCTTCAGGGGTTTGCATGCTTCTGCCTCTCACCACCCACTTGTTCTGTCATCACTGCCACAGCCTGGAAAGCGCCTTATTCATTTTTAGGGTGCGTGTACGTATGAATGCATATATATTTACACTTGCGTGCTGTGAATGTGTGAGTGCAAGTGTGTGCATGTATTTGGTAGTGAGTGGGTGGGTGTGAGTATGAGGGTGATTTTGTGTGTTTGTGAATAGTCAAATGTGATTGTAAGTGACCGTGTGTGCTTGTAGATGGATTGAAGTGAATGTGTGCATGTTTGCTCGTACCAGTATTCCTCCAGATTACCAGTCACAACAGCAAGAAATGTATTCTGAGCCTGGGATCTGGTTTGGCTCTAAGAACCAAAGAAATAACTGAGTAAGCTATGAAGAGGGTGTATGAGGGTTAAGAAAGCTGGACTTGCCCCAAGGAGATTATGGACATACTGTCAAAGGCTGATTTATCTGATAGGTTAATAGTGCAAGCCATCACATGTTCTGCTACTGGTTCTCTCCCAAGCTCCACTGCTTTAAATGTCAACCTGTTTCATACCATGAATATTAAGTGTATTTCAGTTCATTCTAACACTCATTAAAAACAACAATAAAATTGCTATGACAATTCATAATTACAAATTAATTACAATTACAATCAGAGCGATTTTAAAAACACATCTAAAAACAAACTCTAAAAATGAACAATCAACAATTAAAACCGCTATCAACTAAATGGAACCGGTGAGCCCAGAATACAATACTGTCAATTTAGCTGGTCGCCTAACCTTTTTTTGACTGGCACAGTTGGTACACTACCTAAAACTGTAATAGCTATAAAATGTATTCCTTAATTTAACAGATGAAGTTGAAAACATTCCTGCTGCTTGACAAACTAATGGTGATGGTAATAATAGAAGAAGATATAAGCGATCTGGGTTGCAGGTTCTAATGTTATTTGACTTATCAGCGAAACAATAAACCTTATGCAGATACTGTCATAAAATTTACAGGAAAAGAAAATATGCATTGGAGCAGTGACCATTGTGCTTTCACATATGCAAAACACTTTTTATATACTAGAAACAACATACCCTTGTGAGAGTGATAAGATATTAGCAATACAGGAAAATTTGAATTTAGGGCCTAATTACTAGTACAGAGGTCCTGGGGCCACCGTACCTGTGGATAGCGATTCGACCGCCGCCATTGCGTCCGGCCTCCTACTTATGTTGGTGGTGGTGGGACAGCCACAACACTGCTGCCTCTGCCGGAATCCAGGATCCTGCGCTGGCTGCGCTGGTGAGAGTGGCTGGAAATGGTGGTGGTGTCAATACTGGCACCGTTGAGCATATATTTGATCGTGATACAATGGTGAAAAATTGTGCATTTATTAAAGGTAAGCAGACTTTGATGCACGGAGTACCGACTGCGAGAGCTGTTCCCCCTCCCTGAGCTGTATGCCATGTTAACTTGAGACTAAATTCACGCAAAATATGGGTACCGCCAGTGAATCCCCAGACAAGAAAAAAATCACTGGTTTTGTATATCCTCTTACCTTTATTAATTGCACCATTTTTCATTCTTGTATCACAATCAAATATAATTACGGCATTCTGCAGCACACATAGGTACATCAAATCTCATTTAAAGATTATTTATGTGCTGGATGGTGTCTCTTCCTGCACATTAACAATTACTCCTGCAGCACAGGCACCCTTGCAACATGGGGCATGGGTGCCTGCACTGGCGCTAGGCAGCTTTATTAGTGCCAGCGCAGGGGGAACGCAGGGGTGCATCATATTTTTGAAAATACGGCACATCCCTGCATATAAAAAATGTTGGAGTGCGGGATTGCCAATTTTGGAGTAACACCGCGCTCTGAAATTTTATTGTAAACATCCCTCTGAATCTATACTGAGCCCTGACTTTATGTTGCAAAATCAAAATCCTAACTATGACTTGTATAGTTGATTTAATAGAGAGAAAGGACAATAATTATTTGACTCGCTCTCACTAACCTGTTTGAAAACAGAGATGATGATCAATTGATGTAACGCATCTGATAAGGGGTGGTCATTAATATATGTTAGACCCAAGTTTAAGAAAAGTTCTCAAAACTCAACATTATACTTATGGAATCCACAGGTACTTTATGGGATCAGGAATTTTGTAGAAGTAGAAGAAATAACCCTTCTGTTACAATCAATTGAGAGAACAACCAAAACAGTCAGAACAAATGCTGAAAAGGCAGAAATTATTTGAATGCAACTAGTATTAAAATCTAAACAAGTCAGAAGATTATTAATATATTTAGTATTAAGCTTATTTATACTCAAGTGGGGGTTGGTTTTTACCAATTTGAATCTTGTACCTTATGGAACATGCTTTTTCTAGGAAATGCAGAGCCTATATGCTGGAAGAGAAGGAGTGATTTAAATGAAGTAATCAGTGGGTTATGGTCTCTGTATCTTTACTAAATTCAACACTATTGTTGAAAAGCTATGATAAGACTCCGTAGAGATGTACAGTCTTTCAAAGTATCTCACTCTGGGTTTGTCCAAAAAACCAAGACGCTCTCAGCAAGTTCCAATATCTATTTTAGCAGGAAGTCTGGCATTTTATTTCAAAAGCAGCTTTTCTTCCAGCCTAACGTGTTTCGGATCCTCCCGGTCCTTGATCACAGGCTTCAGTGTGGCTTCGACACTTTCCTTCTTTGGTATTCTTTTCAGCATGATCATTATCATTATTGTCCTCCGGTGAGCTTTTTGGTAAGTGTACATGTTGCACTGCATGTTGGGAATTTTAGTGGCAGACAAGTCAAATATTACCAGCAAGTGGATGTGTGCTGCCAAACAGGCATTTATTATACAAACAAAACCTCCAGTGGGACTCTTAAATTACATACCAGGAATATTTACATGCTGACCTGCTGTTTCGCAAATTTCAGCTCCGCTTGATTCAGAGCCAAAGCGGACCCACAATTTCACGCCTATGATGGTGCAGTCGGGAATGGCAGAGTCGCCGTAATATCTCACTCCGAGTTTGTCCAAAGAAACAAGACACACTCCTCAGCAGGTTCCAATATTTATTTTAGCTGGAGGTCTGGTATTTCATTTTTAAAGCAGCTTTTCTTCCAGCCTAACGCGTTTCAGACCCCTCCAGTCCTTGATCAGAGGCTTCAGTGTGTCTCCAACACTTTCCTTCTCTGATACTCTTTTTAGAATGCTCATTATCTTTATTGCCCTCCAGTCAGCCTTTCTGATAAGTGTTCATGTTGCACTGCATATTGGGAATCGTAGTGCCGAAAAAGTCAACTATTACCCATGTGTTGCCAAACTGTCATTTATTATACCAATAAAACCCTCCAGTGGGACTCTTTAATTACATACCATAAACATTTACATGCTGACCTGCTGTTCCGCACATTTCAGCTCCGCTTGATTCACAGCCAAAGAGGACCCACAGTTTCACACCTATGATGGTGCAGTCTTGAACGTCAGGACAGCCGTAATATCTCACTCCGAGTTTGTCCAAGAAAACAAGACACACTCCTCAGCAGGTTCCAATATTTAGTATTGCTAAAATAAATATTGAAACCTGCTGAGGAGTGCGTCTTGGTTTTTTGGACAAACTCGGAGTGAGTCTTTGTAAGTACGTATCATTGATCTGCGATATCCCATGATGTGTCACTCCTTGGGGGTCTACAACAGCAGTAATTTTTGCTGCCCTGGTGCGTCGTATCAAGTATGCTAGTGACTTTCTGGGGCATTTTCTCCCACCATAGGACCTGGCCCTAGCATATTTCTTGCGATATAAGCACTCCCTAGCTGCAGTGTCTGAGTATTGTCTAAGTGTTTTTCTTATCTGTTCTAGAATGGCGGAGGAAGGGTTATGTGTGAGTTCTTGCTCCAGGGCACTGATTTTCATTTTTACTTGTAAACACAAGGACTTGAAGAGCCCATTTTGCTTAGCTATGCATATACTCACATCACCACTTTGAAGGCACATACTCTCAACTGATCCTACATTTGATATGAAGTAATCAGGGATATCAGCTTCTATTTCGTCATGAAAGGATTGGTCCAACAGGCACTCTGGGCAAAGCCAGCACTGTCTCATTGATGAAAACAGGTCAGGTGCTGCCACCTTCAATAATACCCGAGAGTGGTCTGAGAGTGTTCTCACCATGTTCCATACCTGGTGAGAACCAGGGGCACATATCTTGTGTGGCATCCGATACTCCAGCTTAGACCATACATTGCGAGTAGATGAACAGTGCCCTTCCATTTGTTCGGATGGTAATGTCACTAGACATCCACAAGTCTGTGGAAAAAATCCATCAGCTCCTCCAGGAGATGTGTAGCAACCATCACCACTCCTGAAGGTGCAGCCCAGCCTGTGGAACACAATTGAAGGCAACACCCCTATATTAATGCCTGTGAATCAGTGAATAAGATCTTTACCTAGAGTGAGGGTCATCATGGCTTGGCCCATAACAGTTCATGGTTGTCTATGAGAGAGCCTTGTTGGGTGAACTGCAACCCAAGGGTTTTCACCCTGTGTGCATAGGGTGAGTAGGAAGAAACAATACAGTGTCAGGCCCACCGCCATGGAAAGGAGGACTCCTTGAGCTTTGAGAAGCGTGTTTCCTGCAGGAGAGCTATTCAACTGTGTTGTCTATCAACATATGCCAGTACTAGAAATTTCTTATGAGGTTTCCTGAGCCCCCTAATGTTCCATGTAAGAACAACAGGGTCACTTCTTCTGAAATGTGATTGCGTACTGTAATTGGGGTGTTTGATGGTGTGTAAGCCAGTGTGGCTGTATGTGAAGAGCTAGCCAGCATGCAGTAGCTCGTAAGTGCAAAGACATGGCCTGAAACAAGGGAAGAAACAAGCAACAGGGCTCACAGATTCCCGCCCACACACAAACTAGTGACCCAATCCGACTTGGACATGAGCCCTTACCATCCCCATAAATATCTTCAACTTTGTTAGCCCGAAAAACAACTCATGCAGCATTGAAGCAATCACCAAATTATCGAGATTTGGGTGCAACCCCAGGGAAGAGTGTAAGAAGCTGTCAGTTACTCCCAGTAACCGACGGGGCGGGGGGATGGGAAACATTAGCGCCACAATATACATTTATGTACACCCATGTACACCCCGGTGAGTCAACTTATAACAAAGTGTATGCGTATGGCATGTGAACATGCTCATTCTATCCTTTCTGTAATAGCAGTAGAATTTTAACTGTTTCAGTCAGTTAAATCAATCCCAGGGAGAGTATACCACAGAAGAGAATATCTGCCATTCCAAATCACCACCCTCTGCAGGAGTGAAAGTGGAGGCTGCTCCCAGTTTCAGCCTGTGTTACTCAGTCTTGAGGAAACTGCTGGAGGGTCCCTGCATTCCCTATGTGCCAAGTGCCAACCCCATTCGTTGCAGCCTTTGTAGGTACTCTGAGGCCTGTTTTGGGTTTTGAAATATGTGCTTCTTGCCCTGATGTGTGACCTTTTAAATATGTGGAGTAAAACGTGGCATATTGGATATTCTCCTTCACAAGTTGCTTTTCAATCTGCTTGGACTTGCATCTTATAAACAACAATCTTAGGGGTCTAAATTAGAAATCCGATAGTGATTCTATAATATTGTGCCTATACCAGCTCGTGTACGTAGGAACAAACAAATGGTAGAACTAACAAACCATATCACCAGAATGTGAAATGCCAGCAAGCGTAAGTCGCACCTAGTTGAGGATTCCCATCAAAGTCTTGTATGGATCAATATTCTCATCTGGTAATCCTTATCGGGTATTGTGTCTCTTGATCATTGAGACCACTAGCATACCCTGATAGCCGGTTCGGGGTAGCGACCCACAATCACTCGGTTGTACCACATGATGTTGATATGATGGGAATGTGCAGTGCAAAAATCATATATGTGGTGGTTAAAAAAGGATAGGGAACTTAACAAAAACCTGTTTTAATGAACGTTAGCCCCTTCCCATTTAAAAACAAGAACAGTGTAACATAATCATCGCAGTCCACACAAATAGCTGCGAAGAGACCAACATGTTTCAGCCACTACGGGAGGTTCCCCAGGCTTTCGTCAGGGTCTCTGTTCTAAATTAATGCTACTGCTTGTGAGTGATAAAAAGTGTGAAAAAACTATATGAAAAAACACACAAGTGATAAACAACAGTAAAGGATATAATGTTCCTTCATCTCTTTGAACTCCTCTCTTCTTTGCTCAGTTCGATGGTGAAAGGGTACCTTTTCTGGACCTCTCGATCTACAGCACCGAGACAGGCTTAGAGAGTGAACTATACCGCAAGCCCATGGCAAGAAATTCTCTTCTTTTGTATGAAAGCCAACACCCCAAGTCCCTGAGAGATAATTTGCCCTTTGGGCAGTTTCTTCGAGTTCGTCGGAACTGCTCCACTCCAGAAACTTTTGAACGTCACGCAGGTGACCTATCCAAGCAGCTGACCTCTAGACATTATCCCAAAAAACTTGTCCAGCGTTCATACAAACGAGCAGCGAATAACCATCATGCTGCATTACTTGACCCTCGACCTGGGAAACCACCTCTGAATCGACTGACATTAGTGAGTACTTTCAATACCAAGTCTAACGATGTTCAAAAAATTATCAAAAAACACTGGCGTATTCTGAATAGTGGCAAAGACAAAATTGAGTTCCCGCTTTTTGCCTTTAAACGTTCCAGAAACCTAAGGGACCGTCTGATACACACTCGTCCCAAAGTTACACCTAGGAGAGAGGTAGGCACTCTGTGGGACCTACCCCCCGTGTTGGGCCACCATCCTTGCGGAGGTTGTTCTGTTTGCCCGCTAACATCTAAAATTACCAGTGTGGACATTGGCACTGGTCGGCCTTGGGAACTGCGACAGTTTTCCAACTGCAGTAGTACCAACCTGATCTACCTCCTCACTTGTACGTGCAACGAACGCTACGTGGGAATGACCATGAGAAAGGAGCGTGTGAGGATGCAAGAACACAAGAGCACGTTTCGGTGCAAAAAAGACATTTCGAAACTCACTAAACACTTCATAACACACAACCATGGAGAAAAAGACTTCAAGTGGCATGTCCTGGAAAAGCCGTTCATTCCACCACATGTGAGTGATGTGTCCAAATTTCTGTTCCTGAGAGAACAAAAGTGGGTTTTTAAACTGGGCACAGATAGACAAGGACTGAACGATGACATACCTTGGTTCAATCTATCTTGAGCATACATGAAGGGAGGCGACAGTGTTGTGACCTTCATTTAAGTTGGACTGGTTTTGCAAAGAAAGAACGCGGTGACTGCATCCTTACATGAACTACCGACGGAAGAGACATCACGTCATTTGGTAGTTCTTTACACTATCCCGCGATAACGCCTTATAGCTGTTTGGCGTTCTATCTGAACTACACACATCGAGCGGGCGTTGTCATTATGTAGTTCCTGACATGTGAGCGAATAGCATCGTTACTCTTAGCGGAGGTCGGACCAGTAAACTACACAAGCTCCATGCACTACATCACTTTGTAGTTGTATACACGATAGCCCCGCGAGATTACGAGCCAAAGTATTGTCCTGCATCAAGTAAACATCGAGCGCACACTGAGACACAAACTTGACTCTCCCTGCCATAAATATAATCCCTGGCATCAGTGTTTGACAAGAGATAATGCTACTGACAATGGTATTCATCCCAGCCTTTCGGCATAGCCCCTTCCCCGGAGGCTCTGATTGGTTGTGGCTTTGCAGACCAGATCATTGAAATGGGAGCAACGAAGGTAGCCCGGGGCCTCCCCCTGACTCAGTCACAGTCCGAGACAACGACGGACAGGTAGGATTGTAGCTTTAAAGTCTATCACCACACTTATTCCACAGTGTCTGGATCTAGGCTGCTTTCCAGCTTGTCTTTCGTCGTTTAACTTCTGATTAGTTATAATAACGTGGCTACAATCTAAGCTTACAGCTAACGATAGAATGGATAGGAGGTTCGAAATAGGAACTAGTCGGTATATGTTAGTTAACTCTACGTACAGAAGACCTTGTGACCTCGTAGTTTGTGTATTGTCAGAGCAGATCAACGGTTGATCCCTCTGCTCACTGTAATCACGAAGTCGGTTTCTGTCCTTGTAGAGCGGGGTCTCACATATCCTGAGCCAGGTCCAGGAAGAGGTGAGGTCCACTCCCGGACACACTGGGTGAGTAATGAAGTTGTATATATTTCAGAAACGATGTACCTCTCTGAACAGACCAGGGTAGCTGAATGTGATTCACTTGTACGTTTGTCTCCAACAGACATTACTAAGTCACCAGGTGCCGAAGAGAGGAGTTCAAACAGATGAAGGAACATTATATCCTTTACTGTTGTTTTTCACTTGTGTGTTTTTTCATATAGTTTTTTCACACTTTTTATCACTCACAAGCAGTAGCATTAATTTAGAACAGAGACCCTGACGAATGCCTGGGGAACCTTCCGTAGTGGCTGAAACATGTTGGTCTCTTCGCAGCTATTTGTGTGGACTGCGATGATTATGTTACACTGTTCTTGTTTTTAAATGGGAAGGGGCTAACGTTCATTAAAACAGGTTTTTGTTAAGTTCCCTATCATTTTTAACCACCACATATATGATTTTTGCACTGCACATTCCCATCATATCAACATCATGTGGTACAACCGAGTGATTGTGGGTCGCTACCCCGAACTGGCTATCAGGGTATGCTAGTTGTCTCAATGATCAAGAGACACAATACCCGATAAGGATTACCAGATGAGAATATTGATCCATACAAGACTTTGATGGGAATCCTCAACTAGGGGCGACTTACGCTTGCTGGCGTTTCACATTCTGGTGATATGGTTTGTTAGTTCTACCATTTGTTTGTTCCTACGTACACGAGCTGGCATAGGCACAATATTATAGAATCACTATCGGATTTCTAATTTAGACCCCTAAGTTTGTTGTTTATAAGTTTAGTTCCAGTGGGGGATAATACTTAGGCTTGGTCTTGAAACATTCCTCCAGCCCTGTAATAGTGTTTGGTTTTTCATGGACTTGCATCTTGCCTACTGAACTGCGATGATAAAGGGAGGGAACAATGAGAGTAGTCATCAAAAAAACAGAGAGCATTCACCCCGCATAGACAGAGTGCCATATCCTTGTCTCAGAGGTGGAAGAGTCTCGTTATAGTGGGGCGACCAAGGTCTCCTGGCTTAAATTCACCCTAAGTGATCTATGTGCTCTTTCCACCACTAAAAGACACAAGAAAATCTCTTGGCCAAACAACTCCTGCTGCAGATGTTCAACGTATTCTTTGAGCTTGGCGGTGCTTGATAATTTCAGTATTCCCAGGGTACAGATGTATTTTTCACTGTGCTTACCCTCATGACCTCTTTTATAGAGTTTAATGTTTCACTCTTAGCAGCCTGACCATCCTCCACTTCTGATATCTTTTGTTCTACATCATTAAGTCAAGTGTCTTGTTTATCAACTTTATGTGATATTGAATCCATCCTGCAATTTAGCATGTCCATCTTTGTATCTACAGATTTGAGGGTCTCTGTCATGGCTTTCAAAAGTGATTTCATTTTGGGATCTGAGCCATCTTCGCGTTATTGGCTACCAACAAACTCCCTAGCTGATATCTGTTTAGGGTGCACAAACTATCCTCTTCGATTCAAAATTCAACTTCAGCTGTTTAGCACTCATTTTACCATTCGCACTGTTAGGGGAGAAGCATGGGGGAGGGTGCCCGCCATAAGCTAATGTCCATTAGGGCAGCCATTAAATGTCCATTAGGATGCTGCAAAGGGAGATAGTGGCCCGGGAGTAACAGGAGTTGTGCGATATCCGCAAGTGGCCACTTCCTCAGGTGTGAATGTTGCAACATTCTTGTACTGCAAACGGGAGACCGCCTGAGCGATTGCAGCTGTGCAGAGAGGTGGAGAGGTGGTCTGTGGCTCACTGGTTAGAGGAGGCAGACCCTGAAGCAGAGGTCAGACTGGGACCAGGGTTCAATTCCCGACGCAGAAGGGTCCTGAGCTCAAAATGTCCACGGTCTCGATAATTCTCGGTTCGGTGCCTACTCAATCAGGGGCTCACACTCTGCAACTCTGGGCAATAGCTTGCTCAATCTCCACTAAGGCCCCCGCAGCGGGATGCCTGGCTTTCACCTTGGGGGTGCCCAGTAGGGGCTGTCTCACAGGGAAAAACCAGGACGGGTTCCCAAAGCAAGCGCCTTGAGACCCTTTGGGGTGATTAGTGCGCTATATAAGAAGCCAACATTACATTACATTACATTACATTAAACAAGGGTCCCCTGATCCTATAGAGCTTCAGCAAGTGGTCCTTTTAAAATGGTGGCTGCAGCGTGAAGCTTACTTGTTAAAGCTTCAGTGAGTACAGAACCAACCAATTCTACAAAGGCCAGGCAGGGGAGTACAGCAACAGGCAGTCTCACCTTCTTCCTGTGAGCAATTTCTCAGGGGGTGGGGGGGGGCGAGCAGCAGCCTTCATACAAACTGTCGGTGCTGGGATAAATATAATGGATGGTGCTCCCTGACTTCAGGAGCCTCACGCTAGTGCGGCCATCTTGCTTGCAATTACCCTTCTAGCGAATCTGTAACAGCTGGTAAAGTGAGCCCTCGAACAGCTTAGCAACCACTAAAATGAACAGTGTGATCATGCAGGTTTTTTCCATAATAAATCCATCTTCCTACCCAGTCCTCAGCCCTCAAGATCCTAGGCAGAGTGTTAGTATAAAAGACACTAATCACAGTCTCAAACAAAGAAAGCTTCTCAAAATCGAGGAGGGCCTATTACGAAAATGATAATGAAAATTAGGAGGGACTTATCATAATTATTAAAACTATGGACCTCATTTGGATGCTGGTCGGACCTCCACTGAAAGCCTGTTGGTGATGGTTTGACAGGCTGACAGTCTTTTGGTCCGACCACTTGCTGTCAGGGGAAGACCGCAGCCTAGATCCTATCAGGGCGGCGGTTGGACTCCTATCGCTACAATGGAGGTGGTGCCTGTGCAGGCACCGCTGTAGGGATTAGGATAGCCGTTTCTGACTTCCTTTTCATGGTGGTTTAACTGACATGAAAAGGCAGCCAGAAATGGACTTTGGGAGCCCTAAGCAGGGTCTCCATGGCTGCTAAGTGCCTGGGGCACATGTCATGCTTCTACACACATCGATTCACTGTGTGTTAGGCTTCACACACACGGTACATGGATGTGCTCTGTTCCTTTTCCTGGGCTGCAGCACAAGCCACATTAGGAAAAAGGCACTTTGTGACTGCCTACTCGGCGGTCTGATTGTAATAAGGCTAGTGGGACTACAAACTCATTGTTGGACCGACACCTGCCTGCGGCAATGGCGGTTGGACGCTCGCCCGACCACCATCGTAATGAGGGCCTATGTCCGAGACCTACAATATTCAGTGATTTCCATTATCTTTGTGGTACAGGCTAGATTCATTTTAATCCAAATACTTTGGCCCCCATTGGTCCTTCCAGAAGTTGAAGGGGTAACTAGGACTTGAAAAAATTGAAACACATGTAGACCATACTTAATTGTAGACTTGGTCTCCTGAAGTAGGACAATGTAATATCGTTTGAATAAATATAAACCTGGTTAACATAATTAATTTGTGTCCGTCCGGCTGCCACATTCCAATATAATTTGAATTAAGACTCTCTGATAGTGGATACACCTCCAAAAGAGTGAGGCTTGGCATTAGTAACAGGCGATGTAACTGATTCTGCCTTACTTTGAGCAATTGTTACATCTAAAGAAAGACAGGCTCGGGTAGTGTACTGGGAATTAGAAGTAACCAAGGTTTCACAATTCAACAGTTCAGAATGGTAACAAATAATATGAGACACGGCTGTCCCAGTGTGCCAACTGTTTCTCTGACTTAAATACATGCCCCAGCTCCACATAAAGAATGCACATTAGGTAGATGTTTGTGCACGCTCACATTTCCACCGGCCCTCTCTCGTTATGTCAGAGCAGGAAAGAGGTTAATTGCCATAAAGTCACCCTTCTTTCACTGACATGACCATCTTCCAGTGCCGATGATCCATGTCCATTCTCGGGCCTTAGTTTCATATTGATGGGATTATTTAATCAACACATTGCATGGCATTGTTTTCGTTTACCATTTAGCAAGAGCTAACACCATTTTCAGATCCACGGGATTCTTTCCACCCCCTTCCCTTCTGGTACACAGAAAACATTAACACGTATGCAGTCCTGCTTTTATCATTTGATTTCTGGTACTTGTAGTCCTGTTTTTAATATATAAATATAGGACTACATATTCCAGAATGCAAAAAGAAAACTGGCCCGAGTGAGCAACTCATGGGACAACTTGATATATGTGTGCTCTCTCTCATTGCGCTCACCAAAACTGTCTGAAACATCATTGACAGTTATTGTATTGATTTACTCTAGGCTTGATCTGTTTTAATTTCTTTTCTATGTAGAAACTGTCTCCTATTTATTTCCTATATTCATTTAGGATTTGTGGCATTTACTTTTTGTACACTTTATGTTCTTCTAATGCATATATGCTGCTTTCATGTTTATTGCTGTTATTTTTCTTTTTACGTTTGAAACTTCAAAAAAGAATTGCTATAAAAAACTGTTTTTAACTGAGTCAAGGGCACAATTCCTAAAATACTGATAATATCTCTTTCACTTTTTCTTCCCTCGCCCATCTCTCCTTTTAGACTCCTCTTCCTCCCACTGACTCTCTTATTCACTTTCTTCCTTTCGGCCTCTCTCGCTGATAATTTAGCCATCAGAACGTTGCTACAGAGCCTGAGCCTGAGCCTGATTGCAATGAAAAAAAAAACCAGTCTAGTTGAACAGGTAGATACAATAGCAAGGCAAAATTGGCAAGACTGTGTCTCTCACAGAAGAAGCAATGCAGACTTCGACTGTGTTAGACACTGCGGGGCATATTTACAATAAAGTGGCGAAGCGTATCGTTAGGCCAAGAAGGCTAACAACACGCTTTGTCACTTCAGAAACGCAGGGCTGAACCATATTTATTAGAATATGGTAAAGCCCTGCGTTTCCCCCTGCGCTGGCGCTACATTTAGCTGCTTAGTGCCAACACAGGCACCCTTGCACCATAGTGCAATGGTGCCTGTTGAGGGGTAGATTGCTTATGTGCAGGAAGGTGTCCCTTCCTGCACCTAAACAATCTTTAACCCCTTCCTTCCTGTTGAGGGGTAGATTGCTTATGTGCAGGAAGGTGTCCCTTCCTGCACATAAACAATCATTGGCAATTTGCTTTTTCCATGTGTGCTGCACAAGGCCGCACACATGGATACAGCAAACACGAGGAAAAATAAAGCATTTCTCCTTGTTTCGCCTGTTTAGGACCAGCATTTCCCTGGTCTTAATTTTGGCACTGCCTCCTATTTACACCACCCTTGTACATAGGAGGCAGCGACAAAATAATGGGTGTTGTGGTGGAACGCCCACCGCAACACCCACTGCCCTCTCCTTTCACACTACATACAGCGCGAAAGGGTGCCTTATTTACAAGCAGCATTGGTTTCACGCTGCCTTGTAAATAAGGTGAGCCCCTTAGCGCCATCAAAACGACACTAAAAAGTGATGTTTTTGGTGGTGATAGGGACTTGTAAATATGCCCTTGCTTTTCCTGAGTTGGAAGAATCCATTAGAAGAGTTCCCCCCTCACCCCAGCTGCATCAGCATGCCGGTGTTCGGAACTTAAACCAGTCCTGACACATTTTATCAGACCTACCCACTACTGCATATAGTGAGTGAGCCCAACCAGTTCAAAACAGTTTGGGGACGGTAGTCCCCCTAATATTATTTTTTTGTTGTTGCGAAAATTATGCTTTTTACAACACAGCTCATCAACCTACAGGGGTTGAGGTGGTCTATTAATATCAATTCCATCTGGGCCTAACAGAAATATGCCCAATGTAAAGAGCCATTAGCACGTATTTTGTCCCAGTCTCCCCCTGCCTGAGAGCTAGTTGGGGCATAACACCCTGATGCCAGAAAGCAAAGGCAATTATCGTGCCCCTTTACAAATGCTCAAGAGATAAACTGGGATATAGGTGCACTTTTTTGTTTTCTAATCTCTGAATACAAGGCATATACACACACCGTAAGAATGGCAGATGTAACTGTTTATATGTGTAATTACACTGCAAACAATTTATGTAGCATTTAGTAATAAGTAGTCATTGCTACCAAAGGATCCATTTTTAGCAAACATGAAATAAGAAAAGATTGAGAAAAAATAAAAATGTTTTAAACCTAGGGGCTTATTTAGAAGCTTCTTGAACTGCAGGTGTGTCACTTTTTGTGTTACACCAGCGACGTATTTTACTGCCCCATATTTTCAAGGACAGGTAAAGCCACCCTTCAAGGATTTTCCTGTCCTTGTAAATATGGGCCGTTGCATGCAGTATTTTGTGAGAAAGGGGCGTTCCATGGATGTTGCTGTGGGTGTTCCCACGCAACACCCATGGAACCTGACACATTTCTAGATGTATGAGAAATCGACTGAATTCTACGTCTCGCCAGAGGAGGCATAGGGAGGCGCAATGAGGGAAAATTTATTAATTTCTCCTTGTTCTTTTCCACTTTCTGTACATGCTGCATTCTGCAGCACATAGAACAAGGAAATCACCTATTGTTATTGTTTTTATGCAGGAAGGTGTTCCCATAAGCAATCATTCCCACGAGGCAGGCACCCATGGTTCAAGGGTGCCTGCGTGGCGCATGGCAGCCAATTGTGCACCAGTGCAGGCTTAAGCACAGGGATGCAACATATTATTGTACATATGTTGTATACCTGTGCTTTGAAACTGCTGCAGCGTGGATCAGCAAAAGGGTTTGCGGTGCCACGCTACAGTACCTCCTTGTAAATGAGCCCCTTAATGCTTTAAAGTTTGCATGCAGTTTCCTGATGTCTGTTCATAACTTACTGGGATGTATTTGTTTTCAAAATGTATCTTTGGACCTACAGTCCACACCAGGATTTCTGCAACAAGAGCAGTAGCCCACTAGCCTAAGTACATAAAAAAAATCTGTGTTCTTTCTCTGCCTGGTACACGTTGTACTTGGCATGTTAATACTCTGTTCTATTTTAGGAGGAGTCTAAGGTGTCATAAAAGTACATACAGATCTACCCAGCAGTTCATTGACCTTCAAAATTACTATAATGCTAAATTATCACATACATTTCTGGGTACACAAAGAGCTCTGTAGCAAGTGTGTCGGACCACATTTTATTTTAATGTTATCTGTTTGTGACAAGTAAGCCATGACAGAGTTCATGTTTGATCTTGGTAATTTGAAGCAGAGTGTTTTTGTCTTTTTAGGTCTCGCTCGAGACCTATTGTTGTGGAGTTGCCTCTCAAGGGAGACAGATCTGGGCACGTGCGTCGATATTACATCATGGACGCGCACGCGTAGCCCCCTGGAGCCGTGCACATCTCTTGCTCCACATGCACAGCGGCAGCCTCTCACAATCACACACGCACACACAGCCACACTCACGGAAGCACACACACACGCGCGCGCACACACTCGCACACGCTGGCACACACACATGCAGACACACTCACGCACCCACCCCCCCTACAACTAAGCCCCACCCGCCCCACTCACCATACAAGACAGCCCACCTCTTGAAAGACTTTACCCCGCCTCCCACCGTTGTCTGAGCTCCACTCACTTCATCGCCGCCTCATCTCACTGGACTCTGCCAAGTGCTAATGTCAGCCTTCCGTTGCACCTGAGTTAAGCCCGTCTGCGCCCGTCCGCGACCGGATGGGACCTGGGGCCACCCCCCCTGCTTCTGGCTCTAATTTCTTGTTATTAGGTGATATGAATATACACTTTAACAACACTCTATGCCCTATTAGCACTCATTTTATACAGGACTTCGCCACCCTCAATTTAAGTCTCCTAAACTCTGGTCCTACTCATAAAGTCGGCAACCTACTAGACCCAATCTTTGCTAATCTAGACACTGTTACCTGCCTACCTTCCAGACCTATTACTTGGTCGGATCATTTTATTGTAGAGTGTCACATTAAGATAACGGGTGCATCCTGCCCCCTTGGCAGCCCAAACTCCCTTAGAACTAGTAGAAATTGGCAAAGACTTAATCTGGAGCAAATTAATAATTCCTTAGAAAAAACCTTACCTCCTCTTGCTAATATTTCTACGGATGATGTGGGTAAAATCAGCACCTGGCTTACCTCTGCTATTGATTCTTGCCTTCCGACACGTAAATGTAAACAAAGGTTCCTGCACCCACCTGCCCCTTGGTTTAATGAAGAACTTAAAATGGAAAAATCCCGCTGCAAAAGATTGGAGCGTATCTGGAGATCCAACTATTTTTTGGCAGACAAAGAAAACTACAAACTTGCATTACATAAATATCACACTTTATGTAATACTGCCAGGGCCAATCATGTTAACAACACGATACTGAAAGCCCAGAATCGTCCTAAAGCCCTCTTTAAGGCAGTTCAGGAACGATCTGGTATATCATGTGCCCCCAAAGCTCCCTGTCTGGATAGCAATCAATGTAATTCTTTGGCAGACTTCTTTACAATGAAAATTGACAGCATCTATGCGGGTTTTAGAGCTTCACCATCCGCTTCACCCAAGTCATCTATTCAGCAATACGACCGACCATCCACACAGGACGACCCTGAACGACCCTCTTCTCCTTTATTAGATAAGTGGGAACGTATTTCTATGCCGGTTTTCCAAAAAACTGTTGGCAGAGATCAAATCTGGCTCTCCATTGGATCCCATGCCCCCCCAGATTCTCTGTACTTTAGCCACCGTCCCTCTGGACTGTATCTTGGCTCTCTTGAATGCCTCTCTCACGGAGGCAATTGTTCCTAACATCTGGAAACATGCGATGGTGGTTCCACTTCTGAAGAAAGCTAATGCGGATGTTTGCAACCCTGCCAACTTCCGGCCCATTTCCCTGCTTCCCTGTCTCTCGAAGGTGTTGGAGAAGCATGTTAACCGTCACCTCACCAGCCACATTGAATCAGTGAACGTTCTCCACCCTTCCCAGTCAGGTTTCCGGGCGGGCTTCTCTACGGAGTCCACCCTTCTGGGAGTCTCGGAGACAGTCAGGCGCCAGGTAGATAGAGGGGAGACTGTGGCACTCATCCTTTTGGATTTGAGTGCCGCTTTTGACACAGTCTCCCACAACATCCTTCTCTCTGCCTTGAAGTCCGTTGGTATCTGCGGCTCCGCTCTTGCTTGGATCTCTAATTTTCTTTCTAATCGCACTTTGCAGGTTTTTTCCCCCTCTTCTGTGTCCACTGTTCACAATTCTCCGTATGGTGTTCCCCAAGGTTCTATTCTCAGTCCTTTATTCTTCAACCTTTATGTTAGACCTCTTGCTTTTCTTGCTGAACAGGCTGGACTTTCTATTTTTTTTATGCTGATGACACTCAAATCATTTTTTCTCTTTCTTCTAATCAGCACTCCCCCTCCTCCTCTCTTCGTTCTGGACTCACTGACATCGCCAACTGGATGCTGACGAACAAACTAAAGCTAAATGGCGACAAAACAGAGCTTCTCCTGTTTGGGCCGGACTCTGCTCTCTGGGGCCCGCAACATTGGCCTCAGCAAATGGGACCATTGCCGGCCCCAGCAACTACAGCACGCAATCTCGGGGTCCTCTTTGATAATCAGTTATCCATGAGACAACATGTGGTCAAAGTCTCAGCCACCTGTACTACCATCATCAGGTGGTTGAGGAAAATCATATGGATGCTTCCTCCAGACACCCAGAAGTCAGTGGTCCAGGCCCTAGTGACATCTCGCCTGGACTACAGTAATGTACTTCTTCTGGGTGCCTGCAAAGAGGTCACCCGGAAGCTCCAAGTGGTTCAGAACATGGCTGTCCGTCTACTTTGTAATTTGCCTAGAACGACCTCAGTCTCTTCTTCCCTGCGTAGCCTGCATTGGCTGCGCATAGAATCCAGGTCCAAATTTAAAGCACTATGCTTTATGCACCGTATCAAAGCTTGAAAATCCCCTCACTATCTATCCACTTTAGTCCAACAATATTGTCCCTCCCGCACCCTTAGATCCTCCACTCACTGCAGATTCTCTGTCCCCCGTTTCAAGCGTGCTAGAGTTGGTGGGCGCTTTTTTTCATACCTGGCACCCTCGCTCTGGAACTCGCTTCCCATCCCTTTGCGGTCTGAAACATGTTATCTTAAGTTCCGCAAAGGAGTGAAAACCTGGCTGTTCTCTCTGTAACCTGTTCCTTCATTCCCGTTTGCCCTCTATTACTTCTGTTCTCCTAGCGCCGGGAAACCCACGGGTAGCTGCGCGCTCTACAAAATCAGATATAATAATAATAATAATAATAACCGAGTCTTCTGGGTTCTCTATCGTTCTTGCTTTTCCCATCCGCTGTTCTCGTTGCCGGCACACTCCCAAGATGGCGGCCCTAAATTCTCGCGAGGTTCTAGTTTAACGGTCTACATTGACAGACGCTCTAAGATGGATTCCTACATCTGCGTCTCTGCCGTTAAATCCACCGCGACCCCGAGTACTTCATCTCCAAGACTCACATCGACACACTCGCCCTGCGAGAGACTGGCGTTCAGGCCTAGTACCCACATTCACAAGTGCTTCTACTTACTCCTGGTTTTACTGGTTTCCCAGGCCTCCTCAGTGCCGGGTCGCCAGCTCCCTCGTCAGCCTCTGCCTCTACCTCATCATGCGCCGCCCCGAAAGATTCTGCTTCACCTTCTGCGTCCGCGACCCGAGCCTGCTCCACCTCCGTGTTCGCTCTCTCCCTCCTTATGCTGCTGCCCTCTCAAGCACTGCCCCTTGTGCACTCTAAGCTGCTTCCTCCTTTCCCAACATGACCTCTTTCTTGTCTGCTACTTCTGCCCTATAATATATTCCCCCACACACACTCCATGCTGCTCCTTCTTTCCCTGCACCACTATTTTTTTCTGCCCACCCTGGCTTTTTTTGATAATGGTTATCCCTGCTTAATCTCTGCTTGATGCACCTCAAAGGGGAGCCACTGAATTGTCCCTTGGCACGGTGGGCATTGGGCAGGTCGGGTCCCGTTCCCTCATTGCGAATCCCCCCCAGGTCTCCACGTACCTGCCAGTTGCCGAGCGCTGGACGGTGGAGTTCACATTCCTTTGAAAAATTTTCATAGCCAGATGAGGCTGCTACAGGCACACTCCAGCTGTAGGCTGGACTGCACCACAGAGGGGCGCACCAGGGGAGACTTTAACTATGAACATATGATTCAGTCTCCTGGAAGGCTTTGCAAAACGCAACACCCCCGAAAAAAATATATTGCAAAACGGCCAGCTTTGCACAAGAAGTGCTGGTGAGATGAAAGCTAATAGGTAGCAAGAAGCACAGAGCGTCACTTTAGAAACTCCCCTTTCTCGTGAAATGGACTCTACCTACTTCACATGACTGCTCACACTGTCCGCCAGCTAAGGCTTTCAGCAACAAAAGGTGCTGTGATGTAAGTCAGGCTCTGCACATGGAAATGCGCTGCAGACAAGGGGAGAAACATGCCTGTAGGAAGGGGGGACCCTAGCCGCTTTACCAGCACAAGGAGCCCCCGGCGGACACTTGGTTTCAATCGTAGAGAACCATTTACAGCAGAAATTGAGCTGAGTGAACAGAACTGGATGAAAGGGATCTCGTGAGGACATGCAATAGTTGCCCCATGTCAGGTGTTAGTTGTTCGTTCACCCTCTCATGTTTTTTTATTGCATTTGGCAACTTACTCGTTTTGGTCGTTTAATTAAAAATGCACGAATACAATTGCAGAACCCAAAAGTAAAGGCCAGTATGTTACTCAAGCCTGATATGATATTCTCTAAAATCATCTTGTCCCCACAGGGTTAATTTAACCCCTTCACTGCAGCGGCTATTCCGCCGCAGTGCTAAGGGGGCGGGGCGGCCGCGCGGCCGCATGCTGGTGACGGAACCGCTCCGTCATCAGCCGCGGTTGGGCTGTGCCCATGACGGAGCGGTTCCGTCATGGCCCGCCCGCTCAATAGAACGCGCCGCGCAGGCGCGGCGGCCGATCCATGACTGAACCGCTCCGTCATCAGCACAGCGCCACCGCAGCTGATGACGGAGCGGTTCCATCATCAGCATAGAAAGGGTTAAAAATAATGTTTTATATTGCAGTTTAATACGCCATAATTACCGTTTCAGGAGGCTATCTACATTATCAGTAGCAGGATATGAGAACGTTTACAACATGAAGAGGGGTGGCAGTGCACGAAAACCATAACTATTTCCATTTCACACGAAAGCAGTACTCTTTTTATGATCTTAGAAATATCAAAGTTTCAGTTGGCCCTACCTGGATTTAAACTTTCAAATCATAGACAAAACTAAGCCGCTGATGCGTCAGTCACTAGACCACATTACCACTAAAGCAAGTGACTAAGTGAAAAAGGTTGTGGGGAAACACAAACGCACTTTATTTCCCCCGTTCTCCCCTCGCTGTACATAATAGATTCATACTTAACTCCTAAACCACCGAAATTTGATGTTTTTACCTCTGTCAGTCTTGCCAGGCCTAAAACCTGCAATCATTATACTTGCTTGGATGCGAGAGCTGAGAGGAGGCTGTATGTTTGGATACTTTCGGTCTCTTGCCTGGCAAAGCTTTGATCTTGGTTAAGGATTATCTTTTGGTCCCTTCAGTCGTCGTAAGGTTGTCATATCAGCCCTCGTTGTTTAAGTAACTAGCTGTGATGTAATTTATTTTAAAGGACTGCAACAAAGTTTCCCACTTTGTATTGCCCCAAGCTGACTATAATCGTGTCCTGACTTACCTGATGTACACTCTGTTTGAGCCACTTCATAGCTGTTCTTTACGGCTCCTTACTATTAAGACTGTGTACCTTGTTGCAATCACCTCGACACAGCATGTGAGTGAAAAGCCTCCAGTAGCTCCGCCTAGACATCTCACTCTTATCATCTGTCCTAGCCAAGCAAATGTGTGTTCCTTCAGCCATGACCCATTTAACTTTATCCCTGCTCTATAGTGTCACCGACTGGACCCTATGGCTCTGCCACCCCATTCCCACTCAACACTTGTTTCCTTGCTCATAGATAACGTTACATCGTCACCCTCACCCCGTCACCCTCACCCACCCCTACCCACACACACCCTCCCCCTCAAACCCCCTTCACCCGCACACCCCCTCACCCTCACACCCCCCCTCACCCTCACCCCCCCTCAACCTCACACCCCCTCACCCTCACACCCCCTCACCCCCCCTCACCCCCCTTACACCCCCTCACCCGCCCTCACCCTCAGCCTCAACCCCCTCACTCTCACTCACCCTCACACCCCATCACTCCCTCACCCTCACAACCCTCACACCCCCTCACCCTCACACCCCCTCACACCTTCACACCCCCTCACTAGCATAGCATAACAAAACATAACATAGCATAGCATAAGTAAACACTGCATAGCATAACAAAAAAAAGCATAGGATAGCAAAACAGCATAACAAAACAAAGCATAGGATAGCAAAACAAAACATAGCATAGCAAAACACAACAAAGCATAGCATACCATAACAACACAACTAAACATAGCATAACAAAACAAAGCATGGCATAACAAAACACAACAAAATATAGCAGAACAATCAATAATTTAGAGAACTTGTAGAGCGCGTTACTTACCCGTGAGGGTCTCAAGGCGCTGAGGGGAGGGGCTGCTGCTACTGCTCGAAGAGCCAGGTCTTGGGGAGTCTTCTGAAGGTGAGTAGGTCTTGGGTCCGCAGTATGTGGGTAGGAAGGGTGTTCCAGGTCTTGGTGGCAAGATAGGGGAAAGATCTGCTGCTGGAGGTTGTTCGTTGAATGCGGGGGACAGTGGCGAGGGTGAGGCTGGCTGAGCGGAGCTGGCGCGTGGGGGTGTAGAAGCTGCGTCTGCTGTTAAGGTAGGCTGGTCCGGCGTTGTGGAGTGCTTTGTGTGCATGGGTGAGGAGCTTGAAGGTGATCCTCTTGTCTACGGGGAGCCAATGTAGATCTCCTCTCGGTGGGGGGTGATGTGGCTGCGGAGGGGGACGTTGGAAATTATTCGGGCGGAGGCGTTTTGGATGCGCTGTAGTCGTTGTAGGTGTTTGGCCGGAATTCCTGCGTAGAGAGCGTTGCCGTAGTCCAGTCTGCTGCTGACGAGGGCCTGTGTCACTGTTCTTCTTGTTTTGCTCAGGATCCACTTGTAGATCCTGCGGAGCATGCGGATGGTGTTGTAGCAGGAGGAGGAGACATAGCATAGCATAACATAACAAAACAAAGCATAGCATAACAAAACATAGCAAAACACAACAAAACATAGCATAGCATAACAAAACACAACAAAACATAGCATACATAACAAAACATAGCATAGCAAAGCATAGCAAAACATAGCATAACATAACACAGCAAAGCATAGCATAGCAAAGCATAGCATAACATAATAAAACACAACAAAACATAGCATAGCAAAGCATAGCATAACAAAACACAACAAAACATAGCATAACAAAACACAACATAGCATAATATAAAAAAGCTTAGCATAGCATAACAAAACATAGCATAACAAAGCATAGCATAGCATAACAAAGCATAGCATAACAAAACATAGCATAACAAAACATAGCATAGCAAAACAAAGCATAGCATAATAAAACACAACAAAGCATAGCATAGCATAACAGAGCATAGCATAACAAAACACAACAAAACATAGCATAGCATAACAAAACACAACAAACCATAGGATAACAAAACAAAGCATAGGATAGCAAAACTAAACATACCATAGCGTAACAAAACAAAGCATAGGATAGCAAAACAAAACATAGCATAGCATAACAAAACATAGCATAACAAAACACAACAACACATAGCATAACAAAACATAGCAAAACACAACAAAACATACCATAGCTTAACAAAACACAACAAAACATAGCAAAACAAAACATATAATAGCATAGCAAACATAGCATATCATACCAAACACAACAAAACATAGCATAGCCTAGCATAACACAACATAGCATAGCAAAACAAAGCATAGCGTAATAAAACACAACAAAACATAGCATATCATAACAAAGCATAGCATAGCAACACATAGCATAACAGAACATAGCATAGGATAGCAAAGCATAGCATAACAAAACAAAACTTAGGATAGCAAAACAAAACATAGCATAGCACACAGCATTACTCACTCTACCACAGCATCACTCAGGGGCACCACAACATCACTATGCGCTACTACAGCATCACTGAACGCCACAGCATCACTCGTTCGCCATCACAACATCATTCAGCGCCACCGCAGCATCAATCTGTGCAACCATTCAACAACAACTGGTTCAAATACGTTCTCTCAATGTTTCAAGCTTTATAGCAAATGTAACAAAAATATGTTAATATTTCACTTTGTCACAATAAAATACCCTGAACATAATCTTCACAAAAGTTATTTACAAAAGTTTAAGCTATTGCCATTATAAATTACAATAACTTTTAATTAAGTATTAATTATTTAAAAAAAATAAAAGCCATTGTTATTTGTAGTATCAATACATGTAAGTCACGTCAATACAACACATATTGCATTACAAATGCTATAGGTGTCACATTTGCGAAAGTTATAACTATTAGCATTGTAAATGACAAAGCTATTAATTTCGCTATTTTCAAAAACGAAACATAAATAAAAAAATTGTCATTTACAATACCAATAGCTCAAACTTTCCTAATGCGAGACCTATTGCATAACAAATGCTTGTTTTAAATGTGAACATTGACTATCAGATTCCACTCCTCGTGGCTGCTCCTTGTGACTTTGCTTGCAGTAGGACCACCTACATGGAGTGGAGAGAGACTAGAGTCCAGCTGGTGGCCATCATCAACACTGACCCCCAACGTCAAAACTGGTCTAGTCCTTTTCAGCATCCTGGAGAACACCCGTGCCCGGTAGGGCATGTCTGGACCAGTACAGTTGAGAAGTGACTGGCCAGCACCAAGGTGCTTTTGCATTTTGATTAGAGGGCAGTGACAATGAAAAACGGAGGAACACTTGTTTTCTCTGATAGACCCAGGGGGGTTAGAGAATGATTAAAGAGTGAGGGGCATATTTAGAAGCCCCTATCGCCACTCACGTTCAGTGATGTTCCAGTGGCGAAATGTGTTTCTCCTTATTTACAAGGCAGAGTGAAGCCACTTAACGTGGATTAACGCAGCCTTATAAATATGGCACTCTTTCATGCTGTACTTAGTGTGAAAGGGAAGGGCAATGGGTATTGTGGTGGGCGTTCCACTGCAACACCCATTGATTTTGACACTGACCCTATTTGCAAGGGCAGCGTTATTAGGAGGTAGGGTCAAAATTAAGAACAGGGAGAACCTGGTATTAAACAGGCGAAACAAGGAAAAGTCATATGAAAAAGGTGGGGGATGGGTTCTTTGAAAAGGACATGGTCAAAGAAGCGTAACTAGGAATCCTTTCCAATAGGTAAGGTCTATGTAGTTAAGAGTGTGACCTAAAACATGTGAACTAGAAACCAGTCCTTTATGTACCGTGACATCCCACCAATATTTGGGTGCCTATCTGAGTTTTCTTTTATTACATCTACACATACCACAATGAAAATATGTCAAACCTATTGGTTTTGCCAATATTTATTAACTGTATCAGATAATTACCAACAACGATTTTCTTTTGAATATTCTGAAATTAAAGTATTTACATTTCTTAAAATATCTGTCTGTGAAGTAAACATTACGTTGGTCTTTGGAAGGAGTAGTGGCCTTCAGAGTGTCTAACCCACTCCTGTTCTTCCCTTTGAACCATTTTCGTCTCAAAGCTCTCGCTTGGATAGTCACTTGCACCCTTCTTGACATCTGTCTGAAATCCTCCGTCTGTATATCTCACATTCCATCTCCTCCCTCTTCATCACTGTCTTTTCACTCCGTCCTTCTGAATGTACTTTCTTGCACCACTTGCACTTCAGAATATCCCCTCTCATAAATGTGTGCACTCACTCTCACCCTATTCACCCGTACACAGAGTTTTCTTTTCCTTTCACAATGTAAATATTTCAACAGTTTTGTATATCCTCCTCACATATATTCACAAAAAATGGTCATTACAATTGGCACACATAAGTTCATTGCATTGTGTGCCCTTCAAGAGGCCAAGGAGTGGATGAGCATGCCGTTTGAACTACTTTATCACCCATTGAATTGTGCTGTGACAACTCACACTACCCTAAATCTCAACTCCAGAGCTCCCAGTCTTGCCCTGTCATGAACACTGATCCACAACTTGAACCTACACAGATTCCTAGAGGAAACTTGGTTCAAAGTATGTACTATATTAGAGGTGTGTCTAATGTAAAAATTAAAACCACAGAATCACAACATCTGGAAAAGTAAATATTCCTAGGGAATGCACGATGGAGTAAAACATGTGAAATGCAACCAGGGCCTGCATTGCCGATATAGATTACATTAAGGGTTTTTATGATCACAGTGTTTTAGGGCCAGATGTATCAAGATTCCGATTTGCGAATCCTAAATAGTGATTTTTGCGAATCGCTATTTAGAATTCGCAAAACGGTATGTATGTACGAAATCGCTATTTTTTAACGATTCCTTATTATTCTTTATTTGCGAATTCGCAATTTGTGAATTTGCAAATAAAGAATAATTTCCAATGCATTCCTATGGGCCAGGAGGCAATTTGAGAATTATTTCAAGGGTGCAGGGGTGTCTCAAAGACACCCGGCTGCACCCCTGAAATCTACATGTGTGTGCATGTGGCACACATACATGCCCTATGGGCATGTATGTGTGTCACATGCCACCCTCACAAATGCCAAATAGGGCATTTTTAAAACAATTCGCAAATTACCACCAACTACAAGTTGGTGGTAATTTGCGATTTCTAAACACAAAATCGCAATTTCAAAATGTTTCTTACATATCATTTAAGGAATCGCAAAATTTGCGATTCCCTAAATGCTATGGCAAAATAAGGAATCGCAAATTATTGAGATTCCTTAAATTGCGATTTTTTCATACATACTAGAAAATGCAAAAAGGCCCTTTGCGAGTCGCAAAAGCCTTGATACATCTGGCCCTTAGTCTTGTTTGAAAGTTAGGGACATTAATATAGAGACTGGAAGGGGATTGTTTCAAAGGTGTTTTTTAATAACTGCTGGGTCTGAGTCCTGACAGGACCCGTCCAACTTAAAACCATGGATATTACTTAAGAACGTTTCTTTGTTACTCATCATATGATAAACAACATGGCTGTTTCGCTCACTGCTGTCCAGCTAATTTACCAGTACTCTTCCTTACTACAAGTCGAGGTC
Organism: Lissotriton vulgaris; assembly: GCF_964263255.1. Lineage (NCBI taxonomy): Eukaryota > Metazoa > Chordata > Amphibia > Caudata > Salamandridae > Lissotriton > Lissotriton vulgaris. The sequence continues at coordinate 1,124,986,760 of NC_141687.1, forward strand.
TTCTAAAATACATCCAAGTTGGCGTCTCCCAGAGCCATGTCTATGATGTTAAATGAAGGTGGACTGTCTGGCATGAGCTCTGGCCAGTGAAGGCATCGGCCGGCATTTATTCACCATCCCCTGGGGATCTGTGGCCCACAATTGTCAACACGACACCACTCAGTGATCAGTGGAGAGAGGCAACCCTGGAGGAATTGAAATTTCTTGCAAAAAGCCTGGGTTCACCGGCTGCCAGTGCAGAATCCAAGATGGTGGCCGTGGGCCTCTGACGTGCAGCAGCATCCTAACAACTGCAGAAGAATTTAAGAAGTATGAACAAGGAGACCCAACGGTCATGCGGGTAGCAAACTGTGCCACAGACTCCACCAACTGCTGTCCACAGCCTCGGCTGGCTCATCGGTTGGCTGGGAGGCCAGGAGGGAACCAGCCCCACTCCTCCTTGAAGCCAAGGACGATAGACAGGAAGGAAGCCCTCCACCCCCCATGCCACACCTACCATCCACAAACACATCTGGGGATAGGGAGAACCAGCCCACTAGGGGCCCGACTGGCATGCCTGCACACACCCCAGGCCCAGGGACATCTTAAGGATTTTGGGGACGGGGCAAACATATTTTGGGGGCCCCTGTTCAGAACAGCTTTGAATTTATGATCCAATTGTAGCCCACGTTTCCCACGCTATTTCTGCTTCCTCCTCAGCATTAGAGATTCAGTTTGCATCCTAGGCATTAGCCTACAAATTCCCGCTGTAACAGACTCGAGCAGCTGACAGCAATAGGATTTATTGTTTCCTACCCTGCTACAAGGTTTTAATACTTTTTAAATTGTATTTGTGTGGCTGAATTACTCTGTGCTTTTTAACAATTTCTCCGACTTACTCGCACTTGCACTTTACTTGATTCTGCTTGCATACACCTCCTTTACTGCTCCGATTCACATCTAACTTTTCCTCCAGTCCTGGTTCGCAGTGGCTGATACACTGATTGTGCAGAGGGCTGGGGGTAATATCGAGTTCCTCACTTCCGCCCACGTAGTTTCCACTTCCTCAGCTGCGTTAGCGATCCAGTTTGCATCATAGGCATTAGCCTATATATTCCTGATGCAAACGGACGTGCGCAATGGGCACGCCAAAGGCAAGCCTGTCTGCACCCATCAGTGTCCAGTCATTGTCCGGCGCCAGCCATGCTGCCCAGTTCCCCTCCAGTGAATTTCTTCCACTATATTACAATGGGGGAAACTGCTTAGCCTTAGGTGGCTACCATTATGTGAGTGTACAGCGGCTGGTCTGAGCTTGGCGGTAGACTTTAGATGCAATAGGTGCAACTGGTCTCTCCTCCAGCACAGGAAACTCGCACCCAAGATCCTCCCATGAACCAATAAGTGTAAAAACAATGAGAAAACAGAGGACATTAAGGCCACTCCTTTAAATTATCACTCCATGCAAAAGTATGAACCACACGTTTATGACCTACTTTTACACGCACAACCTAATCTTTTGTTTTCTCACTGAGACCTGGCTTTCTGAAGCCTCCAACCCTCCTATCACATTGGCCATCCCTACGGGTTATGAAATCCTTAGGAGGGACCGACCGACTGGGAAGGGGGTGCGGTGTCACCATAATTTACATTCAAAAACTAGACTGCTCTCCCATCCTGATGGAAAATATCGAGGGCGCAGAGTCCTTAGGCTTCCACTGTACCTTATCCCTCCATAATAGCATAGCTGGTTTTCTGATTTACAGATCTCTTGGTGCAATTAGAAATGTTATTACTACGCTTAATACAGCCACCACCTGCCTGACCTTAAAATACAACTGCCTTATTATAGGAGATTTCAATATACATTTGAACAATGGAAAAGACCCTCAGACAGTTTCCTTGTTGGAGACGCTGCTGGCCTGCAACATGTTTCCATCTATTTCTTTGGTCACCCATAAGAAGGGCCATACCCTAGACCAAAGCTTTCCCAACTTTGACATATCAGTAAGCCTACCCCTTCACATTACCTGGTCTGACCACCTCCTATTAAAATTTGTCAATCCCAACTCTGCCACAACCCTCTCGGGATAAGGCACAGCAGAGGGTCCCTAATTACAGGACGTTCAGCAAAATATCCGTCCTGAAGTTAGCAGACGCCCTCTATCGTTCCTCGCCAGAGCTGTCTGGCTGCCCCAACTCGGACGCCCTCTTAATAGATTCATGGCTCTGAAACAACATTATTTCAGTGATACCGGTTGTTTTCCACTCCTCAAAGTGGTCGGACTGACCAGCTCAATGGTTTAATGATTCCCTCAGATCTAGCAAAATAAATAGTAGAAACATGGAATGGAAATGGCGTAAATCCTATCTACCTGAGGACAGGAAGGTGTATAAAGACACCTTAAAAAATCATTACGTCCTCGTGAAGGCAGTCAAGAAAAAACTTCTTTCAAGATAGAAAATTCCCAAAATAAGAGAAAGGAAATCTTTAGCATAGTTAAATCCCTTACCGCCCAAAAGCCGGCACAAAGGAAGGGCATGCACAGAAGAATGGTCTAAGCAAATAGCTCAATTCTTCCACAAAAAGGTATCCGTGATCCAACAAGCCTTCACTAACATCTCAGAGGAAGAACTGACCTTTTACCTTAGTTCTAATAGCACATTTCCCCTCTTGGATCTTCCATCTTTACTAGCTTTCCCTGAGTTTCAGCTTGAAGTGTCACTGACCCTTATCCAAAGTAATAAGTCTGGCTCTCCTACCGACCCATGTCCAGCGAATATCCTGAACCTATTAGCTTCCACCATAAACCCCACGGTAAACCAGCTCTTTAATGCTTCCCTCTTCTCAGGCAGCATGCTGAAATTTTGGAAGAATGCTTAGATTCTTCCACGGATAAAAATAGGCTAACGTCAAACTGACGGACCCTGACAACTACAGGCCAATCTCCCTTTTATGGCCCTCTCCGTAGTTTGAGAGAAGCATGTAAACAAGGCCCTCCAAAAACACATTGAAGAAGGGAAGCTCCTTCAGGAGCCCCAATCTGGTTTTAGGGCTAACTACAGTACTGAGTCCGATCTGCTGGAAGTGACTAAATTGCTCAAGGGTAAGCTGGACCAGGGAGGCAAGGCTGTTCTGATACTGCTCGATCTGTTGGCGGCCTTCGATATGGTCCCACATGAGAGGCTCCTGGAGAGACTTGCTAACATCGACCTGGGAGGACCGCCTTAACATGGATGTCATCCTTCTTGGCAAATAGATCTCAGGACATCTGGCTCCTACTTTCTCATCCCCGGTTCCAGCCATGAATGTAGTTGTCCCTCAGGGCTCCATTGTCAGTCCGACCGTTTTTATTATATATCTATCCCCCTTGCATTTCTGGTAGAGGAAGAGGGCGCCAAAATTGTCTCCTATGCTGATGACACTCAGCTGATTTTTACATGTGAAAAAGGAACCCACTTTGACGGGGCAATGATTAGGTCTTGCCTAACAAAGTTTTTTAACTGGCTTAAGATCAATCAGCTGAAGTGCAATCCTGACAAAACTGAAGTTGTTTTTTTTGGTAATCCAGAAATGCCTGACTGGAGGTCTTGGTGGCCAAAATATCTACCGCCCACGCTCGCGGAAACGGAGAAAGTAAAAAACGTAGGAATTGTCATAGGCAAGATACTCTCCTTGCGCTTTAAAACACTTAGAGGCACCCTCATCTACAGGCCCCCAGGCACCCGCACTCAATTCAGCGATGACATCACGGACTTCGTCAGCCCACATGCCCTCGCCTCCGAGAACTACATTCTTTTAGGCGACTTCAACTACCACCTTGAAAACAAACACGACAGCAACACCACCTCCCTTCTGGACAAGTTGGCCAATCTCGGACTCAAACAACTCGTTGACGCCCCACCCACGCAGCCGGACACACGCTCAACCCTATCTTCACCTCCAGCAAGCACATCTCCTTCAATCACACCACAGCCCTCCACTGGACGGACCACAGCTGTGTTCACTTCAGCTACAAAACCACCCTTAACCACAACCGCCCACAACCTATCCCTCGGAGAAACTGGAACAAAATCACCCCCGACCAACTCCTCACATCACTCAATCAAAACCCTCCCACCCTCTCATTGGACCCAAACCAAGCAGCCACCAATCTCAAGCAATGGATCACCCATAGCGCTGACGAATTAGCACCCCTGAAAAAACACCAGATCAAATCAACCAACAAAAAGTCTCCCTGGTTCAACGATGACCTTAAAAAGTCCAAGAAGCTATGCCGCACCCTGGAGAAAACATGGAGAAAAAGCCCGACCACAGACAACATGGCCACCCTTAAGGCAGCCACCCGAATACACCACCAACTGATTCGATCCACCAAGAAATCAGCATTCAAGGATCGTCTCGACAACAACTCTCACAACAGCAAGGAACTCTTTAACATCGTTAAAGAGTTCACCAACCCCACCGCAGCATCCAACGACATCACTCCTTCCCAAGACCTCTGCAACACGTTATCCTCCTTCTTCTACAACAAAATTGCCGACATCCACAACAGCTTCGAGAACACTCCCAGCGTTCATCCCTCCCCACCCCCCTCAGATCCAACCCCGCCAACTAACAATCTTAGCGCCTGGAACCCAATCACCACTGAAGAAACCATCCGCCTAATGAACTCAATCCACTCTGGCTCGCCAACTGACCCCTGCCCCCACCACATCTTCAACAAAGCAGACTCCATCATCGCACCCCATCTCCGTGATGTCATCAACTGCTCATTCAACTCTGCTACCTTTCCAGAAAGCTGGAAACACGCCGAACTCAGCGCCCTCCTGAAGAAATCCACAGCAGACCCCTCTGAACTTAAAAACTACCGGCCCATCTCCCTCCTCCCATTCCCGGCCAAAGTCATCGAGAAAGCCGTCAACAGCCAGCTCGCCGCCTTCCTTGAATCCAACAACTCCCTAGACCCATCCCAATCCGGATTTCGAGCCAAACACAGCACCGAAACTGCCCTAATTGCAGCTACTGACAACATCCGAACTCTACTGGACAGCGGTGAAACAGTGGCCCTCATTCTACTCGACCTCTCCGCCGCTTTCGACACAGTCTGCCACAGTACCCTTATACAACGCCTCAGCAACATTGGAATACAAGGAAAAGCCTTGAACTGGATCACCTCATTCCTTGCTGGGAGAACCCAAAGAGTCCGACTTCCCCCTTTCAACTCTGAAGCCACCGAAGTCATCTGTGGCGTACCACAAGGATCTTCACTCAGTCCCACCCTCTTCAACGTTTACATGAGTCCACTCGCTTCCATCGCGCGTCAACACAACCTCAACATCATCTCTTACGCCGACGACACCCAGCTTATCCTTTCCCTCACCAAAGACCCCAACACCGCCAAAACCAATCTTCACGAAGGCATGAAAGATGTAGCCTAATGGATGAATCACAGCCGCCTAAAACTCAACTCAGACAAAACGGAGGTGCTCATCCTAGGATCTTCCCCCACTGCCTGGGATGATTCTTGGTGGCCTTCCGCTCTGGGCACAGCACCCACACCCACAGACCACGCACGTAACCTTGGCTTCATCCTAGACTCCTCTCTCTCGATGTCCAGACAAGTCAACGCAGTCTCATCCTCTTGCTTCAACATACTTCGCACTCTCAAAAAGATCTTCCGCTGGATCCCCCTGGATACAAGAAAGACTGTCACCCAAGCACTGGTCACAAGTCGACTCGATTACGGCAACACACATTACGCCGGAATCACAGCAAAATTACAGAAAAAACTCCAACGCATCCAAAACGCATCAGCGAGACTCATATTGGACATCCCTCGCCAAGATCACATCACCGAACACCTAAAAGACCTCTACTGGCTTCCCGTCAACAAAAGAATTACATTTCGCCTTCTCACCCACGCACACAAGGCCCTCTACAATCTAGGTCCCGAATGCCTCAACACTCGCCTGTCCTTCTACAAACCCACCCGCCAACTAAGATCGTCCAATCAAGCCCTTGCCGTAGTCCCACGCATCCGAAAATCCACCATGGGTGGCAGATCCTTCTCCTTCCTTGCCGCCAAGACCTGGAACTCACTCCCCACTCACCTCCGCCTTACTCAAAATCACATCGCCTTCAGGAAAGATCTTAAAACTTGGATATTCGACTAATAATGATCCCCTTCCCCAAGCGCCTTGAGACCCTCTGGGTGAGCAGTGCGCTATACAAATTCCAGAACTTGAACTTGAACTTTAAAATCCAAAACCTAACTGGCGCTTGCTTTGGCATACTCCGGATGCAAAACAAAATTCCTGCCACTGTTACTGCTTGAGAGCAGAAAGATCGTGGTGCAGGCTCTGCTGATATCAAAGCTTGACTATGTCAACAGCTTGTACCTTGGTCTTCCCAAATCCCTTATCCAGCGCCTACAAGTGGTTCAAAACGCGGCAGCCAGAGCCATCCTGAGACCTAAACCCAGATCTAATACAACCCCTATTGTTAAGTCTCTACACTGGCTCGGCATAAAAGAATGGATCGACTTCAAAGCGATGACCATCTTTTTTAAAGCTTTCCACGACTTAAGGAGACGGCTACCTAAATAGGCACATTAATCTCTACCCAACATCTAGACCCCTAAGATCCTCCAATGCCAACCTGGCCATCATGCCTAAAATATGGAGTGCCTGCACTGGGGGCAGCTCCCACAGCTTCCTAGGCGCAAAATTGTCGAATAGTCTCTGAACCTAACCACAGACCTACTCTCTTTCAGGGAGAACTTTAAAACCTGGCTTTTTAATAACTGATGGGTCTTTTACGCACGTTTTCCGCCCGCTGTCACGCGCCAGGACACTCTAGTCTGAGAAGCTGCACGCTTTGCTAAATACACTATTTCATTTTATTAGGTCCCTGACAGTGCAAAGGAACACTCGTCCAAATTTTAAGGGCCTTTTTTATGAGGCCTTGCTTCACTTTTATGACGCTGGTGCAACACTTTTTGTGACGCACCAGCAGCGTAAACAATGTGCCATATTGCGCCCTATTTACAAAGTGACGCATCTAGGCAGAAGCGTCACTTTGTAAACCCCTGCACCACATTATACCTGCACCAGATATAATGTATGATTGGTGGGTGTTTCCCTGCAAAAAACCTCATAGAAGTGGGGCATTGAGATCTATGAGAACTCAGTGTGCCACTTCTAGAATGCCATTGCGTCAATGCCTTACACCTGCCTCACAGCAGGCATAAGACTGATGCAGGCCCTTTTAGATGGAGCTTGCCTCTTGTGAAAGGACACATTGCTGGAGTTGCATCTATTTTCAGACACACCCCAGCAATGCATCACTTTTGCGCCTACAGATACGTCGGAAATACTGATGTATCTTTAACTGCTTGCAACATGTCGCAAGGAGGGCCACTAAGAAGTTGTGCATCCCTGTTTTCACAGAGCAATGCATCACTTCTCAGAAATACGGCCCTAAATGTGTTTATATCTAATATTCAGGGATAGTTATGTGTGTTTTCAATATTGTAACATAGCAGCAGCTCACCAATATTACTGCAATTAATCTCTGTGTCGCCCGTCCATTTCTTATATGTTAGGCATTGCTTTGATCTAAAAGAAACTTTTTTATGTATATTGCATGAAACATAAACACAACATTTCTCTGCAAAATGGCTGTATTAGACTCACACATCAGGTACATAGAAAATAAATTAAAGAAAAACAGTATTTAAAACAATCTAAGAAATATTCAAGGTCATTAGGGCAAAACTCTGGGGAACTGAGCTGACTATCAGAGGGCCCCCCTGAAAGGCTGGGGACCCGGGCCAGAGCCCACTTTGCCCATGCATTAAAACGTCTCTGCCCAGGCCCACCAGGTTAAGCTCACTTCTGGCTTATCTGCTGAGAGGAGACAAGCATGGGGTTGTGTCGGGCCTGGGTGCTTGACTATTATTATTAAAATTATTATTAGGCTCCTTGGCGCTACCAGAGGATATAGATAGCAGGAGTCTTAAAACCAGAGTATCTAAAAAGAAAGAGGCCTATTAGTTTAACTAAAAAGATGTGTTTTTAATTGTTTCCTAAAACTCAACAGATTTTTATTGGATCTGATCTGTGCAGCAAGGATCTTCCATAACTTGACAACAAGGAAGACAAATGACCTGACTTCTCCTCTCGCTCTCTTGGTTGCTGGAACTATTAAGAGAGAAATATTGTTCCATCTTATTGCTCTTGTAGCTGTATATCAAGAAATAAGATGCAGGGAAGGCAGTCTGGAAGTGTATTTCAACTTGTGGGTGATACATAGGGCCTTAAATTCTATACATCTCTTGATGGGTAGCCAATGCAGTTGATTAAGAGTCCTGAGTTCCACTTGGGCAAGCCCAGAGTTACTTGGGCTGCCGCATTTCGTAGTACCTATAATTTCTTGCTGACATAGGCTGGGCTACCCAAGTAGAGGGCGTTTGCCGTAGTCATGGAGTGAAAGTATCAGGCCTTGAACCACCATCCTACAAAACTCCTTTGGAAGCCATCAAAGTGTCTTTCTTAGAGATCTGAGCAGGCCAAGGCAAGTACCACTATCTTCTTGGCTTGGGAGTTCATTGTCAAATCCTTGTCTAGGATGACACTCAGGTTCTTTACTTCATTTTTGGGAATAGGAGAAAAACCCAGACATTGGGGCCATGTATGTTGACCCCAGAGGGATGGGTTATTACCCACCACCAACACTTCCTATTTGTCTCCATTCAACTTGAGGCATCTTGCCGCCATCCAGTTGGCCACCTGTTCTAAGCATGCTCCTAGAGGTAAAATTAATATCTGGAGACATAGAGACGAAAATCTGGGTGTCATCGGTATACGACACCGCTGTGAAACTATGCACAGAGGATTCAACGCAGATCCCTGCAGCACTCCACATTCCAATTTCAGAATTCCCAACATGAAAGGGCCTTCACTGACTTGAAAGCTTCCGCTGGTTTAAAAAAGCAGCTGACTAGACAACCCCCAGTAGCAGAGACATAGAACAGGTGGGTGACACCCATGGAAGGTGGATTGAAGAGATTGGTGACTAGCCGTGGAACTCTCAAGGGGTCTGGCTGAGCACTAGTAGACCCACACAAGCTGTTGAAACGAGCAGTAGTGAAAAGGCCCCTACATGGCAGGAGGGGGAACCCACCATTAGTGGCCATGTACTGCAGGATTGTCTAAGGGACAGCAGAAGTGCATAGAGTGGGGGCTGACGTGGAGGGACCCCTAGTCATCAAGATTACACTCAGCAACCCTCATGGGGTCAGACAATGGTCCTACATTGTCTTAATCCAAAAAAATTGATTGCTAAACTATAAATCTATAAATCCCATTTTGTCCAGGGGGATGATAGTGCTCTGAGAAAGAGACAGGGGGAGATCGGAGGGCTGGGAACCCTTCCCCAAAAAAAGTACTGGTGGCAACCTCAAAATCTAAGGACCCTCTACTGACTAAAATATACACTGTGGCTATCGATATAACTCTCTTAAGGGCAGATATGCAGAAAATTAGAGCCCGAGAAAAAACAGCAGTAGACACCTTGGGCAAACACTGTGAAGTTTTCAAAGCACTTCAATCCGAGGTACGCCAGATTCATATATATAACCCATAAACTAAACCTCTGGGCAGAGGATGCAGAATGAGATCATGCAGAAATTATATCCGACTGGTGAGTGGAACAATTTGTGAAACATTTGATCTAGCAATAGTTGAAAAAGAGTAACCTCGTAGCGCATTTTGTGGTCAAACTCATAAATTGCACACTGGGAGCATCCTGAACATAGTGTCCTGAACTTAGCATCCGATCATAGCGCAACTTCTTAATTTTAGGGGCAGAGAGCTTGAGAGCAGCATGGCAGCATGTCTCCTAGCACTATGAAAACTATACCATAATAGTTTTTCTGAATTTCACCTAGAAATTACAGTTGCAATGCTAATCCTTTGATAAGGTAAAAGGATAACAGCACAAACAGAAACTACAGAATGCCATGTTGGTCCTGGCTAAACTGATCTCAAGAATGTGCGATAATCATTGCCAAAATAGGTTAACTCAATTTTTCATATCGCCGTCTATCGTGGGAAAATATCTCTGTGTTAACGTCGTATTCACAACACAGGGGTCACATGTGATAGTTTCCCGATAATGCGTCAAATGCCACGATAAAATCACCAGGACGGCAAAAAAAAACTAAACCCGAACGTGAAAAAAGTGGCGATGGGCCCAACTGCGATACAAAAAATAAGCAGGACCAGGCCTGCAAGTCCCACAAGTTAGGCGGTAAAAATCACTATAAATGCAGCAACAAAAAAACACAACTGTGAAGCACCATGGAGGTAGCCGGAGCAAGTACAGAGAGCAACCAGAACCCCACAAGCCCCACGGGGACCAGCCTGGGACCTTGGGGTCAGGGAAGGGCAAGGAGAAGAAGAAGAGAAACCCACCCGCATTTCAGTCTGCAGGAAAACCAGATCCTCATTACGGAGGTGATAGAACACCACCACCAACTGTTTCTCACCTCCACGGTGTCATTGGCAACTAAAAATACAATATGGCAGTCCATCTTGGCCAAAGTGAATGCAGTCGGAGTGAAGAGAAGGGAAGTGGAAGACTGGAAGAAGCACTGGACTGATGTTAAGCGCAAAACCAAGCTGAAACTTGTAGCCAACCTGAAAGCAGCAATGCAGACTGGAGGTGGGATTCCAGCGACTCACCAGGAGCTGGATGAGATGGAGGAAATGGTGTCCCAAGTCATCATTGGGAGATAGTGGCAGGAATTGGGGGACCAGACACTGCACAACATGACCTTAGCAAACAGTGACAGGGTGAATAACGACCAGGGACGGGGGGGACGGGGTAGATGGGCACAATGGCACACATGCACAATTATGTGTAGCACATCTGCGGATAAACCATGCCCAAGAGTCACAACTCAGACCAAGAGCCCAATTTCTCAAGTCTGCAACATCTCAGCACTGTATAAGCACAGAGGTGAAAGGCACACTTCCTGAAAGGGATAAGGGCCAGCCAAATCAGAGCTGAAGGGGCAACTTACTCACAATGCAGCACCTACACATAAGAATCAAAGCACCGTAACATTGACAACAATGTGGTACAAACTGAAACACTTTCACAACAGAACAGAGGACACAACTGCTGCCACTTGTGTGTAGAAAATGGCCATTCGTATTTGGCATAGCAGGCAACTGTGAGATGATAATGTACACTACAACCTCACATCCGTGATGATGTAGAAATGTCAACTGTCCAGCATCAAATAGGCATCTCCTCACAAACAGTTACAATGTACATTGTCATGCAGTCTGTTAGTAAACTTGTATAATGGGTGAACATACATGTGAACACAATGTCAATCTGCATCTCCCCTTCACATTGTAGAGGGAGAATCAACACCTCCTGCAGAGCAGACCCAACAACTCAGCACTGATGATGAAGAGGACCTTCCCAACATCGCCACTGATGCCCTCCAACAGCTCATAGACAGCTTCAGCACCCCACCTCCAGGAGCAGGGCAGCCCAGCTTGAGGTTCCGTGACGATTTGAACCCGTGTTTTCAAGTTTGTCGGAAATACATAATATTAGTATCAGCGAACCGCAAATGATCCATTTAGCATATCCTGGTGTTTTCGCTACGATACGAGTAAGAGCACTCTTGTTATGAACACATTTCTGATCTACCCATGGCATCCATCTTAGATCATGGCCGCCATTTTGTGTTTCCTTGCCCTCACATATGCAATAGCCTCTGATCACTTCATTCACTTCACTTTGATTAAGGACACGTAGCCTTAGCCGGAGATTCACCTCTTTCATGACACGTACACCTTAAACTAGATCACGCTGAAGCTGCATGACTCGACAAAGGCTGCCTCCTCTGCCCGAGGCCAGCCCACCTGAACTGGTTTTCCTGTCCATTGTCCTGATCATGATTAGGCGGCCGAAGCCGGTAGCCTTGCCCATTTACAACCCACAAACATCTCTTATCCCGCTTTCCTATCTTCTGCACCTGGCTCTGCTCCTTTCCTTCTGGGCCTTTATTAGGGGGAGGTAACGAACTTTACGATGAGGCGGTCCGGCTCTTGAATGCAATATTGACAAGGGATTGTGATGGACTAGTGGGAACCCCTCTTCGTGATGTTTGGCATCAGATATTATCGACAGTTCCTGTGTAACGCCAAATATTTATTGTTTAAGACACAAAGGTTTGGGAATGTACTGACATGTGAAATATTTGCCTGAAGCACAATTTTTGGTATATAAGGAGCAACCCACAATGTACAAATCGAACAGTCTCCTAGATTCTGCCCGTGTGTAGATTCTGTGATTTCTGTGTCCCTGCAGTAATAAACCTTTGGTCTTTGACGCCACCTTCGAGAAGCCCGTGTTTCTGTTCATTTGCGCACCAAGGCAGGTGGAACTCCGGGGTCTTTGGGTGTTGTTCCCTGACACCTCTGGACGGAACCAAAAGGTCCAGAACTCCAATTGGCGCCCAACGTGGGGCGACGTCATTCGGTACCGGTCCAAAAGCCTGAAGAGTTCGAGAAGCTTCGTGTGAAGATTCCTGAGGGAGGCGCCCCACTTCATCGATCCCGGCATATCGCAAAAGTGGCCCTGAAGTTCTCTTCCACGAGGGTTTCCGTTCAGGACGGCTGCAGTGGGCCGTTGCCTTGACCGTCGCCCTGTCTTGGACCCGAAGTGGTGCAGCCTTAGTACAGCGAAACGTGACGGGTTTCTCCTTGGTGACGTCTTCAGTGCCTCAGTTAAGTATTTAGTGATAGCTAGCTGGTTACTTTGTGAGGATTGTTAAAAATCCTTGATCGGTTCTTGGTTTGGTTTGGTTTCGTAAGATTATCACTAGTTGTTCTGGTTACGATAATCTATTTGGTTCAGTTTGGGTATCGATACATTAGTTTGGTTTTGGTAGGCCTAAGTTCTTGGTTCGAGTGCACATATCTGTTTCGTGTTTTGTTTGTTTTGTGTTCCAGACTGAAAATGGTAAGTCGGAAAATGTTGTCTTGTTTTAGTTGCAACAGTGACTCACGATTGGAGGATTCATGTTTGGTTCCTCCGATTGGGACTCCCCTTTATGACCTATATTGCAAATTTGGAGTGGGTCCTATATCCTATAACGAGGTGTGGGTTCGTTATTGTAAGAAGGATGGTGTCCTTAGTTGGCCACTGCATGGTAGTTTTGAACAAGAGATTCTCGACAACTTAGAAGCGAAACTGTTTAGTAAGAAAGCCCGGCCGGCAATGTTTGATTCTTTCCGTTACTGGCGAAAAGAATCTAAACAGAGAGAAATGAAAAGGTTAAAGAAAGAGCAAAAAGAGCAAGAGGAGTTAACTCTAGAGCAAGCAACTAAACAACTGCAAGATAATGAGTGCGAAAAGGCTAAAGACGTAGCAATTAGAGAGCATAATTTAGCGATTGACAGGTGCTACCCTGCCTTGCCATCGAAAACAGCTAAGGTACTGGAGGACCCCGAAAACGATCCTCTGTTGTCTTATCTGTTACGTTCACCTCCACCGTACGCACAAGGTGCTGCGGCTCAACTTATACCGAATGTTCAATTGCCGGTTGCTGGACAACCTGGTATTCTTGTTCCTCAGAATCTAGTTCCTGTACCTCCTGTGGTTAATGGGAATGTTCCTACGGCTCCTCCTCCTCCTGGGTTGCTGACTTCTATACCTGTATCTGTCTCGCTTACACCTACTACTTCACAAACTATTTTCATCGATACTCCTACTGCTTCGCAATCTGTTCCTACCTCTACTGCATTCTCTATGTCTGCGAGTGTACTAACTCCACTTTCTGTTCGTCGAAGAATCACTGATTCCGTTACTAATATGCTGTCTCCTATATATAAAACCTTGATTAAGACTCCTACTCCTGACTCTGTTCAGAGACGGAGTCAGCTTCCAAGTACTGAGGAACGGGGAGTTTTAGACTCCACGGCTCTCAGATGGATTTCGAAGGGTAGAAGATATAGTACGAGAGATGTGTTAGAGACATTTATGCAATGGGGAGAACCAACGCAACGATACGTCTTTGATGAGATGTGCTCGTTGTTACGTGAAGAGATAGAAGAAGACGATGTCGAATCAGACTTGGAAGATTTAATTAAGGTGCAAAAAGAGTTTGCTGCAGGAATGATAGTGGGTGATAAAATACAGGAAGCGATGGAACTTATTTTGAGTTTTAGGAGTGATCCATCTCTTCGTTCACCGAGAGATTTAGAAAAAAGTAAAATGAAGCCAAGTCGCCAATATCCTATGAGGGAGGTTCCTCCAATTTGGCGCGAAGCAGTACAACGTGATGATAATGCAGGTATTGCAGCTGCTCCAGCACAGTTCCAAAGAGTATGGATACATATTCCATGGAAGCGAGCAGAAGTGTTAGCGGTGAAACAGGCCTTGCCAGATCCGCGTAAGAATCCAGCCGGATATTACAAGGAATTGACACAGACAGTTGAGGCTTGTATAATGAACTTAGCCGACATTGATATGTTGTTTGGTAATGTAGTTCCACAACCAGTGTGGGCTAAAATTCGTAGAGAGGATCATCAAGCAGCCTTAGGTGGTGATTGGGCAGCTATCACTGCAGCAGATGGTCAGCAAACGGGTGGTGCGAAACCCGAACCCCTAATTGCTAATCTTCCAGGTAGAATAATTGATTTAATGAAGACTCTGATGCCTGCGTTGCGTGTTAATTGGGATAAATTATCCGCATGCAAGCAAAAGAAAGACGAAAGTGTCTCCGACTTCTTCACGAGGTTCGAAGAGACTTTTGTAGATCATAGTGGTCAGGATATGAGCACAGAAGGGGGACAAAGACTCTTTGTCGATAAATTTGTGCATAATTTGTTACCTGAATTATGCAATAAATTAAAGGATTCAGAGAGTGCGTGGGCTGTTTCCACGACTGCGCAAATACTTGCGACTGCACAGTACTACGAAAATAGGGATAAAGAGGAAAAGGAGAAATCAGAGAAGAAAACGAAAGATTTAAAGACTAAAGTTCTTTTACAGCAGGCGTATCCGCCTCGCACGAATCAGACTAATATGCAACAGAATTCGTATCAAAGGACAGATTATAGTTCAACCAGGCCTCAATATCAGTGGAATCAGTGTGCGTACTGTAAGAAAGAGGGTCACTACAAGAATGAATGTCCGATTCTAGCGCAAAATAATGCAGCAGCAGCTCAGAGAGGTCGTGGTGGTTATGCGCAGAATACTAGAGGTCGAGGGCGAGGTGCTATGCCTCCGCAAACGAATGATCGTCCCTCTAATCACTTTGATCAACGAAACGTACAGTCAGCTCAACAGAATAGATCTCAGCAATATCTTGTTGAGGATTATTGTGAAGTTGATGAGGGATTCCAGCAAAATGGGTACTAGGACAGCCATGGACAGAGAGAGGGAGTAGTATCAGTTCCAGTGGATCAGAGTGGGCCTTATGTCGCAGTAGCAACATCAGGTGTAGTCGAACCGTTTCTGTTGGATACTGGTGCCGCGAAAAGTTCTATCATGCATGCGAAACTCCCTGGCGCACCTTTGTCTGGCTCAACAAATGTTTCCGTAGGTTTTTCAGGCGCCCCTGTGTACAACCCGATATCTGGTCCTTTGTCCATTTCTGTTGGACCGTGTCACTTGAAAGCACCCCTGATTTTGACGACAGGTTGTAATGAAAATCTGCTTGGTTTAGATTTGTTAAAACGACTATATGCGACATTGTACTGTTCTCCGGAAGGAGTACAGCTTACTTTGGGTAAAAGACTCACTTCTCCGATGTACTTGTCAATGGACGCACTCCCGCCGGAGCTGCGCTCACTCCCTGATTCTCTTTGGGCGACTGGTCCTAATGATGTAGGCCTTTTGGAAATACCACCGTATGTAGTAACTTTGAAAGCGAATGTAAAATTTCCAAGAATTCCTCAATATAAAATCTCAAGTGAAGGAGAACGTGCACTTTTATTGATTGTGCAAGATTTGATTAAGAAAGGTGTGGTTGAAGAAACTCGAGGAAATGTTTGTAATAGTCCTGTATTGCCAATTCTGAAACGAACTGATCCTACGAAACCTCCAGTATATAGGTTTGTCATAGATCTTAGAGAAGTTAATAAGATTGTGGTTCCACAGTTTCCTGTGGTTCCAGACATTACTGCCTTGTTAACATTGATTCCTGCTACAGCCAATTGGTTCTCAGTCATCGACTTGAAGAATGCCTTTTTCAGCATTCCGATAGCTGAAGAAAGTAGGGATATTTTCGGCTTCTGTTTAGGAGGTCGCAGTTTCAGATTTAAACGCGCTCCACAAGGCTATTGTGAGAGTCCATCTATTTACAGTCAAGCTTTAAAAAGTCAGCTAGATTCTTTTGTCCTTCCTCCAGGTTCTGCCCTAGTACAGTACGTAGATGATCTTTTAGTGGCTGCCGATGACAAGGAAACTTGCAAAGCAGCTACAATTTCACTATTGCATCATTTGTCTAATTTGGATCACAAGGTGTCACCTTCCAAAATGCAATATTGTTGCCAAGAAGTAACCTACCTAGGTCACCTCTTATCAAAGGAGGGAAGGAAGTTGACCCCAGAAAGAATAAAAGCAATTACGCAAATGAGTGTTCCACGCACACAGAGAGAAGTACGTGCCTTTTTAGGTATTACCTCCTACTGTAGGCAGTGGATTCCAAATTTTTCTCTTTTAGCGAAACCATTGGTAGCTTTGACTGGGAAAAATGTTCCGAGTCCGGTGCCATGGTCTGATGAATGTCAAGAGAGCTTTACCGAATTACGAAAAGCCTTGTGTTCAGCTCCTGTATTGGGTACACCTGATTACAGTAAACCATTCACGCTCTACGTTCACGAGAGAGAAGGTTGCGCGTTGAGTGTCCTGACACAGAAGTTTGGTGATAAACAACGCCCCTGTGCGTATTTCTCATCAACATTAGATCCGGTAGCTAGAGCATTGCCTAGTTGTTTGAGGGCTACAGCGGCAGCTGCAGCTTCCATTCGACAATCTGCTGGTTTGGTGATGAACAACATGCTAGTGGTCATGGTTCCTCATGCAGTGGATACACTCATGAACCGAACGAAGACACAACACCTTACCAGTGCGAGATTATCTGGTTACGAACTGACACTACTAGCGAGTCATATTCAGATCAAAAGATGTAATGTATTGAATCCAGCAACACTGTTGCCGACTAATCAAGAGTCGAGTGATTCTGAGCCACATGACTGCTATTTTAAAACGGAGGAAGAGACAAAAGGACGCATTGACCTTAAAGATACTCCGTTACTCGATCCGGATGGTACGCTATATGTGGACGGGTCATGTTTTAAATTGGAGAATGGTGATGTGACTGCTGCTTATGCGGTGACAACTTTGAAGACGATTGTGGAGACTGCAAGAGTGAGTCAGAATTCTGCCCAAGCTGCAGAATTAATAGCTCTAACGAGAGCATGTGTTTTAGCTGAGGGAAAGAGAGTGAATGTGTTCACAGATAGTCAGTACGCATTTGGCGTGGCCCATAGTTTTGGCCGGTTGTGGAGAGAAAGAGGTTTCATTACGTCCCATGGGACTAAGATTCAACATGGTCAACTAGTTAACGACTTGTTGGAATCTTTAACCTTGCCGACTGAAGTTGCGATTGTGAAGTGCAGTGCTCATAAAGCAATCACGGATGATGTTGGTCGGGGAAATGCTTTTGCTGATGAAACCGCTAAACAGACAGCTAGAGACATGATGAGTAGAATGTATGTTGCCACGTCTGCAAGATGGATTGCTGAGTCTGGAATGTGTGAAGATACAATGGAAAGTGTGAAAGAGATTCAGAAAGAAGCGACTGAGGAAGAGAAACGCGTATGGAGAGAAAGTACGGGCAAATTGGACTCGAATGGATGTTGGATCGATTTGACAGAACAGCAGCGTTGGATGTTGCCTGATGCGTATGTGCTTGCAGTAGTGACGATGGCGCATGGAGTGGCGCATATAAGTTCTAAAGGGATATGTAAAATGTTAGCTCCGGTCTGGAAGAATGAGGGAATCAGTAAGTGTGCAGAGAGAGTGGTGAAAAATTGTATGGTGTGCTTGATGCATAATCCTGGTAAGGGAACTCCAACTCCAGCTGGTCATTTCGCTCCTCCTTCCTGTCCCTTTGAAGTGATTCAGTTAGATTTCATTCACATGGAACGCTGCAACAATTTAAAATACGTCCTGGTGGTAGTTTGCGCTTTTTCCAGGTGGATAGAAGCATACCCACTAAAGGACAACACTGCTCTATCTACTGCCAAAATTCTTCTAAAAGAATTTTTTCCTAGGTATGGAATGCCACGGATTGTATGGTCAGATAACGGAAGTGAGTTTATAGGGAAAGTTATGCAGAGTGTGTGTGCTGGTCTAGGATTGAAACAAAAATTTCATAGTGCGAACCATCCCCAGTCTGCTGGTTTAGTCGAGGGTTACAATGGCACCCTCAAGCTTAAAATAGCCAAAATACAAGCATCCACAGGTTTGGCTTGGCCAGACGCACTTCCTTTGGCTTTGTTATCAACGAGAGCAACAGTGCATTCTAGAATAGGGCTTTCTCCATATGAGATTGTGTTTGGCCGCCCAGCAAATATCTGGGGTGTGCCAAGGCCTAAAAGGTTTTGCTCCATTGAATATCCTATGTTGATAGACTACCTTTACGACTTGACTGCTAAATTAAGTCTTATTCATCAACAGGTCTTTGATGCTTTGCCAAAACCTCCGGAGAGTCCAGGGCATCAGCTGAAACCCGGCGACCACGTGGTGGTCAGAAATTTTGCGAGGACAAAGAATCTTCAGCCTCGCTACATCGGCCCCTTCCAGATCCTGCTGGCAACGAGGACAGCTGTACGTGTTGCTGGCCGGAAGAACTGGATCCACGCTTCTCACGTAAAGCGTGTTCCATTGCCGCTGCCTTTTGACGACTGGGTGAAGAAGGGAATTGGTGCCTCCGAATTTGAAATCACCCCGAAACTTATCCCTTTCAGTGATGCCGATTTGATTTCTGACACTTTGAAACTTGACTCTCCTCCTGAAAAGACTGTTTTGAACATTGAACATTTGTCTCCAGCATCAAAAGAAACTTTGCCATCTGCGAACGTAAACTCTGCAACAGCTGCTAGTGATACACTATTTTCCGATCAGACAGTACCAGCGAAGAAGAGATACAACCTTAGAAGCCATAAAAAGGACTAATAAAGCAGGCAACTGCATATTGTAATTTTGATATACTGAACTTTTGTTTTTCAGCCAGGAAGTTTGCTATTGTTTATTGTTTTTAAATTGCCTTGCCGTCTGGGTAGCCGTAGGGTCGTGGCTGTGTGCCTAGTTTGAATTTGCAGGGGTCTGACACAAGGTCGATCTTTCTGTTGGTTTTGGGAACTCCCAGGGCTGACAGAGGCATTTTCATCTACGTACACATCATCAGTGGTCGCGAGCGGATTGTAGAAGATGGAGCTTCCTGCGCTGCAACAAAAAAATGTGATTTATGTTCACAGAAACAAACTGTACAAAATTCTTCGTAGCAAATGCTTTTTGATGCAATGTGCCGTTACATTTTTGATTATTTTAGCAACATTGGTGGGTGGAATAATCTTTGGTATAAAAATGATTTTTGTGCCAGTTACTACAGTACCTCCCCTTGATCCTGTTACTTCTACTGTTTCTTCTATACACTCATTTCACTCATTTCCAGAACATGAGCAAGCTCGACGCTCAGAATTCATCAACAACACTTTTGTACAGCTCTTGCACCAACACCAACTGGTAGTTAACACTACAGACTGCTGGGTGTGTGGCTTGATACCTCACACTATGGATAAAGGTATTCCCTATTTGGTTTTGCCTTACAGCTACAATGGATCATTTCAGGCCCTTCAAACCATCTTTGCTTATGCCCTTGAAACCTATCCTCCACGTCCACCACGTTCCACTAAATATAACTCTGCCAACAAAGCTTTAGTCCAGGGAATTATTGACATGATCAAGGATGTCAATAATACTCCATCATACCCTAGAGACGAACTACGAGTGTATTTGAGTTGGAATACTTCAGAGTATCGCCTTAGTTTAGGAGAAAGTAAGCGTAAAAGCTCAACTCCAATCTGGGTCGTACCTCACCGAGGTCAGGTCTGTTTGCAAGGTAATGGGAGAAATCCGAGAGCTCAGCTAGGGAGGAGTGAGTGCGTTGAGACTTATGTGTTTCCGGCTAACTTTTCCCCTGCCTTCCTCACTGCTAGGGGTACCTATTTCATTTGTCAAGACCGAGCTTATACATGGTTGCCTGCTGACTTTTCAGGTTCATGCTATATTGCTCGATTGTTGCCTCCAACATACACTGCTTCATCTGATTACCACAGAACCAGAGTAGCGAGAGGTGTCTTCAGCAAAGAAGATACTGCTGGTCAGGAAGCTGGAGACTTCTTCAAAGGCTTTCTTCCGTTTTGGGGGCCTATGGCCAATAGTAGAAACATACGTCAGCTAACACGGGTAGTTGAATCTACTATTACCGAAACTGCTGGTGCCCTTAGCAATCTAACAGCTGAGCTTCAGGCGGATAGACTCATGACGTTGCAAAACCGTATGGTCTTAGACGTTATCCTTGCAGACCGAGGTGGGGTATGCAGAATGATCCAATCGAGCTGCTGTGTCTTTATTCCTAATAATGCTCCAACAGTCTATGAGGCGATCTCTAAGCTACACAAGATTTCCGACTCTATACATGTAGACAAGGGAAACTGGTCCTTTATGGAGTGGGTTTGGACTCTGATCTCAGCGTGGGGATGGAAGGTTCTAATGGTCATTGGTGTCATATTAGTATTCCTCTTCTCATGCTGCCTGATTATCCAGTGTGGTCCAGCCCTGTGTGGCCTTTGTGCTGCAACCTGTTTTAGGAAACCACCCGCGTTTGGAGAAAAGGCACGAGAAAGGATGATGATACAACAACATGTCACTGACCTGATGAGTATAGAACTAGACTCTGATATAGACTGAGTAATTGCCTATGTAAGGGCAAAAGGAGGGTCTGAGGTTCCGTGACGATTTGAACCCGTGTTTTCAAGTTTGTCGGAAATACATAATATTAGTATCAGCGAACCGCAAATGATCCATTTAGCATATCCTGGTGTTTTCGCTACGATACGAGTAAGAGCACTCTTGTTATGAACACATTTCTGATCTACCCATGGCATCCATCTTAGATCATGGCCGCCATTTTGTGTTTCCTTGCCCTCACATATGCAATAGCCTCTGATCACTTCATTCACTTCACTTTGATTAAGGACACGTAGCCTTAGCCGGAGATTCACCTCTTTCATGACACGTACACCTTAAACTAGATCACGCTGAAGCTGCATGACTCGACAAAGGCTGCCTCCTCTGCCCGAGGCCAGCCCACCTGAACTGGTTTTCCTGTCCATTGTCCTGATCATGATTAGGCGGCCGAAGCCGGTAGCCTTGCCCATTTACAACCCACAAACATCTCTTATCCCGCTTTCCTATCTTCTGCACCTGGCTCTGCTCCTTTCCTTCTGGGCCTTTATTAGGGGGAGGTAACGAACTTTACGATGAGGCGGTCCGGCTCTTGAATGCAATATTGACAAGGGATTGTGATGGACTAGTGGGAACCCCTCTTCGTGATGTTTGGCATCAGATATTATCGACAGTTCCTGTGTAACGCCAAATATTTATTGTTTAAGACACAAAGGTTTGGGAATGTACTGACATGTGAAATATTTGCCTGAAGCACAATTTTTGGTATATAAGGAGCAACCCACAATGTACAAATCGAACAGTCTCCTAGATTCTGCCCGTGTGTAGATTCTGTGATTTCTGTGTCCCTGCAGTAATAAACCTTTGGTCTTTGACGCCACCTTCGAGAAGCCCGTGTTTCTGTTCATTTGCGCACCAAGGCAGGTGGAACTCCGGGGTCTTTGGGTGTTGTTCCCTGACACCTCTGGACGGAACCAAAAGGTCCAGAACTCCAAGCTGCATCGAGGAGACCCCACCCCCTGCACGGACTACACAGCAGGAAGCACCCATCACCATGGCTGTCTCTCAGGTCCCCCACGACCAACACATGGCATTCCAACACTGTGTTAGGGTGCCAGGTAAAGATGGCTGATCAGCTTTGGTTGTGGTTCGACCTCATGGCAGCCAAACTAGATGCCATACGTGGGTGTCTAAGTCCCATCAGAGATGACTTACAGTCCCTAACGGACACCCACTGTTCGCTCCATGCTCTCCAACAATTCATGGCTGACATCGCTGGAGTCATGACTCTGAGCCAAGAACAACTGTCTAGTCAGAGTGGCTCCAGCGATGTCAGCCGGGAGTTGGGGCACATAAGGAGAATGATGGAAAGCTTGGAGCGGATGCAGGCCGAAATAATGTTTGCCACGGCTGCACACCAGCAAGATGTAGGTGTGATCTTCCATACCCTGCAGATCCTCGTCATGGCATTGCTACCACAAGGCCTGGCGCGGATGAATGCTACTGCTACTACTCCATCCACATCTCTGCCTCATGAAGTGTCAGTGCCACAGAGTGCGGCAGACATGCCACCTCCGGCCCCTGATGTGTCACTGCCACACAGTGATGCATGCAAAACACCACCACCCACATGTGAGGCACCTGACACGTCAGAGGACGAAGATGATGATGAATCTGGATTTGTGGTAAGAATGAAGTGGTAGCATTCATCTCCGCCATATGGCCAGTAATAACACCTTCCACTGTCCCCCGATACACTCAGCGACATTCACCTTGGACCTCGACATGGCCCTCCATATTTTGTTTGGTTACCAATGACACAGCAGTCACATTGCGGACGGAAGTCTTCCACTTCCGATGAACTTGTCAATCCCTAAAGGACCTAGCTGGCCCTCCACAGGGCAACAATGTAAAGTGGGTTTGCGTGGCCCTGTACTGGTCCAGCTTCAACACTCCACTGAATGTGAACAAAACATTCTAATTCACACAGGTGTGTCATGGCTATGATCAATCAAGTATGAAAGTATAGATGAATGTAGGGATAGTGATTCCACAAAAAGGTACTCCCTGGGTAATGCTATCAATGCGCATGTATGGTCGTGACCCAGATAGGCAGCAAGACACACATTGTAATTCAAATCAACACTCATCACAGTTGAATACAAGTGAAGGTGCGTAGACTTTATTAGCATATGCGTATCAGTATGGGTAAGATAAGTGCCACAGCATGCAAACCAATGCAGCAGTATGTCAGAATGAGCATCTGTTAGATCTGGGGGTCTCTATTTGGCAATGGGTATCACCTTTGTCCAAATAGGGACCCTTACTTCTAAGTCACTATAAGGGGATTACACTCCTTAATAACCCCTGCTAACCCCCTTGGTAGCTTGGCACGAGCAGACAGGCTAATCTCAGAGGCAGTGTGTTAAGCATTTGTGAATATACACAGTAATACAGTGATAACACTACAGATGGACACAACACAGGTTTTATAAAAATAAGTATTCTTTATATAGATTTAAACACAAGACCACAAACGACAAAAATCCACAATACTACACTTAATATTGCTTAAAAGATGATTCAAGTTGCTTAGTTCAAGTTGATGATGAATGCGGCAAAGTTCTCAACAAAGTACCTTGATGCGTGAAGCAAAGTAAACAAAAGGCTTGCAAAAGGGGAGATGCGTCAGTTCCGTGATCCGGGGGAGATGATGCGTCGTGCCTCAATGCTTGCGCAGACTGGGGATGTGTCGTGCTTCTTACCGGTGCGGCGGTGATGCGTAGAGTCTCAGCCTGCGGGCCCGTTGCGATGCGCAAGATGGCGCCTTGATGCGATGCATAAATCCAGTTGCGATGTGAGAAGATGGCGCCCTTGATGCGGTGATGCGATGACGATGCAATGACGCACTGGCAGCCTTGCGGCGACTCTGTACTTGGAGCCTGAACAGGCCCTGCGACGCGCTTCTCCGGTGATGCGATGGCGGCTCTCTTGATGCATCGCGCTTCTCCGGCGATGCGACAGCAGACAGCTTCAATGTGCACATGCTTCCAGGGTGATGCAACGAAAGCTCGCTTCTCCGGAGTTGCGAGGATTCTTCTCGATGCGTCACGTTTCCAGCTCCCAGAAGCACGCAAGTGACTGGAGTTGGAATTCCCAGCAAGGAAATTCAGGAGGGAGCAGGAGGTGAAGTCTTTTGGCCCTGAGACTTCAGCAGGAGGCAAGCACAGTTCAAGCCCTTGGAGAACATACTGTAGATAATGGAAGTCCTTAAAAAGTTCCTTCTCCTTTCCTTTGGCAATGAAGCAACCACTGCAGGCCAACCCAGCAAACAGCACACTGGCAGAGGGGCTGTCCAAACTCCTGCAGCTTCCTTGGTTCTTCTCCTTGGCAGGAAGGTTTCTTGTTACAGAAGTGATCTAAAGTCTGTGGGACTGGGTCAAAATATTTATACCCCAAAATCCTTTGTTCTCTAAAGGCAGAGAGGCCTCTGCCTAGTTCAAACCAGTTCCTGAGCACTTTGTTTACAGGACTCTTCTCTTCCTTTCACTGTGCAGGGCAGAAACATCAGACACCCCACAGGAGATGGAGCCAGCACAGGGGGGGGGGAAGATATAGCTCTGGAGCACTCTGTTGACCTAATTCCCCTTCTCCTTTCACAGTGCAGGGCAGAGACAACAGACAAGCCACATGAGGTGGAGCCAGCATTGTGAAGAGAAGGCCTAGCCCTATTCAGGTCCCAGGTGCACACCTCCCTCCCATCTAGGTGCTGATCTCTCTATTCACCACTGGGCTGCCCCAGCCTGCCTCCTGGAATTTTCCCAGCCCTGTCACACACAAACCCAGACAAGAAATACACAAGTCATCAGAGGCGGGCTCAAATGGTTAGGCAAGCAAATATCTACTTTCTAAAAGTGGTATTTGCAAACACAGGATATTAAAATAAACTTTACTAAAAGATGTATTTTATTATTCTGAGTTCAGGCATACTAAATTCGAATTTCTACCATGTTCCCTGAGTCAGTTAGGATTGTAGGAATGTAACAATCTTAACTGCCCATTCTGGCCTATGAGAACAGGTAGCCTTCAATAGTGTAATTCACTATTAGGACATGCTACACACATCAGAGCATGTCCTACCTTATACTCACAATGCACCCTGCCCTTGGGCCTACCATAGGGGTGTCTAATATGAAGCAAAGGGAAGGTTCAGGGACTGGGAAGTGGGTGCCCTTTGCCAAGTCGACATGGTAGTCACAGACTACACACAGGCCTTGCAATGTGAGGCCTGAGACACACTTTACAAGCTGCTTCTGTGGGTGGCACAACCAGGGCTGCAAGCCCACCAGCAGCATTTGACCTACAAGCCCTGGGCACACATGGTGCACTGTACTAGGGGCTGACAGTAGCTCAAATAAGCCAATCATGGAATAACCAATTAGTACATCAATTTAACATAGGGAGCACTTGCACTGTGGCACTGATTAGCAGTGGCACAGGGCCCAAAGCATAAATCCAGCAAAAACATATCAAAACAGAGGAGGCAATCCGTCAAAAATGGAAGGGAGACTCACGCCAATGATGTCAGGTCTAACAGTATCATTGCCAAGCGCCGCTGTCCACTCCGGGGAAGTGCCTCACCTTTCACAGGTGTGTGTTAACCCACGTTGTTGTCCGCTCATGTATTCAGAGTCCAGGTAAATGCAGCCATGTCCACTGTTGTCATGGAATATGTGACCAGATCTCCAAGATGCAACAAGGTTTTGGGACATGTGAAATGGGTTCAATCTGTTGTGGCTGCAGGTACATAGTTACTAGTCCATGAAAGCGATTGCAGCTTCGTAGGCTATCATTTCCAACATGAGGTCGTTGTTGACTTTATCAAACAGGATGGCGAGGTGAACTTTTAGCTGGTACGGACAGATGTGCTGCGTCCACCCCCTTTCACCAATTAGCTCTACAGCCGAATAGGGGAGCGGTTCGATGTGGTCACTGCACACGAGGGGTTGTGCAATCTCCCAGATCCAACTGCCAGAATGTATGCCAAGTATCATGGCATCTCATAAACGGGTATCACAGTGATCCTCCTGGTCCTGGGACAACAGGGGGCACACACACATGTCAAAATCCAGTTCAGCTACTGTCCTGTTGGATAGGCAGACATCCATGGACCACTTGAATATGCACGGTCGACAATGCAACACAGACTGAACGCAGGTGACATTGGCAAGGCAGAAGCTTAGCCGGTAATTGATTCACAACACTGCCACTGGCAGTGCCTTCAGTAATTGCAGCATACGGTATAGTTCCCCGTGACAGGGGTTGTGCATGTGTCCGGGATGTTATGCCATTGCGTTAGTGGCTCTGGTTGAAGCGGCACTGTTCTGACCTGTGCCAGTTCTGTGGATGGAAATGCCACAGCTCAGATCAATGAGTTGTTTTTGTATTCAATGGTTGTACGCCTTGGATGGTGTGGGAGTAAGTGTGAAGGCCATTCCATGCAAGATAACTTCGAGCAAGGACTTCAGTGTGTGGGGTGTGTATACGATGGTCCTTCGTCAGGCTGTGCATAGTGTGGGAGTTGTCATCAGCTGCCATGGTTTTTGTCAGGGTGTGCCAGGCACATGCAATTCTGAGGTCGGAGTTGCAGATGTGCTTCCGCCTGATAGTTCAGACAAAGGGGCTTTCATTCCTAATGTTAGTTTGTAATCTGCTTGCATTCAGGAAATGTGATGTGGCTTGTTGGGGGTGGGGTGGGATGTGTGTGACTTTGGGATTCATGTTTGGCATGTCTTCCATGTGGCAAATGAGTGGTATCACTGTGTGTTATGTTGCCTCACAGCTGCTCCTCCCTCCTCCCATGCCAATTTACTTGTGTGCACTGCACGGTTGCATCACTTGCACTCCTTTGGCACACCATTGTCATGCCTGTATGCGCATGTCCACAAGCCTGACTACAGCACTGTGATGTTGGCCGTTGAAGGTGGGAGGCCACGTGAGTGTAGGCCTATGGTAAGGAAAGGGCGGACACAGATGTAGAGTTCATGCTTGGCTGAACTCGTGCTGCAATTAAGGCTAGGCATTTGACTCATGCTACGACGATACAGATACACACAACACTTGGCATGTATGAGCCGGGACCCCGAGCGGTCTTGCACTCCTTCATTTCTCTGTACATGTGAGCCTGCTCTCCGGGTGCATGCTACATTGCAACATTGTTGATTGCGGGCCAGGTGGCAATGACACTACAACAGAGATACAAGCATTAGTTACTTCCTTGTCCAGGCCATAACTGAACCATGCCCAGAGCCCCAGGCAAATTCTTCAGACCCCTATGCTGGACTGGTGTACGCTGGCCCAGCCCGTTCTGCTTAAGCTTACAGGGGGGACAGCAAAGCTACATGTCTAAGGTCTTACCCACTGCCTGAGTGACATGGTTGCATCCACTGTCCACAGCACAATGTAATGTGGTAGGGCCCGGGGCCATCATGCCTACATAATGACCACACAGACACACTTAGATAGATAGTGGAACTGGCTACGGGCACGTGTGCCCGCCCCCTTTTTATTACCAGGGTCATATGTCCAGTGACGCCTGTGCTGGATGGGTGTGGGGTGAGTGTAAGCCAGCCCTCAGGGAGTGGTTGGCGCTGGCAACAACTAGAACAGTGATCATCGGATCACACACACAGATTAAATCACGAAGGGTCCATGACTTGCAGTGCACTGAGGTAGGGGCACCAGAACTGAAATCACACACACAAGTTTCAATCATAAAGCATCCATGACTTGTGGTGAACTGAGTTAGTGGCACTGGATGCACTGCGACCGGCAAGGGCCTACTGCCACGTGGCGATGACTTGAGCTGCACTGAGGTAGGGGCACCAGAGCTGAATGAGCCTGCTCAATTGAAGAAATTGTTAATGATTGTGTCCCTTTGGGATATTCCTGCTGCAGCTGCAGTGGGGTGTGGTACACCTGCCTCATCTTCATCATCATTGTCCCAGGTCTTCCCCACTGCCTGAGGTGACATTGTTGCTTCCGCTGTCCACAGCACAAAAGTCAATCATAAAGGGTCCATGAGTTGTGGTGCACTAAGTTAGTGGCACCTGAGCCACATGGCATTGACTTGAGCTGCACAGAGTTAGTGGCACCTGATGAGCCAAGTGGGTGCGCAGGCAACGATGATGGCGTGTCCTTGCAGGTAAGGGTTGGATTGCATATGTGTGACCCAGCTGACCGCAGTGGAGGCCAGAGGCTGCGGTTAGTAAGGGCCCACAGCCACGTGGTGTTGACTTGAGCTGCAGAGAGTTCGTGGCACCTGAAGCGCTCAGCGGGTGCGCAGCCTGCGATGATGCGTCCTTCGAGCGGGCCACACTGGAATTAATGCCTGTTGCCTACTGGACTGCTCCATCAATACATCAAGACTCAGTTTGAATTGGGGGACCTGCTGACTGCAGTGTAGGCTGAAGGCAGTAGTCAGCACACACATAACTCCACGGTGCTGTGCCGCTGGGTGCACTGAGGGCCTGTGTTGCGGAAGTCAGTGATCGGCTGAGGAGGCTGGCGGTTACGGCAGTGGACTCGTGGCAGGGTGAGGGGTGCCACCCTGACAGACGCGTTAACCATCCCGGAAGTGAACCACGCCCAGAGACCCGGCCTATTTATTCACACTCCTACACTGGTCTAGCACACGCCAGCCCAGTGTAGGAGTGTGAATAAATAGGCCGGGGCCCTGGACTCGTGGCAGAGTGAGGGGTGCCACCCTGACAGACGCGTTGACCATCCCGGAAGTGAACCACGCCCAGAGCCCCGGCCTATTTAATCACACTCCTACACTGGGCCGGTGTACGCTAGAACAGCCCACTCCGCTTACCTACAGGGGGGACGACAAAGCTACATGACCGAGGTCTTCCCCACTGCCTGAGGTGACATGGTTGCGTCCGCTGTCCACAACACTACAAACACCAGCAGTATATCTCCACATGGACATGTCTGTGCTCTGCATACTGAAGTTTTTACAGCACATCACAACCACACTTGGCATTGTGTACATTCTTATTCATGGGTCACTTGACTCCTTCACACTTACTTGGTTCCCACCTCTGCCCCCATTCTGCAATTGTGTGGCTGAGGGGCCATGCCGTTTTCATAAGGTCAGTTGTCTTGCTCTGTGCTGCCTCGGTGGTAGTCCGGAGTGGGAGGGGTCGGGGGGGCCTGGGGTTGGTGGCGTGGGTGTTGGGCCCCCATGGGTCTCCGAACTGCATGATCAGTAGCTCCATGACATGTGTTTGTCTTCAGATGTTTGAAGAGAAAAGTGCCAGCAAGGGATTCGTTCAAAAGCTAAAGTTATGCAGTGTGATGCAGTCTATATTATTAAGACTTGGCAACTGAGTGAAGCAGTCACTGCTCTTTGTGTTATTGTCTTTTTCCAGACTCCATAGAGACTACCACACTAGCCCTATAGAGGTCAAATAATTGAAACAGTTGTCAACACTTAATGTGGTTTTGCTCAACAAATGAACTTTCAGAAACGAGGTAAAGCAACACGGACAAGTATGTTCTTCAGAGAAAATTATTATTTATATTTTTGCATTCAATTTGTCAAATTTACAAGGGTACATAATCAAAACTAATTGCATATAAGTCTTAGGTACATGGAAGTGATAAAACGATCCATTGGTACATAAGAAACAATCCAGTCTAACAAAAATATATATAAAATAGACTTATTTTAGAAATAATAAATAGAAAGTCAAAAAGTAGAATGTAGACTTGGACTGGTATGTCGACGTTTCGGTCTCACAGGTAATATCCAAAGACCATCATCAGGACAGTGAATTTAATGCAATGTGGATGACCCTATAGTGAAATTAGAAAAAGCTATAAAAAATGAAAGCTGCAGTTCAACATGAGGGTGACTGTTCAATGTCAAAGTTCATAGCCTTGAGGGAACGCCAAATCTTCCCTGTAGTTATGTTCATACAGGTAGTGTCTTTGTATTTAATCACAAGGTTCCAAATCTTTTTGAAAAAACAGCGTAGCATACGCGAAGGCTCCTCAACGTCAGATCAAAGTTGAATTTTCTCTGAAGAAGATACTTGTCCGTGTTGCTTTACATCGTTTCTGAAAGTTCATTTGTTGAGCAAAACCACATTAAGTGTTGACAACTGTTTCAATTATTTGACCTCTATAGGGCTAGTGTGGTAGTTTCTATGGAGTCTGGAAACAGACAATAACACAAAGAGCAGTGACTGCTTCACTCAGTTGCCAAGTCTTAATAATACAGACTGCATCACACTGCATAACTTTAGCTTTTGAACGAATCCCTTGCTGGCACTTTTCTCTTCAAACATTACGATTGCCCAAGCCCGCAAGGGTTTATTGGGTCACCCACCCCCACAACTTGTCTTCAGATGTGGCTCTGGGCTGGGATCCCTTTCATACTGCAGGTTGTCGTCCTGCTGAACACCAGTAAAAGGCAGAGGTTAAATCCCTGCAGCTAAGGCATCTTATCGCCTGTTTTTGGATCACATCACATATGTGGCTGGTCATTGAGAATACCCCAAAGTGGTGTTTTCATGTGTTTAAGGATGGGAACACTACTCTGCAAATTGTTAGCGTTAGTTGTCGCTTTCATCCTTGGCATTGTTTTTTGCGGCCGCTATCGCTGGAAAACTAGTGACATCGGCAGTTTGCACCAAATCTATCGTCAGTTTTGCGGCGCTAAAGTGCCGATAAATCGGCAATAAGTCCTTGAGAATATGCCCCTGAGAGTACTGTCAGAGGGGAAAGCATGATTCTTTACCAAACTAAGTGACCCCGGCGGTGAGGAGATGCAATCCACATTGGAAATTCATGCAACCAGTGACCGTCGGGGAACACAATGCACAGAGGTGATTATACAAACAGCACACAGCGCACTAAGAAAGAGAAAGAGGGAGTGGGGATTGTGATCCAAGAACCTTGAATCCGGCTCATGTCTGAATCTCGACGCCAGTTCACTTACCTTTGGGACAGTGCTGACAACTTGTATCAAACAGATGTAAGCACTATGGGTGCACACGTAGCACCACAACACAAGTTGGAGTTTTAAATGAACGGGGGCAACATATAGCTCAGAATTTGGAGCAGTAAGTAATTTGTCACTCGCTTGTTGCGAATGTGGGGATGGGGATGGCTAGGAGGGTACAGTTAGTTCAACAAGACTGACGAGAACACCTGCAACACATCAGACAGGGCAGAAAGGGCCCCCGGTTAGGGCCCTTAGGACATGGAATGACACTCAGAGACTAGGGGCCCGATTCACAGAATGAACTTAAGACTCAATCCTAAACGTACTACTGTTTTGGTATTCACAGATTGCACTTACTACTTTTGGTATTCACAGAATGAACTTACTCATTTCGGTATTCACAGAAGTTAGGACTCCTAACTTTAGGACTCCTAAATGCCTTCTGTGAATACCGAAAGTCTTAAAATTAGGATTTTTCTCAATTTAGTAGTAGTAAAGTTAGGACTCCTAACTTTAGGACTCCTAAATGCCTTCTGTGAATACCGAAAGTCCTAAAATTAAGATTTTTCTCAATTTAGTAGTAGTAAAGTTAGGACTACTAACTTTAGGACTCCTAAATGCCTTCTGTGAATACCGAAAGTCTTAAAATTAGGATTTTTCACAATTTAGTAGTAGTAAAGTTAGCTTTCAGGAATAGGGATAATTTGAAAAAAAACTGATAGATATCAAGATACTGATACACGTTCCTCTCGTACCTTTCAGACTTCATCACAGAAATCCGAAAGTAGAGGACGGTCAGAACAAAAGGAGGAACGCGTGAAGTCCAAAGACGATCAGCACGTTCCAAAAAATATGACAGCCCAATTCACCAAAACGAAGGTAGCAGGTCTAAAAATCAGACATGCCGAGGATCTTGAGGACACAACTGAAGAACGGGGAGTAGGCTCAGACAGTGCTGGACAGCGCAACAGAAGTAACCGTAGCTCGCAAGATCTTGAAGGATCATCTGGAGACAGTGGACTTGAAGGAGTACATCCAAGTTGAAACTGCTGACACCAGGGTTAGTATACCCCATATGTTATATGAAGTAACTCTCCGGATGGAGGGGATATAACAAGAAAAATAAGAGCAGTCTTTTGGGAGAAGCTCTCTAAGGGCTATGACATTCTTCTAGCTGAACAAGACTGGCCACCTGAATTTGTCAGGGAGTGCGTCAGGGAGTGCCCACATGGCGAAGACATCATTATGCCAGCCTTCTCCAATCATATTCCAATTAATTTAAAACATACTTATGCCAGAAAATGAGCTGTAGCCCAGGCTCCAGCATTATATAAAAGTCGTGTAGGATGGGATGAGGATTCCCCTCACCATAAAATCCAGTTAAAAACTCAACCAACTGCACAAAGGCAGTACCCAGTTAAGCAAGAAGCTAAAAAACAGGGCAGGGAGATCTTAGATCAACTTCAATATCAAGGGGTGATTGAAACATGCACCTCGTCCATGAACAATCCTTTGTTTCCTGTCTCCAAACCAGACACTGCATATCGTCTAGATTTGGATTACAGAATTTGAACTCTTGTTGCAAAACCTTTGCAGTACAAAATGCACATAGTGCAGCACTAATGAATAACGTTGTGCGTAAAAAATATAAAACCACATTAGATATTTCTAACATTTTTTTCTGTCAAAACATTGCACCCGAAAGTAGGTATTTGACCGCTTTCTCAATAATGGGGACACAGCGTCAATTCTGTAGTCTCCCCAAGGGATTCAAGAATAGTCCAGGGTTATTTTCAGCTAGAGTATCAGGGTTACTGCAAACGTATGATGATGATGAGGCATTATCTTATGTCGATGACATCTATCTAACAGACGATGACTTGGACAGGCACTTGAACAGAGTGAATACCATAATACTTGTCTTCGCCTCTGAAGGATATAAATGACATTTTAAGAAGTTGAGAATTGCCTACCTCAACCTCCTTTTTCCAGGATACGAGTTATCAAGTGAAGGAAAAATCCTGGCAGCCAACTTTTTAGAAAAGTGTGCGCTGCGCCAACCTCCAAAAACGTTGAAAAACTTACAATCGATTCTAGGTTTCCAAAATTTCAGAAGAACATACATTCTAAATTACGCAGAAAGGGTTAAACCTCTACGAATTAATCAAACCTGATTTCAAAACAGTTAATTGGACTCAAAAACACACAGAAATTTTGCGTCCAGTGCAAACAGACATGTTAGCAACAACACATTTACAGACTCGCATGAAGGTACGCAATCTTGTAATCCAAATCATTACAGGAAGATGCGGATTTGCATACCTAACCTTTAATGAAGGAGAAAAAGTACCAATAGCATATAAATCACACTTGTACACACAAGCTGAAATGAAATTCACCTCTACAGAAAAAATTCTGACAGCGGTTCAAACTGCAGTAGCAAAAGAGAGAGCCCTCACACAGGGAAAACGCATAATGGTTGTTACTCCTGTACCTGCTTTAGAAGCAGTATCAAAAGCGAGCATTTCAAATGCAAAGGCTTTACATCCGAGATGGATACAATGGGTTAACTCTCTTGCTGCAACAGACTTTGAATACGTTTTTGACCCATATTTGAAAACACAAGAATTTCTACAATACGAACAAGAATGTCCTCTGCCTACTGAGATTCTGCTTCTAGAACAATACGAATGTATAATTTATTTAGACGGATCAGCATAGCCTGCAATTGGAGGCAAACAACCTTACAGTGCTGCGTGCGCGATCGTTCAAGGACGCTGGCGCGATGGTAAATTCCGACCTATGGTGACTAAAACACAATCTCTCGGAGACTGTACAGCTCAGCGAGCTAAATTGCACACATTCAAGATGGCGCTTGAAAATACTGATCGCGAATTCCCCACACTCACAGTGTGCGATTCTTAATACTGCGTTCAATCCTATAATGAATACCTGCAGAACTGGATTCAAAGATGCAAAAGGTGGCACAATCAAGCATAAGTTGCTTTGGGAATAAGTAGTTCAGTTACAAAAAGAAGTACAAAAAGCTCACGTAATCCATACACTTAGTCATCAACGTGATGGCATTTACGTTGCAGGGAATTCATTGGCTGATGAAGACGCGAAGGCAGCTGTGCAAACGGCTTCCGTAGCTAGAATCACTTGTTCAAAAATGAAAATAGACGGCGAAATAATGCTAGCTGTCAATGCCACAAGCAAAGGCTGCGGTGCAGCGTTACCTCAAAACTATCCACTCGAATACTCATACATAATTGATGGAAACTCTGGTCATTTCACTCGAATTCTTGGAGTGGGGGATAGAGTGATTCCAAAAAGGAAACGTAGAGTAGCTTTGATACACGAAGCACATTTGGGAGAGGGTCTGATCATCAAGGGATCTCTAAATCTATACTAGAATTAAACGAGACGTACTGGTGGCCAGGGATGAATGGTCACATTCACACATTTGCAATTAATTGCCATGATTGCAACGAGGATCGCAGCAGAGAACGTCGCCAGATACCTGACTACAGTATAGCCAGCCCAGTACAGACACCATTGTTAGACAGCATTAGACTATCTACACGCAGATGTCCATATTGACAAATGCCGTCCCACAAATAATAAGACAAGATTCATATGGATGTGGCCTCAGCGCTCGGCTGACGCCCGAACTGTTATAAAAGATTTGCGAGTCTTTATCGGCACATACACAGTTGGCACGCTACATTCTGATCAGGGTCCTGTGTTTAGCTCAAAGACTTACAAGGAGGCCCTGGCCAATTTGGGCTTTGCATTGCGGTATTCTAGTCCATTCCATCCTGAGGGAAATTCGGTTTTGGAGAGAAAAAAACGGGACATAAAGCAATCTATAACAGCAGGGTATTAGGCTCGGGTGACGGGTGGGTAAAGCATCTAATAAGTGTCCAACGTAGTCCTAACAATCTGCCAAGAAGTTCTCTGGGTGGAATCACTCCATACAAAATTCTTTTTGGAAATAAAATGATTGTCCAGGAGCTTGATCGTCACACTTCAGTGGTAGAACAGAAACCTTTTGATATCAAAGACCGTTTTGCTGTTTTGCAGGACTTAAATGAAACAAGGAGAAGTCAAAGCAACCCATTGCAGAAGCCAACGACCACTGAAGGTGAACAACCCATCCCAGCAAGACCTGCCTGGATTCCACAGATTGGGGATCTAGTCAGAGAAAAAATTGCGGACAAGAAGGAATTTGGGCCTTCATACAGACAACCAGTTCTTGTACCAGCAAGCCACGGATCAAGAACAGTGCTACTGCCGCTCCTTGCTGGAAGGAAGGAGAACAGGTTCGTATCTATCGACCTGGTAAAACCACATCATGTGGCCGATCATAAGTAGTAGGCCAGGTGGGCTCCAAAGATGTAGCAGACAACCACATCTGGCTACTATCCAAGAGGTTCAAACTGAGTGACTCATCACCTTTGAAGAATTTGCAGTGTGTTCGGCGGCCTGCCTCTCATTTTGGGACTAGTAGCAGGAATACTATTTTTGTTCCTTCTGCTCCAATATGGCAAGGCAAGTCACCATCGACACCCAGATTACCTCAGAGTACACTCTCCTGGCAATGAAGTGTCATGAGCGCATGATACAGATTCTGGGTTTGGCTCGTTTAGGAGATCTAAATACCATGTGGTTTCTATCATTCCGACCAATCTGGCAAGATTGCATTTTACCTTTTCTACGATGCCTGCTGTGTGGAGTAGACTGCATGCTAGACATCTGTCTGACACTCCCATCAGTCCTGCCAATGGATGTTGATACTTTGCTTGGACCAGTAATGGCTCATGCACTGTGTTGTGCCCAGCGGCTACCAAATCTGATGACGGAATTCGTTGAGATCTCACAGACGCAAACTGCAGATGGTGAGATACGTGGAGCAACAGGCACACAAGTACTATGTACTTCGAACATTGCTAATGCGGCTGACGCTGATGGCGATGCTTCTCATCTTTGTGCAGTTGATCTGCTTAACGAGGTAGTCCAACTTTCACCTACAGTAGTAGACGAATTCTTTACCAGCTTAGATTTGATGTTTTCTCCAAACAATGAGACTGACTTTTGAAGTGAGCAAACAGTGTTCTGTGGGACTCTGTATTCGACCTTCACTTTCCAAAACAAACTTCTAACTTTGAAACTCTATTTTTCAATGAGTTGACTTTTTTCCAAAATTGAATTTTTTTGGGGAGCACAAAGTAATGTACTTAAAGTAGAACTATTCCTAGAGAACAAGAATTATTTGAATCGTTCCGAAAAACAATATTTGGCTGTGTCCATAAACAAAACAATTGATATATTATGTCATGGAATGGTCTCGACTTTTTCTTCTGTATTTTAGAGACATTTCATAAACAGTATTTTCATCATTCCTTCGGTTAGCATTTTTTATTGAAAAAAAAAGAAAATGAAATGTCATCCATTTGCTTTGAATGAAAATATTGCTTTAAAATGCATATAACACAAATGCTCTTTTCGTGTACAACCATTTCAAATGCATTTTTTATGTATTTAGGGTGGAGGTTTTAACACATCATGTTTTAGATATATTTTATGTGCTTAGAACTTAGTAATGTTGTACATAATAAAGTGAAGTGGGTGTTGTATGGCGTTTTAGGATCTGAGTGAATTCTCCTGATTCATGCCCTTATGTAGGTACAATTCATATTGCCCTAATATAGCATAGAAATCTTTCCCTTATTTAGACATATCCCTTGCAGTCCAAATGCAGGCATGGCTACTTCCACCCGTACCAAAACGTCATAACGATATCTTGGGAAATCGGCTTAAGCAGTCAGGGACCTCCCCTTGCTTGAATATTGATTTATCCAGGAACTCATGTACTTTACAAAGAACTACTATTCCCTTGGGGTTCTTTACCCGAGTTATTATGCCCGACTTTACGCAAACTAGGCACCTTCAAGGTATAAATATGCCTTCACTTGCTGTAGCAAGAAACGGTGGCTCGGAGCAGTTGGACTATCTGCTTGCAGGACGCAGCTTGCTACAGCAAGTGCCGAAGGAAGCCGACCCTCCAGCTGAAGCACTGATCGAGAAGCTGTTCTTTCTCTCGCTGAGAATCCAGCTCCAGTGTTTCTAAGCTCTCCTTGCGGGGTGTTGGGAAATCGAGTCCCAAGACAAGCGATAACAGACCCCCTTCATTCTAAACCAAGGTACGGAGCTGATTAGAACCTAAGAGAAATCTTAGATAGATTCTTGGCAAAAAACAAACAAACCTATGCTACACAATATTACTCCCTCCCGTGTACTAGACGTAGGTTAGGTACATTGGGGTAGACGTATTTTAGAAGCGCCAATTAAGTACTTTTAGCCATTGTTATTTATGTATGTATTTATATATGGTTTAGAAACCATACAGTGTTAATCCAGTACTTTTACAGTATCATTATATAATATTGTTCTCGCTGTACGCAATATACTTTGTAGTCGGCATTACTATTGTAGCAGTTCACTTTACTTGCATGAGAAAGAAAACGCCTGTCTCTCTATATCTCTGCACCTCTGTCGAAACGAAGCATGCAAGATTGACTGAGAGAAATACTTATCTATTGTTTCCACGACTCCAGAGATATATTTCTTATTCTTGGGAAACAAAGTTGTCATGTTTATGCGGTTGTCAGAAAGTAATCCTTTCTTGTCAATTCGAGAAAGTTTCTAGTGACCTCTGAGCTAGCTGGAATTCACTATTAAGTTTAATAAATTCGATATAGACCTAGTTGACCTCAGGCCTACGTCTAAATCTATAGGATATATTATTCAAATGCGCAGAGGCTATTGGGAATATAGGAACTACACTACAAAAGCACCATAAATATCCAAAATGTTGTAGCTCTCACAGATTTTTTTAAGCAGATCAGTTTATTAGCCATGTGTTAGCACTTTCATACACCCTCTCAACTCAAATTACAGGATTATCGCCTCTCTCTCTTTCCATTGCTTTCTATCCTCTTTTTCCTTTGGTTTTATTATCAAAACGTTTTACTCTGTCAAGCTCTGAGAAATGGTCAAGCTTACAGTACAGTAATGTTTTTTGGCTAAAATAATATAACGTTATCTATAAGTGACACATCCACGTTTTTGTTTTCTCTGCACAGTTTATTGAGCTCAATCACTTCTAATGATGAAAAACTGCAGTCTGTTTACCTTTATCATGCTCCATGCTGAGTACCAGGTTAGCTAAATGATGCATACGTTTATGTCATATTGTACTGGATGTGTACATAGGCCAGCATGTACTGCCATACCCTTGTTCTGTACTACATTTCAATAATACCTTTTGAAATGAAAAATTGGGTAGGACAATATCCTCAGAAAATGTCATGCGGTGCATTATTAGTAATCACAAAACATATTGGTTAACTTATTACATGTTATTTTAAGAGGATTGAGCCCAAGCAAGCTTCATTATGTATCAAATCTTGCTCCATCAATCCCCTCTTTGATGGCATTTTATGCCATCACTAATTATTGAACCAGATGCCAACTTTTAGCAGTTTCCCATTTCAATTTCTTCTATTACTTTAGTATTTCCCTTTTCTCTTTTGTTTTGAAAACCTTTTCATTCTTTTGTAAATATCTCCTTTCAGTTCTTCAAGTTGTATTTCATAAAATGGTCTTTTCCTTCCCTTTTCATTCATTGTATACCATTTTCTGCGTCTGTAGCATTTGCACCAAATCATTATCATTAAAACTAAAAGTATTATTCCCATTATTGGAATCAATATTCAACCTGAAATACTTCTTCCAACACTAGAAAACCAATTATCTGCAGAAGAGAGACCATCAGTTATCCTCTTCTAGGCACTATCAACCTCCAGTGATTTCAATTCTTCTTCCAAATTCGTAATATTCCGGACATGTCTCCCAATTTCAATACTTTTGCCAATAATATGTCAAGAGCTAGTCGATTTATCAAAACCATAGATTTTACCGCAACTACTTTGGTATTGATCAATAAAAATCCTCCAGCCTTGTCAGTCGATAAGCGATCAACCACTGTAGATAAATTACAAATTTGTTGTGTGTTCAGAATTACTCCCACTGAAGGTATCAATGCACTGAATATATCTCCTACAATTTCTAAAAAACTAGCCCTTTTCTTTTGAGTTAGTCCATTATTTTCTTCACTGTTTCCAGTGATTCTTTTTACATGGTACACCTTTGGGAATACTATTCCAAAATAGCAACTCCCATACAAATGATCAGGCAGCCTAAAATAAGCTTAATTTCCACAAATGTAATAGATTCTAGGAAATATTGGGTCAGTTACCCCTTTTAGTCCCCAACCCCCGATTATTAGGAAGTTGTGTTCACATTCAATGGAAACAATAAATACTTTGTTATACTCTGTTTTTAACCTATGGAGACAGACAGAGGGACTCACCCTGCCACACTTATGGCGGCCAAAAGCGGTACAAAAGGGGGTGGTGATGGATGGAGCATGCAAATCAGTCTGACCCTGTGCCTCATGGGAACAGTCCAGAACGGTGATGGATTAAACCCAGATCTTTTGACTGGGTGTGAGTGTTGGATTGATTCAGCTGCTCCATCCATCACCACCCCCTTTTGTACCGCTTTTGGCCGCCATAAGTGTGGCAGGGTATGCTCAGACGTGAGTCCCTTGCTCACTTTGCCACTGGATTCAAGCAAGCCGGGCTGAAGATGGCTGGAATGCCAGAAACCGGTCCTCGGAAGCTTGTTTCCGGTCCAGGGAAGACATGGCTTGGCAGTTGGGGCTGGACTGTTCCCATGAGGCACAGGGTCAGACTGATTTGCATATAGCCATGTCTGAACTGGGGTGGCAGAGTGGGCTAAAGAACGGTGATGTATTAAACCCAGATCTTTTGACTGGGTGTGAGTGTTTGATTGATTCAGATGCTCCGTCCATCACCACCCCCTTTTGTACCGCTTTTGGCCGCCATAAGTGTGGCAGGGTATGCTCAGATGTGAGTCCCTTGTCACTTTGCCACTGGATTCAAGCAAGCTGGGCTGAAGACGGCTGGAATGCCAGAAACCGGTCCTCTGAAGCTTGTTTCCGGTCCTGCGAAGACATGGCTTGGCAGTTCGGGCTGGACTGTTCCCATGAGGCACAGGGTCAGACTGATTTGCATATAGCAATGTCTGAACTGGGGTGGCAGAGTGGGCTAAAGAACAGTCATGTATTAAACCCAGGTCTTTTGACTGGGTGTGAGTGTTTGATTGATTCAGATGCTCCGTCCATCACCACCCCCTTTTGTACCACTTTTGGCCGCCATAAGTGTGGCAGGGTATGCTCAGACATGAGTTCCTTGCTCACTTTGCCACTGGATTCAAGCAAGCCGGGCTGAAGACGGCTGGATTGCCAGAAACCGGTCTTCGTAAGCTTGTTTCCGGTCCAGGGAAGACATGGCTTGGCAGTTCGGGCTGAACTGTTCACATGAGGCACAGGGTCAGACTGATTTGCATATAGCCATGTCTGAACTGGGGTGGCAGAGTAGGCTAAAGAACGGTGATGCATTAAACTCAGAACTTTTGACTGGTTGTGAGTGTTTGATTGATTCAGATACTCCGTCCATCACCACCCCCTTTTGTACCGTCTAATTCTACTCTGTCTTGCTTAATGTTAGCTACTTTTCCATGTGTATTAGTGTCATTTTGTTTACTTGCAGATATTAAATAAGGTATGGCTATTGTCAGTCCTAATCAAGCTTTAAGCACTATGAATATACTACATATGCATATTCTGCAACATGTCTTTATACAATTTCGTTTTGGTTTTCCAGCAGCTCTATTGTCAGCCATTTCTGACTAAGGAGACTTATTCCCCTCTTTGTAACTTGTATGGAATCCAAATTATATAAACTTTAATTATTTCAAGTTGGTCTCACTTCTTTGTCAATTCAATCAGCACTTACTTCTTCATCACTGTCTCCGCTTATTTCTAAATTCTCAAAGTCCTCAAGAATCACATATGCCCATTCAGGACCCTTGTATTTATTAATCAGTCTTTTCAAATGTGGACTTTTACTTTTAGGTTTTTCTGTTGAGGGTCCAGTTTGACTTGTTATCTCATCTACTTTGTCTGGTTCTTCATTTATTGTTTTAAGGCGATATTTCAGTATTTTACTAATACTAGCCCAAGTATCACCTTTTCTGAGTCTTTTAGCTGGCACTGTGCATTCACTTTCTTCTAATGCTCTTTTGTTTTCTTTAATTTGTGGTACAATTTTTTTACTTTCGTCTTCAGTATTCCTTTCTATCTGACCTTGTCCATGGCTTATTACCGTTGCTGTTTCTGCCTGGATGTGTTATTCTATTCGTATCCTGTTCAGGAGTTTGTTTACTTTGACTTTGTTCTCCTTTTTCTTCCTGAACTTGTTTTTGTTGTCCTAACTGATCCTCCTCAGGTCTTACCAATTTTAGATTTTCTTCTGCCTGAACATTTTCTCTAATGCCTATCTGTCCCTCCTCAGACTCACAGGTGTTGCTTTCATCTTCCTCTGTCTGAGTATTTTGCTCTTTCCTTATCTGGTCCTCCTCAGATATGATATTAGCTTTGATTTCTGTATTCTGAGTCTGTTCTTCTATTCCTGTCTCATCCTCACTATCACCCTGCCTGTCTAGATATGTTTGGCTTCTTGTTCTCACAGTTATTTCAGGTATATCCACTATTGGGATCCAGTCATCCTGACTAGTGCTAGGTTGTTCTTGTCAGCTAATTTAGAATCTATCACTTGTGATTCCTCAGCTGTACACCCATCAATCCTTTCAATCACTTCAGCTTGTTGTGATTCAGTTTAATCAGATGCTGGTTTCCTTTTTGTGTGGCTGGCATGTATCCAATTAGGCAATCCTGCTCATTGTACAGCTGTTGTCATAACCAATATAAGATGTGGTTTTCCCCACCTTGGTGCTAGGCAAGATTCTCGAGTGTGCTCTTTCACTTCTACCCAATCACCAGGATTCAGGTCATGTGCATGGTTCGGCTGCCTGGCAACAGCGTCTTTTCCAACCTGGTGAGAGATAGAACGCACTTGATCAGCCAACTCTCTGCTATATTCTAGTACCAAATCATCAGATATATTCAACAGCTTGTGTCCTGGTATACATGCTTGCCGCATTGCCCTTCCCATGAGTATCTCATGGGGACTCAAGCCTGTATTCTCATCTGGAATGCTTCTAAGTCCAAACAGGATGAGAGGTAAAGCATCAGGCCACTCCAATGGGGTGGATGCACACTCCTTTCTCAGTCTTGACTTGATTGTGCCATTCAATTGTTCTACCACTCCAGAAGCCTCTGTGCGGTATGCACAGTGCAGCTTTTGCTCAATTTTAAATGCTTCACAAATTAATAGAATTATTTCATTATGAAAATGAGACCCTCGGTCTGACTCAATCGTTACTGGAAAACCGAACCTAGGAATGATCTCTCTCAAAAGGAGTTTGGACACAGTCAAAATGTCATTTCTTCTGGTTGGATATGCCTCTACCCACTTGGCAAATAAACAAACAATGACAAGTACATTTTTCAAACCACGACAAGCAGGTAACTGAATGAAATCAATCTGGAGTCTTATGAATGGACCTTCAGCTTTCCCAATTTTCCCGGGATAAACAACAGTTTTTCTGCCTGGGTTCTTTTGTTGACAAATTAAGCATCTCTGGCAAAGGATCCCTGCGTCATTCCTGAACCCTGCATCAAACCAATCTAGTCGGAAAAGTCAAATCATTGCATCTCTGTCTATGTGTGTGTCTCCATGATATATTCTAGCCATTGATGCAAGCATACAGTCTGGTAACACAGGTCTCCCATCTAAATAAATTATTACACCATCATCATTTCTTATCTGACA
Organism: Lissotriton vulgaris; assembly: GCF_964263255.1. Lineage (NCBI taxonomy): Eukaryota > Metazoa > Chordata > Amphibia > Caudata > Salamandridae > Lissotriton > Lissotriton vulgaris. Next base: position 1,125,029,709 of record NC_141687.1, read on the forward strand.
ACCTATTTTCTCCCATTCCTCTTTTTCTTTTGGTTCGGCTTCATTTTGCAAATCTCTCACTTCCTCCCACGTTCCTATACCCCCAAGTAGCATAAGTTGGCAGCTGATTCCACATACATCAATTTTCTTGTTTACTGCTATTTTATATTCAGCACAATTTTCTTATCAAAGCCTCTATTTTTACTGTCTTTGATCCGTGTCTCACTACCAGAGGGGCCTGGATCCGCGTCTCACCTTTCTCTAATATATTTCTCCGTCTGCTGACTCTCCTTCTCTGATGCACATCTCTGTAGCCTCGCCTGTTTCTGATTCGTGCTTTTGCATCCGCAGTCTCTGGGATCTGTCACTTCAAGCTTCCCTGTCTCGGGTCTGTGTCTCTGTGCATGGCTTCTCGAATTCTTGTCTTCGTCATCGCTTGTCTCTGTCCCAACTCTCTGCAGTCTCTGATCACTAGCTCAGTATCTAATGCTTCAGACCTGTGTCCATCACCACCCCCTTTTCTGAATCGTTTTGTCCACCATAAGCGTGGTAGGGTATGCTCAGAGATGAGTCCCTTGCTCACTGCACCATCAGGATTCAAGCAAGCCGGGCCAAAGACGGCTGTAATGCCAGAAAACGGTTCCCGGAAGCTTGTTTCCTTTCCAGTAAAAGAATTGGCTTGGTAGTTTGGTCTGCCCTGTTCCCATGATGCACCGGGCCAGGGACAGACTAATTTGCATGTAGCCAGGTTCTGAGCTGGGATGGTGCAGTGAGCTAAAAAATGGTGATGGATCAAACCCTGATCTCTTGACTGGGTAGGAGTGTTCTGCTTAATTCAGATACTCTGTCCATCACCACCCCCTTTTCTGAATCGTTTTGTCCACCATAAGCGTGGAAGGGTATGCTCAGACATGAGTTCCTTGCTCACTGCACCATCAGGATTCAAGCAGGCCGGGCCGAAGACGGCTGTAATGCCAGAAACCGGTCCCCGGAAGCTTGTTTCCTTTCCAGTAAAAGAATTGGCTTGGTAGTTTGGTCTGCCCTGTTCCCATGATGCACTGGACCAGGGACAGACTAATTTGCATGTAGCCAGGTTCTGAGCTGGGATGGTGCAGTGAGCTAAAAAACGGTGAAGGATCAAGCCCTGATCTGTTGAGTGGGTAGGAGTGTTCTGCTTAATTCAGATACTCTGTCCATCACCACCCCCTTTTCTGAATCGTTTTGTCCACCATAAGCGTGGAAGGGTATGCTCAGACATGAGTCCCTTGCTCACTGCACCATCAGGATTCAAGCAAGCCGGGCCGAAGACGGCTGTAATGCCAGAAACCGGTCCCCGGAAGCTTGTTTCCTTTCCAGTAAAAGAATTGGCTTGGTAGTTTGGTCTGCCCTGTTCCCATGATCCACTGGGCCAGGGACAGACTAATTTGCATGTAGTCAGGTTCTGAGCTGGGATGGTGCAGTGAGCTAAAAAACGGTGATGGATCAAGCCCTGATCTCTTGACTTGGTAGGAGTGTTCTGCTTAATTCAGATACTCTGTCCATCACCACCCCCTTTTCTGAATAGATAAGGGTTCCTGCACTTGTTCAATTGGAATGGGATTGTACCTGTGCTTCTCAGCAGGCAGGGGAAGAATACTTTTAATGGGAGAGTACTGTCAGTTCTCATGCACATAGTGGTACTCAGTGATTAGAAGTACCAGCACTACTATATTTGCTTGTCAAGCACTTTTCTCTGCTAAATGTCCTAGCAGCCGCCAATTTTTGTTTTGTAATTTAAATTTGCGTCCGCCAATGCTTGTTTTAATAAAATTCTCAGCTGGCTTGAGTTCGCCTCTTCTACCATCGTCTCTGCTTCCCTCCGTTGCCGAGAGCCACTCGGCTGATACCTGTGTCATGTGTACGTCACCTCCCGTGCTCCGTCCACCCCCCCTCCTTGTTGTTGCGCTTGAGCATGATTACTCATCGACCTAGGGACATCCTATGCTGGTGATCGGTGTCCCGGGTAAATTCAGAGTTTTCCGCCTCATGGGCCCTTTTCTGTTCCTCCAGTCACTACCCCTCCGCTCAAGGTCACTGTGTTGATGGTAAGTAAGACGTACGTGACTAACACGCCCTGAGGTGTTGTGAGCTCACACCTGCTTACTCTTCAGGTTCATTATTCTATGCTGCACACTAATCCTCGTGACTGCACCATCCCTGCTTTTCCCCAAAGCAATAGAATACGTAATGCCTAATATTAGAGAGTTGCCTCGTTGCTATGTGTTTGATACATTTGATATGAAACTGAGTTTCATTTTTCTGTAAGCCAGATGTGGCTTTGTTTTCTGATACTGCTTTTCTCAGGTTTGCTTGTCTAGTTTAGGGGCAGTGGTGTGATTATGCTGTATCCCACCTTGTTTTTGTTAGGTGCCACACTTGTGAGTGCATTCCAAATGCATGCTGTGGAGCTCGACATACTGTGGGCGCTGTTCACCAGAGCTGTCTCTTAGCGCTATGGAGGGGCACCCACATGGATGTTTCGGTACTCCGAGAGAATGTCCTCCTCCTTCTCTGTCACTCACTGTCCTTTTTTTACCTCCGTTCTCGCACACTGTCCCTCTCCTCAGTCCCTCACTGTCCTTCAGCATCCTCTGTCCCTCACTGTCCTTCACCCTCCTCTGTCTCTCACTGACCTACTTCTCTCTCCTCTGTCCCTCACTGTCTTTGTTTTCCTTCCACTATCTCTCACTGTCCTTGTTCTCTGTCCCTCACTGTCCTTCTCTCTCTCCTCTGCCCCTCACTGTCCTTCTTCTCCCTCCTCTGTCACTCACTGCCCGTGTTCTCTATCCCTCACTGCCCTTCTCCTCTGTCCCACACTGTCATTCTTCTTCCTCATCTGTCCCTCATTGTCTTGTTCTCTGTCCCTCACTGTCCGTCTCTCTCTCTCTCCTCTGTCCCTCATTGTCCTTCTTCTCCCCATCTATCTATCGCCCTCACTCTATCTATCTATATATCACCCTCAATCTATCTATCCATCTATCTATCTATCTATCTATCTATCTATCTATCTATCTATCTATCTATCTATCTATCTATCTATCTATCTATCTATCTATCTATCTATCTATCTATCTATCTATCTATCTATCTATCTACCTATCTATCTATCACCCTCCCTCTATCTATCACCCTCCCTCTATCTATCTATCGCCCTCCCTCTATCTATCGGCTTCACTCTATCTATCGGCTTCACTCTATCTATCTATCGCACTCTATTTATCTATGTATCTATCGCATCACTCAGCACCACCACAGCATCACTCAGGGGCACCACAGCATCACTCAGGGGCACCACAACATCACTATGTGCTACCACAGCATCACTGAACGTCACAGCATCACTCGTCGCCACTCCAACATCACTCAGAACCACCACAGCATCAATCTGTGCAACCATTCAACAACAACTGGTTCAAATATGTTTTCTCAATGTTTCAAGCTTTATTACAAATGTCACAAAAGGATGCTACTATTTCACTTCTGTTCTTGGATTTTCGTCACAATAAAATACACTGAACATAATCTTCACAAAAGTTATTTACAAAAGTTTAAGACATTGCCATTATAAATTACAATAGCTTTTATTTAAGTATTAATTATTTTTAAAAAATGCCATTGTTATTTGTAATATCAATACATCTAAGTCACATAAGTACAACACATATTGTATTACAAATGCTATAGGTGTCAAATTTGCAAAAGTTAAAACTATTGGCATTGTAAATGACTATCAGCCTGATTCATGAAAACCGAATTCTGCGATTTTTAAATTGCGATTTACAGCGAATCGCAATTTAGAAATCACAGATCGGCATTCATCAAAATTAGCGAGAAAATAAAGCGATTCGCACGCGGCCGCAAAAAGCGTTAGCGATTTTCTAAGATCGCAGAAAAATCGCTATTTCCGTCAACATCCGTGTAGGAATTGCGATATCGCTAATTGCGATATCGCTAATTGCGAGATCGCTAAACGCGATCTCGCAAAATCGCGAGATTGCAAAAACGGAAAGTCGCATTTCGAGCACATCACAACCAGGAAGCAGCCAGTTCCCACCCCCATTCAGAACAGTGAGGCTGATCTCGAGGCTGCATCTCATTGAGCTCCTTCCAGGACACCTCCAAACTTGAAAATCCCTTACTTTTGTTACTGCAGCAATGGCAGAGGATGCTGCACCAGGGCCCAGCGACACTGGGCGCAAGCGGAAGCTCAAATTCTCTGAGCAGGAGTTGGAGCACCTGATTTTTTTTGGAAAGGACTCCAGGGGGGTGCCTGAGGCGGAGAAAAGCCGAATCTGGCTTGGAATATCCGCAAAAGTCAACTTTGTGGGCGTGGCACACAGGTCGCTGGAGGAGCTGAAAAAGAGGTGGTACGACCTCCGAGGTCGTGCCAAGGAGAGGGTGGTAGAGAGGCTGGGCGAGACCCTGGCTACTGGAGGCGGACATCCTACAGTCCCTCCCAACACCCCCTTGGAGGACCGCGTGGAGGACACTCTCGATCCAGAGGCATGCATAGGGGTCATCAATCTGGAATCATCCCGCCCCACCCAAGACAGCCAAGGTAAGTGGCATGCAACTGCGACCCTGTCCCCTAACAATGGCCATGACCCTATAGCCTCCCATAATCATCCCAAGTCATGCAAACCATGCACAGTAGGTCATGCCCAAAAGCATTGTGGGACATGTAGTCTGCTCGCAATGTACAAGAACCCCAATGCAGCCAGACATGTCCCAAAGTACGCTATGCCACAGCCAGTCAGGGAATGTCATCCAGCATGCATGTAGCAACTGCACGTGTGACAGATACATGCAATTAATGTACGTCCACTTCCCCTCACAGGTGGCGCTGACAACAGCGCCGACAGCGACAGGCTGCTCATTGACGAGGCACCAGAGGATGCAGAGGAGGTGCCAACAGCAACACATCCTGCACCATCAGGCGCTGCACCTATCCCCGCAGCCAAGCCAACACCATCTGCACCAGCACCATCAGGCGCAGCACCTGTCCCCGCAGCCAGGCCAACACCATCTGCGCCAGCACCATCAGGCGCAGCACCTATGCCCGCAGCCAGGCCAACACCATCTGTGCCAGCACCATCAGGCGCAGCACCTATGACAACCACAACTCCACCACCAGCTGGACCCTCTACATCTGGTGCAGCTACTGCGGTGACAGTGCGCACACCCACTGTGGCCAGCCAGCACAGCAGGCATGGCAGGGCTCGCCAGCAGAACACAGCATGCAGCGGCAGGAGGGGGATGGCTGTGCGCGTGCCAGGCCTGAGCATAGAGTGCCGGATGCTACGCATACACCAACTGCAGGCACGACGGCAAGGGGCGATCCAACTGCAGCTCCACAACATTGGCCGCAATGTGGCAAATGTGGCCGATAGGATAGAGTGCATGACGACAGCCATGGAGGCCAACACTGCTGCGCTCATATCGCAGCGCAACACCGCCCACCGCCACCACCAGCAGCTACTTACGCGGCTGTCACCCGCTCAAACTATGTAGTTGGGAATGCCACCTCCCAGCTCTCATGACGGTCCCTGGTGCAGCAGCAGCAGATGATCCAATGCTGCGTGGATGTGGCACGAGTGTTGGAGCAGGTCACCACTGCCGTACTGGCACTCCATCCTACTGGGCCAGGCAATGTCGGGGGGGACGACACCAGTGAGGGCACCTCCAATGTGAGCAGCCTGTCTACCTCACAGGTTGGTGTGTTACGCCGCAGCACCAGGCCCACTGCAGGGTCACGTGCCGTCCCAGAGGAAGAGCCAGAGAGGCGATTGGGTGCTGCGCGCCGGAGGCGCACTTGAGTTTCATGTACATTGGTTGGGACATGCGGATGATACAAGCATGTCCTGTGTTTTGTTTGGCGCAGTATGACGCAATACTGCTTGCATTTAAAGAATAGGAACATAACATTATTATTGTGCCTTCAACAATAATATTTATTCTAGCATCATACATCGGCCTCCTGTCATTATTCCCATTGGCATCCAATTGTGATTTGTTGGGTGAGGGGAGTGGGTGCACTAGAAACTGTTCATTGTGATGTGGTTGCGGCGTCTGTGTCCTTCAGCTGGGTTCTCCCCGCGTGCATGACGCACATGTGCAGGTGGCCGGTCGTCCCCTTCCGACTCACTGCCAGAGATCTCTACAGGTATCCGGCACTTGGTAGCAATGTTGTGTAGTATTGCACACACAGGCACAATGCGGCAGCACACATCAGGACTGTAGTACATGGCCCCACCAGTCTTGTGCAGTATGCGGAATCTGCTCTTCAGTAGCCCAAATGTCCTCTCAATGCAATTCCTTGTGCGTATGTGTGCTACATTGTAACGCCGTTGCTGTAGTGTAGCAGGGTTGAGGTATGGGGTGAGGAGGTATTCACGGAGGGCGTAGCCACTGACAACTGAATGAGAGGAGCAGTGGGTGAGTACCTGTGCAGCGCAGCAACTTCATCGCAGTGTAACATTGTGGGCAAAGTGTACTTAACAAGTAGGCGTCCTTCACCAAAGTCTCCCCTGGCCAGTCGTGTGGAGGCCGCAGTGCCGGAATATGAAGGAGTCATGTGTACTCCTCGGGTACTGTGCCACTATGTCCGTGATGTATGTCTTAGCATTGCAGACCATCTGGATGTTGAGGGAGTAGTAGGACTTGCGATTGCGGTACATGTACTCCGTTGCAGCTGGTGGGCAGATGTGGATGTGGGTACAGTCAATGCATCCTATCACATGTGGGAAATGCGCAACATTGTAAAATTGATGCTTGGTCTCATCCAAATCCTGTTGGCTGGTGGGAAATTTGATGTGGTGGTGTAGCTGGGTCAGCATTGCGTCAAGGAAACTCCTTAGGCAGGTGGACATGGTGGGCTGGGATATCCCCCCAGCAGCCGCAACTATCTCCTGGAAGCTCCCGGAGGCCAGGAGGTGCAGGCTACACAATACCTGGACATGTGTGGGCACGGTATTGGTCCGCCTTGTTGGGTGCTGCATCAGGGGGTCAAGGTCCTGAATTAGCTTGATGATCATTGGCCCATTCAGGTGGTACTTTGCGTATATTTGCTCTCTGGTTTGGCCCAGCAGGGTCACCCGCTGGCAGAATATCCTGTCCTGGATTCTGCGTCTCCTCCATGCTGCTCGCTGTAGCCTTCGCCGCTTGACCACCATGTAGAGTCCTGGCATTCTGAGACTCCTTATGCTGATGCTGCATCTCCTTAAGTGTGTTTGGTCAGGCCTGCACCTGTTACTGATTGGGCAACGGATTTTCAATTTTTTTTTACAATGGCTTTGATGGTTACCACCTGCTTTGGGTTGTCCTTAAATTGCGCCTCGCAAACTGCGATTTTGTTTTTTTTCCGCTATTTGCGATTTTTCATGATTACCGATTGCGATTGTATTGCGAAATCGCTATTTTAATCGCAGAATCCGTGGTTTATCGCAAATTCCGAATTGCAAATGGTCTACTGCCGGCATTCTGCGAATCTTTAGGCGATTTCGCTATTCTGTGTTAGCGATTTCGCAATTTTCGTGGTGAATACCGATTTTGAAAATTGCGCTCGCAATAGCATTTTCGCAGCTATTGCGAGCGCAATTTTGCTTCATGAATCAGGCTGAAAGCTATTAATTTCTCTAATTTCAAAACCAACACATGAATACAAAATTTGTCATTTACAATACCAATAGCTCAAACTTTCCCAATGCGAGACCTATTGCATTGCAAATGCTTGTTAATAGGGGTTCCTGAAGAAGTCATAAAAACCCTTTGTATCCAGAGTTGGCCAAAGCACAACACCGTAACCAAACTGACTATCAGTGTAAATGGTTACTTTTCAATTTTACTAGCTTTGATTAAAGGTACCAATTTGGCTACTTGTGCAGAGTTGACTCCTGGTAAATAGGATTCTTCTACTATTCCAGCCAATGTGCACACAGCGTAAGCAGCACTCAATCCTCCTTCCTCGTGATGCATGCATGAGCCATTTACAAACAGCTCATGTTCTGCATCTTTTAAAGGTTCTTCCTGGATATCTGGGCGTGGTTTGGTACTTAGCCCAGTAACATCAAAGTGATCATGTTCAAACTCATCTTTTACGGCCTCGAAAGGTGATTCAGGCAACAGAGTTGCTGGGTTTAAGGCAGGACATCTGACTATTGTTACATTTTCTGCACCTAGTATAACTCACTCATACTTATTCAGCCGACTAGGAGTAAGATATTGGGTACGAGTTCGCGTTAGCAGAATCACAACTTCATGTGGGTCATTTACTGTTACAGGGTGTCCCATTACAATGGATTCACTTTGTTCCAAACTAATGCAAGTTGCAGCGACAGGTTTTAGGCACCCTGGTAATACAGATGTTACTGGGTCCAAAGTGGCAGAGAAGTATGCCACAGGACATCGCATCAGGCCATGTCTCTGAGTTAGGACTGAGAATACACAATTATCTCTTGTATCACAGAATAATGTGAATTCTTTTGAATATTCTGGCATGCCCAAGGCAGGTGCTTCCCATGGGCAGTTACTTCATTTCACAAAGGCTGTCATGCTTTCATCATCCCATTCTACTGGATCTCTTGCTCTTTTCTTTGTATCAATGGTTTAGCAAGTACTGCAAATCCCACAATCCCCTGCCTGCAGTATCTGACAACTTTGAAAAACATCCTGATATCTTTCTGAGTCTGAGGTAGTTTCATATTTTGGATTAATTTGATTCTTTCTGAAGTCACTCTTCTGACCCCTCTTTCTATTTGGTATCCTAAATATTTGACTGATGTGGTGCAGAATTGTATTTTCTCAGGTGACTCTTTATGTCCACCTTCAGCCAGGTGATTCAACAATTCAATTGAATCAATGGCACAATCATCTCGGGTTTTGGAGGTGACTAATAAATCGTCAATGTACTGCACCAAGACAGATAGTCTGGGCAACACCAAAGATTCAAGCCACTTTTTCAAAATCTGATAAAAGATCAATGGACTTTTTTTGTACCCTTGTGGAACACGATTCTAAACATAAACATGCTCATCAAATTTGAACGACAATAAAAACTGACTGTCTGAATGCAATGGAATTGAGAAAAAGGCATGACATAAATCAATTACAGTGAACCATACTGCACTCCATGGTATCTGGTATAGGATCACTGCTGGATTTGGTATTATTGGGCAACATGGTACAGCTATTTTATTTATTTTGCGCAAATCTTGGACCACCTGATATTTTCTGTTTGGTTTCTTTATGCTAATTATAGGTGAATTACAAGGACTATTCATGATTTCTTTCAATATGCCTTGTTCGACCAGTCGTTCAATTTCTGCTACAACACCTGCTTTTATTTCTGGGCTCCTCTTGTGTTGTCGAGTATTTGGGTAGACTGCACCTTCTTTTACAGCTACTTTTACTGGGTTTACATTTGCCACTAATCCTACTTCTTTTCTGGTAAAATCCCACACATCAGGATTTAAGGTATTCTGGACCTCTTCTGGTAGCTCATGTAGTATCATCTTTTTAACTGTGTCATTTACTGCAGTTCCCTGTCTGGCTAACATGATCTTATATATTCCTTCTTCATCAGGCGTTTAAATTGCAACCCCATCCGGTGTGCAAAAGATTGTGCAATTCATTTTGGACAACAAGTCCCTTCCTAGCAAGTTTACAGGGCTCAAGTCACAGACTACGAACTTGGGCATTTCTTTAAAGTTGCCAATACATACCTCTATTGGATCTGTCATAGGGGTCCTAATCTGTTTATTAGAGACGCCCACTACTTGGATTGCTACTCTCGAGAGGGGTAAGTTTGGGATGTCTGCTGTTCTCACAATAGAACGGGTAGCGCCAGTGTCCAATAAAAAGGTGATGTCATTTCCCTCAACTTTACCTTCTATGTATGAGCCTGACTGGTTTACCGGCAAGGATGCACCAAGTATGCATTCCTCTTTCCCCATCTCAGGCACCGTCATAAAGTCTCATCTTCAAAAAATGTGTCCTGTAAAAGAAACTGTTCGGTTACAGAATTTTTCTTACCACTTCCCTCCAGGAATCTGGAGTCCAGACTGTGCTTGGCTTGACTCACAAAATCTGGCATTAGAGCAGGTGGCAATTGCTTCTGTATTACCTGTTGCAGTGGCCTCATTAACACCTCATTCTGCATCTGTGGATTTAAGTTTGGATTTTGGACATTATTATTCTGTACAAATTTACACTTGTTTTTCCAATGCCCCAATTTTCCGCACCTGTGACAGGGAAACTTTTTCTATGCCTCTTCTTTGCTCATTCGCCCTCTTGGTTTGCCCCCACTACCTTCACCATGTCCTTCTCCTTTTCCTTGATTATTTGCCTGCTTACTTAGCTGGAGTTCTTGTTGTTCTGTCAATTATCAGCCCACATTACCTTTTCTTCTAATTTCTTTAGTCTATTATCAATTTTATCCCCACAGTATTTTGCATACTTGAGGATCTCGTCAATAGGTTTTGCTTGCCAGCATAACTTATGGTGTTTAATCATTTGAGATATATCTGACCTCAACCCAGACACAAAACGATATTCAAAATGTGTCATGTCTTTATTATCAATGTTTCCAACCCACTGTACTGTTTGAATACCTGTAAAAGGCATTCATAATATGCCTGTACATATTCATCTTTCTCTTGGGTTCTTCTATCTATTTCTATCCAATCGGTTTCTTTTGGGGGTATCTTGCCCTTCAAATAAGTGATTACTTGGTGATATTTTTTCATTGCATCATCTGATGGTGTTCCTGTTTTTGTGTCTCTTGGGTACTCGTCATTAGGCCAATCTACTGAAATTTTACATTCTGTCCATAAGTCAGCAGGAACAACTATGTCAAACAAACCATCTAAATCTTTTAGTAGTACTTTCGAAACCTTCACAAAACTTCCAACTTACCTGTATCAATCTACTGGTTTTTCTCTAAGTTTTGGGAAATCATTTGTAAATGATGCATACCGCGATGCATCAACAGATTCGGTATTTAATACCGAATCGCTAACAATCGTTAAATAATCCGGTAAACACGTTTGCGAGACACCAAATCAAAGATTAGCAAATATCGAAGTAGCAAATACCTAATCAGTATTTGCGATTTCGGTATTAGCGAATCCGCAAAAAAGAATAATCGCATCGGAAGCAGGCTGATGACCTCACAACCAGGAAGTAACACAGCCCATGCTTCATTAAGTGCCCTGAGGAGCTCAGAGGAGGGGGCAGAGCACAGGAGCTGAGGATTGTGACAGTGAGAACACTAAACAAACACAGAGCAGACAACCAGGATGGAGAAGGATGCACTCCAGAACAAGAAGACGCCCAGGAAGAGAAAACTAAAGTTTTCAGACAAGGAACTCGAACTGCTCATCGAGGGGGTGAGCAGCAAACACGACCTGCTTTTTGGGAAGCTGTACCTAAAAGTCCCAGAGGCAGAGAAGCGCAAAATGTGGCTGCTCATTAAAGAAAGAGTCAATGCTGTAGGAGTCACCCACCGCAGCATAGACGATTTAAAGAAGAGGTGGTATGACCTCAGGAAGAGGGCAAGGAGAGGATCGCAGAAAGGGTGAGGGATGCAGCTGGCACAGGAGGGGGAACATCCAACGTGACTCCAAACACAGCCCTTGAGGACCTCGTCGAGGCTACAATTGAGACAGAAACTGTTGTGGGGGTCACTCAATTGGACACATCCGGCGCAGCTGCAGGAGGAGAAGGTAAGATGCATGCCAGTGCAGATATGCAGCGTATTGTCCACCTATGCCCATCCCCCCAGGCCAATCACAGTGCATATGGAGCTGTGCCTAATGCATATCCCCCCACCAGAGTGGTGCATCATGGGAGTTGTAGTCATATCATGAATGAGTGCATGTCTGACCCCTGATGTAATAGAAATTAAACCTGCTGCACAGGGCCATATGTCAGTGCAAATCTCCTTTATGTAGATGAAAGTATGCAAAACTGATACATCATGGTAAAATAATAACTATGCACTGTTTCACATACAGATGCATCACCCCTTGACTCAGATGACAGCGGACGCCTCGTCATCTCAGAGACACCAGTGGTGATAGATGTTGAGACCACGCAGGGACCTGAACCCACAACACCACCATCACCACCGTCACTGCCATCACCACCAACTCCGCCACCACCATCACGGCGGACATCACCACCACCACGGCGGACAACACCGCCACCACCACCACGGCGGACAACACCGCCACCACCACCGCGGGCAACTACACAAAGCTGCATGGCAAATGTCCCCTCCCTGCAGGTGATGGAGTCAGAGCAGAGGCCAGCTGACACAAATGTCCCATGACAGACAGCCGTTGCTCCAACCGCCCAAGCTGCAGCACGTGTCCGAGTCAGGCAGCAGGCCAGGCTCCTGGGTAGAGCTTTTGGGAGAACAGATGATCCTGCACACAGATACGGAGTGGTGGAGACACGGATGCTGCGTGTCCAGCGCCTGCAGGGGAGACACATGGGTGCATTTAACATCAACATTGCGAAACTGACAAACAAAATTGGCACCATGACTGATGCAATGCGCGAAATGACCACAGCCGTTGTAGAGGGAAACAGAGACATCAAACTGTGCCTGCAGCAACTCACATGTGCTGTAATTGCAGGCCAACAGAGCGAGCGCCGGAGGCATCTGCAGAACATGGTCCGTTCTAATGCCACCAATAGAGCCATCACTAAGCTGTGCAACAGCACAACTGTGCTATTGCACAGATCTGTGTCCCTGCAGGTGGATTTGGGCCATTATTGCGGAGATGTCACAAAATCCCTGGAGAGAGTGACCACTGCAGTGGAACATCTGCAGTCTGGCACTTTCAGTGCCAGCAGTTTGGGAGGGGAGGAGGGGAGTGAGGCTACTTCAAGCGTGAGCAGAATCTCTGTGCCGGAGGCCAGCGAGAGGAGGCGCAGTGCACGCAGCACCACAGCCACAGAAACACATTGTGGAGATGTGGGGAGTCACGGGACAGGAGGCTGGGGGTACGGGGCAGGCGTATCTATGATCTATGATCTATTGGCTCCCTGGCCATGGTGACGTAACCATGGGCCAACTATACTGAAACATGTCACACCCGTGATGACAACGGACATGTTTTCACTCCTTATTTTGATTCTGTGTCATGTTGGCGTCTCATTCATGTGCACCTGACAGGTACTCATGTGCATTAAATAATTGCAAACATTAACATGTTGTGTTGGCTCTTTCATACCTGTCTCAAAAGTGATGTCTTGTGATGTATGTCCGCCTCCTTTGTCCCTCAGCTGTATTTGGCACGTGTGCCTGTTGGTGTTGGGGGGGGGGGGTTGCTGTGCCCGTAAGTCGTCCTCTCCGTCCACCTCTATTGGTATCCACCTTCGTGTGGCAATGTTGTGGAGCATGGCGCAGACTGCTATTTTCCGACAGCAGGTAACTGGGTCATACTGCAAGGCACCTCCTGTCTTGTGCAGTATCCGGAAGCGACTCTTGAGGATGCCAAAGGTTCGCTCTACCACATTCCTGGTACTGATATGTGCTGCGTTGTAGCGCTACTCCTGAGGTTTTGCGGGGTTGAGGTAGGGAGTGAGGAGATATTCACGCAAGTCGTAGGCGCTGTCACCTGCAGGGAGGGGATCAAAGGGTTAGGTGCATGCATACATTTACATATGTGAGGATGCTGTTCATTTAGAGGCATTTGTATGTACCGAGTAGATGTCCCTCTCCAAATTCCCCGTTGATCAGGCGCCTGTGGATTCCACTGTGTCTGAATATGTATCTGTCGTGGGTGCTTTCTGGGAATTGTGATATGATGTCCGTTATGATGTGCTTGGCATTGCACACGACCTGGAAGTTGATGGAATGGTATGACTTCCATTTTCGGTAGATGGATTCGTTGGCTGAGGGGGGACAGATGGGTACATGGGTGCAGTCCATGCACCCTATCACATGGGGGAAATGTGCCACCTGGTAGAACTCCTGTATGGTGCGGTACAACTGCTTTGGGGTTGTGGGGAAGGTGATGTGGTGATGTATCAATGTCTGCATGGCATCTAGGAATTTGTGGAAGAAGCGTGAAATGTGCCACCTGGTAGAACTCCTGTATGGTGCGGTTCAACTGCTTTGGGGTTGTGGGGAAGGTGATGTGATGATGTATCAATGTCATTATGGCATCTAGGAATTTGTGGAAGAAGCGTGAAAGTGCGCTTTGCGACACACCTCCAGCTTCTGCTATAACCCCCTGGAAGCTTTCTGACGCCAGCATGTGCAGGCTGCAGAGGACCTGGACATGGGATGGGATGGAATTGGTCCTACGGGTCTGGTGCTGCAGTAGTGGTTCCAGGTCGGCAATGAGGTGCATGATCATGGCCCTGTTCAGCCTGTACTTGTTGTATATCAGTTCCTCTGTCTGGCCCAGCAATGAGATGCGCACCCTGAAGACTCTGTCCTGGATCATCCTCCTGCACTGTGCAAGTGCGTTGATTCTCCTCCTCCTAACAAGCACGTAGGGGGCAGCCATTTTGGAAGACCTACAGGGTCTCCAGAGGCACATTTGAAGGGTTTCTGATTAGCTGCACCTATGTTGGAATTTTTTTTTCCACCTTCCAATAACTTGACTTCCAGTTTGTGATTCCCCTTATTTTGCTCATGCAAAATAGCGATTTTGGGCTTTTTCGTATTAGCGAGTTTTGATGCATTTAGTTGTGATTCTTTATTAGCGATTCGATATTTCCGGAGGTATTTCTTGGTATTACCGAATCGCTATTTAGCGATTCAGTATTTTAGCGCGGGAGGAATTTAGCGATTCTTTATTTTTTGAGGGTTTTGGGTTGATGCATTGCATTTCCAGGTTTTGAGTTCGGTATCGGCCTGTTTGACCGAATTGCTATTTTACCGGAAGGTATTTTGCTTGATGCATCTGCCAGAAAATATCCTGTTGGGTCAATGGGACATGTACATAACCTCCTCCTGGAACTTCTCTCATTGGGCACAGCCTTTCAAACTTTTCTATTTCTCTCATTACATACTTAGATGTCATTCGATTGGCCTGTGCTTCCTCCTTTTTTTTTGTCCATCCGGCTTTCCATCTATCTACGTCTCCCCATGTTTGTAACAATGTTAATAACTCTTTTATTTTTAATTTTCTTCCTGACACATTCATGTTTTCTAAATCTTTGTCAGAAAATTCTGCCCTATATGGTTTCTGCAATACTTTAGATTTACCTATGTCAATACCCATTTCTGATATCAAATTCATTACTTTTCCATGAAATATTTCTGTATTTTGAGTGATGCTTCTGCATATAAATAACAATTCCTCTTCACTGAAAGAATTTAATTTCTCTAGCCCTACATTCCCTGCTATCATTTCTTCCAATTCTACTCCTAATTTAACCATATCTAATACCTTCGGCTGTGTTTTCGGCTTTTCTATGTCTCATGTCCATCTTTCTATTTCTTCAGGGGTTACTACAGTGGCAATTTTTGTTCCTGTGGGTGTTTCAATTTGTACCTCATTTGAATACCCAGGGGTAACTTTTCTGAATGAATCATTTATTGGCTCTCTTATAGGTAAATCCATTAAAGAAATCACTGACTCACGCTCACTTTCCTGGCCATCAACTATTATATTTTCTTTTCTAGGTTCCATGATTGGAGTAGTCAGAACAGGAGTTTTAGGACCAATATGCTTATCCCCATATAAGGGAACTACAGGACCTATAGTCACTGGGATTGTTAGAGCTTTAGGACTTGTATTTAATTGAGTTATTTTCTGGAATAACTCACTTCTGTTTTTATTTATTGCTTTTCTTTCTTTTTCTTGAAGTACCCTTTCTAATGTAGTCTCATGTACAACCTGCGGAACCAAGGGAGCTTTTAGAAACTGGGCACTAGGGGTGATTCTATTTGTTTCTTCCTGGTAGGGTGGAAGATTTTTCATTAAAAAGACTTCAAGATAATCATCCTCAGAACCTCCACTACCATTCATTAAGGGCTTCGTCTTGTCTGTACATTTACTTTCTGGTGTTTCTTATGTAGTTAATACAGGATATAATCGTACCACTATCATAGACGGTCCCCATTGTTTCATCTTCTTATCTCTAGTTTCCCAGGGGAATTTAGGATAAAATGTATTTAAGTTCCTGTCACATCGAGGTCTATCTCGCTCAAAAGCCTCAGTCTCTCACTCTTCGAAAGCTTCATACTGAGTTAATCTAGGCCTTGGTTCTAATTCATTCATGCAAGTTCATAAATTGTGCAATATTCTACCGTTAAATGTTCCATACTCTTCGAATGCTAATATTCCATCATCTTTTGTGTATTCTATCCAATTTTCTAACCATACACAAGAGTGGTAACCTCTTTCTATCATCATATATAATACAGGGGTATTCGGAGGAGAAATAATAATTCCTTCTCTCGTTTTAATGGGTTTAGCCTTATTAAAATATTTCTTGATTTCCTTCATAAATTACATCTTTCTTTTCTCTCCATACATGGTTCTTGGTTTTCCTATAATGTACTGCTCTTGGTCAAAACCTAAAAATCGTCTATCTGGTCGAAACCCTATTATAGTTGGATCAGGGTTCCACATATAATCTCCACCGTCTATTATCACTGAAAATTCTATTTTGGCAATGAATTAATTGTTTACTTTTTCTTTAACGCTTCCCCAATACCAGCGCGTCTCTTATTTTACTGACCAATCAACATTTTATTTACAGAAACACTTTAACCAATGCTTGCTCGGCCTTCCTGTGACGTGAGTTTTCATTTGCTGCACTCACCCCTCCTTTACAATTTTACCTCACCTACTCAACCGCTGTTTCTACCAATCCCAGCGCGGCTCTCAGTGACGTCAGTGCAGCACCTGTAACTGATCCCTCGTTTGCAAGGTAATTATGAAACTAGCATTTCTTTTTTCATTTTACTTACGCATTTCATTTATCAACAACGTAAAAACATTTGCTACTGTGCCTGATTGACTAAACTCAGTCAAATTTCTTTCACAGCGAGTAAAACTTTTCCGTTTACGCTACACACACTACGAATAAAAACCTCTTCTGTTTACACTTCACTCAAGCATCGAAGAACCTGCTACTCTTTTAGACTTACCTTTTCTAGATGATATAAGACCAAAATTTCACCAGCGAATTCCCTTGCTATCAATCACTCTCCATTTAACACAAGGAAATAATCCCTAAATAGTGCTTCAAGTTTAACATAACTTTCCACACTTACTTCATCAGGGCAAGTAACCTCACTGCAGTGTGGCTTCCATTTACCACCCGCTATTCAATATCCCCGGGGAATTCTGGACAACGAATAACATTACAAATGGGTTTGGTTAATTATATAAAATCAATAATATATATAAATTACTACTAACTACCTATCTTAACTAAAACCTAACCTACATTAAAAAAATAAAGAACAATAAAGCGGCCGGGCCAGATGCTCTTCCTGGTGAGGTGTATAAAGTGTTTCAGGATGTGTTGGCCCAAGGCTATGTGAACTGTTTAACTATGTTTACAGCCCGGAGGGTAGGGCCCCGCCATCGTGGAAAGAGTCCACAATAGTGCTTATACTAAAACCAGGGAAGGACCTTCTCAAGGCAGACTCTTTTAGGCCTATCTCCCTGCTAAACACAAATTATAAGATCTTTACCAGCGTTTTGGCAGGGAGATTGGCTAAGCTGACCCCACAACTCATTAATTCTGATCAGAAAGGCTTTGTACCTGGAAGATATATCCATGAGTTGACCCAGCAATTGATTGGCAGTATAGATTTAGTGGTGGCATGGTCAGAGCCCTTGGCAGTGGCTGCATATGACGCTGCGGATTGACGACCTGATCACACCCTTTAGAGTCAAGGACTACAGCTGTAAGTTGGCCCTATACGCTGATGATTTGCTGGTTTATACTAGCAATCTGGCCGAGGTGTTCCCTAGAGTGGAGGAGATAATGACAGATTTTGGCCTGTATTCTGACTATCTGATTAATAATTCCAAAACCGAAATAATGTGCTGGGGGGTTGACAACTGGGAGGGATTTCAAAGTAGCCAGTTTAGGTATTTGGGCATAATAATAACACCAGATCTTAATGGTATAGCGCAGACTAACATAAAGAAGGTAGCTTAGGATATTGATCACCTTTTTTCGAGATGGCAGAACCACCCTTTGACAATATGTGGCCGTGTCAACTTGGTCAAGATGGTAATCTTGCCTAAATTGACATAATTGTTCAGTACAATACCTCTGATTTTTCCTGATAAAATTTTGGAAAAAATCCAGGGAAAAATAGGCAGCTTCATCTGGGCAAATAAAAACTCCAGGTTATCCTGGAAAAAGCTAAAAAGAAAACTGTTAAAGGGAGGACTTGCACTTCCGGATGTCCTTTGGTACGCAGTTTCCTTTCAGCTGAAAAATATCCGAAGCCTTCTCACTAGCCCCGATGATTCCAACTGGGGGCAGATTTTTAATATACTGGTTAACCAAGAGGGGGGCGGTTCTGGCTTTCTCTATAAATTTGGCGCGCCAAAATTCTACAAAAAGGTACGCCTCAAGGTATTAAAACTTGCCCTCTCAGTATGGAATAGAGTCGAAGTAAGATGGGGTATAAAATACTACTCCGACTTCGCCCCAATTTTGGATTCTCCCGGCTTACCGATATGCCTTGGGGACAGTCTGTCCCTTCCCATCAGGAGAGCAGGGATAACAATATGGTCAGACCTAGTAACATCAGAGGGGGTTCTCCCTTGGTAGGCCCTCAGATCTAACATTGGGGACTCTTTCTCCAGATTTAAATATAATCAACTCTGTTCCTGGTTGTCCGCTGAGAAGGTGAACATCGGCAGCAATTGGGACATTGAGTTTGCTCTCCAATCCCCTGGCTCTAGGAAAAGGGAAGTGGGATTCTGGTACAGAAAAATGCTTGAGGTGGAGGAAACACAGGCCCCCCCATTATATCAAGTCTGGAATTCTTCTAGGCTGGAGGATGCCTTACTTACTCTTAACGATACATCTCTCCAAATTTTGTATAAGTATGTTAGGTCTGCCTCTCTTAAGAAAAATCACTTTTATGTCATCAATAGGCTATACTATATGCCGAAAAAATTGCGAAGTTCGTGAGCCCGTCCCCTCTGCGCCCTAGATGTGGACTAGTTGAGGCAGATGACATCCATGTCTTCTATGATTGTATATCTTGGGTCCCTTTTGGGTTACTGTGGAGAAGGCTATGGAGAGTATTTTTAAAGTTAAACTGAGTTTGAATATAGTTAGAGTTTTGTTTGGTTTGGACACTGATCTTATTACTGGGTTAAGGGGGCACAAGTGGCCTTATTTTTTAGCCTAATTCTTATTGCTCGCAGAGAGATCTGCAAGCTATGGAAGGATGCTAGTCCTCCTCTTTATGAAAATTGGGTCCGAGCAGCATTGAGTATTGCACGTTTAGAATCTGGTATGGCACATAATGTAAATAGCACGGTTTGGGAACCTTTGTTAGAATGGGGAAGAGAAATGAGACTGGTCTAAAGCCCCAAAAGGTCCTATGATTACACCTTGCCTCGGACAAAGGGGCAGGCCGGGTCGGCTCCAGGTGAAAGCAAGAACATCAGCCCTGGGTGCCCAGGACGGAATGGGGTTGTAAGTGTTCATTTGCAGTTGCCAATGGTGAAATGAGGACCACAAAAAAAAAAAAAAACCTAACCATCATTCTGCTGCCAAGAACTTACTGATGGCGCAAGATTACCAGCTTGGTTTACTCATCACACAACATACTCACCTGGGCCCCTAAACATACATACAATAAGCCGGTAATCTATTTGCTGCCTATCAGGAAATATTACCTTATAATGACTTATACCTGTACACCATAACTTACCAATTCCTTGTCCCTTCAATTTTTAAGTTATTCCGGTCAATGGATCAAGTAGTTAGAATAATAGGCATAACTGAACAATTTACCTTTATTTCATAGAACCACCGCAGACTCTGGAAAAGTTTTAAAACATTATCTATGCAATATTTTGTGAGTCAGATGCCAAAACATACTAATCAACAGTTTCTCAAGAACAAAAATAATGATCAAAGCAAAAATCTTTAGTGACTTAGTTAAATTTCTAGACATTGGTACCTGGGAAGGGTGACAAAGGGAAAGAAGTACAAGGACATACCACACAGATTTATATTTACCTAGAATGGTGCGAGGACCAACCCCGGCTGAGGGCTGGAAAGAAAGGGCTCCCAACTGGACAGGAGCCAACAGGTCAGGACAGGTGAAGGACAGGACAGGTAACCTCTTCTAAGTGCAACACCAGCATTACTCCCCTCTCTGGTGCTACTCTCGGACCCTTCTAGATGGATTGATTCTTCTCCTTCACCAATCTCCCAATTCTGCTGTCAGAGTGCTCGACCAGCCCTCTGCTCTCGATAACATCCACGATCTTATTCAGCATACGTTCGGTCAGTGACTGGTCTGTGACAAGTCGGACAATCTAACTGACTAAGCCTACCTTAGTTAAACCAATATCCAGGTTATGAACCACCCCCAATGTTTCAATATTCGTGTATTCCCTTCATTTGATTGGTCAGTGGGACGGGGAGAGGTCATCACACCATACTAATGTAATGTCATTTTTCTTAGGGTCATTGTTCTATGTTCCCTCTCCTTACTTGGTTTCCCATGCTTTAATATTCCCACCGGTATTTCATTGAATCAACAACAATGCATTCAAAATTGACACTTTTTCTTTCCTTCTTCGGGTCAAAGGTGCAGTTCTCAAGTGCATCTCTTGTTAGACAGTCCTTTAGCTGTGGTTCAATGTAATTTTCATGAAGTTCAGAGTGTTCAATGCGGCTGCTTTCCCAGTGACAAGATGGCGCTTTCAGTCACCCTCCAGGCCCAAATACGAGCTAATAGCAAAATCAAAGAAGAACATATTAGAATACGAACATAAATGAATGCACTTTATACCACTTATTTCTATTCTATTCCCATTGCTTTATTTTACCTATTGCATTAGCAGATTAGCAAAACACTAAAGGTTTAGTTCAAGCCCAGGCATATGCATTAGCATGTGAGATTTAAGCGTCCATTTTAGGCACTACCGCCAGCTGCAAAGAATTCCCACCAAAAGCAAAGGACGTCATATTACATAAATGCAGTAGACACATGCACAGAAGAGTTCCCACGTTTTCGGCAGCCATATTAAGACACTCGAGGTACTTATTAGTAAAAGCACTTAGGTAAGCTTCCCCTAGATGAAGAAAATGTTGTGTGGTGCATTATTAGTACTCACAAAACATATTGGTTTACATATTACATGTTATTTCGAGAGGATTGAGTTACCTATGAAATCTTGCTCCATCACCACCCCTTCAGTGTCCAAACCTTTCCCCATATTGGTATAGATTGGAGTGGGAAGAGTAAATATTACCCTTTTACTGTCCAACACCTTCCCCGAAATGTTATAGATTTGAGTCAGAATAGTAAATGTCAACGCTTCAGTTTTCAACTTATTCCTCAAATTTGAATTGACTGGAGTTGAAATAGTAAATGTCAACATTTTAGTGCCCAACACATTCCTTACATTGGTATAGATTAGAGTGAGAATAGTAAATATCACCCTTTAATTGTCCAACACTTTACCCAAATTGGAATAGAATAGAGTGGGAATAGTAAATGTCACATCTTTTTAGTGTCTAACACCTTCTTCAATTTTATAAAGATTGGAGTGGGAATAGTTAATGTCACCCTTAGTGTCCAACACCTTCCCCAATTTGGTATAGATTGGAGTGGGAATTTCTAAATGTCACCCTTTAAGTATCTAACACCTTCCCCAAATTAGCGTAGATTGGAGTGGGCATAGTATTTCAGAAATCTTTATTCGATGAATAAAAAAACATCATAAAAGCACATATCTACATTTAAAAACAAATTAAATACAGTCTCTGAACTCCATATGAAAAAGTCAATACAGATAAAAGGTAGAAACAGGCTAATCTTTAAGATTGATTAGCTCAAACCTCTAGTGTTTCTCAGCCTAACTGAAACCTTAATAAAATTCATTATACAACATAAAGTGTATGCGTCATTTGCTCTTTGTAAAAACAGTAGGGCATCTTTGGCATGACGAAACTTCGCCTGTTATAAAATCTCTACCAAGAATTTCCATCTGGGGAACATATATTAAGAACATAAAAGTACAAAATGAAGGGTGTCCTGCGGAGACCTATTGTCGCAGCAGCAGGCACCCTTCGGCTCAATGGTTACAGTAAAACGTGGTGGATCAGCCAGTATATTAGGTAATATGTTGAGCCTAAAACGAACCATTAAAAAACGATCCTGGATATTATGCATCAGATACAAATAGGGTTCCATGCCCACACTATTCTTAACAAGACAGTGGGATCTGACTGTACGTTTCGAGGTTTCCACTTGTGCCCTGCGTGTATGGAACTGATCGAGTAACCGTTTTTTAATCTTCAATTTTTCCAGGTTCGATACCACTCTAGGATTATTAAAAAGATCCAGCTCATCTAAATCTGTTAGAGTGTCCTTCACATATTTAAGCCACAGGATATGCTGGCTCCTATCCCTGTTCAAACAGTCTCTCATAATTTGTCTGTTCAGGTCAGCTTCTTGGTTTCCCCAGATTCTCAGCTATGCCATAATTGGCCTGAGCTTGACCTGATCCTCCATAACTGGTCTGCCTAATTCTCTGTGGGCTATTATCGCCGGGGAGCTTACTGGGATTTTTGAAACCCTTCTTAAATACTTATCTTCCTCCAGTTGCAACTGCTTGATGTACACAAAACCCCGCACTTCTGCCCCATACATGGCTTTGGTGCAACTTATGGCTCCGTATAAGTTCATAAGTTGTTCCGGGGACCAACGGCCAAGCCTGCGGGCAAAATTTGTAATGGCACCATTAGCAGATATGATTTTTGAGCACCGCTCATCAACTAGAGATTTAAATTTCAGTGCCCTGTCAAAAAGCAGGCCAAGATAAGAGAAAGACTGCACCTTCTCTAGGGTGTTAGACCCTATCTTATATACAAATTTCTTACAGGAATTCGTGCCTGCCAGCATCACGAATGACTTACTCAGATTCACTGATAAATCTAAAGTGTCCATAAAATTGGTGAAACCGTCAATCAGATACTGCAGACCCCTCGGGGTGCAGTCAAGCAGGGCCGCGTCATCAGCATATAAAAGCACCGGTATATGGCGCGAGCCTGCTTTCGGGCAGTCTGTGTTTAGGGCAATTAGGGACCTCTCTAGATTGTTAATATAGAGCGAGAAAAGTAAAGGGGCGAGAATGCACCCTTGTCTCAACCCACCGGTACACCTAAAAGGTTCAGTATTCCCGCCATCCATGTTATAGCGCACAACTGGTCGTCTCCCTTTCACAACTAGACAACTACCCTGACAAACTGCCGAACTGTCTTAAGGCCATCCATAAATGGATGTGCGACTCTTCGCTCAAATTAAACGGGTCAAAAACGGAAGTCATGCTTCTGGGGAAACAATGGACCACCATCCCTCCATCAGTCTGGCCAGATGTGTTCGAGGAAACTTCCACCCCGAAACAAGAAATTAAGACCCTAGGAGTCTGGCTAGAACCCCAGTTGTCAATGAAAACCCAGGCTTCCAAAACCGCAGGGACCTGCTTTGGCCTCATGCGCTTCATTCGCAGGATCCTCCCACTACTTCCGCCCCTTTCCAGAAAACTCCTGGTCCAAGGTCTGATCCTTGCGCGGCTGGACTACAGCAACATGATATATCTAGGAGCACCTGAATACACCATGGCCAAACTCCAGCGCACGCAGAACGCAGCCGCCCGGCTGCTCATGAACCTCCCCTCCAGAGTCTCAGCTAAACCAGCAATCAAAGCCCTACACTGGCTCCCTATACGTCAAAGGGTTGAATTCAAGGCCATGTGCACTGCACATAAACTTCTCAACTACTTCGGACCTGCCCTTCTGAGAGACCTGGTCACTCCATACAAGGCCCAAAGGTCCCTCCGTTCGGACAACGAGCGTCTGGCCAACGTCCCCAGATTCAAGAAGACACGGACCGGTGGCCGACGCTTCTCGGTTAAAGCATCCTCTGGGTGGAACTCACTTCCCCGCACCCTCAAGATGGAACCCAGCCATCCTATCTTTAGGAAAAAACTGAAAACGCTGCTATTCCCAAAATAAAATCCCCTCCCCTCCTTTCTCCTCTGGACTCTACAAATGTCATAGCGCGGGGATGCCTACGGGTCACCAGGCGCTCTACAAATCGCTAAATAAATATCCCGGTGTAAATCCCTAAGAATACTGATCAGGCCAGGGTCAATGCCCATCTCACTCATCATCGCCCACAACTTGCTCCTGTTCACATGGTCAAATGCCGCCACTAAATCCATGAACCCCATACATATGGCTTAATTGCTGGCTTTGGTGTACTTAGCCACCAGCATGTACAGATTTAAACATTGGTCGCTGGTGGACCTTCCTGCTCTAAAGCCATACTGGGTATCTACGATGATGCTGTGTTCTTCAGTCCAGTCAATTAACCGTTCAAGGATGACCCGGCCCAGGACTTTAGCCGATACATCGATCAGTGAGATGGGTCTATAACATTGAGGGCTGTCCCTATTGCCCTTCTTAAAGATGGGGACAATTATTGCGGTCGACCAAGAGCGAGGTAGTTTGGACCTGACTGCCGCATTAAAAACCCTTGTTAAGATGGGGGCCCATAAATCAACATTACTTAAGTATAGGTCAGGTGGTGTACCATAAGGGCCTGGAGCTTTGTTACGGGATAGGCCCTGAATCCCCCTGGTAATTTCTTCCAGAGAGAATTCTACGTCCGTACTCCGCACTCCCTCCCAACCCACCCCCTCCTATCTCCTACCAGCTCATGATTATAGAGGCCCTCAAAGTGAGACACCCACTATTCGGGCAGGATATTGTTCCCTATGTCTGGGATAGTACTGTCCTGGAAGCATGGCCGATTGATTATTCTCCAAAATGCTGTCTGGTCTCTTTTTTCTCCAGCCTCCCTTAAATTGGCCCACGCTTCAGCTTGAAGAGAAGACTTCCTCTGTTTTAGAGCATTTTATATATCTGTCTACAGTGGATTATCCTTAGTCTATCCCTTGGCTTAGATTTCAAGCTGGCTTTTAGGTCTTTTAGTGCACATGAGCATTTGTTATCAAACCATCTTGAGTGTGGGATATTTCCCCCAGGGCCCTTTGCCTTTAATAGGTTTTCAACAGGTCTAGTGACTGACCAAAATGCCTCTACCAGGGAGCTGCGCACTATCTCTAGATCTAAGCACTGCTCAATCCAATTTTCCCCTTTATCTATTAAAGATTTATAAAAAGCTTTGCTATCGATTTTAGCCCACCTCAGTCCTCTACCCTGGTCCGTGGCTCTCAATTCAATATCTGGATCTAAATCCCTCTCGGGCCTACCTCTATCTATTAATACAAGAACCAAGGGATTATGGTCACCGAATATGCTCCAGTCTATCCTGACCGAGTTAATGAAATTTCTAAAAAGTCTGGAAACCACAATATAATCTATATAGGAGGACAACCTCTACCTTTAAAGGTGAGAGTCAACAATCCATCTTCCTCCAAGCTAACCATGTCTATCGTGTGTTCCAACGCATAGGATTTTAGTTGCTTGCTAAGGGCTGTTCCCTCTACAGTGTGTTCAAAATGAGAGCCCTCCTCAATTGTACAGGATGACCAGTCACCACTCAATGGGAACAAGTTTGGGCATAAATGGCAACTTAAATCACCCATCACTAAGACAGAAGGTTCAACAACCCCTTTCATGCCCGCTAGCTCCTGACTAAGTCTATGATCTAATTCCTGTATCGAGGAATGAGTTCCTGTTGCAAACCCTGTGTTATAGAAGTTGAATAAAATCAACCTCCATCCACTCCCAGTAAATCCAGCTCCTTGAAGGGTAAATGAGGAGCAGAGGGGCAATGTCCCAACTCCTTCTAGGTTTAGATCAACATATAGCTCTAACCCTCCAATTGCCCTACCTGATCTAGCTTTTTGAGCAGGCACGAAAAAACATTTGTAGCCTGCTATGTGATACAGGGTACTATCCACCGCCCATGTCTCCTGCAGAGCTATAACCTGGAACCCACTAATATAGTGTCGCCATTCTTTGTTGTGAAACTTCCCCGCCAGTCCCGCTACATTCCATGACAGAATTTTCGTTCCCCCTCTAGTGGGTATTCATTGGTCCCATCCGTTGGTCCCAAAATTGCTTTTGTTAACCCTTCCTCCCACCTTGCCAGCACAGACTGTTCCCCCTGGGCTAACATGGGTTGTTGTGCTGGAACCACCCTTAGCCCGGTTACACTATTGGGGCCTTCCTGCATAACATGTTGGTTCTCGTACTCTAGAATATTGCCCCTTTTATGCTGTGCATGCAAATCAGTCAGATTCATATCCGGGAATAGTGATGGGACAATAACATCCGTCGACCCTGTTGCGGATTCTGTCACTCCCTGTACCCTAATGGTTCCTGGCTCTGCCCCAGTTGAATCGGAGGTGTAGTGAGCTGATCTAGAGAGTCAATCGTTCACATCCAGGGACGTAAGGGGGTTAAATCTATTTGTCCATTCGGCAGCACCCTGTACATTCTGCATGCGGCCCTCCCAGCTATAATTGGTAACATTATGTGCTCTTGAAGCCAGCCCTGGCTACCCGGCAGATGCCTTGCATTAAGCGTGGCACCATGCACTGGATAAAAGTAACCCAATGGCAGAGGTCTTATTGAACATTTAGGGCTTATGTGGCCATTATACAATATATATTCCACTAAACTTGTATCCCTAAAATTCACTATTATGCAATTGCCTGTTGTGTCTTTAATTCTTGTGCCTAACCAGTTCACTCTTCTCACATGGAGGATCTCCCCACTTTTATTCTCTGGCAGGGGCCTATTCAGATTTAACCAGTTTGTTATTTTGGTTATTAATTCATTGTGCTTCTCTTTCTGTTCTGGCCTGAGTTCCGGGACCCCCACAAGTACAACCACATAGTGGCAGGCTTCAGGTGGTAAGTTATTAGTAGGCACGGAAGTCGAGCATCTTCCAGTGCTCTCCTGCCTTATGTGAGGAACTTCTACTAGTTTGGGGGTAGGAGGATTGTTATTACTTGATTGGGATTGCACTTGACACATTCCCCTGTCTGCACCCTTTGGCTCTATCCCTGTGGTGTTACCCACCCCTAATTGTATGGTAGTGTTATATGAAGTTGGTACCTGGCTGTCAGGCTGATTCTTGTTACCTTGGTTAGTAATTTCTGGCAGTGATTGGGGCTCCGTACTATTGACCACATCAACCGGATTGGTTGATGTTTTAGTGATCATTGCGGTATTTTGTGTCCTACCACGTTTATTTAATTCATTTAGGATTCTATCTAGCCTGCTAGCTAGTGGTTTGATCTGGCTTGCGATAAACATTTCTAAATGGTTTTGTATGCCCAAAATTATTTGAGCCATCCACCTTGGCGGGACAGTGTCCTCTGTTGCTTCGGTTTTCCTATCCTCTAAATCTATATAGTCTGATGATAAAGCTGTAGCCTTCCTTTTTGTTTTTTGGCACCTGGTTTCTTTGGATATACTTTTCTTTTTTTGCAGCTAGATTCTTCCTTATCGGGCACATTTACCTGCGTTTCTGCTACAACGGGCAACTGAGCGCAAGGGATATCATACGCGGGTGACGCCAAAATAGCATGGGGTGGGACCACCATTATCTCACTGTCAGTACTATTCTGAGTAGCAGGCGGATCGGTTGATGGGGTTAGGGAGAGGCGTCTCTCTCTAAGTGGGCATAGTAAATGTCATGCCTTTAGTGTCCAACACCTTCTCCAAATTAGTATAGATTGAAATTGGAGTGGTGTTAGAAATGGGGTAGCATGGTGCGGAGCGGGTAGGCTAAACTCCAGGGCATTGTGTAAAGCATCTGCGCAGCACACCCACCGGCGACACACCAGACACACCACAAAAGAGACTCCACACCAGTTGATGTGAAAATGACTTTTTGTATTAAGACAACACGTTGTAGAATGTAATCTCAGGTGCAGATAAACTGTGCCAACCGGCACTGGGGAGCAGTTCACAGGGGCACTATTTACAAGGCAGGGCCAATCGGGCCGCTGCCAGAACCATCACCAGCACAACTAGAATAAATGTAAGCATCAGTAAAATAACGGTGTGATGGCCAGTGGCTACCGGCACAATCATGCACTGAGCAACATCGCATTTGCATAAATCTCTTTAGCATGGGACATAAACACATTAGGTCATAAATCACAGCACATTCACATAACCACATGAGATCAGGCGTGAATCTAGAATATCTGAGCACCTAATTAGGCATAACACATATTATGTGTCCTTATTAGACCTAAACATATGCATGTGGCATCTCAATAGGCATAAAAACACCTCAGACACAACAATAGGCATAAACCTCATCAGCATCCTGGGGCATGGCACATTATGTGGAATACCAACCTGCTAAGCGTTAGGGGAAAAGAAACCATTAGCATTATAAACACATGGATTAGGCATAACACACGAGGCATATCAATAGGGCCATGAGCATGAATAATAAACCATCTTATGCATAATCTCAGCATCACATTGACCGGGAAACACATTATGCATGACAGTGGGCATAAACACCTCATTAGCATAAGTGCAGTGTCATGAGGCATAAATCATGACATTAAGCTTAGGCCCAAAAAGGAAAACAGTCATGAGCATTGAGCATAATCATTAGGCAGAACACCAACAGTATAAGCCTTGGGGGAAAAAGAACATCAGGCATCAACCTTAGGCTTTGAAAAACATTACCCATAGCATTAGCCTGCAGCCACCTTATGCAGTAAAACAGATTAGGTATAAATGCAATATAATTAGTGTAAAGACACGTTAGGCATACATCGTGGCATTGGCAATCATCGAATACACTAGGCACCAATCCTGGGGTATAAACAACGTAAGCATGAATCTTTGCAGGTACATTAGGGATCATTAGGGCACTTCTCATTAGCATAAGAGCATGGACATCATGGCAGTATTACACTGCGCGTAGAAATGCATTAGGCCTCAAGTCAGAAGGGCAACCCTCATACATGCACACATGTTGCAAAGATTGTCACCACTCCCTGGAAGTAGCTGTCTCTCAGGTGGGCAGTATTGATAAAGTGCTCCCCTCATGAAGGAGTAAAGTTGCAGCGGTAAATCCAGGAATGCAGGACTAAGAGTCCTGGGGGCTGGAAAACAGTTGTAGCACTTCACGAGGTGCCAGACAGCAAGCAGAGCACAGTCAATGCGAATATAGCACTCTGGAAGCACAGCGCTGCAGGACCCATGCACCTTCTTCTCCTGGGCAGGGGCTGGAGGCAGCGCTCACAAGGTGCTAGATGGCTCACAGTCCCAGGGTCCCACCCGAGGGAGTAGTGCCCACGCTCCTCACCTCCTTGGAGTGAAGGCAACCAGAAGATTGCACTCAAGAGGCGCTAAGCGGCAGGAAATTTCTCAGGGGCTTGGATAGCGCTGCAGCCCTCACAAGGCGCCAGGCAGCAGGAAGAGCCCAGTCACTCCAAATATAGCGCCCACGAGGTGCTTTGGGAACATGCAGGGGGGCTCCCTCACCAGACATCAGCTGCAGGATCCACGCTCCTCCTCTCTTTGGGGATGGAGATATAGCGCTATGACAGCACCGCGCTGCAGCAGCTCCTCCTCTGGCAATCGGGAAAGTAGTGCCTCCCAGGCTCTAGGGAGATGGCGAGGATCCAGAGTCCCACACAAGGAAGTAGTGCCCACACTCCTCACCTCCTGGGAATACAGGCAAAGTATAGCGCTCACAAGGTGCTAGGGCAGCAGAGCAGGCAGGCCAGGCTGGGCAAGATCAGCAGACAGTGGGCACTCATCAGTACAGGACAGCAGTGCCTAGAAGCAGTCATCTCCCAAAAAGTGACACTCCTCCTAAAATAGCAGTCTTCACTCCAGCAAAGGCTCTCACTGGCCCTGTGGACAGCAGAGGGGTACAGATGGGCTCAGGGGCCAGCACACAGGGCCTTGCATCGGTACCTTCTGGCAGAGTGTCCCCTTTCAATCAAGTCCACATTCAGTCTAACCACATGGAGGCATGCCCTCCTTCATATTCACCCCTCACACCACCTACCAGAAAGGGCCAGAAGCTTCTAGAAGGCTGTCTGGTAGTTCCAGTCCCAACTGTCACTGTGGGGGAGGTGTACAGCACCCTGCCTGCCAGGCTTCCCTCCAAAAGCTGAGAGGTGCTGGGAAATAAACGTCTACATTGCTAACCCACCTCTTTCAGGTGGCACAAACACACAGCCATGGGGTCCATTTTAATAGTAACCCTTCTTCACAACAGCCCAAATAAATCTGCGCACGCCATTGCGCAGCAGGTATTTTCTCACACATGGTCACCGGCCAGGGGAAAAAATGAAAAATTTTAGGGAAAAGGGCCAAGTCCAACAAGTGGGAATTAGAAATGTCAGAAAGTCATCATTTTTGCCCTGATTACCCCCATTGTTTGACTGATACTGGTTACCGTCTATGACTTTGCCCTGGGTCCTGCTAACCAGGCACAGGGCAAGTGATATGTTTATAAAGTATATGATCATTAGGTGTAATTACAGTTGGTAGGGCAATCTACCTGTAATCCCCCAGTATATGGTAGGGAATGTAGGTTTAGAGGCCCAGTGGATTTAATTTACCTAAGTGTGCACTCTTGTGGTACCTGCTGTCATTTTAAAAGCCCGCCCTGCCTTGCGGGCTGCTTTTGAAATAACACTATACCCAGATTTTACTTTCGTTTTTGCTTCTTGCATGAATTATTTGTATGATAATGTTTTCTCTTCTAGGTGTATGGCAAATTAGTGTATGATTGCCCTGTCCTCCTGGGGATGGGAGGGGGTGGGGGTGGGGGGGATAAACAAAAACCTAATAAAAAGTGATTAAAAAAAAGGATTGATTGCATGCATTGTGGGTCTTGTATTCCCAACATCCCGAGGAGAAACTCAGAGCTTTTGGAGCTTGGGATTAGTGTTGTGGCCACTCCAAGACCCTAATAGGACTGCCTGGAAGAAGATGCAGAAGCTTGAGGCCATTTGGAGAATTGAAATCAAAAAGCTTTTTATTGCATGTTGTGTCTTACTGATTTACTGGTATTGGTGTTTTTAAATGCTTTACACTCCTATCTCCTAAGTTAAGCCTGACTGTTTGTGATCCAAGCTAACAAAGGTTGAGCAAGGATTAATTTAATGAGATGTAACTGGCCTTATTTGTAATTGTGGTGCTATTACTAGCTGTAGGTGCCTACCTGCACCTACTAATAAGCCACTTTCCAACAGTAAATATCACCCTTCCCCAACTTGGTATACATTGGAGTGTAAATAGTAAATGACACCCATTTTGTGTTCATGTATCAGAAAGAGAGAGGTGGAGGTACGCAAACGCAAACCCTCTGCAGTCATCAAAGTATACACATGATGGCCAACTGTTAAAAGGCAATTTTGGCTCCTAATAAGTTATTTAAGAAAAATGTACTAAAGGAAAGTCCTATTTGGGAACACAGGATCCTATAGTGGCAATTAGATTACATGAGGAAGCCTCATCCACTAGCTTTGCGATGATTCATGTTCGGATACCTCATCACACCCTTGTAAGATGGTACTTCCAGGGCGGACTAATCCTCAGTAAGGGGAAGTTCTTATTAAAAGGTTACAGGACAAGACAGGATCCAGATACACTCACTCAAAATACTTTAGGGTAAACCCAGGATAATTCCTTTAATAATGTGTTCCTTTGGTGCAACAAAGACCGAAAATTATGATGGTATGTAAGTACATTGACTCAACTATCTGTCTTTAAGCCAATATGGTTCTGTCCACAATCTTGTTAGTACTGGTCATGGGCATTCATCAGGGCCAAAGGCAATCCCTATCTCTACTCCTTACTCTAAACAAGTGAGTGTGATGTGCAGCGATAGCAAACTCTGAGTCCTATTGTGGCAACCCTGGAAACCAGGGTTCCTAAAAAAGGCGAAATTTACAAAAGCAGCATTCCAATATAAATCATGAAATGATACACGCATGAAGCTCAAGTGCTAGGTTGCATGCAGAGTAATAATGTACTATTTACAATGGTGCAATATACTGTGTGACAGAGCACTGCAATCAGGGGAACACACTGGTTTTGGGTGGCCACCTACTTTAACCTCCTATTAAGCTGCATACCTCGACTCTAGGGAACCAGAGGTTCGTGGTCTGGGAGGAGGAGGCATCCTCTGTGGCTACACATTGCAGTTATGTAAAATAGTAACAAGAAGGGGCTTCTCACATGAGGGACTCACTTTATCACTTATTTATAAACCATGGAAAATTTCCAATATTTATATTCTCAATGTGCTGATTTCAATGGGGTGTCATTTCCTGATGCAGTATATAACAACTTTGTAGGCATCTCATCATACTCAATTTAGCGCATATAAATCCAAAATAAATAATTGAAAATTACAAATATAAAGAGATTAACAATTAATCCAAAATAAGGTGTAAAAAAAAATATATACAACTGAACAGCTACCCAGAGCACATATATATAGCTGCTCAAGCAGAAGTCAAATGTTACTACTAACGGGATTCATTTTTATGATCAAAACACTCTCATGGTTGCAGTGGGTATTCCTTCTGTCGTATCTCTCCAAGGCCCCTCTGCGCAATGGGGGCCTTTGAACACCCTCCTTTTACACATCAAAAAAAAGTGTGCTGTGTCCCAAATATAAAAATAGTAAATGACTTACTTCTCCAAGAGGTATACAAGAGGAGGACCTAATGTATCCCTGTCACCCAGCTACTTGGTGCCCAAATAGAGTGCCTGCATCATTAAATAGAAAGAATGGCACCTGACATCATTGCCGCAATATGCAGAACGTCCACATAAGAATGGGCGTTGGGAAATGTAGTTCGCTAGGTGGCTGGCCACCGACTCAGACCAAAAACAACCGCCGACATATTCAGGGTCTGAGAGCTCCCAAAAGGCACACAGACCATCAGGAAACAGGGAGAGGGAGGGGAGGAAGGGCAAAGAAGAAAAACAGGTTAAATTTAACACCATTTGTACAGTCAAAAATAAAGTATATGTGCACACTGATAAACTTGCGACCAGCATAAGGTATAAAGAACAAATACTGCATACAATAAGCATCTATACTTCCTCCCTCAATACTAATACAGCCACTTCACATCCAAAATTTGTATATGCTGTCATAAAAACATAAAGGCCAACATTTGCATAGACATATACCTGCCTCCACCTGAAGGGACCACTGCTTTGGACCTAACCGTCAAATTGAGTCATAGATTACTACTATCACTGCTATGCCCCAAACGCATTCACACAACCAGATTTGGGAGTCACTCCTTCTCTTTCTTAGCACCTCATCACTGGAAGCGGCTGTCCATGATCTTCTGCACCTGCCATGATTTCACTTTCTAGAAGAAACTTCTGAAAACCTTGACTGTTTAATCTCTAGCCCGAATGTCCCATCGGGCATGTATTTGCGGGCTTGGTGCATGGTGCGTCAATAACACCAGATGCCATTCTTTCAATTCAATGCTAGCTCTTCATTTTGGCATTGAGCAGCTGGGTGAAGGGGACGATTTAGGTCCTCTGCTGAACCTCTTTAATATGTAAGTCCTTTACTATTTTCACACTGGGACCATATCACACTTTTTCTGATGTGTAAAAGAAATGTGTTTGACGGCCCCCCTATCACCAATGTATATGGAAACTTGAAGAGATATGACAGAGGGAATCCCCAGTGCCACCAAAGAGAGTGGGTTTGCTTAAAACAAAAGAATCCCTTGAGTAATAACATTTAACATTCAAAACATTGACAATATCTGTGTTAAAGGTTCCATATCCTTGGCCAACAAACCGAAAGTACCCACGAATAAAAGAACAGGCGCTGTCTTTTGAGCTGAAGTAGAAAAACAAAACAGACACCTATTCAAATCATTTGTCCACTGTTGGAAATGGCCCGTTTTGCAGGGTTATCCCCAAACGTTTTGCTTCTTTTTCCTATTTTTTCCTTACTTGTCTGTGTTGGTTTTAGGACTATGGGCACTTTACCACTGCTAATCAGTTCTAAAGTGCATATGCTCTCTGTGTAAATTGTGTTATGGATTGGTGTTTCCATGATTGGCTATTTGATTTCCTTGTAAGTCCCTAGTAAAGTGCACTGAGTGTGCCGGGCCTGTAAATCAAATGCTACTAGTGGACCTGCAGCACTGATTGTGCCATCCACGTGAGTAGCCTTAAAAGGTAATTCAGACCTGGCATTGCAGAGTCTGCACGCAGTTTGAAACTGCCATGTCGACTTGGTCGCACACACACTGGCCAGTCCCTAACCTTCCCTTTTCTTACATGTCAGGCACCCCTAAGGTAGGCTCAAAGTACCCCTGTGGGCAGGGTGCAGTGTATGTGAAAGTAGGACATGCCCTGGTGTGTGTGACATGTCCTGATAGTGAATTACAGCCCAGTTCGTTTTCACTATTGCAAGGCTACCTGTTCTCCATAGGACAGAATGGGAAGTTTGTTTATAACATCTTATAACACAACTGGCCCTGGGAACTAGGTGGGAAAATAAAATTTAGTATGCCTGAACTGAAAATCTAATGATGCATCTTTTAATAAAGGTGATTTTTACATTCTGTGTTTGAAAATACCACTTTCAGGAAGTAGGTATTTTCTTGCTCAGTCATCCCGTGTGCCTCTGCTGGAATGTGGATTGCCTGTCTGGGTTTTGGACAACAGATGGCTAGGAACGACACCTGCTGACGCCGCCTCGAAGCCGCTGCTTGTACCGGGACCTGTGGGCACCGCACTCCGCACCCCCTTTGTCACTTTGGTCTCATGTAACTTAACGTTCGCTCTTGTAATTTTCTCATCATGTATCATTACTGTTCCTATTGTGAAGCGCTTTGACACCTTCGGGTAAAGTCAGCACTATATAAAAACGCATAAATAAATAAACCAAAAGGTTTTCCTCCTGTGCAAGCTCCCTGGGGCAGAGAACTCACACTCCAGTGGGTGTTGGCATAGATCTGGAAAACAGGGACTTAAAATATGCTCTGCAACAATTGAATCACACAGCCCCATGCAGGTGTTAACGAAACTACCCTTCATCCAATCATCCAGTGCCTCAGAAAAGTACCCCACATCATTTGCACAAGACTGGTGACACAGTGTCTGGCTTTTGCTGTCTCTTAACCCAAGCTCTTCTGGCTGGTCGCCATAAACCCTTACCAGGGCTTCTACCATGGGGGAACCCCTCTCCCTGCATCTCTCATCTAGAGTCAGTAGAGCATCCATCTCACTACCAGGAATATGATCCCCTGTGCCAGTTCCCCAATCCACCTCAGGGACATTGTGCACCACTGGAGTAACCTTATAATCCTGAACCCCCTGGTGTGTGTCAACCCCCACCTTGAAGCAGGGCCCCAAATGTGTGTGTGTGTGTACCTCACCCTCAGTACTGGACACTACATTTTCGCTGCCACCATCTGAGCTAGGGCCTAGCCCCACTGGCTTCCCAGTCCAGCTCTCTCATTTTAAACTCATGGTCTAACATCATCGTCCTTTCCTCAATGGCTATTCTTTTGTCCTCCCTCTCACTTTCCATCCTGATTTTCTCCAACTCAAACTTCCTCGCTTCCCGCCTGTCCTCCAGCTCGTCTGGGGACAGACTGCTGCTGCCTGGTTTAGAGGGTGCCCCCCTCCCAAAAGCAAATCCACCTTTGGAATAGGCTCCTTAACCTCCATGTCATGCTCTCCAGACAGCTCACTAGCATGTCTGGCTGCTACCCAGGCCCTCCGCGCCTTCTGTAGCTCTTCTTTTCTGGTGAGGCCCCTGATTTGGATTTTGAAGTTTTTTCAGATTGCCTTCAATTCCTTCACATTGTAGGTTTCTAACCTCTCCTCCTGAAAGGCAATTTCCAAGGATGCAGCAGATGATACAATTGATTCAGGCATGATGAAGTAGCAAGTTCAAACTGGTAAAATAAAAAAATAGGCCAAAAAGAAAAAGAACCAGTATGTGGCACGTAATGGTCTGCAATATGGTAGTAGTGCACACCAATCACTGTAAGTCAATTGTAAACGCAAGTCCTATCCTCACTGCAGACAACCAATGTTAGAAATGGGATTTTTAGCAGGCTAGGGCATGTGGCAAAGCCAGGCAGAATCCACCACTCTAGTAAGGATAAGGGAGTTACACTCCTAAAATAACCCCTGCTCACCCCCTTGGTAGCTTGGCACAAGCAGTCAGGCTTATCTAAGAGGCAGTGTCTAAAGCATTTGCACATAACCAACAGTAATACAGTGTAAGCACCTCAAAAGGACACACACCACAACAGTTTAGAGAAATAGACAACATTTTTATATACAAGACCAAAAACAATAAGAATCCACAATACAGTACTTAAAAATCTACAGTTATCAAAATACGCTTTTAAAACAGTTCATTAATGTCGATAGCTCCGTCTGGGGCTATTACGGCGTCGTGAGCAAACAAATCCAAACAGTTCGGGCTGGTTGCAGCATTGGGAACCAGCTGCGGTGTCGGAAAGACCCACAAACAATACCTGTTAGAGATGCAGGGCACCAAGACCCTTGAAATCATTTGCTTTGCAGGCCAAGCTCCTTCCTGTTGGGATCAGGAGCTCTGGCGTCAGATGGCAGTGGCTTGGTGGCAGCATTAGATGGCGTTGTCGTGAGGCCAGGGTCGCGGTGTGAGGTGGTGCTCATCACGGTGCTGGCAGGTCACGGTGCAAGTAGCGGCGGCGGTGTTGCTATAGTGCTGTCGTCGGCTGACGAACGGAAGTCGATGCTGCCGGCGTCGGAAGGCTGCGGTGCGAGTTGAGGGCGGTGCGTCATGTAACTTTACAAGCGGTACCCTGGAACCACAGTGCAAGCAGCGGCGTTGATTTCGGCATGGAGCTGAGGCGTCGGGAGGCAAAGGCATCATCGTGAAGCAAGGGGGTAGGGAGTGCGGTGCCCACAGGTCACGGTGAAAGCAGCGGCTTGGAGGCGGCGTCAGCAGGTGTCGTCGTTGAGACCAGGGTTTTGTTGTAGCATTGCAGCGGTGTTCTCTGCGGTGCCCAGGCATCGGCATGAAGCGGAGGGTCTGCAGAAGCATCTGGGGGTGACCTGGAAGGAAGTGGCTTAGGTATTTACCAACCAAGGGTGGTCAGAAACATTTGTGGTAGCCCAGATAGGTCCTGATGTCGTGGGAAGGGTACAGGGATAGGGACTCAGGTCCTATCTCTGCAGAGAAGGAGTGGGAATTGGCTGCACTCCTAGGAGCCTAAAACCGGGTCCCAGAACATGGGTTGTTCCAGGAGGGAACACCCGGTGGGTAGCCTAGGCTGTGCTGGTAGGTCGTCCGTTGAGGGGATCCCCTAGTATCAGGCGAATGGGGAGTGTGTGTAAACAGAGCTCCAGCGATTCAGGTGTCTGGCGGTGCCGCTTCTAAGTGGAGGGTGCGGAAGTCCAGACTGAGAGGTGAGAGGGGGAAGCATTCCCCAGTGGGAGAACAGGTGGGTCAGGGGCCAGCCAGAAGGGCTGTGTTTCCTAGGAGTTTCCTAGGAGTAACCATGGTGACACCATTTCTGTCCTGGGGGATCTTTGTGCACTGTCAGATGGACAGGGGTTGGGAGATCTACGCCAGGCCAACTGTCACACATCACATGAATCCTGTGTTACCCTCGGGGGTGTGCCTGCTCCCAAGGAAGTCCTGATACACGGGGCAGGTGTCACCCGCAGGGGTTAGTCCCTGGGTTGGGAGGCCATGTTCAGGTCTTGCCTGACCTAGAGGGAACGATGACTGTAAGCAGTGCCCTGACCGGTTTATCTTCTAGGGGTACCATTCCAGGTGAGAGGGTGCTGAACTTTGGAAGGGGGTGCAGAGAGTGGTAGTCCTCGCCTCTGACCCCGGTTCAACCCGAGGGCTAGATCCTAAGGTGGTGGATCAGTTGCAGGCTCAAGGCCCTGAACTGGTGGAAGAATTGTGTAGGAGGTCTGGTTCCAGCGTCCTGACAGTTTTTGGTTCTAAGGGTGCTTCTCCCGGGAGGAGAGTGTGGAATCCCGGAAGGAGAGGTAAGGGGAGAAGAGCCTCACCCGAGACCTCTTGTCAGCCTCAGGGTATAGACCCTGGGTTGGAGGACTAGGTTCAAGATGCCCCCCCTGACCTGGAGGAAGGGGCAACTGCTAACAGTGCCCCTACCAGTTTGTCTTCTGGGGGTGCCGCTCCAGGTGAGAGGGTACAGAGTCCGAGGGAGGAGAACCAGTTGTGGGAGAGCCCACCCCAATCTCTTGTTCAGCCTCAGGGTACAGACCCTGGACTGAGGTACCAGTTGCAGGATAGCCCCCTGAACTGGTGGGTGAATTGTGCAGGACACCTGCCACAGGTGCCCTGATAATTCTTGAAGGGGATATTGCTCCAGGTGGGAGGGTACAGAGCCCCAGGGAGAACTAGAGGGTGTGGGGGAGCCCACCCCACCTCCTGTCCAGCCACAGGGTACGGACCCTGGGCTGGTGGGCCAGTGTCAGGATGCCATACCTGACTTGGCTGGGGGAGAGTAGAGAAAGGGTGCCAGGCACCTGGGGCTACCGCCCCTACTCTCTGACTCCACAACAGTTGGAATGGCCTGAAAGGCATAAGGCCTGGCTCTCATCACTGACTGTTGTCATTAGTCACTGTGGCTGGCTGTCCGGAGGAACAGAGTTGCCCGGGGGGGGGGGGTGGACAAGGAGTCATCGCCCCCGGGATGGACTGGGTCACACCCTTGTATTTGCCATGTAGGTACTGTCTGCCTGTTGGGATACATTTGTGAGAAAAGTAAATGTAGGTGCTGCAAAGATGGGGTCCAAAGGTCAGGTGAAGGGTTCCCCATGGGTCAGCTTAGTAGGCCCAGAGGGTATGGATAGAGGGTTCTAACTTGATTCTGGAAGACATAGAAAGGCAAAAAAACACTGCGGTTGTGGGCCAGGTCCCATGTTCTATCCCCCCAGCAGGGGTTTGGATTGGTCTACCCTGGCTTTAGGGGTTGTGTTGGAATGGCCCTTTTTGCAGGGTTATCCCCAAACTTTTTGCTTCTTCCTCCTATTTTTTTCTGATTTTCTGTGTTGGTTTTAGGGCTCTGGGCACTCTACCACTGCTAATCAGTGCTAAAGTGCATATGCTCTCTGTGTAAATTGTGTTATGGATTGGTGCTTCCATGATTGGATATTTGATTTACTTGTTAGTCCCTAGTAAAGTGCACTGAGTATGCCCGAAACTGTAAATCAAATGCTACTAGTGGGCCTGCAGCACTGATTGTGCCACCCACGTAAGTAGCCCTGAGAAGGTTGCTCAGACTTGCCATTGCAGAGTCTGTGCGCAGTTTGTACCTGCCATGTCGACTTAGCCATGCACACGCTGGCCGGTCTCCAACCTTCCCTTTTCTTACATGTCAGGCACCCCTAAGGTAATCCCAAAGTACCCCTGTGGGCAGGGTGCAGTGTATGGGAAACGTAGGACATGCCCTTGTGTGTATGGCATGCCCTGATAGTGAATTACAGCCCATTTCGGTTTTCACTATTGCAAGGCTACCCGTTCCCCAATGGACAGAATGGTAAGTTTGTTTATAACATCTTATAAACATAACTGGCCCTGGGAACTAGGTGGGAAAATAAAATCTAGTATGCC
This sequence comes from Lissotriton vulgaris, assembly GCF_964263255.1. Classification (NCBI taxonomy): domain Eukaryota; kingdom Metazoa; phylum Chordata; class Amphibia; order Caudata; family Salamandridae; genus Lissotriton; species Lissotriton vulgaris. Next base: position 1,125,069,541 of record NC_141687.1, read on the forward strand.
TGAACTGAGAATCTAACAATGCATCTTTTAGTCAAGGTAATTTTTACATTCTGTGTTTGAAAATAACGCTTTTAGAAAGTAGGTATTTCTGTGCTCAGTCATCCTGTGTGCCTCTGCTGGAATGTGGATTGCCTGTCTGGGTTTTGGACACCAGATAGCTAGGAAGCAAGGGTGGCTCCCAATAGTTTAGGAAGGTCAGGAAAGGGTTTAATAAACCTGGGCTGCAATGGGGGGAAAGGGAGGAGATTTCCTTGCACCTAAAGGGGCCTGGTCTTACCTCTGACAATGCTGTCTCCACTACCTGCCAGGATATCAAACCAGAGAATGCAGAACTGGATCTGGCTGGGCACAGACACATTCTGCCTAGCGGACCAAAGGATTTTTGGATATAAATGTTGAGGCCCAGACCCCTGAAATTTAGAACTCTTTTGAATCAAGAAGACTGCCAAGAAGAGGAGCTGGAGAAGCTGTGAGGAGGGACTACCACTTTGCTGTATGTCTTGCTGTGTTGGCCTGCAGTGGCTGCTTCTGTCTTGGCCAGTGAAAGGACTGGACTAAACTTTCTGCAATCTACTTTTGTGAGTTTCTCTAAGGACTTGAGGTATAGCTTGCCCCCTGTCAAAGAAGTCTCAGGAATAGCAAGGACTTCAAGCTCTTCTGCTCGCAGCACTGGGGACTGTGTGTTTTGTGCTGTGATAGAAGAAAAGCAACTCAACCACGTCTACGATGCTGCTGCCGACTCCGTGTCCTGAAGGCACCGCAGAGGCCACCACTGCAATGCAGCACCGCGGCCCTGGTCTTACCGACGACGCCTGCTGATGCCACCACCGAGCCGCTGCGCGCACCACGACCTCTGGGCACCGCACTCCACACCTCAATGATTCACGCCGAAGCCTAGGCATCGCAGAGAACACCACTGCAATGCCGTACCGTGACCCTGGTCTCACCGAAGACTCCGGCTGACGGCACAACCGAGCCGTTGCTTTTACCATGACCTGGGGCATCGCACTCCGCGCCGCCTCGCTGCACAATGATGCCTTGGCCTCCCCGACACCCCCACTCCACGACAAAATCAACACTGCTGCTTGCACCGTGGTTTGAGGGGACCACTTACTCGCACCGCAGACTTGGCCTACTGATGTGGGCACCATCAACTCCCGTTCGTCAGCCGACAACAGCCCTTCACCAACGACGACGCTGCTTTCACCTTGACCAGCCAGCACCCTGACGAGCACCGTCTTCACCTCACTCCGTGACCCTGGCCTCACTATTGATGCCATCTGATGCCGGCACCAAGCCGCTCTCGCACTGCGACCTGAGGGCACCGCACGCCGCACCGCTGCACTTCGCACCGTATCACTCGGTGCCTGCCGACGCCAGCGCTCCTGATCCCAACAGAAAGGAGCTCGACCTGCAACGCGAGTGACTTTATGGGCCTTGGCGACATGCAGCTCTAACGGGTACTATTTGCAGGTATTCCCGACACCGTAGATGGTTCGCGAAGCCGCGACCAGCCTGAACTGTTTGGATTTGTTTGCTCACGACGTCGTGATAGCCCCGGACGGAGCTATCAACATCAAGGAACTGTTTTTAAAGAGTATTTTGATAACTGTAGATTTGTAAGTAGTGTATTGTGGATTCTTATCGTTTTTGGTCTTGTATATACAAATATTGGCTATTTTTCTAAACTGCTGTGGTGTCCTTTTGTAGTGCTTACACTGTATTTCTGTTGGTTATGTGCAAATTCTTTACACATCGCCTCTAAGATAGGCCTGACTGCTCATGCCAAGCTACCAAGGGGGTGAGCAGGGGGTTATATTAGGAATGTAACTCCCTTTCCTGACTAGAGTGGTGGTTTTTGCCTGGCTCTGTCACATGCCCTAGCCTGCCAAAAATCCAATTCCTAACATTCACACATTATGTTTATGTCACTTGTTGTTGATGTTGTAAGTTCCACATCATCACACTGTATTGCTATGTCACTGAGTTACTTGAATGTCACTCATATAACAGCTGTGTTTAAGACTCTACTTCTCATATGATTGCATACCTTCAGTATATAGATGCATATACACTGAATAACTATAGACTTGTGTGTTGTGTAAATCATTTATTGATTTGTTCAAACTATTTGACTTAATATGAAATTTCATTCCCAACAGAAACCATTGTAGCTTTATAATAGTGTGGATTACAAGGCATTATGCCATCATTCCAGTGCGTTGTTTGCTTTTTGTGCCAAGGTTCTGTCATAGACATTCCACCAAAGTATTTGGGATTCAGGTTGGCATTTGTGTTCAGAGCGATGCAGTCTGCCAAGCAAAGCGTCTTCGAAATAATCCATTAGGGGGCTTGGTTTGTCTTCATTTTGTTGTTAGAAAGGGTTTTCTAATAGTAAATTGTAGTGGTTAGCTACCTCAGTGACAAAGACATGGACTAGTGCTATTATTTTCTTTTATTTCAAAGGCAAATTGTACACTTGGTGCAGTTTATTGGAGGTGTCTCCATATGCTTTGACTGAAATGATCGAAGCAGTCTTGCATGGCTGTATTGGGGTAAATCTTTAAAATGCTTTGAATCATGGCTTGTTCAAACTCTATAATTAATTTCTGTGGGCAGTAAGTATTTGTTTTAGGTTTAATTTAATTTAAGAGGTCATAGGAAGTGCTGATTTGTTTATTTGGTAGCAGGGCATATATAATAGGGATATTTGTGTTTTAATATTCATCATGTATGGTGTATATCTGAGTGAATGGTTTGATTCACATTTTAATGGTACATCATTTAGGTGTGACATTGTCTTAGTTTTAGTAAGTTATATGTTATAGAGAATATTAGGATTCATTTAGCATTGTTTAGATTCTCATATAAATGGAAAGGTTCTTCATTATGGGTCATTGTTAAGTTTTCAGGTATTTCTATGTCTTCATATCTTCTAGGGGCAGGAGGAGTATGGCTAGCAGTCTTTTTATTTGTGACATTAAACATTTGAAAGTAAGTATAGATGATAGTTGGACTGCGATGTGTTCAGTGACTTTTAGGCCTATGGGCCTAATTCAGAAAGGTGTATGGCAATTCATGATCAAATTTACAAGTAGTATCTTTACAACTGTCCTCTGTTTTGATGTGCAGAGTCTCCACCACAAGTGCGGAGACTTCGCAATTGTGTAGCTACTACTCGTAAAATTTGTTTGGGAATTTCAAAAAATTGCAAACTTACACAAGTTTGTGGAAGTTTACCTTTGTGAATCAGGCCCTACATCTTTTAGGATTTTGGTTTTGGACTTCTGGGTGCTAGTGTTTGCCTCTCTTATATCCTTCAACACCTCCCTTATTTTTACTTCAGTCAAATTTGGGGAGTGGTTGTATTCTCTTACATGATTTACAACATCATCCTTTATAGTGACCCTCCCATAGCATGTATTAGAATAATGTTTGATATAGTTCCATTTCACCTTTTCTGCTGATGCACTTTCTTGGTTGTAGGTGTACCCCATGTGATTTAATAGTTGCTTTCCTTTCAGGGTTGTTATGTGTTGGGCTGTCTCTGTCAGTTTCTCTGAAAATAGCGTAATAGTATAAAAAAAGATATGTTTCTAAGATGATACGTTTGTTATTTACTTGTGAAATTATGCAACTAGTTCGATTTTTATACTCACACGTATGTTCTTGTTAGATGTTTCACACTGTCTTGTAGCTTTTTCATGGGGGTATTCTAAAGTGGAGTAGATGATTTCCTTTTTGTTTGAAGGGAAAAAAGGTGCTAGTTTCATTTTAAATGCTTACTTATTAGTAGAGACTAAGCTCATTAGCTTTATTTTTACATGCTATTGAAGTGAGGTAATGTTTTTATAAAATGTATGTATACTTATTTTGTTATATCTTTTAGCTGGTTTGTGATAGGTCTTTTTGTTCAAGCAGCTTATCTCTTTTTGAAGTTGTAGTGTTTTCTGTTAAGGAAGTACATGTAAAGAGATTGAAGATGGAGAGTGTTTTATTAATTATTTGCCATTTTATTTTTTTGAAGTTTATTAGCAAGTAAGTAATATTTTAAACATAAGCAAGATGTGTACATTTTTTCTTGAAGGGTCTAGACAGAGAATCCGGTAGAGTTTCCTCTTCTTGCAGGGTTTCTCATTTTTGAAGTATTTAGTTGATAAAATTATTTGCCTTTTATATTGCTGATTTAATTGTTTGTATGATTTTATTGGTTAAGGTTGATATAGCTTGATTTTATGGTTAGTTTAGTTTTAGTTAGAATTTTTGTATCAACTATATCCTTCAATGGTAAATGCTAATTAAGGTTTTATAAGTTTTGTTAATAATGTGTGATATATACAGTTTGATAGTTTTTAATATAAATTATATATCTATATATCTATATATACATATATATATATATATATATATATATATATATATATATATATATATATATATATATATATATATATATATATATATATATATATATATATATATATATATTATATATTGTTTATTTAAGTTGTTGTTTAAATGCTTGTAGTTAATGGAATTTTTGTTTTGTTACATTGTTGTGAATTTAGTTATCTATTGTATTGAGTTTATTGCATATATTTTACTGATGTAAGTTTTTTTATTTAAACATGTGTATAAAATGCATTATGTTTATTTCAAATAATTGATGTTTAAAACTTTTTTATATTTTTATTGATAACGTAATTAATATGGTGATATTATTGCAGTCAATATTGTGTTAATTGATATTTTTGGCATATTATTTGTTTATATAAAGGTGATGATATTCTAGTTTCTGATAGTTGAGGAGGATCACTGGAAAAAGCAATCCAGTAACCCACTGATACTACCTCCAATGCCCAGGCACCAAACACCTTAGGCTGCCTTAAATCTTTGAAATTTAGACGCCTGCCTCCACACCATTCCTTTTAGGACTTTTAGGGTTGGGGGGCTTTTGGGTTGAGGGAGGTTGTTGGCACCAGCATTTGTCAACAACAGGTGTACCCCGGTCATGACCCTAGTATCTGAAGGGCTGACTACCTCCTCTTGGTGCATCTGGATCAAACATTCTTCTGTAGCAAGATCCCTCCCTTTAGAAAAGTGTCTTGAGGAAGTCATAATTTTCTTGATTTCAGCCAATTTTCTAACTAGGTCTTCAAGCTCCTGACCAAAGGGAAATTTCATCAAAGCAGTCTTTTGGTCAGTGTCAGATCTTCAAGAACACAGCCAGATGTGCCTTTGGGCAGCAGCGGGTTCTCCAGTAGCTGCTGCTTATGTGCAAAGGGTATAGAAAGAGACATCTGAAAGAACATGGAATTGGTGTTCCATGAGGGCGAAAAGGAAAGAGCAGCCAACTTCTTTATTCATTTGATAAGCAAGAGTCTGGAAGTTTCCAAGGGAGGACTGCAATGTGTATGTGATATATGTATTTTCCCCTACAGCTAAATTTGATTTAATCTCTCTTGACAGCTGTCTAAATCTGTCTGACAATCGCATCACAAGGAAAGGCATTGACTGAAATGACTATTACTGCCTTTAATGATGGCTGGGAAATCTTCTGCTAAGTTCTCGAGAAGATATCACCTGGCAATAAAATGAGGGAAAGGCTGTTTCTCTAAGTCTTTCCACTCATGAACAAGTACTTTGAGAACTATGCTGTGGAGATGTAAGGACCCAGGCTCCTGACAATGGTATTGTGAGAACAAACCTTGTTCTGGAGTAGGAGTTGGAGAATCAAAATCCAAATTCTCTCTGAGGTGCTGGAGAACCTCAGCCAATTCCGTATTGTGAACAAAGCACCCATTGACCTACTCTTCGTCAGGGACCTCAAGGACATTATTTGCCTCCAACTTTAGAACTTAAGGAGGAAGTGGTGTTCCCTTATCACACTCTGCAAAATGTCCATGTTAGGCTTCAAAGAAAAACCTGCACTATCTTGGGGTAGAGCATGGATGCCGTCAAATGAACAGCTCTCCTTATTCATCAAGAAGCATGTTCAATAAAGAACAAAGCCTCCTGTTTGGTTCCCTATTACTGTACAAATCACCTTTTATGAGGTCCAAGAATACACAAGTGTGCCATTGAAGCATCAGGTATAGATAAGGAATGCCCAAATAACACCACCAGTTGTGTTCCTGAACACAGCGTGCTCAGTAGGCTGTGAGAGCTGATTCTCCAAAACAGTGTCCAGCGAGACTCACAAAAACAGAGTCTATGGTCCTGACTGCCTGGCAGCTAGTAAGACCATAGCCTTTCTAAATAAAGACTGCTATAGCAGGCCTCTTTGTTGTGAAAAAGAGAAAGTAAATTCTATAAACATAAACCTAGAACAAAGATATATACTTTCACCTTGGATGACAGAAGTATTTAACATCTGTAATGACAGAAGGAAAAAACATGATGTGATGTCAGACTTTCTTACGTCCTTCTGGGATAGCAGTCGCCATCTTGAGTGTATTTTTGGGGCAGACTAGACAGTAATGAAGTGTGAGTGAAATACAGGTAAAGGAACAGCTGAAATTACAATTGTTGTACCATGTCATTCTTGGCGAGCGTTAGATCAGGGAACCCTAGATGACTGAGGTAGGTACCTTAGGCCAAGAAGGGACCCGCATTCCAACGTCAGGAAAAGGAAGATCACCTTCTTAGATAGCCCAGCTCACCCCTTCGGTAGCTTGGCTCAAGCAGCCAGTGTTATCTTCAAGGCAAATGTGTAAAGTATTCGAAATCGCGTTCACAATAACTCAATGATGACACCACAAATAGACTCCACACGAGTTTTATAAAACAAGTATAAACTTTATGTAAAAAGATATACAATAAGACCACACGATATAAAACCAACATTTGAGGTTGTGTAATATTTCTCTTGGCTGGTTGTTAGGCCAGCCAGCCCTTGTAAGTTCTGGCGATGTCAATGAGCTCCTCTAAACATTCTCCTGTACTCCTAATATCATATCATACAGTTTGTAAGGCTAGAATCAGGCTCTTTTGTAATGTAAAAATACTGTAATGCATAACGTAGCTATCAGAAATTTGCAATGAAAAGAATGCAATACGTAAAGCAACAATCAGGCGCTTTGCACCTAGTGTAATGTAATGTAATGTAATGTAATGTAATGTAAAAATTACTTATAAAGCGCAGCATTCACCGGACGGTTTCTTGGCGCTATTCACTTTATTCAACAAGAGGCAGGGAGCGGGGGGAGAGGAAATTATGAATAAGTGCCATGGAAGAGGTAGGTTTTTAGGAGAGATCTGAAATGAAGGTGAGAGGAGGAGAGTCTCAGTTCCAGTGGCAGTGAGTTCCAGAATGAGGGTGCCAGAAAGGAAACCCCCGCGCCGCACGGCCACAAGCTGCTGCGTGCGTGTTTCCCTGCCCTCTGCCTCGCTGACTCGCTCCGCCGCGTGACCACGCCCCCTGCCTTCTAGCGGCGTGGTCCGCGACCTGCCCCCGTCTTTTTTGCTGTTTTCCTCACTGTATTTCTGTATATTGTACTGTATATTGTATTGTGCCTGCCTGCCTGTACTCGCCGTGTTTTGCCTTGCCTTCTGTTTTCCCTGCAGCGTTAACCCCCTCGTCCCCCCCTCCCCGCCGACCTGCCCCCGTTGTATTTGTTGGGTTAGAAGTGTGTTCAAGTGTCTGTATTGCCGGGTTCTGTTCATTGTTTATTTCTCTCGGTATTTCCTGTATTGTAGCCCCCTTCGTCATCCCTCCCCGCTCCCCGCTTCCCGCCACCGCTGCTAAACCCCGCCCCTTTCTTCCTTCTGTACCCTCCCCGCTCCCGCCTCCCAGCTGCTCCGCCACCCGCGCACTTCGCCATATATGGCGACCGTGCGAACGCGCAGCGGTCACGCTCAGCGGGCGCGCCGATCGTGCGCCGAAGGCGCGCCAAAGGTAAGCCCGTCTGCGCCCGTCCGCGACCGGCCCGCGCCCAGCGCCAGGACCCCTGGCCCCCGTAGACCCCGGCCGACCCGCCTGACGTACACCGCCGCAGACCTCAGCGCACTCAACGCCGGTCGACTCCCAGGATGCTACCAGGCCACACCACGACGCACCCACGGACCCTTCAGCTGCCACGCCTGCAAATTCACCTGCATCCGGACCTGCCTCGCACCAGCACCCGCCAAGTCGAACACCAGCAGCACCCACCTCAAGTGCATCCTGCTCAACACCCGCTCCGTCCACAGACACGCCATCGAACTCTGGAACATCCTCGACACCACAGCTCCAGACGTTGCCTTCCTCACGGAGACCTGGATGAACGCCTCTTCAGCTCCAGACATCGCCATCGCCATCCCAGAGGGCTACAAGATCACCCGGAGGGACCGCACCGCCAACCAGGTGGGAGGAGGCATCACCATCATCCACAGGAACACCATCCGTGTCAATACCAGCACCGACAACACCCTGACCACCGCCGAACACCTACACTTCCAGATCCACACCGACCCGAAGACCACCCTCAGAGGCACCCTGATCTACCGACCTCCGGGACCACACACCCAATTCAGCGAGGACATCGCCGACTTCGTCAGCCTGCATGCCCTCCCCTCCGCTGACTACATCCTCCTGGGGGACCTCAACTTCCACCTGGAGAACAACAACGACCGCAACACCAGCACCCTGCTCGACAACCTCGCCAACCTCGGACTCAAGCAGCTGGTGTCCACCCCCACCCACCTCGCCGGACACACACTCGACGCAGTCTTCTCATCCAGCACAGACATCGCCTTCAGCCACGCCACCGAGCTTCAATGGACGGACCACAGCTGCGTCCACTTCACCTTCAAAAGAACGACGACCCACCACCACCAGCAACAGGCTGCCCGCAGAAGCTGGAACAAGATCACAGCCGACCAGCTCGCCGCCTCCCTGAGCCAGCACCCTCCTGCCAGCTCAGCGAACCCCAGCCAGGCCGCCAGCGACCTCACGAAGTGGATCAGCAACTGTGCGGACGAGCTCGCCCCGCTGAGGACCCCGCCCAGCAGACCCGGCAGCAAGAAAGCCCCATGGTTCACCGACAAACTCAAGAGCTCCAAGAAGAACTGCCGAGACCTCGAGAAAGTCTGGAGAAGGGAACCAACACCGGACAACATGACCACCTTCAAGCTTGCCACCTGGAAGCACCACCAGCTGATCCGCGCCGCCAAGAAAACTGCATTCAAGGACCGGCTGGACAACAACGCACACAACTGCAAGGAACTCTTCAACATCGTGAAAGAGTTATCCAACCCCAGAGCAGGAAACAACGACATCACCCCATCGCAAGACCTCTGCAACTTCCTCGCCTCATACTTCCACAACAAGATCACAGACATACACAACAGCTTCAACAACCAACCAACGCACACCACGACCGAACAACCACCCCCCACCACCACCCTCCACGCCTGGACTCCGATCAGCACCGAAGACACCATCCGCACGATGAACTCCATCCACTCCGGATCTACGACCGACCCCTACCCTCACCACGTCTTCAACAAGGCCGACGCTGTCATCGCACCCCACCTGCGGGACATCATCAACACATCCTTCGACACCGCCACCTTCCCTGAGAGCTGGAAGCACGCCGAACTCAGCGCTCTACTCAAGAAACCCACAGCGGACCCCACCGAACTCAAGAATTACCGCCCCATTTCGCTCCTCCCGTTTCCAGCCAAAGTCATCGAGAAGACAGTCAACAAGCAGCTGGCCGCCTTCCTGGAGACGAATGGATCCCTCGACCCCTCACAGTCTGGCTTCCGAGCCAACCACAGCACCGAGACCACCCTCATCGCCGCCACTGATGACATCCGAGCCCTGTTGGACAACGGAGAAACAGCGGCCCTCATCCTCCTAGACCTCTCCGCGGCATTCGACACTGTCTGCCACCGCACCCTAGTACAGCGCCTCAGCAACGTCGGAATCCAGGAGAAGGCTCTGGAATGGATCATCTCCTTCCTCGACGGAAGAATACAGAGAGTCCGCCTACCACCGTACAAGTCAGAGGCCACCGAAGTCATCTGCGGCGTCCCTCAAGGATCCTCACTGAGCCCCACCCTCTTCAACGTCTACATGAGCCCCCTCGCGGCCATCGCACGCCAACACAACCTCAGCATAATCTCCTACGCCGACGACACCCAGCTGATCCTCTCCCTGACCAACGACCCCGCCGCCGCCAGAGCCAACCTGCACGAAGGGATGAAAGAGGTAGCCGAGTGGATGACGACCAGCCGCCTGAAACTGAACTCAGACAAGATGGAGGTCCTCATCCTGGGCTCCTCACCCTCCGCCTGGGACGACTCCTGGTGGACTCCCGCCCTGGGCACCGCACCCAAACCGACAGACCACACACGCAACCTGGGCTTCATCCTGGACTCCTCCCTCTCCATGTCCAGGCAAGTCAACAACGTCTCCTCGGCGTGCTTCAACATCCTACGCATGCTACGGAAGATCTTCTGGTGGATCCCCACCGAGACCAGGAAGACCGTCACCCAGGCCCTCGTCACCAGTCGACTGGACTACGGCAACGCCCTCTACGCCGGTACCACCGCCAAGCTCCAGAAGAGACTCCAGCGGATCCAGAACGCCTCAGCCAGACTCATCCTCGACATCCCACAAACCAGCCACATCTCCGGACACCTGAGAGACCTGCACTGGCTCCCTGTCAACAAAAGAATCACCTTCCGGCTCCTCACCCACGCACACAAAGCTCTACACGACCAAGGCCCGAGCTACCTCAACAACCAAATCAACTTCTACGCTCCCAAACGCCACCTCCGATCAGCCAACCACGCCCTCGCCGCTGTCCCCCGCATCCGAAGAGCGACTACAGGAGGAAGGTCCTTCTCCTACCTGGCCGCCAAGACCTGGAACTCCCTCCCGACCGACCTGCGCCTGACCCAAGACCACCTCTCCTTCAGGAAGAAGCTGAAGACCTGGCTGTTCGAGCAGTAGCGGCACCCCCCTCCCCCCAGCGCCTTGAGACCCTACGGGTAAGTAGTGCGCTCTATAAATGTCTTTGATTGATTGATTGATTGATTGATTTGCAAGGTAAAATAACGTAATGTGCAATAGAACCCCCAGATATGTCTTTCTGGGAAAATAAGACAATGCGTATACACTAATCAGGTAATTCATTATTCAGGAATAATGCAATACGTTAATCAGGTAGTTCGTTATGCAGAAACAAGCCAATATGTAATACGTCAGTCAGGTACTCCGATTGCAGAAATAGAATACTGCGCAGTACACTCAGGCCCCGATCACCGGGCCTCAGGCGGTCTATCCGCCTCTCCTTCTGACTTTCCGTCAGCCTCTCACAGTTGCCCCAACACAGTACAATGGAATGTGGATTGCCTGTCTGGGTTTTGGACACCAGATAGCTAGGAAGCAAGGGTGGCTCCCAATAGTTTAGGAAGGTCCGGAAAGGGTTTAATAAACCTGGGCTGCAATGGGGGGAGAGGGAGGAGATTTCCTTGCACCTAAAGGGGCCTGGTCTTACCTCTGACAATGCTGTCTCCACCCAAAAAAATACAACTGGTAGAAAATAAATTTCTGAGGGGGCTTCTCTCAGTCCCTCAGTCTACTCCCACATTTACAACACACACGGAAGTGGGGATCGGATATATCTCAGACCATATCCAAATAGCACCCCTTCTGTATTGGCTAAAAATCTGGCTTAACAAAGAAATTACTTTAAACCACTCCATTATTAAAGACTGCCTCCATCTAGAGAGGGCTGATAAAATTGTATGGCTGAATTATATTAAAAATGGTCTGCAAAAAATAGGTCGCTCAGACATGTTCTATTCTCCCGAATTAATAACTAAAAAGGATATTTTTCCAACAAAAAAGGCCCTAGAGGACCTTTTTCAATTAGGTCGGGAGGAGACGGAGCTGAGAAAGCCTCTTGTTAGACTAAACTATGGACTGGTTAGCTGTCCAGGACCGGAACCATATTTAATAGTGGTGAATAATCGACACCACAGATTTCTTCTGACAAGATTCCGCCTAAACCTGATTCATTACTCTTTAGGAGTTTTCCGTACCTGGTGCGCACCTGACAAGGCGGATCCCTGCACTTGTGATTGCTTTTCATTACAAGACACACTCCATTTTGTCATGTTTTGCACTCACTATGAAGTATGTAGACGGAAATATTTGTTACCACTCCTGAAGAAGGCGGGCTTTATTCAGGTGAGGCCCGCTCTAATATACCTAATGCAATTGGGTAACCCTTATATTATGTTCTGTGTGGCCAGTTTTTTTGACGGCAGCCACTCGCATAAGGAAAAATACCATCAGCCTACCGCAGATCCAAAGCTGTTTTGAGTAATGTTTCTCTTTTGTAAATATGTATTCTACTTTACTAAGGCAGTAGTACTGACAGTTTTTAAATGGTATATATTTTTTTAAAAACTCTTAATATTAGAAATTTCTCTTTTTAATATGTATTGTATTTTTAACATTGATGGAAAAAATGTACTGTACTGAAATTTGTTAGATTGTAACTTTTTGTATAATTGTACCATGCCTTTTATGATATTAATTTTATCGAATAAAGAATATTTGACTGACTGACTGTCTCCACTACCTGCCAGGAAATCAAACCAGAGAATGCAGAACTGGTTCTGGCTGGGCACAGACACATTCTGCCTAGCGGACCAAAGGATTTTTGGATATAAATGTTGAGGCCCAGACCCCTGAAATTTAGAACTCTTTTGAATCAAGAAGACTACCAAGAAGAGGAGCTGGAGAAGCTGTGAGGAGGGACTACCACTTTGTTGTATGTCTTGCTGTGTTGGCCTGCAGTGGCTGCTTCTGTCTTGGCCAGTGAAAGTACTGGACTAAACTTTCTGCAATCTACTTTTGTGAGTTTCGCTAAGGACTTGAGGTATAGCTTGCCCCCTGTCAAAGAAGTCTCAGGAATAGCAAGGACTTCAAGCTCTTCTGCTCGCTGCACTGGGGACTCCGTGTTTTGTGCTGTGACAGAAGAAAAGCAACTCAACAACGTCTACGATGCTGCTGCTGACTCCGTGTCCTGAAGGCACCGCAGAGGCCACCACTGCAATGCAGCACCGCGGCCCTGGTCTTACCGTCGACGCCTGCTGACGCCGCCACGAGCCGCTGCGCGCACCACGACCTCTGGGCACCGCACTCCACACCGCAATGCTTCACGCCGAAGCCTAGGCATCGCAGAGAACACCACCGCAATGCCGCACCGTGACCCTGGTCTCACCGAAAACTCCGGCTGACGGCACAACCGAGCCGTTGCTTTTACCATGACCTGGGGCACCGCACTTCCCATCGCCTCGCTGCACAATGATGCCTTGGCCTCCCCGACACCCCCACTCCACGACAAAATCAACACTGCTGCTTGCACCGTGGTTTGAGGGGACCACTTACTCGCACCGCAGACTTGGCCTACTGATGTGGGCACCATCAACTCCCGTTCGTCAGCCGACAACAGCGCTTCACCAACGACGACGCTGCTTTCACCTTGACCAGCCAGCACCGTGACGAGCACCGTCTTCACCTCACTCCGTGACCCTGGCCTCACTAATGACACCATCTGATGCCGGCACCAAGCCGCTCTCGCACTGCGACCTGAGGGCACCGCACGCCGCACCGCTGCACTTCGCACCGTATCACTCGGCGCCTGCCGACGCCAGCGCTCCTGATCCCAACAGAAAGGAGCTCGACCTGCAACGCGAGTGACTTCATGGGCCTTGGTGACATGCAGCTCTAACGGGTACTATTTGCAGGTATTCCGCGACCAGCCTGAACTGTTTGGATTTGTTTGCTCACGACGTCGTGATAGCCCCGGACAGAGCTATCAACATCAAGGAACTGTTTTTAAAGAGTATTTTGATAACTGTAGATTTGTAAGTAGTGTATTGTGGATTCTTATCGTTTTTGGTCTTGTATATACAAATATTGGCTATTTTTCTAAACTGCTGTGGTGTCCTTTTGTAGTGCTTACACTGTATTTCTGTTGGTTATGTGCAAATTCTTTACACATCGCCTCTAAGATAGGCCTGACTGCTCATGCCAAGCTACCAAGGGGGTGAGCAGGGGGTTATATTAGGAATGTAACTCCCTTTCCTGACTAGAGTGGTGGTTTCTGCCTGGCTCTGTCACATGCCCTAGCCTGCCAAAAATCCAATTCCTAACATTCACACATTATGTTTATGTCACTTGTTGTTGATGTTGTAAGTTCCACATCATCACACTGTATTGCTATGTCACTGAGTTACTTGAATGTCACTCATATAACAGCTGTGTTTAAGACTCTACTTCTCATATTATTGCATACCTTCAGTATATACATGCATATACACTAAATAACTATAGACTTGTGTGTTGTGTAAATCATTTATTGATTTGTTCAAACTATTTGACTTAATATGAAAATTCATTCCCAACAGAAACCATTGTAGCTTTATAATAGTGTGGATTACAAGGCATTATGCCATCATTCCAGTGCGTTTTTTGCTTTTTGTGCCAAGGTACTGTCATAGACACTCCACCAAGGTATTTGGGATTCAGGTTGGCATTTGTGTTCAGAGCGATGCAGTCTGCCAAGCCAAGCGTCTTCGAAATAATCCATTAGGGGGCTTGGTTTGTCTTCATTTTGTTGTTAGAAAGGGCTTTCTAATAGTAAATTGTAGTGGTTAGCTACCTCAGTGACAAAAACATGGACTAGTGCTATTATTTTCTTTTATTTCAAAGGCAAATTGTACACTTGGTGCAGATTATTGGAGGTGTCTCCATATGCTTTGACTGAAATGATCGAAGCAGTCTTGCATGGCTGTATTGGGGTAAATCTTTAAAATGCTTTGAATCATGGCTTGTTCAAAGTCTATAATTAATTTCTGTGGGCAGTAAGTATTTGTTTTAGGTTTAATTTAGTTTAAGAGGTCATAGGAAGTGCTGATTTGTTTATTTGGTAGCAGGGCATATATAATAGGGATATTTGTGTTTTAATATTTATCATGTATGGTGTATATCGGAGTGAATGGTTTGATTCACATTTTAATGGTCCATCATTTAGGTGTGACATTGTCTTAGTTTTAGTAAGTTATCTGCTATAAAGAATATTAGGATTCATTTAGCATTGTTTAGATTCTCATATAAATGGAAAGGTTCTTCATTATGGGTCATTGTTAAGTTTTCAGGTATTTCTATGTCTTCATATCTTCTAGGGGCAGGAGGAATATGGCTAGCAGTCTTTTTATTTGTGACATTAAACATTTGAAAGTAAGTATAGATGATAGTTGGACTGCGATGTGTTCAGTGACTTTTAGGCCTATGGGCCTAATTCGGAAAGGTGTATGGCTATTCATGATCAAATTTACAAGTAGTATCTTTACAACTGTCCTACTTTTGATGTGCAGAGTCTCCACCACAAGTGCGGAGACTCCGCAATTGTGTAGCTACTACTCGTAAAATTTGTTTGGGAATTTCAAAAAATTGCAAACTTACACAAGTTTGTGGAAGTTTACCTTTGTGAATCAGGCCCTACATCTTTTAGGATTTTGGTTTTGGACTTCTGGGTGCTAGTGTTTGCCTCTCTTATATCCTTCAACACCTCCCTTATTTTTACTTCAGTCAAATTTGGGGAGTGGTTGTGTTCTCTTACATGATTTACAACATCATCCTTTATAGTGACCCTCCCATAGAATGTATTAGAATAATGTTTGATATAGTTCCATATCACCTTTTCTGCTGATGCACTTTCTTGGTTGTAGGTGTACCCCATGTGATTTAGTAGTTGCTTTCCTTTCAGGGTTGTTATGTGTTGGGCTGTCTCTGTCAGTTTCTTCTGAAAATAGCGTAATAGTATAAAAAAAGATATGTTTCTAAGATGATACGTTTGTTATTTACTTGTGAAATTATGCAACTAGTTCGATTTTTATACTCACACGTATGTTCTTGTTAGATGTTTCACAATGTCTTGTAGCTTTTTCATGGGGGTATTCTAAAATGGAGTAGATGATTTCCTTTTTGTTTGAAGGGAAAAAAGGTGCTAGTTTCATTTTAAATGCTTACTTATTAGTAGAGACTAAGCTCATTAGATTTATTTTTACATGCTTTTGAAGTGAGGTAATGTTTTTATAAAATGTATGTATACTTATTTTGTTATATCTTTTTGCTGGTTTGTGATAGGTCTTTTTGTTCAAGCAGCTTATCTCTTTTTGAAGTTGTAGTGTTTTCTGTTAAGGAAGTACATGTAAAGAGATTGAAGATGGAGAGTGTTTTATTAATTATTTGCCATTTTACTTTTTTGAAGTTTATTAGCAAGTAAGTAATATTTTAAACGTAAGCAAGATGTGTACATTTTTTTTTCTTGAAGGGTCTAGACAGAGAATCCGATAGAGTTTCCTCTTCTTGCAGGGTTTCTAATTTTTGAAGTATTTAGTTGATAAAATTATTTGCCTTTTATATCGCTGATTTAATTGTTTGTATGATTTTATTGGTTAAGGTTGATATAGCTTGATTTTATGGTTAGTTTAGTTTTAGTTTTTGTATCAGCTATATCCTTCAATGGTAAATGCTAATTAAGGTTTTATAAGTTTTGTTTATAATGTGTGATATATACAGTTTGATAGTTTTTAATATAAATTATATATCTATATATACATATATATATATATATATATATATATTATATATTTGTTTATTTAAGTTGTTGTTTAAATGCTTGTAGTTAATGGAATTTTTGTTTGTTACATTGTTGTGAATTTAGTTATCTATTGTATTGAGTTTATTGCATATATTTTACTGATGTAAGTTTTTTTATTTAAACATGTGTATAAAATGCATTAAGTTTATTTCAAATAATTGATGTTTAAAACTTTTTTATATTTTTATTGATAACGTAATTAATATGGTGATATTATTGCAGTCAATATTGTGTTAATTGATATTTTTGGCATATTATTTGTTTATATAAAGGTGATGACATTCTAGTTTCTGATAGTTGAGGAGGATCACTGGAAAAAGCAATCCAGTAACCCACTGATACTACCTCCAATGCCCAGGCACCAAACACCTTAGGCTGCCTTAAATCTTTGAAATTTAGACGCCTGCCTCCACACCATTCCTTTTAGGACTTTTAGGGTTGGGGGGATTTTGGGTTGAGGGAGGTTGTTGGCACCAGCATTTGTCAACAACAGGTGTACCCCGGTCATGACCCTAGTATCGGAAGGGCTGACTACCTCCTCTTGGTGCATCTGGATCAAACATGCTTCTGTAGCAAGATCCCTCCCTTTAGAAAAGTGTCTTGAGGAAGTCATAATTTTCTTGATTTCAGTCAATTTTCTAACTAGGTCTTCAAGCTCCTGACCAAAGGGAAATTTCATCAAAGCAGTCTTTTGGTCAGTGTCAGATCTTCAAGAACACAGCCAGATGTGCCTTTGGGCAGCAGCGGGTTCTCCAGTAGCTGCTGCTGATGTGCAAAGGGTATAAAAAGAGACATCTGAAAGAACATGGAATTGGTGTTCCATGAGGGCGAAAAGGAAAGAGCAGCCAACTTCTTTATTCATGTGATAAGCAAGAGTCTGGAAGTTTCCAAGGGAGGACTGCAATGTGTATGTGATATATGAATTTTCCCCTACAGCTAAATTTGATTTAATCTCTCTTGACAGCTGTCTAAATCTGTCTGACAATCGCATCACAAGGAAAGGCATTGACTGAAATGACTATTACTGCCTTTAATGATGGCTGGGAAATCTTCTGCTAAGTTCTCGAGAAGATATCACCTGGCAATAAAATGAGGGAAAGGCTGTTTCTCTAAGTCTTTCCACTCATGAACAAGTACTTTGAGAACTATGCTGTGGAGATGTAAGGACCCAGGCTCCTGACAATGGTATTGTGAGAACAAACCTTGTTCTGGAGTAGGAGTTGGAGAATCAAAATCCAAATTCTCTCTGAGGTGCTGGAGAACCTCAGCCAATTCCGTATTGTGAACAACGCACCCATTGACCTACTCTTCGTCAGGGACCCCAAGGACATTATTTGCCTCCAACTTTAGAACTTAAGGAGGAAGTGGTGTTCCCTTATCACACTCTGCAAAATGTCCATGTTAGGCTTCAAAGAAAAACCTGCACTATCTTGGGGTAGAGCATGGATGCCGCCAAATGAACAGCTCTCCTTATTCATCAAGAAGCATGTTCAATAAAGAACAGCGCCTCCTGTTTCGTTCCCTATTACTGTACAAATCACCTTTTATGAGGTCCAAGAATGCACAAGTGTGCCATTGAAGCATCAGGTATAGATAAGGAATGCCCAAATAACACCACCAGTTGTGTTCCTGAACACAGCGTGCTCAGTAGGCTGTGAGAGCTGATTCTCCAAAACAGTGTCCAGCGAGACTCACAAAAACAGAGTCTATGGTCCTGACTGCCTGGCAGCTAGTAAGACCATAGCCTTTCTAAATAAAGTCTGCTATAGCAGGCCTCTTTGTTGTGAAAAAGAGAAAGTAAATTCTATAAACATAAACCTAGATCAAAGATATATACTTTCACCTTGGATGACAGAAGTATTTAACATCTGTAATGACAGAAGGAAAAAACATGATGTGATGTCAGACTTTCTTACGTCCTTCTGGGATAGCAGTCGCCATCTTGGGTGTATTTTTGGGGCAGGCTAGACAGTAATGAAGTGTGAGTCAAATACAGGTAAAGGAACAGCTGAAATTACAATTGTTGTACCATGTCAATCTTGGCGAGCGTTAGATCAGGGAACCCTAGATGACTGAGGTAGGTACCTTAGGCCAAGTAGGGACCCGCATTCCAACGTCAGGGAAAGGAAGATCACCTTCTTAGATAGCCCAGCTCACCCCTTCGGTAGCTTGGCTCAAGCAGCCAGGCTTATCTTCAAGGCAAATGTGTAAAGTATTCGAAATCACGTTCACAATAACTCAATGATGACACCACAAATAGACTCCACACAAGTTTTATAAAACAAGTATAAACTTTATGTAAAAAGATATACAATAAGACCACACGATATAAAACCAACATTTGAGGTTGTGTAATATTTCTCTTGGCTGTTTGTTAGGCCATCCAGCCCTTGTAAGTTCTGGCGATGTCAATGAGCTCCTCTAAACATTCTCCTGTACTCCTAATATCATATCATACAGTTTGTAATGCTAGAATTAGGCACTTTTGTAATGTAAAAATACTGTACTGCATAACGTAGCTATCAGAAATTTGCAATGAAAAGAATGCAATGCGTAAAGCAACAATCAGGCGCTTTGCAAGGTAAAATAACGTAATGTGCAATAGAACCCCCAGATATGTCTTTCTGGGAAAATAAGACAATGCGTATACACTAATCAGGCAATTCATTATGCAGGAATAATGCAATACGTTAATCAGGTAGTTCGTTATGCAGAAACAAGCCAATATGTAATACGTCAGTCAGGTACTCCGATTGCAGAAATAGAATACTGTGCAGTACACTCAGGCCCCGATCACCGGGCCTCAGGCTGTCTATCCGCCTCTCTTTCTGACTTTCTGTCAGCCTCTCACAGTTGCCCCAACACAGTACGATGTAATTCCAAAGTGCAGCTTCGCACTCCAGTCCCTGTACCGCCATTCCCTTGGCAATACGGGCCAAAGCAGAGGCTCGCACTGCCAACACAAGAGAGAGGCCAAGAGCATCTCCGTCTGAGCACACGCCCCAACCCAGGAGTCGACACACGTCACCTGGGGGGTGTAAACCCACTCTCCTCTCCTCATCCAGCGGCTGGGCCTCTAATGCAGCTATGTGAAATAGCAGTGGCGGATCGGGCCGGCAACTCAGCTACTCCGGGACGGCCGGTCCGGGCCGCTTCACTTACAAAGATCTCAGGCTGCCTCAAAGCACACGCACACAGCGCCACTGAGTCTTCCTTCACTCTGGGTGCACAATAACTGGGCACTCCACACACAGGTCTCAGGCTGCACGAAGATCATTCGCAAGTGTCGATAAGACTCACTTTACACTTCACACGATAACACAGCAAATCCTCACAAAAGTCTCTTGGTGAATAACGTTCCCACACAGCGGCAATGAGACTCACTTGGATTGTGGTGCACACGATAAAAAGGCAAATCCTCATGAAGGTCTCACAGTGCTCAATGCACACGCTCACAGCATTGATGAGACTCACTTGGATTCCGGTGCACACAATAACAAGGCAACTCCTCACGAAGGCCTCCCTGTACACAACTCACCCACACACAGCGGCCATGAGACTCACTTGGATTCTGATGCACACCATCACTGGACAATCCTCACAACGGCGTTCAGGTTGCACAAAGCACATGCACACAGCGTCGCTGATCCTTGTTTGGATTCCAGGTGCCCCCGATCACGGGCCAATCATCCTGAAGGTCTCACAGTGCACAATGCACACACACACACACAGTGCTGATGAGACTCACTTGGACACTAGGCGCCCACGATCACAGGGCAGGTCTTACGAGGGTCTCAGACTACACCAGGCACGCTCACACAGTGCCGCTGAGACTCTCCTGGAAACTTTTGTGTTCCTGTGTTTCCGAACAGGGAGCCAACTCACCTCAGGCCCGTGGGGATAAGTTACTTCAGGACACAGCACACAGCAAAGTCCTTCAAGCAAGTGGACACAGCACACAGCAAAGTCCCTTTAGCCTTTCCTTGGTTGAAACAGTAAACTGCCAGCAAGTCCCAGATCACACAGCAAGGGTCAGTCTTATCCTTCAGTCTCCTCAGTTGTTTCATCCTTGGCAAAGGTCCTCTTGACCACAAAGTAGCTCCAGTCTTGTTCACTCTTAATCAAACCATTCTCCAAATTACAGTGGCTTCAGCTCTCATAGTTATACCCCTCAATGGCTTTGAAGACTTTGTGCTTCAGGGGGCCCTGACCCCTGGTCAAACCAGTTCTGTGTGCCTCCCTGCAAGTGACACCTTTCTTCCCTTGAATAGTGGGGTCTGGATTATCAATCACTCAGCAGTAGATGGGCCAATTGTTTTATAGCAGCAACCCAGGCCTCTTCACCTCTAAGGGCTTCTCCTCCCCGTACACTCTAGATGCAGGTCAGCCTGTTGCTGTCTCACCTCCCCCCTGGGTCAAGACATTCCCCAGATCCTATCGCTTTCAAATACAGACAGTCAATTCACCGCTGGGCATAGACACACAGAAATGTTAGAGCTCAAAAACTCAGCCACTTCTAAAATAGTGGATTCTGCACACACAATGAAAAAAACACCTTCATAAAAATATGTGTTATTACATTGTGATTTCAGGAATACTAAACTTCACCTTCCATCTTGAGCCTTTGGGAAGATAGGCTGGAAAACATATTACACAACCTTCCCATTCTATCCTATGGGCAAGATGGCCTTTCAACAGTGAAAAACGAAATGGAGATTATTTCACTGTCAGAACATAACACACACCTTAGTACATGTCCTACCTTTCACATGCACTGCACCCTGTCCAGGGGGTACCTAGACCTACCATAGGGGTGTCTAATGTACACAAAAAGGGAAGGGTATGGCCTGGTAAGTGAATGCATAGGACAGAACAACATGGCAGTTTAACAAACTGCGCGCAGGCCCTGCAATGGCAGGCCTGAGTTTCCTTTTTAAGGCTACTTGTGTGGGTGACACAAATTGTGCTGCAGGCCTGCTAGTAGCAGTTGCATTACCAGCATTGGCAAACAAAGTGCACTTTACGAGGGACTTAACTTAGTAAGGCAAACATACCAATCATGGACAACCAATTACCATTACTTTATACAGGGACCACTTACACTTTGACACTGTATTGCAGTGGCAATAGTGTCCAAAGCATCTAAGTTGACAACACATGTCAGAATAAGGTCTAGGGGAAAGCAAAAAGTTTAGGGACTTTAGCCAAAAAGGGCTAAGTCCTACAGTGAGGTTTTCCTCCAACCATTTGCTTTCCATCCTCTTATTTTTGCTGACTTCGTTTTGATGACCTTAAGACTCTGCACACTTTACGACTACTAGCCAGTGTTAAAATGCTTGTGCTCCCTCATTTAAACATGGTACAAATGGTGTATACCCAATTGGCCTATTGAACTTACTTGTATGTCCCTAATAAATTGCTGCCACCTGTACCCAGGATCTGAAAATTAAAAGCTACTAGTGGACCCACAGCACTCATTGTGCCACCCATTTAATTAGCCTTTAAAACATGTCTCAAACCTGGCATTCAAGACTGTACATGTAGTTTAAGTTGCCAATTTGACCCAGCACAATAATCTTTTTGCTAGGCCCAAACTGTTCTTTTTTAATACATATTCCACCCCTAGGGTAGGCTCTAAACAGCCTGAAGGGCAGGGTGCAGTGTATTTTAAAAGTTGGGCATTCACTTTTAAGTTTTACAGTAGTAAAAAACTCCTACTTTTGTTTATCACGACTGTGAGGTCTATCTCTCCCTTAAGGTAACACAGGGTTCCCTTATCACATTTGGAAAGTGGTACCTTTCGGTTGGGAGCAGATGGGAATGTCGAGTTTGGTGTCTATAGAATCGTAATTTAAAACCCTCTTTAATGGCAAAGTCGTAATTTACATCACAAGTTTGAAAATGCTACTTTTAGAAAGTTGGTAATTTCTTGTCCCAACCATTGGTGCGTGCAGCGTGCAGCTTGTATCCTAGATCTAAAGAGTGGGTGCAGCTGGCAGTTCGTACTTGTGTATTGCTCCCAGGCATTGATGGGCCATCTCTGACTTGATGAGGGTGAGGTGCTGTCCCCTTCCACAATTGCACATCACAAAGGCTCTGCCTGTGCACAAACGTTTTACGACCAGTCTTATGTGGCCCCAGAAAAGCTGGTGTACAGGGAAGTAAGGCAGGAAATTCCAAGCACCTCTGGGGTGGGAGCCTCTAAAAATGTCTCCTACTTCAAAGTTGGCACCAGTATAAATATTGGACCCTTAGACCCAACTCTTCAGTACACATCTGGACCTATAGGAGAAGTGTGGCTCACTGGTTAGAGCAGGCAGACCCTGAAGCAGAGGTCAGACCCAGGACCAGGGTTCAATTCCCGACGCGGCAGGGTCTTGAGCTCAAATGTCAATGGACTCGATAATTCTCGCTTCGGTGCCTGACCTAATCATGGGTTCACACTCTGCAACTCTGGGCATTAAGCTTGCTTAATCTCCACAACGGCCCCCCCGCGGCGGGATGCCTGGCTTTCACCTTGGGGATGCCCTGTAGGGGCTATCTCACAGGGAAAAGCCAGGACGGGTTCCCAAGGCAAGCGCGGAGATACCCCTTCGGGGGTCGATTCTGGCGCTATATAAGAAACATAATAATAATAATAATAATAATAATAGAAGACTCAGAAGGACTGCTGTGCTGTAATGGAAGACAGACTTCTACTCTGCTTGCCTGCTGTCTGAGTAAAAAGGACTGAATCTCTTCATCATAGACCCAGGAACACCAGAGTGACAGAGTGACTCTAAGGGCTAGTTGGCTGGCCTCCTGATTAGAGCTTCGGGGACAGAAGATTATCTATAAGGCTGCTCTAAAATCTCATTATCAGAAAGTGAAAATTGCCAAGATAATCTATCTACAGACCAAGATTGTGACTACTAACAACAAGGGCAAGAAGATCTTCAACATTTTAATGTCCTTTACGGCACCTAAGGCGGCCAGCAAGGAAGCCCCCCACTCGTCCGAATGGACCAGCCACGGGGCCCGATCCTTCCATAATAAGATTGTGATGATCCATCAGTCTTTTCCTGGTGAGACAGAGGGGGACCTGCCCTCATTTCACATGTCCAATGGAAAAACCAGGCCCCAATCTCGCCCGGGACTTTCACAACTACCATCACTGTCACAATTCCCGGTTATAGAATTGGATGAATCACTTGCATACCTCAAGGGCTTTAATTCAGGCTCACCGGGAGACGCCTGCCCAGCTAAATTATTACCCGCCCTAGCCTCCACTATAAACCAATCAGTTAATAAGGTGCTTAACTCTCTCTCCACGGGCATGTTGCCTGAACTCCTTAAAAAACCTACCACAGACCCGAATGTTCAAATGAATTATAGGTCAATCTCCCTCCTCCTGGCCTTCTCCAAGGTGCTGGAGAAGCATGTCAACAGAGCGATCTCAGGTTTTGCTGAAAATCACAAACTTTTGCATCCTACTCAATCTGGCTTTTGGGCTAATTACAGCACCAAGACAGCTCTGTTGGAGGTGACGAAGAACCTTAAGGAAAAGCTTGCTCAGGGGGGCCGAGCGATTCTCATACTACTTGACCTGTCTCTAGCGTTCGACACGGTGCCACACAAGATGCTCCTCAATAGACTGAGGAACATTGGCATCGGGTTCTGGCATTAACCTGGATAACATTCTTCCTGAAGGATAGAAATCAGGAAATATGGATTCCCCCTTTTGCAGCCCCCATTCCCAAAATGAAGTTAGGAGTCCCTCAGGGCTCTGTACTAATCCGGACTCTTTTTAATTTATATATGTCTCCCCTAGCACCATTGGCTGATGCAAATGGTGCCAAGATAATCTCATAAACTGACAATGCTTATTTTATCTTTTCTTGTGACAAAGGTAATGACTTCGACGGGGATGCAATCAGATCCTGTCTCACAAAGGTTTTTAAATGGCTGAAGGTAAACCAGATTAAATGCAACCCTGACAAATCAGAGATAGTTTTCTTTGGCCTGCCTTCTGTGAGCAACTGGAGTCTATAGTGGCCGGAAGAATTGTCCCTCCCCCAAGCGTTCCCCAAACAACGATTAAAAACCTTGGTATCTACATTGATTATGCCCTCACTATGAGATCCCAAGTCCAGGCCCTGGTGGGTACTTGTTTTGGCATACTTCGCACACTTACAAAATTCCTTCTGCTCCTTCCACCTGATTCCAGTAAGATAGTGAGTGGTTCAGGCTTTAGTGACGTCTAGATTAGATTATGCCAATGACCTTTACTTGGGCCTCCCGGGTTACCTTCTCTAGCGCCTCCAGGTGGTGCAAAACTCACTGGCCAGGGCGATTTTTAGGCTGAAACCCGGATCTCATATGGCACCTCATCTCAAGGCCTTACACTGGTTTCCAGTGCAGGATTGGATAAAGTTCAAGACCATGGTAATAATCTTTAAAGCCCTCCATGATCAGGGCGCTGAATACCTCAGAAGGCTTTCTTGTTGCTATGTACCCATCAGATCGCTAAGATCCTCCTCCTCTGACTTCGCCTGCATCCCCAAGGTACGACTGTCATGAAGGGGTGGTAAATCTTTTGGCTTCCTGGGTGCTCAAGCATGGAACCAACTATTGGCCGCATTGAGAGCAACTACTGATTTGACATCTTTATGAAACAGCTGTAAACCTGGCTCTTTAAGAGCTGAGTTGGCCCCTTGTGCAGTCATGTCATGCGCGAACCTCTAGTGTGGGGACACTCTGTTCACTTTATAAGCTCCACTCATCATCATCATCATTAACAGAAAAGGCTTCAACCATCTTGAAACCAGCACCTGGAGTCTGTCCGCTGTGAGACCTACCCTTAAGGGATGCCACCCCAGTTGTGGTCCCTTGGAAGTGGACCTGAAGATGTTCTGCCAGCAAGGCTGTGATCCTGTGAGCAGAATCGACATAGCACGGTGCATCTCCTCTTAGCCACATTAAAACCACCACCGCACAATGCATCCCTGATTCAGGATCTCGTATCCCAGACCACTGCTTCCTCAGAACAACCACTCTATGACACTACCTCATTGCAGAACTTTGAACCACAAGCCCTTCGTCAATGCAACCTCAAAGGCAATAAATAATTCTAATCGCAGCTTCTTCTGAACACCCAAAGCACAACGCAGCCTCAATGCGGGATGTCGCAACGCTCCATAACCAGGATTCAAAGTACTTTGTTCAGCAGGCATGTACCTGGCCCGCGCTCCATCGTGATAGGCCTGAACTTGTGATATTGTCCTGGCCCAGGGTGACCAGATGACCACAGCTAGCGCTTTGTGCTTTTACAGTCTGAAAGGCTGTATACATATTTTACACATTGCCTTTAAATTAAGCCTGACTACTTGTGCCAAGCTACCAAGGGTTAAGCATAGGTCAATTTGGGGTTTGCTTGGGACTTCATCCTGGCTGGGCTTATGGTTGCTGCTTGAGAAGGGTTTCATCCTCCTCAACCAGTAACCCAATTTCCCACAACATGTTACAGTACTGTCTATAGTAATCCTAGTCCCATTGACCTTGACATTTTATGCACCTATTTACAGATAATCTTCAACATGGCTTGATCAAACAAACCCCTTTCCAATGCCTCCTGTTTACAAATTAACAATGCATTGCTCATGCGGCTGCCTTAAAGATCTCTTCCAGCAGAGCATGTTGCAGAACATCTATTGACTTTAACGCCCACTGAGGCATAACTGCCGAAGTGGGTCAAAGATAGGATGCAGAATTACTCTGAGCCCTGACACAAGCTGCATTTGTCAAAGACTTCCACTAATGGGGCAGTTATGATCCCAGTTGAGTGTACGGAGAAGGTTGTTGTAAAGTGTGAAGCAGCTTCAAAAGCTCACATACCCTCATTAGCGTCCCCTTGGCGCTAGATGGACCATCACAGCTGTGGTGAGAAGTGGACGGCATGCCTCCGTCACCGTATCACGGAAGACAGGGCTCCCCATATGAGCTCTGCTAATTATCTTCAATTAATTGAATGTGCAATGTTAGGTTAGCAGCTTAAGTCTGGGTCCCCTGTGCCCGATGTAATCTTAATTGATGCAAGATTTCTAGAGAAATATAAGCAGGATTTCACCTGGGAGCCAGGACATGTAATCAGCGCCTCGGGCTAACATGTCTCTGACAGGAACATTTGTGTATACCTAATGCGACAGCACAAACAGCTTACAGCAAACAAAGCAGGGATTAGGTGTTTTGAGACGCCACTGGAATAGGTGGAGTTTCAGAGTGCGGGAAGGCAAGCAAACAACTGCAATATTTCACATACAATACTGTTGTCGTTCGTAAATAGATTCACAGTTTGGTGAAAGCAAATGGCTTTTTAATCCAGGGACAGTAGTAACATGTAAATGGCATCTGTCTTTTGCAGATATGTTCAAATTTAGCCTAGCTGGACAAAAGAGTGTTTTGGCTGAAGAAATCACACTGGAGAAGCCATTAGAAGATATTACCCGCACGAAAACAGTTAATAAAAGGCAGATTATATTGTATTGTAACATTTATATCGTGTTTTCTTCCCAAATATGGGGCGCTGACCCGCTTGCATGCTACACTGTGTAGGTTGTGTGATTGGTTGTATGTTATCTTTGTTTTGATCCTATGTGGGGAGTGTTTCCATGTTGAGCGTGATGACCACCATGGTACGGGTATCTTGTTCTAGGACTCAGCGCTTAGCAGTGTGATTAATGAAGAAGTCTGACACAGTGGCCTTCAGTAAACTAGCAGTTTAGCAGCAGCTCTGTCAATCCGTTTCTATTATTTCTTATGATCATAGTCCACTTAGCTGGTTACTGCACTAGCTTGCCCATTCTGAGATACTTTGTTCAAAGTTGATGGTCCTGAGCATGCATAGGTATGACAAATCTCCTGGGATATACGTGTTAATATTATCACACAGGTGATTGTCATTGTAAGGTTTCTAAAGATGTTCGCAGTGTGTACCTTGTCGGGGCCAGCAGTGGTGGAGTAAATTAAAGTGCTCCATTGACCAGCAGCATGTGGTAGATGTCTTCAGTTATTATTTTATTCCCGTTCAGTTGGCGATGGATGGTTTAACGCTGTGGACTGGTACACTACTGGGTGATGGAAAAAAACCTATAGCAATTTTGATTTATGAGTTAAAGAATTTCAACCAGCATGACTGAATTATTACGCAGCCTGTATGAATTACAATCAACTGCCTGGCCACTAAGTGTTATGGTATTAGTATGAGCGTGGACCAGCATGGTTATATATTTTATTGTACGGTGATTGCATTTATATAGCACTTACTGTCCTTGATGAGGCATTAAAGAACTTTAACCCGGGAAGCACGCTGCTCTATAACCCAAGGGTAATTTTTTCAGTGGTTCTTGTTGGTTATAATTAATCTTGTGCTCTCAAGGAAACAACTCCATACATTTAGTCCAAATTCAATGTTGTCTATAAAATTAATGGGAGTTAGGCACAATCTTTAATGGGAGAGGGGTATGTCAGTTGATGCACATGGTTGGTGGCATTAATAGATGAGCAAAAAGAGATTATTTACTGTTTGGTTGAAGAGCTATGATCTTTTAAAGGATGAATGACTGACTTTACCGATATCTGCGGTAGCGGTCTAGCAGAAGGTGCTCGCAGTTCTGTGCGCTTTTTTTCCTGTTGGAGTGGCTATGATGATACTTTCCAGCCCTGTTCCATTAGAGGATCATGTTGATCTGTCTCACAACAGCACAGTCCTCCAACAAGTGTGCTTATCCTGGTAGGCATGTACTACAGTGGCGGCTGGATTGTACTGAGGGTGGGGGTGTACAAAAAAAAAAAATTAAAATGGACTTACCTTGATGAGTTACAGCACAACGTCCTCCTCCCACAGGAAGCTCTGACACAGGAAACTGAACTACCCATTCCTGGCGCTGCTTTAACAGCATGAAAGCAGTACCAGTATTGGATGGAGAGGGCTCTCCCAGCCCTCCTTAGAGCACTGGAGGTCTGCACATTCTATAACCCAGCTGTCTTGCTACCCGGATCAAAATGGCCAGACAAAGAGACATGCACATTTTAAAGTGCACAGCTCCCTGCTGTTGCGACTTAGCAGCGTTGGACCCACTCCATCCTGACACTTAGTTCAGGACGGGTGGCTAAAAAATAAAACTGTACTAAATGAACTTTATTACCGTTTTATTTTTCAGCTCTGGGGCTTGTGGGGTGATGCTGCTCCACTCAAATGGATGAGTCACCTCTGTCGGACTGGGCTGTTTTTGTCAACAGATTTCTTCTCATGAGTAGACATCTAGTTGCCAAAGCAACCTATAAAAACAGTTGCTGCTATAGCTTGAAAAGGAGGTAAACATTGAGGAATTACTTGGGATAGCAGAAGCAGCCTTAACAGAGGAGGAAGTATTTACTCTAGCTAGAACAAACCTTCATGCTATGTTAGAGAATTACATCAATGCTGCTTTATCTCAACCAACATTAAAGAGATTAAGGGTGTTGCCAGATGATGATGATAAGGAAGGTGACTCCACTTCAAGGGAGAGATATTTGCAAGGCCCACAATTACAAGATATGCTCAAACATACTAGTGAAAGGTAGTGATTTCAACAGAAGGATCCTCATGTGGGAAAATCTTTTTTTTTTTTAGGAAAACCTTTATTGTTACTTCAACCAGTTACAAATATGGGCCTACAACCACCAGGGCCGGCCGCTAATCAGTTTCATCACAGCAAGTCAGTTAGGACACGGCTCGGCAGCCCGGGAAGCGAAACTACCACAAATTCGATTAAAACTGGCTATGAAGCATACCATGCGAATGACAGGATGCTAAAGGCTCCATTTTACAATATAAAAATAGAAGGATCAGGTGCCATACAATATCACATAATCACGTAAAGGGCGGGCAAATAGTAGGATTTCCACAGTTAGATCGATCTCATTTAGGACAGTGGCGCTAAGGCATATAATTCAGGATAAACAAGCATACAATCACAGTTCGCACCAGTTAAGCGCCCTCCCAATGATACTGAAATACCGTGAAAAGTATAGGCACAGATAAGAAAAAATCGATAATTGACTGAAGAGTGGACCCACTACTCTGACCCAAAAAAAGAAGAAAAAAAAGAAAAGGCAAAAGGAAAGATACGAAAGAGAAAAAAGGCCATAAAAACAATAAAGGCAAAACAAAAAAATCCCCTCCCCCAACCCTCCACCCTGCACCCCTGCAGATGACTACGGCCTACCCCCCTAGCAGCGTGCCTGTCGCCCCAAATAACTGAAACCCGAAATATAGAAAGAACAAAGAGAAATAAAGAAGAACTAAACCCCTACACTAAAAGTAGAAATGGAGGAGGGCTTATCGTACGCATTCCCGGTCTCCCCCCACCGCCTTAACAAAGAATCCCCTACAAAGCTGACACAATCGAGCAGAACACAATAGAAAATTGCACCGGAGGAAACTATAAACCCCACCCGGTCTCCGTTAACCTAGTAAAGCAATCCTGTTACCGATGAAACCACAGTGTGAAACCCAAAACAACAGTCTCAGCCTTGACCCCGTCGATCAAATTTGCTGATTCCCTCCGATAAGTAGAGCCCCATCGTCAAATTGTCAAAATATACACAGAAGTTGCCGAAACATAGTTTGTTAGATGGAGAAAGGATGGCAAATCCCAAAGTAGATGGCCGGTTCCAACGATGCCCCTTCCCGACTCCAAGGCCAGACACTGTCCCATCCGCCATCTTGATGGACCAGCTGCGAAGGGGGTGAGACACAATCCAAAACAGTTCACAGTTCCGACCAAAAGTTTCCAGAGTGGGAACAGCAGTTAAGTGTTCCGCTGGTAGCGAAACCAAAGATTCCGACCATATAGTTGATACGCAGATCTCAGCATGTTCACTCAGTTCCACTTCTGTAGGGGCAGGCACAGCTCCATGCACTGGGTCTGAATGCACCGCTGGGGTGTCTATCGGGAGTAGAGCTGGCTTCTGGGTCCCGGGCAACGAGTCAGGGTCCGGTCCCGATCTTCTAATTCCATCCGCTGCCGACATCAGTTTCCAGACCTGGGACTCCATAGTCACCTGAAGTGCCTCGAGGGCTGCCAGCACTGACCGCAATGACGGGCCGCACTTAGCCCGCTCCGACGGGTTTCGCATAACATCAGGCATAGTGATCCCCCCGGAGAGTCGCCCTCCCCGGGGGAAGATTAGTCAGAGCAGGAATGAACCGTGAGGGACAGATCGTCAACATGCGTTCATGCGCGCCAAGTCTCCAACCCAAAGGCACCGGCGATGCAAACGCTAGGCCTCCGGGTCAGGGACCCCCGCCACACCGCCTCGGGTATCACTCATCTCCTCACCTTCGATACAAGACCAGGCAGCAGATCAGCAGCAAAGCAATCCAAAAGATGTCAAAAGTTCCATGGACCGGACCCTGCCCCACTCACCGGTCCGCTGTTGTTCAACTAGGACCCGGCTGGACCAGCACTCGAGACCCCGGCTTCTAGACTGGGTTAGGCCTCAAGTCAAACCTCGACATTACTCCACTCCACAATGTCGGAAAAGTCTCAGGATTGCTCCATCGGACTGCAGATAAGTTCATAGACACTGACATGGGGCGGAATATCAGGATAAATTACAGGATCTTTGAGCGAAAGACGGAGGTCAGCGGAGCCGGGAGACTATGCGGCCATCTTGCTTGCTGTCGTAGCTCCTCCTCCGGGGAAATCTTTTTGCATAAAAAAATCTACCTGATGATGAACTTCTCAACCCGATGATGAGATTATTGGCATGAATTTTAAGGAATGTAAGGAAATAGATAAAATAAGGTTTCTGTGTTTCATTAAAAAAATGTATCCTTTGCAAACTTTTGAAGAGACGTTTCACCGGAAAATCAAAAATAAATAAAATTTTTGCCAGCAGGACTTCAGCATCCTCCTTTGTGACAGAAGAATAATCATTGTCAGATCCACAGGATAAAAACGTGGAAGCTTCTCTTAAAATGTCTTATGCTGCATCCAGTTTTGCACTTTGGGCAGTAACGTATTCAGCATATACGCTCAGACAATACTAAAAGACATTTAACTAATTTTTGCTAGTCTGCAGGAACAAAAAGACCCAACAGAAATTCAAAGACATATGGAAATTTTAATGCAAACAATGCAGAACACCACGGACAGACTCGCCCTCGGCATCCCTCAATGCAAACACATAAGCCAACACCTGCAACGACTCTACTGGCTCTCCATGGAGAATAGAGTCACCTTCAAAATACTCACCCACGCCAACAAATGCCTGCACAACAACGGACCTAAATAATTCAACAACAGAATAAACTTCCACATACCCAAAAGAAACCTGCCATCATCCAATCTCGCACTGGCTGAAACCCCCCGCATCCACACAGCAGGCAGAAGATCGTTCTCTCACATTGCAGACAGGACCTGGATCGAGCTACCACCAGACATCAGACTCGCACCCTCCCTGAACACCTACAGCAAGATGCTCAAGATATGGCTCTTCAACTAAACCGAGCAGCGCCACGCACCTTGAGACCCTCACGTGTGAGTAGCAAGCCCACAATTCCCTGATTGATTGATTGATTGATTAATTGAATGTAGTTATGTGGCAATTGATTTCCTCTGGTCCTTGGCACCTCCAGTAGGTGCTTCAGTTGTACCCAAAGACACCTCAGGCTAAAGTCTTAGAAACTGGAGCTCTGATTCGATGTCTACCTTTCACTGGTGATACATTATTTTTGTCTCAACTTGACCACTTACTTAAGAAAGCAACAGAAGAGAAAAATATTTTACAACCTTTTAGACAATTTAATACAAGGAATGTTTTGTACAGAAACATTAAAATCAATCATCTCATACCAAATAGCCCTTTCACGGCCAGGCTCATAGCCAGGGAGCTGCGCCAGGTAGGAAAAGCCGACCAAAACTAACAACACAGTCTCAATGACAGCCACAGCAGAACAAATGACAATCAACCTGATATAGTGGGTGGAAGAATAAGCCACCTGTTCACTCATTGCAAGAACTGGTCTATGACATATTGGTCCTAGAAATTGTACATTTTGTATACAAGATAGATTTCCTAGACTTCCTTGAAAGCTTTCCTCCATCAACAACCCAATGCCTAAGGAAATGTTTAAAAGGCAAGCAATTCCTCAAGGAATGAAAACTTTACTCCACAAAGCAGCAGTACCTCAAGTTCACCTCAACAAGAAGCAGAAACATTTTTACTCCATTTCATTTCTGGTCCAAAACAAGGAAGTGGTTCCACCCAGTGCAGAATTGAAAAAATCTGAACAAGTGTGTCAAACATATCACGTTCAAAATATCTCTTCAACAGATGATTCCCCTAATTGCAGAAGGAGATTTTCTAAAGACATTAGACCTACAGGAAACTTATTTACATATACTGAGACACCAGGATTACCAGGAGTATATATACTTTGCAATCAAAAACTAACATTACCATTTCAAAGTTCTATCTTTCGGCCTAGCCTCTTCTCCCTCTTCTCGAAGAGTTGTTACTAGCTCTGATAGAGGCTCATTTACAAATAAATGTCATGCATATATACTCATATCTTGAAGACAAGTTGCATCTTCTTTTGCAAGCACAGAGGAAGATGTTTACCTGATATCCACGAACCCTGCATCTCTGGATTTCCTGATAAATTAAGAAAATTCTCAATAGATACCTATTCATCAAATAATGTTTATTAGGGCACTGTTTGACTTTACGAAAGTCAAAGTATTGAGAGAGTAAGAGGGAAGAGAACTTACCGTTCCACCTCCTTAAACTACTGTGGAGTCAATCAGCCCCACCTCCGCAATGATTGAAAATTGAGGATTAATATCCTCTTGCACTGCAGTAGTACCATGGTCACGCTTCTATCGCAAACCACTAGTACAACAGTTCTAGCATATTAGTCTCAAACTACCTTGGACTATGAGATGGAGTTCCCAGTATCCCCAGACCTAATGCAGATATAAATATTGGCAGACAGACTGTTTGACCAACACGGCGATGACCGCCAAACTGGTCTCTATTTATTAATCATTGGCAGGAACCGCTGTCTTGTTGGTTCCTGTAAATGTTTTTCCTAGTTTGGTGCATGGCTCAGTTAACATGATGGAGCCTTCAACCAACCTTTTTTATTTTAAAAAAGAAAATCCTGAATCAGATTTTTATTTTTGAAAATAAAAAGGAAAAAGCCCGCCTCGCCTTGGGAAACATCACCCATGGCGAAGGGGGCACTTTTTGTTTTTTACTATCCCTTACCACCAGGGTTTGCCTGTATGTGATAGACAGTAAAAAATCGCTATATATTCACCAATTCTTATTGGGTGTACATTCATATAGCCAATGTAGGAAAGTAGGATCTGCTTCTTATGGTTACCCCCACTTTTTGCAGAATGTAATATTGTTTTTGACTAGTCTGACGGATCCTGCTATTCAGGACCTCAGTCTATCTGCTTTCTCCCTAAACGGTTATGTTATGTACTTAGGTACACTCCAGATTGGCTACTGAGGTACCCTTGTCAGTCCCTCGTGTAAAGCCTTGACCTCGGTCCATGCTGCACTCTCTCCAGCAGCTCTGCCAGTCTGACTCTCGCCAGCAGAGTTTGAGCCTCGCTCCCGACTCTGCCTCAGGTTTTGTTTGTGTGCTTGTGGATTCTCGCTAATTGCCTCAGTTCTGTGTGCGTGTATTTTGCCATCTTTCCTGTTATTTTCTTTTCAGGTTTCAGCTTCTGCCCTCCGCTTCTGGCAGCGCCTTAGCACTTCCCGCCTCCCGTTTTTAGGCACTCCCGCTCCTCCTCATAGCCCCACCCCCTTGACTAGCCCCACTCCCGCTTCCACCTCCACTTCCACCCCCTCCCCTACATAATGGCAACCGCTGCGCAGTCACGCGCAGCGAGAGCACCACTGATGCGCCAAAAGAGCGCCTAAAGCAAGCCTGTCTGCGACCTTCCCACGACCCGCCCGCGACCCGCACCAGAAACTCTGGTTCTCCTGGTCCTCACCGCTGCAACTCGGCTAGCCTCCAAGCACTCAACCCTGGACGCCTCGCCGACAGCGCACGAGTTGTCCCCAATAACACCCAGGGACAGTTCTCATGTGCACACTACAGTAAATCTTTCAGCATCAACACAACGCCAACAGCTACTGAAGGACCACCTACACGACGACCCACTGAAATCCTGAACTGCATCCTTCTCAATGTGCCCTCCCTCCACTGACATGCCGTAGAAATCTGGGACCTGATCGACACCCTCGCGCCCAATGTCACATTCCTCATGGAAACCTGGACCAACGCCACCTCCGGCCCGACATCGCCACAGCTATCCGTGATGGTTACAAGATCCAGAGAAAGGACCGCCCACACCACCCGGGTGGGGGACTCATCATCGCTCACAAGACACCCCTCTGACTCTCCACACCCAGCTCGAGCGACCCACACTCCAACATGGAACACCTCCACTTCCAGATCCAGATGAGCCCCATAACACCGTTGCGTGCTGCATCGACAAGCTGACACCTCTCCAACAGACTGCCAAACAACGTCCGCACAAGACCGCCTGGTTCACCACCGAACTCCAAGAAGCCAGAAACACCTGCAGGCGTCTTGAAAAAACTTGGCAGACCCAGAAGACCACGCAAGCAGTGAGCACATAACAACCACAAGATCGCCATGAAGGACTACCACCAGTGTATAAGGGATACCAAAAGAACTTCATCGGTGATCAGGTCAAGACTAAAGAATGCAACATGAAGGAGCTATTCAACGTCATTCAGCAATTCACTAACCCCTCCTGCGCAGCCATTGACATCGCACCCTCCCAGGAGCTCTGCGACAAACTCAGATCCTTCGTCCACCTGAAGATCAAGACCCTCAACACCAATTTCAGCGAGCCAACAGTAGACAGCATCACACCTCCAACCACCACGAGAAACCAACCATCACCTCCTGGGACACCGCATCCGTCGAGCTCATCACCTCAACCATGAAGAAATCACAATCAGGCGCCCCAAAGGACCCTTGTCCCCGCACATCTTCCACAGGGCCACCACTGCCATCGCTCCCGAACTAGGCAATACTATCAACTCCTCCCTCACATCTGGCACCTGCCCCGATGACTGGAAATGCGCAGAGGTGAAACCCCTCCTCAAAAAAACAACGGTGGACCTTACACCACAGCACCAAGACTGCCCTGCTTGCTGCCACCGATGACATCCGCATGCTGCTCGACCAGGGGCACACCACAGCCCTCATCCTCTTAGACCTCTCCAACACCTTCAACACCTCACATCGTACACTAGCCGCCAGGCTCCACAACGCAGGAATACAGGGGTCCGCCTTCGACTAGATACAATCCTTCCTCTCCAGCAGAACCCAAAGGGTCAGACTCCCTCCTTTCTCTCTGACCCCACTGACATTGTCTGCGGAGTACCCAAGGATCTTCACTAAGTCCGATGCTCTTCAACATCTACATGGCCCCCATCGCCTCCATTGTCCGACTGCATGGGCTCAGCATTGTATCCTACGCTGACGACACCCAACTCATCCTCTCCCTCACCAAGAACCCAGAAATAACCAGACTCAGCTTCCAGGAAGGTATAAGAAACATGGTAGCCTGGATGAAGTACAGCTGCCTAAAGCTCAACTCTGAGAAGACCTAAGTCCTCATCCTCCGATCCTGCACCTCCATATGGGACAACACTCGGTGGCCCTCCGCCCTCAGGAGCCCACCCTCCCCTACAGACACGCTCGGAACCTCAGCATAATCCTCGACTCCTTCCCTTCCATGAACCGCCAAATCAACGCTGTCTCAGCTTCAACTGCCTTCGCATCCTCCAAAAGACTTTAAATTGAATCCCCCTGACTACAGAAAGACTGTCACCCACGCACTCATCACCAGCAGACTCGACTACGGCAATACCCTCTACGCCGGAATCAACAAAACTCTTCTACGTAAGCTCCAGACCATCCAGAACGCTGCCGCCAGACTTGTCCTGGGACACCGCGCCACGAACACATGACCCAAAACCTGCAAGACCTTCACTGGCTCCCCATTGAGAAGAGGGTCAGCTACAAATCACTCAACAACATTGGACCCAAATACCTCAAAGAGCGAGTATGGTCCCACGCATCCAAGAAGAACCTCTGTTCCACCGACATCACCCTGGCTGAGGTCCCCCGCATCCACAGAAGCAGGACGAGTTAGAGGTCGTTCACCTACATCACAGCCAAGACCTGGAACGACCTCGCTGTCAACATCAGACGCTCCCCAACATTGCACACATTCAGGAAAGAACTCAAGACCTGGCTTTTTGACTGATCCAGAGCATCTCCCCCCCCCACCCCCTCCCCCAGTGCCTTGAGACCCTCGCGGGTGAGTAGCTCGCTCTATAAACGACTGATTGATTGATTGATGGTACCCATGTACCCAGTGCATAGGTACCCCAGAGGCCTCTCATGGGCTGAAGGATGTATTATGCCACCCATGAGAGGCCACGCAAAATGGAACTACAGGCCTGCCTTTTCAGTCTGTGTAAGTTGTTGCATGCAACACTTACTTAAGATATAGGTTTACTGCACTTAAAACCTATAATTCACTCCTATAGGAGGCCTTAACAATCCTCAAGGCAGGGCTCTTGGTTCTAAGTGAGAGAGTTTCCTTGCATGAGCAGGACACACCTGCTGCCTACGGAGTCCATTCTCCTGAGTTGCCATTAAAATAGCTATACACTAGTATAGATGGGCATTATGCAACCGCGCTATGACCAACTCTAAAACAGCTGCATCAAACCCTATCATGTTTTATATCAAACATGTTGGAATCATATCCCCACACCGATAACTGGTGTGGGAGGTATGATTCCATCCCTCAGAAGCGAGCTTTGTGGGGCCCCTGGTGTTCCCGGTACCTGCATTCTAGCTCCAGACAGCACAAAATGGTTGCTGCCAACCAGAGACATGTTGCTGGCCTCCTGTTGCTGAGCCAAGCTTGAGCAGGGGAAGGCTGAACAATAGGCATCCTGTCACGGAGAGGCGTGACCGCCTCCTAGACAGTATTTAGTGTATTAGGACTGGGTGGGTGTGCTTGTAAGTGACTAAAAGACTGTATGAGGGGCACATTTGGTTTCCCTGTGCATAGTCCAGTTCAAACCAGTCTTGGGAGCCGTTGGCTCCTGCTCTTACATGAAATTTGACAAAGGACATTGGAGTAACCTTTCCTCTGCCAGACCCTACCCTGGGACGGTCCCCTGAATCTTGCCAACACTCACATGTGGGTACTATTTTTTTTTTGTAAATGATTTTTATTAGTTTTGACATAATGATATCGTGAGCATTTGCATGACAACATAATCAAGCATTGACATTACAATGGCACTAAGTTGAGGGGCTTAGGCGAATCCGGTTCAGTGATGAAAAGAGTTCACTTTGTCATCTGTGCCGCCTCACTTTTCTCTGACATGGTACATTTACCAACAATTACATGAGTCATAGTAACAAAAGGAAAACCCTTTATTATTACACAGATCAATTGCATCATTGAGTCATAAGTAGGCAACAAAGTGAAATACCATGAAATGAAAAACTAAAGATCGAGTTCTATGCGTAGGCACAGGTCAAAGCATGCATGCTGATGGAGCTTAGCAGTGGGCATCATGTGTGTAGCTAAATGATTGCAGAGGCCCAACTGGTGGGGATGAGCTGGGGGAGTGGGGTGCAGGAGAGGAGGGAGAGGGATGGGAAGGAGGCCAGGGGAGAAGAGGCTGGAAGGGGGAGGAGGAGGCCCGTATGCCCGGCAGCAAGGAAGGCATATATTTATGTATATATATAGGGAGTGCGGGTCCTGTAGAGTTGAGAGAACCAAACCCCGTGCTAATGTCAGGGGTTAAGGCGGGCACCGCGGACAGCCTGGTCTCGATTAGTGTCAGATAGTCCTGCCATTGAATGGGGTTCGCCCGCGGGGCGCTGATGCTCATGCAGCCGTCACCAGCTGATTGGTGTGTTCTGACACCAGTGCCCTGCAAAGGTCAAGCAGCCATGAGTGTATATTGGGCCTAGATGCACCTTCCATGTCTTGGCTATTGTAAGTTTGGGGAGGCCCAGGGCGAGATCTAGGAACTTGTTCAGGCCCTTACGAGTAGTGGTGCGCCTCGTGATGCTCAATAGCAAATGAGTGGGCTGCGCCTCTATCTGGATGGCAGCTGCCTCTGTGAGGACAGTGGCTACTTCGGCCCAGTATGTTTGAATATCAGCCAGGTCTATAGAATATGTGTAAATGTGGCCCTGAGTCTCGGCACCTGAGGCATCTGTCCACTGTTGTTGGGTACATACGTGTTAGCCTGTGAGGTCTGAGGTATGTATAATTCAAGTAATTAAATTGGGTGTACTTCATCCCAGCATTGGTTGAAATAATTTTCGGGTGGCCGGTGGATTGCGTCCATTGTTTGTCAGTAACGGTTGTGGCCAGCTTAGCATCCCAGTATGCATGTAATGCTGTCAGTGCGGGTGGATCGTCCAGTCTGGAAGAGGGATAAATGGCTGTTACAGCGTGTCGACCCCGTCCATGCACCACCAGCGTCTGCAAGAGGTGTGATGTGGGGGGTTACGGTGCCGTCGTTATTCCATGTTTGTAGGAAATGGCATGTTAGCAGTAAATGCAACAGGAATGAGCCCCGCGGCACCTCGTAGGTGTCCACTAACTCCTTGAATGTTTGTAGTTGTGAGTCTGCATACATGTCCCCCATGTGTCTAAGCCCCGCTCCCTCCAAGGCCCAAGTTCCATGCATCTGTGACAAGCGAGTGTACCCAGGAGTACCTCTAGCGGCAGGCCAGGGGCATATGAAGTGGTACCACCCTTGGGCAGCACGTATCTAATCGAGTTACAGCTGGCCATCACAATTAGGACATTGCTGCAGTGTTTCTGGTTGAAAGTGGTAGTGCTCAACAACCATTCCAGTAGTACCGGTTGGTCCCAGGATATGGCCGCCGTGATCAATTCGGTGAGATTGCTTTTAGCCAACCATCGCATTGGCCATTGCAGTTGTGCTGCGGCATAGTAGCGCTCGTAATTTGGGGCACCGAGGCCACTATCTGACAGTGGCAGATATAACTTATGGAAAGCCACCCTGGCCCTAATATTCCCCCATATTAGGGAGACCAAAAAGGATTCCAGATCCTTACAGAGTTTTCGTGTCAGGTGGTAGGGAAGTGTATAGAAGAAATACAGTTGGTGCAGGAGGACCAGCATCTTAGAGATGGCGACCCGCCCCATGGGAGACAATGGAAGGCCCAGACACATTGGGAGAGTGGACCGTGCTCTGGTAATGGCTTGCCCCAGATTGCTGTCTATGGTGTCCATCCCTGAATGGTAAACCTGGACCCGTTGGTACTTAAAAGTATCAATCTCCCATTCCAGCGGCGTGCTCGGTGCAGCTTGCCTCTGAACTGGTGACATAGGCGTTATTAGAAACACCGCCGATTTAGACCAATTAACCAGTAATACGGAGACCTGTGCATGCTCATGTAAGAGGTCCATTATTAACTGCAGTACCTCAGTCCGGCCGGCAGGTAAATTAATGCGTTGTCAGCGTACAGCAACACTACGTGCCCCCGACTATCTGCATGCAGGTCCTAACCGTTACACATTGTATTAATCTACATGCCAGTGGCTCCATGGCCAGGGCAAAAGGTATTGGTGACATGGTGCAACCTTGGCGTGTACCTCACGCTATCATAAACAGCAAGGAGAAAGTGTGACCCGTCTTTATCCTGGCCTGTGGCCTATGGTATAGCAACCATATCCACTGCAGGAAGTTGGGGCAAAGGCTGAACCCAACAGATAATCCCAGCACAGTGTATCAAACGCCTTTTCGATATATAGAGATGCTATCTTGGACATCTCCGCTTTCCCCTTCGCCCATTCCAGCATTGCAAATAGGCGACGCATGCTCAGGCCTGAATTCCTCTCCGGTATAAAACTGTTCTGGTCCTCGTGGACCAGCAAGGGGACAGCCGAGATCAGCCGATTTGCTAGGATTTTCCCCTAAATCTTGTAGTCAATGTTCAACATCGAAAAGGAGTGGTATGAGGCCATTTGAAGTGGGTCTTGGCTGGTTTCAGTAGAGGAACTAGTGTCGCCTCGCCTCACTCAGGGTGAGCGGGAGTTTACCCTTCTCGAAGGCTTCGGTGTACATACTGGCCAACCGTGCCAGCTGCCTGATTGACTCCGTAATCTCATCTATCATGATGGGGTCTTCTAGGGTGTTGTAGTGTGCTGGTGTGACTTGCGGGAGTTGAATCTCTGTGAGGAAGCACTGTATGGAGGCTGGGTTGTGGACGACGGTGACTGCATACAGCGCTGTGTAATATTCATAAAAGGACTGATTAATGTCCTCCTGTGTGTCTCCCATGGGTACTTAAGGGCTTACCTGGATGTAGGACCCTAGATTCCTTATGGACAAGATTCAGAAGAGAAACTACTGCACTTCGACTGTCTGGGCACTTTGGACTTTGCTGGAATTCGTTTGGGCCTGAATTAATCTCCCTCTTAGTCTGCTGCATAGTCCATGCCTGTACACCGTACTGGATCTGTGTAGGATCTGTGGAGCATCCAAGACACCTGAAGATAATCTCCCTTGGAGTGAAGGAGTCAGTCCCCTGCATTTGCAGGCACTGCAACACTACTGATCGGTCTGTTTATCCTGATCTCTTGCAGACTCTGAAGGCTTCAGCAAAACAGGAGGTTGGTTTCTACATCCCTCTCACCAAGTTTGAGGTCAGAATCCCTCATGGGGGCTGCAATACCTGAACCCCTGTGCCCCGCACATATTTTGCAAGTGTGAATGCTTGTTGGCTTTTTTGTAACAAGTGCACGGGGCTCCGTGTAGCCCGACCTCTAGCAACTTCTCCTGCAAAAATCTTTACCCACCTCACACTGAGTGCTCCGTGGCCGATTGTTTTGTAGAGCTTTTTGAGGTCCTCTTGCGACTCCTGTGCTTCCGGCATGTGAGTCCAGGTGAGGCTCAACTTTGCTTTCCATGGGCTCTCCAGCATGCTTGGGGCATACTCTGACTCCCCTATGTTTGGTGAGTTTCCTGGACCTTGCTGGCCCGAACCGAAACAAGGCTTGTTAGTGCTCCCGCCGGACACCGACCCCACAGCGCTCGACATCCTTTGTGGGACAGCTCACATCTGGTTCCTGGTTGTCCTCAACGTCTCCTGGCCCCCGCAGCTGCAGGGTCAATGACTCAACCAACCAACCTGAAGCACCCGGCATCGGTGGTTACTCATCTACCTAGCCCCTGGTCACTCCCAAGTGACCTAGAGTCTGTCCCCTCTGTTTTCAGGTTCTCTTCAACAAGAATCCACATTTGGATTCCAACAGACCCTTTTCACCCTTACAGCAGCAGCTCTTCTTTGAAGTCCTCCATTGGGTTCAACTGGAGTTTCTGACACCAATTCATCCCTATGCACTCGGCTTCCCTGGGATAGGTAACTTGGGTACCTTGTTATCCACGAGTGGGGTGGCTTTCCAACCTTCTGTTTTCCATGGGGTTTCTTCGAAGTCCTCAGGGAAGGGTCCTTAAACTCTAAAACTTTAACTGCGACTTTCCCATGGGCTTGTACGGAACATGCGGTAGTGTTCCCACACTGCATACGCACTCCTTGTGGTCCCTATCTACTCGCCTCGGGTGGTTCCTTGGGGTCCAAGCAATTCTACGTCCTCTCAACACTTTTGACTCGAGTCGTTGTTCTTATACCTCTTATTTAGTATATGGTTTGGTCCCCCCCGGGGCCCACTCTGTAATAGCGGTATTTACTGTCATTCCTGTGCTTAAGTATTGTGTGCTTTATGAATAACTCTGTGTAGGAGATACTGTGTCGTACTAGATAGTGTTACACTAATAAATACACATTTCTATAACTACTGTATGGTTCTTCTTTCATTTAATCAATACTATAACATTGCATTCTGGTACAACAGTCTGCTTTACACTCCTTCAAGAATGTGCCTGAAGACTGCTCTCCACAGTTACCACTTGGAAAGCTTTCTAAAGGTTTTCCTGAGACCTCTAAAATCATCAAAAGGGTTGTCTGGACTGGTACCGGGTTCCCACAGTAAATAGTGGATAGCATACAGCAGGCCATCCTCTCACATTGGTGGCAGCGGTTGGGATTCAAGCCTGCATTGTTTTAACAGATAAATCTTTGTATTGATTAACTGAAAAACCACTAGTACTAGATACATATAATACAAGCTTAGAATCAGTAAGTTCTACTGAACTTAGGGTTGGGCAAGTCGAGGGTCTAGCACACCCTTTCTCCAACCTCAGAGAGTTTTGTTCCCTCTAGGTTAGGTAGGTGCAACACCACACCACACTTATTATGTCTACTAAAGGAGATGCCAGTGGCTCTCTGCCTTCTAGTCACAGTTAGCTTTCATTCCAGGCCCTGTGTGCTTCTAGAAAGTTTAAGACAGGGAGAAGTGCCATCACTCAACACTTAGTAGAGGTGCTATTTTTCTATGACTTAAGGAAAACCACTAGGTCAGATGAACATTAGAGAGTGGGTGGGATAGGGAATGAGGATAGGTCAGGAGGTGTCACCTTTTATGACTTAGACTCTAACCTGGACAAGGGGGAACCTTATGGTTCCCACCTGGATAACTCATATCCTCAAGAGGAGAATAGAGGAGCCATGAGGGTCTCCCCTTTAAGCCTCCTGGAGTGCAGAGTTTACCAAGGTTATATAGATCTCCCTCTGCAGAGTCTAATACCTCAGTACAGTCTAAATGGACCTCTGTCTCTAGCAAGAGGGACCACTCTTTTGATAGGGAGTACCAACTTATTGAGCCTGAGAAAGCCAGGCTTAGGCTCAGGCAAGGGCAGTTGGCCCTTGATAAGGAGTCCCTAAAGGTCCAGAGAGGTAGACAAAAGTTAGGACTTGCGTCCCATGGTGGCAGCAACAGTGTCCCTAGAGTTAAAGAGCATTCCTTTGATAATAGGAACCTGAGCAAGAGTGTCCCTCCCTACCATGTTGGGAACGACATCCACAAATAGATAACTGATTTAGAGAGGGCCTGCAAAGTTCAGAGGGTCCCTCAAGAGCAGTGGCTTTCCTTTGCTGACAAAGGTAGAGATAAGCTCCTCACTGTTAAAGAAGAGGATGCTGACAATTACTCAGTTTTGAAGAGTGCTGTCATTGATTGGTTTGGCTTAACTACTGAACAGTACATGATTAAGTTCAAACACCCCCAGAAGGCACAGAATCAGGACTGGGTAGATTTTGTGGATAGTACTATTAAGGCCCTGGAAGTACATGATTTTGAAGGATTGTATAATTTGATTATGAGTGAGCAGATCCTTAATAATTGCCAAAATCGGTTATTATATCAGTACCTGGTGGACTCTGATCTGACTTCTCCCCAAGAATTGGGAAAGAAGGCAGATAAGTGGGTCAGAACCAGGGTGAAGCAGAAAAACCAGAACACTGGTGTTAACCAGAAGAAGCAAAATTCTAAAACTCAAGTTAAGGGTGGGGACAAGGGTAAAGACAAAAAGGAGCCTTCATCAGGATCCCAAAAACCTGCATCTGGGGGGGAGTCACAATCCAACAAAGGTAAAGACAAAAAGAAACCTTGGTGTTACTTTTGTAAGGTAAAGACCCATTGGACAAAAGATGCTAATTGTCTAAAAGCCGAGGAAAATCCTCCTACCACCACTTCCCCTGAGGCACTGCACCCCCTAGCACATGTACAAGTGGTGATACAGAAAACAAGGGATTAAT
This sequence comes from Lissotriton vulgaris, assembly GCF_964263255.1. NCBI lineage: Eukaryota > Metazoa > Chordata > Amphibia > Caudata > Salamandridae > Lissotriton > Lissotriton vulgaris. The sequence continues at coordinate 1,125,114,031 of NC_141687.1, forward strand.
AGGGTTAACCTTGGGATCTGAGATGGGTTATGGCCTAGTCAGAACTCTAGCACAGGCTGTGATCTTGACATCTTATTTGTCAGTCCCAGTTCTCTGGGCAAATGCAGACAGCAGCCTTTGATACATTGTTAAGGAGGCCATGGCATACAGGGAACCAGGTGCAAGTGTCACTCTGGTGACAGAGAATCTTTTGGCCCCTGATCAAATCATACTTGGACAAATGTACCAAGTGACCAATGCAAGCAAGAAGGACTGACCATCCTTGGCAGTTGTTAGTTCCACTGTGGAGGGTTAACTGTCCCTAAGAAAGTTGTGGTTAACTCAGACCTTACAGTGGAGTGTTTGTTGGGCAATGATCTGGAGACTTCGGCCTGGGCTGAAGTGGAACGTAGGACTCATACAGCAATGCTGGGCATCTCTGCAGAAGTCTTTGCTGTTACCAGGTCAGAGGCCAAACTGACAACCACTGAACAGGCCCTGGATCCTGGAACAATGAGCCAGGGGCCTTCCAAGAGAAGGAGCATGAGGGATAAGGCTGTGTCTTCCCCCCCAGACTCAGAGTGTGGATCAGCCTCTTGAGGAAGATGATCCCAGTTTATGAAAGTACTGTCCCAGATGAGCTTGCAACTGATCAGGTTGAGTTCTTAGGGACAGGGGGCCCTTCCAGGGCATACTTGCGTTTGGAGCAGCAAACCTGCCCCTCTTGTGACTCCTCAGATAGCAAACTGCTGTCGAGGCTGCTGGAAGTGTCAGTGAATCCCACAGGATCTATTGGGATGAGGCACTCCTTACTCATAGAATAGAGATCCCAAGCCTGGTGCCACCAGGAGGTTGGCATTCTCTTAGCAGGACACCTAGGCCAAAGCAAGACTTGGGACAGTCTTGTCCCTCACTTTCACTGGCCTCACATGTCAGAAGACACCAAGGGGTTTTGTAGCTCCTGCAGCACCTGTCAAGCCAGTGATAAGTCAGGTGGTACCACAAAGGCCCCCTCATACCACTACCTGTGGTGGAGGTTCCCTTTGAGAGGGTTGGGATTGGCATAATTGGTCCCATGAATTCTCCAAAGCATCTGGACACAGTTATATTCTAGTACTGGGAGACCATGCCACTAAGTATCCAGAGGCAATTCCCATTAAGACCACTACAGCACCTGTGGTGGCAAGGGCCCTCTTGGGAATTTTCCTCCAGGGTCGACTTCCCTAAGGAGGTCTTAACTGACAGAGGCACAAACTTTTGTCAATTTATATTACTGCAATAAGGAACGAGTGTGGAGTGAACTACAAATTCATCACACCCTATCACCCACAGTGCAATGGGTTAGTTGAAAGGTACAACACAACCCTCAAGGGCATGATCATGGGCCTCCCAGAAAAGCCTAGGCAAAAATGGGATCTTCTATTGCCCTGCCTTTTATTTGCCTACAGAGAGGTTCCACAGAAAAGGGTTGGCTACAGCCATTTTGAACTTCTGTCTGGGCATCCGGTTAGGGGTCCCCTGTGTTGGGTGAAGGATGGATGGGAGTTACCACTCAAACCACCTAAACAAGACATTATGGACTATGTACTTGGTCTTCGCTCCAGGATGCCTGAGTACTTAAAGAAGGCCAGCAAAAACATTGGGGCAAGTCAAGAATTACAGAAAGCTTGGGATGAGCAAAAGGCAGTTCTGACTGTTTACTAGCCAGGGCGGAAGATATGGGTGTTGGAGCCTGTGGCCCCAGCAGCTCTCCAAGACAAGTGGAGTGGACCACATACCATAATTGAGCAAAAAGGTGAGGTCACCTATCTGGTGGACCTTGGCACTCCCAGGAGCCCCCACAGGGTGCTCCATGTGAACAGGCTCAAACCTTACATAGACAGGGCTGGCATGGGCTTGTTCATGGCAACTGATGAGGGACTGGAAGGAGAGAGTGACCCTCTCCCTGATCTCCTCTCTCATAAATCTGGTGATGGGTCAGTAGATGGTGCAGCCTTGGCAGGCAGCCTCACTGCCCAACAGCAGATGGACTGCAGGAAGGTCCTCAGTCAAAATAGGCTCATGTTCTCTCTAACTCCTAGACGCACCACCTGGTGTAACCATGATGTGGACACAGATGATAGTCTACCCGTTAAAAATAAGATTTACAGGCAGCCTTACCATGCCTGAGATTACCTCAGGACAGAGGTCCATAAAATGCTGGAGTTGGGAGTGATTGAACCCTCAGATAGCCCCTGGGATAGTTCAGTGGCCTGGTACCAAAACCTCACACCCAGGATGGTAAGAGAGAGATGAGGGTCTGTGTAGGCTACAAAGAGTTCAATGCAGTCACTAAGACTGATGCTCACCCAATTCCAAGGGCATGTGAGCTTATTGATACATTGGCCTCAGCCAAGTTCTTGAGCACATTTGACCTCACTGCTGGCTACTGGCAAATCAGACTAGCTGAGGATGCCAATCCAAAAACAGCATATTCAACCCCTAGTAGACATTATCAATTTAGTGTGATGCCCTTTGCTTTGAAGAATGCACCTGCCATATTCCAAAGGCTGGTGAACAAACTCCTTACAGGTCTAGAAGCCTACGGTGCAGCATATCTTGATGATATAGCTTTCTTTAGCTCCACCTGTGAGGATAACTTGGTCCACCTGAAGAATGTTTTGGAGGTTCTGCAGAACTCAGGCTACTAAGTACCAGATAGAGCAGAGCAAGGATGTGGACCAGGGCACCTTGTGGGTGGAGGCCAGGTTCAACCACTTCAGATCAAAATCCAGACCATCCTGGACTGGGTTGCTCCAACTACCCGGACTTAGCTCAGAGTTTTCTTGGGCCTGACTGGGTATTACTGTAGGGTAGTTCCTATATTCCCAATAGGCTCTGCGCATTGGAATATTATATCCTATAGATTTGACTTAGGACTTATGTCAATAGGTCTCTTTCGAATATACTAAACTTAATTGTTTGTGTGCCAGCTAACTCAGAGGTCACTAGAAACTTTCTTGAATACACAAGAAGGGATTCGTTTCTGACAACCGCATAAACATGACAAATTTGTTTCCCAAGAACAAGACTATATCTTTCAGAGTCGTGGAAACGACAGATAACTAGTTCATCGTGCATGCTTTGTTTCTACAGAGTTGGAGAAATAGTGAGATGGGCGTGTTCATTAAAAAGAGTTTATTGAACAGTCTTCTTTCTCATGCAAGAGAAGTGAACTGCTACAATTGTTAGGCAGACTGCAAAGTATAATGCGTACAGCGTAAATAGTAATATGAAATAACACTGTAAGAGCATTGTATGGTTTCTAAGCCATATAAAAATAAATACATAAATAACATAGACTAAAATACTCAACTGGTGCTTCTAAAATACGTCTACCCCAATGTACCTAACCTAAGTCTAGTATGAGGGAAGAAGTAAGTGTTGTTTAGCATAGGTTTAGTTTTGCCAAGAATCTACCGAAGGTTTTGCTAGGTTCTAATCAGCTCCTTACCTAAGAATGAAAGAGGTCTGGTATCTCTTTCTCGGGGACTCGATTTTCCAACACCCCGCAAGGGGAGCCGGAAAAACTGAAGTTTGATTCTGGGCAGGAGAAAGGCAGCCTCCTGATCAGTGTGTCAGCTGGAGAGTTGCTTCCTTCGGCACTTGCAGTAGCGAGCTGCGTCGGGCAAGTAGGTCTTCGAACTGCTCCGAACCACCGCATCTTGCTATAGCAAGTGAAGGTATATTTATACCTTGAAGGTGTTTAGGAATACCATAGTTTGACGTAAAGTCGGGCATATGAACGTCATAAATGAACCCCTGCGGAATTATTGTTCATTGTAAAGTAACTGTGTTCTTGGAGAAATCAATATTCAAGCAAGGAGAAATTCCCTAATGGCTTAAGCTGGTTTTCCAAGAAATCGTTGTGACGTTTGGGGAACAGATGGAAGTAGCCATGCCTGTATTTGGGTAGCATGGGCTATGCCTAAATAAGGGCTTGATTTCTATGCCTATATAAGGGCACTGTGAATTATACCTATATAAGGGCATGAAACTAGAAAATCCATTCGGAATCTAAAATGCCATACAACATTACAGGAGTATTGGAAAAGGATATGGGTCTATGGTGACTCCCTTGAATGATCTCACCTCTAAGAAAATCCCCAAGAAAGTTCAGAGGACACACAGCTGTCAGAAAGCACTTGATGATCTCAGGCAGCTCATGTGCACTGCTCCCATTCTGCAGAGTCCTGACTACCCCAAACAATTTATTGTCCAAACAGATGCATCTGAGTTGGGGGAAGAGGCTGTGTTGTCACAACTTAATGCAGAGGGTCAGCATCAACCAGTAGCTTTTATCAGCAGAAGGTTGACCCCCCAGAGAGAAACGTCAGTCAGCTATAGAAAGGGAATAATTTGCTGAAGTCTGGACCCTGAAGAAGTTGATGCTATAACTGTTTGGCACTCACTTCACTTTTCAGACTGACAATAAGCCCCTTTTATGGCTAAAACAGATGAAGGGTGAAACCCCCAAACTTTTGAGGTGGTCCATTTCCCTACAATGGATGGACTATACAGTGGAACATAGACATGGCAGTAACCATGCAAATGCAGATGGAATCTCAAGATATTTTCACTTATAAAAAGAAGACTCAACTGGGCAAGGTTCATATCATCTCCTTAAGTTTTGGGGGTGGTGGTAGGAAAGTAGGATCTGCTTCTTATGGTTACCCCCACTTTTTCCTGAATGTAATACTGTATTTGACTAGTCTGACTGGAATTCTGCTATCCAGCAGAAGGTTAACCCAGTGAGAAACGTCGATCAGCTATAGATAGGGAAGCCTTTCCAGTGGTCTGGGCCCTAAAGAAGTTGAGGCCATAACTGTTTGGCACTCACTTCACTGTTCAGACTGAATATAAGCCCCTCTTATGGCTAAAGCAGATGAAGGGTGAAAAACCCAAACTTTTGAGGTGGTCCATTTCCCTACAGGGAATGGACTATACAGTGGAACTTAGACATGGGAGTACCCATGCCAATGCAGATGGACTCTCAAGATATTTCAACTTAGAAAATGAAGACTCAACTGGGCAAGGTTATTCTCATCTCCTTACTTTGGGGGGGGTTAGGAAAGTAGAATCTGCTTCTTATGGTTACCTATCCAGGACCCCAGTCTATCTGCTTTCTCCCTAAACTGTTATGTTATGTACTTAGGTACACTCCAGATCGGATACTGGGTTACCCTCGTCAGTTCCTGGTATATGGCACCCATGTCCCCAGGGCATAGATACCCCAGAATCCTCCCATGGGCTTAAACATGTATTATGCCACCCATGAGAGGCCATGCAAAATGGAACTACAGGCCTGCCATTGCTGCCTGTGCAAGTTAGTGCATGCACCGCTTACTTAAGATATAGGTTTACTATATCTAATGGTCACTGCACTTAAAACCTATAAGTCACCCCTAGAGTAGGCCTTAAACAACCTGAAGGCAGGGTGCTTGGTCACCAAACTCTAAAACGATTGAATCAAAGCATATTGTGTTTGGTATCAAACATGTTGGAATCATAGCCCCACACCGGTAACCGGTGTGTGAGGTATGATTCCACCCTTCAGAAGAGAGCTTTGTGGGGTGCCTGGTGTTCCCGGTACCAGCCTTCTAGCTCTGGACAGCACAAAATGGTTGCTGCCGACCAGAGACACATATTTGCCCTCCTGCTGCTGAGCCAAGCTTGAGCAGGGGAAGGCCAAACAATAGGCATCCTGTCCCAGGGAGGTGTGACCACCTCCCAGACAGGATTTAGTGTATTAGGACTTGGTGGGTGAGCTTGCCAGTGACGGAAAGTCTGCATGAGGGGCACATTTGGTGTCCTTGTGCATAGTCCAGATCAAACCAGTCCTTGGAGCCGTTGGCTCCCGCTCTGGCACGAAACTGGACAAAGGACATGGGAGTAACCTCCCCTCTGTCCAGACCCTCCCTAGGAGGGTTCCCTGAATCTTGCCAACCCTCTCCCATGGCCCATCGCCGGTATGTGGGTTTAGGTACCGATAGGCAGTATCACCGAGCTGCTAAGATACTTATCTCCCAGCGCAGGTCCCACGAGAACAGACTGTGGGGACCAACAGTAAGAGACTGAGGGGTGGATTCCCACGCAGGACACCTACCTGCCTCTGTCTTTGACCCCTCAGGTTGTATAATATACACTCCCTAGCCTGTCCCGGGCTGATTATGAGTTTATGAGCACAACCAAGGTCCTGAAGAATTGCCGATAGGGCATGAAACATGTCGACCTGATCATAGGCGAGGGTTGAACGAGACCAATCTACTTAGTTTTTGAGTCCCGGTACCCCTCCCTTTACCAATTTTAACAAGGAAGTTAGCCACATGAATAAATGTATCTGAGTGGACTATACTAACCTTTTTTAATACACACACCCCCTCACTCTCACTACCTCACTTACTTAGGCCCCTCACACACACTCGATCTGCGGCCAGGAACAAAAGAACTCCACAAAAGCGTAGCACTTTGTCAGGCATTGCAGCGCCGGCCTGACGCAGGAGCAGGAAGCCGATGATGAGACGAGACAACCTTCTGGCAAAATGACAGTAGTCATGAAGCTAGTAAGTTGTGTGAGGCATCCTTAGTTCCGACAAGGGATAATCTTTTCCCTGACACTTTGACACATATTCACTCAGAGAGAGAGAGAGACCATTTAGTCACACTAATTCTACCTTTTTGGGGAACTTTGTACATCTTTTGGTTTCCTACATAAGGGCTTACCTGGCTGTAGGACCCTAGATTCGCTGTGGACAAGATTCTGAAGATAAACCACTGCCTTTGGATTATCTGAGCGCTCTGGACTTTGCTGGACTTCATTTGTGCCTGAAATCATCTCCCTCTCAGCCTTCTGCATCGTCTGTGCCTGTGCACCCTACAGTATCCATGTAGGACCTGTGGAGCATCCAAGCCACCTGAAGATAATCTCCCTTGGAGTGAAGGAGTCACACCCCTGGATTCGCAGTTACCCCAACACTGATGACCGGTCTTCTGAACCTGAGCTTTTACGGACTCCGAAGGCTTCGGCAACACAGGAGGCTTATACGGAGCACACAGTTGTGTTCCCACACTGCAGACGCACTCTGTGGGCCCCTATCTACTCACCTCTGCTGGTTCCTTGGGGTCCCATCAATTCTATGTCCTCTCAACACTGTCTTGACTCGAGTCATGATTTTTATACCACTCATTTAGTATATGATTTGATCCCCCCGGGGCCCAGTGTGTATTAGTGGTATTTACTGTCATTTATGTGCTTAAGTATTGTGTGCTTCATGATTATCCCCATGTAGGAGATACTGTGTCATAGTAGACAGTGTTATACTAATAAATACATATGGCCCTTACTACTTTGGGCCATCAAAGATGTCTGGCTATGGCCGTGATGGAGTTGTATCGCTGTAGCCAAAACTATAGTCTGCCACATATAAATTGGGAAGGCGGACCACCTTATTGCAGAGAGGGAACTATTTCTCTGTTGTGCCCAAGTTTCCTCTCTGCAAACATATACATCGGCCACTTAGGTACCCTCCTTTACTGGTGGTTGTCCCCCCAAATCCTAAAGAAGGGTGCACAGATGGTGCAGATATAAGTAGAGCAGCCGTATGGGTGAACCATAATACTCATTAGAAATGCTTTCTAATGCTACAGTCAAATGTGTTTATTCTGATTTAAAGCAATGAAGTAATTGATGCAAATACATTTTAAGTTTCAGCAGCATATCATTGTATCTGTCAATTTTTGTTAAGGTCCTTCATTACCCTTAGCATGAGTCCTCCTCATTATAGTAACATCCAAACCCTCCCATCCTATAACACAATTATACAGGCTTATAAATGAACAGGAGGTGTGGGAAACGAGAGGGATCTACATACGTACTACATATTACTATTTTAAAAAAAATAGAAAACAGCTTGGGTAGTGTTCTGTCGGAGATGGAAGGGGCCTCACCACGTTATTACTTTAACAAGGAGGATTTATGATAAGGGTAATGAAGATTACAGTTATTAAAAATTTTCATTATCAAATACAACCGATAAATGGAGTCAACAGAGCTATATAGAAGATATGTGCATTTTATTCATATGTGCTGGAAACAACTTCACTGGAGGTGAAGAAGGGATGATCTGGGGCATTAATGGTGTTTTCGTGGATTTCCAAGTTGACAGCACAGCCTCCTTGCACCCCTTTAATGTATTATGGCATGCACACCCCATAGTCAAAGCTCTGGCAGAAGCTGGGGCTGCACACATATCTAATATCCACCTTTACACTTCAATGATTATAAAAAAAAGGGCAATAGTGTTTTCAGTATTTAAAACAAGTTCATTAAATAAGGGTGGGCCGGATGTAGTACACGTTACCCCTCACAAATGCTCCAATTCTGTTTGCAACCCTAAAAATGCTTTATCTTATGTACCAACCTCTTTTTAGGAGTTCTGACTCCGAAAATAGGATTGGGAATGGATAACAATTCGGTGCGCGAAAGGGGCGTTAAATCATTATTTAATGTATCAATGGTTTGTGACCGAAATCTGGTCTTGAAACATTATTTTATCAACACCTCAAAGGAGGTGGTAATTCATTTAAACAGGGAATGGCAGCCCTTAGAACTACTCTAAAATGATCATGAAATAATAGCATAACATGGCGACAGATCTTTCCTATCCTTGTGCATCTCTACCCATCAATTTAATTCCAAGACATAATGTTAATTCATCTAATATTGATTGTTGATAATTATTCATGTGCCTTAGGCGGAGTGCTCACATATCATACCAATGTACCATGAAGTGCAGGGAATCATGATGCGACCTTTGACACTGGCCATGTCAATTCCTTCCTCTCGTAAGTTAGGGTGTCCACACCTTTCATTGGGTTGACCAATTCAGATTTTAATTAGCACAGATCAACAGTCTTCCGACCACCACTCACCTTCATTTTCAACATGTCTAATTTGGTTTTGGTTATGATTTTAGGAAAGGGCTTAAAACTTGGCTTTTCACCTCTTAGCTGCGCCCTGGGTTCTGTTTTTCTCTCTTTTCTGTATCTTCTGTTTTTTATTTTCTCTTTCTCTCTTGTTGTGTTATGAGATAGGTGTGCAACCAAAGCGCCGGGACACTCTCTGAGTAGCCGTGCGCTATAAAAAACCAGCATAACATAACATAACATAACATTTCTCAACCGGAACTGTCAAATTGACCCCATCAGAGAAAGCCGTTAACCAGGGATATGAGAAATCTGACCACGTTTGAGGCCCTTTTTCCAAGTACAGCATACCTAAAGCTTGAGATACTGGGTGATGTTGACAGTATGATGTACTATACCTTTATCTAATAACATGTTATACTTATGGAAGCAATACATCTCCATGGATCTGGGACGCTAAAATCTACAATCAGTCTTCCAAAGTTTGCTCTGGTTGGCTGTCCTACTTCATTCACGAGTGAGGGACAGATTTACTAACCTTTCAGGCAACACAGTGTAGTAAGGCAACTTGCTGTGCTACGTTGTGTGGAAGGGGGAAAACAGAAATGACCCATATCAACTAAGATATGGTGAACATCTGCTCTCTTATAGTGCTGACAGACTTTGGCAAATACAGGCACCTTTAAAACATGGTGCAAGGGTGCCTGCGTTACAAGGAGAATTTTTTCCTATTTCTATGTGTGCTGTACATTGCAGCACACACAGAAAGAGGAAATAACGAGGAGAATGAAAAGATGTTTCTCCTCATTTCACAATCTTCTGGGAGGCATAGTGATCTCACGCGATCCTAGGTTTTCAAACATTTGTAAATCTAAGATTGGGTGAAATCTATTGGTGAATGCATGGGAACACCCACATTCAACCCATGGTACGCTGAATTCCGGTTGGAGACTGGGTTTGTGTTATGGAGTAGGAAGTAGTGGCGCTCTGAGCAGTATGATACTGTAGCTGGGAATGGTGTGCAGTAAGCACGCGGTGCAAAACAGGACAGGGAACACAAACCCTTCAAAAAAGAGACCCCTGAATATGATCTAGGCAGGTCTAGACCAAATGTACTGAAAGTGGTTCCTATGCTCACGCACATTTGGTTGATGGTCCGATTGTACGGATCCACCACCCGAATACCACCTCTCAGCAGTCGGACGCACGGACCCTGTGCACTCCCTTCTAACTCAGCCGTATTCAGGACGCCATTGGCCCTGTTATTTTTGCCTTTACCCGGCAACTAAACCCGGCAATCTTTCAACATACGTTTCCACGCCGCTTGTTCTAGGCGGACGAAACGTTTCCACCGTATTTCCTCCAGCCCTATGATACTTCCTCATTGTAGCCCTACAGCCCTGATGAGTCACATCTCCTTCACGGTGTGACAAAACACGTGTCGGCTGGCTACCTCCTCACTGTACTGTCCATTGTTTGACTTAGAAAAACTTTTTCACAAGAAATTTGAGTTGTACGCTTCTTTTACAACCCTACTCTGCACAAGTAGTTAAAGTAGTCTGTACAATCGGACCATCAACCAAACGTGCGTGTGCACAGGAACCACTTTCAACCCGTGGTACGCTACCCAGAATGGAATGGAAAGCAATGCAGCGCAAGTCACTGCATTGCATTTTTTTTCCAAAGCCACTCAAGATGGCGCAAATTGCCCCTCGCGTGGCTTTGTTAATATCTACTAGCATTTTGCATCATGGATGCACCACAAAAGTGGTGCAATCCTGACGCAATGTTAATGAATATGGCCCTGTATCTTTATCCCTCAATCAAGTTACTGTACGCGGGCCGATGCCATAAAATGACACTCTCGTTTTGTACTTCAGTCTTGTTTGAAGAAAATATAATGGAATATTCTTCAACTTCCTGCTGATTTTCGTAAGTGTTATGTCTTTCAGCGTTTTTCGTAGTTTTAAATAAACTTTTCCAATTGAATTAACTTGATCATTTTGGTTAAAAATTGGAAGTAAGTGGGGATTTTGGTTAATTTTTAATGATCTGGTTGATCAGTCTTTCTTTGAGGGAAACTTTCCGTAGGTTGCTGTAAATCAATCAACCTGTGAGCTGTGAAATTACATTTCATGATCTCCCTTAAGTAAGGGACCTATTCACTAAACTGCAGTTTTCAGGCTGATTTTTTGTATCATGGAACTACTTAACTGGGAACATGATGGATTACAAAGGTAAATAAACCTGACTAGTGAGAACAAATAAAAATCTTTTAAGGATATTTGCCAACTTGTAGTGAGTGCCGGGCTTATGTGAGCACTATCTAGACTCTCCGGGGAAAGCTTCAACCAGAGGGAAGTGCATGACAGAGACCAAACCCTGTGCCGACAGGTTGTGGCGGAAGTGCTGGGCATGATCTGGGAGAACAATAAACCTGCATTTAGTGTGTCAAGCACAGCCAAAGGATGTTAGTGTTTTAAAGGAAGGGTACTGAGCATGGGTTCTAGTCTAAGACCCGGTAGTAGTGGGCGCTCTATCCTCACAAGAATGCCGGGGATTGGTGTGGGGTGCTGAGGGGAGGGGCCGGCGGTGAGGGGGAATTAATAAATTAAAGGCACTTACCTGCCGCTGCGATCTCCGCCCCGATGCACCTCTTCTGACGTTGGGCACACTGCACAGGCTCCCAGGGCCCAATCACGGGGCTGTTCCCCTGCTGGTAATACCAGTGTATATCAGCTCTGCCATTGGCCTGAGTAGGCAGAACTAACACTCGCTCAGACACTGGGAGTCTGTGCCTTTTCTCCACCCGGCTGTGCAACACAGCTTGGTGGAGAAATGTAGTTGTGTATGTCGGTTTGGCCGCCCTAAGACTGCCGGTAAAACCGACATGCGCACTTACAGTGCACAACTCTCCTCCAGCCTGCAGCTCAGTGACACTCTGCCGGATGGCCCCGCCCCCCTACCTAACACTGGAAATTGGCTCAGCAAGAAAAATAAAATGATAATGAACTGATTTTATTATTATTTTATTTATCAGTGGGGCAACGCTCCTCTGCTATAATGGAGTAGCCGCCCCTGAGACCCAGCTCTGTGCCCATCATTTACCAGCTTCTGATGCCAAGGGAACTGGTCAAGTCATGTGGCTGAAGGCCCTGTCCTTTGCCAAGTACTCTGCGGACAATTGAACTGGCTGTAGATGATGGTGGGTGTTTTCATACTGTTCTCGGGGTTGGCTGGGTATTGTCACGAGGGCAGAGGGACGTTTTGCAGGGCAAAGCCAAAGTATGTGTCATGCTCTCTGTTCTTTTTTTTGGCATGGGGGCAAGGTCCACCATATAAAGTTAAAATTCAAATTCAAAAAGTTATGGTAAAGGTAAACTTTGGCTGTTTACACAGAAGAAACAGTAATGTGTGTATTAGAACAAAAACATGGAAATGCCACAACCACATTACGGATGAAGCGACATTACAGTATGAAAAAAACGTTAAAAAAATATTCAGTTTTTTATATTGATAAAACACTACCATACCTCTTCTTATTTAGAAGAAGAATAATGGCTATATGAGTTCACTGGTGATGTCTTTGATACTATAATTCGTGAAAAAATCGGTGACATCATCTGTGAGGTCATGAGCAACGAATCACGGAAGTTATATTTGCACACCTCATCATAGTTGGTGGATTTCAGATTTTTTTACGTAACCTTAATAGTCCTCATCTGAAGTTTATGAAAAGTACACAGTGCAAACATGTATTATGGGCATCTGTGAATGGCTACTATGCTGCAGACACTGATATGAACATTTCTGGGGTGTCCATTTGCTCAAAAAGAAATAGTTGTGCTTGCTGACCAATTTGAACGTTTGTCACTTATTCATTGGGGGACTTGCAGCACTTCTCTCCCTGCATCTGAAAAATCACTCGGGGGACTGAAATCTGTAAAAAAAAATCATGCAAGAACAGAAGCTGGTTGGTTGATAGCTTTATTTCAATATGCAAATATCATAAAAGCATTACAAAAATATATAAAACAGCACATCGTAAAAAACTGTACAAATTAATCACAAGTCGAATAAAACATTTCTAATTGTACAACAAATAAGTTAATTAAAAAGGAATTAAATTGATATAGACAGTCTTTTTAAGTGGATCAACCATGCCCATTTTAAAAATTTAGACACGCCACAAACTATGGAGGAGGATGTGTCAGTTAATAAAATCCGTAAAGCCACCATATACTGGCGAGTTCCCAATTGTCTGCAGAGAGGTTTGAGCCAATGCCTTCTTGGGTGGGTGTAATCAGGGCACTCAAAAAAGAAATGAGCCACAGTTTCAGGCCTAGTTGTACATAGGGCGCAATGTGGTGATGCCTGCATAGGCGTGTTCCATCTTGAGAGCAGGTCTCCTAAGGGTAAGGTGCCTACTCTAAATTTAATATAGAGTGCCCGGTCAGCAGAATTTGTAATTAGGTTCAGGTAGGGCTCAAAGGAAACAACGTCTTTTATTTTCAGGTAGGCTGCGGTGGAGTTGCAGTGGCGTGGATTGCTGATGAGCTGGGCAGAGACCCACTCCCAATATAGTTTTTTTAGGGTCGCCTTCGGCGGGGCAGATTGTGCAGTCCAGCAAGACCCCAGACCTAGGTCTCCCAGGAGATTTTTGATGTCCCTGAGCCACTTGATCTTATGCCAGCCACCCATTCCCATCACCTCTGACAGCCCGTCCGCATATGTTTTCAATTCGGGGACCCTCCACAGACGAGCCCATAAGAGAAGGGGCCGGAGGCGGGCCTGGTCCTTAATTGATTTACAACCCGCGTCCAAAAGCACTGGGACTGTTGGAGTGCTTAGCGGGATGGCCAGAAGGTCCTTCAGAAATTTATTCTCAGCCTTGGATAGAACCTCCGAGTTACCAAGGCCCCAAAGCTCAGCCCCGTAGAGAGATGCTGTGACAGCTCTGGCTTTGTAAATGTCAATTACTGGAGCTACACATTGCTTAGATGAGTTACGATACTCACTCAACAATGCTCCCCCCACCCTTTTGTGGCTAAGGGTCATTTTGTTGATGTGGGGTGACCAGCTCATGACATCACTCAAGCGAATCCCTAAGTAATCAAATTCTGAGACTCTCTCAAGGGGAACAGAATTCAGTACTGGAGGACGACCAAGCTTGCGTGGAGGGTGCATGATCAAATATTTAGTTTTGTCCACATTAATGACCAGCTCTCTTTTTGAGCAAAAATCCTGAAAAAGCTTCTGGAGGCCCTGGGGAGTCTTTGAGATGAGGAGGGTGTTGTCCGCAAAAAATAGGGTTGGGATCCTCACGCCCCCCAAGGAGGGGGCGTCTGCTGGTTCTTCAAGCAGGTGCTCTACCACACCATTCACGTACAGGGAAAATAGTGTGGGAACTAATACACAACCCTGTCGGACACCCCTGTTAACCGGGATCCTATCGGTCTTTTCCCCGTTCTGTCCCCATCGCACCTGGGCATAGTTGTTGTTATGCAGTTTGATGAGAAGCAGTAGAATATAAGGGGGCAGCCCGAGACCCTGCAAGACCCTCCAGAGTTCCTCCCTAGGAACCAGGTCAAAGGCAGTCTTTAAGTCTATGAAGGCCAGGTACAGACTGCATTTGCCCAGTTCCACCACCTTCCAGTGTAGAAGCAACAGTCTGAACACTTGCTCAATAGTTCCTGTACCGGAACGAAAGCCTGCCTGCAAGTCGGACAATATCTGGTTTTCGTCCACCCAGTGAAGAATCCTCCCCAAGATCGCTTTCCCCGCCATCTTCTGGGTTGAGTCTATGAGGCTTATTGGCCTGTAGTTCTCCGGTTGGTCCCAACAGCCCTTTTTAAAAATTGGAACTACCTCTGCCCCTTTCCAAGACTCAGGGACAGGACCTCCCTCTAGGATGGCGTTCAAAAGAGCAGAGATCAGTGTGCCCCGTTCACCCGGATAGGCTTGGAGAAGATCCCCTGGCAGCCTATCAGGACCAGCTGCTTTCAGGGGTATCAGGGATTTCATCAGGTTCGTAACCTCCCGTGCAGTGAAGGGGTCAGTGGCTCTATCCAATGAAAATGGGGGAAGGGAAAATGGGTCGTCAAGTGGCCCTTCTACAGCTGAATATAGGGCCTTAAAGTGGTTGAACCACGTCTGGGCTGGGATCGTGCAAGTCCTCAAGGTGTCATAAGGACGATTCCTACTGCCCACCAAGTCCCAAAAGCCTTTAGCGTCTCTCCCTCGACTTGCGGCCAGGAGATCCTGCCAAAAGTTATCCTCCCATTCCTTTTGAGCAATTTTCAAGCAATGTGAATATAACCTTCTGGCCTCCCTGGTCCTTGTTTGGGACTTAGATTTCACTGCTTCGACGAGCAGTGTCTTAGATACCCTACACTTGTGGTTATACCAACCCTGTCTTTCCGGGGGCGTGTCTTCGTCCCATTATGGCTGGATGGGACAATAAACAAGTTTCTTATGGCCTGGGTTAGATTGTAGAACCGGTCGAACAACTCCACCGGCCCACCCTCAATAGAATCCAGAATGTCTGAGACTGTGGCTAGGAGCTGCGTTATGATGGACATCTTCTCAACCGAGAGCGTGAGCTTAGCCCACTTCAGCCGTCTGCCTCAGTTCGAGACAACTGATTCACCGGGAACAGTAGCACATGAAGGCGAACCCCCTATGCCCTCAATGCACCAAGGAGACAAGGCAAGAGAGAGCAAGTTGTGATCGCTCTCAACGGACGGTATAATCTCCATATCTTCCCCTGAGCTTCATAGGTGGACGTCAAGCAGAATGTAGTCAATTCTTGACGTGTGGTTAGGCCTATTGTACGTATGGGCTCCCTCTTTGTCGGATCTAGTCCTACCATTAAGGGCCCTCAGGTCAAACTCCATGGTGAGAGAATTGACCTGGAGTGCCACTTCCGTCCATCTCTTGATTGGGCTAAGCTCTAGAGCCGGTATCCCCCTCCTATAGTCTTCCTCCTCCTGGTCTTGGGTGACTTCTGAGCCAAGAGGCTCAAACGTGCAGTTAAAGTCACCCGCGACCAGGGTACATAACTTGTGGGGGGAAGATCTAAGCAAACCCTCTAAAAGAGCTATAGTGGGTGATTGTCTGCCTCCTTTTGTGCCCTGCGCATAAATATTGAAGATGTTAAGAATGACACGACCCCTGGAATTTTTTAAGGTGATATTAAGGAGATCCGGACAGTTTGTTTGGTGCTCCTCTACCCTACAGTTAAGGGAGGAAGCTACCCAAATAAGGAGGCCTCTCAAGGGACGTCCCCTGCCTGATTCCGGGTAGACAGCAGGTATATAGTGGGATGAGTAACCCGCCTTGTGTGAGGGTTCCCTACTCCAAGTCTCCTGGAACACACAAATGGAGTACTCCTCCACAAGAGCATTCCAGTCAGGCAAGGCCAACTTCCTATCTAGTCCAGCCACGTTCCAGCTGAAAACCCTAATAAGTGGGTCCGTCACAGCTGCAGCGCTACTGGACGCGACAGTGCCGTCTGAACCTGCCTCTGCCAAAATGGGGTGGTCAATAACAGCTTCATTTCGGTCCCGCACCACACCTGATTCCCGTCTAGCCATTAGGGCTACCTGCTTCCCTGTTGGGGTAGGTGGACCCGTCAACTTTAGGGATGGGTGGAAAGCTCCAACAGATTTTGAATCCCCCCGAGCCTCCCCAAGAGAATCAACAAGTCAGTACCCCCTGGGACCCCAGCTCGGCCTCGGCCATACCGCATGCAGCTGGAACAAAGGTATTGCAGGACGCCATTGGCTGCTAGTGATGTTTTGGTAGGTATCCACAGGGAGTTGGCCAGGACATTTCATAACCGGCCGTGGGTAAAAGTATGTTAAGTCAACCGCATCAATACCTAGTCCACCCGTAACCTGCTCAGATTTGCATATTGCGTGGGCAACTCTCATATCTTGAAAGTTGACTACCACACAATCACCCTCGAACGGTTTCTTTCCCTGTCCAATCCAACCCACCCTACGCACTCCAGAAATCAACCCATCCACACCCCTGGGAAGGGGTCTATTGGCTTTTAGCCAGTGGATGGTGTTATTCTTCAGTGCCTGGTGGGTTTCCAGCTGAGCGTCCTTCAAAATGGGAACATTAATGAGGACGGCAACGTATGGATGGCACTCTGGGGGGAGATTAACTGGGGGACATTTTCGAGCTACCTTCTGCGGTATGACCGCAGGAGAAGGGGCTCCAGGATGGCTCGTTGCTGCTTTTGCCTTTGAGACCGGGGCAACTACCCTGGCATCAACAGTTGGGTGAGCTGGTCGTTTTGGCTTAGTAAGGGCCACACCCACTTGCAACTTCTTTTGGTCTGGTTTGGACTTTGCATTCCTCGCTATCGGGGGGTACTAGCATGGACCTGGACAGTATGAATAATAGTTCCCGGTTTTACAGTAGCAGGGGTCTCAGAGACAATTGTCAAGTCCTTCCCTGCTGCTAAGGCAGATACAAACGTTGACGGTGGTGTTGCCTGGATTGAGCCCTCTAAATCCCCCTTCCCGACATTCCCACCCGCATTGTCCTCCCTAGATTTAGACTGTAGTTTGATAAGAGTTTTCAGGGAAAAGAAGTTATCCCGGGTGGTCTGTTCGAACCTATCTAGCCTATCCCCCAGACTCTTAACTTGGTGGATGAGAGGGACCAGTAAGGACTTAACCAGATTCTTAATGAGCATAGGGGAAGGCACTTCATGAGGTGCTGTTGATGGTGCAGGGGCGATGAAGTTTGCCTGTGTAGTTTCAGCCACAGTTACCAGGGGATCATTTCCTCCAGTTGGTTCGGTGGTCGGTGTGGCAGATCCACGGCTGTTTAGTAGGGCAGGGCCTCTTGGGACGTACTTCCTCGGGCGCTTATGAAGTGATGTAAAGCTACCCTTCCGTGTACTAGTAACCCTTTTTCTCTTAGTACGAACCAGGGTGACACGTGCCAAACACGACGGGTTAGGAGCCAGGGAAAGGTCCTGAAGGGGTGGTTGACACACCTGGCCGGTGGAAGGGCTTGGGGGTGTAATATATCGGGGTCCTATAACCACTGGACTAGAGCTAACGGGCAAAGATTGTGCTACCAAACTTTCCAGCCTATCAATGCTTGCCCCTATTGCTGCAATCCGTGGCTGCTCGGACATAGTCCCAGGAAGAGGGGAGGTAGGATGGGTAAAAGTTGGAGACAGAGCATGTGCCACTGCTCCTAGCGAGGAGCGTCTGGCCGGGAAAGATTCTTGTGAGAGGCGGCGTTCCGTCATCACAATCTCCTTTTCAATGACAGCAGCTACTCTTGTGATGAATTTGTCCATTGTGCCTATCATAGAGCTCCCCGCAGCACCCTCTCCCCCACCCCTCAGAGCTTTCCCTGAACGGGTAGACATGTGGGCCTCTAAACCCCCAAGGAAACTACTAACTCAGGCACAAAAGATGGTAGATGAAGGGGGCTTGGCCCAGCCCAGCCTCTGACAGCCTCTGACAGTCCCGCTGAGCGCCAAGCAACCTGTTAAGTAGTGGCCGTTGCAGGCGGGGGCGTGTCTCACTGGGGGCGCGGCCGTGCACACCTGAGCGGTGCAGGGACTCCTGGTCTTCCGAGTCCCTGCTTGCACACTCCCTCTGCAGATGGTTCGGTCCTCCTTGCTGCTATTCCAACCGCCCAACAGCCTTCCAGCCTTAGCCCCTCGCTGCAAACCGCGAAGCGGCACCCGCGAAGCGGGTGCGGCGAGCAGTAGCGGAAGCAGCGGTATCCCGAGGGATAAAGAGCAGGCAGGGCAGCTCCGTGGGTCCATGGGTCCTTCGTCTCTCCCAGGTAACGAACAGCGTTTTGGGCGTCCCACAGGCAAGAGGAAGCACACGCCTTTTGTTCTTGGTCAGGCGGGGGGCGTGTCTCACTGGGGGCGCAGCCGTGCACACCTGAGCGGCGCAGGGATTCCTGGTCTTCTGAGTCCCTGCTTGCACACGCCCTCTGCAGATGGTTCGGTCCTCCTTGCTGCTATTCCAACCGCCCAACAGCCTTCCAGCCTTAGCCCCTCGCTGCAAACCGCGAAGCAGCACCCGCGAAGCGGGTGCGGCGAGCAGTAGCGGAAGAAGTGGCATCCCGAGGGATAAAGAGCAGGCAGGGCAGCTCCGTGGGTCCGTGGGTCCTTCGTCTCTCCCAGGTAATGAACAGCGTTTTGGGAAGAACAGAACAGAAGCATGATATCTAAAGTGTTCCTAACAGCCAAAGCTGTGTTTTTGCCAACATTTTAAAGGTAAACCAATGTGAATAAATTAAGATACATATTTATTATGTCACCTTTAAGGTTTCTCCATACGATTCTACCACTATATAGTAGCGGAAGCAGCGGTATCCCGAGGGATAAAGAGCAGGCAGGGCAGCTCCGTGGGTCCATGGGTCCTTCGTCTCTCCCAGGTAACGAACAGCGTTTTGGGCGTCCCACAGGCAAGAGGAAGCACACCCTTTTGTTCTTGGTCAGGCGGCGGGCGTGTCTCACTGGGGGCGCAGCCGTGCACACCTGAGCGGCGCAGGGATTCCTGGTCTTCTGAGTCCCTGCTTGCACACGCCCTCTGCAGATGGTTCGGTCCTCCTTGCTGCTATTCCAACCGCCCAACAGCCTTCCAGCCTTAGCCCCTCGCTGCAAACCGCGAAGCAGCACCCGCGAAGCGGGTGCGGCGAGCAGTAGCGGAAGAAGTGGCATCCCGAGGGATAAAGAGCAGGCAGGGCAGCTCCGTGGGTCCGTGGGTCCTTCGTCTCTCCCAGGTAATGAACAGCGTTTTGGGAAGAACAGAACAGAAGCATGATATCTAAAGTGTTCCTAACAGCCAAAGCTGTGTTTTTGCCAACATTTTAAAGGTAAACCAATGTGAATAAATTCAATTAAGTTTTTATAAGTGCAAGATACATATTTATTATGTCACCTTTAAGGTTTCTCCATACGATTCTACCACTATATCACTGCTGAATACAGAATATTTTGTATTAAAGACAGTCTATTTGCTTACAGAAGATTGTGTATCAAAATCCCCCCAAAACTTGATAAAACACCTTTATGCTAACGAAGAGCTGAAAAATCCAGAGATTGAAATGGGTGACTGCACATCTATGCACAGGTGGTACCCATGGAACATAAACCTAGCTGTTGTGATATATAATTGTGAAATTGCAGCAGAAAGTCGACTGGAATCAATAAAATAGTCTGTAAAGTAACATATTTGAAAGCACAGGGGCTGATTTTGAGTTTGGCGGGCAGAGATAAGTTCTTCAATGTGTGTGGCAGTTACTCCCACCATACAGAAGGTACTCCTGCCATGCATAGGGTTCTCCTCTCCACCTGCCAAATTCAGTCCACCAACCCTGCATTTAACATTAAACATTGAAAGGTGCCACCAGCCAAAAGAACTTATGAGACAGTCCACTCTAAATGGGGCAGACAGAGTTGCATGTGAACCTCCAATGGCTAATAATCTGTTGGGATGTCGGATGAGTATGTTAGCCATGGAGGGATTATGCAGGCGATGATAATGGAAGCCCTGCTGATGTGAACCTATGGGTCCCATTATTCTGAACAGAACAGAGGGCTGCAAGACTGTCAGGACAGAAGCACCTCAGCCAATATCTAAATTACTTCCTTATGTTGTTCTCATAGGGAACCACAGCGCCATGAACATATGAAAACCAATTAACCACTTCACCTTTTTCACAAAAACAAATTTGCAAGATATTAATGTGCATATCTCTATGTACACAACCAAAGCATGGGGGTAGATTGGGGTGTTTATCCCCAATCTGTCCCCATGGGGGCAAAAACCCCTCTAGATATCAAGGACAAAAAAGGCCTATAGAAAATAAAGGGATTGTTAGAAATTGGGTTTCTGGTTGGTAACGGTATGCATGTCCAAGCAAGAACCACAATCCTAGTTGGTGTAAACAGATACAAATTAGACAATTACTATATTAACCTGTGCTCACCCTTTGGTAGCTTGGAACTGAGCAGTCAGGCTTAAATTAAGAGGCAATGTGCAAAGTATTTGTGCAACACTTCAAACAATAAAACTGTGAAAATACCATACGAAAAGATACCACACCTGGTAGGAAAAAGAGAGCTTAATTTAATGAACAAAACAAGGAGTTAACCTCTCTGAACCTCACCCAGGCCTAGTTTAAAGGGGTACTCAAGTGAGTGAATTTGGGGGCCATGGTAACCCTGCCCAAAATGTCTAATGCTTTTGATGCGGATATCACTGCTCTGAACGACAGAGTTGACTCAAGTGCTCCTGATTACCTAGTGTTGCCGGTCTCTCCTGCATGTGGGGGATTCAATCATCTTTCAAAATCTTCCCCATTTTTGAGCCAAGGTCTCGACGCCTGTAGAAGGAATTAAACAGTGCCTGAAAATCTAGTGCCTATGTGCTCTCAGCCCATCTCTTAAGGGCCACTAGATCATCCTAACAATGCTCCCAAGCAACTTAGCGTGGCAGCAGTAGAAGAGGCAGGAGTGGTAGACGCTATAGTTGGGTCCCCTATAGCGAACATTGCTAATGACAGGGGTGAAAACTCATTCCGGAGGCACATAAAATGACCTATATGAATACAGGACCAACACAGCTTTTGCATTGCTCATTAAAGACTATCTCTGGAGGGGCAGCGAAGCTACTGCCCATGGTTGACCTGGGCCATTTAGAGACATTGACCCAGCACAAATTTTGCGATTCGGGAGTCAGCAGAAGAACTAATCCTCTACTCTCGAGACGCATATTGCTGAATGTTCTCAGTCACACTTTTGAGGGGGTAGAGAACTCCCAACCACTCACTCAGAGAGCACTTTGGATCCTGCCCAAGTACAAATCTGATCTCAGGAGATGGTGATTAAGTTGTGCCAGTGTCAAGATGCTTAGTCAAACTCTAATACTTTTCTCAGCTACGCTACCCATGCTCTACAATCAATGTTTCCTGAGGCAAGAGATGATGCTTATCAACCACTACCAACCTTTCCCCAAGAGGTATCTAGTAAGGGAAGAAGATCAGAGGGCACTCAAGATAAGATCACAACCCATATGCTATTTGGGCCCCTTTCACTTCTGAGAAAAAGGAATCAGAGGCGAATTCCAAATGTTCCTCAACTTCAATAGCTACTAAATCTATGTCGAAAAATATCTTGAAAGAAATATATGCAGTGAAAATGGCCAAGAAGCACAAGCCAACAGATTTGAAAGCCTGATGCTTAAAGTGTCATCTATTGAACAGCTTGGGAAATTCGCTGACATGTATAAAGCTGTTGAAACCAAGATACAGAGGATGGAAACGCATTCAACCTAGGCGGAGAGCAAAGAAGAAGCGATGAATGAGTAAATAAAGTCTCTCAAGTGTAAATGTGAAGACCTGGAGAACCTCTCACAGAGATCAAACTTGTGTTTGTAGAGGTACCAGAAGTCTCAGAGATCAAAGGCGGTAATGACCACTCAGAGACTGTTATGATCAAATGGATTTCTAACCCTATTTCCAATCATGTGCTGACTGGTTGCCGGGACTTTGAACAACGCTCAGGTGAACTACTCTCAATTGCACAAGCAAACAGGGTTCCGTCAGGGCCATATAAGGCCGGAATTAGGCTATGTACCACTATAATTTTTTCAGGACTATAAGGTCAAAGATAACATTTTTTCAATTGCTAGAATTGCTAGCCAACATAGGAGATTCTCTTAACCAGATGACTGCTACTATTCTATTTTCCAGGACTTTGCCTGTTAGACAGCATCTAGGATTCGAGAAATGAAGACCCATATACCTAAGTTCAAGGTTGCATCCATTCCAGTCTCATTTACAGGGGGGGTCCTCTCTAAAATCAATTGGAAGGGCTCTTTGATATATATCCTGAACCTGAACAAGCCAGGTGTTTCTTAGATATTAAATGCACTTCACTTTGATTATGATGTCACAGGTGTTCTTGTTTGATAAGCGAGTAATGTACTCAAATTTAAGGAGGGCACAATGTGGTCCCATCTCTCTGGGGTTATTTCTATTTTGAGTGGGAGGTGATACTGCAATATTTCCTGGATGTTAGACCTGACATCTCAAGGGTTTGGGTGCTGTCCATCCCCTAGGCTTGTGCAGCTGGAGGCTTCCTGGAGGCCGAGTGGGTTGGGTGGTTGGGGAAGATTGGGTGTACAGAGCGAGGAGGGAGTGGGGGCAAAATGGTTGGTTGAGTGCGTGGATGGGTGTTACGGGGTAAAAGATAAAAGAGAGGACACACATGCTTTATATTTGAAAAATTAGACAGGAGAAACAGAAGGTCTTAGAAGGCAGATGGTTAACATTGTATCATGGATTATAAATTGTTTCAAAGGGGGAAGAAGAAGTCCAGGATTTTTTCATAAGCTTGCCATATGAAACCAGATATCTTGGTCCTGAAAGAAATGCATGTTACCAAAAAAAAAAAGAGTCCGATATTGGTTGTATATCTAAATAATGTCAAGGTTGTATTGCACTAAGAATCTATCTAGTAAATGCCACATACTGCTCAGGTCAATGGGGAATCTAGACTATTATTTTTATTTAGTCACTTAGAGCCTAGTTACAACCTAAAGTAGATTGCAAGAGTAGGTAGGAAAGAGTCAAAACAGTCGAACAACAATGTAAAAGCCATTTTATTTTGGCAACTATATATGCACCAAATAAAGAGGACCAGACTTTCTTCTCTAATATGATGATTGAATAGAGTGATGTTAGTCTACCCATTATTAGAATTGGCAATTTTAACTGTACTTTGAGCTCTGCACGTGACACTACTAACACTTCCCACACAGCTTGGTTGGGTAGGACCAGAACTAGTATTTTAGACATGATGGCTAACTTGAATCTGCTTGCTATATAGAGAGAGCAAAAACCGAACCTTCAAGATGTATACTTTTTTTTTCTAGGCCACATAGGCAATTTTCTCTTATCGATTTTGCCTGACCAGTGCTTCATTCTCTTCAAACTGTAAGGCTAAGATTCTGCAATTGCTTCACCCTGACCACACCGCAATTGAACTAAAATGGGTAGGCAACTCCTGTGCCAATACTAACCCACATCAATTTTTCTTCCCCAAGTATGTGCTATATTGCTTTGACTACATCAAGAATTAATGCTTATTCACACAGGAATTTCTTGTGACTAATCTAGGATCAGCTCACCCCTTTTTGCTCTGGGACACCCTGCAAGCATATAATAGGGGAAATGCTCTATCATTCATTTCTCAGATCTCTAGAGCACATAGTGAAGAGGGGAAAGCTATTAGTAGCCAATTGAATAAGTTAACCCAACTACACATGACAAAGGTTAAAGCCCGTTCATTGCTTCCTAAAGTGAGACACCTACAAATAATGGGCATGTGAGGCAGCATCTCTCCTTTAATAATGGCTTGCATAAACAAAAAAGCCTTCCAAGTGTGAGCCATGAGTGCAAATTAGGAGAGTAATCAGGCACACTACTGGCCTGTCTGTGCCGAGCTGACACGCCAAGAACTGTGATTAAACAAATTCAAGATGCTGCAGGCAAAGTTTACACTTGTGGTAGACCAGGCATATCTTGGAGTGATTACCCCTGATTTTTTGCTTCTACCACCTTTGCTTTTGGATGCTTTGGGTGCTTTGCCACTGCTGATCAGTGTCAAAGTACAGGTGTTCCCAGGTGTTCCCTATGTAAAATGTAATGGTGATTGGTTGGCCATGATTGGTATGTTTGCCTTACTAGTAAAAGTCCCTAGTGATGTGCACTGTATGTGGAAGGGCTAGTAATGCAAGGGCATGCAGAGAAGGGAACTCAGGCCTTCAGTATACGGCCCGCACGCAGAATGCGAAGTTAGCATGTAGTCCTGACAAATGTAACCACTTGTCAGGCCTGACTTTCCGTTTTAGAAACACATGGGGCACCCCTTTAGTAGGTACCAGGTAGCTCCTGAGCAGGGTGTAGTGTAGGTAAAAGGCAGAACATAAACTGTGTGTGTATGTTATGTTCTGGCAGTAAACAACTCTCCATTTCGTTTTTCACTGCTGAAAGGCCGTTCTGCCCATAGGACAAAAGGGGGGAGGCTGGGCGTTGTGTGTGTTAGCCTAGTTTCTTGTCAGTTTATAATGGAGAGGTGAAGTTTGGTAGTGTCATAATGCATCTTTCCGTGAATGTGATTTTGTCACTGTGTGTTTATAAACAACTCTTTTAGTAAGAGGCTGAGTTCTGGGCTCTGAGCATCTCTGTGTGTCTCTGAAATGTGGATTGTCTGTCTGGAACTGAAAGGAGAGAGGAGCTTGGAGAGGTCTTGACTCATGGAAGGGTTGAGAAGGCAAGAGACTGCCCAGCATCTGGAAAGTAGGGGGAGGAGAATCCTGTGAGGTAAAAAGGCCTGGGCTGGTGCTATAAACCAATTGACCAATCTCCCTCTGAGTGATTAAGGATCCAGACCCCAGTATCAAAGGGAGAGAGGTGACACTCGGGGGGGAGACACTCAGAACTGATTTAGGGATTGGTACGGGACCCCATACCACATACAAACTTCAAAGACATTAAGAGGTATAACTATGAGAGCTGAAGCCCCTGAACGGGGAATGAAACAGATATGGATTGAGACTGAAAAGGCTTGGACCCATTCTGTGGTCACGAGGAACCTCTGCTAAAGAAGGAGCCACTGAAGAGACTGCTGTGGATAGACCAATTCTTGTTTCATGATCTGGGGCTACACTAAAGTTTGCTGCTCTAACTAAGGAAGAGGTTGTTGGGAGTGTGCTTGGAGGAAGTGGGTCCCCCTGCTTGATGAAGACTGTGCTTGGTGCTGTGTCTTGTAACCCCCATGGGCCTGAGGTGAGCTGGCTCCCTGTTTTGAAAACACAGGAACATAAGCGTTTCTAGCAAAGACTCTCAGATACCCCTTGGGCACGTGTGCTCTGTCTAGCCTGAGACCTTTCCAAGTTGTGCCCTGTTATCTTGGGCACTGGGTGTTTAAAGTAAAACTCGGACGTGCTGGGTGAGTGTCGTGGTGCAGCCCGGGTGTTGGTGAAGAGCGCCTGGGTCTCGGGTGTACCAAAGGAAGAAGCGAGACTGGGACGCGCAGTGTGTGTGTCGTGGTGCAGCCAGGGCGTTGGTGAGGAGCGCCTGGACATCGTGTGCCCCAACGGAGGAAGTGAGTCTCAGACGCGCTGTGTGTGTTTGTCGTGGTGCAGCCCGGGTGATGGTGACGAGTGCCGGGGATTCGTAGGCACCAAAAGAAGAAGTGAGTCTGACGTGCAAGAGTGCATGTTGTGGTGCAGCCAGGGTGTTAGGGAAGAGCACCTGGGCATCATGTGCACCGGGAGAAGAGGTGAGACTCGGACACACAAGAGTGCGTTTCCTGGTGCAGCCAAGGTGTTGGTGAAGAGCGCCTGGACATCATGTGCACCAGGAGAAGAGGAGAGGCTCGAACGCGCAGGGTGTGTGTTGAGGTGCAAGCGGAGCGTTGGTAAAGAGCGCCGGATCGTTGTGAGCACCAGAGAAGAGGCGAGGCTCAGACGCATGGTGTGCGTGTCAAAGTGCAACCTGAGGCGCTGGTGAGGAGTGCCTGGTTCGGGTGTGCACCAAATTGAAGTAAAGTCTCCACGGTACTGAGGGCGGGTCTTGGTGTGGAATGAGACCACCGGAGTGAGGGCCAAGTCATTGGGGCCCTTGGAGTCAATCAGTAGTGGCCTGGACCGGCAGCCACGGAAGAGCTGAGCTGCCGGCCCTAGTCCGCCGCAAGCCATGACGGAGTTCTGGATCAAGGCCCAAGTTGCTGATATCGGGAGGAGAGTGGGATCGTGCCTCCTAGGTAATGTGGATCAACACCTGAGGTGGAGTGTGGGCCTGGAGGGACACTCTTTCGGCATCCTGCTTCAGTCAGCTGCGCAAGCTGTTGCTTTGGCTAGGATCCTGGCCCGTGCTGACCCAATACGGGGCAGTATTGGGGCCGGAGTGGGAAGAAGTACTTTTTGTGTCATCATTTGATCCATAGCGGGGGCCCTGTTAATGGAGCAAGCAAAAAATGTAGTATTACACTTTGCATTATTTCTGCTAACGAACTATTGAATTGTCATATGATGCCTGACGTCATTTGTGCCTGACTAACTTTATGCATGGTGCGCTACGCACTGCGTTATTTTTCCCATGCATATTACCTGATTGTAACGTGGCGCATTGCATTATTTCTTCAGTGCACAGTATCTGAGTATAACGTGGCACAGTGTATTATTTCTTCATTGCTCTGTACAGAATTGTAGTGTGACGCATTGCTTTGTTTCCTTCCTGGTACAGGGCATGCTGGTGGTGACACGCATCTCATTATTCCTTCGATTGCAAAGTACATGACTGTGGCACTATGTATGGCATTGTTTCTCAGTTGCACAGTATAAGAGAATATCGTTACGCACTGCAGTATTGTTTCCTTTTGCAACCTGTGTGATTCTAGCAATGCAACTTGCCTAACCTTTTAGGAAATGGTTAGAAGTGACCTTAACTGTTGGTTAGAAGCAGTGGTTGGGATTAGAACCTACCAACCCACCGGAAAGAATACTACTCATTCTTATATGTTGATTTTGTATTGTGTGGTCGTATCGTATAATTGCTTATATAAAGATTATACTCATTTTATCAATACTCGTGTGAAGTCTATTTGTGATGACATCATGGGGTTACTGTGAGCGTGGTTGCACATACTGAACACTCGTGCCTTGAAGATAAGCCTGGCTGCTCATGCCAAGCTACTAAGGGGGTGAGCAGGGCTATCTCAGACGGTGTCCTTACTTAGCCTAACATTGAAGCGAGGGATCAGGGACGCATGCCTCCAGCATTAGGTGGTGGCGTTAAGCGACAGGGACCTCCACTTCCAACACCTCATCATTCTGAGATCTCTTCTATCTTAATGGCCTTCTATTCTAAGCTGTATCAGGAGGAGCTGGAGTGCAGCACAGCCAATATCAAGGACTTCCTGGCCCCTTCAGACTTACCAAAAATAGCTAACAGTGATAAGGTTATGGTGGATGGTGCATTCTCAGCGAATGAGCTTTGACAGATTATAGCTAGCTTACCATCAGGAAAAGTGGCAGGGCCAGACTGCATTCCATTGGAAGTTTATAAAATCTTAGCACTGTTAATCATTCCACTTCTCTTGGATGTTCTAAAAGGATTCAAAATACCGGTGGGATTCCAACCTCCCGGAATAAAGCTACTATTACAATATTTCTTAAAAAAGATAAAGACCCATCAGAATGTAGCTCTTATTGGCTGATTTCACTTCTCAATGCCGACTCTAAAATATTTACCAAGCTTCTGGTAAATCAGTTCAATAAGATCATTCCTCAGCTTGCATTCCCTGAACAACGTGGCTTCTTTTCAAGAAAGGATAAGTCTTCTCATACAAACCTAATTACTGCACTATTAGAAAGTGCAGAGACTCACCAGGAACCGCTTAACATTATAATACTGATTCTGAAAAAGAATTTGTTTGTGTTTCCTTGAACCTTTTCTGGGACCTACTTGCCCAATTCAACTTTAACCACATATTTATTATTATGGTTAAGGTTATCTACAAGTTTCAGAGAGCTCGGATCAGCATAAATCAGGAATTAACACCTTTTATTCCTATCTCATGAGGCACTCAACAAGGCTGTCCGCTCTCCCCTGCTCTCTATATATGAAGCCATATATTAGGCTTTTACGTAGAAGCATCCCCAGTAATCAGGACTTGTTGCTTGCTTCCCCCTGGCAGTGTATTCAGATGATGTATTCTTATTCTCAGACTGCTCGGAGTCAACTATTCAACGTTTAGAAAGCGCAGTGTATGATTTTGGCCAAGTTTCAGGGCACAGATTAAATGCCCACAAAACACAACGTATTCAAGTATGCAGAGCAAGTAGTTCTGATAAGTGTGTGACACTTCGAGCTGGGTATCAGGGCATTATTTTGGCACCCACCACTAAGCAATGTTACAAATATAATTTTACTGCACAGCTACGGAAGATTAGGTTGCTACTGGATAAATGGATGCATTTACCTATCTCCCTAATTGAGTGTTTTAATCCAATTAAAATTAATAATATTCCCAAAATTCTGAATATATTTTGTTCACTACCTGTTTACATTTCCTATAGGTACTTACAAATTCTAGATTCCATAGTCACAAGATTTAATTGGAAGGGTAAGAAAGAGCAGAGATATTTAAAAAAAAATGTAAACTGCCAGTAATTTGAAGTAGATGGATACTGCCCAATTGGTGCTCTATTACTGGTCTAGCACGACCAGTTGTATCTGTATGATGTTTGAATCCGATCCTGAGAACTGGCTCCATACGATTTCTTTTTCAGAGGATCCTCATACTAGTCATACTAAATTTAAAAGCAGAGAGTTATCAAAAAAGTTAGATTTAAGACCATGTTACCTCTGGAAAAGATCTGGAGTAATATGTGGAGGACTCTGAAAATTCCATCTTTTCATGACTTTACCCCACTGTTAGACAATCTGGGCTTACCCAACAGCTTCGCCTCCTCCTACATTGGCTCCTGGGGGAACTCGAGAATTAAGCTGTTAGGTGATTTGATGGATGATTTTGGGGTAAAAACATTCTCGGATCTACAGGCAAAATTTGACATACACCACTGCGATTTTCTAAAATATCTACAGATCCGGACCTTCCTATTGAGCAGGGAGACCAACATCACATTTCCACTGGCCCAGCCTGATATAACACAACTGATTTTTGGTAAACATCTATATAGTATTTTGGAAACGTATAGCTGTCTTATTCAGTCTCTTTTTAATGTTTTGGAAATATGGGCCGATAAATGGATCATAGCCTAGGTAAGGAGGCCACAGGCAAAGACCTCACTTGTATTCTAGGGCAATGCTGCATAGTTATTACTCCTATTAGATTGAGAGGTCATATCTATTGTATATTGTATGATTTCTATGTCAGCCGCTCCAAACTGAGGAAATGGTATAATGGATCATACAGTTGTCCACCTTGCTCAGCCGGAGTGGCCGATAATGTTCACATGTTTGTCACTTGTCCAAACTTAAATCATTTTAGTTCTCAGTCAAGCAGCAAATACTTCTTGTGCAACCTTCTTCTGGACAGATACTGCAAAAAGAAGTCTGCTTAGCTTAAATACTACTGACTGGGTCTCATATGTCCTCTCTCTTGCTAGGTTGAATATTGCGAGGAATTGGAAATCTGCTATTCTGCCAAGATATGAGGAGGGTGGAAAGAGGTAATGGAAGTCTACAAATTGGATACCAGATACCAAAGTCTAGAGGGTTCATGGTGACTTATTATTGCAATACGGACGAACGACTCGTACAGAACACAATCTGTCTCAGAGAATCCCCCTGAAACAATGTTAATGCGAGCGACTCGTACGCGAATGCTGCAAGATAGCTTAGCGTGTATGGGGCACACTCAGATCACCCTGCAAATACATGAGTAAGCATCCTGTGCGATCTACAGAACGTGTCAGTTTTGCTCAATAAAGTACAACAGAAACAGACAAAAAATGGCCAAACAAGCATTAACAATGCATAAAAAAATCTAGGCATCAACCACACACACAAATCCACGTATATAAAGGGCCAAAATAATGACCAGGATCCTTTGCTAAATTTCAACAACTGACAGGACAGAGTCACTGATTCACTGCTCTTGCCACATACACTCACACTTCACCCACCACACAACCAGCACACATCTGACACCTTTGATCAACTACGCTCTCAAACACACACTCATTTACTCATACACACTCACCCTCACCTTCACACTCACCCACACCTCCATCTCCACCACCACCCCTCACCATGCCCCCAAAGAAGAATCCCAGGTTCACAGAGAAGGAGTTTGAAGTGATGTTAGATGAAATTCTCAGAGTCAATGTTGTGATGTCATGGACTGCATATGGTCCATGGAGTGTGTGACCTATTACAGTATATATCCGAGTCCTCATTGTATACATTTGTAGGGTATCATCATTCACATCATTTTTGGCCATGAGGGTGATATGAATTTGCCACACTAGCATGTTTTACTTACACTTTAACACATAGGTCGTGGTGACATTTGTAGACATTGTGCAAGTCTTTCACAGTGCAACCGTCTAGGATGGCCATGCAGTATAGGGTGGTGGTGTGCAACAAGACATCTGTCTCATCAGTACAACTTGATACATATAAAGTTTGTGTATGTGGCTGTGACTTTGGACACACCCATGTGCACAAGCTAATGGAACTAAAGCATGATGTGACTTGGAAGTGTTGGAGCCATGTCTGAGTGTCCTTCTGACATGGTAGACCCCTGCCAAGAACAAGCTTGCCACAGGTGGCCTTCCACTGTAGGGAATTCCCCTCATGGCAGTGTGTTCATCTGTGACATTTCCTGAGCCCATGGCGTGTGTGAGGTGAGTAGGAATCTCAGTCTTCAGACCCAGTTGCCTCCAAAGACTCAAGTCCCGGCAGATGTTCCTGTTTGGCAAGGTTTCTATGGTACGATTAGTCGAGTGCTTTGTCAACCTATTGCGAATTGTGCCAACCAGCTTTTGTCTGGCTATATCGAGCTCATTAAGGGTTTTTTCTGTGTGTGCTTTGACTTCATGTATTCACCCACAATCCTCATGTAATTGGCCATAAGTATCTTTTGTGTATTGTGATTTGTGCTTGACCAATAATGTAATCCTTTTCAGCTATGCACGATGCTGTATCTGGTCACTCAAAGCTGGCCTAAGGGTGCAGTATTGATGTTTTTTGGCCCTATGCAACATGTGTTGAGCAGAGTGGGGTGTGGGTGCCCAGCTGAGTAGTTTGTCCATCTGTCATGCATATTCCCCTGGAGCCTGTGTCAAAGGTTCAAAATAAGCTTTATTCGATATTACCAAAGAATATCATATAAGCATACAATAACAGAAAAAAATAATACAGTACATTTAGACAATTTCATTCAAATAAAAAGGGTAAAGGAAAAAATGATCATCATTTAAAGAGAAAAAAAGGAAAAATCAAAAGAACCAGTGTCAGGTTACATAAAAGATTAAAAAGGTTTAAAAGTCTAAAAAAAGGAGTAAATTTAAGTAGGACCTTGCAAAGTTCAACATTCCTCCATGATTGCCAAGTCCAATCTAATCCAAAAACAGTAGGACAGGGTCCCAAACATAATTAGTTCCCTTCCACCCCCGGGTTGAGATGGTGAGAATGGGGGTTAGAATTAATTATTACCACTCCCAGTATTTCCCAAAAAGGTCATGATGTAGGGTATGATTT
This sequence comes from Lissotriton vulgaris, assembly GCF_964263255.1. Taxonomy (NCBI): domain Eukaryota; kingdom Metazoa; phylum Chordata; class Amphibia; order Caudata; family Salamandridae; genus Lissotriton; species Lissotriton vulgaris. The sequence continues at coordinate 1,125,146,269 of NC_141687.1, forward strand.
CAAGAAAGGGGGAAAACCAGGGATTGAGGGATAAAAGTCATATAAGTCCCATATAGATATTGGGCCGTCTGTCTCTTGTGGCGGCCAGGTTTTCAAGTAAGGGACAATGTTTGTGTCTCTGAATCTTACGAGTACCAGGTCCCCAGGAAGATCCTTATGAAAAGAACCCAGCCAGTCCACCCTCCTGACGCTCCTTATTGCTCCATATAGGTGACGGGGCAGTGGCCTATTTTTTGACAGCCAGAATTTGGTTTTGTTTAGTAAGTCATGTTGGCTCTCAATTTTTCCAGGTGGAAGAGCAGGGACGCCAGCAAGTATGCACACAAATGGGGCCGCTTCTGGTGGTAGATGGATTGATTTAATCTTATCATGAACTGCTCTAGGTGAGGTCAACTGGGGAAAGGAGACACTTGGAGAGTGTTTGGTTACTTTTTGCCCCACTGTACTAGAGCCAGTTAGTTGTGTTTGGCAGCTTTTATCCCGTTTAGAGCCTTCGTGAGTAGGAGGTGACTTTGGACGGTTGAATGTGTCACGGTGCTTGTCAGCCGACAAATTTGATTTGATTGCTGACTCTAGACCAGTAAGCCTATCCCCTAACATGTTAATTTTGTCCAACAACGGGGCTATCAAAGAGCTAAGCAGTTTTTCAATGAGCGGTACTAAAAGCGGGTGTATAGAAGGGCTTAAGGGATCTTGGGCCTCAGGAGTCGATGGTATCGTTGGGGAATTAACAATGCGTGAACCTGGGGGCGGTGTTTGAGTCCTTTTCACCGATGAGACCTGGGGGGGTGCGATATGAGGACTACAAGTTTTGTTGGGTAATGTGGGCTGCTCCGAAAGAGTAGACTTAACTGGTAGTATGATGTCGCTTTTGGGCGAAAGGGGGGTTTCTGATGGTGCATAGGTGGTTTGACATAAGAGGTTTAGCTCGTCTAACCAAGAAAACTTTTGCCCAGTTCCTGCTACGGTAGGTGGGTGATCTACTTTAGTATTCATGTTAATCAGGGAATACCAACAGATGCATGCGAAATAGTCTTTACCTTCGTGGTGTAATGTCAGGTGTATAAGCCAAGGGGGGTGGCCCGCCCCGTCCTCCTCAGGTCCTCTGAGGGCCACAGAGGGCCCGCCCTTTTCCCGGGCTTCTCCCGCGCGCGACTCGCGTGGCGAGTTGAGAGTGCGAGCTGTTATGCGCCTCCGTTCGCGCTGATGCCTCCTTCCTCGTGCGCGTGTCCCGGGGCTGCTGGGTATTGTAGTTCCCCGATGGGAACTACCGCCGTTCCCCTCACGGCTTTCCTTGTCTGCTCGGGCCGTTCCCCTCACGGCGCGGGTGCTGGTCGGAATACCCCACTGGCCCCCTGCCACGGACTGTGCAGGTGAGGCTTGCTTTGAACTCCCACTGGCTCGCCGAGAGTGCGAGCTGTTATGCGCCTCCGTTCGCGCTGATGCCTCCTTCCTCGTGCGCGTGTCCCGGGGCTGCTGGGTATTGTAGTTCCCCGATGGGAACTACCGCCGTTCCCCTCACGGCTTTCCTTGTCTGCTCGGGCCGTTCCCCTCACGGCGCGGGTGCTGGTCGGAATACCCCACTGGCCCCCTGCCACGGACTGTGCAGGTGAGGCTTGCTTTGACACTCGCCTGTGTCACATCCTGCTCTTCATTGGCACACAGGGGAATAATAGTAAATTTGTTTGTGCAGCATAGCTGCAGGTGTGTTTATCAAGGATGATGTTGCATGTGCTGAGCTGGTACACACAAGGGTAGAGGTGATGTAGACTGGTGTATCATATGTATGCATGGAGTGTAGACTCCTATGTAATAGCAGTAGGACCATTTGAGATGGTGTCAGGAGGTGTGGAATGTGAGTAATGTTTATTGTCATTTCTTTTGTAGTGGACATGGAGTATCCACATTATCTTATTGGCAAAGAAAGTCATTTGTAGAAGTGACAGGGCAACATTCAGCCAAGGTTTGTCTAGTCATATGGGACTGAGTGGATTTGTGAATTTGAAGGTATATACATGTGTGCCTGATGTTGAAATATGAGGTATTGTAGAGTTGTAGTATGTGGCATTTTAATATCTGGAAGCATATTTTCTCGAGTGACTATCCTTTGTACAGGCGCTATTTTTGGTGATTATGCAGTGATATGCAAATGACTGAGTACACAGCCATTGCACTATGTATGTGTCTTGTTGTGAGATGCGATGTTGTGTGGAGTTTGCATGTCTGGGCGTGCTGTGATGCTGCATGTTGTGGCATGAGTGCAGTCCAAGCCATCACTGAGTGTGCGTCTGGTGATGACAGTGGTCCATCTGACATGTTGCATTTGTCATCTGTTAAAGAGGGAATGTGCACTGTATATCCGCTTCGCTGCTGATGACGAGCTCAGCTCGTCATCAGCCACGGTAGTCGTGTGCGGATGACGAGCTGAGCTGGTCACGTAACGCGGCTTTTCGTAAATTGCCACACACAGCAGGAAAAGCCGCCGCAGCAGTGAGGATATTGTGTGCATATCATGTATCTGAGAGGTGGTGAGTACATGGTGATGGAGATTGGTGCTGCCAGTGTAGGTGTAGATGTGATGAGGGCCGCACCCATGTGGTTTTGTATATCTTGAGTTGTAATGGTATGTGTACTGTGCAGGAGCTCATGGTGCAGACATGCTTCTCTGTCTAGATTTTCCGTCTAGATACACCAGAGGGGACTTGTGATGTGCTTGTGTGTTTGTGATTTCTGAGAGATGGATCTGTAGTGTGACATGGGTGTTGGAGGGATAATCCCTGCAAGTGTTGAGTTGATGTAGAACTTGTGGTAAAGTTGACATGTGCATATGTGTAGATCATGTATATGTGAGTGGGCTGTGAGAGTTGCTAGAGTGACTCTGTGGCTATGTCAAATGTCTGCTGAAGCTTGCTGTCTGCCAATGTATGTTCAAATATGCTTTTTGTGATGGTCACTGTCATGACACTGGTGTGTGCATTTGCTATTGGCACCACAGTGGGGAGTAGCTTTCACCTAACCATGGCTTGTGTGAGTCGTGTGTGGGCATAAGTAGAAAGTTGCACTTTGTAGTCAGTAGTGGTCACTGATTGGTCATCAATGCCCTGTGATGGTGCCCTTAGATGAAGGTGGTGCTTGCTTCTGAATCGTTTTGTCCACCATAAGCGTGGAAGGGTATACTCAGATGTGAGTCCCTTGCTCATTGCACCATCAGGATTCAAGCAAGCCGGGCCGAAGATGGCTGTAATGCCAGAAACTGGTCCCCGGAAGCTTGTTTCATTCCCAGTATAAGAATTGGCTTGGTAGTTTGGTCTGCCCTGTTCCCATGATGCACTGGGCCAGGGACAGACTAATTTGCATATAGCCAGGTTCTGAGCTGGGATGGTGCAGTGAGCTAAAAAACGGTGATGGATCAAGCCCTGATCTGTTGACTGGGTATGAGTGTTCTGTTTAATTCAGATACTCTGTCCATCACCACCCCCTTTTCCGAATCGTTTTGTCCACCATAAGCGTGGAAGGGTATACTCAGATGTGAGTCCCTTGCTCATTGCACCATCAGGATTCAAGCAAGCTGAGCCGAAGACGGCTGTAATGCCAGAAACCGGTCCCCGGAAGCTTGTTTCCTTCCCAGTATAAGAATTGGCTTGGTAGTTTAGTCTGCCCTGTTCCCATGATGCACTGGGCCAGGGACAGACTAATTTGCATATAGCCAGGTTATGAGCTGGGATGGTGCAGTGAGCTAAAAAACGGTGATGGATCAAGCCCTGATCTGTTGACTGGGTATGAGTGTTCTGTTTAATTCAGATATTCTGTCCATCACCACCCCCTTTTCTGAATCGTTTTGTCCACCATAAGCGTGGAAGGGTATACTCAGATGTGAGTCCCTTGCTCATTGCACCATCAGGATTCAATCAAGCCGGGCCGAAGACGGCTGTAATGCCAGAAACCGGTCCCCGGAAGCTTGTTTCCTTCCCAGTATAAGAATTGGCTTGGTAGTTTGGTCTGCCCTGTTCCCATGATGCACTGGGCCAGGGACAGACTAGTTTGCATATAGCCAGGCTCTGAGCTGGGATGGTGCAGTGAGCTAAAAAACGGTGATGGATCAAGCCCTGATCTGTTGACTGGGTATGAGTGTTCTGTTTAATTCAGATACTCTGTCCATAACCACCCCCTTTTCTGAATCGTTTTGTCCACCATAAGCGTGGAATGGTATACTCAGATGTGAGTCCCTTGCTCATTGCACCATCAGGATTCAAGCAAGCCGGGCCGAAGACGGCTGTAATGCCAGAAACCGGTCCCCGGAAGCTTGTTTCCTTCCCAGTATAAGAATTGGCTTGGTAGGTTGGTCTGCCCTGTTCCCATGATGCACTGGGCCAGGGACAGACTAATTTGCATATAGCCAGGTTCTGAGCTGGGATGGTGCAGTGAGCTAAAAAAAGGTGATGGATCAAGCCCTGATCTGTTGACTGGGTATGAGGGTTCTGTTTAATTCAGATACTCTGTCCATCACCACCCCCTTTTCTGAATCGTTTTGTCCACCATAAGCGTGGAAGGGTATACTCAGATGTGAGTCCCTTGCTCATTGCACCAACAGGATTCAAGCAAGCCAGGCCGAAGACGGCTGCAATGCCAGAAACCGGTCCCCGGAAGCTTGTTTCCTTCCCAGTATAAGAATTGGCTTGATAGTTTGGTCTGCCCTGTTCTCATGATGCACTGGGCCAGGGACAGACTAATTTGCATATAGCCAGGTTCTGAGCTGGGATGGTGCAGTGAGCTAAAAAACGGTGATGGATCTAGCCCTGATCTGTTGACTGGGTATGAATGTTCTGTTTAATTCAGATACTCTGTCCATCACCACCCCCTTTTCTGAATCGTTTTGTCCACCATAAGCGTAGAAGGGTATACTCAGATGTGAGTCTCTTGCTCATTGCACCATCAGGATTCAAGCAAGCCGGGCCGAAGACGGCTGTAATGCCAGAAACCGGTCCCCGGAAGCTTGTTTCCTTCCCAGTATAAGAATTGGCTTGGTAGTTTGGTCTGCCCTGTTCCCATGATACACTGGACCAGGGACAGACTAATTTGCATATAGCAAGGTTCTGAGCTGGGATGGTGCAGTGAGCTAAAAAACGGTGATGGATCAAGCCCTGATCTGTTGACTGGGTATGAGTGTTCTGTTTAATTCAGATACTCTGTCCATCACCACCCCTTTTTCTGAATCGTTTTGTCCATCATAAGCGTGGAAGGGTATACTCAGATGTGAGTCCCTTGCTCATTGCACCATCAGGATTCAAGCAAGCCGGGCCGAAGACGGCTGTAATGCCAGAAACCGGTCCCCGGAAACTTGTTTCCTTCCCAGTATAAGCATTGGCTTGGTAGTTTGGTCTGCCCTGTTCCCATGATGCACTGGGCCAGGGACAGACTAATTTGCATATAGCCAGGTTCTGAACTGGGATGGTGCAGTGAGCTAAAAAACGGTGATGGATCAAGCTCTGATCTGTTGACTGGGTATGAGTGTTATGTTTAATTCAGATACTCTGTCCATCACCACCCCCTTTTCTGAATCGTTTTGTCCACCATGAGCGTGGAAGGGTATACTCAGATGTGAGTCCCTTGCTCATTGCACCATCAGGATTCAAGCAAGCCGGGCCGAAGATGGCTGTAATGCCAGAAACCGGTCCCGGAAGCTTGTTTCCTTCCCAGTATAAGAATTGGCTTGGTAGTTTGGTCTGCCCTGTTCCCATGATGCACTGGGCCAGGGACAGACTAATTTGCATATAGCCAGGTTCTGAGCTGGGATGGTGCAGTGAGCTAAAAAACGGTGATGGATCAAGCCCTGATCTGTTGACTGGGTATGAGTGTTCTGTTTAATTCAGATACTCTGTCCATCACCACCCCCTTTTCTGAATCGTTTTGACCCCCATAAGCGTGGAATGGTATACTCACATGTGAGTCCCTTGCTCATTGCACCATCAGGATTCAAACAAGCCGGGCCGAAGGCGGCTGTAATGCCAGAAACCGGTCCCTGGAAGCTTGTTTCCTTCCCAGTATAAGAATTGGCTTGGTAGTTTAGTCTGCCCTGTTCCCATGATGCACTGGGCCAGGGACAGACTAATTTGCATATAGCCAGGTTATGAGCTGGGATGGTGCAGTGAGCTAAAAAACGGTGATGGATCAAGCCCTGATCTGTTGACTGGGTATGAGTGTTCTGTTTAATTCAGATATTCTGTCCATCACCACCCCCTTTTCTGAATCGTTTTGTCCACCATAAGCGTGGAAGGGTATACTCAGATGTGAGTCCCTTGCTCATTGCACCATCAGGATTCAATCAAGCCGGGCCGAAGACGGCTGTAATGCCAGAAACCGGTCCCCGGAAGCTTGTTTCCTTCCCAGTATAAGAATTGGCTTGGTAGTTTGGTCTGCCCTGTTCCCATGATGCACTGGGCCAGGGACAGACTAGTTTGCATATAGCCAGGCTCTGAGCTGGGATGGTGCAGTGAGCTAAAAAACGGTGATGGATCAAGCCCTGATCTGTTGACTGGGTATGAGTGTTCTGTTTAATTCAGATACTCTGTCCGTAACCACCCCCTTTTCTGAATCGTTTTGTCCACCATAAGCGTGGAATGGTATACTCAGATGTGAGTCCCTTGCTCATTGCACCATCAGGATTCAAGCAAGCCGGGCCGAAGACGGCTGTAATGCCAGAAACCGGTCCCCGGAAGCTTGTTTCCTTCCCAGTATAAGAATTGGCTTGGTAGGTTGGTCTGCCCTGTTCCCATGATGCACTGGGCCAGGGACAGACTAATTTGCATATAGCCAGGTTCTGAGCTGGGATGGTGCAGTGAGCTAAAAAACGGTGATGGATCAAGCCCTGATCTGTTGACTGGGTATGAGGGTTCTGTTTCATTCAGATACTCTGTCCATCACCACCCCCTTTTCTGAATCGTTTTGTCCACCATAAGCGTGGAAGGGTATACTCGGATGTGAGTCCCTTGCTCATTGCACCAACAGGATTCAAGCAAGCCAGGCCGAAGACGGCTGCAATGCCAGAAACCGGTCCCCGGAAGCTTGTTTCCTTCCCAGTATAAGAATTGGCTTGATAGTTTGGTCTGCCCTGTTCTCATGATGCACTGGGCCAGGGACAGACTAATTTGCATATAGCCAGGTTCTGAGCTGGGATGGTGCAGTGAGCTAAAAAACGGTGATGGATCTAGCCCTGATCTGTTGACTGGGTATGAATGTTCTGTTTAATTCAGATACTCTGTCCATCACCACCCCCTTTTCTGAATCGTTTTGTCCACCATAAGCGTAGAAGGGTATACTCAGATGTGAGTCTCTTGCTCATTGCACCATCAGGATTCAAGCAAGCCGGGCCGAAGACGGCTGTAATGCCAGAAACCGGTCCCCGGAAACTTGTTTCCTTCCCAGTATAAGCATTGGCTTGGTAGTTTGGTCTGCCCTGTTCCCATGATGCACTGGGCCAGGGACAGACTAATTTGCATATAGCCAGGTTCTGAACTGGGATGGTGCAGTGAGCTAAAAAACGGTGATGGATCAAGCTCTGATCTGTTGACTGGGTATGAGTGTTATGTTTAATTCAGATACTCTGTCCATCACCACCCCCTTTTCTGAATCGTTTTGTCCACCATGAGCGTGGAAGGGTATACTCAGATGTGAGTCCCTTGCTCATTGCACCATCAGGATTCAAGCAAGCCGGGCCGAAGATGGCTGTAATGCCAGAAACCGGTCCCGGAAGCTTGTTTCCTTCCCAGTATAAGAATTGGCTTGGTAGTTTGGTCTGCCCTGTTCCCATGATGCACTGGGCCAGGGACAGACTAATTTGCATATAGCCAGGTTCTGAGCTGGGATGGTGCAGTGAGCTAAAAAACGGTGATGGATCAAGCCCTGATCTGTTGACTGGGTATGAGTGTTCTGTTTAATTCAGATACTCTGTCCATCACCACCCCCTTTTCTGAATTGCTTCTGATGTTAAGTCATGATGTGTGAACATTGGCTGGCAGTACATTGCTAAAGGGGGTATTGTCCCCTCGAATGAATATTCAGGCATGTGTGTTGACATCCCACCTGTGCTCATACTTGTCCAGATATCCATTGCTGCACTTCCCAGTGGACTACACACACATGGGTAATCATGGAATTTTGACTTTGAATGTACAAAGTGTGGGGGCACCAGGGAAGTGGACTCATTGTGAAAACATCCCTGGCTGTGCTGAGTACAACAGCCTGCACTGTGAGCAAACACACATGTGACACAGAAACATTTCACCCAGTTACATTGGTGTTTGCATTATCAGCAGTTTAGAAATCTGTCATCTGGTTTTGTAAGGGTGATCTTGTAGGTGTAAATGAGTGCTCCCAATCAGTACATTGTAACCTGCTCTGGAGCCTGAGAGCAACATGACTTATTTGTAGGTCTCCTTAATGGATTTAAGGATTCAGATCCAGTGTTCAAGTGCAAAACCAGGCCAATGCTGAATCCATTTTGCACATGCCCTCCATCCTCACAGGATGTCTCCATTTCCCATGGATTGTGGCTAGCTATGTGGATTGTGTTTGTGAGTCACAGATTGAGCACCCTCCCTGTCGTTGTCACCAGTGCAGGCAGATTCTCCTTCACATTTGGCTGTGCATTTGAGCTTCAAAACCCTGCTGTTGTGACCTCTATCTGGTGACTCATGTGTTTTCCAACTCTTTTGCTGTACACACTCTTCATCATCAAAGTGGCATTAGTCATTAGCTGCACATACTGCAGCTTTTGTAGCTAGATGCAGAGTTGCTGTGAAAGACATGCAACCAAGTTGACAGTGTACATGTTCTGATCTTGAGTTGTGTGCAACGCCCCCAGGCCATACATGGTGACTGTCTACTACATGGTTGTTGGATCCATGTTTTCCTCCATAGCAGGTAGGAATGTGGTCTAGAAATGTAGCGCTGACAGCTGTGACACAACCACTTCTGGTTTGTTGTAGTGGGAGGCTCATGATTCTATTATGTGTGTCTGTGCACTTGTGTGGTGTCTGGGCCAGTCTCCTCTGTGCTTCAGTGTACACTGACTCATCACAATGTTCTTCTGTGAGTATGTGTACTCCTGTTGCCCTCATGCCCTGCAGGATTTGAGTATGTACTGTGGTAGACAGATGCTGTCACTTTGTGTCACATACAGGTGTTTGTCTGACACCTTCTGTTCCACCCTCAAATGTGTGTTTGTACTAGTATGTGGCATGCTGGGTATACCTACCTGATGGTGAGTTTCCCCCTTTGGCCATACAAAACAGTACACAGATACATAGTTGTATTGGTATCCCAATGATGGGTGTCAATAATGGATTCATCATCAGACATCCAGTGATCCACGCTGTGAAGGTGGCCTCTGCAATGTCACCCGTCAAGTGAGGTTTTGATGAGGCACGATGCTGCTGATCAAGGGGGTTGGTGTTTTTAGACTGGCCAAATGTGACTTGGCTCCTGGCAAGGCAGCTACCTCCAATGCAGACTCCCTGCCCCGGCCATGCCATGGAAGTCATGTTTGGGTATGTGAGATGACAGTGCTTCTTCCAAGGCACGTGACACAGTGCGCAACAGTGAGCCTGCTCCAAAGTCTGGCCCCCATCAACAATTTGCAACACAGGGGATCAGCAGACAGGATACAGGTACCACAGTACTGTGGCCTGGAGGGAACTGTTGAAGTGAGTCCGTCTCCTGATGTGGTTTCTGGTGGTCCCCTATGCTTGGCCTGCATTTGAGTCTGGTGCACCCGCTCATCAACCAATGACTGATTGCCCACATTGCCAAACCAAAACCTATATGGAATTCTTCCTGATTGTACTGAACACACATATGGCTCAGTGGAGTTCAGCAACCCATTATGTGTGTCGGCCAAAGCTAAGCCAACTTCCACACTCACACACATGTTGTGTTTGTTCTGCCCTGGGTGGTTGGTCGGTTGTCTGTGTGCATCTTCCCCTGTGTATTTCAGCTGTCTTTGAAGGGCATTGAGTGGATGGTGTGTTTTGCTTCTTTCTCTACTGGCCCTGAGCCTCCTACATCTCCACTCTACACATTCATTAGGTTTGACAGTTTACGTTGCTGCCACAGTGTGGGACTACAGCTCATCAAATATGGACTTTGTGATTGCATCCTTTATATTTTCTGCTGCTCCTACCCCAAATGTGTGTGTTGATGCAATTTTGATGGTCACATGTCACATTGTCCAATTGCACATTTTTGGGAGTGTTATCCCCCCAACTGATTGGCACTGATTGGCTGCACATGGCTGAGGGTATGTAACCCCCACCAAATGTTTTGCATCAACAGTGCTACATGTGTTTGGCCCCCATCCCCCAATTTGCCACAACACTGCTGGGGGGTTAACCACCCAACCCCCAAAATTCTGGACCATGCTGGGGAGTTGAGCCCCACAAGCCCCATTTTGCCACAACAGTGCTGAGGGGTTATCCCCCAACCCCCCTAATTGCTGGACCATGTTGGGGGGTTGGGCCCCACAAGCCCCAATTTCGCACAACAGTGCTGGGGGTTAGCCCTACAACTCCCTAATTGCTGGACCATGCTGGGGGTTGAGTTCCAAAAGCCCCAATTTGTCACAGCGGTGCTGGGGGATTTTGCCTCAACCCCTAATTGCTGGACCATTTTGGGGGGGGGGGGGGGGTGAGTCCCACAAGCCACAACTTGACACTAAACTGCTGGTGGGGTTAGCCCCCATACCACATTTTGTGTACACATTGCTGAGGGTTTGCACATAAAACACACATTTGCCATGACAATGCTGGTAGTGTTAGGCATCCACCCCCCTATGGGGGGGACAATGGTGGGAGTGATAGGAATCCACCCCTATAGGGTGGACAATGGTGGGAGTGTTAGGCATCCACCTCTAATGGGCATTAGATTGCTGGTAGTGTTAGGCATCCACCCCCTGTAGAGTGGACAATTGTGAGAGTGATAAAGGCATCCACCCCCTATGGGTATTAGATTGCTGGTAGTGTTAGGCATCCAACACCCTTTGGGGTGGACAATGGTGGGAGCGATAGGCATCCACCCCCCTATGGGATGGACAATGGTGGGAGTGTTAGGCATTCACCCCCCTATGGGCATTAGATTGCTGGTAGTGTTAGGCATCCACCCCCCCTATGGGGGGGGGACAACGGTGGGAGTGATAGGCATCCACCCCCCTATGGTGTGAACAATGGCGGCAGTGATAGGCATCCACCCCCTATGGGGTGGACAATGGTGTGAGTGTTAGGCAATCACCTCCCTATGGGCATTATATTGCTGGTACAGTTAGGCATCCATCCCCTATGGGGTCGAGAAATGGTGGGAGTGAAAGGCATCCAGCCCCTATAGGGTTGACAATGGTGGGAGTGATAGCATCCACCGTTCATGGGGTGGACAATGTTTGTAGTGATAGGCATCCACTACCCTATGGGGTGGACAACGCTGGTAGTGATGGACATCCTCCCCCCTATAGGGTAGACAATGGTGGGAGTGATAGGTATCTACCCCCGTAGGGTGGACAATGGTGGGCATGTTAGGCATCTACCCCCCTATAGGGTGGGCAATGGTGAGAGTGTTAAGCATCCACGCCCCTGTAGGGTAGACACTGGTGGGAGCGTTAGGCATCCAGCCCCTTAAGAGCATTAGATTGCTGGTGGGATAGGCATCCACCCCCATGTAGGGTAGACAATGGTGATAGTGTAAGGCATCCACCCACCTATGGGCATTGGATTGCTGGTAGTGTTAGCAATTTACCCCCCCCCTTATAGGGTGGGCAATGGTGGGAGTGATAGGCATCCAACCCCCTATGGGGTGGGCAATGCTGGTAGTGTTAGGCATCCACCCCCTATGGGGTGGGCAACACTGGTAGTGTTAGACATCCACCCCCTATGGGGTGTGCAACACTGGCAGTGTTAGGTATCCTCCACCCCCCTTGCCTCTACATTGCTGCAAGAATTCTCCCCACCCCAATATTGACTGTGGTTTCTCACAAGCTGTGTATTATGTTGCCTTTCGCGGGTAGCAGCGTTTTTGTGTGGGGTAGGTGTCTGACTTACAGTCTGTGACAAATGCGTCTGGGTGTTGTAGTATCGGCCGTAGGAGAAGAGTATAGGAATGGTATGCGCAATAGGAAACATGGCTAATACTCCCCTTCTGGATGCTCTGACGTGCTGGAAGTGGCGACCTGTTTGAAGCATAGGAAGTGTGCGTCGAACTTGGCCGGTCTGAATCTGACTAGGAAAAGCCTCCAGAGAACTCCATTGAGCATTTACGGAGGCTCCTTGTTGGGAAAATGGTGCCTGAGTGCATGCGTTGTTCGGATATTATTGAAGGGTTTTGTGCATCGTACTTCGTCGTTTGGATGAACCGGCTCGTGTCACGAGTCGGTCAGAAGGTAAGGCTACGGATGGCTCTGGAATGGCCTTCCTTACGGGATCGTAATCGGGTCCTATATCTATATCATGGTGACCAGATGGGTCTGACAAACATAATGGTAATGAAAAAAGACGTGTGGATTCTGCACACCTATGCGTTTCTAAAATTACCTCAATGTTACCGTGATTATTTTGTTCTACGTGCATCGAGTGACTAATGTTAGCAAAACATGTACATTAACGTCAAAAAGTGGCCAGGTCCCAAACAGGCGGCCTGGGCTCACAAAAGCAAAGTAGGGGGGGTTGATACAAATATGATTAAATCCTGCAACAGTTTTTGTAAAAATATTCAATGGAAAAACAATTTAACAATCACTTCATACCGGTTTAATCATTGCATGATATTATATGTTGATATGACAACGGACATATTTAAAAAGCAAACATTTCCATATACATTGCAAACTCAGGTAACAATAATGCAATTAAAAAAATCCAAAACAAAAGCCCAGTGCCTTTCCGGGCGTCTGTCCCTTCGACGGGTAATTCTGCAAAAATATATAAAAGCGCAACATTGATCAGTTTTCAATGCACAGAGAAATTACCATACATCTCATCCAGTCAATTAACAACCACAAAAATAAGATTTCCAACTTGTGCCAGCGCCAAGTGCCTATGTGTCAAAGCCAACCACATCATGCATTCCCGGTGACATGTCGTGCACAAAGTCTTAGTCCAGTGCATGTGAAGTGAGAACCGCTAGAGTAACCGCCGACACCAGCAAAATTAGATATGTATCCACTTACTCGGAATGAAACAAAGTCTTTCAGTTCAATGAAAAGACTCAACAATCTAAGTGGGATAAGGACCATGTCAAAATGACTTAAGGATGAAGAATCATGTTCGATTGCCAATATTATCTCTCAACTGAATCTAAAAACATACCTTAATGGAAGCACTATTCAGTGCGTTTCTACAAGCTAAAAACTGGAATCGGCAAAAACTGCAACCAAAAAAGAAAATGACTGTGTGCTGATTAATGAAGGCGCTTCGAGTGTGACTAACTCTAGTGAACCCTAACTGTAAAAAAGGTCCTTACCTACATGGATTAAATAGCCCGGATTCGTTGTGTTGGTCAAGCTCTGTATAAAGCAACTCTGTGAAATGAGTGACCTGGTCAATACTATATAACACCAATCATGTCGTGTACAACTATCTAACCTAATGCGACTTCTCCTTACTGCAAAGGCTGGGATTACAGATCGTAAAGTGCTCCAATCTCCGCAAAGCAATCACTCTCGCTTTGCAACGGTTTCCAGTTGTCTAAACTTTCCTCGCTGTGTTTGCAGTAACTCAAGCGTAGGCTCGGGAGGTTACTAAATCGTGTGGGCGCCATCTTAACAAGAACTGACACAAGTACCGATCTCGTGTACAATGGAAAGTCTGCAAAAATGTCCATGACTAGTGGGTGCCATACTGAAATTGACAATTTGGGCTAATACGCAATTGGGGTGTGGGGGGACCTTTTACTACCTTGTGTTTCACTATGTCAATGCTGAAAAAAACATATAACTAGACTACAAAACCACAAACGTCTGTTGACGCCAAATTAAAAATAAATAAATGATGTGAACTTGACTATGTATTGTAAGTGAATGTGATTGTGCACGCCATATCAACCGGACCTGCAGCATGAGGCCCGTGCTCAAAGACACATCACCAGACACATCGTATGCGAAAACAATCATGCTACCAGAACACAGTTAAATTCAATGTACTGAGATTGGCAACAAGATGATGAATGGTTATATAAAGAAACACAAAAAAGCTAAATATTTGGTCAATCAGAGTGGTGTATAATTAATTGAATGAAATTACACTGATGTGCCTGTGTGTGTGAAAAATGATTTGCCTTTTTATAAGAAGCATGACATGCCCAACTTGTCGTTATGCCCCATAGGCATTATAGTATTTCATTTTTTCATCAAAAAAATCTCTTTTTGTAGATAGTAAATTTGCATTGTCCACTCCATGCAGCGCTGAGATTTGTTCAATGATCTGAAACTTCACCTGAGCTATGGGTAACTTACTGTTACAACGCAACTTTTACGTCGTAATGCTGTTACAACGCAGCTTTTACAACGCTGGTTCCATTACATCGGATGCTATTACAACGCAGGATATTACATAGCAGATGCTATTACAACGCATACCATTACATCGTAAGTATTGGTAAGTATAATTTTTTTTATTTTATTTAATATTATTTAATTAATTTAATTAATATTAATTATAAATAAATATATTTATTTATGTTTTTTAATATTATAAATTAAATATATTAATTTAAGTAATTTTTAAAATAAGTATGAGTATAGCAGTATATGTTTTGGGGTACTGAGGTATATGTTTTGGGGTGTTTGGGTATTTTTAGGTTTTAGGGCTGGGTTTGGGTTTTGGGGTACAGGGGTATTTTTAGGTTTTAGGGCAGGGGTTGGGTTTTGGGGTACAGGGGTGTTTTTAGATTTTAGGGCAGGGTTTGGGTTTTGGGGTACAGGGGTGTTTTTAGGTTTTAGGGCAGGGTTTGGGTTTTGGGGTACAGGGGTGTTTTTAGGTTTCAGGGCAGGGTTTGGGTTTTGGGGTACAGGGGTGTTTTTAGGTTTCAGGGCAGGGTTTGGGTTTTGGGGTACAGGGGTGTTTTTAGGTTTTAGGGCAGGGTTTGGGTTTTGGGGTACAGGGGTGTTTTTAGGTTTTAGGGCAGGGTTTGGGTTTTGGGGTACAGGGGTGTTTTTAGGTTTCAGGGCAGGGTTTGGGTTTTGGGGTACAGGGGTGTTTTTAGGTTTTAGGGCAGGGTTTGGGTTTTGGGGTACAGGGGTGTTTTTAGGTTTCAGGGCAGGGTTTGAGTTTTGGGGTACAGGGGTGTTTTTAGGTTTCAGGGCAGGGGTTGGGTTTTGGGGTACAGGGGTATTTTTAGGTTTTAGGGCTGGGTTTAGGTTTTGGGGTACAGGGGTATTTTTAGGTTTTAGGGCTGGGTTTGGGTTTTGGGGTTTAGGGGTATTTTTAGGGTTTATTTTTTTTAAAGTACGACTTTAATTAAATTAAATTAATTAAATAAATTATATTTAATTAAATTTATTAAATCAAATTAATTACAATTTTAAGATTAATTCAATTATATTAATTAAATTAAATTAATTAAATTTAAATAATTAGTATTATAAAATTTATTAAATTAAATTAATAAAATTATATTAATTTAATTAAATTACATTAATTCCTATTTAAAATTAAATTAAACTTATTTAAATAAATTATATTAAATACATTTTTACAATTATTTTAATTATATTAGTAAAATAAAATTGTTACAATTATTTTAATTATATTAGTAAAATAAAATTAATTAAATTAACTTAATTACATTTTTTTAAAAAAGTTATACTTACCTATACTTACGATGTAATGGTATGCGTTGTAATAGCATCTGCTATGTAATATCCTGCGTTGTAATGGCATCCGATGTAATGGAACCTGCCTTGTAAAAGTTGCGATGTTACAGCATGCGTTGTAAAATAACGCGTTGTAACATCATAGATCCGAGCTATGGTATGCCTAACTTCTTCCCAATGTACTGCTAAGCTTGACAAACTGTTTTTGTTTCTGATTCTGCTCTTGTGCTCAGATAAACGGGTTTCATTTTCCTATCAGTCTTACCGACATACAGTAAACTACATGAGCATTTGATGGAGTACACAATGTGTGAAGAATTACAATCAAATGCTTGTTTGATATTAATCTTTTCTCCTGTTCTAGGATGCATTAGTGTATCCCCCACAATGGCATTATTACAATAAATGCAGTTGCCGCATCTTGTCATGCCTGGTTTTCCCTCATGCACATTCTCCTTTTTGTGTGATAACATTTCTTTGAGATTACGTGCTCTAGTGAATATGAACAGCGGTTTCAAATTGAATAAACCGTTGAACTCCTGTTCTTCTTGAAGTAATTCCCATTGTGTGCTGACAATGTTTTTAATGCTGGATGACACAGTTGAGAATTTGGGCACGAACACCATTCTATTGCTACTTTTTTTGGGTCGTTTCTGTGAAAGATCTGATCTTTTGCATTTACATGCTCCTTCTGCATGTTGCTCCAATAATGCCTCTGGATATCCTCTTGCCATGTAATTCTTTTTTTGAGTTCCCATGGATTCCATTTTATATCAGCCTTTGTGATTATTCATTGAATTCTCAAGAATTGAGAACATGGGAGATTTTTAATGAGTGGAGGTGGGTGAAAACTCAAGAACTGAAGAGCATTGTTCTTGTCAGTTTCCTTTTTGTGTACCCTCGTGGTGATCAGTTGAGACTCTATCTCAATCCATGTCTCAAGAAACACGATTCCACTTTTTCTGATGGTGCTTGTGAACTGGATTCTTGCGTCTATGGAGTTCAGGCTTCTAATGTTGTTTTTCAGCATATCTTCACATTCCTTCCAAATTAAAAAAAATATTATCAATGTAGCGTCCAATAAATACCAGTCCTTCCTTCCAAAAGTTGTTATTTGGGATGAAATCAGCTTCGAATTCTGCCATAAAGGTATTGGCGTAGACTGGTGCTCCTGTAAAGCCCATAGATGTGCCATTAAGTTGCAGAAAGAATTCCTCCTTCCATTCAAAGTAACTATTCTGTAACAAAACTCAAGGAGTTCCAACACAAAACTGTTCTTTCCATTTTCATTTGATTGTTGGAGCAAAGCCCACTCTGCAGCTTCTATACCCGAGGCATGTGGTATTGAGGTATATCATGAGACCACATCAATGGTACACAGCAACCAGTCATCACACACGTCTTCGGTTAGTGAATCAATACTCCTTAGAAAATCATTGGTATCCTCAATGTATGTATGCCAAGTTTTCACGAAAGGTTGTAAGTGTGCATCAATAAATCGTCTGGGGTTCTTAAAGAAGGATCCACAGCTGGAGACTATGGGTCTACACGGCGGGTCTATAGGACTCTTATGCACTTTATGTAGCATGTATAATTTTGGTCGCCTGGGAAACTGTGTTGTCAAGAATTGTTTGGTTTTTTCATCAATTATTCCAGTGGTTACTGCTCTTTTCACAATGACTTCCAGTTGGTTACTTATTTCAAGTGTTGGATCGTAAACAAGTTTGGCATAAGTATTACTGTCGTTCACGTGAGCGTACACCTTGTTTTCATAGAATTCCCGATCCATGATCAAGAGTCCACCTCCTTTGTCAGCTTTTTGAAAAACAATAGTTATTTTTCCTTAAATTCTGTAATGTGCTGTGTTCAGCACGACTCAGATTCTTCCTCATTTTGGATGCTTTTGAATAGTTTATTTTGTCTAAATCCTTTTTCACAAGGGTTTCAAACGTGTCTAGGATTTTATGCGACACCGGGGGCAGTGAACGTGGTTTTTGGTTTGAATGTCAACTCCTCAGGTGTAGAAATTGAGAGCATTATGTTTGTGAAAAAATGTTGTAATCTTAAAGTGCGCAAGAATTTATAAAATGCAATTTTGTTTTCCAATTTAGTGCTGGTGTAGGTGGGCACAAACGATGTGCCTTTATTCAAAATGCGCTCTTCCGATTTAGTTAATGTAATAGATGAAATGTTGATTATGAGATTTTGTCCTGGCTCCTCAACCCTGTTTTCAATTGTTTGCTTTTCTTTTTCCTCGCCAGGTTTCCTTTGTTGTTGTTGTTGTTTTGTTTGAGTCTCTGGTGGTTTCCCCGACCTCCCCTCTTGGCCTAAAAAAGGAGCAGATGAGGAACTTTCATATGCCGCTCCGTTATCCTCAATTCTTATTGTTTGACCTTGAGGGGCTGTGATACTTAAAGGAGCTCTTCTGGTGTCACTTTCTGTGACTACCCTTTCTTCAGATGATCCCACATTTGTCTTCCTTGTGAATCGTTTTTGGGCGTATAGGCTTCATCTAATTTATATTCTATTGTATCATGTTTTAGACTATAAATTAAATGAAGCATGGTGTGCATGGTGATAGTGTAGGTGAACTTTATATGTTGGTGGCACTCGTTCAACCTGTGAATGTTATCAATAAGGTGACTTTACTCTTCCTTCCACATTATGAAAATGTCATCTATGTATCGTTTAAATGACACCAGATAATCGATCCATGTTGTCTCTTGAAGAATGTTTTCATACTACAGATCGGAATAGTGGCTCACACTTTACAAGTTTTCATCAGCAATCATTGAAAATACATTTGCCATTCTCACAATTCTTAAGGCTTAAATGAGTCACTAACACAAAAGAGGAAGCTCAACAAACCTTCAACATTTTCTCCAAAAGGTTCATACAGCAAGGTTATCCTGAGACCTTAAAATGAATCCATACAGAAAGTACAAGAGATTGAAAGATCAACTCTGCTAAGTCACAGAATCAAAACTGAGAGAAGCTTCAACATATGCATTTTAAAGTATTCCACTGAAGCCACCAAGATAAAAAACATCATTAAAAAGCACTGGCATTTGATTGAGAATGAGACTGATTTAGAATGTATTAATAAACAGAAAATGATTTTTGCCTTTCTACGGTCAAGGAACATAAAGGAATTGTTATCTGAGAAAGCCATGAAAGAACTTTCCATGAAATTCAAAGGCATGCAAATTTGTGGAAATTGCAAGCATTGCAATAATGTCATCAAAGGAAAAGAACTGACTAATCCCCTAAAAGGTTTCAAAATCGATCTTAACCCATTGGCTGTGCCGTCGGTCATTGGCCGACGGCAGCACTACCTCGCTGGTGCTGCCGTCGGCTAGTGGCCGACGCGACCGCGCCAGTTTTTTAATACGGCCGCACTGCTGCAAAAAAGCGGAAGCAGCCAACGGGTTAAACGCAATAGTACTTATGATTCTAAAAATGTGGTGTACGTCATCAAGTGCCCGTGTGGCAAAATGTATGTTGGCATAACTGAAAGGAAAATAAAAGTTTGCATCACGGAACATAAAAGCAGCATCAGGTTGAAAAATGCGAAGTCAACGGTAACCATGCATTGGCTAGAGGCAGGACATAACGTGTCACAATTGAGATATACTGTACTAGAAGCTGTAAGAATTGACCTAGGCACCGATCCACACAAACAGCTATTGAAATAAGAATTCTTTTGGATCAAAAAACTGAATACTTACAACCGTTTGGGTTGAATGACCGTATCGAATTATCATGTTTTCTTTAATTTCAATTTGTCATTGACATGCATTTTATAAGGTATGATTGTTTGGAATTGGAAAATATGGTTATTTTGTATGTATTGAAATGGGTTCTTTTTATAATATGGTTGGCATTTCTAAGGCCTCACAAAACATTTTGTTATTAGCAAAATAATGGTAGTAGCCTTTTTGTTCATTCGACGGCAAAACTTTATTGCACTCGTTCAGTTTAACTTCAGGTCTCTTTAAATCCCACGAGAGGTAGACACATGACTACGTCACGGAGCATATCACGTATAACATAATCAGGAAGAGTGTTTGAAACTTCATTTATCGGACGGCGTGCAGCCTGCAGAACTAGAGCCTCTACACTCGTGAATTTCGAGTGCGTTTTTAACTGTAAATACTTTGACAACGTACAACTAGGTTTGAGAAAGTAGAAGTTGCGTTTAAGTATTTGATCGTGCAGCATTCAGCGTGTAAAGCACAAATATCATTCTCATAAAACACGCTGAGCAGGATCTAAACATTACGTTACGTAAACTCATTTGCCATATGCAACTGCTATGTCACGCGAAATAAAGAACTCGCTACCATGAATGAATATACCACATTGCATGAACAAGCAGGGAAGAGATTGCCTTTATGAGTTATAATTTATAGAGTGGTCAATTAGGGTCACTCCATTTAGTTACAACGTTAGATATAGCGTTTTGTATGATTCAATGTTGTTACTTTAAGGACTTGATTATCAACTAGCGTTAACTGATCAATCTGGAATAGCAGTATTGTGACAATTGAATCAGACATATACTCATGGGCAACAACAAAAATACATTTATTAATTTGTTTGAATGATTAATATTTTGAAGTACATGCATGATCTGAGACCTATGATTAATTAACTTCTTGTTTATTATTTCTATAGACACCTGAGGAAGGGTCCATGAAGTGACCCGAAATGCATTGGATGATAATTCATGTGTAGTGTAAATAATGATTTGAACAAATAAAGATTTCATGAAAAAAAGGTAAATAAAGAAGGTTAAACCTGTCACGAAGAGGTTTTATGGTCATTTGGAAGGTTTTTGAGTAATGTTAAGGAACCGAGCAGTTCCCTGTAAGAAGTGCGCACATTCCACAGTGAAGGACATTCCTAACCAGATCAGTTTCACCCACGAGTCATGGACATTTTTGCAAACTTTCCATTGTACACAAGATCAGTACTTGTTTCAGTCCATGTTAAGATGGCGCCCACATGATTTAGTAACCTCGCAAGACTACGCTTGAGTTATTTCAAACACAGCGAGGAAAGTTTAGATAACTGGAAGCCGTTGCATAGTGACAGTGATTGCTTTGTGGATATTGGAGAACTTCACGATCGGTAACCTCAGTCTTTTAGGTAAGGAAAAGTCGCATTAGGTTAGATAGTTGTATGTGACGTGATTGGTGTTATATAGTATTGACCATTTCACTTGTTTCACAGATTTGCTTTACAAGGAGCTTGACCGACACAACAAATCCGGGCTGTTTAATCCATGTAGGTAAGGACCTTTTTTACAATTAGGGTTCACTAGAGTTAGTCACACTCGAAGCGTCTTCATTAATCAGCACACAGTCATTTTCTTTTTTGGTTGCAGTTTTTGCCGATTCCAGTTTTTAGCTTGTAGAAACGCGCTGAATAGGGCGTCCACTAAGGTATGTTTTTGGATTCAGTTGAGAGATAATATTGGCAATCTAACATGATTCTTCATCCTTAAGTCATTTTGGCATGGTCCTTATCCCACTTAGATTGTTGAGTCTTTTCATTGAACTGAAAGACTTTGTTTCATTCCGAGTAAGTGGATACATATCTAATTTTGCTGATGTAGGCGGTTACTCTAGTGGTTCTCTCTTCACATGCACAGGACTAAGACTTTGTGCACGTCATGTCACCGGGAATGCATGATGTGGTTGGCTTTGACACATTGTCACTTGGCACAAGGCATGCATAAAAATGCTGGCACAAGTTGGAAATCTTATTTTTGTGGTTGTTAATTGACTAGACAAGATGTATGATAATTTCTCTGTGCAATGAAAACTGATAAATGACGCGCATTTATATAGTTTTTGCAGATTCGCCCCTGGTGAAGGGACAGACGTCCCGAAATGCATTGGGCTTTTGGTTTGGATTTTTTGAATTGCATTATTGTTACCTGAGTTTGCAATGTGTATGGAAATGTTTGCTTTTTAAATATGTCCGTTGTCATATCAACATATAATATCATGCAATGATTAAAATTGTATGAAGTGATTGTTAAATTGTTTTTCCATTGAATATTGTTACAAAAACTGTTGCAGGATTTAATCATAATTGTATTACCCCCCCCTACTGTGCTTGTGTGAGCCCAGGCCGCCTGTTTGGGACCTGGCCACTTTTAAACATAATGGTAAGCTACGTTTGTTATTTGTGCATAGAAGTAAAAAAAAATCATAGATGAAAACGTTGTCACCAACTGCTATTTTTTCTAACTAGTTTTCATTCTTTTTTAATTTCAACGATTTGATTTTGTGGGAAAACCATGAGCATCTACATAAACCATTTCTGAATTTTCGATGTTGTCTAATTTTCTGAAATGTATAGTTTTTTGCGCTCATCCATTTCACCACAAACAGCTCCTATACAGAAACTCTAAAAATAGAAATAAATGGACTAGGATTTAGAAACATGTAATAACTGTTGTAAAAAAAATATTTTACAACTCTGCCTGTTCCTGAAACCTGAGAACGTGGTGATCCCAGCACAGCAATACCTTTCTTTGATACCATTTTCATTAAAAAAAACAGTGCATTCAGATTTTGCCTGGATACATTGTGCAGAAAAAAGGCTTAAGGCAAATTGTCCCAAACATTCAATGATGGGCTCAGTACTGGGTAAAACCCTAGCAGTCACTATTAAAAATAGTGCCTAAAATGCTTAGCCGTAGTAGGTTAGGGGTCTCTGAGTCGACATTGTCAAGTGGATCGACACTACTTCCTTGAATTTAAATGACCCGAACAAGGCAGTAATTATGCGTGTAGGAGCACCACCAACAAATTAGTCAAAGTAATCATGACCGACTATCTTTTTCTCTTATCCGGTTCAAGGGGAAAAGGTGTACATGGTGACTATAAGGACGGATGAAGGAGTCACAATGGAAGATTAGATAAGGAAAGCATCAATCTCAGGCTTTTAACACACTGACTTTTGAAAAAAATCACCTTTTTTAGCTTCCACATCAAGGTACTATTTAGCCTTGGTTATTGCATCCAAGAGCTAGCAGTACTGCAAATCTTGATGCGAATAAGCAGACCCTGGCCAAGATGCAACAATTACAAAATGCAGCAACGAAGGCACTGAAATATCTATTCTGGGATTATCATTTGTCATTAAAAAGGAGTGGCTCCATGTTGAACACAATCTGCCTAAACACTGCGTATGACTGAAGGCATTAATCAGTAAGGAAGGCATGTTTTTTAGGTCTCGCCTGTCAATGCGCATGCGCATTGAGCTTGAGAGACTATGGGGGCTTAAACAGACTTAAACCAACTTGCGATTCCATGGCGATTCCTTGCAGTGCCCGTCAAATTGAAGCTCAATGCGCAAGCGCCTTGACATTAAAAGCGCATGCACATGAAAGTGACAAGGCTCCCTCCCACGGCTATCCCCACCCCCAGCCACCAGCACCTCCCCTCTCTCTTCCCGCACACAGCCAGGCTCGCATTTCTCCTCCCCCTCCTCAGCCGCCAGCACCTCCGATCTCTCTCCCAGCACACAGCCAGGCTCGCATTTCTCCTCCCCCTCCCCAGCCGCCAGCACCTCCCCTCTCTCTCCCTGCATTTTTTACGGCTGTGTCTCGTCTTAAACCCTTAAACCTGCACAACTCATTTTTTGCCCACTGAAACCTACTATTTCTTAAACAAAATTTGCCAGCCTTCGCCATCTGTTCCCCAGCCGCCAGCACCTCCCCTCTCTCTCCCCGGGCACAGCCAGGCTCGCAATTCTCCTACCCCTCCCCAGACGCCAGCACCTCCCCTCTCCAGCACCTCCCCTCTCTCTCCCTGCACACAGCCAGGCTCGCATTTCTACTCCCCCTCCCCAGCCACCAGCACCTCCCCTCTCTCTCCCAGCACACAGCCAGGCTCGCTTTTTTCCTCCCCCCCGCCAGCCGCCAGCCGCCAGCACTTCCCCTCTCTCTCCCTGCAGTTTCACGGCCGTGTCTCGTCTTAAACCCTTAAACCTGCACAACTCATTTTTTGCCCACTGAAACAGACTATTTCTTAAACAAAATTCGCCAGCCTTCGCCATCCGTTCCCCAGCCGCCAGCACCTCCCCTCTCTCTCCCCGGGCACAGCCAGGATCGCAATTCTCCTCCCCCTCCCCAGATGCCAGCACCTCCCCTCTCCAGCACCTCCCCTCTCTCTCCCTGCACACAGCCAGGCTCGCATTTCTACTCCCCCTCCCCAGCCGCCAGCACCTCCCCTCTCTCTCCCTGCAGTTTCACGGCTGTGTCTCGTCTTAAACCCGCATTTCACATCTTCGCATTGAATACTAAAAGATGTTGGAAGCCTCATTTTCTTAAAAGAATTTGGAATAACTAACACACATTAATTAGCCTTGTACCGAAAACAATAAATACAATACCCTACATGTGTGCTAGTGAACGGCAGCGTTCCAATGCTGGTGAGCCCAACAAAATCAAAATAAAATGGCAGCCCTCTATCTGTTTCGTGTGCCTTGATGGGGTGGGGGGCTGAGGGGGCTTTCAATGCGGCTTCCCTTTGCAGGCTCAGAACAATATCAAAATAAAATGGCAGCCCTCTATCTGTTTCGTGTGCCTTGATGGGGTGGGGGGCTGAGGGGGCTTTCAATGCGGCTTCCCTTTGCAGGCTCAGTTTGAAGCCCTGGTCTTAACTATGCAGCCTGCAACTTGCAAAACTCCACGACTCCAAGCGAGCATGCACAACTCAATTTGCCAGCCTTCGCCATGAATAACTAACACACATTAATTAGCCTTGTACCGAAAACAATAAATACACTACCCTAGATGTGTGCTAGTGAACGGCAGCGTTCCAATGCTGGTGAGCCCAACAAAATCTAAATAAAATGGCAGCCCTCTATTTGGTTCGTGTGCCTTGATGGGGTGAGGGGGCTGAGGGGGCTTTCAATACGGCTTCCCTTTGCAGGCTCAGAACAATATCAAAATAAAATGGCAGCCCTCTATCTGTTTCGTGTGCCTTGATGGGGTGGGGGGCTGAGGGGGCTTTCAATGCGGCTTCCCTTTGCAGGCTCAGTTTGAAGCCCTGGTCTTAACTATGCAGCCTGTAACTTGCAAAACTCCACGACTCCAAGCGAGCATGCACAACTCAATTCGCCAGCCTTCGCCATCTGTTCCCCAGCCCCCAGCCGCAAGCACCTCCCCTCTCTCTCCACGCACACAGCCAGGATCACATTTCTCCTCCCCCTCAACAGACGCCTTCACACACTCTCACAACCTCACACACCCTCACACCCTCAATCACACTCACACCCTCACACACCATCATTTACCAACACACCCTCACCCACAACCTCAACACCCTCACCCTCAATCACCCTCACACCATCACACACCATCACTCAACATCACCCCCTCACCCTCACACCCCCTCACCCTCACACACCCTCACCCTCACCCACAGTCGCACACTCAACCTTCAAACTCGCACACACTCACTCACCTTCACACCCTCACAACACTCACCCTCACTCACCCTCAAACTCTCACCCTCACTCACCCACACCTGTCACACACCCTCACACTCCATTAGCCTCACCCCCTCATGTTCACACACCCTCACCCCTTCACCCTCACACACCCTCACCCCTTCACCCTCACAACCCTCACACCCTCACTCATACTCACTCCGTCACCCTCACTCACCCTCACACACCATCACACACCCCCACACCCCCTGACCCTCACATCCACTCACACTTACACCGTCCAAGTCCACCCCCCCATTAGCCTCACCCCCTCATGTTCACACACCCTCACCCCTTCACCCTCACACACCCTCACCCCTTCACCCTCACAACCCTCACTCATACTCACACCGTCACCCTCACTCACCCTCACACCCCCTGACCCTCACATCCACTCACCCTCACACTCACACCGTCCAAGTCCACCCTCACACCCTCACTCATACTCACACAGCCACACTCACTCACCCTCACACACCATCACACACCCTCACACCCCCTGACCCTCACATCCACTCACCCTCACACTCACACCGTCCAAGTCCACCCTAACAACCCTCACACCCTCACTCATACTCACACCGTCACCCTCACTCACCCTCACACACCATCACACACCCTCACACCCCATGACCCTACATCCACTCACACTCACACCATCCAACTCCACCCTCCAACTCCACCCTACAACACCACCCTACAACTCCACCCGCCAATATGACTGCGCATCTATGTTAATGCAAGCAAAGCTTTTGCTGTGCAAATTGATGTGTACCTTACAAAAAAAAGAACACTTTTTACATGGATAATATAAAAAAAGTTTATGATGTGTTTGTTTTTGGATTCAGCGCTAACAACATCATCAATCAACATTACATAGGTCTCTATTAGCTTCTGAAACAACGCTTCACTACATTAATACATTTGAAGTGTCCAATATTCACTGAGAAAAAAAGAACACTTATAGGCATCATCACAACAACTCGCACTCACACCCACACCCACCCTCACCCTCACTCATCCTCACCCTCCCTCAGACCCTCACACACCATCAATCACCAACACACCCTCACCCACAACCTCGAACACCCTCACCCTCACACACCCTCAATCACCCTCACCAACTCACCATCACACACCATCACTCAACATCACCCCATCACCCCCTCACCCTCACACCCCCTAACCCCCTCACCCTCACCCACAGTCACACACTCAACCTTCAAACTCGCACACCCTCACTCACCTTCACAACATCACAACACTCACCCTCACTCACCCTCAAACTCTCACCTTCGCTCACCCACACCTATCATCACACACTCTCACATCCCATTAACCTCACCCCCTCATCTTCACACACACTCACCCCCTCACCCTCACACCCACACTCATACTCACACCGTCACCCTCACTCACCCTCACACACCATCACACACCCTCACACCCCCTGAACCTCACATCCGCTCAACCTCACACTGTCCAAGTACACCCTCACAACCCTCACACCCTCACTCATACTCACACCGTCATCCTCACTCCCCCTCACACACCATCACACACCCTCACACCACCTGACCCTCACATCCACTCACACTCACACCGTCCAAGTCCACCCTCCAACTACACCCTATAACTACAATACCCCCCATACAACTCTACCCTCCAACTACAACTCCACCCTCCAACTCCACACATAAATAGCGTTAGGCAACATTTATTTTAATACGTAAAAATCGGATTACACACTTGTAGCTATTCATAAATTTAAACTTAATGCAACGCAAGGATAGTGCAGCAATTAATACACAAAAATGAAGAAAGGGATTGTAAAATAAAACTTCTTTCACAAAGATCATAAATGCACACAAAATAGGCAAACATCTGAATACACAGCAAATAATACAACAATTTTAAAGTGGACAAAGCGAGCTAAAGGAAACAAATTCACAACATAAAGCACTTACTAAAGTAAGGGAAAATAAACCATTAAACAATGCCAGAAAAAAATCAAAAACACAAACAAAGTGCGTAATCACAAAAGCACGAGACTTCACAGCCTAATTGCAATTCCTCCAAAAATACAACAAAGTATTTCACTCAAAGTAACAAAAGAAATCTAAACAAAGCATTTAAGTATTCAAAAAAATAAAGAAAATAAACAGCAGCGCTAACAACAGCATCAATCAACATTACATAGGTCTCTTAGCTTCTGAAACAACGCTTCACAACATTAATACATTTGAAGTGTACAATATTCACGGAGAAAAAATGAACACTTATAGGCATCATCACAACAACTCTCACTCAAACCCTCACCCACCCTCACCCTCAGCCTCACACACCCACACTCATCCTCACCCTACCTCACACCATCACTCACCAACACACCCTCACCCTCAACACCCTCACCCTCACACACCCTCACTCACCCTCACCCCCTCACCCACTCACCCTCACACACCATCACTCAACATCACCCCCTCACCCTCACACCCCCTCACACCCCCTCACCCTCACACACCCTCACCCACAGTCACACACTCAACATTCAAACTCGCACACCCTCACTCACCTTCACACACTCACACCCTCACAACACTCACCCTCACTCACCCTCAAACTCTCATCCTCACTAACCCACACCTATCATCACACACACTCACACCCCATTACCCTCACCCCCTCATATTCAGACACCCTCACCCCCTCACCCTCACAACCCTCACACCCTCACTCATACTCACACAGTCACCCTCACTCACCCTTACACACCATCACACACCCTCACACCCCTTGACCCTCACATCCACTCACCCTCACACTCACACCGCCCAAGTCCACCCTCCAACTCCACCCTACAACACCACCCTACAACACCACCCTACAACTACTACTCCACCCTAAAACTACTAACCCACCCTTCAAATCCAACCGTAAATAGCATTAGGCAACATTTAATTCAATAAAAAACATCGGATTACACACTTGTAGGTATTCAAAAATGAAAACTTAATGCATCGCGAGGACAGTGCACCAATTAATACATAAAAACGCAGAAAAGGATTGTTAAATATAACATTTTTTATGAAAAAAAAAAAAGAAAATAGGGAAACATCTGAATACACAGCGAGTAATACAGACATCTAAAGGACACAAACTCACAACATAAAGCAGTTACTAAAGTAAGGGGAAATAAATAAACCATTAAACAATGGTGGAAAGAATCCACAAAACAAACAAAGTGCGTAATCACAAGAGCACGAGACCTCACATCCTAATTGCAATTCTTCCATAAGTACAATTAAGGATTCCACTCAAAGTACACAACAAAAACAATACAATTTTTAAAGGTGGCTTCATACTTATACTTTGCCACAATTAATGCGCATCTGTAGTCAGAAATTTAAAAGGAGGTAAACATTGTCTCTAATGAGCAAACACAGACAAAATCACTGCGCATCTATGTTAATGCAAGCCAAGCTTTTGCAGTGCGAATTGATGTGTACCTTACAAAAAAAAGGTAACTTTTTACATGCATTATATAAAAAACGTTACTGATGTGTTTGTTTTTTGATTCAGCGTTAACAGCATCAATCAACATTACATAGATCTTGATTAGCTTCTAAAACAACGCTTCACAACATTAATACATTTGAAGTGTACAATAATCACGGAAAAAAATGATCACTTATAGGCATCATCACAACCACTCACACCCTCACCCTCAGCCTCACACACCCTCACTCATCCTCACCCTACATCACACCCTCACACTCTCACACCCTCAATCACACTCATACCCTCACACACCATAACTCACAAACACACGCTCAGTCTCACTTACAACCTCAAACTCCCAGACACTCACATCCACTCACCCTCACACTCACACCGTCCGAGTCCACCCTCCAACTACACCCTAAAACTACAATACCACACTACAACTCTACCCTCCAAATACAACTCCAGCCTCCAACTGTACACATAAATAGCGTTAAGCAACTATTTGATATATACGTAAAACGCGGATTACACACTTGCAGCTATTCCAAAATGCAAACTTAAAGCAACGCAAGGAGAGTGCAGCTATTAATACACAAATATGCAAACAGGGATTGGAAAATAAAACATTTTTCACAAAACGCATAAAATACACACATTACATCACTGTGCATCCTCTTAATACATTGATAGGGAAAATAAATACAGCAAATACAAAAACTTTCCTTTAATACACCGATAAGCTCAATAACATATAATCCGGCTACTTCAGCATCACAGGAAAAAAAAATGCAAACACAACATACATAAATATAATAGAAACTAAATAGCACTTCAAAGTTCAAACAACAGCTCTTGTACGTCAAATAACAAACACCAGCTAAAAATACATTTCATTACAGTTTTCGAAAACATATACATTACATATCGACGAATAAAAACAAGATTTTAATTTACATTACATAATAAACATTTACAAATATTACGATCGAAAACAAACAATGTCAACAGTTATAAAAATACACTCCTATTAATTCGTTAAGTTAAACATACTATAGATACTACATTACATTACATAAAAAAACACTTTGGAATAAATTCTTACCTGTCAAACGACGCAGCAACAGCACAGGAACAAGAACATGCCTTCCGCGCACCAACATATAGCCGAGATACCCGCCACCCCCTCTCAACACAATCCCCAAAAGGAGTGAAACCGGAAACAGTTCTTGAAGTTTTTGGAAGTGGGATGGAGTGACCATCCCGGCCGTATTTATTAAAACAAAATTAAAACATTAAACGTTTCATGTTATGTACAATTTCATTACCATATTGCGATGTTTGGCTAACCTTAACAGATTCTCTAATACAGAGGTTCTCCTAGCCGAACTAGCAACCTACAAAACATTTCTTGACATATTGAAATTGTACAACCTAACGTTTAAGGGCCAACGGCAAGGTCATAACCGGTGTCAAGATCCCTAACCGGACTTACCCCTCCCACTTGGGATGGGCGACAGCACGGAGGCGTACCTCAAGTGCAACTACTACCAATTTCCCTTGACTTGACGGGGGCACCTAAAACTCGACGCCAGTTAAAGGTCGTTCGAATACTCGTGTGAGGTATCTAGAAGGTATCGTGGCCCTTATCCCAACCCCACACAACTTACCGCATCTGCCGTCGCAGATGTCACTGGCCCCGGGAAATTCCCCAGGAGGGGGCTGTAACCCCTCCTACAAAGGAAGGGGCCTTGACCGCCTTTCCTTTACTTCCGGCGACCCATCCTTAGAAGGGACCGCCTCCCCATTGAGGGGCCAATGGCCACCTCTCCCGAGCGCTCCCATCCGTGTTGGGTGACGCCCACTCATAGGGATCTACTAATTAGTGCTCACCGATCATGACCTTACCGCCTACCAAAATAAATACGACAGTGCAAATTAACCTAAGAATACATTGGCCACTATGACCGAAAGAGCATACATCAAAATTCGACACTAACTGAATATCTTTAATGGCAAACATACTCAAAACGAACATTCTTTATTAACTCAAAATCAACATGGCACTACAACCTGGAAACGAAAACAAAACAAAATTAATCAACTTTATTATACACAACTGGCTGTCTTCAGGGGCTGGTGGGTGGGTCAAAATTGGCTCTTCGTTCTGTCCCGAGCTCACGTGCAGCGAGGAGGTGCAGCTTCAGAGCACAAGAACAAGAGGATGTCTTCTGGTCTTGCGTCCCTTTTTATCCGTCTTCAGGGCGGGCGTATACCCGCCCCTGCCTGCCCCTGAGGGCGTGGCTGGCTGCGTCGGTGTCTAGGCCAGCCCACTCTAGGGCGGGAACGAGCGCGCCCCAGCTACGCCGCTTCGGGCATACCAGCTGAGACGCGCCTCCCGCCCAAAATGGCTTCCCGGGGGGATCGAGGCACTCGGCCATAAGTTCGGGGGGACCGATTCGGTCGCCCCTTTCCATATAGCCGAGATACCCGCCACCCCCTCTCAACACAATCCCCAAAAGGAGTGAAACCGGAAACAGTTCTTGAAGTTTTTGGAAGTGGGATGGAGTGACCATCCCGGCCGTATTTATTAAAACAAAATTAAAACATTAAACGTTTCATGTTATGTACAATTTCATTACCATATTGCGATGTTTGGCTAACCTTAACAGATTCTCTAATACAGAGGTTCTCCTAGCCGAACTAGCAACCTACAAAACATTTCTTGACATATTGAAATTGTACAACCTAACGTTTAAGGGCCAACGGCAAGGTCATAACCGGTGTCAAGATCCCTAACCGGACTTACCCCTCCCACTTGGGATGGGCGACAGCACGGAGGCGTACCTCAAGTGCAACTACTACCAATTTCCCTTGACTTGACGGGGGCACCTAAAACTCGACGCCAGTTAAAGGTCGTTCGAATACTCGTGTGAGGTATCTAGAAGGTATCGTGGCCCTTATCCCAACCCCACACAACTTACCGCATCTGCCGTCGCAGATGTCACTGGCCCCGGGAAATTCCCCAGGAGGGGGCTGTAACCCCTCCTACAAAGGAAGGGGCCTTGACCGCCTTTCCTTTACTTCCGGCGACCCATCCTTAGAAGGGACCGCCTCCCCATTGAGGGGCCAATGGCCACCTCTCCCGAGCGCTCCCATCCGTGTTGGGTGACGCCCACTCATAGGGATCTACTAATTAGTGCTCACCGATCATGACCTTACCGCCACAGGCCCGGATAGTTGACCGGCTATCCGGGCCCCCCACCAAAACTCCTAGCTAAAGGTCATGTTCCAACGTTTTTAACCATGCTAAGAAGTCTCCTATGAGTAACTCATTTCCCACCCGAGACAAATGCACACCATCCCCCATATACATACTGTCATCATTAATACAACCGTGCGAGATAGAATGCAATGTCCTGGAACGGAACAACCTACTCATTTTGTTATTAAGTTTCCTAACAGAATGGTTCAAAGCAGGGATCGAAATAGCCCCCCGCCACACTTTTCGTGGGATCATATGAGACCACGCAATTATGCACCCCGGAACTTTCCTCGCCAACCAACTTACGGTGGAAAGCATTGCCTCCAGGAGAAGTCGTCTACCGGTGGTGACCAAATCATTGCCCCCTAAATGTACTATGACTATAGACGGCGGCGACCTCATCCGCCCTAACAAACCCTCAAAGTAAGCTTGAAACTGGTCAATACAGAGACCGCCCCTTCCGTAGAAGGACATCCTGTACCCGTATTCCCCAGCTATGTGAATCATGTCACCTGCTTTGAATACGTCTGCGGCACGCCTCACGTATGAGTGGCCCACGACCCACACCTCCTTTCTCACAGCCGGTGATGTCTGACCGCTGGCCCGGTGTTGGGTCGACTGCATAGTCCGCCCCGCCTCGAAGGCTTGCGTAACTGAAAACCAAACAAAAGACAAGAAGCGTGAGTACATTGTTACAGCTTCACAACATGTGCAACCGCACATACCTCTTATAACAATTGGAGGACCAACGCCCCACTCGTTTTACTTGTTCCACATTAAGACCCCTGGCTGCAGCTTCAGTGGCAGCCCCTATCCGAAAGGAATGGGTCCCAAACTCACCCGGGTCCAAGCCCGCTGCGGTAATTGACATCGCGAGCACCCGCTGAAACTGAAACTTTGTCAGTGGGGTGGCGTCCGCGTGTCTCAACATTGTCCCCCCCCATGATGCCACCCTTTGTGCTAGGTAATCCTCTAAACACCTCACCGGACACATGGAGGACCCTGGAATCCTGCGAATGACTATGCAGTCTCCCACCCCACTTTGATCGGTTTTTGACTTGACAAAGGATACCGTCATAGTCTCACCCCTGATCTGAACGTGTTCCCGGCACAAACCCCCCGCCACATCCCGCTTGCTCCTTGCCACCAGCTCACTTATCCTCATAGCCCCGTGAAATGCAAGCGTAAAAGCGGCTCGGAACAAACAGGCCTCGAACTGAGACGAGCATATGTCGGGGAGTGTGGCCAGCAACTGGGACAACCTATCCAGACCTATCGGGCGCCTCTCATCTACTCTGCGACCCTCAAGGCGTTGCCACCCACGCAGCGCTTTCTGTACAGCAAAAGACGCTGTCGGGTCCTGGATATTATGAGCCCTGGCAACAAAGGAGATGGCAGCACGATGCCTCTGGGCTGTAGCCACCGACTTCCCAGCCTTACGCAAGGACATCAGAAAATGTACTACCCAATCCTCATGCCCCCAAAGTCCCCCTCTCTCAGTCCCCAAAAAGGCCAAATAAGCCCGAAACGCCCCTTCGTATGCCTTCCTCGTCCTTGGTGCTAGACTCTCTCCCACGAGGTAACGAAGTTCGGGGCACCGAGAGACCAGAGAGCTTCGGGAAAGGGTGCTGGCTCGGGGTCCGCTGAGGGAAGGAAACCCGAGAAAGCCTGCATTTGAAAACGAGACAGTGCATCAGCAGCCTGATTCATCACCCCCGGGACATGTTTTGCTCTGAATACCACGTTCAGTTGCATACACAGTAAGACAATTTCTTTAAGCAGCCTCAAAATCATTTTACAACGTGCTGCCTGACTATTAATGCATTCTACAACGGTCATATTGTCAGACCAAAATATGACAGAATGATTTTTGAAACCATCGGGCCAGGATCTGAGGGCCACCAAAATAGGAAACAGCTCAAGGAAAGCAATATTACTCGTCAGCCCCTCATCGTGCCACCATGTTGGCCACTTTTGTGCCGACCATTTTGTGCCGAAGATGGCGCAGAAACCCATGCTTCCCGCTGAATCCGTCCATAGACCCAGCTCTTCAGAGGACAAGGCCGGTTTGTTCCAGACGACTCGACCATTGAAATCCGCCAAGAATGCTAACCAAATACGCATGTCTTGGCGGACCTCGGCCGATAACCTCGTGCGATGGTGACCCTCTTTTAGGCCGACCATCGCCTGTGCAATCGAACGGGAGAAGGGGCGGGCCATCGGGATCACCCTTAAGGCAAAATTCAACTTCCCCACCAATTGCTGCAATTGATGCAGCGTAACTTTAGATGCAGTGATACACATTTGCAGGGCTGTCTTGAATTTCGATACTTTGGAAGCTGGTAAACGAAAACAACCCTCACTAGAGTCCAACTCGATCCCGAGGAACTCGAGGCAAGTCGTGGGACCCACAGTTTTACCTGGTGCCAACGGCACGCCAAATTGATTCATTAAAACACAAAATTCAGTCAAGGCCCGGGCACATTCATCATCCCCAGCGGCCCCAAGGAACAGAAAATCATCGAGGTAATGCATCACATTCCGAAAACCTGTTTTCTTCGTGTAAACCCATTGCAGAAAACTACTGAATTTCTCGAAATAAGCACAAGATATCGAGCACCCCATAGGCATACACCTGTCCATGTAATACAAACCTTGAAACATGAATCCCAACAAACGTTGATCATCCGGGTATACCGGGAGCAAACGGAACGCTGACTCGATATCTGATTTCGCCATCAGCGTCCCGGGCCCCAGGCGATTCAAAATGGCTACGGCCTCATCGAATGATGCGTACCGCACCGAACACATTTCTGGATTAATTGCATCGTTTACAGAAAGGCCATGAGGGGCTTATAAATTGTGAATCAATCGAAACTCACCCGGGTCCTTCTTGGGGACCACCCCTAAAGGAGAACAAACAAAGTTCGGTACCGGGGGGACAGGAAACGGGCCGGCAACCCGACATCGGGTAACCTCTTTCCTGATCTTATCCTGTACTACAGTAGTATGCTGCAAGACGGAAAGTTGATTTTTGCACGACCCGACACCCTGAAAGCTACCCACCGGGATGCGGAAACCATATGAAAAACCGTTTCGTAGCACCCCAGCAGAAGTACGATCTGGGTATTCGCTGAGCCAGGGAATCATCGCCAGGGTATCAATCGGGGTTGGTAAAGGCGCCCCTCGGACTATATTAGACCTGTTTGGCGCCTCCTCTACCCCCATTTTCACCCGATTTGGCTCTGCACGAGGACTCAGGATGGGGTGCCCCACAACCACTACATTCGTGTTTGAACTTACAAGACCCCGGGGGCCTAGTACATTTGCTTCTGTTGAAATTGAAACAGAACCCCCTCTTCCCTGTATTGCCGGCGGGTCTCGGGTAATCGTCTGTACCCGTACCCGACCGAAAGGGCGTCCCCCCATTTTGGCGGGAGGACTCACTAACAGCACTCCCCACCAATGGCACTTTCAACATTCCGGACTCTTTCATCTTATTCCATGTTAAAGAATCGTAACAGTCCCAGGTTAAACTTTTGTTATGCTCCATCGCTTTCCTGAAAAGGTTGTCATAACAGAACCATTGGTTACCTTGGTGTGATGTCGAGTACCCCATAATTCGTGACTGATATACTGGAAATTCAGGGAGCAAATCAGGCCTACGTTCCCCCAAAATTGCCGTGAAAATTCCCCAAGCATTACCCCAGTTACCAATATTTTCATTCACTTTAAAGGCGGCCATTTTTGCGCGCCAAACACTCGGATGCATCAGATCCTTTTGCCCCTTAACAGTTTCGACCTCATAGTGATCAACGAGCAGGGAGAAAATGTTAACGTATTCCCCCGCCCAAATCTTTTCCTTTATTGGCAAAGGAACATGTTGCCCCAATCTTTCTCTACGAGAGGGTGTTGACTCATCCCTTGCAATCGGCAATGGCCGCTTACCTGCACCGGACGCTGCTTCCGTCCCTCGTGGCTTGTCTATCGCCGCATCCGGCGCGGGCACCTTGGCTGTATCACGTTTCTCGCGCAACTGCTTTATGAGAGCTTGCGCTTCGGTAGCCATGGCGCCCCCATTACTGTCCCCCAACCATGCTGCTAACTGTGCCGCCAACTCGGGAGGCATATCTCCGGCAGACGTCGGGGTAACTATCACGGGAATCGGATTCCCCTCATCCGGTACCGGGGCCGGTACCGGGGCTGGCGCCTCGAGCGGAGAACAGGGAACCGGGACGTCTCCCCCGACCGGCCCCCTTCTCGGCCTCTTTGGCTTCCCTCCGGCCGGTGGACGCCCCGATCCCTCCTCGCCGTCTCGCTCCGCCAACCGCTTCTTAATTTCGGACATATCCTTCATGAGTGCCCGAACCAACTGGTCAGTCGACATTCTCTTTGCTCCTTTCTTGGGCATCCTTTCGACGAAGTATCTAAAAGACAAAGAGAGAGATTAAAACGCTCAAAATTGGCTCTTCGTTCTGTCCCGAGCTCACGTGCAGCGAGGAGGTGCAGCTTCAGAGCACAAGAACAAGAGGATGTCTTCTGGTCTTGCGTCCCTTTTTATCCGTCTTCAGGGCGGGCGTATACCCGCCCCTGCCTGCCCCTGAGGGCGTGGCTGGCTGCGTCGGTGTCTAGGCCAGCCCACTCTAGGGCGGGAACGAGCGCGCCCCAGCTACGCCGCTTCGGGCATACCAGCTGAGACGCGCCTCCCGCCCAAAATGGCTTCCCGGGGGGATCGAGGCACTCGGCCATAGGTTCGGGGGGACCGATTCGGTCGCCCCTTTCCATTCTCGATCTTCTGGGGAATTCCACTGTTGACGTAAGCAAATCGGAACGCAACGTCAAAAACGTCGCGCTCCGATTGGCTACAAATAAATGTCAAGGAAACATAAACACTCACACCACAAAAAAAAACTAGAACGCTAACGTAGGGAACGTCAAGGTGACGCATTGCGTCAGCCATTTTTAAATTAATACAATTAATACGGGACTCCACAGACACCAAAAACACACATAACACCACACATTAATTAAAACACACACACAGTTAAATTACATAAAAAAATACACATAAGGCAGGACAATTACAAAGGGAAGCTCTATCACGTTTTTTTTTACACGACACATATTAAAAAGAAAAACAAAAAAAAACATTATTATTAACATACACAC
Organism: Lissotriton vulgaris; assembly: GCF_964263255.1. NCBI lineage: Eukaryota > Metazoa > Chordata > Amphibia > Caudata > Salamandridae > Lissotriton > Lissotriton vulgaris. The sequence continues at coordinate 1,125,183,567 of NC_141687.1, forward strand.
ACTCATAACATCACCCTCACACACCAAAACTCTCACACACCTTCACACACCCTCAATCACCCTCACACAACGTCATCCTCACACACCATCACACACCTTCAGCCTCACACCCACTCACTCACCCTCACACACGCACTCACACCCCCTCACACTCACACACACTCACACACCCTCACTCCCCTCAAAGACTCACACCCCTCACAACAATCTCACACTCACTACACCGGACAGCCTCACCCTCACACACTCACCCCCCTCACACTCTCTCACCATCAACACCCCTCAGCCTCACACACCCTTACCCTCATCCCCTCACCCTCACACACCCTCAATCACCCTCACACCATCACCCTCACACACCCTAACTCTCACCCTCGACCGCTCACACACACTCACACTCCCTCGCTCACCCTCCCCCTCACACACACTCACACCCCCTCACCCTCACACCCCATCACCCTCACACACCCTCACTCCCCTCACACCCTCACACCCCTCACAACACTCTCACACTCACTACACCTCACACACTCACCCTCAAACACCCTCACACACACTCACCCACCCTCAGCCTTGCAAAATCTCAACATCAACACCCCTCACCCTCACACATCCTTACCCTCATCCCCTCAACCACATTCACCCTCAGTCACCCTCAAACACCCTAACTCTCAAACTCACCCACTCACACACCCTCACACTCCGTAATTCACCCTCGCACACCCTCACCCTCACACCATCACACACCCACACACTCTCACTTAATCATTCACCATCAAACACACACACTCACCCTCACACACCGTCACACAACGTCATCCTCACACCACCTCACTCACCCTCACCCACACTCACACCCCCTCACCCTCACAGCCCCTCACACACACTCGCTACACTCACAACTTCACACCCCTCACAACACTCTCACACTCACTACACCGCACACCCTCACCCTCACAGACTCACTCCACTCACCCTCTCTCACTACACTCATTCTGTCACCCTCACACACACTCAGTCACCCTCACACCCTCACCCTCACACACCCTCACTCCAACCCTCACCCACTCACACAACCTCACACTCCCTCACTCACCCTCAAACACACTCACACTCACACAACGTCACACAACCACACCCTCACACTCCCTCACTCACACTCACTCACACTCACTCACAATGACTCACACTCACCCTCACACACCCTCACCCTCACACACCGTCACACACCCTCTGCCTAACAACACCTCTCTCACCCTCACTCACCCTCACACACACTCACACTCACACACCATCACACACCCGAAGCCTCACACCCCCTCACTCACCCTCACACTCACACACACACCCCCTCACCCTCAAACACCTTACACTCACACACCCATGCTCCCCTCACACCCATCACAACACTCTCACACTCACTACACCTCACACACTCTCAGCCGCAAACAACCTCACTCACCCTCACCCTCACACACTCACACACTCACACACCCTCACCCTCACACCCCATCACCCTCACACACGCTCACTCCCCTCACACCCTCACATGCCTCACAACACTCTCACACTCACTACACCTCACACCCTCACCATCAAACACCCTCCCACACACTCACCCACCCTCAGCTTTGCAACTTGTCACAATCAACACGCCTCACCCTCACACACCCTTACCATCATCCCCTCACCCTCATTCACACTCAATCAACATCACAACACCTAACTCTCAGACTCACCCACTCACACACAATCACACTCCCTAACTAACCCTCACACACCCTCACCCTCACACCGTCACACACCCACACACTCACACTCCCTCAATCAACATCAAACAACCTCACTCACCCTCACCAACACACACCGTCACACACACTCAGCCTCACAAACACTCACTCAACTTCACCATCACACACACTCACACCCCCTCACACTCACACTCCCTCACACTCACAACACTCACGCTCACACCCCTCACCCTCACATCCATCACCCTCACATCCCTCACCCTCACACCCCTCACCCTCACACCACTCAAGCCACAGATGGGTGTGCGATGGGAGGACGTTCAGCTTGCAGGGCTGTGCTTCTATCCCCTGCTGCATTCTCCTGCTCTCTAGAAATGTGGCATAACAACAAAAGCTGCCATCAAAGTCACGTCAATACAAATCATGTGGCATTCCAAATGCTATAGGTGTCACATTCACAAAAATTAAAACTATTGGCATTGTAAATGACAAATCTATCAATGTAGCTATTTGGAAAAACTACACAAAAAAAAAATCATTTACAAGACCTATAGCTCCTACTTTTCTAATGCGAGACCTATTGCATTTCCAATGCTTGTTTGAGCTAACTCTTCAAACCACACCAAATTTTAAGGCATCTGAAAAAGAGATGAGGAACCTTTTTTATCTCAAAATGCAACAGACCAAATTTGTCAGATATGCTGTTTGGGATTGTGCAATCTAATCTGCCTATGACGCTAAGAAAAAAAAAATAGCACCTAAATACATTTCGGCACAGTGTCAGAACATATCAGTTTCACTGAAACATTCACTTTTCCTTCCCTGTCTGTGAATCTTCCAGCTCTGAGGCCCCTCACCAGGGGTTGGGGTGATATTTCAAACATTACATAAGCCCTAAACATAATGTGACTTATCAGGTGGCTTGGGCCAAAATTGCCTGATTACATACAGAAAATCTTGGGGGCATATTATCAAGACAATCATCGCCGCTTTAGCAGCCGTTTTTGGCCAAAAAGCGGCAATAATTCTATCACAGTATTAACAAGGACACGCTAGCAGGCTTTAGCTTGCGTTTCCTTGTGTTAGCACCCTTTTCACTACCGCCTTGCATCTTATCGCTAATGAGATGCAAAGTAGGCGTTCCTCACATTCACTACATGGAAAAACATACCCGCGTAGCGACAATAGTAATCATGCTAAGACCCCCCATTAACGCTGGATTCTAATGTCAGAACAATTTCTGACTTAGGTATATTACCCTTTGGGAGATGGATTATCAGGCTAAATCCACCATGGCTTATTATCAAGGAATTCCCTGTCGCTGTAATTTTACCGCTGGATTACCAGCGTATTCCAGCATTTCGCCGCTATCGCTGGAATTGTTATCACCTTGGAGATAGCTGTTGATAATAACGTGCTATCTCAGCGATAAAATCCAGTAATAGCCGGCGATAACTAAAATGGCGCTAAGCGCGCTTAGCGATATTTATCGCTGTCAGTTAATAATAAGCCCCCTGATCTCTTTCAGAGAGTATCACAAAAAGTTTTTTTCACAAAAACAGGATAGCTGGCTTGCATTCAGGGAGAAAGTCCAGTGTCGGCAACAACTGCAAGATCTGCCAATGTGACACGCGCATTGATTGTGCAGCGCGAACCTGATCTAACGCTTTGTGTACATGATTGATATTTGCACTAGAGAGCGCGACCACGAGTTTTTAACCATTGTGTGTTATTCTTGTATTTTAACTGCACGAAGGCACTTTCCTTTTTTAAATTGTACTTAATTTGTACTTAACTCCACTCGCAGACCTCTCTGAGGCGATCATTGCTGTTCCTGACACCCCGGTCCACCGCAAGCACTCGGCTTGATTGTTGTGGAGGGTGCAGGGCGTTACCTTTCTTCCGGGTTCCCTCCCGGTGACGGGCAGCGATTGGTGGAGAGTGTAGGGAGGCGGTGCTGATCGATAGCACGCCCCTACAAAACACTGATGTCATCTAAGACGCGCAGCGATGACGTGCAGCAGAAGCGCCGCATCCGCGCCAAAGACACGCCAAAGACTAGCCCGTCTGGGCCCGTCCGGGACAGGACGGGGCTCGGGGCAGAGGGCTATGTCTCACTCTCAAAACCATTACAAAGTTGGACATCCGCCCAGCTGAAAGCACTCCAACCCAGGAAGCATGTCGACTGTACCTTCCTAGATATTCCACATACGGGTAAGGCTGTCTGCCCTAATTGCAGTCTGTCACTGTCTTCCTTTCAACCATATCCTCCACGCAGATCTAGAACAAGGAAAGATCAAAAACATTGCTCCCCCACTGATAAAGTATTTACATTCTTTTATTTAAATTGCTGATCCTTGCCCAAACATAAATTGGACATTTTTAACCTGCTGCTAGAGGAAAAACCTAGCGCAATGTTCCTCACTGAGACTTGGCTACATGAGGCCTCTGGCCCGGATGTAGCTAGCGCCCTGCCAACTACATATGCGATTCTCAGACAAGACAGAACCCGGAAAACCGGGGGTGGACTTGCTATTATTTACGATACTACCTTCACATGTGTACTCGAGACGCTACAGATTCCTGACTGCGAATCCACACTTTTTAAACTCTGTCTAAATCCTAATTTTACTTTTTCTGGCTCCTTAATTTACCGGCCTCCTGGGAATGGTACCAAATGGGCTTCTGAATTTGCAGACCGCATTACCCCTCCTTTATTGGCCTGTAAAAACCTCTCTATAATTGGAGATCTAAATCTACATTTAGAGGATCCATCTAACACCGCCTGTGTAAACTTACTGGAAGATCTGTCAGCATTAGGTTGTAACCTCATCAATTCTGGACCCACCCACAAGGCGGGGCATCTGCTCGACCCTATTCTTTCAAATCTCCCAGAACTTATCTGGCAGGAAAATACCCCGGTTTGCTGGTCTGATCATTACTTAATCAAACTTATTCTGAAACCACCGTCCAATTCCCTTTCTCTCCCTATACCCCAGGTCTTATTGAGAAAAAATTGGAAAAAACTAGACATCTCTAAACTCAACACTGCACTCTGTGCGAATGTACTTAATAAAATTCAAGACATGGAAGGCAATGCAACTGCCACTCAACAATGGCTCGCCAAAGCGGCTGAGTCGTGTCTGCCTACATCAAACACTAATAGACACCGCCCTCCGGCCCCCTGGTTTACTGAATCCCTTAAAGAGGAAAAAACCAAATGCAAGGTACCTGAAAGAGTGTGGCGCAAAGACTTTGCTCCGGACAAGAAAAAACGATATCAAATTGCCAGAAACTTATATCATACAGCATGTAAGAAAGCACGCGCCGTATATGTTTCTAACACCATCACGGAAGCTGTGAATAAACCTAAAACTTTATTCAACACGGTTAAAGATCTAGCGGGAGCTCAAACCACTGCCCCGGCCCGCCCATTAAACAAAAACCAATGTCAGGACCTCGCCCAATTCTTTTTTGATAAAATAGAGAAATTAATCATTGGAATAGACAAGAATAACGCTGATACCACCACCAAACATGATCTGGTGAACACTCCCACTGTTAATCAAACCCACACAATTGGCCGCCTATAACAATGGATACCCTTCAATCTATCCTGAAGTCTATCAAATCCGGCTCTCCGCAGGATCCTATTCCTATGAACATAATGAAAGAGCAAGACTCCTCCTCCCTTAAAATCATTGTTGACACCTTAAATTCATCCTTGGAGCTCGCCGAAGTACCCAGTCTATGGAAACATGCTATAGTAACCCCTCTCCTAAAAAAACAACAGCAGACCCTGATATCTTAGCTATTTATAGACCCATCTCCCTTCTCCCAGCCTTTTCTAAATGTCTGGAGAGACATGTACATTCTGCCCTTACCACATTTGCCGAAGAAAATTCCCTTCTCCATCCAACCCAATCGGGTTTCCGAGCGGGTTTCTCCACAGAAACCGCTCTGCTGGGAGTCTCTGAGACTATCCGGAAACATCTTGATGATGGTCAAACGGTTGCGCTTATTCTACAAGACTTAAGCGCAGCCTTTGACACTGTGTCACACAAAAAGCTGCTTATCATGCTAGAAAATAATGGAATTCAAGGCAATGCCTTGAAATGGATTAAATCCTTCCTGGAACAACGGACCTTCCAGATAGCTTCATCTATGGCATGCTCGGAATTATTCAATTCCCCACATGGAGTACCGCAGGGATCAATTTTGAGCCCTCTTTTCTTTCATCTGTACTTAGGACCCCTGGCAGATTTAGCCGAAAAATCTGGGCTGACGTTTATGACGTACGCGGATGATTCCCAGATTATCTTCAGGCTATCAGAATCCCATCCTTCTTCACCTTCTCTGCTTAAACAAGGTCTCCAGAACATCTCCAATTGAATGAATGTGAATCAGCTGAAATTAAACGGAGACAAGTCAGAGATTCTTTTAATGGGAAAACAACCCGACCTATGGAATGCCTCACATTGGCCTTCTCAGATAGGAAATCTTCCGATACCAGTTTCTCATGCTAGGAATCTGGGGGTAATCCTGGACGACGCATTGTGCATGAAGCAACAGGTCTGCAAAGTGGTTGGACTCTGCTTCACCATCCTGAGATGGCTCAGAAAGATACTATGGATGCTGTCCATCTCTATGCAGAAAACAGTAGTCAATGCCTTAGTTACATCCCGGCTTGACTACGGGAACATCTTATATCTAGGTGCCAACAAAGGAACAATTAAAAGACTTCAGATGATTCAAAATGCGGCTGCCCGGATTCTCTGTCAAATACCCCAAAATACCCATGTGACCCCTTACTTGCGCAAACTACACTGGCTCAGAGAGGAAAACCGCATCAAATTTAAGACCTTAAACTATATGTTTAAAATAAAAGCAGGCACTGCACCCAAATACCTTCAGGCATTAGTGCACCCCTACATCCCTAAAATAAATTTACGGTCACTCTCAGCAGCAACATACTGTGTGCCCAGATTTAAGCTTTCTAGAATGGGAGGGAGATCCTTTGCACATCAGGGTCCTTCTATGTGGAATACCTTACCTATCCACATACGCAAAGAAGAGTGCTATTCTAAGTTCAGGAAAGAAATAAAAACCTGGTTATTCGATCAATAATTCTGAATGACCTATGACGTTCCACTCTCACTGTTTGCTGTGTCTTTGGCGCCGGGAAACCCTTCCTGGGTAGCTGTTGCGCCTTACAAGTTCATAAAATAAAAAATAAAAATAAATAAAAATAAATTTGAATAAATGTTAATTAATAAGGAGTAAACAATGAGGAAAATAAGATGAAACATTTTATCAACTTTTTTAGCCTTATGTGCCCTATGCTTTAAAATGTCTTAGTGTGCTAGCCTACATTGGCAGACATTCAGGCCCCTGAACATTGGCATAATTGAACATATAAGAGCCATTATTATCTGAATAATGGAGCTGACTTGAAAGTAGCAGGCTTGCTGAATGTGACTAGTGGCTTCTCAGGCAGCAGAAAAGCAGGGATATTATATATTTAATGATGAGAGTAAGTAGGGGATTGATCTAGAAGGAGGATTACGCTTGTGTCTGTAAAAGACATAGAAGACTTCATCTCTAATAGCGAAAACTAATATGCACATTACAGCCTGAATATTTGTAATGTATTACTGGTGCTGAGACCCACTGATGCTGCTCAGTTATGAGTCAGACACACTTTAATTTGTCAGTATTCTCTCACAAATGTCACTTTAGAATGCTCAACAAATAAATTAATGTTGCTCAGAGAGATAGACATTACCCACGAAAAGATACACTTGATGCATTTTTGTGTTTACCCATTATGTGAACAATTTGAGTGGTTTTCCTCTTTCTATGTTTTGAATCAAATTTTCTCCCTAGCATTTTATGTAAATTGCACTCTTTGGACACTGCAACTAAGTACATGTTGCCACAGCAACATAACAGAAGTTAGGGATAATGGACTGGTGAGGACAGAAAATGACAAATAACCCATTTCATGATAACATTATTCTCTTGAAATATCAAACAACTTTTAACTATTACATAATTTGACTGGCACTTGTTATTGGGTGCAATATCTTGCTGATTCACTTTGGGCTATTGTATTTGATGCATGTTATAGGAGCTGAGCCCGGTGGAAGTGTTGTGGGTATTCAGACAATACGTGAGGTTCTGTAATGGAAAGCATTTTAAAAAAGGCTGCGGACATGACTAAAACTCCAATATTTTTGGGCCCCAACCACCTGTGAGAATGCGATGTTTTTAACATTATATACAGCATTCCTGTCTTTTTTCTTGAACTGCGTACAATGTGCTACACAGCTCCAGTGCGGGCACCCTTTCACCATGGTGCAAGGGTGTCTGCATTGTAAGCAGGATTGTTTATGTGCAGGAAAGGGCACCTCACGGCACAAAAACAATACTGTGAGGCATTTTCCTCTTTATATGCGTGCTGCAGATTTCTGCACTCATAAAAAGAGGAAGTAACGAAGAGAAATACATTTATTTCACCACATTACACTTCACCTGGGAAGGCGTAGCATTTTGATGCATTCCCAGGTCTACCAGTAATCATAAATCTGGGAATGCAACAAAAGCCATGGGTGGATGCGTGGCAACATCCCCACTCCACCCATTGAACACCTCCCTGGTGCAGAGTAATCCAACGCAGTGATTTGAGCTGCATTGCATTACTCCAGATTCATCAAGCCACTCAGGGTCATCCAAAGTGCCTTTTCTTTGCTTGATAAATCTTACTTAGTTTTGTGTCACCCTTGTGGCCCTTTGCATGGCACAAGTGTGATGCAACCTTTTGATAAATATGCCCCTTAATGTTTCTGTCATATTTGGAACCTTCACCTTCTCCTGGAAGTACAATTTAAACATGCATGTTTGACACATCCAAACAGTTGCAGCATAGTTCTGTTAAAAGTACGAGTTTATAGAAAGTATGTTTCCAAGAGTTAGATATATCAAGTCATGCAGGGATACTTTGCATGGCCCTGAGTGGCTTGGTAAATCTAGAGTGACGCAACGCAGTGCAAATTGCTGTGTTACGTTACTCAGCCCCCGGAAGGCTACAGTACACATAGAAAGAGGAAAATGCTTTGAGGATTGTTTTCCTGCACAAAAACAATCCTGCATACAATGCAGGCACCCTTGCTCGATGGTGCAAGGGTGTGTGAGCTGGCACGAGGCAGCGCATTATATACAGCACAATGAAAAGACAGGATGTATAATGTTAAATACAGCGCATTCCTGCACTTTCCCCATTATGCAACACAGCAAGGTGGCTTGCCGCACTGCATGATTTCTCGATAAATGTGCACCAGGGCCAGATGTACGAAAATAAGAAATATCAGTTTCTTAATTGCGATTTTCTGGAAATCGCTATTTATAATGTATGAAACTCATTTGAGTTTCAATAGCAATTTCTAATGGGTCGCAACTTTACTTAATTCATACATTAACCCCTTCACTGCGGGGCTAATTTCCCCGCGGTGCGGGGGGAGGGGGGCCGCGCACGGCGCTGCTGTGCTCATGACGAGCCCAGGCTCGTCATACAGTACGGTGCTCGTGTGCTCATGACGAGCCTGGGCTCGTCATGAACCCGCCCGCGCAATGGAACGCTCAGCACAGCGGGGGAATTAGCCCCGCGTGTGAGCGTTCCACGGCTCATGACGAGCCCAGGCTCGTCATGAGCACACGAGCACCGTGCTGCATGACGAGCCTGGGCTCGTCATCAGCACTGACGGGGTTAATGAGATAGGTTGCAATTTGTGACCTTCTAGGATTCACTGTCATTAGAGGTATGGTGGCCTGCTGAGGTCAGCAGACCACCATGTCTGTGATTGCTTTTAAATAGAGAAGTCTTTTTTCATTTTAAATGCTACCCATTTTCCTTATTGGAAAACGGGATGCATTTAAAAAGAAAAATATCAACTATTTAAGTTAATGTTTTAATAGAGGGCAGTGCCATCGGACTTTGGCTTTATTAATAAGAATGCATTTTTATCCAAATCAAGCCTTTTTGAGCAACATTAGAACAACAAAAGACTAGGGAAAACATAATTTTCTAACCAATACCTTGCAGTTTGCATGCAGCTCTTTAATGACCGTTTATAGGTGCAGTTTTAGGATTGTTACTTTTGAACTGCAGGCAACAAAAGGTTCTCTGTGACAAAAACAGTAACTCACTGAGCTATCCACATAAGTACAGTCCTGTGATCCGCATGGTACATGTTCTTTTCAGCATGCATATTCACCCTCTGCGCTACTTCATGATGAGTCAAAACTTCCACTAGACAAACTCTGATCTCTCCCTAGCAGGAACATCAATCTTTGTGCCCACCGCTGAACTCAGCACCAGTTGTGACTGTACCAGTTGCACCCTCCTGAAGCCGGAACTGATCAGGGCCGGACTGGGAACTGAAACCGGCCCTGGCAAACTGCTCGGCCTGATTCCCCTCCAAGGGGGAGAGGGTGCGGCCGAGCTGTTTTCTAGGGCCGATTTCAGCCGATTTTGTTACTGGCGGCTGATATTCCCGGACCCGGCAACAAAAACGGCCCCCAGGGGCCCAAAACCGGCCCCCACCCTTGCGGCCCACCAGGGAAATGCCCGGAGCCACTGGGGCCAGTCCGGCCCTGGAACTGATCCAGATTACAGAAAGTCAAAAGTGAATGGAATGACTGTACTAAAGACTCAGGGTCTTCTTCAAGAAAAGTGTTGCATTCTTGGGGTAAAACAGCAATGCAATACTTTTCAGTGTGCTATCCTTGCGACACCATGGATGTGCCGCATTTCCAGTACCCCGCTCCATTTCAAAAGGGTTTACAGTAATCCTGACAAATCTGTTGACGCAAAAATGGCGTATTGCTGGAGTGTGTCTGAAATCAGACGTAATTCCAGCAATGTGTCATTTCTCAGGGGGAAAGCCCCATCTGAAAAGCCCAGCGTCACTCCGTACACCTACTTGAAGCAGGTATAAAGATTTGACTCAGTGACGCCCTAAAAGTGGCCCAGTGAAATCTCATAGATTTCACTATGCCACTTCTCCGAGGCTTTTCTGAGGCGGAACGCCTGCCCTGCATACATTATACCTGTTGCTTGTATAATGTATCGCACGAGTTTACAAAGTGACACATCTGCCTAGATGCGTCACTTTGTAAATAAGGCAAAATGTGGCGCAGTGTTTACGTCACCAGCAGCGTCACTGAAAAGGGACATAATGGCGGCATAAGGGCCTCATTTACGAGGCCCTGGTTATACGGTACAAAACACAATATCTTTTTTTTTACATATTTACATTGCAGGTATTTGCAAATTAAGGTACAAGGCAAATATAGTATTTGTCATAAGTATATGACTTTTTCAGGTGTTAATTCTAATAAGAGTATGTCTGAATATAGATTTTATGGTCAGAATTATAGACTATATCAATCCACTACCTTCAGGTAAACTTCCTTTGCAGTGTAGTACATTATGAGTTAAATAAAAATCATGGGGGCACATTTGGGGTCATATTTATGGCAAAGTGGTGCAGCGTAGGGCAGAAAGTCACCTTGCTGTGCTGCACTGCATCACTGGAAAGGGCATAAACCCACCGTATTTAAAGCATACAACACATTTCTGTCCTTTCCCCCTGTGCTGGTGCACAATTGGCTGCCTAGTGCCAACGAAGGTACCTTTGTACATGGTGCAAGGATGCCTACGTTGCATGCAGGATTGTTTTTGTGCAGTAAGGGGCACCTTCCTGCACAAAAACAACCCTAAGAGGCATATTCCTATATATATGCGTGTGGTGCTGAATGCAGCACACATACAAAGAGGAAGTAAGGGGGAGAAATAAAGATATTTCTCCTTGTTACACCTCTTCTGGGGAGGCGTATGTTTTTGGCACATTCCCAGCTTTACTAGATGTGGTAAATCTGGGAATGTGTCAAAAACCATGGGATTTGCATTGGAAATCCCACGCTATGCCCATGGAATGCCTCACTTGTGCAGAGTAAAGTAACACAGCCATTTGCGCTGCGTTTCATTACTCCAGATTTTTTAAGCCATTCAAAACCATGCAGAGTGTCTTTGTGTGGCTTCAAAAATCTGATTTAGAGGTTTGCGTCATGCATGTTCCAGGTTGCATGGTACAAGCATGACAGAAACCTCTAGTAAATATGCCCCGTAAGGTTTGCCGGGCAGTCCACTGCATTTCGGACTTGGTTGGCTTGGCAAGGATCAGTTACCTGGGAGTGTGAAGCTGCGGGGACCCCTTTTTTGCTAAAATTTAATGTTGAACCACAAGGCATGGGTTTGATTCTGAAATATAAAAAAATTCTTATTCCTAACAGGGCAATTGATTATTTCTCCCTTTTGATAGTGGTCACAGGTAATAAAATATGTGTCGGAAGGTCCACCTTAAATAGGGGAGACCCTTTGATGCATTGTCGCTACCATCCTGGTGATAGATGGCATGCCATTCAAAGGTTTCCAACTGCAGAGCCAGCGGAGGCCTTGACAACAGCAACCTATGTCTAAGTGAAGCGGGGGAGGCATGGGTTAGCGGCATATGGCTGAACCACCAATTCAGAATGGATCCGCCATTCCACCAAACTGTCCGGTGATGAGCATCAAGGTGACTTGTTCATATTTCCCTCAACTGGGGGGCGTGGCTTACGCGCCGACGTGGAATGGCGCTGCCCGGCTGAGCTCCGGGACGACGCGGGACCTAATCTGTCTTTTCTGCATACTTCCCTCATACGGACACCGGGGAAAGTTCCTTTCGTACGGCGGAACATGGTCCCCGTACTTTGCGAGCGGCGGCGGCGCCTCAAATTGCCGCTTTAACGTCTTTTTCCACTGCAGCTTCTCCTTTCAGTACAGGGACGCGGGCGGCCGCTATTTTGTGCTGCCGCGCTCGCGTCCCGTTTTTTGGCGGATTTACCATTGTTCCTGTTCATATGCTGCCGCCACAGGTCACAGTTGGACAAGGTATGCCATGAATACTGTGCAGAATGCTTCCTCTACATTTTTATGAATCTTGGCGCCAGAGTTCCTCTCAGCTTTTCTCTTACTACTAGTACTGCATATAGGCGGCCATTTTGAGGTGATACTTGTGCACCTGCTCTATTCCTGCATTTCTGTCACCATTAACCCTTCGTTGCTCAACGTATAAACCACATGGTTTCCAACCTCTATGGACGCTCTGCTGCTTTCTTCATCATTATATCCTTGGTTGGTTCCTTGATGTGATTCTCTGATTCTTGCTGCCTCTAGACGCCTGTCCTATAGGTTGGAATTACTGCTTCTCCAGTGCTGCATGTCACCCCGTCCAGGACTTCTTCCACCAAGTATTCTCTATTCATTATTTTGAGGGTCTCATAATTTTTGATATTTGGTTTGGCTTCTATTCCTGCAGTCCTCCTAATTTGCCCCTCTGGTGGCATCATGTCTCAGGACGCAGGTCATGCGAGAGCGTCTGTCACCGGAACAAAACCAAAACGCCTCAAGAATGACCCTCCGTCCCCAATTCGCACCTCTCAAAACCCGGTGCTAGACTCCATTTTAGAAGAGGTCCGTGGCTTACAACCGTTCATGGTGGCAACTAATGAGAAGCTCAAGCAGATTGAAGACAGATGGGTAGTCATGGAAAACAAAGTCTTGCAACTAGAACAACGTATTAGTGACGTCCAGGATGTATCTACAAAAATTCCTCTTCTTGAAAAGGAGATACAGCAGCTGAAACTTCACACTGAGGACCTTGAAAACCGTAACAGGCGGAACAACCTCCGTATTTATGGTGTTCCGGAGTCCCTTGGGGAGGGCGATATGGTGACCTTCGTCCGCAAACTCCTTTACGAGCTTTTGGGCCTCCAACCAGAATCTGTCCCACTAAACATTCAGCGTGCGCATCGTCTGGGTCGACCAACGTCCAACCCAACCAAACCTAGAGGTATCATCTTGCTTTTTCTGGAATTCACTGAATTGATGACTGTTCTTAAAGCTGCAAGAGCAAAACGTCGCCTCATATGGTCTGGTAACACCATCTACATATCCCAGGACCTATCGAATGCTACGAATGCTCGTCGCAAGGAATTCCTTAATCTACGTCCACGCATGAGAGAACTCAACATCCAATATGGAATCCTTCATCCTTGTCTCTGCAAAATAACCCACAATGGTCGTTCACGTACCTTTGAGGATCCTCAGAAGCTTCGAGAATATCTTCTCACCGTCGCTTCACCCACGATGGACACCAATGACTGAAACTAACTTTCTTCTATTCTCTGCAATCATTTTCCTACTGTCTTGACGACTGTTGTGGCCTTGTCCCGGTTACTTTCTTGTCATGTCTGGCTATAACTTTATTTCTTCTTGAATATATCCTGCTTATATTCCCGCGTTTTCCTTGCTCCGTTGGATAGGCGCCCGCGCTGGCGTCTCCATGCCTCTACTACTTAGCTCTTCTCTTTCTTTTCAGGACTGGCATCTTTGCCTTGTCCTGTTTCTTAGCTGTTTCCTTCTTTTTTTCTCCTCTCTTTTTCTTCTCTTTTTCACAGGCCATTGTTGCATATTCCTTGCTCATTCATGTTCCGGTATCTTCTTTGTATCCCTTCTTGTCTTTCTTTTCGTAGTCTCTAGTGTTCCTCATGTTTATTTATGCCTCGCTATATGGATTGTGATGTTCCTTCATATTTTGTTCTCCTATATTTACCCGTTTTGTATTCCTAACATGTTTGTCTTCCTTGTATCTCCCTTTAGTTCCTTACCTGCAGTCTACTGGACCCAACTGTTACCCTCCTCCCTTACCTCCCATCATGTGTAACTTCGTAACGTGGAATGTTCGTGGTCTTGGCAACCCAGTTAAGCGTCAAAAGGTATTGTCCCACTTATCCAAATTGAATGCTCAGATTGCTTTTCTCCAAGAAACGCATTGTTCAGATGTCGAATCGCTGAAACTAAAGAGGGCTTGGGTGGGTCAAGTGGTGTTTTCTCCTGCAATTGATAAGAAAGGGGGGGTTGCTATTTTATTCCGTAAAGGTCTCGATGTTCAAATTTTATCCTCTCAATCGGATGCTGAAGGTTATGTCAAAAGTGTCTATACAAAGCAAAACTATGGTGCTACTCAATATCTATGGTCCTGTCCGTCCTGACCCTAAATTTTGGAATGATATTAAAATCCTCATTTCATCTATTGACTGCCCTAATGTTGTCATAGCTGGTGACCTTAACCAATGGTTGGACCCATTCTCAGATAGACTATCCTCATCCAAATTCCAGCCGGATAAGACTCATAAAGCTTTCCAATCTGCAATTGCCTCCCGTCCCCTTTTTGACGTGTGGAAAACATGTAATCCTGATTCACTCGAATATACATTCTACTCTAATGTACACCATACCAGGTCCAGAATTGACTATATTCTGGTTAGTAAATCTCTTCTCCCTGCTATTCAGACGTCTGAAATTGGTTCTATTTTTCTTTCGGACCATGCACCTGTGTATGCCACTTTTGACCTGTCCCACACTACCACCTCTTATACTCGTTGGAAATTTAACACTTTCCTTCTCTCTGATTCGGATTTCATGTCTAAAGTTAAGAGTTTTATATCTGAGTATTTCTCCCTCAATTTACCCCAAGACACATCAGTTTCAAACAATTGGGATGCTTTTAAAGCTGCACTGCGAGGGTTTACGATCTCTTATGTATCTAGGAAGAAGAAACTTAACAGGGCCAAATACAATGCCCAACTCGCCAACATTAAGACCCTAGAACATTCTTACTTCTCTTCCAAGAATCCTGACACTCTCCGTCTCCTTATTAAAGCCAAATCTGAACTTAATCAACTTGCCACAGTTGAAGCTTGCAACACCCTTTTAAAGATCAAATCCAAATTTCATGGGGGCCAAAATAAAGCGGGGAAAATGTTAGCAAATTACCTTAAAATCAAATCTGAACGCAAATCGATTGGCTCTATTCTTAATGAAAACACTAATACAAAGGTCTCCTCTGATGAGGATATTGCACAGGTCTTCCATGATTATTATAAACTCTTATATACAGATGATACACTGCCTGGTGATGAGGATCTCTCTCGTTTCTTTGAAGGCCTTCCCCCTCCTCCATCACTTCCTACTGAATTTCAGCAATTAGAAGCTGACATTACCCCTCAGGAAATACTTAAGGCTATTACCTCCCTTAAGAAAGCGAAAGCCCCTGGTCCAGATGGTCTCCCTATCGAATTTTATGCCAACTTGCATTCCATTTTTGTTCCTCACCTTTTACAACTTTTTAACTCCTTTATTGCAAATGCCAAAGCGTCGGGTTCATTTTTGGATGCCCTTATAATCATCATTCCCAAACCGGACAAGGACCATTCCCTTTGCAAAAATGATCGCCCCATATCCCTTATTAATTACGACTGTAAAATTTTTGCCAAAATCCTTGCTGCCCGGCTAGAATCCCTTATACCTCTGTTAATCACGACCGATCAAGTTGGCTTCGTAAAAGGAAGACTTGCTGCAGACAATGCCCGTGTTTTTACAAATATTATCTCCCACAGCAACCGTTTCAAGGCCCATTTAGCTGCCCTTTCCCTTGACGCTGAGAAAGCGTTTGATCGAATTAATTGGAAATTCATGTTTAAGGCATTGCATTGGTTTGGGTTTGGTCCTCATTTCATTTCCTTGGTTAGACTCCTTTACTCTGCTCCCCGCGCCAGTGTTTTTGTTAACAATCAATTCTCTAAGTTTTTCCCTTTATCCAGAGGAACAAGACAAGGCTGTCCTCTCTCCCCTTTACTCTTTATTCTTTGCCTAGAGCCCTTCCTTATTAAAATCCGCTCTAATCCCCTCATTCAGGGATTCACACAATCCTCGATTGAGACGAAACTCTCGGCCTACGCCGATGATGTTCTGGTCTACATGGCTAACCCTGTCTCCTCCCTTCCTCCATTTTTAGAAGAAGTCCGCGTATATTCATCTGTTTCTGGTTATAAACTTAATCTCTCCAAAACGGAAGTCCTACCCCTTAACTCATCCTGTTACCAATATATGTTTGCTTCCACGGATTTTGCATGGTGTCCCTCCAAGATCAAATACCTGGGTATTTGGTTCTCCTCCACCCTACGTGACACACTCAAACTGACCTTTACCTCCCTTACTCAAAAAATTCAATCACTCCTGCAGATGTGGTCTCCTCTTTTCCTTTCATGGTGGGGTCGCTTAGACACCATCAAAATGATGATTTCCCCACATATTTTATACACTGTTTCCATGCTTCCTGTAAAGATCCCTAAATTGTATTTTAATAAGCTAAACTCCATCTGCTCTAAATTTTTGTGGAACAATAAACGACCCCGCATTTCCCTACAAAAACTTATACGCCCTAAATCTGAAGGGGGAGTTCGCTTCCCTGACTTCCAATCATACCATACGGCCTTTTTACTGAAACAAGCCTTTTCATTGGCATTTGATTTTACTGATACCCCATTACCCAGATGGATTGTAGTTGAGAGATCTTTGTTAAAAGATTTCACTTTTCAACAATCCCTTTTTATGTCCAACTGCTCATTTTTGACGCATTACCCTGTGTTGAAATATTCCCATACACTGCTACACAATATTTTTTCAAAAGACTCATCGCCCTTACAGATTTTTCTTTCCTCCAGTATTTGGTACAACAAATATCTTAAATACAAGGGTAAATCTTTCTACTTCAAATATTGGAAGGAAAAGGATATTATGTTTGTCTATCAATTCTTTTCAGATTCATCCATTATTTCATTTGATGAAATGCTAACTAAGTTTGATTTATCTGTACAACATCGTAATGAATTTGATATTATTACGAATGCCATTGTGTCTCACCTATCTACCCTACCTACGTTTGATACCCTTCCTTCCCTTACTCCTTCCACCCCTCTTTACCCGTTGTTTACTCAACAAATACCCAAAGCTGCTTTGATTTATAAAATGTTATTAGAGAATGTTGGTCCTAGACCTAAAACTGTTCATGAAGTTGCTTGGGAAACTGATTTCTCTTTATCGTTATCTATTGATACTTGGAATCGATTATGGTCCAAACTGTTTAAGACTTCGGTTTCGGCCCGTATTACTCAATCACTTTTTTTCATTTACCATAGAGCTCTGTTTACCCCTGTAAACATTACCAAATTCTTCCTCCTCTCCCCTTTGTTTGTCCTGTTCATCTCACCCAGGCACACTTAAACACCTCTTATTTGATTGCCCACGAGTTCTCACCTTTTGGAAATCAGTTTGGAAATACTGTATGCGTATTTTTCATTTTTCTGAACCATTTTCATCGTTGCATATTTTTCTAGGTTCTATATCTGAGGTTTTGGACTTACACTCTTATAATGCAAAATTGTTTGACCTATTCATTGCAACTGCATACAAAGTAATCCTGTCTTGCTGGAAGGATAACTCTAAACTGTCTGTGCAGACTTGGTGGAATTTTGTGTGTGATGAGCATAGAATTGCTATTGCTTCTTCTTCGTCTGTCACCTTAAAAATTAAGTCTGATCTTACTTGGCTACCTTTCTCCACCTTCTTATCCTCTTCTCCCCCCCTTAACCCCCCTTCCCTCCTTTCTCTTTCTCTCCTCCTCTTTTTCTCTTTCTTTCTTTTTCTTTTCTCCTCTCTATAAGATTTTTCTTCAATTACATGATTTTACTTTACCGTTTTTCTGTTTCTATTCTCAAAAAATGTCTTTCATGATTATCTCCTATTGACTTTGTGTTATCTTATGTTGTGATATTATGATGTATCATTTTTCGTATGCTTAATAAAAAACTTTATTAAACTGAAAAAAATATTTCCCTCAACTAACTAACTGCCTGCTAATACACAGTGACAAAAGACGGACAAGCCTATCTATCATTGCGACTTCTGCCCTTATGCACAGCTAAAGGAAAAGTCACATTCCCCTACGACTGTGTACTTCAGGTCAGATTCACAAGGTAAACGCCCTTCATCTGAGAGGAGTGCACAGACCACTTTCGACTACTGCAATCTAAGAAATGTCAGCTCTCAGAAAAAGGCTGTTTTCAGGCTCTTTACGGATGGCTACAATTCAAGAAAAGAAAAAAAAAAGATTACTGACTCCAAATGTCACGAAGACTTTCAACTCTCAGTCATGTTGCCCAGAACTGACTGAGGCATGATGGTGGGCGTAGCTGCGTTCTTTGAAGCACACATTTCTGTAACGGGCACTTTTGATTGAGCAGATTTCGGCTTTTAGAGCTGTTTAAGAACTGTCTGTGCTTGGGTGGCCACAAAGCTATCACCACTCCACAGATATCTGCATAGATACCTAGAGACGCAAAGGTCCAGCCTGTCTTCAGCAGGCTTCAAATCACTTGAGCAATTGAGTTGCCATAAAGACCGGACACAGATGGTCTTCAAACAGATTATTTTTAAAATATTTTTTTAAAGTTATGAAAATCTCAGATTGCTCTGTCTTTAAGTGGCTGGGGGATTATGAGCAAAGCATCGCCTCTAACCCTAATATGATACAGAGGCAGGGACTGGTCCCTGGAAGTGTCATGTTACGGTCAGAGATGATGTTGTTCCGATATTTTTTTGAGATGAACTAAAAGGGTCTTTGTTTAAAGAATATAAGAGGTGAATTATCTATGAAAGGTCATGTGTGATTGGAAAGCGGGAGACCATCGGGCTTTAAGGGAATGTGGTGGTAGCTATCAACAAGTGTATGCTGCTTGAAAACAGGAGGACCCAGAGGAAATGTTTGAGAGATGGATTAAAGGTATCTGCAAAAAGTTTGCAAGCCATAAAAGATTCTTGGAAGTTCAGATAAGGTGTCCAAGGCATATTCAGGCTGTGAAGAGATATGTCTGATATTGAAATATGTCTCGACAGAAGGAAGTAGTTAGTATTAATGTGGCAGGTCTGTAAGGTAGAAATGTTTGACAGGGCAATGTACACTTAGACAGGCTTTGAGAGAATTGTCCTCCAAGGTCAGGGTACTAATCTCTGATTGGTCCTTGACAAGCAGCCATTGAAGGGTCATGATATGATCTTGGAAACTAGAGTCAATTAGGAGCTCTGCTGTGCAGCACTAGATTATTTGGATCCTTCCTTACACAGAATTAGTGTAAGGAAAACCTAAAGAGGACATATACGTGGAAATGTTTTCCAGGGGACCAAGTGGGAGAAAAACGTGTAACAAAATGCAAAACAATGTTGAAAAAACAAGGAATACTTACAATAGTGTAAGTTAAAATACAATGAAAAAGCAAATAAGGCACTTTGATGTTAAATCTTGCAGAATAAGGGACAGCCTGTGTGGTTTGGGTCATTTTGTGTAACCTGGAATTCATTGTAACCTGCACGTGATACATTCTTCATGTAGTATTTTCATTAGGAAGTCACAGCAACTATGAAATATCACTTCACAATACAAATTGATTATTTATTTATTCAATTTGACTTTGGTGGTTCATTGTCTGCTAAGGGTATTGAACTGCAGATCTATCCATGAAGATCAGGGGTCATATTAAGTACAGTACCCCGGGGTCCAACAGGCATGAACACTTATTTTGGGGCCCCCTGGGCACTATAGTTTTACAGAAGGGACCACAGACCTTGTACAGCCCCTTCTGTAATGCAAATAGCACTGACACATATATGACACCAGAGCTACCTTAAGAGGGCCTTCCTCATTTGCATGGGAACCTGGTCACATCCAAATGAGGGGAAAATTTTGCCTCAGCTGCGCACCTCATTGTGGATTCAAGTGCACAGTCAAAGATTCTTTCTAGTGGCGTACCCAGACATGCCAATAGACTCCCGATTTGTAATGCCAAAAATGGCTTTCTTTTACTATCTCCTGCCTGAAATTGCATCTTGTTCAATAGAAGTCAATGGGGAAAATACATTCTCCCTATTTCTATTTCAAAATCTCCCACTTCCCTGTCCTAAAATGTTGGCATGTCTGCGTACTAATCATGTGCCACAAAAAGGTGGTGCACAGTCAGTGCACCTCCTGAAGGCAGCCCTCTGGAGGACGAAAAGTGGTCCTATGAACTCCTCTGAAGTCAGGTAGTTGCTGTCTGCACAGTGAAAGCCCGAGTGGCTGCTTGAAGCATTTGCTCCGTATTTCACTAATGCACTGGCTCGACGGCAGTCACAAGCTTGTGTCTGCTGTGGGACCAGTGCACTATCAGTAATAAGGTGCCCTGGCCTAGTTTGAACCCGGCGCATCAAATTGAAGGTGTGGCACAAATAAGGGCAGTGCGCTCTATTTCAAATATGGCCCAAGGTCTAAAATAGCTCTGCTCTTGGATTGTTTATAATACGATATATAAATTCAGCTTTCCATACTTTAATTGTTAAACATTGTAATACTGTGTGCAGTCTAGTTGTTGGTGGGTGGAGCTAGGGGGATAGAGGAAGAGGAGGAGCAGCGACAGGAAAGGGTTAGATAGAGTAGGGACGAGGAACAGTGAAGAAGTAAAATAAAGAGCTCATGAATACCAACAGTGTCCAGCGTCATTATTAGCAGCACAGCGCTACAGCTGGCGACGAGGGTGGGATGTGCAGTCTGCCACCCCTGGATGAGGTTCTGTGAGAATCGTAATTATGTTTTTGACTTGTTCGAATATGGACGAGTTTGGTATCTATGAACCGCAAACGACGAGTTTAGTGGGTGTACGCGCTTTCGCTACACTACTTTGCACCGATCGTCTTATTCGTGGGTTTCTCCATCTGAACCCACGGGTTCCATTTTAGATACGGCATCCATTTTGTTTCTTGCCCTCAAGTAGCCAGCAAACTGACACTGTCCGCTTCGTAACCCTGGGATTCCCAAGCTCTTGCGGAAGACACATGTTCCTTTGAGGGTGTCTTTATGACGAGGGGGATGACACAGCAAAGGCAGATGGCTCTGCTCGAGGCTCATCTTGCCGTGTCGGTCTATTGTTTCAGCCGTGCATGCATTAGGCACGAATCCTTTTGATCCTGCAATCATGCTTCCGATATTGCCCCCTACACTCTTCTCCAATTTGTTGTCTGCCTTTGTCTTCCTTGCACCTGTTTCTGTCTCTTCTCTTAGCTCGTTTACAGCCAGAATGGAATGTGCTTAATGGTGGGATAATGTGCTTTTACAGTTGGGAACCGGCGATGTTACTGTAATTATGTTCCGGGCTTCTGAAACATGAAAGCAACCCTTTTGAAGTTTACTGCGGGACCTGAGTTGTAACCTTTTGTTCACCATGTTGTGCAATGACGAAAATGTGTATAAAAGGAGCGACCCACTTTTGCAACTCGAAGCAGTCTCTCAGAACCTACACATTGTGTATTTCATGCGATCTCTGTATCCCTGCAGTAAATAAACGCTGATCTTTGACGCCGAAGGAAGTGTCCCGTGTCTCTGTGATTTGTACGCCGGAACAGGTAACCCACAAAGGTTTCAGGTGTTGTTCCCTGGCACCGCTGGGCCTTAGAATAGCCCAGTCCTTCAGTTGGCGCCCAACGTAGGGCGACATCAGCGGTACCGGTCCAAAGCCTGACGATCGTGAGGAACTTCGTGTGAAATCTCCGAGGGAAGGTGCACCCCGCTTCATCGATCCTGTTGTCGAAATAAGTGGTCCGAAGACTTTTCCCGCGAAGATTCCCGCCTCCTGACGGCTGCGACGGACTGATGCCCTGACTGTCGACCTGTTTTGGCGCCTGGCGTTGTCCTTTGTACGGCGAGACGATAGACGGGCCTTCCTGGTGACGCCATTGTTCTTTCAGTTAAGTATTGGTGGGTCGCTCCCAGAAACCTTGGTTGTTGTTATTGAAACTTGGTTGTTTGCATGGTTCCATTGCATTTGTGGTTCTTAGTTGTTGGTTCTTAGTTGTTGAGTTTTTATTTGACAATTGCAATTGCCAAAAACCGAGGGTCTTGCATTTTTGCGAGGACATCGTAATTCGATAACCCTTGAAGTTTGTAAACTCGGTTAGTGTGCACGATGCCTGGCCGTAGTACTTTGTTTGGTTTCCTTAAATGTTGCGGTACGGATTCCCGATTGGAGGACTCATGTCTGATACCTCCAGTTGGAACTCCAATTTATGAACTCTATAGTCGCCACGGAGTAGGCCCTATCGTATATAATGAATATTGGATCCGTTATACTAAAGATGATGGTGTCCATAATTGGCCACCCCATGGTCGTTTCGAAACTGCAATTTTAGATAATCTTGAAGCAAAATTGTTTAAAAAGAAAGCTAGTCCGGCCATGTTTGATTCCTTTCGGTTATGGCGCAAAGAGGCCAAGCAGAAAGAAATCAAACAGATTAAGAAAAATAAGAGAGAAGGTATTATCACGGTGATGCGAAATGCAGAACAGTATCAGCGAGACAAAGACGAGAAGGAAAAGGAAGTTTTTGCTAGACTGCATCATATGGCGGTGGATAAATGTTATCCGGTTTTACCGTCGAGTTCTGATAAAAAGGGAGAAGAAGCGGTAGAGGACCCTTTGCTGTCCTATCTACTGAAATCGCCACTTCCATATGCACAGGATACTACAGCCCCTGTGGTTCCTCCTGTCCCTCAACCTGTTGTTCCGGCAGCTGCTGGTCAGCCTGCCGTTGGTCCTGTTCCTCCGAATCCATTTGTTCCACTGCCTATACCTTCTCAGTCTATTGTTCCTGCTACTTCTGCTCTCTTGGCTACTCCTACTGCTCCTACGTTCAGTCCTCATGTTGTTGCCCCTGTACTTCTCTCCTCTTCTCCTTCTGTCCGTAGTCGCATACCTAATGCTGTGGCTAATCTTTACTCTCCACTGTTCGGACCGATACTTGGGTCCGATGTTTCTGATGTTTCTCAGAGACAAAGTCAAATTCCTGGTGGTAGGGAGAGTGAGACGTTAGTGAAAATGACGCGTAAATGGATTAGGCATCCTGCTAAGTACACCCCGCGCATAGTTTTCGACACGTTCTCTCAGTTTAATGAGCCCACACAAAGATTCGTGTTTGAGGAAATGTGTAAATCCTTAAGAGAGGAGTGGCATAATGATGAGGTAGACAATGTACCGCCCAAAATGACTGAACTCCAGAATCAGTTCTCGAACGGTATGATTGTGGGCGGTAATGTCCGACGTGCTTTAGAGCGTCTGTTAGCTTTTCGATCTACAGTGCATCCTCGAGTATTGTTTGATTACGACACTGAAGATTGGGAAGCACAACCTGGTCAGTATCCCATGCGAGAAGTCCCCCCAGTGTGGATGCCAGGTAATCCTGCTGCTAACCCTGTAATTTTGCCACACTTCCAGAGAGTTTGGATACACCTCCCATGGAAGCGATCAGAAGTTTTGCAGGTGAAACAATCTTTACCTGACCCCCGGAAAAATCTGGCAGGTTATTATAAGGAGTTATCCCAATTAGTGGATGCTACTATTATGAACCTCGCCAATATTGACATGTTGTTCGGTAACGTAGTACCTCAACCAATTTGGGCAAAAATACGTCAAGAGAATCACGTAGCTGAGTTAGGTGGTGATTGGGCTGCTTTTGCGGCGGCTGACGGACGACAAGTTGGTGGGGCTAAGCCTGAACAGATCATTACGGATCTGCCCCAGAGGATCATTACACTTATGAAGACACTTATGCCAGCAATGAGAGTTAACTGGGATAAACTGTCTGCGTGCAAGCAAAAGAAAGACAAGAGTGTCTCCGATTTCTTTACCAGATTTGAGGAGGCATTTATCGATCATAGTGGTCAGGACATGAGCACTGAGGGAGGTCAGCGACTGTTTGTTGATAAATTTGTGTCAAATTTGTTGCCTGAACTAAGCAACACATTGAAAAATTCCGAAAGTTCGTGGGCTGTTTCGACCACTGCTCAAATATTAGCCACGGCTCAATATTATGAAAATAGAGAAAAGGAAGAAAGTGATCGGGCAGATAAAAAAACGAAGGAGCTTAAAACTAAGGTTTTGTTGCAGCAAGCGTATCCTCCGCGCTCTAATCAAAATGACTCACAACAGCAAAATCGATCGCAATCACAGTCTTCTAGGACGCAGTCGCGTACTGACTCCTCTACACCAATATCTATGCTGGGGTATAATCAATGCGCATATTGTAGGGGTGAGGGTCATTTGAAGTTTAATTGTCCGGTTTTACGTGACCGAAATAATGGTGTTTCGGCTCGAGGAGGTCGTAGTGGTCCTCAACAGGCATCTCGTGGTAGAGGTCACGGTATCTCTCAAAATCAGAATGAGCGTTCTACTACTTCATCGGACTCGAACAATTGCTTTGATCAGCGCGATTCATCGTTTGGTAGATCTGCACAGTATAATGTGGACGACTATTACGTCGAACATGATATTGATGCTGACTGTAATTACTAGGACAGCCATAGACAAAGAGAGGGAGTAGTATCAGTTCCGGTTGATCAGAGAGGGCCTTATGTCGCAGTTGCCACAGCGGGCGTAGTTGAGCCTTTTCTGTTGGACACTGGTGCAGCGAAAAGTTCCATCATGCATTCAAAACTCCCTGGCGCACCTTTGTCTGGCTTAATGAATGTTTCTGTTGGATTCTCTGGCGCCCCGGTTAGCAATCCAGTTTCTAGCCCTTTGCCCCTTACAATTGGGCCACGTGAGCTAGAAGCTCCTTTGATTTTAACTACTGGTTGTGGTGAGAATCTTTTGGGCCTGGATTTGTTGAAGCGGTTATATGCGACTCTGTATTGCTCTCCTACGGGAGTGGAGCTTGCATTAGGTCAGAGAGTGATCTCTCCTATGTACCTGTCAACTGATAAGCTCCCACCGGAATTGAGTTCTCTTAATGAGTCTTTGTGGGCAACAGGTCCCAATGACGTGGGCCTGTTGGACATATCACCTTATGTTGTCCAATTGAAATCGAATGTGCGATTACCACGTATCCCCCAGTATCGTATTTCTCTTGATGGTGAACGAGCGCTATTAGCGATCATTTATGACTTGATCAAGAAGGATGTTATTGAGGAAACTCGGGGAAATGTGTGTAATAGTCCTGTGTTACCTATTTTGAAACGAACTGATCCATCCAAGCCTCCTGTGTACCGTTTTGTCATTGATTTGAGAGAGGTAAATAAAATTGTGATTCCACAATTTCCTGTGGTGCCTGACGTTACAGCTTTGCTGACTCTGATTCCAGCCTCTGCCTCTTGGTTCTCGGGAATCGATCTGAAGAATGCTTTCTTTAGCATTCCGATTGCTGAGGAAAGCAGAGATCTATTCGGCTTCTCATTAGTTGGTCGCAGCTTCAGGTTTAAACGCGCTCCTCAGGGCTACTGTGAGAGTCCATCGATCTACAGCCAAGCCCTTAAGAGTCAACTTGATGCATTTGTGTAACCAGCTGGTGCGGCCTTGATTCAGTACGTCGATGATCTGTTAGTGGCTGCTGACACTAAGCAGATTTGCAAAACTGCTACAGTATCGCTGTTACAGCATCTATGTGACTTACATCACAAGGTGTCACCTTCTAAGCTACAATATTGTTGTCAAGAAGTAACCTATTTAGGTCACTTATTGTCAAAGGAGGGAAGAAGGTTGACCCCGGAAAGAATTGCAGCGATTGCTCGAATGACTGTGCCAACAACTCAGAGAGATGTGCGTGCCTTTCTAGGTATCACGTCATACTGCAGGCAATGGATTCCAAGTTTTTCATTGCTAGCGAAGCCATTGTTAGCTCTCACGTGCAAGGATGTTCCGACTCCTTTGCCATGGACTGAAGAGTGTCAGAAAAGTTTTTCTGAATTGCGTGATGCGTTGTGTTCGGCTCCTGTGTTAGGTACTCCTGACTACAGTAAGCCGTTTACACTATACGTTCACGAGAGAGAGGGTTGTGCGTTAAGTGTCTTGACGCAACAATTTGTCGGTAAACAGCATCCATGTGCATATTTTTCCTCGACCTTGGACCCAGTAGCTAGAGCATTGCCGAGTTGTCTGAGAGCGACAGCGGCAGCTGCGGTGTCCATCCGGCAATCTGCAGGCCTGGTCATGGATAATATGCTTACGGTGATGGTTCCGCATGCAGTTGACACTCTCTTGAATTTAAACGAAAACTCAACATTTGACGAGCGCAAGGTTGTCTGGTTATGAGTTGACACTTTTGACAAGTCATATACAAATAAAGTGTTGTAATGTGCTGAATCCGGCGACCTTGTTGCCGACTAATATGGAATCAGATGATGTACCACCACATGATTGTTATCTAAGAACTGAAGAAGAAATGAAGGGTCGTGTTGACCTAAAAAACACTCATTTGACAGATCCTGATGGTACTCTGTATGTTGATGGTTCATGTTTTAAGTTGCCGAATGGTGATGTGACGACTGCGTATGCTGTGGTGACGTTGAGTACGATTGTGGAAACTGCGAGATTGAGCCAGAATTCAGCGCAAGCGGCAGAGTTGATTGCGTTAACAAGAGCGTGTGTTTTGTCTAAAGGAAAGTGAGTGAATGTGTTTACTGATAGTCAATATGCATTTGGCGTTGCACATAGCTTTGGTCGATTGTGGAGAGAAAGAGGATTTATGACATCGCATGGTACGAAGATCCAACACGGACAGCTCGTGAATGATCTTTTGGACGCACTTACATTGCCTAAGCAGGTGGCAATCATTAAATGCAGCACGCACCGAAAGGTTACGGATGATGTTGGTCGGGGTAATGCGTTTGCGGATGAGGTTACTAAAGAAACAGCTAAGAATCTTGCAACCCGAATGTACGTTACGAGTTCAGTGAGGTGGCCGACGGAGACTGGTATGTGTGAGGACACTGTTGAGAGCGTGAAAGCGATTCAGAATGAGGCTACCGAAATTGAAAAGACTAAATGGAAAGAAAGCACGGGAAAGTTAGACGCGCATGGAGGCTGGGTTGATTTGTCAGAATGTCAGAGGTGGATGTTACCGGATGCATATGTGCTAGCCGTTGGGACTATGGCGCATGGCTTGTCACATATTAGCGCAAAAGGTATATGTAAGTTGTTGTCTCCTGTATGGAAGAATGATGGTATTGCTAAGTGTGCTGAGAGGGCGGTTAAGAATTGTATGGTATGCGTGATGTATAATCCTGGCAAGGGCACCCCCACTCCACCTGGTCATTTTGCTCCTCCTACATGTCCCTTTGAAGTTATCCAATTGGACTTCATCCATATGGAGAGATGCAAAAACCTGAAATATGTTTTGGTTGTGGTTTGCGCGTTCTCCAGATGGATTGAGGCCTATCCTCTTAAAGATAATACTGCCCTGTCCACAGTGAAAGTACTACTGAAGGAATACTTTCCTCGGTATGGAATGCCACGGATCGTATGGTCGGATAACGGAAGTGAGTTTGTGGGGAGTGTGATGAAGAGTGTGTGTAAGGGCCTTGGAATACGGCAGAAATTCCATAGCGCTAATCATCCCCAGTCAGCAGGTTTAGTGGAAGGGTACAATGGTACTCTGAAAATGAAACTTGCTAAGATTCAAGCGACGACTGGTCTGTCATGGCCCGATGCCCTGCCTCTAGCTCTTTTGTCAACCAGGGCGACTGTGCGCTCTCGAGTAGGGCTTAGCCCATATGAGATTGTGTTCGGCCGTCCTGCGAACATTTGGGGAGTTCCGAGGCCTAAGGCATTTGATAGTCTCGAATATCCAATGTTGATTGAGTATCTTTATGATCAGACTGCTAAATTGAGGTTAATTCATCAGGTAAACAGTCATAATATCGATTCTTAAATATAGAATGGACATAATATCGAAGTAAAAATATAGAATGGACAAAATATCGAATGGACACAATATAGTGGTTAAAAATATCGAATTTAAGGTAAGTAATATCGATTTTCAAAATATAGAAGTCAAAATATCGAAGTATACAATATAGGCATTAAATATATCGATTTTTTTAATAATATCAATTTTTTTAAAGTGTTTTGTATGTTAGTATATGTGTGAAAAGTGTATAATAATTTTTGTAATGTATGTTTAATGTATTTTAACTAATGAATTTTATGTTATTTAATTTTTGCGTAATTTAATTCTGTAGCGGGTTGTGGGTTTATAGGGGAATAGGGTGGGAAGTAATTTAATTGTAATTAATTAAATATTTTTATTTATTTATTGGTATTCATTTTGAATTTATTGTTATTTTTTAATTGGTATTTAATTTTTATTAATTGCCAATTAATTTGTATTAATTGTTAATTATGTTTATTTTCTAAATGTATTTTCTGTAGCGGGTTGTGGGTTTATAGGGGAATAGGATGGGAAGTAATTTAATTGTAATTAAGTAAATATTTTTTTTCATTTATTGGTATTGATTTTAAATTTATTGTTAATTAATTTTTAATTGGTAAATAATTTATACTAATTGGAAATTAATTTTTATTAATTGGTAATTATTTTGTATTAATTAAATATTTAATAATTATGATAAGTGTATTAATGTATTTTCTGTAGTGGGATGTGGGTTTATAGGGGAATAGGGTGGGAAGTAATGTAATTGTAATTAATGACATATTAAAAATACTTATTGTGTATTGATAATTAATTTACTGTTAACTTTTAATTGGTATTAATTTTTATTATTAATTAGTTTTTGTTATTGAAAATGAATTAGTTGTTAAATAATTATGAACTAAGTTATTAATTTTTAATACCTAATATGCTGTTGTATTTCTAATTAATTATTACATAATATTAAATTGGTTATTAATTTCAATTCATGTTTTATTGGTATTGATATTTAATTTATTTTTAATAATATATTAAATCATTACTTTCCTTACTGTTAAACTCACTGGAGTGGGAATAGTAATTTTCACCCTCCCGCTATCCAACGCTTTCCCTACTGTTGCACTCCCTGGAGTGGGAATAGTATTTTTTACCCCTACGCTATCCAACGCTTTCCCTACTGTTGCACTCTCTGGAGTGGGAATAGTAATGTTTACCCCTACGCTATCCAATGCTTTCCCTACTGTTGTACTCTCTGGAGTGGAAATAGTAATTTTTACCCTTCCAATATCCAACGCTTTCCCTACTGTTGCACTCTCTGGAGTAGGAATAGTAATTTTTACCCTCCCGCTATCCAACGCTTTCCCTACTGTTGCACTCTCTGGAGTGGGAATAGTAATTTTTACCCTTATGCTATCCAACGCTTTCCCTACTGCTGCACTCTCTGGAGTGGGAATAGTAATTTTTTACCCCTACGCTATCCAACGCTTTCCCTACTGTTGCACTCACTGGAGTGGGAATAGTATTTTTTACCCCTACGCTATCCAACGCTTTCCCTACTGTTGTACTCTCTGGAGTGGGAATAGTAATTTTTACCCCTACGCTATCCAACGCTTTCCCTACTGTTGCACTCTGGAGTGGGAATAGTATTTTTAACCCCTACGCTATCCAACGCTTTCCCTACTGTTGCACTCACTGGAGTGGGAATAGTATTTTTTACCCCTACGCTATCCAACGCTTTCCCTACTGTTGCACTCACTGGAGTGGTAATATTAAATGTTACCCTCCTGCTATCCTACGGTAAAATATTGTACATTTTTTATTAATAACTTAAATTAATTATATCTTAATTTTAAGGTTATTTGAGTATTTTTAAGTATGTTTTATTTAATTATATTTATTATTTCATTTATTTTAAATTACTTTTAAGACATTTAAAAAAATTCGATATTTTGACTGACTATATTTTTTACAGACTATATTTTGGATTCAATATTTTTGTACTTACCTGTTTGTAGATAGGAATTCGATATTTTGGCATTCTATATTTTGGTAAGTCTATATTTTGTCATTCTATATTATGTCAGTGATCCAATTCATCAACATGTCTTTGAAGCTCTACCGGCACAGACAGAGGGTCCTGGAAATCGGCTCCAACCGGGTGACTGGGTAGTCACCCGCAACTTTGGGAGAAAGCGTAATCTCGAGCCAAGATTTGTGGGACCCTTTCAAGTTCTGCTGGCAACAAGGACTGCAGTTCGATTGGAAGGCAGGAAGAATTGGGTGCATGCCACTCATACAAATAAAGTCCCAATTCCTTTGCCAGCAGATAACTGGGTCAGAACTGGAATTGCCGCAACGGAGACCGAGACCCCTCTACGTTATGTGCCGTTTAGTGATGCTCAACCTGTAGGAAACAATTCAGCGCAGCCAGATACATCTGTTGAATCGTCAGCATTGGAGAATTCAAGGTCTGAACTGTCATCTGATCGATCGAACATTGTTTCGCAATCTGAACAGTTATTTGAAGAGCAAACTCGACCTGGAAGAAGTCGATATTTTCTTCGTTCATGTGACAAAGACTAATAAAAAAAAAAATCCCTTTTTGTTTTTGAATTCATATTACCCCCCTCACTGTTGCTATGAACATTATGAACAATTGCATCTTTTTATTGATTTTTGGGTTCTTTTTCATGTGTATTCCTCTTTTTGTACAGCTAGGAGACTTGTATTAAATTGAAAGTTTGTTTAAGAAAACCTGTCATCAGGGTTGACCGTAGGGCCGTGCGGGTACTTCCTTCTGTTTAGCAGGTTCCTGACACTAGGTCGGTTACTTTTGTCGATTCCTGGGAACTCCTGGGAGTTGATAATCGCTACTCAGAACGAAGTGCGTCAAGAACGTTACGGACGGTTTTTAGAGGATGGAGTTCTCTAAGCTGTCGGAAGTAGAGAGGATGTCGGCGCAAAGATCAAAATTCCATAAGGTTGTACGAACAAAATGTTTTCTGTTTCAGGTATTCCTGTTGTTTCTGACTGTTTCTGTACTACTGGTGGGTGGAGTGTATTTTGGAATACAGACGTTATTGCCTTCCACTTCACCTACTTCTTCTTCTCCTGAACTGAATTCTATTCCCACTGTTTCTCCACATTCCTTTCATCCTCTGCCCCAACATGAACAGGTTAGACGTGCGGAATTCATGAACAACTCTTTTGTCCAGCTCCTACATCGGCATCAGTTGGTGATGAATACTACTAACTTTTGGGTGTGTGGGCTAATGCCACATACCATGGATAAGGGTATTCCGTATTTGGTTCTTCCTTACAGCTCCCAGGGGTCAGCTCGGGCATTCCAAACTATGTTCCGTAGTGCACTAGATTCCTACCCCCATCGAGAGCCACGCTCTGCAGACCTTGGTCCCGGCCCGTACCACAAGACTTTGGCAATAGCGATTGCTGACTTAGATAGAGATATTTTTGATGTGTCGCTTATTCCGAAGGAAGAGGTGCGAGCATACAAGGATCTGAGTGAGGCTGAGTATAGCATATCAGTGGGTGATAGACAGCTTAAGAGCTTGTCTCCGATCTGGATCGTACCCCATCTCTGTAATTTCTGCTTGCAAGGTCTTGGTCGAAATCCGAGAGCTCAGCTTGGGAAGAGTGCTTGTACTGAAACGTATGTTTTACCAATGCTCTCTTCCCCTGTTTTCTTGACTGCCAAGGGTACCTTCTTTGTATGTTATGATCGCGCATATACGTGGTTGCCCCGTGACTTCTCGGGCACCTGTTATATTGCAAATCTTTTGCCACCGACTTTCACTGTTGCCTCGGACTATCACAAGACTAGAGTTGTGAGAGGCGTTATTAGCAAAGAGGACACTGCCGGTCAAGAAGCAGGAGACTTCTTTAAGGGTTTCCTGCCGTTTTGGGGACCTATGGTTAATAGTAGGAACCTGAGACAGTTGACTCGTGTGGTAGAATCAACTGCTAACATAACTGCAAGTGCTCTTGGTAATCTGACAGCAGAGCTTCAGGCGGATAGGCTTATGACGTTGCAGAACCGTATGGTTCTAGACGTTGTTATTGCAGATAGAGGTGGTGTGTGCAAGGTGATCCATTCAAGTTGCTGTATTTTCATTCCTGATAACGCTCCAACTGTATATCAAGCCATCTCAAAGTTGCATAAGATCTCCGAGTCCATACACGTGGACGTAGGTGATTGGACACTACTAGGATGGTTTTGGGGCCTGATGTCGACTTGGGGTTGGAAACTTCTGATGATCGTAGGGGTTGTTGTGGCGTTTCTGTTCACGTGCTGTCTTTGCGTGCAGTGTGGTCCTGCCTTATGTGGCCTCTGTGCTACAACGTGTATAAGACGGCCATCTGTTACCAAAGAAGCATTGATGGATAGAATAATGTTGCAGCAACATCTGAACGATCTGATGAATATCGAGATCGATTCTGATATCGACTAGTGCTTGCCTACATGAGGGCAAAAGGAGCGTCTGAGGTTCTGTGAGAATCGTAATGATGTTTTTGACTTGTTCGAATATGGACGAGTTTGATATCTATGAACCGCAAACGACGAGTTTAGTGGGTGTACGCGCTTTCGCTACACTACTTTGCACCGTTTGTCTTATTCGTGGGTTTCTCCATCTGAGCCCACGGGTTCCATTTTAGATACGGCATCCATTTTGTTTCTTGCCCTCAAGTAGCCAGCGAACGGACACTGTTCGCTTCGTGACCCTGGGATTCCCAAGCTCTTGCGGAAGACACATGTTCCTTTGAGTGTGTCTTTATGACGAGGGGGATGACAAAGCAAAGGCAGATGGCTCTGCTCGAGGCTCATCTTGCGTGTCGGTCTATTGTTTCAGCTGTGCATGCATTAGGCACGAATCCTTTTGGTCCTGCAATCATGCTTCCGATATTGCCCCCTACACTCTTCTCCAATTTGTTGTCTGTCTTTGTCTTCCTTGCACCTGTTTCTGTCTCTTCTCTTAGCTCGTTTACAGCCAGAATGGAATGTGCTTAATGGTGGGATAACGTGCTTTTACAGTTGGGAACCGGCGATGTTACTGTAATTATGTTCCGGGCTTCTGAAACATGAAAGCAACCCTTTTGAAGTTTACTGCGGGAACTGAGTTGTAACCTTTTGTTCACCATGTTGTGCAATGACGAAAATGTGTATAAAAGGAGCGACCCACTTTTGCAATTCGAAGCAGTCTCTCAGAACCTACACATTGTGTACTTCTTTCGATCTCTGTATCCCTGCAGTAAATAAACACTGATCTTTGACGCCGAAGGAAGTGTTCTGTGTCTCTGTGATTTGTACGCCGGAACAGGTAACCCACGAAGGTTTCAGGTGTTGTTCCCTGGCACCGCTGGGCCTTAGAATAGCCCAGTCCTTCATGGAGATGAGTGCCCCGTCCCGTGCAGCACACTGAGGAAGTCGCCGTCCCGACACGTGTGCCTGGCAGGAACCGCCGCCGAGAAAGAAGCGGCCAGCGGTGAATACGAGCTGCCCTGCGACCAGCCGGTCGCGTGAAGCCCCAGCAAGAAAAGCGCGGTCGAGCGCCGAAGCTGCCCAGTCGAAAAGCGCTGCCGAGTGCTAGCATCGGGTGCTCACCCAAGACGGATGAGGAATTGCAGGCGCAGTAGCGACGTCGGGAGCTCACCCCGGTTCTACCTGGTGAGAGGAAATTCTGCGCGAGTGGAGGGGGCGAAGAACGGAGGCCCCAGCATCCAGTGTAGACCTCATGTGCCCGGTGAGTGTCCTGAAGCCGGCGGGTGACTGCATTGCATTGGAGGGAGGCAAAATCTCAGGAAGAACGAGATTTCGAGCATGGTGGCCATTTTGAGGTCAGGCTGTCCCCACCAATCCCCTTTCGAGGCCAAAAAGCGGCCATTTTGAAGTCAGGCAGTTTCCAGTTTCGTCATCAAGCCCAAGCAAGTGCAAAGCAGATCAGGAAACAAGCACAAGCTGATGCAAGAGACAAACTAGCAAACAAGCACAAGCTAATGCAAAGGGTGAAATAAGCAAACAAGTACATGCAAATGTAAGAGGTGAAGCAAGAAAACAAGCATAAGCCAAGGCAAAGACAGTGAGAAAAGAAAGACAAGGAAACATGAGCAAAGATAGAGAGATAAAGTAATACACCAAAATGTTGACGTCACCGCAGCGAAATGTCGCGGCCACAGCGGCGACCACGCCAAGTACGGTGGGCATCTCATATTTGCGTGCCCCAGAACCACTGGCCCTGATAGCTGGAGGGGCCATGGGCCCCAGATGGCAGGAGTGGTTCGAGGACTTTGAGGACTATATGAAAGGATCGAAAGTCACGGATGACGATGAGAAGTTAATTGCATTACGAAATCTGGTAGGGAAAGAAGTCAGTAAGTTAATAAAGGAATTGCCAACAGCTGAAACAGGATCATATGTCAAGGTGCGAGATGCGTTAAATAAAAGTGTTTTACATAAAAGAATGTGGACTATGAAAGATAGATGATTCACCTAGCCCGTCAAGAAAAAGAGGAACTGATGACTATGTTTATAATGAGACTACAACGACTGTCTCTGTACTGTGAGTTTGACACGTTCTCCATGGAGGATGACATAAGGTTGCAAATAATTGAAGGGTGCCAATCTGAAACGCTCAAAAGGCGGCTACTCAGGAAGAGTCACAACCTTGACGAGATTGAAGAGATGACCCGGGTGCATGACCAAGCAGAGGAACATGCTAGAAGAATGGAGACGGGACACGGTGAGAGACGGGAACAAGTCTATTGTGTACAAGTAAAGAGCACTCGCAGACACTCGCGAGATCGACGGAGGTCATCCAGGCCGTCTTCCCGCCAACAGTACACAGGCCGCAGACGCCATGAGTTTGGCCGTGGAGACAAGAAACGAGATCACCCACGAAAATGTTATCGATGCGGGTACGATTTTCCGCACACAGATATCTGTCCAGCGCTTGGTCAGCAGTGCCGTAAATGCGGAAGGGAAAATCACTTTGACGCCATGTGTGGAGAATATCGCAAAGAAAGGATGAAAGAACCAACAAGATCATCTCGACCAGACACAAGGCGACATCATGCCAAGGCGGTGCAGGATCGGCCGGAGTCGTCCTCGGTTTCCTTACACTCCAGCAGAGAGTCTCGCAGGTCCCAATGGGTGAGAAGGTCTCCATCCAGAGAACCCAGGTCAGCGTCTTTGGAATCGGTGTACACTGATGAGTATGCCAGCATGGTAGCTGATCCAGACCAACTAAAAAAATACCCAAGGTTAGACATCAGTGTGGGAACTCATGAAACCAAGTTTGTACTGGACAGTGGGGCATCACTGAACTATATCCCTGTAACTGAATACAACAAAATGAAACCACAACCCAAGTTGAGCCCGGCCCATGTCAGAGTGTTCACATGGATGTAGAAGAAACCTCTCCCATGCCTGGGAAAATTTGCAACTACACTTAAGCACAAAACCACCTCAGTGCCGGCCTATGTACGTGTCATTGAAGGCCTGGAAGCTGACTGTCTCCTCAGTCTGCCCACTGCGGAGCGTCTCAGGCTGGTTGAAATTCTGTATAGGGTAAACGATGATCCGGACATCATACACAAATTCCCTAAACTATTCACCGGACTGGGAAAAATGAATAAATGCCAGATCCGGTTGCACATTAATGAACAAATACGTCCTGTCGCACAACATCACAGGCGGGTGCCTTTCCACCTTCAACAAGCCATGGAGGATGAAATCCAAGAGGT
Source organism: Lissotriton vulgaris (assembly GCF_964263255.1). Taxonomy (NCBI): domain Eukaryota; kingdom Metazoa; phylum Chordata; class Amphibia; order Caudata; family Salamandridae; genus Lissotriton; species Lissotriton vulgaris. The sequence continues at coordinate 1,125,219,801 of NC_141687.1, forward strand.
ATTGAGAACGGACATTATCGAGCGGACGGAAGGGCCAACACCGTGGGTTTCACCGGTAGTCATCGTGCCAAAGAACGGTACACCCGAAAAGGTACGCCTGTGTGTAGATATGAGGCTTCTCAACACTGCCATCGAAAGGGAGCACCACCCAGGGCCTCATTTAAGTGACATGATTTCACCCTTAAATTGCGCAAGAGTCTTTTCCAAACTAGATTTGAATAAAGGATACCACCAGCAGGGACTACATGAAAAGTTGCGCTATATAACAACATTTGCCACTGTTCTAGGGTTGTTCCGCTACAAATGACTCAGTTTTGGAATTTCATCTGCGGCGGAGATCTTTCAGGAAGCCATTTGCCAGACCATACATCGCATACCAAATACACTAAACTATAGTGATGACATTCTAGTTTACGGTTCAAATGTCCAAGAGCACGACAAGGCACTAGACCGGGTGTGCCATGCTCTCCTGGAGGCCAACCTCACACTCAACAAAGACAAGTGTGAGTTCCATCAATCGACTCTTAAGTTCTTTGGACATGTGTTTTCTGGAGCAGGGATGAAGCCTGATCCTGAGAAGGTGATAGCACTGAACGATACCAAAAGTCCAGAAGATGTGAGCGACATTTGATCGATCTTAGGCATGGCAAGCTTTTGTGCCAGATACATAAAGGATTACGCCACCATCAGTCACCCGCTACGTGTCCTTACCAAACCAGGGCAACCATTCATTTGGACTCACCAATGTGAGCAGGCCTTCCAGGAAATCAAATGAGCTGTTGAGTCAGCGGACAACTTGGCATATTCAAGCCCCAAGAGACACACCGAAATCACCCTAGATGCCAGCCCAGTGGGACTGGGTACAATACTGCCTCAATTTGACAATGAAACAGACCAGAGACACATCGTGGCATATGCCAGCCGGAGTTTGTCAGACACTGAGAAGGCCTACTCCCAACCCAAAAAGGAAAGCCTTGCTGTTGTGTGGGCCTGTGAGCACTTTCACATTTTCATATATGGCAAGCATTTTACGCTGGTGACAGATCATCAATCGCTAGTCACCATTTTCGGCAACCCCAGAGCCAAAATCCCACCTCAAATTGAGTGCTGGGGTTTGCGTCTACAAGAGTACACCCATACAACAGTGCACAAACCAGGAAAATCAGCGAATCCAGCCGATTACATGTCGAGACACCCTCAAGCATCACAGGCTTCACGTCCATCCGTGGCCGAAGAGTACATCCACTTCGTAGTGGACCAAGCCAGACCACGGGCGGTTCCCTTGGTGGCGATAAGTGAGGCCACAGCTCAAGACGATATCCTTCAAAGAGTGATGCGTCGACTGCGGACCAATCAATGGCGTCACAACAATGAGGAGGAAGGGTGCGACCCACATGTCCGTCAAGAGATGCAGGCTTTCCGGCAAGTGAGTGAAGAACTGTCTGCCACTTCAGAGGGGCTCCTACTGAGGGATCAACAAATTGTCATCCCTATGCAACTCTGGCAGGGAGTCATCAATCTAGCCCATGAGGGACACCATGGAGTGATCGCTACAATAAGAGAGCTCAGAGAGCGAGTATGGTTCCCGCTACTTGATCAGATGGTAGAACTCACCTCAAAGGATTGCCCCCAGTGCTAACTGGTCAATCATGGAGATCCTCCAGCTCCTCTATAGATGTCAAACCTACCTACTAGTGTCTGGCAAGAGCTTGCCATGGATTTCTATGGACCCCTTCAGTCGGGCAAATATGTCCTAGTAATAATGGATGAATACTCGAGATTTCCCATAGCACAGTTTGTATCATCCACCAGTGCCACGAGCACCATTGCTGTGTTGGATGAAGTGTTTGCTGCCTGGGGTGTCCCTAAAGAACTCAAGACGGATAACGGCCCCCCTTTTAATGGACATGAGTTTGGAGAATTTGCGAGGCATCTAAATTTCAAGCATCGCAAGATCACTCCCCTATGGCCTCAGGCTAATGGAATGGTAGAGAGATTCTTGGCAACACTAAAGAAAACATTCCAACAGGCCGCCATTGATAAAAGGGACTTTCAAGTGGCCCTCAATAAAGTTCTGAGAGCCTATCGAACGACACCCTATGCCACTACGGGGAAATGTCCTGCCACACTCATGTTAGGACGACCGATCAGAACATGGATACCTACGTGGGAAGGAGCCCTGCGACCAGTGTCGCCAACACGTGTACATAATGAGCTAGTGGTAGCCGACCACAAGCACAAGAACAAAATGAAGTCCTATGCTGACACCCGGAGAAGAGCCCGATCTCCGTCTCTTCACGAAGGGGACTGTGTGTTGGTCAAGCAGGAACAACAGAAAAAGACAGATTGCAAGTTCAGAGCTGAACCTTTAATGATTACCCAACAAAAGGGTACAATGGTAACAGCTGAGTCGGATAACAGGAGGATTACTCGGAATGTCTCGCATTTTCAACGGTGTACTCCGGCTGTTAAGGATGTCCTCAGCAAAATGAATGAACAACCAGGCTCCGAGAGACCTGGCAGTGCAGCTGCCGTACAGAGACTTGAGATTCCGGCCGAAGCTGAAACGGAAGAGAGAGGTGTGGTCCTGCGACCCAGAAGAGACATTCGACGACCTGTGCGGCTGATCGAAGAACTATGATCAAGTCAGACTTTTATTTCATCATTTTGTTAACAAAGGGAGAGATGTAATACTGTGTGCAGTCTAGTCATTGGTGGGTCGAGCTAGGGGGACAGAGGAAGAGGAGGAGCAGCGACAGGAAATGGGTTAGATAGAGTAGGGACGGGGAACAGTGAAGAAGTAAAATAAAGAGCTTGTGCATATCAACAGTGTCCAGCGTCATTATTAGCAGCACGACGCTACAAACATCAACGTTAGGACAGCACATCAGGCTAACAGAGGAATAAGCCTGAGGAATAAAGAGAACAGCATTTCTTTGAAAATAGCCAAACCAGAAAACCAAAAGTTTGTGCAGGCAACGTGATCAGCCCTGCCGAGTGCCATGCATCAAGTGTTAGATTAGTGCGTTTTAATACGGGGGTCTGCATCACTGCATTAACATGCAATATTCACTCTCTTTCAACACCTTGACCACCTGTGTGCTAGAATGGTGACGCAGGTAGAGTGACCGGGACCGTCAGAGCTGCATTTACAGCACTGCAGCATTCAAGTACTCAATGAGGTTTGGGGCAGCCGTGGGCGGGTCTGCACAGCAGGTTCCTGCAGCGGGGCACTTCTAAAGGGAGCATGATTTTGAACCCTAGAGTCAGGGCTTTAAGTGGGCCGGGTCTCACCTGTGCGGAGCCTCAGCAGTTTTTTAAAGGAGGCCTCGAAATGGGTCTCTATCTTGATCTGTTTGTGCCCTGGCACAGGCGGTCCGTATTTTTTCTGGACTGCAGTGACAGCAGGCACATGGATGTGTGCATGCTCACACTGCTCACTTCTCACTATTAGAGAAGTTACGGCATGACCGTTATGCCAGGTGAGCGTTGTAGGGGAAGGGAAATCCTCCAAAGAGTCATTTTCTCTCTGGATTTCCCTTCTCTTTTTGAAACTCAGGAGCAGCAACATTGTCGTGGTGTCACCAGGGCAGTTACTGGAAGTTTTTTCAATATTAAATGCAAGCCACAGTTGCTGCTTATTTATCTTATGCAACTAAACCATTGACAAAGCCAATAGTCCTGATTTGTTGTAGGTGTGATATCACTTGTATCATATATGGATGCCATGACAGAAACGGCACAATACAAGTCGGACAGCACACTATGTAAGCACAGATTTTTAACGTATATGTATTTTAAAGCCACACCCTTAATTACATTGGCCACGCCCCTTTGAGGGACCCCTAGTTTTTTCATCCCACTTACAGCCCTGCCTAGAGTTGCCACCCCGGCCTGCTCTGTCATCACGCCACGGTCTTTTTCCAGCCTTCAAACCCTCTTCTGACCCACTCCTCGCACAGCCGCCACCATCTGCCAAATAGAGTGGTATGGTGGGGGCAATAGCCTAGGGATTAGCAGAAGATCTGCGGGTGGCCGAGATGAGGCATGATGATCTCTCATTGGCTCCCAAAGAAGGCGGGCTTTACAGTCTGCAGTGCCTGTGCCACACACTCCCTGACTTCTGTGTGTGTAGTAACTCTGTCAGTGGGCGTGCTGAGACAAAGGCGAATTTAAACCTCTGTGAAAGACCGTGGCATGATAAGCAACACTACCTCCTACCTCCACCTCACTCTCTCGATGCCAATCAATGGAAATTGTGTTCGCTTCCCTTGAAACCAGACATTCATGAACATTAAAATGAGTTCAAGTCATTTTAGTGGAATGTTATCCTTAAGTGTTACTCATTTCTGACATCTCATTTAATTTAATTCAGCTGTGCTTCGGCTTGCAGTAGTGCTCTTTCGATATCTGAATGTCTAGATAGCACATGCTTTAAGACTCTCTATGCCAAATCATTTTCTGTGCAAATATACACTGCAAAATGTAAAACTACCAGAGCATTCAAGATTTTATTTTGGGTCCAAGACTTGCGTTGAATTATTTGTTTTCGTACTTCTTGCATTGTGTTTCCCACATACGTCTTGCTGCACAGTACAGTTGTGGTATTGCAATTTGTGAACTCAGAATTTTAAATTCTTTGTTGATTGTGTACTATTTCAGAACCCTTTATGGTCATTTGACAAACAGCGCAGTTCCTGCACTTATGTCAGGAGGGGAGAGGGGGGCCATCATTTGATCTTCATGTGATCGTTTTGTTAATGAAAGGTGCTGCCTCTGGAAGACTTGGTTATTGTTTAATACCATGGTTACACAACAGTTTTACAATGCAATCAGCTTACAAAGAGGCAGTAGTTTAAAGACTTTCCAATTCAGGTGCTTTTCAGCAGTTTTCAGATCTTTTAGGAGCTTCTTGTTGCTGGAAAGGAAGTCAATTCTGATATTTATCTGTTCCTATTGACTTAATTGCTTGGGTTTACTCGCGAGAAAGTGTCACTCTAAGTGTCACACATTTGGTCGCTGAATGCCACTCATAAATATACAGACACCACCACTGTGTGGAACATTCAAAACTCTGGTTAATAATGCTGCAAATGGGGATCGAGCCACCAATAGTAGATTTTCTACGTGAGTTATATTCCGGCGCTACGGGAAAGGTACGATTCGGGATGGAAGGCCAACTAACAAATAGCTTCCCAATACAGAAGGGGGTCAGGCAAGGGTGCGTGCTGGCCCCCTTCTTATTTACGCTCTATACTAATGGACTTGAAGCTGCAATGTTACAGGGCGTAAAAGATCTTCCAGAAGCGGGCCGGCGATCGATCCCAGCATTGTTATATGCCGACGATGCGGTGATCCTTGCACGAACCCCGATCCAGCTACAACGGGCCCTAAATAACTACTGCACTTTTATGACAAGTCTAAACTTAAAAGTCAATATAAAGAAAACCTATGTGATGCATGCCGGTACCAAGGGGAAAAAAGTGAAAACAATTTTTGTGGACAAACTGCCCCTTGAAAGAACTAAAACTTACCCATATCTCGGCATCACCATTGACGAGGCGTTTCATTGGAAAGAAGCAATCATCTCACGTAAGTTGTCACTCATAAGAACAGTGGGCGCTTTAAAAGCTTTCTCTCTCCGTCTAGGAAAACGACCTCTGGCTGAGATGATAAAGATCTATAATGCAAAATGCATCAGTACAGCTATCTTTGGAGCAGGAGTTTGGGGAATAACAAACGCCGAACAAATTCAGAAAGTTGAAAACTCTTTCCTAAAATTCCTATTGGCTGTCCCAAAGAGCACAACTACCTTTGGCTGCCACTTAGAACTTGGAGTGGATCATATCTCAGATCTCATTAAGATCCAGCCCATCTTGTTATGGCGCAGAATTTGGGCAACGGATGAATGCCAGCTCACAAGAGCAATCATCGAGGACTGCATGAAACTAGAGTGTATGAAAAAGATAAAATGGTTGTGCTACGTAAAATCTTTTCTTTCAGACATTGGTCTCCCGAGGTTTTTTGATGAACCACAGTCAGTAACAGACATAACCAAAAAAGATCTAAAAAAACTATGCCTGTCCCATCTAACCCAATTACGGATGATGATCGAAATAGGAAAGACATCAGTTCAACACTGCCTAATGATACAATCGGCTCCATCCATCCAACCATATCTGCAGCACGACCTGACACAATTTGAAAAACTTCTTCTCACCCGTTTTAGGTTCAATCTTTTTCATATTATGGTTTTATTCCCTTCCCAGAATGTTTGGACACACAACATTTCAGCGTGTCCCTGTGACTCCATTTCCCCTCAGTCCACAATTCACGTTCTTTTCTTCTGTAAATTTTATATGCCACTCCATAAGAGGTGGATTTTACCAATTTTAAAAGTAATGAAGATCCGAAGATGCCGCCCTGCATATCTGGCGTTGCAGTTTTTGGAAAACAGCTTAGTGTCAAAATCTGTGGCACATTACCTAAAATTGTGTCTTAGGCATCTCATGAACTTATGAAAATCATAGAGCTGCCTGCCTTAAATATGAACTCTAGTAAATGTTCTGTTCTTTTTAAGAAAGAGAGATTAATTTTAACATAGTATGAACTTAATGCTTTTCAAAAGATTTTATTGTGTATACCTGTACTTTTATGGCTTTCATAACGAAAACCGAATAAAGTTGTTTTAAATTTAAATTTGAATACAGACACCATGAAACTGCGGTGTCTCAGTGAAATGTTTGATAAATATAAACATTTATCTGGACCCGCGGCACCGGCAGTGAAGTGCCCTCTTGTGCATCCTGATGGTGACACATTGCTGTTGTTATTTACCAGTAAAACGCGTGCCCCACGGTGTCCTACATGTTTCTCATGGCACGACAGAGCAGGCACTGAGGTGCCCTCCATTTTTGGTGCTACGCAGCCGTCTTAACCCCTTTGCTGCTCCTGACGAGCTCAGCTCGTCATGCAGTACACTGGTTGTGTGCTTATGACGAGCTGAGCTCGTCATGAACAATGGTATTCAAATGATGTCAGCACCCAGCGGGAATTTTAAGATGATCTTACAGTTTCTTGTTGTTGCTCAAATGGATGCAATTTCTGAGATTTATATGTTTCCTTTGTCTTCATTGCTTGAATTTGCTCGCTAGAAAGTGTCACTCGTAGTCGCTGAATGTCACTCATAATTACACTGAAATTATGAAAATGCCATTATCAATTTGAAACCTTTCCAGCTATCCGTGATATTGATTTCTCTAAAAAGGGAATGTTTTTATTCAGGAGAGGTTTGACGTAAACTGCATTGCCAAATGAATCACAGGCCAGGCCAGGCATGTAGCCATAAGTATAATTTTAGGGAGGTATGGACCACAGCTATGACAAACATTAAAGCTATGCTAGTGCATTCACTACCAAATACTGGTTAGACAGCTAAATATCGCCCCTAGAATACCAGGGTGCAAGAATTTAGAGGATAGAATATTGAAAGGTAAGTGCACATAGCAAAGTAATGAGGTACTATTCCTAACTCTACATCTGCATACCTTGAAGATATATATATCAGAAAGGCACATATATGTGGAATAAGGTAGAGAAAGACTATACTTACTTACATTTTGATATTTTGGATTCAATATTCTGTGCCATTGATATTCTGGTGTTCAGCTGCACACTAAGGGCCCGATGTAGGTAAACGCGATTTTCCGATTTCAAAATACCGAGGCGGGCCGAATCGGTATTCTGAAATCGGAAAACGAGATGTAGGAAAAAAATACCGAATGAATACCGATTCGGTCGGCATCGGTAATGAGATTCGGTACGTTCCGATTCTGCTCGGTCCGAATCGGAAATTACCGAATCGGCCAACAACGAATCGGAAATCACCGAATCGGCTACCACCGAATCGGATATTCCCGATTCGGCGAATACCGATTCGGTAAAAGCCGATTCGGTAAAATCCGAATCGGCAATCATAGACCCATGGCGAAAAAGCCCATAGGAATGCATTGAATGAACCGATTCGGCTTTTACCGAATCGGATAATACCGAATCGGATTTTACCGATTCGGATATTACCGAATCGGTAAAAGCCGATTCGGCCATCGGCGATTCAGCCAATGAGGTGGCTCCCCCTCCCCCACCCAAACAGGGAGTGGCAACCCTGGCAGGTGCAGCTAATTAAGAAGTTTCTAGAAGTTTCTGGAAAGCCTGCCTGAGCCCAACACACACAGTTAGCAGCAGTGGGAGAAGGAGGTTGCAAACTGAACAGGAGAAAATGGCAGATCAGGCAGGAAGCCAGAAGTCCTCCCAAAAGAGGAAGCCCAAGTTCACCACCACCGAACTTCAGGTGCTGGTTGAGGAGGTGGTGAGGGTGCACCGCCAGCTGTTTGGCAAGCTGTCCCTCAACGTGCCAGACAGCACCAAGAGGAGAATGTGGGCCGACATCGCCCAGAAGGTCAATGCTGCTGGTGTCACCCCCAGGTCCATTGAGGAACTGAAGAAAAGGTTTTACGACCTCCGCAGCCTCACGAAGAGGAAGCTGGCTGACATTCAAAGGCAGGCTGGACACACTGGAGGAGGCCAGAACCCGGCGCCACCCCTCACCGATCTGGAGGAAATTGTCTCCAGCACCATCGAGAGGGAGAGCATCGTAGGAATCGGGACCCTGGACAGCTCTGCGAGAGCCACAGCTACAGGTAAGAAGCATGCGCATCATGACACACCCTACCAGACACCTCCCCATTAGACACAATGCATAGGCAAACACCAGGACTGTACTGTCACCAACATACAAGAGACAAGCATCATGGTACATGTAGTCAGCAGAAGTTAGCCAAATATGTCAGTGCAGAATCACAAGACAGGAAACAGTGTGACACGGTGTAAGGAGATGCAAGGACATGTGGAATGCCATAATTGTACTGACTGTAATACATCGGCACTCAGTTTACAAATGCTTCTTTGTACCTAGGGGCACCATCAGGCGGCACAACTGTGACAGCAGAGGGAGCAGCAACGTCCAACACTGCAGTCGCAGGGCCGAGCACCAGCCAGGCTGGCCAGGAGGAGGAGGAGGAGGATGAGGAAGGAGACACCCCAGGGCTAGGAATGGAGGGAGTCCTGGTGATTGATTTCCAAGCAGTGCACTCCCCAGTACTGTCCAGCACACCCCCCTTGCAATTCTCACCAGATAACTCCCCTACAAGGCAGACCATTCCGCCTACACCAGCTCCTGCCACAATCGTGGCCTTGCCACCTGTCCAACCAGTCCTGGGAGCAGGGGCTCAGGGACCGGCCAGCACCACACCCCCACCAGTGGCACCCCAGCCCACTCAGCAGGCCGGAAGCAGCAGTGCCCGACGCCGTGCCACCACCACCACCACTGCTGCACCAGCACGGGAGGGCAGTGTGTTCCTGGGCCTGGAGGGACAGATGGTAAAAATCCAGCGCCAACAGGCCAGATCCACCATGGCCTGCCAACGCCAGCTCCTGCAGCACAACATGCAGATGGGGGAGTTGGTGAAGGGTTTCCAGGCTGTTGTGGACAGCAACAAGGAGGTGGCAGCAGGGTTAGGCAGGCTGACCACTGCCATCACCCACTCATCTGCCCGACAGGAGGAGCATGAGGTTGCACGCAGGAGGGATGCCCGGGTGCTCAACCGGGCCATGGCCCGCCTTGCAGCGGCGACCGCACAACTGTGCCATCGCAGCTCCAATCAAGAGTCTGTGCTCAGTCAGCATACGGCTGAGCTGACTAGGGGGATGGCCAGGATCACCACGGCCATGGAGGCCATGATAATATCAAACACCGCCTCCAATCCTGCCCTGGACCTGGGTGATGCTGGAGACAGCAGCAGCCGCAGCAGCCCAGCCAGCGCTGCATCAGAGCCACGGAGGAGCACCAGGCGATCCGCTGATGCTGCTGGGCATTCGGAGGGGGCCGAGGGACACCCCAGTGGGTCTGGAAAGCGGGCCAAAAAATAGCCTGGCAAGGGGGGATGAGCAAACCAGAACCCTGGACTTTATTTGAGTTTACAATCTCCATTTTTTGATGCACATCAGTGCTGTAACTGTGGTGCATCACTATTAAAAATGTATTCTTTGCAAGCAACATTTAGCTGTCTTTGCATCTGTACTCAGTCAGAAATAGTTCTCAGTGATCTCCTCACGTCTGTATCTGCCATCACTTGGCGTACACACCCCAGCTGGCTGTGTCAGTGGCACAGCTTCGTCGTCGTCATAGTCCTCGTAGTCAGACAACTCCACCTCAGTGCCCTTCTTGACCGCAAGGTTGTGTAACATTGCACATACAGCTATGATCTTGCAGCAGGTGATGGGGGTATACTGCCTTGCACCTCCACTCTTGTGCAGGCATCTGAATCTACTTTTCCAGATGCCAAAGGTCCGTTCAACAACATTCCTGGTGCGTATGTGGGCCCGGTTATACCTCCTTTGGCTGGGTGTGGAGGGGTTGAGGTAGGGGGTGAGTATGAATGAGCGGAGGGCATATGCACTGTCGCCTGGAAGAGAAAGGGGTCACATTAGACACATGCATACATGTATTACACCTACCTACTATGTGTTATGGGGGTCTGATGATGTGGCTCACCTAGGAGGTATCCTTCTCCAAAATCGCCAGCCATCAGCCATGCATATATGCCGCTCTGTTGGAATATATAGGAGTCATGGGTACTTCCTGGAAATTTTGCTACCAGGTCTGTGATGGTGCACTTGGCATTGCAGATCACCTGCACGTTGATGGTGTGTGTAGATTTCCGATTGCGGTATATGTATTCGGTGTCCGCTGGTGGGCAAATCGGAATATGCGTGCCATCTATGCAACCGATGATTTGGGGAAATTGTGCCATCTGGTAGAAGTCAGCTTTGGTTTGTAGCAGTTCTGCGTGGGTTGCAGGGAATGAGATGTATTGGTCCATCCTGTCTATCATGGCGTCAAGGAATATGTGGAAGAACCTTGACAGGCTGCTCTGGCTCACCCCTCCTGCTGCTGCTACTCCACTTTGATAGCTGCCAGACGCTACCAGGTGTAGGCTGCATAGCACCTGGACGTGCGCAGGGATGTCGTGTGCCCTTGGGGTGTGGTGGTCCAAGTATGGCTTAAGGTCCCTGATGAGCTCAAGTATGGTGTCAGAGTCCAGCCTGTATCTCTGTAGGATCTCAGCCTCAGTGAGCATGAACAGGGTTATCCTCTGTCTGTAGACCTGTTCATTTCTTAGCCATTCCCTCTGTCCTTCCTGCTGTAGCCGTAGCCGCCTCGCAATGACATAGAAAGCTGCCATCCTGCAAGTTGCAATGCATTTTGGGACTGTTTATATGGGTTGGAGTTGGTTACCACCTGATTGCAATCCATGGTAAATACCGAGTGAATTCTACCGATTTTGAGCCGATTTCGGTGTTTCTGTGCCTGCCTACATCTCCCCAACTGTCGGATTCGGGGAATTTCCCGATCGGAGATTCATACGAATCGGCATGTTTTCCGATTTGGCTCATGTCCGAATCGGTATTTTTTCCGATTCGGTACATGGACCGAATCGGTGATTTTCCGAATCGGTGTCACTAACGAATCGGTTCTTGGACCGATTCGGTGATTTTCCGATTCGGTGTCACTAACGATTCGGTAGTAGGACCGAATCGGTGATTTTCCGATTCGGTGTCACTAACGATTCGGTAGTAGGACCGAATCGGTGATTTTCCGATTCGGTGTCACTAACGAATCGGTTCTTGGCCCGATTCGGTGATTTTCCGATTCGGTGTCACTAACGAATCGGTACATGGACCGATTCGGTCTTTGTAACCGATTCGGTGTTTTTCCGATTCGTTACATATCCGATTTTCGGTATGTACGTATCGGATTCTTTCCCATTCGGTACTCATTCCGAATCGGTTTTCTATCCGATTCGTTCTGTTTTTGGTTCCCTACATCTCGATGGCTGTTTACCGATCGGTAAGGGCCAAAAATCGGTATTTTCGGCCGATACCGATCGGTAAAGCCCTACCTACATCGGGCCCTAAGTGATTCTGTGTGAAGGAATATGTGTGTTTATTTAAGGTACAGATTAAAGCCACTTAATCTCCTTTTCGCAGTCTAATTTTAAATCCTATCGATTTAATGGGATTTATAATAGAAGGGTGTAAAGTTGTAAAGTAGGCTGACACACAACTTTATGTAATTTCTAAACTGTTCAAGGTTTGTGCAATACAAAGCTTATCAAGGTCTTTTTTTTAATAAAAAAGAAGCGGGCCTCAGCTTAGACCCCTCCCTTCCACACCTCTTACCTCAAGTGATGGAGGTCCAGCCTCCACACTCTAAATCATTTTGCTGTGAGGATTTCCTACATGTGATGTTCTACATCTGGTAATTATCACACCTAGAAGGCCATAAAGGATAAACATTACCTCATATAAGTCTAGGAAATTTCATCTGCTGAATAAAGTGAGACATTTCATAATTCGAACCAACTTCATTTTAATTTAACTTGCCACTAATTTAAAATAACTTTACAGAAAGCATTGCCATAAAAACATTTGGGGAAACTAGAGGCGAACAGTGTGTTTTAAAAAAATTTAGGGCTGAAACAATGATGAAAAAGAAGTAGAGTTTAGCTGGTATTTTACAGGGGGAATTGGGAAGGTCCCACAATGAATTTTACTATAAGATTGTGCCAAAGGATTTATAGTTCAATTACATTTTATCAAAAGCACCTGTCAAAACTGCATGGTCTTGAAGCAGGCTCTGACATTGGCATATTTTCCTCATAGGTACAGGCAGATTGACTGAAAGGTGTTGTACAAAAGGAGACCTTTGTTAGACATAAATCAGCATTACAGGTTGGCATGCTAAAGAATAGGTGATTGTGTTAGCCCGGGATGGGTCCATTTCAGTCCTTTGGCCTGTCTGAGGACACTAGTTTCATCTCCAATTAGAAGAGCCATAGATTGGCAGGAGAGCATCACTGCTTCTAAAGCTATGAGTGGTAGTTTCACAGTTTGTATCTAGGATCTAGTAATCTTCCTCAGGGACCGTGCACAATGGCAGAGCCATCGGTTAGACTCCCATGAGAGTATGACGTAATGATTAATACCTCAGAGATCTGAAACTGATTCTTGTATTTGGTGTATAAGTGAAGGCATCACGTCTTGCTGGCCGGTGAAGCAAATACACCCTTTGCTCTATGCCATACCCTCATTGCACACCGTCCCTGAGGAAGATGCTCAAGTGCCTTAAGGTCACCACTCTCAAATTTAAAGGGTCTTTTCTTTGGTTGATGCAAGAATATATTTTTGGAACAGCATGCCTACTATTGAGACGGCTTTCACCCCTAATTACAGGCTCTTTCTATGTTTCCAAGTTCTGATTAAGACTCATGGTGATGTTTGATATAAGTACACACCCATAGTGGGTCGAAACGTCAACAATAATTGGAATTGCTCTTTACCTTTGTTACCCATACTACACATCCAAGCAAAAAAAGGATATATGCTCAAATATATATGTTCTCTACAATGAGTCATTCATGTATTTTATGTTAATCTGTATAATGTCTTTCATATATAATGTGTTTCAGTCTTGATACACTTTGTCAATCTTTTATTCTTTCATTATTATATATGTTACATAACAATCCTGTGTGTTCCCTTGATATGGTATTATTTGCATAACTTCAGAATATATGATTGACAATACACTGTGCCTAATTTAATTTCCTGTTGCTGACAGAATGTTCTCTATTTGTTAATGTGTTGCTTTGCATAATTTATTTGTCAGTTCCTAGTGAAACAGGGTACTAAATAATTTCTGTGAAACCCCCTACAGAACCAATTGCTGTTACATACCCCTAGATTTCCAAGGTTCTGCGGGATACTGGGTTACCCAATCAGTCTTAAAGGTTTCTGTATTGCATAGCATGCTGTGCTCACTTATGTTACACAGCAAAACAAAAGTGGAAGCAGACTGAGCTAATGGCATTTGCTGTGCTCCACAAATCTCCTACCATACAGTGTTCCTACACTTCTTCTAATAACAACAGTACCTTACTTGTGTGACTGAGCTATTGAGTGAAAGAAAAGGGTCAATAAGGCCCCTAAGACACAAGGAAACATCAAGATTTAGCCTTACATATTGAGTAATTCTTGTAGAGTTAGTAGCTGTGGTATTTAGGCCAAGGTTCGGTCTGTACTCAGGGAAACCTGCCAGCTTCAGACATTTCTGGAAATAAGGTACCTAGGGTAGTCTGGGGTGGTGTAACTTGCATTAATCCCAATTCATTTTCTTATGCAAAATGCCTTACAAACACGAAACTCTGGCTAACCATCAAGGTTTCTTATAGTTCTGGATAGGAAAAGCCTGGAAAACACGAGTAACCATAAAATTACTATCACTCAACATTCCCACACTTCTCAAAATAAAAATGCTACCGCATATGTTCACCAAATATTATGCATTTGGTACATAAGACACCATGACCATAAAATAGATAACGGTAAAGCAGAGTTACAAAGGAGTCAATGCATTTCAAAAAGCAGATTCCTACTGCATGTATCTTAAATTGCAATATACAAAATTCAGAAAATGTTAGTTGATTTTATGCCGAGATGTGTTGAGAGGTCAATTATAATAGAAATGCATCAGAAGCCCTGATTATGGTTTCCAGAATATTTGGTTAAAGGAGATGAATCCTTACCGTGTTGAGCCTAGCTGGATTATATAGATGTTAAACCTTTTTTGACATATTAATTTATTTAAACAGTTTTATATAGCGCTGGCTAGACCCAGAGGTATCAGAGCGCTTTACAGAGGTTTAAAGTTGAACACAGATAACAGTAAAGTATTCATACAAAAAGGAAAAAGGGTGTAAAAGAGAATATAATCAGAATTCAAAGAATAATAAATACATGGACAAGAAGATCAAAAGCCAAGGGAGTCCAACATTATGATTAGGAGAATTGTGCAAGCATGGGCAGCAAGGGAGGATGGGGGAAAAGTATGGGGGAAGGGAGGAACAAAGGAGGCACATCACATGTAGGAGTAGATGGAGGTTGAATGAGAGTTAATAGAAGGAGGGTGGGAGTATATGTGAGGAGGAGAGGCGTGCAGATGTAAGTCGAGTAGAATGTGGAGAAGAGTGTGGCACTCTTATGGGCGGGTTGAGAGACCCTGTAAGGTGACAGGACTAACCCGTTTACTGCTTCGAGCGTTCAGCACTGAACGTTCGACGAAACGGGTGCAGCCGCGTCAGCCGTTGGACGTGCGCAGCACCAGGGAGGTAGCTCGCGCGACGTCCAACGGCCGACGGCAGCAGCGATAGGGTTAAGGACCCCAGAATTTCTGGAGAAGATGTAGTTTGAGGCCTTTTTCAGAGCTGAAATAGGAGTGGTTGCAACGAAGATCTTTGGGGAGTGAGTTCCAGATAGAAGGGGCGTTTCCGGAGAAAGCGCAAGATTGGGTTGACTTCTTGTTAACCAAGAGAGGTATCAGCATTAGAGAATTAGTGCTCCTCAATTCTCTGGCACAGCGCACTTTATGGAGATTTTGTGAGAGATACAGTGGAGTTTGAAGATGCAAGGCTTTATGTGTAATGCACGCATTCTTATAAAGGGATCTGCCATCAATAGGGAGCCATTTGAGATCTTTGAGGACAGGATAGATGTGATCATACCTCTTGCAATACAAGATAAGCCTAGTCGCGAGATTGAGGAACGACTTGATTGGGGCTAGGTGGACTTAAGGAGTTCCGGCGAGAATGACGTTTCCATAGTCCAATCTGGAGAGTACTAATGATTGGACAACTGATTTAAAGTCGTCAACAGGAATGAAGGGTTTGATTTTCTTGAGGTGATTAAGAGAAAAAATAGCACCTTTCATTGCGTTTTTGATGTGGGGAGAGAGGCTGATGTTTTGATCAATACTTGTTCTGAGAGATTTAACTGAGCTGGAGGTGGACAAGGAGCAGTTAAGGGCTTTAAGATCAAAGATGCAATGATGTATTGGAAGTCAATTATTTTTAGGAGCAAAGAGGATAACTTTTGTATTTTTGGGGTTGAGTTTAAGGTGATTGAGATGGAACCATTGTTGAATCTTAGTCAGGACATTGTTGAGGTGAAGAATGTCTGAATGGGAGTTGATTTTATAGTAGAGCTGGGTATCATCAGCTTAGAGGTGATAGCTTGTGAATGAGTGTGAGGGGTTCCATGAAGAGGTTAAATAAAAAAGGAGAGAGGATAGAGCCCTGGGAGACACCCAGGGAAACTGGTTTTGGTTTAGAAAGACAATTGTTGATTTTAATCTGTTGGGTTCTGAACTGGAAGAAGGAGGTAAACCAGTTGAGAACAGGGCCATTGAAGCCAAACCGATCCTTGAGGGTGTTGAGTAAGGCAAAGTGGTTAACAGTATCAAAAGCAGCCAAGAGGTCAAGAAGAATGAGAAGGGAGGCCTCCCCCTTGTCGAGGGAGTGGTGGATATAATCAACAATGTTGAGCATCACAGTTTCCATACTGCAGCTTTTTCGAAAGCAAGACTTTAAAGCACGGGTACTCACAAACTTTCTCTCGAGGACCACATTTACAGTGTGGTTTGTGGCTGAGGGCTGCACCGGTGGGGGCGGGGTCAGAGGAGGAGGGGGCGGGGCTAAAGCAAACAAATTGTGACCATGAGGTTAAACACAGGTCCCTGCAGCAGACACCTTCGTCCACTGAGTGACCAGACTCAGCATACACACATATTTCTCTCTCTACCTCCTTCTCTTCCTCCTCTCTCTATCCCTCTATCTCTCTCTCCCTCCCTACTTCTCCCTCTGTGTCTCCCTCCCTCTCTCTCCCTCCCTCTGTGTCTCCCTCCCTCCCTCTGTGTGTCCCTCCCTCCCGGTGTGTCTCCCTCCCTGTCTCCCACTCTCCCTCTGAGTCTCCCTCCCCGTCTCCCTCTCTCCCTCTGTGTCTCCCTCCCTGTCTCCCACTCTCCCTCTGTGTCTCCCTCCCTGTCTCCCTGTATCCCACTCTCCCTTTGTGTCTCCCTCCCTGTCTCCCACTCTCTGTTTCCCTCCCTCCCTCTGTGTCTCCCTCCCTCCGTCTGTGGCTCCCACCCTCCGTGTCTCCCTCCCTCTCTCTGTGTCTCCCTCCCTGTCTCCCACTCTCCCTCTGTCTCCCTCCCAGTCTCCCACTCTCCCTCTGTGCCTCCCTCTCCCTCTGTGTCTCCCTTCCAGTCTCCCACTCCCCCTCTGTGTCTCCCTCCCAGTCTCCCACTCTCCCTCTGTGTCTCCCTCTGTGTCTCCCACTCTCCCTCTGTGTCTCCCTTCCAGTCTCCCACTCTCCCTCTGTGTCTCCCTCCCAGTCTCCCACTCTCCCTCTGTGTCTCCCTCCCTGTCTCCCACTCTCCCTCTGTGTCTCCCTCTGTGTCTTTCACTCTCCCTCTGTGTCTCCCTTCCAGTCTCCCACACTCCCTCTGTGTCTCCCTCCCTGTCTCCCACTCTGTTTCCCTCCCTCCGTGTCTCCCTCCCTCCCTCCCTATGTGTCTCCCTCCCTCCCACTGTGTCTCCCTTCCTGTCTCCCACTCTCTGTTTCCCTCCCTCCCTCTGTGTCTCCCTCCTTCTCTCCCTCCCTCTCTCTGTGTCTCCCTCCCTCCCTCTTTGTCTCCCTCCCTCCCTCTGTGTCTCCCTCCTCCCTCCCTGTCTCCCTCCCTCCCTATGTGTCTCCCTCCCTCCCTCACTGAAAACACTGCTGCTTGGAAGAGCCCTGATCGCAATGTAGTCCTGTAGCTGCGTCTCTCTGAGGAGTGAGCCAAGTTATTGTAATGACATCGATTTCCAAGCGCTTAGAGACCTGCAGGTGATTGGGCGCGCTATAAATCTAAAATAACAATAACAATAACAATCTGTGTCTCCCTCCCTGTCTCCCACTCTCTGTTTCTCTCCCTCCTGCCCTCTCGCTGTGTCTCCCTTCTCCCTCCCTCTGTGTCTTCCTCCCTCCCTCTCTGTTCTCTCACCTGTGTGTGTTTGTCAGCCCTCAGCCTGGGTGCACACAGCCGCACCAAGTACTTCGTGGGTCTTTAAAAGACCATTTACATGTTAATTAGGCTTTGTTGAATTTCACCTCTTAGGCCCCAGCAGCTCCGCTCTGACAATCACTGGAATCACCGGGGCCCCCACAGAGCACAGTCTGAGTCCGAACTGCTGCGGCTGTATTTGCGAACACTATTTAATTTATTTATTTTTAAACACAGGTGTCTGCAATGTCCGCGGGCAACCCAGGAATGCTTGCTGGGCCGTACTATGAGTACATCAACTCATCGGAGTCTTAGGGGGAATGGAGGCCCCCCACTCAAATTGTATCAAAACAAAGAAGGCCTGTCCCACCAAACACTTCTAATATTTTAGTTAGGCTGCAGGTACTCAAAGGGTGTGTTTATAACCTTTTCACTACCCTTCTAAATCAAGGCTCTTTAGTTCCTGCGCAAGTGTCACTTTTTGTCGCAGTACAAACAAGTTAAGGTAAAAAATACCACAATACCATCACCAAAACTAGTTACGCGACCCCCAGCTAAGTGGGTACACTGCCATTTGCTAGCCAGATAACCCCATTGGTGGTTCTACCGTGAGGTGCTCACTCTCTTTCCTCACAATTTTTTGTGTTTTGGTGATGGTATTGTGATATTTTTTACCTTACCTTGTTTGTACTGCGACAAAAAGTGACACTTGCGCAGGAACTAAAGAGCCTTGATTTAGAAGGGTAGGGGTATTGATTGATAAGGTTATAAACACACCCTTTGAGTACCTGCAGCCTAACTAAAATATTAGAAGTGTTTGGTGGGACAGGCCTTCTTGGTTTTCGTACTATGAGTACCCATGCTGTAAAGTGTCCAGAAGGTTAAATGAGTCAATGTGTTTGTCCAGTTGTAACAAGGCGCATTTTTCAAGGGCCTTGGAAAGAAGAGGTAGATTAGAGATAGGACGCAAGTTGTTAAGGTCGTTGGGATCAGCAGTGGGATTTTTGAGGATGGGAGAGCTTTGGCCTAGTTGGAGGGGAACCGGGACAAACCCTGAGGTAAAGGAGGAGTTGAAGATAAAAGTCCAATAAAGGGCAATTATATGTCTTAAATCTTGGACAAGGTTGGCGGGGAGAGGGTCACAGGTATGGGAGGAGGGCTGAAGCTTAGATATGATGTTAAGAACATCACGCTCAGAGACTAGGTTAAAATACTGCCAGATGCATTATTTTTTAACTGTTGACTGGTGAGGGAATGATCAAGGGGGTGGTGGTGTGGGGGAAATGTACAGAGTTAGGAGGGGGTGACGCTGTAACAGGAGAATTGGAAGAAAGGGCAGTGAGAGTAGATGAGCTCGGTGGGGATGGTGAAGTGGCAAAGGAAAGATCAATCTTAGCCATTTTATCATGGAAGAAGTTCACAATTTCTTTGCAACTTTCGATAGAGGCTGTCAATTTGGGGGGGCAGAGGCTGTTTGATTTTTGATGATGCTAAATAGTTCTCTAGGTCTATTCTTAGCTCGGTCAAGTTGTGTATGGAAGAAGGAGGCCTTTTCATTGAGGATGTGCTTTTTATAATTAACCCTAGCAGCTCTGAGGAGGGCAAGGCTTGAGGGGGATGGATGTTGTTTCCACGTGCGTTCGGTCATCCTAAGGGCGCGTCTCTCATTATTGAGGTTAGCATTAAACCATGATTTGACGGGGATGTTTTTTTGTGATTTTAATTTGGCTGGAGCAATTAAGTCAAGAACCTCAATGATGGATTTGTTGTAGTAATCAGTCAGATCATTAAAATTTTGTGAGGGAGGTGGAAGTTGAAGTTTAGCTCTGATCTTATTCTCCAATGCGCCAGGAGGAATAAGGTGAAGATTTCTGGTTAATCTCTTATGTTTGGTTTTTTGGGGGGAAGGGGGAGGAGCAGCGCTAATAATGGTGAAGAGGATAAGATGATGGTCCGACCAGTCAATAAGGACAATGTGAGTCAGGGAAGTCAGATCTTTACTAGTAATGATAGCGTCAACGGTAGCACCTTTGGAATATGTTGGTGAATGGCAAAGTTGAGTTGAGTCAGTGACCTCGAGGAAGTCATTGAGGATGTTAACCGAGGAATCCGTCTTATTGTTCCAGTGAATACTGAAATCTAAGCAGAAATGTTTTTGGAATTGGAAATCGAGGATTGTGAGAGTAGGTCAGACAATTCCTCAACAAATGGAAAAGGGTCACCAGGGGGATGGTAAATAATATGTAGTCGAATAGGGGGGCCCCCCTGCACTTTAAGTTCAACTCCCATGTATTCGAAAGTGAGTTGGTCAGAATTCTTAACCAGGGAGAGTTGGAGTTCAACCTTAAAGATAATGGCTAGCCCTCCCACAATTTTGTCATGCCTATCTTTTCGGAGGATAGAGTAACCCGGAGTGAAGAGCAGGTCAAGAATCGTTGCAGAGTGGGCCTTGAGCCAGGTTTCCGTGAGAAAAGCTATGTCAATGGCTTCGCAAAGGATAGTTTCCACGATTTCTGATGCATGGCGGGAAGCCGATCAACAGTTGGCCATCATGCAGTTGAGGGGTTTATGATTGGATTCAGGAGAAGATACAGAATGGATGGTGGTGCGTTGTGGGAAAAGTCAGAGGGATCCAGGGGAGGTAGGTGTACGGCTAATCCCTAGGATCACTGGGATACGGGAATGTAGAGAAAGAGGATCAGGATTCGCAGTGAGTTGCGAAGGGAACCTGGGCAAGCCAGTGGAAGCAGTGATGTGGTTTCTACCCAGGATCACCGAAAGAGTGGCGTGAGGCATAAGGGAGTCGTATGTCATGGGGCTAGGGGGGAAGGTGATATGTAAATTCCCGGGGACCGAAAGGGAGCGAGGGGGTGGAGCTTGGGATGGGGAAAGGGAGCTGTTCCCCGGAAGTCCATCAACTGAGGTGCCATAAGGCGAGGTACATCCATAAAGAGGGAAGGAGGGGTTTGTATGACCGCCGCCCGTTGTGACGGGATGATTGGCAGGTTTGGAGTCAGAGAGAGATTTAAAGTTTTTGCTGAGAGATGAAAGTTCTAACATTAAGATAGAGAGGTGGAGTTCAATGTTACGAAGTGATTGGGTTCAAAACGTGTACGTAAGGAGGAAATGAGGTCGGTAGAGAGAGGAGCGGGATCCACGTTGGCGAGAGGGTGAGGAATAGGAAGTGGACAAGGAGGAAAACCAGTCGGCGGGATGAGACGAATGTTCCGGATGAGAGACTGAGGGTGTATTGAGGAGTATGTGCCCCTAGAGCCAGGGGTCTTATGGGTGCTGTGGAAAGACGCGGGGGCCGGGGGAGGTGAAGAGCAGTGCTATCAAGTCTATGGGAGAGGGAATCATTGGGATTAGAAGGAATTGGAGTACATCGTGGAGCAATAGTGAGGATAATGGGAGGGGTCTCGGATTGTAGGAGGATCGGAGTAAGGGGATCAATCTGATTGAGCAGAGGGTCATTGGTGTTAGGAAGGGACTGATTGGAATAAAGTGGTAGCGCTGGGATCGGAATAGGGGGATCCATCTGAGTGAGCGGAGGGACAAGGGTTGTAAGAAGAAAGTGATTGGAATAAGGTGGTAGCACGTTAGGGGATGAAAGCGATTTGGGGGCTAAGAGGGATGGCAGAATATCAGGAGTGGGTGGGTAGGCTAAAGAGGTGAGGGGAGCGAGGGTTTGAGTGGATAGGTAAGACGTGGAAGTGTCAGGCAGTGGAGATTATACTAAGAGAGCGTAGGAATCAAAGGGCTGGTAAAGTGAGACTTCATAGGTCAATGCAGAAATAGATAGAGGTGGGGTTGCCGTCAGCAATATATAATATAGTAGAAGCCCTTTGTGTCATGGCAGGCTATATTGGGTCATTTCAGATTTGCACTGCTACTAGTTAGGGTATTTACTGCATTTTGCAGCAGGCACACTAATCTAACAAACTATGTGGTTCCTGCAAACACAATAAGGATCTCTAATGTAGATACATTATTTCGCTAGGCTATATTTTACAACAGACCAGTGTAGCTGGAGCAACGTTAGTCAAATATAAGTCGTACCTGACTTTTGATAGCTCTTACCCAGCTCAATAGCCTAATCAAAGCACTATGCCATATTAGAATCCAGAGTTTCCTGATTGCACATTGCTTTTGAATGGTTATCAGGTTCAGGTAGTGACAGCACTTATTTTTCAGGTATAGGAAATGTCATGAAAGTTGCTGGCTGAAGAACAACATAACTCAATGCCCTGTACAGTTGTGCAATCTCTTCATACTGCAAATATGTATTTGCCATACCACATGTGAAAGTTGAGAAGAGTATACAGCTAATTCATATTCAATTAGGGGAGAGGATGTAGCCTTATGGCTAGAGCGGTCGACCTCAAAGCTGGGGAACAGGGTTCGAGTCTCGGCAGCGACGCTCAACATCCTGTGATTCTGGGCAAATCACGCAATCTCCCCGTGCCTAACAAGAATGAATGTGTCATTCTGTAACAAAACTGGTGCTATGTAAAGTGCTCTGATACCCGAGGTCTCGGGTCTAGTTCGCGCTATATAAAGCTCTAAAAAAAAAATTATTGGCCTCCCAGCTGTGACAGTAAGCTAGTGGTTGGTATCGACATTCATGTCAGCTCCTCACACAAAATACTGTGGCATCCCCAGGGGTCCATTATGTACCATCTATTATTCAACCTCTACCTAACCCGCTTACCAAACCTGATGAAATCATTCAGTATTACCTGTTGCAACAGTATAACAGAAGGCACTCAAATAATTTTTAAAAATGGATGGTTTAGAAGACATCTACAATATGATGACTGTCTTCAGTCCATAAACACATGGATGATAAATAACCATCAAAAGCTAAAACCCACACAGACAGAGCTCATCACCTGCAATGAATGACAAAAAAACAGAAACATGAGGCACTTCCAACAAGATCAAGAGACGTCAGAAATCTTGGAGTAACTATGGATTCAAACGTATATTTAATACCACGTTAACAATGTAAAACAGTTAACGTGTTAACCTTCTACACAATGACAACACTATGTTGCATCTTCCCCTACCTTGGATACCAACTGTAAGCCACCTTCATAATCCTATTCTCCAAGCTTGACTATGCAAATAGCCTATAACTTTGTGCACCCGCATTCATCAGGTGCAAAATACAGCCCATTCAAGATGCTGCTGCAAGACTCCTTCTCTGCCTTCACCCAGGAGAACACACGACTCCTGTCCTGCACTTGCTCCACTGGCTATCAATAGTAAGTAGGAGAATGTTCAATGCCCTCTGCATTGTTGACAGAGCCTCCCAAGGAAAATAACTGTGATATCTACAGGTTAAACCCAAGTAATAGTAACAAAACAGGACACTGCACTCTAGGCTTACACCACTTATCATGATACCACCTTACCATAAGAAATCCGCAGGAGACACTGCTTTCTCTCTACAACCTGTGAAGCTCTAGAACTCAATACCAGCCAGTATTCGAAGCATCCATAAGCATGTATACTTCAGACAACAGTTGTAAACATGGCTATTTCCAGGTCAACTATACAACCCACATCCTGGCCACAGAATCTGGAAAGACAGTCGCTTCCGCAAGCTCAATCTTAAACTTACAATCAACAGATTGGAAACAATTCAACCAGAAAACTACTTTCAATAAGCAGCTAAGTTAAGAAGGGCTGACCTATTCTTCGCTGAAATATTATATAATTATGTAAGTTTATACATAACATTTCTAGCCTACACTAATAATAATACCATAAAACTCAGCGGCCAGCAGCCATCTGTAACTTACCACCTCTTAAATTCAATTAGTGAAGCCAATTAACCATTTGTCACTAAATGAATAGACATGGAATAACTAAAGAGATCTGTAACATATTATGGGTCAATTGGAGGACTTTAATCTAGTCCATGACTGCAGGTCCCAAATATGTATACACTCTGGCCTCTTTTTTTTTATCCCATGCTGACTTTCAGATATGAGATGCTAGTAACAATCAACATCCCACCAGATCTCTCAATTTCTCTCTCCCTCCAATATGCCCGCTCTGGCCCAGAATTACACAATAGGATGCACATTTACTAAGACTTTTTTTCAGGGTTGCTTAGCACCGGCACAAAATAATTTTGCTATTTGGTAAGCTATGCAAAGCCAGTTTGAAAAGCTTTAGTAAATACGAAGTAATGGAAGGCAACACATAGCAGTGCCTTGCTTTACCTTGCGTTTGAACCGTGTGCCATGGGTGGTGGATGGGTGATCCCATGTATCTACTAAAGGATTTGACGTATTCCCAGATTTACTAAAGCTAGTAAACCTGGGAATGTGTCAAAATGATACCCCTTCCCCATTGATGAGTATAATGAGAAATTTCTTTATTCCGCCTTTTTATTTCCTCTTTCTATTTAAGCTGTACTTTGCATACCTTCCTGCACAAAAACAACCCATAATGCATATCCTACTCATAATGCAGTCACCCTTGCATCATGGGGAAAGGGTACCCACATTGGCGCTAGGCAGCACACAGTGCACCAGCACTAGGAGATAGCAGAAATGTTCCATATCTTTGTAAGTATGCCAAATTTCTGTTGTCTCCCTTTCAGGCAAACCAGCGCAATACACACAGATATGTCATGTCTATGATTATTCAAGTATGAAAGCATGGACAAATGTAGGGGCAGTGATTCCCCTTATGACCATGCTGCTCATGTTGTGGGACTTGAGTCACAGGGTGCATCCCTACATCATGGTGGTACATATTTGACCCCAAAAGAGGTCCTGTTTTCAATTGTGGGTCACAAATGACAGCCTATATGTAATGATTTGGGACACATGTGAAACGCTGATGAGTGGGATTCCGTACTATCTTTGACACACAGAAATGGCATTTTGAATACGTGCCACCCTAAACAGCCTCTCTGTACAGAGGTGACACATCCACCATCTATTTTCAAATTATGAGATTGTTAGCACTACATGTTGCACTTACACTTGTCAGAGTGATGTGCTTGTACAGAGGAGTGACATGCACTCAGGGAATACCTTCTAATGTAGCGTCCCCTGATTACGGGTTACTTATGTTTGCATAACCCTCTTCCACAGGCATTGTCCCTACAAAGATTCCCGCATCACCGGATGATTTCTCCTGCGGTAATAGACCTTGATGAATGTTCCTTATGTTACGGATACTACATCCAGAGGC
Source organism: Lissotriton vulgaris (assembly GCF_964263255.1). Classification (NCBI taxonomy): domain Eukaryota; kingdom Metazoa; phylum Chordata; class Amphibia; order Caudata; family Salamandridae; genus Lissotriton; species Lissotriton vulgaris. The sequence goes on from NC_141687.1 coordinate 1,125,245,014, forward strand.
TCCTTCAGAGCCAAGGTAATTAATCCCCAATCGTGGTCTCCATATACTTTACGTAACCTACTCCATGGACATTGATTGACATGGTCTTTTGCCCTTTCTATTAGAACCCGATTCTGCCCTGCTGGGTTGCCTCAACTATTGACTCCTTTCCTCCCAGGTTAGTCCACCGAGCATGCATCAGACCAATTCTGCTGCAGCATGAAATTCACTTCTGTGCAATCTGTCCATCCTTACACCAATTGCTATTATGCACTTTGCCGATATGACCGCCGCACCTTTTATCCACCACGATACACGGCGCCTTATACTTGCACGGATTATTATTCCATGCATTCGGCTTTACTCAGACTTAAATTTAGCACCATTCTTATGACTTCACTTTTACATTATGTACTGTGCTAGCATGGTTTGCTACTTCCTTATACATGCTACTTCTGATCGCCGCACCTACAAACTGACTATACGGTGTCTACGCGTACTTCACTTATTGATCGCGGCACCGACAAACCGATCACATAGCGCCTCATGCCTTGCTCCAGGGCACTACACTTCTGGTAATCTTTACTGATGACCTTTCCACCATGCATCAATGCATGTTTTATGCTATAGAACACCAAGGCCTCCACCTTCCTCACAGTGCATGGCCACGTTTTTATACGAGTGTTCAAGCAAGCTGCATTCCCCCCTCACAAACGCTACCTCTGCCTTTCTCTCCCCCTTTCTTCACAGGCAGTTCTAATATTCAGGCATGTAATGTAAACATTCCTGATGATGTTCTCATTATACGTCCAAAGGGATCGAAACGTTCTCAACCTCTCGAATAGTTTCACACAGACAACCATTGTGTTACATTAGCGTGATAACTATTTTGGATAGCTTGTTTTGTATTTACATTGACCAGAAGCTTCCTCTCTCTTTTGCCTGAAAATCTGAATGTTTATTTGTTTGTTTGTCCTGTACTCATGTACTGGATGCAGGATTGTTACCCCCTTTATTGTTAGTTGCTATTGAAAATACTTTATACATTTAATTGATTAAAATTGTGTGTCCGTCTGGACACTACAGAATATAGTACCTATTGCAGACTACATTTATTCAAATGTTCTAAAATGTTTTTTAAGGAACACTGTTGTTATTTAAAATGAATAAATCAAGACTCAGTTCCAAATGTGTGACCTACTTGACCGCAGTGTAGGCCGGAGGCAGCGGTCAGCAGGGGCCCACAGCCACGTGTTGTTGGCTAGTGATGCACAGAGTTAGTGGCACCAGAGCAGTTGTTGGTAGTATTCAAACATCTCCATAATGATGATTCCTTTTTCCTCTGGACTGAACCGCATCTTTCTCTTACTCCTCTCTTTGTGTACAATGATATAAACTGTGCCATAAATAAATCAAGACTCAGTTCCAAATGTGTGACCTACTAGACCGCAGTGTAGGCCGGAGGCAGCAGTGGGGTACATCAACGAGTAAGGAGTGCAGGTGGCCTGTGTCGCGGAGGCCAGTGATGGTCTTAGAAGGCTGCCAAGGTCAGGGGCCTCGGGCTTGGAGCTTGCATCGGTACGTGGTGGGCCCTCTTTGACACACGCTGGTGTCGGCAGGTGAGCAGTGAGGCCAAGGTGCGCAGGGGCGGCCAAGACGGGTCTGGGGACCAACGGCCCGGGGTGTAGCAGGCACATAGGATCACAGGCAACACCGCTCATGGCGTCGGCCTCCTGGGGGGTGAGAGGTGCCGCCCTGGCAGACATGGCCATTCCGGAAGAGAACCACGCCCAGAGGTAAGTGCTTTTTATTCGCACCCCTACTCTAGCCTGGCGTATGCCAGGGCAGCCCACTATGCTCACGCTTACGGGGGGGACCTAACAAGCTACATTTCCATGATCTTCCACACTGGCTGGGGTAAGATTGGGTTTGTCCACTGTCCACTACACTCCAAACACCAGCAGTGTATGTCGATATGTCTGTGGTCTAGATACTGCCGTCTGGCCAGCACATCCACACCACACTTGGTCTTGTGTACATTCTCATTCATGGGTAACTTGCCTCCTTCGCACATGCCTGGTTCCCACCTCTCCCCACAATCTGCTATTGTGTGGCTGAGGTGCCATGCCGTTGATGGCTTATGTACATGGCCAGCCCAGGTTACAACAGTAAGTTGTGCTGTCGTGTCTGGTAGGTGGGCATGTTGTTTGGCATGTTGTATGTGAGTTTGTAACGTGTGCATTCCCAGAGTAGTGAGTTGCATGATTGTGGAATTGAGGTGCGTAGTGTGTTCATTTGGTACTTAACAACGAGCAGTGCATTTCCGTAGGTGCAATCCTGGAAGTGCTGGTTGATGATGGACTGTCGGGAGTTGTAGGAATCATGCGCACTGCCTGGGTAGTTGACGACGACACTGGTGAAGAATCCCCGGTGGTCCACTATTGCCTGCATATTGATGGAATGTGTGTGCTTTCTGTTGCCGTTATTGTGTGCAGTGTCTGCACGGGGCACAAGTAGGACATGTGTGCAGTCAATTGCCCCCAACACATGCGGGAAGCCAGCTATGGTGTAGAAGCCTCGATTGGTCTTCAGCTGTTCCTGCGCAGTGTGGGGGAAGTAAAGGTGCTGGCGGACCAAGCTGATGATGGCATCCAAGACAGTTGTGATGAACTTTGAAAGGCTGGCTGTGAGACTCCTCCAACTCTGGCAGTTGTTGGTTGGAGGGTACCAGAGGCCAACAGATGCAGCACAGCCAGCAGCTTTGTCTGCGGAGGGCTGTTGGTTGTCCGCTGTGTTGGTACAGTCAGCCTGTGAGCAATGATGGTCAGGATGCAGAGGATGGTTGTCCTTTTGAGCCTGTAGTGGGCAATTACATCCTCTGATGTTAATTCTGTGAGGCTGGTGTATTTTCTGAAGGTTCTCTGTCTTTGTCTGCACTGCCTCTGTGGTAGTCCGGGGGGGTCCGGGGAGGGTGGTGGGTCTGGGTGTGGACGCAGCGGGTGTTGTGGCCCTCTTGGGGTTCCAAACTGCATGATCAGTAGCTCCATGGCATCTGTTGTTCTTCAGGTGTGGTTCTGGGCTCCCTTTTATGGTGCAGGTTGTCGTTTGACTTAACACCAGGTAAGAGCATATGTTAAATCCCTGCTGCTAACGCACCTTATCGCCTGTTTTGGGATCTTATTGCCGATTTGGCTGGTCTGGCCGAGAATGTTGCGGAGTGGTTTGGTTGCAGCTTTTTGCATGGGAACTCCTACTCTGCATATCATTAGTGTTAGTTGCCCCGGGCCTTCTGTGGCAATGTTATTTGTGACTGCTATCCCTGGAAAACTAGTGATACTCGCTGTTAGCACCAGCTTGTGAATAGGGCCATAAATGTATCACCACTTTGGCTGCGATAAAGTGCTGATAACTCAGCGGTAAGATCTTGAGAATATGCCCCCAAGTTGCTTTGCTGTGTTGCATTGCATTGCATGAAATGTAGATAAATCGGGCCCAAATTATCTGATCGAACAACCTAGGGCCCATACCAACTTAGCAGTCTATTGTGCTTATAAATACCAAAAAGTAACCTGGGGCTGTTCAAAGCTGCCAGCATACCATAAAAAGCATGAGCTGCATTTATGTGTCTCACACCTCATCCTCCATCACACTGCTACAAGCTGCGTCCCATAACACGATAACCATACCTCGGTGGTCATCATGAGTGACCTGGAAACACTTCCCACTTCGCATCACAAAACAAAGACACCTTTCCAACCACACACTATCCCTTTATGGTGCAGCTTGCTGCCCATATAATCACTTCAGTGCTGCACATAGGGATAGTAAGCGCTAAGGAAATATAAATACAAAACAATACAACATTTATCATTTGTGCAGAAGCAAGAATTCTTTTAGCCTATTAAAATCTTTGTTTCCATCACACTTCATATTTATAAAGCAAAATGTGCTTTGTTTGTACTTTCATAATTGTTGGTGTATGTGGAAATATTTGTACATACAATTTACATGTATTTACATTTTTTGTGAATTAGAAATAAATTGACATCTTAAAGTATTTCTTTTCTTACTCCCTATATGCAAGGCCACTTGAATGATGTGATTCTGTGGTGTGATAAGCATAATTACAGATTTGCCTTGCCACATAATTCAACATGTGCTGCATAATCTGCACATTTTAACAAAAAAAGTAAATTTTGTTTGCAGCTCAAGCAGATAACAAATTACTAAAAATAATGGAACACCAATGAAAAGATCCTTCACAGGGTTTACTGGTCACCTTTCAGTTACTGATAGCTGCATGTAATGTAGAACTGGTACTAATGTAGTCAACCCCAACCCCCCAACCCCCACAGCTGCACAATTCCAGTGGTCCTGGTTGTGCCCCAGCAAGATTGTCGTATAGTTCACTTTACAAAATCCTCTCACTTTGCAGTCAAAGAAAAGAAAGAAAAGCAAACAACATTTCCACTTTAAAGGAATAAGCAGCAATTTGTCAGGAGACATAGACTGACATTTAACCTGTTTGGGAACAGGCAGCAAATCTAACAAGATAAAAATAAAATGGAAAGGCATGTTTGTCGCTCATTTACTTTCTAAATTCTCACACCTCTATACTGTGCCAGCTGCCTCGGTCTTTTCAAAAGGCCAAAGATTGTTTTAAGCTGGCATGGCCCTCAAATGCCTCCTGCCCGTGGCTATGCTCCTGCCATGATCAGCTCATTAAGAATTTTAAGATGCAATTGACAACTGATAGAGTTGTAAAAATTGCTTACAATTTCAACCTAATGGATCTGTATCCCAACACACCTAATCACCTTCAGGTAGAATCTTAACTTTAAGAGAAGCTGAGCCTGACTCTCTTGAAGTTAGAAAACACTGAATTGATATTATATTTTAATAACCTTTCCAAAGAAGACCAGGTATGGATGGATCCACTGATTTCACTAGCTATATTTGACTATGCAAGCATTATTCCAACCAGAACAATGTTTTTAGCCCACATATAACACAGCAAATGTTATGACATCACTAATACCGTCCCTGATGGAAGCATTAACAGTGCAGTCTATTCCCTTTGACTTCTGTGTTTACATATGTAGTGACCAGGTCCTGTCCTTGCAACATTTAGATGTACATTAGCCCCTCTATATGCAAATAACATAACTGTCTTGAGGTCATTTCCCACAACTCCAATATCCCTATATGTTGCCAAACGAAATTCCTTCTGCATCCTATATACATTCTGCGTACTTAAGTGCTGGTGATGGGTATAGTTTATGTGTGCAAAGTATTACCTAAAATCCATTTTGTTTTTGGCCTTTTCCTCTGTATGTAGTGGACAAATGACATGACATACCAAAGGCCCATGCCCTGCACATTTAGAGGGGTTTGATGCAAGTCATGCCCTGTGTGCCCTCTGTCCTTGTTTCAATGGGTCTTCAGACTTGCCTTATGTTCAGTACCAAAGTACATGGGCACTTTACTTGCACACATTGCTCACAACTCATGGCAGGCCTGTAAGTTTAGAGTACAGTACCTGCTGATAATAGCCTTTAGGACGTAATGTTTGCGTTTTGCTCCCCTGAAAACTGGCTGAGAACCGACAACTTAGGGACGCACTACAATTGTCCTGATTGACCAATCTACATAGTGAATTGCCAAGATCATAACTAGGTAGCTCATTTAAGCATTGTATGATCATTTATCAAAAAAGATTACAATTATTAGCAAAATAAAAAAAAATGTCTTGTCTAATTGAATATACAGTAGGGGGAGGTACCCTGATGATATAATTTATGTAGATCACGAAAAGCCCATGAACATAGGGGGTGTTAAAATTGTTTCAAATGCATTCTCCACTGGGGATAAATGCACAATAATTTCTTCTAAGTCATTGCTCTTATGTTATTATTCATAAAGGGCCTGATTTAGACTGTGGGGGGGGTGACCCACTGTCCGTTAGGGAATCGGAAGTCATCCTCTTCGCCACCCCAGGTGGACTGCTGCCCGCGAAATTAAGAGTCACTTCAGCACAGCAGTGATCTCAATTGTTTCACAAAAACCTCTGCCACAGCTGCTCCTGATAGGGCCCTGAAAATTGAGTGTGTGGCCATTGTCTTTTGGGAGGCCGTGCACCACTTTATTTTTGTTTTTCAGAACAAAAACTCCCAAATGGGGAGTTTTTTCTGAAAAACAAAAAACTAATGGCCCCCATACCATGTGAGTTTTCTCCCATGGTGTGTGGGGAATTTTTCTTTTTCTGTTTACAATTGTCATATTTTACCTGGCAGTGATGGACAGAAAAAAAGGACATCGGCCAGTCTGCTCTAAAAAGGCGGGTTGTCTGATGCCCTTACTCTGACGACCTTACTTTACCTTGCTGGCAGAGTAAGTTCTGACAGCAGAGCCAGTGGAGGCCCAACCATCAGAAAACTGGGTGCCCATCCCACTCATAACTAACAGAGCACACCCAGTGTTAGGTGGACAGGGTACTCTGTCACAAATTAGAGTCTGAACTTGCAAAAGGAATTTGCTCAGACGCAGTAATACATTGATATATTCATTTATTTCTTGAGTCCTTATACTCATACAAATAATGTAAAAGAAATAAATACAGAATAATTTTACCTTAAAAGAAATAAGTTTACTGTGTTACACAGTCCTTTTAGACAATTATTCATCAGAAATGCGCATATTCAATTTGGCTTTGTAATCATTTCTAAATGGAAGCCATGTCATGTAAAGGAAAACCAAATTATCAATTGACTAAGGTATAATTCCAGTCCATTATTCGGTATTTCAGAAACGATTGCCTCTACTCAGATGTGCTAAGATGGGAGACTGTCACTTTGAGAGTGGCCTTAATGGAACAGAAGGCATTCTTTAGAATAACTCTCTTGCTCTGAGTAAAGTAACACCCACAGACCTGCAGATAAGTCTATTATCAATGAGAAGATGGAACCTGCAGTGCTAATTCTTATTATTGTAGCACATAGTGAGAGCAAAACTTTATTATTTCTTAACTCTGGTAATAGTGGGTCGGTGAAGTGGTGTTGAGCATGGGGGATTTATTGGAGTGCTGCTAAGAGGGTTACAAAGCAGGCGGTGCTGCTGAGAAAGGGGTGCTGCATTAGCAGACACTGCAATAGCTAGCAAGTTAAAGTCTAATTAAAACCTATGCTTCTTTATAATAGACTCCAAAAAGACACAAGTGTCAAAAACAAACTCTCAGCTCTGGGACAGTGGCTAGTCAGCTCTGTCAGTAGCCTCTCCCTTCCCTGCTGTGCCTGTCAGGGGCACGTCCATATCAACCTCCTCCTGCCCATCTCCACCTTGATCTCAGAGAAGAAGAGGTTCCCTGAAGATTGCTGCACTCCAGGATCCATTGCCCTTGAGGGTTTGCATCTTTCTCCAGTTTGCTTAAAGCTCTGCAGGAGACCCTGAGCCGCAGGCTCCACCACCTCTTCTGACATCTGCAAATAACGCAGGGATGATAATACTAATGTATGGAGCCTCTTCATTTTATTTATTGTAATTGTGCCCCGCTCTTACAATGGATTGTTTTATTTTATCACTGCGTCTTCTTGTACAGCTGGTCTGTTCTTTTTTTATGTATATTGGTTTATATAATGCTAACTTTGTTTATCTGTGTGATTGAAATTAAGGGGCAGATTTATGAGGCCATTGCGCCTCTTTCCGCCGCAATTGCGCCACTTTATTTGACGCAATGGCGGCGCAAAAACTGCACCCTATTTACAACGTGAAGCATCTAGGAGATGCGTCACGTTGTAAAGCCCTGCGCCATAAGGAGGCGTTCCTGCGCGGGGGGGAGTTCCTGCGCAGGGGCGCCTCCTAAAAGTGGCTGAGTGAAATCTATAAGATTTCACTCAGTCACTTTCAGGCCAATGCTGCGTCAAAACCCTGCGCCTGCTTGAAGCAGGCGTAGGTCTTGACGCAGCATTGTGACGATGGGGCACCCCCGAGCCTTGCTGGAGCTGCGTCGCGCTTGCGACGCAACTCCAGCATTGCGCCACCTTTATGGCACAGATGCGTCACGCATCTGTGCCGTTTTTGCCCCATGGTGCGCCGCATTGTAAATGCGGCGCACCATGGGTGGCGGAGCGGTGGCGCACTGTGGCGCACATTAACTAGCGCATCCCTGGGGATGCGCCAGTTAACATAAATCTGCCCCAAAGTATTTGACTGGCTGACTTCTGACATCTGTAGCAGAAAGAACAGTGTACCAGTGGACAGGGCTGCCTCCGCCCTAGGAGTATTGTAAGTGAAATGTGGTGAGAACGTGTTCAGCTGCTTCTACCAGATAACAGAGTTTTGATGGAGTGATGCTTTGGTCAAAAAGAATGCCACGGTGATGCAGGAAATACGCCAAGTTTGGCCTGCCCCTCACTTATGCTGCTGATTGCACGCCAGCGACTGTTGCTAGTCACAGCTAATCACTCAAATCTGTCGGCAACAAGCAGCATTTATCAATACAGGGTCTGCGACAAGTTCCCCCACTTCAGGATGTCTCCGTAAGTAGAATTTACATGCAATCACCTGAGTGGGACTCATGTACATACACAGCAGTAAAATGTTTCCTGGTCCTAGAGTGGCACTCTTGTTTTTTTTGTTTTTTTGTTGTTCTGTCCTTATATAGACCTAAAAAAGAAAAACAAAAGACAGTTAATTAACACTACAAAAAACACTGAAATTCTTCACAGGTTATGGTTAGGACCACAATCCAAAAATCGCACAACAGCCATAAAAACCATAATTTTAACACCAAAATGCACTGCTCGTGACTTTATCCTTAGTGCAACAAAAGTAACTACATATGTTGTAAAAATTCTGACAGATGAGATTACATATCATATTGCTCTTAACACTTTGAAAGAGATGGTTGTGAATTCACTAGTATTTATTGGTTTGGGTATGTTTTGTTATTTAAATATATTTTCCCTTTCAGGTGTTGTAGTTTATTGGTATATATATTTAAAAGACATAATCATTGCATTTGGTATGCAGATTATGGTCGTTATGGCTGTTGTACGGGCTACATATTGCGACCCCAACTATAACTTGTGAATTTCAGTGTTTTTTCAGTTTTAATTCATAGGCATAACTGCCCTTTAAGTGTGTTTTTGAAGCACATTTCTAAGAGTTTTAAGTTTACTTTAAGGTGTTATTACCAAATCTATCAATAACCCCACTTTAACCTGCGCTTTTTTCAGGGAATGTTTGAGATTTATTCATTGTGTACCCCACAAAATAGTTCCATGCGACCAACACTCCAGAGGTGGGCCGGCCTACAGACTGTTGAGATCAACCGTCACTGCAAATTTCCTTCGGTCATGCGCAGTGGGGATTCGACCAGGCTCTGTCACCAACCCACCATGTGAATCCGACCCGAGCTACCTTCAGCCAACCCTACTCTGAAGGACTCCTATTAGTTATCTCACAGGAAGTACTACAGAGTAAGCTATGTGAACTACGAATATTAGGATATTAACCACAACATCTTGACATCTGTTCCTCAATTTCTTGTCCACGAGTAAAAGAAGTCTTCTGTCCTTAGATCCTGCCCATGAAACCGTTGATCTCTCTAGTACTTGGGTTGTGCAACATTTCATTTTTTTCTGAGAAATTATATAATATTGTACAAAATTATGCAGACTGGCGTGAATGTCATTGAACGTGGTTTGCTGGTTTCGCATAACCTTCAGGTGACAGTTTACCAGGCGGAAAACAATTATTCAAGATATAGACAGGAGACTGGGTTGAGAAGAAAACGTTTCTCACAACATTTTGTTACTGAAGCAGTTCCAGGAAACAAAAATGTAAAAATAAAGTCCTGTCACATTTTTGGAAATTTGCGTACTTTGGAATTTCGTAAAGCAGATATACATCACCTGATCTATCTGGTACCCATATATGGGTTCAGTCCATGCTCTTGTATATAATCATATTAATTAAAAAAAACAATACTTATGATGCTCACTTTGAGAAGCTGCCAGTCTCGGCTCTCAAGTAGCTACGGAATGTGTGCACGTGAATAGTCAGTAACTTCTCATAAAAGTGTAACCCTCCAATTCATGGACTCTAACTGATGATCCCTCTTGTTCTTCTTGTATCTCCTAACTAATCCCCTTCCCTGTACCCATCACCTTTATCCACAATTCTGTACATAGCTGTGTTGCATTATAGCTTAGTTTATGCTATATAAACCCTGACACGTTCATGCATATAAGATCGAATTTCCGAGCGAGTAGCAAATTCCGATTTACAAGCAAACTCAAATTTGCACCTGAATTAGCAGGAGAGTTCAAGAGCTAATTGCACATCCCGAGCCTTTTTGCCCCCATAATTGTTGTCAGCAAAAACATGCAAATAGTGTTTGAGCAATGCACACATTTCAGATATACACAGCTCAGAACGACAGAAAGCATTTAAATATCTAAAAACTCAGAGTGATGCTCAGATTGTAATCTATGGGCCAGTTTTACTAACAGTTTGTTCTGGGTTAGCATCACAAAAGTAATGCAAGCCAGCACAACATTTTTTTTATACTTTATGGTTTCAATCTTGTGTTTTGCAGTGGAAAGTAGTCTCAATGTAACCGAATCTAGCTTGAAGCATTGCCTTGCATTGCTTATTGTCAAGGGAGTGTTTAATGGGTGGTTCATGGGCGTTGCCCTGGAACCACACATGATTGTTGGTGTAAACCCCTATCTACTAACAATAGTAGTCAGGGGTTTGCGTCAAACATTAATGCCACTTGAAACAGGGGTTATAAGGACAAACTTGTCAATTCTCCTTTCTTTTTTGACTTTGCATCTGTGCTGCACTGTACAACACTAAGCATGGGCGAATTTTGCGAATCTGGCGTTCACGAATTATGCGAATTTGCGAACTCGCAATCCGCAAAATCCGCGAATTCTCTCAAATTTGCGGATTTTTTTTGTGGTCGCAAGGATTTCTGCCAGTTTGCGAGGGTTTTGTACCAGTTCGCAATTGCGAACCTACATGTCAACTCGCAACGGTCGCGATTATGTTGTTTCTACGTCTGGTTCATAATCACAGGTTCCCAGCACCCTCTGTTTCACCCCTGCCACCCTCTGTTTCACCCATGCCACCCTCTGGTACATCAATGACACCCTCTGGTTCATCATCACTGCAGATTATGGGGGGAAAAAGCAAGCACACCTGCCCTGCTTCAACTGACATGAATGAATTTGGGGTTGATTTATTAATGTGTCACTGTTTTAAAATTCCAGTCTGGCACCTGCTTCCTTATCTGTAATTTGCTTTCTGTTGCAGTGCAATTTTTTTTTCCAGGACCTTTGTGGCCTACTTGTAGCGATTCTATGATCCGCTGTGAGGGTCAGAGCAGGGTCATACAATTGTTGCAACTAGCAACTGAACTCTGGAGGGGCCCCAGTCAGGAAGCACTACAGGGAATGGTTACTAATGATGAATTTGAACTTTTGCACCTGCTGCTGAGTGCTTTCAGTTTAGCAAAACTCGTTTTTCTGCAGAACAGCATTACAGCAACTGTAATGCCCCAAACAAGCTTACTTGTGAAAGTTGATTTCTAATCCAAAAGTGATCCAAAGAAAGTCAAAAGGCCTCAAATCCAAAAAAGTGCAGGCAAATGTCAACCTGAGGAGTTATTCTCATAAAAATCATCATTTTCAGAAGGTCTATGCTGCTTGCTCGTGGATTTCTTGTGCAGAATTGCAATTTTTGTAATTTCGCGAGTGCGAGATTGTTGCTGCCCGCCGCACCTACATGTTCGCAATTGCGAACTTACACTGCATGCCGCAAAATTGTATCACCAAGAAAAAAAAATCCGCTGCGTGCGAATTTGCGGATTTTCGGTAAATTCGCAAGCGTTCGCGGATTGCGAATTTACCGAAAATCCGCAAAATCCGCGAGCGGAACGGATTTTCCGCCCATGCTTATACAACACGATTACAAAGTAGGAACAGTTTTAAAAGTTATCTTGGCATATTAATGTTTAGTGGAAGGGTACCCTTCCAGTACAAAACCTATGCTACACAAACAAACGCACACTTGCGCTATGAAGCTAAGGTGTGTGGTTGGCGCTCAGCAGCAAATTTTCTGTGCTTGTGCTAGGGAGAGGGGAGGAGAGTGCCATATCTCTGTGAATATGGTGCTCTCCTGCGCTTTCTCTGTATTGTAGCACAGCATTTTTGGCTGCTGCCCTGTATTGGGTGACCCTTTGATAAATCTGGCCCTAAGTAATGGAGTAGCATAATTTTAGCTCCATCCTTTTACGTTTGGTTAGGCCACATACATACTTATCTTTGGCTCTATGTACTCGAGTGATGCAATAATACCAATGAGATATGGTGCACCAAAGGCATAAAAAAAGTCATCAATTGTGAGTTTTGATACCTATGTGTGTGCATATTAATGTTTTTCTTTTTCTGATATATCTGGATTGCTGATATTAAGCTTTCATAGGTTTAGATTGTAAGATGGTGTGCTAAAATGCATTTATTGTAGTGCCTTCCACCAGGGATTCGTGAAAACGAAACATGTTTGTGCTTAATGCTTTCTTTTTAAACTGTGACCAGTTGTAGTTTGTTTAAATTTTAAATGTAATAGTTTATTGTGCCACATATGAGTATAATATCATTTATTGGATTATATATAGGTTGTAGAATGAATAGGCATTCAAAGAAAACTGTTAGGTTAGCTTGATTGTGGGCCTTTAGCTTACAGTCAAGACATTTAATACTAATGTGAAGGTTATTTTTCTGCATGTTTTCTCCTTTGCAGGTGCAGACAAAATACATTCATTAGTTAGTAAAAACACATTGTATTTCAGAGATAGTGAGGCAAGGGAGAACCGGCAAAGTCATTCATTTTAATGAATAGCAAAGTGAGTGTTACCAGTTGGTACTATCAGAATAAAGTAGGAATCCAAGAACACCTTGGACGCGGAGACTGGAATATGGGAGTAATGGTCAAGGTGCTAAGTTCTTTTTTGGGAACTGGAAAAGTACTGTGTTGTGAAAGAGGTCATATTTCTCTAATGTTCTTTGCGCATTTTAATTAGTGAACCCGCCATGGGTTTAGTCAGATTCGTTTTAGACTTGGAGAGGTACAGACCGCTCTTGTCATTTCTGATTGTGTGGCTTCATGCTATACATGACTCCTTAACTATAGAACTTCTACAGAGGTTCTGATGCTGACACCTTTATGGCTTTCTTGATTTAATAGAGTTTTCTGTTGCAACTGGAAGGTTTGGTTGACTGATCCAAGGCCCTTGCCAGCAGAACCTACTGCTCCCATTAGGAGCGGGTGATTACACTCACTGTATATTCTGCACTCATCCTTGAGTAGCTTGTCACTGAGCAGTGTAAAGCATTAGCACAGCACTCTCACATAATAAACACAATGAGCGTCAAAAAAGAGACTTTTCATGTGGTGTATGTAAATCCATTTTTATTCATCACACACATTAACTAACAAAACATCAATATCATGTATTTCTGGGCATAAATCACTTATGGAAATATCATTAGCAGTACTAGGCCCAACTGTGTTAAAAATATCAGTAATATGCACCTGGGAAAATCCTATCTTACCCCCCAGCACCCTTGTGTGGTGCAAACATTTGTCAAAAAGTGGTCCAATCCTAGCAATGTATTCTAATTAAATACCACACAGTTTTAAGGTGCACCTCATTTCACAACAATATTAGAAATGTGTACACACAAATAATTACAACACTTTTAAATAGCCCCATGGAACAAGGCTGCATGGGTAAAAAGCAATCTCAAATGTAATATTCTTTGGAAAAGGAATCAAAGTCTAAGGCAACAACCCCGTGCGATGTAATCAATCACAGGCAGTCACTCCCACATACTCACACAGTACCAATACGCAGTGCCACGGATATCAGGCAGGGCTGTATGGAACACACTTGCACACACATGCACACACATGCACACATCACCCTAATATGGTGTACTGATATCCGGCAGGTCAGTTGATAATGCACATGCAGATCCCACCGCCCAATCCCTCCTCTACCCTTCAGCTAACACTGACTACTCTACACTCATGGACTGGAGATAAGGGAAACCTGACCACTGATCCTAGCCCGATTGTGGCAGGGGTCAAACTTAGTCAGGGGCCCAGGGAAAATTTAGTGGAAAGGTAACAGGGCTAATCAGGTGACAAATGAAGGTTTGGCCCCTACTTGGGAAGTTCAAACAAAGGATTTCACACTGTACCTTCAGGCACCATCCCAGTTCTGTGAAACACAGGTGGTTCACACAGTCTCTCGACCCAATTCGGATCTCTCTCAGAAACATTCTTTAGCCCAATTACTCTCAGCACCCATGCCCGATCCAGGCAGCACTACCTGGCAATAGGAATTCGCCGGGCAGGGTGAGTAGAGGGTAGTTGTTCTGCAGGAATGAGGACACAAAAAGGAACAATCGATGAATGGGGGATGAAGCAGGGGGGGCTCTCAAGAGAAGAAGGTGGCCCTCTATAGAACATACGTTGATCAAAGTAGCACCCATGCAATCCAGGCACTCTGGAACATGAATCTGCTGCTTAGTGCCATCCTGGAAATGAAGCAAACACAAGGAGATGATGGACGGAGCGCTGAAACTTTCCAAATACTTACCCCCAGTCACAGATTTGGGTGGAATCCATCATCGTTCTTTAGCTCACTTCGGCATCCCAGTTCAGACCCAGCTATATGCAAATCATTCTTGATCATTGGCCTCTTGTGAACAGTCCAGCCCGAACTGCCAGGCCAGGTCCTCCCTGGACTGGAAACAAGTATCCTTGGACCTGTTTTGGGGGATCATCCCTCATCAGCCAGGCTAGCTTGACTCCAGTGGCATGGAGAGTACGGGACCCACATCTGAGCACACCCGTCCCATTCGGGTTAGAAAAAATGCATAAAGAACAATTGATGAACAGAATGCTGCACAATGTCAGACATTCACACCTATACAGATAGGTCTAAATCCATTGTTTTGTTGCTCCCCACGCCATTCCACTTTAGACCCAGCCATATGCAAATCAGTCTTGACTCTATTCCCTATGGGAAACAGTCCAGCCCGAACTGCCAGACCAGGTCCTCTCTGGACTGGAAACAAGCATCCTGGGATCGGTTTTGGGGCATCACCCCTAATCAGCCAGGCTAGATTAGAGCCCTAAGGCCACTAAAGGAGAATCAGCCAAAACCAGAAATAGAAGCAGAATATTTAGGGAAACACTACCTCAAGCGTGTCAGGCCTAACAGTTTCCCATATTCTCCGTTTAGTGTAGGATTCAGTAGATGTTGCAAATCTTTTACATGTATGGGGAGAAGGATCAAAACCATTAATTTAGTCATCAAATCCTTTCCCTTATCTTCTGACTAGCTGCCACAGAAACGTTATGTACTTTTTACTGTTGAGGACCAATATTATACTCCTCTTTGGTCTTCCTTTGATAATCTTGTATTTTCATAATATGTTCTTGAGATTGATTTATATTAGTCTGGCTTTGAGTTTATAATAAAACCTTTTGACTGTCAGTGACTGACTCAGACTTTTATTGCGTGGTCCTAATGGTCACACTGTACCTTAAGATTTAAATTTGTGTTAACCCCTTTTTCTCTCAGGCTACATGAAAGGTCTATTGACCAGAGTTGAATTGGAAGGAACGGCCTAGAGTGTTCCCAGCGAAAAGGATATTCCACAGTATCTGTATTTACTGATGAAAGATTTGCACACATCATTGCAGTCTGCCTTGAATGAGGACGACAGAAGAGGACAATCACAAGTCCACTTTTAGGTGGTTGCATGACCTAAGCATTAAAGGTTGACTCTACCTACTCACAGCAGCGGCTGGAACAGGTAAACACGGTGAAGCAGGGCAGGAGAGGCAGAAGAAAGACCACAGATGACGGAAAAGGGAATATTTATTTATTTAATTATGCCTATTCCATCGTCTGATGACTTCCCAACCCCTCCCACCCCACCCTGCTCCCACTCTGCCCACAATGTTTACCTTTGCCGGCCACCGCTGCCTACACATAGTTCAGCTGAAGCTCTGCAATATCTATGGCTCTTGCTGTAGTACCGAAACAGATTACTCACAATGCCCAAGGCCACATTTCAAGATGGTGCCAGCAGATGCACCCCCCTATTCATCTGTTTGTAAATCATAAAGATAAAAAGAGCACAAGCATTGTCTTGTACCAGAAATGAGTGTCTCCAATGGGTACTTATATAACATAGGTGTTAGAAATGGGGGTATCTAGTTGGCAAGAGTTTGCACCTTTGTCCAAGTAGGGATCCTTCTTCCTAGTCAGGGTAAGGGGGATACACTTCTAAAATAACCCCTGCTCACCACCTTGGTCGCTTGGCACGAGCAGTCAGGCTTATCTCAGAGGCAGTTTGGAAAGCATTTTTGAACAAATACAGTAATACTGTGACAACACTACAAATGGACACCACACCAGTTTAGAAAAATAAGTAATCTTTATCTAAACCAAACAAGACTAAAACAACAAAAATCCACAGTACAATAATAAAGATATGACTTTAACACAAAGTACCTTGAATGCATCGTGCACACAAACAAAAACTGTTGCAGGGAAGGTGATGCATTGGTTCCTTACTCCCAGGGAAGATGATGCGTCGGTTCCCTGCTTCAGGGGAGGTAATGCTTCGGTGGCTTACTGCCACGCAGGGGCGGTGTTGCATTGGTTCCTTACTGAAGGGGAAGTGATGCGTGGGTTTCTTACTGTGCGTAGAGCGGATGCATCAGTTTCTTACTGCGACCCCATTGTTCTTGCTGGCTTTGTGTCCAAATGCGATACGTGAGGATCAGGGATGCGTCAGTTCTCAATGCGTCGGTGATGACACTGGGGTCTCTCCAGCCACGATTCTTTCAGCCGCACAGCAGGGCCTGCGTCGGAATCAGTGCAGTGATCTCCTCGTGCAGTGATTTCTTGAGCCGCAGTAGGTGCTGCAACTGTTACTATGGAGATGCGTCGGAAACATGTGGGGATGAGTCACGCTGCTCGAAATTGCGTTACTTTTCCAGCTCCCAGTGGAAAACAGCCTCCAGAGGTCCAAAACAGCAGCAGATCAGAACTCACAGCAAGGAAGTTCAGCGGAGCTGGTGGTGAGGTCTTTGTGTCCCTGAGACTTCAGAACAGGAGGCAAGCTATCTTTTAAGCCCTTTGATATCTTCTTCAAGTAGGGGACACAGAAAATAGCAAAGTCCTTTCTCCTTTCCTTGGCAGAATCAGCCACTGCAGGTCCACCCCAGACAGCACACAGCAAAGGGGCAGTAGTTCTTCTCAGTCAGTCAGTCAGTCAAAAAATAACTTTCTTTGGTTTGTCACAACCATAAAGTATACATATAATGAAAATTAACAGGTAAAATTTACAAAGTACATATTCTTAGTCATGCTTATATTTACAGTTTCTAAAAAATTCTCTTTCCGGCCCGAACCTTGATCTTATTCTACTTTCGCGAGTAAATTGTCTATTTGTGTCATAAATTTTACCCCGCAGCATATTAAAATGTTCGATGTGCTACCCATACAACTTGTTACCACCTGTCGGCAGGTACGAAAATTTAAGTCATTTAAGGCTGCTTTCAGCAAATTCCTTCTTTCTTCTTTTACGGACTCACACGTACACATTAGATGGCATACATTTTCTGTATGGTACCCACATAGACGGCATGTCTTTGCTTGCTGTTTGCTTTTCCAAGTGGGGACCAGATCCTTTGAGCAGTAATCACCTAATCTATATGCCATAAACTTCCTTTTTAGTGATAAACGGAAGTGAGCTGCTAAGTAGGGTTGTGGTTTTGGTCTTTTGTACGAATTTATTACAACCCATGCATGACGGCGTTTGGCCAATCTCCTTTTGTCTTCCACAAAAGATAGTGACTTAGCCCTGGTGTTACACACTTTATTGAATAATGTTCGTTCCAAATTGCTGTTCCAAGCTTCCTCGATCTTTAATGTCTCCAGGGCAATTCGCAGGTAGTCACCCCAAGTGTTTGGCTTGTTTTGGTCATATTGTGTCTTTATTTCCGTCCAGCATAAGTTGTTCAATGTTCCTATTTCTGATGCTCTAAATTTCCTGCACAGTTTTGCAAAGATTGCTTTCCTTTGGTATTCTTGATTTTGTAGACCAAATTCTAAGCGTAGTTCTTCTCAGTTTTCTCCAGTTCTTCTCCTCGGCAAAGGTTCCTCTTGGATTCCAGCAGTAATGTAAAAATTTCGGTTTGGGCCCCTTTTTTTATAATGCAAAATCTTTTGTTCTATGTGGCAGAGAAGCTCCATGCCTAGTCAAAACCAGTTCTTTCCTCTCTGCTGGCATTGGAAACAGAGGCCCATTCAGGTGTGAAAGAAATCACCTCCCCCTACTCTGAATGCAGCCCAGGTCTATTCAGCCCAGCCCTGACTCACCCTGGAAATGCAGGACACACCTCTCCCCCGCCCCCCCTAGTGGCTGTCTGAACAGAATGCACATCCCCAGCCCCTGTCAGTCCAAAGCCAGACAGTCAATACACAACCTAGCAGAGGCCCACTAGATGGTTAGGCAACAAAATACCTACTTTCTAAAAGCGGTATTTTCAAACCCAGAATGTAAAAAATCACCCTCACTAAATGAGGTATCTTAACATTCTGAGTTCTGGCATATCAAACTTTATTTTCCTATCTAGTTCCCAGGGGCAGTAATTCTCATAAGATGTTATTAACAAACTCCCCATTCTATCCTAGGGTGACAGATGCCCTAACAATAGTGAAAAACGAAATTACCAGTATTTCAGTATCAGGACATGCCACACACACCAGGGCATGTTCTACCTTTCAAATACACTGCACCCTGACTACCTTAGGGGTAACTAATATCAGAAAAGGGAAGGTTAGGGCCTGGCAAAGTGGTTGCACTGGCCAGGTCGACATGGCAGTACCAAATCGCGCACAGACACTGCAGTGGCTTGTCTGAGTTACCTTTGAAAGGCTGCTTTTGTGGGTGGCACAATCAGTGCTGCAGGCCCACATTCAGCATTTGATTTACAGGCCCTGGGCACACATAGTGCACTGTACTGGGGCTGACTAGTAAATCAATTATACCAATCATGGAGTCACCAATCCATAACAACAATTTACAAGGAGCACTTGAACTTTGGCACTGAACAGCAGTGGCAAAGTGCCCAAAGCATCTAGACCAGAAAAAACGAAGTCCATCACACAGCAACATAACAGGAGGTCAAAGCAAAAAATGCAGGGGAGACCCACGCCAATGGTGCCAGATCTAACAATAGGCTTGTGCTCTTCAGATACAAAAAGCTTAATAGAGGAATGTATAGCAAGCAAAAATTCTAAACCAGGTACAACCTCTAACAAGGAATTTAGTGAAAGAGGATATATGGTTTAAGACTTGGGTTTAATCAACAAACCCCCACCATCCCCTCACATTGCTCGCTGTTTTAACCGCATCTTTCACCTGCTCTGTTGAATAAACAGAGAGAAACCGAGTAATATGGCCCATTTGTAATTCTCTACTATGTAACGGTTCATTTCTTTTCGACATATTTGAGATGTATGAAAGACCATCTTCTGCTCTTTTGGTATTGGAAACAGTGCCACGCAGCCTCGAATCGCTAAGCAAGCCATCTCAAATGGCCGTGCACAATCACAGGCGGAGGGAGCCATAGAAAGAGAGGGAGAAAGAGGAGGAGGGAAGAGCGGGTGCATTAAATGGGGCTATTGATTACTACATTAAATTCCCCCTCTATTCAGAGACACAATGCCGACCTTTCAATTACCATCAAAGGAGCTGAAGCCAAGGAAATTGGTCTTATACGTGGCAAATAGATTGTGCCAGCCCTACAGAAGCATACAAACCTGCCCCCGTGGGACCCGGGACTCTGTGCTCGGTGGCGCAGCGTTTATTCAGCAACCTGATTGAAAAGACAAAGCTTGCTCAGGGTTTTTCTGCTTTCAACATATAATCGGTTTTGGTGAAAAAATACAGATGGCTATTGAATAGCACCCAGAATATAAAGGCCCAGGACAACGGCTGCACTAGGAGTCTTTTCTTCACAACACCTTATAATCTTCTGGTATTTACATTTTTTGCAAAATCATTCTGAGGTGTGGCCCAATGGCTGTGGGTGGTTTTAACTCTGGATAATTTCTAGTTGCCTTATATCTGTTACGAGTATTTGCATACGTTTTGGGAAAGGGAATTTACTCTGTCTCCATTATTGGAAAAAAACACATTTTTATCTAACATTCTTATCTACAGAATGCTTGTAAAAATGTCTTTGCTGCTCCTTGCTTACTCACCCACTCGTTCTTTCACGCTCTCACTAATTCACTTGTCAGTCCCCGAAGCACTGGCTGCGCCTTGTATGAAACAAACGATACAATCTCACCAGTTCCAGTAGGAGATGGGACCGCGGATTTATAATTAGTGTACATTAATAGGGATTTGATTTTGAATAATTGCCTAAAAGGAGCAGATTAGACATGCAGAATGTGAGACTGATTTTGATCTTTTCTGCGTTAATTGCATCAGTTTAAGGTGTATATTAGGGCCCAGATTTACTAATATTCTTAGTCGTGCTTGTGTCACTTTTATGAAGCAGCCATGATGTAAAATCTATTTTGGGATTTACTGAGTCACATAAAGCCCAAATTGCGTGACTTTGTGTGGCTTTGTAAAAAAAGTAACTGTCTTACATTACCTTTCGTGGAGGAGGTGTTAAATGGGTGAAGCATCGGTGTTCCCATACATCCACCCATCTATGGTGATTAAAACCATATTTACGGGGGGGGCCAAGATGGCGGCGGAGTAGGACGTGTTTTACAGTCCCTCCGGCGCCGCCTGTACATCCCGTTGAATTTTGCCCTGCTATTGCCCATCTGAGCTGGCCGTGGGGGTCTTCTGCCTCGCCTCGCATCCCAGCCTTTGGAGGGAGCCCTATTTCCGTCTCTCGGTGCGGTGTCCTGCTCTTTGGAGGCGTGCAGCCCTGGCGCAGCGGCGGCGCAAGGATCAGAAAGTGCTCGGAGGTGCTGGGGGAGGGATGCTGCTATACTGGGAGCGGCGGTCTCCCTAACTGAGCAATAGTACAAGAAACGCAGCGGCGGTGTGGATGCGGCATTCCCGGGCAACGGCCTCCATTTTGTCCCGCTGCGGTCCGGCCTAGAGAGTAGTGGTGTGCTGAGCCCGGACCCAGCTGTGACCTTGAGTGGAGGGCCCCAGTGGTCCGGAGACGGTGACTGCTGGTGCACGCGGCCGCCGTCTGGGTGCTCCTGGGGAGCTGTGGGGCTGCACGGAGCTGCTAGGCGGAGGCCCAAGAGCCGGAGGTGAGGAGGGGCGAGCAGTGGCGGCAGGCTGGCTGGCCTGGGACCGCAATCTTGGTCTGTGCATCGGGAGATGGTGTGGAGGGCCTAGCGGCGAGTGTGGGGCCTGCTCTCCTCCCTTCCCGGCCCTAGCGAGCCTCTGATGCCTGGAACGCTTTGGTGGGTCCCCCCTCGCCTGACTTGCAGTGGGGCTTGGAGCAGTGTGTAGGGGGACACAGTGTGGTGTTGGTCCAGCCCCTAGAGTCTGTGGCGGTGCAACCTGCGGGCCGGCAGCAGGGGTGAGTGGCCATCTTCAGCGGAGCGGTGGTAGAGACTGAGGCCTGGACTGAGACTTGGGAGGCCTACGGGGAGAGTGCGGCCTACCTTCGGCCCACGGGTCGGTGGGCGGTGTCCCTACAACTGCGGAGGTGACCCGCCTTGGTTGGCAGCTGGGGGCGGCGCGTGGAGGGAGTCTGCTCTCCTAGGGGGCACCTGAAGCTGCATCTCTGCTATGGAGGGGCTGATGGAGCATTGGCTGCCTTCTCGGCCCTTGTCTCGGCGTACGGCGGTGCAATGTGACTCAGCACCGGGGATGGCCCTGCCCTGAGAGATCCTGCTGTGGGGTGAGTGGTCTCCCCTCTTCCCCCCTTCGCATGTGGCTGCGCTTCCTACCTGGTCTTCCGGTGGTGCCCCTCACCCCCTAACAATCAGTTGCGGTGGACTATGGAGGCGGCTGGGCCTCTGGCACGTCGATTGCGGCCCGGATCGAGTCGTGGTTCCCCTCCCACCCCCCCCCCCGACAGGGCGCGAGGCCTAGGAGATACTTTGCGGTGCTGAACTCACGTCTAGGCCGGAGTTTGGGTGCTAGCGAGTGGGCCCTTGGCTGTGCCCTGTGAGAGTTAGCTACGCCTCTGCCCTATTACTGTGCTTTGGGGTGCGGACCCCTCCCGGGGGTGAGATGGCGGCTGCCGGGAATCGGAGGGATAAACCCCTAAAGGATCTGCCCCAGAAGGTGACGGGGCAGTCTGCCTCTCCGCCTGCTGACAAATCCCTGGACTCTGAGGACAAAGAGTCACCGGCGACCAAGGCCTTCATGTTAGAATTGTTCTCTGCCATAAAGGAAGACATTTTAGAGCTCCGCTCGCAGCTTACCTCAGACCTGCGCCAGATGAGGCATGATATGGACGCTGTTGGGGAACGGGTGGCGACCCTGGAGGAGCACGACCTGGGAACATCCACTGACTCCGGCAAGATGTAATTCGCCTCACAGAACAGAATCTGGACCTCCAGGCGTATGCCGAGGACTTAGAGAACAGGTGCCGGCGGAACAATATTAGAATCCGGGCGGTTCTGTGGAAAGGAGAGGGGGATAACCTGCGTGAGTATGCTGGGGCACTTTTTCGTCAAATCCTTGGTGAGAAGGAGGTCCAGGACATTCAAATGGATCGTGTCATTCGCGTTGGTCTAACAAATGTGTAACGATGAGGCAAGGTTACGCCCCAAATCAAGTGCACTGCAGAAAAGTGCCTACTCGGCTCCAATTTTCCAGAAGTTATCCATCATGTATTCCATCTTTACAAATTACTCCATAATTTCAAATATACTCAGTTTTTCAATCATCTTTATCCACTTTCTAGATCAAGGCTCTACATGTGGGGTTTCTTATGGCAATTTCCCAAGCTTCTTATGTATAAACTGTTCCCATCCAGGCCTCTAGCTTAAACAAGACAGATGCCAGGGTTCGTTGCAAGCAGTGTTTATTTCTATCCTAATGCATTTCGAGCATGATACGCACTTCGTCAGGGGACACTGTAATTTAACAATAGAAACAAAGCTATATTATAAAACTGATTGTTATTCTTGCATTTATAAAAAACATATTATTAATTAAATATAACATGTACTCATGCATTTGAATCTACATGTTCCAATAGTAAGTGTCTACCATATGTAGCAAAATAGTTACTGTGAATCATGATTCCTTCTTCTTAACATACATCGTTATTCGTGCAATGTTTTTTCCTTCCATGTGCATAAACAAAACCTCTGTATCACCTCGTGTGCAAATGCCCTTGCTGGAAAACCTGTGTTTTATGGAGCTCTTGTGCTGAACCCATACAGGGGACTAATGTCTCCCACTATATTTCTTCATTTAGACCTACTCGCCTTTTAACTATCTGACCCGCGATTGCCTACTCTCCACCGTGTGATTACTCAACACCTCCCATGGACCTATAACTTTTTACCTGCGTGCAACTCGCACTTCAGAATTATTAATAATGTCCACAATCCCCGTATGTAACATTTGATACTTCACCTCCTGTTTCCACCATTCTTAGACATTAGTTAATCCCGAAGTCACTCACGTACCTGCTGCTGTGATTACAATGGCTCCATTCTAACGTCTCGCAACAAGAGTCTTAACGCTATGTTGTACAGCATTCTTTTAAATCTAACTCGACTGGCCTCCTGCTTTGGTCTGCCACGTGGGGCCAAGGCCCCTCCCTCGGACATACTGGTATGTGTACATGACTTTCAGATTAAGGAGAGGATTCTCCGGAAATCCCGTGATCTCAATCCCATTCACTTCCGGGACCACCAGCACGCACTTTTACAGGATTTGGCGGCCCCCACCTTCATCATACGTAGGGATTTTAAGCCCATCACTAACCACTTGCGGGAGCAAGGCATTCCCTACTTGTGGGGTCACCCGTTCCAACTGATTTTCAAATTCAATGGCAAGCTGGTCCAAATTCGCTCATTGGACTCGGCCTTAGAAATCTTGGGTCTGGAGCAAACCACATCCACACCTGGAAGCGGCAGGTCGCCTGCTAGACAGCGCAGGCACTCCATGGAATGGGAGCGTGTTGGGAAGCCCTCTACATCTGCGAAACCGGACTTGTCCGCAAGTCTACTGGAGAGGGAGGTTGCTGTCACCTCCGTGGCATTGGTAACCGATAAACCTGGGGTCTCTTGAGGCCCAGCAGATTGGCACTAGTAGGGACTATATCTGGCGCCGGAGGAGGACGGTTCTCCAATGAAGTGCTGTAGTACTCCTATGTCCTTGGAAGTTGGTGTATCCTGTATCAGGAACTGGAAATGTGCTTTGAAGGCGCCATGTTCTCCTGTTTTTTGGGCCTGTCTGACTGACTGTTGTTACCTTTGGCGAACTCTAAGTCTTTTTTCCATTGGGGTTTTCATGTGGTTGGGGTTGGCGTGGGAGGCTTGGTTGGGGGCTTGGGGTTGTTTTGGGGGCTCCGCATCAGCTTTCGAGGGACTGGGGTGAGGATCAGGGATGCAGTCGGGGCACTGTGGCACCGTAGGGGCACTGAAGCTGGGAGATGCATTGGCAATCTCTCCCTCTTCTACATATGGTGGGTAGGGACTTAAAGGTTGTGAGCCTAAATTTTAGGAGTCTAAATAGCCCAGTTAAGCGCTCTGCTATCCTCTCCCTCCTGGAGAATGCGGAAGGTGGTGTGTGCCTGCTGCAGGAGACTCATCTCCCCTCTAAAGATGTTAAGCGCATGGCAGATAAACGCTTTCGCTGCAATTTTGGTTCTCAGGTCTGGTTAAGAAACATGGAATGGCAATTCTTTTTAGCACGCCTGCGCATTGCAAAGTTTTCTCTCAGGTAGTGGGCATTAAAGGTAGATTTTTTCTGTCCGCGTCCAATGAGGAGAGATGCAGCTAACAATAGGGTCCATATATGCTCCAAACGAGAGGCAGGAGCCTTTCTTGCAGGCGGCCCTCTCTCAGGTGTTAGCGTCGCCGGACGCCTTGATCCTTGTGGGTGGTGATCTGAATATTGTAATGGACTCGGAGTGGACAGGTCTGAGCAGAGGTCCACCAGGCGGGGGCAATGTCGCAGGGAGGGAGACAGTGGCTTCTGGAGAGAGGGTTGCATGATGTATGGCGCGTTCAGCACCCCCTAGAGAGCGATGGCACCTACTACTCTGCAGCTCATAAAACGTACACGCGCTTGGACCACTTCCTGGCTACGTCCTCTCTTTTACCTCATCTGTCGGCAGCCGAAATCACGCCATGCTCCTTGTCGGACCATGTGCTCAACTCAGTCTTGCTTACCTCCCATGACGATCGGCCGCTGGCGCCTTTGCGACTCCTAGCTTCATTCGGACTCGGTGGTCGCGAGGAAACGAGACACTATTATCCACTATCTTGCCGATAATGGTTAAGAGGATATACCCCTAGCATCGGTCTGGGAGGCCTTGAAATTAGTAGTAAGGGGAGAGTTTATTGCGCTTGCAGTGACGTATTCTCGATTGCGCAGAGAGAAACACGCTGAGTTGGAGGAGGAGGTTGGTGACTTGGAGGCGATATATAAGAGGACTGGGGCCCCGAGGTCTGGAAGGAGTGGAGACGAAAATACGCATGTTAAAACACCTTGATCTTGACAGGGCTGGCATGCATTATTGTGCTTGCGGCACAAGTTCTACCTCAGTGGGGACAAGGAGGGGAAGATGCTGGCGCAGAGGTTGCGGCCGCAAACTCAATTAACCACTATCCAATCCATTTGGGACCCTCACGCAATTGAGCAAGCCACTGATACCGCCATTGTGGACTCCTTTCAACAGTTTTATCAGACACTGTACAGGAGGGAGGACGCGGCCTCTGGGAGAATGGCAGACTATTTGGCGTCTTGTGGCATTACGCCGCTATATCTGACGTTGGCGGAAGCTTTGGATTCAGCGATCCGCATAGAGGAGGTCATATCTGCGATTGCGCGGCTGAAAGTAGATAAATCCCCAGGGTCGGATGGCTTCTCTGCCATATTTGCTAAAACTTACTGTGTGGAGCTGGCTCCTCTTTCAACCCTTCTCTTTAGCTCCTTCCTTGATACGGGAGCGGTGACTCCTTTCATGCCTGAGGCGGTGATTACGGTCATTCTTGAACCTGGGAAAGACCCTAAGGAGTGCGGTTCATACAGACCGATCTCGCTGCTCAATATTGATGCGAAATTGTTTGCGGGCTTGTTGGCTGCGAGAGTCAGCCCTTTAATGGATGGAATCATTGAGCAGGATCAAGCAGGATTTATCCCAACGCAGCAAGGGGGGATAATACCAAACGGCTGCTCCACCTCATAGATTTGGTTCATCGCTCTTGGACTCAGGCCTTCTTACTATCTATTGACGCGGAGAAGGACTTTGACCGAGTAGACTGGGACTACCTGTTCGCTGTTCTGAGGGCATTGGAGGCGGCGGTGCGGGTGAATGGCTGTAAATCAGCCCTCTTCCCCATCACTAGGGGAACACGGCAGGGATGTCCCCTATCCCCGTTGCTTTTCGCGCTCTATATGGAGCCATTCGCCCAGCGCGTACGGTCCAACATAGTTATCATGGGGATTAAGTTTGGCGCTGATACCCACAAGATCAGCCAGTATGCGGACAATGTTATTCTGTCACTAACCCAACCTAATTCCTCCCTGCGGTGTCTGTCGGTGGAACTCCTTGAATTTCAAAAGGTAGCGGGCTTTAAAGTCAACTTCTCAAAATCACAAATCCTTAACGTCTCCGTCCCTGATGCGGATGTACAGGATCTGCAGCAAGGCTTTGTCTTTCAGTGGGTGCATTCCGACATTCCATACCTGGGTATCCGACTGTCCTCTATTGCTAAAACAGTGTCCCTTAATTATAGGTTGCTCGTTGAGCACACTGCCAAAGCCCTCTCTGACTGGTCCCGCCTCAATTTGTCCTGGTACGGGAGGTTGGCTGCAGTGAAAATGACTGTACTCCCGCGGGTCCTTTATCTCTTCCAAATGCTACCTTTGAGTCCCCCGCCGTGTACTCTGCAGAAACTGCAGTGGTTTCTCAATAGGGTTTTATGGAACAATAAGCGGTCGCGGCTAGCGCTGTCCCTCGTTACTACCCCGAAAGTGGCAGGCGGGCTGGGCTTCCCCCTGTTGACAGCTTACTATCAGGCGTCCTGTCTCCGTTATATCGCAGAATGGAACAGGCCCCTGTCTAGCAAAAATTACAACTTTATGGACCTGACGGTGGCGGGTTGTACCATCTGGCGGGAGTTGTGGTTACCGGGCAAACACAGGGCATGGGGTCTTTACTCTTCTCCGGTGACCTCCCCGACCCTAAAGGCATGGGACCAACTGGCGCCGTGCAGGGGGTGGGCTACTTTTCCCTCCCCAATGACTCCTATTGTTCATAACCCGGACTTCCCGCTGGGATCCGCATCTCCAGTCATCCATCGCTAGCGAGAGGAAGGCTGTAAGAGGGTGGGCTCCCTCTTTGACCCGGATGGCCTGATTCCATTTGCCCGATTATGTAACAGAACTTCCAGCTGCCGGAGTCTGACGCTTTCCACTATTCGCAGGTGGCACACTGGGTGACCCAACCAGCCAATATTGCCTCTATGTCCTGCCCCTTGTTGGAGTTTGAAAAATGGTTAGTCTGCAAGAAGGATGACCGCAGGATCATCTCTGAGTTATACGCGATGATTCTGCATCATCCTAAGAAACAGTGTACGAAGGCGCAGGTCTGCTGGGAAAGAGAGTTGGGGCGTCCCTTGGCGAGAAAGGAGTGGGAGTACATCTTTTACCGCGTACACCACACGGAAAGCGGCAGGCGGGCTGGACTTCCCCATGTTGACTGCTTACTATCAGGCGTCCTGTCTCCGTTATATCGCAGAATGGAACAGGCCCCTGTCTAGCAAACATTGGAACTTTATGGACCAGACAGTGGCGGGTTGTACCATCTGGCGGGAGTTGTGGTTACCGGGCAAACACAGGGCATGGGGTCTTTATTCTTCCCCGGTGACCTCCCCGACCCTAAAGGCATGGGACCAACTGGCGCAGTGCAGGGGGTGGGCTACGTTTCCCTCCCCAATGACTCCTATTGTTGATAACCCGGACTTCCCGCTGGGATCCGCATCTCCAGTCTTCCATCACTGGCGAGAGGAAGGCTGTAAGAGGGTGGGCTCCCTCTTTGACCTGGATGGCCTGATTCCATTTGCCCGATTATGTAACAGAACTTTCAGCTGCCGGAGTCTGACGCTTTCCACTATTTACAGGTGGCACGCTGGGTGACCCAACCAGCCAATATTGCCTCTATGTCCTGCCCCTTGTTGGAGCTTGAAAAATGGTTAGTCTGCAAGAAGGATGACCGCAGGATCATCTCTGAGTTATACGCAATGATTCTGCACCATCCTAAGAAACAGTGTACAAAGGCGCAGGTCTGCTGGGAAAGAGAGTTGGGGCGTCCCTTGGCGAGAAAGGAGTGGGAGCACATCTTTTACAGCGTACACCACACGGAAAGTGGCAGGCGGGCTGGACTTCCCCATGTTGACTGCTTACTATCAGGCGTCCTGTCTCCGTTATATCGCAGAATGGAACAGGCCCCTGTCTAGCAAACATTGGAACTTTATGGACCAGACGGTGGCGGTTGTAACATCTGGCAGGAGTTGTGGTTACCGCGCAAACACAGGGCATGGGGTCTTTACTCTTCCCTGGTGAGCTCCCCAACCCTAAAGGCATGGGACCAACTGGCGCAGTGCAGGGGGTGGACTACTTTTCCCTCCCCAATGACTCCTATTGTTGATAACCCGGACTTCCCGCCGGGATCCGCGTCTCCAGTCTTCCATCGCTGGCGAGAGGAAGGCTGTAAGAGGGGGGGCTCCCTCTTTGACCTGGATGGCCTGATTCCATTTGCCCGATTATGTAACAGAACTTTCAGCTGCCGGAGTCTGACGCTTTACACTATTCGCAGGTGGCACACTGGGTGACCCAACCAGCCAATATTGCCTCTATCTCCCGCCCCTTGTCGGAGTTTGAAAAATGGTTAGTCTGGAAGAAGGATGACCGCAGGATCATCTCTGAGTTATACGCAATGGTTCTGCACCATCCTAAGAAACAGTGTACGAAGGCGCAGGTCTGCTGGGAAAGAGAGTTGGGGTGTCCGTTGGCGAGAAAGGAGTGGGAGTACATCTTTTACCGCGTACACCACGCGGCTTCCAACACTGCGGGTACCGAGTCGGACTACAAAGTGGCTACCTATTGGTACTATACCCCGACGCGCGTCAAGGCGTGGGATGTAATGAAATCGGGCCTCTGCTGGTGGGGGTGTGGCCTTTCAGGGACTTTGGTCCACTTGTTGTGGCATTGCCCGAAGCTGGGGCGATATTGGAAAATGGTACTGGATGAGTTAGATGATGAATTTCAGATTCCATTTCCCCGGGGGCCTGAGCATGTGTTGTTGGTGCTTCCCCACCCTAAGTCCTTTCCCTTTCTCTCGCTGAGGGGTAGACAGATCGCATTAGCTCTGCTAGCGGCGAGGCAGGTCCTCCTTGCACAGTGGGGTTCCCCGGTAATACCCGATGCTCGGGATTGGATTCAAAGGTTCTGGCACATTCTAGCTATGAAACGTCTCTCGCTGGGGTTGGATGGAAAGGGCTCTCAATATGCAAAGCTCTGGGGTCCATTCTTACAACTCCTTTCTAAAGACCTACGAGAAGTGACATGCCCGAAATATCTGCAAATCCTGAAACTTATTCCTTTTAAGCCTAGGGGGGCTACGACTGCTGTTTGAGTGGTGCTTGGAGGTACTGGTGGATCCTGGAGGGCGAAGGTTGGAGGTAGAAGCTGATGTGGAGTGGGGTGGGGGTGTGGGTGGAAGAAGGGTGGAGTAGGGTGGGGTGGGGTGTTTGTTTATTTTGTTTGTTCCCTTACAAAAAGTGGTGGCTATAGCACAGACGGGCCTGATCTCAAAGCTCATTCACCTGCGCGGGGTCGCCCTCCGGGGTGTAGGCCCAGACGCTGTGCCATTGCCAAGAGAGTACGCACTGCCGGCAAGTTGATGTAGGCAGCTGGGCTGTGTACCAAGATGCTTTCCCACATAATCAAAATGATTGACTCTAAAACCGAGGTCTTCAAACGTTTGGTTGCCGAGACCCCCCCGTCAAAATTTTCAGGTGTAAGGACCCCCTCCTGACAAACAATTCTAAACCTATAGGCAGAGCTACTGGAATTATGAGGCAGGTGAGGACCAAATTATGCGGCAGGCTCGACTAAATTGTATGGTAAGGAAAAATAAATAATACTATGTGATGCTGCATATTTTGGGATAGTTTTGCTTCATTATTTTGACATTTCTACGCACTGTAACACTGAGGAAAAAAGATTTAATCTCATCAGTACCATTTTATAATGAAAATACAGCAATAAACATAAGAAAGATGTCTAGCTAACCTTTGTGAAGGGCCTTCCACTCCGCAGGAATAAGTGCTGCCACATTAGAAACTCACCTGGCACTGGCCGGGAGCAGCAAGGGTCCCTTAAAACCCTGGCAGCCTTAAGCAGAGTTAAGCAATTTACCCATGCCACTTTCCTCTCACCCACTCCCTTCCATTCCTCTCTACTCTTCTAACCATGGCTCCCTCTCTTACTTTGCAAGCCATTTTCTTTCACACCTTTTTACAACTTCTGAACTCTCCCCATTAAACCACTCAATTCATATTTAATCACCTCCTGCCATTCTGTCTTTTCACGGGCCTTCTCTCTTGAATTTATCTAATGGACTCTCTGGACACATCACCTCTCTCTCCCCTCAGCATCTCTCTCATTCACCTCAAGTCTCTTCCTTCAAATTTCTGTCTATTTGTATCTTACACCTCTCCAGTCCACCATTCATCTTTCACATCTCCCCTTTGTTCTTCCACACCTTCTTGAACCAACGTCCCTCTCCCCTATTACCTCAGCACCCACCTCAGTACTCCCTCTCTTCCCTTATCGCGGTTGTCCCTCACCCACATCGTACCAAATTCTCTTTTTATGTCACAGATCTTCATTCAGCTATCTTCTCTCACCGTTTAACAATATCCCTCCTCTGTGCCCTCACCTTTCGCTCACACTCACTTCTCCTCTTGCGTTTCTGCACTTCTTCAGCACTTCACATTTCCCCTCATCCCTGACATCTTCAAACTAATTCTCTCGCTCCCATGCTGTCCTCTCTCATCCCATCTACTCTCACCCTTTCATCTCTCCTCACTGGGCATACCTGTTTGCTCCTCTCGGCCTGTGCCAATCTTCTTATTGTTCCCTACTGCAAAAAAACATGAATAGTCAGCCTCACTGTTTTGGTGCGGGCCGCACAGTTGTGGAACTTTCACCCACCTTTGCTTCACTCCACCATTGATCTATTATCCTTTAGGAAGCTATAAAAACCTGGCCCTATACCCTGTGGGTTACCCTCTTTGGCTTGTTCTCCTTCCCCCTCTGTGTGTTTATTTGCCATTTCAGCCAGCAGATGGTTATTAGCCCCAGTACACCTTTTTGGAAATAATAATAATAGACAGAAGTGTGGTCTGGAAGGTGGGACCCACTTTCTATCACTCCACGACCCCCCTGGGGGTCGGGCCCCACAGTTTGAAGACGCCTGCTCTAAAACCATATTTACTAAAGTCAGTAAACAAGGGTTTGCACCAAAAAGGTGCACCTACCCATGGCAGTTGTAACCAGGCATCGCCGGAACAGGTAAGAGCAGTGGGGCAGGGCCCCATCTTTCCCCACACAGCTCTTACCTGTACCGGCTAAGCCAGTGCATAACGAGGAAAAAAGTCTTTCATTCACCCCTTTACCTTCTTTTTTCTTGTGTGCTGAATTCTGCAGCACACATACCAAGAGGAATAAGCCTCTAACAATAGTTTTTGGGATGGGTGGTATCACTTTCTGCACAAAAACGATTCTGACCACAACTCAGGAACCCTTGTGACCTGACGCAAAGGTACCTGCCCTGGTGCTAGGCAGTCATAAGTGTGTCAGACTTAGGAGAGAGCACATTAGAGAGTAAATATGGCCCTCACATTCCTGGGAACTGTGCAACTGCTTCTCCTGCACCATTGATAGGCAGACACTGTTAAAACCGCCCTTAGGAAGGACAACTGCACAGTCATGTCCCTAGTTGCTTTAAATAAATTTCTACCAGCGGAACATTAATGTAATAAGAAAATAAAGCAGAAGGCTTTATAAGGACATTACAATCGCCCCGAATAATTTAACGAGATTTCTTTTTTATATAAAAAAACTATGTCAGGAAATGAAAATGTATTGTTTCCGTAGTCATTGTGCTGCAATGTGTAATTCAGTACTCCATATATATTAAGAATTGCTTCTAATGTTCTCATTATGGGTTAGTTGTAACTTCACTGGTTACACCTGGTTAGAAAATTACACGGATACTATACTGTAATACCTTATTTTAGTTATGCCATAAGAGTCTGCTGTTAGAGCTAGCCAACAGAGTGTAGAGAAGTACAAACAATTAAAGGAAATACTAGGTTGTCAAAGTTGTTAATGGTGTTTATTGATTATGCATTTATTGTTGCTCTGCAGATTCTGCATTTATTTTACTTTATCTACTACAAGGTAATCGTATTCGTTCTTAGGAGCAAGAGCACAAGCAGTTAGTGTGGATTAAAGGTGGAAGTCATAGTGTCACCATGTATTTTAAGGAATAAAATACCCCCTATCACAGGTGGAAAAGGTATTTCAAGTCAATTTAGTTTTCCATGTGGTCACAGGGCTTCTTTGTGTCTTGTAATAAATATTCTTGTAATGCTTGGCTGGGGTTACTTTACCCATGCATATTGTAACAGTTTCAACCATCCCACCCCTTCCCAGGAGCTAGGACTTTGCTACTCGAGTCAAGGAGCTAGTGAATGTCAACTTTCTATCTTGGACCAAGTACAGAACACCGTGATTATTAAGCAACACATACAATCTCACATTCGCTAGTGCGAGGCAGTTTCAAAACATTTGGGGTCTGGGAACAAGCACGACAGTGCGTCATCTGAACAGGAGCAGCTCGCGGCGCTTCAGTCACTTGAGGGTTAACCTGACAGATTGAATGTTCTCGCTGACAGAAGGTGGCGCGCGACCCACTTCTTGACGCGCCATTTAATACTTTGCCAGCACTTTATAAATATTGTTTGAGTGCTTTTAAAACAGTTAAATTGACGATCATTGTGGTTTCCGTAAAGCGCGGGAAAATAAGAAACTGCTATTATGAAGCAGATAAAGGAGACAGGGTTTTTGTTCTGGGCACTAATGGTTTCATACTCATGGACTAGTTTTACGTTCTTTTTGAAAGAGGTCACTGAGAGGGTGAGACAGGATGCATTAGTGCTTATGAAATTGAAATATAGTCCTATGTTTATCGTTTATATAACATAGATCATATTGTTGTTGTTTCTTCGAGTTTAATCCAACACACAAAAGGTGGTGGGAGGAATGCTAGCAATAAGTCTAACGACTCACAGTTGTTCCAATTAGAATTACAACCCATCGTTCCCCCGCCCCCATCGCCATTCCACTTCAGTTTGGACCCACCCTGGACGTTTAAGTGGGCTGGGTCCTGCCGGTGCCCAGCAGGCAGGTCTAAAAAGTAGGTGCTGAGACGGGTGCCCATCGGACTCTTGGTTTTCACCCAGAGGGTGAAAATGAAATCTTAAACTGCAGCAGTGCCACCCTTGAATGCCTTTCATGTAACGTCAAAGAGACTCGGTATAGTTCTTTCACTCTCATCATTTCAGAACTGAAGCATTTTCATCAATATCATCATCAAAACAATCTTTATTTTGGTTATTTAGACTATAAAAGTACATGTGCAAACACAGTGCATTACATAAAAATAGCTTTAAGAGAGAAAAAAAGAAAGGGAAATTGTTGATCTAATTGAGGGACAGGATTGCTAACATAAGAGCTTATGCATCACATTAATATTCCAAAACACACTCTATGATTTCACATGCCAACATATGAAGACCTGGGATTGGCCTACGAGTACAAGATTTGTTAAAGTGCGTGTGCAATACAGCAATACAAAAGCCGTAACGAGATGAAAAAAGCACAGGACAGTTCAAATAGGCGCGGACACGAGCCCCATATCCCTCCATAGTTATTGTCTATGAAAAAGTGCAAGTGCCTTACAACATCTTTCCATGTGGGCAAACTGCCTAAACATGCACCCCTTTCCAGGGACCAGAGTTCATGTTACTGTGGAACAGTGAAGGTTTTGGATCCTACGTCTGCCCAGCCCGGATCTCAACAACAGAGAAAACAGAACAAGGTGGCTGGACAGGAAAAATTAGTATCACAACTAACAGACACGCAGTCAATATGTACTACGTGACTACGGGATTTATGTCCCAAAACAAATTTATTTTCTTTTTAACTCAGTTTATCAAAATTTAAAAAACACAGAAACAAACCAAAGACTGTCACGACAGTGAATTCATAAGTACAATATCTACAAATATACAAGTTTACAAATATACAATACTTACAAAATGAATCAAGCAGAACAACTAAGAACAGATAAGAATGACACACCAACAAACAATGAAATAATTCAGTGATCAAAAATCAATTGCATTTATATACAGTGCAAAATTCGTGCAAAAAGCAAAGGTATAACCAGTCCATAGGACTATGAAACCAAGCGACAGGCGGGGGCAGATGGAGTGGAACGCCTGCCTGTCTATCAGAACCTGTGGTTCAATGTTTGTATTGGGTTGCACAGCTAGGCTCCGAAGAAGTGGAACAATTCTTATCCTAGAGGCACCCTTTTGAATAACCACAGGGTGGAGGTGTCGACGCGTTTCGAACCAGGGTGTTAAAGGTTCTCTTCAGGACGGGGACTGGGAACAGTGAGTCTGTAACAATATACAGAGTAGGTGTCAGATTTGTATATCATAGTTTTGTGACAAATAGCTCTGACTCCACACAAATGAAAAAGAAAAATTACCTGCACGTGGGCAAGGAGTATGCCGTGGTGTCGGTAATTCGCAAAGGATGATTGTTTCTAAAAAAACATATACAAAGTGGACTTAGCACGATGGTAAGTTGGGGAGTCTGGGAAAGTACAAGTACTAGTCAAAGGCCATAGGAAATTGTGAATCATACCTGTAGTTCACACAGTGTTAGTGCCGGAGATGTGTAGCCCGCCGCGCGGTGCACACTCGAAGGGGGGAGCGGCTCACATTTTTTAACGTATGTCTTTTGAAGGCTGGGGAGACCACAAGAAATGGATTTTCAAGGTTAACAGGACTTTATCAAATGAACCGGCCTTGCCAGACCCACTTAGTCATAGTTACGGGACACAGTGAACAATTCCTACCTTAGTGTACGGTTTTTCGAAGTAGGGCGTCTGGTCACAGAGGCCAATTTTGAGCCGGCGGGCGGTTTCTATTTTAACCGGGACCTGTTTCAAACAAAACGAGTGTTTTTTAGAAAACATTCCCGTTGGTTGGGGGCCATGCGCTGAAGGCAGGGGCGCGTTATGTGTGCTGGACTCTTACTTGTATTCGAGGAGTCAATCTATCGCTACCGAAGGGACAGTCGATATGTCGTGAGAGGCGATGCTCGGCCCGAGTGTTTTGAAACCACCGGGTCGGTGGGCTGGTGGGAGTGTCTAGAGGCGGGATTGCATCAGGGCCGTCATTTCCTAGTCACATAAAAAATTTTACACAGATTTATAATGTACAAAAAAACAAGTATTCAACAAGTTATAGTTAAAAAAAATACTTAAGAATCATAAAAAAATGTACAGCCTAATTCTATTAAAAAAAATATGATGGAAAGATCAACCATAACCTGCGGACTAATCTTCAGGAGAGCTCTGCGCACGCACCACATGGAGAATAAAAAACGCAATAGGCAAATGGGTGTTATATTTCAGTATCCTAAAAGCCTGTATGCAGTGCTTAGTTCCCAGGTTACTACAGAGCTTAATGGGCCATCTGTGTCTAGCCTTCTTATAGCCTTGACAGAAAAATATTACGTGGTATTCCGTCTCTGCTGCATTGCTATAGGCCGAACAACCCAAATTGGACGAGATCGTTTATTTGTTTGTAAAAGCAAGCAATGGGAGTACCCCATGCCTGAACTGCAGGTATAACTTTTTTGCAAGGGCCGGCTGGATATCATCCAGGACAGGCTCTAGTCTGTACTGCTGTTGTATTTCTAAAAACAATGTGGTCAGTGTGCCAGACAAAGAGCTCCCCTGAAGCTTGGCAAGTTTGTACTCCCTGTTGCTCCCTATCAACTCCTTCCTAGATGTTGTGGGAAAGGTTTCTTCTGCATTGTGCCAGAATTGCCCCTTCCCATGGCCACAAAAGTGTCTCCAATGAAAATCTGGGCTGTGTGGGTTATAATTAGGATTCAAAAGTTTCCTGGCAAGCCACTTTGTTCTGTTTCTTCAATTTTTGAGGTCCAGGCTGGCCAGTGGTTAGGACCCATAACCTTTTTGTGTACACAACAGAATAATGGATGCAGCTCTTAAATCCCTTTGTCAGACTCCAGTTTTCTGGGCCAACTTTAGGCTAGCTTTTTTCATTTGAGCACTCCAGTCCATTTTTTCCGTAAGCATAATTCGAAGGTATTGAAAAACTGACACCCTCTCAAGAGGTCTGCCTTCTAAGCGAGGATTTGGCTGAGTGCTATTGCCTGCTTTAAACACCATGTATTTGGTTTTCTGTAGATTGATCTCCAGCCCCCTATTCTTACAGAAAGCATTAAATTGATCAAGGACCCTCTGAATGCCCATGGGTGTTTTTGAAAGCAAGAGGGTGTCATCTGCGAACATCATAGCATGTGCTTTACGGCTCTCCATCTTAGGGGCCTCTATGTCCTTCCCTGCAATCAAAGCCTCAACTAGTCCATTAATAAAAAGACAGAACAAGGATGAGGCCAAGACACAGCCTTGACGTACACCTCTGTCTACAGGTATGGGGGGAAGTAAGTTCTCCATGTTTGCCAAACCTGATTTGGGCAAAATTGCCTTTGTGAAGCTGTTTCATTAAGTGGCAAAGATAAGCTGGAGCCCCCAAGTCCAGTAGAATTGCCCAAGTTTGTCCCTCTGCACCAGATCAAATGCGGATTTTAGGTCCACAAATATTAAACAGAGACTGCCACCCTCTATGCACACAGTGTAAAAGTTGTAACCTAAAAATTGGATCTGTTGTGAACATCTTCGCTCAAAACCTGGCTTGGAAAGGGCTAAGGACATTGTGCTACCCCAACCAGCTCTGGAGTAACCCCAGCAGCACGAAGGCAAATATTTTTTGGCTAACATCAATGAGGCTTATAGGTCTATAATTTGAAGGAAGGAGTGGTGATCCCTTTTTATAGATTGGTAAAATTTCCGCATCTGCCCATGTAGTGGGAATCGACATTCCTTGTAGGATGGCGTTAAATAGTGTCCATAAATAGGGGTCCAGATAGTAGGTTCACTACGAAAGAGGTCCCTGGGGATCTTGTCTAGCCCTGGAGCTTTAGATGGTGCTACTTTGCTCAGGGCATCAGTTGTCTGCTTAGGGATAATCATGGGAGCCTCAGAGCAAATTATCTGATGGGGAGAACACATTACCAGTTGCACTAGCCTCGTCCTTAACCCTTAAATAGAAGGACTCAAAATGAGCCTTCCACACATTTCTCTCCTATATTGGGCTCTATTGCCTGTTTGCCTTCAGAGTAGTCCATGTTTACCACATTCCAAAAAGTCCTCATATCATGGGTACATAGGGCGCTTCTCAGGGTGTCCCACTTGTCACATTCCCATCTTTTTTTGCCGTGTCTATGGTGCTTTTATAGGCCGCCTTTTTTCTCTGATTAGCGGCCTGTGCTTGACCTTGATAGCAGAGATGAGAGGGGACTTGGCCATGGGGCAACTATCACTACACCAGGGGTGTCGTGGTTTTTTGTGTTCCCTTATTCTTTTATTGGGATACAAAATATTAGCCACAGTGGTTGTTAAAACTTGATGGTTGTCAGCAAATTTTGAGAGAGAGAGAAGTGTCATTGGTCAAGATAGATAGATTTGCAGTCTTGAGGTATGGGATAATGGTTTGATATAGAGAGGACAACTTCTCCTGAGATTGGCAAATATCCCTCCATCGAACTCTCTTCCTACAGTTATTCAGTGTTAGTCTGGTGTCACATGGAGATTTTAAATCAGATGCACTCTCTGCACATGGCAAGACCACCTCTAGAAATAGAGCATTATTGTCACTATCGTGATGGGCACAATCTTAAAATCTATCACCCTATGCCAAGATTTTGTGTCTACCAAGATATAATCTAGGATGGAGGTATGTCCTATTCTATTAAAGGTGTAATTCCCCAGTGTGTCCGATTTTGTGTGACCATTACAAGCCCTTAAAGAATGGTTTGATGTCAGGGGGTTCATCTGGAGCAGCAATGGAGTCCAAGCCCTGGTTGGCAGAATATTGGGCTCTTCACTGGAGTTACCTCCATTCAAGCCATCCAAGTGCTCGTACTGGCAATTAAAATCACCATCAAGAATCACCAAGAAGTTATTGGTTATTATGGATAAAGAGGTGGAAAGTTGATCAAGAGCCGTTGACTCTTGGCTATAGCCAACCGGTCAAGAATAAACATTGACCTGGGCAATTCTGGCCTATAAGGGAAAAGTCAGAAAAATACAGAGACTATCACTTGAGGATGTCTCTATCTGTTTGGTTACACAACCCAAGTGCGCACCCACCCAGATACAGAGCCCCCCTGAGGGCCTTCCCTTTCCCCTGTAAGTGGCAGCTAAACTGAACGACGATTAGCCTAATCTGTACATGTCCACCCTAGCCCAAGATTCCTGCCACATGGAGACCTCATGTTGATCCATAAATGACCCCCACTCAGGGTTATCCTGTTTGGTGGTGAGTCCAGCAACGTTCCAGGATAAATCCTGCAGCCTGGATGGGCTGAACACTTATCTGGGTTTAGAAACTGCACATCTGTCATTGTTAGACCAAGGTCTTGTTTGGTAGGGCTGGTCCTCTCCACCCCCAATGACCTTGAACCAATACTAGCAGCACTTTTGTCAAGTGCAGGGGATGGGGAGTGTGGGGCACCCATGTAGATGGATTGGGAGCCTACATAGTCTCATGGGGTTAATTTGGCGGGGAACGGCTTATTATAGCCCTGTACCAATGGTCCCTATCAGCTTCTCCCAATTCCTCAACGCACACCTTCCCCTTGTCCACATCCCGCTTAAGTGGCACACTGTGTTGAAAGAGCTCCCCCCATTGGGTAACGCTCTCCAAGGGCTTCTTCTTACAGTGGAATTTCTCAATCTGGTGCCATGCAGGATCGAGTCAGTCCACTGACTCTAGGACCCGAATTTACTAAAGAATGGAAGGGTAAACAATAACAGACTGGTTTGTTCTGGTTCCAAAACCCCACCTTGTGCCCATTCTATTTTCTGGTTTGTAGGTCCCGCCTCAAAGGATAAAAGTAACCCAACGGAAAAGACCTTATGCCCCCAACCTGCCTGTGATATTCCTGTATAGGAAAATTGTGCAACCAGTGGCTTTCTGAAGTTAATCACAATGCAATTGCCTTGCATATCTTTCGGCCTCCAACCCTCCCAACTAACCCTGCGTACTTGAAACAGGGTGCTCCTGGGTGATCTTCTACAGGAGCATGGCCCGGCTGAATCTTGGAACCTAACGCATGAAGGGGATAGTGAGTTTACTTTTCTCTCATGTGCCATTGCGACATGCACTAGGATAGACTCCTTTTTCAGGAAACATTCCTCTTTAGCCCTCCTGCGGGACTACAACATAGAAGCAGGGGCATCTCAGATCAGCCCATGTGTTGCTGGATCTGAATCTAGGACATGTCTCACCCAGCTCATTAACGCTGGAGGTGGAATCAGTTTCATTATACAAGGCCCGAGGACAAGTGACTCACAGTTCACCTTTGCCAGTAGTTGGCGGGCAATGAACCTACTATTACTTAGACCCTAGTTCTATGGGCTGCTGGGAAAGCCAGTTTGAGTGGAACCGTATGAGGGACTCCTCAGGGTATAAGTGGGAGGCACACAGGTGCAGTTAGAAGGTACGGTGCATATCCCTACAGGGCAATACATGCACCCCGCACACAACACCTTGCTCCCCAACTCGAGGTTACTAAATATGATCTGAACACTTATTTCATATCACAAGCAGATTGTGCTTTGCAGCAGTTGAAGTTGCAACACTACAAACAGGGGGTGAAGCCAGGCAGGCGTTGGCACCACAATTGGCTCCATTTACTCCTCGAAGGACTCAGCCAGTCTATTCTGAGAGCAGGCTTTTTTGATGGCCTCAGGTTGCCTACTCTGTCAAAGGCTGACGAACTGCTCCTGAATGGAGAGTTTAAGGAGGACAAGATTGCAAATGCAATTGCAGACTTGTTCTCTAACAAAGCACCGGGTGATGACGGCTTCCCAGTTCAAGTCTTTAAAATCAATAAGCATCTAATAGTGCCCCTCCTCTACAAGGTTTTCAATGAGGCCAAAGAGTCTGGCTCATTGAGTCAGATGTATTTTTTTTGTGTTGTCATTCTTTATTGGTTATCAAAACATAGTAGTGCAGCATACGCACAATATGGCAAAAAATGGGAAACACATTCACTGCATCAATGGGGAGGGGTCTGTGGAAGGAATGGAAGGGGTTGGGAAGAAGTAGAGGGAAAGGAAGGATGGGTGCAACAATGAAGAAAGACATATCAGCAGCAAAAACAGTTTGGTAGTTCAAACAACTTGATGCTGGCCACTGAACCCAATACTATGGGTGCAAGATAGGGTGCAGAGATCAGTCTCCCTGCCAGCAGCGAAGGTAGCGGCCAGAGATCAAGGATACCTGGAATGAGCGAGGAAGGGGTTGCTAGTCTGAAAGAACCTCTGTGTGGTGGAGTGAGCAGGAGGGATAGAGGGCGGATAGGTGGGGTGTTAGGGGTCCATCTTTCTGGCCTAGGTGGGAAGGGCATTGTGAGTCTGATGCATCTGTGGTAGGCATAGAGGAAGGAGGCAGGGTGCACTGTGGTTGGAAGAGTGGGTCTATGCCTCGGTATTGGGGGAATGTCAAATGCCATTGGAGGAACAATATAGGCAGTGTCCCTAGGGGGGGGCGAGCAGTAAGCAGGACTGCAAGAATGCAGGTGTTGCTTCATGTGCTGAGTAGGGAAGGCATGTGCCTGCCTACATGTTGGTAGTGGGGTGAGGGAGAGGGGGTGGTGGGGGAAAGGGAAAGAATATCATTGGAGGGAGTCGGGCTGATGGGACAAGGGGACGAGGTGAGGGGGGAGGGTGGGGTGGAGGGAAGGGGTGAAAGCAATTCAAAACAATACAATACAACAACACTCGTAAAGCGCAACAGCTACCTCAAACAGCGGTGTCCCAGCGCTAGCGTGATCCAGCAAGACATGGTAGGAAGAGGATAAAAAGCAGAAAAAGGTTTCAAGCTAGCCACGGCTAAAAAGCCATGTCTTTAAAGCTTTCCTGAACACCCCTTCAGACGGTATAAACTGAAATCTGTCAGGAAGGGAGTTCCATAATCTGGTTGCTACTACTGAGAATGCCCTGTCACCAATGCGAGCTTTCGCAAATTGGGAAACCCACAGCAGATTTTGTGAGTTAGAGCGTAACAAGCGCGTTTGTTGATAGGGGCGGATGCGTTTTTTGATGTAATTGGGACAGCTGCCTTCTGGGCCTTGAACGCATTTGTTAAGGCCTTGAATTCTATCCGCTTCACAACCAGGAACTAATGGAGCTGTTTGAAAAGCGGAGAGATATGTTTTCTAAATGGCACTCTTCTAATCAATCTCACAGCTGCATTCTGCACTATCTGCAGTCTCCATAACAGATATGCCGGGAGATCAAGAAACAGACTGTAGGCATAGTCAAGTATTGAGGTCACCGAGGCATAAACAACTAAATTTTTGGCAACTCCCCTGAAGTAGATATAGAAATGTCCTCATCCCCTTCAGAATTCCGAAGCATTTGGATGTAATGGACCGTATTTGGAATGCAAATGTCATAGCAGAATCCCATTTTACACCCAGGTTTTTTGCCGTCGGACAGGGTGAGGATCCCATTTCCTCTGGCCACCACAGACCAGTCAGCGGTGGGGAGTTCTTGCAAAAGAACAAATCCTCAGTTTTCTCTGTGTTCAGTTTTAGCTTATTATTATTCATAATGCAGGGTGGTTGGGAAGGAAGAGGTGAGCTTGGGGCGGGGGATGGAGGGGGAGCGAAGGAAGGGGAGGGGGTGAAGGTGGCTGGGAATTTCTGCAAGGGGTGGAAAGGTGGGGGGGAGGAGGCTGAACTGACCCACTCAGAACGGGGGCCTGTGTCTGTGCAAACACCTCCCCCTGGTCCTGCATGCCTTAGATAATGTGTTCATGGGATGCTGTTTGAATCATCGCCAACATCCAGCCTTCCTGTGAGGGTGTGTGGGAGACTTCCATTACATAGCTTGCCCGTGGATAGCACCAGATAGCACCATGTGTAGGAGGCAGTGTTGCAGGCGAGAGATGTCCGGGGAGTCTCTGGTGTCTTGCAGAAGGATAACGGGGTGAAGGGGAGACAAGGTGGCTTGTGAGTGTGCTGTAGATTCCTGATATCCATCCCTGTGTCGGCCCTACACCTACAGATATTCCACTATCGGTGAGAGCTGCAGGGCCCAAGTGCGAGGACCATGACATCACCGCAGGCAGTGTTGCAACTGCAGGTACTACCAGGCCTGCTGTGGATGTTACCCAAATTCCTCTCGTAGGTGGACGAAAGGGTTTAAATAGCGTCCAGCAATACCTGATCCAGGGTCCATATGCCCGCTTCTTTTCATTATGGTCAGTGGAGTGACTGGCTGTTTATATCGATGCTGTTGTTGCCCCATATCGGCACCTTGATGTGTAGTCGGTGGCCCATGCCTTATAGGTCGTGTGCATGGCGTCAGGCTTTATTCCTGGGCTGTATCACAGGATGTGAAAGAGATAGTTGGGGGGTGTGGTCCACGTGAAGGGGCCAAGAAAGCCACCACAGACGAGGATCAAGTGTTCCATTGCAACCCACTGCAGGGGGTCTGGTGTGGCTTGGAGCAGGTAAGCGAGCTGGGAGAGATGAGGGCTTGAGTGCTCCACAGATGAGAGGCCCAGACCACCACAGGAGTGACAAGCCATAAGTTTGGACCCAGCCAATCTGGGGTGATTGCAAACCCGCACAAAGGCCAGTATCCAGGTGTCAATGAGGCGGAGAGTGGTTCGGGGCACTTTAACAGGTAGCATTACCAATAAGTAGGTAAAGTGCAGCAGTGTGACTGTGACCATCCTTAACGCCTGTACTCTGACTCA
Source organism: Lissotriton vulgaris (assembly GCF_964263255.1). Lineage (NCBI taxonomy): Eukaryota > Metazoa > Chordata > Amphibia > Caudata > Salamandridae > Lissotriton > Lissotriton vulgaris. The sequence continues at coordinate 1,125,288,506 of NC_141687.1, forward strand.
CATAGAAAATCTCAGAAGGGACCATGTGTCAAAGTCTGTTTTCATCTGTGTGATCAAGAGTGTCAGGTTATCCATGATCTTCCCCTCCATTCCTCTGTTAACCAGGCCCCCTGAGTATTTGAACTGTTAGAGTTTCCATCAGAATGGGTGGCCATGGATTGCCACTTATCGTGGTGCCTAAGGAGAGTGGAAAGGCCTTGCTTTCACCCAGTTCACCTGTACTCTGACAGTGTGGGAGATCCTTGAGGATAAGCAGAATGTCGTCGGCATATGAGTACACTTTGGAAAGTCCTCCCATGATGTGTATGCCCACTATGAGTGGTGAGTGGCGGATGACAAAAGCCAGGGGCTTCGTGGCCAGGAGGAACAAGAGGGGGGAGAGCGGGTAACCCTGAAGGGTGCCTCCTCAGATCTAAAAGATATCAAAGAGTAACTCTCTCCAGTTGACGGGCCACAGGGCAGTTGTAAAGTAGGTGCATCTCAGACTTAAACTGATCTCCCAGGTAGAAGTGTTTCATAGAGGCAAAGAGGTAGCCCCCCTCAATGCGGTTGAATGCTTTTTCAGCATCTAGAGAGAGGGCCACTGCATCCTCCGTTAGGTCCTTAGCGGCCCAATAAGTATGAGCCAGAGTGTGGCAGTGGTTCCTGGAGGAGCAGCCCAGAACAAAGCCGACCTGTGTGGTGAATGAGGGAGGGTATGACCTTGCTCAGGCGTGCAGCCAAGATGCTGACAATGACTTTAATATTTCCATTTAGGAGGGATTTGGGGCGATTGCTGCCACACAATAACAGTTTCTCCGTAGTTTGGGCAGGACTGCGATCACCGCTGTTAGAGAGGTCCCAATTAGGCCGTTCGTTCCGCCTCCTGTACGGCGCTATGGAGAGTGTTGATTGCCTCCTCCCCAGACTGTTTGAAGAATTCCACAGGGAATCCAACTTAACCTGGGGCCTTGTGGTAGGGCAGCTAGGAGATGGCCGCTGCAATCTCCTCCTTGCTGATGTCCCCCTCTAAGAACTCCATGCCCTTGTCCGTCAAGCTTGTGGGAACAACCCCTTTGAGGATCGTGGATACATGTTTCAAGCTGGCCGGCGGTCCAGGGTATAAAGCTATTTTCAAAATGACGTACATTTGCTGACGATCTCCTGGGGTCGAGTGAGGATCTTCCAATCCACTGATCATATAGTGCGGATGGCCATTGCAGCCTCCCGGTCTCTCAGTTGTGCAGCTAGCAAACAGCATGCCTTTTACAACTGCTCATAGTGCTTCCCTTTCAGACGCTGGAGGGTGTATTCAGCTTTGGAGGTGAAGAGGCCATAAAAGGCCATATGGGCTTGTTCTAAACAGTGACAGTTGGGTACGGAGGGATGGGATGAGTAAAGGTGGGTGAGGGAGGAAAACTGACCCTTTAACTCAATCCGGAAAGGGATGCCTGTTTTTTTACCACGGCAGCATCTCTCATCAGCTGTCCACGAATGGTTGCCTTTGCGGCCGCCCAAAGTTTCCTACGGGAATCCACGGATATCTTATTGTCTTCAGGGTAAGGGGATAGGTGGGCCTTTAGCTGGGTCTTGCCCTGGGGTAACCGGTATCTCTGCACATTCAAGCACCATGGTTTGTGACCCGGGGAGGCCAAGCCCACATCAAGGGACAGCAGAACCGGTGAGTGGTCAGAGAGTGCATTCTCCAAGATGCTGGAGTCGCAGACGAGCGCCACTGCAGAGTGGGAGATGAGGAAGTAATCCAGTCTGGATTGGGTACCATGGACAGAGGACAGGAAGGTGTATTGCCTGTCTGTCGGGTGACAGAGGCACCAGTGATCCACGAGGCAAGGGCTCCATTCGCGTTGTTCCCCTGTCTTGCAAATGTACTGGTGACCACCATGAAAAAAATGTATTCCGAGTCTAATCTATGCATCACAGGTAGGGTTTCTGCCAGTTCGGTCATCTCAAAACCATATGCACCTTCTCTCTAATACCTTTGGCAAGTACATATTGATCCTAATGACAAACTCCTTTTGTCACTGGAAGTGGAAAATGCTTTCATCAAAGTTGAACGAGATACCTTTTCTACATGATGAACAGAGTTAAAATAGGTCCCTATTTTTTTCCAAAGGCTCTATACTACCCTTACGGTGCAGGTTGACTGAGAAGGTCACATGTCACAGACATGCCATATCAACAGAGGGATGAGGCAGGGTTGCCCACTATCTCCCTTTCATTTCTAACTGGCCTTGGAGCCCTTGGCAACTGATATTCATCGATCTGATTGTATTCAGGGCATCGAAAAACTGGCCAGCTGTAACAAAATAATGCTCTACACAGATGATATTTTTCTGCCACTTAGTGAGCCATAGGCCTTCACCTAATGACCCTAATTCAGAGGTCTACAATCTGTGGGGTACAACCCCAAGTGGGGCTGTGGAGTCATAGGAAACGGGGCACCCATTCCTCAGCATTTTCAGCTGTAGTGCTGCTTGCCTGAAAGAAATGCAAATGTGTACAACAACTTAATCTGCAATTATGAAAGGAAATTTGCAAATGTGTAGGATGCTTGCCAGCAGATACTGGCTTTAATTGATGGAATCACTTGAAGCTTCTTTTTGAGAGGTAGTGCAAATAGTTAACAACTGAGCTGTGACATTTGTGCTTTTGTCATTGTATTTACATAGCACTTACTATAAATTAAGAGGAGTTGAGAACAGTTATGTAAAATAAATAGCATTACTTGGGGTCTGGGTATTACTAAAATCTATTTTTGGAAGCACCATTTTATCGTAAAATGTTTTGTGCATTTTGTAGAAATCTATCTAATACTGTGTGTATTGCAAGTATAAAATAATGATTTACATAGTCACAGTGCTTTCTGTCACAGGCTGTGACCTCATAGCACTAAAGATTCACAAGTTACAATGCCTCACTTCACCAATAGAGATTTAAGGGCCAGATGTATGAAAATCGTTTTTACCGATTCATAAATACCGAATTTTACCGAATTCGGTATTTATGAATCGGTAAATATGTTTGAGATGTAGGAAAATTCGGTAATTGAATTACCGAATCTGCAAAAATTGGTATTTACCGAATCGGTAAATACAGATTCGGTAATGCCATTGATTCCTATGGGCATTGAAGCCCATAGGAATCAATGGGCATTACCGAATCGGTATTTACCGATTCGGTAAATACCGATTCCAGCAAGGGTGCAGGGGGTGTCACTTTGACACCCTCTAGCACCCCAAAGACGGGCATGTGAGCCATGTGGCACACAGACATGCCCTAAGGGCATGTCTGTCTGTCACATGGCTAGGTGTGCATGCACACATGTGCATGCACACCTGCATTCGGTATTTTACCACCCAATTGGATTGGGTGGTAAAATACCAAATCTGTAAGGCCTGTGGCACTCTCAGGTGTGCCACCTACATTTGGATATACCAAATCGGTAAAAATACCGATTCGGTATTTTACAGAATCGGTAAATTTACCGATTCGGCAAATTTACTGATTCTGTAAAATATATGCCTCTACATCTGAAAACCCAAATACCGGTCGGATTCGGCCGTTACCAACCGGTATTTTGGCTCCTACATCTGGCCCTTAATTCTGTGGCTTTCTGGTTACACACAGAGCTCAGCAGTGCCTTAACTTACAGAGGTTTCATAATGTACTATAGTGCAATTCCCACTGATAAATAACTTTTTTAAATGTATTTATTTATTTTTCATTAAGCTGCCCGTTATTTTATATGTAGCTACCTGAGAGAGAAAGATCTAAGAAACATAAAGAATATTTTGTTTTTAGGCACATCTTTGACCACACCCCACAAGCACTGTCCCTGTCAGACTCTGAATGACCTTTAGACCCCGCAAGCATGACTGAAGTTAACAACAGAAGCAAACTAATACAATCAGGAGTCAGTTTTTGCTAAAAATGAAATTGTCTGTTTTCATAATCTTAAAAATAAAAACCTTTATAGAAAACCAGTATGAAAGAAGAGTAAGGGACCACTTCCTCTCCTAGAATTAAATAAAGCATAATACTCGCACCTCGCAGTTCATCATTAATGATTTTAAAGGGTATGTTTTAATTATGATGAATGATGTTCAGCAATCTCCAGTTCCATGCAGCTGTGAAAGCCAAGCCGTCAGTATTCCATGAAATACATTATTTTTCTCCTTGGATGTCTTGTACTAAAATTGCAGCCCATGCATTACAGCTGTTATACCCAGGTCTCCATAAAATATGTGATTGTGTGACCGCTGCAATTGTAAGCATAATTATAGATTTGCCACATAATCCATCATCTGCCGCATAATCTGCTGATTTTAACAAGATGATTTTATCAGATGATGAAAATGGTGACAGAACCAAGGTTCAATTATGTTTTTAGTATGCTATCACTTCCGGTCCCAAATTACTGCTGCATGCTTTGGACAAGCATATTAAGAGATGTATCCGGGCAAGGACGAACCCCGGCCTACATGCAGTCACGCGGGGCGGGCGGCTGCCGCACCCTGGCATGTACCTATACCATCTTGCACACCACTTGTCACAATTGGTTTATCTTTTGACACCCACGGGCGATCAACCAATCAAATACATGATTAGGGCTCAAGACATGCTGGCAGGACCAGCTCACGGTCGCTTACACTGATGAGAGTTGGACCCAGCTCATGACCCAGTTCATGACCTCTCCCTCTGGGTAGCGCGGCTCACATGCATGTTAAGGTCCTGAATAATTGGCACTGGGCACCGTCCAAGTTGAACAAGAGTTAGCTTATACTTTATGATACCTGCTGGATATGCGTAGTAAGGGGCTGGGACTTTTTCCACTGGAGAGATATCTGCCAGACACTCTATACCACTAGCATTGTCCCTGTCACAGGCTTTGCCAAACTTGCCCTACTACATGACTTCCCAGACTTTGATGATGTGACCTCGCACAGGCACAGGTGGATGATGAGTGGGTTACTGACCTCCAATGCTTAGCCACTTATGAACGGTTCATTTACAATCTCTAGGATCAAATGCACTTTTTTGACAATGTATGGGGCCCCTTTATAGGATTTCAGAAACACTAGAAAGTTGGAACTGTGAAGGTGTCTACCCTTCGTGCCCCTCTCGCCTTGGAGAAAGGGCCGTGGGCATCCGAATGTGTCTCTAAGTCCATATGCATATGCATGTTTTGCAATATGGCGGTTGGAAGGCTGGGATGACGGGTAGGAAAACATTTGTTGACAGAGTGTTCATGTACGACAAGGGACTTGTTACCCATTAATTTCTCTTATTGATATAGGCAGGGTTGGATTAGGATCAAAAACGGGCCCGGGCACGCCCCCCCCCCCCAAAAAAAGGGCCAAAATGTGCTTATTGCCTTCTACAACACACTACTTCAGCTCCGTTTTTTTAAAAGAGCCACGCATGAATCAAAAAAGCAGCCCACAGCTAGAACTCGGCTACTGGCCCTTTGGCCATTTTTCTAGTGGCCGCCTTACCAATCCGACCATGGATATAGGTAATCTGGGGGCTGGATTCGGTTCTGCCGGGAGTTGTGTGAGCTATCTATGGGGATTTCTAATTTCTGATGTAGACGTCAACAGCCAAACCTACAGTGCTCTTCTCTACGTACATAGAATGTTTTATTTAAACAAAATGTCTTACTTAGCCTTTGCAGCTGGATCGTACTGCATATTAACGTGTATGTGGACCTTATACTGTACATGTTTCTGATGTCTTGGAAAAACCAATAAGGAAAAGTGTCAAAATTAAAGAATTACTTGGCGACTGAATGATTGATTATCTGCGCATTCATTGTTTAGAAGTATTAATACCAATAAAAAAGGTTAAAATAAAAAAGGGGCTCAAACTGTAAAATTCTACAAGTGGTATTAACATTTAATACAATTGCCGAATATCTGTGCGAAATAAATGTGTCTTGCTCTGCACTTGGAGTGAAAGTTGAAAGTACTGTACTTTTGGACCGAAAAAACATTGTAACATGCAAAAAATGAGGGACTGTTTTCTCCTCTAGGGTTTATTTTTACTTTCCTCATCAGGAAGACCCACCAATGTTCAAAATGGCAACATCATTACATGGCGCTTCCAGTTTCATTGTTTCCAGATTCACGAACACCCAAACTCTTCTGAAGGCAGGACACATGGGGGCTTATTTACAAGGCCCTTGTGCCACCTGTACGTCACTTTTCCTGTGTTAAAAATGACGCAAGAGGCCTGTAAATAAGCCCCATGAAATTTACCTAAGATGGCTTTGCTGAATTTAGCAAAGATGATGGCTTCATATTTCCGTTTTCTGCTACCCACCCCTGTCTTCCGGCGAGTTCCCTTTAGTGCCAGTGCGGGTTTGCTCTCTAATGCCACTCATGTGTATTAACATCGACTCTCCACTGCCTCATCTTAACACCTCTCCCACGCCACTACACATCAACTTTTCCACCACATTTCCCTGCCACTGCTCCTTTCCCCTCTCTCTCTCTCTCTTTACTCTTCAACTCTTTCCTTTTCTCGAGAATTTCCCAGCGCCTGAGCCCTGATTTAAAGACCAAGCCGCACAGAACATCCTGTTGAGTTGTACCTCCGGTTACAATCGGAAACACAACCATATATCTCCGGAGAAACAGAAGAATATTTAGTATCCATGACAAAGAAGCACTTTACCGGATCTTGACAGTTTATTAACTAATCTGACGTCGTGGAGTAATGTATTATCGTAGAATCGATGCCTCGGCGTCTCTGCGCAGCACCCCTGCACACGGAGGAAATAAATTAAAGGGCGGCCAGAGATATTGCATGATCCGGGCCATCGCTCAGCTTCACGGTGGCATTTGACGCTATTGCGCTCCTGCGGGGTGGGAATGAGAAATCTAGCGGGGTGCAAAGTCTGCAAGCGAAGCTTATTTGGTGACAGTCGGCTACGGCTCCAATCCTCTAAACGTGTTTTCACATTAAAGGTGTACAGAGAGAGTTCTAATCTTTTGGGTCTAGCAGAATGCAAAGCCACCTGTATGCGCTGCTTTGCCTTACTTTCAAGTGATTTTCCAGAGCAAACCAGGTTTTGCGCTGGAAAGCAAATTCGGAAAAAAGATTTTGCGTCACTTTTGTGATACAAACACTGTCCAAAATCTTACTAAATATATCTCTAATACTTGGTTTATGGTTAAAATCGCATCTTGCAATAAGATACTTTTTACCCATGGCAATACCTTGATCATTGTACATTTTGAATGCTTGTCTATATAGTGTGCAAACTGCTGTTATGTTCCTGGAGGTCCGCCCCTGGCGCCCCGGGCGCCAGGCGCGCTGGTCATGTGACTCCTGATAATAAAAAGAGGTCTCGCACGCACGCAGGCGTTCAGAGAGAGGCGCGCAGACCAAGCAACAAAGTTATTCCCAGTGTCCGACTGAGTTTATTCTAGGGCCACGTGTTAGGCCTAGTCAGGATTAGATGCCCCGGAGTGTAGGTCCCAGATTGATACCCCTAGGGCGATCACTTCCCATCTACAGGACACAACAACTGCCACCACTAAACACTGAGGGGCAGATTTACCAGAAACTGACACGGTCATAATACTTTTATTAGATCTCACTAAAATCATAAAAGGGTATACAAACCACCATAAAATATTGTGAATAGAATTTAAGGGATGTTTGACAATGCTAGAAGTATGTGCCTAACGCAATCAGGTGCTTGAGCAAGCCGTTCAGTTCTGGACTTTTCCAGTTAGTTCATTTGCTTTTTTTATCCAGTTCCTTTGCCGCCATTTGCCACAAGGTTATGGCTCTGCAAGATAGTTGAATTGACGAGCCTCTGAGACATTGTATGACTGCCCCTCTGCATGTCCTTAATTGTGCCTTCCCCAGTCACTCACAGAGCAATGTTTTATCTGATTTCTAGTAATGAGGGGCAAATACATACAACGTGTATCAGTCACTCTTCTCCTTGTCCACAGAGGCAGCATTCTTTGGTCAGCTAGCTGCATATCCACTTCGGAGTTAAGTCTTTCGTCGGAGCCCAGCCGCAGTAGCGTCACAAAGTGCTTTTTATCGTGTGAGAAGTGTTCAGATAGGTACGCTTGGAGCTTCAGCGACTGATATGATTGTATCACGTCCCATGCATGACTTTTCATGGCGAAGGTAGTTTTGTCCATTAGCAAAGAAACCCATTTAATTGCGTTATTCGCTGCTGTTTTGAATCCAGAGTATGTGGGGATTGTGAGCCATGCTTCCTCGAGTTGAAGGGCCAGGAGTGACTCTTTTAGGATGGTAAAGATTGAATTCTTTAGCCTGGCTTATTTTTCTATCTCTTCCCAACAGAAGTGGGCCAGGGTATTATCTTCGGCTTCCCTCATCCGCCAATAATATTTGGCCATTGCCCCTTGTCTAGCGAGTTTTTGAGTATTCCAATCGAATTTGAGCCTGAGAGATATATTGGGGAATTGAAAACAGTCTCTTGAAGAGACTGGACTGTGCTAGATTTTGGACAGTGGCATCTTTTGTTTTCAAAATTTATGACCCGTAGGATGTGAAGGGGAGGAATGTAGCAGCGATTACTTTGAGGAGATGGGCTGTTGAGCAGCCTGTTAGCTTCTTCTGAACAGTTATAAAGGCGAAGAGGAGTTGCTTCGTTTTCGTTTTGCCTTGTTCCAGTTGTGGCTTAAAATTTAGATTGTGAGCAAGATAAAACCCCAGGTATTTATACAAATCCACCTGGGATGTTGGGTTTCTGTCTAAATTCCAGATAAATTGACCTTTTTTCCTGTTTTTATGGTGTTTTGAAAAACATAGCACCTTTGTTTTTTGATTATTAATTTAAAGTTGGGCAGAAGTATTGTAGGCTCTTAATTGAGATATCGATCTCTCTAGGCCTAAAGGTGTTTGGGCGAGGAGGACTATGTCATCCGCGTATTGGAGACTAGGTATCAATGTTTTGCCCAGTTTTGGGGGATCAGTTTGTGTAAGTTGGAGGTACTTCTCAAGGTCTGCATTATAGTGTTTAAATAGGCAGGGAGCCAGAACGCACCCCTGTTTTAGTCCATTTGATGTATGAATCTTTTTTGTTCCGCCCGTCGTCTATCTTTATTTGGACCCACGTGTGCGAGTACAAGTTGATTATGGCTTCCAGTAGTTTTGTGGGGGCCCCGGACTTTGCATTTTGGCCCATAATTTTGCCCTCGGAATGTTATTAAATGCTGCTTTGAGATCGATGAAGCATGCATACAAGGTGCGGGATTTTGCATAGGCTTTATTGACTAGAAGGGTTACCACCCTTGAGTGTGCCCATTCCTGCCCGAAATCCCATTTGCGTGTTTGACATCAAGTTTGTACAATCCACCCAATCCTCTAGATCCCAAAACAAATTTGATGCACATATCTTAGCCTCAACGTCGATTAATACAATCATTTTATAATTGGAAGGGTCAGAACGAGGCCCTGATTTGTATATGGGATTTATAATGCTTCCTCGCCATGAATCTGGGATTGAGCCAGTTGCTAGAGCGTGTGTAAAAAGCGGGGTCAGAATACCGCTCCAGATCGATGGGTCCTGCTGAAATAGGGAGTTTGGCAGACCATTTGGTACCGGGGTTCCTTCTGGCCTTACATTTTTTGTGATCTTATGGACCTGGTCTTGCTAGCCAATTTCTGTGAGCTTTGCTTAGGTGATTCAGCGACTATTCCTGCTTGGGGGGGGGCGCCATTCTCAGGTTGCATCCCGTGAGTTATTAGAACTGGGGTGGAGGTTGCATTGTATGTTTGATCAATATGGGCTCTCCAAGTGTCCTCCATTATATCCAAGTTGAAGTGTCGGTTCTGGCCATTTGACAGCTGGTTGATTATACCCCAGAAGAGTCTGGAGTATCCTTTCTTGCTGGCATGGAGGAGTTTCGCCCATGTGAGTTCTCTATGATCTTGCTTGGCTACCTTGATGTTAATTTTGAGTTCCTTTCTAGTTTTTCCTATTAAGCTTAGGGCCTCTAAGTGATCACTTTCTGCTCTATCTTGTATTTAAAAATTTGAGATGTATGGTAATATATCGTAGTCCATAAAAGTGTATTCGATGATTGAGCCTGTTTTTTGTGTGACCCTTGTGCAGGCTGGAGGGTGGTTTTTCAGACCTCATGTGTTCAGCATGTGCATTGAGAGTTCTTCCAAAAGAGCTGCACATCTATTACTGTGGAAATCTCGTTGTTTGCTGGTATGTGGGTGGCCAATTTTACTTTTATCCCCTCCATGAAGTAGGTTCATATTAAAGTCTCCAGACGGTATGATGTTAGAATGTGGGTGAGCGAGTTTGAGGGTGGCTAATGTGGCAAGTCGTTTCTCCACTCTTGACCTCTTTAGTTTGGATGCGGGATGGATATAAACATTAAATATTAAAAAGCTATAAGAGGGCCACACAACTATTTTAATGCATAACATCCAGGTTGAATCAAGATCTATGGCGGCAACATGCCATGGGATGTTAGGCGAAACAAAGGTGGAGAGTCCTCCTTTTGCTCTTCCGTGTTTGGAGGCTCTCTTAGCCGGATTAAGATGTTCTTTGAAACCTACTATAGGTGAAAAATTTGCCTGCCATGTTTCTTGGAGGAGAAGTTGATCATATTGCTTGATGAATTCCATAAAATCAGGGTCTTCCAGTTTTGCATTTAGACCATTCACATTCCAGGAACAGATATCACAACCTTGGTTTAAAATTGGGGCTTTGGATGATAGTGTTCATGTCTTGGTGTTGCTGTTCCCGGCTCTATTCATCTGCCTGGTGCCTAAATGCCTGACTGCTTCTGGATGGGTAAAGATTATGGTGATTTTTCTTAGAGTTTGGGCTATTACCTTCGTTGTGCTGTCATGGTCTGGGTCTTTGGCTCCTCTTAGCAAGCCCTCTGTCTGGTTGGGTGGTTGAAGTGGGCTTGGGTAGCAGTTGAAAGCAGGCTTTTTTACCTCATTTGGTGAGTGAGTCCCGTTGCTACCAAATCTGCTCAATGATGGAGCTGTCAAGGAAGGTGACTGTGGTGATCTCTTGGCCAATTCGATTGAAGTTTGGTCTGAACTCTATGCTTTCTATGTTGCTGGTGTTAATGTGACATAGAGATGGACGGGCTTTAAATACTTTAAATAGTGCACTTCTGTTGAGGATGTCATGAGGTCCCCTTGAGACGTAATGGGGAATAAAATCCAACTTCTGATCACTATTGGAGTGGGCGGGTCCTCTTTCAATAACCAAGCTCTTATTGGATTGCAGATCAGCCATGATTCGCTCTGGTTCTGATAAGAACAACATCTGGTGATTACTTATGCAAACCATCTTAAGTACTAATAGGTGCTTCGAGGATTACATGGTAACTGAATGATTGATTATCTCTGAAAATTGTGTTAAGAAGTATTAAGTCCCCCCACCCCAAAAGTATGATTCCAGATCATAGTGGGTAGTTGCAGTCCAACCTGCCTCATCAATATTCATGAGTTAGGAAGCCAGTTGTGACTCACTAGGATTGGTGGCAATCACATGGATGGTGACCTGCTGCATAGAGCAGACCACCATGTCCTTGATTACTTTAATATTTTTTTTAATGCTGTCTGTGTTCATTAAAGGAAAAGAGGCTTCATTCAAAACAAAAGTTGGTTTGAGAGTTGAAAGAGGTCTCCCCAACAAACTATTTTTTACATTATCTTCTGTGAATGGCTTTCCCTCATGTTGGGAGTTGGTAAAATGTCAATGTTTCGCGACCAGATTTCAGTTGAAAAATATTAATACGCACCATATCGAATAACTGTTTCGAGGGGACGCACTAAGAATGTCCGTGCCCAATCGCGAATCATTAAACTAATTTTACTACTTTTCTGGGTTCAAAAATATGGTGAACAGTGCAATTAAACAAATCTCTCTGTTAATGGACAAAACTGCCTTTTCTAAGAAAAGCCATGCATGGGCAGTGATTCAATCCTGCCAGTTTCTGAAACCCCAACCGTACCTGTCTGAACACTTCTCCCATTACAAAGAGCACTACTTGACTCTGCTGCAGCTGGGTTAATTCCCTACGAAGGATCTGACCCCGAAATGGAAGTTTACATAGCCCACAAAAGAATGTCAGCTGTGCGAACAAGGAGAAGAGTTGCTCTACACCTTCTATGCATTTACCCCTCCTTATTAGAATTTCGAAAAACCGTCTTCCGCAAGATCTTTGGGAAAAACCAATTGAGGTCATGCAGAGCTGCAGTCATACAATGCCTTGGTGGCCTGTCAATTCAACTGTCCTGTCGAGCCATCACCTTTTTGAAAAAGGCAGCCAAAGAATTGGACAAAAAAAACTAAGCAAATTGTACGGCTAAGTGATGACTGCCTGGTCATTCTTTATCTGCATTGACACTAGCTATATATGTAGTTTTTACAAATTATACTGATTACAATTTAAATATTCTTGTTTTAACCATTGTTCACGATTGAAGCATCGGACTGTATAACATTTTTATTCTGTTGTACCTCACAGACTTTTATTTTAAACTATCATCTATTATGTGCGCTTTCCAATCTTTTATGACTTTTAACGAAATCAAATAAAAGTAATATTGACTGATTACTAGCTACCCTGTTACCAAATTGCACAATAGGTTTAGTACATTCTAGAAACCATTAGGCTATAGCAAATTCTGTTATTCAGTGAATTTCAGTGTTTGCTAGATGGCTTTGCACAGCTGCCCTAAACTGTTTACCTCGAGGCTTAGCTGGGAACCAAAATCAGCACCATAGAAATGTACATACCTGCTCCACACTGTAAAACACTGCAAAAAGAATGGGGTTCATGGGTGAACTGTTTGGTGATGGCAGTCTGCGCTGCTCTCAAAGCAGCCTGCAGTTCATCGGGAACATTCCAGAAAGGCACAATGGTGAGTTTCTGGTTGACATTAGAAACTAAAGTTGTCGGTACAAGCCCTGGATTTCATTTAACCAAATAATAGTTTAATTCGAGGCAGGTCGTGTTACCAGCTGTAACTGTGGGTTTTTGTAACCTCGAAACTACACATAAATAATGTTAAAAAAATAAGTAATCTAACAATATATAAACAAAGGGGACAAACACAAAAAAGAACACACTTTTATGATGTGCATTTTGTGCAAGGTAACTGAAAGATTCAACAAGACCCTGAGGAGCAAGAGAATGGGCCTACATGGGCCATGAGGTGGAAGTGGAAAGTCCTCTTGCCTTGCTTCCTGTTTGCCTACAGGGAGGTGCCACAAAAGGGGGTAGGGTTTAGACCATTTGAGCTTCCTATGGACACCCTGTTAGGGAACCTCTCAACCGTGTGAGAGAGGGGTGGGAACAAGCTCACAGGAACCTCCTCAGGATGTAGTCAGTTACATGCTGACTCTACGTAGCCACATACAGCGCATCTGGAAAAAGGTGAAAGACAATCTTGAGGCCAGCCAAGCAGTCATGAAACTTTGGTATAACAGAAGATTACTGGGTGGAGTTTCAACCTGACCATAAAGTGTGGGTCAAGGAGCCTGTACAGCCATGATCTCTCCAGGATAATTGGATAAGCCCATATGAGGTGAAGGAGCGGAAGGGGGGTGCCACCTATCTGGTGGACCACATGACCCCGAACTCCTTAAGGGTATTCAACATAAACCGCCTCAAGCCTGACTTTGAGAAGCCTTAACTGAAGTCACCATGCTCTTGGTGACAGATAACAGAGTGAAAGAGGAGAGAGAATCCCTACCTGACCTCCTGTCCACCCAGCAACTCGAAGGGTCAGTAGAGGTTGTGAACCATCTCCCCTACTCTGACCTCAGAATGGCAGAATGACTGCCGCCTGTTACTGGGACAGTTTTCCTCTCTGTTCTCCCTCACCTCTGGGCTTACACATTGGTGTACCTGCAACATAGATTCTGGAGGCAGTATGCCTGTGAAGAACAAGATTTACATCTTGTCGAACAAGGTGAGAGCTAGCATCAAGGAGGAGGTCTCCAATATCCTGGCATTAGGGGGTGACAGAGCTTGGCCCAGCGCAATGGTGCTGTTACCCAAGACTGCCCCCCTGGGCACTACTCCAGAGCATAGGTTGTGTGTGGACTACAGTGGATGCATTTCAGTCACCAAGACTATTGCTCACCCCACCCCACGAACTCATGAGCTCAGAGACTGTTAGGGCATTGCCAAATTCTGCAGTACTTTTGATCTCACCTCAGGGTACTGGCGGATTGCTCTGACTGTGGGGTTAAAGAGAGGTCACACAAGAGGGCCACTTCCATTAAAGGGTGGCGCCTTTTGTCTTATAGAATGCCACTGTAACTTTCCAAAGGTTGCTGAACCGTGTCGTGAATGGGAAGGATGCCTTCTGTGCCACCTACCTGGACAACATAGCTGTCTTTAGCTCCAGCTGGGAGGAACAACTTTACCACCTCCAAGAGGTGCTTCAAGCCTGGCTTTCAAGGCAGGCAAGTGCCAGATAGAGCTGAATACTGTGGTGTATCTTGGCTACGTGGTGGATGGAGGCAAGGTGCAGCTCCTCCAGGCCAAGATCAAAACTATCCTGGCCTAGCAATCCCCTAAAACTCAGACTTAGGTGGGAGACATCATGGGCCTCCAGGATATAATAGGAGGTTTGTTAAGGGACATGACACCATTGCTGCCCCCTGAACAGACCTGACTTCTAAGAAGCAGTCCTAAAAAGGTGATCTGGGCCGGAGATTGTCAGAAATCATATGACTCCTTCAAGAAATCTATTTGTACAGCACCGGTGCTAAAAGTTCCTGACATCTCTAAGGAGTTCATTGTACAGAAGGACACTTCAGAGCATGGCATAAGGTTGTCTTAACACAGTAAAATGAGGAGGGCCCAGATCAACCCTTAGACTTCATTAGTAGGAGGTAACCTCCCCGGGACCAGAGGTACAGTGATATTGAGACCCACCACCATGCATTGCCTTTTACAATACCAAAATATAAAAAGTGAGCTTATTGGCTTTATCAAGAAGTAAGGATAGCAATATATATAAATCAGGTCTATCTTTCTCCAAAAATCACTAATGTTTGTACTCAAAGGTATATTTCAATAATTCACACAATGCAATGCATTTTAATATTTTTCATCATAGAAATGTTCAACGAAGCTTTATTACAAAAACCCATCAGTGACTTTGTTTTTACATGGTTTTTATTGTTACATTTTGTATCTGAAAAAAGTCATAATAAATAGCACAAGACATATTGTTTTTTTTTCTTGAAAACACCATGTCACTGAGTATTTCTTTTAAAAAATGTCAAAGCTGAAAATGCAATGACAAAAACAACCACAAGAGGGCCTTTCTCTCCAGCTGAAGTGTACAGAACTCCAGCTAAGAGTGCTTTACAAAATATTCTAAGTTCTCCTGGGGTCATGGATTTAATGACCCAGGAGATCTACTGTTTTTTTAATTGAATACGGAGCAGGGAACCACAATATCCGTCGGGTGGGCTCCACCAATCCTATCTTTTTATGTGCGGAGACACTGTTGTCATAAAGATACAACTCATAAAATACCTTTGTGAATAGCAAACAATTGTAAACTTACACAAAAGTGAATTAGGCAGTTCGTTTTTAAATTATTTCTTTTTTGAAGTAAAATCATTGTGCATTCCTTGGGTATCAAATTAAGGGCCATATTACAAAGATGTGCGTTAAAAAATGCACGTCGCACATTTCCCTATCGCCGTACTTTATCACCGTGTTAGCGCGTCATTATCAACGCGCAACACGTAGGCAATGTTAAATCCGGCGATAGCCGCGATGTGGGAACATTAGAGCATGAAAACAAGCGTTGTTGTCACACGCTAATGTGTGCCTTGATAATATGGGGGGGTGGATTCAGCTTTATGATCCACACCCCCATGTTATCCATGCCTAACACCTGATCAGAGCAGGCGTTGGGAGACCTGTGATAAACAAGTCTATCGCAGGTCTCCTGCTCCCAACGCCTGCCTTGGTAATAGGGTTCATTCACGACATCAGATCCTTCAACGTACAGGGAAGCAGTTTACCACAGCAATTGAAGCAACTAGAATTTTTGACCAAGAGACAATTGAATCAACGTCTCCATGCATCCACTCTAGTGCAGTACCACCGGGCAAAAAGAATCCCTAGAGGTTTGAGGATGCCAATTAAACCCATGTTATTCCGTTTTCACATGAAAAAAGACTTTATGGATCGATGGTATGCTGTGCTGAACAAGTGCTCACTGAATCTCATTCTTTTATTAGTTGAAGAATTGGCAGTGGTGATTAAAGAAATAACTGAGGAAATCACACCCATTGAAACAGATTTACAAAATAGAATGGATTCAGAGGATTGGTCTAAATTCTTGGAGGATATGAATACCAGAATGGATAAATACACAAAAGAGATACAGGAAGGGAAACTCAGGAAGTACAAAAGAGACACTCTGGATTACAAATTGAACGAAGTATACACGTGGGCGGAGGTGTATGCCCAGAGAAGAACCTTCATCAAGAGAACTCCGAATACATCATCACAGGAAAGTGTAGCCTCTGATGGAGATACCAATGTAAACAGATTACCACTCCGAGTAGAAAAAACCATTGGCACAAGTGATGGAGTTCAAGCGGAGAGTGTATCCTCTAGTAAGACGTCTTTTTCCACCCAGGTCGCGGAGACAACCCAACCACCAGGGAAGCCAAAATGAAAACCAGGAGAAGTAAAAGAGGTAACAAAACCAAACTTGAGGAGCACGAAACCAACTTAGTCATTAATATTTCCTCACATGAGCTAACTGCCCAACAACTCAAGGTTCTCAACAAAGGACTAAATTTTGTACCTACTTACCACACCAATTTACTGGAGTCTGAAATTGATTTCTTTAAATTCATGAGGATTTTGAGTTTGAAATATTTTTTCTTATATCTTCCTGACCAAACCACCAGTTCGATTCCCACTGAGTACCAAGAGTTTAGACCTAAATCAACATTCCAAGCACCCACCTCACACAAAATATTGGATGCCTTTGAAAATTTAGTACTCAAAGACATTAAGCATATCAAAACATGGTAAAAGCGGAATTGGAATTTTTCCAAACATGAAAGATTGGTTCTTAAGGAACTAACAGAGGACCATAGGATACACATTCAGCAAGCAGACAAAGGGGGCGCAATAGTCGTTATGGATCAGCAATTCTATGAATCGAAAGTGGTTGATCACATATCTGACACAGACACTTATCTCAAACTGGATCAGGATCCCATCAAACAATTGAAAAGCACTCTGGATTGTATCCTTGAACAGGCTGAAAACATGAAGTGGATTACCACAAAAACTCGAGAATTTTTGACAGTTTTGTTTCCCAAACAACCAGGAATTTACATGCTGCCAAAAATCCATAAGGACCTCACCAACCCTCCTTTCAGACCTATTGTCACCGGGTGCGGCACCATCTTTGAGCCCCTGGGTCAATACATTGACCAATTTCTTCAACCTTTTGTCCAATCATGGTATTCTTATACGAAAGACACTACACACTTTTTGCAGAAATTGATGAATATCCAAACAAAAACAGGAATGATAATGTGCACCTTAGATGTTAAGGCTTTGTACACCTCCATCCCCCATGTAGCAGGGATAGAGTCTGTGGAATGGGCACTTCTTAAACAGGATGAATTATCAGCAAACAAAATATTTTTGTTGGAACTTCTTCATTTTTGTTTACATCACAGCTACTTCAAATGGGGTAATGATTTTTATTTACAGAACAAAGGATCATCAATGGGTTTTTCTGGAGCCCCGGCATATGCCAATACCTATATGGCCAGATATGAAGAAATGTTTGTTTTGAAGGACAAAGATTGGGTCGACAATATAATCCTATATTGTCGCTACATTGATGACATTTTTTTAATATGGCAGAACTCTAAGGAAATGCTTGAGCAAAAAATATCACAACTGAATACATATGATGAGAACATTCAGTTCACAAAAAATATTGAGATGAAAGCAATCCCATTTCTAGATATTTTGGTGAAAATAGAGGATGATTTTATTCATACTGAAGTGTACCACAAGGCCACTGACAAGAACACTGCATTAATGTACAATAGTTTTCATCCGAGGAATCTGAGTAATAATTTACCATATTCCCAAATGCTGTGAGTGAAAAGGATCTGTTCCGAGAATGAGACACTAGAAACCAACTTAGATACCATTATTACGAGATATGCATCAAAAAAGTATCCTAAAAATCTTTTGGATAAGACAAGAGACAAAGTACAAAATCAAATCAGAGATTCTTTGCTACTAAACAAGATTAAAGAAACAGAAAAACGACAGGTATTTGTTTCCAAATATTCCACGAGTTCAAATGAAATCTAGAAGAGCATTCATCGACATTGGGATTTATTGAGCAATGAGACTAATTTTAAAGAACTGTTTGTAAGAAAACCGATTTTTGCCTACAAAAGATCTTTGAACATCAAGAAGTTATTGAAATTCCAACCACGAGGAACCTAAGTAACGTACAGAGGAATAAGAAGATGTCAAAATTGTGCCCAGTGTAATAATGTTATAGTGACTAACACAGTGAAACATCCACACACAGGAGAAACTAGTCCAACCAAGCACAATGCTGACTGTAACACCATGAATGTGATTTATGCGATCAAATGTCCCTGTGGTCTTTTGTACATAGGGAAGACAGAACGTAATATCAAGACTCGTATCTCCGAGCATAAGAGCACGATTCGCAATAAAAATCCAAACAGCAGTTTGGCAGTACATTGGGAGGTTAACAGACACTCAATTGCTCAAGTAAAATTTCAGGTTCTTGAAGTGGTTGAACCCACACCCGGGAAGAGCATAACAAAGGCTTTACTCCAGAGGGAGGTATTCTGGATTAAGCATTTAGATACACAAGATCCGAAAGGGATCAATGACAGAGTGGATTTAGTATGTTACCTGTGACTACTGCACCACAGTTGCATGCATGAGGACATGAATTCTGTTATTTATATATTTTTTTGAGCATTGTACAATGACAATATTATGTGCTTGCATTTAGGCTCTTCGTTAACACACTTTTGTTCACCATGGAACACTGACCGGCAGATTTATTTGAAAGTTTTTTAATTAATTTGTATTTTTTGTTTTTCCAAAACGCATTTGTATCCGACCACGAGTGTTATCAGTATTTACACGTTCCAATATGGCGCGCAAACTCACTTAGCATCAAGGTTTCATTCTCAGTGGTGACAGTCCTTTTTCGATCATTACATCCTTCTTCATATACGCATGCGCGACTCTATGTTTGTTGAACACATCGGGCGTGATATTCTGACCAAGAACTACAGCGTTTGGTTCTACCGTGCACCGTCGGCAATTTCATTCAAAAGGTATGGCGGATTATCTTGAATCGGTGGACGTACTCACCGTTAAACAGGCTGTGTCATCTAATTTAAAAACTCACATGTTGTCATGTTGTTACTTTTAGAAAAGCTATCAATGGTAAAGCCGTACAATAGTCACGTGGGAACAGGCGGTTTCGAATAAGGCAAAGTGTTAACCTGTAGGACAGATCGTATCACGGAAGGTTAGTTTTGGTTGAGCATGACTAGCTTGAGTAATTGTTTTAGATTAATGGGTTGTATTTGTCATTATCAGGCGGTTCATTATATCTCCGTGCTCTTTAGGCACTTGACGTGATGGAACATATCCGGCTCTTCCTCTATCGTATAAACGCCGCCTTTTTCACTCAGGTCAGTGTAGTGATCTTTTTTTCCCACTTAAGCTTATCAACCGTCACGTTGTGGAATAACATAGTCACTTATTCTTTTCCTGTCCACAGATGATTGTTACGCCATTGTGTGATCACTCCGATATGATTAGGACCCCCCATCCATTTTTCTTCGCCACCGCGAATAACGTTTTTTCAACACTCACAAGTGAGTAAACACTGCGGACAATGTGTAATTAGGAATCACGCATTAGGAGGTTATAGTTTGTTTGTAACACAGGTTTCTATAAGATTATTAATTTTTCCAGAGTCTAAATGTACATCAGGAACAAGTTTAAGTAAACACATTTATTGACATAATGTTGTTTATGAAATAACGTTGTCAAACACTGTAACCTATGACGCTGGAGGTCTTTCAATGTTGTGAATGTATATATTTCTTATGTTGTCCAGGTACAGCCCCTGATGAAGGGCCGTGTGGCCCGAAATGCATTGGGCATGGGCACCTTTTGAAAGAGAAAATGGATTTCTAAAAAAGCATTGTATTACTAATGTTTATGGAATGTTATGATACATAATAATGTTCTGATGGACTAAGAGATCTCAGTAAAAAAGCATTGAATCAATTTTTTTGTTGATGTTTTCATATGAGATCATGGGATACATTTGATGAATCGTGTTTATGATTTCCAATTAGGATTTGCAACAGTGCATAGAGGGCAAGCGGTTTCGTTTGGTTATATTATTTTATGTTCACTGGCGCAGTTTGGGCATTGCGCTAACCTCAGTAGCACGCATTGAGAAGCTAGCATCACATATTGATTTAGATTTGATATAATCTAGGTGTGCCTCTCCTATTAATAATTTCTGTTACCACCTCCAACCACATTTTACATGTGGTTGGACGTGGGAACGCCCACATTGCATGTCATTAGCGATGTTTCTCGCTGACATGCAAAGTGGGCTTGAGACAGGCGTTAGCATGCCCTTGTTAATAGGGCCCTAGAAGTATCGCCGCTTTCTCGGCACAATTCGCCGAAAAAGCGGCGATACTTCACCTTGGTAATACGACCCTAAAAGTTTTCAAAGCAGTGAGGATACTTAAGAAGGCCAAGTGTTTTGCACCTCTTATTGTTTAGTGCATTTTTATTGATAACTAGCAGCCCGCCCCGGCCTTGCCCGGGACAGAAAGGGGCTAGGGGCAGCATCACAGCAGGAGAGGCGCAGCAGAGCGGTCGCTTCTGCCCACGCTTTGTTTCCCCCGACGTCCCGACTTTGTGCTCACTTTCTGTTCATGGCCCCCGTCCGTCCCTCGCTGCGCACCCGCGGCTGCTTGACTTAACTCATCTGCCGCTCCTCCCCGCGCCGCTGTGTTTACCGCTCCACTGCTCCTCCGCTTCTCACCGCTCCTGACCGCTTGTCCGCTACCTCATCCGCCGCTCCTCTCCGCGCTGCCACTCCTCCTCCGCCTCTCGCCGCTACTTTACGCTTGTCCTCCGCAGCTCCTCCCCGCGCTCATGTCCTCCTCTCTTCCTGTTGCTCCTGAACGCCACTCCTCCCCGCGCTCCCGATGTCATCACGCAGACGTCGCGGCCGGTGCTACTTTCTAGGGACTACTTTATTTTTATTTGTAAATGTTTTAAATAACGTATATTTTTTATTTTTATATCGCCTATGTCCTTCTGCTTGCCCTGAGGTTTTCATAGATGTCTTGGGTGTTTATATTGGTGGTGTATTTTTTAAGTCTACCTGGCTCAAAGGACAGACTTCTCTCTTTATAATAGAAGTATAGATAATACCACATGCACAAAGTGCTTCCTAACACATTTCAGCTGAAAAATAAAATTTTCTAGTATTTCCTAATTTCAGTTTTCAGTTCACTGACCTTCAAAGTCTAAAATTGCCTACTTGGGATTCAAACGCTTAACTCACATTTGTCAACAAGTAGCATTTTGCTCACCTAGCCATCATGGTTAATAATATAGTGTCTCCTAGCAAAATAATCACAATAATTATTTCCATGTCACTACTGTGAAGGGTTGTTTCCTATGAGAAAGAAACTAAAAGCAGCTTGACATTACTTGGTTAGGGAGAATAAAAAGTGACACCTTTTATTGAGAGATGTGTGTTATGTTACAAACATATGTATAGAGTACTTGTATTATCTGTATTGTCCTGTAATTCTCTTGACGTATGATGCATGTATACACACGTTTTTGCCTTTCTGAATGCAATATTGCATGTGTTTTATATACTAGGTTGAAGGGGCCATTGTCTACTCTCCCTTCTTCTCGTATCAACCTGATGTGTCTAACCTGCTCTCACCACGCCCCTAATCTGAAGAACCCTACTTTGCTGTTTTTTCCAATGATTTATTCGATTGTTTCAGCGCTCCGTCCATCATCTCCTTGATTGATAAAGCCTGCTGCGCAGGCGAAACGCGTCTCTCTTTTCTGCAGGGTCGTGGGAGACCTGAAAAACAATAAATAAGCCTGATCCATACACACCTTGTGCACATGCCTCTTCTTCCTAGAAGTAGGAGTGTTTTCCTTCATATATATATTTCTACCTCCTACCCAAGGTGCACAAGGATGCCCTTGTGCCCCCTGGTAGGCCAATAATATCGGCCATAGACAGCTCCACGGAAGGCATTTCCCGCTATATTGACTACTTCCTGCAAGAATGGGTAAAGAGCTTGGGTTCTTATGTCAGAGACACCACTGACTTTTTGTGCAAACTGGCTTCAATTACCTGGGATGATGAACTATTGCCTATTACCATGGATGTTACTTCATTGTATACATCAATTCGACACTGCGATGGTATAAAAGCGGTTGAGTATTACCTTGACAAACGCCCCATTGAATGTTTACAGCATAATAAGATGATTGTTGGTATGTTGAAGGTATGTTTGGAACAAAACTTTTTTACCTTTAATAACCAAATATACCAGCAATTAAGAGGGGTGGCTATGGGGGCCTGCTTCTCCCCCAGCTTTGCCTGTCTACATATGGGGCTGTGGGAGGAGCGGGTCCTTATGGTTGACCATAAGGAAACCATGCAGAACAAGGTTATGCTTTACCTAAGGTATATTGATGATCTATTTATGATCTGGAGGGGGTCGCAGGAAGAGGCTACTGAATTTGTGAAACAGCTGAACATGAATAACTTGAACCTTCAATTCACATCACACATTGACAAAGAAAAGGTTACTTTCTTAGATGTGAAGGTCTATATGAGGGATGGCACTCTGCAAACTAAGTTACATAGAAAAATAACTGCTGGCAACACAGTCCTACACGCTAGCAGCCAGCATCCCCAACACCTTATCCGCAGCATCCCCTACGGGGAGATGCTAAGATTGCGGAGAATATGCAGCTCTGATCTGGAGTGTGACCTGGCACAACAAGCCAGCAAAGCCAGGTTTCTACAAAGAGGTTACAGTAGTATTCTAATAGATGGAGCGATTAGACGTATTAAGAAAATCATGAGGGAGGATGCGCTAGTGCCCAGGACTAAATCCAATGCAGAGTATAGTAACAATGAGCAAATTCAATCCAGAGCCATTGTTACCTATAGTAACCAACATTCCCAGATTAGGAAAATTCTGAATAAAAACTGGAACCTGGTTAAAGGTGACCCTGTAATAGGTGACCTGGTACCGGACAGACCTAGCCTAACTTTCCGAAAATCCCCCAGCCTTGCCAGTGCCTTAGTCAGCAACACATTAGAACCCGCAAAATCCTGGATGGATCACATCACTGGTTTCAAAAAGTGCCTTACATGTAAAGCCTGTCGCCACGGAGTCAACAAAACTCAGGTCCCACGCCCTTTTTCAGACAAACCCTTTGTTATCAATAAAAGACTCACATGCAGGACAGAATACGTTGTCTATGTCCTGCAGTGCCCTTGTGGACTACAATATGTGGGGAGTACGCGCCCACCTGCCCACAAGCGCATCTTACAACATCTAAGGGCGATCTCCGAAAAGGACCAGGCTTATCCGGTGGCTAGACACTTTGAAACCATACGTAATAGTGACCCCAGTAGCCTTCAGTATTTTCTAGTGGACTCAGTTTTGCCTCTAAAAAGAGGAGGTAACCGAGACGCAAAATTACGCCTCTTGGAAACCAGGTTTATCCTTGAGTTCAACACAAAGAGCCCGGGAGGTTTAAATAATAGCGAGGATCTTTACACCTGTCTCTAGCCAGTATAAATTTGCTGATCATTACTTTTGAATGCATTGCAATCTTACTTTTTGAAAAAATTTATGGGTATATGAGCAATTTCCCCTTACCGGCTCTCGACCTATTTTTATCTGACTCTGCTACCTGCTGTTAACTGTAGCATGTTTTTAACAACCAGTATTAGCACCTTTCACTTTAAAACAAATTCTGATCTGCAGTAACCATAAGAGGTTGATTTAATAGTGCATGTCTTTATTGTCTTTATCAGATTGTGCAGTTTTTTTGAACATGCCCACTGGGGCGTAATTTTCTTTCCTGTGTGAAACCATATGTTTTTTGACTGCAAGTGATACATCAGGGTTCCTAAAATTATATGCACTTACATATGAACAAAGGTTGCACACACTGACCGAATTGTGTATATATATGGAGTATAATATATGAAATGGATATGGATTATTTTTTAACCATGTGTATATATATGAAATTTATTTATTTATATAAATTTTAAGGAGAATTTTATACTCTACAAATGTATTTATATACACTGGAACCCGTTGGGCACCTAGCCCTTTATTCTCTGTTGATTTAACGAAGTATGTTTTCACTGTTGATGAAATGATAAAAATGTGAACTGCACAGCTGTAGTGAATTAGGCACTAGCACTTTATAATCCCTCGTTTGTGTCCATGACACGCTATGTGATCAAGCCTCTATCGAGGTGAAACGCGTCATGGCGAATTGCAGGCTGTAACTCTGGCATGGAATAAAATGCACTGAAGAAAACTGCACTTACTTTGTGGTCTCGCTCTTTTCGTTGTTCTGCGTGGAAGGCAGAGGGAAAAACGACGACTTTTTGGATATATATATATATATATATATATTCACTGAAAAAACCATGGGTTATAGACCATATATAGTTAGGAATTAGCATTTACAAAACCTTATTTTACTCACACAAAACCATTGAAATTTCATATATAGTTAGTTGCACTAACTATATATCGCGCACCCGCAATCCACTGCTGATCATGTCACATATTACATCATTCATGACATGATCAGTGACATCACTGATGACATCACTGATGACATCTCAAATGACATCACTGATGACATCACTGATGACAACATCCAGTGACTGTATGTTTCTGAAAAGTCAAAATATGTCTTACATATTGAAGAATGAGTGGATGTATAAGTGTCTGGATGAAGGATTTAGTAGGTGCATGACTGACTGTATGAGTGAGTGATTAAATGTGTCTCACTGAGTGCATGGGTTAGTGACTAAACTGTCTTAATTTGTGCATCATTATGTCTGTTGTTCTGTAAACTGCTGCATGTGTTGATCAGTAGCTTTATGAATAAGTATATGGGTTATTGATTGGTTGCCCAAGTATTTGTATGGGAGACTGAGTGTGTGTGTGGGTGGCAGGGAGGTGTATGACTCTGTGCATAGATGTGTGAGCAGTTGATTCACTAGATGTATGGGTTCAAAAGTGCATGTGGAAACAGCTGTATGGGCGGTTGACTGTGTGCATGTAAATGTAAATGTATTGGCATTTATATAGCGCACTACTTACCCGTAGGGTCCCAAGGCGCTTCGACCGCTGCGAAACCCTTCCTGGCTTCCCTGAGAGATGGTCCCTTAATGGGTATCTCCAGGGTGAGACCAGGCATCCCCGGCGGTCTGGTGGGGCCATTAGTGAAGATGAGGCAAGCTAATGCCCAGAGTTGCCGAGTGTGATCGCTGATCAGAGTGGGCACCGAGGCGAGAGAATTATCGAGTCCGCTGACCCTGGTCCAGAAACCTGCCGCGCCGGGAATCGAACCCTGGTCCCGGGCCGTCCTCTGCTCTCGGGTCTGCCGCCTCTATGAGTGTATTGGTGAGTGAATGGATATCTCAGTGCTACATGTCAAAGTAAGTACATATGTAAAACACAGTGCATGTGAGAGTTGACATATATAAATAACTGTGCATAAGAGCCAGTGAATTTGTGAGTGGCTGTATGGATCATTGTGAACTTGTATCAGGGATTGTATAAGAAAGTAAATATGTGTTAGTATATGTTTGAATAAGTAAGGTGTGTATAACTGTATAGTTGAGGAAATGGAAGTGTGATTGATTCTTTGCATGACTGACTAGGTGTGTGAGTAACTCCATGGATGAGTGACAGTCTGTGAGTGTCTAATTACTCTGAGTGTATCTAAGATTATATTAGAGTCTGAAGAGGTTCACCGTATTATCACATGAATGATGTCATCAGTGATGTGATCAGTAATGTCAAATGAGATGTCATCAGTGATGTCATCAGTGATGTCATTTGAGATGTCATTAGTGATGTCATCGGTGATGTCATCAGTGATGTCACTGATCATGTCATGAATGATGTAATATGTGACATCATCAGCAGTGGATTGCGGGTGCGCAATATATAGTTAGTGCAACTAACTATATATGAAATTTCAATGGTTTTGTGTGAGTAAAATAAGGTTTTGTAAATGCTAATTCCTAACTATATATGGTCTATAACCCATGGTTTTTTCAGTGAATTTTCAAGGTTTTGTAAATGCTAATTTCTAACTATATATGGTCTATAACCTATGGTTTTTTCAGTGAATTTCAATGGTTTTTTAATAGCAACTATCAAAAACTTTAAAATGTCAAGTACGTGGTAGGTAAAAACATTTTCGTGTTTATGCACGCTGATGTGCTTTGAACGCTGACCCCCCCTCCTCTTTTCTTTTAGGAGTATTCTCTCTTTGCAGATAGTGCAGGGTAGGTAACGCAGGCCTTTGCCCCCGTTGTAATCCTCCGTGCCTGCTTCCCTCTCCATTTGATTGATTGTTATCCTAGCATTTATTGTTTTGGAATTGGTTCTCTTTGGTTCATTCTCTATTTACAAACAAGCACAGAGTCACAATACTCTGTTTAGTCTTTGCAGATAGTGAAAAATCGTTAAAAAAACAAAAGGAATCAAGCAAAATCAGTAGTCCACTAATGGGATCTCTTTTTTACCTCGCTAAAATAGAAACATTATGAACAACCCCTCATGAGAAATACGAAACTAGTGAGAGGAACTGAGCTCGACACCATGATGGCTGCAAGACAGCTCGGCTCCGCCGCCCACCCCACCCAAAATAACGACAAACCCTATGCAAATATTATAAATATATACAACACACCAGCAAAGTAACAGGGTAAAACGTTTTATTAAATAACTATTTACATGGCAGCCTTCTGCAACATCGATCCAAACAAGCCTTTGTATTTGGGGCTCAAAATCAACAAGTAACAGGGTAAAACATTTTATTAAATATCTATTTACATGGCAGCCTGCTGCAACATCGATCCAAACAAGCCTTTGTGTTTGTGGCTCAAAATCAACCATCAATAGTAAGATTTTCATAGGTGAATGTAGGTTCATGGTTTTCCATCCACAGACTAAAAGCCTGGAGTACGAGTGAAAGAACAATAACTAGGTAAGAAGGAAGGCAGAGGTTGTGGGAAGGACTCTGGATATGGTATGTTGCTTGGTCCCTGAGATGCTTCGATGTCACTGCCTTGCACAAATGGCATAAGTCCTGGATGTTGGGCGCCATAGTTGAGGGTTCCAAGCAGCGCTTGTAACACTGTCTGAAGCTTATTTGCACCTGCTGCAGCTTCACTATTCTTAAAGTAAGTGGGGGCTGTTTGTGGACCTGACTGCATTGGAAAACAATGTGATGCGGTGCCTCCCTGAACCGCTTGACGAGGCCCCCGAGATAATTGCGCCTGCTCCACACCTTGTCCCACAATCCGTTTGACCTGAAGACACGTCCTGCGGTGCCCTGGTCCGACCATCACATATACCTGCGCCAGGAAACGGCATGGGGTGTTCTAGAAGGGAGAGGCGGCGCGAACGAGCCTCCCCCACCTCCCCAGGTGGAGGTTTCTCAGCTACACCCCAGCGCTTCACTCGACCAGCTGACTTGCGCCCGCTCTTGTGACACAGTGCCTCGCTCGCCCAGCTGAATTGCGCCTGCTCTTGCTATTACAACGTCTCACCCGCCATCCAACGGAATTGCACCCAATCTTGCGGTACAGAGACAGGCGGCTGCTACGGAGCTCACGAAATGGCGGTCGGCTCCACAGACTTGGGCCTGGCCTGCAAAGATGGCTCTGGGCAACCGTGGAACTCGGACGCTTGACTGCTAGGGCATGGGCCCCATTCCCAAAAGAGTCCCCTCAGCCTTGAAGATTCTACAACAGTCACCGGGACCCCCGACTCCCGCAGGCTTCCGGTGGGAAGCGGCTGCCATGATTGCTCGCGGAATGGCCACGACGGAGCCACGAGATGGTGGTGCTCTCATGCTGACGCCAGCTTCAGTCTGAAACATCCAGAAACACTGTAGACTACCAATTCGATCAGTTCCGGTGGAGCCCCAACGTGACCCGGTAGAGAAGAACTTGCCCTCCCCTCTTTGACTGATGGTTCTTGTTGCCTGTCCCTTCTGTTGTCATTTAACAGAACTTTTTGGACTGCTGAAAGGGGTTGTGTTCCCACCGCTGGTTGGTGGAGACATTTTGACTATATTCTGGACCTGCGTTGTCGCGTAATGCGTCATATGACGCGCCGCGTTAGCGCACCCGGAAGTGCTCCTGTGCATGAGGCGCAGCTTCCCGGAAGCGATCCAGGGCGCGGCGCGCAGCGCGTAACGTAAGCATAACAGGTCATGTGACTTGTTAATAAAACTTTTCATTGGTTCATTTTACTTTTGTTTTTCTAATGATGGAAGGCTTGGTCATATGACCTAAAAATAACACTTTTCATTGGTTTCGAACATTTTTTCTTCCCCAAATGATGAAAGCCCCACCTTTTTTTTTCTCACTCTGACTTGTAAAGCAAAGGACCCAGATGCATTTACAGTTTATCACTAACAATGTTCCAGGCTAATGTATTTTCCCGGGAAATTTACAACTGTCCTGGAAGTAAAATATTCCTATTTTGAGAAAAAGGGCGTTTCTTCGTCCCATGAGGGAGCCGTTGAACAAAAGAGGCTCGACCTGCTGTCTTAGTCGCTGATAGGCAGGAATATTGGATTCTTATCGATCACTTTATGTTGCAGGAGTGGAAAACACAACAGCCCTTGACCATTTATCTTTACTGCTTTCCTGCGTATTATACCTTTTAACCGTCATGTAATCGGGCTGCTTTATTTCACTTGCCTTTTACTGATTCGAAAACAGTGGCTATTATTCAAAACTTTACCAATCTAGGTACTACTACCATGTTTTGTTTTAAAAACCTTTATTGTGAAAATGTCAGTATACAAATATGGGCCTATAACCACGTGGGCCGGCCACGGAGCAAACTGTAATCTTATATGATGAGGGGACATTTACACTGTAGAAGAACGTAAAGGGCGGGCCATTAGGTTGCAAGAACTAAGGTGTCTAACAGTTGCGGAATCGGTGGACGTACATTTTATAATTAAAGTACGACAGGGCCAGTTACAATAAAATTATCTAGATATACATTGGTGGGCAAGTACCATGGGTGACGTTAATTCGAACTTTCAATAGTACAGTAATCAATAACACATCAGAACTTAATATCAATAGGGATGTCCAAATGTTCAATCAGTACTCGTCCCCGCCCGCCATGTGCTTCAAAACTGCATACGTATCTCGTGATATCAAGGTTGGGCAACCAGTACACAACAAGGAGTTACGAGTCCCATTTATACCGGCGCCATTTTGGGCGAGGCCGGGCAGGTCCAGGATATAGTCAAAATGTCTCCACCAACCAGCGGTCGGACAAGAACCCCTTTCAGCAGTCCAAAAAGGTTCCGTTAAATGATAACAGAAGAGATAGGCAACAAGAACAATCAGTCAAAAGAGGGGACGCTTTCGGGAATGGGGACCATGCCCTAGCAGGCAAGCGTCCGAGTTCCAAGGTGTCCCAGGGCCATTTTAGTGGACCTGGCCCAAATCCAAAGAGCCGGTCGCCATTTTGAGAGTCCTGTTGCAGCTGCCTATCGCTGCACCGCAAGAGCGGGCGCAACTCAGCTGGATGGTGGGCGAGACGCTGTAGCCGCAAGAACGGGCGCAACTCAACTGGATGGCGGGTGAGGCACTGTGCCGCAAGATCGGGCGGAACTCAGCTGGATGGCGGGTGAGGCACTGTGCCGCAAGAGCGGGCGGAACTCAGCTGGACGGCGAGTGAAACGCTAAAAGGCGCCCCACTGCAGATGAGGTGCCTCCACCTGGGGAGGCGGGAGAGGCCCGTTTGCGCCGCCTCCCCCCCCCGGGCACCCCACGCCGTCTTTCGGCGCAGCATTGTAGGATGACCACAGCAGTGCGGCAACTTGCTGGACACCACCTCGGTGCCATCCGGATCTCGGCGCGTTGTGCTGCCTTCGGCCTACTGTAGCAGCAAGTGCGGGCGCAACTCAGCTGGACGGCGAGTGAAACGGTAAGGGGCGCCCCACACCACCTCGGTGCCATCCGGATCTCGGCGCGTTGTGCTGCCTTCGGCCTACTGTAGCAGTAAGTGCGGGCGCAACTCAGCTGGACGGCGAGGGAAACGCTAAGGGGCGCCACACTGCAGATGAGGTGCCTCCTCCTGGGGAGGCGGGAGAGGCCCGTTCACGCCGCCTCCCCCCCCCCGGGCACCCCACGCCGTCTTTCGGCGCAGCATTGTAGGATGGCCACACCAGTACAACAACTTGCTGGACACCACCTCGGTGCCATCCGGATCTCGGCGCGTTGTGCTGCCTTCGGCCTATTCGCACATCGGTCCGCTACTGACTCCGCCTCACTGGCCAACGGATTTTGTAGGCTTTTTATAGCCCAAAGCCGCATAACAGGTCATGTGACTTGTTTATAAAACTTTTCATTGGTTCATTTTACTTTGGTTTCCTAATGATGGAAGGCTTGATCATATGACCTAAAAATAACACTTTTCATTGGATTGAAACATTTTTTTTCCCAAATGATGAAAGCCCCACCTTTTTTTTTCTCACTCGGCAGTCCAAAAAGGTTCCGTTAGATGACAACAGAGGGGACAGGCAACAAGAACCATCAGTCAAAAGAGGGGAGGGCAAGTTCTTCCCTACCGGGTCACGTTGGGGCTCCACCGGAAGTCATCGAATTGGTAGTCTACAGTGTTTCTGGATGTTTCAGACTGAAGCTGGCATCAGCATGAGAGCACCACCATCTCGTGGCTCCGTCGTGGCCATTCTGCAAGCAATCATGGCAGCCGCTCCCCACCGGAAGCCTGCAGGAGTCGGGGGCCCCGATGACTTTTGTAGAATCTTCAAGGCTGAGGGGACGCTTTCGGGAATGGGGCCCAAGCCCTAGCAGGCAAATGTCCAAGTTCAAATGTGTCCCAGGGCTATTTTAGTGGACCAGGCCCAAATCCGAAGAGCCGGCCGCCATTTTAAGAGTCCTGTGGCAGCCGCCTATCGCTGCACCGCAAGAGTGGGCGCAATTCAACTGGATGGTGGGCGAGACGCTGTAGCCGCAAGAGCGGGCGCAACTCAGCTGAATGGCGGATAAGGCACAGTGCCGCAAGAGCAGGCGCAATTCAGCTGAATGGTGACTGAAACGCTAAGGGGCGCCCCACTGCAGCAGAGGAGCCTCCACCTGGGGAGGCGGGGGAGGACCGTTCGCGCCGCCTCCCCCCCCCCGGGCGCCCCACGCCGTTTTTCGGCACAGCATTGTAGGATGGCCAGACCAGTGCGGCAACTTACTGGACACCACCTGGGTGCCGTCCGGATCTCGGCGCGTTGTGCTGCCTTCGGCCTATTCGCACAACGGACCGCTACTGACGCCACCTCACAGGCCGATGGATTTTGCCGACTAAAAGACAGACCAAAGCAGCCCATTGTTGCTTTGAGATGGATGTTGCAGCAGGCTGCCATGTAAATAGTTGTTTAAAATGTTTTTTTAACGTGTTTACTTTGTTGGAGCGTTGTATATATTTATAAGTTATTAAAGTGTTATAATCCTACTACTTTGTTGGAGTGCTATATATTTTTAATGTGACACATAATTGTGAAGACTTTGATGTACAAAAAGGCATCCCTGGAATCTACCGCTTCAGGCTCGGTCCCACACACCCTTACATTGAGAATCCCCTCCCCAATCACAATACAGGATCGTTATCAGATAGTAGGAACGCGTGTGGTGTGACGGATCTCATGGGGTGGGGGCCTTGATCTACTGTAACTCCTTTGAAGAGAGGTGATTCTTTACAGTTGGGGCCATAAACTACATCCGCAGAGCTAGGTGATAGCCTGGGACCGGCCTGGACAATCGGACACAGAGGAAGAGGAGTGTCAGAGGGTGCGATAGTGAATAGGGTGAAAGGGAGGTGTCGGGCGGGCACAGGGTGTGATTCTCAGGGAAGAGCAGCGCAGATGGGGGAGCTTTATGGCCCATGCATGAGAGAGAGAGCGGGGGTGACCAGTGCGTGGGGGAGATGCTTGCGAGGGTGGGGAGCCATGCTAGGGATCGGCGGCGTGCAGAGAGTGGGTCTGGTCAAGGCATCTAAAATGGCTGCGGTGCACGACAAAAGTGTGGCATTGGAAAAAAGGCAAGATGGCGCAGACAATGTTTATCAATACGGATTAATTTATAACAATTATTTTTAACAATATATTTACTCGCAGTGACAAAATGGCGGTCAACACTTCCTGATTTCCTTCGAATCGAACGTTAACAGACGTCACGCAGCAAAAAAAAAAAAAATCCGCTCACACGCAGCCGCTGGAAGACATGTATCAACATATATGAGCATCCTCAGCCACCCTCAGAAAACATAGGGGGTCAGGATATGTCTCCCGTACCCCCAGAAGGTGTGGTAGTGAATAGGGTGAAAGGGAGGTGTCGGGCGGGCACAGGGTGTGATTCTCAGGGAAGAGCAGCACAGATGGGGGGAAGTTTATGGCCCATGCATGAGAGAGAGAGCGGGGGTGACCAGTGCGTGGAGGAGATGCTTGCGAGGGTGGGGAGCCATGCTGAGGATCGGCGGCGTGCAGAGAGTGGGTCTGGTCAAGGCATCTAAAATGGCTGCCGTGCACGACAAAAGTGTGGCATTGGAAAAAAGGCAAGATGGCGCAGACAATGTTTATCAATACGGATTAATTTATAACAATTATTTTTAACAATATATTTACTCGCAGTGACAAAATGGCGGTCAACACTTCCTGATTTCCTTCGAATCGAACGTTAACAGACGTCACGCAGCAACAAAAAAAAATCCGCTCACGCGCAGCCGCTGGAAGACATGTATCAACATATATGAGCATCCTCAGCCACCCTCAGAAAACATAGGGGGTCAGGATACGTCTCCCGTACCCCCTTATACCCATTTCTCACATTGTTTTTCCTCCATCTTGTAATTTAATTAAAACGAAACACAAAATGGCGAATTCCCGTTTCGCTACCGGTTTGCGACCCGGTTCGCGAACCGGGAAGCGCTTCTACCGCAAAAATCAAATTTTTTTATTTGCCCCACGGGACCTTTTAATAACCCCAACATCATTCCTAGGGGGTCAAGAGGGGTCTACCTTGCCCCCTTTCATTAAATTCCCCCTTCGTTTTTCTCCTCCTCTTGTCTCTCGATCCTACCGAGAGACAAGATGGCGGCCGTTCCGGACTGTTTAGAATGTTGACAGACACCGGAGAGCCAATCAGCTTCGCTTCGCAAAGTTCCGTTACGCGAAAAGTACGCGAACCGGAGCTCTACCCGGGACGCTGTCACAGATATATCTGTTTTTTAAAACGTTAATTTCTCAAAATCCACTGGAGCACATATATTGAGACCTAGCAAAGGCACATCAGACTAACAGTCCCTACAATTTTGCCAAGTTTCGTGCAAATCCATTCAGCCGTTCGAGCTAAAAGTGAGGCCAACCGCCCTATGGAAAAATGAATGGGAAAAACGCGTTTTGGGACCCCCCTTTTTTCTCGGCCCCCCTTGACGAACCCCCCCCCCCAAAATTTTCAGGGGCTGCTCAGAAACAAAATGTGCCATTTTCCTGAAAATTTCAGCCGATTCCGTCCACAAACGCCAAAGTTATTAGACATAGAATTTTCAAAAGTCCCATAGAGAAAAAATCCTAACTATATATACCTACTGGCGACCGCCAGTAGGTAATATATATATATATATATATATACATTCCTAGCCAGAGGTTACTCTAAGAAAACTATAAATAAGGCCATAGCCAAAACCAACTTGATTGAGAGAGATATATTATTAGCTGGCAAAACTGCTAAAAATTCTGACCAGATAAAAGTGGGCTCACAGCCAAGCCAAGAGGATCTGGAAGTGGATAATTTTCGTTTAGTTGTGGGATACAGCAGACAACACAAAACCATACAAAAAATTATTCAAGATGCATGGCCCACAGTTCTAAGCGATCCAGTACTAGGACCCCTGCTACCGCAGAGGGTGTCCATTACATACAGCAGAGGACCCTCTATGAGGGATGCACCAGTGGTGTCAGACCCAGAAATTATTGGCAAACCGTCCTGGTATCAGAATCTAAAGGGGTTTAAAAGATGTCCAACTTGCAAAGCCTGCACACATGGTGTAAATACAAAAACTTACTTGAGTCCCTTTAGAACCAAACCCTATGTGATTAATAAAATGCTAAACTGCAAAACTGAATACACAGTATACGTACTAACTTGCCCTTGTGGGCTGAACTATGTGGGGTCTAGTAAACTACAGGCCCATGTACGTATACTGCAACATCTAAGAGCCATAACTAATATGGATAATACGTATCCAGTGGCTCGCCATTTCAGAAAACATCATGCATCCAACAACAAAGGGTTAACGTTCTATTTGATAGATGCAATATCCCCAAATAGGAGGGGTGGGGACCGAGAAAACAAACTGCGTAAATTAGAAACACGGTATATCCTTCTGTTGGATTCAAAACACCCCCATGGATTGAACCTTTCAGAGGATATGTACACGTGTTTGTCCTAGTATTACCATGTAAGTAAAACAGAAAATGTATATCACAGGGAAAGACAAAGAAAAGAATTAGACCTAAGGATCCAAGAAGATTAACAACACATCAATAGTTGATATAACACCCATGATATTTACTAGTAATTTTTGTATATTGTAAATAGGCTGTACATATATGAATTATATAGGATGGTGTAAATATTTTAGAAATATTTTATCGATATTCTATTTAAAGATTTATGAACGATCTTAAAATTAGGGTGAATTGAATACATGAGAATGATGTGGAAGGAGAAGTGACTAAATCCTAGTGAATATACATGAGGGCAAAGCAGGACAACATGACATACGAGGAAGATTATTATAAAAATGAAATGTACATGCATCTAGTAATTATGCAAACAAAAAAAAGTGAAAAAGCAAATAAGAAAAACAGATGGATATTTATAATTTGTGCAACAGGATGTAGGATCTGGTACAGAATATGTAAATATATTGGAATGGGTACATAAAAACACAAAAAAAAGGCAAAGTTAATGAATATATCAAAAGTACCAAATGAAGAGTAAGATATTGGATATATCTTTTTTAATCAAGCAGAAGTACCTATCACTGAGCACTTTAAACAATGTTTCTTTGTAGATTAGCATGAATAAAAGAATGTATAAATATCAGTAATGATGTTGGTGAGGCAGAGGGTCATAAGATGAATGTATTTGACATAAATTTAATATGGTCTGTAGAAACAGTGAATACTGTCTGGTGAAATCTTGGATTTAGATATTTTAGCAACGTACCAATGTATTTTACAGGTATTAAGTACAAAGATTTCAACCAACACCAATCACTAAGTTTGTATTTTACAAGGATTACACTGAATTGATTTGTATTTCTTTCATGTCTATGAATAGAGTAATCACGTGGTCATAGTACTACACAGCACTGTCACTTTAAATAAGCCTTCGCGCTCAAATGAGATTGTCGAGTGAACAAGCGGCGTTCGCGCTGTGAAACGCGTCTCAGACATCTGGCCAAAATAAAATTTTGAGGCACTAAAGAATTTGGGTCTGTGTCCTGCTTTAAATCCTGCATGGAGTGTGCGAGGAGTTACAATACAGGATTCGAGATATATATATACATATATATATATACAGATGTATAGACATGCATAGATATTCATGGGCACATAAGGACTGACTAACCCAATATATATATATATATATATATATATCAACGGGTACTGGATCCCACCAATTAGGAGGACACAGAGACGGCACACCAGGAGATCTTGCACAAATCCTTTATTGCGCACTCTTTAACCAAGGACGACGCATTTTGGCGTAAGCCTTTTTCAAGGATATATTTATCCTACTGGCGGTCGCCAGTAGGTATATATAGTTAGGACCTAGTTACCATAGGAAATCCCCAACATTCTATTAGGAATAACTTTGGCTCCGATTGAGGAATCTGCGTGTAATTTTCCTTAAAATTGCTTCGCTCTGCTCAGCTCTTTCCCTGAAAGTTTTGGGGGGATTCGTCAAGCGGGGCCGAAAGGGGAGTCCCAAAATGTGTTTCCCTATGTTAATTTCCATAGGGACCTTTAGACACGACTACAGCCCGAACGGCTGAATGGAATTACACCAAACTTGGCAAAATGGTAGGGCCTGGTATGCAGATGTGCCTTTGCAATGTTTGGTGAAAATCACTCCAGTAGTTCTTGAGAAAATTGAATTTGAAATTTATCAAATGGCATTTTCTCTGGGACCTTTAGACACGGCTACAGCCCGAACGGCTGAACGGAATTACACCAAACTTGGCAAAATGGTAGGGACAGGTATGCAGTAGTGCATTTTCTATCTTTGGTGAAAATCCCTCCATTAGTTGTTGAGAAAATTGAATTTGAGCAAATGATATATCTATATGCGCTCACCGTACGCGCACCGTATGCGTATGGTACGCGTACGTGCGCGTACCCTTACGTGCGCGAGCGAGTTTCTGATTGGCTGGCAGTAGACTGTCAACAGTCCAAACTGTCCAAACCAGGAAGTGTTGGCCACCATCTTGTTTTTCAAGAGAACTGAGGCACAAGAGAGCCCAAAACAATAGTGGAAAACACGAAAAGGGGGCAGGGTAGAGACCCCCCAACCCTCTAGCCCTTCTCAGGGGGTCCCAAAAGGACCCCCATCTGAAAAAAAAAAGAAAATCGAAAAAATTGCGGGGTACGCGCACCGTACGCATACGGTACGCGTATCGTGCGCGTACCCCGCGATTTAAAAAAAAAACATTTGTTTTGCACTTGGTGGTCCTTCTGGGACCCCCTGAGAAGGGCTAGGAGGTCAGGGGGTCTCAACCCTGCCCCCTTTTTGCGTTTTCCACTCTTGTTTTGTGCTCTCTTGTGCCTCACTTCTCCTGAGAAATAAGATGGCTGCTCAGGTGGTCCCAGAAGGATAGTAATATATATAAACGTTATCCGCTAATAGAATTAGATTTTACAAAACCTTTGAAATGTATTAAAAAAAAATATAGGTTTCACGCCTGATATAGTTAGGAATTAGCATTTAAAAAACCTTGCAAATTTACTGAAAAAAACATAGGTTTCAAGCCTTATATAGTTTGGAATTAGCATTTAAAAAAACTTGCAAATTCACTTAAAAAACCATAGGTTTCAGGCCTTATATAGTTAGGAATTAGCATTTAAAAAACCATTGAAATTGCTCCTATATAGTTAGTACTAACTATATTTCGCGCACCCGAAATCCACTGCTGATGATGTCACATATTACATCATTCATGACATGGTCAGTGACATCACTGGTGACATCACTGATGACATCTCAAATGACATCACTGCCATTTTGTGATTCAGTTGAAGTGAGGAAAAAAGGGAGCAAAAAGTAGGAAAGAGGAGAGTAGGAGCACTGTGAGCTCTGTAGGGAGGTTAGGGTGTGCCATAGGGGGAGTTTGAAGCGAAGTATTTTCCCTTACCGGTTTGAAAGTGGTGTTTTGCCCAGAGTGAGATGGTGGTGAGGTGAGGTGCCGGTAAACTAGGGGATGAAAGCGTGCGCCTAAACCATGAGCTGCGTGCTGTAAACTGATGTGTTGAAGTATTTACCCCTACCGGTGTGAAAGTGTCGTTTTGCCCAGAGCGAGATGGTGCTGAGGTGAGGTGCTGGTATACTCGGGGATGAAAGCGTGAGCCTAATCCGTGAGCTGAGTGTTGTAAACTGATGTGCTGTAGTATTTACCCCTACCGGTGTAAAAGTGCTGTTTTGCCCACTGTGAGATGGTGCTGAGGTGAGGGGCCGGTTCACTCGGGGATTTAAGCGTGCACCTAAACCGTGAGCTGAGTGCTGTAAACTGATGTGCTCTGGGTGCTTTAGCATACTGGCCGCTGTAGTATCGTTGCTGTGCAGGTGGTGTTAGTATGCGATTAGACTATAGCGGGAGTGGGAAGCAAACTACTCACTGTTACCGCTCTGAAGACTCGGGGTGAAACTGTGAGTGTAAGTTGTGAGCTGATTGCTGTAAAGTGATGTGCTGTGGGCGCTGTAGGATACTGTCCGCAGTACCAAACCTGTGTAAGTAGTATTAGTATGCGTTTATACTATACAGGGAGTGGGAAGCGAACTACTCACCCCTACTGATCTGAAGAGTCGAATGCAGTGTTTTAGCAAGCAGGAATAAAGAAATAATCATGAAGAATATAATGCAGAACGTTGCAATGCCACAGAAGACAAATTATGAAATCAGGTGTGTGTAAGAAAGTGCCTGTGTGTCATAAAGTGATGGAGTTTGAAAGTTATATAAAAAGTGTCTTTATTTAAGTGCCATAAATGGATCCACTGGTGCTATAGCTAAGGCATCCAGCTGAGGCAAACTCTAAGCTGTTTTGCTGGATTCAAACGTAAGCTCCTGTATCAGTGAATTCCACATTATATGTTACACTTCCGTGTGACATCAACAATGCCTATTAGAGTTGAATGACTCTAAATTCTGTAGGGAAAATAAAGGTAGGATACGATTACCACATGTATCCTTTAGGAAAACTTAGGAAAAAAAAGATTTTGCAAAATGTAATCATCACACTTTTTAGGTACCCTGGTACTGCTTTTTTGTAACACAAAATTATCAACAGTAGAACAGTCAGGAATCTGTTGTACAGTAGATTCTATCTGGTGCGTGTCAGAATTGATAATAGTTCTACCCACATTGAAACTTTCAGGAGGCATACAAACATTGCACTTCTGAGAAGCACATTAGGTACCCTTCTGGTCAAACCATACCTTATTGTCTTCAGCTCTTTCAAAAAAAATTCTTGTGCAGAGAGCTAAGGCATCGAGCTGAGGCAAACTCCAACCACTTCTGCTGTATTCAAACTGAAGCTCCTGCATCAGTGAATTCCACATTACATGTTAAAGTTCCATGTGACATGAATAATAGCTATTTGACATAAATGACTAAATGAAAATTAAGGTAGGATACGATTACCACACTGTGCTATCCAGTTCCTAAACAATGTTGTGTTTTTTGATCTTGATGACCAGCTTGTGAGCAGAGGCTGAAGAAGAGTAAATTTGTGTGAAAGGGCTTTGTGGATAACAGGCAGGCAGAGAGAGACATATGCACAAAGAATAGACATGGTTTCAAAATGGATGTCGGGTTTAGGCTAATTTAGCAAGTAAATAGTGTATTTGCATAGGTCATACATCACCAATCCCTGGTTAGAGTGAAGACGTAAGGGGCAATAATGAAAACAGAGTTCAATGCGTGAGCATACTTAGAAAGTTATTATATGAAAATAATTCAATTTAAGTGTATTAAAAAAAGTCAAAAAAGTTGGAAAAAATCAATCCATGAATAACGTGAATTTCTTACAAGTCTTGGAGATTGCAGTCTGGAAGTTCTTCAGAGGCTTGAGATGCATAGTGTTCCAAGAGGTCATTGTTGCCATCGTGTGAGAAAAGCGAAGCAATCCAATTCATATCCTCGAAGGGACAGTAATGTTCCTCGAATGTTGGAGCGGCAATTTGAATTGGCAGCCAATCAAATGGGCAAGTTTTGCAATAAAAAGATGGTTGAAGACAAATTGCATGTGTGTACATAAATATCATGTTGTAGCTGGCTCCAATAATAGAGAGAGGGAGGCAACCGAAAAGTTGTTCCATTTTTTTGCAGTATTGATGTAGCTTCGCGTAGAGGCGTATTCTGTCGGACATTGTTGTTAGCACAGGGAATGCTGCCATTCTTTGGAAGCAAAAATAGTAGTAGGATGGCGGCAAAGAAAGTGAGATTTATAGGCACTGTTCCTGTTATTCCATAGATGATCGAATGAATGAAGTCTGGTATTATACCAAAAACGGTTTGAAAGAGTGTGAGAAGGCCTGGGGAGACCGTGTTAAAAAAAGGTGTCCCAGACCTTGAGTGTGAGATGTGTTGAAAATTGTGTAACAATTTACAAAGTGTAATGGGAGGTTCATATTTAAAGGGGACTGAAGTTCGTGTTATTTGCAGTCTATACATTTATTTTGCAGCAGTGAGGGACACTTCTGTTCTGAACAAAAGGTGTTTCACTTTGTTTAGTTTAATGAAATCTGTTTTCAAAGTAGGTTTTGAAGGTCAAGTTGAAGTTTGGGAATTGTTTTGTGTGGGTGGGAATAAACATTGGCACAGGAAGTTACTCAGTTTGACACAGTAAGGACAAATCGTATGCCAGCTCATATTCTGTAGGAGTGCATGTTATTGAGAAGCAGATAAGTGCTGTTAGAAAGCTGTGTGGATATTGGGCTGATTGTGTCAGTTGGCGTGGTTTTAGGAAAGCACACAACTGTAAACTTAGAAGCGTCGTACAGTTGGACATTCTTGGATAGTAATGAATTTGTGCCATTGTGTGCACACTTTTCACCTGTGAGAAAAAGTTCTGTATCCTCTTTAAGACAGCAATATGTAAATGGGAGAGACCACTGCTCGTGAATAAACGCGCTACCTTATATAATGACATGCAACATGACAAACAACATGTACACCTAGCAGACACAACAACACTACGTGCTGTGAAACCGTGGCTAGTCATGTATACAAACCAAACATGGCATGGCACCTCTGCCACACAATGCAGAATGCGGGGAGAGATGGGAGCAAAGTATGTGCAAAGGTGGAATGGGATTCTCTATTATAAAAGTATACAATGCAAAGTGTTAAGGGGATGTGCCGGACAGACTTGAGTATGCAGAGCTCAGACATGTGCATGTGAACATACACTTATGGTCTATTGAGTGAAGTAGACAGTGGATGCAACCATGACAGTACAGTCAGTAGAGCGTAGGGGTATGAATAAAAGGCACGTTTGTGAGGGTATGGTTTTGCTCAGGAGTGGTGAACATGTCTGCCATGTCTGTGCAGCTTACACCGCCATGGGGTGGAACCCATGAGCGAAGGTGGGTGCGTGAAGGATGCTCTCAGACGGCTGGTATCCAGAAATCGCCATGGCCGCTGCGACGCACATAAGCCCCGCAGTTCACCTTTTGCTACAGCATTATGTGAAAGAGGGTCCACCAAATGCCGGCGGAAGCTTCTGGGCCGAGGCCTGCGAGGTCGTAAGGTTCCTGAGATCAACGCTGGCTACCACGACACAGGCACACAGCGCCCAGCCTGAGGTCCAGCACTGTGGAGTGCTCTGTATACTACTAACACAGTAGTACAACAGGTACCAACAGTGGAACAGTGTTTTGAGACCATAGTGGACAATGTTAGAACTGTATCTGAGAGTGGAGATGAAGGTACTCCCTTCGACCAGGTGCAACCAACTCTAGGTCCCAACAGTGGAACGGTGTCTTGATCCCACAATGGATGGTGTTAAAACTGCATCTGAGAGAGGAGATGAAGGTACTCTCTTCGACCATGTGCAACCAACTCTACGCCCCAACAGTAGAATGGTGTCTTGATTCCACAATGGACAATGTTAGAACTGCATCTGAGAGTGGAGATGAAGGTACTCCCTTCGACCAGGTGCAACCAACTCTAGGTCCCAACAGTGGAACAGTGTCTTGAACCCACAATGGACGATGGCCAATATTACCTTCTACAGTATTTGCTTTTCGCAGAACTCCCTCCATTGAGGTGCATCACACTCTGTGTTTCAGTAGTTAACTGCTGCACATGATTATTGGGCTTGGCTGACGGCAGTCGCTGGACTACACCGCGGTACAGCAGGTCCAAACAGTGAAATGGGGTCTTGATTCTATGATTGAGGATGTCAGAAGTTAAAGTCTGTGATAATTTCTGTGTACCCCCTCTGACGAGGTGCAACCAACTGTAGATCCCAACAGTGAAACAGTGTCTTGATCCCACAATGGACGATGTTAGAACTTCATCTGAGAGTGGAGATGAAGGTACTCCCTTTGACGAGGTGCACCCTACTGTAGGTCACAACAGTGAAAAGGTGTCTTCATCCCACAATGGAAGATGTCTGATATTACTTGTTGCTTGGTTTTCACAGACCTCCCTCCGTTGAGGTGCATCAGACTCTGTGCTTGTGTAGCTACCTGTTGCACATGATTATTGTGCTTGGTCGGCACCAGTCTGTGGAGTACACCACGGTACAGCTGGCCCAAACAGTGAAACGGGGTATTGATTTATGATTGAGGATGTCAGAATTTCAAGTCTGTGATTATTTCTGGGTTCCCTCTCTGATCTGGAGCAACCAACTCCATGCTTTTGAATTCAATGGTACATGGCTGTAAGGCGTTAATAGTGCCTCTGAGATTGACTAAAATGTGTGGCGTTTTACAACTGTTACAGTGGGAATTGTTATGAACTAATAAAATGCTTTTTTTATGGTCACATGGCAATGGCACACCCAGCGCGCAAGCAGACTGCACCCGACGTGATTTTGAGAAAATATATTTACTATAATATAAGTTTATTGCATTTAGAAATATCTAAAAGTTTAAAATATTTGTCATTATCGCTTACTGTCATATACACTTTAAAGTTATTAAGATATAGTTTTGAGTAAAAAAAATGAGGGAATGGCGTACGCAGTGCAACACCGTACGTCTATGACATAACACAGAGCGTAGCAGCATGCACTCATCGCATACGCAACGTGCAGTGGACACGACCCCATACATATATGACGTAACACGCAGCTTGGTAGTGCGTACCCGTCGCATACCAAAGTAGCAGGTGGCGCAACCTCATATGTATATGTTGTTACGCGGGACGTGGTGCCACAAACCCGTCGGATACGAAATGCGCATAATTTAAATGTGGTGGATAGGATTTGCGTGCTGATCAAGCTTGGTAGACTACTGGTATGGTACTGTAGTTTTCTAAAAAAAATATTAAATGATATACATATTTTTGGGGGAAGATATAAAACATTACATCATTTTTAAGGTAAAAAAGGATAATAGAGTTGCAAAATATTAAAAATAACTATAAAAATATAGTTTTTATGAATATTAAAATATGAAATTAACATTTAAAAAACTGGTGGGCGTGGCTTAGCGGCGAACTGAGATGGGCGCTTAGTGCTACAGCTCCGTAATTCCTTCTCCCACCGTTTTAATCTGATAACCTGATCCGTCTCCTCAAGGGGTGAGGACGCACCGGAGATCTCGCGGAGTTGATTTCCGTCGACCCTGCTCCCATCTGACCCTCACAGATAGGCTTACGGGGTTCAGCAGCCTGAGGCCTGTGAGACTTTCTGAGGCTGGGACCCAGAGTGTGAAAAGACGCCGTAGCTGCAGCGAGGCGGACCGGACTGCCTCCTGGGAGTACCTAGGACCTGGGGGCTTGACCTCGGAGCTGCTCGCTGACTGCTACGGTGACAACAGGAGCTCAATAACTGCAGCGGAGCCTGAACAGTGATGCCTGAAATCGCGACAACAGCACAGTGGACATAGACTGGCTGTGATGTCATTGCGCTAAGGTACCAGCCTAATAGACTGTGCTAGGGCCTGGATGGAGCCGGGGGACCACGTTGGATACCGGAGCTAGCTGAGGCCTGAATATACCAATGGTGCTGCAAGAGGTGACGGCCCCTCCTCCGCACTCTGACAACCTGTACGGTTGGCCGGGGGGGGGCCCCCTTCATTGGACTAAACATCTGCTGATATCATTTCTTCCTGGGTGCGGGTGAGTTGCTTGGGCGCATCAGCCCGTCGTTCCCTGGTCTCTTCTTCTTGAATGGTTGGCTGTCCTTAATCAGGGAGGAGGCAGCACAGCTCCCTCTTATTGCCCTCATGTTTGCCAGGTCTAGACGACATCGTGAACTAACATATTAGTGAAATGGCTACAACAGAGAGAAACAAGCCCCCGGGCGCTAGAGGGCCTAAAGTAACGCACACCAACAAACTCGATCAGTACACTGTGCCCAAAGACAGGATACAGAGCCACCAGCCTAGAGGTGCTTCCCTGGGAGGTGACGATGAGCAGGAACTTTCGTTGAAAGATGTCATGAATGCCATTACAAGTGTTAAAACCTTCCTCGAACATA
The DNA here is from genome assembly GCF_964263255.1 of Lissotriton vulgaris. Taxonomy (NCBI): domain Eukaryota; kingdom Metazoa; phylum Chordata; class Amphibia; order Caudata; family Salamandridae; genus Lissotriton; species Lissotriton vulgaris. Next base: position 1,125,332,893 of record NC_141687.1, read on the forward strand.
AGATGGACACCATAGCTATTGATGTAAATCTTATTAGAGCAGACCTTACCAAACTAAACAAGAAAGTCAAGCAGGCCGAAATTGTTACCACCAGTCTAATGGGAGATGTCACACAGCTTCAGGGGGATGTCACAGACCTACCGAACTTTCGCGAAACCACCAAAATGAAGTTAGATGATTACTAAGGATGCCTTCGACGTAACAACCTACGCATTTTAGGGATTCTGGACCGGGTGGAGGGCAATCTCCTGATCTCTTTGTTGAAGACTTAATCCTGCAGCACCTTCAACCTAAGGGTCTGAGTAAATTCTTTGTCATAGAGCAGGCCACAGAGTACCGGGAGGACATCCTAAGCCCGGGCCCCTCCGCAACGATACTAGCAAGAGTGTTAAACTTCCGGGACAGAGATGTTATTCTTGAGAAAGCAAGGGCAAGGGCCCTGCTGCGATATGAGAAGACAGACATTACCTTCTTCCCAGACTTCATACAGAGGCTGCAAAAACAGAGACAAACATTTTTGGCAGTAAAGAAAGAGCTTAGGGAAAGAGGCCTGAAGTATTCTATGCTGTTCCCTGCACAACTCCGGGTTGAGGCAGAGGGGAGAACCTGGTTCTTCGAACATCCTGAGGAGGCGGCGGACTGGATCGAGAACAGGAGGGCCCGGAGTCCGCGGGATCAACAAACTGTGAACAGGGAAGTGTTGCAGCCCACAGGATAAGATGTGGAGATGGTAATAAGAGGCCAAGCCCGCACTGATGGCCCGAGAAGGGATTGGACGGATATTGGTAGGGATTACATTTAGCTGCTTGCGAGGAACATATCCATGACTGATGTGTTCCAAGATTTTGTGGTGTGTCTCTCCCTGGGGTTTCATCATTGCTTTGGGATGGGAGGAGGAAAATGGTGAGCTGCACCCCACCCCCTCTTTATTCTCCTTTTAGTTTTTTGCTAGGACGACAGGCAGTCTGCAAGTTTTAAATGGGCAGTTCTGAGCCCAGAGTGCAGGGCAGTAGGGTGGGGGTTGTTGGGAGTGGGATTTCTTGTTTGTTTTTCATTGCAATTGGTACATCGGTACGATATATGGGTTCCTCCACAGGAGGGATGCTAAAAATTTAAATGCAGAGGACTCCGTGACTTACTAATTGAATAACAAGCCTGATGGGGGATAAAAGCGTTAGAATTTTACGTTGGAATGTTAACAGTTTGGGGGACAAAATCAAACGAAGTGTGGTTCTCCAATGCATAAAGAGGCCGACGCCTGATATCGTTTTGCTCCAGGAGACACACCTGGTTGGGAATCTATGTAAAGCAATGCACAGGGGGGATACAAGATGATTGCGCATTCAGGATTCATCTCTGGTTCCAGAGGTGTGGGTATCATGATGAGGAACACATTCCCATTTGCCATGGGCTTTACATGGGTAGATGATCGAGGCAGATATGTTGGTATTTCCAGGATGTTTGAGGGCCGTCTCATCACCTTTATGTCCACATACTTTCCCCCAGGCCTACAAGGCACTACATTTGCAGACTTAGGTGCGGTCCTACTCACTGTTCTGGATGGTCGGTTATTTCTTGGAGGTGACTTTAATGCAGTGGTCACGGGCACATTAAATAGATATCCCTCTCGAGAGGTGGTACCGTCGGCCCTCTGGCTGCTGGACTTCCTTGAGGCAATGGGGCTGGCCAATGGATGGAGAGTTTATCATCCAGACCAGATACAACATACCTTCCATTCTGGGGCGCACCACAGTCTTTCCAGTCTAGATTATTGTCTCATGCCAGCTGCACAAGCCACCTACATAAACAAAATCAGACACTTGGCTAGGGGCATTTCCGACCACTCGCCCGTTTGGGTTCACATAGTCATTAGTCCTAGGAAGGTAGGAAGGTTGGCCCCAATTAACCCTTGGTACCTTCGTAACCCTAAAATCCGTAAAGACCTTATCAAGGCCATTAACAAATATTTCTCTGACAATGTGGGGTTAGTGGCTTCTTCCAGACCCTGTGAGAGGCATTCAAGATGATAATTCAGGGGCAGGCCCTGTCTTTGATAGCTGGCTCCAAAAAAGACACAAATAAAGAAATCTTTGAGCTCAAGTCCGATATTTATAGACTGGAGAGTGACCTAAAATCTGGGGTGACGCCAGGGAAACTTCACCTGCTGAGCCTCAAGCAACACGACTACAAGGTATTAGTCTCAGACAGGGCCAAGGCCCTGAGTAGGGATCAACAGGGCAGGCTCTACGATCTGGGTGACAAAGCAGGGAAGATTATAGCGTGGCTGGACAGAAGGGAGTAGGCAAGCCGGCTGGTCCCTGAGCTTTAGGTGGAAGGTGGCATCTCGATTACAGAACCACAAGAAATAGTGGACATGTTTGCTGGCCACTTCCAAACTGTCTATACGACAGCATCAGCCCACACAGAGGTGCATTCTCACTAATTATTGCATCATATTAACCTCCCTTGCCTCTCCTGTAAAGATCAGGGCTACATGGATAGGCCCCTGACAACGGATGAAATTGCGCAAGCCATTCATTCATTAAATTCGGGGGAAAGCTCTGGGTCCAAATGGCCTCCCCATTGAGCTATACAAGCTGAGGCCTGATAAACTTTTCCCCTATTTGAAATCTATGTTTGAGGCATCCAGAGAAGCTGGACTACTGCCCAGGGAGCAGAGGGCAGCTACCATTGTCACCATCCATAAAGAAGGGAAGGCCAAAGCAGACTGTGCCTCAGACAGACCCATATCTCTTCTAAACGCTGAACCTAAAATACTGGCCAAACTCTTAGCTAACAGTTTGGTGAAAGTGATCAGTGGCTAAATACATCCAGATAAATTCGGCTTTTTGCCCCATAGAAATACAGCCCTGGACTTACAAAGAGTCCATGGATTAATAGAAAGAGCCCACACCCTTCGATTGTATCTTTAGATGCGACCATGGCCTACAACATCATTGAGTGGCCCTAACTCTGGGCAGTTTTGTCAAAATTGGGTTTCGGACTAGAATATATCCAATGGGTGCGTCTCTTATATTCTGAACCACTGGCCCAAGTGATGGTGAACAACAAATTATCAGCAACATTCCTACTTAGTTGGGGGACTCGCCAGGGTTGCCCACTGTCCCCTCTCCTTTTTCCCTGGCTCTAGAACCCCTTGCAGCCTGGATCCGCTGAGGTCCAACGATAAGGCAGCTGCGGTGGTCCCCCGGCTGGAAGGACCGCATAGCACTATATGCGGAGGACATATTACTCTATTTGGCCTCCCCTAGGAAATCCCTTGTGGCAGTGTTGAATATTCTCATGGTCTTTGGTAGATTCTCTGGATTCTCCATCAATTGGGGAAAGTCCCTGTTGTTTGTTTTGAGAGGATGCCCACCTGTCCCTCCTCAACACTGACCAATCCAAATTAATACATCTGTATTTAAGTATTTGGGGATTTTTGTCTCCCTTGACCCAGCGGTCCGCTATGCCCAGAACCTTCTTCCCCCTCTCCGTAAACGTAAAAGTGATATTGCTAGATGGAAGATACTTCCCATTTCCTTTCTGGGCAGACCAGCCCTGTTCAAAAGGTCCTTACCAAGGCTCCTCTATGCCCTGCAGAACACCTTAGACCTAGTTCCAACACACCATTTCAAGGAGATTGAGGGCCTGCAGCGTGACTTGTTATGGGACGGTAAACCTCGTATCTCATTGATAAATGAACACTGAACTGGTATGATGGAGGCATCAGCCTCCCAGATATCAAAAAATACTACTGGGCATCCCATCTGGCAGCCATCAACCATGGCACATATGGTTGTGCGGATGATCCTGGATATGCCATGGACAGGTGGCTTCTTCCTTGTGGTAATTACAATAGAGCATTGAATTCCTGACCTAAGCGATTCATGTTATCAGGCCCCACGAAACACTGCGTCAAATTTAGAATGACGCTGCTAACTCTCTTGGTTGGAGGAATAAACTGACATTGGCCACACCTCTTTAGGACTGAGAAACTGGGTGATTTATGAAAGACAAAAGGGTTCGACAGATGGGATCTTATTGGGATTTCACATATTAAGGACATCTGGGAAAAAGGTGGGGTTAAGCTCTTCAGCACGCTCCAAAGTGAATATGATTTGGTGGACACTGAACATTTCCGATACATACAGGTCCTGCACTCACTCCAGTCTTCTATTGCCCAAGGGGACTGACCCTCCGGAGGCCTCTCCCATGGAGGACAGAATTCTAGATGGCCACCTTCCTGACAAAACTATATCCTTAATATATAGGAAGTTAATTAACCATTAACCAGACCTGGCGCTGAAGAATAAGTGGGTGCAGGATGGGATTGAGCTAGATGATGAGGATGGGCAGGTAGCGGTGTCTTCCCCCAGAGTGGTGGCTATCCCAGCACGCCTGCGACTAGCGCAGCTTAAGATCCTTCATAAGATTTACAAAACAGGCCCCCAATTGATGTCCATGGGGTGTTCAGACACCGGAGAATGAAGGAGGCGCTGTGGCCATACCGGAACGTTCATGCACACTATTTGGGAATGGATGCATTATTAGCGCTTATTGGCTCCAGATACACGGCACGATTAACAAGGTGTTGTGTGTCTGCCTTCGTCCGGAGGTGAAGCGATGCCTCCTAAACATCTGGGAGCCCACAGATTTAAACACTCACCAGACACAATGGGCTACCCTTGGATTCATCTTAGCAAACAGAAACATCGCCCAGCTGTGGGGAGCAGCGCACCCACCCACACTAGAAGCCTGGGAGAGTAACCGTGATTGGTGCATGTTTAGAGAAAAGACAGTATACTTGGCAAGGGGATGTCCTAGGAAATGGTCCTGTAAAAAAGTTTATAGTTAGTTGGACATTTGACTCATATAAACCATAGAAATTCGACAGTTATAGGTAGTCGAGCTAACTATAACTCGCACGCCCACAATGCACTGCTGATGTCGTCGAATATTACATCACTCATGACATGGTCAGTGACATCACTGATGACATCTCAAATGACATCACTGATGACATCATCCATGTGATAATCTGATGCCCATACTGATGCTCTAATATAAACTTTGATAAACCCACTCTAAAACACAGACTACTATTTTTGAAACCATATACACAACAATGCCCAATACTACATACCACTGAATATTTCCTAGGTCTATACACACATGCAGTGACATTTACATACAGTTATTCATCAATACAGTACTATAATATGTACTCATACACCTATACATACAGTCACACTCTACTACTCATCCATAGAGTTACTCACACACCTAGTCAGTCATGCAAAGAATGAATTACATACTCATTTACTTATGTATACAGTTATACACACCAACTGAGTTATTTATACACACACCACATCACTTATTTATGCAGATACTAATACATACCTACTGTCTTTTACAATCACTAATACAAGCAGACACTCATTTATACACCCACTCTTTAAAAAACGTACTCTCACGTATAGTCATTTATATACTTCAACACTCACATATACTGCCTTAAAACATATGTAGTTACTCACCCATATACCAATGAGACATTCATTCAGTCACCAGGAAGAGTTTGGTGTGCCTAAAGATACATCCTTGGGCTGCAATTTTGGCTGCTCCAACAATGTTCCTTATGTATCTAAGCATTTCCCCATTGACTCGAAATCAGCAGTGGCTCGTCTTTAAGGGCAGAGGGGGCACACCCACTATCTTTTCTCTGACATTAAGAGTACTGTCAGGCTGAGGAAAGTTCAGCCTGACAGACATTCTAAAGTTTCAGATCAGGAAACCAGGTGCTATACCTGTGCTAAATGTGCAGGCACCTAGGGGCATATTAGCAAGAACCTTGTTAAAATTATCGCCGTTTTAGCGGCAGGCAACTGCCGCTAAAACACCGATAATGGGCTTGCTAATATGCGTTATATAGAATTCCAATAGAAGCCCAGGTTAGATGCCCTGCACTTATAACCTGGGCTTCTATTAGAATTCTATAACCCATATTAGCATTCCCATTATCGCCGTTTTAGCGGCAGTTTCCGTCCGCTAGAACTGCGATAATTTTGACGAGGTTCTTGCTAATATGCCCCCTAGCTTCCTGATCTGCGCTTTGCGGGGTTTAATATGTCACAGCTCCTGTGGGTGTGACCTCTTCAGCCTGGTAAAGCACCTTGAGACCTTCCTCCTCGTGATGAGGGAAGCAATTTTTATCCTTCGACCTTGGCCTTTCAGTTTTAAGCCCTGAAGTACCCAGGGCTGAGTGTCTATCACTGACACCTCATCACAAAGTGGGATAGGGTATGCAGTCTCACTAGCACCCATCCCACTCTTTGATGAGTGAATGACTGCTGCCTACACTCAGTGGCTGACCTATGGTTAGCTGAGGCTTCCATTTACAGCAGGTACATGTTATGTAATGTTTGGGATGTGCATGCATTTATGTTAGAATGTTTTGTGTATAAGTAAGGTCATAATGTGAATTTGTGTGTGTGGACATGTTAATGCATGTGTGTGAGTGGTGGTGCATGTGTCCATGTGTGGCCCTATGACCCTCCCTTTGTTTCAATTACCAGACATCACTGCTCAAAATAGGAACAAATTATTTGTATGTCAGCCCGAATGACCTACTAGGTATCAGCTGCTTACCAGCACATGCAAAACCAAAGAACCAATGCAGACAGGTCTCCTATTGGATTTTCACTTAAGTGAAAATTGTGTCAGAAAGTGTATATTCACTAACTCATCGACCTATACATACCTGTCAGTAACCAAAGCACACACTCCAGAGATCTGAATGTAACATACTTGTCACTCATGCCTTAATTGTACATGTTCTGTAACTGATGAAAGCTTGTAATAGTCTGACCTGCTGCATCTGTTCTGCAAAGAATACAATATTGCACTTTGGATGTGTGAGAGAGTGAAGCTTGCTTTGCTACTGTCATGATGTTCCTATTCTATGATAAAGTAAAGCTTGCCCAGCTGCTGCCCTAAGTGCACCTTTCCTATAATAGGAAAATCTTGCTCTGCTGCTAACCTAGCTGAACCTCTTCTTGGAAGGAGAGAAACTTGCACTGTTTCTGCCCAATGAATACCTGTTTTATAAAGAAGGAGCATTTCAGCTGTTGTTCCCCCATCTTATAAAAAAACTAAATACATTTTGAATGCACTTGAATAACATCCCCATGTCACTGAGAAGCTTTTGTGGGCCCCAATGCAAACATTAGGTGCAGGGCCCTGACCTAGAGACCCTGGTTTCAATTCTGGTTTCCCAGCTTCACCAAACTGTGTAACTCTGGGCAATTTTCTTTGTTGTGTCTCCTTTTCTGTGATCATCAAATGTGAGAGCATTCTAAAATAAATCATTTAATGGGCCCTCTCAGTACAAAAAGTCTCATATATATGGTTTAGCATACCATAATCTTGCACCATTTATAATAAAACAAAACACTTGTATAGGAGAAAGAAGGCAACTGACTTGACTATTAAGTCACTACTACAACTTTCATCATGGAAGAAGCGAGAAAAAGTGTGAAACCCACTCAGGATCCGAATTGCAGAATGTCTAATTAGGAAACCTGGTTCCAATTTCGGCTTCCCAGCTTGTCCAAATTGTGTGACCCTAGGCACTTACTTTTCTACAGTCTGCCTAATTTTCCATAATCACTGCCTTTAGGAGCCCCTCAAACTAATTCTGTTCAGGATGTGCACCATGCAAAAACCTCTCTTGTAGGTGGTTTAGACCATATTGTTGCTCCATCTACAAAAATAAAGGCTTATGAAGGGAATGCAAGACAACTGACCAGTCTCTTAATACAATTGGCACAGTCGAAAGGGTGTGGTTCTCTAATTTTAATAAAGGCTACCTAGTGTAGAGGTAAAATAATGTGCTAAATTGAAACAATCTAATAGGCTTTTTTTATTTAAAAGTTCATATCTCAACAGTATATAAATTCCCAGTCAGCGACACTTGCAAAAGAGCAGGAGGTCCAGGTTGAACCAAGAGCTGTCCTAAGACTCCAAGGTGCTACTTTTTCAGACAGGATGCAACACAGACATGGGCTATGGTAAATTATGGGACCGATCCGTCACTACCTCACCATAGCTGCCCTGTTAAAGCTGGTAACAAGGCAGGAGGTGCTTGGGTGTTGAGCGTAAGGTTCAAAATCTCACTGCCTATGCATGATCACTGCCTACACCAAGACAGCTGCGAGTGTAACTTGGCAACATAGGGATGGTTGTTTCATAGCGTAGGCTATGATTACAGTGACTTGCTTTGATAAACGTTCTGCAAGTGTCGACAGCCTCGCACATAGCACATCAAAGGCCTCTTCAAGGAAAATTACAGCTATTCAGGTAGACTTTTGTGGAACACCTTAGCAGTCTACCAACTACGCAGGTCGTTTTTTAAATTGTACTCATATTTATGTTAAAATTTAACTGCACTGCTAGGATTGTACACTGTGCCACTTGCTCTCTTTAATAAATACATCCTGTACCTCACCTAATAGGCGAACAGCACCTCACACGCCTGTAATCTCCCCGTTTCACCGCAGTCTTTGGCGGGCTGTTTGTGTGGAGGGAGATACCGGCTTAATTCACAGAAGTGACTCACTTCCTGCTAGGGACACCAAAAACCGCCATTCAACAATGCTGTCTAGTTCTTTCGCAGCACCTAAATGAAACCACTGAATAAAAAGGGAGAAATGGCGTGTAAGTGCCGCTGGCGCACCAAAGGCGCACTAAAGGCAAGCCCGTCTGCGCCCGTCCGCACCCGACCAGGACCAGGGGCCATGACCCCTGTATCTTCCTCCCCAATTCCCCCTAACTTACACCAGTAACCAATTAAAATCAATGAACAAATCTCAAAATCCACTATGCACCCAATCCATCAAGTTGGAGGATAGTGTAGATAAATGTGGGTACTGTCAATACAAACTATCTACAAATACGGCTACTCCAATCCCTGCAGAGAATCGTTCCCACTTCAAACTACTTATACTCAACTGTAGATCACTCCCAAAACATTCTACTGAAATTGCACTGCTGCTCACAGAATTTAACCTCGAAGTACTTTTCTTGACAGAGACTTGGCTCACAGCTAACTCTGATCCCGATATTGTCAGTGCCCTTCCCACAGGCTACTCTATCCAAAGGGCAGATCGAATGACGGGCAAAGGAGGCGGGATTGCTATCATATATAAAATCGATAAGATGTGCTGCCTACTTGGTAGCACAACGGCAGACTGTGAGGACATCCGTTTCTCCATAGAATTCACTCTGTCACTCACACTATCAGGGATCCTCATTTATCGCCCCCCTGGGACGCCAGGTCAATTCTGTACTTCTCTGCTCGAAACAGTGATGGACCTGGCTAACACAAACGCCAACCCCACTCTTCTAGGTGATCTTAATCTTCATTTTGATGATCTATCGGCAGTGGTAGCCACTGAGCTTACTCAAGACCTGCTATCCTACCATCTACAACAGAAGGTCCAACATCCTACGCATATCAAAGGTCATCTCCTAGACCCGATTTTCTCAAGCCTAGACGAACTGGTTGGAGATCCTCCTATCCCTCTTCCCTGGTCAGACCATTTTTTAATTCCTTTTACCTGGTCCCCTATGTCTAGAGCCCCACAAACCCACATTCCTCGTCCCTTTAACTGCCCATGGTTGAAACTCCCGCTTGAGGAGTGGTCTCAGGAACTTGGTGGATCTACACCCACTCCAGACCCCAACCCGGAGGTAGCATATGATCTCTTCAACTCCTGGATCGAAGATTCACTCAACTCAGTACTACCAAAAAAACTTATGCTTAAAAAAACGGACACCATAAATCCCTCTGGTTTTCCCCGGAACTTCAGCAACTAAAAAAACAATGTAAAAAGCTGGAAAGACAATGGAGGAAAGACTTCTCCCAGAACAAGAAACTGGAATATAGAACCTCGTTACGCATATATAAGGCAGAAACAAAAAAACTCAGACCTCTTTTTTTGAGAGAAAGATCTCCCTTGCAGCAAAAGCCCCCAGAGAAATCTTTAAGATTGCAAAAAACCATCTTGAAGGTCCCAGACTCACCATCGATTCCTGACCCCTCAGGGAACTGCTGTAATAAACCGGCGCAATTCTTCTCTGTCAAAATCCAGAGCACTCTTAACCTCTTCCCTACTAAAGACATGAATCCTTTCTCATCAGAAGAAAAGACATGCCCTGCAGAGATCGCCCCCTGCCTAGAAGCCTTTATACCCTTCACACTGAACTCCCTTTTACCTATCCTAGCTGCTGTAAAATGTGGATCGCCCCGCGATCCGGCACCACTTCATATTTTAAAAAAGGTATCACCCGCCATTGCACCTTCAATCCTCACCTTAATCAACACCTCTCTCTCTTCTGGATTGGTCCCCGCGGAATTGAAAAAAGCAATGGTCAGAGCACCTATTAAAAAACCTCATTTGGATCCCATGAACCTAGTCAATTACCGACCCATCTCGCTCCTTCCTGGAGTAAGTAAAATGGCAGAAAAACATGTCAACAGCTCCCTCTCCACATTTCTTGAATCTCACAATCTGCTCCACCCATCTCAAACTGGTTTCCGTCTTGGCCAAGGAACCGAAACCGCGTTAATGATGGTAGTAGAGAAAGCAAGAAAGATTCTCGATCAAGGAGGTACTTCTGCCATCCTCCTGCTTGACTTCAGCGCAGCCTTTGACACAGTGAACCATCAAACCCTGATCCAACGTCTCAGGAACGTCGGTGTGTCAGGCTGTGCTCTTAAGTGGCTCCAATCCTTTTTTGGAAGGAAGATCATATCAAGTGTTCGAGGACGATGTCATCTCAGACCCTATTCCGTTGAGTTGTGGTGTCCCTCAGGGCTCTTCCCTGAGCCCCACCCTCTTCAATGTTTATATGTCTCCCTTAGCAGACATTGTTGCCCCCTTCCGGATTCATATTGTATCATGCGCCGAGGATAAGCAACTGGTCGTAGCACTGAATCAACCTTACCAGTCGCCCATTAATCTCCACTCCTGTTTAGAGGAAGTGGTTAAATGGATGAGCCTCTCCCAGCTGAAGTTAAACGGCGACAAAACTGAGGTGATGCTGCTGGGAAATCAGAGCAGCTCTAACATCAACTTGATGTGGCCAGTATGCATGGGCCCTTCCCCAATCCCTAAACCAGAAATAAAAAACCTCTGCATATGGTTAGATCAAGATCTTTCCTTTAAAATCCAAGCGAGAAAAACCGTGTCCTCCTGCTTGGCCTGCTGAAAATGATTCGGAAAGTACTCCCACTACTTCCGTTTCCAGCAAAAAAGTTCCTGTCCAGGCCCTGATCCTTTCTAGGATTTATTTTGGCAATGCTCTTTATTTGGGGACACCAAGCAAGGTGATCAAGAGGTTGCAGATTCTCCAGAATGCGGCAGCTCGATTGTTGACCAGTACCAGCCACCACTGCTTCGCAAATCCAGCCATTCGTGCTTTGCATTGGCGCCCGGTCTGAGAAAGAATCCACTTTAAGACTTTATGTATCATCCACAAGTCCCTAGTAGGGAATAGTCCTTCCATCTTGAAAGCCCTGATTCACCCCCATAAAACCACTAGAAACCTTCGCTCAGATTCACTTCACCTAGCCTTAGTTCCTAGGATCAGAAAGGCAAGGAGTGGAGGTAGGCTCTTTTCATACAATGCTCCCAAACTGTGGAATGCTCTCCCACTGTACCTTCATAGAGAACCTAACCACCTCGCTTTTCCGAAGCACTTAAAGACTTGACTTTTCCCTTAAATCCTTTTATCCTGTTCTTCTTATGATTGATTAGCGCTGGGACACTTCCGGGTAGCCATGCGCTCTATAAAACCCTTTTTCATTTCATTCATTCAAGGAGTGGGCCTTAGAAAATTTGTCACATCTGCTCCCTTTTGACACTAGTGAAGGCGCCCTATGAAACAGGAATCCACAATATTTGGAGTGAGATCCCTGTAGTCCTGGGCAAGTGCCTGACCACATAGGAGCATATTCCAGCACCAAAATGTGCCACTGGAAAAAAGTAGTGCACATTTCTAAGCAGTCCTCCAGTAAACAAAAACATTTTTAGCTCACTCACATACAATTGTAATAAATGTCTGATAGTTTGGAGAACATAAATGTTGACATATTGATATAAACCAAAACTACAGCATCCACAACTAGGAAGCTGTCGAACCAGTGAACAGTAGTTCTCTCGGTTGCTTCCCAGTGCTAGATGTAAAACCCACTGATGAAGCATACCACACTGGGTAGGTGTGGGTTCATCATTCTATATACATGGATGTATGTTAATTCCATAAGAGATTTGAGTTTTCCCTTTAGGAATTTCAGTTTTGTACTTCTTATATGTTTATATTTGTTTATGGAAATCGTACAACAGTACTTTAATGCCTCTGTTCGCTACCAGTGTTGTACCTGTCCTGTAGGTGTTAGAGAATCATGTGATGTTCCTTCTGCTTCTGCCACCTGTCCTTTGCTTATTCTTTATGTTATGGATGGTTGTGCTGCTGCTTTCCATGTTGTACTTATATTGTGTGGTGAAACTCAGTTTAAAATCTTACACTACAAAAATAAAAATTAAAATGTGTATTGCCATTGCTTGTTTTAATGCATGATGTAGATGAAAGAGTGATCCCTCACATAACATGTGAGCAGAGTTTATTTTTCGTTGTGAGTGTGAAGCAAGCATTTTTTTGAAACAGACTAAATGACTTGCATTTCTTAAACATAGTTGAAAAATTACCCCATCTGTCGCTTCAGCCAATTCTAGCCCATCATAAGTGCTGAAAGTAAAACTACATGCCCCACAATGCAAGATGTTGGGACTTAAAAGCTAGAAATTGCTGACAGTTTCCTATTTCATAGTTCCAGTTGGCAGGTGTATGAAATGCAAAATAAAATGTAGTTCTTGGTTTTTCTTGCAGGTAATCATTGTTAACCCCTTCTGTGCTGGTGACGGAACCACTCCGTCACCAGCCATGGACGGGCTTTGCTAATGATGGAGGGGTTCCATCACGGCCTGGCCGCTACGCCTGCGAGGCAGCGATTTCGCGCCTGCCCAGAGCGTTCTATTGAGTGGGCGGGGGCGTGACGGAACCACTCCGTCACAAGCACAGCGCGCCTGAGGCTCGTGACAGAGTGGTTCCGTCACAAGCATGGCAGCGCCGTGTGGTCCCCCTCCCACCTAGCACTGCGGCGGAATTACCGCCGCAGCCAAGGGGTTAAACAGCCAAATGGGTGAGAGGGCAGAGGCAGCAGTTCAAATGCAAATTGCTGGTAATGAGCTAACGTTAATACTCCTTGGAAAACTAGCAGGCTAAAAAATATGTTTTTGCCAGCACAATGCTAGTAGCGTCAGCTGGGCGTGTCTTAAGAGACTTAACCCCTTAAGTGCTGCGTCGGTGCGTTGGCCGACGGCAGCACTACCTCCCCAGTGCTGCACACGACCATTGGACGTCCATTCAGCACTAGTTCCAATGGACAGCGCAGCACTGGGGAGGGATGTTTACTAGCATCTATGAGGTTAAAGAAAGGAAAAACAGCCTGCTGCCCTTACTCTTCCTGAGAAACGTTTGTTGAGTCTTGGGTGTAGCACCAGGAGTAGCACAGTGATGCCCCTCCTTGAACAGGAGCAGCAAGTGCTGCAGGTGCTGCATCATGAGGGTCGCCAGTGCATGCACACAAACATGTTTCCTGAGACACCTGCAAAGGTGGAGGTAGTGATGGGACAAGTGTGGTAAGACCATCCTAACACACAACCAGCACCTGCACTATACCAGTTGTTATGCCTACTTTTCTCCAGATGCTTAAGGTCCTTGCACAGAGGGTGACTCACAGCCAATCATTGCTATCACCTGCTCTGTCCGCACTGACCGTCACTCTTTCACTTTCCTTATGTGCATCAACTTTTTGCATGCATGGGTTTTTCCTCACAGTCCATCATGGGAACAACCTTTACCGTTCACTCTTTACCATTCAATATAATGCCACACAGTCTTTATAATGCATATGCCTTTGCCACATATGCCATTACCACACATATACCTTTACCATGACTACCTTTACAGGCATGCCCTTACCACGCACTGTTAGGTTAGTATTTAGGTAAGCATATGAAAGTATGAACAGGTGTCCGTAAAAATAGATATATATAATATACTATTTTTATAGGTTTATAAATGGTACATATTTATATAAAATAATAATTTTATAAATAATTATAACTTTAACTAAATAAAGAGTTAGGGGCAGGATGTAAGGGATATAGGCTTAATGGGTGAGAAAGTGTATTAATACTTCCTTCCGTAAACAATTAAAAACACACCTATTCAATTCTGTCTAAAACTTAACTTAGCTTTCCTTCCCTCTTCTTCTGGTTCCCAACCTCTTATCCTTCACTGGTTCCTTTTAGCGCTTGGACGCCTCAGGGCAGCAATCGCGCTGTTATAAATTCACTTTCATTCATTCATTCATTCATTAATACTGAGGTATTAATTGTAATACCTGAGTTTTAATGTTCAATTCTTTAAATTATTGGAGTTAAAAATCATAAAATATGTTCAGATAAAAAATATAAAATTAACAAAATTAAGTTCAATGGGCAGGATGCAAGGGATACAGAGGCAATAGATGGGGAACTGTCTTAATACTCAGGTATTATCTTTAGTACGGGAGTTTGATTTTTTTATTTTATAAACATTAATTTATAGTTTTTTTTGTTAATGGTAAAGTTATTTTTATAAAATATTTTAGAAACAAGAAAATACAGCTTTAATGATGGAATGCAAGGGATATAGAGGTATTGAGAGAGGAAGTGTGTTAATACTCATGTATTTATTTTAATACCCGAGTATTCATTTGTAAAAAATATACATATATGTTTTGAATGCAAAAAATATGTTTACAAATATTTTAGAAACTGGACTACAAACCTTTAGGGATGTAATGTAAGAGATACAGGGGTATTGGGCGGAGAAGCGTATTAGTACTCGGGTATTAACTGTAATACCCAAGTATTAATTTTAAACCAAATATTGCACAACTTTCTTTATACATAATGAAACTAAAAGTAGAAGGAACATTTACAATATGTTAAACATCTTTTAAAAATCAAACACCAATACCATTTTTTATTGAACATTTGAACTAAATGTATTATTAAAGATAAATACCCACATCAAGTTCATCGAAAAAATATTTATTAAAATAATTTCTAAAAAATTTGAGACCAATTTTATACATAGTAATAAATATAAATATATATTTTTAAACATATATTTTAGGTAGTCCATAACATATTTTTAAATCATTTTTAAAACATTTTCCTAAGGTGTCCCATTGACATAAATGGGAACAATTGCCCTATTTTTCTTTTCACTTTCAAGGTTGAGGTAAACAGTTTTGTGTCTGTTTCTTCAGTCGGTGAAACATTGCATTTCTTGTTTAACCACTTTTACACCTCCATGCAGGTTATGTTTGTATGCGCTCATTGGGACAGTTGCCCTTTTTTTAAGCTAAGGCTTAAATAATTTGGAAAAAATACATGGATCCATCTTTTTAAACCCATTTGAAATAGAAACTCAACTTAAAATTTTTGTTTGCATTGAGATTTTTTTTTTAATCATAATGTCACTTCAGAAGACAAAGACCAGGGCCTTGATGGAAAAACTTGGGATTCCTTGATGGATTGCTGATGCATTTGCTTGAAGGAAATTGTTTTAGGAATTTGATGCTTTTTTACAGCTTTTTAAAAACTCAAATTTTTTCTGAAAGTTGTTCTTGGGATTATGGGATTATTTTTTACTTTTTTGTGGAATGACGAAAAATGAAACTCAGGAGATCTGAAATATCACCAAAAGTCAAAGAAAGAAGACAACTACAGGTAGGAACGCAAACTATTCTTTAATGTTGTTAATAAAAAATTAAAAAATGCCAATTTTATTTGAAAATGTTGTGAAAACAGGAGAGTAATTTTAGAGATATATATGCAATATTGTCTAGGTATTCTGAAGCTCCTATCAATGGAAATTGATGGATTTTT
This sequence comes from Lissotriton vulgaris, assembly GCF_964263255.1. Taxonomy (NCBI): domain Eukaryota; kingdom Metazoa; phylum Chordata; class Amphibia; order Caudata; family Salamandridae; genus Lissotriton; species Lissotriton vulgaris. Next base: position 1,125,348,966 of record NC_141687.1, read on the forward strand.
GCCAATAGGCTCTCAGCCATCTATTTACTTTGTTTGGAATACGAGGATTAGGCCTACCTGACAATGATTGTGCCATTTTTATTTCCTGGAAACTGTGTTATTTTTCCAGGAAATTGTATAGGCTAAGGTGAGGTTTCCCTTTTTTTTAAATTCTTTTTTTTTATTTATAGCCACAAACATAGATACTTTACAAAAGAATTGCAAAAATGGACCACTTTGATAATCTTGAACATAAACATAGGTAGGGCACATAAAAGACATTAGAAGAGAAACAATTATATTGCCAGCATATCCAAAAACTAAATACAAAAACAAAAACTCCCCAATCCCATTGAAGGCAGGACCACATCCTATTACATTTTAGCCGGGAACTGTGGCCTAGAACTTTAACTAATGCCATCTCCATTTCAAAAATCTCCCTTAACAGAGACCAACATTTATTAATGCTTGGACTCGTACTTTGAATCCAAGAGCGGGCAATACACAGTCGAGAACATGCCGAAAAAATAGAAGCAAAAGGTTTCGTAATATGACCCAACTCAGAAAATATTCCCAATATCCACTCTTACCCGGAGACGGGATTATCGTATCTAACCCAAGTCTCCAGAACAAGAGCTATATTGAACCAAAATACCTCCAGCATTGGACATGCAATCAACATATGATTTAGATCTGCAGCATATTATTGACATTTCAAGCAGTATAATTTATCTGAGATTACATTGTTACCCCATTTTGAAATTCGCTCTGGTGTATAATAAGGCATAAATATGGTTCTATATTGCTGTAGTTTTAGATTAACAGATTTTACGGTTAAATCAATAGTTTCTAAAGATTCCTGTATCTCTTCCATAGTTATGTTACAGTTAAAAGTCCAGCTACGTTTAGCAGCAATTTGTAAACCATCATCGCTTACCACTGCTATAAGTTTTTGATAGCATTTACCTATAATTCCTTGTCGGGTTGTACTGAAAAACAGAAAAAATCTCAGATGGACTATTCAGCTCTAATAATCCCCGGCCGCGAATAAAATAATCCCTCACCTGTAAGTACTTAAAGAAGTGAGTTTGTGACAGACCAAATTCTTCTTTCAAAGATGTAAAAGATCTGAATCCCTGCCCATCATATAATTGACCCAGTGGCATCATGCCTTTACCTTGCCATTCCTGCCCAACACGGTCATGAAATATACTAAGGAACATATGATTCCCCCACACTACATCATATGCATTTAGATCCGGTAATGCATACATTTTACGTATTTAAGATGAGGTTTTCCTATGGAACTACTGAACAAATGATGCCATCCTTCAACAACTTTCTGTGTTTTTGCACCTCCCTCAAAGCAGGTTTAGTAACAGGTTCACCAGTCAATGGCAAACCTTGGCTTCCTCCTGATTGAGACCCAGCCTGCTTAGATGGCCAATCCAAGTGTCTTCAAAATAATTTAGGAGTGGAGCCAATTTTTCTTCAATTTGAGTAAATTAGTTTGATTGCATATTTGATCTGTACAAATTATCCACACACTCAGAAGGTAGACACAAAGCAATTACTTTTCAAATTCATTTTACTGTTTACTATTTGACATGTAATCCTCAACTAAGGTTGTTTTTTTAATTTTCATGTATATGCCTGGGTAAAATGAAAAATAGCCTTGAATTTGTATGTCAGGGTAAATTTTAGTAATTGTATCCTCTGTAATTTGAAGTCAATTATTATTTTCCTACGAGTTTTATTCACTGTTTTGGATTTTATTGTTGATAACAATTCTGTGCATTATTAGAATTGCTTGCAGGGAGTAAGCTGTACACTAACAGGGTACTAGCATTGTTTTTGTTGGCATGAATAGTGTAAATTTGAGTGAATGGATGGGGAGATAAAATAAATCCACTATCCAAATTTCAGTGTTCTCCAGGGATACTAGAGGCCAGATGTAGGAGCCAAAATACCGGTCGGTAACGGCCGATTTCGGCCGCTACCGACCGGTATTAAGTATTTGGCATGCAGGGGCCCTATCTTACCGATTCAGTAAATTTACCGAGTCTGTACATTTACCAAATCGGTAAAATACCGAATCAGTATTTCTACCGATTCGGTAATTTTGAGATGTAGGTGGGACTCTTCTGAGTCCCACAGGCCTTACCGATTCGGTATTTTACCACCCAATCCAATTGGGTGGTAAAATACCGATTTCAGGTGTGCATGCACATGTGTGCATGCACACCTATGGCATGTGACAGACAGACATGCCCTTAGGGCATGTCTGTGTGCCACATGTCACACATGCCTGAATTCGGGGTGCTAGAGGGTGTCAAAGCGATACCACCAACACCCTTGCAACATTCAGTATTTACCGAATCTGTAAATACCGATTCGGTAATGCCCATTGATTCCTATGGGCTTCAATGCACATAGGAATCAATGGGCATTACCGAAACGGTATTTACCGATTCGGTAAATACTGAATGTTGCAAGGGTGTTGGGGGTGTCGCTTTGACACCCTCTAGCATTCCGAATTACCGATTCTATCTACATCTCCCCCCTTCTATTTTACCAATTCATAAATACTGAATGGGTAAAATTCGGTATTTATGAATCGGTAAAATATACTTACCTACATCTGGCCCTAAGTTATGGATTGTACAAAAAAATAGCAGTCATTTGAGAGGGTTGTTGTTTTTGTCATACAGTAGGAAAGGTTCATTAGTAAAAGGAACTGTAAATTCAGGGGGTGTTAATGTCAAAGTAGGATTGTGGTATTGTTCTTTGGAGGTTACTTGCCTGTTTTTTGTCTCTAAACCATTCTCCTTATATTAGGTATTGTGGGCACACTACTAGCAACATTCATGGGGATGTTTTGGGCTACCTCCCTCAAAACTGTGGAACAGGGTTCATTGGAGGAATCTGTTAGTATATTTTTTTATATTCTCCCTAACTTCAATCTCCATTGCTGAAGCAGATTGATTATGCCCTGTGGGCCTTTCCACAGTGTCACCCAGAGTAACAGCTCTGCCTTTGCAATGTAATAAAAAATATTTGCCACACCTCTAATGAGTCCTGGACTAATCTCTCCTTACAATAAATGTAACCACCATACTTTAACAGCATGTTACCACATCTTTATTGAATGCAGTTTGTTTGTTTTGGATTCTCTAAGTTTATCTGAACTGCTGGAAAAAAAGAAAAACAATTAGGAATGGAATCTACTGAAAGTGTGATTAACTTTGGTTAAGGAAATTCTGTCTGTTAAAGAAAACAATTGTATGATTAATTGATCCAGTCTATTGATGAGGGAAATAGTAATCCTGTTGAAAAAGAGAGACAATTAAGTGTTAGGGTTGTATTCTGTGGAAAGAAAGCTATTTTAGACCTTTTAATTTAGGAATAGTTCATCAATGTTTAATACAATAATTCATTAAAAATTACAGCTTCATAAGCTTCCACCTGATAAGAAAATAAAAACATACAACTCATATATAGTTTAAGAAGCAGCATTCAATAGTGCACAATTTCAGAACTAGTCAAATAACAGAATTCTAATATTATAATTGTTGTATATCCAACCCAACAACACACTGAACACCTACTGACTTTTAACACATATTTTCCCATTAAGTCCTGAACTTCTTATATGAACCTCATCTTGGAGCATACTTTCTTTCATAGTCCTTAATTCTATCTAGTTTGCATAGTATCTGCTGAATGGTCGGAATATCATTAGTCTGCCATCTTTCCATCTTTGAAGGATCAGCAATAGGGCTACCAGAACCACGATAAATAATTGTTTTCTTTGCATTGGAGTGTCTAACGTGTAGGGGGAGTATACCAACACCACTATTTGGGTATCTAGCACCTGTGGAGTTTTCAATATATTAAAGCAGTACTGATTAATCATCCCCCAGAATCTGTTTTACTTTGGACACTCCCAGATTATTTTTGTCCACTTCCCTCCTCCCTCCACATTGCAACAAAAACATTTTGCAGAAATCAGAGGGTTTATTTTATGCAAAAAGTCTGGCATTCGATAAAGAAGCCACTTCTGCATTCGCCCTAAATTGGCCGCTTTTAATAGAGATCCATTTTACTTCATCTGATTCTATTCCATAGAGGTAACCTGTAGCCCTTTCTGAGTTTCACTGTTTCTCTGCACTTTTTTACCTGCTGCTTGTGTTCGAAAAAGGGAGACCCGGCCACTAATCGATTTCTGGTGTTTAGGGCATAATAGTTGCCCAACTAATTTACCAGCCTCATTAATATGTATGATATTTAGTTCCTGGAGAAAATGTCTGACCCTAATAAAGGACCATTGGAGAATTATTTTATTATGTACAATGTTTTGCTGTTTTCCATCCAGGTTTTCCAGTCCCCAATTAAAAAGTCCTTTATTTCGTGAAAACCCTGCCTGCCATTTGGCTGTAACTACCGGATCTAACAATGGATCTTGGCCAAAGAATATATAAGAAAGCAGAGTTTCTCCATTGATGTTGGAGACCACATAATGACTAAAAAGCTGTTTTTTCGGCTCAATGTTTCATTGAAGAGTTTTATATCTTACTTTTGTGGGAATTTCTGTTAAACGCATAAAATCCTTAATTACATTTTCTTTGTGGATTAGATCTATAAAAAATTATCATATCTGTTAACATTTAATACCTTTGTTGTTCTGTACATGGTGTGTGCAAAATTTGTAAAATAGTATTCTCGCATATCAGGAAGAGCTAGTCTCCCTCTGCTACGGATCTATAAAGTGCATCCATGGCGAGTCTAGAAATCTTATTCGCCCAAATAAAAGTAGAAAACAGGCCTTACACATCCTTAAAATATTTTAATTGAATCACACTAAAAAAAGAAAGTTGCATAGTGGCAAATTCATCATGCATATTATAGCTACTCGCCTTATTATTGATATAGGAATGTTTTTCCGTTTTAACAGTTTATCTTTTAACTTATTGCACCGAGGGATATTGTTTAAGGCATAAAGCTCAATAATATTCACCGTAACATAAATGCCCAAGTATCTCTTGGGCTGAGTATTGACCAATGGGCTCAATTCTGCTAATGAAGAGTCAAATGTACAATTGCAGAGCAATATCTTTATCTTAGATTTATTTATTCTGTTTCCCCTGATGGATTGAAATTCCTGAAAAATACAGAATATTTGATTTTGAGCTTCAATATTGGGTTTTAATAAGAGAGCAATATCATCAGCATAGAGCTTGATGATTGTCATCTCCAGCATTGGAGATGTTAAACTGATGATTGAGCGGATAGCTATAGCAAGAGGCTATATAAAGCAAGCAAAGAGCAGTGGAGACAGAGGGCATTCTTTACTCATCCCTCTTACAACTCTGCAATTACCAACTTTATTGACATTTACAATTATTTGAGCTTTTGCCTCTTCATTTAATGTAGAGATTATGGCAAGCAGCTCAGAGGGGAATCCAAATGTAGCCAACATATCCTACTTTCCCAGCACACAAGGTCAAAAGCCTTTTCACAATTTAGTAGCATAATGTGAGTCAGAATTTTGTTTTCAGGAAAATAGTCCAAGACCTCAACTAAAAAGGTGGTATTAAAAGATAGTTATCAGCCTGCAACAAACCCGCACTGATCTTTATGTATTATTGACCCTACGCAGCTGCTCATTCTATTTGCTGAACGTTTGGCTATCATTTTATAATCTGTATTTAAAAGACTGATAGGTCTGTAGGAATTCACATCCTCATTATCTTTATTTTATTTTAGGAAACTGACTACCATAGCCGTTCGGAAGGAAGATGGAATCTTTCCCCCTTGAAAAATATGATTCGCTAACAAAACGAATCCCTGTAATATGGATTTATGTAATTTTATTGGTCAACGCGTGCACCCTATTCTGAACCTGTTTATCCTTTATTTACCATGCTAAAAATGTACATAGGGGGCGTGGCTTAGGCACCAGAGGGAATGGCCGCCGTTCTCGGAAGCTCTGGGAGAGCGTAGAGCAATGGGACTGCTCCTGGCGCTCACCGCTCCTGTGCAGACCGCAGAGCCGTACTTTCTGACAGCAGAATTGCTCCTGTATGACCTGGCATCAATGCGGAGATGCTGGGTGAGCTTGCAGGATGTTTTTCTGGTGTTATGTACCGACCGCGGCTCGTATATGAATCGTGGCCACCATTTTGTCATCTGCAGCTCCCCGTGCGTCCCGCAATAATGTATGCCCAATTCTCGCCCTCAAGTGACTCTCCTAAAGTTTTAAAGGGTTATAGACACCCACTGAAGCGGCCCCAACCTGCCAGACTCAGACACCCCACCCCCCTTCCGGCTCTCCCTAAAAACAAAAAAAACAAGGAAGAAAATAGCAACTTTGTACTGCATGCTCCATGCAGCAAACAACAAAGAGGGAATGCCCATTGGGAGCATTTCTCGGAGGCTGCACAGTTTCACCCTGTTCCGGGGCCCACCATGGACGGCGGAGGTTCGGACTCTAAAGAACTTAGGGTGCCAAGCGTGTGCAGGGGATAGCTTAGAGCTGTCCGACAGCCATTCAAACGGCAGGATATATGTCCTCAGTCATATTGTCCAGCATTTCCATGCATCTCAGGTCGTTACTTGGTTCAGTGCATTGCAACATGTGGTGATCCATCAATTACTGTGAATCATTTTCTTCGACATCCATGGAGGATGATTGTTGCGATGGCGGTAAGGAGCTGGTAGTGCGATTAGTGCATTTCAGATGTTTCATAAATTCCTCCGCTTGTTGTGGCTTGGTGAAGAATCGCTGCTTACCTTTATGGGTTATACGAAGGCGGGCCGGATACAGCAGCGCGTAATCTATTTGAGCAGCTCTCAATTTGGTCTTGATCTCTGTGAACTTGCGCCATTCCTCCTTGACTACTGGTGTAAAATCCAGGTAAATGGAGAAACTATTTCCATTATAGGTCAGCTGCTGCTTGCTCCGAGCCACGCGGAGCGCGACATCGTGATCCCTATAATTCAAGAGTCTCGCTATTATTGGTCTTGGCGTGTTTCCAGGAGCCGGGGGCCGGCCCAAAGTGCGATGCCGCGTTCCACGATAAACTGGTTGGAGAAGGCCTCCACTCTCACTGAAAACAATAATAGTTTCTCCATGTATTCCTCCATTCGTCCTGTGTTTGTTGTCTCCGGAATGCCTAGGATGCAAATGTTATGTCGTCGGCTTCTCGCCTCCAAATCCTCATTTTTCGCAGCTAAAATCTGCAGTAGTCTGTCCATGCGGGCAGATTGCGCAGTGACCCGGACCGTCGCATCCTCAGTCTCCGATATGCGTCTTTCTGTTCCCATTATGCAGTCCTCATGTCCTTCCGATTTGTGCGCAATGGTAATGGCGTCCATGCGGGAAGACATCCTGTCCACCTTGTGCACTATAGTAGCAAATCCCTGCCGCACCTCCTGCAGGATACATTGCACGTCTGTATTCTGCGCAGTGGAGCTGCCCTGTGCCAGTTCCCCGCCATCCGAAACGCGGTCCTCTTGTAGTCCACGAGTGCCATGCTTAGCTGTCTCAAAATTCACATTGGGTTGCCGGGTATCCAATTTCCCCATGTTGTGTCGTGCGTGAGGTCTGCACCCTCGTCCCCGGAAAACAAAATTTTCGCCCCTCCAGGGTCCAAGGAATGAGCTGTTGCCAGTAGTGTAAGACTCACCCCCGCACTATCAGCAGTTGATCAGGTGTAACCTAGGCCCACAGCTTACTCGCTCAGTAGGTGGCAGTAGCCTCGCGCAGTCATCCGTGCACGAGTCACAGGATAGTCAACTAGGGCGTGCTGCCGGTCACATTCCACACTCCTGGGGTCGCAGGGCCTGATGCTCTTTCAATGTTTCAGGCACGCAGCAATCCAAGGTATGAGGAGAGGTGGCAACCGCTCGCTCACCAATGTGCCAGGTCTCAGCACTCCTTCCAGCTCTTCTCTACCCGACAGTGGGGCAGACCGCCACAGGTACCCAAGGCGCTATCGAGAAGCGCAGATTCACAGCACTGCTGCACTGTTTCAACATTTCAATGACCAGGGCACAGTTATAAATCTCGACTGTCAAGCCCCGGGGGGGGCTGGGGGTTATCATTCAAGTGGCACCCCGCCTCCGCCGCACTCAGCAACCCGAGGCAGGCTTACCGCTCCTCTCTTTGTTCCTATCAGTTCCACTAATCGATGCCGGCATTAATAGCAGCCGGGGCAAGGCAGCCACGCCACCATTTCCCTCCGCGGCTGCAGCGTGGATAGTAGTCCAGCCCGCGAAGCACACCTCCCGGCACGGGGGAGCGGGGGGGCAAGGGACACTCCATATCTAGATCCCCCGTTCAGGATCCGCACACCCCGGCGGCGCTGTACCTTGAGCTTGACAAGCATCACCGCTGGGAAATATTCAATGGGCAGTCAGTCCTCATCCGTCATCAAGTCCCTTACTGCAGTAGCGCCGGATCGGGGTAACCGCTCACCCTCTTTGTTGCCATCTCCTCCCGACAGCTGTCTCAGGTATGCGATTATTGGTATGTAGTCCACACGCCGCAGACAGCAGTTGTGCTGCCTAGTATAACGACCGCCAGCCAGCCGTATCTCTCGCGTCGCAAGACCTGGTCACCTTGGGTCAGCAGCGGCCTTGCGTGGGCTTACAGGCCGGCTTGGCAGTTCTGCACCGTCACCTCTCCCGCACCGGTCAGATTTTCTCTGCGCCATAGCGGGAGCAAAAATGCTCCGAATCACGCAGGATTTTCACCTAGTCCTCTGCTATGCTAATACTTCTGTTTGGTGGTAGTTTGACCCATCCACATTAGCTCATAAGCAGGATAAATGAAGGATTAACACGCAGGGCTGCAGGAGCCTCACCTCAGTGCGGCCAGCTTGCGGGTGCACCACCTAGCGCCCCTCTTCTTGCCCCACTTCTGCCTTCCTCTTATCCTTCTCTTTCCTCGTTAGATCAATAACCCATTTGGCATAGTACTTTACTCGGCGTTAAAAATCATACATTCTATTGGAAATCTTGGAGAGATAAAGGATTACTTTGGATCTCACAATTAATATTAAATAATATCCCTTTATCTTTTCCGGAACTTCAACCTCAATTTGCTTTACTTCTTCCTATAGTGCTCAAAACGATCTTTTGTATCCTTCACTTTGTCAATATCTTCGATCCTTACCATTATTGTCTTCCCCTTCATCCAGCTGTTCCACGCTCTTTCCCTTATTATTGAGCTCTTCCTCTGCTTCATCGTTATATGAGTGTTTATCTCTTTTCCTGATAGGAGCAATACGAAGGTTGAATTGGTTTGGGAAAGTGATCTCCTGGAATATTGGAAAACTCCTTTTTGGGATAAGTTGTGGCTCAAAATTCATAAAACTTCCAGAGCTGCTAATACGTCTCAAACCCTTTATTTTGTTTATCAGCGCATTTTATTTATTCCGGCAAAATTGGCCTCTTTCACTGCAAATTCTTTCCCTATTTGTTGGTCTTGCCCTTGCACAAATGCGAACTTACAGCACATGCTTTTTGATTGTCCCCCTGTGTATTAATTTTTTTAATTAGTTTGGTCTCAAATTAACAAAATCTTTTTTTTTTTAATCCCTTTTCCCCCTCCAATGTTTTTCTAGGCTCTCTATCACCTTGTTGGCCCCAATCTCCTTCTATTTTTAAAATCATAGATTTGTTATTGGCAATAGCTCTTACCTTAATCACTTCTAATTGGAAACAGGCTGACAACGTTACTTTTAGAGCCTGGTGGAATGCAGTTTGTTTCATCACAGACTTGACACTAATTACATTACCCCTATTTCTGTGTCCATCAAAAGAGACCTCTTGTGGCTCCCTATATCCACATATTTAACTTATATTGCCTCACATAGTGCTCCGTTAGTCCAAACCTCTGATGAAGTTCAAAAACCTCCATGATTTACTTGGTGTCTTTGCTTACTTAAACAATTTCCCCGTATTATTCCCTTTGATATTTGTCCTTATTGTAACCTGATATTGATATTTCTTAACATTGTCTCTTGTGCATATAGAAACTGTTTCATGTGGTATTTTCTCTTAAAAGATTATAATAGAGTTATGATTATTATAGTATATATACATTCCTCTCCCTTGTTCCCATCCCTCCTTCTTTGTTTATCCTTCCTCACCTCCCCCTTTCTTTTTCTTATTTCTCATTATATATTATTACTTGCATGTAATGTTCTTTTCATATGCCTGATGTTTTTCTTTTTATGGATTGTATTATATTGAACTTTGCTAAATGAACTTAGATGTTAAACTGAAAAATTTACATGTGAATTCACTCTCTTCGAAAACTCTCTGTAGATAGTTATTATTGGCCATGTATACTTTAGTATAATAGTAATCTTGCATGGCGTGACAAGCTGACTCTAAAGCAGTTTTATTTTTACTTTTTTTTCCCTTAAATATTGTTCATTAGAGCGCTTATTTCAACTTCAAGCTGTGCTTTTTTATATTTTGAAGGTGTCTAGTCTCTCTCTGTTTAGATGTTATAATTCCACGAATTGTAGTTTTAAAAGCCTCCCACACTTTTTCTACTGTAGCCGTGTTTCTTTTTATCTGAAGGAAGCTTTTGATCTCCTTTTGGATTCCCTTACATCAATCTTCATCTTCTAGCTTGTCCCTGTTAAATGCCCATTTAGGGTTTTTCCTATCCCGCCCGAGCCCAGACAGTTAAATATTTTCTAGAGCATGATCTGAGAAGATATTTTGTATGTAGGTACAAATAACCACATTCAGACTCCTAGAGATTAGAAAATAATCCAACCTAGCAGCAGTTTTATGTTTGGCGGAGAAGCACGAATATTCTTTTTTTATAGGAAATCTCACCAGCCAACTATCCATCAGATTTAATGTTTCCATACATTCCGTTAAGACCTCACCTGTACTTGTATTATTTTGTTTTTGTACCCCAGAAGATGAATGCAACACAGGATTCTATAAGTAATTAAAATCCCCACCTATAATGACCATACCAGGGAGTAGCAATAGTGCATGATGCAGGTCCGCACGAGATGCAGGGTTACCCTCTATTGGGGCATATTTTGTGGCTACATTAAGTTTGACATTCTTAATTTGGCCATTAACTAATTTCCATCTTCCCTATTTATCGATCTGAAAATATAAAATCTCAAAAGGAAAAAATTTATTTAAAAAAAATGCCACACCCCTTTGGGCCGTACTTGCAGATGAAAAATAACTATTGCCTGCCCATTGTTGAAATTTGGTAAATGAAAGCCTCCTCTTATCTACATAATGTGACCCCTGTATCAATATTATATCTAGAGAATTGCGTTTCATCCATTCTTCTACAGTCCTGGCTTTAATTTTATTATTTAGACCATTGGCATTGAATGAGAGAATTCCTACAGAGTCATTAGCTGCCTGTTGATAAGCCATCATTGGGAAAGGTAAACTGTGTTCAAAATACCTTGGGGCCCATTAGGATGGCGGGCGGACTTCCGTCCGTCTGCCACCCTAGCGGTGCTAGGACCGGTCACCAGTGGTGCGGCAGTGATGCACCGGAGATCAGGAGGCCACTGCCACTGTGGCGTAGCATCCTCCGTTTCCAGGATTGTGGTGTGCGTTGCTCACAGCACCGCCCGCCACAATGTTAGGAATGCACTGCGTGCATTGTCATACACAAGGTGACAGGCACCACGAGGTGCCTGCCACCATGTCGCTGACAATGCAGAGTGGTACCATAGGTACACCCCATGTGCGCCCCCCCACCCCGCCAATACCCTGGGGGACAGCAACGGCCACCCGTAAGAGATTTCCGCATGCCTTTCCTGGCGGCATTGAAGGCATGTTTCCACACCCATGCTAATGTGGATGGTGGTGTCTAGTAGACACCGCCACCATATTAAACCCTTTTCTGCCCGGTCGAACGGGCAGAAAAGCAGCGGACGGTCTTCCTGTCGGCTGCGGTACTCCTGACATACTAATATGGAGGGGGAAAATGGGTGGCGGGTGGCAAAGGATGTAGGGTGGATTGCCACCACCAGGCGGGCGGTGGCGATCTGCCCTACATCCTAATGGGCCCCCTTGTGTCCGCTAATTCATCTGTGTTATAGAGCACATTTTAAAACATGGTGAGGTCATGATACATATTTTAGGCTTACATACATAAGTTTACTTACCATCAATAATTAGCTTAAATCTAACTGTACATAATTCAGCTTCAAAATATCTGTACAGTAAAAATGGATAAAGGGACAGTGCATTATTGATAGCATATAAAACATATAAAGTGCATAATTAAAAGGCTTATAAACCCTTTTTGTCATTATCATGACAATCATGACCATCCATAGCATTGCAAAATGAAATTGTCTTGTGCACATAGAGCAGATAAAGTGACAATGGGATACAATTAACAGATAACAATATATATTGTAGCTAGTTTAAGTGACTGTGTGTAAAGCCCATGAAATTTGAAAATACAGTGCATTTAACTAGTAAAGTGCATAATAATCCACTGCATCCATATAAAGTGCATAGCTATTTTCTGTATCAATAAGAAGTGCATAATGCTACTCTTCAACTGCAGTGCCTAAAGATCGAATATGATCTTTCCATTCATTGACCCAGCTTGTACTGAATTGGTTCCCAACATCATGCGGACCCCCCCACACGATCCCAGTCCCAGTGCTCCCCATTCTGTGATCCCCAAAGGGTTTCCCGATCTTGTGGATAATGTGGACACTTGCCCACATCTCCTCCCAACCCCTTCCTAGTGTACTGGGTGCCATAGTGTTGCACGCCTTGAAACGCCTCCCTTCCACACCCGGCCACCCACACCATGAAGTGAAAAGAAAATATTGAAGAGAAAAAGAAAAAGGAAGGAAAAAACATAATTAATTTGATATTAACTGAAGCAGTTCTTTCACCTTTGCTACATTGTCCAGTAGATGGAATTTTCCATTCTCGAGCACCTTCAGTTTTGACTGCTGAACAAGAGTTGCCTGTGCCCCCTTTGCTTTAAACAAATCAATCATCCAGATGAAATTTTTCCGTCTTTTAGCTGCTCTTAATGACAACATGTCCCAAAAAATTTGAACTGTGGATGTTCCTGTGTGGACAAAGTTTTATTTGTAATAGCCTTGGAAAGAATGTTTTCCTTAATCCGAAAGTCAGCAAAGTTCACTAGAATAGTGCGAGAATATTTTGCATTGTTGGGCGATGGAAAGGTACCCGATGAGCTCTAGTGATCGTAGGATCACCTGGTAGTTCCGGGATGGCTATTTTTTTATAGGGATTCAACCCAGTCCCGAACCTGAGGTCCCTCTACTGCTTCTGGAACCCCTGCTAACCGTAGATTCAACCGCCTACTGTAATTTTCCTTATCTTGCAACTTAGATTCCAGAGCCTCAATATATTGTCTAATTTTTCTGTTTTCCTGCTCATGGATATTCACCTTATTCTCTAAATTAGATACTAGTTGCTCAGCTTTAGCAAGTCGTTCTGGGACTTTCCCCATTGTATTCTCTATTTGTGACAGTCTCATATGGAGTGAGGCAATCTCTTGTGATTGAGTCATTCGCAGCTCTTTAATCTCTAATAGAATGAGATCGAACATTGCCTTGACCGAAAGATTGGAATCCTCTCCATCTCCCACCTCCTGCGACAATACCTCTTCAGCTACTGGTATAGTGTCTGATTGAAAAAAGTGAGAGACAGGCTGAAGAACAGCTTGCATGTTTGTTGCTACTTCCTTTGGCCTTACTACCTGTTGGCCTGATGTTGGTGCATCTGATGGTATCAATACAATAGTTGCATGATATACTTGGTGTATAATATTAGTGATGTCTTAGCAGTGTTAACGGTATTGGAGCCATATGAGATTTTGAGACAAATGATATTGTTTACAACAAACAGGAGTGGCAAAAGTCTCAGCAGTATCAGTTATAACCCTCTTGTGAACATCTTCCTGCTCTGTATTACTCTCAGCCTCTCCAGCTCCTCTCAAAGTCACAGAAGGGCTCATAGTGTATGCACTTTTGTCAATATAATCACTTTTGGCGTCTACCAAGGAGTCTGCGGCCTGTACTCTATCTGCTTCCATTAGCTGCTGCACCTTAAGATCCATTCTCTGCTGTGCGTTGCATAAGGTGCGAGATTTTTCCTGCGTCCTCTCTAGACCGCCTTTATTACATGACTTATGAGCTGGGGTAGCTTGACTATTGAAGAGAGGATAGGCAATTAAAGGCTTTCGCATAAAATGCAGAGTTGAATTGCACATGTTGTCAGGTGGAATGGACGTCTTCTTTCTATCTAATTAAGGTTAGAAACAAATGGCAAAATGATTGCTGCTTTTTTTTTAGCATTTCTGTTTTCGTTGAATGTAGTATGTTTTTGGGGGAATTACTTACTTATGTATTGTTGGCTTTCTTTCACTAATGGATCTTCATTTTTCACTGTATGTGTTTCTTGTGTATAGAAATTCTTCCCTAATCAATGTGTTTTGTATTTTCAAGGTACAAGGATAAGAAAAAGAGGTAAGTACTCGAAGGAGGTAGAATAGTAATTTTGCCCCACCCCAGCCACTGTCCAGCACCTTCACTTAGGTAAGTACTTAGAGATGCTAGAAGAGTAATGTTGCACCCCAGTCACTGTCCAGCACCTTCCCTAAGGTAAGTACTTGGCAGAGTTAGAATAGTATTTTTGTTCCCAGTCACTGTCCAGCACCTTCTCCGATGTAAGTACCCAGCGAAGTTAGTGTAGTAACTTTGCCCCCAAGTCAATGTCAAGCCCCTTCCCTTTGTTAAGTACACAGCAGAGTTAGAAAAGTAATTTTACTCCCAGTCACTGTCCAGCACCTTCCCTGAGGTAAGTACTCGGCAGAGTTGAAATAGTAATTTTACTCCCAGTCACTGTCCATCACCTTCCCTGAGGAAAGTACTCGGTAGAGTTAGATTAGTAATTTTACTCCCAGTCAGTGTCCTGCACCTTACCTGAGGTAAATACTGGGCAGAGTTAGAAAAGTAATTTTGTCCCCAGTTACTGTCCAGCAGAGTCCCTTGGGTAAGTACTAAGCGGAGTTGTAATGATGATTTTACCCCCCTAATCACTGTCCAGCAACTTCCCTGGGGTAAGTACTCAGCAAAGTAAGAATAGTAATTTTGCCCCCAGTCATTTCCAGCACTTTGCCTGAGGTAAGTACTCAGTGGACTTAGAGTGATAATTCCCCCCCCCCCTCCCAAGTCACTGTCCAACACCTTATCTGAGTTAAGTACTTGGCGGTGTTTGAATAGTAATTTTGCACCCCAATCTCTGTCCAGCACCTTCCATGAGTAGGTTATAGGCCCTATTTAAATTATCATGTTGCTATCTTTTTTTTAGGAACAAGTGTTTGGATGTAAACTTACATTGTTGACACAATAGTAAATATCCTCAAACTATAGTCTGAAGATAACCGTGACAATATCTGAAAAATTTAAAATAATGTTGTACAAATATTTTTCTTATTATATTGTTAGTTTTTTAATAGGGCAATTAATGTCAAGGATATACTTACTTATGTAGATAGATGGCAGTATTTGAAAATGGATATGCACTACTCTTCTTCTGGTGTCAGTGGTGCATGCGGTCATATCAGAAAGCAGTGTACCACTGAATACAAAATGGTGGATGACTGCTTTTATACGTTTTATGGGGATATTTGATAATTCACAATAAAATGTCCATTTGAAAGGAATTGTGGAGTTAGGGCCTGGGTAAGAGTTTGGCCGTTTGGCAATGGGCTCCGCCACACTGCCACACTGCAAACCCATAATCAGACTGCCCGCTGGATTAATTGTATAATCCTGGTGGGTGGTATTGTGTGGCCGTCCCACAGCGGTCCCTTTCAAAGGCTCATATCTGAGCCTAAGAAAGGAACCGCAATCAAAGCACCACATAATGTTCCTGCACTGCATTGACTGTTAAGTCAATGGATACAGGAACTTAGGGTGCATGCATACAGGAGGGCATAACATGTGCCCACCCTGCATGCATCCCCTGGACCTGACACAACAGGGGGTCCTGTAGGAACCCCATTAGTTACCTAACCACCACACTTTTCATGGTGGCCTTAACGTCATGAAACCTGTGGCGGTGAGGAAACTCGTAATTTACTTGGCGGGGCCACATCGCCACTGCCTGCATATTGCGGGCCTCAGACAGTTGCAAGGGTCATATGGCGGCTCGATTGCCCAACTCGTAATACGGTAGCCGTAATTTGCCCCTTAATCGTGACTAAATGTATATTTATTTTGTTTGTGAAAAATAATGCGTTTTGACCTTCTTCACAGCACGCGACAGCCATCTTGGTCGGGGACAATGGTCGTTACTAATTTTGAAATTAAAGAAAGACGAATGTATACATGTTAAAACTGTTACACTGCTGTATAAACTGTTTCTTATATGTTTAGATGTGTTCTTTCTTTTCATTTATTTTTGGGAAATGTGGAAATAATTCTGTAAAACCTTGCCATATTTTGCGTTGTGTTTTTTCAATTTATATATGGTATTTTAGAAATTTGTGTAGTGCTGCATTGTTTTTGCTTGAGTTTCGTGGCAGCATTCTTTTGGAAATATTTGTGTAGGACTGCGATGGAAAATCTAGTTTTGCAATATATTTTGTTATGTTGTGTTATGTTGCATGGAGATGTGCGACGCAAAATCGTTTTATTCTTAAAAATATTTTGATAATTTAAAATGTTGCATCATTTTTATATTGTTTCATATGCATTTATTTTTTGTATTTTGATATCTGTATCTATTAGCATTTATTTAATCTATATTTACTTTAATTGTCCTATTGAAAACAAATTGCATTGAAAAGGTTTGTGTGGTAATAGTATGCGTTGTAACAGTATGCATGATAATGATACATTCAATGTACCCACATGTATGTTCATGGCAAAGACATGCATGGTAACAGTCAGGGTTTTTAGTGGGATGAAAAACCTGGGTGAGTCTCTCATAGGGGTGTGGCCGATGCAATGTAGGGAGTGGCTTAAAACACTTAAGCTAAAAACCTGTACTTAGAATAGTGTGCTGCCCCCCTCTTATTTTGCCACGTCAGTCCATTCATCCAGACATATAACACAACAAGCAACATTCCACCTACAACAAGCCAGGTCTATTGGCTTTGTCAATGGTTGTAAATTACATAAGATAAATAAGCATCAACTATGACTTCATTGTATATACTATTGAAAACGCCTCAGTTCTTGTGGGCGAGGTCGTGGCTGCTGACTTTTGAACTGAGAGCAGGTTTGAGCCTCACGTCAGCTCAACTTCGTGTGATTCAAAACATGAATATGTCCTTGTGTGCAATGTAACTGGTGCTCTTGCTTGCACTATATAAAACTGAAAAATGAGCCTCTTTGAAGTTACATCAAAAGCAGTGATGGATAGTATTATTGCAGAGTTAAGCTTTTTTCCTTCGACCTTGAAGTTCAAAAATGGAGATCCCGGTAGGGACCCGTCGAGACAGCTGCTTTTAAGAACTGGCGGTGCCGATAATCATCAGGACCCGGCCCACTTAAAGCCCTGTGTGGTAAAGCCATGTGTGGTGATGGAGCAAGATTTCATACGTACATAAACTTGGTTGGACTCAGTCCTCTCGAAATAACATGTTACTAATTATTCAACATGTTTTGTTTTTACTAAAATTACATTACACAACATTTCTAGTAAGATGTGGAAGCTTGACTATGTGCTTTTACTAACAGTAACCTGAGTGTCCTAAAATGGCCTCCAAAACGCAGGAACCTTTCTGTGCATCCGTCCCCGGAATCCACGTGGTGTGACGTCTTTCGCTTCTGGTGGGAATTTCTTGCATCTGGGCACTAGTGCCAAGATGGTCGCTTCATGCTTTCACATACTAATGCACATGCTCCTGCTTGTATTAAAACTCTTGTGTTTAGCCTAACCACTAAAGTATAGTTAAAATAAAGTAATGGTGTTAGAGTAGAGATAATTGGTATACAGTGCAATCATTTATTTTTGTAATCTAATGTGTCTCTCTTTGACTTTATTAATAGCTCGTATTTGGGCCTGAGGGTGACATGAACAGTCATGTTGAATCCGCTCTGCGCAGGTGCTGGGAACTTTGAGAGACCTCGAGCAGTGACATTGATCTGCTGCCAGTGGCTGTCTTTCCGGCAATGCGCCTGGGAACCACAACCCATAACCTGGGAAAGGAAGACAACTGGCAACTTAATTAAACGTTGTATATTAAAATGAAATAATATTGCTGGGTGGAATAAAAATCATGAGAAAGTAAATTATGGGCGGGAACTTGATCATTTTAAATCAATGAAAATTACCTCATCTTAGTATGGTGTGATGACCTCTCCTCGTCTTTCTGACCAACCAAATGAAGGGAACACGTAGAATTTGCAACATTTAGGGGTGGTACATTGACCAGAAAATGGTATAACTAAGGTAGGCTGGGTTAGTTAATTTGTCCGACTTGTCACAGACCTGTCACTGACCCAACGTATGCTGAAGGAGAATTGAGAGCAGAGGTGCTGGCCGAACACTCTGTCAGAAGAATCGGGGTGTGCTGAGGGAGAAGACTCGATTACCCAGCCGGGGTACCAAACTGCCGTAGAGAGGGGTGTGACGTTGGTGTTGCATTTAGCGGAGGTCACCTGTCGTGGTCTGCACCTGTCATGTCCCATTGGCACCTGATTAGTCTGGAGCCTTTATTTGTCCTAGCCCGTGGCAGGGTTGGTCCTCACACCGTTCTGGGTAAATATAATCAATTTGATATGTCCTTGTGCTATTTCCCTTTCTCACCTTTCCCAGGTACCATTGTCTAAAGGTGTTACTTTCATTTCTTGCCAACTTCATGTTCTATTAATTATTTTCTTATTTGTAAAATTTCTGGTCAATCTGTTGTGGTCTCTGACTCATTAAATTAGGCATAGATAAAGTGTTAAAATCTTCTCTTGAGCCTGTGTTTATTACAGGAAATGTAAATTATTAAATAGCTACCTATTATGCTAACACCCTTTTCGATCTCTAGGATTTATAGCATAGGTGACAAAGGATTGGTAAGTCATGGTGTACAGGTATAAGTCCTAAGAAATTAAAATCCTGATAGGCAGTAAGTAGAAGCGGGTTTATCGGTTTGAAGGTGTGAATGTTTATGGGCCCAGGTGAGTATGATTAATTGTGCTGGTAATCCTGCGCGCCATCAGTGGTAAAAGCATGCGTTGTTCAGTCCTACATCCGTCCATCACAACCGTCACCAGCACTAGATATATTTTTGTGCCGGCCCTGCTCTTAAAATGAAGAGCACTGTTGCTTTTTATGTGTTCTGTCATTACCTGGTGGGATTTGTATAGCACATTCTGGAACTTTATGTTATGAAGGAGGTTCTGATGAGCAGCTGCCGCCCTCTTAGCAAACAACTTCCATTTGGTTTCCTAATCATAGTCCACTTCAAGCAGCTTTGAACCTCACTGCTTCTTCCCATTTTTATTTTTACATTTCCCAAACCCCCTGTCATCCCCGAGGCCTGCATCCTCACTCCCACAGTGGCCTTCACGACTAAAACAGGTTTCACAATATTTCATCAAAATAATATAATAGGACAGATAATTCCTGGGCTGCTGTCCTCCGGGCTCGGCTTATTTTATTATTTCTGCCACTCCATCTGGGAGCCTGGGTGGTGGTGCAGTCCAAGATCAATAAAGCGAAATCTATTTAGGGTGGACCGGCTGGTGCAAGGCAGGCGCAAAGGCCGTGATGGCGGGGCTTAGTTACAGCGTGTTCAACAGGCATCTTTCACAAGCCCGGAATCGAGCTTCTTTCCATCACATATTTCTTCGGTGTTGCCGACCCGGAAGAGGTCCTTGAATAGTGGGAGGTGGGAGCAGTATCGGTTCCACTGTCTTCCGTAGAATAACGTGAGGACCTCTTTAAAACCAACCAGCTGACTTGTATTTCACATTTGCTTGTAATTTGTTTTCCAAGCAAGTTCTTTTTATTTCGAGTCCCTGTCCGTAAAACTTCACACTTAAAACATCCCAGAACACGCATCAACCCTCACCAAACCCAGCTAGCCAGGCTAGGTGTCAATGGAAATGAATGGGAAGTTGAGGGAAACAAATAATAGATATCACATTCATCAATCGCGTGCGCCCCACCCCATCCCAGTGTTGTAAATGTCACCAAAATATTAAGAAACGCAGAAGTAACATTAAACGTCATGTATTTATTTTAGTTATTTTTTTTTTTGTAAAGCAGAGCAAACCAACGGCCAGTAGCCTCAGAGAATGAATCTCAAAACGTTGAATCACCTTGTAACACCAAAATGAATTAGTAATTGAAAGACTGTTCATAGAAACCTCGTGCATTGGCTGTGAACAGGGACACACCTAACTGAAAAGACTACGAAGCAAAAACCATTTCCAGCTTTGGAAAAGCACCTGTCCAGCAAAAACAACATAATATTTGCACACCTAACAGCTCTTCCCAGACCTTTCTTCTTTACATCAGTGAACTGAAATATTGATATTGGCAAATGGTCAAGTATCCTGACATCTAATCATCAATGGCCAGGGACAGCTGTCCAGATGAATATATTATGTAAGGCTTGTCACCCTCCGCACCCCTTACTGATAGTACTTATTACATTGATATTATCCAACCTTCATGCATTCCTTCTATTTTTATTAGAAGAAGCTTTCGAAAGCTGGTTTGTTCATGATGCTGAGTGGTCTATGGATGATAGTCCATTCGAGTGCCACCGTCTCTTTCCTCCCACGCTGACTGCGCATACGCAAAATTGACTGTCGGTGGGAGTTCACCCAATATTTCCACTGGACTATCACAATAGCCTTATACATGCCTTACCGCTGATGTAACTGTGGCGGGTAAACCTCCACACCTGAGTTGGCAATTTGGAAGAAATATAAGGTAGAAACTTACCTTTTTCTTTTGTCCACTCCCGTTTCCATCTGAACATGATCGTCCAAGTCCCTCCTGTGCTGCTACTACTTGATCACAGATTAAATCAACCCCATTGTCGCTGAAATCAAAGGAAATCTAGTTTTGTACTCGTTTCCTTTTGAAATGTCTGTTTACATCAGCTCTGGACTCGTGCATTTTTCAATCCTTCTACAAGCAATATTTTTCTCATGTGAAATGCATATGTGTGTAATGTCCTATTACATATGGTAATCTTCATTACTCCGGGTCCCGTAGTCCTCGACACCTTCATAATATAACTAGTGGAGATGTCCATCTCCCGACAGAAAAAAACAACAAGAGGCATGCTGGGACACTAATACTGCCCCTCCCCCCGGGAGTACATAAGCAGTACTTACCCAGCAGACCTCCTGTACTAACAAGCCCAGACAGGAAGGCCGGCCGCCCGGGAGGGAGGGAGGGGCGTATGAAGGTGTCGAGGACTACGGGACCCGGAGTAATGAAGATTACCATATGTAATAGGACATTACCCCCAGGTCCCTCCGTCCTCGACACCTTCATAATATAACTAGTGGAGAATACCAAAGCAGAAACCCGGCCTTCCGCACGCAGAAACACACCCAGGAAACCACAACAAAGCAGTCACCCAAGGGAGCACCGAGAAGGAGGAAAGGAAGACCGCAGGCAACATCCGGCCCGCAACCCCGAACAAGACAGCAGGGACAAGGACCGGGGAGAAAGAAACAAGGCCAGGGCTCCAAAGAAAAGAGGCCGCCAACCCGAAAAACAGGCAACCGGTACCGGGACCAGGACAAGGACCCCAAGACCAGCCAAAACAACCCACCGGAGAAGACCGCCCAGACCAGAACCAGCAGGAAGGACACAAAGGGCCAGGCAGAGCCACCAGGAAGACGAGACAACCCGGAAGAAGCCAAAGAAGGAACGGCCAACAGAGCGCAGGCACAAGCACCCAGCCCAAAAAGGAAGGAGAAGCACAGGCCAGAAACACGGCCAAACTCGCAAAAGAAAGGACACGAGCCCAAGAGAACCGAGGAGGAAAACCCCCCCGAGAAGGCCCAGGAGGCAACAAGCACCCAGGAGCCGAACAGGACCGAAAACCCGACCCAAAAGACAGGGACAGGACGGAACCCCAGAACCCAGCCGAAAGCCCATCAAACAAGGAGAGGCCAACAAGACCGGAAACCAGCAACAAAGACACAACCAGGTCGGGAACAGAGAAACCGACCACAAGCCCAGAAAACCCCAACCCCAAAGGGATGGAACACAAGGCAGGAGGGGAGCACAGAGCAACGGGAAACCCCAGCAGCCGTCCAACGAGGCACAGAGGGCAGCACAAAGAAGGCGCCCAAAAGACAAAGGACCGCCCAGGAACCCCAAACCCAGGCCAGCAGCAAGGGCAGGAGCAGTGGGAAAAAGAAAGCCCAGGGAGCACAGCACCCAGACCAACACCACAAGGCCCCAACCCAGCAACGCCGGAGAGGAGCCAAGCAACCGCAAAAAATGAGGACAACAAACGCCAACAGAACCGGGAAGCCAGGACCAGAGCCAAGCCACCCGACCACGCAGGAGGAACAGCAGGCCCAAGCAAACTCCCGAAGGAGAGCAGAGGACCAAGCAGCAGGAAACCACAGACAACCCGCAGCCAGGAGGGAGGGACTCGCAGAGGCACGAGCCCCACAGAACCGCACCTCAACCAAGGAGGGAGGGGCACCCAAACAGACCCCTACCGGGAACAAAGCCTGGGAAACATGGGAGGAAGAAGCGAGCCAGGACCACAGAACCAGGAAACAACCTGGAAAAGGTCGGCAAAACCCCCCCCGAGCAGGCCGAAAAGGGACAGCACATCCAGAACCCAGGAGGCACAGCCCGAGGCCACACACAACCAGCCAGAAGCCGGCAGAACCGGAGCCACAGAACCCCACACAGGCCCACAACACCGGGAAAACAAACCCGGGAAGAGAACCAACAGCAGGAGAAGGCCCAGAAGGAACCCCAAGGAAGCGGCCCCAACACAGAACACCCAGCCAGGACCCAAAGGGAGGCCAGCAAGGAGGCAGAGCCCAAAAAGGAGCCCAACAGGCCGGAGCGGAATGCCCCAGCCAAAAACCACATCCAGGCACCCACCAAGGGGACCAGACGAGAATAGAAAAATCTAGGGAGCAAACACCCCCGCGAGCAGAAGGACCAAGAAGCCAACAGTACCCAGCAGCCCCAGGAGGCCAAGCAGGAACCAACCCGGCCCGACCAGGCACACCCACCGAGCAGACAGCGGAGCATGGGGACAGCACACCACACAGGAGAACAGGTGACACGACAGGACACGGCAGCAGCCAGGAAGAAACCAGGCAGGCACCAACGTCCGAAACAGGAGGGGCGGCCAGGAACACCAGAAGCAAACCAAAGGTAAGCACGGGAAGAGCCAGAGCAGAAGCAACCTGGCCAGGCACACAAAAGGCCCCAGGACAAACACCGAAAGCCCCAGGCCGGAGCAAAGGGAAGCCCAGAGCACCAGGAAGACCCAGACGGGCGCCCAAGCAGCCATCAACCAGGCCAGACCCAGCAAAACCGCAGGGAACAGAGGAGGACAGGCACAGGCAAGGCGGAACAGAACAGAACAGCCGAACCCAAGGCAGCACAAGCCAACCAAGCACAGGTAGAGGGGACAAAGCACCCCAGAGGGCCCCTGGCACCACACCGGCAAGCAACCAAGGACAGGAACCAGGAGCAGCCCAAAAGCCGACCAACCCCAAAGAAGCCAGGAAGGGAAGGCAAAGAACCAGGGCACCACCGGAGCAAGGCCACCACAGCCAGCCCGCCGAGGAGACAAAGCCCCCCACAGAGAAGGCAGATGTCGAAGAAGCGACCAAAACAGACGAGCAGCAGAGGGCAAGGCACAAGCAAGCAATCAGGGAGCACCCAACAAACAGAGAAAACCCCAGGAGCAAGCAAAAAAAGGCAGAGCAAGCAAAAGGAACCAGCCCCCACAGAGGCGACAGAAACCCCCGCCAACCTCGGAGGGGAAAACCCCCCAAGCGCACAGTGGCCAAGAGCAGGGGCACCCCCAAACGAGAAGCCCCGTGACATACCCGCCCCCGAGAACAGACCAGAGCCGGGGAGGGCAGGTGGCAAGGCAGCCGGCCAGGAACAGAACGCGACCCCGCAGACAAAAAAGAGGAGCACAGGAACTACAGCGCCCGACCGACCAGCACCCACCAGACACCCAAGCACCGCGGGAGGAGGGGGGGAGCACCAGAGAACATCAGCGCGTCTGAGCATCACAAGCACACAGAAGCACCAGCCACTGAGAACACACAGGAAGCAAGCAGCGCGGGCACCGGTGGCAGCAGTATGACAACCCAAAAACGAAGAGGGAATGAAGCACAGCGCCAAACGCAAGCCCCCAAAGCAGGAGGCCCCGGCACAAACCACGGCACCTCCAGGAGACAATGACGCCAGAACACGGCACACCCAGAAGGATAGCCAGCCACCACATCCAGGACCAGCCCACGAGACACACAGAAGAAGAAAAGGGGGCGAGTCAGCCAGAGCGGGGGCCAACAGCACAAGGCCGGCATCCGCACAGGGAAAAAACAGCACAGACCCCGAGAAGGGCGCAGGCAAAGCCAAAGCCCAGCACGAGCAGCCCTAGAGACCCCCGAACACCGACAGGCGAGGGACAGGGAAGCAACTCAGTGCCCGAGACCCCCAGCCATAAGGCCATCCAGCAGCACGGAAAAAGAAAGCAACCCAGGGACGCCAACCCTCGAAACCCAACCGGCCAAGCACGGAAAGGCCAGGGCCAAACGGACGAGTCCCACAGGGACCCCAGCCAGGCATTCCCAGCGTGGTGGAGAATAAGCAAGCCCTAGCTCAGAGTTGCAGAGAGGGACACCAGCAAAGAAACAGGCACCGAGGCGAGAAGGACCAGGGCCGGTGAAGCATGAGCCCAAGACCGACCTAGGCGGGGGAGTGAACCCCGGTCCCCGGCCAGACCTCTGCATCAGGGTCAGCCGCTCCAACCAGCGAGCCACACATCTCCACGAAGAAGAAGAACTGCCACGTGGGTGTCCGGAAGAGACATTGTATCGGTACCAGCACCAGAACGAACCGAGAAGCAGAAGAGGCAGAGGGGACCCGCAGGAACCCGGAAAGACCCACAGCCACCGAGACAGAAGCCCGGACTCCAAATAAGCAGCCGCAGAAGAACGGGACATCCCAGCACACAGAAGGAAAGCCACCAAAGCACCGGGCGCGCCACAGACAGAGGGGCAAACCGGAACCCAGCAGAAATAGCCCTTCAGCCGAGGGGCAGCGCCAGCCCCGCACCCGAGATAGCCCGGGGGCAGTGCGGGGGTCGCAGAGGCACAGAGCCGGGCCGGCAACCGGAAGAACCCAACTGGAAAACGGCAGGAAGGAAAAATTAAAACTCGCAGTGCAGCAGCAGAAAGCACACGAGTGCGAGTAATGGGGAATGCGTACAGGCAGCAGAAGGGAACAACGTGACACAGCACATGCCCCCCGCAAGAGCAGCTGAAAGGACTCCACATGCCCACCATCAGCAAGCCCCCCACAGCGCAAGCACAGTGCGCGACATCAACGCAAAGCACAGGGAGAAAGGTAGCCGTCCAAACCAAGCAGGCTCCCACATGCTAGAAGGAAAGAAAACCCCGCAAGCGGGACTCACCCAGAGCGGGGGCCAACCCTAGGAACAAGGCCCCCACCCCACCTTCTCCACAGCCAGGAACAGCAGGAGCCCATCGAGAGAGGCACGTCTCCCCGGCCAAGCTCGGGAAGACGAGCCCGCGACCCGGAAGCAACTTCCCTGGAACTCCAGCCCCAGCCGCAAAGGACCGGTAGGTGCACGAAGAGAACAGCAGAACACCGTCTCCAAGACAGACTGACTCCCAGCAAGCCCGGCAGGCCAGGAGGCAGTCCAGGGAACCCCGCTCCCAAACAGCCAGGCAGAAGGGCGGGGGGGAAGAAGAGAAGCCACTCAAGCCCAGCAGGAGCAGCACCAGCACACCATCCATTCTGTCGACAGACAGAAAAAAAGAACAGGAGGTCTGCTGGGTAAGTACTGCTTATGTACTCCCGGGGAGAGGGGCAGTATTAGTGTCCCAGCATGCCTCTTGTTGTTTTTTTCTGTCGGGAGATGGACATCTCCACTAGTTATATTATGAAGGTGTCGAGGACGGAGGGACCTGGGGGTAATGTTGTTTAAGAAATGCAAAGAGACACGTCTGTATTACTTTTTTTTATTTTCAAATTTGGTGCAATCTGCATTCATGATAATGGACACAAACAAAAATTGACATTAATCACAATTCCTAATATGTTCATACAGGTGTGGTTAATCATTTATCATAAACTAACAAATTGTAAACATATGCACCGCTCACATTTTGAATAATTTGAATTTTATATTAATTCAGTAATTTAATTAGATGAGATAAAAACATTAATGTAAAATCAATGTTAGTTCTAAACTTAAATCATTTTATATTTGAATTCATATAACATATCTCATTGTCTAGTTTATTTTCTGCATTTTATTAAAATAAAATGTTCTATTTTTAACGTTTTATTTTTTTCACTTGTTATGTTAAAATAAGCACACCTGTATTAACAAGTTTCTGTGAGTGTGTTGGTTTTCATGAGTGTGTTGTTGTGGTGGTTGGAGTGGATGTGGTGCTTGTGGGTGTGCTGGTGATTGTGGTGCTTGTGGGTGTAGTGGTGGTTGTGGGTGTGGTGTTGGTTGTGGAGATGATTGTGGTGCTTATGGGTGGGCACATCATGTGAAATGTAATGGAGATTGAAACGTAATCCTAAATTCAACAAAATACATTCAAGTAAACAAGGCAAAAGAAAAAATAAAGAACATGAAGAAAACCACACATATTGACTAAAAATAACAACAATTAGAAAAACAAGTGACACAGCAATATTGGTACAAATTTCCTAAGGAAAACATACATTATATATAGGTTTATGTGTTTAAAAAATGCGCACAACACATTTGCAACAGCTAAATTAACAGCAAAAACATTTTGGTTTAGTGACATATTCACAAGTATAATTTACCAGCTCCACCCCACCAGGGATTCCTATCAAGCCTTCAGGATGAAGAATATGCACGAAGGTCTCAGGCTGCACAAAGCACACACACACACACAGCGTCGCTGTGACTCACTTGGATTTGTGGCTCCCACGATCATAGGGCAATTCTAACGAGGGTCTCAGGCTGCAAAAAGCACAGGCACACAGCATCGCTGAGACACACTTGAGTTTCGGGTGCACACGATCACACGGCAATCCTCACTAAGCTCTCAGGCTGCACAAAGCACACGCACACAGCGTCGCTGAGACTCACTTAGATTCCGGGTGCAAACGATCACAGGACGATCCTCATGAAGGTCTCAGGCTGCACAAAGTACACATACACAGCGTCGCTGAGACTCACTTGGACTCCTGTTACCCACGATCACAGGGCAATTCTTACGAGGGTCTCAGGCTGCAAAAAGCACACACACAGCGTCGCTGAGACACACCTGGAAACATTTGTATTCATGAGTTTCCACAACAGGGAGACAGCTCTCCTCAAGCCTTTGGGGATAAACTACTTCAGGACACAGCAAAGTCCTTTCAAGCAGGGGGACACAGCACACAGAAAAGCCCATTTAGCCTCATCTTGGTTAAATCAGCAAACTGCAGGCCAGCCCCTGAACACCCAGAACATACAGCAAGGGTCAGTCCTTTCCTTCAGTCTCTTCAGCTGTTTCTTCCTTGGCAGAGGTTCCTCTTGACCACGAAGTAGTTTCAATCCTTTGTAGTCTAGATCAGTTCCATTCTAAAGTCCCGGGGTTTCAGCTCTCACAGTTATACCCCTAAATGTCTTTAAAGTCTTTGGGTTCAGGGGGGCACTGACCCCTGTCCAAACCACTTCTGGGTGTCTCCCTGCCAGTGACACCTTCTTCCTTTGATAGTGGGGGTCTGGATCCTTAATCACTCAGCAGGAGATGGAGCCTTTGTTTTATGGTGGCCGCCCATGCCTCTTCACCCCCGAATGTTACTTCTCCCCCCTACACTCCAGATGCAGGTCAGCCTGTTGCTGTCTCACCTCCTCCTCTGGGTCAAGACTTTCCCCGGCGCCTATCACATTCAAATCCAGACAGTTCATCCACAACCAGACAGAGATACACAGAAATGTTAAAACACAAAAACCCAGCCACTTCTAAAAGAGTGGTTTTCTAAACACACAATGCAAAAAACACCTTCACAAAAAGATGTGTTATTAAATTGTGAGTGCAGGCACCCCAAACGTCACCCATAGGGGAGTCTGATATGCATAAAAAGGGAAGGGTATGGCCTGGCAAGTGGGAGCACTTGTCGGGACAACATAGCAGTTTAAAATCTCTGCTCAGGCACTGCAGTGCCAGGCCTGAGTTCTCTATTTAGGGCTACTTGTGTGGGTGGCACAATTAGTGCTGCAGGCCCACTAGTAGCATTTGCATTACAAACCCTGGCACACATAGTGCACTTTACTAGGGACTTTACTAGTTAGGCAAACATACCAATCAGGCACAACCAATTACCATAACATTTTACACAGGGAGCACTTGTACTTTGACACTGATCAGCAATGGCAAAGTGTCCAAAGCATCTAAGTTGGCAAAACCATGTCAGAAAAAATATCTAGGGGGAAGGCAAAAACTTTAGGGAACTTTAGCCAACAAGGGCCAAATCCAACACCTGGGAGCATGTAGATCATGTCAAAGAGAAAACAAAAAGTCAGGGTAGATTCAGAAAGGTAGTACTTACCTGTGCTGAAGCTAGATGGGATGAAGAATAACAAAAATGGGGAACTGACATGACTGAAAGAGCTCGTGTATGCCCTGTATTAACAAGTGAGTAACTTCAGAAAGAGAAAGAGAAAAAGAAAAGGAAAAAGGAGGATAGGGTAGCGAGTGTAGAGGGAACAGGTGAAGATACCAATAGCGATTCTAGTCATGACTTTTTGGATGTGTTGTTGTCAACTCATCCTCCTCTTTATAATGAGGTTCAACCTGAAGAAAAAGGTGCCGTTGTTTCTGGTGAAAGCTCAGAAAGAGCCACCACCCCAGCGAATACAACTCAAAATTTTATGGGAGAGAGTTCAGGAATTTGTGCATCTGGTAACTCAACTGTTTCTTATGCCCCAGACGCAATAACTGTTCAGCTACAATTGGTCCCATAGTTCCTTTATACAAACCTGAATCTTCAGGAACCACAACACTGCTTTGACGGTTCCTACTTGAGTAAATATGTCAACTAATATTGCTATTGCTCTCACATGAGGAGACATGGGAAGACCTCCTTTAATACCGAATATGTTGGCTCCACCATATATTGCTCCTTTCACATCAGTAAGAAATCAGACAGGACATATCCCTATAGGGGAATCTTCCCAGAGGTCGCAAATGTCTCACATGTCCATTTGGAATTCACCTCAGTGTATCACAAGCAGCAGTCACCAGGGAGTGGTAACACCCAATACTTCTGGAGTCCAAAATGGCAAACTCATGGGAATTATATGTTTTGAGCAGATATTTCAATGGGTCCCCATGAGAAGCTGAAAGTTCAGGATTGAGCAGAGACATTCAATCTCTGGGAAGGGAGAATGTAATAGATGTGGTCAAATTAAAGTTAGAATTGGATGAGATAATTTCAGGAAATCTTTCCAGGTTGGATACCTATCAAAATAATTAACTTATACACATGTACTAAGTGTGCAGGAAAACTTATGGTAATCTGCCTCAATTTGGGTAAGACCAAATCCTTGCAGAAAAGTTACCAGATATGTTTTGAGGAAAATGACATAAACAGTATAAAAACATCAGAAATGAATTAGCAAGTTAGAGAATTAATTATTAGCATTCAAAAATGGAATAAATTAGACAAGTGGGACGGTAGATGGGCAAATAAGAAAGAATCAAACAAAATAAAGGGAGAGTCGCCTCTGTCTTTGATAGATGGAGAAGGTGCTTCAATTGTTTATTTGAGAGAAGTACCTGGTGGAGAATATATTAATTACGTCATTCACAAATGATTTTCCCAAATTTAGAGATAGGGGAGTAGAGAGGTACTCCCACGTTGATCAGTTTGTGAGTACCTCTAAGTTAAGTCTGACTTCTTTTGTGTCAAGCTACCAGAGGATTAAGCATGGGTTAATTTAGTGACTTTTGTGATTCACCCTGACAAGGTTTATTGCTGTTGCCCAAGTGGGGTATCAACCCCCCTCAAGCAATAACCCAATTTCCTACAAATACTTAATATAATTGACTTTGAAAATAATCACTTTGAGGCCTGGGAACTCCAAGCCTTATTAGGAATGGAGACCCCACAGCCAGGCCTCAAGCCATCAAAAAGGGGAGGAGGACCACACCAGCCCCTCATGAGCCTTAATAGGCCAATGGGACTCTGTCACCAGGGACCACATGGCATTTAAAAGGGGATTGGGCCACACATCTGCCCTCCTGAGCCCTACTAGCGACTGGCCACACTTCCTGAGCCAAGTGTGGCCCAGGGGACCCCATCCACTGGTGCCTCTAATATTTATAGGTGGGTTTCCTGGTTCTGGGGACCATGGGGCTGTCCTAAGGCTCCTGTGGCCCCAGCCTGCTCCCTCCATGCTGCAGGAGCCAGCTTTGTTTCTGCCCAGCAGGAGCAGCTATTTATTGTTTGTGCCTGCCAGGTGGGAGCAATCTGTGCATCCCTGTGTGCAGGAGCATGAACAGGGAAACAAAAGTCAACCCCCACCTGGCAGGAGCATTTCTAAATTTCCCACCAGGATGGAACAGACATGCCTTATCTGCTTGCCATCCTATAGGCATGCAAGAGTTAGAAGTGCTCTCACTGGAGTGGAGCAGACTTTTGCTTCCTTGCCCATGCACCTACGAACAGGGAAACATAAACACTCCCCGGCAGGTGCAACCATAAGCAGCTGCTCTCCCTGGGTGGGCAGGAGCAATATCATCTCCTGCAGTAAGCAGGGAGCCAGCTGGGGCTGCTGTGGCCTGGGAGGTACCACATGACCCCCCACTTCCTGCTTGGTGGATGCCCATTGTGGGCATGGGGGTACACACCTATAAATAAGTGAAGACTTTCAAAGTAATTCTATTACAAGAAACCTGGTCCACACTGCTCTTACTTTTTTACTGGTACCTAGGGTTCTAACAAACAGCGTCAAAACTAAGAGGTATGGCCGCCCTAAGTGGTCTAGCCTTATACATCACAGCATCATGAAACATGGAGACCAAATAATTGACAACAAGTGACGATAATATGCTGATGGTGCAGATGGGAGATTGGCCTCCTAAGCTTAATGCCCCTCTCCTGCTTGTCAATGTATACATCCACCCAGCTAACAGATCAAGCAAAGAACTAACTATAACTGGTTTCACCGCAAAGCATTGCTTATGACCTCATATATTACATCACTCGTGACATGGTCAGAGACATTACTGATGACATCTCAAATGACAACACTGATGACTTCTCAAAGTGATTGAGAGTGTTTTCTAAAAGTTACTGACTGTTAAACATATATGCTAAGGTAGCTCATTGAGGAAGTGCCTGTATGGGTAAGTGAGTGGGTGTGTAAGCTGGATAGCCTGGGCCAACCACCCAAGCCCAAGACTCAAATCAAGAGCCTTGGGGTGATGATGGACCCAGCTCTTAACTTCTCAGTACAGGCCCGGAAGGTAGCTGCCACATACTATGCACTCATGAGGCTTCTGAGGAAAATTATCATCCTTCTCCCCTTTGAAGCCAGAAGGATCCTAGTTCAGGCGCTGATTTTATCACGCCTCTAGGTGCCCCTCAAGGGACAATTAAGATACTGCAGACTGCGCAGAATTGCGCTGCTCGTATGTTGCTGAACGTCCCACAGAGAACATCTGCCAAACCTGCACTCCGCCAGTTGCATTGGTTTCCAGTGCATCAGAGGATCGAATTTAAAGCTCTGGTCACGGTCCATTAAGCAGTTCATAAAACAGGACCTGCATTGATGCAATCATTATTCTGCCCGTATTCCCCTGGTCGGGAATTAAGATCCCATAATAAAAACCTCTTGACAGTCCCTAAAACAAGGAGAATGTGTATGGGTGGTCGACGCTTCTCCCTACAGGCCTCAAACCTTTGGAACAATCTTCCACTCTACATCAGAATGGAAAGTAACCATCTTAGTTTCAGGAAGATGTTGAAAACTCTCCTGTTCGTCTAGCTTTGGTGAATGAACGTTGGTCTAAAGCGCTGGGATGCCTTCGGATAGCCATGCACGATACAAATACGTAATCATTCAAGTGGTGTATAAAAGAGTGACTGGGTATATAAGAGACTGTATACCTGAGATAGTGTGTGTGAGTTTTAGTATAGGTGAGTACGTTGGTGTGTCAGTGCATGTATAAGTAAGTGAGTGGCTGTGTGAGTATCTGTGTAGTTGACTGAGTTGGCATACCAGTGGTTGGAAATGGTGAATCAGAGGGTGTATGATTAGCTGAATGGGGTTTTGAGCAAATACAAAAGTGTCTCTATGGGAGAGTGACAGGTGTTAGGAATTGAGCTTCATCCTAATGGGTTTCTTTTTCTTTAAGGGCGTGCATGATCAGAACGGTTTTGTCCCTTCCTCCCTCTGCATTCCTCCTGTGCTGTGGACTTCATGCTGACTTCGTTTTCTTCATTTTTACATTCAGGTACGCGGCTGCGTCTCTGAGTGCATTGGGACTTTGCTACTTCCGGGAACATTTTGTTTGCTGTCCACATCGTTGTTTGGACTATTCCTGACGCTGGGATGTTTTTCTATGGGCCTAAGGATTTTAGAGCTGTTTAGTGGGATTATCTCTTGCCTGATTTTGGAATCAGTATTATAAAGGTTTTATTTTATATTATCATAGTATTTTTTCCTCTTTTTTGGTCCACTTATACTAGCAATTGCCTTCTCTTGAATTATTTTGGAAATGTGCTTTTGGTGGAGACTGCTTTTGTAAAGGAGTTCCCAATCTTGGTAAGAGGAAATATTTTTAAGCGCGCTACAGTTCTGATTCATGCATGTAAAGGGGGCTTTCTATGTGGGGTGGGGTTTTCTCATGTTCTTTGTTGTTTCGGTTTAATCTAGAGAATGGAAGCCTTTCTCCAGTGATAGCAGCCCCCAAGTTGAGAGAAGTGCGCTGGTCTAGTCGGAGTTGTATCTTCATCTATCCCACCCTCTCCCTTTGTTTCTGGTGGATGTTCACTGTATGCATATGGGTGACGGCCGCCAGGGCAGAGATAGGGGACTGGGCTTATCTTCACTCCTGCAGTGTGGGTTGTTATCTGGTGTTTTCAGGACAGGAAACCAAGCCCACATTTAAAGACACTGCCAGAGTGAAGATGGATGAAGATGGAAATAGAGTAGGTGAGGAGGGGGTGCCTTCTCTGCAGGATCTAATGGTTGCCTTTATGTCCATACAGTCTGAAGTACAGGGTTTACGGCAGGAAAAGCATGGGCTAGGGCAGGAATTAGTTTCACTTAAGTTTCGAGAGCAGAAGTGGGGTGGAGGCAGGGCTTCCTCTTCAAGGGGTCAGGGTCCAGTAGTTCAACCTGCTATATTCAAGTTTGATAGAACCTCTGGACAGGGGGAAAGTAGGGGGGACTCCCTTAGCTGCCACAGTTACTACTCCCATTCCTGTTCCCTTGGCTGTACAAGAACTATTTACAGGAGACTGTAATAAATACAGTATATTTATGAACCAGTGTCATTTACATCTATTGTGCCATCTTACTGCTTTTACTGATGATTCGGCTAAGGTGGCATTTAATATTTCGTATTTGGCAGGAACAGCAGCATTATGGGCTGTCCCATTGGTGGATAGTGACGATCCGGTTTTGTATAAATATGTGGCATTTAAGGAACAGATGCTTTGTTTGTTTGCCAAGCATGATTTTATGCAGGCTAGTAATGCTGAATTGTTGAAGTTAAGGCAGGGTAAACAAGATTTACTGACTTATGTATCCTCTTTTAACCATTCAGTGTCAGAGACTCAGTGGCCTATGGCAAAGAGAACCTCTTTGTTTTATCAGGGATTGATTGAGGACTTAAATGATATTGTATCCCAGGTGGTGGATCCTTCTGAAGAATGTGCAGCTTTCGTTGATTTTGTAGTTAAACTGAATCATGGGTTAACTGAAAGGCGGGGGGAGAGGAACCGATTTCAGGCTTCTAGTGTTATAAGTATAAAGAATGAGAGTAGGGGGCCTGTAGAGGTAAAACAAAGACCTGAACCTATGGAGATAGGTGGAGTTTGGGGTCCTTTGTCGAATGAAGAGAAAGGGAGACGACGAGCTCAGAAATTGTGTCTTTATTGCGGGAGAGGTGGACATTTTGCACATGCATGTCCCGTGAAACCCACTAGTGTACCAGCAAGAAAAGATGTAGCTTGTGGTGGAAGACAAGACAGTGTTAGGTTCAAGAAGAGTGAGGCGCTTTATGGTGAGTCCTATGAGATACCTGGTTCTGTGCAGAGATTTCGGTGTCATTTTACCTTCTCGTCTGTTTGGTGATATCAAACAGTGGGCGTTCTACTTTGTCTGTGCTATTGGATTCTGGGGCTGCTGGGAATTTTATGAACATCAAACCTGCAGAAAAGCTATGTGTTCCTTGCGCTTATAAGGAGCAACCGGAGCCCGTAAGAGCTATAGATGGGAGTGAGTTGTCCACTGGTTCCATAACACATCAGACAGAACCCTTGTGTCTCTTGTGTGATAAAGGTCTTTCTGAAACCATATGTTTTGATCTTATAGATGCTACCTCTTTTGGTGTGATACTTGGTGTGCCGTGGTTGCAGAAGCACAACCCCAAGATAGACTGGGTACGACGGACAGTGACTTTGGACTCAGCCCACTGTTTACAGTGTTGTTATCAGGTGGCAACTGATTGGGTTATGCCATTGACTTGTGCAGTTGGGGACAGGGGCATGGGGTGAGATTCCAGCACTGTATGTGGAGTTTAGTGAGGTGTTTGATGAAATCCAGGCAAAGGTTTTTCCGCCTCACCGCTCATTTGATTGTCGGATCTATCTGGTGCCAGGTGCTACACTACCTTGCAGCCACATTTATGCATTGTCTGAACCTGAGGAGCGGTATCTTAGGGAGTATTTGGATATGATGTTGGAGAATCGTTATATACGACCTTCTTTCTCTCCTGTTCCGTCTGCTATTTTTTTTATACCAAAGAAGGAGGGCAGCCTTCGCGCCTGTGTGGATTACAGGGCGCTAAACAAGGTTACCATAAAGAATAAATACCCCTTACCATTGATACCTGTGTTGCTTGACTACTTGAAGCATGCAACGGTTTTTGCAAAGCTAGATTTGAGAGGTGTGTACCATCTCATTCGTGTCCGCGAAGGGGATGAATGGAAGACCGCCTTTTGTACAAACTTTGGTTTATTTGAATATTTAGGTATGCCTTTTGGTTTATGCAATGCCCCCTCTGCCTTTCAGTTTTTTTTATTAATGAGGTGTTGAGGGAGTTTTTGGATGTGAGTGTGATCATGTATATCGATGATATACTAATATTTTCAAAACCTTCTGTCGATCACGAGGTACATGTTGCACAGGTTTTGAGGAAAGGTAAGGAATTCCATCTCTTTGTGAAGTTGGAGAAGTGCAAATGTAACACATCTTGTGTGGAGTTCTTGGGGTTTGTCATTTCCGCTAATGGTATTAGAATGGATCCCCGGAAGATAGAGGCTATAGTCACCTGGCCCTCCCCTAATTGTGTTAAGGATGTACAGGTCCTTCTCGGATTCGCCAATTTCTATCTGCGGTTCATTTTGCACTTCTGTGACATCGTACAACCTTTGACTGCTTTATTGAAAAAAGGAGTGTCTTTGGTTTGGTCTCCTAGTGCACGGAAGGCTTTGGAGACATTGATCCACCAGTTTACCACAGCCCCTGTTCTTATCCATCCTGATCCTGCTCTGTCTTTTTATGTTGAGGCTGATGCCTCCTTATGTGCGGTCGGTGGTGTACTTTCACAGAGGGATGTGGAGACAGGCTTTATGCACCCTATCGCGTTTTTCTGTTAAACTCTATTACCAGCAGAACGCAATTATACCGTGGCAGAGAGAGAGTTGTTGGCCATCAAGATGTCGTTTGAGGAGTGGAAACATCATCTTTTGGGGGGCGACACCCTATTACGATCTATACGGATCATAAGAATCTGGAATTCTTTTGTTCAGCTAGGGCTCTTACTCCAAGGCAAATGCGGTGGGGGCTTTTTTTAATGAGTATGATTTTATCATTACGTATAGGCCAGCAGCTCAACAGGTTAAGTCTGATGTATTGTCTCGCATACATGTGACCCAGATGGATGACATGCAGGATTGTTTGGAGTTAAAGCCAGTGATTGCGGGAGAAAGGATGTTGGGGTGTGTCAGCAGAAGTTCTTATGGCTAAAATAAAGGACCAGATAGTGAATGTAGATCTCACCCCTTGGCTGACAGACCCGCTTTTCTCTCAGGGCGGAGGATTGTTGTATCATGATGATAAATTATTTATTCCAACAGAGTTACGGACGCAGGTGCTTACCTGGTGTCATTCCTCATCCTTAGTTGGACATTCAGGAATAAATAAAACCAAGAAGTTTTGTTTATGCTGGTTTTGGTGGAAAACAGTGTGGCATGATGTCCAGGTTTTTGTGGCCTCTTGCCCTGTTTGCGCCATTAGTAAACCTACGCATACACGGCATCTGGGTTGTTGCATCCTTTGCCTGTTCCTCCAGCATCCTGGCATATGATCAGTATGGTTTTTTTCACTGACCTTCCTCTTGAATATGGATATACAGCGATCCTGGTAGTTGTAGATTTGTTTACTAAGGCTGCACATTTCATTTCATTACCCAAGGTGCCTACAGCTCAAGAGTTGGCAGTATTATTTGTGAACAATGTGGTGTGGTTACATGGTTCACCTACCTCTATTGTGAAGGACTGAGGAGCTCAATTCGTATCGCATTTTTGGACAGAATTGTGTTCTTCGTTGAAAATGGAATTGCGTCTGTCATCCGCTTATCATCCTCAGATGGATGGGCAGACGAAACAAACTAATCAGACCATGTAAGAGTATCTCTGTTGCTTCTTGACCACCTTGAAATGTAGGTGGGTAATGGCTCTCCCTTTGACAGAATTCTCCTATAATAACAGTGTTCATACCGCATTGGGGATGACCCCATTTTTTTGTTATATGGGGTTTCATCCCAAAGCCATTACTATACAACCCACAGGGTGAGTGCCTGCATTAGATATCTTAAGTCTATCTTTGGTTCAGATATGGTAGAAAGCACAGGAACAGTTACGGGTTACCAAACTTAGCATGAAAAAGCAGGTTGATAGGCACAGAGCTGCTGCTTCTTCTTATGCAGTAGGAGATCAGGTGAGGCTGGCAACGAAAAACTTGCGACTGGGTGGTAAAAGGAAATTACAGCCACGATATGTGGGTCCTTTTCGCATCCTTAGGGTAGTGAATCCAGTAGCTGTGAAATTGGAACTGCCAGGGGATTATCGCATTCATCCTGTTTTCCATACATTCCTTTTGAAACTTTTATACCCAGACTACTCAGGAAATGCCCCCCTCCTCCAGTGTTAGTGGATGGGTTTGAAGAGTTTGAGGTCCATGCTATACTGGATCCCAGACAGAGGAGAGGGAGGTTGTGTTATTTCGTAGATTAGAAGGGAAGCCCCCCCGAGGATCGCACTTGGGAACCGGCGGGTATGTTCATGCTCACCGTTTGGTGTGACAGTTCCACAATAAACATCCTACCAAACCCTGTCCTGTAGGGAGGCCTTTGAGGGGGGATACTGTTAGGAATTGAGCCTCATCCGTATGGGTTCCTATTTCTTTGAGGGCATGCCTAATCAGAACTGTGCGCGCGCGCATTTATTTTCGCGCATTATTTGTAGTATAAAACTGGCCGTCTTACCTTGAGTAGACGCTTGGTTTCACTTCCCAGTCTTGGTTACCCGGAAATACTTGGCCTTTGGTTCCGGTTCCTTCCTGTCTTCGGGACCTTCGTTTGTATTTTACTCATCCTCAGACTCTTCTGGGACTGTGCTCAGTTTGTCTGCAGGCTTGCAGGTGCTACAGGCTTTTCGAGGGATTTCCCTGTTTTGACTCTTCCTCCCTGCATTCCTCCTGTGCTATGGATTTCGTGCTGTCTTTGTTTTCTTCATTTTTACATTCAGGTACCTGGCTGCGTCTCTGAATGCATTGGACTTTGTTACTTCCGGGAACATTTTGTTTGCTGTCCACATCAGTATTTGGACTATTCCTGACGCTGGAATGTTATTCTATGGGCCTAAGGATTTTAGAGCTGTTTAGTTAGTTAGTGGGATTATCTCTTGCCTGATTTTGGAGTCACTATTAGAAAGGTTTTTTATACTATCATAGTATTTTTCCCCTTTTTTTTGGTCCACTTATACCAGTAATTGCCTTCTCTTGAATTATTTTGCAAACATGCTTTTGGTGGAGACAGCTTTTCTACAGGAGTTCCCAATCTTGGTAAGAGGAAGTATTTTTAAGAGCGTTACAGTTCTGATTCATGCATGTAAAGGGGCTCTCTATGTGGGGAGGGTTTTTCTCATGTTCTTTGTTGTTTGTGTTTAATCTAGAGAATGGAGGCCTTTCTCCAGTGATAGCA
Organism: Lissotriton vulgaris; assembly: GCF_964263255.1. Lineage (NCBI taxonomy): Eukaryota > Metazoa > Chordata > Amphibia > Caudata > Salamandridae > Lissotriton > Lissotriton vulgaris. The sequence continues at coordinate 1,125,387,638 of NC_141687.1, forward strand.
GCCCCCCAAGAAGAGCGAAGTGTGCTGGTCTAGTCAGAGTTGTATCTTCATTCATCCCACCCTCTCCCTTTGTTTCTGGTGGCTGTTCACTGTATGCATATGGGTGACAGCCGCCAGGGCAGAGATAGGGGACTGGGCTTATCTTCACTCATGCAGTGTGGGTTGATATCTTGTGGTTTCAGGACAACAGGGTACACGAGTCGCTGTCTTGGCGCATCAATGGGTGTGTAAGTGAGTATATGGGTGAGTGAGTGGCTGTCTGAGTGGCTGTATGTATGAGTGAATAGTGTTTGAGTGGTTGTATGGGGTTGTAAGTGACTGTGAGAGAGGTTGTATGGGAAAGTATGTTGTTCTCTCAGTCACTGTATAGGTGAGTGAGCATATGTATGGGTATATGTATAAGTCACTGAGTACCTGTGGAAGTATTTGTATGGGTGTGTTAGTGGCTTTGAGACTGACTGTATAGGAGAGTGAATACCTGTAACCTCTGGGTTTTTTCAGCAAATTTCTAAGGTGTTTCTGATTCTATTTCCTAACTATAGTGTCCCTATAACCTTTGTTTTTTCAGTGAATTACTAATGTTTTTTCATTATATTTCATAGCTATAATGTCCCTGCATTTTTTTTTATAATTGAACATTACATTCATAAATTTAAAGATTCTTTATTCGGCCACTAAAAGCCATAAAAGCACACAAATAAAACACTTAAAAAGTACAAGTTACCATACCTACATACAAAATCCGATTAGACTGAATGAATTTGTCTAGGGCTGTTTACACAAACCATTAAGAATAAAAGCTCATTATTGAAAACAGCTACAAAATGCCACTGTAAGTAGAACATTCATCAAATAAAGTGCACAAGTTACTGAACATTGGAAAGGTAAACAAGCTACATAATCAAGCCATATCATGCACAAAAACCAGCACCTATATTTCCCAGAGAGCATTAGACTAGTTCAGCCTAACTACACCATAAACATCTTCTTCCTAAGTCTTAATGCACCTGTAGAAAAACAAGCGACCCCATACCAGACGATAGGGAAGAAATGCATTTGTAAATATAATGATGCAGGCCTTACTTGGACGAATTGGCCTGATCTAAGGAGCGGGAGAATTGTAATATGGACATGGCTTTAGAGCACCAGGTTTCATGTAGCCTTTAGAAAAGGCTAATAACCAGTGAATACTGTTCAACCTGAATCTGGTTAGCACAAAGTGACGCTGCACGTTGACGACCAGTGACAAATAAGGCTGCATCTGTGAGTTCAAACTCAATGTGATGTAGTTTCTCACAGTGGGCTTAGCTAATTCCTTACCCTACCTTGCGCACTGCTGCCTGGCCAGAAAAAAATGTTTGATATTCCTAATATCTACTGGGTGTAAAGGCCTGGGGTTAGTATAAGGGTCAGGGACACCTAGCCACCTCATTTGCTCAGTGTGTACATTATGTATGTACATTAACCAGGGGATACGCAAAGCCCCCTCAGGTGCAGTGCAATCCGCTATAACAAATTAGTTTAAAGTGGTTTCTGGGCAGGACCAGATTTTCGCCCAGCACAGTAGAGATGCAACAGCAATAAGATCAGAGATGTATCCCATGCTAAGCTCTTCATGCAACATGAAAGCTGGAGTGCATGGGGGAACAGCGAGGAGCCTGTGCACACATTTGTTTTCCACCCCCTGCATATCTCTCACATCCTTGTATCCCCATACATCACCTCCGTAAGTGGCCATAGGGATACATTTTTTTCTATATTCATTTAGCAGGGCCGGCACAGGCTTTATCCCTAGTCTTTTAGCAAAGTCTATGATTTCCCCCACTGCCCGTGCTAGAACATTCTTTTTATGTGTTCTTTGTGCAACCCAGGTCCCTCCATCACCAAACAACACACCCAGGTAAGGGAAGGTTGAAACTTTAGTTAGCCTTGCCCCCATACAAAAGAACTTGCGCCTTGCAGCCTTCTGAGTACCAGTCGTCATGGTGCAGCATTTAGAAGAATTAAGGGTGATATTGAGTGAGTCGATTTGATTTGATTTGAGTCTATAAAATCTATAAAAGCATTGAAAAGTTTTTTTAGACCTACACCTGTCCTGGCAAACAGCACTGCGTCATCTGCAAATAAAAGTGTGGGAATCAGTTTGGAGCCAGCTCTCAGAATGTCTCTCAGAAAGTCCCCTAACTTGTTAATTTAAAGCGCGAACAGCAAATGGGCAAAATACACCCCTGCCAGACACCTCCTCTCTTGACTTCCCAGGAAGCTGACACGCCACCATCCTCAATGTATCTCACTGCCACAGTGATGTTATTATAGGCAGAATGTAGAAAAGCCAGCAGGTCTGTGTCCAGACCCAGATCCAAAAGAGTCGACCACAGTTTCGACCTGTTAACATGGTTAAACGCCGATGTTAAGTCCATAAATGCCATGTGCAAGGATCCCTTCTTCACTATTGTGTATTCCCCCACCACCAGGTGTAGGTTAATGCATTGGTCTAGCGTCCCTTTACCTTGCCTAAAACGATACTGTAGGTCAGAAATGACATTAGCATGAGCTCATCAAGAGGTTAGATGGTCCAGAATCACTTTCCCCATAATTTTAGCGGCCGAATCTAAAGGACAAATAGGTCAGTAACACGCAGGGTCGTCCCTCGAACCCTTTTTCAACATAGGTAATAAGGTAAAATAATAGCCTTAGCTAGCCCAGGAGGAGGGGAAACCACACAGACAGGCTGCATTAAAAACCTGTGTCAATATCATTGCCCAGGCCAGAGGGGCAGTCTTATGGTGGTCTGAAGGAACTCCATCCAGACCCACCTATCCCACCCTCTCCCTTTGTTTCTGGTGGATGTTCACTGTATGCATATGGGTGACGGCCGCCAGGGCAGAGATAGGGGACTGGGCTTATCTTCACTCCTGCAGTGTGGGTTGTTATCTGGTGTTTTCAGGACAGGAAACCAAGCCCACATTTAAAGACACTGCCAGAGTGAAGATGGATGAAGATGGAAATAGAGTAGGTGAGGAGGGGGTGCCTTCTCTGCAGGATCTAATGGTTGCCTTTATGTCCATACAGTCTGAAGTACAGGGTTTACGGCAGGAAAAGCATGGGCTAGGGCAGGAATTAGTTTCACTTAAGTTTCGAGAGCAGAAGTGGGGTGGAGGCAGGGCTTCCTCTTCAAGGGGTCAGGGTCCAGTAGTTCAACCTGCTATATTCAAGTTTGATAGAACCTCTGGACAGGGGGAAAGTAGGGGGGACTCCCTTAGCTGCCACAGTTACTACTCCCATTCCTGTTCCCTTGGCTGTACAAGAACTATTTACAGGAGACTGTAATAAATACAGTATATTTATGAACCAGTGTCATTTACATCTATTGTGCCATCTTACTGCTTTTACTGATGATTCGGCTAAGGTGGCATTTAATATTTCGTATTTGGCAGGAACAGCAGCATTATGGGCTGTCCCATTGGTGGATAGTGACGATCCGGTTTTGTATAAATATGTGGCATTTAAGGAACAGATGCTTTGTTTGTTTGCCAAGCATGATTTTATGCAGGCTAGTAATGCTGAATTGTTGAAGTTAAGGCAGGGTAAACAAGATTTACTGACTTATGTATCCTCTTTTAACCATTCAGTGTCAGAGACTCAGTGGCCTATGGCAAAGAGAACCTCTTTGTTTTATCAGGGATTGATTGAGGACTTAAATGATATTGTATCCCAGGTGGTGGATCCTTCTGAAGAATGTGCAGCTTTCGTTGATTTTGTAGTTAAACTGAATCATGGGTTAACTGAAAGGCGGGGGGAGAGGAACCGATTTCAGGCTTCTAGTGTTATAAGTATAAAGAATGAGAGTAGGGGGCCTGTAGAGGTAAAACAAAGACCTGAACCTATGGAGATAGGTGGAGTTTGGGGTCCTTTGTCGAATGAAGAGAAAGGGAGACGACGAGCTCAGAAATTGTGTCTTTATTGCGGGAGAGGTGGACATTTTGCACATGCATGTCCCGTGAAACCCACTAGTGTACCAGCAAGAAAAGATGTAGCTTGTGTTGGAAGACAAGACAGTGTTAGGTTCAAGAAGAGTGAGGCGCTTTATGGTGAGTCCTATGAGATACCTGGTTCTGTGCAGAGATTTCGGTGTCATTTTACCTTCTCGTCTGTTTGGTGATATCAAACAGTGGGTGTTCTACTTTGTCTGTGCTATTGGATTCTGGGGCTGCTGGGAATTTTATGAACATCAAACCTGCAGAAAAGCTATGTGTTCCTTGCGCTTATAAGGAGCAACCGGAGCCCGTAAGAGCTATAGATGGGAGTGAGTTGTCCACTGGTTCCATAACACATCAGACAGAACCCTTGTGTCTCTTGTGTGATAAAGGTCTTTCTGAAACCATATGTTTTGATCTTATAGATGCTACCTCTTTTGGTGTGATACTTGGTGTGCCGTGGTTGCAGAAGCACAACCCCAAGATAGACTGGGTACGACGGACAGTGACTTTGGACTCAGCCCACTGTTTACAGTGTTGTTATCAGGTGGCAACTGATTGGGTTATGCCATTGACTTGTGCAGTTGGGGACAGGGGCATGGGGTGAGATTCCAGCACTGTATGTGGAGTTTAGTGAGGTGTTTGATGAAATCCAGGCAAAGGTTTTTCCGCCTCACCGCTCATTTGATTGTCGGATCTATCTGGTGCCAGGTGCTACACTACCTTGCAGCCACATTTATGCATTGTCTGAACCTGAGGAGCGGTATCTTAGGGAGTATTTGGATATGATGTTGGAGAATCGTTATATACGACCTTCTTTCTCTCCTGTTCCGTCTGCTATTTTTTTTATACCAAAGAAGGAGGGCAGCCTTCGCGCCTGTGTGGATTACAGGGCGCTAAACAAGGTTACCATAAAGAATAAATACCCCTTACCATTGATACCTGTGTTGCTTGACTACTTGAAGCATGCAACGGTTTTTGCAAAGCTAGATTTGAGAGGTGTGTACCATCTCATTCGTGTCCGCGAAGGGGATGAATGGAAGACCGCCTTTTGTACAAACTTTGGTTTATTTGAATATTTAGGTATGCCTTTTGGTTTATGCAATGCCCCCTCTGCCTTTCAGTTTTTTTTATTAATGAGGTGTTGAGGGAGTTTTTGGATGTGAGTGTGATCATGTATATCGATGATATACTAATATTTTCAAAACCTTCTGTCGATCACGAGGTACATGTTGCACAGGTTTTGAGGAAAGGTAAGGAATTCCATCTCTTTGTGAAGTTGGAGAAGTGCAAATGTAACACATCTTGTGTGGAGTTCTTGGGGTTTGTCATTTCCGCTAATGGTATTAGAATGGATCCCCGGAAGATAGAGGCTATAGTCACCTGGCCCTCCCCTAATTGTGTTAAGGATGTACAGGTCCTTCTCGGATTCGCCAATTTCTATCTGCGGTTCATTTTGCACTTCTGTGACATCGTACAACCTTTGACTGCTTTATTGAAAAAAGGAGTGTCTTTGGTTTGGTCTCCTAGTGCACGGAAGGCTTTGGAGACATTGATCCACCAGTTTACCACAGCCCCTGTTCTTATCCATCCTGATCCTGCTCTGTCTTTTTATGTTGAGGCTGATGCCTCCTTATGTGCGGTCGGTGGTGTACTTTCACAGAGGGATGTGGAGACAGGCTTTATGCACCCTATCGCGTTTTTCTGTTAAACTCTATTACCAGCAGAACGCAATTATACCGTGGCAGAGAGAGAGTTGTTGGCCATCAAGATGTCGTTTGAGGAGTGGAAACATCATCTTTTGGGGGGCGACACCCTATTACGATCTATACGGATCATAAGAATCTGGAATTCTTTTGTTCAGCTAGGGCTCTTACTCCAAGGCAAATGCGGTGGGGGCTTTTTTTAATGAGTATGATTTTATCATTACGTATAGGCCAGCAGCTCAACAGGTTAAGTCTGATGTATTGTCTCGCATACATGTGACCCAGATGGATGACATGCAGGATTGTTTGGAGTTAAAGCCAGTGATTGCGGGAGAAAGGATGTTGGGGTGTGTCAGCAGAAGTTCTTATGGCTAAAATAAAGGACCAGATAGTGAATGTAGATCTCACCCCTTGGCTGACAGACCCGCTTTTCTCTCAGGGCGGAGGATTGTTGTATCATGATGATAAATTATTTATTCCAACAGAGTTACGGACGCAGGTGCTTACCTGGTGTCATTCCTCATCCTTAGTTGGACATTCAGGAATAAATAAAACCAAGAAGTTTTGTTTATGCTGGTTTTGGTGGAAAACAGTGTGGCATGATGTCCAGGTTTTTGTGGCCTCTTGCCCTGTTTGCGCCATTAGTAAACCTACGCATACACGGCATCTGGGTTGTTGCATCCTTTGCCTGTTCCTCCAGCATCCTGGCATATGATCAGTATGGTTTTTTTCACTGACCTTCCTCTTGAATATGGATATACAGCGATCCTGGTAGTTGTAGATTTGTTTACTAAGGCTGCACATTTCATTTCATTACCCAAGGTGCCTACAGCTCAAGAGTTGGCAGTATTATTTGTGAACAATGTGGTGTGGTTACATGGTTCACCTACCTCTATTGTGAAGGACTGAGGAGCTCAATTCGTATCGCATTTTTGGACAGAATTGTGTTCTTCGTTGAAAATGGAATTGCGTCTGTCATCCGCTTATCATCCTCAGATGGATGGGCAGACGAAACAAACTAATCAGACCATGTAAGAGTATCTCTGTTGCTTCTTGACCACCTTGAAATGTAGGTGGGTAATGGCTCTCCCTTTGACAGAATTCTCCTATAATAACAGTGTTCATACCGCATTGGGGATGACCCCATTTTTTTGTTATATGGGGTTTCATCCCAAAGCCATTACTATACAACCCACAGGGTGAGTGCCTGCATTAGATATCTTAAGTCTATCTTTGGTTCAGATATGGTAGAAAGCACAGGAACAGTTACGGGTTACCAAACTTAGCATGAAAAAGCAGGTTGATAGGCACAGAGCTGCTGCTTCTTCTTATGCAGTAGGAGATCAGGTGAGGCTGGCAACGAAAAACTTGCGACTGGGTGGTAAAAGGAAATTACAGCCACGATATGTGGGTCCTTTTCGCATCCTTAGGGTAGTGAATCCAGTAGCTGTGAAATTGGAACTGCCAGGGGATTATCGCATTCATCCTGTTTTCCATACATTCCTTTTGAAACTTTTATACCCAGACTACTCAGGAAATGCCCCCCTCCTCCAGTGTTAGTGGATGGGTTTGAAGAGTTTGAGGTCCATGCTATACTGGATCCCAGACAGAGGAGAGGGAGGTTGTGTTATTTCGTAGATTAGAAGGGAAGCCCCCCCGAGGATCGCACTTGGGAACCGGCGGGTATGTTCATGCTCACCGTTTGGTGTGACAGTTCCACAATAAACATCCTACCAAACCCTGTCCTGTAGGGAGGCCTTTGAGGGGGGATACTGTTAGGAATTGAGCCTCATCCGTATGGGTTCCTATTTCTTTGAGGGCATGCCTAATCAGAACTGTGCGCGCGCGCATTTATTTTCGCACATTATTTGTAGTATAAAACTGGCCGTCTTACCTTGAGTAGACGCTTGGTTTCACTTCCCAGTCTTGGTTACCCGGAAATACTTGGCCTTTGGTTCCGGTTCCTTCCTGTCTTCGGGACCTTCGTTTGTATTTTACTCATCCTCAGACTCTTCTGGGACTGTGCTCAGTTTGTCTGCAGGCTTGCAGGTGCTACAGGCTTTTCGAGGGATTTCCCTGTTTTGACTCTTCCTCCCTGCATTCCTCCTGTGCTATGGATTTCGTGCTGTCTTTGTTTTCTTCATTTTTACATTCAGGTACCTGGCTGCGTCTCTGAATGCATTGGACTTTGTTACTTCCGGGAACATTTTGTTTGCTGTCCACATCAGTATTTGGACTATTCCTGACGCTGGAATGTTATTCTATGGGCCTAAGGATTTTAGAGCTGTTTAGTTAGTTAGTGGGATTATCTCTTGCCTGATTTTGGAGTCACTATTAGAAAGGTTTTTTATACTATCATAGTATTTTTCCCCTTTTTTTTGGTCCACTTATACCAGTAATTGCCTTCTCTTGAATTATTTTGCAAACATGCTTTTGGTGGAGACAGCTTTTCTACAGGAGTTCCCAATCTTGGTAAGAGGAAGTATTTTTAAGAGCGTTACAGTTCTGATTCATGCATGTAAAGGGGCTCTCTATGTGGGGAGGGTTTTTCTCATGTTCTTTGTTGTTTGTGTTTAATCTAGAGAATGGAGGCCTTTCTCCAGTGATAGCAGCCCCCCAAGAAGAGCGAAGTGTGCTGGTCTAGTCAGAGTTGTATCTTCATTCATCCCACCCTCTCCCTTTGTTTCTGGTGGCTGTTCACTGTATGCATATGGGTGACAGCCGCCAGGGCAGAGATAGGGGACTGGGCTTATCTTCACTCATGCAGTGTGGGTTGATATCTTGTGGTTTCAGGACAACAGGGTACACGAGTCGCTGTCTTGGCGCATCAATGGGTGTGTAAGTGAGTATATGGGTGAGTGAGTGGCTGTCTGAGTGGCTGTATGTATGAGTGAATAGTGTTTGAGTGGTTGTATGGGGTTGTAAGTGACTGTGAGAGAGGTTGTATGGGAAAGTATGTTGTTCTCTCAGTCACTGTATAGGTGAGTGAGCATATGTATGGGTATATGTATAAGTCACTGAGTACCTGTGGAAGTATTTGTATGGGTGTGTTAGTGGCTTTGAGACTGACTGTATAGGAGAGTGAATACCTGTAACCTCTGGGTTTTTTCAGCAAATTTCTAAGGTGTTTCTGATTCTATTTCCTAACTATAGTGTCCCTATAACCTTTGTTTTTTCAGTGAATTACTAATGTTTTTTCATTATATTTCATAGCTATAATGTCCCTGCATTTTTTTTTATAATTGAACATTACATTCATAAATTTAAAGATTCTTTATTCGGCCACTAAAAGCCATAAAAGCACACAAATAAAACACTTAAAAAGTACAAGTTACCATACCTACATACAAAATCCGATTAGACTGAATGAATTTGTCTAGGGCTGTTTACACAAACCATTAAGAATAAAAGCTCATTATTGAAAACAGCTACAAAATGCCACTGTAAGTAGAACATTCATCAAATAAAGTGCACAAGTTACTGAACATTGGAAAGGTAAACAAGCTACATAATCAAGCCATATCATGCACAAAAACCAGCACTTATATTTCCCAGAGAGCATTAGACTAGTTCAGCCTAACTACACCATAAACATCTTCTTCCTAAGTCTTAATGCACCTGTAGAAAAACAAGCGACCCCATACCAGACGATAGGGAAGAAATGCATTTGTAAATATAATGATGCAGGCCTTACTTGGACGAATTGGCCTGATCTAAGGAGCGGGAGAATTGTAATATGGACATGGCTTTAGAGCACCAGGTTTCATGTAGCCTTTAGAAAAGGCTAATAACCAGTGAATACTGTTCAACCTGAATCTGGTTAGCACAAAGTGACGCTGCACGTTGACGACCAGTGACAAATAAGGCTGCATCTGTGAGTTCAAACTCAATGTGATGTAGTTTCTCACAGTGGGCTTAGCTAATTCCTTACCCTACCTTGCGCACTGCTGCCTGGCCAGAAAAAAATGTTTGATATTCCTAATATCTACTGGGTGTAAAGGCCTGGGGTTAGTATAAGGGTCAGGGACACCTAGCCACCTCATTTGCTCAGTGTGTACATTATGTATGTACATTAACCAGGGGATACGCAAAGCCCCCTCAGGTGCAGTGCAATCCGCTATAACAAATTAGTTTAAAGTGGTTTCTGGGCAGGACCAGATTTTCGCCCAGCACAGTAGAGATGCAACAGCAATAAGATCAGAGATGTATCCCATGCTAAGCTCTTCATGCAACATGAAAGCTGGAGTGCATGGGGGAACAGCGAGGAGCCTGTGCACACATTTGTTTTCCACCCCCTGCATATCTCTCACATCCTTGTATCCCCATACATCACCTCCGTAAGTGGCCATAGGGATACATTTTTTTCTATATTCATTTAGCAGGGCCGGCACAGGCTTTATCCCTAGTCTTTTAGCAAAGTCTATGATTTCCCCCACTGCCCGTGCTAGAACATTCTTTTTATGTGTTCTTTGTGCAACCCAGGTCCCTCCATCACCAAACAACACACCCAGGTAAGGGAAGGTTGAAACTTTAGTTAGCCTTGCCCCCATACAAAAGAACTTGCGCCTTGCAGCCTTCTGAGTACCAGTCGTCATGGTGCAGCATTTAGAAGAATTAAGGGTGATATTGAGTGAGTCGATTTGATTTGATTTGAGTCTATAAAATCTATAAAAGCATTGAAAAGTTTTTTTAGACCTACACCTGTCCTGGCAAACAGCACTGCGTCATCTGCAAATAAAAGTGTGGGAATCAGTTTGGAGCCAGCTCTCAGAATGTCTCTCAGAAAGTCCCCTAACTTGTTAATTTAAAGCGCGAACAGCAAATGGGCAAAATACACCCCTGCCAGACACCTCCTCTCTTGACTTCCCAGGAAGCTGACACGCCACCATCCTCAATGTATCTCACTGCCACAGTGATGTTATTATAGGCAGAATGTAGAAAAGCCAGCAGGTCTGTGTCCAGACCCAGATCCAAAAGAGTCGACCACAGTTTCGACCTGTTAACATGGTTAAACGCCGATGTTAAGTCCATAAATGCCATGTGCAAGGATCCCTTCTTCACTATTGTGTATTCCCCCACCACCAGGTGTAGGTTAATGCATTGGTCTAGCGTCCCTTTACCTTGCCTAAAACGATACTGTAGGTCAGAAATGACATTAGCATGAGCTCATCAAGAGGTTAGATGGTCCAGAATCACTTTCCCCATAATTTTAGCGGCCGAATCTAAAGGACAAATAGGTCAGTAACACGCAGGGTCGTCCCTCGAACCCTTTTTCAACATAGGTAATAAGGTAAAATAATAGCCTTAGCTAGCCCAGGAGGAGGGGAAACCACACAGACAGGCTGCATTAAAAACCTGTGTCAATATCATTGCCCAGGCCAGAGGGGCAGTCTTATGGTGGTCTGAAGGAACTCCATCCAGACCCAGCGCTTTACCCCCGGCTGTGGTCAGGATAGCTTTGTGTACCTCATCTTTGTTAAAATGTAATAGCACACTAGCTGAGCCTAGGTTCCATCATAGATCAGACATTCCTAAATCATCACCACTATACATCCCTTCAAAGTGGTGGACCCATCTCTCTGCAGCTATGGTACAATCTGTTCTGGAATTTGCTGAATCAGATAAAAGGGGCTATTGACCACTCCCCAAAACGTTGTGTTATCTGACAGTGCACTTGTCTGACCGAGGGCATCCTAAGCCTGTACTCTGATGGACTTCTTGCTCTATTGGATTGCATGTTTGTAGGCCCTCCTGAAAGACCTAACCCCAGCCTTGTCCCTCTGGATTTGTTTCAGTGCCAGCATTACATTTCTGTGAGCCTTGGAACAAGTACCAACAAACCACCTTTTCTTCTTGACCCCTTTACTCCTACTCTTCTCAAAAGCATCTAGAACAGTTCTATCCTGCATTCTTGCATCCAAACAGAGGGAAATCTCAACTGGTCACTCTGCATACAGGTTGTCAAGAAAGGTGTCCGGTATCACCTTCTCCCACTTTAGCCTACGCTCTTGATCTTTTGTTCTAATGACAGAATTTGGAATGATCCTACCCTCCACCCCGTGTGAATCTAAGGAGTAAACCATTTGAAGCATTAATGGATTGTGATCATTATGGCTGTCCCAGGAAGCACTCAGCTTGTGGACTGTGGATGCAAAAGGTGCAGAGAGAACTATACATTCAACAGTGCTGGAGTAACCCCTACCTGTATAGGTGGGAATAGGAACATTCACTCCCATTTGTTATAGGCAGGACAGATTATTGGCTGCTAGGAGCTCTTCTATGTGATAGCCTGATTCAGAGTGCTAAAAGTGGGCTGCCACTGGTTAAGAATCCACATGTCCCTTTACAGAAGTACATTCAAGATGACATTGTTGAGTGATAAAATCGCATAAGATTATGACCTCGTAATAAGAATGTTTCTTCTCCTAGTATTGTTCAAGAAACCCCTCTAATGCTACTAAGTGTTCAATATCAACATTCCTAGTAAACGAATTATAAACATGTACTACTAATAAAGGGGGATGGTTCTTAAATAAAAAATAAACTGCTAACAGGTGGGGTGAATGACAATCTACTATTCTGGTTAATTTAAGTGAGACCAATAGAAGAAGACCCCCCTTAGCTCTGTCTACTGTTGATGGAGAGGCGCATTTATCGAAACAAGGTGAAATCATCCAAAGAAAAACTCTCAGTCGTATCCCATGTTTCCTGCAAGACAATTAGATGACAACATAAAAGGGACCTCTGCCATGGCAATCATCTCTTTTAGACCTCAGTCCTCCTATTTTCCGGGACAGAAACCTCATACACGAGAGGCCTGGAATAACAGGTTCTGGCTTGGGGGGTGAGGGGGTAGGATAAATGCTGGCTTCAGGGGTAATATGGGTGCATTACCCACCTGGTCCACGGCCCTTGGGTCCTGCAACTCAACCCAAGCAGACAATAGTCAATCATTGCCATCTAACCCATCTAGACTAACAAAGGGACTAATCTGTTAGCTAGGGGAAGTACAAATCTACTATTATTGTCCTGGGCAGACCTTACTGGCCTAAAAACAGGCTGTCCAGGGTGGTAAAAAAAGAACATTTAATAGGATATAAATGCTGAAGGAGACAACCTTGAACAAGGTTTTAGAGCTTCCCATAAAATGACACTCAAAAAAAGCTTTAGCATGGGCAGGTGTTAGGTTTGAAAAATCCTTTATCATTATGCACTTGTTCTATGCTATGTTAGGTTAGCTGTGTGCAGCTAAATTAGGCATCATTCATATCCTTTTTATGCAACCCACTGAGATATCCCTGCAATGTGTAAGCTTCAGTTAGCACGTGTGACTCCATTTTGTACTTCATAATCCACATTAGGCTGTATCTGAACTAGGCCTCATTATTCATATTGCTTGCCTCAGCAGAACACTGTATTTAGCTCTTATGTCCTTCCCTGCTCAAGGTTGGATTCTGACTCACTAATGTGTAGGCCATTCTGCCCTTGCATTCCTATCCTTGTGTGTAACTTTGCTCCCACGTTAGGAGGTGCTGAGCCTCAGCATGGCAACCTTGTGACACTGATAGTACGTACCCATCTGGCAGGTGGTACCCCATCCTTCTGTGCCTGCTTTGTTCACGGTCGGCCCGTCTGACCATTTTGGTTCAGGCTAGAGCCTGACTTGTTTTGCTTCAGTCTGAGGACTGCTCTTGGGAGCTCTTTTGTCTGTGAGTGTGTTGTGGGAATAAGGCGCACCATCAGTTTGTTTTTGGTACGGTCTGAGGGCTGTCTTTAAAAAAAAAAATAATGAAGTTGGCTCCTTTTTTGAAAATGCCTGGAATTCGTTTTTTTGTTGTTGTCATTGTTGCTCTGCAGATGCATGATTGGAAGAAAGATCAGTCGGTGCAAATCATAGTAACAATATATATATGTTTGATTTTTGCAACAGAGAGAGAATGTGAAAGAAGACAGTTAAGAGCATGCTGTGTTGATAAGAAAAAGAGTGGGAGTGGGAGAAAAGCAGGGGTGCGCTGATGGCACCCAGATCTTACATTTTGATTTGCACATTGCAAAAGGACAAAGGCTGTTTTGAGCTACAGACATGAAGTTGCATTTGATAAGTGGCATGCAAGGAAAAAAAAGAGGGAAAAATGAAAGAATGAGCCCTGCTCAGATGCTGAGGGGAAGCGTAAGAATTGCTCAAGTTATTAATTCATGATTGATTTGAGTGTCTTGAATGTAGATTTAGCCTCATTATAGAATGTGCATTTGGTTTGGAAAATGTGTTGTGAAAATTCAAGGTTGTGTATATTTGTGCTGAGCAGACATACATTCTAAAAGTGCAGTAAGAGAGATGAAATACACAGTTTGGTTTGGCAGGCTTGCTGTTCAGCCTTGAAGATAAGTAAGGAATTCCCAAAGAGGGGCTCATTGCAGAAGCAGCAGACAGAGAAGTGAGACGCTGGGAGAGGTAGACGGATTTAGAAGGAAAAATTGCTGTGTTTGAAGATGAGGTTTTTGGATCTAACATTTCTGGCGTTACTAAGTCCATGGTGGAAACGGTGGAAGGTCCAGATTTTCCCACTTAGGAAAGAATATCAAATTTGTAGGAGTTTTAAAAGAGAAAATGCAAAGTTAGTTGTAGTAATTGAGTCTGAGGCGGGAGATATTCAAACAGAGTGTATTGGTTACACAGTCGTGGAGCAGAACAGAGAGGCTCCGCCAGGCTCAGCAGTTAAGACAAATGACCAGGTACATTCTTTGGGACTAGGCAACAGCAGCCACCTAGCAACCCCACCATTCCGATGCCCACGAAGTGCATACAGAATACTACATACCTTCCCTTGTTCCTAAAAGAATATAAAAACAAAAAAAAAACAATGTGCTGAAGAATATTTATGAAATAACAAGAAAAGGACATTTTCCTTATGAAAATGCATACCAAAAATGATCTGAAACGAACAGGCAAAGAACATTTCCTTGAGCTTCTCCTAATACCTTCATCATATAGAGGAACATGACTAACACTAGCTCTGGACGAACCATATGAAGATTTGGGTCAACCTTCATGAGTCGTTTTGGGTACACTATCATTCTGCGTTTTGGGTACACTAACATTCTGCTGGAATGAAATAGTGTCAGAACCTCTCAAAACCTTTGTAACTTTACTAAGGTTCCACCAGTACCCTCCTTCAATTTGTCCAGCATTACCATAAATGTGTACAACAGGCTGTGGTTTACTAAATTTGCTCTCTCCTTTCTTTGCATGTACGGGAGACTTGATTTTCACAAAATCCCCCATCTTGAGAAAAGACATCTTGACACCCCTTTTTGCATCAAACCAAGACTTTTGCTTAATTTGCGAGTTAGAAACATTTTCTTTGACTTGAGATATCAGATCATCAATATTTGTGGAAGACTTCTGTAATTTAGCAACCCACCCAGGCTTGAAAGATGTATTGGCATTTCTTACCCTCATGAGGACAAAAGGAGCAACTCTGGTGATAAAATGTGGTGTAGTACTGTAAAACCGCATCATATTGTCAAAGGACCATCTAACATCATGGTGGCCCATCTTTGCCCCCTTCACACAATACCCAACTACCCGGATCATTCTTTCCATAAGCCTGTTTGTTTGGGGATGATATAATCAACTTCTGAGATGTTTGACACAGACGGACTGGAGAAAAGATTGAAACTCACCGTTCACAAATTGTTTGCCATTATTAGAGACTATAACCTCTGGAAAACCCTCCCTCAAAAATACCTCAGTCAGGAAATCCACACTAGATTTGGTATTAGCCTCTCTCACCAACTTAATCTCGGGCCATTTGGATGATTAATCAACTAAAACTCGGATATACTTGCAAGGACCACAAAGAACATCATATAGCCCTTGTATATCAATACTAACCTTGACCCAGGGTCTGTCTGGACACTCAATGGGATTCAAAGGAGGAGTGGACACCTTAAGAGATTTGTCGGAGGAACAACAAACACAACTTTCTTTAACCATGTTTTCAACCTCAACATCCATGGATGTCCACCAGAAGGTATCTCGAAAGCGGCGTTTAGTGAGTGTGGCTCCAAGGTGTCCTTCCTGCACACGCTACATGATTTTTGTTCTGAGGGAAGAAGGTGGCACCAGCTTATCACCCCTTCACAATAAACCATCTTTGAGAGATAACTCTTGACTAATTTTTGCAAAAGGTTGAAGCAAAGGAGAAAGGACTTCTTCACGTGGCCAACCCTTGGTAACCAAATCACTAACATCCTGAAGGATTGAGTCCGAAAGAAAAGCTGATCTCCACTCCTCCTCAGAACCTACTTTGTGATGAGAAATATCAAGGGCAGCAACAAAGCAATCTTCGCAATCCTCATCAATAAGAACATCAAACTTAACATTCTCTTTTCATTATCACTAACTGGAAACCTTGAAAGAAAGTCGGCTCTTAAATTTTTCCCACCTGATATATGTTTGATATCAAAATGGAACTGCAACAGACTGGTGACCATTCTGAGTATTCTAGGTGTAGAACACTTACTCATACCTTCCCCTAAAATGCTTACCAGGGGCTTATGATCAGTGAGGAGAGTGAAATGTTTACCATACACATATGGGCGAAACTTTTCTATAGCCCACGAACATGCCAGTAACTACTTCTCTATGACTGAATATTGGTGTTCAGCACCTCTCAGTACATGAGAGGCAAATCCAAAAGTATGTTCCATACCATCAACTTTCTGAGTTAGCATGTCACTTAATCCCACCTGACAGGCGTCAACCGTGATAAATCATTCATGAGATGGATCAAAAGGCTTGAGAGCTTTACAACAGCTCAAAGCGGACTTGACACAATTCAATGCAATCACACATTCTTGGTCCCACTCAAACACTACCCCTTTCTTTAACTGTGCACTTATGGGGTGGACAATTGTTGCAAAATCAGAAACCAATTTAGAATAATAATCACAAAGCCCTAGTAAGGATTTGACTCCGGACTTCTCAGTTGGATATTAGTGATGGCTTCCATTAGTCCCGGTTTAGGACTTACACCTTCCGGAGATACAACATGACCAAGATATTCAACTTTATCACGTGAAAACTCACACTTTCCAGATTTGAGAACAATACCGTGTTCCTTGAACAAAGACAAAACCTTATCTAAGGTGGCTTCATGAGTGGCATTGTTCTTTCCAAATACAAGAATATCGTCTTGGAACACTAAAACTGAGCTCAAATCCCGAAGAATGTTGTTCATAATTCTCTGGAAGAGGGATACCGCTGAGGTTAAACCAAAGGGCATTCTGCAATATTGGAATGTGCCTAAAGGGGAAGCAAATGCAGTGAGACGTTTAGACTCTTGGTGAAGTTCAACTTGATGGTAGGCACTTGCTACATCAAGTTTAGAGAAACATTTAGCTTCTTTAGTAGCTGCAAAAAGGACAGAGATTTTGGACAACAGATGGCATCCACCTAAATCTCTTTATTAAAGGACCTTAAGTCCACACAAACCCTAAGTTGGCCATTTTGTTTTACGGGCAAACCACCAATGGAGTCAGCCACAAAGATGACTCAGCAGGCTCAATTACTCCTTTGGCACACAACTCTTTTAGTTCTTTCTCCAAATCAGACCTAACACTAAAAGGAACATCGCTGAGCTTGTGCTTAACTGGGGTTGCGTCATGCTTGACAATAATCGTGTGCCTAAAATCTTTAACTTTACCCAAAGAGACTGCGAAAACAGAAGGGTATTTTGTCTTCCACTTTTGTTTGAAGTTATCACAACATTCCACTACAAGTACCTGTTCAAGGGTTCCAGGCCTCAAAATCATGCCGAACAATCCCTGGTGAAACCAACCAAGGATGTTCAGTCCCTTTACAGCTACATAAATCTTACCCTTGATGCATCTATCTTTAAAATACAATTTGTCCTCAAAAATCCCAAAAGATCAATCTTACGCCCCTTGTAGGAAACTGGAGAGCGATCTGGAGGGGACAGTTCAACAGAATCTCCCCAAGTTTCTTCAAAGAGGTTCTTGGTGATCATGGTGATGCGGGCACCCGAATCAACCAAAAGAGGAAGGATTTTGTCTTCAACTCCAATGTCCACAATGGGATCCCTATACTCAGAAGGGCCACCTTCAACTGGTTCACTTGAGGACCCAATTCGAACAGGATCTTCACCCTATTCCCTTATCACGGAAATAGTTTCTGAGTCACTTTCACAATCAGATTCAACAATACAAGCAACTGTTTTTTTTACATTTTTTTTTAAGACAGATTTTGGCAAAATGCCCAATTTTCTAGCAATAATTACCAGTTACAGTAATGGCGGGGCATCTGCCTTTTTTCCATGAGGAGATTACCGCATCTAATACAAAGATTGGGATTGACGCCGTCAGGTTTGTTGAACTTAGGTACAACTTTAGAAACTATATTTTAACTTTAGAAGTGGATTTCCCAATCTTGACAACATTAACACTGTCATTCAATTTATCAACATTTTTATCCGGGAGTTCCTTTAATGAAGACATTGATGTTTCAATGCTTTTGGCAAACACTCAAAGTCTCATCAAGAGAAGGATCAGCTAAAGTTTAATGCTCTTTTCTGTACATTTGAATGAAGAAGGGTATGCTGCACTCGTGGTTTAAACTATATCTTTATATTCTTTAACAATACGTGTGCTGTACCAGATTAGTACCTGCACACTACCGAAGTAACAATGTATAAGGCCTAGTGCTGTGAATCACTAGGGCTCTGGTACGCACAACAACAAATAATATATTTACCTTTTATATCATTCTGTTTATTTTGATCTGTGTCTCGACACCGCAAGTATATTACATTCACATATCATTCATCATGAATATCATTTACAAAACCAATTTCAAAAAACAAATCACATCTTTAGTAACGAAAGTAAAAAATTTTCAAAACACAGGTTAACAAAAGAAAACAACCCAATGCATTTCGGGGCTTTGTGCCCCTTCGTCAGGGGTCTAAAAAAGAAAAGATACAAACAAGGGAGATATTATTCATATGCCATTAGAATTGTTTGACTATAGACTCTCATGAATTTTCTTTAGTGCTTACCTAAAATACGTGAACTAATTCGAAGCCTGCGTAAGGTTTGTTTTGTCTATCAACAGATTTCTGGAACACCAAATTGTAAACGGTCATATCAAGTTCATCATAAGGATATCTATCCTACAGTGCGTTTAAGGAAGAAATGCCAATATGTGTTACCTGTCAGTTAGTCAATATTGGATCTGCGAGTGAAAAAAATAGAGTATTTGAGCACTAATATGGCCAAAAAGTAAGCGGCATGTAAACGTTAAGAAAATCGATATTAAAGAGCTCACCTGCATATTTTATCGGTCTCGCATACGTGAATGAGACCTAAATGAGACAAATGTCGTCTGTCAATACACTATTTCTTGTGAGATAGAGCGGTTTAGAGAAAGAAAACAATCTCCTTTACCTGCGAGTCTAGATAAACGTGGTTCGAACTCGCTGCTGTTTCGGTTCACGATACTAAAACAAAAAAATGCATACTGTTATCATTGTCTGTCTCGCCCTGGACGGAAACTAGAAATTATCCTAAGATAACGTAGTTCAGCTTACCGTTCGACTTGAAGATAATCGCCATAAGGAAAGTTAACCGTCACCTAGCTCACCGGCCGGCCGTTCTAATGAGTACGCGAGTCCCTCGCCTATTTCAACTACCCATTAGTCGAAAGGAAAACATTGACAACGGACTTTGGACATGAAGCCTTACCGCTCGGCTTTGAATCAGAAAACTTTATCCATCTCAAGCATATGTAGCGTAAACAATCGGAATCTGAAACAAAAACCGCTTTAGAAATCAACATTATAGTTAAAAACTTTATTATGTGTCTGGAACATATAATATGTATTATATTAACCATCTGAACATGACGCAAGAATCGCTCACAAGAGCTATGGCGAAATTTGATAATACAAACGGACGTTTTCATCAGCTAGTAGGCAAAAAAAAAATTTCATATATATTCTGTAAGCCACATATAAGAATAACGAAGCCATTTCTTTAGGCTCTTATACAATGCAGAGAGTAATCCGTCATTAGTCTGACTAGTTTAGCAGGCATTTGTTTTCAGTGACAGTAAACAAATTTTTCTTGTCATATATATTGTGTATGCCACACATATAGAATTATCGAAGCCATTTGTTTAGGCTCTTATACAATGCAGAGAGTAATCCGTCATTAGTCTGACTAGTTTAGCGGGCATTTGTTTTCAATGACGGTAAACAGAAGAAAAGAGAAGGGCGAAGTTTACTCTTGTGATGAAATATTCGAAATGACTACAACCAACATCTGTGGTCTACACAAAACATTTTCTGTAATTTTAACCTGCCTATTTACAATCTATGAAGATATTTTGAAAAAAGGTCAAAATTTACAAAAAAGCAGTGCAAATATATCACTTCTCATTATTTTAAAGTGTATTTTGTTGAAACGCTATACCTTTATGAAACATGATATGTTTTTTAGTGTGTGTTTTGCTGTGTGTGTCAATCCCTGTCTATTTAGATCTACAGAAAGCATGCCATTTCCATCTTGTCATTTAGTCCAAGAGGAATCATTGTCTGTAATTTACGGATCCAGTAAGCTTCCCTTTGTAGTAGTATCTTTGCATTGTCCAATCCAAGTCTCTGAGGTACTACTTCTATGATTTGAAAACGAAGCTGAGCTATGTTGTGGTTCTTATCAACCCAATGCTGTGCCAGTGGTGATGTTCAGTTTTTAGTTCGTATACGACTCTTGTGTTCTGAAAGTCTTAACTTTATCTTCCTGTCGGTCTTCCCGATGTATAGAAGCCCACATGGGCATTTAATCGAGTACACTACGTGTTCAGAGTCACAGTTTGTGGAATGTCTGAGCATTATTTTTTCTCCGGTACGTGGGTGCTGCAGTATATTTCCTGTAATCACATTATTGCAATTTTTACAATTGAAACATCTCATAGTTCCTTTATGTATCAATTCTTGTTGTAGAGAAGTGGGTTTACTGAGAAGTTCTTTGAGATTTCGGGCTCTTTTGTACGCGAATAATGGTCGTTCATTGAACAATGTGCCAAAGTCTTTTTCCGCCAATAGAATTTCCCATCTCTTTGATATTGTCCTTTTCATGTCCCTTGATGCAGTCGAGTACTTGGACACGAATACCATTCTAGTGTTTGAAGTTACCGACTTCTTTTTAAGGAGCTCCGCTCTTGGTATTGCTTTGATTTTTTTCTAAATGTTGAGGTAATAGAAATTTTCAGGTAGCCAAAGTGTCCCCCAACTCGCACCCTATCCATGCACCCATGTTCCTTGTATGTCGTGTAACTTCTGTTCTGTTCATGCTAGAGAGACGCAAATACATTTGCTTCCATCCTTAACATGTTAGCTATCCAACCATACCAAGATATCCAGTTGAATATGTTCCTAAACATACGTTGCCGCCGTCTTTATGTGGTGCACTTCTGAAATTCGCACACGTTTTCTCCATGTTTCCCGACCCAGTCAAACTAGGCCCTTAACGAGGCCTCTCTGTCTCTGTCTCATTTCTCCTGTCTCCGAAAGCTGCACGCACCCCTGACCCCTGTCTTACTTCCTGCCAGCGCGGTGGTGCCCGGCTCGGCCTGGACTGCCTGCCAAGTTCATGTTTTGCCTACAGGTATCTGCTCAGCCTCCTCGAAAACACATTCCAGTCTAGTGAAATAGGTAAACATCTTCCCGGCTGCAGAGCAAAGGGCCCGGCCTTTTCTATCCTCCTTGTAAGTGATTTACTGACTCCGTTACCATGGTAGGCCCATGGCTCCGCACGTTGCAACCAGACACGTATGCACGCACTAGCTTTCAGTATGGGATGGCCCCTGCCCGAGAGACCTTTTACTTCAGACACTGCATCCTCCAAACATAAGATACCAGATATGCTATAGGTACAGGTTGCCCTGACACTCCAGACACCAGACTACTCCACTAGTGCTAAAGTCACAACCCCCAGTTTTACGTCATGCTAGTTGCGCGCGCATCCGGGTTAAGGGTTTCTGCTGATCCTGCAACTTTCCCTATGCATCCACCCACATGTGACGATTCTTGTGACGTTTCTCTGACATGTACAGTGCACGCCCATGTGTACGCCTCTTTTCACGCCTCCTCTTACGCACATGTGTTCTTATCTCTCTCTTTTCACCTGTTACGCCTACTGTATTGGATTCAATTATGTTACTTTACTATATATAATGTGTAATGTTAATAAAACGTTGACTGTCCCTTCCCGAACTTTAGTGGTGACGGAACATGATATCCATCCTCGAGGATCATTGTCCATTAAAGCCCGTATGACTCAGATACCACGGACTCTGCCTCTCATTTGAATGAGCTGTCTTGTAATGATAATTATGCGGAAAAATGTTTAGGTAATTTTATTTACCACATAATTTGGCGCCCGAACAGGGACCCCCCCCCCTTCCCCACTCGCCGGTGAAGTCACGCAGCCATCGCCCCCTTCCACAACCCCGACGGAAACCGTGCACGTTGCGGGGTTTCCCGCTATCTTCCCTCGGGTCCACGAGGGAGACGGAGACTTCGGTCCGGCGTCCAGACGAGGCGGTGAGGAATGTGGAGGATCCCGACCAGAGCCTAGTCGAAAGAGCAAGGTCCGAGGTGTCTGGAGGCCCACCTGTTCCGAAGCGCATGCGTAGAAGCGTGATGCGTCGTCAGATGTCGTAGCAGTCCAGTCCAGTCCAGAGTCCAGTCCAGTTTCCGAGGCCTTCAGTTTCTTTGCTTCCCGGTGAGTACCGTTGTTGGGAACGCATCTAGACGAGTTCATTAATTTGTGCTCGGTAAAGACAGGTCTGGGTACACAGGCCTGGTTCGCACGTGTTCACTTAGGTGGATGCGGTCCGACGTGTCTCTTTATGGGACCGGTCTGTACTGTTTTAGCAGTGCATCTAGTCTAGTAATTCTGTGATCAAGTATCTAGTGTTGCAACTCACGTTTTCCGTTTGGCTCTTATGTGTTTTCTATGTATCAGGTAATTTGTTTGCAATATGTTTTAATGTTGTGGTATGAGTGACTGTTTTGCTATTCATTATTGTGTTTTACTGTGTCTACGTTTAAAGTAATTTCGGCCATGCCGTTGTTTTCAAAGTTACGTCAGATAGGTACTAGGAAAGGGATACTTGAAGAAGCAGTTCCTGTCCCACCTAGGGACACTCCAGGATATTTTATGTACCATAAACATGGCTTAGATGCTGTGTTGTATTTAGACTTATGGGTGGAATATACCAAGAATCTGGAAGAGAAGTTTAGATGGCCAGCCTCAGGAACATGGGATGCAGACTGCATCATGAGAGTAGAAGAAGCATTATGGAAAAAGAAATCCAGACAATCCCAGAAAGATGCCATAGAATTGTGGTGCAAAGAATCGCATAGACGAACAGAAAAAGAACTCAGGAAAGCCGAGAAA